>NC_135239.1:65028397-69828397 GCF_051348905.1 Ranitomeya variabilis | reverse complement strand
TATAAAAAGGACAAAACCAATAGCTCCTAAATAAAGGCTACAAGCAACTGATTTATCTACCTTAACGGGGATTATCCAATTTGGACAATTCCTTTTTGTTAGACTTTGTGCAGACCATCGTATTTTGAGACCATCATATTTTCCAGTGTTACTCTATGGGGCCGTGCAAATGTCCAATTTTTTTCTTCGCATGGAGTCCTTCCGAGGAAAAAAAAATCACAGCATCAATTTGCATCCGATATTCAGATCCCACTGGGCCTTGCAAGTCATTGAGGCTGTGGAAAAAAATAGATCACACTTGGATGACATCTTAGTGCAGTCCAATTTCCATGGGCCTACACAATGGAGAAGATGGAGAATTTTCATCCCTATCTTCTCCTCATCCAAGAAAATTGGATCACACTATGAGCAAACTCTGATCTTGGTGAGAATAAACATAATCAGTTTGATTTTCTCAGATGAGAGAAAATACTGTTGTATGACCCTAGAAGGGTTCCTTGATGAAAAGCTGATTATAGGGAGTTCTTCTGCGAGGTGCCCTTTGCAACAGGCCATACTCAGTGGGCTGAGCATGTAGTGCAAGGACATGCCATATCCTCCAGAGAGAGTGGGAGAGATAGAATCTCTCTATTTACAGATTCTGTTCTCCCACTGCTGAATTACACAGGAAGATGACACCAATAATCTCACTAAGAAGATGACACCAATAATCTCACTAAGGGTATATGTCCACGTTCAGGATTGCATCAGGATTTGGTCAGGATTTTCCATCAGTATTTGTAAGCCAAAACCAGGAGTGGGTGATAAATGCAGAATTGGTGCATGTGTTTCTATTATACTTTTCCTCTAATTGTTCCACTCCTGCTTTTGGCTTACAAATACTGACATAAAATCTTGACCAAATCCTGACGTTCAGGATTGCATCAGCATTTGGTCAGGATTTTCCATCAGTATTTGTAAGCCAAAACCAGGAGTGGAACAATTAGAGGAAAAGTATAATAGAAACATATGCACCACTTCTGTATTTATCACCCACTCATGGTTTTGGCTTACAAATACTGATGGAAAATCCTGACCAAATCCTGATGCAATCCTGAACGTGGACACATACCCTTATATAGATCAACCCTGTAACATGTGGCTGCACTTTCATGACTTCTCTTTATTTTAACTAATTTAGGGGGTCTCTATATTGACCAAATGCTCTAATATGGCACATGGGAAAAGACTGACATTGAGAAATAAGCTTTTTAAGGAGGACCTGTCACCATGTCAAAAGTAGCTAGTTTTAGCTTTTATTTTTTTCCTGCTGCTTCACTGAGTGCTTTTTTCAAATCCGCCGTACAGTTCCAGAGATAGGGCCCTTTTTATTTAGTGCTAGTTTTTATATTCTTTACTAAGGGGGCGTGGCTCGCAAGGTAATAATACAGAATAGTATAAATACACGCCCCCAAGGAGTCCTGTGTGCCACGCCTCCTTAGAAAAGACAATAAAAATATCACCAAACAAAAAGGCCTATATCTCTGGAACCCTATGTAACATTTAGAAAAAAAAAAGTAATAGCCATGGGAAATGCAGAGATAAGATTTTTCAATTAATAAAATTTTTCATATATCATAGTGCCGTTAGAAGTTTTGATTGTGGTGGTCCAGGTCAGAAACGTAGACTAAAACGAAGGGGTAGAAGTGTCCAGCCTATTCCATAAAACAAAGAAAAAAATGACATGCAAAGCAGAACCGTACATCCAAAATATGAAAAGCAGCTTTAATTATTTAAAAACCTAGAAACACAACGAATTGCTGTGCCCCTTTGTGATTGGTTGTGCTCGGCTCTCCTAGCGTAGATGGGTCTAGGGGTCTTCAGACTTGCACAACTTTGAGGAGATGAGCAGAGCAAAGAGCTAGAAGAAAATAGCAAATTACAACTAACCACTTAATTTCATAGATTGGTAGGGGGACTTAGCACCTGACCCCTATTGATCAAACCTTTTCACTTGTCAATATGACAAGTAAAAATTTTATGAAACTTCAGCTATTCTTTACCAGACAAAAACCCACTTTAAAATTGAGAAATAGGATGCTGTCAGGGCAAAGCAATGCTCGTTTGCGCAGATTGTGTTATATTAGATTATGGCTAAGGCCTTCTTCTTATTTTATGAGGTAAAAGGAAGCTTAAAACATTATTCCCAAAACAGCAAGGCTCTCTGGAAACCGGTCTTGAATTGAATAATTGTGCACTTGCTCAATCTTCACTCCATTTATTGTCTATAGGACTGTGGGAAATAGCCAAGCTCTATACCTTGTTTGCTACAGCAGTCCCATAGATAATGGAAGGCCCACAATGATGTGTACCCCCTGCACCCATTCTCAGAGTTTCAGAGTTTAGTCTTGGCATTGCTGGGTGTCCCAGGAGTTGGACCTCCAGCAATCAGCAAGTTCTCCCTCACCCTAGGGATGGGAGAGAGACTTCTATTTTAGAAATAACCTGATTACTAAAAGTAGGAGGGTAGTTTTTAGATAGAAATACATTCAATAATATTTCTAGTTTTGGTAAAATATCTGTTACTAACTATGCAGACTGGGTTAGAAAGCAAACAGTTACCGTAACTTCTTATATATTTGAGCAAAATTGCTGAATGATTTCCTGCTTGTAGGTAAAAGTGATGATGATGAAGATGGGAGTAAATTTGAAGATGGAAAA
This sequence comes from Ranitomeya variabilis, assembly GCF_051348905.1. Lineage (NCBI taxonomy): Eukaryota > Metazoa > Chordata > Amphibia > Anura > Dendrobatidae > Ranitomeya > Ranitomeya variabilis. The sequence goes on along the minus strand of NC_135239.1, from coordinate 69,825,697 downwards.
GGAACTGAAGATGGTAAAGATCAAAAACGGCCTAAGAGACCAAGGACTATTTTGACAACACAGCAGAGAAGAGCTTTCAAAGCTTCGTTTGAGGTCTCCTCTAAACCATGCAGGAAGGTAAGTTGGCGCAGACCCTGTTTTATTCTCCTCCGTAAAATGTAATTTATAGGATCAACCCAAACATCCAGAGTGGGAGGTCTAATCTGAAGGGATAGAAACAGTTTCCTGTTGGGATGTCAGATAGGGCCAGGAGAGTAGAGAAAAGAAGCTTAAGGTCTGGTGTGAACAGTGCCACATTTCTTCGGTGTCCCTAGAAGTGAGAAGAGACAGGGAGAAAGAGAGAGAGAGATCTGGAGCAGAAACGAGGAAGAGTGACTGAGAGACAGAGTGATTTACCGGAGCCGGGTCCTGGAAAAGGACGCCTAGCAGTAAGGCCCAAAGTTTATAGCTCCTAAAGCTAATAGGCCTAGACATGATGGAGTATGTGAGACGAAGAGAGAGCCCTGAGTGGGAGTTCCAGAGCATCAGTAGAAGAGAAGATACGTATTGACCGCACTGGCACCATAGCTCCATAGCTCCCCTAAGGGGAAAGAAGATGCGGAATCACGGGTTGCGTAAAGGACTCTTTCTAGCTGAACTGTAGTGTTGAGCTGGTTTGTGGTGACGCAGTGAGGAATAGTGAAGACAGAGAATAAGTGAAACGAGAAGAGAAAGGGATTGAATTTGTGATGAGAACGTTTGAGAAGATATTCACCCGCTATCTACTGTATATAACCATACCTAAGTTAATGTTCAGTAAAAAGTTTATTTTGACCTGGTAGTCTCCCTCCTTGAATTGTCAAACATCTGGTCCTGACCAACCAGCAACATTGGTTTCATGCGGCCTTTAAAGGTGTAGTACCTTCACAGCTCAAGTCCACACACCCAGCCAGGACCGCACCTCCATGTAAATGACGAGTACCTCACCCACAGCCTTAGCCATGTTACACATCCAAGATATTTGTGAAGTTCACTCATTCATAAACCTAGTATTAGCACATTCATGCCCATTAATAGAGCTGCATGCTGTCTTTAAAGATAATGACTGCCACGACTGTAAATTTGTGAGGCTTCTGTTAACCTTTGCAGCGTGGTGTCCGTGTATACAGGAATTTATGATGCTCTTCCAGAATGGTCATAGCAGTTGCTATTGACGTCTGATGGACCAATTTGGACTTAAAAAGTCTGTTATTGCTACGTTGGAGACTCCATTTGGATCCTTTGTACCATATTTGGCCAAGAATGCTGGACAAAATAATTGATGTCTGCTATTCTACTGTGCTATATTGTCAAAGTTCTTAGCCCTGTCATGGAAACTTTACAGACCACATTAGGGTCAATGGAGTCCATCAGACATGCTGTTGTCGGGCATGTGAGGGGTCCGGCACTACTGGTAATTACCTTGTTCGGCTTTTATAATTAGAACAATGAAGTTAACAAATGCTGATTAAACAAAGCCTGAACAGCATAACTGATACTCACCCTAAGGGCAGGTGCAAACGACCATTTTTGCTCCATCCAAGAAAATCGTTACGATTATGCTATTCACACTCTAATCAGACTTTGATCAGAGTAGGATCCAATTTTATATGAGGTGTAGAGAAAAATGAAAGGATCTCCTTCTTCACCACCAGTCCAAAATTGGACCGCACTGTCATGTGAGTGCTGTCCTCCAATTTTTTTTCATGGACCAATAAACATGAATGGGCAAGTGCTATGCAATTTTTGGAGACAAATCCTGCATGCTGCAATTTTTTTCCTTGGACCATTCGTTCCGAGGAAAATAATCAGACATGTGCAGGGCTGCATAGAATCACATGGGTATGAGTGCTATCATCTGCCACAACTATGGGTAGCACTCGTCTGATTAAAACAGTCGACTGCATGAGCCAAATAACTCATCTAACCCACATGAATTGACAAATTTATTATATTAAAGATAATCTAATGTTAAAAGGGTTTTATTCCTATAGTATAAAGTAATGGCATATTGTTAGGATGTCATCACTTTGTTATAGGTGGGATTTGATCGCTTGGGATTAGGAGGCGTAATATAGCGCTGCGCACTTTTCACTATTTTTTTCACCCATGTAAAATTCAGAGGACATTTTGCTAACCAGCTGAGGGTCCCCTTCATTCTCTGAATCAGTGGTGTCCCACTAACTTCACTTTATAAGTCCTGTTGTTGGCATTGTTTATTCTTGTATAGAATATTCTGTACACTGACTACTTGATGTTTCCTTTGTGAAGGTGAGGGAAACACTTGCTGCAGAAACTGGCCTGAGTGTCCGGGTGGTGCAAGTCTGGTTCCAAAATCAAAGAGCAAAGGTAAGAAAACTAAACCAGCATCTGTATACATTGCTTCCTACAATTCATGCCTGACAACTCTCATCGAGGACAATACAAGCAAATGTTACTGCATGTTGCTCCTAATCCTTCTAGGGTTTGGGAAACAGAAGCTTGGTACTATGTGTGTAAAATTCAAACTATCAGTAAGTAAAATTATTTAACCAGTTTAACACCATAAAGAAAAAAGTTAAGGCGTCTCCCCCCAAAAAATGCAAACTTTTTTTTATGTACTTAAAATAAAGTACCAATAAAAACTACTGCTCCACATGCAATATATAAGTTCTCATACAGCTCCATTGACGAAAAATAAAAAAACTATGGGTCTCAGAAAATGACGATGCAAACCAATTTTTTTTTCAAAGTTCTGATTTTTTACCACTTGATACTGTAAATTAAAAAAAATAGTGATACAGGTTTGGTATTGTTGTAATCATACTGAGCTGGAGAGCCATGCTATTAGGTAATTTTTACCACCCAATGAAAGCGGGAAAAACAGAACCTCAAATTGGTAGCAGAATTGCATTTTTTACCATTTCACCCCACTTGGATTTTTTTCCCTGCATTTCAATACATCACATGGTAAAATGTCTGCAATTCAATCAGCAAAAACAAGCCCTCTTTTGGTATATCTATGGCAGAATAGAAGAGTTCTGGCTCTTGGCGGAAGGAGTGGAAAAAATAATAGTGAAAAAAACGAAAGCGGCAAAATATAGCTGTACAAAAAACTTGCAACCTGCTCCTCCTCTCAACTCCTGTGTGTGGTCTGGTAAAGAGTCCCAGCGGTGACTCACAGTGGTCTAACAGTTATCACATAGACCTTTAATCTACCTTTTTTTTAGGTAAAAATAATCTGGTAGAGAGCGTGAATAGACGTCATACCACATGCCATTTAATATTTAACAAGGCAGAGCAATGATTATCACTTGAGCTATAGAAAAAGCCCATCTCGCTATTCCCGGATCTGATATATAAAGTGATTGTATTACCAGAATACCACGTAGGCGGCTATATTCTGCAGTCTTATTCCTGTACTTTGCTTTAAACAGATGAAAAAGTTGGCAAGAAGACAGCAACAACAGCAACAGCAGCAAGATCAGCAAAACCCGAAGCGTATACCAGCAGGTAGGAAAATGTCTAGGGGCTGAACTCTTATAGTAAGGTACTGTATATATATAGATTATGTATGTGTATGTATATATATATTTATTTGTATATCCATGTGTATATACATCTCTGACAAAAATTAAGAGACCACTGCAAAATGTTCAGTTTGTCTGATTTTTCTCTTTATAGGTATATTTTTGAGTAAAATGTAAATTGTTCATTTATTCTATGAACTTCTGACAACATGTCTCCGAATTTCCAAGCAATAAATTTTGTATTTTTTTTCTGAAAAGGAGAAATGGTCAAAATAAAAACAAAACAAAACAGTGCTTTCAAATAATGCAAAAAAAGACAAGTTTATAATAATTTAAAAACAACAATATTAATGTTTTAACACAGGGAGAGGTCTTGAATCAATATTTTGTGGAATAACCATGATTTGTAATCACAGCTTCCATGCATCTTGGCATGCTTTCCACCAGTCTTTCACACTGCTTCTGGAGCAAAAATGTAAGCAGATCTTCTTTGTTTGATGCTTGTGACTATCCATCATCCTCTTGATTACATTCCAGAGGTTTTCAATGGGGTTCAGGTCTGGAGATTGGGCTGAACATGACTGGGTTTTGATGTGGTGGTCTCTTAATTTTTGCCAGAGCTGTATATATATATATATATATATATATATATATATATATATATATATATATATATACGCTGACTGCATTACTGATTGGACGGTCCTTTCCAGTGCTTAATATCATAGGCTTGCATTGTGCTATATATTCATTTTCAATGACATTGTGCAGTATATATATATATATATATATATATATAATAACAAAAAAAGAAAAGCAGCACAAAAAAATATAGAAAAGTGGACTTTATTGCTTGAAAAAGGATTTTTGTATCCGAAACGTTGCCACGCCGCTCAGGCAATAAAGTCCACTTTTTTATATTTCATTGTGCTGCTTTTCTTTTTTTGTTATTATTACTGGAGGCTGTTTTTGGACTGCTGGTTGGGAGAGCTTTGCACATCATTGAGGTAGTACTGGATGCTGTTCCAATGTTTTCCTTTATATATATATACACTCACCGGCCACTTTATTAGGTACACCATGCTAGTAACGGGTTGGACCCCCTTTTGCCTTCAGAACTGCCTCAATTCTTCGTGGCATAGATTCAACAAGGTGCTGGAAGCATTCCTCAGAGATTTTGGTCCATATTGACATGATGGCATCACACAGTTGCCGCAGATTTGTCGGCTGCACATCCCAAAGATGCTCCATACAAGGCAGGATGGATCCATGCTTTCATGTTGTTTACGCCAAATTCTGACCCTACCATCCGAATGTCGCAGCAGAAATCGAGACTCATCAGACCAAGCAACGTTTTTCCAATCTTCTACTGTCCAATTTCGATGAGCTTGTACAAATTGTAGCCTCAGTTTCCTGTTCTTAGCTGAAAGGAGTGGTACCCGGTGTGGTCTTCTGCTGCTGTAGCCCATCTGCCTCAAAGTTCGACGCACTGTGCGTTCAGAGATGCTCTTAGGCCTACCTTGGTTGTAACGGGTGGCGATTTGAGTCACTGTTGCCTTTCTATCAGCTCGAACCAGTCTGCCCATTCTCCTCTGACCTCTGGCATCAACAAGGCATTTCCGCCCACAGAACTGCCGCTCACTGGATTTTTTTTCTTTTTCGGACCATTCTCTGTAAACCCTAGAGATGGTTGTGCGTGAAAATCCCAGTAGATCAGCAGTTTCTGAAATACTCAGACCAGCCCTTCTGGCACCAACAACCATGCCACGTTCAAAGGCACTCAAATCACCTTTCTTCCCCATACTGATGCTCGGTTTGAACTGCGGGAGATTGTCTTGACCATGTCTACATGCCTAAATGCACTGAGTTGCCGCCATGTGATTGGCTGATTAGAAATTAAGTGTTAACAAGAAGTTGGACAGGTGTACCTAATAAAGTGGCCAGTGAGTGTATATATATATATATATATATATATATATATGTATATATATATATATATAATACCTCCAATGGTGACGAGCTGCATAACCTCTAAGGGGCTTGTGAGCTGGAGAAGCTTGGTGCCAACAGCCCACTTCTGACATTTGCAGTATATAAAACTGAAATTGCGAGGATTTGTATGGACTGGGCTTACATGCTGAGTTTGCTCTTAGAGATAATTGAACCTGAACTTAAAAGTTTGGGGTTCGTACCAGACAATTAGTGCCCGTTGCTAAACGCGAACATGGACTTCTCCCAGAAGTCCAATATGATGTTCGGAGTTCCGGGGGAAGAGAAAGAGAGAGATTTTTTCCCCAGATCCAAAGTTTGGGTCTCCATTGTTTTTAATGGGGTTCAGGTTCGGGTTCAAGTTCGAGTACAGTTCTGGTACCCGAACCAAACTTTGGAATAAAGTTTGAGTCTGGTACCAGAACCTGAACTTCCATGGGTCCGTTAATCCTTAGTTGCTCTATACCTGTTGTGTGCCAGATTTGTCTCCAAGGGCATGTACTTCTTCTACATGAGGTTCACCAATCATAAACAGGAAGTGTCATACAGAGGATAAAATAACATGTCCTCCTCTTCTCACTGATCTCTACAGCCAGTCTGTAGAGATAAAACAGAGCTGAGTTATGTATCATTACAAACACTTCCAGATCTCATCTGCCTGCATATAATTGTTCAACCTCAAGCACGGGAAAAAGTACACACTCCCCAGAGACACATCTCTGGTAACTTCCAGATGAACTATAACATAAATTATAACCTAAACTTTTCAAACCAATTTCTATGCGACGAAGAGAAGACATAAATAGACAGTGGGTATGGAAAGTATTCAGACCTCTTTACATTTTTCACTCTTTGCTTCATTGCAGCCATTTGGTAAATTCAAAAAAAGTTCTTTTTTTTCTCATTAATGTACACTCTGCACCCCATCTTGACTAAAAAAAACAGAAAAGTAGAAATTTATGCAAATTTAATAAAAAAAATAGTGAAATATCACACAGTCATAAGTATTCAGACCCTTTGCTCAGTATTGAGTAGAAGCACTATTTTGAGCTACGACAGCCATGAGTGTTCTTCGGAATGATGCAACAAGTTTTTCACACCTGGATTTGGGGATCCTCTGCCATTCTTCCTTGCAGATCCTCTCCAGTTCCGTCAGGTTGGATGATGAACGTTGCTGGACAGCCATTTTCAGGTCTCTCCAGAGATGCTCAATTGGGTTTAGGTCAAGGCTTTGGTTGGGCCAGTCAAGAATGGTCACAGAGTTATTCTAGAGCCACTCCTTTGTTATTTTACCTGTGTGTGTTATAACTACTGTATCTGGTTTAAGAGCATAAAAATTAAATGTTTGAAAATTGCAAAATTTTCAAAATTTTCTCCAAACTTCTGATATTTTCATAAATTAACACAAAAAATAATGGCCTAAATTTATCACTAACATGAAGTACAATGTCTTGCGAAAAAAATCTCATAAGCACTGGGATACGTTAAAGCGTACCTGAGTTATTGCCACATAAAATGACACTGATCAGAATTGCAAAATTTGACCTGGTTAGGAAGGTGAAAACCAGCTTGGGGGTGAAGGAGTTAAGTAACAGGCTGATGCAGTTTACGATATGTCATTGTTTAATAAAGCAGCTAAATAAATGTTTTTCATATATCTTTTGCAGCACAAACGCACAGTTCCAGTAACTCCAGCATTGAAGGAATCATGAACGTCTTTACTTCACTCCCTCAACAACATCTACTTTCCATAGAGCAAAACATATATATTTCAGACCCATTCCAGCAAGGGCTTACACCTCCGCAGATGCCAGGGGACCACATGCATCCTTACGGTACAGCATGATTTCATTATTTTGTATTTTTTTACCTTAAAAACAATCTTTGTAGTTAGATTTTACTAGAATTATTGTTATGAAACTGTTCATAGAATCTGGAAACTCCTAGTAGGATTTCCACAGACCTTTGTGGCAACCACTATGCTAAGAAGATACCAGCGAATGATTTTGTGTTCATCTTTTTACCAATAGAGAGGAATAAGGTCATGGAGGTAGAGGCCGCTGTAGGACAATGGAGTGAGTTGGCAGTGGCATAGTTAACAAACGGCGTCAAAACCAGAGGGACGGAACCAGAAACAGAATCAGCAGGCAATAGAAGGGGTAGCTAGTTCAGACTCAGGGTGAAGAGGAATTATACATGCTGGATTCAATATCCTTATGTCAGTGGGACTTAAATGGAAGCTATCATTAGAAAATGACATGCTACTTAAATCCGATTTCTTCTTCACTTATATTTTTTTTTTCAATTTCTCAACATTCTTTTTTTGTTTCATGATTTTTATTAACCCCTTCATGACCTATGACATATATACACGTCATAGGTTGTGTCCAAGCATTTGATGCATACGTATATACAGCATAGGTTGTGTCCCAGCATTTGATGCTGGCTCCGGCACTGAGCCCGCATCTTTTCAGGCATATGACAGTTGATTTTGCAGCGCCCCCACTGTCGCAGGGCCGAGGGGTACCCGGTACCGGGCCTCTTGAGTCTCTGTTCTGGGGTTGTCACGGTGGCTAGACCCGGTCCGTGACCCTGCTGAGGGGCGCCCAATAATAGATGTCGATGATGGTGGTAGTGTGGTGCAGTGCCGGTCGCAGTAAATAACGAGGACACCAGGTTGCAGTCTCTTTACCTCTTTACTGAAGGCTTCAGGGTCCTCAGTCCGGAATACGGTTAACCAGGCTGCACAAATCCGGCCGGTCCGATGGCACCTCCAGAGTTCCCTTTGCAGGTGGAAATCTGTGCCTACCTTCTAGCGCTCGTGTGTTGCGGTCCTCCCCTGCTGGGCTTACGGGATAGCCCCCACAAATGTTGTGTCTGTTTCTCGTGTTCCCTCACAACTGGATTCTGATGTTCTTCTTCGTCCCCCAGATGATATGGCTAGGACGCACCCGTATGACGGGTAGGCTCGGAGCTCTTCCTGGACCCTAGTGTCGCCCTTCTCCTAGTGTGCCCCCCATGTCTTCATAGGTGATTGGTGTGAGACAGCCCGCCTATAGCTGACTGTCCTGCCGTAGGTTTGAAGTATTGCTTGGAGCCTGATACTTCCTCGGCGTTCCGGCCACCGGCTACGCGCCTCAGTAGGATGTTGCCTCGATCTTACAGCACGACTCCTACTGGTATTTCTCCTTGTTGCGTTGATCTCGTTTCTCACTCAGCACAATATACCTCGCTTCTTGTCCTTTCTTGGGGTACCGCCGCGATCAAGTGCAGGCGCGGTCCCGTAACGTTCTCTCTGGTTGCTAGGCCTCTGTCAGAATCCCACCCCTGACAGGGTCCCCTCTGAATCTTCCCCCTACAACACCCTCTGCCAGAAGGTGTTGCCTGGTTCCAACCCAGTCAGCTTTCTGATCTAACTTCCTATCCAACCCCCAGTTTTACCAGACTGTGAGGAGTGGCCTAATGCATAGTGCCCTTAGCTCCCCCTGGAGGCTAGACTGTGAAATGTATTGGTGTCTGTGATACCTGGTCAGAAGAACTCCTTCAGTGCCATCAGACGTACCATAGCCCCCCTTAGCGGTGGAGCGTCAGTACTGCAGCCACCAGGATTCTGGGGCGCTGCAATTTGATCAGCTGTCATGTGGCCTTAACAGCTGCAGATGGAATCGCGATCCACCCACAGCTGTTAACATGGTAAATGCAGCTGTCAATCTCTGACAGCGGCATTTAACATGCGCGCGCCGGAAGAGCATCACAAACTCATCGGTGTCTCTGTCACATGATCATGGGGCGTCGGTGGGTTGGCAAAGGACCTTGGGCTCCACTATGGTTTGCTGGGGAGATGAGAGTCCCACACCAGATTTATCAGGATGCTGCAAAACCACCATGTGTAAATCTGCCATCTGCCGACTGAGCTGTTGCAGATGCCCTGTCAGAGCAGCGATTGGATCCATAATGGATCAGAAAAAAATGGTTATGTCAGAGCTAATGTCACAACACGGCTGTCGGGTGACCCTGGACCAGGGGCTCCATCCCAGTCCCTAACACTAGGGGGCTACCTAGCTCGCCCTACTCCCAGGGATACTTCCAAAGGTGAAGATGCTGGGGCTACCGCCTTTACCTTATTTCCTGTGTTTGCCCTCCATCTGCTCTTTTCCCCCACCCAGGGAAGAGGGGCGCTACTGTGTACCGTAGTACACCAACCTGACAAACAGGGCAACACAAACAAGGGTTTGCATAAAACTCCAGGCATACTAAATATTCACTCACGTATAACAGAGGAATGCGCCAAGATGTGAAGGTATAAGAATAAACCAAAATAGAGAAGGATAAGGAATTACCACACATACAAACCAAGCAACAGTCACTAATAACTCCTGCAACTCTCCTTCTCATGAGAACTCCTCTCTCCATTTGCCATGCAGCAAATGCTGGCTCTGACAAGGATTTGTAACAGAGCCCAGATTATAAAGGGTAAAGAAGTGGCTAACTGAGCCTAACTGTGAGAACAGGGAATTCCAACATGGCCGATTAACCCCTGTTCTGCCAGGAGGAATAAACACATTTAAAATGAAGGAGAAGTGCTTCTTCTCAGCATCATAGTAGGAGCAATCAGACACTGCGGTCTTCTGGCTTCACACTATTGCGGTAACTCAATAACAGTCATCCAGGCCTCCTTGTACTTTTTAGTCAATTAACCATTACAGCATGTTGTTGTAATGAGTTCCATAGTCTCTATGCTCATACAGGAAATAATCACCATCTATGATGATGATTAAACCTTCTCTCTAGATGTCCTACTTTGCCTAGGTGTAAAAAAGATCAGTAAAAAGATCTTTTTGTTGTCCATTGAAATATTTGTATTTAGGGCCGAATTTCACATTTGTGTTTTTTTAAGCTTAAGTGCTGCAGCTTCCATCTCACAGGCAGTCATTGTGTGGGGAAGGGCAGTACAGCAGAGCTGATGCACTGTGAGAGGACAACTGCAAATGTATTTGTAATGAGGCAAGGTTCAACTCTGCTGTACTGTGTTAGTTGTAATCAGGCACAGCTCTGCAGCAGAGCTGAAAGCACTGTGAGCATACAACTGCTGCTGCAAACATATTTGTAATGAGACAGTTCAGCTCTGCTGTACTGTGTTATTTGTAATCATACACAGCTCTGCAGTGAGATCAGGAGAGCAGTCCGTCAGTTATTACATGTCTCACACCAGTAACTCCCCCTTTCATTTAAAATAAGCTCTGGGGGCAGATTTTCAAGGTCCAGCCCATAGATCTTAAATCTCACAGTCAGTGCGGGAAGCAGACGGCAAGGGACTTGTGACAGACAGCAGAAGGTGAGTATGTACTGTTTGTTTTTTTTACTTTTACAATGGTAACCAGGGTAAACATCGGGTTACTAAGCGCGGCCCTGCGCTTAGTAACCCGATATTTACCCTGGTTACCACTGTAAAACATCGCTGGCATCGTTGCTTTGGCTGTCAAACACGACGATACACGCCGATCTGACGACCAAATAAAGTTCTGAACTTTCAGCAACGACCAGCGATATCACAGCAGGATCCAGATCGCTGCTGCCTGTCAAACACAACGATATCGCTATCCAGGACGCTGCAACGTCACGGATCGCTATCGTTTAGTGTGAAGGTACCTTTAGTCTCATGAACATCAACATTAGCTGAAGTGAGAGGCCTTTAGTTGGTTAGAGGTTACCTTGGATTTCTTTATAATCTTTAACATTTGCGTGAATATCTGATATAGATTCACAAAGTTTTCAAGCATCATTGCATATAGATACTCAAATTTGTACAGAGTTTACCATATCATATTAAACATTACGAAGTGCAAAATTATGATCATTATCTGAATGGTTATTCTAAAAAACATGGTATCCTCTATCCTATTCAATCCATTGGAAAGGTGATAACTTTCTGTTCCCTGGGGGTTCCGACCACTAAATCTTGAGATTGGGGCCCTGGAAACCTATGTACACTATTTTCATTGTCTGTGTGACATTCATAGTCTATGGAATTGCAGGAAATAGTTGAACACTGTAATGAACTGTTATGGGCTCATGTGGTGAGATGGATTCTTTAAGCCATAGGTCATGGTGAGCAGCATCGACTAGGGGCAGGGGTGTATCACAGCTGAATTTGCCAAATGGTATGTGGATCAGCGAGGACCAGTACAGCAGAATATGTAAGATGGCAGGTGGATAGTGGAGCCGGAAGCACTAGATGCAGCAGAGACAGATGGGTGGATTGTACAGAAACAGCAGACATGTATAGGCAGTCGTGTAGCAGAAGTGTGGATACACACAGGAAAAGCAGATACATGAGTGTGGACACCACCAGGATAGCTGAGAGGAGTTGGTTATTAGGAAACTTGACACAGCTGAGTTGAAGATATGGAAAGCAACAATATAACTGAGATGAGATGGTTGAGGAGTTGAAGATGTGGCTAACATCAGGATATGTTAGACAAGTTGGTAATTAGGAAAATTAACACAGCAAAGTTGAGAGTGCAGCAGCACTAGGGATAACAAAGGCAATTAACAGATACCTTGATAGTAGAGACAAAGGAGTGAACAACTCCTACACTATCTGAGATATCTTAAATTTTAGATGTGGGGAACATGTAGAATAGCTGGACTGAGCTTGATAGTGAAGCTTATATCTGGATAAAAGTCTGGGGTACCTGAGAAGATCATTAGATACCTAGCTGGATTTAATCCAAGTAGTAGGTGAAGCTTAACACCTAACAATCATGTGGTAGCAGATTGCTATACTATCTCAATACATGAGTCAACCTTAGAAGGCCTTAGTTGACATTAGTGTTGCCTGTCATCCTACCACAGTAACCTGGCATGGCAAGCATTAATATTTTAATTTTTAATCACGTAACTAGCCACAGTCTTGGTATACCACATAATATAAATCTAGATCGCATGAGGTTTACAATCAATTTGCGTTAATTCTTTGGTGCTAGTATAGGCCATGATGCTGAGCCATCACTGCCATGAATCTTATCAATTGCCAATGGAGTTTTGCTTAATAAGTGCAGTAGAGAAAACGTGACTGTATTTGACTTGTGTTTTCCAGGTGGAGAGTCCATGTTCCATGACATGGACAGTGATGACGCCTCCCTTAATTTGAGTGAATGTCTTCTAGCAGCACCTGAAGTAGGATCACTGCAGACTCGAGTGGGAAATCCCATTGATCGTCTTTACTCTATGCAAAGTTCTTATTTTACCTCCTGAAAACAATGCAACAACTTGCAGTAAGAATATTATCTGGAACTGGAAAGATGCCGATTGTCTGCAATTTCTAGTCAATCTGATTAAATTTATGGCTGTTCATGATGCTACTGAAATTCTGGCCATGCATTACTTTTTAAGAACAGTTTCCACTGGACTATCATCCATTAAATAAAACATATATGTCTTTTTAGGGTCTAAAAATGAAACCAATTGATTGTTGGCATCATATCAGTCTCCAGAACTCATTAGATGATACTCGGAAGTGTCCACGTAACTGCTGCTGAAGTGTGAACACATCCTATAGGAATGACCTTAGCTGTCTATCATGGTTACTGTAGCATTGATAGAGCCCCTTCTGGCTGCAGATGTAGCACACTTCATGTTGTTATGGACTTATAGCACCGTTGAAAAATATTCCAGATATAAATGGGTACATTGTCATTTTACCTACTGACTCTACTCATTGCAGATTATGAAGGAGCACAGTCACAAGGTTGACGTGGAACAAGAACGTGTTCACTTGTGATATCAAGCACATTCAGTCATTCACTTGAAGGATGTTGACCGACCGTAAACTCCATGTACTAGTTGTATTATCCCTGACACTGATTGTACAGCCCAGCAATATTGCCATTGGGAGCTATTTAATATTGCACACTTGTGCATTAACTTATGTCAGATTTAGACTATTTCTATTTTTTTTCTCTTGTCTTAGGCTGGAAAAACTGTCTGTGACTTTGTTTTTTGTCTGTTAATTGCATTATGTCATTAAGTTTTGTTGTTATTACGGAAATAGATGAAGAAAAAATTCAGTTGTGTCCTGCTGATTTACTTTCTGCGACTAAATTGAAAGAGATAAAGATTATTGGAAAGATTGGAGTTGAAACTTCAAATAATCAGCCATCATGGCTACAAAATGACTAAATTGTTAACACCTTTACCCCCGGGGGTGGTTTGCACGTTAATGACTGGGCCAATTTTTACCATTCTGACCACTGTCACTTTATGAGGTAATAACTCTGGAACGCTTTAACGGATCCCGGTGATTTGGAGGCTCTTTTTTCATGACATATTGTACTTAATGATAGTGGTAAAATTTCTTTGGTATGACTTGCATTTATTTAAAAAAAAAAAAAAAGCGGAAATTTAGTGAAAATTTAGAAAATTTCACAATTTTCCAACTTTGAATTTTCATGCCCTTAAATCACAGAGATGTGTCACACAAAATACTTAATAAGTAACATTTCTCACATGTCTACTTTACATCAGCACAATATTGGAGCCAACTTTTTTTGTTAGGAAGTTATAAGGGTTAAAAGTTGACCAGCAATTTTTCATTTTTCCAGCAAAATTTTCAAAACCATTTTTTTAGCGACCACATCACATTTGAAGTCACTTTGAGGGGTCTATGTGATAGACAATACCCAAAAGTGACACCATTCTAAAAACTGCACCCCTTAGGGTGCTCACAACCACATTCAAGAAGTTTATTAACCCTTTAGAATCTAAATCAATTTTTTGTGAAAAAAAGTTAAATGTTAATTTTTTTTTCAAAACATTCCTGTGAAGCATCTAAAGTTTAAAATCTTCACAGGAATGTTTTGGAAAAAAAAATAACATTTAACTTTTTTTCACAAAAAATTGATTTCAGATCCATTTTTTTATAAATTCTTTATTTAAAGTATTTTTAACAAACAAGAAAAACAAAAGAACATAACATCTTTTTTTGTGACGTAAAATAAAGGTTACTGTTTGCATAACCAGTTGTTATATTCAGAGAGTCACAAAGTCATCTAACTATAATATGAAGTGGGGGATAAAGGGAGTGGAGGCGAAAACTTAGGGAGAATTGGGGGCAGTGGCGTAGGAAGGGGGGGTGGGGGGGGCGGGCCGCCCCGGGCGGCACAATGCCGGGGGCGGGTCCGACCCAGAGAGGAGGAGGAGGAAGAAAAAAAAAAAAAAAGAGAGACGCGGGCCCTTTAAATCTTCGGGCGGCGCCGACCGCCGCCACGACCAGGCCCACCCCCCCTTCTGACTCTGCGACGTCTCAGGGCAGAGGGTGCGATGACGTCATCACTGCGCGCTCAGCCTCTCTGTCCTGAGCGTTGCAGAGCCGGAGAGACGCTGAGTGCACCAGACCTGCGCTGGGAACGGGAGAGGTGAAGATTTTACTTTTTTTTTTTTCTTTATGTCTGACTCAGACACACTGGGGGCAATGCTGGACACTGGGGCAGGTTGCTAGACACACTGGGGGCAATGCTGGACACTGGGGCAGATTGCTAGACACACTGGGGGCAATGCTGGACACTGGGGCAGATTGCTGGACACACTGGGGGCAATGCTGGACACTGGGGCAGATTGCTGGACACACTGGGGGCAATGCTGGACACGGGCAGATTGCTGGACACACTGGGGGCAATGCTGGACACTGGGGCAGATTGCTGGACACACTGGGGGCAATGCTGGACACTGGGGCAGATTGCTGGACACACTGGGGGCAATGCTGGACACTGGGGCAGATTGCTGGACACACTGGGGGCAATGCTGGACACTGGGGCAGATTGCTAGACACACTGGGGGCAATGCTGGACACTGGGGCAGATTGCTGGACACACTGGGGGCAATGCTGGACACTGGGGCAGATTGCTGGACACTGGGGGCAATGCTGGACACTGGAGCAGATTGCTGGACACACTGGGGGCAATGCTGGACACTGGGGCAGATTGCTGGACACACTGGGGACAATGCTGGACACGGGCAGATTGCTGGACACACTGGGGGCAATGCTGGACACTGGGGCAGATTGCTGGACACACTGGGGGCAATGCTGGACACTGGGGCAGATTGCTGGACACACTGGGGGCAATGCTGGACACTGGGGCAGATTGCTGGACACACTGGGGGCAATGCTGGACACTGGGGCAGATTGCTGGACACACTGGGGGCAATGCTGGACACTGAGGCAGATTGCTGGACACACTGGGGGCAATGCTGGACACTGGGGCAGATTGCTGGACACACTGGGGCAATGCTGGACACTGCGCCTGTGCGGCCGCCCGGTTTGTGTATCCCAGCCCCACACTCTGCATAATGCATAACACACTGCGGGGCTGGGATTACCAAGGTGGGTGGCCGCACTCGCCGCACAGGCACAGTCTGCAAGCCTGGCTGTGACGTCAGACGGCCAGAGCTCTCTGCGCCTGCACCAGACAGCGATACACAGCGCAGGCGCCGGATTTCATGGGTAAACAGCGCTGAGGGGGCGGCGCCCTGTGTTGAGTGACGGCAATGGGGGGGCGCCAAACTCGGGAACAGCCCCGGGCGGCAAAAGCTCTAGCTACGCCAGTGATTGGGGGATGGGAACAAGGGAAAGAAGGGTAGATAAAGGGCTCTGAGGTGTCCTGCTCAGAGTGATGATGTTGATTAAGTAGTTAGAAAGTTCAGTCTTTCAAATTTGGGTATAAACATTCGATTTTGAGATAGACATAAAGAAGTGATAAAATTGTAAAGAGGTTTGTTTTAAGGAGTATAGATTGTTTCTCCTGGAGGTTTCTCTGATGTATTTAACCACAGGGTTCAGGAGTCAATAATTTTTGAGTTTTTGGAGTTGGATAGTCTAAGCTTTTCGTATATGCCTGTTTGATTTGTTTCTTTTAACCATTCTTTACATGTAGGGGCTTCAACATCTTTCCAATGCCGTGCAATGGTAATTTTAGCCACATTGATCAAATGGGGTATCAACGATTTTCTGATTAGGTATATATCGGAGGGATCCAAATTGAGAAGAATGAAGCTGGGTGTTATTGGTATATCTGTGTTAAGGACTTTTTTTTAATGAACTCTTTGATATTTAACCAGAATTGTTTAATTTTTATGCATTCTAGCCAAATCTGTGTTGGAGTTCCTCTTTCTCCGTTGCATCTCCAACAAAGGGCATAAATAGAACTGTTCATTCTATTTAGGATGTCCGGCGTTTTGTACTATTTTGAAATGATTTTATAGATGAGTTCTTGAAATTTCAAAGAAGAAGCTAGCCAATGAGTATTTTTAAACATTATGTGTATTTCCTCTGAGTGGAATTTTGTGTTAAGCTTTAATTCCCATTTTTTAACAAAGTCTGGAATATCGTCTGTTTGGGTAAAATTTTTGTTGATTTTGGCTATTATTTTTCCATTTTTCCACAGGCGGGATGAATTGAGCTCCTGAGGGTGTCCAAGTCGGGGCCTGCTGCTTCCCACTGGCTAACGTCTGAGTGCGCAGCAGGGCTTCTCTTCGCGCCCTTCCTTGGGCTCCGCCCATGACAATGCACCCCTTCTGCTTCTTGCACACCATGCGGTGTAATAATGGTGGCTACCATACAGTTCAATAAAGTTTATGGCACACAGGACCCGGTGGCACCGGGTTACGAAATCCTGTTCATGATGCCAAAATGTGCCCGCTAGAGCCGTGGGGTACTCAGGCCGGGTCGGACAGGTCTTCAGGGGGATTGTCACGGCAGCAGTGACCCGGTCCGTGGCCCTGGGCGTTCAACAAAATGAAAATGAAAGGGAAAGTTTGTAGGGGATTTAACGTGATGTCACCTGTGGTGTTTGGCAATGAGTGGCCGACGCTGCTTAAGGAGACCGCTGGGGCCAATGGTGATGCAGCTGGGATGGTTCTGCTCCCCACAGGTGGAGTGGGGCCCCAGGGCTACTGGCATAGTTTTGTAAGGAATCGTGGACGTTGGGGTGCAGGACTGAGTGTGCGGGAAATGACTGGAAGACACAAGGACTGTAGTTTTCTTTAACTTTACTTGATGGTTGAAGGTGCAGTCCATGGCATGGGTAACAGATGATACTGGGAATCCGGGCAGCCTGGACGCAACTTAGGATCCACCTAGCCAGGTGGGTTTGGAGGCCTACCTACTGCGCTGTTCTCTTGGGTCCTTGCTGCTTTAAGCTCTGCTCAAGTTCCTCTCCTGCATGTTGCTTCTAACCTGTATGGCAGACAGTGTGAGCCTATCATGAGCACTGCCTTTTTTCTGGCAGCCCTGAGCTCTTGGTCTGATGTGGTGCCTCTGGGTGTTCGGTGTGGCCAGGGAGCTTGCAGTTCCCTGCCCTCCAGATTCGGCTGATGGGTCTTACAGCACCCACACAGCCAAGGACTCTGGCGTCCTACTTTGTCAGTGCTCCATTCTGGGGTGAGCTTGGTTACAGCTCCACTCCCCAGGTTCTCCTCAACTTCCCTATTCTCCTCTCTGATTCAGACTCAGACTAACTAACTCCGCCTCCAGAAGCTCCCCTGAAACTGGGTGTTAGAGCTCCCCCTTCTGGTCTGGAGTAGGAAAGCTGTTGGATGCTGGTATTACCTGGTAAGGGCACCCCTCCTTGCTTCCAGGCATGACATCACCCCCTGTGAGGGAGGCAATGCCACTGTGGAACTGGACTCCTGGTGTGCCACATTTTCCACCAGTCTTTCACACTGCTTCTGGCACAAAAATTTAAGCAGTTCTTCTTTGTTTGATGGCTTGTGACTATCCATCATCCTCTTGATTACACTCCAGAGGTTTTCAATGGGGTTCAGGTCTGGAGATTGGGCTGCCCATGACAGGGTTTTGATGTAGTGGTCTCTTAATTTTTGCCAGAGCTGTATATAAGTCATCACACTGGATCTTTCCATTTAATAATGTTATTTATTGAATATAGTCTTTACAATACCATTGTATATGAAGATATAACAGCACAATAAAGAAGCCATTTGTTCTAGTGTATATGTACCATGTTTCACTTGTTATTAGTATCCCACCCTCGACCCGAAGAAGACTCCCTAGCAGGGTTCCCTCAGCATAGAAGTCATCTTCCCACTTAACCCCACATAGGGTGACAAGCCCAATAATAGACTAAGAAGATGAGCCTCACTTTGTTAAGAGCCGCTTGTTTTTGGCATCTTTTGTGTTTCAAAACACATTAAATGAAGCACTGTCCTCTCATCTTGGCTCTTTACTCTATATTCACTAGAGAGAAGGTATTCAGATGCCGACAGAAACCTCCAGCAGTAGCTTATCACCAAGGAGAACAAAAGAATTGGACATGAAAATATTTCTTTCCCCAAACATCATCTGTTGGGGGAGAGTCAGGAGGCCTCAATATGCATCAGATACAGGGTCGCCATCAGGGCATTACAGCTGTGACTGGGGTATGGGGCCCTGTGAGCAGAGGGGGCCCGTATCGGGCCCCGTCTCATCTGCTCACCGGGCCCCTACCGGCAGCCGCAGGCTGAACCGGGCCCTTAGCGGCGGCCGGCGCTGCAGCTGTTTAACGCTATTGACGTGCGGGCCCACCGAGGCTGGCAGCTGACATCAGCCGCAGCATGCATGTTTTTCAGCATCTGACTTCATTTTCAGTCGCCGGTGAGTGCATGCTTCAGCTGCGTGGAGAGAGCAGGAGCGCGGCAGGTAAGCAGAACTTTTTTTTTTCTTTTTTAATGGGAGCGGCGATCCGGGCGGCCCAGGGCAGAAAGCTGGACACAGGGGCAGAAAGCTGGACACGGGGGCAGAACGCTGGACACGGGGGCAGAACGCTGGACACGGGGGCAGAATGCTGGACACGGGGGCAGAACGCTGGACACGGGGGCAGAACGCTGGACACTGGGGCAGAACGCTGGACACGGGGGCAGAACGCTGGACACGGGGGCAGAAAGCTGGACACTGGGGCAGAAAGCTGGACACTGGGGCAGAATGCTGGACACTGGGGCAGAATGCTGGACACTGGGGCAGAATGCTGGACACGGGGCAGAATGGAGAAACAGGGCATGATTGGAGACACAGGGGGCAGGATGACAGACATGGTGGCATGACTGGAGACACTGGGGCATTACTGGAGACAGATGGGGCAGGATTGGAAACAGATGGGGCAGAATTGAGACACAGGGGGCATGATTGCAGAAATGGGGGCATGATTGGAGACGGGGCAGAATGGTGATACGGGCATGATTGGAGACACTGGAGGCAGGATTGGAGACAGATGGGGCAGGATCATGGGGCAGGATGGATACGATGGAGACAGATGGGGCAGGATGGGGAGATCATATGGGGCAGAATGGGTACTCATTAGGGCTGGATGGGAGAACATATGGCTGACGCCAGGAATGAGACACATGGGGGCTAGGATGGCGAATATTATTACCATAGGGGCTAATTAAGGGATATTATTACTGCAGTGATGTATTTATTTTATTTTTTGAGTACACTGTTTTAAATGGAGGGGCGGTCCTATTACTGTGTAGAATGATACAATGTCGCCTTCTTCATGTGGTGTAATGTAGAAGTTGGGAAAATTAAGTAATGTGTTCTGCAAGTGGAACTCGAGATAACTGTGTTATTTCCTGCAGAGACGAGTCCTGGCTGGATGAAGTGATGGCGGTCTGTGCGGGATGAAAGATGAAGGACTTCACCTAGAGACGTCACTGGTGAGTCAGTGTTACCTATACACTGACACTATACACTGTATACTATATACAGAGGTCCTGTGTATAATGTCACCAGTGATCACTGGATTACCTATACACTATATACAGAGCTCCTGTGTATAATGTCACCAGTGATAACTGTATTACCTGTACACAGACACTGCATACTAAGTACAGATCTCCTGTGTATAATGGCACTGATGGTGATAGTACTGTGGGTTTTTTTTATTATTGATCAGTATTGTAGTATTCAGTCACTATGTGGTGGTAATATGTGGTCTGGTCATGATGTTGTGGTATTTGTTCCTTGTATTTGATATTATTCGATCACTGTGGTGGTAAGGTAATATGTCATCTGGTCATGGTGTGGCGGTATTTGTGCCTTGTAGATAGTATTATAGGTCACTGTGGTGATAATATGGTGTCTGGTCATGGTGCTGTGGTATTTGTTCCTTGTATGTGGTATTATAGGTCATTTTAAAAATTGAAAAATAAATAAAAATATATCTAAATTGTATTGCATATTTTAACAAATATTTAATAGGTTACAGTAGAGTAGGGCCTGGCCAAAAGTGTCTACCTTGTCATTTTGGTGGCTTAAAAAATCTTTTGGCCAAAACAAATGCTGCCGGCTATATGTGTGATCTGGTGATGGGAACTGTCAATGTGTGATAGGTGAGAAGTGGAGTTTTTCCAAGAGAGAGCGGTGGGACTGTGGACAGTTTGAGGGGTGGAGCGTGGAGGCGGGGCTGGGTTGGAGCCTGGGCGGAGTCTCAAGGGGGCCCCAGAAATTTTGCCAGTATGGACGGTGGCGCAGTGGTTAGCACAGCAGCCTTGCAGTGCTGGAGTCCTGGGTTCTAATCCCACCTTGGACAACATCTGCAAAGAGTTTGTATGTTCTCTCCATGTTTGCGTGGGTTTCCTCCGGGCACTCCGGTTTCCTCCCACATTCCAAAGACATACTGATAGGGAATTTAGATTGTGAGCCCCATTGGGGACAGTGATGATGATGTGTGTAACCTGTAAAGCGCTGCGTAATATGTTAGCGCTATATAAAAATAATGATTATTATTATTATTATGGGGCCCCAAAATTTCTAGTGGCAGCCCTGATCAGATAGTCACTTGGTCTTGAGATAGACATTGATACCAGCAGGAGAGATGGTCTTTTTGCACCTTGGGTCATGTATGATCCTTACATAAGTTTATTAGAATGGATTTGTGAACAGTAATAAGTGGACAAGCTGTGAACTTTCGGTTGTCATACTGTATCAGCCGTTCACACCACAGCATCTCGTAACTTCACAGTCAGAGATGTTTCTCATATCTGGATCACATTGTTCACTAGAGCAGATGTCATCCTAGAAAGAGTTAAATTCCGTCTTTTTCGGCATGAACTAGGCAAACTCTCGACTCTATGAATGGAGGTCATATCATTATTTTAATCCTGAGGAGGTGGCTCAGTTCCAGGTGACACCTGTTCCAAATGTTCAGATAAGGGGGGGGAATGGATCAGCTAGCGCATAAATTAGCACCTGATGACAGACTTAACTAGAAGACTGACCTGCACACAGCTTATCTTCTCAGCAAGGGGTTGGACAGGTAAATATGTGTGGAACAGAAAGAGGATTCAAGATCAGATTCCACTGCATGTCAAGAAATATTATGAGCACAGATACAAGGCTAAAACTTAGGCTGAAGTCACGCTGCACCATATGTTAAAGGTGCCCATAGGAACCAATTCAACTGATGGTGACCAAAAGGGTGTCCTTCAGGCTTCTGTCTGCTGCCTATTACATACAGAGATATTCCACAAAAAATATGTGTTTTTAATATAGAAGCCTACATGTACACTCTATGTCTATATACCATATTTTTCGGACTATAGGACGCACTTTACTATAAGATGCACCCAGGTTTAGACAGGATAAAATCTGAAAAATATTTTTGCTAGTAATTAAAACTTCTCTGGTGTTGTAAAGTGGATGGGCCATTATATCTACAGTAATTTTAATGCACTAAGGTAGAATATGGGAGTAATAGATCTATTGTTAGTGTTTCTCTGCAACATGTGAATTATACATGGAGCGCCCCCCAGGGCCGTGGGGTACTCGGGCCAGTTCGGACAGTTCTTAAAGGGGAAGTGGTCATGGCAGCTGTGACCCGGTCCGTGGCCCTGGGCGTCCAATTAAAGGTGAAATAAAGTTTATGGGAAAGGGGATTTGCTCGTGACGTCACCTGTGGTAATCGGCATTAAAGATGTTAGCAGCTCCAGAGTCCGCTGGGGCTGGTGGTCATGCAGCAGAGTTGGTACAGTTCTCCACAGGTAGAGCTAAACCCCAGGGCAACTGTATGAATAATTGATGAGGTGATGGTGGTTGTGGTAGGCCGGGCAGGTGTTGTAGGAATAATGCAAGGACACAGTAAGGTGCAGTTTCCACTTTTACTCACAGTTCTCCAGTCCACAAACGCCAGCCTGATGCTGTGTCCTTCAGGTCAGTGGTCCAGCAACCTCCCAGGTAAATTGGGATGCATCCTTTCATATGCCTTTCTCTGGCCGTCTCACTACGCTGGCTTCCACTTCTCCTGCCCAGCGCCTAACCCACAGTGTCCCAGGCCAGCAGCCATGAACTTGGTCGGGCGACATTCTCTGAGTCCCCTAGATTCTATACAGCTGCCTTTTTAGAGAAGTATGGGTGGATGTGGCTGTGTTTCTTGCAAAAGCCACAGCCTCTGGTTTCTTAGCTGAACTTGAAGTATTCCACTAAGTTCCCCTAACTGCGACCTGGTCCCTCCACATCTGGATACGGGCCCCACGGGTGGCTTCTGCACTTCCCGTGCCCCTGGGATCCCTTCTGTTCTTCTGAGAGCTTCTTTCTGTCTCTCTCTTACACTTCTCTGTTCTGTCTGTCAGGAGCTGCAGAGCCGCATGTCTGCTCAGCTCCACACCTTTCACAATCTGTCTAACTTTCCCTCCTCATTAGTTCCTCCCCTACTCTACCCCACCCACTCCCACCACCCATTTCTGTCCAGTCTGGGATGACGCCTTCCTCTCTAAGGGTACACCCAGATGCCCCAACTGAACTGGTATGTGTTGAATGTGAGTGTTAGAGTCCTGGGTAGTGCTCCCTCCTTACCTGAGAGTGGGATACCACACCTCTGGGTGATGTGCAGTAACTCTGTGGTGACTGGACCCCAGGGGCACCACATACACTTACAACTTTACAGCATGCACATTATGTATAGGGTTGAGCGAAACGGGTCGTTCATTTTCAAAAGTCGCCGACTTTTGGCAAAGTCGGCGTCTCATGAAACCGAGCCGATCCCAGCGTTGCATCGGCCATGCGGTACGCTACTTTCGCGCCAAAGTCGCATTTCAATGACGCGAAAAGCGCCATTTCTCAGCCAATGAAGGTGAACGCAGAGTGTGGGCAGCGTGATGACATAGGTCCTGGTCCCCACCATCTTAGAGAAGGGCATTGCAGTGATTGGCTTGCTGTCTGCGGCGTCACAGGGGCTATAAAGGGGCGTTCCCGCCGACCGCCATCTCACTGCTGCTGCTCTGAGCTTAGGGAGAGGTTGCTGCCGCTTCATTAGAAGCAGGGAGAGCATTAGGCAGGGTCCATTAACCACCAAACCGCTTGTGCTGTAGCGATTTCCACTGTCCAACACCACCTTCGGTGTGCAGGGACAGTGGAAGCTACTTTTTTTTTTTTTTCTCTCAGCGCTGTAGCTCATTGGGCTGCCCTAGAAGGTTCCCTGATAGCTGTATTGCTGTGTGTACGCCACTGTGCAAACCAACTGCTTTTTTCAAAGCACAAATCCTCTTGTTCCTTCCTTTCTGCACAGCTATCTTTTTTGTTTGTCCACACTTTTTATTTAATGTGTGCATCAGTCCACTCCTTATTGCTGCCTGCCATACCTGGCTGAGATTACTGCAGGGAGATAGTAATTGTAGGACAGTTTTTTTTTTTGTTTTTTTGTTTGTGGGAGATTAAGATTGGCATTTCTGCTAGAGTGCCATCCCTGTGTGTGCCATCTCTCACTCAGTGGGCCATAGAAAGCCTATTAATTTTTTTGCTTGATTTGGGTTCTAAAATCTACCTGAAAAAAAATCACTACATCAATCAGTGGGAGATTAATATTGCCCTTTCTGCTTGTGTGCCACTCCTGACTCCTGTGTGTGCCATCTCTCACTCAGTGGGCCATAGAAAGCCTATTAATTTTTTTGCTTGATTTGGGTTCTAAAATCTACCTGAAAAAAAAACACTACATCAATCAGTGGGAGAAAAATATTGGCCTCAGTCAGGGCTTGTGTGCCACTCCTGACTCCTGTGTGTGCCATCTCTCACTCAGTGGGCCATAGAAAGCCTATTTATTTTTTATTATTTTGTTTCTAAAGTCTCCCTGAAAAAGAAAAAAAAAAGAAAACAGTGGGAGATTAATATTGCCCTTTCTGCTTGTGTGCCACTCCTGACTCCTGTGTGTGCCATCTCTCACTCAGTGAGCCATAGAAAGCCTATTTATTTTTTATTATTTTGTTTCTAAAGTCTCCCTGAAAAAGAAAAAAAAAAGAAAACAGTGGGAGATTAATATTGCCCTTTCTGCTTGTGTGCCACTCCTGACTCCTGTGTGTGCCATCTCTCACTCAGTGGGCCATAGAAAGCCTATTAATTTTTTTGCTTGATTTGGGTTCTAAAATCTACCTGAAAAAAAATCACTACATCAATCAGTGGGAGAAAAATATTGGCCTCAGTCAGGGCTTGTGTGCCACTCCTGACTCCTGTGTGTGCCATCTCTCACTCAGTGGGCCATAGAAAGCCTATTAATTTTTTTGCTTGATTTGGGTTCTAAAATCTACCTGAAAAAAAAACACTACATCAATCAGTGGGAGAAAAATATTGGCCTCAGTCAGGGCTTGTGTGCCACTCCTGACTCCTGTGTGTGCCATCTCTCACTCAGTGGGCCATAGAAAGCCTATTAATTTTTTTGCTTGATTTGGGTTCTAAAATCTACCTGAAAAAAAATCACTACATCAATCAGTGGGAGATTAATATTGCCCTTTCTGCTTGTGTGCCACTCCTGACTCCTGTGTGTGCCATCTCTCACTCAGTGGGCCATAGAAAGCCTATTTATTTTTTATTATTTTGTTTCTAAAGTCTCCCTGAAAAAGAAAAAAAAAATAAAACAGTGGGAGATTAATATTGACATTTGTGCTTGAGTGACAGTCCTGCGTGTGTGGCATCTCTGTGATTTGGTGCCACAGAAAACAGAGTGTGCCTGATTTTCCTTGTGGTCTCACCAACCTGTTAAGGGATATTGAAATCATACTGAAGTTATAGCTCACCGTGTAAGTTGTTTGACAGCAACAAATAAAGTTACTTTGGTTAAGTTTTTAAAACAATGAGGAAGTCTGGTGCAAGAGGTCGTCGTGGCCGTGGGCGTTCATTGTCAGCTGGTAATGATGGTAGTGGTAGTGGAGCATCAGGTGGTCGTGGGGATAAAAATATTCCACCTAAGTCTGGAGCTGTGGAGCCAGTTTCGTCGTCTGGCTACACAAGGCCTCGAACGCTCTCTTTTCTGGGAGTACGAAAACCGCTTTTAAAGGCGGAGCAGCAACAGCAAGTTTTGGCTTACATTGCAGACTCAGCCTCTAGCTCTTTTGCCTCCTCTTCTGAAACTGGTAAATGTAAAAGCAGCGCGTCGCTTGTGGATGTTCACGGTCAGGGACAAGTCGCTTCCTTGTCCTCTTCAGCAAAAACTACAACAAGAGAGAAGGATGCAGCAGGCGACACAAAGGGTTACTCCATGGAGCTCTTTACACATACCGTCCCTGGCTTAGAAAGTGAAACACTTAACAGGCCATGCCCATTACAAGTAGATTCTGACATGGAGTGCACTGATGCACAGCCACAGCCAGAGTACTATGCTGCTCCTTTGACTCAGACCACCACATTGCCCTCTCAGGGTACTGATCCACAATCAGACCCTGATGAGACTATGTTGCCCCGCCACGAACGCTATACCACCGACCGACACAGTGACACAGACGAAGTTGCACACGAGCTCGAAGAGGAGGTAATAGATGACCCAGTTGTTGACCCCGATTGGCAGCCATTGGGGGAACAGGGTGCAGGCGGCAGTAGTTCAGAAGCGGAGGTGGGGGAGGGGCTGCAGCAGGCATCAACATCGCAACAGGTTCCATCTGCCGGGCCCGTATCTGGCCCAAAACGCGTGTCAAAGCCAAAACCTGTTGGAGGACAGCGTGGCCATCCGGTTAAAGCTCAGTCTGCAATCCCTGAAAAGGGATCCGATGCTAGGAAGAGTGCAGTCTGGCATTTTTTTAAACAACATCCAATTGATCAGCGCAAAGTCATCTGTCAAAAATGTTCAACTAGCTTAAGCAGAGGTCAGAATCTGAAAAGTCTCAATACTAGTTGCATGCATAGACACTTAACCACCATGCATTTTCAAGCCTGGACTAACTACCAAATGTCCCTTAAGGTTGTAGCACCCTCGGCCAATGAAGCTAGTCAGCAACGCAACATCCCTTCCGTCACTGTAAGGCCACCATTTTCCGCACCACCGGCAGTATCTGTGCAGGTTTCTTTGCCAGCCAAAAGCAGTCAGGGTCAGGGAATCACCAGTTTTGTAGGAGGAAATATTGCATCTAGGGCAGCGGCGGAAACAATACCGTCTCCAACCGTCTCTCAGTCTGCCATGTCCACCGGCACACCCGAAATTTCCACGATCTCCAGCTCTCCAGTCCAGCTCACACTACATGAGACTCTGGTTAGAAAAAGGAAGTACTTATCCTCGCATCCGCGTACACAGGGTTTTAACGCCCACATAGCTAGACTAATCTCGTTAGAGATGATGCCCTACCGGTTAGTTGAAAGCGAAGCTTTCAAAGCCCTGATGGAGTACGCTGAACCACGATACGAGCTACCCAGTCAACACTTTTTTTCCAGAAAAGCCATCCCAGCCCTGCACCAGCATGTTAAACAGCGCATCGTCCATGCACTCAGGCAATCTGTGAGTACAAAGGTGCACCTGACTACAGATGCATGGACCAGTAGGCATGGCCAGGGACGTTATGTGTCCATCACGGCACACTGGGTGAATGTGGTGGATGCAGGGTCCACAGGGGACATCAATTTCGGGACAGTTGTGCCTAGCCCACGGTCTAGGAAACAGTTGGCTGTAGGCGTTCGCACCCCCTCCTCCTCCTCCTCGTCCTCCTGCAGAAGCTACAGCTCTTCCACAGACCGCAGTCGGCCAACCACTCCATCGGCAGATGACACTGTTGCACACCAGTGGTCCCATTATGGGCCAGCTACTGGCAAGCGTCAGCAGGCTGTATTGGCTATGAAGTGTTTGGGCGACAACAGACACACCGCGGAAGTTCTGTCCGAGTTCTTGCAACAAGAAACGCAGTCGTGGCTGGGCACAGTAGATCTTGAGGCAGGCAAGGTAGTGAGTGATAACGGAAGGAATTTCATGGCTGCCATCTCCCTTTCCCAACTGAAACACATTCCTTGCCTGGCTCACACCTTAAACCTGGTGGTGCAGTGCTTATTGAAAACTTATCCTGGGTTCTCCGACCTGCTCCTCAAAGTGCGTGGACTTTGCTCACATATCTGACGTTCGCCTGTACACTCCAGCCGTATGCAGACCTATCAGCGGTCTTTGAACCTTCCCCAGCATCGCCTAATCATAGACGTTGCAACAAGGTGGAACTCAACACTGCACATGCTTCAGAGACTGTGCCAACACAGGCGGGCTGTTATGTTTTTGTGGGAGGATACCCATACACGGGCAGGCAGTAGGATGGCAGACATGGAGTTGTCTGGTGTGCAGTGGTCGAAGATACAAGACATGTGTCAAGTCCTTCAGTGTTTTGAGGAATGCACACGGCTGGTTAGTGCAGACAACGCCATAATAAGCATGAGCATCCCCCTAATGTGTCTGCTGATGCAAAGTTTGACGCACATAAAGGATCAGGCGTCTGCACCAGAGGAAGAGGAAAGCCTTGATGACAGTCAGCCATTGTCTGGTCAGGGCAGTGTACAGGACGAGTTAGCGGGCGAAGAGGAGGTGGAGGACGAGGAGGATGATGGGGATGAGTATATTTTTAATGAGGAAGCTTTCCCGGGGGCACTGGAAATTGGTTGCGTGGCAAGGCCGGGTTCTGGTTTTTTGAGGGACACAAGGGACGTAGATTTGCCTGAAACTGCCCCTCAACCAATCACAACCGGAGATTTGACAACTGGAACTTTGGCCCACATGGCGGATTATGCCTTACGTATCCTAAAAAGGGACACACGCATTACGAAAATGATGAACGATGACGATTACTGGTTAGCCTGCCTCCTTGATCCACGCTATAAAGGCAAATTGCAAAATATTATGCCACATGAGAACTTGGAACTAATATTAGCAACCAAACAATCAACTCTTGTTGACCGTTTGCTTCAGGCATTCCCAGCACACAGCGCACGTGATCGTTCTCACACGAGCTCCAGGGGGCAGCAGACTAGGAGTGTTAGGGGTGCACACATCAGAAGTGGCGTTGGACAGAGGGGTATTCTGACCAGGTTGTGGAGTGATTTTGCTATGACCGCAGACAGGACAGGTACTGCTGCATCAATTGAAAGTGACAGGCGACAACATTTGTCCAGTATGGTTACTAACTATTTTTCATCCCTTATCGATGTTATCCCTCAACCGTCATTCCCATTTGATTACTGGGCATCAAAATTAGACACCTGGCCAGAATTGGCAGAATATGCATTGCAGGAGCTTGCTTGCCCGGCAGCAAGTGTCCTATCAGAAAGAGTATTCAGTGCTGCAGGTTCAATATTAACCGAAAAAAGGACTCGTCTGGCTACCCAAAATGTTGACGATCTAACATTCATTAAAATGAACCACAACTGGATTTCGAAATCTTTTGCCCCACCTTGCCCGGCCGACACCTAGCTTTCCTATGAAAAGCTCTTGCCTGTGGACTACTGTGAATTACTTTTCTAATGTCTAATTTTCTGCAGCTGATTGTCCAGCATACGACATGTTTACACCTCCCTAAATGGCCAAACTCCCCACACGGGGCCGTGGTATCGCGACTTGG
This sequence comes from Ranitomeya variabilis, assembly GCF_051348905.1. NCBI lineage: Eukaryota > Metazoa > Chordata > Amphibia > Anura > Dendrobatidae > Ranitomeya > Ranitomeya variabilis. Next base: position 69,796,352 of record NC_135239.1, on the reverse strand, counting down.
CGCAAGCACCCGTGAGACTGCTGTTTGTCTGAAGAGGTGGGTGTGCTTGCTTTTGGTCGACGGCATTGCTACTGGGTCCCTCATAGTACAATAAAGTGTCTCTGGCGGTGGTGGTGCGCACCCAACGTCAGACACACTGTTGTAACATGAGGGGCCCTGGGCCTGTACCGCCGGCCACAAGAGAGTTCACCCACCCCCAGGTCAAACATTGCTCTACCACTTCCACAGTTATCTCTCACACTTCCACCAATGTTTAGTCTATGCGCTGACATCCTTCCATACCTGCCACTGACAATACCATTGTGTTGACATGTATGATGGTACTTAACATAGTCAGGGGCAGTGTCCTCTATTTACCACAGTAAATACTTTGCGCTAAATAAGTAGGTCTGAAACAACGCAGAGGATCCCACCCCTGAACCTAATGATTGCACCCTTTAGTGTTTTTTTTTTTTTTTAATGCGAGACATTCACATTTAATTGTTGTTTTTGACTACTAACTGGCAGACACTCATTACAATCGGCCTCCGTTGACCAGACCAATGCTGCCCGTGTACCCCTGGAACCTATTTTACAGTGCCTACAGCCAGCCCATTTTATTATGTTAGGCCTTCGAAGCCTGTCTGCGGTCCCTCCTTCCACTAGGCCTCCACTGACCTGACCACTGCTGCCCGTGTACCCTTGGAAACAATTCTAAAGTGCCTACAGCCAGCCCATTTTATTGTGTTAGGCCTTCGAAGCCTGTCTGCGGTCCCTCCTTCCACTAGGCCTCCACTGACCAGACCACTGCTGCCCGTGTACCCCTGGAACCTATTTTACAGTGCCTACAGCCAGCCCATTTTATTATGTTAGGCCTTCGAAGCCTGTCTGCGGTCCCTCCTTCCACTAGGCCTCCACTGACCAGACCACTGCTGCCCGTGTACCCTTGGAAACAATTATAAAGTGCCTACAGCCAGCCCATTTTATTGTGTTAGGCCTTCGAAGCCTGTCTGCGGTCCCTCCTTCCACTAGGCCTCCACTGACCAGACCACTGCTGCCCGTGTACCCTTGGAAACAATTATAAAGTGCCTACAGCCAGCCCATTTTATTGTGTTAGGCCTTCGAAGCCTGTCTGCGGTCCCTCCTTCCACTAGGCCTCCACTGACCAGACCACTGCTGCCCGTGTACCCTTGGAAACAATTATAAAGTGCCTACAGCCAGCCCATTTTATTATGTTAGGCCTTCGAAGCCTGTCTGCGGTCCCTCCTTCCACTAGGCCTTCACTGACCAGACCACTGCTGCCCGTGTACCCCTGGAACCTATTTTACAGTGCCTACAGCCAGCCCATTTTATTATGTTAGGCCTTCGAAGCCTGTCTGCGGTCCCTCCTTCCACTAGGCCTCCACTGACCAGACCACTGCTGCCCGTGTACCCCTGGAACCTATTTTACAGTGCCTACAGCCAGCCCATTTTATTATGTTAGGCCTTCGAAGCCTGTCTGCGGTCCCTCCTTCCACTAGGCCTCCACTGACCAGACCACTGCTGCCCGTGTACCCTTGGAAACAATTATAAAGTGCCTACAGCCAGCCCATTTTATTGTGTTAGGCCTTCGAAGCCTGTCTGCGGTCCCTCCTTCCACTAGGCCTCCACTGACCAGACCACTGCTGCCCGTGTACCCTTGGAAACAATTATAAAGTACCTACAGCCAGCCCATTTTATTGTGTTAGGCCTTCGAAGCCTGTCTGCGGTCCCTCCTTCCACTAGGCCTCCACTGACCAGACCACTGCTGCCCGTGTACCCTTGGAAACAATTATAAAGTGCCTACAGCCAGCCCATTTTATTGTGTTAGGCCTTCGAAGCCTGTCTGCGGTCCCTCCTTCCACTAGGCCTCCACTGACCAGACCACTGCTGCCCGTGTACCCCTGGAACCTATTTTACAGTGCCTACAGCCAGCCCATTTTATTATGTTAGGCCTTCGAAGCCTGTCTGCGGTCCCTCCTTCCACTAGGCCTCCACTGACCAGACCACTGCTGCCCGTGTACCCCTGGAACCTATTTTACAGTGCCTACAGCCAGCCCATTTTATTATGTTAGGCCTTCGAAGCCTGTCTGCGGTCCCTCCTTCCACTAGGCCTCCACTGACCAGACCACTGCTGCCCGTGTACCCCTGGAACCTATTTTACAGTGCCTACAGCCAGACCATTTTATTATGTTAGGCCTTCGAAGCCTGTCTGCGGTCCCTCCTTCCACTAGGCCTCCACTGACCAGACCACTGCTGCCCGTGTACCCCTGGAACCTATTTTACAGTGCCTACAGCCAGCCCATTTTATTTTGTGTTAGGCCTTCGAAGCCTGTCTGCGGTCCCTCCTTCCACTAGGCCTCCACTGACCAGACCACTGCTGCCCGTGTACCCCTGGAACCTAATTTACAGTGCATAGAGCCTATTTTTTTATTTTTTTTAATATTAATAAAGCCATGATGGACTACGCTGTACCACGCTATGAGCTACCCAGTTGACAATTCTTTTGCGAGAAAAGCCATCCCACCCCTCAACCAGCATGTTAAAGACCGCATTGTCCTTGCATTCTGTCAATCTGTGAGTTCAAAGGTACACCTGACAACAGACACATGTACCTGTAGGCATGGCCACGGAAGGTTACGTGTCCTTTGTGGCGCAATGGGTTAATGTACTGGATGCATGGTCCACACAGGGGACAGCCTGCTAAGTCTGTCTGCAGTCCCTAATTCAAGTTGTCCTCAACTGAATAAAGCTGAGCTTCTACCTTCTGGCTCTGATTAACTGCTGTTTTTTTAAAAATTGGTGGTTCCGGCCTACTAACGGTGTCTGCCCCTGCCTGGTGTTGTCCTCAACTGAATAAAGCTGAGCTTCTACCTTCTGGCTTTGATTAAGTTTTTTTTTTTTATTGCTGGATGGGGCCTAATACCTCTGTTTGCTGCTCCCTGGTGTTTGTCCTCAACTGAATAAAGCTGAGCTTCTACCTTCTGGCTCTGATTAACTGCTGTTTTTTTTAAAATTGGTGGTTCCGGCCTACTAACGGTGTCTGCCCCTCCCTGGTGTTGTCCTCAACTGAATAAAGCTGAGCTTCTACCTTCTGGCTCTGATTAACTGCTGTTTTTTTAAAAATTGGTGGTTCCGGCCTACTAATGGTGTCTGCCCCTGCCTGGTGTTGTCCTCAACTGAATAAAGCTGAGCTTCTACCTTCTGGCTTTCGGCCTATACTATCAGATATTAAACTGCATTTGGCCTACTAGTGTGGTTGGGCCCTTGAAACAGTGTCTGCTGCTCTTGGGTTTGCTACTCCACTGAACAAAGCAATGCCGCCTGTTTAGTCCTGTTACCAATTTTGAACTGCATTTAGCCTACTTTATTCTTTGGCCCTATATCTGTTTCCTCTTCATCCTGCCCATTGCCCAGCCACTGCTAGATGAGTCTGCTGGTACATTGACCTAGACCACTACATTCCCCTTGCACTCTACACAGCCAGAATCTGACCCTGCTGAAAGTAAGGTTCCCCTTCCCGCATGTTATACCACCTTACACAGGGACAAAGAGGAAGGTGCAGATGAAAGTGCAGGTTCCTTCATCAGGTGGGGGGGGGCATACTCGTTGGCGACGTCACTGGCACAGGGCCCCTCAGAGTACGCAAAAGTGTCGCTGCTGGTGGGAGGCGCCCCCGCCATGCAAACACACCGCCGTACTTTGAGGGGCCCTGTGCCAGTGCCAATGCGAACGAGTGGGCCCCCCCTGCTTGCTCAGGATCACAGCACTTGCAACGTTGAAATACTTACCTCTCCCTGCTCCACCGCCGTGACGTAGTCCGCGTTTCCTGGGCCCACGAAAAACTTGAGCCAGCCCTACTCCCCCCACAACTTTTGCCAAATGACCCCCAATTTCCAATGCCCAACTATTATTATAAAGTTAATTAAGATTGACAAGCTTCAGAAACAAGAATGGATGTTTTTGGCATTAAAATGGGCACTGTAGGTGTTTTCCTGGCCTCCACTCACTGCCGACTATGCTTCCCCATTAACTTGCATTGGGTTTCGTGTTTCGGTCGATCCCCGACTTTCAGCGATAATCGGCCGACTGCACTCGACTCGACTCTGGACAAAGTCGGGTTTCACAAAACCCGACTCGATCTTAAAAAAATGAAAGTCGCTCAACCCTAATTATGTACACTCTCTGCAGCACACATATATACACTGCTGCATGGATAGTACAGACACGCTCGGCTCTTCCAAGTACACACACAGCTCTGCCACATACACACACACAGCTCTGCCACATACACACACACAGCTCTGCCACATACACACACACCCGCAGCTCTGCCACATACACACACAGCTCTGCCACATACACACACACACACACAGCTCTGCCACATACACACACCTGCAGTTCTGCCACATACACCCACTCAGCTCTACCATATACACACACAGCACTGCCACATACACACACAGCTCTGCAACATACACACACAGCTCTGCCACATACACCCAAAGCTCTGCCACATACACACACATAACTCTGCTACATGCACATTTACATGCACATAAATCACTGCTACAAGCATATTTATATACATATTCAGCTCTGCTACAGGCATATTTATATACATGTACAGCTCTGCTACATTCACATTTATACATACACACATTCACTATACATTGCCACATCTTGTAGGTCCTTCCAGGCATGAGATTGATCACATGCCCTGAACCTCCTAGAGTTGGTTGGGTGGAATGTACAACTGTACGGGATGTGCAGCCTCCATGCAGATCCCGGTAGCTTCCTCTCCTGCCCTGCATTGATCACATAGACAAGTGTGGGGCAGGAGAGGAGAAAGCAGCTCTCTTAGTGACCGGTGTAACAGGCCAAAGTAACCCCGTCCCAGATTAACCCCGGGTATAATTTGGCCTAGGCCAGAGTATACCCCGGGGTATAAACTGGCCTAGGCCAAACTATACCCAGGCATAAAATGGCCTAGGCCAAACTATACCCCGGGGTGTAAAATAGCCTAGGCCAAACTATACCCCTCCAGGCCACATTATACCTCCCAGGGTTAAAGTGGCCTAGGCTACATTTAACCCTGGGTATATTTTGGCCTAGGCCAAACTATACCTAAGGATGTAAAACAGCCTAGGCCAAACTATAACAGGCCACACTATACCCTCAGGCCAGACTATAGCCTTTTACTGGTTGCTATGGGATTTTACATGGCCACTTTATCCTAGCAACGCCCTGGATACGGTTGGAAAAGGGGTTTATCTACCTTGGGGGGCACCCTCACAGCACTGCGGGGAAGCCGGGGAACCCTTTTACTGGTTGCTATGGGATTTTACATGACCAATTTATCCTAGCAACGCCTTGTATACGCTTGGAAAAGGGGTTAATCTACCTTGGAGGACACCCTCACAGCACTGCGGGGTGGGTGGGGATCCCTTTTACTGGTTGCTATGGGATTTTACATGGCCACTTTATCCTAGCAACGCCCTGGATACGGTTGGAAAAGGGGTTTATCTACCTTGGGGGCACCCTCACAGCACTGCGGGGAAGCCGGGGAACCCTTTTACTGGTTGCTATGGGATTTTACATGACCAATTTATCCTAGCAACGCCTTGTATACGCTTGGAAAAGGGGTTAATCTACCTTGGAGGACACCCTCACAGCACTGCGGGGTGGGTGGGGATCCCTTTTACTGGTTGCTATGGGATTTTACATGGCCACTTTATCCTAGCAACGCCCTGGATACGGTTGGAAAAGGGGTTTATCTACCTTGGGGGCACCCTCACAGCACTGCGGGGAAGCCGGGGAACCCTTTTACTGGTTGCTATGGGATTTTACATGGCCACTTTATCCTAGCAACGCCTTGGATACGCTTGGAAAAGGGGCTTATCTACCTTGGGGGCACTGTCGCAGCATTGCATGGAGGCTGGGGAACTCTTTTCCTGGTTGCTAAGCGATTTCAAATGATCAATCTAAGGTACTTACACCATGTAAAACCCTATAGCAAGCAGGGTGCCCCCAGGGTAGATAAACCCCTTTTCCAAGCATATACAAGGCATTGCTAGGATAAAGTGGTCATGTAAAATCCCATAGCAACCAGTAAAAGGGTTCCTCGGTGTAACAGGCCAAAGTAACCCTGTCCCAGATTAACCCCGGGTATAATTTGGTCTATGCCAGAGTATACCCGGGCATAAACTGGCCTAGGCCAAACTATACCCCGGGGTGTAAAATAGCCTAGGCCAAACTATACCCCTCCAGGCCAGATTATGTAACTAATCTGGGGTTAAAGTTGCCTAGCCCAATTTATACCTCTCAGCTCATATTATACCCCAATGAAATCATTTGCATTGAGTGATATACACAAGAATTACTTAATGCTTCAACATTTTATTGAGAAACCAAACTGACAATTCTTAAAGAGTACCTCCCACTATACAAAACTTTTGCCCATGGCAAAAGTAGTTGTAAAGGGGGGTATTTGTAATGCATATGCATTACAAATACCCCCCCATTTTATAGTTACCTTAGGGGGGCTGCCCGATTACCCCCCCTCGCTAACCGCCGCTGCCCGTCTCCTGGTAGACGGGGTCCCCCTCCTGCCGCTAGGTGGCGCTGCCTCTCCATGCGCCGACGTCACAGCCAGGCGCCATAGAGGAGAGCGGCACCTGGCTAGTGCCGTTGGAGCTTGTAGAAGCAGAGCCAGCACCACCTAGCGGTGGGAGGGGGGGCAATAATTTCTCATTAGCTATAAGTCACTTATCATGCAATGCAATTATCTGGGGCAACAAATCGCCCAACAGTCATTCTGTGTATTATGACATTTAGTCTAGCATGTCCTTGCTACCAAATTAACGTTTAAAGCTAAACACTGATAACAACATTGAAATGATCGTGCTTATTTTCAAGATACAGTGCATGTTCAGTTGTTGACTGCAGATTGAAGCTTGCAGGATATGTCAACCAATCCATGGAGTCACCGACGTTTGTGTAGATTATTATGTCGCAACTCAACAGATTCGCCGTGGTCATGATCTCTGCATCAGTTGCCCAGACTCCATCACGAGAGATTCCAGAGATGTTCACATATTCATTCACATTTTGGTTCAAGTAGTCCTGTAGTTTTTTTGTCAAGTCAGTTTTCATATGGTGGATGACTTTATCTCTGAGAAGGGAATGGTTGTCCTCTGTTCCTGTCAAGATGTAGCTGATGGCCCGGAAGAAGCAGTTTCCATCACCTTTGGTTTTATATGTACGCCGTGGTTGTTCAAGGTCTCGTCTGCATCCACAGTATACAACCTTACTAAACGTAAGGCCAAGAGTGGTGCTAAGATACTTCCTTCTTGAACTTGGTAGTAGGTTGAAAGCCTTAGTTTGCTTATTTTTCTGTGTGGCAGAGTCACTGGAATAATCATCATCGGATGGTGGAGAAGCCTCTTTATCCTGGTAAATCTTTAGGTTGCTGGTGTGGTATGTGTTGCTTAATATCTTGCCAGTTTTGTTGTTCTTAAGTTTTACTCGTCCCTTGGTCAAGGATTCCACAACTAAATAAGGTCCAATCCAGCGTGGTTCCATCTTTGAACCTATGCGTTGAATACGGCGCTGATTCTTGATATAAACTATGGTACCAGCAGTGATTTCTTTGTTGCTTTTGTGTCGGCGATCAAAGGCACACTTCTGGTGTTCTTGAGCAGAGTGGATGTTGGTACTGACGTCTGAGTGCAGCTTTTTAAGAATGCTTGACAGTGTATTTAGCACATCAGGGGTGGCATGATCTGAAATGGGCATGGGATCCACCGTATCATCTTTTGAGGGATTAAGGTCCATGGGAAGCTTGGCCTTCCGTCCATACATGACCTCAAATGGAGTAACCTTGGTTGAAGCATGCACAGATGTGTGATAGGCAAACAGAACACCAGGGATGAATTGATCCCAGTTGTTTCCTTGGTCATTGACAAGCTTACTAAGAGCTTCTTTAAGTGTCCGATTATCACGTTCCCGCTGGCCATTTGTTTGTGGGTGGTATGCAGATGAAATACGGTGATCTGTTTGAAAATGTTCCATCAGGTTGTCAATGATCGAGTTTACAAACTCTCGTCCCTGGTCGCTAATCAGAGTCTCCATACAGCCAAGGCGACAGATAACGGAGTACAAAAAATTTGCCACTGACTTGGCACTCTTATCTGGGACAGCTGTTGCTTCAGTCCATTTGGAGAAATGATCAGTGGCAGCAACTATATATTTGTTGCCATTTGATGTTTCCTGAAGAGGGCCAATCATATCAATCCCAACTAAGCTCCATACTTTTCCAGGCACTGATATACTGTTGAGTGGTGGAGCTTCCTTTGTGATTTTGGGATTTATAACAAAACATTTTTGACAGGCTTTCACATACTGGTGAACGTCATTTTTCATTCCCTTCCAGTAAAACCGGTCAGAGATTTTGGCTAAAGTTTTATCTCTGCCAAAATGGCCCCCAGATATTGGGTTGTCATGACAGGCCTTCAGGATATTTGGCAGTCGACTTTTAGTAAGAACCTCCTTTTCCCTATGATAAACAATTCCTCCTTGGGCTCGATATGGCTTTGCTGTTTGTCTAAACTGGGACTTGGCATTTGCACGTTTCTCAGGAGGTAGATCGTAGGTATACTGAGGGTACCTTTGTTCTGTTGCAGTGTAGAATCTCAAAAGCTGGTCATACAATTGATCTTCCATGGTTGTCAAAATTGGAAAAGATTTGGTGTCATAGAGAGCAGAGAGGTGTCATAGAGAACATACAAAACAAGTTATCATTAACTATGCACTGACAGGACAGCGCCATCTACTGTCAGTTCAGATCTGCACACTTTTCAACAAATAAGCAATAGGGTGAGAAAAACAGTGAAGTGATAACATTATGGCCTAGAGAAATACTATAAAAACTATTTTATACCCCCTGGTATAAAGTTTATCCCCCGGGGGTATACTATGGCCTAAGTCAGCTTTTGAATTTTTGTGCTGTTTCCTTCCTCAGTAAAAGGGTTCCCCGGCTTCCCCGCAGTGCTGCGAGGGTGCCCCCATGGTAGATAAACCCATTTTTTAAGCGTATCCAAGGCGTTGCTAGGATAGAATGGCCATGTAAAATCCCATAGCAACCAGTAAAAGGGTTCCCCACCCACCCCGCAGTGCTGTGAGGGTGCCCCCAAGGTAGATTAACCCCTTTTCCAAGCGTATACAAGGCGTTGCTAGGATAAATTGGTCATGTAAAATCCCATAGCAACCAGTAAAAGGGTTCCCCGGCTTCCCCACAGTGCTGCAAGGGTGCCCCCAAGGTAGATAAACCCCTTTTCCAAGCGTATACAAGCCGTTGCTAGGATAAAGTGGTCATGTAAAATCCCATAGCAACCACCTAAGGGGTTAACCACCTATCCTTAAGTGCTGCGAGAGTGCCCCCAAGGTAGATAAACCCCTTTTTCAAGCGTATTCAAGGCGTTGCTAGGATAGAGTGATCATGTAAAATCCCATAGCAACCAGTAAAAGGTTTCCCCACCCACCCGCAGTGCTGCAATGGTGCCCCCAAGATAGATAAACCCCTTTTCCAAGCGTATCCAAGGTGTTGCTAGGATAGAGTGATCATGCTATATCCCATAGCAACCAGTAAAGGGGTTCCCCACCCACCCCTCAGTGCTCGTCAGTGCCCCCTAGGTATACAAAGCCCTTTTCCAAGCATATCCAAGGCGCCAAGACAACGAGCTGGCACGAGCAGGGCTGAAGATTTCATGTCACATGTGACTATAGGGAGGGGGTGGGGCTTAGAAAGGGAGATCCCTGGCGTCACCAGAGGTGGAGGAGCTTGAAAAGGAGCAGTGCCCGATGGGAGGGGGAGCTGTGACCTAGAAGAATGAGCAGCTTTCCCTCAGCTTACCCTGGGGGGTATAATCTGGCCTGGAGGGGTATACTTTGGCCTAGGCTATTTTATACCCCGGGGTATAGTTTGGCCTAGGCCAAAGTATACCCGGGGTATAATCTAGCCTAGGCCACTTTAACCCCGGGTATAGTCTGGCCTGGGGGTATAATCTGGCCTGTTACACCGGGACAAACATGGAGTCTGTGTTCTAGTCCATCACAGAGAGCTACCCTTGGAATTTAAGATACATTCACTTTTTTGCAATAGTTTTTCTTGTTAAAAAATGCATCTTATAATCCAAAATATGGTAGATAATAGGCATCCTTTAGAGCAAGTCTTCTCAAACATTTTCTGCTTTAGACTCATCAGACAAGATAATGTCTGGGCCTCACCATCTGTAATGTCTGGGCCTCACAATATCTTCCCATTTTCCATTGTTTGGGTTCTGAACCTAATAAAACATTTAAAGAACAACCTAATGGGTCCCTATGTAGAATTAGCCCCATAGTCAGTCATGAAGTACCGTATTTTTCGGACCATAAGACACACCACAAATTTTCAGAAGGAAAATAGGGAAAATAAATTAATGCATCAAATGGGAGTCTGCCTTACATTCCAAATTCAGCTTACCGGGAAGGGGGATTGGCAGCGCTGGTGGAGAAGGGTCACAGGAAGTGTTCAGTGATCCAGTGATGATGTGACTCCCATCCCAGGTAGGTGCGGTAGGTTCGGCGGTGATTAGTTGTGCTGGGGCTCTGCCGACATTATGTGAAAACCTGAAACCCCTGCACATTCATTGCTGCAATGCGGTGGCCTCTGGGAAAATGGCTGCTGGAGGTGGCTCATTCGCAGTTTGAGAGCTTAGATTTGCCTCAGTAGCAATCCTATGAGCAGCTCTCAATTAAAGTTTGCTTGGTCTTCCAGACCTTATCTTGACCTCCACTGTTGCTGTTAACTACAATTTCTTATTTGCATTTCAAACTGAGGAAAGGGCAACTTGAAAATGCCTTGCTATCTTCTTATAGCCTTCTCCTGCTTTGTGGGCCTCCACCATTTTTATTTTCACAGTGCTAGGCAGCTGCTTGGAAGAACCCATGGCTGCTGTTTTTTGGCACATGATTATAGAAGGCTGGGTTTTTATAAAGCTGGAAAATTTGCATCACCTGGCCTTTCCTAATATTGATAGTGGACAAGCCATAACCCTAACAGGCTAAGTAAGGTGTGAAACCTTGGTCAAAGTCTCCAAGGGTGCCCAAACTTTTTCATCGGCCCATTTTCCTTTTTGTAATTATTTTTTTTAATGTAAAAAATTACAATATATATTTTTTTGCCTAAAATACAAAGTAAATGTGTCATCTTAAACTTTAGGCCTTTTAGAGATCATTTCCTTTTCAACTTGCTTAACTTTTCACAATAACAGTAATTTTGACCAGGGGTGCCCAAACTTTGCCATTATATAATAATGTGCAAATATCTCTAAAAAAGTTTTCTTTACTTCATTTGGAAACTAATGAAATTACATTTACCCCCCTTCATTCAATGTTCCTTTTAGTGTTGGCATCATGTCTACATTTTCAGGATAATGAGGCTAAATTATATTTATCCTTTCTCTCTACTAAGCTCTGAGATAAAAAAGAGGAAAATACAGACATTTTCCAAAATTATCAAAATTGGTTTTATTTGGATGACTTTCAAAATAATGTAAGGTTTCAGAAAGAAATTCATGCAGAGCTCCAAACTCGTTGGCAGCCATGACATAGGACTATTGTGTTGTATGGTCTCTGCATTCTCATTACTAAGCTGATAAGTGTGGCTCACATGGGTGAGCGCTATCTTGATAACCCCTTTATGTTTTCTAAACAGCATTAGCAGGCGTACAAAAGTCTGCTGTATGCTCAGCCAAGAAGCAGATGTGCACAAGGGTCAGCCTGCCCATTTACTGTAGGTCACCCCTTTTAAAGGGATGACATATAACTAGTATATGCCATCACTTCATGATCCAAACTCTAGGACCCCCCATCTATCCTTAGAATGAATGGGCCTCAGTGCTAGGTTTTTCCGGCAGAACAGTACTTTTGTCAGCCTGACTGTGTAAGGAATTGCAGTCAGCCCCATACACTTAAAAGGAGCAGAGAGATTTCGGAGGGTATGTATGAGTCAGGTCACATTCACACCACAGTATTTGGTCAGTATTTTACATCAGTCTATTCAAATCAGGAGTAGAAAAATTAGAGGAAAAGTATAATAGAAACCCGTCACCACTTCTGTATTTATCACCCACTCCTGGTTTAGACTTACAAATACTGAGGTAAAATACTGACCAAATACTGATAATGTGAACGTGGCCTTATACATACTCCCGGCCAGTGAGCGTGGCCTCGCTTCCATACGCTTCCATACACCTCTAGTCTGCTACGCCCACTGTAAGGCTGTGTCACTAGACGGGGTGTGGTCTTTCTCTATACAAGTGTATGGAGCTAGGCCATGCCCACAAGATGGCTTCTGCTCGGGAGTATGCATAACTCATACATACCCTCCGGCCCCGGCTCAGACAATCGGCTCAGTGCGTGCTGGGGGGATTCATAAGTCTGCAGTTAGAGTGACTGAAGACAACAATTTAGACTGGACAACCCTTTTAAAGGAGACTCCCAGGACATTAATACGAATGACCAATTCTTTGGATCGATTATTAATATCACATTAGGATCCGATTAGGATCAGCAGGTCCAGCAATGGGCAGAAGTAAACAGTGTACGGAGCTGGAACATCGCAGCGCCATAAATCGTAGTGGTCGTTCTTAGGTACTGCAGCACTATTCCCATTAACATGGGAAGAACTTATAGAAAGAAGTGACTATAGACAGGTTAGACTCTCCAGTCTCTCTACCTTTGATTTCAACAATACTTGACAACTTCTACAGTCAGTTCTTCATGATAAAGATAGAAAATATCGATTAAAGGGGCTGAATTCATGTATTTGGGGCTGAACATTTTTCCGTAATTTTATTACAAATGTTGCACAGTTTGGCTTGTACAGGCTTTTCTTTTCTGCACGTTCAATATTGATATGGTCTGTGGTCATAAATTACACGAAGGAGCTCAGAAAAAGACAAGGAAAAGAGTTGCAAACTCCCTGACTGATTCTTAGTTAACTCATTCTGCAGCCAGCAATAGAGGATATAGAAAGCAAATGGTGCAACATTTTTTTACTTTAAATGAGCCTCAATTGTAAAAATTATTTTTTGCCTCAAATGTATTAATTTCAAATAAATAAATAATAAAATGTCCAAAGGTGGGCAACCCTTTATACCATCAGAACTCCAGCCTCAATAGCCATGAAAAACAAAAAAACAAGTGATCCTATTGAAGCCTTCAGTCCTGTGAGTTTAAATGTCCATGTTTTGCTCTCACAGGCGAGATTGACAAGCTGAAGTACCGTACACCCTACACAGTGGTGTGAGCACAAAGGCCGCGTCACAACAATGCAGGCGATCAAATACCACCATGCGGTCAACCTGAGGAGAAAATACATTTTCAAGATGTTTCATGGGGAACTATGGAATAGATCTTGTTTCTTCCTGTTTGAAAAGTATTCCTGAAAACAAGGGGTCATTCATTCCATAGAAGCTGCGGTGCAAAGAGTGTTCAGCCGTGCATTACGTTTATGCTAAAAACTATGTCTTGCTTATTCCTTCCTAGGAGGCACAAAGCGTAGCCCTGGAATATGGCTAATCCAGATTAAAAATGGCTTTATTACAGGAGAAAATATATCATTTATTAATCTATGGGGAGTCAGGACACAGTTGTAAAAAAAAACCATAGAGCCCGATTTATCAATTGCAGCTTTTTTTTATGTTTCTTTTCTTCTTTTTGGGTTGTGGTATTCGTAGAGAATTTTTGCACAACATTGTTCAAAATTTGGGGCAAAATAAAGAATGCTCTTTATTTTGTCTTTAATTTTTTTTGCCACTCTTTTGCCCAAAAATTTGCATATTCAACTAAAATTTTTCCAAAATTTGGGCAAAAATGTCAGCTGTGCATAAATTCACTCCGGGGAGGACTGGAGTATAATTACTCCAAAAATTCATGACTTTTTAAAAAGTCTCAATTAATGAATCCCTCGTAAACATCTGGAATCTGCAAACCGCGCCTACGAATATAAAAAAGTCGCAAAATTAAAAACAGGCAAAAAAATATTACAAACTAAACAAAAAAAAGGTACAAATGCTTTAATGAATCAGGAGCATGGTTTTATATCTGTCAATACAGTAGATAACTGTTCACACCAATCATTGTCAATGATCATAATTAAACTTCTAATTTAGGAATCCAATTATCTTATTAATATGTTTTTTAGCATGGGAGCAGTAAGCCAGGAATCCAGTAGAAATACAAGCAAACCAGGAGACAACATATAAAGCCCAGGCAGATAATAATAATATTTTTATTTATATAGCGCCAACATATTCCGCAGCACTTTACAATTAAGTGGGGACATATACCGACAATTAAGACATTACAAAGTAACACATAGTTCAACAGTTCCTTGAGGAGTAAGGCACCTGCTCGCAAGATTACAATCTGTAAGGAAATAGATGGGACACAATAGAAAATGCTTGTCGTGTATGGTCCAGCCATCATTATAATAAATAGAGGCTATGCTATAAAGCCGCATGATCCGTTCCTCAGCCATATCTCCTAAGTGCAGTTACCAAGTGCTATTGGGTGTATGGAGGATGTGGAGACAGATGAATAGGAGCAACCAGATTCTGAGGAAAATGTAGGTCTGTCTAAAGATGTCTGAGGTGATAGGTCTGTCTGATATGTTTTCAAAGCACGCTTACAAATGTGGAGTCTATATATTAATCGGATTGTCCAGGGTAGTGCATTCCAAAAGACTGGCACAGTGCATGAGAAGTCTTGGAGACGAAACTGGGAGGTTCAGATTTTGGAGGATGTTAGTCTTAGATCGGTTGCAGAACGGAGTAGGGTGATAGACAAAGATGAGGGAGGAGATATATGGTGGTACAGAAATGTGGAGAGCTTTGTGTGTGAGAGAGATAAGCTTGTATTGTACTCTGGGCAACCAGTGTAATGACTGGCACAAGGCGAAGGCTTCAGTCAAGCTGCTGGACAGAAATATGACCGTGGCTGCCGCACTGAGGACGGATTGAAGAGGAGAATTTGGTAAGAGGAAGACGTATCAGTAGAGAGTTGCAATATTCCAGGCAAGAATGAATAAGAGCGACAGTAACAGTTTGTGCAGATGTCGTCCTGGTCAAATATGAATGCTGCACACCAGTGCCACAAAGTGACTGAGCTAACTACTGAGTGGCTTGTGATTGCTGTGTTTCTTTACTCTACTTATTAGCCACCACTTTTTCTCCTCCACCCTGTCTCTGAACTAATCATCTACTCTGAAAAAAATAGCTCAAAGCTGTCTTCCTCAAAAAGGATAGACTCCTTGCTCACTTTAATGTCAGGCTAATTACTCTATGGAGAGGGGAGGGGTTGGAGGAGAGTGGAGCAGAGTGAGGAAACAAGCAGAGGGAGATAGAAAAATTGTGCTGAACTTTTCTTTTTCCTCACTCCACTGCAGGATTCACATCTGTACTGATCACTACTGCTGAATAATATCCTCCACTTAGACAGTTATTTTGCCTCTACTGATGCCCCTAAATGTAAGACAAGAATAAAGACAGAACAAGGCGAGTATAAGTATGTGCACTGGTTATACACTCTATAATATAATATAAAGGTTTCTATATGCTTCATAAACCCTGGACTGGATGTAAGAAGAGAACTTAGTAGTAATCACAAACAGAAAAAAGGAACGAAAAACTTAGGTTATGGTCAATGGTGATGATAAAAATTACCTTTATTAAATACACAAAATATTCAGCGGAGAAGCAATGAAATACTAAAAAAGAAGACGCATATAAAAAATTATGATAAACATAACGCACCAACCCATTTCCTTAAACTGAGGATGGCTAACACTCTAAACTTGGTATAAACATACTGACTGTAAAGTTATTAAACCATACTTAGTTACAAAGTGTTTGTTACTTTTTTTTAATTAAAAAAAGAACTTTATTCACATAAACAATACACACAATTAAAAACAGTGCCTCAAAATCAGAACAAAATAGCAATCTAGAGGCCAGAAAAAAAGAGCGGTGGGTATCCAGACAAAACAGTTACCTTATTTTAAAGTGACAGTGCAAAGTTGTTACTACCAGACCATATCACATAAAGGTGCAAGTGCATAATATTCTTTAAGCAATCATTATTGTGGTAAAGCCACTATCCAGTAGACAATAAATATTTCACTACTATAGGGGACAATTCCCCACCACTAGATATGCGAAACAAAACCACCAGGCATCATAAAACTGTGTGCCTTATAGCTGCCCTGTAACCAATATGCCTCAGACTGTCACCAACCTAGCAGGTACAATTGACACAGGCGAAATTACCTGAGCAAAAGAAAGCATATTAACACCATGATAATGCACCGCCCGTCGGCCTCATATAACATGTAACTAGATTATGCACAAATGTCACATGTAATCTGCTCGGTACATATTACCTGGATACAACCGCCGATCTCCTGCCTCGTGGCACACTAGACCTCAGCTACCCCGATGCACGTTTCGCATCAGCTTCCTCCTGGGGGCGTGCTTCCTCCCAGGAGGAAGCAGATGCGAAACGTACGTCGGGGTGATTTCGCCTGTGTCAATTGTACTTGCTAGGTTGGTGACAGTCCGAGGCATATTGGTTACAGGGCAGCTATAAGACACACAGTTTTATGATGCCTGGTGGTTTTGTTTCGAATATCTAGTGGTGGGGAATTGTCCCCTATAGTAGTGAAATATTTATTGTCTACTGGATAGCGGCTTTACCACAATAATGATTGCTTAAAGAATATTATGCACTTGCACCTTTATGTGATATGGTCTGGTAGTAACAACTTTGCACTGTCACTTTAAAATAAGGTAACTGTTTTGTCTGGATACCCGCCGCTCTTTTTTGCTGGCCTCTAGTTTGCTATTTTGTTCTGATTTTGAGGCACTGTTTTTAATTGTGTGTATTGTTTATATGAATAAAGTTCTTTTTTTAAAAAAAAGTAACAAACACTTTGTGACTAAGTATGGTTTAATAACTTTACAGTCAGTATGTTTATATAAAAAATTATGTGAAATGTGATAAGACCAATGTATGTAAAATGTTGTAAACGTGGCTGCACACGTAATAATAAAACAGGGATACCATCATATTGTACCGGGGGCTTAGGTGGACATCATACTTTATACATCATACATCATACATTAGGTGGATCGACCAAACCACTGCACGACCAGCTCTACCCTCACCTACTGTATCCTCACCCATCCCTTGTAGATTGTGAGCCCTCGTGGGCAGGGTCCTCTTTCCTCCTGTTCCAGTTGTGACTTGTATTGTTCAAGATTATTGTACTTGTTTTTATTATGTATACCCCTCCTCACATGTAAAGCGCCATGGAAAAAATGGCGCTATAATAATAAATAATAATAATAATAAATAATAATAATAATGTGTCATGGTCTGTGGTCTGTCCCTCAAACTCTATATTGGGGGCTATGGGGAGTACCATACTGTATGTGGGGCTGTGGTGACCATCAAAGTGTGTGGCATTTGTGGGGCAATCATACTGTTTGGAGTCATCATACCGTGTGGAGGCATAATACCCCTTTCATGTATCATATTGGGTGAGGCCACTTAGGGGCATCAGAAAAATGGAAAGAAAAAATGAGGTTATTGTCAATGGTGATGACAAAAATGACCTTTATTAAGTACACAAATTATTCAGCGGAGAAGCAATGAAATACTATAAAAGAAGTGCATATAGAAAAATTATATGAAATGTGATTAGACCAATGTATGTAAAATATTGTAAGCGCTGCTGCAGACATAATGGAAAAACAGGGAATATCAATATAACATATATACCGTAGTTGAATTTCTTGAACACTAAAAATTAAGCTCTAAAGAAGAGACCACAACATCAAAACCTTGTCATGGGCAGCCCAATCTACAGACCTGAACCCCATTAAAAACCTCTGGAGTGTAATCAAGAGGATGATGGATAGTCACAAGCCATCAAACAAAGAAGAACTACCGTATATACTCGAGTATAAGCCGACCCCCCCTAATTTTGCCACAAAAAACTGGGAAAACTTATTGACTCGAGTATAAGCCTAGGGTGGAAAATGCAGCAGCTACTGGTAAATTTCAAAAATAAAAATAGATACCAATAAAAGTGAAATTGATTGAGACATCAGTAGTTTAAGTGTTTTTGAATATCCATATTGAATCAGGAGCCCCATATAATGCTCCTTACAGTTCATGATGGGCCCCATAAGATGCTCCATACAAAATACGCCCTATATAATGTTCCATATTAAAATATGCTCCATATAATGCTGCACAAAGGTTAATAATGGCCCCATAAGATGCTCCATAGAAACATTTGCCCCCATACAATGCTGCATAAAGTTGATGGCCCAATAAGATGCTCCACACATTATGGCCCCATACGATGCTCCATACATTGTGGCCCCATAAGATGCTCCATACATTGTGGCCCCATGAGATGCTCCACACATTATGGCCCCATGATATGCTCCATACATTGTGGCCCCATGAGATGCTCCACACATTATGGCCCCATGAGATGCTTCATACATTGTGGCCCCATAAGATGCTCCATACATTTGCCCCATTTGCTGTTGCTGCGATTAAAATAAAAAAAATCACATACTCACCCCTCTTCGCTCAGGCCCCCGGCACTTGCGATAGTCACCTTCCTCATTCCATCGCTGCGCGCTGCTCTGTCTTCCATCCTCTGCACTGACTGTTCAGGCAGAGGGTGGCGCGCACAGTAATCGCGTCATCGCGCCCTCTGACCTGAACAGTCACAGCCAGAGGACGGAAGACAGAGCAGCGCGCAGCGATGGAACGAGGAAGGTGACTATCGCGCAATGCTCATCTCCCCTGAAATACTCACCTGCTCCCGGCGTGGTCCCTGGCAGCGTCTCACTGTCAGATGGTCTCCGGGAGCCGGCAGCGTCTTCCTATGTTCAGCGGTCACGTACCGCTCATTACAGTAATGAATATGCGTGCATATTCATTACTTTAATGTACGGTACCACGTGACCACTGAACACAGGGAGAGCTGCCCGGAAACCATCGGACATGCAGGGACCGCGCCAGGAGCAGGTGAGTATGTCACCGCGCCGCTCCCCCTCACCCGCCGACCACCCCGCCGACACTGACTCGAGTATAAGCCGAGAGGGTCACTTTCAGCCCAAAAAAGTGGGCTGAAAATCTCGGCTTATACTCGAGTATATACGGTACTTACATTTTTGCGCCAGAAACAGTGTGAAAGACTGGTGGAAAGCAAAAATAAAGAGACCACTGCAAAACGTTCAGTTTGTCTGATTTTTCTCTTTATAGGTATATTTGTGAGTAAAATGTAAATTGCTCTTTTATTGTCATAAACTTCTGACAACATGTCTCCGAATTTCTAAGCAATACATTTTTTATTTTTTTTCTGACAAAGAAAAATGGTCAAAATAAAAAAAACAAACAGTGCTGTCAGACCTCAAATAATGCAATGAAAACAAGTTCATAGTCACTTAGAAA
This sequence comes from Ranitomeya variabilis, assembly GCF_051348905.1. Classification (NCBI taxonomy): domain Eukaryota; kingdom Metazoa; phylum Chordata; class Amphibia; order Anura; family Dendrobatidae; genus Ranitomeya; species Ranitomeya variabilis. The sequence goes on along the minus strand of NC_135239.1, from coordinate 69,776,771 downwards.
CAACAATACTAATGTTTTAAGTCAGGAAGAGTTCATAAATCAATAATTTGTGGAATAACCATGATTGTTAATCACAGCTTTCATGCGTCTTGGCATGCTTTCCACCAGTCTTTCACACTGCTTCTGGCGCAAAAATGTAAGCAGTTCTTCTTAATTTGATGGCTTGTGACTATCCATCATCCTCTTGATTACATTCCAGAGGTTTTCAATGGGGTTCAGGTCTGGAGATTGGGCTGCCCATGACAGGGATTTGATGTGGTGGTCTCTTAATTTTTGCCAGAGCTGTATATCGCCCATTCTGGTATATGTCCCTCATCCTGGGCGCCCTTCTGGTATATATACCCCCCATTTTGGTATATGTTCCCTGTTCTGCCTCTGTTCTTCAATATATAGAAAAAAATACATTATTCTACTCACCAAGGGCGTACATTGAAGTCCTGGAGCTCCATAGCATAAATATAATGCACATCCCATAGTCCTTCATGTAATATACTGCACAGCCCATGGTCATACATGTAATATAATGCATCCGATAATCATCCATACAGTATAATGAACATTCCATATCCTTCATATAATATAATGCACAGCCCATAGTCATCCATGGAGTATACTGCAAAGCTCATAGTCCACCATAAAGTATGATGTACAGCCCATAATCATCCATAAAGTACAATGCACCCCCATAGGCATCCATAAAGTATAATGCAGCCCATAGTCATCCATAACGTATAATGCACCTCCATAGTCATCCATAAAGTATAATGCACCCCATAGTCATCTATAAAGTATAATGCCCCCCATAGGCATCCATAAAGTATAATGCACCCCATAGTAATCCATAAAGTATAATGCACCCCATAGTCATCTATAAAGTATAATGCACCCCCATAGGCATCCATAAAGTATAATGCACTCCATAGTCATCCATAAAGTATAATGCACTCCATAGTCATCCATAAAGTATAATGCACCCCATAGTCATCTATAAAGTATAATGCACCCCCATAGTCATCCATAAAGTATAATGCATCCCATAGTCATCCATAAAGTATAATACACCCCATAGTCATCCATAAAGTATAATGCACCCCATAGTCATCCATAAAGTATAATGCCCCCCAATAGGCATCCATAAAGTATAATACACCCTATAGTCATCCATAAAGTATAATGCACCCCATAGTCATCCATAAAGTATAATGCACAGCCGATAGTCATGCATGTACTATAATGCACCCCCCATAGTCTTCCATAAAGTATAATGCATCCCATAGTCATCCATAAAGTATAATGCCCCACAGTCCTCCATAAAGTATAATGCATCCCATAGTCATCCATAAAATATAATGCACTGCACCCCTATAGTCCTTCATAAAGTATAATGCACCCCCATAGTCATCCATGAAGTATAATGCACCCCATAATCATCCATAAAGTATATTGCACCCCATAGTTATCCATAAAGTATAATGCATCCCATACTCTTCCATAAAGTATAATGCACTCCTATAGTCATTCATAAAGTATAATGCGCCCACATAGCATCCATAAAGTATAATGCACCCCATAGTCATCCATAAAGTGTAATGCATCCCATAGTCATTCATAAAGTATAATGCACCCCCAAAGTCCAACATAAAGTATAATGCATAGCCGATATTCATCCATAAAGTATAATGCTCCCCCATTAGTCACCCATAAAGTTTAGTGCACCCCCTGTTATGACCCCAATGGCAGAGGGTCTCAGGAATAATGCTAAGTCAGTAAATACAGAAAACCAGCTCATAGGGCAGTGGTAACTGGGCTGACCATATAACTAATCCTAGCACCACAAATACCAGCAGCCGGGGAACGTTCCTACGTTGATCCTAGACGTCTCGCGCCAGCCGGAGAGCTAACTACCCCTAGAAGGGAAAAGAAAGACCTTTCTTGCCTCCAGAGGAAATACCCCAAAAAGTTGGATAGAAGCCCCCCACAAATAATAACGGTGAGGTAAGAGGAAAAGACAAACATAAGAATGAGCTAGGAATTTAGCAAAGAGAGGCCCACTAGCTAATAGCAGAATATAGAAAGATAACTTATATGGTCAGCAAAAAATCCTATCAAAAATATCCACACTGGAAATTCAAGAACCCCCGAACCGTCTAACGGCCCGGGGGGAGAACACCAGCCCCCTAGAGCTTCCAGCAAGGTCAGGAATCACATTTAGTACAAGCTGGACAAAAATGATAGCAAACAAATAACCCAAAAAACAAAGAAGCAAGACTTAGCTTAATTTAGCACGAACCAGGACCAGCAAACAGGAGCAAACAGAATGTGTCTGATAACACCGATGCCAGGCACTGGACTAAGGTTCCAGGAGGTTTATATAGCAACACCCCTGAAGTAACGACCCAGCTGGGTGCAGACAGAGGGAAGGAAATCCCAGAGTCATATCACTAGTAACCACTAGAGGGAGCCAAAAAAGTCTAATTCACAACAGTACCCCCCCCTTAAGGAGGGGTCACCGAACCCTCACCAAGACCACCAGGGCGATCAGGATGAGCAGCGTGAAAGGCACGAACCAAATCGGCCGCATGCACATCAGAGGCAACCACCCAGGAATTATCCTCCTGACCATAACCCTTCCACTTGACCAAATACTGAAGCCTCCGCCTGGAGAGACGAGAATCCAAGATCTTCTCCACCACGTACTCCAACTCGCCCTCAACCAACACCGGAGCAGGAGGCTCAGCAGAAGGAACCACAGGCACAACGTAGCATCGTAACAAAGACCTATGGAACACGTTGTGAATGGCAAACGAAACCGGAAGATCCAAGCGAAAGGACACAGGATTAAGGATTTCCAATATCTTGTAAGGACCGATGAAGCGAGGCTTAAATTTAGGAGAGGAGACCTTCATAGGAACAAATCGAGAAGACAGCCACACCAAATCCCCAACACGAAGTCGGGGACCCACACCGCGGCGGCGGTTGGCAAAACGCTGAGCCTTCTCCTGTGACAATTTTAAGTTGTCCACCACATGATTCCAGATCTGCTGCAACCTATCCACCACAGAATCTACTCCAGGACAGTCAGAAGGCTCCACATGTCCCGAGGAAAAACGAGGATGGAAACCAGAGTTGCAGAAAAATGGCGAAACCAAAGTAGCGGAACTAGCCCGATTATTTAGGGCAAACTCAGCCAACGGCAAGAAGGTCACCCAATCATCCTGATCTGCCGAAACAAAACACCTCAAGTAAGCTTCCAGAGTCTGATTAGTTCGCTCAGTTTGTCCATTAGTCTGAGGATGAAAGGCAGATGAGAACGATAAATCAATGCCCATCCTAGCACAAAAGGATCGCCAGAACCTGGAAACAAACTGAGATCCTCTGTCAGACACAATATTCTCAGGAATTCCGTGTAAACGAACCACATTCTGAAGGAACACAGGAACCAGATCGGAAGAGGAAGGCAGCTTAGGCAAAGGCACCAAATGGACCATTTTTGAAAAGCGATCACATACCACCCAGATGACAGACATACCCCGAGACACCGGGAGATTAGAAATGAAATCCATGGAAATATGTGTCCAAGGCCTCTTCGGGACAGGCAAGGACAAGAGCAACCCGCTGGCACGGGAACAGCAAGGCTTAGCTCGAGCACAAGTCCCACAGGACTGCACAAATGACCGTACATCCCGTGACAAGGAAGGCCACCAAAATGACCTAGCCACCAGATCTCTGGTGCCAAAAATTCCCGGATGACCTGCCAACACCGAGGAATGAACCTCGGAAATGACTCTGCTGGTCCACTTATCAGGAACAAACAGTCTGTCAGGTGGACAAGAGTCAGGTCTACCAGCTTGAAATCTCTGCAACACACGTCGCAAATCAGGAGAAATGGCTGACAAAATAACTCCTTCTTTAAGAATACCAACAGGTTCTGTGACTCCAGGAGAGTCAGGCACAAAGCTCCTTGAAAGAGCATCAGCTTTCACATTCTTTGAACCTGGTAAATACGAGACCACAAAGTCAAAACGGGAGAAAAACAATGACCAGCGGGCCTGTCTAGGATTCAAGCGTTTAGCAGACTCGAGATACATCAAATTTTTGTGATCAGTCAAGACCACCACACGATGCTTAGCACCCTCGAGCCAATGACGCCACTCCTCAAATGCCCACTTCATGGCCAGTAATTCCCGATTGCCCACATCATAATTCCGCTCAGCAGGCGAAAACTTCCTAGAGAAGAAAGCACATGGTCTCATTACCGAGCAACCAGGGCCTCTCTGTGACAAAACGGCCCCTGCCCCAATCTCAGAAGCATCCACCTCGACCTGAAAGGGAAGTGAGACATCAGGCTGGCACAAAACAGGCGCCGAAGTAAACCGGCGCTTCAACTCCTGGAACGCCTCCACGGCTGCAGGAGCCCAGTTAGCAACATCAGAACCTTTCTTGATCATATCCGTCAAAGGTTTAACAACGCTAGAAAAATTAGTGATAAAATGACGGTAGAAGTTAGCAAAACCCAAGAACTTCTGAAGACTCTTAACTGACGTGGGTTGAGTCCACTCATGAATAGCTCGGACCTTGACTGGGTCCATCTCCACAGCAGAAGGGGAAAAAAATAAACCCCAAAAAGGGAACTTTCTGTACTCCAAAGAGACACTTTGAGCCTTTAACAAACAAGGCATTCTCACGCAAAACCTGAAACACCATCCTGACCTGCTCCACATGTGAGTCCCAATCTTCAGAGAAAACCAGAATATCGTCCAGATAAACAATCATAAATTTATCCAGATACTTCCGGAAAATATCATGCATAAAGGACTGAAATACTGAGGGAGCATTAGAAAGCCCAAAAGGCATCACCAAGTACTCAAAATGACCTTCGGGCGTATTAAATGCAGTCTTCCATTCATCACCTTGCTTAATGCGCACAAGGTTGTATGCACCACGAAGATCTATCTTGGTGAACCACTTGGCACCCTTAATCCGGGCAAACAAGTCCGACAAGAGAGGCAAAGGATACTGAAATTTTACAGTGATTTTATTCAGTAGCCGATAGTCAATACAAGGTCTCAAAGATCCGTCCTTCTTAGCCACAAAAAAGAATCCCGCACCAAGAGGGGAAGAGGATGGACGGATATGCCCCTTCTCCAGAGACTCCTTGATATATGAACGCATTGCGGCATGCTCAGGTACTGACAGATTAAATAATCTTCCCTTAGGAAATTTACTACCTGGAATCAAATCTATGGCGCAGTCACAGTCCCTATGAGGAGGCAGAGCACTGGATCTGGACTCACTGAATACATCCTGATAATCAGACAAATACTCAGGAACTTTCGAAGGAGTAGAGGAAGCAATAGACACCGGCGGGGAATCAGCATGAATTCCCTGACAGCCCCAACTTGACACAGACATTGCCTTCCAATCAAGGACTGGATTGTGGGTCTGTAACCATGGCAGACCCAAAACGACCAAATCATGCATTTTATGCAGAACAAGAAAACGAATCACCTCCCGATGTTCAGGAGTCATGCACATGGTCACCTGCGTCCAAAACTGCGGTTTATTTTCCGCCAATGGCGTAGCATCAATACCTCTAAGAGGAATAGGATTTACTAACGGTTCAAGAACAAAACCACAGCGCTTGGCAAATGACAGATCCATAAGACTCAGGGCGGCACCTGAATCCACAAACGCCATAACAGGGTAAGAAGACAAAGAGCAAATTAAAGTCACAGACAAAATAAATTTAGGTTGCAAATTACCAATGGCGACAGGACTAACAACCCTTGTTAGGCGTTTAGAGCATGCTGATATAACATGTGTAGAATCACCACAGTAAAAACACAACCCATTCTGACGTCTATGATTTTTCCGTTCATTTCTAGTCTGAATTCTATCACATTGCATTAAATCAGGTGTTTGTTCAGACAACACCACCAGAGGATTAGCGGTTTTGCGCTCCCGCAAACGCCGGTCAATTTGAATAGCAAGCGCCATAGAATCATTCAGACTTGTAGGAATGGGGAAACCCACCATCACATTCTTAATGGCTTCAGAAAGGCCATTTCTGAAATTTGCGGCCAGAGCACACTCATTCCACTGAGTAAGCACGGACCATTTCCGAAATTTTTGGCAATACACTTCAGCTTCATCCTGACCCTGAGAAATAGCCAGCAAGGCTTTTTCTGCCTGAATTTCAAGATTGGGTTCCTCGTAAAGCAATCCGAGCGCCAGAAAAAACGCATCAATATTCGCCAATGCCGGATCTCCTGGCGCTAGCGAGAAAGCCCAATCCTGAGGGTCGCCCCGTAAAAAAGAAATAACAATTTTAACTTGCTGAGCAGAATCTCCAGATGAACGGAGTCTCAGAGAAAGAAACAATTTACAATTATTCTTGAAATTCCTAAACCTAAATCGATCTCCAGAAAACAATTCCGGAATAGGTATTTTAGGTTCAGACATAGGACTACTGGTAACAAAATCTTGTATACCCTGCACACGAGCTGCCAGCTGGTCAACACTTGTAATCAAGGTCTGCACATTCATGTCTGCAGCAAGCACACGCCACTCAAAGGTAAAGGGGAGGAAGAGAAGGAAGGAAAGAAAAAAAAAAAAACTCAGAATTTCCTTTCTTATTATCCCACTTCTGCAATGCTTTAAACATTCAATATTGGCCTGGCATACTGTTATGACCCCAATGGCAGAGGGTCTCAGGAATAATGCTAAGTCAGTAAATACAGAAAACCAGCTCATAGGGCAGTGGTAACTGGGCTGACCATATAACTAATCCTAGCACCACAAATACCAGCAGCCGGGGAACGTTCCTACGTTGATCTTAGACGTCTCGCGCCAGCCGGAGAGCTAACTACCCCTAGAAGGGAAAAGAAAGACCTTTCTTGCCTCCAGAGGAAATACCCCAAAAAGTTGGATAGAAGCCCCCCACAAATAATAACGGTGAGGTAAGAGGAAAAGACAAACATAAGAATGAGCTAGGAATTTAGCAAAGAGAGGCCCACTAGCTAATAGCAGAATATAGAAAGATAACTTATATGGTCAGCAAAAACCCTATCAAAAATATCCACACTGGAAATTCAAGAACCCCCGAACCGTCTAACGGCCCGGGGGGAGAACACCAGCCCCCTAGAGCTTCCAGCAAGTTCAGGAATCACATTTAGTACAAGCTGGACAAAAATGATAGCAAACAAATAACCCAAAAAACAAAGAAGCAAGACTTAGCTTAATTTAGCACGAACCAGGACCAGCAAACAGGAGCAAACAGAATGTGTCTGATAACACCGATGCCAGGCACTGGACTAAGGTTCCAGGAGGTTTATATAGCAACACCCCTGAAGTAACGACCCAGCTGGGTGCAGACAGAGGGAAGGAAATCCCAGAGTCATATCACTAGTAACCACTAGAGGGAGCCAAAAAAGTCTAATTCACAACAACCCCCATATGCATCCATAAAGTATAATGCACCTCACAGTCATCCATAATGTATAATGCACCGCACCCCATAGTCATCCATATAGTATAATGCACTGCACCCCATAGTCATCCAAATAGTATAATGCACCGCACCCCATAGTCATCCATATAGTATAATGCACTGCACCCCATAGTCATCCATATAGTATTATGCAATGCCCCCCATAGTCATCTATGTACTAGAATGACCACTGGTTTTAAAAAATAAATAAATACGCACCTTCACTTCGCTCCCATGCTGCATGTGTCCTCTTGTGAAGCCGGCAGCCATCGGGAGCATATCATGTCACTGCCATGAGCCCCGCCACATGCATGCTGACATCAGCTGCTGGCATCTGATTGGCCAGCAGAGTGTATTGTCGTGCACGGGCCCGATGTGTCTGTGCACAACAATACACTTCAACTGGATGTGCGTCCTCGGATCACATCCAGCTCAAGTTTCTGCTGACGTTGGCAGTCCCCTGACCCTGGTTGCAGTTGCGACTTTGGTCGTTACGCCCCTGCTATCTACTTATCTGTCATCTATATATCATTATTTATCTATCTCTATCACATTTATCTATCTATCTATCTATCTATCTATCTATCTATCTATCTAGCATCAATCTATTATCTATCTGTCTATTATCTATCTATTATCTATCTATCTATCTATTATCAATCAATCTACTATCTATCTATCTATCTATCTATCTATCTATCTATCTATCTATCAATCTATCTATCTATCTATCATCTATCTATCTAATAGACACAAGTCTAATAGTCACAAGATAAAAGACTGTATCCGAGCCCACCTTGGATTAAACACTATTCAACCACGTGCTGCCGGCCAGTCCTAATGTGATAACATCTCGCCCAAAATAGTATGCGCATTGTGCACCTCCAGAGATCCAGTTACTCGGCACTGGCTGGCAGAGCCGAGTTCAAGCTGGGGATGACTAGTCAGACGCATTAAAAGGTTTTGTTATTGAAATCCTATATGTGGCATGCCTGCCGGGCCCTGCAGGGGCTTCTCAACAGCACAGACAGATTAATATCACTCAGACCCCTGTATTTTACCATTTGGGACCTGCAGGACATTGGTACCAGGATCCTCTCTCTTTTGCGTCGGCCTGAGAAGCCATAATAGATACATGGAAAAATCGAACTGAAAATGAAATATTTTATAATATAATGTATTGAGCAAGTAAAAAAACTTCAACAAAAGCTAGGAATCAATGGGATAAAGTATACAAATATTCATTGCTTGTTTGGAGCAATTTTTCTGTATGACTTTTTTAAGAATATTGTGAATGAGCCATATCTGTGTAATCTTGTCAGTAGAAAAGACAAATAGTTTGAAAGACGAATCGTGAGTTAACTTGCGAGTAGACATTCTTGACTTGCAAAAAAAAAATGAAAGGGAATATGTCGGCGGAAAATAACCTACTGTTTAATTCAAGTTTGTATGTCAAATTTATGTTTTAAAGCATTTTAATACTTTTTTTTCAATTTTGCATATCACTACCATTGTGAAAATCTTTCAATTTGCTTCTTGACCACTAATCTCATACTAAACTCATACTTCCTGCTCTGCACAGATGATTTTTCAGCTGTCATTACCATCACTGTCAGAATATTTATGAAAAGTAACACCTCTATATTCAGTAGATAATGCAGGTCTGGATCGCCCCCCAAGGGCAGTGGGGTACTCGGTATCGGGTCCTGCGGTTCACAGGGGGATGTCACGGTGGCTGACCCGGCCCGTGGCCCTGGGACATCCGTATAAAAGGGAAAGGTCTTTAAAGGGATAAAGTTTATGTTCGTGACACCACCTGTGGTATTCGGTCAGGGTGACCGACGCTGCTTTAAGGGGTCTGCTGGGGTGATGTTATGGCAGCTAGATGGTATACCTTCCCACAGGTGAAGTATGTCCCAGGGCTTCCCGGTGTGTAGATGGTGGTATGGTGAGAGGCGCAGAGAAGAACGAGGACACAGGGTTGCAGTCTCTTTACCTTTACTGAAGACTTCATCATCCACAGTCCAGGGCACCAGATCACAGGGCAGGCAGAGTCCGCCCGGTTTGGAGGCAAGTCCAGCGTCCCCTTGTCCAGGTGGAAATCAGTAGCCTTCCCTTGCGCTGCAGTGGTGTAGTCCCTTACTGCCTATGGCTTCACATAAGGGTCTCACAGATGTGATGTTTTGCTCTCTCTGTCACCCGTATAGGATAGGACAAAACCCATATGACTGGTGACTTGAGCCTGTTTATAGGGTCTCTTAGATAACCCAGCTCTGTAGGTGTCACCGTGCCTCCTGGGTGTAGGTGCGGACAGGTAACCTGCAATTAGCTGTCCTGACGGTCTCTGAAATAAGGCGTAGAGGTCCTTACTCCCTCGGTGTTCCAGCTACCGGGATTTTGCGCCTCAGAAGGGGGCAGCCTGAGCAGGGCTGGTCCCCTTCTGGTATCCTCTCCTTTGCTTCGACTGCCTTCACGCTCACTGCAATACAATTCTGCCTTTCAATGTCTCTTTCTGGGAGCTGCAGCTTTGAGGGCATGCACAGCTCCTTTAACCTTCCATCCTCCTCAGACTCTGGTCTGGAACTCCCTCCAGAACTCCTGTCTGGAACTAACTAACTTTCCCTACTACCAGTTATATATATATGGGGAGTGACCTAATAAATAGGAGCAGTAGCTCCCCCTGGTGGCCTGGAGTGTGAAATGTGTTGCATGTTTGTGATACCTGGATGCAGTTATCCTTCTTTGCCTCCAAACGTAGCATCACTCTCCCCGAGAGGAAAGCAATACCACTGCAACGACCAGGACCCTGGGGCGCTGCAGGTCCACCATTTACAATAGGTCTTGGTTACAGCTCACCTCTTCCCCCTGCATTCTCAATGTAATTTTTCCAGAGGAGAGCATGCCCATAGGTTATTTTCTAATTACACATTCCACTAAGGGTATGCATATACGATGGATTAAAATTTGGCTTGTATTTTTTACTGCAGAAAATTGATTCTTTGATTTCTGCTGCGGATGTTACGCGGATGTACAGTTTTCACTGCTGGAGCTTTGCATGGTGATAAGCCTCATTATCATTCAATGGCTACACATCCTGGTGTCCATGAAGAATCTATGGGAAATATGCAAAATGCAGCTATTTCCACTGTGGATTTTTTCTCTAAAGTGGCATCAAAAATCCACATTGTGTAGTATCCACAATCAATGATGGTTTCGGGAGCCATGTCATCTGCTGATATAGGTACACTGCGTTTTATCAAGACCAAAGTCAGCGCAGCCGTCTACCAGGAAATTTTAGAGCACTTCATGCTTCCCTCTGCCTACAAGCTTTTTGGAGATGGACATTTCATTGTCCAGCACCACTTGGCACCTGTCCACACTGCCAAAAGTACCAATACCTGGTTTAAAAACAGCAGTATCACTGTGCTTGATTGGTCAGAAAACTTGTCTGACCTAAACCCCATAAAGAATCTATGGGGTATTGTTAAGAGGAAGATGAGAGACACCAGACCCAACAATGCAGACGAGCTGAAGGCTGCTATCAAAGCAACCTGGGCTTCCATAACACCTCAGCAATGCCACAGGCTGATTGCCTCCATGCCATGCCACATTGATGCAGTAATTGATGCCAAAAGAGCCGCGACCAAGTATTGAGTGCATTTACTGAACATACATTTCAGTAAGCAAACATTTCGGAAGTTAAAATCATTTTTCAAGCTTGTGTTATAAAGTATTATTATTTACTGAGATAATGACTTTTGGGTTTTCATTGGCTGTAAGCCATAATCATCAACACTAACAGAAATAAACACTTGAAATAGATCACTCTGTTTGTAATGACTCTATATAATATATGAGTTTCACTTTTTGTATTGAAGAACTGAAATAAATTAACTTTTTGATGATATTCTAAATTTGTGAGTTGCACCTGCATGTATATAGCACTGTATTTTATGTCCCCTTTTTCTAGAGGGAAAATAAAAGAGTTTTTTTTTTCTTCCCATAAAATTAGTAAAATATAATGAAAAACATTTATAATAATTTAATTTTTAATTGCGCTTTTATAAAAATAAATAAACATCCCAAATCAGCAACTAACACAGACATATTTAGTAACAGTATTGACCCTCACAACAGAGTGATCAGATTATTTACGGGGATTGGTAAATGGTGTAAAAAAAATAAGTCATTGATATTTTTTTCTCTTTTAAGCTCATAAAAAGTAATAAAAATACAACACTGAGGTTGTGTTCACACGTAGCGTAAGTGCTGTATTTTTTCTAATGCACGTTTTCTGCACCACATGGCGCAATAACAATCTTCTCTGATTATTGGGTGCAAAATACAAAGCTGACATCAGCTCCACAAATTTTACCCCACTTGCCACCACACCAAAGCGCCAGAATTGGCAGATCTAATAGATGCGCTTTTTCTGGGAAGGCTGTGGGCTGCTATATTTAGGCTGAGGAGGGCAAATATCAATGGCCCCTTCCCAGTCTGAGAATACTAGCCCCCAGCAGTCTGTTTTAGCTTGGCTGGTTGTCAAAAGTAGGGAGACTACATGCCATTTTTTAAAATTATTTATTTAAACAGTTAAAAAATATGGCATGGAGACCCTCTATTTTTGATAACCAGTCGACATAAAGCTGGCAGCTGGTGGTTGCAGCCCGCAGCTGTCAGCTTTAGCTGTGCTGGTTATCAAAAATAGATAGGAACCCACACCATTTTTATTTATTTATTTATTGCACAGGCACCAGCTGATGAATACTCTCATCAGCCTCACCTGCTCTCACTGCTCACATCAGCCGATGCCTGTGACCAGCGGCAACCTTTTCACGAATGGTCACAGCTGCTGGCTCACATGCTGTCATTGGACAGTGTGGGAACCACAGCGCTCTCACTGGGGGTAACAATCTTACCGCTGATCAGAGCCCATGTTTCCTGTACTGTCACTCTGATGACAGTTTGGGAAACAACAGATGTTCGGGGCCCCCATTCATCTGAATGGGGTCCGGGTTCGAGTTTGAGCTTGGGTACCATTCTGGTACCCAAACTGAACTTTTTTTTAAATGTTTGCCCATCGCTAATTATGAATAGTCTCAGATATTTAATGAAATAAGACCTCGTTCACACATCCCATTTTTCCATATACGAGAAAAAAGGGATCTATTATTCTGATCAGACTCATTTGATTTTCTCGTACGAGGAGAAATAAAAAAAAAAAATTCTCCATCTTCTCTTTTCTGACAGACCACTCGTGTGTGGTTCGATTTGTTTACAGACCCATTAACTTGCTTTGTCTATTTTGATCTGACCCTCAGATCAAAATCAGACATGTTTCCATTATTTTCCGCTGACCTCATGGTATGTGAAAATTCACGGACATGTGAATGGCCCCATAGACTTTCACAGGTATGGGTGCTATCTGTCAAAATCACTGATAGCACTCGTGCGTGGAATTGAATGTGTGAATGAGGCTTCTTTCACACTTCCATTTTTACAATCTGCACAGGATCCGGCAAAATGTTGAAGTGACGGATCCTGTGCAGATTGTAAAAAACGGGTGCACTGGGCCCGTTTTTCTGACGGACCCGTCGAGGCTATGTGCACCTGTTGTGTTTGCATCTTTGCAGCAAAAACGCATACACAACACAACCCAGGTTAAAAATAATTAAAAAAAAAAAATTGGAATATTCTTACCTTCCGGCGTCCCGTGCAGAGTTACAGATGCTCCCGGCAGCTGGCATTTCCAGTAATGCCTTGCGTGCAATGATCTCTGATGACGTAGCAGTCTCCCAAGACCGCGACGTCATCTGGTCATTTCGTAATGCATTACTGGGAATGTTAGCTGCCGGGAACATCGGTAACGCTGCACGGGACGCCGGAAGGTAAGAATATTTTGCGATTTTTTATTTATTTATTTTTAACATTATATCTTGTTACTATTCATGCAGCATAGGCAGCATCAATAGTAAAAAGAGAGAGAGAGCGAGCGAGAGAGAATTTCTCTGACTGGAAATTCTTCCACGCATGCTCAGTTTCAAAAGACGGAACCCGTCACTGGATTCCTGCTTTTGACAGTCAGTGACGGATCCTGTGCCAATAGGCTTCCATTATAGCCAACGACGGGCAACGCAGGATCCGTCACTGGGTGATTTTCCGAAGTGCAGAAAAAACATTCCCCTGAACGTTTTCTCCGCCCCATGGACAGCGATTTTCCGATGGATCCAGTGCACAACGGATGAAACGGATGGCCATCCGTCACAATCCGTCCCTAATACAAGTCTATAGGAAAAAACAGGATCTAGCAGAAAAAAATGCTGGATCCTGTTTTTTCCAAAAATCGACGGATTGTGACGGGAGCTCAAAGACAGAAGTGTGAAAGAGGCCTCAGAGGAAATAGAGTCCACAGAGGGGAAAAGTGATGAAAAAAATATCAGACGCTCTTCTTGCATGCACAAAATTTAAGTTAGGCATATAGAGGAACTTTTAGTGTGACGGCTGATTACATTTATATATACAACCGTTATACTGATTTTTAAGTTTATTGCTTGAACAATTAAGGGTTAACATAATTTTGAAATATTTATTTCAGTGAGTGCCAGCATCAAAGACTTTTCATTGTGGTAAGATTAAGCTAATTCCTCTCGTTGGTTGAGACAAACATGCTGTTGTACATAACAGATGGATGGATAAGCGGTGGGGATCTGAGCACGTTGCAGCCTTTATCTTCCCCAGGTCTATCGGGTAACAGAGAAAAAGTAAAATAATAATAATATAATTGGCAGCAATTTTATCTCTGTTGTTCTGACATATACTATTATTTTTTTTCTTTGTTACCTTTTGAAACATTTTAATTTAATGGGGTTGTGCAGCATCTCCAATCCAAACCAGGTATCGAGAGACACCACTGGTGCTGTGGACTGCTTTATTACGGGGACGGCGAGGTGGACGCTCGGTATGAAGCTGTTGGAAGTAGACAGTGCTGCCAGTCAGTAACGGAAGCTTCTACCCACTGGGTGGTATCTTCCACTCCAGGGGTCACTTGGTTTCACATGTTATTTGCAATGCTTTCCTATGGTATTATTTTATATGCTAATTTAGGCTAAGGTCACATTAGCGTTCAGGGGCTTTGCGGAGGGCTGTGTATGTCCCCCTTTAAGCCCCGCCTACTTCCGCATACTTCTGCATGCGTCCTGCGTACCTATCTTTAACATTGGGTATGCAGGACATGCGGATGTATGTGGATGCATTGTTTTGACGCACCCGCCAACCGCACAAGAACGCAACGTTTTGTGTCGACGGCGGGAGCGTGTCCTGCATACCCAATGTTAAAGATAGGCACGCAGGACGCATGCAGACGCATGCGGAAGTAGGTGGGGCTTAACGTAGGATGTACTCAGCCCTCCCCAAAGCCCCCGAACGCTAATGAGAACCCGGCCTTAGATGCTTGTTCATTGTATATGTGCAAATTGATGATGATGAAGATGAACTGCTATTAGGCTAGCGTCACAGGACTGTATTTCTTTCATCTGAGAAAATTGGTCTGATTATGCTAATCACACTCTGGTTAGACTCTGTTCAGGATCTCATCAGACTGTGATCAGATTTTCTCAGATGAGGAGAAAAAAAATAAAAAAGTCTCCTTCTTTCCACGAACCATAGACATGAATCTGATGCAACTTGTGCATGGACCAATGGAATAATATGGGGATGAATGCTATCCATCAAGACAACAGATATAACTAGTCGAATTTTTATGGTCGTGTGCACAAGCCTTACTGAAATGTGTTATCACCTTGGCCAGTTCTGTGTTGTGTGAATATCATTGCTTAATTGCACAAACCAGTTTTGGTTGGAGAAGCAAACTTATCAACCTTTGAAACCCAAAAACAAGGATATTTAAACCCATTCCAAGAGCTAGAAACCCCACAAACGTATAGAAACACCACCAAAATAGCCAATCCTTCAGCTTGGTTCCAAGTATTGTCCCAGTAAAAATCAGGATTGGTGTCAAGTGTCAACCTTTCAGAACTTTCTATGACGGAAAATCCTTTGCAATATATCTGATTGGGAGTGATTCTGCAAGAAGCATATGGATTTCTGCAAGCACTATGCATATGAATGAGGCCATCTTAGACTAGCTTTTCAAAAATTATTTCTGGAACAATTTTTTTTAATAAATTGACAGCAAGGTGCTACCATTCCTCATCTCATAGGCTGTGTCCCAACACATTTTGACACTGTCTGAACTGATTGGACTACAGCGGACTGTACATAGATACCACCACCCACCCAACTGGTAACACCAAGACGATTTATTCATACATGTCTAAGAGGAATAACAAAGGAACAGCACAAACCAGCGTCTTAAGCAACAATGATCCAGAATTACTAGACTTTGGGGAATAGATGTCTTTACTAAAAAATATATGTCCAAAGATGACAAATCCTCTTTAACGCCAAACTGAAAATAAATGTCAGTCTCTGTAGTGCGCTATGGCAGCTGGATGCCGAGAGGAGAATAAGTCCAGTCAGAGTCTCCCAACCAAAGTATAAGGTCTATGGCCAAATCATCAGAGTGGTCCTAAATTGGGGAATTTATTTCTGCATAATAGTAATATTGAATGTAAATTATTTATTGTAAGGCAATTTAATGAAAGTATTATCATTGCCGAGATTGATCCTAGTCCTATTTCTGTAACCTGCGTAATTCATTAACCCAAAGCCATCGCTTAGAAACGATCGGCACATTTGGCTGACAAGCAAGATGGTGTTTGCAGGGATAATGGAAAATGCCAAGTATATAGAGGCTGGATGAAGGGTGCATGGTGCATGCCTTCCCTACCTCCTGACATTCCTCTGTGCTGGGCCCAGGTGCACTCTGACTGTACCCTCCTTATACACACTGCAGCCCACCTCAGAGATAGGCCTGTCACAGAGACAAGGTGCCTTTTGTCCTTTCCTGGCCAAAAAGAGCCGCAGATTAAAAAGCTCTTCCAAAACATAACGCATCTATTTATTGCTACAAAACTGGAAGCCTCTTTCATTGGCACGGCCCAGTGAGCCCATAAACTCATGTTACATTACTTTCTCCATCCATCTTTGATCATTTAGCTGATATATACGTATATATATACATATATATATATATATATATATATATATATATATATATATGTATATATATGAACTGCTCAAAAAAATAAAGGGAACACTAAAATCCCACATCCCAGATATCAATGAATTAAATATTCCAGTTGTAAATCTTAATTCATTATATAGTGAAATGTGTTAAGAACAATAAAACCTAAAAATGATCAACGTAAATCACAGCTAATATCCCACGGACGTCTGGAGATGGAATGATGCTCAAAATAAAAGTGGAAAATGAAGTTACAGGCTGATCCGACTTCAGTGGATATGCCGCAAGACAAGGAAATGATGCTCAGTAGTGTGTGTGGCCTCCACGTGCCTGTATGATCTCTCTACAACTCCTGGGCACGCTCCTGATGAGGCGGCGGATGGTCTCCTGAGGAATCTCCTCTCAGACCTGGACTAAAGCATCCGCAAACTCCTGGACAGTCTGTGGTGAAACGTGATGTTGGTGGATGGTGCAAGACATGATGTCCCAGGTATGTTCAATCGGATTCAGGTCTGGGGAACGGGCGGGCCAGTCCATAGCTTCAATGTCTTCATCTTGCAGGAACTGCTGACACACTCCAGCCACATGAGTTCTGGCATTGTCCTGCATTAGGAGGAACCCAGGGCCAACCACACCAGCATATGGTCTCACAAGGGGTCTAAGGATCTCATCTCGGCACCTAATGGCAGTCAGGCTACCTCTGATGAGCACACGGAGGGCTGTGCGGCCCTCCAAAGAAATGCCACCGCACACCATTACTGACCCACTGCCAAACCGTTCACGCTGAAGGATGTTGCAGGCAGAAGATTGCTCTCCATGGCGTCTCCAGACTCTGTCATGTCTGTCACATGTGCTCAGGGTGAATCTGCTTTCATCTGTGAAGAGCACAGGGCACCAGTGGCGAATTTGCCAATCCTGGTGTTCTGTGGAAAATGCCAAGCATCCTGCATGGTGTTGGGCTGTGAGCACATCCCCCATCTGTCCCATCTGTGGACGTAGGGCACTCAGACCATCCTCATGGAGTCGGTTTCTAACCGTTTGTGCAGACACATGCACATTTGTGGCCTGCTGGAGGTCATTTTGCATATGTATGCATATATGTATATATACAATATATATATTTATACTACTCACTAGTTATAAATAATTCATAGAAATGTATTATATGTCATAACTTAGTAGACACTCATCAATCCGATATAAAACAATGAAGAAAAAACATTCTATTAACCTGGCCCATTTTTGTCACGTTGATGAAAGGCGACATTTTCATTATTCAACAGACATCCTGCATTAGAAGCATTAAACTTATTATAACTTTTTTACAATTTTTCTCATAATGTGTAGTGACTAATTTTTTTTGCCTTTTTGTATATATATATATATATATATATATATATATATATATATATATATATATATATATATTTTTTTTTTTTTTTTTTTTTTTTGCCTATACGGGATTAAAATGTACAGGAAAAAAAGGAATTATGTGATTCTTTTTCACATTTTTCACATTTTGTTTTATACGACCACCATCTTGGCTGTCAGCCAAATGTGCTGTTCGTTTCTGTGTGAGACCTTTGGTTTAATGAATTAAGGAGTTTGTCTACTATTAGATAGCCCTTACTATATCAGTTCAGATCCTGAATTAAAATAAATACGGTGTACACCCCCTCCTGCAGTGGTGTCGTGCCACCGATGTCAGCGTTACTGTTCCCAGTGGTGACATGGCATTGTTGTGTCACGTGCTGGCTGCAGCCAATGAGCGGCCGTTCATTTGTCACTTGCAGCACATCACTATTTCATCAGGGTGGACTTAAAGGCTGCAGCTGATGATCTTTTAAAATGTGTAGATGGACTTGTTTTTGCAAGAGCTGCATGTGCATATATACAGTTTGCAGGGTGAGAATCTGCTGACAGACTCCCTTAAAGTGAGATAAACTGCCATCAGTGATGTCTGGCAGTGCTTTAGTCCCCTCATCTTGCTGATAACATGGATGCGGGAGTATCTAAAGTGCATGGTCAGCTTTAATGAGTCCTTGTTAATGTATTATTATTATTATTATTATTATTATACTATCATCCAATAGCGAACTGGTTTTTAGGAACATTACAGCTATAAATAAATGTCCAAACATTCAAACAATATACTTAGTTGTGCTCCCTGTTTTTTTAGTCAGCATCATTTTCTGAATGATCCCGATATTGTGTTGTAGAACCCAGCAGGGAACACAGGGCTAATTTCCTGGTGATCAGTTCCTTTTTTTGGCCGGTGGCCAACTAAATCTCTCCACCCTTCAAATAAGAGGTGCACTTGGCAATCTTATGTCCTATTGCGCAGGCACAAGCAGATAGGATTCTGCTGCAGCCAGCTGTCTTATAGCTAGACACAAGACAGTGAGGAGAAGAGGAGGCACATGTCTGAGATCCAATGTCACACAGAGAAATTGTCTTTATATATTTCTTTAATTTTTTTTTTGTATGCTGAAAAAAGAGAGGTGATTAAAGGGATTGTCTCAAATTTTTAAATGGTTAAAATTGCAAACTGTGTGTAATAAAGAGGCCACTTTGCAATTTACGTCTTATTAAAAATAGCCTTAGTTCTCAAGAATGGAAATATTTTTAATGTAAATGTAACAGTGTACAGATGATTGCTTAGGTTACCGGCCACCGGCCACCTTTTCAGTCTCAGATTGGACAGTTACTTAGATAAAGAGTGTGCTCTATTGCAGAATCTATACTTTAGGTTATGCCTGCACTGCTCTCAATGTGGCCATATCGTTGGATCTGAACAGTCCTAGTCTCCTGCACATCTCCCAAGATGCAGAAGCACAGCTGTCACTGCTAGTTGCAGGGAAGAGCACATTGTTTGACACAGCAACATGACCATGTCACTAACCCAATGTGTCAGTCTTCAAGAGCGCACCACCCCCAGTAAGAAGCCATTGCTGGGGAATCATATGCCCCTGAAGAAGAGAAGATGAGAACAACTCTTTAAGGCAGGGTTCACATAGCATTTGACACTACATGTAGTGGCTCCTTCGGGGCTTACATCTTGAGCACTGGAAAGCGGGTTTGGGTGTTTGCACCGATGGGACCATTGAATATAATGATACAGATGGAGTCACAGTTTGCTCTCTCGTGCATCATTTTCGGCTGTATACACCTAATGGAGGTGGGCAGCAAGATATAGTACAGAGGAAATGCTCCAATAGGCATATACAGCTGAAAATAATGCACATCAAAGCATACTGTCGCTCATTCTACATCATTATAGTCTATGGCCCTGTCAGCATATACGCACAAATACCAGGTGATGAATATGATGTTTATTATTTTTAATTTTACATTGATAAATGGGAAAAAGATAGTGGGAAGTGTTTATTTCAAGTAAAGGAGTTTTTCAGTGTGTTTATTTCAATTAAAGTACTTTTTTTGTAGGTGTCTTTATTTAATTTTTACTACTGGTTAAGCAATGGGGTCGTCTTATAGATGCTTTTCCATCATTAACCCTTGGGCTTGAGGTCAACTGACATTAAAACGCTAACATCAACCCCACAAATATTACCCCACTTGGCCACAGCACCAGGGCAAGTGGAAAGAGCTGGGCAAAGTGCCAGAATTGGCGCATCTAATAGATGCAACTTTTCTGGGGTGGCTGTGGGCTGCTATTTTTAGGCTGGGGAGGGCCAATATCCATGGCCCCTTTCCAGTCTGAGATTACCAGCCATCAGCTGTCTGCTTTAGCTTGGCTGGTTGTCAAAAATAGAGGGGACAGCATGCTATTTATTTACATAATGTAAAAAAAAATGGCATGGGATGTTAGGTGTCGAGTTCCCACCGTTGCACAGGGGGAATCTCGAACCATGTCTGCTGCAGTCATTCTCCTCCAACCGCAGTGGAGCCTGCTCAGCGGAGACATCGGTTCCAGTGTCTGGCTCGGGCTGATACTGGACGACTGGTTACTACTGCTCTTCCAGGCTCTACCTTTGTAGCCAGCAATGTTCAGCAGCAAGCAGGTCTTTCTGGGACTAAGTCCTGCTTTTCCCATACTGAGCATGCCCACGGGATGACCTCCCATTGGAGGTCGGGGGTCACATGCTTAGGTCCTGTTGCGGTTCCTATTGGACCACTAGGAAGGTCCTTGTCTGCTGCAGCTATAAAAGGTTTGCATGGCCGCACGGCCATGTGCTAGTATCAACCTATGTCATGAGCTTTGCTGCTTTAGTGGTCATGTCTGCATGAGGTCAGGGTTTGGCTGAAATAAGCCCCTAGAATACCGGCACCTGTGGTGAGGAGTTTTGTGTGTTTGAATTCAGGGCTGGCATATTGCCACTAGAATTCCAGTTCCACCGGAGCGGAGGTGTATGTGTGCTTTCCTGACTACGTGGCCACTGGTTGCTCTCTGCTCAGGTAGCTGTGATCCTCTGTGAGGTTAACAGGGCACAGCGTTTTTCCTATCTATGCGATTCTGTGAAGTAACAGAGTTCACTTATACCGCCATATAGTGCCGCCAATTCTAGCAGCAGGTTACTCTCCTGCACGGTGGACCCCAGGTTGCGAACGCACCTATTATTACTTATATATACTCGGTGCTTCCGCCAACCCTAACATGGGATCCCTCTCTTTTTGATAGCCAGTCAATATAAAGCTGACAGCTGGGGGCCGTAGCCCGCAGCTGTCAGCTTTTCCTGCACTGGTTAGCAAAAATAGAGGGGTCCCAAGCAATTTTTTAAATTTTATTTATTTATTGCACAGGCAGCGGCTGATGAATACTCTCATCATCGTACGCCTGCTCTCGCTGCTATCAGCGATGTCAGGCATACGATGATGAAAGTAGTACTCTCATCAGCTGGCATCTGTGACCAGCAGTAACCTTTTTTACCGCAGGTCACAGCTGCTGGCTCACTCTCTGTCATCTGTATAACAGCATGGGAACCGCTGATCATAGCCAATGTTTCTCTTGCTGTCACACAGATGACAGAGTGTGAAATGCAGAATGTTTCGTCCCACCCTTCATTTGAATGGGGTCCGGCTTTGGGTTTGAGTTCGGGTACCTGAACCAAACTTTTTTTAAATGTTTGACCGAACTCGACGGACTCGAACATCAACGGATCCCCCTATCACTATTCATGACTTATCCGTAGGATAGGTCATCAATGTCAAAATGGAGGGGTTCAAACACTCATTATTAGTGATGAGCCAATATACTCGTTACTCGAGATTTCCCGAGCACACTCGGGTGACCTCCGAGTATTTTTTAGTGCTCGGAGATTTAGTTTTCCTCACCGCAGATGAATGATTTACATCTGTTAGCCAGCTTGATTACGTGTGGATTCCCTAGCAACCAGGCAACCCCCACATGTACTTATGATGGCTAGTAGATGTAAATCATTCAGCTGCGGCGATGAAAACTAAATCTCCGAGCACTAAAAAATACTCAGAGGTCACCCGAGCGTGCTGGGGAAATCTCGAGTAACGAGTATATTCGCTCATCACTACTCATTATCCTTATCTATCAGCTGATTGTTTGGCATAAACACTGTGTGGGGTGCAATGCAGCAATCCACATTGCTCTGTGGCTGCTGTCGTATCCTGCATCCTAACCTCCTATTCATTCAGCAATAATTTACAATACGACAAAAGCAATTGAGTAATCGCAGGCTCAAGGGATACTCATAAATGTTGAAAATATTTGTAAAAAAAAATATTTAAGTTCTAATCATCCCCTTTTATTTAAATAAATATAAATTATTGAAAAAAAATCTAAAAATTAAAAAAGCAAACTCATATTTAGAATATTTTGTTCCTGTAACGCTCTGAATTAATAAAATAACATATCCGATACAGTGAATAATGGAAGAAAAATATTAAAATGTCAGAATCACTGATTTTTTTTTTATAGGGGGTAAAAAAAGATTTACAGAACACAGCAGTATCTACAAGATTGTGACAGAGTCTTCATGCAATGTCTGTTACACGCAGCAGTTTGAAGGAGAAGTCTACTGCCACCTAGGGGCCAACCAGCTACAGACTATTTACTGGATTGTTCAAAAAAGTTTTTATTGAGGTTTGTAAGAAATATGTGGTAATTGATATAGTTTTCTAGATATTTGCATTTTTTTATACTGTGTTTTAATGCATGAAAACTGCTGACCATTGGCACTGGTTTTTCTTGCGATTTTTTATGTATTTTGCAGCGTCTTTTATCTATTCAATTGAGTGGGTAAAAAAATTGCAACAAAAATGCTGAAAGAATTGACATGCTGCTGGGTTTTAAAAAACCCCCGAACTATACCACGAAAAATGCAAGGAAAAAATGCAACGTGATATTTTAGAAAACCTCATTTATTTTGCTGCTACTGTAAAACTCTGTTGTTTTCTAAAAAAAAAAAAAATCACAGCAAAATGCTGCAAATTTGCAGCATATCAACACACCCGAAACGTATTAGCACTTTTAAAGATTTGCATACCTCTCCTTAAAGGGGTCGTCCAATACTTGGAAAACCACTCTTAGGGCTGTCCCACACGTCCAGATAATTCCGGTGCCGGAATAAATCGGTACCGGAGTTATCCGTGTCCGTGTGCCTGGGAACTCACGTAGGCCATACGTGCGGCACAAGTGTGCCGCCCGTATGGCGAGTGGGTACCACACGGAGCGTGTGGTACCCACGCGTATGGTACCCTGCATCGTGCTGAAGCCGCGATTCATATGTTCCCTGCAGCAGCGTTTGCTGCAGAGAAAATATGAATAACAGTGTTTAAAATAAAGATCTATGTGTCCGCCGCCCCCCCACCCCCTGTGCGCCCCCCCCCCCGCTGTTCTGAAAATACTTACCCGCCTCCCTCGCTGCTTCCTGGTCTGGCCGCGGCTTCTAGTGTATGCGGTCACGTGGGGCTGATCATTTACAGTCATGAATATGTGGCTCCACCTCCCATAGGGGCGGAGCCGACTATTCATGATTGTAAATGAGCGGCCCCACGTGACCGCATACAGTAGGAGGCGCGGGGCAGAGAGGAAGGAGTGACAGCCAACGTGGGAGCGGGTGAGTATTTTCAGGACAGCGGGGGGGCGCACAGGGGGTGGGAGGGCGGCGGACACATAGATCTTTATTTTAAACACTATTATTCATATTTTCTCTGCAGCAAACGCTGCTGCAGGGAACATATGAATCGCGGCTTCAGCACCATGTGGGGGGGACAGCGCTTACTGTAGCGCTGTCTCCTGCACGCACACGGACCCCAGACAGAGAACGTCCGTGTGAGGTCCGTGTTTTACACGGACCCATTGACTCTATTGGGTCCGTGTAATACGTGCGCTCCCACGAACACTGACATGTCTCTGTGTTTGGCACACGGAGACACGGTCCGCAAAAAATCAATGACATCTGAACAGATGCATTGATTTTTATGGGTCTACATGTGTCAGTGTCTCCGGTACGTGAGGAAACTGTCACCTCACGTACCGGAGCCACTGACGTGTGAAACCGGCCTTAGATACTGTGCTTTCCCTTGTAAAATAAAAAAAATGTTTTTACTCACCTCCTGCATTGGCAAGGTTCTGCAATTTTCCCAGTGCTGCCACAATGGATGGCTGCTGATGGGCTGCAGCGCTTACCCCTCATTAAGGCCACGTGCACACATTGCGGAGAGTGGTGCAGATTTTTCCGGACTGATTTTGGTAAATCCGCAGGTAAACCGCACTGCGGATTACCTGCGGAATTACTGCAGATTTACTGCGATATTTTTGCAGATTTTGTGCAGATTCCACCTGCGGATGCCACCTGCGGATTCCTATTATGGAGCAGGTGTAAACCGCTGCGGAATCCGCACAAAGAATTGACATGCTGCGAAATAAACAACGCAATGTTTCCACGTGGTATTTTCCACAGCATGTGCATTGTGTATTTTGTTTTCCATAGGTTTACATGGTACTGTAAACTCAAGGAAAACTCAGGCCAATCCGCAACGTGTGCACAGGCCCTCAATGGTTCAAATTTCATTCTAGTTAAGTGTGAACTCTGCAGCTCATTAGTGGCTACTGATTGGCTGCAGTGCTCTCATGGCATAACGATGTCACACAAGCTCTGGGAGACCTGGGATTGACATCACTGGAATGGTGGAGGAGAGTAATTATAACGGAAAAATGAGTCCAGTCCATGAAACATCACCCATGCGAATATTCACATTCCAGGACAGCGATGCACAAGTAGTATCTTGGCATCAGACACCACAAAACACGTTTGAAGGTCTCATGAAATCCATACCTCGATAAGTCAGAGCTGTTTTTGGTAGTATGAGGGAATCTACATAGGCAGGTGATTTTATTGCTATGGATGAATAATGTATGTATGTATGTCTGCATCTTAAAAAAATAAAATACTGTTATTTCAATATGGCAAAGTTTATATTATACATGGTGGAGAAACGAGAAGCTCCATCATCACTATGTACAAAAAAATATGTTGATAAAATGTCGATTTTTCGACATAGTAGTTTTTAGAAATAAGCACTGAACCGGGAGTAATCACAATTATTCACCCCTCCCCTATTGCAAATTAGGTTTATTGACAAAATTTACAAACTGTCTGCTTTTTGTAATAATCCATTCAAACAAGAACAATTTAAATAAATCAACCCAACTAATATATGAAATACTAAAAGGCACCAGAAATTACCATGGACCCATGTAGGTACAACAACTCATGTATACATCAATTTTATCAGGAGAAAAAATGAGTAAATAATATACCAAAGTTCAAATCCAACAATTATTTTTATTAGGTAACAAATTTTATAACATGCTCATTAGATACATAGGTCTCAATTACAATTATGTGAATCACACCAAAGTGTTAAAAGTATGACACAAGGAAGAGCATATCGGACCAAGATAAATCAGCATTTTTAGGGGGGCCATTCTGATATTTAATACTAAATATACTGAGGAAGCGACACTACGACACACACGAAACGCGCGTTGGGGTTTATGACACAGGTCAGGAGCCGGATCCGGGACCTTACTATGGGTAAATACTGCTGACATTGTATGCATTTGGGGGAATGTCTAGCCCATAATTTATATACGGTATGAGTGCCGTTTAATAAGTAGTAGGGATATAACTTTAGCAATCACAGCTATAGATGTACTTAGTTTACATGGACACACTGCTACTTAGTATTAAATATCAGAATGGCCCCCCTAAAAATGCTGATTTATGTTGGTCCGATATGCTCTTCCTTGTGTCATACTTTTAACACTTTGGTGTGATTCACATAATTGTAATTGAGACCTATGTATCTAATGAGCATGTTATAAAATTTGTTACCTAATAAAAATAATTGTTGGATTTGAACTTTGGTATATTATTTACTCATTTTTTCTCCTGATAAAATTAATATATGAAATAGTTTCTCCAAACTCAATACTAAATGCTACTTTTACTGACTACTGCAGTCTCAGTATTATTGAGCCCCTATATGACAAGTGTCTTTAGCTCTTAGTTGAGCCGGTTTGGCTGTTATGACCTACTACAAATGTTACACATAGTCATACACCAGCTTCTGGCAGTGCTCCTGACTCGGAATCTTAGTCCATTCCTCATGGAAAGTGGCCTCCAGTTCACTAATATTCTTAAGTTTGCTTATTCAAAGCCTTCTATGATGTACAAGTCAGGATACTGTATTAGCCACTTCAGAATGTTCCAAGACTGTTTCTGAAATCTAGTTTTGGTGGACTTTAGGCTTCGTTCACACTTCAGTTGTTTGGCGTCAGTCAGCTTCGACATCGTGTCGGATTGATGGATCCGTCAAAATTGTTGAGAAAACGGTTCTAACGGATCCGTTTTTGTGACGGATCAGTTACTGTTCCGTCCAAAAAACGGATCCGTTAGAACCGTTGCTACCGTTTTTCCATCCGTTGTAACCGTTTTTTGACGGATCCGTTTTTTAAAAAGGGAGGATCTCAATGTGATTGGCTACTGGAAACTACTGGAAAACTATATATACTGTGTATTTACACCACATCTTTGAAAGGTTGTAGAGAAAGTGGCAAAGATGGAAGGGGTGCTGGCGAATATTGTGAAGATATGTGCAGATTTCACTTTTGAGGCAAATCGGTTGGCACTCATCGTTCGAGACAAGGAGGAAGAAAGACTGCGCATCCTGCGGCAGCGGCGGAAGAGAAGGCTGTGGATCCATCCTATCACAGCCCAACGCATGACCCGTGGTGTTTATTCCACACTTTACATTGAATTGAGGGAAAATCCTCAAAAATTCTTCAGCTATGTGAGAATGAAAGCAGAAAATTTCGAAATTTTGTTGGGCCATGTGGAAGACTCCATATGGAGACGAGACACCCAGATGCGCTTCTCCATATCACCAGCGTAGCGTCTGATGGTGACTATTCGGTAAGTTATTTTTTTTTTTAATGATTCTCATTCATCAGACTTATAACTGTAATGTTGTTTTTTGAAGTTTTTATTATTGTATTTTCCTTTTGTTAACAGATTCCTTGCAACTGGAGAATCGTTTTCATCCCTACATTTCCATTACAGGTTTGGGATATCCACAATCTCACGGATCATCAGAGAGACCTGCCGGGCATTGTGGGATTGCTTACAAGCGGAATACATTCCAGAGCCATCACAGGAGAGGTGGCTGGAGATTGCCCACAATTTTGAACAAATATGCCAGTTCCCAAATTGTGTCGGAGCAGTCGATGGGAAGCATATAAGGATCGTCAAACCTTCTGGCTCTGGATCAGAATTTTACAACTACAAAAAGTACTTCTCAATTGTATTGATGGCCATAGCCGACGCACACTGCAAGTTTTTCGCTGTGGATATTGGTGCGTATGGACGCGCAAATGACTCGCAGATTTTTAAAACTTCACCAATGGGGCGTCTTTTGTATGGAGAGACATTTGACTTTCCACCACCTAGACCTCTCCCTGGAACCACCGGTCCACCATTACCATTTGTGTGCATTGGAGATGATGCCTTCCAGCTTTCCCCACACTTGCTTAAACCCTATGGAAGTAGTGGACTGACCCAGAGGAAGAAAATTTTTAATTATCGCTTAACCAGAGCACGAAGAGTTGTGGAATGTGCCTTTGGCATCTTAACTGCTAAATGAAGAATCCTACTAACTGCAATTAAACTGCAGACTGACACTGTTGATGATGTGGTGAAGGCTTGCGTGGTACTTCACAATTTTGTTTTATCCAAAGAACATGTTTCCCTGGAGGATAATGTGTCAGAAACCACCTTGCGGGATTACACAACACAAGTTTTCGCAGTCCAGTAGCAGTCTCCAGAATGTGGGACAATTTTGCAGACTACTTCATGTCTCCTGAAGGATCAGTTGACTGGCAGTACGAAATGGTGTAAAAAAAATTTTTTTTCACACTTGTAAATATACCATGTTTTTTGTTTTGTTCCGAAACCTTTTGCACTTTAACCTCGCAGTATTGTATATTTTGAAACGGTACCCCTTTACACATTTTCTACTGTTACTTTTACCATAACCTTGGTGGTTTTTATACAGTTTAAAAAAAAAAAAAAGAAAGACAATAAAATTGTATTTAAACCAAAAAAAGTTTTATTTATTACACGTTTATTACAGGTTCTCATAATTTGGGGTGGAGATAGTAGCGGAGGGGCTGACAGGGCGGACCACGTCAATAGTGGGGGAGGAACACGGATCACGGGGAGGAACAGAAGTGGAATGGGTGGTGAAAACATGAGGTTGGGCAGGGAGTTGAGGTACAGATGTGGTCTGTGGGAGGTATGGTGAAGGTGTTGGTGGGATTGGGAACGGTGAAGTTAAAGGGGAAGAATGGAAAGGGGAAGGTAGGTACTGGGAAATACTGGGGGGAAGGAAGGAATGGCGAAGGAGTAGAAGTAGGATGGACGGGAGGAGGATGGACGGGAGGAGGATGGACGGGACGAGGATGGACGGGAGGAGGACGGACGGGAGGATAGACGGCGGCTTGAGAGGGGAAAGGTGTTGAAACATGAAGGGTAGGTGGAGGGGCTTGGGACATCGCCTGCGCTAGAGCAGTGTGGCAGCCTTGCATCACATGCATCTGCAGGTCAGGAGTTAAGGCCCCGTCTCACATAGCGAGATCGCTAGCGAGATCGCTGCTGAGTCACAAGTTTTGTGACGCAACAGCGACCTCCATAGCGATCTCGCTATGTGTGACACGTACCAGCGATCAGGCCCCTGCTGCGAGATCGCTGGTCGTGTCGGAATGGCCTGGACCTTTTTTTGGTCGTTGAGGCCCCGCTGACATTGCTGAATCGGTGTGTGTGACACCGATCCAGCGATGTCTTCACTGGTAACCAGGATAAACATCGGGTTACTAAGCGCAGGGCCGCGCTTAGTAACCCGATGTTTACCCTGGTTACCAGCGTAAATGTAAAAAAAAAAAAACAGTACATACTCGCCTTCTGATGTCCGTCAGGTCCCTTGCCGTCTGCTTCCTGCTCTCACCGACTCCCGGCCGTACAGTGAGAAGTGAGAGCACAGCAGTGACGTCACCGCTGCGCTCTGCTCTCAGTGTACGGCGGCTCAGTCAGAGCAGGAAGCAGACGGCAAGGGACCTGGACACCGAAAGGCGAGTATGTACTGTTTGTTTTTTTTGGTAACCAGGGTAAACATCGGGTTACTAAGCGCGGCCCTGCGCTTAGTAACCCGATGTTTACCCTGGTTACCCGGGTGCTGCAGGGGGACTTCGGCATCGTTGAAGACAGTTTCAACGATGCCGAAGTCGTTCCCCTGATCGTTGGTCGCTGGGGAGAGCGGTCTGTGTGACAGCTCCCCAGCGACCACACAGCGACTTACCAACGATCACGGCCAGGTCATATCGCTGGTCGTGATCGTTGGTAAATCGCTTAGTGAGACGGGGCCTTTAGATTTTCCATGTGCCTGAGGACCGACTGCAAAAAACAGTGTCTTGGTGACTGGTTTGCATCTGAATGCATCCTATCCAGACGACTGCTGAGTTCAAGTATGCTTTTGTTAAGCATATTGTACCCAGCAGATGTTTGCTCACCCAAAAGCTTGATGGCATTCTGGAAGGCTGCATTCAGATGCAAAAACTCAGGCGCATAGCTCCTTTCCTGACCTCTCTGGTGCTGCCGTCCTGACCCCAAAGGTGGTCTAGATGTTGCGGCAGTGTCAGAGGGGTGGGGTAAAGGGAACTCTAACTCATCACCTGCAGCTTCAAGTGACGAAGTCCGCCCTGCTGCTCCAACGCTGGTGGATGGGGCCAAGGGATCAAACAAAAGGGAAGGTGCAGATACAGAGGGGTCGATGTGGTCCCCGGTGGCGGACTCCTGAGAGATCGCTCCAGAGGGGTGCAACTCTGATGCAGGCTCCCGAGTGCTGCAGACAGTGCTGTTAAAGAAGAAAAAAAAAAAATTAGTATCTTGATATTACTATTGCCCTTGCTGCCAAAAAAATATGAAGGTTACACATTTTAACAGTTTGACTGAAAACATGTGGTGTTGAATATTTACCTTCTGCTCAGCAGCGTCGACCAGAGGAACGACAGGGCTCTGGCATATTTATACCTGGTCCTGCGTCCTCTAGATCCACTCGGGGCCTGCATCTCCTTGTTAAACTCCCTCTTGAAGCGATCCCTGAGTGACCGCCACTACACGATAACCCTGTTACCTGGAAAGATAAAGCAAAAATTGGTTACTATACAACACATTAAATCATGCTAACACAAGTTAATGAAGTGTGAATACTTACCCGCTAGATCCTGGGCCCACTGGTCAGCATGGCGGCGGTCTGCCATGTTCCACAGCGGCTCCCGACTTTGGACCGCTTGAATGAGGGTGTCCACATCAATGCCCTCCTCTTCCTCAGCCTGATCGGGAGCACGCTGTGAAGCCTTAACAAAAAAATAAGAATAAAAAGGGAAAGATTATACCACATGAATTTTACAGTTTACTAAACACCAAACCAAAAAGGAACTTACTCTTCGGTGACCGCCGCGATTAGCATTCCGACGACTATGGGAGGTGCTTTGAGGAACTCTACGTCGAGCCCCAGATTGTGAAGACTAATAAAATAAATAAATAAATAAATAATGTGCTTGGATGGAGGCATATGTACTGTGTGTGCTGTGCTGAATGTTTGTGTTGGGTGTAGTGTGTTTTATGTGAGGATCTGTCTCTGCAAAACTTACACTATGCGCTCCCGCTCCTCTCATTTCTCCACCCTGCCCGTCTCCTTCTGGAAGCCCCTCTGCTTCATCTTCCTGTGAAAACAGAATAAATACATATAGGGTTCAAAAACATATGTTACCAGAGATGTACCAAAAACAATTTATGAAGAAAAAAAAATCACCTCAGGTGGCTGACGATGTAAGGGGGGGCTCTCAGAAGAAGACATTATGGTCCTGTTTTCCAGCGTCTGTCTTGGGTCCCTAAGAATCTGCAAGTATAAAGAGAGTTCTAAGCTACTATACAAAAGGATAGATAAAGCTTTCGGGACTTTATACTTACATCTGTTTGCAAAACTTGGGGGGCCTGGCTGCGTCTGTCTTGGGTCCTTGCTGCGTTTCTCTTGGGTTCCTTGCTTGGTCCCAAGAATCTTCCAATTTAAACACAGTTTTAATTAGAATGATTATGTATTGGTATGCCAACATACATTTTGATTCCCCACAAAAAAATTATTACACACACAAAAAAAAAATAGTGTTAACTGTTCCCTTCAAACTTGATATGCTTGATGTACAAGCTGCAAAACCGTTCACCTCCTGTTTCCCCCCAAAATTCCTTGAAAGCAACACCAAAACTACTTCAAACTTGATATGCGCCATGCGCATTTTGCTAAACCTACCCCACCCCCTCCTCCAGACACAGTTTTAACCTTATAAAAAATTTCCCTCATTCAAAGTTAAAATACCAATACCCAAAAATGATAATTATGATTACCCTACAGTTACTATTTTCTATAACCAGATAACATTTTCTAGACCAAAGGTTTGCATTCCGCATTTGTATATAGAACCTCAAACACCTTTATTGAATGTAGACCCAGTTTTAAATTTATCTTGAAATCATACTACGGACAGTTTTGTGGAATTTTTATTACAATTTTTTTTTGGGGAAAATAGGAGCTACACTGCTCTTTATTTTAAATACCAGTACAGTATGTTAATGTATGAAAAATAACAAAAATGCAGGACACACACATCACACGGCATTTATACACACACACATGTCACAGCACAGCCATTCAAAATACCAGCACAGTATGAAAAATAAAAACATGCAAGGCGGGCACACACACAACACACACACACGCAGAACTCATGCTGCATGGCAGTACTCACATGGCAGTCTCTGGCAGGGTCTTGCTGGCTGCTAGCAGGGTCTGTCTTGCTGGCAGGGTCTGTCTTGCTGGCAGGGTCTGTCTTGCTGGCAGGGTCTGTGTTCTCTCTTGATGGCACATTGAGGAATGAGGCCCACCTGTCCTGTTTATATAGTTTTGGGGTTGTCTGGGCAAAGTATCTACTTTTTGGAGCATGCTCAATTGAAAAAAACGGATTGGGGCGACGGATCCGCCAAATGACGGTTCGCAACGGATCCGTCGCACATAGACACCCATTCTATGAAATGGCGGTTACGACGGATCCGTCGCGAACCGTCAATTAGGCGCAGACAAAAAACGTTACAATGTCCGTCAATGTCTAGACAACGTCCGCCAAATTTCGACGGATCCGTCGCATGGCGGATGGAACGGACGACCATCCGCCACAATGCGTCGCTAATGCAAGTCTATGGGAAAATAGCAGATACGCCCAAAAAAATGGCAGATCCGCTATTTGAGGAAAATGGCTGTTTCAGACTGATGCCAAAAGACTGAAGTGTGAAAGAGTCTTTAAGGTCTTATTGGGATCATTTTCTTATTGGATGGTCCAATGGCTCAAAAGGTTCAGCTTTCCCACAAAAGACATGATTTTTAATATGATTTCCTAATAGTTGATTGAATCCATCTTGCTCTCCACACTCTGCAGGTTTCCAGTGTCAGAGGAAACAAAGCAACTTGAGGGCATCACCGAGCTATCACCATGCTTCACTGTAGGCAGGGAGTTCTTTCAGCATATGATTAATTCGTCCTCTTCCAGATATACTGCTGATCCATAGGCCAGAAAAGTTACAATTTTGTTTAATCGCTCCACAGAACAGAATCCCCAAATGGCTGAGGCATATTTATTTAGTTTTGAGCATATTGGTGCTAACTTTTCTTACATTTTTGGGTCAGTAGAGGTGTAAGTCTTAGTGCTTGTCCATGAACATGTTTAGTATGTGCCTTCTCTGCAAACTGAAAACTCAGCACTTGCTGCTACCAAATCTTCCTGCAGGACTTTTGCAGTCATCTTAGGGTACCGTCACATTAAGCGACGCTGCAGCGATATAGACAACGATGCCGATCGCTGCAGCGTCGCTGTTTCGTCGTTGTGTGGTCGCTGGAGAGCTGTCACACAGACAGCTCTCCAGCGACCAATGATGCCAAAGTCCCTGGGTAACCAGGGTAAACATCGGGTTACTAAGCGCAGGGCCGCGCTTAGTAACCCGATGTTTTCCCTGG
Source organism: Ranitomeya variabilis (assembly GCF_051348905.1). Classification (NCBI taxonomy): domain Eukaryota; kingdom Metazoa; phylum Chordata; class Amphibia; order Anura; family Dendrobatidae; genus Ranitomeya; species Ranitomeya variabilis. The sequence continues at coordinate 69,743,523 of NC_135239.1, read as the reverse complement.
TTACCAGTGTAAATGTAAAAAAAACCAAACACTACATACTTACATTTCGGTGTCTGTCGGGTCCCCTGGCGTCCGCGTCCCTGCACTGTGTAAGCGCCGGCCGTAAAGCAGAGCGATGACGTCACCGCTGTGCTCTGGTTTACGGCCGGCTGGCGCTGACACAGTGCAGGGAAGCGGACGCCGGGGGACGCGACAGACACCGGAATGTAAGTATGTAGTGTTTGTTTTTTTTTACATTTACACTGGTAACCAGGGTAAACATTGGGTTACTAAGTGCGGCCCTGCGCTTAGTAACCTGATGTTTACCCTGGTTACCAGTGAAGACATCGCTGAATCCAAGTCACACACACCAATCCAGCGATGTCAGCGGGTGATCCAGCGACGAAATAAGGTGCTGGCCTTCTAGCTCCGACCAACGATGTCACAGCAGGATCCTGATCGCTGCTGCGTGTCAAACACAACGATATCGCTATCCAGGACGCTGCAACGTCACGGATCGCTATCGTTATCGTTGTTAAGTTGTTCAGGCCATGTGCACATGTTCAGTATTTTTTGCGTTTTTTCACGTTTTTTCGCTATAAAAACGTGATAAAAATGCGAAAAAAACGCTAACATATGCCTCCTATTATTTACAGTGTATTCCGCATTTTTTGTGCAAATGTTGCATTTTTTTCCGCCAAAAAATCGCATCGCGGAAAAAAAAGCAACATGTTCATTAAAAATGCGGAATTGTGGGGATTCCGCACACCTAGGAGTGCATTGATCTGCTTACTTCCCACACGGGGCTGTGCACACCATGCGGGAAGTAAGCAGATTATGTGCGGTTGGTACCCAGGGTGGAGGAGAGGAGACTCTCCTCCACGGACTGGGCACTGTATAATTGGTCAAAAAAAAAGAATTAAAATAAAAAATAGTCATATACTCACCTTCGATGGCCCCCGGAGTGTTCCCGCCTCTCATCGCTGCATGCTGCCGCTTCGGTTCCTATAGATGGTGTGGTTCAGGACCTGCGATGACGTCGCGGTCTTGTGATTGGTCGCGAGACCGGTCATATGACCGCTCATGTGACCGCGACGTCATCGAAGGTCCTGAACCACACCATCTATAGGAACGGACGCCGCTGAGGAGATCGGACGCCGCTGAGGAGATCGGCTGTCTGCAGAGGGTGAGTATAACCATTTTTTTTTTTTTTTTTTTATTATTTTTAAACATTCTATCTTTTACTATAGATGCTGCATAAGCAGCATCTATAGTAAAAAGTTGGTCACAATTGTCAAACACTATGCTTGACAAGTGTGACCAACCTGTCAGTCAGTTTTCCAAGCGATGCTACAGATCCCTTGAAAAACTTTAGCATTCTGCAAGCTAATTACGCTTGCAAAATGCTAAAAAAAACGCGAAAAAAACGGGAAAAAAACGCAAAAAAAAAAAAGCGGATTTCTTGCAGAAAATTTCCGGTTTTCTTCAGGAAATTTCTGCAAGAAATCCTGACGTGTGTACATACCCTTAAGGTACCTTCACACTGAGGGTATGTACACACGTCAGGATTTCTTGCAGAAATTTCCTGAAGAAAACCGGAAATTTTCTGCAAGAAATCCGCATTTTTTTTTTGCGTTTTTTTTCCGTTTTTTTCGCGTTTTTTTAGCATTCTGCAAGCGTAATTAGCTTGCAGAATGCTAAAGTTTTCCAAGCGATCTGTAGCATCGCTTGGAAAACTGACTGACAGGTTGGTCACACTTGTCAAACATAGCGTTTGACAAGTGTGACCAACTTTTTACTATAGATGCTGCTTTTGCAGCATCTATAGTAAAAGATAGAATGTTTAAAAATAATAAAAAAAATAAAAAAAATGCTTATACTCACCCAGACATCTCCTCAGCGGCGTCCGTTCCTCTTCCTATAGCTGGTGTGTGCGCACAGGACCTTCCGTGACGTCACGGTCACGTGAGCGGTCACATGACCGCTCACGACCAATCACAGGACAGTGACGTCATCGGCAGGTCTTTCACCGCACACCAGCTACAGGAACCGAAGCGACAGCATGCAGTGGAGGCGGGAAGACATCGAGGGTGAGTATAGGACTATTTTTTATTTTAATTCTTATTTTTTGACCACTTATATGGTGCCCAGTGCGTGGAGGAGAGTCTCCTCTCCTCCACCCTGGGTACCAACCGCACATAATCTGCTTACTTCCCGCATCGTGGGCACAGCCCCGTGCGGGAAGTAAGCAGATCAAAGGACTCCTAGGTGTGCGGAATCCCCTGCAATTCCGCATTTTAATGAACATGTTGCTTTTTTTTCCGCGATGCGATTTTTTCGTGGAAAAAAAGGCTACATTTGCACAAAAAATGCGGAATACACTTAAAATAATAGGAGGCATATGTAAGCGTTTTTTTCGCGTTTTTATCACGTTTTTATAGCGAAAAAACGCGAAAAAAACGCGAAAAATACTTAACGTGTGCACATGGCCTTAGGGTTTTCACTATCTGATTCCTCAGGAATCTGGTGGCAGTCAGTGACCGCTCCCTTTTTCTGCCACATCCTAGTTTTCCAGTAATTTTGAGCTTTCAGACTATGCTTCCAACTCTTTCTCTAAGAACGTTTAATGCCTTTGCATCTTTTTGTATTATTTTCCTTGTTTGTCCAAGGCAATGATCTCTTCTCTTAAGTTTTTGAACCACTCTTTTGACATTTTTAACATGCAATCAAATGTCACAGTTGACAAACCCCTAGCCAGTCCAGGTATTTGATGTTTTATCTCAAGCACACATGTGTAATTAAAGAAACCCTTGATTAGTTGCATTAAGAGTGCTTGAGACAATTGTTTGCTTTACAGCTATGGTCACATGACTGTAGATTCTCTCTTATGAGAGAATCAGATTATGTTATTGACACTCCAATCAAACTCTAATCCAAGTCTGATTAGTTTTTCAGTTTAAAGGCCCCGTCTCACATAGCGAGATCGCTAGCGAGATCGCTGCTGAGTCACAAGTTTTGTGACGCAACAGCGACCTCCATAGCGATCTCGCTATGTGTGACACGTACCAGCGATCAGGCCCCTGCTGCGAGATCGCTGGTCGTGTCGGAATGGCCTGGACCTTTTTTTGGTCGTTGAGGCCCCGCTGACATCGCTGAATCGGTGTGTGTGACACCGATCCAGCGATGTCTTCACTGGTAACCAGGGTAAACATCGGGTTACTAAGCGCAGGGCCGCGCTTAGTAACCCGATGTTTACCCTGGTTACCAGCGTAAATGTAAAAAAAAAAAAAACAATACATACTCGCCTTCTGATGTCCGTCAGGTCCCTTGCCGTCTGCTTCCTGCTCTCACTGACTGCCGGCCGTACAGTGAGAAGTGAGAGCACAGCAGTGACGTCACCGCTGCGCTCTGCTCTCACTGTACGGCCGGATCTCAGTCAGAGCAGGAAGCAGACGGCAAGGGACCTGGACACCGAAAGGCGAGTATGTACTGTTTGTTTTTTTTTGGTAACCAGGGTAAACATCAGGTTACTAAGCGCGGCCCTGCGCTTAGTAACCCGATGTTTACCCTGGTTACCCGGGTGCTGCAGGGGGACTTCGGCATCGTTGAAGACAGTTTCAACGATGCCGAAGTCGTTCCCCTGATCGTTGGTCGCTGGAGAGAGCTGTCTGTGTGACAGCTCCCCAGCGACCACACAGCGACTTACCAACGATCACGGCCAGGTCGTATCGCTGGTCGTGATCGTTGGTAAATCGCTTAGTGAGACGGGGCCTTAAGGCACACTCAGCGAAGCTGCGGCGATATAGATAACGAGCCGACCTAAACTAGATCGCTGGAGCGTCGCTGTTTAGGTCGCTGTAGAGACGTCAAACACAGCAGCTCCAGAACGATGCAGGAGCGATCCAGTGACGTAACGGCGACTCACTTCTCGTTCTCGCTGGTTGTTAGCTCCCTGTCAAACAGCCGGAGTGTACCGACTGGCTAGAAGGAGACGCTGCGACGCCCCCTATGCTCGTTGCTGGCGTCGTTGCTTTTGATGTCAAACATGACGATACACGCCGACCTGGCGACGAAATAAAGTTCTGGACTTCTAGCTCCGACCAGCGATGGCACAGCGGGATCCAAATCGCTGCTGCGTGTCGAACACAACGAGATCGCTATCCAAGACGCTGCAGCGTCACGGATTGTTGTCGTTCTCTTTGCAAAGTTGCTGAGTGTGACGGTACCTTTAGTGTGATCCGATTGTCATGGATGGGAAAATTGTAGCACACTGTCAGGAGAAGATGGAGAAATTTTTTTTTCCATCTTCTCCTCTCTATGAGACTGCTGAAATCGGACAGCACTAAGATGTCATCCGAGTGCAATTCGATGATTTCTATGCACCCATAGACTGTAATTGGTGCATTCCATCCAATTTGAGCGGCATATCACACCCTGCTGCAAATTTTTTCACTAACAGATTCTGCCAGTGAAAATAATCAGGCATCAGCACTGCCCCATTGAATAATATTGGTCCGAGTGCTAACAGGTAAAACACAACACTCGTCCTATGTACACGCTTTTGTGAGTGTACCCTTCTAAGGGATTTTTACCAGGGGGTTGAATAATTCTGAGTAGTTATTAAAAGTGTTGCATTTTGTGCTGTGTTTGGAGTAATCACTTGTTATATCAGTTGTGTTCAGCGATTTAAATTGTTCTGGTTGGATTGTTTTCTTGCAAACAGCAGAAAGTTTGTAAATTTTGCAAATAAACCTATTTTGCATAGGAGGCCGAATAATTTCCATTGCTGCCGTAGATACATTTTTATTTTGTACAAAATATTGTGCTGTTTTCAATACAGTCGCTAATTTAACGTGCGGCAGTACAAGGATTGATGTGAATTTTAGGCTCAGGTGACCTCGGTGAAGCAGCCTGCATGGTTTGTCGGGCTGTGAGTTCATCCACAGTTCAGCAATATTCTCCAAATCTATTTTACCCTCTGCCTCATTCCGTTGATAACAGACATAATTGCACCTCAGATCAGACTAGCGATTGCCTATCAATGTACACACAGAGGCTGAATGGATGTTCAGAGAGAGAATGCTGGCCTGCCAACAATAGGCGACACTTGAACATTTCCAGTGACATGGAATTGTGTATGCCCTGAGAGTTCATGCAATGGTGGCCAGGCTTTTACATACTCTGGCTGTTTATGTAGTAGGGGATGCCATAGACCCTACATTTACATACAGCCCCAAATATCAATGAACTTGCAAAGAACCTGTATAGCTATATACAGTAAGGTTGCTGTACACATTTATGGTAGTATTATTTTTAAAGGCTCATTTCAACAAACAAAAAACCCTTTATATGCCTCCATATGACCCATCAACAACCTTCGACCTGATGTTGTGCCAGGCCTACTAATTAGAAGTTGGCAAGGTCTATTGTATGTAGCATTTGGGAGGTTGTCTTCCCTTGAAGCATTGCGTCATAATATGCTGGCACATCATTCGGTGGCATACAGAGTGCCCACAGGTCCATAATATAAAATAATGGGGATTACATCTATTGAAGGGAAGCTGTCCTCCCCAAAATTCCTTTTAGGCTAAAGGCTCCCATACACGTGAGACTAAAGTCAGGGGACAGAATGATCCGGCTTGTTGAATTTCACCATCTGATTCATTTTGCGAAGACAGGAGTGGTTAGTGGAGCTGAGCATTCCTGTGTGTGTATGTGAGTGGGGGGTCAGTAAAAATAGCTGGGAGCCTTAAGCCATGTTCACACGTTCAGTATTTGGTGAGTTTTTTACCTCAGTATTTATCAGCCAAAACCAGGAGTGGGTGATAAGTACAGAAGTGGTGACGTGTTTCTATTATACCTTTCCTCTGATTGTTCCACTCCTGGTTTTGACTTACAAATACTGAGGTAAAATTCTGACCAAATACTGAACATGTGAATGTGGTCTACAAGGGATTCTGTCACCCCAAAAGTTCCCTTTAGGCTAACTATACAAGGATATAGGGGACTTCACCACTATAGAAATCATGCTAGCACAGTGCCTGTTGCTGGTTCACTCGCTACGCATCCACAGAAGAATGAGGAAGGAGAATGTGCCCAGCCACTTTAAGCATGCGCGGCTAGGCCCGCAGTTATTAGTTCGCATGCGCACACCTAAGCCCCCTCACATGGATATCCACATGCTTATGGATTAAAAGGTATTTTCACAAGCATTTTATGAGTCCCCTATATTATTCAATAGTTTGTCTAAAAGGATATTTTGGGGTGGCAGACTGCCTTTGAAGTTCCCAGCTATTTCTCCCGACTCCCACCCCCCACATGAATGCCAACAGCTCCAGTGTTCTCTATGAGTGGGAAGAATAAAAGGATCAGACGTTGAAATTCATCAACCCGTATCCTTCTCTCCCCCAAATTTAGTCTCATGTGTATGGGAGCCTTTAGTATTCATAGTTTACAGACTCCAAACATGTATCAGCCATTATTCTGCTGACCGGTCTTTATATTCCCCATAGAGCTGAAATAGACAACAGTAACATATACTGTATATTACAACATGTACTACTAATACATAGAGAAACCTAGGATAAGCTACGTATAACAGCAGAAGCAAGAAGTGGAGAGAAATTGGTTAAATGAGCACATGGAGCAAAAGACACTTCACATATTGTGTGCAAATCACATATCTGGTGAAGGCAGCAAATGCTCTGTTATTATTCTCAATTAATAGAAATGCACAGGATGGACCCTTTGAAGTGAGCTGCTGAGGCAATGTCCATGACATCAGAGAGATGAGAGATAGTGTGTGGAACAAACAGGTTCTTTCATTTGGTCTCGGTCCAGTCCCAACCCCTCTTTATAGGCTCCGGATGACAGACATGTGGCCGGCTGACCTCACTGCTGCTCTGTCGCTCCGGCTGAGATGGGTCCTGTGCAGAACAATCCGCCATTGTCTTACTATTTGCAGGTGAATCCTTTCGGCTTATTGGTTTCAAGTGGCAACGCCTTCGTGCTGCTACAATGTGACACTGCTCAGCCATGTAACACCCTGCTAAGTTCAGAAGAATTAAGGTGAAAGATGATGCTTTAGTCAGAGTCTAAGAAAGCAATGACATAAAAGGCATTCTAGAGGGGCTATTGTGGCACAAGAGTCAATGCCATTGTACCAGTTTTCTTGGGTAGTTACATTGAAAAGAATAACATTCAGAGTAAATGTCTCACACCAGTTCAGCCTAACACCTTGTCAGTTACAATTTCAATGTTGAGGAGTGTATTATTAATTTGTTTTGGGGGATAAGAGCTGCAAGCCCACACTTGTCTACAGGTTTTTTTGGTAAAAGTACAAGCACACTTTATAGCAAACATAAAGAGCTGTTTTACAGAAAGTGAATCAGTGAGTGGCTGACACATTGCAGATAGGCTTTCGTCTGCTCAGCAGGAATATGAGAATTAGGTTGGAGGTAAGGAGCAGTTTCCAAAGAAGAGGCTTGGTCAAGGGGGAGCTTCAGATATGTCTAAAGAGTGCTGCAGCCACAGAAAGACATGGTGGTGGTGAGAGGTAACTGAATGCTCCAACCCCATAATCTGTGTAAGACGCAGATGAGGAGACCAGAATTACATACTTGCAGTGACATGACCACCATCTCCCAACGCCGAATCCAGAGAATCCTCACATAGCGCGCAATATGAGAATTCACAAGTCTTGAAGTCACATAGAATGATTGCACACTTGTAGCTTTAAGGTACCGTCACACTAGGCGATATCGCCAGCGATCCGTGACGTTGCAGCGACCTGGATAGCGATATCGCTGTATTTGACACGCAGCAGCGATCTGGATCCCGCTGTGAAATTGCTGGTCGCTGCTAGAAGGTCTGCACTTTATTTGGTCGCTAGGTCGCCGTGTATCGCCGTGTTTGACAGCAAAAGCAAGGATACCAGCGATATTTTACACTGGTAACCAGGGTAAACATCGGGTTACTAAGCGCAGGGCCGCGCTTAGTAACCCGATGTTTACCCTGGTTACCAGCGTAAAAGTTAAAAAAACAAACAGCACATACTCACCAGCGCGTCCCCCAGCCTCTGCTTCCTGACACTGACTGAGCGCCGGCCCTAAACTGAAAGTGAAAGCACAGCGGTGACGTCACCGCTGTGCTGTTAGGGCCGGAGCTCAGTCAGTGTCAGGAAGCAGAGGCTGGGGGACGCGCTGGTGAGTATGTGCTGTTTGTTTTTTTAACTTTTACGCTGGTAACCAGGGTAAACATCGGGTTACTAAGCGCGGCCCTGCGCTTAGCAACCCGATGCTTACCCTGGTTACCCGGGGATCTCGGCATCGTTGGTCGCTGGAGAGCGGTCTGTGTGACAGCTCTCCAGCGACCAAACAGCGACGCTGCAGCGATCGGCATCGCTGTCGCTATCGCTGCAGCGTCGCTTAATGTGACGGTACCTTAAGACTGGACAACCCCATTAACTACTGCATCACACAGTGGGGGAAGTATATCAAAAGAAGGATTTTGGTGCTGAAGGGGCCAGATGCAGATAGTCAATGTGTGGTTAAGTTATATCTGTATTTAGACTATGTAAAGATTTGTCCTGGGCTTGTGATCTGAGATCTGAGTGCAGTCTGATTTCTGCGGTCTACCACAATGGCAGAGATGGAGAAATTTTGTTCTCCATCTTCTCCTCACCTGTACTACTATTCTCTCATCTGAAGGTATCGGATCACACAAAGCTGGCACTCTGACTATTTACATAATCAATCCATTTCTCTCGCATTAGATAAACTATGCTGGTGTGACCCTGGTTTTAGTGTAAAGGCTCGTACAGATGAGGTTATTATATGTACAAATACTGTCCATGTTAAAGTTGGATAGCAGTCATAGAGTACTCGGACCATTTGTATTCTATAGGACTCTTCAAAGCACAGTTTTTTTCACGTAGACCAAATGTCAGTGTTAAAAAATTTGCAGCATGCATTATTCTCTTCCGCATGTAGGATAAGAGTCTCTTATTCAACCGTTTGGGCGTGCAAAAAAATTGTCTCCCACATGGCTCATCCATATAACATCCAATTTTTCAGATATTTTGCTAATATTAGCAGCAAAAAAGACAAACAGAATTCTAAGTTGCATTAACAGAAGCATACCTTCTAGATCACGTAAATAAATTATCAGCCTCTACTCCTCCTTGGTCAGGCCTCATCTGGAATACTGTGTCCAGTTCTGTGCACTGTATTTTAAAAAAAGACATGAACAAACTGGAGCAAGTTTAGAGAAGAGCTTCCAGGATGGTGAGCGGACTGCAAACAATGTCCTATGGAGAACAGTTAGAGCATCTGGGAATGTTTAGCTTGCAAAAGAGAAGACTGAGAGGAGACTTAATAGCTGCCTACAAATTTCTCAAGGGCTGTCACAATGTAGAGGGATCATCCTTATTCTCATTTACACAAGGAAAGACTAGAAGCAATGGGATGAAATTGAAATGGAGGAGATACAGATTAGATATTAGAAATTTTTTTCTGACAGTGAGGGTGATCAATGAGTAGAACAGGCTGCCTCGAGAGGTGGTGAGTACTCCTTCGATGGAAGTCTTCAATCAGAGTCTGGACAGACATCTGTCTGAGATGGTTTATTAAATCCTGCATTGAGCAGGGGATGGATCAGATGATCCATGAGGTCTCTGCCAACTCTACCATTCTATGATTCTATGATTAACATTGTAAACAGTATTTGGTTTTGTAGATTTAATTCACTGCTCATATATTTATATTTAAAAGGACGCCATAAGAATGTGGAATACGGATACAGATGTGTTGGAATAAGTTTAAATGCAACAACTCCATTCCTGTTGTAGTCTGCATTGAATGTCTATGAGTGTTCATTTGTCAGCTATGCTGTGATTGTTAAAGTTTGTAAAAAAAAAAAAAAAGGTCACAGGACACTCACTGATTGCATCAGTCTGTTGCTGTTTCCTTCACAGAGAGACATGTGTTACATGGACTAGATTATATCGGTAGTTACTGTCAAAGCTTTCTTATTTTGTTCCAGTTCAAGCTGCATATATTAAACACAGTTTGCCTTACGTTGGATTCTGCTGCTTATATGAAGCAACACGCGCTGCTGTGGTAATACTCCGGCTAACAGGTTATGGGCCCAGCCACCGGAAAGTAAATGGTAAAAAGCCCAGTCACCGGAATAAGCAGCGAGCCAAGCGCAGACAGCACAGAGGAACCCCCGGAATACAAGGACACCGGAACGCAAAGGTACCGCAGTGTACAGAGCACCGGACAGCGCAGCTTAAAGGGCCAGTAACAAACAAAAAAAAAAAAAAGTGGTACAAGAGACAAGAATGTCTACAGAAAGGAATGCAGTGAAGTACACAGTGCCAAGTCTCACAAATCACAATTACAGCTCCTGGAAATTCAAGGTAAAGATGTTACTTATAAGAGAGGGTACATGGAAATGTATTGAACAGCCTGTGCCTGACCCAGTACCGGGTGATTGGCTAGAGACTGATCAGAAAGCACAAAGCACTATTTCCCTCAGCATAGATGATAACCAGATTGTACATGTATGCAAATGTGATACTGCAAAGAAAATGTGGGAAGAATTACAGAAAGTGCATGAAAGGTCAAATCTCAGCAATAAGCTATATCTTATGAGAAAGCTGTATCAGTCTAAATTAAGTGATGGCCAGCATATGCAGGACTATATCAGAAACACCCTAGAGATTGTGGAACGCCTAAGGGGTATTGGTGAAGAAATTAAAGATTTTCATGTTGCTGCATTACTATTAAGTGGTCTTCCAGAAAGTTATGACACGCTTGTGACTGCATTAGATGCCAGACCAGATGATGAACTCACACTAGAATATGTGAAAGGGAAACTTGCAGATGAATACAAGAGAAAGTCAGAGACTATTAGCAATAATATATGCAAAGCAGAAACAGCATTAAAGACACAGTACTTTTCTAAAGCTCAGAGTCATTTAAAGGAAACTCGTGAATGTTTTGTCTGTAAAAAGCCTGGTCACCTTAAAGCAGACTGCAGAGTGTGGAAAGCAAGAATGAATCAGTTTAAAAAGCAGGACAGTCATCAAAAGGTTAAAACAGCTGTAAAGAAGGAAGATGCATGTATTGCGACTGCATTTGGGGTCAGCACAAGCCCATATGCAAACCATGTTTGGTGTATTGACTCTGGAGCGACTGCTCACATGACACGTGATAAGGATTTCTTCATTAATCTAGATGAAAGCAAGTCTGAAAAGGTAATTTTAGCTAATGGTCACTATATGACATCAGAAGGAATAGGAGATGGTTATTTCCATTGTCAAGTTCAATCCTCAGCACAAGTCAGAAAAATCCCAGTTAAAGACGTGCTGTATGTTCCCAAACTTGAAAGTAACCTTTTATCTGTAAAGAAGCTTGCACAACAAGGAAATATAGTTACATTTAAGGATGACAGATGCATCATTTCAAAGAAGGGTCATACCCTTGCCGAAGGAAAAATCAAAGATGAACTTTATCAGCTGAAATGCAATGAAACTGTTTACAGTGCTAGACAAGATTTTCATAAGGACTGTATTCATGTGTGGCACAGACGCCTAGGCCACAGAGATCCAGAAGCAGTAAAGAAACTAGCTCAACTTGCAAATGGTATTGCAATCAACCAGTGTAATCAAACAATGAAGTGCACAAGTTGCCTAAAAGGGAAAATGTCCAGAAAATCGTTTCCTAAAGTAAGCACTACTAAATCTGCACAGATACTGGATTTGATACATACAGATGTGTGTGGTCCAATGAGTGTTCTTACTCCCAGCAAGAAGAGATATTTTCTCACATTCATTGATGATTATTCCAGATATACTGTTACTTACCTACTTCAAAGTAAAGATGAAGTTCCACAGAAACTTGAAGAATATCTTGCTGCAGTTCTTAACAAATTTGGAAGAATACCAAAGGTACTGCGAGCAGATAATGGAACTGAATATACAAGTGGTAAAGTGCAAACCATCCTGAAAAAGAATGGAATCGTGTTCCAGACAACCGTTCCATACAACCCAGAGCAGAATGGCACAGCAGAGAGAAAGAACCGAACTCTTTGTGAAAGTGGAAGAAGTATGCTATTTGATGGAAACCTACCTACAACATATTGGGGAGAAGCCATCATGACTGCTACCTATCTTCAAAATCGACTGCCAAGTAAAGCTACAAGTAAAACTCCATATGAGTTATGGAACTGTGAGAAGCCCAACCTGAAGCATCTCAGGATATTCGGAAGCAAAACTTTTGTGCATGTTCCCAAAGAAAAACGTTCTAAGTGGGAATCTCATGCAAAGGAAGGAGTTCTTGTGGGGTACAGTGAAACTCAGAAAGGATACAGAATCCTGCATCCACAGACCAACACAGTAACAATCAGCAGAGATGTAGTGATTGATGAAAACTCAGTATCGCTCAAATTTCATGAGGTTACGCAAATAATTCAACCTAAGGAACAAGAATTTCAGTCAGTGATTCCAGACATTGAAGAGAATCTCAAAGAAAATACTGAAGTCTGGATATGCTCTGAAAGTACTGAAAAAGAAACAGAAGAACCAAGCCAACCTCAGGAGATCAGAAGATCAGAAAGATCAAATAAAGGAATTCCAGCTAAACGCCTTTCTTATATGGTCAGATCAATTCCAGAAGAAGAGCCACAGTCATGGCAGGAAATGCAAAAACTGCCTATTCATAAGAAGCAAAAATGGATAAAAGCTGCTGATGAAGAAATGGAATCCCTTCATAAGCTCAAAACATGGGAGCTCACAGAGCTACCTCAAGGCAAGAAAGCAATTGGATGTAAGTGGGTCTTTAAGAACAAATATGACTCTGAAGGTAATATTCACCGTTTTAAAGCAAGATTGGTCGCAAAAGGATATTCACAAAAATATGGTGAAGATTATGATGCTACTTTTGCTCCAGTTGCCAAGCAAACTACATTCAGAACTTTATTATCCATAGCTGCTGTTCAGCAGATGAAAGTAAGACATTTTGACATCAAAACAGCCTTTCTACATGGAGACATTGAAGAAGAGCTGTACATGACTCAACCAGAAGGCTATGTTAAAAGGGGTAAAGAGAACCTTGTTTGCAGAATGCAAAAATCTCTCTACGGCCTTAAGCAATCAGCAAGAGCATGGAACACTAAGATGAACAAAGTGTTAATCGACGAAGGATTTAAAAGGTCTCAAGCGGATCCATGTTTGTATACAAAAGGTGTATCACAAGATTGGATGTATGTTATTCTATATGTGGATGATGTAATAATAGCGCATCAAGAAGAGAGAGAAATTTCAAAACTAGGTCAAATTCTGAACAAGCATTTCGAGACCAAGGACCTTGGAGATGTGACATACTATTTGGGAATCCAAATCCAGAGAGAGGAAGATGGAAGTTTTCTTCTTAATCAAAATTCTAAAATCTCCACAGTTCTAAACCAGTTTGGAATGTCAGAAGCCAAAGGCATATCAACTCCAATGGATCCATCTTACCTAAAATTGGAAGGAGAAGAAGATCTGCTACCCACAAATGACAGTTACAGACAAGCAGTGGGGGCACTTCTATACATAGCAACCACAACCCGTCCAGATATCTCAGCCACAGTGGGAATTCTCTGCCGACGTGTAAGCAAGCCACGCCAAAGAGATTGGAATGCAATTAAGAGACTTCTTCAGTATCTTAAGGCAACCCAAGAGTTAAGTCTAAAGATTTCTGCATCAGGAGATCTAATTCTCAGAGGATATGTAGATGCAGATTGGGCTGGAGACTCAAGTGATCGAAGATCAACAAGTGGTTACTTGTTCAAGTTAGGACACACTTCAATCTCATGGTCGAGTAGAAAACAAGTGTCAGTTGCATTGTCTTCTACAGAAGCAGAATATACATCAGCTGCTCATGCAAGTCAAGAGTTAATTTGGTTGAAGCAACTTTTGGAAGAATTCGGCAAACCACTAGCTGAACCAACTGTTATCTATGAGGACAACCAAGGATGTATCAAGCTCGCCAGCAGTGAAAGGATAAGTGCAAGAACAAAGCACATTGATGTTAAACATCATCACTTGCGTGACTTAGTAAAGCGTGAAGTTCTAAAGTTTGTTTACTGTGAATCTGACAAGATGTTAGCAGATGTTTTGACAAAGCCATTGTCAAGAGCCAAGTTTGAAGAATTCAGAACTGCAATGGGACTAACAGGATAAGCAGTTGTTGAGTGGGGGTGTTGGAATAAGTTTAAATGCAACAACTCCATTCCTGTTGTAGTCTGCATTGAATGTCTATGAGTGTTCATTTGTCAGCTATGCTGTGATTGTTAAAGTTTGTAAAAAAAAAAAAAAAGGTCACAGGACACTCACTGATTGCATCAGTCTGTTGCTGTTTCCTTCACAGAGAGACATGTGTTACATGGACTAGATTATATCGGTAGTTACTGTCAAAGCTTTCTTATTTTGTTCCAGTTCAAGCTGCATATATTAAACACAGTTTGCCTTACGTTGGATTCTGCTGCTTATATGAAGCAACACGCGCTGCTGTGGTAATACTCCGGCTAACAAGATGACACACAGATGGAATATGGATGACAATATGGATGAAAATTGTTACTTTTTTCTGAATGAAAATTAGATGATTTTTCATACGTTCAACTGAGCTAAGCTAAATAGAGATCAGAGTGGGTTGATTACTGGTGTTGCACTAGTGGCTTGGCAATGTAAAGTGGCGCGGGGCGTTATCCATGGGTGAGGTACTCGTCTTTTATGCCCATGGACTTTTGCTTTTGGGGGCACTTTGCCCTTGCAGGCCACATGTTACCAATGACTTGTGTTAGCCAGAACCAGATGTTGAACAGTTCAGTTAGAGAGACCATCAGTCAGAATACACTTTTTACTGAATGATAACTTGGTGGGAATTATATACAGCAGATAGCGGGTATACAGCATAATAAATGTTTCCTTCACAATATGAACATTTCCACAGACAGTCTCAGTTCCTTTCTCTTAACTCACTTGGTCTTTATCTCCATCGTTTCACCTTCCTTCACCACAACTTAGCTCAGTGCTACAGACCAGTTATTGTGAGTCCTATTTTCCACCCAAGGTTCCTCATCTTCTTTCCAATCAAAGGAATTAGTTTGCCAATATGGCCGGTACTTAGCTTCTCTTCTACTGACTCCTTTGAACTTCCACCCAGGGCACTCTCTTCATCTCACGTTCTCTGTCTCAAACTGGCCTTTTGCCTTTCTGAGTTTTAAACTGAGGTGCCGTACTGCTAGGGGTCCTGTTCCAGGAGCTGTCTCAGTGCAACATTCTTTCCTTCTGTCACTTTTCCTTTTTCTGCTAAGGATCATGCTATCCACTGCCTTGGTTTCCACCCACTTTGGGGACACCCAATTCATGCGTCTCTGCTGAGTGCTCATACCATCAGACCAAAGGTCTGCTTTAGCAGTAAGCTAGGCCCTGCCTGACCAACTTCTAGGAAGTCCTCTCATATCTTGCTGCATAGCTCCTCCCTCTCTGGGCTAGTCCCAACTCTTAACTCTATCGATGTCTTCTCACTACCTGTTTCTGGGCAGATTACAACATCAACACTAATACGCATAGCACAATACACAATATACATCATAACAGTAATTGTGTATTTAAGAAGGAACGTGGGCAGTATGTCCATCTCCTTACATTTCCCTCTTTTATACTGATGGTCGTCCTAGGCTATCCGATATCTGGAAGACACCAATGCATTTCACCATACACAGCATATGTTAAACAATTTGGAGTCCTTTTCTTTTCTGAGAGCAATGCAGACTTTTGGTCCTACCAGGTTAAGATCCCAGAACCACAACCATCTGAGAACTTGCCAACCTGACACTAGTCCATCAAGTAAATTTGTCCCTCCTTGGCAAGGGTCCTGGAACCAACACAATATAGTAGAGTCTATGTCTTTACATGTAAATACAATAATCAATAAGCACGTAATAGTATAGATGGCCGAGAGCATGTTCAGTACAAAAAAGAGGTCTCTCCCATAAATAAATAACAATATAAATGTACAGGAGTGTCACTCCTAATCCAAAATACAATATACTAGCGAAAAAGGGAGCATAGACACCAGAGATTGTAAACAGATATATATAGATATTTTATTAGTTCCAAATATCAAAAAATGACATACAAATAAATACATACATGACAGAATACATAAAAAATTCCAACATGTGGAGAGGAGGAAAAGCCAGCCAGTACACTAAAGGTAGGACACACGTCCGTAGTATGACCCAGGTGAGTATCAGAGGTCCCTAAGTTACCAATAGTCCTACAATGAGGAATCATTCCTTTGAGACCAAGGCCCCATATTCAACTATACACCAATATATCCCATGTTCAAGCATATCATTGAGGCAATATGAACTCACCCATAATAAGTCAGGACTCCTGTGTGGCCTTCCCACAACCCCTGACGCGCGTTTCGCGTGATCGCTTTCTCAAAGGGGGAGTGATAAGAGTGTCTCGCTTCTGCTGCACTTTTTATAGGAAGTCGGCACACCAGTGTGATTGGCGCATGCGCACCTGAGCCCCGCACATAAAAAAGTGCACACTCCATAGGCGTCATTATGTGGCGCGTATGTAGGCGAAATATCTCCTGTGGTACCTGGTATACACACACGCCACACATTTTTAGACGCCATAAAGGTTGAGCAGTGCTGGGTAAATCACGCTGCGCATGCGCACTACCTGTGCTAACATTCCCGGAACTATACGGTGTCTGCCTCGGAACTGATTAAGTCATGGTCAGAGTCGCACTGCGCTTGCGTATAACCTGAGTCTCACATCCCCAGATTCATACTGTGATTGCATCGCCATGGCAACGCAAGTCGCGGTGCGCACGCGCACAGCGAACCATAATGCCGCCGAACTCCGGACACAGGTAATAATGTTTATGACATATAAAATACCCATACCTACAGTATATATACCATATGAAAACATCAAAGGAAGGTATCCTACATTCTGAGAAATCCGGAACATTATAGATCGAAATATTATAAATAACCACCATATATATATATGAGGTCAAAGGTAAGTTCAGGGAAGGAGAAAAAGGAGAGAGAAAAGAACAGGAAACTCATAATGGGGGTGTATTAATATACATATGATAAATGTGAAAATGTGACATATAACAAAACAGTGACAAAAGATCTTAATGATAAAGAGGGTCCAAAATTCAGAACGCTATAACATATAGCATAATATTTTCAAATTAGCCACATATTATGACGATTATTCGGTAAATATATAGTGAAAAGTTTACTGTACATTATAGTGCATAATAGGATGCCTACACAGCATTCAGAATACAAAAATATATAATTATCCCCCTAAAAAGTTCTTCCCTTCCATCCCCATTCAGTCCGGGTCCTAGCACGGTATCATCAAGTACCAATTAAATAGGATCTTTCCGTGGTGTAACAAATCTTGATGGCCGAGATCCAAAGGTAGTGCAGAGATTTACATATCACATGTAAGGAATTCGGAGTATCAATACTAAAATGACAAATAGAGACACACATAATTAAAAACATACCATGATTCCAAATTACGTACATTATCAACTATGTATGATCTATTGCGTTACCATGGCGATGCAATCACAGTATGAATCTGGGGATGTGAGACTCAGGTTATACGCAAGCGCAGTGCGACTCTGACCATGACTTAATCAGTTCCGAGGCAGACACCGTATAGTTCCGGGAATGTTAGCACAGGTAGTGCGCATGCGCAGCCTGATTTACCCAGCACTGCTCAACCTTTATGGCGTCTAAAACATGTGTGGCGCGTGTGTATACCAGGTACCACAGGCGATATTTCGCCTACATACGCGCCACATAATGACGCCTATGGAGTGTGCACTTTTTTATGTGCGGGGCTCAGGTGCGCATGCGCCAATCGCACTGGTGTGCCGACTTCCTATAAAAAGTGCAGCAGAAGCGAGACACTCTTATCACTCCCCCTTTGAGAAAGTGATCATGCGAAACGCGCGTCAGAGGTTGTGGGAAGTCCACACAGGAGTCCTGACTTATTATGGGTGAGTTCATATTGCCTCAATGATATGCTTGAACATGGGATATATTGGTGTATAGTTGAATATGGGGCCTTGGTCTCAAAGGAATGATTCCTCATTGTAGGACTATTGGTAACTTAGGGACCTCTGATACTCACCTGGGTCATACTACGGACGTGTGTCCTACCTTTAGTGTACTGGCTGGCTTTTCCTCCTCTCCACATGTTGGAATTTTTTATGTATTCTGTCATGTATGTATTTATTTTTATGTAATTTTTTTGATATTTGGAACTAATAAAATATCTATATATATCTGTTTACAATATCTGGTGTCTATGCTCCCTTTTTCGCTAGTATATTGTATTTTGGATTGGGAGTGACACTCCTGTACATTTATATTGTTATTTATTTATGGGAGAGACCTCTTTTTTGTACTGAACATGCTCTTGGCCATCTATACTATTACGTGCTTATTGATTATTGTATTTGCTTGTAACTTGTCTGTGTCGTTCACAGTGTCCAATCCTAAGCATATGGATTTCCGTGCCCGAGACCAAACGTGGCTTTCTCATTTAAATTAGGTTTTTAAGGAGGATCCAACCGGTATTTCAGAATCTTGTACTAGGGATTCCAAGGAACAAATTGTTAGATTAAAGAGTCTTCTGCACAAACGTACAAAGCTGTGGTGGAACAGGGCCTCCCAGTACCTGACACGTGGGCTTATCCCCAGGGGACTCCGCATACAAATATTCCCATCTTTTGATGTGGATGACGATGTTTTTAAAAAGGAATGGGAAGACCTGGCAACTAAATGTTCTTGTGGGTTTATAGAACTCTTGATGAAGCTTGACGAGGTTAAATTAAGTGAGTTGGAGAAAGATATTGACAATATCCAGGTGAAAATTAAGGGGGAATTAACCCCAGATGCCCTGGACAAATTGAATGCGGATTTGGAGAAGGATTTCTCCAAATGGGAACAAGAAATTGGGGCATTCAAAGCAAAGAAACTACAGAGAGACAATTGTTGTGAATTTGGATTCTGGGCTCCCCCGGTGGCCGCTTGTGGAATTGGACTTGTCATCCTCTTTCCTGTTTCACCTGTTTCCATCAGTAGTGGGTGTCGCTATTTAAGCTCATTTCTCTGGTGGTTTCTTGCCGGTCAACAATGTTATCTGATGCCTCTCAGTGCTTGTTCCTGCTTCTGACAACTACTAGATAAGTTGGACTTTTGTCCATGTTTCGTTTTGCCTATTTGTTCCAGTTCACAGCTGAAGTTTTGTTACTGTGTCTGGAAAGCTCTCGTTGATCAGGGATTGCTACTCTGGTGTTATGAGTTAATACCAGAGTTTAAGGTAATCTCTGGATGGTGTTTTGTTAGTGTTTTTCTGCTGACCATGAAAGTATACTATCTGTCTTCTGCTATCTAGTAAGCGGACCTCAAATTTGCTAAAGACTATTTTCCTGCTGCGTTTGTTGTTTCATCTGAACTCACCGTCATTATATGTGGGGGGCTACTGTCTTCTTTGGAATATTCCTCTAGAGGTGAGCCAGGTCTTATATTTCCCTCTGCTAGCTATTTAGGTCTTAGGCCAGAGCTGGGCATCTAGCAATAAATAGGAAATGCTACCTGGCTATTTCTAGTTGCGCGGCAGGCTTAGTTCATGGTCAGTATAGTTCCGTCTTCCGAGAGCTTGTCCCTCTATAGGCTTGCTATGATCTCTGCCTGCAGAGATCATGACAGTTTGACCGGCCAATAAAGTGTTAAAGACCCAGGTTGAGAAAGGAGAGTTATAAGAAGTCTGCTGGAATTTTTTTTTTTTTTTTTTTTTTTTTTTTGTCCTCCAGTTTGCCTTGCTGCAGTCTTTTTTCTCTCTCTCCTCCTAATCTCTGTATGGCTCTGTGTGCACCTGACAATAATGGATCTTCAGAGTGTAACTGCGGGTTTGAATAATCTCATCACGAAAGTACAAAATTTACAAGATTTTGTGGTACATGCTCCAGTATCTGAGCCGAGAATTCCTTTGCCGGAGTTCTTCACAGGGAATAGAGCTAGCTTCCAGAATTTCCGAAATAATTGTAAGCTGTATTTGTCCCTGAAGTCTCGTTCAGCTGGAGACCCTGCTCAGCAGGTTAGGATTGTGATTTCCTTGCTCAGGGGTGACCCTCAAGATTGGGCCTTCTCATTGCCAGCAGGGGATCCTGCGTTGCGCGATGTGGATGCGTTTTTTCTGGCCTTGGGCTTGCTTTATGAGGAACCTCATTTGGAACTTCAGGCAGAAAAAACTTTGATGGCACTATCTCAGGGGCAAGACGAAGCTGAGGTTTACTGCCAAAAATTCCGTAAATGGTCTGTGCTTACTCAGTGGAATGAGTGCGCCTTGGCGGCAACTTTCAGAGAAGGTCTCTCTGATGCCGTTAAGGATGTTATGGTGGGGTTCCCTGTGCCTGCAGGTCTGAATGAGTCCATGACAATGGCTATTCAGATTGATAGGCGTCTGCGGGAGCGCAAACCGGTGCACCATCTGGCGGTGTCTATGGAAAAGACGCCAGAAAGTATGCAGTGTGATAGAATTCTGTCCAGGAGCGAGCGACAGAATTTTAGACGGAAGAATGGATTGTGCTTCTATTGTGGGGATTCTACTCATGTTATATCAGCATGCTCTAGGCGTACAAAGAAGCTTGATAAGTCTGTTTCCATTAGCACCATTCAGTCTAAGTTTATTTTGTCTGTAACCCTGATTTGCTCTTTGTCATCCATTGCCACGGACGCCTATGTTGACTCTGGCGCCGCTCTGAGTCTTATGGATTGGTCCTTTGCCAATCGTTGTGGTTTTGATTTAGAGCCTTTGGAGACTCTTATTCCTCTGAAGGGGATTGACTCCACCCCATTGGCTAATAATAAACCACAATACTGGACACAAGTAACCATGCGTATCAATCCGGATCACCAGGAGATTATTCGTTTCCTGGTGCTGTATAATTTACATGACGATTTGGTACTGGGATTGCCATGGTTGCAGTCTCACAATCCAGTCTTGGACTGGAGAGCAATGTCTGTGTTGAGCTGGGGATGTAAGGGTATTCATGGGGACTTACCTTTGGTTTCTATTTCGTCGTCCATTCCCTCTGAAGTCCCTGAGTTCCTCTCTGATTATCAAGACGTCTTTGACGAACCCAAGCTTGGGTCGTTACCTCCGCACCGTGAGTGCGATTGTGCCATAGATTTGATACCGGGTTGCAAATATCCAAAGGGTCGTTTGTTTAATCTGTCTGTGCCGGAACATGCTGCTATGCGGGAATATCTAAAGGAGTCTTTGGATAAAGGACATATTCGTCCATCTTCTTCTCCCTTGGGAGCTGGGTTTTTCTTTGTCTCAAAAAAGGACGGCTCTTTGAGACCATGTATTGATTATCGGCTTCTGAATAAGATCACTGTTAAGTACCAATACCCATTGCCATTGCTTACTGATTTGTTTGCTCGTATAGAGGGTGCTAAGTGGTTCTCTAAAATTGATCTTCGTGGGGCGTATAATTTGGTGCGGATCAGGCAGGGGGATGAGTGGAAGACCGCATTTAATACGCCCGAGGGCCACTTTGAGTATTTGGTCATGCCTTTTGGTCTTTCTAATGCCCCTTCAGTTTTCCAGTCTTTTATGCATGATATTTTCCGCGATTTTCTGGATAAATTTATGATAATATATCTGGATGATATTCTGATTTTTTCTGATGACTGGGACTCTCATGTCCAGCAGGTCAGGAGAGTTTTTCAGGTTCTGCGGTCTAATTCTTTATGTGTGAAGGGGTCTAAGTGCGTTTTTGGGGTCCAGAAAATTTCCTTTTTGGGGTATATTTTTTCTCCCTCTTCCATTGAGATGGATCCCGTCAAGGTGCAAGCTATTTGTGACTGGACTCAGCCCTCCTCTCTTAAGGGTCTTCAGAGATTTTTGGGCTTTGCCAACTTTTACCGCCGATTTATTGCTGGTTTTTCGGATGTCGTTAAACCACTGACTGATTTGACCAGACATGGCGCTGATGTTGCTAATTGGTCCCCTCATGCTGTAGAGGCCTTTCAGGAGCTTAAGCACCGTTTTGCCTCTGCCCCTGTGTTACGTCAGCCTGATGTGAATCTGCCTTTTCAGGTTGAGGTTGACGCTTCGGAGATCGGAGCTGGGGCAGTGTTGTCGCAGAAAGGTTCCGACTGCTCCGTCATTAGGCCTTGTGCCTTCTTTTCTCGCAAATTTTCGCCCGCAGAGCGGAATTATGATGTTGGGAATAGGGAGCTTTTGGCCATGAAGTGGGCGTTTGAGGAGTGGCGCCATTGGCTAGAGGGGGCTAAGCATCAGGTGGTGGTATTGACTGACCACAAAAATTTGATTTATCTTGAGACTGCCAGGCGCCTGAATCCTAGACAGGCGCGCTGGTCTTTATTTTTTTCTCGCTTTAATTTTGTGGTGTCATACCTACCGGGTTCTAAGAATGTTAAGGCAGATGCCCTTGTCTATTCCTAAGAGGCCTTGGACACACATCTCGATGGATTTTATTTCAGATCTGCCTGTTTCCCAGAAGATGTCTGTCATCTGGGTGGTCTGTGACCGTTTCTCTAAAATGGTCCATTTGGTTCCTCTGCCCAAGTTGCCTTCTTCTTCTGAGTTGGTTCCTCTGTTTTTTCAGAATGTTGTCCGATTGCACGGTATTCCTGAGAATATTGTTTCTGACAGAGGTACCCAATTTGTGTCTAGATTTTGGCGGGCATTCTGTGCTAGGATGGGCATAGATTTGTCTTTTTCATCTGCTTTTCACCCTCAGACTAATGGCCAGACCGAGCGGACTAATCAGACCCTGGAGACATATCTGAGGTGTTTTGTCTCTGCTGACCAGGATGATTGGGTTGCTTTTTTGCCATTGGCAGAGTTCGCCCTCAATAATCGGGCCAGCTCTTCCACCTTGGTGTCCCCGTTTTTCTGTAATTCGGGGTTTCACCCTCGATTTTCCTCCGGTCAGGTGGAATCCTCGGATTGTCCTGGAGTGGATGCGGTGGTGGAGAGATTGCATCACATCTGGGGGCAGGTTATGGACAATTTGAAGTTGTCCCAGGAGAAGACTCAGCGTTTTGCCAACCGTCATCGTCGTGTTGGTTCTCGGCTTTGTGTTGGAGATTTGGTGTGGTTGTCTTCTCGTTTTGTCCCTATGAGGGTCTCTTCTCCTAAGTTTAAACCTCGGTTCATCGGCCCTTATAGAATATTGGAGATTCTTAATCCTGTTTCTTTCCGTTTGGACCTCCCTGCGTCCTTTTCCATTCATAACGTTTTTCATCGGTCGTTATTGCGCAGGTATGAGGTACCTGTTGTACCTTCAGTTGAGCCTCCTGCTCCGGTGTTGGTGGAGGGTGAGTTGGAGTACGTTGTGGAGAAAATTTTGGACTCTCGTGTTTCCAGACGGAGACTCCAGTATCTGGTCAATTGGAAGGGTTACGGCCAGGAGGATAATTCTTGGGTCAATGCATCTGATGTTCATGCTTCTGATCTTGTTCGTGCCTTCCATAGGGCTCATCCTGGTCGCCCTGGTGGATCTGGTGAGGGTTCGGTGCCCCCTCCTTGAGGGGGGGGTACTGTTGTGAATTTGGATTCTGGGCTCCCCCGGTGGCCGCTTGTGGAATTGGACTTGTCATCCTCTTTCCTGTTTCACCTGTTTCCATCAGTAGTGGGTGTCGCTATTTAAGCTCATTTCTCTGGTGGTTTCTTGCCGGTCAACAATGTTATCTGATGCCTCTCAGTGCTTGTTCCTGCTTCTGACAACTACTAGATAAGTTGGACTTTTGTCCATGTTTCGTTTTGCCTATTTGTTCCAGTTCACAGCTGAAGTTTTGTTACTGTGTCTGGAAAGCTCTCGTTGATCAGGGATTGCTACTCTGGTGTTATGAGTTAATACCAGAGTTTAAGGTAATCTCTGGATGGTGTTTTGTTAGTGTTTTTCTGCTGACCATGAAAGTATACTATCTGTCTTCTGCTATCTAGTAAGCGGACCTCAAATTTGCTAAAGACTATTTTCCTGCTGCGTTTGTTGTTTCATCTGAACTCACCGTCATTATATGTGGGGGGCTACTGTCTTCTTTGGAATATTCCTCTAGAGGTGAGCCAGGTCTTATATTTCCCTCTGCTAGCTATTTAGGTCTTAGGCCAGAGCTGGGCATCTAGCAATAAATAGGAAATGCTACCTGGCTATTTCTAGTTGCGCGGCAGGCTTAGTTCATGGTCAGTATAGTTCCGTCTTCCGAGAGCTTGTCCCTCTATAGGCTTGCTATGATCTCTGCCTGCAGAGATCATGACAGACAATCTTGATTATCAAGATAACAAGGTGTATAGATGGAAGGGAAACCGCACTAGTCGCCGCTTTACTGCACAAAAAAGGTCAGGTTCAATATCTTCCTTTACATCGGCTGACGAATCAAGTGTAGCCTCAGAAAGCGGTAGGACTATGGAGAAGGCAAAGACTAAGAATACAATAAAGTATAACAGGGATGTAACACGGTAAGCCAATAGTGGATGGCACCACAGGCAAGAACAGAGAAACAATCAGGTATGTATTAGGAATACAAAGTGCATGCTCAAAAGTAATAACCTAGCAGTTGTGCAAAGAAGCCTAAACAGCAAGTATAGAGCAGAGGGGCTGTATACCACTCATGCAAAAAATGAGCAAGACAGGGTAGTAAAGTGACTAAGTGCTAAATGTAATATACCTGAAAGTACTCTGCTTACTTCCTGGACGCGGGTCTCCGCTCACATGGTGCACATGTGGGCGGGGCTTCGCGTCTGGGCCGGCATGTCTGCTGACGCCCCCGCTTGCTTCTTCTTCCGGTGATTCGGCGTTCACATGCGCCATTGCCACACAGTGATACCGTTAGCTGGATACTTTCTGATTGGGCATGATCCCCTATTTATAGACTCCGGTTCTCCCAGGATGCCATCCCCCGGAAGAAGGCTTTAGCGCCGAAACGCGCGTTGGGGACGGTGGCACCTCAGAGCTCCAGAGTACTTTCAGGTATATTACATTTAGCACTTAGTCACTTTACTACCCTGTCTTGCTCATTTTTTGCATGAGTGGTATACAGCCCCTCTGCTCTATACTTGCTGTTTAGGCTTCTTTGCACAACTGCTGGGTTATTACTTTTGAGCATGCACTTTGTATTCCTAATACATACCTGATTGTTTCTCTGTTCTTGCCTGTGGTGCCATCCACTATTGGCTTACCGTGTTACATCCCTGTTATACTTTATTGTACTTTTTCTGTTTTTAATGTTCTTTGAATAAACTTTGCTATTTTATTGGTATCTATGGTGCTTTTTTCTTATATGATTTCTCATTATAATTGGCACTTTACCTTTACTTATGCACCATTCCTACCTTGGTTGTGGGTGCAGGCCTTTTTCATTTTGATTTATAAAGACTAAGAATACGCATTATTTGAGAAGCCGCCAAGTTAATAAGAAAAAGGAAACAAAAATCCTCCCCTGAATACGAACGGAAGGCAAAAAACACCAATCTTGAGGTAATTAACCTTTCTTCATACCCCTTGTCTGAAACACAGAGTGATCTATTAAAATTAGGCCTAAATGTCGTGCCACGTAATGGTTTTGATTTTTTTACAGCTCTGAAAGATGTTCATCTGTTCTGCCGCAAACTGGTCCTCAAGAAATTATACCATCAGACTGGCCCACAATTAGACACTACTGAGCAACAAGCTTTGGTAGATTTGGAGGATCTGCTCAATGAGCAACAATCTGAGAATACAGGTATTATTCCATCTTCAATTGTGCCAAGATCGGCAGCATTCCCTCCCTTGTCCGCATGTCCACCAGTCGATATATTTTGCAGATTAGTAACTGAGGATCTGAAAAATATACCTCAAAATGTATGTAATGACACCTCCACCGGGACGCAACCCTTATTTGGATAACTATATAGACTCCTTCAGACATTTGATAAAATCCACCATCATAGACACTAACAGGACACAAGCATACAACATCAGTGCCCAGGAGAGAAAGGCCATACAGTCTCTGAAAACCAACAAAGAAATCATCATCAAACCTGCTGACAAGGGTGGTGCAATAGTCATGATGAACACATCAGACTATATGAGGGAAGCAAACAGACAACTTATGGACACACGCTACTACAAAAAGTTGGAGTCGGATCCTACACAGGACTATTACAAGGAACTAAACAAGTTAGTATCTTGTCTGCCCGACATATCCATAAGAGCCAATGACCTGATACCAGAAAGTCCAAGAAAAGGGACATTCTACATGCTTCCCAAAGTCCACAAGTCTGGAAACCCAGGAAGACCAATTATTTCATGTGTGGGCACCCTTACTGAGCAGGTATCTGGATGGGTAGAGGGTGTTCTTAAACCCTTGGTAAAGGACACACCCAGCTTCATTCAGGACACAACTGACCTATTGAATAAACTATCAGCAATAGGTCCTCTACCAGAAGGAACCATCCTGGCCACCATGGATGTGGAATCTTTGTACTCCAATATCCCACACCAGGATGGATTAAATGCCTGCAAATTCTTCCTGGAAAACACAGGGACTGATGCAAATTCTGTGGTGAAACTTATAAAATTCATCCTCACCCACAATTACTTTGAGTTTGACAAGAAGATCTATCTACAGGAGAATGGCACAGCAATGGGAAGTAAAATGGCCCCACAGTATGCAAATCTTTTCATGGCCAAGCTTGAAAGCGACTTTTTGTCCTCATGTCCCATCAGGCCTCTGGCCTACTACCGCTACATTGATGACATTTTAATCATCTGGACGGAGTCTGAGCCACAGCTAAAGACGTTCCATGAACAGATTAATCAATTTCATCCCACCATCAACTTGACACTCAACTACTCCTGCACTGAAATTAACTTTTTGGACATCATCACATCATTAAGCTGCAGAACAATAAAATAGAGACATCACTGTATCAGAAGCCAATCGACCGTCCAACATACCTTAAATGGGACAGTTTCCATCCAAAACACATAAAAAACTCCATTGTCTACAGCCAAGCCATCAGATACAATCGTATATGTTCCAACCCAATGGATAGAGATGAACACCTTGGTCGCCTCAGAAAGACCTTTTTGAATCAGGGCTACCATCCAAGAACAATTGAAAATCAGATCACAAGAGCCACCAGAATATCAAGGAATCACCAGCTACATTACAAAACTAAAGAAGAAAATAACCGGGTACCTCTAGTAGTTACCTACAATCCAAATCTGGAGGCGCTAAGGGGAGCTGCACGGAAATTACAACCTTTACTGCAAAAAGATGCCCGATTACAAGCAATTTTTCCAGACCCCCCACTACTGTGTTTTAGGCAGCCCCCAAATCTAAGAAGCATCATTGTCAAGAGCTCCCTGTCCTCTCCAACAGCTGCAGGTACCTTTCCTTGCAACCAGAAAAAATGTAAAACCTGTCCATTTATAATGACCACGGACAAGATAAAGATCCCCAATTCACATCAGGACTACAAAATACCAGGTACATTCAGCTGCGTCACTTCTAATGTGGTGTACCTAATTATTTGTACTAAATGTCCAACTGGGGGTCTGTATGTAGGGGAGACAGGGCAGAAACTGAGAACAAGGATGAACTCTCATCGCCATACAATAAGAGAAAAAAGAATGGATATACCTGTGGCAATACATTTCTGTCTCCCAAATCATAACATTATGGACATGAAATTACTTGTATTAAAGGGTAACTTCAAATCGCAGAAAGACAGGAGAGTCTGGGAATATAAACTGATGATGACCTTTGACACTCTAAATGCAGGAATGAATGTGTCACATGGATTTACTTGCTCATCAGACCATGTGGGGTCATCACAACAGAGACCCTAATCACAGGACAATAAAACAATCCTTATCTAAGAATTGGCCCAATATTTATGGACGTAACTGTTTATCACCCATGGTAATTCTGCTTCATGCCACCTGGCTTATCCATGGTTTTTTTCCCCTCTCCCTTTTTTTTTTTTTTTTTTTTCTATACTATGTCTTGCATAAATATGTGATTCTTCAGAATTTGTTTTAGTCTTTGCCTGATGAAGAGACGTATGTAGTCTCGAAAGCTTGCAATTTGTTACCATCTTTTCAGTTAGCCATTAAAATGTATCAACCACTGAGGACTCTCAATTCTAAATATTTTTCAATCTTACATCTAGGCAGAGACAAGCCTTGAAAGAACTACGGTCATTAGACACGGTGGTAATTAAACCGGCGGACAAGGGAGGGAATGTTGTGATTTGGCCAGTCGAAAAATATGAAAGGGAAGCTTTTCGACAGTTGAGGAACAAGGATACATACCGCATGTTGCCCAATAATCCTATGCAGGTCTTCTATGCTGAGTTAGAGTCTATTTTAACCTATGCTTATGAGTCGGGTACTGTCACTAGGAAGGTGTTTAATGCACTTTTACCTAAGTTTCCAAAAATGGCTACATTCTATCTTTTACCCAAGGTGCACAAGGATGCTGTGAATCCTCCTGGCCGACCTATAGTCTCTGGCATAGGGGGGTTGAGCGAGAATATCTGTAAATTTGTTGATTTCCATTTAAAACCTTTGGTTGAAACGCTCCCCTCCTATGTCAGAGACACAACCGATGTACTTACCAAGATTGATGGTGTTACAGTTGACGAGGGAACTTTATTAGTTACCATTGATATCGAGTCACTGTATACATCAATTAGACATGCGGACGGGCTCAGGGCGGCTCGCTTCTTCCTGGAGGCGGCCAACTGGGATGGCCATTTTTCTGAGTTTGTTCTGGATTTGTTAGAATTTGCTTTGACACATAATTTTTTTGTATTTGAGGATCGTTTTTTTCTACAGAGGCAGGGTACTGTGATGGGCGCGGCCTGTGCGCCATCGTACGCAAACCTGTTTCTCGGTTTTTGGGAGAGGCAGGTTTTCCAGGGCAACGGGGCACAGGCCGCGGACCCAGTAAGAGGCTGGTTTTGCTACATTGATGATGTATTGATATTTTGGGAAGGTAGCGAAACCAGCCTATTGAACTTCATGCAACAACTTAACGATAATTTGTTTAATTTGAAATTTACTTTTCAGTGGCACAAAAACACATTGATTTTTTGGATATCAGTTTGTGGGTCGGGGAGGACGGATGAATAGAAACCGATTTATACAGGAAGGAAACCTCTGTAAATTCTCTCCTACATGCCTCCTCGGCCCACAGCTATTCCACCATCAAAGCCATCCCAGTTGGCCAATACCTCAGGAACAGGAGAGTGTGTTCCACAGAAACCTGTTTTGAACGTGTTGAGTCCTTCTCAGTCCCTGGCTTACTAGAGGTAGGGATCCGAGTGAAATGACACGCAGCACAAAAGGTTGTGTGTTCATAGACAGGGATAGCCCTGGAGCACGTCTGACTCACTGGGCTCTACCCGCTCCTTTTTATAGCAAAAAGTTAAACATTTTACAGACATGCGCACAAGCGCTCATATTTCACATCCTTTTACAAAAACAGTCTATACTAGAGATAAGGTTCAGTTTCTGGTATGTAGGTAAAAGGTTACAATGTCAAGAAGGAATGCGTCCATAAAAGGAAATGTCAACTTTGCTTAAGTTTCTTGAAATAAGCCAGATGTCTCAGGAGAAAGACACAATGGATTCTTTCAGTCTGATCTCCACAATTCCCCCCTTTGACATATTCTTTTATTTTTATTACCACAGGGCTAAAGACAAAGCCTTTATTTTTGGTATTACACATGTACATGCTTGTATTCAATAAGAGAATCAAATCTAGTATTAATTCTTCCGTTTAACTCTCGCAACCTTTTCTTTGTTTTGCAATAAGTTTGTTCATTCTTTTTTTCTTTATACGGCAGTATACTAAAACATTTATGAAACAACAAAAAGTTAATACGGTAATAATAATTAGAATCACTAGAAGATAACATAAGAAAAGAAAAAAAAAATTTATACTCTTGCATCTATTACACAAAGTTTATCTGTGCATACTGAGATACCCTTGAGCACAATCTGGAATAGTACGTATATGACTACAATAATCATAACTATATGTATAATGCTCTGCATAATCCCAGCAACCCACCCACCGATTCCTCTGAACCAGTTGGCTGGGTTAAGAAAAGAAAAGGTATCTGACCACCAGCTATCCTTATTCTGGTCATTATCTTTGTCATACTGATCTCTGAGTCGTTGTACGTCCTTTAATTTAAATGTCATACTCATCAGATTCATTACAAACCAGGTTCCCCGGTTTGCTTGTACAATCGCTTGCATTACCTTGAGGGAACAACTCAGAATGTTCCCAATTTCTATTGTGTATGCATCTTTCCAATACTACAGGTTTGAAGGCATCAGAGGAAGGGACGGTTGTACTGAAACTGAGCTGTAGATTTTCAGTGGGGACCTGTCCTAGATCAGTTAATCCAGTCTTATTCCTAGGTACCCATTTTCCTCCCTTGAATGCTAAATATTGTAGATGTGTATTACTCCCTGAGAGATTACCCTGCCACCAAGGAAATTCTACCCATCCCACAATTGGTATGGCGATTGTAGTATTCCACAGCCTAGCATTACCAGTTTGGTTATTGGCCAGTTTGTCTGAACAATTAGGCCAAGCGAATATTTCTTCTGCTGATACGGGAACTGCTAGAAAAGGTATACTTGTGGCTGATACCGGTGAATGGGTACAGATCCAACAATCTGTCAGGGTTTGTGTATTGTTTAACAAGTCATGCACTAATTTTCTATGATGTTGTACGAATCTATTGTTCAAAGGGGTTAGAGAATTTAGTCTTTCCCATGCCTTTGTCGTGGTTAATACTATTAACATCAATATCATGAGTTTATACTGCTTTTTTTGCAATGGCTTGCATGTATCCATGATGCCTTTCCTTCAAGCTTGACTGATGTAGGTGTTGTCAACAGGACTTGGAAGGGTCCGTCAAATCTTGGTTCTAGAGCCTTTCTGGTGTGCCTTTTTACATAGACTTGATCACCTGGTTCCAACTTGTGACTTCCTTCAATGTTGTCAGGATCTGGAAGGGAAGCAAAAACTTGTGCATGCACCTTAGTTAATTGTTTCTGAAGATTTTGCACATAAGAAGTCAATGACTCAATATTTAACACAAGTTGCTGTGGAAAATAACATCCTAAATTGGCAGTCCTACCAAACAAAATTTCATATGGAGACAGTTTAGTCTTACCCCTTGGGGTATTGCGTATTGAGTAAAGGGCCAGTGGAAGGCATTCTGTCCAAGGCTTTCCTGTTTCAGCCATGGCTTTCTGTATTTTTAATTTTAAAGTTCCATTCATGCGTTCCACCTTACCAGAACTTTGAGGATGATACGGAGTGTGTAACTGACTTTCAACACCCAACATTTTCAGTACATTTTGAAATATTTCTCCAGTGAAATGAGTACCCCTATCTGACTCGATCACTTCAGGGAGACCGTAACGGGGTATCAGTTCGGCAACTAGCTTTACAGCAGTGTTTTTAGCTGAAGCCTTCCGAACTGGATAGGCCTCTGGCCACCCTGAGAACATGTCCACACACACCAACACATACTCATACCCATTACTTTTTGGCAGCTGGATAAAGTCTATTTGTAATCGCTGAAACGGATAGAGAGGTCGGACGTGGTGCTTCATAGGGGTCTTTGTTGTCTGTCCGGGATTATGTGCCAGGCATATAGCGCATGCAGCACAATAGTCTCTTGCATAGTTGCCAAAACCTGGAGCCAACCAGACTTGCTTTGCCAGTAGTGTCATTGCATTTGCAGACACATGTGTAGGGTGGTGCAGTCCACCAACTACAAACGGGTACCAGGCTCTAGGCAGACATATTAGTCCATCTTTCTTCCAAATTCCTGCTTGTTCTTCTGCCCCTTCCTTTTTCCATCTATCCCTCTCCTCTTCTCCTGCATCTTCCTGTGCTTGTCTCAGTCTATCTTCAGTATTTTCTGTGAGGTTTACAGTATGAACCTGTCGTAAGGGTTTGACTGCCGCTGCTTTGGCTGCTTTATCAGCCCTATCATTTCCCCTAGATTCCCTAGTGTCGAGTCTCACATGTGCAGCTACCTTAATTACTGCTACTTCTTTTGTTTCTTGTGCAGCCTCTAAGATCTGTTTGATCAAAGAAGCATGTTTTACAGGTTGTCCTGATGCTGTCATGTAACCTCTAGCTCTCCAGATTACTCCAAAATCAAACACAATACCATGTGCATACCTAGAATCAGTGTATATATTAGCTGTCTGATTCTCAGCTATTTTTAGCGCTTCAATCAATGCTGTTAGTTCTGCTTCTTGTGCAGACTGTTTTGGTGGAAGTGGTTCTGCTTTGAGAGTTTCAGATTCTGACACAACTGCATACCCTGTATGGAAGTTACCTGTGTCATCTGCAAACCTACTACCGTCTATAAACAGCTCTAAATCTGGATTTTGAAGTGGTGTTTCGGATACATTGGGTAAGCCTGCCGTTTCTTGTAAAATGAGCTCTGTACAATCATGTGTGTCTGTAGGGAAAAAATTTGCGTGTGGATCAGTGTCCTTATTCCCCCCTTCAGACTCGAGAGGTAGCAGTGTTGCTAAATTAAGAGTCTGAAGCCTTGCAAATGTGATAGTAGAGGGGAGCAGCAAAGAACACTGTAGCCGCAAATGTCTGGCCATGGAAATGTGTTTTGGTTGGACCTGGTTTAATATCCCATAAACATCATGTGTAGTTTGAACTGTGAGTGGATGCTCTAGGACAATTTCTGATGCTTTGTCCAACAATAGTGAGACAGCAACAACTACACGTACACAGGTTGGCGCTGCTCTAGCTACGGGATCTAACCTTGCTGAAAGATATGCAATTGGTCTTTGTTTCCCTGCATGCTTCTGGGTAAGAACTCCTGTAGCATGAGAATCAACTTCTGCAGCCATAAGCTGAAATGGTTTGGTGTAGTCTGGTAGCCCTAACGCTGGAGCTGAAACAAGGGCATCTTTTAATTGTTGGAACGAAATCTGACCTTCTTTTGTCAACAAATAAGGTTCACTTTTTACACAGTCATACAGTGGTTGCATTAGTTGACTGGCATGTATAATCCATTGTCTACAATGAGACACTATTCCTAAAAATGCTCGTAGCTGTTTATGATTTCTAGGCTCATTCATCTGTCTTATTGCTTCAGTTCTTTGAGGTGTAAGATGCTTTTTACCTTGAGAAATGCAATGACCTAGAAAGACCACTTTGATCTGACAAACTTGTAGCTTTTGTCCATTCACTTTACACCCTTCTTTTTCTAGAAAACATAGTAAACTTACAGTGGACCTTTCTGCGGTTTCTAGATCTGGGCAGCAAAGTAGTATGTCATCCACATACTGTAAAATTACTACCTGTGGTTCGGGTTCAAACCTCTGAAGGACTGTTTGTAGGGCATTTGAATAAAGAGTAGGGGAGTGTATCATTCCCTGTGGAAGGCGTGTCCACGCCAACTGTTTGCCCTTAAATGTAAATGCAAACAAATGCCAACTGTCTTGGTGTAAAGGAACCGAGAAAAATGCATTTGAAAGATCTATTACAGTAAACACTTGAGAACTGGCTGGTATCTGTGATAGTAACGTATGAGGATTGGGTACAACTGGGGTGATTGGATCTAGAACTTTGTTTATTTCTCTTAGATCATGTACCATACGATATTTGGGCATAGAACCCTTATCAAGAGTTCTCTTCTTGACTAGATACAGAGGAGTGTTAGCAGGTGATTGTATCTCTACCAAAACTCCTTTCTCTCTATATCCCTCTATCTGTTTTGTAATTGCTAATTCCTGCTGGGCACTCACAGGGTATTGTCTGAGCTGTGGGAGAACAGTTCCTGGTTGCACAGATAATTTTACAGGAGAAATATGCAATAATCCCACATCAGTGTCACCCTGTGCCCACAGTGTTTCTGGGATCATTGAGAGATCTAGATCTGTGGTGTACTCTTTTTCTTCAGTATAATCCTCAAAAGCCTGAATTCTAACATATTGTTCTAATGATTCTGCATCATCAGGGATAGTCAGCATAACTGTGCCATCTTCCCTAAAATTGATGTTAGCTTCTAATTTCTTTAGTACATCAGTTCCTAACAGACATGTTGGGGCACCTCTGGCATACAAAAATCTGGATGCAAAACATTTAGGTCCTAATGAGACCTCTAGGGGCACAGTATATGGCAGTGTTCGAATTACCCCATCATAACCCTCAGCAAAAGTTGTTTGTTCTGAAATATCTTCCGGATTCGGAAGAAAATCTTGATTCAAAATTGAGGAAGTTGCACCTGTATCTATCAAAAATGGAATCTCTCTCCCCCCCACATTCACCTGTATCATAGGTCTTCTAGCTGGTAGGGAAGTTTGTAACACATCGAGTCAATCTGAATCTGGTATGGGACCATCTATGATGGTAGATTTCTGCTGGTTGTCCGTTTGGGGAGGGTTATTTCTGGGAACAAATTTGCCTTACTTTATATCTGCCAACTTCTTCCTGCACTCTCTTTGGAAATGACCTGGCTTTTTACAGTAGTGGCAAGGAAAATTGTGTCTCACTCTTCCTCCTGTATCAGCTTGTGCTATTCTAACAGGCTTACGATTCTCTCTCATATCCATGACTATTCCTAAACATCGTTGTTTCACAATATTTGGTTGTTCAATTGTTCTCCAATCTGGAGTAGAGGATTTAAATTTTTCTCTGATTTTCGGATCTAGCCCCTCTATTAATTGTTTTGTAAAAAGTCTCCTTACTGAAGCATCAGTCAAATCCAATCCTTCATCCCTAAAGCTATTTTCTAGTTCTTGACTATATTCTTCAATACTTTGCCCAAATTTCTGCATAATCACACCCGTAGATCCCCTTTCCCTCTGTTTTCCTCTCATGAAAATTATTAATGCCTCTGTGAACTGGGTACCTGATGCTTCTGTCTGTAAGGCACCCCCTTCTGCCACTGGTCTATTGGGCTGTAGGTGTGTCAATAATTCCTGAAAAAGTCCGGGGGACATTTTCATTCTACATAATTCTTCCCCGTCCGCCCAGACCCCAGCATGAGTCTGCATGATTTGTTGTATATACTGCGCAAACCTTATGGGGTATTGAGTGGGATCAGGCGCATTATGCAGGAGGGACATACCCTCAGCAGGGGACCAAGGAAAGTATCGTCTGGTCTGATGATATCTGGTGTTCATTACCCCGTCAGCACCAGGTTCCCTAAAGGGTCTTGGTACTACCCTAACAGGGGCAAGTACAGCGCCATATCTAGGTGTACCACAGGCTAGGCAATCATTTCTCCAATCTGGATTTTGTTGTCCACAGTGTGAACATTCCCATCCTCCTACCCCACCAAGATTGGGATACAAGGCTGGAAATTGTTTTCCTCCTTCTGCTCTTCCAGATGGTACAAATGATTGGGCTTTTGGATCTAGGTAAGGTGGCGGGATTATGTCACAACTTTTTCCCTTCCCCATGATCCATTTGGAAGTGTCTGGATCGTACTTCCAATTCTCCTCTTTAGCTGTTTTTGAGACCTCTATCATACAGTGTATGATTTCTTCCCACCCATTGTCTTTGATAATTCCACCTCGTTCTTTACTCAGTTTTTCCCATTCTGTACTGAACATAAGTGCTTCTGAAATTCCCAATTTTTTCTCTTACCCTCCTAATCTGCCTTCTGACTATCTTTACACATCTTTCCTGTATGATATCTGCTGCTTCCACTTGTCCTAAGACGGTTTTTGTCTGTTTATTTCCCATTTTTCTTTTCAATATTAGCTATGACTACCCTAGGTGACGTTTGGACAACCACTTCCTCTGTTGGTGGCGTCTCGTTGCCTTCTCTCCTAAGGAGCTAAAATATTGAAGGGCTGATCTGCTCCGTTCTTTCTAATGTGCAGAATAAACTTGATTCCTACAATGCACGCAAACAGGATCAGCAACACCAAACAGATCACAAAACTCTCAGTCTCAGATATCATACTTGTCCCAGGCTCATGAAACCGCGTCCTGGGCTCATTCTATCAAACCTTATCCAGAAATGAAGGAGGTTAAGCACTTAATGAGAATCAAGCATGGGCGGAGGTCTCCCAGAAGGACGCAACAACATGACCCAGTTAGGCTGACTTCCGTGTATAAGGCTTATACCCCAACTATTTCGGCTTATTTTTCTACGCACTTTTGCTCTTCTTTCACAACATACCACAACCTTCACACTGTTCACACACTGCCAGGGACAGGACTCATAAATCTATACAATATGGTAACCCGAGTTTTATAGGTATCTACTCACTACTAGACTAACCCAGCGTGACACGGCTCATAGAGATCTTTCGGATAATACAGGGCAGATAAAAGAGAACTAATAATGTCTCTTACCTGGCCAGGTTTTTCAGTTCATTTGCCGTCCATTATCCCAGATCTCCGTTGTCCGTATCCGCAGGTAAATCTCGAGCAAATACTCTCACCTCAGGTCCCTGTTCGGGCGCCAAAGTAATGTTGAGTCCTTCTCAGTCCCTAGCTTACTAGAGGTAGGGATCCGAGTGAAATGACACGCAGCACAAAAGGTTGTGTGTTCATAGACAGGGATAGCCCTGGAGCACGTCTGACTCACTGGGCTCTACCCCCTCCTTTTTATAGCAAAAAGTTAAACATTTTACAGACATGCGCACAAGCGCTCATATTTCACATCCTTTTACAAAAACAGTCTATACTAGAGATAAGGTTCAGTTTCTGGTATGTAGGTAAAAGGTTACAATGTCAAGAAGGAATGCGTCCATAAAAGGAAATGTCAACTTTGCTTAAGTTTCTTGAAATAAGCCAGATGTCTCAGGAGAAAGACACAATGGATTCTTTCAGTCTGATCTCCACAAACGGCAGTCTACTATTCTTTCGGATAGGTTTAGGGCCAGAGGATACAGCACCCGGTGCATCAAATCAGGATATAGACGTGCACGATCTATGGGAAGGAATGATCTGCTTAAACCCTCTGAGAAAAAAACTAAACAGAGAAGTGACTGTAAATTGAGCTATATTTCAACTTCTAATTGTCGTTGGGACACGATGCGGGAAATTCTGAGGAAGCATTGGCCGGTATTATGCAGTGACAATGTCCTGGCCGCTCATTTGTCAGAGTCTCCACAGATGACACAAAGAAGAAGTAGAAATTTGAGGGACCAACTAGTAAGCAGCCACTATGTGGCAAGACAGCCGACGATATTTAACCAGAGTGGTAATAGGCAGGGTTGCTTTCCATGCAGATCTTGCGTGGCATGCCCCAACATAATGAGATGTGGGTCCTTCAAATCATCTGATGGGAGCAGGGAATTCAAAATCAGAGAGTATATCTCTTGTAAGACATCATATGTGGTGTATTATGCCACCTGTCCCTGCTCCCTGATATATGTAGGTCTTACATCTAGGGAACTTAAAATCAGGACCCGGGAACACGTCCGAGACATTAAAGCAGCTAAAGACGTACTTGATACGTCAACATTAAAGACTCTGCCTAGACATTTTAGGGAATGCCATGGATGTGATCCCGGGGGCCTGAGTGTGAGGGGAATCGACCATGTCCACGGAGGTATCAGGGGTGGGAATCTGAAACAAATTCTTGCCCAACGTGAATGCAGGTGGATTGTCACCCTTGATACCATATCACCGAAGGGCCTAAACGAAACATTAACGTTTGTACCCTTTCTGTGATTTGCCATGATTTGGAGATGGGGTGGTACGCTTTGGTGGACCAGGGGGCCTTGTCCCCACAGCTTTTTCGTGTGCAGTTAGATCATATATAGTTGATAATGTACGTAATTTGGAATCATGGTATGTTTTTAATTATGTGTGTCTCTATTTGTCATTTTAGTATTGATACTCCGAATTCCTAACATGTGATATGTAAATCTCTGCACTACCTTTGGATCTCGGCCATCAAGATTTGTTACACCACGGAAAGATCCTATTTAATTGGTACTTGATGATACCGTGCTAGGACCCGGACTGAATGGGGATGGAAGGGAAGAACTTTTTAAGGGGATAATTATATATATTATATATATATATTTACCGAATAATCGTCATAATATGTGGGTAATTTGAAAATATTATGCTATATGTTATAGCGTTCTGAGTTTTGGACCCTCTTTATCATTAAGATCTTTTGTCACTGTTTTGTTATATGTCACATTATCACGTTTATCATATGTATATTAATACACCCCCATTATGAGTTTCCTGTTCTTTTCTCTCTCCTTTTTCTCCTTCCCTGAACTTACCTTTGACCTCATATATATATGGTGGTTATTTATAATATTTCCATCTATAATGTTCCGGATTTCTCAGAATGTAGGATGCCTTCCTTTGATGTTTTCATATGGTATATATAGGTATGGGTATTTTATATAAGTCATAAACATTATTACCTGTGTCCGGAGTTTGGCGGCATTATGGTTCGCTGTGCGTGTGCGCACCGCGACTTGCGTTACCATGGCGATGCAATCACAGTATGAATCTGGGGATGTGAGACTCAGGTTATACGCAAGCGCAGTGCGACTCTGACCATGACTTAATCAGTTCCGAGGCAGACACCGTATAGTTCCGGGAATGTTAGCACAGGTAGTGCGCATGCGCAGCCTGATTTACCCAGCACTGCTCAACCTTTATGGCGTCTAAAACATGTGTGGCGCGTGTGTATACCAGGTACCACAGGCGATATTTCGCCTACATACGCGCCACATAATGACGCCTATGGAGTGTGCACTTTTTTATGTGCGGGGCTCAGGTGCGCATGCGCCAATCGCACTGGTGTGCCGACTTCCTATAAAAAGTGCAGCAGAAGCGAGACACTCTTATCACTCCCCCTTTGAGAAAGCGATCACGCGAAACGCGCGTCAGGGGTTGTGGGAAGGCCACACAGGAGTCTTGACTTATTATGGGTGAGTTCATATTGCCTCAATGATATGCTTGAACATGGGATATATTGGTGTATTGTTGAATATGGGGCCTTGGTCTCAAAGGAATGATTCCTCATTGTAGGACTATTGGTAACTTAGGGACCTCTGATACTCACCTGGGTCATACTACGGACGTGTGTCCTACCTTTAGTGTACTGGCTGGCTTTTCCTCCTCTCCACATGTTGGAATTTTTTATGTATTCTGTCATGTATGTATTTATTTGTATGTCATTTTTTGATATTTGGAACTAATAAAATATCTATATATATCTGTTTACAATATCTGGTGTCTATGCTCCCTTTTTCGCTAGTATATTCTATGTCTTTACATGCAGCCCATATGTCTAGGGCACAGTCCATTGGTCCCCCATCAGTCCATTGGGTCCACAGTCTCTTAGGGGCTACGTCCTTTACTGAGGGTGTAGGACCCTTCAGCCACTGCAACATCTTGCAATAGAAGAAGCGCAACAAATCTAGGGGGGAACAATTTAGCCATCCTTAGCTATCAGAGTCCTGGGCTATTGGACCACAGGTCTGCTGGGCTTCAGCTCCCTGGAACCTCTAACTATTCCAGACATTGGGATGCAACGGGCACAACATAAGCCTCTCCAGCTCAACTTAATCCCAGCCTTCCTCTGACCCAGGTCCTTCTGTTCTCTTCCTCAGAACGAAACCAAGCAGAAGTGAGGGCCCCCTCTTCCATCTCTGGTCACGCTATTTGCTTTCTGTCCAGACCTCAGGTAGTCTTCTCCACCAGACAAGCCAGTCTGGTGGAGAAGGCCTTACCAGCCCCACAACAGTCCAGAACATGGGTAGACTCCATCATACCTTCCCCAGTGACATCATCATACCGCCTGCTCTGCGGGCCATCGCTCTCTCCATTGTGTCGTGCTGTAACTCGCTGTCATGCGACTGGGTTCAAACCCTTGAGCCTGTGCTTTGTGGATAGCTTCTCAATCCGCTGAGCCACAGCAGTTACATCTTTTCTCCGGGTGTTTATTTTGCCAGAGAAGGTTGTCTTTTGTTTGCTTATGGAGAGCAGTTTATGCAGTTCTAATAAACCTGCCTGGACATTTTAATGAAACCGCTTCCTGTGCCTACCTCAACTGCAGCTGAGTGAGTAAAACCCTACAGTCCTTATAAGGCAATTAAAATCATTAATCCTGTCACGATCGGGCTCCAACTCCCGGTTGCGTGGAGGACTAATTATTCATTCCATTCCCCTTTTCCTAAAAAGTTTTAGCAGATGCTGGGTTCTCATGACATCGTTGAAGTAGACATGGAGGAGGCCAAGAAGTTTGAAGTTGAACAAGTTTTGGGTTTCAGACAACGACTACATTATCTCGTTAAATGGAAAGGTTTTGGTCCAGAGGATAATTCCTGGGTTAATGAAGAAGATTTGAATGCGGATCGCCTAGTGAGAGAGTTATGTCAGGTGTTGGTAATCAGTGGATCCAGTGGCCCCTCGCAGAATCTGTGAATCATGCATCTGTGTTTAAATCCTTGAGCCCGTGTTTTGTGGTTGGCTTCTCTATCTGCTGAGCCACAACAGTTACACCTTTTCCCTGAGTGTTTATTTTCTGGTATTCATGGTTATTGCTTCCTTTGATGTCGCACTCACTCCCTGTCTCTGTGCTCCAAGAAACAACACTTTTTTCAGCAAACTACATTTAGGCTATTGAAAAATTATGAGACAAGGAGTGGCCAATTAATTTACCTGAGGGGTCACATGAGAGATCGTGATTGTTGTGGAGGCCAAACCAATAGGCTGAAATTTATTTTGCTCAATAGTAACATTAATATATTACTTATAATTATTTTATATTAGTATTGTATCACTTAATATTGAGCAGAATTAATTATATACAGAATGATATCACACACAGCCCCCTATATACAGTATAATCCCCCACACAGTCCCTTTAACAGTTTGAGCCCCCCACAATACCCTATATACAGGGTAACCCCCCCCCCACAGTCCCCCTGTATACAGAGTGAGTCCTCACATAGCCAGTTCCCTTACATACAGAATTAGTTCCCACATAACCTCTCTATATAAAGTATGAGCCCCACATAGCTCTATATACATTATGAGTAGAGATGGGCAAACCCGAACAGTAAAGTTCGGCGTCCATACCAAACACTTACTGTTTGTGCACGGACACCGAACATGGACTTCTCCAGGAAGTCCGTGTTACTGTACACAGACTTCTCCTGGAAGTCCGTGTTACTGTTAGGGTTCGGTTGCCTGAACACCGGGTGTTTGCAAACACTGCTTCTGATCGGCAGTGAAATCATCCCCGCCGGTCAGAGAGCCGCGGTTCCCACGCTATCAAACGACAGCATGAGCGCTCAGCTGTGATCGGAGGTATAATGTTTACCTCTGGTCACAGGTGTCAGCTGATGGGACTACTGCTACCATCATCCAACACCTGCTGCCACTAATAACAGCGAGAAATAAGCAATAATTGGGAAAAAAAGGTATTGTGTCTCCTAACTAATAGTTAAATCATCCTATCAAAAAGACCGGAGACCTTTATTAAAAATAACGAACAAATCTTTATTAAACACAATATCAATTCATTAAAACATAGGGATTGTAAGGTAGTACATGATTGGACAACACATGGTACATTTAGGTAAGAAATGGTATCAATAATATCAAAATAATTTTTATTGCATAAATATTCTCAAAATAGTCTTAAATGCAGTGCCTTGTGAAAGTATTGGAACTTTTCAACCTTTTCCCACCTATCATGCTTCAAACATAACGATACCAAATGTAAATTTTTGGTGAAGAATCAACAACAAGTGGAACACAATTGTGAAGTTGAATGAAATTTATTGGTTATTTTAAATTTTTGTGGAAATTCAAAAACTGAATAGTGGGGCGTGCAATATTATTCGGCCCCTTTACTTTCAGTGCAGCAAACTCACTCCGGAAGTTCATTGTGGATCTCTGAATGATCCAATGTGGTCCTAAATGCCTAATGATGATAAATATAATCCACCTGTGTGTAATCAAGTCTCCGTATAAATGCACCTGCTCTGTGATAGTCTCAGGGTTCTGTGTGAAGCACAGAGAGCATAATGAAAACCAAGGAACACAACAGGTAGGTCCGTGATACTGTTGTGGAGAAGTTTAAAGCTGGATTTGGATACAAAATGATTTCCAAAAGTTTAAACATCCCAAGGAGCACTGTGCAAGCAATCATATTGAAATGGAAGGAGTATCATACCACTGCAAATCTACCAAGACCTGGCCATCCCTCTAAACTTTCATCTCAAACAAGGAGAAGACTGATCAGAGATGCAGCCAAGAGGCCCATGATCACTCTGGATGAACTGCAGAGATCTGCAGCTGAGGTGGGACAGTCTGTCCATAGGACAACAATCAGTCGCACACTGCACAAATCTGGCCTTTATGGAAGAGTGGCAAGAAGAAAGCCATTTCTCAAAGATATCTATAAAAAGTGTTGTTTAAAGTTTGCAACAAGCCACCTGGGAGACACACGAAACATGTGGAAGAAGGTGCTCTGGTCAGATGAAACCAAAATCAAACTTTTTGGCAACAATGCCAAACGATATGTTTGGCGTAGAGGCAACATCAGGGGCGGACATATTATTGGCGCAACCTGTGCGGTCGCATGGGCCCAAGAGGTAAGGGGGCCCATTTCTACCTCTGAAACAGGTGCAATTTTTCATTTTTAGTAGCTCTTGATCTGCAAAGGGTCCAAATATTTTTATTGCACAGGGGCCCTTTTCTGTCTGTGTCCGCCAGTGGGCAACACAGCTCATCACCCTAAAC
Organism: Ranitomeya variabilis; assembly: GCF_051348905.1. Taxonomy (NCBI): domain Eukaryota; kingdom Metazoa; phylum Chordata; class Amphibia; order Anura; family Dendrobatidae; genus Ranitomeya; species Ranitomeya variabilis. The sequence goes on along the minus strand of NC_135239.1, from coordinate 69,700,653 downwards.
ACACCATCCCCACTGTCAAACATGGTGATGGCAGCATCATGGTTTGGGCCTGCTTTTCTTCAGCAGGGACAAGGAAGATGGTTAAATTGATGGGAAGATGGATGGAGCCAAATACAGGACCATTCTTGAAGAAAACCTGTTGGAGTCTGCAAAAGACCTGAGACTGGGACAGAGATTTGTCTTCCAAAAAGGCAATGATCCCAAACATAAAGCAAAATCTACAATGGAATGGTTCGCAAATAAACGTATCCAGGTGTTAGAATGGCCAAGTCAACGTCCAGACCTCAATCCAATCGAGAATCTGTGGAAAGAGCTGAAAACTGCTGTTCACAAACGATCTCCATCACACCTCACTGAGCTCGAGCTGTTTGCCAGGGAAGAATGGGCAAGAATTTCAGTCACTCAGTGTACAAAACTGATAGAGACATACCCCAAGCGACTTGCAGCTGTAATCGCAGCAAAAGGTGGCGCAACAAAGTATTAAGTTAAAGGGGTCGAATAATATTGCACGCCCCACTTTTCAGTTTTTGAATTTCCACAAAAATTTAAAATAACCAATAAATTTCGTTCAACTTCACAACTGTGTTCCACTTGTTGATTCTTCACCAAAAATTTACATTTGGTATCTTTATGTTGAAGCATGATATGTGGGAAAAGATTGAAAAGTTCCAGGGGGCAGAATACTTTCGCAAGGCACTGTATATACAGTCCTGGCAAAAATTAAGAGACCACTGCAAAATGTTCAGTTTGTCTGATTTTTCTCTTCATAGGTATATTTTTGAATAAATTGTAAATTATTCTTTTATTCTATAAACTTTTGCATCATGTCTCCGAATTTCCAAGCAATAAATTTTGAATTTTTTTTTATGAAAAGGAGAAATGGTCAAAATTAAAAAAATATAACCAGTGCATTCAGACCTCAAGTAATGCAAAGAAAACAAGTTCATAATCATCAATATTTTGTGGAATAACCATGATTTTTATTCATAGCTTTCATGTGTCTTGGCATGCTTTCCACCAGTCTTTCACACTGCTCCTGGCACAAAAATGTAAGGCTACGTTCACATTTGCGGTCCTCGCCGCAGCGTCGGGCGCCGCAGCGGCGCCGCATGCGTCATGCGCCCCTATATTTAACATGGGGGCGCATGGACATGCGGCTCACTTGCGTTTTGCGCCGCATGCGTCGCTGCGGCGCCCGCGTCCGGGCGCAGAGGACGCAGCAAGTTGCATTTTTGCTGCGTCCAAATTCAATGAAAAAAACTACGCATGCGGCGCAAAACGCAGCGTTGTGCATGCGTTTTGCTGCGTTTTTATTTGCGTTGTGCGTTGCGGCGCCGACGCTGCGGCGCACAACGCAAATGTGAACGTAGCCTAAGCAATTCTTCTTTGTTTGATGGCTTGTGACTATCCATCATCCTCTTGATTACATTCCAGAGGTTTCCAAAGGGGTTCAGGTCTGGAGATTGGGCTGCCCATGACAGGGCTTTGATGTGGTGGTCTCTTAATTTTTGCCAGAGCTGTAGATGTGGAATTTTACATAATATTTAGCAAAGTGGACTCATTATTAACATACAAATACAAGATCTAATAATACCGCAATACTTTAAATGAAAGAAGAGGATGTAAAAAAAAAGTATAATAATAATAATATTTATAAGTCTCTATGGTTATACTTCATTTTTATGTAAAAAACCGCTCAAGGTTGCATTAGATGATAATATATATTTTATTATTATTACACTGTCATCTAGTAGCAAAGAAAGGAATGGTATGCTATCAACAATTTCAGAACAATTCCTACTATCCATTCCTCTCAAAAAGTTCCTTATATGTACATTGAGCGGAGTGTCAAGCAGTGCACTATGTATTAATTATATAAAACCATGCTACAAAATCAATAAGGTGTATGCATAAAAGGGTTCATTCAAAGTGCAGAGTAGTGCAATATAAAAGTGCTATAATAGTGCTAGGCAGCCCTCATATCAGAACGCATATAGGCTTTAAGATGACATGCCACAAATTCAGTACCGGCGATGGACCACGTGTAGGAGACCCCCTAATGCGCGTTTCGCGTTCTTGCTTCTTCTGAAGGGGTGTCTCCTACACGTGAATGGTCCCCTACCAGGTAACCTTAATTACAACTGGGTGACACACACAAATAGTGGATGTAGGAGAACTTAAGCAGATAACCGCGCTGTTGCTGAAAATAATCTCTATACACTGACTAACATTGATATTACCATATGGTCAGTGGTAGATATATCGGTCCTATGGAACATATAAGAGATTACTGCACAGTTATAGATGGTGACTTACCGCTGATGTTCTTTCTGATGGAATCGTTCACTTTTCACGTCTTTTCCATCTGGCTCAGACCGACTTGACGACTTCTCCAGCCAGGACTCGGCTGCATAGATGACAGCAAAGACACATTTTATGTTTCATATTTTCAGCACTGCTCCCAATGGGACTATTCCCAACCTGCACAAACTCCTCATCCTGCGGATACCCCAATGCTGAGCTGCTGCTGCCGTATGTGTCCCTATTACTGCATCTGCTGTGTGGTTCTTTGTACTCTCTAAATTCTAAAGCCACTCTCTATAATATAGTAATGCCGGGTGCAAGTGCACTAGAAAACAGTGCCTACATTTTGCCCCCTAGAAAGTAATAATGCCCTGTGTGCCCCTTTGACAGTCACAGTTAACTGAGTTCCCATATAACAATAAGTGCCCACTTTACATTTAATAATGTCCCGCGTCTGCCCCCTGTACAGCTAACCTATACACAGTATAATGTTCTCTTATACACAGTATAATGCCTCCTTACTATAGAGTACCATCCACGCAGTATACTGACCCCTTAGTGGCCCCCTCACTGTAATATCCACATTGTATGATGGCCCGCTAGATAGCCTACGTATAGTATAATGCACCAGATAGTCCTCAGTATAGTATAATGCACTCCCCCACAGGCCTCCATATAGTATAATGCACTCCCCATTGGCAGACTGTATAGTATAATGCACCCCCCATAGGCAGACTCTATATTGTATAATGCACTCGCCATAGGCAGACTCTACAGTATAATGCATTCCCCATAGGCAGTGTCATGCTGCTGCAGTATAGTATAGTGCAACCTCCACCAGGGGGAGCTTGAGAGGGAAGTGAGACTGCACACACACAGAGCAGCAGCACAGACACCAAATGGTGAGTGAGTGGTCAGACAAGCCGAGTCAAAAAAACGTTAGAAGCAGAAGTACCAATAGTAGCATCAGTATACGTGGTCAAGAACAAGCCAGGGGGTTCAGCAACGGTCAGAAGCGGATAAGACAAAGACGGAAGGCAGAAGCGAGTCCGAATACGAGCCAAGTAAAAAACCAGAGAATCAAGCCAAAAGGCCAGACAGGGGGAGTCAACAGACAAGGGGAAAGTCAGGGATCACAGCAGGACAGATCAAGAGCTACCAGAGTCAGGTTCACACGCCAAAGGCAGAACTATAGCTGACACTGCCAGCAGGATGCATCAGAGCTAAATAGCACACCTGAACCCAGAATGAGGCAGAGCAAAGTTAACCCTTGACATGATCTGCCCGGAAAAAGGGCAGACAGGATTAAACCCTGGAATGGATCATGACAGGCAGACTCTATATAGTATAATGCACCCTCATGGGCAGACACTATATTGTATAATGCACCCCCCATAGACAGACTCTATATTGTATAATGCACCCCCATAGGCAGACTCTATAGTATAATTCACTCCCCATAGACCTTTATAGTATAAAGCATCCCCATAGGCAGACTCTATATAGCATCATGAACCCCCATAGGCAGACTATTGTATAATGCACTCCCCATAGGCAGACTCTATATAGTATAATGCACCCCCATAGGCAGACTCTATACTGTATAATGCACCCCCCATGTGGAGCCATTATACAGTGTGGAGCATCATGTTGGGCCGCTATACAGCATGGAGCACTATGTGGGCACATTATACAGTATGGAGAACTGTGTGGCGCCATTATTCAGTATGTAGCACTATGTGGGACCATTATACAGAATGGAGCACTATGTGGGGCCATTATACCGAATGCAGCGCTATGTTGGGCCATTATACAGTGTGGAACATCATGTTGGGCCATTATACAGTATGGAGCACTATGTGGGGCCATTATACAGTACGGAGCATCATGTGGGGCCATTATATTTCAGTTTTTCTTTTTTATTAAATATGCAAAAATGTCTAAATTTTTGTTTTTTTCTGTCAAGATGGGATGCAGAGTGTACATTAACCCCTTTCTGACATCGGACGTACTATCCCGTCGAGGTGGGGTGGGCCCGTATGACCACCGACGGGATAGTACGTCCAGCGTGATCGGCCACGTTCTCGGGGGGAGCGCGGCCGATCGCGGCCGGGTGTCAGCTGACTATCGCAGCTGATATCTGGCACTATGTGCCAGGAGCGGTCACGGACCGCCCCCGGCACATTAACCCCCGGCACACTGCGATCAAACATGATCGCAGTGTTCCGGCGGTATAGGGAAGCATCGCGCAGGGAGGGGGCTCCCTGCGGGCTTCCCTGAGACCCCCGGAGCAACGCGATGTAATCGATTTGCTCTGAGGGTCTCTTACCTCCTCCTCCCTGCAGCAGGCCCGGATCCAAGATGGCCGCGGCATCCGGGTCCTGCAGGGAGGTGGCTTCACTGCGCCTGCTCAGAGCAGGTGCCGGGAAGCCTCCAGGAGTTGTGCACGTCAGATCGCCGATCTAACACAGTGCACAGAAAAGTGTCAGATCGGCAATCTTACACTATAACATCATGCCCCCCCCCCCCCCGGGGCAATGTTATAGTGTAAAAAAAAAAATTTTCACATGTGTAAAAAACAAAACAAAAAAATTCCCCCCAAAAAATGCAAAAAAAAAAAAAAATATATTGTTCCTATAAATACATTTCATTATCTAAATAAAAAAAAAGCAATAAAAGTACACATATTTAGTATCGCCGCGTCCGTAGCGACCCGACCTATAAAACTGTCCCACTAGTTAACCCCTTCAGTGAACACCGTAAAAAAGAAAAAAAACGAGGTAAAAAATAACGATTTATTATCATACTGCCAAATAAAAAGTGGAATAACACGCGATCAAAAAGACGGATATAAATAAACATGGTACCGCTGAAAATGTCATCTTGTCCCACAAAAAACGAGCTGCCACACAGCGTCATCAAAGAAAAAATAAAAAAGTTATAGTCCTCAGAATAAAGCGATGCAAAAATAATTATTTTTTCTCTAAAATAGTTTTTATCGTATAAAAGCACCAAAACATAAAAAATGATATAAATGAGGTATCGCTGTAATCGTACTGACCCGAAGAATAAAACTGCTTTATCCATTTTACCAAACGCGAAGCGGTATAAACGCCTCCCCCAAAAGAAATTCATGAATAGCTGGTTTTTGGTCATTCTGCCTCACAAAAATCAGAATAAAAAGCGATCAGAAATGTCACGTGCCCGAAAATGTTACAAATAAAAACGTCAACTCGTCCCGCAAAAAACAAGACCTCACATGACTCTGTGGACCAAAATATGGAAAAATTATAGCTCTCAAAATGTATAACCCAAAAAATATTTTTTGCAATAAAAAGCGTCTTTCAGTGTGTGACGGCTGCCAATCATAAAAATCCGCTAAAAAACCTGCTATAAAAGTAAATCAAACCCCCCTTCATCACCCCCTTAGTTAGCGAAAAATTAAAAAATTAAAAAAATGTATTTATTTCCATTTTCCCATTAGGGTTAGGGTTAGGGCTAGGGTTAGGGTTAGAGCTAGGGTTAGGGCTTAGGGTTAGGGATAGGGCTAGGGTTAGGGCTAGGGTTAGGGTTAGGGCTAGGGTTAGGGTTAGGGTTAAGGCTACAGTTAGGGTTTAGGCTAAAGTTAAGGTTAGGGTTGGGGCTAAAGTTAGGGTTAGGGTTTGGATTACATTTACGGTTGGGATTAGGGTTGGGATTAGAGTTAGGGGTGTGCCAGGGTTAGGGGCGTGGTTAGGGTTACCTTTGGGATTAGGGTTAGGGATGTGTTTGGATTAGGGTTTCAGTTATAATTGGGGGGTTTTCACTGTTTAGGCACATCAGGGGCTCTCCAAACGCGACATGGCATCCGATCTCAATTCCAGCCAATTCTGCGTTGAAAAAGTAAAACAGTGCTCCTTCCCTTCAGAACTCTCCTGTGCGCCCAAACAGGGGTTTACCCCAACATATGGGGTATCAGCGTACTCAGGACACATTGGACAACAACTTTTTGGGTCCAATTTCTCCTGTTACCCTTGGGAAAATACAAAACTGGGGTCTAAAAAATAATTTTTGTGGACAAAAAAAAAAGATTTTTTATTCTCACGGCTCTGCGTTATAAACTGTAGTGAAACACTTGGGGGTTCAAAGTTCTCACAACACATCTAGTTAAGTTCCTTGGGGGGTCTAGTTTCCAATATGGGGTTACTTTTGGGGGGTTTCTACTGTTTAGGTACATTAGGGGCTCTGCAAACGCAATGTGACGCCTGCAGACCAATCCATCTAAGTCTGCATTCCAGATGATGCTCCTTCCCTTCCGAGCTCTGCCATGCGCTCAAACGGTGGTTCTCCCCCACATATGGGGTATCATCTTACTCAGGACAAATTGGACAACAACTTTTGGGTCTAATTTCAACTGTTACCCTTGGAAAAATACAAAACTGGGGGCTAAAAAATAATTTTTGCGGAAAAAAAGGATTTTTTATTTTCACGGCTCTGCATTATAAACTGTAGTGAAACACTTGGGGGTTCAAAGTTCTCACAACACATCTAGTTAAGTTCCTTGGGGGGTCTAGTTTCCAATATGGGGTCACTTGTGGGGGGTTTCTACTGTTTAGGTACATTAGGGGCTCTGCAAACGCAATGTGATGCCTGCAGACCAATCCACCTATGTCTGCATTCCAAATGACGCTCCTTCCCTTCCGAGCTCTGCCATGCGCTCAAACGGTGGTTCCCCTCCACATATGGGGTATCAGCGTACTCAGGACAAATTGGACAACAACTTTTGGGGTCCAAGTTCTCTTGCTACCCTTGGAAAAATACAAAACTGGGTGCTAAAAAATAATTTTTGTGGAAAAAATAATAATTTTTATTTTCACGGCTCTGCATTATGAATAGTGTTGAGCGATACCTTCCGATATTTGAAAGTATCAGTATCGGATGGTATCAGCCGATATCTGAAAAATATCGGATATCGCCGATACCGATACCCGATACCAATACAAGTCAATGGGACACAAGTATCGGAAGGTATCCTGGATGGTTCCCAGGGTCTGAAGGGGAGGAAACTCTCCTTCAGGCCCTGGGATCCATATTCATGTGTAAAATAAAGAATAAAAATAAAAAATAGGGATATACTCACCCTCTGACGCGCCCTGGTAGTAACCGCTGTAACTGGCAGCCTCCGTTCCTAAGAATGAGCGAGTGAAAGACCTGCGATGACGTCGCGGCTTGTGATTGGTCGCGTGACCGCTCATGTGACCGCTCACGCGACCAATCACAAGCCGCGACGTCATCGCAGGTCCTTCACTCGCTCATTCTTAGGAACGGAGGCTGCCGGTTGCACGTCTGAGGTCCAGGCTCCGTCGGAGGGGTGAGTATATCCATATTTTTTATTTTTATTCTTTATTTTTTACATGAATATGGATCCCAGGGCCTGAAGGAGAGTCTCCTCTCCCCCAGACCCTGGGAACCATACACTGGGAACTTCCGATTCCGATTTCCGATATCACAAAAATATCGGAACTCGGTATCGGAATTCCGATACCGCAAATATCGGCCAATACCCGATACTTGCGGTATCGGAATGCTCAACACTAGTTATGAACTGTAGTGAAACACTTGGGGGTTCAAAGGTCTCACAGCACATCTAGATGAGTTCTGTTGTGAATTTGGATTCTGGGCTCCCCCGGTGGCTACTGGTGGAATTGAACTGGTGTCTTCATCTTCTCTGTTCACCTGTTTCCATCAAGATGTGGGAGTCGCTATATAACCTTGCTGCTCTGTTAGTTGCTTGCCGGTCAACAATGTTATCAGAAGCCTCTCTGTGCTTGTTCCTGCTCCTAGACAACTACTAGATAAGTTGGACTCTTGTCCATGTTTGTTTTTGCATTTTTGTTCCAGTTCACAGCTGTAGTTTCGTTACTGTGTCTGGAAAGCTCTTGTGAACAGGAATTGCCACTCTGGTGTTATGAGTTAATGCCAGAGTTTTAAAGTAATTTCTGGATGGTGTTTTGATAGGGTTTTCAGCTGACCATGAAAGTGTCCTTTCTGTCTTCTGCTATGTAGTAAGTGGACCTCAAATTTGCTAAACCTATTTTCATACTACGTTTGTTATTTCATCTTTATTCACCGCCAATACATGTGGGGGGCCTCTGTCTCCTTTCGGGGTATTTCTCTAGAGGTGAGCTAGGACTGATATTTTCCTCTGCTAGCATTATTTAGTCCTCCGGCTGGTGCTGGGCATCTAGAATCAACGTAGGCATGCTACCCGGCCACTGCTAGTTGTGCGTTAGGTTTAGTTCATGGTCAGCTCAGTTCCCATCTTCCAAGAGCTAGTTCCTATATATGCTTATGCTATGTTCTCTTGCCATTGAGATCATGACAGTTTGACCGGCCCACTAAAGGGTTAAAATCCTTGGCTGAGAAAGGAGAGAAATAAGTAGTCTGCTGAAATTTTTTTTTTTTTTTTTTTTTCTCTCCTTCTAATCTTTGAATGGCTCTGTGTCCACCTGTTTGTAATGGATCTTCAGAGTGTAACTGCAGGTTTGAATAATCTCGCCACGAAGGTACAAAATTTGCAAGATTTTGTTTGTCATGCACCTGTATCTGAGCCGAGAATTCCTTTGCCGGAATTTTTCTCGGGGAATAGATCTGGGTTTCAGAATTTTCGAAATAATTGCAAATTATTTTTGTCCCTGAAATCTCGCTCTGCCGGAGACCCTGCACAGCAGGTCAGGATTGTGATTCTACTCATATTATATCAGCATGCTCTAAGCGCACTAAAAAGCTTGGTAAATCTGTTTCCATTTGCACCTTACCGTCTAAGTTTATTCTATCTGTGACCCTGATTTGCTCTTTGTCATCTATTACCACGGACGCCTATGTCGACTCTGGCGCCGCTTTGAGTCTTATGGATTGGTCCTTTGCCAAACGCTGTGGGTATGATTTAGAGCCTTTGGAGACTCCTATTCCTCTGAAGGGGATTGACTCCACCCCATTGGCTAATAAAAAACCACAATACTGGACACAAGTAACTATGCGTATTAATCCGGATCACCAGGAGATTATTCGCTTTCTGGTGCTGTATAATCTACATGATGATTTGGTGCTAGGATTGCCTTGGCTGCAATCTCACAACCCAGTCCTCGACTGGAGAGCTATGTCTGTGTTGAGCTGGGGATGTAAGGGGGCTCATGGGGATGTACCTGTGGTTTCCATTTCATCATCTATTCCCTCTGAAATTCCTGAGTTCCTGTCTGACTATCGTGACGTCTTTGAAGAATCCAAGCTTGGTTCGTTACCTCCGCACCGAGAGTGCGATTGTGCCATAGATTTAATCCCAGGTAGTAAATACCCAAAGGGTCGTTTATTTAATCTGTCTGTGCCTGAACATGCTGCTATGCGAGAATATATAAAGGAGTCCTTGGAAAAGGGACATATTCGTCCATCGTCATCTCCCTTAGGAGCCGGTTTTTTCTTTGTGTCAAAAAAAGACGGCTCTTTGAGACCATGTATTGATTATCGGCTTTTGAATAAAATCACTGTTAAATATCAATACCCATTGCCGTTGCTGACTGATTTGTTTGCTCGCATAAAGGGGGCCAAGTGGTTCTCTAAGATTGACCTTCGTGGGGCGTATAATTTGGTGCGAATCAGGCAGGGGGATGAGTGGAAAACCGCATTTAATACGCCCGAGGGCCACTTTGAGTATTTAGTGATGCCTTTTGGTCTTTCAAATGCTCCGTCAGTTTTCATGTCCTTTATGCATGATATTTTTCGTGATTATTTGGATAAATTTATGATTGTGTATCTGGATGATATTCTGATTTTTTCGGATGACTGGGACTCTCATGTCCAGCAAGTCAGGAGGGTTTTTCAGGTTTTGCGGTCTAATTCTTTGTGTGTGAAGGGTTCTAAGTGTGTTTTTGGGGTACAGAGGATTTCCTTTTTGGGATATATTTTTTCCCCCTCTTCCATTGAAATGGATCCTGTCAAGGTTCAAGCTATTTGTGATTGGACGCAGCCCTCTTCTCTTAAGAGTCTTCAGAAATTTTTGGGCTTTGCTAACTTTTATCGTCAATTTATTGCTGGTTTTTCGGATATTGCTAAGCCATTGACCGATTTGACTAAGAAGGGTGCTGATGTTGCTGATTGGTCCCCTGATGCTGTGGAGGCCTTTCGGGAGCTTAAGCGCCGTTTTTCCTCTGCCCCTGTGTTGCGTCAGCCTGATGTTGCTCTACCTTTTCAGGTTGAGGTCGACGCTTCTGAGATCGGAGCTGGGGCAGTGTTGTCGCAGAAAAGTTCTGACTGCTCCGTGATGAGGCCTTGTGCCTTCTTTTCCCGCAAATTTTCGCCCGCTGAGCGGAATTATGATGTTGGGAATCGGGAGCTTTTGGCCATGAAGTGGGCTTTTGAGGAGTGGCGCCATTGGCTTGAGGGGGCCAGACATCAGGTGGTGGTATTGACTGACCACAAAAATTTGATTTATCTTGAGACCGCCAGGCGCCTGAATCCTAGACAGGCGCGCTGGTCATTATTTTTCTCTCGGTTTAATTTTGTGGTGTCATACCTACCGGGTTCTAAGAATGTTAAGGCGGATGCCCTTTCTAGGAGTTTTGAGCCTGACTCGCCTGGTAACTCTGAGCCCACAGGTATCCTTAAGGATGGAGTGGTATTGTCAGCCGTTTCTCCAGACCTGCGGCGGGCCTTGCAGGAGTTTCAGGCGGATAGACCTGATCGTTGCCCACCTGATAAACTGTTTGTTCCTGATGATTGGACCAGTAGAGTCATCTCTGAGGTTCATTCTTCTGCGTTGGCAGGTCATCCTGGCATTTTTGGTACCAGGGATTTGGTGGCAAGGTCCTTCTGGTGGCCTTCCCTGTCACGAGATGTGCGAGGCTTTGTGCAGTCTTGTGACGTTTGTGCTCGGGCCAAGCCTTGTTGTTCTCGGGCTAGTGGATTATTGTTGCCCTTGCCTATTCCTAAGAGGCCTTGGACGCACATCTCGATGGATTTTATTTCAGATCTGCCTGTTTCTCAGAAGATGTCTGTCATCTGTGTGGTGTGTGACCGTTTCTCTAAGATGGTCCATTTGGTTCCTCTGCCCAAGTTGCCTTCTTCTTCCGAGTTGGTTCCTCTGTTTTTTCAAAATGTTGTTCGTTTGCATGGTATTCCTGAGAATATCGTTTCTGACAGAGGGACCCAATTCGTGTCTAGATTTTGGCGGGCATTCTGTGCTAGGATGGGCATAGATTTATCTTTTTCGTCCGCTTTCCATCCTCAGACGAATGGCCAGACCGAGCGGATTAATCAGACCCTGGAGACATATCTGAGGTGTTTTGTGTCTGCTGACCAGGATGATTGGGTTGCTTTTTTGCCATTGGCGGAGTTCGCTCTCAATAATCGGGCCAGCTCTGCCACTTTGGTGTCCCCGTTTTTCTGTAATTCGGGGTTTCATCCTCGATTTTCCTCTGGTCAGGTGGAATCTTCGGATTGTCCTGGAGTGGATGCTGTGGTGGAGAGATTGCATCAGATCTGGGGGCAGGTGGTGGACAATTTGAGGTTGTCCCAGGAGAAGACTCAGCTTTTTGCCAACCGCCACCGTCGTGTTGGTCCTCGGCTTTGTGTTGGGGATTTGGTGTGGTTGTCTTCTCGTTTTGTCCCTATGAGGGTCTCTTCTCCTAAGTTTAAGCCTCGGTTCATCGGCCCGTATAAGATATTGGAGATTCTTAACCCTGTTTCCTTCCGTTTGGACCTCCCTGCATCCTTTTCTATTCATAACGTTTTTCATCGGTCATTATTGCGCAGGTATGAGGTACCGGTTGTGCCTTCCGTTGAGCCTCCTGCTCCGGTGTTGGTTGAGGGTGAGTTGGAGTACGTTGTGGAGAAAATCTTGGACTCTCGTGTTTCCAGACGGAGACTCCAGTATCTGGTCAAGTGGAAGGGATACGGCCAGGAGGATAATTCTTGGGTGAATGCATCTGATGTTCATGCCTCTGATCTGGTTCGTGCCTTTCATAGGGCCCATCCTGATCGCCCTGGTGGTTCTGGTGAGGGTTCGGTGCCCCCTCCTTGAGGGGGGGGTACTGTTGTGAATTTGGATTCTGGGCTCCCCCGGTGGCTACTGGTGGAATTGAACTGGTGTCTTCATCTTCTCTGTTCACCTGTTTCCATCAAGATGTGGGAGTCGCTATATAACCTTGCTGCTCTGTTAGTTGCTTGCCGGTCAACAATGTTATCAGAAGCCTCTCTGTGCTTGTTCCTGCTCCTAGACAACTACTAGATAAGTTGGACTCTTGTCCATGTTTGTTTTTGCATTTTTGTTCCAGTTCACAGCTGTAGTTTCGTTACTGTGTCTGGAAAGCTCTTGTGAACAGGAATTGCCACTCTGGTGTTATGAGTTAATGCCAGAGTTTTAAAGTAATTTCTGGATGGTGTTTTGATAGGGTTTTCAGCTGACCATGAAAGTGTCCTTTCTGTCTTCTGCTATGTAGTAAGTGGACCTCAAATTTGCTAAACCTATTTTCATACTACGTTTGTTATTTCATCTTTATTCACCGCCAATACATGTGGGGGGCCTCTGTCTCCTTTCGGGGTATTTCTCTAGAGGTGAGCTAGGACTGATATTTTCCTCTGCTAGCATTATTTAGTCCTCCGGCTGGTGCTGGGCATCTAGAATCAACGTAGGCATGCTACCCGGCCACTGCTAGTTGTGCGTTAGGTTTAGTTCATGGTCAGCTCAGTTCCCATCTTCCAAGAGCTAGTTCCTATATATGCTTATGCTATGTTCTCTTGCCATTGAGATCATGACAGAGTTCCTTAGGGGGTCTTCTTTCCAAAATGGTGTCACTTGTGGGGGGTTTCAATGTTTAGGCATGGTCCAATTTCTTCTCTTACCTTTGGGAAAATAAAAAATTGGGGGCGAAAAGATCATTTTTGTGAAAAAATATGATTTTTTATTTTTACGGCTCTGCATTATAAACTTCTGTGAATCACTTAATGCGTCAAAGTGCTCACCACACATCTAGATAAGTTCCTTAGGGGGTCTACTTTCCAAAATGGTGTCACTTGTGGGGTGTTTCAATGTTTAGGCATATCAGGGGCTCTCCAAACGCAACATGGCGTCCCATCTCAATTCCAGTCAATTTTGCATTGAAAAGTCAAATGGCGCTCCTTCGCTTCCGAGCTCTACCATGCGCCCAAACAGTGGTTTATCCCCACATATGGGATATCGGCGTACTCAGGACAAATTGTACAACAACTTTTGGGGTCCATTTTCTCCTGTTACCCTTGGTAAAATAAAACAAATTGGAGCTGAAGTAAATTTTTTGTGAAAAAAAGTTAAATGTTCATTTTTATTTAAACATTCCAAAGATTCCTGTGAAACACCTGAAGGGTTAAAAAACTTCTTGAATGTGGTTTTGAGCACCTTGAGGGGTGCAGTTTTTAGAATGGTGTCACACTTGGTTATTTTCTATCATATAGACCCCTCAAAATGACTTCAAATGAGATGTGGTCCCTAAAAAAAAATGGTGTTGTAAAAATGAGAAATTGCTGGTCAACTTTTAACCCTTATAACTCCCTAACAAAAAAACATTTTGGTTCCAAAATTGTGCTGATGAAAAGTAGACATGTGGGAAATGTTACTTATTAAGTATTTTGTGTGACATATCTCTGTGATTTTATTGCATAAAAATTCAAATTTGGAAAATTGTGAAATTTTCATAATTTTTGCCAAATTTCCATTTTTTTCACAAATAAACGCAGGTAATATCATAGAAATTTTATAACTATCATGAAGTACAATATGTCACGGGAAAACATTGTCAGAATCACCGGGATCCGTTGAAGCGTTCCAGAGTTATAACTTCATAAAAGGACAGTGGTCAGAATTGTAAAAATTGGCCCGGTCATTAACGTGCAAACCACCCTTGGAGGTAAAGGGGTTAATGTGAAAAAAATGAACTTTTTTGAATTTACCAAATGGCTGCAATGAAACAAAGAGTGAAAAATTTAAAGGGGTATGAATACTTTCCGTACCCACTGTATATAATCTATCACCAATGTCCCAAAATCGTATAACTGGCACTTCTAAATACACTATAATCACCAATAGTCACCCTAAGAGTAACCACCATGAAGAGATCCAGAGTATCAATAATTAAAGCTTTTATTGGAAAAATATATAAAATGCATAAAAATGCCCAAGCACCCTAACATAAGGTGGAGGCTAGGTGCAGTATATTGTATCAATTACATCAATTGCCAGGTAGTGATATCATCATAATATACCTATCTCCGTACATATAAGCTGCCTAAGCATGCTAATAGTATTTAAACAATACCAATGTACATGACAAACAATCCTAGTAATATATACCTGTAGGTTGCACCACTCTCCACCTCACCCCAACGCGCGTTTCGCACCGAGCTTCTTCCGGGGGCGTCCACTGTATATAATATAAAGTACCCCATAAAGCAATAAATCCAATACTCACCTTTCCTCCTCGTTCCTCCGCTGCTCCGACAGCTAGCACATCTCCAGACAGCAGCCGGGTAGTGACATCATCACGACCCCATGTCAGTGTCTGCGTAAGTGACATTAGATGCTTAGAGGGGGATGATGGGAGAGGGAGCGTAACGCTCCCACTCTCATCAATGCTGTCAGCTGTATCGGCATCCAGCTGATGCAGTTGAACCTGCGATGACGGGCGGGGGAACCACTGCTGGCAGCCTGCCCGAAGTGCACGCTGATACAGTTACAGTAGAGTAGCTCCGGGTAGGCTCCTTCAGAGCGTGGTTCCCGGGCAACCGACCCCTCTGCCCCCCGGTAGATACGCTACTGCCCACACACTGTTAGGACTGGCGGAACGCACCAAATAATAATATTAGAGAATATGAGGTGCGTTCGCAGTCCGGGGTCCACCATGCAGAGATGACACCTGCAGCTGAGTAATGGCGGATGGATGCTTGCTCACACGTGGATTTAACCTCATCCAGTGTGAATAAAAGCGAACTCTGTTGCTTCACAGAGTCGCCGTAAATACGCTGCACCGTTAGCAGTCACAGAGTGCAGCTGAAAGACACTAGTGGGGTCCCTATGAATCACCCCCACTAAACTGGTGATTGGACTCGCCCTGACCCTCGGTGGATTTTGAGCCCGTGCCTGAGGACGCCCTGAGTCAGATGCTGAGTCCAAGCGGGAATTCCCACCCTACACTGACCGGCTGTCAGGAAAGCGCACTGATTGCGCACGGTGCCGTACAGGCGGGCACTGCGAATAGACACAGAAACGTGTGTTAAGTGTGCAGGTAGCACTGTCGGGTGCTAGGTAGCTTCCACCATTCGCGAGCAGTCATCATCACTAGGAATGGGAATGATTAAGGAGCTTTCATCCATCGACAGACATTCATCTACACACACACGTTATCAAGTTTATACTAGCACATGGCCATGTGGCTATGCGAACCTTTTATAGCTGTAGCTCTCAAGGACCTTCCTAATGGTCCAATAGGAGCTGCTACAGGACCTGAGCGTGTGACCCCCCGACCTCCAATGGGAAGTCGTCCCGTGGGCATGCTCAGTATGGGAAAAGCAGGACTTAGTCCCTGAAACGCCTGCTCGCCACTGATCAGCACTGGCTACAAAGGCAGAGCCTGGAAAGGCAGCAGTAACCAAGCGCACAGCATCAGCCTGAGCCCGACGCTGGGACCGACGTCTCCACTGAGCAGGCTCCACTGCGGCTGGAGGAGAATGGCAGACTGCAGCGGACCTGGTTCGAGATTCCCCCTGTGCAGGGGTGGGAACTGGACTCCTAACACACACATTCACAGGTATAAATAAACAAAGAAAAAAACAAATACCTTGCTCCCATTTCCCCAGCGCTCTCCTCCAGTCTTTGCTGTGTACACAGCAGACGTGATGTAGTGATGTCATCGCATTTGCTGTCACACAGGTGTAGAGATCAGCCAGGGCCGTAGTCGTGGCTGAGCTACCCGGGCTTTGCACGCCCTGGCCTCTCTCTACATAAAAATCATGTTCCTTTGTCAGCTCACCTGCCGCTCCACTCTCTGTGATAGTATGGTCTCCTCGGCTCCAATCGGACTGCTCCAGTCCCTTGAGAAATAATGGAGACACAGTCAGAGTACAACTTCAAACACAACAATTTACTTCCATTTCTTTGCAGCTCATCCAGTTCTATTACAGCGGTTACATCAGATTTCACAGTGCATGTAATTTCAGCTTTCCCTCTAATCCTTTCCTCCTCACACGGCTCGAGCCCGGGTCCTACCATCTCATATGGCATATCAGCATCCTCCCTGTCCAGATTACTTGCCTTATGTGGGGTTCCCTCAGCCATTTCGCACCGGCTCTGAGGGCATCACCCCACGCAAACATCTGCCACATGGCGAGCGACCTGCCCGCCTTTCCTGCCATGTCTACTTTTAATTAATCTTCCGAACTGAAGCTGCTGATGCTTGTATGGCTTTGGCCAAGCTGGTAATAGGGTCCTGGATGGCCGGGCACTATGCTTGGGAACGTTGCGGGGTCTGTTGCTCGGGCTAACAGCCCACCCGAGCTCTATGGGCGCTCAGGCCTACTGCTCTCCAACCAGGAAGCTGCACCATCTTATCCCAGTGACCCCTCCTACAGTATCTATCTACACTAAAATTCCTCATCTAGTGGTAAATTCCCGCACTATGCTTTCCCTACATACATTGCAAACATAAGAACAATAAATACATTATGGATAGATGTATACATTAGGCTTTAAAACATACATCATCAAATATACATATACATGATTGTAAACTGAAGAAGGCACAGAGATTAAGAGGAATTACCGCAACCCCCTTACACAGGCAGAATTGTGAAAGGAGAAGTTGTCAGGCACTCCTCAACCATTATATTCACAGATTTTGCATCCTGAGGATGCAGATAACGGTGACATTAGAACGCGGGACAGGAGAGGGCAGACGAATGGTACGATCTCTTGGCCAATGTTTTCAGCCCTTCAGTTGGGTGGGTCCATGGGCCCTACTGAAACAGCCAGAAGGCCAGATGTGTCACTTGGGCTGCACTTTGCCCAGGTCTGTATAAAACTATTCCATAACCATAGCTACGAACTGTCCCGGATTCGGCAGAGTTGAGGGCTCATTTCCACCATTCTGGCACATCAGGGCTTTGTCCTGGCTTCTATTACTCACCCTTTTACTGATGTCTGTGCAGCGCCCCAGAGTCCTGGTCGTTGCAGTACTGTGGCTCCGCCGCTAAGGGGGGCTATGGTACGTCTGATGGCACTGAAGGAGTTCATCTGACCAGGTATCACAGACACCAATACATTTCACAGTCTGGCCTCCAGGGGGAGCTAAGGGTACTATTCATTAGGCCACTCCTCACAGTCTGGTAAAACTGGGGGTTAGGCAGGAAGTTAGGAAGAACGCTGACTGGGTTGGAACCAGACAACACCTTGTGGCAGAGGGTGTTGTAGGGGAAGATTTGGTAGGGTCCCTGTCAGGGGTGGGATCCTGACAGAGGCCTGGCAAACAGAGAGAAAGCTATGGGACCGCGCCTGCACTTCATAGCGGCGGTGCCCTAAGAAAGGACAAGAAGCGAGATTTATTGTGCTGAGTGAGAAACGAGATCAACGCAACAGGGAGAATACCAGTAGGAGTCGTGCTGTTAGACCGAGGCAACATCCTACTGAGGCGTAACTAACCGGTGGCCGGAACGCCGAGGAAGTACAGAGCTCTAAGCATTACTTCAAACCAACGGCAGGACAGAGAGCTATAGGCTGGCTGTCTCACCTACATCACCTACGCAGACATAGGGGGCAACTTGTGGACAGGGGCGACTCTAGGGTCCCGGAAGAGCTCCGAGCCTTCCCGTCATAAGGGTGCGTCCTACCATAAGATCTGGGGGACGAGATTAAGAAGAACATCAGAATCGAGTTGTTGTGAGGGAACACGAGAAACAGACACAACAGTTGTGGGGACTATCCCGTAAGCACAGCAGGGTAGGACCACAACACATAAGCGCTAGAAGGAAGGCACAGATTTCCACCTGCAAAGGGAACTCTGGAGGTGCCATCGGACCGGCCGGACTTGCGCAGCCTGGTTAACCGTACTCCGGACTGAGGACCCAGAAGCCTTCAGTAAAGAGGTAAAGAGACTGCAACCTGGTGTCCTCGTTATTTACTGCACCGCAACACCACCACCATCCACATCTATCATTGTGCGCCCCTCAGCAGGGTCATGGACCAGGTCTAGCCACCGTGACAACCCCAGAGCAGAGACTCAGAGGCCCGGTACCCCTCAGCCCTGCGGCAGTGGGGGCGCTACATCTGCATCAATCCATGACTCCTCCTCAGGAGGAACAGCCGCATCTCTCTGCACTGACATAAATTAAATTACAAAATTCACACTGCTCCTCGGGACTTAAACTCATGTCTTCATGTTCTCAGGTAGCAGCTCTAGTGAAGAGTATGGTAAACATAGGAGAATTTGGTAATCTTGAGATGTATTACAGGCAGTGAACCCAGAAGCAGATTATAAATGTACAGCTGTTTAGCTGTGGGTGAAACGCTGCAGATCGGAAGGAGGGAAGTGTGGGCGGTGACTGTGTGCATGTATACTGTGTGCGGGCGGGGTCTGCGGACTGTCCGAGGGTCTGCCAGGACGTCTGCGGGGCTGTCTGCGGGCTGTCCGGGGCTGTGCGTTGCTGTCCGGTGGTGTCCGGCGCTGTCCGGGTATGTGCGGGGCTGTCCGGATGTTTGTGGGGCTGTGCGGGTGTGTGCAGGGCTGTGCGGCGCTGTCCGGGTGTGTGCGGTGCTGTCCGGGGGTGTGCGGCGCTGTCGGGGGGTCTGCGGGGCTGTGCATGGGGGTCTTTGGGTGGGTGTGTGTTTGTATGTGTGTGTGCAGGCATCGTCTGATGGGACTACAAGTCCCATCGGGCTATGCCTGCTACAGTGACAGTGTTTGACACATTACCAATGATGGGACAGTGGTAGTCCCATCATCAGCTAATATGTTGAATGTAAAAAAAACAAAAACACATATACAGTACATACAACATACAACATATAACATACAGTACATACAACATACAGTACATACAGTACACACAACATACAATACATACAAAATGCAGTACAAAGACATACTGATAGGGAATTTAGATTGTGAGCCCCATCGGGGACAGCGATGATAATGTGTACTAACTGTAAAGCGCTATATAAAAATAAAGATTATTATTATTATTACATACAACATATAACATATAACATGCAGTACATACAACAGACAGTACACGCAACATACAACATACAGTACATACAACATACAATATACAGTACAAACAGCATACAGCACATACAACATACAGTACATACAACATACAGTACATGCAACATATAACATACAGTACATACAACATACAGTACATACAACATACAGTACATACAACATACAGTACATACAGTACATATACACAACACATACAGTACATACAACATTGTGTACATGGAGCGCCCCCACGTGTAGGGCAATGGGGTACTCGGTACCAGGTCTATCTCTCTCGGTTCTGGGGATGTCACGGTGGCCCGATCCGGTCCGTGGACCTTCTGAGGGGCGTCCAATTAAAGGTGAAGTTTGTCTGGTGTTCGTGACGCCACCTGTGGTATTCGGTCAGGGTGACCGACGCTGCTAGGGGTCCGCTGGGGTGATGGAGTGGCAGCTAGATGGTATAACTTCCCATAGGTGAATTATGTCCCCAGGGCTACCCAGATGTGTAGATGGTGATGGTGGACGTTGTAAGGCGCAATGAATAACGAGGACACAAAGGTTGCAGTCTCTTTACCTTTTACTGAAGACTTCAGGGTCCACAGTCCAGAGTACCGTTCACAGGGCAGGCAGAGTCCGGCCGGTCCGAATGCACATCCTGTTGTGAATTTACTTTTTGGCTCCCTCTAGTGGCTACTAGTGATTTGACTCTGGGTTTGTCAGTCATTCCTTTTATGCTCACCTGGGTCGTTAGGTCAGGGGTGTTGCTATATAAGCTCCCTGGACCTTCAGTTCAATGCCTGGCAACGTTGATATCAGAGCTAATCTGTAGTGCTCTTGCCTACTGATCCTGGTTCCTGCTTGATTAAGCTAAGTCTGCTTTTTTGCTTTTTGCAATTCGTTATTGTTTGCATTTTTTGTCCAGCTTGTATATTATCTGTATCCTGACCTTGCTGGAAGCTCTAGGGCGGCTGGTGTTCTCCCCCCGGGCCGTTAGACGGTTCGGGGGTTCTTGAATCTCCAGCATGGATTTTTTATAGGGTTTTTGTTGACCATATAAGTTATCTTACTATATTCTGCTATTAGTAAGTGGGCCTCTCTGTGCTAAACCTAGTTCATCTCTGTGTTTGTCATTTCCTCTTACCTCACCGTTATTATTTGTGGGGGGCTTGTATCCTACTTTTGGGGTCCTTTCTCTGGAGGCAAGAGAGGTCTTTGTTTTCCTCTTCTAGGGGTAGTTAGCTCTCCGGCTGGCGCGAGACATCTAGCGACCAACGTAGGCATGTTCCCCGGCTACTTCTAGGGTTGGCGTTAGGAGTAGATATATGGTCAACCCAGTTACCACTGCCCTATGAGCTGGATTTTTGTACTTTGCAGACTTGCTGATATCTCTGAGACCCTCGCCATTGGGGTCATAACACATCCAGAGTTCCCTTATCCAGGTGGAAATCAGTAGCCTTCCTACTAGCGCCTGTGTGTTGTAGTACCTCCCTGCTGAGCACCACGGGATAGTCCTCACAACTTTCATGGATGTTTCTGATCTTCTCTCTCTCTGTCCCCCAGATGGAATGGATAGGACAACCCGTATGACGGGGTAGGCCTGGAGCTTATTTATAGGGACCCTAGAGACGCCCCTCTCCCACAATTTGCCTCCGTGTCTTCTTAGGTATTAAGGTCGGGCAACCAACTTGGAATTGACTGTCCTGCCGGTCTCTGAAGTAATACGTAGAGTCAATTACTCCCTTGGTGTTCTGGCCACCGGCTACGCGCCTCAGAAGGAGGCTGCCGATCTTGGGGCAGAACTCCTCCCGGTATTATCTCCTTGTGCTGTGACTTCGTTTCTCACTCTCCACAATACAATTCTCTTCGTATGCTTTCTTAGGATGCTGCCGCAATGGGTGCAGGCGCAGCTCCATAACTATCTATCTCGTGCTTGGCCTCTGTCAGGATCCCACCCCTGACAGGGACCCTCTGTCTGCAGCTCAGATGTTCCTCCTTCTCCCCCTGTCTGCCTGACAGGTCCTCTCTGGGTCAAACCCAGGTAGCTTCTGACTAACTTCCTATCCAACCCACCAGTTTTACCCGTGTGTGAGGAGTGCCCTAATAGATAGAAGCAAGGCTCCCCCTGGTGGACTGGAGTATGAAGTGTAGTGTGTGTCTTGTGATACCTGGTCAGGTGAACTCCTTTAGTACCATCAGACGTAATATCTCTCCCCTGGTGGAAGAGCGACATTACTGCAACGACCAGGACTCTGGGGCGCTGCATACATACTCACCAATCCCCTTGATTCTGAAGCCCTTGCTCACATGTAAAAAATATTAAAATAATAAACAAACAATATACTCCCTGATCCGCAGTTATCCAATTAATATGAGTGCCCCACGACGATCTCCAGGGGCTCTGGAAATACAATGATAGAAGGTATCCTTCCGCACTGTATCCCTCCGCTGCTGCGAGAAATAGTTCCTACTCTCACTTGTGGCACCGCTGTGTGGGAAAATTCCCACGCAGCTTTGCCATAAAGTGAGATCAATGAACTCAGGTAACCTCAGTGATGCACTGCAGGAGCCATTGTCTCCTGTCAGTTCATCACTGGGAGGCCCTATAGAGCAGTGACATCACCTGATGTCACTGTTCTATAGGGGAGATCGTCGTGGGACATTCATTATTAATTGGATTACGGTGGAACAGGAGTATAGGGTTGGTTTATTATTTTTAATTTTTTGCAGGCGATCGAGGGTGTTGCAGGAATTAAGCATGCTTGTAAGTATGGTGAAATTAAGATTAAAATACTTTTTTCTGGTTGTGTCTTTATTTTTTTAACTCTTTCACCACTATAGGATTAGTAATGGATAGGCGTCTAATTGACGCCTCTCCATTATTAACCGGGATTCATGTCACCTTACAAGGTGACATTAACCCTTATTACCCCATATGACACCACTACAGGGGAGTGGGAAGACAGGGGCTAAGTACCGGAATTAGAGCATCTTACATTTCTTGGGCGGCTAGGGGCTGGTATTTGTAGCCGGGGGGGAAGGGGGAGGCAAATATCCATGGCCCCTCTCTAGGCTATGAATATCAGCCCGCAGCTGTCTGCGTAGCCTTTCTGGCTATAAAATATAGGGGATCCCCACGTCATTTTTTGGGGGTCCCCCTATTTTAATAGCCAGTAAAGGCTATGCAGACAGATGTGGGCTGATATTCATAGCCTGGGAAGGGGATATGGGTATTAACCACTTCCAAGGCTACAAATATTGGCCCCCGCCGTCGGCTTTCCCCCTCTGGCACAGAAAATTGCGCGGGAGCCCATGCCATTTTTTTACCTTTTTTTTTAACCCCGGCTTTCCCCCTCTGGCGCAGAAAATTGCGCGGGAGCCCATGCCATTTTTTTTACCTTTTTTTTTTAACCCCTTTACCCCCAAGGGTTGTTTGCACGTTAATGACCGGGCCAATTTTTAACAATTCTGACCACTGTCCCTTTATGAGGTTATAACTCTGGAACGCTTCAACGGATCCCGGTAATTCTGACATTGTTTTCTGGAGACATATTGTACTTCATTATAGTGGTAACATTTCTTTGATATTACCTGCGTTTATTTGTGAAAAAATTGGAAATTTGGCGAAAAGTTTGAAAATTTAGCAATTTTCCAACTTTGAATTTTTATACAATTAAATCACAGAGATATGTCACACAAAATACTTAATAAGTAACATTTCCCACATATCTACTTTACAACTCCTTAGGGAGTTATAAGGGTTAAAAGTTGACCAGCAATTTCTCATTTTTACAACACCATTTTTTTTTAGGGACCACATCTCATTTGAAGTCATTTTGAGGGGTCTATATGATGGAAAATACCCAAGTGTGACACCATCCTAAAAACTGCACCCCTCAAGGTGCTCAAAACCACATTCAAG
Organism: Ranitomeya variabilis; assembly: GCF_051348905.1. NCBI lineage: Eukaryota > Metazoa > Chordata > Amphibia > Anura > Dendrobatidae > Ranitomeya > Ranitomeya variabilis. Next base: position 69,677,169 of record NC_135239.1, on the reverse strand, counting down.
AAGTTTATTAACCCTTCAGGTGTTTCACAGGAATTTTTGGAATGTTTAAATAAAAATGAACATTTAACTTTTTTACACAAAAAATTTACTTCAGCTCCAATTTGTTCTATTTTACAAAGGGTAACAGGAGAAAATGGACCCCAAAAGTTGTTGTACAATTTGTCCTGAGTACGCCGATACCCCATATGTGGTGTGGGGGTAAACCACTGTTTGGGTGCATGGCAGAGCTCGGAAGCGAAGGAGCTCCATTTGACTTTTCAATGCAAAATTGACTGAAATTCAGATGGGACGCCATGTTGCGTTTGGAGAGCCACTGATGTGCCTAAACATTGAAACCCCCGACAAGTGACACCATTTTGGAAAGTAGACCCCCTAAGGAACTCATCTAGATGTGTTGTGAGAGCTTTGAACCCCCAAGTGTTTCACTACAGTTTATAATGCAGAGCCGTAAAAATAAAAAATCCTTTTTTTTCCACAAAAATTATTTTTTAGCCCCCAGTTTTGTATTTTTCCAAGGGAAACAGTGTAAGTTGAACCCCAAAAGTTGTTGTCCAATTTGTCCTGAGTACGCTGATACCCAAAATGTGGGGGGAATCACCGTTTGGGCGCATGGCAGAGCTCGGAAGGGAAGGAGCGTCATTTGGAATGCAGAGTTAGATGGAATGGTCTGCAGGCGTCACGTTGCATTTGCAGAGCCCCTTATGTACCTAAACCGTAGAAACTCCCCACAAGTGACCCCATATTGGAAACTAGACCCCCCAAGGAACTTACCTAGATGTGTTGCGAGAACTTTGAACCCCCAAGTGTTTCACTACAGTTTATAACGCAGAGCTGTGAAAATAAAAAATCTTTTTTTTTCCACAAAAATTATTTTTTAGCCCCCAGTTTTGTATTTTTCCAAGGGAAACAGTGTAAATTGAACCCCAAAAGTTGTTGTCCAATTTGTCCTGAGTATGCTGATACCCAATATGTGGGGGGTAACCACCGTTTGGGCGTATGGCAGAGCTCGGAAGGGAAGGAGCGCCATTAGCCCCCAGTTTTGTATTTTCCCAAGAGTAACAGGAGAAATTGGACCCCAAAAGTTGTTGTCCAATGTGTCCTGAGTACGCTGAGACTGGAATTGAGATCGGACGCAATGTCGCATTTGGAGAGCCCCTGATGTGCCTAAACAGTGGAAACCCCCCAATTATAACTGAAACCCTAATCCAAACACACCCCTAACCCTAATCTCAACTGTAACCCTGACACACCCCTAACCCTAATCCCATCCCTATTCCCAACTGTAAATGTAATCCAAACCCTAACCCTAACTTTAGCCACAACCCTAACTTTAGCCCCAACTCTAACTTTAGCCCCATCCCTAACCCTAACTGTAGCCCTAACCATAGCCCCAACCCTAACCCTAGCCCTAACCCTAGCCTTAACCCTAGCCCTAACCCTAGCCCTAATCCTAATGGGAAAATGGAAATAAATACATTTTTTTAATTTTTTAATTTTTCGTAACTAAGGGGGTGATGAAGGTGGGGTTGATTTACTATTTATAGCGGGTTTTCTAGCGGATTTTTATGATTGGCAGCCGTCACACACTAAAAGACGCTTTTTTATTGCAATAAATGTTTTTTGCGTTACCACATTTTGAGTGCTATAATTTTTCCATATTTTGGTCCACAGAGTCATGTGAGGTCTTGTTTTTTGCGGGACGAGTTGACGTTTTTAATGGTAATATTTTCGGGCATGTGACTTTTTTATCGCTTTTTATTCCGATTTTTGTGAGGCAGAATGAGCAAAAACCAGCTATTCATGAATTTCTTTTGGGGGGGGGCGCTTATACCATTCCGCGTTTGGTAAAATAGATAAAGCAGTTTTATTCTTCGGGTCAGTACGATTACAGCGATACCTCATTTATATCATTTTTTATGTTTTGGCGCTTTTATACGATAAATACTATTTTAGAGAAAAAATAATTATTTTTGCATCGCTTTATTCTTAGGACTTTAACTTTTTTATTCTTTCGCTGATGATGCTGTATTACAGCTCGTTTTTTGCGGGACAAGATGATGTTTTCAGCGGTACCATGGTTATTTATTTCCGTCTTTTTGATCGCATGTTATTCCACTTTTTGTTAGGCGGTATGATAATAAAGCGTTGTTTTTGCCTCGTTTTTTTTTTTAATTTTTTTACGGTGTTCACTGAAGGGGTTAACTAGAGGGGCAGTTTTATAGGTCGGGTCGTTACGGACGTGGCGATACTATATATGTGTAGTTTTATTTTTTTTTATTTTTATTTAGCTAAAGGAATGTATTTATTGGAACAATATTTTTTTATTATTATTATTTATTTAGGAATTTTTTTTTATTTTTTTTTACACATGTAATTTTTTTTTTTTTAACATTTTTACTTTGCCCCAGGGGGGGACATCACAGTAAAGTGACAGATCGCTGATCTGACACTTTGCTGTGCACTGTGTCAGATCGGCGATCACACAGCACATCAGGGAGGCTTCCCGGCGCCTGCCCTGAGCAGGCGCTGGTAAGCCACCTCCCTGCACGACCTGGATGCAGCCCCGTGGCCATTTTGGATCCGGGGACTGCAGGGAGGAGACGCTCGGTACAAGGTGAGCACATCGCCTTGTTCCGATCGACTCAGGGAAGCCCTCAGGGAGCCGCCTCCCTGCGCAATGCTTCCCTATACCGCCGGCACACTGCGATCATGTTTGATCGCAGTGTGCCGGGGGTTAATATGCCAGGGGCGGTCCGTGACCGCTCCTGGCACATAGTACCGGATGTCAGCTGCGATAGTCAGTGGACACCCGGCCGCGATCGGCCGCGCTCCCCTCATGAGCGCGGCCGATCGCGCTGGACGTACTATTCCATCCTTGGGAAGTAGGGCCGACCCCACATGGACGGAATAGTACGTCCGATGACAGAAAGGGGTTAATTAAACATGTTCATTAATAAACATCGGCCTTGCTATTGGAGCACCCCCAGACGCAGGGCCGCGGGGTACTCGGTACCGGGTCTCTCTGTCTCGGTTCTAGGGTTGTCACGGTGGCTAGACCCGGTCCGTGCCCTGCTAAGGGGCGTCCAATGAAAGGTGTGATGATGGTGCGTGCTGCAGGTCGCAATGAATAACGAGGACACAGGGTTGCAGTCTCTTTACCTCCTTACTGAAGGCTTCAGGATCCTCAATCTAGAGTACTGCTAACAGGGCTGGCTGAGACCGGCCGGTCCGAAGGCACATCCAGAATTCCCTTTGCAGGTGGAAATCAGTGCCTACCTTCTAGCGCCTGTGTGTTGTAGTACCTCCCTGCTGAGCACCACGGGATAGTCCTCACAACTGTTGTGTCTGTTTCTGATGTTCTTCTCTCACAACTCGTATCTATTCTGATGTTCTTCTCCGTCCCCCAGATGATACGGATAGGACACACCCGTATGACGGGTAGGCCTGGAGTTCTTCCGGGACCCTAGCGTCGCCCCTCTCCCACAATTGCCCCCTATGTCTTCTTAGGTGATTTAGGTGAGACAGCCAACCTAAAATTAACTGTCCTGCCGCTGTTTGAAGTATTGCTTGGAGCCTAATACTTCCTCGGCGTTCCGGCCACCGGCTACGTGCCTCAGTAGGATGTTGCCTCGATCTTATGGCACGACTCCTACTGGCTTTATCTCCTTTTTGCTGCGATCTCGTTTCTCACTTCTCCACAATAAACCTCGCTTCGCTTCCCTTCTTAGGATGCCGCCGCAACGGGTGCAGGCGCGGCTCCGTAACGTTCTGTTCTGTTCGCTAGGCCACTGTCAGGATCCCACCCCTGACAGAGACCCCCTGAATCTTCCCGTGCAACACCCTCTGCCACAGGATGTTGCCTGGATCCAACCCAGTCAGCTTCTGACTAACTTCCTATCGAGCCCCCAGTTTTACCAGATTGTGAGGAGTGGCCTAATACATAGAACCCTTTGCTCCCCCTGGTGGCCAGAATGTGAAGTGTAAAGTGTGACTGTGATCCCTGGTCAGGTGAACTCCTTAAGTGCCATCAGACGTACCATCACTCCCCTTAGCGGCAGAGCGGCAGTACTGCAATGACCAGGACTCTGGGGCGCTGCACTCCCCTCCGGTTAAATCCAGTGCTCCCGGACTGGGAAGAAAACAACAATACATGTCAGCAAAAGACATACAAATTTTGAAATGCAATGAACAAGTAATAATAACAGTGCTTCCCTTTATGGGAGGTGAGGACTCTTGAACGTTACAAACAAAACATGGTTAAATATTTTAAATAACATACTATAAATAACTTTTATTACCCAGCCGGGTATTCTACTAAGTGCAAATTCTGAACAATAATTTAACTTTTCCTTTAAGGGCGTATAAGCTGAACCCACTAAAGGCTTACTATAAAACTTCTAAAATATAAATTAACTTTTTCTTTATTTTTCTCTTCTAAGTGCAACATTTTCTTTTTACTCTCTGATTTTTCATATGCAGGACCGCCTGTCTATCTGCCCAGGCCTACTGCCTCTTTTCTTAGTACAGGATCAATTAACCATCTCTCTATGGCTCTCAGGAGGACTCACTATCTAACCCCTATGGGTTTACTTTCCTGTCATCATTCTCTAGTAACATTATTAAACCATTCTCTATAACTACCTAGCTAACTACATATTACTTATAAGCAAAACATTATTACCATCTACTTTCTTTAAGGCAACATTATACTTTAAGTGCAACTAGTGAACGTTCCCTTTAAGAGGGAACCAAGTCTCTTTGAGGTAATGCAGACTCTCTGTATCTGCAAGTCCAGTTAAGGCAGGAGCTTCCATGATGTACTCAGGAACAGTCTCTTCACAAAGCTCTCCTTCTTGTAAAACCAGTAAGGGGCACCTTTAAGAAGGTGCAAACTATTTACAATACAGTTTGTGAACCATTCACCGTCCATGATTCGGCAGTCTTTGTAACATTGTGGAACAAAAGCAAAAAGGAAAACAAAGGCAAAAATAAAAAAGCAATGGGGATCCCGGGTAAATGAAGGAATCCCTTTAAGAACAACCCTGGTCGGGTATTAGCAGCAGGGGTCACGGAAGACAAACAGTTAACGAACTATATACAATTTTCAGCAGCTTAGGCTCATAAATCAGGAGGTGGTTTCCACCAGGGCCTTACCTCACAGGTAGCCCTCTGGGGCTTAGGGAGGCTTGACCCCAGATCCACCCCTCTCAACCGAGGGCAGGTGGGACTCAAGGTCACACGTTGGGTTGAGACCGCCGGTTGATCCATAACACAGGCGGTAATCGGCCCTTCAACAAGGGGCCCGGTCTCCTGGGCCTCAGGGGCGGCCGGAAGAGCTGCGCACCGCTGGACATCCTGAGCCCTCCAGGCAGTCCCTCGCTGCCACCGGGTGTAGACTACGGCATCTCCAGGCTGCAGGTTGCCGCGTCAATCCCCCCATGGCAGGGTACCACCTCGCCCCGGGCGACATGTACCTTCAGCGGCTCCCCGATCTCCTGAATAACTCCCCGTCCTTCCTGGGAGTTAAAGGTTACCACTACACCCCACTTCGGCGGAGGATCTTGCACTTCGGCTTTCAGATCGATCACGGCCACAGGTCGGGCTTCTCTCTCCTTCTCCTTTCGCCACGCGGCCACTAGGTGCCGCCGGTGCTCCATCCATGGCCTCACTTTCAAATCCCGCTCCCGCGGTTCACGGCCCGGTGACGGGGTCTGTGAGTCCTCCGCGGTCGGGTCGGGTGAAGAGAAGAACGCAGGGGTCAGGCGAATCTCTGCAGATTGGACCAGCCGGGAACTCACTCGGGCGTGGGCTTCTCGGCACCGCTCCTCCTGCCGGGCTTCGGCCGCAACCACCCATTCGTCCGGCGAGCGACTGCTGGGTTCTCCTCTCTCAAGCAGCTCTGCAGCAGTCAGCGCCGGCTGTAGCGGTGGGTCCTGGCTCGCCACCAATGATGCGGGCTGACGCCGGGTCGGGTCGTCCCCACATGGCTGCTTGGAGGCCGCCATATGTGTCCCTTCTTCTCGATCGTCTTCCCGCGTTCTCTTTCATGGGCGGCCCCATCTCCATGGTCTCCACCCTCCGAAGAGAATGAGAAGGCGGACCTCAGCCACTGACGGACACGTCCTCAGGATACAGCAATACTTAGACTGGGCGGCCATTGTCTTTCGTGCTCTTCAGCTTGTCTACGCCCACTTCCACGCCCTTCTTCTCCTCCTGGCGCTGTAATGGCAACGGTTTTGGCGGGAATCAGCAATGCACAGTCTTTGCAATAAATCACAGTTCAGGCACAGTTCAGACACAGTTCCAAGGCACACATGACCTGATTCTTCAGGCTTAAGTAGATCCTGTTCGTGACGCCAAGTTGGAGCGCCCCCAGACGCAGGGCCGCGGGGTACTCAGTACTGGGCCTCTCTGTCTCGGTTCTAGGGTTGTTAGAACTACGGTGGCTAGACCCGGTCCGTGACCCTGCTAAGGGGCGTCCAATGAAAGGTGCGATGATGGTGTGTGGTGCAGGTCGCAATGAATAACGAGGACACAGGGTTGCAGTCTCTTTACCTCTTTACTGAAGGCTTCAGGATCCTCAATCCAGAGTACTGCTAACAGGGCTGGCTGAGACCGGCCGGTCCGAAGGCACATCCAGAATTCCCTTTGCAGGTGGAAATCAGTGCCTACCTTCTAGCGCCTGTGTGTTGTAGTACCTCCCTGCTGAGCACCACGGGATAGTCCTCACAACTGTTGTGTCTGTTTCTGATGTTCTTCTCTCACAACTCGTATCTATTCTGATGTTCTTCTCCGTCCCCCAGATGATACGGATAGAACACACCCGTATGACGGGTAGGCCTGGAGTTCTTCCGGGACCCTAGCGTCGCCCCTCTCCCACAATTGCCCCCTATGTCTTCTTAGGTGATTTAGGTGAGACAGCCAACCTAAAATTAACTGTCCTGCCGCTGATTGAAGTATTGCTTGGAGCCTAATACTTCCTCGGCGTTCCGGCCACCGGCTACGCGCCTCAGTAGGATGTTGCCTCGATCTTACGGCACGACTCCTACTGGCTTTATCTCCTTTTTGCTGCGATCTAGTTTCTCACTTCTCCACAATAAACCTCGCTTCGCTTCTTAGGATGCCGCCGCAACGGGTGCAGGCGCGGCTCTGTAACGTTCTGATCTGTTCGCTAGGCCACTGTCAGGATCCCACCCCTGACAGAGACCCCCCTGAATCTTCCCCTGCAACACCCTCTGCCACAGGATGTTGCCTGGATCCAACCCAGTCAGCTTCTGACTAACTTCCTATCCAGCCCCCAGTTTTACCAGATTGTGAGGAGTGGCCTAATACATAGAACCCTTTGCTCCCCCTGGTGGTCAGAATGTGAAGTTTAAACTGTGACTGTGATACCTGGTCAGGTGAACTCCTTAAGGTGCCATCAGACGTACCATCACTCCCCTTAGCGGCGGAGCGTCAGTACTGCAACGACCAGGACTCTGGGGCGCTGCACTATTATACATCTATCCATATATCTACCTATAGATATATTTATAGATAGATATATCTATAGATACATAGATATATCTATCCATATATCTATCTAACTATCCATATATCTATTTACATCTATTCATAAATATATCTATCCATACATATATCTATAGACAGATATATGAATAGATAGATCTATGTATCTATAGATCTATCTATATTATTATTATTATTATTATTATTTATTTATATAGCACCATTGATTCCATGGTGCTGTACATGAGAAGGGGTTACATCAAAATACAAATATCACTTACAGTAAACAAAACTAACAATGACAGACTGGTACAGAGGGAAGAGGACCCTGCCCTTGCGGGCTTACATTTTACAGGATTAAGGAGACAGTAGGTCGAGGGTTGCAGTAGCTCCACTGGTGTTGAGGTGGCCGTGTGGTCTTTACAGGCTGTAAGCTTCTTTGAAGAGGTGGGTTTTCAGGTTTCTTTTGAAGGATCCAAAAGTAGTGGATAACCGGACGTGTTGGGGCACTGAATTCCAGAGGATGGGTGATATTCGGGAGAAGTCTTGGAGGCGATTGGGTGAGGAGCGAATAAGTGTGGAGGAGAGGAGGAGGTCTTGGGAGGACCGGAGATTACGTGAGGGAAGATATTGAGAGATTAGTGTGGAAATATATGGAGGAGAAAGGTTATGGATGGCTTTGTAGGTCAGTGTTAGTAATTTAAACTGGACACGCTGGGAAATTGGGAGCCAGTGAAGGGATTTACAAAGAGGGGAAGCAGGAGTGTAGCGAGTAGAGAGATTAGTTAGTTGGACAGCAGAGTTAAGGATGGACTGGAGGGGTGCGAGAGTGTTAGAAGGTAGGCTACAGAGGAGTATGTTGCAGTAGTCGAGGCGGGAGATGATTAGGGCATGCACGAGCATTTTGGTAGAGTATGGGTTGAGGAAAGGATGGATTCTGAAAATATTTTTGAGCTGGAAGCGACAGGAGGTGGCGAGAGCTTGGATGTGTGGTTTGAAGGACAGGGCGGATTCAAGGGTTACTACGAGGCAGCGGATTTTGGGGACAGGGGAAAGTGTGATTTCATTTATTTTGATAGATAAATCAGGTAGGGAAGATATGCGTGATGGAGGAAAGATAATGAGTTCAGATTTGTCCACATTGAGCTTGAGGAAGTGAGAGGAGAAGAAGGAGGATATGGCTGATAGACACTCTGGGATTCTGGAGAGCAGAGAGGTGATATCTGGGCCCGAGAGGTAGATCTGAGTGTCATCGGCATATAGATGGTACTGGAAGCCATAGGACCTTATGAGTTGTCCCAGGCCGAGTGTATAGATTGAGAAGAGTAAGGGTCCTAGGACAGAGCCTTGGGGGACTCCAACAGAGAGGGGGCGAGATGAAGAGTAGGAAACGCTAAATGTGCGGTTGGCAAGGTATGAGGAGATCCAAGATAGGGCAAGGTCTTTGACCCCAAAGGAAGAGAGGATCTGTAGTAGGAGGCAGTGGTCAACTGTGTCGAAGGCAGAGGACAGGTCTAGGAGGAGGAGTATAGAGAATTGTCTGTTAGCTTTGGCTGTAAGTAAGTCATTAGTAATTTTGGTCAGGGCAGTCTCAGTTGAATGGTGGGGACGGAAGCCAGATTGAAGCTATATGTAGATCTATCTATCTATCTCATTACATCTATCTATCTATCTATCTATCTATCTATCTATCTATCTGAAGAAAATTACAGCAATACAAAGAAAGAGTCCAGGTGCAGAGCCCTCCAGGCAAATACCAAACCTCAATAATAAAAATCCCGAAAAATTGGAGGCAGCACACCGTTTGTAGTGAAAAGGAGCTATTTAATCAGCCCAGAAGGCGACGTTTCGGTCCCAACAGGAAAGAAAGGCTTGAGAAAGGTTTCTGTTGGCACTGAAACGTCGCCTTCTGGGCTGATTAAATAGCTCCTTTTCACTACAAACTGTGTGCTGCCTCCAATTTTTCTGGATTTTTATCTAGATAGATAGATAGATAGATAGATAGATAGATAGATAGATAGATAGATAGATAGATAGATAGATAGATAGATATGGGATAGATAGAAGGAATGAGATAGATATAACTATTCATATATCTTATATCTATGGATAGATGTAAATAGATATATGGATAGTTAGAAAGATATATGGATAGATACATAGATATATCTATCCATATATCTAGCTACATCTATCCATAGATATATCTATCTCATTCCTTCTAGCTATCCCATATCTATCTATAGATAGATATATATAGATATATAGATAGAAGGAATGAGATAGATGGATAGATAGATGATAGATATAATAGATAGATAGAAGGAATGAGATAGATAAATGATAGAATAGATAGATAAATAGAAGGAATGAGATAGATAGATAGATAGATAGATGATAGATAGATTTATAGATAGATAATATCTATTGATCTATGTATGTATCTATAGAGCTATCTATGCATCTCATTCCTTCTATCTATAGATCTATCTACCTATCTATCTATCTATATTTCTATCTATCTATTATCTATCTATATTTCTATCTATCTATCTATCTATCTATCTATCTATCTATCTATCTATCTATCTGTGTGTGTGATGGAGTGTGGGTTGGACAAATGTAAAATAAGAGTTTGGACAATAAATGACATCACAAATCTTTTTTTTGTTCAATAATACAAATTTATTTATCTTTCAAAACACATACAAAAACGCATAACAAAACATAAAACGCATCAAAAATGTGCAAAAAACACATTAAAATGCACCTGCGTTTTCTGCCTAGAGATTAGGATTTGGAGGGCCCTACCAGGGCAGTGGGGTACTTGGTACTGGGTCCGGTCTTAAAGGACATGTCACGGTGGCTGCGTCCCGGACCATGGCCCTGGGCATCCAATGAAAGGGGAACGGTCTTTAAAGGGATATTGCAAATGAGTCTGTCGTGACGCCATCTGTGGGGTTCGGTCAATAGTGCGACCGACGCTGCGTTAAAGGGGTCTTCTGGGGGATGTTGTTGCAGCAATGATGGTAACGCTTCCCACAGGTGAAGCGGGGTCCCCAGAGGTCCTGAAGTGTATGGCGATGATGGTGTAGGCCGGTAAAATGAGTAAAGGACACAAGTTGTAAGTCTTTACCTGGTTTACTGTAGTTAGCAGGCCACAGTCCAGGGTACCAGGCATGGGTGATGGTGGTCCGGCCGGCTAGGAGGCAATGGAGGATTCCTTTTTTCCAGTCGAGGTCCGTGAGCCTTTCCAACTAGCACTTGCTGTATATGAAGTCCCTGCTGCCTGAAGCTTTCTGCATAGTCCCCTGTTGTGAAATTGGATTTTGGGCTCCCCCGGTGGCCACTGGTGGAATTGAACTTGTGTGCATCATCCCCTCTGTTCACCTGTTCCCATCAGGATGTGGGAGTCGCTATTTAACCTTGCTCCTCTGTCACTTCCATGCCGGTCAACATTGTAATCAGAAGCCTTTCTGTGCATGTTCCTGCTTCTAGACAACTCCCAGCTAAGTCGGACTTTTGTCCTTGTTTGTTTTTTGCATTTTGTTCCAGTTCACAGCTGCAGTTTCGTTTCTGTGTCTGGAAAGCTCTTGTGATCTGAAATTGCCACTCTGATGTTATGAGTTAATACTAGAGTCTTAAAGTAATTTCAGGATGGTATTTTGATAGGGTTTTCAGCTGACCATGAAAGTGCCCTTTCTGTCTTCCTGCTATCTAGTAAGCGGACCTCGATTTTGCTAAACCTATTTTCATACTACGTTTGTCATTTTCATCTAAAATCACCGCCAATATATGTGGGGGCCTCTGTCTGCCTTTCGGGGAAATTTCTCTAGAGGTGAGCCAGGACTGTATTTTCCTCTGCCAGGATTAGTTAGTCCTCCGGCTGGCGCTGAGCGTCTAGGGATAAAACGTAGGCACGCTACCCGGCTACTGTTAGTTGTGCGGCAGGTTTAGTTCATGGTCAGTTTAAGTTTCCATCCTTCCAAGAGCTAGTTCATATGTATGCTGGGCTATGTTCTCTTGCCATTGAGAACCATAACAGTTTGACCGGCCTACAAAGGGTTAAATTAATTGGCAGAGAAAGGAGAGAAAAAAGAAGTCTGCTGAAAATTTTTTTTTTTTTTTTTTCCTTCAGTTCTGAGTGTGCTTTCAATTGAATCACTTGCAAGTCTGCCTATATTGCAGCCTTCCTCTCTCTCTCTCCTTCTAATCCTGGAATGGCTCTGTGTTCACCTGTTTAAAATGGATATTCAGAGTTTAGCTGCAGGTTTGAATAATCTCACCACGAAAGTTCAAAATTTACAAGATTTTGTTGTTCATGTTCCTATATCTGAACCTAGAATTCCTTTGCCTGAATTTTTCTCGGGGAATAGATCTTGCTTTCAAAATTTCAAAAATAATTGCAAGTTGTTTTTGTCCCTGAAATCTCGCTCTGCTGGAGATCCTGCACAGCAGGTCAGGATTGTGATTTCCTTGCTCCGGGGCGACCCTCAAGATTGGGCTTTTGCATTGGCTCCAGGGGATCCTGCGTTGCTCAATGTGGATGCGTTTTTTCTGGCCTTGGGGTTGCTTTATGAGGAACCTCATTTAGAGCTTCAGGCGGAAAAAGCCTTGATGTCCCTATCTCAGGGGCAAGATGAAGTTGAAATATACTGCCAAAAATTCCGTAAATGGTCTGTGCTTACTCAGTGGAATGAGTGCGCCCTGGCGGCGAATTTCAGAGAGGGTCTCTCTGATGCCATTAAGGATGTTATGGTGGGGTTCCCTGTGCCTGCGGGTCTGAATGAGTCCATGACAATGGCTATCCAGATCGATAGACGTCTGCGGGAGCGCAAACCTGTGCACCATTTGGCGGTGTCTACTGAGAAGACGCCAGAGAATATGCAATGTGATAGAATTCTGTCCAGAAGCGAACGGCAGAATTTTAGACGAAAAAATGGGTTGTGCTTTTATTGTGGTGATTCAACTCATGTTATATCAGCATGCTCTAAGCGCACTAAGAAGCTTGATAAGTCAGTTTCAATTGGCACTTTTCAGTCTAAGTTTATTCTATCTGTGACCCTGATTTGTTCTTTATCATCTATTACCGCGGACGCCTATGTCGACTCTGGCGCCGCTTTGAGTCTTATGGATTGGTCCTTTGCCAAACGCTGTGGGTATGATTTAGAGCCTCTTGAAACTCCTATACCTCTGAAGGGGATTGATTCCACCCCATTGGCTAGTAATAAACCACAATACTGGACACAAGTAACTATGCGAATTAATCCGGATCATCAGGAGATTATTCGCTTTCTTGTGCTGTATAATCTACATGATGTGTTGGTGCTTGGATTGCCATGGCTGCAATCTCATAACCCAGTCCTCGACTGGAAAACTATGTCTGTGTTAAGCTGGGGATGTAAGGGGATGCATGGGGATGTACCTTTGGTTTCCATTTCATCATCTATTCCCTCTGAGATTCCTGAATTCTTGTCTGACTATCGTGACGTTTTTGAAGAACCTAAGCTTGGTTCATTACCTCCGCACCGGGAGTGCGATTGTGCCATAGATTTGATTCCGGGTAGTAAATACCCTAAGGGTCGTTTATTTAATCTGTCTGTGCCTGAACATGCTGCTATGCGAGAATATATAAAGGAGTCCTTGGAAAAGGGACATATTCGTCCTTCGTCATCTCCCTTAGGAGCCGGTTTTTTCTTTGTGTCTAAGAAAGATGGCTCTTTGAGGCCGTGTATTGATTATCGGCTTTTGAATAAAATCACGGTTAAATATCAATATCCGTTGCCACTGCTGACTGATTTGTTTGCTCGCATAAAGGGGGCCAAGTGGTTCTCTAAGATAGATCTCCGTGGGGCGTATAATTTGGTGCGAATTAAGCAGGGGGATGAGTGGAAAACCGCATTTAATACGCCCGAGGGCCACTTTGAGTATTTGGTGATGCCTTTTGGCCTTTCAAATGCCCCTTCAGTCTTTCAGTCCTTTATGCATGACATTTTCCGTGATTATTTGGATAAATTTATGATTGTGTATCTGGATGATATTCTGATTTTTTCGGATGACTGGGACTCTCATGTCCAGCAGGTCAGGAGGGTTTTTCAGGTTTTGCGGTCTAATTCCTTGTGTGTGAAGGGTTCTAAGTGCGTTTTTGGGGTTCAAAAGATTTCCTTCTTGGGATATATTTTTTCCCCCTCTTCCATCGAGATGGATCCTGTCAAGGTTCAGGCTATTTGTGATTGGACGCAACCCTCTTCTCTTAAGAGTCTTCAGAAATTTTTGGGCTTTGCTAACTTTTATCGTCGATTTATTGCTGGTTTTTCTGATGTTGTTAAACCATTGACTGATTTGACTAAGAAGGGTGCTGATGTTGCTGATTGGTCCCCTGCTGCTGTGGAGGCCTTTCGGGAGCTTAAGCGCCGCTTTTCTTCCGCCCCTGTGTTGTGTCAGCCTGATGTTGCTCTTCCTTTTCAGGTTGAGGTCGACGCTTCTGAAATCGGAGCTGGGGCGGTTTTGTCGCAGAGAAGTTCCGACTGCTCCGTGATGAAACCTTGTGCTTTTTTTTCTCGTAAATTTTCGCCCGCCGAGCGGAATTATGATATTGGGAATCGGGAGCTTTTGGCCATGAAGTGGGCTGTTGTGGAGTGGATGCTGTGGTGGAGAGGTTGCATCAGATTTGGGGGCAGGTAGTGGACAATTTGAATTTGTCCCAGGAGAAGACTCAGCTTTTTGCCAACCGCCGGCGTCGGGTTGGTCCTCGGCTTTGTGTCGGGGACTTGGTGTGGTTGTCTTCTCGTTTTGTCCCTATGAGGGTTTCTTCTCCTAAGTTTAAGCCTCGGTTCATCGGCCCGTACAAGATATTGGAGATTCTTAACCCTGTGTCCTTCCGTTTGGACCTCCCTGCATCTTTTTCTATTCATAATGTTTTTCATCGGTCATTATTGCGCAGGTATGAGGTACCGGTTGTGCCTTCCGTTGAGCCTCCTGCTCCGGTGTTGGTTGAGGGCGAGTTGGAGTACGTTGTGGAAAAAATCTTGGACTCTCGTGTTTCCAGACGGAAACTCCAGTATCTGGTCAAATGGAAGGGATACGGTCAGGAGGATAATTCTTGGGTGACTGCCTCTGATGTTCATGCCTCCGATCTGGTCCGTGCCTTTCATAGGGCTCATCCTGATCGCCCTGGTGGTTCTGGTGAGGGTTCGGTGCCCCCTCCTTGAGGGGGGGGTACTGTTGTGAAATTGGATTTTGGGCTCCCCCGGTGGCCACTGGTGGAATTGAACTTGTGTGCATCATCCCCTCTGTTCACCTGTTCCCATCAGGATGTGGGAGTCGCTATTTAACCTTGCTCCTCTGTCACTTCCATGCCGGTCAACATTGTAATCAGAAGCCTTTCTGTGCATGTTCCTGCTTCTAGACAACTCCCAGCTAAGTCGGACTTTTGTCCTTGTTTGTTTTTTGCATTTTGTTCCAGTTCACAGCTGCAGTTTCGTTTCTGTGTCTGGAAAGCTCTTGTGATCTGAAATTGCCACTCTGATGTTATGAGTTAATACTAGAGTCTTAAAGTAATTTCAGGATGGTATTTTGATAGGGTTTTCAGCTGACCATGAAAGTGCCCTTTCTGTCTTCCTGCTATCTAGTAAGCGGACCTCGATTTTGCTAAACCTATTTTCATACTACGTTTGTCATTTTCATCTAAAATCACCGCCAATATATGTGGGGGCCTCTGTCTGCCTTTCGGGGAAATTTCTCTAGAGGTGAGCCAGGACTGTATTTTCCTCTGCCAGGATTAGTTAGTCCTCCGGCTGGCGCTGAGCGTCTAGGGATAAAACGTAGGCACGCTACCCGGCTACTGTTAGTTGTGCGGCAGGTTTAGTTCATGGTCAGTTTAAGTTTCCATCCTTCCAAGAGCTAGTTCATATGTATGCTGGGCTATGTTCTCTTGCCATTGAGAACCATAACAGTCCCCTATTCCCCCTGTCCTGAGACAGGTATCTGCATGATGGGTAGCTTGAGCCTTTTTATAGGGACTCTATCATGCCCCGGGCTCCTCAGGTGCTGCTGCGTCTCAGGTGTGGTGTGGGCCAATCCCATAAAGTTCTGAGCCTCAGGTTCTGCCAAGTGTCATACAGTTCCACTAAGGTCTCGGGCTTCTGGTACCCGGTATTGCACTTTGGATCTGAGGGTGCCCAGTCACAGTTCCCCTCTGAGCCCTGTTCCTCTCCTCTGCTCCTTTCCTCTGAAGCTCCACCACATACAACCCTTCAGGTTATCTGTCCTTTGTGGCTGCCAGGCCTCTCTGTCTGCGCTCTCAGACTTCCTTCTCCTTCTGTGTCTCTCCCAGACTGGCTAACTCCTCCTCCAGACCAGGACATATATCCATATTTGAGGGAAGCTCCCCTGAATCCAGGTCCTGAGCTCCCCCTCCTGGTCTGGATTTGGAATATGTTGCATGTGAGTGCCTTACCTGATAAAGGGAATTCCATTGCCTCTGAGCATGATATCACCCTCCACGAAAGGAAGGCAACATCACTACAACAACCGGCTACCTGGGGTGTTGCAGATTCAGTGCAGAAAAATCTGCAGGCAAATCTGCAACGTGTGCACATACCCCTCTGTGTGTCAGGACTCAGAACATTTTGATTACCTTTTGTGCATTACTGCCCTTTTCCAAGATGGCGTCTTTGGTCTCATGTGCACTGTGTCTTCCTGCTATATAACTCCACCCCAGCCTTTAGTCTGTGCTAGAGTATTCTGCCTTGCATCCAGCTCCTGATGACTCCCTGGCTTTGCACCTGCACCTGCTCCTGTGAACCTGTGTGGAGATCCTGCTACTCAGCTCTGAGATTCTGCTGCATACATCGGTTTCCAGTAATCCTCAATCTGGCTGCTTGTGTTTGTTTCCATCTGCATTTGCTGGACATGTAAGCTGTTGCTACTCTGCTTAAACCTGAGACTTTTACCCAGGCCTCCCTGGTTGTGCTAAGATATTATTTGAACTGCCTTATAAGCATATCTATCTGTGTTTGGACTACCAAAAACTTATTCGTGTCAAGTATCCTCAAGAATAATTGTGCTTCATAGACTTTCTGCGTGATTGCATTTTCCTCTGAAGTTTCCTATAGACTGTTAAGCTGCGTTTAATATTTACTCCAAGTGTTGTGGACTTGAAGTTCTCTCTGCACCTGTTTGAATCACCGTGTGATAATATAGACTTTACCACATATAAAACTGTGTCCTGTAGTTGTCTTGTTCCATGCAAAAAGTCTGAGTTATCCCTTATAATCATTACACTGTGGCTGTAAAACACTTCTTTAACCATGTATAGCAACTGTACTACAAAGCAGCCTTATGCTTAATGTGTATAGCATATTGTTTGCACTAGCAAAAAAGATTTTTTCTACGGACTGCTGTAATATAATACCTACTTGGTTCTTCACAAATCCATTTGTATTTGTACTGCAACTGAAGAAGCTCTATATATATGCTTTATAACCATTGCCAATGCACACTTGTATTTATTTGTTACAGATATTTTTGTATTATACTGACCTGGAAAGTCATATTTCCTGGTCATTTTTACCATATATTGAATGCTGTAAGTAAAACAAAAAATTGTAGAATTGCATTTTTTCCCGCTATTTTGCTGCATTTGCATGATAAAATGGATTGTGTAGTACAAAAGTACAACGCGTTCTGCAAAAACAGACGCCAAACAAGCCCTTACATGGCTATATTAAACAGAAAATTAAAAAAGGTATAGCTCTTGGAAGAAGAAGAGTAAAACACCGAAATGCAAAAATTGAAAAATTGCCTGGTCATTAAGGGGTTAAACTATTCAGTAGGCCTAAACAACCCCCTATTTCATATATTAATACCGTTATCCATTCTAACAAAATGCTCTAATAATAGTTTTTTCCCAGATGCAAGAATGTCTTGATAACAGTAGCTGCCTTATCTCTCTTGATTTTCTGGCCCACTTGTCAGGACAACTCAAGAACAGATGACATGACTACGGGTGGCACTGTCCCTTCTCAGAGATGAGCCGAGGATTTCTTTAACTCGATTTGACAAGCAGTCCCCTCACTGGGTCCCACTGAGAAATTTTAATTATTGTATGAAACGCAGTTCAATGCTGTTTACAGACAAAGAAGAGCGAGGGAATTCTGTGATCCACCATCACAGAGATAATATTGATTATATGTAAGGGTGTTGTGTCAAATTTGTAGAATAAATCTCAATTTCAAAAGACATCTTCCTGGGATGTAGAATATAATGGAAAATCAAACAGAACCCAAACACAAAATGATATGCATTTCTTTTTTTAATTGTCACATATTTTATTTATGGTGTACCAGAAGGGTAATTCTTCACAATCAGATTTTGAAGTGCTCCATTTTAATATAGTGATGGTCCCGCAAGTGCACTGCCACTCAATTTATTGTCTATCGGGCTGACGTATCCATATACATATATTTATAGGCTCGGACTGGACTACATGGGAGCAGCTGAATCCCCCGGTGGGCCCCTGGGCAGGATTGAGCCACCACCTCCTGTATGAGCTTTAGTTGACACAGTACACCTAATGAATGATGAGATGCTGCCTTTGACTGCACTCAGTGAACTGACAAACTTCCCAGTGCATTATGATATAGAAGCATAGATACATTTGCGAATGAGGGCAATATATTATTTGCATGTTGTTAAATTGAACAGTGGGCCCCTGGAGTCAAAATTGCCGTATGGTGCTTGGCATGCCAGTCTGGCACACTATGTACACTGCTCAAAAAAGTAAAGGGAACACTTATATAGCACAATGTAACTTCAAGTCAATCACACTTCTGTGAATTCAACCTGTCTAGTTATGAAGCAACACTGGCTGCGAATGAATTTCTCCTGCTGTTGTGCAAATGGAACAGATAACAGGTAGAAATGACAGGCAATTAGCAAGACAGCCCCTATAAAGTGTAACGCTCGCTCCGAGACTGGTTGGCGCGGGCGTCTGGGGGTGTGGCCCCACTGGACCACAGACCAAACTTCCCTGGAAGGAGCGTAACTAAGTAGCTTCCTAGGTGTTCGCTGGAGCCTCTGATGGTGAGGTCAGACTTGTGCAATAGGAAGCTACCAGGTACCACTCCAGGGTGGAGTCGCACTGTGGATGCTGATCCCACCGGGGACGAGACACAGGCAGGCAGGCACGGCTGTGACACTGGCTGACGGATAGGTACAGCAGAGGCCCTGACGGGCAGACTGGCTTGACGGAGATACAGGCAGGCAGACAGGCACGGCTGACACTCTGGCAGACAGGCGGGCGCGGCTGGCACTGGCAGACAGGTGGACAGGGCTGATACGCTGGTAAGAACTGGTATACAGGCGGGTGTATGGAAACAGGTAAGAACCTGTTCAGACTGGTGAATATAAACAAACAGGTAGAGACCAGGGTGGATAAAAATCAATGTTTTTTTTAAAAAAATCAAAAAAATCGGATTTTTTTGATTTAAATCGGATTTTTTTGATTTAAATCGGATTTTTTTCAATAAACTGCTTTTTGAGGAAAATATTTTACCATCCAAAGGTTCTTCCATCATGAGATAAAGCTGAGTTGTTTAACTCAGTAGAATAAAGGCTGTATATGTGTAACATTCACAATGCCATGCTCTTCCAGAGGTTTCTGTAGGATGCTGACTATCCAACAAGTTTGGGCATGTCAACTGAATGGAAAAAGAAACTAAACCAAAAGTGAAACCAAGCTAGAAGTGTGGCATTAAAGGGGCAGTATGAACAAAATGTGGAGGCTATTAATAGTTTATACAATTAAGACATGCTGCTTTTAAACACCTACCTATTGCCATATAGTAAAACAAAAAAGATTTTTACTTACTTTGGGGTCCCCCCCTCACCCTGGCATTAGATCGTTGCCCCTAGTTTCGTCCGTGTAACTATGGGCGCACATGCGCACTGCTCTCACTTCTCATTTTAATCGTGATTTATATTAAAAAAAACCTTTTGATTTAAATCAGTGATTTAAATCATGATTAAAATCATGATTTAAATCGATCCGATTTAAATAGAAAAAAATCTTTTGATTTAAATCGTGATTTAAATCATGATTTAAATCGGCGTGATTTAAATCAATCCACCCTGGTAGAGACTTGTACGGCAAGTTGCTGAACAGAGATAGAGCAAGAGTGGATGCAAAGCAGAACCATAGGAGGCGGAGCAAGAGCAGAGAAGAAGGCGGAGCTAAGAGAAGAGAAGGAGAAGGTGGAGCTAAGAGCAGAGAAGGAGAAGGCAGAGCTAAGAGCAGAGAAGAAGGCGGAGCTAAGAGCAGGAGGCGGAGCCATGAGCAGAAACGCAAAGCGAGAGCTGAGCGGAGCAGCAGAGCAAAGCCACAGAGCAAGGTCAGAGTGCAGAGCAAAGTTACAGAGTGCAGAGCTGAGAGCAAAGCTGAGAGGCACAGAACCACAGGTTGTGGCAGAACTGAACAGACAGAAGCAGAGCCACAGACAGTGGCGAACAGAGCAGAAAGATAAGGCAGAGGTACACACAGCAGAGTGGGAAATGACTAATGACAAAGGAGGAACAGGAACGGACATAGACCAGAGTACAGACAGGAACAGATGTAGACCAGAGTACAGACAGGAACGGACACGGATACACAAACAGAACACAGATGAAGGCCTGCTAATTGCAGCCCTCTGAGACAGGAAACAAACACGACCTGGCAGCTTAGTAGCAAGTGCTAACTGAGGGAAATAGTTTGCTCAGGCATCCTCCAATGGGTGAGGATGCCTTAAGCATCAGAGGCCACTAGGCTATTGGCCAGGGACACCTTAGGGAGGTGCACACAGTCTCAATAAGAATCCGGAGTTGCTGGCGCCGCCTCCCTATGCACACAGCCAGGAAGTGTACACAGAGTAAGCGGCCATGGAGCACATGGCATGGAGCCAGCAGCAGACAGATCTCACAGCATGGCACTGGGTGAGTGGGTTGATGTAACAGGCAGGTGGGGAATGGAAGGCCATGCAGTGATGCCAACAGGGTTGTTACATAAAGGAGTGGTTCTGCAGGGGATGTCCTGAGAACACACACAGAATTGGAAACACTTCACACCACCTAGTGTCTTTGATGAGAAGACACCAAATTGCAGCCTGACACTGTATATTTACATATAGTTACATAGTTATTAAGGTTGAAGGAAGACTGTAAGTCCATCTAGTTCAACCCATAGCCTAACCTAACATGCCCTAACATGTTGATCCAGGGGAAGGCAAAAAAAACCTATGTGGCAAAGGGTAACTCCACCATGGGGAAAAAAATTCCTTCCCGACTCCACATACGGCATTTACTGTGAGAAAAAAAGATTACATGAATAGTGTTCAAAGTTAAATAATGTATTCATTGATAAAATAGCCAGGATCCAGTCACAAACCAAAGATTAGAATATTAACCTGAGAGGCTGGTCTAGAAATCTGACCTCCAAGTTAATTCTATAAATTAGGCCTTTACAATTAAAAACCTGTTCACAGATTGAGGGGCAGCCAAGCTGATGTGAGCCATTCCATATTCATCCCCCCCCCCCCCCAAGGAGTAGAATGCCGGACTGCAAAGTTTAGATATTTCTGTACGTTTTCTCCGTTTATTTTTATAACTGTTTTGCATATTTGTATGTCAGTTTTTATTTCCATATTTTTATATCTTTTATTGTAAGCACTGTACCTTTTCTATTAAAGCTTAAAACTTTAATAAGTTTGAACCTTGTATGCTCTAAAGAATCCATAGCCTTATAGTGTGTGACCCTGCTGATTGGCAGACAGTAGCAGTAGTATTTACGGGACTCATCGCCCGTGTGTTTGGTGAGTGGTGGCAGCGTATATGAGCGGGGTGCATGGTCTGTGATGGGGTGTGATTTATGCTCCCATTGCAGTATAGGACAGAGGCTGAATGCTTGACTGAGTGAGAGGAGATAGATTATCTCCCCCAGTCATGTGCTGAGAAGCAGGTACATGACAATAACATTCGAGTTATGTTTGTAAGTTGCCAAAATAGACATTTAAGTTAAACTAACCTAGGTCACTGCCCCATTAACGCAGTGCTGTGAAAGCCGCTGCCTTACAATATATATATACAAATATACACTCTACTTGGCTATCTGGGTGGACCAGCCCCAAAGGAGACATCCATTAATTATATGAACACAGAAGACACAGAAATCAAGAACAATAAGTGGATCCCTTGCTCCTCAGTAAGGCCTCTTTCATACTTCCGTCGGAAGTGTCACGTCCTAAAGCATCGGAGACGTACCGACGGATGTTAGAAAATATTGGCCTCTTTCACACATCCGTCTTTGTAGTCCCTTTGAGATACGTAGTTTTTTGAGAAAACAGGATCCTGCAAAAAAATTTTCTCATAGACTTGTATTAGCAACGTATCGCGACGGATGGCCACATGTTTCGTCCGTCGTGCACTGGATCCTACGGAATTTGACGGCCCGTCTTTTCCAAAAAACGTTCCATGAAACGTTTTTTGTCTGCAGTGGAAAAACATTCCCGACGCCTCCTGCGGCATACGTCATTCCACAGAATGGGAGCCTATGGACACTGGATCCTGCGCACACTGTGAAATGCAGGAATCCTGTGACGGATGCAGTTTTTAGTTCTGAGCATGCCTGGAAGCATATTCCAACCCAGGGAAAAGTCAGTCAGTCAGTCTCTCTCTCTCTCTCTCTCTTCCCGGAATACAAAATCCTGCTTTCCACTATGCAAATTCTGGAGACGCCTCCGTCGAAATACTGGAAACGTTACATACGTTTTATCAATATTTTCTAACATCCATCAGTACGTCTCTCCGACGCATTATATTAGGACGTGACACTCCAGATGGAAGTGTGAAAGAGGCCTAACACATTTGCCAGGAGCAAAATGGTTACTATATAGTGCAGATTATCCATAAGACTCAGTAGCAAAATCAATTTTTGGATGTCAATATCTAGTTCTCAAAGTTAATTTCTTTACTCTGTATCTGTGCTTTAGGCTGTTTTTATAACCTTTCTTGTTTATGCATTGATCCATGGGATCAAATGAAGGTGAAACCAAGGCAGCTGTACTTTAGGTATTCCCATTTGAGAAGGAAACTTTTGGCTACGTGATGGGCAATGATATTTCCTTGATAGAACAGTAGTAGCATGTGCTGACCTTGAGAGGCATGCAATCTGTTTAGTCCTAAGATATCTCAGGGTATGAATGCACCACCAATATCCTGGGCATACAGAAGTATTTAAGGCTGTAAAACTGGAGCTACATACTGTATTACTCACATTATGATTAGTGCCACATCACAGCCCAGACTGGCACGGATATGGACCACCACATTTCACCATCTAAGTCATCTAATCTCTTCACCACCCCCCACCAGAGATAATATACCCTAAAAACTAGGGACATAAATCTTCAAAACATTAGAGGCCATGGAACAATGCAGATCAATAGATATCTTATTATTGAAGCATTCTAGACTGCCAGGGATAAAAACCTCTAAAACCTTTTAGACTACCAAAAACATGTATTTTTTTAACGACCTACAGCCCCATTAATACTGACAAACTATTCCTAGTTAATCCCAATTCCGCCATGAATTTTACTAATTGTGTTTAGCCAAAAAGGCTATTTACCTGCAGGTAAATAGTGTTTAGATCATTCCTGTCTATTTCTCTGAGCAGTGGCTACAGAGGGAAAATGAACTTACGTATGTTTCCTGTAGCTGCTCGTTTTCTGTCATCTGGGCAGAGCAGAAAGCAGTTACAGTCACCGCTCACTACACAGTAAGCCCGGCTGTAGTCACATTGATTGACAGCCTGCTGTGCACACATACACTGCACACAGATGCTGCAGAGTAGTCTGTCAATCAAAGTGCAGGGAAATGATTACAGCATGATCACTGTGTAGTGAGCTGTGATGGTTATAGCCCTTCTGCACTGATGATTGGAAGCGAGTAGATGCAGGAAGGATAAAAGTTAATTTTCTCCCTGTAGCCACTGCTTCATTAAGGTAGACAGGCATGAGTTGAATGCAATTTACCTACAAATTATGGCCATATCTGCATGTAAATAACGTTTCTGGAGTTACATAGTTACATAGTTATTAAGGTTGAAGGAAGACTGTAAGTCCATCTAGTTCAACCCATAGCCTAACCTAACATGCCCTAACATGTTGATCCAGGGGAAGGCAAAAAAACCCCATGTGGCAAAGAGTAACTCCACCATGGGGAAAAAAATTCCTTCCCGACTCCACATACAGCAATCAGACTAGTTCCCTGGATCAACGCCTTATCAAGGAATCTAGTGTATATACCCTGTAACATTATACTTTTCCAGAAAGGTATCCAGTCCCCTCTTAAATTTAATTAATGAATCACTCATTACAACATCATACGGCAGAGAGTTCCATAGTCTCACTGCTCTTACAGTAAAGAAACCGTGTCTGTTATTATGCTTAAACCTTCTTTCCTCCAGACGTAGAGGATGCCCCCTTGTCCCTGTCTCAGGTCTATGATTAAAAAGATCATCAGAAAGGTCTTTGTACTGTCCCCTCATATATTTATACATTAAAATAAGATCACCCCTTAGTCTTCGTTTTTCCAAACTAAATAGCCCCAAGTTGAAATGGTCCCTTTAAAGAGAACCTGTCACTGACCATAGGCAGTATGTTTGGTAGTTCTCACCTCAGTATGGCTCAGTGCCTCCAATCTTGCTGGAGACTGTAGTGGGATACAGGAGGGACTTCCTCTTCTGCCCGCGGTCGACTCGTCAAACCTCTGTCCACACTCCATATACACTCACAAGAGCTGAAGTTAGAACAATTAACAGGTTTATTTATAAAGCGGATAAATGGTGAATATTGTAAGGGGGATAGCAAGTAAAATTGAAACAAATAGTATTACACAATCTACAAGTACAACTACAATATACGGCTTTGCAGTAAACCTGAATGTTAGTCATGACGCTTCTACTTTAAATCACAACAAGCACACTCCTAACTAATATTGCTTAAACTATAAATAGCTGCAGCAATGGAAACAACAAAGTTCAATGCTAAGGCCTGGTTGCCGTAGGTGATGGCGCGCTGGCAGAGTCTGTTGGTGCATGTAATGCCAAAGAACAAGATCCCTTCCACAACTGGTTCTCTTATAACTCCAAGTGTGCTGAACCACAAATCAAAGCAATTCTCCCTTATAGATAGCTCTTATATAATTGTCCACAGTGGAACCCCAAGTCCCATCAAGCAACTCCCTCCTTGATCTGTCTGTTCTGCAGTCACACAGGGTTCCAACCTGGAGCTTCAGGATTCAGTTGCTTAGGGATGCATGGCAGAGTTCCTCGCCTTGATGGGAAATCAGGAGGAGGTGGGCAACCCTGGGCAATCTGGCTGGTGTCTAGTTGTAGTGCCGCTCCAAGGCTCTCTGTCCTCTCACATGGAGCTCCAGAACTATCAGTATGCACACTGTGCTCTCCTTATGGATCATTGCTGTCTCCTCTCAGTAATGACTGACAACCCTCATGTTCTCTGATATTATTTCCCCCCTTCTTCTCCAGTTTTCTCAGCTAATCCGCCTTGTCCTCTGCTGCTCCTCCTCTTCTTCCAGGTTACTAAGGCAATGTGGTTAAACAAGATTAATGTCTGTTACTGAAAAAACACTGCTCCTATCAGACTCAGTTTCTGTACACCAGTCTCCCCTTACAAGGATAACAAAGTTTTTTACTTGGTCTAAATGCCGCTGGAATCTGATGTCTTTTTTCTGTTCCAGAGATATGGCTCCCGATACCTTGTATGTAAACCTAGTCTTGTTACCAAGGGAGCGTGGTCCTCAAGAAGACGCCCTCAGAGAAGTGTTGAAGATCCTGCTCTTTTGGGTAGCAAGACTAGAATTCAGAGCTGTAGCTAGGAGTTCAGCTCGGGGTCTGGGTGGGAACATATGAGTGCGCTCCTAACTGGTAACCCTGATTACAACTATGGTGGCACAGTGGGCATAGGGGAACCTCAGCAGATGGCTATTCTGTTGCTAAAAGTAAATCACTATCACTACAAATATCAACACTGATATTACTGCCACATGGTGACGCTATAGTGGTAGCTACCGGTTCTGCAGAACATGCTAGAGATTACAGCACAGCTATAGATGGTGACTTACCGCTGACGTTCTTTCTGATGGAATCATTCACTTTTCCCGTGTTTTCCATCTGGCCCTGACCGACATGGCAACTTCTCCAGCAAAGACTCACCTGCAGAGAATACAACAAACACACATTTGACTTCTCACATTTCCTGCACTATCCACATCTATTCCTAAGCAGCACAAACTCCTCATCCTGCTGTCACCACAATACTGAGCTACTGCTGCAGTATATGTCCCTATTACATCACCTGCTATGTGGTATAATAATATCTCCTCTTACTGCCCCACATAGTAATAACCACCACTGTGCCTCTTGTATAGTAATAATGCAATCTAGATGGTAAAATTGCCCCCTAGAAAATAGTCCATATTTTGCCCCTAGAATTTAATAACGCGCCATGTGCACCTTTGATGGTCACAATGCTCTGAGTGCCCATATAACAATAATGCTTAAGTCCCCACTTAGCATTTAAAGAAGTTTTCCACTATTGATTTAACTATATTTCATTTGTCCTAACTCTTCCTGGCTAACACTTTTCTATTACACTTTATTACCTGCCCTGCTCCTGTAGGCTCATCTCACTGTGGGTCATATATCCTCTTGTTTTGCTTCTCCCTGTGCTGTTTCCTATCTCGGATGAGCAGACCAGGGCACATTACTGGTGGGGTGGGGCTATGTCAAAGTGAATGACAGTAGTCAGATTTCACTCTCCTTTCTCCTTGGAGATGGCACCAGCATGACCGAACTCACAAGTGCTCTCTCTTCAGCTGACAAGCCCTGTGATATACTTTCTAATGATCAGCACATCACAAGGCTTGTCAGCTGATTGGACGGCACTTCAAAGCAGCATCTAAGCAGAGAGGAGAGTGAAGTCTGATCTGAGTAAGCATGCTCAGACTGCTCACTCATGAAGACGTAGCCCCATCCAAACATTCATCTGATTTCGGTCCCCCGATTGGAGATAGCAGAGCCAGAATCAATACAGAAGGATGTATAACCCACATAGAAATAAACTTACAGAAGCAAGGCAGGCAATAAAAGTGTATTAGGCTGGTTTCACATTTGCGGTTGTGTCCGCAGCGTTTATTCCGCATTTTTCCGCATGCGTCGTGTATTCCTATCTTTAACATTAGGGACGCAGGTGCCTGCGATTGGATGCGTTTTGCAGCGTTTGCCGACGCATGCGTCGTTTCGTTGTCTGCGGCTTGGCGCGGTAAATGCTACATGTTGTAATTTCAGAGGAGTGAATTTGCCACCTAGAAACGTATGCGGTTGTTAGCGGATGGAATGTGGCAAAAAAAAACGCATTTCAGTCTATGAGCACGCATGCGTTCACAAGCACATGCGTTTGTTTGCGTTTGTGAACGCGTGCGTTTTTCCACAGGAAAACCTGTCTAGACACTGATTAGCCACCCCCACATACAAACTGATAAAAGGAGGGAGTGGGCATTTGCAGGTCACTACTCAGCCGACTAGGAACAAGAGAACAAGCTCTGAAGCTGTGAGGAATCTACACTTTGAACAATGTGAGTATCAAAGCCAATGTCTGTATTTTCTTTTTTCTCTCCCTATACACTCACCGGCCACTTTATTAGGTACACCATGCTAGTAACGGGTTGGACCCCTTTTGCCTTCAGAACTGCCTCAATTCTTCGTGGCATAGATTCAACAAGGTGCTGGAAGCATTCCTCAGAGATTTTGGTCCATATTGACATGATGGCATCACACAGTTGCCGCAGATTTGTCGGCTGCACATCCCAAAGATGCTCCATACAAGGCAGGATGGATCCATGCTTTCATGTTGTTTACGCCAAATTCTGACCCTACCATCCGAATGTCGCAGCAGAAATCGAGACTCATCAGACCAAGCAACGTTTTTCCAATCTTCTACTGTCCAATTTCGATGAGCTTGTACAAATTGTAGCCTCAGTTTCCTGTTCTTAGCTGAAAGGAGTGGTACCCGGTGTGGTCTTCTGCTGCTGTAGCCCATCTGCCTCAAAGTTCGACGCACTGTGCGTTCAGAGATGCTCTTAGGCCTACCTTGGTTGTAACGGGTGGCGATTTGAGTCACTGTTGCCTTTCTATCAGCTCGAACCAGTCTGCCCATTCTCCTCTGACCTCTGGCATCAACAAGGCATTTCCGCCCACAGAACTGCCGCTCACTGGATTTTTTTTCTTTTTCGGACCATTCTCTGTAAACCCTAGAGATGGTTGTGCGTGAAAATCCCAGTAGATCAGCAGTTTCTGAAATACTCAGACCAGCCCTTCTGGCACCAACAACCATGCCATGTTCAAAGGCACTCAAATCACCTTTCTTCCCCATACTGATGCTCGGTTTGAACTGCAGGAGATTGTCTTGACCATGTCTACATGCCTAAATGCACTGAGTTGCCGCCATGTGATTGGCTGATTAGAAATGAAGAGTTAACAAGAAGTTGGACAGGTGTACCTAATAAAGTGGCCAGTGAGTGTATGTCCCAATAATTTCTGTCTCTTTTTTCTTGCTGCATGCATCAGAATGTCATCGTCTTCTTCTGAGGAGTGTCTTAGGCCTGAACAAGGTGGAAATGAAAGTGAAGTGAGTACTCACCTCTTCAGATTGGTAAGTATTCTCTGTCACATCTACACTTGACAATTTTTTTTTTTTTCAGAACAGTTCTTCAACTGCGGCAGAGGCCGACCAGGAGCAGCGTGGACACGTTCGTGTGGCAAGGCGGCATGTAAGTATATCTGTCTGATTGTACTCTGTTTATTGTATTCTGACTTTATTATTCTTGACTGTTCGTTTCTTTACTTTGCTCTTTCTTTACCTTTTTTCTTCTTGACTTTTTTTTTTCTTGACTTTGAATATTCTTGCCTGTTTTCTGTCTCTGTTGTTTTCTTTCTTTTCCTTATGTTAATGTCTCCAACATTAATGTATTTATTTTCTAGGTTCCAGAACGGGATGAGGGCCTCATTGACAATGACATCCTCATCTCCCTGGTCCATGAGCGAGTCCCGTTGTGGGACACCGGGGTTTCACAGCACTCGGACAATGGGACGATCCGGCGACTATGGAATGAGGAGGCCAAAGCAATGATGGATGGCTGGGACAACGCCCTGGCTCGGGTCCGCAAGGCATTTAGTAAGTATTGCAATGCGATGTGATGCAGCAGTGACATTGGCCGGGATCACACAACTGTGTGTGATGAGAGAAACTCCTGCGAGTTTCTCTCATCACACACAGTTGTGTGATCCCAGCAAAAAGTGCATTGTCTAACCATTTTTTTTTAAACAGTGCTCAAAGTCAGAACGCATTGGCGTTCGATGAAGGATCGCTTCAACAAGGACCTTCATCAAGAGAGCCAGGTTCTCAGTAGTCCTGGAGCAAGGATCAGAAAATATAAGCATCACTGCATGCTGGCATTTTTGAGACCGGTCCTTGCCCAGAGAACGTAAGTATTTTTGTGGTGCATTGGATTGTGTTGTATTGCCTAATCTGTATTTTGCGATTCCACAGGAGTTGGCGCTTTTACTATTATAAATGTTTTGTACTAATTTTTTTTGTTTTTGTTTTGTTCACAGCACCTGGAGCAGCACTCTTGACCTTGGTTCTGGAGCGATCCTTCATCAAACAGCCACTGAACCGTCCCAGCCATCCAGCAGCGCTGCAGCAAGTGGGCCTGCAACACAGACTGGAGACCAGGAAGCTGGTCCATCAGGTGTTCCCCTGTCCCAGTCCTCTGCCTCTTTTTTGGGGGGCTCTTTCCGGACAGGTCACTCATGCCTCAGTTTTTGTACTTGAGCTTGATCTTTCATGATGGACTCAAGGCGATGGGAGACAGACTGGATAGTGGCTTCAGTCTTATGAATACACTTATCCAGGATGTCACCAGAGGCCTTGACCAAGTGAAAGCCGACCTCCAGAGGCCAGCACATCATTTATTTAATGAAGTAGAAAAGAGCATGTCGGAACACCTTATTCCTGATCTCCAGCTCAGTGTCATGCAGGCCTGCAACGCTGCTTACATGCAGGTTATGCAGCAGACTCTGTATTTTCAGCAGCCAGTGGTGGCATTTCCACCTGTGCCAACACTGTCATCCTTAACCTCAATTAAGTGAGTGAAAGTGGTGGAAGACCACTTTCCAAGCACTGCTGGACACTACTACAGTGCCACCACCATGCCGGGTGCTGTTGGACAGCCCACCGCCACCACCATGCCAACTGCTGCTCCTGCTTGGACATCCTCCACTGCCACCAGAATGCAGCAGCAGCACCCGGACCAGGACAGGTCGTCAACCATCACCAGGTTCCAGCTGCAGCAGCAGCACCTGGACCCTGGCATGGCTTTCACCACCACCAGGATGCAGCAGCAGAAGCAGCCAGACTCTTGCATGGCCTTCACCACCACCATGCAGCAGCAGCCGGACCCTGGCATGGCCTTTACCAACACCACGCAGCAGCAGCAGCTGGACCCTGGCATGGCCTTCACCACCACCATGCAGCAGCAGCTGCACACGGACCATGACAGGTCGCCCACCATCACCGGGCTGCGAGAAATTACCCCACTGAGGCTCCCCAGACCGCAGCGCTGATCCCAAAAAGGGAAAAAGAAAAAAAAAATGGACTATCGCTATCCCTCTTCCCTCACCTAACAATGTGTTTGTGATTTCAGGTTTGTCTCGCCCTTCCAGTGTGTCTCTGCTGTCCCATGCCTCTAGTACCATCCCTGAACTCCCTGACCCCACTAGTTTAATTGCCCCTTCTCCTGCAACCCCTGGGTCATCTTCAGCCAGCCAGGCTTCACAGCTACACACCCCCCAATTCCGTCACTCTACCCCAATCCGGTGCAGTGAATTTTTTATTTTCTAAATAAATGTCAATGTTTTTTGCCCCAATACTGTTTGGTTATTTGTGTATTTCGCCACCGGCAACACACACCGTGCGCCGAATAAACACACTGCGCCGTATACTTTGTGTTTTTGCGACCTTATAGCTCCAGGAGTTATTAAGTAGAACACTGCAGCTTTGTGTGTTTGGTATGGAGCTATGAGTTGTCAAAAACTAATTTTACTTGTACTTTCTCCATAATCTCTTCAGTCTGCTTAATCTATGTGACGCAGACTGAAGAGACAATGGTGGTAATACAAAACAGAACTATTCTCAACAGGTCATGTGTCATAAATAGTGAGTTCATGATCCACAAAACTCTGCGTCTTGAAATCATTATTTATGACACCTGACCTGGTGAGTAGAGAACTGCCTTGTATAACCTCCATTTTCTCTTCAGTCTACGTAATCTATTTCACACAAACTGAAGAGACAATGGAGGTCATACAAGGCATATCTATACTCACCTGGACAGGTGTCAGAAATAGTGAATTCATGAGGCTGGGTTTTGTGCATCATGAAGTCATTATTTCTCACACATGAACTGGTGAGTATAGATCTGCTTTGTATTATACCTCCATCGTCTCTTCAGTCTGCGTCCAATAGATACTGCAGAAGAGATACAGGATGTAATGATGTCAACTACCTTACCACTAACAACATAAGTGGTTTTTAGAGGAAAGACATAGGAGACTCGGTACAGGTATCAAAACATGTTGTTTATTACCAACAAATATTAGTAACATTTAAAACATAACTGGTACAGACCCAAACCAAACAGCACATTTTACACAATATTATCTTGCCATGCCACACGTCCGATGTAAAAAACAAAATAGGCAGCAAATTGGTCCCACATGTGAGCATCTTCAACAGTTGACCGCAGAGGGTGATGCTGGTAATCTGACAATGGGTTTGCAACTGGTTCATCCAGTTCAATGTTGGGTCACTCCTTAGCCATTATGTAATTATGAAGAACCACACAGGCTTTGACAACCTCATCGACTGTCTCCATTTTTAGATTAATGGCTGTCCCAAGAATGCGCCATTTTGAGACAAGAATCCCAAAGGTACACTCAACTGTTCTTCAGGCCCTGATCAGTCTGTAGTTATAAATCCTTTTAGTGTGGTTTAAGTCTCGACTAGAATATGGCTTCAGTAGGTTTTCACACATCTGATAGGCCTCATCCCCAACCATAACAAATGGCATAGGTGGGCCTTGAGTGCTGGGGAAAGGTTGTGGCAGGGGAAAATTAAAATTTTTGCCATACAAACGTCTGCCCATATCCGAGTTCTTGAAAGTCTGGGAGTCATTGCCACGGCCAAAAGCTCCAATGTCCACGGTGATAAAGCGACAGTCCGCATCTGCTATTACCATGAGCACTACAGAAAAACATTTCTTGTAGTTAAAGTACTCCGATCCAGATCTGGTGGGTTTGATAATCCGTATGTGCTTTCCATCCACTGCTCCCAAACAGTTGGGGAAATTACACACTCTTCTGAATTTGTTAGCAATTTCCATCCACATGTCCGCTGTGGGATAAATTCATCTCGGAAAACGTTCCACAAAGCCCGGCGGGTGTCCGCAACTATTCCAGATGAGGTTGAAATTCCAAGCCGGTACTGAAAGTGGAGCGATGATAAGCTCTCTCCGGTAGCAAGGAATCTGAAAGAAAAAAAAAACAAAAAAAAAAATTATGAACAATTCTATTTATGGTGGGGTTTTACTAAACACATAAAGAAAAATACAAATAATACATGGCAGAACAATAATAATTATGACAGGCATTTGCTTAGAATTATTACGTACCTTAGTGTGACCAGGAGACGTTCCTCTGCAGGAAGCGCTCTATGGAGCTGGGTGTCCTGTCTCCGGATGGCTCCTTGGACACAACCAAGTAAATCCAGAAAAGACTCTTGAGACATCCTGGTATATTCCGGGAATTTGTCCAGGTTGGCATTAAGCTCGCCATATAGCGCGTGGTAGGCTCCACGGCTCTCCCAGAGTTCAATAATGGGGTGTCTCCAAAAACGCCAACACCGTGTCCTTCTCCATCTTTCTCGATTTCTTTGTTGTTTCCAAGCAAACGCATAGGCAAAAAACAGCTTTATACTTAAATCCAGGTTGAAATAAAAGCTCTCCATGCGAAGATCCATCATGATACAGGATACAGTAGCAAAATCTGAAGATTTCAGCAGTGCAAGGGTCTATATAAAGATATCCCATAATACACGCCCACTATTGTCCCATTGACGATGTCTGTTTATCGAGATTTTTTTCCTGTTAAATTTTCCACCATGCACACAGAAAAGGCAAACACATGTAAAACGCTTGAAAAAGCATGTAAACGTTGCAGTTATTTTTACCGCATGCGTTACCTTTTGCGTCTAAAAAATTAGTAGTGGAAAATCTCTTTAGAAAATTCCTGAGTACCCCCATGTACAGCTCCCCCATTGTAACGCCGCTGGGTTTATACCTTGTTTCTTCGGCGTTACTTTTGCATGTCTCTGCTTTAACCCTTGCTCCTCTCCCCTTAACTTGCAGGGATACTGTAATCTGTTACCTGTATGGATGCAGCTCAGTTCCTTGTACTGCTGCCTAGCTGTACATGTGCTGTGATGTTTTTGCCCTGCTGCATGACCACCCGCATGTGCGGTCCCTGGCTGCCGCTGTGGAAGCTATCCGCAGCTTGCAAGGTCCTCTGCAGCTGGCGCACGACTTTCCACGTGTGTTCAGGCTAGCAGTCACTGCCAGGTGCCCTAAGCCACAGTTCCTGTGCTATCTGTGCTTTAATGGTTTCTGTTTGTGCTTAGGGTATGCGCGACCACACCTACCCTGCTTTTATTAGGGTTTGAGTGTGCACCTGTGTTGCTTCCTCAGCCTATTGCTGAGAGGCAGCTCCTATATAAACTTCCTCTTTTCTGCTGGGCGTTGCCAGAGCACTGCATTGTGTTTCTGTGTCTTGCCTAGTGAGTTAGGTATATGCAGCGCCCCAGAGTCCTGGTCGTTGCAGTACTGATGCTCCGCTGCTAAGGGGGGCTATAGTACGTCTGATGGCACTGAAGGAGTTCACCTGACCAGGTATCACAGACACCAATACACTTCACAGTCTGGCCTCCAGGGGGAGCTAAGGGCGCTATGTATTAGGCCACTCCTCACAGTCTGGTAAAACTGGGGGTTGGATAGGAAGTTAGGGAGAAAGCTGACTGGGTTGGAACCAGGCAACATCCTGTGGCAGAGGGTGTTGCAGGGGAAGATTCAGGGGGGTCCCTGTCAGGGGTGGGATCCTGACAGAGGCCTAGCGAACAGAGAGAACGTTACGGGACCGCGCCTGCACCTGATCGCGGTGGTACCCTAAGAAAGGACAAGAAGCGAGGTTTATTGTGCTGAGTGAGAAACGAGATCAACGCACAAGGAGAAACACCAGTAGGAGTCGTGCTGTAAGACGAGGCAACATCCTACTGAGGCGCGCAGCCGGTGGCCGGAACGCCGAGGAAGAAGTATAGAGCTCCAGGCCTAACTTCAAACCTACGGCAGGACAGTCAGTTATAGGCGGGCTGTCTCACCCAAATCACCTAAGAAGACATAGGGGGCAACAACAGGAGAGGGGCAACACTAGGGTCCAGGAAGAGCTCCGAGCCTACCCGTCATACAGGTGCGTCCTAGCCATATCATCTGGGGGACGAAGAAGAACATCATAATCGAGTTGTGAGGGAACTTCAGAAACAGACACAACAGTTGTGGGGACTATCCCTTAAGCACAGCAGGGGAGGACCACAACACACAAGCGCTAGAAGGTAGGCACAGATTTCCACCTGCAAAGGGAACTCTGGAGGTGCCATCGGACCGGCCGGACTTGCGCAGCCCGGTTAACCGTATTCCGGACTGAGGATCCTGAAGCCTTCAGTAAAGAGGTAAAGAGACTGCAACCTGGTGTACTCGTTATTTACTACGACCTGCACTGCACCATAACATCATCACCACCCACACCTTTCATTGGGGGCCCCTCAGCAGGGTCACGGACCGCGTCTAGCCACCGTGACAACCCCAGGACAGAGACTCAGAGGCCCGGTACCGGGTACCCCTCAGCCCTGCGGCAGTGGGGGCGCTACAACTTGGCGTCACGAACAGGATCTACTTAAGCCTGAAGAATCAGGTCATGTGTGCCTTGGAACTGTGATTTATTGTGCTTGGACTGTGACTTATTGCAAAGATTGTGTATTGCCACTTGCCGCCAAAAGTTCCCGCCAAAACCTGCCGCCATTGCAGCGCCACAGGGAGCGCAGAGGAAGAAGAAGGGCGTGCCATGGGAGGAGATTACCGAAGCGGCGCCAATATTAGCGACCGCCCCCTCCGACTCCTGCTGCGAGATGACGACCTGCCCAGCAGCAGAGGAGAACCGCCCCCTGATTTGCAACGGCGGGAACGAGATGAAGAGGGAGCTCGACCTTGGAGAAATGGCGGAGCCCGGTGCATGCGTTGCTGCCGAATGCCGGACAGCGATGATGATCAGCAAGTGCCCGAGCGACGGCGAAGTGATCCCAGCTTGCCCTCACCCACCAGAGGCGGACCCGCGTCCATCGCAGCGCAAGGATCTGAACTTGGAGCCGCCGGCGGAGGAGCCGAGTCTACCTATCCCGACCACGGAGCCATGGAGAGCGGAACCACATCAAGAGGCCGCCTTGGAGGAGCCGCGGTCCGGGCTGCAGCCGATTCCAGTGTCCTCGTCAGCGGAACGGATCGACATCGGTGGAATCACATCAGGCGCAGGTATGGAAGGCGCCCCTACTCCCCCGGCCGATACTGCTCCCCCGACCGATCCTGCTTTCCTGACCAATCCCGCTCCCGCGACCAATGCTCACCCCAACAATGACCAATTCCTCTCAGCGGAGCTGGTGGTGCTAACCCCCGACACGATGGGGAAGCTGGTGCCTCCGCTACCGATCAAGATGGGGAACCCCTAGATGTGAGCTCAGAGGGGGTGATCTTCCAGTGGGATACCCCCCGGATTGGGCCAGATGGAGCTCGGGAGGAAGGCCTCACCCTTGCTGTGCTCACTTGGGAACAATATAAACAATGCCTGATCCTACATTGGAAAAACCGAAAAGAGACAGAACAAACTGACGCACCAAAAGTGAAACACCCAAAGCCTGCGCACGGCAGGAAAGATGTGGTAAAGCGGGGAACTGTGCTGGCCTTTCACCCAAAGCGGGGTTGGGGCTCCATATAGGAACCGGGACTACCGACTGACGTCTTCGTTACTAGTCACGATGTGAAGACTCCTTTCCGCAACCGATATGGTGACCCACTATTGCAAATGGGGGATCAGGTGACCTACACCCGCCACCGGAGTGCACAAGGATGGTGCGCTCGGAACATCCAACGATGTGGGCCTGAGGGGGCGTCACCTGTTGCCTCGAACATGATTGAACCAAACTTGACAGATCTTGCTACTATCGCCACCGTACGCCTTGTTGCGGCTACTGAGCTCGCAGCTAGGGTTAGCCTTCGAATCCAGACACCGGGTGACCTGACTGCACCCGAGAGACCAACCACCGATACTGACACCGCATCAGCCGGAGACCAGGGACCGAAGCCGCCACGGTCAGGAGATGTCCACTACCGGCTGATGTCTTGCAACGTACTATGAAGCCCTAATGCTCGACAAAGTTGTATATAGTTAACTGTCTGTCTTTCTATGTGTTTTCTTGCTGCTACAACCCGTCTAGGGTTAACTCTTAAAAGGATCTCTTTGTTTACCCGGGATCCCTTCTGCTGCTTTTGTTTTTGATCCTCGTTTTATCATTGTTGAAAGAACTGCTGGATCATGAACACTGCATGATTACAAACTCATTGTAAATAGTTGCACCTTCTTAAAGGTGCCCTCTACTGGTTTTACAAAAGAAAGGACTCTTTGCGAAGAAACTGTTCCTGGAAACAGCACCGGAGTCCTTACTGCATACGGACTTGCAGCTTGAGAAGTTGCACTACCTCATAGAGACTTGGTCCCTTCTTAAAGGGGACGTTCACCAATAGCACTTAGAGAATGATGATACTTTAAGAGAAGAAGTAATAATGCTGACATGTAGCAGTTATATGTAGTTAGCTAGTTAATTGTAAGGAATGTTTAATAATGTGTTAGAGAATGAGGACAGGAAGTGAACCCGTACGGGGTTAGTCGGTGAGTCCTCCTAGGAGCCATACAGAGATGGCTTGGTGATCCTGAACTGAGAGATGGATGATACGTTCTATACTGTGTATAGTAGCAGAAAGGCAGAAGGCCCGGGCAGAAAGGGGCGGTCCTGCAACAGAACGAGAGGCAGTAGGCCTGGGGCAGATAGACAGGCCGTCCTGCAGATGTAAGGATGGAAAATGAAGGAAAAGTTGATTAGCCTTATAGTGTTTTATAAGAAGGTCTTTAGTGGATTCAGTGTGTACGTCCTTAAAGGCAATGTTAAATTATTGTTCAGAAACTTGCACTTAGTAGAATACCCGGTTGGGTAAGAGAAATTATTTATAGTATGTTATTTAAAGTAATTAACCATGTTTGTAACGTTCAAGTGTCCTTACCTCCCATAAAGGGAAGCTCTGTTCAAATTTGCTTATTGTTACTGCATTTCAAAATTGTATGTCTTTTTGCTGACATGTATTGTTGTTTTCTTCCCAGTCCAGGAGTACTGGATTTAACCGGGGGGGGTGCAGCGCCCCAGAGTCCTGGTCGTTGCAGTACTGATGCTCCGCCGCTAAGGGGGGCTATGGTACGTCTGATGGCACTGAAGGAGTTCCCCTGACCAGGTATCACAGACACCAATACACTTCACAGTCTGGCCTCCAGGGGGAGCTAAGGGCGCTATGTATTAGGCCACTCCTCACAGTCTGGTAAAACTGGGGGTTGGATAGGAAGTTAGGGAGAAAGCTGACTGGGTTGGAACCAGGCAACATCCTGTGGCAGAGGGTGTTGCAGGGGAAGATTCAGGGGGGTCCCTGTCAGGGGTGGGATCCTGACAGAGGCCTAGCGAACAGAGAGAACGTTACGGGACCGCGCCTGCACCTGATCGCGGCGGTACCCTAAGAAAGGACAAGAAGCGAGGTTTATTGTGCTGAGTGAGAAACGAGATCAACGCACAAGGAGAAACACCAGTAGGAGTCGTGCTGTAAGACGAGGCAACATCCTACTGAGGCGCGCAGCCGGTAGCTGGAACGCCGAGGAAGAAGTATAGAGCTCCAGGCCTAACTTCAAACCTACGGCAGGACAGTCAGTTAGGCTGGGTTCACATTGCGTTAATGTGTGCACGCTAACGGACAGCGTTGCACGGCGAAAATGTCGCAATTAACGCCGTGCAACAGGTCCGTTAGCGTGCCCATTGACAGCAATGTAAATGTCTCCTGCAGCGCATCACTAGCGCGTGCCTTTTTCGGCTCGCGCTAGTGATGTGCCGTTCTTCTGTGACGCGCCTCGGACGCTGCTTGCAGCGTCCGAGGCGCGCCCGAGGTCCGTTCCCCGCTCTCGCAGATCGGGGATCTGCGAGAGTGGGGACGTTAACGCGACCCCAAACACGGCCCCTAAATAAACATTGCGTTAGCGCAATCCGCTAGCGCTAAACGGATTGCCCTAACGCAATGTGAACCTAGCCTTATAGGTGGGCTGTCTCACCCAAATCACCTAAGAAGACATAGGGGGCAACAACAGGAGAGGGGCGACACTAGGGTCTAGGAAGAGCTCCGAGCCTACCCGTCATACAGGTGCGTCCTAGCCATATCATCTGGGGGACGAAGAAGAACATCATAATCGAGTTGTGAGGGAACTTCAGAAACAGACACAACAGTTGTGGGGACTATCCCTTAAGCACAGCAGGGGAGAACCACAACACACAAGCGCTAGAAGGTAGGCACATATTTCCACCTGCAAAGGGAACTCTGGAGGTGCCATCGGACCAGCTGGACTTGCGCAGCCCAGTTAACCATATTCCGGACTGAGGATCCTGAAGCCTTCAGTAAAGAGGTAAAGAGACTGCAACCTGGTGTCCTCGTTATTTACTGCGACCTGCACCGCACCATAACATCATCACTACCCACACCTTTCATTGGGCGCCCCTCAGCAGGGTCACGGACCGGGTCTAGCCACCGTGACAACCCCAGGACAGATGCATGTAGGATAGCTGCGGAGACACCATCACGTGTTTCTCAACGCAAGCAGTGAATAGCCAGACCTTTCCCCGGGAAGGAACAACCACGGGAAGGGCAGCATCCAATAAAGGAAAACATCCAATACAGGAAAACCACCTATGCCAAGCATGGTATCCATCCACAGACAGCTGTTTCGGGGTGTTTGCCCCTCATCAGTGTGGAGTAG
This sequence comes from Ranitomeya variabilis, assembly GCF_051348905.1. Lineage (NCBI taxonomy): Eukaryota > Metazoa > Chordata > Amphibia > Anura > Dendrobatidae > Ranitomeya > Ranitomeya variabilis. The sequence continues at coordinate 69,638,273 of NC_135239.1, read as the reverse complement.
GAATCTGGCTATTAGGAGCAGTGCCTAGTAAAAGGCTGTGAAAGAACAGATGATTGGCCTCGGGGAGACCAAAACATCCAACACCGCGGAGACACCATAAGGGATGGGGGCAGTGTTCTGGATCACTGCGTTGAGAAACACGTGATGGTGTCTCCTGTCATGGTTCCCAATGGCAGGGACTCAGGCAAAAACGGACTAGCTCTAGGAATGATGGAATCTCAGATGACCGCGACGCTGAACCTAACCCGCAACTAATAGTAGCCAGGGGGTGTGCCTACGATTATCCCTAGACACCTCGCACCAGCCGGAAATCTAGTTACCCCTAGTAGAGGAATACACAGACCTGGCTTGCCTCCAGGGAAACCCCAAAAGTGATAGTAGCCCCCCACATATAATAACGGTTAGGTAAGAGGAAAACACGTACGCAGTATGAATATAGATTCAGCAAAGAGAGGCCCTCTGACTAGATAGCAGAAAATACAAAAGAGGACTTCGCGGTCACCTCAAAACCCTAAACAGCCATCCTGAAATTACTTTAACTCCGTTATCAACTCATGACACCGGAGTAGTAATTTCAGATCACTAGAGCTTCCAGCAGCAAGAGAAATATAAATGCATGCTGGACAAACAAACACAAAAAATGCCAAAGATCCAACTTAGCTGAATTGCAGACTTGGAGCAGGTAGCAAGCAACAGAGGTGCTCTGGTAACATTGATTGCCGGCACTAGAATGACTGAGAAGCCAGACTAAATAGGAAACTCCCAGTTTCCTGATGGGAACAGGTGCAAGACAAAAGTCAGCCAGTACCACCAGTAACCACCAGAGGGAGCCCAAAAACAGAATTCACAACAGTACCCCCCCCTTAAGGAGGGGGCACCGAACCCTCATGAGAACCACCAGGGCGATCTGGATGCGCCCTATGAAAGGCGCGAACCAAATCAGAGGCATGAACATCGGAGGCAGTCACCCAAGAATTATCCTCCTGACCGTATCCCTTCCATTTAACCAAATATTGAAGTCTCCGTCTGGAAACGCGAGAGTCCAAAATCTTCTCCACAACATACTCCAATTCACCCTCCACCAGCACAGGAGCAGGAGGCTCAACAGAAGGAACAACCGGTACCTCGTACCTCCGCAACAACGGCCGATGGAAGACATTATGAATGGTGAAAGATGCTGGTAGGTCCAAACGAAAAGATACAGGATTAAGAATCTCCAAAATCTTATAAGGACCTATGAACCGAGGTTTAAACTTAGGAGAAGAGACCTTTATAGGGACAAAACGAGAAGATAACCACACCAAGTCCCCAACGCGGAGACGATGACCCACACGACGATGACGATTAGCAAACTGCTGAGTCTTCTCCTGAGACAACTTCAAATTGTCCACCACATGACTCCAAATCCGGTGCAGTCTATCCACCACCATGTCCACTCCAGGGCAATCCGAAGATTCCACCTGGCCAGATGAAAAACGAGGCTGAAACCCTGAATTGCAAAAGAAAGGAGAAACCAGAGTGGCAGAACTGGCCCGATTATTGAGGGCAAACTCTGCCAACGGCAAAAAGGCGACCCAATCATCCTGATCAGCAGACACAAAACACCTCAAATAAGTCTCCAAGGTCTGATTAGTTCGCTCCGTCTGGCCATTAGTCTGAGGATGGAATGCAGACGAAAAAGACAAATCAATGCCCATCCTGGCACAGAACGCTCGCCAGAACCTAGACACAAATTGAGACCCCCTGTCAGAAACGATGTTTTCCGGGATACCATGTAAACGAACCACATTCTGAAAAAATAAAGGAACCAACTCAGATGAAGAAGGCAATTTGGGCAAGGGTACCAAATGAACCATCTTAGAAAAACGGTCACACACCACCCAAATGACGGACATTTTCTGAGAAACCGGGAGGTCCGAGATAAAGTCCATAGAGATGTGCGTCCACGGCCTCTTCGGAATAGGCAAGGACAACAACAATCCACTAGCCCGAGAACAGCAAGGCTTGGCCCGAGCACAAACATCACAAGACTGTACAAAGGCACGCACATCCCGAGACAAGGAAGGCCACCAGAAGGACCTGGCCACCAAATCTCTGGTACCAAAAATTCCAGGGTGACCTGCCAACACAGAAGAATGAACCTCCGAGATGACTCTACTGGTCCATTCATCTGGAACAAACAGTCTCCCAGGCGGACAACGATCAGGCCTATCAGTCTGAAACTCCTGCAAAGCACGTCGCAAGTCTGGGGAGACAGCAGACAAAATCACCCCATCCTTAAGGATACCCGTAGGCTCAGAATCACCAGAGGAGTCAGGCTCAAAACTCCTAGAAAGGGCATCTGCCTTCACATTTTTTGAACCCGGCAAGTATGAAACCACAAAATTAAACTGGGAGAAAAACAACGACCAGCGCGCCTGTCTAGGATTCAGACGCCTGGCAGACTCAAGGTAAATCAGATTCTTGTGATCAGTCAAGACCACCACCTGATGTCTAGCACCCTCAAGCCAATGACGCCACTCCTCAAATGCCCACTTCATAGCCAAGAGCTCCCGATTACCGACATCATAATTTCGCTCGGCGGGCGAAAACTTTCGAGAGAAGAATGCACATGGTCTCATCACTGAGCAATCGGGACTTCTCTGCGACAAAACCGCCCCCGCTCCAATCTCGGAAGCATCAACCTCGACCTGAAAAGGGAGCGAAACATCAGGCTGGCGCAACACAGGGGCGGAAGAAAAGCGGCGCTTAAGCTCCCGAAAGGCCTCCACAGCCGCAGAGGACCAATTGGCAACATCAGCACCCTTCTTGGTCAAATCAGTCAGAGGTTTAGCAACACTTGAAAACCCAGTTATAAATCGACGATAGAAATTAGCAAAGCCCAAGAACTTCTGAAGACTCTTCAAGGAAGTAGGCTGCGTCCAATCACAAATAGCCCGAACCTTGACAGGATCCATCTCAACAGAAGAAGGGGAAAAAATATACCCCAAAAAGGAGATCTTCTGAACCCCAAAAATACACTTTGAACCCTTTACAAACAAAGAATTGGCCCGCAAAACCTGAAAAGCCTTCCTAACCTGTTGAACATGCGACTCCCAGTCATCCGAAAAAATCAAAATATCATCCAAATACACAATCATAAATTTATCCAGGTATTTATGGAAAATATCGTGCATAAAGGACTGAAAGACTGAAGGAGCATTAGAAAGACCAAAAGGCATTACCAAATACTCAAAATGGCCCTCGGGCGTATTAAATGCAGTTTTCTACTCATCTCCCTGCTTAATCCGCACCAAATTATACGCACCCCGAAGATCAATCTTAGAGAACCACTTTGCCCCTTTAATACGAGCAAATAAATCAGTCAATAGTGGCAAAGGATACTGGTATTTGACTGTAATCTTATTTAACAGGCGATAATCAATACAGGGCCTCAGGGAGCCATCTTTTTTACCCACGAAAAAAAAACCTGCTCCTAAAGGGGATGAGGATGGACGGATATGTCCCTTTTCCAAGGACTCCTTAATATACTCTCGCATAGCAGCATGCTCAGGCACAGACAGATTAAACAAACGACCCTTGGGAAACTTGCTGCCTGGAATCAAGTCTATAGCACAATCACAATCCCTGTGAGGGGGGAGAGAACTAAGTTTGGGCTCCTCAAAAACATCACAATAGTCAGACAAAAATGCCGGAATTTCAGAGGGAGTAGATGAAGCAATGGAAACCAAAGGTACTTCCCCATGAGCCCCCTGACATCCCCAGCTTAACACAGACATTGTTTTCCAGTCAAGGACTGGATTATGAGTTTGCAACCATGGCAATCCAAGCACTAAGACATCATGCAAGTTATGCAACACAAGGAAGCGAATCACCTCCCGATGGTCAGGAGTCATACACATAGTCACTTGTGTCCAGTATTGTGGTTTATTCCTAGCCAATGGTGTGGAGTCGATACCCTTCAGAGGGATAGGAACTTCCAAAGGCTCTAGGCTAAACCCACAGCGTCTGGCAAAGGACAAATCCATAAGACTCAAGGAAGCGCCAGAATCCACATAGGCATCCACAGTAATAGATGATAATGAACAGATCAAAGTTACAGACAAAATAAACTTAGACTGTAAAGTGCCAATTGCAAAAGACTTATCAACCTTTTTTGTGCGTTTAGAGCATGCTGATATAACATGAGCAGAATCACCACAGTAGAAGCACAACCCATTTTTACGCCTATAATTCTGCCGTTCACTTCTGGACAGAATTCTATCACATTGCATAATCTCCGGTGTCTGCTCAGAAGACACCGCCAAATGGTGCACAGGTTTGCGCTCCCGTAAACGCCGATCAATCTGAATAGCCATAGTCATGGATTCATTCAGACCTGTGGGCGTAGGAAACCCCACCATGACATCTTTAACGGCGTCAGAGAGACCTTCTCTGAAATTCGCCGCCAGGACGCACTCATTCCACTGAGTAAGCACAGACCATTTTCGAAATTTTTGACAATATATTTCAGCTTCATCATGCCCTTGAGAGAGGGCTATCAAGGCCTTTTCAGCCTGAATCTCCAAATTAGGTTCCTCATAGAGCAACCCCAGTGCCAGAAAAAACGCATCCACATTGAGCAGCACAGGATCCCCTGGTGCCAATGCAAATGCCCAATTCTGGGGGTCACCCCGCAACAAGGAAATCACAATTTTAACCTGCTGAGCGGAGTCTCCAGCGGAGCGAGATCTCAGAGAAAGATACAATTTACAATTGTGCTTAAAATTCAAATAACGAGATCTATCTCCAGAAAAGAACTCAGGTATAGGAATCTTGGGTTCTGACATAGGAGCATGTATAACATAGTCTTGGATATTTTGAACCTTAGAAGCAAGAGCACTCAGGCCTGTAGCTAAACTCTGGATATCCATTTCTCAACAGCTGAGATCTGAGCCATTCAGGGGTTAAGAGGAGAGAAAAAAGCAGCAGATTGCAATTATGGCTAGACAGAACTTCTGAGTAAAAAAAAAAAAAAAAAAGTGTCAGAAACTTCTTCTTTTCTCTCTTTCTTCAGCCAATACCTTTAATACATTTGCGGCCGGCAATACTGTCATGGTTCCCAATGGCAGGGACTCAGGCAAAAACGGACTAGCTCTAGGAATGATGGAATCTCAGATGACCGCGACGCTGAACCTAACCCGCAACTAATAGTAGCCAGGGGGTGTGCCTACGATTATCCCTAGACACCTTGCACCAGCCGGAAATCTAGTTACCCCTAGTAGAGGAATACACAGACCTGGCTTGCCTCCAGGGAAACCCCAAAAGTGATAGTAGCCCCCCACATATAATAACGGTTAGGTAAGAGGAAAACACGTACGCAGTATGAATATAGATTCAGCAAAGAGAGGCCCTCTCACTAGATAGCAGAAAATACAAAAGAGGACTTCGCGGTCACCTCAAAACCCTAAACAGCCATCCTGAAATTACTTTAACTCCGTTATCAACTCATGACACCGGAGTAGTAATTTCAGATCACTAGAGCTTCCAGCAGCAAGAGAAATATAAATGCATGCTGGACAAACAAACACAAAAAATGCCAAAGATCCAACTTAGCTGAATTGCAGACTTGGAGCAGGTAGCAAGCAACAGAGGTGCTCTGGTAACATTGATTGCCGGCACTAGAATGACTGAGAAGCCAGACTAAATAGGAAACTCCCAGTTTCCTGATGGGAACAGGTGCAAGACAAAAGTCAGCCAGTACCACCAGTAACCACCAGAGGGAGCCCAAAAACAGAATTCACAACAGTCTCCGCGGTGTTGGATGTTTTGGTCTCCCCGAGGCCAATCATCTGTTCTTTCACAACCCCAGGACAGAGACTCAGAGGCCTGGTACCGGGTACCCCTTGGCCCTGCGGCAGTGGGGGCGCTACATATACAGCTCCCGTTCTGTCTGCAGTCTGTTCTGGGAGAGCTGATACCTGTCTACCTCCTGTTCTGGGGCAGAGTACCCAGATCCCACCTACTCTGGGGGCAGAATACCCAGATCCGTTTTTATCTTGTTTTTTCCACCTGTTCTGGGGGCAGAGTACCCGGATCCGACTGTCCTGGAGACTGCATATCCAGTTCCTGATCCTGTCTGAACTGTGTCCTTTGTGTTATGTTCCTGAAGCCCTTTTGTGTCTGACACCCCGTACCCAGTGACTATACTCCTGGGGCTCATCTTTTAAAGATGGAGTCAGGAGTTCCTACTGAGCTCTTACTATTCTGTGCTCAGCCTGCTATGCGGTGCTAACCTCGTCTGGTCCAGGTCCAGTACGGCGGTGCTTGCACCCTCACCCTTGAGTTCCTTCCTAGGTCCGATGCCCGGAGCCTGGCGGCCGTAGCTTGGAACTTGAAGATCACCGCTACCTGATCCTGTGCCATCTGAGTTCCAGCCTGTGTCCGATGTATTGATGTCCTGGGCTACCACGCCAGTGTCCCAGACGATTACCTGGACTGCCACACCAGTGTCCCAGATGTCTATCCTGTGTCCTATGACCTGATGTCCTGCTTTTGTCCTGATGTCCTTTCTGTGTCCGATGTCCTGATGCCCTGGGCTGCCACGCCAGTGTCCCAGCCGATGACCTGGGCTGCCACGCCAGTGTCCCAGATGTCTATCCAGTGTCCGATGTCCTGCCTGTGTCCTGATGTCCTGCCTGTGTCCTGAGGTCCACCCTGTGACGACGTCCTTCTGGGATCAGTGTTTGATGTTCTCCTGCTGAGCCTGTGCTACACCTGAGGCCTGAGAGAGAGGCTGTTCTAGTTAGCCCGTGCCAGATGACCCTGGACTGCATCAACCCGTGATGATTCCTGCCATCGTCTGACGTCTGTCCAAGGTGTCCTGCCTGTGTCCTGATGTCCTGCTTGTGTCCTGATGTCCTGCCCGTGTCCTGATGTCCTGAGGTCCACCCTGTGACGACGTCCTTCCGGGATCGGTGTCTGATGTTCTCCTGCTGAGCCTGTGCTACGCCTGAAGCCTGAGAGAGAGTCCGTCCTAGTATGCCCGTGCCAGATGATCCTGGACTGCATCAACCCGTGATGACTCCTGCCATCGTCTGACGTCTGAGATGTGTACCCTTCCTAGCCGTATGGAATCGGGATCCTGACATCATTATGTTTTGTTATGTACTGTGCTTTCATTTAAGTAAACATTGTTTCTTCATACCTGAAGTTGTGCGGTATAATCTAGTTCTGCATATTGACATCTTGTTCACATGATCAGCTGCCACAGACCCTGCTCGCTGCCCTTCCCTTGTCTGGGTAGGTCCAGGTTACTCTGTGGTCCAGTGGGTCCACATTGCGTTCCTTTTTGGGACGCTCGCCCACGCCGTCCTGGTCAGACGACATGGAGGCATCGGCTCGGCCGCGTCTGCGGTCGTAGCCGTAACACCCATACACAGTATGATGGGCCCACAGCTCCCCTATACGCAGTATAATGCCCCACAACTCCCCTATATATAGTATGATGGGCCTACCGCCCCCTATACATAGCATGACAGGCCCACAGGTCCCCTATAGATAGTATGATGTCCTCACTGTTCTCCCAAAACAGAGTATAATGCCCCTCACAGTAGTCCTCACACTATATGATGGCCCCCAAACTATATAATGGCCCTCACACTGTATGATGACCCCCTGTGTTCCCCACACTTTATGATGGCTATTACAGCAGTCCTCAGACTTTATGATGGCCCCCATTTAGCTCCCACTTAGTCCCCACACTATATGACGGCCTCCATATAGGTTCCCAAGTTGTATACTGGCCCCTCCTACAATAGTCCCTACACTTTATGATGTCCCTCAAATAAGCCCCATACTGTATGATGGCTCTCCACATTAGCTCCCATGCTGAATAATGGTCCCCATTCTTTGAGGGCTCCCCACAGTAGCCCCTAAAATGTGTGAGAATCCTCCCCTGACGAGTACACTGGGCAGACCCACGTCTTGATGTCCCTGCACTACCACTCTCACCCACGGCAGGATGATGCAATGACCGAGGTGCACTCACAGGACGTCAGAGTCCGGACATGGCGCAATGACGTCACCGTGCTGAGGCTCTGACCTCCCTGTGTGTGGGCCACAAAACACTCTTACTAGATCTCTGTGTATGTTACTATTTATTATGGCAGCATCATTTTAGTACTGTATCTTGCATTTATTTATAAGTGGTAGTAGGGATAAGAGTAATACCATACATCTGGAGTCCAAAGGGACAACCACCGATTTTAAGTGACTCTGATTAGCCTTATAGTGGGGGCCACCAGCAAAAACTCTCCCCCCTGACACTCTAATGCCTAGTTACAGTAAAAGATAGGAGAACCAGTTAAATTGACTTATATTAGTTTTAGTATTACTATTAACCGTTATTTTGGAAGGCCTGAAGCATTAAACCTGATTGCTGAAAGTCATGTTGCTAATGGAGCGCCCCCACACCGCCGCAGGGCCGAGGGGTACCCGGAGCCGGGCCTCTAGGTCTCAGTCCTGGGGTTGTCACGGTGGCTAGACCCGGTCCGTGGCCCTGTCTGTCAGTGGGGGACGTCCGGTGCAATAAGTGATGTTGTAGCGGTGCAGTTGTGGGGTGCAGGTCGCGGTAAATAACGAGGACACCAGGTTGCAGTCTCTTTACCTCTTTACTGAAGCTCTCTGGGTCCTCAGTCCGGAATACGGCTCACCAGGCTGCGCAAGTCCGGCCGGTCCAATGGCACTTCCAGAGCTCTCCTTGCAGGTGGAAATCGGTGCCTTCCTTCTAGCGCTATGTGTTGCAGTCCTTCCCTGCTGTGCTTACGGAAAGTACCCCACAACTGTTGTGTCTGTTTCTCGTGTTCCCTCACAACAACTTAATTCGCAATGATCTTCCTCGTCCCTCCAGATACTATGGTAGGAACGCACCCGTATGACGGGGAGGCTCGGAGATCTTCCGGGACTCTATCTGCGCCCCTCTCCTGTTGGTACCCCCCTTTGCCTTCCTGGGTGATGCGTGAGACAGTCCGCCTCAAGCTAACTGCCCTGCCGTAGGTCTGAGGTATGGCTTGAAACTCTTTACCTCCTCGGCGTTCCGGCCACCGGTAGTGCGCCTCAGTAAGGTGCTGCCTCTTTCAGCACAACCCTCACTGGTATCTCCTTTCGCTTGATTTCGTTTCTCACTCAGCACAATCTATCTCGCTTCTTAGTCCTTCCTTGGGCACCGCCGCTATGCTGAGCAGGCACGGTCCCTTTACGTTCTTTCCATGCCAAGCCTCTGCCAGGATCCCACCCCTGGCAGAGACCCTACAGTCTCTCCCTTCACAACACCCTCTGCCACCAGGTGTTGCTCCGTTCAATCCCGTCAGCGTTCTCTCTAACTTCCTGCCTGACCCCCAGTTTACCCACTATGGTGGGGAGTGGCCTAATGAATAGCACCCTTAGCTCCCCCCGGAGGCCCAGCTGTGAAATGTATTGGTGACTGTGATACCTGCTCAGAGAACTCCTTCCGTGCCATCGAACGCAGCATGGCCCCCCTTAGTGGCTGAACCATGCTACTGCAACGACCAGGACTCTGGGGCGCTGCACTCCCCCCTGGTTAAACACAGTACTCCGGGACTGGGAAGTAAAACAACAATACAGGTTAGCAAAAAGACATACAATTTTGTTGAGTGCAAATAACAATAAGTATACTTAAGTAGGCTTCCCTTTATGGGAGGTGAGGACACTTGTAACGTTACAAACATAATTAACCTTATAATTTACAGAGTATAAATAACTTCTGTTACCCAACCGGGTATTCTATTTAGTGCAATTTTTGAAATAATAACTTAACATTGCCTTTAAGAAACTCACACTCTTAGTCTATCAAAGGCCTTCCTATAATCACATTATAAGGCATTTCAACTTTACATTCTCCTTCTTGTGAACCTGCAGGACCGCCTGTCCCTACGGCACCAGACCTACTGCCTCTCCTTTCTTCTACAGGACCGCCCTGTTCAGCCAGGGCCTACTGCCTTTCGCTACTATACACAGTATAGACATAACATTCCTTTCGGTTGAAGAACTCTGAGCCAGCTCTACTCGGCCCCTTTAAGGACTCACTCTCTAACCCCTACGGGTTCACTCTCTGTCCTTAGCAATAAAGTAACTTTTCAATGGGGACGCAGGGTTTACCTTCTATCCTCACCCTCATTATTACTTCTCTTACTTTCAACTATGCAGACCTCTACTTCTACCCCTACGGGCTCTCTGCATCTTTTCTCTCTGCAAAACATTATTTAGACATTTCAACAAATTCAACACATATAACTTAGCATGTAAAACAGTTACATTTCTTTTCAAGGCATCATTATGGCATTACTGTTCTGCAACAGTATCTCTCTCAAGTTCAGTTTCTCACATCCCCTTTAAGAGGAGACCAAGTCTTTCTAAGGTAGCTCGTCTTCTCAGCCTACCAGCCCATGCAAAGGTTCCGGTATGGTATCTTCGCAAAGTGTCTTTAACTAGAACCGGTAGGAAAGGTATCTTCACAAAGTGTCTTTGGCTCAAACAAATAGGGCAAATATCTTCGCAAAGTGTCTTTGGCTAAAACCAGTAGGGAGCACCTTTAAGAAAGTGCAAACTATTTACAAGGGAAAGTTTGAATCATGCGCAGTTCATGATTTCTGCAGTTCTCTTTTTTAAAACTGTATAAACTTCAGGAAAACAACAGTGACCCCGGGTCAACAAAGGGGTCACCTTTAACCCTAGACGGGTTTAGCAGCAAACAGGAACAGTTAAAGGAATGAACAGTTAACTATTTACATTTTCATGGTATCGAGGTTTATTCTTTTTCTGGGGGCTTGGGTTCCTGAACCCCAGCCACTGTAGCACGGACACCAGCAGCAAGCTCCGCAGGGACCACCCGGTCGCCTGCTGTCTGAATTTGAAGCCTAACTCTGTCGGCAAGTTCAGGAGCTGCTACAAAGCGTACAGTAGAAACAGTAACAAGATCTGGCAGCCCTGGATTGACCACAGTTGGGGCCACAGGTGCCATTCTCTCAGACTCGTATCGCTGAACTTTCCGGGCACGCCATCCTTGTGTGTTCCAGTGGCGGGTATACGTCACCTGATCCCCCTCCCGGAGTGGTTCACCTTCTCGATCACAGCAGGGAGTCTCCACATCATAGCCGGCAACGAAGATGCCAGTAGGTAGACCCGACTCCCAAATGGAACCCCACCCCTTCTTTGGGTGGAATGCTGCCACCGTCCCTCGCCTGACAGCATCCGTCCCATCATAGATCATTTTTTTGCTCTGCAGTTCCTGTCTTTCAACTTCAGTGCGCTGTCCCCAATGCTGGAGCACGCATTGTTTGTATTGGTCCCAGGTAAGTATCGCAATAGTGAGACCTTCCATTGGAATCCCATCCTGCTCGACCCAGGGAACATCCCATCGGAACATCACCCCTCCTGGGTCCATTTCTATGGGCTCTCCCCACCTGGTTGGCAATGGTGGTAACAACTTCCCCAACGCGCCGGGGGTGAGAACCGCTCGGTCGATTGTAAACGCGGGGTTACTGTTGTGGGGAGGCTCGGTCGGGAGAGCAGAACCGTCCAGGGGAGTAGGGGCGCCGCCCATACCTGCGCCTGATGTGGTTCCATCGGTGTCGCTCCGGTCCGTTAACGAGGACGCTGGAGTCTGCTGCAGCCCGGACCGGGGCTCCTCCAATGGGATGCTCGGACTCGGCTCCGCTGGCTGTGGTTCCTCCTCCTCTAACTCCGAGGTCGGGATTGGTGGACGTAACTCCGCTGTCGGATCCGCAGGCTTCCGGTCCATCTCCGGTGAAGAAGGGCAGGCCGGAACTGCTTCTTCCTCGCTCAGGCACTCGCCGTTCATCATCGCCGCCTGATAGTCGCTGGCAGTGCATGCACCTAACTCCGCCATTTCTCTGAGGTCGGGCTTCTCCGTCACCAGTCTCTCGCCGTTGCATATCAAGGGGTGTTTCTCTTCTGCTTTGGGGCAGGTCATTCCTCTGCAGCCAGAAGTGCAGGGGGCGGTAGCCATTTCTCGCGCCACACTGGGAGTCTCCGCCCATAACACGCCCTCCTTCCCCTTGGGTGTAGCAATGGCGGCGCCTTTTGGCGGGAACTTTTGGCGGCTAATGGCGCAGCACAGTCTTTCCAATAAAGTACGGTTTAAGTACAGTAAATCACAGTCTCTAGGCACACATGACCTGATTCTTCAGGCTTAAGTAGATCCTGTTCGTGACGCCAAGTTGGAGCGCCCCCACACCGCCGCAGGGCCGAGGGGTACCCGGAGCCGGGCCTCTAGGTCTCAGTCCTGGGGTTGTCACGGTGGCTAGACCCGGTCCGTGGCCCTGTCTGTCAGTGGGGGACGTCCGGTGCAATAAGTGATGTTGTAGCGGTGCAGTTGTGGGGTGCAGGTCGCGGTAAATAACGAGGACACCAGGTTGCAGTCTCTTTACCTCTTTACTGAAGCTCTCTGGGTCCTCAGTCCGGAATACGGCTCACCAGGCTGCGCAAGTCCGGCCGGTCCAATGGCACTTCCAGAGCTCTCCTTGCAGGTGGAAATCGGTGCCTTCCTTCTAGCGCTATGTGTTGCAGTCCTTCCCTGCTGTGCTTACGGAAAGTACCCCACAACTGTTGTGTCTGTTTCTCGTGTTCCCTCACAACAACTTAATTCGCAATGATCTTCCTCGTCCCTCCAGATACTATGGTAGGAACGCACCCGTATGACGGGGAGGCTCGGAGATCTTCCGGGACTCTATCTGCGCCCCTCTCCTGTTGGTACCCCCCTTTGCCTTCCTGGGTGATGCGTGAGACAGTCCGCCTCAAGCTAACTGCCCTGCCGTAGGTCTGAGGTATGGCTTGAAACTCTTTACCTCCTCGGCGTTCCGGCCACCGGTAGTGCGCCTCAGTAAGGTGCTGCCTCTTTCAGCACAACCCTCACTGGTATCTCCTTTCGCTTGATTTCGTTTCTCACTCAGCACAATCTATCTCGCTTCTTAGTCCTTCCTTGGGCACCGCCGCTATGCTGAGCAGGCACGGTCCCTTTACGTTCTTTCCATGCCAAGCCTCTGCCAGGATCCCACCCCTGGCAAAGACCCTACAGTCTCTCCCTTCACAACACCCTCTGCCACCAGGTGTTGCTCCGTTCAATCCCGTCAGCGTTCTCTCTAACTTCCTGCCTGACCCCCAGTTTACCCACTATGGTGGGGAGTGGCCTAATGAATAGCACCCTTAGCTCCCCCCGGAGGCCCAGCTGTGAAATGTATTGGTGACTGTGATACCTGCTCAGAGAACTCCTTCCGTGCCATCGAACGCAGCATGGCCCCCCTTAGTGGCTGAACCATGCTACTGCAACGACCAGGACTCTGGGGCGCTGCACTAACATCAATCTAACTTCAATATTTTACATATATTTCACCAAATTGTGCTCCACAAAATTCTTTCATGATGATCTAATACATAGAGGAGACAAAAGTTGGTGAGAAAGGGCTTGTTAAGAATAAGACGTGATATCATTGTGTGGAACGTGGTGGTCCACAAAGAGACAACATGAGACTGGATGCTTCCTGCTCTGTCAGCCATGCACTAAGGCTACGTTCACATTTGCGTTGTGCGCCGCAGCGTCGGCGACGCAACGCACAACGCAAATGTGAACGCATGCACAACGCAGCGTTTTGTGACGCATGCGTCCTTTTTTTGCTTGATTTTGGACGCACAAAAAAATGTAATTTGATGCGTCCTGTGTGCCCTGACGCGTGCGCCGCAGCGACGCATGCGTCACAAAACGCAAATGCAACGCATGTCCATGCGCCCCCATGTTAAATATAGGGGTGCATGACGCATGCGGCGACGCAGCGGCGCCCGATGCTGCGTCGCACAACGCTAATGTGAACATAGCCTAAGTGCAGATTTTCCAAGAAGCAGCTCTGGCTCCTACAGCTGCTTTGGTTCCTCGCCCAGCATATGAGGCTTAAGAAAAGCTGGTAGGAATGTTTTCTTCGCACTGGTCATTCCTCATCTGTTGTCTCTGGAGCCCTGCAGGGAGCTAATTAGAACTAAGGTGTAAAGCATCCGATTCTCCTCTATTTTTTGGCCCAGGAAAGTGCCTACTGAGCAGACTCAGCACATGGACTGCTGCTCAGGTATTTCCAAACTAATAATTAGGTTATTAATGCCCTGCTGTTTGGCGGACTCTGTGGATTCCAGGCCAGTTTGGCTTTTTTCCCAAGCAACTCAATGGCTCTTAGTCCTTGTTGAGCATATAAGAAGAAAAGATGAGATTCCGCCGTTATAGGAGTCATAATCTCTTAGAATGAAGAACAGTGTTCAGAATATCAAAGGGGGCTTTATTATTGCACAGTGCCTCCTACTAATATACTGTATATTGTGTACTGGATGGACTGATCGTGGGGTGTCGGGGCTGTAAGAACGTTTTTGAGATGGTTTTGGTTTGTTCCCGTACAGTATGTGCCGCTAAACTCCAAAAAATGATCATATTCTCCTGAACTAAAATGTGTTACAAAAAGTTGATCATATACATGGACACATCTATTGTCATGCCATTAAAAATATTCCAAAGGAGATAAATTCACAGGGAAAAACAATAACATTTTTTTTCATTATGGTGGGTTTCTTACTAGGACTTATCGGGTTAATATCCTGTGCGGACCCATGTGTGAACACACAGTATCACCGTGTGCTTCTATGGACACACTTTTTTTGTGCCTGAGCCTGACTGTCTCCAAACAGCTGGTATGGATGTCAGAAACTATTACTATTAGGGGGTAAGCACTGACACCCAGTTGGAGATCCCTGCTGCCACTAGACAGATGTGGAGAGCAGCACATGCTCCGGCGCTCATCCTTGCCTCTAATTAATCACCTCTCCTGCAAAGTGATATCGCAGCGTCCCAGGTAACGGGAACAATGGAGACTGTGCTGCGACTTCACGGGCAAAATTTTTATACCGAACATTTTTTTTCACTCGCTAACTTCTATGGACGCTTTCACTGATCTGAAAATCAAAGGCCAATCTTCATCCTCGTCTTGTAAAATATCTAATATTTTGTACACTTTGTATATGTTTGTGAGCTAAAGCTGTATATCAGATTGCGATTATGGAAGTGTAATCCACCTCAATGCAAATCTTTTTATATAGAACTATATATTCCATATATATTCTATGGCAAAGCTTCTTAAAGGGGTTATTTTGGGCTTTTGTATTTTATTTCTTATGGGGATTAGAACTACCGGACTGTTCTGCCCATCTCTCTGGATCTCTGCTGGATCAGAGTGGTCAAGTACCGCTCCTGCTGGCGATTCTGCTGCCTCATTTGACCTCACGTCAACAGAGTAACACCTCCTCTTCCACTCTGCACTGTTAATGGGGTGTCACTGCCGACATCATGCTGCTTTACAGCTGGCTCCCCGCACTTAGGCAGCAGGGAGCCAGCTGTTAATCAGCTTGACATAGGCATGAGCAGAGCACAGTGGAAGAGAAGAAGCTGATCTGACCAACTGATGTCACTGGAAACCACACAGTCGCCAACAGGAGCAGTACATGACCACTATGAGCCAGCAGAGATTGGCATTGGGCAGAATAGTCAGATAGTTATCAAATACTTACCTGTAAGCTCTTAACCCCATAAAAAATACAAAAGTCCCAGAGAACACATTTAAAGGGAATCTGTCATCAAATGTTTGCTATCCCAACTAAGACAGCATGATGTAGGGATAGAGACCCTGATTCCAGTGATTTATTACCTAGATTAATTTCCCGCAATGAGTATTTGGTGAATTTTTGATGTTGCAGATTTTCTGCATCATTTCTTAACTTATTAACTAAATTAGGTTGCTTGTGTTATATTAAAATTGTTTTTATGGCATTTTTGATGCTGCTGTATTTGTCTCTTTAAGATATATCGTGTTTTAAACAAAGCTGTTTTGTTTTTGATGCTTCCTGGTATTTGACTTTAACAAAACTTTATTGATTCAGTCATGTGCAGATTACAAGACATTTTTATCTGCGGATTTTCTGCATCCTTCTGCTCTCCTGTCTGTCACACCAAAATAATGCATAATTTAGGGGCAGGAGAATAGCAAGTGCAACGCATGCTGAGAAGTGTAGAAAAAGAAAGTTCCAGCACTTATAATACTGGCAGAATGCTGATTAAGATGAATCACCCACTGATTGAATGATGAGTTACGGAACAGTAGAATTAGGACAGTTCCTGGAACACGAGCAGCTTTTTATCCTGTTGTAGGGGATGAGGGCAGTAGGACTAAATCAATATTATTCCTTACGTTTCTTATAATAAATAGTTAAAAAGTGCTCTAATGTGTATAAATGAATCAGATTGCCCTATAGTTAGTGGAGCGGCCCCCAGTCGCAGGGCAGTGGGGTACTCGGTACCGGGTCCCTTCTGTCTCGGTTCTGGGGATGTCATGGTGGCCCGACCCAGTCCGTGGCCCTGCTAAGGGGCGCCTAATTAAAGGTGTAGGTGAGAGTTTGTCAAGTGTTCGTGACGCCACCTGTGGTGTGCGGTCAGGGTGACCAACGCTGCTAGGGGTCCGCTGGGGTGATGGAATGGCAGCTAGATGGTGTAACTTCCCACAGGTGAAGTATGTCCCCAGGGCTTCCCTTGATGAGTAGATGGCAATGGTGTAGGTCGCAGTAAATGACGAGGACACAGGGTTGCAGTCTCTTTACCTCTTTACTGAAGGCTTCGGCATCCTCAATCCAGAGCACTGCTAACAGGGCTGGCTGAGACCGGCCGGTCCGAAGGCACATCCAGAGTTCCCTTTGCAGGTGGAAATCAGTAGCCTTCCTACTAGCGCCTGTGTGTTGTAGTACCTCCCTGCTGAGCACCACGGGATAGTCCTCACAACTGTCGTGTATGTTTCTGTTCTCTCTCTTTTCCCCCAGATGGTTTGGATAGGACGCACCCGTATGACGGGGTAGGCCTGGAGTTATTTTATAGGGACCCTAGAGACGCCCCTCTCCCACAATTGCCTCTGTTGTCTTCATTAGGTGTAAAGGTGAGACAGCCAACCTAGAGTTAACTGCCCTGTCGTAGTTCAAAGTAATACGTGGAGTCTATTACTTCCTCGGCGTTCCGGCTGCCGGCTACGCGCCTCAGAAGGATGTTGCAGATCTTGGGGCACGACTCCTCCTGGTTCTATCTCCTTTGTGCTGTGATCTCGTTTCTCACTTCTCCACAATATACTTCGCTTCGTGTCCTTTCTTAGGATGCTGCCACAAGGAAGTGCAGGCACGGCTCCGTAACGATCTGTCCCGTGCTAGGCCACTGTCAGGATCCCACCCCTGACAGGGACCTCCCTGAGTCTTCCCAAGCAACCTCTCTCTCTCACTAGATGTTACCTGGGCAAAACCCAGTCAGCTTCTCTCTAACTTCCTATCCAACCCCCAGTTTTACCAGAGTGTGAGGAGTGGCCTAATACATAGGACCCTTTGCTCCCCCTGGTGGCCGGAGTGTGAAGTGTAGTGTGTGACTGTGATAACTGGTCAGGTGAACTCCTTTAGTGACATCAGACGTACCATCACTCCCCTTAGTGGCGGAGCGACAGTACTGCAACGACCAGGACTCTGGGGCGCTGCATTAGTGTCCAGCAGTGGCACCATTGTCCCAGTTACTATAATACAGCCACGTTGGTACTTCTATGCTTTTATTCCCACCATTGTTGCAGAGCAGTTTGGAGCCCAGTAACCAATGTGAGCTCACACCGACAAGTGTTGCAGAAACTTTTTTATGCTCATCCACAAGTTTAAGATTGTCCCGCAGGATCAAGGATGGTTTAGAGGGATGCTACAACCTTCTGTAATGCGATGTATTATGGTATGGAATGGATACTTTATGGTATAGCTGCCTTCTATAGGTTTATTATGTGTTACTAGAGGAGACTGTGTGAGCTGTTGGGAGCATCCAGATGACAGATATCAGCGCACGCAATGATTTGTAAATAGTGACAGTTTTCTATGTACCACTATTAGCAAATGCCAACTCTGTGATGTGTCAGCTGGATGCTACTGACAGTTCCCTTTGGTCTCCCCTACACGTAATGAGGAAGTGGCAAGTCACAATTTAAGAGATCAGCTGCAGGTGCCGCTGAGATTGATAGCTATGTTCAGGCCTCTTATAAATATGTTCACACGGATTTATGTAATTTCTATATCTAACATATTGCAGCTTTTTGGGTAACGTAGAAGATTTGAATATGCGTTATATGGAACAACCTTCAACCTTCATGGACAAGTCTTTCCATCCCCGTGATATAAGAAAAGTTTGCAGGTCCATAATTTGTGAACTTTTTTTTATAGACAAAACCCTTGGTTTTCTTAAAGGGAATCTGTCACCAGGTTTTTGCTACGTAATCTGATAGCAGCATGATGTAGGGACAGAAAACCTGATCCCAGTAATGTGTCACTTACTGGACTATTTGGTGCAGTTTTCATAGAATCCCTGTTTTCTCTGCTGTAGATGTAGCAGTGGTCAGCATGCTGAGCTCCGTATAACCCCGCCCACACCTCTGATTGGCAGCTTCCTGCGTACGCTGTCAACAAGCTGCCAATCAGTGGTGAGGGTGGGGTTACATGGATTAGCTACACGGCCTGGCATGTAACACCTAGTGCTGCAGTGATAATCTCCATCTGATAAAACAGTGATTGTATTGAAACAACAGCAAGCTGCTAAGTGACACATCCCTGGACTCACTTTAGTATAGAAATCACTGTACCTGGGCTGCACTTGCTATAATGAAGAGTCCTCAATGCTATAAAATGAAGGTTTTTTATTACACCAACATGCTTTAGTGGGTAAGTAGAAAAACAAACCCCCAGAATCAGGCTCTCTACCCCTACATTTTGCTGCTCTCGGATTGAATGGCAAAAACATGCTGACAGATTGCCTTTAAAGAGTAACCATTAATTTAATTTTAATTTTAGAAATCAAAAGGACACATGAAGAAAAGCAAGTTTTTAATATGTCTTATCAGAGAAATCTGCTTTTTCCTGGACTCATCTTTCATTCTCAATTCAAAATTAAAATCTGTGTTCATTAAAGACAGATGTTTTTCACGATACGATGAGATAATAGTTGGTGCTTATAAGATTCTATGGAGAGGGAAGAAGGGAGGAGCTAGAGGCAGACACACACTTTATAGTGTAAGTTCTCTTGAAATGACTCCATAGAACTTTATGAGCACCCATTAACATCTACTGTCTCAGTAATAGGAAAATCTGTATTCACTGGAGACAGATTTTACCCATAAATTGAGAATTTTGAGAATGAAAGATCAGATCTAGAAGAGAAAGCAGTAGATTTCTTTTATACAATATATTAGAAAGTTTATGATCTGCATTTGCATTGTTGATTTCTGAAATCAAAATTAAAGCAACGGTTACATTTTAATGCCAAAACACACAATACAGGAGTAAAAATATTATAATCCTGTAAATCCATGTAAATATACAAAGCAGCCATAACATTAAAGCCACTTAATTAATATAGTATGGGCTCCAGATCTTTAAAGGAAATGTATGACCAGTATGTTTTTTAATACTTCCAACCTTAAACATTCTTATTTTTCTCTAAGGTGTTTTTATTTTTTGGATTGGATATTTATCTTTTATCCTATTTTATCTCATTTGCCTTTCATTGTAATCATGGGATGAATAATGAGCTGTCAACTAAAATGTGACTTCTGCAGAAATTATCAGGTCCAGTGGTCAGATTAAAAATTTAAAGATTTCATAATTTTATTTTTATATTATTTTTTTTAAATAGATGTAAAACTATAAAAGCATGCCCCCAAATTCTGAAACATTATCTTTAAAGAGGCTGACTTTATGTGACTGCAAACTTATAAATTTCACAGGACACAGTGTACTCGCTGTCAGGGTCAGGGCTGCTATGAGGAATTCCCTTACTGGTGTAAGAGGCCCAGTCCAGGCCCCCCTCTTTTGCTTCTGCTCCCCTAGCCCCAGGGGCAGGGTAGGGTTGCGAACATATCTCATTGGTGAAGGAAGCTTTCCTGGAGCTCCACGGCAGTCAACAGAATGGCAGCATAGCAGCTCAGAGCTCCCTCTGCCTCTTATGGGATGTGCTAGTGATGCAGCATTACGCAATTATGTCATTGCGCCGGCACATACACGCCACATTGGAAGTGGAGCTCCAGGGGATCGTATGAGAGGTAAATATGATAAACTTTTTTTTCCTAAAAGGAATTAAATGGGGGGGAGCAAATGATGATGAATTGAGGGTGGACGATAGGGGACAGTATATGATGCCGAATTGAGGGCAAATAATGATGTTTGGGGTTGTGGAGAGCACATCATGAATTGATGGTGGGGAACTGGGGACATAAAATGATGAATTGAAGGCGGGGAGAGTAAATGGTAATGAATTGAGGGTGGGGAAGAGTAAATGAGTATGTATTGAAGGTGGGGGGGCAAATTATTATGAATTGTGACTGAGGATGAGGTACAGCAAATTATTATGAATTTACATTGGGGTTACAGAGAGTAAATGATGATTAATTTAGACAGGGGGAGAGTAATTGATGATGAATTGAGACTGTGGGGTGGGGTACAGCAAATGATGAAGATTTGAGGGTGAGGGATAGCAAATAATGAGGAATTGAGACTGGGGGTGGGGAACAGCAAATTATTATTAATTGAGATTGGGGTCGGGGACAGTAAAGAATTATGAATTGAAACTGGGGGATGGGGCACAGCAAATTATTATGAATTTACTGTGGGGATAACGGAGAGTAAATGATGATGAATTGAGACTGGGGGCCGGGGTACAGCAAATGATTATGAATTGAACCTGGGGGGGTGGGGAGAGTAAATGATTATGAATTGAGTCTGGGGGATATTGGGAACAGCAAATGATGATGATTTGAAGGTGGAGGAGAGGAAGTAATGAGGAATTGAGGCTCGGGAGGGGAACAGCAAATGATTATCAATTGAGATTGGGGGGTAGGGGAGAGTAAAGGATTATGAATTGAGATTGGGGGATGGGGTACAGAAAATTACTATGAATTTACACTGGGGGGTTATGGAGAGTAAATGATGATGAATTGAGACTGGGGGTGGGGTACAGCAAATGATTATGAATTGAAACTCGGGTGGGGGAGGGTAAATGATTATGAAATGACACTGGGGATGGAGTACAGCAAATCATGTATTGAGACTGGGGGTAGGTAACAACAAGTAAATGATGATGAATTGAGGATGGGGAAAGCAAATGATGAATTGCGCGGGGCCTTGTTGCTGTGCAGGGCGGCACTATGTCGCTTTTTTTCATCTGACATAATGTAGAAGTTGGGGAAAAAGTGTGGCATGTGCTCTGAATGCGGTGCTCTAGATAACTGTTATTTTCTGCAGAGTTAAGTCCTGGCTGGAAGAAGTGATGGTGGTCTGCGCTGGATGAAGAAGAAAAGCTAAGATGAAGGGTTTAAACTAGAGACGTCATTGGTGAGTCAGTGTGTTACTTGTACACTTACACTATACTACACTATATACTATATACAGAGCTCCTGTGTATAATATCACTGGAAAGTCAGTGTTTTACAGGTACACTGACACTATACACTGAATACTATGTACAGAGCTCCTGTGTAAAATGTCACTGGCGATTACTATATTACCTGTACACTGACACTATATACAGAGCTCCTGTCTATAATGTCACTGGTGAGTCAGTGTGTTACCAGCACTCTGACACTTCACACTGTATACTATGTACAGAGCTTCTGTGTATAAAGGCACTTATGGTAATATTAGAATTGTGTTTTTTTAAGTAATGATCAGTACTGTAGTATTCAGTCACTATAAGGTGGCAATATGTGGTGTGGTCATGGTGTGGTGGTATTTGTTCCTTGTATGTGATATTATTCGGTCACCAAGTGGTGGTAGTATGAGGTCTGTTCACAGTGTCACAGCATTTGTTCCTTGTATGTGGTATTATTTGGTCACTATATGTTGGTAAAATGTGGTCTGTTCACTATGTTGTGGTATTTGTTCTTTGTATGTGGTGTTATTCGGTCACTATGTGGTGGTAATATGTGATCTGGTCATGGTGTGATGACATTTGTCCCTTGTATGTAGTATTACTGGTCATTGTAAAAAATGTATGTGACATTTTCCCTTAAGGAAAAATAAATAAAAATATACCTAAAAAGAGTATCGGGTATTTTAACAAATTTTTAATAGTTTTTGTAAAGTAGGGCCCTGCTAAAAAGTCTATCTTGTTGTGGTGGCGGCTTAAAAAAATCTCTTGGCCAAAACAAAACTGATGGCTATGTATGTGATATTACATAGTTATTAAGGTTGAAGGAAGACTTTAAGTCCATCTAGTTCAACCCAAATAATAACCCTAATAATAAATAAAACATCTATGAAAATGAACAAATGAAAGTCAGACATTACTTTTACACCATGCTTCCACATAATTTAAAACAGAATGGTGTTGAGAACTGTTGGGTGTTGGGAACTGTTAATGTGTGATTGGTGAGGACATGGTGCAGATGTGGAATTTTTCCAAGAGTGGGCAGTGGGGCTTTGGAAGGTTTAAGGGGTGGAGGCAGAGCTGGGGTGGAGGTGGAGTTGGTGTGGAGCCTGGTCGGAGTCTCAAGGGGGCCCAAAAATGTTGCCAGTATAGGACCCTGAAATTCCTGGTGGCATCACTGGTCAGGATTTTCTGGTACTGGCATCAAGAGCAGGCACAGCAGTGACCCCAGGTCTACAGTTCTGACCACTGAGCCACCAAAGATTAGGTCTTTGTCTTTCTGTAAATTTCAGAATCAGTGCAGGTTTTTCTCATCCCCATTGATCAGGAGATTGATGAGCACATTGCTACTAGCTTTCCTGCACTGCTGTATAATATGTCCATACAATGTGCAGAATGCTTTATTTCCAGTTATTTCCAGTCATATCTACATCTTCTTTCATTCTTCACTCTCCTTAGCGTATCATCATTGCATCTGACGTCACCAATTTATCATCTTTCTGGCCAGCTTTCCACTAACATAATCATTTCACGTGAACATATGAACCATTACCCGTTTAGAGAGTGATGGGAGCGCAGTTAAGTTGCAAAATGTATACATTAAAGCCTGATTTATTCTTTGATGTCACAAATCCAAAAGAATAGTAAATGGGTAATTCTAGAGGTAAGCCTCACTAGATCTGTGAAGGTCCCTGGGGATAACGTGTGCTGACCATTTCCCCAATTACAAAAAGGGAATTGAACAGTAATACTGTCATAATATTATGTAACTAAAGTGTCTTACAGTGACTGAATAATACTACATTACTGTGCATTTAGTACATTACCATGAGATATTATAAAGATTGTCCACTTAACAAAAATATAATTTTAGCATAGATTAGTACAAAGTTACTAAGTTATTGTAAGTTAAGATGGGCGGACACCTGGATATTCGGGTCAAGCTGGTTCGACCGAACAGTTACAAAAAGTTCAGGCCCGGGTACCAGAACAGTACCCGGACCTGCACCTGAATCTGGAACCCATTCACTCGAATGGAGGCCCGAACATCCAGTGTTTGCCACTCTGTCATGCACATGGCAGTGCGACAAACACCCGGTGTTCAGAGGCAGAACCCGACCAGTAACACAGACTCCCAGTTGAAGTCCGTGTTCGGTGTCTGAGCTCGAACATTAGGTGTTCAGTCCGGATGCCGAACTTTACTGTTCGGGTTCGCCTGTCTCTAATTATAAGGCTAGGGTCACATGACCGTACTTTGTCTCATCCGAGAGAATCAATACGATTATTCTAATCACTCTCCCCAGCTCCTTAAGGCCCCGTCTCACATAGCGATTTACCAACGATCACGACCAGCGATACGACCTGGCCGTGATCGTTGGTAAGTCGCTGTGTGGTCGCTGGGGAGCTGTCACACAGACAGCTCTCCCCAGCGACCAACGATCAGGGGAACGACTTTGGCATCGTTGAAACTGTCTTCAACGATGCCGAAGTCCCCCTGCAGCACCCGGGTAACCAGGGTAAACATCGGGTTACTAAGCGCAGGGCCGCGCTTAGTAACCCGATATTTACCCTGGTTACCAAAAAAAACAAACAGTACATACTCGCCTTTCGGTGTCCGTCAGGTCCCTTGCCGTCTGCTTCCTGCTCTGACAGTGCCGCCGTACACTGAGAGCAGAGCGCAGCAGTGACGTCACCGCTGCGCTCTGCTCTCAGTGTACGGCCGCACTCAGTCAGAGCAGGAAGCAGACGGCAAGGGACCTGGACACCGAAAGGCGAGTATGTACTGTTTGTTTTTTTTGGTAACCAGGGTAAACATCGGGTTACTAAGCGCGGCACTGCGCTTAGTAACCCGATGTTTACCCTGGTTACCAGTGAAGACATCGCTGGATCGGTGTCACACACACCGATTCAGCGATGTCAGCGGGACCTCAACGACCGAAAAAAGGTCCAGGCCATTCCGACACGACCAGCGATCTCACAGCAGGGGCCTGATCGCTGGTACGTGTCACACATAGCGAGATCGCTACTGAGGTCGCTGTTGCGTCACAAAACTTGTAACTCAGCAGCGATCTCGCTAGCGATCTCGCTATGTGAGACGGGGCCTTTAGATGTAAATGCTGGGCCAGGCGTTGATACCTTATGCATGGCCCATGGCTGACTGCTGCAGTGCTATTTGCAAATTTGTACTGTGGGTTAATTGATGCCACGTTTCCTGGTGTCTGCCTCTAATTTTAGCTATGTGAGAAGCTTTGTGTCACCCCTTGAGGTGCTGTGTATACACACATGGTCAAAATTGTTGGTACCCCTCGTTTAATAACAGAAAAACCCACAATGGTCACAGAAATAACTTGAATCTGACAAAAGTAATAATAAATAAAAGATCTATGAAAATGAACAAATGAAAGTCAGACATTACTTTTACACAAAATAAAAAAAAAAATGAAACTCATGAATAGGCCTGGACAGAAATGATGGTACCCTTAACTTAATATTTTGTTGCACAACCTTTTGAGGCTATCACTGCAAACAATTCCTGTAACTGTCAATGAGACTTCTGCACCTCTCGACAGGTATTTTGGCCCACTCCTCAAGAGCAAACTGCTCCAGTGGTCTCATGTTTGAAGGTTGCCTTTTAAACACGACATGTTTCAGCTCTGTCCAAAGATGCTCAATAGGATTTATGTCAGGGCTCATAGAAGGCCACTTCAGAATAGTCCAATGTTTTCCTCTTAGCCATTCTTGAGTGTTTTTAGCTGTGTGTTTTGGGTCATTATCCTGTTACATGACCCATGACCTGCGACTGAAACCAAGCTTTCTGATACTGGGCAGCACATTTCTCTCTAGAATCTCTTGATAGTCTTGAGATTTCATTATACCCTGCACAGATTCTAGACACCCTGTGCCAGATGCAGCAAAGCAGTCCCATAACATAACAGTGCCTCCTCTATGTTTCACAGTAGGGACAGTGTTCTTTTCTTGATATGCTTCATTTTTACATCTGTGAACATAGAGCTGATGTGCCTTGCCAAAAAGTTAAATTTTTGTCTCATCTATCCATAGGACATTCTCCCAGAAGCTTTGTGGCTTGTCGACATGTAGTTTGGCAAATTCCAGTCTGGCTTTTTTATGATTTTTTTTCAACAATGGTGTCCTCCTTGGTTGTCTCCCATGAAGTCCACTTTGGCTCACACAACGATGGATGGTGCAATCTGACACTGATGTTCCTTGAGCTTGAAGTTCACCTTTAATCTGTTTAGAAGTTTTTCTGAGCTCTTTTGTTACCATTCGTATTATCCGTCTCTTTGATTTGTCATCAATTTTCCTCCTGCGGCCACATCCAGTGAGGTTGGCTACAGTCCCATGGATCTTAAATTTCTGAATAACATGTGCAATGGTAGTCACATGAACATCAAGCTGCTTGGAGATGGTCTTATAACTTTTACCTTTAACATGTTTGTCTATAATTTTTTTTCTAATCTCCTGACACAACTCTTTCCTTCGCTTCCTCTGGTCCATGTTGAGTGTGATACACACCATGTCACCAAACAGCACAGTTGAGTATCTGTAGCCCTTTATACAGGCCCACTCACTGATTCCAAGATTGTAGGCACCTGTGATGCTAGTCAGTGGACACACCTTGATTTAACATGTCCATTTTGTCACATTATTTTCAGGGGTACCATCATTTCTGTCCCGGCCTATTTCATATGTTTTATTTATTTTTTTTAATTTTGTTGAAGCATGGTTGAAAAGCAATGTCTGACTTTCATTTGTTCATTTTCATAGATCTTTTATTACTTTTGTCAGATTAAAGTTATTTCTGTGACGATTGTGGGTTTTTCTGTCATCAAACGAGGGATAGCAACAATAACAATTTTGACCATGTGTGTATATTTGTTTTTGCCTCACATTGAATCTAATGGGATTCAGATATGTTCGCTGAAAAGTTTGGCGAACTGTTCGGCGAACAGAGGTCTGTTCGGCAAATCCGGACCGAAACGAACCTTGAAAGGTTTGCCAATCTCTAGTTAAAAATAGAATTGCTATATTGATACTGCAGTCTTATACGTCCATCGGTAGTGTGCAAATTTTTCTGGCATTGTAATATTGTCTGCAACATTTTCTCAACAGGGATATAACATACGTAGTTTAAAATAGGCAAGGTGCGTGGTAAGGGACGAGGAAGTGGTTGTGATGCTGATCGGGTGCGCAGAGGCCGAGGCAATGGGTAACATGAAACTGTTCCTGCTGCGGGAGCA
The DNA here is from genome assembly GCF_051348905.1 of Ranitomeya variabilis. NCBI lineage: Eukaryota > Metazoa > Chordata > Amphibia > Anura > Dendrobatidae > Ranitomeya > Ranitomeya variabilis. The sequence goes on along the minus strand of NC_135239.1, from coordinate 69,611,492 downwards.
CTACAAACACACCGCTAAAGGCTGATGGGTGGAGTGCTCAGTCAGAGAGCCTATGTATACAAATATCAAAAGACCGACTGGCACATCCAAACAGAAGACAGGTGTGTACAGGTGCTTCCTAACAGTAGCCATCTCCATATACAACCAACAAATAAAGTAGCACTCTGTAGTACTATATGCATGTAAACATGAAATATATGAAATATGAATTGCATTACTGCTCTAGAAAATAGGAAAAATTGAGAATACTTAACAGATAAATTGGCCAATTTATGTATACATTTTTGTGCTTATTATTTGTATTTTTGCATTCTATACAAGCCAGGGTGTGGCCTCCCTCTCCTGAGTTGGAAATTACATTTGAAGGCTTCCCTAGACTGGTGTTAATTGGTTGGGACCCGGTAAGGTTTTTAATATCAGACAGTGTAGGACCAACCAGATCAGAGTCACCTTGTCAACGGTGGGATGGCTTTTATGATATTTTTGATCAAAAACAGTATTACTAAGAACTCTGTGTTATTTTATGGTTAATGTGAACATGCATTTATGTGCTGTATGTATACCAACTCAAACCAAGCTCAATTTTTGTACTTTTTCTTTGTATTTTTGCATTCTGTGCAAGCCAGGGTGTGGCCTCCTTCTCCTGAGCTGGAAATTACATTTAACCCCTTTCTGCCATCAGACCTACTATCCCATCCATGGGACCTGGAATGTAATTCCCATGTACAGGATAGTACATCATACGCGATCAGCTGCACTCACGGAGGTGCGCGGCCGGGTGTCAGCTGATTATCACAGATGACACCCGGGACTAAGTGCCAGTAGCGGTCACGGTCATCAAACAAGATTGCAGCATTCCGGTGGCATAGAGAAGCGTCTTGCAGGGAGGGGGCTCCCTGCGTGCTTCCCTAGGACCCTCAGAACAACATGATGTGATCGTGTTGTTCTGAGGTTCTCCCTGCCTGCAGACCCCTGGATCCAAGATGGTCCTTCCGGGTCCTGCAGGGAGGTGGCTTGTCAGTGCCTGCTGAGAGCAGGTCCTGAGTAGCCTCCTTCACTGCCTGTCAGATTGCTGATCTGACACAGTGCTGTGCAAAGTGTCAGATCAGCGATCTGACTTCATACAGTGATGTCCCACCCTGGGACAATGTAAAAAAGTAAAAGAAAAAAAATTATACTGTGTAAAAATATTGTGTAAAAGTACACATATTTAGTATCGCCGCATCCGTAACGACCCGACCCGACCTATAAAACCGTCCCACTAGTTAACCCTTTCAGTGAACACCGTAAAAAAAAAATTAAAAAAACAATGCTTTATCATCATACCGCAGAATAAAAAGTGAAATAACACGAGATCAAAAAGACGGATATAAATAAACATGGTACCGCTGAAAATATCATCTTGTCCCGCAAAAAAACGAGCTGCCATACAGCATCATCAGCGAAAAAAGAAAAAAGTTATGGCTCTCAGAATAAAGCGATGCAAAAATAATTATTTTTTATATAAAATAGTTTTTATTGTATAAAAGCGCCAAAACATAAAAAAATGATATAAATGAGATATCGCTGTAATCGTACTAATCCGAAGAATAAAACTGATTTATCAATTTTACCACATGCAGAACGGTATAAATGCCCCACCCAAAAGAAATTCATGAATTGCTGGTTTTTGTTCATTCTGCCTCCCAAAAATCGTAATAAAAAGCAATCAAAAAATGTCATGTGCCGGAAAATGGTACCAATAAAAACATCAAGTCTTCCTCGGAAAAAGGTAACAATAAAAATGTCAACTCGTCCTGCAAAAAACAAGACCTCACACTCTGTGGGCGAAAATATGGAAACATTATAGCTCTCATAATGTGGTGATGCAAAAACTATTTTTTTGCAATAAAAAGCATCTGTTAGTGTATGACAGCTGCCAAACATAAAAACCTGCTATAAAACCCCACAATAAATAGTAAATCAAACCCCCATTATCACCCTGTACGTTAGGGAAAAATAATAAATAAAGAAAATGTATTTATTTCCATTTTCCCTTTAGGTTTAGGGTTATGGCTAAAGTTAGGGTTAAGGTTGGGGCTAAAGTTGGGGTTAGGGTTTGGATTACGTTTACGGTTGGGATTAGGGTTGGGAATAGAGTTAGGGGTATGTCAGGGTTAGGGGTGTGGTTAGGGTTGGGATTAGGGTTAGGGGTGTGTTGGGGTTAGGGGTGTGGCTAGGGTTGGGATTAGGGTTAGGGGCGTGTTCAGGTTAGGGGTGTGGTTAGGGTTATGGTTAGGGTTGGGATTAGGGTTAGTGGTGTGTTCGGGTTAGGGTTGGATTTAGAATTGGGGGGTTTCCACTGTTTAGGCTAATCAGGGGCTCTCCAAATGCGACATCATGTCCGATTTCAATTCCAGCCAATTCTGCGTTGAAAAAGTAAAATGGTGCTTCTACCCTTCCAAGCTCTGCTGTGCGCACAAACAGTGGTTTACCCCCACATATGGGGTATCAGCGTACTCAGGAAAAATTGGACAACAACTTTTGTTGTCCAATTTATCCTATTACTCTTGGGAAAATAAAAATTTGGGGGCTAAAAAATTACTTTTGTGGAAAAAAAATGATTTTTTATTTTCACGGCTCTGAGTTATAAACTTTAGTGAAACACTTGGGGGTTCAACATTTTCACATCACATCTAGATATGTTTCTTGGGGGATCTAGTTTCCAAAATGGGATCACTTGTGGGGGTTTTCTACTGTTTAGGCACATCAGTGGCTCTGCAAACGCAAAATGACACCCGCAGACCATTCCATCAAAGTCTGCATTCCAAAATGCCACTACTTCCCTTCTGAGCCCCAACGTGTGCCCAAACAGTAGTTTTCTCCCATTCTCCCACATATGGGGTATCAGCATACTCAGGACAAATTGAACAACTACTTTTGGGGTCCAATTTATCCTGTTACCCGTGGGAAAATACAAAACTGGGGGTAAAAAAATCATTTTTGTGGAAAAAAAGATTATTTTTTATTTTCACAGCTAAACTTTAGTGAATCACTTGGGGGTTCAACGTTCTCACAACACATTTAGATAAGTTCCTTGGGGAGTCTAGTTTCCAATATGGGGTCACTTGTGGGGAGTTTCTACTGTTTAGGTACATCAGGGGCTCTGCAAACGCAATGTGACGCCCGCAGACCATTCCATCAAAGTCTGCATTACAAAACGGCGCTCCTTCCCTTTCGAGCTCTGCCATGCACCCAAAATGGTGGTTCCCCACATATGGGGTATCAGCATGCTCAGGACAAATTGCCGAACAACTATGGGGTCCAATTTCTCCTGTTACCCTTGGGAAAATAAAAAATTGGGGGCGAAAAGATGATTTTTGTGAAAAAAATATGATTTGTTATTTTTATGGCTCTACACTATAAACTTCTGTGAAGCACTTGGGGGTTCAAAGTACTCACCACACATCTATATGTTCCTTAGGGGGTCTACTTTCCAAAATGGTGTCACTTGAGGGGGGTTTCCACTGGTTAGGCACATCAGGGGTTCTCCAAATGCGACATGGTGTCCAATCTCAATTCCAGCCAATTTTGCATTGAAAACTCAAACAGCGCTCCTTCCCTTCCTAGCTGTTCCATGCGCCCAAACAGTGGTTTACCCCCACATATGGGGTATCAGCGTACTCATGACAAATTGTACAACAATTTTTGAGGTCCAATTTCTCCTGTTACCATTGGTAACATAAAACAAATAGGATCTGAAGTAAATTTTTTGTGAAAAAAAGTTAAATGTTCATATTTCCAAACAGTCCAAAAATTCCTGTGAAGCACCTGAAGGGATAATAAACTTCTTGAATGTGCACCTTGAACAGTGCCGTTTTTTAGAATGGTGTCACTTTTGGGAATTTTCTATCATATAAACCCCTCAAAGAGGCTTGAAGTGTTATGTTGTTCGAAAAAAAATGGTGTTGTATAAATGAGAAATCGCTGGTCAACTTTTAACCCTTATAACTTCCTAACAAAAAAAAATGTTTGATTCCAAAATTGTGCTAATGTAAAGTAGACATGTGGGAAATGTTAATTATTAAGTATTTTGTGTGACATAACTCTGTGATTTAAGGGCATGAAAATTCAAAGCTGGAAAATTGCGAAATTTTCAAAATTTTTGCCAAATTTTCATTTTTTTTCCTCCAATAAATGCAAGTCATATCAAAGAAATTTTACCACTAACGTGAAGTAAAATATGTCACGAGAAAATAATGTCATAATCACTGGGATCCATTGAAGCATGAGTTATTACCTCATAAAGGGACAGTGGTCAGAATTGTAAAAATTGGCCCTGTCATTAACATGCAAACCACCCTTGGGGGTTAAGGGGTTATAGGCTTCCCTAGACTGGTGTTAACTGATTGGGGCCCGATACTTTTGTCTGCCCTTATTCACACATTGAGGTAAACTGTGACACATGGTAAGGTTTTTAATATTAGACAGTGTAGGACCATCCCGATCAGAGTCACCTTGTCAACGGTGGGATGGCTTTTATGCTATTTTTGATCAAAAACAGTATTATTAAGAGCTTTGTGTTATTTAAATGCACTTTTGCTTTTTACATATTTAGGTTTAATCATAGCAGGATCCTATCTACCCACATAAATGCAGGTTTCAATCTAGAAGAGGATTGACATACCTTAGCTAGGTTCCCACCAACAAGAACCGCCTTATCGTGGCTGTTGGGTATACAAGAATAGGCCAATTTATGAACTAAGTATTCTCAATTTTTCCTATTTTCTAGAGCAGTAATGCAATTCATATCATCACTTCTGCAAAATTCTGCCCACTTTTCTCCCCACTTCTAAACAAACGAAATTCGGTAGTGTTGTTGTGACGTATTATTCAGTAGGCTCAGGAACATGAGTTATTGCTCAATATGAGCCTGAACCTTGACTCTTGTAGGTTCAATTGATGTTTGTTGGTTTGTTGAATGCTTGCTGACTACTTATTGTATCAGTCCTTGCAGCTTATTGGTCTGCTATCCATGAGGGACAAAGGTGCGGGTTAATTGAACAATCAATGTTTGTTAATTTGATGAATGCCTGCTGACTATCTATTGTATCAGTCCATGCAGTTTGTTTTTCTGCAAACATTGATAGACAAAATGTGCAGGCTAATTGAGCACTCAAACAATGAGAGATGACCTTCTCCCACCTCCTCCCCAAATCTGTGGCTAATGGCCTGAAGGACAGCTGTGTATATAAAAAGGGACCTCTCTCATTTTACAGAGTGACTATAGAGGACAGCCAGGACAGCGAACGAGAATGCCCACTGACCTTCTTGTCTCCACAGTTGTGGACAGTAATAATTTCACCTTCTGTGCTGTGCACAATGTGCTCTGCAAAGTAATAGTGTCCCTTCTGTGTTTACACAAGGTAATAATGCTCCTTTTGGTCCTCCACATGGTAATAGCACCCCACTCTGATCCCCTACAGTTATTAAGCCCCTTCTATGACTCCACACAGTAATAGTGCCTCCGTTGTACCTCCAAGCAATAATAATGTCCCCTGTGTGCCTTCATATGACTATGGTGTCACCTTCATGCTTCAGCACAGTAATTCAATATAAGGCTTCCTTCACATTTCCATCGGTACGGGGCCGTCACGAAGCGTCGGTGCGACGTACCGACGGAAGTGTGTGCTTTCACATTTCCGTCAGACTGCAGGGTGAGGAAAGATCGTGAGAGTGATATTTCCTGTTGGGCATGCGCAGTCTGAAACACTGGATGCGACGTACAGAAAAAGGTTCCCTTGAACGTTTTTCTGTGACGACGGGCCGCCAAAACCCGACGCATCCAGTGCACGACGGATGCAACATGTGGCCATTCGTCGCGATCTCTCGGCAATACAAGTCTATGGGAAAATGCAGGATCCTGCAAATTTTTTTGCAGGATCCTGCATTTTCAAAAATCGACGTATTGCGACGGTAGCAGAAAGACGGAAATGTGAAAGAAGCCTAATCTTATCACTCTCACCCACAAAGGGCTTCACAGTTCAGCACCCCATACATCTCCTCCCTCATCTCAGTCTACCACCTGTTCCCTCCATTCTGCTAATAACTTAAAACTAAAATTCTCAATAATCCAAACCTCCCATTCCCGTCTCCAAGACTTTTGACATGCTGCACCAATCCTTTGGAATGCACTACCCAGGACAATTTGATTCCTGTTGCTGAGCAACATGGACTTTCAACTCCCTCTAAAGGTTTTCTATGGGGTTGAGATCTGGCTCTCTCCATTGCCCCTGATGAAGTCACGGCAGTGACGATACGCGTCGGGCTTACAGAACACGGCTTTAGTCTTTCACCTGTTTGATTGTAAATGATGTATGGGGTCCCGTGAGTTGGTTTGAGTTGATGACTCATATACGATTGGTAATGTATCTCTGAAAAAATAACGTATGCTTCCACAGGGGATGTTGGAAGAGTCCTTTTGGATTGGTTTAATGGGCATTTACCCTGATATTCATAGGTTTGACACTCCTTCAAACGAATCCTCTTGGTTATAGCCTTTCCACTTTTGTATTTGATGCCCATCTCTATTTGTTAGAATGTATTGGATTTACTAATGTATATTAGAAATATGATTATTTGACCACTCTTCAACCAACATACAGAGTCCCATAGCTCTTATATTGAGCTGAATTTATTTATGCATGACTTTTTGGTGTTGTTAGGCTAACCGTTGTTCCTGTTCGGTTAAGGCCACATTAAGCGGCAATATTTCTATGTATTTTAAATATTTTTAAACTCTCTTGTTGACTTGTCTTTTGTACGTCTTCTTGTTTTTGGTAGTTACCGTATATACTCGAGTATAAGTCGACCCGAGTATAAGCCGACCCCCCCCCCCTAATTTTGCCACAAAAAACTGGGAAAACTTAATGACTCAAGTATAAGCCTAGGGTGGAAAATGCAGCAGCTACCGGTAAATGTCAAAAATAAAAATAGATACCAATAAAAGTAAAATTAATTGAGACATCAGTAGGTTAAGTGTTTTTGAATATCCATATTGAATCAGGAGCCCCATATAATGCTCCGTACAGTTCATGATGGGCCCCATAAGATGCTCCATACAAAATACGCCTCATATAATGCTCAATAAAGTTTATGATGGGCCCCATAAGATGCTCCATATTAAAATATGCCCCATATAACCCTGCATAAAGGTTAATAATGGCCCCATAAGACGCTCCATAGACACATTTGCCCCATATAATGCTGCACAAACGTTGATTATGGCCCCATAAGATGCTCCATACAGACACTTGCCTGTTGTGAACTCTGTTTTCGGGCTCCCTCTTGTGGTCACAGGTGGTATTGCGTGAGTTTTATTTTTGGGCTCCCCCTGGTGGCTTTGTTTGTTATCTTGCGGGTCTGTGGTAGGATCAGCTGCCTCGTTATTCTCTAGGGAGGTTCCTATTTAGCTCTGCTTTACCTCCACTTGTTGCCGGCTGTCGATGTATTCAGTGCTATTCTGATTACTCCTGACTATCTTGGTTTTCTGTCTCTTCATGAGAAGCTAAGTTCTGTTTGATTATTTTTTGCTCATCTGTCTGCAATATGATTTCTGTTTATGATGAGTTTAGTCCAGCTTGCTAAAATGTGATTTCTTGCTGCTGGTAAGCTCTGGGGTACGGAGTTGCTTCCCCCGCACCGTTAGTTGGTGCGGGGGCTCGAGCAATCTCTGCGTGGATATTTTGAATAGGGTTTTTCATTGACCGCACAGTTCTCTTCCTATTTTCTGCTATCTAGTGTTAGTGGGCCTCATTTGCTAAATCTATTTCATCTCTGCGTATGTGCTTTCCCCTTAACTCACCGTTAATATTTGTGGGGGGCTTTTCTATATCTTTGGGGGTCATTTCTCTGAGGCAAGTGAGGACTTACTTTCTCTCTAGGAATAGTCAGTTTCTCAGGCCGTGACGAGATGTCTAGGATTTCCAGGTAACGTTCCACGGCTACTTATAGTTGTTTGCGGATAGGATCAGGTTGCGGTCAATTCAGTTACCACTTCCCCAGAGCTAGTCGTCGGTTCAGTTTCTTAGCTAGTCAGATTTGCGATCCTTGCCACTAGGATCATAACAGTACAGCCGGCCTATAAAGTGTTAATTGCATGGCAGAAGCAGGAGAAGAGAAGCCTTGAGTTTTTTTTTTTTTTTTTGTTTCTGTGTGTCTAGCTGCTGTGTGTCTGGCTTCTCTCCTCCTCTTAATCTTGGTGTGGCTCTGAGTTCAGCTGCTGACATGGATATCCAGAGTTTGGCCTCCAGTGTAGATCATCTTGCTGCAAGGGTACAAAGTATTCAGGATTTTGTTGTTCACAGTCCTATGTCAGAGCCTAGAATACCTATTCCGGAGTTGTTTTCTGGAGATAGATCTAGGTTCCTGAATTTTAAGAACAATTGCAAGTTGTTTCTTTCTTTGAAACCTCGTTCCTCTGGTGATTCCGTTCAGCAAGTTAAGATTATTATTTCTTTCTTGCGCGGCGACCCTCAAGATTGGGCCTTCGCATTGGCGCCAGAGGATCCTGCATTGCTCAGTGTGGATGCGTTTTTTCTGGCCCTTGGATTGCTCTATGAGGAACCTAATCTTGAGAACAAGGCTGAAAAAGCTTTGTTGGCCCTCTCTCAGGGGCAAGATGAAGCAGAGGTGTATTGCCAGAAATTTCGGAAATGGTCGGTGCTTACTCAATGGAATGAGTGTGCCCTGGCTGCAAATTTCAGAAAAGGTCTTTCTGAAGCCATTAAGAATGTCATGGTGGGGTTCCCTACGCCTGCAAGTCTGAATGAGTCAATGACTCTGGCCATTCAGATTGATCGGCGTTTGCGGGAGCGCAAACCTGCGCACCATTTGGCGGTGTCTTCTGAACAGACACCTGAGTCTATGCAATGTGATAGAATTCTGACCAGAAGTGAACGGCAAAATTATAGACGGCAAAATGGGTTGTGCTTTTACTGTGGTGACTCAGCTCATGTTATCTCAGCATGCTCTAAGCGCACAAAAAAGATTGATAAGTCTGTCACCATCGGTACTTTACAGCCTAAGTTCATTTTGTCTGTTACCCTGATTTGTTCCCTGTCATCTTACCCGGTTATGGCTTTTGTGGATTCAGGTGCTGCCCTGAGTCTGATGGATTTGTCATTTGCCAGGCGCTGTGGTTTTGTTTTGGAGCCTTTAAAATTCCCTATTCCACTAAGGGGAATTGATGCTACACCATTGGCTATGAATAAACCTCAGTACTGGACGCAAGTGACCATGTGCATGACTCCTGTTCATCAGGAGGTGATTCGCTTTCTTGTACTGCATAATTTGCATGATGTCGTTGTGTTGGGTCTGCCATGGTTGCAGACTCATAATCCAGTCCTGGATTGGAAAGCAATGTCTGTGTCAAGTTGGGGTTGCCAGGGAATTCATGGCGACGCTCCTGTGGTGTCAATTGCTTCATCCACTCCTTCTGAAGTCCCTGCGTTTTTGTCGGACTACCAGGATGTATTTGATGAGCCCAAACTCAGTTCTCTACCTCCTCATAGGGATTATGATTGTGCTGTAAATTTGATTCCTGGTAGTAAGTTTCCTAAGGGACGACTCTTCAATTTGTCAGTGCCGGAGCATGCTGCTATGTGGAGTTATATAAAGGAGTCTTTGGAGAAAGGACTTATTCGCCCCTCCTCCTCCCCTCTTGGTGCGGGGTTCTTTTTTGTGGCTAAGAAGGATGGTTCCCTGAGACCTTGTATTGATTATCGCCTTCTAAATAAGATCACGGTCAAATTTCAGTATCCTTTGCCATTGTTATCTGATCTGTTTGCTCGCATTAGGGGGTCTAGTTGGTTCACCAAGATAGATCTTCGTGGTGCTTATAACCTTGTGCGTATTAAGCAGGGTGATGAATGGAAAACTGCATTTAATACGCCCGAAGGCCACTTTGAGTACTTGGTGATGCCTTTTGGACTTTCTAACGCTCCTTCTGTCTTTCAGTCCTTCATGCACGACATCTTCCGCGAATATCTGGATAAATTTATGATTGTGTATCTGGATGATATTCTGTTTTTTTCTGATGATTGGGAGTCCCATGTTAAGCAGGTCAGGATGGTGTTTCAGGTCCTGCGTGCCAATGCTTTATTTGTGAAGGGCTCAAAATGTCTTTTTGGAGTCCAGAAGGTTTCTTTTTTGGGTTTCATTTTTTTTCTCCTTCTACTATTGAGATGGACCCAGTCAAGGTTCAGGCTATTCATGACTGGACTCAGCCTACATCTGTTAAGAGTCTTCAGAAGTTCTTGGGTTTTGCTAATTTTTACCGTCGCTTCATCGCTAATTTTTCTGGTGTTGTTAAGCCTTTGACGGATTTGACCAAGAAGGGTTCTGATGTTACTAATTGGTCTCCTGCGGCTGTGGAGGCCTTTCGGGAGCTGAAGCACCGGTTTTCTTCTGCTCCGGTCTTATGTCAGCCAGATGTCTCTCTTCCTTTCCAGGTCGAGGTTGATGCTTCTGAGATTGGAGCGGGGGCTGTTTTGTCGCAGAGAAGCTCTGATGGCTCTGTGATGAAGCCATGTGCTTTCTTTTCAAGAAAGTTTTCGCCTGCCGAGCGGAATTATGATGTCGGTAATCGGGAGTTGTTGGCTATGAAGTGGGCATTTGAGGAGTGGCGACATTGGCTCGAGGGAGCTAAGCATCGTGTGGTGGTCTTGACTGATCACAAAAATCTGATTTATCTCGAGTCAGCCAAGCGGCTGAATCCTAGACAGGCTCGTTGGTCGTTGTTTTTCTCTCGTTTTGATTTCGTGGTCTCGTACCTGCCTGGTTCGAAGAATGTGAAGGCTGATGCTCTGTCTAGGAGTTTTGTGCCTGACTCTCCTGGAGATTCAGAGCCGGCTTGTATCCTCAGAGAAGGGGTGATTTTGTCCGCCATCTCCCCAGATTTGCGACGAGTGTTGCAGAAGTTTCAGGCGGATAGACCTGATCGTTGTCCACCGGATAGACTGTTTGTCCCAGATAGATGGACCAGTAGAGTCATTTCCGAGGTTCATTCTTCGGTGTTGGCGGGCCATCCTGGAATATTTGGTACCAGAGATTTGGTGGCCAGGTCCTTTTGGTGGCCTTCCTTGTCTCGGGATGTGCGTTCCTTTGTGCAGTCTTGTGGAATTTGTGCTCGGGCTAAGCCTTGCTGTTCTCGTGCCAGTGGTTTGTTGTTACCTTTGCCTGTCCCGAAGAGGCCTTGGACGCACATTTCCATGGATTTTATTTCAGATCTCCCTGTCTCTCAGAGAATGTCTGTCATCTGGGTGGTGTGTGATCGTTTTTCTAAGATGGTCCATTTGGTGCCCTTGCCTAAGTTGCCTTCCTCCTCCGAGTTGGTTCCATTGTTTTTTCAAAATGTGGTTCGTTTGCACGGGATCCCTGAAAATATTGTTTCCGACAGAGGATCCCAGTTTGTGTCTAGATTTTGGCGGACCTTTTGAGCTAAGATGGCCATTGATTTGTCTTTTTCGTCGGCCTTCCATCCTCAGACAAATGGCCAAACCGAGCGAACTAATCAGACCTTGGAAACTTATTTAAGATGTTTTGTTTCTGCTGATCAGGACGACTGGGTCACTTTTTTGCCATTGGCCGAGTTTGCCCTTAATAATCGGGCTAGTTCTGCTACTTTGGTGTCTCCTTTTTTTTGTAATTCGGGGTTTCATCCTCGTTTTTCTTTGGGTCAGGTGGAGCCTTCTGACTGTCCTGGAGTGGACATTGTGGTGAATAGGTTGCATCAGATTTGGGATCATGTGGTGGACAATTTGAAGCTGTCACAAGAGAAGGCTCAGCGCTTTGCCAACCGCCGTCGCTGTGTGGGTCCCCGACTTCGCGTTGGGGACTTGGTGTGGTTGTCTTCTCGCTTTGTTCCTATGAAGGTCTCCTCTCCTAAGTTCAAGCCTCGGTTTATCGGTCCTTATAAGATTTTGGAAGTCCTTAACCCTGTGTCATTTCGTCTGGACCTCCCAGCATCGTTTGCTATTCATAATGTGTTCCATCGGTCGTTGTTGCGGAGGTATGTGGTGCCTGTGGTTCCTTCGGTTGAGCCTCCTGCCCCTGTGCTGGTTGAGGGTGAATTGGAATACGTGGTGGAGAAGATCTTGGATTCTCGTGTTTCTAGACGGAGGCTTCAGTATTTGGTTAAGTGGAAGGGCTATGGTCAGGAGGATAATTCCTGGGTTGTCGCCTCTGATGTTCATGCGGCCGATTTGGTTCGTGCCTTCCATGTAGCTCACCCTGATCGCCCTGGGGGTTTTGATGAGGGTTCGGTGACCCCTCCTCAAGGGGGGGGGGGGTACTGTTGTGAACTCTGTTTTCGGGCTCCCTCTTGTGGTCACAGGTGGTATTGCGTGAGTTTTATTTTTGGGCTCCCCCTGGTGGCTTTGTTTGTTATCTTGCGGGTCTGTGGTAGGATCAGCTGCCTCGTTATTCTCTAGGGAGGTTCCTATTTAGCTCTGCTTTACCTCCACTTGTTGCCGGCTGTCGATGTATTCAGTGCTATTCTGATTACTCCTGACTATCTTGGTTTTCTGTCTCTTCATGAGAAGCTAAGTTCTGTTTGATTATTTTTTGCTCATCTGTCTGCAATATGATTTCTGTTTATGATGAGTTTAGTCCAGCTTGCTAATATGTGATTTCTTGCTGCTGGTAAGCTCTGGGGCACGGAGTTGCTTCCCCCGCACCGTTAGTTGGTGCGGGGGCTCGAGCAATCTCTGCGTGGATATTTTGAATAGGGTTTTTCATTGACCGCACAGTTCTCTTCCTATTTTCTGCTATCTAGTGTTAGTGGGCCTCATTTGCTAAATCTATTTCATCTCTGCGTATGTGCTTTCCCCTTAACTCACCGTTAATATTTGTGGGGGGCTTTTCTATATCTTTGGGGGTCATTTCTCTGAGGCAAGTGAGGACTTACTTTCTATCTAGGAATAGTCAGTTTCTCAGGCCGTGACGAGACGTCTAGGATTTCCATGTAACGTTCCACGGCTACTTATAGCTGTTTGCGGATAGGATCAGGTTGCGATCAATTCAGTTACCACTTCCCCAGAGCTAGTCGTCGGTTCAGTTTCTTAGCTAGTCAGATTTGCGATCCTTGCCACTAGGATCATAACACTTGCCCCATATAGTGCTGTACAAACGTTGATTATGGCCCCATAAGATGCTCCATAAATATAGTTGCCCCATACAATGCTGCACAAATGTTGAATATGGCCCCATAAGATGCTCCATAGAGATATTTGCCCCATATGCTGTTGCTGCAATAAAATAAAAATCACATACTCACCTCTCGTCGCTCAGGCCCCCGGCACTTGCAATACTCACCGGTCCTCATTCCGGGCGCGGTTCTGTCTTCAGCGTCTTCTGCACTGACGTTCAGGCAGAGGGCGCGCACTAACCACGTCACCGCGCCCTCTGACCTGAGCGTCACTGCAGAAGATGCTGAAGATGGAGCGGCGCCCAGAACGAGGAGAGGTGAATATCGTGCAGCAGTCCCCCTCCCCATTATACTCACCTGCTCCTGGCAAGGTCCCTGGTTCTCCGGCGCTGCAGCTTCTTCCTGTACTGAGCGGTCACCGTTACCGCTCATTATAGTAATGAATATGCGGCTCCACCCCTATGGGAACGGGGTCCATATTCATCACTGTAATGAGCGGTAGAATGTGACCGCTCACTACAGGAAGAAGCTGTGGTACCGGGAGAACCAGGGACCAGCAGGGACCGCGCCGGGATCAGGTGAGTATTATTAGACTCCCCTCCCCTGCCGACATCTGGGTATGACTCGAGTATAAGCCGAGAGGGGGACTTTCAGCCCCAAAAAATGCGCTGAAAATCTCGGCTTATAGCTCGAGTATATACGGTAATTGTTCTTACACAGACATACTGCTGGTGGATCCCTCTAACATTCTATATCTCTGATGGTGCCCTCCTTGTTTAGTTTTATATTGAGATCTGGCTAGGTCACTCCAGGACCTTCATATGCTTCTTACAAAGCCACTCCTTCGTTGCCCTGGCGGTGTGCTTGGGATCATTATCATGCTGAAAGACCCATCCACGTTTCATCTTGAATGCCCTTGCTGATGGAAGGAAGTTTGCACTCAAAATCTCACGACAAATGGCCTCATTCATTCTTTCATGTACTTGGATCAGTCAACCTGGTCCCTTTGCAGAGAAACAGCCCCAAAGCATGATGTTGCCACCCTCATGCTTCACAGTAGGTATGGTATTCTTTGGATGCAACTCAGCATTCTGTCTCCTCCAAACACAACGAGTTTTGTTTCTACCAAACAGTTCTACGTTGGTTTCATCAGACCATATGACATTCTCCCAATACTCTTCTGGATAATCCAAATGCTGTCTAGCAAACTTCTGACGGGCCCGGACATGTACTGGCTTAAGCAGGGGGACATGTCTGGCACTGCAGGATCTGAGTCCCTGGCGGCCTAGTGTGTTACTGATGGTAGCCTTTTTTACTGTGATCCCAGTTCTATGCAGGTCATTCACTAGGTCCTCTCGTGTGGTTCTGGGATTTTTGCTGACCGTTCTTGTGATCATTTTGACCCCACAGGGTGAGATTTTGCGTGGAGCCGCAGATCGAGGGAGATTGTCAGTGGTCTTGTATGTCTTTCATTTTCTTATTGCTCCCACAGTTGCTTTCATCACACCAAGCTGGTTGCCTATTGCAGATTCAGTCTTCCCAGCCTGGTGCAGGGCTACAATTTTGTTTCTGTGTTTTTTGACAGCTCTTTGGTCTTCACCATAGTGGAGTGTGACTGTTTGAGGTTGTGGACAGGTGTCTTTTATACTAATTACAAGTTCAAACAGGTGCCAGTACTACAGGTAATGAGTGGAGGACAGAGGAGCCTCTTAAAGAAGAAGCTACAGGTCTGTGAGAGTCAGAAATCTTGCATGTTTTAGGTAACCAAATACTTATTTTCCATCATAATTTGCAAACTAAATCTTGCCACATCAGACAAGGTGATTTTTGTGGATTTGTTTTCTCATTTTGACTCTCATAGTTGTGGACTACCTATGATGTCAATTACAGGCCTCTCTCCTCTTTTTAAGTGGGAGAACATGCACAATTGGTGGCTGACTAAATATTTTTTTCCCCACCGTATGTTTTGTTTTTCTTTTAGGGTACGTGTCCACGATCAGGATGGCCGGCGGTATCGTCGGAGCGGCAAAGCCGCTCGGCGCTAAGCCCCGCCCCCTTCTGGGACGCGATGATACTGGATGTGTTCATTGTACACATCCAGGATCATCGCAGGAACACGGACATGCTGCGATCTGAAAAGACGCGCAGCATGTCCGGAGTCGTAGGGCCGCCGCGTGCGTGTTTCCATGCATAGTGGACACGGGATTTCAAAAAATCCCCTCCACTATGCTGGAACATCTGGACGCTGCATGTTTGATGCTGCAGCTCTGCGCAGCGTTAAATACGCAGCGTTTACTGACCGTGGACACACACCCTTACCCTGTGAAGCAGCTAAAGTAAGTAACTTGACCATTCCCAGGATTCAGGCAACTGCCAAAGTTGGAGAAATAAAAACGACAAAGAATATTGAGGAAAAACATCATCAGTGTTTATCTGAAGCGTCTTCTTCAAAAATTATGCAGATACTCCGGCATCAAAAAGATGCCACCTGCACATACCCTTAGGTTATGTAACGTTCACATACTGCGTTTTTTTATACAAATAAGAAGCTGCTTTTTACAGAACCAACAAAATCTGTGAGATTTCAGAAATCTCAGGCACACATTTGTTTTGTTTTCTTTCGAGAACTGCAGTGTTTTTTAAAATCTGCAGCATGTCAAATCCATAAGAGTTTTTGCAACTTTTTTTTGCAAAGAAACGCAATAAATTGTTTTGCATTTTTGGTGAATAAAACTAACTTTATTAAACATGTACTGTAGACAAATCACACATGTAGTTAGCACCCAAAAAATGCAGGAAAGAAAAAGCAAAAATGCTGCATATGAACATAGCCTTATATGTCACATACCACAAGAGAATACAGCAGGTTTATACCGGCTGCACATGTGGACTACATGGGGTGGAAGATCTGACATGGAAATACATGAGTCAAATTATATACATATATATTTAACTTAAATTCCTTTTAGAAAAATGTACCTTACAGATAAAAATTGCTATGCTCTTAAGGCCAAACCCGGCTGCTTCCTCAAGGGGTTAAACACTTGTCTTTGTGCATTAATTAAATCTAGCATTCACATGCAAGACATTTAAAGCTAAGTGTAAAGTAGTTACCTTACTGTACTTCTACATCAAAGAGCACAAGTCATGCAGCTCCACTTGCCTTATAAAGAAGTGATTTATGTGGATGGACCCTGTGTGTAGAGGGGGGGAGATTTAATTCCTTTGCTATTTCTCTTTTCACCACAAGATGGCAGCACTGTAACATTGTATTCAGTCATTGTCATTTTTCTGTATTGTCCTTGGTGATTTTGTTTTTGCGCTTTTCACTGGACATTTCATTGTTTAATATTATTATTTGTGACAAACATTGATAACTTTATGATATATCTGTAAAAGCAATGGGGAAAAAATATGTAACTATTCCCTTCCTCTATATCTAACATAACAAGCCTATTCCTAAAACTGTGCATTACTGATCTGGGAGCCATTAACTGTAGCTGCAGACTTATTAGTGATTTTTATTTTCTAATTAATAGGATTTATACACTTTTCATATAGTCATATCCGTTTCCTGTGTTGAGCTTCTCTCGCCGTCTTCTGGTCTAGACATGACTCGTCTGCTTTGCCTTCGGTGACATTACAGAGACCATTTTAGACCAATTTGAGACCTTTGAAAGTAATTAGTCCATGAAACATTCAAGTAGTTCAGGTAATTTCCTAATATACAATTAGTAGACACTAAGTTAGGGGTCTGCCCTCCCCAATTCCCATGATAGGTTACCGAGAAAGTCTCTAAAACATATCAAAAATGGAAATATTTCTCATTCTGGGAATCATTCCATTATAAATTTGAGTAGTAGCTTAAGGGAAGGGACATGTATTTCTTACAGTCGGGACATAACTATATTTCTACATCACAACTACAGGACCCCTGTGCTAATGGGTCACGTACTAATTTTGTGCTTTTAGAAGGGGTGATTTGACGCTTGGTTTATTTCTTACTCCTGTGAGCGATGATACTGTTGGGGTGCGTGCATGGCTACGTGAACAGTGCAGGTGACAAAATAGGGGCACAAGTGATGCTGAATAAGTATAGAGAATGGCCAACCTAGGCATATTAGACCCTGGCCAACTTAGGCATATTTGCAAGATACATTTCGCATGAAAGAAAATGTGCATCTTCTGGTTCAATTTATTTTTTGTTACTCAGACGCTCCCCCGGTCCCCCGCCTTCCAGCATTGCCGGAATATACAGGTTTAATTGCTGACGTTTTGAACAGCCACAAAGAACAACGCTGGAAGGCGGGGGAGCTGGGGGAGCGTCTGAACAGCGCAGTGCGCATGCCCAGGAACCCCAGCCCCGCACTGTGCATAATGAATAGCACAGTGCGGGGCGGGGATTCAGGAACAGGGTGGCCGCACTGCCCGCACAGGCGCAGTCAGGCACCCTGCATCTGACCTATGATGGACAATGAAGACTGCGCCTGCCCCAGGCAGGCACGCACAGCGCAGGCGCCGGATTTAAGAAGAAACAGCGCTCAGGGGGCGGCGACCACATCCCCAGAAGAGAAGAGTGACGGCCGTTGGGAGATTCACCGAGGAAGATTCGGACCGCCTCCAGGTACAATATCTGGTATTTGTGGCCAATTTTTAAAACGCTTTATTGAGGTAATAAATGAATCAAAAACTAAGAGAGCCACCTTGTTAGACTGCAGCATTACTGCTGCACAAGGTGGCTCTTTTAGTTTATAACGGCTGGAGGGGGGCGACAGTGGCCCTTTAAATACATTGTTAGATAAAAATCATTTTTGCAATTAAGGACTTTAAGAATGTATATTTTCCATTTGGCTTCTACAGCCTCTATGAATCATAGTACATAGCCAGCTGCAGAATGAGTTAACTAGAAACCCATTATTTATCTTATCCAAAACTCATCTATCGGATTTATACACAAATCAAAAGGTGAGACCGCAGAAGCCAAATGGTTCAACATTTTTAACAGATCCCAAATGCAAAAATATAATTTTTAGCCCAAAATACGTGCATTTAAAGGGGTGGTCCACTATCCGGTCAACCCCTTTTAAATGAAGTAGATACCCTTGTAAAATAAAAGCCCATGTACTGACCTCCTGCACTGGCACTGCTTCAATGATGTCAGCTACGAGTCTCCTGGTGCTCACATGACATTGTTAGGCCACGTGAGCTTTGCACCAAATCAGTGGCTGCTATTGGGCTGCTGTGCTCTTACAACTTCCACTTGTCTAAGGTTCGTCCAAAGGCGTGAATCTTTTAAATAAAAAAAATACCCCCTAAAGTGTCCATATCCTTTACGTTAATAAACTAATTTTATGGATAAGATACATTTGGTTAAATATTTTTATAAAGGGATGGTATATGCCCCTTCGCTCAGGTTGATGTAGGACCATTTTCCCTCCCTATAATGTAGCTCTAGAGTTGTTAAACCAGAGCAATAATTGATCTCAGGGTGGAGAGGTTCAAAACTAAGAGCGAACTCCGTGAATTGTGCCAGGGAAGACTGTTTTGATTTTGCCTAGACTGCACAAATGTCATATTTAAAGGGTTTATCCATGACTTCCTGTTCTACCCGCTGCCGGCACGGAGCAGTCATTGACCACTCCTGCCAGGGATTCAGTTATTCCACATAAACAGAGCAACTTTTACTCTTTTGTACTGCTCTGTAGACAGGATGTGACTGCCGAGGCCATACTGATCAACAGGCAGCTCCCGCAGTTAGGCAGCAGGGAACCGGCTATCAATCAGAACAATGTCAGCAGTCCCGCCCTGTCAACAGAGCAGAATGGAAAAGAAGCCTCATGTCAATTTGGTTGGGATAAATCTATCCCTGTGTGTGCTGCGGCCGTTCCAAATCAGATACAATATTTTGAGCGCTCAAGAAAGAATGACACTGTACACCGTGGTGAACATGTATGAACAATAAAGCATCAGAATTAGATGGAATGTTATTCTGTCACCACTGCACCACCATGCCGCCCAATTGATTATAGTGTATATATTAGCTGTGAGTATATATGAGTTCATGTGAGTAAATATGAGTATATATGCAAGAGAGATCTATATGAAATGTATACATTTCCATCACACTGCAACAGAGAAGAGCCAGAAGGCTGTAGCGTCTAATTGCTCCTACTCCTGTGCTGAAAAGAAGCACATCACCTTCTTTTCAAATGGTGGTTATTTCTTTTGGCAGAACAGGGGGTAATTGGCCATGTTGGAAGCTCTGGGAGTCTGAGCTCTCAGCTGAGCTTGGTTAGCTACTCTTATCTCCTATATAATCTGGGTCCTGATTCACATGTCAGAGCTAGCTTATGCTGCATGGCTTGGAGGAGAGGTGTTTTTGGTTCTTATATGAGAAGGAATTTGAAGAAGTTATTTGTGACTGTTGCGTGGGTTTGTAAGTGTGATAATTCCTTCCCTCCTCTTTATTTTGTTTTTTCCCCATTCTCCACTCTCCGGTGCATTCCTCTCCAGTTTCCGGTTTTATATGTGAGTGAATATTTGTATGCTTGGTATTTTCAGTCACCCCTTGTTTGTTGGGTTGGTGTACTGCTGTGCGCGGCTGCGCCCCTCTTCTCTGGGTGGGGGAAGGGAACAGACGAAGGGCTGATTCAGAAGATAAGGCAAGGGTGACGGCCCCAGCATCTTCACCTTCAGAAGTATCCTGGGGAATAGGGCATGCTAGGGCGCCACCTAGTGTTATGGACAGGGAAGGAGCCCCTTGTCCCGCGTCACCCGACAGCTGAGTCATAATACCTCTGCTCTGTCGACGTGACATCAGCAGAATCCGCTGAATCGCCTGTTATGTTTTTGGAAAATAGTAAAAAAAAATAGGCTTGGACAAACCCTTTATGAGTAAAGTATATAGCTAGATCTTCTGCATAACAATACGATATATGACATACTATTTTTATTTTTTTCCTGTAATTATGATATATTTCCCTGGAAATGAGAAGTATTTATTGATGGAAATAGCATCATTATTGCATTTCGGGACATTTACTAACATAGAACCAGCACAATATTGATGGTAGAATACAATACTATCCTGATGACAGATATCAGCACCCAAACTCTATCTAAACCGCATGTATTCAGCCATTATTTGGAATAATGATTCCTTTTATTAAGACCATATACAATATTCTTGCAGTGATAGTTGGCGGCTGAGACCACCCAAAGTTTTCCACCTCTTTACATTCTCATTGTTCATTTGCACATATTGTTAGATTGTTGGCGAATCCTGTTGTTATCAATAATAGTAGAATAATCATTTATTCAGCCTTGATGATCATTTATTTATCACATAATTAATAATAAATATTACTGGATTATTTATTTATCACGGCCCTACATGTTGTGCGGCACGGTTCATTCAGATGTAAGCACAATAAAAAGTAAAATGATAATTAATTTATAACACTGCAGCGAGCTGCACGGAATGGTGCAATCTGACGACCGATACATGAGTGGACTACACCGTCAGGGGGAGCACCACAGCATGAGCATTAGCATAATTTAATTTCCTAAAAGTTAACTTTTTCTTTTTTTAACCCTCTGATAATAGTAAAAAAAAAATCAACTAATTCAGTTTCCCAATATACTAACTCCCTAAATAATACCTCAAGGTTTTCTAAATTTCCATTCATTTAGGGCATGAATTTGATTCATTTTCCCTGCATGTAAATACAGTGAACAAGGCATAGTGGTGGCACCTCCTGATGCGAAAAACACATGACCCCTAGCTATGCCCTTAATCCTATCCAATCTATGCTTCGTACAGAGTATTGGAAAAAGCTATGTGACTGCTCAGCCCTAGTGATCTCCTAACTTTTCCCAACTTACTATAGCGCTATGTGTGGGGAATTCTTTAATTCTATAAAGTATTTGATTTCTTATGCCACAGTGTTCAAAGAATAAAGTTTCAATTTGCAGCCTATGCAAATGAGCCAGGGCTAGGGCGTCTCTTCCCTTAAACTAGTCCTGCCTCGGCTCTTCTAGCCACGCCACCCTAAGCATGAATGACAGCCTGGATACACTTTCTGGCATGCTAGGACCATTATGCAGACTGTCAATCATTCCCACTGGGGCCACATTAGAAGATCCAAGGTAGATATAGTATAGTATGATGGGCCCACAGCTTCTCTATACACTGTATGTTGGGCCCACAGCTCCTCTATACACAGTATGATGGGCCCACAGCTCCTCTATAAACAGTATGTTGGGCCCACAGCTCCTCTATACACAGTATGTTGGGCCCACAGCTCCTCTATACACAGTATCATGGGTCCACAGCTCCCCTATACATAGTATGATGAGCCCACAGCTCCTCTATACACAGTATGTTGGGCCCACAGCTCCTCTGTACACAGTATGATAGGCCCACAGCTCCTCTATACATAGTATGATGGGCCCACAGCTCCTTTATACACAGTATGATGGGCCCACAGCTCCTCCATACACAGTATGATGGCCCCACAGCTACTCTATACACAGTATGATGGACCCACAGCTCCGCTATACACAGTATGATGGGCCCACAGCTCTCTTATACAAAGTATGATGGGCCTACAGCTCCCCTATACACAGTATGATGGGCCCACAGCTCATCTATGCACAGGATGATGGGCCCACAGCTCCTCTATGCGCAGTATGATGGGCCCACAGCTCCCCTATATGTAGTATGATCGGCCCACAGCTCATCTTTGCACAGGATGATGGACCCACAGCTCCTCTATACACAGTTTGATGGGCCCACATCTCTCTTAGGCTACGTTCACATTTGCGTCTTTTGCCGCAGCATCGTCGACGCATATCAACGCATGCGTCGTGCGCCCCTATACACAATATTGTGACTCCACAGCTTTGATAATCACAATATGATGGGCATACAGCTCCCTTATAAAAAGTATGATGGGTCCACAGCTCTCCTATACACAATATAATGGGTCAGCAATTTCCCTATACACAGTATGATACCCCATAACTCCTCTATAAATAGTATGTCAGCACTACTCCCCCAAAATACAGTACAATGACCCCCACAGTAGTCATCACACTATATAATGGCCCTCACACTGTATAATGGTCCCCACACTGTATAGAAGCTTCCACAGTAGTCCCTACCCTTTATGTTAGCCCCATTGTAGCCCTCAAACTGTAAAATAGCCCCCGCTTTACCCCTCATTGTGTAATGGCCCCCACAGTAGGCCCAAAACTGTGTAATGGCCCCCAAATTATCTCTCACAGTTTATACTGGCCCCAACACTTTATTAGGAGCCACCCCACAGATGTCCCTACATTGTATGAAGGGCCAACCCACAGTATGAGAGCCCCCCACAATAGTCCGCAGACAGTATGATTGCCCCCAAACTATATATCATTCCCACATTAGCTCCCACAATGTATAATAGCCCCAACATTAGCCCCCAACCTATATAATGGCCCCACATTAGTCCCCAAACTGTATAATGGCCCTCCATTAGCTCCCATATTGTATAATGGCTCCCACACTTTGAGTGCCCTCCATAGTTGTTCCTTCAATGTATGAGGGCCCACCTCGCACTGTTTTAGGGTTCCCCACAGTAATTCCCACTATGTATGGGGGTCATTGTTTATGATGCCCCTAGTCACACCACAAGATTTAATTAAAATTGATACCTACCTAATTTAGAGTCCTAGAAATTCCATTGGCAAGAGATGAGCGGACAAGTGCACTGATGTCATACACAGGACATCAGAGTCACGGAACATCACGATGATGTCAACTCTGGAATTCTGATTTAGTGTGTGTGTGCTAGAGTCTTGGCCAAAGCATCACAATGTGTCATTCTGTAGCCCACAGGCCTATAGCAACCTGCGGTCTACAAAACGGAGAGTGGTAGTGCAGGGAGACCATGTCTCCATGCTCTACTGC
This sequence comes from Ranitomeya variabilis, assembly GCF_051348905.1. Classification (NCBI taxonomy): domain Eukaryota; kingdom Metazoa; phylum Chordata; class Amphibia; order Anura; family Dendrobatidae; genus Ranitomeya; species Ranitomeya variabilis. The sequence continues at coordinate 69,588,351 of NC_135239.1, read as the reverse complement.
AGAGCTTAACAGTTAACAGTCTACAGTTGACAGTGGCGGTAGCGAGCTGCCCGTGGCAACTATAGTTTTTGCCCCCTTGTAGCTACACTACTGAGTCCAGGGGAATTGACTCCTCACAGAACTAATTCTTCCTCAATTGTTTATGTGACCTTGCAGAATAAAACTTAATTCTTCAAACTTTGCATATTAATATTCTCATAAACACCTATTCAGAGTAAAGAAAATCTCACCACACCAATACAGTCGCTATAAGCTGTGGACAGGCAGGGGATCTGACAGGTTCCTTTTAACATTTTATGGAATTTCTGCCAAGATGAGCCTATACTATACTGGCTGGTGTACTCTGCTTCTGCCAACCATCTCAATATGTCAACTGGACAGTGCAATGTCAAGGTAGATAAATCAGCCAGCAAAGTGTGACATTGGGCAGTGGGAGCAGTGTAAAGTCACTCTATGCCAGGGCTGTCAACTTGTTTTTTTTTTATTATTTCTGGATAACCTGTAAAAAAAAAATCACAATTGGCCAACATTTTTTAAAGACTCATTGGAAAACCATAATTCATAATAATAAACATATGTCTACAGCCCATAATTCTGATATGAGGACATTACCTGCAATCACTGTGACCTGTAAAAGGGTGAAAATTGAGGCATAATTACCTTTAAAAGTTTCTTCAGATTCATAAATATCATGGACAGATGACATTTTTTTTTACCCACAGGAGAAAAAAGTGCCCTAATTTTACGGACTATCCAGGAATTTCTGGACGGTCAGCAATCCTACTCTAAACTCTGGTTTACCAGGTTGTGAAATTTGTGTGCTGCCTAATGTTGGCATTGAATTTACAATTATGTGTGAGCAGAATGTTATAGAGCAGGACAGAACAGATTTATATATAGTTCTGTGGGGGGAAAAAATCAGCACAATTCTGGTATTTCTGGGATACTGGAGTCAAAGAGACAATTCTGATCAATGTTTAACAGCTATCTGTGAAAGGAAAGGCTGTCAGTCACTAATAGGGAGCACCCCTTGTCTGCTAGGCCCAGAATGAGCACAAAATGAGCAGGAGATGTGAGTGAATAAATTACAATTCAGAGCAGGTGCAGACGGTCGTAGATTCACTAATCTGAGAGAATCATGACGATTATGCAACTGACACTCTGAATAGAGCGTGATCAGAGTGTGATCAGAGCGTGATCAGAGTGTGATCAGAGTGTGATCAGAGAGTGATCAGAGTGTGATCAGAGAGTGATCAGAGAGTGATCAGAGAGTGATCAGAGAGTGATCAGAGCATGATCAAAATATGATCAGAGTGAGATCAGAGTGTGATCAGAGTGTGACAAAAGTGTGATCAGTTAGATCAGAGTGTGATCATAGCATGATCAGAGTGAGATCACAGAGTGATCAGTGTGATCAGAGCGTGATCAAAATATGATCAGAATGTGATCAGTGTGATCAGAGTGTGATCAGTTAGATCAGAGTGTGATCATAGCATGATCAGAGTGAGATCACAGAGTGATCAGAGTGTGATCAGAGTGTGATCAGAGCGTGATCAGAGTGTGATTACAGTTTGCTTCGATTCTCTCAGATGAGGAAAAGATGGAGAAAAAAAAATTATCCATCTTCTTCATTCTCTCAGTCCATGGAAATCACACCGCACTCCAATGTCATCCGAGTGCAGTCCGATGGTTTCCACAGACTCATTGACTTTCATGACTGTGTGCCATCCGAAAATCAGATCAAACTGAAAGCATGTAGCAATCTTTTCCTCAGGCATGTGCACAGCCCTGTGGACTAACATTGGTACCCGAGTGCGATCCGATGTCTTGTCAAATCGCTCTCGGACTGATAATACGGCCGTCTGCACGAGACTTTAGTCTGAATCTTTTCTTACAAACCAATATACCAAGCTGTTCAGCTCTTCCTGCTCTGTCACACGCTGCACATAAATTGCACAACATTTATACGCTGACAGGTTCTTTTTATCCCAAAATCTAAAGTGTCCCAAATATACACACCAAACGACATTGGGCGTGTACAGCCCGAGTGCAGCCGACTGAGCGATCGTCCAAGGTGAAGGACACCTATAATCACCGCATGTAAGTGATTGCAGAGAAGATCCCATAATAGTGAAGACTAAGAGTAAATGTAATTAGTATCATCATTACATGTAAACCCCATCCTAAAATGCACGTTCAGCTCCTGATTAGCCGTGTTTGCATATACAGGGACTCGGTAATTAGATTGCACATTTATGTGCAGTCCATTTCGATCCCAGACAATCCAGTGATGCCTTTTTCACACATTGTCAGGGCAATAGAGAAAAATAAATCATCCACTCCGGTATTTTAAAGCTTGCATGTTCAAAAGGAATATCAATGAGTCTCAATGTATAGGAGTCTGCCAGAGTGTCTCTGCTTCTAAGGCCTGTCAGGTTTCATCCTAATGACTCAGATCTTGAAAGCTCTTCCCTTCATCTCTCTCCTCCTTTTGTCTCCGTGCAGCAATTGTCAGAACTTCAGACCTTGGCGAGCTCTTCTGCCCCTAGAGGTTTTGCTTCTGCATTGAACTCATTAAAAAAGGTTGCATCCAGTCCATGCAATTCTCAGCCTCAGTGACAGGAGCAGGGACGTGAGGAGAAGGGAGCGGGGAGGGTAGGGCTGGAGGGCGAGAGCGCCACTGAGAAGGAAGAGTTGGCATTGATTCCGTATTGATTTTAGGGCGAAGGTAAATTACAAGGGGTGGTCCGGGGTATGGCGGATATCTGCTGAAGGGTAATGCCTGTCTTTCATGTCAGCCCTGACAGGTGTTCCTGCCTTACACTATAAATCAAAATCTAAGAGGGGTTAAACCATAGTGTCATTGACATGTGAGCAGCTGGTATGTTCACGAGAGGCGGAATGAAGAATGGGTCATCAAAGAGGTCATTGCTGAAGTTGGGAGAATGGCTGATTGCAATACGTCGATTAAAAGGCTAAAGCCTTAATCACCTCGATGACGTCAAACTTATAAGATCGACTACATAAATTCTGCTCCTGAATTATAAATCCTATACATCTCGTTTTTAGCATCCAGAACAGTAAATAAGAAAGTCGATAGAATTTGAAATGCAATGCCTACCGGCGCCACTAGGAGGAGGTATTAGCTGGAAAATTAAGACAGCTATGGAGGGAAGCAAAAATACAAAGAAAAGTGGCCTCAAATACAATGAAATGTGACTGTCACTACCCACATAAAGCAGTGAGAAACGCATGGAAATACCACTACTACCAAAACTAAGGCCATGTGCACACATTGAGTATTTGGTGAGTTTTTACCTCAGTATTTTTAAGCCAAAACCAGAAGAGGAACAATCAAAAGAAAAGTATAATAGAAACACATCACCACTTCTGTATTTATCACCCACTACTGGTTTTGGCTTATAAATACTGAGGTAAAATACTGACCAAATACTGAACGTGTGACCGTGGCCTAATACTTCCCAGAATGAGTTTTTGGTGACTTTTTGACGCTGCTCATTTTTTAAAAAATGCAAGTAATCTGTGTCACTTAATGGCTGTAGAAATGGTGAAGAAAATCTGTCACATCAAAAGCAAAACTCACCAGAAGCTCATCGTGGGAGTGTACTGTAGCTTGAGGCTACATGAACGCAGCACACGTTGACTATTTGGTCAGTATTTTACCTCAGTATTTGTAAGCCAAAACCATCAGTGGGTGATAAATACAGAGGTGGTGACGTGTTTCTATTATACTTTTTCTCTGACTGTTCCACTTCTGATTTTGTCTTAGACAGGCTTCACACTCGCGTTCGGCAGGGCTGCGGACGGCAGCCTTCTTTCTCCAATGAAGCCCGTCACTGCCACGCCTCTTCCTTCAGCTCCGCCTATGTCTGCATGCGTCCTGCATACCCTATCTTTAACATTGGGTTCGCAGGCCATGCGGATGTATGCGGATGCCTCCGCATGCGTCGTCTTAACTCTGTGTTGACCTGCGTCAAATGCAACATGTTAGGATTTTGTTGCGGTCGGCGCAGCTTCAAAACGATGCCTGCGGAGGCATTAGCATACATCCGCATGGCCTGCGTACCCAATGTTAAAGATAGGGTACGCAGGACGCATGCAGACGTAGGCGGAGCTGAAGGAAGAGGCGCTGCTGTGGGCGTGGCTTCACGGGGGAAGAAGGCTGCCGTCCGCAGCCCTGCCGAACGCTAGTGTGAAGCTAGCCTAACATATACTGAGGTAAAAAACTCACCAAACGTGAGCATGTGGCCTTATAGCAAAATGTAGCTACTCGAAAGAAGAAGATATTGGGAAATTGCCTAAATAGAATTTCTATAACTTATTGTTAGAATTGCTTTTTAATGGCGGTTATTAGGACAGGCTGTCTTCATGTTCATTAAAACATTCACAAACATTTAAGTATATTACAAATGAAAATATGAATATATAAAGATTACATAAAACCAGCATTGTTTCACATACCGTACTCACATTTCTTTTTGCTTTGGAATTGAATTAGAAAATAATCTGCGGCCGTGACTGTATATGCTGGAACACTACTACCTTGGCTTTAAAGAGGTTGTCCACTACTTTTACACTGATGGCCTTTCCTTGGGTAGGTCATCAATGTCTGATCAGCCAAAGTCTGATACCCAGCACCCCCGCTGATCAGCTGTTATTGGTGTCAGCGGCCGCCGCCTGACGGACATAATCACTTGCAGAGCTGGCCGTCTTCTAATAGTGGCCTCCGCAAAGTACGGCACATCCACCTCCTATTGATTTGAATAGGAAGCGGATGTGCAGTACCAAACCTCAGCCACTATCAGAAGACAGCCAGCTCTGCAAGTGAGAACCTCCAGGCCGGCACCGATAACAGCTGATAGGCAGGGCTGCCGGGTGCTGGACCCTGCCCGATCAGACATGGATGACCTACCCACGGATAGGCCATCAGTGTAAAAGTAGTTATTATTGTTATCATCTGGTAAGGACATGTTTTAACCCCCATTTTAGTGATTACTATTGGCTTACATCTCAGTGTGAGATATTACTTGTCTCCTATCTACAAGCAGATATCGTCGAACAGTAACTGGAGAAAAAAAAAATCATACTCGCAACGTGACTGAATACAGAAAAATATAGGCCAAGATGATGTCTACGCGGCCAACACCGCACTGTATATTGCGCTATTCTATATGTTGTAGAATTCAGTCTTTTGCGGTGTTTGTAGTATGTGCTCTGAGTTACTTGGCTTTGTACTTTTTCCTCGGCACGGGCTGTCAGTGGGAGGCATTTCTAACCTCACGTGTATAACATCAGGTGTACAGAGGCGGACATGTAAATGGTGCAACGTGTGCAGTCATGTATGTAACCTGTCTTTGTGATGCAAAATAGGCAATGTCACCTAATCACCTAAATATAATGCAGTTATATTAACCTCTTCACCTCCTTTGTAAACCTCCATTCATATATTGCAATTTGAAATGGAAAACTGCCTTTGGCTAAGTTTCCACGATGAGCTTTTGGCGAGTTCATATGCTGCAGAATTTCTGCACCTATTATTTAAATTTAGCTTATTTGCAGTTTTTAATTGTGATTTTTTAATAAGTATTTTTATCACTTGTTTTGTCTGTTATTGGTGTGTCATGCTTTAAATAAAGCTGATCTGTTTTTGATACTTTGGTATTTGCCTTTGACAAAACCTTATTGATATACTTAGGTGTGGATTACATGTGGTTTTGATGTGTCTCCCTGAGGAAACGCACTAAATCTGCATGTGCGGTTTTTATTACCTGCAGATCTTTATGCATCTAATACAAGTCTATGGGAAAAATCCCCACATAAAACTCAGGGTATCCGCAAGAGAAATTGACAAGTTGTGGATTTGAAACACGAACCGCAGGCCAGTTTACACAAAGTAAAAAAGCAGCAGAGTGGGCAGGAAATTTCTATAAATCCCATCCACTTTGCTGGAACTATAAGATGCAGTGTTTTATGCACATGAAAATATACAGAGTCAAATATTTTTTACTAGTCTGCTCTGTCTAACCGTTTAATGACCACCAATACTTCTTTTTACTGACCTGAGAAAAGTGAATAACATCCCCATACAGGTGACAATCCAGCAGCTGTCGGCTGTACACTATAGCTGACATCTTGCTGTATCAGCCACGATCAGTGTTTGCACCATCCAAATGTGTTTAACCCCTTAGATGCTGCTGTCAACAGTGACTACATCATATAAATGGTTAACAGAGTGTGGGGGCTTCCTCTTTATCCTCATTGGCACCCTGAGATCATGATTGTGTGGTCCTGATTTTTCCCATGGCAATTCATGGCCAAATAATGGCGTTAGAGTCTGCCGGCTACAGTGACCTGTTCCGAAGTTAGCGATATTTAGGTGGTAAAAATGCACTTAATTCCTGTCACGTTACTTTGCAGTAATTTCTGAACAGCACCTGAAAGGGTTAAAAAACTACCTGACAGCAGTTTTCAATATGTCTGGGGGTGCTGTTTTAAAAATGGTATCACTTTTGAAGGTTTTCCAATATATAGGATCCCTAAAGTCACTTCAAATCTGAATAGGTCCTAAAAATATAAATTTTGTAAATTTCCTTGAAAAAATGAAAAATTACTGCTACAATTTTAAACCTCCTAAAAGGCTAACAAAATAAAATAACATTTTACAAGTTATGCTGATATACAGCAGACATGTGGGAACTGTTTTTTATTAATGCTTTTCTGTAGTATGACTATCTGGATTAAAGGGATAATCATTCAAAGTTTGAAAATTGCTATTTTTTTTTTACATTTCTGTCAAATTTCTTATATTTTTTTATAAATAAACACAAAACATATTGACCTAAATTTACCATTATCATAAATTATAATGTGCCATGAAAAAACATTCTCAAAATCATTGGGATTTGTAGAAGCATTCCAGAATTATTACCACATAAAGTGACACTGGTCAGATTTAAAAAATTTGGCCCAGTCACTAAGGGGCTAAACATGGGTGCGTCTTATAGTCAGAAGAGTCTTATAGTCTGAAACATACTGTGTAGATATATATATATATATATATATATATATATATATATATATGTATATACAGTGGGGCAAAAAAGTATTTAGTCAGTCAGCAATAGTGCAAGTTCCACCACTTAAAAAGATGAGAGGCGTCTGTAATTTACATCATAGGTAGACCTCAACTATGGGAGACAAACTGAGAAAAAAAAATCCAGAAAATCACATTGTCTGTTTTTTTAACATTTTATTTGCATATTATGGTGGAAAATAAGTATTTGGTCAGAAACAAACAATCAAGATTTCTGGCTATCACAGACCTGTAACTTCTTCTTTAAGAGTCTCCTCTTTCCTCCACTCATTACCTGTAGTAATGGCACCTGTTTAAACTTGTTATCAGTATAAAAAGACACCTGTGCACACCCTCAAACAGTCTGACTCCAAACTCCACTATGGTGAAGACCAAAGAGCTGTCAAAGGACACCAGAAACAAAATTGTAGCCCTGCACCAGGCTGGGAAGACTGAATCAGCAATAGCCAACCAGCTTGGAGTGAAGAAATCAACAGTGGGAGCAATAATTAGAAAATGGAAGACATTCAAGACCACTGATAATCTCCCTCGATCTGGGGCTCCATGCAAAATCCCACCCCGTGGGGTCAGAATGATCACAAGAACGGTGAGCAAAAATCCCAGAACCACGCGGGGGGACCTAGTGAATGAACTGCAGAGAGCTGGGACCAATGTAACAAGGCCTACCATAAGTAACACACTACGCCACCATGGACTCAGATCCTGCAGTGCCAGACGTGTGCCACTGCTTAAGCCAGTACATGTCCGGGCCCGTCTGAAGTTTGCTAGAGAGCATTTGGATGATCCAGAGGAGTTTTGGGAGAATGTCCTATGGTCTGATGAAACCAAACTGGAACTGTTTGGTAGAAACACAACTTGTCGTGTTTGGAGGAAAAAGAATACTGAGTTGCATCCATCAAACACCATACCTACTGTAAAGCATGGTGGTGGAAACATCATGCTTTGGGGCTGTTTCTCTGCAAAGGGGCCAGGACGACTGATCTGGGTACATGAAAGAATGAATGGGGCCATGTATCGTGAGGTTTTGAGTGCAAACCTCCTTCCATCAGCAAGGGCATTGAAGATGAAACGTGGCTGGGTCTTTCAACATGACAATGATCCAAAGCACACCGCCAGGGCAACGAAGGAGTGGCTTCGTAAGAAGCATTTCAAGGTCCTGGAGTGGCCTAGCCAGTCTCCAGATCTCAACCCTATAGAAAACCTTTGGAGGGAGTTGAAAGTCCGTGTTGCCAAGTGAAAAGCCAAAAACATCACTGCTCTAGAGGAGATCTGCATGGAGGAATGGGCCAACATACCAACAACAGTGTGTGGCAACCTTGTGAAGACTTACAGAAAACGTTTGACCTCTGTCATTGCCAACAAAGGATATATTACAAAGTATTGAGATGAAATTTTGTTTCTGACCAAATACTTATTTTCCACCATAATATGCAAATAAAATGATAAAAAAACAGACAATGTGATTTTCTGGATTTTTTTTTCTCAGTTTGTCTCCCATAGTTGAGGTCTACCTATGATGTAAATCACAGACGCCTCTCATCTTTTTAAGTGGTGGAACTTGCACTATTGCTGACTGACTAAATACTTTTTTGCCCCACTGTATATTCTGTTGTTTAAGTGTTCCCTTTATTTTTTTGAGCAGTGTATACAGTACAGACCAAAAGTTTGGACACACCTTCTCATTTAAAGATTTTTCTGTATTTTCATGACTATGAAAATTGTACATTCACACTGAAGGCATCAAAACTATGAACTAACACATGTGGAATTATATACTTAACAAAAAAGTGTGAAACAACTTAAAATATGTCTTATATTCTAGGTTCTCCAAAGTAGCTACCTTTTGCTTTGATGACTGCTTTGCACACTCTTGGAATTCTCTTGATGAGCTTCAAGAGGTAGTCACCGGGAATGGTCTTCCAACAGTCTTGAAGGAGTTCCCAGAGATGCTTAGCACTTGTTGACCCTTTTGCATTCACTCTGCGGTCCAGCTCACCCCAAACCATCTCGATTGGGTTCAGGTCTGGTGACTGTGGAGGCCAGGTCATCTGGCGTAGCACCCCATCACTCTCCTTCTTGGTCAAATAGCCATTAGACAGCCTGGAGGTATGTTTGGGGTCATTGTCCTGTTGAAAAATAAGTGATGGTCCAACTAAACGCAAACTGGATGGAATAGCATGCAGTTGCAAGATGCTGTGGTAGCCATGCTGGTTCAGTATGCCTTCAATTTTGAATAAATCCCCAGCAGTGTCACCAGCAAACAAAATATTGAAAAATTATAGCTCTCAAAATGTGGAGACACAAAAACTATTTTTTGCAATAAAAAGTATCTTTTAGTGTGTGACGGCTGCCAATTGCAAAAATCCGCTAAAAAACCTGCTATAAAAGTAAATCAAACACCCCTTCATCACCCCCTTAGTTAGGGAAAAATAATAAAATAAAAAAATGTATTTATTTCCATTTTCCCATTAGGGTTAGGGTTAGGGTTGGGGCTACGGTTAGGGTAGGGTTGGGGATAGGGTGGGGCTAGGGTTAGGGTTGGGGCTAGGGTTAGGGTTGGTGCTAGGGTTGAGGCTAGGGTTAGGGTTGAGGCTAGGGTTAGGGTTGGGGTTAAGGCTAGGGTTAGGGTTGGGGCTAGGGTTAGGGTTGGGGCTAGGGTTAGGGTTAGAGTGGGGGCTAAGGTTAGGGTTGGGGCTAGGGTTAGGGCTAGGGTTTGGATTACATTTACGGTTGGGATTATGGTTAGGGGTGTGTCATGTTTAGGGGTGTGGTTAGGGTTATGGTTGGGATTAGGGTTAGGGGTGTGCTGGAGTTAGGGGTGGGGTTTGGTTTAGGGTTAGGGGTCTGTTGGGGTTAGGGGTGTGTTTGGGTTAGGGGTGTGGTTGGGGTTAGGGGCATGTTCGAGTTAGGGGTGTGGTTAGGGTTTCAGTTAGAATTGGGGGCTTCCACTGTTTAGGCACATCAAGGGCTCTCCAAACGTGACATGGCATCCGATCTCAATTCCAGCCAATTCTGCGTTGAAAAAGTAAAACAGTGCTCCTTCCCATCCTAGCTCTCCCGTGCTCCCAAACAGGGGTTTACCTTAACATATGGGGTATCAGCATACTCAAGACAAATTGGACAACAACTATTGGGGTCCAATTTCTCTTGTTACCCTTGGGAAAATACAAAACTAGGGGCTAAAAAATAATTTTTGTGAAAAAAAGAATAATTTTTATTTTCACGGCTCTGCGTTATAAACTGTAGTGAAACACTTGGGGGTTCAAAGTTCTCACAACACATCTAGATAAGTTTCTTGGGGGGTCTAGTTTCCAATATGGGGTCACTTGTGGGGGGTTTCTACTGTTTAGGTACATCGGGGCTCTGCAAAAGCAATGTGACGCCTGCAGACTAATCCATCTAAGTCTGCATTCCAAATGGTGCTCCTTCCCTTCCGAGCTCTGCCATGCGCCCAAACGGTGGTTCCCCCCACATATGGGGTATCAGCGTACTCAGGACAAATTGGACAACAACTTTTGGGGTCCAATTTCTCCTGTTATCCTTGGGAAAATACAAAACTAGGGGCTAAAAAATAATTTTTGTGAAAAAAAGAATAATTTTTATTTTCACGGCTCTGCGTTATAAACTGTAGCGAAACACTTGGGGGTTCAAAGCTCTCACAACACATCTAGATAAGTTCACTAGTTGGGGGTTTCAATGTTTAGGCACATCAGTGGCTCTCCAAACGCGACATGGTGTCATTGAAAAGTCAAACGGCGCTCCTTCCCTTCCGAGCTCTGCCATGTGCCTTATACAGTGGTTTACCCCCACATATCGAGTATCAGCGTACTCAAGACAAATTGCATAACAACTTTTGGGGTCCAATTTCTTCTCTTACCTTTGGGAAAATAAAAAATTGGGGGCGAAAAGATCATTTTTGTGAAAAAATATGATTTTTTATTTTTACGGCTCTACATTACAAACTTCTCTGAAGCACTTGGTGGGTCAAAATGCGCACCACACATCTAGATAAGTTCCTTAGAGAGTCTACTTTCCAAAATGGTGTCACTTGTGGGGGGTTTCAATGTTTAGGCACATCAGGGGCTCTACAAACGCAACATGGCGTCCCATCTCAATTCCAGGCAATTTTGCATTGAAAAGTCAAACGGCGCTCCTTCCCTTCCGAGCTCTGCCATGCGCCCAAACAGTGGTTTACCCCCACATATGGAGTATCAGCGTACTCAGGACAAATTGCACAACAACTTTTGGGGTCCAGTTTCTTCTCTTACCCTTGGGAATATAAAAAATTGGTGGCGAAAAGATCTTTTTTGTGTATGTGATGTGGTCCTTAAAAAAATGGTGTTGTAAAAATGAGAAATTGCTGGTCAACTTTTAACCCTTATAACTCCCTAACAAAAAACATTTGGTTACAAAATTTTGCTGATGTAAAGTAGACATGTGGGCAATGTTACTTATTAAGTACTTTGCGTGACATATCTGGGCATAAAAATGCAAAGTTGGAAAATTGCGAAATTTTCAAAAATTTTGCCAAATTTCCATTTTTTTCACAAATAAACGCAGGTAATATCAAATAAATTTTACCACTATCATGAAGTACAATATGTCATGAGAAAACAATGTCAGAATTATCAGGATCCGTTGAAGCGTTCCAGAGTTATAAAGTCATAAAGGGACAGTGGTCAGAATTGTAAAAATTGGCCAGGTCATTAACGTGCAAATCACCCTTGGGGCTTAAGGGGTTAAAATATGTCAACATTCCAAGTGGTGTGTTATTCTATAGGAGAAATATCCTAAAAGATGTGCAAGATTTTTGGGTGAATTCACTAAAGAAAAACAAAATAATAATTAATTTTTTATTTTATAACGTTATCAAAATGGAGGTGGTTTGAATGGAGACTGTAGATGGTTTTGATTTGTGTAGTTTTTATACCCCACAATTATATCATTTATGATACTTATAAGACCAATTTATTGATACAACCCCAGATAGATTTTTTTCATTGTCATACACACACATATCCTTTGCTGTAATGTGAATATTTGCAAATTAGAATTCTGCATGACGAACTTGAAATACAGGTAATGGGGGGCTTGAGTGAACTATAACTATAGGATTGACTTGCAAATTAATGATTTAAATCTTAATGTGCAAAGCACGTATTTTATATAGTAGGTCGATCTATGGAGACAGTCTCTAAGTGTATATGGGTTTGGAGTCAGAAATGTCCACCAAATGTGAATTTTGACACACAGAGCTTGTGTATGACAGTTTAGGCTATGGCAGTTTTTGAAGTCTTTCTTTAGAGAAAGCCAAGAGTGGGCGCACGAATAAGGAAAATGAAAGACTGTGCCTTGTTCTCTTTTATATATTCACTGCTGTGTTTGGCTCAAAAATTGCAGCAAAAACTGCATGTGTGAGCCCACATGTTTGTGAAAAGTGCGCTGTCCTTTTTTATGGCCTGGTTGCTGGTAGACATTACGAAAACCCATCTTGGCTTCTTTTCAGTTCTTTTACATTTTTTTTTGCATGCATCAAACACTTTGACGGTAAAGAACGAACACAAAGAACATAAATGGATATAAAAAGAACAATCACACAGATGAAAAACAGTCTTTTTTTGTGGGCCTTCCCTTCCAATTAAATTTCTCCCCTGGCTTCAATTTGCTATAAAGAAACAAACTGCGCTGTACTTAACTTCCCCAGGTCTATCGGCGAGTTTCCTATGCGGTCTGTGGTGTCTGGAAATGGCTGCTGCACTGACTTCAGGTCGACAGCGCGGCAGCCAGTTAGCTTAGTGGCTCTGAATGGGGCGCTCCATCTACTGTTCCGTCTGAGACTTCTGATTGACTTACTTACTGTCAATGTGACATCAGCACCACCACCAATGCCAGACACTGGGAACAGTGGTGTAGACTCGCTGGTAGACCCAGGGAAGGTGGGTACAGCACGGTTTGAGGTTTTTTTAATAGGAAACCGCAGCCAAGATAGAAATTTAATTGAAAAGGAACAATCCCTATTAAATGATTTTCAGGGTAGGGGTATCTACTGAATAAAAGAACGAAGGGGCAATGGGGGTCTGTGAAGAGGTACAGAACCAAGCACATAATCACTTTGGGTCACTATACCTGTATTATCACCAAATGGGCTGTAGTCCTATTCTGTTGATAGGTGTGGGGTACTGGGGGTCAAAATGTAAGTGAGTGACTCTGTTCTGTCCTGCCATATAATTGCTGTCTAGAAAGTTTAGTCTCCTTTATTACAGACATTGTATTTTTGTGTGTATTAACCCCTTCATGACCTTGGGATTTTCCATTTTTCCGTGTTCGTTTTTCGCTCCCCTCTTTCCCAGAGCCATAACTTTTTAATTTTTCCGTCAATATGGCCATGTGAGGGCTTATTTTTTGCGGGACGAGTTGTACTTTTGAACGACATCATTGGTTTTACCATGTCGTGTACTAGAAAACGGGAAAAAAATTCCAAGTGCGGTGAAATTGCAAAAAAAGTGCAGTCCCACACTTGTTTTTTGTTTGGCTTTTTTGCTAGGTTCACTAAATGCTAAAACTGACCTACCATTATGATTTTCCAGGTCAGTACGAGTTCATAGACACCAAACATGACTGGGTTATATTTTATCTAAGTGGTGAAAAAAAATCCCAAACTTTGCTAAAAAAAAAAAAAAAAATTGTGCCATATTCCGATACCTGTAGCGTCTCCATTTTTCATGATCTGGGGTCGGTTGAGGGCTTATTTATTGCGTTCCAAGCTGGCGTTTTTAATGATACCATTTAGGTGCAGATACGTTCTTTTGATCGCCCGTTATTGCATTTTAATGCAATGTTGCAGCGACCAAAAAAATGTAATTTTTTTTCTCGCTATGCCACTTAGCGATCAGGTTAATGCTTTTTTTTATTGATAGATCAGGCAATTTTGAATGCGGCGATACCAAATATGTGTAGGTTTGATCTTTTTTATAGATTTATTTTGATTGGGGCGAAAGGGGGGTGATTTAAACTTTTACATTTTTTTTTATTTTTTTCACATTTTTTTTTACTTTTTTTTTTACTTTTGCCATGCTTCAATAGCCTCCATGGGAGGCTAGAAGCAGGCACAGCACAATCGGCTCTGCTACATAGCAGCGATCATAAGATCGCTGCTATGCAGCAGAAATGCAGGTGTGCTATGAGCGCCGACCACAGGGTGGCGCTCACAGCTACCGGCGATCAGTAACCATAGAGGTCTCAAGGACCTCTATGGTTACAATGCAGAAGCATCGCTGACCCCCGATCATGTGACGGGGGTCGGCGATGCGCTCATTTCCGGCCGCCCGGCCGGAAGCGCCGGTTAAATGCCGCTATCTGCATTTGACAGCGGCATTTAACTAGTTAATAGCGGTGGGTGAATCGCGATTTCACCCGCCGCTATTGCGGGCACATGTCAGCTGTTCAAAACAGCTGACATGTCCCGGCTTTGATGCGGGCTCCCTGCCGGAGCCCGCATCAAAGCGGGGGTTCTGACCTCGGACGTACTATCCTGTCCGAGGTCAGAAAGGGGTTAATCCTTCCTATATTTCATATTGTAAGGTAACAGCACCATCTGCTGGCAGTTTAATACATAGATTCTAGTTTAATTTGCAATGTATTATGGGAAGTTCCTAGGGCATTGTGGAATTGTTCCTGTTGCATTTTGGTCTTATTATGGCACCGTGAAAGGAACGACAGCCATTGCTCCTCCATGCGTCTGAGGAGAAACCCCACCATTCGTATTCTTCATGCTCCTTAAAGGGCCACTGTTACCCCCCTCCAGCCGTTATAAACTAAAAGAGCCACCTTGTGCAGCAGTAATGCTGCATTCTAACAAGGTGGCTCTTTTAGTTTTTGGTTCAAGTATACCCCAAATAAAGCGTTTTTATACTTAGCCACAATTGCTGTCTCTAGCCAGGGAGGCGGGTCCTCACTCCCCAGCTTGACCAGCTCCTCTGCCATCACTCCAATCTTCCTGCGCTTTCGGCGCCGCCCCCTCAGTGCTGTTATCGTTTCAAAACCGGCGCCTGCGCTGTGTACTGGTGTCCTGCGCAGACGCAGTAAGCTCTGGCCGTCTGACGTCCCGGCCAGGCTTGCAAACTGCGCCTGCGCGGGCATTGCGGCCACCCACCTTTGGAATCCCAGCCCCGCACTATGTGTTATGCATTATGCACAGTAGTAGATGTAATATATAGTCCAAAATGAGATTATAGCTCCTTTATTTTACTCATAAAATGGCTGGAGATCACTATAAAAGGCTATCGGTCATTTTTGACCGAAGAGTACAAGTGTATAAAAAATTGTGGAGCAAAAAGTAAAAATGAAAAATATCTATATAAAAATACGCATAGTAAGAACCCCTCAAATGAGGAAAAGTCAATCAACCACAAGTTTCAGAACCGCATCTTGAATTTTTTAAAAAATATTAAAGTTCAAAATCGGTCGTTTTTGACCGAAGACAACAGCAGGGTTAAAGGGATGGTCACTTGGGTGAACTGAAAGGCAAGGAGGCCTACTTAAAGGGACAGTCGACTGAGTGAGCTGGAGGCCAGTAGACCTACATAACGGTACAGTATGAACTTGAGCTGAGCTGTAGGAGATGGAGGCAGCCAGTATAGCTTGTTGGTACAACGAGTTGCCTGCAGGCTACAGAGCAAGACTTGCGGGGAAACAGAGCTCACTCTTGTTTGGGCCTATCGAGGTGACCGCTAATCACAGTCTGGTTTGGTAATGACCGTTATAGTGATGACGCTGACTTTGATGAATTACAGACCAGTACAACTTTCATAAATACAGTTAGTATTTAGCTAACATTGTGGTTTAGATTGTATTGTACAAGTTAGTATTTTGGTATCAAAACAAGTCGAAGCATTGTATAACAGGTTAGCATTTTGTAACTTGTGAATTGTCATTTGCCAGACTTTATGCCTTTGGCTATGTTAGGAGATAAACAAAAGAGAAGACGCACACAGATAATGCCTAACAGAGTATCTGCAAAGGGACACCGCTATCTGCTGGTCAAAAACTATAGAGAAAGTGAAAGCAAAAAGAATTACAGTAGTATGAACCCAAGAGTGAAGGGCATGTTTACTCTTGGAAGAGTTTGGAGAAGATACCAGATCAGGCAATAGCCATGTTGCAGTTATTAATTATGTAAGACCTAGAAGGGCAGTGAGGGAGAGAAGTGGGCACCTGAACCTGTAGCAGGATGGATGTGTGCAACAGTGAGCTGGCTTATAACCATGATTATGTGAGAACAGATGCGAGTGAAGAGCCTACCTGAACAGTCAGATGCAAGTGAAGAGACGATACTCCAGATCCGTGAGATCCAAGACGAGTGAGCCAAGTCAAGGTCAGAGATGAGAGATCAGATCCGGGGGATCCGAGCTGAATGAGCCAAGCCAGTGCTTAGAGGGAAACCCGGCCACAGAGGAAGAACATTTGTGTGAGCCATTACTTCCAGTGTAGATGTACGGTACAGAGTGGGGACCGGGCCCGTGCTTCAGGGAACGAAGGTGCCAGTCTGACGAACATACCGTATACCAAGTAACTCGCCTATCTGGGACTTGTTAGAGGGTCTGTGTGACGATTTGAGCTGCCTAGAGGAAAGCCAATGGTGAGGGGCCCGGTAGTGAGAGTGATGCCCATTAGGTTGGGGCTCTAGGACTAGACAAGCATTACAATAACTGTCCTTTAATTGTAAATATAAAGAACAGTGTGCACATATATATATTGCTGTGTAGACATAACTTTTAATTGGATTACTGTGTTCTGATTGTACCATATTTTACTGTGCTGTCATAGTTCACTTTTATCCCTGATACCGTGTCTGTATATTTATTGTGTCAGCTAAATAAATAGTTGTTTAAGTACCACTGTCTCTTCATTGTCTGCACTGTTACATCTGCGTACCTCTTAACAGCTACTCTAATTGTAAATAGTTAATAAACCACAAAATGTGCTTCCTTTACCACTGAGCCTGCATGCTCTGTGCCGCTGCATCCACATACCTGTTTACAAAATTCCTGCTAATTTCAATGACTATCAATGTGTTTTCCCTTAAAACCTTTTTGCCTTAGAGCATTTTAAATATGAATACATAAACACATTAATAGAGTGGTTTGCAACCTTTGCCTCTTCAGTTGCTTGGAGAGTATAACCCCCCGCATGTAGTTCCGCAATAAATACAGTATCTGGAGAGCCACAGGTAGCAGACCACTGAATTTTCACATATCGCATTACTGGTAGATGGGGAGATATTTATCTAAGCTATTCAGCATTCTGGAGCATTACTATAGTAATAAAGCCGATTTTACACTAGAATTTTCCTTACTTTGTTTTGACATGTATTTTGCCATAAAAGTAAAGAAAGAGATCCTTCTATCCATTAATTTCTAAAGGATTGAAAATGATGATAAAATGCATCAGTTGACATCTATTCTATCAGAAATTTTTTTTTTTTTTACAGGACCCAAAAAAACGCAGCGCAGTCGGTGCAAAAACCCTAATCCTTCGAGGATCAGTTGACACAAATCAGATCTTACTTTACCCATCACTTTCCTATTCAGAGGAAACAATAAAACAAATAAAATGAAGCAAAACGCTCCGTAATAAGCATCCGCATCGTCAGAACAATACGAGCGGAGAGATCCTCATTAATAGGGAAGCCATGTGGGGTGTGGGTCCGGCTGATCCTCCCACTGTGCCCGCTGGGAGCCTCTTTCTGTTCTCGAGCAGATCCTGCTTTCTTTCTGAAGGCCGGCGTATAGCAGAATAACGATTTGAATATGGATGCTCTGCAGCGCTCTATTTAGCTGCTCCCTGGATATGGGTTTATTGTTTTCTTTGAAATTACCCTGCCTGATTTACTAGGATGAAGCACAGCTACGCCGGCTCTCCAGTGATTAATAATTTGAAGACATTTACATTTCAATACAGATTCTTACTACTGGTTTCCTCTAATTTTTCCCCTACGGAGATGTGGAATATCCCTACTGGGGCAGGACAGACAGCGCACACAGAGATGAGAAAGTGCATTCTCTCCAAATATATTCACACTTTTCCATAGTAAGTCCCAGGTTTACGGCATCAGCATCTCCTGCAGAAGAGCCATCACATCTGCATCTGCCTTTGTAGTGTAATTGTGCTCTATTTCTTATTTCTATATTGCTCTGTCAGTGCGTGCAGCACTATACGTCCCCATGTTATAGGATGGATATGCTCTATTGTGGACACTGGGAAGCTTTGGAAATTAGATTGCAACGGAATATTGAAATGTATCTAGAATAATTGTTGATGCGCTCATCAATGGGATATTTATCTGTGGTGCTCCTATTGTCTATGTACCTGCACTAGCAGCTTTAGAAATATGGCTGAAATAAAGAGCACGGGGGCAACTCTTAAATAAAGTCTGTGTTATAATTGGGTGACATCAAACAGGTGCATATAACGTGAGACAAATAATAAATTGATAATCCAAAAATGCATCTTTGTTCCAGCCACATATATAAAGCATAAAATCTTCTTTATTGAATGTTGAGTAAGAACACGTTGTAATAGAGTAACATCAAAAAATGGGGTACAGACCCTACGCGTTTCGAGCAGTTAACCCGCTCTTATTCATGGCATGCCATGACAGAAGGGAACCTGTCAGCAGGATTGTGCACAGTAACCTACACACAGTGTCAGGCCAGCGCCGTTATAATGAATAAAATGATACCTTGGTTGATGAAATCCGTCTTGTGTTTGTTGTGTAATCTTTTTTTTTCAGTTTTGAGTTAATGATATGCTCCTGCTCCAGGCGGCCTGTGTGGGGTCTACACGTGGTGCTCTGCTTAGGTATTCACCAGTATGGTTTCGGACAGGTCACCGATTCCTCACTGACCTGCCCCCTACTTTACATAATAAATATTATATATACATATTGAAAAAAAAAAAACATCTGCAGGCAGATGCCGACCGTGGCACCTGCGCTGCAGCATAATTGCATATGTACTGTGTATAGAATTAATATGTTTCAGGTTATCCTGATATTCCACCCCCCAAAAAAAATCTATTTGAAAAGGGCGCCCGCTGCACCTACGCAGTAACAGCTATCGGAGATCCAATAGCTGCTCCTGCACATGCGTCAGTGGTGACATCTTGCTAGAGAGAAAAAAAAATCCTCCTCCAAGATGGCTCCGCTGGCGCATGCGCAGTAGCAGCTATCGGTGATCGCCGATAGCTGCTACTGCGCAGGCTCGGCGGCGCCATCATGGAGGAGGATATTTTTTTTCTTTATGTGGCTGGAATAAAGATGCATTTTTGAATTCTCATGGGAATGCTATACAGGAGCATAGTCCATGCCTTGGACCAAGCCCATTGAGCTGGTATACTTTTTGCTTATTAAATAATACATTGACTTTAAGGCTGTGTGCACACGTTGCAGAATGTATGCAAAATTTTCCTGAGCAAAACCTGACTCCTTTCGCAGGAAATCCGAGCGCGTTCTGTTCCGGAGCTTCCCAATGCAATAAATAATGGCAAAAAACGTGGAAATTCCGCAAAATTAATGAACATGTTGCGTTTTTTTCCGCAATGCGTTATTTTCGCGGAAAAAAAACGCATCATGGGCACAACAATGCGGAATTCCATTAGAAATAATGAGAAGGGTTTTGTAAGCGCTTTTTTTAGTGTTTTTACCACGAAAAAACGTGGAAAAAGGGCGAAAAAAAGCATCGTGTGCACATAGCCTAATACATGGTAGGTATTCCTTTTCATTTCAAGCGCTACTATGGCACTTAAACAAAAACAAAAATTAATCCATGCTTTTCATGTGCTAATATTAACGCTTATTATACTGTATTAACCAGTGTTAGAAAACCAAATATGTTCTTTAAAAACAGTTACATTTAATTTTCTGGCTAACTATCTGTGCCACTGACTGTAATTAATTGCTGATATTAATCAGTAGCTGCTATCATTATGTAAAGAATGTGTACTTGCAGTGAGTACATTGAGTCATTGAGCTGCTATACCCCTTACTCCCCTGACATGTTTCGCCTGTCTAGGTGTTTTCAAGGGCTCATGGACTTTAATTTATCAACCAATATAAGAAAAGCAAACATGGGCTTTAAAAAAACAATCACTTGAAAACACCTAGAGAGTCGAAACATGTTGGGAAACAGCATACTTCGGTTTTAATGATCTGTGAAAATGTAGTAACTGAATATGAGCATTGCAGGTGCAAATTCCATACACAATGATAGAAGGCAGTGATTAATATCAGCAAACTACAGTCTGACTTTCAAATAGTTAAAGGGGTTATCCGGGACTTTTTTTTCTATAGGCCTAAGAACCTACAGCAAGTAGTTGCTAACTACTAGGGTTGATTGAATAGCTTCGAATAAGAGCTTATCCAAATAGCTATAGCACTTCCCGAATAGCTGCATCGGGAATCCAGATACAGTACCTGGAGCGCTCCCGATAATTAGCTGTTCGGCGCCTCTGCTGCATGTGTTGCGGCTGTGTGACAGTCACAATAAACAGTCTCTCCATACATATGTTGTGACTGTCACACATCCGCGACACATGCAGCTGCGGTGTCAAACAGCTGATTATCGGGAGCGCTCCAGGTTACCGAGGCAGCTATTTGGGAAGAGCTATATTTATTCGGATAAGCACTTAACCAAAGCTATTCGATTATCCCTGCTAACTACCTGACTCTTCTGCCCAACACCAATATTTTCAGCTCAGAGTGGTCATAGACCACTCCTGCTGATGATTCGGTGGTTTCCATTTACATCATGTCAGAGTGCAGCTGTTTTTCTTCTGTTCTGCTCAACATGTGACATTGTCTGCACTGTATATATAGTTAAAGGGGTTATCTGGAACTAATTTATTTTTTCTTGTGGGCCTAAGAGCTAAAAGGCAGGTAGTTGCTAATGTGGCACCCCAGGAGTTTGGGTACCACAGTGGTGCTACCTTCTTCTCGGGGAGGGTAGTGCTATGCCTGGAAACAAGGGGGATCTCTTTGAAAGGTAAACCACACACACAACACCTCGTGAATCTAGTCCAGGAGGGGGAGCTCTTAAACCCGGTTTCCGGGCAGCTTACCTAAATAAAGATCCTGGTTTGGAGGAGGTCAGACAGTCTGGAGCAGACAGTGAAGGGAAAGGAGCAGAGGAGGGAATAGGAGGCCTCAAGGAGGCTGCGAGTGGGCCTCCAAGGAGCCGGAGAGCAGAGATCGGGTACCAGGAGCCCGAGGCTGTGGGGAGCTGCAAGCCCCATAGCAGAACCGGAGGGCACAGAACTACAAGTACATTGCCCAAACTAAGCCTGTGGTACAGTAGCATTCTGGAGCCTGGAGTCACCATGCAGAGACCCCAGAAGGAACGGCTCAAGCTGTCTACCATACAGGCACTGTCACAGGACAGAAAAAGGACCAAGACCTTGTAAGGACATTTCAGGCAGCAAGGGACTATAGTGAGCGCAATGTGGAAGGCTCCCAACCTGACTTGCCAAGGGGATTTCACTTGTTTCCGGGCTGCCTGGACTCCTTATGTACCTGTTGCCGGTACTCTGGACTGAGGCCTGTTACAACTTCAGTAAACCAGGTAAAGACTGCAACGCAGTGTCCTTTACTCATTTACCGGCATACACCATCATTGCCATACACTAGGAGCCCTGGGGACCCTGCTTCACCTGTGGGAAGCGTCACCATCCAGCCGCCATACCATCACCCCAGAGGACCCCTTTAAGCGGCTTCGGTCCCTACTGACCGAGAACCACAGGTGGCGTCACAACAGACTTTATCACAATTCCCTTTAAAGACCGTTCCCCTTTAATTGAGTCCCAGGGCCTCAGACCGGGTCGCAGCCACCGTTACATCCCCTTTAAGAGTGACCGGACCGGTACCGAGTATCCCCATTGCCCTGGTGGGCGATTCACTAACTACCTGACTGTTCTGCATGGTGCTGTCTCTGCCGGCTCAGAGCAATCACAGACCATTCCTCTGACAATTCTGTGGTTTCCATTGACATCATATCGACAGTGCAGCTGCATCTATTCCACTCTGCTCTGTTGACGGGGTGTGACTGCCAATGTCATGCTGATTAAGGTAATTACGCTCCACCAGGACTGCCCTGGAGGATTTTCCATCAGCATACCAGGTCGGCTGCATCTTTTGGATCTAGCTTAAATGCTCTTCGAGTTGTGCCCTAATGTGCACAACTTCATCAGGGGAAACAATTCTCTATCTTTGGTTTTAACAATTTTAATTATACTTTGGTTAGAAAGTTCTATTTTCTCTCCTTTTTCCCTCAAGGGAACTCCACTATTGTGATGCCATGCTGATAAACAGCCAGCTCCCCACTGTCTAACAGTGGGGAGCCAGCTATCAATCAGCATGACATCAGCAGTCCATGTCCCATCGACAGAGCAGAACGGAAGAAGAGGAGCTTTTCTGTTGACATGAGGTCAAATGAAGCTGTACAGTAGAATCTCCAGCAGGAGCGGCCGTGACCATTCAGAACAAGCAGGTAGTTAGCAACTATCTGCCTGTCGGTTCTTAGACCCTTGAGAAAAAAAAAAAATAGTCCTCAATAACCTCTTTTACCTGAAAACTGCTAAGAACTCCTCGGTGATTGCGTTTTGAAGCATATGTTTAGTTTTCATATATTGGTTGGCAGTATAGAATTTGAGCGGATAAATAGGTGGTCCGCTCTGACAATGGAATCCTGCCCATAATTACTTTTTATCTCAATTCTATGTGATTAAGAAGGGTCATGTTGTAAGTTGCTACAAAGCACAGCTAAAACACATACTGTAGTTTCATAATATCATCCCGCAGATGGGAAGAGATGTGGATAAAGGAAAGTATTGGTAAAAATGCTGAACTTTCTTTCTCCCTATTGATGCAAAAAAGCCCATAAGTCAATTTGCCGTAAAGGAAACATTTTCTGTCCTGATCCCAAGTGGTGATCTGATAGTTAATCATATATGAGTGAGCGATGACATTTGCTAATGGGACCAACATAATGGACGGCTGTAATAAAACATATTCTTAGGGTCCAACCTTATTATTTCTTGTAGAATGAATGCAAGAAAAACACGTGCCAGAGAATTTGGCACGAAGACACACCAAGGCATGCGATCAAGCACTCAAGGACAGATTCTAGGCTCCAGATCTGACCCATATATTTCTTTAGATGTGTGTCTTTAACTTACCGTAACCTAAAAGTTATAAATTAATGATAAACTTGAGTTCCCTTTTTTTTTTATTTCCGTATAAATAAAATTATATAAAAAATATGTTAACATTACTTTCCCTTTAATGTACATTATGGAAATAAGCCAGGAATAGTATACCAGATGATTTATCTTGCAGCAATTATACAATACAGACAAATAAAGCCTGAGATAATAGCTAGTGATAACATTTGGTATAATCTGTATATTTTAAAGCTGCTTTGTTGGTTTACAATGGTAATAAAATATTTTTGAAAGATTTGAAATGATCCAATATATCAGAATCGTCAAAACTTGAGCATGTTACTGACGGCACCAAATGTAATTAATCATTGTAAACTTGTCTATTGAATTGCTTGACAGTGCAATGATCAGTGCTGATGCCGGAGTTATGGTTTTCTTCTGAAAATTATGGATAAAACACAATTTTGCAGATGAAAAATAATCACGGTTTTGTTGTATCTGTCCAGTGATTGAGAAGAAACAATTACTAAACAATTCCTGATACCGCAGAGCTATAGGCAAGCAGTGTTCTGCTGCACAGTGACTTCTATAGAAACAATACTTCTAGGGATGGGTACATTAGTATTAGGCTGCTTTCACACATCCGGGTCAAATGTCCGTGTACTGCCTGATTTTTCAATCACACAGCACACAAATCCATTGAGTCAAATAGATGTATTCAAGCATCCATTAAAATCTCAGATCTGGGCAGGGACGGACATATCATTGAGGCAACGTGTGCAGCTGCACAGGGGCCCAAGAGGAAAGGGGCCCACTTCTACCTCCAAAGCAGGTGGAATTGTACATTATGATGAGCTATTGGACGGCAAAGAGCCCAGATATTGTTCTTGCACAGAAGCCCTTTTCTCTCTTTGTCCACCAGTGGATTCGGGTATAAGATCCATCTTACTAAAAGCATGTCCTATTCTTATCGGATTTTGGACATACTACATGGGTCTGTGTGCTGTCCTTGATAAAAAAAAATCAGGCAGCACACTGACACTGCACACGGATGTGTGAATGCAGCCTTATTAACGGAGATGGAGCATGTCACAACTTCTGTGTCTTTTCACAAAAATGAAAATACACAATCGTTACATTTAGGGTCCTTGTAAGATATGGGCAGTGAATTATGGACACTGCACTGTGCTTGAGACTTTAAATGATGTATACTAGGGCCTTGGTGCTTTTTCCTAAATGCTACAATCCCATCTGTACCAACTCTCCCGAAATGTCCATGACAATCCTGCAAAAATGGAAGACCTCCCAGACCCCTGAATAAAGCAGTTCTCTCATTTTTCTTATGCTCCTCCATCAGACACCCACACACATTCATGGCACTGGTAGTTTGACGTGCATGGGGCATAAAGTGGAGGGATGTGAATTGAAAAAGGAAAAACAAAAGCCTTCCAAAAGCTCAGCCCTGAAATTTAGCGAGTATGTAGAATTACCCATTTAAATATCCCGATCAGACCTTGATCTCTATAAAATGCATTTTGCCATGACTAATAACTGTATATATTTCTAGGTTGGAAACGCGTCAGCTTTTTTCCAGGATGTCCTATTTTTAAACTTGTGTGTTTTTTTTCTGTATCTTTTTAATAGATCAATAAAGCTCTTTTCCTTACTTGAAAAATTTGGAGCTCGAGCACTGATTACCGTTTTTTCACATGTGTTCTATTATCCTTCCAAATGGGATTCAGTGTACGTGCACATCTTGAATGTTTTGAAGCATTTTTCATCAAGTGAGCTGAACATTCCTTTTTCTGTGAATCTATCCAAAAGTTTATGTAGACTTTGATGAATCTCTGAATAATAATAAGAGCTAATAAACTAAAAATAGTGTCATGTTCTAATTGGTCTAAGCAAAATCTCATCGGCATTAGCCCCGGTTACGATACTATAGGGAGGTCCGGACACAACAGGCTGCATTGAGGTTGAGCAGTGGATAATCCTGTATGCTGATCATTTACTGGTAGTTTAGAATTTTCTATTTTTTTAAATTTTAATAGTTCCTAGTTGTTAGTTGTGCAGCCTTTGTGCAATAGTAAGAATATAGATGTAGCTCAATCTTACTTTTAAAGAAATCAGAATGTTCCGATCTTTGCCTGTTTTTATTATTAAACAGTATATGCATTTTTAATAGCATCTGAATGGTAATATACATGGACAGTATAGTCTCTCCATTTGGCTTATTTATGTAGTAGTGGACTGGATCCTTCTTCGTATTGCTGGTTTATTAGTACAGTGCTAATGAAGTGTATTATCCTTGTCATTATCCCACATTAAGTCGAGTATGAAAGCATTTCTATTTAATTCCGCTTAGATGGGCAGTGCCTTTAATTAACAATTTTTCAATTTTCAATTATTTATTATTTATTATGTAACCCATTATAAATTTTACTATACTACCATTATATCTAGAGCTTCACCACCGGCAGCATGGTGAGAAAATCAGTCACTGATCATCATCAACAACAGGGACCAATGTGAGTATAGAATCTAATACTATGATAACATGCAGGGTAAGTAATTATTTTATATCATAGTATGACATGTATCATGATTAAATTGACATTTTCTAAGAAGCTGGTCCCGGAAAGAGGTAAAATGGAAAATAAAATAAGAACAACCTTGTTTTTAATACTTCATTATTGGGAGAAAATGTGGCATGCCATGTTGTCTGAATTAATGTTTTTTAACAATAAATTAAATATGAGTGTTCCATGCCAAGCTTGATCTGTCTCTTGGCAGTGACATGCTTTGTGTGAGGTTTGAGCGATCTGTTCATTGCCCCACTAACCTGCCTCCGTTGGCTCTGAAGGGCAGCGCTCACTGCTGATTCTGTTATTTGAATGCACATTGTAACTCTCTGTTCTATATAATTGTGTTCATTCACCTAATAAGTCCAGGAGATGTGATAGAAAGAAATTACTGTCAGATAATTAAGCATCCACAATGCAGAGAACCTCTACCTTGGCTGAAGTGTGAAAACACATTTACACCTAATGAAACTCGGAAGGGAATGCTTCTGAATAAGTGACATATGGGAAGCCGCAAAGTGACAGAGAATGAAAAGCCCTAACCACAGAGTGTCCTTTGAGATGAAATTCAGATGTTTACAGAGTGTTTCTCCATTCCACCGATGTCACAATATAAACGGCAATGCATCTGCCCTGGAAAATATGGCCGTGAAGAGGAGGATATTTGGAAGAAGTATGTTGTTTTTAAATGTTATTGGTGAATTATGGTGGAACGAGCGAAGAGACGCTTGGAGAGATCAAAAATAGCGGTACGGCGTCACAGTTGTTTTCTTATATTTTCCAAATAGAAAATTCCTAATATATAGCTAATAATGAAATGTTTCCTGTTAGTAAACTGGAATTTCAATAACTCCTGCATTTCTAAATAGCTCGTACTGCTAACCGGAGCAAATTCACTATAATATGTAAGGGAATTGTTATTTAATTGTCAGCAAAAAGCTTTCAAACGAGAGGTATTCTAGGACAAAGAATTTCATTTTTCTGGGTGTTTCTGCTACTTCTCATTATCAGGCATCATTACAAGGTATAACACAAGTTATTCAACAGCTCTCCGCTCTGACTTAAAAGGAACTGTCACCTCCAGACATGCTATTTACCTGCAGATACAATGGTAATCAGAAAGTAAATAGCATTTAAATCATGTCTTAAGGCCCCGTCTCACTAAGCGATTTACCAACGATCACGACCAGCGATACGACCTGGCCGTGATCGTTGGTAAGTCGCTGTGTGGTCGCTGGGGAGCTGTCACACAGACAGCTCTCTCCAGCGACCAACGATCAGGGGAACGACTTCGGCATCGTTGAAACTGTCTTCAACGATGCCGAAGTCCCCCTGCAGCACCCCGGTAACCAGGGTAAACATCGGGTTACTAAGCGCAGGGCCGCGCTTAGTAACCCGATGTTTACCCTGGTTACCAAAAAAAACAAACACTACATACTCGCCTTTCGGTGTCCAGGTCCCTTGCCGTCTGCTTCCTGCTCTGACTGAGATCCGGCCGTACAGTGAGAAGTGAGAGCAGCGGTGACGTCACTGCTGCTCTCACTTCTCACTGTACGGCGGCTCAGTCAGAGCAGGAAGCAGACGGCAAGGGACCTGGACACCGAAAGGCGAGTATGTAGTGTTTGTTTTTTTGGTAACCAGGGTAAACATCGGGTTACTAAGCGCGGCCTTGCGCTTAGTAACCCGATGTTTACCCTGGTTACCAGTGAAGACATCGCTGGATCGGTGTCACACACACCGATTCAGCGATGTCAGCGGGGCCTCAACGACCAAAAAAAGGTCCAGGCCATTCCGACACGACCAGCGATCTCGCAGCAGGGGCCTGATCGCTGGTACGTGTCACACATAGCGAGATCGCTATGGAGGTCGCTGTTGCGTCACAAAACTTGTGACTCAGCAGCGATCTCGCTAGCGATCTCGCTATGTGAGACGGGGCCTTTACTGCCTTACTGGAGCAGAGGCTACAGGGAGAAAATGAAGTTATATCCTCCCTGCATTCGCTCGCTTACAGACATTGAGTTGGTGCGGGGAGTGGTTAGAGTTGTGTCATTTCGGACGCTGTTCAGACCAGGTCGTCCGACAGACAGCGGTAATTCCGCTTTTGTCCACTATGCGCTCATTGGCGTCGGCTAGATTTTATCTAGCTGGTCCGGGGTTAATTTACCTGGTGCTCGGATTGGAAGCTGGGCCATGCCCACTGCCTTTAAATAGTTCTCCTGAACATTGGGCGTCGCCGATTATAGCTTCTGTCTTGTGCGTGGTTATCTCGGTCTGGAGTGGTGAGCTAGTAGTTGGAGTATCGTTGCTGGTGGTGTATTTCCCTTTGTCTTATTTGCTCCTTCCCATATTTGTATTTGTTTTGCCCTTTGCATTTATAGTGTATTCCTGAGTGACTGCGGCGTGGT
This sequence comes from Ranitomeya variabilis, assembly GCF_051348905.1. Classification (NCBI taxonomy): domain Eukaryota; kingdom Metazoa; phylum Chordata; class Amphibia; order Anura; family Dendrobatidae; genus Ranitomeya; species Ranitomeya variabilis. Next base: position 69,560,038 of record NC_135239.1, on the reverse strand, counting down.
GCTTATTTTTCCGTTATCCTTGTCTGTGCTAACTGTGGGTATTGAAGTGTGGTCTCTTCACTGGGTGGTGGGTGGTGGTTTCAGCCTAGGGTTGAAACAGGAGATAAGGCGAGGGTGGAGGCACACCATCAGTGTAAACTCTGGGACAGGGACAGTCAGGGTTTCCCTAGTCTGAGGGAAATCGCAGGGGCCCGGGTTATTAGCTCTTTCATACCTAGGTCTCCCGTGACAAGTTGACTTTGAATATACAATGAGAGCACCGTAATCAATCCCTGGCACGTTGATTGACAGCCTGTTCTGCAGCATATATGTACAGCAGGCTGTAAATTAAAGTGCTGGGTAGTAATTATAGTGCGCTTATTGTATAGTAAATGGTGACTGTAACAGTCCTCTGCACCTCCCTGATGAAAGGAAATGAGCAGCTGCAGGTAGAATATAACATCATTTTCTCCCTCTACTCTTTGCTCCAGTAAGCCTGCCAGACATGAATGAAATGCTAATTACTTGCAGATTACCATTGTATCTGCAGATAAATAGTGTTTATGGAGGTGACGGGTTCCCTTTAAAGAGGGTAGTTCCCGTTGGCTGCTTCTGATCAATGAGTTTTAAATGCCTTAGTATGGGGTTTCAAAATCAAACCATCTCTCTCTCATGTGCAATCAGTCTATTTGGGACTAATCTTTATGTCCAAATGAGGTGCATTTGTAACACCCCAGGTTCCTGGTTGTTACAGTGGCATTGCTTTCCTCATGGGGAGAGTGATGCCATGCTTGGAAGCAAGGAAGGATCCCTTTATCAGGTATTCACAAACATGCAACATATTTTTACCCCAGGCAAGAAGGGGGAGCTCTGATCCAACTTGTGGGTGGCTCCCTATATATATATTCTGCCTGGAGGGGAAGTTAGAGCAGTCTGTCAGAGGGACAGAATAGAGTCAGGAAGATAGAGGGGCCCTGCAGCCATGTGAGGTGCTGCAGCTCCTGGAAAGGAGAGAGAAGGACGGAATACGTTGTATAGAGCGTGAAGGAGGAGAAGAAGCACAGGAGAGTTAAGAGCTGGAGAGAGAAGCTGCAACTGAGCTTCCTCCATGCTGAGCGCAGATACCGGTACCCGGAAGAAAGAGGTTGCGGGGGTAACTTTATGCCCCACGGCAGAAACCGGTAGACACCTGGACTTCAAGTCACCTGTCCACCATTAACACCCGAGGACACAGTAGCAGATAGAGCCCTGGTCGTGATAGAGATCCTGTAAAAAGGCTCAAGTTACCTGTTGTATGGGTAGTGTCCTACCAACAAGGGGGACAGAGAGAAGGACCTGGTACCGAGTACCCCACGGCCCTGGCGGGCGTTCCACATTTACAAGATTTTAAAACAAGACAATATAGGCGATAAGACTTCTTTACCATTGGGGTTATTACTATATATAAAAGCCTTCCTCAGGAACTAGTGACAGTGGGAATCGGCAAAAAATAACAAATACTTATCCTAATGTGTAAAAGTATTGTTCCGAATGTTTATTGACCCAGTATCGAATTAGGAGAGAAAATGTGTTTTTTAGAGCCGATTGATGCATTCATTCTGATAGTTAACCTGACTTTGTGAAGTTGACCTGGTAAGCCCCAGACACAGGTGGGTATATGAATCCCAAGATTTTGTACAACTGGTAATGATATGTGGGGATCAAGGACATGGCACACACAGGAATCTTGGGAGGAGCAGGCAGGATGAAAAAAAGTCTGCAAGAATAGAATCAGGTAAGCAATATGTGCACAGAAGGTGCAAATCTAGAGTCTTGAATCACAATCCGAAGACACACGTGTGTGTTCTAATAAGCCTCAAATAGGATCAAGTTGATGGCATAACTAAGCCATGTCAAGCAAATCGCAAAACTCGACGCGGAGCACAACAGACAGCAGCAGACTGAGATGAAGGAAGCCAAGCCTGGGATACAACAGGTGTGTAACATTCATAATATTTATACTTCTTTTGTTCATTCAACATCCTCTCCCATTCAATGGTTGTGGATCTTGGATGTGCAGTATATCTTTTTTTTAATTGTACTAACTACTGTATATAACTATGACAAACTAATTTAAAACATGTATTTAATTAATTTGATTTTGCCCTCATTCTGCCCTTTATCTTCTGTGCCATAATTCTTATTTCTGTTAGGGTTGTCCTTGACCAACAATTGATATAGTAGGTGCTCCATAATTAAGTAGCCAAATATAAGCTACAGTGAAATCTCTTCCAAATAACAGTTACCTCTTGAGAATTCAACCAACCTACCCAAATAAGATTTTCAATGATGATTTTTCAGTTTCACCAAATATTTTGCATGCTGGCCATCTTCAACCTAAAAGACCTCCTTTAACCCCTTCACCCCGAAGCCTGTTTTCACCTAAGTGACAGGGCCAATTTTTACAATTCTGACCACTGTCACTTTATGAGGTCATAACTCTGAAGCGCTTCAACGGATCCTGGTGATTCTGACATTGTTTTCTCGTGACTAGTGAGCATTCCGATGCTGCAAGTATCGGGTATCGGCCGATACTTGCTGTATCGGAATTCCGATACCGGGATTCCGATACTCTTGTGGTATCGGGTATCGGGTATCGCAACAACATTAATGTTAAAATGTGTAAAAGAGAGAATTAAAATAAAAAATATCGCTATACTCACCTGTCCGACGCAGCCGGGACTTCAGCGAGGGAACCGGCAGCGTTGTTTGTTTAAAATTCGCGCTATTACTTGGTTACGTGAATTCCCGGCTTGTGATTGGTCAGGTCGGCCACGTTGCCGGGACGCGGACCAATCACAGCAAGCCGTGACGAAATTACGTCACGGCTTGCTGTGATTGGTCCGCGTCCCGGCAATATGGCCGCCCTGACCAATCACAAGCCGTGACGTCACGGGAGGCTGGACACGCGCCCATTTTAAAATGAGCGCGTCCAGCCTCCCGGCTTGTGATTGGTTGACCGCGGCGCAACCAATCACAAGCCGTGACGTCACGGGAGGCTGGACACGCGCCCATTTTAAAATGAGCGCGTCCAGCCTCCCGGCTTGTGATTGGTTGACCGCGGCGCAACCAATCACAAGCCGTGACGTCACGGGAGGCTGGACACGCGCCCATTTTAAAATGAGCGCGTCCAGCCTCCCGGCTTGTGATTGGTTGACCGCGGCGCAACCAATCACAAGCCGTGACGTCACGGGAGGCTGGACACGCGCCAATTTTAAAGTGAGCGCGTGTCCAGCCTCCCGTGACGTCACGGCTTGTGATTGGTCAGGGCGGCCATGTTGCCGGGACGCGGACCAATCACAGCAAGCCGTGACGTAATTTCGTCACGGCTTGCTGTGATTGGTCCGCGTCCCGGCAACATGGCCGACCTGACCAATCACAAGCCGGGAATTCACGTAACCAAGTAATAGCGCGAATTTTAAACAAACAACGCTGCCGGTTCCCTCGCTGAAGTCCCGGCTGCGTCGGACAGGTGAGTATAGCGATATTTTTTATTTTAATTCTTTCTTTTACACATTTATATGGTTCCCAGGGCCTGAAGGAGAGTTTCCTCTCCTTCAGACCCTGGGAACCATCAGGAATACCGTCCGATACTTGAGTCCCATTGACTTGTATTGGTATCGGGTATCGGTATCGGATTAGATCCGATACTTTGCCGGTATCGGCCGATACTTTCCGATACCGATACTTTCAAGTATCGGACGGTATCGCTCAACACTACGAGTCGTGACATATTGTACTTTATGATAGTGGTAAAACTTCTTCAATATGACTTGCATTTATTTGTGAAAAAAACATAAATTTGTCGAAAATTATGAAAATGTAGCAATTTTCAATTTTTTTCGTTTTTATGCCCTTAAATTAGAGAGTTATATCACATAATATAGTTAATAAACAACATTTCCCACATGTCTGCTTTACATCAGCACAATTTTGGAAACATAATTTTTTTTTGTTAGGGAGTTATAAGGGTTAAAAGTTGACCAGCGATTTCTCATTTTTGCAACAAAATTAGCAAAACCATTTTTTTTAGGGACCACCTCACACTTGAAGTGACTTTGAGGGGTCTATATGACAGAAAATGTCCAAAAGTGACACCATTCTAAAAACTGCACCCCTCAAGGTACTCAAAACCACATTCAAAAAGTTTATTAACCCTTCAGGTGCTTCACAGGAATTTTTGGAATGTTTAAATAAAATTGAACATTTAACTTTTTTTTTACAAAATTTTTACTTCAGATCCAATTTGTTTTATCTTACCAAGGGTAACAGGAGAAATTGGACCACAAAAGTCGTTGTACAATTTGTCCTGAGTACGACGATACCCCACATGTTGGGGTAAACCAATGTTTGGGCACATGGCAGAGCTCGGAAGGGAAGGAGCGCCATTTGACTTTTCAATGCAAGATTTGCTGGAATTGAGATCGGAACCCATGTCGCGATTGGAGAGCCCCTGACGTGCCTAAACAGTGGAAACCCCCACAAGTGACACCATTTTGGAAAGTAGACCCCCTAAGGAACTTATCTAGATGTGTGGTGAGCACTTTGAACCTCCAAGTGCTTCACAGAAGTTTAAAATTTAGAGCCATAAAAAAATGTCATATTAATTTTCACAAAAAATGATCTTTTCGCCCCAAATTTTTTATTTTCCCAAGGGTAACAGGATAAATTGGACCCCAAAAGTTGTTGTGCAATTTGTCCTGAGTATGCCGATACCCCACATGTTGGGGTAAACCAATGTTTGGGCACATGGCAGAGCTCGGAAGGGAAGGAGCGCCATTTGACTTTTCAATGCAAAATTGGCTGGAATTGAGATCGGAACCCATGTCGCGTTTGGAGAGCCCCTGACATGCCTAAACAGTAGAAACCCCCCACAAGAGACCCCATTTTGGAAAGAAGACCCCCTAAGGAACTTATCTAGATGTGTGGTGAGCACTTTTAACCCCCAATTGTTTCACTAAAGTTTAGAATGTAGCGCCGTGAAAATTAAAAAATCATTTTTTCTTTCCACAAAATGATGTTTTAGCCCGCAATTTTTTTTTTCCCAAGGGTAACAGGAGAAATTGGTCCACAAAATTTATTGTCCAGTTTGTCCTGAGTACGCTGATACCCCATACATGGGGGGAAACCACTGTTTGGGTGCACGGCAGAGCTCGGAAGGGAAGGAGCGCCGTTTGAAATGCAGATTTAGATGGATTGGTCTGCAGGCGTCATGTTGCATTTGCAGAGTCCCTGATGTACCTAAACAGTACAACCCCCCCACAAGTGACCCCCTATTGGAAACTAGACCCCCCAAGGAACTTATCTAGATGTGTTGTGAGAACTTTGAACCAACAAGTGTTTCACTACAGTTTATGACGCGGAGCCGTGAAAATAAAAAATATTTTTTTTTCCACGAAAATGATATTTTAGCCCCCACATTTTTTTTCCCAAGGGTAACAGGACAAATTGGACCCCAAAAGTTGTTGTCCAACTTGCCCTGAGAACGCTGATACCCCATATGTTGGGGGGACCACTGTTTGGGCGCACAGGAGAACTCGGAAGGGAAGGAGCACTGTTTTAGTTTTTCAAAGCAGAATTGGCTGGCATTGAGATCGGACGCTATGTCGCGTTTGGAGAGCCCCTGATGTGCCTAAACAGTGGAAATCCCCAATTCTAACTGAAATCCTAACCCCAACCTTAACCCCAGCCCTAACCCTAGCCCTAACCCCAACCCTAACCCTAACCCTAACCTTAACCCTAGCCCTAACTCTAGCCCTAACCGTAGCCCTAACCCTAACCCTAATGGGAAAATGGAAATACATACATTTTTTAAAATTTTATTATTTTTCCCTAACTAAGGGGGTGATGAAGGGGGGTTTGATTTACTTTTATAGCGGTTTTTTTGGCGGATTTTTATGGTTGGCAGCCATCACACACTAAAAGACGCTTTTTATTACAAAAAATAGTTTTTGCATCACCACATTTTGAGAGCTATAATTTATCCATATTTTGGCCCACAGAGTCATGTGAGATCTTGTTTTTTGCGGGACGAGTTGACGTTTTTATTGGTACCATTTTCGGGCACATGACATTTTTTGATCGCTTTTTATTCCGATTTTTGGGAGGCGGGATGAACAAAAACCAGCAATTCCTGAAATTCTTTTAGGGGGGGCGTTTATACTGTTCCACATGTGGTAAAATTGATAAAGCAGCTTTATTCTTCCGGTCAGTACGATTACTGCGATACCTCATTTATGTAATTTTTTTATGTTTTGGCGCTTTTACACAATAAAAACTATTTTATATAAAAAAATAATTGTTTTTGCATCGCTTTATTCTGAGCGCTATAACTTTTTTACTTTTCTGTTGATGATGCTGTATGGTGGCTTTTTGTTTGCGGGACAAGATGACGTTTTCAACGGTACCATGGTTATTTATATCCGTCTTTTTGATCGCGTGTTATTCCACTTTTTGTTTGCCTGTATGATAATAAAGCGTTGTTTTTTGCCTTGTTTTTCATTTTTTTTTTTGCGGTGTTTACTGAAGGGGTTAACTAGTGGGATAGTTTTATAGAGTGGGTCGTTACGGACGCGGCGATACCAAATATGTGTACTTTTATTGTTTTTTATTAACAAAAATAAATGGAATTACTGGGAAATGTTTTTTTTTTCTTTATTTGGGGATTTTTTTATTTTATTTTTTATACATTGTATTTTTTTTTTTTTACTTTTTACCATTGTCCCAGGGTGGGACATCACTGTTTTAGATCAGATCGTTGATCTGACAGTGTGCATAGCACTCTGTCAGATCAACGATCTTACAGGCACGTTACAGAGGCTTGCCGGCACCTGATATTAGGAACTCTCAGCAGGCGCCGGCAAGCCAGGTCAGTAAATGACCCGGAAGGAGTCCCGCGGCCATCCAGGGACTCCTTCCAGGTCACCGGAGCAGCGCGATCTCATCGCGTTGCTCCGGTGGGAGAGCGCAGGGAGCCCCCGTCCCTGTCACTATTGACAGCGGCATCAGAGAGGTTAAATGCCCACGATCGGCGATAGCGCCGATCGTGGGCATTGCTGCGGGGTGTCAGCTGTCATATACAGCTGACACCCGCACCCGATCACCGCGGCGCTCAGCGCGAGACCGCGGTGATCGATCCGCCGTACTAGTACTGCGGCTGACACAAATGCAGTGCCGGCAGTGCCGTACTAGTACGGCGGATGGCGCGAAGGGGTTAAATGCTAATTTGGATGATGGCATAAAAGATGTCACTGTACTTTGAAGAATACTTTACAGATCCATGACAATTCCAACACTTTATGATGTCAAACCTACACCCCAAATAGAGCACAACTAGTGTTGAGCGATACCGTCCGATACTTGAAAGTATCGGTATCGGAAAGTATCGGCCGATACCGGCAAAGTATCGGATCTAATCCGATACCGATACCCGATACCAATACAAGTCAATGGGACACCAAGTATCGGACGGTATCCTGTATGGTTCCCAGAGTCTGAAGGAGAGGAAACTTTCCTTCAGGCCCTGGGATCCATATCAATGTGTAAAAGAAAGAATTAAAATAAAAAATAGGGATATACTCACCCTCTGACGCGCCCTGGACTTTACCGCCGTAACCGGGAGCCGTTGTACCTAAGAATGCGCGCTTGAAGGGCCTTAGATGACGTCATGGCGCTCTGATTGGTCCGTAGTGGTCACAAAGCAGTGACATCACCTAAGGTCTTTCAAGCGCTTGAAAGACCTTAGGTGACGTCACTGCTTTGTGATTGGTCGCGTAGCGGTCACGCGACCGCTACGGACCAATCAGAGCGCCGTGACGTCATCTAAGGCCCTTCAAGCGCGCATTTTTAGGTACAACGGCTCCCGGTTACGGCGGTAAAGTCCAGGCTGCGTCGGAGAGGTGAGTATATCCCTATTTTTTATTTTAATTCTTTCTTTTACACATTAATATTAATCCCGATACCGATTCCCGATACCACAAAAGTATCGGATCTTGGTATCGGAATTCCGATACCCGCAAGTATCGGCCGATACCCGATACTTGCGGTATCGGAATGCTCAACACTAAGCACAACACTAAATAGCCCGGAAAAAATCATCTGTAAACCCCAACTAAAAAGCTGTTTCCTGAGGATCCACAATAGAAGAGAACATTCACACCTTTAGCTATGGAAGCAACAGTATTTTTGAGTGTATTACAGAATAATTGCTGCTAATTGTCTCTTCAGAGAGGAAGAAGACTAGAACTCTAGTGCCACCTATTGGAAGTAGCAATCCTAACAGTCAATGTCGACCCTTTAACGAGCCTTGTCACATGACTTAGAATAAAAGCTAAAACCAGAATCTCAATTTGCAGCAGACACTGTGTTTCGGTGTACTGCCCCTCGTCAGTGCAAAGTGGAGATCTGGTTTGGCTGATTGAGAGGCGTCTGACCGGGATCCAAGAAGTAACATTTCTCCTTGCGGAGAGTCGAGATGAGGAGACTTAAAGCTGCAATGCTCCTCTGGGAGCATTATTATTATTATTATTATGGGATAATTATTGCTGAAGACTCATAATAATGAGCGAACATGCTTAGATAAGGTGTTATTTGAGCTTGCTTATGTTCTGAGTGTCTTCGGCGTGCTCAAAATATATGTTCGAGTCTCCGCAGCTGCATGTCTCAATGCTGTTTGACAGACGCAACACATGCAGGGATAATCTGTTTGTTAGGCAATCCCTGCATGTGTTGCAGCTGTGGAACAGCCACGAGACATGCAACTGCGAAGACTCGAACAGACTCATCACTACTGAATAACTGTCAATTATCCCTATATCTTCATAATCATTAAAAAGGACAATCGTTAACCACAAAATGATTTTTAATCCATGTCCCTTTTAACCCCTTAGTGACAGAGCCAATTTGGTACTTAATGACCGAGCCAATTTTTACAATTCTGACCACTGTCACTTTATGAGGTTATAACTCTGGAACGCTTTATCGGATCCCGCTGATTCTGAGACTGTTTTTTCGTGACATATTGTACTTCAAGTTAGTGGTAACATTTCTTCGATATTACTTGCGATTATTTATGAAAAAAATGGAAATATGGCAAAAAAATTTAAAATTTTGCAATTTTCAAACTTTGTATTTTTATGCCCTTAAATCAGAGAGATATGTCACGAAAAATAGTTAATAAATAACATTTCCCACATGTCCACTTTACATCAGCACAATTTTGGAAACCAATTTTTTTTTTGTTAGGGAGTTATAAGGGTTAAAAGTTGACCAGCAATTTCTCATTTTTACAACACCATGTTTTTATTAGGGACCACATCACCTTTGAAGTCATTTTGAGGGGTCTATATGATAGAAAATAACCAAGTGTGACACCATTCTAAAAACTGCACCCCTCAAACTGCTCAAAACCACATTCAAGAAGTTTATTAACTCTTTACGTACTTCACAGGAACTGAAACAATGTGGAAGAAAAAAATGAACATTTAACTTTTTTTTGCAAACATTTTACTTCAGAACCATTTTTTTTAATTTTCACAAGTGTAAAAACAGAAATTTAACCACAAATTTTGTTGTGCAATTCCTCCTGAGTACGCCAATACTCCATATGTGGAGGTAAACCACTGTTTGGGCGCACCGCAGAGCTTGGAAGTGAAGGAGCGCCGTTTGACTGTTTCAATGCAGAATTGGCTGGAATTGAGATTGGACGCCATGTCGCATTTGGAGAGCCCCTAATGTGCCTAAACAGTGGAAACCCCCCACAAGTGACACCATTTTGGAAACTAGACCCCTTAAGGAACTTATCTAGATGTGTGGTGAGCACTTTGAACCCCCAAGTGCTTCAAAGAAGTTTATAACGTTGAGCCGTGAAAATAAAAAATCGCATTTGTTTTCACAAAAAATGATTTTTTCGCCCACAAATTCTTATTTTCACAAGGGTAACAAGAGAAATTAGACCACAAAAGTTGTTGTGCAATTTCTCCTGAGTACGTCGTTACCCCATATGTGGGGGTAAACCACTGTTTGGGCGCACCACAGAGCTTGGAAGTGAAGGAGCACCGTTTGACTTTTTCAATGCAGAATTGGCTGGAATTGAGATCGGATACCATGTCGCGTTTGGAGAGCCCCTGATGTGCCTAAACAGTGGAAACCTCCCACAAGTAATACCATTTTGGAAACTAGACCCCTTAAGGAACTTATCTAGATGTGTGGTGAGCACTTTGAACCCCCAAGTGCTTCACAGAAGTTTATAACGTAGAGCCGTGAAAATAAAAAATCAAATTTTTTCTACAAAAATGATCTTTTTGCCCCCACATTTTTATTTTCACAAGGGTAACAGGAGAAATTAGACCACAAAAGTTGTTGTGCAATTTCTCCTGAGTACGTCGATACCCCATATGTGGGGGTAAACCATTGTTTGGGCGCACCGCAGAGCTTGGAAGAGAAGGAGTGTCGTTTTACTTCTTCAATGTAGAATTGGCTGGAATTGAGATCGGACGCCATGTCACGTTTGGAGAGCCCCTGATGTGCCTAAACAGTGGAAACCCCCCACAAATGACACCATTTTGGAAACTAGACCCCTTAAGGAACTTATCTAGATGTGTGGTGAGCACTTTAAACCCCCAGGTGCTTCACAGAAGTTTATAACGTAGAGCCGTGAAAATAAAAAAATCGCATTTTTTCTACAAAAATGATATTTTGCCTCCAAATTTTTATTTTACCAAGGGTAACAGGAGAAAATGGACCCCAGAAGTTGTTGTACAATTTGTCCTGAGTACGCCGACACCCCATATGTGGGGGTAAACCACTGTTTGGGCGCATGGCTGAGCTCGGAAGCAAAGGAGCGCCATTTGACTTTTCAATGCAAAATTGACTGGAATTGAGATCGGACGCCATGTCGCGTTAGGAGAGCCCCTGATGTGCCTAAACAGTAGAAACCCCCCAAAATTGACCCCATTTTGGAAACTAGACCCCCCATGGAACTTATCTAGATGTGTAGTGAGAACTTTGAATGCCCAAGTGCATCACAGAAGTTTATAATGCAGAGTCGTGAAAATAAAAAATATTTTTTTTTTAACAAAAAAGATTTTTTAGCCCCCAAGTTTTTATTTTCACAAGGGTAACAAAAGAAATTGGACCCCAATAGTTGTTGTCCAATTTGTCCTGAGTATGCTGGTACCCCATATGTGGGGGTAAACCACTGTTTGGGTGCATGGCTGAGCTCAGAAGGGAAGGAGCGCCGTTTTGGAATGCAGACTTTGATAGAATTGTCTGCTGGCGTTATGTTGCGTTTGCAGACCCCTAATGTACCTAAACAGTAGAAACCCCCAACAAGTGACCCCATTTTGGAAAATAGACCCCCCAAGGAACTTATCTAGATATGTGGTGAGAACTTTGAATGCCCAAGTGCTTCACAGAAGTTTATAATGCAGAGTAGTGAAAATAAAAAATATATTTTTTTCCCACAAAAAAGATTTTTTAGCCCCCAAATTTTTATTTTCACAAGGGTAACAAGAGAAATTGGACCCCAAAAGTTGTTGTCCAATTTGTCCTGAGTATGCTGGTACCCAATATGTGGGGGTAAATTACTGTTTGGGCGCACGGCAGAGCTCGGAAGGGAAGGAGCGCCATTTTGGAATTCAGACTTTGATAGAATTGTCTGTGGGTGTTATGTTGCATTTGCAGAGCCCCTGTTGTACCTAAACTGTAGAAACCCCCCACAAGTGACCAAATTTTGGAAACTAGACCCCCCAAGGAACTTATCTAGATATGTGGTGAGAACTTTGAATGCCCAAGTGCTTCACAGAAGTTTATAATGCAGAGTAGTGAAAATAGAAAATATTTTTTTTTCCACAAAAAAGATTTTTTAGCCCCCAAGTTTTTATTTTCACAAGGGTAACAAGAGAAATTGGACACCAATATTTGTTCTCCAATTTGTCCTGAGTATGCTAGTACCCCATATGTGGGGGTAAACCACTGTTTGGGCACACGGAAGAGCTCGGAAGAGAAGGAGCGCCATTTTGGAATTCAGACTTTGATAGAATTGTCTGTGGGTGTTATGTTGCGTTTGCAGAGCCCCTGATGTACCTAAACTGTAGAAACCCCCCACAAGTGACCAAATTTTGGAAGCTAGACCCCCTAAGGAACTTATCTAGATATGTGGTGAGAACTTTGAATGCTCAAGTGCTTCACAGAAGTCTATAATGCAGAGTAGTGAAAATTAAAAAAATATTTTTTTTAACCACAAAAAAGAATTTTAGCCCCCAAGTTTTTATTTTCACAAGGGTAACAGGAGAAATTGGACCCCAAAAGTTGTTGTCCAATTTATCCCGAGTACGCTGATGCCCCATATGTGGGGGTAAACCACTGTTTGGGCGCACGGCAGAGCTCAGAAGGGAGGGAGCACCATTTGACTTTTTTAGCGCAAAATTGTCTGTTGTGTTTGCAGACCCCCTGATGTACCTAAACAGTGGAAACCCCCCAATTCTAACTCCAACCCTAACTCCAACACACCCCTAACCCTAATCTCAACCCGATCCATAATCCTAATCACAACCCTAACGATAATCACAACCCTAACCCCAAAACAGCCCTAATCTCAACTCTAACCATAACCCTAATCAAAACCCTAAATCCAACACACCCCTAACCCTAATCTCAACCCTAACCTCAAACCTAACCCTAATCCCAATACACCCCTAACCCTAATCCCAACCCTAACCTTAACCCTAATCCCAACCCTAACCTTAACCCTAATCCCAACCCTAATCCCAAACGTAACCCTAATCCCAACCGTAACCCTAATACCAACCCTAATCCAAACCCTAACCCTAATCCCAACTCGATCCCTAACTTTAGCCCCAACCCTAACCCTAACCCTAATTTTAGCCCCAACCCTAGCCCTAACCCTAACTTTAGCCCCAATCCTAACCCTAAATTTAACCCTAACCCTAGCCCTAACTTTAGCCCCAACCCTAAGGCTACTTTCACACTTGCGTCGTGTGGCATCCGTCACAATCCGTCGTTTTGGACAAAAAACGGATCCTGCAAATGTGCCCACAGGATGCCTTTTTTGCCCATAGACTTGTATTACCGACAGATGGCCACACGTCGCGTCCATCGTGCACTGGATCCGTTGTGTTTTGGCGAACCGTCGTCACAAAAAAAGTTCAATGTAACCTTTTTTTTGTACATCGCGTCCGCCATTTCCACGCATGCGTGGCCGTAACTCTGCCCCCTCCTCCCCAAGACATAGACTGGGCAGCGGATGCGTTGAAAAACTGCATCCACTGCCCACGTTGTGCACAATTTTCACAACATGCGTTGGTACGTCGGGCTGACGCATTGCGACTGCCCCGTACCGACGCAAGTGTGAAAGAAGCCTAAGGCTACTTTCACACTAGCGTCGTACTCGGCCCATTGCAGTGTGTCGGGCCGACGTACCGACGCTATCGTTGTAAGCGCCGCACAACGGGTGCAGAGGATGCTGTTTTTTCAACGCATCCGCTGCCCCATTGTGAGGTGCGGGGAGGCGGGGGCGGAGTTCCGGCCACGCATGCGCGGAAATGGCGGACGCGATGTACAAAAAAAGTTACATGTAGCGTTTTTTTGTGCCGACGGTCCGCCAAAGCACGACGCATCCGTCGCACGACGGATGCGACGTGTGGCAATCCGTCGCAATGTGTCGCTAATGCAAGTCAATGGAGAAAAAAACGCATCCTGCAAGCACTTTTGCAGGATGCGTTTTTTCTCCAACGACGCATTGCGACGAAAGCCAAAAAACGCTAGTGTGAAAGTAGCCTAACCCTAACCCTAACCCTAACCCTAAATTTAGCCCCAACCCTAGCCCTAACCCTAGCCCTAACCCTATCCCTAACCCTAACCCTAGCCCTAACTCTAACCCTAGCCCTAACCCTAGCCCTAACCCTAACCCTAACCCTAACCCTAACCCTAATTTTAGCCCCAACTCATCTCTCCTGCCGGCCGGCAGATGGCAGCAGATGGCGGGCGCACTGCGCATGCGCCCGCCATTTTCTTTGCAGAGGAAGAAGCCGGCCAGCAAGAGGAGATGCAGGAGGACCCGGGGACACTGGGTGAGTATGATAGGGTCCCTGAATCCCCCTATTTCTCTGTCCTCTGATGTGCGATCACATCAGAGGACAGAGAATTACAGATCGCTTTTTTTTTTTTTTTGCGGTCGCCGGTAAACAGTTAATTACCGGCGATCGCAAAACAGGGGTCGGTAAAAACCGACCCCGATCATGTTCTTTGGGGTCTCGGCTACCCCTGGCAGCCGAGACCCCAAAGATCTTCCGGGCGGCGGGCGCACTGCGCATGCGCCCGCCATTTTTTCCCGGAAAAAAGATGGCGGCGCCCATCAGGAGCCACGAGGAGCACCGGGGGAGATAGGTGAGTATTGGGGGGCTATTGGGGGCCATCGGGGACACTATTTCTCTGTCCTCCGATGTGCGATCACATCGGAGGACAGAGAAATTAAATGGCAAATCGCGGTTTGTTTTTTTTGTTGCGACCGCCGGTAAACGGTTAATTACCGGCGATCGCAACTCGGGGGTCGGTAAAAACCCCCCGAATCATGTTCTCTGGGGTCTCGGCTACCCTCGGCAACCGAGACCCCAGAGAAAATCCGACTCTGGGGGGCGCTATTCACTTTTTCCACAGCGCCGTTAATTAACGGCGCTGTGGTTTAAGTACCCTTAACTGCCACCGTTAAAAGGCGTATCGGTGGTCGTTAACGGGTTAAGTCTCTGTTAAAAAGTAGTCCAGTGCAGTGCATGAAGAGTCTAAAATACACAGAGGTGTATCTAGCCTTTTCTGCACCCGGGGCAAAGGATCAGTTTGGCGCCCTCCCCCCCCCCAAACCTCCCCCATTTGAACCTTAACTCTATGGAAACTGTATGACCAAGCCAATGTTAAAATAGATACCAATAAAAGTAAAATTAATTGAGACATCAGTAGGTTGTGTTTTTGAACATCCATATTGAATCAGGAGCCCCATATAATTCTCCATACAAAATACGCCCCATATAATCCTGCATAAAGGTTAATAATGGCCCCATAAGATCCTCCATAGACACATTTGCCCAATATAGTGCTGCACAAGCCTTGATTATGGCCCCATAAGATGCTCCATAAATATATTTGCGCCATATAGTGCTGCACAAACGTTGATTATGGCCCCATAAGATGCTCCATACAGACATTTGCCCCATTTGCTGTTGCTGCGATAAAAAAAATCTCATACTCACCTCTCCGTCGCTCGGGCCCCCAGCACTTTCAATATTCACCTGACTTCGTTCCGGCGCCGCTCCATCTACAGCGTCTTCTGCACTGACGTTCAGGCAGAGGGCGCGCACTAACCACGTCACCGCGCCCTCTGACCTGAGTGTCACTGCAGAAGACGCTGAAGACGGAGCGGTGCCGGAAAGAGGAGCAGGTGAATATCGCGCATCGCTGCTCTCCCCCTCCCCATTATACTCACCTGCTCCTGGCGCGGTGCAGTCCCTGGTTCCCCAGCGCCGCAGCTTCTTCCTGTATTGAGCGGTCACCGTTACCATTCATTACAGTAATGAATATGCAGCTCCACCCCTATGGGAGGTGGAGCCGCATATTCATTACTGTAATGAGCGGTACCATGTGACCGCTCAGTACAGTAAGAAGCTGCCGGGGAACGAGGGACCTGCAGGGACCGCGCCAGGAGTAGGTGAGTATAATTAGACAGCCCCTGCTCCCCTTCCCCTTATACTGAGTATCTCAGTGTGGGGGCGGCAGAATGCCTCTGATGAGGAGCCTCCTTGGACCGCCGCATCATCAGGCGGCCCGCTGGCGCCCCCCTGTCGGCTGCACTTAGGGGCACATGCCTTGGCTGCCCCCCCTGGATACGCCACTGAAAATACATATCTCCAATTTTTAACCCATATTGAGCTACAATTTACCTTAGAAAATCTTCTTCATTGTTCCTATAATGTCCCTTTTTTCTTTCTTACTTTTTTCTTTATATACAGAATTCTGGCTTTTTTGCTCTCTATGGTCTTAATCCTACAACATGAAACTTTTTCTATTACAGTGTTTCACTTAAGATATAATAAATGAACATCTGAAGACAATAAAATATGGAATACATTGGCTTTCCTTTAGTGAACATTTTGGATGAAATTCTGAAATTGCTTGAAATAATAATTCCTACTTCTATTGTTTATTATAATTTTACTCTATTTAGATGTTGGGATTATTCCCTACAGGACCACAGGAAACTTCAAATTAGCCATTGATTCAGTAGACTATACAGCAAATATTCATGTCTTTACATTGAAATTTGCTTTGTATATGATTTGTGACGAAGTAAAAAAAGCATAAAAACACTTTATCGACCGAGTGGTGTAATTTGAAGCTTGTTGGCTCCAATGTGAAATTTTCAAAAAGACCATAGGTCTTTAATAGTATTGGCCTTCTTATAAGGGCCAAATGGACCTTTTAGTTGCCCCTATCTTCTAACCCCTGCACCCACTATAGTTATGCCACTTTATGGATCTATTTCCCCCCCAAAGGTCATAGCAAAGTAAATACACTGATCTGTTATCCATATTATAGATATTTATTCTTCAGAAATTTTCTAGGGTTCTTTGCCCTTCTGAAATACTTTCATACCAATTCACAACAGCTGGTTAGAGTTACATGTTATGACAACACAGTATTTAATCTTAATTATGTCAGACGTATATTTTCAGTAAATCAAGAAACATAGACTATTGTTCATACGAGTCTGAACGTTGACCCTTGAATTGATGTTTGTGAATTTTTATGAATGGCTGCTGTTTACCTATTATATCAGCTCCTACAGGTGATTGTGTTGCTATCTTTGAAGAACAGGGATGCCAGGTAATTGAACAATCAATGGTTGCTAATATGTTGATTACCCATTGTGTAAGTCCATGTAGCTTGTTGAACTGAAAAACAGTGAAGGCCAAACTAATCAGATTGATTAAATACTCAAACAATGAGAGTTAATCTCATCTCGCCTCCCCCCTGACCTGTGAATGATGGCCTGAATCACAGCTATGGATATAAAAAGGGATCTCTATCCTTCCTTAAAAGATTCTACAGAACAGCAGTCAGGACATCATGGCTCCATCAAGAGGGATGCAGATTTGACATTCTACAGGATGCCAGCTTAAGTGACTTCGGTCCTAGGGGAAATACAGATCTGCTCCTTTGACCATCACTGGACCCATGGAGATGTTTGGAGAAGCCAAGTTGGGACCCTCTGGTCATCTGACCCCATGGAGATATTTGAAGAAGTCAGTTTGAAACCCTTCAGTCACCTCGCAACATACCTCAATGGACCACCAGCTTCCTAAGCTTGTTGTTACCTCCTCTCTGTGGGTGCCCGCCAAAAGCAGGGTGCCACTGGTAGGGGCAGTCAGCCCTGGAAGCCCCCAAAGTCACAGCTTCTCTAATGCCGGTGAGTCAGTGGAAGGGTGATACTCTGTAATTTGCCCCATCTTGGATATATTTGCTGGGATTGTTCTATATGTTATTGTCTGTTAGTGGTTCAATAAATTATTGCCGCACTGTTTTACCCTCACCCTGTGTTGTCTGAGTGGTAGTCTGTCCACAGGAAAGGAATGTGGGTGTTCAGTGAGATAAGCCCTGGTCCGTGCGGTCTTTCTTAAGACAGCTGACCCAGCGAACGAGAGCATTCACTGACCTGTCTCCATAAATATGGTTCACAATTCTTTGTTGTGGGGTCAATGCTGAAGGCACTGTTACTAGTGAAGAGCAAGTGTGCTCGTTACTCAAGATTTCCGAGCATGCTCAGGTGTTCTCCGAGTATTTTGGGCGTGCTCGGAGTTCCTGCAGCTGCATGATTTGCGGCTGCTAGACAGCCTGAATACATGTGGGGGTTGACTGTATGTTAGGGAATTATGCTGATTACTGATTTCATAATAGCCCATATGTGAAGTGGGAGCAGCTGCCATCTTGGATATGGGGCTTAATGCTGGCCTCCTATCAGAGATTGGCCTGACTCCATTTTGTCTCATATCAGAATTCACCTGGTCACACGTCTGCAGGGACATGAGCACTCCTGGCCCCCACCTTTCCCTACATGAATGAAGACCCTTTAGTATGGTAATGGACTCAGAACAGTGTAGCAGGCAGATGGCACTTCAAAGCTTTACTGAGGAAGCCACGCCAGCTGGGGGCATGGAGGTGCCTGGGGGCTCAATTAAAGCATACATGTCAGGTGGCTACAGGAGGACACGTCTAATTGTCTTCCCAGCCGGATCATCTGCAACATGAAATTATGAATTATGGACGCATCGTCCGAGGTACGGACTCATAAAAAATATCCTCATAGCCCTGAATAAATTGCGCATCTGACAGTGCAACTCCTGGGTCAGTGAGAGTTCTGGAACCTGAGATATAGAGATCAGCCTCCCACAGCGATCAAATGGGTCCAGGTTTGATCCCTGTACGACCGGCAGAACAAACCACATACGCTGGTATCGCCCGTGTACTGATCTGATCATCCCGAGAGAAGTTATTCAATTTATTAAATATTGGGAATAGATTCTGCAGGGAAGCTGAAGGGTGGAGATTCTTAGCCCACCCAGGTACAGGGGGAGGGACACAGAAGGATTAAGAGCTGAGGACACATGGAGAGTCAGTCACAACAGAAGAAGATGATGATGAAATAAGGAACAGGGCATATGCCAGCCAGAGGGGAGCAAGCACATGCTTTTTGGGGGCTGCCCGGTAACTAGAGGTCTTGTACCTGTGGAACGCAGAGCTCTTGGCCTCCACAAGCGACCTTCAACCGGGTAAATTGACCTCCAGCTTTATACCTCTAAGCCTTGTACTATTATTGTTATATTTTACTCTGACTGTAACTCTTGGTATATTTTTACTGTATATTTCTGTAATTGTCTAGTGCGCCCTTAAGGCAATTAAACCATAAATTAATTTTGGGCTGATCCTTTTATTCTGATTGCGAATCTTAGAAAACCCAGCGTGGGTAACAGGGCAGTCTCCTCGGCTGCCATTTGCTCTAGGTGCAGTTCCCTTATTGACCTGAGAGACAAAGGGGATGGCGGAGAGCTGTGCCTGTGTAGCTACGTAATGGATTGGTGACGTGGGAGGAACCAGTTTCCTTCACATGGGTGGCACCGTGGTGGGATCAGAGTAATAGTGTGCGTGGGACCCCCTACTCCCAGACACTAAAGACTACCAGCGGTAACTTTCACTGCTGGGGTCTTAAGGTCAGCCCAGCACTAGAAGGTCAGAGTGTAGATATAATAAGTGGTGTGCAAGGTCAGGGTTACAGCTGTGTCAGTAACCAGAGGTTCCAAAGATGGCGGATGGCACCAGGAGTGCGGTGAGGGCGCAGGCCAGTGCTATGGTCTGAGGAGGTGGTGGTGGATGGTACCGTGGTACCGTTCAAGGCGAGGGGGAGCTCAGCCAGGACTCCCCAAGGAGCCAGACACCCGTGCTTAGTCCCGCAGGGGACTACCAACCACCTACCCACCCCAGCCTGTCCACATCAGCGGCCCTTGTTGCAGTGGCGGTGGCACGTCTTGAGGCAGATAACGAAGACGCCTATGTGAAACTCATGGCCGCTGCAGAGAAAGCAGCGGAGGCAGAGCGTGCAGAACTCAGTGATGCAGCGGAGTGAGAGTGAGCAGAACTCCGTGAAGCTGCAGAGTGGGCAGTGGAGCAAGCAGCAGCAGAAAGAGCAGAGGAGCACCAGCACCGACTGGCGATGGCTCAACACGGGCTCCCGCAGGATGCCCCAGCACCACCAGAGTCCAAGGCTTCCAAAGTCCAGGCCAAGGACTTCCCTCTGCTTGAGAAGGATGGAGACCTGGATTCCTTCCTGCTGGCCTTTGAAAGGACCTGCTTCCAACACCATCTGGCCCCGGATCAGTGGGCAAGATACCTGACCCCCCGTTTGAGGGGTAAGTCCCTGGAATTTTTGGGGGACTTACCTGCCGGGGCAGAGCAGGACTACAACAGCATCAAGTGGGCCCTGATCCAGCACTACAACCTCACCTACCTACCGCAAGAAGTTCCGGAGCCTGCAGCAGGGCCCAAAGGACACCTGGACCAACCACATTCGGGCGTTGCTGAGAGCTGCAGAGCACTGGACTTCTGGTCTAGCACTCACCACCCGCCAGGAGGTCCAGGAACTGTTCGTCACGAAGCAGTTCTTGTGGAACTGCCCAGAGGACCTCCAGCAGTTCCTCTGTGACCGGAAACCGAAGGGGGCTTCTGCTACAGCCACCCTGGCAGCCGAGTATTCCAATAACAGGGCTGAGCTGTAGAAGCCTGCCAGCAGCACCTGGAGAGGGGGTAAGCCCAATCCTGCCCCTGTTTCCCCAGCCCCCAGAGTGCAAGGGGTGTACCCCCCTGCTGCCCTCTCCAGGCCAGGCGCAGAACCCTGACTTTGTCATCACTGCAACCAGCCGGGACACTTCAAGGCTGCATGTTGCCAGCGTCATAAGGCCCCATCCCTGTCCCAGAAACCGTCCACTGTTTTATGTGTGGGAGGGGGTGGTGGGAAGTCCCTGGATAATTACCAACCCGTCACCATCGGCCGCTCAGTGGTCATGGGACTGCGGGACACAGGCGCTGAGCGAACCCTGGTACATCCTGAGGTGGTGTCCCCTCAAGACTTGGTACCGGGGAAAACCCTTTCCGTCTCCGGAATTGGAGGCATGGAATTGGCGCTGCCTGTTGCAAAGGTGTTTTTGGACTGGGGCGCCGGGAGGGGGATGCGGGAGGTGGGAGTAACGCCAAATATTCCTGCCAATGTGTTACTTGGGACTGATTTGGGGCAGCTAGTGTCTCAGTATGTGGCCACTTAACCCCCAAGTTCGGCTCCCCAAGAATGTCATGATTCTATTGTGAATGCCAATGTTGATGTGTTGAATGTGCCTCCAACAGTGGAGGAGGGAGAGAAACCTGATGGTAATCCATGCACTGACACCCCACACAGGGCTCACAGTGAGGACAGGTGGGGAGACTGTAGGGGAGAGCTCAGAGGTTGAGGGAGGGGCTGCTATGGGCAGCGTAGGGATCCTAAGTGAATCCAAACAACTAAACCGAAAAATGCCCTCCTGGCCAGCAGAGGGCTAACCTCTATGCCATAATGCATAAACCTATAAACAATGTGCTAAGTTGCAAGATGGAAAGGACGCTAATGAATAACAAAAGAGCAACCAAGCAGAAAGAGGTACCAAAACTAGAATAAATTTTATTTAAGTGTCAAATACACAAAAGAGCAATACTTATACATGGACAAAAACAGTGAGAGGAAAAGAAAACATGCCAATGAATGCCAACAGCCAACAAGATGTAGGAGGGTGGCTGGGGAAGGATACAAAGTCCAGATGATCTGAACACACCACTGCCGGAAAAACGCCCAAAGGAAAAAACAATATGAAATAACCAATAATGCTAAGCATAAATACTGGATCTGCACACTGTAAGAAGCATCTCCTAAACAGATAAAGTGAGTGCTAAGAATAGCAAATAGATCCGAGGAGCAGCTCTAGCAGGTAAAATACCATCAGAACCTGTGCAGATTCAAGGTAGGGCAAGCAATTTATATTCAGCGCCAAACCACCAGTCCTAGGCGTAGAATATATATACTGGGCAAATAGCCAAAATATTACCTTGCGACATGGCGGGCACCGGATTCCGGCGTGGTGTGGGCAGGAGAGGGCCTCGACGCACGTTTCGCCGAGCAGGCTTCGTCAGGAGGCGTGGCTAGATATTGGAGGGGTTGGGCAATATATACGAGCAGATTATAATCTAATGGCCAATCGGCGCGCATCCATCATGTTGCGGTAAAGCCCGGCCGCCGGATGCAGCGGCGCACCACGGGGTGTGGGCGGGAGGACGAACGTCATCACCGCCCATCTCCGCGGCAACGCCGCAAACATCCGGCAAAGCCGGGCGCACCACAGCGCATGCGTGGAGCGCGCACAGGCTTGGGAGATGAACAGCGGTGATAGAATGGCACCCGAAGGACAGAGCACACGGCGTGTACCCGCGGTGGCGCGGAAGCCCCCGGACGGCGTGTGCGCACGCGCGGCACGGAGCTCGGGCGGACGTCATATCCGCCCGTCTCCCCGGCAACGCTGCAAACACACAGACCGACCGGGTGAACACCGCACCAACACAGGACACACAGCAAAGATACGGACGCCGCACCGGTACTGCGGAGGAATAGGGCTGCATTAGTCAGTGGTATCAAATCCTGGAATGCTCCTAGATGAATAGAAATATTATTCCCAAACAGGGAGCCCCTGAGTAAGATAAGTAACATATATTTGAATTGCTATAGGTACGGTGGAAAACACAGCACGACAAATAATAACAACATATAGTAAAGGAAGGGAAGAAAAAGGGGCATTCAAAACAATTTATAGAGATATATACATGTGGCCATAACATGCTACGATTAGTAACCACCCATATATAGTAACGTTATCCAAAACAGGATGATAAATTGGGACAGCATATAACAAAAAAAGGGGAGGCATACAAAAAAATATGTAGATGTACACCCAAAAACAGTTAATAACCACCCCTAATGGATAACAACTGCCCAAAGACAATATTTGACTTTTTTGTGTATACGTAAGCCCAAATAAGGGCACATGCCATATATTGAACAACTAAACGTAACAATCTAAAGCAGTATACAAAACTATTGATGTTAAATAAAGTGTAGTGTTACCATAAAAAATAAACAGCACACATAATACCACAAAAACAGCGATATCAAAAAGTGAACAGTCCATCCAGAAAAAATATACAAGAGAATAATGTAAACTGGAAGAACTCCGCAGGAAGATGTTGACCGGTCGTAATTCAATAGATGGTAGCGACTTCAAGATCCAGTAGACGCGGCAATAGTCCATACAGTAAAGTCCATCAAGGATCCCATGACCAAAAGTATGACATAGTAAAGGACAAAGAGAGAACCTGGATAAAAAGTGAGATAAAAGAACATGCTACATAATTAAAACAGGTGCTATACACAGATGGCTAAAACACCAAGACCATAAATAGGATAACAACCCAACATAAAAAATAAAAAAAACACAAACTGGATTCATAAGAAAGACCTGAAACTGATGGCCTCATTGAGGCCTATGGGTGAAAGTGTGTTCAAATTAACCATCCAGCGGGTCTCTTTTTGAAGGAGTTTTTTCTTCAGATCACCGCCGCGGATCCCCATATACACATGGTCAATACCGCGGAAGGTCAAACCCTTAGGGTTACTAATCCTAACGGATAAGGACCTGTTGGGACAATTGACTCCATATCCACTAATTACGTGGCGTAGATCACGCACGCTACGTGATACCCTTTGCAGAAGTCATTATGTCCCTCCTAGGAGCACCCCCTTTGGCCAATTTGGTGTTAATTCTAAGGGTCCCCCCTGGGGATGTTTCCCTTGTGGTAGCTGTTCTGCTTGTAAATACATTTTGAGAACTAAGGATTTCACTGATTCTTCTGGCGACACTACGTATAAGATCGTGCACCATATCACCTGCAATACAGTGGCGATCGTTTACTACGCCAAATGCCCCTGCGATCGCATCTATATTGGCATGACGACGAGGGCATTTAAGGTTCGTGTGCAGGAGCATATCAGGGACATTAAAAATTCAGCCACTTGCTCAGAGCCGCTCCAGTTAAAATCCATCCCGAGACATTTCCTTGATGTCCACAATAGTAACCCTAAGGGTTTGACCTTCCGCGGTATTGACCATGTGTATATGGGGATCCGCGGCGGTGATCTGAAGAAAAAACTCCTTCAAAAAGAGACCCGCTGGATGGTTAATTTGAACACACTTTCACCCATAGGCCTCAATGAGGCCATCAGTTTCAGGTCTTTCTTATGAATCCAGTTTGTGTTTTTTTTATTTTTTATGTTGGGTTGTTATCCTATTTATGGTCTTGGTGTTTTAGCCATCTGTGTATAGCACCTGTTTTAATTATGTAGCATGTTCTTTTATCTCACTTTTTATCCAGGTTCTCTCTTTGTCCTTTACTATGTCATACTTTTGGTCATGGGATCCTTGATGGACTTTACTGTATGGACTATTGCCGCGTCTACTGGATCTTGAAGTCGCTACCATCTATTGAATTACGACCGGTCAACATCTTCCTGCGGAGTTCTTCCAGTTTACATTATTCTCTTGTATATTTTTTCTGGATGGACTGTTCACTTTTTGATATCGCTGTTTTTGTGGTATTATGTGTGCTGTTTATTTTTTATGGTAACACTACACTTTATTTAACATCAATAGTTTTGTATACTGCTTTAGATTGTTACGTTTAGTTGTTCAATATATGGCATGTGCCCTTATTTGGGCTTACGTATACACAAAAAAGTCAAATATTGTCTTTGGGCAGTTGTTATCCATTAGGGGTGGTTATTAACTGTTTTTGGGTGTACATCTACATATTTTTTTGTATGCCTCCCCTTTTTTTGTTATATGCTGTCCCAATTTATCATCCTGTTTTGGATAACGTTACTATATATGGGTGGTTACTAATCGTAGCATGTTATGGCCACATGTATATATCTCTATAAATTGTTTTGAATGCCCCTTTTTCTTCCCTTCCTTTACTATATGTTGTTATTATTTGTCGTGCTGTGTTTTCCACCGTACCTATAGCAATTCAAATATATGTTACTTATCTTACTCAGGGGCTCCCTGTTTGGGAATAATATTTCTATTCATCTAGGAGCATTCCAGGATTTGATACCACTGACTAATGCAGCCCTATTCCTCCGCAGTACCGGTGCGGCGTCCGTATCTTTGCTGTGTGTCCTGTGTTGGTGCGGTGTTCACCCGGTCGGTCTGTGTGTTTGCAGCGTTGCCGGGGAGACGGGCGGATATGACGTCCGCCCGAGCTCCGTGCCGCGCGTGCGCACACGCCGTCCGGGGGCTTCCGCGCCACCGCGGGTACACGCCGTGTGCTCTGTCCTTCGGGTGCCATTCTATCACCGCTGTTCATCTCCCAAGCCTGTGCGCGCTCCACGCATGCGCTGTGGTGCGCCCGGCTTTGCCGGATGTTTGCGGCGTTGCCGCGGAGATGGGCGGTGATGACGTTCGTCCTCCCGCCCACACCCCGTGGTGCGCCGCTGCATCCGGCGGCCGGGCTTTACCGCAACATGATGGATGCGCGCCGATTGGCCATTAGATTATAATCTGCTCGTATATATTGCCCAACCCCTCCAATATCTAGCCACGCCTCCTGACGAAGCCTGCTCGGCGAAATGTGCGTCGAGGCCCTCTCCTGCCCACACCACGCCGGAATCCGGTGCCCGCCATGTCGCAAGGTAATATTTTGGCTATTTGCCCAGTATATATATTCTACGCCTAGGACTGGTGGTTTGGCGCTGAATATAAATTGCTTGCCCTACCTTGAATCTGCACAGGTTCTGATGGTATTTTACCTGCTAGAGCTGCTCCTCGGATCTATTTGCTATTCTTAGCACTCACTTTATCTGTTTAGGAGATGCTTCTTACAGTGTGCAGATCCAGTATTTATGCTTAGCATTATTGGTTATTTCATATTGTTTTTTCCTTTGGGCGTTTTTCCGGCAGTGGTGTGTTCAGATCATCTGGACTTTGTATCCTTCCCCAGCCACCCTCCTACATCTTGTTGGCTGTTGGCATTCATTGGCATGTTTTCTTTTCCTCTCACTGTTTTTGTCCATGTATAAGTATTGCTCTTTTGTGTATTTGACACTTAAATAAAATTTATTCTAGTTTTGGTACCTCTTTCTGCTTGGTTGCTCTTTTGTTATTCATTAGCGTCCTTTCCATCTTGCAACTTAGCACATTGTTTATAGGTTTATCCTAAGTGAATCCAGCCTGCTGAGTCTAGAGTCTCTGCAGGAAGAGGAACAGGTCATGGGGGAAGGGGGCATCCCGGGAGAGGAGCCACCAGGTAAGACCCCAGGGCAGGAGTTTCCCACACCCGGGATGTCAAGAGGCCAGGGAAGTCTGCCTGAACCAGTGACTTGGTCAGGAGCCAAGGGGAAGCAGGCACTTCGCGTGGGCACAGCGGTCGTGGCTGCTGTCACCAGGAGTGGGAGCGCTGGAGCCCAAGGAGCCTCGCAGAAGTGGCTGCCGAGTCAGACAGCGGCCAGGAGACAGGTCCCGGGGGCTGACAGCAGATGTGGCACTGTCATCCATTCTTGCCACATCAAGTCAGGGATTTCAGGCAGCATTGGAAGCTGATGCTAGCCTGAAAGCTCTCAAGGAGCAGGCGGCACAGCCTCCCGGGTAGTCAGACCGCGAGCGGGTGGTCTGGGACCAGGGACGGCTGTACCGGGTAATGGTCCAGCAGGCTTCACTGGAGGCATGGCCCAGGGACCGACAGTTAGTGGTACCCTATCCATTCATGGCGGAATTGTTGCAGATAGCACACGAGATTCCCATGGCCGGAAACCTAGGGATTGCTAAAACCAGGACCAGGATAGCGCAGCATTTCTACTGGCCTGGATTGAGGACCGAGGTAATTGCCTACTGCCGTTCGTGTGACACCTTCAGAGGGTAGGGAAGGCGGGGCGGCGCCCCAAAGCCTTACTGGTTACTCTTCCCATCATTGAAGAGCCTTTCTCGAGGGTAGCTGTGGATCTCACTGGACCTCTGTCCACTCCAAGCTGCTCTGGAAAATGCTTCATATTAACGGTAGTGGACTATGCCACTCGGGCTGACAAAGTGGCCACTGCTTTACTGGAGATCTTCTCCAGAGTGGGGTTTCCCCAGGAAATGCTCACCAACCGAGGGACCCAGTTCATGTCACAGCTGATGGAGTCTCTCTGTAAGCAGATACAGGTGCAACATCTGGTAGCCAGCCCGTATCACCCACAGACCAATGGCCTGTGTGAGCGGTTCAATGGCACCTTAAAGCAGATGCTTAAGATGTTGGTTGACTCCCACGGGAGAGACTATGAGCGGTATCTCCCACATCTTCTATTTGCCTACCGGGAGGTTCCACAGGCCTCAACGGGGTTCTCCTCCTTTGAGCTCCTGTATGGGTGATGTGTACGGGGCCCCTTGCTCTGGTGAAGGAAGCATGGGAAGGAGATTTGGCCACCCCTGGAGTGTCGGTCAATGAGTATGTCCTGCGCTTTCGGGACAGAATGACGACCTTGACACAGCTGGTGCATGACAATATGGCACAGGCCCAAGCTGACCAGAAGCGGTGCATTGACCAGAATGCTTGTGAGAGGACCTACCAGGTGGGTCAAAAGGTGTGGGTACTGGTCCCCATCCCACAAAACAAGCTTCAGGTGGCCTGGGAGGGTCCATACCTCATGCACCAGCAGCTCAACGTCGTCACCTGTCTGGTCACCCTGGACCACTCTCGTGGAAGGAGGAAGGCCTTCCACGTGAACATGATGAAGGCACATCATGAGCGGGAGGCTTGTGCCCACCCAGTGTGCAAGCTTCCCGAGGAAGGTGAGGTAGAAACCCTCCTGGATCTGCTCACCCAAGCCAAGGCGGGTGGATCCATCGAGGATGTGGGGGTTGGCCACCAGCTCTCGGAGGACCAACGTTCCCAGCTGGGGGTCACCCTACACCCCTTTCGGGGGCTGCTCAGCAGCCTGCCCAGAAGGACTGAGGCAGCCGTCCATGAGGTGGACACTGGCAATCATCCCCTGATCCGGCGTTCAGCATATCGGGTCTCTCTTGAGGTGCAGCAGCACATGCGCCAAGAAATAGATGAGATGCTGAAGCTGGAGGTGACCCAAGCGTCCAACAGCGCATGGGCTTCGCCTGTAGTCCTCGTCCCTAAAAAGGACCAAACTGCGCGGTTCTGCGTGGACTACCTGGGGCTCGACGCTGTGACGGTCACCGATGCGTACCCAATGCCGCGCATTGATGACCTGCTTGATCAGCTGGCCGGGGCCAAGTACCTGACCATCATGGATCTGAGCAGGGGATACTGGCAGATTCCCCTGACACCTAAGGCACGGGAACGCTCTGCCTTTATCACCCCATTTGGACTGTACGAGTCCACAGTGATGCCCTTCGGCATGAAGAATGCCCGTGCCACTTTTCAGTGGATGGTCAACACGCTGCTCGAGGGACTGGAAGGGTATGCAACCGCATACCTGGATGACATTGCCATCTTCAGTCCCACCTGGGAGGATCACCTAGAGCACCTGGTGCAGGTGCTCGGGTAGATCCAGTGAGCAGGCTTGACCATTAAGCCGGAAAAATGCCAGCTGGGTATGAGTGAGGTCCACTACCTGGGACACCGAGTCCTTGGGGAAGCTCTGAAGCCAGAGCCCGGGAAGGTGGATGCCATCACCTGGCCCTCCCCCAGGACCAAGAAGCAGGTGATGTCCTTCTTGGGGACTGCCGGGTACTATAGGAGGTTTGTTCACACTATAGCACCCTGGCCAAGCCTCTGACGGACCTCACCAAGAAGAAGCTGCCCGTCGCAGTTGACTGGACAGTCGCCTGCAAGACAGCTTTCCAAACACCCGTTTTGTATCTGAGCCGGAAGCTCCTGCCTAGGGAAGTGGCCTATTCTGCGATGGAGAAGGAATGTCTGGCAGTTGTATGGGCCCTAGAAGTCTGTCCGTAACACATTGCTCACCAAAGGCAGTGTAACAGAAATAGCACAAAATTCTCACATAGTATAAAAATAATATTGTATTAAACCAATTAAAATTATACACTTATAATAGTAACAACCTTTCCCTAAGTACCTCAGACGTAAGGGACCTACAGGCTACTAGTTTAACCTCACATAGTATTAAAGCAATAAATCCGGTCACAATCAATACAAGGTTTTTACTTCCCAATAACAGCGTGATATCAGCCCACAATCAATGCAAAAACCGGGTATAACGCCTATTGCACTGGCCAATTTACAATTAATCTCCCAAATACCGCAGCATTGGATATCATCTATTATCATTTAGCCCTCATAAATCTCTGGGATAGACTAGTTCCTAAATGCCAAGTTAGGAGATGAATGAAACCCACTGCAATACTTACTATTAGGGTTGAGCGACTTTCATTTTTTTAAGATCGAGTAGGGTTTTGGGAAACCCGATTTTGTCCAGAGTCGAGTCGAGTGCAGTCGGCCGATTATCGCTAAAAGTCGGGGATCGACCGAAACACGAAACCCAATGCAAGTCAATGGGGAAGCATAGTCGGCAGTGAGTGGAGGCCAGGAAAACACCTACAGTGCCCATTTTAATGCCAAAAACATCCATTCTTGTTTCTGAAGCTTGCCAATCTTAATTAACTGTATAATAATAGTTGGGCATAGGGAATTGGGGGAAAGTTGTGGGGGGAGTAGGGCTGGCTCAAGTTTTTCGTGGGCCCAGGAAATGCGGACTACGTCACGGCGGTGTTGCAGGGAAAGGTAAGTATTTAAAAGTTGCAAGTGCTGTGATCCTGAGCAAGCAGGGGGGGCCCACTCGTTCGCATTGCCACTGGCACAGGGCCCCTCAAAGTACGGCGGTGTGTTTGCATGGCGGGGGCGCCTCCCACCAGCAGCGACACTTTTGCGTACTCTGAGGGGCCCTGTGCCAGTGACGTCGCCAACGAGTATGCCCCCCCACCTGATGAAGGAACCTGCACTTTCATCTGCACCTTCCTCTTTGTCCCTGTGTAAGGTGGTATAACATGCGGGAAGGGGAACCTTACTTTCAGCAGGGTCAGATTCTGGCTGTGTAGAGTACAAGGGGAATGTAGTGGTCTAGGTCAATGTACCAGCAGACTCATTTAGCAGTGGCTGGGCAATGGGCAGGATGAGGAGGAAACAGATATAGGGCCAAAGAATAAAGTAGGCTACATGCAGTTCAAAATTGGTAACAGGACTAAACAGGCGGCATTGCTTTGTTCAGTGGAGTAGCAAACCCAAGAGCAGCAGACACTGTTTCAAGGGCCTAACCACACTAGTAGGCCAAATGCAGTTTAATATCTGATAGTATAGGGCGAAAGCCAGAATGTGGAAGCTCAGCTTTGTTCAGTTGAGGACAACACCAGGGAGGGGCAGAAGCCGTTAGTAGGCCCTAACCACCATTTTTTTTTTTTTTAAAACCACATAATGAGAGCCGGAAGGTTGAAGCTCAGCTTTATTTAGTTGAGGACAACACCAGGGAGGGGCAGAAGCCGTTAGTAGGCCCTAACCACCATTTTTTTTTTAAAACCACTTAATGAGAGCCGGAAGGTTGAAGCTCAGCTTTATTTAGTTGAGGACAACACCAGGGAGGGGCAGAAGCCGTTAGTAGGCCCTAACCACCATTTTTTTTTTTTAAACCACATAATGAGAGCCGGAAGGTTGAAGCTCAGCTTTATTTAGTTGAGGACAACACCAGGGAGGGGCAGAAGCCGTTAGTAGGCCCTAACCACCAATTTTTTTTTTTTTAAAACCACTTAATGAGAGCCGGAAGGTTGAAGCTCAGCTTTATTTAGTTGAGGACAACACCAGGGAGGGGCAGAAGCCGTTAGTAGGCCCTAACCACCATTTTTTTTTAAAAACCACTTAATGAGAGCCGGAAGGTTGAAGCTCAGCTTTATTTAGTTGAGGACAACACCAGGGAGGGGCAGAAGCCGTTAGTAGGCCCTAACCACCATTTTTTTTTTTTAAACCACATAATGAGAGCCGGAAGGTTGAAGCTCAGCTTTATTTAGTTGAGGACAACACCAGGGAGGGGCAGAAGCCGTTAGTAGGCCCTAACCACCAATTTTTTTTTTTTTAAAACCACTTAATGAGAGCCGGAAGGTTGAAGCTCAGCTTTATTTAGTTGAGGACAACACCAGGGAGGGGCAGAAGCCGTTAGTAGGCCCTAACCACCATTTTTTTTTAAAAACCACTTAATGAGAGCCGGAAGGTTGAAGCTCAGCTTTATTTAGTTGAGGACAACACCAGGGAGGGGCAGAAGCCGTTAGTAGGCCCTAACCACCATTTTTTTTTTAAAACCACTTAATGAGAGCCGGAAGGTTGAAGCTCAGCTTTATTTAGTTGAGGACAACACCAGGGAGGGGCAGAAGCCGTTAGTAGGCCCTAACCACCATTTTTTTTTAAAAACCACTTAATGAGAGCCGGAAGGTTGAAGCTCAGCTTTATTTAGTTGAGGACAACACCAGGGAGGGGCAGAAGCCGTTAGTAGGCCCTAACCACCATTTTTTTTTTAAAACCACTTAATGAGAGCCGGAAGGTTGAAGCTCAGCTTTATTTAGTTGAGGACAACACCAGGGAGGGGCAGAAGCCGTTAGTAGGCCCTAACCACCATTTTTTTTTTTTAAACCACATAATGAGAGCCGGAAGGTTGAAGCTCAGCTTTATTTAGTTGAGGACAACACCAGGGAGGGGCAGAAGCCGTTAGTAGGCCCTAACCACCAATTTTTTTTTTTTAAAAACCACTTAATGAGAGCCGGAAGGTTGAAGCTCAGCTTTATTTAGTTGAGGACAACACCAGGGAGGGGCAGAAGCCGTTAGTAGGCCCTAACCAAAGTTGAAGGCCAAATGCAGTTTAATTTCTGATACTATAGGCCGAAAGCCAGAAGGTGGAAGTTCCGATTTAGACAGTGGAGGACAATTTGAATTAGGGACTGCAGACAGACTTAGTAGGCTGTCCCCTGTGGACCATGCATCCACCACATTAACCCATTGCGCCGTAATGGACACGTAATCTTCCGTGGCCATGCCTACAGGTCCATGCGTCTGTTGTCAGGTGCACCTTTGTACTCACAGATTGCCAGAGTGCATGGACAATGCGGTCTTCTACATGCTGGTGGAGGGTTGGGATGGCTTTTCTCGCAAAAGAAGTGTCGACTGGTTAGCTTGTAGCGTGGTACAGCGTAGTCCATCATGGCCTTATTAATAGTAAATAAAATATATAACTAGGCTCTATGAACTTTTAAATAGGTTCCAGGGGTACACGGGCAGCATTGGTGTGGTCAGTGGAGGAGTATTGCAAGTAGGGGCTGCAGACAGGCTATCAAAGGCCTAAAATAACAAACAGTAGGCAGTCATGGCAGTTTTACATCGGTTACATGGATACACAGGCAGGCACTCCAGGCAGCATTGTGCTCAGTGGAGGAGTATTGCAAGTAGGGGCCGCAGACAGGCTATCAAAGGCCTAAAATAACAAACAGTAGGCAGTCATGGCAGTTTTACATCG
Source organism: Ranitomeya variabilis (assembly GCF_051348905.1). Classification (NCBI taxonomy): domain Eukaryota; kingdom Metazoa; phylum Chordata; class Amphibia; order Anura; family Dendrobatidae; genus Ranitomeya; species Ranitomeya variabilis. Next base: position 69,527,814 of record NC_135239.1, on the reverse strand, counting down.
GTTACATGGATACACAGGCAGGCACTCCAGGCAGCATTGTGGTCAGTGGAGGAGTATTGCAAGTAGGGGCCGCAGACAGGCTATCAAAGGCCTAAAATAACAAACAGTAGGCAGTCATGGCAGTTTTACATCGGTTACATGGATACACAGGCAGCTAGGTGGTGAGTGGAGGAGTATTTAAAGTAAGGACCGCAGACAGGCTATCAAAGGCCTAACATAACAAACAATAGGCTCATGGCAGTTTTACAGCGGTTACATGGATACACGGGCAGGCAGCTTGGTGGTGAGTGGAGGAGTATTTAAAGTATGGACCGCAGACAGGCTTCGAAGGCCTAACACAATAAAATGGGCTGGCTGTAGGCACTTTAAAATTGGTTCCAGGGGTACACGGGCAGCAGTGGTCTGGTCAGTGGAGGACTAGTGGAAGTATGGACCGCAGACAGGCTTCGAAGGCCTAACACAATAAAATGGGCTGGCTGTAGGCACTTTAAAATTGGTTCCAGGGGTACACGGGCAGCAGTGGTCTGGTCAGTGGAGGCCTAGTGGAAGGAGGGACCGCAGACAGGCTTCGAAGGCCTAACACAATAAAATGGGCTGGCTGTAGGCACTTTAAAATTGGTTCCAGGGGTACACGGGCAGCAGTGGTCTGGTCAGTGGAGGCCTAGTGGAAGTATGGACCGCAGACAGGCTTCGAAGGCCTAACACAATAAAATGGGCTGGCTGTAGGCACTTTAAAATTGGTTCCAGGGGTACACGGGCAGCAGTGGTCTGGTCAGTGGAGGCCTAGTGGAAGGAGGGACCGCAGACAGGCTTCGAAGGCCTAACACAATAAAATGGGCTGGCTGTAGGCACTTTAAAATTGGTTCCAGGGGTACACGGGCAGCAGTGGTCTGGTCAGTGGAGGCCTAGTGGAAGGAGGGACCGCAGACAGGCTTCGAAGGCCTAACACAATAAAATGGGCTGGCTGTAGGCACTTTAAAATTGGTTCCAGGGGTACACGGGCAGCAGTGGTCTGGTCAGTGGAGGCCTAGTGGAAGGAGGGACCGCAGACAGGCTTCGAAGGCCTAACACAATAAAATGGGCTGGCTGTAGGCACTTTAAAATTGGTTCCAGGGGTACACGGGCAGCAGTGGTCTGGTCAGTGGAGGCCTAGTGGAAGGAGGGACCGCAGACAGGCTTCGAAGGCCTAACACAATAAAATGGGCTGGCTGTAGGCACTTTAAAATTGGTTCCAGGGGTACACGGGCAGCAGTGGTCTGGTCAGTGGAGGCCTAGTGGAAGGAGGGACCGCAGACAGGCTTCGAAGGCCTAACACAATAAAATGGGCTGGCTGTAGGCACTTTAAAATTGGTTCCAGGGGTACACGGGCAGCAGTGGTCTGGTCAGTGGAGGCCTAGTGGAAGGAGGGACCGCAGACAGGCTTCGAAGGCCTAACACAATAAAATGGGCTGGCTGTAGGCACTTTAAAATTGGTTCCAGGGGTACACGGGCAGCAGTGGTCTGGTCAGTGGAGGCCTAGTGGAAGGAGGGACCGCAGACAGGCTTCGAAGGCCTAACACAATAAAATGGGCTGGCTGTAGGCACTTTAAAATTGGTTCCAGGGGTACACGGGCAGCAGTGGTCTGGTCAGTGGAGGCCTAGTGGAAGGAGGGACCGCAGACAGGCTTCGAAGGCCTAACACAATAAAATGGGCTGGCTGTAGGCACTTTAAAATTGGTTCCAGGGGTACACGGGCAGCAGTGGTCTGGTCAGTGGAGGCCTAGTGGAAGGAGGGACCGCAGACAGGCTTCGAAGGCCTAACACAATAAAATGGGCTGGCTGTAGGCACTTTAAAATTGGTTCCAGGGGTACACGGGCAGCAGTGGTCTGGTCAGTGGAGGCCTAGTGGAAGGAGGGACCGCAGACAGGCTTCGAAGGCCTAACACAATAAAATGGGCTGGCTGTAGGCACTTTAAAATTGGTTCCAGGGGTACACGGGCAGCAGTGGTCTGGTCAGTGGAGGCCTAGTGGAAGGAGGGACCGCAGACAGGCTTCGAAGGCCTAACACAATAAAATGGGCTGGCTGTAGGCACTTTAAAATTGGTTCCAGGGGTACACGGGCAGCAGTGGTCTGGTCAGTGGAGGCCTAGTGGAAGTATGGACCGCAGACAGGCTTCGAAGGCCTAACACAATAAAATGGGCTGGCTGTAGGCACTTTAAAATTGGTTCCAGGGGTACACGGGCAGCAGTGGTCTGGTCAGTGGAGGACTAGTGGAAGGAGGGAGCGCAGAAAGGCTTCAAAGGCCTAAAATAACAAACAATAGGCTCATGGCAGTTTTACAGCGGTTACATGGATACACGGGCAGGCAGCTTGGTGGTCAGTGGAGGAGTAGGGACCGCAGACAGGCTATCAAAGGCCTAAAATAACAAACAATAGGCTCATGGCAGTTTTACAGCGGTTACATGGATACACGGGCAGGCAGCTTGGTGCTGAGTGGAGGAGTAGTGCAAGGAGTGTCTGTCCCAGTACTCCCAAAATATAAATAGATGTTAATGTCTCGCAAAACAACCAAAACAAAAAAAAAGATGGCATACTTAGGTACAGGGGTGGGCTCATCTGCTGTGTTTCTGACATAGTAATTTGGCAGTAACTATTTAATGGTGCCAATATAGGACACAGACACAGACTACTTTAAGTTGCATCATAGATGTCTACAAATTTGTATTGTCAGTGCCAGACATTGAATGATGTCAGCGAATAGACTAAAGATTGGTGGAGCTGTGCGACATAATTTTGCACGTAGTACAGCCCAGTTTGAGCTGGGGTAGGGGGGAACTCTCTTGAGGCCGGCGGGACCGCCCCAGGGCCACTCATGTTACAACGGTGTGTCTGACGTTGGGTGCGCACCACCACCGCCAGAGACACTACATTGTACTATGAGGGACCCAGTAGCAATGCCGTCAACCAAAAGCGAGCACACCCACCTCTTCAGACAAACAGCAGTCTCACGGGTGCTTGCGCCAAGTCGCGATACCACGGCCCCGTGTGGGGAGTTTGGCCATTTAGGGAGGTGTAAACATGTCGTATGCTGTACAATCTGCAGCAGCAAATTAGACATTAGAAAAGTAATTCACAGGCAAGAGCTTTTCATAGGAAAGCTAGGTGTCGGCCGGGCAAGGTGGGGCAAAAGATTTTGAAATCCAGTTGTGGTTCATTTTAATGAATGTTAGATCGTCAACATTTTGGGTAGCCAGACGAGTCCTTTTTTCGGTTAATATTGACCCTGCAGCACTGAATACTCTTTCTGATAGGACACTTGCTGCCGGGCAAGCAAGCTCCTGCAATGCATATTCTGCCAATTCTGGCCAGGTGTCTAATTTGGAGGCCCAGTAATCAAATGGGAATGACGGTTGAGGGAGAACATCGATAAGGGATGAAAAATAGTTAGTAACCATACTGGACAAATGTTGTCTCCTGTCACTTTCAATTGATGCAGCAGTACCTGTCCTGTCTGCGGTCATAGCAAAATCACTCCACAACCTGGTCAGAAAACCCCTCTGTCCAACGCCACTTCTGATGTGTGCACCCCTAACACTCCTAGTCTGCTGCCCCCTGGAGCTCGTGTGAGAACGATCACGTGCGCTGTGTGCTGGGAATGCCTGAAGCAAACGGTCAACAAGAGTTGATTGTTTGGTTGCTAATATTAGTTCCAAGTTCTCATGTGGCATAACATTTTGCAATTTGCCTTTATAGCGTGGATCAAGGAGGCAGGCCAACCAGTAATCGTCATCGTTCATCATTTTCGTAATGCGTGTGTCCCTTTGTAGGATACGTAAGGCATAATCCGCCATGTGGGCCAAAGTTCCACTTGTCAAATCTCCGGTTGTGATTGGTTGAGGGGCAGTTGCAGGCAAATCTACGTCACTTGTGTCCCTCAAAAAACCAGAACCCGGCCGTGACACGCAACCAATTTCCTGTGCCCCCGTGAAAGTTTCCGCATTAAAAATATACTCATCCCCATCATCCTCCTCGTCCTCCACCTCCTCTTCGCCCGCTACCTCGTCCTGTACACTGCCCTGACCAGACAATGGCTGACTGTCATCAAGGCTTCCCTCTTCCTCTGGTGCAGACGCCTGCTCCTTTATGTGCGTCAAACTTTGCATCAGCAGACGCATTAGGGGGATGCTCATGCTTATTACGGCGTTGTCTGCACTAACCAGCCGTGTGCATTCCTCAAAACACTGAAGGACTTGACACATGTCTTGTATCTTCGACCACTGCACACCTGACAACTCCATGTCTGCCATCCTACTGCCTGCCCGTGTATCCTCCCACAAATAAATAACAGCACGCCTCTGTTCGCACAGTCTCTGAAGCATGTGCAGTGTTGAGTTCCACCTTGTTGCAACGTCTATGATTAGGCGATGCTGGGGAAGGTTCAAAGACCGCTGATAGGTCTGCATACGGCTGGCGTGTACAGGCGAACGTCGGATATGTGAGCAAAGTGCACGCACTTTGAGGAGCAGGTCGGAGAACCCAGGATAAGTTTTCAATAAGCACTGCACCACCAGGTTTAAGGTGTGAGCCAGGCAAGGAATGTGTTTCAGTTGGGAAAGGGAGATGGCAGCCATGAAATTCCTTCCGTTATCACTCACTACCTTGCCTGCCTCAAGATCTACTGTGCCCAGCCACGACTGCGTTTCTTGTTGCAAGAACTCGGACAGAACTTCCGCGGTGTGTCTGTTGTCGCCCAAACACTTCATAGCCAATACAGCCTGCTGACGCTTGGCAGTAGCTGGCCCATAATGGGACAACTGGTGTGCAACAGTGTCATCTGCCGATGGAGTGGTTGGCCGACTGCGTTCTGTGGAAGAGCTGTAGCTTCTGCAGGAGGACGAGGAGGAGGAGGAGGGGGTGCGAACGCCTACAGCCAACTGTTTCCTAGACCGTGGGCTAGGCACAACTGTCCCTAAATTGATGTCGCCTGTGGACCCTGCATCCACCACATTCACCCAGTGTGCCGTGATGGACACATAACGTCCCTGGCCATGCCTACTGGTCCATGCATCTGTAGTCAGGTGCACCTTTGTACTCACAGATTGCCTGAGTGCATGGACGATGCGCTGTTTAACATGCTGGTGCAGGGCTGGGATGGCTTTTCTGGAAAAAAAGTGTCGACTGGGTAGCTCGTATCGTGGTTCAGCGTACTCCATCAGGGCTTTGAAAGCTTCGCTTTCAACTAACCGGTAGGGCATCATCTCTAACGAGATTAGTCTAGCTATGTGGGCGTTAAAACCCTGTGTACGCGGATGCGAGGATAAGTACTTCCTTTTTCTAACCAGAGTCTCATGTAGGGTGAGCTGGACTGGAGAGCTGTAGATCGTGGAACTTTCGGGTGTGCCGGTGGACATGGCAGACTGAGAGACGGTTGGAGACGGTATTGTTTCCGCCGGTGCCCTACATGCAATATTTCCTCCTACAAAACTGGTGATTCCCTGACCCTGACTGCTTTTGGCTGGCAAAGAAACCTGCACAGATACTGCCGGTGGTGCGGAAAATGGTGGCCTTACAGTGACGGAAGGGATGTTGCGTTGCTGACTAGCTTCATTGGCCGAGGGTGCTACAACCTTGAGGGACGTTTGGTAGTTAGTCCAGGCTTGAGAATGCATGGTGGTTAAGTGTCTATGCATGCAACTAGTATTTAGACTTTTCAGATTCTGACCTCTGCTTAAGCTAGTTGAACATTTTTGACAGATGACTTTGCGCTGATCAGTTGGATGTTGTTTAAAAAAATGCCAGACTGCACTCTTCCTAGACTCTGATCCCTTTTCAGGGATTGCAGACTGAGCTTTAACCGGATGGCAACGCTGTGCTCCAACAGGTTTTGGCTTTGACACGCGTTTTGGTCCAGATACGGGCCCGGCAGATGGAACCTGTTGCGATGTTGATGCCTGCTGCGGCCCCTCCTCCACCTCCGCTTCTGAACTACTGCCGCCTGCACCCTGTTCCCCCAATGGCTGCCAATCGGGGTCAATAACTGGGTCATCTATTACCTCCTCTTCGAGCTCGTGTGCAACTTCGTCTGTGTCACTGTGTCGGTCGGTGGTATAGCGTTCGTGGCGGGGCAACATAGTCTCATCAGGGTCTGATTGTGGATCTGTACCCTGAGAGGGCAATGTGGTGGTCTGAGTCAAAGGAGCAGCATAGTACTCTGGCTGTGGCTGTGCATCAGTGCACTCCATGTCAGAATATACTTGTAATGGGCATGGCCTGTTAAATGTTTCACTTTCTAAGCCAGGGACGGTATGTGTAAAGAGCTCCATGGAGTGACCCGTTGTGTCGCCTGCTGCATCCTTCTCTCTTGTTGTAGTTTTTGCTGAGGAGGACAAGGAAGCGACTTGTCCCTGACCGTGAACATCCACAAGCGACGCGCTGCTTTTACATTTACCAGTTTCGGAAGAGGAGGCAAAAGAGCTAGAGGCTGAGTCTGCAATGTAAGCCAAAACTTGCTGTTGCTGCTCCGCCTTTAAAAGCGGTTTTCCTACTCCCAGAAAAGAGAGCGTTCGAGGCCTTGTGTAGCCTGACGACGAAACTGGCTCCACAGCTCCAGACTTAGGTGGAATATTTTTATCCCCACGACCACCTGATGCTCCACTACCACTACCATCATTACCAGCTGACAATGAACGCCCACGACGACCTCTTGCACCAGACTTCCTCATTGTTTTAAAATCTTAACCAAAGTAACTTTATTTGTTGCTATCAAACAACTTACACGGTGAGCTATAACTTCAGTATGATTTCAATATCCCTTAACAGGTTGGTGAGACCACAAGGAAAATCAGGCACAATGTTACACACTCTGTTTTCTGTGGCACAAAATCACAGAGATGACACACACGCAGGACTGTCACTCAAGCACTAATGTCAATATTAATCTCCCACCTAATTTATTTATTTTTTTTTCTCAGGGAGACTTTAGAAACCAAATAATATTAAAAAAAAAAAAAAAAGGCTTTCTATGGCCCACAATTAGAGAGAGAGAGGTGGCACAACCAGGAGTCAAGACTGGCACACAAGCTGAAAGGGCAATATTACTCTCCCACTGTTTTTTTAGGTTTTTTTTTTTTTTTCAGGGAGACTTTAGAAACCCAATAATATTTAAAAAAAAAAATAAATAGGCTTTCTATGGCCCACTGAATGAGAGGGAGAGAGGTGGCACACCCAGGAGTCAAGACTGGCACACAAGCTGAAAGGGCAATATTACTCTCCCACTGTTTTTTTAGGTTTTTTTTTTTTTTCAGGGAGACTTTTGAAACCAAATAATATTAAAAAAAAAAAAAAAAAAAAAATATAGGCTTGCTATAGCCCACTGAATGATAGCGCACACACAGCAGTGGCACACAAGCCCTGACTGAGGCCAATATTTTTCTCCCACTGATTGATGTAGTGTTTCTGTGTTGAGGTAGATTTTAGAACACAAATCACGGAAAAAATAAATAGGCTTTCTATGGCCCACTCAGTGAGAGATGGCACACACAGGGATGGCACTGTAGCAGAAATGCCAATCTTAATCTCCCACAAAAAAAAAACAAAACAAAAAAAAAACTGTCCTACAATTACTATCTCCCTGCAGTAATGTAAGCCAGGTATGGCAGGCAGCAATAGGAGTGGACTGATGCACAAATTAAATAAAAAGTGTGGACAAACAAAAAAGATAGCTGTGCAGAAAGGAAGGAACAAGAGGATATGTGCTTTGAAAAAAGCAGTTGGTTTCCACAGTGGCGTACACACAGCAATACAGCTATCACGGAGCCTTCTAGGGCAGCCCAATGAGCTACAGCGCTGAGGGGAAAAAAAAAAAAAAATAGCTTCCACTGTTCCTGCACACCGAAGGTGGTGTTGGACAGTGGAAATCGCTGCAGCACAAGCGGTTTGGTGGTTAGTGGACCCTGCCTAACGCTCTCCCTGCTTCTGACGAAGCGGCAGCAACCTGTCCCTAAGCTCAGATCAGCAGCAGTAAGATGGCGGTCGGCGGGAACGCCCCTTTATAGCCCCTGTGACGCCGCAGACAGCAAGCCAATCACTGCAATGCCCTTCTCTAAGATGGTGGGGACCAGGATCTATGTCATCACGCTGCCCACACTCTGCGTTCACCTTCATTGGCTGAGAAATGGCGCTTTTCGCGTCATTGAAACGCGACTTTGGCGCGAAAGTCGCGTACCGCATGGCCGACAAGCACAGGGGTCGGATCGGGTTTCATGAGACGCCGACTTAGCCAAAAGTCGGCGACTTTTGAAAATGATCGACCCGTTTCGCTCAACCCTACTTACTATGTGTGAAAAGAGTGACCGGTGCCCTGTATCCAATGCGTAGCCTGCCTTATGGGTCATGTGATCGCCGGTTACTATGGATACCCGGCGTGTCTCTTCGTTCCCCCTCCACTCTGAAGTGACTCATCCCCCTCGGCCGATGAGAAACCGATCGAGAACGGAGTGTACTAAGAACTCACGTGCCCGTCGGCTATCTCTAATGGCCGAGAGAATGAAAGTCTGTGGACGGAAGGAACTGAAACGGCGCGCACAGCCAAACCACCATCGATCACAAGACAACCGCTGCAGCAAAAAACTCATATAATAATATGAATAACGCCAGCTGTGTCCCCCATTATATTAAGTGAATTGATTGGCTTGTGAACTAACTAATATTAACATAATGAAGGTGACAATTATATAATAAATATATTCATATTTAAGTTAAAGTGAACAGTGCCATTATATTGAAAGTGCTAATAGTAGTGACATAAGGTCAACTACGCTTAATTTAATTATTACAATATAACAATCAATATTAAAAGTGTCCTAATATTTTAGTGATACAGTGAATACAATTTATAAAAACATATGGTTATAGTAAAAATACAGATAATACTATACAAAATCTCCATATTAATACTGAATATAAATTTCCCCCTACAAAAATATACCATAAAAAACAACAAAACAAAGCAGCCAATGATAAAATATATCTAATTAATTTTACTTATTCATAATCAATAGTAATTTATATATTTCACAGGGTACAGCTACAGCATAGTTCATAAATGTTATATAGCTCTTCAGTTATATTTTAGCGATTTCTTGTTGATAGCAGCTTCATATTATGCAGGATACCGCTCGTGGAAGAAAACAGAGCAAAACGAATATGTCCTATAAGAAACTAAGGAATATAAAATTAGTATTATAAATATTAAAATAAACCCTCTACCCCTAAAAACAATTAAAACCATGTAACAAAACTCAAATAGATAATAAGACAGAATACATTATGATTACAGGAAGGCACCAAAACCAAAACTTTCGTTTAATCCCCCCGGGGCCACTGTTCCCAACCTATAAATCCATTTACAATCTACTTTAGCCAGATTTTTAGCCAAATCTCCCCCTCTCGAACCCATTTGAACTACATCAATGCCTTTGACCTTTAACCCCTTAGTGACAGAGCCAATTTGGTACTTAATGACCGAGCCAATTTTTACAATTCTGACCACCATCACTTTAAGAGGTTATAACTCTGGAACGCTTTATCGGATCCCGCTGATTCTGAGAATGTTTTTTCGTGACATATTGTACTTCAAGTTAGTGGTAACATTCTTCGATATTACTTGCGATTATTTATGAAAAAAACGGAAATATGGCGAAAATTTTCAAAATTTAGCAATTTTCAAATTTTGTATTTTTATGCCCTTAAATCAGAGAGATATGTCACGAAAAATAGTTAATAAATAACATTTCCCACATGTCTACTTTACATCAGCACAATTTTGGAAACAAAATTTTTTTTTGTTAGGGAGTTATAAGGGTTAAAAGTTGACCAGCAATTTCTCATTTTAACAACACCATGTTTTTTTTAGGGACCACATCACCTTTGAAGTCATTTTGAGGGGTCTATATGATAGAAAATAACCAAGTGTGACACCATTCTAAAAACTGCACCCCTAAAGCTGCTCAAAACCACATTCAAGAAGTTTATTAACCCTTTACGTCCTTCACAGGAACTGAAACAATGTGGAAGAAAAAAATGAACATTTAACTTTTTTTTGCAAACATTTTACTTCAGAACCATTTTTTTTAATTTTCACAAGTGTAAAAACAGAAATTTAACCACAAATTTTGTTGTTCAATTTCTCCTGAGTACGCCGATATCCCATATGTGGAGGTAAACCACTGTTTGGGCGCACCGCAGAGCTTGGAAGTGAAGGAGCACCGTTTGACTGTTTCAATGCAGAATTGGCTGGAATTGAGATCGGACGCCATGTCGCGTTTGGAGAGCCCCTAATGTGCCTAAACAGTGGAAACCCCCCACAAGTGACACCATTTTGGAAACTAGACCCCTTAAGGAACTTATCTAGATGTGTGATGAGCACTTTAAACCCCCAGGTGCTTCACAGAAGTTTATAACGTAGAGCCGTGAAAATAAAAAAAAATCACATTTTTTCTACAAAAATGATCTTTTTGCCTCCAAATTTTTATTTTACCAAGGGTAACAGGAGAAAATGGACACCAGAAGTTGTTGTACAATTTGTCCTGAGTATGCCGACACCCCATATGTGGGGGTAAACCACTGTTTGGGCGCATGGTTGAGCTTGGAAGCAAAGGAGCGCCATTTGACTTTTCAATGCAAAATTGACTGGAATTGAGATCGGACGCCATGTCGTGTTTGGAGAGCCCCTGATGTGCCTAAACAGTAGAATCCCCCCAAAAGTGACACCATTTTGGAAACTAGACCCCCCATGGAACTTATCTAGATGTGTAGTGAGAACTTTGAATGCCCAAGTGCATCACAGAAGTTTATAATGCAGAGAAATGAAAATAAAAAAGATTTTTTAGCCCCCAAGTTTTTATTTTTACAAGGGTAACAAGAGAAATTGGACCCCAAAAGTTGTTGTCCAATTTGTCCTGAGTATGCTGGTACCCCATATGTGGGGGTAAATCACTGTTTGGGTGCATGGCTGAGCTCAGAAGGGAAGGAGCGCCGATTTGGAATGCAGACTTTGATAGAATTGTCTGCGAGCGTTATGTTGCGTTTGCAGACCCCTAATGTACCTAAACAGTAGAAACCCCCAACAAGTGACCCCATTTTGGAAAATAGACCCCCCAAGGAACTTATCTAGATATGTGGTGAGAACTTTGAATGCCCAAGTGCTTCACAGAAGTTTATAATGCAGAGTAATGAAAATAAAAAATATATTTTTTTCCCACAAAAAAGATTTTTTAGCCCCCCAATTTTTATTTTTACAAGGGTAACAAGAGAAATTGGACCCCAAAAGTTGTTGTCCAATTTGTCCTGAGTATGCTGGTACCCAATATGTGGGGGTAAACCACTGTTTGGGCGCACGGCAGAGCTCGGAAGGGAAGGAGCACCATTTTGGAATGCAGGCTTTGATAGAATGGTCTGCGGGCGTTATGTTGCGTTTGCAGAGCCACTGATGTACCTAAACAGTAGAAACCCCCCACAAGTGACTCCATTTTGGAAACTAGACCCCTAATGGAACTTATCTAGATATGTGGTGAGAACTTTGAATGCCCAAATGCTTCACAGAAGTTTATAATGCAGAGTAGTGAAAATAGAAAATATTTTTTTTTTCCACAAAAAAGATTTTTTAGCCCCCAAGTTTTTATTTTCACAAGGGTAACAAGAGAAATTGGATGCCATTATTTGTTATCCAATTTGTTCTGAGTATGCTGGTACCCCATATGTGGGGTTAAACCACTGTTTGGGTACACGGCAGAGCTCGGAAGAGAAGGAGCTCCATTTTGGAATTCAGACTTTGATAGAATTGTCTGTGGGTGTTATGTTGCGTTTGCAGAGCCCCTGATGTACCTAAACAGTAGAAACCCCCCACAAGTGACCAAATTTTGGAAACTAGACCCCCTAAGGAACTTATCTAGATATGTGGTGAGAACTTTGAATGCTCAAGTGCTTCACAAAAGTTTATAATGCAGAGTAGTGAAAAGAAAAAAATATTTTTTTTTCCCACAAAAAAGATTTTTAGCCCCCAAGTTTTTATTTTCACAAGGGTAACAGGAGAAATTGGACCCCAAAAGTTGTTGTCCAATTTATCCCGAGTAATCTGATGCCCCACATGTGGAGGTAAACCACTGTTTGGGCGCACGGCAGAGCTCAGAAGGGAGGGAGCACCATTTGACTTTTTTAGCGCAAAATTGGCTGTCGTGTTTGGAGACCCCCTGATGTACCTAAACAGTGGAAACCCCCCAATTCTAACTCCAACCCTAACTCCAACACACCCCTAACCCTAATCTCAACCCGATCCATAATCCTAATCACAGCCCTAACGATAATCACAACCTCAACTCCAAAACAGCCCTAATCTCAACCATAACCATAACCCTAATCAAAACCCTAAATCCAACACACCCCTAACCCTAATCTCAACCCTAACCTCAAACCTAACCCTAATCCCAATACACACCTAACCCTAATCCCAACCCTAACCTTAACCCTAATCCCAACCCTAACCCTAATCCCAATCCTAATCCCAAACGTAACCCTAATCCCAACCCTAATCCCAAACGTAACCCTAATACCAACCCTAATCCAAACCCTAACCCTAATCCCAACTCTAACCCTAACTTTAGCCCCAACCCTAACCCTAACTTTAGCCCCAACCCTAACCATAACTTTAGCCCCAACCCTAACCCTAACCCTAATTTTAGCCCCAACCCTAGCCCTAACCCTAACTTTAGCCCCAACCCTAACCCTAAATTTAACCCTAACCCTAGCTATAACTTTAGCCCCAACCCTAACCCTAAGGCTGCTTTCACACTTGCGTAGTGTGGCATCCGTCGCAATCCGTCGTTTTGGACAAAAAACGGATCCTGCAAATGTGCCCACAGGATGCCTTTTTTGCCCATAGACTTGTGTTACCGACGGATGGCCACACGTCGCGTCCATCGTGCACTGGATCCGTTGTGTTTTGGCGGACCGTCGTCACAAAAAAGTTCAATGTAACCTTTTTTTAAAAGTCGCGTCCGCCATTTCCGCGCATGCGTGGCCGTAACTCTGCCCCCTCCTCCCCAGGACATAGACTGGGCAGCGGATGCGTTGAAAAACTGCATCCGCTGCCCACGTTGTGCACAATTTTCACAACGTGCGTCGGTACGTCGGGCCGACGCATTGCGACCGCCCCGTACCGACGCAAGTGTGAAAGAAGCCTAAGGCTACTTTCATACTAGCGTCGTACTCGGCCCATCGCAGTGTGTCGGGCCGACGTACCAACGCTAGTGTTGTAAGCGCCGCACAACGGGTGCAGCGGGTGCTGTTTTTTCAACGCATCCGCTGCCCCATTGTGAGGTGCGGGGAGGTGGGGGCGGAGTTCCAGCCGCGCATGCGCGGTCGGAAATGGCGGACATGTCGCACAAAATAAGTTACATGTAGCGTTTTTTGTGCCGACGGTCCGTCAAAGCACGACGCATCCGTCGCACGACGGATGCGACGTGTGGCAATCCGTCGCAATGTGTCGCTAATGCAAGTCAATGGAGAAAAAACGCATCCTGCAAGCACTTTTGCAGGATGCTTTTTTCTCCAACGACGCATTGCGACGGAAGCCAAAAAACGCTAGTGTGAAAGTATCCTAACCCTAGCCCCAACCCTAAATTTAGCCCCAACCCTAACCCTAAATTTAGCCCCAACCCTAGCCCTAACCCTAACCCTAATTTTAGCCTCAACTCGTCTCTCCTGCCGGCCGGCAGATAGCAGCAGATGGCGGACGCACTGCGCATGCGCCCGCCATTTTCTTTCCCGAGGAAGAAGCCGGCCGGCAGGAGGAGACGCAGGAGGACCCAGGGACACCGGGTGAGTATGATAGGGTCCCCGAATCCCCCTATTTCTCTGTCCTCTGATGTGTGATCACATCAGAGGACAGAGAATCACAGATCGCTTTTTTTTTTTTTTGCGGTGGACGGTAAACAGTTAATTACCGGCGAAAGCAAAACAGGGGTTGGTAAAAACCGACCCCGATCATGTTCTTTGGGGTCTCGGCTACCCCTGGCAGCCGAGACCCCAAAGATCTTCCGGGTGCCGGGCGGCGGGCGCACTGCGCATTCGCCCGCCATTTTTTTCCCCGGAAAAAAGATGGCGGCGCCCATCGGGAGCCACGAGGAGCACCGGGGGGGATAGGTGAGTATTGGGGGGCTATTGGGGGCGATCGGGGACCCTATTTCTCTGTCCTCCGATGTGCGATCACATTGGAGGACAGAGAAATTAAATGGCAAATCGCGGGTTTTTTTTGTTGCGACCGCCGGTAAACGGTTAATTACCGGCGATCGCAACTCGGGGTCGGTAAAAACCCCCCGAATCATGTTCTCTGGGGTCTCGGCTACCCTCGGCAACCGAGACCCCAGAGAAAATCCGACTCTGGGGGGCGCTATTCACTTTTTCCACAGCGACATTAATTAACGGCGCTGTGGTTTAAGTACCCTTAGCGGCCGCCGTTAAAAGGCGTATCGGCGGTCGTTAAGGGGTTAATAAGTTAGAATTACTGTTGTGATATTGAAAAAAGTGCCTTGGTATAGTTTTGAGCTGGGATGAATCTTCACACGTCTGTGCCTTATCAATATCTCTGACGTGCTCTCGCACACGTATGCGTAATTCCCGCGTTGTTAACCCAATGTATAGTTTTCCACATGGGCATTGTGCACTATATATAACTCCCTTTGTGGAGCAAGTAATAGTGTCTGATTGTATATGAACGGTTGCCACTTGCATTTGAAAATTCCTTGCTCTTCACGATGTTTGTACATCCCTTACAGTGTCCACAAGGGAAGCAACCTGTCGTCTCCAGCCAGGTGTTGCTCTTCTTTCTAGATGGTTCATAGTGGCTATGTACCAACAGGTCTCTGAGATTTTTGGATCTTCTGGCTGTGATAAGCGGGATAGGTGGTAAGCATTTCCTAAGGGTAGCATCAGTTAGCAAAATGGGCCAATGTTTTTTAATTATCTCTCTGAAATTCGCCCACTGGCTATTGAAAGTTGTAATGAGTCGAACTTGACCTCTATCTTCATCTCTTTTTGTTTTGTTTTTATAGAGTAATTCATTTCTGGGAGTATGTCTAGCCCGATGATAACTATCCCTTATCATTTTCTTGTTATATCCCCTCTCGCTGAATCTCTGTTTCATTATTTTGGCCTGTTCGTCAAAAGAGTAATTATCCGAGCAGATTCTTTTTAACCTCAGAAATTGGCCTGTTGGTATACCTCTTATAGTTGAATTAGGGTGAGATGACGTGGCATGCAACAATGTATTGGTTGATGTTGGCTTTCTAAACACTTCCGTGGTCAAATTTCCACTTGGTGCTGTTTTAATTTGAATATCCAAAAATTCTAATTCTCTTCCGACTTTATAAGTCAATTTGATGTTCTGATTGTTGTTGTTCAACTGGGTCATTAGGGAATCCAAATCCTGTCCTGGGCCTTCCCAGATAAACCAAACATCATCAACATATCTCATCCAATGATTTATGTTCTCTGTGCCCAGGACAGGATTACTGGAGAAAATTTCCCTTTCCCAGGCACCTAGAAACAAATTAGCATATGAGGGCGCACAAGACGCCCCCATAGCGGTCCCTTGCTTCTGCACAAATTTTTTTTTGTCAAAGATGAAACTATTATGAGTCAGAATGAATTCTAATAGAATGATTAGCAGGTCCACCAACCGTGCATCCAAGTTACTCATCCTGAGAAACCATGTGGCTGCTGCTATCCCATCTTTATGCCTAATTGACGTATATAGGGACTCAACGTCTGCCGTGACCATTACCATGTTCTCGGTCAAATGCATATTGTCTAATCTTTGGAGGGCAGACATGGTGTCCCTAATATATGATGGTAGGCTAGTGACCAATGGTTTCAGGAAAAAGTCAAGAGTGTCACAGATGATTTCACACAATCCATCATTGCCCGCCACTATTGGTCTTCCAAGGGGGTCGATCGGATCTTTGTGAATCTTTGGGATGATGTAAAAAGTGGGCAATTTAGGCTCCAATTTGCTTACTGTCTGCAATACTTGATTTGGGATCGTACCCTCATACACCGCCTCTTCAAGAACGGCCACAAGTTCTGCTTTATAAACAGGAAGCGGATTGGATGGCAACCTACGGTAACAATTTATATCATTTAACAATTTATATGCCTGAGTCTCGTATTGCTCATTTGGCCATATCACCAGGTTACCACCCTTATCCGCCGCCTTGAATACAACGTCATCCCATCCCTGTATTTCCTTTAAAGCTTTCTGTTGGTTAAAGGTCAAATTGAATTGTTTATGTCTATTCAAAGACAGTTTCTCAATATCTCTTGATACCATTTTTGTAAAAAAAATCTACTGCCGGGCAGGTATTTAATGGAGGGAATTTTTTAGGTTTTTTAAACAAATCGCATGGAAAATTGCTCACCTCTGGGGGATTCTCATTTTGTTCCACCAAGGAAATTAAGGCCTCCAAAGCCTCTTGCTCTTCTTTTGTATCAATGCCGTCCAATAAAACATCTTTGTGGTGGAATTTTTTTAGTAGTATTTTGCGTGCAAACAAATGGACATCCTTTATCGCTAGAAAAGGGTCAAGAGAACAAGATGGAGAAAAGGTCAAGCCCTTCTCCAAAACTTCAATTTGCGGTACAGTAAGCGTATGGGAAGAAAGATTAATTACCTTACAGGGATGGGATGATGTTGTATTCAAAGCGGCGGATAAGGGTGGTAACCTGGTGATATGGCCAAATGAGCAATACGAGAATTACGCATACGTGTGCGAGAGCACGTCAGAGATATTGATAAGGCACAGACGTGTGAAGATTCATCCCAGCTCAAAACTGTACCAAGGCACTTTTTTCAATATCACAACAGTAATTCTAACTTATTAAAGGTCAAAGGCATTGATGTAGTTCAAATGGGTTCGAGAGGGGGAGATTTGGCTAAAACTCTAGCTAAACTAGAATGTAAATGGATTTATATATAGGTTGGGAACAGTGGCCCCGGGGGATTAAACGAAAGTTTTGGTTTTGGTGCCTTCCTGTAATCATAATGTATTCTGTCTTATTATCTATTTGAGTTTTGTTATATGGTTTTAACTGTTTTTAGGGGTAGAGGGTTTATTTTAATATTTATAATACTAATTTTATATTCCTTAGTTTCTTATAGGACATATTCGTTTTGCTCTGTTTTCTTCCACGAGCGGTATCCTGCATAATATGAAGCTGCTATCAACAAGAAATCGCTAAAATATAACTGAAGAGCTATATAACATTTATGAACTATGCTGCAGCTGTACCCTGTGAAATATATAAATTACTATTGATTATGAATAAGTAAAATTAATTAGATATATTTTATCATTGGCTGCTTTGTTTTGTTGTTTTTTATGTTATATTTTTGTAGGGGGAAATTTATATTCAGTATTGATATGGAGATTTTGGATAGTATTATCTGTATTTTTACTATAACCATATGTTTTTATAAATTGTATTCACTGTATCACTAAAATATTAGGACACTTTTAATATTGATTGTTATATTGTAATAATTAAATTAAGCGTAGTTGACCTTATGTCACTACTATTAGCACTTACAATATAATGGCACTGTTCACTTTCACTTAAATATGAATATATTTATTATATAATTGTCACCTTCATTATGTTAATATTAGTTAGGTCACAAGCCAATCAATTCACTTAATATAATGGGGGACACAGCTGGCGTTATTCATATTATTATATGAGTTTTTTGCTGCAGCGGTTGTCTTGTGATCGATGGTGGTTTGGCTGTGCGCGCCGTTTCAGTTCCTTCCGTCCACAGACTTTGATTCTCTCGGCCATTAGAGATAGCCGACGGGCACGTGAGTTCTTAGTACACTCCGTTCTCGATCGGTTTCTCATCGGCCGAGGGGGATGAGTCACTTCAGAGTGGAGGGGGAGCGAAGAGACACGCCGGGTATCCATAGTAACCGGCGATCACATGACCCATAAGGCAGGCTACGCATTGGATACAGGGCACTATAAGAGACCGGATCTCCCTCTCCCTGACACGCCCCCTGAAGAAGTGGACGAAACGCGCTTCGGGGCAGAGGGACCGGGCACTCTTTTCACACATAGTAAGTATTGCAGTGGGTTTCATTCATCTCCTAACTTGGCATTTAGGAACTAGTCTATCCCAGAGATTTATGAGGGCTAAATGATAATAGATGATATCCAATGCTGCGGTATTTGGGAGATTAATTGTAAATTGGCCAGTGCAATAGGCGTTATACCCGGTTTTTGCATTGATTGTGGGCTGATATCACGCTGTTGTTGGGAAGTAAAAACCTTGTATTGATTGTGACCGGATTTATTGCTTTAATACTATGTGAGGTTAAACTAGTAGCCTGTAGGTCCCTTACGTCTGAGGTGCTTAGGGAAAGGTTGTTACTATTATAAGTGTATAATTTTAATTGGTTTAATAAAATATTATTTTTATACTATGTGAGAATTTTGTGCTATTTCTGTTACACTGCCTTTTGTGAGCAATAAGTGTTATGGACTGACTTCTATGCTGTTGACAGCACATAAATTATGATGGATCAGTAGGCTGGTTTAATATAGGTGTATGGGCCCTGCAGCATCTGCAGCCATACTTGTACGGATGCCAGTTCACCGTGGAAACAGACCACAACCCCCTCAGCTGGTTACACACGGTCTCTGGGACGAATGGGAGGTTGCTACTCTGGAGCCTCGCACTCCAGCAGTATCACTTCACCATTCACCACTGACGAGGCAGAGACCATGGTTGTTGTGGATTCTGTTTGTGGGCTCCCTCTGGTGGTTACTGCTGGTACTGGGTGACTTTGGTGGGTTGCGGCCTTTGGTTTCCACCTGTCCATCAGTGGCTGGGTGTTTCCTATTTTACCTGGCCTTTCTGTCATTCCCTTGCCGGCTATCAATGTATTCAGATGTGCTCTGTTTGGTTCCTGCCTACCTGCTCCCAGATCTTTCAGGATAAGCTAAGTGCTGATTTTCAGTTGTTTGTTTTTTTTTTGTCCAGCTTGCTTATTATGTCTCTATGCTAGCTGGTAGCTCTAGTGGACTGAGGTTCTCCCCATGTGCCATGAGTTGGCACATGGGTTCTTGTAATCTCAGGATGGTTTTTTTGATTAGGGTTTTTTGCTGACCGCTCAGTCCCCTTTTGTATCGTTCTGCTTTCTAGTTTACAGCGGGCCTCAATTTGCTAAAACTATATATATCATCTCTATGTGTGTGCCTTCCTCTCATTTCACCGTCAATACATGTGAGGGGGCAACTATATCTTTTGGGGTTCATTCCTCTGGAGGCAAGTGAGGTCTTTATTTTCTCTGCAGTACTAGTTAGCTCTTAGGCTGGTGCGTGGCATCTAGAACCAACGTAGGCACGCTCCCTGGCTATCTCTAGTTGCGTTTGTCAGGCGTAGGGCAGCGGTCAGCCCAGGTTCCATCACCCTAGAGCTCGTCCGTTATCTATTTGTACTTTGCTTGTCCTGTGCTATCCCTAGCCATTGGGGATTCATGACAGTATAGCCGGCCCGCAAAGTGTTAATTGTTTGGGCTGAAGCAGGAGAAAAAGAAGTGTTTAAGGGAAATTTTTTTTTTTTTTCCCTTCAGAGTTTTGCTGCCTAGCCCTTAATTGCTGTCTAGCTGCTTCTTACCTCCTCTTAACCCTTGAATGGCTCTGATCTTAGCTGTTTAACATGGATGTCCAGAGTTTGGCTTCCAGCCTGAGTAATCTCGCGGCAAAAGTTCAAAACATACAGGATTTTGTTGTTCACACTCCCATGTCTGAACCTAGAATTCCTATTCCAGAGTTCTTTTCTGGAGATAGATCTACCTTCCTGAATTTCAGGAACAATTGTAAATTGTTTCTTTCTTTAAAATATCGCTCCTCTGGAGACCCTGCTCAACAGGTCAAGATTGTAATATCTTTCCTGCGGGGCGACCCTCAGAATTGGGCATTTGCATTGGCACCAGGGGATCCTGCATTGCTCAGTGTGGATGCGTTTTTTCTGGCATTGGGATTGCTCTATGAGGAACCTAACCTAGAGATTCAGGCTGAAAAGGCTTTATTAGCCCTCTCTCAGGGGCATGATGAAGCGGAAATATATTGTCAAAAATTTCGGAAATGGTCGGTGCTTACTCAGTGGAATGAGTGCGCCCTGGCTGCAAACTTCAGAAATGGTCTTTCTGAGGCCATTAAGGATATTATGGTGGGGTTCCCTACGCCTACAGGTCTGAATGAGTCTATGGCTATGGCCATTCAGATTGATCGGCGTTTACGGGAGCGCAAACCCGTGCACCAGTTGGCGGTGTCTTCTGAACAGGCACCTGAGACTATGCAATGTGATAGAATTCAGTCCAGAAGTGAACGGCAAAATTATAGGCGGAAAAATGGATTGTGTTTTTATTGTGGTGATTCAGCTCATGTTATATCAGCATGCTCTAAACGCACAAAAAGGGTTGATAAATCTTTTGCCATTGGTACTCTGCAGCCTAAGTTCATTTTGTCTATGACTCTGATTTTTTCACTGTCTTCCATTTCCGTCGATGCCTATGTGGATTCGGGCGCTGCCCTGAGTCTTATGGATTGGTCATTTGCTAAACGCTGCGGTTTTAGTCTGGAGCCTCTGGAAGTTCCTATTCCTCTGAAGGGAATTGACTCTACACCATTGGCTATGAATAAACCACAGTATTGGACACAAGTGACCATGCGCATGACTCCCGTTCATCAGGAGGTGATTCGCTTCCTTGTACTGTATAATTTACATGATGTACTAGTGCTTGGTCTGCCATGGTTACAAACTCATAATCCTGTCCTGGACTGGAAAACAATGTCTGTGTTAAGCTGGGGATGTCAGGGGGTTCATGATGATGCACCTCCGATTTCAATCGCTTCATCTACTCCTTCTGAGATCCCTGCGTTTTTGTCTGACTATAGGGATGTTTTTGAGGAGCCTAAGCTCAATTCGCTCCCTCCTCATAGAGAGTGTGACTGTGCTATAGAATTGATTCCTGGCAGTAAGTTCCCTAAGGGTCGTTTATTTAATCTGTCACTGCCAGAGCATACTGCTATGCGGAATTATATTAAGGAGTCCTTGGAAAAGGGACATATTCGTCCATCTTCGTCCCCTCTGGGAGCAGGTTTCTTTTTCGTGGCAAAAAAAGATGGTTCCCTGAGGCCTTGTATAGATTATCGCCTTCTGAATAAGATTACAGTCAAATACCAGTATCCATTGCCATTATTAACTGATTTGTTTGCTCGCATTAAGGGGGCTAGGTGGTTCACTAAGATAGATCTTCGCGGTGCGTATAATCTGGTGCGGATAAAACAGGGTGATGAGTGGAAAACCGCATTTAATACGCCTGAGGGCCATTTTGAGTATTTGGTAATGCCTTTTGGACTCTCCAATGCTCCGTCAGTCTTTCAGTCCTTTATGCACAATATTTTCCGTGAATATCTGGATAAGTTTATGATTGTGTATTTGGATGATATTTTGGTGTTTTCTGATGACTGGGAGTCTCATGTTCTACAGGTCAGGAAGGTGTTTCAGGTTCTGCGGGCCAATTCTCTGTTTGTGAAGGGTTCAAAGTGTCTCTTCGGAGTCCAGAAGATTTCTTTTTTGGGGTACATTTTTTCTCCTTCTACTATTGAGATGGATCCCGTCAAGGTTCAGGCTATTTGTGACTGGACACAACCTACATCTGTTAAGAGCCTTCAGAAGTTCTTGGGGTTTGCTAATTTTTATCGTCGGTTCATTGCTAATTTTTCCAGTATTGTCAAACCTTTGACTGATTTGACTAAAAAGGGTGCTGATGTTGCTGATTGGTCTCCTGCGGCCGTGGAGGCCTTTCAGGAACTTAAGCGCCGGTTTTCTTCTGCTCCTGTGTTGTGTCAACCAGATGTTTCACTTCCTTTTCAGGTTGAGGTTGATGCTTCCGAGATTGGAGTGGGGGCGGTTTTGTCACGGAGAAGTTCTAATGGCTCGGTGATGAAGCCATGTGCATTCTTCTCTAGAAAATTCTCGCCCGCCGAGCGCAATTATTATGTGGGTAATCGGGAGCTTTTGGCCATGAAGTGGGCATTTGAGGAGTGGCGTCATTGGCTTGAGGGTGCTAAACATCGTGTGGTGGTCTTGACTGATCACAAGAATCTCATTTACCTTGAGTCTGCCAGGCGTTTGAATCCTAGACAGGCTCGTTGGTCGTTGTTTTTTTCTCGTTTCAATTTCGTGGTTTCATACCTGCCAGGTTCAAAGAATGTGAAGGCAGATGCTCTTTCCAGGAGTTTTGTGCCTGACTCTCCTGGAGACTCTGGGCCTACTGGTATCCTTAGGGATGGGGTAATATTGTCCGCCGTATCCCCAGACTTGCGACGTGCATTGCAGGAGTTTCAGGTGGATAAACCGGATCGTTGTCCACCAGAAAGACTGTTTGTTCCGGATGATTGGACCAGTAGAGTCATCTCCGAGGTCCATTCTTCTGTGTTGGCTGGTCATCCTGGAATATTTGGTACTAGAGACTTGGTGGCCAGGTCTTTTTGGTGGCCTTCCTTGTCTAGGGATGTGCGTACCTTTGTGCAGTCTTGTGAAGTGTGTGCTCGAGCTAAGCCTTGCTGTTCTCGGGCCAGTGGGTTGTTGTTATCCTTGCCCATCCCGAAGAGGCCTTGGACGCACATTTCCATGGATTTTATTTCTGATCTTCCGGTTTCACAGAAAATGTCCGTTATCTGGGTTGTGTGTGACCGCTTTTCTAAGATGGTTCATTTGGTGCCTTTGCCTAAGTTGCCCTCCTCCTCTGAGTTGGTCCCTTTATTTTTTCAGAACGTGGTCCGTTTGCATGGGATTCCGGAGAATATCGTTTCTGACAGGGGATCCCAGTTTGTGTCTAGATTTTGGCGGACGTTTTGTGCCAAGATGGGCATTGATTTGTCTTTCTCGTCTGCATTCCATCCTCAGACGAATGGCCAGACGGAGCGAACTAATCAGACCTTGGAAACTTATTTGAGGTGTTTTGTTTCTGCTGATCAAGATGACTGGGTTGCTTTTTTGCCACTGGCCGAATTTGCTCTTAATAATCGGGCTAGTTCTGCCACGTTGGTCTCTCCTTTTTTTTGTAATTCGGGGTTTCATCCTCGTTTTTCCTCTGGTCAGGTGGAGTCTTCGGATTGTCCTGGAGTGGACGTGGTGGTGGACAGGCTACATCAGATTTGGAATCAGGTGGTGGACAATTTGAAGTTATCTCAGGAGAAGACTCAGCAGTTTGCTAATCGCCGTCGCCGCGTGGGTCCCCGACTTCTTGTTGGGGATTTGGTGTGGTTGTCTTCTCGTTTTGTCCCTATGAAGGTCTCTTCTCCTAAGTTCAAGCCTCGGTTCATCGGTCCTTATAGGATCTCGGAGATTCTTAACCCTGTATCTTTTCGTTTGGATCTCCCAGCATCGTTTGCTATTCATAATGTGTTCCATCGGTCATTGTTGCGGAGGTATGAGGTGCCCGTTGTTCCTTCGGTTGAGCCTCCTGCTCCGGTGCTGGTGGAGGGAGAATTGGAGTATGTTGTTGAGAAGATCTTGGATTCTCGTGTTTCCAGACGCAAACTCCAGTATTTGGTTAAGTGGAAGGGTTATGGTCAGGAGGATAATTCCTGGGTGGTCGCCTCCGATGTTCATGCGACTGATTTGGTCCGCGCCTTCCATAGAGCTCACCCTGATCACCCTGGGGGTTCTCGTGAGGGTTCGGTGACCCCTCCTCAAGGGGGGGGTACTGTTGTGGATTCTGTTTGTGGGCTCCCTCTGGTGGTTACTGCTGGTACTGGGTGACTTTGGTGGGTTGCGGCCTTTGGTTTCCACCTGTCCATCAGTGGCTGGGTGTTTCCTATTTTACCTGGCCTTTCTGTCATTCCCTTGCCGGCTATCAATGTATTCAGATGTGCTCTGTTTGGTTCCTGCCTACCTGCTCCCAGATCTTTCAGGATAAGCTAAGTGCTGATTTTCAGTTGTTTGGGTTTTTTTTGTCCAGCTTGCTTATTATGTCTCTATGCTAGCTGGTAGCTCTAGTGGACTGAGGTTCTCCCCATGTGCCATGAGTTGGCACATGGGTTCTTGTAATCTCAGGATGGTTTTTTTGATTAGGGTTTTTTGCTGACCGCTCAGTCCCCTTTTGTATCGTTCTGCTTTCTAGTTTACAGCGGGCCTCAATTTGCTAAAACTATATATATCATCTCTATGTGTGTGCCTTCCTCTCATTTCACCGTCAATACATGTGAGGGGGCAACTATATCTTTTGGGGTTCATTCCTCTGGAGGCAAGTGAGGTCTTTATTTTCTCTGCAGTACTAGTTAGCTCTTAGGCTGGTGCGTGGCGTCTAGAACCAACGTAGGCACGCTCCCTGGCTATCTCTAGTTGCGTTTGTCAGGCGTAGGGCAGTGGTCAGCCCAGGTTCCATCACCCTAGAGCTCGTCCGTTATCTATTTGTACTTTGCTTGTCCTGTGCTATCCCTAGCCATTGGGGATTCATGACACATGGTAACGCTGATGGCTTGTCCCGGCAAGGAGAAGGTGCGGAAGGGCACATGGAGGAACACAGGAATGTGATACCCCCTAGCGCCCTCTAAAGCAGGGAGGTGTGAAAAGGGAGCAGCCGCCATCTTGGATATGGGGCTTAATGCTGGCCTCCTATCAGAGATTGGCCTGACTCCATTTTGTCTCATATCAGAATTCACCTGGTCACACGTCTGCAGGGACATGAGCACTCCTGGCCCCCACCTTTCCCTACACGAATGAAGACCCTTTAGTATGGTAATGGACTCAGACCAGTGTAGCAGGCAGATGGCACTTCAAAGCTTTACTGAGGAAGCCACGCCAGCAGGGGGCATGGAGGTGCCTGGGGGCTCAATTAAAGCATACATATCAGGTGGCTACAGGAGGACACATCTAATTGTCTTCCGAGCCGGACCATCTACAACATGAAATTATGAATTATGGATGCATCGTCCAAGGCACAGGCTCATAAAAATATCCTCATAGCCGTGAAGAATTTGCGCATCTGACAGTGCAACTCCCGGGTCAGTGAGAGCTCTGGAACCAGAGACATAGAGATCAGCTTCCCACAGCCATCAAATGGGTCCAGGTTTGCTCCCTGTATGACCGGCAGAACAAACCACATGCGCTGGTACCGCCCATGTAGCGATCCAATCATCCTGAGAGAAGTTATTCCATTTATTAAGTATTGGGAATAGATTCTGCAGGGAAGCTGAAGGGTGGAGATTCTTAGCCCACCCAGGTACAGGGGGGAGGGACACAGAAGGATTAAGAGTTGAGGACACACGGAGAGCCAGTCACAACAGAAGAAGATTATGATGAAATTAGGAACAGGGCATATGCCAGCCAGAGGGGAGCAAGCACATGCTTTTTGGGGGCTGCCCGTCAACTAGAAGTCTTGTATCTGTGGAACGCAGAGCTCCCCGGCCTCCACAAGCGATCTTCAACCTGGCAAATTGACCTCCAGCTTTATACCTCTAAGCCTTGTACTATTATTGTTATATTTTACTCTGACTGTAACTCTTGGTATATTTTTACTGTATATTTCTGTAATTATCTAGTGCGCTCTTAAGGCAATTAAACCATAAATTAATTTTGGGCTGATCCTTTTATTCTGATTGCGAATCTTAGAATACCCAGCGTGGGTAACAGAGCAGTCTCCCTGGCGGCCATTTGCTCTAGGTGCAGTTCCCTTATTGACCTGAGAGACAAAGGGGGCGCCAGAGAGCTGTGCCTGTGTGGTTCCCAATTCTTTGTTGTGGGGTCAATGCCGAAGGCACTGTTACTAGTGAAGAGCGAGTGTGCTCGTTACTCAAGATTTCCGAGCATGCTCGGGTATTCTCCGAGTATTTTGGGCGTGCTCGGAGTTCCCGCAGCTGCATGATTTGCGGCTGCTAGACAGCCTGAATACATGTGAGGGTTGACTGTTAGGGAATCATGCTGATTACTGCTTTCATAATAGCCCATATTTATACAATATGTCGTATATGTGCTAGCATTTAAACTGAAACATACAGCCATACTTAGCAATCACTGTATTTTTACTAATAATACCTGGTTGTTTCGTTTTGTATAATATATGTTTATAGAATTTTTGGGTACATATATAATATATCACTGTATGAATATATAATGTATGTCTCCCCCATTCTATCAACTATGCATTTATATGTTATATTTATTGGATTGTGAGTCCCCGCTATTTGTATGTCTCTATTCCCCCCATCTTTTTTTTTGGTACTTCGTAAAAGTATAGTGTTTTATCAAATGCATTATTGACTCCTTGGACAGTGTCTTCCTTGTTTTAATTGTTAATTTTCTGACTTGTCCTGCAAGTACTATAGTCCTTAAGTTAAATATCTTGCAATTTTTTCACCATGTCATGATATGATTATATTATAGATATGTATTGTTTTCCTCTGTGGTATATATACAATGCTGCACTTAAGAAGAGAAAAATGTATAAAAAAATTATAATGTATTGAGAGTAGTGTTGAGCATTCCGATACCGCAAGTATCGGGTATCGGCCAATACTTGCGGTATCGGAATTCCGATACCGGGATTCCGATACTTGCCGCGTATCGGATACCGGAATCGGAAGTTCTAAGATTCAAAAAGCAGAAATTCAGCCAATGAGATTGATTCCAAGTGTGGGCACATCCTGTTTAGCATGGAGGGCATGAAACTACTGGCAAGGCTGTGATTGGCTGGTGTAATGATGTCATGATGCAGTTTAAAAGTCGCTGGCGCCATTTTGCGATCACTCTGCTGTGAATTCAGTTAGTGACAGGACGCTGTTTGCTGACTGAGGGACAGTTTAGAGATAGCGATTTGCTTCTTTGTGCTTTCCAAAGGCTAATTTAGCAACCGCTGTGTTCACCTACTATTCACCTTGCTTTTGCCTTGTAGCGCTGTTTTCACAGCGATCTGCAGGGTCTGTGTGTGTGTGTGTGTGAGTGCAGCCCAGTCTCCAGTCTGAGTGCAGCCACATAGGCCATCCATAGTTGGTTGTATTCAGTTCAGGGAGGGTGGTTCATTGCCTCATACTGTTCCTTTTTTTTTTTTTTTTCCCAAGTAGTGTAGTCTGCTGCTAATTTATTCAAAAAAATCCTATTAGTGTCTTTCCACCCGTCTCCAGCTAATTTGTGGAAAAACACTACATAGGATAAAGTAGAGGAGGGTTTTTGGGCCTTGCAGCGCCGTTTACGGCTGTCTGCACGGTCTCCGTGTGACTGCAGCTCGCCCTGTAATCTGTGAGCAGCTGTAGCCTGGTTGTCTCCAGCTCAGGGTTTTTCACTGCGTCATACCGCCAAATCAATTTTCTTTTTTTTCAAAGTAGTGTAGTCTGCTGCTAATTAATTTAAAAAAATCCTATTAGTGTCTTTCCACCCGTCTCCAGCTAATTTGTGGAAAAACACTACATAGGATAAAGTAGAGGAGGGTTTTTGGGCCTTGCAGCGCCGTTTACGGCTGTCTGCACGGTCTCCGTGTGACTGCAGCTCGCCCTGTAATCTGTGAGCAGCTGTAGCCTGGTTGTCTCCAGCTCAGGGTTTTTCACTGCGTCATACCGCCAAATCAATTTTCTTTTTTTTCAAAGTAGTGTAGTCTGCTGCTAATTAATTTAAAAAAATCCTATTAGTGTCTTTCCACCCGTCTCCAGCTAATTTGTGGAAAAACACTACATAGGATAAAGTAGAGGAGGGTTTTTGGGCCTTGCAGCGCCGTTTACGGCTGTCTGCACGGTCTCCGTGTGACTGCAGCTCGCCCTGTAATCTGTGAGCAGCTGTAGCCTGGTTGTCTCCAGCTCAGGGTTTTTCACTGCGTCATACCGCCAAATCAATTTTCTTTTTTTTCAAAGTAGTGTAGTCTGCTGCTAATTAATTTAAAAAAATCCTATTAGTGTCTTTCCACCCGTCTCCAGCTAATTTGTGGAAAAACACTACATAGGATAAAGTAGAGGAGGGTTTTTGGGCCTTGCAGCGCCGTTTACGGCTGTCTGCACGGTCTCCGTGTGACTGCAGCTCGCCCTGTAATCTGTGAGCAGCTGTAGCCTGGTTGTCTCCAGCTCAGGGTTTTTCACTGCGTCATACCGCCAAATCAATTTTCTTTTTTTTCAAAGTAGTGTAGTCTGCTGCTAATTAATTTAAAAAAATCCTATTAGTGTCTTTCCACCCGTCTCCAGCTAATTTGTGGAAAAACACTACATAGGATAAAGTAGAGGAGGGTTTTTGGGCCTTGCAGCGCCGTTTACGGCTGTCTGCACGGTCTCCGTGTGGCTGCAGCTCGCCCTGTAATCTGTGAGCAGCTATAGCCTGGTTGTCTCCAGCTCAGGGTTTTTCACTGCGTCATACCGCCAAATCAATTTTCTTTTTTTTCCAAATAGTGTAGTCTGCTGCTAATTTATTCAAAAAAATCCTATTAGTGTCTTTCCACCCGTCTCCAGCTAATTTGTGGAAAAACACTACATAGGATAAAGTAGAGGAGGGTTTTTGGGCCTTGTAGCGCCGTTTACGTCTGTCTGCACGGTCTCCGTGTGACTGCAGCTCTATCTGTTGTCAGTTCAGCCCCCAAAAAATAAATAAATAATAAAGTTCACCAAACACACCATTTACACCACTTTACATTTGTGTAGGCCACATTAGCTCATATTAAAGTCTAGTCCACACTTTAGATAATTAGTGCTTCTTATACCTGTTAGGAGGAGTTGCTCAGGAATAAGCACACAAATCTGTTAGTACTTTTCTGCTTATCTTTATCAGTCAACCAAGATGAAGAAGGCAGTGAGTAAGGCACGGGGGCGTGGGAGCCGTCGCGGAGCAGGGAGGGGACGTGGGGATTCTGTGCCTGCTGCGGGCACCGGTGACTCATCAGCACCCACTTTCACCAGGCAACAGTCGTTCATGCGAAGCTTTGTGTCCGAGCGCCGTACACCGCTGCTGCGTGAAGAACAAATTGAAGCTGTTGTCGGATGGATGGCAGCTAATGCATCAACTTCCATTAGTGCCACATCCTCTCAGACACAGAGCACTGGAGAGCAGCCATCTGTCTCTTCACCACCTGCCAAATTGCCCAGGCAGACAGAGAGCCCAGGACAGGAGCCGTCTCTACTTCTGTTCTCTGAATCTCTTGGCTTGGAAACAGGGGGCCAGCCAAGCAGCATTGGAGAAATGGAAGAAGAGGCAGGGTGCAGTGATGCCCAACAGCTTTTTCTGTCTTCCTCTGAAGAGGCGGGTGGGCCAGTGGCTCCGGTCACCACATCGCAGGCCGCATCAGCTGATGATGACACTCAGGTGCCACTTACTGGTGCGTGCTCTGCTGCTGAGACTACCCAGGAGGAGCAGTTGGGGGCAGAGGGTAGTGTAGATGATGAGGTCCTCGACCCATCTTGGCGTGAGGGACAGGAAGGTGGTGGGAGCAGCTCTGAGGAAGAGATTCCCCGTACGGCCCAAAGAGGGAGAGGGAGGGGGAAGACTGCGGATCCTGCAGCCTCCGCTTTGGCACCCGTTAGGAGCATGTCTCTTCCAAAAGCCAAAAAGGGCGCTCCCAAGACTTGCAGTGCCTGGTCCTTTTTTGACACAGTTGCAGATGACATTTGCTATGTCAGATGCAACGTGTGTCATCAAAAAGTCAAAAGAGGGAAAAATGTCAGCAACCTCAATACCTCCAACATGTGGAAACATGTGCGCAACAGGCACCCGGCGGAGTTAGAAAAACACACTGAAGAGGTAGGCCAACCAACAGCGGCAGCTACCACCTCTTCAGCTCGTGTTGCCTCTTCCTCTACCTCACACGCAGCTGGTTCGGCGTCCTCCCAGGATCGCCGTGGAAGAACCTCTGCCCCTGTTGTCCAGAGACCCGCTGTAATTCCACCCGCAGCGCCACTTTCCCAGTCATCCACACACTCCCAGCCCAGTCTACAGCCATCGGTAGTACAGGCATGGGAGAAAAGGCGGCCTTTCTCGTCAAACCACCCACGAGCACAGGCTCTGACTGCAGGCATTGCCAAACTTCTGTCACTGGAAATGCTGTCATTCAGGCTGGTGGAGACTGACAGCTTCCGTGACTTGATGTCATTGGCAGTCCCACAGTACAATGTGCCCAGCCGCTTTTACTTCAGCAGGCAAGCCGTCCCTGCCCTGCAGAAGCATGTGGAGGGACACATAAAACACGCGCTACTGAACGCCGTCAGTAGCAAGGTCCACCTCACCACCGATGCGTGGACCAGTCAACATGGACAGGGGCGATACCTTTCCCTCACTGCCCATTGGGTTAATGTCGTTGAGCCGGGTACAGACCGTGCGAGTGGCGCAGGACGTGTCCTGCCCACTCCAAGGATTGCAGGAATCCATTCTGTACGCATTGACTCCTCCTCTTACACCAGTTCCTCAGAATCATCGCTGCAGGAGCCGTCACAGTCCACCTCCACATGGACCCGTGATGAACGTGTACCTGTTACGACCGACATGAGCACAGCCGTGGCCAAACGTCAACAGGCCGTCTTGAAATTAATTTTCTTGGGGAATCGTAGCCACACAGCGCAGGAGCTCTGGAATGCCATCAAGCAGGAGAGCGATGTGTGGTTTGTGCCAGCGAATCTCCAGCCAGGCATGGTAGTGTGTGATAATGGCCGAAATCTGGTGGCAGCTCTGGGCCTCGGCAACCTCACTCACATCCCATGTCTGGCACATGTGCTCAATTTGGTCGTGCAGAGCTTTTTGAGGGACTATCCGGATCTTGATGCACTGCTGCACAAGGTCCGCCTAGAGTGTGCTCACTTGCGGCGTTCCAGCACGGCAAAAGCGCGCATTGCGGCTCTGCAGCGCCGACACCGCCTGCCGGAACATCGCATCATATGTGACCTACCTACCAGGTGGAATTCCACGTTACATATGTTGGAGCGGTTGTGTGAGCAGCAGCAAGCTGTAATGGAGTACCAGCTGCTTCAGGCGCAAAAAAGTCGCAGTCAGCGCCGTACAGACTTCACAACCACAGAGTGGGCCACTATGAATGACGTCTGCCAGGTTTTGCGTCCCTTTGATTATTCCATGCGGATGGCGAGTGCAGATGATGCACTAGTCAGCATGACTGTCCCCCTTATCTGCCTGCTTGAAAAATCACTGCAAGCGCTAAGGGATGATGTTGTGGAAGAGGTGGAGGATGAGGATTCACCATTTCCATCATCTTCTGGACAGTCAGCGCCACGTGGTTCCTCACAAACGCGTAGGCAGGGGACCGTTTGTGAGGAGGATGAGGAGGAGTCAATGGAGGAGGAAGACATCCGTCCAGAGGAGGGAGTTACACAATTGTCCAGTACTCAGTGTGTACAGCGAGGGTGGGGTGATGACGAGCGGGCAGAGATCACGCCTCCAGCAGGGGACAGCGTTTCTTGGGCAGTTGGCAGTCTGCAGCACATGGTGGATTACATGCTGCAGTGCCTGAGAAACGACCGCCGCATCGCCCACATTCTCAACATGTCTGATTATTGGGTGTTCACCCTCCTCGATCCTCGCTACCGGGACAACGTAGAAAGCCTCATCACACCGTTGAACCGGGAGCGAAAAATGCGGGAGTACCAAGACACACTGGTCAATTCCATCATCTTCTCCATTCCAACTGAGAGAAGTGCTGCTAGTGCATTCCAAAGCAGCTCAGTGCGTCCAGGCCGTGGTGGAGGCTCTGCACAAAGAGGGAGCAGAAGCAGTGCCTCTGCCCAAGGCAAGACCAGTATGGCCGAACTGTGGCACAGTTTTCTGTGCCCGCCACAAAAGTCTACACCATCACAGACGGCTCCAGTCAGCAGGAGGCAACGGTTCCGTCAGATGGTGACAGACTACATGTCTTGCCCTCTTGCTGTACTCCCAGACGGCTCTTCCCCTTTCAAGTTTTGGGTCTCAAAGCTGGATACATGGCCAGAGCTAAGCCAGTATGCATTGGAGGTGCTGTCTTGCCCTGCGGCCAGTGTATTATCGGAACGTGTCTTTAGTGCTGCAGGTGGTGTACTAACTGACCGTCGCATGCGACTATCCTCCGATAACGTTGACCGGCTTACTTTCCTGAAAATGAACAAGGCCTGGATCTCGCCGGAATTTGCCACTCCTCCTCCTGATTGAATAATTAGGTCACTGTATACGTTATCCAGGTCTCCTGTTGTGTTCATCTTTCTACCACCTGAACTTAAATTCCTGGGCTCCAACACCGCCAGTTGAGGCTCAGACGTGCCGTCTGCACAGTCAAAACATACGACCCAGTGTTATTGGGTTTCAGTAACGTCAGCTGATCCCCAGCTGTGTAGCCGGCAATGTGTCATGCGACCGCCACGCTGACACAACAACTGAAATGTAAGGGAATCTGTCCCCCCCCCCCCAAGGCGTTTGTTACTGAAAGAGCCACCTTGTGCAGCAGTAATGCTGCCCAAGGAAAAGGTAGCTATTTTTGTTTAGCTCCTTGCACACGCAGAACTTAACACTTATAAAATGTGTCCACTGATACCGTAAAACCGTCCCGGAGGTGGGACTTTCCTTCGTAATGTGACGCAGCCCAGCCGTCATTCCTACCCCCCCGGCGCCGCGCACCGGCTCCTCAGCGTTGTTTTATTCCGTCCAGGAGCCTGCGCTGTTATGTTATCCCGTGGCCAGGCACACTTAGCGCTGCCCGTCTTCTGGCATCATTTGGTGTCTGGATGGCTGCGCCTGTGCGGCCGCGCTGGCAGAGAGCCCGCCTCGCAGTGTCTTCTGATTTAATCCCACTGGGGGCCTGGGATCCATGGACATGCGCAGTGCATATCTGAACCTCCACCTCTCACTCATTTCCCTATGGCTTCTTCAGACTGTTCGGTGTCAGCTGGTCCCTAACAGCATGCCACGGCCGTGACACCGCACAGTCTGAAGAAGCCATAGGGAGATGAGTGAGAGGTGGAGGTTCAGATATGCACTGCGCATGTCCATGGATCCCAGGCCCCCAGTGGGATTAAATCAGAAGACACTGCGAGGCGGGCTCTCTGCCAGCGCGGCCGCACAGGCGCAGCCATCCAGACACCAAATGATGCCAGAAGACGGGCAGCGCTAAGTGTGCCTGGCCACGGGATAACATAACAGCGCAGGCTCCTGGACGGAATAAAACAACGCTGAGGAGCCGGTGTGCGGCGCCGGGGGGGTAGGAATGACGGCTGGGCTGCGTCACATTACGAAGGAAAGTCCCACCTCCGGGACGGTTTTACGGTTGCAGGGGACACATTTTATAAGTGTTTAGTTCTGTGTTTGCAAGGAGCATGATGAAAAGAGCCACCTTTTCCTTTTGCATCTTTTGTGCTGCACAAGCTGGCTCTTTCAGCTACAAACGCCTTGGGGGGGGGTTAAAGGTTCCCTTTCGACTTTCTCAGGCTTCGGCCTACATTGTGTTCCTCTGCTTTTCCACCTGTCCCTGGGCTCCAACACCGCTAGTTGTTGCCTGGTAGTGCTGTACGCACAGTCCCAACAGTCGCTCCTCTGTTATTGGGGTTCAGTAACGTCAGCTGTTCCCCTGCTGTGTGTGTGGCAATCCCTCCTACCTCCTCCAACCTCCTCCTCCTCCACCTGTCCCTGGGCTCCAACACCGCCAGTTGCCGTCCAGAAGTGCTGTACGCACAGTCAACAGTCCCTCCTCTGTTATTGGGGTTCAGTAACGTCAGCTGTTCCCCTGCTGTGTGTGTGGCAATCCCTCCTACCTCCTCCAACCTCCTCCTCCTCCACCTGTCCCTGGGCTCCAACACCGCCAGTTGCCGTCCAGAAGTGCTGTACGCACAGTCAACAGTCCCTCCTCTGTTATTGGGGTTCAGTAACGTCAGCTGTTCCCCTGCTGTGTGTGTGGCAATCCCTCCTACCTCCTCCAACCTCCTCCTCCTCCACCTGTCCCTGGGCTCCAACACCGCCAGTTGCCGTCCAGAAGTGCTGTACGCACAGTCAACAGTCCCTCCTCTGTTATTGGGGTTCAGTAACGTCAGCTGTTCCCCTGCTGTGTGTGTGGCAATCCCTCCTACCTCCTCCAACCTCCTCCAACCTCCTCCTCCTCCACCTGTCCCTGGGCTCCAACACCGCCAGTTGCCGTCCAGAAGTGCTGTACGCACAGTCAACAGTCCCTCCTCTGTTATTGGGGTTCAGTAACGTCAGCTGTTCCCCTGCTGTGTGTGTGGCAATCCCTCCTACCTCCTCCAACCTCCTCCTCCTCCACCTGTCCCTGGGCTCCAACACCGCCAGTTGCCGTCCAGAAGTGCTGTACGCACAGTCAACAGTCCCTCCTCTGTTATTGGGGTTCAGTAACGTCAGCTGTTCCCCTGCTGTGTGTGTGGCAATCCCTCCTACCTCCTCCAACCTCCTCCTCCTCCACCTGTCCCTGGGCTCCAACACCGCCAGTTGCCGTCCAGAAGTGCTGTACGCACAGTCAACAGTCCCTCCTCTGTTATTGGGGTTCAGTAACGTCAGCTGTTCCCCTGCTGTGTGTGTGGCAATCCCTCCTACCTCCTCCAACCTCCTCCTCCTCCACCTGTCCCTGGGCTCCAACACCGCCAGTTGCCGTCCAGAAGTGCTGTACGCACAGTCAACAGTCCCTCCTCTGTTATTGGGGTTCAGTAACGTCAGCTGTTCCCCTGCTGTGTGTGTGGCAATCCCTCCTACCTCCTCCAACCTCCTCCAACCTCCTCCTCCTCCACCTGTCCCTGGGCTCCAACACCGCCAGTTGCCGTCCAGAAGTGCTGTACGCACAGTCAACAGTCCCTCCTCTGTTATTGGGGTTCAGTAACGTCAGCTGTTCCCCTGCTGTGTGTGTGGCAATCCCTCCTACCTCCTCCAACCTCCTCCTCCTCCACCTGTCCCTGGGCTCCAACACCGCCAGTTGCCGTCCAGAAGTGCTGTACGCACAGTCAACAGTCCCTCCTCTGTTATTGGGGTTCAGTAACGTCAGCTGTTCCCCTGCTGTGTGTGTGGCAATCCCTCCTACCTCCTCCAACCTCCTCCTCCTCCACCTGTCCCTGGGCTCCAACACCGCCAGTTGCCGTCCAGAAGTGCTGTACGCACAGTCAACAGTCCCTCCTCTGTTATTGGGGTTCAGTAACGTCAGCTGTTCCCCTGCTGTGTGTGTGGCAATCCCTCCTACCTCCTCCAACCTCCTCCTCCTCCACCTGTCCCTGGGCTCCAACACCGCCAGTTGCCGTCCAGAAGTGCTGTACGCACAGTCAACAGTCCCTCCTCTGTTATTGGGGTTCAGTAACGTCAGCTGTTCCCCTGCTGTGTGTGTGGCAATCCCTCCTACCTCCTCCAACCTCCTCCAACCTCCTCCTCCTCCACCTGTCCCTGGGCTCCAACACCGCCAGTTGCCGTCCAGAAGTGCTGTACGCACAGTCAACAGTCCCTCCTCTGTTATTGGGGTTCAGTAACGTCAGCTGTTCCCCTGCTGTGTGTGTGGCAATCCCTCCTACCTCCTCCAACCTCCTCCTCCTCCACCTGTCCCTGGGCTCCAACACCGCCAGTTGCCGTCCAGAAGTGCTGTACGCACAGTCAACAGTCCCTCCTCTGTTATTGGGGTTCAGTAACGTCAGCTGTTCCCCTGCTGTGTGTGTGGCAATCCCTCCTACCTCCTCCAACCTCCTCCTCCTCCACGTGTCCCTGGGCTCCAACACCGCCAGTTGCCGTCCAGAAGTGCTGTACGCACAGTCAACAGTCCCTCCTCTGTTATTGGGGTTCAGTAACGTCAGCTGTTCCCCTGCTGTGTGTGTGGCAATCCCTCCTACCTCCTCCTACCTCCTCCAACCTCCTCCTCCTCCACCTGTCCCTGGGCTCCAACACCGCCAGTTGCCGTCCAGAAGTGCTGTACGCACAGTCAACAGTCCCTCCTCTGTTATTGGGGTTCAGTAACGTCAGCTGTTCCCCTGCTGTGTGTGTGGCAATCCCTCCTACCTCCTCCAACCTCCTCCTCCTCCACCTGTCCCTGGGCTCCAACACCGCCAGTTGCCGTCCAGAAGTGCTGTACGCACAGTCAACAGTCCCTCCTCTGTTATTGGGGTTCAGTAACGTCAGCTGTTCCCCTGCTGTGTGTGTGGCAATCCCTCCTACCTCCTCCTACCTCCTCCAACCTCCTCCTCCTCCACCTGTCCCTGGGCTCCAACACCGCCAGTTGCCGTCCAGAAGTGCTGTACGCACAGTCAACAGTCCCTCCTCTGTTATTGGGGTTCAGTAACGTCAGCTGTTCCCCTGCTGTGTGTGTGGCAATCCCTCCTACCTCCTCCTACCTCCTCCAACCTCCTCCTCCTCCACCTGTCCCTGGGCTCCAACACCGCCAGTTGCCGTCCAGAAGTGCTGTACGCACAGTCAACAGTCCCTCCTCTGTTATTGGGGTTCAGTAACGTCAGCTGTTCCCCTGCTGTGTGTGTGGCAATCCCTCCTACCTCCTCCAACCTCCTCCTCCTCCACGTGTCCCTGGGCTCCAACACCGCTAGTTGCCGTCCAGAAGTGCTGTACGCACAGAGCCAAACACCTCGCCAATGTGTTAGTGGGGTTCAGCACCGCCAGCTGTTCCCCTGCTGTGTATACGGCAACGTGTACTGCGACCGCCACGCAGACACAACAAGTTAAATGTAAGGGAACCTGACCCCCCCCCCCCCCCCAGGCGTTTGTTACTGAAGGAGCCACCTTGTGCAGCAGTAATGATGATGCAAAGGGAAAAAGTGCCTCTTTTCGTGATGCTCCTTGCACATGCTGAACCAAACACTTATGAAATGTGTCCCCACACAGCGTTACACCGTCCGGTAGGTGGAACTTTCCTTTGTCGTGTGACGCAGCACAGCCATCATTTTTACCCCCTTGGCGCCGTGCGCCCCCTCCTCAGCGTTGTTTGAATCTGTCCCGGAGCCTGCGCTGTTAGGTTAGCCCTTGGCCATGCACACATGTTGCGCTGCCCGTCTTCTGACCTCATTTGGTGTCAGGCTGGCTGCGCCTGTGCGGGTGCGCTGGCCGAGATCCCGCCTCGCAGTGTCGTCTAATGTAATCCCACCGCGGGCCTGTGATCCGTGCCCGTGCGCAGTGCATATCCTCTCCTCTCACTCCCCTCCCTACGGCTTCTTCAGACTGTGCGATGTCAGCTGGTCCCTAATAGCATGCCACGGCCGTGACACCGCACAGTCTGAAAAAGCCGTAGGGAGGGGAGTGAGAGGAGAGGATATGCACTGCGCACGGGCACGGATCACAGGCCCGCGGTGGGATTACATGAGACGACACTGCGAGGCGGGATCTCGGCCAGCGCACCCGCACAGGCGCAGCCAGCCTGACACCAAATGAGGTCAGAAGACGGGCAGCGCAACATGTGTGCATAGCCATGGGCTAACCTAACAGCGCAGGCTCCGGGACAGATTCAAACAACGCTGAGGAGGGGGCGAACGGCGACAAGGGGGTAAAAATGATGGCTGTGCTGCGTCACACGACAAAGGAAAGTTCCACCTACCGGACGGTTTAACGCTGTGTGGGGACACATTTCATAAATGTTAGGTTCCGCATGTACAAGGACCATAATTAAAAGAGCTAAGTTTACCTTTTCCAGCATTAGTGCTGTACACAATGGCTCTTTCAGCTACAAACGCCTGGGGGGGGGGGGGGTTAAAGGTTTCCTTTCAACTTGCTCGAGTGCAGGCTTCGGCCTACACTCCGCTCCCCCTGCTCCTCCTGCTGACCCTGGGCTCTAACACCGCCAGTTTTTGCCCAGATGTGCTAGCTGCACAGAGAAAAACACCAGCCAATGTGTCAGTGGGGTCCAGCACCGCCAGCTGTTCCCCTGCTGTGTAGCCGGCAACGTGTCCTGCGACCGCCACGCAGACACAAGAACTGAAATTGAAGGGAACCTGTCCCCCCTCCCCCAGGTGTTTCTATGTTTTACAGCTACCTTGAACAGCAGTAATGCTGCATGTGTTCAAGGTGGCTCAGAAACTTATTCTCCTTGCCCATGTTGAAGTGAACACGTCTAAAATGTGTCCTCTGTGACCATTAAAACGTCCCTCAGGTGTGATTTGACTTTGTATTGACACACGCAACAAGCTCCTTGGTAACGCTGCCCGTCTTCTGGCATCATTGTTTGGCTGGCTGCGCTTCTGCGGCCGCCCTGACCCACACAACAGCCCTCGTTGTCTTATTTAATGGGACTGCGAGGGTGTGATTGATGGGCAGGATCAGTGCATCAGTTCGCCTGTCCCTCCTCTCCTTCCGCCTTCTTCGGACTGTGCGGCTTCATGGCCGTGGCATGCGATAAGGGATCAGATGACGCCGCACAGTCTGAAGCGGGTGTAAGGACCCGAGTGTGAGAGGCGAACATATGTGCTGCGCCAGGCCCTGAATCCCAGCCCCGCAGTGTTTTAACAATGTTAAGACACTGCGGGGCTGGGATTCATGGTCATCGCGAACCGCACCGGCCGACATTACATGATGCCAGAAGATGGGCAGCGCTAACGGCGCTAGGCCAGGGGATAACACGACAGCGCAGACTCCTGTACAGCAAATAACAACGCTCGGGAGGCTGCACCCAGCACCAAGGTGGGATTCTTGACACCTGTGCTGCGTCTCATTACAAAGGGAACTCTCGCCTCCATTACACAGTTTGACTGTATAAAGGGCTAAATGTTATACGTGTTCCATTCAGCGTGTGCAAGGAGAAAAATTACAAGAGCAACCTTTGACTTGCGCAGCACTGCTGCTGCATAAGCTGTGGCTCTTCTACTTTGTAACCCCTGAGGGGGGGTTAAAGGTGACTTTTGAAATCGGTTCAATTAGGCTTCGGCCTACACTCTGCCCCACCTGCAGAGCCCGGGCTCCAACAACGCTAGTTGCTGTCCGGAAGTGCTGGCTGCACAGAGCCAAACACCTCGCCAATGTGTCAGTGGGGTCCAGCACTGCCAGCTGTTCCCCTGCTGTGTAGCCGGCAACGTGTCCTGCAAAAGCCACGCAGACACAACACACCCAAAGCTGCCGCCTGTGCAGGCTTCGGCCTACACTCCCCTCCCCCTGCTCCTCCTCCTCCTGCTCCTCCTCCTGCTGTCCCTGGGCTCTAACACACCGCCAGTTTTTGCCCAGATGTGCTAGCTGCACAGAGAAAAACACCAGCCAATGTGTCAGTGGGGTCCAGCACCGCCAGCTGTTCCCCTGCTGTGCAGCCGGCAACGTGTCCTGCAAAAGCCACGCAGACACAAGAACTGAAATTGAAGGGAACCTGTCCCCCCTCCCCCAGGCGTTTTTACGTTATCCAGCCACCTTGTACAGCGGTAATGCTGCATGTGTGCAAGGTGGCTCAGAAACGTATTCTCCTCGCACATGTGGAACTGAAAACACGTCTGCAATGTGTCCTCTGTGTGACCATTTAACCGTCCCGGTGGTGTGACTTTCCTTTGTAATGACACGCTGCAACCCCCTTGGTAGCGCTGCCCGTCTTCTGGCATCATTGTTTGGCTGCCTGCGCCTCTGCGGCCGCCCTGACCCACACAACGCCCCTCGGTGTCTTATTTATTGGGACTGCGAGGGTGTGATTGATGGGCAGGATCAGTGCATCAGTTCGCCTGTCCCTCCTCTCCTTCCGCCTTCTTCGGACTGTGCGGCTTCATGGCCGTGGCATGCGATAAGGGATCAGATGACGCCGCATAGTCTGAAGCAGGTGTAAGAACCCAAGCGAGAGGCGAACATATGTACTGCGCCAGGCCATGAATCCCAGCCCCGCAGTGTTTAAACTATGTCAATACACTGCGGGGCTGTGATTCATGGGCATCGCGAACCGCACCGGCCAACATTAAATGAGGTCAGAAGATGGGCAGCGCTAACAGCGCTAGGCCAGGGGATAACACGACAGCGCAGACTCCTGTACAGCAAATAACAACGCTCAGGAGGCTGCACCCAGCACCAAGGTGGGATTCTTGACATCTGTGCTGCGTCTCATTACAAAGGGAACTCGCGCCTCCAACACAGTTTGACTGTATAAAGGGCTAAATGTTATACGTGTTTCATTCAGCGTGTGCAAGGAGAAAAATTACAAGAGCAACCTTTGACTTGCGCAGCACTGCTGCTGCATAAGCTGTGGCTCTTCTACTTTGTAACCCCTGAGGGGGGGTTAAAGGTGACTTTTGAAATCGGTTCAATTAGGCTTCGGCCTACACTCTGCTCCACCTGCAGAGCCCGGGCTCCAACAACGCTAGTTGCTGTCCGGAAGTGCTGGCTGCACAGAGCCAAACACCTCGCCAATGTGTCAGTGGGGTCCGGCACCGCCAGCTGTTCCCCTGCTGTGTAGCCGGCAACGTGTCCTGCAAAAGCCACGCAGACACAACACACCCAAAGCTGCCGCCTGTGCAGGCTTCGGCCTACACTCCCCTCCCCCTGCTCCTCCTCCTCCTGCTCCTCCTCCTGCTGTCCCTGGGCTCTAACACACCGCCAGTTTTTGCCCAGATGTGCTAGCTGCACAGAGAAAAACACCAGCCAATGTGTCAGTGGGGTCCAGCACCGCCAGCTGTTCCCCTGCTGTGCAGCCGGCAACGTGTCCTGCAAAAGCCACGCAGACACAAGAACTGAAATTGAAGGGAACCTGTCCCCCCTCCCCCAGGCGTTTTTACGTTATCCAGCCACCTTGTACAGCGGTAATGCTGCATGTGTGCAAGGTGGCTCAGAAACGTATTCTCCTCGCACATGTGGAACTGAAAACACGTCTGCAATGTGTCCTCTGTGTGACCATTTAACCGTCCCGGTGGTGTGACTTTCCTTTGTAATGACACGCTGCAACCCCCTTGGTAGCGCTGCCCGTCTTCTGGCATCATTGTTTGGCTGCCTGCGCCTCTGCGGCCGCCCTGACCCACACAACGCCCCTCGGTGTCTTATTTATTGGGACTGCGAGGGTGTGATTGATGGGCAGGATCAGTGCATCAGTTCGCCTGTCCCTCCTCTCCTTCCGCCTTCTTCGGACTGTGCGGCTTCATGGCCGTGGCATGCGATAAGGGATCAGATGACGCCGCATAGTCTGAAGCAGGTGTAAGAACCCAAGCGAGAGGCGAACATATGTACTGCGCCAGGCCATGAATCCCAGCCCCGCAGTGTTTAAACTATGTCAATACACTGCGGGGCTGTGATTCATGGGCATCGCGAACCGCACCGGCCAACATTAAATGAGGTCAGAAGATGGGCAGCGCTAACAGCGCTAGGCCAGGGGATAACACGACAGCGCAGACTCCTGTACAGCAAATAACAACGCTCAGGAGGCTGCACCCAGCACCAAGGTGGGATTCTTGACATCTGTGCTGCGTCTCATTACAAAGGGAACTCGCGCCTCCAACACAGTTTGACTGTATAAAGGGCTAAATGTTATACGTGTTTCATTCAGCGTGTGCAAGGAGAAAAATTACAAGAGCAACCTTTGACTTGCGCAGCACTGCTGCTGCATAAGCTGTGGCTCTTCTACTTTGTAACCCCTGAGGGGGGGTTAAAGGTGACTTTTGAAATCGGTTCAATTAGGCTTCGGCCTACACTCTGCTCCACCTGCAGAGCCCGGGCTCCAACAACGCTAGTTGCTGTCCGGAAGTGCTGGCTGCACAGAGCCAAACACCTCGCCAATGTGTCAGTGGGGTCCAGCACCGCCAGCTGTTCCCCTGCTGTGTAGCCGGCAACGTGTCCTGCAAAAGCCACGCAGACACAACACACCCAAAGCTGCCGCCTGTGCAGGCTTCGGCCTACACTCCCCTCCCCCTGCTCCTCCTCCTCCTGCTCCTCCTCCTGCTGTCCCTGGGCTCTAACACACCGCCAGTTTTTGCCCAGATGTGCTAGCTGCACAGAGAAAAACACCAGCCAATGTGTCAGTGGGGTCCAGCACCGCCAGCTGTTCCCCTGCTGTGCAGCCGGCAACGTGTCCTGCAAAAGCCACGCAGACACAAGAACTGAAATTGAAGGGAACCTGTCCCCCCTCCCCCAGGCGTTTTTACGTTATCCAGCCACCTTGTACAGCGGTAATGCTGCATGTGTGCAAGGTGGCTCAGAAA
The DNA here is from genome assembly GCF_051348905.1 of Ranitomeya variabilis. NCBI lineage: Eukaryota > Metazoa > Chordata > Amphibia > Anura > Dendrobatidae > Ranitomeya > Ranitomeya variabilis. The sequence continues at coordinate 69,485,714 of NC_135239.1, read as the reverse complement.
CGTATTCTCCTCGCACATGTGGAACTGAAAACACGTCTGCAATGTGTCCTCTGTGTGACCATTTAACCGTCCCGGTGGTGTGACTTTCCTTTGTAATGACACGCTGCAACCCCCTTGGTAGCGCTGCCCGTCTTCTGGCATCATTGTTTGGCTGCCTGCGCCTCTGCGGCCGCCCTGACCCACACAACGCCCCTCGGTGTCTTATTTATTGGGACTGCGAGGGTGTGATTGATGGGCAGGATCAGTGCATCAGTTCGCCTGTCCCTCCTCTCCTTCCGCCTTCTTCGGACTGTGCGGCTTCATGGCCGTGGCATGCGATAAGGGATCAGATGACGCCGCATAGTCTGAAGCAGGTGTAAGAACCCAAGCGAGAGGCGAACATATGTACTGCGCCAGGCCATGAATCCCAGCCCCGCAGTGTTTAAACTATGTCAATACACTGCGGGGCTGTGATTCATGGGCATCGCGAACCGCACCGGCCAACATTAAATGAGGTCAGAAGATGGGCAGCGCTAACAGCGCTAGGCCAGGGGATAACACGACAGCGCAGACTCCTGTACAGCAAATAACAACGCTCAGGAGGCTGCACCCAGCACCAAGGTGGGATTCTTGACATCTGTGCTGCGTCTCATTACAAAGGGAACTCGCGCCTCCAACACAGTTTGACTGTATAAAGGGCTAAATGTTATACGTGTTTCATTCAGCGTGTGCAAGGAGAAAAATTACAAGAGCAACCTTTGACTTGCGCAGCACTGCTGCTGCATAAGCTGTGGCTCTTCTACTTTGTAACCCCTGAGGGGGGGTTAAAGGTGACTTTTGAAATCGGTTCAATTAGGCTTCGGCCTACACTCTGCTCCACCTGCAGAGCCCGGGCTCCAACAACGCTAGTTGCTGTCCGGAAGTGCTGGCTGCACAGAGCCAAACACCTCGCCAATGTGTCAGTGGGGTCCAGCACCGCCAGCTGTTCCCCTGCTGTGTAGCCGGCAACGTGTCCTGCAAAAGCCACGCAGACACAACACACCCAAAGCTGCCGCCTGTGCAGGCTTCGGCCTACACTCCCCTCCCCCTGCTCCTCCTCCTCCTGCTCCTCCTCCTGCTGTCCCTGGGCTCTAACACACCGCCAGTTTTTGCCCAGATGTGCTAGCTGCACAGAGAAAAACACCAGCCAATGTGTCAGTGGGGTCCAGCACCGCCAGCTGTTCCCCTGCTGTGCAGCCGGCAACGTGTCCTGCAAAAGCCACGCAGACACAAGAACTGAAATTGAAGGGAACCTGTCCCCCCTCCCCCAGGCGTTTTTACGTTATCCAGCCACCTTGTACAGCGGTAATGCTGCATGTGTGCAAGGTGGCTCAGAAACGTATTCTCCTCGCACATGTGGAACTGAAAACACGTCTGCAATGTGTCCTCTGTGTGACCATTTAACCGTCCCGGTGGTGTGACTTTCCTTTGTAATGACACGCTGCAACCCCCTTGGTAGCGCTGCCCGTCTTCTGGCATCATTGTTTGGCTGCCTGCGCCTCTGCGGCCGCCCTGACCCACACAACGCCCCTCGGTGTCTTATTTATTGGGACTGCGAGGGTGTGATTGATGGGCAGGATCAGTGCATCAGTTCGCCTGTCCCTCCTCTCCTTCCGCCTTCTTCGGACTGTGCGGCTTCATGGCCGTGGCATGCGATAAGGGATCAGATGACGCCGCATAGTCTGAAGCAGGTGTAAGAACCCAAGCGAGAGGCGAACATATGTACTGCGCCAGGCCATGAATCCCAGCCCCGCAGTGTTTAAACTATGTCAATACACTGCGGGGCTGTGATTCATGGGCATCGCGAACCGCACCGGCCAACATTAAATGAGGTCAGAAGATGGGCAGCGCTAACAGCGCTAGGCCAGGGGATAACACGACAGCGCAGACTCCTGTACAGCAAATAACAACGCTCAGGAGGCTGCACCCAGCACCAAGGTGGGATTCTTGACATCTGTGCTGCGTCTCATTACAAAGGGAACTCGCGCCTCCAACACAGTTTGACTGTATAAAGGGCTAAATGTTATACGTGTTTCATTCAGCGTGTGCAAGGAGCGAAATTAAAAGAGCAACCTTTGACTTGTGCAGCACTACTGCTGCATAAGCTGTGGCTCTTCTACTTTCTAACCCCTGAGGGGGGGTTAAAGGTTACCTTTGAAATTGGTTCAAGTAGGCTTCGGCCTACACTCTGCTCCCCCTGCAGAGCCCGGGCTACAACACCGCTCGTTGCTGTCCGGAAGTGCTGGCTGCACAGAGCCAAACACCTCGCCAATGTGTCAGTGGGGTCCAGCACCGCCAGCTGTTCCCCTGCTGTGCAGCCGGCAACGTGTCCTGCAAAAGCCACGCAGACACTTGCTCTTGTACCTTCTGCTCCACATCCTGGTTCCAGTACCGTCAGCTGGTTCCGGGCAGAGCCTTTGGCTTAGGTGCCTCCCTCTGGGTATCCGAGTTCCACCAACGTCAGGTGGTCCTTGGTAGTGCTTTCAGGCACGGGTACCTCCTGCTTAGTAACCGGGTTCCAGTAACGTCAGCTGGTCCTCGGTAGTTCCATTGGCTCTTGGACCTTCGGCTACCCATCCGGGTTCCAGCACCGTCAGCTGGTTCTCGGCAGTGTCTTTTGCTCTTGTACCTTCTGCTCCCCATCCTGGTTCCAGTACCGTCAGCTGGTTCCGGGCAGAGCCTTTGGCTTAGGTGCCTCCCTCTGGGTATCCGAGTTCCACCAACGTCAGGTGGTCCTTGGTAGTGCTTTCAGGCACGGGTACCTCCTGCTTAGTAACCGGGTTCCAGTAACGTCAGCTGGTCCTCGGTAGTTCCATTGGCTCTTGGACCTTCGGGTAGCCATCCGAGTTCCAGTTCCATCAGCTGGTTCTCGGCATTTTCTCAGCCTTCTTGTACCTTCTGCTACATTTCCAAGTTCAAGAGACTAAACACGATGACCCGGAAGAACACCCCTAAGATGACGACGACACCAGAGACGACAACCACCGTGATGACGACGACCCTGGAGACGATGACCCTGAAGACCACCCCGATGACGACGACCCCGGAGACCACCCCGATGACGACGACCCCGGAGACGACGACCCTGGAGACGACGACGACCTGGAAGACCGAGAAGCAGAAGAACAAGAGGCTGCAGAACAAAGAGCAGAAGGACATTAAGCATAACACAAAATATCAGAGCAAAAAAATATTATGTAAATTATAAGCAGAAGAAGACTAAGCAGTGTATGGGGGTGAGTCCGTTCCTCCTCGTGGTGCCCCTGGATAAAGCCTGATGCTGCAGGCCAAACTGAACGCGGACAAATGTAACTGGTTTGTGACAGGCAGAACGGAAGGTGTAATCTTCAAACTTTTATAGATAACAACTACGGGAATGCCTGTCACAAATAAGAATATGATGAAGAAGTTGAATATGATGAAGATAATAGTAAAATAAAAAGAATATGAACAATGTAACCCAAAAAATAATAGGTAGAAGATGAAGAAGAAGATGAATAAGGTGAAGAAGTTGATGTCAAAGAAGCTGATGATGAGGATAATTAAGAAGAAAGCGTGGGAGAAGTAAAAAAGAAGGTGAAGGGCGTGGAAGTAGTGAAACATCAATATCTGACATAAAAAAAAAAAAAAAAAACATAGTCAAATTCTTTCTAACGCCGAACTTCATAAAAAAAAATTAAAAATCCTGCTATTCTATTACATTGGGCTAAACCTCTGTCCCTTTAATATCTCCGCCACGTCCCCCAATACATCCTACATTATTCTTAGTTGTTTTCCTTCATGTAGAATGAACCTACAAGTTTATAAAGGGTTTATTTTAATTCCGATATTTTCGTCCCATTGACTTGCATTGGGATCGGGTATCGGTATCGGATTGGATCCGATATTTTGACGGTATCGGCCGATACTTTCCGATACCGATACTTTCCGATATCGGAAAGTATCGCTCAACACTAATTGAGAGCACTGTAATAAAAGGGCATTAGGATCACACGAAGCTAGCAAATACAGGTTTTAGCAAGTATGACAGATATGATAGGTAACATCAGAAATGTCACAAAATAAATATAATTTGCATCCTACTGCATGACTGTGCAACATTGCATCTTTTTTTACCAAACGCCTTCGAGATTATATATCAAGTCAAGGATAAATAATCATGGAATCACCTTAATAAAAATTCAATAAAAAAAATATTCTGCAGACTGTGTGGAATCATGGTGCATGTCACAGAGGGCATACCTCCAACTTTTGAAGACAAGGAGAAGCACATGTAATAATGCCCTTACTGAAGACTCTAAGTGTTCTCAACCCACTAAGCTACCTCTTTCATGGCACCCACTGAGTTTGATTCCCTCAAAAAGCCCCCCCCCCTCCAAACAGTATGATACATCCAGAGTGAATTTCCAATGAATTTTACAATTTTTCCTCACAGTACCCTCCAAACTCACAGCATGGTGCTCTTAACACAGATTTCTACCCTTCATTACACACATTATGAGGCACACAGACTCCCCCCAACACTATGAGGCCTCCGCAGTGAACACTCAACAATATGATGTCCCCATAGTATGATGCCCACCAAGCAACCCCCACAGTATCATGCCCTCACACCCATTATGATGCCTTCCATAGTGACCCCCAAACGCATTATGAGGCCCCACACTGATCCCATCCATTGCATTTTGATGACCCCAAGTCCCCCCCTTACAGTATGATGATGAAAAATGCCACCACACACAGCACAATTCCACCACTTTTTCCCATAATGTTTAGACTCCACAGTTTCACCAGACAAAGTATGATTTGTCAAAGTCCCAAATACACAATATGATGCCATGACAGTCCTCACATAGTCCACATACAGTATGATACCTCCACAGTTCCCCCACACAAGTATGGTGTCCCACCAACACACAGTATGAGGCCGACACATAGTATGAGGCTTCCATAGTTATCCCCACACACATCCCACCAACACACAGTATGAGGCCGACACATAGTATTAGGCTTCCATAGTTATCCCCACACACATCCCACCAACACACAGTAGGAGGCCGACACATAGTATGAGGCTTCCATAGTTATCCCCACACACATCCCACCAACACACAGTAGGAGGCCGACACATAGTATGAGGCTTCCATAGTTATCCCCACACACATCCCACCAACACACAGTAGGAGGCCGACACATAGTATGAGGCTTCCATAGTTATCCCCACACACAGTATGATACCACCACAGTTTACCCTAATGTTTATTGGCTGAAAACTTTTATAAATAGAAAACAAAACAAAACTATTTAGCCATGTTCCCTCAATGCGCAGTGGGTGGAATGAGACTCTTAGCAGCAGACGCAATCTAGGGACCATTTGAGACTCAGATGCACAAACTCAATGCTGGAGCAAAGAGCTGAAGGTCCCCTGTTCCACTACTGTTTTTATCTATACCTGCATCCGATGCATGCAGATACCAGTGAAATAAAGAAGCCTGATGTGAGTGGGGGAGCGGTGCCTTTCGGGACAGAACCCACCTAACTTACGGCCCCAAAGCAGCTGTATGGAGTTTTCCTATTAGTCATACACCAATGAGTCAGGTATGACAGTAAACCTTGGAGGAAAATGTTACCCACACCAAGGCACATGTCTGTGCACATTATATCCACACTATGGCGTTGACCTGTATTTGACAGTTTTTTTCTGTCCTCTGCTGGCCAAAAGGATGCTCTACGTATCCTGGTAATGCACATTAATACAATTGTGAGTGGTCTACTTCATTTTTATGCATTTTTTTATTCAAATTATATCCTACTCCCTAAGCTAGCACTTCCTGAGGACAAATTCACACATCAAACCCCATTCTCTAATTATAGGAGATTGTTATGCGTCTTTTACTCACTTGGATAGGTTACAGTAAAACAGCTAATTTAGCTACTATCTGTGCAAAAGCAATTAAAATTTCTCACCTTGTTTAAGTGTGTAAGATTATCTCAGGCCAAAATGGTAGTAAATCTACAGCTTTCTCTAGTGAAGGGAGCAGTGAGATCGTCTATGTCTTTAAGATGTTTCCGGGGAGACAGATATGATCAAAACAAGAACAGCATTATATTTGATGGGTGAACCATCACTGAAACAATTGCAGTTTTAAATAAAGCTGAAATTAAAATTCAGCTGGAAAAATGAAAAATTATTGAAGGAAAAATGATTTATACCATGTTAGCAGGTAGACTATATAATGAGTGTCTTCAGCCTGATGGGTATTAAAACAGTATCATAAAATGAGAATTATTATTGTGTATCCCTAATGAAAGTACCATGCCGTACATTTTGGATAATTTGAAATACATACAGTACTGTGCAAATGTTTTAGGCAGGTGTGAAAAAAATGCTACAAAGTAAGAATGTTTTAAAAAATGGAAGTTTATTTTCATCAATTAACAAAATACAAAGTGAATGAATAAACGAGAAATCTAAATCAAATCAATATTTGATGTAACCACTAACTACCCTTTACTTTCAAAACAACATCAAAACCTCAATTATAGATTCACTTGTACAGAGAACTCGGCCGGGAGGTTGTTCCAAACGTCTTGATGAACTAGTTACAAATCCTCTCTGGATGTATGCAAATTGCCTCTTCTGAGAGAAAGGGGACTTAACTCTATAGCGCCACCTGTTGGAAGTAGCGATCCTACAAGTCACAATTAACCCTTTAACAAGTCGTGCAATATGACTTAGGATAAAAGCCAAATCAGTATCTCAATTCGCAGACACGGTGCTTCGGGATGTATGGCTGTTCAAATCCTCCTGTTTCCTCATGTAATCCCAGACTGGATGATGATAAGATCAGGAGCCTGTGGGGACCATACAGAGGACTAGCTAGGGTTTTGGTTCCAGGAGTGGGGGGGGGGCAAACTTCTGAGTGGGCCCCTAAGCAGGCAACCTTGATTACAACTGGGTGACGCACCCTAAGGCCGGGGTCAAACTTGCGTGTGGGATGCGAGAAACTCATGCAAGTCTCTCACATCAATACCCAGCACTGCCGCAGGCATTCGGGACCATAGCGTGCGGCTGCATGTATTTCTATGCAGCCGCGCACTCCGGTCACGACTGACAGCGGCAGTGCCAGGTATTGATGCAAGAGACTTGCGCAAGTTTCTTGCATTACACTCGCAAGTGTGACCCCGGCCTAAGGGTATGTGCACACGTCAGGATTTTTTGCGTTTTTTTTTCGCATTTTTTCCGCTATAAAACCGCGATAAAAACGCAAAAAAACCGCTAACATATGCCTCCTATTATTTACAGTGTATTCCGCATTTTTTGTGCAAATGTTGCGATTTTTTCTGTGAAAAAATCGCATCGCGGAAAAAAAAGCAACATGTTCATTAAAAATGCGGAATTGCGGGGATTCCGCACACCTAGGAGTCCATTGATCTGCTTACTTCCCGCACGGGGCTGTGCACACCATGCGGGAAGTAAGCAGATTATGTGCGGTTGGTACCCAGGGTGGAGGAGAGGAGACTCTCCTCCACGCACTGGGCACCATATAATTGGTCAAAAATAAGAGAATTAAAATAAAAAATAGTCCTATACTCACCTGCGATGTCCCCCGCAGTGTTCCCGCCTCACCGCTGCATGCTGCCGCTTCGGTTCCTATAGCTGGTGTGCGGTGAAGGACCTGTGATGACGTCACTGTCTTGTGATTGGTCGTGAGCAGTCATGTGACCGCTCACGTGACCGCGACGTCATGGAAGGTCCTGCGCGCACACACCAGCTATAGGAAGAGGAACGGACGCCGCTGAGGAGATCGTCTGGGTGAGTATAAGCATTTTTTAATTTTTTTTATTATTTTTAAACATTCTATCTTTTACTATTGATGCTGCATAAGCTGCATCTATAGTAAAAAGTTGGTCACACTTGTCAAACACTATGTTTGACAAGTGTGACCAACCTGTCAGTCAGTTTTCCAAGCGATGCTACAGATCGCTTGGAAAACTTTAGCATTCTGCAAGCTAATTACGCTTGCAGAATGCTAAAAAAAACGCGGAAAAAACGGAAAAAAACGCAAAAAAAAATGCGGATTTCTTGCAGAAAATTTCCGGTTTTCTTCAGGAAATTTCTGCAAGAAATCCGGACGTGTGCACATACCCTAATAGTGGATGTAGGAGAACCTCAGCAGATGACCGTGCTGAAAATAATCTCTATACAAAGACCAACATTGATATTACCACCATATGATGCTAATACAGTGATAGATACCAGCCCTGCAGAACATGTAAGAGATTACAGTACAGTTACAGATAATGACTTAACCCCTTTCTGACCTCGGACGGGATAGTACGTCCGAGGTCAGAAGCCCCGCTTTGATGCGGGCTCCGGCGGTGAGCCCGCATCAAAGCCGGAACATGTCAGCTGTTTTGAACAGCTGACATGTGCCCGTAATAGGTGCGGGCAGAATCGCGATCTGCCCGCTCCTATTAACTAGTTAAATGCCGCTGTCAAACGCAGACAGCGGCATTTAACTACCGCATCCGGCCGGGCGGCCGGAAATGATGGCATTGCCGACCCCCGTCACATGATCGGAGGTCGGCGATGCTTCAGAATAGTAACCATAGAGGTCCTTGAGACCTCTATGGTTACTGATCCCGGCAGCTGTGAGCGCCACCCTGTGGTCGGGGCTCACAGCACAACTGATTTTCTGCTACATAGCAGCGAACAGCAGATCGCTGCTATGTAGCAGAGGCGATCACGCTGTGCCTGCTTCTAGCCTCCCATGGAGGCTATTGAAGCATGGCAAAAGTAAAAAAAAAAAAGTTAAAAAAAATGTGAAAAAAATAAAAAAATATAAAATTTTATATCACCCCCCTTTCGCTCCAATCAAAATAAATCAATAAAAAAAAAAATCAAACCTACACATATGTGGTATTGCCGAGTTCAGAATCGCCCAATCTATCAATAAAAAAAAGGATTAACCTGATCGCTAAACGGCATAGCGAGAAAAAAATTCGAAACACCATAATTACCTTTTTTGGTCATCGTGACATTGCATTAAAATGCAATAACGGGCGATCAAAAGAATGTATCTGCTCCAAAATGCTATCATTAAAAACGCCAGCTCAGCACGCAAAAAATAAGCCCTCAACCGACCCCAGATCATGAAAAATGGAGATGCTACGAGTATCGGAAAATGGCGCGTTTTTTTTTTTTTTAGCAAACTTTGGAATTTTTTTTCACCACTTAGGTAAAAAATTACCTAGTTGTCTTAGGTGTCTCTGAACTCGTAGTGACCTGGAGAATCATAATAGCAGGTCAGTTTTAGCATTTAGTGAACCTAGCAAAAAAGCCAACCAAAAAACAAGTGTGGGACTGCACTTTTTTTTTGCAATTTCACTGCACTTGGAATTCTTTTTCCCATTTTCTAGTACACGATATGCTAAAACCAATGATGTCGTTCAAAAGTACAACTCGTCCTGCAAAAAATAAGCTTTCACATGGCCAAATTGATGGAAAAATAAAAAAGTTATGGCTCTGGGAAGGAGGGGAGTGAAAAACGAACACGGAAAAAGGGAAAATCCCAAGGTCATGAAGGGGTTAAAGCATATGTTCGTTCTGATGGAATCGTTCACTTTTCACGTCTTTTCCATCTGGTGCAGACCAACACGAAAACTTCTTCAGCCAATATTTGCCTGCAAAGATTACAACAAGACACATGTGACTCCTAACTAACAATTCCTACACTGTTCCAATCTATCCCCAACCTTCACAAACTTCTCATGCTGCTGATACCCCAGTGATGCTGTATGTGTCCCTATTACTGCATCTAATGAGTAGTACTGTGTGCCCTCTAGATCGTAAAACAACCCTCTAGAATCTACACAGTATGATGCTCTCTTATATATAGTATAAAGCCCCCTCATTGTACAGTACCCTCACACAGTATACTGATTCCTTAGTAGACCACAAACTGTTTCATGACTCCAACACTGTATGATGGCCCTGACACGATACAAAGACCCCACATCATCTCACACACTGTATGATGGCCCCCTACATAGCCTCCATATAGTATAATGCAATCCACATAGGCAGACTCTATATAGTATAATACACTCCCCATAGGCAGACTCTATATATTATAATATGCAAATTGCCTCTACAGAGAAAAAAAGGACTTAAACTCTTTAGCGCCACCTGTTGGAAGTAGCGATCCTACAAGTCACAATCAACCCTTTAACGTGTCTGCAAATTGAGATACTGATTTGGCTCTTTTCCTAAGTCATATTGCACGACTCGCTAAAGGGTTGATTGTGACTTGTAGGATCGCTACTTCCAACAGGTGGCGCTATAGAGTTTAAGTCCTCTTTTTCTCTGAAGAGGCAATTTGCATATTAAATTTCCCAGATGAGCATTGCACGGCGAATAAGCCTCCTTACCTTGACAAGCCAGAGCTGGTATGTCACTCTCCATAAGGAGAAACCTTACCCTATATATTATAATGCACTGAAAATCGTCAGACATTATATAGTATAATGCAATCCCTATAGACTGACTCTATATAGTATAATGCACCCCCATAAGCAGACTCTGCATAGTATGATGCATAGGCAGACTCTATCTGGTATAATGCACTTCCCATAAGTAGACTCTATATAATATTATGTACCCCCATAGACAGACTCTATGTAGAATAATGTACTCCCCATTGGCAGACTCTATATAGTATAGTACACTTCCCAAAGGCAGACTCAATTTATATAATGCACTTCCCATTGAAAGACTATATTGTATAATACACCCCCCATAGGGAGACTCTTTAGTGTATAAAGCACTTCCCGTAGGCAGACTCTATATGCTATAATGAACTCCTCATAGGAAGACTCTATATAGTATAATACACTCTCCATAGGTAGACTCTTTATATTATAATGCGCTCCCCATAGGCAGACTCTATATAGTATAATGCACTCCCCATAGGCAGACTCTACATAGTATAATGCACTCCCCATAAAAAATAAATGAAGTAAATACATAACTTACCACTCCTCCTCGTTCCCCCACTGCTTTGAGCTCTTGCACATCTCAGGACAGTGGACGCCAAGTAATGACGTCATCGCATCCGCTGTCAGTGTCTGCTTCAGTGAGGTCAGACACAGAGGAGGAAAGATGGGAGAGGGAGCGTGACACTCCCTCTCTAGCCATTGCTTTCAACTGTATCACCCTCCAGCCGATACAGTTGAAATAGCGATGACAGATAGTGGGACTGTTGCTGGCACTGGGGCTACCCCCAGCTCACGAGCCCCATAACGGCCAAGGGTCTGTGCAGGTAGATTGAGCCTTCCTGCTCTGCCGCAGAGTGTAACTGTATGGGCACGCTGCGCATGACGATAGTCACAGTAGTGTAGGTCCAGCTGGGCCCCTCAGAGTGCAGGGCCCGTGGGGACCACCCACTCTGCCCCACCGGTAGCTACACTACTGGGACCACATCATCACTTCCAGGACTCGTTGTTCTTCTTTAAGCTGAACATCGTATTTAATGACATTGGTTGCATGTTTGGTATCGTTGTTCTGCTGCACAATAAATTTGGAACCAATCACATACGCCCTTGACTCCATGATGGATAATTATCTACCTGTATTTCTCAGCCTTGAGGTCACCATTAATCATGAACAAATCCCCAACTCCATCTGCTTTAATGCAGCCCCAAACTTGCAAGAAACCTATACAATCCTTCATTGCCACTTGTGTAAGCAAGTAACTTGAATGCAACAGTGTAGACAATGAGGAGACAGTGGTACTTAACACTACAATTGTAACAGCGAATCCATAAAAAAGAAATTGGAAGAAATTGCATAAGGCAAAATTGTAACATCTACTGTATGTTTATTCTTGGGGGTCTCTGTAAATTGGGGAACCTGATGGGGAAAGAAAATGTTGCTGGATCTCAAAAAATGTTTGGGCAGCAATGCATAACAGCACTTTCTGCATTTGTGCCTGCAACTTTTTTTCCATTGCGGCTTTCTCCATATTAGCAAAATGTACCCTCATAAGCAGCCTAACCATTTAATGTCCTTTGAAATGATGTCATGACTCGTCATCTTGCACAGCCGATTGTGCATTTGTGCATATGAAATTGTGAATTCAGATTTTCCCGAAAACCTTTATTCTACATTTGTGTAAGGAGGACATGATTGCCATTGTTAAAAACGTAATTTCTACTTTATGAAGTATCCAGAAACTATTAGTCTTCAAAAAGTGGTTTATTGCTACTAAGCCAAATAAATTTCTTTGTTCGCTCACGAACCTGAACATCTCACAGTAATAATATAGTAAATACTTACTCAAGGAAATCAATATTTTCTTAAAGGCGTAAAGGAGTTTCTTAAAGCAGTTTGATATTGTTGATACTGAATTATATTGAAGGAGGTCTGACACCCAGTACGCCCACAATAAATTACTATCTGTAATGTTCAGTGTTTTATTTGCCTATCTCTGCTGCTAAGCGGAGTGCTATGACATGCACTCATTATCTAGATTCATTACAAAGTAGCAGCTGCATTCCCTGCTTTTGATTTTATACAGGCTACAAAATTGCCTCTTGTTTGACTTTGCTATACCATGTGATGTGATAGCTGCAAGGCATTCTGGGGAAGCCTGTCAAACTGCACCCAACTTCATGTGATCCTTCTCTGGCTGATCGGGCTACATACAGTGGGTATACAGAATGATCAGTAATAGATTGTTCTATGAGCATAGGATTTCATAGTTTGCCATACAAAACGTGCAAATTGCCTCTTCAGAGAAAAAGAGGACTTAAACTCTATAGCACGACCTGTTGGAAGTAGCGATCCTACAAGTCACAATCAACCCTTTAACGAGTCGTGCAATATGACTTAGGATTAAAGCCAAATCAGTATCTCAATACAAAACGGTGATTTTTTTAGGTAAACCAAAAGATCATGTCACCTGATGAACAAGCTGATTGCGTGGCCGTTTTTAGGGATATACTTTTCCAAATAATCATACAGTATAAATGCACCCATACATTGCCTATTATTATGACTTCATCTAGCCAGTAACATAATGACATGGTGGCACCTCTGTCTGTACAGTTGCGGCTATATCTACTAAAAAGTACTGAAACAACATAAATAAATGTAATTGTCGTCATTTTACCCATTCGGCTTCTTTTCTTCTATGCTGTCTTCAATCCCTTGGTTGAATTGGACAGATTGGTCTTGTTTTCAGCTTTCCTCTGCATGTACAGTATGTCTTCTAATGGTATTCGTGTATATTGTGAGTCTTGTTTTTCTGTAGAATCATCTGCATGCAGAGATTATAAAACCAAACTTGACAGATATAGGAACATGACTTTTCAAAAAGAAAAGAAAAAGAGACACTTTATGCTCATGATTTTCAATAGTAGAATTAACATCTCCTACGCATTTAAGATCTGTGATCCGACATGATCTAAACTTTCGTGTCGACTACCAGAACAAAAGAAAACAATGCAGAATATTTCTGCAAAATGTCCTAGTTCACTAAACTTTACATTAAGGATATAGGGACGTGAACTATTTTCAGCATTCAGTTCTCCATCATCAATTACTTGACTTCCATGAATGGAATGAGGACTTATGCAGCACCCCAGAGTCCTGGTCGTTGCAGTACTGTTGCTCCGCCACTAAGGGGGGCTATGGTACGTCTGATGGCACTGAAGGAGTTCATCTGACCAGGTATCACAGACACCAATACATTTCACAGTCTGGCCTCCAGGGGGAGCTAAGGGCACTATGCATTAGGCCACTCCTCACAGTCTGGTAAAACTGGGGGTTGGATAGGAAGTTAGATCAGAAAGCTGACTGGGTTGGAACCAGGCAACACCTTGTGGCAGAGGGTGTTGTAGGGGAAGATTCAGAGGGGTCCCTGTCAGGGGTGGGATCCTGACAGAGGCCTAGCAACCAGAGAGAACGTTACGGGACCGCGCCTGCACGATATAGCGGCGGTACCCCAAGAAAGGACAAGAAGCGAGGTTTATTGTGCTGAGTGAGAAACGAGATCAAAGCAACAAGGAGAATACCAGTAGGAGTCGTGCTGTAAGACGAGGCAACATCCTACTGAGGCGCGTAACCGGTGGCCGGAACGCCGAGGAAGTATAGAGCTCCAGGCCAAACTTCAAACCTACGGCAGGACAGTCAGTTATAGGTGGGCTGTCTCACCCAATCGACCTAGGAAGACACGGGGGGGTAACAACAGGAGTAGGGCGACACTAGAGTCCCGGAAGAGCTCCGAGCCTCCCCGTCATACGGGTGCGTCCTAACCATAAGATCTGGGGGACGTGGAAGAACATGAGAATCGAGTTGTGAGGGAACACGAGAAACAGACACAACAGTTGTGGGGACTATCCCGTAAGCACAGCAGGGGAGGACCACAACACACAAGCGCTAGAAGGTAGGCACAGATTTCCACCTGCAAAGGGAGCTCTGGATGTGCCATCGGACCGGCCAGGCTTGCGCGGCCCGGTTAACCGTATTCCGGATTGAGGATCCTGAAGCCTTCAGTAAAGAGGTAAAGAGACTGCAACCTGGTGTCCTCGTTATTTACCGCGACCGGCACTTCACCGCACCATAACGACATCCCATACCTCCACCTTCATTGTACGCCCCTCAGCAGGGTCACGGACCGGGTCTAGCCACCGTGACAACTCCAGAAGAGAGACTCAGAGGCCCGGTACCGGGTACCCCTCGGCCCTGTGACAGTGGGGGCGCTGCAAACTTGGCGTCACGAACAGGATCTACTTAAGCCTGAAGAATCAGGTCATGTGTGCCTTGGAACTGTGATTTATTATACTTGGACTGTGACTTATCGTAAAGACTGTGGATTGCCATTTGCCACAAAAAAAACGCCGCCATTACAGCGCTGAGGAGAGCGCAGGAGAAGAAGAGGGGCGTGGAGTAGGCGTGGACCAGCTGAAGAGCGCGAAAGACAATGGCCGCCCAGTCTAAATATTTCTGCACTGTGAGAACGTGTCCGTCAGCAGCTGAGATCCGCCTCCTGATTCTCAATGGTGGGCGGAGACAGAGAAAACGAAACCGCCCACGAAGGAGAGAGCGGGAAAAAGACCAGGAAGCGACCCATGCGGAGGACGCCATGACGAGTCGCTCAGACCAGGAATACGGGGTTGAAGCCGAAGACTTCCCCAGCCACCCGGACGAGCACAGTGGCCAGCTCTCTGTGATCGGGACCGGTCTCCTGCAAATGGAGATGGAGGGCCTGATCGAACAACTCCTCCAGCTACGGACGGAGACGCCAGCGGAGGACCTTCTAACGCCGGACCCTACGTTGCTGCCGGAACCCCAGCCGACGCTCCCATTGACCATACCACCAGCGGAGCCGATCGAGGAGGAAGGGCACACACCGACTGGTGAGTCCGCCGACCCTGTCCCGCTGGCTGAGGGTCTGTTGATAGGCTCGTCGCGGTACCCTCTCTCCCTGGGACCCATAGACTCCAGCGCTTGTTGCCGTGGGAGGAGGCAACGGGTATGGAACACCTCTTGAAAGCCCCAATTCCACCAATTACCCCGCTGAGTGAGGTCCATGCGGAGCGTACAGTATGCCGCTTGGTGAACCTAGGACCCAACCTCATGGGGTTCCCCGGGGTGAAGACACAGGAAGGGGAGATGGTACATGCCCTGAGCTGGGAGGAATACCAGGTCCAGCTGGAACAGCAGTGGGAGGAGAGAGAAAGGGCGTACCAGGTTGGGCTAGAGGCCTACCACCAAAAGGACTTGGCGGTCAAGGACCGGGCCCGCAAGGACCCCATCGCTCACCAGGCCCCGCGCAGGCAGGGCACCGTTGTCGCCTTCAAGCTCCGCGGAGGCTGGGGCTTTATCAAAGAGCCGGGCCTGTACGCCGAAGTCTTTGTTAACCGACGGGATGTAGAGTCTCATCTCAGAGAGGGCCACCCAGACCGGGATCTCTACCCGGGGGACGAAGTTATTTACACCAGGCACTTTGGGGAAAAGGGGTGGTTCGCCCTGAATGTCCACAAGAAGCAGAGCCCCGTGACACCCCCGACTAAGGTGCCAGTGAAGCTGACCCCCATGGCAAAGGTGCCCCCTCATGGTCAGCCCATGATCGTCACCAAGACCACCGAGGTAACTCCGACGTTCACCGTCATTAAAACCACGACCTGCAACATTGTCACCTCAACCACTGTCGTGGCCAAGGGGGCGTCCTCCCAGGTGGTCGGTGCTCCAGCTGCCCCAGAACGGAAGACAGTGGGTACGCAGACCCCCAGATGGGACAGTACTCCCCCTTACGCAGTACCAGGCGGCGGGCAATATCCAAAGGGGTTGCCTCTGCCGGTGCTGCCCCCTGATTGGTTCAAGTAAATGTCCTGATCTTCTGAACATGTATATAGTTAACTGTTTGTCTTTCTGATGTTTTTGCTGCTACAACCCGATCAGGGTTAACTCTTAAAGGGATCCCTTTGTTTACCCGGGATCCCTTTTTCTGCTTTTTGTTTTTGTTTCCTGTTTATTCATCATTGAAAGAACTGCTGAATCATGAACAATGCATGATTACAAACTTTTTGTACATAGTTTGCACCTTCTTAAAGGTGCTCTCTACTGGTTTTGCACAAGGAAAGGACTCTTTGTGAAGACACTGGTCTTGGAACCAGCAGCGGAGTCCTTACTGCGAACAGACTTGCAGCTTGAGAAGTTGCACTACCTCATAGAGACTTGGTCCCCTCTTAAAGGGGATGTTCACATATTGCACTTATGAACAATGTTGCCTTAAGATGGTTAAATGGCAATAATGTCTTGAAAGAAGAAGTTAAATGTAGCTAACTAGTTGATTGTGAGAAATGTTTAATGATGTTGATAGAAGAATGAGGACAGAAAGTGAACCCGTACGGGGTTAGTCAGTGAGTCCTCCTAGGAGCCATACAGAGCTGGCTCAGTAATTCTGAACTGAAAGATGGATGATAAGTTCTATACCGTGTATAATAGTAGAAAGGCAGTAGGCCCGGGCGGAAAGGGGCGGTCCTGTAACAGAAAGGAGAGGCAGTACGCCTGGAGCGGATAGGACAGGCGGTCCTGCAGATGTAAAGAAGGAGAATGCAGAAAAGCTGATTAGCCTTATAATGTTTTATAAGAAGGTCTTTAGTGGATTCAGCGAGTACGTCCTTAAAGGCAAAGTTAAATTATTGTTCAAAAATTTGCACTTAGTAGAATACCCGGTTGGGTAAAAGAAGTTATTTATAGTATGTTACTTAAATATTTAACCATGTTTGTAATGTTCAAGTGTCCTCACATCCCATAAAGGGAAGCTCTGTTAAAGTTTACTTGTTATTGCATTTCAAAAATTGTATGTCTTTTTGCTGACATGTATTGTTGTTTTCTTCCCAGTCCAGGAGTACTGGATTTAACCGGGGGGGAGTGCAGCGCCCCAGAGTCCTGGTCATTGCAGTACTGTTGCTCCGCCACTAAGGGGGGCTATGGTACGTCTGATGGCACTGAAGGAGTTCATCTGACCAGGTATCACAGACACCAATACATTTCACAGTCTGGCCTCCAGGGGGAGCTAAGGGCACTATGCATTAGGCCACTCCTCACAGTCTGGTAAAACTGGGGGTTGGATAGGAAGTTAGATCAGAAAGCTGACTGGGTTGGAACCAGGCAACACCTTGTGGCAGAGGGTGTTGTAGGGGAAGATTCAGAGGGGTCCCTGTCAGGGGTGGGATCCTGACAGAGGCCTAGCAACCAGAGAGAACGTTACGGGACCGCGCCTGCACGATATAGCGGCGGTACCCCAAGAAAGGACAAGAAGCGAGGTTTATTGTGCTGAGTGAGAAACGAGATCAAAGCAACAAGGAGAATACCAGTAGGAGTCGTGCTGTAAGACGAGGCAACATCCTACTGAGGCGCGTAACCGGTGGCCGGAACGCCGAGGAAGTATAGAGCTCCAGGCCAAACTTCAAACCTACGGCAGGACAGTCAGTTATAGGTGGGCTGTCTCACCCAATCGACCTAGGAAGACACGGGGGGGTAACAACAGGAGTAGGGCGACACTAGAGTCCCGGAAGAGCTCCGAGCCTCCCCGTCATACGGGTGCGTCCTAACCATAAGATCTGGGGGACGTGGAAGAACATGAGAATCGAGTTGTGAGGGAACACGAGAAACAGACACAACAGTTGTGGGGACTATCCCGTAAGCACAGCAGGGGAGGACCACAACACACAAGCGCTAGAAGGTAGGCACAGATTTCCACCTGCAAAGGGAGCTCTGGATGTGCCATCGGACCGGCCAGGCTTGCGCGGCCCGGTTAACCGTATTCCGGATTGAGGATCCTGAAGCCTTCAGTAAAGAGGTAAAGAGACTGCAACCTGGTGTCCTCGTTATTTACCGCGACCGGCACTTCACCGCACCATAACGACATCCCATACCTCCACCTTCATTGTACGCCCCTCAGCAGGGTCACGGACCGGGTCTAGCCACCGTGACAACTCCAGAAGAGAGACTCAGAGGCCCGGTACCGGGTACCCCTCGGCCCTGCGACATTGGGGGCGCTGCACTTACATAATGCAATTTTTGGACAATATTAGGCAATTAACTCTTTCATTACTTTGCAAGATCAAACGAAATGACAAGTTCACAACGATCTCACTTCAGGAAATAGAGTGTGACAAATCAACGATGACCAATAAACAGGTAATAGCAATCTTTGAACAGTAATTATGGAAACTTCTTTCAATAGTAAAAGTTTTTAGTCACAAGACAGTACCTATACAATTAATCTGCCATCTTATGTTGGAACAATACAGTCTGTTGTGTTGTTGGTACACCAGGTACCCTCACAATGTCACCAGAATGCTCTACCATTGCTTAGCTTTTCTGGCTTGTCTCTGGTCTGCTATCAGAGAATCTCCGCCATCACTACACCTGTCTCTGATGCTCCCGCTCCAAAAAACACCGACTATAATTTGGAGGAGCTTCTACTCTCATTCCTAAAACAGTTCATGAGAACACTGCTGTCACTTGTGCTACCACCTTCATACTCTTCCGCTTCCCGTCTATGTTCTTTTTAGTTATAGCGAGTGGCTTTCTATTTCATACCCTTCTGCTTGCTACTGGGAACAGTGGGACCAATTAAAGTAAAAAAAAACCATAGCTCCCATGTCGCAGAAATCTTCATCACCCAGGAAGTACAGAGAAACTTAGTTTTCTCTTACCCCATGACGGCACCACGGAAGAGGGATCCGTCCTCAGGGACAGGAAACCCACAGATTAAAAAGGCGGGACCTCTCTTCCACCTCAGTTCGGTTTCCTGTCCCTGACGGGGAACCTACAGGTGACATACATTCGTCACGGGATGCCGGGGACCATCTGGCCGATTACAAGCAGCGGAGGGCCCTGCTGCGGTCAAGGTGGAGTTTTCATCCCTGAAGGCACAAATCCGGGGTCGGCGGGCCCTGCGTGTGTGCAGGGAAGAGGCAGTGAAGAGGAATCCAGTCTGACTCTTCCCTTCTCCAAATCATCAGTAATAGGTAGCGGCGGCTACCTGGTTAATTACCGCCGGTCTGAGGCCCTGGGGGAGAGTGGCGGCGGTCACCGACAGGAAGCACTGCTAGTGAGTTCAGCGGCGGCTGTGGCGGCGCTTCCGATACTCCTGGGAGCCGGATGCCAGCATGGGTGTGTGTGCGAGACTGGCTGCAAGATGAGTGCGCAGGCGCGGAGGGTCACTCCGGGTTGGCGCTGAGCACCTCCGAAACCGGAAGTTAATGGCGCTGCTGGCGGGAAATTTAAACAGCAGAGCAGCCTGAACCGCTGCTCAGCGATTCACAATGAGTGCAACAGAGCAAAAAAAGTCCTCCTAGCTCCAAAAAGGAAATATCCGTTTGACGACCCTGCATGTGCTTCTTGGGGAAAAGCGCCAAAAATAGATGTCGCTATTGCGAAGGCCTCTAAAAAATTTGCGTTACCCTTTGAAGATATGGGGACCCTTAAGGACCCTATGGACAAAAAAGCTGAAGTTTTCTTAAAAGGCTCCTGGGAGGCGGCTAGTGGGGGTTTAAAACCAGGAATAGTCGCTACATGCACGGTTTCCTAACCAATCTTACAAACGGCCCTTTCGGGGTAGGAAATTTATGCGTAAACGCCCCCAAAAACACAAAAAGAAGGATGGGAGGATAAAAGGTTTAGAGGCAGAGGCTTCATGTTCAACAAGCTGGACAATAAGAAACAATCCCAATGAAGGTACGCCCCAGGCGGGAGGGAGACTGACAAACTTTCTTCAAGCCTGGGAAAAAATATCGGAAAGCGAGTGGACACTAAATATAATAAGGACTGGTCTAAAATTAAATTTTCATACAATGCCACGCAACCATTTCGTGATAACACCACAGAGAAAATCAGAGATTGAACAACTGGGCCTGCAAAAGGAAATATACAGTCTTCTCACAAAGAATGTTCTACAGGAGGTCCCACAACAGGAAAAAGACACGGGGTTTTATTCTCTGCTTTTTCTCCGAACGAAACCAGATGGAAACTTCAGAACAATAATAAACCTGAAAAAATTGAACAAATATCTAGTGACCCAGAGTTTCAAGATGGAAACAATAAAAACCTGTGTCAGAACCCTTCCGTCTTGTTTTATGACTGTAGTCGACCTAAAAGACGCATACTATCATGTGCCCATCCATCCCAGTTATCAGAAATACCTCAGAGTGGCAGTGATAATGCAAGGAGAACTGAAACATTATCAGTTCAGAGCTCTCCCATTTGGCCTTGCTATAGCCCCGAAGGTATTTACGAATCTGATGGCGGAAGTGATGGCCCACATAAGGGAGCAAGACATGCTAATAGTCCCATATCTGGACGATCTCCTAGTAGTGGGCAGATCCTCACAATAATGATAGATTCAACAAAACAAGAATGCCGTCTTCCGGGGACGAAAGTCTCCAACATGATACAATTAATAGGACAATTAAGACTTTCACCAGTCGTCACATTACGGAAAGCAATGTCAGTGTTAGGATCAATGACAGCCTGTATTCCAGCAGTCCAATGGGCTCAGTATCACTGCAGAGATCTCCAGTGGGAAATATTGGAAGCACAACTCCGCTTAAAGGGGGATTTAGAAAAGCGCTTAAAAATCTCCTCACAAACAATATGTTCCCTAGCTTGGTGGATAGACCCGGCCAACCTAACCAGAGGGGTCCCCTGGGTATGGCCAGTTTCTGTAACCCTGGCCACGGATGCAAGCCCATGGGGTTGGGGGGCTCATTTAAACGATCAAGTTGCCCAAAACCCTTGGTCAGAGAAAGAAAAACTC
Source organism: Ranitomeya variabilis (assembly GCF_051348905.1). Taxonomy (NCBI): domain Eukaryota; kingdom Metazoa; phylum Chordata; class Amphibia; order Anura; family Dendrobatidae; genus Ranitomeya; species Ranitomeya variabilis. The sequence continues at coordinate 69,464,358 of NC_135239.1, read as the reverse complement.
TTCTCCTCGAACATGAAGGAACTCTTGGTGGTAGAATACGCACTCAAACACTTCCTTGTCTCCCTCCGTTCCCATCACGTAAGGGTGCTTTCAGACAACAGGGTGGTGGTGGCATACCTGAATCATCCGGGGGGAACAAAGTCCCGCTCACTGATGGAAGTGACAAAATCTATTATGTCACTGGCGAAAGTCAATCTATTCTCCCTGTCAGCTCTTCACATCAAAGGGACAGAGAATCAGGCGGCAGATTTTTTAAGTAGAACACAGTTAAAGCAGGGGGAATGGGAATTAAATCAGGAGATATTCAACCACATTGTGGATTGTTGGGGAGTTCCGGAAATAGATTTATTCGCAAACAATCTAAACCGGAAAACACAGGCATTCTGTTCAATCGACCCACGGGGGAATCCATTGACCCTAGACGCCTTTCTAATTCCTTGGAACTTCAAACTAGCTTATGCCTTTCCTCCGATAGCATTAATTACCGTTAGTTTTGAAGAAAATCCGGGAGGAGGGGGCGAGAGTAATTATGATAGTTCCGTTTTGGCCGAAAAGAGCGTGGGTCCTATTATGGCTACGCTTAATGTCCGTAACAGAACCATGGGTTCTCCCGGAGATCCCAAACCTTCTACGTCAGGGGCCAATAAATCATCCGCAAGTAAAAAATCTGCATATGACAGCCTGGAATTTGAGAGGGAACTTTTAGCGAAAAAGGGGTTTTCTTCAAATTTAGTTTCAACCCTTTTGTCCAGTAGAAAACCAGTAACTACCAGAGCATATGGCAAGGTCTGGAAAAAGTTCCTCTCTAATTCAAATGTCAGCGTGTCGGGGAAAATTCCAATTCAGGAAGTGCTAGAATTCCTTCAGAAAGGATTAGAAAAAGGGTTAGCAACAAGTACCCTTAAGGTTCAAATCGCAGCATTGGGTGCTCTATACAACTATGACCTAGCAGGGAATCATTGGGTTAAAAGGTTTATTAAAGCCTCAAGTAGGTCCAAACCAGTCATACACCACACTTCGCCTCCCTGGGACCTAAACCTAGTACTGTCTGCACTAACTAAAGCGCCTTTTGAACCTTTGTCTCAAGCTTCCTTAAAGATAATCTCCCTGAAAACTTCTCTTCTGGTAGCATTAACCTCAGCCCGCAGAATTAGTGACTTGCAGGCTCTTTCAGCTTACCTGCCTCTAACTCAGATATTAGAGGATAGAGTAGTCCTTAGGACTGACCCGTCTTACCTGCCTAAGGTAGCATCACGGTTTCATAGATCTCAGCAGATATCCTTACCATCTTTTTGCCCAAATCCCAAGAATGAAAAGGGAAAATCTCTACACACATTAGATCTCAAGAGATGCCTGACCCAATATATATCAGCCACAAGAGAGTGTAGGAAAGGCAGGTCTCTGTTTGTTTTCAGGGTCCAAATAAAGGGCACAAAGCATCAAAAGCCACGCTGGCGAGATGGGTAAGGGATGCCATCACTCTAGCATACGCCTCATCTAATGAAGCCGTTCCAGACGGGATCAAAGCTCATTCAACTAGATCGGTAGCAACCTCTTGGGCAGAGCAAGCAGGAGCATCGATCGACCAGATATGTAGAGCAGCCACTTGGTCTTCTCCCTCTACATTTTTCAAACACTACCAACTGGACCTATCTTGCTCTTCAGACCTAACTTTTGGTAAAAGAGTCTTAGAGGCAGTAATCCCACCCTAAAACACATCCTATGAAAATCTCTCCGTGGTGCCGTCATGGGGTAAGAGAATATCGTAGTTACTTACCGATAATGGTATTTCTCTGATCCCATGACAGCACCCGTATATTCCCTCCCTTTTCACGTGTGGGTGTGCACACTAGTAAGCAACCATTGATACTTAGTCACGAGGTGTCTTTAAAAAAAAAAAAAAAAAAAAGAGTTAAATTATTTTGCTGTTTAATATCCATTTAAGTTACAGCTGTAGTCCTGTTAAGGCTCTGTAAACCAAACTGAGGTGGAAGAGAGGTCCCGCCTTTTTAACCTGTGGGTTTCCTGTCCCTGAGGGCGGATCCCTCTCTCCGTGGTGCCGTCATGAGATCAGAGAAATACCGTTATCGGTAAGTAACTACGATATTGTAACAACATTGCAGGGCTCAACCTAGATGTTACTAACACAATATCTCACTCCATGAGAAAGCGAGAAGGCGAAATGTGCAGAGGAGTCCTAGGGTCCTTACTCATGTGTTGACCTCTTTTTCATGGTATGTTGTTTGGTATATACAGTGTAATTAGATTGTATTAATTACCTACTTATCAATTAATCTGGTATATTTACGGTATATATTTTTAATTCTATACACCTGCTATATAATTTATATAGAGACTATTATGTTAGAGAACACAACACTATTATTTATATACTACCCATTTCTGATATGTTTGTCTTGACCTTTCTTTTGTGTATTGCCCCCCACGTGTTTTATGGATTGTTTCTAATTCATTTTCTGAACTAATAAAATTATATATTTTTAATATATTTTTTCTGTGTCTATTCACTGCCTCCTTTATTTGGGTAATCACATAATACAATAACTGCACAAATAAACAGACCTCAAAGTCCACTTTAATTAGGTGGATAATAGTAGACAGGTTTTTTTTTTTTTAGTAATGTATCATCTGAAAAAAATATAATTGATTAAATCAGACTTTTTTGTTAAATGTGTTTTTAAAAAATAGTTTTCTGTATCACAATTTATAGTAGGAAAAAAATTCGAACTAGTGCAATTTTTTTCTGTAATCACTATTAGTAATGAGCAAGTATACTCGTTGCTCGGGTTTTCCTGAGCACGCTCGGGTGACCTCCGAGTATTTATGACTGCTCGGAGATTTAGTTTTCACCGTGGCAGCTGAATGATTTACAGCTACTAGCCAGCTTGATTACATGTGGGGATCCCTAGAAACCAGACAACCCTCACATGTACTCAGCCTGGCTAGTAGCTGTAAATCATTCAGCTGCGGTGATGAAAACTAAATCTCCGAGCTGTCATAAATACTCGGAAGTCACCCGAGCGTGCTTGGGAAAACCCGACCAACGAGTACACTCGCTCATCACTAAACTTTAGGCCATGTGCACACGTTCAGGATTTTTAGCGTTTTTTTCGCGTTTTTTCGCTATAAAAACGTGATAAAAACGCGAAAAAAACGCTAACATATGCCTCCTATTATTTACAAGGTATTCCGCATTTTTTGTGCAAATGTTGCGATTTTTTCCGCGAAAAAATCGCATAGCGGAAAAAAAAGCAACATGTTCATTAAAAATGCGGAATTGCGGGGATTCCGCACACCTAGGGGTCCATTGATCTGCTTACTTCCCGCACGGGGCTGTGCACACCATGCGGGAAGTAAGCAGATTATGTGCGGTTGGTACCCAGGGTGGAGGAGAGGAAACTCTCCTCCACGCACTGGGCACCATATAAGTGGTCAAAAAATAAGAAATAAAATAAAAAACAGTCCTATACTCACCCTCGATGTCCAGCGCAGTGTTCCCGCCTCTGTGCTGCACGCTGGCTGGTTCCTGTAGCTGGTGTGCGGAGAAGGACCTTGCCGAATGACGTCACTGTCCTGTGATTGGTCGAGACCGCTCACGTGACCGTGACGTCATGGAAGGCCCTGCGCGCACACATCAGCTATAGGAATGGACGCCGGTGAGGAGATCTGATGTCTGCGGGTGAGTATAAGCATTTTTTTTATTTTTTTTATTATTTTTAAACGTTCTATCTTTTACTATAGATGCTGCAAAAGCAGCATCTATAGTAACAAGTTGGTCACACTTGTCAAACAGTATGTTTGACAAGTGTGACCAACTTGTCAGTCAGTTTTCCAAGCGATGCTACAGATCGCTTGGAAAACTTTAGCATTCTGCAAGCTAATTACGCTTGCAGAATGTTAAAAAAACGCAAAAAAAACGGAAAAAAACCGCAAAAAAAAAAATGCGGATTTCTTGCAGAAAATTTCCGGTTTTCTTCAGGAAATTTCTGCAAGAAATCCTGAACGTGTGCACATACCCTTATGCATACTAGATAGCACAGTATACACAATATACAACTCCTCTGCCTCTCTTCACAATAAGATAAGCATGCCAAGACAGCCCTCTTGTAGAAGTCAAAGAGCGACGACCAGTCGTCTGTTTCCTATGTTTATATATCATGTGATATGTACAGAACAAGAGGTATGAGTCTACAATCAGACCGACTTGAAAGTATGAAAACTGTTGGACTGATTTTTTTTTATATAGATGTGAAAAATAAAATCATCAGGTGAAATTATCAAGCTGTCATAAATCGCATTTGAGTCTTGAACCCATGAGGCTCTGGAATGAGATGCACCAAATTTAATGAAAACCTTCTTATATATTTGGTGAATTTTTGAGCTGTGCCTTTGCGACTAAATGAGCTGTGAACTATGAGTTTACCAGTTTTCTGATGTACAAGAAATGGGACTGGCACAAAAGGCCTAAAAGTTGCAAAAAAATTTTTGGCCTGCAGAAAATAATGAATTCTTCTTTTTCCATCATCATCTTATATAATTTACGTAACATTGGTAAACTTCCTATTCTGTCTGATGCTCCATTGCCACTGCTTATCTCTTACAACAAAAAATCTACAACAGATTGGTTTTGCTAAAGGTGCCTTCTCCTGTATCGATTCTGTGATGCTAGTCACTACTCACTGACAAGCCTCGAGGATAGATAGTCAAGAGGTCCGAGGTCAAAAGCCAGGAGGGCATGTCATAGACAGAGGGTTGAGAAAAAGGTGTAGTCAGGGAACAGTCTGGGGTCAGAATTCCAAGAAGGTAGCGGATCACAACAAAAGGGCTAGGCAAATTCAAGGACAAAGGCAAATCCAAGGATGAGCAGCAAAGATCAGAATACAAGACTAGGAGCACAGAGCACACATACCGCTTGAGCAAAGCTGCAACTGGCAGCAATCTAATGGAGAGAGCTGGCTAAATAGTAAGGTAATTACTTGATGCCTGGAACAGCCTGGTCCTGATTGGCTGGCTAAACTGTCACTCACAACAGGGATCAGCATGCCCCAGCATCTGATTGGATGGCTGAGCTGTCCAACACTATACTGACAGCTCAGCATGCCCCTGACGTAGATTGGACAACAGACCTTTCATTCACTGCATCCATACACTCTTAGGCTGTGTGCACACGATGCAGAATTTGTGCGGATCCGCAGCGGATTTTTCCACGCAGAAACGCTGCAGTTCCGCACAGTGATTTACAGTACAATGTATTCAATCAATTGGAAAAAAAAAGCTGTGCTAATGGTGCGGAAAAATCCGCATGAAAACCGCTGCGGAACAAAAGAAGTAGCATGCTTCTTCTTTTGTGCGGGACTGCAGCATTTCTGACCCCTTCCTTAATAGAAATCTGCAGGGGTAAAAACCGCAGAAAATCCGCACAAAATCCACATCAAAACCGCACAAAATCCGCGGCAAATCTGCACCTGCGGTTTCTGCCAGGAGATGCGGATTTTGTGCGGAAAATTCGGCACCCCAATCTGCAACGTGTGCACATAGCCTTATAGATCCCTCATAATCTTAAAGGGAACTTGTCACCCCCAAAATCGATGGTGAGGTAAGCTCACCATCATCAGGGGCTTATCTACAGCCCCTGATGTTACCTGAAAGAGGAGAAAAAGAGGTTATATTATACTCACCTGGGTGGTCCCGCTGCGGTCCGTGGTCAAATGGGTGTCTCAGGTCCGCTCCGGCGCCTCCTATCTTCATTCCATGACGTCCTCTTCTGGTCTCCACGCCGCGGCTTCGGCGCAGGCGTACTTTTTCTTTTCTTTTACTTTGTCTGTCCTGTTGAGGGCAGATCAAAGTACTGTAGTGCGCAGGCGCTGGGCCTCTCTGACCTTGCCGGCGCCTGCACACTGCAGTACTTTGCTCTGCCCTCAACAGGGGAGACAAAGTACGCCTGCGCCGAAGCAGCGGTGTGAAGACCAGAAGAGGACGTCATGGAATGAAGATGGGAGGCGCCGGAGCAGACCTGAGACGCCCACCGGACCGGGACCGCCCCTGGGTGAGTATAATCTAACCTCTTTTTCTCCTCTTTCAGGTAACATCGGCGGCTTATCTACAGCATTACAAAATGCTGTAGATAAGCCCCTGATGCCGGTGAGCTTACCTCACCATCGATTTTGGGGGTGACAGGTTCGCTTTAAATATATTGTTCCTATTATTATTTTTTTAAAATACTTTTTTTTAGTGGCTGCATATGTGTATCAGACATAATTGTGCCTCAGCTGAGTATAAAAAACAGCAGCTGCAGAATTTCTTTATTTACCAGATTATGGTATTTTACATCAATCAATTAATTTCTTATCATCCTATTTCTTGTGCTGATGAGCTTTGTGTTAAAAGGAATAACGTGCCGCCACTATCAATTATAAAGAATATTAGAAATGACCTCAGAGTTCTGTGACCTGTATAAAAGTACTTACTCTGCATTACTTTCATACAGTCATGATGTACCTCGGTGACTGCTATATCTTTATAATTTACAGTAGCCGGTACATTATATCAGCTTAAGTGAAAGTCTTTTATTATAAATTAACCTACATGAACACGAATTGAACATGAATTATAATAATAACCTTCCTGTTTTTCTTTTTTTTCCCTTCTTCCTCAATATTTTGCTTATTTTCAATGGTATAAGTACAAATAGTTAAAGTTATTATCAGGCTAGGAAATTTTTATAGGAAAGGCTCCATCATGTATTTCTCTGTTGGGACAGGCATCATCAGTTCGGAGTGGTCGGGTATTGGTAAGTATAGACTATTCTATTTTATTTACACATTGTGAACATTTTGAAAAAAGTTTAATGACTGCTCGTAATAACAATCAACTTTCGGACTGTTGTAATTGTGACCCAAAAATAAACTGCAAATCACCTGCCAAACACTTCTCTTAGGAAGCTGGCCAAACCTTAACTTGGATCTGATTTCTATAAAATTTGTGGAATCTGAATTATTATGGAGATTAATGGTGTGTGCGGAGGTAAGGAGTTTGAGCCAAGTACAGTCAGATGGTAACACTTCTAGAAAATGTTTCCTTTCTCTTTAGCTTTTCCAAAATTTGTCAGATGTTAGATATGGCAAATCATGGTGATTGATTTATAAAGAGTAGTCGTAATTTAAATTTTTATTTCATAAATCAATAGTACACATGAAAATAAGCAACTTTGTAATATATCATATCAGAGAGATCTGCTTCTTTCACCTCCTGGATTGATACTTCATTCTCACTTCATGTGTAAAATATGTATTCAGTGACAACAGATTTTCTCATTACTGAGGGAGGAGATGACAGTTAGTGTTTATATGATTCTATGGAGGCAGACAAAGCCATTTTACTGCAAGTTCTATAGATACAGTTCTTTAGAAGAACCACCTGCCATCTCCTATGTCAGTAATGGAAAAATCTGTGTTCACAGATGACTCATTTTACCATTTAAATAATGAGTGATCAGTCCTGGAGGAGGAAGAAGCAGATTTCTCTTACAAGATATAGCACACCGTTTCTTATTTTCATTTCTACTATTATTTTATTCAAAAAAATCAACTCTTTATTCTTCTTTACTCTTAACCATTTAAAGGGAATCTGTCAGCCATTTTTTATATGTAATTTGATAGGAACATGATGTAGGGACAGAGTCCCTGATTACAGTGATATATTACATAGTTTATTGATTGCAGCAGTTGTGATACAATCACTGTTTTTTTTATTGCTGATCTAGCAGAGCTTGGAATGCTGATCCCTGTATAAGCCCACCCACACTGCTGATTGACAGAAAGCTGCTAATCAGTGGTGGCGGCGTGGTTGGACCAGGAAGCACAAGACAAGTAGTCATTTATTGATAATTTCCTGCTGATAAAACAGGGATTTTATTGAAGCAGCAAAACACAGCGCAGTAAGTGACATATACCTGGATTCAGGTTCTCTGCCCCCACATCATGGTGCTCTCAGATTACATAGCAAAATCCTGTTGACAGGTTTCCTTTTATGTAACAACGTTCATGTGTTTACAAATTGCAAATTTCTCAATCATATTTTGGAACATAGAACTTAAAGTTTCTCTGTCAGCACAGAATGACTGTTAAAACAAAGTACAGGTGATTGGTGCACCATTGTGTGGTACAACATTTAAAGGGGTTATCTGGGACTGGCTAACAGGTAGGTATTTGCTATCTACAGTGGGGAAAATAAGTATTTCATACACTGCCAATTTTGCAAGTTTTCTCGCCTGCAAAGAATGAGACCAGTGCCTTATACGAGCCGCTTTTGTGTAATTTAATACTACACATTCATCCCCTCCATAAATTGGCAGGTTGTGAGTGGCTGGCTCATCAGTATTTTGCACCTGTGTTGCTGCCATCTTTATTATATGGTTTTGCTGCATCCTGATAGTGCATTAGTTTTGAGACCTGGGCAGGTAAATACTGCTGCCTTTTGTTGCTGTGTTAATTCTTGAATTTTTGGAGGATTTTTTATTCCTCTTTTGTGATTTTGCTATTTAATTTTATGTATTTCACCAATGTGCATGCTTGACAACCAGCTCCCCGCTGCCTAACTGCGGGAAGCCGGTTGTCAATCTGCATAAAAAGGGCAGTCATGTCTAGAGATGAGCGAATTTGTTCGGGAAACGTTTGTCAATCTCAAAGTCTGCATAAATATTGCACAGTTGGATTCATATTTGGATTCCCTAGCATTTTCCTCAAATTTGGGAACATTTGGCTAAAGTTCGGTAAATAATCGAGTTTCCTCTAAGGCTGTGTGCTCGGATGTTCGGTTATCGTCGGTCAGAGTTCTGCGTTGTCACGCTGTCAGATGGGCGTTGCCATCAGCCAGCGCCTGTGCTCGAAGTAAAGGAAAAAAGTTAAAATAAAGAGATAAATATTGAAATACAAATAAAAACACAGTATATACTCACTTCATACGTAATCCCTGAAGCCTTAGTCTTCTGTAAAAAATAAAAAATAAGAAAACCTCCTCAATGCCCTTGTCACTTGGAAAAACATAAAATAATAACCCACCATAACCCTTACCTACCCACCGTAATCCATACTGTCCCACAATGATTTGGATTACTTATAGAGCAGTCATATTGGCTGCTGGGACATTTCTACCCGGCAGCCAGTGACACAATTAGATGAGCGTGCAATTACTCCCGCAGTTTGTAGTGCTGAGCTGCCATAAGTGAGGTCACAGTATTCATCATTTGATGAGCCCCGGTGACCTCACTTATGGCACCACAGCGTGTGAAAGTTCTCACGTAGCAGAGGTAAGTGAGATCACCGGGGCTCATAAGCTGATGAACTCCAGTGAACTTTCTTACCGCAGCTCAGCTCTACACACTGCAGGAGTGATTACACACTCCTCTGTGTCGTTGGCTGCTGGGTTTGTCGTGGGACATTATGGTTTATCTTTTCACTTTGGACAGGTGAGGAATATGGTTGTCTATTTTTTTACATTGGCTTGAGTGGACTGGACAATTACGTGAGTTTGGTTTAATTTAGAGTCAATAAAGGAGTCTGAGTCATTATTTCAAATAAAGACTTCATTCTGGGTCTGTTTTATTATACAATATCTCTATGGGGCTAATAATGGGGATGTCTTATAAGATGCCTCTGCATTGCTAAACTCTGGGCTTGATGTTACCGGACAATACAAAGGTGACCTCAACCCCACAAATATGAACCCCATTTTCCACCACCACATGGCAAGTGGGAAGAGCAAGGCAAAGTGCCAGCATTGGCGCATCTAATAGATGTGCCTTTTCTGGGTCGGCTGCGGATTTTTAGGATTGTGGGACGATATCCATGGCCCCTTACCAGACTGAGAATACCAGCCCCCAGCTGTCTGCTTTAGCTTAGATGCTTGTCAAAAATGGGGGGGAACCCCACACCGTTTTTTTAAATTATTTTTTAATTCTTCACAACCAGCCTTGCTAAAGCTGACAGCTGAGGGATGCAGCTTGCATGTAATGTGCTGCTGCAGTGCAGTATAGTGCAACCTCCGACCAGGGGGAGCTGGTGAGGGCAGAGAGGTTGTACACACAGCGTAGCAACACTGAATAGCAGCACAGGTGCCACAGGTAACGAAAGAGTAGTTAGACAAGCCAAGGCCATACACAGAGAGGTCAGCTCAGTACACAGGGGCAGTTAGAAGAATAGTCAGGGACAAGCAAGAAGTCAGAGCCTACCGGGAACGTGGTAACCAAAACATGAGGCATAAGAGGAAGTCGTGGTACAAACCAGAGTCGAAGCCAGTCGGGGAGCGTGGTATCAGAAACAGAAAACCAGGAGCAAAGTCCAGAGATCAGATCGAGTCATACACTAGTACAGGCAGTCAGAGGCACATGGATCACTAGTACAGGTCAGGGGCTCAAGCCAAGAAGCAAGAACTATCACTAACACTGGTCAGCAGGCTGTGATGGACTGAAATAGCCCAGCTAGCTCCAGAACGAGGCTGAGAAGATTAACCCCTGCATAACCAGTCTCGAGAGAGGAAAAAAGAAAGTAAACTCCGGACTGGACCATGACATTGCAGCTGTCAGTTTTGCATGGCTGGTGGTTATCAAAAATACAGGGGAGCCCACATGAATTTTTTTTATTATTTATTTATAGTGCAATTTGTGCCACTTTTCCTTGTGTCTGCCCCTAATTTGAGCTTTTTTGGCAGCTTTTGGCCCCCCTGAAGATGTTGTTTATGCATTTGGTTTTGCCTCCTATTCAATTTTAATGGCGTTTGGTTATGTTTGGCGAACTGTTTGGCAAACATCGGGAAGTTCGGCAAACATAGCCGAACCGAACCTTAAAAGGCTCGCTCATCTCTAGTTATGCCCCATCGACAGAGCACTTCGGAATAAGAAAGGCTGTTCTATTGATGTGGAGCAGCAGAGTCGCTGATAGGAGCAGTCGGTGACCACTCTGAGCTTGCGCTAGGTACAACAGGCTGGTAGTTACCTCTGTTAGCAACTACCTGTTTGTTAGTTTATAGGCGCAGTAAAAAAAAAAAAAAGTCCTGCACAACCTGAATGTTTTCCTTAGGCCGGGATCACACATGCGAGAAACACGGCCGAGTCTTGCATGTTAAATCCCGGGACTCCCGCCGGCACTCAGGAGCGGAGTGTGCGGCTCCATGTATTGCTATGCGGCCGCACGCTTCGCTCCGGAGTGCAGGCGGCAGGGCCAGGTATTAACATGCGAGACTCGGCTGTGTTTCTCGCATGCGTGATCCTGGCCTTAATCTCCACCCCCCCTTCTTTGATTGACAGCTCTAACTTTATAGAGTCAGAGACATAATAACCAAGCTGGCAAGAAGATGCCCATAAATGTTTGGCTACACCTTTGTGCACTGAGCGCTTATACTAGGTTGGCACGGTCATTCTCTGCTGACAGAGTTCCTTTAACAAATGAACAGGATTTTAACAAACCAAATTTAAAAATGTAAAAATCTGCAGCTGATCTTGATTGCTGTTACCGCTGTGTCACAAGTTTCACCTATAGGAAAGCATCTGCATGTATACATTGTTCCACTATTCTATAGCTGCTATGGCCGGCAGTGTGCCTTCTCTTTGAGCTACTTTTTTATGATTATGTCCATATAGACTCACTATAAACATAGTATGTTAGGGGCAAATTCAAGTCAATTGTGGGTTTCTAACTCCTGGGAATTCAGGGCCTTGTTTCACATCTATTGATCCCCTTTTCTAATCTTTGTATTACTCCCGCTGTACAAGCTGCCAAAGTTGCACCGGTGAAATGGCTTTTAAAATGAAATTGTAGGGGTATTTTTTTAACGAAATGTGTTGTCAGAGTAATGATACTATACATGTAAACTATCATTACAATATAGGAAATAGAATTGGCGAAGCCGCAAGCTGGCGATGTCTATAGATAGGAAGAAGATTGATACTATGTGATACATTGTCTTGACGAGACAATGAAAAATAACCTACACGGCAGCTGTGTCAATATCAGACTTGGTAATGTGCTGCTGGCTGCGGCTTCCATTTAATCCACTTCTCTTTTTTTTTCCTTCCCCCGCTCGCAGACGATAAACGCTTGTTGCTTTTCTCAGGGGCTGTCCGTCAGTCCCTGGCCTTGCAATATTCCTCCCAAGCTTTCCGACGTGGCTTTCCATTTATTTTAAAAATACCATTTCACAGGCTGCTGCCTTTAACTAGCTATTATACAGTGCTCGGCTCGACTCAGGGAGATTGAAAAGTGACAGAAACAACACGTTTTTATGAGAATACAGAATATTGAAAATGAGGCCTGCTTTTTCCCCCACTCGCTCTACAGATTGCAGTTTTCACGACAGCTTGTATATAGCATCCGCTCTGCCGAGTGCATTTGTAGTAACATTGAGGATGTCACTTACAGCATTGTGTGGAAATTGGAATGCAGTGTCAGCCTGCCTGAGAAGTCTTTAGTTTGGGTGCTCCAGGTTAATTTAAAAGCTACTGCATTGCAGCTGGTGACGATCAGAAAATCGTTCATTTTAACCCCTTTCTCAAGAGGGATGAGTAACACTTTGGGAGAAAAAAAACTGAGCGGTCAACATGGAGATCAGGAGGAGCAGATGTGTGTGCAAATATGCAGTATGAGCACTAACTTCAAAGGGCTTTTCCATTAGACAGTGATGGCGATGACACGTAAGTATCATCCTCAACCACTAAACCCAACAACAAGAGCCACAGTGCCACTTCCAACCAGGTGCTGTGTCTAATGAATGACGCTGAAAGGACCACTTTAGCCCTTACAGCCCACTGATTGATGGAGATACCAAATATGAGGCCACCAGGTGTATATTTATTGATTTGTTTTACTCAGTTATATAGTGCCATTAATTTCACAGCGCATTACAGACATTTATCATCACTGTTCCCATTGGGGCTCACAATCTAAATTCTCTATCATTATGTCTTCGGATGATGGGAAGAAACCGGAGAACTCACAGGAAACCCACGCAAACACAGGGAGAACATACAAACTCCTTGCAGATGTTGTCCTTGGTGGGATTTAAACCCAGGACCCCAGTGCTGCAAGGCTGCAGTGCTATCCACTGAGCCACCGTATCAATATATAAGCCCTGCACTAACTAACTTAACCACATGCCAACCATTGATGAGCATACTCCTCACTGGCTCGATCAAGCAAGTGCATACATCGAAAGAATGCTATCTAATGTTTTATCAGATTTTATAAGGTGATTGAGAGCGGGTTGTCCAAGAAGTAGACAACCCTTTTAAATAAAAAAAATAGATTCACATACTAATCCCCCACTTCTACTCCCCTCTTTCCCTGGTGTTTTCTTTACTTTCTTCTGTTCTCAGAGGTGACACTTTGGTCACCACTATGGCCACTGATTGGTTGCAGTGGTCATGAGTCGGCCATGTTCACCACTGAAATAATTTATTTTTGTACCAAGAAAAGTGTCGTGATCTGAACATTTCCGCTTTGGTCCATAGTCCTGGCAGCTCCAATTCTGGCTTGTGTTTAACACAGTATATCACTTTCTGTGTTGGGAAGTGACCAGTGTTGCTTTCGAAGGATGTATCTGGCATTCTCATTTCAATTAGATAGCCCCTGTTTCTGTGGAAACAAATGCGCAGACAGAGAGGGGGGCTTAGCTATACAAATGAACCAGCTGTTCAGCCAGCCCCCTTCACACACAGCACTGATATTGATATGAGTGTAGATGACACCAGAAGCTTTTTCCTGTGCAATCCAAAAGTAAAATTTCTGGAATGAGAATAGAGGTACTGATGTTTTCAGATCAATACTCCTTCTTTGATAAAAGTACAGTATATCAGTACGTTGCATTTTTCAAAACACCTAAAGATATATTTTTTTTCAATTTGAAAATTCCTTTAACCGAAGTGTTAAGCATTTGCACTTAAAGGATAATTAGAAAAAGGCATGTTTGATTTCTATACCTGAGCTGAATTGGCACATCAGTGGGAATATTGGGGATAAACCCATTAATCTATTACCAACCATATCCACGAAAAAATAAAAGAACCCTTTCACCCTAAGATAAGTTTACATAAAAAGACATAAAATAAGACATTCCAGATACCAGATTTCAAGTCTTCTTCCAATTTCGTAAATGACCCTTGTTTTCTTCCGAAGAGAACAATCCATCTAAGAAAAACAACTAATTACAAGCGTCTCACTATTCATCTGCAATTTGCTTTATAAATCAATTTGTGAATGATTCAGTAAGCTGTTCTGCCAAATGTTTTTTTTGTCAGTTAATTCTGAGAAAGATATTCACACGGGGACCAAAGAGACACGGGTTCCTGAAGAGGCATTAGGAGACACTAATAATCTGTAAGATACTACCAGAGATGAGAGAGACTCTCAAATTAATTTAGAGAGACTCTAAGGATCGGAGAGACACTCGGAAACAAATCGATTCCAACAGACCAAGAGACCTCAAGTAATTGAGAGCCTCTCAGTGGGAGCTTAGGATGTGGGGTCTATAGGATGTAATTAAAGGGTTTTCATCATTTTTGTACGTTATTAAGGTATAAGCTATCATCATGTATCTGTCACTGTTGCTTAGTGTCCTGATTGAATAGAACATTATGACACAACCATTTATCTGGTTTCAAAGTAACCGAATGGACACATATAAACAGGGAGGAGCGCTCTGATAAGTGGGTCAGATAAACATTATTTATGGAGTGCCCCGCTGAAATATTCAGAGCGCTGTGAACAATAAAATACATAAAACATTAACAAGGGCTCATAAAAAACACAATCAAGCAGCAGAGAGAAGCTGCCAAGATACCATTAATATACAAGCTTGTTAAAATAATTAAGCTTTAAAGAGACAGTGCCGCCGCAGCCTGTTCCCGTTAACTCTGAAGTGACATGATCTTTTATTTTGCTATTATTTTTCTTTCCCCAGTAATAGTGCAGTGATTAGAATTCCTATTAATGCAATTAGGATGAAAACTGTACCGGATCTCATTAAGATAGACTTTTTGTGATTCAGGAAACGTTGACGTGAGCAATTGCATTGCCATCGAGGGCTTCACTACCTGTGACTGGAATGCCAATTAATTCCAGATCTGCTATGATACCCCACAATAGCTTTATTCATTAAAGAGGCAAAGCATTTAGGGCTGGAATTTTCCAAATGTGAACATTTTTCCTTTATGTATAAATGAGTCAGTAATATTGAGGGCAGCCCGGGATTATTAGCTTTAATTAAAATGTGATATCAGTAAATTGTGACTTTTTGTCAAAAACAATTAGCAGTAATGTAAAGCTTATTGGGCTAATTAAACGAGTTGTCTATGCCAGACAATTTCTTGCCACTTGTAGCCTTTCAGAGCCATGTCCAGCACAGCTATGGGCAATAAAAAGTTATCAGCACCACCCAGAAAATACCAGCTAAAATGAAGCTTCCATCGTACCCTCTGGTTAAAGCTTAGTAAAGGGATCTACAGGAAAGGTGGTCATATATATGAAATAATTGTCACAAAAAGCTTCTGTAGCTTGCCTGGTTAACACCTTGGCCAAATATGCATATTAAATTGGATGGGGCGAAAGCCACTGCCCAACTCCCATTGACAGCAGCTTATCTCCAGTGGAAACAAGGGAGCTGGCATGTTGGATTTCATCCATCTGCCAATGGGGAGACCCCGATACATTTTAGATCAATTCCGGTTTGTCCAAGTTTTGTTTAATGCATAAAGGCACCATCATTATATGCAGATCATGCTACCATTCAAAGATAAGACTAGCTGTAGATGTCTGTCACATGCAATAGAATGCCACCAAAGGACGCCACTATGTGCCAAGATCACCATGGAAGCACTGCTAAGAGGGTCTTAACTTGTAAATTTTGCTTATGACCTATAGTGGATCTTTAACAAAATTAGCAGAGAAATTTCTGAAGATCTGTAAAAAAGAATTGTTGCTCTATATAAAGATGGCCTAAGCTATAAGAAGATTGCCAAAACCCTGAAACTGAACTGCAGCACGGTGGTCATGCTATAGACTTTGCTTTCAAACCTGCACAACCTATTTAATGCCTATGGAGAGAAAAAGAGGAATAAAGAGTCAGGTCGGAAAAGTGTTAAAAGTGAAGAATAAAACTGATATACCCGTATTTTCCGGCGTATAAGATGACTTTTTAACCCATGAAAATCTTCTCAAAAGTCGGGGGTCGTCTTATACGCCGGGTACGGCATGTGCGGTGCTCTGAAGTCGCCGCATATGCGCATATGGTGCAGGGAGCGGTGCCGGATGTCACAAAGGTCCGTCACGGCGTGCAATGCATCCCTGGGAACAGAAGCCGCCGCATGCATCGCGGAGAGTCGGGAGAACTCCGGGGGCCTTCGGAAGGTAATTATATCCATATTTTTTTTTATATTCTTTTATTTACACAAATATGGATCCCAGGGCCTGAAGGAGAGTCTCCTCTCCTCCAGACCCTGGGAACCATCCGGGACCGCTCCCTGCACACGCCGTATAAGACGACACCCGGTGTATAAGATGACCCCCAAAAAGTTGGGGGTCGTCTTATACGTCCAGTCGTCTTATACGCCGAAAAATACGGTACTTAACAGAAATAGTGCCACACCTTATGTACATACTAGCAGCTTATTCTGTAAACATATAAAAAAAACAAGTAAGCTGTAAGCCACCACATTTATGTCAATGGTGAAATCCTCACAAACATATGCAGGTGAAATTGGTCAAGTGTGCACAGAAGTTAGATTTCAGGAGAAGAGTTAACTCCTAACATCCCAGTCAGGTCACTTCAGCCCACTGATTTCTTTACTGCAGTTAGCATTCAGCTACTCACCTCCCTTCCACCTCAGCTCTGGACAAGACCCTTATCAGTTCTATAGAATCACATTCCCCTGTCACCCAGCATCAGACAGTTTCCAAAGCAGTTCTCCTAATCACGGGTCTTACTTTCCTGAGTTGTGTGCTTTTTGAAAGTCAATGCTATCGTGAAATGTAAATATGGTGATAACAGTGTAGACTCGGAACAAACACTGTCAGACTGTGAAAATGTGGTAGAAGAATAAAGTTGTGCACCAGAAATGTCCACCAGAGTGTGACTTCCCCCCCAAGCAACTAATAAGTAAAGTGATTGCAGAGCTATGAGCTGCTCAAGAGACAATTGGAGAATACCACTTTAATTTCAAGTTGTATTCTGCTAGGCTGTCCAATGTTCTGCAAAGAAGTGTAACCTAAGACATATCTGATTTTTGTCCAATTGGCTCTAACTATTAGAATAGTCAAATTTCTCGAGCAAAAAAATAATAGTTTTACTAATCATAAAACTGTCTGATTTGTAAAAGTTATGAGATATACTGTAGTCATGTGAAGGGCACCCTTCCAATATTTGTCAGATATAGTTTTGTTTTACTGTAGGAGTTAGAAGATGAGGAAATATACATCTAGTCACTCTTTATACACAATTTGGACTACAGACAGAGCCAGGGCATAAATAAATAATGAAAACACATATCTGTATGCCTATATAAAGGTATTCTCATCACATTACTATGTCTATAGACCCGATTAGTGCAAATTTACATCATACATAAAGCAGGGCCATCTGCTACGACCCATCATGCTCCAGAGCAAAAACAGCTAAAGAGAAGCTCTCAATCTGTTATTCCCAACCTATCCATCTGTTATATGGCCAACCATTCATTTAAATGGCCAGGACTATACTAATTCTCCATTTCACCAGTAATGTAAGATGTCATCCCTGGGGTTCACCAAACCACTTATAATGAGACAACCCCTTTAAATAAAATTAAAACGAATTAAACATTTTTTCGTAAAATACTTATTTCCATAGTAAGGTTGAGAAAAGACATGCAATGTTGATCTTGAAGATGACAAATCGGTCCAAGATTCCTAACCTCATTTTAGTGTGAAAATTACTTCTTGACACCAAATATTGTAATAAATGTAAAAAAATAGCAAATTTGACTTTGGCAGACAAGAAGCCTCACAAGTTTTGTGCCTTGTACTGTGTGACAGCATTTGACTTTTCACTATAAATCGTGTTTTGTGTTATAGAGATCTTGATGTGATATTAATAATGCTTAACACTGTCTTCATGTAAAAGAGCCTCAGATGCGCAGAGTAGAGTAATCATCGTCTGAAAGTTCTCCTGTCCTTTGTGATGGTCCGTGAACAATATTTAAAGTGACTTTTCAATTAATCAGAGCTCTGTGAGGCTGTGTTTTTTATCCATTTGCTGGGAGTGGGGAACGTCCTGCCAATGCACAGGATTTTATCTTATTCCGTCAAAAAGAACATAGAAATCAATTTTTACCAGTCTGAGTTACGACTGGGAATCTATTCCTTTTAGGTCAGCCAGAGAATTAATCTATTGAGCAGCTCCACAAATCTGCTGACATCTCAGCATTTTGAGAACACTAATTTTTCCTCCTATTTCTTCCTGTGCTCTTCTCGGCTGCGGCCGAGAGAAAACATTTACGGTGGCTTAATCTCTTCTTGCAGTCCTTTGTTATTGGTGAAGTCTTTGGATTTCAATATGCTACTTCTGTAAAGCACTGAATACTTCTGGATTATCGCGAGGAAAGAAAGCGGAGAACTATTGATCTACGCTGTATATTTTCTTTCTGGTCTTTTTTTTTAGAATAAAGCTCAACAAGAAAATATTGCCATATGATTTACTGTTTTCAGAAATAGTGCATTCAATTACAAATAAATGTAAGCACCTTCCTTGTTGCTCTCAGATTGTCCTTCATTGAGGTTATTAGTATTAAAGCAGTGCCCGCATCATTATAATTAAGTCACAGTTATGGTCAGTGTCTCCAGCATAATGGCATTGTCCATTGGAGGTTTAGGTAGTCTGAGATCCACTTCTAGTTCTATCCACTGTGACTACACAAGATATTGAAGGAGCCACAATGTTCCTTTCATTCTAATAACTCCCATTTTGGACTGGACTGGCCCACAGGAGAACATGGAATTCCCTGGTGGGCCTCTCTGCAATATGAGTAGTAGCCGCCATAATACATTCATACAACAAACTGTCTAGTTTATAATTTTATAGAAGCATAACTAAATTTATGAATGAGAATAAAGTGACTAGACCAGGGGTGCACAACTTGCGGCCTGGGGGCCATTTGCACCCCATTATGCCATTCTGTGCGACCCCCAACCATATGGACAGAAAAATGGTTATCTGGCAGGTTAACTATATGTGAGCATCCATGTACAAAAAGTAGCGGCAGCAGGTGAGTAGCAGGACTCACACAAGGTGCCCTGTGTAGACATCTCTGAATGCCTCATGGTCAAGAGAATGGGGTCTCTTAACCTGTTAGGCACTCCAGAAAGTGGTATGTGAATAAAACAGGCCGTGTCTGTGGCTCGCTCCACGGTAGTTTATGGGAGCTCAGAAACATTAGGCTAAAAACTCATTATCTATTGTAGAGAGTTGTGTGCATGCATGACCTCTTCCTCTTTAGGGTTCATTTACACAGTTTTTTTTTTTTTAACAAGGATTTAAAAGAGGATTTGACTGTAAATCCACATAAAAATGCTTTAAATACTCTTTGAATAAGCTTTCTGTTAGTTTTAATGCAGAATGTTCAAGATGATGTGGAAAAAATCAGCACTGCATAAACTAATAGTGCTTCTCCTATTCAGATCAGTGGGAAACATTCAATGAGTATTTGACATGGTTTTTAATAAGGATTTAAAAGCATAATCTATTTCTAAATCCTCACAAAAAAAAACACAGCGTGAAGATACCAGCTGATTTTTTGAGTCGAGAGTCCTGTAAATGGAATTTTGTACCTATCAGACATTTCTGGTATATGCTTTCAAAATGCCACAAATGTCACAGAAGATAATACCCCTTTCATATTTATCGCGGCCCCTGGATTGGTTCGGTATAGCAATGTGGCCCTTGGACAAAAAAAAGTTGTGCACCCCTCGCCAAGACAAATATTCAAAAAGGCTATGGCATTCCTTTCATTCTAATGGTCCATTCTCGCTTGGACTGGCCCACAGGGGAACAGGTAAATTCACTGGTGGACTTCTCTGCAGGAGTGGGTCCACACTCCACTAAATGAGTAGTAGTTGACACAATATACTCATTCATACAACAAACTACATAGTTTACAGTTTTTACAGAAGCATATGGTAGCTACATTTGTAAATGAGGATAATGTCATTTTTGCCTTCAGCTGAACGGTGAACCTCCAGAGTCAATGTTGCTGGTGGGTCCTTAACACTCCAGCCCAACACTACTCCAATTAATCAAAGATTGATATTCTAACCAAAGGATATGCCTTGAAGAGGGATAAAAAGAGCCAACCACAGTCATGCAAAAAAGGACTAGAACATTATACTCACCCTATTGCTAAGTATTAGACTTCTGTATCCTTTTAACCTAGTTCCGGTGGAGATACCCACTGGTTACTTGAATTGCATTCATAATAAATTGCATCATATTGATTCCTTCAAAGTGCCATCCGAATGCTACACCTTACAACACTTACGTTACACTATGTTATATGTGCTGCATACAAAAGCAAAATCTTATTGCTAGCTAATATTGTGTTCTTACAAGTTAGGTATGCTACAGTAACACCATACTAATGTACGCTTAATGTCATTTACTATGCTTTGGTATACGACAGACCTGAATGCATGTCCCGTTTCATGGAGAAGTGAGTGATGATATCATAGCTAAATATCAGCATAAGAGATACATCCCAGGTCAAGAAATGTATTATTCAGAGTCTTGCTAGTTAGAGGAACAAGTATCCGAGGAGCAAGGGTTTTTGCACTGTGCACTAAAGAGTCCAGGGGTTCTCTATGCAAATCTTTGTTTTGCTGCCTTAAACGCAATTTGCTGACTACTGATATATAGATGTATGCTTTGGTGACCAGACGTGCTACTCAAACAGTTTTAATCATGCATTATTTAACCACAGCAGACCATTGCTCAGCCTAAAGGAAATCAGTCATATCCGCGTTCCCAATCTAAGTAAAGGCAGTGCAGACTAAGGGGTTATAATTAGCGTCCAGGGCTTGTCCATGGCATGGCGGAAAATATTATATTAACACTGTGCCCCTCTCAGTTCCAGTCATTCGGGTGGGACCTAACACTGGGCAGTCACAGCTGTTCTTCAATCATGCCAAGCGTTGCGTTGATTGACATCCCTTTTCAGGCTCTGAATGTGCTGAGCTGGACATCAGTCACCTGAACAGTGGGCATGATTGGAGAACAGGAGTGACTGCTTATGGAGCACGGAGTGGGGCACAGTACAATTATAATGCTATTTTTTCTTTCGTCACATGAGATATACATGATCTCGATGCTAATCATAACCTCAAGACTAAGCTTCCCTTACTTAGAGAATCCTGACCTGACTGATTCTCTTTAAAGGGGTTATCCACTACTCGAACGACCCCTTCTCAATCCATTACTATGTTTCCCCCTTGTAAAATAAAAAGTGCTATACTTACCTTCGGTGCTGGCGCCATTCCAGCTGTATTGGCACCGGCTCTCCCGGTGAATGCATGACAGCTCTCATTTCCTCCGGATGTACCGGTATGTGATTCGTCTGTTGTAGAGGAGAGTGCAGCCAGACCCAATTGGTCTCATAGGTTGTGCGACATAACAATGTCACACGATCTCCTGGTGGAGAGCCAGTGCCAATAACGCTGGAACCGTGCTGGCACCTCAGGTGACTATAAGGCCGGCGTCACACTCGGCGTAAGACAATACGGTCCGTATTTTACGGCCGTAATACGGAGAAATGTTCCCAAAATAGTGATCCGTAGGCAGGGTGTGTCAGCGTATTTTGCGCATGGCATCCTCCGTATGTAATCCGTATGGCATCCGTACTGCGATATTTTCTCGCAGGCTTGCAAAACCGACATCTAATGGATTTATGTGCTCAAATGTTCGGGAAAACATATATACAGTATATATATATATATATATATATATATATGTCATTGAGACACATATATATATATAGTCTGTATTTATATTTACTACAGCGCGATATCTGTGAAAAGCCGGTAATTCAATTGCCGGCTTTTCATTTCTCCTTCCCAAACCCGACAGGATATGAGACATGGTTTACATACAGTAAACCATCTCATATCCCCATTTTTTTTGCATATTCCACACTACTAATGTTAGTAGTGTGTGTATGCAAAATTTGGGCACTGTAGCTGCTAAAATAAAGGGTTAAATGGCAGAAAAAATTGGCGTGGGCTCCCGCGCAATTTTCTCCGCCAGAGTGGTAAAGCCAGTGACTGACGGCAGATATTAATAGCCAGGAGAGGGTCCATGGTTATTGGCCCCCCCGTGGCTAAAAACATCTGCCCCCAGCCACCCCAGAAAAGGCACATCTGGAAGATGCGCCTGTTCTGGCACTTGGCCACTCTCTTCCCACTCCCGTGTAGCGGTGGGATATGAGGTAATGAAGGGTTAATGCCACCTTGCTATTGTAAGGTGACATTAAGCCAGATTAATAATGGAGAGGCGTCAATTATGACACCTATCCATTATTAATCCAATTGTTTGAAAGGGTTAAAAAACACACACACACATGATTTAAAAGTATTTTAATGAAATAAACACAGCGGTTGTTTTAATATTTTATTGCTCTCTCAATCCATTTGCAGACCCTCGCTTGGCAAAACAATAAACCCACAATATACATACCTTCTGCTGACCCATCACGTCCCACAAGGTAATCCATCTGAAGGGGTTAAAATAATTTACAAGCAGGAGCCCTGCAAATGCAGCTGTGCTCGTGCTTGTAATTCCCTGGCGAATGAAGGAAATGTAGGTCATTGACCTACATTTCATTCAGTCGCGGTGATGCGCCCCCTGGTGGATGTCCTCATATGACCTAGAGCGTGGGAAAAAGTTCCCACGCTGCAGTTCATGAGAACATCCAGCAGGGGCGCATCACCACGACTGAAGGAAATGTAGGTCAATGACCTACATTTCTTTCATTCGCCGGGGAATTACAAGCACGAGTACAGCTGCATTTGCAGGGCTCCTGCTTGTAAATTATTTTAACCCCTTCAGATGGATTACCTCGTGGGACGTGACGGGTCAGCAGAAGGTATGTATATTGTGGGTTTATTGTTTTGCCAAGCGAGGGTCTGCAAATGGATTGAGAGAGCAATAAAATATTAAAACAACCGCTGTGTTTATTTCATTAAAATACTTTTAAATCATGTGTGTGTGTGTTTTTTAACCCTTTCAAACAATTGGATTAATAATGGATAGGTGTCATAATTGACGCCTCTCCATTATTAATCTGGCTTAATGTCACCTTACAATAGCAAGGTGGCATTAACCCTTCATTACCCCATATCCCACCGCTACACGGGAATGGGAAGAGAGTGGCCAAGTGCCAGAATAGGTGCATCTTCCAGATGTGCCTTTTCTAGGGTGGCTGGGGGCAGATGTTTTTAGCCACGGGGGGGCCAATAACCATGGACCCTCTCTAGGCTATTAATATCTGCCGTCAGTCACTGGCTTTACCACTCTGGCGGAGAAAATTGCGCGGGAGCCCACGCCAATTTTTTCCGCCATTTAACCATTTATTTTAGCAGCTACAGCGCTGAAATTTTGCACATACACACTACTAACATTAGTAGTGTGGAATATGCAAAAAAAAAGGGGATATGAGATGGTTTACTGTATGTAAACCATGTCTCATATCCTGTCGGGTTTAGGCAGGAGAAATGAAAAGCCGGCAATTGAATTACCGACTTTTCACTAACACCGCTGCGTATTTCTCGCAAGTCACACTGCTGGTCCGTGTGGAATCCGTATTTTTCTCGCCCCCATAGACTTTCATTGGCGATTTTTTTGCGCAATACGCTGACAAACGCAGCATGCTGCGATTTTGTACGGCCGTAGAACGCCGTATATTACGGATCCGTAATATACGGCTGATAGGACGAGACCCATTGAGAAGCATTGTGCCGTACGTTATGCGAGTTTTACGCACGTAGTTTCTGCGCTCTTACGTCCGTAAAACTCGCATGTGTGACGGCGGCCTAAGTGTTATTATTTTACAAGGGGGAATATAGGGATTGAGAAGGAGTTGTCATATAGTGGGCAACGCCTTAAGGCATATAAAATGGGCAGGATTTGTTTTTAGAAGTTTTCTATGAACTGTTATGAACTGCGCACCCAATGGGTAGCATCATCGGGTAATATAGGTGATGATTTTGACAAAAGAACATAGTCTTTGCTGCAATTTAGGACAAATTGTGCAACAATAACACAAATGATGCTTGTCAATAGAACCTAATTTGATTCTTACTTTAATAAAGGGAAACACCAGTGAATAAATCCTTAGGGTCTACTCAAGTCAAACTTATGCACAGCTGCCAACACCTGGCTCATTTACAGATTAAGATGCAGCATTTTAGGTGCTGTCATCAAATCAATAACAGAGTGACAGTAATTTAGATGTACGCGTTATGCTGTCCCGGAGTCAGAATTTGCCTTCAAGGGAGACATATACCCATCAACAGATCATAAAATCTTTGATAGTCTGACAAATCCATTGTTTCTATATTACACTGCACACACTTTGAGATATTCAGTTATCAGAGTCTAGAAACTAATGCAATAATAACCTGATCTTAGATTAAAATGATTGTATGTTATAGGCTCAGAGACATTATTGCATCAATTTTACGATTGCTAGACAATCGTTAAAATAACAATATGGAAGAAAGATGTCGTACACATCTCTAATAACATTGTAGCAGAATATGGCATATGATTAGGGGTTGTCCACTACTGGATAATTCTTCTCTAATTATAAAATGTCTATAATAAAATATAACACACATACTCACCTACTGGAGACACAGCACCTACATTGCTGGTACGGCGTCAGACAAGGAAGTTATACTGCGGCTTCATTTGACCTCACGTCAACAGAGTAGCACCTTATCTTCTCCTCTGCTCTGTTGATGGGGCGTCACTGATGATGTCATGCTGATTGACATGCCAGCTCCCCACAGTTGTGCAGCAGGGAGCCAGCTGTCAACCAAGCATGACATCGGCAGAGACACCCCGATGACAGAGCAGAGTGAAATAAAAAAAGCTGCACCGTCGATGTGATGTCACCGGTGACCGGTTTGAGCCAGCAGAGATCGGCTCCAGGTTGGCAACTACCTGCCTGTAAGTTTTTAGCCCCATGTGGAAAAATAAGCAAAGTCCCCTATAATAATTGTTTGGAGCTCCTTTAACAACTTAAAATGCCCTATTAAAATATTTATATTCTTTACCTACTTTTCCTATAGCTAAATTCTACTCGAAATGCAAACATTGTAACTAGTAATTCAGATAAACAAATCAAATAACAAAAAAAAATCATCAACAAAATGTGCATTTAATTTGTTTTCTATGAAAAATTGCCAGAATCTCCTGGAGGTATTTTGCTGTGTAGGTTTATTTGACATTAGACAGATAGAAGGTAGGATGGTGTTCTCTGAATTAAAATTATCTGGCACTTAAAACTCATTTTACATTCCAAGACCACCTGTCACCCAAAAAATAAGATCCCAACTTTATGTACAAAAAAAAGCTGTGTTTGTGAGCAACAAAGAGTATAATGGGCAGAGATGTCTGAGTTTGGCCTCACAAATGGATGACATAATTCCCACTTTACCATCCTTTTAGTTATAGCTATTGTTTTTGGTGATTCCATGTACAGATAGTAAATGCTTTACTGTCGATTCAAAAATTTTGTATTAATCAATAGTGCAAGAAAATATAAGAAGCTTTATGATGCATCTTACCAGAAAATCTGCTTCATCTATTTTTGAGTCACTTCTTGTCCCCTTCTGGACCGTCTTCTCCTAAACTCATCATCCACTCTTACAAACAGCTAAAATTGTTCCTAATTAAAAAAAGACAAATTAGAAACTCACTGATGTGTCAGATTACATTTGTTTATTGAAGCCTATTAAAATAGGAGGTGGAGGAGGGAGGAGCATAATGGGAAGTTGGGTGAAAGAGAGAGGCACAGGACACAATTAGATATCTTCCGGGCAGGAGCAGACGTCCATTTTTTGATCCATCCAAGAAAATCGGAGAAATTATACTAATCACACTCTGATCAGAGTTTGATTAGAATGTGATCAAATTTTCTCGGAGGCGGAGAGAAGAAAACGTTTAAGGCATTATGGCAGTCCTTAAAAATCAGACTGGATTCAGATGTCATCTGAATATGGACCAATTTTTTTCACGAACCCATAGACATGAATGGGCGAGTGCCATCTGATTTTGGGAGACAAATCAGGCAAGCTGCATTTTTTACTCCTCCGACCACTCGGCCCGATGAAAAAAAACAGACGTGTGTATAGCCCCATGGAAAAACATGGCTACAAGTTGTATCCGCAAACACCACAGATAGCACTCATCTGATTAAAATGGTCATCTGCACAAGCCTTTCTAGTAATTATAATGCTAGGGTCACACCATTGTATTTTCTCTTGGTTTGATTATGCTAATCACACTCAAATAATGCTCTGATCATAGTTTGATCAGAGTATGATCATAGCGTAATCAGATTTTCTGGCATGAGGAGAAGGTGTAAAAAAAATGTCTCCATCTTCTCTATTCTGTAAGTTGGTGAAAATTGTCCTCTAAGTGCAGTCCAATTTTTTCAATGGACTTATTGATTTGCATGGTTAAGTCTGATCTGCATATTGTATGCACCAGTGTGTCCAAGAAGAAAATTGTTAGTATAGAAGAATAGGAGACAAAAAAGCGCATATAGGGTCTTATCCTCAGGACTGCTCTTAGAGAATTATGAGAGAACTGCTCACCTGATGGTGCAAAGTAAAGGCGTGTAATTTGTCAGCTGCTGCAGATCCACAGGTCGGCGCTGCGACCTCTTAGAGACGTTATAATAGATGAATGTGGATAAAATCTGCGCTGCTGTGACAAATACTGAATCCAGATATAGTTGTAAGGTGTTCAGGTGGTTTATTCAACGCGTTTCGAAGCTCACGGCTTCTTCTTCAGGAAGTTTCCACACAAAGTTATCTTTGTGTGGAAACTTCCTGAAGAAGAAGCCGTGAGCTTCGAAACGCGTTGAATAAACCACCTGAACACCTTACAACTATATCTGGATTCAGTATTTGTCACAGCAGCGCAGATTTTATCCACATTCATCTATTATAACGTCTCCAAGAAGAAAATTGGACATGTGCATGGCCCCATAGAATAATCTGAGTGTGATCTGATGTTTTGTCGGATTGCACTCAGACAGGAAATACGGTCGTCTGCACAAGCTCTTAATCTCCCCCTAGAACTGAATAGACAGCTACACTGCTATCTACCATGCTGCTGGCGCTTTTGCACATGTGCTGCATAGATACAGGAGAGCATGTATGTAGGACATCTTAAAAGCCAGTCTCCTCCCACTAGCACAGAGACAACAGAAAATGAAAGATACAGTATTCAAAGGGAAAAGACATTTAAAAATCCAAGATATAAGTCACTTCATTGCCAGAAACAGTGTTTTTCCTCATGTACACACACACTGTTAGGGCTGGCGGAACGCACCGAGTAAATATAGAGATGTTATTTGGTGCGTTCGCAGCCCGGGGTCCACCGTGCAGGAAAAGAACCCGCCGCTGGCAAACGGCAGCACTATATGGCAGTAGAAGCGATCTCTGTTGCTTCACAGAGTCGCTATAAAGAAAGGACTGTGTCCTGTTAAACTCCACAGGAATACACAGTAACTGCTGAGCATATAGCAGCTTGTGGTCACGCAGTCAAGGAGGCAAACATACAATCTCCTCACCGGAGGAGCCGGTATTCTAGGTGGCTTATTTCAGCCAGGGCCCTGAAACCATACACACAATCTCCTCTCCGGAGGTGCCGGTATTCTAAGTGGCTTATTTCAGCCGGGTCCCTGAATCCACACAAGCGTGACCACATTGGCGCAAAACTCATAACATGCATTGATACTAGCGCATGGCCGTGCGGCCATGCGAACCTTATATAGCTGCAGCAAGGAGAAAAGCAGGACTTAGTCCCAAAAGCGTCTGCTCGCCACTGCCCAGCATTCAGGGGTGGATTAAGGGTAGCCAGGGCCCCGGGCTGTTCAGACACTGTGGGCCCCCCCGGTCATGTGATGGGGGTCATGTGACGGGGGTCATGTGACGGGGGTCATGTGATACCTGAACCAGATTATTCCAGAGAAATGACCAGGCCCTACTCTACTGTAACCTATTAAATATTTGTTAAAATATCCAATACAATTTAGGTATATTTGGATTTATTTTTCAATTTTTAAAATGACCAATATCACATACAAGGAACAAATACCACCGCACCATGTCAAGACCACATATTACCACCACTTGGTGACCACATAGCACATACAAGGGACAAATACCGCAACACCATTTCCAGACCACATATTACCACCACATAGTGACTGAATACTACAATACTGATCAGTAATAAAAAAACAACAACACAATACTATCACCATAAGTGCCAGTATTCACAGGAGATCTGTACTTAGTATGCAGTGTCTGTGTAGAGGCAATGCAGAGATCACTGGTGGTATTATACACAGGAGCTCTGTATATAATGTATAGGTAATACAGTGATCACTGGTGACATTGTACACAGGTCCTCTGTATATAGTGTACAGTGTATAGTGTCAGTGTATAGGTAACACTGACTCACCAGTGACATCTCTAGGTGAAGTCCTTCATCTTTCATCCAGCACAGACCGCCATCATTTCTTCCAGCCAGGACTCGTTTCTGCAGGAAATAACACAGTTATCTCGAGCTCCGCTTGTAGAACACATTACTTAATTTTTCCCAACTTCTACATTACACCACATGAAGAAAAAAAGGCAACATAGTGTCACTCTGCACAGTAACAGGACCGCCCCCCCATTTAAAACAGTATACTCAAAAAATAAAATAAATACATCACTGCAGTAATAATATCCCTTAATTAGCCCCTATGTCCAGCATTGCCCCCAGACAGTGTGTTCAACAATCTGCCCCAGTATGTCCAGCATATTGCCCCAGAGTGTCCAGCATTGCCCCCAGTGTGTCCAGCATATTACCCCCAGTGTGTCCAGCATATTACCCCCAGTGTGTGCAGCAATCTTGCCCAGTGTCTCCAGCAATCATCTGCCCCAGTGTGTCCTCCAGCATTGCCCCCAGTGTGTCCAGCAATCTGCCCCAGTGTCTCCAGCATTGCCTCAGTGTCTCTAGCATTGCCCCAGTATGTCCAGCAATCTGCCCCAGTGTCTCCAGCATTGCCCCCAGTGTCCAGCAATCTGCCCCAGTGTCTCCAGCATTGCCCCAGTGTCTCCAGCAATCATCTGCCCCAGTGTGTCCTCCAGCATTGCTCCCAGTGTTTCCAGCAATCATCTGCCCCAGTGTGTCCTCCAGCATTGCCCCCAGTGTGTCCAGCATTGCCCCCAGTGTCTCCAGCAATCATCTGCCCCAGTGTGTCCTCCAGCATTGCCCCCAGTGTCTCCAGCATTGCCCCCAGTGTCTCCAGCAATCATCTGCCCAAGTGTGTCCTCCAGCATTGCCCCCAGTGTGTCGAGCAATCTGCCCCAGTATCTCCAGCATTGACCCCAGTGTCTCCAGCATTGCCCCCAGTATGTCCAGCAATCATCTGCCCCAGTGTGTCCTCCAGCATTGCCCCCAGTGTGTCCAGCAATCTGCCCCAGTGTCTCCAGCATTGCCCCCAGTGTCTCCAGCATTGCCCCCAGTGTCTCCAGCATTGCCCCAGTGTCTCCAGCAATCATCTGCCCCAGTGTGTCCTCCAGCATTGCCCCCAGTGTGTCCAGCAATCTGCCCCAGTGTCTCTAGCATTGCCCCAGTGTCTCTAGCATTGCCCCAGTGTGTCCAGCAATCTGCCCCAGTGTCTCCAGCATTGCCCCCAGTGTCCAGCAATGTGCCCCAGTGTCTCCAGCAATCATCTGCCCCAGTGTGTCCTCCAGCATTGCCCCAGTGTCTCCAGCATTGCCCCCAGTGTCTCCAGCATTGCCCCCAGTGTCTCCAGCATTGCCCCAATGTGTCCAGCAATCATCTGCCCCAGTGTGTCCAGAAATCATCTGCCCCAGTGTGTCCAGCAATCATCTGCCCCAGTGTCTCCAGCATTGCCCCCAGTTTCTCCAGCATATTGCCCCGGGCCCCCCGGATTGCCGTTCGCAAAAAAAAAACGAGTTCTCCTCACCTGTCCGTGCTCCAGCGGCGAGCTCCCTCCAACAGCGTGGACTCGCCGGCGACTGACAATGACGTCAGACGCCGGCGACGTGTGCGCTGCGCCTGCGGCCAACTTCAGCTGCCAGCCTCCAATTGGCTGGCGGCTGTTGTTAACTATTGACGTGCGGGCGTGCGCCCGCACGTCAATAGGAAACCGCCGCAGCGCCGGTAGGCCCGGTGAGCAGATGAGACGTGGCCCGATGCGGGCCCCCTCTCTCTGCCCACTGGGTCCGGGCCCATAAATGACACATACGCCAGTCAGTCAGGGGGGCACGTGCAGTATATGCCCTGATGGTGGCAGCCGGCGGGCAATCTGTGCGGTAGCCCAGGGCCCCCCCACACCACTGGGCCCTGGGCTGCCGCCCAGAGGGACCCTCTTATAATCCGCCCCTGCCAGCACTGGCTTCAATGGCAGAAGCTGGAAAAGCAGCAGTAACCCTTTGCACAGAGTCAGACTGAGCGAGACGCTGGGACCGACGTCTCCGCTGAGCAGGCTCCACTGTGGCAGCAGAAGAATGGGAGACCGCAGCGGAGATGGCCCAAGATTCCCCCTGTGCAGAGGCGGGAACTCGACCCCTAACATTACCCCCCCAGGGCCCCACCTTGGACCTCGCTACGCTCGAAGGCAGCAATGAGCTGCGGAGCCTGAATGTGCTCAGCAGGCTCCCAGGACCTGTCCTCATAACCCTTCCAGTCCATCAAATAAAATTTTTTGCCATGTACCACCTTGCACCCCAAAATAGCGTTCACCTCATAATCGTCCGTAGATGAACCCGATGTCCTGGCAGATGACTTGGAAAACCGAGACATGTATACGGGTTTCAAGAGGGACACATGAAAGGTGTCGGTGATACCCAGGCGTGGTGGAAGGGCTAAACGGTAGACCACAGGGTTAACCTGTTCGAGGACCTTGAAAGGGCCCAAGTAGCGAGGTGCAAACTTAGTGGACTCAACTCGCAACCTGATGTTACGGGCGGAGAGCCACACCAAGTCGCCAGGAGCAAAGGTTGGAGCAGGGCGCCGATGTGCATCAGCGGAGGACCTCATTCTCTCCTTGGAGGCCCAAATGGCATCCCGAGTGTGGTCCCAAATATCCCGTGCCTCCACAGCCCAGTCTGTCACCCTGGAGTCAGCGGAAGACACGGGCATAGGCACTGGTACCCACGGATGCTGACCATAGTTAAGGAGGAATGGGGTTTGTCCAGTGGAGTCGGCTACAGCGTTGTTCAGCGCAAACTCCGCCCACGGTAGCAGGGAAGCCCAGTCATCCTGCCTGGCTGAGACAAAATGTCGCAGATATATGACCAAGGTCTGGGTGGCCCTCTCTACCAACCCATTCGTCTCGGGATGATATGCGGAAGAGATATTCAACTCAATGCTGAGAAGACGACAAAGCTCTCCAGAACCGAGACGCAAACTGGGGACCTCAGTCACTGACAATTTTGTCCGGCATACCGTGTAGGTGAAAGATGTGTTTTATGAACAACGCTGCCAAGGCCCGTGCAGAAGGTAGCCGTGGAAGTGCACCATTTTAGAAAAATGATCGGTGATAACCCAAATGATGGTACAGCCACGAGACTTGGGCAAACCCACCACAAAGTCCATCCCGACCATCTCCCAGGGCCTGTCTGCCACTGGTAAGGGAAGGGATAGAGTAACCCAGCTGGCCGTTGTCGAGGAGACTTATTTTTGATGCAGGAGACACACGCCCGAATATAATCTCCGACGTCACGGACCATATGTGGCCACCAGTACGTCCTCGCCAGCAGCTCAGATGTCCTCTTTGTCCCAAAGTGTCCACCCACCCTGGATGAATGAGCCCAAGAGAGAACCTCCGGTCACAAATTAATGGGTACAAAAGTCTTGCCCGGAGGCACAGACTCTAGCGAAACCAGAGCTACGGTTCTCAAGCTCTCAGAAGGGACAATAAGCCGAGGCTCCCCTTCCTCCTCCTCAGATGACACAACGGAGCGAGAGAGGGCATCAGCATGAATGTTCTTCTCCCCAGCGAGATAATGGAGGGTGAAGTGGAACCGGGAGAAGAACAAGGACCATCTGGCCTGACGAGAATTTAGCCGCTGGTCTGTTTGTAAATAAACCAAATTTTTGTGGTCCGTGAAGACCTGGAAGGGAAAGCGAGCCCCCTCCAAAAGATGTCTCCACTCCGAGAAGGCTAACTTCATTGCTAGCAACTCCCTGTCCCTGATGGAATAATTCCTCTCCGCTGGTGTGAAGGTCTTGGAGAAGAAGAAGCAAGGATGCTTCTGACCTTCAGCATCCTTTTGGAAGAGGACTGCTCCTGCACCAACGGATGAGGCATCCACCTCCATTATAAACGGCTTATCAACATCGAGACGATGTAGGATGGGAGCGCTAGCAAAATGAGACTTAATAGAAGAAAAAGCCTTGGAGACCTCGTAAGACCACAATTTGGGATTTGCTCCCTTCTTGGTGAGGGCCACCAAGGGAGCTACCAAAGTTGAGAAGTGGGGAATGAACTGACGATAGTAATTTATGAACCCCATAAAGCACTGCACCGCTTTAAGAGAATGGGGTTCTTGCCAGTCCATCACAGCCTGTAGTTTGGCAGGATCCATAGCCAATCCCTGGGCGGAGATGATATAGCCCAGGAAAGGTAAAGACTCCTGCTCAAACATACACTTCTCCAACTTTGCATAGAGGGAGTTTGCCCATAAGAGGTTGAAGACTCTGCCAACATCTCTCCGGTGGGAGTCAATATCTGGAGAGATGATGAGAATATCATCCAGATGGACTACGACCGAGGTGGAGAGCATATCCCGGAAGATATCGTTGACAAAGTCTTGGAAAACGGCTGGGGCATTACAGAGCCCGAAGGGCATCACCAGATACTCATAGTGCCCATCCCTGGTATTAAACGCCGTCTTCCATTCGTCCCACTCACAGGTGCGAATCAGGTTATAAGCACCCCACAGATCTAATTTGGTAAATACCCTTGCTCCCCGTAGCCTATCAAAGAGCTCAGAAATTAGGGGCAACGGGTATTTATTCTTAACGGTGATGGCGTTAAGACCCCTGTAATCTATGCAAGGACGTAATTCTCCGTTCTTCTTCTGCACGAAGAAGAACCCCGCCCCTGCAGGTGACACTGACTTCCTAATGAACCCTCTTGCCAAATTCTCCTGGATGTATTGGGACATAGCCTCCATTTCCGGGAGAGAGAGGAGATAGACCTGTCCCCGAGGAGGTTCTGCTCCAGGCAAGAGATCAATAGGACAGTCATAGGGATGGTGAGGCGGAAGGGTCTCCACAGCCTTTTTGGAGAAGACGTCTGCATAGGACCAATAGCACTTGGGAAGGGAAGAGAGATCTGCAGGTATCTCAGTAGAGGAAACCTGAACGCACTCCCTCACACATCTGCCCTTTCATGAATCACTCCAACCCAATATCCTCCCAGAGGTCCACTCAATATGTGGGGAGTGGAAATGGAGCCAGGGTATTCCCAGCAGAATCTCGTCCATTCCCTCGGGAAGAACAAGAAGGGAAATAATCTCCTGGTGGGAAGGGGAAATAGATAACGTGAAAGGGACAGTCTGGTGTGTGATTTGTGAGGGAAGTGTCGACCCATTCACTACTCTATAACAGTCACCGGTTTGGCGAGCATCACCAGAGGTATTGCATGGCGCAGAGCAAAAGCAGAGGACATGAAATTCCCCTCTGCTCCAGAGTCCACACAAAGCTCGACTGTTAGAGAGGATGAGCCTAACATGATTGTCCCTTTGAAGGACAGCTTGGAGGAAAACACCGCTGTGTCTAGTAAACCTCCTCCAATGGTTACTAGACGCGATCGTTTACCCGACCGCCATGGACATTTATTTGCATAATGTCCTTGTTGGCAATTTCTACAAACCACGGGTACTCGAGCGGTTCGAGACTTAGGTCACGCTCGAGAAACCTCCATGGCCTCATGGGAGTCGGACGCCTGAACGGAAGATTCTAGAGGTCTGGCGAAGGTGGGAGCCAGCCGAAACCTCTGCCTACACTGGGTCCGCTCTAACCTCCGCTCGTTAAAACGGAGGTCGATGCGGGTAGATATAGTAATGAGCTCCTCCAATGTGGCGGGAATCTCCCAGGTGGCCAAGGCGTCCTTCACATGGTCTGCCAGTCCTTTCCAGAACACCGGAATAAGGACTTTATCCGGCCACTCCAGCTCAGAGGCCAGAGTCCAGAATCCCCGACATAGCTTACTGTCACCAGCAAACTTGTCTCGAAGCGGGAGAATGGATAAAGTCGGAGCAGGGGTGGCAGAGGACAATCTGGCTGCAGCTACACTGGCAACCTGAGCAGCGACTGCGGTAACATCCACAGCTGAGGTTGTGCGCTCAAGAGCCGCCAACCTACCCTCCAACTGCTGGATGTACCACTGTAGACGCTGATCGTCCACCATTTACCAGCCAGACCCTGGCGCTAGTATACTGTTAGGGCTGGCGGAATGCACCGAGTAAATATAGAGATGTTATTTGGTGCGTTCGCAGCCCGGGGTCCACCGTGCAGGAAAAGAACCCGCCGCTGGCAAACGGCGGCACTATATGGCAGTAGAAGTGATCTCTGTTGCTTCACAGAGTCGCTATAAAGAAAGGACTGTGTCCTGTTAAACTCCACAGGAATACACAGTAACTGCTGAGCATATAGCAGCTTGTGGTCACGCAGTCAAGGAGGCAAACATACAATCTCCTCACCGGAGGAGCCGGTATTCTAGGTGGCTTATTTCAGCCGGGTCCTTGAATCCACACAAGCATGACCACATTGGCGCAAAACACATAACATGCATTGATACTAGCGCATGGCCGTGCGGCCATGCGAACCTTATATAGCTGCAGCAAGTACAAGAGCTTCCTAGAAGGACCAATGAGAGGCTGCCACAGAGCCTGAGCACCTTCAGGACCTTCCTGGAGAACCAATGGGCTTTGCTGCAGTATCCAAGCATGTGACCCTCGATCTCCAATGAGGGATCTTACCCTGGGCATGCTCAGAAGGAGAAAAGCAGGACTTAGTCCCAAAAGCGTCTGCTCGCCGCTGCCCAGCACTGGCTTCAATGGCAGAAGCTGGAAAAGCAGCAGTAACCCTTTGCACAGAGCCAGACTGAGCGAGACACTGGGACTGACGTCTCCGCTGAGCAGGCTCCACTGCAGCAGGAGAAGAATGGGAGACCGCAGCAGAGATGGCCCGAGATTCCCCCTGGGCAGAGGCGGGAACTCGACCCCTAACACACGACAGCTTATTTTGAATAGTTAAATCAAATTGTCCCCAAAAGCAGATTCATTAACCAAAATAATTACTACGCAGATTACATCATAATATAACCCTTTTCATAATTTAATACCAGAAAAAGGTCCAAGAGTATTTATATTAAAAAATCTAACAAAATGTATTTAATCAAAAATGATAAAAATTAGAATACAAAAGTGACACTAAGAGCAGGAATATAGGGGATAATGAAAATTATATCTATATAAAGATAATAATATTGAAATACTTATATTACATAGCAGTGCACTAGAAACATGCTAAATTTACATAAAAATGGTCCCATCAGGGGTCCTAGCATATAGAACATTTGGCACAGCCAATATGGCTAATTGCAGCAACAACAACGTCTCCCATATGCAGGTCCTTCTCAAAAAATTAGCATATAGTGTTAAATTT
Organism: Ranitomeya variabilis; assembly: GCF_051348905.1. NCBI lineage: Eukaryota > Metazoa > Chordata > Amphibia > Anura > Dendrobatidae > Ranitomeya > Ranitomeya variabilis. Next base: position 69,428,337 of record NC_135239.1, on the reverse strand, counting down.
CATTATTTACCATAATGTAATGATTACAATTAAACTTTCATATATTATAGATTCATTATCCACCAACTGAAATTTGTCAGGTCTTTTATTGTTTTAATACTGATGATTTTGGCATACAACTCCTGAAAACCCAAAAAACCTGTCTCAATAAATTAGCATATCAAGAAAAGGTTCTCTAAACGACCTATTACCCTAATCTTCTGAATCAACTAATTAACTCTAAACACATGCAAAAGATACCTGAGGCTTTTAAAAACTCCCTGCCTGGTTCATTACTCAAAACCCCCATCATGGGTAAGACTAGCGACCTGACAGATGTCAAGAAGGCCATCATTGACACCCTCAAGCAAGAGGGTAAGACCCAGAAAGAAATTTCTCAACAAATAGGCTGTTCCCAGAGTGCTGTATCAAGGCACCTCAATGGTAAGTCTGTTGGAAGGAAACAATGTGGCAGAAAACGCTGTACAACGAGAAGAGGTGACCGGACCCTGAGGAAGATTGTGGACTGAGTCTGGTGTGGAAACATCCAGAGCCACCGTGCACAGGCGTGTGCAGGAAATGGGCTACAGGTGCCGCATTCCCCAGGTAAAGCCACTTTTGAACCATAAACAGCGGCAGAAGCGCCTGACCTGGGCTACAGAGAAGCAGCACTGGACTGTTGCTAAGTGGTCCCAAGTACTTTTCTCTGATGAAAGCAAATTTTGCATGTCATTCGGAAATCAAGGTGCCAGAGTCTGGAGGAAGACTGGGGAGAAGGAAATGCCAAAATGCCTGAAGTCCAGTGTCAAGTACCCACAGTCAGTGATGGTGTGGGGTGCCATGTCAGCTGCTGGTGTTGGTCCACTGTGTTTCATCAAGGGCAGGGTCAATGCAGCTAGCTATCAGGAGATTTTGGAGCACTTCATGCTTCCATCGGCTGAAATGCTTTATGGAGATGAAGATTTCATTTTCCAGCACGACCTGGCACCTGCTCACAGCGCCAAAACCACTGGTAAATGGTTTACTGACCATGGTATTACTGTGCTCAATTGGCCTGCCAACTCTCCTGACCTGAACCCCATAGAGAATCTGTGGGATATTGTGAAGAGAAAGTTGAGAGACGCAAGACCCAACACTCTGGATGAGCTTAAGGCCGCTATTGAAGCATCCTGGGCCTCCATAACATCTCAGCAGTGTCACAGGCTGATTGCCTCCATGCCACGCCGCATTGAAGCAGTCATTTCTGCCAAAGGATTCCCGACCAAGTATTGAGTGCATAACTGAACATTATTATTTGATGTTTTTTTTGTTTGTTATTAAAAAGCACTTTTATTTGATTGGACGGGTGAAATATGCTAATTTATTGAGACAGGTTTTTTGGGTTTTCAGGAGTTGTATGCCAAAATCATCAGTATTAAAACAATAAAAGACCTGACAAATTTCAGTTGGTGGATAATGAATCTATAATATATGAAAGTTTAATTGTAATCATTACATTATGGTAAATAATGAAATTTAACACTATATGCTAATTTTTTGAGAAGGACCTGTAGGTATATATAATTAATCAGTCAAGTCAGAAAATAGAAGGGTAGTGCTGCACGTTTAAGCCAAAAATAAAAATATTGCACTTTATTTTTGGCTTAAACGTGCAGCACTACCCTTCTATTTTCAGACTTTACTGATTAATTATATATACCTATATGGGAGACGTTGTTGTTGCTGCAATTAGCCATATTGGCTGTGCCAAATGTTCTATATGCTAGGACCCCTGATGGGACCATTTTTATGTAAATTTAGCATGTTTCTAGTGCACTGCTATGTAATATAAGTATTTCAATATTATTATCTTTATATAGATATAATTTTCATTATCCCCTATATTCCTGCTCTTAGTGTCACTTTTGTATTCTAATTGTTATCATTTTTGATTAAATGAATTTTGTTAGATTTTTTGATATAAATACTCTTGGACCTTTTTTCTGGTATTAAATTATGAAAAGGGTTATATGTGATTATTTTGAATAGTCACTGGAAATGACATGCACACTTTAGATGTGAAAAATGAGAGCAACCCTCAATCTCCAGCATTAAATGTAATTATATATTAATAATGTATAACCACCATACCTAATCTTCTCTGTTCTGCTGCCACGGTCTCCGTCCATTACTAGAGCCCCATTTTCCTCTTTCCAAAAAGGAAGCCACAGAGATGTGTGTGGTGCTCTATTTATTCCACAGAGGACAAAATGTAAATTAGGCATGGTTTAGACTTTACTAAGAGCTTGTCATGCCTCTACTGCAGACTTTTTTGGGGTGGCAAAAAAGGGATAACGGCCACAGATGAAAGCATCAAAGGCAGAAAGGGAGATATTTGGTGACTGTACATTTGAAATACATAGCCATATTTATTATCTGGGGTGGAGAGTTGTTTTAAGTTACTTGTTACAAAGCAGGAAAAAGTATCGGCAAAGTTTTAAAATGATCACAAAACAAGCGAGTAACATAAGAATGATTGCCATACAACTCTCATATATAGAGCTCTTGCAGACGGCCATATTTTTGCTCCGAGTGCAATCTGAGGAAACATCAGATCAACCCGGGCCAGTGTTATTCTACGGGGTCATGCATATGTCAGACTTTTCCCTAAATTATAGATTTCTGTAATAATTTCATAAAATAATTTAAAAAAATACTTTTGTGTTGAGTTTATTCTAAAGCTCTGATTCCTAGTGGTTGATTTGCAGAGGAATTACTCCACCACCCGAAAGCTAGAAGATCCATACAGTAGGCTTAAAACACACCTGCAGCTTTTTCTTTTACTTTACAGCTGGAGTAGTGTCACTAATCTAAGTTCATCGCCCCTAGTAATATACTCACCAGCTGTTGTCTTCATCTGTCCTCAGTACACCGCTTCTGACGATCATCTGCAGGTTCTGACCTACCGTATCGCTCCAGCGTTTACTAGGCGATCTAGAAGTCACAACTCAATGTAAGTCTATGGCAGTGATAATGAGGCCAGAATGAGGTTTTTATACACGTACATTGGGATCTTGAGACCGTTACCTCTGACTTCCGTTCGGTCAGAAGTTGTAGACATAAGATGGCGGGCCAGGACAGGAGTGGCGCTGGGAAGGGCTGAAGATGGTAGCCGGTGAGTACAATACTAGGGTCAGCAAATTTATATTAGTGACACCACTGCAGCATTGGCACTGAACATGTTCAGATATTAAAAAAGCAACAATTATCATAACTAGAAATAAATAAAAGAATTAATAATAATAAATTATTCCAAATGAAAATAAATATATCAATGATTTAAAAGCAAGAAGTAATATTTGTTCATAAGAAAAACCCTTTTACCCACAAAAAAACTAAAAATCTCTTTAGATCACTAAGATTTCCACCACAAGATTACATTATGTATTTGTAAATTATACCGAATACTCATTTTACCTATAAATCCCTCATAATTACGGTTGCAGATGACAGGTTCGCTCTATTACATCCAGGTGGATAAACTTGTGAAAGACGCAAAAATAACAAAAAAGAAAAAAAAACAGCCATCTGAATTAAAATGAAGATTCTTCCTCTAGATACCATGACCTCCGCCTCATCCATCACATCCCGGCCTGACCCTGACTTTTCACCTTCTTCCATAGGACTGTCTGCTCTTGGTAAGGAGATAGAAATGAGCACAGCCTTAGTTTACTCACACAATGCCTGCCAAATTCCATTATTTTTTTGGCCTTGTACCTCCAGCTTTTCATAACAATTCACACTCATTTCTGTAATAACGAGCCGTAGAAATCTTAACGGTTGTGTAAATGTTTTCATTTGCAGGTCTGTATTCATGGTCTGCCTGGAGGCATCTGAGGTAAGGGTGTATAAATAGTGGAACATTATTTCTCTCTTTAGTGATAGAAAGACCCCACTCACATCTAAATAAATATAAATTCCATATTATTAATTAGAGAAGGGAAAAGATTGAATGCAAATTTAATTCGTGTTAAGTTTTTATTAATTTGCTCTACGTGCCAAATTTGAACAATTTATAATTGTATAATTGAACACAAAGCGCCTAAAATAGTTGCCAACATTTTACACTTTGCAGAAGGTTGCATAAGCCAGATAAGGCTCACAAGAACTTGGGTGTAGCCAAGCATGCTTTTCAGGTATCACATCACATGATAAAACACCAGCAATCAGGAGGGACTATTATTAGCCTGTATAAAAGTAGAAGTAGGGATTGCAGCAGGTATATATTGTTAAGTTCAGTTATAGAGAGGATGACACAGTTCACAGTACAGCAATAGATATATGGAGAGAAAGACAGAAAACAATGAAAAATTGTACAGATAGTGTGTGACAGCATAACAAACAAGAATGGTTACCATTAATTTACCCATAGCCACATACAGTACTGTGCAAAACTTTTAGGCACCTGTGGGAAAAATACAGCAAAGTACAAATAGTTTCAGAAATAGAAATGTTAATAGTTTGTTTTTATCAATTAACAAAATCTAAATCAAATTAATATTTGGTGTAAGCACACCTTGCCTTCAAAACATCATCAATTCGTAGAGGTCCTGTCACGGGGGAACTGGGTAGACTAAGGTTGGTTACCCGGGCCCCTGTGATATCCCTCAGGCTAGAGAAACCCTGTCTGTCCCTCTCCCAGAGTTTACACTAAAGGTGTGCATGTCTGGGCCGCCATGCCTGACCCTGATGTTGTGAATTCTGCTCTTGGGTTCCCTCCGGTGGTTGTTGATGGTAATACAGTTGTCCCTGGGTTGCAATCCTGGGCAGGTGTCCCTGCTGATTGCAGTGCTGACTGGGGTATTTAAGGTTGCAGGATTCATTAGTCCTTGCCAGTTGTCCATTGTTCTTGGAAGGTTTGGATCTCAGTCTGGTTCCTCCTGCCCTGCTGCCAATTCAGCAAAGATAAGTGTCTGGTTTTTGTTTCTGCAGCACACATTCTGTGTGCTTTACAGATCAGTGCTATTCATTGTTTTTTCTTGTCCAGCTTAGACTGTGCCAGGATTTTTCCAGTCAAGTTGGATTCTCAGGAGATGCAGATATACGTTCCATGTCTTTAGTTAGATGGTAGTGATTTTTGTATTATCTGCTGTTGATATTTTCAGGGTTTTATTACTGACCGCTTAGCATTCTGTCCTATCCTTTCCTGTTTAGCTAGAGTGGCCTCTTTTGCTAAACCCTGTTTTCTGCCTGCGTGTGTCTTTCCTCTAATACTCACAGTCAATATTTGTGGGGGGCTGTCTATCCTTTGGGGTTCTGCTCTGAGGCAAGATAGGATTCCCATTTCCATCTATAGGGGTATTTAGTTAGTCCTCCGGCTGTGTCGAGGTGTCTAGGATTGTTAGGTACATCCCACGGCTACTTCTAGTTGCGGTGTCAGTTTGGGGACTGCGGTCAGTATGGGTTCCACCTACTCCTGAGAAAGTCTCATGCGGCTCCAAGGTCACCGGATCATAACACCCTGACTCCTGTTTCAGCCCTAAGCTGAAACCACCTCCCACCACCCAGTGAAGAGACCACACACCAATCCTCACAGAAAGCACAGACAGGGAAAACTGAAAAACGCACCACGCTGCAGACACACAGGAATACACTATAATGTGCACAGGGCAAAACAAATACAAATAGGAAGGAGGAATATGACAAAGGATTATACACCACCAGATACGATATTCCTGCAACAAGACCACCACTCCAGACCGGAATCACCAGGCATAAAGCACAAGCTATAATCGGCGACGCCCAAAGTCCAGCGCGACTATTTAAAGGCCATGGGCGTAACCCAGCCTCCAACCTGATTACCAGCTAGATTAACCCCGAGCAAGCTGGATAAAATCTAGCCGACGCCACTGAGCGTGTAGTGGACGTAAGTGGAATTACTGCTGTCTGTCAGACGCCCTAGTGTGAATAGCGTCCGACATGACAGGTCCACTTGCACATGTTTTTTTAAGGAGCTCAGCAGGGAGGTTGTTCCAAACATCTTGGAGAACTAACCACATCTCTTTTGTGGATGTCACTTACGAAAATACTTCTGTCTCTTCATGTAATCCCAGACAGACTCAATGATGTTAAGATCAGGGCTCTGTGGGGCCATATCATCATTTCCAGGACTCTTGTTCCTCTTTATTCTGAAAAAAATTCTTTATAATTTGTAGTATGTCTGCGGTCGTTATCCTGCTACAGTTTATATTTAAATACAATCAGACACCTCCATGATAGTATTGCATTATGGATAAGTATTTGCATTTTTGAGCATTGAGGAACTTAGTGCAGCAGATGAAAGACACATCATGCTTACCATACTTTCCTTCCAAATCAGAAGATATCCAGCTGTGCCATCAGTTTAGAACTGACAGCAAAAGGTTAGACCTAGCTACATCCATCTAATGTTCAAAGAAGTCTGACCAGGTGTGGAATCCAATGAAGAATGCCTTCGACATGGAAATAAAACCAAGTGACTCAACAATGCACAAAAACAGGAACTGAGGTGCCGAAAAATGGTAGGCGCTTTGGACTGATGAGTCAAAATGCGACTTATTTGACTGTAACAGAGGCAGTTTGTTGCCAAAGGACTGGAGAGATGTACACGAGTGTTTGCAAGTTTGGGGCTGAAATTCATTAAATGAAGTTGGGGATTTGGTCAGCAATAATGTGTCTTTAATGCTGAGAAATACAGGCAGAAATGTATCCATCATACAATATCATGAGAAAGGTGCCTGACTGGCCACAAAGTTTTTCATTTATCTATCTTCAGCGTAAAAAAAAAGAACAAGGAGTCCTGGAAGTGATGATATGGCCCCACAGAGCCCTGATCGCAACATCATTGAGTCTTTTGAGATTACATGAAGAGACAAAAGGATTTCCGCAAACCTACATCCACAGAAGATCTGTGCTTAGTTCTCCAAGATGTTTGAAAATAACCTCACTGTCAAATTGCTTCATAAACTGTGTGCTAGTATACCTAGAAGAATTGATGTTGTTTTGAAGGCAAATAGAGTTCACATGAAATATTGACTTGATTTAGAATTTTCTTTTGTTCATTAATTTTGCATTTTGTTAATTGATAAAAATTAACTTTAAAAACTTCTATTTTTGATACATGTCTAGAAGTCCTCAGACTTGTCTGCGTGTCTTTTCAGGGTGAGTATTTGCAGTATTGTGATTCATGGTAAAACAAAACTGTCAGAATGATTCAAGTTTTGAAATATACATTCATCTCTATAAATAATAATAATAAAAATAATAAGTTAATAGAAATCAGAGAGGATAAGTTTCCACATGCGTAATGCAGAAGAGCTTAGGCAAATACAGATACCGAAGCCTCCAAATCTATACATTATTTGTAAATATTTTCTTTTAAACATTTTGTAAGTTTAGCTTTTTTGTAGGTTTCTGACTAGAGCAAATCCTCTTCATATTTATTTATTTATTTATTTATTTATTTATTCTTCTTTACAAAGCACCAATATTGTCACCATTCATGGTCCCTAGTGAGGCTCATAAGAGGAAATTATTAGTAAGTGAGGGGGACTAAAGGCTGAACTCTTATTGTGTGGGGAACACTTAGAGCAGCAGCAGAAGCAATGGGATGAAACTGAAAGGGAGAAGATACAGATTAGATATTAGAAAAGACTTTTTGACAGTGAGTGAGTGAATCAGTAAGTGAAAAAGGCTGCCACGAGAGGTGGTGAGTTCTCCTTCAATGGAAGTCTTCAAACAAAGGCTGGACAGACATCTGTCTGAGATGGTTTAGTGAATCCTACCTTGAGCAGGGGGTTGGACATGATGATCCTTGAGGTCCTGTCAAACGGTAACATTCTATGATTCTGTGATTCTATTAGTATATGGAGACTAAAGAAGGCACTATTTTGGGGAGGTTGGGGGTGCACAAAAGAGACTCATTACTTCTAAGGTGTCTCACACAGAGAAAATATTCCCTAGGTAGCTAATACAGTGTATTGTTTCTCTAGCGTCCTCTAAGAGAACATGAGAGGCACTTAAAGTACAAATAGTATAATTATTGTATGCAGCACCATATGATATCTGATCATTTTCCTCAATAAAATATCACAAAGTCTAATATTTTTGGATCATTTGCTTGATTTGGTTTTCTTTGTCACCTTATAAGACTTAGTTGATATTTATGCAGAAATATGGAAAATTCTGCAGGGTTCTCAAACTTTTAAGCACAATCAGAATATGAATGATGTATCTGTATTATATGTGCTGGAGTGCTTTTTTAATGACATCATAAGCTTTGGCTTGTCCATTTCTGTGCATTGGGGGCGTTACTAGTCACTTTTTTGATCTTAATAAGTGTGCTCTGTTTCCATTAGGTAGCACAGAACTTAAACTACAAGTCTGCAGTTACTCTATGTACTCACTGGGCATTGCGCCCTGCGTGCTGTAAGTATTCCCCATTACCGACGCTAGGAGCGGCATGCGCGTAACCACAAATGTCAGATTTGCATACATGCTTTCACATGCTCTGTTGGTGTGGCTTTGCTCAATGTAGCTGTATTGAGCGAGACCAGACACATCTAGTCAGAATGCAGCTGGATGTATGCAAATCGCATACTTGCGGTCACATGACCGTCCGTTCCCGGTGCCGGCAGCGGGAATCCTCCCAGCACGCAGATTCAAATCTGCAGTCACATAGAGTGACTGGAGACTTGTAGCCTAAGGATGGACAACCCCTTTAAAAAGGAAGTATCCAGTGGGATGTGCTGGACTAATCATGAAATGATCTAATTTTTTTAAAAGACCGTGTGACTCAAACTGTAACCTCATGAGATAACTTTAACTTATATTAACAGCTCAAAGGAAAAACAGATGAACTTTAGAGACAAAGAAAAAGACTCTGTTTCCATTTTTGTTATTGTACTACATTTGAAATATGAACTGAGAAAGATTCTGGCACATGCACCATACTTTTCCATTATCTGTAATGGCACATAACATGTCATAAGAGTGTTATTTTGGAAAACACCAGGCTGTAGTGAGTTGAATTACATTTTTTTCTGTATAGAAAAGTGTAGTAAACTATTTTCTTCCATGTAAAGTTTATAATAAATATTTATCCCTATGGGAAATCTGTGGTCATATGCATCAGATTTTCATCACAAGTGTATCTCAGGAAAGACTCATGATTAGTGTTGAGCATTCCGATACCGCAAGTATCGGGTATCGGCCGATACTTGCGGTATCGGAATTCCGATACCGGGATTCCGATACTTGCCGCGTATCGGATACCGGAATCGGAAGTTCCCAGATTCAAAATTCCGAAATTCAGCCAATGAGAATGATTCCAAGTGTGGGCACATCCTGTTTAGCATGGAGGGCATGAAACTACTGGCAAGGCTGTGATTGGCTGCTGAAATGATGTCATGATGCAGTTTAAAAGTCGCTGGCGCCATTTTCCGATCACTCTGCTGTGAATTCAGTTAGTGACAGGACGCTGTTTGCTGACTGAGGGACAGTTTAGAGATAGCGATTTGCTTCTTTGTGCTTTCCAAAGGCGAATTTAGCAACCGCTGTGTTCACCTACTATTCACCTTGCTTTTGCCTTGTAGCGCTGTTTTCACAGCGATCTGCAAGGTCTGTGTGTGTGTGTGTGTGTGAGTGCAGCCCACTCTCTAGTCTGAGTGCAGCCACATAGGCCATCCATAGCTGGTTGTATTCAGTTCAGGGAGGGTGGTTCATTGCCTCATACTGTTCTTTTTTTTTTTTTTTTTTCAAGTAGTGTAGTCTGCTGCTAATTTATTCAAAAAAATCCTATTAGTGTCTTTCCACCCGTCTCCAGCTAATTTGTGGAAAAACACTACATAGGATAAAGTAGAGGAGGGTTTTTGGGCCTTGCAGCGCCGTTTACGGCTGTCTGCACGGTCTCCGTGTGACTGCAGCTCGCCCTGTAGTCTGTAAGCAGCCGTAGCCTGGTTGTCTCCAGCTCAGGGTTGTTCACTGCGTCATACCGCCAAATCAATTTTAATTTTTTTTCAAGTAGTGTAGTCTGCTGCTAATTAATTTAAAAAAATCCTATTAGTGTCTTTCCACCCGTCTCCAGCTAATTTGTGGAAAAACACTACATAGGATAAAGTAGAGGAGGGTTTTTGGGCCTTGCAGCGCCGTTTACGGCTGTCTGCACGGTCTCCGTGTGACTGCAGCTCGCCCTGTAGTCTGTGAGCAGCCGTAGCCTGGTTGTCTCCAGCTCAGGGTTGTTCACTGCGTCATACCGCCAAATCAATTTTAATTTTTTTTCAAGTAGTGTAGTCTGCTGCTAATTAATTTAAAAAAATCCTATTAGTGTCTTTCCACCCGTCTCCAGCTAATTTGTGGAAAAACACTACATAGGATAAAGTAGAGGAGGGTTTTTGGGCCTTGCAGCGCCGTTTACGGCTGTCTGCACGGTCTCCGTGTGACTGCAGCTCGCCCTGTAGTCTGTGAGCAGCCGTAGCCTGGTTGTCTCCAGCTCAGGGTTGTTCACTGCGTCATACCGCCAAATCAATTTTAATTTTTTTTCAAGTAGTGTAGTCTGCTGCTAATTAATTTAAAAAAATCCTATTAGTGTCTTTCCACCCGTCTCCAGCTAATTTGTGGAAAAACACTACATAGGATAAAGTAGAGGAGGGTTTTTGGGCCTTGCAGCGCCGTTTACGGCTGTCTGCACGGTCTCCGTGTGACTGCAGCTCGCCCTGTAGTCTGTGAGCAGCCGTAGCCTGGTTGTCTCCAGCTCAGGGTTGTTCACTGCGTCATACCGCCAAATCAATTTTAATTTTTTTTCAAGTAGTGTAGTCTGCTGCTAATTAATTTAAAAAAATCCTATTAGTGTCTTTCCACCCGTCTCCAGCTAATTTGTGGAAAAACACTACATAGGATAAAGTAGAGGAGGGTTTTTGGGCCTTGCAGCGCCGTTTACGGCTGTCTGCACGGTCTCCGTGTGACTGCAGCTCGCCCTGTAGTCTGTGAGCAGCCGTAGCCTGGTTGTCTCCAGCTCAGGGTTGTTCACTGCGTCATACCGCCAAATCAATTTTAAATTTTTTTTCAAGTAGTGTAGTCTGCTGCTAATTAATTTAAAAAAATCCTATTAGTGTCTTTCCACCCGTCTCCAGCTAATTTGTGGAAAAACACTACATAGGATAAAGTAGAGGAGGGTTTTTGGGCCTTGCAGCGCCGTTTACGGCTGTCTGCACGGTCTCTGTGTGACTGCAGCTCTATCTGTTGTCAGTTCAGCCCCCAAAAAAGAAATAAATAATAAAGTTCACCAAACACACCAGTGACACCACTTTACATTTCTGTAGGCCACATTAGCTCATATTAAAGTCTAGTCCACACTTTAGAAAATTAGTGTTTCTTATACCTGTTAGGAGGAGTTGCTCAGGAATAAGCACACAAATCCGTTAGTACTTTTCTGCTTATCTTTATCAGTCAACCAAGATGAAGAAGGCAGTGAGTAAGGCACGTGGGCGTGGGCGTGGGCGCGGAGCAGGGAGGGGACGTGGGGATTCTGTGCCTGCTGCGGGCACCGGTGACTCATCAGCACCCACTTTCACCAGGCAACAGTCGTTCATGCGCAGCTTTGTGTCAGAGCGTCGTACACCGCTGCTGCGTCAAGACCAAATTGAAGCTGTTGTCGGATGGATGGCAGCTAATGCATCAACTTCCATTAGTGCCACATCCTCTCAGACACAGAGCACTGGAGAGCAGCCATCTGTCTCTTCACCACCTGCCAAATTGCCCAGGCAGACAGAGAGCCCAGGACAGGAGCCGTCTCTACTTCTGTTCTCTGAATCTCTTGGCTTGGAAACAGGGGGCCAGCCAAGCAGCATTGGAGAAATGGAAGAAGAGGCAGGGTGCAGTGATGCCCAACAGCTTTTTCTGTCTTCCTCTGAAGAGGCGGGTGGGCCAGTGGCTCCGGTCACCACATCGCAGGCCGCATCAGCTGATGATGACACTCAGGTGCCACTTACTGGTGCGTGCTCTGCTGCTGAGGCTACCCAGGAGGAGCAGTTGGGGGCAGAGGGTAGTGTAGATGATGAGGTCCTCGACCCATCTTGGCGTGAGGGACAGGAAGGTGGTGGGAGCAGCTCTGAGGAAGAGATTCCCCGTACGGCCCAAAGAGGGAGAGGGAGGGGGAAGACCGCGGATCCTGCAGCCTCCGCTTTGGCACCCGTTAGGAGCATGTCTCTTCCAAAAGCCAAAAAGGGCGCTCCCAAGACTTGCAGTGCCTGGTCCTTTTTTGACACAGTTGCAGATGACATTTGCTATGTCAGATGCAACGTGTGTCATCAAAAAGTCAAAAGAGGGAAAAATGTCAGCAACCTCAATACCTCCAACATGTGGAAACATGTGCGCAACAGGCACCCGGCGGAGTTAGAAAAACACACTGAAGAGGTAGGCCAACCAACAGCGGCAGCTACCACCTCTTCAGCTCGTGTTGCCTCTTCCTCTAGCTCACACGCAGCTGGTTCGGCTTCCTCCCAGGATCGCCGTGGAAGAACCTCTGGCCCTGTTGTCCAGAGACCCGCTGTAATTCCACCCGCAGCACCACTTTCCCAGTCATCCACACACTCCCAGCCCAGTCTACAGCCATCGGTAGTACAGGCATGGGAGAAAAGGCGGCCTTTCTCGTCAAACCACCCACGAGCACAGGCTCTGACTGCAGGCATTGCCAAACTGCTGTCACTGGAAATGCTGTCATTCAGGCTGGTGGAGACTGACAGCTTCCGTGACTTGATGTCATTGGCAGTCCCACAGTACAATGTGCCCAGCCGCTTTTACTTCAGCAGGCAAGCCGTCCCTGCCCTGCACAAGCATGTGGAGGGACACATAAAACACGCGCTTCTGAACGCCGTCAGTAGCAAGGTCCACCTCACCACCGATGCGTGGACCAGTCAACATGGACAGGGGCGATACCTTTCCCTCACTGCCCATTGGGTTAATGTCGTTGAGCCAGGTACAGACCGTGCGAGTGGCGCAGGACGTGTCCTGCCCACTCCAAGGATTGCAGGAATCCATTCTGTACGCATTGACTCCTCCTCTTACACCAGTTCCTCAGAATCATCGCTGCAGGAGCCGTCACAGTCCACCTCCACATGGACCCGTGATGAACGTGTACCTGTTACGACCGACATGAGCACAGCCGTGGCCAAACGTCAACAGGCCGTGTTGAAATTAATTTTTTTGGGGAATCGTAGCCACACAGCGCAGGAGCTCTGGAATGCCATCAAGCAGGAGAGCGATGTGTGGTTTGTGCCAGCGAATCTCCAGCCAGGCATGGTAGTGTGTGATAATGGCCGAAATCTGGTGGCAGCTCTGGGCCTCGGCAACCTCACTCACATCCCATGTCTGGCACATGTGCTCAATTTGGTCGTGCAGAGCTTTTTGAGGGACTATCCGGATCTTGATGCACTGCTGCACAAGGTCCGCCTAGAGTGTGCTCACTTGCGGCGTTCCAGCACGGCAAAAGCGCGCATTGCGGCTCTGCAGCGCCGACACCGCCTGCCGGAACATCGCATCATATGTGACCTACCTACCAGGTGGAATTCCACGTTACATATGTTGGAGCGGTTGTGTGAGCAGCAGCAAGCTGTAATGGAGTACCAGCTGCTTCAGGCGCAAAAAAGTCGCAGTCAGCGCCGTACAGACTTCACAACCACAGAGTGGGCCACTATGAATGACGTCTGCCAGGTTTTGCGTCCCTTTGATTATTCCACGCGGATGGCGAGTGCAGATGATGCACTAGTCAGCATGACTGTCCCCCTTATCTGCCTGCTTGAAAAATCACTGCAAGCGCTAAGGGATGATGTTGTGGAAGAGGTGGAGGATGAGGATTCACCATTTCCATCATCTTCTGGACAGTCAGCGCCACGTGGTTCCTCACAAACGCGTAGGCAGGGGACAGTTTGTGAGGAGGATGAGGAGGAGTCAATGGAGGAGGAAGACGTCCGTCCAGAGGAGGGAGTTACCGAATTGTCCAGTACTCAGTGTGTACAGCGAGGGTGGGGTGATGACGAGCAGGCAGAGATCACGCCTCCAGCAGGGGACAGCGTTTCTTGGGCAGTTGGCAGTCTGCAGCACATGGTGGATTACATGCTGCAGTGCCTGAGAAACGACCGCCGCATCGCCCACATTCTCAACATGTCTGATTATTGGGTGTTCACCCTCCTCGATCCTCGCTACCGGGACAACGTAGAAAGCCTCATCACACCGTTGAACCGGGAGCGAAAAATGCGGGAGTACCAAGACACACTGGTCAATTCCATCATCTTCTCCATTCCAACTGAGAGAAGTGCTGCTAGTGCATTACAAAGCAGCTCAGTGCGTCCAGGCAGTGGAGGAGGCTCTGCACAAAGAGGGAGCAGAAGCAGTGCCTCTGCCCAAGGCAAGACCAGTATGGCCCAACTGTGGCACAGTTTTCTGTGCCCCCCACAAAAGTCTACACCATCACAGACGGCTCCAGTCAGCAGGAGGCAACGGTTCCGTCAGATGGTGACAGACTACATGTCTTGCCCTCTTGCTGTACTCCCAGACGGCTCTTCCCCTTTCAAGTTTTGGGTCTCAAAGCTGGATACATGGCCAGAGCTAAGCCAGTATGCATTGGAGGTGCTGTCTTGCCCTGCGGCCAGTGTATTATCGGAACGTGTCTTTAGTGCTGCAGGTGGTGTACTAACTGACCGTCGCATGCGACTATCCTCCGATAACGTTGACCGGCTTACTTTCCTGAAAATGAACAAGGCCTGGATCTCGCAGGAATTTGCCACTCCTCCTCCTGATTAAATAATTAGGTCACTGTATACGTTATCCAGGTCTCCTGTTGTGTTCATCTTTCTACCACCTGAACTTAAATTCCTGTGCTCCAACACCGCCAGTTGAGGCTCAGAAGTGCCGTCTGCACAGTCAAAACATACGACCCAGTGTTATTGGGTTTCAGTAACGTCAGCTGATCCCCAGCTGTGTAGCCGGCAATGTGTCATGCGACCGCCACGCTGACACAACAACTGAAATGTAAGGGAATCCGTCCCCCCCCCCCCAAGGCGTTTGTTACTGAAAGAGCCACCTTGTGCAGCAGTAATGCTGCACAAGGAAAAGGTAGCTATTTTTGTTTAGCTCCTTGCACACGCAGAACTTAACACTTATAAAATGTGTCCACTGATACCGTAAAACCGTCCCGGAGGTGGGACTTTCCTTCGTAATGTGACGCAGCACAGCCGTCATTCCTACCCCCACGGCGCCGCGCACCGGCTCCTCAGCGTTGTTTTATTCCGTCCCGGAGCCTGCGCTGTTATGTTATCCCGTGGCCAGGCACACTTAGCGCTGCCCGTCTTCTGGCATCATTTGGTGTCAGGATGGCTGCGCCTGTGCGGCCGCGCTGGCAGAGAGCCCGCCTCGCAGTGTCTTCTGATTTAATCCCACTGGGGGCCTGGGATCCATGGACATGCGCAGTGCATATCTGAACCTCCACCTCTCACTCATTTCCCTATGGCTTCTTCAGACTGTTCGGTGTCAGCTGGTCCCTAATAGCATGCCACGGCCGTGACACCGCACAGTCTTAAGAAGCCGTAGGGAGGGGAGTGAGAGGCGAGGATATGCACTGCGCATGTCCATGGATCCCAGGCCCCCAGTGGGATTAAATCAGAAGACACTGCGAGGCGGGCTCTCTGCCAGCGCGGCCGCACAGGCGCAGCCATCCTGACACCAAATGATGCCAGAAGACGGGCAGCGCTAAGTGTGCCTGGCCACGGGATAACATAACAGCGCAGGCTCCGGGACGGAATAAACCAACGCTGAGGAGCCGGTGCGCGGCGCCGGGGGGGTAGGAATGACGGCTGTGCTGCGTCACATTACGAAGGAAAGTCCCACCTCCGGGACGGTTTTACGGTTGCAGGGGACACATTTTATAAGTGTTTAGTTCTGTGTTTGCAAGGAGCATGATGAAAAGAGCCACCTTTTCCTTTTGCATCTTTTGTGCTGCACAAGCTGGCTCTTTCAGCTACAAACGCCTTGGGGGGGGTTAAAGGTTCCCTTTCGACTTTCTCAGGCTTCGGCCTACATTGTGTTCCTCTGCTTTTCCACCTGTCCCTGGGCTCCAACACCGCCAGTTGCCGTCCAGAAGTGCTGTACGCACAGTCAACAGTCCCTCCTCTGTTATTGGGGTTCAGTAACGTCAGCTGTTCCCCTGCTGTGTGTGTGGCAATCCCTCCTACCTCCTCCAACCTCCTCCAACCTCCTCCTCCTCCACCTGTCCCTGGGCTCCAACACCGCCAGTTGCCGTCCAGAAGTGCTGTACGCACAGTCAACAGTCCCTCCTCTGTTATTGGGGTTCAGTAACGTCAGCTGTTCCCCTGCTGTGTGTGTGGCAATCCCTCCTCCAACCTCCTCCAACCTCCTCCTCCTCCACCTGTCCCTGGGCTCCAACACCGCCAGTTGCCGTCCAGAAGTGCTGTACGCACAGTCAACAGTCCCTCCTCTGTTATTGGGGTTCAGTAACGTCAGCTGTTCCCCAGCTGTGTGTGTGGCAATCCCTCCTACCTCCTCCTACCTCCTCCTCCACCTGTCCCTGGGCTCCAACACCGCCAGTTGCCGTCCAGAAGTGCTGTACGCACAGTCAACAGTCCCTCCTCTGTTATTGGGGTTCAGTAACGTCAGCTGTTCCCCTGCTGTGTGTGTGGCAATCCCTCCTACCTCCTCCTACCTCCTCCTCCACCTGTCCCTGTGCTCCAACACCGCCAGTTGCCGTCCAGAAGTGCTGTACGCACAGTCAACAGTCCCTCCTCTGTTATTGGGGTTCAGTAACGTCAGCTGTTCCCCAGCTGTGTGTGTGGCAATCCCTCCTACCTCCTCCTACCTCCTCCTCCACCTGTCCCTGGGCTCCAACACCGCCAGTTGCCGTCCAGAAGTGCTGTACGCACAGTCAACAGTCCCTCCTCTGTTATTGGGGTTCAGTAACGTCAGCTGTTCCCCTGCTGTGTGTGTGGCAATCCCTCCTACCTCCTCCAACCTCCTCCAACCTCCTCCTCCTCCACCTGTCCCTGGGCTCCAACACCGCCAGTTGCCGTCCAGAAGTGCTGTACGCACAGTCAACAGTCCCTCCTCTGTTATTGGGGTTCAGTAACGTCAGCTGTTCCCCTGCTGTGTGTGTGGCAATCCCTCCTCCAACCTCCTCCAACCTCCTCCTCCTCCACCTGTCCCTGGGCTCCAACACCGCCAGTTGCCGTCCAGAAGTGCTGTACGCACAGTCAACAGTCCCTCCTCTGTTATTGGGGTTCAGTAACGTCAGCTGTTCCCCTGCTGTGTGTGTGGCAATCCCTCCTACCTCCTCCTACCTCCTCCTCCACCTGTCCCTGGGCTCCAACACCGCCAGTTGCCGTCCAGAAGTGCTGTACGCACAGTCAACAGTCCCTCCTCTGTTATTGGGGTTCAGTAACGTCAGCTGTTCCCCTGCTGTGTGTGTGGCAATCCCTCCTACCTCCTCCAACCTCCTCCAACCTCCTCCTCCTCCACCTGTCCCTGGGCTCCAACACCGCCAGTTGCCGTCCAGAAGTGCTGTACGCACAGTCAACAGTCCCTCCTCTGTTATTGGGGTTCAGTAACGTCAGCTGTTCCCCAGCTGTGTGTGTGGCAATCCCTCCTACCTCCTCCTACCTCCTCCTCCACCTGTCCCTGGGCTCCAACACCGCCAGTTGCCGTCCAGAAGTGCTGTACGCACAGTCAACAGTCCCTCCTCTGTTATTGGGGTTCAGTAACGTCAGCTGTTCCCCTGCTGTGTGTGTGGCAATCCCTCCTACCTCCTCCAACCTCCTCCAACCTCCTCCTCCTCCACCTGTCCCTGGGCTCCAACACCGCCAGTTGCCGTCCAGAAGTGCTGTACGCACAGTCAACAGTCCCTCCTCTGTTATTGGGGTTCAGTAACGTCAGCTGTTCCCCTGCTGTGTGTGTGGCAATCCCTCCTACCTCCTCCAACCTCCTCCAACCTCCTCCTCCTCCACCTGTCCCTGGGCTCCAACACCGCCAGTTGCCGTCCAGAAGTGCTGTACGCACAGTCAACAGTCCCTCCTCTGTTATTGGGGTTCAGTAACGTCAGCTGTTCCCCTGCTGTGTGTGTGGCAATCCCTCCTCCAACCTCCTCCAACCTCCTCCTCCTCCACCTGTCCCTGGGCTCCAACACCGCCAGTTGCCGTCCAGAAGTGCTGTACGCACAGTCAACAGTCCCTCCTCTGTTATTGGGGTTCAGTAACGTCAGCTGTTCCCCTGCTGTGTGTGTGGCAATCCCTCCTACCTCCTCCAACCTCCTCCAACCTCCTCCTCCTCCACCTGTCCCTGGGCTCCAACACCGCCAGTTGCCGTCCAGAAGTGCTGTACGCACAGTCAACAGTCCCTCCTCTGTTATTGGGGTTCAGTAACGTCAGCTGTTCCCCTGCTGTGTGTGTGGCAATCCCTCCTCCAACCTCCTCCAACCTCCTCCTCCTCCACCTGTCCCTGGGCTCCAACACCGCCAGTTGCCGTCCAGAAGTGCTGTACGCACAGTCAACAGTCCCTCCTCTGTTATTGGGGTTCAGTAACGTCAGCTGTTCCCCTGCTGTGTGTGTGGCAATCCCTCCTACCTCCTCCAACCTCCTCCAACCTCCTCCTCCTCCACCTGTCCCTGGGCTCCAACACCGCCAGTTGCCGTCCAGAAGTGCTGTACGCACAGTCAACAGTCCCTCCTCTGTTATTGGGGTTCAGTAACGTCAGCTGTTCCCCAGCTGTGTGTGTGGCAATCCCTCCTACCTCCTCCTACCTCCTCCTCCACCTGTCCCTGGGCTCCAACACCGCCAGTTGCCGTCCAGAAGTGCTGTACGCACAGTCAACAGTCCCTCCTCTGTTATTGGGGTTCAGTAACGTCAGCTGTTCCCCTGCTGTGTGTGTGGCAATCCCTCCTACCTCCTCCAACCTCCTCCAACCTCCTCCTCCTCCACCTGTCCCTGGGCTCCAACACCGCCAGTTGCCGTCCAGAAGTGCTGTACGCACAGTCAACAGTCCCTCCTCTGTTATTGGGGTTCAGTAACGTCAGCTGTTCCCCAGCTGTGTGTGTGGCAATCCCTCCTACCTCCTCCTACCTCCTCCTCCACCTGTCCCTGGGCTCCAACACCGCCAGTTGCCGTCCAGAAGTGCTGTACGCACAGTCAACAGTCCCTCCTCTGTTATTGGGGTTCAGTAACGTCAGCTGTTCCCCTGCTGTGTGTGTGGCAATCCCTCCTCCAACCTCCTCCAACCTCCTCCTCCTCCACCTGTCCCTGGGCTCCAACACCGCCAGTTGCCGTCCAGAAGTGCTGTACGCACAGTCAACAGTCCCTCCTCTGTTATTGGGGTTCAGTAACGTCAGCTGTTCCCCTGCTGTGTGTGTGGCAATCCCTCCTACCTCCTCCTACCTCCTCCTCCACCTGTCCCTGGGCTCCAACACCGCCAGTTGCCGTCCAGAAGTGCTGTACGCACAGTCAACAGTCCCTCCTCTGTTATTGGGGTTCAGTAATGTCAGCTGTTCCCCTGCTGTGTGTGTGGCAATCCCTCCTACCTCCTCCAACCTCCTCCAACCTCCTCCTCCTCCACCTGTCCCTGGGCTCCAACACCGCCAGTTGCCGTCCAGAAGTGCTGTACGCACAGTCAACAGTCCCTCCTCTGTTATTGGGGTTCAGTAACGTCAGCTGTTCCCCAGCTGTGTGTGTGGCAATCCCTCCTACCTCCTCCTACCTCCTCCTCCACCTGTCCCTGGGCTCCAACACCGCCAGTTGCCGTCCAGAAGTGCTGTACGCACAGTCAACAGTCCCTCCTCTGTTATTGGGGTTCAGTAACGTCAGCTGTTCCCCTGCTGTGTGTGTGGCAATCCCTCCTACCTCCTCCAACCTCCTCCAACCTCCTCCTCCTCCACCTGTCCCTGGGCTCCAACACCGCCAGTTGCCGTCCAGAAGTGCTGTACGCACAGTCAACAGTCCCTCCTCTGTTATTGGGGTTCAGTAACGTCAGCTGTTCCCCAGCTGTGTGTGTGGCAATCCCTCCTACCTCCTCCTACCTCCTCCTCCACCTGTCCCTGGGCTCCAACACCGCCAGTTGCCGTCCAGAAGTGCTGTACGCACAGTCAACAGTCCCTCCTCTGTTATTGGGGTTCAGTAACGTCAGCTGTTCCCCTGCTGTGTGTGTGGCAATCCCTCCTACCTCCTCCAACCTCCTCCAACCTCCTCCTCCTCCACCTGTCCCTGGGCTCCAACACCGCCAGTTGCCGTCCAGAAGTGCTGTACGCACAGTCAACAGTCCCTCCTCTGTTATTGGGGTTCAGTAACGTCAGCTGTTCCCCAGCTGTGTGTGTGGCAATCCCTCCTACCTCCTCCTACCTCCTCCTCCACCTGTCCCTGGGCTCCAACACCGCCAGTTGCCGTCCAGAAGTGCTGTACGCACAGTCAACAGTCCCTCCTCTGTTATTGGGGTTCAGTAACGTCAGCTGTTCCCCTGCTGTGTGTGTGGCAATCCCTCCTACCTCCTCCACCTCCTCCTCCTCTACCTGTCCCTGGGCTCCAACACCGCTAGTTGCCGTCCAGAAGTGCTGTCCGCACAGAGCCAAACACCTCGCCAATGTGTTAGTGGGGTTCAGCACCGCCAGCTGTTCCCCTGCTGTGCAGCCGGCAACGTGTACTGCGACCGCCACGCAGGCACAACAAGTTAAATTTAAGGGAACCTGTCCCCCCCCCCCCAGGCGTTTGTTACTGAAGGAGCCACCTTGTGCAGCAGTAATGATGCAAAGGGAAAAAGTGCCTCTTTTCGTGGTGCTCCTTGCAGATGCTGAACCTAACACTTATGAAATGTGTCCCCTCACAGCGTTCAACCGTCCGGTAGGTGGAACTTTCCTTTGTCATGTGACGCAGCACAGCCGTCATTTTTACCCCCTTGTCGCCGTGCGCCGCCTCCTCAGCGTTGTTTGAATCTGTCCCGGAGCCTGCGCTGTTAGGTTACCCCTTGGCCATGCACACATTTTGCGCTGCCCGTCTTCTGACATCATTTGCTGTCAGGCTGGCTGCGCCTGTGCGGGTGCGCTGTCCGAGATTCAGCCTCGCGGTGTCGTCTAATGTAATCCCACCGCGGGCCTGGGATCCGTGTCCATGCGCAGTGCATATCCTCGCCTCTCACTCCCCTCCCTACGGCTTCTTCAGACTGTTCGGTGTCAGCTGATCCCTAATAGCATGCCACGGCCGTGACACCGCACAGTCTTAAGAAGCCGTTGGGAGGGGTGTGAGAGGCGAGGATATGCACTGCGCATGGACACGGATCCCAGGCCCGCGGTGGGATTACATTAGACGACACCGCGAGGCTGAATCTCGGACAGCGCACCCGCACAGGCGCAGCCAGCCTGACAGCAAATGATGTCAGAAGACGGGCAGCGCAAAATGTGTGCATGGCCAAGGGGTAACCTAACAGCGCAGGCTCCGGGACAGATTCAAACAACGCTGAGGACGCGGCGCACGGCGACAAGGGGGTAAAAATGACGGCTGTGCTGCGTCACATGACAAAGGAAAGTTCCACCTACCGGACGGTTGAACGCTGTGAGGGGACACATTTCATAAGTGTTAGGTTCAGCATCTGCAAGGACCATAATTAAAAGAGCTAAGTTTACCTTTTCCAGCATTAGTGCTGTACACGATGGCTCTTCCAGCTACAAACGCCTGGGGGGGGGGGTTAAAGGTTTCCTTTCAACTTGCTCCAGTGCAGGCTTCGGCCTACACTCTGCTCCCCCTGCAGAGCCCTGGGCTCCAACACCGCCAGTTGGTGGCCCGGTACTGCTAGCTGCACAGAGAAAAACACCAGCCAATGTGTCAGTGGGGTTCAGCACCGCCAGCTGTTCCCCTGCTGTGCAGCCGGCAACGTGTCCTGCAACTGCCACGCAGGCACAACAGACCCAAAAGCTGCCGCCAGTGCAGGCTTCGGCCTACACTCTGCTCCATCTCCTCCTCCTGCTGACCCCGGGCTCCAACACCGCCAGTTGGGGCCCGGTACTGCTAGCTGCACATAGAAAAACACCAGCCAATGTGTCAGTGGGGTTCAGCACCGCCAGCTGTTCCCCTGCTGTGCAGCCGGCATCGTGTCCTGCAAAAGCCACGCAGACACAAGAACTGAAATTGAAGGGAACCTGTCCCCCCTCCCCCAGGCGTTTGTACGTTTTTAAGGCCACCTTGTACAGCGGTAATGCTGCATGTGTGCAAGGTGGCTCATAAACGTATTCTCCTCGCACATGTGGAACGGAAAACACGTCTAAAATGTGTCCTCTGTGTGACCATTTAACCGTCCCGGTGGTGTGACTTTCCTTTGTAATGACACGCTGCAACCCCCTTGGTAGCGCTGCCCGTCTTCTGGCATCATTGTTTGGCTGCCTGCGCCTCTGCGGCCGCCCTGACCCACACAACGCCCCTCGGTGTCTTATTTCTTGGGACTGCGAGGGTGTGTTTGATGGGCATGAGCAGTGCATCAGTTCGCCTGTCCCTCATCTCCTTCCGCCTTCTTCAGACTGTGCGGCTTCATGGCCGTGGCATGCGATAAGGGATCAGATGACGCCGCACAGTCTGAAGCGGGTGTAAGGACCCGAGTGTGAGAGGCGAACATGTGTGAGAGGCGAACATATGTGCTGCGCCAGGCCCTGCATCCCAGCCCCGCAGTGTTTTAACAATGTTAAGACACTGCGGGGCTGGGATTCATGGTCATCGCGAACCGCACCGGCCGACATTAAATGATGCCAGAACATGGGCAGCGCTAACAGCGCTAGGCCAGGGGATAACACGACAGCGCAGACTCCTGTACAGCAAATAACAACGCTCAGGAGGCTGCACCCAGCACCAAGGTGGGATTCTTGACATCTGTGCTGCGTCTCATTACAAAGGGAACTCGCGCCTCCAACACAGTTTGACTGTTTAAAGGGCTAAATGTTATACGTGTTTCATTCAGCGTGTGCAAGGAGCGAAATTAAAAGAGCAACCTTTGACTTGTGCAGCACTACTGCTGCATAAGCTGTGGCTCTTCAACTTTGTAACCCCTGAGGGGGGGTTAAAGGTTACCTTTGAAATTGGTTCGATTAGGCTTCGGCCTACACTCTGCTCCCCCTGCAGAGCCCTGGGCTCCAACACCGCCAGTTGGTGGCCCGGTACTGCTAGCTGCACAGAGAAAAACACCAGCCAATGTGTCAGTGGGGTTCAGCACCGCCAGCTGTTCCCCTGCTGTGCAGCCGGCAACGTGTCCTGCAACTGCCACGCAGGCACAACAGACCCAAAAGCTGCCGCCAGTGCAGGCTTCGGCCTACACTCTGCTCCATCTCCTCCTCCTGCTGACCCCGGGCTCCAACACCGCCAGTTGGGGCCCGGTACTGCTAGCTGCACAGAGAAAAACACCAGCCAATGTGTCAGTGGGGTTCAGCACCGCCAGCTGTTCCCCTGCTGTGCAGCCGGCATCGTGTCCTGCAAAAGCCACGCAGACACAAGAACTGAAATTGAAGGGAACCTGTCCCCCCTCCCCCAGGCGTTTGTACGTTTTTAAGGCCACCTTGTACAGCGGTAATGCTGCATGTGTGCAAGGTGGCTCATAAACGTATTCTCCTCGCACATGTGGAACG
Organism: Ranitomeya variabilis; assembly: GCF_051348905.1. Classification (NCBI taxonomy): domain Eukaryota; kingdom Metazoa; phylum Chordata; class Amphibia; order Anura; family Dendrobatidae; genus Ranitomeya; species Ranitomeya variabilis. The sequence goes on along the minus strand of NC_135239.1, from coordinate 69,404,699 downwards.
GAAAACACGTCTAAAATGTGTCCTCTGTGTGACCATTTAACCGTCCCGGTGGTGTGACTTTCCTTTGTAATGACACGCTGCAACCCCCTTGGTAGCGCTGCCCGTCTTCTGGCATCATTGTTTGGCTGCCTGCGCCTCTGCGGCCGCCCTGACCCACACAACGCCCCTCGGTGTCTTATTTCTTGGGACTGCGAGGGTGTGTTTGATGGGCATGAGCAGTGCATCAGTTCGCCTGTCCCTCATCTCCTTCCGCCTTCTTCAGACTGTGCGGCTTCATGACCGTGGCATGCGATAAGGGATCAGATGACGCCGCACAGTCTGAAGCGGGTGTAAGGACCCGAGTGTGAGAGGCGAACATATGTGCTGCGCCAGGCCCTGCATCCCAGCCCCGCAGTGTTTTAACAATGTTAAGACACTGCGGGGCTGGGATTCATGGTCATCGCGAACCGCACCGGCCGACATTAAATGATGCCAGAACATGGGCAGCGCTAACAGCGCCTAGGCCAGGGGATAACACGACAGCGCAGACTCCTGTACAGCAAATAACAACGCTCAGGAGGCTGCACCCAGCACCAAGGTGGGATTCTTGACATCTGTGCTGCGTCTCATTACAAAGGGAACTCGCGCCTCCAACACAGTTTGACTGTTTAAAGGGCTAAATGTTATACGTGTTTCATTCAGCGTGTGCAAGGAGCGAAATTAAAAGAGCAACCTTTGACTTGTGCAGCACTACTGCTGCATAAGCTGTGGCTCTTCAACTTTGTAACCCCTGAGGGGGGGTTAAAGGTTACCTTTGAAATTGGTTCGATTAGGCTTCGGCCTACACTCTGCTCCCCCTGCAGAGCCCTGGGCTCCAACACCGCCAGTTGGTGGCCCGGTACTGCTAGCTGCACAGAGAAAAACACCAGGCAATGTGTCAGTGGGGTTCAGCACCACCAGCTGTTCCCCTGCTGTGCAGCCGGCAACGTGTCCTGCAACTGCCACGCAGGCACAACAGACCCAAAAGCTGCCGCCAGTGCAGGCTTCGGCCTACACTCTGCTCCATCTCCTCCTCCTGCTGACCCCGGGCTCCAACACCGCCAGTTGGGGCCCGGTACTGCTAGCTGCACAGAGAAAAACACCAGCCAATGTGTCAGTGGGGTTCAGCACCGCCAGCTGTTCCCCTGCTGTGCAGCCGGCATCGTGTCCTGCAAAAGCCACGCAGACACAAGAACTGAAATTGAAGGGAACCTGTCCCCCCTCCCCCAGGCGTTTGTACGTTTTTAAGGCCACCTTGTACAGCGGTAATGCTGCATGTGTGCAAGGTGGCTCATAAACGTATTCTCCTCGCACATGTGGAACGGAAAACACGTCTAAAATGTGTCCTCTGTGTGACCATTTAACCGTCCCGGTGGTGTGACTTTCCTTTGTAATGACACGCTGCAACCCCCTTGGTAGCGCTGCCCGTCTTCTGGCATCATTGTTTGGCTGCCTGCGCCTCTGCGGCCGCCCTGACCCACACAACGCCCCTCGGTGTCTTATTTCTTGGGACTGCGAGGGTGTGTTTGATGGGCATGAGCAGTGCATCAGTTCGCCTGTCCCTCATCTCCTTCCGCCTTCTTCAGACTGTGCGGCTTCATGGCCGTGGCATGCGATAAGGGATCAGATGACGCCGCACAGTCTGAAGCGGGTGTAAGGACCCGAGTGTGAGAGGCGAACATATGTGCTGCGCCAGGCCCTGCATCCCAGCCCCGCAGTGTTTTAACAATGTTAAGACACTGCGGGGCTGGGATTCATGGTCATCGCGAACCGCACCGGCCGACATTAAATGATGCCAGAACATGGGCAGCACTAACAGCGCTAGGCCAGGGGATAACACGACAGCGCAGACTCCTGTACAGCAAATAACAACGCTCAGGAGGCTGCACCCAGCACCAAGGTGGGATTCTTGACATCTGTGCTGCGTCTCATTACAAAGGGAACTCGCGCCTCCAACACAGTTTGACTGTTTAAAGGGCTAAATGTTATACGTGTTTCATTCAGCGTGTGCAAGGAGCGAAATTAAAAGAGCAACCTTTGACTTGTGCAGCACTACTGCTGCATAAGCTGTGGCTCTTCAACTTTGTAACCCCTGAGGGGGGGTTAAAGGTTACCTTTGAAATTGGTTCGATTAGGCTTCGGCCTACACTCTGCTCCCCCTGCAGAGCCCTGGGCTCCAACACCGCCAGTTGGTGGCCCGGTACTGCTAGCTGCACAGAGAAAAACACCAGCCAATGTGTCAGTGGGGTTCAGCACCGCCAGCTGTTCCCCTGCTGTGCAGCCGGCAACGTGTCCTGCAACTGCCACGCAGGCACAACAGACCCAAAAGCTGCCGCCAGTGCAGGCTTCGGCCTACACTCTGCTCCATCTCCTCCTCCTGCTGACCCCGGGCTCCAACACCGCCAGTTGGGGCCCGGTACTGCTAGCTGCACAGAGAAAAACACCAGCCAATGTGTCAGTGGGGTTCAGCACCGCCAGCTGTTCCCCTGCTGTGCAGCCGGCATCGTGTCCTGCAAAAGCCACGCAGACACAAGAACTGAAATTGAAGGGAACCTGTCCCCCCTCCCCCAGGCGTTTGTACGTTTTTAAGGCCACCTTGTACAGCGGTAATGCTGCATGTGTGCAAGGTGGCTCATAAACGTATTCTCCTCGCACATGTGGAACGGAAAACACGTCTAAAATGTGTCCTCTGTGTGACCATTTAACCGTCCCGGTGGTGTGACTTTCCTTTGTAATGACACGCTGCAACCCCCTTGGTAGCGCTGCCCGTCTTCTGGCATCATTGTTTGGCTGCCTGCGCCTCTGCGGCCGCCCTGACCCACACAACGCCCCTCGGTGTCTTATTTCTTGGGACTGCGAGGGTGTGTTTGATGGGCATGAGCAGTGCATCAGTTCGCCTGTCCCTCATCTCCTTCCGCCTTCTTCAGACTGTGCGGCTTCATGGCCGTGGCATGCGATAAGGGATCAGATGACGCCGCACAGTCTGAAGCGGGTGTAAGGACCCGAGTGTGAGAGGCGAACATATGTGCTGCGCCAGGCCCTGCATCCCAGCCCCGCAGTGTTTTAACAATGTTAAGACACTGCGGGGCTGGGATTCATGGTCATCGCGAACCGCACCGGCCGACATTAAATGATGCCAGAACATGGGCAGCACTAACAGCGCTAGGCCAGGGGATAACACGACAGCGCAGACTCCTGTACAGCAAATAACAACGCTCAGGAGGCTGCACCCAGCACCAAGGTGGGATTCTTGACATCTGTGCTGCGTCTCATTACAAAGGGAACTCGCGCCTCCAACACAGTTTGACTGTTTAAAGGGCTAAATGTTATACGTGTTTCATTCAGCGTGTGCAAGGAGCGAAATTAAAAGAGCAACCTTTGACTTGTGCAGCACTACTGCTGCATAAGCTGTGGCTCTTCAACTTTGTAACCCCTGAGGGGGGGTTAAAGGTTACCTTTGAAATTGGTTCGATTAGGCTTCGGCCTACACTCTGCTCCCCCTGCAGAGCCCTGGGCTCCAACACCGCCAGTTGGTGGCCCGGTACTGCTAGCTGCACAGAGAAAAACACCAGCCAATGTGTCAGTGGGGTTCAGCACCGCCAGCTGTTCCCCTGCTGTGCAGCCGGCAACGTGTCCTGCAACTGCCACGCAGGCACAACAGACCCAAAAGCTGCCGCCAGTGCAGGCTTCGGCCTACACTCTGCTCCATCTCCTCCTCCTGCTGACCCCGGGCTCCAACACCGCCAGTTGGGGCCCGGTACTGCTAGCTGCACAGAGAAAAACACCAGCCAATGTGTCAGTGGGGTTCAGCACCGCCAGCTGTTCCCCTGCTGTGCAGCCGGCATCGTGTCCTGCAAAAGCCACGCAGACACAAGAACTGAAATTGAAGGGAACCTGTCCCCCCTCCCCCAGGCGTTTGTACGTTTTTAAGGCCACCTTGTACAGCGGTAATGCTGCATGTGTGCAAGGTGGCTCATAAACGTATTCTCCTCGCACATGTGGAACGGAAAACACGTCTAAAATGTGTCCTCTGTGTGACCATTTAACCGTCCCGGTGGTGTGACTTTCCTTTGTAATGACACGCTGCAACCCCCTTGGTAGCGCTGCCCGTCTTCTGGCATCATTGTTTGGCTGCCTGCGCCTCTGCGGCCGCCCTGACCCACACAACGCCCCTCGGTGTCTTATTTCTTGGGACTGCGAGGGTGTGTTTGATGGGCATGAGCAGTGCATCAGTTCGCCTGTCCCTCATCTCCTTCCGCCTTCTTCAGACTGTGCGGCTTCATGGCCGTGGCATGCGATAAGGGATCAGCTGACGCCACATAGTCTGAAGCAGGTGTAAGAACCCAAGCGAGAGGCGAACATATGTACTGCGCCAGGCCATGAATCCCAGCCCCGCAGTGTTTTAACTATGTCAATACACTGCGGGGCTGTGATTCATGGGCATCGCGAACCACACCAGCCAACATTAAATGAGGTCAGAAGATGGGCAGCGCTAACAGCGCTAGGCCAGGGGATAACACGACAGCGCAGACTCCTGTACAGCAAATAACAACGCTCAGGAGGCTGCACCCAGCACCAAGGTGGGATTCTTGACATCTGTGCTGCGTCTCATTACAAAGGGAACTCGCGCCTCCAACACAGTTTGACTGTATAAAGGGCTAAATGTTATACGTGTTCCATTCAGCGTGTGCAAGGAGCCAAATTAAAAGAGCAACCTTTGACTTGTGCACCACTACTGCTGCATAAGCTGTGGCTCTTCTACTTTGTAACCCCTGAGGGGGGGTTAAAGGTTACCTTTGAAATTGGTTCGATTAGGCTTCGGCCTACACTCTGCTCCCCCTGCAGAGCCCTGGGCTCCAACACCGCCAGTTGGGGCCCGGTACTGCTAGCTGCACAGAGAAAAACACCAGCCAATGTGTCAGTGGGGTTCAGCACCGCCAGCTGTTCCCCTGCTGTGCAGCCGGCAACGTGTCCTGCAACAGCCACGCAGGCACAACAGACCCAAAGCTGCCGCCAGTGCAGGCTTCGGCCTACACTCTGCTCCATCTCCTCCTCCTGCTGACCCCGGGCTCCAACACCGCCAGTTGGGGCCCGGTACTGCTAGCTGCACAGAGAAAAACACCAGCCAATGTGTCAGTGGGGTTCAGCACCGCCAGCTGTTCCCCTGCTGTGCAGCCGGCATCGTGTCCTGCAAAAGCCACGCAGACACTTGCTCTTGTACCTTCTGCTCCCCATCCTGGTTCCAGTACCGTCAGCTGGTTCCGGGCAGAGCCTTTGGCTTAGGTGCCTCCCTCTGGGTATCCGAGTTCCACCAACGTCAGGTGGTCCTTGGTAGTGCTTTCAGGCACGGGTACCTCCTGCTTGGTAACCGGGTTCCAGTAACGTCAGCTGGTCCTCGGTAGTTCCATTGGCTCTTGGACCTTCGGCTACCCATCCGGGTTCCAGCACCGTCAGCTGGTTCTCGGCAGTGTCTTTTGCTCTTGTACCTTCTGCTCCCCATCCTGGTTCCAGTACCGTCAGCTGGTTCCGGGCAGAGCCTTTGGCTTAGGTGCCTCCCTCTGGGTATCCGAGTTCCACCAACGTCAGGTGGTCCTTGGTAGTGCTTTCAGGCACGGGTACCTCCTGCTTAGTAACTGGGTTCCAGTAACGTCAGCTGGTCCTCGGTAGTTCCATTGGCTCTTGGACCTTCGGGTAGCCATCCGAGTTCCAGTTCCATCAGCTGGTTCTCGGCATTTTCTCAGCCTTCTTGTACCTTCTGCTACATTTCCAAGTTCAAGAGACTAAACACGATGACCCGGAAGACCACCCCTAAGATGACGACGACACCAGAGACGACAACCACCGTGATGACGACGACCCTGGAGACGATGACCCCGAAGACCACCCCGATGACGACGACCCCGGAGACGACGACCCTGAAGACCACCCCGATGACGACGACCCCGGAGACGACGACCCTGGAGACGACGACGACCTGGAAGACCGAGAAGCAGAAGAACAAGAGGCTGCAGAACAAAGAGCAGAAGAACATTAAGCATAACACTAAATATCAGAGCAAAAAATATTATCTAAATTATAAGCAGAAGAAGACTAAGCAGTGTATGGGGGTGAGTCCGTTCCTCCTCGTGGTGCCCCTGGATAAAGCCTGATGCTGCAGGCCAAACTGAACGCGGACAAATGTAACTCTTTTGTGACAGGCAGAACGGAAGGTGTAATCTTCAAAGTTTTATAGATAACAACTACGGGAATGCCTGTCACAAATAAGAATATGATGAAGAAGTAGAATATGATGAAGATAATAGTAAAATAAAAAGAATATGAACAATGTAACCAAAAAAATAATAGGTAGAAGATGAAGAAGAAGATGAATAAGGTGAAGAAGTTGATGTCAAAGAAGCTGATGATGAGGATAATGAAGAAGAAAGTGTGGGAGAAGTAAAAAAGAAGGTGAAGGGCGTGGAAGTAGTGAAACATCAATATCTGACAAAATAAAAAAAAAAATTAACATAGTCAAAATCTTTCTACCGCCGAACGTCATAAAAAACCCCCAAAATCCTGCTATTCTATTACATTGGGCTAAACCTCTGTGCCTTTAATGTCTCCGCCACGTCCCCCAATACATCCTACATTATTCTTAGTTGTTTTCCTTCATGTAGAATGAACCTACAAGTTTATAAAGGGTTTATTTTAATTCCGATATTTTCGTCCCATTGACTTGCATTGGGATCGGGTATCGGTATCGGATTGGATCCGATATTTTGACGGTATCGGCCGATACTTTCCGATACCGATACTTTCCGATATCGGAAAGTATCGCTCAACACTACTCATGATGTACAGTACACCTCTTAGAAACTGGACAAAGTAAGTGAGAACAAAGTATAACATGCTCATGGATTTTGAAGCAATGTGAAGAGCAATGATATCTCGATTAAAGGGGTTGTCAAAGTTTGGCACGAAGGTTTGCAGTCACTTTATGTGAGTACTTCTAATGAAGAGGAAGGCACTGGGTCTGGTCGCCTATATAAGAGCCCTGGACAGAAGACACCTTAAGGTGGGACCAATCCAGTTTTCATTTTCATGGAGGGTCTAGGTTCTTCACACTCCGCATCTTCAAAGCCCAGTGCTCTTTCAGTCCCAGTAAGTTGTCTGGCATTGGGGGACCTTCTCCATGGTGCAGCTTATTGTGTATGGTAACGTTATTTCATTCTCCCCTCTCTTTTAGGTGGACAAGAAGCCTGCACTAAGGAAAAGATCAAAAACACTGAGCCGCAAATGTGCAATTTATTTAAAAACTGACATCCTCCCATAGAAAACCTCTATGTCAGGAATGCACAGGAAAAATTATTAAAGATGAAAAACCTTCTTTAGTGGAAGAAATCAAAGGGTTAGTTCACCAGGAAATCCCATTTTCCTTGTCTTCCTTCTCCCAACCTGCTCCCACTCCTAGTATCCCTCCAGCAGCTAAGAAAAGAAAGATTAGCCAGGAAGAGGAGACGGATTTGGACTTTCAGGAAGAGATGTCCATACCAGAAGACCTTCTAGAGGAAGGAGAACTAAGCCCTGCCCTAGAAACTGTTAAGAATAGAAAATACTATTTCTCTTCTGAGGATATGGAGGAACTCCTTATGGTGATGAGCAAACCCATGGAGGTAAAAGAAGATAAAACTACCCGTACGGTTCAGGAAGAAATTTTCATCGGCCTCCGATCAAGGAGAAAAATAGTATTTCCCATACACCAAAACATTCAGGATCTAATCTTGAATGAATGGGAATCTCCAGACGCAAGTCTAAGTACCCCTGCCAAAATAAGAGACAGGTTTCCGGTGGATGAGGAAACTGCAAAATGCTGGCTCAAAGTACCGATAATAGACATACAGTACAGGTTCCAAAAGTGGCCAAAAAGACTACTTTGCCATTTGAGGACTTCTCCCAGCTGAAGGATCCCCTAGAACGCAAGATGGATGGCCGTTTAAGAAAATTCTTGAAAACTTCAGCAGCCCTACTAAACACGAGTGTCATCTCCATGTGCATAGCACAGTCACACAAGAACATCTTTCTGTGAGCACTCCCAGAGAAAATATTCTAGCATCCTTACCGCTCATCCAGAAAGACATGGGCTTTCTAGCAGACGCATCGGCAGAATCAGTAAGGGTGGTGGCAATATCATCAGTGCTGTCGAACTCCGTGAGATGCGAGCTCTGGTTAAAACCCCAGAGTGGTGATGTGACTAAAGAAATTAAGCTTTGTTCTATTCTCTATAAGGGAAAGTACATGTTTGGACCCGCTCTTGATGACCTACTGGAGAATGATTGGGACAAGAAAAAGTCTCTACCCGAGCAAAAAAAACTCTAGGAAGAGATCCTTTCGACCTTCTCAGGCACAACTACCTTAGTACAAAGGAAAAAGGAAGTCGAGCAGATGGAGCTATCCAAAAGGAGGACGAGGCAGATATTTATTTCTCTCCCAAGATCAGTGTCACAACAGACCATGACGCCAAAAAGGATGCGTATTATCATGTTCCCATTCACTGAACCTGTCGGAAATTCTTGAGGTTCACGATTGCCCAGGGAAATCAAATAGTGCATTAACAATTCAATGTTCTACCATTCGGAAAATCATCAGCGCCACAAATCTTCACAAAGATTATGGCAGAAGTCATGGCCTTCATCAGGAGCGTGAATATTTGTATAATACCATACCTCAACAATTTCCTGCTTGTGGCTCCCTCTATACCCTTACTTCAGAAACATCTACAGACAACAACCCAGATTGTACCATCCCTTGAATGGCTGGTGAACCATTGAAAATTAGACATGATTCCCTCCACGGTAAAAACATTTCTTGGTGTTCTACTGGATTCCCACAGACAAACATCTTTCTTACTGAAAGAAAAACAGATCCAGCTAAGATCAAGGTTAGTCATCCTATGAAGTAAAAACTTCATGTTGCTTAGGTTCGCTATGTCACTCCTCGGCTCCATGATTCTGGCAAATTGGGATGGGTCCTCAAAATCTCTGGACAGAAGAATTCCAGTACTCTCGGGTAAAAACTTCCTTATCTTTTTGGCTCATTCCAAAGAACCTAAACAGAGGAGTTCCCTGGATCCAGGACCCTCTAATAACCATAGAAGTAGATACCAGCAAAAGAGGATGGGGAGCTATAGTCTCCCAAACTTCCTTCCAGGGTCTCTGGTCAAAAGAGATCAGCCAACAATCCTCCAATTTCAGGAACTGAATGCAGTAGAACCATTCGAATTAGCAGCAACATTGATTCGGAACAGTTGCATAAAAGTCTACTAGGACAACAATACCACGGTCACTAACCTCTACCATCAGGGAAGCCCCATACATGAAGACTTGAAAACATTCTCGGTGAGAATATTCTCCTGGGAAGAAGAACACCTTCTCTAAATATTGGCTCTTAACATAAGAGGCTCAGTCAACACCCAGGCTGATTTCATGAGCAGCTGAGACATTCATCCAGGAGAATGGGGCCTGAATTCAGAAGTCTTCCAGATGTTAACCAGAAGATGGGGTGTCCCAGAGGTAGATCTTTTTGCAGGACACCAGAATGCAAAAGTAAATTGATACTTTTCCTTGAGTTCAAACGATACCTGCCCAGGCATAGACACGTTGGCCCAACTTTGGAGGTTTAAACTGGCATATGCCTTCCCTCCGGTTCCAATCCTGCCAAGGACACTGCAGAAAATAAGAACTGAAAGGGCCAAGGTAATCCTGATAGCACCACTCTGGCCAATTGAAGTTGGTTTGGCAACCTAAACAACCTGAGTATAGATGGTCTCCTGATCCTTCCACCAATCAGAGACCTTCTTCACCAGGGGCCAATCTACCAACTAAAAACCAATTTATGTCTGGCTTCTGAATTCACGATCTTTAAGTCCAAGGAAATCTCAGATAGTCATTTGAACACTCTAAAAGAGTAGAAAGCTGGTGACAAATGCCTTACATAATAAAATATGGCAATCTTTCGTATCATGGTGTGCACCTCATCATCCAGACCCCAGCCAACCGAACATCACCCAGATCCTAAATTTCCTGCAAGAAGGCCTGGAAAAGGGTCTTAAACCTAACACACTTAAGGTTCAGGTGGCGGCATTTAGTTCATACTTTGTTCAGACCCTGGCCTTCCATTGGTGGGTGAAGAGATTTATGATTACAGCTTCCTGTCTTCGTCCTGGAGTGATCAACCTAGTCCCCTCCTGGGACCTTAATATGGTCCTTAAAGGGCTGATGCATCCACTGTTCAAATCACCTATCATCAATAGGGGTGGACAAACAATCCTGGAAGACAACCTTCCTAATAGCAATCACTACAGCCAGGAGAGTGGGAGGACTTCAGGCCATCTCAATCAATGAACCATACAGTGGGTAAAAAAAAGTATTTAGTCAGCCACCAATTGTGCAAGTTCTCCAACTTAAAAAGATGAGAGAGGCCTGTAATTGACATCACAGGTAGACCACAACTGTCTGAGAGTCAAAATGAGAAAACAAATCCAGAAAATCACCTTGTCTGATTTGGCAAGATTTATTTTGCAAATTATGATGGAAAATAAGTATTTGGTCACCTAAAAACATCCATGATTTCTGACGCTCCCACAGACCTGTAACTTCTTCTTTAAGAGGGTCCTCTGTCCTCCACTCATTACCTGTAGTAATTGCACCTGTTTGAACTTGTTATCGGTATAAAAGACACCTGTCCACAACCTCAAACAGTCACACTCCAAACTTCACTATGGTGAAGACGAAAGAGCTGACGAAGGACACCAGAAAATAAATTGTAGCCCTGCACCAGGCTGGGAAGACTGAATCTGCAATAGGCAAGCAGCTTCGTATGATGAGATCAACTGTGGGAGCAATAATAAGAAAAGGGAAGACATACAAGGCCACTGATAATCTCCCTCGATCTGGCGCGCCACGGAAAGGTTTCACCCCGTCGGGTCAAAATGATCACAAGAATCGCTCCTAGTCAACCTCTGATAAATTTGAACACAGCAAATGGGACTGGTCTTTTAGATTGGTTGAGAAATAACATTTTATCTTCCTTTATATTTAATTATCTTTATATTTTTTTGTGGTAAATTGACCCCCAGTGAATCACAGGATGTCATTACATATTGACAAACATAGAGATGAGTGAAAACTGTTACCATTATCAGTGAAAAACAGAACGAGCGAGCCATTGAGCAGGATGCCTGGACACTGTAATTCCAAAGGTTTTGGAGGCCACACTTCATTGATAAGAGAGGTTTTATTGAAGCTTATGGAGGCTTTGAAGGTGGCAGTCAGGACTTGGCTTGATGACTATGCCTGAAGTTTGCTGTCTCTTTGTAGAATTAAAACCCTTTTTTAATTGCTTTGCTTGGCCGTTAACAGAACCTCTTTACTTCCAACTGGCTATTTAGAATTGGCAAATGTGGTAAATTGCTGGATTGGGCATTTTGAGTACATTTCTAAATTACAGTGATTATCTGCTCTTTTAGAAGTGCATGCAGGATTGACAGGTCTGGAAGGCTGTGTGAGGCTTGCAAACAGGCAATGGGAGCACTGACAACAGGATTATACATCTGTGCCGTATTATTATAATGTAGCAGCCATGTGAGTCAGTCCAATATCAGCTGTGTAAGCTTAAATACAGCCTACATTGCCTAAACACTAATTACATTTTCCAGGGCTATAGAGAAGCTTTTTTCTCTATACAGTATAATACATGGAGTTTGGAATTTTGAGGGTTTTTTAATGTCTGTGCTTTGTATAGTGTGTAATTCTGTAGAATCATATTATAAAAGGCAATTTGCAAGGTCCTTCCAGACTCTCAGAATCCGAGTTTATATTACATAAGGCTTTTATATGATTAACTATTTATAAAATGAATCTTTGTAATGCTGAGGATTTGTTAGACTTTTATTTTAGACATGCCGATCCTGTTCAAAAACAAGTACTCCAGCAAGGTTGGCACCAGCAGCTAACAAACATGGGCAAGTGCTGTAGCCCACGTCGTCTGGATGGCCCACTCTGCCTAGGTTTCAACTTGTGACATCTGCCAAACATGCATGGTGGATATGCATACTGCATGTATAGAGCAGGCTCAGGAGGTGAGCCTGCGCCTTGAAACACAAATGTCACTCTAGTCTTACTGCTGCAAATGAAGCTAATGAAGCTATTTGGTATTGCTGTGTGCATAAATACTTTAACTAGTGAAATATCATAATATTTATCCCACATGGTGAACGGGAAAATAAAAAAAGTCAAAATTACTAAAATGACTATTTTTTGTTTACTGCCTCCCAAAAAAAAGAGATTAAAAAGATATAGGAAAGTTAAATGGACTTCAAAATGGTAATGATTAAAACTACAACTTCTATTGTAAAAAAACAAGCCCTGATATCACTTTCTGAAATAATAAAAAGACGAAAATTAAAAATTGAAAGTAAAAAAGGGCCTATTTGGAATTTGTAACCCAACAGGCCCAGTAGCAGACACAGCCAGAAGAACGCACTTGAGCAATAACAATATATGGTCCCTTTGCAGTCCATGCAGACTTCCAACTGCTGTGAAAGTGGTAGTGGGCTACCATAGCATTTGGCCCCTGCTTGCCCCACTGGTATCCAGACCTGCATCGACCTTCATATACCTGAAAGTAACCCTTGGCTCACTTACAACTGTATGAATTTTCGGGCCAATTCCTTCTGCATGGCCTAATTGCACACGTACTTGAAACAGTTTAAACTACCACTGTCTTTTTTCACTTAAAGTGTTTTTTCCAAGAACAAAGTTCATTTTAATAAATAGCTCTTGGAATAAAAATAAGATCCACTATTAGAAGTAATGAAAAAAAATTCCTGTGCTGAGATAATCTAATAAATGTGCCCCTGCTGTGTACTGTGTAATGGCTGTGTCTGACCGTACAGGTCTGAACATTCCACAGCTCCTGCACAGGGGACAGGGGAATTAGGCTGGGTGGTTCCTCTTTTAGAAATAGGAGTAAGTCTGTGTGCTCTGTGTTTTAATTTTGGGAGGGTGCAGTTTATGAAGAGATGTAACTTTTAGTCTCATTGTCTCTTTCTCTCAATATAAGAATTGGCAGAAACATTTCCCTTCCACAAGTGCTTACCCTGATTAAGGTGGTTTATGGATCGCTGCATTCTTTATTTTTGTACATTCACTATCATGCAATTTTGAAAACATCAAGTAGACTTGCATTTTGGTATTAGCTTTCTAAGCCCAAGGGAAGAGCATTAATGCGACCCTTCAGCCTTGGTTCCCTAGAGGTTTCCTCCGAAGTGTTTTTCCTCTCTTGATGGCTGGAGGACAACTCTTTGTGAGTTGTCAGTTTTGTGCCTTTTTAAAGATTTTGACCTTTTTTAAATGTATATAGTTTAAAAAAAAAATAAAATAATGAATAATGTACTAAATAATCAGCTTGGTGTATTATTGTCATAATTGTAATGCTGTGGTTTGGCTGCCAGGTGGAAGTGGACAGCAAGTTATGGTGGGCCAATTTTAATTAATAGAAGCTGTTAAACAGTGGTGGTGAACAGGCTGAGCTTTGGTGGCCATCCTGGAAGATGTGATGCCATTATTGTCATGGGAGAGGCTTAGGTGTTAACCACAGGAATGAGGATGTTTGGTAGGGTTATTGGAAAACTTGAAGTAAATGGCTTTGCTAGCGTGGAAAGTCAGAACGTGCAACTTCTGAATTGCTGTCTGCCAGTTGCTGTATATCAGCTGGGGGATCTCATAGTATGGGCTCACACCTATCAGCATATATAAAATTGGTCTGAGGTTGTTCCTGAAAAGTCAGACAAGGGTCATGCATGTGTCATGCGAGTACAATGCAATTTTTCCGTACCTGTCATCCGTATGACATCCCTGTGACTAGCGAATGTAATCTGTATGCAATGCGTTTTTAACATCAGCTTTTACATACAGTAATTCTGTCATTTCAAGCTAGTATACTAACTAATGAAGCAATCTTATATACAGACATAGATAGATGATAGATAAATGATAGATATATAGGAAACAAAAAATGGAGGCAGCACAGTAGTGTAAGATGAAAAAAGTGCTTATTTAATAGCCCATAGTGGTGACGTTTCGGCTCAAAAACTGTGAGCCTTTCTCAAGATTTTTTGTTTCCTATATAGGGGATTGGTTGCTCCCAGACACACTGTTGCCTGCTGCTGCTTTTTCTCTTTTTTTCTTTTTTGATAGATATATAAATAGATTGATGAGATGTAATTGAGATATACGTATAATCAGTGAAGTGCATTGCGTATGTACCTTACTGTAGATGCATTAAGCCACTAATTAAATAAATATTAGAAACACATGATGTGGATTCCCCCATACTTTTCTTAACCAGCTGAGGGAAAGTCAACAGCTGGAAGCTGATGTTTATAGTCTGGGAAGGGGGTAATAAATATGAAGTTTCCATGTATAATAATATCAGCTCACAGTTGTCTACTGGTTATTTACAAGGGGTGACTCTCCAAAAAATGACGTAGGTTCCCCTTATAATTAATTACCAGCAAAGTTTAGACAGTCAGCTGCGGGCAGATATTAATAACCTAGGAAGGGACCATGGATATTGGCCCCCTCCCAGACTAAGAACATCAGCCCTCAGCAGGCCCTGAAATTGCGCATCTATTAGATGAGCAAATTCTGGCACTTAGCCTCCGCTGTTCCTACTTGCTCTTGTGCAGTGGCAAGTGGGGTAATAGCATTGGGGTTGATGTCAGCTTTGTAATATCAGCTGACATCAAGCGTAGGGGGTAGTAATGGAGGTGTCTATAAGACACCCCCAATACTAACCCCATAGTCAAATGTAATGAAGACATAGACCGAGTAAGGTACTTTAATTGAAAGAAACACACAAAGTCCTTTATTTGAAATAAAAACTCCCGACCCTCTTTTACTCATTTTTAACATTCAAAGAAAAATAAAAACACAAAGTAATCCTCGTCTGTCTGCCGATAATCCCTAAGTGATGCTGTTCTACAAATAACTCCAGCTCTGCTTAATCTGGATGGTTTGTTGAGTGGTGGCATGATGTGACCACTCAGCAAACCAGCTGCAACACACTGAGACAGGAGCGTGAGATTGCTCCTGCAGTGTCTAGTGCTGACATGAGTAAGGTCACCAGAGTTTGTAGACAATGATCTCTAGTCACCTTATTGACATCACTGCTCGCATCTTGAGAAAATTCTCGCGCTATATAAGCAGGCACTCGCAGCATGCTATGATTTTTTTCTCAGTTCGATGCAGGATTTTTTTTAATCAGATTGCTCTCGTCCGTTTTAAACGTAGATGAGTGTGAGTTCTACCTGTGATTCTCAGAAAATACTTGCCTAGCATTTCTCCTGATTCTTAGGCCATGTTCACACGTTCAGTATTTAGTCAGTATTTTACTTCAGTATTTGTAAACTAAAACCAGGAGTGGGTGATAAATACAGAAGTGGTGACGTGTTTCTATTATACTTTTCCTCTGATTGTTCCACTCCTGGGTTTGGCTTTCAAATACTGATGCAAAATACTGACCAAAATACTGAACTTGTGAACGCGGCCTTAGGCCTCATTTAGATGTCAGACTTTTTTACTAAGTTTTATGAATTTTCTTCAGATTTTCTTCAGGGTTTGGTCACAGTTTCATCAGTTTTTTTTACTAACGAGGAAAAAAGATTCTCCACCTTCTCCTATCAGTCGGTGAAAAACAGACAGCACACAGATGGCATCAGAGTGCTGTTCGATTTTTTCACAGCCAATAGATTTTAATTGCCAAGTTTAATCCGGCCATTGGATCAATATCGGACATATCTCCATGATTTTGAATGGACCACTATGTCTGCAAAAAATTACTGATACATGAAAAGGCCCATAGTCTGTCATAGGTACTAATGATATCAGTGAAAAAAAACGGATCACACTTTCACTTGAAAATCTGACCTGAGTGAGCCCGTACTGTGATAGCCATACTCATGTGATGTTAAAGAAAGCTAGAATTGTTTAACACCAAGATAATGCATTGTGTTTTTATTTTATTTGGGTCATAGTATTAGTATAGAGTTGGTCATGTGCTAAAGAATGATGATCCATTCCATATCCAGAAGTCATGTAAAATCTTTAGTTTTTTAACAAATCCCCATTTACTTGGCGGAAATGAATTTGACTGCTGATGTGCAGGAAAAAAGTCAAAGTGTCACTAAATTTGTTTTTAGTACTGGACCTCTACAAATATTATTTCCTTTTCTCAGCAGCGTGTCTGGGTTGTGATCCGTGACTACATTTTATCTACAGCGCCTTCGGGGAGTCTAAGAAAGTGAGAGGTCCGCCTCATTGGTCCAGACTCCTGCTCTCTGCCTCTCAGTCAGAGCTCTGTCTTTACAGATTGGCTGCTGTGTATTAAAGAAAGCCCATCACAAACTCACCAGAAAGTCAGTGCATGGAGATTTGACATCCATTATTACTGCAGGAGCAGATTAATTATCAAGTACACACTACTAAATTATCAGTGATAAAAAGAGTATTGCCAGGTAGTTACACCTCATGCACTGATACAGACTTATAATTTAACATTTCTGGTTCCCAGGCTACAGTATGTGTAAAGCCAGTCTCACAGATATTTCTGGTACCGGTAGAAACGGTCCCGGAGCTATCCGTGTCCATGTATCCGTGTGTGCACGCAGGCCATCTGTGTGTCATCCGTGTGCTATCCATGTGTCCGTATGCTGTCCGTGTGTCCGTGTATTGAAACAATTTGTTTCAATTTTAACCCTATGACTTTATAAAAAGTACACGGACAGCACACGGACAGCACACGGACGGCATCCGTGTGTGGTACGTGTTTACATGCACCCATTGACTTTAATGGGTCCGTGTGATCCATGCGCTCCCACGAACCCTGACATGTCTCCGTGTTTTGCACACGGACACACGGTCCGTGAAAACACACTGACATCTGCAGAGGCACATTTATTTTAATGTGTCTATGTGTGTCAGTGTCTCCAGGAGGTGAGGAAACTGTCACCACACGTACCGGAGCCACTGACGTATAAAACCGGCTTAACACATCTAAGCCTTGGGCGCACTCAAACACTGGACTTACATTGCCTACAGCTTTATTACAGGAGTCATCTGGGTCTTAACAGTTGATGACCTATACTAGGGCTACAACACTTAGTATCTCCATCGATCGGCTAAATGTGCTCCATCGGAGGCCGGATATAACCAATGTGTTGGCTGGAACACAGCAGCGCTGCTGAGTACTGCTCTTTATTTTTCATTTGAATGTGCAGTGAGGAGCAGTTCCCTGAGGAAACTACTAAACAATGTGTGGGGCTTCTGTGTTCTGCCCTGCAAGTTTATATTCAGAAGCTGCCAGCTGATTAGTTGGGGTGTCAGATGTCAGACCCCCACTCAGGGTCGTACTGGCCCATCAGAGAACCGGAGGATTCTCCAGTGGGTCCAGGCACTGACAACTGCTGGCATATTGGCCAGCAGCTGCCTAAGGCCCCCACTGCTCCAGGGAACCCCCAGACAGTGGTGTGTCACTAATAGTGGCACACCCAGCTTCTATGGGGCCCCTGAGTCAAGGGGAGCCCTCCTGGTACCAGAGAGCAGCAGCTGGAGACAGGAGCCTGTCCCCGCTACTAAAGAGAAATGAATATTCATGCTTCCCCATGCCCCCATGGGCATGGAGAGGAGTGAATACCATTTCACTTTAATAGCGGGCAGCTTTAGCCACAAGCTGAGGCTAACACTGCTCGACGATGCTGCTTAATTGGGCCCCAGAGGTAGGCCCCTAAAGGGCCGTGAACCCTGATTGCATTCCCTGAGGCTTGGGACCAGAGTGGAGCTGCAGAGATCTGATGCCATCTCCTTCCTGCCCGCCTTCCCGGCACCTTGTGTCTGACTCAGCGTGGCTGGATTACATCATCATTCAGCGTGGCTGTTTCAGAGAGGAAGCTGCCGGAATGTGCTGCGGCTGCTGGGAATGTGTGGAGAGGTGAGTGGGTGCTGTGTGTGTGTCTCTGCCTGCCTGTGTGTGTGGCTGTGTGTATGTGGTGCGGTGCTTTGTGTGTGTGTGTGTGTGTGAGAGAGAGTGGTGCAGTGTTGTGTGTGTGTCTTGGAGATATTGGAGATTGGCAATGATGTGGGTGATGGGGGTGATGGGGGAGAAGGCAATGATGGTGGTGGGGGGAGGCAATGATGGTGGTGGTTTAATGGGCAATGATGGGGTGGTAGGGGAGACAGCAATGATGGTTGTGGTGGAAAGGACAATTATGGTGGTGGGGGAGGCAATTATGGAGGTGGAGGGGAGGCATTGGTGGTGGAGACAATGATGGTGGTGGTGGGGGGAGGCAATGATGGTGGTGTTGGGGGAGGAGGAAATGATGGAGGTGGAGGGGAGGCAATGATGGTGGGGGGAGACAATGATGGTGGTGGGGGGAGGCAATGATGGTGGTGGTGGGGAGGAGGAAATGATGGAGGTGGTGGAATGGGCAATGATGGGGTGATGGGGGAGAAGGCAATGATGGTTGTGGAAAGGACAGTTATGATGGCGGTGGGGGAGGCAATGATGGAGGTGGTGGAATGGGCAATGATAGGGGTGGTGGGGGAGAAAGCAATGATGGTTGTGGTGTAAAGGACAAAGATGGTAGTGGTGGAAAGGACAATGATGGTGGGGGGAGGCAATGATGGAGGTGGTGGGTGGGAAGGCATTGATGGAGGTGGTGATGAGTACAATGATGGGGTGGAGGGGGAGAACAATGATGGTGGTGGAGGGGCTGCATTACACGCTATATGGGGGCTACATTATAGTTCCGTGGTGGGCTGCATTATTCTCTCATGGGGCTACATCATACTATATGAGGGGAGCTGCATTATGCCCTATGAGGGGGCTACAGTATATTCTATGGGGGGCGTTATTATGAGGGGGTTGCATTATACTCTTAGGGGGCTACATTATATTCTGTGGAGGGGCTGCATTATGTCATATGAGGGTGCTAAATTATATTCTATGGGGGGCTGCATTATACCTTATGAGGGGGTTGCCTTATATTTTGTGGGGTGCTGTATTATACCCTATGAGGGGGCTGCATTATATATTCCATGAGGGAGGCTACATTATATTCTATGAGAGGGGCTACTTTATATTCTAAGAGGGGGCTACCCCAACCCCTTCTACATAATTAAGACGTGTACTACCTTATATTATACCCTGATATTAGCGTGTTTTACCACACAATTGATGGTCTTGAATTTATTTCTATGTAGCTACATAGTGGGCCCCAAGAATGATTTTCTCTGGTGGGCCCAAGGTGCTCCAGTCTGATGCTGCCCCACTGATCTCATGGATAAGTAAATAATTTTTGGCCAATCCATTGAAAGGGAACCTGTCATGCGATTCATGCTACCTAAACCGCAGCCAGGTATATTGCTCTTTGAAATGTTCCTATTAGTGTTGAGCATTCCGATACCGCAAGTATCGGGTATCGGCCGATACTTGCGGGTATCGGAATTCCGATACCGAGATCCGATACTTTTGTGGTATCGGGAATCGGTATCGGGATTAATATCAATGTGTAAAATAAAGAATTAAAATAAAAAATAGGGATATACTCACCTCTCCGGCGGCTCCTGGACTTTATCGCCGTAACCGGGAGCCGTTGTACCTAAGAATGCGCGCTTGAAGGGCCTTAGATGAGGTCACTGCGCTCTGATTGGTCCGTAGCGGTCGCGTGACCGCTACGCGACCAATCACAAAGCAGTGACGTCACCTAAGGTCTTTCAAGCGCTTGAAATACATTAGAAGACGTCACTGCTTTGTGATTGGTCGCGTAGCGGTCACGCGACCGCTACGCGACCAATCAGAAGCTGCGGACGTCTTCTAAGGTATTTCAAGCGCTTGAAAGACCTTAGGTGACGTCACTGCTTTGTGATTGGTCGCGTAGCGGTCACGCGACCGCTATGGACCAATCAGAGCGCAGTGACCTCATCTAAGGCCCTTCAAGCGCGCATTCTTAGGTACAACGGCTCCCGGTTACGGCGGTAAAGGCCAGGCTGCGTCGGAGGGTGAGTATATCCCTATTTTTTATTTTAATTCTTTCTTTTACACATTGATATGGATCCCAGGGCCATGGCTGGAATCTCCCAGTGCTCCAGGAGGTGGACAGGTCTCTCCTTACATACACTTGAGGGAGAGACCTGTCAATCACATGCTGTGATCTTGAGAGAAGATGGCCATCAGTGGGCCTGGACTAGTCTGGTCTCCAGCTATGGTCCAAGCTATATTACTCTCTGATACACTCAGGTGTTTCAGAAAAAAATATACCTGGCTACAATCATGTAGCCAGGATACTATTTGTGTTGCCCATGATTTGGGGCATTCATGGTTTGGGTAGCATGAATCTCCTGACGAGTTCCCTTTTCTTATTTATCCACCTTATGATTGTTGTCACACATCGAAGTCATGTTGCGGGGGAAAAAAAATCACAGCATTTCACGATGATTTTGTGCAAATGACAATGAAAAATATGACAAGTTGGAGAATATCTGTTTTGATGGCATTGTAAAATGCTTTCCATTATGATATTTCCAATTCTCAGTAGGTTTGTAATTGTTCAATAAATAAAATCTTATGTTCTGTATAAACGAATGGAAAAAGTAAAAGGGAACAACTATGTTACTGCAACTCTCGTCATTCATTTTTCATGCTTGAAATGTTGCAATTGCTTTATACTGTTAATGATAGCATTATAACCTCAATATATTTTTGTTAGATTACTTCCTTTAACATGCTTTACCAGGAGGCTGCAGATCACTGGCCTCTGTGGAGCCATTGCTGCCAGAAAAGGCCTTTCCCTTGCTGTTCTATGGCACATTAAGGGCCCGTCCTGAACACGAGGTCAGTGTTTCAGTAAATTAATTTCTCTGCTATGAGACCGGTACTCATCATAACAGGTGAGGAAATGGGGAATATGCTGTTATTGAAGAGAGGTAACTTGCCCAGGCGGATGAGTCTCCTGCTCCAGTCGTCCGACAGCTTTACGTCTCCTCCGAGAAGATGCAGCTTAGTTGATTGTGATGATTATTACTATTATTAGCCTTTATTTATCTAGTGTCAACATATTTGCTATGCTGGAAGGGAGACAAATTAAAGCCACTTTTAAGATAGTGCGACATAGATTAAAACAGATTGTGAGAAGTTCCTTGCTGAAGTACTTAAGAGAGATACCTTGTGATCCTACTGAATATTTAATGAAGGCAAGAACTTTAACAAGACTGTAGGATCTCGCCACTTTATTTTTTGTAGATATGTTCCTATGCTCGATTCTGCAATATAGAGCCCAGTTATGTTTCACATTTTAAACTCAGTGATTACCAATATACTAATATTACATTCTCTGTCTCTTAGGTCACTAGCGAGGAAGGGACATGCATGGAAATCATGAGATCCCTATACCAAAGGTCCTTAATGGGCCTCCATTCCTCATACAAAGAAAATTAGGTGGAGTCATGGCTCATAGTCATAGTGACACAAAGGCATACCTCCCAACTTTTAAATACAGAAAGAGAGACATATATTGTGGCTCTGACATAGTAATTTTGCCTCTATTGAAGCTCCTTAGTTTTTTCACCCCCTATGATACACTTTTCATGGTATGATGCCAACAAAAATGCTCCCACATAGAAAATTATATACCCCATAGTGAATTCCACCACAGAACCTCCCATCAGCACAGTGCGATGACCAGACAGTGCCCCAAATACAGTATGATGTGGCCTTAATGCCCCCAACACGGCATAATGCCCCTAAAGTGCCCCCACACAGTATGATATCCCCACAGTTCCCCCACACACATTATGAGACCGAACATTAACTGCCAACTCATAGTATTATGCC
This sequence comes from Ranitomeya variabilis, assembly GCF_051348905.1. NCBI lineage: Eukaryota > Metazoa > Chordata > Amphibia > Anura > Dendrobatidae > Ranitomeya > Ranitomeya variabilis. The sequence continues at coordinate 69,382,757 of NC_135239.1, read as the reverse complement.
CCCACAATGTCCCCACACTTTATAAGACAATGATATTCCTACAGTGATCGCCCCCAAATAAGCATGATGTCCCTACAGCCTTCACACACTATGATGCCCCTACTGTGACACCCAAACCCAGTATGATGGCTCCACAGCCCCCCACACAGTATCATGTCCCAGCGGTTCTTGTTCCACCATTCGACTTCAACACTTTCTGCATCCTTAGGGTCCCTTTCCACTTGCGAGGAAAACGGACGCGTGCAATCCGATAAAAAATCGGATTGCACTCGGACCAATGTTAGTTAATAGGTGTCTTTTGATTTGCGATTTTTTTCTCAGCCGAAATCGGACTGAGAAAAATCTGGATCGGCTGAGAAAAAAATCGCAGCATGCTGCGTATTGCTGCGATTCTCGGACGAGACTCGCCAATGCAAGTCAATGGGTGCGAGAAAAAAATCGCACAGCACTCGCACCATGCGAGTTCTGTCCGATTTGTACGCACCGGTGTCCTTTGAAAAGCCGGTAATTCAGCGCGGTGTACAGTAAAATCACACTGACAGGTTAGAATAGACTAGATATATACACATAGAATGTGTCTATATACATATATATATGTCAGTGAGACATCTATATATGTATATTTATATTTAATGCAGCACTAGATAGCATTAAAGCCGCTAATTCAATTGCCGGCTTCTCATTTCTCCTGCACAAACCCGACAGGATATGAGACATGGTTTACATACAGTAAACCATCTCATATCCCCTTTTTTTTGCATATTCCACATTACTAATGTTAGTAGTGTGTATGTGCAAAATTTCAGCGCTGTAGCTACTGAAATAAAGGGTTAAATGGCGGAAAAAATTGGCGTGGGCTCCCGCGCAATTTTCTCCGCCAGAGCGGTAAAGCCAGTGACTGAGGGCAGATATTAATAGCCAGGAGAGGGTCCATGGTTATTGGCCCCCCCGTGGCTAAAAACATCTGCCCCCAGCCACCCCAGAAAAGGCACATCTGGAAGATGCGCCTATTCTGGCACTTGGCCACTCTCTTCCCACTCCCTGTAGCGGTGGGATATGGGGTAATGAAGGGTTAATGCCACCTTGCTATTGTAAGGTGACATTAAGCCAGATTAATAATGGAGAGGCGTCAATTATGACACCTATCCATTATTAATCCAATTGTAGGAAAGGGTTAAAAAACACACACACATGATTTAAAAGTAGTTTAATGAAATAAACACAGCGGTTGTTGTAATAATTTATTGTTCTCTCAATCCATCAGGAAACCCTCGCTTTGCAAAATAATAACCGCACAAGATACATACCTTCTGATGTCCGATCATGTCCCACGAGGTAATCCATCTGAAGGGGTTAACTAATATTACAGGCAGAGCTGCGATAAACCACTCGCTGGTGCCTGTAATCCCCGGGTGCTGAAAGGAAAGCAGGATCTGTACTTACATTGAGTCGCGGTGAGGCGCCCTCTGGTGGATGTTCTCATAAACTGCAGCCTGGGAACTTTTTCCCACGCTCCAGGTCATATGAGGACATCCACCAGGGGGCGCATCACCGCGACTGAAGGAAATGTAGGTCAATGACCTACATTTCATTCATTCGCCGGGGATTACAGGCACGGAGCACAGCTGCATTTGCAGGGCTCCTGCCTGTAATATTAGTTAACCCCTTCAGATGGATTACATCGTGGGACGTGATCTGACATCTGAGGGTATGTATCTTGTGCGTTTATTATGTTGCCAAGCGAGGGTGTTCCTGATGGATTGAGAGAGCAATAAATTATTACAACAACCGCTGTCTTTATTTCATTAAACTACTTTGTAATCATGTGTGTGTGTGTTTTTTAACCCTTTCCTACAATTGGATTAATAATGGATAGGTGTCATAATTAACGCCTCTCCATTATTAATCTGGCTTAATGTCACCTTACAATAGCAAGGTGGCATTAACCCTTCATTACCCCATATCCCACCGCTACAGGGAGTGGGAAGAGAGTGGCCAAGTGCCAGAATAGGCGCATTTTCCAGATGTGCCTTTTCTGGGGTGGCTGGGGGCAGATGTTTTTAGCCACGGAGGGGCCAATAACCATGGACCCTCTCCTGGCTATTAATATCTGCCCTCAGTCACTGGCTTTACCGCTCTGGCGGAGAAAATTGCGCGGGAGCCCACGCCAATTTTTTCCGCGAGTTAACCCTTAAATTTAATAGCTACAGCACCCAAATTTTGCACGTACACACTACTAACATTAGTAGTGTGGAATATGCAAAAAAAAGGGGATATGAGATGGTTTACTGTATGTAAACCATGTCTCATATCATGTCGGGTTTGTGAAGGAGAAATTAAAAGCCGGCAATTGAATTAGCGGCTTTTATGCTATCTAGCGCTGCATTAAATATAAATATACATATATAGGTGTCTCACTGACATATATATATGTATATATACCTATTCTATGTGTATATATCTACTCTATTCTAACCTGTCAGTGTGATTTTACTGTACACCGCGCTGAATTGCCGGCTTTTCAAAGGACACCGGTGCGTACAAATCGGACAGTAATACGGATGTCATACGGATGATGCGATTATAAAAAACGGATGATGCGATTAAAAATCGCATTGTACTCGCATGACACTCGCATGAAAATCGCATACGTTCCATCCGTTTTTTCGGTCCAGATTACGGACCGTTTTTTATCTCGCAAGTGGAAAGGGACCCTTAGGATTCAGATGGTATTGAAAGAGAGACCCCTGGAGGACTCAGTGCCGAGCAGTGTAGTGGCCGCGTGTTCTGCTGCTATCAGTATTAGGCTACTTTCACACTAGCATTGTTGGCTGTACGTTGCAATGCGTCATTCAGGAGAAAAAACGCATCCTGCAAAGTTGTCTGCAGGATGCGTTTTTTTCCCCATAGACTAACATTACCGACGCATTGCGACGTATTGCCACACGTCGCAACCGTCGTGCGACGGTTGCGTCGTGTTTTGGCTAACCGCCGGCACAAAAAAATGTTACATGTAACTTTTTTTGTGCGTCGAGACCGCCATTTTTGACAGCGCATGTGCGGCCGAAACTTCGCCCCCTCCTCCCAGGACGTTACAATGGGGCAGCAGAAGCGTCGTAAGACTGCTTCCGCTGCCCACGTCGGGCATTATTTTCACAGCATGCGTCGGTACGTCGGCCCGACGCACTGCGACGGGCCCGTACCGACGCTAGTGTGAAAGCAGCCTGACGCCACTGAGGCAAGAGATCATCAATAATATCAGTTTTTTCTTTGAATATCCAGAGCATTTCAACGTGTCTTCAGCGTGCTCAAATAATATGTTTGAGTCCCCGCGGCGGAATGTCTTCCGGCTGTTCGACTGCTGCATCACTTGCAGGGATTTCCTGTTGGTTAGGCAATCCCACAGTCGTGAGACATGCAGCCACCGGGACTCGATGATATTTTTCAAGAACGCCAAAGACACTCGGTTATCACCCCAGCATGCTTAGATAACACCTTATCAAAGCATGTTCACTCATCACCAATAGTAATCATTTGCAGAAAGCAAATCAAGAGAGGGAACTCTTATAAGCATCATAGTCCCTGAATATCTAGTACCCTCCTCTGCAGTTTGTGCCGTGAGCCCCAAGACTCTCCATTTTTACCTCTAAAGTTTATTACTTATTCATGAATAATTCCGTTGATCCTTTATGTAGAATTCTTTACTTATGTTGTGTGGGCCGCGCCCTGATGTTTAATGGAATACTATTATCTTTAGAACTTTTCTCTACTGTGATTAAATGGACAGAAAACTTCTATGTTTAACAGCATTTATGTTAATTACAGAGAGAGAAAGCGCGATAACGATAATTCCAGAGATGTTTATCTCACTTCACTGTAATTACAGCTCCATTATTTTTGTAATGTTAAGAGCAGAGCTATCTTCTTTCTTATGTGCCGCATGTTGCTATGCAATTTTGTGCAGACATTATGCGGAGCAGAAAAAAAATTTGGTATTTTTCGTAGCTGCAAGCCCGATTAATTCGCAACCCAAATTAATTATTTTAATACTACTCTTAAGAACCTACTGCTTTATGTATTTCTATAAAGCAAAACATGAATCTTAGACTAGAAAATGTAGTAACAGATTAAATGGAGTTGCAGCGCCCCAGAGTCCTGGTCGTTGCAGTACTGTGGCTCCGCCACTATGGGGAGCTATGGTGCGTCTGATGGCACTGAAGGAGTTCATCGGATCAGGTATCACAGACACCAATACATTTCACAGCCGGGCCTCCGGGGGGAGCTAAGGGTGCTATTCATTAGGCCACTCCCCACCATAGTGGGTAAACTGGGGGTCAGGCAGGAAGTTAGATCAGAAAGCTGACTGGGTTGGAACCGGGCAACACCTTGTGGCAGAGGGTGTTGTAGGGGAAGATGCAGTAGGGTCTCTGTCAGGGGTGGGATCCTGACAGGGGCTTGGCAACAAGAACGAACGTAACGGGACCGTGCCTGCTCCGGGTAGCGGCGGTACCCAAGGAAGGATTAGAAGCGAGATAGATTGTGCTGAGTGAGAAACGAGATCACGCAAAGGAGAAATACCAGTAGGAGTCGTGCTGTAAGACCGAAGCAACATCCTACTGAGGCGCACTACCGGTGGCCGGAACGCCGAGGGAGTATCATAACATTCAGCTTCAAGCAATACTCCAAACAGCGGCAGGACAGTCAGTCTAAGGCGGGCTGTCTCACCTTAAATCACCTATGCAGTCTTGGGGGGCAACTTGTGGAGAGGGGCGACTCTAGGGTCCCGGAAGAGCTCCGAGCCTACCCGTCAAACGGGTGCCGTCCTGACCAGAACATCAGGGAGGGACGGAGGATTAGTAGAACATCATCTAATCGAGTTGTGAGGGAACTTAAGAAACAGACACAACAGTTGTGGGGGACTTTCCGTAAGCATAGCAGGGAAGGACCACAACACATAGCGCTAGTAGGAAGGCACCGATTTCCACCTGTGAAGAGAACTCTGGAGGTGCCATTGGACCAGCCGGACTTGCGCAGCCTGGTGAACCGTATTTCGGACTGAGGACTCAGAGATCTTCAGTAAAGAGGTAAAGAGACTGCAACCTGGTGTCCTCGTTATTTACTGCACTGCACCACTACAGCGTCACCACCATCATCCACACCTGTTACTCACTGGGCGCCCCACGGCAGGGTCACGGACCGGGGCCTAGCCGCCGTGACAACCCCAGAGCAGAGACTCGGAGGCCCGGTACCGGGTACCCCTCGGCCCTGCGGCAGTGGGGGCGCCACAACTTGGCGTCACGAACAGGATCTACTTAAGCCTGAAGAATCAGGTCATGTGTGCCTTGGAACTGTGATTTACTGTGCTTGGACTGTACTTTATTGCAAGGACTGTGCTGCGCCATTTGCCGCCAAAATCCGCCGCCATTACAGCGCTGAGGAGAGCGCAGGAAGAGAAGAGGGGCGTGGAGCGGGCGTGGACAAGCTGGTGAGCGCGAAGGATAATGGCCGCCCAGTCTAAATATTTCTGCACCATGAGGACGTGTCCGTCAGCAGCAGAGATCCGCCTCCTAATCCTCAATGGAGGGCGGAGACCGAGAAAACGACACCGCCCACGAAAGAGAGAGTGGGAAAAAGACCAGGAAGTGACCCACGTGGAGGACGCTATGGCCAGCAGCTCCGAACCCGACAGTGGGGTTGAAGTGGAAGTATCCCCCAACTACCCGGATGAGCCCAGCAGCCCGTTCTCCGTGGGCAGCACTGAACTTCTGCGGGTCGAGATGGAGAGCCTGATCGACCAACTCCTCCAACTGAACATGAAGGCCCAGGCTCCGCACCAGGCAGCGCCGGAAGAAGGTCCTCAGGCGTCGGATCCTGCACCGTTACCGGAGCAACCGCTGGGACCCTCGCCGACACCGCCGGAAGAACCCGCCGCGGAGGAGGAACCTGCATCGGCTGGTGAGTCCGCCGACCCCATCCCGCTGGCTGAGGGTTTGCTGGTGGGTCCCGTAGCAGCACCACCTCTCCCGGGAACCCATAGACTCCAGCGCCTGTTACCATGGGAGGAAGCCACGGGCATGGAACGCCGTATGCGAGCCCCAATCACCCCTACTCCCTTGCTGTGTGAGGTCCACGCGGAGCGCACAGTGTGCTGCTGGGTGAACCCCGGATCCAACTTTATGGTGTTCCCCGGGGTGGAGACCCAAGAGGGGGAGATGGTACAGGCCTTAAGCTGGGAGGAATACCAGGTCCAGCTAGAACAACAGTGGAAAGAGGAGGAGAAAACACACCAGGCCGGGCAGGAGGCCCACCATCAAAAAGACTTGGCGGTCAAGGACCGGGCCCGCAAGGACCCCACCACTCACCAGGCCCCGCGCAGGCAGGGCATTGTAGTTGACTTTAAGCTCCGTGGAGGCTGGGGCTTCATTAAAGAGCCGGGATTATACGCAGAGATCTTTGTCAACCGCCGGGATGTCGAGTCTCATCTTAGAGAGGGCCACCCTGACCGGGACCTCTACCCGGGGGACAGCGTTACCTACACCAGGCACCTTGGTGAGAAGGGGTGGTTTGCTTTAAACGTTTACAAGAGGAAGCCGACGGAATCCCCGACCAAGGTGCCAGCAAAACCGTCCCCTGTGGCTAAGGTGCTGCCTTGTGGTTGGCCCGCGACCACCACTCAGACCACCGTGGTCACTCCCACTTGTCCACTTGTGAAAACCACGACCTGCAGTATTATTACCACCACCGCTGTAGTGGCTAAAGGCCCCGTCTCACTAAGCGATTTACCAACGATCACGACCAGCGATATGACCTGGCCGTGATCGTTGGTAAGTCGCTGTGTGGTCGCTGGGGAGCTGTCACACAGACAGCTCTCCCCAGCGACCAACGATCAGGGGAACGACTTCGGCATCGTTGAAACTGTCTTCAACGATGCCGAAGTCCCCCTGCAGCACCCGGGTAACCAGGGTAAACATCGGGTTACTAAGCGCAGGGCCGCGCTTAGTAACCCGATGTTTACCCTGGTTACCAAAAAAAACAAACACTACATACTCGCCTTTCGGTGTCCAGGTCCCTTGCCGTCTGCTTCCTGCTCTCACTGAGATCCGGCCGTACAGTGAGAGCAGAGCGCAGTGACGTCACTGCTGTGCTCTCACTTCTCACTGTACGGCCGGGAGTCAGTGAGAGCAGGAAGCAGACGGCAAGGGACACCGAAAGGCGAGTATGTACTGTTTGTTTTTTTTGGTAACCAGGGTAAACATCGGGTTACTAAGCGCGGCCCTGCGCTTAGTAACCCGATGTTTACCCTGGTTACCAGTGAAGACATCGCTGGATCGGTGTCACACACACCGATTCAGCGATGTCAGCGGGGCCTCAACGACCAAAAAAAGGTCCAGGCCATTCTGACACGACCAGCGATCTCGCAGCAGGGGCCTGATCGCTGGTACGTGTCACACATAGCGAGATCGCTATGGAGGTCGCTGTTGCGTCACAAAACTTGTGACTCAGCAGCGATCTCGCTAGCGATCTCGCTATGTGAGACGGGGCCTTAAGGAGGCGCTTCCCCAGGTGACCAGTGTTCCTGCTGTGCCAGAGCGGAAGACGGTGGGTACGCAGACCCCCAGATGGGACAACACTCCCCCTTATGCAGTACCAGGTGGTGCGCAGTATCCTGCGGGGTTGCCTCCACTGGTGCTGCCGCCTGCGTGGTTCCAGTAAGAAAGACACTGCATTGTATGTAAATAGTTGTTTCCTGATTTTTTTTTGCTGCTGAACCCGTCCAGGGTTAACTCTTAAGGGGATCCTTCTGTGGACCTGGGATCCCTATTGTTTGCTTTTGTTTGTTTTTCTAAAGTTTTGCACAAGTTTCTCGTTAAAAAGAACTGCTGAAATCATGAACAGTGCATGATCCGAACTTCTTGTACATAGTTTGCACCTTATTAAAGGCGCTCCCTACTGGTTTTACTTAAAGAAGGACTCTTTGTGAAGATACCACACTGGAACCTTTGCTAAGTATGGACTGGTAGCTTGAGAAGGCGTGCTACCTCATAGAGACTTGGTCCCCTCTTAAAGGGGATGTTCATTTGTTGCGCTCAACCCGTGATATTGCTTAAGATAGGAAGCAATAATGTCTTGACCAAAGAAAGAGATGATAATGTTTACATGAGAAAGTTATATGTATTTAATTAGTTAATTGTGAAGAAATACTGATGATGTTCTCTGAGAAGAAAAAGGTGAAAGATGGAAGAAGGATGCAGTGGGCCCGTAGGGATAGACGTGGTGTCCAGCATGCATGATAGAAAGAAAGATAATGAGAAGGCTTAATGTCAATAGAAAATGTTTTGATAATGTTGATAGATAGTTAGGATAGAAGGTAAACCCTGAGTCCTCATAGGAGTCATGTAGAGATGGCTCAGTGCTCTTAAACTGAAAGTAATGTTATGTTCTATACTGTGTATAGTAGTTGAAAAGGCAGTAGGCCCTGGCTGAACGGGGCGGTCCTGTAACCGAAAGGAGAGGCAGAAGGTCTGGTGCCGATAGGACAGGCGGTCCTGCAGATCTAAAGAAGGAGAATGAAAAAGTTAAATTACCTTATAATGTGATTATAGGAAGGTCTTTAGTGGATTCAGAGTGTATGTCCTTAAAGGCAATGTTAAATTATTGTTCAACAATTTTGCACTTAGTAGAATACCCGGTTGGGTAAGAAAAGTTAATTATAGCATGTTGCTATGATATTTTACCATGTTTGTAATGTTCAAGTGTCCTTACCTCCCATAAAGGGAAGCCTGTTCAAGTATTCTTATTGTTATTGCACTCAACAAAACTGTATGTCTTTTTGCTAACTTGTATTGTTGTTTTCTTCCCAGTCCCGGAGTACTGTGTTTAACCAGGGGGGAGTGCAGCGCCCCAGAGTCCTGGTCGTTGCAGTACTGTGGCTCCACCACTATGGGGAGCTATGGTGCGTCTGATGGCACTGAAGGAGTTCATCGGATCAGGTATCACAGACACCAATACATTTCACAGCCGGGCCTCCGGGGGGAGCTAAGGGTGCTATTCATTAGGCCACTCCCCACCATAGTGGGTAAACTGGGGGTCAGGCAGGAAGTTAGATCAGAAAGCTGACTGGGTTGGAACCGGGCAACACCTTGTGGCAGAGGGTGTTGTAGGGGAAGATACAGTAGGGTCTCTGTCAGGGGTGGGATCCTGACAGGGGCTTGGCAACAAGAACGAACGTAACGGGACCGTGCCTGCTCCGGGTAGCGGCGGTACCCAAGGAAGGATTAGAAGCGAGATAGATTGTGCTGAGTGAGAAACGAGATCACGCAAAGGAGAAATACCAGTAGGAGTCGTGCTGTAAGACCGAAGCAACATCCTACTGAGGCGCACTACCGGTGGCCGGAAAGCCGAGGGAGTATCATAACATTCAGCTTCAAGCAATACTCCAAACAGCGGCAGGACAGTCAGTCTAAGGCGGGCTGTCTCACCTTAAATCACCTATGCAGTCTTGGGGGGCAACTTGTGGAGAGGGGCGACTCTAGGGTCCCGGAAGAGCTCCGAGCCTACCCGTCAAACGGGTGCCGTCCCGACCAGAACATCAGGGAGGGACGGAGGATTAGTAGAACATCATCTAATCGAGTTGTGAGGGAACTTAAGAAACAGACACAACAGTTGTGGGGGACTTTCCGTAAGCACAGCAGGGAAGGACCACAACACATAGCGCTAGTAGGAAGGCACCAATTTCCACCTGTGAAGAGAACTCTGGAGGTGCCATTGGACCAGCCAGACTTGCGCAGCCTGGTGAACCGTATTTCGGACTGAGGACTCAGAGATCTTCAGTAAAGAGGTAAAGAGACTGCAACCTGGTGTCCTCGTTATTTACTGCACTGCACCACTACAGCGTCACCACCATCATCCACACCTGTTACTCACTGGGCGCCCCACGGCAGGGTCACGGACCGGGGCCTAGCCGCCGTGACAACCCCAGAGCAGAGACTCGGAGGCCCGGTACCGGGTACCCCTCGGCCCTGCGGCAGTGGGGGCGCCACAGAGTCAATAATCAGAAAATTACCTATTGTTTAAATCAGGTTTCTGTGTTACATGAAACAATACATTTTTTTAAATTTTGCAATGTTTTTTTTGTTTCATATCACGATTAGTGATGAGCGAGTGTACTCGTTGCTCGGGTGGTCTCCGAGTGCTTGTAACTGCTCGGAGAAAAAAGTTTTCATTGCCTCAGCAGCATGATTTGTGGCTACTAGACAGCTTGATTACATGTGAGGATTCCCTAGCAACCAGGCAACCCCCACATGTACTCAGGCTGGCAAGTAGCTGTAATGAAAACCAAATCTCCGAACACTAACAAACACTCGGAGATCACCCGAGCGTGCTCAGGAAAACCCGAGCAACGAGCACACTCGCTCATCACTAATCACAATATATATATATATATATATATATATATATATATATATATATATATATATATATATAATAAGAAATCTTGCAATTTTCAGAGCGATCACTAGGGAAATTTTAAACTCATACTTCCTTTTCTTTCAAGAAGACTTTTCAGAATTCTTGTTATTGTAATATGGCACGGGACGGTAGCCGTGGGCGGAATACTCATCATCTCTTATGCACCCCACACTACATGAAAGTAGGGGTCCTGGCTGGGTGTGTGGACTTGTTCTGTGGAGTGCTATGCCCTGGCGGGTTACATCTTACCGATGACTTTGGTTGGTCAGGAGGACCAGATGTTTGACAGATCAATGATGGAGACCACGAGTCAAAAATAAACTTTTTACTAAACGATAACTTGGGCACATAACTTTATGAACGTTTCCATCACAAAACAGAGCATTTTCCACACACAGTTTCAATTCCTTCCTCCTTTTTTTCATGCGGCACTTGTACTGTCTAGACCTTAGGTCTACTCCAAACTCACGCTGGGCCCTGTCTGACATTCTAACTGGAAACTGTCTCTGTTTTTCCAACTTAGTCACTCCCACTCTAGGCTAGTCCCAAACTTAACTCTAACTCTCCCTTCTGTTGGGTACAAGACAGCACCAACACCACAATGCATGTCATAGTTCACATTAAATACTTTTGCAACAATACACATGTTCTTCAAGAGGGAACATGGGCAATAGGTCCATCTCCTTACATTATTATCACAGGCAGGATTGCAAGACAGATAACACCTCTGTACACAGGATCCACCAATCATAATGGACAATGTAATAGCTTCTTCTGCTGCACCCTTTTTTCACAATGACTTTTGTACATGCTCAATAGATGTTCCAATACAAAAGATAGGGTTTGACTTTGTGGATTGTTACTACAATGTGGTTTTACTGAGATAACAGGAAGTAAGAGTTTAGAAAAGCCTCTGTGATCAATGTGAAAATTGTATGATTTGTATTTTTTTTTCAAATAAAGATCATAATATGAAAAATTAAAAAAACAAACATTTTTTAAACGTACATTTTAAAATAGCCCTCCCATGAACTTTTTTCTCTAAATTTGTGTAAATGTGTATGTAATGTGTAGTCAATGTGTTAGTATAGTAGTGTAAACCTCAACACTGACAAGCAAAGGATCTTTTGCTGCAAAAGTAGTTTATTGTGAAACGGCACCAAAGAAAAGACAGATGTTTGTCCAACGTTTCGACTGACTAATGGTCTTTCTCAAGGACATCTGTATAGATCCTTGCTGGGTATGTACCAACATATTCCGCAGCACTTTACATTTTAGAGGGGTCTTGTACAGACAATAAAGACTTTACAGAATAATATTAATCCCATAAATCAGCAAATATCAAGAGGAATGAGGGTCTTGCTCACAAGCTTACAATCAATGAGGAAATAGGAGGACACGGAAGGTGGATGGTAACAATTGCTAGTATTACATGGTCCAGCCACCAATTTAATAAATAGGGTGTTCACATGATGCTGAATGATCCAGTCACCAATCAATATTTGTACAAGTACAGACACAGAGGGCTGTTAAGTGTATGGGCAGGTGTTAACTGATGATACAAGATCCTGATTTTGAAGGAAATTTTATATTGAAAAAACTGGGATAGTTAGACAAGTGTGGTAAGGCGATAGGCCAAGCTAAAGAAATGCATTTTTGGGGCACACCTAAAACTGTAGGTATTAGGGATTAATCAAAGTATCTGGGTAGTGATGAACGAGTGTGCTCGTTACTCGAGTTTTCCGAGCATGCTCTGGTGGTCTCCAAGTATTTTGGGCCTGCTCGTAGATTATGTTTGTGTCCCCCGCAGCTGCATGATTTGCGGCTGCTAGACAGCTTGAATACATGTGAGGATTCCCTAACAAACAGGCAATCCCTGCATGTGCTCAGGTTGTCTAACAGCCACAAATCATGCAGTTGCGGGGACACAAACATAATCTACAAGCATGCCCAAAATACTCGAAGACCAACTGAGCATGCTCGGAAAACTCAAGTAACGAGCACACCCGCTCATCACTAATCCTGGGTAGTGCATTCCAAAGAGCTGACATGCATATGGTGTAATATAGTGGCTGGGGGAGTGGATTAGGGTACCAGACACTAGAAGTGCATGAGGGGAACTGACAATGGCATTAGCTAGGGGATGATATCATTCCCCTAGCTAATGAATTCTGAATAGATAAGTTGAGCATTACTCTCCATCCAGCATCCAGGCTCTAAAAGAGGTCATTCTTGAAGAATAGAAAAAAAAAGATGTTGTTGTCCTTAAAAATCACAGCAGTCATACAAAATACTAGATGTAGTACTTTTTGATGTGGGGTCTATTCACTTTTGCACGAACTAATTTGGTCAAAATTCAAGATTTTGTAATGAAAATTTTATTATTTACATTACTTTCATGTTATTTCTTAAAAAATGTTCTATGAAGCCAGTAAAATTTTTGTAAAATGTTCTTGTATTCAGTGAGATATTAATTTAAATCTTACTTTTCCAAAGGGGTGTACTTATTTATGCTGAGCACTTTTTTTTCATTGAGGTAGAATTTATCTGTAAAATCCCAACAATTTATAGTGAATGCAGCAAATTTATACCAAAAATCCACTCTTACACGTGATATTTAATAATAGGTAAAAATTATGCAAACTTTGCAGTAAAGCTACACTTGCTCATAGCAAGCACAGATGTTCATTTTTTGTTGTAAGGTAAAAACGCACTAGTTCCAATTTATAAATTATTTTTTATTACAACTTTTATATTTGCAAATAATTCTATCTCTGGTCTAAAAAGGTTGTTTAAATGTTGCTCTTTATCTCAAAAACAAAAAAATGGCTCCATGCCTCTGAGTTATACCTCTGTACACATAGATTCAATAGCACTCTACACAACTCTATAGGACCATCCTTGGTCCTAATATCTTATGGAAGCATACTATAGCTCAGGCAAAAATTAAGAGACCACCGCATCAAAACCCTGTCATGGGCAGCCCAATCTCCTGACCTGAACCCCATTGAAAACCTCTGGAATGTAATCAAGAGGATGATGGATAGTCACAAGCCATCAAAGAAGAAATGCTTACATTTTGCGCCAGAAGCAGTGTGAAAGACTGGTGGAAAGCATGCCAAGATGCATGAAAGCTGTGATTAAAAATCATGGTTATTCCACAAAATATTGATTTCTAAACCCTTCCTGAGTTAAAACTTTAGTATTGTTGCTTCTAAATGATTACGAACTTGTTTTCATTGCATTATTTGAAGTCTGAAAGCACTGTTTTGTTTTGTTTTTTAAAATTTTGACCACTTCTCCTTTTTTAAAAAAGAAATACTAAATGTATTGCTTGGAAATATGGAGACATTTTCAGAAGTTTATAGACTAAAAGAACAATTTACATTTTACTCAAAAATATACTGTACCTATAAAGAGAAAAATCAGAGAAACTAAACATTTTGCAGTGGGTGGTCTCTTAATTTTTGCCAGAGCTGTATAATAAAGGTGGTGTTATGGTTTTAGATTTTAGATGGATAGGAGTAGTTTTTGATAGATTGCGGACAAAATACATATAGACAAGATAAAGCCAGAGACAATGGTTGAGGGTGAAACATGGATGAGGGACAGCCACAGGATGAGGGGTACAGCAACAATCAGCAGACATACACAAAGGTTAGATATTATAATATGATTATTTTCTAACCAGTTTATAAAACAAAGGAAAGGATGCTATGTAAACAGTATAAATAACAAATACAATGACAGCAGTTACACTTAGTTAGAAGGGCGAACCCAAAGAGTAAAGTAAAGTTTGGTGTCTGAACCGAACACCTACTATTCCGGAACGGACCCCAAACACTGACTTCACCAGGAAGTTCGTGTTACTGTTCGGCCCACCAAACACTGGGTGTTTCTCACGCTGTCATCTGCATGACAGTGCAGCAAATACCGCTTATGATCAGTGTTAAAATCATTACCGCCGTTCAGACAGAAACAGTTCCCACGCTGCCACTAATAACAGCTAGAGCAGGCGGTGGCTGATGGGAGTATTCATCAGCGGCAGCATGGGCTCTAAATAAATAATAAATTAAAAAGACGGCTTGGGTTTCCGCTGTGTTTTTGATAACCAGCCAGGCAAAACTGACAGCTGGGGGCTGCAACCCTCAGCGGTCAGCATTAGTAAGCCTGGTTATCAAGAACAGTGAGGTCACCACTAATTTAAAAAAAACTGTGTGTGATCCCCTACATTTATGACCATCAGCCAAGCTAAAGCAAACAGCTGGGGGCTGGTATTGTCAGACTAGTAAGCTGCCATGGATGTTGACCTCCCGCCCTAAAAATAGCAGCCTGCAGCCACCCAGAAAAGGCAAATCTATTAGATGAGCCAATTCTAGAGCTTTGCCCAGCTCTTCCCGCTTGCCCTGTGGTGGCAAGTGGGGTTCATATTTGTGGGGTTGATGTCACCTTTGTATTGTCTGGTGACATCAAGCCCATGGCTTAGTAATGGACAGGCATCTATAAGACACCTATCCATTACTAGTTCCAAATTCCCGAGTAGCTGTCAGCACAACTGGTAATGAGATGCCCGTCCTAATTCCACGGACCAAAGTGGAGATGTACATACCCCAAAAAAATGACAGCATCCAATCCAGGTGAAAAAACGCTTCTTTTATTGTGCCAAATGCGACGTTTCAACCATCAGAGGTTTTTCTCAAGGTTTTTTTGGACCTATCCATTACTAATCCTATAGATGTATTGTATATAAACACAGAGCAAGTATAAAGTATTTTACTTTAAATAAAAAGCAACACACTTTTACATTTTTATTTAAAAATAACAAACACAGTTATACTCACCTAACACCCATTCCTTTGAAGCGTACCAAAACAGTACCCAGAACCGAACTCCAACCCAAACTTTTTTAACTGTTTGGATGACCCCACTGGATCCAAACATCCAGGGGTCCGCCCATCTCTCCTCTTAATAACACTATAAACAACCACAGAAAAAATGGTGGAAAAACGTCTACAAGTTTACACAAAGTAGAAACAACTTTATTGGTAAAATCTACATACAAAAGCATAAGACAGGGGCAGGACTGGAACAAGCGGTGAGACACATCACAGCATCACTAGTGAAAGACCACACATGGTGGAAACCGGTCACAAGCGCAAGTGCGCAGTGCAATCATTGCAATAACAACATGTTAACGTGACCTATCTAGTAGTATGTAGACCAGACACTTGTGGGCTCCCACCCTCCCCTCCCCGAATCTGCAGCTTCACCTCCACCCGGGCTCTGCTTCAACTCCTCCCAACCGTACACCAGCCGCCAAAAACCCCACGCTCCAATTGGTCCTCTCGCTGCTGCCCTCTACTGGCCAGATCATATATTACATCACAAATCTCCAACAATACAGTAAACTGTGATCAACCCTTACATTCCACCCCATAACATTTGGACGTCTCGGAAAAACAGCACTGACAGAGCTCTGGCCCCTCTCAAAGTCATTTTGGAGGTACCTTTGTAGAGGGACGCCTGCTGTAGGACCCTCGGCCACTCGCTCCCTCTGTAGTTGCAGCTCTGGTTCAGGTGCTAGAACGATACTGTCTGTTATGCTCGGCATGACAGGTACAATACACAATTCACCATCACCATCATCATCATCATCATTTTTCACTAGGGCTTTGCAAAAGAAGAGTGGTGCAAAACTCCAGTTGAGAGGTGTAAGAAGCTTGTTCATGGTTATATGAAGCAAATGATATCTGTTATTTATTCCAAATGGTGTGCAGCCAAATATTAAGTATTAAGTTGAGAGTGCCAAGAATGTCAGGCCCATTTTTGGGGTTTTGTGTGAAATTATGTCCAATTTACCTTTTTCCTCTGTTTTTTTTCTGTTGTTCCAATACATGCAAAGGAAGGAAACATATGTATAACAAAACATGTGTAATTGCAGAAATTTTCTGGAAGAAATACTTAATTTTCTGGAACAATTTCAAGGGTGCCAACACTTTCGACCATGACTGTGTAAAATACTGAAAGTAGGTAAGTGGAAATGCAACACCTGCCAGGGCCGTGGAGTAATTGGAACCGGGTCGCATGGCTCTTAAAGAAGTGGCCACGGCAGCGGTGACCCGGTCCGTGGCCCTGGGCGTGCAATTAAAATGGATAAAGGAATGTTTGTAGGGGATTGTTCGTGTAGCCCCCTGTGGTGTTCAGCTATGGATGGCCACCGCTGCTTAAAGGGATCACTGGGGCCGATGGTGATGCAGCTGGGATGGTTCTGCTCCCTATGGGTGGAACGGGGCCCCAGGGCTACCGGAACAGTCCATGTGGGGTTGTGGATGTTGGGGTGCATGAATGATTAGAGGACACAGGGACACAGGGTTCTTTACCTTTAATTGTGGGTGCAGTCTGGAGCACAGGTACAAGTGGTATTGGAGATCCGGGCAGCCTGGAAGCAGTTCAGAAACCCCCTAGCCAGGTGGGGTTGGAAGCCTCCCTACTGTGCTGTTCTTTAGGTTTTTGATGCATTAAGCTCTCTTCACGTCCCACTCTCAGTCTGTCCTTTAAGAGGAACTACCCACATGGCAGGCAGCTTGAGCCTTTTCCTGATGTCACTCCCTCGTGGTGACTTCGGGCTCTCTAGTTTGCTGCTTTGCCTTCGGGCATCAGATGTGGCCAGCAGACCTGCAATCTCCTGTTCTCCGGATTCAGTTGCTGGGCATGCAGTTCCCACACAACCACGGACTCCGGTGTCTGGTCTGCTGCGCTTGGTCCTGGGGTGAGCTCGGACGCAGCTCCTATCCCCAGCTTCTCCTCTCTTGCTTCCTCTTCCTTCACTAGCTCTGACTAATGACTAACCCTGCCTCCAGACCAGAACTTATAGGGAAGTTCCCCTGAAACCGGGTTTAGAGCTCCCCCTTCTGGTCTGGAATCAGGAAAGGTGTTGTATGCCGGTGTTACCTGTTAAGGGGATCCCTTCTTGCTTCCAGGCATGACATTACCCCCTGTGAGGGAGGCATTGCCACTGTGGCATCCGGACTCCTGGGGTGCCACAATAACAACAAAACTCTCTTATGTGAATACTACACATCAACATAGAATTATATTGTGTACGCAGACCGGAAGCCATGGGCGATGCACTAGTCTGTGCGCCCCGGCACGTTACATAAAGGTGATGGTCCTGGCTGGGTGTGTAGACTTATGCTTGAGGGAGCTACGTCTGTGCAGGCCATGTGTAACTGATGACGCTGGTTTGCCAGGTGCATATGTTAACCAGTTCATGAAAGGAGACCACCAGTTCACTTTAAATAACAGCACTTTATGCAACAGTTTCTCATTGTCAACTTTATTCACCAAATAACGGGCACATGTCTTCCAGCATGATTCAGTTCTAGAGCATATTCAGACATCTACAGTTCTATCTGGATTGTTTCTGTTCTTATTGGTACCGTGAGTTCCAGCACAACCCAGCCTAGCTCAGCAGTCCAATCCATAACAGTCACTTTCCCTTTCCACGGTTCCACATCTATTCTCATAGAAAAGGGGGTAAGGGATTCGATCACTAGAGCCAGAGTAGAGCCTTGCACTCCCAGACGTATCAGTATCCCCGTCTCTTCTCCTTGCAGAGGAGGGGGTAGGGAATGGCCAGTAGTGCCCGAGTAAAGCTGTGCGCTCTCAGATGTTTAGAGAGAATCAGCCCAGGAAAGTCGACTCAGTTAACATACCAGTTCATCCCAACTCATTACCTTTTAGGATTGGGGCCTTGGCACTAAAGTCCATCCTCCGGACTCTTTTTACTTGGTCACTCCGCTCTCTGGTCAGTCCACTGAGCTGGGACTGTCCTTCTCTTTCTGCGTCTCTGTAACTCTCTCTTGGTCTCTTCCTCAGAATCACGCTACGTGAGAGCAGGATTTATTTATCTATCTTGACTTCATTTTGGTTATTCTACTATATAGAGAGAGTGAGAGAGAGAGAGAACAATTGGAATAGCATCTAACGCTACCTCAAGTATCATGCAAAGCTTCCCCAACCAGCAATCCAATGGTTTCCAATAATAGAGTAAAAAAGGAAAACAGCACAAAAAAAGTGGACTTTATTGCCATGTCATTTGGGCAATAAAGTCCACTTTTTTCAAACTTTTTTTGTGTTGTTTTCCTTTTTTACTCTCTTTCTCTCTCTATATATATGTATAAATAAATAGCTAGATGCTTATGCATATGGCTTCTTCACTGCTGATGTACAGTACAGACCAAAAGTTTGGACACACCTTCTCATTTAAAGATTTTTCTGTATTTTCATGACTATGAAAATTGTAGATTCACACTGAAGGCATCAAAACTATTAATTAACACATGTGGAATTATATACTTAACAAAAAAGTGTGAAACAACTGAAAATGTGTCTTATATTCTAGGCTCTTCAAAGTAGCCACCTTTTGCTTTGATGACTGCTTTGCACACTCTTGGCATTCTCTTGATGAGCTTCAAGAGGTAGTCACCGGGAATGATTTTCACTTCACAGGTGTGCCCTGTCAGGTTTAATAAGTGGGATTTCTTGCCTTATAAATGGGGTTGGGACCATCAGTTGTGTTGTGCAGAAGTCTGGTGGATACACAGCTGATAGTCCTATTGAATAGACTGTTAGAATTTGTATTATGGCAAGAAAAAAGCAGCTAAGTAAAGAAAAACGAGTGGCCATCATTACTTTACGAAATGAAGGTCAGTCAGTCTGAAAAATTGGGAAAACTTTGAAAGTGTCCCCAAGTGCACTGGCAAAAACCATCAAGCGCTACAAAGAAACTGGCGCACATCCAGGACTGCCGCAGGAAAGGAAGACCAAGCGTCACCTCTGCTTCTGAGGATAAGTTTATCTGAGTCACAAGCCTCAGAAAACGCAGGTTAACAGCAGCTCAGATTAGAGACCAGGTCAATGCCACACAGAGTTCTAGCAGCAGACACATCTCTACAACAACTGTTAAGAGGAGACTTTGTGCAGCAGGCCTTCATGGTAAAATAGCTGCTATGAAACCACTGCTAAGGACAGGCAACCAGCAGAAGAGACTTGTTTGGATTAAAGAACACAAGGAATGGACATTAGACCAGTGGAAATCTGTGCTTTGGTCTGAGGAGTCCAAATTTGAGATCTTTGGTTCCAATCACCGTGTCTTTGTGCGACCCAGAAAAGGTGAACAGATGGACTCTACATGCCTGTTTCCCACCGTGAAGCATGGAGGAGGAGGTGTGATGGTGTGGTGGTGCTTTGCTGGTGACACTGTTGGGGATTTATTCAAAATTGAAGGCATACTGAACCAGCATGGCTACCACAGCATCTTGCAGCGGTATGCTATTCCATCCGGTTTGCGTTTAGTTGGACCATCATTTATTTTTCAACAGGACAATGACCCCAAATGCACCTCCAGGCTGTGTAAGGGCTATTTGACCAAGAAGGAGAGTGATGGGGTGCTACGCCAGATGACCTGGCCTCCACAGTCACCAGACCTGAACCCAATTGAGATGGTTTGGGGTGAGCTGGACTGCAGAGTGAAGGCAAAAGGGCCAACAAGTGCTAAGTGGAGCGCCCCCAAGGGCAAGGGGTTACTCGGTACCGGGTCCTTCGGTTCTCTGCGGGGATGTCACGGTGGCTGACCCGGTCCGTGGTCCTAGGGGAACGTCCATTGTAAATGGGGGAAAGGTCTTTAAAGGGATAATGTTCGTGACGCCACCTGTGGTATTCAGTCAGGGTGACCGACGCTGCTTAGGGGTCCACTGGGGCGATGTTATGGCAGCTTGATGGTATACCTTCCCACAGGTGAAGTGTATCCCCAGGGCTTCCCAGAGTGTAGATGGTGAATGGTGTGAGGCGCAGAGAATAACGAGGACACAAGGTTGCAGTCTCTTTACCTTTACTGAAGGCTTCAGTGTCCACAGTCCAGGGTACGGACCACAGGGTAGGCAGAGTCCGGCCAGTCTGAAGGCAAATCCAGAGTTCCCTTATCCAGGTGGAATTCAATAGCCTTCCTCTAGCGCCTGGGTGTTGTAGTACCTCCCTGCTGAGCTTCTCGGTAAGGTCCTCACAACTATTGGAGATGTTAAGTCTCTTTCTCTCTGTCCCCCTGATGGATAGGATAGGACAAAACCCGTATGACTGGTGGCCTGAGGCTTTTAACAGGGACCCTACGATGCCCCGGCCCCAGCAAGTTGCCACCGTGCCTCCTCGGTATAAGGTCGGGCAGCTAACGTGGAATTAACTGTCCTGCCAGTCTCTGAAGTAAAGCGTAGAGATCCTTAGTCCCTCGGTATGCTGGCCACCGGGATTCCTGCGCCTGAGAAGGAGGCAGCCTTTCACAGGGCAGAACTCCTTCTGGTTTCCTCTCCTTTTGCTATGACTTCGTTTCTCACTCACTGCAATACACTCCTCTTCTAATGTCTCTTTCTTACTATCCTGCCGCACGTGGGGCAGGCGCAGCTCCGTGGACCCTCATCCTACTCAGAGCAGAGTCTGGATCTGGCTGAAGTTCACTCCAGCCAGCTTCTGCCAAGCTCTGTCGGGTTCTGACTGGGTGAAGCCTTCTGACCAACTTTCTAACCAAACCACCAGTTTTACCTAACTGTGAGGAGTGCCCTAATAGATAGAAGCATAGCTCCCCCTGGCGGCCTGGAGTGTGAAGTGTGTAGTGTGGTTTGTGATACCTGGCAAGAGATCTCCTTTATTGCCTTCAGACGTAATATCTCTCCCCCTGGTGGAAGAACGACATTACTGCAACGACCAGGACTCTGGGGCGCTGCACTAAGCATCTCTGGGAACTTTTTCAAGATTGTTGGAAGACCATTCCCGGTGACTACCTCTTGAAGCTCATCAAGAGAATGCCAAGAGTGTGCAAAGCAGTCATCAAAGCAAAAGTGGCTACTTTGAAGAACCTAGAATATAAGACATATTTTCATTTTTTTCACACTTCTTTGTTAAGTATATAATTCCACATGTGTTAATTCATAGAATTGATGCCTTCAGTGTGAATGTACAATTTTCATAGTCATGAAAATGCAGAAAAATCTTTAAATGAGAAGGCGTGTTAAAACTTTTGGTCTGTACTGTATATTTGTGTGAATGGTTCATTGCTGGATGCCAGTACATACTGTACTTATGTATACAGTTTACTCACTTTGATATATATTTATGTGTACTGTTTATTCATTTCTGATGCTTTTTTTTTTTTTTAGAGAGAGGAAGGTGAAGGGTCGCCATTTCAATTTCCGACACAGACATCTACAGGCATTAAGAGGCTGTGATGGTTACATGGAACATAAAGCTGGTAAAGGAGCAATGTGACTGGAGATTAACCTGCAGATGTGTTTATCTCCTTTTCCCTTCCTCCCCCTAATTATGTTGCTACTAGTCCACAGGAAAATGTGCAACAAGGTCTATACGAATTTGTGCAGATCTGCCGCCGCTGACTTCCCTGAGGATACTTGCGGATTTGCTGTGGAAAGTGTCTGCAGCAAATTCACAATGTGTGAACTTACCCTAATAATAATAATAGCCCTTTAAATAGTAAAGACTAGAGACAGGGATTTGAGTCACTGTACGCAATTATTCTGCTAGCTGAGCTTTACTATTGGGTTTCTGTTTGATCCTTTCTCTGAGACACAACGTTATACTGGGTTCTTCATTGTAAAACATAATACTAATTAAAAACAAAGCCTTCTTGGCGCAGCACGCCGGGACTGCCGCTCCGCCACAGCTGGACAGGCACACAATCGCACTCTTGGAATATCTGGTTTTGTTTGAGACATGCTTGCTGCCTGTTAAAGAAACAAACATGATCCAAATTGACATATGATGTGCGTGTTTTGTGCAACTTTTAACTGGTGGAGTTTGGTTACACTCACCTCCTAGTGACCTTGTGCAAGTCACTTCACGTTTCAGTACAAAAAGAAAGTTTGTCAGTTTCCCTCCATCTTCTACAAGTGAAGCAAACAAAGGCTGATTTCTCCTAGCAGTAGTATGGAGCACTCCAGGGCAGTGCGTTTTTCTTATTGTTTCACTTGGCAGATACCTAGAAACACTCAGAATAAATGCATGTTGATGTGCTGAAGATCATCATGGTCAGCAGGGAAAGTTCCGCAGGGATTTTATTTATCTTCCCTTGGAACGACACATAAAGAATCTTCCCTGCCAGGAAAATAGTAAAAGCTTGAAGGGAAAATATCTTTTGTCATCTTACATCATTTGTGTATTTATAGCAGACTGGAAAGGTACATTTAAATAATACTGCTTTATATGCACATCATAAAAGAGTGCTGGAGATGTGTTCTTCTAGGGGGCATTGGCTCGTAAAGATATTAACTACAGTCTGGCCGAAAGTAAATCATTGTTGGTATAGTCAATGGAATTTAATGGTTAAAATGAAAATATTAGAGCAGGGGTGGAGAACATGCCAGGGATCACAGTGCTCGGGCCGGCGGATGGCCCTTTATTTGCCCTTAAAGGGAACCTGCCACCACGTTTTTGGAAGATGGGATAAAAATAGCGTTAAATAGGGGCAGAGGTGGGCGTTACATTAGTGTGTTTGTTATGCGTTTATTACCCACCTAAGTTGCCGAAATACCTTTGCAAAGTCTCCGTTTTCGCCTGTCAATCAGGCTGGTCTGGTCAAAAGGGCGTGTTGTCTTCCCCCAGATTTTGCGTAGTTTTCCGTTGGTGGCGTAGTGGTGTGCGCATGCCCAAGGTCCCGAATCCTCTGCCAGGGGATTTAAAAGAGCGCGCTGTTCGTTATTTCATTGGTGATCGGTGGGCGCGGCCATCTTCCTTTGGCCGCGCGTGCGCAGAAGCGGCGCTCTGCTGGCCGCGGCTTCAGGAAAATGGCCGCGGGATGCCGCGCGTGCGCAGATGGATATCGCGGCGGCCATTTTCCTGAAGCCGCGGCCAGCAGAGCGCCGCTTCTGCGCACGCGCGGCCAAAGGAAGATGGCCGCGCCCCCAGGGATCACCAATGAAATAACGAACAGCGCGCTCTTTTAAATCCCCTGGCAGAGGATTCGGGACCTTGGGCATGCGCACACCACTACGCCACCAACGGAAAACTACGCAAAATCTGGGGGAAGACAACACGCCCTTTTGACCAGACCAGCCTGATTGACAGGTGAAAACGGAGACTTTGCAAAGGTATTTCGGCAACTTAGGTGGGTAATAAACGCATAACAAACACACTAATGTAACGCCCACCTCTGCCCCTATTTAACGCTATTTTTATCCCATCTTCCAAAAACGTGGTGACGGGTTCCCTTTAACACTGCACAGGGCTGCCACTAGGAATTTTGGGGCCCAATACCGGCAAAATTTTCAGGGCCCCCTTGAGACTCCACCCAGGCTCTACCCCAGCTCCACCTCCACCCCTCAAACCATCCAAAAGTCCCAACGCCCTCTCTTGGAAAAACTCCACTTCTGCACCACATCCTCACCAATCACACATTTACAGTTCCCATCACCACATACATAACCAGCAGCTTTGGTTTTAGCCAAAAGATTTTTTAATCCGCCACCATGACAAGGTCGACTCTTTTGGCCGAGCTCTACTCTATCCTATTAATCGTTTGTTAAAATATCCAATACAATTTTGGTATATTTTTATTTATTTTTCAATTTTTAAGATGACCAATAATATCACAAACAAGGAACAAATACCACCACACCATGACCAGACACCATATTACCACCATATAGTAATCAAATAATACCACTTACTGTACAAGTAACAAAAACTGACACACCATGACCAGACCACATATTGCCACCACAGTGACCGAATAATAGCAAACACAATGAACAAATACCGCCACACCAGGACCAGATCACATATTACCACAACAGTGACCGAATGCTACAATACAGATCAATAATAAAAAACACAATACTATCACCATAAGTGCCATTATACACAGGAGATCTGTACTTCGTATACAGTGTCCGTGTACAAGTAATACAGTGATCACCAGTGACTTTATACACAGGAGCTCTGTATATAGTGTCAGTGTACAGGTAATACAGTGATCACTGGTGTCATACACAGGAGTTCTGTATATAGTGTCAGTGTACAGATAATACAGTGATCACTAGTGACATTATATACAGGAACTCTGTATATAGTGTATTGTGTACAGGTAATACAGTGATCACCAGTGACATTATACACAGTAGCTCTGTATACACTATCAGTGTACAGGTAATACAGTGATCACCAGTGACATTATACTCAGAAGCTCTGTATATACACTATACAGTGTATAGTGTCATTGTACAGGTAACACACTGACTCATGGGTGACATCTCTAGTTGAAGTCCTTTGTCTTTGTTTTTCATCTTCATCCAGCACACACCACCATCACTTCTTCCAGCCAGGACTCGTCTCTGTAGAAAAGAACACAGCTATATGGAGCACATTCCCCAATTCACCAACCTCCACACTAGACCAGATGTAGAAAATAAGCAACCGTGTTGCCCTGCACAGTACCAGGACATCTTTTCCCCAACACTGAAAACAGTATCCTCAAAAATAATATCCTTTAATTAGCCTCTACAGTAATAATATCCCACATTCTGGACCCCACGTGTCCTCCCATTCTGCCTCATGTCTTTCCATACTTCCCTCATGTCATCCATAATAGTATAATGTACCACATAGTCATATATAATATAATTCACCCATAGCAGTATAATGCTCCCCCATAGCAGTATAATGCACCCCATAGCAGTATGATGCACCCCCATAAGAGTATAATGCACCCCCCATAATATAATGCACCCATAGTAAAATGCAGCAGCCCCATAGTATATTGCATCCATAGTAAAATGCAGCTGCCCCACAGGGAAATAACGCACCCCATAGTATAATGCAGCAGCCCCATAGGGATATAATGCACCCCATAGTATAATGCAGCAGCTACATAGTATAATGCAGCAGCCCCATAGTGATATAATGCACCCCATAGTATAATGCAGCAGCTTCATAGGGATATAATGCACCCCAATGCCCTATAGTATAATGCAGCAGCCTCATAAGGATATAATGCACCGCATAGTATAATGCAGCAGCCTCATATGGATATAATGCACCCCATAGTATAATTCCACAGCCTCATAGGGATATAATGCATCACAATGCCCCATAGTATAATGCAGCATCCCCATAGGGATATAATGCACCCCATACTATAATGCAGCAGCCTCATAGGGATATAATGCACTTCAATGCCCCATAGCATAATACAGGAGTCTCAGAGGGATATAATGCACTCCATAGTATAATGCAGCAGCCTCATAGGGATACAATGCCACATAGTATAATGCAGCAGCCTCATAGGAATATAATGCACCACAATGCCCCATAGTGTAATGCAGCAGCCTCATAGGGATATAATGCTTATAATGCACCACAATACCCCATAGTACAATGCAGCAGCCTCATAGGGATATAATGCACCCCAATGCCCCATAGAATAATGCAGCAGCCTCATAGGGATATAATGCACCCCATAGTATAATGCAGCAGCCTCATAGGGATACAATGCCCCATAGTATAATGCAGCAGCCTCATAGGGATATAATGTACCACAATGCCTGCGGCTTTACAAAAAAAGGATTTTCCTTACCTGGCTGAGCTCCAGTGCTGTCCTTCTCTCCGATTTGGCTGAAATTCACAGCGTCGTTCGGCATATGACAGTGATGTCATACGTCAGTGACGTGTGCGCTGATGTGACTCCCCAGGGTCTTGGTCGTCATAGTGGCATTGCTTTTCTCATGGGGAGAGTGATGTCACGCTTGGAAGCGATGAAGGATAGCTCTCACCAGGTAACACAAACATGCAACATGTTCACACTCCAGGCCAAAAGGGGGAGCTTTTGATCCTATTTCTAGGTGACTCCCCTGCATATAGAGATATATTGTGATTTGGAGGGAAAGTTAGTCAGATAGTGCCGGAGAGCAGACTGGAGCAGTCTGAGGAAGGAAGAATGTATGAGGAGCCGTGCAGCCACGAGAAAGTGCCGGAGGGCACAGAACTACACTTGTACTGCCCAAATTAAGCCTATGGTACAGCAGCACCCTGGAGGCTGGAGTCACCATGCAGAGACCCCAGAAGGAACGGCTCAAGCTGCCTACCATACAGGTACCTGTCCCAGAATAGGGAAAGGACGAAGACCTTGTTAGGACATTACAGACAGCAAGGGACTATAGCAAGCACACAGTGGAAGGCTCCTAACCTGACTTGCCAAGGGGATTCCACTTGTTTACTGGCTGCCTGGACTCCTAATGTACCTGCTGCCGCTACCCTTGACTGTGGCCTGCCAACTACAAATATCATATAAAACCCAATATGTTTATTAATAAATAGTTAAAATGCCACCAACCTGTGGCTACACCAAAGAAAAAGACCAAAACACACAGTGAAAAAACTAGTGTTGGGGACAGGTGTTTACCCTATCAAGATTGCTATACTGGTGGCTACCTGGCAGTGGGGGTTGGCGCCCTAGGGGGAAGCATTGTGGCGCCCCCACTCCTCGTCGTCTTACCCTAGGATCCTAAGGGTACCGTCACACAGTGCAATTTTGATCGCTACAACGGCACGATTCGTGACGTTCCAGCGATGCATTTACGATATCGTTGTGTCTGACACGCTACTGCGATCCGGATCCCCGCTGAGAATCGTACGTCGTAGCAGATCGTTTGAAACTTTCTTTCGTCGTCTAGTGTCCCGCTGTGGCGGCATGATTGCATTGTGTGACACAGGTTGTATACGATGTGCGCACAGTAACCAACGGCTTCTACATCGCAAATACGTCATGAAATTATCGCTCCAGCGCCGTGTATTGAAACGTGTGACCGCAGTATACGACGCTGGAGCGATACTTATACGACGCTGCAACGTCACGAATCGTGCCGTCGTAGCGATGAAAATGGCACTGTGTGACGGTACCCTTATAGACCCTACCAATGTATGAGGGTTCCCCTACCCACACAATGCAAATATCTAAAGGTGCCCCTAATTGGCTAGACAAAGATAAGCCTAAAGATAGGGAATGCTGAGCCCCAACAACGTGAATTAAAATATTTGAGTACATGTAGTGGACTTATGATGGCAAATTGTGAGATACTTTCCCAGAAAGACCAATATTCACCTGGGAAGCTACACACAGCACCTATTAAAGTGCCACAGCCTGCAGGGCATTAAGATAAGTCCTACACAAGGCTCATTGCCCATTCATGGTGCCACAATGAGCACCACTGGGTGCTGTGACGATAGGCACATGAACACCATGCTGTAACGTGAGAGTGAATATATTTGAACAGCACACACTGTCCCACCAGGAGCGCCTTGTTGTAACTTATATTTGATCATTTAAAGTGTCATAGTGCATATAAATGTTGTAAACAATATTTGCTTATACCAACAGCACCTAGTTATACAAAGGCAGCCTACAAACAGTATTAAAGACCGTGAAAATCAGTCCTCTATAGGGCCCACTGCCCACCAAGACATTCGGTGCCACAATTATCACACTACAGCTGTAAAAAAACAGCTGTGATAAAAAGCGGACAGGTTGGATATCACACACTGTCCCTAAATGGCATGTTATTGAAGATGATATAACATCAATTTAAAGTGTCATAGTGCAATGTATTGCTATGGCCCGATTAGCAGCTATATAGCACTTAATAGACCAAAGTCCGTGCGGCTTGTACTCATCACTCTCTAGGTGCCGCGCCGTCTGCCACTTAGCATAGTTCGCCTCGACGCGTTTCGCCCCTCTGGCTCATCAGGAGGCCCGATCTTAGTGTCATGTATCTCGATGATGGAAAGATGAAAGTGAATTCTGATGTGTATTACCTTAATTTATCGATTCGATCGCCGGCACATTCCCGCGTGCAAGTACATCCGGTTGAAGACCCGGAAGTTGTAAGATGATGCAAGTACCCTAGAATGAATTACCCCGCATGCGCTCAGTGGAACGCACGAGGTGAGCCGCAACTTGCGTGTCGACTACTGTCACTATGGCGATACATGCTCTGCGCCTGCGTAGGAGTCTAAACTAATTAAAGCGCACTCAGCGCGCGCTCTGAGTTTAAACAGTAACCATGAGGATGATAAACATAAAGCTTCAAGCATTCATAGGCGTACAACTGGCCAATATAATAAAAGGCCAGCGGGTATATAGATATTACTATGTTACCAGCCAGTGTATACAACAAAATTAAGGAATATATAATGAATTACAGATAAAGGGCCCACAAATCTATGCCTATTGCCCCCGAAGAAAAAGGGGTACCAAAAAGACGGGGCATGGAGACAATTCAGTTCATTTAGTCCCACAACCATATCTTGTTATTAATATTAAGTCAATTCTAGTTTCCTTATGGGCCCAATTAGAGCCCCCGAGGGGCCATATCATAGCCTTAAGTATTAGAATAGTAACATATGAGGGTTTCTGAAGGGCAGGTGTAAGATTGTTACTCCAAGAGGAGCCATGCAAGAGCTATATGCATTGGACAAATAGCATATGGGGGTTCATAGAAAGCAGGTATAAGACTGTTGCTCATTAATCCCTTTAGGGGTCACTGAGTCCAGTCTAAAAATCCATTCACACTCCCTTTGGAGCACAGTTCTGTCAAAGTTACCCCCTCTGGGGTTAGGTTTTACTACTTCAATCACAGAGAAGTTTACATCAAATGGATTGGCTGGATGTTGTACTCTCATGTGTCTAGCTAGAGGGGTATCTCTATTGTGCCTTATATCACCTATATGATCCCCAACTCTTCTGCGGAACTCTCTAACCGTCTTACCTATGTAATCTTTAGGGCATGGGCAAGAGGCCAAATATACCACCCCTACCAACTACAGTAAACCAGGTAAAGACTCTACAACTTGTGTCCTTTACTCATTGACCGGCAAACACCATCATAACCATACACCCTAGGACCCCGCTTCAGCTGTGGGAAGCGTCACCATCATTGCTGCAACAACATCCCCCAGAGGACCCCTTTAAAGCAGCGTTTGTCCCCCTATTGACTGAACACCACAGGTGGCGTCATGACAGACTTATTCACAATTCCCCTTTAAAAACTATTCCCTTTTACAGTGAATCCCAGGGTCACGGACCGGGTCGCAGCAAACCGTGACATTCCCTTAAATAGCTAACCGGACCCGGTACCGAGTACCCTGCCCTGGTGGGCGACTCACTGACATCAGCTGCCGACCTGTGTATTGGGTTGCCATTATGATTTAAAAAGAAAGATGCATGACATTATACCTGAGGAAGACTCTAAGAAGTCAAAACCGATTGTGTTCTAGTTTGAAATAAAAATCATCCTTGAATCAGAATATCGAGTTCCATCATCATCCTTCAGGAGCGCATATTGCTGGGAAAAATATTTGCAAAATGATTTAAAAAGAGAAAATACAGTAGTTTGACAATAAATGGCTTCACCCAACCACCAACCATGAGAGGAGAAAAAGTTTTGGTGTTACCATTCATGTTCCCTAAAAAAATGTCAAGAAAGCAAGAATTCTGCCGGGGTATGTAAACTTTTGAGCACAACTATATATATATATACATATATATATATATATATATATATATATATATATATATATATATATATATATATATATATATATATATATATATATATATATATATATTGTAAGATAATGTAAGACTATTCTTACTGAGTGTATTGGGGGACACTCGCTTGGCCGCGATATTCAGCACACGGGCACGGGTTTTTAAAACCAAAACAGTCCATGTGGTTTATTATGCCTCATAAACCGGGTTATGCACAGTTCATTGTGTACATCTCATGAAACACAAGCGGCACCAACTGGTAATATAAACTTGCAGCTTTAACTTACACTTCATTTATGGCTTTGACTGACGGACACTAAACACGCTGGTCCTCACTGACCAGTTGCCGTGGGTCTACCTCGCCGTTCATGTTACAAGCACCAACAGTTTATGGAGGTACCTTACGGGAGCTCCTGCTCCATCTGCTGACTCCTTGTCAGTCCTCTCTCCTGGGGAAACTGCCTAACGGGGTTCACCAACTTGCCTGGCCGGCACACATCAGTCAGTCCAGAGCCACCGAAGGACGGTAGCTTCCCCAACACCGATCAACCAGGTCCACAGTCTCTCAGGTGCTCCAAGAAGATTCCACTCACCGGAGCTTCTCACACAGACTGTCCAGGACCAGGTTCACACTGTGGACTTCAGAACGTCCATGCCACCTGGGACCATTCAACACAGAGGCACGTGGCCTGTCTGGGTGCTATTCAGGACTTAGTCCAACACCACAGGCCACCAGGTCCAAACCATGTGCATAAACAGGAAGCCTCCTCCCAGGGCTTCCAACACGGGAGCACACAGCTCATGCACAGGCTTCCAGGACCTTGCACTTGGCCCATTCAGGTCCAAACACTGGAACCACACAGGAACCACACAGAAGACACACAGGATCCACACAGGATCCACACAGGGAACACACAGGATCCACACAGGATCCACACAGGATCCACACAGGGAACATGTGACCCACACCCTGGTCAGGTTATGTACCTGTAACCACACCCACAGTAATGGATCACCTGGGCTGGTCACGTGATCCTGACATCACTGCAGGTTGATTCTCACGGGCTCAATACGACTCCGTGCACATACCGGGGAGACCATGCAGCGCCCCCTACCTGTTACAGGGGTCACTATATCACAATATATATATATATATATATATATATATATAGTATTTATACACTGTATATATATATATATATATATATATATATATATAATCTTGATACGTCTAATGTTAAAGATGACACATTCCCTTTGTATTTTAGTAAAAAAAAAAAACTCCATCTTCTACAATTTAAAAATTACAAAAAGGTAAATGGGCCGATATAAAAGTTTGGGCCCCCGGCTTGGTTAGTACCTAGTAGTAGTAACCCCTTTTGCAAGTATCACAACTAGTGTTGAGCATTCCGATACTGCAAGTATCGGGTATCGGCCGATACTTGCTGTATCGGAATTTCCGATACCGAGATCCGATACTTTTGTGGTATCGGGTATCGGGTATCGCAACAACATTAATGTAATAATGTGTAAAAAAGAGAATTAAAATAAAAAATATCGCTATACTCACCTGTCCGACGCAGCCTGGACCTCAGCGAGGGAACCGGCAGCGTTGTTTGTTTAAATTTCGCGCTTTTACTTGGTTACGTGAAGTCCCGGCTTGTGATTGGTCAGGGCGGCCATGTTGCCGGGACGCGGACCAATCACAGCAAGCCGTGACGAAATTACGTCACGGCTTGCTGTGATTGGTCCGCGTCCCGGCAACATGGCCGCCATTAACCAATCACAAGCCGTGACGTCACGGGAGGCTGGACATGCGCGTATTTTGAAAAGCGCGCGTGTCCAGCCTCCAGTGACGTCCCGGCAACATGGCCGCCATTAACCAATCACAAGCCGGGACGTCACGGGAGGCTGGACATGCGCGTATTTTGAAAAGCGCGCGTGTCCAGCCTCCCGTGACGTCACGGCTTGTGATTGGTCAGGGCGGCCATGTTGCCGAGACGCGGACCAATCACAGCAAGCCGTGACGAAATTACGTCACGGCTTGCTGTGATTGGTCCGCGTCCCGGCAACATGGCCGCCATTAACCAATCACAAGCCATGACGTCACGGGAGGCTGGACATGCGCGTATTTTGAAAAGCGCGCGTGTCCAGCCTCCAGTGACGTCCCTGCAACATGGCCGCCATTAACCAATCACAAGCCGGGACGTCACTGGAGGCTGGACACGCGCGCTTTTCAAAATACGCGCATGTCCAGCCTCCCGTGACGTCACGGCTTGTGATTGGTTAATGGCGGCCATGTTGCCGGGACGCGGACCAATCACAGCAAGCCGTGACGTAATTTCGTCACGGCTTGCTGTGATTGGTCCGCGTCCCGGCAACATGGCCGCCCTGACCAATCACAAGCCGGGACCTCACGTAACCAAGTAAAAGCGCGAATTTTAAACAAACAACGCTGCCGGTTCCCTCGCTGAGGTTCAGGCTGCGTCGGACAGGTGAGTATAGCGATATTTTTTATTTTAGTTCTTTCTTTTACACATTAATATGGTTCCCAGGGCCTGAAGGAGAGTTTCCTCTCCTTCAGACCATGGGAACCATCAGGAATACCGTCCGATACCTGAGTCCCATTGACTTGTATTGGTATCGGGTATCGGTATCGGATTGGATCCGATACTTTGCCGGTATCGGCCGATACTTTCCGATACCGATACTTTCAAGTATCGGACGGTATCGCTCAACACTAATCACAACTTGTAAACTATATATATACAGTACGTACTTATAGGTATTTTTGCTCTATAAGTGTTTTGATGCATTAATTCTATGGTTGTGGATATTCAGTTGCTTCATTTGCCCATTGTGTAAGTACCGCCATAGCTACTGGGCACTTGACATATCAATCTTTACATCAGTTTCTATCACTTGAGAAAGCTGCTTTTGAGTACAGCACCACGTTCCAGAGGCCTCTGATTAAATCATGTATATTCTGTTCATTGGATCTGCAAGTCCACTGGGGTATTTAAGTCAGAGCTGTTATTCACAGGAAGAAAACAAGAGCTCAACCTCTCACCTGAGCGCCGCAGACAGCCTTAGGATTCTGATGTAAAGTGTCATCTACATTCTGGCCATGCAAACTCATTTCCTATAATCATCTTTTTGCATGCACAACTGCTGCCTGTTGTGTTCAGGCTCCCAGAAAAGGTGATTACCGGCCTCCTTGGGGGTTTGCCAATCATATCCCATAGCAAGAGGCATAGATCCTTACCAGCCACTGTCATTTACTGCTTTAACAAACATTCTGTGGTACAGACTCATCCTTTTTTTATCAGCTGCTGGGCGTGCAGAGATTTCATATATTACTTGTCTTGTCCGTACAGACATAAAGATGTGCAAGATTGTCAGGGTGGGGACCGGAGACAGCTCCATTTATTGTGACTGAGCATATTGAAAAACAATTACACATGACAGGGCCGGAATCAATCAGCCTTGGACAGACAGGTAAGGAAACAGTGCAATGAAGTCTCAGATATTAAGGTCCTAATCTGAGGTGGAATTATTGAATGTTACCTATTAATATTGAGAATATCCAGCAATGGTTCCTTGCGTTTTGCTCTGTTTTCTATGGGTTTGTAAATCTCATGAAAGAATATTGTGACCAACAGCATAAATGGCACTCCTTCCTTTTTATGATGGAGGAGGAAGGTAATATGTTTTCTTACTTTGAATCCTTACTTGAAGGTCATTTATGAAATATATTTATTTTTTTCTTCCTGAAAATGTCCAATATGCAACCAAAAGGTCACATCAGAGTCTTAAAAATTGTGAGAACTGACTCCAAAAAATAGCCTAAAGGGGTTGTCCAGTTTAGAATTATTTTTTGTGAATGAATGAATGCACTTAAATAAAAATGATGGCATACCCACCTTGCTGCGCCCCTGGATATCTGACACAGGCTTTTTCAGAAGTGTACAGCGACTTCAAATGCAATGTCTACTTTGTTCAGAATTCACAGGACCACTGGATCCTGTGATTGTCTGCAGCAATCGAGTGATTAAAAAAGCAAAACATTAGATGTTTCTCTGATGACACGCTCTTCAACTGGAAGCAGTCTTGTCCTCTGATTTCTGAATTGAGCAGATATCACTTCAGGATCTGGTGGCCAGCGCAGGATTCAAGGAGGTAAATTTTCCTATAGTTTTTATTTTAAGTGCATCTATGCTTTAATATTTTTTTTATATTTTTTTCTATCAGACAACCCCTTTGTAAAAAGAGATTTATAATGTAAAGCATCTAAGTACTTTATAGTATGCTGTGGCCAAATAATAGTCTTATAAGGTTCCAAATTACAATAATAAAAGTAACAGATGGTGCCCAAACAATACTGCCGTGTAATATCAAAATACCCAAAAGAGTACCTGTCAATCTACATAAATATGTAATCACTTACTTGGTGTAAATGCTCAAGTTCTTCTGAATCTGGCTTTGTTTGTCTTTTGTTCCTATGCCGATCCATTTCTGAGAAACACTGAGGAGCAACATGGTAACAATGTTTTGAACTTTGACTTTCAGGCTCCATATCTCACCTTACACTACTCCTTCGATTTTGAGTCTACCATCATTTTATAGATAATCATCTTGAATATCTCATACATAAATTTGACTTGCTACTATTTAGCATATGATTAGTTATGCAGATTCTTGTCATGTCACTGCATTGTTACTGTTTTAGTCCTAAAAATCTAACATTCAATTTTTATTGTTTTGTTAATATTTTGTACATCCACCTTTGGTTTTCAACACTGCCTAAAACCTTCTTGGCATGCTCTCAATCAGATTCAAGCATGTCAAAATTACAATCTGATCCCAAGTTTCTTCTACATGTTCCTAAAGTTGGTGCATAGTGGTCGACTCACTTGCATACAAGGTTTTATTAAACTCTACCCACAAGTGTTCAATTGGGTTGATGTCTAAGGACTGTGACCAATCCTGCACCTCTACCTCATTGTCATGGAACCATTTCTTTGTCAATCTTGATGTATGCTTCTGGTTGTTGTCCTGCTGGAACACAATCTTATCTTTTTCATACCCATTGTACTGGAGTGTACGAAGTAACTGGTCCTGTAGAATAATCACATATACAGTTAGGTCCATATATATTTGGACAGAGACAACATTTTTCTAATTTTGGTTATAGACATTACCACAATAAATTTTAAACAAAACAATTCAGATACAGTTGAAGTTCAGACTTTCAGCTTTTATTTGAGGGTATCCACATTAAAATTGGATGAAGGGTTTAGGAGTTTCAGCTCCTTAACATGTGCCACCCAGTTTTTAAAGGGACCAAAAGTAATTGGACAATTGACTCCAAGGCTATTTCATGGACAGGTGTGGGCAATCCCTTCGTTATGTCATTCTCAATTAAGCAGATAAAAGGCCTGGAGTTGATTTGAGGTGTGGTGCTTGCATTTGGTAGGTTTTGCTGTGAAGTAAACATGCAGTCAAAGGAGCTCTCCATGCAGGTGAAACAAGCCATCCTTAAGCTGCGAAAACAGAAAAAACCCATCCGAGAAATTGCTACAATGTTAGGAGTGGCAAAATCTATAGTTTGGTACATCCTGAGAAAGAAAGAAAGCACTGGTGAACTCATCAATGCAAAAAAACCTGGGCGCCCACGGAAGACAACAGTGGTGGATGATCGCAGAATAATCTCCATGGTGAAGAGAAACCCCTTCACAACAGCCAACCAAGTGACCAACACTCTCCAGGAGGTCGGCGTATCAATATCCAAATCTACCATAAAGAGAAGACTGCATGAAAGTAAATACAGAGGGTTCACTGCACGGTGCAAGCCACTCATAGGCATCAAGAATAAAAAGGCTAGACTGGACTTTGCTAAAAAAAAAAAATCTAAAAAAGCCAGCACAGTTCTAGAAGAACATTCTTTGGACAGATGAAACCAAGATCAACCTCTACCTGAATGATGGAAAGAGAAAAGTATGGTGATGGCGTGGTACATCTCATGATCCAAAACATACCACATCATCTGTAAAACACAGAGGAGGCAGTGTGATAGCTTGGGCATGCATGGCTGCCAGTGGCACTGGGTCACTAGTGTTTATTGATGATGTGACACAGGACAGAAGCAGCCGAATTAATTCTGAGGTATTCAGAGCCATTCTGTGTGCTCAGGTCCAGCCAAATGCAGCCAAACTGATTGGTCGTCGTTTCATACTACAAAAGGACAATGACCCAAAACATAAAGCCAAAGCAACCCAGGAGTTTATTAAAGCAAAGAAGTGGAATATTCTTGAATGGCCAAGTCAGTCACCTGATCTCAACCCAATTGAGCATGCACTTCACTTGTTACAGACTAAACTTCAGACAGAAAGGCCCACAAACAAACAGCAACTGAAAACCACCGCAGTGAAGGCCTGGAGAGCATCAAAAAGGAGGAAACACAGCGTCTGGTGATGTCCATGAGTTCAAGACTTCAGGCAGTCATTGCCAACAAAGGGTTTTCAACCAAGTATTTAAAATGAACATTTTATTTAAAATTATTGAATCTGTCCAATTACTTTTGGTCCCTTTAAAAACAGGGTGGCACATGTTAAGGAGCTGAAACTCCTAAACCCTTCATCCAATTTTAATGTGGATACCCTCAAATGAAAGCTGAAAGTCTGAACTTCAACTGCATCTGAATTGTTTTGTTTAAAATTCATTGTGGTAATGTCTGTAACCAAAATTAGAAAAATGTTGTTTCTGTCCAAATATATATGGACCTAACTGTAGCTCCGCATTAATACCATCATTGATCCTGGTCAAGTATCCAATACCTTTGGCTGTAAAACAAGCCCATATCATTAGGATTCCTTCGCCAACTTGACAGTTCCTTCTATTTTTCGATCCATTAGCCTCTTTTTCCTTTGTTTCTTACAGACTCATTTGTACCCATCAGAGCCAAGTCTATTGACTTTTGTCTCATTGTTCCAAATCACACAAATTCAAGCCGATGCTTCTTATGATGATATTGAAATCGAGGCTTTTTCACCTTTTTGGGCCAGCATTGCAGACTTGTGTAACGAGCGTCGCACGGGGCTTGCATGGACATCTGTGATGTTGGCATAAGAGCCACCTTCACTGCTGTGTTTGTCGCTCCAGAACTGATAGACCTTGTGATGAGCTGACTTATTGACTCCGATATTTTGGCTGGACAACCACCTCTTGGCTTTTGAATGGCATTCACACAGGGGTGGACATATTATTGGTGCAACCTGTGCAGTCGCACAGTGGCCCAAGAGTTATGGGGGCTCATTTCCACTTTCAAAGCAGGAGGAATTGTGGATTATGATGAGCTGTTTGACTGCAAATTGCTCTAAAACTGTTCTTGCACAGGGGCTCTTTTCTGTCTGTGTCCACCAGTACACTCAATTGATGCAGGCAGTTTGGCCATTTTCTTGGCCTGGAGACCGCTATCAATAGGCTGGATGATGCCGTTTCTCTTTTCTTAGGAAATTGTCTTCATGGCTGCTCCTCGATTCGAACCAGTTACCTTTCGCTTGAGAATCAACCTAATAACACACTGAGCTAATAGGGAATGTGAGAATAGGTTGTAATTAGAGATGGGTGAACCCAAACAGTAAAGTTCGGCGTCCATACCAAACACCTACTGTTCGGGCACAGACACTGAACACGGACTTCACCAAGAAGTTTGTGTAACTGTTCGGGTTCGGCTGCCCAAACATTGGGTGTTTGTCGCCTTGTCATGTGCATGATAGCGTGACAAACACTGCTTCTGATCGGCGGTAAAATCAGTCCCACTGGTCAGAGAGCCGTGGATCCCATGCTGTCAAATGACAGCATGAGCGCACAGCTGTGATCGGATGTATAAAGTTTACCTCCGGTCATTGGTGTCAGCTGATGGGACTACTGCTCCCGTCAGCCAATGCCTGCTGCCACTAATAACAATGAGAACAGGAATGGCTGATGGAAGTACTCATCAGCTGGCTTCTGTGCTGTAAATAAATAATAATAAAAAAAACTAGCGTGGGCTCCCCCTGTATTTTTGATAACCAGCCAGGCAAACCTCACAGCTGCGGGCTGCAACCCTCAGGTTTCAGCTTCAGCAAAGCTGGTTATCAAGAATAGAGGGGTCCCCATGCCGTATTTTTTAAATATTTAAATTTTGGACAACCAGCTAAGCTAAAGTGGACAGCTGCGGGCTGGTATTCTCAGACTGATAAGTGACCATGAATATTGTCTCCCCCAGCCAAAAAATAGCAGCCTGCACCAGCCCCGAAATGGCGCATCTGATGTGCCAATTCTGGCGCTTTGCCTGGCTCTTCCCACTTGCCCTCTAGCGGTGGCAAGTGGGGTTCATATTTGTGGGGTAACATATTCATTGCAAGTGACAGGCCCTCTTTAAAAAAGCTCTCATCTCAAAGTTTTCATCCTCTTAATATATTACAATCATCATATTATATGGCACTGTGTACTTGCAATTGCTCATTTTGTCTTTCTACCCAGTTAATTCTTCTTTTTTCACTGCTCTTTGTAGAAGCAGGAAGTATCTTGTCCCTGCATGACTCATCCCCCTATTGAACTCCTAACCCAGCTGCTCAGCTCCTTCCCTTCCACAGACTTTTGCAGTGACTCATGCAGGGAAAATTGACCTCCTGTTTTCAATCATGTGATTTCATAGACCTAATGGAAAACAGAAGAATTAAGAAAGGCAAAATGATCAATTGTGAGTACATAGTGCTATATAATGTGAGGACTGCAGTATATTAAGAGCATAACATCTTTGATGATAGCGCTTCTTTGCTAGAAACTGCAGTATGCTCTCCGCTGTAGACTCCAGACATTTCACAGAATGGGGCAAAGTAACTTCCTGCTGAATGCAAAGTACTTGGAAAGTTTCTAGAGTGAATAGAGACTTGACATATCAATCTACCTTATCAATACTCAATCTGGATGACTTTCCTAAGGCTGTCTACAGTGCAACCTGCACATGGCTGGTAAAACTTTCTATCTAGTAGTGGTCTTTGGGCAGTTGCCACATTAACCCCTTAGTGACAGAGCCAATTTGGTACTTAATGACCGAGCCAATTTTTACAATTCTGACCAGTGTCACTTTAAGAGGTTATAACTCTGGAACGCTTTATCGGATCCCGCTGATTCTGAGATTGTTTTTTCGTGACATGTTGTACTTCAAGTTAGTGGTAACATTTCTTCGATATTACTTGCAATTATTTATGAAAAAAATGGAAATATGGCGAAAATTTTTAAAATTTTGCAATTTTCAAACTTTGTATTTTTATGCCCTTAAATCAGAGAGATATGTCACAAAAAATAGTTAATAAATAACATTTCGCACATGTCTACTTTACATCAGCACAATTTTGGAATCAATTTTTTTTTTTGTTAGGGAGTTATAAGGGTTAAAAGTTGACCAGCAATTTCTCATTTTTACAACACCATGTTTTTTTTAGGGACCACATCACCTTTGAAGTGATTTTGAGGGGTCTATATGATAGAAAATAACCAAGTGTGACACCATTCTAAAAACTGCACCCCTCAAGCTGCTCAAAACCACATTCAAGAAGTTTATTAACCCTTTACGTACTTCACAGGAACTAAAATAATGTGGAAGAAAAAAATGAACATTTAACTTTTTTTTGCAAACATTTTACTTCAGAACCATTTTTTTTAATTTTCACAAGTGTAAAAACAGAAATTTAACCACAAATTTTGTTGTGCAATTTTTCCTGAGTATGCCGATACCCCATATGTGGAGGTAAACCACTGTTTGGGCGCACCGCAGAGCTTGGAAGTGAAGGAGCACCGTTTGACTGTTTCAATGCAGAATTGGCTGGAATTGAGATCGGACGCCATGTCGCGTTTGGAGAGCCCCTAATGTGCCTAAACAGTGGAAACCCCCCACAAGTGACACCATTTTGGAAACTAGACCCCCCACGGAACTTATCTAGATGTGTGGTGAGCACTTTGAACCCCCAAGTGCTTCACAGAAGTTTATAACGTAGAGCCGTGAAAATAAAAAATCGCATTTGTTTTCACAAAAATGATTTTTTCGCCCACAAATTCTTATTTTCACAAGGGTAACAGGAGAAATTAGACC
Source organism: Ranitomeya variabilis (assembly GCF_051348905.1). Taxonomy (NCBI): domain Eukaryota; kingdom Metazoa; phylum Chordata; class Amphibia; order Anura; family Dendrobatidae; genus Ranitomeya; species Ranitomeya variabilis. Next base: position 69,342,546 of record NC_135239.1, on the reverse strand, counting down.
ACAAAAGTTGTTGTGCAATTTCTCCTGAGTACGTCGATACCCCATATGTGGAGGTAAACCACTGTTTGGGCGCACCGCAGAGCTTGGAAGTGAAGGAGCACCGTTTGACTTTTTCAATGCAGAATTGGCTGGAATTGAGATCGGATGCCATGTCGCGTTTGGAGAGTCCTAGATGTGCCTAAACAGTGGAAACCCCCCACAAGTGATACCATTTTGGAAACTAGACCCCTTAAGGAACTTATCTAGATGTGTGGTGAGCACTTTGAACCCCCAAGTGCTTCACAGAAGTTTATAACGTAGAGCCGTGAAAATAAAAAAGATCTTTTTGCCTCCAAATTTTTATTTTACCAAGGGTAACAGTAGAAAATGGACCCCAGAAGTTGTTGTACAATTTGTCTTGAGTACGCCGACACCCCATATGTGGGGGTAAACCACTGTTTGGGCGCATGGCTGAGCTCGGAAGCAAAGGAGCGCCATTTGACTTTTCAATGCAAAATTGACTGGAATTGAGATCGGACGCCATGTCGCGTTTGGAGAGCCCCTGATGTGCCTAAACAGTAGAAACCCCCCAAAAGTGACCCCATTTTGGAAACTAGACCCCCCATGGAACTTATCTAGATGTGTAGTGAGAACTTTGAATGCCCAAGTGCATCACAGAAGTTTATAATGCAGAGTCGTGAAAATAAAAAATATATATTTTTTAACAATAAAGATTTTTTAGCCCCCAAGTTTTTATTTTCACAAGGGTAACAAGAGAAATTGGACCCCAAAAGTTGTTGTCCAATTTGTCCTGAGTATGCTGGTACCCTATATGTGGGGGTAAACCACTGTTTGGGTGCACGGCAGAGCTCGGAAGGGAAGGAGCGCCATTTTGGAATGCAGACTTTGATAGAATTGTCTGCGGGCGTTATGTTGCGTTTGCAGACCCCTAATGTACCTAAACAGTAGAAACCCCCAACAAGTGACCCCATTTTGGAAAATAGACCCCCCAAGGAACTTATCTAGATATGAGGTGAGAACTTTGAATGCCCAAGTGCTTCACAGAAGTTTATAATGCAGAGTAGTGAAAATTAAAAATATTTTTTTTCCCACAAAAAAGATTTTTTTAGCCTCCAAATTTTTATTTTCACAAGGGTAACAAGAGAAATTGGACCCCAAAAGTTGTTGTCCAATTTGTCCTGAGTATGCTGGTACCCCATATGTGGGAGTAAACCACTGTTTGGGCGCCCGGCAGAGCTCGGAAGGGAAGGAGCGCCATTTTGGAATGCAGACTTTGATAGAATTGTCTGCGGGCGTTATGTTGCGTTTGCAGACCCCTAATGTACCTAAACAGTAGAAATTCCCAACAAGTGACCCCATTTTGGAAAATAGACCCCCGAAGGAACTTATCTAGATATGTGGTGAGAACTTTGAATGCCCAAGTGCTTCACAGAAGTTTATAATGCAGAGTAGTGAAAATAAAAAATATTTTTTTCCCACAAAAAAGATTTTTTTAGCCTCCAAATTTTTATTTTCACAAAGGTAACAAGAGAAATTGGATGCCAATATTTGTTTTCCAATTTGTCCTGAGTATTCTGGTACCCCATATGTGGGGGTAAACCACTGTTTTGGCACACGGCAGAGCTTGGAAGAGAAGGAGCGCCATTTTGGAATTCAGACTTTGATAGAATTGTCTGTGGGTGTTATGTTGCGTTTGCAGAGCCCCTGATGTACCTAAACAGTAGAAACCCCCACAAGTGACCAAATTTTGGAAACTAGACCCCCTAAGGAACTTATCTAGATATGTGGTGAGAACTTTGAAAGCTCAAGTGCTTCACAGAAGTTTATAATGCAGAGTAGTGAAAATAAAAAAATATTTTTTTTTCCAACAAAAAAGATTTTTAGCCCCCAAGTTTTTATTTTCACAAGGGTAACAGGAGAAATTGGACCCCAAAAGTTGTTGTCCAATTTATCCCGAGTACGCTGATGCCCCATATGTGGGGGTAAACCACTGTTTGGGCGCACGGCAGAGCTCAGAAGGGAGGGAGTACCATTTGACCTTTTTAGCGCAAAATTGGCTGTCGTGTTTGGAGACCCCCTGATGTACCTAAACAGTGGAAACCCCCAAATTATAACTCCAACCCTAACTCCAACACACCCCTAAACCCTAATCTCAACCCGATCCATAATCCTAATCACAACCCCAACGATAATCACAACCCTAACCCCAAAACAGCCCTAATCTCAACCCTAACCATAACCCTAATCAAAACCCTAAATCCAACACACCCCTAACCCTAATCCCAACCCTAATCCCAAACGTAACACTAATCCCAACCCTAATCCAAACCCTAACCCTAATCCCAACTCTAACCCTAACTTTAGCCCCAACCCTAACTTTAGCCCCAACCCTAACCATAACTTTAGCCCCCGTCGTCACAAAAAAAGTTCAATGTAACCTTTTTTTTGTACGTCGCGTCCGCCATTTCCGCGCATGCGTGGCCGTAACTCTGCCCCCTCCTCCCCAGGACATAGACTGGGCAGCGGATGCGTTGAAAAACTGCATCCGCTGCCCACGTTGTGCACAATTTTCACAACGTGCGTCGGTACGTCGGGCCGACGCACTGCGACCGCCCCGTACCGACGCAAGTGTGAAAGAAGCCTAAGGCTACTTTCACACTAGCGTCGTACTCGGCCCATCGCAGTGTGTCGGGCCGACGTACCGACGCTAGCATTGTAAGCGCCGCACAACGGGTGCAGCGGATGCTGTTTTTTCAACGCATCCGCTGCCCCATTGTGAGGTGCGGGGAGGCGGGGGCCGAGTTCCGGCCACGCATGCGCGGTCGGAAATGGCGGACACGTCGCACAAAAAAGTTACATGTAGTTTTTTTTGTGTCGACGGTCCGCCAAAGCACGACGCATCCGTCGCACGACGGATGCAACATGTGGCAATCCGTCGCAATGCGTCGCTAATGCAAGCCAATGGAGAAAAAACGCATCCTGCAAGCACTTTTGCAGGATGCGTTTTTTCTCCAACGACGCAAGACAACAATGTTTAGGCGGGCACCACCGCCAGGGATCACCTATAGCATGCTACAAAAAGCTCAACACAAAAACTAGAGAAAAAGAGGTAGCATGCATAACAAGAGGGATCACCACAAGAATTGTAAATAATTTGTATAAGTTTATTACAACACTTTAAACACTACAAAAAAGACATTTAAAAACATTTAAAATTGCCAAACACAGCAAAAGGTAGAAACAGCGACCTGTAATAAGGTCATACCACGGTGCCACTTTGAATATACATAGATCCAACACGTCTTATTCATCCACAATTAACTCTAAGTACCACACAAATAAAAGGATACTCTAACACAGCAAGATTCAAAATGGAAAAGCCAGGGTATTAAGGGTTGAGAATATCATAGCTACCCATATAGGGATCCCCCTAGAACCAGGATATCAGGCAATAAAGCATCCCATACAACCTGGCGCTGTGAGTGAAATGTCCAAAAATGGTGTAGAGTCCCTGTAGAGCACAACAGTGCAATGAAAAGTGGTAGCAAAGAGGGGTGGCACCGGGCACAACGACGCATTGCGACGGAAGCCAAAAAACGCTAGTGTGAAAGTAGCCTAACCCTAACCCTAAATTTAGCCCCAACCCTAACCCTAACTCTAACCCTAACTCTAACCCTAACCCTAACTGTAACCCTAACCCTAACCCTAACCCTTACTCTAACCCTAACCCTAACTCTAACCCTAACCCTAACCCTAACCCTAACCCTAATTTTAGCCCCAACTTGTCTTCTCCTGCCGGCCGGCAGATGGCAGCAGATGGCGGGCGCACTGCGCATGCGCCCGCCATGATGAAAAAGCCGGCTGGCAGGAGAAGACAGAAGAGGACCCAGGGACACCAGGTGAGTATGTTAGGGTCCCCGAATCCCCCTATTTCTCTGTCCTCTGATGTGCGATCACATCAGAGGACAGAGAAATAACTGATCGCTTTTTTTTTTTTTTTTTTTTGCGGTCGCCGGTAAACTGTTAATTACCGGCGATCGCAAAGCAGGGGTCGGTGCAAACCGACCCCGATCATGTTCTTTGGGGTCTCGGCTACCCCCGGCAGCCGAGACCCCAAAGATCTTCCGGGTGCCGGGCGGCGGGCGTACTGCGCGTGCGTCCGCCATTTTTTCCCGGAAAAAAGATGGCGGCGCCCATCGGGAGCCACGAGGAGCACCGGGGGAGGTAGGTAAGTATCGGGGGGCTATTGGGGGCCATCGGGGACCACATTTCTCTGTCCTCCGATGTGCGATCACATCGGAGGACAGAGAAATTAAACGGCAAATCGCGTTTTTTTTTTTTGTTGTTGCGACCGCCGGTAAACGGTTAATTACCGGCGATCGCAACTCGGGGGTCGGTAAAAACCCCCCGAATCATGTTCTCTGGGGTCTCGGCTACCCTCGGCAACCGAGACCCCAGAGAAAATCCGACTCTGGGGGGCGCTATTCACTTTTTCCACAGCGCCGTTAATTAACGGCGCTGTGGTTTAAGTACCCTTAGCGGCCGCCGTTAAAAGGCGTATCGGCGGTCGTTAAGGGGTTAATCTTTTCTCACTTTCCCATTGTAATTGTGGTAATAATTACATGTTTATATTGGAATTAAATTACATGAAGGTCTCGTATAGGTACAGAGGTTCACCAACGATATTGAATGTTGTTGTGACCGCCTCAATATTCAGTTGTTCTTAAGGTACCTTCACACTGAACAACTTAACAACGATAACGATAGCGATCCGTGACGTTGCAGTGTCCTGGATAGCGATATCGTTGTGTTTGACACGCAGCAGCGATCTGGATCCTGCTGTGATATCGTTGGTCGGAACTAGAAGTCCAGAACTTTATTTGGTCGTCAGATCGGCGTGTATCGTCGTGTTTGACAGCAAAAGCAATGATGCCAGCAATGTTTTACAATGGTAACCAGGGTAAATATCGGGTTACTAAGCGCAGGGCTGCGCTTAGTAACCCGATATTTACCCTGGTTACCATTGTAAAAGTAAAAAAAAAACCAGTACATACTCACCCTCTGATGTCTGTCACGTCCCCCGGCGTCCGCGCTGCTGCTCAGAGCTTCCTGCACTGAATGTGTCAGTGCCGGCCGTAAAGCAAAGCACAGCGGTGACGTCACCGCTCTGCTTTAGGGCCGGCGCTTACACAGTGCAGGGAAGCGGACGCCGGGGGACGCGACAGACACCGGAATGTAAGTATGTAGTGTTTGTTTTTTTTTACATTTACACTGGTAACCAGGGTAAACATCGGGTTACTAAGCGCGGACCTGCGGGACTTCGGCATCGTTGGTCGCTGGAGAGCTGTCTGTGTGACAGCTCTCCAGCGACCACACAACGACGAAACAGCGACGCTGCAGCGATCGGCATCGTTGTCTATATCGCTGCAGCGTCGCTTAATGTGACGGTACCTTTACTCTTTACAGACATATACATATAGTATTGTGTTTTGGCCTCTTAAGATGCGGAATTGTCACCTTTACTCTAATCTATGACCAGTGAAGTCATTCTTCATTTTAACATCCAAAATCATATGAAACAAACGAGAAAGAGGCGTTTCAAGTGTGTTACCACAAGGCAGGAGTTTAACCCCTTTCTGCCATTGGACGTAGTATTCCGTCCATGTGGGGTGGGCACTACTTCCCAAGGACGGAATAGTACGTCCAGCACGATCGGCCGCGCTCACGGGGGGAGCGCGGCCAATCGCGGACGGGTGTCAGCTGCCTATCGCAGCTGACATCCGGCACTATGTGCCAGGAGCGGTCACGGACCGCCCCCGGCACATTAACCCCTGGCACACCGCGATCAAACATGATCGCAGTGTGCCGGCGGTACAGGGAAGCATCGCGCAGGGAGGGGGCTTCCTGCGTGCTTCCCTGAGACCCCCGCAGCAACGCGATGTGATCGCGTTGCTCCGAGGGTCTCCTACCTCCTTCCTCGCTGCAGGTCCCGGATCCAAGATGGCCACGGCATCCGGGTCCTGCAGGGAGGGAGGTGGCTTACCGAGTGCCTGCTCAGTGCAGGCGCTGGTAAGCCTGCTTTGCTCTAAGTCAGATCGGTGATCTGACAGAGTGCTATGCAAACTGTCAGATCACCGATCTGTGATGTCCCCCCCTGGGACAAAGTAAAAAAGTAAAAAAAAATGTCCACATGTGTAAAAAAAAAATAAAATAAAAAATCCTAAATAAATAAATAAAAAAAAATAATTATTCCCATAAATACATTTCTTTATCTAAATAAAAAAAAATCAAACAATAAAAGTACACATATTTAGTATTGCCGCATCCGTAACGACCCCACCTATAAAACTATATCACTAGTTAACTCCTTCAGTGAACACCGTAAAAAAAAAAAAAAAAAAAAAAAACGAGGCAAAAAACAACGCTTTATTCTCATACCGCCAAACAAAAAGTGGAATAACACGCGATCAAAAAGACGGATATAAATAACCATGGTACCGCTGAAAGCTTCATCTTGTCCCGCAAAAAACGAGCTGTGATACACCATCATCAGCGAAAAAATAAAAAAGTTATAGTCCTCAGAATAAAGCGATGCCAAAATAATTATTTTTTCTATAAAATAGCTTTTATCGTATAAAAGCGCCAAAACATAAAAAAATGATATAAATGAGGTATCGCTGTAATCGTACTGACCCGAAGAATAAAACTGCCCTATCAATTTTACCAAAACGGTATAAACGCCTCCCCAAAAAGAAATTAATGAATAGCTGGTTTTTGGTCATTCTGCCTCACAAAAATTGGAATAAAAAGCGATCAAAAAACCTCCCGTGCCCGAACATGTTACCAATAAAAACATCAATTCGTCCCGCAAAAAACAAGACCTCACATGACTCTGTGGACTCAAATATGGAAAAATTATAGCTCTCAAAATGTGGTAACGCAAAAAATATTTTTTGCAATAAAAAGCGTCTTTCAGTGTGTGACGGCTGCCAATCATAAAAATCCGCTAAAAAACCCGCTATAAAAGTAAATCAAACCCCCATTCATCACCCGCTTAGTTAGGGAAAAATTAAAAAAAATTAAAAAATGTATTTATTTCCCTTTTCCCATTAGGGTTAGGGTTAGGGCTAGGGTTAGGGCTAGGGTTAGGGTTAGGGCTAGGGTTAGGGCTAGGGCTAGGGTTAGGGCTAGGGTTAGGGCTAGGGTTAGGGTTAGGGCTAGGGTTAGGGCTAGGGTTAGGGCTAGGGTTAGGGCTAGGGTTAGGGTTGGGGCTAGGGTTAAGGTTAGGGCTAGGGTTAGGGCTAGGGTTAGGGCTAGGGTTAGGGCTAGGCTTAGGTTTAGGGTTAGGGCTAGGGTTGGGGCTAGAGTTGGGGCTAGGGTTAAGGCTACATTTAGGGTTGGGGCTAAAGTTAGGGTTAGGGTTGGGGCTAAAGTTAGGGTTTGGATTAAATTTACAGGTGGGAATAGGGTTGGGATTACGGTTAGGTGTGTGTCTGGGTTAGAAGTGTGGTTAGGGTTACCGTTGGGATTAGGGTTAGGGGTGTGTTTGGATTAGGGTTTCAGTTATAATTGGGGGTTTCCACTGTTTAGGCACATCAGGGGCTCTCCAAACGCGACATGGCGTCCGATTTCAATTCCAGCCAATTCTGCGTTGAAAAAGTAAAACAGTGCTCCTTCCCTTCCAAGCTCTCCCGGGCGCCCAAACAGGGGTTTACCCCAACATATGGGGTATCTGCGTACTCGGAACACATTGGAGAACAACTTTTGGGGTCCAATTTCTCCTGTTACCCTTGGGAAAATACAAAACTAGGGGCTAAAAAATAATTTTTGTGGAAAAAAAATATTTTTTATTTGCATGGCTCTGCGTTACAAACTTGTTGTGAATTTGCTTTTTGCTCCCTCTAGTGGTTACTAGTTTTTTGACTCTGGTTTTTCTGTCATTCCTTTTATCCGCACCTGGGTCGTTAGTTAGGGGTGTTGCTATATAAGCTCCCTAGACCTTCAGTTCAATGCCTGGCAACGTAGTTATCAGAGCTAGTCTGCTGTGCTCTTGTCTACTGATCCTGGTTCCAGTTATATCAGCTAAGTCTGCCTTTTGCTTTTTGCTATTTGTTTTGGTTTTGTATTTTTGTCCAGCTTGTTCCAAATCTATATCCTGACCTTTGCTGGAAGCTCTAGGGGGCTGGTGTTCTCCCCCCGGACCGTTAGACGGTTCGGGGGTTCTTGAATTTCCAGTGTGGATTTTGATAGGGTTTTTGTTGACCATATAAGTTACCTTTCTTTATTCTGCTATCAGTAAGCGGGCCTCTCTGTGCTAAACCTGGTTCATTTCTGTGTTTGTCATTTCCTCTTACCTCACCGTTATTATTTGTTCGGGGCTTCTATCCAGCTTTGGGGTCCCCTTCTCTGGAGGCAAGAAAGGTCTTTTGTTTTCCTCTACTAGGGGTAGCTAGATTCTCCGGCTGGAGCGTGTCATCTAGAATCAACGTAGGAATGATCCCCGGCTACTTCTAGTGTTGGCGTTAGGAGTAGATATATGGTCAACCCAGTTACCACTGCCCTATGAGCTGGATTTTTGTATTCTGCAGACTTCCACGTACCTCTGAGACCCTCGCCATTGGGGTCATAACAGTTTGCCAGGCCAGTATTAAATGTTTAATGCGTTGCAGAAGAGGGATTATAAGAAAGAAGATTCTGAGTTTTTTTTTTTTTTTTCTTTCTTCTTCCCCTTTACCTCAGAGTGGCTATGCTTGCTGCAGACATGAATGTCCAGACCTTGATTACAAGTGTGGACCAGCTGGCTACTCGTGTGCAGGGCATACAAGACTATGTTATCAGAAATCCTAGGTCAGAACCTAAAATACCGATTCCTGAACTGTTTTCCGGAGACAGGTTTAAGTTTAGGAATTTTGTGAATAATTGTAAATTGTTTTTGTCCCTGAGACCCTGTTCATCTGGAGACTCTGCTCAGCAAGTAAAAATAGTTATTTCGTTCTTACGGGGCGACCCTCAGGATTGGGCTTTTTCGCTGGCGCCAGGAGATCCGGCATTGGCTGATATTGATGCGTTTTTTCTGGCGCTCGGTTTACTTTATGAGGAACCCAATCTTGAGATTCAGGCAGAAAAGGCCTTGCTGGCTATGTCTCAGGGGCAGGACGAGGCTGAAGTGTATTGCCAAAAATTTCGGAAATGGTCCGTGCTGACACATTGGAACGAGTGTGCACTGGCCGCTAATTTTAGAAATGGCCTATCTGAAGCCATTAAGAATGTTATGGTGGGTTTTCCCATTCCCACAGGTCTCAATGATACTATGGCACTGGCTATTCAAATTGACCGGCGGTTGCGGGAGCGCAAAACCGCAAATTCCCTCATGGTGTTGTCTGAACAGACACCTAATTCGGTGCAATGTGATAGAAAAACCGCAAATTCCCTCATGGTGTTGTCTGAACAGACACCTGATTTAATGCAATGTGATAGAATCCTGACTAGAAATGAGCGGAAAATTCATAGACGCCGGAATGGCTTGTGCTACTACTGTGGTGATTCTACACATGTTATCTCAGCATGCTCTAAACGTATAGCTAAGGTTGTTAGTCCTGTCACCGTTGGTAATTTGCAACCTAAATTTATTCTGTCTGTAACTTTGATTTGCTCACTGTCGTCTTATCCTGTCATGGCGTTTGTAGATTCAGGTGCTGCCCTGAGTCTTATGGATCTGTCATTTGCTAAGCACTGTGGTTTTACTCTTGAACCATTAGAAAATCCTATTCCTCTTAGGGGTATTGATGCTACGCCATTGGCAGCAAATAAACCGCAGTATTGGACACAGGTTATCATGTGCATGACTCCTGAACACCGCGAGGTGATACGTTTCCTGGTTTTACATAAAATGCATGATTTGGTTGTTTTAGGGCTGCCATGGTTACAGACCCATAATCCAGTCCTGGACTGGAAGGCTATGTCAGTCTCAAGTTGGGGCTGTCGTGGTATTCATGGGGATTCCCTGCCTGTGTCTATTGCTTCTTCTACGCCTTCGGAAGTTCCGGAGTATTTGTCTGATTATCAGGATGTCTTCAGTGAGTCTGAGTCCAGTGCACTGCCTCCTCATAGGGACTGTGACTGTGCTATAGATTTGATCCCAGGCAGTAAGTTTCCTAAGGGAAGACTGTTTAATCTGTCGGTACCTGAACATACCGCTATGCGTTCATATATCAAGGAGTCTCTGGAGAAAGGACATATTCGTCCGTCTTCTTCCCCCCTTGGTGCGGGATTCTTTTTTGTGGCAAAAAAGGACGGATCTTTGAGACCTTGTATTGATTATCGGCTTTTAAATAAGATCACTGTCAAATTTCAGTATCCTTTACCGCTGTTGTCTGACTTGTTTGCCCGGATTAAAGGTGCCAAGTGGTTCACCAAGATAGACCTTCGTGGTGCGTACAACCTTGTGCGCATTAAGCAAGGTGATGAATGGAAAACCGCATTCAATACGCCCGAAGGTCATTTTGAGTACTTGGTGATGCCTTTTGGGCTCTCCAATGCGCCTTCAGTTTTTCAGTCCTTTATGCATGACATTTTCCGGAAGTATCTGGATAAATTTTTGATTGTTTATCTGGATGATATTTTGGTTTTTTCTGATGATTGGGATTCGCATGTGGAGCAGGTCAGGTTGGTCTTTAAAATTTTGCGTGAAAATTCTTTGTTTGTCAAGGGCTCAAAGTGTCTCTTTGGTGTACAGAAGGTTCCCTTTTTGGGGTTCATTTTTTCCCCTTCTGCTGTGGAGATGGACCCAGTCAAGGTCCGAGCTATTCTTGATTGGACTCAGCCCTCGTCGGTTAAGAGTCTTCAGAAGTTCTTGGGTTTCGCTAACTTCTACCGTCGTTTTATCGCTAATTTTTCTAGCATTGTGAAACCGTTGACGGATATGACCAAGAAGGGCTCCGATGTAGCTAACTGGGCTCCTGCTGCCGTGGAGGCTTTCCAGGAGTTGAAGCGCCGGTTTACTTCGGCGCCTGTTTTGTGCCAGCCCGATGTCTCACTTCCCTTTCAGGTTGAGGTGGATGCTTCAGAGATTGGAGCAGGGGCCGTTTTGTCGCAGAGAGGCCCTGGTTGCTCTGTTATGAAACCTTGTGCCTTTTTCTCCAGGAAGTTTTCGCCTGCCGAGCGAAATTATGATGTGGGCAATCGGGAGTTGTTGGCCATGAAATGGGCATTTGAGGAGTGGCGTCATTGGCTCGAGGGTGCTAAGCATCGTGTGGTGGTCTTGACTGATCACAAAAATCTGATGTATCTCGAGTCTGCTAAACGCCTCAATCCGAGACAGGCCCGCTGGTCATTGTTTTTCTCCCGCTTTGATTTTGTTGTCTCGTATTTACCAGGTTCAAAGAATGTGAAGGCCGATGCTCTTTCTAGGAGCTTTGTGCCTGATGCTCCTGGAGTCGCTGATCCTGTTGGTATTCTTAAAGATGGAGTTATCTTGTCAGCTATTTCTCCGGATCTGCGACGTGTGTTGCAGAGATTTCAGGCTGATAGGCCTGAGTCTTGTCCACCTGACAGACTGTTTGTCCCGGATAAATGGACCAGCAGAGTCATTTCCGAGGTTCATTCCTCGGTGTTGGCAGGTCACCCGGGAATTTTTGGCACCAGAGATCTGGTGGCCAGGTCCTTTTGGTGGCCTTCCTTGTCAAGGGATGTGCGGTCATTTGTGCAGTCCTGTGGGACTTGTGCTCGAGCTAAGCCTTGCTGTTCTCGTGCCAGCGGTTTGCTCTTGCCCTTGCCTGTCCCGAAGAGACCTTGGACACATATCTCCATGGATTTCATTTCTGATCTTCCGCTATCTCAGGGCATGTCCGTTATCTGGGTGATATGTGATCGCTTCTCCAAGATGGTCCATTTGGTTCCTTTGCCTAAGCTGCCTTCCTCTTCCGATCTGGTTCCTGTGTTTTTCCAGAACGTGGTTCGATTGCACGGCATCCCTGAGAATATTGTGTCAGACAGAGGATCCCAGTTCGTTTCTAGGTTCTGGCGATCCTTTTGTAGTAGGATGGGCATTGATTTGTCGTTTTCGTCTGCTTTCCATCCTCAGACTAATGGACAGACGGAGCGAACCAATCAGACTTTGGAGGCTTATTTGAGGTGTTTTGTCTCTGCTGATCAGGACGATTGGGTGACATTCTTGCCGTTGGCTGAGTTTGCCCTTAATAATCGGGCTAGTTCCGCCACCTTGGTTTCGCCTTTCTTCTGCAACTCTGGTTTCCATCCTCGCTTTTCTTCGGGTCATGTGGAGCCTTCTGACTGTCCTGGGGTGGATTCTGTGGTAGATAGGTTGCAGCGGATCTGGAATCATGTGGTGGACAACTTGAAGTTGTCACAGGAGAGGGCTCAGCGCTTTGCCAACCGCCGCCGCGGTGTGGGTCCCCGACTACGCGTTGGGGATTTGGTATGGCTTTCTTCCCGCTTTGTTCCTATGAAGGTCTCCTCTCCCAAATTTAAACCTCGTTTTATTGGGCCTTACAAGATATTGGAAATCCTTAATCCTGTATCTTTTCGTCTGGATCTTCCTGTGTCGTTTGCTATTCACAATGTATTTCATAGGTCCTTGTTGCGGCGGTACATTGTGCCTGTAGTTCCTTCTGCTGAGCCTCCTGCTCCGGTGTTGGTTGAGGGCGAGTTGGAGTACGTGGTGGAGAAGATCTTGGATTCTCGCCTCTCCAGGCGGAGGCTTCAGTACCTGGTCAAGTGGAAGGGCTATGGTCAGGAGGATAATTCCTGGGTGGTCGCCTCTGATGTTCATGCGGCCGATTTAGTTCGTGCCTTTCATGCCGCTCATCCTGATCGCCCTGGTGGTCGTGGTGAGGGTTCGGTGACCCCTCACTAAGGGGGGGGTACTGTTGTGAATTTGCTTTTTGCTCCCTCTAGTGGTTACTAGTTTTTTGACTCTGGTTTTTCTGTCATTCCTTTTATCCGCACCTGGGTCGTTAGTTAGGGGTGTTGCTATATAAGCTCCCTAGACCTTCAGTTCAATGCCTGGCAACGTAGTTATCAGAGCTAGTCTGCTGTGCTCTTGTCTACTGATCCTGGTTCCAGTTATATCAGCTAAGTCTGCCTTTTGCTTTTTGCTATTTGTTTTGGTTTTGTATTTTTGTCCAGCTTGTTCCAAATCTATATCCTGACCTTTGCTGGAAGCTCTAGGGGGCTGGTGTTCTCCCCCCGGACCGTTAGACGGTTCGGGGGTTCTTGAATTTCCAGTGTGGATTTTGATAGGGTTTTTGTTGACCATATAAGTTACCTTTCTTTATTCTGCTATCAGTAAGCGGGCCTCTCTGTGCTAAACCTGGTTCATTTCTGTGTTTGTCATTTCCTCTTACCTCACCGTTATTATTTGTGGGGGGCTTCTATCCAGCTTTGGGGTCCCCTTCTCTGGAGGCAAGAAAGGTCTTTTGTTTTCCTCTACTAGGGGTAGCTAGATTCTCCGGCTGGAGCGTGTCATCTAGAATCAACGTAGGAATGATCCCCGGCTACTTCTAGTGTTGGCGTTAGGAGTAGATATATGGTCAACCCAGTTACCACTGCCCTATGAGCTGGATTTTTGTATTCTGCAGACTTCCACGTACCTCTGAGACCCTCGCCATTGGGGTCATAACACAAACTGTAGTGAAACACTTGGGGGTTCAAAGCTCTCACAACACATCTAGATGAGTTCCTTAGGGGGTCTACTTTCCAAAATGGTGTCACTTGTGGGGGGTTTCTACTGTTTAGGTACATTAGGGGCTCTGCAAACGCAATGTGACGCCTGCAGACCATTCCATCTAAGTCTGCATTCCAAATGGCGCTCCTTCCCTTCCGAGCCCTCCCATGCGCCCAAACGGTGGTTCCCCCCCACATATGGGGTATCAGCGTACTCAAGACAAATTGGACAACAACTTTTGGGGTCCAATTTCTCCTGTTACCATTGGGAAAATACAAAACTGGGGGCTAAAAAATAATTTTGGGGGGAAATTTTTTTTTTATTATTTTCACGGCTCTGCGTTATAAACTGTAGTGAAACACTTGGGGGTTCAAAGTTCTCACAACACAACTAGATAAGTTCCTTGGGGTGTCTAGTTTCCAATATTGAGTCACTTGTGGGGGGTTTCTACTGTTTAGGTACATTAGGGGCTCTGCAAATGCAATGTGACGCCTGCAGACCAATCCATCTAAGTCTGCATTGCAAATGATGCTCCTTCCCTTCCGAGCTCTGCTATGCGCTCAAACGGTGGTTCCCCCAGATATCAGGTATCAGCGTACTCAGGACAAATTGGACAACAATATATACGGTCTAATTTCTCCTGTTACCCTTGGAAAAATACAAAACTGGGGGCTAAAAAATAATTTTTGTGGAAAAAAAAATATTTTTTATTTGCACGGCTCTGCGTTATAAACTGTAGTGAAACACTTGGGGGTTCAAAGCTCTCACAACACATCTAGATGAGTTCCTTAGGGGGTCTACTTTCCAAAATGGTGTCACTTGTGGGGGGGTTTTACTGTTTAGGTACATTAGGGGCTCTGCAAACGCAATGTGACGCCTGCAGACAATTCCATCTAAGTCTGCATTCCAAATGGCGCTCCATCCTTTCCGAGCCCTCCCATATGCCCAAACGGTGGTTCCCCCCCACATATGGGGTATCAGCGTACTCAGGACAAATTGGACAACAACTTTTGGGGTCCAATTTGTCCTGTTACCCTCGGGAAAATACAAAACTGGGGGCTAAAAATAATTTTTGTGGGAAAAAATTTTTGTTTTATTTTTACGGCTCTGCATTATAAACTTCTGTGAAGCACTTGGTGGGTCCAGTTTCTTCTCTTACCCTTGGGAAAATAAAAAATTGGGGGCGAAAATATCATTTTTGTGAAAAAATATGATTTTTTATTTTTACGGTTCTGCATTATAAACTTCTGTGAAGCACTTGGTGGGTCAAAGTGCTCACCACACATCTAGATAAGTTCCTTAGGGGGTCTACTTTCCAAAATGGTGTCACTTGTTGGGGGTTTCAATGTTTAGGCACATCAGTGGCTCTCCAAACGCAACATGGCGTCCCATCTCAATTCCTGTGAATTTTGCAGTGAAAAGTCAAACGGCGCTCCTTCCCTTCCGAGCTCTCCCATGCGCCCAAACAGTGGTTTACCCCCACATATGGGGTATCAGCGTACTCAGAACAAATTGTACAAGAACTTTTGGGGTCCAATTTCTTCTCTTACCCTTGGGAAAATAAAAAATTGGGGGCGAAAAATCATTTTTGTGAAAAAATATGATTTTTTATTTTTACGGTTCTGCATTATAAACTTCTGTGAAGCACTTGGTGGGTCAAAGTGCTCACCACACATCTAGATAAGTTCCTTAGGGGGTCTACTTTCCAAAATGGTGTCACTTGTGGGGGTTTCAATGTTTAGGCACATCAGTGGCTCTCCAAACGCAACATGGCATCCCATCTCAATTCCAGTCAATTTTGCATTGAAAAGTCAAATGGCGCTCCTTCGCTTCCGAGCTCTGTCATGCGCCCAAACAGTGGTTTACCCCTACATATGGGGTATCGGCGTACTCAGGACAAATTGTACAACATCTTTTGGGGTCCATTTTCTCCTGTTACCCTTGGTAAAATAAAACAAATTGGAGCTGAAGTAAATTTTGTGTGAAAAAAAGTTAAATGTTCATTTTTATTTAAACATTCCAAAAATTCCTGTGAAACACCTGAAGGGTTAATAAACTTCTTGAATGTGGTTTTGAGCACCTTGAGGGGTGCAGTTTTTAGAATGGTGTCACACTTGGGTATTTTCTATCATATAGACCCCTCAAAATGACTTCAATTGTGATGTGGTCCCTAAAAAAAATGGTGTTGTAAAAATGAGAAATTGCTGGTCAACTTTTAACCCTTATAACTCCCTAACAAAAAAAAAATTTGGTTCCAACATGGTGCTGATGTAAAGTAGACATGTGGGAAATGTTACTTATTAAGTATTTTGTGTGACATATCACTGTGATTTAATTGCATAAAAATTCTAAATTGGAAAATTGCGAAATGTTCAAAATTTTTGCCAAATTTCCATTTTTTTCACAAATAAACGCAGGTAATATCAAAGAAATTTTACCACTATCATGAAGTACAATATGTCACGAGAAGACAGTGTCAGAATCACCAGGATCCTTTGAAGCGTTCCAGAGTTATAACCTCATAAAGGGACAGTGGTCAGAATTGTAAAAATTGGCCTGGTCATTAACGTGCAAACCACCCTTGGGGGTGAAGGGGTTAAAAGCATATGGAGGTGTTCACTCACCTGAGTTATTTGTGACCATAGAGCACCATAGATTGTGTGGCAAATGGATAGCGTGCTGCTTCAGCCACTGGCCCACACACACTGGTGGAAGGAAATGTGAAGAAATTGAGAAAAACTACTGCCAAGAAGTGATGCAACTGGATGTGCGTTACTGGGAACTTTAGTCGACTCCATCTTCAGGTAACATCCAAAATCACTAATGTTCTGGATAACTTTATTTACAATCATAAATTGTTAGATTGGTTGTTTGAAACTCATCTCAATAATGACCTATTAACCGCCAAGGCCAAGCGACACTACTCTGTCCTCCTCTTGGACCTTTCCTCTGCCTTTGACACAGTGGATGATTCCCTATTATTATAGATACTCTCATCCCTTGGCATCATAGACTTGGCCCTATCCTGGATCTCGTCATACCTAACAGACCAGACATTCAGCGTCTCCCACTTACACACCAACTCCTCACCTCATCCCCTATCTATCGGAGTCCCGCAAGGTTCAATCCTAGGGCCCTTGCTCTTCTCCATTTACACCTTCAGCCTGGGACAGCTCATAGAATCTCAGGGCTTTCAGTATCATCTCTATGCCGATGACACACAGATCTACATCTCCTGACCAGATATCATCACCCTACTAACCAGTATCCCAAAATGTCTGCTATTTCATCCTCCTTCTCCGCTAGCTTTCTAAAGCTTAATATGGACAAAACAGAATTCATCATCTTTCCCCCCATCTCACTTGACTCCCCCAACAGACCTATTAATTAAAGTAAATGGCTGCCTACTCTCCCCAGTCCCACAAGCTCGCTGCCTTGGTGTAATACTTGACACTGATCTCTCCTTCAAACCACATATCCAAGCCCTTTCCACTTCCTGCTGACTTCAACTCAAAAATATTTCCCGGATCCGTACATTCCTCAACCAAGAATCTGCAAAAACCCTAGTCCATGCCCTCATCATCTCCCGCCTTGACTACTGCAACCTTCTGCTCTGTGGCCTCCCCTCTAAGACTCTCGCACCCCTCCAATCTATTCTAAACTCTGCTGCACGACTAATCCACCTGTCCCCTCGCTATTTCCCAGCCTCTCCCCTCTGTCAATCCCTGCATTGGCTCCCCATTGCCCAAAGACTCCAGTACAAAACCCTAACCATGGCAAACAATGCTATCCACAACCTGTCTCCTCCATACATCTGTGACCTCGTCTCCCGGTACTTACCTGCACGCAACCTCCGATCCTCACAAGATCTTCTTCTATATTCCCCTCTTATCTCCTCTTCCCACAATCACATACAAGATTTCTCAAGTGCATCCCCCATACTCTGGAACTCTCTACCCCAACATATCAGACTCTCACCTTCAAAAAGAACCTGAAGACCTACATCTTCCGACAAGCCTACAACCTGCAGTAACCACCGATAGACCAAACCAATGCACAACCAGCTCTACCCTCACCTACTGTATCCTCACCCATCCCTTGTAGACTGTGAGCCCTCGAGGGCAGGGTCCTCTCTCCTCATGTACCAGTCGTGACTTGTATTGATTATGATTATTGTACTTGTTTTTTATTATGTATACCCCTTCTCACATGTAAAGCGCTATGGAATAAATGGTGCTATAATAATAAATAATAATAATAGTCAAGTTTTCATTTTCAGTAAAAATGCTTTATCTTATAAAAGTAGCTAAAATATATAACTTAATAGTTTTTTAACCCTTTACTAATCAAACTACTCTTTGCTCAGTTAACTCTATTGTATTCTGCCTTTTCCTTTATATTACATGGTTATATAGTTACATTGGTTGAAAAAAGACCTAGGTCCTTCAAGTTCAACTTTTCTCCATCAATTGCACATTTTGTCTCTAATTTAACTATAACCCACAATGTTATGTGTATTGAGGAAATCATCCAGCCTTTTTTTAAAAGATGTTATAGTGTCTGCCATTATTACCTCTTGTGGTCGGCATTCCACAGTCTGACTGCTCTAACTGTAAAGAACCCTTTCCTGTTTAGCTGCTGGAATCTCCTTTCTTCCACCCGTAATGAGTGCCCCCTGGTCCTTAGTATGGTCCTTGGAAGAAATAAGTCATGTGCCAGTCCTTTGTACTGACCACACATGTATTTATACATCTCCTCTGAAACTTCTTTTTTCTAAGCTAAACAAGTCCAACGTTTCCAATCTTTCATCATATGATTGGCCTTCCATCCGTCGTAATAATCTAGTTTACAACCTGTAAATTGACTCTAACTTCTGAATATCCTTTTTAAAATGTGGAGCCCAAAACTGGATCCCATATTTTAGATGAGGCCTCACCAGCGATTTATAAAGGGGTAACAATACGTTGGGATCGCTTGATTTAATCTCTCTTTTTATACATCCTAAAATCTTGTTTGCTTTTGTGGCTGCTGCTTGAACTCTTCAGATGTGTCCAAGACCAAGAAGCCTGAGTGTACCCCCTTAATTTTACACCCCTTTTTAACCAGCTTAAAAGAGCTGTGACCTTCTGTTCCAAAGTAATGCCTGATGGTGATAATAGTGCAAATTTTCCCTACTACCAACTGGGCGTATACCACAAATCATCTCTGTTGGTGCAGTTGTGTATTGATTTACCATCATCAGAGGAAAAAAAACACATGTACACAAAAGTTTTGTGGTATAGGTCCAATTTGTAGAACTGAAAATTTTAACCATTATTATTAAGGGACATAACTTTGGAACCGAAGGGCACAGAGGAAAAAGAAAAACTGTTCCAGAATCAGTGAAATAGCATCAATTGGATGATTTACTCAGTTTAAACTAAAAAATATCCACTGAAATGTCCTTTTTAAGTAAATCTGAGCACATCACAATTTCACACCAATCCAAATATTCAGGTTCCTTGTTTAAAACTGATTGTCTGATATATATATAGTTTTTTTTCAGATTGAAAACTATTATAACATTAGTATTCACTGCCATTTTCTTATTTGTTTTTTCCCGTATTGTTACCACTGTAATTTTTTTCAATCACATGTTTCAATTTGTAATAAAAGTCAACAATCCTAAAATACCGATATGTAATTATAATCTGTTGTTTCACCTATAATGTAATGAGTGCTCAGGCTCCTTGAGTATTGTTTTGTATCAGAGATATCAATATTTGAGGTCCATGAAGAATGGCAGAGCTGTATATTTGCCGCCTTTGTTATTTTAGAAGGTGTAAGCGAATGTGAAATTTTAAAATGAGGGTGTGTTTGGCCCTGAAGCAGAAAATGCAAATTTTCCAACAGGAATTCATGATCAGCCACTGAATACAAATCAGCACAGAAGGCAAGAAGTAACCCACAGGGCTTCTAGGCTCCCGTGGAGAGAAAATGTATAGGATCTGCCTCTCAGTACATGCTCAAGAGACAGCCGCTAAATTAATGTACTCGAGTGCCATGGAGCTTATTGTTAGGTAACATTAAAGCCGGATCTTGGAGGAAGTCGAGTTATCCACAAACGCATTTAGAGGAAGGATTTCAGTAGTTTACAAGTTTTCGCCAAATTATTTCACATAAAGCTTATTTTTATTGAGACAATCAAGTCTACATATAAGATGATGCCGGGAAAACCAAAATGCTTATCTTAAGACATTCTGTGCATATCTGAAGGACCAATTAATTTGTTTGCTTATTGCTAGTGTTGAGCATTCCGATACTGCAAATATTGGGTATCGGCCGATATTCGCTGTATCGGAATTCCGATACCGAGTTCCGATATTTTTGTGATATCGGAAATCGGAATCGGAAGTTTCTATAAGTTCCCTGGCGTGTGCGGTGCGTATGGTTCCCAGGGTCTGGAGGAGAGGAGACTCTACTTCAGGCCCTGGGATCCATATTCATGTAAAAAATAAAGAATAAAAATAAAAAATATGGATATACTCACCCCTCCGACGGACCCTGGACCTCAGCGGTGCAACCAGCAGCCTCCGTTCCTAAGAATGCAGTGAGTGTAAGACCTGTGATGATGTCTGTTGTGAATTCTGCTTTTGGGCTCCCTCCGGTGGTTGTTAGTGGTAGTGCTGTGGTCTCTGGATTATAGGCCGGGCAGGTGTTTCTGCTTATTGCAGCTCTATTAGGTATTTAGGTTTGTAGGATCCATCAATCCCTGCCAGTTGTCCATTGTATCTTGGAGGGATTGCTTCTCTGTCTGGCTCCACTTGTTAGATAAGATAAGTGTCCTGTTTTTGTTCTCTGTAGCACGCATGCAGTGTGCTTTTATGTGCAGTGCAATCTATTGTGTTTTTGTCCAGCTTTGACTTGTTTGGATTTTTCAGTCATGCTGGTTTCTGTGGAGATGCAGATATACATCCTATGTCTTTAGTTAGATGTAGCATATTGTATCTTCTGCTGTGGATTTTTCTAGTGTTTTAATACTGACCGCTTAGAACTCTGTCCTATCCTTTCTATCTAGCTAGAAGGGCCTCTTTTGCTAAACTCTGTCTTTTCTGCCTGTGTACATATTTCCTCTTAAACTCACAGTCAATATTTGTGGGGGGCTGCCTATCCTTTGGGGCTCTGCTCTGAGGCAAGATAGGATTTCCCATTTCCATCTTTAGGGGTATTTAGTTCTCCGGCTGTGTCGAGGTGTCTAGGCCTGGCTAGGTACATCCCACGGCTATTTCTAGTTGCGGTGTCAGTATTAGGATTGCGGTCAGTACAGGTACCACCTACTCCAGAGATAGTCTCATGCGGTTCCAGGGTCACCGGATCATAACAGTACAACTGGCCAACAATGAGTTAAATGCATCTCAGAAGAAGGGAAGGAAAGTCCTGAGCCATTTTTTTTTCTGCAGTCTGTTTTGTCTTTCCTTTCCTCTTTTTCTCTGGGTGACTGAGGAGCTGTGTGCTGGCATGGATGTTCAGGGATTAGCTTCTCGTGTAGACCAACTAGCTGCTAGGATTCAGGGTATTTCCGATTATATTGTTCAGACTCCGGTTTTAGAGCCTAGGATTCCTACTCCGGAGTTATTTTTTGGGGACAGGTCAACATTTTTGAGGTTTAAAAATAACTGTAAACTGTTTTTTGCTCTGAAATCTCGTTCTTCTGGTGATCCCATTCAGCAGGTTAAAATTATTATCTCCCTGCTGCGTGGTGATCCTCAGGATTGGGCATTTTCTGTCATGAATCCCAATGGCTAGGGATAGCACAGGACAAGCAAAGTACAAATATATTACGGACGAGCTCTAGGGTGATGGAACCTGGGCTGACCGCTGCCCTACGCCTGACAAACGCAACTAGAGATAGCCAGGGAGCGTGCCTACGTTGGTTCTAGATGCCACGCACCAGCCTAAGAGCTAACTAGCACTGCAGAGAAAATAAAGACCTCACTTGCCTCCAGCGGAATGAACCCCAAAAGATATAGTTGCCCCCCACATGTATTGACGGTGAAATGAGAGGAAGGCACACACATAGAGATGATATATATAGTTTTAGCAAATTGAGGCCCGCTGTAAACTAGAAAGCAGAACGATACAAAAGGGGACTGAGCGGTCAGCAAAAAACCCTAATCAAAAAAACCATCCTGAGATTACAAGAACCCATGTGCCAACTCATGGCACATGGGGAGAACCTCAGTCCACTAGAGCTACCAGCTAGCATAGAGACATAATAAGCAAGCTGGACAAAAAACCAAACAACTGAAAATCAGCACTTAGCTTATCCTGAAAGATCTGGGAGCAGGTAGGCAGGAACCAAACAGAGCACATCTGAATACATTGATAGCCGGCAAGGGAAATGACAGAAAGGCCAGGTAAAATAGGAAACACCCAGCCACTGATGGACAGGTGGAAACCAAAGGCCGCAACCCACCAAAGTCACCCAGTACCAGCAGTAACCACCAGAGGGAGCCCACAAACAGAATCCACAACAGTACCCCCCCCTTGAGGAGGGGTCACCGAACCCTCACGAGAACCCCCAGGGCGATCAGGGTGAGCTCTATGGAAGGCGCGGACCAAATCAGTCGCATGAACATCGGAGGCGACCACCCAGGAATTATCCTCCTGACCATAACCCTTCCACTTAACCAAATACTGGAGTTTGCGTCTGGAAACACGAGAATCCAAGATCTTCTCAACAACATACTCCAATTCTCCCTCTACCAGCACCGGAGCAGGAGGCTCAACCGAAGGAACAACGGGCACCTCATACCTCCGCAACAACGACCGATGGAACACATTATGAATAGCAAACGATGCTGGGAGATCCAAACGAAAAGATACAGGGTTAAGAATCTCCGAGATCCTATAAGGACCGATGAACCGAGGCTTGAACTTAGGAGAAGAGACCTTCATAGGGACAAAACGAGAAGACAACCACACCAAATCCCCAACAAGAAGTCGGGGACCCACGCGGCGACGGCGATTAGCAAACTGCTGAGTCTTCTCCTGAGATAACTTCAAATTGTCCACCACCTGATTCCAAATCTGATGTAGCCTGTCCACCACCACGTCCACTCCAGGACAATCCGAAGGCTCCACCTGACCAGAGGAAAAACGAAGATGAAACCCCGAATTACAAAAAAAAGGAGAGACCAACGTGGCCGAACTAGCCCGATTATTAAGAGCAAATTCGGCCAGTGGCAAAAAAGCAACCCAGTCATCTTGATCAGCAGAAACAAAACACCTCAAATAAGTTTCCAAGGTCTGATTAGTTCGCTCCGTCTGGCCATTCGTCTGAGGATGGAATGCAGACGAGAAAGACAAATCAATGCCCATCTTGGCACAAAACGTCCGCCAAAATCTAGACACAAACTGGGATCCCCTGTCAGAAACGATATTCTCCGGAATCCCATGCAAACGAACCACGTTCTGAAAAAATAAAGGGACCAACTCAGAGGAGGAAGGCAACTTAGGCAAGGGCACCAAATGAACCATCTTAGAAAAGCGGTCACACACAACCCAGATAACGGACATTTTCTGTGAAACCGGGAGATCAGAAATAAAATCCATGGAAATGTGCGTCCAAGGCCTCTTCGGGATGGGCAAGGACAACAACAACCCACTAGCCCGAGAACAGCAAGGCTTAGCTCGAGCACACACTTCACAAGACTGCACAAAGGTACGCACATCCCTAGACAAGGAAGGCCACCAAAAAGACCTGGCCACCAAGTCTCTAGTACCAAATATTCCAGGATGACCAGCCAACACAGAAGAATGGACCTCGGAGATGACTCTACTGGTCCAATCATCCGGAACAAACAGTCTTTCTGGTGGACAACGATCCGGTTTATCCACCTGAAACTCCTGCAATGCACGTCGCAAGTCTGGGGATACGGCGGACAATATTACCCCATCCCTAAGGATACCAGTAGGCCCAGAGTCTCCAGGAGAGTCAGGCACAAAACTCCTGGAAAGAGCATCTGCCTTCACATTCTTTGAACCTGGCAGGTATGAAACCACGAAATTGAAACGAGAAAAAAACAACGACCAACGAGCCTGTCTAGGATTCAAACGCCTGGCAGACTCAAGGTAAATGAGATTCTTGTGATCAGTCAAGACCACCACACGATGTTTAGCACCCTCAAGCCAATGACGCCACTCCTCAAATGCCCACTTCATGGCCAAAAGCTCCCGATTACCCACATCATAATTGCGCTCGGCGGACGAGAATTTTCTAGAGAAGAATGCACATGGCTTCATCACCGAGCCATTAGAACTTCTCTGTGACAAAACCGCCCCCGCTCCAATCTCGGAAGCATCAACCTCAACCTGAAAAGGAAGTGAAACATCTGGTTGACACAACACAGGAGCAGAAGAAAACCGGCGCTTAAGTTCCTGAAAGGCCTCCACGGCCGCAGGAGACCAATCAGCAACATCAGCACCCTTTTTAGTCAAATCAGTCAAAGGTTTAACAATACTGGAAAAATTAGCAATGAACCGACGATAAAAATTAGCAAACCCCAAGAACTTCTGAAGGCTCTTAACAGATGTAGGTTGTGTCCAGTCACAAATCGCCTGAACCTTGACGGGATCCATCTCAATAGTAGAAGGAGAAAAAATGTACCCCAAAAAAGAAATCTTCTGGACTCCGAAGAGACACTTTGAGCCCTTCACAAACAGAGAATTGGCCCGCAGAACCTGAAACACCTTCCTGACCTGTAGAACATGAGACTCCCAGTCATCAGAAAACACCAAAATATCATCCAAATACACAATCATAAACTTATCCAGATATTCACGGAAAATATTGTGCATAAAGGACTGAAAGACTGACGGAGCATTGGAGAGTCCAAAAGGCATTACCAAATACTCAAAATGGCCCTCAGGCGTATTAAATGCAGTTTTCCACTCATCACCCTGTTTTATCCGCACCAGATTATACGCACCGCGAAGATCTATCTTAGTGAACCACCTAGCCCCCTTAATGCGAGCAAACAAATCAGTCAATAATGGCAATGGATACTGATACTTGACTGTGATCTTATTCAGAAGGCGATAATCTATACAAGGCCTCAGGGAACCATCCTTTTTTGCCACAAAAAAAAAACCTGCTCCCAGAGGGGACGAAGATGGACGAATATGTCCCTTTTCCAAGGACTCCTTAATATAATTCCGCATAGCAGTATGCTCTGGCAGTGACAGATTAAATAAACGACCCTTAGGGAACTTACTGCCAGGAATCAATTCTATAGCACAGTCACAATCTCTATGCGGAGGGAGCGAATTGAGCTTAGGCTCCTCAAAAACATCCCTATAGTCAGACAAAAACGCAGGGATCTCAGAAGGAGTAGATGAAGCGATTGAAATCGGAGGTGCATCATCATGAACCCCCTGACATCCCCAGCTTAACACAGACATTGTTTTCCAGTCCAGGACAGGATTATGAGTTTGTAACCATGGCAGACCAAGCACTAGTACATCATGTAAATTATAAAGTACAAGGAAGCGAATCACCTCCTGATGAACGGGAGTCATGCGCATGGTCACTTGTGTCCAATACTGCGGTTTATTCATAGCCAATGGTGTAGAGTCAATTCCCTTCAGAGGAATAGGAACTTCCAGAGGTTCCAGACTAAAACCGCAGCGTTTAGCAAATGACCAATCCATAAGACTCAGGGCAGCGCCCGAATCCACATAGGCATCGACGGAAATGGAAGACAGTGAAAAAATCAGAGTCACAGACAAAATGAACTTAGGCTGCAGAGTACCAATGGCAAAAGATTTATCAACCCTTTTTGTGCGTTTAGAGCATGCTGATATAACATGAGCTGAATCACCACAATAGAAACACAATCCATTTTTCCGCCTATAATTTTGCCGTTCACTTCTGGACTGAATTCTATCACATTGCATAGTCTCAGGTGCCTGTTCAGAAGACACCGCCAACTGGTGCACGGGTTTGCGCTCCCGTAAACGCCGATCAATCTGAATGGCCATAGCCATAGACTCATTCAGACCTGTAGGCGTAGGGAACCCCACCATAATATCCTTAATGGCCTCAGAAAGACCATTTCTGAAGTTTGCAGCCAGGGCGCACTCATTCCACTGAGTAAGCACCGACCATTTCCGAAACTTCTGACAATATATCTCCGCTTCATCATGCCCCTGAGAGAGGGCTAATAAAGCCTTTTCAGCCTGAATCTCCAGGTTAGGTTCCTCATAGAGCAATCCCAATGCCAGAAAAAACGCATCCACACTGAGCAATGCAGGATCCCCTGGTGCCAATGCAAATGCCCAATTCTGAGGGTCGCCCCGCAGGAAAGATATTACAATCTTGACCTGTTGAGCAGGGTCTCCAGAGGAGCGAGATTTTAAAGAAAGAAACAATTTACAATTGTTCCTGAAATTCAGGAAGGTAGATCTATCTCCAGAAAAGAACTCTGGAATAGGAATTCTAGGTTCAGACATGGGAGTGTGAACAACAAAATCCTGTATGTTTTGAACTCTTGCCGCAAGATTACTCAGGCTGGAAGCCAAACTCTGGACATCCATGTTAAACAGCTAAGATCAGAGCCATTCAAGGGTTAAGAGGAGGTAAGAAGCAGCTAGACAGCAATTAAGGGCTAGGCAGCAAAACTCTGAAGGGAAAAAAAAAAAAAAATTCCCTTAAACACTTCTCTTTCTCCTGCTTCAGCCCAAACAATTAACACTTTGTGGGCCGGCTATACTGTCATGAATCCCAATGGCTAGGGATAGCACAGGACAAGCAAAGTACAAATATATTACGGACGAGCTCTAGGGTGACGGAACCTGGGCTGACCGCTGCCCTACGCCTGACAAACGCAACTAGAGATAGCCAGGGAGCGTGCCTACGTTGGTTCTAGACGCCACGCACCAGCCTAAGAGCTAACTAGCACTGCAGAGAAAATAAAGACCTCACTTGCCTCCAGCGGAATGAACCCCAAAAGATATAGTTGCCCCCCACATGTATTGACGGTGAAATGAGAGGAAGGCACACACATAGAGATGATATATATAGTTTTAGCAAATTGAGGCCCGCTGTAAACTAGAAAGCAGAACGATACAAAAGGGGACTGAGCGGTCAGCAAAAAACCCTAATCAAAAAAACCATCCTGAGATTACAAGAACCCATGTGCCAACTCATGGCACATGGGGAGAACCTCAGTCCACTAGAGCTACCAGCTAGCATAGAGACATAATAAGCAAGCTGGACAAAAAACCAAACAACTGAAAATCAGCACTTAGCTTATCCTGAAAGATCTGGGAGCAGGTAGGCAGGAACCAAACAGAGCACATCTGAATACATTGATAGCCGGCAAGGGAAATGACAGAAAGGCCAGGTAAAATAGGAAACACCCAGCCACTGATGGACAGGTGGAAACCAAAGGCCGCAACCCACCAAAGTCACCCAGTACCAGCAGTAACCACCAGAGGGAGCCCACAAACAGAATCCACAACAATTTTCCCTGGAATCTGGGAATCCTGCCTTGCTTAATGTAGAAGCCTTTTTTCAAGCTCTAGGGTTATTATATGATGAACCAAATTCTGTGGATCAAGCGGAGAAGACCTTGTTGGCCCTGTCTCAGGGTCAAGAAGCGGCAGAATTGTATTGTCAGAAATTTAGAAAATGGTCTGTGCTGACTAAATGGAATGAGGATGCTTTGGCGGAAATTTTCAGAAAGGGTCTTTCTGAATCCGTTAAAGATGCTATGGTGGGGTTTCCCGCGCCTATTGGTCTGAGCGATTCTATGTGTCTGGCCATTCAGATTGATCGGCGCCTGCGTGAGCGCAGAGCTGTGCGCGCTGTGGCGTTGTCCTCAGAGCAGATGCCTGAGCCTATGCAGTGCGATAGGATTCTGTCTGGAGCTGAACGACGGGGATTCAGACATCAGAATGGGTTGTGTTTTTACCGTGGTGATGCTTCTCATGTCATTCCGGTCTGCTCTAAGCGTATAAAGAGAATCGCTAGTTCAGTTACCATTGGTACCGTACAACCTAAATTTCTGTTATCTGTGACATTGATCTGCTCATTGTTGTCATTCTCTGTCATGGCGTTTGTAGATTCTGGCGCCGCTTTGAATTTAATGGACTTTGAATTCGCTAGACGTTGTGGTTTCCCCTTGCAGTCTTTGGAGAACCCTATTCCTTTAAGGGGCATTGATGCTACACCTTTGGCTAAAAATAAACCCCAGTTTTGGGCGCAGGTGACCATGTGCATGGCGCCAGCTCATCGGGAGGATTGTCGCTTTTTGGTGTTGCATAATTTGCATGATGTTATTGTGCTGGGTTTTCCATGGTTGCAGGTACATAATCCGGTGTTGGATTGGAAATCTATGTCCGTGACTAGTTGGGGTTGTCAGGGAGTCCATGGTGACGTTCCTTTGATGTCAATCTCCTCTTCTCCCCCTTCTGAAATTCCAAAGTTCTTGTCTGATTTTCAGGATGTGTTCAATGAGCCCAAGTCCAATTCCCTTCCACCGCATAGGGACTGTGATTGTGCTATTGACTTGATTCCAGGTTGTAAGTTTCCTAAGGGCCGACTTTTCAACCTGTCTGTGCCTGAACATACCGCTATGTGGACTTATATTAAGGAGTCTTTGGAGAAAGGGCATATTCGGCCATCGTCTTCACCATTGGGAGCGGGATTTTTTTTTGTTGCCAAAAAGGATGGCTCCTTGAGACCTTGTATTGATTATCGCCTCTTGAATAAGATCACGGTCAAATTTCAATACCCTTTGCCTTTGCTTTCCGATTTGTTTGCTAGGATTAAGGGGGCTAGTTGGTTTACTAAGATTGACCTTCGAGGGGCATATAATCTTATTAAGCAGGGTGACGAATGGAAAACTGCGCTTAATACGCCCGAGGGTCATTTTGAATACCTTGTGATGCCCTTCGGGCTCTCTAATGCTCCGTCTGTTTTTCAGTCCTTCATGCATGATATCTTCCGGAATTATCTTGATAAATTCATGATTGTATATTTGGATGACATTTTGATTTTTTCCGATGATTGGGAGTCTCATGTGAAACAGGTCAGGATGGTTTTTCAGATCCTTCGTGACAATGCTTTGTTTGTGAAGGGGTCTAAGTGTCTTTTTGGAGTACAGAAGGTTTTTTTTTGGGCTTTATTTTTTCTCCCTCATCTATAGAGATGGATCCGGTTAAGGTTCAGGCCATTCACGATTGGATTCAGCCCACGTCCGAGAAAAGTCTTTAGAAGTTTTTGGGCTTTGCTAATCTTTATCGCCGTTTCATTGCTAACTTCTCCAGTGTGGTTAAACCCCTGACCGATTTGACGAAAAAGGGCACTGAATTGGTCCTCTGCGGCTGTCTCTGCCTTTCAGGAGCATAAGCGTCGATTTATTTCTGCTCCGGTGTTGCGTCAGCCAGATGTTTCTCTTCCGTTTCAGGTGGAGGTTGACGCGTCTGAGATTGGGGCAGGGGCCGTTTTATCTCAGAGGAATTCTGATGGTTCCTTGATGAAACCATGTGCCTTCTTTTCCCGAAAGTTTTCGCCTGCTGAGCGTAATTATGATGTAGGCAATCGGGAATTGTTGGCTATGAAGTGGGCGTTCGAGGAATGGCGACATTGGCTTGAGGGAGCCAAGCATCGTATTGTGGTCTTGACCGATCATAAAAATCTGATTTACCTCGAGTCTGCCAAGCGGCTGAATCCTAGACAGGCTCGATGGTCTTTGTTTTTCTCCCGTTTTGATTTCGTGGTCTCGTATCTTCCGGGTTCTAAGAATATTAAAGCTGATGCCCTCTCTAGGAGCTTTTTGCTTGATTCTCCGGAGGTCCTTGAACCGGTCGGCATTCTAAAGGAAGGGGTGGTTCTTTCTGCCATCTCTCTTGATCTGCGACGGGTTCTTCAGGAATTTCAGGCTGACAAACCTGACCGCTGTCCAGTGGGGAAACTGTTCGTTCCTGATAAATGGACTAGTAGGGTGATTTCGGAGTTTCATTGTTCTGTGTTGGCTGGTCATCCTGGTATTTTTGGTATTTTTGGTCACACACACCGACTCAGCGATGTCTACGGGAGATCCAGCGACGAAATAAAGTTCTGGCCTTTCTGCTCCGACCAACGATGGCACAGCAGGATCCTGATCGCTGCTGCCTGTCAAACTCAACGATATCGCTAGCCAGGACGCTGCAACGTCACGGATCGCTAGCGATATCGTTAAGTGTGAAGGTACCTTTATACAACCATGGAGAGCAGCCTTCAGATCTTAAATAAGACATCGCAGTAGAGTCAACAACATAGATCTTGGAGACAAGTGCCAAAACACTAATCTTATCTTGTTATTTTAAAAGGAACTTGACCACGATGTTAGCAGACATAGCTACTGTTGGGTCCAGCAATCTACGGAGACCAACTCAACTCATAGGTGAAGGACAAATAGTGAGTGTATGGGGTACTGGAGATCACTAAGAAACCAAAGGAAGAGAAAACATCCAGAACTTTTCATAAAATCATGTCCTGACCTCTCTTGTTGATGGTGGTCATTGTGGATTTTAGCCCATTTGTTATAGTGCTATATTATATGGCATTAAGGCACTTTATGCTTCTACTCAGGGATCAGAATTTTTCTCCGTAGGCCAAGATATGTGCCTTGGATATAGGCTGTTTCTGAAGATTAACATTCCGGTATATATCTGCTCACAACAAGACAATGGTCTCTCATCCAACTCTATATTGGAATCACTCCAAAAGGCTGAAGACTATATCATGAGTATCTATGCTATGAGTATAAACTGCCTATAAAAATAAATGCCACCTACAGCTCGCTGAAGAAGATAACCAACCAACAGGGAATAGGACATTTTTGGATTACATTACTATCTATATTAATATCTCCAATAAGAATTTTGTAATTGACTTTGAAACTATATACATTTTGTTAATCTTTACGTTGCATAAAATTCCACATTTTTAAAATGTGATAGAATAGAAAAAAGAAAGAAAGAAAATGTTTGTGATATAGCCATTAATGCAAAGACTCAGCATCAGCAGCAATTATATGGAGCATGCAACAGGGATGGAATATTTTGTGTCACTTTCATCTGGCCTGATCTCAGGCAGCAGTTACCTTCTCTGCACGGAAGGAGAATTCTCATCCGTGCCCTGACACTCTGGATAATTAGGCCCTGTCAGAGTGTGGAGGGAGATCCACAGTTTGCCTGGTCACCCTTGTGAGTGATAATGGAGCGGCACTGACAAGAAGGAATACATGATAGAGCAGCATCACTGCAGGTTTAACATTAGGTCCAGTGACACTAGCATGAACAGAGCAGGGGGTGGAGAATGGTCCTTCTGAAATCTGTCAGGTTGACTTACTAAATGTGTACAAATTTATGCTGCACTGAATACGGCTGCGATGGCAACAAATAAGAACCTAATGCTCATGTCTATAGCCATAGATTCATCTGCATCATCTTTCTTCGTGTCGGATGTAGGGGTGATGCAACCTCTTTTACATAATGTAAATTATATGATATTACATAGTTAACATAGATGGATTGGTTGAAAAAGACTTAGGTCCATTAAGTTCAGCCTTTCTCCACCAGTTATACATTCTCTATTACTAGATTATATACAGTATAACCCACAATGCCATTTGCTATATGAAGAGCATCCAGTACTTTTGTACATACTGATATAGTATCAGCCATTACTACTACATACAGTAGGTCATTCCACAGCCAAAGACGGGGTCACCGATGGGCAGGATTAGTGACGCGCTTCCGCGTGATTACATCAAATGCCACTGTCAGATTCACAGAGGCATTTTACGGGTTAACAGCCGCGGGTGAATCGCGGGTGGTGTTCTGAGGTTCTTCCTGCACTCTGACCCTGGATCCAAGATGGCCCTGGGGTCCTTCCGGGTCCTGCAGGGAGGTGTCTACTCAGTGCCTGCTGAGAGTAGGACCTGAGAAGCCTCCTTCACTGCCTGTCAGATCGCTAATCTGACACAGTGCTGTGCAAAGTGGCAGATCAGCGATCTGACTTTATACAGTGATGTCCCACCCTGGGACAATGGAAAAAGTAAAAAAAAATAATATTATATTGGATCAAAATATTTTCTTTAAAATTCCTAAATAAAGAAAAAAAATAAAATAAATTGTTCCAATAAATACATTTCTTTATGTAAATAAAAAAAACACAATAAAAGTACACATATTTAGTATCAGTAACTACCCGACCTATAAAACTGTCTCTCTAGTTAACCCTTCAGTGAACACCGTAAGAAAAAAAAAAACAGGCAAAAAACAATGCTTTATCATCATACCGCCGAACAACAAAAAGTGGAATAACACGCGATCAAAAAGATGGATATAAATAAACATGGTACCGCTGAAAAGTCATCTTGTCCCGCCAAAAACATGCTGCCAGCGAAAAAATAAAGTTATAGCTCTCAGAATAAAGCGATGCAACGATGCAAAAACATTTTTTTTTTTAATAAAATAGTTTTTATTGTATAACAGCGCCAAAACATAAAAAAATATAAATTAGGTATCGCTGTAATTGTACTGACCCAAAGAATAAAACTGCCTTATCAATTTTACCACACACGGAACGGTATAAGCGCCCCACCCAAAAAAAATTAATGAATTGCTGTTTTTTGCTCATTCTGCCTCCCAAAAAATCATAATAAAAAGTGATTAAAAAATGTCATGTACCCGAAAATGGTACCAATAAAAACGTCAACCCATCCAGCAAAAAAAAAAAGACCTCACATGACTCTGTGGGCCAAAATATGGAAAAACTCTAGCTCTCAAAATGTGATGATGCAAAAACTATTTTTTGGAATAAAAAGCGTCTTTTAGCGTGTGACAGCTGCCAATCATGAAAACCCGCTATGGGTAGTAAATCAAACTCCCTTTTATCACCCCCTTAGCTAAGGAAAAATATTAAAATATAAAAAATTTATTTATTTCCATTTTCCGTTTTCCCGTTAGAGTTACGGCTAAAGTTAGGGTTATGGTTGGGGCTAAAGTTAGGGTTTGGGCTAAAGTTAGGGTTAGGGTTAGGGCTAAAGTTAGGGTTAGGGTTTGGATTAGGGTTAGGGTTGGGATTACGTTTATGGTTGAGATTAGGGTTGGGATTAGGGTTAGGGGCATGTCAGGGTTAGGGGTGTGGTTAGGGTTATGGTTAGGGTTGGGATTAGGTTTAGGGGTGTTTGGGGGTTAGGGGTGTGATGGGGTTAGGGTTGTGGTGAGGGTTGTGATTAGGGTTAGGGGTGTGTTTGGGTTAGGGGTGTGTTGAGGTTAGGGTTGGAGTTAGAATTGGGGAGGTTTCCACTGTTTAGGCACATCAGGGGCTTTCCAAATGTGGCATGGTGTCCGATCTCAATTCCAGCCAATTCTGCATTGAAAAAGTCAAACGGTGCTCGTTCCCTTCCAAGCTCTGCCGTGCACCTAAACAGTGGTTTACCCCCACATATCAGGTATCAGCATACTCAGGACAAATTGGACAAAAACTTTTGCAGTAAAATTTCTCCTGTTACCCTTTTGAAAATAAAAATTTGGGGGCTAAAAAATCATTTTTGTGGGAAAAAAATTTTTTTTTTATTTTCACAGCTCTGCGTTATAAACTTTAGTGAAACACTTGGGGGTTTAAAGTTCCCACAACACATCTAGATAACTTCTTTGGGGGGGTCTAGTTTCCAAAATGATGTCACTTGTGGGGATTTTCTACTGTTTAGGCACATCAGTGGCTCTGCAAACGCAACATGACACCCGCAGACCATTCCATCAAAGTCTGCATTCCAAAATGTCACTACTTCCCTTCCGAGCCCCCGACGTGTGCCGAAACAGTAGTTTTTAGGACTCAGAACAAATTGCACAACAACTTTTGGGGTCCAATTTCTCCAGATGGGAAAATTAAAAATTGTGGCGAAAAGATCATTTTGTGAAAAAAATATGATTTTTTATTTTTACAGCTCTATATTATATACTTCTGTGAAGTACTTGAGGGTTTAAAGTCCTCACCACACATTTAGATAAGTTCCTTAGGGGTCTACTTTCCAAAATGGTGTCACTTGTGCGCGGTTTCCACTGTTTAGGCACATCAGGGGCTCTCCAAAACGCGATATGGCATTCGATCTCAATTCCAGCAAATTTTGCATTGAAAAGTCAAACGGCACTCCTTCGCTTCCGAGCTCTGCCATGCGCCCAAACAGTGGTTTACCCCCACATGTGGGGTATCAGCGTACTTAGGACAAATTGTCCAACAACTTTTGGAGTCCAATTTCTCCTGTTACCCTTGGTAAAATAAAACAAATTAGATCTGAATTAAATTTGTAAAAAAAGTAAAATGTTAATTTTTTTTAAAGGTTCCAAATTTCCTGTTTAGCACCTGAAGGGTAAATAAACTTCTTGAATGTGGTTTTGAACACCTTGAGGGGTGCAGTTTTTAAAATGGTGTCACTTTTAGGTATTTTCTATCATATAGACCCTTTCAAAGTGACTTCAAATGTGATGTGGTCCCTAAAAAAAAATGGTGTTGTAAAAATGAGAAATCGCTGGTCAACTTTTAACCATTAAAACTCCCTAACAAAAAAAAAAAATTGGTTCCAAAATTGTGCTGATGTAAAGTAGACATGTCGGAAATGTTACTTATTAAGTATTTTGTGTGACATATCTGTGTGATTTAAGGGCATGAAAATTCAAAGTTGGAAAATTGCGAAATTTTCAAAATTTTAGCCAAATTTCTGCTTTTTTCACAAATAAACGCAAGTCATGTCAAAGAAATTTTACAACTATCATGAAGTACAATATGTCACGAGAAAACATTGTCAGAATCACCGGGATCCCTTGAAGCATTCCAGAGTTATAACCTCATAAAGGGACAGTGGTCAGAATATAAAAAATTGGCCTGGTCATTAACATGCAAACCACCCTTGGGGGTAAAAGGGTTAAAAAGAGAAAACATAGTAGTTTGACAATAAATGGCTTCACCCAACCACTAACCATGAGTGGAGAAAAAGTTTTGGTGTTATCATTCATATTCTCTGAAAAAAGGCCAAGAAAGCAAAAATTCTGCCGGGGTATGTAAACTTTTGAGCACAACTTTATACGCCGCATGTCGTGAAGGGGTTAAGTCACATACAAAAGTTGTTAAGTGCTCTGGGTGTAACAGAGCACTTAAGAAGCCACTGCCTTCTGAGGTTCTTTATCTGCCTACTGCTTTCATCTTTAGCTTGATTGATGGCTCACTGTCTGAACTCTGATTACTCAGAAATGCAGCAACAGGTAGAAGATATAAAACTGTCAATGGTTTTGCACTTCAAACAGCTGCATGCCCACACATGTGGTTTGGTTGGGGGAGGTTAATCTTACTGTTAGATCCTCTTTAAAGAGTTCCTGTGATTTACAGTAATGTTATTAATCTACAGAAATAGTGGTAATCAGCAGATAAATATCTTTAAATTATGTCTAGTTGCCATATAGGAACAGTGACTACAGGAAGAAAATGAAGTTGTATTCTCGATCAAATGTTCACTTCCAGTCAGGGGCGTAACGACCGCGGTCGCAGCGGTCGCCATTACGACCGGGCCCCGCAGGTCAGGGGCCCCGGGCCGGCAGGTCAGGGCAGGGCCGGGCTGGACATCGGGCACTTCTGGCAAATGCCAGAAGAGCCGATGCCAGTAGTGGGCCGCTGCACTGTTCCTCCCCCCCCCCGCCGCCGCCGCCGCCGCATTTAACTATACCGGCGTCTATGACACCGGTATAGTTCAATGCAATGATGGAGGAGAGCGTCACCTGACGCTCCCTCTCCCATCATTCCCCGCTCTGCCTCTGACAGTACACTGCGGGTGCGCGATGACGTCATATCATCGCGCACCTGCAGTGTCCTGGGCAGACTGCAGCCACCAGGAGCAGCGCGGGCAAAAGGAAAGGTGAGGAGAGTTTTTTTTTTTCTTTTTCACCGGACTGTGGGGCCATTATCGGGGGGGGGGAGATGAGATGCGGGCTGTGCTCTATATACCCCTGTGCTGGCTGTGCTCTATATACCCCTGTGCTGGCTGTGCTGCATATACCCCTGTGCGGGCTCTGCTGTATATATCCCTGTGCGGGCTGTGCTGTATATATCCCTGTGCGGGCTGTGCTGTATATATCCCTGTGCTGGCTGTGCTCTATATACCCCTGTGCTGGCTGTGCTCTATATACCCCTGTGCTGGCTGTGCTCTATATACCCCTGTGCTGGCTGTGCTGCATATACCCCTGTGCGGGCTCTGCTGTATATACCCCTGTGTGGGCTCTGCTGTATATATCCCTGTGCGGGCTGTGCTCTATATACCCCTGTGCTGGCTGTGCTGTATATACCCCTGTGCGGGCTGTGCTGTATATACCCCTGTGCCGGCTGTGCTGTATATACCCCTGTGCCGGCTGTGCTGTATATACCCCTGTGCGGGCTCTGCTGTATATACCCCTGTGCGGGCTGTGCTCTATATACCCCTGTGCGGGCTGTGCTCTATATACCCCTGTGCGGGCTGTGCTGTATATACCCCTGTGCGGGCTGTGCTGTATATACCCCTGTGCGGGCTCTGCTCTATATACCCCTGTGCGG
Source organism: Ranitomeya variabilis (assembly GCF_051348905.1). Classification (NCBI taxonomy): domain Eukaryota; kingdom Metazoa; phylum Chordata; class Amphibia; order Anura; family Dendrobatidae; genus Ranitomeya; species Ranitomeya variabilis. The sequence continues at coordinate 69,306,247 of NC_135239.1, read as the reverse complement.
GCTGTGCTGTATATACCCCTGTGCGGGCTGTGCTGTATATACCCCTGTGCGGGCTGTGCTGTATATACCCCTGTGCGGGCTCTGCTCTATATACCCCTGTGCTGGCTGTGCTGTATATACCCCTGTGCGGGCTCTGCTGTATATACCCCTGTGCGGGCTCTGCTGTATATACCCCTGTGCGGGCTCTGCTGTATATACCCCTGTGCGGGCTGTGCTGTATATACCCCTGTGCGGGCTGTGCTCTATATACCCCTGTGCGGGCTGTGCTGGATATACCACTGTGCGGGCTGTGCTGTATATACCACTGTGTGGGCTCTGCTGTATATACCCCTGTGCGGGCTCTGCTGTATATATCCCTGTGCGGGCTGTGCTGTATATATCCCTGTGCGGGCTGTGCTGTATATATCCCTGTGCTGGCTGTGCTCTATATACCCCTGTGCTGGCTGTGCTCTATATACCCCTGTGCTGGCTGTGCTCTATATACCCCTGTGCTGGCTGTGCTGCATATACCCCTGTGCGGGCTCTGCTGTATATACCCCTGTGTGGGCTCTGCTGTATATACCCCTGTGCGGGCTGTGCTCTATATACCCCTGTGCGGGCTGTGCTCTATATACCCCTGTGCGGGCTGTGCTGTATATACCCCTGTGCGGGCTGTGCTGTATATACCCCTGTGCGGGCTGTGCTGTATATACCCCTGTGCGGGCTGTGCTGTATATACCCCTGTGCGGGCTCTGCTGTATATACCCCTGTGCGGGCTCTGCTGTATATACCCCTGTGCGGGCTGTGCTCTATATACCCCTGTGCGGGCTGTGCTCTATATACCCCTGTGCTGGCTGTGCTCTATATACCCCTGTGCCGGCTGTGCTGTATATACCCCTGTGCTGGCTGTGCTGTATATACCCCTGTGCGGGCTTTGCTGTACATACCACTGTGCGGGCTGTGCTGTATATACCACTGTGCGGGCTGTGCTGGATATACCACTGTGCGGGCTGTGCTGGATATACCACTGTGCGGGCTGTGCTGGATATACCACTGTGCGGGCTGTGCTGGCACCCAACACCATGTTGCAGTGCAGGAGATTCCTGCAACAGTCCGAGGCGTATCTAGGGGAAGGGGGTGGGGGGGCGTCACGGAGGTAGGGGGGGGGGGCCCCATTTGGAAGTTCGCACCGGGGCCCATAACTTTGTAGTTACGCCACTGCTTCCAGTCATTGGGGAGGTGCAGGAAGCACTAACAGTCACTGCTTACTATGTAATGGTTTCTAGACCAATCTCCAGCCATCATTGTATCCGTGACAAAAACTGGACCCATTACCGAAGAGAACCGACCTTCATTGAAACCTCCATTGCTTCATTACAGCTTCTGGTCTCCACTTGGAGGCCACATGAGCAGAGACATAAAAAGAGTTTCACAAGGGAATGTCTCACAAGTAAAACTCATAGGATACTGGTGTGGTTTGACATAACATATGGTAGCTGGACCCCTCTAGTCTTTATTTCAGGTGCACTAAGAGCTCGATGTTACATTGATCAGATGGTGGAACCAGTGGTACGGTCCTTCTTCAAAGTGTCCCAGGAGCGGTTTTTCAAGCACCACTGCAGTGGTTTATTTTTCATCCCTGGAGTGGTGCTTTTAGAGTAAGTTATCTGCTGCTGGTCATATACTCACCCTCTAGCATCTTTACCAGTTTTCGGTGCTGGTCTCGTGATGCCATCTTGTGAGCGCAGCTTCTGAATGGCCAGAACTCAGAAGCTATATCACAAGCTCTCAATACATCTCTATGCGAGCCGGAATGAGGCCAGAACAAAGCTTTCATAGACTTACATTAATTTGCGAGCTCTGGCGAGCTCCAAGAAACACTGGGGGAGTCGGCAGGTCATAAACTGAAGGAGATGAAGCAGAGCGGTGGGTGAAAACAGATTATAACGCCAGGAGGTGAGTATCAGACAGTTGGCAGGGGACTTGAATTTTAAGCAACACTCAAGCAGTGAAATAAAAAAAAAAGCTGAAATAGTGCTTTAAATACCCCAACACCAGGCTGCGTGTTGTTCGTGCCACTGTGAGTAGCCAACATTGCCTAAAAGTGCTACAACAGCCTGCAGTGCCTCCAGATTTGTCTTCCATCAAGCACATTTGGGACGTCATTGGTAGTCAAATACAAAAGAAGCTGCCAGAGATGGATCTTGATGATTTGCTGAAGTGCATTCAGCATTGCAGAACATTTCTCAGACACCATTTTTAGACATGTACAGAAAGTGCGGAGATATTTGTGTGTAGCCTTCATTCAAAAAACGGAAGAAATTGAAATCTTTTGAAAATGTTGTTTCTATTTTGTCCATCATTTGCATATTATTAACATGTCTATCCATCCTGTTATTTCTATAATTTTACAACTTTTCCTTCTTGGTGTTGCAACTTCAATGTTGAAGTGTGTATGTACAGTATATATGGCTGCTATTACTCTAAATGTGAACTGATATGCCGGTAACAATTGTTGTTACGGTTTCTAAGTGAGATAGTCATCTGTTCGCACGTTCCCCTCTTGTGTGTTCACACGTTCCCGTTTCGCAGATGATGTGCTGCTTATGCTCCGCAGATACTAAGCTCTGAAAGGGGATCTATCAGCCAGTTCCCATAAACAGATTTCTCTAAGTTTGCTCGACAGGAAGATTGCAGATTATAAATTATACAGCATTTATAATCATGAAAACATCTGTTGTAGGAGAATTCCAGTGTCTCAGGCCAGCTCAAGGCTCCAGGACACAGTGTGAAGGGACCGCACCAATCAGCACCTGTCTGCTCCCATATTCTATTTGATTTTTATGATCTTTGACATCAGCCTTCACAACAGATGATCTATCTGCGCGTCTGTCGAGCTGCCTTTTTTTTTTGGCTGACTGCTGCTGACTTAAACTTTGTCTACCGTGAGTTGGAGAGACACGAACTAAACTCAAACTTTCAGGTTTTATATTTTTGTCATATTCATTTAGTTTAATCTAATGGGGATTTTATATGATGAGTATAACTCACCAGAGGAGAGTGCTGCAATCCGGTATAACATATACATTGCTCTAAAAGTGTTATTAAAGTGAGATTTACCACACAGACAGACATAGAATTTGATTCTAGAATGGATGTATCAGCGGATCAGACAGTTGGGGGTAGAATAAGCCAGGTGCCTATTAAGTGCAAAGAATCTGTACATTTATCTAATACATGTGCAATTCCTTTCACTGGTTTCTGTGAACACTCTTAGGTCGGCGTCACACCTAACGTATAAAATTACGGTCCGTTTTTTACAGCCGAGATACGCAGAAATATTCCCGAACAGTGATCCGTATGTCATCCGTGTGCAATGCGAGGATGCGATTTTTTACTCAAAAAAGTATCTGTGTGTCATCTGTATGGCATCCGTACAGTGAGATTTTCTCGTCGGCTTGCAAAATGGACATATAATGGATTTATAAGGAGGTAAAACACAAGAAGAGTCTGGGGGCGGTTACCTTCTCGGCTCTGTGCCTGGAACCATTGAGCTGTGCTGCAGGTTCCCCAAGGGGCAGACTTAGAGACTGGGACAGGAAGGAAGTGGGCAGAGAGCGGGAAAGGGACACGTGCAAGGGACAGAGCAGCGTGAGCAGTGGTCAGAGCAGGGTGCAGCTGCGCTCCAGGAGAGGGAGAGCTCCCGGTCTGAGGACAAATACAGGGAGACTGCCCAGAAAGACTGCATCTTGTGAGTACATGAAAGCGGACTCTGCTGTGACTGGAGAGGGGCGCTTTGAGACTCGTGTAGAGACATTGGCCCGTGCAGAGACTTCGACCCCCTTGTCCCCACGGTATCAGTACAGAGCCCCTGATTCCTGGTACAGAGACTTAACAGTGCAGAGCCCCTGATTCCTGGTACAGAGACTTAACAGTGCAGAGCCCCTGATTCCTGGCTGTGCTGTAAAAGCTAAAGACTCAGAGCCTGTGCATACCACATTAACTCCCGAAACCCCAGGCAGCAGGCTCCTAGAGACTACTCAGCCCACGGACAACAGAGGGACGACAAGTGCCGCTGTTTCTCGGCACCTACGTTGGAGAAGACGACTATTCAAGCAAGTCCTCATCAGACTGATAAGTGTTCTTTTCTCAAGAAATCTTGCTTACTTCAGTTACATTGTTTCACTCCCATATTTTTGCACTGTTTTATTGCTAGTTATTTTCCATTGCTTCCTCCCTGCGAGGAGAACCTGATTCCTGTTATTAAACCCCTCAACTGTTGGTCTGTCTGTTCCGTGGTGACATACTCAGTACCTGCATACTATTACATTTGGCATAGTCGGCAGGATGTCACACGGTAGCGCGGACAGGGCAGACCAAGCAGCTGGGGAAGTTCCCAGGTCTAGCATTTCCCTGGGAGCCATGTTGAATAATTTGCCAAGGTTCACTGGGAACAATGTAATGTTGTGGAGTTGGACAGAGCGTATCCGGGGAATGATGCGGATGCATCCCATGACACCAGCCCTGGAGGCAGAAATTGCATTGATGGCCCTGGAGGGAGAGGCGCGGGATTCTGTCATGCATAGGTCCCCCCGGGAGAGAGAGACCCTGGATAAAGTGCTGCACATACTTGAGGAGACGCATGGAAACCCCACTGACATAGGGGAATGTTGTGAATTTGCTTTTTGCTCCCTCTAGTGGTTACTAGTTTTTTGACTCTGGTTTTTCTGTCATTCCTTTTATCCGCACCTGGGTCGTTAGTTAGGGGTGTTGCTATATAAGCTCCCTGGACCTTCAGTTCAATGCCTGGCATCGTAGTTATCAGAGCTAGTCTGCTGTGCTCTTGTCTACTGATCCTGGTTCCAGTTATATCAGCTAAGTCTGCCTTTTGCTTTTTGCTATTTGTTTTGGTTTTGTATTTTTGTCCAGCTTGTTCCTAATCTATATCCTGACCTTTGCTGGAAGCTCTAGGGGGCTGGTGTTCTCCCCCCGGACCGTTAGACGGTTCGGGGGTTCTTGAATTTCCAGTGTGGATTTTGATAGGGTTTTTGTTGACCATATAAGTTACCTTTCTTTATTCTGCTATCAGTAAGCGGGCCTCTCTGTGCTAAACCTGGTTCATTTCTGTGTTTGTCATTTCCTCTTACCTCACCGTCATTATTTGTGGGGGGCTTCTATCCAGCTTTGGGGTCCCCTTCTCTGGAGGCAAGAAAGGTCTTTGTTTTCCTCTACTAGGGGTAGCTAGATTCTCCGGCTGGCGCGTGTCATCTAGAATCAACGTAGGAATGATCCCCGGCTACTTCTAGTGTTGGCGTTAGGAGTAGATATATGGTCAACCCAGTTACCACTGCCCTATGAGCTGGATTTTTGCATTCTGCAGACTTCCACGTTCCTCTGAGACCCTCGCCATTGGGGTCATAACAGTGCAACCAGGGCCTCTCTGCGACAAAACGGCCCCTGCCCCAATCTCCGAAGCATCCACCTCAACCTGAAAGGGAAGTGAGACGTCAGGCTGGCACAAAACAGGCGCCGAAGTAAACCGGCGTTTCAACTCCTGGAAAGCCTCCACGGCAGCAGGAGCCCAGTTAGCTACATCGGAGCCCTTCTTGGTCATATCCGTCAAAGGTTTCACAATGCTAGAAAAATTAGCGATAAAACGACGGTAGAAGTTAGCGAAGCCCAAGAACTTCTGAAGACTCTTAACTGACGAGGGCTGAGTCCAATCAAGAATAGCTCGGACCTTGACTGGGTCCATCTCCACAGCAGAAGGGGAAAAAATGAACCCCAAAAAGGGAACCTTCTGTACACCAAAGAGACACTTTGAGCCCTTGACAAACAAAGAATTTTCACGCAAAATTTTAAAGACCAACCTGACCTGCTCCACATGCGAATCCCAATCATCAGAAAAAAACAAAATATCATCCAGATAAACAATCAAAAATTTATCCAGATACTTCCGGAAAATGTCATGCATAAAGGACTGAAAAACTGAAGGCGCATTGGAGAGCCCAAAAGGCATCACCAAGTACTCAAAATGACCTTCGGGCGTATTGAATGTGGTTTTCCATTCATCACCTTGCTTAATGCGCACAAGGTTGTACGCACCACGAAGGTCTATCTTGGTGAACCACTTGGCACCCTTAATCCGGGCAAACAAGTCAGACAACAGCGGTAAAGGATACTGAAATTTGACAGTGATCTTATTTAAAAGCCGATAATCAATACAAGGTCTCAAAGATCCGTCCTTTTTTGCCACAAAAAAGAATCCCGCACCAAGAGGGGAAGAAGACGGACGAATATGTCCTTTCTCCAGAGACTCCTTGATATATGAACGCATAGCGGTATGTTCAGGTACCGACAGATTAAACAGTCTTCCCTTAGGAAATTTACTGCCTGGGATCAAATCTATAGCACAGTCACAGTCCCTATGAGGAGGCAGTGCACTGGACTCAGACTCACTGAAGACATCCTGATAATCAGACAAATACTCCGGGACTTCCGAAGGCGTAGAAGAAGCAATAGACACAGGCAGGGAATCCCCATGAATACCACGACAGCCCCAACTTGAGACTGACATAGCCTTCCAGTCCAGGACTGGATTATGGGTCTGTAACCATGGCAGCCCTAAAACAACCAAATCATGCATTTTATGTAAAACCAGAAAACGTATCACCTCGCGGTGTTCAGGAGTCATGCACATGGTAACCTGTGTCCAATACTGCGGTTTATTTGCTGCCAATGGTGTAGCATCAATACCCCTAAGAGGAATAGGATTTTCTAATGGTTCAAGAGTAAAACCACAGCGCTTAGCAAATGAGAGATCCATGAGACTCAGGGCAGCACCTGAATCTACAAACGCCATGACAGGATAAGATGACAGTGAGCAAATCAAAGTTACAGACAGAATAAATTTAGGTTGCAAATTACCAACGGTGACAGGACTAACAACCTTAGCTATACGTTTAGAGCATGCTGAGATAACATGTGTAGAATCACCACAGTAGTAGCACAAGCCATTCCGGCGTCTATGAATTTTCCGCTCATTTCTAGTCAGGATACTATCACATTGCATTAAATCAGGTGTCTGTTCAGACAACACCATGAGGGAATTTGCGGTTTTTCTATCACATTGCACCGAATTAGGTGTCTGTTCAGACAACACCATGAGGGGATTTGCGGTTTTGCGCTCCCGCAACCGCCGGTCAATTTGAATAGCCAGTGCCATAGTATCATTCAGACCTGTGGGAATGGGAAAACCCACCATCACATTCTTAATGGCTTCAGAAAGGCCATTTCTAAAATTAGCGGCCAGTGCACACTCGTTCCAATGTGTCAGCACGGACCATTTCCGAAATTTTTGGCAATACACTTCAGCCTCGTCCTGCCCCTGAGACATAGCCAGCAAGGCCTTTTCTGCCTGAATCTCAAGATTGGGTTCCTCATAAAGTAAACCGAGCGCCAGAAAAAACGCATCAAGATCAGCCAATGCCGGATCTCCTGGCGCCAGCGAAAAAGCCCAATCCTGAGGGTCGCCCCGTAAGAACGAAATAACAATTTTTACTTGCTGAGCAGAATCTCCAGATGAACAGGGTCTCAGGGACAAAAACAATTTACAATTATTCACGAAATTCCTAAACTTAAACCTGTCTCCGGAAAACAGTTCAGGAATCGGTATTTTAGGTTCTGACCTATGAAGGTCTCCTCTCCCAAATTTAAACCTCGTTTTATTGGGCCTTACAAGATATTGGAAATCCTTAATCCTGTATCTTTTCGTCTGGATCTTCCTGTGTCGTTTGCTATTCACAATGTATTTCATAGGTCCTTGTTGCGGCGGTACATTGTGCCTGTAGTTCCTCCTGCTGAGCCTCCTGCTCCGGTGTTGGTTGAGGGCGAGTTGGAGTACGTGGTGGAGAAGATCTTGGATTCTCGCCTCTCCAGGCGGAGGCTTCAGTACCTGGTCAAGTGGAAGGGCTATGGTCAGGAGGATAATTCCTGGGTGGTCGCCTCTGATGTTCATGCGGCCGATTTAGTTCGTGCCTTTCATGCCGCTCATCCTGATCGCCCTGGTGGTCGTGGTGAGGGTTCGGTGACCCCTCACTAAGGGGGGGGTACTGTTGTGAATTTGCTTTTTGCTCCCTCTAGTGGTTACTAGTTTTTTGACTCTGGTTTTTCTGTCATTCCTTTTATCCGCACCTGGGTCGTTAGTTAGGGGTGTTGCTATATAAGCTCCCTGGACCTTCAGTTCAATGCCTGGCATCGTAGTTATCAGAGCTAGTCTGCTGTGCTCTTGTCTACTGATCCTGGTTCCAGTTATATCAGCTAAGTCTGCCTTTTGCTTTTTGCTATTTGTTTTGGTTTTGTATTTTTGTCCAGCTTGTTCCTAATCTATATCCTGACCTTTGCTGGAAGCTCTAGGGGGCTGGTGTTCTCCCCCCGGACCGTTAGACGGTTCGGGGGTTCTTGAATTTCCAGTGTGGATTTTGATAGGGTTTTTGTTGACCATATAAGTTACCTTTCTTTATTCTGCTATCAGTAAGCGGGCCTCTCTGTGCTAAACCTGGTTCATTTCTGTGTTTGTCATTTCCTCTTACCTCACCGTCATTATTTGTGGGGGGCTTCTATCCAGCTTTGGGGTCCCCTTCTCTGGAGGCAAGAAAGGTCTTTGTTTTCCTCTACTAGGGGTAGCTAGATTCTCCGGCTGGCGCGTGTCATCTAGAATCAACGTAGGAATGATCCCCGGCTACTTCTAGTGTTGGCGTTAGGAGTAGATATATGGTCAACCCAGTTACCACTGCCCTATGAGCTGGATTTTTGTATTCTGCAGACTTCCACGTTCCTCTGAGACCCTCGCCATTGGGGTCATAACAGGGGAACTTCGCATGTGACTGTTTCACTGGGTACAATGGGAGGGGGAGACCATGACCCAATTCATGAACGCCCTACAAGAGCTTCACACTGCTATCAGATGAAAGGACGGTGTAGGGGTTAGGTCAGTTGATGTGGTGCTCAGAGATCAGCTGGTGACGGGACTGCATTAGGCAATGATGAAACAGGCACTGCGAGAGCACATGCGAGTAAAGCCAGACATGACTTTCTCTGAGGTTGGCAGTGAGGCACGTGTGCGAGAACAAGAACAGGGAGTGACGGGGCTGGTGGGAAGGGTGCAGAGCGGGGAGGTAACCACCACCGCAGGCAATATCCCCCAGTGGGTGGAGGACCTGAGTATGGAGATTAGACAGGTCCGTGAAGAAATGGCGGCCTCCAGAAGAACTCTGACAGAAGAGCCCGGCCCTCTTGTGCGAGACAGAGAAGCTGCCCCCGAAGGGAGGGTGAAACTACCAGGAGGAGAAGCCCTCTTACATGCTACACTTGTGGAGAATCCGGCCACATTGCTCGATGGTGTCCCCGGCGGAGCCGACCATCCCCGCGCCCTCCTTTAAACTAGGTGGCTCTGAGCTCGAGGGGCACCGCTCAGAGTGTGAAGAACAGAGGAGGAGTAGTAAAAGTCCCCACAGCCTTGTTTCCATGTGCCCTCTGGTCTGGGCAGAAATCAATGGAAGAGCAGTGCGATGCTTGAAAGACACCGTCTCACAAGTGACCACCATGCCTGAGAGATATTTCCGCCGTCACTTCACAGAGGTGCTACAGCCCGAATGGGGCCCTGTGATCAAACTTATGGTGGCCAATCACTTGCCCATCCCGGTCGCAGGGGTGGTATGGATGAACATAGAGGTCTGCGGAAAAGACCTCAGGAGAAGAGGAGTGGTACTGGTGGATGGAGAGGTAGCTAAAGACCATACCGTGACCCTGGGCATGAATGTGTTAAAAGACCTCGGAAGCCTTGTTTTCAACTAGTCCCCGGAACAGTTCCTGCAACAATGGAGCGACCAAACCCCCCAGAGAAGGGTCTTTCAACAACTGATACGGACTGCCCAGGTCCGGGAAGCATACAGCGATGGAAAGGAACTCGGCAAAGTCATCGCCCCCGCCTCAGTCAATCGAGTGTTGCCCCCTGGGCAAATGGTGCTTCCCCTGCCTGTACGAGCTGGATCCCGCTGGAAGGGGTCGAAGTCCAAATTGAGCCCAGCAGAGCCGACCAGCTGCCATCAGGAATATTGGTCGCACGGTCCCTGGCTACAGTGCGGGATGGAACTGTCCTTGTGCGCTGCATCAATTTGGGGGAGACAGATACAACTTTGCCCCCTAGAAGCGAGGTCGCTCAAGTCCTGGGCCTCCCAGATGAGTTGGTCCCCACTGAGGCGGTACAGCTGACAGCAAGGCCAGAAGATCCGTGGCTGGTGACCGTCAAAGCAGAGGCAGCTCCGGACCCCAGATTACTGCAAGAAGGGCGCCAGATACTGGAACGCATGAGGGCGGAGCTCTCAGAACTTACTCCGCAGCAGGTACCTCAGGTGGAAGCCCTATTGGGGAAATTTCAGGATGCGTTCGCCAAAGATGGGGATGACTTTGGACGTACCACGGCCATCACCCACGAGATACCCACCGGGGACGTGGCACCAATGCGGGAACGGTACCGCCAAATACCCCCACAGATGTACCAGGAGGTGAAGGAAATGCTGTCACACATGCTGAAGAAGGGAGTTATACACGAGAGTCAGAGCCCGTGGGCTGCCCCTATAGTCTTGGTGAAAAAGAAAGACGGGTCTCTGCGGTTCTGTGTGGACTATCGCCGACTCAACGCTTGCACAGTGCAGGACTCGTACCCACTGCCCAGGATAGAGGAGTCCCTGACGGCACTAGGGAATGCCAGATATTTCTCCACGTTAGACTTGGCCAGCGGCTACTGGCAGGTGCCCATGTCTGAGCAAGACCGAGCCAAGACGGCTTTCATCCTTCCAATGGGACTGTATGAGTTCGACCGGATGCCCTTCAGCCTAGCAAACACCCCAGGAACATTTCAGCAACTCATGGAGAGATGTCTGGGAGACCTGAACTTTGAAGCCACTTTTATCTACTTGGATGATATCATCGTCTTTGCCCCCACCTTTGAGGAGCATTTGCAGAGACTAGAGCAAGTTCTGAGTCGGCTACAGAAGTATGGCTTGAAAGTGAAACCCCAGAAATGTCACCTCTTCCGTACCGAGATTGAATACTTGGGACACGTTGTCTCCGCTGAGGGGGTGAGGCCTTCCCAGGAGAAGATCGCTGCGGTACAAGAGTGGCCAACTCCAAAAACTGTGAAAGTTGTGCGTGCATTCCTGGGACTCACAGGACACTTCAGACGCTTTGTAAAAGACTTTACCCGCTTTGCTAATCCTCTCCAGGAGTTGTTGAGGGGAGTGTCCTCTTGCGCCAAAAACAGGAACATACAGTGGGGGAAGCGTCAGGAGGAGGCATTCTTGGCTTTGAAGAAGGCTTTGACGGAGGCCCCCATGCTGGCCTATGCTGACTTCACACAACCGGTCATCTTGCACACTGATGGGAGCCTGCAGGGCCTCGGGGCCGTACTATCGCAGATGCAGGACAGGAAAGAGCGCGTCATCGCATACGCCAGTCGGTCTTTGCATGACTCAGAAAGGAATCCAGAAAACTACAGTTCATTTAGGCTGGAGTTGTTGGTGCTGGTGTGGGCAATGACTGAGAAGTTCGCAGAATATCTGGCTGGCTCAGAAGTTCATGTACGCACCGATAACAATCCATTGGCCCATCTCGAGAATGCCAAGTTAGGTGCCCTAGAACAACGTTGGGTAGCCTGAATGGCCAAGTTCCAATACAGAATTTCGTATAAAAGAGGAGCTGAGAATGTTCATGCGGATGCCCTCTCCTGAGTAAACTATCGCAAACCAGCACCCAGCCAGGATGAAGAACTGGAAGATGTGGAGGTTCCAGGTTTTGGAGAGAGTGCCAGGACGGTGGCAGCGGCGAGGGAAATTGAACAGGAAGAGGCCTGTGTGAATTTGCTGGAGCAGCCCCATGAGTGGGTCCGAGTGCAGCAGGAGGATCCGGAGCTAGCTCAGTTGAGAAGGTGGGTCGTGTCTGAACAAATGCCCAATCGGCACGAGAGGAGGTCCATGTCACCTGAAGTACTGAAGATGCTACGCCAGTGGGAGAGGCTCCAGTTGCGGGATGGTATCCTGTACCGGAAGGTATTCCTGCAAACAGAACTCAGTCTTGTATGGCAGACGGTGATTCCCTCGTCCTTGATAGACCAGGTGGCTAAGGAAGCACATGAGAAAGGAGCACACTTTGGGCCAGAAAAAAACTTTCCAGTGGTTACAGCGCCTATTTTATCACCCCCACTTAAGGAACATTGTGGAGAAAGTATGTCAGCAATGCAGAAGTTATGAGCTGGTCAAACAACCAGAACAACGAGCTCCCACAGAGACGGTGAGGTCTTCTGGCCCCATGGACCTACTGGCAATAGAGTACTTGACAATTGGACCAGCACACCAAGGCTATGAGCATTGTTTAGTGATGATAGACCACTTTACTAAATTTGCCATAGTGATGCCCACGTGGGACCAGACTGCAGAGTCTGCTGCTCACGCAATCTGCAAACACTTCATACAGGTGTACGGGTGTCCCAAGTGCATCCATTCTGATCAAGGGGCCTGCTTCCTCAGAAGAGTGATGGAGGAGCTGCACCAGCTGTACAAAATTGATAAGTCCCGGACCACCCCTTATCATCCACAGGGGAATGGGGCTTGTGAAAGATTTAACCACACTCTGATTCAAATGCTGAGGACCCTGGAAGAGGACCAGAAGGCGAAGTGGACTGAGTCCGTTCCTGAATTGGTGTGGGCGTATAACAATCGGAAACACAGCACCACCGGATTCACCCCCTACTCTCTGTTCTTTGGCCGACCCGGGAAGGGACTGGCAGAGCTGGCGCTGGAACCCGAGGAGGACTACCCACGGATGGGGGTGTACTCCTGGGTTCAAGAACATCATCGTCGGCTGCGGACAATTCAACGTCTAGTGCAGAACCGGCTGCAAGAATTGGAGCATCCCCAGGTAGCTCCTCAAAAGGGGACAGCCCTGCAGCCTGGAGACCGAGTCTTAGTGAGGGAAAAGCACCCACGCAACAAACTAGAGTACCGGTGGGAGAAAAGGCCGTACCGAGTGAAGCAGCGTCTCGGCAACGGGGGTCCCGTTTATGAGGTCCAGCCCGAAACGGGAGGGGGGACTACCACCCGCACACTGCACAGGAATATGTTGCGTCCATGTTTGTCTCGATATCCTGAATCAGTCCAATTAGCTCCAGCGCCCCCACCGGCTGCGCCAGTGATCAATGTAGATGTGGAAGACGAGGAAGACTCCCAATCTCTCCCAGGGAACCCAGGAACAGGGCTGGTGCCTGAAACTACCAATGTATCGGAGGAAGCCTTGACTCCTCCCATAGCTGTTGACACCACTGCCCCTGCTGGTTTGAGATGCTCTGAATGTTCAACGGCTGGTGTACCCCCTGTTCGCTACAATCAGGGCGAGTTCATCTGGCAGCAGATTGTGCAAGGACTGGAAGATTGCGAACAGGAACTCCTGAAGATCTCGCCCGTGGAATGGCGAACAGAAAGAGGGGGGAATGTAAGGAGGTAAAACACAAGAGTCTGGGGGTGGATACCTTCTCGTCTCTGTGCCTGGAACCGTTGAGCTGTGCTGCAGGTTCCCCAAGGGGCAGACTTAGAGACTGGGACAGGAAGGAAGCGGGCATAGAGCAGGAAAGGGACACGTGCAAGGGACAGAGCAGCGTGAGCAGCGGTCAGAGCAGGGTGCAGCTGCGCTCCGGGAGAGAGAGAGCTCCCGGTCTGAGGACTAATACAGGGAGACTGCCCAGAAAGACTGCATCTTGTGAGTACATGAAAGCGGACTCTGCTGTGACTGGAGAGGGGCGCTTTGAGACTCATGTAGAGACATTGGCCCGTGCAGAGACTTCGACCCCCTGGTCCCCGCGGTATCAGTACAGAGCCCCTGATTCCTGGTACAGAGACTTAACAGTGCAGAGCCCCTGATTCCTGGCTGTGCTGTAAAAGCTAAAGACTCAGAGCCTGTGCATACCACATTAACTCCCGAAACCCCAGGCAGCAGGCTCCTAGAGACTACTCAGCCCACGGACAACAGAGGGACGACAAGTGCCGCTGTTTCTCGGCACCTACGTTGGAGAAGACGACTATTCAAGCAAGTCCTCATCAGACTGATAAGTGTTCTTTTCTCAAGAAATCTTGCTTACTTCAGTTACATTGTTTCACTCCCATATTTTTGCACTGTTTTATTGCTAGTTATTTTCCATTGCTTCCTCCCTGCGAGGAGAACCTGATTCCTGTTATTAAACCCCTCAACTGTTGGTCTGTCTGTTCCGTGGTGACATACTCAGTACCTGCATACTATTACATTTGGCATAGTCGGCAGGATGTCACACGGTAGCGCGGACAGGGCAGACCAAGCAGCTGGGGAAGTTCCCAGGTCTAGCATTTCCCTGGGAGCCATGTTGAATAATTTGCCAAGGTTCACTGGGAACAATGTAATGTTGTGGAGTTGGACAGAGCGTATCCGGGGAATGATGCGGATGCATCCCATGACACCAGCCCTGGAGGCAGAAATTGCATTGATGGCCCTGGAGGGAGAGGCGCGGGATTCTGTCATGCATAGGTCCCCCCGGGAGAGAGAGACCCTGGATAAAGTGCTGCACATACTTGAGGAGACGCATGGGAACCCCACTGACATAGGGGAACTTCGCATGTGACTGTTTCACTGGGTACAATGGGAGGGGGAGACCATGACCCAATTCATGAACGCCCTACAAGAGCTTCACACTGCTATCAGATGAAAGGACGGTGTAGGGGTTAGGTCAGTTGATGTGGTGCTCAGAGATCAGCTGGTGACGGGACTGCATTAGGCAATGATGAAACAGGCACTGCGAGAGCACATGCGAGTAAAGCCAGACATGACTTTCTCTGAGGTTGGCAGTGAGGCACGTGTGCGAGAACAAGAACAGGGAGTGACGGGGCTGGTGGGAAGGGTGCAGAGCGGGGAGGTAACCACCACCGCAGGCAATATCCCCCAGTGGGTGGAGGACCTGAGTATGGAGATTAGACAGGTCCGTGAAGAAATGGCGGCCTCCAGAAGAACTCTGACAGAAGAGCCCGGCCCTCTTGTGCGAGACAGAGAAGCTGCCCCCGAAGGGAGGGTGAAACTACCAGGAGGAGAAGCCCTCTTACATGCTACACTTGTGGAGAATCCGGCCACATTGCTCGATGGTGTCCCCGGCGGAGCCGACCATCCCCGCGCCCTCCTTTAAACTAGGTGGCTCTGAGCTCGAGGGGCACCGCTCAGAGTGTGAAGAACAGAGGAGGAGTAGTAAAAGTCCCCACAGCCTTGTTTCCATGTGCCCTCTGGTCTGGGCAGAAATCAATGGAAGAGCAGTGCGATGCTTGAAAGACACCGTCTCACAAGTGACCACCATGCCTGAGAGATATTTCCGCCGTCACTTCACAGAGGTGCTACAGCCCGAATGGGGCCCTGTGATCAAACTTATGGTGGCCAATCACTTGCCCATCCCGGTCGCAGGGGTGGTATGGATGAACATAGAGGTCTGCGGAAAAGACCTCAGGAGAAGAGGAGTGGTACTGGTGGATGGAGAGGTAGCTAAAGACCATACCGTGACCCTGGGCATGAATGTGTTAAAAGACCTCGGAAGCCTTGTTTTCAACTAGTCCCCGGAACAGTTCCTGCAACAATGGAGCGACCAAACCCCCCAGAGAAGGGTCTTTCAACAACTGATACGGACTGCCCAGGTCCGGGAAGCATACAGCGATGGAAAGGAACTCGGCAAAGTCATCGCCCCCGCCTCAGTCAATCGAGTGTTGCCCCCTGGGCAAATGGTGCTTCCCCTGCCTGTACGAGCTGGATCCCGCTGGAAGGGGTCGAAGTCCAAATTGAGCCCAGCAGAGCTGACCAGCTGCCATCAGGAATATTGGTCGCACGGTCCCTGGCTACAGTGCGGGATGGAACTGTCCTTGTGCGCTGCATCAATTTGGGGGAGACAGATACAACTTTGCCCCCTAGAAGCGAGGTCGCTCAAGTCCTGGGCCTCCCAGATGAGTTGGTCCCCACTGAGGTGGTACAGCTGACAGCAAGGCCAGAAGATCCGTGGCTGGTGACCGTCAAAGCAGAGGCAGCTCCGGACCCCAGATTACTGCAAGAAGGGCGCCAGATACTGGAACGCATGAGGGCGGAGCTCTCAGAACTTACTCCGCAGCAGGTACCTCAGGTGGAAGCCCTATTGGGGAAATTTCAGGATGCGTTCGCCAAAGATGGGGATGACTTTGGACGTACCACGGCCATCACCCACGAGATACCCACCGGGGACGTGGCACCAATGCGGGAACGGTACCGCCAAATACCCCCACAGATGTACCAGGAGGTGAAGGAAATGCTGTCACACATGCTGAAGAAGGGAGTTATACACGAGAGTCAGAGCCCGTGGGCTGCCCCTATAGTCTTGGTGAAAAAGAAAGACGGGTCTCTGCGGTTCTGTGTGGACTATCGCCGACTCAGCGCTTGCACAGTGCAGGACTCGTACCCACTGCCCAGGATAGAGGAGTCCCTGACGGCACTAGGGAATGCCAGATATTTCTCCACGTTAGACTTGGCCAGCGGCTACTGGCAGGTGCCCATGTCTGAGCAAGACCGAGCCAAGACGGCTTTCATCCTTCCAATGGGACTGTATGAGTTCGACCGGATGCCCTTCAGCCTAGCAAACACCCCAGGAACATTTCAGCAACTCATGGAGAGATGTCTGGGAGACCTGAACTTTGAAGCCACTTTTATCTACTTGGATGATATCATCGTCTTTGCCCCCACCTTTGAGGAGCATTTGCAGAGACTAGAGCAAGTTCTGAGTCGGCTACAGAAGTATGGCTTGAAAGTGAAACCCCAGAAATGTCACCTCTTCCGTACCGAGATTGAATACTTGGGACACGTTGTCTCCGCTGAGGGGGTGAGGCCTTCCCAGGAGAAGATCGCTGCGGTACAAGAGTGGCCAACTCCAAAAACTGTGAAAGTTGTGCGTGCATTCCTGGGACTCACAGGACACTTCAGACGCTTTGTAAAAGACTTTACCCGCTTTGCTAATCCTCTCCAGGAGTTGTTGAGGGGAGTGTCCTCTTGCGCCAAAAACAGGAACATACAGTGGGGGAAGCGTCAGGAGGAGGCATTCTTGGCTTTGAAGAAGGCTTTGACGGAGGCCCCCATGCTGGCCTATGCTGACTTCACACAACCGGTCATCTTGCACACTGATGGGAGCCTGCAGGGCCTCGGGGCCGTACTATCGCAGATGCAGGACAGGAAAGAGCGCGTCATCGCATACGCCAGTCGGTCTTTGCATGACTCAGAAAGGAATCCAGAAAACTACAGTTCATTTAGGCTGGAGTTGTTGGTGCTGGTGTGGGCAATGACTGAGAAGTTCGCAGAATATCTGGCTGGCTCAGAAGTTCATGTACGCACCGATAACAATCCATTGGCCCATCTCGAGAATGCCAAGTTAGGTGCCCTAGAACAACGTTGGGTAGCCTGAATGGCCAAGTTCCAATACAGAATTTCGTATAAAAGAGGAGCTGAGAATGTTCATGCGGATGCCCTCTCCTGAGTAAACTATCGCAAACCAGCACCCAGCCAGGATGAAGAACTGGAAGATGTGGAGGTTCCAGGTTTTGGAGAGAGTGCCAGGACGGTGGCAGCGGCGAGGGAAATTGAACAGGAAGAGGCCTGTGTGAATTTGCTGGAGCAGCCCCATGAGTGGGTCCGAGTGCAGCAGGAGGATCCGGAGCTAGCTCAGTTGAGAAGGTGGGTCGTGTCTGAACAAATGCCCAATCGGCACGAGAGGAGGTCCATGTCACCTGAAGTACTGAAGATGCTACGCCAGTGGGAGAGGCTCCAGTTGCGGGATGGTATCCTGTACCGGAAGGTATTCCTGCAAACAGAACTCAGTCTTGTATGGCAGACGGTGATTCCCTCGTCCTTGATAGACCAGGTGGCTAAGGAAGCACATGAGAAAGGAGCACACTTTGGGCCAGAAAAAAACTTTCCAGTGGTTACAGCGCCTATTTTATCACCCCCACTTAAGGAACATTGTGGAGAAAGTATGTCAGCAATGCAGAAGTTATGAGCTGGTCAAACAACCAGAACAACGAGCTCCCACAGAGACGGTGAGGTCTTCTGGCCCCATGGACCTACTGGCAATAGAGTACTTGACAATTGGACCAGCACACCAAGGCTATGAGCATTGTTTAGTGATGATAGACCACTTTACTAAATTTGCCATAGTGATGCCCACGTGGGACCAGACTGCAGAGTCTGCTGCTCACGCAATCTGCAAACACTTCATACAGGTGTACGGGTGTCCCAAGTGCATCCATTCTGATCAAGGGGCCTGCTTCCTCAGAAGAGTGATGGAGGAGCTGCACCAGCTGTACAAAATTGATAAGTCCCGGACCACCCCTTATCATCCACAGGGGAATGGGGCTTGTGAAAGATTTAACCACACTCTGATTCAAATGCTGAGGACCCTGGAAGAGGACCAGAAGGCGAAGTGGACTGAGTCCGTTCCTGAATTGGTGTGGGCGTATAACAATCGGAAACACAGCACCACCGGATTCACCCCCTACTCTCTGTTCTTTGGCCGACCCGGGAAGGGACTGGCAGAGCTGGCGCTGGAACCCGAGGAGGACTACCCACGGATGGGGGTGTACTCCTGGGTTCAAGAACATCATCGTCGGCTGCGGACAATTCAACGTCTAGTGCAGAACCGGCTGCAAGAATTGGAGCATCCCCAGGTAGCTCCTCAAAAGGGGACAGCCCTGCAGCCTGGAGACCGAGTCTTAGTGAGGGAAAAGCACCCACGCAACAAACTAGAGTACCGGTGGGAGAAAAGGCCGTACCGAGTGAAGCAGCGTCTCGGCAACGGGGGTCCCGTTTATGAGGTCCAGCCCGAAACGGAAGGGGGGACTACCACCCGCACACTGCACAGGAATATGTTGCGTCCATGTTTGTCTCGATATCCTGAATCAGTCCAATTAGCTCCAGCGCCCCCACCGGCTGCGCCAGTGATCAATGTAGATGTGGAAGACGAGGAAGACTCCCAATCTCTCCCAGGGAACCCAGGAACAGGGCTGGTGCCTGAAACTACCAATGTATCGGAGGAAGCCTTGACTCCTCCCATAGCTGTTGACACCACTGCCCCTGCTGGTTTGAGATGCTCTGAATGTTCAACGGCTGGTGTACCCCCTGTTCGCTACAATCAGGGCGAGTTCATCTGGCAGCAGATTGTGCAAGGACTGGAAGATTGCGAACAGGAACTCCTGAAGATCTCGCCCGTGGAATGGCGAACAGAAAGAGGGGGGAATGTAAGGAGGTAAAACACAAGAGTCTGGGGGTGGATACCTTCTCGTCTCTGTGCCTGGAACCGTTGAGCTGTGCTGCAGGTTCCCCAAGGGGCAGACTTAGAGACTGGGACAGGAAGGAAGCGGGCATAGAGCAGGAAAGGGACACGTGCAAGGGACAGAGCAGCGTGAGCAGCGGTCAGAGCAGGGTGCAGCTGCGCTCCGGGAGAGAGAGAGCTCCCGGTCTGAGGACTAATACAGGGAGACTGCCCAGAAAGACTGCATCTTGTGAGTACATGAAAGCGGACTCTGCTGTGACTGGAGAGGGGCGCTTTGAGACTCATGTAGAGACATTGGCCCGTGCAGAGACTTCGACCCCCTGGTCCCCGCGGTATCAGTACAGAGCCCCTGATTCCTGGTACAGAGACTTAACAGTGCAGAGCCCCTGATTCCTGGCTGTGCTGTAAAAGCTAAAGACTCAGAGCCTGTGCATACCACATTAACTCCCGAAACCCCAGGCAGCAGGCTCCTAGAGACTACTCAGCCCACGGACAACAGAGGGACGACAAGTGCCGCTGTTTCTCGGCACCTACGTTGGAGAAGACGACCCTTCAAGCAAGTCCTCATCAGACTGATAAGTGTTCTTTTCTCAAGAAATCTTGCTTACTTCGGTTACATTGTTTCACTCCCATATTTTTGCACTTTTTATTGCTAGTTATTTTCCATTGCTTCCTCCCTGCGAGGAGAACCTGATTCCTGTTATTAAACCCCTCAACTGTTGGTCTGTCTGTTCCGTGGTGACATACTCAGTACCTGCATACTATTACAGATTCATGGGCTCA
This sequence comes from Ranitomeya variabilis, assembly GCF_051348905.1. NCBI lineage: Eukaryota > Metazoa > Chordata > Amphibia > Anura > Dendrobatidae > Ranitomeya > Ranitomeya variabilis. The sequence goes on along the minus strand of NC_135239.1, from coordinate 69,286,089 downwards.
AATATTCGTGAAAACATATATACAGTCTATATATATCAGTGAGACACATATATATGTGAATTTATATTTCATACAGAGCTAGATAGCAGAAAAGCCGGTAATTCAATTGTTGGCTTTTGCTAAATCATTACCGAACCCGACAGGATATGAGCGATGGTTTACATACAGTTTTTGAATTTCCACAAAAATTTAAAATAACCAATAAATTTCATTCAACTTCACAATTGTGTTCCACTTGTTGATTGACCAAAAATTTATATTTGGTATCTTTATGTTTGAAGCATGATATGTGGGAAAAGGTTGAAAAGTTCCAGGGGGCCGAATACTTTCGCAAGGCACTGTATATGTGTGCCAATGACAAATATATATATATATATATATATATATATATATATATATATATATACCTATGCTATGTGTAGACATTTATTTTATCTATTCAATTGTAACGTGTCAGTGTGATTTTACTGTATACTGCACTGAATTGCCGGCTTTTCCGAAAGGACACCGGTGCGTATTTTTCGGAAGTCACACATATGGTCCATGTGTAATCCGTATTTTTCTTGCACCCATAGACTTGCATTGGCGGATTTCGGGCATAATACGGTGACAATCGCACCATGCTGCAATTTTCTACGCACGTATAATACAGCCGAGAAAACAAGGGATGTTAGGAGCTGCCCCATAGATTAACATTGATTCGAGTGCTATGTGATTTTTTAGCACATAGCACTCGTCCGTATTACGGTCTAGTGTGACGCCGGCTTAATAGTTTAAGCAAAGTGGAGCTAGAAATCTCACACCCACTGTGATTTTTTTATGCAGCACAAACTGACCCACGGTGCATATCTGAAATCTGCACCATGTGAATTTGTTATGCAGGTGCGCTGAGTTTTATGTGTGGATATATCACAAAGAATCGCATTAGATGCAGAAATTCTGCAGGTAAAAAATGCATGTTTCCACTGAGGAAATGTACTAAAGACACCACACATGATAAACAAAAAAGTTTTAAGAAAGCCAAACACCAGGAACTATCAAATTCAAAACAGCTTTATTTAAAACATGACATAGCAAAAAGAGACAACAAGCACAAAGTCAAAATCTGGATAAAAGTGCATGCAAAAAATCAACTTAACCCCTTAGTGACAGAGCCAAATTTTTGAACTCTGATCAGTGTCACTTTATGGGCTCCATTCCACTTGCGAGATAAACGTCCGTGTCTCGCATGTGAAAACCAAGCTCTGGCGCCGGCACTTGGGAGCGGAGCGTGCGGCTCCATGTGTTGCCATGCAGCCGCACTCTCCGCTCTGGAGTGCCGGACCCACAGCTTGGTTTTCACATGTGAGACACGGACGTTTATCTCGCAAGTGGAAAGGAGCCCTATGTGGTAATAACTCTGGAACGCTTCAACAAATCCCAGTGATTTTGAGACTGTTTTTTTGTGACACATTATACTTTATGATAATGGTACATTTATGTCACTATGTTTTGTGTTTATTTATAAAAAATATCAAAAATTTGAGAAAAATGTTTAAAAAATTAGCACTTTTCAAAATTTGAATGATTATCTCTTTAATCCAGATAGTCATACCACAGTAAACCATTAATAAATAACATTTCCCACATGTTGGCTTTACATCAGCACCATTTGTAAAACGTTATTTTATTTTGTTAGCATTTTGGGAGGTTTAAAAATGTAGCAGCAATTTTTTGTTTTTTCATGGAAATTTACAATATTTATTTTTTTAGGGACTTATCCATGTTTGAGGTGACTTTAGGGGTCTCATATATTGGGAAACCCCCAAACATGATACCATTTTAAAAACAGCACCCCCTGACATATTGAAAACTGCTGTCAGGTAGTTTATTATCCCTTCAGGTGCTTTACATGAACTAATGCAAAGTGGTATGACAGAAATGAAAATGTGTATTTTTACCACCTAAATGCCTCTAACTTCTGAACAGGTTACAACAGCCGTCAGACTCTAAGGCCGCTATTTGGTCATGATGAATTGCCATGGCAAACATCAGGACCACACACTCATGATCTGAGGGCACGAACTGGGATAAGGTGGGAGCCCCCACACTCTGTTAACCATTTATAATGATGTAGTCACTGTTGACAGCAGCATCTAAGGGGTTAAACAGATATGTACGGTGCCAACACTGATCGTGGCTGATACAGCAAGTTGTCAGCTATAGTGTACAGCTGACAGCTGCTGGATTGTCACCTGTATGGGGAGGATATTCTCTTATATCTCAGGTCAGTTAAAAGACGTATTGGCTGTCATTAAGGGGCTATAAACACAATAAAATAATGCAAGTAACCTAATAGGTGTAGAAATGCTGCAGAAAATTATCAACTACAAAAAAATCACCAAAAATTAATTGCGGGAAAGTAGCCTTTGGCTATATTCACACGTTGCGTTTTTGCACCATTTTTTTTAATGCTTTTTTTATGCAAATATTTAGCTGTGTTTCACAGTATCAGCAAAGTCTATGAGATTTCAGGGGGTGGTTGACTGCTATATTAGTGCACAAAAATAATCTGTATGCGGCGTTATTCACATACAGGTGATGCGGAGCCTCTGGCTTACAGCCTATTAGTGATGCCCATACTGTTAGATCAGGCGGACTGCCCAGTGCTAACCAAAATACGTCCTGTGTGAACAGACTATTAGGCTGCCGTCACACTAGCAGTATTTGGTCAGTATTTTACATCAGTATTTGTAAGCTAAAACCAGGAGTGGAACAATTAGAGGAAAAGTATAATAGAAACATATGCACCACTTCTGCATTTATCACCCACTCCTGGTTTTGGCTTGCAAATGCTGATGTAAAATACTGACCAAATACTGCTAGTGTGACGGCAGCCTTAGGCCAGTCTCACACATCCAGATAATTCCGGTACCGGAAAAATCGGTACCGGAGTTATCCGTGTCCGTGTGTCCGTGAGCTCACATGGCACATCAGTGTGGCACACGTGCGGCAGCCATGTGCCGCCCATGTGCCGACTGAGTACCACACGGACCGTGCAGGAGACAGCGCTACAGTAAGCGCTGTCCCCAGCGTGGTGCTGAAGCCACCATTCATCCCTTCTCTCCAGCAGCGTTCGCTGGAGAGAAGGAATGAAAAATCAATGATTTTTTATTATTTTTGCCTTTAAAATCAAGTTCCTTGTCACCTCCCCCCTCCCACCCCCTGTGCGCCCGCTGGAAATAAAATACTCACCCAGCTCCCTCGATGCTTCCTCTCAGAGCCGCAGCTTGTCCTGTACGAGCGGTCACGTGGTGCCGCTCATTACAGTGATGAATATGCGGCTCCACCTCCCATAGGGGTGGAGCCGCATAATAATAAAAAAATAATAAAAAAACATAACAATAAAAATTAAAAAAACATTGATTTTTCATTCCTTCTCTCTAGCGAACGCTGCTGGAGAGAAGAAAAGAATGGCGGCTTCAGCACCACACGCTGGGGGGACAGCGCTTACTGTAGCGCTGTCTCCTGCACGGCACACAGACGGCACACGAACAGCATCCGTGTGCAGTACGTGTTTTACAAGGACCCATTGACTTTAATTGGTCCGTGTGATCCGTGCGCTCCCACGAACACTGACATGTCTCCGTGTTTTTCAAACGGACACACGGTCCATGAAAACACGCTGACATGTGCAGAGACACATTGATTTTAATGTGTCTACGTGAGTCAGTGTCTCCAGTACGTGAGAAAACTGTCACCACACGTACCGGAGCCATTGATGTGTGAAACAGGCCTTAAGCGGTAAGCCAGATGCTCTGCATCACCTGTATGTGAACAGAGCCACTTACAGATTATTTTTTGTGCACTAATGTACCAGACAACCACCCCCTCCATGGATTGGTAAGCTGAGAGTGGCTGTTTCATCGGTATTGTTGCACCTGTGCTTCCATCTTAATTTGGGTCCACTGCATCCTGCATCCTAAACTAAATGGCAAAATCGCCGCAAAAAAAACGTGGCAAACACTGAGCGAAATCTGCTTTTTTTTACTTCTTTAATACTAAGAAAGCAGGTTTATCCTGCAGCAAAAAAAATCATTAAAAAAGCAACGTGTGAACATAGCCAAAGGTGCTCTGGCTTAAGGTTATCAGGAAACAAGTGTTTCTAACAACACTCATTACTGATAATTAACCTGTTTAAATAGGCTGCCAATCACCTGATGAACAAGCAAAGCTTGCTTAAAAGTCATTATTCTTGGTAGCACATCATTCTTCATAAAAAGCTCATGTGCTGCCGAGAACATCAGAACGATCGATCATATCTGTGCAGTTGACCTGTCTAAACAGGCCAGTAAATGACTGTAAACAGCATCCATGTAGCCGATCAGCTGTCGTTTGACTGTCGTCATCCACGAGTGGAAACGCACCATTAGATTCCATCCACGTGTCTGTTTGCAAATTTTATGCATCTTTTCAACTTTAGGAACAGACAAATGGAATAAGTGATCTGTTGCATCAGTTGTACAAACGGAAACATCTGGTTTCTGTCTTCCATTTTTTAGAATGGAAACAAAAAGTCCTGGATGCAGAATTTTTTTCTTCCTTCTGAAAAACAAAGATCAGACGCACCAAATAAAAATCAATGAGGCCTCTTTGCTTATGTTTTCATAACTGATGCTTAGAATTACTTATTCCCTTTGCCTGTTCTTAAAATCAGTCCACTGTGCAAGCGGAAAAGTGAATGGAGTGATAAATACAGCAGACTAGTGAAGCCCTAATACTGATTGCTGAGGGTGCTTACACATTGCGTATTGTCACATGCTCGTTGGGCCCGGCAGGGCTTACGTCAGAACATGCTTGCAAAAAGGGATACACATCGGGCCTACATTCGAACCCTCTGAAAATGATGCATGTCAGAGTGCATGTTCACTCTATCAGCACCATTATAGTCTATGGCCCTCTCAGCACATATGACCAAATCCCATTTTGAGGGGAGGTCCGGACTAAAGCCCCGACAGAACCAACGGACATGGGAAAAAATGCTGTGTGAGCCTAAGAGAGATTAAAAGGGTTGTCCACTTCGAAATACACTGCTCAAAAAATAAAGAAAAACACTTAAACAACAGAATATAACTCCAAGTAAATCAAACTTCTGTGAAATGAAACTGCCCACTTAGGAAGCAACAATGTTTGACAATCAATTTCACATGCTGTTGTCAAATGGAATAGACAACAGATGGAAATTATTGGCAATTATCAAGACACCCTCAATAAAGGAGTGGTTCTGCAGGTGGGGACTACAGACCACATCTCAAGTCCACTGCTTTCTGGCTGATGTTTTGGTCACTTTTGAATGCTGGTTGTGCTTTCACCCTCGTGATTGCATGAGATGGACTCTACAACCCACACAAGTGGCTCAGGTAGTGCAGCTCATCCAGGATGGCACATCAATGCGAGCTGTGGCAAGAAGGTTTGCTGTGTCTGTCACTGTAGTGTCCAGAGGCTGGAGGCAGGCCAGTACACCAGGAGACATGGAGGGGGCCATAGGAGGGCAACAATCCAGCAGCAGGACTGCTACCTCCGCCTTTCTGCAAGAAGAAACAGGAGGAGCACTGCCAGAGCCCTGGAAAATGACCTCCAGCAGGTCACAAATGTGCATGTGTCTGCACAAGTGGTTAGAAACCAACTTCATGAAGATGGTCTGAGTTCCCAACGTCCACAGATGGGGATTGTGTTCACAGCCCAACACCGTGCAGGACGCTTGACATTTGCCACAGAACACCAGGATTGACAAATTCACCACTGGCGCCCTGTGCTCTTCACAGATGAAAACAGGTTCACACTGAGCACATGTGACAGACATGACAGAGTCTGGAGATGCCGTGGAGAGCGATATGCTGCCTGCAACATCCTTAAGCATGACCGGTTTGGCAGTGGGTCAGTAATGGTGTGGGGTGGCCTTTCTTTAGAGGGCCGCACAGCCCTCCATGTGCTCACCAGAGGTAGCCTGACTGCCATTAGGTACTGAGATGAGATCCTCAGACCCCTTCTGAGACCATATGCTGGTGTGGTTGGCCCTGGGTTCCTCTCAATGCAGGACAATGCCAGACCTCATGTGGCTGGAGTGTGTCAGCAGTTCCTGCAACATGAAGGCATTGAAGCTGTGGACTGGCCCACCCGTTCCACAGACCTAAATCCGATTGAGCACATCTGGGACATCATGTCTCACTCCATCCACCAATGTCACGTTGCACCACAGACTGTCCAGGAGTTGGCGGATGCTTTAGTCCAGGTCTGGGAGGAGATTCCTCAGGAGACCATCTGCCCCATCATCAGGAGCATGCCCAGGCGTTGTACAGTAGGGAGGTCATACAGGCACGTGGAGGTCACACACAATACTGAGCTCCTGTTCCTTGTCATGAGGCATTTCCACTGAAGTTGGATAAGCCTGTAATTTGATTTTCCACTTTGATTTTGAGTATCATTCCAAATCCAGACCTCCATGGGATATTCATTTTGATTTACATTGATAATTGTTATGTTTTATTGTTCTGAACACATTCCACTATGCAATGAATAAAAATTTGCAACTGGAATATTTCATTCAGAGATATCTAGGATGTGGTATTCTACTGTTCCCTTTATTTTTTGAGCAGTGTATTTTAAAATACTTAAAATGTCTTACGAAAAAAAAGCAAAAGAAGTGGTACCTTTAGGCCTCATGCAGACGTCCGTTTTTGCATAAGAGTGCTATCCGTGTTTTCAATGTTTGGCACTCATACCTTTGATAGTCCATGGGGCCATTCATATGTCCGATTTTTTTCCTTGGACAGAGTAATGTGAGGAAAACATCAGACACAAGTCCGATTTTGATTGGAGGGTCAGATGAAAATCAGCAAAGCAAGTCAGTGGGTCAGTAAAAAAAATCAGACTGTACTAGGATAACATTCTGGACTGTCAGAATAGAGTAGGTGGAGAAATTTCTGTATGAGGCCTTGTATAGAGACAGACAGCAAAAAACCCATACTGTGCATATGTCTGAGGCCTCCGTCAGAGATATGCATCAGGGAATATTCCAGACGTATCACTTCAATGTAAGCAAAAAGCAAAATATGAATAGACCCCAATTGTCATATTTTTGTTCACCTCTAGATAGTCAAAAAAATGCGTTCTCCTTTTTTACAGACTTTACATCGTTTATGGACTGAGCACATGGAATCATTTTTGTACATCTGGCCTCTACCTCCCATCAGCTTGCAGAAATCAGACAATTGATGGTACTGTATGGCATCACTTCTTTAAAGCTGATTTAATTGACAGCTGGCTCAATGCAATGGACAAGCTGATGGATGGACTCTAACTAGCAAATTTCAGAAAGATAGCAAGGGGTACAGGGGATTTTCTCAAAGGAAGATGGGTTTTTACAGTCTATACATCTATATTAGGGTTTTTTTCTGTAGCATGAGCACCGACTTTCCCCAAAACTCCATACAAATTAATAAGATGGAGAAAATCTTTGATATATAAACATATGGAAGTACTCTACGTGCCACCATAAGTTACCTCCATATTCCATCTTGTTATGGAGATATTCTCATAAGAAGTAATGTTGTAATGGAATACAACTGCAAAAACCTGTGTGTTCCTCTGTATGAAATCCTTAGGGCTCCTTAGATCTCCATAGGTGCATAATACAATTCTACTGTTCCCAAGACCCTCCACAAGTTTTGTAGTCCGTCTTTGAACTTGTTCCATTTTCTCAACTCTCCAGAATATCATCTTCAATGATGAATGCATTTATTATTTTTCCATTGCTGATATAGTAAAACACTCAGTACATTAGCCCCTGTCCCTAGAGTAACTCACAATGCTAATTTTCTTAGACACATACTCCACAGGCCAATAACAAAGGAAGTTAGTTTCTTCGTGTAGGAGGAAACCTGTGTTCCTCATAACCACAGGGAGAACATTATATTCCATGCAGATGTTCTGCTGGTTCAACCTGAACCTGTGACCCCAGTGTCTGGAGGCAACAATAAGCGGTAACTACTTGGGTTATGGTCACATGTGTGGTTGGCACTCCATGATTTACTATTCTTGAAATGAAAACTCTCAACTGAATACCCATAGACCCTATTATAAGGATATGGGGTCCATCAGGTAATGTTTGTAACTGTAATTATAAGCATAAACTACAGTATAATGCAGATGTGAACACAACCTTAATCATTACTGCCTATTCGGAATGAAAATTACCATTATAGAGACTCATATACTGTATGTTCTGCATTTACCATGTCTTGTGTAAAGGGGGAAAATGACAAATATGTAGGTGTAGCGCCCCCACTGCCGCAGGGCCGAGGGGTACCCGGTACCGGGCCTCTGAGTCTCTGCTCTGGGGTTGTCACGGTGGCTAGACCCGGTCCGTGACCCTGCTGAGGGGCGTAAAATAAAGGTGGAGGTATGGTGATGATGTTATGATGTGGTGCAGGTCGCAGTAAATAACGAGGACACCAGGTTGCAGTCTCTTTACCTCTTTACTGAAGGATTCAAGTTAGCCAATCCAGAGCACTGTTAACCGGGCTGTCTGAAACCGGCCGGTCCAAAGGCACATTAGAAGTTCCCTTGACAGGTGAGAATCAGCGTCTACCTGCTAGCGCCTATGTGTTGTAGTCCTTCCCTGCTGAGCACCCCGGGATAGTCCTCACAACTGATTCTGTCTGCCTCCGATGTTCGTTCTCTCTCCGTCCCCCAGATGATATGGCAGGACGCACCCGTATGACGGGGTAGGCCTGGAGTTCTTCCGGGACTCTAGAGTCGCCCCTCTCCCACAGCTGCCTCCGTTGTCTGCTTAGGTGTTTAAGTGAGACAGCCAACCTATAATTGGCTGTCCTGCCGTGGTTTGAAGTAATGCTTAAAGTCTCTTACTTTCTCGGCGTTCCGGCCACCGACTGTTTGCGCCTCAGAAGGATGTTGCCTCGATCTTTCAGCACGACTCCTACTGGTGTTCCTCCTATTGCCTCTTTTCTGTATTCCCGTTGCTCACTTGTTGCGTTGTTCTCTTAGGAGTCTGCCAGGATCCCATCCCTGACAGGTCCTCTCTCTAGCTCTTCCCAGTTACTTCTCTCTGTCTTCCTGTCCAACCCCCAGTTTTACCAGAGTGTGAGGAGTGGCCTACTAGATAGAACCACTCCCCCTGGTGGCCGGAGTGTGAAGTGTAGTGTGAGTGTTACCTGGTCAGGTGAGCTCCTTTAGTGCAATCAGACGCAACCTCGCCCCCCTTAGCGGCAGAGCGACGTTACTGCAACGACCAGGACTCTGGGGCGCTGCACTCCCCCCCGGTTAAATCCAGTACTCCCGGAATGGGGAAATCAGAACAACAATACATGTTAACAGAAAACACACAAAATTCTGAAATATCATAAACAATTAAACATAACAGTGCTTCCCTTTATGGGAGGTGAGGATTCTTGAACGTTGCAAAGGTTAGGTCATGCACAGTTTATGACTCTCAGTTCAGTGGTTGAAACAGCGGGGACCCTGGGTAAACAAAGGGGTCCCCTTCTAGAAGTTTTTGGAGCAATCACTGTCCATTACTCCGTTGTCCATTTTAAAACCTGTAACAAAAGATATGCACACAAACATTTTCAACTAAATAGCAGCCCTCACTAATACCTCCAAGTTTTGTAGCGGAGGGGAGTTTGATTCTTGGTGCTGCGTGTCGACCTTCGCAGCGTAGGGGTTGCTGCTGGCCTACTAGGGCCCACTATGCTTGCTACCGCTGGTGTAGTGTACTGCCTTCTAGCTACACTTCTAGTGAGTCTGGGTAGCACTGGCAGGCTGGAGCTCTCAGGGCTGCTGCTACCAACAGTGGGTACGGCAGGTTCGCCGATAGCAGAGGGAGGATTTGCTAGTTCAACGATCGGCACGGCATCTTCAGGTAGGGCTTGTTGAGGTTGCGGGGCCGAATGATCTGGTACCACCATTGGTTCTGGTGGGTTCGGCTGGTGGAACGTTAGAACAGGTACCACGATGGCCTGATTTATCTGAGTCCAGGACTGGGGAAAATCACCAAGGACAGTGTGGATCATCTCCTCCTTTTCTACAGGTGGGGAGGTTCCTGGATCCATTTCCCTTGCTCTCAGCTTATCAGGGCAGGCTTTAAGGTGGTCCCTGGATATCACCGTCGAGGTTTCCCCTCCATCCTTGCTGATGAGGCAAACCTTCGTGTTGTCGAAATCGGATGGCAGGACAGTATACGGTTCTGCTTCCCATTGGTCGTCGAGTTTGTGTAGCCTCCTCTTTCGTTTGAGTACGTGCTCACCAGGTGGCAAGGGAATTGCAGGGGCATGCTGGTTGTAGTCCCTTTCCTGTTTTTGCCTGGCCTGAGCAAGGCTTCTTTCCACGCACTCCTGTACCTTGCGGTACCTTTGCCGCCTCTCGGTATCCCAATCGGCATCCGGCGAGGTATCTTCGGGGGTTAGGACCCCATGTCCAGATCAACGGGTAACTTGCTAGACCTTCCTCGCATCAGGTACGCTGGAGTGCAGTTGGTGGAATTTACTGGGATGTGATTATATATGTCCACCAAGTCAGGCAACTTCGTTGGCCACAGGCTCCGTTCCTCTACGGGCAAGGTCTTTAGTAAGTTGATCACCACCTGGTTTATCTTTTCGCACATCCCATTGGTTTGGGGATGGTACGGTGTGGTTCTGATCTTCTTACACCCGTACAATTGGCAGAACTCTTGGAACACTTCCGCTTCGAATGCTGGTCCCTGATCGGTCAGTACCTTCTCCGGGTAGCCATGAGGCCTACAAAAGTACTGCTGGAAAGCCTTGGCAGCCGTCCTGGCCGTTAGGTCCTTGACAGGCACAACCACCAAAAATCTGGAGTAGTGATCCACGATGGTAAGAGCGTAGACATAGCCTGACCGGCTAGGTGTCAGCTTCACATGATCCAGCGCGACCAGTTCGAGCGGCCGCTTGGTGATGATAGGCTGCAAGGGAGCCCGTTGGCTGCCACGGTCCCTCCTGCGTAGGCTACATGGACAGCACTCTCGACACCACTTCTCAATGGCTCTCTTCATGCCAATCCAATAGAACCTCCCTCGGAGTAGCCTCTCCAGCTTCTTCCATCCGAAGTGTCCGGCTCCATCGTGGTAGGCTCCAAGAACCATGGGCGCATCTCGCCTTGGCACTACTATCTGCCATACCAATTCGTGAGTACGTGGGTCCATGCTTCTCCGGCACAGCTTGCCATCATGGATAAACAGTTTACTTCTCCCCTTCCACAGCTGTTGGGTCTCCTGTGGATCATCTGGGCCGGGATGCAACCCAGCGTCAAGAGCTCTTTCACCCGACGGACCGCGGGGTCACCATCCTGGGTCTCCGCCCATCCGTGGTGGGGCAGGGGATTCAGCAAGGCATCCGGTTGGTTCTTGTGCCTGTTCTTCACATGATGGGAGTTCTGAGTGGCTTTGGGGCGATGGAATGCAGGCAGCTCCACCTCTTCAAGTGCCTCCGGGTCTTCTCCCGTTTCTGGCAAATTGGGCATTCGGGACAGGGCATCGGCATTTGCATTCTTGCGTCCTGCCCGGTACTTGATAATGAAGTCGTAGTTGGACAGTCGGGCCATCCACCGCTGTTCCAAGGCCCCGAGTTTGGCGGTATCCAGATGCGTTAGCGGATTGTTATCCGTGAAGACGGTGAATTTCGCCGAGGCCAGGTAGTGTTTGAACCTCTCTGTCACTGCCCAGACGATGGCAAGGAATTCCAGCTTAAAGGAACTGTAGTTGTCAGAGTTCCTTTCCGTGGGACGAAGCTTCCTGCTGGCGTAAGCGATTACCCTCTCCTGGCCTTTCTGGACCTGGGACAGCACGGCCCCCAATCCTACATTGCTGGCATCCGTGTACAGCACAAACGGTTGGTCGTATTCGGGGTAGGCCAGTACCTCTTCTCCCGTCAGTGCCGACTTTAAGCAAGTGAAGGATCCCTCCAGCCCCTCGTTCCAATCAAATGGGATGTTCTTCCCCTTGGTCTTCTTCGATTGGCCCACCAACAGGTCTTGCAAGGGCGCGGCCTTCTTGGTGAAGTCCTTAATGAACCTCCGGTAATAGCCTACCAGCCCGAGGAACTGCCGGACTTCGTGGAGGTTGCCGGGCTTTGGCCAGTCCTGGATCACCGTGACCTTGTCGGGGTCTGGGGCCACTCCTTCGGCGCTCACCACATGGCCCAGGTACTGCACTTTAGGTTTCAGCAGATGACATTTGGACGGTTTTACCTTTAAGCCAAAGTTGGACAGGGCTTCAAACACCTCAGCCAGGTGCTTCAGATGGTCTTTGTAGGTCTTAGAGAAGACAATGACATCATCCAAATACAGCAGTACGGTTTCAAAGTTCTTGTGCCCCAGGCAGCTCTCCATCAACCTCTGGAACGTCCCCGGGGCATTGCACAATCCGAAGGGCATGTAGTTAAATTCGCAGAGACCCATCGGTGTCGTGAAGGCCGTCTTCTCTTTGTCCGCTTCCGCCACGGGAACCTGCCAGTACCCACTGGTGAGATCTAAGGTAGAGAAGTAGTTAGCAGATTTTAAGGCAGCCAGAGACTCCTCTATCCTGGGCAGTGGGTATGCGTCCTTATGTGTAATGCGATTCAACTGCCTGTAATCAACACACATCCTCATTGTACCATCTTTTTTTTTAACAAGGACTAATGGAGCTGCCCAGGGGCTACAACTGTCTCTCACCACCCCAGCCTCCTTCATTTCTCGCAACATGTCCTTGGCACACTGGTAATGAGCTGGGGGTATAGGGCGATATCTCTCTTTTATGGGTCGGTGATCTCCCGTGGGGATGTGATGTTGGATCCCTTTCACCTGTCCAAAATCTAAGGGGTGTTTGCTGAATACCTGCTCGTACTCGTGAACCACCCTGTAGGCCCCCTGTTTCTGATGGGATGGGGTAGAGTCAGTGCCCACATGCAATTCCCGACACCAATCTTTCGAGTGCCCTGCAGAACCGTTGTCCTCCGCCACGTTTGGCGGGACCAAGGGTTCAGGTGTCTGTATCACACTATTATTGACAGCGAACAGTTTGGCGAGCGTGGCATACTTGGTGAGGTGGACCTCTTCCTCCCCACAATTGTGGACACGTACGGGCACCCTCCCCTGGCGGACGTCGACCACCCCCCCCGGGCTGTCAGGATAGTAGGCCTATTGTCTGAATATACGGGTTCTACCAAGGCCTGGTAGTCCTTACCCCTGAGGCCTATGGCTGCCCGACACCATATTAACATCTCACTCCTGGGGGTTATCGCGATGGGGTTTGAATCACTCACAGGGACACGACCAATCTCACCACCAGTCAGCTCTACCTGCTGTCTCTGCATCAGAGCTCTGATATCTTTTTGCAGGGCGCGTTGTTCACTGTGGCCAGCGGTTTCTGCTACCTGTTGCAACAAAACAATAACTTCTGCAAGACAATTTTCTATAACATTAGTACCGATAGTCATCATGGGACTACATTCTGGTCGATCAATATCAACAATCACAATCCCTTGGGCTTTCAATTCCACCCGCCCCACCTTGATGGTGACCTCTTTATACCCCACTTGTGGCAACGGCTGACCATTACTGGCTATTATGGTGAAATCGTCATCGGGGCCACGAGTAATATCGGTGTCCTCCCAATACCGTTTATAAAGCACGTAAGGCATAGTCGTCACCTGAGAACCGGTGTCCAGCAAAGCATTCATGGGGATACCGTCAACCACTACAGGAAGAACTGGTCACCCTCCAATGTATTTGGCTCTCCAATGCTGCGGGCCTGACCATCCTACTCCTGGGGGTTGGCCCTTTGCCCCAGGGGTTGCTCGTTTAAAGGACAGTACCTTGCAAGGTGGCCCACCTGATGACAGTGGCGGCAGATGGGTCGTCCGTCCCGATGAAAGCGATCGTCGTCCCGGCCTCTGGTCGGCGGAGTCCTCCTCTGTCGCATCCAAGGGACATCCTCTGGTCTGGAGGCCAGCTGGATCTTCTCCTTGGGGGCCTCCTATAGGGACTGCACCGTCCGGGCTAGGGCAGCAATGCTCTTGGTCAGCTCCTGCATCTGGAGGCGGAGTCCTGCAGGGGAGTCGTCCTCTAGGCTCTGGGCATCGGCCTCGGCGGCGACTGAGGCATCCGACGCCACCTCCTGGTGGTACGTGAGAGCGGGACGCCTGGGAGGTGCTGCACGGCTGGGCTGTCGCTCCTGCAACGCCTGGATAGCTTTATCCTTGAATTGCGCAAAAGTCAAGTCTGGGTTTTGCATGGCCAGGAAGTGCAATTGGCCCCGTTGGTGACTGCACAGGAGCCCCTCAATGAAACGCTCCTTCAGGAGTTTATCCTCATCCTGCATGCTGTCGGGATCACTCTGCTTAATAGCCCGCAGCGCCTCCTGGAGATTAAGGGCATAGTCCGGTAAGCTATCCTGCGGTCTCTGTTTGCATCCATAGAAAGTCAGTTTAATTTCTGTAGCAGTGTGGGTATCGAAGGTGGCTTTAAGCTTTGCAAAAACCTGCTGTGCAGTTCCCTTATCCGCAGCGGGCCAGGACTTCACTTCTCTCAGAGCCGCCCCGAAGAGTTGGCCGATTATCATATGAACCTTCTGAGGCTCCGTCAGGGGATAGAACTCGAGCAGGCTGCAGATTCCCTCTTTAAAATCATTTAATGTGTGCGACTCCCCGGAGTATCGCGGGAGCCAGGCCGCTCCGGGCAGGTACGGCATAGAGAAGGGCATTATGGCCTTTGTGGTAGCGGCAGTGTCTGACTGGCTGATGGGAGCAGCGGGCTCCGTGGCCACCAGTGGTGGTATTAGGGCCGCGGCTACGTCCGCTACGGGGACCGGAGCTGCCTCTGCGTTCACGGCTGCGACCGCCGCCTCCGCTTCCCCTGACTCAGACATGGCTGTCCCTTCCTCCCACTAACCTGCTGGAGGTCGGAGTTCCTCTTCCGGGGTTGGCACCTTACCGCGCTTTCTCATTCCGCGCTTCTTTTTGACCGGTTCCGCCCACGAAGCTAAGGCTCCTCCCTCCATGCGCAGCGATGGCGAATTGTGGCGGGAACTCTTGGCAGCAATAACAATGCACAGTCTTTGCAATAAGTCACAGTCCAAGCACAATAAATCACAGTTCCAAGGCACACATGACCTGATTCTTCAGGCTTAAGTAGATCCTGTTCTTGACGCCAAGTTGTAGCGCCCCCACTGCCGCAGGGCCGAGGGGTACCCGGTACCGGGCCTCTGAGTCTCTGCTCTGGGGTTGTCACGGTGGCTAGACCCGGTCCGTGACCCTGCTGAGGGGCGTACAATAAAGGTGGAGGTATGGTGATGATGTTATGATGTGGTGCAGGTCGCAGTAAATAACGAGGACACCAGGTTGCAGTCTCGTTACCTCTTTACTGAAGGATTTAAGTTAGCCAATCCAGAGCACTGTTAACCGGGCTGTCTGAGACCGGCCGGTCCAAAGGCACATTAGAAGTTCCCTTGACAGGTGAGAATCAGCGTCTACCTGCTAGCGCCTATGTGTTGTAGTCCTTCCCTGCTGAGCACCCCGGGATAGTCCTCACAACTGATTCTGTCTGCCTCCGATGTTCGTTCTCTCTCCGTCCCCCAGATGATATGGCAGGACGCACCCGTATGACGGGGTAGGCCTGGAGTTCTTCCGGGACTCTAGAGTCGCCCCTCTCCCACAGCTGCCTCCGTTGTCTGCTTAGGTGTTTAAGTGAGACAGCCAACCTAAAATTGGCTGTCCTGCCGTGGTTTGAAGTAATGCTTAAAGTCTCTTACTTTCTCGGCGTTCCGGCCACCGACTGTTTGCGCCTCAGAAGGATGTTGCCTCGATCTTTCAGCACGACTCCTACTGGTGTTTCTCCTATTGCCTCTTTGCTGTATTCCCGTTGCTCACTTGTTGCGTTGTTCTCTTAGGAGTCTGCCAGGATCCCATCCCTGACAGGTCCTCTTTCTAGCTCTTCCCAGTTACTTCTCTCTGTCTTCCTGTCCAACCCCCAGTTTTACCAGAGTGTGAGGAGTGGCCTACTAGATAGAACCACTCCCCCTGGTGGCCGGAGTGTGAAGTGTAGTGTGAGTGTTACCTGGTCAGGTGAGCTCCTTTAGTGCAATCAGACGCAACATCGCCCCCCTTAGCGGCAGAGCGACGTTACTGCAACGACCAGGACTCTGGGGCGCTGCATAGGTATATAAACAGTTTGTACAAAAAATTGTGTCCCATGAAAAATATGCAGCACAGTGGCTCAGTGGTTAGGACTGTTGTTTGGCAGTGCTGGGGTCCGGGGTTCAAATCCCATTGAGGACAACATCTGCAAGGAGTTTTTATGTTCTCCCTGTGTTGGCGGGGGTTTCCTCCAGGTTCTCTTGTTTCCTCTCACACTACAAAGACATACTGATAGGGAATCTAGATTGTGAGCCTCAATGGGGAAAGTAGTTAAGATGTATGTAAAGCTCTGTGGTATTAACTACGCTACAGTGGGTTCCGAAAGTATTTGCCAACCTTGGCTTTTTGCCTAATTTGTTACATTACAACCTGTTTTTAAATATGTTTGTTATTCGATGTACACATCACTTTCTGTGGCCAGGCTATCAAGCTGCATTGATGGCAAGCTGCACTGTATAATTCCTTGATGAACGCCAATACTCTGGGGGTAACGCGTCAGGATAGGAGATATGGATACCGTACTGATTGCGATATGGTCATTCATCTAGATTATGAAAAGTATCTTCCAGATAAGAGATATATTATTAATATCCATTCTGGTTATTCTTTGGATTAGATTTTGATTTTTGGAAACATGCTATTAGCCCGTTTTTCCTGATTTGTTTCCCTATTATAGGGGTTTGGGAATAACGTTATCAGGAATACTTTTTTGTCTTTTTTCTATATGCACACATTATTGGATATTTACTATTCAGTAGATATATGGCTAATGGGATTTGCATGTTTCGCCCCCAGCAGTTCGCCCCCAGCAGTTCGCCTCCAGCAGTTCGCCCCCGGGTACATTTCGCCCTTGTACCCTGTTTTGCCCCCAGAATTATGTGTTTGGATGTTTCACCAGTTTGTCCTTCTGGTTCATGAATTCCCGTCCGTCATCAATCCACATGTCATAAAAAAGTACTGTACAGAGTGCTGCACTTTTGTGACATGTTAAATCAACTGTTTCCATCTGACGTCACGGGGAACCGCTAGACTACAATCCGTGACCCAAGTAGCTGCAGCTGTGACAGGTAAGTGTCATCCTGGGGGCCAAATGCTGGGGACGAAATGTTTGCGGCTGTAGTGTCCACACTTTGTAAGTAATCCACACTAGTAAATCTTCATTATCTTTATTTCTCTTTAGCACGTTGCATAAGCTTGTCTCTGCATGCATGACAAAATGAAAGTAACTTCTCCCCCTCCCTTCTGTAACTACCCACAATTCTCTACATCTCATCTTTCTTAGGCTTCTTTCACACTTCAGTCGTTTGGCGTCAGTCACTTCCGACAAAGTGACGGATCGACGGATCCATCACAATTGTTGAAAAAACGGATGTAACGGATCCGTTTTTTTGACGGATCCGTTACTCGGGGGTTGTATATACTTTTTGGAGCATGCGCAATTGAAAAAAATTGAAAAAACGGATTGGGGCGACGGATCCGTCGAAATAACGGTCACGACAGATCCGTCGCCCATAGGTGGCCATTCTATGGAATGACGGACGCGACGGATCCGTCGCGATCCGTCATTTCAACGGAGACAAAAAACGTTGCAATGACCGTCAATGTCTAGATGACGTCCGCTAAATTTTGACGGATCCGTCACATGACGGATGGAACGGACGACCATCCGTCACAATCCGTCGCTAATGCAAATCTATGGGGAAAAAAACGGATCCGTCGAAAAAAAAACCGGATCCGTTTTTTGAGGAAAATGACGGTTTTAGACTGACGCCAAACAACTGAAGTGTGAAAGAGGCCTTAAAGAGACAAGGTACAAGATTTAATTAATGCATATTACAACATCCTTTTTTTTTTTTTTTTAAACGAATAAAACTAAAATAAAATAACATGAACTAATGATGCAACAAGAAAAATGTCCAAGAAAACGTATGTCCATTTTGCCCTGTTAAAGAAAAGAAGTCACGCTTCTTCAATAAGTCTGGATGGAGCCCTTCTCTCTCTTGATGGATAACGTCTGGGCTCAGCAATGGTGTCCATTAATGAAGAACTTGTTGCCTCCTGGTGATTCTCTCCACTGTTGAGTGCCGAATCTTCCCCCAGAGAATGTCCATTGTCATTATTTTGAGGAATAATTTTGAAATGTGAAGAGTTTCGAGTTATGGAGTGTCCATCCCTCTCAGCCGTGACCATGCTGCCTTTCTTGTCAATAACGTTATATTTTGCGGGACAATATGCAGCTGAAGTCTTGTTGGTTGGTCTCTGACGCACCACAATGACGTCACCTCTTTTGATAGCATTTGGCTGTGCCCTTCGCCTTCTGTCTGCATAGTGTTTCATGGTTTGTTTGTTGGAAGAGTCTGCTAAGCGCACAGAGGAGTCACTTGGTACAGGACGACTGACTATGTCAGTGATTCGTATATGCAGAGTTCTGCCAAACATTAGATGCGCTGGAGCAGCATTGGTAGTAGAATGTGGCGTATTGCGGTAATTGCGCATGAATTTGTACAATGACTGTTTCAGTGGGGTGTGCTCCAGGCTAGCTGCCTTGATTCGTTTCCCCATGGTACGCATGAAGCGTTCGACTATTCCATTTGCTTGCGGCCAACACGGTGTGATTTTTCTGTGACTGAACCCCAAGTATTCAGCAAATTGTGTGAACACGTGTCCATTGAATGGAGGTCCATTGTCCGTTTTGACCACTCTTGGAATGCCATATGCTGAAAATATGTTATCCAGTTCTGGTATCACACTAGTAGCAGATGTTGAAGAGATAAAAGAAATGACAGGGTATCTGGAATATTCGTCAATTGTTACTAAAATGTATTGGCCATTTGGTAACGGTCCATATATATCGACTGCCACCTCCTCCCAGACAGCAGTGGGTAGAGGTGACATTTGTAAAGGCTCCAGCTGTGATGATGGAGTGATAACTTGGCAGGTGGAACAGTGTTTAACCTTCTCTTCCACCAATTGATCCATGTTTGGGAACCACACTTTTTCTCTGAGTAATTTCTTTGTGCCAACAATTCCCAGATGACCTTCATGCGCTATCTGTATTACTAAGCTGCGCAGAGTCTTAGGTACAACCAATTTGGTACCTCGAAGGATGAGGCATTCCTCAGTGACAGATAGTTCATACCGTACACTTGAGAATAGTTTTAATTCTGTCAGATCAATCTCAGGATCGGGAAATTTTTCTCTTTGAATTTCATGCCACCTTCGATTTCGGATGATTTGTATTAAAGCACGTAGTGTCTTGTCACTTGTTGTGGCGTTCACAAAGTGATCAATGGAAAGAGCTTTTGGTACTGCATGGGCTGTAATGAAGCATATGTATTCTTCAACGGCGGAATGCTCAGGTAGATCATCAGTCATCGGATGTCTTGACAGATAGTCAGCGGGATTGCTGAATTTTCCAGGCTTGTGGACAATTTTGTAGTTGTAGTCCTGTAGACGTAGACCCCACCGTTCTATGCGTGCAGGCATTTTAGCTCTGGGATTTCCAAAGATCGTAAGGAGTGCTTGATGATCTGTGACAACAGTGAAGGGAGCTCCATACAGAAATAAGTGAAAATGTTCGCATCCCCAGACAACTGCCAAGCTTTCTTTTTCAGGTTGTGAATATTTCCGTTCCGTGCTTGTTAAGCTTTTACTTGCATAAGAAATAATCTGAGGATTTTGATTGTTATCTTTATATTGTGCTAAGATGGCACCCAGCCCCACGGGACTGGCGTCCACAATTAGCTCAGTTTGGAGAGCTGGATCAAAATAGGCCATTGTGGTTGTTGAGCAAAGTTCAGTTTTAATTGTTTCAAATGCATTTTGACAGTCTGGAGACCATTGAAAAACACAACTCTGTTTTGTAAGTTCCCTTAATGGACTGTTAATTGTTGAGAAGTTTGGAATGTATCTAGCACAATAACTGGCCATTCCAAGAAATGAGCGTACTTCACTGGCATCTTGTGGAATTGAGGCTGATTTAATGGATTCCACTTTCTTGGGATCAGGTTGTACCCGAAAAAATATGACCGTAAAACTCTAATGAATTTTTATCAAATTCACATTTTTCCTTGTTTAAGGTGAGTCCAGCAGAGAGGAGGCATTCAAAGACGGCATATAGAGCACGATTGTGTTCAGCTTGAGTTTTGCCAAACACCAGTATGTCATCACTGTAATTAAAGGCATTTGGAATGTTCTGAATAACGCCCCTTATTGCATCCTGAAAGATTTCCGCTGCAGAGCAGACCCCAAAAGTCAATCTTTTATATCTTCTGAGGCCCACATGTGTGGAAAATGTTGTCAAATATCTGGATTCTGGACTCAGCTCTAACTGGTGATAGCCCTTATTGAGATCGAGTTTTGAAAAGACGGTCGCTCCATTTAACACATGAATGATGTCATCAATTGTGGGTGAGATATGTCTTTCTCTCTGAATGGCAGTGTTGGGTAGGCGCATGTCAACACACAATCTCACCTGGTCAGGAGCCTTTGGTTTAGGAACTACCACCAGTGGTGAGACCCAGGGAGTGGGCCCAGTAACGGTTTCGATAACGTCCTCGTCCATGAGGAATTGGAGTTCTTTTTCTACTTTCCTTCTCAGGTGAAATGGAATGCGCCTATGTGACTGGGCCACTGGGCGAACACTATCGTCCACATGAAGATGTACTTGAGAGTCTTTTAGTTTCCCCAAGCCACTAAATAGGGAGGGAAAATTATTCACCATGGTTTGTATATCCATGTCCGCAGGATCAGTTATGGTATGGATAATTTGGATGAGACCTAGCTTCAAGGCAGTGTGATAGCTGAGAAGACAGCCTCCTGATCCTTGTAACGCATGAAAGGTAGTTTTCTGCTTATTGTCTTTATAGCTCAGTTCAACATCAAACTGCCCTCTGGTAGTTAGAGGTATTTTAGATCCATATGGGAAGATTTTAGTATGTACTTGCTGCAAAACTGGCTTTGTCTTCAATTGCTCATAGGTAGTGTCTATGATGTCCACTGACGCTCCCGTATCTATTGTAAACGTGATATTGGTGTCGCAGATTGGGAGTGTGATACAGGGGGACTGTACAGAGCCAGTGGCAGAGGTGGTGAACACGTAGTTTTCTGCTCCAGATGCTTCTTCTGTATCCTGATTTACCATTTTTACATCTGCAGGCCGTGTCATAGGCAGAGAAGGCTTGTATTGTGCTGATCTGCAGACAGCTGCCAAATGGTTCCCTTTTCCACACTTATTGCATGTCTGTCCTATAGCTGGACATCTGTCCAGGCGGTGAGGGAACTCCTGTCCACATCTATAACATTTTTTTTGTTTCGGGGTTTGCTTGTCTTGTGTATTTTTATGCACGAGATTATGTACCTGTGACTTTTCCCCATTCTCCATTGTAGTAGCCTGATGATCTGCTATTTCCATAGCACGGGCTATTTTGAGTAATTCATGTAAAGAGAGATCTTGCTGCAGAGCTTTGCGCCTTATTTTGTTACATGAGCAGGTGACAATTACCTGAGTTAGGATTTCATCATCTATATCTGTGAATGCACATCCATGTGCTAGCTCCCTCAGTCGTGTGACATAGGTGTCTATGGATTCTTCGGGAAGCTGCTTAGCAATTCTGAATTTGTATCTCTCATATCTGATGTTTTGTTTGGGATTGAAGTAATCAGTGAGAGCTTTGCTGCAATCGCTGTATGTATCTGTCTCAGATGCAGGTAATGTGCAGTAGATATCATAGACTCCTGTGCCTGCACAATGTAAAAGTAATGCTTTCTTTCTTTTCTCCTCTTTTATATCTATGGCTTCTAGAAAGTTCTCAAATCTGCTCAACCATTTTCTCCAGTTATGGGAGAGATTAGTGACATCAGTCATATCAAACTGTGGGAAACTGTGTAAGTATTCAGCCATGATGACGTTTTTCAGTGGTGCAGCCATGTGGATCAGTAAAATAGGGATTAGTACTCACTGCAGCAGAAG
This sequence comes from Ranitomeya variabilis, assembly GCF_051348905.1. Taxonomy (NCBI): domain Eukaryota; kingdom Metazoa; phylum Chordata; class Amphibia; order Anura; family Dendrobatidae; genus Ranitomeya; species Ranitomeya variabilis. The sequence goes on along the minus strand of NC_135239.1, from coordinate 69,263,931 downwards.
ATTTTCATCCCATCCTCGTCGCCAGTTGTAGTGTCCACACTTTGTAAGTAATCCACACTAGTAAATCTTCATTATCTTTATTTCTCTTTAGCACGTTGCATAAGCTTGTCTCTGCATGCATGACAAAATGAAAGTAACTTCTCCCCCTCCCTTCTGTAACTACCCACAATTCTCTACATCTCATCTTTCTTAAAGAGACAAGGTACAAGATTTAATTAATGCATATTACAGCGGCCGACATGTATTCGGGGGCGACTGCACTCCGTGACCCAAGGAGCTGCAGCTGCGACAGGTAAGTATCATCCTGGGGGCCAAATGCTGGGGACGAAATGTTCGTGGCCGACATGTATTCGGGGGCGACTGCACTCCGTGACCCAAGGAGCTGCAGCTGCGACAGGTAAGTATCATCCTGGGGGCCAAATGCTGGAGACGAAATTGTGTGGCCGACATGTATTCGGGGGCGACTGCACTCCGTGACCCAAGGAGCTGCAGCTGCGACAGGTAAGTATCATCCTGGGGGCCAAATGCTGGAGACGAAATGTTCGTGGCCGACATATACCCGGGGGCGAACTGCTGGGGGTGAAACATCCTATAACCATGGTTAATATGTCCATTTAGCCACTTTAGGTGTTTAATAGGGATCTGAGGGTTAGTTGACAAGGAGTGGGGGTGCCATATTACATATTGTAGGGTGCCAACCTCCTCTGGTAGATAGGGGCAGCCTAAGGATTACTAGGGTTTAACAGGCCCCTTACCACTATATATACTGTTTTTTTGGGGGATTTTGTGAAACATTGTACGGGCCCTCGTAGTTCCTCTTTTTCACATCTTTTGACAACTGCTTAGAAGATACGCCTTTTGCTTCTTGATAGGAGTTTTTTACTGTATTGAATTAAAAGTTATATTTTAGGGGTCTATTTTTCTGCAAGTTTTTTTGCAATCTAAGTGTCACATGGTCTGTCAGTATGTACTCTTTACCTTTTTTGAAAGGCCACAGAGGCTTCAAGACCATTAAGCAAGAGGCACCACTAACCAAACACCACCATGAAGGCCAGAGAGATCTCCAAACAAGTCAGAGACAAAGTTGTTGAGAAGCACAAGTCAAAGTTGGGTTGTAAAAAGATATCCCAATCTTTAATGTTTTACCAGAGCGTCATCAGATCCATTATCATCAAATGGGAAGACCATGGTACCACAACAAACCTGCCGAGAGAGGGCCACCCACTAAAACTCCCAGCCCAAGCTAGGAATGCCTTAATCAGAGATACAGCACAGAGACTAAAGATAACCTTGAAGATGCTGCAGTTTCCAAGCAGAGACTGGGATGCAGGTTCACCTTCCAACAAGACAATGACCCTAAGCATACTGCTAAAACAATACTCGAGTGATTTAAGGGGAAACGTGTAAATGTTTTGGAGTAGCCTAGTCAACGCCCAAACTTTAATCCATTTATGTGGTCAGACTTGGAGATTGCTGTTCACCAGAGGGAACCATCTAAAGGCCCCATCACACTTAGCGAGATCGATAGCGAGATCGCTGCTGAGTCACAAGTTTTGTGACGCAACAGCGACCTCAGTAGCGATCTCGCTATGTTTGACACGTACCAGCGACCAGGCCCCTGCTGTGAGATCACTGGTCGTGTCGGAATGGCCTGGACCTTTTTTTGATCGTTGAGGTCCCGCTGACATCGCTGAATCGGTGTGTGTGACACGGATTCAGCGATGTCTTCACTGGTAACCAGGGTAAACATCGGGTTACTAAGCACAGGGCCGCGCTTAGTAACCCGATGTTTACCCTGGTTACCATCGTAAATGTAAAAAAAAACAAACACTACATACTCACATTCCGGTGTCCGTCAGGTCCCTTGCCGTCTGCTTCCCGCACTGACTGACTGCCAGCCGTAAAGTGAAAGCACAGCACAGCAGTGACGTCACCGCTCTGCTGTTAGGGCCGGCGCTCAGTCAGTGCAGGAAGCGGACGCCGGGGGACGCGAAGGTGAGTATGTACTGTTTGTTTTTTTACATTTTACACTGGTAACCAGGGTAAACATCGAGTTACTAAGCGCGGCCCTGCGCTTAGCAACCCGATGTTTACCCTGGTTACCCGGGGACCTCGGCATCATTGGTCGCTGGAGAGCGGTCTGTGTGACAGCTCCCCAGCGACCACACAGCGACTAAACAGCGACGCTGCAGCGATCGGCATCGTTGTCTGTATCGCTGCAGCGTCGCTAAGTCTGACGGGGCCTTAACTTGAAGGAGCTGGAACAGTTTTGCCTTGAGGAATTGGTCAAAAATCCCAGTGATGTGGAAAGCTAATAGAGACTTATCCAAAGCTACTTGCAGCTATTATTGCCACAAAAATGAGGCTCTACAAAGTAGTAACTTTAGGAGGGTAAATAATTATGCACACCAAAGTTTAAAGAGAAAACCAAATCTTCACAGTTGTAGACATATTCTTTAAATGAACTGATGCAAACCCTAAAAAACAATGAAATTCCAGGTTGTGAGATAGCAATATATATATCTATATATATAATTGTCTAAGGGTTTTTCCGTCTGTCTGTCTGTCTGTCTGTCTGTCTTTCTGTCTGTCTGTCTGTCTGTCTGTCCTGGAAATCCCGCGTCTCTGATTGGTCGAGGCCGCCAGGCCTCGACCAATCAGGGACGGGCACAGCATGGCGACGATGATGTCATAATGGAAATCCCGCGTCTCTGATTGGTTGAGGCCGCCAGGCCTCGACCAATCAGCGACGGGCACAGTATCGACGTAGATGTCATAATGGTTGCCATGGCGACGATGATGTCATAAAGGTTGCCTCGACCAATCAGCGACGGGCACAGTCTGCCGCGAATTCTGGAATCATCATTGTCCATATACTACGGGGACATGCATATTCTAGAATACCCGATGCGTTAGAATCGGGCCACAGTCTAGTATATATATATATATATATATATATATATATATATATATTGTCCAGAAAAATGAAGGCAGCACTCCAGTAGAAAAAATAAAGGTGGTTTATTGGCCCATGTGCGACGCTTCAGTCCAGGGTGTGGCTTGAGAACGGTCCACACCCTGGACTGAAACGTCGCACATGGGCCAATAAACCACTTTTATTTTTTCTACTGGAGTGCTGCCTTCATTTTTCTGGACAATAGCATGAGGTTTGGTATATACCTGGAAGGATTTTTTGCATCCTTTGTTTTCTTTTGGTGCTGCTTTTTGTTTTCTATATATATATATAATATATCTTAAAGCATAAAGAGAGAAGCACTCTGGCTCGATCCCCACCCCCCAAATAAAAATAAAAATCAGACTAATAGTATACTCACATACAAACCCTGGCAAAAATTATGGAATCACTGGCCTTGGATGATGTTTATTCAGTTGTTTCATTTTGTAGAACAAAGCAGATCACAGACAAGGCACAAAACTAAAGTCATTGCAAATGGCAACTTTCTGGCTTTAAGAAACATTACAAGAAATCAAGAACAAAAAATGTGGTAGTTAGTAATGGTTACTTTTTTTAACCAAGCATAGGGGAAAAATTCTGGAATCACTCAATTCTGAGGAAACATTATGGAATCACCCTGTAAATTTTCATACCCAAAAATAACACCTGCATCAAATTAGATCTGCTTAGTCTGCATCTAAAAAGGAGTGATCGCACCTTGGAGAGCTGTTGCACCAAGTGGACTGACATGAATCATGGCTCCAACATGAGAGATGTCAATTGAAACAAAGGAGAGGATTATCAAACTCTTAAAAGAGGGTAAATCATCATACAATGCTGCAAAAGATGTTGGTTGTTCACAGTCAGCTGTGTCTAAAATCTGGACCAAATCCAAACAACATGGGAAGGTTGTTAAAGGCAAACACACTGGTAGACCAAGGAAGACAGCAAAGCATCAAGACAGGAAACTTAAAGCAATAAGTCTCCAAAACAGGAAATGCATAACAAAACAAATGAGGAACGAATGTGTGGAAACTGTAGTCAACGTTTGTGACCGAACTGTAAGAAACCACCTAAAGGAAATGGGATTTACATACAGAAAAGCTAAACGAAATCCTTCATTAACACCCAAACAGAAAAAAAAAGGTTCAATGGGCTAAGGACAAGCAATCGTGGACTGTGGATGACTGGATGAAAGTCATATTCAGTGATGAATCGCGAATCTGCATTGGGCAAGGTGATGATGCTGGAACTTTTGTTTGGTGCCGTTCCACTGAGATTTATAAAGATGACTTCCTGAAGAGAGCATGCAAATTTCCACAGTAATTGATGATATGTGTCAGGATCACCACACTGCACTTGCTGAGTGAGTGCACGTGTTCTGAGTAAACAAACTGTGCCCAAAGATACCTGTGGAGCAGGGCAGCAGCGATGAAGATGCGTGCTTCAGACAAACAGGACCTGAAGCACATGATTTCTGGGGGCATGGCCTAACTCCAGAGAGCTAGGAGGTGAAGGAAAACTCCTAGAAGGATAACTACGGGACAAAGTTATCAAGTGGCAAAGACAGAACGGATAGTCAGAATGTAGCCAGGGGATCACACACAGAGAGGGCAGCGCAGTACAAGAGAAGCAGGCAGAGGGTAGTCAGGACGTAGCCAAGAGGTCATACACAGAGAGGTCAGCGCAGTACAAAAGGGGCAGGCAAAACTCGTTACAGGGACACAGCCAAATCAGAACCAGACAGACGAAACATAGCACAAGCACAAAGCACTGACACAGGTGCAACAGGATCAGACACACTCAGCCAAGGGTCAGAGTATAAGCGACAAGGAATGGACCCACAATGAGGTTATAAGAAGCCTCCCAGAATCCCAGAGTGAGGCCATCCAGATTAACCCTAAACGTACCTTTTCCCACAAGCTAGGCAAACTGTTGTGAATTTACTTTTTGCTCCCTCTAGTGGTTACTAGTTTTTTGACTCTGGTTTTTCTGTCATTCCTTTTATCCGCACCTGGGTCGTTAGTTAAGGGTGTTGCTATTTAAGCTCCCTGGACCTTCAGTTCAATGCCTGGCAACGTAGTTATCAGAGCTAGTCTGCTGTGCTCTTGTCTACTGATCCTGGTTCCAGTTATATCAGCTAAGTCCGCTTTTTGCTTTTTGCTATTTTGTTTTGGTTTTGTATTTTTGTCCAGCTTGTTCCTAATATATATCCTGACCTTTGCTGGAAGCTCTAGGGGGCTGGTGTTCTCCCCCCGGACCGTTAGACGGTTCGGGGGTTCTTGAATTTCCAGTGTGGATTTTGATAGGGTTTTTGTTGACCATATAAGTTACCTTTCTTTATTCTGCTATCAGTAAGCGGGCCTCTCTGTGCTAAACCTGGTTCATTTCTGTGTTTGTCATTTCCTCTTACCTCACCGTTATTATTTGTGGGGGGCTTCTATCCAGCTTTGGGGTCCCCTTCTCTGGAGGCAAGAAAGGTCTTTTGTTTTCCTCTACTAGGGGTAGCTAGATTCTCCGGCTGGAGCGTGTCATCTAGAATCAACGTAGGAATGATCCCCGGCTACTTCTAGTGTTGGCGTTAGGAGTAGATATATGGTCAACCCAGCTACCACTGCCCTATGAGCTGGATTTTTGTATTCTGCAGACTTCCACGTTCCTCTGAGACCCTCGCCATTGGGGTCATAACAGTTTGCCAGGCCAGTATTAAATGTTTAATGCATTGCAGAAGAGGGATTATAAGAAAGAAGATTCTGAGTTTTTTTTTTTTTTTTTTTCTTCTTCCCCTTTACCTCAGAGTGGCTATGCTTGCTGCAGACATGAATGTCCAGACCTTGATTACAAGTGTGGACCAGCTGGCTACTCGTGTGCAGGGCATACAAGACTATGTTATCAGTAATCCTAGGTCAGAACCTAAAATACCGATTCCTGAACTGTTTTCCGGAGACAGGTTTAAGTTTAGGAATTTTGTGAATAATTGTAAATTGTTTTTGTCCCTGAGACCCTGTTCATCTGGAGACTCTGCTCAGCAAGTAAAAATTGTTATTTCGTTCTTACGGGGCGACCCTCAGGATTGGGCTTTTTCGCTGGCGCCAGGAGATCCGGCATTGGCTGATATTAATGCGTTTTTTCTGGCGCTCGGTTTACTTTATGAGGAACCCAATCTTGAGATTCAGGCAGAAAAGGCCTTGCTGGCTATGTCTCAGGGGCAGGACGAGGCTGAAGTGTACTGCCAAAAATTTCGGAAATGGTCCGTGCTGACACATTGGAACGAGTGTGCACTGGCCGCTAATTTTAGAAATGGCCTTTCTGAAGCCATTAAGAATGTTATGGTGGGTTTTCCCATTCCCACAGGTCTGAATGATACTATGGCACTGGCTATTCAAATTGACCGGCGGTTGCGGGAGCGCAAAACCGCAAATTCCCTCATGGTGTTGTCTGAACAGACACCTAATTCGGTGCAATGTGATAGAAAAATCGCAAATTCCCTCATGGTGTTGTCTGAACAGACACCTGATTTAATGCAATGTGATAGAATCCTGACTAGAAATGAGCGGAAAATTCATAGATGCCGGAATGGCTTGTGCTACTACTGTGGTGATTCTACACATATTATCTCAGCATGCTCTAAACGTATAGCTAAGGTTGTTAGTCCTGTCACCGTTGGTAATTTGCAACCTAAATTTATTCTGTCTGTAACTTTGATTTGCTCACTGTCGTCTTTTCCTGTCATGGCGTTTGTAGATTCAGGTGCTGCCCTGAGTCTTATGGATCTGTCATTTGCTAAGCACTGTGGTTTTACTCTTGAACCATTAGAAAATCCTATTCCTCTTAGGGGTATTGATGCTACGCCATTGGCAGCAAATAAACCGCAGTATTGGACACAGGTTACCATGTGCATGACTCCTGAACACCGCGAGGTGATACGTTTCCTGGTTTTACATAAAATGCATGATTTGGTTGTTTTAGGGCTGCCATGGTTACAGACCCATAATCCAGTCCTGGACTGGAAGGCTATGTCAGTCTCAAGTTGGGGCTGTCGTGGTATTCATGGGGATTCCCTGCCTGTGTCTATTGCTTCTTCTACGCCTTCGGAAGTTCCGGAGTATTTGTCTGATTATCAGGATGTCTTCAGTGAGTCTGAATCCAGTGCACTGCCTCCTCATAGGGACTGTGACTGTGCTATAGATTTGATCCCAGGCAGTAAATTTCCTAAGGGAAGACTGTTTAATCTGTCGGTACCTGAACATACCGCTATGCGTTCATATATCAAGGAGTCTCTAGAGAAAGGACATATTCGTCCGTCTTCTTCCCCTCTTGGTGCGGGATTCTTTTTTGTGGCAAAAAAGGACGGATCTTTGAGACCTTGTATTGATTATCGGCTTTTAAATAAGATCACTGTCAAATTTCAGTATCCTTTACCGCTGTTGTCTGACTTGTTTGCCCGGATTAAAGGTGCCAAGTGGTTCACCAAGATAGATCTTCGTGGTGCGTACAACCTTGTGCGCATTAAGCAAGGTGATGAATGGAAAACCGCATTCAATACGCCCGAAGGTCATTTTGAGTACTTGGTGATGCCTTTTGGGCTCTCCAATGCGCCTTCAGTTTTTCAGTCCTTTATGCATGACATTTTCCGGAAGTATCTGGATAAATTTTTGATTGTTTATCTGGATGATATTTTGGTTTTTTCTGATAATTGGGATTCGCATGTGGAGCAGGTCAGGTTGGTCTTTAAAATTTTGCGTGAAAATTCTTTGTTTGTCAAGGGCTCAAAGTGTCTCTTTGGTGTACAGAAGGTTCCCTTTTTGGGGTTCATTTTTTCCCCTTCTGCTGTGGAGATGGACCCAGTCAAGGTCCGAGCTATTCTTGATTGGACTCAGCCCTCGTCAGTTAAGAGTCTACAGAAGTTCTTGGGTTTCGCTAACTTCTACCGTCGTTTTATCGCTAATTTTTCTAGCATTGTGAAACCTTTGACGGATATGACCAAGAAGGGCTCCGATGTAGCTAACTGGGCTCCTGCTGCCGTGGAGGCTTTCCAGGAGTTGAAACGCCGGTTTACTTCGGCGCCTGTTTTGTGCCAGCCCGATGTCTCACTTCCCTTTCAGGTTGAGGTGGATGCTTCAGAGATTGGAGCAGGGGCCGTTTTGTCGCAGAGAGGCCCTGGTTGCTCTGTTATGAAACCTTGTGCCTTTTTTTCTAGGAAGTTTTCGCCTGCCGAGCGAAATTATGATGTGGGCAATCGGGAGTTGTTGGCCATGAAATGGGCATTTGAGGAGTGGCGTCATTGGCTCGAGGGTGCTAAGCATCGTGTGGTGGTCTTGACTGATCACAAAAATCTGATGTATCTCGAGTCTGCTAAACGCCTTAATCCGAGACAGGCCCGCTGGTCATTGTTTTTCTCCCGCTTTGATTTTGTTGTCTCGTATTTACCAGGTTCAAAGAATGTGAAGGCCGATGCTCTTTCTAGGAGCTTTGTGCCTGATGCTCCTGGAGTCGCTGATCCTGTTGGTATTCTTAAAGATGGAGTTATCTTGTCAGCTATTTCTCCGGATCTGCGACGTGTGTTGCAGAGATTTCAGGCTGATAGGCCTGAGTCTTGTCCACCTGACAGACTGTTTGTCCCGGATAAGTGGACCAGCAGAGTCATTTCCGAGGTTCATTCCTCGGTGTTGGCAGGTCACCCGGGAATTTTTGGCACCAGAGATCTGGTGGCCAGGTCCTTTTGGTGGCCTTCCTTGTCAAGGGATGTGCGGTCATTTGTGCAGTCCTGTGGGACTTGTGCTCGAGCTAAGCCTTGCTGTTCTCGTGCCAGCGGTTTGCTCTTGCCCTTGCCTGTCCCGAAGAGACCTTGGACACATATCTCCATGGATTTCATTTCTGATCTTCCTCTATCCCAGGGCATGTCCGTTATCTGGGTGATATGTGATCGCTTCTCAAAGATGGTCCATTTGGTTCCTTTGCCTAAGCTGCCTTCCTCTTCCGATCTGGTTCCTGTGTTTTTCCAGAACGTGGTTCGTTTGCACGGCATCCCTGAGAATATTGTGTCAGACAGAGGATCCCAGTTCGTTTCCAGATTCTGGCGATCCTTTTGTAGTAGGATGGGCATTGATTTGTCGTTTTCGTCTGCTTTCCATCCTCAGACTAATGGACAGACGGAGCGAACCAATCAGACTTTGGAGGCTTATTTGAGGTGTTTTGTCTCTGCTGATCAGGACGATTGGGTGACATTCTTGCCGTTGGCTGAGTTTGCCCTTAATAATCGGGCTAGTTCCGCCACCTTGGTTTCGCCTTTTTTCTGCAACTCTGGTTTCCATCCTCGCTTTTCTTCGGGTCATGTGGAGCCTTCTGACTGTCCTGGGGTGGATTCTGTGGTGGATAGGTTGCAGCGGATCTGGAATCATGTGGTGGACAACTTGAAGTTGTCACAGGAGAGGGCTCAGCGCTTTGCCAACCGCCGCCGCGGTGTGGGTCCCCGACTACGCGTTGGGGATTTGGTATGGCTTTCTTCCCGCTTTGTTCCTATGAAGGTCTCCTCTCCCAAATTTAAACCTCGTTTTATTGGGCCTTACAAGATATTGGAAATCCTTAATCCTGTATCTTTTCGTCTGGATCTTCCTGTGTCGTTTGCTATTCACAATGTATTTCATAGGTCCTTGTTGCGGCGGTACATTGTGCCTATAGTTCCTTCTGCTGAGCCTCCTGCTCCGGTGTTGGTTGAGGGCGAGTTGGAGTACGTGGTGGAGAAGATCTTGGATTCTCGCCTCTCCAGGCGGAGGCTTCAGTACCTGGTCAAGTGGAAGGGCTATGGTCAGGAGGATAATTCCTGGGTGGTCGCCTCTGATGTTCATGCGGCCGATTTAGTTTGTGCCTTTCATGCCGCTCATCCTGATCGCCCTGGTGGTCGTGGTGAGGGTTCGGTGACCCCTCACTAAGGGGGGGGTACTGTTGTGAATTTACTTTTTGCTCCCTCTAGTGGTTACTAGTTTTTTGACTCTGGTTTTTCTGTCATTCCTTTTATCCGCACCTGGGTCGTTAGTTAAGGGTGTTGCTATTTAAGCTCCCTGGACCTTCAGTTCAATGCCTGGCAACGTAGTTATCAGAGCTAGTCTGCTGTGCTCTTGTCTACTGATCCTGGTTCCAGTTATATCAGCTAAGTCCGCTTTTTGCTTTTTGCTATTTTGTTTTGGTTTTGTATTTTTGTCCAGCTTGTTCCTAATATATATCCTGACCTTTGCTGGAAGCTCTAGGGGGCTGGTGTTCTCCCCCCGGACCGTTAGACGGTTCGGGGGTTCTTGAATTTCCAGTGTGGATTTTGATAGGGTTTTTGTTGACCATATAAGTTACCTTTCTTTATTCTGCTATCAGTAAGCGGGCCTCTCTGTGCTAAACCTGGTTCATTTCTGTGTTTGTCATTTCCTCTTACCTCACCGTTATTATTTGTGGGGGGCTTCTATCCAGCTTTGGGGTCCCCTTCTCTGGAGGCAAGAAAGGTCTTTTGTTTTCCTCTACTAGGGGTAGCTAGATTCTCCGGCTGGAGCGTGTCATCTAGAATCAACGTAGGAATGATCCCCGGCTACTTCTAGTGTTGGCGTTAGGAGTAGATATATGGTCAACCCAGCTACCACTGCCCTATGAGCTGGATTTTTGTATTCTGCAGACTTCCACGTTCCTCTGAGACCCTCGCCATTGGGGTCATAACAGCAAACCATGACATATGGAGCTGCATGTCAGGTAAAGTCACTGGGGAGATGGCTGTCATTACATCTTCAATAAATGCACAAGTTTATGTTGAAATTTTGGACACTTTTCTTATCCCATCAAAGGATGTTTGGGGATGATGAAATCATTTTTCAAGATGATAATGCGTCCGGCCATAGAGCAAAAACTGGGAAAACATTCCTTGAAAAAAGACACATAAGGTCAATGTCATGGCCTGCAAATAGTCTGGATCTTAATCCTCTTGAAAATCTTTGGTGGAAGTTGAAGAAAATGGTCCATGACAATGGAGTGCCCCCACGTTAAGGGCAATGGGGTACTCGGCACCGGGTCTATCTCTCTCTCAGTTCTGGGGATGTCACGGTTGGCCGACCCGCTCCGTGGCCCTTCTGAGGGGCGTCCAATTAAAGGTGAAGTTTGTCTGGTGTTCGTGACGCCACCTGTGGTATTCGGTCAGGGTGACCGACGCTGCTAGGGGTCCGCTGGGGTGATGGAGTGGCAGCTAGATGGTATACCTTCCCACAGGGGAAGTATGTCCCCAGGGCTTCCCAGATGTGTAGGTAGTGATGGTGGACGTTGTAAGGCGCAATGAATAACGAGGACACAAAGGTTGCAGTCTCTTTACCTTTTACTGAAGACTTCAGCGTCCACAGTCCAGAGTACCGTTCACAGGGCAGGCAGAGTCCGGCCGGTCCAAAGGCACATCCAGAGTTTCCTTAACCAGGTGGAAATCAGTAGCCTTCCTACTAGTGCCTGTGTGTTGTAGTACCTCCCTGCTGAGCACCACGGGATAGTCCTCACAACCTTTGTAGATGTTTCTGATGTTCTCTCTCTCTCTGTCCCCCAGATGGTATGGATAGGACAACCCGTATGACGGGGTAGGCCTGCAGCTTATTTATAGGGACCCTAGAGACACCCCTCTCCCACAATTTGCCTCCGTGTCTTCTTAGGTATTAAGGTCGGGCAGCCAACTTGGAATTAACTGTCCTGCCGGTCTCTGAAGTAATGCGTAGAGTCAATTACTCCCTTGGTGTTCCGGCCACTGGCTACGCGCCTCAGAAGGAGGCTGCCGATCTCGGGGCAGAACTCCTCCCGGTATTATCTCCTTGTGCTGTGACTTCGTTTCTCACTCTCCACAATACACTTCGCTTCATGTCCTTTCTTGGGATGCTGCCGCATGGGGTGCAGGCGCAGCTCCGTAACATTCTATCTCGTGCTAGGCCTCTGTCAGGATCCCACCCCTGACAGGGACCCTCTCTCTGCAGCTCAGATGTTCCTCCTTCTCCCCCTGTCTGCCTGACAGGTCCTCTCTGGGTCAAACCCAGGCAGCTTCTCTCTGACTTCCTATCCAACCCACCAGTTATACCCATGTGTGAGGAGCGCCTTAATAGATAGAAGCAAGGCTCCCCCTGGTGGACTGGAGTGTGAAGTGTAGTGTGTGTCTTGTGATACCTGGCAAGGGGAACTCCTTTAGTACCATCAGACGTAATATCACTCCCCCTGGTGGAAGAACGACATTACTGCAACAACCAGGACTCTGGGGCGCTGCACTCCCCCCCTCATTAAATCCAGTACTCCGGGACTGGGAAAAGAAGAACGACAATACATGTTAGCAAAAGACATACAAAATTTTTGAAATGCTGTAAACAAATAAATATAACAGTGCTTCCCTTTATGGGAGGTGAGAACACTTGAACGTTACAAACAAGAACATATTTACATTGTGCAAAAAGCAAATTTGCAAACAGTTACTATCTATCTATAGAACCAATTACCCATACAGGTATTCTACTTGCTAAGTGCAATAACAATAATTAAACATTCTTCTTTCTCTAAGTATAAAACCGTTACTCTTCTCTAGGTGCAAAGTCTATCAACCATCTATCTATAGCTCTCTAGAAGACTCACTAACCCCTACGGGCTCACTTTATTGAAATTCAGAACAGGCTTCACCCCCACTACAGGCTGAACCGTATCTTTCTTCCAACTTCCTCTTTGTCCTCAATTTTATTTAAAGTACATCATTAAACATTTTACTCTCAACATTTATCAAACATTTCTTATCACTAGCTTTCTAACTACATACTATTACTATGTAACTTCTTAAGGCATCATTATCACTTTTAAATATTCCCTTTAAGAGGAAACTCTAAATCTCTTCCGAGGTAGTGCAAATAATCACATCATTAATTTACCAAGCTTGTTTAAAGGCAACATGACGTGATCTGAGGGACCCGTTACGAACCCCCAAACGTTGGTCTTGGGTGTGCTACAAGACGTGTAATCCTGACCCAGAATTCTGCCACACCAACGGGTTTTTCTTCAGGTCTGTGAAGCAAAGCAGTTATTTTACAGCATAATTAACAGCAGTTTCTGTTAAGAGGCAGTCTCTGTAAAAGCCTCCTATGTAAAACCAGTAGAGAGCACCTTTAAGAAGGTGCAAACTATGTACAAGCAGTTCTGGATCATGCGCAGTTCAAGATTCTGCAGTTCTTTTAGAAGAAAAATAGAAAAACTTGAAACAATAGGGATCCCGGGTAAACAAAGGGATCCCTTTAAGAGTTAACCCTAGACGGGTTTTAAGCAGCAAAAGAGGAACAAACAGTTAAAAGAACTATTTACATGGTCGTGGTTCCGAGGTTTATTTAAACAGCTGTAGCGGCCTTACCTTGCACACCACCCCTCTCGGCCGGGAAAGGATGGAATCCAGGGTCACTCCATGGGCCCGAGCCGCTTGATTGTGGGCAGCGGGAGTCGCAGTTGTTGTTTCTGCAACGGGTTCGGTTCTCTGATCCGTAGGCACCGCTAGGAGAGCTGCACACCGCTGGACGTCCTGAGCCCACCAACCATTTCCTCTTTGCCACCAGGTATAAGCTACGGCATCCCCGGGCTGAAAATCACGGTCAGCATCTTCCTCTCCATAGCAGGGCTCCACCTCGTCCCGGGTGACATGCACCCTCACCGGCAGCCCGATCTCTTGGATGAACCCCCTCCCCTCCTGGGAATGAAAGGTCACGACAACACCCCATTTCGGTGGGAGGTCGTCTTGCAGAGCGGTCCGAACCCCGCGTCCAGCTTCCTCCCTCCACTCCGCCATCAGGTGCTGCCGGTACTCCATCCAAGGAAGGACCCTAAGGTCCAGCTCTTGCGACCCATGACCGGGCAGCGGTGTAGTCGGATCCTCCGCAGCCACAGCAGGCGACAGAGCGGATGCGGGAGACAGGCGAATCCCTGAGGTACGGCCAGGTCTGGTACCTGCGTGGGGGTAAGCTTCAACACTGCCGGTCCACTCTGCAATGGGGAACGCCGTAGCCAGCAGCGATGCGGGCCGCGTCCCCTTTTGAGCGTTTCTCCAACAGGAGACCAGCCGTCGGGACTCGGCCATGGTCAACCAGCTGCCCAGGGGCTGGCCGTCGGGCCCCTCCGCAGGAGACTCCAGTTATACCCGTGTGTGAGGAGCGCCCTAATAGATAGAAGCAAGGCTCCCCCTGGTGGACTGGAGTGTGAAGTGTAGTGTGTGTCTTGTGATACCTGGCAAGGTGAACTCCTTTAGTACCATCAGACGTAATATCACTCCCCCTGGTGGAAGAGCGACATTACTGCAACGACCAGGACTCTGGGGCGCTGCAACAAGGCTCCAACCTGCAAAGCTGATCTGGCAACTGCAATCAGAGAAAGTTGGAGCCAGATTGATGAAGAGTACTGTTTGACACTCATTAAGTCCATGCCTCAGAGACTGCAAGCTGTTATAAAAGCCAGAGGTGCTGCAAAAAAATACTAGTGATGTTTTGGAGTGTTTTTTTTGTTTGTTTGTTTGTGTTTCATGATTCCATAATTTTTTTCCTCAGAATTGAGTGATTCCATAATTTTTCCCCTATGCTTGGTTAAAAAAAGTAACGATTACTGGCTACCACATTTTTTGTTCTTGACTTCTTTTAGTGTTTCTTAAAGCCAGAAAGTTGCCATTTGCAATGACTTTAGTTTTGTGCCATGTCTGTGATCTGTTTTTTTTCTACAAAATTAAACAACTGAATAAACATCCTCCAAGGCTGGTGATTCCATAATTTTTGCCAGGGGTTGTACTAGCACCAGACCGTTTGTTGCCTGGGCAGGTAATGAGATTCCTGAGCTGGATCAAGTAATTGCTATAATCAATAGTCCCGCAGCACAACCAGAAAACACACTCCTTGCCCTTATAGTGCTGGACAACAAGCATGCTGCTATATAGATGGCGATGTAGAGGGACATCAACTGCACAGGTAGGTCCTATGTCTGGCATCCTCATATATCCTATATATGCTTTAAAGGGAACCTGTCACCTGAATTTGGCGGGACTGGTTTTGGGTCATATGGGCAGGGTTTTCGGGTGTTTGATTCACCCTTTCCTTACCCGCTGGCTGCATGCTGGCCGATATATTGGATTGAAGTTCATTCTCTGTCCTCCGGAGTACACGCCTGCGCAAGGCAATATTAACTAGGTAAAAAATTAAAAAGGTAATAAATTAAATCAACTCTACTAAAAAATACAATTTTGAAACCCTTAATTGCTCACTTTTTTAATAGCATTTGATATTCTGAAGCTGTTGGATTGAATGAAGTTGGCCGTTGTCCAGTGTTCTGTAAGCACAGAGGGTGCTGTCACTCATCCTCCATAATAATTCCCCCATCCCCATCTGTAGGATTTTGTACAAAGTGTTACATATGAGAGGAGTGGCCGGGACAGAATAATAACTATGGACATGGTGTGTTACATTAGCTCATATGCTTAATCCATTCATCATGTGAAATTTAAGCCAGCCTGGATATAAATTTCTACATCCATTTCATTCTCACTTTTTGTCCCGAATTTTTAAATTAAAGACCTAGTCACCCCATTACATATCATCAGGGTTCATCCTATCACCCAATCAAAGGAAAACCAGTAATTATACAATTAAATTTACATGTACCCAGGAATGCAACTACAACGGGTGCAATCGCACCTGGGCCCTGGAGCCTAGGGGACCCAAAAAGTCCCTTCGACCTATATGAAAGACCAATACTATTAAAGACTTGCAATAATTATGGACCCCGTTGGAGCTTTTACATTGGGGGCCATGAGCTTCAAGGTACGCCTCTGTATGTACGCCAAAGTGGTAAAAAAATAATACAATTCATAGTACATGAAATAAAGCCTTACACAAACAACCACGTCAGTGAAAAAAATACTTATGGCTGCTGAAAAATGGAGAGGCAAAATAGAAAAAAAATTGGTCGTTCATTATGGCCCTGGCTATAAAGGACTATTCCGACCTTAATGTATGTTTATTATCAAATAGTACATGTAAGTACAAGCAATTTTGCAATTTACTACTTATTAAGATTTGCAGTGATTTTACCACTTTTCTTTTGTTTACAGCTTGTTACTTTTACTTTATTTTACTCATTTATGTAGCGCCATTAATTCCACATGGGTTTACAGACATTATCATCGCTATCCCCATATTCCCTCTCACTATGACTTTGGAGCGTGGAAGGAAACCGTAGAACCTGGAGGAAACCTACGCGAACAAGGAGAGAACATACAAACTCCTTGCAGACGTTGTCCTTGGTGGGATCTGATACCAGGACCCCAGCGTTGCAAGGCTGCAGGGCTTAACCACTGAGCCACCATACTCGCCATGGCATTGGAGACCGACCACCGCCACTAAACTGCAGAACATACACTACTCTTTTCTACTGAACTCGTAAGCATTGTGTTGAAGCTGACCAGGATTGCTGAACTTGATCTTACCACCTCATCCTCTCCAGCTTCAGCATAAAGCTTATAAGCTAGAGAGCAGCGGTGGTCGGTTTCCTAGACAACATTCTGTAAAGAAAAGTGTTGATATCTCAGAAATGCCTACAAATTGCACCAAGCAGTAAACTGCAAAGTGCAAAATTGCACTCTCCAACAATATCCATCTATGAAGATGGGAATAAACCTTTAAGGCAGGGGTGGGGAGCCTCAGGCCCCAGGGCCATTTATGGCCCTCGATGACCTTTTATAAGGGACCACATTCTTGGGCAGGGAGCTGTATTTTGATTACAACCAGCTCATTAATTCTTCTTGCTCTGTTAGCACACACAGGCAGTGTTCACTACTGAACACTGAAGGGCATGCAATGAAAGATTATGTCCTAAAACCAGTGCCAGAGTCAGGATGTACTTTGTGGGCCCAGTTTGTATGGCCCCCGAAGGAAGGTATAAATATCCAAATGGCCCTTGGCAGAAAAAAGATTCCCCACCCCTGCTTTAAGGGGTTAAACCAAAGGTTGTCTTACTCCCGAAAAATCACTCCAAAGTGTCAGCATCAAGAAGTCTCCTTTCTGTCTTACTCGCTGTTCACTGCCTGTTGTCAAGTGTAATCTGTCTTTCCCAGTAGAGGTACTAAGATGATCTTTAGGATATTGGAGTGGCTTTTTTCCTCTCTGTTCCTGCTTTCTTGCCTGTCAAACTGCATACAGGCATAATAAAGAAGCGAGCTTTCAGTTCAGGGCAATAGTAATGGATATAAGACACTCAAAAATGGTGCTCAAGTAAGGGTTCCACTCTGTATCAATAATGTATAAAGTATTGGGAACTGAGAGCTGAACATTTTTCACATTTCCGTTCAGGTCAGGTTGTCATTGAATAATGGATGCAAAAATCCTGCTGGGAAAGAATTTCTAGTACCTATAGTGCTGTCAAAATACTGATAAAGAGTAATAGCGATCAAATAGAATGAATGGCAAATTACAGAGTATTCGAATCTTAATAGTTATTTGACGACATATTAGACTGGTATGTGTACAAAAAGCAGTTTTATCTTGCTATGGTGGATTAGGGCAGCATGATTATGATTTTCTAGAGGTTTGTGGGATAGAATAAAATCCGCTTTATGTTACATTTAATACATACTCATAAACATATTTTTTTAGTCTTGTTAGGTATAAAGCCCTGTTATGAATAAGTTCTTAATATATCTTTACCATAGTTTGATTTATTTTTCTGACAAAGAGCTCCAAATCTCTAATATAGAAATTAGGTAAAAGGATGCAATTCTCACTGCTTATAGTCACCACTAGGGGGAGCTTATGAGTTTAATGCATACTGCTGATACATCATTATGCAATAAGCTCTGAATCTCCATCTAGTGGTGGCTGCAGGCAGCCAGGATTTTATTATTCAATACTTTCTATAAAGCCATACTGATATCCTTTAAATTTAGCAATAAAACATAACTAAAGCAGTATGCCAGGTACTACTCATTTTCAATAAGCAGTGTTTAGATTTCTTTTTGTTCCTTATAAAGAATAGGTTGCCAAGATTATATTAAATTCAGTTTTGTAATGGAAATTTATGTCTCCAGAAATAGAATTTTTCCCTTCAACAATGAGGTTTGTAAAATTAAGTTCAGCCGCGATGTTACCACATCCATAATAAAAACACTGCTTTATCAGTATTGTTCTTCTTTTATAGCTAAGACATTGGTGCATTGGGCAATAGCCAAGGTGCCCATGACCTAATTAATTACACCTTTCTTAAATGTCAAAGTCCCCCTGTAGTTTGCAGTGACTTTTTAGAATAAGCTGTTATATGCGTGTTCATGAGTATCAGCACTTTCTTGCCATTATGTGACTTGTAACCTGCATTTTTTACCAGTTTTTCCTTCTGAAAGTTACATGTATGTAGCATCCAATTGTCAGTTTTCGCTGAGCTAGTGGGAGGAAATTAGCTGCTATAATGTCTCCCATATACTGCACACACAGACAAGAGGATATCCTGCTCCTCTGTTTGTGCAGCACCCCCTCAGAAGCAGCAGCACAGAGGTCATTATGCAACGGTTCTGAGCAGTGTAGCTGTGAAACCAGCTCTGTGGTGAGATAGAAAACTTATTAGAAAGCAGCAACAGCATTCTTTCAGTGTGCCTATCAGCCTGTGTATCCATCCAACAACTCCCCTCTTACCACAAGTTGTGTAGAAAACATGTAACCAGATTCCTCAGTAAGTCTAAACTTGGATATTGGAAGTATTTCTGAGTGAATGATCAGTTCTGGAGTTGGGGGGCAGTAGTGGCTCATAAGTGGAGAAAGAAGCAGAATTCTCTGATAAGCTGTAATACAAAGGGCCCAATTCATCAAAGCTTTTATGCCAGTATTCTGGTGTAAAAAGCTTTAAAAAGAATTTTACTATTGCTTGTATTGCTTGAAAATGAAAGTAGAGTTAGTTAACATTTGAAAGCAAATCGTACTATATCTATGGTGGTTGGTCGAGGTCCGTGACTTTTGGATATGGAACAGACCCCATTTTACTTTAAGACAGCCATAACTACAGTAAACCTAGATTTTTTTTTTAGGGACCACATCCCATTTGAAGTGACTTTGAGGGACCTATATAACAGAAAATACCCAAAAGTGACACCATTCTAAAAGTTGCACCCCTCAAAGTCCTCAAAACCACATTCAAGAAGTGTATTTGCCCTTCAGGTGCTTCATAGGAATTAATGTAATGTGGAAGGAAAAAATGAGCATTTTACTTTTTTCACAAAAATGTTACTTTAACCTCAATTTTTTTACTTTCCCAAGGGTAAGAGGAGAAAATGTGTTGTCAAATTTCTCCTGAGTATGCCGATACCACATATGTGGGGGAAAACTTGGGGTTGGTTGGGTTAGGTTTGGGTGCACGGCAGGGCTCGGAAGGGAAGGAGCGCCATTTGACTTTTTGAATGCAAAAATGGTTGGAATCAAGAGTGGATGCCATGTCGCATTTGGAGAGCCCATGATGTGCCTAACTGGAAACCCCCCACAATTTTGGAAACTAGACCCTTCAAGGATTTTATAAAGGGGTATAGTGAGGATTACCCCTCCACCCCAGGCGGCCGTACCGTGATGATCACTCCTCCCCAACAGGAAGTCACAGCTGAGATGGCTATCCCTCCACTCCAGGGAGCCATACTTGAAATGGTTATGTCACAAGTGGGTCACGTCCTCCTGGGCTCCAGGGAGATCTGGGGTTAGAACACTACTATTGTGAATCACAGATACTCCATTTAGCCTGTGTGTTTGTGTTTACATATTAAATGGATTACGTTTCCTTTGGTGCTGAAGAGGTTAACAACCCTTTCTATGCTGGTTAGAAACTTAGTAATCATACTACCCTGACCCTAAACCCTAAAAGGGAATGGGCCGCACTCCATCAAACTGATATAACATAACAATCCCTTCGCAGGATCAAGAAGTGCCATAAAATGCAATTGAATATAATATGAAAATTTATTTATTTGAATATAAAACACAAGTACACAAAAACAAATACAATAAAATTAGGTGCCTCAACCAAAACACCAGAGGCTGGTGGTCAGAATGGATTGTTCTATAGTTTGTTTAGCAAAAATTGTATAAATTAACCCTTTCCCGACCCATGACGCCTATGCGGCGTCATGGAATGATCGCGTCCCTGCAGATCGGGTGAAGGGGTTAACTCCTATTTTACCCGATCTGCAGGGAGAGGGGGAGTGGTACTTCAGCCCAGGGGGGGTGGCTTCACCCCCCCGTGGCTACGATCGCTCTGATTGGCTGTTGAAAGTGAAACTGTCAATCAGAGCGATTTGTAATATTTCACCTAAAAAACTGGTGAAATATTACAATCCAGCCATGGCCGATGCTGCAATACCATCGGCCATGGCTGGAAAACCTGAAGTGACCCCCCCCCCACCCCACCGATCGCCCCCCCAGTGCTCCGTTATGGGGTCCGGTCCCCTCCGTCCTGTGCTCCGCTCCCCCGTCCTCCTGCCCGCTCCCCCCCTGCTCCTATGTCACCCCCCGGTGCTCCGACGCCCCCCCCGTGCCCCGATCTCCCCCCCCTTATACTTACCTAGGCTCCCGGTGTCGGTCCGTCTCCTCGCTGGGCGCCGCCATCTTCCAAAATGGCGGGCGCATGCTCAGTGCGCCCGCCGAATCAGCCGGCTGGCTGATTCATTACAGGTACATTTTGATCGCTGTGGTAGGTTCTAACACAGCGATCAAAATAAAAAAATAATAAATAAACCCCCCCCCCTTTATCACCCCCATAGGTAGGGACAATAATAAAATAAAGAAAATATTTTTTTTTCTTTTTCCACTAGGGTTAGGGTTAGAACTAGGGTTAGAACTAGGGGTAGGGTTAGGGTTACGGGTAGGGTTAGGGTTAGGGGTAGGGTTATGGCATGTGCACACAGAGCGGATCGGCCGCGGATCCGCAGCGGATCGGCCGCGGATCCGCAGCGGATCGGCCGCGGATCCGCAGCGGATCGGCAGCGGATCCGCAGCGGATCGGCCGCGGATCGGCCGCGGATCCGCAGCGGATCGGCCGCGGATCGGCAGCAGATCGGCAGCGGATCCGCAGCGGATCCGCAGCGGATCGGCAGCGGATCGGCCGCGGATCCGCAGCGGATCGGCCGCGGATCCGCAGCGGATTGGCAGCGGATCCGCAGTGGATTGGCAGCGGATTGGCCGCGGATCCGAATTCGAAGCAGTTTTCCATCAGGTTTACAGTACCATGTACACCTAAAGAAAACCAAATCCGCTGTGCCCATGGTGCGGAAAATTCCGTGCAGAAATGCTGCATTGTATTTTCCGCAGCATGTCAATTCTTTGTGCGGATTCCGCAGCGTTTTACACCTGTTCCTCAATAGGAATCCGCAGGTGAAATCCGCACAAAAAAAACACTGGAAATCTGCTGTAAATCCGCAGGTAAAACGCAGTGCCTTTTACCTGCAGATTTTTCAAAAATCATGCGGAAAGATCTCACACGAATCCGCAACGTGGGCACATAGCCTTAGGGTTAGGGTTGGAATTAGAGTTAGGGTTGGAATTAGGGCTAGGGTTTGAAATAGGGTTAAGATTAGGCTTGTGGTTAGGGTTACGGATAGGGATAGGTGTTATGACCCCAATGGCGAGGGTCTCAGAGAAACAAGTAAGTCTGCGACGTACAAAAATCCAGCTCATAGGGCAGTGGTAACTGGGTTGACCATATATCTACTCCTAACGCCAACACTAGCAGTAGCCGGGGAACATGCCTACGTTGGTCGCTAGATGTCTCGCGCCAGCCGGAGGACTAACTACCCCTAGAAGAGGAAAACAAAGACCTCTCTTGCCTCCAGAGAATAGACCCCAAAAGTAGGATAGTAGCCCCCACAAATAATAACGGTGAGGTAAGAGGAAATGACAAACACAGAGATGAACTAGATTTTAGCAAAGAGAGGCCCACTTTACTAATAGCAGAATGTAGTAAGATAACTTATATGGTCAACAAAAACCCTATCAAAATCCACGCTGGAGATTCAAGAACCCCCGAACCGTCTAACGGCCCGGGGGAGAACACCAGCCACCCTAGAGCTTCCAGCAAGGTCAGGAAACAGATTATATACAAGCTGGACAAAAATGCAAACAAAAACAAATAGCAAAAAGCAAGAAAGCAGACTTAGCTTAATCAAGCAGGAACCAGGATCAGAAGACCAGAGCACTACAGATTAGTTCTGATATCAACGTTGCCAGGCATTGAACTGAAGGTCCAGGGAGCTTATATAGCAACACCCCTGACCTAACGACCCAGGTGAGCATACAAGGGATGAATGACATACCCAGAGTAAAATCACTAGTAACCACTAGAGGGAGCCAAAAGGTAAATTCACAACAGTACCCCCCCCTTAGTGAGGGGTCACCGAACCCTCACCAAGACCACCAGGGCGATCAGGATGAGCGGCGTGAAAGGCATGAACTAAATCGGCCGCATGCACATCAGAGGCGACCACCCAGGAATTATCCTCCTGACCATAGCCCTTCCACTTGACCAGGTACTGAAGCCTCCGCCTGGAGGAACGAGAATCTAAGATCTTCTCCACCACGTACTCCAACTCGCCCTCAACCAACACCGGAGCAGGAGGCTCAGCAGAAGGAACCACAGGCACAACGTACCGCCGCAACAAGGACCTATGAAATACGTTGTGGATGGCAAACGACACCGGAAGATCCAGGCGAAAGGATACAGGATTAATGATTTCCAATATCTTGTAAGGACCAATGAAGCGAGGCTTAAATTTGGGAGAGGAGACCTTCATAGGAACAAATCGAGAAGACAGCCATACCAAATCCCCAACGCGAAGTCGGGGACCCACACCGCGGCGGCGGTTGGCAAAACGCTGAGCCTTCTCCTGTGACAACTTCAAGTTGTCCACCACATGCCCCCAGATCCGCTGCAACCTATCCACCACGGAATCCACCCCAGGACAGTCAGAAGGCTCCACATGTCCCGAGGAAAAACGAGGATGGAAACCAGAGTTGCAGAAAAATGGCGAAACCAAGGTGGCGGAACTAGCCCGATTATTAAGGGCAAATTCAGCCAACGGGAAGAAGGTCACCCAATCATCCTGATCAGAAGAGACAAAACACCTCAAATAAGCCTCCAGAGTCTGATTAGTTCGCTCCGTTTGTCCGTTAGTCTGGGGATGGAAAGCGGATGAAAACGACAACTCAATGCCCATCCTACCACAAAAGGATCGCCAGAACCTGGAAACAAACTGGGATCCTCTGTCCGACACAATATTCTCAGGAATGCCGTGCAAACGAACCACGTTCTGGAAGAACACAGGAACCAGATCAGAAGAAGAGGGCAGCTTAGGCAAAGGAACCAAATGGACCATCTTGGAGAAACGATCACATATCACCCAGATGACAGACATGCCCTGAGACACCGGAAGATCAGAAATGAAATCCATAGAGATGTGTGTCCAAGGTCTCTTTGGGACAGGCAAGGGCAAGAGCAACCCGCTGGCACGAGAGCAGCAAGGCTTAGCTCGAGCACAAGTACCACAGGACTGTACAAATGACCGCACATCCCTTGACAAGGAAGGCCACCAAAAGGACCTGGCCACCAGATCTCTGGTGCCAAAAATTCCCGGGTGCCCTGCCAACACCGAGGAATGAACCTCGGAAATGACTCTGCTGGTCCATCTAGCAGGCACAAACAATCTGTCAGGTGGACAAGAGTCAGGCCTACCAGCCTGAAATCTCTGCAACACACGTCGCAGATCTGGAGAAATAGCAGACACGATAACTCCTTCCTTAAGAATACCCACAGGTTCAGCGACTCCAGGAGCATCAGGCACAAAGCTCCTAGACAGAGCGTCGGCCTTCACATTCTTAGACCCTGGTAAATACGAGACCACAAAGTCAAAACGGGAGAAAAACAATGACCAGCGGGCCTGTCTAGGATTCAGGCGTTTAGCAGACTCGAGATACATCAGATTTTTGTGATCAGTCAAGACCACCACACGATGCTTAGCACCCTCGAGCCAATGACGCCACTCCTCAAATGCCCACTTCATGGCCAACAACTCCCGATTGCCCACATCATAATTTCGCTCTGCCGGCGAAAACTTCCTAGAGAAAAAGGCACAAGGTCTCATAGTAGAGCAACCAGGGCCTCTCTGTGACAAAATGGCCCCTGCCCCAATCTCCGAAGCATCCACCTCAACCTGAAAAGGAAGTGAGATGTCAGGCTGGCACAAAACAGGCGCCGAAGTAAACCAGCGTTTTAACTCCTGGAAAGCCTCCACGGCAGCAGGAGCCCAGTTAGCTACATCAGAGCCTTTCTTGGTCATATCCGTCAGCGGTTTAACAACGCTAGAGAAATTTGCGATAAAACGACGGTAGAAGTTAGCAAAACCCAAGAACTTCTGAAGACTCTTAACTGACGAGGGTTGAGTCCAATCATGAATAGCTCGGACCTTGACTGGATCCATCTCCACAGCAGAAGGGGAAAAAATGAACCCCAAAAAGGGAACCTTCTGTACACCAAAGAGACACTTTGAGCCTTTTACAAACAAAGAATTTTCACGCAGAATCTCAAAAACCATCCTGACCTGCTCCACATGCGAGTCCCAATCATCAGAAAAAACCAGAATATCATCCAGATAAACAATCAAAAATTTATCCAGATACTTCCGGAAAATGTCATGCATGAAGGACTGAAAAACTGAAGGTGCATTAGAGAGACCGAATGGCATCACCAAGTACTCAAAATGACCTTCGGGCGTATTGAATGCGGTTTTCCATTCATCGCCCTGCCTAATGCGCACAAGGTTGTACGCACCACGAAGGTCTATCTTGGTGAACCACTTGGCACCTTTAATCCGGGCAAACAAATCTGACAACAGCGGCAAAGGATACTGAAATTTAACAGTGATCTTATTTAAAAGCCGATAGTCAATACAAGGCCTCAAAGATCCGTCCTTTTTGGCCACAAAAAAGAATCCCGCACCAAGAGGGGAAGAAGAAGGACGGATATGCCCCTTCTCAAGAGACTCCTTGATATATGAACGCATTGCGGTATGTTCAGGTACCGACAGATTAAACAGTCTCCCCTTAGGAAACTTACTGCCAGGAATCAAATCTATTGCACAGTCACATTCCCTATGAGGAGGCAGTGCACTGGACTTAGACTCGCTGAAGACATCCTGATAATCAGACAAATACGCCGGAACTTCCGAAGGCGTAGATGAAGCAATAGACAAGGGCAGGGAATCTCCATGAATTCCATGGCAGCCCCAACTTGACACTGACATAGCCTTCCAGTCCAAGACTGGATTATGGGTCTGTAACCATGGCAAACCCAAAACAACCAAATCATGCATTTTATGCAGAACAAGAAAACGTATTACCTCCCGATGTTCGGGAGTCATGCACATGGTAACCTGTGTCCAAAACTGCGGTTTATTTTTTGCCAATGGCGTAGAATCAATACCCCTAAGAGGGATAGGATTTTCCAATGGCTCAAGAACAAATCCGCAGCGCTTGGCAAATGACAGATCCATAAGGCACAGAGCAGCACCCGAGTCCACAAACGCCATGACAGGATACGATGACAGTGAGCAAATCAAAGTTACAGATAGAATAAATTTAGGTTGCAAATTACCAATGGCGACCGGACTAACAACCTTAGTAAGACGTTTAGAGCATGCTGAGATAACATGTGCAGAATCACCACAGTAGTAACACAAGCCATTCCGGCGTCTATGAATTTTCCGCTCATTTCTAGTCAGGATTCTATCACATTGCATTAAATCAGGTGTCTGTTCAGACAACACCATGAGGGAATTAGCGGTTTTGCACTCCCGCAACCGCCGGTCGATTTGAATAGCCAGGGCCATAGAATCATTCAGACCTGTGGGAATGGGAAAACCCACCATCACATTCTTAATGGCTTCAGAAAGGCCATTTCTAAAATTAGCAGCCAATGCACACTCGTTCCACTGGGTCAGCACGGACCATTTCCGAAATTTTTGGCAATACACTTCAGCCTCGTCCTGGCCCTGAGACATAGCCAGCAAGGCCTTTTCTGCCTGAATCTCAAGATTGGGTTCCTCATAAAGCAAACCGAGCTCCAGAAAAAACGCATCAATGTCAGCCAATGCCGGATCTCCTGGCGCCAGCGAGAAGGCCCAATCCTGAGGGTCGCCCCGTAAAAAAGAAATAACAATTTTTACTTGCTGAGCGGAGTCTCCAGATGAACAGGGTTTCAGGGACAAAAACAATTTACAATTATTCCTGAAATTTCTAAATTTAAATCGGTCTCCGGAAAACGGTTCAGGAATCGGTATCTTAGGTTCTGACATAGGACTTCTGATAACATAATCTTGTATGCCCTGCACACGAGCAGCAAGCTGGTCCACACTTGTAATCAAGGTCTGGACATTCATGTCTGCAGCAAACACAAGCCACTCAGAGGTAAAGGGGAAAAGAAAAAAAAATGAGAGAGAGAAAAAAAAACCTCAGAACTTTCTTTCTTATAATCCCGCTTCTGCAATGCATTTAACATTTAATTCTGGCCTGGCAAACTGTTATGACCCCAATGGCGAGGGTCTCAGAGAAACAAGTAAGTCTGCGACGTACAAAAATCCAGCTCATAGGGCAGTGGTAACTGGGTTGACCATATATCTACTCCTAACGCCAACACTAGCAGTAGCCGGGGAACATGCCTACGTTGGTCGCTAGATGTCTCGCGCCAGCCGGAGGACTAACTACCCCTAGAAGAGGAAAACAAGACCTCTCTTGCCGCCAGAGAATAGACCCCAAAAGTAGGATAGTAGCCCCCCACAAATAATAACGGTGAGGTAAGAGGAAATGACAAACACAGAGATGAACTAGATTTTAGCAAAGAGAGGCCCACTTTACTAATAGCAGAATGTAGTAAGATAACTTATATGGTCAACAAAAACCCTATCAAAATCCACGCTGGAGATTCAAGAACCCCCAAACCGTCTAACGGCCCGGGGGAGAACACCAGCCACCCTAGAGCTTCCAGCAAGGTCAGGAAACAGATTATATACAAGCTGGACAGAAATGCAAACAAAAACAAATAGCAAAAAGCAAGAAAGCAGACTTAGCTTAATCAAGCAGGAACCAGGATCAGAAGACCAGAGCACTACAGATTAGTTCTGATATCAACGTTGCCAGGCATTGAACTGAAGGTCCAGGGAGCTTATATAGCAACAACCCTGACCTAACGATCCAGGTGAGCATACAAGGGATGAATGACATACCCAGAGTAAAATCACTAGTAGCCACTAGAGGGAGCCAAAAGGTAAATTCACAACAGTTAGGGGTGTGTTGGGGTTACAGTTGTGGTTAGGGTTGGGATTAGGGTTACGGTTGGGATTAGGTTTAGGATTAGGGTTGGAATTAGGGTTACGGGTGTGTTGCGGTTAGGGTTGTGGTTAGGGGTGTGTTGGGGTTAGGGTTGTGATTAGGGTTATGGCTACAGTTGGGATTAGGATTAGGGGTGTGTTGGGGTTAGTGTTGAAGTTAGAATTGAGGGTTTTCCACTGTTTAGGCACATCAGGGGTCTCGAAACGCAACATGGCGCCACCATTGATTCCAGCCAATCTTGCGTTCAAAAAGTCAAATGGTGCTCCCGCCCTTCCAAGCCCCGACGTGCGCCCAAACAGTGGTTTACCCCCACATTTGGGGTACCAGCGTACTCAGGACAAACTGGGCAACAACTGTTGGGGTCCAATTTCTCCTGTTACCCTTGCAAAAATAAAAAATTACTTGCTAAAACATAATTTTTGAGGAAAGAACAATTATTTTTTATTTTCACGGCTCTGCGTTATAAACTTCTGTGAAGCACTTGGGGGTTGAAAGTGCTCACCACACATCTAGATAAGTTCCTTCGGGGGTCTAGTTTCCAAAATGGGGTTACTTGTGGGGTGTTTCTACTGTTTAGGCACATCAGGGGCTCTGCAAATGCAATGTGACGCCCGCAGACCATTCCATCAAAGTCTGCATTTCAAATGTCACTACTTCCCTTCCGAGCTCTGACGTGTGCCCAAACAGTGGTTTACCCCCACATATGGGGTATCAGCGTATTCACAACAAACTGGGCAACAAATATTGGGGTCCAAATTCTCCTGTTACCCTTGTGAAAATAAAAAATTGCTTGCTAAAACATCTTTTTTGAGGAAAGAAAAATGATTTTTTATTTTCACGGCTCTGCGTTGTAAACTTCTGTGAAGCACTTGGGGGTTGAACGTGCTCACCACACATCTAGATAAGTTCCTTGGGGGGTCTAGTTTCCAAAATGGGGTCACTTGTGGGGGGTTTCTACTGTTTAGGCATATCAGGGGCTCTGCAAACGTAACATGATGCCCGCAGACCATTCCATCAAAGTCTGCATTCCAAAACGTCACTACTTCCCTTCCGAGCCCCGGCATGTGCCCAAACAGTGGTTTACCCCCACATATGGGGTATCAGCGTACTCAGGAGAAACTGGACAACAACTTTTGGGGTCCAATTTCTCCTGTTACTCTTGCAGAAATAAAAAAATTCTGGGCTAAAAAAATATTTTTGAGGAAAGGAAACACATTTTTTATTTTCACGGCTCTGCGTTATAAACTTCTGTGAAGCACTTGGGGGTGCAAAGTGCTCACCACACATCTAGATAAGTTCCCTTGGGGGTCTAGTTTCCAAAATGGAGTCACTTGTGGGGAGTTCCTACTGTTTAGGCACATCAGGGACTCTGCAAACGCAACCTGATGCCCGCAGAGCATTCCATCAAAGTCTGCATTTCAAAACGTCACTACTTTCCTTCCGAACCCCGACGTGTGCCAAAACAGTGGTTTACCCCCACATATGGGGTATCAGCGTACTCAGGAGAAACTGGACAACAACTTTTGGGGTCCAATTTCTCCTGTTACCCTTGGGAAAATAAAAAATTGTGGGCTAAAAAATCATTTTTGAGAAAAGAAAAATTATTTTTTATTTTCATGGCTCTGCGTTATAAACTTCTCTGAAGCACTTGGGGGTTCAAAGTGCTCACCACACATCTAGATTAGTTCCTTGGGAGGTCTAGTTTCCAAAATGGGTTCACTTGTGCGGGAGCTCCAATGTTTAGGCACACAGGGGCTCTCCAAACGCGACATGGTGTCCGCTAATGATTGGAGCTAATTTTCCATTCAAAAAGCCAAATGGCGTGCCTTCCCTTCCGAGCCCTGCCGTGCGCCCAAACAGTGGTTTACCCCCACATATGGGGTATCATCGTACTCAGGACAAACTGGACAACAACATTTGGGGTCCAATTTCTCCTATTACCCTTGGGAAAATAAAAAATTCTGGGCTAAAAATCATTTTTGAGGAAAGAAAAATTTTTTTTTT
Organism: Ranitomeya variabilis; assembly: GCF_051348905.1. Taxonomy (NCBI): domain Eukaryota; kingdom Metazoa; phylum Chordata; class Amphibia; order Anura; family Dendrobatidae; genus Ranitomeya; species Ranitomeya variabilis. The sequence continues at coordinate 69,234,570 of NC_135239.1, read as the reverse complement.
ATTTTCACGGCTCTGCGTTATAAACTTCTGTGAAGCACCTGGGGGTTATAAGTGCTCACTATGCATCTAGATAAGTTCCTTGGGGGGTCTAGTTTCCAAAATGGGGTCACTTGTAGGGGAGCTCCAATGTTTAGGCACACAGGGGCTCTCCAAACGCGACATGGTGTCCGCTAACGATTGGAGCTAATTTTCCATTCAAAAAGTCAAATGGCACGCCTCCCCTTCCGAGCCTTGCCGTGCACCCAAACAGTGGTTTACCCCCACATATGAGGTATCGGCATACTCAGGAGAAATTGCCCAACTAATTTTAGGATCCATTTTATCCTGTTGCCCATGTGAAAATGAAAGAATTGAGGCTAAAAGAAATTTTGTGTGAAAAAAAAGTACTTTTTCATTTTTGCGGATCAATTTGTGAAGCACCTGGGGGTTTAAAGTGCTCACTATGCCTCTAGATGAGTTCCTTGGGGGGTCTAGTTTCCAAAATGGGGTCACTTGTGGAGGAGCTCCAATGTTTAGGCACACAGGGGCTTTCCAAACGCGACATGGTGTCCGCTAACGATGGAGATAATTTTTCATTCAAAAAGTCAAATGGCGCTCCTTCCCTTCCGAGCCTTACCATGTGCCCAAACAGTAGTTTACCCCCACATGTGAGGTATTGGTGTACTCAGGAGAAATTGCCCAACAAAATTTAGGATCCATTTTATCCTGTTGCCCATGTGAAAATGAAAAAATTGAGGCTAAAATAATTTTTTTGTGAAAAAAAAGTACTTTTTCATTTTTACGGATCAATTTGTGAAGCACCTGGGGGTTTAAAGTGCTCACTATGCTTCTAGATAAGTTCCTTGGGGGGTCTAGTTTCCAAAATGGGGTCACTTGTGGGGGAGCTCCAATGTTTAGGCACACGGGGGCTCTCCAAACGCGACATGGTGTCCGCTAAAGATTGGAGCCAATTTTTCATTGAAAAAGTCAAATGGCGCTCCTTCCCTTCCGAGCCCTGCCGTGCGCCCAAACAGTGGTTTACCCCCACATATGAGGTATCAGCGTACTCAGGACAAATTGGACAACAACGTCCGTGGTCCAGTTTCTCCTTTTACCCTTGGGAAAATAAAAAAATTGTTGCTAAAAGATCATTTTTGTGACTAAAAAGTTAAATGTTCATTTTTTCCTTCCATGTTGCTTCTGCTGCTGTGAAACACCTGAAGGGTTAATAAACTTCTTGAATGTGGTTTTGAGCACCTTGACGGGTGCAGTTTTTAGAATGGTGTCACTTTTGGGTATTTTAAGCCATATAGAACCCTCAAACTGACTTCAAATGTGAGGTGGTCCCTAAAAAAAATGGTTTTGTAAATTTTGTTGTAAAAATGAGAAATCACTGGTCAAATTTTAACCCTTATAACTTCCTAGCAAAAAAAAAATTTGTTTCCAAAATTGTGCTGATGTAAAGTAGACATGTGGGAAATGTTATTTATTAACTATTTTGTGTCACATAACTCTCTGGTTTAACAGAATACAAATTCAAAATGTGAAAATTGCGAAATTTACAAAATTTTTGCCAAATTTCCGCTTTTTTCACAAATAAACTCAGAAATTATCGACCTAAATTTACCACTAAAGTGAAGCCCAATATGTCACGAAAAAACAATCTCAGAATCGCTAGGATCCGTTGAAGCGTTCCTGAGTTATTACCTCATAAAGGGACACTGGTCAGAATTGCAAAAAACGGCAAGGTCATGAAGGGGTTAAGGGGACACGCACATAAAGAATCTGCTACATGAAATGTTGCAATCTTATCAAGAGGAACATACACAGACCGAGGAACTAACCAAAAATTTGAAAACGGTGCTATGGTTATAATTAACCTGAATCAACCCAACACCCCTCATCAGTCTTTTCTGTGTAACTTTTCCACCTCAAAATGTAAAGAGCATAAAGTCAGATCCTCCCCATATTACCTGATGTGCAGCCCCACACACAATTCCACTGCCACGTGATTACACAAGCCTCCGGACCCCTACGCACGTTTCGCTGTCGCTTCTTCCTTTCAAATTTTTGGTTAGTTCCTCGGTCTGTGTATGTTCCTCTTGATAAGATTGCAACATTTCATGTAGCAGATTCTTTATGTGCGTGTCCCCTTAATTTATACAATTTTTGCTAAACAAACTATAGAACAATCCATTCTGACCACCAGCCTCTGGTGTTTTGGTTGAGGCACCTAATTTTATTGTATTTGTTTTTGTGTACTTGTGTTTTATATTCAAATAAATAAATTTTCATATTATATTCAATTGCATTTTATGGCACTTCTTGATCCTGCGAAGGGATTGTTATGTTATATTGGTTAGAAACTTGCAGCTTCATCTCACAGCTGTTCCTGACCTGGTCATTTCCTCTAGCTACAAAATCTTGCCAGACCTTCTTTTCCTTGCCAGTGAAAGTTTTACTTACTAGCTCCATGGAGTCACTGTGCTGTGTTAAAGATCATTGTTGCTGCTGGAGATTGTTGCAATTGTTTTTGGGTGTATGCTTTCCTCATTCTCCTATTCCCATTTGGTTTGTACATTCCTACTATTTCTCTCTAACTTTGGTGAGTGTTTTTTATGTTAGTTGTTTTTGTTATCACTGTTTGTCTTTTGTGTTTATACACTACCATTTCTGTCAAAGGCCTCCTGGAGGAGTGGACAGATTAGTATAAGGCCATGTGCACACATTCAGGATTTTTCGCGTTTTTTTCGCTATAAAAACGTGATAAAAACGCGAAAAAAATGCTAACCTATGCCTCCTATTATTTACAGTGTATTCCGCATTTTTTGTGCAAATGTTGCGATTTTTTCCGTGAAAAAATCGCATCGCGGAAAAAAAAGCAACATGTTCATTAAAAATGCGGAATTGCGGGGATTCCGCACACCTAGGAGTCCATTGATCTGCTTACTTCCCGCACGGGGCTGTGCACACCATGCGGGAAGTAAGCAGATTATGTGCGGTTGGTACCCAGGGTGGAGGAGAGGAGACTCTCCTCCACGGACTGGGCACCATATAAGTGGTAAAAAAAAAAGAATTAAAATAAAAAATAGTGATATACTCACCTTCGATGTCTTCCCGCCTCTCAGGTACATGCTGCCGCTTCGGTTCCTGTAGCTGGTGTGCGGTGAAGGACCTGCGATGACGTCACGGTCCTGTGATTGGTCGAGACCGGTCATGTGACCGCTCACGTGACCGCGACGTCATGGAAGGTCCTGCGCGCACACACCATCTATACAGAACGGACGCCTTTCTGCAAGAAATCCGGACGTGTGCACATACCCTCAGAGAACAGTAAGGCTGGTGGCCCAAACCTCCTCACCTTTAGAGGTACCTTTGGGATATAGATATAGTGAGGAGTGATGACCTGGATACACATGACCTGTATATGATAAGTATACAGCACAGGGATGGAATCTGTACTCAGATTACATATATATACTTTGGAGAATAACCTGAATATACTGGATCCGTATACATGATGAATATATAGTACAGAGATTACACATATAGCATATAGTGAAGAGTGATAAATTTAACCTGGCTAGGCAGGATCTGTATACATGATAAGTATGCAACACAGGGATGGAGCCTGTACGCAAATCACAGATATATAGTGAAAAGTAATAACCTGGATATATAGGATCTGTATACATGCATCTTACTGTTCAACACACATGGAAAAGGTTACTGTTTAATAATGGGGTGTCCAGGTAAAGAAAAGCAGCAGCCGGCCAACAGCACCAGCCCTGAGCCCCGCTTTAAAAAGCGCTGCAAACAGGGTGCAGAGTCCTTGTACGAAGGAAGCATAGGAGCCCCTGAAAAGGTTAAGATGGAGGCTGTTGAGGGACCTAAGAAGGAGGATGATGGTGAGAGACCCATCGTGGTCATCTGTGGAGACACAAAAGGCCATCCAGACGAGGAGGTGGCCTGTATGGAGAAGATGTCCCATTGTGAGCGGTGCCGCCCCAAATGGGCACGGTGGAAAAGAAATAAACCCATCCATTGCAGCAAATAATGTAGAAAGGGCGGATGTTCACAGAAAATGGGCAGGTGAGCCAGAACAAGCCCCACTCTAGAATAAGTGGAGTGCAGAGAAGTACACCCATGGCAGAGTGGGCTGGTGCCATTGTTCGGGAGAGAGAGGAAGAGTGAGCAGGCAAGGATAGAGCATCACAGATTTCAACTGAAGAGAAACGGCTGGAGAAATGGTGTAAAACTCCGTGGGGAACCAGGAAGGTCCGAATGAAAGCGGCAGCTGGTGCAGTAATCAGAGGAGCTGTGGACGTGAGGACTGAACAAGCTGGAGGTCCCACCAGAGGTCAGGAGCTGGACAACAAGGCAGATGTGGCTGTGTGGATGTGGTCAAAGCCCTGCAGCAGGACAGAGCATCTGATGTCAGTGATGGCAACATGGCTGTTAAGTACCTCACAACCCCCCAAAGAGATACCTGTTGTAGTTCACATGTTCCAGATCCCCCAGATGGCCGCTTATATAGGGATAGACTTGAGCACGAATAACCTGGCTCTGAAGGCAGCCGTAGTAAGACTCGGAGTTAAAATGGCATTCAGAAGTTAATATGTCAGCTGTAAGTGCTTGTTGCATCGGACTGTTCTGCATCCCTGTTGGCAGGAGGCCCTAAATCAACAAGAAGCTACTGGAGTTGACCAGTGCGGCTGAAGTTTATTATTGAGTGTATTGCGCTGCCCCTTCCAAGTTACTTTGCGTTCCCCCTGCTGAATTGCAGGACTGTGAACCCTTTAAGGGCCTTGAACTCTTGTGGCTCTATGGACTGTTTTCAGCCACCTCATGGACTTTGTTTCTTTGTCCCCATGAACTGTCCCTAAATTTGTCCAGAACTTTTCCCCAGTGACTGCTAGGCAATGCTTCACTTCTTAAGGAAGCTGTGATTTGCAAAAAGGGGTGAGGAAGGTGGTAACAGACGACCAGATGATCGAGTCAGGTCAGCGCTCTAGGAATGTTGGTGTTGTTGTATCTTGGGCCAACGGGCTGTTATTAAAAATGGGACAGGCATCAGTCAAATGAAATGGATGACCAGACTTGCATGCTGGGCTGAAGAGGAAAAGGACGGTGCCCATGGACATATGGGGCAATTACGTTTGTGCAGGCCAAAGGGCCTGTATATTAAAGAACTTGGACTTTGTGTTCCAGGGTCCCTACTGAGTGCGATCGGGAACAGTCCTGACCAGGATTAGGGTCAGTGATGGAAAACTTATGGCTTGTTTACAGTTTTACATGTGGTTTTATATGTGCATAGCCCTTTCTTTTTCTGTCTTTCAGGAGCCGTTATGGTTGAGGACGAACATATTTTAAGAGGAGATGCATGTAAAGGGGTGACAGGGACTGTTACATGCCATCTTTCCTAAAAGACAATGTTTACAAAATGGTTATGACGTGATTTTATTGTATTTTTAAGTTTTCAATAATTTGTGAAAATGTATAGAACTGTATATGAACTAATTGATTTGGATATTGTAATTGTAAATGTATAATGTACAGTGAATATTGAAGACTGAGATTTAAGTTTAGGACATAAGGTATAGGATATTGAATAACAGTTAGAATAAGAAAGGGAAATTTGCAGAGGTGGGCATATTGGTTAAGTAGGTGAAAGGTTACGTTTCCCCAGCAACAGACTGCTGGGGCAGACAGAGTAAGTTAAGATACAGTTAATGTGTTTGGGTCCAGGCCAGCATTAGAAGGGTCAAGGTCAGTTGAAAAGAGAGAGCATTTCCTGGTTTAGTCTACGTTCACATTTGCGGTCGGCGCCGCAGCGTCGGGTGCCGCAGCGTCGCCGCATGCGTCATGCGCCCCTATATTTAACATGGGGGCGCATGGACATGCGTCGCACTTGCGTTTTGCACCGCATGCGTCCCTGCGGCGCCCGCGTCCGGGCGCAGAGGACGCAGCAAGTTGCATTTTTGCTGCGTCCAAAATCAATGAAAAAAAGGACGCATGCAGCGCAAAACGCAGCGTTGTGCATGCGTTTTGCTGCGTTTTTGTTTGCGTTGTGCGTTGCGGCGCCGACGCTGCGGCGCACAATGCAAATGTGAACGTAGACTTAGTGAGTTATATCCATCTACCCCCTCACTGTTAAAAATCCAAAATTCCAGAATTACATCTCAAACCTGTTTATGTCTATTTTAAAGAATGTAAGACAAAAAGTGGGCAACTTGCTACCAAAAAGCAACCAGAATTCATCTTACATTTTAATACCTGATTGTGAAAAATGACAGCTGCAGTTTGCTTGGTTGTTATGAGCAGTGTCTCCAAACTTTTTAGAGCTCGTATCAGTAATAATATGGTCAAGCTAAGTAATAAATAATACCTCACCCTGAGATGTGACTCTGGAATTTTGGATAACACTTAATCCATTTGTTGTAATCTGTCTTTGTGACACTGAACCATTGTGATATGCAGGTAACAGAGGTGCAGCACAACATCCAGTACATTACCGGAGTGACTGATAGTCTTGGCTCTCAGTTTAAGTATTTGCTCCACATTTAAACATAAGGGACAAACACATCTGCTCATTTTAACAGCCAGGGGGTAGAAGGGAATAACAAGACCCAGTGACATCATTGGAAAGGAGTAGAATTTACATATGAAATATTATTCTAAGCAGCAAGACTGATCCACGGGAGATTCTTATGCTGCCAAGTAAAAACCAAGCTTGGCACCCAAACTGATGTCACATGTTTAAGCAGTTCTGCACTTTGTGTGCGTTCTGCAGAGAGCCTCAGTGCAGCACAGGAACACGCACTCAGTCATATACGACTTCATTGCTTAAACTATATTTCATGTAAAATGATTTTATTATAGATTAATATAAAAAAAGAGATGAGAGTATATAAAATATTCAAGTATTGGGTTGAAATTCGAAAGTGTATAAGGATTCCGCGGTGATGACCAGTCAACAAGACATGACTGCTGTAGACAATCATTGGTCTCACCAGTCAGGCTGACAGCAAACTGGTGCTGGAGCGTAAGTAATGCTTATTTGTTATTTTAAAGCATTACCAGCTTTGGCCCCAGCTTTGTCCAAATGGGGAACCCATTTAAGTATTTTATCAGGTTGGGACTTTACTGCACCTTTGCCTTTGAGTGTTGTATATCTCCTACCAGGGCTTAACGATCGCAGTTGTAGGTGGTGCAACCCCATCACCAAGCCGGTGGGTGAGAGGATGGTGGTCATATTCAGACAGTATGTGGTAGTAAGATGTGTACATGATGTTACAGCATTATTTGTTTTTGTATGTGGTATTATTGTATTATTGTAGTATTGGTCTTGGTAAAGTGGGTTTTGTTCAGAATAGTATGTTGATAATATTTGTTTAGTGAGGGAGGGTGGTAGGTCCAAATTTTGCTTTGAGGCCCATAGGACTCCAGTTATGCCATTGTCTCCTAGTACCATAGGTATCGTGTGTGTTGGCAATTTTTTTTTTATTTGTACACAATGTATGCACAATGCAAAGAATTGTTATTTTTTTAAGGAATGCAAGAATGCAAGACTTTACTACAACCAACCTGCCAGGAGTGGTAACCGGTCCTCTTCTCCTAAGACAGGAGCCACACTAGATTATAAAAAATTGGCCCAATGTTGATCCAGAAAAGTGGGACAAGTGACAAGCGAGTGTCATGTGAGTACAATGCAATTTTCTCAAATAGCATCCGTGTGACATCCGTACGACATCCATATGCAATCTGTATGCAATGCGTTTTTATCATCATCTTTTACATTCTGTAATTCTATATGTAATTTAAAGCTAGTTTTCCAACTAATAAAGCAATCTTACATAGATAGATAGATAGATAGATAGATAGATAGATAGATAGATAGATAGAAAAATACAATAGATACAGTGGCATGTAAATGTTTGAGCGCCCCTAGTCAAAATTACTGTTATTGTGAAGCGTTAAGAAAGCTGAACATGAAATAATCTCTAAAAGGCCTAAAGTTAAAGATGACACATTTCCTTTGTATTTTAGGCAAAAAAATAATAATATTTTTCATGATAAAAATTACAAAAAGGGAAACAGGTCAATGCAAAAGTTTGGGCGCCCTACATGGTTAGTACCTAGCAGCACCCCTTTTTGAAAGCATCACAACTTGTACATGCTTTTTTTAGCCAGCCAAGAGTCTTTCAATCTTTGAGGGATTTTCATCCATTCTTCCTTGGAAAATTCTTCCAGTTCTGAGAGATTTGTGTATCATCTTGCATGCACTGCTATTTTGAGGTCTAGCCACAGATTTTCAATGATGTTCAGATAAGAGGACTGTGAGGGCCATTGTAAAACCTTCAGCTTGCTCCTTTTGAGGGAGTCTATTGTGGATTTTGGCGTGTGTTTAGGATCATTATCCATTTATAGAAGCCATCTTCTTTTCAACTTCAGCTTTTTTTTACAGATGGTGTTATGTTTGTATCAAGAATGTGTTCAAATGTCATTGAATCCATTATTCCCTCTACCCATGCCATTGGGTGCAAAACAACCCCAAGGCATGATTGATTCACCCCCATGGTATATGGTTGGCGAGAATGTTCTCTTCCAGAAATTTTGTGCCCTTTTTTCTCCACACACACCTTTCATCATTGTGGCCAATTTGATTTATTTTAACTTCATCGGTCCACAGGACTTGTTTCCAAAATGCATCAGGCTTGCTTAGATTATCTTTTGCATATTTCTGATACTGAATTTTATGGTGAGGATGCAGGGGAGGTTTTCTTCTGATGACTCTTCCATGAAGGCCATATTTGTGTAGGTGTCTTTGAACAGTAGATCAATGTACCACAACTCCAGAATCTGCTAAATCTTTCTAAAGGTCTTTTGCTGTCAAGCGGGGGTTCTGATTTGTCTATCTAGCAATCCTATGAGCAGCTCTCACTTTGCTTAGTCTTCCAGCCCTTATCTTGACTTCCACTGTTCCTGTTAACTGCCATTTCTTAATTACATTTTAAACTGAGGAAAGAGCAACCTGAAAACACTTCGATATCTTCTTATAACCTTCTCCTGCTTTGTGGGCCTCCACTATTTTCATTTTCAGAGTGCTAGGCAGCTGCTTAGAAGAACCTATTACTGCTGTTTTTTTTACATTGCCGCTTATCATTCCAAAGCAGCTGTGAACTGCGGTAGCCTTACTGATGTCACTGCAGCCGGGTTCTCGCGGAGCGCAGTGTGAGAATCGACATTGGCTGCTGCTCCAGTCTTTGGAGCTTTGTTCTCTGAATGGGGCTCCATACACTGGATGAAGAAGACAGGGATTGTCACGAGATCTCCATTTTTTGGATTACAGCGGACTGGTGTGGATTTTTATTTATTTATTTATTTTTTTAATAAATGGGTAAAAGAGGGAAATTGTTGGGGAGTGATTTTTTTTACAAATAAAGGTATTTTCTGTGTGTATTATTATTATTTATTATTATTATTATTATTATTATTATTATAGCACCATTTATTCCATGGCGCTTTACATGTGAGGAGGGGTATACATAATAAAAAACAAGTGCAGTAATCTTTAACAATACAAGTCATGACTAGTGTTGAGCGATACTTTCCGATATCGGAAAGTATCGGTATCGGAAAGTATCGGCCGATACCGTCAAAATATCGGATCCAATCCGATACCGATACCCGATCCCAATGCAAGTCAATGGGACGAAAATATCGGAATTAAAATAAACCCTTTATACACTTGTAGGTTCATTCTACATGAAGGAAAACAACTAAGAATAATGTAGGATGTATTAGGGGACGTGGCGGAGACATTAAAGGCACAGAGGTTTAGCCCAATGTAATAGAATAGCAGGATTTTTTTTTTTTTTTATGACGTTCGGCGTTAGAAAGAATTTGACTATGTTATTTTTTTTTTTTTTTATGTCACATATTGATGTTTCACTATCACTACTTCAACGCCCTTCACCTTCTTTTTTACTTCTCCCACGCTTTCTTCTTCATTATCCTCATCATCAGCTTCTTTGACATCAACTTCTTCACCTTATTCATCTTCTTCTTCATCTTCTACCTATTATTTTTTGGGTTACATTGTTCATATTCTTTTTATTTTACTATTATCTTCATCATATTCTACTTCTTCATCATATTCTTATTTGTGACAGGCATTCCCGTAGTTGTTATCTATAAAAGTTTGAAGATTACACCTTCCGTTCTGCCTGTCACAAAAGAGTTACATTTGTCCGCGTTCAGTTTGGCCTGCAGCATCAGGCTTTATCCAGGGGCACCACGAGGAGGAACGGACTCACCCCCATACACTGCTTAGTCTTCTTCTGCTTATAATTTAGATAATATTTTTTGCTCTGATATTTAGTGTTATGCTTAATGTTCTTCTGCTCTTTGTTCTGCAGCCTCTTGTTCTTCTGCTTCTCGGTCTTCCAGGTCGTCGTCGTCTCCAGGGTTGTCGTCTCCGGGGTCGTCGTCATCGGGGTGGTCTTCAGGGTCGTCGTCTCCGGGGTCGTCGTCATCACGGTGGTCTTCAGGGTCATCGTCTCCAGGGTCGTCGTCATCACGGTGGTTGTCGTCTCTGGTGTCGTCGTCATCTTAGGGGTGTTCTTCCGGGTCATCGTGTTTAGTCTCTTGAACTTGGAAATGTAGCAGAAGGTACAAGAAGGCTGAGAAAATGCCGAGAACCAGCTGATGGAACTGGAACTCGGATGGCTACCCGAAGGTCCAAGAGCCAATGGAACTACCGAGGACCAGCTGACGTTACTGGAACCCGGTTACTAAGCAGGAGGTACCCGTGCCTGAAAGCACTACCAAGGACCACCTGACGTTGGTGGAACTCGGATACCCAGAGGGAGGCACCTAAGCCAAAGGCTCTGCCCGGAACCAGCTGACGGTACTGGAACCAGGATGGGGAGCAGAAGGTACAAGAGCAAAAGACACTGCCGAGAACCAGCTGACGGTGCTGGAACCCGGATGGGTAGCCGAAGGTCCAAGAGCCAATGGAACTACCGAGGACCAGCTGACGTTACTGGAACCCGGTTACTAAGCAGGAGGTACCCGTGCCTGAAAGCACTACCAAGGACCACCTGACGTTGGTGGAACTCGGATACCCAGAGGGAGGCACCTAAGCCAAAGGCTCTGCCCGGAACCAGCTGACGGTACTGGAACCAGGATGGGGAGCAGAAGGTACAAGAGCAAGTGTCTGCGTGGCTTTTGCAGGACACGATGCCGGCTGCACAGCAGGGGAACAGCTGGCGGTGCTGAACCCCACTGACACATTGGCTGGTGTTTTTCTCTGTGCAGCTAGCAGTACCGGGCCCCAACTGGCGGTGTTGGAGCCCGGGGTCAGCAGGAGGAGGAGATGGAGCAGAGTGTAGGCCGAAGCCTGCACTGGCGGCAGCTTTTGGGTCTGTTGTGCCTGCGTGGCAGTTGCAGGACACGTTGCCGGCTGCACAGCAGGGGAACAGCTGGCGGTGCTGAACCCCACTGACACATTGGCTGGTGTTTTTCTCTGTGCAGCTAGCAGTACTGGGCCCCAACTGGCGGTGTTGGAGCCCAGGGCTCTGCAGGGGGAGCAGAGTGTAGGCCGAAGCCTAATTGAACCAATTTCAAAGGTAACCTTTAACCCCCCCTCAGGGGTTACAAAGTAGAAGAGCCACAGCTTATGCAGCAGTAGTGCTGCACAAGTCAAAGGTTGCTCTTTTAATTTCGCTCCTTGCACACGCTGAAAGGAACACGTATAACATTTAGCCCTTTATACAGTCAAACTGTGTTGGAGGCGCGAGTTCCCTTTGTAATGAGACGCAGCACAGATGTCAAGAATCCCACCTTGGTGCTGGGTGCAGCCTCCTGAGCGTTGTTATTTGCTGTACAGGAGTCTGCGCTGTCGTGTTATCCCCTGGCCTAGCGCTGTTAGCGCTGCCCATGTTCTGGCATCATTTAATGTCGGCCGGTGCGTTTCGCGATGACCATGAATCCCAGCCCCGCAGTGTCTTAACATTGTTAAAACACTGCGGGGCTGGGATTCAGGGCCTGGCGCAGCACATATGTTCGCCTCTCACACTCGGGTCCTTACACCCGCTTCAGACTGTGCGGCGTCATCTGATCCCTTATCGCATGCCACGGCCATGAAGCCGCACAGTCCGCAGAAGGCGGAAGGAGATGAGGGACAGGCGAAGATATGCACCGCTCCTGCCCATCAATCACACCCTCGCAGTCCCAATAACTAAGACAACGAGGGGCGTTGTGTGGGTCAGGGCGGCCGCAGAGGCGCAGGCAGCCAAACAATGATGCCAGAAGACGGGCAGCGCTACCAAGGGGGTTGCAGCGTGTCATTACAAAGGAAAGTCACACCACCGGGACGGTTAAATGGTCACACAGAGGACACATTTTAGACGTGTTTTCAGTTCCACATGTGCGAGGAGAATACGTTTATGAGCCACCTTGCACACATGCAGCATTACCGCTGTACAAGGTGGCCTTTAAAACGTACAAACGCCTGGGGGAGGGGGGACAGGTTCCCTTCAATTTCAGTTCTTGTGTCTGCGTGGCTTTTGCAGGACACGATGCCGGCTGCACAGCAGGGGAACGGCTGGCGGTGCTGAACCCCACTGACACATTGGCTGGTGTTTTTCTCTGTGCAGCTAGCAGTACCGGGCCCCAACTGGTGGTGTTGGAGCCCGGGGTCAGCAGGAGGAGGAGAGGGAGCAGAGTGTAGGCCGAAGCCTGCACTGGCGGCAGCTTTTGGGTCTGTTGTGCCTGCGTGGCAGTTGCAGGACACGTTGCCGGCTGCACAGCAGGGGAACAGCTGGCGGTGCTGAACCCCACTGACACATTGGCTGGTGTTTTTCTCTGTGCAGCTAGCAGTACCGGGCCCCAACTGGCGGTGTTGGAGCCCAGGGCTCTGCAGGGGGAGCAGAGTGTAGGCCGAAGCCTAATTGAACCAATTTCAAAGGTAACCTTTAACCCCCCCCTCAGGGGTTACAAAGTAGAAGAGCCACAGCTTATGCAGCAGTAGTGCTGCACAAGTCAAAGGTTGCTCTTTTAATTTCGCTCCTTGCACACGCTGAATGAAACACGTATAACATTTAGCCCTTTAAACAGTCAAACTGTGTTGGAGGCGCGAGTTCCCTTTGTAATGAGACGCAGCACAGATGTCAAGAATCCCACCTTGGTGCTGGGTGCAGCCTCCTGAGCGTTGTTATTTGCTGTACAGGAGTCTGCGCTGTCGTGTTATCCCCTGGCCTAGCGCTGTTAGCGCTGCCCATGTTCTGGCATGATTTAATGTCGGCCGGTGTGGTTCGCGATGACCAAGAATCCCAGCCCCGCAGTGTCTTAACATTGTTAAAACACTGCGGGGCTGGGATTCAGGGCCTGGCGCAGCACATATGTTCGCCTCTCACACTCGGGTCCTTACACCCGCTTCAGACTGTGCGGCGTCATCTGATCCCTTATCGCATGCCACGGCCATGAAGCCGCACAGTCCGCAGAAGGCGGAAGGAGATGAGGGACAGGCGAACTGATGCACTGATCATGCCCATCAATCACACCCTCGCAGTCCCAATAACTAAGACAACGAGGGGCGTTGTGTGGGTCAGGGCGGCCGCAGAGGCGCAGGCAGCCAAACCATGATGCCAGAAGACGGGCAGCGCTACCAAGGGGGTTGCAGCGTGTCATTACAAAGGAAAGTCACACCACCGGGACGGTTAAATGGTCACACAGAGGACACATTTTAGACGTGTTTTCAGTTCCACATGTGCGAGGAGAATACGTTTATGAGCCACCTTGCACACATGCAGCATTACCGCTGTACAAGGTGGCCTTTAAAACGTACAAACGCCTGGGGGAGGGGGGACAGGTTCCCTTCAATTTCAGTTCTTGTGTCTGCGTGGCTTTTGCAGGACACGATGCCGGCTGCACAGCAGGGGAACAGCTGGCGGTGCTGAACCCCACTGACACATTGGCTGGTGTTTTTCTCTGTGCAGCTAGCAGTACCGGGCCCCAACTGGCGGTGTTGGAGCCCGGGGTCAGCAGGAGGAGGAGAGGGAGCAGAGTGTAGGCCGAAACCTGCACTGGCGGCAGCTTTTGGGTCTGTTGTGCCTGCGTGGCAGTTGCAGGACACGTTGCCGGCTGCACAGCAGGGGAACAGCTGGCGGTGCTGAACCCCACTGACACATTGGCTGGTGTTTTTCTCTGTGCAGCTAGCAGTACCGGGCCCCAACTGGCGGTGTTGGAGCCCAGGGCTCTGCAGGGGGAGCAGAGTGTAGGCCGAAGCCTAATTGAACCAATTTCAAAGGTAACCTTTAACCCCCCCCTCAGGGGTTACAAAGTAGAAGAGCCACAGCTTATGCAGCAGTAGTGCTGCACAAGTCAAAGGTTGCTCTTTTAATTTCGCTCCTTGCACACGCTGAAAGGAACACGTATAACATTTAGGCCCTTACACAGTCAAACTGATTTTGAGGCGTGAGTTCCCTTCGTAAAGAGACGCAGTACAGCTGGCAAAAATGCCACCTTGGTGCTTGGCGCGGCCTCCTGAGCATCGTTATTTGTTGCACAGGAGTCTGCGCTGTCGTGTTATCCCTTGGCCTTGCGCTGTTAGCGCTGCCCATCCTCTGACATCATGTAATGTCGGCCGGTGCGGTTTGCGATGACCATGAATCCCAGCCCCGCAGTGTCTTAACATTGTTAAAACACTGCGGGGCTGGGATTCATGGCCTGGTGCAGTACATATGTTCGCCTCTCGCTTGGTTTCTTACACCCGCTTCAGACTATAAAAAGAAAAAATGGAGTTCTATACAAGGATTGAATAAAAACCAATGTTTATTATAACAAAAATTAGTTAAAAACTGATATACAGTGTACAAAATAATATAAAAAGAAGCAAGGAGACCTTAGTGAACACACATCCGGATCACATGCACTAAAACTGTGTGTAATATCACCATAGGTTACATATATATCTGTTGCTATTACAATGGTATAATGAATGGTGCCGGTTTCATTAAAGACTAGTGTCCCCCTGTGCGGAGTGACCGGACATCAAAAAGGGCAGTCATATATGTCAGATATCGAGTTTCTTACCCATGGAGAAGTAGGTGGTGCCTGGGACCCTGGAAATCCCCCTTAGGGGGATTTCCAGGGTCCCAGGCACCACCTACTTCTCCATGGGTAAGAAACTCGATATCTGACATATATGACTGCCCTTTTTGATGTCCGGTCACTCCGCACAGGGGGACACTAGTCTTTAATGAAACCGGCACCATTCATTATACCATTGTAATAGCAACAGATATATATGTAACCTATGGTGATATTACACACAGTTTTAGTGCATGTGATCCGGATGTGTGTTCACTAAGGTCTCCTTGCTTCTTTTTATATTATTTTGTACACTGTATATCAGTTTTTAACTAATTTTTGTTATAATAAACATTGGTTTTTATTCAATCCTTGTATAGAACTCCATTTTTTCTTTTTGTAATCTGATACCTGGAGTATACATTACTGTCCTCATATATACATGGGTGGAGACTTATTTGCGTCCCTAAATATACGCACTGCTAATGTGATCCATGTTTTTTCTGTGGGGGTGTTTTCATTACCCGCTTCAGACTATGCGGCGTCAGCTGATCCCTTATCGCATGCCACGGCCATGAAGCCGCACAGTCCGAAGAAGGCGGAAGGAGATGAGGGACAGGCGAAGAAATGCACCGTTCATGCCCATCAATCACACCCTCGCAGTACAAATAAATAAGACACCGAGGGGCGTTGTGTGGGGCAAGGCGGCCGCAGAGGCGCAGGCAGCCAAACAATGATGCCAGAAGATGGGCAGCGCTACCAAGGAGCTTGTTGCGTGTCAATACAAAGGAAAATCACACCTGAGGGACGTTTTAATGGTCGCAGAGGACTCATTTTAGACGTGTTCAGTTCCCCATGGGCAAGGAGACTAAGTTTCTGAGCCACCTTGCACACATGCAGCATTACTGTCGTACAAGGTGGCTGTAAAACGTAGAAACACCTGGGGGAGGGGGGACAGGTTTCCTTCAATTTCAGTTCTTGTGTCTGCGTGGCTTTTGCAGGACACGATGCCGGCTACACAGCAGGGGAACAGCTGGCGGTGCTGAACCCCACTGACACATTGGCTGGTGTTTTTCTCTGTGCAGCTAGCAGTACCGGGCCCTAACTGGCGGTGTTGGAGCCCAGGGTCAGCAGGAGGAGGAGAGGGAGCAGAGTGTAGGCCGAAGCCTGCACTGGAGCAAGTTGAAAGGGAAACTTTAACCCCCCCCCCCAGGCGTTTGTAGCTGAAAGAGCCATCGTGTACAGCACTAATGCTGGAAAAGGTAAACTTAGCTCTTTTAATTATGGTCCTTGCACATGCTGAACCTAACACTTATGAAAAGTGTCCCCTCCTACCGTGATACCGTTCGGTAGGTGGAACTTTCCTTTGTGATGTGACGCAGCACAGCCGTCATTCTTACCCCCTTGGCGCCGTGCGCCGCCTCCTCAGCGTTCCCGTCTTCTGGCATCATTTGGTGTCAGGATGGCTGCGCCTGTGCGGCCGCGCTGGCCGAGAGCCCGCCTCGCAGTGTCTTCTGATTTAATCCCACTGGGGGCCTGGGATCCATGGACATGCGCAGTGCATATCCTCGCCTCTCACTCCCCTCCCTACGGCTTCTTAAGACTGTGCGGTGTCACGGCCGTGGCATGCTATTAGGGACCAGCTGACACCGAACAGTCTGAAGAAGCCATAGGGAGATGAGTGAGAGGTGGAGGTTCAGATATGCACTGCGCATGTCCATGGATCCCAGGCCCCCAGTGGGATTAAATCAGAAGACACTGCGAGGCGGGCTCTCTGCCAGCGCGGCCGCACAGGCGCAGCCATCCTGACACCAAATGATGCCAGAAGACGGGCAGCGCTAAGTGTGCCTGGCCACGGGATAACATAACAGCGCAGGCTCCGGGACGGAATCAAACAACGCTGAGGAGCCGGTGCGCGGCGCCGGGGGGGTAGGAATGACGGCTGTGCTGCATCACATTACGAAGGAAAGTCCCACCTCCGGGACGGTGTTACGGTATCAGTGGACACATTTTATAAGTGTTAAGTTCTGCGTGTTTAAGGTGCTAAACAAAAATAGCTACCTTTTCCTTGTGCAGCATTACTGCTGCACAAGGAGGCTCTTTCAGTAACAAACGCCTTGGGGGGGGGGACAGATTCCCTTACATTTCAGTTGTTGTGTCAGCGTGGCGGTCGCATGACACATTGCCGGCTACACAGCTGGGGATCAGCTGACGTTACTGAAACCCAATAACACTGGGTCGTATGTTTTGACTGTGCAGACGGCACTTCTGAGCCTCAACTGGCGGTGTTGGAGCCCAGGAATTTAAATTCAGGTGGTAGAAAGATGAACACAACAGGAGACCTGGATAACGTATACAGTGACCTAATTATTTAATCAGGAGGAGGAGTGGCAAATTCCTGCGAGATCCAGGCCTTGTTCATTTTCAGGAAAGTAAGCCGGTCAACGTTATCGGAGGATAGTCGCATGCGACGGTCAGTTAGTACACCACCTGCAGCACTAAAGACACGTTCCGATAATACACTGGCCGCAGGGCAAGACAGCACCTCCAATGCATACTGGCTTAGCTCTGGCCATGTATCCAGCTTTGAGACCCAAAACTTGAAAGGGGAAGAGCCATCTGGGAGTACAGCAAGAGGGCAAGACATGTAGTCTGTCACCATCTGACGGAACCGTTGCCTCCTGCTGACTGGAGCCGTCTGTGATGGTGTAGACTTTTGTGGGGGGCACAGAAAACTGTGCCACAGTTGGGCCATACTGGTCTTGCCTTGGGCAGAGGCACTGCTTCTGCTCCCTCTTTGTGCAGAGCCTCCACCACTGCCTGGACGCACTGAGCTGCTTTGGAATGCACTAGCAGCACTTCTCTCAGTTGGAATGGAGAAGATGATGGAATTGACCAGTGTGTCTTGGTACTCCCGCATTTTTCGCTCCCGGTTCAACGGTGTGATGAGGCTTTCTACGTTGTCCCGGTAGCGAGGATCGAGGAGGGTGAACACCCAATAATCAGACATGTTGAGAATGTGGGCGATGCGGCGGTCGTTTCTCAGGCACTGCAGCATGTAATCCACCATGTGCTGCAGACTGCCAACTGCCCAAGAAACGCTGTCCCCTGCTGGAGGCGTGATCTCTGCCCGCTCGTCATCACCCCACCCTCGCTGTACACACTGAGTACTGGACAATTGTGTAACTCCCTCCTCTGGACGGATGTCTTCCTCCTCCATTGACTCCTCCTCATCCTCCTCACAAACTGTCCCCTGCCTACGCGTTTGTGAGGAACCACGTGGCGCTGACTGTCCAGAAGATGATGGAAATGGTGAATCCTCATCCTCCACCTCTTCCACAACATCATCCCTTAGCGCTTGCAGTGATTTTTCAAGCAGGCAGATAAGGGGGACAGTCATGCTGACTAGTGCATCATCTGCACTCGCCATCCGCGTGGAATAATCAAAGGGACGCAAAACCTGGCAGACGTCATTCATAGTGGCCCACTCTGTGGTTGTGAAGTCTGTACGGTGCTGACTGCGACTTTTTTGCGCCTGAAGCAGCTGGTACTCCATTACAGCTTGCTGCTGCTCACACAACCGCTCCAACATATGTAACGTGGAATTCCACCTGGTAGGTAGGTCACATATGATGCGATGTTCCGGCAGGCGGTGTCGGCGCTGCAGAGCCGCAATGCGCGCTTTTGCCGTGCTGGAACGCCGCAAGTGAGCACACTCTAGGCGGACCTTGTGCAGCAGTGCATCAAGATCCGGATAGTCCCTCAAAAAGCTCTGCACGACCAAATTGAGCACATGTGCCAGACATGGGATGTGAGTGAGGTTGCCGAGGCCCAGAGCTGCCACCAGATTTCGGCCATTATCACACACTACCATGCCTGGCTGGAGATTCGCTGGCACAAACCACACATCGCTCTCCTGCTTGATGGCATTCCAGAGCTCCTGCGCTGTGTGGCTACGATTCCCCAAAAAAATTAATTTCAACACGGCCTGTTGACGTTTGGCCACGGCTGTGCTCATGTCGGTCGTAACAGGTACACGTTCATCACGGGTCCATGTGGAGGTGGACTGTGACGGCTCCTGCAGCGATGATTCTGAGGAACTGGTGTAAGAGGAGGAGTCAATGCGTACAGAATGGATTCCTGCAATCCTTGGAGTGGGCAGGACACGTCCTGCGCCACTCGCACGGTCTGTACCCGGCTCAACGACATTAACCCAATGGGCAGTGAGGGAAAGGTATCGCCCCTGTCCATGTTGACTGGTCCACGCATCGGTGGTGAGGTGGACCTTGCTACTGACGGCGTTCAGTAGCGCGTGTTTTATGTGTCCCTCCACATGCTTGTGCAGGGCAGGGACGGCTTGCCTGCTGAAGTAAAAGCGGCTAGGCACATTGTACTGTGGGACTGCCAATGACATCAAGTCACGGAAGCTGTCAGTCTCCACCAGCCTGAATGACAGCATTTCCAGTGACAGAAGTTTGGCAATGCCTGCAGTCAGAGCCTGTGCTCGTGGGTGGTTTGACGAGAAAGGCCGCCTTTTCTCCCATGCCTGTACTACCGATGGCTGTAGACTGGGCTGGGAGTGTGTGGATGACTGG
This sequence comes from Ranitomeya variabilis, assembly GCF_051348905.1. Lineage (NCBI taxonomy): Eukaryota > Metazoa > Chordata > Amphibia > Anura > Dendrobatidae > Ranitomeya > Ranitomeya variabilis. Next base: position 69,214,900 of record NC_135239.1, on the reverse strand, counting down.
GAAAGTGGCGCTGCGGGTGGAATTACAGCGGGTCTCTGGACAACAGGGCCAGAGGTTCTTCCACGGCGATCCTGGGAGGAAGCCGAACCAGCTGCGTGTGAGCTAGAGGAAGAGGCAACACGAGCTGAAGAGGTGGTAGCTGCCGCTGTTGGTTGGCCTACCTCTTCAGTGTGTTTTTCTAACTCCGCCGGGTGCCTGTTGCGCACATGTTTCCACATGTTGGAGGTATTGAGGTTGCTGACATTTCGACCTCTTTTGACTTTTTGATGACACACGTTGCATCTGACATAGCAAATGTCATCTGCAACTGTGTCAAAAAAGGACCAGGCACTGCAAGTCTTGGGAGCGCCCTTTTTGGCTTTTGGAAGAGACATGCTCCTAACGGGTGCCAAAGCGGAGGCTGCAGGATCCGCAGTCTTCCCCCTCCCTCTCCCTCTTTGGGCCGTACGGGGAATCTCTTCCTCAGAGCTGCTCCCACCACCTTCCTGTCCCTCACGCCAAGATGGGTCGAGGACCTCATCATCTACACTACCCTCTGCCCCCAACTGCTCCTCCTGGGTAGTCTCAGCAGCAGAGCACGCACCAGTAAGTGGCACCTGAGTGTCATCATCAGCTGATGCGGCCTGCGATGTGGTGACCGGAGCCACTGGCCCACCCGCCTCTTCAGAGGAAGACAGAAAAAGCTGTTGGGCATCACTGCACCCTGCCTCTTCTTCCATTTCTCCAATGCTGCTTGGCTGGCCCCCTGTTTCCAAGCCAAGAGATTCAGAGAACAGAAGTAGAGACGGCTCCTGTCCTGGGCTCTCTGTCTGCCTGGGCAATTTGGCAGGTGGTGAAGAGACAGATGGCTGCTCTCCAGTGCTCTGTGTCTGAGAGGATGTGGCACTAATGGAAGTTGATGCATTAGCTGCCATCCATCCGACAACAGCTTCAATTTGGTCTTGACGCAGCAGCGGTGTACGGCGCTCTGACACAAAGCTGCGCATGAACGACTGTTGCCTGGTGAAAGTGGGTGCTGATGAGTCACCGGTGCCCGCAGCAGGCACAGAATCCCCACGTCCCCTCCCTGCTCCGCGCCCACGCCCACGCCCACGTGCCTTACTCACTGCCTTCTTCATCTTGGTTGACTGATAAAGATAAGCAGAAAAGTACTAACGGATTTGTGTGCTTATTCCTGAGCAACTCCTCCTAACAGGTATAAGAAACACTAATTTTCTAAAGTGTGGACTAGACTTTAATATGAGCTAATGTGGCCTACACAAATGTAAAGTGGTGTAACTGGTGTGTTTGGTGAACTTTATTATTTATTTCTTTTTGGGGGGCTGAACTGACAACAGATAGAGCTGCAGTCACACGGAGACCGTGCAGACAGACGTAAACGGCGCTGCAAGGCCCAAAAACCCTCCTCTACGTTATCCTATGTAGTGTTTTTCCACAAGTTAGCTGGAGACGGGTGGAAAGACACTAATAGGATTTTTTAAAATAAATTAGCAGCAACCTACACTACTTGAAAAAAAAAGAAAATTGATTTGGCGGTATGACGCAGTGAACAACCCTGAGCTGGAGACAACCAGGCTATGGCTGCTCACAGACTACAGGGCGAGCTGCAATCACACGGAGACCGTGCAGACAGCCGTAAACGGCGCTGCAAGGCCCAAAAACCCTCCTCTACTTTATCCTATGTAGTGTTTTTCCACAAATTAGCTGGAGACGGGTGGAAAGACACTAATAGGATTTTTTAAAATAAATTAGCAGCAGACTACACTACTTGAAAAAAAATTAAAATTGATTTGGCGGTATGACGCAGTGAACAACCCTGAGCTGGAGACAACCAGGCTACGGCTGCTCACAGACTACAGGGCGAGCTGCAGTCACACGGAGACCGTGCAGACAGCCGTAAATGGCGCTGCAAGGCCCAAAAACCCTCCTCTACTTTATCCTATGTAGTGTTTTTCCACAAATTAGCTGGAGACGGGTGGAAAGACACTAATAGGATTTTTTTAAATAAATTAGCAGCAGACTACACTACTTGAAAAAAAATTAAAATTGATTTGGCGGTATGACGCAGTGAACAACCCTGAGCTGGAGACAACCAGGCTACGGCTGCTCACAGACTACAGGGCGAGCTGCAGTCACACGGAGACTGTGCAGACAGCCGTAAACGGCGCTGCAAGGCCCAAAAACCCTCCTCTACTTTATCCTATGTAGTGTTTTTCCACAAATTAGCTGGAGACGGGTGGAAAGACACTAATAGGATTTTTTTAAATAAATTAGCAGCAGACTACACTACTTGAAAAAAAATTAAAATTGATTTGGCGGTATGACGCAGTGAACAACCCTGAGCTGGAGACAACCAGGCTACGGCTGCTCACAGACTACAGGGCGAGCTGCAGTCACACGGAGACCGTGCAGACAGCTGTAAACGGCGCTGCAAGGCCCAAAAACCCTCCTCTACTTTATCCTATGTAGTGTTTTTCCACAAATTAGCTGGAGACGGGTGGAAAGACACTAATAGGATTTTTTTGAATAAATTAGCAGCAGACTACACTACTTGGAAAAAAAAAAAAAAAAAAGAACAGTATGAGGCAATGAACCACCCTCCCTGAACTGAATACAACCAGCTATGGATGGCCTATGTGGCTGCACTCAGACTAGAGAGTGGGCTGCACTCACACACACACACACACAGACCTTGCAGATCGCTGTGAAAACAGCGCTACAAGGCAAAAGCAAGGTGAATAGTAGGTGAACACAGCGGTTGCTAAATTAGCCTTTGGAAAGCACAAAGAAGCAAATCGCTATCTCTAAACTGTCCCTCAGTCAGCAAACAGCGTCCTGTCACTAACTGAATTCACAGCAGAGTGATCGCAAAATGGCGCCAGCGACTTTTAAACTGCAGCATGACATCATTTCAGCAGCCAATCACAGCCTTGCCAGTACTTTCATGCCCTCCATGCTAAACAGGATGTGCCCACACTTGGAATCATTCTCATTGGCTGAATTTCTGCATTTTGAATCTTGGAACTTCCGATTCCGGTATCCGATACGCGGCAAGTATCGGAATCCCGGTATCGGAATTCCGATACCGCAAGTATCGGCCGATACCCGATACTTGCGGTATCGGAATGCTCAACACTAGTCATGACTGGTACAGGAGGAGAGAGGACCCTGCCTGCAAGCTTGTGACATTAAATTGCAGTATTACATCTATCTGTTCTATCTATCTAATATATCTCTATATCTCTGTTTTGACAGTTTGGGATGCGAATTTTCTGTACTTGGCTGATGAAATGTCGAGTTTCCTTTGAGATGTGTTGGTTAAAATTGTACGGCACTAGGCATGGTCAGCTTGCCATGCATTTTTTTCTCGCACTCATTGACTTGCATTGGCGAGTGCGATCTGATTTTTGCAGTCAATCACAGCATACAGCGATTTTTTTCTCAGTCGGATCCAAGCTAAGAAAAATCTCGCAGCTGGACATTGGTTAGAGTGCAAAGCAATGTTTTTTTTTGCATTGCATGCCTTCATATTATACGCCGGTGTGAGTGAGCCGTTAGAGGGAGTCTATAGTATATCTGCACAAGTTTAGTATTTGCAGAAGATTTTTTTGCTACCGAAATCAGTGTTGGCAGGAAATACACTTTAAAATACGCATGTTTCTATGCGCCTTTGTGTGTATTGTTTATGGTTTTTTACTTGCATTTTTTCCCATTCATTTCTATGGGTGAAAAAAAACGCTAAAACGTTGAAAGAACTGTCATACTGAAAAATTGAAAACACACTATGAAGGATCAAATTTGCACTGAAAAAATAAGCAGAATGTGCAAAAAGATTTCAGAGACATCATTCACTTTGCTGTTACTATAAAATATTGTGTTTTTTCCATACAAAAAAACAGACGTATAAAAATGCACTGTGTGAACAAATGAAAATAGAATAAAAATAGAGGCTCAAGCACCAATGAGAGAAAATCTAAAGATCTGTGATAGTGAAGCAGCACAGGTGCACATGAGGAAACCTCAAAATTGGATATAACCCAAATAATTGTAATTTATGTGTACAAGATTAACTACTGTTATCAGATCCAAAAATAACTAAATAAGCCAAAAGCTGAGCCATATCCCCTTCAGAAAATAGAAATGTAACATCATTTCTGGATAAAGTTATGAATAGACTTGAAGGAAGCACCTGGAGGAATCTTTACAGTGAATGTGTAATGTTGTAGTTCTTTCGTAACTAAAGTTCTGATATCTTCTTTACAACTTCTGAAATGGAGCACCAGTCTAAAATTGGGTCAAAACTTGGAAACAAGAATACAGTAAGACTAAGATAGAAACAAAAGGTTCCATAAACTTCCAAAGACCTGATACACACATGGTCAAAATTGTTGGTATCCCTCTTTTAATGACAGAAAAACCCATAAAGGTCACATAAATAAATTGAATCTGACAAAAGTAATAATAAATAAAAGATCTATGAAAATGAGCAAATGAAAGTCAGACATTGCTTTTCAACCATGCTTCCACCGAATTTAAAAAAAAACAAACTCATGAATAGGCCTGGACAGAAATGATGGTACCCTTAATTTAATATTTTGCTGCACAACCTTTTGAGGCAATCACACAATTCCTGTAACTGTCAGTGAGACTTCTGCACCTCTCGACAGGTATTTTGGCCCACTCCTCAAGACCAAATTGCTCCACTTGTCTCGTGCTTGAAGGTTGCCTTTTCCAGACAGCATGTTTCAGCTCTTTCCAAAGATGATCAATAGGATTTAGGTCAGGGCTCATTGAAGGCCACTTCAGGATAGTCCAATGTTTTCCTCTTAGCCATTCTTGGGTGTTTTTAGCTGTGTGTGTTTTGGGTCATTATCCTGTTGCAAGACCCATGACCTGCAACTGAGACTAAGCTTTCTGACACTGGGCAGCACATTTCTCTCTAGAATCCCTTGGTAGTCTTGAGATTTCATTATACCCTGCACAAATTCTAGACACCCTGTGCCAGATGCATCAAATCAGCCCCAGAACATAACAGAACCTCCTCCATGTTTCACAGTAGGGACAGTGTTCTTTTCTCGATATGATTCATTTTTCCGTCTGTGAACATATATCTGATGTGCCTTGCCAAAAAATTCAATTTTTGTCTCATCTGTCCATTGGACATTCTCCCAGAACATTTGTGGTTTGTTAACATGTAGTTTGGCAAATTCCAGTCTGTCTTTTTTATGATTTTTTTTTTCAACAATGGTGTCCTCCTTGGTCGTCTCCCATGACGTCCACTTTGGCTCATACAACGACGGATGGTGCGATCTGACACTGATGTTCTTTGAGCTTAAAATTCACCTTTAATCTGTTTAGAAGTTTTTCTGGGCTCTTTTGTTACCATTTGCATTATCCATCTCTTTGATTTGTCATCAATTTTCCTCCTGCGGCCACGTCTAGGGAGGTTGGCTACAGTCCCATGGATCTTAAATTTCTGAATAATATGTGCAACTGTAGTCACAGGAACATCAAGCTGCTTGGAGATGGTCTTATGACTTTTACCTTTTAACATGTTTGTCTATAATTTTCTTTCTAATCTCCTGAGTAGTGTTGAGCATTCCGATACCGCAAGTATCGGGTATCGGCCGATACTTGCGGGTATCGGAATTCCGATACCAAGATCCGATACTTTTGTGGTATCGGGTATCGGTATCGAAACAACATTAATGTAAAAATGTGTAAAAGAGAGAATTAAAATAAAAAATATTGCTATCCTCACCTCTCCGACGCAGCCTACACCTTACCGAGGGAAGCGGCAGCGTTCTTTGTTTAAAATTCGCGCTTATCTTTCCTTTACGTGAAGTCCCGGCTTGTGATTGGTTGCGTCGCAGTCACATGGGCGACGCAACCAATCACAAGCCGTGACGTCACGGGAGGCTGGACACGCGCGCATTTTAAAATGCGCGCGTGTCCAGCCTCCCGTGACGTCCCGGCTTGTGATTGGTTGCGTGGCGGTCAACCAATCACAAGCCGGGAGGCTGGACAAGCGCGCATTTTAAAATGCGCGCGTGTCCAGCCTCCCGTGACGTCCCGGCTTGTGATTGGTTGCGTGGCGGTCAACCAATCACAAGCCGGGAGGCTGGACAAGCGCGCATTTTAAAATGCGCGCGTGTCCAGCCTCCCGTGACGTCACGGCTTGTGATTGGTTGCGTCGCCCATGTGACTGCGACGCAACCAATCACAAAGCCGGGACGTAATTTTAAAATCCTTAAGGGCCTGAAATTACGTCACGGCTTGCTGTGATTGGTTGCGTCGCCCATGTGACTGCGACGCAACCAATCACAAAGCCGGGACGTAATTTTAAAATCCTTAAGGACCTGAAATTACGTCACGGCTTGCTGTGATTGGTTGCGTCGCCCATGTGACTGCGACGCAACCAATCACAAAGCCGGGACTTCACGTAAGGAAAGAAAAGCGCGAATTTTAAGCAAACAACGCTGCCGGTTCCCTCGGAGAGGTGAGTATAGCAATATTTTTTATTTTAATTCTTTCTTTTACACATTAATATGGTTCCCAGGGCCTGAAGGAGAGTTTCCTCTCCTTCAGACCCTGGGAACCATCAGGAATACCGTCCGATACTTGAGTCCCATTGACTTGTATTGGTATCGGGTATCGGTATCGGATTGGATCCGATACTTTGCCGGTATCGGCCGATACTTTCCGATACCGATACTTTCAAGTATTGGACGGTATCGCTCAACACTACTCCTGAGACAACTCTTTCCTTCGCTTCCTCTGGTCCATGTTGAGTGTGATACACATCATGTCACCAAACAGCACAGTGAGTATCTGTAGCCCTATAAATGGGCCCACTGACTGATTCCAAGATTGTTGACAACTGTGATGCTAGTGGACACACCTTGATTTAACATGTTCCTTTTGTCACATTATTTTCAGGGGTACCATCATTTCTTCCCAGGCCTATTTCATGAGTTTTTTTTTTTTTTTTTTTTTTTTTAATTCTGTGGAAACATGGTTGAAAATCAATGTCTGTCTTTCATTTGTTCATTTTCATAGAACTTTTATGTATTATTACTTTTGTCAGATTCAAGTTATTTCTGTGACCATTGGTTTTTTTTCTGTCATTAAACGAGGGGTACCAACAATTTTGACCATGTGTGTATCAGGTCTTTGGAAGTTTATGGAACCTTTTGTTTCTATCTTAATATTAATGTACTCTTATTTCCAAGTTTTGACCCAATTTTAGACAGTTGCTCCATTTCAGAAGTGGTAAAGTTAAAGAAGAAATCAGAAGTTTAGTTATGAAAGAACTACAACATTTCACATTCACAATTTTGACCAAGTGTGTATCCCGAAAAACAATGACCATTTTAGTCCTTCCAGGCTATTATCAATCTTTTTACTAATCATCCTGCTACAACAGAATGCAGATTGTAGGATTAAAACTCAGATTACAGTACAATATCTGAAGATTTGCAGCCAATAAATAAAGGAGCTGGTTAGGTGACACATAGACTTTTGTCTTATAATCAAAGTGACTGGTTGGAACTTTTCTTACTCCATTTCTCACTCTTTTTTATTATAAAGGGGTATTCCACTTGAGTCATTACTAGGGATGAGCGAACCTGTGGACGTTTGGGTTCTGGTAACTGACCTGAACTTTTTTCCAAAGTTCGGTTTGGGTGCCAGAACTGTAACTGAACTTGAACCAGAAACTGTACCCCATTGAAAGCAATGGGGACCCAAACTTTAGATCTGTAAGATTCGCTTGCTCTCTCTGGACTTCTGCCAGAACTCTGAACATTGCATCGGAATTCTGGGAGGAGTCCCTGTTCGTCAATTAGCACCGAACACTGACTGTTCATTACAAACCCCCAACTTTTAAGTTCGGGTTCCCTAATCTCTAACCATTACCAATTTGTTCTTGGGTTAACATACATGAATTACATGTCTGTATTTATTTGATTTTCCTTCTGACAGCTATGGCTTCCCAATATGGAGTTTAATATACATTGACTGTGCTGGTGATTTACCTTTGTTTTATCCTGTTGAATGCCTTGGCTCTGAATTTGAGATTGGTTGAATTCAGGGGCAGATTAATGATAGCCAGAAACCCATGCAATTTAGAGTCCGTGGGCCCCCCCAACACAACACATATCATGTGACATGTAACATGACATCTTGGGGAGGTCATATATACAAACATTGTGCATCAACACACTGCAAAAAATGAATACATGAACTTTACCATTGCTATACACATAAAAAACGTGAAGCACTTAGTTAACCTTTTTTTATCAAAAAGTTTAAAAATCGTCCAACCACGACAAGGTAACCTTATATGAATGAGCCCTAGCTCTAATGATCATCGCCCCATGTACCCAGACAGTCCTCTAATAAAATGGAAAAGAGATAGGAAGCAGGCTTAACTCGTAATGAAATCTTTTTGGAAAAGATGAGTGGATCCAGCGGCACTGAGATTCTCTATTTCCAGCAGTGGAGCTACAAGAATGCTCTCTCCCAGACAACGTACAGTGCACAGCCGATCCTGGTGAAAAAATACTATAATAAGAGCAATCTGGCTATCCCCATTATAATTCGTCCACAAGTTATCTCTCAACAGTAACATTTTCACTTTTAACTTCCATAGCTGGTAATAAACTTTATCTGGTTTGACCTGTCTAAATTACAGATTTCAGATACTGCAACACCCCAGGTAACCGGTTGTTGCAGTGATGTTGCCTTCCCTTCGGGGAGAGTGATAGTTATTAATTGAGGTTGAAGGAAGACTTTAAGTCCATCTAGTTCAACCCATAGCCTAACCTAACATGTTGATCCAGAGGAAGGCAAAATAAACCCATGTGGCAAAGAGTAAGCTCCACATTGGGGAAAAAATTCCTTCTCGACTCCACATACGGCAATCAGACTAGTTCCCTGGATCAACGCCCTATCAAGGAATCTAGTATATATAACCTGTAACATTATACTTTTCAAGAAAGGTATCCAGTCCCCTCTTAAATTTTAGTATTGAATCACTCATTACAACATCATACGGCAGAGAGTTCTATAGTCTCACTGCTCTTACAGTAAAGAATCCACGGCCCTGGCGGGCGTTCCAATACATCATCAGAAAATAGACATGTTGAGAGAATTAGGGGGAGATTGTCTGATAAAAAAGTTATCATCTATCAGCTGGAAGCCTGATCACTGTGTCCCCCACCGATTGGCAAAATGGGACACATTTATACCCTTTAGAATGAAGCGTCAGTGCACATGCTCAATCCTCCCTCCACTCATTCTTTGTAGTGTTGTTGTTTTTTTTCCAGCAGCGCCATAGACAATAAATGGAACAGTTATTGGAAATATGTATCATGTGTATTGCACTCCAATTTAAATGGAATAGAAGTGCCTCATCGGCCCTGGCTCTAGTCATTCTCTATTGGACTGCTGTAGGGCTGTTTTGGCTTCCTCTGGAAGCCCCACAGAGAATAATTGGAATGGCTATTGACCATGCACACTGTTACTCCATTTTAACAGTGATAAAAAATGTCCCATTCTGCCAATCGTTGGTGGTTCCAATGGTTGGACCCTCACTGATCTATAAAATCTATCCATCCACTTTCTGTTAAGCACTGTCCCCTCCATATAACCTTGCCAACGTTATATTCTTTAAACTGCTGAACATAGCCTATCGTTGTGCTCTGCAATCTCTGGCAGTCCCATGGACAGTGAAGAAACAGTAGCGTGCTTGGTAAATCACCACTCAACTCAACACGGATTTTGAGATCCCTAATTCTGTCATACCCTCACTGATCTACCAGTTATCACCTATCCAATGGATATGTGAAAATTGGTGATAATCAGAATATGTTTTTAGGTTCACATCTGAAGAAAATTTATCTTTAACAGCCATATGTCCTTGAGTTTTGATGTCCCATAACACACAATGAAGGGCTATGGTGGTGGATATCTTTACCAGGGCAATTCATTTTTCCTTCTGTATAATCCAATACTAGTGCACTGTGATACCGTAGGATCTAGGCCCTTTATGTGGGGCTAAAAATTATTAGGGTGAAAAAAAACGTTCCAAATCATTGCCTGGTCTACAGTTGAGCAATTACCAAACATTCATCAATAATTAATAATTAATAATCAATGATTTATTTTCCCATGTAAAGCACCTTATCTATAAACTTTATTTATAAAAACTAGGCAAGATGAGACTGGACTTTTTGTCCATTTTTGTACAGGAACTATGAAAAGTTTTTATTGTATTGAATGACCTATAGACATTACTGGGAAAAAGTGAGTTTTAATGAGCTGCGGCACAGGTCACATGAGGCAATTAATAAGAGCAAAAGTTTTTGTGGGTAGCAATGAATGACATTATAGAGGAGTGTAGAGTGTAGAAATAGGTCAGCTTAAGGTTACATGGACAGATGGAAAATGTTATATGGAGTAGTAGTAGCAGTTAGAAATTACTTGTCAAACACGATATGTTAGTATTTATTAATCTCTGTCCATGTGCTATTCTAGCCACTCTTAAGTGTCAATTTAACTGCCAGGTCCGAGTTGGTGTTAATCTTGTCTGCCAAAGTACCTTGTGTCAAACTGAGAAAAAGCTGACACAGTGTAAAGCATCAGAACACGATTCCTAAACGAAAGACGTACGGGTCAGTGTCAGTGTTCTAGAGAGAAGGAAACGATGAATAAATGAGGGTGCACCTTTAAGTCATACAGTAACCAGAAATCATGAATAAAGAAGATGAAGAAAAAAGTGCCTCCAGCAGATGCCTCCATGAATATAAAGGAAAAATCGAGCTCTGGCTTAACAGATGGACTAAAGATGTGCAGTGCAGAAAGATTTACCAGTCTAAATAATTCAACGTAATGTTGTGTGGCATCAAGGGCTGTTTGAGGCTGCAACCAGCAGAAGGTACAGATGGGAAGGCAGGCCAGGCCTTTCCCACAAAACCTATTAAAAAACATTTCCGCCGCAGAGACAGTATGTTACAGAGTCACTCGGAGACTGGTGAGACATTACTGTGCCCCAGGCTCTGTTCTGCAAGGTCACCGGAGGAGTTAATCTAGAAGGCTGTGACTCACAACAACTATTACAACAAGCACTGTTCTTCTCTACACTGTGCATCCCTGTACTCACATTGTGCTCTTCACAGTCTTCTCTACAATCTTTCTTATTCATCCTTCTCTTCCTAAAATCAACATCAAATTGCACTCATTTGCACAACCTATGAATCTGCTTCTTCTTTTCTGTTTTCTACTCAGCTTCTTAACCTTAATTTGAGTCCATCAACATTTCGATTTCTACTGTACTCTGTTCTCTTTCAATGAAGACCAAAAGGAGAAAGCCGAACATGTGGTCAAGGGAGGGTAGGAACAAATATAGAGATAAAATCCCTTTATTGATGCAAGAATTGCTAAGTGGTAATGTAGAAAACGCAGGAACGTGAGATGTTGTCACGGACAGAAGGCAGACCAAGAGTTAACAGGTTTACTAACAACACATATACTCCGCGCAGGGAGTGACAGGACACGGGAGGTGTGTTAGGGAGAAGGGAAGAACTGGGTACTAGGACGGGGTAGGGCAGGAACGAACGATCGTTCGATAGGAAGAAACAAAGGCAATAAAACTTATCAGTCTGTAGTCTTCTTGATTTGCAGCATCTCGGTTCTCCAATGGTGGCACCAACAACAGCGGCACGTGACATCTCGGAGGTGTCTGTAGAGGACAGGGCTCCAATCCACAGAGAGGGTGAAGAGTCTTTGAAGGGTGCGGGGAGTTCCTGCACTCATGAATAGTGTTGAGCGATACCTTCCGATACTCAAAGGTATTGGTATCGGATGGTATCAGCCGATATCCAAAAAATATTGGATATCGCCGATACCGATACCCGATACCAATGCAAGTCAATGGGACACAAGTATCGGAAGGTATCCTGGATGGTTCCCAGGGTCTGAAGGAGAGGAAACTCTCCTTCAGGCCCTGGGATCCATATTCATGTAAAAAATAAAAAATTTAAATAAAAAATATGGATATACTCACCCTCGGACGAGCCCTGGACCTTACCGATGTAACCGGCAGCCTCCGTTCCTAAGAATGAGGAGTTTAGGACCTTCGATGACGTCGCAGCTTGTGATTGGTCGCGTGACCGCTCATGTAACCGCTCACGCGACCAATCACAAGCCGCGACGTCATCGTAGGTCCTAAACTCCTCATTCTTAGGAACGGAGGCTTCCGGTTACATCGGTAAGGTCCAGGGGCCGCCGGACGGGTGAGTATATCCATATTTTTTATTTTAATTCTTTATTTTTTACATGAATATGGATACCAGGGCCTGAAGGAGAGTCTCCTCTCCTCCAGACCCTGGGAACCATACACTGGGAACTTCCGATTCCGATTTCCAATATCACAAAAATATCGGAACTCGGTATCGGAATTCCGATACAGCAAGTATCGGCCGATACCCGATATTTGCGGTATCGGAATGCTCAACACTACTCATGAACTCTAAACACTGCTCAGTCCAGTACGAAGAACCGCTGGAACAAGGCTTTGCTCTGCAGTGTATACAGGTACTTGGCTAAAAGGCTCTGGCCTAGTCACCTTCTTCTCACTGCGCTGTGTGCACGTTACAGTCTCTGGTTTCAACTGTGAGTCACCTCCTGGCACGGAGGATAGCAGGAAACTGGAAGTTTGTTGTCCACCTACAGTAGACCGGTACGCAGGGGATCTGTCAAGTCGGCCTGCTCTCAAGGGATGCTCTGTTTTCACAGCCAACACTGCACCTGACTGACAGCTTAGCTTTCCCGCCTGGACTTTGTCCCTTTTCCCGCACGCAGCACTTTCTAACACGGCCCCGCCTACCACAGTCACATGCAAGGGTCGGTCCTTGTCTGAAAATCTTCCCCCCCTGCAACATTGGTGACAGTCCCGGTAGTTCCGGAATGGGTGTGAGAAAGGTATACCCAATCTTGTTCTTCCTCTTACAGTAACACCACAACACAAGGGTGCCCGTACAATTAGAAATAAAACATAATTGTACACGGTAAAAATGTAGAACACCAGTAGAACTACCAGATGGAATATATGACAAAATAGATCTGAAATTTAAGATACACATACGGTAAGGTACGTATCTATATAGACATCATATATATCTCACTGACGCTTAGGCTACTGTAAGTTCACATTAGCGTATATGTGCGCTGCGTATCATCTGCATGCGCAAACGCATGCCAAAACGCATCATCTTACGCATGACACACAAAAATGCTGCATGTGCATGCGTTTAAATGCATTTTTCATGCTTTGTTTATAGGCATGGTGGAGGTGGTGAAATCATTTCCTGGACATGCGCAGTCTGAAGTATGCATGCGTATCGAACGCAAGCGAACGCATGTCCTAGCGTTCCAATGCTTTCCCATAGACAGTAATGCATTGTTTTGACGCACTCATCGACATGCACAAGCCTGCACATATTTGACGCATCAAAAAATGCAACATGTTGCATTTGCTGCACACCGCAAAACGACGCAGGCGAACTGATGCAAACGCATATCCCTGCGTACACAATGTTAAATATATGTACCCAAGACGCATGCAGATCGGTATACACTGTGCACACATACGCTAATGTGAAACTTAGTAAACAATTGTCCCCATATAATAAATATGGGGTCCAGTACCAACACCTAAAGAAATAATATATTAGGAATATAATAAGAATTATAAATATCTGATGTATGAAGAGGGGAATGAGTCACGCAGGGAAAAAAGACTTCCTATTTCTTCATAAAACAGAGAAAAGAGAAGAATTAGCTGGGCTGAAAGGAAAAAAAAGAGCAATTATAAGTACACAATGCTTTATAATATGATGACTGCAATATATTTAGAGGATAAAACTTTGATGGGAAGAGAAGGAGTGCTTCTTTAATATACAATGTTATCTAATATATGGTATTAGAATAGGACAATACATCCATGTGTCTATTTTTCTAGGATAATATGAACACTAGGGTGCCATGGAAAATTTAACTTTGCAAATTGGTAAGTCTTATCCCTCAAATTTGTTCCTTTTGGCATAAGGATTCACCATGTAAAATATGTTGACGTTAAATTTAGATTTACCACTTGCTCAAGGCATGTGAATTATTCCATGTTTCTCTTTTTCCACAATATTGTACACACAATAACCACTCAGTTTGTCATCATATCTTTAACTGGATATACTATTTATAAAAAACCTAAAAGTTCAAATCACCCCCCTTTTGCCCCATTGAAAATTAAAGGGTTAAAAAAAAAACCAAAAAACCACACATTTGGTATCTCCGCGTTCAGAAACGCCCGATCTATCAATATATAAAATCAATTAATCTGTTTGGTAAACGGCATAACATACCATACATAACGTGGGATATGCATGGCGATAAATACTAGCCAAACATTTAAAACTGCAATATGATGTGCCATTGAGCAACCGGTAAATGATAACTAATCTTAAAAAAAGAAAATTGTAAAATATCTTTGACCAAAAAGAAACAAAATTAGGAGGTAAGACCTTCAAAAACTTGCTACTTCATTTTTACCATGCATTTCCTTGGCACCCTAATGAACACTTCTTCCCAGACACTGGTCTTCCTCTTTTGGGGTGTTCCTGGCCGTTGACAATTGAAAAAAAGAGCAAATCCTGTTGTCGTCTTCACAGTATCCTTTCAACCTTCAACATTTATGAAGTCTCCCTGATGTAGGATGGAGCCGACAAGTGAACTTTAACCTTTCTATCAAAATGAAGGAAAAGCTCCCCCCTTCCTCAGTTCTAGAGACTGACCTGGATGTCTGCACTATAGGTCACTGCCTGCTATTTGTTTTGACTGGGACAGTGTAATTAATCAGATCTTTTGGAAAGTCTTTCCCCAGATATAGGGTACATGACAAAAAAATATAACTTTTTCCACTCTTAAAAAAAACTGTCAAAAATGATTTTTCTTTTCAAAATGCAGGTTGAGTTTAGTGCAGTAAGTGATGCCATGGCTGGGGAATAAGTAGAAATCCTGATCTTCTTTGGTGACGTCTGTAAGTAATAACGGTTAATAATTCAGCATGTTTGAGTTAATTAATAAAAGAGCCTTTTGTTTTTTCTTATGTATTTATTTTTGATAGATTAAGTGGTTTACAAAAAAGTTTAAAGCTATTATATCTCAGGGAATCATAAGCAAGTAAACACTATAGTGTAAGGCCTCATGCATACGGTGGAGCAGCGTACACAGGGCCTGCACTGAAGGACAGAGTCTAGAGCAGCCGTGCACCTCCTGTAAAGGTGGAGAAGATGGTGTATCGCCCTCTCTGAAGACCACTGTTGTTTTATCGTGTGTAAGCTATATTTTATTATGTATTTTGTCCTCAAGTAGGCTGCAGTTTCCTGTTAGTCAAGGGTGACAGGGTTAACCGTAGGGATGGCCCATAGTTGGGAAGGAGTAGATATGCATTAGTTTTTTCATACCTCCTAATATTTGAAGGCTAGGAGGAAAGTAGATCATGCAGTGTGCTACACGCGCCACAGCATGTTTTGTCCACGGCCCTGACCACAACCCACTCCACACCCATTTACTATTTCTGTGAACCCTGGAAAAAGGAAGTGTGAGAGGGGCAGTGGCAGTAAGGGACATTCAGACACCTGAGACTGCAGGGAGTAGACCAGGACTGGCTGTTGTATCTGGGACAGTTGGGACTAGAGATGAACGAATTGATTCTCAGGTCCAACATGCAGGTTAGTGGTACCTGGTGGCTGGACGAGAGACCCACAGATCTCTTACCTTCTGGCATCCCCGACTCGGCTTTTGATTAGCTAGGGCTGGCACAATATCATCTATGTGTCCTGCTTATCTCTAGTTGTGAGTAGGGTTGAGCGACTTTTACTTTTTCAGGATCGAGTCGGGTTTCGCGAAACTTTGTCAAAAGTCGGGTCGGGTGAAATCGGCCGATTATTTTGAAAAGTCGGGGATCCGACCGAAACACGAAACCCAATGCAAGTCAATGGAGAATCAAAGTCAGCAGTGAGTGGAGGACAGGAAAACACCAACAGAGCCCATTTTAATGCCAAAAACATCAATTCTTGTTACTTAAGTTTGTCAATCTTAATTTACCTTATAATAATAGTTAGCCATTGAAAATTTGGGGGTCATTTGGCAACAGTTGTGGGGGGAGTAAGGCTGGCTCAAGTTTTTCGTGGCCCCAGGAAACGCGGACTACGTCACGGCAGTGGAGCAGGGAGAGGTAAGTATTTCAACTTTGCAAGTGCTGTGATCCTGAGCAAGCAGGGAGGGCACACTCGTTCGCATTGCCACTGGCACAGGGCCCCTCAAAGTACGGCATTGTGATTGATGGCGGGGGCGCCTCCCACCGGCAGAGACACTTTTGCGTACTATGAGGGGCCCTGTGCCAGTGACGTCGCCAATGAGTATGCCCCCCCACCTGTTGAAGGAACCTGCACTTTCATCTGCACCTCCCTCTTTGTCCCCATGTAAGGTGGTATAGTATGTGGGAAGGGGAACCTGAGTTTCAGCAGGGTCAGATTCAGGCTGTGTAGAGTGCAAGGGGAATGTAGTGGTCTGTGTCAATGTACCAGCAGACTCATCTAGCAGTGACTGGGCAATGGGCAGGAATGAGGAGGAAACACAGATATAGGCCCAAAATAAAAAAAGTAGGCTAAAAGCTGTTAAAAATTGGTAACAGGAGTAAACAGGCGGCATTGGTTTGTTCAGTGGAGGAGAACAACAATCAGCGGCAGACACCGTTAGTAGGCCCAACCAAACAAGTAGGCCAAATGCAGTTTCATATTCTAAATATAGGCCGAAAGCCTGAAGATTGAAGCTCAGCTTTGTGTAGTAGAGGAAAACAAGAGGCAGCAGCAGACAACGTTACTAGGCCCAAACCAAGAACTAGGCCAAATGTAGTTTCATATTGTTGTTACAGGCCGAAAGCCTGAAGCTTCAAGCTCAGCTTTGTTTAGTAGAGGAAAACAAGAGGCGGCAGCAGACAATGTTACTAGGCCCAACCCAACAAGTAGGCCAAATGCAGTTTAATATATAAAATATTTAAACGAAAGCCTGAAGATTGAAGCGCAAGAAAAATAAACCAGGAGAACACCAAGGAGCGGCAGACACCGTTAGTAGGCCCCAACCCAACAAGTAGGCCAAATGCAGTTTAATATTTGAAACGGGACAACAGTTGAAGTTCAGCTTTGTTCAGTGAAGGAAAAAAAAGAAGCAGCGGCAGACACCGTTATTACGCCCAAATAATAAAGACAGTGGTAGTAGGCGCAAAGTATTAAATGGAGGCCAGGGCCCCTGTATATTTTAACTATCATCTATCATTTCAAATAATTCGTATTGGCAGCGGCATTTAAGGTTTTAACCGCACAGACTACACAGTGGTGGAGCTGGGAGAGGTAGTATTGCAAGTGGTAGAGCACTGTTCAAGCTGGGGGGGAACACTCTCTCGTGGGCGGTGGTACTGGCACAGGGCCCCTCATATTACGACGGTGTAATATGAGTTGTGGTTCAGTGTCTCCCCCCAAAAAATGAGGAAGTCTGGTGGAAGAGGCCGTGGGCGGGGTTGCCAGCTGGTACTGATGGTGCTGGTGGTGCTGCATCTTGTGGTAGTGGCAAAAGCACAGTAGCACCTAAGGCTGGAGGTGTTCAGCCTGCGTCATCATCTGGCTACACAAGGCCTCGAAGGCTCCCTTACCTGGGAGTAGGAAAACAGCTTTTAAAGCCGGAGAAGCAGGAAAAAGTGTTGTCTTTCCTTGCTGACTCACTCTCTAGCTCTTTCGCCTCCTCTTCCCAAAGTTCTAAATGTAAGAGCAGCCAGTCGTCAGTGGATGCTCCCGGTCAGGAAAAAGACGTTTCCTTGTGTCCTTCTCCCAAACCAAAAGTGAAGGATGCATCAGGCGACACTACAGGTTACTCCATGGAGCTCTTTACACATACCGTGCCTGGGTTAGAAAGGGAAACTGTACACTGCCAATTACAAGAAGAATCGGACATGGAGTGCACTGATGCACAGCCACAGCTTGATTGTGATGCTGTTCCATTGACTCTGATCACTACATTGCCCTCGCTGTTTACTGAGCCAGAATGTGACCCTGATGAGACTATGGTGCCCTGTCCCGAATGCAATAGCACCTTACACGGTGACACTGAGGAAGGTGCACATGACATTGAGGAGGAGGTGATAGATGACCCAGTTGTTGACCCAGATTGGCAGCCATTGGGGGAAGAGGGTGCTGCTGCCACTAGCTCAGAAGCGGAGGAGGATGATCCGCAGCAGCCATCTACATTGCAACAGCTGTCATCTGGCAGGCCCGTATCAGGCCAAAAATGTTTGCGAAAAACAAAAACAGTTTTAGGAGAGCGTGGCCATTCGGTGAAAGTAGCACAGCGCACAATGCCTGAAAAGGTTTTCAATAGTAGGAAGAGTGTAGTGTAGCAATTTTTTAACCAAGATCAGAATGATCAGTCAAAAGTTATCTGTAAGAAATGCTCAAAGACCTTTAGCAGAGAGAAGAATCTTCAAAATTTAAATACAACGTGCATGCTTAGACATTTAACCAGCATGCACTTGCAAGCCTGGACTAACTACCAAACGTCCCGTACCGTTGGTGCACCTGCTCGGAATGAAGGTAGTCAGCAATGCTACATTGCTTCCTTCACTGTAAGCCCACCGGTTAGGACACCACCAGCAGCAAATGTGGAGGTATCGTCGTAAGGCCAAAGCAGTCAGGGAATCATAAGGTTATTGGTTGGAAAGACTGTATGTAGGCCAACAACAAGAATACCATAACAAACTCTCTCTCAATCCGCCATGTCCACCACCACCACCACTAGTTCCACCATATGCAGCTCTCCAGTCCAGCTCACCCTACAAGAGACTCTCGTTAGGAAAAGAAAGTACTCATCCTCTCATCCGCGTACACAGGATTTGAACGCCCACATTGCTATACTAATCCCATTACAGATGATGCCCTACCGTTTGTTTGAAAGCGAAGCTTTCAAAGACCTGATGGCCCACGCAGTACCACGCTATGACCTACCCAGTCACCACTTCTTTGAGAGAAAAGCCATCCCAGCCCTCCACCAGCATGTCAAAGACCGCATTGTCCATGCCTTGAGGCAATCAGGCAGTGGAAAGGTGCACCTCACAACAGATGCATGGACCAGTAGGCATGGCCGGGGACGTTACGTGTCCATCACGGCGCACTGGGTTAATGTGTAGGATGCAGGGTCCACAGGGGGCAGCCATAGTGGGACAGTTCAGCCTATCCCACAGTCTAAGGAAACAGTTGGCATAAGGCGTTCGCCACTCCTCCTCCTCCTCCAGAAGCGAAAGCTCGTGCACAGAGCACAGTCGCCCTACCACTCCATCCGCAGCTGCCAGTGTTGCACATGGGGTGTCCCATTATTGAACAGCTAGTGGTAAGCATCAGCAGGCTGTGTTTCAAATGAAGTGTTTGGGCGACAACAGACACACCGCGGAAGTACTGGTGGAGTACTTGCAGCAACAAACTCAGTCATGGCTGGGCAGTGTACATCTTGAGGCAGGCAAGGTATTCAGTGATAACGGAAGGAATTTTATGGCTGCCATAGCCCTTTCAGAACTGAAACACATACCTTGCCTGGCTCACACCTTTAACCTGGTGGTGCAGGGCTTCCTCAAAAATTATCCAAAGTTACCAGCCCTGCTCCTGAAGGTGCGAAGACTTTGCTCGCACATCTGCCGGATGCCCATACACTCCAGCCGTATGCTGAACCATCAGCGATCGCTGAATCTTCCCCAGCACCGCCTAATAATCGACGTTGCAACAAGGTGGAACTCCACACTGCACATGATTCAGAGGCTGTGCGAACAGAGGCGTGCTGTAATTAATTTGTGTGAGGATACACGGGCAGGCACTTGGATGGCAGACATGGAGTTGTCTGGTGTGCAGTGGTCGACGCCATCATAAGCATTAACATCCCACTTATGCGTCTGCTGATGCAAAGTTTGACGCACATTAAGGAGCAGGCGTCTGCAGCCGAGGAGGAGGGAAGCCTTGATGACAGTCAGCCATTGTCTGCTCAGGGAACTGTCCAGGACGAATTGGCAGACAAAGAGGATGAGGAGGAGGATGATGGGGATGAATATGTATGGGAGGAGGATGATTCTCAGGTGGCAATAGAAACTGGTGGCATTGCAAGGTCTGGTACAGGTTTATTGCGGGACACTTGTGATGTTGATTTGCAAGAAACTGGTCCTCAACCCAGCAGAAACAGTTAATTGACACCTGGAACATTGGCCCACATGGCTGAGTACGCCTTGCGTTTCCTAAAAAGGGACCCCCGCATTGGTAAAATGATGACCGATGACGACAACTGGTTGGCCTGCCTCATGGATACATGATATAAAGGAAAACTGCAAAATATCATGCCACATGAGAACCTAGGTCAAATATTGGCTACCAAACAAGCAACTCTTGTAGACCGTTTGGTTCAGGCATTCCCAGCACACAGCGGCGGTGATGGTTCTCACACGAGCTGCAGGGGGCAACATGGCAGAGGTGCTAGAGGTGCAGAGATCCGAAGTGGCGTTGGACAGAGGGGTTTTATGACCAGGTTGTGGAATGATTTCGCAATGACCGCTGACACGACAGGGACAGCTGCATCGATTCAAAGTGACAGGAGACAGCATTTGTCCAGTATGGTTACAAACTACTTTTCCGCCCTTATCGATGTTCTCCCTCACAGGTCATTCCCCTTTGATTACTGGGCATCTAAACTAGACACCAGGCCTGAATTGCCAGAATATGGATTACAGGACCTCGATTGCCCTGCTGCCAGTGTGCTATCAGAAAGAGTGTTCAGTGCTGCTGGTTCAATACTGACCGAAAAAAGGACACCTCTGGCTACCAAAAATGTTGATTAGCTACCCTTCATTTAAATTAACCAATCATGGATTTCACATTCTTTTGCCCCACCTTCCCCTGCTGACACGTAGCTTGCCTGAAAGATGACTTGCTTTTGGGGGGAGACACCGAACCCTAACTCTGGCCCTGTGGTATAACACAACACTATGAACATGGCAGAAAGTGGCTGCCTGATATACGACGCACTAGCAGTACAGCTGAATATACACTGTGTGAGAATTTGAATCTCCATTTTTTTGGGGGAGACACTGAACCCTAACTCTGGCCCTGTGGTATAACACAACACTATGAACGTGGCAGAAAGTGGCTGCCTGATATACGACGCACTAGCAGTACAGCTGAATATACACTGTGTGAGAATTACTATCTCACTTTTGGGGGGAGACACTGAACCACAACTCTGTCCCAGTGGTATAACACAACACTATGAACGTGGCAGAAAGTGGCTGCCTGATATACGACACACTAGCAGTACAGCAGAATATAAACTGTGTGAGAATTACTATCTCACTTTTGGGGAGAGACACTGAACCACAACTCTGTCCCAGTGGTATAACACAACACTATGAACGTGGCAGAAAGTGGCTGCCTGATATACGACGCACTAGCAGTACAGCTGAATATACACTGTGTGAGAATTTGAATCTCCACTTTTTGGGGGCAGACACTGAACCCTAACTCTTGCCCTGTGGTATAACACAACACTATGAACGTGGCAGAAAGTGGCTGCCTGATATACGACACACTAGCAGTACAGCAGAATATAACCTGTGTGAGAATTACTATCTCACTTTTGGGGGGAGACACTGAACCACAACTCTGTCCCAGTGGTATAACACAACACTATGAACGTGGCAGAAAGTGGCTGCCTGATATACGTCACACTAGCAGTACAGCAGAATATAAACTGTGTGAGAATTACTATCTCACTTTTGGGGCGAGACACTGAACCACAACTCTGTCCCAGTGGTATAACACAACACTATGAACGTGGCAGAAAGTGGCTGCCTGATATACGACGCACTAGAGCAGTACAGCTAAATATACACTGTGTGAGAATTTGAATCTCCATTTTTTGGGGGGAGACACTGAACCCTAACTCTGGCCCTGTGGTATAACACAACACTATGAACGTGGCAGAAAGTGGCTGCCTGATATATGACACACTAGCAGTACTGCAGAATATAAACTGTGTGAGAATTACTATCTCACTTTTGGGGGGAGACACTGAACCACAACTCTGTCCCAGTGGTATAACACAACACTATGAACGTGGCAGAAAGTGGCTGCCTGATATACGACACACTAGCAGTACAGCAGAATATAAACTGTGTGAGAATTACTATCTCACTTTTGGGGGGAGACACTGAACCACAACTCTGTCCCAGTGGTATAACACAACACTATGAACGTGGCAGAAAGTGGCTGCCTGATGTATGACACACTAGCAGTACTGCAGAATATACACTGTGTGAGAATTACTATCTCACTTTTGGGGGGAGACACTGAACCACAACTCTGGCCCAGTGGTATAACACAACACTATGAACGTGGCAGAAAGTGGCTGTAATTATTATAAATAAAAAAAAAAAAATTACTGCAATAACAAGCTTCCTACAATGATCTCAGGACAAGTATGGCAGCAATAAAAAGGACTGCTGAACAAAAAAATTGGTAGACAAATAAACAAGACAGGTAACTGTGCAGAAAGGAGCAACAGGATTTTTGCTTTGAAAAAAGCAGTTGGTTTGCACAGCACCGTGCACACAGCTATGCAGCTGCTGCACTAAAATACGACCTCCACTGTCCCTGCACAAAAAGGTGGTGTGGGACAGTGAAAATCGCTCCAGCACAAGCGGTTTGGGGGTTTATATTTCCTCCCTAACTCTGTCCCTGCTTCTGACTAACTGCAGCAACCTCTCCCTATGCTCAGATCGGCAGAAGTAAGATGGCGGTCGGCGTGCACGCCCCTTTATAGCCCCTGTGACGCCGCAGACAGCAAGCCAATCACTGCCATGCCCTTGTCTAAGATGGTGGGGACAGAGACCTATCATCATGCTGCCCACACTCTGCGTCCTCCTTCATTGGATGAAAAACGGCGGTAACAGCGTCATACGAAACGCGACTTTGGCGCTCTGATCGTGTACCGCATGGCCGATCCCACTCTAGGATCGGTTCGGGTTTCATGAAACCCGACTTTGCCTAAAAGTCGGTGATTTATTAAAATGACCGATCCGTTTCGCTCAACCCTAGTTGTGAGCTGTGCATTTATTTTTTGTTCCTTCATTCACAGTTGTAGCAGCCAGAGCTATCTAATTTTTATGCAACTTCACTATATGACATCTGGCTTTTTCACACATTGCATAGATACAGTGTTTTAGTTTTCTGCAGATATCAGCACCACCCTGCATGAAAATAATAATTTCAGGTTATTGCTGCACTTTTTTATACCTTTCCCCCTTATTTGATGTGTTTTTAGTGTAGATGTGAAGCTGCATTTGCAATGTATTTTTATAGTACAGAAAAGCTTTGATTCTGCACTTAAAATGTAACTGCATTTTTTTACATGTTTTTTTAGACTTCACATATAAGCCTCCAGGGAAAAAAAACACCAAAGCCGCACAGTTCAGCAGTGTATTTTGACCCCATGGGGTGCATTTTTCATTTGCAATGATATTGAGATCAGGGGACTGTGAGGGCCATTGTAAAACCTGCAGCTTGCGCCTTTTGAGGTAGTTTATGGTAGATTTTGACTTGTGTTTAGGATCATCATCCAGTTGTAGAAGCCATCCTCTTTCCAACTTCAGCTTTTTGACAGATGGTGTTATGTTTGCATCAAGAATTTGATAAAATTTAATTGAATCCATTCTTCCCTGTACTGTGAAATATTCCCTGTGCCATTGGCTGCAAAACAACCCCAAAGCATTATTGATCCACCCCCATGCTTAATGGTTGGCGGGATGTTCTTTTCCTGAAATTCTGCACCCTTTTTTCTCCACTCACACCCTTGATCATTGTGGCCAAAGAGTCCTATTTTTACCTCATTGGTGCACAGGACTTGTTTCCAAAATGCATCAGCCTTGTGTAGATGTTCTTTTGCATACTTTGTAAATTTTATTGTGAGAACCCAGGAGAAGTTTTCTACCGCAGACTCTTCCATGAAGACCATATTTGTGCAGGTGTCTCTCTCTGTACAGTAGAACAATGTACCACAACTCTAGAGTCTGCTAAATATTTCTGAAGGCCTTTTCCAGTCAAGCGCGGGGTTCTAATTTCTGATTTGCCTCTCTAGCAATCCTACAAGAAGCTCTTACTGAAATTTTGCTGTTCCTGTTAACTGCCATTTTGTAATAAAATTTCAAACTGAGGAAAGGGCAACTTGAAAACGTTTTACTATCTTTTTATAGCCTTCATGAACTTTGCTGACCCCATCATTTTCAGAGTTCTAGGCAGATGGTTAGAAGAACTCATGGCTGCTGTTTTTGGCACAAGGTTAGAGGAGGCTGGATTTTTAAAAAGGTGGGAAATTTGCATTACCTTGCCTCTGCTAATGATGATAGTGAACAAGCCATAACCCTAACAGTCTATCTGACCACGCAAATCTCCAAGGGTGACCAAACTTTTGAATAGGCCCCTACTCCTTTATTATAATTTTTAAAATTAAAAAAAGGATTTGATATATTGCCCATTTTGCAAGTTTCCCCACCAACAAAGAATGGAAAGGTCTTTATTTTTTTATCATAGGTACACTTCAACTGGGAAAGACAGAATATTAAAATAAATCTAGAAAATCACATTGTATGATTTTTACACAATCAATTTGCATTTTATTACACAAAATAAGTATTTGATACAATAGAAAAACAGAACTTAATATTTGGTACTTTTGTTTCCAATTACAGAGGTCAGAAGTCTCTTGTAGTTCCTGACTAAGTTTGCACACTCTGCAGCAGGGATTTTGGCTCATCCCTCCATACAGATATTCTCCAGATCTTTCAGGTTTTGGGGCTGTCGCTGGGCAACAATGAGTTCCAGCTCCCTCCAAAGATTGGGTTCACGTCTGGAGACTGACTAGGCCACTCCAGGATTGTTGTAATTCATTATGAGATACGTGGCAGTTCTGCTTCTGCTGAAATTTACATGTTGTCTTTTCTTTTTGGTCCAGCAAAAGTTAATGTCTGTTTCTTGCTTGCTGTTGTTTTAAGTTGGTCAGCAGATGTTGGTTGGTAACCACTACCACCTTCCTTTAAATAGTCACATGACCCATTAGCTGATAGTCGTCTATACAGACCAGCTAGGGGTTTGGAGCTCTCATATTTCAGTGGTGTTGCTGCTGTATGCTTGCAGATTACTGGTGCCATATTCTCTGCTGCTTTGGAGCTTAGCAGCAGAACCAGAAGATGAGTATTTATTCCTTTTTATTTGTCTGTCCCATGGTTGTCACTTTCCCTGTGTGTTGCCATCTACAGTCCTTACTGGACAGTGGCAATAAAGGACTAGGCACGTGACAGCAGCGGGGGGAAAGACACACATAGGATGTTAGGGGAGCTTAGGGACAGGTACAAGTTGGTGTCAGGAGATGTCCCATCCCTCGCTCTATACTGTTAGGACCTTCCTCTCCCTTTTCCATGCCATGGTATTTGTATGCTGTGTCATCCGCTGGACTTACCCATATCCGAGCTTTACAATGACCTGAAAATACTTCTTATGGAGCCACTCCTTAGCTGCTCTGGCTGTGTGTTTACATCATTGTCATGCTAGAAGACTCAGCCACAACCCATCTTCAAAGCTCTTAGTGAGGGAAGGAGGTTACATGACCTTATCCATCCTCCCTTCAATTCAGTGCAGTTGTCCTGTCCCTTTTGCAGAAAAGCACCCCCAAAGTATAAATTTTTTCCACCATTCTTCACTGTTGGGAGAGTGTTCTTAGAGTTGTGCTCATTCTTCTACTTCCTCCAAACACGGCGAGTGAAATTGATACCAAAAAGTTCTATTTTGGTCTCATCTGACCACATGACTTTCGCCCATGTCTCCTCTTGATCATCCAGATGGTTATAAGCAAACTACAAACGGGCCTGGACACATGCTAGCATAAGCAGGGGGACCTTGTGTGCCCAGCAGGATTTTAATCCATAACGGCATAGTGTGTTACTAACGGTAATGTTTGAAAATGTGGTTCCATCTCTCTTTAGGTCATTGACCAGGTCCTCCCGCGTAGTTCTGTGCTGATTCCTGACTTTTCTCTGAATAATCTTTACCCCAAGAGGAGAGACCTTGCATGGAGCCCCAGACCAAGGAAGATTGACAATCATCTTGTGTTTCTTCTATGTGCTAATAATTTCTCCAGCAGCTGTTGCCTTCTCACCAAGCTGCTTTTTTCCTGTTGCCCATCCCAGCCTTATGCAGGTCTACAATTTTGTCCCTGATTTCATCAGACAGCTCTTTGGTCTTTGTCCATGGTGGAGAGGTTGGAACATGATTAACCCCTTATTGACCTTAGATGTACTCAGTACGTCATGGTCATCTGGTAGTTACCAGTACGCCCATGCGATTTTGCGTGCGTACAGGCTGATTCTGACAGCTGACACCCCGAACTCAGTGCAGGAGCAGTGCCTGCACCGCTCCCAGCACTTTAACCCCCTAAAAACTGAAATTGCTATCAATCACAGCATTCAGCAGACGTGCAGAGGGAGCCACCTATGCACTGCGATCGTCGCTCCCCCGACATCATAGCTGCGGAGCGATCATTGCCATGGTGACTCAATATTGTCATGATGACATCCAGGTCACCAGGCTACAGCAAACCCCTGACACCATGCGCAGAGCACAGTCTCAGGGGCTTGTGTCAGTGCAACACTGACATATATAATGCATTGCAATGCTCCTGGATTGCACTGGATTATAACTGCGATCAGGCTGCTGAAAGTGAAAGTCCCATAGTGGGACAAAGTAAAAAAGTTCAAAAAAGTAAAAATACAGTTGTAATTAAAAAAAAATAAATCAGAAAATAATAATAAAAAAATATACAGTACTGATAAATAAAACAAAAAAGTGTAATAAAACACAATTAAACAAACAAATGTAAATATACATGGTATCTCTGAAAAGAGCATCTTGTTCCTCAAACAAGCTGTTATACAGCTTCATCAGTGGAAAGTTAAAAAGTTATAGCTTTCAGAATATAGCGATGCAAAAATAATTATTATTTCTATGAAATTGTTTTTACTGTGTAAAAGCACCAAAACATAAAAGGATATAAATGTGGTATCGTAATTGTACTGACCCAAAAATTAAAGCTGCCTTATCAATTTTACCATACACAGAACAGCATAAAAAAAAGAAAAAGCAATTCCTGAATTGTTGTTTTTTTTTTCATTCTGCTTCCCCCCAAAAAAGCCATTAAAAATGTTATGTAACCAATAATGGTATCAATAAAAACGTCAACTCGTCCTGCAAAAAATAAGCCCTCACATGACTCTGTCAGACGAAATATGAAAAATTATAGCTCTCAAAATATGGCGATGCAAAACTAGTTTTTGCAATAAAAAGTATCTTTTAGTGTGTGACAGCACTCTGACATTAAAAGCCGATATAAATCTGGTATCGCTGTAATTGCAACCGACCGGAAGAATAAAGTCACCTAATCACTTATACCGCTGTGGTTGAGGATCACAAATTACTCCAGCTAAGTAACAAACGTAGGACAAGCTCTAGGGAGGTGGCAAACTGGACTGTTGTGAATTAGACTTTTTTAGCTCCCTCTTGTGTCACTGGTCACTAGTGATATGACTCTGGGATTTTCTTTCCTCAGTTTGGCACCACCTGGGTCGTTAGTCCAGGGGTGTTGCTATATGAACTTCCTGAATTCTCAGTCTGGTGCCTGGCATCGTTGTAATCAGTTCTTCCTGTTTGCTCCTGTCTGCTGGTCTTGGTTCTTGCAAAATTAAGCTAAGTCCTGCTTCCTTGTTTTTTGGTTATTTGTATTGCTCTTATTTTTTGTCCAGCTTGTACTAAATGTGATTTCTGATTTTGCTGGAAGCTCTAGGGGGCTGGTATTCTCCCCCCGGGCCGTTAGACGGTTCGGGGGTTCTTGAATATCCAGCGTGGATATTTTTGATAGGGTTTTTGCTGACCGTATAAGTTATCTTACTATATTCTGCTATTAGTCAGTGGGCCTCTCTTTGCTAAATACCTAGTTCATTCTTACGTTTGTCTTTTCTTCTTACCTCACCGTTATTATTTGTTGGGGGCTTGTATCCAACTTTTGGGGTCTTTTCTCTGGAGGCAAGAAAGGTCTATCTTTTCCCTTCTAGGGTTAGTTAGTTCTCCGGCTGGCGCGAGACGTCTAGAACCAACGTAGGCACGTTCCCCGGCTGCTGCTATTTGTGGTGCTAGGATTAGATATACGGTCAGCCCAGTTACCACTGCCCTATGAGCTGTTTTTTTGTGTTTGCAGACTTGGTATTTATTTATGAGACCCTCTGCCATTGGGGTCAAAACACTGGACTGACCGCAAATCTGAACCTATCCAAACACACTAGAAGTAGCCGGTGAACATGCCTAAAAAATCCTAGACGTCTCGAGCCAGCCTGAGGAACTAACTACCCCTAGAGAGAAAGAAAGACCTCTCTTGCCTCCAGAGAAATAATCCCCAAAGATATAGAAGCCCCCAACAGATAATAACGGTGAGGTAAGAGGAAGGCACATACACAGGGGTGAAAGCAGATTCAGCAAATGAGGCCCACTAATACTAGATAGCAGAAAATAGAAAAGGGAATCTATGCGGTCAGTAAAAAACCCTTACAAAATATCCACACTGAGATTTCAAGAACCCCCGCACCAACTCACAGTGTGGGGGGAGAAACTCAGTCCCCTAGAGCAACCAGCAAGCGAGGAAATCACATTTTAGCGAGCTGGACTAAAAACATAATGAACACTGATAATCAAAAAATGATCAAACAAAAACTTAGCTTGTCTTGGAGAGACTGGGAGCAAGGTAGACACAAGGAATCTGAAGAGCACTGAATACATTGATAGCAGGCAAGGAACTGAGTTTCCAGGTGAGCTAAATAAGAAACCAACCAAGGATAATGAACAGCTGATGCTGCAACCTGCAGAAAGACAACACTACACAGTACCGCTTGTGACCACCAGAGGGAGCCCAAAAATAGAGTTCACAACAGTACCCCCCCCCTTGAGGATGGGTCACCGAACCCTCATCAAGACCCCCAGGGCGATCAGGATGAGCCGCGTGGAAGGCACGAACCAAATCGGCTGCAAGAACATCAGAGGCGACAACCCAGGAATTATCCTCCTGACCATAGCCCTTCCACTTAACCAAATACTGAAGCCTCCATCTAGAGATACGAGAATCCAAAATCTTCTCCACCACGTACTCCAATTCGCCCTCGACCAGCACCGGAGCAGGAGGCTCAACAGAAGGAACCACAGGTACCACATACCTCCGCAACAAAGACCTATGGAACACATTATGAATGGCAAACGATGCTGGGAGATCCAAATGAAAAGACACCGGGTTAAGGATTTCCAAGATCTTATAAGGACCAATGAAGCGAGGCTTGAATTTAGGAGAGGAGACCTTCATAGGAACATACCGAGAAGACAGCCACACCAAATCCCCAACACGAAGTCGGGGACCCACACCGCGGCGGCGGTTGACAAAGCGCTGAGCCTTCTCCTGTGACAACCTCAAATTGTCCACCACATGGTTCCAAATCTGCTGCAACCTATCCACCACAGAATCCACCCCAGGACAGTCAGAAGACTCAACCTGACCCGAGGAAAAACGAGGATGGAAACCAGAATTGCAGAAAAAAGGCGAAACCAAAGTAGCAGAACTAGCCCGATTATTAAAGGGAACCTATCACCCCGTTTTTTTCGGTATGAGATAAAAATACTGTTAAATAGGGCCTGAGCTGTGCATTACAATAGTGTAGTTTGTGGACCCCGATTCCCCACCTATGCTGCCGAAATACGTTACCAAAGTAGTCATTTTCGCCTGTCAATCAGGCTGGTCAGGTCGGATGGGCGTGGCTTCTTCCCCCAGATATTGCGTAGTTTTCCGTTGGTGGCGTAGTGGTGTGCGCATGTCCAAGGTCCCCAATCCTGCACGGGGGGGTGAAAATAGCAGCGATGTCCGTTATTCCATTGGTGGTCGGTGGGCGCGGCCATCTTCCTTTGGCCGCGCGTGCGCAGAAGCGGCGCTCTGCTGGCCGCGGCTTCAGGAAAATGGCCGCGGGATGCCGCGCGTGCGCAGATGGAGATCGCGGCGGCCATTTTCCTGAAGCCGCGGCCAGCAGAGCGCCGCTTCTGCGCACGCGCGGCCAAAGGAAGATGGCCGCGCCCACCGACCACCAATGGAATAACGGACATCGCTGCTATTTTCACCCCCCCGTGCAGGATTGGGGACGTTGGACATGCGCACACCACTACGCCACCAACGGAAAACTACGCAATATCTGGGGGAAGAAGCCACGCCCATCCGACCTGACCAGCCTGATTGACAGGCGAAAATGACTAGTTTGGTAACGTATTTCGGCAGCATAGGTGGGGAATCGGGGTCCACAAACTACACTATTGTAATGCACAGCTCAGGCCCTATTCAACAGTATTTTTATCTCATACCGAAAAAAACGGGGTGATAGGTTCCCTTTAAGGGCAAACTCGGCCAAAGGCAAAAAAGTCACCCAATCATCCTGATCAGCAGAAACAAAACATCTCAAATAAGTTTCCAACGTCTGATTAGTTTGCTCGGTTTGGCCATTAGTCTGAGGATAGAAGGCCAACGAAAAAGACAAATCAATGCCCATCTTAGCACAAA
Organism: Ranitomeya variabilis; assembly: GCF_051348905.1. NCBI lineage: Eukaryota > Metazoa > Chordata > Amphibia > Anura > Dendrobatidae > Ranitomeya > Ranitomeya variabilis. The sequence continues at coordinate 69,184,075 of NC_135239.1, read as the reverse complement.
AAGTCCGCCAAAACCTGGACACAAACTGGGATCCTCTATCAGACACAATATTTTCAGGAATGCCGTGCAAGCGAACCACATTCTGAAAAAAATAGAGGAACCAAATCGGAGGAAGAAGGCAACTTAGGCAAGGGCACCAAATGGACCATCTTGGAAAAACGATCACACACCACCCAGATGACAGACATTTTCTGAGATACTGGAAGATCCTAAATAAAATCCATGGAAATGTGCGTCCAAGGCCTTTTCGGAACAGGCAAAGGCAAAAGCAAACCGCTGGCACGAGAACAGCAAGGCTTAGCCCGAGCACAAATCCCACAAGACTGCACAAAGGAACGCACATCCCGCGACAAGGAAGGCCACCAGAAGGACCTAGCCACCAAATCTCTGGTACCAAAAATCCCAGGATGACCCGCCAACACCGAAGAATGAACCTCGGAAATAACTCTGCTGGTCCATCTATCCGGGACAAACAGTCTCTCTGGTGGACAACGGTCAGGTCTATCCGCCTGAAATTTCTGCAGCACTCTTCGCAAATCTGGGGAAATGGCAGACAAAATCACTCCCTCTCTGAGAATACCAGCCAGCTCAGAAACTCCCGGAGAGTCAGGCACAAAACTCTTAGAAAGTGCATCAGCTTTCACGTTCTTCGGACCAGGCAGGTATGAGACCACGAAGTTGAAACGGGAGAAAAACAACGACCAACGAGCCTGTCTAGGATTCAGGCGCTTGGCAGATTCAAGGTAAATCAGATTTTTGTGATCAGTCAAGACCACCACACGATGTTTAGCTCCTTCGAGCCAATGTCGCCACTCCTCAAATGCCCACTTCATAGCCAACAACTCCCGATTACCAACATCATAATTCCGCTCGGCAGGCGAAAACTTTCTTGAAAAGAAAGCACATGGCTTCATCACAGAGCCATCAGAGCTTCTCTGCGACAAGACAGCCCCTGCTCCAATCTCAGAAGCATCAACCTCGACCTGGAAGGGAAGAGAGACATCTGGCTGACATAAGACTGGAGCTGAAGAAAACCGGTGCTTCAGCTCCCGAAAGGCCTCCACGGCCGCAGGAGACCACTTAGTCACATCAGAACCCTTCTTGGTCAAATCCGTCAAAGGTTTAACCACGCTAGAAAAATTAGCGATGAAACGACGGTAAAAATTAGCAAAACCCAAGAACTTCTGAAGACTCTTAACAGACGTGGGCTGAGTCCAGTCATGAATAGCCTGGACCTTGACTGGGTCCATCTCCACAGCAGAAGGAGAAAAAATAAAACCCAAAAAGGAGACCTTCTGTACTCCGAAGAGGCATTTTGAGCCCTTCACAAATAAAGCATTAGCACGCAGGACCTGAAACACCATCCTGACCTGCTTCACATGGGACTCCCAATCATCAGAAAAGACCAAAATGTCATCCAAATAAACAATCATAAATTTATCCAGATATTCTCGGAAGATGTCATGCATGAAGGACTGAAACACAGAAGGAGCATTAGAGAGTCCAAAAGGCATCACTAAGTACTCAAAATGGCCTTCGGGCGTATTAAATGCTGTTTTCCATTCATCTCCCTGCTTAATGCGCACAAGGTTATACGCACCACGGAGATCTATCTTGGTGAACCAACTGGCACCCTTAATCCGAGCAAACAAATCAGACAATAGTGGCAAAGGATACTGAAATTTGACTGTAATTTTATTCAGAAGACGATAATCTATACAAGGTCTCAAAGAACCGTCCTTCTTGGCCACAAAACAAAATCCTGCACCAAGAGGGGAAGAGGATGGGCGAATATGTCCCTTCTCCAAAGACTCCTTTATATAACTCCGCATCGCGGCATGCTCTGGTATAGACAAATTAAAAAGTCGTCCCTTAGGGAATTTACTACCAGGAATTAAATTTATAGCACAGTCACAATCCCTATGAGGGGGCAGGGCACTGGACCTGGGCTCATCAAATACATCCTGGTAGTCAGACAAAATCTCAGGGACCTCAGAAGGAGTGGAAGAAGCAATAGACACCAACGGAGTATCGCCATGAATTCCCTGACAACCCCAACTTGCCACAGACATAGCTTTCCAATCTAAAACTGGATTATGAGCTTGCAGCCATGGCAGACCCAAAATGACAACATCATGCAAATTATGCAGAACGAGAAAGCGAATCACCTCCTGATGTACGGGAGTCATGCACATGGTCATTTGCGTCCAATACTGAGGCTTATTCTCAGCCAATGGCGTAGCATCAATTCCCCTCAGAGGAACAGGAAATTCCAAAGGCTCCAGGACAAAACCACAGCGCCTGGCAAACGACAAATCCATCAGATTCAGGGCAGCACCCGAATCCACAAAAGCCATAACCGGGTAGGACGACAAAGAACAAATCAAAGTAACAGACAAAATAAATTAAGGCTGTATAGTACCAATGGTGACAGGTTTAGCGATTTTTTTTAAGCGTTTAGAGCATGCTGAGATAACATGAGTAGAATCATCACAGTAAAAGCACAACCCATTTTGACGTCTATGACTTTGTCGCTCAATTCTGGTCAGAGTTCGGTCACATTGCATAGACTCAGGTCTCTGTCCAGAAAATACCGCCAAAGGATGAGCAGATTTGCGCTCCCGCAAACGCCGATCAACCTGAATGGCTAAAGCCATAGAATCACTCAGACTTGTAGGGGTGGGAAACCCCACCATAACATTCTTAACGGCCTCAGAAAGACCTTCTCTGAAATTTGCAGCCAGGGCACACTCATTCCATTGAGTAAGCACCGACCATTTCCGAAATTTTTGACAATACACCTCTGCTTCATCCTGACCTTGAGAGATAGCCAGCAACGCTTTTTCTGCCTGATTCTCAAGATTAGGCTCCTCATAAAGCAGTCCAAGGGCCAGAAAAAATGCATCTACATTAAGCAAAGCAGGATCTCCTGGCGCCAGAGAGAAAGCCCAATCTTGAGGGTCGCAACGCAACAAGGAGATAACAATTTTAACTTGCTGAGCGGAATCACCAGAGGAATGAGGTCTCAGAGATAGAAATAACTTACAATTATTCTTAAAATTTTGAAACCTAGATCTATCTCCAGAAAACAACTCAGGAATGGGTATCTTTGGTTCTGACATAGGGCTACGAATAACAAAATCCTGAATACTTTGCACCCGTGTAGTAAGATGATCCACACTAGAAGTCAGAGTCTGAACATTCATGTCTGCAGCTGAGCTCAAAACCACCCAGAGTTCAAGGGGATGAAAGAAGCTAAACAGACTGCAGCAAAGGAAAAGCAGGAGGAAAAAAAAAAAATGTACTCAGGTCTTCTTTTTATCCCACTTCTGCGATGCATTAAACACTTTAAGGGCCTGCTATACTGTTATGATCCTTAGTGGTTGAGGATCACAAATTACTCCAGCTAAGTAACAAATGTAGGACAAGCTCTAGGGAGGTGGCAAACTGGACTGACCGCAAATCTGAACCTATCCAAACACACTAGAAGTAGCCGGTGAACGTGCCTAAAAAATCCTAGACGTCTCGAGCCAGCCTGAGGAACTAACTACCCCTAGAGAGAAAGAAAGACCTCTCTTGCCTCCAGAGAAATAATCCCCAAAGATATAGAAGCCCCCAACAGATAATAACGGTGAGGTAAGAGGAAGGCACATACACAGGGGTGAAAGCAGATTCAGCAAATGAGGCCCACTAATACTAGATAGCAGAAAATAGAAAAGGGAATCTATGCGGTTAGTAAAAAACCCTTACAAAATATCCACACTGAGATTTCAAGAACCCCCACACCAACTCACAGTGTGGGGGGAGAAACTCAGTCCCCTAGAGCAACCAGCAAGCGAGGAAATCACATTTTAGCGAGCTGGACTAAAAACATAATGAACACTGATAATCAAAAAATGATCAAACAAAAACTTAGCTTGTCTTGGAGAGACTGGGAGCAAGGTAGACACAAGGAATCTGAAGAGCACTGAATACATTGATAGCAGGCAAGGAACTGAGTATCCAGATGAGCTAAATAAGAAACCAACCAAGGATAATGAACAGCTGATGCTGCAACCTGCAGAAAGACAACACTACACAGTACCGCTTGTGACCACCAGAGGGAGCCCAAAAATAGAGTTCACAACATACCGCACGAGGAAAATGAATGCAACAAATTCTTCACCTGTTATTTTGTTTATTCTGCCTTCCAAAGATCGTAGTTGGGCTCGGCTCACATTTATCCTGTGCTCTTCGCTTAGCCCTTACACCGGGGTTTCCGTGTAATTCTCTGAAGAACATGATTCGGAAGGACCCCCAGAGGAAGATTACCTATAATGAGGCAGATGGAGGCACTGTGGATATTGGCCTATGATCTGACTATGTACATTTTTTTAGACGTAAATAAAAGTGAGATCCGCCACAGTTTTGTGCACTTCTGAAAAGAAGGAATCCGCTGAACAGAGGCCAGATGGAGTCCAGAGTAACTCTGCTGCCTCATTATTTTGACTAGATCCCTCAGGGGTTTCATCTGAATCATGCCACTCAACTATTTGGATGAAAACCCCAAAGTAAGTGCTCAGCGTAGAGCGCAGGATAAATGTGATCCCAAATGTTATGTAAAAGGTTCCCAATAAAAGCTTCAACTCAGTCCACAAAAATATCAAGTTTCCACTCAGGTCCATCAACCGTTAAGGAAAATATAGGGTGCTTCTACGTTAGTGATAGCACAAAGGCTCTGGAAAAGGGCTATGGCTCCGCATACCCCAAAAGAAATCTTGTAAATTCTGTGCTTCCAACTCCAAATGCCCTCCTCCCTTTTGAGCCACACAATGTGGTTCCTAAACCACATTTAGCATCCACATGTTTGGCATTTCTGTAGCGATGACAGTCTAATTTACAGCTGCATGTCGTCAGAAGCATGAGCTGGGCACCACAACCTACTGATTGCTATAATGTACTGGTCACTAAAGCATACTGGTCACTACAATGGCAGTTTGCAATTTACTCAGTAACATCCAATACTGCTTGCTTCTGGGAAAACAACTTTGGAGTGAAAATCGTCACTACACCTGTACATAAATTCCCAAAGGGGTATAATTTTCAAAATGGGGTCACTTGAGGGGGATTCTGCTCTTCTAGTTCTTAGGGGCTCTGTATATGGAGTCCACAAGCTATTCTAGGAAAATCTGCGCTCCAGGAGGCAAATAGCGCTCCATCGCTCGCAAGTCTCTCCGTATGGCAAAGCAGTACTTTACAGCCACGTATGGGGTATTTCTACATTCAGCAGAAATTGTGGAATAAATTTTGGTGCTATTTTTACCCATTTTTGCTTGTGAAAATGTAAGATCTGGAGCTAAAACATTTTTTTTGTGGTAACATTGTAATTATTTTTTCTTCACAGCCCAATGGTATAAAATTCTGTGACACACCTGTGGAGTCAATATGATCACTGCACCCCTAGATTAGTTAATCAAGAAGTGTATTTTGTAAAATGGGGTCAGTTATGAGGAGTCTGCTGTTCTGGCACTTCAGGGGCTCTCCCAGTGTTCACGGCACCTGCAAACCATAACAGTAAAATCTGCACTCTAATATGGTACTCCTTCCCTTCTGAGCTTTGCACTGTGCCTGAAAAGTATTGCCTGCTTACATGTAGGGTATTGGCACACTCAGGAAAAAGTGGACCATAGTTTGTTGTAAAAATTTCTCTTATTAGCCCTTAGAAAAATTTTAAAAAACTTGGAGCTAAAACACTATTTTAGTGGTAAAAATGTACCGTATATACTCGAGTATAGGCTGACCCGAGTATAAGCCGAGACCCCTAATTTTGCCACAAAAAACTGGGAAAACGTATTGACTTGAGTATAAGCCTAGGGTGGGAAATGCAGCAGCTACTGGTAAATTTCAAAACTAAAAATAGATACCAATAAAAGTAAAATTGATTGAGACATCAGTAGGTTAAGTGTTTTTAAATATCCATATTGAATCAGGAGCCCCATATAATGCTCCATACAGTTTATGATGTGCCCCATAAGATGCTCCATGCAAAATACGCCCCATATGATGCTCCATAAAGTTTATGATGGGCCCCATAAGATGCTCCATACAAAATATGCCCCATATAATGCTGCACAAAGGTTGATTATGGCCCCATAAGATGCTCCATAGAAACATTTGCCCCATATAATGCTGCACAAAGGTTGATTATGGCCCCATAAGATGCTCCATAGAAACATTTGCCTCATATAATGCTGCATAAAGGTTGATTATGGCCCCATAGGATGCTCCATATAAATATTTGCCCCATACAATGCTGCATAAAGGTTGATTATGGCCCCATAAGATGCTCAATAGACTATTATGCCCCATATGCTGTTGCTGCGATTAAAAAAAAATGTCATACTCACCTCTCGTCCTGAGCAGGCGGGGGGACATTGGCACCGTTGGCACCTGTCCCCGTTCCACCGCAGCGATCCGCTGCGCCTTACGGCTCTTTGCAGTGACTGTTCAGGCAGCAGGCGCGCACTAAGCACGTCATAGCGCTCTCTGACCTGAAAGTCACAGCCAGAGGATGCGGAAGAGGAGCCCAGCGGTGGAACGGGGACAGGTGAATATCGCAATGCTCACCTTCTCCTGTCATACTCACCCTCCTTGCGCGGTCCCTGGCAGCTTCTCCTATGCGATGGTTTCTCTGGTGCCGGCAGCTTGTTCTGGTGTTCAGCGGTCACTGGTACCGCTCATTAAAGTAAAATGAGGTCATATATGCCAATGTGATATGGCACCCTCAAACCATTCCAGCAAAATTTGAACTCCAATATGGCGCTTCTTCCCTTCTGAGCTTTGAACTGTGCCTCAAAAGTAATTTTCAACCACATATGGGGTATTGTTGTACTCAGAGAAATTGCACAACAAATTTTTGCATCCATTTTCTCCTGCTATCCTTGTGAAAATGAAAAAAATGGAGGCTAAAAACTGTTTTGAAGGAATTTTTTATTTTACGTTTTCACAGATCAACGTAAAATTCTGTGAAGCACCTGGGGGTTCAAGGTGCACCCCACATGTCTAGAAAAATTCCCTGAAGGGTCTAATTTCCAAAATTTTGTCACTTATGGGGGTTTTTCCAGGGGCTCTCCAAATGCGACATGAAACCCGCAGACAATTCCATCAAAGTCTACTTTTCAAAACGTCACTCCTTTCATTCTGAGCCGTGCCGTGCACCCAAAAAGTAGTTTTCCTCCACATATGAGGTATCGGCATATACAGGAGAAGTTTAACCCCTTCATGACCTTGGGATTTTTCGTTTTTCCGTGTTCGTTTTTCACTCCCCTCCTTCCCAGAGCCATAACTTTTTTTATTTTTCTGTCAATTTGGCCATGTGGGGGCTTATTTTTTGTGGGACGAGTTGTACTTTTGAACGACATCATTGGTTTTACCATGTCTAGTGTTGAGCATTCCGATACCGCAAGTATCGGGTATCGGCCGATACTTGCGGGTATCGGAATTCCGATACCGAGATCCGATACTTTTGTGGTATCGGGTATCGGTATCGAAACAACATTAATGTGTAAAATTAAGAATTAAAATAAAAAATATTGCTATACTCACCTCTCCGACGCAGCCTGGACCTCACCGAGGGAACCGGCAGCGTTCTTTGCTTAAAATGCGCGCTTTTACTTCCCTCCGTGACGTCACGGCTTGTGATTGGTCGCGTGCCGCCCATGTGGCCGCGACGCGACCAATCACAGCAAGCCGTGACGTAATTTTCAGGTCCTCAATGCCTAATTCTAGGCATTCAGGAATTTAAAATTACGTTCCGGCTTGTGATTGGTCGCGTCGCGGTCACATGGGCGACGCGACCAATCACAAGCCGTGACGTCACGGGAGGCAGGAGACGCGCGCATTTTTAAAATTATGTCACGGCTTGTGATTGGTTGCGTGCCGCCCATGTGACCGCGACGCGACCAATCACAGCAAGCCGTGACGTAATTTCAGGTCCTCAATGCAGAAATAGGCATCAGGACCTGAAATTACGTCACGGCTTGCTGTGATTGGACGCGTCGCGGTCACATGGGCGGCACGCAACCAATCACAAGCCGTGACGTAATTTTAAAAATGCGCGCGTCTCCTGCCTCCCATGACGTCACGGCTTGTGATTGGTCGCGTCGCCCATGTGACCGCGACGCGACCAATCACAAGCCGGAACGTAATTTTAAATTCCTGAATGCCTAGAATTAGGCATTGAGGACCTGAAAATTACGTCACGGCTTGCTGTGATTGGTCGCGTCGCGGCCACATGGGCGGCACGCAACCAATCACAAGCCGTGACGTCACGGAAGGAAGTAAAAGCGCGCATTTTAAGCAAAGAACGCTGCCGGTTCCCTCGGTGAGGTCCAGGCTGCGTCGGAGAGGTGAGTATAGCAATATTTTTTATTTTAATTCTTTATTTTACACATTAATATGGATCCCAGGGCCTGAAGGAGAGTTTCCTCTCCTTTAGACCCTGGGAACCATCAGGGATACCGTCCGATACTTGAGTCCCATTGACTTGTATTGGTATTGGGTATCGGTATCGGATTAGATCCGATACTTTGCCGGTATCGGCCGATACTTTCCGATACCGATACTTTCAAGTATCGGATGGTATCGCTCAACACTAACCATGTCGTGTACTAGAAAACGGGAAAAAAATTCCAAGTGCGGTGAAATTGCAAAAAAAGAGCAATCCCACACTTGTTTTTTGCTTGGCTTTTTTGCTAGGTTCACTAAATGCTAAAACTGACCTGACATTATGATTCTCCAGGTCACTACGAGTTCATAGACACCTAACATGACTAGGTTATTTTTTACCTAAGTGGTGAAAAAAAATTCCAAACTTTGCTAAAAAAAAAAATAAAAAAAATTGCGCCATTTTCCGATACTCGTAGCGTCTCCATTTTTCATTATCTGAGGTCGGTTGAGGGCTTATTTTTTGTGTGCCGAGCTGGCATTTTTATTTATTCCAATTCGGTGCAGATACGTTCTTTTAATCAACCGTTATTGCATTTTAATGCAATGTCGCGGCGACCAAAAAAACGTAATTCTGGCGTTTCGATTTTTTTTCTCATTACGCTGATTAGCAATCAGGTTAATGCTTATTTTTTATTGATAGATCGGGCGATTCTGAACACGGCGATACCAAATATGTGTAGGTTTGATTTTTTTTTTATTGATTTATTTTGATTGGGGCGAAAGGGGGGTGATTTAAACTTTTATATTTTTTTTATTTTTTTCACATTTTTTTAAACTTTTTTTTAACTTTTGCCATGCTTCAATAGCCTCCATGGGAGGCTAGAAGCAGGCACAGCACGATCGCCTCTGCTACATAGCAGCGATCTGCTGTTCGCTGCTATGTAGTAGAAAATCAGGTGTGCAGTGAGCGCCGACCACAGGGTGGCGCTCACAGCTTGCCGGGGATCAGTAACCATAGAGGTCTCAAGGACCTCTATGGTTGCAATGGAGAAGCATCGCCGACCTCCGATCATGTGACGGGGGTCGGCGATGCGCTCATATCCGGCCGCCCGGCCGGATGCGGTAGTTAAATGCCGCTGTCTGCGTTTGACAGCGGCATTTAACTAGTTAATAGCGGCTGGTGAATCGCGATTTCACCCGCCGCTATTGCGGGCACATGTCAGCTGTTCAAAACAGCTGACATGTCCCGGCTTTGATGCGGGCTCACCGCGGAGCCTGTTGTGAATTCTGTTCTCGAGCGCCCTCCTGTGGTTATGAATGGTACTTCGGCGAGTTCTGTTCGTGGACTCCCTCTGGTGGCTGTGAGTGGAGCTGCTGGTTCTGAGATTCCTTCTCCAGCTGATCTCGTTCAGGCCTTGGCTGGCTATTCTATTTAACTCCACTCAGATCGTTACTTGATGCCAGCTGTCAATGTCCTAGTACTGGTTCAGTTCTCTTGGATCTTTCAGATGACCTGTCTACTTCAGCAAAAGCTAAGTCCCTGCTAGCTTATTTGTTACCACTGTGTTTTTGTCCAGCTTGCTATTATATTTAATCTTGTTAGCTGGAAGCTCTGGGATGCAGAGTGGCACCACCGCGCCGTGAGTCAGTGCGGTGGTTTCTTTTGCACACTCTGCGTGGTTTTTTGTTAGTTTTTATGCTGACCGCAAAGATACCTTTTCTATCCTCAGTCTGTTTAGTTCAGTCTGGCCTCCTATGCTGAAACCTATTTCATTCCTGTGTTTGTGACTTCCATCTTAACTCACAGTCAATATATGTGGGGGCTGCCTATTTCTTTGTGGAATTTCTCTGAGGCAAGGTAGGCTGTATTTTCTATCTTTAGGGGTAGTTAGCTCTTAGGCTGTGAAGAGGCGTCTAGGCAGAGTCAGGAACGCTCCACGGCTATTTCTAGTTGTTGTCGATAGGATTAGTGCTTGCGGTCAGCAGAGCTCCCACTTCCCAGAGCTCGTCCTGTATTGCTAGTTTGCTCATCTGGTCATTTCTAGTGCTCCTAACCACCAGCCCAACATAACAGGAGCCCTGCATCAAAGCAGGGGAGCTGACCTTGGACGTACTATCCCATCCGAGGTCAGAAAGGGGTTAATAACAAATTGCATGGTGCAATTTTTCCTGCTACCCTTATGAAAATGAAAAATTTTGAGCTAAAAAACATTTTTGTGCAAAAAAATAGATTTTAACTTGTGGGGGCTTTCCACTGTTTAGGCACATCAGGAGCTCTCCAAACGCATGGCATCTGCTAATTATTCCAGCAAATTTACCATTCAAAAAGTCAAATGGCCCTGCCATGCGCCCAAAAAGAGGTTTTCAGAATGCTCAGGAGAAATTGCACAATTGCACAACAAATTTTGGAAGTCGCCAACACAGCTGTGGTACCACCACCACCTCGGAAGGCAGGATTACCATGGCCACAATTTTGCAGAACCTTTTGAGCACACCACGACATCTGGCCCCACCATGTGATACTGCTCGTATCAGCAGGAGGCAATGTTTTGTCAACATGAAGGAAGAGTATGTGTCCACACATATCCACGAACTAATGCCCCATTTAATTATTGGGTGTCCAAATTGGACACATGGCCAGAGCTTTCAATGTATGCCTTGGAGATGCTGGCTTGCCCAGCAATAAGTGTCATGTCAGAGCGTGCCTTGAGCACCGCAGCTGGTGAAATTACAGACAAGGGCATCCGCGTGTCCACAAACAGACAGAGTGGGAACCTAACATTCATAAAAATGATGTGGCTTGGATCACACAGGACTTCTCCATTCCTTTGTCTGAATAGACAATTATACCAGCCAGCCCAGCCATGTTTTCACTCAATGCTGCATTCATTTAATTTTGTTGCTTCCCTAAATTTAAGCAAAATTTTTTTTCAGTAAAACAGTGTTGGCTCCCTCACCCTCTTCCACTCCCACCTCCACACCCTCCTCCACTTGGACCTTTGCCTCATGGTTCAATTTTGTGTTATTTTTTGTTATTTGCTTTGTCTCTGTTATTTTAAGTCATTTCCCTATCCTCATTTGTTTGCACTCTAATTGCCCTGCTCTTAACCCCATTTTTCTTCCTTTTGCAGCCCACTACCCCTTACTACAAACATTTTACAGCCATTTTATAGCATGGGAATTCAGGTATACACCCCTTTTTATGAGATAACGCTCATTTAACCGCTTACAATTTGGTGCCCACTCTTTATGTTCTACAAATCACATCTGACTAAAATCTTTAACAATCTGCTATGGAAAACTTGAAACAGCCACATCTGCCCAATAAAAATCAAGAAAAGTCACCACTGCATCCTAAGTTACAGCAAAAAAAAGTCAAATGCAGCTGGACACACTCCAAAAGATAAACTGCAGAAATAACGCAGTGCTTTGTGCAGACTAAGAGCTTATCTGAAGAGATTCAGATTCAGAAATCAAATGAGTCAATTTTTAAGATGTTGCTGTTATCCCAAAACAGGTTTTACTTTTCCTCTAGTGTAACTCTCCTGTGGATAAAATTATTCAGCCCCAGAAGATGCTGCAGTGGTGAAACTCAAGTCAAGGCTTTTACTTGCTGTTTTATATGCTGCTTTTATGGATCCTTTGAAAGTACAAATAAATACCTTGCGGAAGGAAGCTTTATGTCTCAGTACTTCACTATTGGTAGGCTTTTTGGCTTATACTCTCTATGTTTTATGATGATAAGAAGGCACACCTAAATAATTATATCCCCAGAAAAATTACAATAGAGGAAATTCAACAAGATCTTTGAAGTTGACTCACTTGTTTGCTGAATCTGAATCTCTTCAGCTATGTTATTTCTGCAGTTTAATATCTACTAACAGCTAAGTCTAATGGTAAATAATCTTTTGTGATTTATTAGAATCTCAGATTTTGACACTGTGAATCACCAGCTCCTCCTCAATATCCTCCATTTTTATGGTCTCAATGATATTGCGTTCTCTTGATTCTCCTCCTACCTGTCTGACAGTTCTTTGTGTCTAACTTTCCAGTTCTTCCCATCATCTTCCCTATACTGTCAGGGTTCCTTTGGGCTCTGCCCTACGTCACCCCCTCTTTTCTCTCTATATATCGTCAGTATTGGACAAAACATCAGCAGATTTGGTTTTGAGTACCATCTCTATGCTTATAAAACCCTATTTTACACATTTTCTCCTGACATTACATCTGATGTTATACCACTGATTTTCCATTTGCTGTCTCTAACATCAAACTGAAAATGAATCTTTCCAAAAGTTAACTTACTGTGTTTCCTCCCTCTACTAGCCTATTAAAACCTCATATTTCTATTTCATTTTTGTTACTACCATAACTCCAAGGCAGCGCACTCCATATCTTGTGGTTACATTTGACTCATATCTGTCTTTTACTCCCTACATCCAATCACTCACTCATGTCACTTGTGCCTCAAAACATGTCCATAATATTACCTTTCTTACCTTTCAAATTGCAAAAACTATTACTGTTACTCATTCATTTTTGTCTTGACTACTGCAACTCACTACTAATTGGTCTTCTCACTAAACTCTCCATGCTCTAATCTTTCTTGAATGCAGCATCCAAGTTCATATTTCTGTCCAGTCGCTACACCTATGCCTCCACCCTGTGCAGTAATTGAACTGGTTGTCCATCCGCTGTATAGTACAATGTAACATTTTCACTGTCACACACAAAGCTCTCCACTGTGTCTAAGGTCATATTTCTGTCCAGCCACTACACCAATGCCTCCACGCTGTGCCAGTCATTGAACTGGTTGTCCATCTGCTGTATAGTACAATGTCACTGTCATACACAAAGCTCTCCACAGTGTCTACGTTCATATTTCTGTCCAGTCACTACACCAATACCTCCACCCTGTGCAGTCATAGAACTGGTTGTCCATCTGCTGCATAATATAATGTAACATTTCCACTCTCACGCACAAAGCTCTCCACAGGGCCTTACATCTCCTACCTCATCTCTGTCAACCAACCTATTATGCTCTCATTTTTGCTAATGACGTAAAACTAATATCCTCTATTATTTGAACCACTCACACCCATATCCAAGACTTTTCTCATGCTGTGTCAGTTCTCTGGAATGCTCTACCCCAGGCAATCCAGTTCATTTTTAATATGCACAGTTTTAATTTTCCCCCAAAACACACATCTTTAGGCAGGTCTATTAGATTAACTCACTAAACTAACTTTACTCAGCTCTCCTGTACTACAATTTTCACAGGATCTGTATCCACTCTATGGCACTTTGGATCTGGACATATACAGACACTAGCTGGTGACCGATTCAGGCAACTTCAACTAATATCCTATTTATTATAAAGTTAGCTGGATCATACACTACAATCATTTTTTAACATTTGTGTCTTTCCTACTTATTTATAGATTGTAATTAGTGATGAGCGAATATACTCATTACTCGAGATTTCCTGAGCACGCTCAGGTGACCTCCGAGTATTTTTTAGTGCTCGGAGATTTAGTTTTTATTGCCGCAGCTGAATGATTTACATCTGTTAGCCAGCTTGATTACATGTGGGGATTCCCTGGCAACCAGGCAACCCCCACATGTACTTATGCTGGCTAACAGATGTAAATCATTCAGCTGAGGTGAGGAAAACTAAATCTCCGAGCACTAAAAAATACTCGGAGGTCACCCGAGCAAGCTCGGGAAATCTCGAGTAACGAGTATATTCGCTCATCACTACTTGTAAGTATTTGCGAGCAGGGTTCTGACTCCTAGTTATTGAACTAGGTATTACTTTGTAAAGTCTAATATCGTTGGTACATTTAGCCCGATTTGTGAAGTGTGGCTGAATATGTTGAGAGTGAGACTACAGAAAAAAAAAATATTATTACTATTTTTAAAATCTACGGCTGGATTCACACATCCAGTTTTGATTCAGTTTTTATGCTAAAGACAGTAATGGATATAGACAATAGAAGTGTTAGTCTGTTTTCAATACTTTCCCTTCCTTTTGTATCCAGGCTTGGCCTTGGTTAAAAAAGAAAAAAAAAGCTTCAGAACTGCATGCGTGACTGTAGCCTAAAACTGGTAGCGCCATTTGTTAAGAAAGGATTAATTTTCTTGATGTTTATGTTACAGAATAAAGATCAGTTACATTAAAAGCAGGCGAAATTCCACAGGATTAGATTTTGTTTGATATGTAGAAGTTCATGGAAAAGAAGGGTTAATCAGTACCCTGGGGCAGTGAAAGCCGAGCTGGGTAATTGAGTTTTTTAAGTTCCTTCTCTTTTTTAGCCAAACAAAGGAAGTTCAAAAATACATCCTCATTTTTTAAGGTCTTCAGACTGACTAATCTAAAACTCCTGGAAAAGGTTAATGTAATCATGATGAACTGAGGCATGCAGAACACGTCTAAATCACAGCCATCAAGTGGGTGCACATTCCTCCAACACGCATGGCCCTGCAGAGCTTCTTCCTATAGCAACCTGATTGCACTAAAAGGCACATCGAATGTTTAACCTTTGAATTCCCCTGGATCTATATAGCAATTACGCAATGGTTAAAGAGAAGGAAAAAAGCTGGTCACAGGCATGATTAAAACTTTCCATAGGAAGGATACACTGGAATATGAGGTATCTTGGGGTAACTGGATGAGTGATGTGACTTTAATGAAAAAATTATCACGTTGTTCCTATTTTTTCTTGTATCTTGAGACTCATCTGTTATCATGGTGTGTCAGACTACAATGAGTCAAGCAGCTGTTTTATGTTAAACTCCTGTTTTAAAAAATACAGAACTTTTGAACCATAAAAGGAAGGGTTGAAAGCCGGAGCCAAGAGTCCCTTATTTGAGGTGAGCTATTGTGAGAAGAATTCTTCGAGGCCTGGATCACAATGAGACGGTTTAACCAGATTTACCTTTGCCCTATAATATTCTTCAGTGAATTGAAGTACGAGCATTTTTTTCTGATATACTGTAATAGAATTCAGAATCGGCTGGAAAATACACGTCTGTTCATTGTCAAATAAGGACATGCTAAGGACAAAAATGCTCCGGAGTGCGTCCACACGACAGAGAGGCTGCAGAGAGCATTTCTCCCGTATGTGAGAAAGTACTTGGACGGTAGCCCAGTGTTCATATTGAGTGCCGCAGTGAGCCCCAGGCTTCAGGGACAGAAATGTCATTCTCAAATGGCCTTTCCAAGGGAATGAAAATGAAATCACAGGCCAGAATCTCCCTGGATCAGCCATGGGTGAACACTCCTACCTCCTCCCATTGCTGTTTTGTGGTGCTGGCTAAATACAGAGCCAGACAATTATCTATAGAAATCATGACAGCAATGTATTGCAGATATAGAGTATTGCTCAATGTGCCTAGATCCATGAAGAACACTAGGTTAATCGTTTAGAGAATTGCTTAAAGGGACTCTGTCACCACATAATGGCTGTTCAAACCAAGTACCGCTGCTCGGTGCATAATGGCGGGGTCAATCATTTAACTAAACCTTCCCACCTGCTTGTTTCCCTTCTGTCTCTACCACCCTCTTCTGTGATTGACAGCTCTGGCTTGGTAAAGCCAGAGAAAGGAGGAGACAGTTTGAAACCAAATAGGTGGGAAGGTGCACTTACATTTTTGGCCTCTCCATGATGCACTGAGCACCTGTACTTGGTTTCAGTAGTCATTCTGTTCTGAGAGAGTCCTTTTAAGCAGTTCTCTAAAGCAGTAGTTAAAAAGTGTGTGATTATAATTAGAGGCAGTCACATTTTTTAAATTCAGGTTCGATTATATTTCCGACCAAAATTAGATTTACAGCAAAATTATTTGCTGTAAATTGTAATACTGGAAATTCATCAATCGCCATGAAAAGACATGAGATCTCCTAGGACTGCATCCAACCTTTTTCAAGTTCCTTAATGCAAACACAGCCTTAGCAATGTCAAAGTGACTTCACCATAGAAACGTATTGTAACCCTGTAGTAACCAATATCTCATTTTCATAACACAGCGCACTGACAGATTTTTCATGTTTTGTTTAAATTAATAAAAGTCCAAAAATTATCCCATTTAGTCATTTATGATCAGGCAGACAGTTATTTGCATAAGGGCTTGTTTCCACTTGCGAGAAACACGTCCGTGTCTCGCATGTGGAAACCAAGCTCTGGCGCCGGCTCATTGGAGCGGAGCGTGCAGCTCCATGTGTTCCTATGCGGCCGCACGCTCCACGGACGTGTTTCTCGCAAGTGGAAACAAGCCCTAACACTGACTCTAACTGATGATGGCGCTGCCAGAGGTAACATCATTCTGCTATGACAGACAATTGATGATGTGCTATACACAGTATTCCATAAAGCCCTCCACTTTCTCCTCACTAATTTGCTTGCTGGAAACAAAAGAAGCCAATTCTGGCCTGGGTGTGTTAGTACTACTGCCTAGACGGTTGGTATCAGTTTTGTTACCTCTGCTGCTGGCAGCGGCTCACACATTGTTAGCTAAGGCATATTATTTTTATTTTCAGATACATTGCCACCTTTTCTTTTGCTATACATTTTGTACAAAACTGTAATAAGGTTTTGATAATATTTTTAAAACCAATTTGTTAACCCTTACCAAAAAAGGACATAAAAAAAATGTTAGGTGGTAGATAAATATACAAAAAGCAAAATGCGGTGGCCACAATAGAGGTGTGGCATGTACAGATGTCAAATTGAATTGATACAACCAGTGTGCAAAAACAGACAGCACACTTAAATCTCTACGTTTTTATTTTTTCTATTTTTTGTTAAGAAAATTAAACTCCATTTTACAAAATTATGTAAAAAGAAATGATAGCTACGTACACATACAAAAAAACCAGCACCTACAACAGGGAGCTATATTGATGTATGCATGCAGAGACACACAGCTGCCAGTAGGTCTGGATTTTCAGAAATTTTCTTTTGTATTTTTAAAAATAAATTATTCTCTAAAATTCCAAAAAGAATTGCTCAAGAAATGAAAAATCTCAGTGACATCACCTAACACTGATTTCAATTTTTTTTTTTCTGTAAAAAAAATATTGTGCTGGCTTGCTACTGGTTTATAGAGAATTGTAAATGAAGAAATAAAAATACCTCAAAGCTATTCAAATGCAACAGGACAGATGCCAGCTACACCATGGCAATCATACTGAGTTTGGCACTGCTGTTTGCAAATCTCCTATTTCTCTCACTCTATCAATTGAGTCTCTGCATAAGGCCGGGGTCACACTAGCGTAGAATACGGACGAGAGCTATGCGAGAAAACATTGCATAGCACTCGGACCACTGTTAATCTATGGGGCAGCTCCCATCACCGTTTTTTTCTCGGGCGAATTCAATGTACGAGTGAAATCACAGCATGCTGCGATTGTACGCGTTTATTGCCCGAGTCTCACCAATGCAAGTCTATGGGTGTGAAAAAAAATCGGACACCACACGGACCATCGGTGTAGCTTGTGAGAAATATGCAACCATGTTCCAGGTGACAGGAAATTGCCTCATCCATTAGCAGGAAGCTTTAGCATGCAAATTTCCCTGGCAACCACTCAAAAAAGTCTGGAACACGCCTCCATGCATACTAGCAACATGGTCAGACACATTAACGTGGAAATGTTGATAGTTCTGGTGCAGGAGATGCCGGAAATATGGGATCAATGTGACTCCCATTATGTGGACCGCCATCGAAAGGATGCAACTTGGTGATAAATGTGCAGCCAGATGTTCCCAAATTATAAGGAGAGCCCACGTGAGGTGCAGCAGGAAATTAGTAAGTAAAAGAAAAACAAGACATTTTTATTTAGTAATAAGGCTTAACATAATAACATCATCAAACGTGATGTTCTCTGTAATATCCAGCCTGTTTCTCCCTTTACACTTGCCAAGTAGCATGCCTCTTTACTGTATAACCTATATTTTGAAATGCAAACACGGTGCTCAAATTTTTAGAAATGTATTGTGTTACTTTGCAGTGTGTGATGTCACTAGACGGTGGCGCAGCTGCCATGACCAGTACCGCCATGAACGGCAGCAGCGGAGCAGGAGTGGTGCAGTGGGCACTACAAAGCGAAAATATATCTATTATGACACATTGAATTTCCTTGCTCCCATTATGGATCTACGTTCGTGCATGCGTGAGCCAACATTTTGCCAATGGCCTTAAGGTCCCAGATTAATCTTTGTTTCTTTTTTAACTTGGCACAAATAAACAGAACTGACTCCAGCCTTACGGAAAGAGAAACAGCATCTGACTCTGAGGTCAACTAGGACCCTATGATGGATGCTGAAGAGGTGGCTGGACCTTCTTCTGCAGCAGCATCAACAAACCAACCACCCCCACCAGCAGGAACTTCTGCAGGACATGAGACCAATCAAGAAGAAGATGATCGTGGACATAGTAGTAGTCCTACGCTACCCCTGGAAACTTCACTCCAGACTGCAGCCATTCCATGCCATGGCCAATGCAGGAGGGTGCTTTCAGCAGCTGGTAACGGGCGCCAAGTAGTTAACTAGACACTGGTGTTTTGTATTCTCTATCGCGCACTGTCAATGATGATGGTGAGGAGGCATATGCTCGGAGTCTAACACGGTATCTGCGCAAAATTCCCCATGAGGTCAGGCTGCCGTCCAAAAGTGCCATACAAATTTTGATTGATGCATGCACCGAACCTACTAATCCAACTCAGGTGTTCTTGTACCTAGAAAGATGGCAGGTGTCTAGCGACAACCACCTACACATGCCTGGAAGCCAGGATGACAATACAATCAGGCACGGAACCACCTGCACCACATATTCCATCACCACAGACACATCAAGGGCAATACCAACAATGCCCACAACATGTGCATTTTACAACTCCAGCTGCACCTGCCCAATATGGCCACTTGAACATACCCACTGTAGGAGAGTGGTCACAACATGGGTATGGTCGACCTGGCCATTCTGGGGGGGTTACACAAATGGCCAACGCCAATCCACATGAATATGTAAATCCTTACCCAAGTGGCCAGTACCATGATCCACAACAGAGCCATCCCTTGGTCCATAATCCAGCCTCATCCACCTCTCATGGTCCCAATCAGGTAGGCCCAGGGGTGAGCCTAGCCTCTCTTCTGCCTGAGGCGAACGGCAAAATGGCACCTCCCCACATAGTAAATTTTTAAAATCGATAGACATAAACCTGGTTCATGAGAGTTATTCCCATCAAAGCTGTGTCCTATGAGAGTTACCCCCATCATAGCTGTGTCCCTTGATAGTTATCCCCATCACAGCTGTGTCTCATGAGAGTTACCCCCATCGTAACTGTGTCCCATGAGAGTTATTATTATTATTATACATTTATATAGCGACATTTATTCCATGGTGCTTTACATGTGAAAGGGGCAAATATAGACAAGCACAATAAACATGAGCAATCCAAGGGCCACACAAGTACAGAAGGAGAGAGGACCCTGCCCGTGAGGGCTCACAGTCTATAGGGGATGGGTGAGGATACACTAGAAGAGGGTAGAGCTGGTCATGTGGCAGTTCAGCAGACTGATCACTGCAGGTTATAGGCTTGTTGGAAGAGATGGGTCTTCAGGTTCTTTTTGAAGGTTTCTGTGGTAGGCGAGAGTCTGATGTGTTATGGTAGAGAGTTCCAAAGTATGGGGGAAGCACGGGAGAAGTTTTGTATGCGGTTGTGGGAAGAAGAGATAAGAGGGGAATAGAGAAGGAGATCTTGAGAGGATCGAAGGTTGCATGTGGGTAAGTACGGGGAGACCAAGTCAAAGATGTATGGAGGAGACAGGTTGTGGATGGCTTTATATGTCATAGTTAGGGTTTTGAACGGGAGCCTCTGGACAATAGGAAGCCAGTGAAGGGCTTGGCAGAGAGGAGAGGCTGGGGAATAACGGGGAGACAAGTGGATTAGTCAGGCAGCAGAGTGTAGGATGGATTGGAGTGGTGCCAGAGTGCTAGAGGGGAAGCCAGAGAGTAGGAGTTGCAGTAATCGAGGTGGGATATGATAAGGGCATGCACTAGCGTTTTTGTGGTTTCATGGTCTCATGATGAGTTATCCGCATCATAGCTGTGTCCCATGAGAATTACCCCATCATAGCTGTATCCCATGACAGTTATCCCCATCATAGCTGTGTCCCATGAGAGTTATCCCCATCTTAGCTGTGTCCCATGAGAGTTATCCCATTCTTAGCTGTGTCCCATGAGAGTTACCCCATCCTATAGCTGTGTCACATGAGAGTTATCCCAATCTTAGCTGTATCCCATGGATTTTGTCTCCATTATACCTCCCCCTCGCTCACTTTCTCACACACATACACCTAACATAATCACTCTCACTAACACATTACCTGACAGACTGTATAACCCGTCCCCACAGGGGGATATTCACACTCCTCTGATGCCTGCACTGCTCTGTGATGACATCACTGTGCACTCCAGGGAGGCAGGAAGAGATCTTTATAGTAATAGAGCACAGAGGGGTGGTAAGGATTATGGGCATAGGTAGGGTCATATCATTTTTCATTTACATACACTAGCTGGAGGCACTCCACTGTCATTCATCACACTGAGGAAGGGAAGCTGATAGGAAGAGAACAAAAGAAGCCAACAGTAATAATCTTGACATACTCTTTGCCGCTGTTTTTTTTCTGCTGTCTCTGTCACTATGGTTCTGATTGGCTCCGTCCCCTCCATTTAGCCCACCCCATCAATGTCTGATAGCTGTGATGCTGCTACTCCAGTTTCCTATGCTGACTCTGTGGCACCCCAGGAGTTTGGGTACCACAGTGGTGCTGCCTTCCTCTCGGGGAACATTCTAACTCCAGGCCAGAAGGGGGAGCTCAAAACCCTGTTTGAGGGGAACTTCCCTGAATTACATCCTGGTCTGGAGGAGGAATTAGTCAGTCTGTGTGAGAGAAGAGACAGGAAAGGAGCTCAGAGGAGTGATTAGGAGCTCAAGGAGGTGGCAGTTGGGCCACCTGTGAGTCAGAGTGCAGAAACCGGGCACCAGGAGCCTGAGATTGTGGATAATTGTAAGGTCCACAGTAGAAATGGAGGGCACAGGGCTATACGTAAATTTCCCATACTAAACCTGAGGTACAGCAGCAGTTAGAGCCTGGAGTCACTGTGTCTGAGACCCCAAGAGAACAGCTCAAGTTGCCTACTGTGCAGGTACTCTCCCAGGACAGGAGAGAGAAAGGGGTACCTTGCCAGCAAACTACAGGTAGCAAGGGACAAGAAAACCAGTGCATAGTGGAAGGCTCCCAACCTGACCTGCCAAGGGAATTTCTACTTGTTTTCGGGCTGCCTTGACTCCTTCTGCACCTGTTGCCGGTACCCTGGACTGAGGCTGACTACTACTTCAGTAAACCAGGTAAAGACCGCAACCCTGTGTCCTCAGTTATTTACCGGCAACCCACCATCCTTGCAATACACCGTGGGAGCCCTGGGGACCCTGTTTCACCTGTGGGAAGCGCCATCATCTTGCTGCAACAACATCTCTCTCTGCATAGCAACTGCCTGCAGCCTGAGGCAACATGCTCAACTTGCCTCATTAGAGGTGCGCCCCTGGGTAGGCCCGCAAAATATTTAAACCACTCATGCTGCCCTCCCGCCATCTCCTCCACCTACATACGTGAATTTGTAAAATAAAAATACACATAATCACTAAACTGTGTTGTTTAAAGTTGATGGTTGCCCTGTCATAGTAGCCAAATTTGCCATATGATATCAATGATTTTTTTTGGTTTGTAACAACCTGTTCTGAGTAAAAAATGTAAATTCAATGTGTCATTTCTCCATTTCCAAAAATTTCATCAGCGTGTGGTCCGGGTGCATTCAGTTTTTCGCGTACATAGGAAAAACATTTTTCTCCGCCTTCTCCATTCTGACAGTCTGTGAAAATTAGACCCTACTCAGCTGTCATTCGAGTGTAGTTTGGACATGTCTCCAATATTTTTTTGCGGACCCCTCATTCTGAAGAAAATATTGGACATGTGCACAGCCCCATAGAATATCATTGCTATGACTGCTATCCGTGAGAACGACAGATAACACTCATACGAGACATGTGAATGAGCCCTTATACAGAGACTAGCCTTTTGCCTGCACCCAGCCTTTCTGACCCATCTTCCTTCCTTCCCAGTAAAGAATGGCAGCCATGATTGCTGGATGAACAGAACTTGGTTTTATTTAGTATGATAATGCCCTCTTGCTTTCTACACCACAGGGCATATGTTCCTGCAATAGTGTCTGAGAAAGGGGTTATTTCTCCTAGAGACTCTGTTAACTGGTCTCTGTCAAAGCCCAGCTCTGCACTCTGCACAATCAATGCTAATTGCATTGGACGGGGGCTGTGGGCTCTCACCTTTCTTTTCCATTGAATGGGATTAGGGATTGTGACATGGGTGATTAATAACTGTTCTGCAGACAGTCTGACTGGGCAGCCAAAGATTCCCATTTAATGCATTCTGCACGCAATCTATTGCAAGCAGCTGCTGCTTATTTCGGTGTCCTGATATCTTGTGCTGCCGTTAGGAGACCTGCTTTTATTTTATTATTATTTTTTTTTAATCTGGCTCTACCCTCACCCCACTGTCGCTGCCATTTAAAGATACATTCCTTTCAAAACTGAGATAAATAATTGATTATTGCTGCTGAGCTCGATAATTCCACACATAGTTTATTTTTCTTTGCTTTTCATTATTGCAGTTAATAATTCTATATATATATTAGATTTTTTAAAGGTAACTTTTGGGCCAAGGCAACAGAAAACTGGTATTACTCATTTGCCAAAAATTCAAGGAAATCCATAAAGACCAGGCTGGAGCGAGCCGCCCCACCCCCTCCCCCGGGCGGCGTACGTGGAAGCCGCCATGACGGGGTTTGGAGCAGGAAGAAGGGGGCATGGGGTTCGCTCCTAGGGATGGGTTGATTCTGGCCAGAGAGGGTATGGGGTGAGTGGGGGGGAGGAGCCGATCACTTCCTGCTCTGAGGACCTGTGAGCAGGAAGGGACACCAGCGCTTACCATGGTGTCCATTGAACACGTGCTGGCACAGCTGCGGGCGGCGGTCGCGTCGCAGCCTCCCAGCTGGTTGGAGGCTCAGGTGTCTGGTATCCTGGGCGGTAGCAGCAGCGGCAGCAGCGGTGCGGATCCCCCAGTGGCCCGGCCCGGTGAGCGGCGGTCCAGGCGAGTGCGCCCTCCAGAGCGCTTATCCCTCGACCTTACCCCGGCGTCCCCTCAGGGGACCCTCCAGGCCGCGCGCCTGCTCACAAGCGCCCCAGCAGGCCGCTGTCTGGGAGGAATCCATCTGCTGCGCTGGGGCCTGCGGAGGCAGTTGGGCCTTCTCCCCCATCACTTCGGGGGCCTGGGCCTACGTGCGCCAAAGCCACCAACGGACGGAGCGAGGTCAAGGCGGGCCGCTGTGGTGATGGCCAGGCCGGGCGGCCTGCTTCCTGCGGCAGCATGAGACGGCGGGGGAGCATCCCAGCGGCAGCGGCGGGCAGCGCCCCAGATCCAGCGGGGCTGCTGGACTCGACCAGGAAGCGCCATTCCCCTCACACACCTGCGACCGGGCCTGCATCTCTTCAGGTGGTGGCGGCAGACGGCAGTTTTTCAGACGGTGGGTCCAGGTCTGGGCCTACACGATACCAGGCTGCCCCCTCGGCTGATGGGGTCAGCACAGTCCCCTCTGCAGGGGTCAGGTCAGCGGGAGTGGCATTGAGGAGCGAAGTTCACATCTGTGAGGGCACGAGGATGGCTTTGGGATCAAGAGACGGCTGGACGGTGACAGCGTCTGCAGCTGGGGGGATCACAGCTCCCTTGCAGCCTGGTGAGAACCCATCTATGTATTGTTTGTCCCTGGCGTTTTCGACGCCGACTTTGACTTCTGTAGATCGGGTTGGGGGGTATGTAGAGCGGGGTGATGGGGTCGGTATGCAGGCGGAGGCGAGTCGTGAAGGGGTGGGGGAGTTGTTGTCGGGTGTATGAGAGCTGTTGTCACGGTTGGGCAGTGGAAGGCCAGGGCCGTCCCCTTTGTCAGCTTGGGTCGGATCGTCTGATCCGGGGTTGGCATTGTCCGGCAGCGGTTCTACCGAACAGGGCAGGTCGGCTGGGCCGGTCTCGGTATCGGTGTAGACTGAAAAAGAGAAAGAGGGGGGCATTTGGCTGGATGATAAGGCGCGTGGTGAGGTGCATGTTTGCTTTGAGGGGCCGTTAGGGGCGCACTTGATGAAGGAAGTGCGCGAAAAGATTTGTGAGGACGAGTACGTGGAGATATTTTCGCTTTTGCCGTTGGAAAAATTTAACCTTGATAAGAGTAAGAAGGAGGATAGTAAAAAGGAGGAAGAGGAAAAGCGGAGATGGCATCTTATTCCTCAGACATTTGTAAATTGGCTTCAGGCATTCGCGATTTTGGCAAGCATTATTGGCAAGAAAGCTCCCGAGAATTGAGTTTTGTTATATGGATTCCATAGGTGAGGCGCATAGGGCCTATGGAGGTCAAGCATGGTTACGATACGATGAGCAGTTTCGGCAGCGGAAGGCTGTTCGTCCTGCGATCCGGTGGGATCAGAAGGAAATTGGCTTGTGGTTGCGCGTGATGGCGCCAACGAAGTTTGGTCACTCCTTTCAAAGCGGGGCCGGAACTTCTGGCCAAGGCGCTTCGCAAGGTTCCTCTTCAGGAACCGGGGGTCAATCGGGACAATCCAGTGGTCAGAAGCATGGCGTGTGTTGGCAGTTCAGCGAGGGCTAGTGTAAGTTCGGAGCGACTTGTAAGTTCAAGCGTTTGTGCTCGCACTGCAACAGCGCTTCCCACGGAGCCTCCAAGTGTTTTAAGAAGAAAGGGAGGCCAGAGGGTAATTCCAAAGGGGGTGACTCCGGTGAGGATGGATGCGATGGCCCCCTATCTAAATAGGTTCCTCGATAGGGAGAGGGCAGAGTTGCTCAGGGCAGGGTTTAGCGTTGGTTTTTGTATACCTGCCCCGGCTTTTGTGGTACCACTGAGTTTGAAGAACCTTAAATCGGCCGAGTTGCACGCATCAGTCGTGTCAGAAAAGTTAAGCAAAGAGGTGGCTTTAGGTCGGATGTCTGGACCTTTTCCCACTCCTCCTTTGGACGATTTGGTGGTGTCGCCTTTGGGTGTGGTCCCCAAGAAGGATCCCAATAAGTTTAGGCTCATTCAGCATCTGTCATACCCGAAAGGGAGGTCCGTGAATGATGGGATTGATCCAGAGCTTTGTTCGGTGGTTTATATGTCATTTGACAAGGCAGCCAGGTGGGTGCGCAGTTGTGGTAGGGGGGCATTGTTGGCTAAGACCGATATTGAGTCGGCCTTTCGTTTATTGCCGGTTCACCCCGATAGCGTGAGGTTGTTAGGCTGTTATTGGGATGGCGGGTTTTATGTTGACTGATGTTTGCCGATGGGCTGTTCGCTGTTGTGCGCTTATTATGAGGCCTTCAGTTCTTTTTTGGAGTGGGCGGTGCGGGATGTGTCCGGTTTGGATTTAGTGATTCATTATCTGGACGACTTCTTGTGCATAGGCCCCGATCAGTCTCAATGTTGTGAGGTCCTGTTGAGGACCGTTGTTTGGGTTGCTGAGCGCTTTGGGGTCCCGCTGGCACCGGGCAAGATGGAGGGTCCGTGCACGAGTCTGTCTTTTTTGGGTATTGTCATCGATTCCGTGAAGTGGGAGTTTAGGTTGCCGGTTGACAATGTGTTGGGCTTGAGAGACGAGGTGGCCCGGGCTCGGCGTTTGAAGAAATTGCCGCTGCGCGAAGTGCAGTCGCTCATTGGGAAATTGAATTTTGCATGCCGAATTATCCCAATGGGGAGGATTTTTTCACGTAGACTGGCTAGCGCTACGGCCGGGATTACCGCCCCACATCATTTTGTTCGTTTGTCGGCCGAACACAAGGCCGACTTGGAGGTTTGGGACCGTTTTTTATCCTGTTATAACGGGCGTTCCTTGTTGTTGGAGGAAGCAGTGGGTAACGCTGATTTAGATTTATTTACCGACGCGTCAGGCGGTATTGGATTTGGGGCCTTTTTCGGGGGCCATTGGTGTGCTGCTAGATGGCCGGAAGCCTGGTTTGAAACAGGGTTGGTACGGAACATTACCTTGTTGGAGATTTTTCCGATTTTGGTGGCGGTGCAGCTTTGGGGCGACGATTTTCGAAATAAAAGGGTTCGTTTTAATTGTGATAATATGGCGGTCGTGTGTGCCATTAACAGTTTGACGACAGCTTCGCCCCCTGTGATCAGAGTTCTTCGGCAGTTGGTTTTGTCTTGTTTATCCTTGAATGCTTATTTCACGGCATCACATGTGCCCGGTGTTAATAATTGCATTGCTGATTCTCTGTCTCGTTTCCAGTGGGAGCGTTTTCGGTCGCTGGCTCCGGAGGCCGAGGAGACAGGGCTGGAATGCCCGGCGGAGCTTTGGAGCGTGGTGTCCGGGCTGCAGAACCTTTAATTCAAGCGTCCTTGGCGCCGAGTACGTGGTCGGTTTATCAGGCGGTATGGAGCACTTCGGAGAGCTGGTTGGCATCTTGTGGTGTTGTGGGTACTGGACGGGACCAAGTGGGGGCGTTGTTGTTATGGTTGAGTCATGGGGTGGATCAGGGTTGGTCGGCAGCGAAGGTTGATAGGACTATAGCGGCTTTAGCTTTTGGTTTCAGGCTCCGGGGTCTACAAGATTTGACGAAGTCTTTTTTGGTAAAGCAAGCTGTGAAGGGGTTGAAAAGAACAGGTAGCTGAGGCGATCGCAGGCGCCCGGTGTCTTTTGAGATGTTGGAGCAGTTGGGGGTACGTCTGGGTGATATATGTGTTTCCAGCTTCGAGGTTGCACTATTTCACCTAGCTTTTTCATTGGCCTTTTATGGAGCGTTGAGGGTTGGGGAGCTAGTGTCTCCTACTACGGTTCGTCAAGGGGGCCTTTGGGCTGGGGACTTTTTTGTTTCCGAGGGGTCGCTGCAATTTTGGATTCGGAAGTCTTAGACTGATCAGACGGGACGGTTTAAAAAGGTGGTTTTGGGCACCGTTCAAGGTTCTGTTATGTGTCCGTTGCTGGCAAGATTTTGATAGGCTTCACCTGCGTGGGGATGGGCCTTTGTTGCATCATGAGGACGGGTCTTTTCTGTCCAAATATCAGTTTGTAGTGGTTTTTCGGCAGTCTTTAGAGGCCATTGGTGTGGATTCTTCCAGGTTTGTCTCGCATTCTTTCCGGATCGGGGCCGCTACGGAGGCAGCGCGGAACGGATTGGCTCCTACGGTGGTATGGAGGATAGGGCGGAGGGAGTCTAACCATTATCGGAGTTATGTGAGGCCTTGAGAAGCTGGGGACTATTCGGTCATTTTACTCGTTGTTGGCGCTTGTCTAAATTGTTTATGTTTTTCAGGTCCGTCCTCGCTGTTGGTGTGGATTGTCGGCCACTCCTATGTGTACAGAGACGCAAAGCGGGCAGACGTCTGACAGGATGGAAGACAGCTCGGCTTTTCCAGGGACGTGGCCGTCATCAGGTGGTTGGGGTTTCGGGGCTTAGGTTGGAACAGAGTCCTGCAGGAGGTACACAATGGCGTTCGATTGGACAGGCCTCCTGATATTTTGGTTTTACACGTTGGGGGAAACGACTTGGGAGTTCGCCCTTGTCGTGAGTTGATCCGGGACATTAAACATGACTTGCTAAGGTTATGGGTTTCCTTTCGGGAAATGTCTATTGTGTGGTCATAGATTGTTCCACGGAAATCCTGGAGGCACACAAGGTCGGTGCACAAGATTAATAAAGCCCGCATCAAGGCAAATCGGGCCGTGTCTGTTTTTGTTGTGCGGAATGGGGGCTTGGCCGTGCGTCATTTCAAGTTGGAACGTGATGGTGACCAATTTCTTTTGGGTGATGGCGTTCATCTGAACGCGGTGGGCATTGATTTGTGGGCCCTGGGGCTGCAGTCTGGAATTGAATGAGCCATAGCGGTTAAGGTTGGTGGGGTCTCGGGTACTTGAGGGGGTCAAGTATCCTCGTGGTGGCGGGGGGAGGGGTCCTTGGAGTTGGTGCTAAATTGGCTTGGGGGGTCCGTCGGGATACGGATTCTCCAGTTGGTATAAGTTTTGGTTGCGGGTCTGGTGATTTGGGGGAATCTTGGTAACGGTGGGCCAGATTCCTAAGTTGGAAGTGGACAATGGTAACCCTTCGGGGTATTTTGGTGCTCTCGAGCCTGTGGGGTGACGGCTGAGAGTAATCTACGGTTGGTCTCTTGTCCACTTGTTTATACTATGGTTAACACTAGACTTTTAGCTTCAAGGACCCCTTCCCAGCTCATGTTACGGTTATATGTTTTGTTTGTTTATAATAAAGGCCACTGTGGCCAATTATATCCAACTTGAGACTCATGTCGTTATTCGGGGGTTGGGAAGGAGGGGGGTCGGAGACCCCTTGGGGAGGCACTTATTCACGGTAGTCGACAATACCAATGTCAGGGTATGTTAATAAATATCGGGAGATATCTTAGAAAGCAAAAATGGGTAAAACCTCATAGTAAATTCACAGGCCATAAATCATAATTGTTGCTTTTTTAGTGCCTTTAGTATTTGCACCTTAGGCCTCTTTTACACTTCCGTCGTTGGCTGTGTGTCATAGTGCAGTGAAATGACGCATCGAGGGACGTTGCGAAAATAGAGGAAAACGTGTGCGACGCATCCAGTATTATGATGGATGCATCGACTGAGTTCCTGGCCGAATTTTATAATATAAGGTTCTGGAAGAGAGAGAGAGAGAATTTTCCCCGGGTTGGAATATGCTTCCAGGCATGCTCAGATGTAAACGCTGCATCCGTCACTGGATTCCTGCATTTCAAAGTGTGCGCAGGATCCAGTGTCTATAGGCTCCCATTCTGTGGAACAACGTATGCCGCAGGAGGTGTCGGGGAACGTTTTTCAACTGCAGACAAAAAATGTTTCATGGAACTTTTTTTGGAAAAGATGGGCCATCAAATTCCGCAGGATCCAGTGCACGACGGACGAAACGTGTGGCCAAATGTCGCAATACGTCGCTAATACAAGTCTATGAGGGAAAAAAAGACGTATCTCGACGGGACTACAAAGACGGAAGTGGGAAAGAGGCGTTAATCTCTGTCTGTTTTGCACCACTTTTTAAGTAGTTTTCTTTATTTCTCTTTACTTTTCTTTATTTCTCCTAGACATCTTTGCCTATCCAGATGTTTTAGACTAGGCCTGCACAACATACGGTCCACGGGCCACATGTGTCCCACTGATGGATACTTTGAGGCCTGCAGAGAAACAGGAGACATCGGTCCTCATCTTTTTATATTCAACTGTATTGGCGTCTTTCGGACATACAGTATATATATATATATATATATATATATATATATATATATATATATATATATATAGTTGAACACTTTGGTGATGCAACAGGGGCGAAGCAGCGCTCGTCAACCATTCGTGTTGATGTGCAGCAGCATGATAAGGTCATCACAATGCTGCTGTTGCTTGTGCTACAGTGCAGAGGTGGCAAGGACACAGACAGAAACAATAAGCATTTCATGGAGAGCCGAAAATTAAATATCCTGACTATTATAGGACGTATGGAGGAGTTTGGTGTTAGTAGAGGAAATTTTATGCAGGTAGCACAGTGAGGGGCAATTATTTATGATTCAATTAGAGAAGAAGTCAAGTATAAGGTACATGAATGTAATTGGTTACTTGTGATACTGCCTGCATCTTATCAGTACCATAGTTTCTGCAGTCTGATGATGGCAAGTATGGGAATTTCTGAGTTTCTTATAATTGTAAAAGACATCGAGGGAGTTGCATGTTAACGTGATAAAAGTGTATATGGGGCTGACCAGGAACTGCAATTTATCACCGTACTAAGCTTTTTAATATATTCCTGTACTGACAATGGCTCTGGCGATGTAATTATGTACTGACGGTTGTCTTAGTGATGTAGTCATGTACTAATAATGGTTGTGGCTCTATATTTATGTACTGATGGTGGTTCTTGCTCTGCATTCATATACTGTTGGTTATTGTCACATGGATACTGCAACAGAGAGGGGCCAGAGAATCACAGTTTCTGGCTACACAAGCCCCTACACGTTAGAGCTGCTTCACCTTCCTATTAGCAGTGCCAGTTTTTCTTTTCTCTGTTATTGCAAGGATTTATTCAGTTCTGTCTATATCTTGGAGCTCTCCATTCTGAACTTTCTCAACTGTTCTGTATTGGCCAGTCCTCTCAGGTATGTATGCTCACTAGTGATGAGCGAGTGTACTCGTTGCTCGGGTTGTCCGAGCACGCTTGGATGGTCTCCGAGTATTTGTAACTGCTCGTAGATTTAGTTTTCCTTGCCTCAGCTGCATGATTTACAGCTGATAGACAGCTTGAATACATGTGGGCATTCCCTAGCAACCCGGCAACCTCCACATGTACACAGGCTGAGTAGCCACCATAAATCATGCAGCTGCATCAACAAAAACTAAATCTCAGAGCAGTTACAAATATTCGGAGACCACCCGAGCGTGCTCGAGAAAACCCGAACAACGAGTACACTCGCTCATCACTAATGTCCCCTCTTGCACTAGGGAATTGCTGGTGATGGTTACAACTTCCTGGTTTGGTGGTGAAGGAGAGTTCTGAATTAGTAGCAGTCAGTTGGTGTACAGTGGTATTTAACATTTTGGCCACCTCTGGTCAAAATTACTGTTATTGTGAACCATTAAGCAAGTTGAAGATTAAATGATGTCTAAAAGGACTAAAGTTAAAGATCACACATTTTCTTTGCATTTTAGGGGAAAAAACTATATATATGTAAAATTACAAAAAGTAAAATGGCTTATGCAAAAGTTTGGGCACCCAGCATGGTTAGTACCTAGTAGCATTCCTTTTTGAAAGTATCACAGCTTGTAAATGCTTTTTTTAGCCAGCCAAGAGATTTTCAGTTCTTGAGGGATTTTCATCCGTTCTTCATTTGATAATGTTTCCCGTTCTGTGAGATTCCTTTGTCATCTTGCATGCACTGCTATTTTGAAGTCTAGCCACAGTGATGTTCAGATCAGGGGACTATTAGGGCCATTGTACAATCTACAGCCTGTGCTTTTTGAGGTGGTGTTTTATGGATTTAGATGTGTGTTTAAGATCATTATTCATTTGTAGAAACCATTCTCTCTTCAACTTCAGCTTTTTTACAGATGGTGTTATATTTGCATCAACAATTTGTTGAAATGTAATTGAATCCATTCCACTGGCTGCAACACAACTCCAAAGCATGATTGATCCACCCCCATGCTTAATGGCTGGTGAGATGTTCTTTTCCTGAAATGTTGTGCCCTTTTTTCTCCACCTTTCATCATTATAGCAAAATAGTTATATTTTAACCTCTTCGGTCCAGAGCACTTTCCAAAATGCATAAGGCTTGTTTAGATGTTCTTTTGTATATTTCTAATGCTGAGTTTTATGGTGAGGACACAGGAGAGATTCTCTTCTGATGACTCTTCCATGAAGGCCATTTTTGTGCAGGTGTCTCTGAACAGTAGAACAATGCACAACAACTGCAGAGTCTGCTAAATCTTTCTGAATGTCATATGCAGTCAAGCAGGGGTTCTGATTTGCCTTTATAGCAATCCTACAAGCATCTCTCACTTACTTAGTCTTCTAGAACGTATATTTGCCTCCACTATTCCTGTTAACTGCTATTTCTTAATTACATTTCAAATTGAGGAAAGGGAACCTTGAAAACGATTTGCTTTCTTCTTATAGCCTTCTGCTTTGTGGGTCTCCACCATTGTTATTTTCAGAGTGCTAGGCAGCTGCTTAGAAAAATCCGTAACTGCTGTTTTTGGCACAAGGTTAGAGGTGGCTAAGTTTTAATATTGCTGAGAAATTTGCATCACCTAACCTTTCCTGACGATGATAGTGAACAAACCAAAACTCTAATGGGCTAATTAAGGTCTGAAGCTTTGGACAAAGTTTTATGAGCACACTAATCTCCAAAGGTGCCCAAACTTTTGTGTCGGTCCATTTTCCTTTATGTCATTTTTAAAATGTAAAAGATGAAAATATATTCCTACCAAAGACCATACCAAGGACCAGGGGGATCTCATTAAGGGTGGAAGAAAGGCAATTCCGGCAGCTAAATAGGAAAGGGTTCTTTACAGTTAGAGCAGTCAGACTGAGAAATGCCCTACTACAGGAGGTAGTATTGGTAGATGTTAAAACAGCTTTTAAAAGAGGGCTGGATGATTTCCTCAATACACATAACATTGGGGGTTATAGTTAAATTAGTGACAAAATGTACAATTGGTGGAGAAAGGTTGAACTTGATGGACTTAGGTCTTTTTTCAACCTATGTAACTATTTATATATATATATATATATATATATATATATATATATATATATATATGTTTTTATTTGTCTAAAATACAAAGAAAATGTGTAATCTTTAACTTTAAGCCTTTTAGAGATCATTTCATCTTCAACTTGCTTAGCTGCTCACAATAACAGTAATTAGGACAAGGAGTGCCCAAAATTGACATGCCACCGTAGCTTACAGGAGATATCTGCATGGATTTGGTATTGTGTGTTTATCCTAATCACATCCCATTTTGCTTACCTCTCCTATTTTTCCCTTGGTTTCCATTCAGTTGTTTGGTGAGTGTATTTGTATAATTGTAGTTTTCTTTTATCCTTGTCTGTTTCCCCTGTCTGTCAAGTTTGTGTTATCCTATACACTTCTTTTCCATGCCTTCCTGGGTGGAGGAGGAAACAGATCAGCATGCATATAGCAGCACAGCAAGGTACGAGACCCCAGCATTTCCCCCTCCAGGGCTTAATCTGCAGTACAGGATAGACTAGGGTCCTCCTAGCTTGTGGGATAAGGAAGAAGTCAATTGCCTGGGGAAATCCTGGTACAATATTGTGACAGTTATTCTGGCTATGCATTCATGTAGTAACGGTGGTTCTGATCATGTACTTGTAGCAATCTATAAGGTGTTTCATGTTAAAAAGGATAAATCCTCAAACCTTAGTTTGGAGATTATAAGGAGTGTCATTTGTTGAGTTTCTGCTCATTTTCTGCTCTGAAAACTTGTAAGTTTTATGGACCAGTAACTGAGCAAAAACACTACAAATCTTTCTCAAATACTCAAAACATGGTTTAGATTATGTATTAATGGTTCTGGTGATGTATTTGTAGCGCCACCACCGCCTCAGGGCCGAGGGGTACCCGGTACCGGGCCTCTGAGTCTCTGCTCTGGGGTTGTCACGGTGGCTAGGCCCGGTCCGTGACCCTGCTGGTGGGGAGGCGACGTACAGTGAATGTTAGATGTGGATAGTGTGGTTGGTGTGGTGGTGCGGTGCAGTAAATAACGAGGACACCAGGTTGCAGTCTCTTTACCTCTTTACTGAAGATCTCTGGGTCCTCAGTCCGGATCCCGGATAACCAGGCTGCGCAAGTCCGGCCGGTCCAATGGCACCTCCAGAGTTCTCTTCGCAGGTGGAAATCTGTGCCTTCCTTCTAGCGCTATGTGTTGCGGTCCTTCCCTGCTGTGCTTACGGAAAGTCCCCACAACTGTTGTGTCTGTTTCTTAAGTTCCCTCACAACACGATTAGATGATGTTCTGCTAATCCTTCGTCCCTCCCTGACGTTACGGTTAGGACGGCACCCGTTTGACGGGTAGGCTCGGAGCTCTTCCGGGACCCTAGAGTCGCCCCTCTCCACAAGTTGCCCCCCAAGACTGCATAGGTGATTTAGGTGAGACAGCCCGCCTGAGACTGACTGTCCTGCCGTAGGTTCGAAGTATTGCCTGAAGCTGTATATAGAAATACTTCCTTCGGCGTTCCGGCCACCGGTTGTTTGCGCCTCAGTAGGATGTTGCCTCGGTCTTACAGCACAACCCCTACTGGTATTCTCCTTCTTGCTTTGATCTCGTTTCTCACTCAGCACAATCTATCTCGCTTCTAATCCTTCCTTGGGCACTGCCGCTATGCTGAGCAGGCACGGTCCCGTTACGTTCTTTCCTGTAGCCAGGCCTCTGTCAAGATCCCACCCCTGACAGGGACCCTACCGAATCTTCCCCATACAACACCCTCTGCCACAAGGTGTTGCCTGGTTCCAACCCAGTCAGCTTTCTTTTTTAACTTCCTGCCTGACCCCCAGTTTTACCAGTATGTGAGGAGTGGCCTAATGAATAGAACCCTTAGCTCCCCCTGGAGGCCCGGCTGTGAAATATATTGGTGTCTGTGATACCTGCTCAGATGAACTCCTTCAGTGCCATCAGACGTACCATAGCTCCCCTTAGCGGCGGAGCCACAGTACTGCAACGACCAGGACTCTGGGGCGCTGCACTCCTCCCCGGTTAAATCCAGTACTCCGGGACTGGGAAGAAAACAACAATACAGGTTAGCAAAAAGACATACAATTTGTTGAGTGCAATAACAATAAGTATACTTGAACAGAGCTTCCCTTTATGGGAGGTGAGGACACTTGAACGTTACAAACATGGTTAAATATCATAGCAACATGCTATAAGTAACTCTTCTTACCCAACCGGGTATTCTACTTAGTACAAATTGTTGAACAATAATTTAACATTGCCTTTAAAGACGTACACTCTGAATCCGCTAAAGACCTTCTTATAATCATATTATAAGGCAATTTAACTTTTACATTCTCCTTCTTTAAATCTGCAGGACCGCCTGTCCTAACGGCGCCAGACCTACTGCCTCTCATTTCTTACAGGACCGCTCCTTTCAGCCTGAGCCTTCTGTCTTTTCAACTACTATACATAGTATAGAACATAACATACTTTCAGTTTAAGAGCACTGAGCCATCTCTATATGGCTCCTAAGAGGACTCACCAACTAACCCCTACGGGTTCACTTTCTGTCCTCATTTTCTATCAACATTATCAAACATTAAACTTCCATCATTACTTTTCTTACTAACATGTATGCAGGACACTATGTCTACCCCTACGGGCCTACTGCATCTTTCTTCTAGCTTTCACTTTCTACCAGAGAGCATTATCAGCATTTCTTTACAATTAACTAGTTGGATACATATAACTTTTACATGTAAGCATTATCATCACTTTCTCTTGTCAGGACATTATTGCTATCTGTCCGTCTTAAAGCAATACCGTTCCTTTAAGTGCAACACGTGAACATCCCCTTTAAGTGGGGACCATGTCTTTATGAGGTAGCATATCTTCTCAGGCTACCAGTCCATATTCAGCAAAGGCTCCGTTGCGGTATCTTCGCAAAGAGTCCTTCCTTAAGTAAAACCAGTAGGAAGCACCTTTAAGAAGGTGCAAACTATTTACAAGCAGTTTGTATCATGCACTGTTCATGATTCAGCAGTTCTTTTCAACAATGAGGAAACAGGAAACAAAAGCAAAAGCAGAGGAAGGGATCCCGGGTAAACAAAGGGATCCCTTTAAGAGTTAACCCTAGTTGGGTTTAAAGCAGCAAAAAGCAGGGAAACAAACAGTTAACTATGTACAGTTTCAGGTTTCCGAGGTTTAGTTGAACGGCTTCCAGGGCTGCACCTGGCACTTAACCCTTCTTGGCCTGGGAAAGGTGAGGTCCAGGGTTACACCCAGTGCTGGACAAACGCCGTTAATCCGTCTTTCATGTACAGTTAAATCATGCGCAGCGATGGAGGTCTGCGCAGCTTGAGTAGGGGCATTTGCTGCAGCTCAGTCACTGGACCGGAGTCAGCAGCTGTGGCACTAGCAGTCGCGGGAGTGGTGTCAGTCATCAGGGCAGGGTCGTCCTTCATACCTGCTTCAGATGCGGTCCCTCTGGTGCCGGTCTGCTCCGTCTCCACTGGGGTCTGGAACACCTGTTGCAGGGCCTCGCGCTGCGGCGTTGTCATCTCTGCTCGCAGCATCTCGCTTTCCGGCAGGGCCTTGCTTTCTGGCTTCGGAGCGCTGGAACTTCTTTCTTGCTCCGGACCAGACGAGGCTGCCGACAGATGTCTGGTGAGGCTCCCGATGATGGTCTTCTTCCACCCGGCCTCAGTGCTCAGCTGCGTCTGCGGGAGTTGGTGGATCAGCTCGTCTGCTCCGGTCTGCAGGAGGTCAGCGTCAACTATGGAGGTCTGGCTGTGGTGCCTCCCCGGGTAGCTGGGGGAGTCCTCGGCTCCGACCCCACGCTCCGGCTCCAGGCGGCTGGCCATGGCGTCCTCCATGTCGTTGACTTCTTCTTCCTGGTCCTTTTCCCGCTCTCTCCTTCGTGGGCGGTTTCGTTTTCTCTGTCTCTGCCCACCATTGAGGATCAGGAGGCGGATCTCGGCTGCAGACGGACACGTCCTCAAGGGGCCGAGATATTTAGACTGGGCGGCCATTGTCTTTCGCGCTCTTCAGCTTGTTCACGCCAACTTCCACGCCCTTCTTCTTCTCCTTAGCGCTGTAATGGCGGCGGTTTTGGCGGGAACTTCTGGCGGCAAGTGACAATCCACAGTCTTTGCAATAAAGTACAGTCCAAGCACAGTAAATCACAGTTCCAAGGCACACATGACCTGATTCTTCAGGCTTAAGTAGATCCTGTTCGTGACGCCACCGCCGCAGGGCCGAGGGGTACCCGGTACCGGGCCTCTGAGTCTCTGCTCTGGGGTTTTCACGGTGGCTAGGCCCGGTCCGTGACCCTGCTGGTGGGGAGGCGACGTACAGTGAATGTTAGATGTGGATAGTGTGGTTGGTGTGGTGGTGCGGTGCAGTAAATAACGAGGACACCAGGTTGCAGTCTCTTTACCTCTTTACTGAAGATCTCTGGGTCCTCAGTCCGGATCCCGGATAACCAGGCTGCGCAAGTCCGGCCGGTCCAATGGCACCTCCAGAGTTCTCTTCGCAGGTGGAAATCTGTGCCTTCCTTCTAGCGCTATGTGTTGCGGTCCTTCCCTGCTGTGCTTACGGAAAGTCCCCACAACTGTTGTGTCTGTTTCTTAAGTTCCCTCACAACACGATTAGATGATGTTCTGCTAATCCTTCGTCCCTCCCTGATGTTACGGTTAGGACGGCACCCGTTTGACGGGTAGGCTCGGAGCTCTTCCGGGACCCTAGAGTCCCCTGGAGGCCCGGCTGTGAAATGTATTGGTGTCTGTGATACCTGCTCAGATGAACTCCTTCAGTGCCATCAGACGTACCATAGCTCCCCTTAGCGGCGGAGCCACAGTACT
The DNA here is from genome assembly GCF_051348905.1 of Ranitomeya variabilis. NCBI lineage: Eukaryota > Metazoa > Chordata > Amphibia > Anura > Dendrobatidae > Ranitomeya > Ranitomeya variabilis. The sequence goes on along the minus strand of NC_135239.1, from coordinate 69,146,419 downwards.
GCAACGACCAGGACTCTGGGCCGCAATATGTTTCCCTCTCCCTGATTTTAAAAGTTGTGAATTATTACCTCACCTACTTCACTGAATATTTTTTGGGGGGCAGGGGTATGCAGGATGGTCTAACTAGAACGTTTGCTATGGGGCCACATGATTTCTATGTACGCCACTGAATACAAGTATAAGATTGATTGAACTTTTTTTTATTTCGTATGTCCAGGGGTTATTTCTAGTCACATATATGTGGAAAAGCAATGCAAACAAAAAAAATAATACAGGTAAAAAATATATTAAGCAACATTTATTTCCATCCCAAAGGTTACGTTCCCATGATGAGTATTTGATGATTCTTCGATGTTGCAGATTTTCTGCACCATTTCTACACTGATTAGTTACACCGGGATACTTTTTCATTGCGTTTTTGTGTGCATTTATTTCATGCAATTTTATCATGTTTTTTTAATTTGCTTTTTTGTCTCTTTGTGGTGTGTCATGTATTAAAGAAGGCCGTTTTGTTTTTGATACTTCCTGGTATTTGGCTTTGACAAAACTTTATTGATATAGTCACATGCGGATTATAAACATTTTCAGTGCATTCCCATAGCAGAAATGGCACTCCGACGAACATGCCACCATGTGACATAAAGCCATTTTGTTCATCTTATGCCCACTATGAGTGCCATGCCACTACTTAATATTACACTACTTAGGGTGCTTTAACACTGTGTTCTTTGCAACCTTCGTTGGTTCCGTCGAGGCTTACATCTGGAGCCCCCACAAAACGGGAATCAGATGTCAGTCTCGACTGGATCAATGAACATGGTGAAGAACGCAGTGCGAAAGGGCCCTTAGCTATTAAACACTGCCATAATACATGTGGATGAACCTGCTCTATAAGCTCTAGGTATAACCATGTTAAAGGGGTCCATTCTTCCATACTATTTCCCCTAGAATCGTTTTTGGATTTTAGCCTGCGGAAAAAAGGAAATATTGAGCATATTTTTGGATTATCCTCTGAATATTGACCATTTTATAAAGTGTAGACCCACGTAAAGCCGAGCTATTAAACAGCTAGCTGATACAGTGTGGAAAAATTGTGGCAAAGGCATCCAATCAACATGGAGAATGTGTATGACTGATATAAAATGTTACATAAAGTGTAACTAGTGTCCTTATTAATTGTCCTGTCAGCGTCATGCATGGCTATACTTTTATCACCTTACTAGTGCCAGAAGATAGGTGTCTCGCCTCTTAGAGCCGTATTGTGGATATAATTGCTGCATTTGATGTCTGAGTAGCCCACAGTGTCCATGTTTCCCAAATGAGTTAATATCTTGGGATCTCTGCATGCAGATTTACTCAATCCTCCAACGCGACTCTGGACCCCTTGGCATCCATGGAGCTGATACTGAGCTTGGAAACTCCTGTTACCGAGAAGGGGAGAAACATCCCCAGTACATAAGAAGCAATGGTGCAGAAGAAATTATATTAACAGTTTCAATTTAGCATGCAATTACTCACTAACGGAGCTGTGGACATATTTTCAATGTAATTATTGCTTTCATAGCATCCAGCTATTAAATCAGTTATTATGATATGCTTAGTTGTGCTTTTTCTCTATAGGCGGGTATATATATATATATATATATATATGTATATATATATATATATATATATATATATAACTGGTCTTTAATGGGTCAATTGGATGAATTAACATTCAGCATTCTCATTCGCATTTTTAATGATTTTTTAGGTCAAGAATGTTGTGACCAGAGATAATATTAAAGCTGGAGCTTCACAGTGACTTTGGCCACGACACAAGTTGCACGGCAAAAGATTCCTACATATCAAAAAGAAAAGGACAAAAAAGTGGCGCTCCATAGTTTAAAGGTTTTGAGTAAAACTGAGAGTAAGTGGAATTGCTGACCTTAGTGAGATGTGCTTACAACAGACACAACTCTCTGAATACTTGTAAAAAGTGGACCAGCGGCTGTTCCTCATTGTGCTGGTTATGCACAGTGGCATCCTCAATGAGTAATGCAGGGTGTTGAAGGAAAGTAATTTAACCCCTGGGCTGAAAAAAAGATGGCTCATGGGTAGAGGTACGGTCACTATGTGGAGGTTGTGCGAAAGTGTTCACCCTCCCCCTCACCTTGGCATTTTTCATGTTTTGCTACCTCACAACCTGTAATTTCTGTTTTTTTAAACAGTAAAACACATGCCTACAACGGTGAACATTTGATCTTCTTTTTATTGAGAAGCAATCAACAAATAGGACAAAACAACTAGAAACATCAGCGTGCATAACTATTCACCCCCTAAAGTCAGTACATTGTAGAGCCTCCTTTGGCTGCAATTATATTTGAAAGTCAGTTTGGCTAAGTCTCTATGAGCTTTCCACATCTTGCCACTGGTATTTTTGCCCATTCTTCAAAGCAAAATCGCTCCAGTTCCTTCAAGTTAGATAGTTTGTTCTGGTGAACAGCAATCTTCAAGTCTGACCAAAGATTCTCAATTGAATTAAGGTCTGGGCTTTGACTAGGCCACTCCAAAACATTTACACATTACACAGTTACTTTAGCAGTATGCTTTGGGTCATTGTCTTGTTGGAATTTAAACCCCCAGTCTCACATCACTGAGAGACTGAAGCAGGTTTTGCTCAAGAATATCCCTGTATTTTGCACCATCCATTTTCCCCTCTACCATTTTCCCTGTCCATGTTGGCAAACAACATCCCCACCATGATGCTGCCACCACCATATTTCACTGTGGGGATGGTGTTCTTGGTGTGATGAGCTACATTGATTTAGCGCCAGACATAGCGTTTACCTTGGTGGCCAAAAAGTACACAGCACCATACTCCATAAATTTGGGGAGTCTTCCACATGTCTTTTGGCAAACTGAAAATGAGCCTTACAGTTTTTGCCTGTAAAATCATAAAATCATAGAATGTTAGAGTTCGAAGGGACTTCAAGGTTCATTATCTCCTGCAGATGTCTGTCCAGCCTCTGTTTAAAGACTTCCATTGAAGGAGGACTCACCACCTCTCGTGGCAGCCTGTTCCACTCATTGATCATCCTCACTTTCAAAAAGTTTTTTCTAATATTTAATCTGTTTCTTCTCTCTTTCACTTTTATTCCCTTCTCGTCTTTCCATGTGCAAATGAGAATAATGAATGTCCCCCAATACTGACATTTCTTTAGATATTTGTAGACAGCTGTTAGCCTTCTTTTTTTGCAAGCTAAACATTTCCAGATCATTTTACCATTCCTCATAGGACATAGTTTGTAGTCCACTCACCATCCTGGTAGCTCTTCTCTGAACTTGCTCCAGTTTTTGTATGTCTTTTTTAAAATGTGGTGACCAGAAATGGACACAGTGTTCCAGATGAGGTCTGACCAAGGAGGAATAGAGGAGAATAATTGCTTCATGTGATCTAGACTTTTTTGCTTCTCTTAAAATATCCCAGAACTTTGTTTGCTTTTTTGCTGCTGCGTCACACTGTTGACTCATGTGCAGTCTGTGATCTATTAGTATACACAAGTCTTTTTCACACATGCTGTTGCTTAATTATATTCCTCCCATTCTGTAGATGTGATTTTTTTTGCCCAGATGTACAACCCCTGGCAAAAATTATGGAATCCCCGGCCTTGGAGGATGTCCATTCAGTTGTTTAATTTTGTAGAAGAAAAGAAGATCACAGACATGGCACAAAACTAAAGTCATTTCAAATGGCAACTTTCTCGCTTTAAGAAACACTAAAAAAAAATCAAGAACAAAAAATGTGGTAGTCAGTAATGGTTACTTTTTTTAACCAAGCATAAGGGAAAAATTAGGGAATCACTCAATTCGGAGGAAAAAATTATGGAATCATGAAAAACAAACATAAAAACACTCCAAAACATCACTATTATTTTGTTGCCCCACCTCTGGCTTTTATAACAGCTTGCCATCTCTGAGGCATGGACTTAATGAGTGTCAAATAGCACTCTTCATCAATCTGGCTCCAACTTTCTCTGATTGCTGTTGCCAGATCAGCTTTGCAGGTTGGAGCCTTGTCATGGACCATTTTCTTCAACTTCCACCAAAGATTTTCACTTGCATTGAGATCCGGACTATTTGCAGGCCGTGACATTGACCTTATGTGTCTTTTTTCAAGGAATGCTTTCACAGTTTTTGCTCAATGGCAGGATGCAGTATCATCTTGAAAAATGATTTCATCATCCCCAAACATCCTTTTAATTGATGGGATAAGAAAAGTGTACAAAATATCAACATAAACTTGTGCATTTATTGAAGATGTAATGAGAGCCATCTCCCCAGTGCCTTTACCTGACGTGCAGCCCCATATCATCAATGAGTGTGGAAATTTACATGTTCTCTTCAGGCAGTCATCTTTATAAATCTCATTGGACGGGCACCAAACAAAAGTTCCAGCATCATCACCTTGCCCAATGCAGATTCGTGATTCATCACTGAATATGACTTTCATCCAGTCATCAACAGTCCACGATTGCTTTTCCTTAGCCCATTGTAACCTTATTTTTTTCTGTTTAGGTGTTAATGATGGCTTTCGTTTAGCTTTTCTGTATGTAAATCTCATTTCCTTTAGGCGGTTTCTTACAGTTCGGTCACAGATGCTGACTCCAGTTTCCTCCCATTCATTCCTCATTTGTTTTGTTGTGCATTTCCTGTTTTGGAGACATATTGCTTTAAGTTTCCGGTCTTGACGCTTTGATGTCTTCCTTGGTCTACCAGTATGTTTGCCTTTAACAACCTTCCCATGTTATTTGTATTTGGTCCAGATTTTAGACACAGCTGACTGTGAACAACCAACATCTTTTGCAACATTGTGTGATGATTTACCCTCTTTTAAGAGTTTGATAATCCTCTCCTTTGTTTCAATTGACATCTCTCATGTTGGACCCATGATTTATGCCAGTCCACTTGGTACAACAGCTCTCCAGGGTGTGATCATTCCTTTTTAGATGCAGACTAATGAGCAGATCTAATTTGATGGAGGTGTTTTTTGGGGGTATGAAAATTTACAGGGTGATTCCATAATTTTTTCCTCAGATCAGAGTGATTCCAGAATTTTTCTCCTATGCTTGGTTAAAAAAAGTAACCATTACTGACTCCCACATTTTTTGTTCTTGATTTCTTTTAGTGTTTCTTAAAGCCAGAAAGTTGCCATATGAAATTACTTTAGTTTTGTGCCATGTCTGTGATCTGCTTTTTTTCTACAAAATTAAACAACTGAATGAACATCCTCCAAGGCCGGTGATCCCATAATTTTTGCCAGGGGTTGTAGAATCTTGCTTTTGTCCCTGAAAGGTGCTACGTAGTTTATTTTTGAAAATGGCCTCATAAAAATAAAAACTACAAAATGACTTTTCCATTCTGGAACTGCTTCCTTCATACAGCAGAGCAGTCTACTCTGAAACATCAATATCCTTTTACTATTAAGCAATAAAAATAGAATCTTCTGTGGCATTTTATGCTCCAAATAACCATAAAGAAACGTATTAATAATCTGTAAATAAAGAATAATAAGTCACAGATACGAACTGTGGATGGACTAGGCAAAAATGCTGTATTAATGGTTACAGAAATACTATTAGAATAAATCACTCAGCTAATAAGCTCAATCTTTAATACCCAAACAAATAAATTAATACCTACCCAACCTTATTGTTGAGTGACTCAGCCTATAAGAGGGTTGAAATTGAATCCAGTTCTCTTTTTATAAAAAATGAAGGAATTGGGCCCCCCAAACTCCACTATTATGTTCTTGACTGTCAAGGACTCTCATGTCTCTCTTTATCATTATTTATCATCATTATTTATTGTTATAGCGCCATTTATTCCATGGCGCTTTACTCTCTTTGCTGTTTCCTTGGGATATCATGGATCTTGTTGCAGTAGAGATTCCCCTAATTACTAATTGCATTAGTCATGCTGATTTTCATAGTATACGTTTAGTCACCAGATATGTGTGATAATTAGGAGGAATGCTGCATGAGTGTTGCAGGTGAATATTAGTTTATTGGAGAAATGCCCTAGGCCATCTGTGCCTGACCGAATGAGACAGTGGTGTAAAGAGTTGATTGTTGAGAGTGAACGAGGGTTACCCTGTGTCCTTTGAAAACTTTGAGTTGAGTTGCATGCTAATGTAAAATACTACTTGCTTCTAAAAAATATTTCCTTTAAAAATACCTTCATTCTAGGCAAAATATTTACACTTGTTCTTATCCGCATTCAAAACCAAAGTATAAATGAGTGGTCATCAACCATCCCGATAGAAAGCAGTAAATATTTGGGGTTTTATTGACCCATACTGACTAGGAGAGAACACATTAATAAAACTGCACAGTGAGCGCTGTGAAAACGAAACCCAACAGAACATGGTAAACCATGTCATATCATGAAACTTTTAGTATGATTTCAAAATAATATCTAGATGTTGGAAGACTACTGCATTTCTCCAGATATTTTTCCCAAAGTACAGTAGAATAAATTCAGAACCTTTGGAGACAATTATCAGATGTTCTTGGAGCTAGCCTACGGCGCCCCTTACACTTTTCTTCTGCTTCATCTGATTTAAAAAATTTTAAGTAAAAAGAAAATATCGAAAAATTCACTCTTCCATATTCTATACTTAACACTCAGAGGGAGATGAAAACCAAGTGGGGATAATTCACAATGTAAAGTCTCTTTCAGACATGATTCATTAACACTTTTACCCGAAACACAACTGTTACTTTGTGAAACAATGTTACTGACACTACAAACATTAACGTCTCTGTCGGTACTCATTCCTGCAGATGTTACTGTTTTTGAAAAAGCCTTTGCTATTGACTAAATTAAGATTAACTCAAAACATTTCTATCAAGAAAGATATTTAATACTTTGAAAGGAAACACTATATTGTAAGATAAGATCAGCTCACCACACTGCAGATTTCCTCAACCCCACAGATTTTTGCTCTGAGACATATCTAGTCCAATGGGCACTGAGGCAAATTTGGATAAGTGCCCTCTACTACCACAAGGGTGTGCTCAGATGCATGGACCCAGTGGCATTGCAGAAGTCTATATTGTTCTGTTTGTAGTGCTAAAAATCAATAATAATAAACCTATAAATAACATAGTCATACTATTAGCAAAAATAAATATCAAAATATAATAAACAAAACATCAATATAACCAATAATATCACAATACAAAGGCCAAATAATAACACAAATACAGTAGTGACTGAATAATACCACCACACTGCTATCGATTAAATGTCACACTCCACCATGGAGCCAGATGGCGCACAGTAAGACGGATGGGAAGAGAAGCACTGACACTAGGGAAAGATTAGAGGTTAACCCCTAAAACTTGCTCTGCGCAAGCCTGAGCTCTAGACAGATTCTTTCACCCCATGTGGCAATCACATTCCTATCCCTCTCTTCCCCTAAGCATGGCAAGAAAAACTAAAATTACATCTACAGAATGAGAGGAATATAACTAAGCAACAGCATATGTGAAAAAGACTTAGGTATACTAATAGATCACAGACTGCACATGAATCAACAATGTGATGCAGCAGCAAAAAAGGCAAACACGGTTCTAGGATGTATTAAGAGAAGCATAAAGTCTAGATCATGTGAAGTAATTATTCCCCTCTACTCCTCCTTGGTCAGGCCTCATCTGGAATACTGTGTCCACTACTGGGAACCACATTTTAAAAAAGACATTGAAAAACTGAAGCAAGTTCAGAGAAGAACAATCAAGAAGGTGGGCGGACTGCAAAGTATGTCCTACAAGGAATAGTTAAAGGATCTGGGAATGCTTAGCTTGCAAAAAAAGAAGTCTAAGAGGAGGCTTAATAGCTGCCTACAAATATCTGAAGGGATGTCACAGTGTAGAGGGATCATCATTATTCTCATTTGTACATGCAAACACGATAAGCAATGGAATAAAATGGAAAGGGAGAAGATACAGATTAGATATTAGAAAAAAACTTTTTGACAATGAGGGTGATCAATGAGTGGAACAGGCTGCCACCCGAGGTGATGAGTCCTTCAATGGAAGTCTTCACTGTCATGATTCCCAATGGCAGGGACACGGGCCAAAAACGGACTAGCTCTAGGAAGATGGTATCTCAGGTAACCGCGATGCTGAACCTAACACGCAAATAAAAGTAGCCAGGGGGTGTGCCTATGTTTTATCCCTAGACACCTCGCGCCAGCCGGAGATCTAGCTGCCCCTAGAAGAGGAATACACAGACCTGGCTTGCCTCCAGGGAAACCCCAAAAGTTATAGTAGCCCCCACATATAATAACGGTTAGGTAAGAGGAAAACACGTACGCAGTATGAATATAGATTCAGCAAAGTGAGGCCCTCTGACTAGATAGATGAAAATACAAAATATTTATTTACATACCGGAGTAGTAATTTCAGATCACTAGAGCTTCCAGCAGCACGAGAAATACAAATGCATGCTGGACAAAACAAACACAAAAAATGCCAAAAAATTCAACTTAGCTGAATTGCAGACTTGGAGCAGGTAGCAAGCAACAGAGGTGCTCTGGTAACATTGATTGCCGGCGCTAGAGTGACTGAGAAGCCAGACTAAATAGGAAACTCCCAATTTCCTGATGAAAACAGGTGCACTGGAAACACAAGACAAAAGTCAACCAGTACCACCAGTAGCCACCAGAGGGAGCCCAAAAACAGAATTCACAACAGTACCCCCCCCCCTTAAGGAGGGGGCACCGAACCCTCATGAGAACCACCAGGGCGATCTGGATGCGCCCTATGAAAGGCGCGAACCAAATCAGAGGCATGAACATCAGAGGCAGTCACCCAAGAATTATCCTCCTGACCGTATCCCTTCCATTTAACCAGATATTGAAGTCTCCGTCTGGAAATGTGAGAGTCCAAAATCTTCTCCACAACATACTCCAATTCACCCTCCACCAGCACAGGAGCAGGAGGCTCAACAGAAGGAACAACCGGTACCTCGTACCTCCGCAACAACGACCTATGGAAGACATTATGAATGGTGAAAGATGCTGGAAGGTCCAAACGAAAAGATACAGGATTAAGAATCTCCAAAATCTTATAAGGACCTATGAACCGAGGTTTGAACTTAGGAGAAGAGACCTTCATAGGGACAAAACGAGAAGACAACCACACCAAGTCTCCAACACGGAGACGATGACCGACACGACGACGACGATTAGCAAACTGCTGAGTCTTCTCCTGAGACAACTTCAAATTGTCCACCACATGACTCCAAATCCGGTGCAGTCTATCCACCACAGAATCCACTCCAGGACAATCCGAAGATTCCACCTGACCAGATGAAAAACGAGGGTGAAACCCAGAATTGCAAAAGAAAGGAGAAACCAGAGTAGCAGAACTGGCCCGATTATTGAGGGCAAACTCTGCCAACGGCAAAAAGGTGACCCAATCATCCTGATCAGCAGACACAAAACACCTCAAATAAGTCTCCAAAGTCTGATTAGTTCGCTCCGTCTGGCCATTAGTCTGAGGATGGAACGCAGATGAAACAGACAAATCAATGCCCATCCTGGCACAGAACGCTCGCCAGAACCTAGACACAAATTGAGATCCTCTATCAGACACGATGTTTTCCGGGATACCATGTAAGCGAACCACATTCTGAAAAAATAAAGGAACCAACTCCGATGAAGAAGGCAATTTGGGCAAGGGTACCAAATGAACCATCTTAGAAAAACGGTCACACACCACCCAAATGACGGACATTTTCTGAGAAACCGGGAGATCCGAGATAAAGTCAATAGAGATGTGCGTCCACGGCCTCTTCGGAATAGGCAGGGACAACAACAATCCACTAGCCCGAGAACAGCAAGGCTTGGCCCGAGCGCAAACATCACAAGACTGTACAAAGGTACGCACATCCCGAGACAGGGAAGGCCACCAGAAGGACCTGGCCACCAAATCTCTGGTACCAAAAATTCCAGGGTGGCCCGCCAACACAGAAGAATGAACCTCTGAGATGACTCTACTGGTCCACTCATCTGGAACAAACAATCTCCCAGACGGACAACGATCAGGCCTATCAGTCTGAAACTCCTGCAAAGCACGTCGCAAGTCTGGGGAGACAGCAGACACAATCACTCCATCCTTAAGGATACCCGTAGGCTCCGAATCACCAGAGGAGTCAGGCTCAAAACTCCTAGAAAGAGCATCTGCCTTCACATTTTTCGAGCCCGGCAAGTATGAAACCACAAAATTAAACCGAGAGAAAAACAATGACCAGCGCGCCTGTCTAGGATTCAGACGCCTGGCAGACTCAAGGTAAATCAGATTCTTGTGATCAGTCAAGACCACCACCTGATGTCTAGCACCCTCAAGCCAATGACGCCACTCCTCAAATGCCCACTTCATAGCCAAGAGCTCCCGATTACCGACATCATAATTTCGCTCGGCGGGCGAAAATTTTCGAGAGAAGAATGCACATGGTCTCATCACTGAGCAATCGGGACTTTTCTGCGACAAAACCGCCCCCGCTCCAATCTCGGAAGCATCAACCTCAACCTGAAAAGGGAGCGAAACATCAGGCTGGCGCAACACAGGGGCAGAAGAAAAGCGGCGCTTAAGCTCCTGAAAGGCCTCCACAGCCGCAGAGGACCAATTGGCAACATCAGCACACTTCTTAGTCAAATCAGTCAGAGGTTTAGCAACACTTGAAAACCCAGTTATAAATCGACGATAGAAATTAGCAAAGCCCAAGAACTTCTGAAGACTCTTCAGGGAAGTAGGGTGCGTCCAATCACAAATAGCCCGAACCTTGACAGGATCCATCTCAGCAGAAGAAGGGGAAAAAATATACCCCAAAAAGGAGATCTTCTGAACCCCAAAGATACACTTTGAACCCTTTACAAGCAGAGAATTGGACCGCAAAACCTGAAAAACCTTCCTAACCTGTTGAACATGCGACTCCCAGTCATCCGAAAAAATCAAAATATCATCCAAATACACAATCATAAATTTATCCAGGTATTTACGGAAAATATCGTGCATAAAGGACTGAAAGACTGAAGGAGCATTAGAAAGACCAAAAGGCATTACCAAATACTCAAAATGGCCCTCGGGCGTATTAAATGCAGTTTTCCACTCATCTCCCTGCTTAATCCGCACCAAATTATACGCACCCCGAAGATCAACCTTAGAGAACCACTTTGCCCCTTTAATACGAGCAAATAAATCAGTCAATAGTGGCAATGGATACTGGTATTTGACTGTAATCTTATTCAACAGGCGATAATCAATACAAGGCCTCAGGGAGCCATCTTTTTTACCCACGAAAAAAAAAACCTGCTCCTAAAGGGGATGAGGATGGACGGATATGTCCCTTTTCCAAGGACTCCTTAATATACTCCCGCATAGCAGCATGCTCAGGCACAGATAGATTGAACAAATCTATGGGGATCTAGGGATCTTGGGTTCAGACATAGGAGCATGTATAACATAGTCTTGGATATTTTGAACCTTAGAGGCAAGAGTATTAAGATTTGAAGCTAAACTCTGGATATCCATTTCTCAACAGCAGAGATCTGAGCCATTCAGGGGTTAAGAGGAGAAAAAAAAAAAAAAAACAGCAGATGGCAATTATGGCTAGACAGAACTTCTGAGTAAAAAAAAAAAAAAAAGTGTCAGAAACTTCTTTTTTCTCTCCTTCTTTAGCCAATACCTTTAATACATTATGGCCGGCAATACTGTCATGATTCCCAATGGCAGGGACACGGGCCAAAAACGGACTAGCTCTAGGAAGATGGTATCTCAGGTAACCGCGATGCTGAACCTAACACGCAAATAAAAGTAGCCAGGGGGTGTGCCTATGTTTTATCCCTAGACACCTCGCGCCAGCCGGAGATCTAGCTGCCCCTAGAAGAGGAATACACAGACCTGGCTTGCCTCCAGGGAAACCCCAAAAGTTATAGTAGCCCCCCACATATAATAACGGTTAGGTAAGAGGAAAACACGTACGCAGTATGAATATAGATTCAGCAAAGTGAGGCCCTCTGACTAGATAGATGAAAATACAAAAGAGGACTTCGCGGTTACCTCAAAACCCTAAGCAGCCATCCTGAAACTACCTTGACTCCGTTATCAACTCATGACACCGGAGTAGTAATTTCAGATCACTAGAGCTTCCAGCAGCACGAGAAATACAAATGCATGCTGGACAAAACAAACACAAAAAATGCCAAAAAATTCAACTTAGCTGAATTGCAGACTTGGAGCAGGTAGCAAGCAACAGAGGTGCTCTGGTAACATTGATTGCCGGCGCTAGAGTGACTGAGAAGCCAGACTAAATAGGAAACTCCCAATTTCCTGATGAAAACAGGTGCACTGGAAACACAAGACAAAAGTCAACCAGTACCACCAGTAGCCACCAGAGGGAGCCCAAAAACAGAATTCACAACACTTCACACAGAGGTTGAACAGACATCTGCCTGAGATGGTTTAGTGAAGCCTCCTGTTATGACCCCAATGGCAGAGGGTCTCAGAAATATATACTAAGTCTGCAAACACAAAAACCAGCTCATAGGGCAGTGGTAACTGGGCTGACCATATATCTAATCCTAGCACCACAAATAACAGCAGCCAGGGAACGTGCCTACGTTGATTCTAGACGTCTCGCACCAGCCGGAGAACTAACTAACCCTAGAAGGGAAAAGAAAGACCTTTCTTGCCTCCAGAGAAAAGACCCCAAAAGTTGGATACAAGCCCCCAACAAATAATAACGGTGAGGTAAGAGGAAAAGACAAACGTAAGAATGAGCTAGGTATTTAGCAAAGAGAGGCCCACTAGCTAATAGCAGAATATAGTAAGATAACTTATATGGTCAGCAAAAACCCTTTCAAAAATATCCACGCTGGAAATTCAAGAACCCCCGAACCGTCTAACGGCCCGGGGGGAGAACACCAGCCCCCTAGAGCTTCCAGCAAGGTCAGGAATCACATTTAGTACAAGCTGGACAAAAATGAGAGCAAGCAAATAACCCAAAAAACAAAGAAGCAGGACTTAGCTTAATTTAGCACGAACCGGGACCAGCAGATAGGAGCAAACAGAAAGGATCTGATTACAACGATGCAAGGCACTGGACTAAGGATCCAGGAAGTTTATATAGCAACACCCCTGGACAAACGGCCCAGGTGGGTGCAAACTGAGGGAAGAAACTCCCAGAGTAATATCACTAGTAACCACAAGAGGGAGCCAAAAAGTCTAATTCACAACAGTACCCCCCCCTTAAGGAGGGGTCACCGAACCCTCACCAAGACCACCAGGGCGATCAGGATGAGCAGCGTGAAAGGCACAAACTAAATCGGCCGCATGCACGTCAGAGGCAACCACCCAGGAATTATCCTCCTGACCATAGCCCTTCCACTTGACCAGATACTGAAGTCTCCGTCTGGAGAGACGAGAATCCAAGATCTTCTCCACCACGTACTCCAACTCGCCCTCAACCAACACCGGAGCAGGAGGCTCAGCAGAAGGAACCACAGGCACAACGTAGCGTCGCAACAAGGACCTATGGAACACATTGTGAATGGCAAACGACACCGGAAGATCCAAGCGAAAGGACACTGGATTAAGGATTTCCAATATCTTGTAAGGACCGATGAAGCGAGGCTTAAATTTAGGAGAGGAGACCTTCATAGGAACAAATCGAGAAGACAGCCACACCAAATCCCCAACACGAAGTCGGGGACCCACACCGCGGCGGCGGTTGGCAAAACGCTGAGCCTTCTCCTGTGACAATTTTAAGTTGTCCACCACATGATTCCAGATCTGTTGCAACCTATCCACCACAGAATCTTCCCCAGAACAGTCAGAAGGCTACACATGTCCCGAGGAAAAACAAGGATGGAAACCAGAGTTGCAGAAAAATGGCGAAACCAAAGTAGCGGAACTAGCCCGATTATTAAGGGCAAACAGCCAACGGCAAGAAGGTCACCCAATCATCCTGATCTGCCGAAACAAAACACCTCAAATAAGCCTCCAGAGTCTGATTAGTTCGCTCCGTTTGTCCATTAGTCTGAGGATGAAAGGCAGACGAGAACGACAAATCAATGCCGATCCTAGCACAAAAGGATCGCCAGAACCTGGAAACAAACTGGGATCCTCTGTCAGACACAATATTCTCAGGAATGCCGTGTAAGCGAACCACATTCTGAAAGAACACAGGAACCAGATCGGAAGAGGAAGGCAGCTTAGGCAAAGGCACCAAATGGACCATTTTCGAAAAGCGATCACATACCACCCAGATGACAGACATACCCTGAGACACCGGGAGATCAGAAATGAAATCCATGGAAATGTGTGTCCAAGGCCTCTTCGGGACAGGCAAGGGCAAGAGCAACCCGCTGGCACGAGAACAGCAAGGCTTAGCTCGAGCACAAGTCCCACAGGACTGCACAAATGACCGCACATCCCGTGACAAAGAAGGCCACCAAAAGGACCTAGCCACCAGATCTCTGGTGCCAAAAATTCCCGGATGACCTGCCAACACCGAGGAATGAACCTCGGAAATGACTCTGCTGGTCCATTTATCAGGAACAAACAGTCTGTCAGGTGGACAAGAGTCAGGTCTACCAGCCTGAAATCTCTGCAACACGCGTCGCAAATCAGGAGAAATGGCTGACAAAATAACTCCCTCTTTAAGAATACCAACTGGTTCTGCGACTCCAGGAGAGTCAGGCACAAAGCTCCTTGAAAGAGCATCAGCCTTCACATTCTTTGAACCTGGTAAATACGAGACCACAAAGTCAAAACGGGAGAAAAACAATGACCAGCGGGCCTGTCTAGGATTCAGGCGTTTAGCAGACTCGAGATACATCAAATTTTTGTGATCAGTCAAGACCACCACACGATGCTTAGCACCCTCGAGCCAATGACGCCACTCCTCAAATGCCCACTTCATGGCCAGCAACTCCCGATTGCCAACATCATAATTCCGCTCAGCAGGCGAAAACTTCCTAGAGAAGAAAGCACATGGTCTCATTACCGAGCAACCAGGGCCTCTCTGTGACAAAACGGCCCCTGCCCCAATCTCAGAAGCATCCACTTCGACCTGAAAGGGAAGTGAGACATCAGGCTGGCACAAAACAGGCGCCGAAGTAAACCGGCGTTTCAACTCTTGGAACGCCTCCACGGCTGCAGGAGCCCAGTTAGCAACATCAGAACCTTTCTTGGTCATATCCGTCAAAGGTTTAACAACGCTAGAAAAATTAGCGATAAAACGACGGTAGAAGTTAGCAAAACCCAAGAACTTCTGAAGACTCTTAACTGACGTGGGTTGAGTCCACTCATGAATAGCTCGGACCTTGACTGGGTCCATCTCCACAGCAGAAGGGGAAAAAATAAACCCCAAAAAGGGAACCTTCTGTACTCCAAAGAGACACTTTGAGCCCTTAACAAACAAAGCATTCTCACGCAAAACCTGAAACACCATCCTGACCTGCTCCACATGTGAGTCCCAATCTTCAGAGAAAACCAGAATATCATCCAGATAAACAATCATAAATTTATCCAGATACTTCCGGAAAATATCATGCATAAAGGACTGAAACACTGAGGGAGCATTAGAGAGCCCAAAAGGCATCACCAAGTACTCAAAATGACCTTCGGGCGTATTAAATGCAGTCTTCCATTCATCTCCTTGCTTAATGCGCACAAGGTTGTACGCACCACGAAGATCTATCTTGGTGAACCACTTGGCACCTTTAATCCGGGCAAACAAGTCTGACAACAGAGGCAAAGGATACTGAAATTTAACAGTGATTTTATTCAGAAGCCGATAGTCAATACAAGGTCTCAAAGATCCGTCCTTCTTGGCCACAAAAAAGAATCCCGCACCAAGAGGGGAAGAGGATGGACGGATATGCCCCTTCTCCAGAGACTCCTTGATATACGAACGCATTGCGGCATGCTCAGGTACAGACAGATTAAATAATCTTCCCTTAGGAAATTTACTACCTGGAATCAAATCTATGGCGCAGTCACAGTCCCTATGAGGAGGCAGAGCACCGGATCTGGACTCGCTGAACACATCCTGATAATCAGTCAAATACTCAGGAACTTCCGAAGGATTAGAGGAAGCAATAGACACCGGCGGGGAATCAGCATGAATTCCCTGACAGCCCCAACTTGACACAGACATTGCCTTCCAATCCAAGACTGGATTGTGGGTCTGTAACCATGGCAGCCCCAAAACGACCAAATCATGCATTTTATGCAGAACAAGAAAACGAATCACCTCCCGATGTTCAGGAGTCATGCACATGGTTACCTGCGTCCAAAACTGCGGTTTATTTTCCGCCAATGGCGTAGCATCAATACCTCTAAGAGGAATAGGATTTACCAACGGTTCAAGAACAAAACCACAGCGCTTGGCAAATGACAGATCCATAAGACTCAGGGCAGCACCTGAATCCACAAACGCCATAACAGGGTAAGAAGACAATGAGCAAATTAAAGTCACAGACAAAATAAATTTAGGTTGCAAATTACCAATGGCGACAGGACTAACAACCCTTGTTAGGCGTTTAGAGCATGCTGATATAACATGTGTAGAATCACCACAGTAAAAACACAACCCATTCTGACGTCTATGATTTTTCCGCTCATTTCTAGTCTGAATTCTATCACATTGCATTAAATCAGGTGTTTGTTCAGACAACACCACCAGAGGATTAGCGGTTTTGCGCTCCCGCAAACGCCGGTCAATTTGAATAGCCAGCGCCATGGAATCATTCAGACTTGTAGGAATGGGGAAACCCACCATCACATTCTTATTGGCTTCAGAAAGGCCATTTCTGAAATTTGCGGCCAGAGCACACTCATTCCACTGAGTAAGCACGGACCATTTCCGAAATTTTTGGCAATACACTTCAGCTTCATCCTGGCCCTGAGAAATAGCCAGCAAGGCTTTTTCTGCCTGAACTTCAAGATTGGGTTCCTCGTAAAGCAATCCGAGCGCCAGAAAAAAAACATCAATATTTGCCAATGCCGGATCTCCTGGCGCTAGCGAGAAAGCCCAATCCTGAGGGTCGCCCCGTAAAAAAGAAATAACAATTTTAACTTGCTGAGCTGAATCTCCAGATGAACGGGGTCTCAGAGAAAGAAACAATTTACAATTATTCTTGAAATTCCTAAACCTAAATCGGTCTCCAGAAAACAGTTCAGGAATAGGTATTTTAGGTTCAGACATAGGACTACTGGTAACAAAATCTTGTATGCCCTGCACACGAGCAGCAAGCTGGTCTACACTTGTAATCAAGGTCTGGACATTCATGTCTGCAGCAAGCACAAGCCACTCAAAGGTAAAGGGGAGAAAGAGAGGAAAAAAAAAAAAAAAAAACCTCAGAATTTCCTTTCTTATTATCCCACTTCTGCAATGCATAAACATTCAATGTTGGCCTGGCATACTGTTATGACCCCAATGGCAGAGGGTCTCAGAAATATATACTAAGTCTGCAAACACAAAAACCAGCTCATAGGGCAGTGGTAACTGGGCTGACCATATATCTAATCCTAGCACCACAAATAACAGCAGCCAGGGAACGTGCCTACGTTGATTCTAGACGTCTCGCGCCAGCCGGAGAACTAACTAACCCTAGAAGGGAAAAGAAAGACCTTTCTTGCCTCCAGAGAAAAGACCCCAAAAGTTGGATACAAGCCCCCAACAAATAATAACGGTGAGGTAAGAGGAAAAGACAAACGTAAGAATGAGCTAGGTATTTAGCAAAGAGAGGCCCACTAGCTAATAGCAGAATATAGTAAGATAACTTATATGGTCAGCAAAAACCCTTTCAAAAATATCCACGCTGGAAATTCAAGAACCCCCGAACCGTCTAACGGCCCGGGGGGAGAACACCAGCCCCCTAGAGCTTCCAGCAAGGTCAGGAATCACATTTAGTACAAGCTGGACAAAAATGAGAGCAAGCAAATAACCCAAAAAAACAAAGAAGCAGGACTTAGCTTAATTTAGCACGAACCGGGACCAGCAGATAGGAGCAAACAGAAAGGATCTGATTACAACGATGCCAGGCACTGGACTAAGGATCCAGGAAGTTTATATAGCAACACCCCTGGACTAACGGCCCAGGTGGGTGCAAACTGAGGGAAGAAACTCCCAGAGTAATATCACTAGTAACCACAAGAGGGAGCCAAAAAGTCTAATTCACAACAGCCTCCATTGCACAGGGGGTTGGACTCGATGACCCTTGAGGGCCCTTCCCACTCTAACATTCTATGATTCTATGTTTCTACTATGTGGGGCAGCAGGATATTAATCCTGCTCTATAATACAGACACAAAGGGAAACAGACAAGGGTAAATGAAAACAGTAACTCTAAGCCCACCAACTATGTAATGGTACACATTGCTTCCCAAAGATGTCGGACCGGTGGAACGGGGATCTAAAGAAAACATTTTTTTCCTTTTGGCAAAGCCAGTGCCGTCCCCTGCAACCCATCGCTCTAAGCACAAGACTTCTGGTGCCTAGTGGAATATATGGCCCTGTATTGGAGATTCATTGACTACTATGGGACAGTATTAAGCAAAAGTCACTGTGCACGAAGGAGTAGGAGGTGAGCTGTGACCATCACCTATTGAAATGGTGGATACTATATTATCTGTGTATCGGTGTTATGTTTCATTGTGATGGTAATGAAATTACTACCAAAACGTTTGCAGAGCATGAAATATAAGAAAAAATGTTAAAATATGTTTAATAAAAAAAATGTTTTTAAACAAATTTGGTAATATTTTGAATGAGACATTCCATTTAAGGTGAAGTTATCTGTTATCTGAACTCTGTTGATATCTGCTTCTTGTTTCCATAGTAAATGAAGTGATATGTGGGTGTATGGCAAGATTTCAATACATATGGAATAAGAAATATTGTCAAATTCTGCCTCTTTTATCTGCGACGTTGGTAAAGTTTCATTATTAGCGTTAGACTCCAGCTGTATCGTAAAACATTAGACTAATGAAAGACACAACAGATGATTTCTGTACGGAACACGGAAACTTAAACTGAAACACAGATTTGCAAAATTCACAACCGTAAATTAGTTTAAAATTATTTTTATATGTAATTCATATTGACGGGGCTTAGATTTTATTTCCATTAGTCAAATTGTCTAAGTGCATTGGAGAAGACAAAAAGTTTATTGTCCCAAATTGGGTTCAACTGACATTCCCCTCAACTTAGGAAATAAATCTAAGTCAGGGAGATTCGGGGAATGAAATATCCATCATTTATACAGGAAGTATGGATGTATATTTATATTAGTTCAGGAATCGGTTGATTCAAATAAAAATGTGCTTCTTCAAAAGAAATCATTTTCCCTTCAGAGGAGCAGGCTCTGCTTTGGTGCATATTTATAGCAGTGAGTCGGACATTTATATCTGAGCTGTCAAAAAGTATTGGTTGGAACAAAAATATGCTTGTAATAAAAATGCATTGTTTTGAAAAAAAAGCAGAAACCACTGACTATTGGTTTCAAAGAAAAATATTAAGTGAGCGGGTTGATTTAGGGCAGAGGGGATTAAATACCAATGTAAACAGCACTTCTTGGGGAGGGTGCAACCTAGGTTCATCAAAAGTACGAGTGGGGTGCAATGTCATACGTGTATTAATCTTGATGTGGAGATGAACGAACTCTGGACACGCTGGGAAAGATGCTGCTAGAAAGTAAAAATTGAAAAATAGATATCATTGCTACCAATTTTTTACAAAAGCCAAATATGTTCCTAGTGACAGAATTGAGAAGTCGTCTACAGACAAGTAATGATCTCTTGTCATCTACTTGGTCATTATTTCACTGAATAAATTAGATTTTAACAGTAGAGGGGGTTCAGAGTTGTTGCATTATAATATTTTATTAGCCAGAAGGAATACTTGGCCTAAATATAGGTATGTGGAAAGAGAGGTTCTGCAAGGTTAAAAGGGGTTGTCCTCTGAGGCCAATCTCTACTTCTGGAAAGGTTTCATTGACAATGAGTTAGATCACAAAATCTGCCCCTGCTGGGATTTTCCAATGATCGTCTGTAGGGTAAAGGCAAACTTGGCAGTAGGTGTCTAAATTCCCTGCAGTGCCTCTACAGGCGTAAATTAGGCATTACACAGTGCCCATTCAAAGCAATATGTTATCTGTGAAATGGAGGATAGGACAAATGAGAATGCTAAACAGAGGATCCCCCTCTAAAAAACAGACTTTCCTAATTAGATAAATAGAAATGGGTTTTCTGTATGAAACAAACTCTTTAAGCTCAATTTTGAGGATGATGTGCAAAAACACTTTTGTAGGCAAGAAATCTTTGACTTTGAAAATAAAGTTTTATGTGAGCATCCTTTATCCTAATACAAATCAAATGGTAAAATTGCTCAAATAGGGCCTTATCTGATAACCAAGTGGTCTAAAATATGATCGGTACGCTCACTTGATAGGGCTGTGATAGTCACAACTCCTATAGAGGCATATATAGGCTGCAGCATCAGGACCACCAAGGAGATGAGGAATATGGTGGTTCAGAGTCCGCGCTGCCCAAGGTTCAAGGATACGATCGCACATGAAGGTGAAGAATGAATGCGGTTTATTATGTCAACGCGTTTCAAGGGTTTTTAAACCTTTTCATCTGGACCAAACCACAATGATTCATCTTCGTGTGTGACCGTTTATCCTAATAAAGGAGCAGGAAATAGAAAGTAAAGTTATAATCGGATTACACTTGTAGAGTAGCTTAGGAGTTATCAGTAGAGTGGGGTGTGTCGTCCCGCGCTTATCACCAAAGATACTCACTGCACACTCCTTACTGATTGCAAAATGACAAGGATATAATTTATGGAAGCGCAGCCAATGCTGTACAAGTATTGTGTCTTGTGACAATCAGTAATACGTTTCTCTATAGTGTGGCTCTAATAGCAATGACAAGAAAACATTTCATGAGTGTGATAGCGTAAAAATATACATACATCCACATATATATCAAATATGTACAATATACTGAAGATGTATCATGCAAAATATAAACATTAGGAACATGCCAAGATCCTATCCACAGGGGAATTAACCATACAGTTCCAAGCATTACTGAATGAACTATATATATATATATATATATATATATATATATATATATATATAATTGCCTAAGGGGCACTTCCGTCTGTTTCTAACTTCTGTCTGTTGTGGAAATCCCGGGTCGCTCATTGGTCGTGAGGTGACAGCTACATGTTCACGGGTTATTGCCGAAAGGCATTACTGGGAATGGAGCATCGCGAGGAGCATCGCTAAAGGCCTGGGCTGGATCCGGGGGCCGCCAGAAGGTGAGTATATCACTATTTTTTATTTTAATTAACAGGGATGTCCACACTGCTATATACTACTTGGGCTATGTTATATACTATGTGGGCTGTGTTATATACTGCGTGGCCTGTGTTATATACTATGTCGCTGTGCTATATACTACGTGGGCTGCATTATATACTACGTATCTGTGCAATATACTACGTGGGCTGTGTTATATACTACGTGGGCTGTGTTATATACTGCGTGGGCTGTATTATATACTGCGTGGGCTGCGTTATATACTACGTGACTGTGGAATATACTACGCGGGCTGTGTTATATACTACGTGGGCTGTGTTATATACTACATGGGCTGTGCTATATACTATGTGGGCTGTGCTATATACTACTATACATATTCTAGAATACCCGATGTGCTAGAATCGGGCCACCATCTAATATATATATATATATATATATATATATATATATATATATATATATATACTGTATATATACATACAGTACAGACCAAAAGTTTGGACACACCTTCTCATTTAAAGATTTTTCTGCATTTTCATGACTATGAAAATCGTACAAATAGAGCAACACGGCACTCGTAGTAGTGTATAGGGTAGGTGCTCAAGTAGGGTATCCAGACCAACAAATCCAAATCCGAAAACTTGGCACTCTAGATGAATAATTATCATATGCAAAAGGTCTATTGATGTGCATCCATAAAGGCAAGTAGAACGTTTTTGGTCCACATCCGGACCTTCATCAGAACAAATATACTAGCAAAAAAAAAAAATATATACACAAAGATATAAATGAATACACTTCATAGTAAATGGATCTTTTTACATAGTAGAATAACAATCATGCACATGTAAATCAAATGAGACAAAAATAAAGAGAAGAACAAACACACGCTGTTTGTCTGGTGATTGTGGTAAATTCAAGAGTCCTGAAAAAAAGAAAAAGTCCAGAGGAAGCCGTGAAGCAACAGTACACAGTGTGCTGGAGGAAGGCTCTATATTGAAATTAAGGAACAAAAACCGTGGTGATAGACAGCTCGCTCACGTGACATACTCTGAAGCCAGCCCCTATATAACAGGAACTGGATGCTGCCTCCTGCAGCGCCATTTACCCAGCGACTCCGGTCGCATCACACGTGCCAAGTTTTTTCGGATATGAAAATTGTACATTCACACTGAAGGTATCAAAACTATGAACTAACACATGTGGAATTATATACTTAAAAAAAAGTGTGAAACAGCTGAAAATATGTCTTATATTCTAGGTTCTTCAAAGAAGCTACCATTTGCTTTGATGACTGCTTTGCACACTCTTGGCATTCTCTTGATGAGCTTCAAGAGGTAGTCACCGGGAATGGTTTTCACTTCACAGGTGTGCCCTGTCAGGTTTAATAAGTGGGATTTCTTGCCTTATAAATGGGGTTGGGACCGTCAGTTGTGTTGTGCAGAAGTCTGGTGGATACACAGCTGATAGTCCTACTGAATAGACTGTTAGAATTTGTATTATGGCAAGGAAAAAGCAGCTAAGTAAAGAAAAACGAGTGGCCATCATTACTTTAAGAAATAGAAGTCTGTCAGTCCGAAACATTGGGAAAACTTTGAAAGTTTCCCCAAGTGCACTGGCAAAAACCATCAAGCGCTACAAAGAAACTGGCTCACATGAGGACCGCCCCAGGTAAGGAAGACCAAGAGTCACCTCTGCTTCTGAGGAAAAGTTTATCCTAGTCACCAGCCTCTGAAATCGCAGGTTAACAGCAGGTCAATGCCACACAGAGTTCTAGCAGCAGACACATCTCTACAACAACTGTTAAGAGGAGACTTTGTGCAGCAGGCCTTCATGGTAAAATAGCTGCTAGGAAACCACTGCTAAGGACAGGCAACAAGCAGAAGAGACTTGCCTGGTTGCTAGGGAACCCCCACATGTATTTATGCTGGCTAACAGATGTAAATCATTCAGCTGCGGCAAGAAAAACTAAATCTCCGAGCACTAAAAAATATTTGGAGGACCCACGAGCATGCTCGAGAAATCTTGAGTAACGAGTATATTCGCTCATCCCTAGTAACAATCCATAAAGCAAACCTACCATATATCATGACATTGAATTCAAATGTGCATTCATGTACTGTCCTGTAAACAGACTCAATTAATCAGTCAGACTCTAACCTCTACAACATGGGCGAGACCAAAGAGCTTTATAAGGATGTCAGGGACAATATCATAGACCGGCACAAAGCTGGAATGGGATACAAAACCATAAGTAAGACACTGGGTGAGAAGCAGACAACTGTTGGTGCAATAGTAAGAAAATGGAAGAAATACAAAATGACTGTCAATTGACGTAGATCTGGGGCACCATGCAAAATCTCACCTCATGGGGTATCCTTGATCTGGAGGAAGGTGAGAGATCAGCCTAAAACTACACAGGGGGAACTTGTTAATGATCTCAAGGCAGCTGGGACCACAGTCACCAAGAAAACCATTGCTAACACATTACGCTGTAAAGGTTTGACCTCTTAGTGACGGAGCCAAATTCTTGAAATATGACCAGTGTCACTTTATGTGGTAATAACCCTGGAACGCTTCAACAAATCCCAGTGAATTTGATATTATTTTTTCGTGACACATTATACTTTATGATAATGATAAATTTAGGTCGATATGTTTAGTGTGTAGTTATAAAAATATCAGAAATTTGAGAAAAATGTAAAAAAATTTGCAATTTTCAAACTTTGAATGATTATCACTTTAATCCAGATAGTCATACCACAGCAAAACATTAATAAGTAACATTTCTCTCATGTCTGCTTTACATCAGCACCATTTATAAAATGTTCTTTTATTTTGTTAGCATTTTAGGAGGTTTAAAAATGTAGCAGTAATTTTTCATTTTTTCAAGAAAATTTACAAAATGTATTTATTTAGGGACTTAGCCATGTTTAAAGTGCCTTTAGTTGTCCCATATATTTGGAAACCCCCAAAAGTGACACCATTTTAAAAACAGCACCCCCTGACATATTGAATACTGCTGTCAGGTAATTTATTAACCCTTCAGATGCTTTTCAGGAATTAATGCAAAGTGACATGACAGAAATGAAAATGTGCATTTTTACCACCTAAATGCCTCTAACTTCTGAACAGGTTACAACAGCCGGCAGACTCTTAGGCCACTATTTGGTCATGAATTGCCAATCGCAAACATCAGGACCACAAAATAATGATCTGAGGGCACATCCACTATGATGCCACTATGGCTTGCTCCTAAACATGGTCCCTTGATAAGCCCCGATACTAGGAGGGGGTGGAACGTGTAGGGACAGAGACTTTGGACAAATTATGTCACACTATCCAGATAAGTAGCCTATTACGGTTCCAGTAGCATGCTTTTGGTTCTCTATGGCAGTGATATGTATGAGATGACGATTTGCTGTGCTGTGGCCATGTGTAATAATTATAGGGGATAACTCAGGAGACTCTTTGCATGGAACAAGACAACTACAGGACACAGTTTTAAAAGTGGTAAAGTCTATTTTCATCAATATACTCCTTTAAGGCTTGAAGCTCAGCTGCCGCCAAAGGGTATACGTTACCAAAAGGAATAGCTGCCCCAGGAAGCAACTCAATGGGACAGTCATAATGCCTGTGTGGAGTGTTATGACCCCAATGGCGAGGGTCTCAGAGGAACAAGTAAGTCTGCGACGTACAAAAATCCAGCTCATAGGGCAGTGGTAACTGGGTTGACCATATATCTACTCCTAACGCCAACACTAGCAGTAGCCGGGGAACATGCCTACGTTGGTCGCTAGATGTCTCGCGCCAGCCGGAGGACTAACTACCCCTAGAAGAGGAAAACAAAGACCTCTCTTGCCTCCAGAGAATAGACCCCAAAAGTAGGATAGTAGCCCCCCACAAATAATAACGGTGAGGTAAGAGGAAATGACAAACACAGAGATGAACTAGATTTTAGCAAAGAGAGGCCCACTTTACTAATAGCAGAATATAGTAAGATAACTTATATGGTCAACAAAAACCCTATCAAAATCCACGCTGGAGATTCAAGAACCCCCGAACCGTCTAACGGCCCGGGGGGAGAACACCAGCCACCCTAGAGCTTCCAGCAAGGTCAGGAAACAGATAATATGCAAGCTGGACAAAAATGCAAACAAAAACAAATAGCAAAAAGCAAGAAAGCAGACTTAGCTTAATCAAGCAGGAACCAGGATCAGTAGACAAGAGCACTACAGATTAGCTCTGATATCAACGTTGCCAGGCATTGAACTGAAGGTCCAGGGAGCTTATATAGCAACACCCCTGACCTAACGACCCAGGTGAGCATACAAGGGATGAATGACATACCCAGAGTCAAATCACTAGTAGCCACTAGAGGGAGCCAAAAGGTAAATTCACAACAGTACCCCCCCCTTAGTGAGGGGTCACCGAACCCTCACCAAGACCACCAGGGCGATCAGGATGAGCGGCGTGAAAGGCACGAACTAAATCGGCCGCATGCACATCAGAGGCGACCACCCAGGAATTATCCTCCTGACCATATCCCTTCCACTTGACCAGGTACTGAAGCCTCCGCCTGGAGAGACGAGAATCTAAGATCTTCTCCACCACGTACTCCAACTCGCCCTCAACCAACACCGGAGCAGGAGGTTCAGCAGAAGGAACCACAGGCACAACGTACCGCCGCAACAAGGACCTATGAAATACGTTGTGGATGGCAAACGACACCAGAAGATCCAAGCGAAAGGATACAGGATTAATGATTTCCAATATCTTGTAAGGACCAATGAAGCGAGGCTTAAATTTGGGAGAGGAGACCTTCATAGGAACAAATCGAGAAGACAGCCATACCAAATCCCCAACGCGAAGTCGGGGACCCACACCGCGGCGGCGGTTGGCAAAACGCTGAGCCTTCTCCTGTGACAACTTCAAGTTGTCCACCACATGCCCCCAGATCCGCTGCAACCTATCCACCACGGAATCCACCCCAGGACAGTCAGAAGGCTCCACATGTCCCGAGGATGGAAACCAGAGTTGCAGAAAAATGGCGAAACCAAGGTGGCGGAACTAGCCCGATTATTAAGGGCAAATTCAGCCAACGGCAAGAAGGTCACCCAATCATCCTGATCAGAAGAGACAAAACACCTCAAATAAGCCTCCAGAGTCTGATTAGTTCGCTCCGTTTGTCCGTTAGTCTGGGGATGGAAAGCGGATGAAAACGACAACTCAATGCCCATCCTACCACAAAAGGATCGCCAGAACCTGGAAACAAACTGGGATCCTCTGTCCGACACAATATTCTCAGGAATGCCGTGCAAACGAACCACGTTCTGGAAGAACACAGGAACCAGATCAGAAGAAGAGGGCAGCTTAGGCAAAGGAACCAAATGGACCATCTTGGAGAAACGATCACATATCACCCAGATGACAGACATGCCCTGAGACACCGGAAGATCAGAAATGAAATCCATAGAGATGTGTGTCCAAGGTCTCTTCGGGACAGGCAAGGGCAAGAGCAACCCGCTGGCACGAGAGCAGCAAGGCTTAGCTCGAGCACAAGTACCACAGGACTGTACAAATAACCGCACATCCCTTGACAAGGAAGGCCACCAAAAGGACCTGGCCACCAGATCTCTGGTGCCAAAAATTCCCGGGTGCCCTGCCAACACCGAGGAAGGAACCTCGGAAATTACTCTGCTGGTCCATCTAGCAGGCACAAACAATCTGTCAGGTGGACAAGAGTCAGGCCTACCAGCCTGAAATCTCTGCAACACACGTCGCAGATCTGGAGAAATAGCAGACACGATAACTCCTTCCTTAAGAATACCCACAGGTTCAGCGACTCCAGGAGCATCAGGCACAAAGCTCCTAGACAGAGCGTCGGCCTTCACATTCTTAGACCCTGGCAAATACGAGACCACAAAGTCAAAACGGGAGAAAAACAATGACCAGCGGGCCTGTCTAGGATTCAGGCGTTTAGCAGACTCGAGATACATCAGATTTTTGTGATCAGTCAAGACCACCACACGATGCTTAGCACCCTCGAGCCAATGACGCCACTCCTCAAATGCCCACTTCATGGCCAACAACTCCCGATTGCCCACATCATAATTTCGCTCTGCCGGCGAAAACTTCCTAGAGAAAAAGGCACAAGGTCTCATAGTAGAACAACCAGGGCCTCTCTGTGACAAAACGGCCCCTGCCCCAATCTCCGAAGCATCCACCTCAACCTGAAAAGGAAGTGAGATGTCAGGCTGGCACAAAACAGGCGCCGAAGTAAACCGGCGTTTTAACTCCTGGAAAGCCTCCACGGCAGCAGGAGCCCAGTTAGCTACATCAGAGCCTTTCTTGGTCATATCCGTCAGCGGTTTAACAACACTAGAGAAATTTGCGATAAAACGACGGTAGAAGTTAGCAAAACCCAAGAACTTCTGAAGACTCTTAACTGACGAGGGTTGAGTCCAATCATGAATAGCTCGGACCTTGACTGGATCCATCTCCACAGCAGAAGGGGAAAAAATGAACCCCAAAAAGGGAACCTTCTGTACACCAAAGAGACACTTTGAGCCTTTTACAAACAAAGAATTTTCACGCAGAATCTCAAAAACCATCCTGACCTGCTCCACATGCGAGTCCCAATCATCAGAAAAAACCAGAATATCATCCAGATAAACAATCAAAAATTTATCCAGATACTTCCGGAAAATGTCATGCATGAAGGACTGAAAAACTGAAGGTGCATTAGAGAGACCGAATGGCATCACCAAGTACTCAAAATGACCTTCGGGCGTATTGAATGCGGTTTTCCATTCATCGCCCTGCCTAATGCGCACAAGGTTGTACGCACCACGAAGGTCTATCTTGGTGAACCACTTGGCACCTTTAATCCGGGCAAACAAATCTGACAACAGCGGCAAAGGATACTGAAATTTGACAGTGATCTTATTTAAAAGCCGATAGTCAATACAAGGCCTCAAAGATCCATCCTTTTTGGCCACAAAAAAGAATCCCGCACCAAGAGGGGAAGAAGAAGGACGGATATGCCCCTTCTCAAGAGACTCCTTGATATATGAACGCATTGCGGTATGTTCAGGTACCGACAGATTAAACAGTCTCCCCTTAGGAAACTTACTGCCAGGAATCAAATCTATTGCACAGTCACATTCCCTATGAGGAGGCAGTGCACTGGACTTTGACTCGCTGAAGACATCCTGATAATCAGACAAATACGCCGGAACTTCCGAAGGCGTAGAAGAAGCAATAGACAAGGGCAGGGAATCTCCATGAATTCCATGGCAGCCCCAACTTGACACTGACATAGCCTTCCAGTCCAAGACTGGATTATGGGTCTGTAACCATGGCAACCCCAAAACAACCAAATCATGCATTTTATGCAGAACAAGAAAACGTATTACCTCCCGATGTTCGGGAGTCATGCACATGGTAACCTGTGTCCAAAACTGCGGTTTATTTTTTGCCAATGGCGTAGAATCAATACCCCTAAGAGGGATAGGATTTTCCAATGGCTCAAGAACAAATCCGCAGCGCTTGGCAAATGACAGATCCATAAGGCTCAGGGCAGCACCCGAGTCCACAAACGCCATGACAGGATACGATGACAGTGAGCAAATCAAAGTTACAGATAGAATAAATTTAGGTTGCAAATTACCAATGGCGACCGGACTAACAACCTTAGTAAGACGTTTAGAGCATGCTGAGATAACATGTGTAGAATCACCACAGTAGTAACACAAGCCATTCTGGCGTCTATGAATTTTCCGCTCATTTCTAGTCAGGATTCTATCACATTGCATTAAATCAGGTGTCTGTTCAGACAACACCATGAGGGAATTAGCGGTTTTGCGCTCCCGCAACCGCCGGTCGATTTGAATAGCCAGGGCCATAGAATCATTCAGACCTGTGGGAATGGGAAAACCCACCATCACATTCTTAATGGCTTCAGAAAGGCCATTTCTAAAATTAGCAGCCAATGCACACTCGTTCCACTGGGTCAGCACGGACCATTTCCGAAATTTTTGGCAATACACTTCAGCCTCGTCCTGGCCCTGAGACATAGCCAGCAAGGCCTTTTCTGCCTGAATCTCAAGATTAGGTTCCTCATAAAGCAAACCGAGCGCCAGAAAAAACGCATCAATGTCAGCCAATGCCGGATCTCCTGGCGCCAGCGAGAAGGCCCAATCCTGAGGGTCGCCCCGTAAAAAAGAAATAACAATTTTTACTTGCTGAGCGGAGTCTCCAGATGAACAGGGTTTCAGGGACAAAAACAATTTACAATTATTCCTGAAATTTCTAAATTTAAATCGGTCTCCAGAAAACGGTTCAGGAATCGGTATCTTAGGTTCTGACATAGGACTTCTGAAAACATAATCTTGTATGCCCTGCACACGAGCAGCAAGCTGGTCCACACTTGTAATCAAGGTCTGGACATTCATGTCTGCAGCAAACACAAGCCACTCAGAGGTAAAGGGGAAAAGAAAAAAAAATGAGAGAGAGAAAAAAAAACTCAGAACTTTCTTTCTTATAATCCCGCTTCTGCAATGCATTTAACACTTAATACTGGCCTGGCAAACTGTTATGACCCCAATGGCGAGGGTCTCAGAGGAACAAGTAAGTCTGCGACGTACAAAAATCCAGCTCATAGGGCAGTGGTAACTGGGTTGACCATATATCTACTCCTAACGCCAACACTAGCAGTAGCCGGGGAACATGCCTACGTTGGTCGCTGGATGTCTCGCGCCAGCCGGAGGACTAACTACCCCTAGAAGAGGAAAACAAAGACCTCTCTTGCCTCCAGAGAATAGACCCCAAAAGTAGGATAGTAGCCCCCCACAAATAATAACGGTGAGGTAAGAGGAAATGACAAACACAGAGATGAACTAGATTTTAGCAAAGAGAGGCCCACTTTACTAATAGTAGAATATAGTAAGATAACTTATATGGTCAACAAAAACCCTATCAAAATCCACGCTGGAGATTCAAGAACCCCCGAACCGTCTAACGGCCCGGGGGGAGAACACCAGCCACCCTAGAGCTTCCAGCAAGGTCAGGAAACAGATAATATGCAAGCTGGACAAAAATGCAAACAAAAACAAATAGCAAAAAGCAAGAAAGCAGACTTAGCTTAATCAAGCAGGAACCAGGATCAGTAGACAAGAGCACTACAGATTAGCTCTGATATCAACGTTGCCAGGCATTGAACTGAAGGTCCAGGGAGCTTATATAGCAACACCCCTGACCTAACGACCCAGGTGAGCATACAAGGGATGAATGACATACCCAGAGTCAAATCACTAGTAGCCACTAGAGGGAGCCAAATGGTAAATTCACAACAGTGGAGGAAGCTGATCTGCATTATTCTTGTCACAGATGTCAGAGAACTCTTTATATGCTGGAGGTAAAGAAAATACCTGTACATGTGGTTCCGTAGCCGTGGACTCAGGGACTTGCTCCTTGTTGGAAAGATAATCTCCTTGGTCTCCCAGTTGATAATTGGGTTCTGAGAACGCAACCAAGGAATGCCTAAAATCACAGGAAAATGAGAAGAAATTAGCAAGAAAGAAAGTTGCTCCTGATGATTAGGCTCCAACAAAATTTCAAGGGGTACGGTCTCCTGATCCACAGGCCCAGAGATTAAAGGTGACCCATCCACTGTTTCCATGGTAATTGGAGAGGCTCTTTGCTGACTTTCAATACCATGTTCCTTGGCAAATGCGATATCCATGAAATTGCCACCTGCACAAGAGTCAATCATAGCTGCACTGGAAATCCACTGTCCTGAACACAGGATCTTAATAGGGAGAGAACAGTGAGAGTTCTTTTCCTTAAGCTCCTTGGGGGGTGAAGTCATAGAAAGTGAATGGAATACAGCGTTTAAAGGCAGACTACATTCAGAGATGTCAGATTCATCATCACAGTTGTCATACTCCCCTACTGCTGCTAGCACCTTGTTAGGTCGTCTAGGACACTTAGGACAATTGATCAAGAAGTGGTAAGACTGGCCGCAGTAGAAAC
The DNA here is from genome assembly GCF_051348905.1 of Ranitomeya variabilis. Classification (NCBI taxonomy): domain Eukaryota; kingdom Metazoa; phylum Chordata; class Amphibia; order Anura; family Dendrobatidae; genus Ranitomeya; species Ranitomeya variabilis. Next base: position 69,114,996 of record NC_135239.1, on the reverse strand, counting down.
ATAGACTTTCACGAAGGCGATGCTCCCAGCGCTCATTGATCTTGCGTCTCTGAACGGAATCAATTTCCAGGGGCACCTCCTCCACCACCCGAGATGTTTTACCTGCAGGCTCTTTGGAAGGAAGGGAAAAGTTAGAAATAACGTTATATGCAGCAAACTTCTCCTGCCTACGCTCAGTAAGGCGAATGTCAATGCGCACACAATGCTGTATAAATGTCTCTAGCTCTTGTGGTGACTCAGAGCGAGCTAGTTCATCTTTTACAATACTAGACAGACCCCTTTTAAAAATAGGCAATTGTGCATAACTGTCCCAATTGGTATCTACCGCTAATCTCCTGAATTCAGTAGCATACTCAATAACAGAACGTTTTGCCTGGTGTAAAGACAATAAAGCAGATTCAGCGGTTGCACGGCGATTAGGATCATCAAACATTAATGCCATAGCGGCCAAGAAATCAATCAAGTTATTTAACCGTGGGTCACGAGACTCAATCATCGGATTTGCCCAGGCGAGCGGTCGTGCGGTCAGCAGCATTATTACACACAATACTTTGGATCTATCATTAGGAAACCGGTCAGCATGCACATCAAAATATAGCATACATTGATTCACAAAGCCACAAAATTTGTCGCGATCACCATTAAATCTGAATGGGGGCAACTTAGGTGGGCTAGCTGGTGGCGGTTGCCCAGAGGGAAAAGTCGCTTGTGCAGCTATTTGCGTGCTTATGTCCTGAATAACCCGTCCATACTGGGACTCTATGCCAGCAAGTTTGTTTTCCTGGGCTGCCATGCGGGTGCTTAAGTCCTGCAAAGTCTGTCCAAACACTTGTCGATTGTGTTCAAAGCTTCCAAACTTCTTTTGCAGACCTTCCACATCTTTCTGCAGTGATCTAATTATGGAAAACACCAGCTCTAATCTGCTTTCTGCAGTCATTGTTCCAGCAGTCTCCTTTTTTTTTTTTAGGCTAGAGTATCCTGTAATAATTATAGGGGATAACTCAGGAGACTCTTTGCATGGAACAAGACAACTACAGGACACAGTTTTATAAGTGGTAAAGTCTATATTATCACACGGTGATTCAAACACGTGCAGAGAGAAACTCAATTCCACAACACTTGGTGCAAATAATAAACGCAGCTTAGCAGTCTATAGGAAACTGCAGAGGAAAATGCAATCACGCAGAAAGTCTATGAAGCACAATTACTCTTGAGGATACTTGACACGAATAAGTCCTTGCTTATTCCAAAACACAGATAGATATGCTTATAAGGCAGTTCAAATAATATCTTTGCTCAACCAGGGAGGCCTGGGTAATAGTCTCAGGTTCTTGCAGAGCAGAAACAGCTTACATGTCCAGCAACTGCAGATGGAAGTAAACACGAGCAGCAGATGAAGGAGGATTACTGGAACTGGTGTATGCTGCAGGAACTCATAGCAGAGTAGTAGGATAATCCCACAGGTTCACAGGAGCAGGTATATAGCCAGGGAGTCACCAGAGGTCAGGAGCTGGATGCAAGGCAGAATACTCTAGCACAGACTGAAGGCTGGGGTGGAGTTTTATAGCAGGAAGACACAGTGCACATGAGACCAAAGACGCCATCTTGGAAAAGGGCAGTAATGCACAAAAGGTAATAAAAATGTTCAGAGTCCTGACACCATGAGAGACTAGGAAAGCTATATATATGTCATGTTTCCGCCTAGCTTGCTATGAATATAGGACTTGGTCGTGGTGATTCAACTATGCAGTCAATTATGGGAGTAGAATGTAATTAATGTATTAGCACAAGAGCACTTTATATATTTTTTCTTTTTCTAAAAAGTTGAATCTAGGAGGCCTTCTTGCTCCCTCCCTTTGTTCCCTATAATATAGGTGATTATATATACATTCTGAGATTACAAAGGGTGAGTCCTGGGAACAGTCCTGGACTAGTAGACATAAGTGCAAATTGTTTTTTTCAGTGCAATATTTATCTTGTGCATATCTACTGTATTAGTCTTTCTAGCCTGACCAAGTTTTTGTGTGTATGGTGTTGGGATTTGGGCGCGGGTATTTGTTAGGGTACAATTAGGGCCAGAAGGGACAGTCGACGGGGAGTGGGGGTGCCACGTCGAATTTAGGGTGCCAACCTCCACTGCCAGGAAGATACAGTCCAATAGGAAGCAATTAGGGATAAAGTTAGGACTATCTTTCCCTATCAGGACTTCCTGGCTTATTTATTGCTGCACTAATACCCCGCTCTGATCTGTGGTTTTGGTGTTGGTTGTTATTTGTTCTATATATAGTATTTTTTAACATGGTTTATTAAAAGATATTTTTAAGGGTTGTTTTTCTTTTTTGGTTTTTGTACTGAGTACACCCCTATATTATTTGCTTTTGGTTCTTTTGATCTGAGGGCACCAATTGGGATTAGGAGGAAGCCCCCACAGTCTGTTAACCATTTATAATGATGTAGTCATTATTGACCGCAGCATCTAAGGGGTTAAACAGATTTGGACGGTGCAAACACTGATCGTGGCCGATGCCGCAAGTTGTCAGCTATAGTGCCCAGCTGACAGCTGCTGGATTGTCACCTGTATGGGGAGGCTATTCTCTTATATCTCAGGTCAGATGAGGCAAAAATTGAGGTCTTTGGCATTAACTCAACTTGCTGTGTTTGGAGGAAGAGAAATGATGCCTATGACCCAAAGAACACCGTCCCCACTGTCAAGCATGGAGGAGGAAACATTATGTTTTGGGGGTGTTTCTCTGCTAAGTGCACAGTATTACTTCACCGTATCAATGGGAGAATGGATGGAGCCACATACCGTAAATTCCTGAGTGACAACCTCCTTCCCTCAACCAGAACATTAAAAATGGGTCGTGGCTGGGTCTTAAAGCAAGACAATGACCCAAAACATACAGCCAAGGCAACAAAGGAGTGGCTTAAAAAGAAGCACATTAAGGTCATGGAGTGGCCTAGCCAGTCTCCAGACCTTAATCCCATAGAAAACTTATGGACGGAGTTGAAGCTCCGAGTTGCAAAGCGACAGCCTCAAAATCTTAATGATTTAGAGATGATCTGCAAAGAGGAGTGGACCAAAATTCCTCCTGACATGTGCTCAAACCTCATCATCAACTACAAAAAACGTCTGACCGCAGTGCTTGCTAACAAGGGTTTTGCCACCAAGTATTAAGTCTTGTTTGCCAGAGGGATCAAATACTTATTTCTCACTGCAAAATGCAAATAAATTTATAAAATTTATACAATGTGAATTTCTGGATTCTATTTTTGATATTCTATCTCGAAATTTAAAATTAACCTACCATTAAAATTATAAACTGTTCATGTCTTTGTCAGTGGGCAAACTTACAAAATCTGCAAGTGATCAAATACTTATTTCCACACTGTATACAATATGAGCCCCACATAGCCTCCAATATACATACAAATATCCCGTACACATGATAACACATACTCACCTTGCTCCCGTTCCCCCAGTGCTCCGCTCCTGTCTCCCGTGCTTCTCAGTAGCAGGGTGATGAAATGACGTCATCACGTCTGTTGTCTCACACACTGATTGATGAAAGATATACCGGGCGGTCTCATCCTCAACCAATGTATTCACTTCTGTCTGGATCCTGAGGATGCAGATAGCGTTGACAGCGGGCAGTGACGGCAGATGGACAATGGCTGAGGAAGGGCATCGTGCAGCCCATGTACCACTCTTTCAACCCTACGGCCATTCTCAGTCCACAGGCATGTCTGGAACAGCCAGAGGGCTGGATGTGGCCTGCGGGCTGTAGTTTGCACCGGTGTACTATAGTATATATCTGAATACCATTCTCTTTTTGCTTCCAGGCATATACTACCAGTTGCATATAAGAACAAAGACATGGTGTGAATTAAGACTACTTGTTAATCTTCTATACGTGTTATATCAAAATATTTTTACATAATTTCTCTACTCTCCAGCTACAGCTTTGCAGTAAAAACGACGCATGGCTTTATAAACCGGAGCACTTAGACAAACATGCGTGTGAGTTTACATAACCTCATACTCTGATGCCTAGGGTGTAAGTTGTGCCCCAAACCAACCTAATTTCTTGAAAACATGAGTCTGTAGCTATGTTCCATCCTTACTTTGAAGCTCTACATCCTACTGCCCGAAACACATACTCTGTGGAAGTAATCACAGGCACGATCAAAACGCATCTGTTCAGTTATCTCAAGGCAGTGAGCAAATCACTCTGCAAGAAGTACTTTTTATGTTGTGACATATCCTACATTCGCAGAATCTGAATCAGTCAAAACTCATTGGACGAGAGGTACCTTACATGAAATATTACATGTCGTTAATTCCGCCCTTAGGGCTAATTCATACAACAGATGCAGCATTTCCTACATGCTTTTTTTTCAGTGACAATGGTGTCTTTTTTCAGAATATATCCTTAAAACTAACATAAAGGGTTTTCCAGCACTTTTCAAAATGGGGCCACTCTGGTTACTCCAGGGCTACTCCTGTGGCGATCTCTGTTAGGTCTGGAAGTGATAACATGCTATCCATACATTCACTTTCCTGCCGATGCAAATGATTGGCTGCAGGGTCGGGTAACTGATTGGCGACATGCCATCTAGAGACCACCATAACAGCAGTGTCTCTTACATATGAAATGTAATATAGCATAAGTTTGGAGTTTGCAAAGTTTGTTTATAGCCATATCAGAGATATCGTTAACCTGCGCTGCTGGTAGTGTGTCCACAAATAATTTAAATATGCGGTATTATTATTATTATTATAATACATTTTTATAGTGCCATTTATTCCATGGTGCTTTACATGTGAAAGGGGCAGACATAAGACAAGCACAATTAGCATGCGCAAAACAAGGCACACACAAGTACAGAAGGAGAGAGGACCCTGTCTGCGAAGGCTAACAGTCTACAGTGTATAGGGGGCGCAAGGAAGAAGTCTTGTATGTGGTTGTGGGAAGAAGAGATAAGAGGGGAGAAGAGAAGGAGATCTTGAGAGGATCGAAGGTTGCGTGTGGTACCAGGAGACCATGTCACCGATATATGGAGGAGACAGGTTGTGGATGGCTTTGTATGTCATTGCTAGGGTTTTGAACTGGAGCCTCTGGACAATAGAGGCTGGGGAATAACGGGGGGACAGGTGGATAATTCCAATATGCGGTATGAGATGACAGTGCGGTTTATTCTTAATGTGTTTTGAAGTTCTCACACTTCTTCAGGAGAACCACAAGAATATTGTGGGTCTCCTAAAGAAGTTTGTGAACATCGAAACACGTTTTGAATAAACCGCACTGTCACCTCATACCATCAAATTGGAATTATTTGTGGACACACTACCAGCAGCGCTGGTTACCAACATTTCCGATTGCTCGATTACCACGTTGGATCTGCCAACCTGTGGAGCTGCAGCAGCTGGACAACCTCTTATTTAAAACTTTACCAGTGTTGTCTCACACAACTACACTTGGTGAGAAACTACAGCTTTATTCAATACACTGTTATGTGGATAAAACCCTATTGCACTCAAATTGTTCTCACAGCTTTTCCTTAAAATTTGTTTTGTACTCTGTTACCATAGAGACACATAGGTCTGCACAGTCCTGTGTCATATTTCTGTTGTCAGATTACCCAGGGCCAGGAGCTCCTTTCCTGTTGCTAACACCAGGGGTGCCCTAGCTATCCCTGCTCCCAAAATTACTTCTGATGGTGAAGATGCTGTTGCCATGTAGCTTGCTGACCTCCAGAATCAGCAATATATCTGTTCCCCTCCTCCACCCAAGGAAGTGGTGAGGAATAGTCTATGTATATACAAAAACCAAACAAACAAGGGAGGACTACAGGGGTAAATAAATTTGTCAATCATACAAATATGTACTCACAGACAACAGAAGAGAACAGGTAAGGAAACTAAATAGGAGAGGATGAGGGACTGCACACAGCCGAAACACCTAGCAACAGTCAAAGATAAAAACTCCAAAACGCCTCTACCAACAACTGACTCCTCCACTCCTCACCAGGCAGTATAAGACTTAAGACTGCCAATCTAGATTGCCAGAGGCATGTATATATAGGAGAGGGGAGTGGCCGATACTGAACAGCTGACATCATCCAAGCTGAGAAGTTACAGAGACTCCAAGCTGAACAGTTTAACCCTTGCTCAACTAACAATTTAATATGAAGGAGAAGTGCTTCTAATCAGTGCAGGAATACTTGAAATCAGACACTGCTGTGTTCTGTCCTTTCTCTGTTATGGTAAACAGGTGACATATCTATGACTTATGCTTATTCATCTAAGAACCAAAAGATCGGGCGGTTGCAATCAAACCTCACAGTCCTTATCTCTCCATACTTCTACCTTTGAGGAATATTCAGAAGGCCTCCATACACAATATATGGACAATTGGTGTGGCCAGCTTTAGTAGAGCTTCACAATTACAAATATTCCCCTTGTGTACCATTTACCTGTGTAGACCCCATCACTTTAGAAGTCCTCTAAATGTAAATATAATCAATCTATACCCATCTGAGTTTGACTATAAAGCCCCCGTCTCACATAGCGAGATCGCTAGCGAGATCGCTGCTGAGTCACAAGTTTTGTGACGCAACAGCGACCTCCATAGCGATCTCGCTATGTGTGACACGTACCAGCGATCAGGCCCCTGCTGCGAGATCGCTGGTCGTGTCGGAATGGCCTGGACCTTTTTTTGGTCGTTGAGGCCCCGCTGACATTGCTGAATCGGTGTGTGTGACACCGATCCAGCGATGTCTTCACTGGTAACCAGGGTAAACATCGGGTTACTAAGCGCAGGGCCGCGCTTAGTAACCCGATGTTTACCCTGGTTACCAGCGTAAATGTAAAAAAAACCAAACAGTACATACTCGCCTTCTGATGTCCGTCAGGTCCCTTGCCGTCTGCTTCCTGCTCTCACTGACTCCCGGCCGTACAGTGAGAAGTGAGAGCACAGCAGTGACGTCACCGCTGCGCTCTGCTCTCAGTGTACGGCGGCTCAGTCAGAGCAGGAAGCAGACGGCCAGGGACCTGACGGACACCGAAAGGCGAGTATGTACTGTTTGTTTTTTTTGGTAACCAGGGTAAACATCGGGTTACTAAGCGCGGCCCTGCGCTTAGTAACCCGATGTTTACCCTGGTTACCCGGGTGCTGCAGGGGGACTTCGGCATCGTTGAAGACAGTTTCAACGATGCCGAAGTCGTTCCCCTGATCGTTGGTCGCTGGGGAGAGCGGTCTGTGTGACAGCTCCCCAGCGACCACACAGCGACTTACCAACGATCACGGCCAGGTCGTATCGCTGGTCGTGATCGTTGGTAAATCGCTTAGTGAGACGGGGCCTTTACATATGTTACAGAAGTGTAAAGACCTGCTAACAAGATTCAGGCAAAGAAAGGATTATCAGTATACAAGGATGGTTAGAGGTGAAAAGCTTTTCACACCCCGAGCACAACCAGCCACCCTGCAAACCTCTAGATCTAATAATATATTAAGATTAAGTTGATCCTTGCGGTTCCTGGAGGATTTAACACTCACTGAAAGCTAAATATTAATATTAGTAATAGGAGTAGCTACCAAGACTTAGTGAAAAGTACACGGATGTGTTCCCTATTGAATACTCTTTGAACAGAATAGGAATAACTTTTTTAACATCTTGACTTTTACATTTATCATCTAAGTGCATATTTTCTATAATGCATTTACAAAGTCAAATCAGACCTAAATGTTCACATGATAGGAACAATTTAAATAAATATGTTGGTAATTTAGATTTTTTTGCTAGGTGTAGATAAATTCTAAGGGCTCGTGCACATTGGGGTGTAGCATCCAATGATTCTCTAATGCCAGAGAATCAGATGCTATATGCAAATGACCCTTGGCTTAAACTCAGCTGCATGCATGAGCCAAGTGTAATTTTACTGTGATCCAATGTTTTGCATGCGACAATACATACAGTATTAAGAAAACTTAATTTCTCGATCTTCTCCATTCTGTGAGTCGAAGTATATTGGACTGCATTTGGATGACATCCTAGTGCAGTCCGATGTTTTGCACACACTCATAGACTTGTATGGGAGCGCCCCGTCTGATATATGATGCCAATTGCAGCATACAGCAATTTTTTTTTCTCATGATGACTCGGAATGAGAAAATAAACTCTAGTCGGCACTGCTCCATAGTATGACATTGGAGTGAGTGCTATCCGATGAAACATCAGATAGCACTCATCTGAGTTATACGCTGGCTACTTGACTGCTCGCCATTGTGACCGAGCCCTTATTGTGGTGAATAGGGTTGAGCGAAACGGGTCGTTCATTTTCAAAAGTCGCCGACTTTTGGCTAAGTCGGCGTCTCATGAAACCCGATCCGACCCCTGTCCTTGTCGGCCATGCGGTACGCGACTTTCGCGCCAAAGTCGCGTTTCAATGACGCGAAAAGCGCCATTTCTCAGCCAATGAAGGTGAACGCAGAGTGTGGGCAGCGTGATGACATAGGTCCTGGTCCCCACCATCTTAGAGAAGGGCATTGCAGTGATTGGCTTGCTGTCTGCGGCGTCACAGGGGCTATAAAGGGGCGTTCCCGCCGACCGCCATCTTACTGCTGCTGATCTGAGCTTAGGGAGAGGTTGCTGCCGCTTCGTCAGAAGCAGGGAGAGCGTTAGGCAGGGTCCACTAACCACCAAACCGCTTGTGCTGTAGCGATTTCCACTGTCCAACACCACCTTCGGTGTGCAGGGACACTGGAAGCTACATTTTTTTTTTCCTCTCAGCGCTGTAGCTCATTGGGCTGCCCTAGAAGGCTCCGTGATAGCTGTATTGCTGTGTGTACGCCACTGTGGAAACCAACTGCTTTTTTCAAAGCACATATCCTCTTGTTCCTTCCTTTCTGCACAGCTATCTTTTTTGTTTGTCCACACTTTTTATTTAATTTGTGCATCAGTCCACTCCTATTGCTGCCTGCCATACCTGGCTTACATTACTGCAGGGAGATAGTAATTGTAGGACAGTCCCTGTTTTTTTTTTTTTTTTTTGTGGAAGATTAAGATTGGCATTTCTGCTACAGTGCCATCCCTGTGTGTGCCATCTCTCACTGAGTGGGCCATAGAAAGCCTATTCATTTTTTTCCTTGATTTGTGTTCTAAAATCTACCTCAACACAAAAACACTACATCAATCAGTGGGAGAAAAATATTGGCCTCAGTCAGGGCTTGTGTGCCACTCCTGTGTGTGCCATCTCTCATTCAGTGGGCCATACAAAGCCTATTTATTTTTTTGTTTTTTTTAATATTATTGGGTTTCTAAAGTCTCCGTGAAAAAAAAAAAAAAAAAACATAAAAAAACAGTGGGAGAGTAATATTGCCCTTTCAGCTTGTGTGCCAGTCTTGACTCCTGGGTGTGCCACCTCTCTCTCTCTAATTGTGGGCCATAGAAAGCCTATTTATTTTTTTGCTTTTTTTAATATTATTTGGTTTCTAAAGTCTCCCTGAAAAAAAAAAATACATAAAAAAACAGTGGGAGAGTAATATTGCCCTTTCAGCTTGTGTGCCAGTCTTGACTCCTGGGTGTGCCACCTCTCTCTCTCTAATTGTGGGCCATAGAAAGCCTATTTATTTTTTTGCTTTGTTTAATATTATTTGGTTTCTAAAGTCTCCCTGAAAAAAAAAATACATAAAAAAACAGTGGGAGAGTAATATTGCCCTTTCAGCTTGTGTGCCAGTCTTGACTCCTGGGTGTGCCACCTCTCTCTCTCTAATTGTGGGCCATAGAAAGCCTATTTATTTTTTTGCTTTTTTTAATATTATTTGGTTTCTAAAGTCTCCCTGAAAAAAAAAAATACATAAAAAAACAGTGGGAGAGTAAAATTGCCCTTTCAGCTTGTGTGCCAGTCTTGACTCTTGGGTGTGCCACCTCTCTCTCTCTAATTGTGGGCCATAGAAAGGCTATTTTATTATTTTTTTTTTATTATTAGTATTTGGTTTCTAAATTGTCCCTGAAAAAAACATTTTATCTTATTTGGTTTCTAAAGTCTCCCTGAGAAAAAAAAAAAAAATTAGGTGGGAGAATAATATTGACATTAGTGCTTGAGTGACAGTCCTGCGTGTGTGTCATCTCTGTGATTTTGTGCCACAGAAAACAGAGTGTGTAACATTGTGCCTGATTTTCCTTGTGGTCTCAACAACCTGTTAAGGGATATAGAAATCATACTGAAGTTATAGCTCACCGTGTAAGTTGTTTGACAGCAACAAATAAAGTTACTTTGGTTAATTTTTTAAAACAATGAGGAAGTCTGGTGCAAGAGGTCGTGGCCGTGGGCGTTCATTGTCAGCTGGTAATGATGGTAGTGGTAGTGGAGCATCAGGTGGTCGTGGGGATAAAAATATTCCACCTAAGTCTGGAGCTGTGGAGCCAGTTTCGTCGTCTGGCTACACAAGGCCTCGAACGCTCTCTTTTCTGGGAGTAGGAAAAACGCTTTTAAAGCCGGAGCAGCAACAGCAAGTTTTGGCTTACATTGCAGACTCAGCCTCTAGCTCTTTTGCCTCCTCTTCTGAAACTGGTAAATGTAAAAGCAGCGCGTCGCTTGTGGATGTTCACGGTCAGGGACAAGTCGCTTCCTTGTCCTCCTCAGCAAAAACTACAACAAGAGAGAAGGATGCAGCAGGCGACACAACGGGTCACTCCATGGAGCTCTTTACACATACCGTCCCTGACTTAGAAAGTGAAACACTTAACAGGCCATGCCCATTACAAGTAGATTCTGACATGGAGTGCACTGATGCACAGCCACAGCCAGAGTACTATGCTGCTCCTTTGACTCAGACCACCACATTGCCCTCTCAGGGTACAGATCCACAATCAGACCCTGATGAGACTATGTTGCCCCGCCACGAACGCTATACCACAGACCGACACAGTGACACAGACGAAGTTGCACACGAGCTCGAAGAGGAGGTAATAGATGACCCGGTTATTGACCCCGATTGGCAGCCATTGGGGGAACAGGGTGCAGGCAGCAGTAGATCAGAAGCGGAGGTGGAGGAGGGGCCGCAGCAGGCATCAACATCGCAACAGGTTCCATCTGCCGGGCCCCTATCTGGCCCAAAACGCGTGTCAAAGCCAAAACCTGTTGGAGCACAGCGTTGCCATCCGGTTAAAGCTCAGTCTGCAATCCCTGAAAAGGGATCCGATGCTAGGAAGAGTGCAGTCTGGCATTTTTTTAAACAACATCCAATTGATCAGCGCAAAGTCATCTGTCAAAAATGTTCTACTAGCTTAAGCAGAGGTCAGAATCTGAAAAGTCTCAATACTAGTTGCATGCATAGACACTTAACCACCATGCATTTTCAAGCCTGGACTAACTACCAAACGTCCCTTAAGGTTGTAGCACCCTCGGCCAATGAAGCTAGTCATCAACGCAACATCCCTTCCGTCACTGTAAGGCCACTATTTTCCGCACCACCGGCAGTATCTGTGCAGGTTTCTTTGCCAGCCAAAAGCAGTCAGGGTCAGGGAATCACCAGTTTTGTAGGCGGAAATATTGCATCTAGGGCACCGGCGGAAACAATACCGTCTCCAACCGTCTCTCAGTCTGCCATGTCCACCGGCACACCCGCAAGTTCCACGATCTCCATCTCTCCAGTTCAGCTCACACTACATGAGACTCTGGTTAGAAAAAGGAAGTACTTATCCTCGCATCCACGTACACAGGGTTTTAACGCCCACATAGCTAGACTAATCTCGTTAGAGATGATGCCCTACCGGTTAGTTGAAAGCGAAGCTTTCAAAGCCCTGATGGAGTACGCTGAACCACGATACGAGCTACCCAGTCGACACTTTTTTTCCAGAAAAGCCATCCCAGCCCTGCACCAGCATGTTAAACAGCGCATCGTTCATGCACTCAGGCAATCTGTGAGTACAAAGGTGCACCTGACTACAGATGCATGGACCAGTAGGCATGGCCAGGGACGTTATGTGTCCATCACGGCACACTGGGTGAATGTGGTGGATGCAGGGTCCACAGGGGACATCAACTTCGGGACAGTTGTGCCTAGCCCACGGTGTAGGAAACAGTTGGCTGTAGGCGTTCGCACCCCCTCCTCCTCCTCCTCGTCCTCCTGCAGAAGCTACAGCTCTTCCACAGACCGCAGTCGGCCAACCACTCCATCGGCAGATGACACTGTTGCACACCAGTTGTCCCATTATGGGCCAGCTACTGGCAAGCGTCAGCAGGCTGTATTGGCTATGAAGTGTTTGGGCGACAACAGACACACCGCGGAAGTTCTGTCCGAGTTCTTGCAACAAGAAACGCAGTCGTGGCTGGGCACAGTAGATCTTGAGGCAGGCAAGGTAGTTAGTGATAACGGAAGGAATTTCATGGCTGCCATCTCCCTTTCCCAACTGAAACACATTCCTTGCCTGGCTCACACCTTAAACCTGGTGGTGCAGTGCTTATTGAAAACTTATCCTGGGTTCTCTGACCTGCTCCTCAAAGTGCGTGGACTTTGCTCACATATCCGACGTTCGCCTGTACACGCCAGCCGTATGCAGACCTATCAGCGGTCTTTGAACCTTCCCCAGCATCGCCTAATCATAGACGTTGCAACAAGGTGGAACTCAACACTGCACATGCTTCAGAGACTGTGCCAACAGAGGCGGGCTGTTATGTTTTTGTGGGAGGATACACATACACGGGCAGGCAGTAGGATGGCAGACATGGAGTTGTCAGGTGTGCAGTGGTCGAAGATACAAGACATGTGTCAAGTCCTTCAGTGTTTTGAGGAATGCACACGGCTGGTTAGTGCAGACAACGCCGTAATAAGCATGAGCATCCCCCTAATGCGTCTGCTGATGCAAAGTTTGACGTACATAAAGGAGCAGGCGTCTGCACCAGAGGAAGAGGAAAGCCTTGATGACAGTCAGCCATTGTCTGGTCAGGGCAGTGTACAGGACGAGGTAGCGGGCGAAGAGGAGGTGGAGGACGAGGAGGATGATGGGGATGAGTATATTTTTAATGCGGAACCTTTCCCGGGGGCACTGGAAATTGGTTGCGTGTCAAGGCCGGGTTCTGGTTTTTTGAGGGACACAAGTGACGTAGATTTGCCTGCAACTGCCCCTCACCCAATCACAACCGGAGATTTGACAACTGGAACTTTGGCCCACATGGCGGATTATGCCTTACGTATCCTAAAAAGGGACACACGCATAACGAAAATGATGAACGATGACGATTACTGGTTGGCCTGCCTCCTTGATCCACGCTATAAAGGCAAATTGCAAAATATTATGCCACATGAGAACTTGGAACTAATATTAGCAACCAAACAATCAACTCTTGTTGACCGTTTGCTTCAGGCATTCCCAGCACACAGCGCACGTGATCGTTCTCACACGAGCTCAAGGGGGCAACAGACTAGGAGTGTTAGGGGTGCACACATCAGAAGTGGCGTTGGACAGAGGGGTTTTCTGACCAGGTTGTGGAGTGATTTTGCTATGACCGCAGACAGGACAGGTACTGCTGCATCAATTGAAAGTGACAGGAGACAACATTTGTCCAGTATGGTTACTAACTATTTTTCATCCCTTATCGATGTTCTCCCTCAACCGTCATTCCCATTTGATTACTGGGCATCAAAATTAGACACCTGGCCAGAATTGGCAGAATATGCATTGCAGGAGCTTGCTTGCCCGGCAGCAAGTGTCCTATCAGAAAGAGTATTCAGTGCTGCAGGTTCAATATTAACCGAAAAAAGGACTCGTCTGGCTACCCAAAATGTTGACGATCTAACATTCATTAAAATGAACCACAACTGGATTTCGAAATCTTTTGCCCCACCTTGCCCGGCCGACACCTAGCTTTCCTATGAAAAGCTCTTGCCTGTGAATTACTTTTCTAATGTCTAATTTGCTGCAGCTGATTGTACAGCATACGACATGTTTACACCTCCCTAAATGGCCAAACTCCCCACACGGGGCCGTGGTATCGCGACTTGGCGCAAGCACCCGTGAGACTGCTGTTTGTCTGAAGAGGTGGGTGTGCTCGCTTTTGGTTGACGGCATTGCTACTGGGTCCCTCATAGTACAATGTAGTGTCTCTGGCGGTGGTGGTGCGCACCCAACGTCAGACACACCGTTGTAACATGAGGGGCCCTGGGGCGGTCCCGCCGGCCTCAAGAGAGTTCCCCCCTCCCCCAGCTCAAACTGTGCTCTACCACATGCAAAATTATGTCGCACAGCTCCACCAATCTTTAGTCTATTCGCTGACATCATTCAATGTCTGGCACTGACAATACAAATTTGTAGACATCTATGATGCAACTTAAAGTAGTCTGTGTCCTATATTGGCACCATTAAATAGTTACTGCCAAATTACTATGTCAGAAACTCAGCAGATGAGCCCACCCCTGTACCTAAGTATGCCACCTTTTTTTTTTTTTTGGTTGTTTTGCGAGACATTAACATCTATTTATATTTTGGGAGTACTGGGACAGACACTCCTTGCAATACTCCTCCACTGACCACCAAGCTGCCTGCCCGTGTATCCATGTAACCGATGTAAAACAGCCATGAGCCTATTGTTTGTTATTTTAGGCCTTCGATAGCCTGTCTGCGGTCCCTACTTTAAATACTCCTCCACTGACCACCAAGCTGCCTGTGTATCCATGTAACCGATGTAAAGCTGCCATGAGCCTATTATTTGTTATTTTAGGCCTTTGATAGCCTGTCTGCGGTCCCTACTTTAAATACTCCTCCACTGACCACCAAGCGGCCTGCCCGTGTATCCATGTAACCGATGTAAAGCTGCCATGAGCCTATTGTTTGTTATTTTAGGCCTTTGATAGCCTGTCTGCGGTCCCTACTTTAAATACTCCTCCACTGACCACCAAGCGGCCTGCCCGTGTATCCATGTAACCGATGTAAAGCTGCCATGAGCCTATTGTTTGTTATTTTAGGCCTTTGATAGCCTGTCTGCGGTCCCTACTTTAAATACTCCTCCACTGACCACCAAGCGGCCTGCCCGTGTATCCATGTAACCGATGTAAAGCTGCCATGAGCCTATTGTTTGTTATTTTAGGCCTTTGATAGCCTGTCTGCGGTCCCTACTTTAAATACTCCTCCACTGACCACCAAGCGGCCTGCCCGTGTATCCATGTAACCGATGTAAAACTGCCATGAGCCTATTGTTTGTTATTTTAGGCCTTTGATAGCCTGTCTGCGGTCCCTACTTTAAATACTCCTCCACTGACCACCAAGCTGCCTGCCCGTGTATCCATGTAACCGATGTAAAGCTGCCATGAGCCTATTGTTTGTTATTTTAGGCCTTTGATAGCCTGTCTGCGGTCCCTATTTTAAATACTCCTCCACTGACCACCAAGCTGCCTGCCCGTGTATCCATGTAACCGATGTAAAACTGCAGTATTTTGCTTATAAAAAAGAAAATACTGGAGAGAAATCAAATGCAGACATTTTAACATTAAAAACAAAAACACATACAACAAAAAACTGGTACAGTACAAAAATTGGCCACCAGCTACAAAAACTTTCTCCTGCAAGTAGTTAACTGAAAGGTTTTTTTCCATTGAAAACACAGATATGGCATCCACCGAGTGTTGTCCTGTCGCGTCTTCTTTATATTATTGCCAAGAAGCTGCAACTGAATAAAGCTGAGCTTCTACCTTCTGCCTCTTATTAACTGCTTTTTTTAAAAAAAAATTGTCCACCAGCTAAAAAAACTTTCTCCTGCAAGTAGTTAACTGAAAGATTTTTTTCCATTGAAAACACAGATATGGCATCCACCGAGTGTTGTCCTGTCGCATCTTCTTTATATTATTGCCAAGAAGCTGCAACTGAATAAAGCTGAGCTTCTACCTTCTGCCTCTTATTAACTGCTTTTTTTTAAAAAAATTGTCCACCAGCTAAAAAAACTTTCTCCTGCAAGTAGTTAACTGAAAGGTTTTTTTCCTTTGAAAACACAGATATGGCATCCACCGAGTGTTGTCCTGTCGCATCTTCTTTATATTATTGCCAAGAAGCTGCAACTGAATAAAGCTGAGCTTTTACCTTCTGCCTCTTATTAACTGCTTTTTTAAAAAAAAATTGGCTGTTCCGGCCTACTAAAGGTGTCTGTCTGCCCCTGCCTGGTGTTGTCCTCAACTGAACAAAGCTGTGCTTCAACCTTCAGTTCCAAATTACCATTTTTAAAAATGCCATTGGCTGTTCCGGCCTACTAAAGGTGTCTGTCTGCCCCTGCCTGGTGTTGTCCTCAACTGAATAAAGCTGAGCTTCTACCTTCTGTTCCAAATTACCATTTTTAAAAATGCCATTGGCTGTTCCGGCCTACTAAAGGTGTCTGTCTGCCCCTGCCTGGTGTTGTCCTCAACTGAATAAAGCTGAGCTTCTACCTTCTGTTCCAAATTACCATTTTTAAAAATGCCATTGGCTGTTCCGGCCTACTAAAGGTGTCTGTCTGCCCCTGCCTGGTGTTGTCCTCAACTGAACAAAGCTGTGCTTCAACCTTCTGTTCCAAATTACCATTTTTAAAAATGCAATTGGCTGTTCCGGCCTACTAAAGGGGTCTGCCCCTGCCTGGTGTTGTCCTCAACTGAATAAAGCTGAGCTTCAACCTTCAGTTCCAAATTACCATTTTTTAAAATGCAATTGGCTGTTCCAGCCTACTAAAGGTGTCTGTCTGCCCCTGCCTGGTGTTGTCCTCAACTGAACAAAGCTGTGCTTCAACCTTCTGTTCCAAATTACCATTTTTAAAAATGCCATTGGCTGTTCCGGCCTACTAAAGGTGTCTGTCTGCCCCTGCCTGGTGTTGTCCTCAACTGAATAAAGCTGAGCTTCAACCTTCAGTTCCAAACATACAACCAAAAACTGGTACAATACAAAAAGTGGCCTCCAGCTACAAAAACTTTCTCCTACAAGTAGTTAAATGACTGTTTTTTTTCCAGTGAAAACACAGATATGGCATCCAACGAGTGTTGTCCTGTCTCGTCTTCTTTATATTATTGCCAAGAAGCTGCAACTGAATAAAGCTGAGCTTCTACCTTCTGCCTCTTATTAACTGCTTTTTTTAAAAAAAATTGGCTGTTCCGGCCTACTAAAGGTGTCTGTCTGCCCCTGCCTGGTGTTGTCCTCAACTGAACAAAGCTGTGCTTCAACCTTCAGTTCCAAATTACCATTTTTAAAAATGCCATTGGCTGTTCCGGCCTACTAAAGGTGTCTGTCTGCCCCTGCCTGGTGTTGTCCTCAACTGAATAAAGCTGAGCTTCTACCTTCTGTTCCAAATTACCATTTTTAAAAATGCCATTGGCTGTTCTTGCCTACTAAAGGTGTCTGTCTGCCCCTGCCTGGTGTTGTCCTCAACTGAATAAAGCTGAGCTTCTACCTTCTGTTCCAAATTACCATTTTTAAAAATACCATTGGCTGTTCCGGCCTACTAAAGGTGTCTGTCTGCCCCTGCCTGGTGTTGTCCTCAACTGAATAAAGCTGAGCTTCTACCTTCTGTTCCAAATTACCATTTTTAAAAATGCCATTGGCTGTTCCGGCCTACTAAAGGTGTCTGTCTGCCCCTGCCTGGTGTTGTCCTCAACTGAATAAAGCTGAGCTTCTACCTTCTGTTCCAAATTACCATTTTTAAAAATGCCATTGGCTGTTCCGGCCTACTAAAGGTGTCTGTCTGCCCCTGCCTGGTGTTGTCCTCAACTGAACAAAGCTGTGCTTCAACCTTCTGTTCCAAATTACCATTTTTAAAAATGCAATTGGCTGTTCCGGCCTACTAAAGGGGTCTGCCCCTGCCTGGTGTTGTCCTCAACTGAATAAAGCTGAGCTTCAACCTTCAGTTCCAAATTACCATTTTTTAAAATGCAATTGGCTGTTCCAGCCTACTAAAGGTGTCTGTCTGCCCCTGCCTGGTGTTGTCCTCAACTGAACAAAGCTGTGCTTCAACCTTCAGTTCCAAATTACCATTTTTTAAAATGCAATTGGCTGTTCTTGCCTACTAAAGGTGTCTGTCTGCCCCTGCCTGGTGTTGTCCTCAACTGAACAAAGCTGTGCTTCAACCTTCAGTTCCAAATTACCATTTTTTAAAATGCAATTGGCTGTTCCAGCCTACTAAAGGTGTCTGTCTGCCCCTGCCTGGTGTTGTCCTCAACTGAACAAAGCTGTGCTTCAACCTTCAGTTCCAAATTACCATTTTTAAAAATGCAATTGGCTGTTCCGGCCTACTAAAGGGGTCTGCCCCTGCCTGGTGTTGTCCTCAACTGAATAAAGCTGAGCTTCTACCTTCTGCCTCTTACTAACTGCTGTTTTTTAAAAAAAATTGGCTGTTCCGGCCTACTAAAGGTGTCTGTCTGCCCCTGCCTGGGGTTGTCCTCAACTGAACAAAGCTGTGCTTCAACCTTCTGTTCCAAATTACCATTTTTAAAAATGCAATTGGCTGTTCCGGCCTACTAAAGGGGTCTGCCCCTGCCTGGTGTTGTCCTCAACTGAATAAAGCTGTGCTTCAACCTTCAGTTCCAAATTACCATTTTTAAAAATGCCATTGGCTGTTCCGGCCTACTAAGGTGTCTGTCTGCCCCTGCCTGGTGTTGTCCTCAACTGAATAAAGCTGAGCTTCAACCTTCAGTTCCAAACATACAACCAAAAACTGGTACAATACAAAAAGTGGCCTCCAGCTACAAAAACTTTCTCCTACAAGTAGTTAAATGACTGTTTTTTTTCCAGTGAAAACACAGATATGGCATCCAACGAGTGTTGTCCTGTCTCGTCTTCTTTATATTATTGCCAAGAAGCTGCAACTGAATAAAGCTGTGCTTCAACCTTCTGTTCCAAATTACCATTTTTAAAAATGCAATTGGCTGTTCCGGCCTACTAAAGGGGTCTGCCCCTGCCTGGTGTTGTCCTCAACTGAATAAAGCTGAGCTTCAACCTTCAGTTCCAAATTACCATTTTTTAAAATGCAATTGGCTGTTCCGGCCTACTAAAGGTGTCTGTCTGCCCTTGCCTGGTGTTGTCCTCAACTGAATAAAGCTGAGCTTCAACCTTCAGTTCCAAATTACCATTTTTAAAAATGCAATTGGCTGTTCCGGCCTACTAAAGGTGTCTGTCTGCCCCTGCCTGGTGTTGTCCTCAACTGAATAAAGCTGAGCTTCTACCTTCTGCCTCTTACTAACTGCTGTTTTTTTTAAAAAAAATTGGCTGTTCCGGCCTACTAAAGGTGTCTGTCTGCCCCTGCCTGGTGTTGTCCTCAACTGAACAAAGCTGTGCTTCAACCTTCAGTTCCAAATTACCATTTTTTAAAATGCAATTGGCTGTTCCAGCCTACTAAAGGTGTCTGTCTGCCCCTGCCTGGTGTTGTCCTCAACTGAACAAAGCTGTGCTTCAACCTTCAGTTCCAAATTACCATTTTTTAAAATGCAATTGGCTGTTCCAGCCTACTAAAGGTGTCTGTCTGCCCCTGCCTGGTGTTGTCCTCAACTGAACAAAGCTGTGCTTCAACCTTCAGTTCCAAATTACCATTTTTAAAAATGCAATTGGCTGTTCCGGCCTACTAAAGGGGTCTGCCCCTGCCTGGTGTTGTCCTCAACTGAATAAAGCTGAGCTTCTACCTTCTGCCTCTTACTAACTGCTGTTTTTTAAAAAAATTGGCTGTTCCGGCCTACTAAAGGTGTCTGTCTGCCCCTGCCTGGTGTTGTCCTCAACTGAACAAAGCTGAGCTTCCACATTCTGGCTTTCGCCCTATACTATCAGATATTAAACTGCATTTGGCCTACTAGTGTGGTTAGGCCCTTGAAACAGTGTCTGCTGCTCTTGGGTTTGCTACTCCACTGAACAAAGCAATGCCGCCTGTTTAGTCCTGTTACCAATTTTGAACTGCATTTAGCCTACTTTATTCTTTGGCCCTATATCTGTTTCCTCCTCATCCTGCCCATTGCCCAGCCACTGCTAGATGAGTCTGCTGGTACATTGACCTAGACCACTACATTCCCCTTATACTCTACACAGCCAGAATCTGACCCTGCTGAAAGTAAGGTACCCCTTCCCGCATGTTATACCACCTTACACAGGGACAGAGAGGAAGGTGCAGATGAAAGTGCAGGTTCCTTCATCAGGTGGGGGGGCATACTCGTTGGCGACGTCACTGGCACAGGGCCCCTCAGAGTACGCAAAAGTGTCGCTGCTGGTGGGAGGCGCCCCCGCCATGCAAACACACCGCTGTACTTTGAGGGGCCCTGTGCCAGTGCCAATGCGAACGAGTGGGCCCCCCCTGCTTGCTCAGGATCACAGCACTTGCAACGTTGAAATACTTACCTTTCCCTGCAACACCGCCGTGACGTAGTCCGCATTTCCTGGGCCCACGAAAAACTTGAGCCAGCCCTACTCCCCCCACAACTTTTGCCAAATGACCCCCAATTCCCTATGCCCAACTATTATTATAAAGTTAATTAAGATTGACAAGCTTCAGAAACAAGAATGGATGTTTTTGGCATTAAAATGGGCACTGTAGGTGTTTTCCTGGCCTCCACTCACTGCCGACTATGCTTCCCCATTGACTTGCATTGGGTTTCGTGTTTCGGTCGATCCCCGACTTTTAGCGATAATCAGCCGACTGCACTCGACTCGACTCTGGACAAAATCGGGTTTCACAAAACCCGACTCGATCTTAAAAAAATGAAAGTCGCTCAACTCTAGTGGTGAACATTGATTTTTAGCTGTTTTTCTTTATGTTGTATATATAATTTTCTTGCAAAAATTGGGGAACTAATCCCAATAATTTCTATAGGATTATTGTCTTCAATATATGGCTCCATTTGTTGTAAAACTACAACTCTCAGCATGATCCAACATATAGAGGGACTCTGTACGAATATGTATTGATACGCCGGATGTCATATGTAGAATATATTCTCTTCTAGAATCCGTGCCCACCCTCTATTACAAATATGCAACATTTTCTGAGCTGCCACCTCTCATATTCAAGACTTTTTTGTGCTGCAGCAGTTCTCTGGAATACAATGCCCCGGACAGGTTACCTCACAACATCCACAGTTTTAAACCAAGCCTCCAATCTGACTCCTTTTTGTAATTCTCCTCTTTATATTATTCTTCAAAACATGATGCCCATTTTCAACATTATCCACAGGATAGATCATCAATATAATATTAGTGGTGTCCAACAACTGGTACTCCCAACAATCAGTTGATATCTGCTACACTTGAATGGGAGATATTTTCAATATTTTCGTCCAGGACAATCAACTTTAATAGAGTCTGATAACTTTGATTAGCCACTGTATGTGAACAGTTTCTAAAAACAGAGAAAAAAATGAAGATTGTTTCCGGCACTAGTGGAAGACACTGGTTGTGCCAGAAAGTATCCTCGTTTTTTTTCTGTCCGCTGCAGTCACCAGAAGGTATGGCACCCACTGGTTTCTGATTAGAGCAATGGATCCATCTTTATTACCAGCGTGAACAGCTCCTAACTTACCCCTCTCTCCTACCTCCTTCTCTGCTCAGTTTCTAATAACAGTTTGTAATTCTTACAGCAAGCAATGGTTAAACAGCAGGTCACAGAATCAGTAGATGCAAGTTATAGAATCCACAGCAGATTGCATCATAATTTGTGAACAAACACTAGTAAAAATTTGTAAATCTTACAGCAAGCAACAGGTTAAGCAGTAGGTGTTTTAGAGCAATAGGTGAAAATTGTAGAAATGACTGATGTCTGAGAAGATGATGGCAACAAAATGGCAAACTCCAAACAACCAACTGAACACTTTATAGTCTCAAAACTAAGACACATATGTGGGTCAAAGTGAGCTTTAATGGGCTTTGGAGATGAGGAATGATGGACACTTGGAAATGTAGCACAACAAACGGCAGCAGCCGTAAAGGAATGGCGCGGAGCCTGGCCCTGAAGACAGGTGCATAACACCTAGGTTCTCTGACAGAGATGCTGAAGTGATGGAAACATTGTGAAACTAGCAGAGAGAAGTTAATGGAATTCAATGTAGAAAAATCAATCATAAATATAAAACTTATATTCTTCTTTAAACCAACTAATTCTTAACTTTTCTCATTCTCATCTGTTTTATCTACACGCTTTAGCATTGTAGACAACTGTAGATTTTGTTGTGTAAGTGACACAATTAACATATGTCATCACACATATAAATGAAGGTGTTTGTTTTCCATATGTCTATCGTTTCTTATATTGCTATCACTACCATTAACACAATCTGTATAGACCAACTTGTAAGTGTAATTCTGAGTGTTATCAAAAGTGTTAGCACAAGTGATAACTGTATTAAATAGGATCATCATCTGTGTTGTCTATGCCAGTTGTGTTCTTACATTGAGAGTCTTTACATGTTGTTTTGCTTGTGTGAATGTATCATTCACTTCATACTTTTATACTATTTGATGTATAATTCAATTATAACTGAATTATTTATTGTCACTCATTCAGACTCCTTAATAGCTAAAGTCTTGAGCACCCTGAGATCAGTTTAGTCCATTGGTTAGCAACAAATATTCCTGCAGTGAATTACACCATTGGTCCCCCATGCTCAGATGGCGCTGAAGAAAGTCTAATGATTCTTTGCCCCAACACATCCAACTATCAACCACATTCAGATCCTTCAGATGGAACCTAAAAAACCTACCTCTTCAGGAAAGCTTACAGCCTGCCTCTTACCACTACCGGAGCTACCGCCTCACCAACACTGGTGGTGCTCCAATCTCCCAACCTACTGTCTTCTTCCCCACCATCACCCCACAAGGAGAGTCACTCCAGTTCACCCAACCAGCAAAAAAAGGCCTGGCTGCATCCTGCAAAAATGGTAATCTAATATATAAAGCTGAATGTGTGTATGTATGTATGTATGTATGTATGTCCGGGATTGGCATCTGAACCGTCGCAGCTACAGCCACAAAATTTTGCACAGTCACACGTCTGGACCCCGAGAGCGTCATAGGCTATGTTGTGAGGTGAAATTTTAACCCCGCGCTTTCCAATTCACCAAACAATTTTGCCCCTATCTACATAATGGGGAAAAAGTGAAAGGAAAAGTGTTGGAGGCGTCGCAGCTACAGGCACAAAATTTTGCACAGTCACACGTCTGGACCCTGAGAGCGTCAAAGCTATGTTGTGAGGTGAAATTTTAACCCCGCGCTTTCCAATTCACCAAACAATTTTGCCCCTATCTACATAATGGGGAAAAAATGAAAGGAAAAGTGTTGGAGGCAAATTAACAGCTGCCAGATGTGAACAAGGGGGACTTAAAGAATGACAGCGATGGCGCCAAAGAGTATATACTGTACAGTTGCTAAGGTGGGGCCCCAACATGGGATAATCACCACACCACCACGGGGATATGAACACACACACAAAATGCGCCACACACTACCACGTGCTCGAACACATATACCACCCTCAGCGCACATTTCACCACACATACACCAACCTCGCCACATAAAAGTAGAAACACAAAAGTCACCGCTCAAAACTCGCCACGCGCAAAACTCTCCACATGAAAAACTCGCCACACGTGCAAAACTCACCTCATGGAAAACTCGCCACACGCTAAACTTGCACACGCAGAAAAATTGCCACACGCAGAAAAATTGCCACATGCACAAAAGTTGCAACACATGCAAAAGTTGCCTCACACAAAACTTGCACATACTCAAAAGGCACCACACATAAAACTCGCCACGCGCAAAACTCGCCATGCGCAAAACTTGCTGCACACAACTTGCTACACTAACCTGTCACATGCAACTCGACACACAAAAAGTTGCTACACGCATGTCGCCACACAAAACTCATCTCACAAAAGTCCCTACATGCATGTCGCCACACGCAACTCAACACACACAACTTGACACACGAAACTCGCCCTAAAACACACACAAGTCTGGTATTATCCTTCAAAAATAAAAATCTGATTAATAAGCAGACAAACTAGAAGAGCAACAAATGTACCATATAGGAATCCGGCAGCTGTCAGTCACATGACCAGTCTATTATGTGTATGTGTGAGCTAATATATACTGCCAGGGGGTGGGCTTACTGTTGGCTGGGGATTTATCAGGCTGCCATTTTAGCTTACAAATACTGAGGTAAAAATACTGACCAAATAACGTGTGAACGAGGGCTAATACAGGAGGAGATGACATACAGCTATATACTATATACAGGAGGAGATGACACACAGGTATATACTATTTACAGGGGAGATGACACACAGGTATATACTATATACAGGAGGAGATGACACACAGATATATACTATATACAGGAGAGATGACACACAGGTATATACTATATAGAGGAGGAGATGACATACAGGTATATACTATATACAGGAGGAGATGACACACAGGTATATACTATATACAGGAGCAGATTACCTACAGGTATATAGTATATACAGGAGGAGATGACATACAGGTATATGCTATGTATAGGAGGAGATGACATACAGGTATATACTATATACAGGAGATGACACACAGATATATACTATATATAGGTGAGATGACACACAGGTATATACTATATACAGGAGATTACATACAGGTATATCTAATATATAAAGCTGAATGTGTGTATGTATGTATGTATGTATGTGTGTATGTCCGGGATTGGCATCTGCACCGTCGCAGCTACAGCCACAAAATTTTGCACAGTCACACGTCTGGACCCCGAGAGCGTCATAGGCTATGTTGTGAGGTGAAATTTTAACCCCGCGCGTTCCAATTCACCAAACAATTTTGCCCCTATCTACATAATGGGGAAAAAGTGAAGGGAAAAGTGTTGGAGGAATATTGACAGCTGCCAGATGTGAACAATGAGGACTTAAAGAATGAGAGCGATGGCGACAAAGAGTATATACCGTACAGTTGCTAAGGTGGGGCCCCGACATGGGATACTCACCACACACGGGGATATGAACACAAACACAAAATGCGCCACACACTACCACGTGCTTGAACACATATACCACCCTCAGCACACATTTCACCACACACACACCAACCTCGCCACATAAAAGTCGAAACACAAAAGTCACCACTCAAAACTCGCAACGCGCAAAACTTGCTACATGCAAAACTCGCCATATGCAAAACTAGGCTCACGCAAAACTCGCCACACGTGCAAAACTCACCTCATGGAAAACTCACCTCATGCAAAACTTGCACACACAGAAAAATTGCCACATGTACAAAAGTTGCACCACATGCAAAAGTTGCCTCACACAAAACTTGCACATACTCAAAATGCACCACACATAAAACTCGCCACGCGCAAAACTCGCCATGCACAAATCTTGCTGCACACAACTTGCTACACTAACCTGTCACATGCAACTCGACACACAAAAAGTTGCTACACGCATGTCACCACACAAAACTCATCTCACAAAAGTCGCTACATGCATGTCGCCACATGCAACTCAACACACACAACTTGACACATGAAACTCGCCCTAAAACACACACAAGTCTGGTATTGTCCTTCAAAAATAAAAATCTGATTAATAAGCAGACAAACTACAAGAGCAACAAATGTACCATATAGGAAATACGGCAGCTGTCAGTCACATGACCTGTCTATTATGTGTATGTGTGAGCTAATATATACTGCCAGGGGGGAGGGCTTCCTGTTGGCTGGGGATTTATCAGGCTGCCAAAAGCAACCAATCACAGCTCAGCTTCTATTTTGCTACAGTTAATTAACCTGAGCTCTGATTGGTTAATATAGGCAACAAAGACATTCTCAGTATAACAAAGCTAATATATGTTGTGAAATGCTTCTATTAGCTTAGTTTTTGCCTTTTAATAATTACATTTCTATCTATTTGTTTTTTGGTTTTTGTGTGCAGAATACATTTTTGTTAACACATTCTATTTTGCTAACAGCAGTCATTAACCCGGGCGAAGCCGGGTAGTACAGCTAGTATGTGCAATAAAAAATGAAAAAATGAAAAATAATGTATACGATAAATACATGGGTTTATAGGTTTATATTTTGGCCAAAATAGACAAGCTCAAACCCACGTCAAGGGTCCTCACACTTGCAAGTTCTAACACTAAAATCAAAAACAACAACCTAAAGGACATGAATTCAAAAAACAAATCAGAAAAAACAGCCTTACCAACTCCAAGTAAGATCACTGACGTTCTATTCAAGCCTCATTTGTGTGCTTTTTTTCACTAGACAGCAACACCATCCATGAATTGGTAGGTTTGAGAGTGGCTGCTTTCATCAGTATTTTGCACCTGTGCTTCATCTGCCTTTATAATGGGGGTCTGCTGTATCCTGCTTGTGCATTTGTGATCTGACTTGGTGTTGGTAAGGCTAGTTTTTCTGCTTTGTTTTTTTTTTAATTTATGTCCTTTAAGTTGTTATGTTATTAATAGTATTGGCAATTAGATGTATGCTTGTTTCGATCTATAGCAAAAGCATATTATGAAATGATGTAATTACTACTATTCAGACTGGTCTCAAAGATTATGTACCCTAGGAATGGAAGATGTTTGCTCGAAGATGCATTTCTGAAACTTGGCGTACAAATTGCTCTTCCTAAATCCCTGCAGAACCTGGTGAACATCCCTCCTGTGTGTGGGTAGATCAGGAGAGAACACCAATTTGTAGACCAGGTAAGTTACCACACATGAGTAGAGATGGTCCCGGAAGATATCACTCACCATTTCTTGGAAGACTGCTGAGGCATTACTGAGCCTAAACGGCATTACCCGATACTCATAATGGCCATCGCAGGTGCTAAAGGCAGTCTTCCACTCATCTCCCTGGCTTATACAGATCAGATTAAGTGCCTCCTGCAGGTCCAGTTTCATGAAGACTATGTAACCTTTGAGAAGATCAAACAACTCTGAAATGAGGGGCAGAGGATATTTATTCTTGATTGTTATTTGGTTGAGACCAAATAATCAATGCAGGTCCAGTTTCATGAAGACTATGTAACCTTTGAGAAGATCAAACAACTCTGAAATGAGGGGCAGAGGATATTTATTCTTGATTGTTATCTGGTTGAGACCAAATAATCAATATAGGGTTGAAGTGAGCCGTCTTTTTTCTTCTCAGCCTGGGACAGAGGATAGATACAGCTTCATGCAGGAGAAGAGCCAGGAAGGAGGCCTCAAGCAGGATAGCCTCTCCAACTGACCCTAGGCTTTGGAGTTTCCCATTTTATCAGGACAATAATGGATTAAATGATTGGGACTTCCACAACAGGTACACCTCCCCTCAACACAGCGGATCTCCTGACAGTGCTTGGCCAGCTTCACCTGGTTTATCTGCATGGATTCAGAGTAGGGTGTCAAAACATAGGTCTGCGGTATAATCAGCCATGGAAAGTAGGAGTCAGTCACAGATCACCTCCTTGGAGCGCTCCTGAAACCTGATGCCAATCCAGGTAATCAAAAACACCAGGTCATTCAACGAAGTGGGAACTCATCCTTAATTTTTCTGGAAAGGCTCTTCTAGAAGGTGGCCACCAGCGCCTCATTGTTCCAGGCAAGTTTGGCAAACAGGGTCTGGAAACAGACAGCTTTCTGACCCACTGTGATGTTACCCTGGTGTAACCTGATAAGAGAAGATGCTGTGGAGGAAACATGACCAGGCTCATCAAAGACCTTTTGGAAGACTTTTATTAAGGTAAGGAAGTTGGAGACAAGGGGATCCCCTCTCTCCCATAGGGGATTGAGACATGCCAGAGCTTCGCCAAAGAACTGGGACAGGATAAAAACCATGTGGCCTGATCTGAAGTGAACTGGTGTGCCAAGAGTTCAAAAAGTAGCGTTTATTGGTTGATGAACCCTCAACATAGAGCAGGATCACTGTCATAACATGGTGGAGCCAACAGACGGGTCTGGAACCAGAAACATGGCAGGCAGGCTGGAGGGTCATGGCCAATGTTGCCGCAACTTGGGGAGGAGTGGATGTGGCCGCAGTTGTCAGTGTGTCAAGCCGGGGGGTACTGTAACTGTCTGCAGATAAGGGAAAACCTTGTTCTGTTAAGGTACCGTCACACTAAACGATATCGCTAGCGATCCGTGACATTGCAGCGTCCTGGATAGCGATATCGTTGAGTTTGACACGCAGCAGCGATCAGGATCCTGCTGTGATATCGCTGGTCGTTGATTAAAGTTCAGAACTTTATTTGGTCGTCAGATCGCCGTGTATCGTTGTGTTTGACAGCAAAAGCAATGATACCAGCGATGTTTTACAATGGTAACTGTTGTGAATTCCGTTCTCGGACTCCCTCCTGTGGTCATGAATGGTACTTTGGTTAGTTCTGCTCTTGGACTCCCTCTGGTGGCTTTGAGCGGAACTGCTGGTCACTGAAGTTGGCTTTGTCAGCTGCTCTCGTTTATTGCTATGCTGGCTTCCCTATTTAACTCCACTCAGATCGTTACTTCATGCCAGCTGTCAATGTTTCAGTATTGGTTCAGATCTCTCTTGGACTTCTCTGAGGACCTGTCTACTCCAGCAGAAGCTAAGTCTTTGCTAGTTCATTTGTTGTTACTGCTTCCTGAATATATTTCTTAGTACTGCTAATTTCTAGTCCAGCTTGCTATCATGATATTCCCTTGCTAGCTGGAAGCTCTGGGGGTGCAGAGTGGCACCTCCACACCGTGAGTCGGTGTGGGGTGTCTTTTTGCTTACTCTGCGTGGTTTTTTGTAGTCTTTTGTGCTGACCGCATAGTTCCCTTTTCTATCCTCTGACTATTTAGTGAAGTCTGGCCTCCTTTGCTAAAACCTGTTTCATTCCTGTGTTTGTGACTTTCCTCTTAACTCACAGTCAATATATGTGGGGGGCTGCCTTTACCTTTGGGGAATTTCTCTGAGGCAAGGTTAGGCTTCTATTTCTATCTTTAGGGGTAGTTAGCTCTTAGGCTGTGAAGAGGCGTCTAGGGAGAGTTAGGTACGCTCCACGGCTATTTCGAGTGTGTATGATAGGAGTAGGGTTTGCGGTCAGCAGAGTTCCCACTTCCCAGACCTAGTTCCGATTTTGAGTTTACTCATCAGGTCATTCCGGGTGCTCCTAACCACCAGGTCCATAACAGGTAACCAGGGTAAATATCGGGTTACTAAGCGCAGGGCCGCGCTTAGTAACCCGATGTTTACCCTGGTTACCAGTGTAAAATGTAAAAAAACAAACAGTACATACTCACCTTCGCGTCCCCCACCGTCCGCTTCCTGCACTGACTGAGTGCCGGCCGTAAAGTGAAAGCACAGCACAGCGGTGACGTCACCGCTCTGCTGTTAGGGCTGGCACTCAGTCACTGCAGGAAGCGGACGCCGGGGGACGCGAAGGTGAGTATGTAGTGTTTGTTTTTTTAAACATTGGGTTACTAAGCGTGGCCCTGCGCTTAGCAACCCGATGTTTACTCTGGTTACCCAGGGACCTCGGCATCGCTGGTCGCTGGAGAGCGGTCTGTGTGACAGCTCTCCAGCGACCAAACAGCGACGCTGCAGCGATCGGCATCGTTGTCTGTATCGCTGCAGCGTCGCTTAGTGTGACGGTACCTTTAGTCTTTCTGAAGGGAGACTTCTTGGTACAAGTCAGAGATAGAGGATAATTGAGAGCCATTGGATCCCATGGTCTGAGCAAACTGTAGCAGGCTGGGTGTTGGAACCATTGTGCTGTGGATCGATGAGAGCGTGGATGGGCTAACACTCAACTCTTTGCTAGAGCCCCTGATTGGGGGGTTAGACTTGGCTCCAGATGGACACCAGGTGCTTCTCCAAGACGGACCTTGGACGCACAGCAGCTTACCTCCAAAGGGTAGGAAGCTGTAATGGTAGGTGCAGGCAGGTATGGCAGGTACTGGCAGACATGGCTGGTTTACAGGCAGCCACATACTTGCAGGCACGGATGATGTACTGGCAGGCAGGTATTGACTGATATGCAGGCAGGTATTGGTGGGCACAACAGATATGCAGGTAGGTGTTGGCTCATGTACAGACAGGCTGGTACTGGCAGGAATTCTTTATAGAGGATCTCATGTTTGGAAAACTTTTTTAACCTATCAAAAATAAATTTTGAAATGTTCTTAACATGTCTGGAAAATGCATGGCTCTGATTTTGTGTAAGTGTAAAACTGTCCAATTAAACTTGATACTGATACCCATGAAAGTCTAATGTTGGGGGTGATATAATATTGTTTTGCACACAAAAGAATAGCAAAAGGGATGAGATTGTTCTGCAATTTCCTCCCATTTAAATGGTTTCTATATTTTTGGGTTCTAATAATGTACCGGGGCAGCTGATTTTGTTTTAAGTCCTTCCATACAAGAATATTTCTGAACAGTAATGGACTTGGCAATCAATAGCCTTCTACAATGCTTGTACTGATTTCCATCAATTTCCAAAATACTTCAGACATCAGTGGTCAGGAAAGGGACATGACTTCCAAAAAGCACATTGATGACCCCGGGGTGATGGATGGGGAAATGGGGCCCACCAAAGTCTTCATGTGCTAGAATTTTCACTTCTAGATCCATCAGAAGAAAACCTGTTGCAATGGACATTCTACCCAATAAACCAATTGAAAAGACCATGGCTATTATGCACTTTATTCCAAGAAACAAGACTTGACACTCTCTACAAGGAGAAACTTTCTGTTAGAGGCCTTTAACCCAGCCAAACTAGCTCTCCTACTTTGCACTGATGAGGAACAAACATCCAGAAACAAGTCTGCAAATAGAGATTTGGGTATGGCTTTTTATCCTAACTCATGTGGAAAAGTCCCTTAGGGGTCGATATTGATTTTTAGGATTGCTACATTGAATAGGCGACACTAGAGTCCATTTTCTCTCCGAACTGTAATGTATATCTTTTTTTTTCCGTAGAGACTATAGAGTTTGGATACTGAGACTAGATTACATACATGAGTGCATGTATTGGAATGAGAGATCAAAAAATAAGTAAAATTGCAGTTGAGTTGAATATTTTGTAGCCATGAGTCAATGCATGTGCTCCTGGCAGAGTATAAGGTCCTCTAATTATTTTTACAACTGGGGGGAATAATATTTGTTGTTTGTCTTCTAATGTTTGCTTTCTGCAAGATGCAGATATGGCTTTTCATAGTTTTGTAAAGGTCATGAATCAATTAATTATAAAATTACAACTATGAACCTCACCGTGAGATACGCCTTCAACAACTATTTTCCAGTTTGAATGTTATGATATGCCAGGGGACAATTAAAGAATTCTCCATGTTAGCCTATTCACTTAAGCTTATTCGAGTCAATTCCGATTATGCTGCTGAAGTGATAAGTTTGAAAGTCATGAGCTTATTATTCAGGATTTCAGCAAATTCCATAGCATTTGAATATAATTTGACTGGAGGTATAGATGTGGAAAAGTAATGCAGAAATACAGGTTGCTCATTTGTGGCCATGTTATCTGGTGGCAGTGACAATACTCTTGACAAAACATCAAAGTTTAGTGATGTTAGTATTATAATGCATCTACAAGGACTTAATGATGTTCTAATATTCAGTTCAACACTGGAATTTTGAAGGCAAATCACACCAAAAAATGATTTGCATTAGTTTCCTCTTTTTGTTCTTTCACTTTGCATTTTGTTAATTGATAAAAATAAACTATTAACACTTCTATTTTTGAAAGCATTCCTACTTTACCACATTTTTTCTCATCTGTCCAACAGTTTTTCATGATTCTATAGACATATATACACTGCTCAAAAAAATAATGGGAACACTTAAACAACAGAATATAACTCCAAGTAAATGAAACTTCTGTGAAATCAAACTGCCCACTAAGGAAGCAACACTGTTTGACAATCAATTTCACATGCCGTTGTGCAATTGGAATAGACAACAGATGGAAATTATTGGCAATTATCAAGACACCCTCAATAAAGGAGTGGTTCAGCAGGTGGGGACCACAGACCACATCTCAGTATCAATGCTTTCTGGCTGATGTTTTGGTCACTTTTGAATGTTGGTTGTGCTTTCACACTCGTGGTAGCATGAGACTCTACAACCCACACAAGTGGTTCAGGTAGTGCAGCTCATCCAGGATGGCACATCAATGCGAGCTGTGGCAAGGTTTGCTGTGTCTGTCAATGTAGTGTCCAGAGGCCTGAGGTGCTACCAGGAGACAGGCCAGTATGCCAGGAGACATGGAGGGGGCTGTAGGAAGACAACAACCCAGCAGCAGAACCACTACCTCAGACTTTGTGCAAGGAGGAACAGGAGGAGCACTGCCAGAGCCCTGAAAAATGACCTTCAGCAGGCCACAAATGTGCATGTGTCTGCACAAACGGTTAGAAACTGACTCCATGAGGATGGTCTGAGTGCTCGACATCCACAGATAGGGGTTGTGATAGGGGTTGTGCTCACAGCCCCACACTATGCAGGACGTTTGGCATTTGCCACAGAACACCAGGATTGGCAAATTCACCACTGGTGCCCTGTGTTCTTCACAGATCAAAGCAGGTTCACACTGAGCACATATGACAGACGTGACAGTGTCTGGAGACGCCATGGAGAGCGATCTGCTGCCTGCAACATCTTTCAGCATGACCAGTTTGGCAGTGGGTCAGTAATGGTGTGAGGTTGTGGGGTGGCATTTCTTTGGAGGGCCACACAGCCCTCCCTGTGCTCGCCAGAGGTAGCCTGATTACCATTAGGTACCGAGATGAGATCCTCAGACCCCTTGTGAGACCATATGCTGGTGCGGTTGGACCTGGATTCCTCCTAATGCAGGACAATGCCAGACCTCATGTGGCTGGAATGTGTCAGCAGTTCCTGCAAGATGAAGACATTGAAGCTATGGATTGGCCTGCCCGTTCCCCAGACCTGAATTCGATTGAACACATCTGGGACATCATGTGTCGCACCATCCACCAAAATCACGTTGCACCAAAGACTGTCCAGGAGTTGGTGAATGCTTTAGTCCAGGTCTGGGAGAACATACCTCAGGAGACCATTCGCCACCTCATCAGGAGCATGCCCAGGCATTGTAGGGAGATCAACTGTAACATAATTCTTTTGTGTTGTTTTGTAAATTTGTCTAATTTTAAAACTCTGTAGTCTAAGCTTACGCCATGTATTAGTTGGCTTACTTAATGCCAGAAATGTGGCCTAATATTTCATAACATTTTTGGCCCACTGTTTTGGATGTTAGGTTACGTCCTTATCCTGATAATCCATACCACTTTTGCCGATGTTACGACCCCCTCACTGAACAAGTCATAGAGTCTAAATCACATAAAAAATATGATGTTATGAAAGACAGCTTTTCAATGCAATAAGCCCAGAATATTGGCCGCCCACTTAGCTTGATAAATATGCTCCATTGATAGAAGGTGGGACCTAGCACAGAGGAGTGGAATGTTGAAATGTAATTGGATTCAATATGTAATTTAATGTGTTCCAACATAATCTTTATAATGCAGCAAATAACGTCATATATTCCATAAGGTACACAATCAGATATTTTATTTATAAGTCCAAATAAATATCTCCTCTAAAATTACATATCTAATATTTATCTGTCTAATTTTATCTTTGTTTGTTACCCCCATTATGATTACCTGGTAATATACGTGTAATTATCTGTTCATTCTCCATAAAATGTGATTTGTTTAATTACTCTGCATATAGTATCCATAGCTTTACTACACCAGCTGCTGAAATGCTTTGTATATCGGTGTAGCCGTTCTATAATGAACAATATATATCAACAGTAGCAAATTTCAACTTCTGCTGCCGACTGAGATGTATCAGGGGCTCAATCACCTGTATGAATAACTCTGCTTCTTCTGTATAAGCTTTGAATTAATTGGCCTCAATTGGTACCATCATCTTCATATAGGAGTCCAATTACAACATCATCGTATCATTGCTCATGGATGTATACATGCTGAAGCTACAGTAACATTTCTATTATGGTAGCTTCCCCCCAAAAAAATACTGTTAAAGATTATGTACCAAAGATAAGTGGATCGATTGAAATTTGAGAGAGAAAGGGAGAGGATACAAGAATAATACATATCATTTCAACATGATCTATCTTACCAGGTGATTCTGGAGATGGAATCAAGCTCTGTTATAAATATCACAATTCCTACGCTTGACTGTACTTCACTGGAAACCGCTGATCTCTGATGACCCAGCAGTATACTAATCAACCATGTTAAAGATATGATAATCTACTTGAAAAATTAAGATGCGCTGTCTAAGGGTACTGTCACACAGTGCAATTTTCGTCGCTACGACGGCACGATCCGTGACGTCGCAGCGTCGTATGATTATCGCTCCAGCGTCGTAGACTGCGGTCACACTTTGCAATCACGACGCTGGAGCGATGCCGAAGTCCCCGGGTAACCAGGGTAAACATCGGGTAACTAAGCGCAGGGCCGCGCTTAGTAACCCGATGTTTACCCTGGTTACCAGCGTAAACGTTAAAAAAACAAACAGTACATACTTACATTCCGGTGTCTGTCCCCGGCGTCTCAGCTTCTCTGCACTGTGTAAGCACCATAGCCGGAAAGCAGAGCGGTGACGTCACCGCGTCACCGCTGTGCTCGCTTTCCGGCCGGCAGGCGCTCACACAGTGCAGAGAAGCTGAGACGCCGGAGGACAGACACCGGAATGTGAGTATGTACTGTTTGTTTTTTTAACGTTTACGCTGGTAACCAGGGTAAACATCGGGTTACTAAGCGCGGCCCTGCGCTTAGTTACCCGATGTTTACCCTGGTTACAAGCGAACACATCGCTGGATCGCTGTCACACACAACGATCCAGCGATGTCAGCGGGTGATCAAGCGACGAAAGAAAGTTCCAAACGATGTGCTACGACGTACGATTCTCAGCAGGGTCCCTGATCGCTGCTGCGTGTCAGACACTGCGATATCGTAACGATATCGCTAGAACGTCACGAATCGTACCGTCGTAGCGATCAAAATTGCACTGTGTGACAGTACCCTTAGCTGCTGGACATGATAGGGAATCCCACTCAAAAGCTCAAAATGATATTAGCCTCCAGTGTGAGAAATAGTGTCGGACTAGTTTTTTTTTGTAAAACGCAAATCGAATCTCTTTTTTCAAATTCACGTGGAGTTGAGAATTTCAGGAAAGTCAACTCAAAATCAATCCTTCGTGGGTCAATCTGCTCTTCTCTACTTTGTACACCCTTGCACATCCTTTTTTCGTTGATAATTTTCTTTCTAAATGCAAAGTTAAGCATATTTTTATATACTTTATTTTTCAGAAAAAATGTTCTACAATTATGTTGTGTCTGTAAGTCCTTTCTCTAGTGAGTGATTTTGCAAAAATGTACTGTTGGAACTTTTACACATGATTGCTCTCTGCTCTCCTTTCCCTTCTCTTAGGCTTAGTGATAGCAGGAGGGCACAGTTGTTCATAGATCTGTAGTGAAGAGGAGAGAAAATTTCTCAAAGGACTAGGCTACAGACATGCAAAGAAACACACGGAGAGAAAAGTACAGTATTTGAGCTGTAATGATACAGGAACACAAGTGAAGATAGAAGTGTGGCACCCCAGGAGTTCGGATGCCACAGTGGTATTGCCTGCCTCCCGGGGAGGGTGATGCCTTGCCTGGAAGCAAAAAGGAATCCCCTTAGCAGGTAACACTAGCATGCAACACTTTCCTGACTCCAGGTCAGAAGGGGGAGCTCTAGACCCGGTTTTAGGGTAGCTTCCCTATAAGTTCTGGCTTGGAGGAGGAGTTAGAAGTCAGTCTGTGTGGGACAGTGAAGGGAGAGGAAGCATGTGAGGAGAGAGAAACCGGAGTAGAGCTGCGATCGGGCTCACTCCAGGTTTAAGTGCAAGAAACTGGACTCCGGAGTCCAAGGTTTTATGGGAACTGTATGCCCCACAGCAAAAACTGGAGGGTAGGAGATTGCAGGTCTCCTGGTCACAACTGCACCCGAAGGCACAGCAGCAGATTAGAGCCCAGAGTTACCACGAGACAGGGACACCTGTACAAAGGCTCGAGTTGCATGCCATGCGGGTATTGTTTCACCAAAAGGACAGATTGAGAGAGGGACTTGAGGAAAGCTAATGCACCAAGAACCTAGAATTCAGTTCAGAAAGGAAGGCTTCCAACCCCACCTGACTAGGGGGATTCTGAACCGCTTCCAGACTGCCCAGATTTCAAGATCAGCTGTAATCTGTGTACCTGAACTTCACCAGTAAAAGGTAAAGAGACTGCAACCCTGTGTCTTCCAATTCTTTCCTGCACCTCAACATCTACAACCCCTCTTTGACTGTCCTGGTAGCCATGGGGCCTCCGCTCCACCTGTGGGAGCCAAACCAACTAAGCTGCAGTACCATCGGCCCCAGTGGATCCCTTTAAGCAGCGTTGTCCATCCCTGGCCGAGTACCACAGGTGGCGTCACGAACATTACAATATTAGACTTTATTTGTCACTACAATTTATCCTCTTTAATTGGATGCCCAGGGCCACGGACCGGATCACTGCCGCCATGACCACCCCTTTAATAACTGTGCCGACCCGGTACCGAGTATCCCACGGTCCTAGCGGGAGCTCCAGAAGCACCCGAGATACACATAAACCTCTCATCCTGCTAATAGGGATAATCGAACCCGGCAAATCAATATATTGCATCAGCCATGTTATTACCATTTCTAGGCCTTTAAAATACTTTTTTCAGGCCTGGAGTCTGTTTTCTAGTAGTTTTGCAAACTAATATATCACGTCAGCCTTCTCGTTGTCATTTCTAGGCCCCAAAAATAATTTTTAAGGCCTAGTGTGTGTTTTATAGTACTTTTGAAAATCAATATACGACACCAGCCATGCTGTTGCCATTTCTAGGCCCCCAAATGTTTTTCAGGCTTAGTGTCTGTTTTCTAATAGTTGTGAAAATCAATATATCGCATAAGCTGTGTTGTTGCCATTTCTAGGCCCCAAAACTAATTTTTCCAGTCTGCTGTGTGGTTTTTATTAGTCTGGGAAATAAATAATTGGCATCAGCTGTCCACTTGCCATTTTTAAGCCAGAGACATAAGTTTTCAGAACAGCTGTGTTTTTTCTAGTACTGTTGCAAATAAATAAATCTAGTATTCTGACATCTCTTTGTCAGTAGTGTTTACAAAATCAACTTCCAAAAATGAGGAGAACATCAAATAAGGGACCAACATCCCTTATTTGGATGTGGCTGTCATGGTGCTGGTGTAGCTGGTGGTGGTGGTGTAGCTGATGTAGGGAGGGGACATGGTTGTTCTGTACCTGCTATGTGCACAATTCCAAATCCTTCCTCTGGTGCATGCAGGCAACAGGATGTTATGCTTCCTATCGTAGACCCGAATGCTGTAGCACAAATGGTGAGGCCACAAGATGTTGAAAAGGTGTTAGATTAGATGGCTGAGTGTGGCTGCATTATCTTCCACCTGGTCCAGTGCAGAAAGGGCACAGTTGGCACCTGAGGACCATAGTCATCCAAGCTACACCTCACCCCCTTGCAAATCAGCCAAGCAGTTTGAGCCGCAAGTCATGCAGCAGTCTCTTTTCTGTGTTTTGATGACTCTGCTGGCTGGAGTTCTGTGACCCACTCACCTGCCCCTACTCCAGAAGTGGAAAAGAATGAGTGCACTGATGCCCATCCACTTGTTAGGTTGGATAATTAGTATGTGTTAGAGTTAGTGCACACGGTCTGTAGTGGACATTGCAGAACATCAGATGATAATAAACTCAGTTGCCAACTGCAGCATCTTTATGCTGTGTGCAGACTGGCAAACAGGGCAGGTTTAGGGAGTTGGTGGAATATGATGTGGGGATGAAGAGGTCCTAGACCCCACATGAAATAGAGGCCATCTCAGTGACATGGCAGTTCGGAGGAATAGGAAGTGGCAACTCTGCTACAACAGCGCAGCAAAAGAGGGAGCACAGTGCAAAGGCACAGAAGTCAGCCCCTAGCCAGTACATTGGCTGCTACTGCAGACCGCAATGATGCTATAAGCACACCAAGGACAACTCAAAGGAGTTCCCTGGCATGGCATTTCTTCAGGGAATGTACTGCCGACAAGTGACAGGTGGTTTGCTCTCTGTGCCATCAGACACTGAAGCGAGGCATAAATGTTCTGAGCCTGAACACTACCTGTATGACGAGGCATCTGAATTCCAAACACGAGGTGCTATGGAGTACACATCTTAAAAAGCATGACAGATCTTAGCCTCCTCCTGCCACTTCTGCTCAGGTCTCAGTTTCTTCCTCCTGTTCACGATTAAAAGGGCCTTGCCACATTTGAAGAATGTGACAGCATCACCACCACCGTCAGTGGTCACCAAGCATCTTCACACCGTCCCATGGAAGTGTTCAGCTTTCCATCCCCAAATCCTCAAGAGAAAGAGTAGAAACCAACCTAGCCACCCACAAGCCATGGTCCTGAATGACAGCATTTCAAAACTACTGGCCTTTGAAATGCTGCCATTCCGTCTGGTGAAGTTGGACAGTTTAAAAAACAGTATGTCAGTGACGGTCCCAGAGTACGTTGATCCCAGCCGCCACTACTTTTCCAGGTGAGCCATCCCTGCCCGGCACAAACATGTTGCGGACCAAACAAGTGTGCACTGTGCAACACCATCATTGGCAAGGTTCACATAACCACCAATACGTGGACCAGTAAGTACGGGCTGGGACGTTACATCGTCCTAACTGCACAATGGGTTAATGTAGTGATGGCTGGAGCAGAGGTGGAAGCAGTTCTACCTCATGTCACCACCTGGTATTGCTGGACGTTTATCTGTCCAGGTTCACTACTCCTCCTACTGTTCTTCCTCCACTGTCTTCCCATTCTGTCACAAGAAAACCTGCACCACCTTCTTGAGCATAGCTAGGAGAGAAACGACAGCAGGCAGTTGTTAAACTCCTCTGTTTGGGGGACAAATCCCACAACAAGCAGGACTTGTGGATTGGGACCAAACAGCAGACAGATGAGTGGTTGCTGCCAGTGAACCTCTTGCCCGGACTGGTGGTGTGCAATGACAGGCGAAGTCTCATATTATTATTATTATTATTATACATTTTTATAGCGCCATTTATTCCATGGCGCTTTACATGTGAAAAGGGGGCAAATATAGACAAATACAATAAACATGAGCAAAAACAAAGGCACTAACAGGTAGAGAAGAAGAGAAAGGACCCTGCCTGTGAGGGCTCACAGTCTACAGGGTATGGGTGAGGATACACTAGGAGAGGGTAGAGCTGGTTGTGTGGCGGTTCAGTAGGTTGAGGATCACTGCAGACTGTAGGCTTGTCGGAAGAGGTAGGTCTTCAGGTTCTTTTTGAAGGTTTCCGTAGTAGGCAAGAGTCTGATGTGTTCGGGTAGAGAGTTCCAGAGTATGGAGGAAGCACGGGAGAAGTCTTGGATACAGTTGTGGGAAGAAGAGATAAGAGGGGAGTAGAGGAGGAGATCTTGTGAGGACCAAAGATTGCTTGTAGGTAAGTACTGGGTGACCATGTCACAGATGTATGGAGGAGTCAGGCTGTTGATGACTTTGTATGTCATAGTAAGGGTTTTTAACTGGAGTCTCTGGATGATAGGAAGCCAGTGAAGGGCTTGGCATAGGGGAGAAGCTGGGGAATAGCAGGGAGACAGGTAGATTAGTCGGGCAGCAGAGTGTAGAATGGAGTGGAGTGGTGCCA
Source organism: Ranitomeya variabilis (assembly GCF_051348905.1). Taxonomy (NCBI): domain Eukaryota; kingdom Metazoa; phylum Chordata; class Amphibia; order Anura; family Dendrobatidae; genus Ranitomeya; species Ranitomeya variabilis. The sequence continues at coordinate 69,075,279 of NC_135239.1, read as the reverse complement.
GAGTGTTAGAGGGGAGGCCAGAGAGTAGGAGGTTGCAGTAGTAATGGCCCATCTGTAAGGGAAAGCTTAGTGGAACAATAAGGTGGAGAAGGAAGTCGTCCACGCAACTTGGGCACCATCTGTACCTATGATGGCAAATTAGCTTGTCAGAAATGTGGAAAAACTTTATGAGCGTGCCACAACATCTGGCACCACCTTCTGATACGGTCCGTATTTGAAGAAGGCAGCCTTACAACAATATGGTTGGAGACTACCTGTCCACATGTCTCCATCTACTGAAAGATGGGTCTGTTCCATTTAACTTGTGGATCTACAAATTGGACACACAGTGTGAGCTTGCTTTTTATGATTTTGAGGTGCTAGCCTGTCATGCAGCAAGAGTACTGACAGAACGAGTGTTTTGCATGGTTGGGGGGGTCATCACAGACAGGTGTATTCACCTGTCCATTTTCAACGTGGGTAACCCAACATTCCTTAAAGTGAACCAGGCGTGGATCCCAGTTGACTTGTCCATACCTTTGGATGACTACATAGCTATTACAGCTGCACCCAGCCAGTCTTCTACTCTATTTACCATTCATTTCATTTGAGGGTCTCCTCTACAAATACAAGACACAAAAAAACTGTGTTGGATACCTCCATCTCTGTCTCTTCCACCAACACTGCCACATTCACCTCCTCCTCCACTTGTACCTGATTCTCCTGCTTCAAGATTCTTATTTTTTATTTCTACTCTGCTTAGCATAGGGACAGGATGCATCAGTAGTGAGGAACAGTATTAGGTTTTGCGTGTGCAAAAACACTCTATGTGTACTCTGCACCCGCCTCTGTGATAGTACCCAAAACTTTTTAGGTTCTTCAACTGAGTCAGTGGGAGTGATGTGTGTGACCAAAAGGTTTTCTATTCTTAGGCAACCATGGCTGTGTAGAATAGCAGTAACGCGGGATGCAGTGACGAGCAGTAGGCAGAACAAGAGTAAAAGGTTTAATTACAAGGGATACTCCTCCCAGGGAGAGAAAGGGTTAAGAGGGGAGTAAAACTGGGTATAGTGTTGTCGGGGTCGTCACGACAATACCCTTCATTCACCAGTCATCCCAAATTAGACTATGAGCATTGGTACCAGGTAAGAATGAGTCAGACAAAGAGCTGGTTCAATCTCAGTGCATGCTCGTGCTTCTACAAGTATCAGCAACGGTCACAGCAACTGAACTTTATTTCCTAATACACGGCATCATGTAGTGTATTAGGGGAGGGCGTACAATAGGCGGGGTTAGGCGGGGTTTAAGCAATATATGTCTAGTATCCGGTCTTTCTGGTTAGTCCTGACATCATCTGGTGGATTCTCTTCTCTCCATGTATCTTAGGTTTCGACTTCAGCAGAAACGATACTTAGCTTCTCTGAAACAAAACTAGGGCATAGGTGAATACTGGCAGCCTTTTTAAATATAGTTACATTTGCATCAGCAAGCAAGGGGAAAACTTATTGTTTCACAGCATAAGAATATAAAAGTACAAAAAGTGTATAAAGATATATCTTTTCACCCTGACAATTCCCCCCTAAACACTAAGTTTTTCCCTAAAAAGAAAGATCCTTCAAGACTGTCCATGTGATGGGGAAAGGGGAGGTGGATTTCTTCATTCAGACACCTCAGAAGCTCTCCCCTTGCGAGAGGCCTCCAGGCAGCTGAACCCTTCACTAACCTCACATGGAGTTCTCCCGCTGTCCCTAAACTAAGTCTCTTAGCGTCATCTGAGAATAGGGGGTTTTGTCTAATTTCTTGAGGGGGACGTACTTAGGGATCTCCCCTGGATCAGTACCATCGTACTCTGGTGAGTCTACTTCTTGATTGAGGAAGGTGCCAGTCGGAGTTGCCTCAGCAATAACCTTTTTATACAAGGGAATAACACAACAGAGGATTATCGATCCAACTATAAGGAGGGCAATCAGTACCAGACAAGCTTGTTGAAGGAATCCCTTGAGCCCACCCAACCAGCCAGAAAAGAAAGATGTGTCTACTCCAGCATTAGTCTTCAATTCTGCTGCCAACCCAGTTATCTTTTTAAGGGCTATCATGGTCTTTCCGTTCACCCCAGAGTTCTGAGGGATATAGGTACAACATTCTTCTCCTATCATCCCACAAACTCCTCCTTTCTCAGCTAAGATCATATCAAGGGCTAGTCGGTTTTGGAGGGTCATTCTAGTGTTAGGGCCCAATTCCTCAACTATACCCTGAAAGGCATCACGGCTATAATTGACGAATCTTTGTTCACTGTAATATATGTAATTGATCCAATCAACATTTTTATTAATCTGCACCTGTGGGATTAAAGAAGCAAAGCCAGCATAGATCTGGTTCTGGGCTTTAAACTGGTCAGGCACCCCCCTTGGCACTCCAATGGCATCAATATATATTAGTGGATCTTCTTCATAACTCATGTGGAGCTGATCAAGGCTTCTCCTCTTTCTAGTAGGTTAATCTGGTACCTCTGGATCCCAAGGTAAAATCTTGAGCTGCATAACTAGTTTAACAAGGGTGCATTGACCTGTCCAGGCGTTAGGCAACCTAGGATGGAGCTTACCATCTCCACATAACCAATAAATGTCGTACATATATTGTGTATGATTAGTTAGCAAGTCAATATCCAGGGAACTGTTCTCTTTGCAGAAACCTGTCTCAAAGATCCCTACTGGTGTACCTGTGGTGTCGTGGGAATTATAGCAGGTATAATTGTCAGCTAATAGGGTTACTTCTCCTGGGACCTTTAGTTTGGGTTCCTCATGAATTAGTGGGACATAATCTGGGCAATCAGTGAGCTTCAGACCTCTCAACAGATTCATGACACAGGCAGTGGTATTGTCATCAGGAAAAAGCAATGCATGTGTGTATAGATGTGTATTCGCAGCAGCACAAGCAATACATCCTACAGAGATATTCTGGACTCTTACATTATATCTTACCCATTCTAACCATAAGTTTTTCCTTGAGGCTGTTTGTGTTTCTATGGAGAAGACTTCTTGCCAACTGAGACCTGGAATGGGGATTACTTCGTTAACTACATTTTGCAAACGCTCACTTGGGCCTGTTTTAGCTGTACTGGTAACGGGGGCCTTGGTTGGTCTGAAGCTAATATCCTGGAGCTGCATATGGCCTAAATTCCCATAGTATCCACCATTAAGTACATTATGAAAATGCCTTCCCAGTCCAAACGTCTGCAAGTCAGCAGATTGGGGGCTTTCAAGATTTAGGAGGAGGGGGTGACAGTTTCTACCCCATTTACAGCCCCTAGGTGTTTGTAAAAGGGCTGTTAGATGCATTCTCCCGCGAAGACTCCTACCCGTCCCATCCTTAGGGGACATGGCTTCGCTAGGTCTATATCCCCAATCATCCCCCGTATTCCAGGCAGCATCTGACCAATAATAACAATTATTATTATTATTTCTGGTAACACATATATAAAACTGGATGATTCCCTCTACCACCTGTTGAGTCTCGAGGCACTTGACTACATCGCAGAAATGAAATTGCCAGATATTTACCGGGGTCGTTAAGTTTACCCAGAGAATAGTGGCACCGGGATTCTTATTTACAATAGGGGCCGAAGAGGTAGGGGCGAGGATGGCCCCCGGCCCCAGGACCAAAAACAACAGCAACATTTCCCTTCAATCACTACTGTGACTAAATGCTGGTTCGGTCTCTTTTACAGTGTGAGGCGTGGATCCAACTAGATTTTCCTTTGAGCTTGACAGCTGTGGTCCGTCAAATCTTGGTTCCAGGCTCTTCCGGACGTGCCGCTTTATCACTACCCAGTCTCCTGGCTCCAAGGGATGGTGTCCAGGAACCTTGTCTGGGTCTGGAAGAGAACTGAAGACAGTTAAATGCACTTTGGCAAGGTGTCCATATAAGGCCTGCACATACCTAGTCAAGTCCTGGTACTTGAGCTGCAACTGTTGTGGAAAGAAACATCCAAGATTGGGGCCCCTGCCAAACAGAATCTCATACGGTGACAGTCCTGTCTTCCTGTTTGGGGTATATCTTACTGAAAACAAAGATAGATGAAGGCATTCTGTCCGTGGTTTACCAGTCTCTGCCATTTCCTTCTGGATTTTAAGCTTAAGAGTTCCATTTAGTCTCTCCACTTTTCCACTGCTCTGTGGATGGTATGGAGTATGCAATGCTTGACTTACCCCCAGTGCTGCCATTACCTCTGACATGATCTCGCCAGTAAAATGGGAGCCCCGATCGCTTTCAATGACTTCAGGAACTCCATACCTGCATATGATCTCAGCCATCAGTTTCTTCGCCGTTGTCTTTGCCGTAGCTTTGGCAACTGGGTAGGCTTCTGGCCAACCTGAAAATAGGTCAATGCAGGCCAACACATACTCATACGTCCCTAAACTAGGCAACTGAATATAATCAATCTGCAGTCTCTGGAATGGGTAAAGGGGCCGGGGAGTGTGTTTGGATGGAGTTTTCACTGTCCTACCCTGATTATGTGTGGCACATATCATGCAGCTCTGTACCTGCCTTTCTGCGCAGGTGGAAAACCCTGGGGGCAATCCATTGTTTCTGGAGGGTGTCACACATGGCCGTCTTCGAGTGGTGCACATTCTCGTGCAGAACCTGTGCCATCATTGGGTACAGTACCTGTGGTAGGCAGACCTTTTCACCCCTCCCCCATAGTCCAGTGACGGTATCAGAGCAAGCCCCTATCTCTTGCCACCTATTTGTCTCCTCCTTACTTGCCTGTTCTTGTAACCGGGCTAAGATGTCTTTTGACACAAGTGGAGATGGTGGGGTGTCTAGGTGATGTACTTTAGAGGCTACAGGAGTGCTTGCTGCTTTCTTGGCAGCCTGGTCTGCCAGTGCATTACCCTTTGCCTGTCCATCAGTGCCTTTGGTATGTGCCTTTACCTTTATGATGCCTGCTTGGGTGGGAAGCTGTAGTGCATTCATAAGTTGCTGGACTGCCTCAGCATGTTTAATGGGGTGGCCATTTGCTGTCAGGAAAGCCCTGGCTCTCCAGATAGGCCCATAATCATGTGCAATGCCAAAGGCATACCTGGAATCAGTGTAGATATTTACAGTCTTACCTTCTGCTAGTTTGCACGCTTCTGTGAGCGCCTTGAGCTCTGCTTCCTGTGCACACATATGAGCTGGCATTGACTCTGCCTTGATTACCTCATGTTCTGAGACCACAGCATATCTGGTACAGAAGCGTCCTTGGTCATCTTGGTGACGGGATCCATCTACAAAAAGCTCAAAATCAGCATTAGGTATGGGCACACTAGAGACAGTAGGGAGACCAGCCGTTTCCTAAGACATCAATTCTAGACAATCATGTGGTTTGGAAACCTGATCTTGTTCCTCTGGATCCATTCTAGAAAGAAAAAGAGTGTCCTTTTCCATGTTGCCTACCCCTCCCCCATTTGGATCCATAGGAATTGGAAGAAGAGTAGCGGGGTTTAGGACAGTGCACCTTTTCAAAGTCACATTAGTAGGCATGAGAATAGCACACTGAAGATGCAGCTGTCTGGCCATGGACAGGTGGCTAGGTTGTACTTGGTTAAGGATACTATGTACATCATGTGGGGTGTGGACCGTCAGTGGGTGATCCAAAACAATTTCTGAAGACTTGTGTAGCAACAGCTGGACAGACAACACAGCCCGAACACAGGAGGGACTTCCTCTTGCCACTGTATCCAAGCGGCCGCTGTAATAAGCAACAGGTCTCTGTTTGTCTCCATGAAGCTGAGTCAGTACACCCGTAGCATGTCCTGCATTTTCATGAACAAAGAGGTTAAAGGGAAGCGCATAATTGGGGATGCCCAAAGCTGGAGAGGAAGCAATGCATAATTTCAGTGAGTAAAAGCAGTCAAGTGCCTCTGGTATAAAACAAAAGGGGGCAGGTTGCATACAGTCATATAGAGGTTGTATTAAGATGGAGGAAAGCAAAATAAAATGGATCCTGCTCTAACAAATTCCCCCATTTTATTCATTATTCTGAATAAGCTGTACTGTTTCCTGGCTGTAGGATTTGTTAGTATATATCATCATCAACTGTGTGAATGCAGAATTTCCCAGCGCGTACTACACCAAGGACAGAAAATACAGAGAAAGCTGAACGCATCTACGTGCCCCCTCCATACCAGAGATAAGAAAATCACAGCATTCCTCAACACAGAAGAAAGCAATAACGCAGCTGTTTGACTCCCCCCTCCCATCAACCTCTTTCCATCCCTCGTTCTTTAAGCCTCTCGCAACTCGTAAATGAGCTTGCGCTTGTTCTAACAATCCTTTATCCCTCAACATGCCCCTTTTGTTCTCTATGAGATTGTGCCATGTAGACGGCTGCAATCTCCCTGACGAGGGCAATCCTACATACTTGTACAACTTCCCAACATTCTTGACTGCCTTCTTGCCCTCCCGTGACTCTACTATTGTCTTGACTTCCACAGCATCCTCATCTAACTTGTGGGGCACGGACTTCTTCTGCTTTAAGAGACGCAACATGACTCACAGAATACTACGCCCTGCTGCAGCTCAGGCCGCTGACAACGACAATCAATACTGTGTCCTAAAGCACGGAACCTCGCGTTCAACGTACTATGAATATAGAGCCTCGCGCTCGATATTTCCTGTCCCTAACCTGAACAACAGTGATTACAGACTGTCCTGTCACGATATTCCAAACCGTTGGGAGGCGGTCTCCTAATGAGAGCCCTCCACTGATATACAGGTGGTCCCCTCTCGGGACGTCTTAGTTACCAATCTATACAATATCACAGAGGCTGCGTCTCCTATCCCTTTCTCTAAGCCGCCCCCCAATCTAAAACTTTCTCAATCTTTCACTCTATTTCGCTACTAGACAATAGTCACGGGTAGGGTGGTTGAATGGAGTACGATGACCGGTGGAGGAGGTATGGTGTACACGAGGACGCGCAGAATGCGACATCTCTCAGTTGATGGTTCGGAGCGTGGCACGGGATCGCGCTCGGTCTCACCACTCGACCGGTCACCCCTCGGACCCAAGGAGACCACAGACAAACCAATAACGGCTGAAACACTAGCAAGTGTGACACATACAGAGTATATGATCTCCACTTACTGTGTTTGGAGGGTGATCAGTCCTTGAGGTCAGCCACTATGGGTGTCGTCCACGGACGTCCAGGGATGGGTCCAGGGGGTCTCGGATCGCTGGCCACGCCCCACGTTCGGAGCGCCAAATTGTCGGGGTCGTCACGACAATACCCTTCATTCACCAGTCATCCCAAATTAGACTATGAGCATTGGTACCAGGTAAGAATGAGTCAGACAAAGAGCTGGTTCAATCTCAGTGCATGCTCGTGCTTTTACAAGTATCAGCAACGGTCACAGCAACTGAACTTTATTTCCTGATACACGGCATCATGTAGTGTATTAGGGGAGGGCGTACAATAGGCGGGGTTAGGCGGGGTTTAAGCAATATATGTCTAGTATCCGGTCTTTCTGGTTAGTCCTGACGTCATCTGGTGGATTCTCTTCTCTCCATGTATCTTAGGTTTCGACTTCAGCAGAAACGATACTTAGCTTCTCTAAAACAAAACTAGGGCATAGGTGAATACTGGCAGCCTTTTTAAATATAGTTACATTTGCATCAGCAAGCAAGGGGAAAACTTATTGTTTCACAGCATAAGAATATAAAAGTACAAAAAGTTTATAAAGATATATCTTTTCACCCTGACAGTGTCAGGGTGAGAACATACGGTTATAAAACTGGTAAACTTATTAGTCTGATGGTTTCCGGGTGGTGAAAGCTTGAAATCTCACGGTGGCGCCGTAGGTGACACGTGAAGTATCTGGCCTGTTCCTGAAGGAAATTGATGCACTGATTCTTGATGGAAGCAGCTTATCCTGGCTCCCAGAGGTGAGGTTCTTGGTTACCGGACTGACGTACATGGTGTGAAGCAGTTTCTGACACCGCCAGAAAGCATCTCAGTTCAGTGGCAGTGGTGGGGATAAAGCTACCCGACTCTAGATGATTTGCCTGGTCAGGTTTGGGCTGCACACTCACGGCAGTCAGCGGAATGATGATAAGATAAGACCCTCAGTCACAGGGGTCAGAGGACGCACAGATTCACATTCCTCACGGTCAGTGTGCACAAGGGCTGAGGAGCTGCAGCGCAGGACTATCCTATCACGTAGTCCCCTGGAGCGTAAGTCAACCTTCTCCTGCTGTGCACTCTGTCTTCCCACCAAGTCTCCCACTTTCTCGCGCATGCTCCCTTTTATCCCTGACACGCCCCCTACAGTTGACTGCAAAGGTCTGTCTGGGTCAGAAAGCTTTCCCCCTGGCAAAAATGGTGACAGCCCCGATAGTTCCGGAACCGACATGAGAGTAGCTTCACCGGCCCGGTCCATCTTTCTACATCTGTCATAGTACTATGCCAAAAGGTGCTGTGTGTATTCTTGAACTCATATCTGTGCAAGTAGTTTGCCAAAAGATGCTGTCTGTGCTTTGCAACCCAACCTGTGGGGGTATTGTGGGCGATTGTCTGGCTGTGAAATTTGTTTTCAGCTTCTGTTTGAGAAATTTGAAAACATGCTCTGTGGGTGCAATTTTTAACTGGACTGCCGGTAGCAAAAGCCTTGTTGCGGACCGCCAGCTCAATCCAAGATCATACTACAAGCTTTTCTTAGTGGCATTTGGAACATATGTTACTGGAGCAGACATTTTGGAGCTGTGAGGGTACTCTGCCCCATGCTCTTTGGGTGAAATATGTAAGCTGCTTCTTAGTGGGTACTCTGCCCCATGGTCTGTGGGTGAGATTTGTAAACTGCTTCTTAGGGGGGAAGCACAGACCAGGGGCAGGTGGAGGCGCCAGGAAATTACAGACAAGGGGCAGGCAGAGGGGCCAAGGAATCACAGACCAGAGGCAGACAGAGGGGTAGGGGAATCAAAGACAGGTAGGAGACGACCCAGTGCACAGTCCGACCCCTGTGCACCAAAATCTAATAAACAGAAATCTTCAAATGATGATTAAAGAAGAACCACAAAGTGGACTTCTCCACCTAATATATCAATGTAATCAGTATTACAGCACCATTACAGCTATGGCTTTACTTTACATTACAAAATCGTGCTGACAGGTTTTCCTTAAACCTATTCTAAGCTTTTTTTTTTTAAATTCTTGGCTAGAAAAAAAGGCAAAAGTTTTCTGAATGGATCAGCAATGATTGTTTTGGACTGGGTGGAAGGACCTTTTTGACAATTGCCAGAGTTGAATGCTGACTTATTAAATCATCAGGGATCCTTTTACTGTTGCTAAAATGCAGTTTTGCTAATTATTATCCAGTTATTTACCAAAGGAATAACTAATTCAATTCTAATATTTTTTTCAGGAATGGCAAAGCACAATCCAGGCAGACAGGAAGCCCATGGAAATCATCAAGGTGCTATAAACTTCACTTTAATAAACCAAGAGTACTCAGCTCAAGCGTGCATCATCACTGCAAGCAACAAACTAATGGTGCTGACATAAACACACTATTAAATAGAGATAAAGACTTAACCAGCCTAAGCAACCCGATCCAGAATGTGTCAGTCCTCATTAAAATGCAGCTGTAATATTTGCCTAACAGAAATATTTGGAGATGCATCACATGAAATTCCACATACTTTTTAGGAAAATCCACAGAAATCAATGTTGACAACTGTTTTACTTTTGTTATAATTTTGAAAAGTTTAGAAACTCTAATGAGGCTCATCTATCACTTGTGTTGTTTAGAGGAAATAGCCTTTTTTGTTACATTTTTGGTGAAAGTTGTGGTGTCTATGATGTATTTCTATAGCTGCAGCAAGACATTTTTCTAATTGGTGTAGCTGCTCAAGTCTAGGTAGAGATGAAGCTTTAGGCCGGGGTCACACTTGCAATGCGAGAAACTCGTACAAGTCTCTCGCCTCAATACCCGGCACTGCCGCCGGCACTCGGGACTGGAGTGTGTGGCTACATGTATTTCTATGCAGCTGAACGCTCCGGTCCCGTGTGCAGTGCCCGGTATTGAGGCGAGAGACTCGTGCCAGGTTCTCGCATTGCACTCGCAAGTGTGACCCCGGCCTTAAAGTAGCATTCCATCACAGCTTTTTGCATATATAATGCTTACTCAATAGCAATATTGTGGCGGAATAATTTTTTTCATGCCAGCTCAATTGCATCAATATTTACTGTAAATGCATCTTGTTACCTGTGAGCTCAATCCTGACTGTGATGATAATGAGACTTCTGAAAAGACAGGAAATATCAGTCTAATATAGCTCCAGTGGCTAGTGTGAAAATTGCAAGATTTATATATATTTTTTTTAATACAATCGTGGTCTAAAAGCAAATATTTCCAATTTTTTTCAAAATTAACACAAAAACCTAATTTAAGTAATAGGTAATTTTCTGCAGATACCTTCTTTTTAAGACACCATGATTTACATGTGCATCATGGCATCTCTTTAGTTACATCAGGGTGAAAACATGGGTGCAGAAGCTGTGTCCATAAGAGCTCCTCAGGAGCAGTGATTGACAGCCTATGTAACAGTTGGAATTATAGAAACCTGATTCCAGTTATTTAAAGAGGACCTGTCACCAGGTGAAAAGGGACCAATTTTTGCTCATATCTCTTCCTGTCTGCCACCATGAATATTGTGGTTCTGCTTTTCTTTTTAAAATATGTCATACAATTCCAGAGATATGGGGTGTTTTCATTTAGTGCTCATTTGTATAGTCTTCTTTGTCAAGGGGGCTAGCTCTTTTTGTGCATTCCACCCCCTAACCCACCACACCAGAAAAAAAAGAATTAAATATGATTTAAAAGCCTTATGTTCATAAAAAATAGATCAATTGAAAATATGTCTTGTCCTGCAAAAATCAAACCTTAATAATACCCCATCAACATAAAAAAAAGGAATTCCTCTGAAGGCAAAAACAAAATAAGATTTTTTTTTACAATGATTTTATTGTGTAAACATAAAAAAAACAATAAAACTCATGTAAATTAGTATCAAAATCATCTTACTAAACTTAACATATTAACTATACTCTACGATAAATGTACTAAAGAAAATATCTAAAAAATAACTTTAGAATTGTTGAATTTTTTTTCATGCGGCGTCCATAAAAATAGAACAAAAAGTGAAAAATGTCCTCAAATTGGTACAAATGAAAACTACGACTTGCCCCACAAAGAGCAAATAAAAAAGACTTAAAAAAATTAATTTTTTAAAAGTTTTTTTAAGGGATGAGTTGTGTTTGTAGGAGGCATCATTTTGGGGTATATATATCTTATTAAAAAAACGTTCAGTAAGTTTTTACTTGAAGCAATATAAATAAAGCAACAATTCTGCAACTCTCTTTTTTGAACTTGAAACATTATGCTATTCGTCGTGCTGCACAACTATAGTGATAGCTTTCCTTGTGAGTCAGAATGGTAATAGGTATGGCCAGACCTAATTTATATAGTTTTATTTATGTTTTTATATCATTTTTGTACAATAAATACACTGTTAAAAACATCTCTTTTTTGGGGGTCGCCATATTCTGAGAGTCATAACTTTCACAATTCTCCATCATTGGGCTTATTTTTTATGGTTCAAGCTATAGTTTTCATTGGGAGGCAAAAAGAAAAGAAAGAGCAAGTCTATATTTTATTTCTTTTCTAAACAGCATTCATCAAGTGTTACATAATCATTTCTGTATATTTTGCTACTTTTCCACAAGAAATTGCTTTAAAAAAAAAGTTATTTTTTACAGAGTTCACCATGCAGAATAATTAACATGTTAACTTTATTCCGTGAGTTGATACAATTATGTTGAAAGCCAATTTATAACTTTTTTAAGTTTTACCTCTTTTGCACATGAAAAATCACTTTTCTTTTAAAAGTCATCATATTTTAAGGGTCCTACATTTTTCAATTTTTTTTTTACAAAACTGTAACAATGTAACTTAACCCCTTAGAGACCGAACCAATTTTCACCTTAATGCCCAAGCCAAATTTTACAATTCTGACCAGCGTCCCTTTATGTGATAATAACTCTGGAACACTTCAACGTATCCCACTCATTTTGAGATTTTTTTTGTGATATATTGTACTTCATGATACCGGTAAAATTTCTTCGATATGACTTCTGTTTATTTATGAAAAAAATAGAAATTTGGCAAAAAATGTTGACAATGTTGCAATTTTCAAACTTTTCATTTTTGTGCCCATAACCAGAGCGTTATGTCACACAAAATAGTTAATAAATAGTGATGAGCGAGTGTACTTGTTGCACGGGTTTTCCTGGGCACGCTCGGGTGACCTCCAAGTATTTATGACTGCTCGGAGATTTAGTTTTCATTTCGGCAGCTGAATGATTTACTCGGGTTCGTGGCTGTTAGACACCAAAAGAAACCACCAGTGCCTCGTTAGAGATAAGCCCAGTTCATTGTCGGGACTATATCATGCCAGAAACCAGCCCCGGTAGCATGTGAAGTTAAATCGAGAACACGGATATGGATTCATAGATCCAAATAAAAGAGCAGCACAAAGTTCAAATAGATTTAATCGCCTTTAGAGAAAACACTATATACAAAATGGATATACATATACAAAGGTCAGATATGCAAATACAGATTGTAGTACACAAGTTATAAGCAGATGAAACACGTCAGTCTCCAGCTTGATGTTCAATCTTGGAGCTGGACCACATGGTGTGTGGGGTACCAGCTATATCCAGTTGTGACTTCCCTGAAAAGTGAACAGCAAGAAGAGAAGAGAGCAGCCACACGGCATCACACAAGCATTTAATCCCTTGGTCAGTCACTCCCTTTTCCACTTTGGATGGTTCTAGTCCCCCCACCCCTTTATCTCTGGTAGCTGAAACTTCTAAAACTATGATGGATCATAACTTATCCATGGAAAGTAATAGGGTGGCGGTTTTGGTGCCCTCAGATCTGGCCAGGCCCTCATTACGCTTCGAGACCAAACACAGCTTTGCTACCTGGCTTCTACTAGTCGTTCTACATACCTGTCATGGAGGGCTTACAAATACTGATGTATAACACTGACCAAATACTGAACATGTAAACATGGCCTAAAGGATGTGGCAGACACAGAGACCATTGGCGTGCTTTCTGTTGCCATAGCAGCCATCAACACCCACAATCGCACAGCGGGAGTGCCAAAGGGCTGACAAAGAGAATGATCCCCCTTGATCAACTCCTCACACTGACAGCAGCATCAGAAGAACAACACTCTCCCAGGTTTAGAGCAGGTTTCTTAGTGTGTGAAAGGTATAATGTCAGACAGCTCTGATCTCCTGGTCTAACCTCCTGCATGATTAGACAGCACAGATACAGAACATCTTTCAGATAAGTTGCCTTTGCGGGAAGGGACAGCACACCTGAGTTTAGCTTTGTCACATTACAAACCCATCTATCTGCTCTATTACATTGTGCTGCTATTACATCTTGTGGCCAGTTCAAGATAAAAATTTGATGAAAGGTCCTCTTTAAGAGATGGAGAGAAGAAACCCATGATTTACATACATAAATGAGCTGAAACTACTAGTAGTCTGTTAGTCCATCACCAAAAAAAATTGCAGACATTCTTATGGTACTCTAGAGAATTGGAACAGCAGAGTTGTTCATAATTTTAAACCCATTTTAAGCTTTTAAACTCCTTTAAATGTATTTTTATATATTCTTTATAGTCCAAAATGCAATGTATTTGGGGTAATCGAGTTTTTGTTATATAATGTGAGAGCAGAATGAGATAGGGATACAGACCCTGATTTGATAAAAAAAAGACCCAAACTAATTATCTGCTCAATAGTTTATATGTAAGAAAATGAGGCAAAGGTATAAAAATGACCTATGCAAGAACAATTTGTTACAAAATGCCCAATATCAATAGCCCAGCTTCAAAATTCTTTTCCTCAGTTTGTGATATTGTATAATTGAAAAATACAGCCATTACATTACAGCTTCACTTAGCACAGATTTTCATACTCTCACTGCTCTTACAGTAACGAATCCCAGCCTATGTTGATGCAATAACCTTTTTTTTTAGACCTAGAGGATTCCCTCTTCTGATTGTTACATGCATAATCATAAAATGATCATTAGACAGATCTTTGTACTTTTTATGTTGGTACACAGTGCTCAGATCATTGTCAGCTTCTTCCTTTTGCAATTTTTTTTTACATTTTAAGTAACCCATTGCTAGGAGACCTTTCCCAGTTGAAAAGTAATCTGGGAGGCCACCATGACATGAAAGGAAAATGTACAAGTTTTGTGTCTGCCATGTGTTTGCCATATCTAGTCTATTACACACGTGGATAAAATTGTTGGTACTCTTCTGTTAAAGTAAGAAAAATACACAATAGTCACTGAGATAACTTGAATTTGACAAAATTAATTTTCAATTTAAATTTACTGAATATCAACTAATGAAATTCAGACATTGCTTTTAAACTTTGGTTCAACAGAAAAAAAAATCATGAAACTGGCCTGGACAAAATTGGCGGTACACTTAACTTAATTGTTAGTTACACCGTTTGAGGGAATGACTGCAAACAAACAATTTCTGTAACGCTTAACGAGACATCTGCAATTGTCCACAAGTACTTTGTCCACTTCATGACCACACTCCTCCAGCTGTCTCAGGTGTGGAGACGCCTTCTCCAGACTGCAGGTTTCAGCTTCTTCCAAGATGTTTAATAGGATTTAGATCAGTGATCAAAGTAGTCTCTTCAGAAAAGCCCAATGCTTTTCTCTATGACAGTCTTGGATGATTTTGGTTGTGGGCTTTGGGTCATTATACTGTTCGGGAACCCATGACCTGAGATTCAGACCAAGGGGATTGCCTGTGTGTAGCAGAAATGATCACCTGCTATGAGCGCCAACTGCAATCTGTCAAAGACAACCACAGAGGTCTGCTGCAGACCTCTGATTGTAGTGCTGACCCATCGGTGACCAGCGATGATGTGACGAGGTAACCGATGAGTGGTGTCAGTGATGTGCTTCCTGTAAGTGCGAGTTAAATGCCGCTGTCAGAGATTAACAGAGGCATTTAACTAGATAACAGCCGCGGGTAGATCGCAATTCTTTCCATGGCTGTTGCGGGCACGTCAGGTGTATAGATCAGCTGTCATGTGCCCGGAAAGCTATGGGATCCGCACCAAACGGGGAATCCGACATGTGCGTATTATTACAGCACATGTCGGAAAAGCGTTAAATAACGAGACTGACAGATTACAAGTTTGTAGACGCCTGTGATGCTAATTACAGGACACGCCTTAGTTTAACATGTCACTATGGTCAAATTATTTTCAATCTTTACTAGAGGTCCCATTATTTCTGTCCACATCATTTTCATTAGCCTATTTTACATTTTTTGAATTGAACCACAATTCAAAAGCAATGTCTGACTTTCATTAGTTGATATTCAGTCAATTTAAATTGAAAATTACTTTTGTCATTTCAAGTAATTTCAGTGAACATTGTGGTTTTTTTCTTACCAACAATGGTGCCAACAATTTTATCCTTGTGTGTATTTCGATAAAATAAGCAAACATAGCCAACTTTATTTCAGACAATGACGGTCTGTAATCGGCTTTCTAAAACATCTTATGTTTTGCTTGACAAACAATTTCTATGGATGAAGCCGTCCATTTTCATTATCTAATGTCCAAAGTGTGGGCACCTTGAATTGACTTTATCTGTGAACTTTTATCTTTAGGTTTACGTGACAAAATCGGAAATGTTCTGCTTATTTCTGACCCCCTAAAAAAATTATTACAATGTAAAATTGTGCTTGAAAACTGCCTGATGTAGCAACTTAGCAGCCATATGCCCTTGTGTTATGGAGATTCAGCTTGTAACAGCTTCATACAGAAGAGCTTGGTGTGAACTTTAAACTTTTAGAATCCTTAAGGAAGCTTTGGACTCGAGCACCAAAAAGGAATAGCTGAAGTCATTAATCATCTGCTAAAAAATTTGCTAATTAGCGCTTCTGACTCACTGGTTCTCTACAGCTCAGTTTAAGAACGTCTGGAAAAAAAATCTATTCGCTGTGTATTTACAAGAGCGAAAAACATTTTTTTTTCTCCGACAGAAAATGAAATACAAAGTATGCAACGGCGAGACCAAAAATGCAGAGGAAAGAGGTGCATTAACTTAAACTTCACTCCGTGTTTGCTGAGCCTGATATGTAAATTTCAACCTATTTTTAAGGGCTGTTAAGTTTCACTCCTATCTTCAACCCAGTGAAATTTATCAAGGAAGTAGGGTTATTTTTATAGCACCCGGCGAATGCGGATTGCCATGGAAACATGAATTGTTCAGAGTAATAAACTACCTCCCTCTGTTCTCATAAACACGAGGGGTTTGGGGGGGTATTGGAGTATGTAAAAGAAACAATTATTAGAGAGAATATAAGTCAGCCTTGAGAACTCATGTGCAAAGGAATATGTCTCCTTAAAGTCTGAGAAAGCAACTCATACTTGGGGGGAAAAAGATAAAACTATTTATGATTGCAGCATACGTACAAAGACAGCGCTAACAATGTGCCGCTCCCCACAATATATGCTTTGATGCTGTATTAATTCAAAAAATATCACGTATTTATATGAATCTGCTTTTTTTTTTTTTTTTTGGAGCCAACGCGCTCTATAATTTACTTGTAAAATGGTATTGCAAAGAAATATTTTATAGAAATGAATTGTACTTCAGACTGAAGGACATCACTTATTCGAAATGTTGCGATAAGTATGGAGAGACGGTGTATGTTGAAAAATGTGTTCCATCCAGAAAAATTTAATAAGTGGGTTCTTTTTTATCAGAATGTTCCAGCCTTAAAAATTTAGATTATAAAAAGCGGAAGTCGTTTAGACAAATGAAAACTAATAAATGAACTGTAAAGCCAAAAAAAAAAAAGAAGTTTCCCATAAATAGCTTCAACAATCTGCCGGCTGGATGATAAATATATGGCCACTGGGGGTCCAACATTTCGGAACTTCAATGTTCACTGGAACAGGGGTCACAAAGCGTTTTGTGTGAGCGGAGCATTAGTGCGCATGCTTGACCACAGCTCCGCTCACTATCCGTGGGAGTATCGGTTACACATGCGTACTAACACTTTCAAGGTAAGGAATCCTCCAGCCATATTCCGGATAAAAGTATTAAACTTTACTCCAACAGAACTAAAAGATGAAAATCCTCAAGTACAGCAAAATATTGTATGTCCTTTACCTACGCATTTCAGGCTGTAACTTAGCCCTTATTCATGGATAAAGGATATGGATTTTCCATGAATAAGAAATGCGTATGAATAGGCTACACAATATTTCCCTGTACTTGACATTGTCTATCTTTTAATTCTGTTAGAATAAAGTTTACTATTTTTATCTGGAATGTGGCTAAAAGACTCCTCACCTTGATCTTCGTTGTAGTGTAGAAGCAGGCCAGGGCCATAGTCGTGGCTGAGCTACTCAGGCTTTGCATGCCCTGGCCTCCCTCCACACAACAATCATGTTCCCTTGTCAGCTCACCTGCCACTCCAGTCTCTGCACTGGCAGGCATTCTACTCGGCTCCAGTTGGACTGATCGAATCCCATTGGGAATAATTGAGACACAGTCCAAGTATAACTTCAAACTCAACACTTTACTTTCACATCTTCGCAGCACATCCAGATCCATCACAGCGTTGGCATTAGATTGTACATTATATGTCACTTCAGCTTTCCCTTCACTCCTCTCCCTGTCACATGGCTCGAACCCGGGTCCTACCATATCATACTGTTTCTCAGTGTCCTCCCTGTCCAGACTTTCCACATTTGGGGGTTCCTTCAGCAGCTGTTTCGCCCTGGCTCTGAGGGCGTCAGCCCATGCTATCATCTGCCACATGTTGAGCAACCTGCCCGTCTTTAATGCGTGACTTCTCCTGTAGCTCCCACTTCGGTAGCTGCAACTATGCTGTTCCATGACTTTGGATGGCTGGGCTCTTTCATTGAACTGACATTACGTGGTATCTACTTTACTCCTGGGCACATAAGCCCTTCTGAGCTTTATGGGCATCCAGGCCCTTCTGTCTGGACTCTGAACATTTTGATTACCTTATAAGCATATCTATCTGTGTTTGGACTACCAAGGACTTATTCGTGTCAAGTATCCTCAAGAATAATTGTGCTTCATAGACTTTCTGTGTGATTGCATTTTCCTCTGAAGTTTCCTATAGACTGCTAAGCTGCGTTTAATATTTACTACAAGTGTTGTGGACTTGAGTCTCTCTCTGCACCTGTTTGAATCACCGTGTGATAATATAGACTTTACCACTTATAAAACTGTGTCCTGTAGTTGTCTTGTTCCATGCAAAGAGTCTCCTGAGTTATCCCTTATAATCATTACAGGATACTCTAGCCTCAAAAGAGGAGACTGCTGGAACAATGACTGCAGAAAGCAGACTAGAGCAGGTGTTCTCCATAATTAGATCACTGCAGAAAGATGTGGAAGGTCTGCAAAAGAAGTTTGGAAGCTTTGAACACAATCAACAAGTGTTTGGACAAACTTTGCAGGACTTAAGCACCCGCATGGCAGCCCAGGAAAACAAACTTGCTGGCATAGAGTCCCAGTATGGATGGGCTTTTCAAGACATAAGCACGCAAATGGCTGCACAAGCAACTTTACCATCTGGGCAACCGCCACCAGCTAGCCCACCTAAGTTGCCCCCATTCAGATTTAATGGTGATCGCGACAAATTTTGTGGCTTTGTGAATCAATGTATGCTATATTTTGATGTGCATGCTGACCGTTTTCCTAATGATAGATCCAAAGTATTGTGTGTAATAATGCTGCTGACCGCACGAGCGCTCGCCTGGGCGAATCCGATGATTGAGTCTAATGACCCACGGTTAAATAATTTGGACGATTTTTTGGCCGCTATGGCATTAATGTTTGATGACCCTAATCGCCGTGCAACCGCTGAATCTGCTTTATTGTCTTTACGCCAGGCTAAACGTTCTGTTATTGAGAAGGCTACTGAATTCAGGAGATTAGCGGTAGATACTAATTGGGACAGTTATGCACAATTACCTATTTTTAAAAGGGGTCTGTCTAGTATTGTAAAGGATGAATTAGCTCGCTCTGAATCACCACAAGAGCTAGAAACATTTATACAGCATTGTGTGCGCATTGACATTTGTCTTACTGAGCGTAGGCAGGAGAAGTTTGCTGCACATAACCTTATTTCTAACTTTTCCCTTCCTTCCAAAGAGCCTGCAGGTAAAACATCTTGAGAGGTAGAGGAGGTGCCCATGCAAATTGATTCTGTTCAGAGGCGCGAGAGTAATGAGCGCCGCGAGCATCGCCTTTGAGAAAGTCTATGTTTCTACTGCGGCCAGTCTGACCACTTTCTAATCAACTGTCCCAAGTGTCCAAAGCAGCCTAACAAGGTGCTAGCAGCAGTAGGGAAGTATGACAACTATGATGATGAATCTGACATCTCTGAATGTAGCCTGCCTTTAAACGCTGTATTCCATTCACTTTCTATGACTTCACCAGCCAAGGAGCTAAATGAAAAGAACTCTCACTGTTCTCTCCCAATTAAGATCCTGTGTACAGGACAGTGGATTTCCAGTGCAGCTATGATTGACTCTGGTGCAGGTGGCAATTTTATGGACATCGCATTTGGATGAGTCACCTTTAATCTCCGGGCCTGTGGATCAGGAGCCCGCACCTTTTGAGACTTTGTTGGAGCCTAATCATCAAGAGCAACTCTCTTTCTTGTTAATTTCTTCTCATTTTCCTGTGATTTTAGGCATCCCTTGGCTGCGTTTTCAGAATCCAACTATCAACTGGGAGACCAAGGAGATTATCTTTCCAACAAGGAGCAACTCAGCATTAACTGAAGCTGTCCCCGAGTCCACAGCTACGGAACCACCGGTAAAGGTATTTACTTTACCTTCAGCATATAAAGAGTTCTCTGACATCTGTGACAAGAAGAATGCAGATCAGCTTCCTCCACACAGGCATTATGACTGTCCCATTGAGTTGCTTCCTGGGGCAGCTATTCCTTTTGGAAAAGTATATCCTTTGGCGGCACCTGAGCTTCAAGCCTTAAAGGAGTATATTGATGAAAATCTGGCCAAAGGCTTCATACGTCCTTCTTCTTCACCAGCAGGGGCACCTATATTTTTTGTAAAGAAGAAGGATGGGTCCCTGAGACCCTGTGTGGACTATCGAGAGCTCAATAAGGTAACCGTACGGAATCGTTACCCTTTGCCTCTGATTCCCGAATTACTGGAAAGAGTCAGCCATGCTAAGGTGTTCTCTAAATTGGATCTTTGTGGGGCTTATAATTTGGTGCGTATTCGTCCAGGGGATGAGTGGAAGACAGCATTCCGATGCCGTATGGACACTTTGAATATCTTGTGATGCCCTTCGGGCTTTGTAATGCTCCTGTAACGTTTCAACACCTTGCTAATGACATTTTCAGAGATTTGTTGGACCACTTTGTGGTGATTTATTTGGACGATATACTAATCTTTTCTGACTCTCTACAGGAACATGAAGAACATGTCAAAGCTGTTTTAAGACGTCTGAAAGAGAACCATCTGTATATCAAGCCGGAGAAATGCGAGTTCCATCGTTCTGAGATACAGTTCCTAGGTTATATCATCTCTCCCCAGGGGCTGAACATGGAATCTAGTAAGATTCAGGCTATCCTTGACTGGCCGGTACCCAAGAACGTTAAGGAGGTCCAACGTTTTATTGGTTTTGCAAATTTCTACTGACGCTTCATTCGAAATTTTTCTGATATTGTCCATCCCATTACTTCCTTGACAAAGAAGGAAAAGCCCTTTAAGTGGTCATCACAGGCTCAAGAAGCTTTTGATCGGCTTAAGATCTGTTTCACCTCAGCACCGCTGTTGATACACCCAGATCCAACACTTTTTTTCATTGTGGAGGTGGACGCTTTTGATAATGCCTTGGGGGCTATTCTCTCCCAAAGAACTAGAGAGAACGGTCTGCTGCATCCTTGTGCTTTCTTTTCCCATAGACTAACCTCAGCAGAGAAGAATTACGATGTGGGAGACAAGGAATTGCTGGCTATTATTGCGGTTTTCAAGGAATGGAGGCATCATCTGCAAGGAGCTGCACAACAGATTGTAGTGCTTACTGACCATCGCAATTTAGAGTTCCTCAGATCCGCTAGATGTCTTTCTCCTCATCAGGCTCGTTGGAATTTATTTTTAAATCAATTTAATTTTGTTATCTCATACCGTCCAGGTTCTCGTAATGGGAAGGCTGATGCTTTATCCATGCTGCGGATTCCGTACCTGGAGCCCCGTCCAAGACCATTCTACCTGATGCCAATTTCATCGGAGTTATCCACGATCAGGACTTGTGGAAGGAGTGCAGCGAGGCTTATGACGGTGATGTATTTCTGGCCAACCCACCTGTTGATATTAATCTTGTCTTTAAGGGTGGCATGTGGTTCAGAGATCGACGTATCTACGTCCCTGAGGTCGCCCATCTGCAGATCCTCAAGTTGGTACATGAATCCAAGTTGGCTGGTCACAGGGGGGTACAGAAGACACAAGAGTTCCTAAGCCGATTTTTTCGGTTTCCAACTTGCCTGAAGGATACTAAGGACTATGTTCTCTCTTGCAAGGTATGTGCTCATTACAAGACTCCTTGTGTGGCACCTACGGGTCTCCTGCAACCAGTACCTGTTCCATCCTGACCTTGGGGGTCTATATCAATGGACTTTATTGTGGAGCTGCCTGCATTGGGGGGCATGAATACGATCATGGTAGTAGTTGATCACCTGACTAAAGCCGCTCATTTTGTTCCATGCACCGGCCTCCCCTCAGCTAAGGATACAGTGAACTTGGTTATTCAGAATGTCTTCCGGCTGCATGGGGTCCCGGATGAGATCATCTCTGACCGTGGCGTACAGTTCATTTCAAGATTCTGGAAGGGGTTTTGCTCTGCACTCAATATTAATGTCTGTCTCTCTTCCGCTTACCATCCCCAGACAAATGGTCAGACTGAGCATACCAACCAGACATTAGAACAATATCTAAGATGCTATGTTAGCCATCTCCAAGATGATTGGAGCCGAATTTTCATACAACAATTCTCAGAGCACCTCCACTAAGTTCACTGCTTTCTTTGCCAATCTGGGTTATCATCCATGTATCTTACCTAGGTCTCCGATTAATTCTCCGGTTCCAGCAGTTGAGGAAAGGCTGACTGAGATGAGGCAAAATCTGGAGGTTAGCAAAAAGGAAAACAGACTAGGTCTATAGTATAAAGGATCACCACACAACAATGAAGCTATAATAGTAAAGACACAACTTTATTCAAACTACAATAAATATACAGCAAACCACATACATGTGTTAAAAACAATTAAAAAGGCATAAACTTTGCCATTCAAACAGAAAACCCACAATAGGGTTTGTAGCCCACACTATAGTCACTAGATAAACATAGTGGTTATCCTAATACGTCCTAAACTGCATAGACAGCATATCCTTATTTAACAAATAGCCAATGTCTAGTGCAAAATAACTGCAAACCCTGTAGGTACATGTGCAGAAATGGGGGTTACTAAGGTGCTTAATACATACACCCCACTGCATGCATCCATAAACCCCAACCACCAATCAACAGGCAGGTATGTGGCAACATGGCTAAGAGAAAGGTTGTAAGTATAAATAATGAATAGGCCACAAAGGGCTACTTAGATCACTGGTATACTAAGCAGTTTGACATACATAAAAGGAGATACAGCCAAATGGCCAACAGATAGCATAACCACTTAGTGGTGAACTGGCATATAATTACCAAAGAGTCCAGCAACCCCTAGTACGCGGTTAAATCCTGCAGCTGGACTGGCTCTAAGTGTGGGCTACACAAATACCCAACGCGTGTCGCCACCTACTGGTGGCTTTGTCAGGGGTAATGTGTGCATACAGTCTGCCGTTTATATATAGAAGGCATAAAGGTTATTACCTACATCAGCTGTGTCGCTGGAAGTTCCGCCGCATGGAGCTGCAGGCGGCAGCCATTACAAACAGGAGCGCATGCTCCGACGTGCTGTGGGCGTCAACATGATGACGCTACAAATGAGAACGCCTACTCCGGCGTGTCAAAGACGTCGGCATACTCAGGCAGGGTTGCCAAGGATACAAGCCACTACAGATAGGAGCGCATGCTCCAATATGACGTAGGCGCCAGTATATTCAAGCAGAGTTGCCAAGGTTACCTAACGCTACTAATCGGACGCATGTGCGCACGAAAACGTGAAACATCCTGTCTTATTTTTATTTTTACTGATGATACAAGAGCTTGGTCCTGACTCTCCAAGCCTAAAAAACAATTCACATGTAGTTGTGTTGGCAACAATTTACAGTATGTGCTCCAATGAGACGCTGGTAGCAGAGCAAAGTTTCACAAGTTACTAACCCCACACTTATCAATAGTTGTCTTGGCAACACAGAGCAATGTATAATATAATATACGCATGCGCAGTGCTACAATGAGACGCTGGTAGCCAAACATGATTTCTGAAGTTGATAACCCCAAACCAAAAAATGCTCAGCAAGGACGATGCCTAGCTCAGCCAAAGTGCAGGGGTCATAAATAATGTGAACAATACGATAGCACATTGTAACCATGTTCCCTAGAGCACCATTTTGGTACAAACAGAGGGATAGACTAAAGCCTATAGAGGACACGTATTATATCTGGATAGGGAAATTTATACCAGTACCTCCCAAATATAAGGTGATAATCTGGAGGTTCTGAAGGAATCCCTGACCAGGGCTCAAGAACGTTATAAGAGATCGGCTGATAGATTCCGTAAACCTGCACCCATGTTCAAGGTAGGAGATTCCGTGTGGTTATCAACTAAGAATCTGAAGTTAAACGTTCCTTCACAAAAACTTGGACAGAAATTAATTGGCCCTTTCAAGATCAACGGTATTGTGAGCTCTGTGGCCTGCCGTCTGAAGCTGCCTAGGACTATGAAGGTACACCCAGCTTTTCATGTATCTTTACTAAAGCCTGTATCTCCTAATACCTTCCAGGGACGTGTTGTGCCACCTCCGCAGCCTGTGGTGATTGATGGGCAAGAACAATTTGTGGTGGAGGAAATTATTGATTCCAGGATCCGCAGGAATCGGCTCCAATATCTTATTAGATGGCAGGGATATCCCCCTGAGGAAGACTCTTGGGAACCTGTGGAAAACATCAATGCCCACCAGAAGATCTCTCATTTTCATCAAAGATTCCCTGAGAAACCAGGTCCAGGATCATCCTGAGGCCGCTTCTAAGGAGGGAGTAATGTGAGAACATTTTGATTACCTTTTGTGCATTACTGCCCTTTTCCAAGATGGCGTCTTTGGTCTCATGTGCACTGTGTCTTCCTGCTATATAACTCTACCCCAGCCTTTAGTCTGTGCTAGAGTATTCTGCCTTGCATCCAGCTCCTGATGACTCCCTGGCTTTGCACCTGCACCTGCACCTGCTCCTGTGTGGAGATTCTGCTACTCAGCTCTGAGTTTCTGCTGCATACATCGGTTTCCAGTAATCCTCCATCTGGCTGCTTGTGTTTGTTTCCATCTGCATTTGCTGGACATGTAAGCTGTTGCTGCTCTGCTTAAACCTGAGACTTTTACCCAGGCCTCCCTGGTTGTGCTAAGATATTATTTGAACTGCCTTATAAGCATATCTATCTGTGTTTGGACTACCAAGGACTTATTCGTGTCAAGTATTCTCAAGAATAATTGTGCTTCATAGACTTTCTGTGTGATTGCATTTTCCTCTGACGTTTCCTATAGAATGCTAAGCTGCGTTTAATATTTACTCCAAGTGTTGTGGACTTGAGTTTCTCCCTGCACCTGTTTGAATCACCGTGTGATAATATAGACTTTACCACTTATAAAACTGTGTCCTGTAGTTGTCTTGTTCCATGCAAAGAGTCTCCTGAGTTATCCCTTATAATCATTACAACTTCTAACAGAAATCAGGAAGCTCCCTTCCTCTAACTACAATGACCCCTCCTACAATTTAACTATTTACACTGACCCAAAACAATGCTAACCTAGGTGCAAAGAAATGCCCTCATCTAGTGGCCCAATAAGTGTACTGCGCTCTCCCTGCATATAATACACATAGTACAGCCACAGGAACATTAAAATATGTGCGTACAATATCTATATATGTATATACAG
Organism: Ranitomeya variabilis; assembly: GCF_051348905.1. Lineage (NCBI taxonomy): Eukaryota > Metazoa > Chordata > Amphibia > Anura > Dendrobatidae > Ranitomeya > Ranitomeya variabilis. The sequence goes on along the minus strand of NC_135239.1, from coordinate 69,050,029 downwards.
CAGCATTAAATACACATCTTAACAACAGTACGGGGCAATTATATATACATTTACACATTCTCCAATCCGGGACATGCTCGGGGGCTCAGGATGGCTACTGCAACCCCCTTACAGTGCCACGTAAGGCAAGAGTGGCTTTTTCTGTGTCAAGGATTGTAGCAGCCTTACCGAGGGTGAGCTGGTTTCCATATTACATTTACACTAATGGTCTCACAGACTCATAAAGATAAATGTAGTACTGGTCACACATGTGCACTTTTGATCCATTTACACAAGGAGATTTGGTACCGCCATTCCTCTGATTGGTGGGGGTTTCATTGGTCAGCTGAGCTCCCAAAAATTATAAATGTATCACTTATCCAATGGATAGGTGGTCACTTTTGTTTTGGGGACAAACGTTATAAATTATACAATTTTGACTAATTAATGAGAGGGAACTCACACCACATAGACCTAAAGACATAACTGAATTCATTGGAATAGCATATATTTCTGCATTTATTATTAATTAACAAATAAAACAATCGTAGAAAGATACAATCTAGCTAAACTAATAACACACACAGTTTTACCCTTCATATCAATTATTCAGCACATTGAGTAAACATTCACATTGAAGAAAAAGTAAGTAAACCTTTGTGTTAATGTCTTCTCCAAGAGCTAACTGGCAAAAGATGTTTCCATTAAAGGGGGTGTCCGGAGCCATGTAAAAAAATAGGGAGTCTAATATGTGAAATCCTAATACCATGTATTGTATTAGGATTCCACTCTTTTTAAACTCTTGGCACTCGTCATGTACTATTTCTTCCAATAGCTGTAGGAGTGGTTGAGCTGATGGTCTGCTCCCTGACACTTTAAGGTGTTAAATGTATTTTCATGTTGTTAAGGGTAACATTCACTGGGGCTGCAGTCTAGCCTAGGCAGGGTTACCTGTAATGGCCGGCCCAGTTTGTGGAGGGGGAACTGAGACTTAGTGCCAAGTTGAGAAAGGGACTGTTCAGTGGAGCATGTGAAGTGATAGCAGCAGTCTCGGGCAATAGGCTGCTAGGGAGAACATGGGCCTAATACTCAGGGAAGAGGATTGCCAGAAATTCCGTTCCATGTGATTCTATCTGAAGGCCTGGGGGAACCTCAAGATGGGCATCGGGAGCCTTTGGCACAATCACACTGTGATGCTACGGAGAAAAATTGACTTAAACTCTAAGAGGCAGGAGGTGATGCAATCCAAGTGCACTGCTAGTGATGGAGAAGAATAGAAGAATTCCTAGTGCTAGGGAAGATAGCAAGAAAGACACTCTACTCATAGCGAGAACCAGGGCTGAAGTTGTGTCCGCCACCTGTGGAAAAGCACCCATTGGGCCTTATCCAAGAGTCCTGTTTGTAAAGACTGCCATTGGTTCAGCATGAACCTTGTATCCCCTAGATTGATTGCTGCCAATGTTCCAGAAGAGGAAAACCTGGAGCCAAAGAAGACCTGCGTGCCAGAAGTAAGTGTGATGCACCCCACACACAGCATCACACAGGGACGAGGACAAGTGTTGACTGTAGAGTGCCAGAGCGAGTGGGATCATCAACTCGTCCACAACTACCTCACTTGGGCACTTTAACTAGCAATAGCTTCAAATGAGAGAAGCGGAAGAGAAAGTGTTTGGCACAAGACTGAGTGGATGCAAATTGTTTATGAGGGGTTACGTGATGATTGCTGGTACTATAATGTAGGGCGAAGTACTAACAGTCAGTACATTGCACAGATTCTGGATATTAGACTCCCTCAGTAGCTTTTTACATTGCCCAGACAGCCCCATTAGGGACTAGAGTATGGGTTTCACAGGTGCTTTGCCCATTAAATAAAGACACAAAGTAAGAATGGTTAGTATGTGAGAAATGCTTCCAGGCAAAAAACTTTTGAAAGATGTTATAGATGCACATGAAGCAGGGAAAAGGCTATGAAAGCTTTGCAAAATGGTACATCAATTAATTGTGAAACAAATAGTATACAAATGGAGAAAAAATTAGGACCCTTGCTACTTCTAGGAGAGTTGTTAAGATCACTCCAAAAACATACAATGCAACACTGTAAGAGCTCAAGGGTAGCAGCAAAGGACCCACTGAAGACCCTACTAACTGGAAATACTTCGGTCCATGTGTCCATTATATTAAAAAAAACACTGAAAATCGTTGGTATCCCAAAAAAACAGTGGCCCACATCACATTTTACAAATTCAAGCATTCTCCTAGCACTGGGAATGTTTACACGTGGTCTTAAAAGACACATGGTTGTGCATTATTATTTTACTTAGATTGTGTTTAATATGTTTACTTAGATAACAATCAGAGCATAATTTATTAGAAATCAATGCAGAAATTGGTAATTCTTAGGTAATGCTTACTCTAAAGCATTTACTTTTTTCTTGCAAATGTATTATAAATTGAATCTGCACAGGAATTTGAATTTAGCTGAAAATGCCTAAAGGTGCACATTAACTTTAAAGCTTACCTGTCATCTTGCACAAAATATGTAGAAAAGAATTGTTAGGATGCCCTCATCCTCAACAAGTTAAAACTCCACGTGGAGCACATTCCGGACTAATATGTCCAGGGTCTTCCGGACTAATATGTCCAGGGTCTGTCCTGATTCTCCTGCTTTGAAAGGGGCAGTCCACTTATTTTGATGGGGTTATTTATCTTCAACAGCATTTTGCCAGCACTATTGGAGCTGGAACTTCTTTGTGCCTGACCTTACTCCATGGCTTGCCTGCTCGGAACAGAAATTCCACCTCTCTGTTATGTCTGTATGGAGTTTGACATCAGCAGGAGCAGAGAATGGAACACCTGCCCCCACATTCTGTAATTTGTCTGTTTTTTTTTCTGCAGTAGACAGATTACACTTGACAACAGGCAGAGGACAGCAAGGCAGAAAGAAGGATGACACTTAACAATCAGCACTTTGGAGATTTTTAAGGTAGAAGAAAACAATTTTGAATCAATGTGATTTGCAGATTGCCTCTGAAATGAGATCATGTATGATAGGACAGTGACTCTTTTGCAACTAGGGTTCACACTATTCTTGTATTTCATGAAATATCACAAATCAGTCACATTGCATTAACTAGAAAACCACACCCTCCATTATGTATAAGGATATGAACATGTGTATAACAAAACCTGTAATTGCAAACATTTTCTGGATTAAATATTTCATTTTCTGGAACAATTTCAAGGGCGCCAACACTTTCAGCCATGTCTGTATATACATATGATATATATACCATAAGAATAGTTTGATAGTATTATTCCTCTAAATCTGTGTAGCAATGTGAGGGTAGAAATGAAACAGAAAATTGTCAGGGATGATAAAAATGATGAGGTTTCTGAAAGATTGCGTCCTGAAGAAACGTTTCCATGTGTACATAGAAGTCATTACTTCTGGACGAATACATTATGAAAAAGCACAGCGTAGATGTATTATACTTATTCAGAACTGCTGAAATCTGTCCCTGCGCATTGTCCTGAGGATATTTATCACTATGTAAGAAAAGTTTCTGCTGTGTCATCACATTGCGTAGGGTCTTATGGGGCTTTTTGAAAGGTCTACTCATTGATCAATAGGCCAACAGCTGGTGCTTCTAGAACATGAATAAAGCCCGTTCACCAAACATCAGAAGATACCAAAAGTAGCTTATAGCAAAGGTCAACTATGATTGTTATCAAGTCAATGAGCGTTATCTCAGCTCTACTGTACTCATCAGGACCTTGTTTATCCCTCTTTGATGGAAATTTAAAAAGCCCAAACAATAGAATTAGAAAAGCTTAGAATTGTAGCACGCTGCATTTACTGCTGAAAAATGAAATAGCTGAGTATTACATTTTAGAACCACAGATGTTCATTATTACTTACATTTTCTTAAATATTGCTGGGTATGAGTAATAAGAAAAAAAAAAAGGATTTTCTTAAAAATCAGATAGGATATCATTATATCATTGTTTTTATTATTTCTACAAATGAAAATAACTATTAGATAAAGTCAAATGAATGCTGCAATTATGAACATGTGGGAAGAGCACCATTGTAAAAGTTTACATTAGTGTAGTGATAAAATTCTACGTCCCCATAAAATGGAGTGTTTGCACCAAGGTACATTATGACATTGATTTTCGAGTAAAGAAGTAGATGGGTCCCACTGGACTTGCCTCACATGGTTGGCTACAAAATATTCTGAACCTTAACTACAAGATTATCTATTTCCACAAAAATCTATTCTGGTGTTCTGCATATTCTCTTGCCCAATCAATTCCAAAATCGGGAATCTAATGGAATTTGTAGATGATGTTCCACTACAGTCAGGACATCTATGATTGATTCTAAAAGTAAGTAAATAATATGACTAATGTTCTACATCTACTCTACTTTTAAGCCAGAACTCAAAGTCATAATAAACCTTGGTTGGGACTCTATGATGAAAAACCATCCAGGTATACTTTTTTAACCTTTATCCCTTATACTGCTCAAGAGGTAATCATTGATTTTGGATTTGGAGATTGGTCATGAGTGGCATGTCAGATTGTGCTGGATTTTGAGCCCAGTCATGAGTGCCATTTCAGATTGTGCTAAATTTGGAGATCTGTCATGAGTGGCATGTCAAATAGTGCTCGATTTGGAGACCAATCATGAGTAGCATGTCAGATTGTCTGGATTTGGAGAGCTCTCATGAATGACATGTCAGATTGTGCTGGATTTGGAGATCTGTCATGAGTGGCATTTCAGCTTGTCTGGATTTCGAGACAAGTCATGAGTGGCATGTTAGATTGTGCTGGATTTGGAGACCAGTCATGAGTGGCATTTCAGATTGTCTGGATTTGGAGACCAGTCATGAGTAACATGTGGGATTGTGCTGGATTTGGAGACCAGTCATGAGTGGTATGTCAGATTGTGCTAGATTTGGAGAGCACTCAAGAGTGGCATGTCAGATTGTGCTGGATTTGGAGACCAGTCATGAGTGGCATTTCAGATTGTCTGGATTTGGAGACCAGTCATGAGTGGCATGTTGGATTGTGCTAGATTTGGAGACCAATCATGAGTAGCATGTCAGATTGTGCTAGATTTGGAGAGCACTCATGAGTGGCATGTCAGATTGTGCTGGATTTGGGGACCAGTCATGAGTGGCATGTTGGATTGTGCTAGATTTGGAGACCAGTCATGAGTAGCATGCTAGATTGTGCTGAATTTGGAGACCAGTCATGAGTGGTATGTCAGATTGTGCTGGATTTGGAGATCTGTCATGAGTGGCATGTCAGATAGTGCTGAATTTGAGGACCGGTCATGAGTGGCATGTTAGATTGTGCTGAATTTGAGGACCAGTCATGAGTGGCATGTCAGATTGTGCTAACTTTGGAGATCTGTCATGAGTGGCATGTCAAATTATGCTGGATTTGGAGACTAGTCATGAGTGGCATGTTGGATTGTGCTGGATTTAGAGACCAGTCATGAGTGGTATGTCAGATTATGCTGGATTTGGAGGCCACTCATGAGTGGCATGTCAGATTGTACTGGATTTGGAGATCTGTCATGAGTGGCATGTCAAATTGTGCTGGATTTGGAGACCAGTCATGAGTGGTATGTCAGATTGTGCTGGATTTGGAGAGCACTTATGAGTGGCATGTCAGATTGTGCTGGATTTGGGGACCAGTCATGAGTGGCATGTTGGATTGTGCTAGATTTGAAGACCAATCATGAGTAGCATGTCAGATTGTCTGGATTTGGAGACCAGTCATGAGTGGCATGTTAGATTGTACTGGATTTGGAGATCTGTCATGAGTGGCATGTCAAATTATGCTGGATTTGGAGACTAGTCATGAGTGGCATGTCAGATTGTCTGGATTTGGAGACCAGTCATGAGTGGCATGTCAGATTGTGCTGGATTTAGAGACCAGTCAAGAGTGGCATGTCAGATTGTGCTGGATTTGGGGACCAGTCATGAGTGGCATGTCAGATTGTGCTAAATTTGGAGATCTGTCATGAGTGGCATGTCAAATTGTGCTGGATTTGGAGACTAGTCATGGGTGGCATGTCAGATTGTGCTAAATTTGGAGACCAGATGTAGGTATAGCAGAGCTAAGACTTTTGAGCTATGTATAACCAAGCCGATAACCCTGACTGGCAGCGTCCTGTGTACACTGTGAACTGTCAGCAAGCTGCCAATCAGTTATGGAGGCGGGGTTACATAAATTAGCCTGACTGCTGTGCACATGAGATGTAGTCCTGTAGTGATAATCTCCTGCTGAGAAAATACAACTTGTATTGAAACTACAGCACCCAGCCTAATATGTGACATCCCTGTAATCTGGCTTTTGTTCCATATAGTATGCTGTTCTTGTATTAAATAGCAAAAATCTGCTGAAAAAATCCCTTAAAGTAGCTGCTGACTTTTAGTTATAGTGCAATATTGATAATACCATGTTTTAATAATCAATATAATATAATAAATGTTATCCAAGTCTGATTGTGCCCATTCTGGTCGCATGGCTATAGGGGGTGCACATGATCATGTACCCCTATTATGTTTAACTAAGCGACCTTTTTTTGAAGACAAAAAAGAGCGACAGTAGTTGCTGATTCCTACAGATGATATCCTGACAATGAAGATTAGAAGCACAAAGCCCCTTCTGCCACTTTATACACCTAGCATCACTAGCGGACACAGAGAGGAAGGGCTCCTGTGCGGGAACAGTATATGGGTTTTTGCAGTCCATTAACTACCAATAATGCACAATTTCACCTGTTTTGGGGGTGGAAATGGGCCCCCTAACTTCTTGGGCCCCTGTGTGGCTGCACAGGTTGCACTAATGATATGTCCGCCACTGCTTAGCATCAACACACAAGCACTGGTATTGAAAAGAAAGCAGTGCTTCCATTGGGAAAATGGTGTATGAGGAGTGTACGTATGGAAATAATGCATCATCACTATTACATTAGATATAATCTGTCTCACCAGGCTTTTGCCACCCAATCTGAGAGCAGCGTAATGTACAGACAGAGACATTGATTCCAGAGATGTGTTACTTACTGGGCTGCTTAATGTTGTTTTGATAACATTTCTGTTTTATCAGCAGGAGATTATCACTAGAGGACTAGTAAACCTGCTGCCATGTAGTCCTCCATATTCATGAGCCGATTATAACTCCGCCCCCACCACTGATTAGCAGCTCTCTGTGTATTGACAGAAAGCTACCAATCAGTGGTGGGGGCGGGGCTATACAGAGCTCAGCATTCAGAACACTTCTACTTCAGCAGCAGATAAAACAATAATTTTTAAAAATGGCAACAAGCAGCTCAGTAAGTGACATCGCTGAAATCAGGGTCTCTGCCCATACATCATGCTGCTCTCAGATGGGGTAGCAGTGGTTTTACAAGTTGTAAAAAAAAAGTGAGGCAGTGTTTGTATTTGACATTGTTGAAGCCAGTGTTTGGCTGCAGTGGTCAGATGTGGTCTAAGCAACGTTACACCTGCAGCCAAGTATGCAAAAAGCGGTAGGGAGCATTGGAGCTGCAATATGGGTACTAAAGGAAATTCAATAAGAAAGCGATGCATTTTATTACTTTTTCCTATGACCCTCTTGCCCTATACTGTGCTGTAAAAAAGTATTTTCCTCTAATAAGACATTCCTAAAATGTAACCAAATAGACTAAATAATCAATGAATACTCTCATCAGCTGGCGCCTGCTCTCTAATGGTTCTTTACTGTCAGACAATAATACTTTAGCAACCTTAGTATATTTAAGCATTATATAAGTCATCAGTAACTCATATTGTGATGCCCCTAAATGAATTAAATGAAAATGATTAAAAACGTTAGTCCTTGAGGGGTTAAGAAGATAGATTATGATACTTAAACTCTGCTACTTCTTTTGAAAAAGTAAATGTATGAAGAGGCAGCAATTGTTATTTCTCAACGTGTTCTATATTTAATGTGTGATTTACTCCAATTTTGCCCTCATTTTATACCTTTTCTTTAATGTATCTTAAAGATTCCTCCGATAATAGATAGAATTTAGTACAATTATCTTTACTTTGACAGTGTGACATGGAATTACTGTGCCTGCCACAAAGAACAACTATTATCAGAAAAACAGAAAAGAACTTAGTAAATTGATTTCACTAGAAATATTGCGCAGTGGTAATTTCTCTTGCTTGGCCATTATGGTCTGCTTCTTGGTTGGGAGTCCTTTTATTGGTACCTGTGATAAATTTTCTTCAATCTCCTGCTGGTGAGTCCATTGAGACATTTTCGGACCTGACCGACATTATCAATAATTTATGGTGTACAAATCTTTAAAGAGAATGAGTCACCTTCACATAACTGCCCATAAAACAGATATCCAAGCTAATAGCATATCCCCACTGATCCTTGATCTAACCCCTGATTCCGCTAAAAATGCCCTACAACACTTCAGCCAAGAAATATCATATTAACAGATAAACCGAAGTGAGCAATTCTAAACAAATATTACTGGTAACGTATTTATAATATATTTCTAACATGCGGAACATATTGTCTTCAACCTGGCAAATTCACCTAATAGTTAACCTGTTTGACAACACTTAATACCTATTGAATCCTCATCACTAGCAATGGTCGAACTCTTGTATGCTCGGGTCTGGCGGTTTTGGCAGAACGGTTAAAAAAAAGTTTGGTTCAGGTACTATAACAGTACCCAAACCAAAATTCAGACCCCATTCCGATGATACGTGACCCAAATATCTGTTATTTGCCACGATGTCATCTGCATGACAGCGTGACAAACACTACCTCTGATCGGCAGTAAGATTATTACAGACGGTCAGAGAACTGCAGTTTCCACGCTGTCAGATGACAGCATGAGCCAGCAACTTTGACAGGAGGTAAAAAGTATACCTCCATTCACAGAGGCATCAGCTGATGAGAGAGTACTATTCTCATCAGCCTACACCTGCTGCCACTAATAACAGCGAGAGCAGGCACGGTTGATGGGTGTATCCATCTGCATTATAAATAAATAATAAAAAAAACAATGACATGGGGTCTTTCTATTTTTGATAACCAGCATGGCAAAACTGACAGCTGCAGACTGCAACCCTCAGCTGTTAGCTTTATCATGGCTGGTTATCAAGAATAGAGGGATCCCCACACATTTTTTTAAGCTATTTAAATAAATAATAAAAAAAACACGTGGGGTCCCCCCCCTTTTTGACAATCAGCCAAGCTAAAGCCGACATTTGGGGGCTGGTATTCTCAGTCTGGTAAGGGACCATGGATATATCCCCCCTCAGCCTAAAACTAGCTGCCCACTACTGCCCCAGAAAAGGCACATCTATCACATTTGCCAATTCTGATGCTTTGCACGGAACTTCCCACTTGCCCTGTGGCGATGGCAAGTGGAGTTCATATTTATGAGGTTGATGGCACCTTTGTATCTTCAGGTTACATCAAGCCCAGCAGTTAGTAATAGAGTCTATAAAACGCCTATTCATTACTAACCCCATAGTCATATGGTCAGTAACAAACACCCTGAAGAAAGTATTTTATTTGAAATAAAAATACACACTGTTTTACAAATTTGTTTAAAAATAACAAACACTGTTAAACTCATCTTACACCCATTCCATTGAAGCCCTGGTCCCCTGTAAAAAAAAACAAAGCAACAACAGTATCCCTCATCCTGTACGACATACTGTCCCACACCCTAATCAATGTCTGCAATAATTGTTTTTCAACCTGGACGGTGTCAAGATGTGACCATCCATGCTGAAAACCACTTGAAAATGAGCTGCTGCGAGTGCAGCAGCAGTGACTAACTGTGACGCCATCAAGGTTACGGCAGGTCAACAAGGCTGTGTTCCCAGCTCACTACTAGTGTATATGCCCGGCACCTACAGTTATGTGTGCGCCCCGGTGTCTCCTGTGAAGTACATGCCCCCAGTCCTTTCTGTAGTGTATATGCCCCAGCATCTCCTGTGATATATATGCCATAGCACTTCCTCTGATGTATGTGTCCCAGCGCCTCTTGTGATCTATATGCTCTCAGTTCCTCCTGTGATGCATATGTCACGATGTCTCCTGTGATTTATGTGCCCAAGCACCCCCAGTGATGTATGTGCCATGGCGCCTCCTATGATGTAAATGACCCCAGTAGCTCCTATGATATATATACCTCAATGTCTTCTGTAATGATTATGTCCCATGCCTCTCCTGTGATGTATCTGCTCTGGCATCTCCTGTGATGTATATGCCCCCAGACCCTCCTGTGATGTATATGCTCTCAGCCTCTCCTGTGATGTATATGCCCACAGCCCCTCGTATGATGTATATGTCCCCAGCATCTCCTGTGATGTATATGGCCCATCTTCTCCTGTGATTTATATCCCCCAGTGTATCCTATGTGATGTATATGCACCAATCCCAGCATCTCCTGTGTAATGTATATGCTCTAGCCCCAATGACTCCAATGTAAAGTATATGCTGCAGCCCCAAAGTCTCCTATGTTATGTATAAACAGTAGTCTGTGTCTCCCATGTGATCTATATAGAGCAGTCTCGGTGTCTTCTTTGTGACATGTGTACTGCAGACCCCCCACTGCTGAGTTCTAGAAATGATACATGAGCAGTGATGATTTTCCTACTGTGAGGACACTCGCAGTGTAATATACATCTGTGTTCTGAACTTACTGCTGCAAGTTTTTTCTAACATTCATCGCAAAGAGTCGACTCCGCTCCAGACTGACGCAAATTTGTAAAAGCAGTTACTAGTAGCAACATCATCGATATCACCTCACATCAAAGCCACACCAAAGAGAAGCAGTTCCAGCTATCACAATTGGGTTGAGGAAATGTTTGAGCAAATATAGCTTGATACATTTCAAGATATAATTTCGTATGGCCCCCGAGTGATGGTATAAATATGCAAATGGACCCTGGCAGATTTAGGATTGGATTTTGGATTTAGGCAGATCTCACCGCTAAGAAAAAAAAGAAAATAATAATTTCACATGTTTCTTAATTTACCAAGTAATTTGACCAGGCCTCTGTATACATTTCATAAAAGTGTTCCCAAATCCAAAGTTTTAGGGTACATTCACATACATTTTTTGAGGCAGATTTTACAGTGAAAATGTTGCTGTGTATCTGCAGAAAATCGACATCAAAGTCTGCAGCCAAGTGTTATATGTAGAACTGTTGAGGAATTGAGATTACACCCTATAGAAATTATGATGACCAACAGCATAATTTGAGATACTGCAGATTTAAAATATGCTCGGCAAGTCAACATACAGTGGGGCAATACAGTTAAGGGCGCTACAACACCTAAAGGATTATTCCCATCTTATCAATTTATCACCTGTCTATAGGATAGGCAGCACTGGGAGCAGGGCCGGCTCCAGGTTTTCGTGGGCCCCAGGCGAATGAGTCTCAGTGGGTCCCTACCATACCATACAATATAATACCATACACATACCACAATTCATGATGCACAGATACGGCACAGAAATATAGGTTTAGTACAATGTCAAAGATATAATTTACTTCTTATACTATATGAGTGATATCTATTGTAAATGCTACAGTAGCTCAAAACACGGTGAATCCTCGCAGTGCAGGGTGCGTGCCCTGGGGGATTCAAAAGTTTTCATTTTAGACCGGACAGTATAGCCCTCCATACAGTATTACGGGCTCGACATAGTGCTCCATACAGTATAATGAGCCCCATATAATGCTCTATGCATAATAATGGGTCTCATATTTAGAGATGAGCGATTTGCTCGGGTTCCCTCTTATTCGGCTAGCTGCAGAGGGAACCCGGCTTCCTGGATCGCGCCGGCCGATCAGCTGATCGGCGTCGCAGCTGCATGTGCTGCGGCTGTGTCACATTCACGACATATGCATGGAGAGCCCAACAAACAGTCTGATCAGCTGGTGCGATCCAGGAAGTCAGGTTCCCTCTGTAGCTGGTCAATTAACCCCTTCATGACCTTGGGATTTTCCATTTTTCCGTGTTCATTTTTCACGCCCCTCCTTCCCAGAGCCATAACTTTTTTATTTTTCCGTTAATATGGCCATGTAAGGGCTTATTTTTTGCGGGATGAGTTGTACTTTTGAACGACATCATTGGTTTTACCATGTCGTGTACTAGAAATCAGGAAAAAAATTCCAAGTGTGGTGAAATTGCAAAAAAAGTGCAATCCCACACTTGTTTTTTGCTTGCCTTTTTTGCTAGGTTCACTAAATGATAAAACTGACCTGCCATTATGATTCTCCAGGTCAGTACGAGTTCATAGACACCTAACATTTCTAGGTTATTTTTTACCTAAGTGGTGAAAAAAAATTCCAAACTTTGCTAAAAAAAAAAATTGTGCCATTTTCCGATACCCCTAGCGTCTCCATTTTTCATGATCTGGGGTCAGGTGAGGGCTTATTTTTTGCATGCCAAGCTGGCGTTTTTAATTATAGCATTTTGGTGCAGATACTTTCTTTTGATCGCCCGTTATTGCATTTTAATGCAATGTCGCGGAGACCAAAAAAACGTAATTCTGGCGTTTTGAATTTTTTTCTCGCTACGCCGTTTAGCGATCAGGTTAATCCTTTATTTTATTGATAGATCGGGCGATTCTGAATGCGGCGATACCAAATATGTGTAGGTTTAATTTTTTTTTATTGATTTATTTTGAATCGGGCGAAAGGGGGGTGATTTAAACTTTTATATTTTTTTTATTTTTTTCACTTTTTTTTTTACTTTTTTTTTACTTTGGCCATGCTTCAATAGCCTCCATGGGAGGCTAGAAGCTGGCACAACGCGATCGGCTCTGCTACATAGCAGCGATCATCAGATTGCTGCTATGCAGCAGAAATGCAGGTGTGCTGTGAGCGCCGACCACAGGGTGACGCTCACAGCTACCGGGGATCAGTAACCATAGAGGTCTCAAGGACCTCTATGGTTACACTGCAGAAGCATCGCTGACCCCCGATCATGTGACGGGGGTCAGCGATGCGCTCATTTCCGACCGGATGGCCGGAAGCGCCGGTTAAATGCCGCTGTCTGCTTTTGACAGCGGCATTTAACTAGTTAATAGCGGCGGGTGAATCGCGATTTCACCCGCCGCTATTGTGGGCACATGTCAGCTGTACAAAACAGCTGACATGTCCCGGCTTTGATGCGGGCTCACCGCCAGAGCCCTGCATCAAAGCGGGATATCTGACCTCGGTGGACGTACTATCCCGTCCGAGGTCAGAAAGGGGTTAAGAGAGAACCCGGGCAAATTCGCTCATCTCTACTCATATTAGGCTCTATACAGAAAAATGAACCTCATATTATGCTCTATACAAAATAATGGGCCTCATATGATGCTCCATACAAAATAATGGACCCCATATGATGCTCCATACAGAATGGGCCCCATATAATGCAACATACAGAATAATGGGCCCCATATAATGCTCCATACAGAATAATGGACCTCACATATTGCTCTATACCTAATAATGGGCCTCATACTATGCTCCATACAGAATAATGAGCACCATATAATGCGCCGTACAGAATAATGGGCCCCATATAATGCTCCATACGGAATGGGCCCTATATAATGCAACATACAGAATAATGGGCCCCATATACTGTAATGCTCCATACAGAATAATGTCCACTATATAGTGATCTATACAGAATAATGGGCCCCATATAATGCTCCATACAGAATGGGCCCCAGATAATGCTCCATACATATTAGGCCCCATATAATGCCCCATACAGAATAATGGGCCCCATATAATGCTCCATAAAGAATGGTCCCCATGCATTAAAAATAAATAATCAAATACTTACCTCTCCTCGTTCCATGCTGCCTGCAGCTCCGGTGTCTTCAGCCTATTCTGGCTCTCTACATTGTTCTACACAGAAGGCGCGCTGTAGTCACGTCATTGCGCTCTCTACCCTGAGACATTCAGAGAGTCAGAAGACACGAAATACCTGCGGCCAGCGAGGAACAAGGAGAGGTGAGTATTTCAAACAGTTTAAAGCATGGGGGTTCCGACGTGAACATCGGGACCCCCCATTCACTGTTCCCATATGTATACCGGTGTCTCCAACGGTGAGTGGGTCACTCACCTTGTTCAGGGCCTAGCACAGTTACCGAATATAGGGGGACCTCAAGTCATTTTTTGGGGTGATCTCCTCATATTAACCAGTAAAGGCTAAGCAAACAGCTGCATGCTGGTATTAATAGCCTGGGAACCTTTATGGCTATTGGCCTCTTACCAGATTATTTACATCAGCCATCGGCTTTCCTTCTGACACTGGTCTAAATTGTCAGCTAATCAGGAGTGCATGGGCCCATGGGAAGCAGAAAATTGGGTGGCTGGGAATCAGTATGCTTCTGGAATAAGAAGATAAGGAATCATTCCCAACTGAGTTTTCTCATGTTTGAAAGTAATCCCCTGTTCATAGGATAGGGGATAACCCCTTGATTGCTGGGGTTCCAACTAGTGGGACCATCACAAATCCTAGGAACTGTGTCTTTAAAGAACCCCATGCAAATGGATCAGTGGTCAATCATGCGCACCTCTACTCCACTCAGTCTTAATGGGACCGCCAGAGATATCCGAGCACTGGGCTTAGCTGATCTTTGGCAGTCCCATTAAGAAAGAATGAAGCAGCAATATGCATGATTGACCACCACTGCATTCACATGATGCTCTTTATAGCCTAATTCTCGGAATTATTTGGGGTCCTACTAGTCAAAACCCCAGCAATCACGATGTTATCCCGTATGTGATAGATTTTGGAATAACTTACAAACTTGAGAATAACCATTTAAAGAGGAGAATGTGAAGTTTAATCCATTACAATTTACCTAAGTCTGAGAAAACAGACAGGTCAGATATTGTTATTTTATGTTTATATGTCCAAAGACATTTTTTGGAACTGACATAGAAAGTACCATATAAAATACTGAAAAAAAACCCAATAGCGGATTTTATGCTTCTTCACATACTTACAGTCCAAAGCTATAATGAAAAAAGGTCTTTGCATTTCAATTTTATCGGAATTTAAAAACAGCTTCAGCTGTTGGAGCAAAATAGGAAGTAGAGAAGAACTTGTCAAATTCACTATCACCTTCAAGGTCAGATTTTTGGGAGAGTAATTTGGCTACTAATGCAAAATTCATAACTGCAGCAGTTATCTCATGGCTTAGGAATGTTGAAAATATAAATTCTGTCCAGAAATGTGCAGCTTTTCTTCCTACAATGTATTCTTGATCAATTATGTAAATGCAACATTTAAAAGAGATGGAAATATTACGGTTTTATTCTGTATGCTTATTTCAGGATAAAGTTTATTGTTTTTGTTCGTTTGTTTTGTCTGTAGTAGATTTTCTTGCCATTCAGTTGATCTCTTATTGTCTCCCGATACAGGAAAATTCTAGGTATAAAATGTTATATTCATGGCATCTTTCACAGGACAACAATAATTATTTAAATATAGAGTGGAGACACCGGCACCAAATCCGGCACACATACCTTAGTGAGTCCACTGGAGGCTGGCACCACGTTGCTTCATGAATGGAGGTGCAACATCTTAGACAGGCAATGTCAGGAAGAATCCAAACAAAGTAATGAAGAGATGGCACTCTGCTATCGGGTAAAAAAAATCTTATTTATTTAATTCATTAAGATTAAAAGCATGGATTCGGAAGAGCCGGTTCAGTGGTGGACGACAGCTGTTGTGAGTATGTGACCTGGACCCGTTGATGCGTTAGGAGTATGCTAAACAGCCGTCGTCCACCACTGAACCGGCTCCCCAGCATCCATGCTTTTAATCTTATTGAATTAAATAAATAAGATTTTTTACCCGATAGCAGAGTGCCATCTCTTCACTACTTCGTTTGGATTCTTCATAACAATAATTATTTACTTTAAAAAATGATAAAATAAAAATATGTAATTTCTTTATTCACATTTTCCCATAATGCATCATTCCTAAATTTCAAATTCCCATATCAACTTGATCTCAGAGTTATGTTCGTGCACACAAGCGTATCTATTGTCTATACCATTGCGGGATATAAGCAAAAGAAGATCCATTAAAGGTAATGGACAACTTCGCGGGTACTTTTTTCATTTAAATGCATGAATTTTGGACTAAAACTAATTTGTTTTTCATTAATAAATATTGCGTGCTGCCGAATGAGGTTTTATGATGATCTGTCAGCGAGCGCATTCTGATGGGGAATTTGTGAACTCTTTTATCTACCTTTTTTCTGAGATCCTCTATGCTGATTACCAACAGACCAAAGTTGAGTTGAACTTTGTGATCATAAATCAGCTAAGAAGATCTCTGAAAAATACAGATAAAAAGAGTTACAAATGATGTGACAGAACGAGCTTACTGGCGAATTCTCATTGAATCTAATTCTATGGCCAGTAGAGATGAGCAAATCCATTAGCTGAAAATTGAATTCTGCCCAGACTAGTTTTAACAATTTGTGATTCAAGTAGCTTTCATCACCAAAATGTGCCCGTTGCCTTCTTAAAATTGCATCCGATACGGAAGTCTGGCATGATCTCAGGAATATCACATCCAATATAAAATCCTAGGCAGGGAGCGCAGCAACCATTTTAGGGTTATTCAAGGTAGTGAAAGGACATGAGAGTTCACAGCTCAGTAGATAGGAAGAGAAAGCCTTAAAACATTGGACAATTACCCAGGTCACACAACTGCAGTAGTGAAGAAGATGAGTGTAGTGAATTATACAGAGATTCAATTGATAGAGGGAGAGAGATAAGAGATTTGTTACCAGCAGTGTGATTGATTATTGATATCCTGTAGCTCACATCTGTCCTACTGCATTTGAATTACAATTACACATTTTTCTTATATTGCTAATTGTCTGTTCAGAGAGGAAGATTACTTGAACTCTGTGCAACCTATTGTAAGTATCAATCCTAGAAGTGAATATCAACCCTTCCCATATGACTTAGGATGAAAACCAAACCAAAAACTCTATTTGCAAACATATGTTTCAGGGTGTTTGCCCCTCATCATCACAAAGCAAGATTTGGCTGGATGAGATGCCAACGACATGGTTCTAAGAGATAACATCTTTCTTTGTGGAGAGTGACCTGCCACTGTGAGGACTCTTGCGTTGCACTGATGAGCTGCAAACATAATAAAACATCTGTCTGCATGATTTGTAATATTATTTATTGAAAAAATAATTAACTGTGCTAAGCAATTCTATGGTGCTTACATTTTTTCGCTTTAAAGAGGACCTTTCAATTTGAATACGTTAAATTGCCTACATCATGGAAAAGTGGCTGTAGAGCTAACTAATACATTTTTTATTTTCCATTACCCCATTGCAGAAATATTAGTTTGCAAAAGTTAGGTTTTAATGTATGTTAAGCGCAAGTGGGCAATACCAGAGATTTGATCAATCATAATCAGGTAGCAACACACAGAGGAGAAAAGAACACACCCCTACAATAGGTAAGAACAGCTTTCTACTGTGTGAGACATATAATGACAAAAACCCTTCAGCTTTCATCTCATGACAGTATGTGTGTGTATGTGCAAGTGTGTGCAGTGGAAATACAGCGGAACTGAGCTTTGCCTCATTACAAACACTTCTAGCAGCTCTCCTCTCAAACTGTAGTTATCCCTGCTAGACTGCTCCTCCTCTCACACTGACTGCTGTAAAAGGAAACCTGAAAGGTGTATGTAATCACCCTCATCTCTGCTCTATTCAATGAGAGTCCTGATGAAGAGGTCCTGCGTTGACCTCGAAACGCGTTGACTTTGGAAACCTGTTAAAATTAAGTGTTTAAGGAAAATATTTGTTGAATTCAATTATCAGCAGCACTTCCAGTGACACTTCACCTGGATATGTTCTATCTGTAAGTCCTTTGGACTCGTGTCTTGCAGCAGCTGATCTATGCATTTGGTACGTGTTGCTTTGTTGTAACACTACCAGGTGAGCAGATCCATGTTGTTTTATGTGTTATTTTAACATTTAAAACCCTATTGTGCGCTCTTGCTTTTCCCAGTTTGCCTTACTACTAATTACAGTATTATAGAATAGAATCGATACGAATTAGCCCCAAAAACGGCTGTTGGTTTTATCTTGCACCAGCAGGTAAATAAACGCTATAAAACACACTATCCCTCCTGCAGCAGAGAATCTCTCTACACTATGTCCAGGTCCATGTATATAGACCCGACGACACTAGGCGGCTGTCCATTCACAGGAATTTAAGTAGCCAACATGGCTACGGCATTACCCTGATTGGCAGGCAATCCCCGCATGTTTAGTGGCTAAAAATCAGCTGCTAGCCATGCGGCGCGGGAAGTCGAGCATGGCAGCTATTACAGGAAATACATCAAAAACGAATCAAGAGGTATTTGCAAATTTCAACACTTTTTTTGAATATTTTTTACCAAACTTAATTTATGCAGAATTGATGGTGCCGTGATGATTTATCTTACTATGAATAAAAGGTTATGGTGCACTACAATGACTGGCCAAAGTAGTCACGTGGCATGATGCCACTATGGACCCATCACTTGGTTGTTACACAGTCCGCAAGTTAGAAGTTGGTGCTATTTAGTCGGCTTGTCTGAATCTAGGACAAACATATCCTTCTATGTAAACATTTTCAAGCTTTTTTTCCTTTTCTTTGTCTCCTTCGCCCTGTTGTCAAAAATCCAGGAACAAATGTGAGAAATTCTCACAAATTGCATTTTCAATACAAGAGCTCAACAAACCCTTGTGCTCTCAGCTTCTTTATTATTATTAAAAGCAATACTTTTACAAAACATTTTCTTTTTTCCCCTTTCATTGACACAGGACCATTATATAAATATAACAGCTAAAGAAAGGGTAACATACCAGGAATTATGAAAAAGCTACCATTTTTCAGTTCACTTTTACCTCCCTCTTACCTTCTCAATTATTATCTGTGTATAGCTGGAAAAAAAAGTCATGTGGAGCCTCAAAATATTAAAATTTCTACCAATTATTATGGATTAAATATTAGGGAGAAATAATGGCAGATTTTAGGTTCATGTACTGAATAAGTTCATAGGAAGAGCGAAACAGCAAACGACACAATGCAGCAGCAGGACGCATGACTAAGTCTACGTTCACATTTGCGGTCGGCGCCGCAGCGTCGGGCGCCGCAGCGTCGCCGCATGCGTCATGCGCCCCTATATTTAACATGGGGGCGCATGGACATGCGTTTCACTTGCGTTTTGCGACGCATGCGTCACTGCGGCGCACGCATCCGGGCGCAGAGGACGCAGCAAGTTGCATTTTTGCTGCGTCCAAAATCAACAAAAAAAAGGATGCATGCGTCGCAAAACGCAGCGTTGTGCATGCGTTTTGCTGCGTTTTTGTTTGCATTGTGCGTTGCGTCGCCGACGCTGCGGCGCACAACGCAAATGTGAACGTAGCCTTAGGTGGGAGTGCAGAGGTCCTTAGCTGAGTCACTATCACCCTGATTGCACTAGTCATGTACTGCTGATCTCTTAATGGTCCTACCCTCCTCAATTTTGAAGATATTGACAGAGAATTCCATATCGATGAGGGTAGTTTAAATGTTGGATTTGTTTAATCCCTTTTTCTTCTTAGATATGAAAAGCAACAATTCTCTCTAGAAACTATGGCCCCAATTTACCAAGACTGGTAATTTTCTTGCCAGTTTTGATGAGGAGCATGGTGGAGTCAGACGCCCTTGAGTTAAGAAGATAGAAAGAGATGAGGTTATGGTGGCGAGTTGGTATGGTGGTATGAGGGTTAAAAACACACAAGTTTAGTGAACTTGGAGTAGCATTTATATAAATGTCCATTCATGAGATTGAGAAGATATGAAACATCTAACGAAGGGATATTGGTGCGCTGTCGAGTCGTAGACACAGTAGGTGAATTAGGATACCTTTATTTGGAGTCTTCAAATTCATAAACTGGTTTACGGCTCCGGACCGGAGTCATCATCAGGTGAATCTCAGACTACAAATAAAGGGATCCTAATTCACCTACTGTGTCTACTAATTGACAACGTACCAATATAATTTTGTTAGCTGATGCCAGCAATCTTACTCCATTAACGGACGAGAGTGAGAACTCTGGCATAAAGAACGGCTTATTGTTGGGTCCAGAATTAGATGAGCTGCGGTGTTACGCCCCCGTCATGTCCCATCACACCCCAGCTCCGCCCATTTTAGTGGAGCTGAGATAATCTTCTGTTCATAAAAGTCTTTTATCCAAACTGCAGCTCATTAAGTAATGACCCTGGAAACAGGGTCTGGGACTTTACTTTATACTGGTCTAAGATCAATAAGCAAAATCCTGGTGACAGGTGTGTAATGTCTAATTGTTACTCAGAAAAAAAGAATGGAAATTAGCTTTTCTCTCGAAGAACGAAAACTGCCTCTCTGGTGCCACTTAAAGATCTTCATGAGATCAGATACAGGAATTTCAATAGGATGTAAAAAAAAGAAGTAAATAACATTCTTCATGTGAAAAAAAATATTTTTTTAACAATAATAAAGTTAAACAATTAATTTCATTTACCTAAAAATAGATTACAAAAACACAATACATAATGCAAGAAAAAAATAGTTTTCATATGGCATAAACTGTCCCTAAAGGGTCTAGTTTCCAAAATGGGGTTACTTGTGGGGGGGGGGGGCTCTGCGGCGCCCCAAGTTCCTGGTCGTCGCAGTAGTTTCGCCTTCCCCCAAAGGAGAGTGATGCTACGTTACACATTTCACACTCCAGACCACCAGGGGGAGCTTCTGCTCCTATTTATTAGGTCACTCCCCATATATAGAACTGGTAGTCTGTAGGGAAAGTTAGTGAGTTGCTGGCTGAGCTCAGCTCAGTCAGTTCCAGACCAGAGTCTGAGGAGGACAGAGGGTCAACGGAGCTGTGCATGCCCTCAGAGCTGCAGCTCCCAGAAAGAGACATTGAAAGGCAGAATCGTATTGCAACGAGTATGAAGGAATTCGAAGCAAAGGAGAGGATACCAGAAGGGGACCAGCCCCGCTCAGGCTGCCTCCTTCTGAGGCGCAAAATCCCAGTAGCCAGAACACCGAGGGAGTAAGGACCTCTACGCCTTATTTCAGAGACCGGCAGGACAGCTAATTGCAGGTTACCTGTCCACACCTACACCCAGGAGGCACAGTGACACCTACAGAGCTGGGTTATCTAAGAGACGCTATAAACAGGCTCAAGTCACCAGTCATATGGGTTTTGTCCTACCCCATATGGGGGACAGAGAGAGCAAAACACCACATCTGTGAGACCCTTATGTGAAGCCATAGGCAGTAAGGGACTACACCACCGGAGCGCAAGGGAAGGCTACTGATTTCCACCTGGACAAGGGAACTCTGGACTTGCCTCCAAACCGGCCGGACTCTGCCTGCCCTGTGATCTGGTGCCCTGGACTGTGGATGCTGAAGTCTTCAGTAAAGGTAAAGAGACTGCAACCTTGTGTCCTCTCACCATACCACCATCAACACACTGGGAAGCCCTGGGGACTTACTTCACCTGTGGGAAGGTATACCATCTAGCTGCCATAACATCACCCCAGCGGACCCCTTAAAGCAGCGTCGGTCACCCTGACCGAATACCACAGGTGGCATCACGAACAAAAACTCTTTTCCCCATTAAAGACCTTTCCCTTTTACACAGACATCCCAGGGCCACGGATTGGGTCAGCCACCGTGACATTCCCCTGTGAATTGCGGGACCCAGTACCGAGTACCCCCTTGCCCTGACAGGGCGCTCCAGTCCACTGTTTAGTCACATCAGGGGCTCTCCAAACATGACATGGCATCTGCTAATTATGCCAGCAAATTTTACATTAAAAAAGTGAAATGGGGCTCCATCCCTTCCGAGCCCTGCCGTGTGCCCAAGCAGTGGTTTTTCCCCACATATGGGGCATCGGCATGCTCAGGAGAAATTGCGCAACAAATTGTATGGTCCATTTTCTCCTGTTACTCTTGCGAAAGTAAAAAAATTAGGTCTAAAGGAAAAAATTTTTGTGAAAGAAAAGTAATTGTTTGTTTTTTCCTCCCTCATTCCAAAAATTCCTGTGAAGCACCTGAAGGGTTAATAAACTACTTGAATGTGGTTTTGAGCACCTTGAGGGGTGCAGTTTTTAGAATGGTGTCACTTTTGGGTATTTTCTGTTATATAGGCCCCTCAAAGTCACTTCAAATGTGAGGTGGTACCTAAAAAAATGGTTTTGCAAATTTTGAAGTAAAAATGGGAAATCGCTGGTCAAATTTTAACCCTTATAACTTCCAAACAAAACAAAAAAATATGTTTAAAAAATTGTGCTAATGTAAAGTAGACATGTGGGAAATGTTATTTATTAACTATTTTGTGTGATATGACTCTCTGATTTAAGGGCCTAAAAATTAAAAGTTCGAAAATTGTTACATTTTTGCCAAATTTCAATTTTTTTCACAAATAAACTCAAGTCATATCAAAGAAATGTTACCACTATCATGAAGTACAATACCGTATGTCACGATAAAAGTATCTCAGAACCAGTGGGATCCATTGAAGCGTTCCAGAGTTACGACCTCATAAAGTGATAGTAGTCAAAATTGTGAAAATTGGCCTGCTCAGAAAGGTGAAAAGAGACTTCGGGGTGAAGGGGTTAAAGATATTCTGCCAAAAACACAGGAACTTTATTTCTTTACTTTTTAGAGAGATTATTATGAGACTTTAATTATTTTCTATCTAACTCGGTGATAATACAGCTCCTGAAAAAAAAAAAAAAAGAAAGAAGAAAATCACACCTGAAAGTAATAATACATGGAACGAAAATGTATTTCTTTCATTAAACCCTGTAATTAAAACTATGAGCTACATTTTCAGAATAAATGTAATGTAACAGTTCTGGTTATCCTACATTACTTACATACTATTGAGAAGCTGTACAATGAGAATTTCTTTGAGAAGTTAACATAGAAGCGTGAGAGACGGTATTGATTTAAAATGGTGTCCAAGCGTAGGAAACCAGGGACCTCTCTATGATTCTGATTGGAACCATAATTTATAATATAATAGGAGGTTTGTGAAACCATTTGCCTGTTCAGGTTAATGGGCTTTTGTTGAATAGTGTAGAGAAAAAAAAAGATAACTCTTCCAGGCAGTTTTAAGAAGTTTAAAAGGATTTCTAATCATAGGCTTCTATTGAATTATTACAGCCGGTTAATTAGCTGGGGATGTGTCATTGTTTGAGAGTGTGAGGTGGGACCAGGAGATGAGCTGCTTTAAAGAACATGGCAGAGATTTCACAATGGAATTATCTCAGAAATGATGAGGGCGAATGAACTAAAGATAAATGGATATTAATGTGTGGCGAGGCTTGATTTACACTCATAATGGAAATCTAAACCATGTGAAGATTCTCCAATGTATTGTACCAGCATTTAACATTTTCCATTTATCATGCAAATTAGTGGCAGGAACTTTGAAATATGATGCAGCGCCTTCTAGGGGCAGCAGAATATTGTCACACTCCAGAATCTGCTAGGGCTCTCCCTATTCCCTTTAATTGTACAGTGAAGTATGTGACACAGTAAATTAGCTTATGGGTGAAATTCACAAGCATTCATCAGGATAGTACCACCATAAATACAAAAAAAAAAAAATTTGGTAAAATGTAAAGAAAACAAGAATGCAATCATTTGGAAGTTTCGTATAGCCATATTTTATTCACAACAGAACATAAAATGCATTATAAATTGAAAACTCGAAAACAAGACATTTTCTATTTCATTTGAAAAAAATGGACACACTTAGAAATTGATGGCAGCAACACATCTCAAAAAAGTTGGATAGAGATAAGAAAAGGGTGGAAAATAGTAAATTAAGTGGTACTGATAAAAAACAGCTGGAGCTTCAATTTTCAATTACGTTACTTGACCGTGTATAGAAAGAGCATGTTAGAGAGGCAGAGTCTCTCAGAGAAAAACATGGTCAGAGGTTCAACAATCTGTGAATAACTAAAAATTGTGGAACAATATCAGAAAAATGTTCCTCAAGATACTGTAAAATCGGAAAGACTTTGAATATCCCACCTTCTACAATACATGATATCAAAAGATTCAGAGATTCTGGAGAAATACATGTGCACAAGGGACAAGGCCAATGATCAATAGTGATGCTCGTGATCAACAGTCCCTCCGCCGGCAATGCATTAAAAACAGTCATGGCACAGTCATACAAATCACTGCATGGGCTCAGAAATGCATCCCGAAATCATTGTCTGTGAACATAGTTTGGCATGCGAATCACAAATGCAAGTTAAAGCTCATGCAAAGAAGCCATATATCAATATAATCCAGAAACGCTGCTGTCTTCTCTGGGCCAAAGATCATTTAAACTGGTCTGAGGCAAAATAGAAAACTGTTCTGTGGTCAGATGAATCAAAATTTATAATTCTTTTTAGAAGCAATGAGTGCCATGTCCTGCGGACTCATGAGGAGAGGGACTATCCAGCTTGTTATGAGCGCAAAGTTCAAAAGCCGGCATCTCTGATGGTATGGAGCTGCATTAGTGCCTATGGCATGGGCAGCTTACACATCATGAAAGGCACGATCAATGCTGAGCATACTCTCCCATCCATACAACGTACAGTATATTTCAGGGAAAACCTTGCATATTTCAGAAAAACAATGTTAAACCACTTACTGCGTCCATCATAACAGCATTTCTTCACAGAAGAAGAGTTCGGGTGACGAACCGTCAACTGGCAGTCTAGACCTTTCACCAAAAGAAAACATTTGGCACATTATGAAATGTAAATTCCGGCAAAGACCCAGGACTGTTGAGCAGCTAGAATACTACATCAGATAAGAATGGATTCGTCCCCACGCTAATACCTGCCTTTCTCTTTCCCCCGGTGGCTGCCTTTCTTGATTTGGGGTCTACACATGGCTGGATTCAGGCTGTTATTGGTGCCGTATTGAGGCCATGTTCACGTTTATAGACCAGGGCACAATGCTCTCTGACATATGATTGGGTATAGGGTTGCGGTTGTTACCGCTGTGACTTGGTTATTTTGTTCATAAGTTGTGGCATAACGTTGATTTGCTCCACTGCTTTTGCCTTCCCATGTACATTGACACTTCTTTGGCATACAGGTACAGACTGTATAGGTTATTGTGGGGTATACTCAATTATTCAGACAGGTCTTTGTTTATCTATTTTTGTTTATATCTTCAAACCCCAGGGAGCTGACTAGCTATTTATGCCATCATATATGAGGTCATATGGTATATAGTTATTTTGCATTATACTCTGTCATATTACAAAAATATTTGCCTTTGACATGCATTTTTCTGACCTTTGTTATCTATGGCGGGATCTTCTGGGTGATGGTGGGAATTTATAGATGTTTTTAAATTTGCTGTATCAATAAAAGTTTGCCTTTTTATATTTATATTCATTAGTGGTGTGCGGTACTTTGGAGTGGTCCTTTTTCTCTTTTTGCTTGCTATGTTACATTACCACGCCTCTGCACCCCTCTCGATTGGATTTGTGCAATAGTAGTGCGCCAGTGTCTGTTTTATGTCAAGAATGGATCAACCTTCCTCTCCAAAAATTCCAACAATTGGTCTCACTTCCCAGATGCTTACAGACTGTTGTAAGATAAGAGGGGACGCTACACAATAGTAGACATGACCTGTCCCAACTTTTTTGAGATGTGTTGCTGCAAAAAATTTAATGTTTTTCTGGGCCCCTTGAGTCTACCCCAACAGATGATATTAGGAAAAGAAGGATAGGGCTTGCATTACCGGTGACCAAATAGACAACCATACTGGAGCAGAACTTAGCTGCAGGACAGGTGAAGGAGGGGTTAAAAGAATTTCATGGCCTAATTTGAGCAAATCTGCTACATTTGAATTTGGGCAAATTTGCTCATCCTTAGTTTTCAGTGTATGGGAGCCATCTTTTCTTGTTCCTTTGGACATCTTGTATATCTTTGAATTCGGGCATGGAGACCTTCAGCATTTTGTGTGCCCCATACTATACAATCGTCATTAACTGCTACCAGCAAATCTTGCTGCCGGTCTTTTGCAGCCACTGGAGGGTTTTTGACCATCTGCCTCCTCAGGAATCTGGTGACAGCTTCCTCTTTGTGCCATGCACAAGTAATTTAAACCAGAAATCAGAACTAGGTACTTAGAATGTTTATCACATAATTATTTATTTTCTGCAATTATAATATAATTAAAAGATGGCTAAACTCACCAAGTTCAGTAGAATCGGTCAACTAGTTTTTTTTGTATGGGGGCTTCTCAACTCTCCCCCACAGATGATGTCAGGGGAGAGAAGAATCCAGCCGTTGGAATTTCAGTGGCTGATTTCTTTGCTCAGAGGGAAGGCTCTTTCTCAGAAAACACAGAAAACCTCTGTAGAACTGAGTATTCCTATGTATCTGCGAACTGGGAAAGATAGCTGTCAGACTACAGCTATCTAATGTGTATGAGGGTCTTAAAGAGGTAGTCCAACACTTAAAATATATTTTCTAACTATCCTTACACCCTAATCACTTTTGTAATTTGCTTTATTATGAAGATGGAAGCAGGGAGACAGCGCTGTACTCACTTCTCTCACAGCATCCACCACCATGGAACCAAGACGTCTTCAGAGGGGGCAGCAATGCAAGAAACTAGTGAATAAATGCAGCACTGCCTCCTGATGACGTCCTGTTCCAGGAGGTGCGATGGATACTGCCAAGAGTGAATGCAGCCCCAGCCTCCAGTGACATCAAGTTTGAGATTCCTCTCAAACAAAACTTCACAGGATGTACAGTAAAAAACCAGGGATTAGCTAGATAGAGAAAAGTGTAGGGTATTGTGCACTAAAGCAAATTACAAAAATGTTTAGAGTGTAAGGATAGATAGTTAGAAAATATATTTTAGGTGCCAGACCACCACTTTAAGAGCTATACATTGAATGTTTTACAATTACATAACATTTACATATTCATGATCATAATGTCATGCCGTTCTGTCTGTATCTGGTTTTCGGTGTGACAATGCATGTCTTTGCTTTAGACCTTTGCTCCTTTCCCTCTAATTGAGCTGGGATACTGTTGGCTGTTACCTGTGTGGAGCCTGCTTAGTTCCCTGCTCTGCTTCGTAGCTGTACATGGGTGGTTAGGTCTTTGCTCTGCTGCATGACTATCCGCATGTGCGGTCCCTGGTTGCCGCTGTGGAAGTTGTCCGCAGGTTGTGAGGTCATAGTCAGCTGGTGCATGACTTTCCACGTGTGTCTTGGCTTGCAGCCGCTGCCAGGTGCCCTAAGCCTCAGTCCCTGCACTAATTGTGCTGTAATGGTTTCTGTTTGTGCTAAGAGTGTGCGCGGCCACACCTCCGCTACTTTTATCAGGGTTAGTGTGTGTACTTGAAATGCTGTACCCGGCCAATTGCTGAGGGGCAGCTCCTATACATAGTTCCCCTGCCCTTTGGATGGGGCCTGAGCTACTCACAAAGCTCCTGGACTTTGCTATGTGTGGTTTGTGTTCCTGCACCTCTCCTATCTATGTTTTGGTACCAAAGTCCTTGCCTTGATTCCTGTTATGTCCTGTTCTGGCGCCTGTCCTGGAGGTGGTATATCCAGGCCTAAATCCTTGATCCTGTACCTGTCCTGTACCTGACCTTGTCTGAACTGTGTCTGCTGTGTTATGTTCCTGGAATCCCTGAGTCTGTAGCCTTGCACCCAGTGACTTTGAGTCTCTTGTAACCAGTGTTTCTGCTGAGCATCTAAAACTCTGTGCTCTGACTACCATGAGGTGCTAACCCCGTCCGGCCCAGGTCCAGTTTAGCGGTGCTTGCACCATCACACTTGAGTTCCTTCCTAGGTCCGATGCCCCGAGCCTGACAGCCGTAGCTTGGAACCTGATGTCTGCTGCTACCTGGTCCTGAGCCATCCATGTTCTAGCCTGTGACCCAATGTTACACCGGTTCCCCGAGGTCCACCCTGTGACGACATCCTTCCAGGATCGGTGTTTGATGTTCTCCTGCTGAGCCTGTGCTATGCCTGAGGCCTGAGAAAAAGGCCAACCTAGTATGCCTGTGCCAAATGACCCTGGACTGCATCAACCTGTGATGACTCTTGCCATCGTCTGAAGTCAATCCAAGGTGTCCAGCCTGTGTCCTGATGACCTAATGTCCAGCCTGTGTCCTGATGACCCTGATGTCCTGTCTGTGTCCTGATGTCTTGCCTGCATCCTGATGACCTTGTGTACCCTGATGTCCTGCCTGTGTCCTGATGTCCCGCCTATGTGTGCCTCGGTAATCCGTTGGTGCCTTGAGGTTAACTGGGTGGTACCCTTCTGGGAGGCGTGGAATCGGGAGCCTGGCACAGTCATGTTTGGTTTATGTACTGTCTGAGTTTACTTTAGTAAACTTTACTTTCCTAATCCCTGAATTTGTGTGGTGTAATCAAGTCCTACATGTCTCTTTCCTTGTCCACATGGGCAGCTGCCACAGAACCCCGGTCTCTGCCCTACCCTAGCTTGGGTAGGCCCGGGTCCCCCTCTGCGGTACAAAGGGACTGTAGTGCATCCCCGGGGGACGCGCGCCCCTCGCCATCGTGGTCGGTCGGTGTGGGGGCGTTTATGGGTTGGACCGCATTAGCGGCTGCAGCTGACCGTGACACATAAGCCCTAAACAACTTTAAGTTGAAAGAGAGAAATTTTCAAATATACAATGCTTACAAGTAACTACAGCCTGGACAGTTTTATATGAGCATTTTGGCAAAATATATAAAGCCCCAATATTACCAATGGTCATAGGTCCTAGAGGTTGTGACACTGAATAGTGGAATAGTCTCTAATAGCAATCACAGATGTCTTGCTGAAGGCATACAGATACAAGGTACAATTGGAAATAGAAAGCGTAAGTTTTAAAATCGGAGATAAGGGTAGGCAAAGTTTGGTCAGTGTGGATGGACAGATAAAGGTCAGGGTAGGCGGTAATTAGTATGCCTGGTCAATACACAATCCAGGTCAAATCCAAATATAGAAAAAGGAAAATTATACTGTCACAACCTTGTGGCTCAGGTAAGGTGAAAGTGAAATGCTCAGTACAGCAAAGAAGATATAGCCAATAGTGGGGTCTTAGTTAAGGCATATTGGCCATAGCAGTCGAGTAAGCCACCAGCATCCCATTGTACTACTTAAGGTTTTATTGTACAGATTTCCATATTCTCTTTCATGTCAGAGAATTATAGGTTTCAAGTTTTCAATGTATTATTGGACCTTTTGTCAATTACTGCCTGTACTGCTGGGCTAGTTGATTGGTATGGCCACTGTGCCGGTATATGTGGCAAGGGTTGATGAGTTTCACAAAGCCTCACAGTGCAATCAATGAACTGTACAATTACAATCAAGCTGCGGGATACATGGCATTAAATATATTCTATTTTTTTTTAACTACACAGTAGCATTTAGTCCATATATTTAATTCTTAAATATAGATTTGGTACATCCCTATTGCTATTAAATACCGGTTGTTCCTATGGAGCTAAGTATACTATGAAATACCTTCCTCCTATGATATATAATTATGGTACCCCAATTAGATTCACCTCCTGCACTAAATTCAGTTCTTGTAGCTGAATATGAGGAACTGCAAAGCATTAGTATTAGGCTTATGAGCACTCAGTACTGCTGACGAATCCATCAAACTGTCTGCTGGATCCTATCATTGTCGCTGGAATCATCAATCTTAGCTTTCAATCATTAGTCTGTTTAATGTTACTGCATGTTCAACATTAGCCACATTATATCATAGACTTATGTGAGGTCACATCAGATTAGTAGCAGAACACAAATTTACTATGTATCATAATTATTACTTAATACTGGAAAAAAATAGCCAAAATGCTACATTCAGCTTTTTATACTATGTACATTGACAAAAAGCTGCCAATCAGTGGTAAGGGAGTGGTATACACAGCAGGTGACTAAGAGGCAGGTGACACCTAGTTCTGTTGTGATAATCTCCTGCTAATAAAACAGTGATTTTATTGGATAACAGCACACAACCCAGTATGTGACATATCCCTGGAATCGGGCTCTCAGACGCTACATCAGTGGTCCCCAACCTTTCTGACCTTGAAAACTACATTCAGCTATGAGAGAGGTTCGCAAGCCACATCCAGCTCCCAACCCACTTACAGTAGTGGCAACCAAAGACCCCATTACGGGTATAATGATAACCAAAACATTTCCACAGAAACCACCCTAAAGCAGTATACTAAGATTCAAGGGTTCCCACAATACCCCTATTCAGTATCATCCCCTCAAGTAGTTCTAACACACTGTCGCATCCAGCTTCAAGTACCTCCTCTGACAGTTAGTATCATCCTGTCTCCAGCGTACCATACTTAAATGAACTCTAAACCCCTAAGACCAGTATATACAGTATATATAGCCAGATCTGATTTTCTGTGCTGGGCTACACAAAAAATTCACCATTTTGAGATGTGCTCTTCATACCTGTTGGCTAGACCTTGAGCTAATGTACCAAGCTGGAAGACAGCCGAGAGACACAATTCATGAGACAGTGAGCAACATGTGGCTCACAAGATATAGGTTGGGGACACCTACCGTACATCATGCCACTCTCAGATTACATAGCAAAAACCTACTGACAGATTTCCTTTTATTCGCCTAATAACTGCCAGCTATTGTATATCTTTTGCATACAACTCTATTGCTCTATTTGGATTAGCATTCCGTGTTTTGACCCAGATGTATTCCCGATATGTCTCCTGGTTGACCACAAGATACCTTTACTGATTTGATCTTTGTTCTGTCTGACACGTCTTGGCTTTTTGATTGTGGTTGACCTCTTGTGTTTGACCAAGATTTGCCTTACTATACATTTCAATCTAATTTTGTTCTTGTTCCAATATTTCTGGTACCATCCAGGCTTGTTAGATTTATACCTTCTGCTTGCTCTACTGATTGGCCTCTAATCTGCAAATGCAGCCTAGGACCTCAGCTGCAAAAGACCAGAGACCTGTATAGAGATGAAAGGGTGAAACCAGGGGAAATTGCTTTCTAATTTAATGAATAATGAAACATCATCTAATAATAATGTTTGATGTAATTTATAATGCAGTAAATCAAAATATCTGTAACTATAGTTTGATCACAATATTTGATTGCGGTACTAGAGTTGATGCCTTCAAGATTGTATGGATGACCCGGCTTGTATTTTTTGAAAGGTTTTGCAAATAGTGCATAGTCTTTATGGGTCTAGGAGTACCACTACATGACAATTTGAACAGAATGTGCCCTCTTGAATGTCTCATACAGTGTGCATCTGAGTTCCTCTTACATCACATTTTGGGCAGTTGGTGTAGGCCTGCTGTCCTGGAAGCCCTGTCAAATTCAGGCAACACACAGGAAGGAGTCCCAACTTGGAGTCAAATAATTTCCAAAAATTAGGGGCAGACACCAGGAAAAGTGGCATAATTTTACCCACAGTAGAAATTATAAAATGGCACAGCATGGATGGATGGAACAGGGCCTGTCCCAGCATTTCTAGCATACAAACCAGTAAGAGGTGGATGAATGACAGGTATAGGCCTGGTATTCTGAGACCTTTTCCACTACAGGCAACCCACCAAATGGAGACCCAACTTGGAGTCTCAACATTTCAAAAAAATATTGGCACACACCACTCAAGTGCTATCAATTTCCCCACAGTAGAAATAGTATAATGGTGCTCTGAGACCACTTCCACTACAGGCAACCTACCAGATGGAGACCCAACTTGGAGTCTCCACATTTCAAAAAAATATTTCCACACACTACCAAAGTGGCATCAATTTCCTCAGAGTAGAAATAGTATAATGGTGCTCTGAGATCCCTGCCACTGCAGGCAACACAAAACAAGGAGACGCAAATAAGAGTCCCCATTTACCAAAAATTTGGTTTGTCGTGACTCAGGTGGAAGCAAAAGGAGGAAGAATGGGAAGTGGTGAAATGCACCCTGTCAGACATACGGGTTTTGTTAGCAAACCAACATGAGAAAACCGAGTGCAAAATAGGTCTCATAAAAAATAACATTTTATTTCAATATTTTTAAAAGAATAATATAACTGAACAAGCATAAATAAGACACAAACAGAGCACTCCTGAAAAAAGTGGTGCCAGCATGCATGTAAATAAACTTAGCAGAGAATTATTTCATATGTATATTTGCAGCAGGGCAATCAGCTGTCAGAAACCATCTGTATCCACCAGGCAGAAAGGCAGCATTTCCATGGACAACAGATTGGAGATGGTAAAGTTCAAGCTCATAGTTTTGGCATGTGTAGGAGGAAAAAATCTTTTACGTGACCACAACTGCTGGACCGAGGGCTGGATGCTGTGCTGAGAGATGGTGGAGTAGGGTGTGTACAACAAACTGCTGGACTGTGAATGAGGTGCAGGTGGAGATGTTATGGTGGATTGAGAAAGATGTGGTGTGTTCGGTGTCTGAGATCAGTCAGAAATAGCAGGCATGTCTACTTCCATAACAGCTGATGTGCTCTCACTCACAACAACTGTACCAGGTAAACAAGTGAAGGTTCTACAGTCGCAGACCTGTGTGAGAACACTTGCTACGTTGATAGAGGCAGCTAATGTGATTGATGGGGCGGCCAGTGGGTGGCAAGGCCCGCTAGGCCGCATCTTAGCTCAGTGAGATTCCCATAGTAATGCATGTTGATTGTGCATGTGCCGGTTCATGCATGTAGTAGTCAAATTATTGGTATT
The DNA here is from genome assembly GCF_051348905.1 of Ranitomeya variabilis. Taxonomy (NCBI): domain Eukaryota; kingdom Metazoa; phylum Chordata; class Amphibia; order Anura; family Dendrobatidae; genus Ranitomeya; species Ranitomeya variabilis. The sequence goes on along the minus strand of NC_135239.1, from coordinate 69,017,198 downwards.
TTTGCTTCTACTGAGTCATTTTTTAAAAGTTGGCAGATAATGTGAGTTAGGTCATCCTTTGAGGACTCAAAATAGGCCTAGGCTAGGCAACACTTTCCGCCCAGGTGAAATACAGACCCGTGACCGCTACTGGCCACAGCTAGAGTTGTGGCTGAAGATGCAGTGCTTGTCATGGTTGCATCACTCTGTGCCTGTGCTGGAAGCCGCAATGTAACCTCCTTATCGTTCTCCATCTCCACCTCTTCTGCTGAGCTACTCAGCTGCGTGCCTCTGGCTTCACACCAAGGATTCTACAACCTCATCATCCTCTCTGTTCTCCTACTCCTTTCCCTGAGAGTCACCCTCCTTTTCCTGCCTTGACAGCACAGTACAGTACGCGTGTGCCTCAGGTATCTGAGTCTCATCAGAATCACCTCCACCCCCAGGGGTTAACGTCTGGTGATGAGGATCTGGACTCTGCTTGGACCCTACTTTGTCCGGCCCCCAAACCTACTGAAAAAATATTTGGGCATCAGTGCAGATGCTTTCCTCCTCTTGAGTCAGTGAATCTTTGAAGCAGATCTCTGATCCCATGGAATTGAATGTGTGAACAGCTCTGCAGACTTGCTCATCTGTGGTTGCCCATAGTCAGTTGGGCGATTGGAGAGTTGTGACGCAGGAGGAAAAAATGGTAATTGTGGTACCACCTCTGATGACTGTACTGTGTGTGATGTTAGGGTGGAGGAAGAGGAGGAGAGGCCACTTTATGCAGTTCTTGCTATCCACTGGAGCACATCCCTTTTCTGGCCCTCATAATTTGCACAAAGGATTTATATGCTGAAATGTGGACTGGTAGCTGGACCACATAATTAGCACAATGAATTTATATGCTGAAATGTGGACTGGTGGCTGGACCATACAACTTGCACAAAGGATTTATATGCTGAAAGGTGGACTGGTGGCTGCACCACAGAATTAACACTCCAGATTTATACACTGGAAGGTCAATTTGACATAGGATCTTATCTATCTGAACTTGCTGAAAATAAACCACCTTGCTAACTATCTGCAGCAGCCGATACTTGCAGCGGCCGCAACTTCACTACGCTGTTACACTCACAAGATGGCGCCGAAACCACATGTCCGCATTTTATATGGAGAGGGACATGTGACTTAGTCAGCCAATGACACAAGCCCTTGTCTCTGAACATTGTGGATGGTTTCTACTCCCTGACTGGCTGCCAGAATCTCCACACATTAAGCTAATTAAAAAAAAGAAGTAACAGTCTGCCTCTCCTCTGACTTCTCCCCATACCCTCCCCCATCAAACATGTCCTACCAGCTCATCATACAGCATATTATACTAGCCTAAGGGTACCGTCACACAGTGCAATTTCGATCGCTACGACGGTACGATTCGTGACGTTCTAGCGATATCGTTACGATATCGCAGTGTCTGACACGCAGCAGCGATCAGGGATCCTGCTGAGAATCGTACGTCGTAGCAGATCGTTTGGAACTTTCTTTCGTCGCTTGATCACCCGCTGACATCGCTGGATCGTTGTGTGTGACAGCGATCCAGCGATGCGTTCGCTGGTAACCAGGGTAAACATCGGGTAACTAAGCGCAGGGCCGCGCTTAGTAACCCGATGTTTACCGTGGTTACCAGCGTAAAAGTAAAAAAAAAAAAAAAACGTACATGCTCACCATCTGATGTCCGTCCGGTCCCTTGCCGTCCGCTTCCCGCTCTGACTGTCTGCCGGCCGGAAAGTGAGAGCAGATCACAGCGGTGACGTCGCCGCTGCACTCTGCTCTCACTGTACGACCGGATCTGTCAGAGCAGGAAGCGGACGGCAAGGGACCGGACGGACATCAGATGGTGAGCATGTACGGTTTGTTTTTTTTTACTTTTACGCTGGTAACCACGGTAAACATCGGGTTACTAAGCGCGGCCCTGCGCTTAGTAACCCGATGTTTACCCTGGTTACCCGGGGACTTCGGCATCGCTCCAGCGCCGTGATTGCAACGTGTGACCGCAGTCTACGACGCTGGAGCGATAATCATACGATCGCTGCGACGTCACGGATCGTGCCGTCGTAGCGATCAAAATTGCACTGTGTGACGGTACCCTAAGTCCTAACAAAAACATTAGTGCAAACTCAATCATTTTCTGAACTGTGGCCGAATTTTGCCTAATTTTGCCTAATTTGAGGAAAGGCTTAAGAATCAGAGTATGAATCTGAATGGGCAAAGTTTGTGCCAAACTTGAGATTGGAGAACATTTTCCAAACAAGTTCGCTCATCTCTAATCATAAAGGCAATCTGTACTATATCTACAGTATGTAGTTCAAAAGCAAGATGTTAGGACTATATTATGCTTACTTACTTAGTGCCATCATGTTCCATAGCACTTTATAGACATCACTGTCCCCATTCAAGCTCACAATTTTATTTACCTATCAGTATGTCTTTCAAGTCTGGGAAGAAACCAGTGAACCCAGAAAAACCCATGCAAACACAGAGAGAACATACAGACTCCTTGCAGATGTTGTCCGTGGTGGGATTTGAACCTGGGACCCCAGGTTCTATCCACTGAACCACCGTGCTGCCATAGACAAGTTACCAGACTGGTGCAAAATATTGATGAAAATCCACTCTAAAACGTGCCATAGATAAGAGAAATATATCTGCATATCCAATGACAGATTCAGCTAGATTTGGTGAGATCTGCTGACAATGAGATGGATGTATAATATGAATATTTGCAAACAAATTTGTCAAAGCAGTGACATGGCTTCTCCTTAAGACCCATAACCTGAGCTTGATAACATTGGATAACACACTCAATTTGATTAGATTTTTGTCCCATCCTCTAAAGGTACCTTCACACGAAACGACTTTACAACGAGAACGACAACGATCCGTGACGTTGCAGCGTCCTGGATAGCGATATCGTTGTGTTTGACACGCAGCAGCGATCTGGATCCTGCTGTGATATCGCTGGTCGGAGCTAGAAGTCCAGAACTTTATTTGGTCGTCAGATCGGCATGTATCGTCGTGTTTGACAGCAAAAGCAACGATGCCAGCAATGTTAAACATGGAGCTAACGACCTGTGAGAACGATAAGTGCGTCACCGCTACGTCACAGGATCGCTCCTGCGTCGTTCTGGAGCTGCTGTGTTTGACATCTCTACAGCGATGTAAACAGCGACGCTGCAGCGATCAGATCGTTGTCGTTCTCGTTGTAGAGTCGTTTCGTGTGAAGGTACCTTTAGGGTACTGTCACACATTGAAATTTCCATCGCTACGACGTTACGATTCGTGACGTTCTAGCGATATCGTTACGATATCGCTGTGTCTGACACGCTACTGCGATCAGACACCCTGCTGAGAATCGTACGTCGTAGCAGATCGTTTGGAACTTTCTTTCGTTGCTTGATCACCCGCTGACATCGCTGGATCGTTGTGTGTGACAGCGATCCAGCGATGTCTTCGCTTGTAACCAGGGTAAACATCGGGTAACTAAGCGCAGGGCCGCGCTTAGTAACCCGATGTTTACCCTGGTTACAAGCGTAAACGTAAAAAAACAAACCGTACATGCTCACCCGTCGGTGTCCTTCAGGTCCCTTGCCGTCTGCTTCCTGCTCTGAGTGCCGGCCGGAAAGTGAGAGCAGATCACAGCGGTGCTGCGATCTGCTCTCACTGTACGGCTGCACTCAGAGCAGGAAGCAGACGGCAAGGGACCTGAAGGACACCGACGGGTGAGTATGTACTGTTTGTTTTTTTACATTTACGCTGGTAACCAGGGTAAACATCGGGTTACTAAGCGCGGCCCTGCGCTTAGTTACCCGATGTTTACCCTGGTTACCTGGGGACTTCGGCATCGCTCCAGCGCCGTGATTGCAACGTGTGACCGCAGTCTACGACGCTGGAGCGATGATTATACGACGCTGCGACATCACGAATCGTGCCGTCGCAGCGATGAAAATTTCAATGTGTGACGGTACCCTAACAGAACATTTCTCAAGTGGTTTTAAGAAGACTGTTGATTATGCCTTATCTCTATGGGTCCTCCAACCCTGGGGTCATCATGGTATGAAGGCACTATCTAAAACGCATATAGTATCTGTTCAGTCTGCTTCTCTCTCAAACCCCTGTGACTTTTTATGTAGATGACTGGAAGGGGGAAACCGCCAATAGGAAGACGAAATGATGGGAGTTAATTACAATCTGGCAGTAAATGTGTAAATAAAGCACAAAAAAGGGAGATAATCAGGCTATGTCCCCAGGACCTTCTTCACCTTCGCTCACATGCAGAACAGCCAGCATCTCTATTTAAAAGCTAATTTTGTGAGTCTCGGGTTAAAAGGGGTTAACAGCGTCTTGCCTGTAACACATGATTGGTCTTTATGAGGTTACCGTGTGCGTCTGTCTGAGGCCTACAGATGATGCTAAAGAGACTATAATGACAGCAATTCAAAGCAATCTAATTATGCAAACGCGAGGCTAAACAATTTCATCATCCCTAAATTAGATCGTCTTAATGAGATAAAGACACCAATTAATCCTGAATTAATTTCAATAGCCCATTTCAGGCAAACACTTTAATATGCAAATGTAAATGAGAAACAAAGCCTTGCGTGCACTGGCAGAGTTCAGGAACCTCTGGGTTTGCAGCTGGCCGAGGTATAAGCAGAACAGCAGCACAAACACACAAATGGCTGGCTGATAAGGCCCATTTAACACAGTCAGGTCATGTTAGCTACTTGTTGTATATTTATCCCCGTTGTTTCCCGTTGTTTCCCTATTTAGGGTTCCCTTATGTCTGTCACAAGCAATTGTTTTTGCTCTTTCCCTGAATCAGCCTTGTAAAACCTCCGCGTGGAGGTTGGATCATGCATGTTTTTTGACTGTGGATGTGTTTAAAAGCTCTCCGGCAATCTAATCTGAAGTAAATGCAGTGTTAAACTAGCAATCTATATCCAAAACTCCGTAATGCAATCTCTCCAGTCACCCATCTGTGACGTCGCTGACAGTACTTAAAATATAACGTTTGAGAAATAGAAAAAAGGAATGGGCCGAGTGTTTCCACTCTTTCGCTGCCAGCGATGCAGCAGATCTGGCGGCCTCCCATGGCAATGCGTCGGTTAAGCATTCATTAGCAGAGATGATTTGGAAGTGTTGGAGCATAATAACGTCGGCCTGTGTTATGGGAGGCGAGCAATTCTCCCAGGGAGCCTCGCAAGCTCTCTCGTTTATTAATGAGCAGCTTTCCTGTGTTACTGAGATGTATTGGGTTGGGACTCCCCAAAGTCAGAGCCTCGGACATACACAGCTAGGACTTTTTTTTTTTTAATTTACCTGTCAGACTGTGGGGAATACAGGATCATCTCAGATAGCTATGTCAATAAAAGCGAGCGGTCTACTAGTGCACGCGCTGCCTGGTTTTGAAGAGTAAGGCCAAGGCCTGTGATTGAAGATTAGCTTCATTTCGTTTCGGGCAGCAGATTTTAAATTGCAAGTTATTTGCAGATGGGATTTCTTGACACGATCGTTCATGGGTGGTCGGACACAGTATATGGTATGTATTAGTTCTACACATTACAATGCTTTGAACTGACATTTAGGAATCATTCAGGTTATTTAATAAATGAAGGGGGAGAAACACCTGGATTTTTTGCTCCTTTTCCATGAATTCTTGATGCACCGTAAAAAAATTAGATGCAAAAAAAAAAAAAGGACGAAACATCTGCAAAAGTGATTTACGAGGGTGGCCATGCAGATTAGTTGGAGTGACATCATCATTATGCAATGTTCTAAGCTGATTCTGCATTCAGATTCTCTGCTGACCTTTCTGATAAAGGGCCGGTATAATTAAGATGATATACCGTATTCTCTCAGATAAAGAAAAGATGAAAAACAGTCTTGGCTGGAAGATGGAAGGACGGAAATGACATTGATTTTACGACAAGCTGAAGTGCCAGTGCCAGTACCCAGAACGTTTCAATTATCTCAGAGCAGAGTGAAGAGCGGGAGGTGCCTTGCTCATTTTCACCTGCAGAATTCTCCCATGTAGCACTGCAGCAGCTGCGTTACCGTTATTTCCGTCCTCTCTCGTCCTTTTAGAGCTGAATGACTTGGAATGCCCTTCAAGCTTCAGTGACTCTAGAACCGCAGCACCACGAGCTCATATGTTATAAAATAGAGAAGATTATTAAGGGCAGTCTCAAGGGTAAGAATATTCTCGTGGAACATAATAGTGATGGCTTATTATTGGAACTGTCCCACGGGTCATGACATATTTGGGCACGTGAATGGGCAGCCAGTTTACCCAATTTAGTGCCCTAGTCAGATGATTGCTTATGGGATATTCCTACTGCAACAATTACCAATGTCACTTCTATTGCTCGTTAAACGTAATTCAAATCCAGGGGTGTAGGCTTAAATATTAAGGATTTCCAAATTTGGAATAGACAAATTTGAGACCAACTTATTAGTTATTAATAGATCAGAAAACTTTCCTTATAAGAGAAGAATTTTTCATGTGATCTGAATAGGAGTAAAATTTTGGTTTCAAATCACTATACAATTGTTAGGAATTGTGGTTCTGTGCTCTCACATGGGCATGGATTGGGTCCACTACTCTGATCACAAGTGCTACCATTGTCCTGACCCTGGATGCACAGCTACTAAGCGCAGGAAAAATGTCCCAATCTTAAAGATCATTGCGTTCTGGAGTAGTAGGATGTGAGGGGAACGCCATATCTCCCACAGATTTCACTGCCTGGGGGACATGGGACGCTGTGTTCCCCAGGTGCCAGGCAAAGCAGAATGCTGCTGAACCTAATACTAGGCAGTGGAGAGATTGTGTCCATTTTGCTGTGCAAGTTAGCAGGGAGGGGTTGTCTGGGAATGATTGGGAGGTATTCAATACCTGATCATTTCCTTAAGCATCAGGCGGGCTGTTTAACCCTGTTCCCAGGTTTTTGCTGTTTATTGTAGTTCCTATGCATTGTGGTGGTGAGTGGTGCTAGTGTAAGGAGGAGAGCCAGCCTCGGCATGCCTTGTCCAGGACGAGTCCGGAACTATCTGTGCTGTCACCCAAATTGCAGGGGGGAGAGTTTAATGCCCCGGACAGACCTTTGAACTTGAGATCAGGGGGCATGAAGGGTATAAGAGGGGAACAGTGTGCAGGAACAGGAACTTGGTTGGCGGGAAGCTGTAGTGTGAGGAGGCAGAGTGAGAGCCCTCCCACGCTTAACAGTCAGGACACGGTAGTCAAAGAGGCCTATGGAGACTTACTAGAGACTGTAGGAAGAGAGTTCTCCAAAGAACCCTGACATCCACTCCTGCAGTGTCACTGAGCATGAGTGAGCCCTCCCCATGACCAGACCACTCGAGTGTGGCCGTCGTACGTAGATTCTCCCACCCGTATAAGCATTGTGCCAATGCTTAAAAAGAAAGGACTATCCTCTCTCCATCGTGACCCAGTGTGAAACCAGGACCCGCGAAAGGACATTCCAGGACCCTCGCCGACACCGGAACCCAGGACCCATCTCTGAACAGGACGCCGCCTGATTCTTCAAGCGTTTAGGCCGGAACGCCACCGCTGTCGCCATAGAGACTGATTCTTAGCACCGCCGGACTGATAAGTTTGATACCTTTGTACTTTCCTCAACCCTTTATTGCCCCTGCTATACCTACGTCCACCAACATCGTTTTAGTATCCTTATTTCCCCATTTACCCTCTCCCTGTGTAGAGTAACGCTGTTCCATTAAAAAACCCTGTTAATCCTTGTTCTGCCTCCCACCGTTACTGCATCCTGATACCTGCTCACACTAGCAGTATTGGTTGCTCTCTTGCAGGGCTGGCCTTAGGGTTGGTTTCCCTTTCTTCTCATGGCACACTCGCAGGGTTTCTCACAGAGGAATCTACCTATTTTTGACTCCGACCGTGACACCAGACACCAGCTGCACGGTGATGGCAGGCCATAGAAGGGCTCTGCTCAAGTCCCTTTAGGCCCTTGAAGGCTCACTTAGCTAGGGCAGCTTGCATCAAGTGAGTGTGTGGCTGTGGCTTTGCTGGTTTGATGCCAGTCTTGCTGGGTCTCCCTGCGATTGCGCATAACAACAATGAGTAATTTATTGTGACTTTGCCCATGAACCTTTAACACACAGAGACACTAGCGGAACCTGTAGTACCCATGCTGCTCAGAGACAATGCCGCTTCTGTACTGCCCATAGCACTCAGCGACAATGCTACACATGTACTGCCCATACCAGTCAGAGACAATGCTACACCTGTACTGCCCATACTATGCAGAGACAATGCTACACCTGTAGCAGCTGCAGAGACAATGCTACACCTGTACTGCCCATATCACGCAGAGACAATGCTACACCTGTACTGCCCATACTACGCAGAGACAATACTACACCTGTACTGCCCATACCACTCAGAGACAATGCTACATCTGTACTGCCCATACTACGCAGAGACAATGCTACACCTGTACTGCCCATATCACGCAGAGACAATGCTGCACCTGTGCTGCCCATATCACACAGAGACAATGCTACACCTGTACTGACCATATGATGCAGAGACAATTCTACAACTGTACTGACCATATGATGCAGAGACAATGCTACACATGTACTGCCCATATGATGCAGAGACAATGCATCACATATACTTCCAGTACCACGCAGAGACAATGCATCACATATACTTCCAGTACCACGCAGAGACAATGTTGCACCTGTACTGCCCATACTACGAAGAGTCAATACTGCACCTGTACTGCCCTGACCATGCAGACAGAATTCTCAACACTGTACCTGCACTGCTCATACAATGCAGTGAGAATGCTGCACCTGTACTGCCCACACCAGGCAGAGACAACAGATGTACTTGTTTGATGTGCCTGCATTCCCCAATGTTCAGAAGGCAAATGGAGAACAAGATCTAGTCAGGACAGGAAAAAAAAGTGTTGTAAAGAGGTATCTGAAAGATACACATGTTAGTGCTGTGCAGAAAACAGGGTTGCCAATTTGACTTTTTTTTTTTTTTGACAGCTTAATCAAAAAATCCTGGACAGACAATATTTTTTATTGTCACATTGGAAGACCATAATAAATCATTATGACTATAAGTGATTCATGTCTACAGCCCATAATTCTGATATAAAGACATAAGCTGCATTCTCTGTATAAATGATGATAATTACAGTAAAAATTAACTGTATAAGTTTCTCCACTTTAAAAAAAAAAATCACGGACACCTTCAATTTTTTACAGACAAAGCAAAAAAGTGCACTTTTTTTACAAACTGTCCTGGATTTTCTGGATGGTTGGCAACCCTGGCAGAGAAGTCAGCAGAATGTAGTAATGTAAAGCCACTGAGTGTTTCCAGCCCGCCCCACAAGCAGAAATAAAGCAAGGAGTAGAGCGGAGTATCAGCACAAGCCAAGGTTTCAACAAGTCAGCAGGCAATAGCACAAGCACCAAATTTAATGCCACGACGAGTCTTCACGTGAAAACAAAAGTGCACCAAGTATAAAAGTTGACTTCAATAACTTGCTACTGCCTAACATTGGCAAAAATAACTTGCTTCAAAGAAATCAGAAACTATTTTAAACTATTGCTTTTTTCCTGACACCTCACAATCGTTACTAGAGACTGTTTTCTACATAGATTTATTTATATACATTTATTTCATGTTCTTGCACCCCTCTATATATCTTTACATGCATTAAAGAAAACTCTATTGATCATAACTTTATTATCTCCAACATTTCACATGCTCTGCTGGTTCCTCACCATCTTTTTTTGCATCGTGTGTCCAGGTAGGTTTACTCAACTTTCATAGAGCTTTGCTTAAATGAGTCAAGTATGAGTCATCTTCCCCATATTTTGATTTTATTTCTCTGTCTTGTCACTAACATCCAGGCAGTAATGTCTATAAACAGCAGTGACCACATTAGACATGTAAAAAGCATCCTATAGTTTTAAAGACAACCAGTCACCAGGATTTCGCAGTATAAAGTACGTCCAGTACCTTTTGGCCCACTTTTACAGCATTCTACTATGTAGATGTATGGCAACAATTCCCCATACCAGGCACAAAAAAAGACCTTTAATTAAACCCACAGAGGGCGCAGTCCAGTCCGATGGGTATCTCTGGTCTTGATCCAGCCCCACCTCTCTTCTATCGATTGTCGTCCTCTTTACCTGCTTCGGGTGGATGACATGTCCTATGTCATCCATAGTGTGTCCCCTAATCCCGATCCCATGCAGGTGCACTCAGTCTCAGACTGGGGTGACAAGGGCCCACAAGTAACACTGACTTTGGGGGCCCACTTTTCACCTGCATACAAAAATTACATGACCCTGGTCCACAGATATCCTGTATGCCACAGACTTCGATGACACAGGATTTTGGAGGAATTGATATTTTTCAACAGAAGATGTGACTGGTTAATATGTTTTTCTCAAGAAAAGCATTAGTACCTAAATCATTGATTACAGGAGTGTCAGTGAAAAATGCGTTTTTCAGCAGCACATCAAAGACGTCAAGTCCTAGTCCCAGAGGTATCAGACCCTACTGCTACAAACATATGTGCCAAATCAGGAATCTGAGCGGAACATGGTGTGTGGTTGAAATGTGATATATAATATGTTTACTGAGGACTTCAACTTTGTAATTAACAAACCTTCAAAAAGTTTAACCCTCATTCTGGTCTCATAAAGTATCCTTTAAACCAATGTATAAGTTGACACACAAGAAAATGAAACTTATATTTTAATAATACATGTAAACTTGTTATAGTAAGTAAACTTCTGAGAGAATATTAGAACTAAGGTGAGAATGCACTTTTGGAGCCAATTGATCAATTTTATCACTGGATTGTAAGACTAGCAATTCTCTGTGTGTTTAATTTCAATTTAGTTGTTCAATTGGTCCACCGAGGTATGCCAAATGCTTTGGTTGCCATGTTGTTATATTGACAACTGTTTTACCAGCAAAAAAAAACCCAAAACATTTTAAACTTCTGCCCCACTTCACGATAGTAACTGCCTATCCAGGCAAACTCTGCTCTTCTTGTCTGCATCTGATGAATATACAGTGGTAGGAACAAAAAATCCCACATTCTGAATCATTAGGACTATAATACAAGTCTTCTAATCTTCTTTTGTCTCATTCAATAGCAAATCACCTGTAGCCAGTATAATCACCAATGTCCAAACTGTATGACTGGCACTTCAAAACACATGATTACCCTATTCAGTCTAACCTATGCAAAATAGCCAAAACGAAGAGATCCAAAGCTAGATAAGATCAACAAAGCTTTATTTAAGGCAAATATATATTAGTGTAATAGTGCACAAACACCCTAACATAAGGTGAGAGGCTGAATAGTAGTATATACTGTAAGAATAACAACACTAGTAGAGAACACCGCAAAGTAATACATATATCCTCATATACTGCCTGGTACAACTCCAGCTGCCTACATAAAGTGCATCAATATTACAAATATATATGTAACCAGAAGCAGTACTAATATCTACCTGCAGCAAGTTCAGCGTCCCACCTCACCCCAACGCGCGTTTCGCAACCAGCTTCTTCCGGGGGCGAATATGTATTACTTTGCGGTGTTCTCTACTAGTGTTGTTATTCTTACAGTATATACTACTATTCCGCCTCTCACCTTATGTTAGGGTGTTTGTGCACTATTGCACTAATATATATTTGTCTTAAATAAAGCTTTGTTGATCTTATCTAGCTCTGGATCTCTTTGTTTTGGCTATTTTTGCATAGGTTAGACCGAATAGGGTAATCACCTATAGCCAGTAGTAGCATCCATAGATGGAAGATGGTCTCCTACCACATAGACCACAAAATTAGCCCCTGCAGCAGTATTTTTCCATCTAGGAGAAAAGTAAGTTATTTATTTTATTTTTCTTTGCACACAATTTCTGCACAGCGTTGCAGAATATGTAGGTGCTATGCAAATACGGATCTTATTTGCCATGCCATTTGCCATGCAGTTACCATGCACTGTCCTCCCTCCCCCACTGAATCTAGTTCACTCTCTGACTTTGAGCCAGTTATAGAAGAAGAAGTAGTCGGCCTCCTTGCATCTTCTCGCCCGACCACTTGCACCAGTGACCCCATTCCGTCACATCTCCTCCAGTCCCTTTCCCCGGCTGTCACCTCTCACCTAACAAAAATATTCAACCTTTCTCTCACTTCCGGTATTTTTCCCTCCTCATTTAAGCATGCCATCATACATCCATTACTTAAAAAACCATCCCTCGACCTAAACTGTGCTGCTAATTATAGACCTGTCTCTAATCTTCCCTTCATCTCTAAACTCCTCGAACTCCTGGTCCACTCCCGTCTTACCCGCTATCTCTCAGATACCTCTCTTCTCGACCCTCTTCAATCTGGCTTCCGCTCTTTACACTCTACTGAAACTGCCCTCACTAAAGTCTCTAATGACCTACTAACAGCTAAATCTAATGGTCACTACTCCATGCTAATTCTCTTGGATCTCTCCGCAGCATTCGATACTGTGGATCATCAGCTCCTCCTCAATATGCTCCGCTCCATCGACCTCAAGGACACTGTTCTCTCCTGGTTCTCCTCCTATCTCTCTGACCGATCCTTCACTGTATGTTTTGCTGGTTCCTCCTCCTCTCACCTTCCCCTTACTGTTGGGGTTCCTCCAGGATCAGTCCTAGGCCCCCTCCTGTTATACTGCCCCTATTGGACAAACAATCAGTAGATTTGGTTTCCAGTACCATCTCTATGCTGACGACACCCAATTATACACCTCTTCTCCTGATATCAAGCCGACCTTTTTAGAAAACACCAGTGATTGTCTGACCGCTGTCTCTAACATCATGTCCTCCCTCTATCTGAAACTGAACCTGTCAAAAACTGAACTCCTCGTGTTCTCTCCCTCTACTAACCTACCTTTGCCCGACATTGCCATCTCCGTGTGCGGTTCCACCATTACTCCAAAGCAACATGCCCGCTGCCTTGGGGTCATCCTTGATTCCGAGCTTTCATTCACCCCCCACATCCGATCACTGGCTCGCTCTTCTTATCTGCATCTCAAAAACATTTCTAGAATTCGCCCTTTTCTTACTTTCGACTCTGCAAAAACTCTTACTGTTTCACTTATTCATTCCCGTCTGGACTATTGTAACTCTCTACTAATCGGCCTCCCTCTTACCAAACTCTCCCCGCTCCAATCTGTCCTGAATGCTGCAGCCAGGATCATATTCCTCACCAACCGTTACACCGATGCCTCTACCTTGTGCCAGTCATTACACTGGCTACCCATCCACTCCAGAATACAGTACAAAACTACTACCCTCATCCACAAAGCACTCCATGGCTCAGCACCACCCTACATCTCCTCTCTGGTCTCAGTCTACCACCCTACCCGTGCCCTCCTCTCCGCTAATGACCTCAGGTTAGCATCCTCAATAATCAGAACCTCCCACTCCCATCTCCAAGACTTTACACGTGCTGCGCCGATTCTTTGGAATGCACTACCTAGGTTAATACGATTAATCCCCAATCCCCACAGTTTTAAGCGTGCCCTAAAAACTCATTTGTTCAGATTGGCCTACCGCCTCAAAGCATTAACCTAACGATCCCTGTGTGGCCTATCATAAAAAAAAAAAAAAACATAATCATGTTCCTCGCATCATGTTCTCATACATTATATGCAGTTAATAGCCTCTGTGTCTGTACTGCAACATACTTAGGCAGTGAACTGGTTCATGCAGCTTTACATGAACACCCGAGCCTTACACTATGGCTGGTCCAAATAACTAAAGCAATTGTTACCATCCACCTCTCGTGTCTCCCCTTTTCCTCATAGTTTGTAAGCTTGCGAGCAGGTATCTGTTTTGAACTGTGATTTCTGTTATGCTGTAATGTCTATTGTCTGTACAAGTCCCCTCTATAATTTGTAAAGCGCTGCGGAATATGTTGGCGCTATATAAATAAAATTATTATTATTATTATTTATTATTTATTTTCTTATGAAAGCACTCCCATTAAAGTCATGCTCTTAACCCCTTCAAATGGGTACGTCATAGGTTGTGTATCCCCCTTTGATGTGGGCTCTGGCTCTGGGCCCGCATCAATTCCGGCACATGACAGCTGATTTAATCAGCTGACATGTGCCCCTAACAGCCACAGGTGGAATCACGATCCACCAGCGGCTGTTAACATTTTAAATGCCGCTGTCAATCTCTGCCAGTGGCATTTAACATGATCACACCGCAAGTGTGTCACAAACTCTACTCATTAGCGCCCCTGTTACATGATCATGGGGGGGGGGCTGATGGGTTTCCATGACAACTGGGAGTTGGAAGAAGACCCTCGTGCTTGTCATTGCTGATCTGCAGATGATGATTTTTGCTACACATAGCAGTGCTGAAGCCCAGCCATGTGTAGCACAAGCCAGAGGCATATCTGGGGGGGCAGACGGGACATGTGCCCTGGGCACAGCTGGCAGGGGGGTGCAGTCGAGCCACCTAATGTGGCGGTCCGCAGTGTCTCCCCCGGTGGCGGCATTCTGCCACCCCCGGACTAGGAGTCAGCTGTTCTCTGTGCTGTCAAGCTGAGAGCCGCCACAGAGAAGCTGCAGCGCGCAGGATCAATTGTATTAGCATCTTTCAGACACGAGTACAATTGAAGCTCTGACTGCCGGGTCAGAGCGGCGCCAGCAGTGTGATCAGATCATGTGATCTCATTGCTGACGTCACTTTCCGGTGCTGCAGAGCAGGAGATGCAGATCGGTGGTAAGTGCTCCAGTGGAGCTGAAGACACAGAAGGCGCAGGGGGGATTTAATGTGAGTGGGGATGGGGGGATTTATTGTGGGATGGGGAGATTTAATGTGAGTGGGGATGGGGGGCTTTATTGTAGGGGGGAGATTTAATGTGAGTGGGAATAGGGGGATTTATTGTGGGGAGAGATTTAATGTGAGTGGGGATGGGGGATTTATTGTGGAGGGGAGATTTAATGTGAGTGGGGATAGGGGGATTTATTGTGGGTTGGGGGAGATTTAATGTGAGTGGGGATAAGGGGATTTATTGTGTGGGGGGAGAATTGGAGTGGGGATGGGGGATTTATTGTGTGGGGGAGAATTGGAGTGGGGATGGGGGAATTTATTGTGTGGGTTGAGAATTTGAGTGGGGATGGGGGATTTATTGTGTTTGGGTAGAATTGGAGTGGGGATGGGGGAATTTATTGTGTGGGGGGAGAATTGGAGTGGGGATGGGGGAATTTATTGTGTGGGGGAGAATTTGAGTGGGTATAGGGGGATTTATTATGTGGGGGAGAATTGGAGTGGGGATGGGTGTGTTTAATGTGGGGGGGATTTTGAGTGAGGATGGGGATTTAATGTGTGGGGGAGATTTGAGGACACAAAATGAAGAGCAAAGGGGGAGATGGGGGCATATATGAGGAAACAGTACAGGGAAAGGGGGCATGTATGAGGAAACAGTATGGGGGAATGGGAGGCATGTATGAGAAAACAGTACAGGGGAATGGGGGGCTTGTACAAGGAAACAGTATGGGGGAATTGGGGGCATATATGAGGAAACAGTATGGGGGAATGGGGGGCATGTATGAGGAAACAGTACAGAGGAATGGGTGCATGTATGAGGAAACAGTATGGGGGAATGGGGGGCATGTACGAGGAAACAGTATGGGGGATGGGTGCAGACAGTATAGGGAGTGAACGGGGGAATGTATGCAGACAAAGTATGAGTAGTGATGTGAAAAATATATGTGGACAGAGTATGGGGAGTGAGGGTGATGGGATGTGTGCATGCGTAGCATGGAGAGTGTAAGGGCACAGCCAGGAGGGGACAGTATACCAAGGAGGGGGAGTGGGATGAGAGAGTACAGTATAAATACTGAGCCCTATAGGGGAGGACAGTGTGAAGAGGACAATGTGAAGAGGGGGCTGGTATGGAAAGGAGAGGTCACTGTAAAGAGCATGTACCATAAGAGGGACAGTGTGGGGGTCATATTTTGTGCAGACAATATAGTGAGGGGCAATTTTTTATTCAGGAGCATTATAATGACACTTGTATCTTTAGGGGTATCATGTGGAGATTTTCTGCAAAAGAACGGAGAAGATGGAAGTCTGCAGAGCCGGCTGTGGATGAGAAAACTCATCATGGAGTTTGGACAAGATGAAGAAAAGAAGGAGAACGACTCCAAAGACGACATCTATAAGGTACCTGGATGTAAATGTTATTTGTGATACTGACTAACTCTCGTGTTTATATTTATGTTAGAAGCTTTAAAGGGGATGCCCAGGTTTGTAATGAGTCTGCAGTCATTCTTTGTGACTGCAGACTTCTGAGTCCTCACAGTGCGCCCTGCACGCTGTCAGGATTCTCTCGTGCTGGTGATTTACATACATGCGGTCACATGCTGACTAGACATGTGTGGCCTCACTCAATGAAAATGAACTGAGTGAGGCCGGGCACGTCTAGTCGGAATGTGGTCGGAGGTATACAAATCGCATGCTTGTGTTGACATGACCGTCCACCGGCCAGGGAGAATCCTAAAAGTGTGCAGTGCATTTGTTGTGAGAATTCACAAGCTGCGATGTCAGGATTCAGCTCTGCAGGTTCCAGCAGTAGTCGTCACATGGACACTTCACTCATATGTGACTTTCATACTTGTGGTCCTGTAGCAGCGAGCTTCTCTTCTGCTTCTCTCAGTTTTTCATCACTGAACATTGAGAGCATTAGGGAGAGGAGCTCGTGGGTACATGACTAAGTGTGCAAATTGCATGTGACCTTGGGGGGGCGCCAAACTGAATTCTTGCCCGGGTGCCAGAAACCCTAGATACACATCTGGTACAAGCGATCAGAAGATCGCAGCTTCAAGTCTCCTAAGTCCTAAATAGTGACGATAGAATGTGCTTGGATAATGTCTGATCCAAGCATGCTCATGTGTTATTCAAGCATCTGGGCATTTTTGTATATTATGTTGGAGTCCTTGTTAGACACCTCAACACATGCAGGGATTGCCTGTTTGTTAGGGAATCCCCACATGTGTTGAGTCAGTCTAACATCTGCAAATCATGAAGCCTCAGGGACTCGAACATAATATATGAGCTCGCCCAGATGCTCAGATAACATCCGAACATGCTCAGATAAGACATTATCTGAGCACATTCACTCATAATTAGTGTTGAGCGATACCGTCCGATACTTGAAAGTATCGGTATCGGAAAGTATCGGCCGATACCGGCAAAGTATCGGATCTAATCCGATACCGATACCCGATACCAATACAAGTCAATGGGACTCATGTATCGGACGGTATCCCTGATGGTTCCCAGGGTCTGAAGGAGAGGAAACTCTCCTTCAGGCCCTGGGAACCATATTAATGTGTAAAATAAAGAATTAAAATAAAAAATATTGCTATACTCACCTCTCCGACGCAGCCTGCACCTTACCGAGGGAACCGGCAGCGTTGTTTGCTTAAAATTCGCGCTTTAACTTCCTTACGCGAAGTCCCGGCTTGTGATTGGTCGCGCGCCGCCCATGTGGCCGGGACGCAACCAATCACAGCAAGCCATGACGTAATTTCAGGTCCTTCAGGATTTTAAAATTACGTTCCGGCGTTGTGATTGGTTGCGTCGCGGTCACATGGGCGACGCAACCAATCACAAGCCGTGACGTCACGGGAGGCTGGACACGTGCGCATTTTAAAAAGGATTTAGCTAGTCTGTGTTTAATCACATGATGTTATGGACTTAATGAAAAAGAGAAGAAGTAACTGTCTAGAAGGGCAAAGTGAGCAATTCTAAGTCCACAGTGTTGTAAAATATGATGACTGCAATATATTAAGAAGATAAAAATTTTGATGGCTGTACTTATTTATTTTGAATAACACCTACCATATACTTCAACGCTGTTCCGAAATTGTCATTACTCACTAACTATATTGGGCTCTTAATTTAAAAACCAAATTAATTTATCAATATAATTTTGCTATGTTGGAGAAAAACTGAGTACACAAAAGAAATCCATGCAAACACAAGCAGAACAAATAAACTGCACCCAAGACCCCAGTGCTGCCATGTAACCGTGCTAATAACTTGAGCCACTGTAATGTCCTGACGTTTGCTTCCCTTCTATGCCATTTATTCCACCTAAAATCCTTGTTTGCCATCCATGCCATTTCTCCGAAGAGAGAGTATCTTGCCATATAGCAGCAAAGGAAACTGGACCAACCAAAGCTGGGCTATCACTTTCCAGGAATTATAACCTGGGATGTACCTATAATCGGGAACAGGTTGCAATTGTATTAGGGCCCTGTAGCCTAAGGGGCCCAAAAGGTCCCTTTGGCCTACATGAAAAGACCATTACTATGAAAGACTTGTAATTATTGGGGGCCCCGTTGGAGCTTTTGTTTTGGGGACTACTAGATTTAAGTTACCCCACTGGTCATAACCATTACATTGTCTGCTTCTATAGCATGAGCAGCAATCAGTCCTCAGTCTGATTCATTCAATTTCCTGGGGTCTAAGGGGTATCGTTTCTACTTATGGAGAGTGACATACCATCTCTGGCTTGTCAAGGTAAGGAGGCTTATTTGCCGTACAATGCTCCTCTGGGAAATTAAATATGCAAATTGCCTCTTCTGAGAAAAAGAGGACTTAACTCTATAGCGCCACCTGTTGGAAGTAGCGATCCTACAAGTCACAGTCAAGCCTCTAACGAGTCGTGCAATATGACTTAGAATAAAAGCCAAATCAGTATCTCAATTCGCAACAGCCCGAAACACCGTGTCTGCGAATTGAGATACTGATTTGGCTTTTATCCTAAGTCATATTGCACGACTCGTTAAAGGGTTGATTGTGACTTGTAGGATCGCTACTTCCAACAGGTGGCGCTATAGAGTTAAGTCCTCTTTTTCTCAGAAGAGGCAATTTGCATATTCATTTTCCTGATGACTTATGCTGATATTACTATACGATATACTAGTACAATCAGAAAAGATGTCTTCTTATCAAAGAGTAGCAATGTTTTAAAAATACATTTTATACATTGGCATACAATTAATTCTGTATTCAGGCAAATATAAAACTATTCTGTGTTTCCCGTGAAAAACAGATGATTTTATAAAATGTACTTATTTAAAATCTGATATAGTATAGCCTGAGTTTTCTGCCCCTTCTAAAAACATGTACTTTATTCCGTCTTCAGCCTCTCATCTGCAGTGTGCATCATCATCCCCCTATGTGCAGAGAGAGCAAACACAGCCAGCATCGGATTTATGTCAAAGGTAGCCAGCTATGTGAAGGAGTTACACAGGCTCTACAACAGCAAAACCAGGAAATATAGATGAAACATTCAGAGATTCTTCATTTTGTATATAGGCAGAGAATGAATGTACAACATTCAGGCTCATAGATGTTAACTTGTACTCTGTCCCAAACCTATCCTTACCTGGATAATCAGGAATGTTACCAATTATGGGATACGTGATGCAGTCATTATTCTGCACAAGTTTTTTTTTTAAGGAGGATGTGAATAGGGCATAAAAAGTTTTATCTATGACACAAATTACATCCTCATTTTCCACTTCTCCAGAGCTGTCAGTGTATTATATGGATGGCAATTAGTTGTCTTGCTGCAAGAACAAAGGAAGGAAACAAAACCTGTCTTGAGCTGTATTAATCATGTTTTGAAAATAAAGACTGGATATATATATATATATATATATATATATATATATATATATATATATATATATATATATATATATACAATCCTTTGTTAAACTATTATACCTTATAACATTTTTTAATACTTCATTGCTTCTGCCATACAGAGGTCTATGGGTGACATGAACGCCATGAAGGGCATTTCTTTCTATTAACAGAGATATACCGTACTTACTTTTCGGCTGACCTGACAATTTTTCTGTTGATCGTTTGCTTGAAGAAAATACATTGCGAGAAAAAGTAAATAAAAAATGAGAGGGACATTGGCTTGGCATTTGACAGGATGTTCTGAACCATGGGCAAATTTGGCGTGACATGTGTTCCTTATCTGTCTTCTATGTGTCTATCTCATGACGTTACTCGTTATCCTCCAAATTTGCTGCTCTGACTTTTTCTTTACAAGTTTTACAGAAACAGTGCAGTTTTCTGTCATCATTTCTGGGATCTTTTCAACTTGGAATTTCTGCCCATTTTCAGGAAATGTTGCATTTTGCGTTGTCACATCTCATCAGACCTCACGCGCCAGGGCCGCAGGGTGTTGGGTGGGGGAGAGATCTGGGCCCCGTGTGCAAATGGATACCAAAGTAATAACAAAATCCGCAGCAGTCACATTTCATTAAAGCAGAAAATCGCAGGCCTTCCATTTTTTTTGGTGGCTGTAGAGCATCGCTTGTGATTTCACTACAGCACAAGAAACATCTCATGTTCAATAATAACATCATCAACTCAAACGCTCCCTTCTGTATTTATCACGCTGCTTTTATAGACTTTTCCTAGTCAGTACATGGCAAATAAAGTCTTAATTGATAAAAATGTATGCAACATGTATATCCCACTTTTTAGCACCAATATCAAGCATGTTTAAAGGGGCGGTCGAGTTTATAAGATTGCAATTGCTTTGAATGGGCAGTGTGTAGTGCTGGCACTGTAAGAATATGTAACTCTAAGGGTAAGTTCACACTGGGCGTTTTGCAACTTTTTTTTCTGCAGCAAACCCTGATCTCTTGACAGAAAAGAAGTTGTAGAAAAAAAGTATGTTTTCCTTGGTTTTACCTTGTTTTTTCTTGCAATTTTTGTGCATTTTTTTACGGAGGATTTTGCATGCAAGATTTGTCTCTTGTGCATGCTGATAAAGTTTACTGTTGAAAAACAAAGTCCATTGAATCAGGTTTTGGCACAAAAACACAGTAAAACACAGTAAAACCTGATACCTGCGTTTTTGGCGTGCTTTTTCAGTGTTTTTTCAACCACCCATTCAAGTCAATGGGTGAAAAAAGCTGAAAAAACACTGATAGAAGTACATGATCTATGTCTAAAAAAAACATGCAAAGCACAAAACACAAAAGATCTCTGAAATCTCATAGGCTTTGCTGGTACTGTAAAACGCAACTGAAAATTACCATTAAAAAAAAGGATTATAAAAATGATGCAAAAGTGCCCGGTGTGAACTTACCCTTAAATGTAACACGTTTTGCTGCAGATCATTGGGAGTGTCAGTAAAGGGACACTTTGTGATCTACTCATTTTCAAGGAACCATTTAAATGACTATTAAAGGGATAGTGTTGCCAGGATTTTGCTACCCCATCTGAGAGCAACATGATGTAGGAACAGAGACCCTAACTCCAACAGCGCATCACTTACTTTACTGGGTGCTGCAGTTTTGATTAAAAACTGTATGATCTAGCAGTTCTCTGAATGCTGAGCCCTGTATAACCCCACCCCACCACTGATTTGTAGCTTTCTGCCTGTCAGTGGTGGGGTTAACAAGCTTAGTACTCCTCCAGTGAAAATATCCCAATGATAAAACAGTGATTTTATAAAAACTACACTAAGCAGACTAGCAAGTCATCCATCATAGTCAGGGTCTCTGTCCCTACATCATGCTGCTTTTAGATGAGGTAGCAAAAACCTGCTGACAGATTCCCTTTAATTGTCCAAAGTGAACAACCTCTTTAAGCACAAATACAGTACTGGAATAGAGGCCCAATACATTGTGTCCATGTGAAAATGCATAATTGCCAGAAAAGGCAGAGATGGGAATAACCTATTAACAGAAAATGAACTATCGAGAAATTAAAGAAATTATTATTTCTGCTTCATTTTTTGCTATTGCTATATTCTAGTGAAATTTTGGGTAGGAACTAGGGCCAGATCATCCAACTTCATACATTATTAACTGGCAGAAATTCTGTGCTTATAACTTCTGTAAAAAATGGAAAATAATCTCCTATTAATACATTACGAATGACCCATGAATAAATATAAAGTTGTAGATATCTGGTATCAGCATCATGTATTTATAGATTATATCCACTTCACATACATATCCACTCTCATATCACTGCTTTCATCAGAGAAGGCCTCATTTTGAGAATAGCAAATTTTTCCTGTAAAATATTTAGCATTAATTCGAACAGCTCAGATGACTGCGGCAACAATCAATTATTGGAACATTCATCTGACTGAGGGTAAAATCTATTTACCTGAACACTGCTAAAAGACAACCATAGACATTAGAGTGAAGTTGTCTGAAAAAAAAGCAGTCTGTGTAAAGTCTGATATCTAATATAGTCATGGTCAAAAGTGTTTGCACCCTTGAAATTGTTCCAGAAAATGAAGTATTTCTCCCAGAAAATTATTGTAATTACACATGTTTTCTTATACACATGTTTATTTCCTTTGTGTGCATTAGAATAACACAAAAAACTGAGAAAAAAAGGCAAGTTGGACTTCATTTCACACAAAAACCCAAAAGTGGGCTAGACAAAATTGTTGGCACCCTCAACTTAATATTTAGTTGCACATCCTTTGGAATAAATAACTGCAATCAATTGCTTCCTATAACGGTCAACAAACTTCTCACACCTCTCAACTGGAATTTTGGACCATTCTTCTTTTGCAAAATTCTCCAGGTCTCTCATATTTGAAGGTGTCTTCTCCCAACAGCAATTTTAAGATCTCTCTACAAATGGAATTTAGATCCGGACTCATTGCTGGCCACTTCAGAACTCTCCAGTGTTTTGTTTCCATTCAGTTCTGGGTGCTTCTTGAAGTATGTTTGGAGTCATTGTCCTGCTCAACGACCCATGACCTAGGATGCAAACTCATCTTTCTGGGCACTACATTGCCACCCAATCTTGAGCTTTCATGATGACTTGCATACAGTAAAGGCACTTAGGCAGCAAAACAACTGAAAACATCAGTGAACCTCCACCATAATTGACTGTAGGTACCATGTTCATTTCTTTGTAGGCCTCTTTCCCTTTTCGGTAAACAGTAGAATGATGTGCTTTACCAAAAAGCTCCATTTTGGTCTCATCTGTCCACAAGACGCTTTCCCAGAAGTATTTTGGCATACTCGTGTACATTTTGGCAAACTGCATTCTTGCTTTTTTATGTCTCTGTGTCAGCAGTGGGGTCCTCCTGGGTCTCCTTCCATAACGTTTCATTTCTTTCAAATGTTGACGCTGACACTGATGTACTCTGAGTGTGCACGACAGATTTAATTTATTTGGTACTTGATTGAGGCTTCTTATCCACCATCTGGACTATCCTGCATTGCAAACTTTCATCAATTTTTTTCTGTCGTCCATGTCCAGGGATATCAGCTACAGTGCCATGGGTTGTAAACTTCTTCATTATGTTGCACACAGTAGACAAAGGAACATCAAGATCTCTGGAGATGGACTGGAAAACTTGAGTTGTTGATATTGTTGAACAATTTTAGTTCTCAAGTCCTCAGGCAGTTCTCTTCTCTTTCTGCTTTCCATGCTAAGAGTGGCACACACAGACATATAATGCAAAGACTGAGTCAACTTCTCCCCTTTTTATCAGGTTCCAAGTGTGATTTTCATATTGCCCACACCTATTACTTGCCACAGATGAGTTTCATGATCATCACATGCTTGAAATGTGAGCAGGTTGCAGGATGCAGTGACGGACAAGAGACAAACCAAGAGTTAACTAATTTACTGAACACCGGGATACTCCACGCAGGGAGGCTCACAGTTAAATGGGGAAAAATAAACAGTTCAGATGTAACAGGATATACTGGTTGAAGGAGCAACGAATATAGTATGGGTAATAGTTCTGGAGGGGTTAACTTATCCAGTCAGTCAGTTTTAAGGCTGTGGGGGTTGCAAAGCAAACAGTGGCGTCAACAACGGCTGGTGCGGGGTTGATCCAATGAAGTCCTGGGGATAACGATCATCTGTCTTCTGGCAGCAGCGGTTAGTCTCTGATATCTTGCGCGGAGCTTCTAGTCCATATACTGATGCGGAAGAGAAGATCGGACCACAGCAGTGTTGTGGCTCGGCAAATATACATCGGGGGTCAGGACGCAGATATCAGTCACACTCCCGGGGTCTCTCGGGTGACCCACGTGCAGTACTCACGGGCTTGAAGCATTCGGCACCTTGCTCTGTCAGGGTCAGCGGGCACACGGCACGTCTCTGTGCACAATCTCTGTGGGTGGCAGCGGGGATGCTCGGGCGCGAGCCTGCCCTGCTGCAGTGCTCGAGGGACGGAGCACTCACTTCTCCCTGCTGCGCACTGTATGTTCCCGCCAAGTCTGACCGCTTGCGCTTTTTTAGCTTAGCCACACTCCCTGCTCCCAGATGTAAGTGTAGGTCCAGTCCCCTAATCTTTCCCTGGGCAACAGAGGTGACAGCCCTGACAGTTCCGGACCTGGCGTAAAGCAAGCACCCACGGCTCGGTCCTCCTTCTTATAGAAAAAAAAGGTGTTTACCGCAGGGCCGGACTGGCCATCGGGCACTTCTGGCAAATGCCAGAAGGGCCGGTGCCAGTCGTGGGCCGCTCGATCCGCCTCTGCCTGCTGCCGCCGACTCACCCCCCTGCCGCCGCATTCAACTATACCGGCGTCGACGCTGGTACAGTTGAATGCAATGATGGAGGAGAGAGCGTCTACAGACGCTCCCTCTCCCATCATTCCCCGCTCTGCCTCTGACACTGCGGGTGCGCGATGACGTCATATCATCGCGCACCTGCTGTGTCCCGGGCAGACTGCAGCCGCTGAGACAGGAGCAGGAAGCAAAGCGGGCAAGAGGAAAGGTGAGGAGAGTGTTTTTTTTAATTTTTTTTACTGGACTGTGGGGACATTCTCGGGGGGGGGAAGGAGGAGAGATGCAGGCTGTGCTGGATATACCACTGTGCGGGCTGTGCTGTATATACCACTGTGCAGGCTGTGCTGGATATACCACTGTGCGGGCTGTGCTGGATATACCACTGTGCGGGCTGTGCTGGATATACCACTGTGCGGGCTGTGCTGTATATACCACTGTGCGGGCTGTGCTGGATATACCACTGTGCGGGCTGTGCTGTATATACCACTGTGCGGGCTGTGCTGTATATACCACTGTGCGGGCTGTGCTGGATATACCACTGTGCGGGCTGTGCTGTATATACCACTGTGCGGGCTGTGCTGTATATACCACTGTGCGGGCTGTGCTGTATATACCACTGTGCGGGCTGTGTAACACGAGCAGGAACGAAACTAGAGTGGACCCTCTGGACCGTGGGGGAACTACCCCTGGGCGAGCGGACCTAGAGAGGAACCAACCCCTATACAGGGATTGTTTAGGAGCAAGCCCAGAGGTCACTTATCCACGGTGGAGTACCAAGAGGGACGGCTCCAGGAAGGAAGACTGCCTAGGCTGGAGAGAAGATAAGGCTGGAGATACTGGAAGGCTGAGGAAACAAAGGAACAATAAGACTAAGGAAAGGAGCGGGTACTGGAAGGGAGAAGGGAGCGAACCAAGAGACAAGGCGAGGAACCAAACGGAGTAGGTACAAGGAACCAAACGGAGTAGGTACAAGGCTTAGTAACGGAAGGGGCCAGACGCACAAGCAAAGGCTAATGACAATCAGGCGCAGAGGAACAGGTGAACCTGCCTTTTATAGCAGGAGCAAGAACAGGATTGGATGAGGCCAGACCCCATGACCTCAGGGGGCAGTAGCTGGGAGGCTGGACCTGCGACCAGGAGGGAAGCTAGAGCGTCTGCGCAGAGACAGGATACCAGCTGAGGACCTGGAAACCGGAAGTGCAGGGGAGACAAAGGAGCGAGCAAATCGGGACGCAGCAGTGGTGGAACGAGAACGCAGGAGCGCTGCGTTTGAAACGCTGGAGCGGTGAGAACCGCGACGCAGGAGAGCTGCATTTGTAACAGTACCCCCCTTCTTACACCCCCCTTTACGAAGAGTAGCAAGGAATTTACCAAGAATACGAGGGGCATCAATGTTTTCCAAAGGTTCCCAGGACCTCTCCTCAGGACCAAACCCTTTCCAATCTACTAGAAAAAACTCTTTACCCCGAACCTTTTTAACAGCCAAAATATCCTTGACCTCAAAGACGTTGTCAGAGCTAACTGGTAGGGGAGATGTGCGAGAAGAGGGATGAAAGCGGTTAAAGACAGTGGGTTTGAGAAGAGAGACATGAAAGGTATTGGGTATACGGAGCGAGGCAGGCAATTTCAGCTTGTATGCGACTTCGTTGACTCGACGCAGAATCTCGAAGGGACCAATGAATCGTGGCCCAAGTTTGTAGGACGGGATCTTGAGTCTGATGTATCTTGAGGAAAGCCAGACCTTGTCACCTGGTAGAAAAGAAGGTGGATCAAGACGCCTTTTGTCTGCTTGCCTTTTCATTCTCAAAGATGCTTTGTCGAGCGACTCTTTGACTTCATTCCAGACAGTGGAAAACTCGCAGACCAGAGAATCGGCTGCCGGAACACCGGAGGTAGAGGAGACTGGTAGCGGCACACCAGGATGTTGTCCGAATACGATGAAGAAGGGAGTTCTTGCAGAGGCTTCGCTGGAATGGTTATTGTAGGCAAATTCAGCCCAAGGAAGAAGGTTTACCCAGTCGTTATGATGAGCATTAGTAAAATGTCGTAGATAGGCGGCTAGAGTCTGATTGGTTCGTTCCACTTGACCGTTAGTCTGAGGGTGATACGCGGAAGAAAAGTCCAGAGTCACCCCTAGAAGTTTGCACATGGCTCTCCAGAAACGGGAAGTAAATTGTACACCTCTGTCCGATACAATGTGTAGTGGTAAACCATGAAGTTTAAAGATGTTCAGGATAAAAATGTCCGCCAACTCAGGAGCAGAAGGTAAACCGGGCAGCGGAATAAAGTGGGCCATCTTCGAGAACCTGTCCACCACAACAAGAATGACTGTACATCCAGAAGAGGTGGGTAAATCGGTAATGAAATCCATGGCAATATGTAGCCAAGGTGCTGATGGCACAGGAAGAGGTAGCAGATTTCCATACGGTAGTTGCCTAGGCACTTTGTTCCTGGCACACGAGGGACAAGAAGCGACAAATTCTTTGACGTCTTGACGCAGAGTAGGCCACCAGTAGTACCGAGAGATAAGGAGGAACGTCTTTTTGGAACCAGCATGCCCCGCCAGTTTAGAAGAATGACCCCAAGTTAACACTCTTCTTGTGTCTGCCTCCGAGACTAAGGTCTTTCCGGGTGGAGGGTGAATCAACTGTACAGGAGCAACAGTCAAGACCTTAGAAGGGTCTATGATGTATGTAGGTTCCTCCTCAGCATCAGGAGACTGAAAAGACCTTGACAGAGCATCTGCTCTAATGTTCTTAAAGCCAGGCCGGAAGCGCAGCTCGAACTCGAAACGAGCGAAAAACAGGGACCATCTGGCTTGTCGGGGGTTTAGTCTTTGCGCAGTCTGCAGATATGCAAGATTCTTATGATCAGAATAGATTACGAACGGATGTACAGATCCTTCAAGAAGATATCTCCATTCCTCCAAGGCCAACTTGATGGCTAACAACTCTCGATCTCCTATGGTATAGTTCCGTTCAGAAGTCGAAAAGGCCTTAGAGAAGAAACCGCAGGGAACCATCTGACCGCCGGAAGTCTTCTGAGAGAGCACAGCTCCAGCACCTGAGGAAGAGGCGTCTACTTCCAGGACGAAGGGCTTGTTCACCTCCGGATGATGCAAAACTGGAGCGGAGGAAAAAGATTCTTTAAGCAAAAGAAAAGATTTTTCAGCCTCTGGAGACCACTTCTTGGAACCGGAACTTTTTCGAGTAAGAACAGAAAGAGGACTGATGATTGAAGAAAAGTGCGGGATGAATTGCCTGTAGTAGTTGGCGAAACCAATAAAGCGTTGGATGGCTTTTACTCCACAGGGCTGTGGCCAGTTGAGAATGGCATTCACCTTCTCGGGATCCATCTTGAGACCAGAATCCGAAACGATGTACCCAAGAAAAGGCAAGGAAGTTTGCTCGAAGACGCATTTCTCGTACTTGGCATACAGGTGGTTATCCCGCAGACGTTGCAGAACTTTGCGCACACTCCTTCGATGAGATGGAAGGTCTGGGGAAAATACAAGAATGTCATCCAAATAAACCACTACACATATGTAGAGGAGGTCTCGGAAGATATCGTTGACGAATTCTTGAAAAACCGCGGGAGCATTACACAGGCCGAAAGGCATGACCAGGTACTCGTAGTGTCCATCCCGAGTGTTAAAGGCGGTTTTCCACTCGTCACCGGAGCGGATTCGGACTAAATTGTAAGCTCCACGCAAGTCAAGTTTTGTAAAGATGCGGGCTCCTCGGAGACGGTCAAAGAGCTCGGGTATCAGAGGCAGAGGATACCTATTCTTGACTGTGATGTTGTTTAGCCCACGATAGTCTATACAAGGTCGTAGAGAACCATCTTTCTTCTTTACAAAGAAAAAACCTGCTCCTGCAGGGGAGGAAGATTTTCGAATAAATCCTTTTGCAAGATTTTCTTGAATATACTCGGACATGGACTTAGTTTCTGCAGCAGAGAGGGGGTAGATTCTTCCTCTTGGAGGAGAACAGCCGGGAAGGAGATCAATCGGACAATCGTAGGAGCGATGTGGCGGGAGACCTTCAGCTTCCCTCTTGTCGAAGACATCAGCATACGACCAATAGGGTGAAGGTAGACCAACCGGAACACTGGTGGATTGAGTAAGAAACACAGGACGCACAGAACGTAGACACCGATCATGGCAAGTAGGGCCCCATCGCAGAACATCTCCGGATCGCCAATTAAGAGTAGGTTCATGAAGTCTGAGCCACGGAAGACCAAGCAAAATGGCGTGGGAAAGACTCGGTAGAACATAAAAGGCAATCTTTTCATGATGAAGAGCGCCGATCTGTAGCTCAACTTCTTCTGTGACTAACGAGATAGCGTCCTGCAGAAGTCTTCCGTCCACTGATGCAACCAGGCGAGGGGAGTCCAACGAGATTACTGGGATGCGAAGCCTCCGAACCGCCTCAAGGCTGATAAAATTGCCTGCCGCGCCCGAATCCACATACGCGACCTCGGAGAAACGAACCTGGTTGGAAACAAGTAAAACTGAAAGAGTCAAAGGTTGAGAGGAGACAGGATCACCTAGGGAGGCCTCTCTTACCTGTCCTAGGCGGAGGAGTTTTCCGGCCTATCAGGACAACTGCGAAGCAAATGAGCGGCACTACCACAATAAAAACAGAGACCCTGGGTACGTCTCTCCTTACGGCGCTGCTCTGCTATCCTTAATCGATCTACCTGCATGGGTTCAGGGACAGGAGAGGTAGGGGTAGTAGAGACAGAGGCACGAGGACTACTAGGCTGGCGAAAGGTGGAAGCAGAGGAATTAGGTCTCCTCTCTCTTGCGGACTCTCGAGACCGTTCTTGGAAGCGGAGATCAATCCGGGTGGCGAGAGAAATAAGGTCTTCCAGAGTAGTCGGAGTGTCACGTCCGGCAAGCTCATCTTTAATTCGGCTGGACAAACCCCGCCAGAAGGCACCCACTAGAGCCTCATTGTTCCAGCCAAGCTCAGATGCCAAAGTCCGGAAACGGATGGCATATTGTCCTACGGATAATGATCCCTGACGTAAATTAAAGAGGGACTCCGTGGTAGAGGCCAGACGTCCGGGTTCATCGAAGACCTTACGAAAGGTCTCGAGAAAATTCTCTAAATGGGAGACTACAGGATCATCACGTTCCCACAAAGGATTAATCCAAGCTAGGGCCTCTCCTTCCAGATGAGATACAATGAACGCCACTTTGGCTCGGTCAGAGGGGTACTGCTGGGGAAGAAGCTCAAAATGGAGACGGCATTGGTTCAAAAACCCTCTGCAGAGTTTTGGGTCGCCACCGTACCTAGGAGGTTTACCCAGACGAGGAGGAGGATGTGGAGTGGCAGAAGGACCGGAGTCAAGAGGGGATGTTTGGGCAGAAGCAGAGGGAGCGGACTGTAAATTAAACAGGCGGTCATCAATCGACGCCATATAGCTCAGCATGCGGGACTGAGTATCACGCTGCTGCGAGAGCTCCTGTTGGAGGCTAGTAAGCTGAGCGGCATTTACGGGATCAGCGGCTTGTAGAGAGGTTAAGCGTGACTCCATAGTTTTCATGAAAGCCATGATACGCTGCTGGTTGTCACGTAAATGGGCCAGTTCCTTCTGAGCCGAAAAAGAGGTACCTGCGGGGTCCATGGCCTGATTGTACTAACACGAGCAGGAACGAAACTAGAGTGGACCCTCTGGACCGTGGGGGAACTACCCCTGGGCGAGCGGACCTAGAGAGGAACCAACCCCTATACAGGGATTGTTTAGGAGCAAGCCCAGAGGTCACTTACCCACGGTGGAGTACCAAGAGGGACGGCTCCAGGAAGGAAGACTGCCTAGGCTGGAGAGAAGATAAGGCTGGAGATACTGGAAGGCTGAGGAAACAAAGGAACAATAAGACTAAGGAAAGGAGCGGGTACTGGAAGGGAGAAGGGAGCGAACCAAGAGACAAGGCGAGGAACCAAACGGAGTAGGTACAAGGAACCAAACGGAGTAGGTACAAGGCTTAGTAACGGAAGGGGCCAGACGCACAAGCAAAGGCTAATGACAATCAGGCGCAGAGGAACAGGTGAACCTGCCTTTTATAGCAGGAGCAAGAACAGGATTGGATGAGGCCAGACCCCATGACCTCAGGGGGCAGTAGCTGGGAGGCTGGACCTGCGACCAGGAGGGAAGCTAGAGCGTCTGCGCAGAGACAGGATACCAGCTGAGGACCTGGAAACCGGAAGTGCAGGGGAGACAAAGGAGCGAGCAAATCGGGACGCAGCAGTGGTGGAACGAGAACGCAGGAGCGCTGCGTTTGAAACGCTGGAGCGGTGAGAACCGCGACGCAGGAGAGCTGCATTTGTAACACTGTGCTGTATATACCACTGTGCGGGCTGTGCTGGATATACCACTGTGTGGACTGTACTGGATATACCACTGTGCGGGCTGTGCTGGATATACCACTGTGCTGGATATACCACTGTGCAGGCTGTGCTTGATATACCACTGTGCGGGCTGTGCTGGATATACCACTGTGCTGGATATACCACTGTGCGGGCTGTGCTGGATATACTACTGTGCGGGCTGTGCTGTATATACCACTGTGCGGGCTGTGCTGTATATACCACTGTGCGGGCTGTGCTGTATATACTACTGTGCGGGCTGTGCTGTATATACTACTGTGCGGGCTGTGCTGTATATACTACTGTGTGAGCTGTGCTGTATATACTACTGTGTGGGATGTGCTGTATATACTACTGTGTGGGCTGTGCTGTATACTGCTGTGTGGGCTGTGTTATCTACTATGCGGACTGTGCTATATACTATGCGGGCTTTGCTATATACTATGGGGAGTATATTATCTTCTATGGGGAGGCCATGTTATGTACTATGTGGCTGTGGTATATACTATTGTGGGGGTATATTATATACTATGGGGGAGGTTGGGTTATATACTATGGGGGAGGT
The DNA here is from genome assembly GCF_051348905.1 of Ranitomeya variabilis. Taxonomy (NCBI): domain Eukaryota; kingdom Metazoa; phylum Chordata; class Amphibia; order Anura; family Dendrobatidae; genus Ranitomeya; species Ranitomeya variabilis. The sequence goes on along the minus strand of NC_135239.1, from coordinate 68,985,626 downwards.
TGTGTTATATACTATGGGGGGCTGCATTATATTCTATGGGGGGCTACATTATATATTATGGGGAGGTGGGCTGTATTATATTCTATGGGGTTACATTATACTCTGGGGTGGCTGCATTATACTCTGTGGGGTGGCTGCATTATACTCTGGTTGCCGCATTATATTCTGTAGGGTGGTGGCAACATTATACTATATGTGGGCTGCATTATACTGTATCGAGGACTATGGGGAATATGTTATACTATATGAAGAACTATGGGGTGCATTATACTATGGGAAGTGAATTGTACTACATGGATGACTATGGCGGTGCATTATACTATATGGAGCACTATGAGGAGTGTATTATGCTATATGGAGGACTATGAGGAGTGTATTATACTATGTGGAGGACTGAGCAGTGTATATTAATATATGGAGGACTATAGGGAGTGTATTATACTATATGGAGGACTGTGGAGCACATTATAATATATGGAGGACTATGGGGTGTATTTTACTAAACAAGTAAAATGCTGCATATTCAGATTGTTTTTGCCGGAACAAAAATCATTGTTCTCAGCAGCACATCGCCGCTGTAAACTGTAGATGTGCTGCTGATAACATGATACTGTATGGGGATCGGTTAGTGATCTGTTAGTGAAGTGATCGTTCTGTCCCATCATTCTTTCTCAGACGGTGGAAAGAGGCCGGGAAACAACTTCAGTATTGTCGATCAAACTCATTTAGCGGCCTGAACTCAGCGCTTGTAAATACAACTGAAATGCTTTTGTGTGATGTGCAATATGTTAGCATTTTGGGCCCCATTTTAAACTTTGCCTAGGCGTAGGGCCCCACTTTGCCTAAAACCGGCCCTGCCTACAAGTGTACAAAGATATTATAAAGTCACCATGTGACAAGTGGGCCTGTGTAACTTCAAATGCCAGGGCTGAATTTTAGTCCCAGTCCGGCCCTGGTTTACCCACAATATTGGAAAGGTGTCAATAATTTTGTCCAGTGCATTTTTGGGGTTTTGTGTGAAATGATATTTTTTTTTTGTGTTGTTCCAATCCACACAAACACACAAAGGAAATAAACGTGTGTATAACAAAATGTGTAATTGCAATAATTTTCTGGGAGAAATACTTCATTTTCTGGAACAATTTCAAGGTTGCCAACACTTTTGGCCATGACTGTATATCTGAGGAAAAAGGGATCCGCCAAACTAAATTTTTTTTCCAACTTATTTTGCTTGATGTTGGGAGTCAAAATTGAGTTAAACCATCAGTGATATTAGGAACTCTTAAAGTGTATCTGTTGTTTCAGGTAACTTTTTAGAATAGGCCAGTGTGTGCACATGAGGAATCAATCCATTTCTGTCCATCATATGACTTGAAATCTGCATTTTCATCAGTTTTCTCCACTGCTGGCTGTAGCTCTAATTTTTAGTTTTCTCTGAGCTTCTGAGTGGACACTGTTATGAAGTCTGCTATACACTGCACGCATAAAGAGATGAATTGCTGGTCTTCTTTGTCTTCAGCACATTAAAAGAAGCAGCAGCATGGAGGACATTATAGCATTACTGAGTTGTGTGGCTGTGAATCCAGTACTGGAGTTATGTAAAACAGTTGCTTGAAGCTGTAGCAGGAACTTCCTTTGTCTGCCCATGTTTGCCTGTTGCTGAGCGCTTCTACACTTCTTCCCTCCTCCCCTCCCAAAAGAACTCCTGTAACCTGACACCTCAGTGTTTTAGCAGTTCATCTTGCAAGAGAGATTTGAGCAAGTTTTTTCCAAGTGGCTGTGCAAATAGTTTGTTCATAGAGGAAAACGACAAGAACTCTGGTGCCACCTATTGGAGGTACAACCCTAAAATGCAATACCAGCCATTTAAAGACTTATGATTAGCAAGCAAACCAGAAACTCCATTTGTAGACATGTGTTTCAAGCTGTATGCCCTTTGTCAGTGCAAAGCAGAAGGACTGGTTTGGCTGAGTAAGAAGCTCTGACACAGGGTCTAAGTGGTAAAATTTCTTCTTATAGAGACTGAGAGTGCAAAGTCAGCATAAAAAGACTTAGAGGCTTCTTATCCTAAGTCATGTAGCAAAGCCCTTTAAAAGGTCAATATTGACTTGTATGATTGATACATCCAATAGATGGCATTGGAGTAACCAGCCCTCTTTCTCTCTGAAGACATTATTTGGATACATATATTCCCAGAAGAGCATTGCATGGCCTAAAAGTCTCCTTACACTAACCTGGCACTCTCCACAAAGTGGATAATGAGTTCCAGAGGCAGAGAAGGGAAGTGTATTTTAAGTGGGGAAGAAAGCAGATTTCTCTGATAACATATACTATAACATTTCACATATTTGGTTGTACTATTGATTTTTGCAAAGTTTGTTGAAAGTGAGCATTTAATATTTTAGTCAGAAAATAGACTCCTATAGCTTTTATAAGCAAATAAAAAAACATATCACTTAGCTCTATGGATTTGAAGACTTCTGTAACTTGATGTCCCATAGCAGTCTAGCAGCCAGGGATGAAGGAATAAAGTGTGTAAAGCCCTTGTCTGTTATTAGCTGCAATAAGCAGTGTAAGGCCCCCTTCACAAGTCCAATTTGTATGCGGTTCCTTTTTTAAGGACCGCAAATACGGACTCACGCACACCCATTGAAATTAACTAAACATTTAAGGCACATTTGGCTTGATTCATCATTTGTGGGTCTTTTAGTCCCTTTTCTTTTTTGTCTTGTGATATTCATCAACATTTTTTGTCCCAAATTCTTAAAAGTGGTGCATGTGGTGCATGAATTTTGCTCAAAATAAAAAAATATATATATTTTTGTCTTTAACCTGATGGCAACTTTTAGTGCAAATAGTCACATTCCACTAAAATGGCGTAAATTTGAGCAATAATTTCAGTTGTACATAAATTACCCCAAGGGGAGAAAACTAGAGTACATTTGCAAAAATTGTGCAACTTTAATTATAAAAAAAATTGATTAATCAGCGAAGAACATCAGGAAATCCAAAGCCCCACCCAGAATGAAGAACATAAAAAAACATGAGAATATAAATAAAATAGACTTTAATAAAAGGAGCATTTTTTATTATCTGGGCATTATGTTGCACTATTTATCAGGGTATTGTATTGCTCTACTAATTTAGGAAATATGTGTATTATTTCAAATATAAGGGTGCAGAACAAGATGGCAATGGAAGTCTACCCTCTTCAACAAGTCCCAGTTTTGTTTTTGATGTAGTGATAGCTGAAGAATGGTCTGGAGACCATATGAGCAACGCTTAGAAGAGGATTTTATGGAGGAAGGTCATACCAGTCCTACTACTCGGCTTAAGGTGTGTGGTGGCATAATGTACAGTAGCTGGACCCCTCTAGGTTTCATTCCAGGTACACTAACAGCTAGGCATATGGTAGTGTCCCAGGAGAAGTTTTTCAACAAACCAGACTACATGTTGCTTGTGCTACTGTAAGCAGCCTGTGTGGCCTAAATATGCTATCATGGCCTGCAGCGTAACCGGATTTGTCTCCCATCAAGTACATCTGACATCTGCAAAGGGAGCTGCCAGCGGTGGATCTTGATGATTTGCTGCCCAAATGCATTCAGTGGCAAAGCATTCCTCAAACAACCATAAATAACTTCACTGATAGCAGCCAAGACGTGTAAGTACTGGAATTTCTGTGCATGGAGCTTATACTCAATGCTGACTAAATCGTGATGTTTTGAAAATGTTTATATTTTTTAATAATTTGCATGTCATGAACATATCTATTGACTCTGTGTTTTGTATAATTCCATGATTTTTCCTTCTTGGTGTTGCAATTTTAATATTGAATATATTCACAGTATAAATTAGACTATATGTGAGAAGAGGATTTAGGGGATTACATATCATTTAATTTGTGTTTGGTGGTCAAGAGAAATTTCCGTATGGAGAGATCAAGATGGAAATAATGTTTCCAAAATGTACAACCTTGTATTTTGTCTTTTAGGTAGCAGATATGGTAACAATGATTTTATTTTTGTCTTAAGCCTAAAATCTGCTGCTGCCTTCATTAATGGTGATCCATCAAGTGTCACCAGACACAAGGGTAACACAATAGCTGAATTCATACCTACCAGACAAGCATTGTGCATTGTTTAAATGGTTCAGAGACATAAAAGCAAGTGGTTGATCAGTCATACTAAATGTATAATCTCCATGTCAGTTATTTATCCTGTGAGTGGAGCTTACAACTGTGGAATGAACTGGAACAGCCGGTTACTGTAATGTGTTTGTGGTAACAGACTGTATCTGTGCGGAGCAGATGCATTTCCGAGCACATCATCCTGCTGCATCGCGTCATTCCATCCTTGGATATGAAATATCAGTTTATTTTATATGTATGTAATTAACTAATATCTTCATCCTTTTTTTGACCGCTTGTTTTCTCACTTGTCCAATCCTGAGAATTGCGCCAACTCTTTGACCTTATTGTCCTAGAGTTCTTTCTGTACTTTGGTGATCAAGGCCTATAAATGTGGAGTCCTGTAATTCACAAGCACCCCTCGACCTGATTCCCCCTCCCTCTGACCACTAGTCATAGGAAGGCTTGAGTTCCTGCCAGCAAGTATTGATTTTCACTTCCCAATCTCCAAGCTGGATGGGAAGAAAAGATTAAAAACACTTTGTCAGTCTGAAGTTGAATAAGAACCTGCACAGGGGATGCCTTTGTTTGAAGGGGTCAAGGATGGTGTTAGCTTTCCAAAGATTAACTATTGCTTTTCCCAGACAACCAGAAAAGCTTCTCCTAGTTTTAGAACCTTTGAGCATGTGGCCTCATGGTGTTAACACTTCGTCACCTACAATATTCATTAAAGATCTCGGTGCACTCAGTAATTTCGACAATGATACATTTTGAATGTCAATGTCCGATGTAGGACTTGACAACTTGGCGGTTGTTTCAAAGTAAGAAGCATTTCCTACAACAATAAAAAAAGAAAAACACTTGTAAGGACAACCAATGTCATCCTCAGATCAAGAATACCATCACACTGTCCTGGGACATTGTGCTTCTACGTAATTCAGGACCCTTCTGCCAAAGAGGCTTCTTCCACTTGAGCCAATGAAATGTAACTTCAGAGGAGAGCAATGCCGAAACATACAAGAGGTAAGAAATAAACTGTGACAAAAATGAGGACTCGTCTGGTTAGCAGGATGTGTCAATGGCCGTAAACATTTAACTTTTACTTGATCCATATGCCACTTACTTGTAAATCCTGGGTCTGACATCTTTTTTGTTTCTGCGCCTCACGGTTTCTAAAATATGTACTCGTTTTAGTACATATAAGGCTAGTCTTGTTAGTTAACTGGGCATAATCCTCACCTCTTTTTTATGAGGATCGTCATGCCCCGAAGGACACCAGAGATAGATTTACATACAAGGGGGAGGGGCATATCTCAGAAACAGAAAGGTGCAGAAGAAACAAAAAAATACCCCAGATCCAGGAGAACAATGAAAGTTAGACTGCATAAAACTGTTAAATACTATTGGCAAGTTACTAGACCTTTTTAATGGGCACCACTAGGGAGATGTCGCAATCTCCAAAAGTTGGAAGTTATAAAATATAGCTTCCATTACATCTCCCAGGAAATCTGCATCACCGAACTAACTAGTGAATTTGCATTAATGCTAATGCTACCTATTTACTCCCTTTGGATTCCTCCCATTCTCCTATTGTAGTTGCTGACCTTCATACAGTAGGTGGTACCATTAAACCCCTTCAGAACCTTGGGTGTTTTAATTTTTGTGCTTCCACCTTTTGCCCCCCTTCTTCTCAGAGCCATAACTTTTTTATTTTTCCATCAATATGGCCATGTGATGGCTTGTGTTTGCTGGACGAGTTGTGCTTTTGAACAACACCATTGGTTTTGCCATATAGTGTACTGGAAAACGGTAAAAGCATTCAAAGTGCGGTGAAATTGCAAAGAAAGTGCAATTACACAATTGTTTTTTGTTTTGCTATTTTGCCATGTTCACTCAGTGCTAAAACGGACCTGCTATTATTATTCTTCAGGTCATTACGAGTTTGTAGATACCACACATGTATATGTTCTTTCTTATTTAAGTGGTGAAAAAAAAATGCAAAGGCTCTTAAAAAAAAAAATGCAACATTTTCCGGGACCCCTAGTGTCTCCATTTTTCGTGATCTGGGGCTGTGTGGGGCTCATTTTTTGCGCACCAAGCTGACGTTTTTGTTGATACCATTTTGGTGTAGATACGATCTTTTGATGGCTCATTATTGCATTTTAATGCAATGTTGAGGTGACAAAAAAACCCTAACTCAGTCGTTTTGACTTTTTTCTCGTTATGCCGTTGACAGATTGGATTAATTCTTTTAATGAATTGATAGATCAGGCGATTCTGAATGCAGCGATACCAAATATGTGTATTTTTTTTACTTTATTGTTTTATTTTCAATGGGGCAAATGGGGGGTGATCTGAACTTTTATATTTTTTTAATTTTTTAATATTTTGAAAAATATTTTTTTTTACTTTCATGGGTGACTAGAAGCTGAGATCATCCGATTGCTTGTACTACACAGAGCAGGGCTTCACCTAAAATTCTCACTTGCTATGAGCGGCGACCCCTGGGCAGCACTCATAGAAATCCGGCAATGACAACCACAAGGGTCTGCTGCAGACCCTGGGTTGTCATGCCAACCCATCAGCAACCCACGGTCATGTGACACGGGCACCAATGGGCTGGATTAGTGATGCACTAGCGGCACGAGTATGTTAAATGCCGCTGTCAGAGATTAACAGCGGCATTTAACATGTTAACAGCAGCAGGTGGCTCGCGATTCCACCCATGGCTGTTAGGGGCAGCTGTTCAAATGAACTGACATGCGCCGGAAAAGTTGTGGGCTCAGAGCCCGCAGCAAAAAGGGGGAGCACACCTTAGACGTACCTATACGTCTAAGATGGGAAAGGGGTTAAAGGGAATCTGTCACCACCAGGTTTTTGCCATTTATTTTGAGATTAGCATAATGTACAGACAGAAACCCTGGTTCCAGCAATGTATGATTTACTGGGCTTCTTGCTGTAGTTTTAATAAAATCACTGTTTTACCAGTTGGTTTGGTTAAAAGCATCCCCAGCTACCTGAGAGACACTAAGCATGTCATTTCTTCTCCAGATGGCTCATTATGGTCGGAAAATTGCGTATGGCTGTCATGTGACGTCATTGGTTTATACCCGAATATCCCCAACATATCAGCATTAGAAGCCTTGGGCTATTTTTTAAAATCGTTTGGTAATTATACTTTACTTATAAAGGAATTTATTTTAATGGCTACAGAATTTCTGTTGTCACACAATTATTTTTCTTTTATTGGTTACTTTTATCTACAAAAATAAGGAGCCCCTATGGGAGCAGGCTTCTCACCATCCATAGCAAATATATACTGTACATGGCGGTTTGGAAGGAGAGGTTCATTTTCTCGGTTGCGTCTGACCTCCACTCTCTTATCAGGTGGTATGGCCATTGTTTTGACGACCTCCTCCTGGTATGGGAGGGACTAAGGAGGCAGCCGTGGAATTTGTGATTTTTTTGAACAATAATGACATGAATTTGGGGTTCACTTGTACAGCCTAATGTAATAGATTTTTTAGACATTTCTTTGAGTTTTACACCAAAAGGGCTATTGGTTTTCCCCTTTAGTAAAAGCACATCCACTAATTAAACACTTTACAGCTCTGGCAAAAATTAAGAAACCACTGCAAAATGTTCAGTTCGTCTGATTTTTCTCTTTATAGGTATATTTTTGAGTAAAATGTAAATTGTTCTTTTATTCTATAAACGTCTGACAACATGTCTATGAATTTCCAAGCAATAAAATTTGTATTTTGCTTCTGACAAAGAAAAATGGTCAAAATTAAAAAAAAAAAGTGCTTTCAGACCTCAAATAATGCAAAAAAAACCCAAGTTCATAATCATTTAGAAACAACAATACTAATGTTATAACTCAGGAAGAGTTCAGAAATCAATATTTTGTGGAATAACCATGATTGTTAATCACAGCTTTCATGCGTCTTTGCATGCTTTCCACCAGTCTTTCACACTACTTCTGGCGCAAAAATGTAAGCAGTTCTTCTTTGTTTGATGGCTTGTGACTATCCATCATCCCCTTGATTACATTCCAGAGGTTTTCAGTGGGGTTCAGGTCTGGAGATTGGACTGCCATGACAGGGTTTTGATGTGGTGGTCTCTTAATTCTTGCCAGAGCTGTATGCTACATCTTGTCATCCTAAGGAAACAATTAGAAATATTCCGTTGGGTGAATTACTATGCATTAGGAGAAACACAACTCTGGACACTACGTATCGCAAAGAGGTTGCTTTGGTTAATAATAGATTAAGGAAAAGAGGTTACTCCCAATGGATGATGGATAGAGCTTTAAATTCCATTGCCCACAATAACAGACAGGTGATGTAAAGAAGAAAAATAGAACCACCCCGAAAGAACGGAATCAAATGGTTTTTGTGACTCAGTTCAGCCCACAATTTCCGGAGATTAAAAATATAATAAAAAATATATTCCCATTCTATATCAGGATGTCATATATTTACTTACCGTACTTGTATTTTCTGCAATATGCAATATGTTGGCTGCACTTCTAATCAGTTAAAAATTAGAATTACACGTCACCTATCGGATGCAGCTAATAAATCTGTATTCAAATGTTCAGCGGCTTCTAAACATTTTTCGGTACACCATAATGGTGACACTTCTGCTTGGTCACAGGCATAAAGTTTCTAAACCCTTAAGAGGCGGGAACCACCATAGAAAACTTTTAACCACCGAGTCCAGGTGGATTTATGTCTTGCGGACCAGGGCTCTGCTGGGCATGAATATCAAGCATGAGCTGTCATATTATTATGAATTATTAAAATATGAGGTACGTTTAATTTTGTGTAGTGTTAACATCGATCGGTTTAGGTGAATTGTTTTTAATTGTTTTTTTATTAGTTAAATGTTTTTTTCTAGTTAAAAATCTTAAACTAAAGGATTTATTTGTAATGGCTTTTGGGATTGACTTAATGTGATCATCTGACTTGGACCGGATATGGTATATAAGGTTGATGTTATTGTTAGTATGGGATGCCATGAGTAAAGACCGCAGGGTCTGAAATGCGTCCGCCAATGTGTACTATCCCCTAGGGGCTGGTGACTTAAGGTACCTTCACACGAAGCGACGCTGCAGCGATAGCGACAACGATGCCGATCGCTGCAGCGTCGCTGTTTGATCGCTGGGGAGCTGTCACACAGACCGCTCTCCAGCGACCAACGATGCCGAGGTCCCCGGGTAACCAGGATAAACATCGGGTTGCTAAGCGCAGGGCCGCGCTTAGTAACCCGATGTTTACCCTGGTTACCAGCGTAAAAGTAAAAAAAACAAACAGTACATGCTCACCTGCGCGTCCCCCGGCGTCCGCTTCCTGACACTGACTGAGCTCCGGCCCTAACAGCAGAGCGGTGACGTCACCGCTGTGCTTTCACTTTCACTTTAGGGCCGGCGCTCAGTAAGTGTCAGGAAGCAGACGCTGGGGGACGCGCAGGTGAGTATGTACTGTTTGTTTTTTTTACTTTTACGCTGGTAACCAGGGTAAACATCGGGTTACTAAGCGCGGCCCTGCGCTTAGTAACCCGATGTTTACCCTGGTTACCAGTGTAAAATATCGCTGGTATCGTTGCTTTTGCTTTCAAACACAACGATACACGGCGATCGGACGACCAAATAAAGTTCTGGACTTTATTCAGCGACCAGCGACATCACAGCAGGATCCTGATCGCTGCTGCGTGTCAAACTAAACGATATTGCTAGCCAGGACGCTGCAACGTCACGGATCGCTAGCGATATCGTTACAAAGTCGTTTCGTGTGAAGGTACCTTTACATGTTGAATATGTACGCTTTTAAGGATTTTCAAGTGGAGGTGGATTCTCCTTCCATTATCGAATAGGAATATTTGTTTCAACAACACTCTAAAGTAAAAAGCAGCTTTCAGTGTGGAAAAGATTATCACATTTAATACATTAAAAATGTATAGACAAAAAACACATATAAAATCAATATAAAGCTGGTGTAAATGTTTCTGGGTTACCCCTTTACAGGAATCTATCATAATTAACCCTAACCCAACACCACTTCTCGTGGAGAGACGTCATTACCAGTCACCCAGAAGTGACATTATGCAAGTAACATAATATGCTGCACTCAATTATATCATTATATTACTACTGAAATATTCATTTTTAATAACATAAATATTAACAAATGTCTATGACTATACATATAATTTATTTTATTTTTTTACACTCCCTTTGCAATGCTACATTCAGCCCATTCAGTTATTGATTATTCCTTTCTAAAGGGGTTACTTTTAACAGATGCAAAGTTCCTTGATGTTCTAGGCAGAAGTGCCTCCAGACACTATGATTTAAGATCTGATGTTCTGTATTGTATCAATGTTTATTCATAGGGTCACTGAGTGTCATAGCCGTCCTACCCACATACTCAAGGCCACAAGGGTACTCCAGCACATAGATAATATAGTCACTTTCACGATTCAAGATCAGTTTTATTTTAAAAAAGTATCCAATATTGACTGTCAGTATTTTCCTTGTGCACATGGATCTCCCCAGCATCTCTGAATCTTTTGATTATATCAAGTACAGCAGATTGTGAGATATTTAAAGTCTTTTAAATTGTACATTGAGAAACATTTTTATGAAATTATTCCACAAATTTTAGATGCGGTTGTTCAGATTTGTGAACCTCTAACCATCTTTGCTTCTGAGAGACTCTGCCTCTCTAACATACTGTTTAATAACTCCTTCACACATCCTGATATTTACGTTACTGCAAAAAAACAGTACAGGAGATATCAATGTCCATGTGCAACATCAGTGTGCCGCATCAGTTTACACATACCGGCATCTGGAAACAGCCGTACATTTAGCGCTGTTCCCAGGTGCTGGGTCCTGAATCTTACTATCATCATTGTCACAACTGGTCTCCGTGCAATCAGCAAGACCAGGCGAGTCTGATGACATTTGTTGTCAGCATCCGCCATCTGTATATAGCGCTAACTACATCTGTCATCATTGTCGCCTGGTCTCCCTACGATCAATGATGACAGTTATAGTTAGCGCCATACATAGATGGCGGTTGCTGACTACAACTGTCATCAGACTCGCCTGGTCTGGCTGATCCCAGGGAAACCAGGCGACAGTGTAGGACTGTCGACAGTAGGACAGTAGCATTCAGCACTTAGAGCCTGGGAATAGCACTAAATGTATGACTTTTCCCAGGCGTCAGTATGTGTCACACTGATGACACACCAATGTGATCTGTGTGCAGAACGTTTTGAGGACCATGCTGCTGGTAAAAACCAGACTTGTTTTGTCCACAGACACATGTTTGGTGGAAATACATTGACATGTGCACAGACCCATTGATTTGAATGGGTCTACATGTGTGTCTCTGGCACGTGTGAAAACTGTCACCACACATACTGGAGACAAGGACGTGTGTATGAGTCCTTATGCACAGTCATGTGACTTAGTTACAAATTTATTCTCTAGAACTTTTTCTTTAGTTCCACTTACTTTTCCAGCCTTGCGGTCATCAATTTCTAAATTAGCTACTTTTTTTAAATAAAATGGAAAAATTTTGAACTTTAACCTTCTGATCTGTGTTTTATGTTCTGTTGTGAATAAAATATGGCTTCAAGAGATTACAAAATCATTGCATTCTTGTTTTTGATATATTTTTCACAGCACTCCAGCTTTTTTGGAATTGGAGTTGTAATTTCTTTAACTTTATGTGAAATTATATTGCAGCATTTACAGGTTTTTTGTCTACATCTATACACTTTTATCTCTTAAAAAAAAAGATAATCTTATTTCTCTTTTCCTTCTTAAAGGGAAGGTACCGCGTTTGTAGACCATTAATAAATCACTTTAATGTAGCATAACATGCTGCTATAACCAAGTTTTAAATGCATGTGAAACAGATTTTGTGTGTTATATAAGTTTAAAGAAGGCACTGGGGGCTGACATCTTGGTTTCACAGCAGTTCACGACACTATCAGTGTCATTTTACGGCACCCCATGGACATAGGAGATAATAGACCGGCGCTGACCCTATCTATAACATTGTAGCAGCATTAGCAGTGAGCTGGGCACGCCTCTGTGGGCTGCACAATTCACTGCTGTAGGTGTGACTGGCCGCCATTTTATTATAGCCCAGTGCTATCTGCCGAGCTCCACTTACTCTATCACAGGAGAGAAGCACTCACTGGAACCGGAGGATGGGGAGTGCGGGTGATTTACCTCCATTATCCTCTGCACTCCAGGCACTGCCCGTCCTGAGCAGATATCCCCTGCTCTCACACGCTGACCTCCCTGTGTGCTTCTCCTGCTCTGTCTCCGCCTCCTCACACACAGTCCCGGAGATCTCCGGTAAGCTGCATTCACAGCCTGCAGAGAGGGAGCTCTCTCTCCCATCAGTCTTTCTAAGCCATACCAATGTATCTCTCCCCTCCCTCCACATTGCCTGGCCATTCACTGCAGACCTGGATCTCCTTCTTATCTTACTGAGGGATGAGTCACAGACAGCTCTGCACAGATAATGCTGCTCCATACATAAACACCACATGTCTTCACTCTTCCTCCAGTCCACCATGCTGCTGAGCCCACTGTGTTCTGCTCTTTTGTAAACTCTGTAGCTGTGTTTCTGATGCAGTAACTGCTGGTGATAGCAGATCACAGCGCAGTCACACACAAAATGGCTCTGCCCTGTGATGCTGCTCTTCATTCTGCCCCAGGGATATTAGACCACCCAAAAGGGGAGGGAAATGGTTATGTCAGCAGTTACTGCCCCAATTTTCCAGCTAACAGTAAAGCTGGTAAGTCTTACTATAGCTGCTTGAGGTCTAAAACGGAAAATGCTCCCCCTAGTGGTCAATATATATATTTGTAAGAAAATATATATTTTTCATATAGAAATTTTTGGAAACAGTGCAAACATTGCATTAATACATTTTATTTACTATTTTAAGCTTAATTTCACAAAAAAACAAACTACAAAAAAACTGATGGCACCTTCCCTTTAACCTAAGGTAAGATTAAACCCTTAACTGTTTGATTTCTTTCAAAAATCATATTTAGATTAGTATTCAATTCCTTCTGCAGGTACAGATCATTAATAGCGATGAGCGAATATACTAGTTACTCGAGATTTCTCGAGCACGCTCGGGGGTCCTAGAAGTTTTTCTTAGTGCTCGGAGATTTAGTTTTTAGTGCCGCAGCTGAATGATTTACATCTGTTAGCCAGCTTGATTACATGTGGGGATTCCCTAGCAACCAGGCAACCCCCACATGTACTTATGCTGGCTAACAGATGTAAATCATTCAGCTGCGGCAAGAAAAACTAAATCTCCGAGCACTAAAAAATACTCGGAGGACCCCCGAGCATGCTCAAGAAATCTCGAGTAACGAGTATATTCGCTCATCACTAATTATTAGGGGTTTTTAAAAAAATATTCTGAGCACTATTATTATAAGCACTTAAAAACACCAAATCATAACAACCCCTTCATATCTTAATATTACTTTTTCTTTTTTCATATGTAGGCAGTCCATTCTGTTTATAGCCAGGGCTCTCCTTTTCACACCTTCAATCACCGATAATCAATATTTCTTTGCATTTTGCACTTTCACTAGTATTAGCATGTTAATCTGGCCATATCATGGAAAACAGTTCATCTGGATGCTACCAGAGATTTGTCTCTTGGAGCTTGGGCTTCTTTCCTTGCATGAGGCTGAGGCCATGTGCACACATTCAGTATTTTTCGCGTTTTTTCGCTATAAAAACGTGATAAAAACGTGAAAAAAATGCTTACATATGCCTCCCATTATTTTAAGTGTATTCCGCATTTCTTGTGCAAATGTTGAATTTTTTTCCGCGAAAAAATCGAATTGCGGAAAAAAAAGCAACATGTTCATTACATTTGCGGAATTGCGGGGATTCCGCACACCTGGGAATGCATTGATCTGCTTACTTCCCGCACGGGGCTGGGCCCACCATGTGGGAAGTAAGCGGATCATGTGCGGTTGGTACCCAGGGTGGAGGAGAGGAGACTCTCCTCCACGGACTGGGCACCATATAATTGGTAAAAAAAAAAGAATTAAAATAAAAAATAGTGACATACTTACCTTCGATGGCCCCCAGAGTCTTCCCGCCTCTCATCGGTGCATGCTGCCGCTTCCGTTCCTATAGATGGTGTGTGTGAAGGACCTGCGATGACGTCGCGGTCACATGACCGCGATGACGTCGCGGTCACGTGACCGCGACGTCATCGAAGGTCCTGCACACACTATCTATAGGAACGGACGCCGCTGAGAAGATCGGCTGTCTGCAGAGGGTGAGTATAACCATTTTTTTATTTTTTTATTATTTTTAGCATGATATCTTTTTACTATTGATGCTGCATAAGCAGCATCTATAGTAAAAAGTTGGTCACACTTGTCAAACAGTATGTTTGACAAGTGTGACCAACCTGTCAGTCAGTTTTCCAAGCGATGCTACAGATCGCTTGGAAAACTTTAGCATTCTGCAAGCTAATTTCGCTTGCAAGATGCTAAAAAAAACGCGAAAAAAACGGGAAAAAAACGCAAAAAAAATGCGGATTTCTTGCAGAAAATTTCCGGTTTTCTTCAGGAAATTTCTGCAAGAAATCCTGACGTGTGCACATACCCTGACAGTGCCATGTTGACTAGAAAAAGGCACTTCCTTCTCTCATCACTGATCTCTGCAGCTACTGTGTAGAGATACAGCAGAGATGAGTTATTTGTCATTACTTTGACCCTAGTCACTACCAATGGACAAGCCCAGAGCCTGGGTAGTCAAGAGGCCTGGGGTCAGATACCATGAGGGCTCATCATAAACAAAGGGGCAAGGCAAACTGATGGTCAAAGGCAGGGTCCAAGGTCGGGCAACAAAGATCAAATACAGGAATACAGAGAACAGAGCAAGTGCACACTATTTGAGCAAAGCTACATCTGGCACTGATTGTAGGCAGAGAGCTAGCTAAATAGTCAGGTACTCACTCGAATAGCAGACACATGGAGGTAGTCCTGGCACATTGCAGCCCTGATGGGACGGCGGAACTGTCACTCAACACACTCACAGCTCAGCACGCCCAAGTCTCCGATTGGATGGCTGAAATGTCACTCACTGCTTCCAGATACACCTATAGGTGAAATTATGGCAAATCACTTCTGGATTTCATCTCTCGCAAGTCAGGATGAGGCAAGGGTGAGTGCCGACAGCACTGTGAGATGACATCTGGAAGTGTTTTTAATGGTACATAACTCAGCTCTGACAGTAACTACAGAGTTATATATCATTACAAACACTTCCGCAACTCATCTAATTTCAGTGAGTATATGGGAAAGGTGAGAGCTGACAACACTATGAAATGAGATCTGGAAGTGTTTGTAGTGATACATAACTTATCTCTACACATAATCGTATCTCTACACAGTAGCTGCAGCGATTAGTGATGAGATGAGAGGAGGGTGTGTTCTTTTTACCCTGTGTGTTGCTGCTTGCTCATAATTATTCAACCTTATTCAAGGGAAGAAGCTACACATCCCCAGGGACAAATCTCTGGCAACACTCAGGTGACCTATAGCATAAATTATAATCTAAACTTTACAAGTAAATATCTCTGCAATGGAGAGGAGAAATAAAAAAATTAAAACTATGCGTTCTTCAGCTCTGAAGCCACTATTATATGAGGTGGCCAGTTTAACATACTCAAACCGGTGAAAGGTCTTCTTTCTGCGTATATGCAATGTTCATCATCTGACTTCTAAAATCTTTGGCTTTAGACCAATTTCTTCTCATTGTTATCATTTGTCCAAATGGCGGTAAATGGTAGCAAGCTCCTGCCACTTACATACTGTAAGTGATCATTTTTGAGTTTAATGAGCCATTTCTATCTTTTATCGCCTGAGCTGAAAATCGGTGGTGGTCAGAAGCGCTCTTGGAAGATATTAATATTTTTTTTATACACTGGGAGAAGCTTTCATAGCCCCTCAAATTTGTGACATGGTGGATTTAGTTTTACATTAATTCAATAATTATAGCTGTGATCGATGTACAACACCCAAAAGAAAATGCATACTTTTCTTATACATTTTTTTATGAGAAGGGTTCTCCAATAAAAAATCTTGACTTGGTATTATGCACTGAATGCTTTCAATACATGCCAAATTAATATATTAAAAATCTAGTCATCAAATGTGTATTTTCAAATTTATAGCCAAATGGCTCAAAACAATCAAAATCTAAAATATATATGGCATGCAGAAATGATAAATGGTACCAATATCGTCAGGATTTTACTACAGGGCATGGAAATGTAATGTTTTCAGAATTCCTGCATATTATAATATTATAGAGTAGATAGAAAAGTCCAGCATTCCCAGATGATTCCTTACAGGTTTTCCCATGAGTAAAACACCCCAAGTCAACCACACAGACTTCTCCGACTGCTTATCACTGGGGACTGTTGCTGCACAGGCACAATTTTCCTCCGCCTGCTGCCCTCGTCCACCTCCCTTCCCTGCCAGCCGCTGTCACTTGTCACACAGAGCGTTATCGTGTCAGCCTGTCCTTGTCAGCATAGGCGCAGGAGCCCCTGAATTGCCCTGCGTCACTTTGCTATGGCCGGGCACATCTGAATCCATTGCCTCATGGATGATAAATGAGCGGCACTGTCTGTGGGCCTGTGAATTGGTTTGGAGTAGATAACGTCCGATCGTATCATCTCCTGCAGAAAGGGGCTGACTGGAATCATCCATTACCTCTGAGAGCTAGGACCTGCAGGGCTGACACACACATAATGTGATGCTTGACCAGGACAGTCCATAACCCTCTGCTTTCTAAGAAGCGCCACTAACTGCTTCATCCCCTCACAGACATTCTCCTTCCTCCAGTAATTCTTTACGTTTTGTGTGGTAATGATCCGGAGACTTCAGGCCTACCAGCGTTTAGTATTATTTTTTTTCCAGATATGTCTGATTTTAATAAATGAGTATAATAAAAGCAATTCAGTAAAAAAAAAGGGAAGAAAAAAGAAATCTTAGTAAGATGGACCCTTTTCCTTTGCCTGTGTCAAAAAAAAAATAATAATAGAAAGCCGAACAATTGAGAAATGGTTGCTTCTTTCACAATAGAATACTTCTCCGTGAAAGTCTCCAATTTGTTTTGTCGTGAAGCACCGGTGTCAGTACATATTTAAAAGTGTCCGCCTTGTGAATCTTGTTTCACGGTTTAATAAACAGCTCGCATGCCTTCTGACGCAGAAGATGAAGTGTTGTAGCTGTCACTCTGTGTGGGGTTAATGCAGCCCTTTCGTAGATATACTCCTGGAGATTATGCATTATTTACACATTGTAAGTTTTGGGCAAGTGAAGACAGATAGGAGTGTGGGCACCTGTGCAGGACGGAGGGGATCCGGGCCAGACACCTACCTGTCATTTAGCTCTCTGGAGTAGTGGAATGTGGAAAAGCCGCCCTGACACATGATGTTTAAGCTCACAGCGGCTGTTGCTCCAGTTTTAATGCAGGAGAACAAATGAAATAATCATGGCAGCTTTATGACGTCGCATGAATTTTTCATGAGCGTTCATAAAATTTCACGATGCCCTCAGCTGGGAGAGATAATTTTTAAATACTGTGTTGATGTCAAGCACGTCCTAAATATTGCATGTTTAGAAAGCAGCGGGGCTGAACCTTGAGGTGGTGAGGAAAGGAAAGGTAAAAAGCATAATGAGATTTAAGAAGTGAGTAGGTCATCAGTATTGGTCAATGTTGTTTTAAGAAGAACTTATAGAAAAAAAGAGCGATGGTAAACAATGTTGGGGATAAAAAATTCAATGTTGCTTATAAAATGCTGTCATATAACCAAACTGATTAAATTTGGGCTTAGTGGATCTACACAATTTAGATTTTACACACTGCAGTCTAACTAAATCTTATTGCACAAAACTACAGTATGATCTGTATATGATGATCATCATTGCCATTCAGAAATAATGTAAACTGTCTGATAGACCCTATCATTGGGTGTTGTTGGCATAGGAATTACTGACCTTCCTAATTCCGGTCAATATTTTATTAAAGGAGTCACTTCTGAAAAAAATGACATGTGAACAAAAGAAAGGATAAAAGCTGTTGTTGTTACTTCTCTTGAGACAAAGTTTTGTAGCATATATGATGTCTAATAGCTGTTGGACTATGTTGAGATATGGGTCCACAGGTTGACAGCTTGGAGAGGGTCATCTAGGGCCCCCAAAGGATCTGACACAACAGTAATTCTAACAACCAAGGACTCACTTTTCTAAAAGAACAATTGGCCTGTACCTATGGTGGCACCTCGTTCTCAATGTCATTGCTAGATCCTAGTTCATGTAATTGGAATTAGCATATTAATGTTCTTCCAGTACTTATATATATGTGATATAGGTCAATATAAGTGAATACTCACTTCTACAAACTCTTTTAGATTTGAGATCTCCATATACACTATATATATGTATGTGTATTTCCACTTACCAGAGAAAAATTTGTGCACATGGGTTCTTGAAAATTATATCTGGACCAGAAGCGCAGGATTAGAGTAGGATCACCCATTTTTATGTCAACTTTTGAACATATCAGTATAGAACAAAAAACCTGACCAGTACAACCATATAGTGTGAACAGATGTCTACTGCAATGAATACTTGCAAAAAGGAGGAACGCAGCAGTATTCTGTAGAGACCAATATATATGCGAACACAAAATCTATCATGATTGCTGAGTAAACTAATAAAAAGTAAAAAAAAATTTTTTATTAATTACTTAAAAAAGTGAAGGTTCTTAGCACATAAATTGGCCAATTCATGTGAGCCCATCAACCGCGACAAGGTGACACTTCTCTGATGGGTCCTATCATTAAAAACATGCCTCTCTTGTGCTTAAGTCCACAGTGTGAATGGGCAAACATGCCTCTCCTGGGTTACAAACCTGCACATTTAAGTAAGCTGGTAGGAACCAAAGTTGATTATAAATACCCTTCGAGTGTTTGAACATATCATTTGCCACTTCGATTCATTACTTTTTGGAGTTAATTAGCTATTAAGATTTAGTAAAAAAATGTAAAACATAAATAGACTCTGCAATAAGTAATAAATAGTAGTAAGACATGTAAAAAATATAGTTTTCTTATTTGACACCATTTTGAAGAAAGAGCATACAATTCATCCCACCATGACAAGATGTACCCAATCAGGATGGTCCCAAACTTTAGTAACTCACCTCGTTTTCAGCCAGCAGTCCTCAAAATAGATGAGGGTAGAGCAGGCCCTGGAAGGAACTGTGTTTTGCACCTGCCTGTGGGAAGCTAAATAGACAAGGTGCAGAGCCAAAAGAAGAGTGGCTTCTCCTTCAAATGGACCAAGTACAAGAAATTAAAGCAAAACCGAAATCATTGGCCAGCATACCTGTTAGTGTAAGTGCGATGTGTAGGCTCACATGCAGTAATAGTAGTAATACATTTAAAAAACATAGGGTACCTAGTCAACATTATTTTAATCAAAGGAGTGTAACTGCCATCTCATCGAGACAAGGTGTACCCAATCAGGATGGCCCCTAACTCCTGAATGTCACATCGCTATGTGCAAGCAGGTCTCAAAATATTCACGAGGCAAAGTGGGATCTTGGCCTATTAGTTTCAGTTTTAAGATTTGACCAATGTATGGGATGTGTTAGTAAGCAACTGCTAACAAAACTGCACATGTTCTGTATCGCTTAAGGGATTCCCTTAGGTTTGTTTCTTCTGGTGGTCCTATACCCCTGTCCACTACTGAATGAAAGTAACCATTCCCAAATTTACACAAGTAGCAGTACAGATTCCTTCCCCCCTGCATAGACAAGGCTTGACTTATTCTAAATAATTTATAATATTAAAATATAACATGTGCATATGCATATGTTTTCCAGTTAACATTCTGAAATTAGCACTAGTGGTTAAGCAGAACAGGTGCTAAGGCTTGATGGCACCCAGCAGGCTTCTTGACAACAAACAGCCGCTTCAATCTTGTACAAAGTCAAGCTGATGGAAAATTTGTCTTATGGCCTACTAGATTCTAAACTGAAGAATCTATTTATTTGCATATATTTTAAGCATTTCATTTTTTGTAATGAGCTCTTTTATTTTTGTTACCATAAATACACATCCCCATGGATCATCTATTTTCAATTTGCTTTAAAGAGAATGTGACATCAGAAAATGACCTATTGTTTAAAGAGGACTTATCACCAGTTTGAGCATGTTAAATTGGCTACATCATGGCATAGTGGCTGCAGAGATGAATATAACATACTTTTACTTTTTAATTTCTCCAGTGCGTTGTGGAGATATTAAATTATTATTATTAAATTATTATCTTGTAAAGTTTAGATTCTAATTTAATCTAAGCCAAAGGGCGCAATAGCTTCATTTTGGGAGGGGTATACTTTTTCCCTTGCATGACATTGACCAATCATATACAGGAGGTGTCATGCAGGTGAAAAATAAGAACACTCCCCCAGAAAAGCTAAAAAAAGGCTTTTTTGTGTGAGACATTTTCATAGAGAAAAATTAAAAATCTATCTCTAGAGAGGGGACACTCTTAGGGCTCATACTCATACTGCAAGAAACTCAGATCAGTCTTGCACGTCAATACCCGGCACTGCACCCAACACTCAGATTGAAGCGTGTGGCTGCATGTATTGCTATGCGGCCGCACGCTCCAATCTGAGTGCCGGCAGCAGTGCCGGGTATTACTATGCGAGACTCATCCGAGTTTCTCGCAGGTGAGTATGAGCCCTTAGACTGAACATATGAAACTAATCTAAACTAAGGAAGAGAGATACTAATTAAGTGAGCGAAAGACAGCTTACACTTCCATCTACATTGAAGAATGGGCCTCCTATAGTGACCAGGTAATTACAGCAGAAACATTTGTTGGGGAAAAAGACACCAAGAATGAGATTAATTTATGCAGAGGCAGGGAAATACACTTCTAAACCAAAGAACTTCCTTTGATCAAAGAATCTTTCTTAAACACTTTGGAGCCAGTGGTCCATGATGAATATTAGGGTCTGCATCATTACAATATTTATGGGAGGTATATTTTTGGCGTCATAGCAAAAGGACAAACATAATGCATTCACTCACATCACCGAAAGGCCAGCAGAACCACTCCATCATATTATTGTCCAATGGATAATGCTACCCAGGCCATGTTTTATTGCAATATGAAGTTAACATTGCTATAAGAAACATGATGGCAATATCTACCGCCTGGAACCTCCAGGGGTGAAGATATTCTGTAAATTGTAGATCTCATAAAATTCTGAAGGACCTAGCACATCCCACAACCAGCTCCCACATGAGCTCACCAAGATGAGGTATGTGGGCATAACCTTGATCTAATAAAAAGCAGAAATTGGGTTTTGTTATTTGTCAGTCCTTTAGGGTACAGCTTGCTGTAGCTCTGTCAATTTTCTTAAGGAATACTTCACTCCGCTAAGCTCTCAGCCATTTCCGTGACATCAGGTTTAGTAATTTTCCTTTGCTATCCCTTTTATTTTACGTAATTGTTTATATCATATTGTTTGTTCCCATTTTGTATCTTCTTTGTATATTTTTTTTTAACACTGCCTACCTTTCTGGATTAAGCACATAAAATTTAATAGCTCTGTTCCTCTGGCTCTGTAAACCGCACCCCTGAAGCCATATGCTACCTGTAACAGATGTCATATCGGCTTGTATAAATAGTTGGTGGTGGCATCTAGTAGTTGTTTTTGTTATTGTCGAGCTGGCAGTGCCGTACCGGGGTATATACATATATTCCATGAGCTGGAATCAGAGGTGTATATATCATAAGCTCACTGTAAGTTTCCCAATAACCAACCTAGTAGTAGAAATAGCCTCGGCCTTGTCCATCACTCATCAGTCAATTGCATAATTGCCCTGATAATTATAGGCAGTGGAGTTGCATTCTCTTGACAACTGGTGGCAGCAGTGAGATCTGATCGAACCATACCCAGTTGTTATCCTTGCCAGACATGCAATGAAACACAGCACTACTCTCCTCCATGTTCTCTGCACCTATTGTGTAGAGTACAAAAAAGTTATGTGTCATTACAAACACCTCTTGCAGCTTTCATCTGACATTGGTCAGTTTAGGGGGGAGGGGTGGTACAGCAGAGCTATGTGTCTTAACAAACACTTCCTGTTGCTTTCATCTTAGGACACTGTCAGCTCTGCTGTACTCAGGCTCCCCTAACACACACACTGAATGCCATGAGATGAGAGCTACTAGAGGTGTTCGTTATGACTCAAGCTCTGCTGGGCTCCCCCTTCCCTAATAATTCAGGCCCTCGGGTGTCCTTGCTCATGATTTCATCTTATTTTTACCCATTTTTTGGCTCTGTTTCCATATGGATCCAGTTATCATCAGATTTTGTAACCTGGTTGTCATCTCCCCACACACGTCATTCAACCTGAAAAGGGATATTTTAATATCTATTAAAATAGGTAAATCTCCGGGTCCGGATGGCATACACCCACGAGTACTAAGAGAACTAAGTAATGTAATAGATAAACCATTATTTCTTATTTTTAGGGACTCTATAGCGACGGGGTCTGTTCCGCAGGACTGGCGCTTAGCAAATGTGGTGCCAATATTCAAAAAGGGCTCTAAAAGTGAACCTGGAAATTATAGGCCAGTAATAACCTCTACTGTTGGTAAAATATTTGAAGGGTTTCTGAAGGATGTTATTCTGGATTATCTCAATGAGAATAACTGTTTAACTCCATATCAGCATGGGTTTATGAGAAATCGCTCCTGTCAAACCAATCTAATCAGTTTTTATGAAGAGGTAAGCTATAGGCTGGACCACGGTGAGTCATTGGACGTGGTATATCTCGATTTTTCCAAAGCATTTGATACCGTGCCACACAAGAGGTTGGTACACAAAATGAGAATGC
Organism: Ranitomeya variabilis; assembly: GCF_051348905.1. NCBI lineage: Eukaryota > Metazoa > Chordata > Amphibia > Anura > Dendrobatidae > Ranitomeya > Ranitomeya variabilis. Next base: position 68,962,489 of record NC_135239.1, on the reverse strand, counting down.
TTGGTCTGGGGGAAAATGTGTGTAAATGGGTTAGTAACTGGCTTAGTGATAGAAAGCAGAGGGTGGTTATAAATGGTATAGTCTCTAACTGGGTCGCTGTGACCAGTGGGGTACCGCAGGGGTCGGTATTGGGACCTGTTCTCTTCAACATATTCATTAATGATCTGGTAGAAGGTTTACACAGTAAAATATTGATATTTGCAGATGATACAAAACTATGTAAAGCAGTTAATACAAGAGAAGATAGTATTCTGCTACAGATGGATCTGGATAAGTTGGAAACTTGGGCTGAAAGGTGGCAGATGAGGTTTAACAATGATAAATGTAAGGTTATACACATGGGAAGAAGGAATCAATGTCACCATTACACACTGAATGGGAAACCACTGGGTAAATCTGACATGGAGAAGGACTTGGGGATCCTAGTTAATGATAAACTTACCTGGAGCAGCCAGTGCCAGGCAGCAGCTGCCAAGGCAAACAGGATCATGGGGTGCATTAAAAGAGGTCTGGATACACATGATGAGAGCATTATACTGCCTCTGTACAAATCCCTAGTTAGACCGCACATGGAGTACTGTGTCCAGTTTTGGGCACCGGTGCTCAAGAAGGATATAATGGAACTAGAGAGAGTACAAAGGAGGGCAACAAAATTAATAAAGGGGATGGGAGAACTACAATACCCAGATAGATTAGCGAAATTAGGATTATTTAGTCTAGAAAAAAGACGACTGAGGGGCGATCTAATAACCATGTATAAGTATATAAGGGGACACTACAAATATCTCGCTGAGGATCTGTTTATACCAAGGAAGGTGACGGGCACAAGGGGGCATTCTTTGCGTCTGGAGGAGAGAAGGTTTTTCCACCAAAATAGAAGAGGATTCTTTACTGTTAGGGCAGTGAGAATCTGGAATTGCTTGCCTGAGGAGGTGGTGATGGCGAACTCAGTTGAGGGGTTCAAGAGAGGCCTGGATGTCTTCCTGGAGCAGAACAATATTGTATCATACAATTATTAGGTTCTGTAGAAGGACGTAGATCTGGGGATTTATTATGATGGAATATAGGCTGAACTGGATGGACAAATGTCTTTTTTCGGCCTTACTAACTATGTAACTATGTAACTATGTAATATGGATATGTACCGTATTTGTCACTTTGTAAGACGCTCCAGATTATAAGACGCACCCCAAATTTTGAGGCGAAAAATGGGAAAAAAACCTTTTTTATTAAATTGGTGGTGCTTCTTATAATCCATGCATCATATTGCTTACCGGGGGATGGTGGCTGCGGTGAAGCGGGGTCCCAGGGTCGCTGCAGGAGGAGACAGGAGTGGAGCGTTGCTGCAGGCTGGGATGAGGGTGTGTGCAGGTGTCCTGTGCTGCAGGGGGGCTCCTGTGCTGCAGGGGGGCTCTTGTGCTGCAGGGATGTCTCCAGTGCTGAAGGGTGTCTCCGGTGCTGTGGGGGTGTCTCCGATGCTGCGGGGGGCTCTGCCGACATTTTGTGAAAGGCCAGAGCCCCCTGGCAGTTTGTCCATGCTTTCCTGTGCGGTGGACTTCGGGAAAATGGCCGCCGGGAGGTGGCACATGCGCAGATGGAGATCTTGGGACCAAGATCTTGAGAGATGAGATCTCAGCGCTGAAATCTCATCTCCCGAGATCCCGGCAGCCATTTTCCTGGAGTCCGTCGCACAGGAAAGAATGGACGAACTGCCGGGGGGCTCTGGCCTTTTAAAAAATGTAGACAGAGCTCCCCACAGCCCCGGAGACTCCAGCATCACCCTGAGCAGCAGCGGACAACCTGGGCAGCGGCGGTGGTGGATGGATCGCCCCCGTGTAGGGCTATGGGGTACTCGGTACCGGGTCCTTCGGTTCTCAGTGGGGATGTCACATGGCTGACCCGGTCCGTGGCCCTAGGGACATCTGTTGTAGCGCCTAGGTTTTGTAGTACCTCCCTGCTGAGCTTCTCGGTAAGGTCCTCACAAGTGATGTTGGTGTTCTAGATGTTATGTCTCTTTCTCTCTGTCCCCCTGATGGAATGGATAGGACAAACCCGTATGACTGGTGGCCTGAGGCTTTTTACAGGGCTCTATCACGCCCCGGCCCCCACAAGTTGCCACTGTGCCTCCTGGGCATAGGTCGGGCAACCAATATGGAATTAGCTGTCCTGCCGGTCTTTGGAGCAAGGCTTGGAGATGGTTACTCCCTCGGTGTTCCGGCTACCGGATCCTGTGCCTCAGAAAGGAGGCAGCCTTTTGCAGGTCAGAACTCCTTCTGGTATCCTCTCCTTTTGCTATGCCTTCGTTTCTCACCCTCCGCAATACAATTTGCTGTTCTTGTCTCTTTCTTAGGATGCTGCCGCACGTGGGACAGGCGCAGCTCCGTGGCCTTCTGTCTAGGCCTCTGACAGGATACCACCCCTGTCAGGGACCTCTCTGTCTGCAGCCCATTGATGTTCCTCCTTCCCCTCTGGCTGCCTGACAGGGTGCTACCTGGGTGAAGCCCATTCAGCTTCTGCCTAACTTCCTATCCAGACCACCAGTTTTACCTAATTGTGAGGAGTGCCCTAGTAATAGGAGTGTAGCTCCCCCTGGTGGGCAGGAGTGTGAAGTGTGTTGTGTGGTTTGTGATACCTGGCAAAGAGATCTCCTTTATTGCCTTCAGACGTAACATCACTCCTCCTGGTGGAAGAATGACATTACTGCAACGACCAGGACTCTGGGGCGCTGCATCGACACCCTCTCATCCCAGCCTGCAAATTTGGGGGAAATAAAGTACATCTTACAAAGCGAAAAATACAGTATTTACATTTTATGTTGTCCATAAAGTACAATAAATATTTTAAATGCAATAAATGTTAAAAATGGCATAATATTGACATACATTCTAGATTTGGAACTAGATTCTGACTAAATCATTAATATTTCATAATTCATTTAGATCAATGTTTAAAATATTTATTTTATAAAAATAAAAGAATCAATACATTTACCATGTATGAGACCCTGCTGGTCTTGTCCTGGTGCTCTAAAAGTCCCTTCTGTACTGTGCTTTCTGTCTTCGACACATCGGAAATTGCAGGAGATATCTGCTTAGTCAATCACTAGCTGAGGCAGGTCACCAACTGGAAAAGGAGGCCACAAGGACCAGGTAAGCCCTAGAATGGGACCAGCATGATACCGGCCAAGGTAAGTATTTTTAATTTTTCCGGGGGGTAGCATGTGACATTTGAGCAATAAATTCCCTAGACTCTTTATTGAAATAATGACTTAATTCTAATGTCCCAAATATTAAACACATGAACTAAGGCATTCATCACCGCTAGTAAAGGGCAGTCAAAATCTCTTTAGAGATATGGATCATTTGGTATGGCTCACCAAAAAGCTGCTCCCTTTGATCTAAAAGCCTTTAGGGCTTGTGCACATGCTGCAGATTCCATTGCGGAATTTTCCGCAGCGGATTTGATAAATCCGCAGTGCAAAATTGCTGCGGTTTTTACTGCGGATTTATCGCGGTTTCTATTGTGGTTTCCTCTGCGGGTTTTCACCTGCAGATTTCTATTGGAGCAGGTGTAAACCCGCAGCGGAATCCGCACAAAGAATTGACATGCTGCGGAATATAAACTGCTGCGTTTCTGCGCATTTTTTTACGCATGTGCACTGCGGATTTCGTTTCCCATAGGTTTACATTGTACTGTAAACTCATGGGAAACCGCTGCGGACCTGCAGCTGCGGAAACGCTGCGCTTCTGCAGACAAAATCCGCAGCGTGTGCACATACCCTTAGAAATACTCTGGTTTAGGAAAGAGGGGAAAAAAAGAGACAAGTGTGGCGCTTCCTCTGAGAGTAATACGTTTTTACCAACAGTAAAAAAAATTCTTTTAATTGTGGTTATGCTCACCTTCAATTGGTAAGAAATGTGCAGCGCCCCCACTGCCGCAGGGCCGAGGGGTACCCGGTACCGGGCCTCTGAGTCTCTGCTCTGGGGTTTGTCACGGTGGCTAGGCCCGGTCCGTGACCCTGCTGAGGGGGGTGCCCAAATAATAGGTGTGGATGGTCGTGGTGGTGCGGTGCAGTAAATAACGAGGACACCAGGTTGCAGTCTCTTTACCTCTTTACTGAAGGCTTCTGGGTCCTCAGTCCGGAATACCGTTTACCAGGCTGCGCAAGTCCAGCCGGTCCGATGGCACCTCCAGAGTTCTCTTTGCAGGTGTAAATCTGTGCCTACCTGCTAGCGCTTGTGTGTTGTGGTCCTCCCCTGCTGTGCTTACGGGATGGTACCCCACAACTGTTGTGTCTGTTTCTCGTGTTCCCTCACAACTCGATTCTGATGTTCTTCTACGTCCCCCTGATCTTACGGTTAGGACGCACCCGTATGACGGGGAGGCTCGGAGGTTCTTCCTGGGCTCTAGCGTCGCCCCTCTCCTGTTGTTACCCCCCTGTGTCTTCTTGGGTCTGTGTGAGACCTATAACTGACTGTCCTGCCGTAGGTTTGAAGTTTGGCCTGGAGCTCTATACTTCCTCGGCGTTCCGGCCACCGGTTATGCGCCTCAATAGGATGTTGCCTCGTCTTACAGCACGACTCCTACTGGTATTCTCCTTGTTGCGTTGATCTCGTTTCTCACTCAGCACAATAAATCTCGCTTCTTATCCTTTCTTGGGGTACCGCCGCTATATCGTGCAGGCACGGTCCCGTAACGTTCTCTCTGTTCGTTAGGCCTCTGTCAGGATCCCACCCCTGACAGGGACCCCTCTGAATCTTCCCCTACAACACCCTCTGCCACAAGGTGTTGCCTGGTTCCAACCCAGTAAGCTTCTCCCTAACTTCCTATCTAACCCCCAGTTTTACCAGACTGTGAGGAGTGGCCTAATGAATAGAACCCTTAGCTCCCCCTGGAGGCCAGACTGTGAAATGTATTGGTGTCTGTGATACCTGGTCAGATGAACTCCTTCAGTGCCATCAGACGTACCATAGCCACCCTTAGTGGCGGAGCAACAGTACTGCAACGACCAGGACTCTGGGGCGCTGCAAATGCACGTTGAGATTCTCAAGGAATCAATTCTTTAGGCAACTCTTCTCCGTATCTTGTATAATCAAATAAGGTGTGCAGCTAAGTTTGGAGAACTATGTGTTGATCCTGCTTCGGATCCACATAGGTGGTGAATTCAAAGTGAAAATAAACTCCAAGCAAATGTGGTGCTAAGCACCTTAGAATTTTTTGAATGCATCCACTTCCAGTGAAAAAATATTTTAAAAATATAATTTTTTTTTCCTTCTTTTTGTTTTGAGAAAATAAATGAATTTTTTCACTGGAAGTGGATCCAAAACCAAGGCCATTTACAACTAGTCAGCGTTTTTCAGGCTGGGCGGGCACAGTTTCAGCCACATCGGTCACCGGATTGTGTAATTTTACCCAAGTGATTTTGTAATTTTACCCCAACTATGCAAGAACTCTCACTGGGGTACAGGATCCCATTGTTCACATAAAGCCTTTTTATTCTGGATCACTAATTGCAGCACAATTAGTCATAGGACACTGTAATGTGATGTCAGCTGAGCAATTTTGTTCACACTGATGACTGACTATTGTTTTAGGGTATCTTCCCATGGTCAGTAAATGCTGTGGGTTGGACGCTGCGTACATCCGCAGTGTCCAACCTGCAGTGGCCAGATGTTACAGCATAGTGGATGGGATGTCAAGAAATCCCATCTCCACTATGCGTGTACCAGCGCCAGCGGCTTCCCTGCGGAGATGGACATGTGGCGTCTTTCCAGACCATACAATGTATTGGGCACGGTGATTCCGCATGATTCAATGAATGCAGAGGACTCACCTGCGTTCAATAGATGGCAGCGCTTTGGACGCAGCGGACATGTGCTGCGTCCAAAGCGCTGGCGATTATTAAACACTAGACTGTGGCCCGATTCTAACGCATCGGGTATTCTAGAATATGCATGTCCCCATAGTATATGGACAATAATGATTCCAGAATTCGCGGCAGACTGTGCCTGTCGCTGATTGGTCGAGGCAACCTTTATGACATCATTGTCGCCATGGCAACTATTATGACATCTACGTCGATACTGTGCCCGTCGCTGATTGGTCGAGGCCTGGCGGCCTCGACCAATCACAGACACGGGATTTCCATTATGACATCATCGTCGCCATGCTGTGCTCGTCGCTGATTGGTTGAGGCCCGGCGGCCTCGACCAATCAGCGAATGAATAAACGGGACAGACAGACAGAAAAACCCTTAGACAATTATATATATAGACTAGACTGTGGCCCGATTCTAATGCATCGGGTATTCTAGAATATGCATGTCCCCGTAGTATATGGACAATGATGATTCCAGAATTCGCGGCAGACTGTGCCCGTCGCTGATTGGTCGAGGCAACCTTTATGACATCGTCGCCATGGCAACCATTATGACATCTACGTCGATACTGTGCCCGTCGCTGATTGGTCGAGGCGAATTCGCTGCAGACTGTGCCCGTCGCTGATTGGTCGAGGCCTGGCGGCCTCGACCAATCAGAGAAGCGGGATTTCCAGGACAGACAGACAGACAGACAGAAAGACAGACAGACAGACGGAAAAACCCTTAGACAATTATATATATAGATGGGAACGTAGCCTTAGGGGTACTTGGATGGAATTTCTTTGGTTAAGGCTGGGTACAGAGGGCTGTAGATTCTCTCATCTGAGAGAATTGGGACAATCATTCAAATTAGCCTCTGATCAAACCTTTTTCAGAGTGTGATTGTAGTGTGCTTCAATTGTCTTGGCTGAGGAGAAGATGGAGAAAAAAATGTCTCTATCCTCTCCATTCTTCAGGCTGCAGAAATCGGATGGTATTGAGGTGACATCCAAGTTCAGTTTGATGGTTCCCATGGACTCATTGACTTGTATGGCCCAGTGCGATCCGAATATTTGATCAAATTCGGGCATGCAGCATTTTTTTCCTTTGATGGACTCTGTCCAAGGAAAAAATCTGATATGTGCATGGCCCAATAGGCTAACATTGGTCCAAGTACGATTCAATGTTTTGTTATGATAACACAGCTATCTGAGGTTTTGTCGGATCACACTCGGACCAATTAAGCGGTTGTCTGAACCTCCCCTAAGGAATATTTGATTTAAAAATGACAATAAATATTTTACTAAACCAAAAATACAGTTTTCACATTTCTGCATAAAAGATCTATGTATATATGACAACTAGTATATTGGCCCAAAAAATACAAAATCACACATCGCAGGGAAAAATCATTTGAATTTCTGATTATCATAAAGCAAGACAGTGAATAAATTTATAAAAAAGTAATATATTTATGAAAGTAACAATTATTCACCTTGTTAACGTCTGCACAGCCTTACATTTTATATCAGGACTCTAACATGGCTGCCATTCATGGCTATTGCAGGAGCTGTACCTGGTGGATTTCTGTAACTTTGAGGGCTTCTCATTGCTTATTTTTATGTATTTTATGATTTCTATGAAAAAAGAAAGTAAAGTAAAACTGCATTGCCCTTCGCGGTAAGAATCTCTGTGAACAAATGTGTGGAAAATTTAATCTCTCCTAGCCTCCTTTATGACACCCAGCAGACAACGTATAGCTGTCCAGCAAAACGATAGTTAAATATTACTGTCAAGACGCTTGTTAACAATATTTGTGATGGCACCTGTGACCAGAGAAGAGGCCCTCACATAACGCTATTTTTAACCTCCTTCATCCTCACTGGCAGAGCCCACTCTGCAAAAAATATCTTCAGAAAATGGGATTTAATGATTCATGGCAGGGTGACATTTGTGCATGAAGCAAAGGCCTAAACACATAGTGACGTCTGGTAACCAAGTAACAGCTCCCGTAGCCTTACACACTGTACTAGAGGAGAGAAAGGCCTGCACTTAGCATGAATGTGAGGCCGAGAAGCAGGAGTCCATAGAAGGGAGCTTGTTACCAAAAGACGTCGCCTATTGTCATACGGGCACTTACTGCCGTGTCACATTCTCATCCACGATGCCTCGGCCATGTTTTCCAGTACAAAATCTGAGCTGCTAAGTGCGACTAGTGCTGCCCGCATTCTACAAGCCAGAAAGCATCAGAATAATGTACTGTGTGAATGGGAATGAAGAATTTACCATAGATTAGTATGACTTCTGGCCACTACACGCACAATAAGAAATGGCACACCGATGCCCTCGGTGAAAACAGCCTTAGGCCATGTGCACACGTTGAGTATTTGGTGAGTTTTTTACCTCAGAATCTGTAAACCAAAACCAGGAGTGGAAGTCAGAAGAAATGTATAATAGAAACACGTGCACCAATTCTGCATTTTTACCCACTCCTGGTTTTGGCTTACAAAATACAAAAATACTGAGGTAAAAGAAATCACCAAATACTCAACATTTGCACGTGAACTAAGGGTATATGCATACAACTTCTTTTTCAGTCAGCTTCTCCCTAACTTCCTATCCAACCCCCAGTTTTACCAGAGTGTGAGGAGTGGCCTAATACATAGAACCCTTTGCTCCCCCTGGTGGCCGGAGTGTGAAGTGTAATGTGTGACTGTGATACCTGGTCAGGTGAACTCCTTTAGTGCCATCAGACGTACCATCACTCCCCTTAGTGGCGGAGCGACAGTACTGCAACGACCAGGACTCTGGGGCGCTGCACTTCCCCCCGGTTAAATCCAGTACTCCCGGACTGGGAAAGAAGAACAACAATACATGTTAGTAAAAGACATACAAAATTTTGAAATGCAATAAACAAGTAAATTTAACAGTGCTTCCCTTTATGGGAGGTGAGGACGCTTAAACGTTACAAACAGGAACATATTTACATAGTGCTTCAGATTTTAAATAACATTTATTACATAACTGACTATAAATAACCATTATTACCCAGCATTCTATCTACTAAGTGCAAATTCTGAACAATAATTTAACTTTTCCTTTAAGGGCGTAAGGCAGGTACCCACTAAAGGCATACTACAAAACTACAAGTGCAAATCAACATTTTCCTGAGCTCTCTTTCTCCTATGCAGGACTCTCTCGTCTACCCCCACGGGCTTACTGCATCTTTCCTTAGCTCTCTATCATTAGTTCCGATAATCACTTCGACTTCAATTTTTATTCATTATCAACAGTTCTATTCCTTATCATTATCTTTCTAGCTACTTACTACTATGTAAAACATCATTACTATCTAACTTTCTTAAAGCAACATTATATCTTGACTAATTGCAACAGTGAACATCCCCTTTAAGAGGAACATCTCAAGTCTCTTTGAGGTAGTGCAACTCTCAAGTTGCAAGTCTGCAGTGAACAAGAGCTTCTGCGCTGTATCCAGGAACAGTCTCTTCAAAAAGCTCTTTCCTTTGTAAAACCAGTAGGGGGCACCTTTAAGAAGGTGCAACTATTTACAGCAACAGTTTGTGAATCATTCACCGTCCATGATTCAGCAGTCTTTTTAAAACAGTGATGCAAAACAAACATAAAGCATTAGGGACCCCGGGTAAACAAATGGATCCCTTTAAGAACTAACCCTGGCCGGGTTTAAGGCAACAAGGAAAACACACACCATTAACTATTTACAGTTTCATTGTTCCGAGGTTTATCCTCATAGTAGGTTGCAAGACACCAGCCGGTAGCGAACACTTCCTGACAGGGGAAGCTCCGGTTCCCTGTTCTCGGCTGATGCGGTGTCAGTATCAGTGGTTCGTCTCTCAGGTGCGGCCAGGTCACCCGGTGTCTGGATTCGAATGTCAGCTTTGGTTGCAAGTTCAGTAGCAGCAATTATGCACACAGTGGTGATAGTGGTAGAATTCGTCAGGTCAGAGTTAGTCGTAGTCAGGGCAGCAGGTGGCGCCGCTGCAGACTCGCATCGTTGGACGTTCCGAGCGCACCACCCTTGCGCACTCCGATGGCGATTGTAGGTCACCTGGTCCCCTTTACATAGTAGTGGATTGTCGCATCTGTTGCGGGACGGGGTCTTCACATTGTAGCTGGTAAAGAAGATTTCAGTCGGCAATCCCGGTTCTTGTATAGAGCCCCAATCCCGTTTCGGGTGAAAGGCTAGTACAGTCCCCCGTTTTACCAAGTCCTTCTTGCCGCGTGCAGTCTTTGGGTTTTGTTCTTTCGGTGGATCACTTTGTTCTTTCTCTTTTCGGTTTTTCCAGTGTAGAATTAGGCATTGTTTATATTGTTCCCAAGTGAGCACAGCAGTGCTGAGGCCCTCCTGTCTGGCCCCATCTGGTCCAATCCTCGGGGTATCCCATTGGAAGATCACCCCCTCCGAGCTCACATCTAGCGGTTCTCCCATAGTTGTCGGTAACGGAGGCACCAGCTTCTCCATAGTATCGGGGGTTACCACTACCAGCTCGGCGGAGAGGAATCGGTCACTGTCGGGACGGGGAGCGGTCACGGGAGCAGGATCGGTCAGTGGGGCAGGGGCGCTTTCCATACCTGCGTCTGATGTGGTTCCATCGATGCTGATCTGTTCCACTGACGAGGACATTGGAGTCGGCAGCGGCTCGGACCACGGTTCCTCCAAGGCATCCCCCCGGCACGGCTCCAACTTCCATTGCTTCACATCTGCTGGCTCCATGTTCGGGATAGGTGGACTCGACTCTTCCGCCTGCAGCTCCAAGAGGTCCGGATCCTCCAGCTGCGGTGGGTTCAGATCCGCCTCCGGTCGGTGGGGATAGTCCGGGCTCACTTCGTCGTCGTTCCGTTACTCGCTGGTCACCCTCGCTGTTTCGCAGTCGGCAGCTGCACATGCATGAGGCTCCGCCATTTTCCCAGGGTGGAGCTCCTTCTTGTCTTGGTTCCCGCCGTTGCCAATCAGGGGGCGGTTCTCCTCTGCTTCGTGGCAGGTCATCATCTTGCAGCAATAATCAGAGGGGGCGGTCGCCACTTTTGGCGCCGCTTTGATAGTCTCCTCCCATGGCACGCCCTTCTTCTTCTTCTGCGCTCCTCGTGACGCTGCAATGGCGGCGGTTTTGGCGGGAACTTTTGGCGGCAAATAGCAATACACAGTCTTTGCAATAAATCACGGTTCAAGCACAATTCAATCACAGTTCCAAGGCACACATGACCTGATTCTTCAGGCTTAAGTAGATCCTGTTCGTGACGCCAAATTGGAGCGGCCCCCAGACGCAGGACGACGGGGTACTCGGTACCGGGTCTCTCGGTTCTGAGGATGTCACGGTGGCCTGACCCGGTCCGTGGTCCTGCTAAGGGGTGCCCAATAAAAGGTGTAGGTGGTGGTGTAGGTCGCAGTAAATGACGAGGACACAGGGTTGCAGTCTCTTTACCTCTTTACTGAAGGCTTCGGCATCCGCAATCCAGAGCACTGCTAGCAGGGCTGCCTGAGACCGGCCGGTCCGAAGGCACATCCAGAGTTCCCTTTGCAGGTGGAAATCAGTGCCTACCTACTAGTGCCTGGGTGTTGTAGTACTTCCCTGCTGAGCACCATGGGATAGACCTCACAACTGTCGTGTTGTTTCTGTTCTTTCTCTCCGTCCCCCAGATGGTATGGATAGGACGCACCTGTATGACGGGGTAGGCCTGGAGCTATTTTATAGGGACCCTAGAGATGCCCCTTTCCCACAATTGCCTCCGTTGTCTTCATTAGGTGATTAAGGTGAGGCAGCCAACCTAAAATTAACTGCCCTGCCGTTGGTTTGAAGTAATGAGTAGAGCCCAATACTTCCTCGGCGTTCCGGACACCGGCTACGTGCCTCAGTAGGATGTTGCCGATCTCGGGACACGACTCCTACTGGTTCTATTGCCTTTGTGCTGTGATCTCGTTTCTCACTTCTCCACAATATACTTCGCTTCGTGTCCTTTCTTAAGATGCCGCCGTAATGAGGTGCAGGCATGGCTCCGTAACGATCTGTCCTTTGCTAGGCCTCTGTCAGGATCCCACCCCTGACAGGGACCCCCCTGAGTCTTCCCAAGTAACGCTCTCCTCTCACTAGATGTTACCTGGGCAAAACCCAGTCAGCTTCTCCCTAACTTCCTATCCAACCCCCAGTTTTACCAGATTGTGAGGAGTGGCCTAATACATAGAACCCTTTGCTCCCCCTGGTGGCTGGAGTGTGAAGTGTAATGTGTGACTGTGATACCTGGTCAGGTGAACTCCTTTAGTGCCATCAGACGTACCATCACTCCCCTTAGTGGCGGAGCGACAGTACTGCAACGACCAGGACTCTGGGGCGCTGCACTAAGATCTTAACATAAGGGTATGAGATCCTCATTCTGGCCCCATTATAGCTCTCATAGACTTGCACTGAGGTGTGACTTCTGGATCGACCGACAGGATAGATGGAGACAGCAGTGACCAGGGGCGGGGAATTTACTGGAGTGGTGTTTTAACTGCTTCGGGTTTCCAAAACATGCAAAGTGGTTAAAAGAAGTGATGGAAACTGCTCACTAGTTTTTCAAAATAATTAAAAAAAAAATTTAAAAGCCAGTGAACAAAGACATCACAAAAAGCTCCCGAGAAGATGCCAGAAAGATGATCCAATTCAAAACGCATACTGAAGAGTCATCTTCCTGAAAAACTTGCCAGCTTCGCACACATTTAAAAGTCGTTGTGTGCAAATACCCAAAATATTTCATAGTGGTGGCCAACACGCAATCATAATCCTACAATGAAGATGTTTCTCAATAATTTGTTGAAGGCACCAACAAAATGGTCTCTCTTTTGAAGCTCACTGATCTCAGTCTACTATTTTGTCATCACTGATCTGGATTTTTAAAAAATACTATACTGAATGTGACAATTTACGTACACAGTTCTCATGTGTTTAGACACTTTTTTTACTTCAGTGTGGGTGAGTGGTTTAGCTAGGAAGAGGTGTGGCTTAGCTTAAAAGGGGCGTTGCTTAAGAGGCAACACGATTTTCCAGTGCAAGGTAGGCCAGTTAGTAGGCCATGTAAATGTACAGTAGAAGGATGCACAAAATTTATCAAACCACATGAGCCGCTGAGACCAATTTGGCACATATGTTTTATTATGTTTCATTTTTCAAAAGGGTTGTTTCATCTTATTAAATGGGTAATATTACAAAGTGCTTGTAAAAATAGCAACTTTATTTTTTTCTGTTTTTAAAAAATCCTTTCCATTCTCAAAATGTAATAACTGACAACCCGCTCTCCTGATCTATATGTCTCACAATGATAACGCCCCCTTTATTTTAAACAGTCTCTGGAGACAGATTCTCTAGGAGATCTATGTCCGGCCCATAGATCTTACTGTAACAGCTCGTTTCCATATTATGAAAAGTGTGGATTTCTCTGGAATAAAAAATTTGGATCACAGATATCAAGGTATCATTTTATTCAGCTTCCTGTGACCTGCATGCTCATATAGATGGCTTACGAGATTGATCATACTGACAGACTGCGCTTAAGTATGACACATTCATGTTTGTGTTATAATATTGTTCTCATTCTCACACATATCCAAAGTATGGGGGCTTCCCTGTTGGGAGTCGAACTGCTGGGAACCCCACCAATACAAATAATGGGGCTTTGTTCATTCTCTACAGGGCGATAGTCGAGCACGACACTTGGCTACCTCTGTCATGCTGATAGAGAATGAATGGAGTAGCGGTGCGAATGCTGGACCTCCACTCGATTTAGAGCTTCAGAGCTTTTTGTTGAAATTAATGCAGGTCCCGCAGTTAGGACTCCAATAATCAAGAAGTTCTAAACTTGACACGAACCCTTTAATGATTAACAGCTTTTTGCACACACATGTACTGTAATTGTATTCAGACTCCGTATTAAGCACAGACTTTGGAGTAAAGTTATTTTGTGATATGCAGGCAGAAGTAGCAGACATTTTATAATGGTCACATTGTGCAACTTTTACACATTGTATCATAACAAACAAAAGCACAGTATAATTGCAGTATTGGGTCCTACACTGGAAATAATTCAGACAAACCAGGTGCAGGTATTTTATGCAAAGACAAAATTAGCATAATGAGAATGCATGTAAGTTAACAACAAGTTGCAATGAGATAGTAGGTTACATGTTAAAAAAAGTATTTTTAATTCGGGTCATTTACAGTTTAGTTCAAGTAATGTAGTATTATAAATAGCTATCAGGCCATTTACCAGGCGTCCTTCCTGTGGACACTTCTATTGTACTTTTTGACTTCTTTTTCTATTTTCATTAAACTATGATTCACTTCCCCTGTTCTAAAACAGAAGGTCTATTTTCTACCTCACTCCTAACCACTGCTATTCTCTTTCAAATCAGATCACAATTACTTATTAAATTGAAATCACTAAAACTTAAGTAAATCACTATCATTCAATACTGCTAAAAAGGACCTTTCATGAAAATGTACATGTTGAACTGAACACAGCATGTGATAGTGACTGCAGAGCGGAATAAAATATTTTGGGTTTATTTACATTTTGCCTCTCCAAGATATTAGCAATCAAAGTATTCGGCACCTAACAAGTTAACTTTTGTTAGGTCCAAGTGGGTGATATCAGACAGCAATTCATACATGGAGAAGAAATTCACCCCAGTATTAACATCTATTTGGACTTTACAAAAGTAACTCATTAGGTGCCACATACTTTGATTGTGTGAAGCTAGTCACTACACATGGACAGATCATGAGGCAGAGAAGTCAGATGTTTCCAGGGACAGTACCAAGAGATCACGTAGAAAACCAAGGGGAAAGACAAAGGCATAAGTAAGGTCATGGTCTGGGGTCAAAATACCAGGAGATAGCAGTTCAAAGCACAAGGACAAGACAAAGATAGTCAGAACACGGTCAAAAGGGTCAGGCAGTGGAAGATCAGAACTCAGCACAATAGAATCAGTCAAGCATTCACCAGAAAGCACAAACTACGTCTGGCAGGGATCAGAGACAGACAGCTCAGTTAAGTAGCTGGGAAATCTCCAGAACAGAGAACACCTGAAGAAAACCCAGCACCTCCCAGTCACAGATTGGACTGCCGAGCTATTAATCAAAGTACTGACAGCTCAGCACACCCATCACAAGACTGGATGGCCGAGCTGTCAATCAAATTAAAGACAACTTAGCAAGACACAGATTTCATAGAGCAGCAAAACAGTCACTCACTGAGTAGAGGAATCGTGACAGTACCTCCTCTTCTGGGGGCCACCAGACCCGCAACTTCCTAGGAAACCTGCAAAGGAAGGCCCTGAACAGACACATGTATACATAGAACACATACACACAGAGCACATACATGCATACACATGTATACACAGAACACTTAGACACAAGTATACACAGAGCACATACATACAGACACACACACGTATACACAGACCACTCCCCCCATCTTTTCGCATTCCAAATGTATTCCATAAATCACTGCGAAATGAGTTTGTTCCTTCGGTTTTGTCTTCTTCCTCTCTGCCACCACCAGTTTCTGTCAATGACAGTTTTGAGTTTGAAGTGCAAAAAACTATTGATTCTTGGAAAGTCCATAATTTCCTACAGTACCTCGTTCATTGGAGAGGTTACAGACCAGAGGAGAGATCCTGGGTCTCTGCTCGAGCCATGATACTTTGTTCTCAAAGACACTAAATGACATAACAGTGGATGGAAAAAATAATAATTTTGTGGGGCATCAGAACTACAAAATGTGTTTCATAAAGGTACCTAAAACCCAAGCAAATAGTGCTTTTTTTAATTGTTGTTACATTTTATATAAGGGAACTGCATGAGTAACTTTTGAAACATTAAAGGGGTTGTCTTTGAAGAAGTGCCCTACTCCCCTGTATTCCGACTTCCTGATTGATTGACAGATACAGTTGACTGTAGCTGGCCGGGATCAGGAGACAACATTGTGTGTATGGGTTATTTGTATATGTATGCATGTATATGCTTTCTGTATACACATGTGTATGCATACATGTGCTCTGTGTACACATGTGTGTGCATATGCTTAGAGCATACGTGTGTGTGTCTGTATGTATGTGTCCTGTGTATGAATGTGTGTATGTGGTCTGTGTATACGTGTGTATGTGTCTGTATGTATGTGCTCTGTGTTTCCTTGTGTCTATGTGTTCTGTGTATACATGTGTATGCACGTATGTGCTCAGTGTACAGTATACGTGTTTGTATGTGTTCTATGTATACATGTGTCTGTATGTATGTGCTCTGTGTATATGTGTGTATGTGTTCTATGTATATATGTGTCTGTATGTATGTGCTCTGTGTATATGTGGGTGTATGTGTTCTATGTATATATGTGTCTATATGCATGTGCTTTGTGTATACTTATATGTATATGTTCTGTCTATATACATCTGTGTGTGTATGTGCCCTGTGTATACTTGTGTGTATATACAGTATATGTGTAACATGCAGAGTGTGGATATGTGTGTGTGACATGCAATATCTGTGTCATATGCAATGTATATGGTATCCACATTTATAAATACTGGCAGCGCAGATGAGAGTTCATTGGTGTAAAAATCAGGAATCACACAACGAACAAGCAAAATGCTGCTCATTCATTGGGTGATTGGATTGTGTATGCTAGATCAAAAATCATTGTTCTCAGCACATTGGTGATAACATGATATGTATGGGGACAGATTGATCTATTAGTAAATTTTGTATGCCCATTATTTTTCGTCAATCTGTGTAAAGAGGACGGGAAAACAATAGATGAACGACTTACATATTGTTGATCGCGTTTATTTAACGACCTGAACTTAGCTCATGTAAATGTGACTGAAATGTTTGTGTGTGATGGTTAGTGATCAGCGAGTGTACTCGTTGCTCGAGTTTTTCCAAGACAGAGAGGGATGTTCGGCACGGTGTGGGAAAGGTGAGTATGACAGCCAGGGAGGATGGGGGAGGATGAAGGAGGACGGGGAGCCAAGCCATGCAAGATGGGAGCGGGGAGCCAAGCCATGCATACAGGATGGGAGGGGGAGTGAGATGAGCCATGCATACTGGATGGGGGGGTGAGATGAGCCATGCATACAGGATGGGGGGGTGAGATGAGCCATGCATACAGGATGGGGGGGTGAGATGAGCCATGCATACAGGATGGGGGGGTGAGATGAGCCATGCATACAGGATGGGAGGGGGAGATGAGCCATGCATACAGGAGGGGGGTGAGATGAGCCATGCATACAGGATGGAAGGGGGGATGAGCCATGCATACAAGATGGGAGGGGGGAGATGAGCCATGCATGCAAGATGGGAGGGGGGAGATGAGCCATGCATACAAGATGGGAGGGGGCCATTATGCAGTATGAAGCATCATGTGTGGCCATTATACAGTATGGAGCATCATGTGTGGCCATTATACAGTATGGAGCATCATGTGTGGCCATTATACAGTATGGAGCATTATGTGTAGCCATTATACAGTATTGAGCATTATGTGTGGCCATTAGACAGTATGGAGCATCATGTGGGGTCATTATACAGTATGGAGCACTGTGTGGCCATTATACAGTACTGAGCATCATGTGGGGCCATTATACAGTATGGAGCACTGTGTGGCCATTATACAGTATGGAGCATCATGTATGGCCATTATACAGTATGGAGCACTGTGTGGCCATTACACAGTATGGAGCATCATGTGTGGTCATTATACAGTATTGAGCATCATATGGGGTCGTTATACAGTATGGAGCACTCTGTGGCCATATTTTTTTGTTTATAATTATTGTTTATGAAACAGTGTGATCAGCAGTACTAAATGGGTGTGATTTAGGGCGTGGATATGGGTGTGACTAGTTGTGAAATGGGTGTGGTCAGAGGCATGGCCTAAAATTTGCCACGGCGCACGTAGCGCGCCGCAAACTTTATCCCTCTTTCCCTTCTTCAAAAGTTGGGAGGTATGATACCGCATTTGCCGGATCACGGCAAGTGCAGCAAATGTCCACAAATCCCATAAGAAATTAATGAAGCCGAACGCAGTGTTGCCGTCAGTGATCCATTACACGGCAGATGCAGAAAAACTGCCCGATCTGCTGCAAAAGGCTACTTTCACATCAGTGATTTTTGCCAAAGTCACTCCCGATAGTGTCATACTCACCAAAGGGGCAGGCAGCACTAAAAGTGCCTAGGGCAGCATAAATTCTAAATACGTCTCTGCTCGGAGATTTAGTTTTCATCGCTGCAGCTGAATGATTTACAGCTACTAGCCAAGCTAAGTACATGTGGGGGTTGCCTGCTCGTAGGGAATCCCCACATGTAATCAAGCAGGCTAGCAGCTGTAAATCATTCAGCTGCCGCAATGAAAACTAAATCTCCGTGCAGTCATAAATACTCGGAGGACACCCGAGAGTGCTCGGGAAAGCCAAAGCAACGAGTATACTCGCTCATCACTAGTGATGGTTTAATTTGTTAGCATTTAGGACCCCACTTTTAGCCATTGCCCAGGACCCCACTTTGACTAAAACTGGCCCTAGATATAAAATCACTCCAAAACCAAGAGTGGAACCATCAGAGGAAAAGTATAACAGAAACACGTCACTACTTCTGCAGTTATTACTAGTGATGAGCAAATATACTCGGTACTCGAGATTTCCCGAGCATGCTCGGGTGTCCTCTGAGTATTTGTAAGTACTCGGAGATTTAGTTTTCAGTGCCGCAGCTGAATGATTTACATCTGTTAGCCAGCATAAGTACATGTGGGGATTCCCTAGCAACCAGGCAACCCCCACATGTACTTATGCTGGCTAAGAGATGTAAATCATTCAGCTGCGGCGCTGAAAACTAAATCTCTGAGCACTTACAAATACTCGGAGGACACCCGAGCGTGCTCGGGAAATCTCGAGTAACGAGTATAGTCGCTCATCACTAGTTATTACCCACCCCTGGTGTTGGCTTACAAATACTGAGGTAAAATGCTGACCAAATGCCGAACGTGTGAACGTGGCCTAAGAAATAATAACCACAGCTTGTAATGCAAGAATGTTCACACTGTTATGCAAGACATATGCATTATGAGGCTATTCAAATAAATTGAGGGTACTCTGTGTTGCAGGAACTCATGCAGGGTCCTTTGATAGAGTTGTAACATATGGGTATATTATAGTCCAGACGACCAACACCTGTATTTTTCCATGTATTCTACACTTGCAATAGAATCTCCAGTGCAACCAAGCAAATATCTATAGCAACCCAGCAAAATGCAAAGTGATCTCATTTGCCATGTATCTAGGGCTCATTACATGCAAATGAGCTCAGGCATGTGTCGCAGAGATGTGCAGAAATAGCAGGCCTGTTAGTGCAGGGAAGCAAGCGCCATCGTCTTAGAAAGATTGACTACGGCTGTCCAGATAAGTCTGTCACTTTGTACCTCAGCATAACGATTCTCAATACTAACAGGACACTTCAGGATTAATTACAGTTACAAAATTATATGTTCCTCATTGTTCTCATATGGTATCCAGTTACTAGTAATACTGATCTATCTATCTATCTATCTATCTATCTATCTATCTATCTATCTATCTATCTATCTATTATCTATCTATTTATCTATCTATCTATCTAGACTCTGGTACATGTTCAGTTTCTGGGAGGTGATGATATTGTTCCTCCAGTCACAGACATGCCTCTCCTGGCTCTTGTCTACCATCTTCCTGATTTGGGCTTTTGTCAAGCTGCTGTGACTGGTGTTTTGGTCCGGTTTAGTTTGCGTGAGCTGTTCCAGGGGTCCTGGTACGTGTTGGCCACCCATATGTAGAAGGGCTTCATGGTGAAGGGAGCTTGGATTGCTACTATGTATGAGCCTGGAATGACAGTGCCCTCTTTAGAACTGATAGGTGTAGAGGAAATCTGCCCAGCTCAGCCCAACAGGCACTGTTGGGGGTGCTCCGATGGACCTGGAAAAGGTGCTTACAGAATTCCAGGTGGAATATTTGTGTTGGGCTGGAATGAGAGCCCCAGACTTCACTGCCATACAGGAGGATTTGGGTGATGATGGTATTGAATATTTTTAGCCAGACCATTACTAGCAGCTTCAGATGGTAGAGTTTCCTTCAGATGGCATAGAAGGTTTTGCAGGCCTTGTCTTTCAGGGTCTCTATAGCTTGTTGAAGCTCCCTTACTGTTGAATGTCCAGGCCCAGGTAGGTGTATTTGTCCATTCCTGTAAGAGCGCAGTTGTTTAGCACAAATGAAGGGTGCTTCTCCAATCTTGTCTTTCTCCTCTGGAACACCATGATGTTGGTTTTCTTTGGGTTGATCGGTAGTGCCCATGTGAAGCTGAATTTCTCCAAGAATTTTAGGCTGTCTTGGAGGCCTTTCTCTATTGGTTATAGAAGTAGTAGTTTATCTGTTTACAGCAAGAATTTCACCTGGCGTCATGGAGTGTAAGACCTGGTGCTGGAGAAGATTCCAGAACGATGACAAGCTCATTGATGTAAATGTTGAATATCATTGAACTTGGGCTGGAGCTCTGTTTGATGCCGCAGTTCTGCTGGAAATCAGCTGTTCCTCTACCATTCACACTCATGCTACAGCATAGGAGACTTTGATTACATCATAGGTCATTCCTCCTATTCCGCTCTCCAACAGTTTCAGGAACCAGCCTGGGTGCCCCACTTCGTCAAAGGCCTTTATATCTTTCCGTGCTATGGGTTGTGAACGTGGCTCTGAGTGAGGCTGTGCAGGTTGTAGATTTGGTCGCTAGTGCGGTGGTTTGACATGAACCCTGCTTGGCTTTTGTTGAGGATGTTGTGCTCGGTTTGGAAACTGATGACACTCTTGTTCAGGATGCTGTTGAACAGTTTTCCCATGTTGCTGCTGACAAGTATGCCTCTATAGTTGACAGAGTCATACCTGTTCCCACTCTTGTGGGTGGGTGTGATGAGGCCTTGATTCCCGGTATGAGGAAAGTAGTCGGCACTCAGCACAATATTAAACAGTTTAGCCTGTATTTCCGGGGGGGCTGTATTTCAGCATTTCTGGTGGGATTAAATCCAACCCACTGGCTTTTCTACTCCTTATGGAAGAGATTTTCTCTGTAACTTCCTGTAATGTAATTGGTATATCCAGAGGGTTTGAGATATTGTTGACCTTTTCCACCATTGCCTTTAGTCTTTTCATTATGTTTTTCTGTTCTTGGCTTAGTTGTTCCTTCAGCATGTCTTTATAAAGGTCTCTGAGGTACTGAAGCCAGATATTGCTGCTTTGGACATGGATGTTGTTTTTCTTCCTTTTTGTGCCCATGTGGTTCCATAGTTCCCAGAAGGAGTTGAGGGCATCTTGGAGCTGATTAATTTTGGTAGAGATGTACCTCTCCTTCCACCTGAGGATGGTTTTGTACTGCCTTTGTATGGTGTCATAGGCATCCCTCAGACCAGGGTGTTTGGGGTCTCTGTGTTTCTTGTTTGAGGTTGTTCTCAGGGCCTTGCATCCAGCTTTACATTCTCTGTCAAACCAACCATTGATCTGTATTTATTTTGGCCTCTTATAGTTGACCCTTTTAAGATCCAACAATCTGGCCATGGTGTAGAGTATATAATTGTCTTCGGGTCTGTTGGGAACCTGTTTATATTTTATTGCCAACATCTTGGACCGTTTATAGGATGAAGGCAGATTGACGAAGCCGCTCTGCTGAGGTTTTTGTGTGGATGGTATATTTGTAGATTTCATATACTGTATAGAAGAAGTTGACTGTGATCTGACAGGTACATTTGAGAGATGACTGAAGACACCGATATTTGTCAGATCCATATCTGTAATGGCATAATTAACTACACTCCTTGCTCCATGGAAGTTTAGTGTACACCTTCCTAAAGAGTCTCACTTGGTGTGGCCATTAAGAATATAAAGCTGCAAAAACTTCTACATAAGTTCAGGAGCTTTTTGCACTTTTTTTGACTGTGCTGTCATAGCTATTTCTCTCCCTGTGTACTGAGTAGAGGTCATTAGTCCCTGCTCCAAATATATATACGTTTCCATCCGTAATCCAAAATATTGTTCTCTCTCTGTTCAGGCATTGAGGTTTCCAAAGATGAGAACTTTGCCCAGGGCCTAATAGTGGGCAGCTTCTCCTTGTAAGCTCTCAAAGCTGTCTGAATTGAAGTAGGTTGACTCCGGCTGTACTATGCAGGTGGCACAGAGGTAGACATCAGACAGAGAGTTGAAGATGTAGCTGCTTATTCTGAACCACATGTGGCAGTCTCCTCTCTTCACCAGTTTGATGTACTGGTGGAGCTCCTCTTTATACCAAATCAATTTTCCTCTTGAGCAGTGGCCTTGTTTGGTGCTTTTATTTTTCAGGGCAGGGACATAGATTCCCCTGTATCCAATGGGCACCAGGGATTCATTTTCAGCTCTTGTCCATGTTTCCAGGAGAATCTGAATGTCTATATTTTTCAGTCTTTGTATAAAGTTGGCATCAATTGTTTTGCATCCAAAAAAGGCCAAGGTGTTCAGGCCTTGGATGTTCCAGCTGCTAATTATATATACCATGGAATGAGTGTGACTGTGTAGGACACACTGGATTTCTGACTGGTTTATAGATGAGGTTGGTTCCATACGATCAAATTAATTTCCCACACAATATGTTGAGCAGGGTTATTATCTCCCCCATATCTCTGCTCTGTATGTCTATCTATCTATCTATCTATCTATCTATCTATCTATCTATCTATCTATCTATCACATTTATATCATAGTATATGATACTACATCTATAATAACTGACCATGTGTGATAAGTGATGCACAGCATTTATATGAATATGATTTTATTCTTTCATTGCTCTTGTAAAGTTCCATTTAGCTCTTAAAGGACACCTCTCAATTCAGAGAGTAAATTGGGTTCTTAAGTAACAACATCCTCCTGAAAGAAATCATTAGAAATCATTAGGGAGTAAATACATTGTCCATTCCTGGGTAAGTCTCTGCCAGAACAGGGACATGTAGACAGGTAGCAGCCTGAGATGAAGAATAACCGAGGGCATAAGTGTATGAGGTACAGAGGTTGGGGTGGAAACCAGGCTTACATAATAACTGTCTGGTACCCGTAATGAACTGTGGAATAAAATTCGGGGCAGGTACCAGAACCCAAACTGCCACGGGTCCGATCAACCCTATTTATGAAGTAAATACTAAAATGATGGTTACTCTTTAAAGTGACCTCTCAATAAATTTGGTTCATCTTAGAACTACCAAAAACGTGGCTCTGGTCAGGATCGGGCATACAATTCTGGCATAATTGATGCCATTTGTAATTGTGTAATGATAGAGGGTATGACAGCTTGTTTTCCTCAGGGAAAAAAATGGGCCCAAAAATGGATTTATCCGACTCTGAATAGTAAAAAATTGTTACAGGTTTTACAGAGGGATGTAGCAGTCATAAGATTGCCAAGATATTGGGGTGTGATCCCAGAACCATCAAAAGTTTTGTTGCAAATAGTCAAAAGAGTAGCGAAAAATGTGATGAGAAATAGAGATGCACATTAACTGCCAAAGATTTGAGAAGAATCAAATGTGAAGCGACCACAAAGCCATTATCCTCCAGCACTGTCATATTCCAGAACTGCAACCTACCTGGAGTGTGCAAAAGTACAAGTTGCTCAGTGCACAGAGACATGACCAAGGTAAGGAGAAACCAACCACCAGTGATCAAGACAAAGGAGGTGAAATGTCAAGACTGGGCCAAGAAATACCAGAAGACAGATATTTCAGAGACTTTATGGACTTATTAGAAGAGAGAGACTCTTGATGGCCCAGACGGATGGGATGAGAAAATTTACATTTTTTTTTTTAGTTTTATAATAGTTCTGCACACATAGATATTCCCCAAAGGCAAAACCTCACTTTTTCTTTCATAAATATTCAGGTATCAGATTTATTCACTTTTGGATTGACCGACAGCTCTGTAGTTGTCAATAATAAAATTAATCACCAAAAATACAAACTGTCTAATAATTTTGTAGACAGTATAGTTTCACATCCTACTTCATTTCAGTCATTACAGCCGGCAAGGTGGGACATAACAGTATATGAAGAACAATGACATAAAGGTCACTTACCAGACATACGTAGCTGTTTTATGTTACACTACCACACATCCCATGAACAGTTTTCATTGAAATTTCTCAACCCTTTTAATCCTGCATCTACTTTACAAATTGTAAGTATTTCATATACATAATTGTGTCTATTAGTCGCAGTGTTAAATTGTATCCAAATGTCTGTCAAGAGCATTAGAAGAACATGGATCTTTGGCCAAGTGAAATACTTCAACTGTTGCAAAAATAATGGCTCAGATGAAGCAATGTAATTAAAATGACACTTTGTCCAATAAATGAATTATATGAAGATGGCCAGAATCTGCAGAAGAAAAATGTGCTACAGTTTAAGAGGCAATTCTCAAATTTAATCGCTACATTTATATGTCATGCTTTGTACCGTAATGCTGAATGAGAGTTGTTATACTTCTACATCCAATCGTTCCATTTACTGACTGACATTTCTTACTTGCACACAAACTTTCAGGTTTTGCTGTACCTTTAATGTTACGCCTCTGCAGAAGGCTTGACTATGGGTGGTCCACTGCATATCCCACACTGCGCCTAGAGTAGGAAATTGACAGGCCACTTGTAGAAACAATTAGATTTTCCAAGTAATGACATTATTTTAAAGATTTGCTTTAACTGCATAATATTTCTGAAGTGGCTCCAAAGCAGAGTTTCCCTTTAATTTATTACTGGTGACATTGTAATCCACTGTCTCCAAACTACCTGTCTACCTTACGTAATGAAAAGAGAAAGAGGCGCTCCAAATGTGGTACCACAAAGCGAGAGTAAAAGGACAAATAGAAGTGTACGCTCACTTGGGTGAGTTGCGACCTGGCACAACTCCGTTGATCGTAGGGTAAACGGTTAGGCTGCGCTCCGACCACTGACCCATATTCGCATGGGAAGAGATATGAGGAGACTGGAGGAGAAAAAGGAGCAGTAATCCCAGGTGCTGCTAAGAATTCACAGGCTGAATGTGCGTTAAAAGGTTCTTTATTCATATAACGCATTTCGGAATAGATCGTTGAGTCGACCATATTCCAAAACGCGTTGTATGAATAAAGAACCTTTTAACGCACATTCAACCTGTGAATTCTTGGCTGAGTCCAGGTATTACCGATCCTATTTCTCCTCCAGTCTCCTCATGTCTACCTGACGTGAGTCTGCTAGCCGTGCAATTCCTCTTCTCAAGTTAAATGTCAAATTTTGAAAGGATAGTGGGGAGAATATGGAGTGAGAATTTCGATTCAGAAACAATGGAAACCACAGCTTTGTGAGAACAATTTAAAGCGGTCTTCTTGCAGGCTCAAACTGTTAATATAGCCAAATACTCAACAATCAGTGAATAACTGCACCTAAAATCATAATGGGATACATGTCCAATGATTTTAATGAACAGCACTGTGATGATATGACTTACCTTCCAATGAGTCCCTACCATCACCCGAATCCAAACACTAGGACTTCCAGTTAAATAAAACTGTTGTCCCATGAAAAAAATCAAGACCACAAAAACCGACTAAGTCCTAGAGTTAGGGAAGAATTTGCAAATTTAATGAATATTCCAATTTGTCAAAGCCAGATGGTAAAAAAAGAGAGGAGTCTTCAACACTTGTCAACAAGCTCAGCCTACCTATTTAGCCCTTAATGTATGTCTTTGTCATATGCCCTCAGATTCAGAGATTTTCATTCTTGTGTGTTTTCTCTTTTCTTTTGTTTTGATTTTTTTTACAATATTTGTAATCCAAGGGTTAAACTCACCTGCCAGTGGTTTCTGAGCCTCTCCGACCTCATAAAGAGCTGGTGATCTCTCCAGCTTTTCAGCAGCTAATAATACACTGGCTGATTCTCTGCCCACAGGGAGATTGTCATCCATGCTAAAGTTTGACATTTTACACTTTAAGTAAGCGTAGCCAGCAGCAAAGGGGAAAAAAAAGAAGCTGAGAGACAGATTCGTCTTATTAAAAGAAGATGTCACCAAAAGAGCAAGTCAACAAATATTCCAGTGCTGTCCAGACAGCTAGCAAAGAAGACTCTGGTTAGAGGGTGAGACTGGCCTTTGGTTTGGGTGCCAATCGATCTGTTATAACGTGCCGAAAAAAGTCCAAATTACAATGTTGTCAAAGTTTGTGAATTTGTGTTTGAATTATTTTTTTTTGTTTTGGCTGAAAAATGCACACAATCTGCACAATGTGACCAAGGTCTAGTACTAATCAAGTATTGGAACCATATAGGTAGATGTCATTTATATAAAGATGCCAAATACGGAAAGTGTAATACAGTCATCTTTTTCTATATAGATATACAGTATATACATATTAGCCCTGGACGTTCATTGCAAGCCTGCTACTAGGTCAGCGTAATTACAGAATTTGTTGTGGGCCCCAAGATTTCAGAGCAAAAAATGGCAGATTTACTATTACATTGTTTATATTAAAAATTGTACTGTTAGACCCTTTCTATTTTGGTGAAGAATCAAAGACTTTAATGGAGTTTTTTTTCTCCAAACCTGTCAAGAGATATCACATTATTAATAGGTTATTAACCCCGTCCCGACATTTGTAGTACATGTACGTCATGATCGGGAAGGACTTCCCAACCAATGCAGTACATGAACGTCATGGCGATCGCCAGCGCACAGGAGGCTGTGTGCGGACGTTTGCCACCGGTTTTCAGCTGATTCTTACAGCTAACACCCGGCTCTCTGTACAAGGAACGGTGCCCGCACCGCTCCTGGCACTTTAGTCTCCTAAATGCAGCATTTAGAGAGCCGGATCAGAGACCTCACGATGACATTGCAATGACGACATCTGGGTCACCAGGCACTAGGAAGTTAGTTAGATCATGCGCAGTGCCTGCAAGGCTTACAGGTTATAAGGTATAGCAATGCCCCTGCATTGATATACCTTATAACTGCGATCAGACTGAAGAAAGTGTAAGTGCCATTGTAGGGCTAAGTTAAAAAAAAAAAAGTAAAAAATAAAAAATTGTAAAAATATTTTTTTTTTAAATCATGAAAATAATAAAAAAAAATCTAAAAAAAAATATATTGTACCCCTAAATTAATATTATTATGAAAAAAACAGAAAACAATAAAAGTACATATATTTGGGACATGCCCAGAACGACCCGACCTATAAAACTGTCACAAAATAAAATAAAAAATGAGGCAAAAATCAATGCTTTATCATCATATCGCCGAACATTAAGTGAAAAAGTGAAATAAAATGTGATCAAAAAGATGAATGTAAAGTTTTCCCAGAAGCTGCTGCTTGTTTCTGCAAAACTCCCATGGAGTTAAAATCATCACTACACCTGTAGATAAGTTCCCAAAGGAGTATAATTTCCAAAATGGGGTTACTTGAGGGGAGGATTCTTCTTTTCTAGCACTAAAGGTACCTTCACACTAAACGACTTTGCAACGATAACGATAGCGATCCGTGACGTTGCAGCGTCCTGGATAGCGATATCATTGTGTTTGACACGCAGCAGCGATCTGGATCCTGCTGTGATATCGCTGGTCGTTGCTGAAAGTCCAGAACTTTATTTGGTCGTCAGATCGGCGTGTATCGTCGTGTTTGACAGCAAAAGCAACGATGCCAGCAATGTTTTACAATGGTAACCAGGGTAAATATCGGGTTACTAAGCGCAGGGCCGTGCTTAGTAACCCGATGTTTACCCTGGTTACCATTGTAAATGTAAAAAAAAACACTACATACTCACCTTCTGATGTCCGTCAGGTCCCTGGCCGTCTGCTTCCCGCACTGACTGTGAGCGCCAGCCGGCCGTAAAGCACAGCACAGCGGTGACGTCACCGCTGTGCTCTGCTTTTACTTTACGGCCGGCCGGAGCTCACAGTCAGTGCGGGAAGCAGACGGCCAGGGACCTGACGGACATCAGAAGGTGAGTATGTACTGTTTTTTTTTTACATTTACAATGGTAACCAGGGTAAACATCAGGTTACTAAGCGCTGCCCTGCGCTTAGTAACCCGATGTTTACCGTGGTTACCCGGGGACTTCGGCATCGTTGGTCGCTGGAGAGCTGTCTGTGTGACAGCTCTCCAGCGACCACACAGCGACGCTGCAGCGATCGGCATCGTTGTCGATATCGCTGCAGCGTCGCTTAATGTGACGGTACCTTTAGGGATTCTGTATATAGAGTCTGCAGCTATTATAGAAAATTCTGTGCTCCAGGATGCCTTCTGCATAACAGTACTGCTTAGCCATACGGCGAGACTCGGGAGGGACTGAGCGCTATTTGTCAACCCTCCCGAGTCTTGCTATATGGCTAAGTAGTACTGTACAGCCACATAAGCGGTATTTCTACCTTCACCAAAAATTGTGTGACACATTTTGGTACCATTTTTACCTATTTCCCAGTGAAGAAATTTAAAATCTGTGATGAAAACAAAATTTTGGTGGTAAATATATAATTATGTTTTTCTTCATTGCCCAATGGTATGAAATTCTGTGACCCAATATGATCAGTGCACCCTTAGATGAATTCATTGAGAGGAGTAGTTTGCAAAATGGGTTTTCTTATGGGGGGTTCTGCTGTTCTGGCACCTCTGGGGCTCTGATCATGTGTTATGGCACCCTCAAAACTGTCCAGTAAAATGTGAACTCCAATATGGTGCTTCTTCTCGTCTGAGCTTTGCATCATGCCTCAAAAGTAGTCTTCAACCACCATTTGAAATAATAATTTTCTCCATCAAACTTTGCATTTATCAAAGACTGCTCCCTTAGCAGCAATTACAGCATTGTAGACCTTTGGCATTCTAGCAGTTAATTTGCTGAGGTAATCTGGAGACATTTCACCCCATTCTTCCAGAAGCCCCTCCCACAAGTTGGTTTGGCTTGATGGGCACTTTTTGCATACCATACGGTCAAGCTGCTCCCACAACAGCTCAGTGGGGTTGAGATCTGGTGACTGCGCTGGCCACTCCATTAGAGATAGAACACCAGCTGCCTGCTTCTTCCCTAAATAGTTCTTGCATAATTTGGAGGTGTGCTTTTGGTCATTGTCCTGTTGTAGGATGAAATTGGCTCCACTCAAGCGCTGTCCACAGGGTATGGCATGGCGTTGCAAAATGGGGTGATAGCCTTCCTTATTCAATATCCCTTTTACCTTGTACAAATGTCCCACTTTACCAGCACCAAAGCAATCGCAGACCATCACATTACCCCCACCATGCTTGACAGATGGCGTCAGACACTCTTCCAGCATCTTTTCAGTTGTTCTACGTCTCACAAATGTTCTTCTGTGTGATCCAAACACTTCAAACTTGAATTTGTCTGTCTATAACACTTTTTTGCAATCTTCCTCTGTCCAATGTCTCTGTTCTTTTGCCCATATTAATCTTTTCCTTTTATTAGCCTGTCTCAGATATGGCTTTTTCTTTGCCACTCTGCCCTGAAGGCCAGCATCCCGAAGTCGCCTCTTCACTGTAGACGTTGACACTGGCGTTTTGCTTGTACTTTTTAATGAAGCTGCCAGTTGAGGACCTGTGAGGCGTCGATTTCTCAAACTACAGACTCTAATGTACTTGTCTTGTTGCTCAGTTTTGCAGCGGGGCCTCCCACTTGCCTTTTTACTCTGGTTAGAGCCTGTTTGTGGTTTTCTCTGAATGAAGGGAGTAGTACACACCGTTGTAGGAAATCTTCAGTTTCTTGGCAATTTCTCGCATGGAATAGCCTTAATTTCTAAGAACAAGAATAGACTTTTGAGCTTCACATGAAAATTCTTTTTTTCTGGCCATTTGGAGAGTTTAATGGAACCAATAAATGTAATGCTCCAGATTGTCAACTAGCCTCAAAGGAAGTTCAGGTTTATAGGTTCTCTAATCAGCCAAACTGTTTTCAGCTGTGCTAACATACTTGCACAAGGGTTTTCAAGGGTATTCTAAGCATCCATTAGCCTTCTTACACAGTTAGCAAACACAAAGTACCATAAGAACACTGGAGTGATGGTTGTTGGAAATGGGCCTCTATACACCTATGAAGATATTGCATTACAAACCAGACATTTGCAGCTGGAATAGTCATTTATCACATTAACAATGTATAGAGTGTATTTCTGAATCATTTAATGTTAGCTTCATTGGAAAAAAACTGTGCTTTTCTTTCAAAAATAAGAAAATTTCTAAGTGACCCTTAACTTTTGAACTGTAATGTATGGGATATCGGCATGCTCAGGAGAAATCACACAAAAAATGGTATGGTCCACTTTTTCCTGTTACCCTTGCAGAAACAAAAAATGTTGGGTCTAAAGTAAAATTTTTGTGACAAAAAGTTAAATATTCATTTTTTCCTTCCACATTCCAAAAATTCCTATGTAGCACCTTAAGGGTTAATAAACTTCTTGAATGTGATTTTGAGTACCTTGAGCGGTGCAGTTTTTAGAATGGTATCACTTATGAATATTTTCTGTCATATAGGCCCTTCAAAGTCACTTTAAATGTGATGAGGTCCCTAAAAAATAGTTTTGCAAATTTTGTTGGAAAAATGAGAAATCTCTGGTCAACTTTCAACCCTTCTAACTTCCTAACAAAAAAATCATATTTAAAATATTGTGTTGTTGTAAAGTAGACATGTGGGAAATGTTATTTATTAAGTACTTTGCGTGATATATCGCTCTGATTTATGGCATAAAAATCAAATTTGAAAATTGCTACATTTTTTAATTTTTTTCCAAATTTGCTTTTTTCACAAATAAATGAAAGTCATATCAAAGAAATGTTACCGCTATCATGAAGTACAATATGTCTTGAGAAAATATGCTCAAAATCAGTGGGATCTGTTGAAGCATTCCAGAGTTATTACCGCATAAAGTGACACAAGCCAGAATTGTAAAATTTGGCCCGGTCACGAAGGTGAAAAACGGCTACGGGGGTGAAGGGGTTAAATAGATTTATTAGACTTGATGAGACTGTCGTGCTTTCTTAAAAATTCCATGATAAAATTGTTGTGTAATCCAATTTGAAAGGACTCATAAAATGTTCATTTTAAAATCGGACGGAAAAACGTTAAAAAGTAATATGCAGATATTATGTCTTGGTTTTTAAAGTAAGCACCCCATTCTCAACAGGTCCAAGAGATCGATTTACAATTGTATGCAGTTTGTATTGGGAAATATGATGACTGATTCCTTAATTCCACCTTGGAAATGTTTGTTTGTTGATCACAACAAATTAGAACAAATGACCTCTCAATGCATTTTGCACGGCCCAAACCATGATGCAAATTTACAAATCAAATCATTTTAACATTTAAAAGTCTAAGCAAAAATTCCAACCATGCCCTCTAACAGTTTCCTCCAAAAACCTAGCAGCCACGCCATACACGCTGACCATTTCTAGAAGGAATTTGCTGGGATTTCTGTAGATATTAAAACTTAACTTTTGAGGGATGTAAATATCTTGATCAATGTAAAGAATATTGAGATATTTAAATGAAGGCAAATTACAATGATATCGTAGTGGAAAGTTCCCATTGCCATTTACCTGACATTACTCTATAAATTTTAGATATTGCTATTAGTGTTTATCGAATAGCTTTGGATAAGAACTTATAGCTGTTATAGCTTATACCTGTACCGCGGATGTGTGTCACAATACATGCATGGAGAGCCTGTTTGTTGGGCTCTCCATGTCTGTGTTGTGACTGCAAAACAGCCGCGACACATACAGCTGTGGAGCCGAACACCTGATTATCGGGAGTGTTCCAGGCCTCCGGGTTCCAGAGGCAGCTATTCGGTAAGTGCTGTAGCTATTCGGTAAGTGCTGTAGCTATTCGGAAAGGGCTGTAGCTATTCGGTAAGTGCTATAGCTATTCGGTAAGTGCTGTAGCTATTCGATAAGAGCTATAGCTATTCGGTAAGTGCTGTAGCTGTTCGGTAAGTGCTGTAGCTATTTGGATAAGGACTTATCCGAAGCTATTCAATCAACACTAATTGCTATGCTTGTGATGCACACGTCAAATATTATTTGCATGAGCAGCTTAAATGCATAGCTCCCATCTTTCAAAGAGGGACAGATTATACAAAATTTTAGACGACATTTACCATTTCATTCTACTGGGCATACATTAAAAAAATATTAGCAAGTGATTGATAAACTTTTTTTTGACTGTGTTCACACTACTGCTAAACCCTTCCATTGTCTTAGAAAACGGTGGGGGAAAAAACCTCCAGCAATGAAATCAAAAAGGAAAATTATCTTTTTGTAAAAAAATGAAAAACTTTTATTCAGTACAGTAGTACATTAAAAAAGACATGGATCCTGGTCACCACATCCTGGGATATAAACAACCAATGCGTTTCAGCTAAGAGCCGTAATCATTCATGGTATATAACACCCTGGACTGAACAGGTTTCTAATATAGATCACAAGTTAGTGCTGCACAGGAGTGAGCTAATGAAGATAGCGAAACACCTGAAAAATTAACTCAATAAAGTGCCACAGAAGACAGCACTGAAGACAATTCGCGAGCCACTAAGCTGTCTAAATAATGTCTCTATTTCAGCCTATCACTGAGCTCAGCGACTCAGTGATTGACTGCAGCTCACAACTGCAGACCATCGAGAAAGGCCAGACATCGAGAAAGGCCAGAACAGCACGGGAAAAGCATGTGGGGATCTAGCTTGGAAGGGTTGAGTAAAATCTCTATTTGTTATTGTAAAATTCTTTGAGCCTGGGTGCTAATAATATTTGAAACCGGACGATCCAATACCTTGATGGCTTATCTACTGAACTAAGTCTGAAGTAGAAGAGGACCATAGTGCAAACGTTAGGCACCTACATGTGATACAAGGGAAGTCCAGTTCTCTAACCTGGGTGTCCATTCCCATAGGATCTGTGCCATATAACACGTTGTCATCATTTAACTACTTCTCCATATTAATATAACGTTACTGAGATTAGTCGAAGAAAATCTCTCCATATTACTTATCTTTGCAAAGACCTGACCACACGAATGGCTACTTCGTCTTCATGTGCAGGGAAACAGGCAATTGATTCAATAACCTTTAAAGGACGCTGTTGCCGAATGGAGATGAACAGATATAAAGATCCTTAACGAAGAAGGACAAAATGACTGTAAATCAGCTCGTTATGGACACACAAATGAATAGGATCCTGGAGTCAACCGATCCTGTCCACGTTAGGAAGCATATAATTTATACGAGCTTTTAATTCTGTGTAAAGAAGATTCTGAGTTATGTCTTTAATTGATGTTGTAGGTGTCAGGAATGCTCTGTACATGAAGTCTCCTGCACAGCTCATAGTTTTAATGGTTCCCACTAAATAAAGAAAGTTTATCTTTCCACTAAGTGGTTCAGAAGACCTTCCAATATGTAACCTACATGAGATAAAGTAAAGAATTGTAAGACAATGCCTGGGAAACTTTTACTTACCCTTCTAAAATAATTGTTAAAGAGAGAAATGCATGAAAATATGTACATGGCCACTGAGATTTTCATAAGATAGGCAGATATCTGGGGCCCAGCCACCAAGCTCGGGCATTCAAATGGATTTTTTGGCTTCTTGACATAAGGAACCATTACACATTATTGGCCAATGAAGCAAAACACTTATACTAAATTATTATTAAATTCAAGGATTAAATTGTCTAGAACACCTATTCCATCTGGTCACACAATGATAACCAAGTCCAGAGCAGTCCAATCGATTAAAAGCATTATTTTATAGAATACTCCATTGAAAACATATTTTTGTATGTCAAAGAAAAAGTACTGGTGTAGTCATCAGAGATGGGGCAAACAATTCACAGAACCAGGTCAAGCGGTCGCATCAGTTAATCTATGGCTGTCGGATGAGAGGCCAGAAAACCATCACCTACCTGCCAGTATCCGCGGATCTTCTTTTGATTAGACAGCCTGTCACAACGTCACATGTGCATCACCATATCGACAGATAAATAAATGGCCAGATAGATAATAGATGGATGATAGAGAGAGATATAGGTACAGGATAGATGGAAGATAGAATAGACAGACAGACATAGATAGAACGGTACTTAGTGAAAAAGATAGATATGATAGATAGATAGATAGATAGATAGATAATAGATAGATATATACTATAGATGATAGATACCGTATTTTCCGGCGTATAAGACGACTTTTTAACCCCTAAAAATTGTCCCAAAAGTCGGGGGTCGTCTTATATGCCGGGTACGGCGTGTGCAGGGAGCGATCCTGGATGTTCCCAGGGTCTGAAGGAGAGGAAACTCTCCTTCAGGCCCCGGGATCCATATTCCTGTAAAAAATAAAGAATAAAAATAAAAAATATGGATATACTCACCCCTCCGAGAAGCCTGGCTGTCACCGCTGCAAGCGTCTGCCTCCGTTCCTAAGAATTGCAGAGCGTGAAGGACCTTCGATGACGTCACGGTCAGGTGACCGGTCACATGAGCGGTCACGGACCAATCACAAGACCGTGACGTCATCGAAGGTCCTTCACGCTCTGCAATTCTTAGGAACGGAGGCAGACGCTTGCAGCGGTGACAGCATGGTTCGTCGGAGGGGTGAGTATAGCCATATTTTTTATTTTTATTCTTTATTTTTTACATGAATATGCATCCCAGGGCCTGAAGGAGAGTCTCCTCTCCTTCAGACCCTGGGAACCACACGCCGTATAAGATGACTGGGAGTATAAGATGAGCCCCGTCTTATACGGCGGGCATATCCCAAATTCCATATTTTATATGGAAAAGTTGGGGGTCGTCTTATACGCCCAGTCGTCTTATACACCAGAAAATACGGGTAGATAGATGATAGATAGATAGATAGATAGATAGATAGATAGATAGATAGATAGATAGTATAGATGACAGATAGATACTGTAGATAGATAGATAATAGATAAAAAGATAATAGATAGATAGATAGATAGATAGATAGATAGATAGATAGATAGATAGATAATAGATAGATTGATAGATTGTGAGCCCTCACGGGCAGGCAGGGGCGTAACAACAGTCCTGCGGGCCCCGGTGCGAACTTTTGAATGGGCCCCCCCCCCCCCCAAAAAAAAAAAATGATATACAGACACACGCATACAATGTTAAACTAAGAAGTAAATATCTATTGCAATTCCTTTATGTATGAGTGGTCGCCTATATACACTGCAGGGGCAGATAGTATAGAGCTTTATGTATGAGTGGTCACCTATATACACTGCAGGGCAGATAGTATAGAGCTTTGTGTGTGAGTGGTCACCTATATACACTGCAGGGCAGATAGTATAGAGCTTTGTGTGTGAGTGGTCACCTATATACACTGCAGGGGCAGATAGTATAGAGCTTTGTGTGTGAGTGGTCACCTATATACACTGCAGGGGCAGATAGTATAGAGCTTTGTGTGTGAGTGGTCACCTATATACACTGCAGGGGCCGAATATCTGAGCTGGAAGCAGTGCATTCTGGGTCTAACAGGGCCAAGGCCGGATATATAATACACGTGGGGCGTCTCCGACAGGGTAAACCAGCTGTAACCCATCCAAGCCCGGTCATCTGCCTGCAGCACAGCACGCCCCTTATGGAGCGGGGCGGACATCCGGCATAAGATGACTAGTAGCCCGTACCTGAGCTGCAGGCCCCTCTCTTCGTCCTCATGGCCGTTCAGGACCCTCCGCAGCTTATCCATGCCTCCCTCTGCACGACACCACGCTCCACCAGTGACAAACCGTACAGCTGGCCACCTTCACGTCCTGTCACGTGATGACAACAGCATGTGACTCGCTTGACGGCAATCTCAGCCTGGTGTACGGAACTGCGACGTGCATGGCCCCTCCCCCACAGCGTGTACGGAAGCCCGTGGGTTCAACCTAACACTGAATTTACAGGACGAAATGTGCAGCGTGCGCTCACGGAGATACCCTGACAAGTTGACCTCAGGTCGCAGAGGTCGCGGCGGCACCGGGCCCTCTTTTGGGCCCGGGCCCTGGTGCAGCCGCGACCTCTGCGACCCCGGTAGTTCCGCCCCTGCGGGCAGGGTCCTCTCCTCCTGTACCAGTTGTGACTTGTATTGTTCAAGATTATTGTACTTGTTTTTATTATGTATAACCCTCCTCACATGTAAATGGAATAAATGGCGCTATAATAATAAATAATAATAGATAATAGATAGATAGATAGATACTATAGATGATAGATATATAGATACACAGATAATAGATAGATAAATAGATAGATAGGTAACAGATATGAAATACAGTAGATAAATAGATAATAGATAGATATGAGATAGATACTATAGATAGATTATTAGATAGATAATAGATAGATATAAAATAGATACTATAGATGATTGATAGATAGATAGATAGATAGATAGATAATAGATAGATAGATAATATATATGAAATAGATAAATTGATAATAGATAGATAGATAGATAGATAGATAGATAGATAGATAGATAGATAGATAGATAGATAGATAGATAGATAGATAGATAGATAGATACTATAGAGAGATTGACAATGAAATGTTTCTTAGCAGTAATGTGCAATTCTTGATAGCGTTAATAAGGAACAGTAATGCACCAGGCGGATGTGGAACTGAAGATTGCAGATTCAGACATATGCTGGTGGGCAGCAGTTTGCAGACGCATGTGTCACAGTTGGATCTGATCGGCGATGTTTGAGAAACAGCACTGCCATAAAATATTATACTTCGTTTCCCTCAGCAAATCTTTTTGCTGTAAAAATAATTGTAAAGATTGCAGAGACTTACAGATGGCATGTAAACACTTTGAACACTCAGATCTGGCTTTGTTACGAAGTTGAGAAGTGATATGATACGACATGAGTTTTTAGTGAGATGTTGAAGAGCAGTCATTTTTTATTAGGATGTGTCCCTTTTAGAATTACACACACCAATAAAAAGCTAAATAAATGTGTTCAGCATAAAGATTATAGCAACTCCGCTGGTCTGTCTCAGGCACTTTGAGCTAACATGACACATAACACCAATGAAGCACTGGCATAACGTGTTCGGGAGCATTTTACCCTAAAGTGTACAACACCAGTAAATATAAGAGTTTGAGCTGTCCTGTCAAGTGTATTCATTCCCATTGCTTATAGGGGACTAACATATTCTGCAGTGCTGTACACAGATTCTCACCAACACATGTCCTTAACTGAGCTCACAATCTAATTTCCCTACTTTAGACACATGGACAAGGGATAATTTCATCACAAGCCGATTAAAAGTATGTTTAGACAATTGATTCTGCATGAATTGAGTTTGATACAAACTTTTTGAAAATTTGTAAACTTTTCAAATTTGACTAATTCTCAATTCATTTGAATTGCCTAAAATGGCAGCCTCCTTGCAGGTTCCCCACCCTATAGCACAGCCAATCATGAGGGCCTTTAGGTATGAGGTCACTGATGATTAATAGCCACTATAAAAGCTCAAACAGGTGATGCAGCTGCCATCTTAAAAAGAATGTGGTTATTTTATTTATTTTACCTTCTTATATAGCCCTATCATATTCCACAACATTTTACAATGTCATCACTGTCCCCACTGGGGCCAAGTTCCCTATCAGTATGTCTTTGAGGTATGAGATGAGACCAGAGTACCCTGGCGAACCCATGCAAATACGGGGAGAATATACAAACTCCTTGCAGATGTTGTCCTCAATGGGATATAAACCCAGGAGGACCTGAAAGCAGCAAAGCAACATGCTGCCCATAAAGAACAGAGGGCCTCAGAGCTCAGAGAGACATAGTATACATTGGAAGGATTAATATGTGCATAATGTATGAGACTGGCCAGTTGTTACTCCTGAATCCTAAAACACTGAATATAGAGGTCTCTGGGTGTGCACTTGTTGCTGTTATATCTGACATCACCTTCAGATTATGTTCTGCAGCTTTTTGTGAAATACTGGGAGCCTCTAACTCCACGATGGAAACAAGGATGTTATAGGGAACCTGTCACCCCCAAAATCGAAGGTGAGCTAAGCCCACCGGCATCAGGAGCTTATCTACAGCATTCTGTAATGCTGTAGATAAGCCCCCGATGTATCCTAAAAGATGAGAAAAAGAGGTTAGATTATACTCACCCAGGGGCGGTCCCGGTCCGATGGGTGTCGCGGTCACGGTCCGGGGCCTCCCATCTTCATCAGATGACGTCCTCTTCTTGTCTTCACGCTGCGGCTCCAGAGCAGGCATACTTTGCCCTGTTGAGGGCAGAGCAAAGTACTGCAGTGCGCAGGCGCCGGGCCTCTATGACCTTTCCCGGCGCCTGCGCACTGCAGTACTTTGCTCTGCCCTCAACAGGGCAGACAAAGTACACCTGTGCCAGAGTTGCCAGATCAGAAGAGGACGTCATCGTAAGTAGATGGGAGGCCCTGGACCGCGACGCCCATCATACCGGGACCACCCCTGGGTGAGTATAATCTAACCACTTTTTCTCATCTTTTAGGATACATCGGGGGCTTATCTACAGCATTCCAGAATCCCTGATGCTCACCTTCGATTTTGGTAGTGACAGGTTCCCTTTAAAGAACAGGAGAAGAGAAATTCTTGTTTACTTGGGCTTGAACATATATACAACAGGTAGCAGGAATATTTCTTAAAGCTTTCATCTATATTGCGTGACAGAGTGTTGTGAACTGTGTTTCTGGGCTCCCTCTGGTGGTCACTAACGGTATTGTGTTAGGTATGTCTTGTTGCAGGCCTGAGCTCCAGCTGTGTCGTTAAGCAGCGGGTGTTTCCTATTTGAGTCTCCTCTGGACTCAGTCTCTTGCCTGGCATCTTTGTATCCAGACCTATTTGGTCTCCTCCGGATTCCTTTCAGTCTGCCTCATGCAAGAAAAGCTAAGTCTGTTTTGTACAATTTGGATCGTTTGCATTATTCAGTGTTTTTGTCCAGCTTGCTTTACATTTGATTTTTGACTCGCTGGAAGCTCTAGGGGGCTGATATTCTCCCTCCACACCGTCAGTCGGTGTGGGGGTTCTTGAATGTTCAGCGTGGATGTTTTGTAGGGTTTTCTGCTAACCGCATAGTCCACTATCTATTTTCTGCTATCTAGACTATTGGGCCTCACTTTGCTGAATCTAGTTCATCTCTACGTTTGTGTTTTCCTCTTGCCTCACCGTTATTATTTGTTGGGGGCTTTCTATATCTTTGGGGTTCAATTTCTCTGGAGGCAAGTGAGGTCTTATTTTTCCTCTCTAGGGGTAGTCAGTTCTCCGGCTGGCTCGAGACGTCTAGAACCAACGTAGGCACGTTCACCGGCTACTTTTAGTTGTTTGTGTCAGGATCAGGTATGCGGTTAGCCCAGTTTCCACCTCCCTAGAGCAGTATTTATATTTTTGCTATCTTGCCGGAATATCAGAGATCCTCTGCCATTGGGATCATAACAACAGAGGTTCACAATTAATGGTTGCGGACAGCAGCACATTTCTTGTGTAGGACGTTGCAAACAGACAGCAGGCTATGCTGAGGGCCTCCATCTTCCCAGTACAAGACCACACAGGTTGATGTGTTTCGCTGTGACCACCTCACCCAGACTGTACTCTATAGACTGTGTAAGGAACCTCTTCCAGCTGCCAAACTTTACGGACGTGCTCCAGCCTGTCTGATACCGTATTTCTTTACTAAAAATCTCCAAGTCTGGCAAACACTAAGATTTACTTTAGGCTATGTTCACAAAGTGCATTTTTCATGCGTTTTCGCTGCGTTTTTTTCTCGCGGAAATGGGCCAAAAACGCTATGGAATCCTTATGCAAGCTAATTCAATGACAATCCTGAAGTGTTGTGCACATGATCAGTAAATCTCTTTAAGTATTTGCAGTGCGTTTTTTTCTGCAGCATGTCAATGCTCTGTGCATTTCTGCAGCATTTTTCACCCATTGACTTCAATTGAGTCAGTCAAATCTGCAGCAAAAACGCAGGTATAAAAATGTTTGCGGATTTGCTATGGATTTGCTGAGTTTTTGTTTTGCATTTTACCAGCTTCCTATGGTGTTTCCCACACTGGCATCTGTGTGACAGCGTGGGAAACACCAGTGTAGTGGTTCTTATCGGCGCTAAAGCTACCGCCGATAAGACCATCGATCAGAGCGCTGCGGGATCATGATGTCAGCGTGACCACACAGCTGTGACTCTCACCTGCGGTAAAAAGCTTACCGCAGGTCAGCAGGTGTGAGCTGACGAGACTACTGCTTCCAACGGGCTATGTCTGCTGTCACTGATAACAGTGACAGCAGGTGCCGCTGATGGGAGACTAAGGGTACCGTCACACAGTGCCATTTTGATCGCTACGACGGCACGATCCGTGACGTCGCAGCGATCGTATGATTATCGCTCCAGCGTCGTAGACTGCGGTCACACGTTGCAATCACGGCGCTGGAGCGATGCCGAAGTCCCCGGGTAACCAGGGTAAACATCGGGTTACTAAGCGCAGGGCCGCGCTTAGTAACCCGATGTTTACCCTGGTTACCAGCGTAAACGTAAAAAAAACAAACAGTACATACTCACATTCCGGTGTCTGTCCCCCGGCGTCTCAGCTTCTCTGCACTGTGTAAGCACAGCGGCCGGAAAGCAGAGCGGTGACGTCAGACGCTTTCTGGCCGGCAGGCGCTCACAGTGCAGAGAAGCTGAGACGCCGGAGGACAGACACCGGAATGTGAGTATGTACGGTTTGTTTTTTTTACGTTTACGCTGGTAACCACGGTAAACATTGGGTTACTAAGCGCGGCCCTGCGCTTAGTTACCCGATGTTTACCCTGGTTACAAGCGAACACATCGCTGGATCGCTGTCACACACAACGATCCAGCGATGTCAGCGGGTGATCAAGCGACGAAAGAAAGTTCCAAACGATCTGCTACGACGTACGATTCTCAGCAGGGTCCCTGATCGCTGCTGCGTGTCAGACACTGCGATATCGTAACGATATCGCTAGAACGTCACGAATCGTACCGTCGTAGCGATCAAAGTGCCAATGTGTGACAGTACCCTTAGTCTTATCTGCCGGTGCCTGTGCTCACAGTTGAAAAAAAAAGTAAAATAGTTACATACACATTAAAATAAAAATAATAACCCATTATACTTACCTAATGCCAAATCCCCGACATCCATGTCTCACAGAAATAATAAAAAATAATAAACCAACATATACTCACCTGTCCGTCGTAGTCCACGTAATCCCGAGTGTCCCATCTCACGTGTAGAAGAGTCACATCAGGAGATGTGACTGCTCTACCCGGCCGCCGGTAATACACTGACAGGAGGTAATCGCTCCCGCAGTGTATCACTGAGCTGCCGTGAGAGAGTTCACCGGAGTTCATCAGCTACAGTGCTCTCACTTACAGCACCGCTGCATGAGATCTTTCTCGCGACAGCTCAGTGATACACTGCGGGAGCGATTACCTTCTGTCAGTGTATCGCTGGCTGTCTTTGAGAGCAGTCACATCAGTGCTGATTAGATTTTATAGGGAGACCCTATGTCAATTTTTTCTGGGGACCTCTGTAAACTAGCCAGTAAGGCTAAGCAAACAGCTGTGAGCTCATATTAATAGCCTTGGAATCTTTATGGCTATTGGCTTCTTCCCAGAATATTAACATCAGCCCTCGGCTTTCCCTCAGCTGATTATTAAAACTACACGGAAGCCCACGCAATTTTTTTTTTTCATTTCATTTCTTTAAAATTAACAGTTGCTGTCTCCTTACAGCCTATGTACGTTTGTTCTGTTAAAGCTCCTACATAGGCTGGTGACAATGTGTGTGTGTTTTTGTTTACTTATCGGATTAGTAATGAGGGTATCGGGCTGACACCTTTTCATTACTAAGCCTACAAAACGCATACAAAAATGTGGCAAAAATGCACCAAAGACGCATGTTGTTTTTGCAGCGTTTTTCCTGCCAAAAGATGTAGAAACCTTGAAGAAATTTCTGCAAGCAAATACTCAACATGTGCACATAGCTTTAAAGTCCTCTTGCGTTAGGTACCCCAACTTGCCTGTGGTATGGAGAACTGTTACTTGATGCTGAAACATGCTACCTTGCAGATCTGCTCTCCACACACTCACAGTTATGACTAGAACTGACTGAGGGTGTCCTTTCTTCTCTGCAGCTCTACTTAGAGGATGTGATAAAACAGGAACTAATTCATAGTGCCCCCTTACTGCTCCCCAAACCATGGGCTAGCCCTACAGTTAACCCTGTCCGCCCATGTACACAGGAAAACTGTAGCCTACATGAGGATGAAACACATAAAACAGATCAAATAAACAGTCAGGAGTCTTCAGAGAGGGTGTTCAGACATCTTCTCCACCTTTACAAGTGGGTAGAAGAGAATAAGTAGATTTTACCCCAAGAAATTAATAGAGATGGATAGAAATAGGAGTCATGAGGACCTCATTAACCACTGAGCCACGATGCTGACCCCAGTTATTAAAGAAACCCATCACCAGGTTTTCCCAATATAAAGTACTGCCACTACCTTTACTGCCTCTTTTCTGGCATTATAATATGCTGTGTAAGAGTCTCCAATTGCCTCTGCATAGCACAAAAAAAGACCTTTTATTATGCCAAAATATGGCGCTGTCTGGTCTGACGGGAATTGCTGGTCTTCATCCAGTGACTCCTCTCTTCCTACAATGGTCCAATTTCTTTGACGGACCTATTGACTTGCGATCCAATTTATGGATGCAAATCGTTCATGATGTGATTTTTACTCTTGGACAGACTCGGTCAGAGGAAAAAAATCGGATATGTGCACTGCCCCATAACATTAATAACATTGGTTCGAGTGCGATCTGATGTTTTGTCATATCACACTTGGACTGAAAATATGGTTTATCCCTCAAGGGGAGAAAAAGGATAAATGTAGGAGGAGGGCTATTGAAGTGAGGTAGTAGATTAAAAAGTGGGAACAAAAACTACAGTGGCAAACTGCTTGCAATAACTTGTTGTACAATAGAAAGACCACAACTCTATAATAGACATTAGTGACTCTGAAATTTATCAGTAGTTCACAGCTGCAGAATCCCAACTTCCCAGGAACATATACTGTACATATACTGTGCATGCCAAATTAGAGATAACATTCTCATTATCACGTGTGCATCCAGTCATGATAATCAGCCAACAGAACTGATTCCGGTCCGACTACTGTGGTTGTTCCAGTTGAGGTTCACTAGATTTTTATACTGGATCTTTGTGGTATTGGTCCATAATACAGCACCCAAAAACGTCTTGGGCATTTAGTTTATCACCACTTTACTTTAATGTTATACAGGTCTACATTTCTCACTGATTTTGTATCTGGGAGAAAACAGTTGTGGCATGTTATATTATGGGGGATTTGGGGATAGAACAGTTGTGGCATGTTATATTATGGGGGATTTGGGGATAGAACAGTTGTGGTATGTTATATTATGGGGGATTTGGGGATAGAACAGTTGTGGTATGTTATATTATGGGGGATTTGGGGATAGAACAGTTGTGGTATGTTATATTATGGGGGATTTGGGGATAGAACAGTTGTGGTATGTTATATTATGGGGGATTTGGGGATAGAACAGTTGTGGTATGATATATTATGGGGGAGAACAGTTGTGGTATGATATATTATGGGGGATTTGGGGATAGAACAGTTGTGGTATGTTATATTATGGGGTTTTGGGGATAGAACAGCTGTGGCATGTTATATTATGGGGGATTTGGGGATAGAACAGTTGTGGTATGATATATTATGGGGGATTTGGGGATAGAACAGTTGTGGCATGTTATATTATGGGGGATTTGGGGATAGAACAGCTGTGGCATGTTATATTATGGGGGATTTGGTGATAGAACAGCTGTGGCATGTTATATTTTGGGGGATTTGGGGATAGAACAGCTGTGGCATGTTATATTATGGGGGATTTGGGGATAAAACAGTTGTGGCATGTTATATTATGGGGGATTTGGGGATAGAACAGCTGTGGCATGTTGTATTATAGGGGATTTGGGGATAGAACAGTTGTGGCATGTTATATTATGGGGGATTTGGGGATAGAACAGCTGTGGCATGTTATATTATGGGGGATTTGGGGATAGAACAGTTGTGGCATGTTATATTATGGGGGATTTGGGGATAGAACAGTTGTGGCATGTTATATTATGGGGGATTTGGGGATAGAACAGCTGTGGCATGTTATATTATGGGGGATTTGGGGATAAAACAGTTGTGGCATGTTATATTATGGGGGATTTGGGGATAAAACAGTTGTGGCATGTTATATTATGGGGGATTTGGGGATAGAACAGTTGTGGCATGTTATATTATGGGGGATTTGGGGATAGAACAGCTGTGGCATGTTATATTATGGGGGATTTGG
The DNA here is from genome assembly GCF_051348905.1 of Ranitomeya variabilis. Lineage (NCBI taxonomy): Eukaryota > Metazoa > Chordata > Amphibia > Anura > Dendrobatidae > Ranitomeya > Ranitomeya variabilis. The sequence continues at coordinate 68,918,104 of NC_135239.1, read as the reverse complement.
GGATAGAACAGTTGTGGCATGTTATATTATGGGGGATTTGGGGATAGAACAGCTGTGGCATGTTATATTATGGGGGATTTGGGGATAGAACAGCTGTGGCATGTTATATTATGGGGGATTTGGGGATAAAACAGTTGTGGCATGTTATATTATGGGGGATTTGGGGATAGAACAGCTGTGGCATGTTATATTATAGGGGATTTGGGGATAGAACAGCTGTGGCATGTTATGTTATGGGGGATTTGGGGATAGAACAGCTGTGGCATGTTATATTATGGGGGATTTGGGGATAGAACAGTTGTGGCATGTTATATTATGGGGGATTTGGGGATAGAACAGCTGTGGCATGTTATATTATAGGGGATTTGGGGATAGAACAGTTGTGGCATGTTATATTATGGGGGATTTGGGGATAGAACAGCTGTGGCATGTTATATTATGGGGGATTTGGGGATAGAACCGCTGTGGCATGTTATATTATGGGGGATTTGGGGATAAAACAGTTGTGGCATGTTATATTATGGGGGATTTGGGGATAGAACAGCTGTGGCATGTTATATTATAGGGGATTTGGGGATACAACAGTTGTGTTATGCTATTTTTGGGGGATTCTGGGAGAAAACAGTTGCGGTATGATTTACTTTGGGGGAGATTCTGGAAGAAAACAGTTGTGGTATGTTATATTATAAGGGATTTGGGGATGGAATAGTTGCATGTTCTATTTGGGGGGATTCTATGAAAAAAACAGTTGTGGTTTGTTGCATTAAGAGGTATTTCATGATAAATAAAATGTGGCAAGTTATATTGTGGGGATTTGGGGATAGAACAGTCGTGGCTTGTTTTACTATAGTAGAATTCTGGGAGAAAACAGTTGTGTTATGTTATATTACGAGGTTTCTGATATGCAAATTGCCTCTTCTGAGAAAAAGAGGACTTAAACTCTACAGCGCCACCTATTGGAAGTAGCGATCCTACAAGTCACAATCAACCCTTTAACGAGTCGTGCAATATGACTTAGGATAAAAGCCAAATCAGAGGTTTCTGATAGAAAACAGTTGTGGACTGATACATTTTGGGGGATTTGGGGATAAAACAGTAGTGGCATTTTATATTATAGGGAATTTGGGGATAGAACAGTTGAGGCATATTATACAGGGGGGCAATTCTAGGATAAAACAGTTGTAGTATGTTATATTATTGGGGAATTTGGGGATAAAACAGTTGTAGTATGTTATATTATGAGGTATTTGGGGATAGAATAGTTGTGGCATATTATACTATGAGGAATTCTAGGATAAAACAGTTGTAATATGTTATATTATGGAGGGGATTTGGGGATAAAACAGTTGTGATATGCTATATTATGTGGGAAACAGTTGTAGTGTGTTATATTATAAGGTAATTTGGGGTTAAAATAGTTGTGGTATGTTATGTGGGAATTGGGGAAAGAATATTTGTGTTAAAGGGGGATTCTGGGAGAAAACAGTTGTGGTATGTTATACTAGCGGGAAGTCTAGGATATGAGCATTGTGGTATATTACATCATGGTGAAACTTGGAAATAAAACAGTTGTGGCATGATATACTATTGGGGTTCTGGGAGAAAACAGCTGTGGTATGTTATATTAAGGGAGATTTAGAGATAAAACAGCTGTGGTATGTTATATTAAGGGAGATTTAGAGATAAAACAGCTGTGGTATGTTATATTATGGGGGTTCTGGGAGAAAACTGTTGTGGTATGTTATATTATGGGGTTCTGGGAGAAAACAGTTGTGGTATGTTATATTATGGGGTTCTGGGAGAAAACAGTTGTGGTATGTTATATTATGGGGTTCTGGGAGAAAACAGTTGTGGTATGTTACATTGTGGTGGATTTGAAGATAAAGCAGTTGTGGTATGTTATATTATGGGGGCTCTGGGAGAAAACAGCTGTGGTATGTTATATTTTGGTGAAATTTAGGGATAAAACAGTTGTGGTATGTTTTACTATTGGGGATTCTAGGAGAAAAGAGCTGTGCTATGTTATATTTTAGAGGAATTCAGCCCTGGAACAACCTCAGAACCTCTCTAGGGAAGAAAACTAAGGTATCACATGGTAGCCTGCCAAGTGCCTATAACGAAGAGCTTGGCCTCCCTGGTTCTGTGTAATCACTCAGGGTCAACATTTATGGACCAAGTAGTCATTCATTTATTTACCAAAGTTGTTCTACTGGAGTCAGGAAATTCATAAGGAGTCATGAGCGTGGTGTATGGAAGATGAGCTTCTCCGACAGATCACTTGTCTCAGCAGTCATCCTCCAAATATCTCCTATAATTGTGATTTATTGAGTGTAATATTTCAGCGCATTATTTGCTTAAAGCCTTGTTCCTCAAAATGTTTCTGCTTTCCCATCTGAAGGGTTTCTGTTATGTGCATTGCTTGAGAAAATCTGCATCTTTCAGAGACTTATAAGAATATCACTCTACAGGAGTTTAAGACCTGACTCATAAACGTCACTCACAGTATCCATTGCTGTGAATTTTACCATTTATTCCTCGGCAATAAAATGCAAAACGCTCTGTAAAATGTTATCATTGCTTTAATGTGATCAGATGGCGCTGGGATCCCGATTTATCAGATGGGAACAGGTCTCAGACGAAGCAGCCTTTCTTCTTTCTCTCTACAGTCGGACCCCTCCTTGAATGAACTGTTCAACCACACGAAAACTGTGATTTATTAACGCAAAAAATCTCGGCCATATTCTGTAGTGCTAGTCACAAATTTTCTACTGTATGATGCCACGACTTTAAAGGGAAATCCTGCTAAAATATTCTTCTGATATTATACGAGCAGGGCAAATGATGTTACTATTGGAGAACTGTGAACTTATAATTAAAAAGGAGGAGGCTGATTACTGAATATTGCTATTCATAGATTTAAAAAAGTTCTTAGAATTTGATGGGTAGCCCAAAGCCCCATATACACATTAGACCAATGTCACCCGAACCCGTTAATATTAATAGGTTCGGCAGACAGTCGAAGTTGTATGAGGGTCCCAGAGAAATGATTGTCGGGGCCATTGGCGAACACAGATAGAAAAGGGCCCCTGTGCAAGAACAATATATGGGCCCTTTACAGTCCAATAGTTCTGTGTATGACAAAAGCTGCTTGCTACCTCGCATGTGGAAATGGGCCTTTTACCTATTTGACCCCTAAGTAAAAACAAAAGTAAATAACAATAATAATAATAACAATACACATACACACAATACTAACACACATGTTAGTATTGTGAATATGTGGTAAACAGAGTCAAACAATGTGTGAAAAGGTATATCATCATATCGGTGCATGTGTCAGTTGGATTGTCGTGTGATGACCCATAGGCGAGTATGTAGAAACCAACAGAAAAGAGAATCAACAAAAAGGCCAAAATATTTAAGTGAAAATCACAACTTCATTAAGCAAGAATTTGGTGCACGGGGGAGGGGAACTACCAGAATAAAAGCAGGCTTTAATCCAAGTGATAAATATAAATAGTTAAAAAAACACTATGAATGGCTATACAAGAAAAAGGAAGTACTTAAGTATCAAAATTTCACTAATAGGTTAATACAACATATACATGTATAATAAACATATAATAAATATATAATATAAAATAATATATAATAAAATGCCATATGTGTAGAAAAGTCTAACATAGTACATAAAATAAGGTGACAACTTAGTGGTCTTGTCCCATGAAAAATAGTGCAAGTAAGTAAGTGTATGAGGCTATCACAGTGCGGTAGTGTATAGAGGTAATAGAGAAACTCCCAATGTAACCAAAAGAGGTAAATATTTATCAGCATTATAATGAGGGTCTATATAAGATTTATTAATGGGCCATAGTGCTTAGATGAATGAGAAAGTAAAGGTAGGAATGGGAGTGGTGAGCAGTATGCATCTGTTGCAGTGTCATGATATAAAGTACTAGTATAGAGAGAACCAATGAGGGAGAGCAGCACACTCGGTAATCAGTCATAACAAGTGATGTACAGCTGATTTGTGCCTGAATAATAGCAGCTGCAAGGATCCACGAGGATATGTCCACCCCAACGCGCGTTTCGGCACCTGCCTTCTTGATCACCTGATGAAGGCAGACACCTGCTTGGGGTACAGGTGGACCCATAAAAGTTTTGTTGCAACGCAAAATGGCTGTTGTCCTCCAAGCTTCCTGCCACTTTTTATGTCCCATGATATGGAATAAAGGACTATTTTACGGAACGGTGAATGATACTTTTTCCTTGCTTTTTCTGGCACAGACATTAAGCAGCAGCAGGGAGGAGGGACACGGAGGAGCTGTCATTTAGGCTATGTGGGCAGGGATCCGCAGCATGAGGGAGGAGGTGCACTGGGGAACTGTCAATCAGGCTGTGTGTAGAGATTCAGTAGCAGAAGGAAGGAGGGACACTGAGGAGCTATAAATCAGGTCAGGGGGTGGAGATTCAGTTAAACTTTTATGAAAGATTGCACAATCACTCTCACATGGATTTTTAAAGTAATTGTAAACTATCAACGTAATTCAATCAATGTACATTGATTCCTGATGGTTATGAATGGAATTAAGTAAATCTGTTCAAAATGAGATTCCATGAAGGTAAAGTCACAAATGTCAGAATTTCCACAACAAATATGCGGTGATTCAGGCATATATGCATTTGCTATGTATGGATTTTTTTGTGTACTCACTATGAATTTTACACTTTTACATTGATATGCACAGCATTTCCACAACATAATGAACAACAACAAATCTGCAGCTTCATGTGCAGAATATTTATACTACTTATTGCGTTTTCAAAACCTGACTATAATTTGCTGTGAATTTTGCAATTTCAAAAACCTCATCACAAGTCCGTAGAGAGTACATCATGTCTGAACTCGGACTGATGGCTGTCTTTCATATAAAACAATGAAGGCTGAAATATGTGAATTCTGCTTCCTCTTCCGTTGCCATACTGCAGATGATGAAAACATGACTGTATAAAGTAAAATGTAGGCAGGTCGGGTTTTTCTCTTACATTCTTTTACATATTTGTATGTTTTTTGGGGAAAAGTATTGCAATGTAAATAGAGTGTCTTGAGATATTTACATATTTGAGTATTTTGGGAGGATGGTATCATGGAAGTATTAGTAGTAGTAGTGGTTAGCACTGCAGCCTTGCAGCGCTGGAGTCCTGGGTTCAAACCCCACCAAGGACAACATCTGCAAAGAGTTTGTATGTTCTCTGTTATGGACCTGGTGGTTAGGAGCACCCGGAATGACCTGATGAGTAAACTCAAAATCGGGACTAGCTCTGGGGTAGTGGGAACTCTGCTGACCGCAAACCCTACTCCTATCACACACACTAGAAATAGCCGTGGAGCGTACCTAACTCTCCCTAGACGTCTCTTCACAGCCTAAGAGCTAACTACACCTAAAGATAGAAATAGAAGCCTTACCTTGCCTCAGAGAAATTCCCCAAAGGTAAAGGCAGACCCCCACATATATTGACTGTGAGTTAAGAGGAAAGTCACAAACACAGGAATGAAACAGGTTTTAGCAAAGGAGGCCAGACTTCACTAAATAGTCAGAGGATAGAAAAGGGAACTATGCGGTCAGCACAAAAGACTACAAAAAACCACGCAGAGTAAGCAAAAAGACTCCCCACACCGACTCACGGTGTGGAGGTGCCACTCTGCACCCCCAGAGCTTCCAGCTAGCAAAGGAATATCATGATAGCAAGCTGGACTAGAAATTAGCAGTACTAAGAAATATATTCAGGAAGCAGTAACAACAAATGAACTAGCAAAGACTTAGCTTCTGCTGGAGTAGACAGGTCCTCAGAGAAGTCCAAGAGAGATCTGAACCAATACTGAAACATTGACAGCTGGCATGAAGTAACGATCTGAGTGGAGTTAAATAGGGAAGCCAGCATAGCAATAAACGAGAGCAGCTGATAAAGCCAACCTCAGTGACCAGCAGTTCCGCTCGAAGCCACCAGAGGGAGTCCAAGAGCAGAACTAACCAAAGTACCATTCATGACCACAGGAGGGAGTCCGAGAACGGAATTCACAACAGTACCCCCCCTTGAGGAGGGGTCACCGAACCCTCACCAGGGCCCCCAGGCCGATGAGGACGAGCCAAATGAAAGGCACGAATTAAATCGGCAGCATGGACATCGGAGGCAACAACCCAGGAATTATCCTCCTGACCATAGCCCTTCCACTTAACCAGGTACTGAAGCTTCCGTCTCGAAATACGAGAATCCAAAATTTTTTCCACCACATACTCCAACTCCCCCTCAACCAACACCGGAGCAGGAGTATTAACGGAGGGAACCATAGGCGCCACGTACCTCCGCAACAACGACCTATGGAACACATTATGGATGGCAAAAGAAGCTGGAAGTACCAAACGAAATGACACAGGGTTGAGAATTTCAGAAATCTTATAAGGACCAATGAAACGAGGCTTAAACTTAGGAGAAGAAACCTTCATAGGAACATAACGAGAAGACAACCAAACCAAATCCCCAACACGAAGTCGGGGACCAACACAACGACGGCGGTTAGCGAAACGTTGAGCCTTCTCCTGGGACAACGTCAGATTGTCCACTACGTGAGTCCAAATTTGTTGCAACCTGTCCACCACAGAATCCACACCAGGACAGTCAGAAGGTTTAACCTGCCCCGAAGAAAAAGGAGGATGAAAACCAGAATTGCAAAAAAAAGGCGAAACCAAAGTAGCCGAACTAGCCCGATTATTAAGGGCGAACTCAGCCAATGGCAAGAAGGTCACCCAATCATCCTGATCAGCAGAAACAAAGCATCTCAGATAGGTTTCCAAAGTCTGGTTGGTTCGTTCGGTTTTGCCATTTGTTTGAGGATGGAAAGCCGAAGAAAAAGACAAATCAATGCCCATCTTAGCACAAAAGGACCGCCAAAACCTAGAGAAAAACTGGGAACCTCTGTCCGACACAATGTTCTCCGGGATGCCATGCAAACGAACCACATGTTGAAAAAACAATGGCACCAAATCAGAGGAGGAAGGCAATTTAGGCAAGGGTACCAAATGGACCATCTTAGAAAAGCGATCACAAACCACCCAGATGACAGACATCCTTTGAGAGACAGGAAGATCTGAAATAAAATCCATGGAAACATGTGTCCAAGGCCTTTTCGGGACTGGCAAGGGCAAAAGCAACCCACTGGCACGAGAACAGCAGGGCTAGCCCAAGCACAAGTCCCACAGGACTGCACAAAAGAACGCACATCCCGTGACAAGGAAGGCCACCAAAAGGACCTAGCCACCAAATCTCTGGTACCAAAAATCCCAGGATGACCAGCCAACACCGAGCAATGAACCTCAGAAATAACTCTGCTAGTCCATCTATCAGGGACAAACAGTTTCTCCGCTGGACAACGGTCAGGTCTATCAGCCTGAAACTCCTGCAGCACCCGCCGCAAATCAGGGGAGATGGCAGACAGAATTACCCCCTCTTTGAGAATACCAGCCGGCTCAGGGACTCCCGGAGAAACAGGCACAAAACTCCTAGAAAGGGCATCCGCCTTCACATTCTTAGAACCTGGAAGGTATGAGACCACAAAATCAAAACGGGAGAAAAACAGCGACCATCGAGCCTGTCTAGGATTCAACCGCTTGGCAGACTCGAGATAAGTCAGATTTTTGTGATCCGTCAAGACCACCACACGGTGCTTGGCTCCCTCAAGCCAATGTCGCCACTCCTCGAAGGCCCACTTCATAGCTAGCAGCTCCCGATTGCCAACATCATAATTACGCTCAGCAGGCGAAAACTTTCTAGAAAAGAAGGCACATGGCTTCCTCACAGAGCCATCAGAACTTCTTTGAGACAAAACAGCCCCTGCTCCAATCTCAGAAGCATCAACCTCGACCTGAAAAGGGAGCGAAACATCTGGCTGACGCAACACAGGGGCCGAAGAAAAACGACGTTTCAGCTCCTGAAAAGCCTCCACGGCCGCAGAGGACCAATTCACCACATCAGCGCCTTTCTTTGTCAAATCAGTCAAAGGTTTAACCACACTAGAAAAATTAGCGATGAAGCGACGGTAAAAATTAGCAAAGCCCAGGAATTTCTGGAGGCTCTTCACAGATGTAGGTTGAGTCCAATCATAAATGGCCTGAACTTTAACAGGATCCATCTCGATAGTAGAAGGGGAAAAAATGAAGCCCAAAAAGGAAACCTTCTGAACTCCGAATAGACATTTAGACCCCTTCACAAACAAGGAATTAGCACGAAGGACCTGGAATACCATTCTGACCTGTTTCACATGAGACTCCCAATCATCCGAAAAGACCAAAATATCATCCAAATATACAATCATGAATCTATCCAGATACTTTCGGAAGATATCATGCATAAAGGACTGAAACACAAATGGAGCATTTGAAAGCCCGAATGGCATTACCAGGTACTCAAAATGGCCCTCGGGCGTATTAAATGCTGTTTTCCATTCATCGCCCTGTTTAATACGCACAAGGTTATACGCCCCTCGAAGATCTATCTTGGTGAACCAACTAGCCCCCTTAATCCGAGCAAACAAATCAAACAGCAGAGGCAAAGGGTACTGAAATTTGACCGTGATTTTATTAAGAAGGCGGTAATCTATACAGGGTCTCAGAGAACCATCCTTCTTGGCCACAAAAAAGAACCCTGCTCCCAACGGTGATGAAGACGGGCGAATATGCCCTTTCTCCAAGGACTCCTTTATATAACTCCGCATAGCGGCGTGCTCTGGCACAGATAAATTGAAAAGTCGGCCCTTAGGAAACTTACTACCAGGAATCAAATTTATAGCACAATCACAATCCCTATGAGGGGGTAGGACACTGGATTTGGGCTCATCAAATACATCCTGGTAATCTGACAGAAACTCAGGGACTTCAGAAGGAGTGGAAGCAGAAATTGACACCAACGGAACATCGCCATGTACCCCTTGACAACCCCAACTAGACACAGACATTGATTTCCAATCCAATACTGGATTATGAACCTGTAGCCATGGCAAACCCAACACGACCACATCATGCAAATTATGCAACACCAAAAAGCGAATATCTTCCTGATGTGCAGGAGCCATGCACATGGTCAACTGAGTCCAGTACTGAGGTTTATTCTTGGCCAACGGCATGGCATCAATTCCCCTTAATGGAATAAGATACTGCAAAGGCTCCAAGAAAAAACCACAGCGCCTGGCAAACTCCAAGTCCATCAAATTCAGGGCAGCGCCTGAATCCACAAATGCCATAACCGAGTAGGATGACAAAGAGCAAATCAGAGTAACAGACAAAAGAAATTTAGGCTGTACAGTACCAATGGTGACAGACCTAGCGAACCGCTTAGTGCGCTTAGGACAATCAGAGATAGCATGAGTGGGGTCACCACAGTAAAAACACAGCCCATTCTGACGTCTATGTTCTTGCCGTTCAGTTCTGGTCAAAGTTCTATCACATTGCATAAGCTCAGGCCTCTGCTCAGAGGACTACGCCAAATGGTGCACAATTTTGCGCTCGCGCAAACGCCGATCAATTTGGATGGCCAAGGACATTGATTCATTCAGACCAGCAGGCATGGGGAATCCCACCATAACATCCTTAAGGGCTTCAGAAAGACCCTTTCTAAAAATTGCTGCCAGGGCACACTCATTCCATTGAGTAAGCACAGACCATTTTCTAAACTTCTGACAATATTTCTCCGCTTCATCCTGACCCTGACACAAAGCTAGCAAGATTTTCTCTGCCTGATCCACTGAATTCGGTTCGTCATAAAGCAATCTAAGCGCCAGAAAAAATGCATCTACATTAAGCAATGCAGGATCTCCTGGCGCAAGGGAGAAAGCCCAGTCTTGAGGGTCGCCACGCAACAAAGAAATAATAATTTTTACTTGCTGAATGGGGTCACCAGAGGAGCGGGGTTTCAAAGCAAGAAACAGTTTACAATTATTTTTGAAATTCAGAAACTTAGATCTATCCCCAGAAAACAAATCAGGAATTGGAATTCTAGGCTCTAACATCGGATTCTGAACTACATAATCTTGAATGCTTTGTACCCTTGCAGTGAGATGATCCACACAAGAGGACAGACCTTGAATATCCATATCTACACCTGAGTCCTGAACCACCCAGAGGTTAAGGGGAAAAGAGAGACAAAACACACTGCAAAGAAAAAAAAATGGGTTCAGAACTTCTCTTATCCCTCTTTTGAGATGCATTAACACTTTTTGGCCAGCTGTACTGTTATGGACCTGGTGGTTAGGAGCACCCGGAATGACCTGATGAGTAAACTCAAAATCGGGACTAGCTCTGGGGTAGTGGGAACTCTGCTGACTGCAAACCCTACTCCTATCACACACACTAGAAATAGCCGTGGAGCGTACCTAACTCTCCCTAGACGCCTCTTCACAGCCTAAGAGCTAACTACACCTAAAGATAGAAATAGAAGCCTTACCTTGCCTCAGAGAAATTCCCCAAAGGTAAAGGCAGACCCCCACATATATTGACTGTGAGTTAAGAGGAAAGTCACAAACACAGGAATGAAACAGGTTTTAGCAAAGGAGGCCAGACTTCACTAAATAGTCAGAGGATAGAAAAGGGAACTATGCGGTCAGCACAAAAGACTACAAAAAACCACGCAGAGTAAGCAAAAAGACTCCCCACACCGACTCATGGTGTGGAGGTGCCACTCTGCACCCCCAGAGCTTCCAGCTAGCAAAGGAATATCATGATAGCAAGCTGGACTAGAAATTAGCAGTACTAAGAAATATATTCAGGAAGCAGTAACAACAAATGAACTAGCAAAGACTTAGCTTCTGCTGGAGTAGACAGGTCCTCAGAGAAGTCCAAGAGAGATCTGAACCAATACTGAAACATTGACAGCTGGCATGAAGTAACGATCTGAGTGGAGTTAAATAGGGAAGCCAGCATAGCAATAAACGAGAGCAGCTGATAAAGCCAACCTCAGTGACCAGCAGTTCCGCTCGAAGCCACCAGAGGGAGTCCAAGAGCAGAACTAACCAAAGTACCATTCATGACCACAGGAGGGAGTCCGAGAACGGAATTCACAACAGTTCTCCCCGTGTTTGCGTGGGTTTCCTCCCGGTTCTCCGGTTTCCTCCCACATTCCAAAGACATACTGATAGGGAATTTAGATTGTGAACCCCATCGGGGACAGCGATGATAATGTGTGCAAAACTGTAAAGCGCTGCGGAATATGTTAGCACTATATAAAAAAAAAAAGAAAGAAAAAAAGAAAGTATTGCATGGGGTCTTGACTTGAGACTTTTACACATTTGTACATTTTTCTGGGGAAGGTATCATGGAAGTATTGCATGGGGTCTTCTTGAGACTTTTATCTATTTGTACATTTTTCTGGGGAAGGTATCATGGAAGTATTGCATGGGGTCTTGAGACTTTTACATATTTGTAAATTTTTCTGCGGAAAGTATTATGGAAGTATTGCATGGGGTCTTGAGACGAGAACCCTCACTGTTGCGATGGAAGAGAAAAATGACAGTGGGTTATTCTTCAAAATTTGCACAATAAAGGTGAAATTATCATTTAAATCCTGGAACGCTCCATCTCTCAATCATTAATTATACCCTCCGTCAACTCCACACCACTGCAAATCACTCAGGAAAATTAATTATGCTTGTTAACCGTCCAACGCCGTTCTCGAACGGTCATAAGTCATTACAAGAAACCAGTTCAAACATTCTATTTTATCTCACCGCTTCCTCGGTAAATCACTATGTAAATATTCATTTCATCTCCCTAATTAGAAGCAGGAAATTCTAGCGAGTCGCCATTGCTACATAGGCTTCCTGCACCACGATAGGACAACGTACGTATTTTGCACGCCTTGAGCCAGAAAATTTATTATCCGGCTTAAAACAGGTCACTTTTTGGCAGGATGTATAAATATACCATAACTAAGTTTTAATGTTATTCAAACTGAGCAAGCTAAAGCTCTCAAAAGAAATGTGTCCATATAAAAATGATGAAGGTGAAATTATTCAGACAGAGGAGATAAGTCGACCACAGGGGCATAAAGTGGGAATGAGGCAACGAGATAGAGAGTAAAATAGACACAAACATGGAAAGAAGAGATACGGAGAGAGCTGAGCATGCAGGTAAAAATAAAACAGGAGAAAACCCAGGTGGATTTTGGGCAAGCTGTTCTCATCAACTCTGCTACTCCCTCCTGTCACAGCAACTGTCAGACAGGCCCTGCTCGTAATGAAAGGAAAAATATTTTATTCAGATTTATTAATTTGAAAATGAAGCACGCCTGTCGGCAGAGGGACAGCTCCTCTCAATCTGTCATCGTTGAACCACGCGGTGCTGACACAGGGAATCATCCGTCTTGTCTACACTGACAGGCGGATCTCTCCCATAGCTCTTCCTGGGGGATCGCCCAGGGATTAAAAAGAAAAAAAAAAAAACGGATAAAACACATTCCGACGCAGAACAGCCTCTTTATTAATGCAAATTACACGGGGAGGGGAAACAGGGGGAAGCAGGCGCGAAATAAATAAATAAAGGAGTGACAATATAAATAAATAATGGCGCCGTGTGCGTAGCAGAGGTGTTCACGTCTCGGCGTCAGTCCTTTCTCATTTATATCCAGAGATGTTTTGGAGGCTTTAATAAAAGAAGAGAGTTTAATGTGACACTAATGGACAGTTTCTTATTTACAATGATGTTGCTAGCAGCTCTGCATACGAATGAAACGCATCCATGTCGGTACTTATGTCACAGAGATGTGTCTTCAGCTCGGAAGCAAGAGGATTGCTGGAGATGAAAAGATTAAAATCGATCCTGTTTTTTCAATGCAATGCATACATTTTACCTGTATCTATTTCATTAATTATTATTATTTATTACGCGTTGGATATATAGCACCATGATATTCCACATTACTGTCCCCATTGAGGCTCACAGTCTAAATTCCCTATCACTATGTCTTTGTAGTGTTTGGAGAAACCGGAGGAAACCCATGTAAATACATGGAGAACATACAAACTCCTTGCAGATTTTGTCATTGGTGGGATTTGAACCCAGGATCCCAGCACTGCAAAGCAGCAATGTTAACCACTGAGCGATCATGCTGCCCCCATTCTACATTTTATAGAATGTAAATATAATGGCATTATTAAAGACGTCAACCAGGATGCGTAACCCACCTTCACCTGTGAAAGTGCAACTCCAGGGAATTCTGTCCTTTAATCTGTAGGATAACACCATGTGGTAGGAGACAGTTGTACAGTAAAGCATTTAGGATTTATTTTATTTTTATAATGGGGAAAACGGTGCTGTTCTGTTCACATTTCACTCAAGAGAGGCTAATGTTATATTGCAGAGCATTTCATCTATGTACAGATGCCCACATTGTATGCCATACAAAGGCAATGATATACAATGAAACATTGAAAGAAGCAGATGAGTAGTCGATATGTGACTGCGACTATTGAAAATGCATACTTGCAGTGACGTGATTTCCACTTGACTTGACTAGAATACCCCAATACTAACACGTGTACATTACACAAGGTTAGTATATGACATGCTCTTTAATATGAGATGATATGACCGCAAATTAAATTTTTGTGACTTTTTTTTTAAAATACTAACATAGCCAGTCTCACAACAGGCCTCTGTAGCGATTATGAGCTCTTGGACACCTCTCAGTCAAGAGATGGTGAGGGAACACTTAGCTAATTTAAATTAATTTAAGTCTCCTGGTCCAGATTAATTACATCCTAGGGTACTGAAAGAGATAACAAAGGAAGAATGATGGCATATACAGAATGGGAGGAATAGAACTAAGCAAGAGCACATGTGAAAAAGACTTGGGTACACTAATAGATGACAGACTGCACATGAGTCAACAGTGTGATGCAGCAGCAAAGAAGGAGAACACAGTTCTGGGATGTATTAAGAGAAGCATAGAGTCTAGATCACGTGAAGTAATTATGCCCTTCTACTCCTCCTTAGGCGGACCTCATTTGGAAAACTGTGTCTAGTTGTGGGCTCCACATTTTAACCCCTTCAACCCCGGGCCATTTTCCGTTTTTCCGGGTTTTTTTTTGCTCCCCTTCTTCACAGAGCCATAACTTTTTTATATTTCATTCAATATGGCCCTTGTGCTACACAGAGCAGGGCTTCAACCCTGCTCTGTGTAGCAGAAATGCTTACTTTCTATGAGCGCCGACTGCTGGGCAGAGCTCATAGCTATCCGACAATGACAACAGGGGTCTGCTGTAGACCCCGGGTTGTCAGGCCAATCCATCGGCGACCTGTGGTCATGTGACAGGGGCACTGAAGGGTGGGATTGTGACATGCTTCTGGCACGAATGGGTTAAATGCCACTGTCAGAGATTGACAGCAGCATTTAACAAGTTAACACATGCAGGTGCATTGCGATTCCACCCTCAGCTGTTACGGGCACATGTCCGCTGTTGAAATCAGCTGACGTGCTGGAAAAGATGTGGGCTCACTGCCGGAGCCCACATCAAAGGGGAGACCCGACATGCACAGTACATGTACAGCGCAAGTTGTGAAGGGGTTAAAAAAGACATTGAAAAACTGGAGCAAGTTCAGAGAAGAGCTACCAGGATGGTGAGCGGACTGCAAGGTATGTCCTACAAGGAACGGTTAAAGGATCTGGGAATGTTTCGCTTGCGAAAAAGAAGGTTAGTATTAATAGAGACTTAATAGCTGTCTACATATATCTGAAGGGATGTCACAATGTAGAGGGATCATCATTATTCTCATTTGCACATGGAAATGTGAGAAGCAATGGAATGAAACTGAAAGAGAGAAGATGCAGATTAGATATTAGAAAAAACTTTTTGACAGTGAGGATGATCAATGAGTGGGACAGGCTGCCACGAGAGGGGTGAGTTCTACTTCAATGGAAGTCTTCAAACAGAGGCTGGACTGACATCTGTCTGAGATGGTTTAGTGAATCCTGCATTGAGCAGGGGGTTGGACACGATGACCCTGGATGTCCCATCCAACTCTAACATGCTATGAAGAAGGCAGGCATATAGTGCCTTGTGAAAGAATTCGGCTCCTTGGAACTTTTCAACCTTTTCCCACATATCATGCTTCAAACATAAAGATACCAAATGTAAATTTTTGGTGAAGAATCAACAACAAGTGGAACACAATTGTGAAGTTGAACAAAATTTAAAGGTTATTTAAAATTTTTGTTGAAAATCAAAAACTGAAAAGTGGGGCGTGCAATGTTATTCGGCCCCTTTACTTTCAGTGCAGCAAACTCATTCCAGATATTCGTGCATTGCATAAGAAAGGAAGGAGGGCACTCACCGATCTAAAGCTTGACTTTGCTTTATTAAATGTTCATTAAAACATCATGGCCGGGAGAGTAAACAAGGAGCTCCTGTGAGCAGTGTGAAGACGACGGCCATTTCGCGCTCTCACTGCGCTTCCACGGGTCAAGCTTCAGATCGGTGAGTGCCCTCCTTCCTTTCTTATGCAATGCACTGATTTTTATGTGATTTCTGGAGGAGCACCCGGTAGCTTGTGGTGGAATTTGGACTGCTTTTCTGCATGAAAGCACTTGATGTGCACAGAGGCTGAAGGTCTCCAAGTGGAAGGTAGTGCCGTCCCTCTTTTTTCTTTTTCTTTCGTCAAAGATCACTCCAGATATTCATTGTGGATCTCTGAATGATCCAATGTTGTCCTAAATGCCTAATGATGATAAATATAATCCACCTGTGTGTAATCAAGTCTCCGTATAAATGCACCTGCTCTGTGATAGTCTCAGGGTTCTGTTTGAAGCACAGAGAGCATTATGAAGACCAAGGAACACAACAGGCAGGTCCGTGATAATGTTGTGGAGAAGTTTAAAGCCGGATTTGGATACAAAATGATTTCCAAAACTTTAAACATCCCGAGAAGCACTGTGCAAGAGATCATATTGAAATGGAAGGAGTATCATACCACTGCAAATCTACCAAGACTCGGCCGTCCCTCTAAACTTTCATCTCAAACAAGGAGAAGACTGATCAGAGATGCAGTCAAGAGGCCCATGATCAGTATGGATGAACTGCAGAGATCTACAGCTGAGGTGGGACAGTCTGTCCATAGGACAACAATCTGTCGTACACTGCACAAATCTGGCCCTTATGGAAGAGTGGCAAGAAGAAAGCCATTTCTCAAAGATATCCATAAAAAGTATAGTTTACAGTTTGCAACAAGCCACCTGGGAGAAACACCAAACATGTGGAAGAAGGTGCTCTGGTCAGATGAAACCAAAATCAAACTTTTTGGCAACAATGCCAAATGATATGTTTGGCGTAAAGGCAACACAGCTTTTCACCCTGAACACACCATCCCCACTGTCAAACATGGTGGTGGCAGTATCATTGTTTGGGCCTGTTTTTCTTCAGCAGGGACACGGAAGATGGTTAAAATTGATGGGAAGATGGATGGAGCCAAATACAGGACCATTCTTGAAGAAAACCTGGTGGAGTCTGCAAAAGACCTGAGACTGGGACGGAGATTTGTCTTCCAACAAGACAATGATCCCAAACATAAAGCAAAATCTACAATGGAATGGTTCACAAATAAACGTATCCAGGTGTTCGAATGGCCAAGTCAAAGTCCAGACCTCAATCCAATCGATAATCTGTGGAAAGAGCTGAAAACTGCTGTTCACAAATGATCTCCATCAAACCTCAATGAGCTTGAGCTGTTTGCCAAGGAAGAATGGGCAAGAATTTCAGTCACTCGATGTACAAAACTGATAGTGACATACCCCAAGCGACTTGCAGCTGTAATCGCAGCAAAAGGTGGTGCAACAAAGTATTAAGTTAAATGGGGCTGAATAATATTGCACGCCCCACTTTTCAATTTTTGATTTTCCACAAAAATTTAAAATAACCAATAAATTTCGTTCAACTTCACAATTGTGTTCCACTTATTGTTGACGTCCAAAGAAAGACAGGTGTAACCAGCACTGAAAAGCTGTGTAATATGCTGATTTATGAACGTGTGATTTTCTGAGGATAGGATAAACTTGGTTTCTTAAATGAAGTGGGTGGTGCTCTACATGAGAAGTCCACAATCCAAATAGTGCAAGCAGAAAGAAAAAATGCAGCACTCGCCCTATGTCTTCAGCTAAATTTGTGTCCTTTATTTAGCACTTACGCCATGACAGACATTTTGCGGCAACGACAGGAGTGAACAAGGGAGCGGGAGAGTGAAGAGACGGGAAGACGGCCGTTTTGTGCACACGCGCTTCATGGACCTGTAGAAGCACGTGTGCGCGAAACGGCCGTCATCCCGTCTGTTCACTCTCCCGCTCCCTCGTTCACTCCTGTCGTTGCCGCAAAATGTCTGTCATGGCGTAAGGGCTAAATAAAGGACACAAATTTAGCTGAAGACATAGGGTGAGTGTCACATTTTTTCTTTCTGCTTGCACCACTTATTGTTGATTCGTCACTAAACATTTACATTTCGTATCCTTATGTTTGAAGCATGATATGTGGGAAAAGGTTGAAGAGTTCCAGGAGGCCGAATACTTTCGAAAGGCACTGTACAGCACAGACATACAGTGCACCCAGCAGCTGATTAGAAATGGATCCAGATATCATCTCAACTCATCATATAATCAACGTCATATCAGCAATAAGACATAGAGAACAATTTTCCTTAGAGGGCAGTGTATATATAACCCATGTCACTGACAAACAAGGGTAGGATGCTTTATTCTAGCTCATAAAAAACATTTAAAGTTCATTTTTGTTGACCAGAGAATCCCTTTAAGAAAGACTTTTAGCAGAAACAAAACTTTCCATCCCAACATGCCCCCACCTAATTGCCTGGACCTCTTTACTGTAGAATGTTAGTGTAGGTACTTCTGTGCAGTTTAGTCTCTCGTCTGCATCACAATATTGAATATGGATTTCATCTGGCTCTCTCTCTATCATGCAGTTCCATCATACAGGAAGTTCAGGTCCTTTAATAAGATACAGATCAATATATATAATCCATACATATTCAAGTACAAAGAGCATGTCATGCTTCTACTGATCGGTGGTGCCCCAGTAATAAGGATGTGCCTGTATGAAGTGCGCCATGTCACTCAATTCAATATTGGTGGGCTAACTGAACACAACTAGTGATGATGTGTGTTGCTGTTTCTTTCACTTTCTTTGACTTTGATTGGAAAATCTTTTACACCTACAAAAAATGTAAAATTACTCAAATACAGCAAAGTGGCTGCCACAAATATAGAACTTACAAAAAACAGAATGACCAATTTGGGATAGATATAAAATATATATTATATAAACATACTGACCAACGATCATGTTATTAAACTACGTTGAATCATGGGTTTTTCTGGAGAGAGTCTCATAGTTTTGCTAAGATGGAGGTATTATCAGTGTTAACCTGTACATGTTGTGCTGTTTCGTTACACTCTACATATTATTTATAGGCACTAACACTTTAATAGTTTTCATGTTATAATTTTCAACAATCAGCACAATTAATAACATTGAGGTGTTTTCTCAGCATGCTTTATGAGTCACTGACACAATATTGTTTTCCATTGGGGATATCAATATTTTTCATGCCTTAATTAATTAATTAACATTACTTTAATGCTACTTGGAGACTGTTATGATTGAAATTTTCCCTGGATTTGTGTAGTTCTTACGCTTACCTGCTATTACAATATTGCTGCGGTTTAGAGGCACTATTTTAACTACCGTATACACTCACCGGCCACTTTATTAGGTACACCATGCTAGTAACGGGTTGGACCCCCTTTTGCCTTCAGAACTGCCTCAATTCTTCATGGCATAGATTCAACAAGGTGCTGGAAGCATTCCTCAGAGATTTTGGTCCATATTGACATGATGGCATCACACAGTTGCCGCAGATTTGTCGGCTGCACATCCCAAAGATGCTCCATACAAGGCAGGATGGATCCATGCTTTCATGTTGTTTACGCCAAATTCTGACCCTACCATCCGAATGTCGCAGCAGAAATCGAGACTCATCAGACCAAGCAACGTTTTTCCAATCTTCTACTGTCCAATTTCGATGAGCTTGTACAAATTGTAGCCTCAGTTTCCTGTTCTTAGCTGAAAGGAGTGGTACCCGGTGTGGTCTTCTGCTGCTGTAGCCCATCTGCCTCAAAGTTCGACGCACTGTGCGTTCAGAGATGCTCTTAGGCCTACCTTGGTTGTAACGGGTGGCGATTTGAGTCACTGTTGCCTTTCTATCAGCTCGAACCAGTCTGCCCATTCTCCTCTGACCTCTGGCATCAACAAGGCATTTCCGCCCACAGAACTGCCGCTCACTGGATTTTTTTTCTTTTTCGGACCATTCTCTGTAAACCCTAGAGATGGTTGTGCGTGAAAATCCCAGTAGATCAGCAGTTTCTGAAATACTCAGACCAGCCCTTCTGGCACCAACAACCATGCCACGTTCAAAGGCACTCAAATCACCTTTCTTCCCCATACTGATGCTCGGTTTGAACTGCAGGAGATTGTCTTGACCATGTCTACATGCCTAAATGCACTGAGTTGCCGCCATGTGATTGGCTGATTAGAAATTAAGTGTTAACAAGAAGTTGGACAGGTGTACCTAATAAAGTGGCCAGTGAGTGTATACTCGAGTATAAGCCGACCCGAGTATAAGCCGACCCCCCTAATTTTGCCACAAAAAACTGGGAAAACTTATTGACTCGAGTATAAGCCTAGGGGGGAAAATGCAGCAGCTACCGGTGAATTTCAAAAATAAAAATAGATGCTCCATACCGTTCATTATGGCCCCATAGCTGTGCCATATAGTGCTCTGCACCGTTCATAATTGCCCCATAGCTGTGCCATATAGTGCTCTGCACCGTTCATAATTGCCCCATAGCTGTGCCATATAGTGCTCTGCACCATTATTGTCCCATAGCTGTGCCATATAGTGCTCTGCACCATTATTGCCCCATAGCTGTGCCATACAGTGCTCTGCACCATTATTGCCCCATAGCTGTGTCATATAGTGCTCTGCACCATTATTGCCCCATAGCTGTGCCATATAGTGCTCTGCACCATTATTGCCCCATAGCTGTGCCATATAGTGCTCTGCACCGTCCATTATTGCCCCATAGCTGTGCCATATAGTGCTCTGCACCATTATTGCCCCATAGCTGTGCCATACAGTGCTCTGCACCATTATTGCCCCATAGCTGTGCCATATAGTGCTCTGCACCATTATTGCCCCATAGCTGTGCCATATAGTGCTCTGCACCATTATTGCCCCATAGCTGTGCCATATAGTGCTCTGCACCATTATTGCCCCATAGCTGTGCCATATAGTGCTCTGCACCGTTTATTATTGCCCCATAGCTGTGCTGCTGCTGCAATAAAAATAATAAAACACATACTCACATCTCTTGCTTGCAGCTCCTCAGTGTCCCGTCCCGGCGTCTCTCCGCACTGACTGATCAGGCAGAGGGCGGCGCGCACACTATATGCGTCATCGCGCCCTCCGACCTGCACAGTCAGTGCAGAGAGAGAGATGCCGGGAAGACTGAGCGGCGCCCGGCGTGTGGAACGCGGACAGGTGAATATGACATACTTACCTGCTCCCGGCGTCCCGCTCCTTCCCCCGGACAGCTGGTCTTCAGTGCCGCAGCCTCTTCCTCTGTCAGCGGTCACCGGCACCGCTGATTAGAGAAATGAATAGGCGGCTCCGCCCCTATGGGAGGTGGAGCAGCCTATTCATTTCTCTAATGAGCGGTCCCACGTGACCGCTGAACAGGGGAAGAGCTGCGGCACCGAAGACCATGGGATGGGCAGGGGGAGCACCAGGATCGCCGGGACTAGGTAAGTATGCCTCAGCGCCCTCTCCCACTCACCCGCCGACCGTGACTCGAGTATAAGCCGAGGGGGCACTTTCAGCCCAAAAATTTGGGCTGAAAATCTCGGCTTATACTCAAGTATATACGGTATGTCTGTTTATTTGTTGTTGTATATGTCAATAAAGCTATAACTTTTTAACCAAAAAAAACAAATAACACTTCTTGATTCAACGTAGTTTAATAACATGATCGTTGGTCAGTATGTTTATATATTGATTAGAGTGTTACCCATCCCTTGACTAGGGAAATGGGGCTGGTTTATATGTTTATAAAATATATATTATGTATATAGCATAAAAAGTTCATAAAACACGGGGGGACAACCAGAAATTCATAAAAAAAAACGGCAACAGATAAGAGGGCACATATGAATAGCAAGTGTCTAGTCTTTAGTCTTTTATGGATAGAGGTTAAACATTGAGAGAAACGATGACCTATGACGCCATCTAAAAAAAACATTAACCACAGTGAAGCATAAAATAATAAACATATACATTTAGAGCATCCCAGCTGTTAGTTTTGCTTGGCTGGTTATCAAAAATGGAGGTGAATTCATGACGTTTTTCTTTATAATCAATTTATTTAAAGCGCAGGCATCGGCTGATGAATACTCCCATCAGGCATCACCTGCTCTCGCTGTTATTAGCAGTAGCAAGCGTAGGCTGATGGGAGTAGTAGTCCCATCAGCTGACGCCTGTGATAGGAGGTAAACGTTTTACCTCCAATCACAGCTGCTGGCTCACGCTGTCATCTGACAGTGTGGGAGACGTGACTCTCTGACTGATGGTGACAATCTTACCACCGATCAGAAGCGGTGTTTGCCGCTCTGTCATGCAAATCACACCGTCGCAAACACTGGATGTTTGGCCCCCTCATTCAAGTGAATGGGGTCCGGTTGTGGGTACTCTCCTAGTACCCAAACCAAACATTTTTTGACTGTTTGGCCATACCCACCGGACCAGAACATCCAGGGGTTTGCCCAGATATATATATATATATATATATATATATATATATATATATATATATATATATATATACACTCACCGGCCACTTTATTAGGTACACCATGCTAGTAACGGGTTGGACCCCCTTTTGCCTTCAGAACTGCCTCAATTCTTCGTGGCATAGATTCAACAAGGTGCTGGAAGCATTCCTCAGAGATTTTGGTCCATATTGACATGATGGCATCACACAGTTGCTGCAGATTTGTCGGCTGCACATCCCAAAGATGCTCCATACAAGGCAGGATGGATCCATGCTTTCATGTTGTTTACGCCAAATTCTGACCCTACCATCCGAATGTCGCAGCAGAAATCGAGACTCATCAGACCAAGCAACGTTTTTCCAATCTTCTACTGTCCAATTTCGATGAGCTTGTACAAATTGTAGCCTCAGTTTCCTGTTCTTAGCTGAAAGGAGTGGTACCCGGTGTGGTCTTCTGCTGCTGTAGCCCATCTGCCTCAAAGTTCGACGCACTGTGCGTTCAGAGATGCTCTTAGGCCTACCTTGGTTGTAACGGGTGGCGATTTGAGTCACTGTTGCCTTTCTATCAGCTCGAACCAGTCTGCCCATTCTCCTCTGACCTCTGGCATCAACAAGGCATTTCCGCCCACAGAACTGCCGCTCACTGGATTTTTTTTCTTTTTCGGACCATTCTCTGTAAACCCTAGAGATGGTTGTGCGTGAAAATCCCAGTAGATCAGCAGTTTCTGAAATACTCAGACCAGCCCTTCTGGCACCAACAACCATGCCACGTTCAAAGGCACTCAAATCACCTTTCTTCCCCATACTGATGCTCGGTTTGAACTGCAGGAGATTGTCTTGACCATGTCTACATGCCTAAATGCACTGAGTTGCCGCCATGTGATTGGCTGATTAGAAATTAAGTGTTAACAAGAAGTTGGACAGGTGTACCTAATAAAGTGGCCAGTGAGTGTATATATATATATATATTTATATATATATATATATATATATATATATATATATATATATATATATATATATATATATATATATATATATATATATAGTCAATTTATGACCTGTTTGAACAGACCAGGATCCTATGCACATAAATCAAACTGTGCGCATAAAATCTCATCACCATTGTCAGAACATCACTTGTTTACACAGGACAATGTGCTGCTGATAATGATGATTTAATGCAGGAATGAAAGTTCTAATTACCTGGCATTGGATCATGGTTTTGCTTATTTGTCGGGAGATAGTCAGCATATATACACGAGTCAACAATCAGCAAACAAACGTTCTAACGAATGCTTGTTGCCGATTATCGGCCAATCAAAATGAGCCTTTAGCTTTCTTTATCAAAGTGTTTTCCAAACATGATTCTTCTAACAATAGTATGAATCTGAGTAATCATTGTTCTTTCTCACAGTGTGGTCTGGCTACTATAATTTGGAGCTTAATTGACAAATTTTCATAGTGGTAGTCTGCAGGGAACAAATTGATAATTTACTGAAAAATGATATAAAATTGCAGTCAATGTTATTCCTTATAGCCACGCACTACATCTACTTCATCTCTACAACACAGACCTTTTTTTATGTCTCTGCCACATCCATAGAATGTGCTTAGATGCCATCAAAGCCTCTGATAGCTGTTTTTCATGATGTTTTGAAGGCTATGACGGTGGCAGGGAAATTTCCAACTCTTGCAGGAGGTCCTTTTTTTCTTGGAATCCCCCAGAAAAGTTGACAAGTATGATTTATAGTGCATGTATGTTACCTTGGGGCATTCTGATGTGAGCACTGTACACAGCACTAAAATGTTGTGTTTTTTTTAGATTTTATGAAGGAAGGCTTCTACAAACCCTGGATAATTGTCATTTGACCAGAATCGATCTTCCATTAGATGGAGAAATTCAATCAAGACCAAAATTGTTGTGGGAATCCAGCAAGACAGCCTGGTATCATTAGCAGAGAGCTTGACAGATCCCTGTGCTACAATGCTGCCAGTCTACCTATGGACAGATTCCACATGTATCTCCTTTCCTCCCAAGACCTCCTTCTCCCCTCACTCAACGTTCCTCATTAAATCACCTCCAAGACCTCTCTTGAGAATTTTTTATCCTCTGGAATTCTGTGCCCCAACATGTCCAATAAGTCACTACATTTGAACTTTCAGATGGAACTTGAAAACTCCTCTCTACAAGAAAGCTTAAAGCCTACAATGACCCTGCTGCCACCTCACCACCGGAGTTGCTGCAACCCCCCAACCTACTATCTCCCTCCTCTTATCCTGTAGGCTGTAAGCTCTTTCTCCTTTCTGTACCAGTCTGTCATTGTTAGTCTGTTCATTGTTATTTATCTTTGAATTTAGTATGTAAACACTTTTCACATGTACAGCACTATGGAATAAATGGTGCTCTAAAAATAAATAATAATAATTCACAAATCTGTGTGATGACTCCAACTTGACAACCACATATATGCCTATGAGACTGTTGAATTAAGTCGGGATGCCCACGGTTTGTTTGTGAATCGTGGATTGTAACATACGGAACCAGAAGGGAACTAAAGGAAACTGGATACCCCTATAGTCTTCCACTTCCTACTAAACACCCTAATCCCTACACCTACTAATGAACTAATCAACTCTCCGGCCATCCTCTCCATCCATCTCACCTCCTCCTCAGAACTGTTCCACAATATAAAATCTTCAGTCTCCAAACACAGACAGCCACCTTATGCCCTCTCCTGCTCCCACCTACTAACACTTTCTCTGCTCCTTCTATGGAGATATCTCTTCAAATCTTGGTCCTCCACCCCACATCCCACAGTCATTTCTACTTCCCATCCACAGTATATCACAAATTTCAGCAGCCCATCTAACCTTATACCCATTCGCCCAGCCCCCACTTCCCCAGTCCCTCTAACAGGAGCTCTGTGGAACGCTCGCTCTGTCTTCAACAAACTTTCCTACATCCATGATCTTTTCATTTTTAGCAAACTTTCCTTCCTTTGCATCATCGAAACAAGTCTCCCCCTCTGACACAGCCTCTATAGATGCAAATTCCTATGGTGGATTCTACCTTTACCCCACACCCCCACCCCAGCAGCAAGCATGGTGGAGGAGTTGTTTTTCTCCTGTCGGATAATAACTGCTCCTTCACCCAAATTCCACTGCCACCCTCCATTACCATCCCTTCTTTTGATATGCACTCTGTGCGCATCAACTCCCCCTCCAACTGACTGTCATCAACCCCCCCCCCCCCCAGGGTCACCCACCACCTTCTTTCCACCACTTCACCAAATGGCTACTTCATTTTCTCTCCACTGACATCCCCACTATTGTTATGGGTGACTTCAGCATTCCCATTGACTCTTCCCATTCAGCTGTCTCTAAGGTTTTATCTCTCACTTCCTCTTTCCTTTTTGCTGACTTGTCTTCTGCAGCCACTTACAAAGAAGGCCCCTGACTGGACTTCATCTTCAACCGCCTCTGTTCCCTATCTAACCTGTCTAACTCACCTCCCCCTCTTTCTTATCACAACCTACTTACACTATCTTCCCTCTCTTCTCCAGGTGTACAATTTCCACTTGTATACCATTGGAAAAATCTTAAACACATTGATCTACACTCACTCTCTGAATCCCTTCTCCCTCTTGCAAACATAAGTTCATTACACAATGCAGATGTTGTTGCCACTTTATACAACACCACAACATCTGCAGCTCTTGAATCAGTCGCTCCCCTCACACATAGCAAAGCTTATACAATCAACAGGCCACCCTGGCACACCAGCCTGAAAAATAACTGAGGTGGGATTCCAGGGTTGCTGAGCGGAGATGGAAAAGATCCCATTACAATGAGCTCTTTATCACATTCAAACAGTCCCTCACTGCTTTCAAGTCCACAAGCGCTGCAGCAAAACAAACCTACTTATCATCTCTCATATCCTCCCTGTCTCACAACCCTAAACAGCTATTCAACACTTTCTATTCTCTCCTCCATCATCCAACACCCCCTCCCTCTCCTCTCATCTCAGCTGAAGACTTTATCTCATTCTTCAAGCAGAAGATTGATAATATCAGAAAAAGCTTTGGCCTAAAGTCCCATAGCCCTTCCTCATACTGTAACTATTCAGCGCTTCTCCAAAACCAGCTTCTCCGCCATTATGGAAGATCAGCCTTCCTCTCTACTCTCCAGATCACATCTCACCACCTGTGCACTTGAACCAATCCTGTCACAAACCTCACTAGTCTTCATCGCAACCCTAACCCATCTCTTCAACCTGTCACTAACAACCTGTGTCTTCCCCTCATGCCTCGATCACATCCTCAAAAAGCTCTCCCTTGACCCATCCTCTCTGTCTAGCTATTGCTAAATATCACTTCTCCCCTATGCTTCCAAACTACTGAAACAACACGTCCATTTTAAAAGGTCTCCCATCTCTCCTCCCACTCCCTCTTTGACCGCTTACAATCTGGATCCGACAGCACCATTCCACTGAACCTGCCTTGACTAAAGTCACCAATGATCTACAAACTGCCAAATCCAAGCAACAGTGCTCTGTCCTCCTCCTCCACCTGTACCTGTCCTCTGCCTTCGGCACAGTGGACAATTCCCTCTTACTACAGATTCTCTCATCTCTTGGCATCATAGACTTATCCAAATCTTGGATCTCCTTATACATAACAGACCAGATATTCAGAGTCTCCCACTCACACACTACCTCCACATCTCGCCATCTATCTTTCAGTGTCCCCCAAGGTCCGTTCTAAGACCCCTGCTCTTCTCCATCTACACTGTCGGCCTGGAACAGCTCATAGAGTCCCATGGCTTTTCATTACCTCTATGCTGATGACACATAGATCTACCTCTCTGGACCCTTTATCACTTCCTTACTAAGCAAAATCCCACAATGTCTGTCCGCTATTTCATCTTTTTTCTCTGCTAGATTTCTAAAACTTAACATGGATTAAACAGAATTTATCTTCTTTCCCCCATCTCGCTCAACACCCCCCAACAGACCTATCCATCAAAGTCAATGGCTGCTCACTCTCTCCAGTCCCGCAAGCTCGCTGCCTCAGGGTAACCCTTGACACTGATCTCTCCTTCAAACCTCATATCCAAGCCCTTTCCATTTCCTGCTGACTCCAACTCAAAAATATTTCCCAGATCCAAACATTCCTTAACCAAGAATTTGTAAAAACACTAGTGCATGCTCTCATCATCTCCCACCTCGACTACTGCAACCTCCTGCTTTGTGGCCTCCCCTCTAACACTCTTGAACCCCTTCAATCTACCCTAAACTCCACTGCCCAAATAATCTACTAACGCAACCACCCCCCGCTATTCCCTGGCCTCTCCTCTCTGTCAATGCCTTCACTGGCTCCCCATTGCCCAGAGACTTTAGTTCAAAACCCTAACCAATGGCATACCAAGCCATCCACAACATGTCTCCTCCATACATCTGTGACCTCGTCTCCTGGTACTTACCTGCACGCAACCTCTGATCCTCACAAGATCTCCTTCTCTACTCCCCTCTTATTTCCTCTTTAGTGTTGAGCGATACCTTCCGATATTTGAAAGTATCGGATTGTATCGGCCGATATCCGAAAAATATCGGATATCGCCGATACCGATACCCGATACCAATACAAGTCAATGGGACACAAATATCGGAAGTGATCCTGGATGGTTCCCAGGGTCTGAAGGAGAGGAAACTCTCCTTCAGGACCTGGGATCCATATTCATGTGTATAATATAGAATAAAAATAAAAAATAGGGATATACTCACCCTCTGACGCGCCCTGGTTGTAACCGCTGCAACCGGCAGCCTCCGTTCCTAAGAATGAGCGAGTGAAGGACCTTCGATAACGTCGCGGCTTGTGATTGGTCGCGTGAACGGTCACGTGAGCGGTTATGCGACCAATCACAAGACCGCGACGTCATCGCAGGTCCTTCACTCACTCATTCTTAGGAACGGAGGCTGCCGGTTGCAGCAGTTACAACCAGGGCGCGTCAGAGGGTGAGTATATCCCTATTTTTTATTTTTATTCTTTATTTTACACATGAATATGCATCCCGATCCCGATTCCCGATATCGCAAAAATATCGGAACTCGGTATCGGAATTCCGATACCGCAAATATCGGCCGATACCCGATACTTGCGGTATCGGAATGCTCAACACTATTCCTCTTCCCACAATTGCATCTTTTCACATGTAAAGTGCCATGGAATAATTAGCACTGTAATAATAAATAATAATAATATGGATGTGATGTGTATATGCAGCCTTAAGCCCATTCTGGCCTTCTCCTGCCTGAAACACACAAGTAATTTACTACTAATTCTTGACCTATCCTATAGTTTTAACCTTTTGCTTTGCCAGTGAAGACTCTTTTTACACTTTTGTTTGGATTTTGTCCAGATTCCTGCTTTTACTTCATTAAAAACATTGTAGCAATTTTTAGAAAACTATAAACCAATGTGAACATAAAGCTCTGAACTGCTATATATTTGTGGGAAGGGTGATATGTCACATACAGCAGCCAGCCTGGCATCGTAAGATCCATTATTACATTTATTATGCAACATTTATTATAAGTATGCTAGGAATATTTGGCTTTGATAGATATGTGTGAATGAAATGTTACACCATACTTGTCATACTTGCTGGAACATTTATGTGACAGCTTTGCATGCTACTGCTGCTCTTTATCATGAGGTTCTACATCCTATACCCCAATAAATGATATTTGACAGGTATATGACAATACATATTAATGCAAATGTGGCATGGAGCCAACAAAAGCAGTACTGCTTACCTAGACAGTCACTTTTTATCCACATGCTCTAATAAAAGCTCTTACAATTGGATTTTCCTTAGTAAATGAGAATGAATTGATTATTATAAGATTATTGGCAGCTGCAAACACAAATGGAGTGTGGACACAAAAGATTTAAAAGGGCGCAAATCCTTAGAATGAGTGGGGGAAAAAAACATCAAACTACAATACTTTCTTGTATCCTTTGAAAACAGTAGGCCATCAATATAGGATCATTGGGTGCTGGAACATTAGAAGAAAGGCATGTCCGCATGTGCTCTTTCCCTTAATTGACTTGAGTTGCATACATAGCATAGCGACGCTCGTATGATGGTACTGTGTTTGGAAAACCAATAAGGGATCATAGTGGTTCAGTAACTACTGTGGCTTCTTAGTTTTTCTGATTGGTGGGGGTCCTGATGTCAGACCCTAACCAGTCAAATTATTTCTGGCCATAATATGATTGTTATCCTGCGTTTACATCAGTTTTCTCCCTTGCAGGCCCCATAATTTTTCAGCTGACCATGAGCTAGTGGATGAAGGCGAGTTGCTATGATGACAGAAGCAGCAGTAACATGAAGGATATTACACAGCAGTACAGAGCAGGGTAGCTATGAGTCCAGCATTATATAGCAGTACAGAGCAGGGTAGCTGTGAATCCAGAATTACATAGCAGTACAGAGCAGGGTAGCTATGAATCCAGCACTGAGGTGGGATAACCACCTACTAGGAAGCAGCAGCACAGTCTGTGTGTGTCTGTGCCTCTTTCTCTTTCACTCTGCTCTTAACTTTTTTTCTACCTCCACCTTCTCCTCTCTACAGACTTCAATAAGCAGCTGTAATGTGATTCCTCAGTGAAATGGCAGGACACCTTGTTTTGGCCAATACAGATTTCAGAGTGAATGATGAGGTCAGAAGAATGAAAAAAAAGTGAAGGGGAAAAAAATGTGGCTCATAAGTGGAGAAAGAAGCAAATTTCTTATAGCATATAATATAAAGTATCTCATATTTGTTTGTCATGTGATTTATGCATATTTTGTTGAAACAACACTGACAGATTGCCCAACCTAATGCATATCTTTTATTTGAAGATCATGAACATGGGGTTGTCCGTTACTGGACCACCCCTTCTTAACCACTTCAAGGACCTACAGAAACAAAAACAATCTATATTCCCCTAGCAAAGTGTCTCCATTCGTCCAGAAGGTTGCGTGACATTGTCGTGCAGTGTTTTCTATTTCTTAAGAGTGGATGTCCGCTCTTACAGAATTTTGATGAACTGCAGCCAATCAATGGTCAGTGATTGGCTGCAGTGGCGTGAAATACCAGGATCATCACTAGAATGGTGCCACTGCAAGAGACAAGTATAAATTGTTTTTTATTCCCTATGGGGCACTGACGTGATTAAGCAGGGATTGACCCCTTTTAATTATAATGAAAAAAAAATTATCAATAATTCTCATACGAGTTGATAAAATTAATGGCACACTATAGTTTTAATTGTTCCGATAATAGTAACATTTTTTTGACATGAATTGTGGCTTGCGAAGAACATTTCAGTATTAGAGAAATATCAGATTATCCGTCTGACTGGCGGAAAATCTTTAAACCTATCTTTAGGCAGGGAAATGACATGATAAGGTCCATTGGCAGCAAAGAAGAGTGTGAATGAATACATTGTCTACCCGCCTGTGCAGTATCCCAGCACTACATAAAGGATATTAATACGTAAAGGAGCATAATATCTCCACAGTCTGAAAAGATACATTGTAATAAGATTGTCACTGTGACTGTAATTCAGCTGTAGCTGCGGTATCCTACCTGTAATCTCCCCGCACTGCATATTCTTCTGCAGTATTTCCAGATAACTATTACTGTATTACCCAAAAAGTAACACGGTAATTATCCTGCGAGCTACTTCCATATTCCTGTTGCTTTTTAGCAGCTCGGCTAGAACAAAGCAGGGAGATGGAATCAGCTGGGTGGTTTTGTTCAGAAACCTGTGCTGGTAAAAACACGAGCGTAACAAGGTCTCCGCGGACTGAGGAATTAATATTTAATGCCGCTTGTCAGCAAGATCTTATACTTTTCAAAAAATTCTTGTTAACACAGGAGTCCTTTACCCTCCTCTATTTGACGTATTGCTTTCTATACGCTGCTGTTTGCACTGTATTTATTTGCATTACAATAGGAAAGCCTGAGATATGGAGCCTGGAAAATCAGATGTCTTTCTCACACCTTGCAGAATCTGTTCTAAGCTATTTATACCTTCCCATGAAGAGAATTGAGCAGCCGTCAGTGTGTAATGTTATCTGCACTTTTACTCCTCAAGAGCTAGGTGTCTACGCATATATATCCATGTGTTATAATATGTGTACACCCTTTATATTGGATTGCATTGACTTTATAGTTCTTCATTTCTTGCCTGTGCACGTTAACATATAGAAGTAGTGGTATGGCTGTATAGGTGCTAGACTCACCCTCCAAAAAAAATGTTACCTTTATTGTAAAGATCCGATGCCCCAGTCATGGGAAAGCTAGCGTAGAAGCAAATACGGCTGGAAGTGCTCTGGGGCGTGTCAATGCACTTGGAAGAGCGGCCCAAGTGCACATCCAGCCTAACTTACCTTTGACTCATGCACTCGATTTCTCATGCCTGGTATATTAAATGTCTAAAAAAAAATCATTTTTATTGAGGGACAAACACCTAAGCAGTCATATCACTAATTCCACATTTTATTTAAAAGGAATTTGTCAGCAGAATTTCACCCCCAAAACTAATTATATGCACATGTAGCTCTTTCAAATACAAGTCCAGCAATGCCTTTACATGGCCAGTCCGTTCTTTTGTTTCTGAGAAATCAGGATTTTAATTGGCATGCAAATGAGCCTTATGAGCTACAAGCCTCTGTCACTCCAGCTCTATTATCTACACAGCTCCTCCTGCTTGACTGATTGCTCCTTTTGCTGAAGTCAGACAGCCTGTATACTGCCGGTGAAACAAGAGGAGGTGTTGCTGGATGGGGAATAAAGCTGGAGTGACAGAGGCTTCAGATCTACCATAGCACTTTAGCCTCATTTGCATATACATTCAAACTCTGATTTCTCAGTAACGAAGGAACGGACTGGCCACATATAGGTATTGCTGGAATTGTATTTGAAAGAGCTACATGCAGACATAAATAGTTTTCAGGATGAAATCCTACTGACAGATTCTCTTTAAAACTCACTATGAGAATATTAGTGTGTCTCATCTTTACAAGTACTTGAGATATATCATAAATCAGTATTAGTAGATATCAGCCAATATATAGTCTGAGCATACGGTTGGAAGCCCTAATATACTGTCAGCAAGCTAGGTATTACCAAGTATGGCAGTCTCTGGTAGGAACCGGGGGGTCGGCTGGTGTGCGTCAGCCTCCAGCCGGCCACCAGGCAAGCTGCAGGCAATTTCCCTTCCTTATGGCCACATTGTGGTGGTTTTGAATTACTCCTTCTACCATTGGGAGCATTTACATCTACTCAAGCTGTTTTCTAATATTTTATGTACACTACCTCAAAGAGGAGCACACGCTATAAACCATAAATGTCACTTGTGTTCTGCTGATATCAGCGCACAGGGGAATAACTATGGGGGTGTACAAAGATATGGAAGATTTCTCTGCTATAGATTTAAAGGAACCTTCGACGCTTAACATTAAATGTGTCTGTACTTTTCTAATGCTTTGCCATTGTATCTGGCGCCTTCATTTAGGCAGTTACTTTCTCTGCTTTCTTGCTCCCTTCTTTGTGGCTCTTTTTCTGTTTTTCCAAATAGCCAACGCAGAGGTAAGAGTCTGAACTTCCCCTTACCTGTGCGTCCTCTGCCATGTGTTGGATACAGTGTGACATTATCAGTTTTTTAGAATCCTGGAATGTGCATTTTGTCGCAAATTATTGATTATACTAATGAATAGTTAAATTATTACAGTATATCCTCAGCCAAACATAGCTGTCCTTTCTCACAATACCTGTAGAAAAGCAAGGATTTATTGACCTCATCCCTAATGTTGAAACTGCTTACAAGGCTTACGAGCTACAAGCCTCTGTCACTCCAGCTCTATTATCTACACAGCTCCTCCTGCTTGACTGATTGTTCCTTATCCTGAAGTCAGACAGCGTGTATCCTGCCAGCGAAACAGGAAGAGGCGGTGCTGGATACCAGTCTAAAATGTTCAGGAACTGTCCAAGTTCTAATGTTCTAATATTCTGTCATTTGACGTTCACTTATTTTGAGTGGGTGGTTTCTATTCATCATTATTCATTCAGCACTATATGAGTCGGAACTGCCATCACTTGACAGCATGAATGGTTCCTGCCATTGTCAAATTTCTTGCTTTCCCCAAACTGAAAGCCTTCCTTTTTACTTTGTTTGCACATTGCTTGACAGACAGGAGATCAGGAGCTGAGAGACATAAACCCTCCTCCTCTTTTTGTAATCCATCTCAGCTTGTCTGCTGCCAGAGACAGATTACCTTTGACAACAGGCAGAGGATAACTAGCAGCTAGCACTTTGGAGTGATTTTGGAGGGTGAGACAACATAGTTTTTGTAGACTGCCTATTTAAAATATCAGCAATCAAATGGGATCAAGTGGTATGAAAGCACAGAAACTTTTCAGAGCTACTTGATAAAGGGGGTAGACTCCCCGACATTGCATGCCTACGTGCACATCTTCATGCTCACACTATCGCCACCTTGTCTAGAGAACTTTGGACTACTCTACTACATACCTTTAAAAAGAATCTATCAGCAGGATTTCACCCCCAAAATATTTATATAGACTTGTAGCTCTTTCTAAGACAAGTCCAGCAATACCATTATATGGTCACTTATTTCCTTCATTACTGAGAAATCAGAGTTTGAATTGTTATGCAAATGAGGCTGGAAGACTACGGTAGATCTGAAGCCTCTGTCACTCCAGCTCTATTCCCCACCCACTGCTGCCTCCTGCTTGACTAATAGCCTTTATGCTTTGTGACTTCAGGCAATGGAGCCCTTAGATGGAAGCAAAAAGTAACTATATTGATTTTTTTAATTAACTCCTCAAGCAACAGGAGTTTTTTCATTTTTTTTTTTCATATTTGTTTTTTTCTCCCCTTGTTCCAAGAACCATAACTTTTGTTTTTTTCCATCGATATACCATGTGAGGGCTTGTTTATTACAGGACAAGTTGTACTTTTGAATGACAACATCCATTTTATCATATGATGTCTTGGAAAGTGGGAAAAATATTCAAAGTGCAATTTTGCTATGGTTTTTGAGGTTTTTTATTTACAGTGTTGATTTTAGGGAAAAACTTACCTGGCCATATGATTCTCCAGGTCAGTACAATAAAAAAGATAGAAAATATGCATAATTTTTGTTTTATTTAAGTGGTGGGAAAAAAAAGAATTTGGCAAAAAAAAAAAAAAATTGGTGTGTGATGTAATTTTTCAGTTTTCGGCTGAGGTCTTGTCTTTTGCACTCTGAGCCAATTAATTTATTGATATCATTTTGTGGTAGATCACCACCTTGTGTTTTGATCACCTGTTATTACATTTTTTTCTACTGTTGCTGAAAAACTGCAATTCCAGCGTTTCGATTTTTTTTCTCGTTACGCTTATCGCATTAATTTATTTTATATTTTCATAGATTCTGCTTTTATCAGCGCAGCGACTATGTGAATTTTTTTATTGCTTAATGTTTATTGGGAGAAAAGGGATATGATTTGAACTTTTTTTCATGTTTTTTAAAATATTTGTTTTTCAGTTTTCACTGTATTTGTTAGTCCCCTTAGAGGACTTGAGCCTGCAATCATCTGATCGCTTGTGACATATAGAGCAATGCCACAACATTGCTGCATATAGGAGAAATCACAGCCTCTTATAAACATCAACCACCAGGCTGGTTTTCACAGGAGTACAGTGATTACAGAAACAGGGGTCTTCAGCAGACCCCTGGCTGTCATGGCAACAAATTGGCGTCCCGCAATCGTGTCACTGGAGCATTGATGAAGGGATAGAATGGTGCACCCTCCTGTCAGCAAGCATTAAATGCCGCTGTCACCAAATTGAAGAAAGGCATTTAACAGGTTAACGGCCACAGGCGGAGCTTCACTCCACCTGCAGCTGTAAGAGGCAGATGATAGCTGAATATTACAGCCATCATCTGCCGCGAAAGATGCGGGTTCGGCATGCCTGGCGGGGACCCAACTTATGACGGACATAGTACATCATCAGTTGCTAAGAAGTTAAAAGAATGTAGGAATTTATTTATGGGGACATTTCCTTAAGTTATTTATTTATTTTCTATTCTCTTAGAACCTCTTTAAGTCACTGCTGCAATTTATAAACACTGTCAATTACATTTGGGCTGACTTTGACTATGGCCTTTGATGACATCATATAGTGCAAATTGATTACATTGTTTCCAAAATAACTTTGTGACATTTAATGACATCATTTTAGAGAGTAACAGGAGCATCTTGTCTGGATAATCCAAGGACATCCAACTTCTAAGGCAGAAAGACGTAGAGAGAAGGACAAAAAAGTCAAACACATGGAGACTGAAATCATGAAGGTAACTGCAAGTAATAACTAAAGTTATATATATATCCCTATCAGAAAACTTACTTATGATCAGTATTAGTGATGAGCGAGTGTACTGGTTGCTCGGGTGACCTCCGAGTATTTGTTATTGCTCGGAGATATAGTTTTCATCGCCTCAGTTGCATGATTTACGGCTGCCAGATACCCTGAATACATGGGAGGAATGCCTGTTTGTTAGGGAATTCCCACATGTATTCTGCGTATCTGGAAGCCGTAAATCATGCAACTGAGGCGATGAAAACTGTATCTCCGAGCAATAACAAATACTCGGAGGTCACCCGAGCAACGATTACACTCGCTCATCACTAATCATTATGTCTGTAGTGCAGCTGATAAAGAGCATTTCCATTCTACTACGGTTTTCTTCCCTCTTGTAAACTGCACAACTCTACCGACTAGATATTTCTAACTCCTAGTCTGCAAAGACTGAGATTATAAAACTAAGCAAAGTCTTTGAATGTTAGCCATACATTATTAACTATAGCATTATCTCAGGTAAGAACGCTATCTCCTGAAACATACATAAGTGGTATAGTTCTTAAATTTTATATTAACATGTATCTGTCTTTGTGTGTTGCAGGAGGGGCGCCATATAGCGGAAGCACTTAGAGCCCACTATTTAAGGCCGCCGTCACACTAGCAGTATATGGTCAGTATTTTACATCAGTATTTGTAAGCCAAAACCAGGAGTGGGTGATAAATGCAGATAAATGCATATGTTTCTATTATACTTTTCCTCTATTTGTTCCACTCCTGGTTTTGGCTTACAAATACTGATGTAAAATACTGACCAAATACTGCTAGCGTGACGGCAGCCTTAACACTATACATGCTATAGATATTTTAGTATTCCATTTTGTCTAAACATGAAATCCTTAGAGCAGTTAAGTATTTTCCCCTTAAGAGGCTCCTCATGGCCTCTCCGCGGTCACTTAAAAATATATTTTAGTCAGATAACTGAAGTTCCTATTCCAAGTCATTTCCCATAAAGGAAAGCTACTATAAGAATTGATGAAAGCACAGATGGTAACAATTCCCAAAGTAGGCCAACGGAGCCAAAGTGCTACGTATGTAGTTGTGGAACCACTATGCCACGGCCTGGGAAGAGCCTGGAGGGGCCTAACTAAGCAACCACCTGACTCTTTGCTAGAGCCCCTGATGGTGGAGTTAGGTTTGACTCCAGATGGACGCCAGGTGCTGCTCCAGGAGGGACCCACTGAGCCATTGCAAGGGGGACAGAGAAGCAGGACCGGTCAGGAACTGGATAGCAGGAGGGTATGGCTGGAAGACAGGTGCAGGATCAGGCACATGCAGGACTGGTACAAGAACCCAGGTACGAGATCACAGGTGCAGGATCAGGCAGATCAGGCAGATCAGGAGCAGCTCTAGGCAAGTCAGGACAGATACGGGTATGGGTTCAGCAGGACGGACTGGAACAGGTGCAGACAGGGTGGACAGGATCAGGTAAGCGGGGTGGATAGTATCAGAGGGCACAGGTACGGAAACCGAACAACTAGCAACCAGGATAAATACTGATTACTAAAGTTATTAAGGTACCTCACAATAGGAGAGGATGCCTTGTATACTAAATGCCTCCAGCTATTAGCTGGGGACATTTTTAGCAGCGCGCGGACTGGCCCTTTCAGAGGCAAGGAGCGCCCTACACTTCCAGGAGACCTGCGTGCCGTGCACAGGTGCTGGGAGAAAGCAGACGCCAGGGGAGCATGGATAGGTAAGTTAACATGCCTACATCCTTGCCTGGAGATGGAAGGGCACCCATGAATGGCCCCAACGCCGCTGTAACACAAATCTTCTAAATTTTGTCTTCTTTACAAAACCTTTTTTAAAATACTTTCTCCCAATTTTGGTCAACACAGACCAAGTAAGGTTGGTGGGATCACAGCAGGGACCTGACAATATTAGATGGATTTTAATCTTGCATTACCACCTTAGAACCTGCAAATCACCATCTCACTTTGCTGCCCTGGACATTGAGAAGATGTTTGATAGATTTATCTGGTAGTCTGGCTCTTCAGAGCTAGAGAGATTTGGTTTTGGAGGCTAATAATAAAAGTCCTTCAATATCTTCCTCAATATATCTCTAAAGATATCAAGCAAGGGTAGCCACTATCTACTCTAATCTAATTGTGTTTTGAACATCTTGCAAAGCATGTGATTAACCAACATCATTTAAAGGACTATTTCCAGAACTGAAGGTTCTGAGTCTGACCAACAGCTATCCTGGGATCAGGGCATCAGAATCCCCAAATGGTTCTTGAATGAAGTGTAGGAGGCCATGCTAAACCTCGATGGGAGTTATGAGCTTACCTGGTAAGGTGGATTCTCTAAGCTGTAGGTCAGGCTGAGTTGCATGGATCGGAGGCAATGACATAGGGGAACTGTACTTACTGAACAGCACATGGATTAGGACAAGGACAGAAACGTACGCAGGACAACAGATGGACAAGCAAAGCTGGAAGCAGTAGATGCAGCTGGAGGGATGTTGTATACAGGAACAGCAGATAAGTATGCACAATCAGGTATCTTGCAGCAGGGATACAACTAATCACAGTAATAGCAGAGATTTACATGCAGTCAAGAACTTGCAGGGATATGGTAACCACAGGAATAGCAGGGGTGTGTGTGCAATCTGGTATATTAACAGCAGGAATTTGTTTGAATTTTGCAGCTAGACTCAGCAGAGCTTATTAGCAAAAATAAGTTTGTAACATGTCGCTTGATTCAGCAGAAGTTCTAAGCAAAGATGAGTTTGTAACTGGTAGCTTGTGTAATGCAGTGGTGTTCAAACAGTGCGGTAAAGAGGCAGGAACCCAGGTTAGTCCAACGTAAAAGTCTTTATTTTCAAACTCACAAAATAAATCCAGAACGTTTATCCTCCGGTTCGCAGTCAATACGTCTGTATCCGCCTGTTGCTGTGGGGGACTTCACCACTGTATTCCTCGAGGGTGCATCAGTAGCTTCACCTTCTCTGACCTGAGTTCAGTCTCACACAGACCTGACTTGCATAAAGACTGCTGCTCTGAAGCTTGCAAACAAGACACACCCAAACCTCAGCTCAAAGTTTAAATGTGAATCGTGGACATGGGCCACTCGCAAAACCTGGAATGGAGGGAGAGACCCACCTCACTGCCATCCTGAAGATTGCTCCAAACATAAAAGCATATATCAGGCTTTCTTAAATCTGACTTGGTAAAATAGTGTGACCAAATCCACACTCTTTTTTATTTTGAATTGCAACCACAGGTGCGGCTGTAATTACAATGCTCTCCAGTGGGTTTACAGTGCTTCTATGCACATCCTGGGGACACAACAAATCTCATATATGATTCCCCTTACTTCCTCACACTTGACACAGCATACCTGGGAGAGCAATAGCAACAAGATTCAGTTAACCTTAGATAGGAAGTAGGGACTGGATACTAGAATGCAGGCAGAAGTTGTAAAAAGGATAAATAGTCGCTTGGCTAGAGCATAGTCTACTGGAAGATGAGGCTAACTTCTGCAAGATCATGTTTTAGCAAGGTACTATACTTCCTGATTACTCATGCAACTCAAGGCTGCCTGAGCCGAACTTAAAAAGCCTTTAGTGATGACATCGGACATGCTGGCCTGTTTCAACAAGTAACTCAGCATGGACTAGTACACAGGGAGTCAGGCATAAGAAAGGGAAGCAAGAACTAAGGCTGGAGTCAGGTCAGGTGAGTAACAATAGGACTGGAAGAAAAGCCAAGAGCTGCACTCAGCTATTTCAAACAATCCCATAGTCAATGAATGGAGATCGATCAAGTGCAATCATGTGCATTGTTGGGATGAGTAAATTATCATCTATCCTATGGATGGGGGATAACTTTCAATTCTGAGAATATTATTTTACCAAGAGATGCCTGTAAACATTTCAAATTATGAAGCTGGATAATTTCTGGACAACATGATTTTCATACATTTAGACATTTTATGCAGGTATAACTACTCAGTTAATGAGTTTTAGCTGCATTGGATGAGATGTACTCTGCATCTGAGGAGCAGAAATGATGATGGCACCAATTCACCAAGAAACATAGAAAAGTTGTATTGTCGCAAAGTACATGGAATTTTCATCACTAAAAGCACATGATAAGTGATAAATGGAGGATTGCTGGGTCCTACAGATAGGACTGCCACAACCACTGACACCACTCCATCAATATATATTCATATTATGCAATGTGAAGAGAATATTGGGGCTGGATTGTCTCTAAAGGTGTTTGCTATATATTTTGCTTTTTCTAGATCCACCCCAGAAATATAAATATGATGAAAGTAATAATTGACATAATAGCACAAATTAACCTTATGTCCTGTTGGTCAAATAGTGTACTATAGTATTGGAATTATTCTCCATAACTCCATATACCATAATAAGCAATGCCCACTCCAAAAGGTAGAACTAATTGGTTTGTAAAGTTCACAAATCAATATTTTAAAACATCTGAAGTGTTTGCAGAGGAAGAATTCACATCTATGTTCAAATGCCCCTCTACCCATAGGATGACAGAATTATAAATGGCTCATGGCAGGTTTGGCGCCTTTCTACAGATTTGCACAGAGGTCCAGTTCTGCTTCTGCACATTATTGCTATTACTCGTATTATGCTGGCTTGATATATAGAGATCACGGGCAACTTTCATAATGGCCTCTCACTTTTTCACATCGTAAGATATAAGGACAAATATTCCTCCAAACCACTTCTGGCACTTCATGTATTCTTGACGCTGGTCCACCCTCTCAGAATGGAGATGAGAATGAAATACATTCATAGTCCTTGGGAAGGTGGCTAATGGATCAGTATAGGATTGCTGAACGAGCGCCATTAAGATGCAGCAGTTATTGAATACACATTAAAGAGAACATCTCTCCGTTACTTAGTAGCTCACTTCACAATGGATCTTTGCAGTTTGGACATGCTGAGTCGACTAGAGCTTATAGTATTGCTGCAGTCAAAATAGATTTGCTTTTGGCTTGAAGATGTTGCAGTAGAATAACTAGAGTTCTAAGAACCCTGATGCTAAATTTGGACCAGGGCCCCCACCAGCCTGATGGGCCCCTGTAATAATGTTCTCCGTCCTGGATTTTATCCTGTAATAATGCCCCCAAGGACCCCAACCATGCTGTAATAATGTCCCCCATCCTGACCCTTTCCTGCAATAATGTCTTCCATCCTGGGACTCATCCAATAATAATGTACATTGTCCTGGCCACTTACTGTAATAAAGTCCCCACATCCTGTAATACTGTCCTCCATCCTGACTCCTTCCTGTAATTACATCTTCCATCTTTGGGCCCATCCTATAATAATGTATCTCACCTAGTAATAATGTCCATCGTCCTGGCCACTTACTGTAATAATGTCCTCTGTCCTGCAATAATCTCCCTCCACCAAGTAATAATTATCCGCCATCCTGTAATAATTGTCCCCCATTCTATAATAATGTCCCTCATCCTGTAATAATGTCCCCCATCCTGGCCCCTATCCAGTAATAATGTCCTTCGTCCTGGCTCCTTCCTGCAAGAATGTCTCCCATGCTAGTCCCCATCCAATAATAATGTACTATGTCCTGGTCTTTTCCTGTAATAATGTCTCCTGTGTTCTAATGTTGTCACCCATCCTGACCCCTTCCTGTAATGACATCTTCCATCCTGCAGCACATCCTGTAACAATGAACCTCATCCAGTAATAACGTACATCGTAATGGCCTCTTACTGTAATAATGTCCCCCATCCTGTAATAATGTCCCTCATCCAATAATAATGTCCTCCATCCTGTAATAATATCCCCCTTCTTGCAATAATGTCCCCAGTCCAATAATAATGTCATTTGTCCTGGCCTCTTCCTGTAACAATGTCCCTTATTCTGTAATAATGTCTCCAATCATGTAGTAATGTTCCCCATGCTATAATTATGTCTCTCATCCCGGCCCCTCCATCCTATTGCAATGTTCCCCATTCTGGCCTATATCACATAATAATGTACCCCCATCCTATAATAACGACGCTAATATCAGCTGCCGGCCTCTGATTGGCTGGCCGCCTGTATTGCGCTTGCAGTGCAGGGAGCCGGTGGTTCTCTACGCCACCACACAATGCCTCTGAGGACACACTTTCAGCTGAAAACAGCTGTGGCGTCAGCGGGCCCCATGACTCCTTGGGCCCAGTTGCAGTTACACTTTCCGCAACCGTGATCGTTCTGCCCCTGTATTTCATCATTACCTGGATCCAACTAATTTGCATCTTTTGCATTGCAATTCTAATATAGAAATATTTTCTTCATTAATACTCAGGTTTGTTGAGTGAAGATTTTCAGACAACATCCTTTTGGCAGATGCTTAATTTGCAGCAAGATAAGCCAACTAGGTCATCCGGTGCAGCCTTCTCAT
The DNA here is from genome assembly GCF_051348905.1 of Ranitomeya variabilis. Lineage (NCBI taxonomy): Eukaryota > Metazoa > Chordata > Amphibia > Anura > Dendrobatidae > Ranitomeya > Ranitomeya variabilis. The sequence goes on along the minus strand of NC_135239.1, from coordinate 68,876,295 downwards.
TTCTAGATTCATTTAAACTTTAAAGTGGATCTGCCATCATCAATTTACATATTCTGATTCAGCCGTAGTAATACAGCCGACAATAGATCATGTTCGCCATTTCCAGAAGCGATTGCATTTTCTTATTTAGTGGTGGCGTGTCTATCTGTCTCATCCCTACCCTTTGCTGTGAACTATATAAGAGGCGGTAATCAAAGAGCAAATACATTTTAATATTTCCTGAAAACACTACGACCAATTGTAAAATATGATTTTGAATTTATCTAATGAATCCATGAATGTCATTCTGTCTTGTAGGTGCGGGGTTACTGTGGGAGCATAAGGTTTAAAAAAATGGTGCTTTCAATTATTTGTTAAAATGAGTCTCTAAGTATCATCTAAATATCATAAATTCTAGATAAATTTAGAACAATACAATTCTCTATTATCACTTGTTGCAATGGTTTTTTGTCTTTTGTGTACACTTCCTGGCTTTTTTATTACATTTTTGACCATATTCTGCACATTTTATCATCCCTGAACATAATCAGTTTTAACATTCAACTAAGGTATGATGGTAAAGTAGATTACTATATGTCTATCAATATCACTCACTATCGTGTTTTGTCCCAGTATATCTGAAAGGTAAAAATTTAATTTGCAAATAGTTTTACTTATAGATATCAATAATTACAATAATCCCCATATTATTTTGCGTCTACAGCTACTATACAGATTTGTGTTTCCATGGTAACAGACTACAAGCTCAGTGTAGTCTGGTCTTGTAATGACGCTTGTTCAATTCCTCATAACCGCTGGGATTTGTCAACAGTTATTCTTCTCTTTGACTGGCTAAGATGATTCTCCCCAGAGGAGTAACTTGAAACCTCTAATTTCCAATGGAAAAATCTATAAAAAAAGGGCCACCTTCTACCATGCACCATTTATAATTAATTATATATGTTGTAAGAAATTTTAATCCTCCTCAACCACCAGGGCCCAGGTACAACCATTCTTTGTGCCCCCTTATATCTTCCCCTATGTACTGTATCTCCTTACTGACTTCCTCAAATCCTCTATAAGAAAGATGCATTGGAGTTACTAGATTGAGAACAGTCCATGCAGATCTACAATCGTGAATATAGGCAGGTTACTGTTACTAGAGCATCCACGACTTTCGTTTATATTGAGAGGTTTTTTTTCAAGTACAATGGTTATAAAATAATTGTAAAGTCTGTGGAAAATAAGAAAACCATAATTTACTTGTAGTTAAAATTCTACTCAGTTCCTGAGCTCAAAAATGTTATTCTTATGGAAAACTCATACTAATCTTAAGGTTATAAACTCAACAGCAACATCAACACATTAATGCGGGCATGAGAAAAACAAACAAACCCAGAGCATCTTTGAACTATACTTAATCTTTATTAATATTAATATAGGATAAGATCACAAAAATAAAACATAGTGCTGCTATGAAAACGTAGGAATCTAACGTTATTTGTATCAGTACACGCCGAAAAATTCACAATTTATAAAGAACAATATGTATCAATATGGAGATACGAATAATCAATATTAAATACAAGTCAATATCATCTTCTGTATAGTAATAACTATATGAAAAAAAGATTAATAAAATGCCAAGTGCAACTAAGAGTACTTGTAGGGTTAAATTGGGTTCCAAAATAGACATGTGTATGGGACAATGCTGCTAAATAATAGCCTTAAGGTATCCTCACACTTAGCGACGCTGCAGCGATACAGACAACGATTCCGATCGCTGTAGCGTCGCTGTTTGGTCGCTGGAGAGCTGTCACACAGACCGCTCTCCAGCGACCAACGATGCCGAAGTCCCCGGGTAACCAGGGTAAACATCGCGTTACTAAGCGCAGGGCCGCGCTTAGTAACCCGATGTTTACCCTGGTTACCAGTGTAAAATGTAAAAAAAAAAAACACTACATACTTACATTCCGCTGTCTGTCCCCCGGCGCTGTGCTTCTCTGCACTGTGCAAGTGCCAGCCGGAAAGCAGGGCACAGCGGTGACGTCACCGCTCTACTTTCCGGCCGCTGTGCTTACACAGTGCAGAGATGCAGAATGCCGGGGGACAGACAGCGGAATGTAAGAATGTAGTGTTTGTTTTTTTTTACTTTTACGCTGGTAACCAGGGTAAACATCGGGTTACTAAGCGCGGCCCTGCGCTTAGTAACCCGATATTTACCCTCGTTACCATTGTAAAACATCGCTGGTATCGTTGCTTTTGGTGTCAAACACGACGATACACGCCGATCTGACGACCAAATAAAGTTCTGAACTTTAATCAAAGACCAGCGATATCACAGCAGGATCCTGATCGCTGCTGCGTGTCAAACTCAACGATATCGCTATCCAGGACGCTGCAACGTCACGGATCGCTAGCGATATCGTTTAGTGTGACGGTACCTTTAATATGACCTAACACAATGGCAGCAGTGAAGTGCAAAGTTTTGTGGTTTAAATAAGATGCAGCATAAAGGACATTCTTAACACCTATAGTATCTGGTAGAGGTAGATGAAAGTAATTACACAAATTGTAACCACCCCAACGCGCGTTTCTTCCTTTCTTCATCAGGCTTCTATATAGCGGCATTGTCTCATACACGTCTAGCTAATCCTACAGGTACTCTTAGTTGCACTTGGCACTTTATAATTCTTTTTTAATATAGCTATTACTATATGGAAGGTAGGTGATATTGTCTTGCATTTAATATTGATTAGTTTTATGACTATATTGCCCATTGACATATATTTTTATAGCAAATGCTTATATGTATACATATTGTTCTTTATAAATTGTTAAAGGGAGCCTGTCAGCAGGATTGTGCACAGTAACCTACACACAGTGTCAGGTCGATGCAGTTATACTGATTACAATGATACCTTGGCTGATGAAATCCGTCTTGTGGTTGTTGTGTAATCTTTATTTTCAGTTTTGAGTTAATGATATGCTTGTGCCCCGGGGTGGCCTGTGGGGGGTCTTCATGTGGTACGCTGATTAGGTATTCATAATGCAGACTGCTGATAGTGCCCCTTATTTTACATACTGAATATAATATGGTTTAAGGAAAAAATTTACATGTAGTAGTCAGGCGCCGGCAACAGCGCCTGCGCTGTAGCATGATCGCATCTATAATATTAATTTGATTATTTTATTTAGTGATATTAATTTCTTCAGAAAAATTTTTTTTTTCTCAAAAAGGCGCCGGCCACACCTTATCAGTAGCATCTATCAGCGATCCCCGATAGATGCTACTACATAGGGTCCTTTGACACCGTTTTGCTAGAAGAAGAAAAAAATTGTCTCCACCAAGATGGCACCGGTCATTGTCCTCCAGCTCCTTAGTTGCAGCTATAGACTGTTCAAAGCACAGAGTACAGAGATTTCCTGTCTGTGCTTTGAACAGATGTAGCTTCTCAGTTAATCACAGCAGGAGGCAAGACTCTGAGCAGTGTGCTGTGAACAGTGATGCAATGGGGGGCAAGGCCTGTGATCCTTGGCAAGTGTTACAGGGGAAGAAATGGAGAGTGGAAGCCACAGAAGCAGAGGAGTTTCCACAGAGAAGAAACTATATATTATTAAATTATGACTGTGTAGAAGGGGTGGAACTGGTTCGTGGAAAGTTCTAGATTATGTTAGAATAAATTAATAAATTTTATGAGTCATTTCTCCCCTGCAGTACACTTAGCCTGTGTGGTGCCAGTGTCAGCACCCAGAACATTACTGACTACAGTGACTACAGAGAGTATAAGGACATGGTATACTGTTAGAAGATGGAAATATTGTGGCCAGAGATTTTGCCATCTTGAGACTGTATAGGAGTCTCAGCAGGTGCTTTGCAGGTGAAGTGGATACTTTGGATCCTGAGGGTTTGAGTGTGTAAGCTGTAGGGCAGAACTGTTCAGAGAATGCAGAGTGCACTGCCTTCCGAGAAATATAGTCTAGAGGCACAGAGGGACTGGACGAAAGTTCCGGATGTAAAAAATAACAGACCACAATGATTGCTGAAAGGGGCCGAAAAGGCGCTAAAAAAGGGAAATAAAGGTAGCATGAGGATTTGGGAACTCATTACAGTGACAACCAGAATATTTATTATTTTTTTGTGTGTGCTTAAATCACCCCTTTAAAAGTGTCTGACTTGATAATAAATTAATTTAAGGGGTGTTACAAACAAATGGTTGCAAAAAAATATATAAAAAAACGAAAAAAAACTTCACTCATCTTTTCCTGTATATACCGTATATTTTTTTCTATATTAGTTTTAGAATTGTTTCTCTTTGACAATAATGAGGAATTGATAGAAATATTTTTTTTCATTTACTTTTACATCAGATAAAGGGAGTGCATATTTGGATCAGTAGACATTACTATACTTGGATCTTATTACATCACTATGCAAGAAAAATATTTTAGGCATCTTATACAAGGAAGTCTTGTTACTTTTTATAAGTAGAACACAGAAGGTTTATATACTATTACTATGAATATTTCTCCCAGCTCAGTTTTTGCAATTGGCAGATTCCAACACTTATCCTGTGCTGTGTCAGGGCAAATTGTTCTGTGATTTGATACATAAACCATGCAATTCGCAGACAGGCCCTGTACTCCTGGCTCAAGCACTGGCACCATAATTCTCTTAGCTTGTTTCCTCTCTACGCATCCTGCGTGTCAGTTCCCAGAAGCCCTTAGGATTTGCCCTGTGACCCTGAAATATAAATCCTGCATTCTGTTTATTTTTACCTTAAGCAATAGGGCTTTTTTCCCCTATCCCCACAGGATACTTATTCTTAACAGGGTCAATGGCTCCTACCCAACTAAATTGCTCTATAAAAACTGAATTTTATTGCGCACAACTTTTGCAAGCTCCACTGGGGGCATTTTTGGCTATTGATCTGTACCTGCAATACTGGTAATATTTTCTTTTAGAGATAGAACAGTATGAGTAAAGTATAAAATCAACAGAAAGCGCCACCAATAAAAAGACGAACTGCTACAATAAAAACACAATAATAATACAACAACCATGACACAATTGACTAAAAGGTTAATTTCAAACTTCAATATCAAAGTATTGATTATTTAGAAATTCTTTATTATATTTACTTAATGCTTCAAAGACCCTTATTAGATGCATTCAGGTATATTTGGAGGCAGCAATTAGTGATGAGTGAACATGCTCTGATAAGGTGATATCCGAGCATGGTCGGGTGCTAACACAGTGTCTTCAGCGTGCTCGAATAATATCTTCGAGTCACCGTGACCGCATGTCTCACGGCTGTTCGACAGCTGCAACGCATGCAGGGATTACCTAACAAACAGGCATTCCCTGCATGTGTTGTGACTGTCGAACAGTCGTGAGAACATAGTATTCCAGTACGCCGAAGATACTCTGTTAGCACCAGAGTTCGTTCAACACTAGTAGCAATCCTAAAAGTCATGTAACACCACCATTCCACCAGGGATACTTGCCATTTGATTATTATTCAGCATGTGATGGAATAAAGCTTATTCAGAGGTGTATGTTGGGGGGAGCAGGCGTGGCATGTGCCCCAGGTATGGCCAGCAGAGAGGCGCCATCAGGCCACCTGATGTAGCGATCCGAGCTATCTCCCCAGCATCTGCATTTCCCCCTCCCCCAGACTGGGAGCCTGCCGTTCTCTAAGACAGTTGTCAAGGCTCAGAGAAAGTTCAGCGTGCTCAATTGTACTCGTGTCTTTCAGACTGGTCAGGGTAACATCAGCAGCGTTATCTGGACATGTGATCAAGCTCCTGACGTCACTTGGTGGTTTGTGTTGAAGACCCTGAAGGTTTATTGTAACGTGGGGGAATTTAGAGAAACGGCCTTATTTTCTCAGTTATGCTTCCAGTATTATCAGATAGGAATGTTCAAACTGAGATAGAAGAGGATGTGTTTCTTGGGAACGTGACTTCTCAATCTCAATACACTGATCACTCAATCTGGACCAGGGGTCTTAAACATGCAACCTTTATGCTGCATGCAGCCCCAGAGGTGTGGGGCATCAGAGCTCCTGAGACATCCTTGGGACAGCAGAGACTAAGCCAAAGAGCATGCCAGAGCTCCTTAATGACATTACACCAGTTTACACACCTACTGTAAATGTTTCAGATCACCAAACATATTTAAATATTAGGAAACATAACACAACAGTAAACGCAAAATGCAGTTTCTAAACTTTTAAAGGTTTTTATTATTAAGGGAAAAGAAATCCAAACCCACAGGGCCCTGTGTGAAAAAGTGATTGACCCCCACCTGCAACCTAAAACATAAATTAACTGTGGTTTATCACATCTTTTGGAAGTAGAGTTCAATTTCCTTAGCCACACCCACGCCTGATTACTGCTACACCTGTTCTCAATCAGGAAATCACTTAAATAGAACCTGCCTGACAAAGTAAAGTAGATCAAAACTTCCTAAAAAGCTAGACATCATGCCGCGATCCAAAAAAATTCTAGAACAATGAGAAGCAAAGTAATTGAGATCTATCATTCTGGAAAAGGTTACATTATTGATGCATTTTATTGTTGTACAGTGATTTATACATAGCTATGGAGTTGTCATGCTTTTGTTTTTAATAAATGTGTTTAATAAAATGTATTGTCCCGCACCTCTATTTGTGCACCTTTTTCTGTATCGCTTATTTTCTTTCTCTGATCATATTACCTGTACAATGGCGATTCCAGCCACCCAATGTGCGCGGAACTGCAACACCATCCAAGAGTCGTATTGTATTGTCATTCCCTGTACAACAGTTTCTTTAGAGCTTCTTTACATCTTGCGGAATTGCTGCATAGTTTCTGTCCAGATTGGCAGCAAAGTGAATAAGATTTCAAAATACTCCCATGTGGAAATTGACCTGAGCTGTGGATTTTCAAATGTCAATTTTTTCTGTGTTTTTTCCACTGCAGACTTTACTCTTTGAAAAGCATTGTCAAAATCTACAACAGATTTCACACAATGTAGATGTAGATTTATTGCAGATCCACAACAAAACCAGTGACGGAGTCCGACTGCTACAGATTTATTTTTTCCGAGTTAATGCACCCTTAGATTTTGCTGCATCATCTTGAGGATACATTTGCAAATCCATGTTTCACTGACCATATAGGAGTCACAATTCCCGGACAGACCGAGAGTCTCCTGACCCAAACTAATAGTATCATAGGCCTGTATGAGTATCTTAGTTCAGGTCCGGAGACTTAAGGACCATACTTGGACCACTTTTCAAGAACGTCAAAATTTGATCACATTTTTAGGATAAGTGAAGACTGTAGCAATTGGACTCCCATGATGGCAATTCCCACATAACTACCCCAATTTCAACCAAAGTCACGTCCCATTGACAAATGAACCACAAAAAGTTTTTAAACTATATAATAAATGTGATACAAGGCAAGAAAGACAAGTTTTTGCCTCATTTTGGGCCCAAGTTCTCGGGCCTGTATTGTATTTAGGCCAGGTGCCGTAGCTAGCTTTCCTTCGGTTCGTCTCTAATATCAAGTTCAGTGATGGTAGCTTTCGTCTATACATACGTGTCAGTCAAGATAAAGATCTACAAAGATGCAAATGTACATAAATTAAATATAATGACATGAAATGTTGTTAACGCCTTTAAGTGGGGTGCTGTACGTCTACACATGTTACCCTGGGGGCCAGACACATCTTGATATGTGTGCATTACACTCCAGGAGCTCCGAGCCCTCGTCTATGTCAGCTTTAGCGATGCATTTGAAATACGCGAGGAAGATATGCCGACGACAGAATCATTCCCAGAATGCCTTGGGCACCTGACACAGCAGAATCGCCTCCCCGGTTAATCAGCATTACTTCAGCCGGTTCTGTCAGCTTGGCTGGATGTGAAAAGTGCAAAGGAGATCCATCACAAATAGGGTCTGCTCACACCTCGAGCTGTTCATAGCTCCCGCAAGCACTTGAAAGGGTTGTAAAGTTTTATACGGATTACATTGTGAACACCAAAGCTGTAACACGTGTCAAAGTTCGGAAATCAAAGACTTGGGTGTTTGTATTTCCATATACATCTGTACAACAGCCAACGTAGACGCAATAACTACCGCGATCTCTATGTACGAGCCATTTCCATATATTCTGCTGTATGAATTTATGCCTGTAAACAAATTCACCCCCAAATTGCAGCAATAGACATCAAGACTAGCATTTGGAAATTCATTTTGACATGAAGAAAAATAAAATCAGCACGGTTTATATAAAACTTTTTTAGCTCCTTTAAATATAACTAATCATCCATAATTAGCTGGTTTGTGGCCTGGGCTGCTTGCTGCAGCTTTGATAAAATCACAGTTTTATCTGCCGCAGAGCTAGCAGTTCTCTGAATGCTGAGCTCTATATAACCCCACCCCCATCACTGATTGGCAACTTTCTGTGCACACTGTGTATAGGCAGAAAGCTGCCAATCAGCCGCAGAGCTAGCAACTCTCTGAATGCTGAGCTCTATATAACCCTGCCCACATCACTGATTGGCAACTTTCTGTGCACACTGTGTATAGGCAGAAAGCTGCCAATCAGCCGCAGAGCTAGCAGCTGTCTGAATGCTGAGCTCTATATAACCCCGCCCACACCACTGATTGGCAGCTTTCTGTGTACACTGTGCACAGTCAGAAAGCTGCCAATCAGTAGTGGTGGCGGGGTAACACATGAATATTGAAAACTACATGGCAGCGGGTTTACTACTCCTATAGTGATAATCTCCTGGTTACAAAACAGTGATTTCATCAAAACTACAGCAAGCAGCCCAGTAAGTGACACATCGCTGGAATTAGGGTCTCTGTCTCTGTATTATGCTTCTTTGAGATGAGGTGGCAAAACCCTGGTGTTAAGTTCACTTTAAGACTGATGCACATGGCCATATGACTGCTCCGCTCTATACAGAGCTGCAAGGGGAACATATACAGATACCATTTTATCTTCTGTACGGTTGGATTCGGTTATCAAATAGGATAAAAAAAAAGTCACTTTCTATGTATGGAGGTATACACTCTAATAAGTACTACTTCTGTACAGCTGTCAGAACATAAGACAAAAATAAAATGACTATACACCCTGCTGTAAGTAAATAAGTAAAAGCAATAATGCATATAAATAATGGAAGGTACTTAGTAAACACCTTTTTTGAGTAAAAAAAGTGTAAAAGTCATCAGCGTCAAGGTGTACTCAAATTGGGATGGTCCTAACCTCTAGTATTAAAACCTTATGATGTGTCAAAGTGACATTAATGTGAATAAAGGCAGAACAGGACGAGATCCGAAATATGGATTCTCAGCTATGGAAGCTATATACAGTTGTGCTCAAAAGTTTACATACCCCGGCAGAATTTTTGCTTTCTTGAAATTTTTTCAGAGAATATGAATGATAACTAGTGTTGAGCGATACTTTCCGATATCGGAAAGTATCGGTATCGGAAAGTATCGGCCGATACCGTCAAAATATCGGATCCAATCCGATACCGATACCCGATCCCAATGCAAGTCAATGGGACGAAAATATCGGAATTAAAATAAACCCTTTATACACTTGTAGGTTCATTCTACATGAAGGAAAACAACTAAGAATAATGTAGGATGTATTGGGGGACGTGGCGGAGACATTAAAGGCACAGAGGTTTAGCCCAATGTAATAGAATAGCAGGATTTTGGGGTTTTTTTATGACGTTCGGCGGTAGAAAGATTTTGACTATGTTAATTTTTTTTTTTATTTTGTCAGATATTGATGTTTCACTACTTCCACGCCCTTCACCTTCTTTTTTACTTCTCCCACACTTTCTTCTTCATTATCCTCATCATCAGCTTCTTTGACATCAACTTCTTCACCTTATTCATCTTCTTCTTCATCTTCTACCTATTATTTTTTTGGTTACATTGTTCATATTCTTTTTATTTTACTATTATCTTCATCATATTCTACTTCTTCATCATATTCTTATTTGTGACAGGCATTCCCGTAGTTGTTATCTATAAAAGTTTGAAGATTACACCTTCCGTTCTGCCTGTCACAAAAGAGTTACATTTGTCCGCGTTCAGTTTGGCCTGCAGCATCAGGCTTTATCCAGGGGCACCACGAGGAGGAACGGACTCACCCCCATACACTGCTTAGTCTTCTTCTGCTTATAATTTAGATAATATTTTTTGCTCTGATATTTAGTGTTATGCTTAATGTTCTTCTGCTCTTTGTTCTGCAGCCTCTTGTTCTTCTGCTTCTCGGTCTTCCAGGTCGTCGTCGTCTCCAGGGTCGTCGTCTCCGGGGTCGTCGTCATCGGGGTGGTCTTCAGGGTCGTCGTCTCCGGGGTCGTCGTCATCGGGGTGGTCTTCGGGGTCATCGTCTCCAGGGTCGTCGTCATCACGGTGGTTGTCGTCTCTGGTGTCGTCGTCATCTTAGGGGTGGTCTTCCGGGTCATCGTGTTTAGTCTCTTGAACTTGGAAATGTAGCAGAAGGTACAAGAAGGCTGAGAAAATGCCGAGAACCAGCTGATGGAACTGGAACTCGGATGGCTACCCGAAGGTCCAAGAGCCAATGGAACTACCGAGGACCAGCTGACGTTACTGGAACCCGGTTACTAAGCAGGAGGTACCCGTGCCTGAAAGCACTACCAAGGACCACCTGACGTTGGTGGAACTCGGATACCCAGAGGGAGGCACCTAAGCCAAAGGCTCTGCCCGGAACCAGCTGACGGTACTGGAACCAGGATGGGGAGCAGAAGGTACAAGAGCAAAAGACACTGCCGAGAACCAGCTGACGGTGCTGGAACCCGGATGGGTAGCCGAAGGTCCAAGAGCCAATGGAACTACCGAGGACCAGCTGACGTTACTGGAACCCGGTTACTAAGCAGGAGGTACCCGTGCCTGAAAGCACTACCAAGGACCACCTGACGTTGGTGGAACTCGGATACCCAGAGGGAGGCACCTAAGCCAAAGGCTCTGCCCGGAACCAGCTGACGGTACTGGAACCAGGATGGGGAGCAGAAGGTACAAGAGCAAGTGTCTGCGTGGCTTTTGCAGGACACGATGCCGGCTGCACAGCAGGGGAACAGCTGGCGGTGCTGAACCCCACTGACACATTGGCTGGTGTTTTTCTCTGTGCAGCTAGCAGTACCGGGCCCCAACTGGCGGTGTTGGAGCCCGGGGTCAGCAGGAGGAGGAGATGGAGCAGAGTGTAGGCCGAAGCCTGCACTGGCGGCAGCTTTTGGGTCTGTTGTGCCTGCGTGGCAGTTGCAGGACACGTTGCCGGCTGCACAGCAGGGGAACAGCTGGCGGTGCTGAACCCCACTGACACATTGGCTGGTGTTTGGCTCTGTGCAGCTAGCAGTACCGGGCCCCAACTGGCGGTGTTGGAGCCCGGGCTCTGCAGGGGGAGCAGAGTGTAGGCCGAAGCCTACTTGAACCAATTTCAAAGGTAACCTTTAACCCCCCCTCAGGGGTTACAAAGTAGAAGAGCCACAGCTTATGCAGCAGTAGTGCTGCACAAGTCAAAGGTTGCTCTTTTAATTTTGCTCCTTGCACACGCTGAATGAAACACGTATAACATTTAGCCCTTTATACAGTCAAACTGTGTTGGAGGCGCGAGTTCCCTTTGTAATGAGACGCAGCACAGATGTCAAGAATCCCACCTTGGTGCTGGGTGCAGCCTCCTGAGCGTTGTTATTTGCTGTACAGGAGTCTGCGCTGTCGTGTTATCCCCTGGCCTAGCGCTGTTAGCGCTGCCCATCTTCTGACCTCATTTAATGTCGGCCGCTGCGGTTCGCGATGACCATGAATCCCAGCCCCGCGGTGTCTTAACATTGTTAAAACACTGCGGGGCTGTGATTCATGGCCTGGCGCAGCACATATGTTCGCCTCTCGCACTCGGGTCCTTACACCCGCTGCAGACTGTGCGGCGTCAGCTGATCCCTTATCGCATGCCACGGCCATGAAGCCGCACAGTCTGAGGAAGGCGGAAGGAGATGAGGGACAGGCGAAGAAATGCACCGTTCATGCCCATCAATCACACCCTCGCAGTCCCAATAAATAAGACAACGAGGGGCGTTGTGTGGGTCAGGGCGGCCGCAGAGGCGCAGCCAGCCAAACAATGATGCCAGAAGACGGGCAGCGCTACCAAGGGGGTTGCAGCGTGTCATTACAAAGGAAAGTCACACCACCGGGACGGTTAAATGGTCACACAGAGGACACATTTTAGACGTGTTTTCAGTTCCACATGTGCGAGGAGAATACGTTTATGAGCCACCTTGCACACATGCAGCATTACCGCTGTACAAGGTGGCCTTTAAAACGTACAAACGCCTGGGGGAGGGGGGACAGGTTCCCTTCAATTTCAGTTCTTGTGTCTGCGTGGCTTTTGCAGGACACGATGCCGGCTGCACAGCAGGGGAACAGCTGGCGGTGCTGAACCCCACTGACACATTGGCTGGTGTTTTTCTCTGTGCAGCTAGCAGTACCGGGCCCCAACTGGTGGTGTTGGAGCCCGGGGTCAGCAGGAGGAGGAGATGGAGCAGAGTGTAGGCCGAAGCCTGCACTGGCGGCAGCTTTTGGGTCTGTTGTGCCTGCGTGGCAGTTGCAGGACACGTTGCCGGCTGCACAGCAGGGGAACAGCTGGCGGTGCTGAACCCCACTGACACATTGGCTGGTGTTTGGCTCTGTGCAGCTAGCAGTACCGGGCCCCAACTGGCGGTGTTGGAGCCCGGGCTCTGCAGGGGGAGCAGAGTGTAGGCCGAAGCCTACTTGAACCAATTTCAAAGGTAACCTTTAACCCCCCCCTCAGGGGTTACAAAGTAGAAGAGCCACAGCTTATGCAGCAGTAGTGCTGCACAAGTCAAAGGTTGCTCTTTTAATTTTGCTCCTTGCACACGCTGAATGAAACACGTATAACATTTAGCCCTTTATACAGTCAAACTGTGTTGGAGGCGCGAGTTCCCTTTGTAATGAGACGCAGCACAGATGTCAAGAATCCCACCTTGGTGCTGGGTGCAGCCTCCTGAGCGTTGTTATTTGCTGTACAGGAGTCTGCGCTGTCGTGTTATCCCCTGGCCTAGCGCTGTTAGCGCTGCCCATCTTCTGACCTCATTTAATGTCGGCCGCTGCGGTTCGCGATGACCATGAATCCCAGCCCCGCGGTGTCTTAACATTGTTAAAACACTGCGGGGCTGTGATTCATGGCCTGGCGCAGCACATATGTTCGCCTCTCGCACTCGGGTCCTTACACCCGCTGCAGACTGTGCGGCGTCAGCTGATCCCTTATCGCATGCCACGGCCATGAAGCCGCACAGTCTGAGGATGGCGGAAGGAGATGAGAGACAGGCGAAGAAATGCACCGTTCATGCCCATCAATCACACCCTCGCAGTCCCAATAAATAAGACAACGAGGGGCGTTGTGTGGGTCAGGGCGGCCGCAGAGGCGCAGGCAGCCAAACAATGATGCCAGAAGACGGGCAGCGCTACCAAGGGGGTTGCAGCGTGTCATTACAAAGGAAAGTCACACCACCGGGACGGTTAAATGGTCACACAGAGGACACATTTTAGACGTGTTTTCAGTTCCACATGTGCGAGGAGAATACGTTTATGAGCCACCTTGCACACATGCAGCATTACCGCTGTACAAGGTGGCCTTTAAAACGTACAAACGCCTGGGGGAGGGGGGACAGTGTTGTGAAATTGGATTCTGGGCTCCCCCGGTGGCCACTTGTGGAATTGTACTTGTGTGCATCATCCCCTCTGTTCACCTGCTCCTATCAGGATGTGGGAGTCGCTATATAACCTTGCTCCTCTGTCAGTTTCATGCCGGTCAACAATGTAATCAGAAGCCTTTCTGTGCATGTTCCTGCTACTAGACAACTCCCAGCTAAGTTGGACTTTTGTCCTTGTGTGTTTTTGCATTTTGTTCCTGTTCACAGCTGCTGTTTCGTTACTGTGTCTGGAAAGCTCTTGTGAGCGGAAATTGCCACTCTGGTGTTATGAGTTAATGCTAGAGTCTTAAAGTAATTTCTGGATGGTGTTTTGATAGGGTTTTCTGCTGACCATGAAAGTGCCCTTTCTGTCTTCTTTCTATCTAGTAAGCGGACCTCGATTTTTGCTAAACCTATTTTCATACTACGTTTGTCATTTCATCTAAAATCACCGCCAATATATGTGGGGGCCTCTGTCTGCCTTTTGGGAAAATTTCTCTAGAGGTGAGCCAGGACTGTCTTTTCCTCTGCTAGGATTAGGTAGTTCTCCGGCTGGCGCTGGGCATCTAGGGATAAAAAAAACGTAGGCATGCTACCCGGCCACTTCTAGTTGTGCGGCAGGTTTAGTTCATGGTCAGTATAGTTTCCATCTTCCAAGAGCTAGTTCTCATATATGCTGGGCTATGTTCTCTCGCCATTGAGAATCATGACAGTTTGACCGGCCCAAAAAAAAGGGTTAAATTACTGGCTGAGAAAGGAGAGAAAAAAGAAGTCTGCTACAATTTTTTTTTTTTTTTTTTTTTTCCTCTAGTTCTGAGTGTGCTCTTAATTGAATCACTTGCTAGTCTGCCTATACTGCAGCCTTCCTCTCTTTCTCTCCTTCTTATCCTTGAATGGCTCTGTGTTCACCTGTTTCAAATGGATCTTCAGAGTGTAGCTACAGGTTTGAATAATCTCGCCACAAAGGTACAAAATTTGCAAGATTTCGTTGTTCATGCACCTATGTCTGAGCCTAGAATTCCTTTGCCTGAATTCTTCTCGGGGAATAGATCTCACTTTCAAAATTTTAAAAATAATTGCAAATTGTTTTTGTCCCTGAAGTCTCGCTCTGCCGGAGACCCTGCACAGCAGGTCAGGATTGTAATTTCCTTGCTCCGGGGCGACCCTCAAGACTGGGCTTTTGCATTGGCACCAGGGGATCCTGCGTTGCTCAATGTGGATGCGTTTTTTCTGGCCTTGGGGTTGCTTTATGAGGAACCTCATTTAGAGCTTCAGGCGGAAAAGGCCTTGATGTCCTTGTCTCAGGGGCAAGATGAAGCTGAAATATACTGCCAAAAATTCCGCAAATGGTCTGTGCTTACTCAGTGGAATGAGTGCGCCCTGGCGGCGATTTTCAGAGAAGGTCTCTCTGATGCCATTAAGGATGTTATGGTGGGGTTCCCTGTGCCTGCGAGTCTGAATGAGTCCATGACGATGGCTATTCAGATCGATAGGCGTCTGCGGGAGCGCAAACCTGTGCACCATTTGGCGGTGTCTACTGAGAAAACGCCAGAAAATATGCAATGTGATAGAATTCTGTCCAGAAGCGAGCGGCAGAATTTTAGACGAAAAAATGGGTTGTGCTTCTATTGTGGTGATTCAACTCATGTTATATCAGCATGCTCTAAGCGTACTAAGAAGCCTGACAAGTCTGTTTCAATTAGCACTTTACAGTCTAAGTTTATTCTATCTGTGACCCTGATTTGTTCTTTGTCATCTATTACCGCGGACGCCTATGTCGACTCTGGCGCTGCTTTGAGTCTTATGGATTGGTCCTTTGCCAAACGCTGTGGGTATGATTTGGAGCCATTGGAGGCTCCGATACCTCTGAAAGGGATTGACTCCACCCCATTGGCTAGTAATAAACCACAATACTGGACACAAGTGACTATGCGTGTTAATCCGGATCACCAGGAGGTTATTCGCTTTCTGGTGCTGTATAATCTACATGATGTTTTGGTGCTGGGATTGCCATGGCTGCAATCTCATAACCCAGTCCTCTACTGGAGAGCTATGTCTGTGTTAAGCTGGGGATGTAAAGGAACTCATGGGGACGTACCTTTGGTTTCCATTTCATCATCTATTCCCTCTGAGATTCCTGAATTCTTGTCTGACTTTCGTGACGTTTTTGAAGAACCCAAGGTTGGTTCACTACCTCCGCACCGGGAGTGCGATTGTGCCATAGACTTGATCCCGGGTAGTAAATACCCTAAGGGTCGTTTATTTAATCTGTCTGTGCCTGAACACGCGGCTATGCGAGAATATATAAAGGAGTCCTTGGAAAAGGGACATATTCGTCCTTCGTCATCTCCCTTAGGAGCCGGTTTTTTCTTTGTGTCTAAGAAAGACGGCTCTTTGAGGCCGTGTATTGATTATCGACTTTTGAATAAAATCACGGTTAAATATCAATATCCGTTACCACTGCTTACTGATTTGTTTGCTCGTATAAAGGGGGCCAAGTGGTTCTCTAAGATTGATCTCCGTGGGGCGTATAATTTGGTGCGAATCAAGCAGGGGGATGAGTGGAAAACCGCATTTAATACGCCCGAGGGCCATTTTGAGTATTTGGTGATGCCTTTTGGTCTTTCAAATGCCCCTTCAGTCTTCCAGTCCTTTATGCATGACATTTTCCGCGATTATTTGGACAAATTTATGATTGTGTATCTGGATGATATTCTGATTTTTTCGGATGACTGGGACTCTCATGTCCAGCAGGTCAGGAGGGTTTTTCAGGTTTTGCGGTCTAATTCCTTGTGTGTGAAGGGTTCTAAGTGTGTTTTTGGGGTTCAAAAGATTTCCTTCTTGGGATACATTTTTTCCCCCTCTTCCATCGAGATGGATCCTGTCAAGGTTCAGGCTATTGGTGATTGGACGCAACCCTCTTCTCTTAAGAGTCTTCAGAAATTTTTGGGCTTTGCTAACTTTTATCGTCGATTTATTGCTGGTTTTTCTGATGTTGTAAAACCATTGACTGATTTGACTAAGAAGGGTGCTGATGTTGCTGATTGGTCCCCTGATGCTGTGGAGGCCTTTCGGGAGCTCAAGCGCCGCTTTTCTTCCGCCCCAGTGTTGCGTCAGCCTGATGTTGCTCTTCCTTTTCAGGTTGAGGTCGACGCTTCTGAAATCGGAGCTGGGGCGGTGTTGTCGCAGAGAAGTTCCGACTGCTCCGTGATGAGACCTTGTGCTTTTTTTTCCCGTAAATTTTCGCCCGCCGAGCGGAATTATGATATTGGGAATCGGGAGCTTTTGGCCATGAAGTGGGCTTTTGAGGAGTGGCGTCACTGGCTTGAGGGGGCCAGACATCAGGTGGTGGTATTGACTGACCACAAAAATTTAATTTACCTTGAGTCTGCCAGGCGCCTGAATCCTAGACAGGCGCGCTGGTCGTTGTTTTTCTCTCGGTTTAATTTTGTGGTGTCTTACCTACCGGGTTCTAAGAATGTTAAGGCGGATGCCCTTTCTAGGAGTTTTGAGCCTGACTCCCCTGGTAATTCTGAGCCCACAGGTATCCTTAAAGATGGAGTGATATTGTCTGCCGTTTCTCCAGACCTGCGGCGGGCCTTGCAGGAGTTTCAGGCGGATAGACCTGATCGTTGCCCACCTGGTAGACTGTTTGTTCCTGATGATTGGACCAGTAGAGTCATCTCTGAGGTTCATTCTTCTGCGTTGGCAGGTCATCCTGGAATCTTTGGTACCAGGGATTTGGTGGCAAGGTCCTTCTGGTGGCCTTCCCTGTCACGAGATGTGCGAGGCTTTGTGCAGTCTTGTGACGTTTGTGCTCGGGCCAAGCCTTGTTGTTCTCGGGCTAGTGAATTGTTGTTACCCTTGCCTATCCCGAAGAGGCCTTGGACGCACATCTCGATGGATTTTATTTCGGATCTGCCTGTTTCTCATAAGATGTCTGTCATCTGGGTGGTGTGTGACCGTTTCTCTAAGATGGTCCATCTGGTTCCCTTGCCTAAGTTGCCTTCTTCTTCCGAGTTGGTTCCTCTGTTTTTTCAAAATGTTGTTCGTTTGCATGGTATTCCGGAGAATATCGTTTCTGACAGAGGGACCCAATTCGTGTCTAGATTTTGGCGGGCATTCTGTGCTAGGATGGGCATAGATTTGTCTTTTTCGTCTGCTTTCCATCCTCAGACTAATGGCCAGACCGAGCGGACTAATCAGACCTTGGAGACATATTTGAGGTGTTTTGTGTCTGCGGATCAGGATGATTGGGTTGCTTTTTTGCCTTTGGCGGAGTTCGCCCTCAATAATCGGGCCAGCTCTGCCACCTTGGTGTCCCCGTTTTTCTGTAATTCGGGGTTTCATCCTCGATTTTCCTCCGGTCAAGTGGAATCTTCGGATTGTCCTGGAGTGGATGCTGTGGTGGAGAGGTTGCATCAGATTTGGGGGCAGGTGGTGGACAATTTGAAGTTGTCCCAGGAGAAGACTCAGCTTTTTGCCAACCGCCGTCGTCGTGTTGGTCCTCGGCTTTGTGTTGGGGACTTGGTGTGGTTGTCTTCTCGTTTTGTCCCTATGAGGGTTTCTTCTCCTAAGTTTAAGCCTCGGTTCATCGGCCCGTACAAGATATTGGAGATTCTTAACCCTGTGTCCTTCCGTTTGGACCTCCCTGCATCCTTTTCGATTCATAATGTTTTTCATCGGTCATTGTTGCGCAGGTATGAGGTACCGGCTGTGCCTTCCGTTGAGCCTCCTGCTCCGGTGTTGGTTGAGGTTGAGTTGGAGTACGTTGTGGAAAAGATCTTGGACTCTCGTGTTTCCAGACGGAAACTCCAGTATCTGGTCAAATGGAAGGGATACGGTCAGGAGGATAATTCTTGGGTCACTGCCTCTGATGTTCATGCCTCCGATCTTGTCCGTGCCTTTCATAGGGCTCATCCTGATCGCCCTGGTGGTTCTGGTGAGGGTTCGGTGCCCCCTCCTTGAGGGGGGGGTACTGTTGTGAAATTGGATTCTGGGCTCCCCCGGTGGCCACTTGTGGAATTGTACTTGTGTGCATCATCCCCTCTGTTCACCTGCTCCTATCAGGATGTGGGAGTCGCTATATAACCTTGCTCCTCTGTCAGTTTCATGCCGGTCAACAATGTAATCAGAAGCCTTTCTGTGCATGTTCCTGCTACTAGACAACTCCCAGCTAAGTTGGACTTTTGTCCTTGTGTGTTTTTGCATTTTGTTCCTGTTCACAGCTGCTGTTTCGTTACTGTGTCTGGAAAGCTCTTGTGAGCGGAAATTGCCACTCTGGTGTTATGAGTTAATGCTAGAGTCTTAAAGTAATTTCTGGATGGTGTTTTGATAGGGTTTTCTGCTGACCATGAAAGTGCCCTTTCTGTCTTCTTTCTATCTAGTAAGCGGACCTCGATTTTTGCTAAACCTATTTTCATACTACGTTTGTCATTTCATCTAAAATCACCGCCAATATATGTGGGGGCCTCTGTCTGCCTTTTGGGAAAATTTCTCTAGAGGTGAGCCAGGACTGTCTTTTCCTCTGCTAGGATTAGGTAGTTCTCCGGCTGGCGCTGGGCATCTAGGGATAAAAAAAACGTAGGCATGCTACCCGGCCACTTCTAGTTGTGCGGCAGGTTTAGTTCATGGTCAGTATAGTTTCCATCTTCCAAGAGCTAGTTCTCATATATGCTGGGCTATGTTCTCTCGCCATTGAGAATCATGACAGGACAGGTTCCCTTCAATTTCAGTTCTTGTGTCTGCGTGGCTTTTGCAGGACACGATGCCGGCTGCACAGCAGGGGAACAGCTGGCGGTGCTGAACCCCACTGACACATTGGCTGGTGTTTTTCTCTGTGCAGCTAGCAGTACCGGGCCCCAACTGGCGGTGTTGGAGCCCGGGGTCAGCAGGAGGAGGAGATGGAGCAGAGTGTAGGCCGAAGCCTGCACTGGCGGCAGCTTTTGGGTCTGTTGTGCCTGCGTGGCAGTTGCAGGACACGTTGCCGGCTGCACAGCAGGGGA
Organism: Ranitomeya variabilis; assembly: GCF_051348905.1. Taxonomy (NCBI): domain Eukaryota; kingdom Metazoa; phylum Chordata; class Amphibia; order Anura; family Dendrobatidae; genus Ranitomeya; species Ranitomeya variabilis. The sequence goes on along the minus strand of NC_135239.1, from coordinate 68,856,566 downwards.
ACAGCTGGCGGTGCTGAACCCCACTGACACATTGGCTGGTGTTTGGCTCTGTGCAGCTAGCAGTACCGGGCCCCTACTTGAACCAATTTCAAAGGTAACCTTTAACCCCCCCTCAGGGGTTACAAAGTAGAAGAGCCACAGCTTATGCAGCAGTAGTGCTGCACAAGTCAAAGGTTGCTCTTTTAATTTTGCTCCTTGCACACGCTGAATGAAACACGTATAACATTTAGCCCTTTATACAGTCAAACTGTGTTGGAGGCGCGAGTTCCCTTTGTAATGAGACGCAGCACAGATGTCAAGAATCCCACCTTGGTGCTGGGTGCAGCCTCCTGAGCGTTGTTATTTGCTGTACAGGAGTCTGCGCTGTCGTGTTATCCCCTGGCCTAGCGCTGTTAGCGCTGCCCATCTTCTGACCTCATTTAATGTCGGCCGCTGCGGTTCGCGATGACCATGAATCCCAGCCCCGCGGTGTCTTAACATTGTTAAAACACTGCGGGGCTGTGATTCATGGCCTGGCGCAGCACATATGTTCGCCTCTCGCACTCGGGTCCTTACACCCGCTGCAGACTGTGCGGCGTCAGCTGATCCCTTATCGCATGCCACGGCCATGAAGCCGCACAGTCTGAGGAAGGCGGAAGGAGATGAGGGACAGGCGAAGAAATGCACCGTTCATGCCCATCAATCACACCCTCGCAGTCCCAATAAATAAGACAACGAGGGGCGTTGTGTGGGTCAGGGCGGCCGCAGAGGCGCAGCCAGCCAAACAATGATGCCAGAAGACGGGCAGCGTTACCAAGGGGGTTGCAGCGTGTCATTACAAAGGAAAGTCACACCACCGGGACGGTTAAATGGTCACACAGAGGACACATTTTAGACGTGTTTTCAGTTCCACATGTGCGAGGAGAATACGTTTATGAGCCACCTTGCACACATGCAGCATTACCGCTGTACAAGGTGGCCTTTAAAACGTACAAACGCCTGGGGGAGGGGGGACAGGTTCCCTTCAATTTCAGTTCTTGTGTCTGCGTGGCTTTTGCAGGACACGATGCCGGCTGCACAGCAGGGGAACAGCTGGCGGTGCTGAACCCCACTGACACATTGGCTGGTGTTTTTCTCTGTGCAGCTAGCAGTACCGGGCCCCAACTGGCGGTGTTGGAGCCCGGGGTCAGCAGGAGGAGGAGATGGAGCAGAGTGTAGGCCGAAGCCTGCACTGGCGGCAGCTTTTGGGTCTGTTGTGCCTGCGTGGCAGTTGCAGGACACGTTGCCGGCTGCACAGCAGGGGAACAGCTGGCGGTGCTGAACCCCACTGACACATTGGCTGGTGTTTGGCTCTGTGCAGCTAGCAGTACCGGGCCCCAACTGGCGGTGTTGGAGCCCGGGCTCTGCAGGGGGAGCAGAGTGTAGGCCGAAGCCTACTTGAACCAATTTCAAAGGTAACCTTTAACCCCCCCTCAGGGGTTACAAAGTAGAAGAGCCACAGCTTATGCAGCAGTAGTGCTGCACAAGTCAAAGGTTGCTCTTTTAATTTTGCTCCTTGCACACGCTGAATGAAACACGTATAACATTTAGCCCTTTATACAGTCAAACTGTGTTGGAGGCGCGAGTTCCCTTTGTAATGAGACGCAGCACAGATGTCAAGAATCCCACCTTGGTGCTGGGTGCAGCCTCCTGAGCGTTGTTATTTGCTGTACAGGAGTCTGCGCTGTCGTGTTATCCCCTGGCCTAGCGCTGTTAGCGCTGCCCATCTTCTGACCTCATTTAATGTCGGCCGCTGCGGTTCGCGATGACCATGAATCCCAGCCCCGCGGTGTCTTAACATTGTTAAAACACTGCGGGGCTGTGATTCATGGCCTGGCGCAGCACATATGTTCACCTCTCGCACTCGGGTCCTTACACCCGCTGCAGACTGTGCGGCGTCAGCTGATCCCTTATCGCATGCCACGGCCATGAAGCCGCACAGTCTGAGGAAGGCGGAAGGAGATGAGGGACAGGCGAAGAAATGCACCGTTCATGCCCATCAATCACACCCTCGCAGTCCCAATAAATAAGACAACGAGGGGCGTTGTGTGGGTCAGGGCGGCCGCAGAGGCGCAGCCAGCCAAACAATGATGCCAGAAGACGGGCAGCGCTACCAAGGGGGTTGCAGCGTGTCATTACAAAGGAAAGTCACACCACCGGGACGGTTAAATGGTCACACAGAGGACACATTTTAGACGTGTTTTCAGTTCCACATGTGCGAGGAGAATACGTTTATGAGCCACCTTGCACACATGCAGCATTACCGCTGTACAAGGTGGCCTTTAAAACGTACAAACGCCTGGGGGAGGGGGGACAGGTTCCCTTCAATTTCAGTTCTTGTGTCTGCGTGGCTTTTGCAGGACACGATGCCGGCTGCACAGCAGGGGAACAGCTGGCGGTGCTGAACCCCACTGACACATTGGCTGGTGTTTGGCTCTGTGCAGCTAGCACATCTGGGCCCCAACTGGCGGTGTTAGAGCCCAGGGTCAGCAGGAGGAGGAGAGGGAGCAGAGTGTAGGCCGAAGCCTTCACTGGAGCAAGTTGAAAGGGAAACTTTAACCCCCCCCCCCCAGGCGTTTGTAGCTGAAAGAGCCATCGTATACAGCACTAATGCTGGAAAAGGTAAACTTAGCTCTTTTAAATATGGTCCTTGCACATGCTGAACCTAACACTTATGAAAAGTGTCCCCTCCTACCGTGATACCGTCCGGTAGGTGGAACTTTCCTTTGTGATGTGACGCAGCACAGCCGTCATTCTTACCCCCTTGGCGCCGTGCGCCGCCTCCTCAGCGTTGTTTGAATCAGTCCCGGAGCCTGCGCTGTTAGGTTAGCCCTTGGCCATGCACACATTTTGCGCTGCCCGTCTTCTGACATCATTTGGTGTCAGGCTGGCTGCGCCTGTGCGGCCGCGCTGGCCGAGAGCCCGCCTCGTACTGTCTTCTGATTTAATCCCACTGGGGGCCAGAGATCCATGGACATGCGCAGTGCATATCTGAACCTCCACCTCTCACTCATCTCCCTATGGCTTCTTCTGACTGTGCGGTGTCACGGCCGTGGCATGCTATTCGGGACCAGCTGACACCGCACAGTTTGAATAAGCCGTAGGGAGATGAGTGAGAGGTGGAGGTTCAGATATGCACTGCGCATGTCCATGGATCTCTGGCCCCCAGTGGGATTAAATCAGAAGACAGTACGAGGCGGGCTCTCGGCCAGCGCGGCCGCACAGGCGCAGCCAGCCTGACACCAAATGATGTCAGAAGACGGGCAGCGCAAAATGTGTGCATGGCCAAGGGCTAACCTAACAGCGCAGGCTCTGGGACTGATTCAAACAACGCTGAGGAGGCGGCGCACGGCGCCAAGGGGGTAAGAATGACGGCTGTGCTGCGTCACATCACAAAGGAAAGTTCCACCTACCGGACGGTATCACGGTAGGAGGGGACATTTTTCATAAGTGTTAGGATCAGCATGTGCAAGGAGCACCACGAAAAGAGGCACTTTTTCCCTTTGCATCATTACTGCTGCACAAGGTGGCTCCTTCAGTAACAAACGCCTGGGGGGGGGGGACAGGTTCCCTTAAATTTAACTTGTTGTGCCTGCGTGGCGGTCGCAGTACACGTTGCCGGCTGCACAGCAGGGGAACAGCTGGCGGTGCTGAACCCCACTAACACATTGGCGAGGTGTTTGGCTCTGTGCGGACAGCACTTCTGGACGGCAACTAGCGGTGTTGGAGCCCAGGGACAGGTGGAGGAGGAGGAGGTAGGAGGAGGTAGGAGGGATTGCCATACACACAGCAGGGGAACAGCTGACGTTACTGAACCCCAATAACAGAGGAGGGACTGTTGACTGTGCGTACAGCACTTCTGGACGGCAACTGGCGGTGTTGGAGCCCAGGGTCAGGTGGAGGAGGAGGTAGGAGGGATTGCCACACACACAGCAGGGGAACAGCTGACGTTACTGAACCCCAATAACTGAGGAGGGACTGTTGACTGTGCGTACAGCACTTCTGGACGGCAACTGGCGGTGTTGGAGCCCAGGGACAGGTGGAGGAGGAGGAGGTAGGAGGAGGTAGGAGGGATTGCCACACACACAGCAGGGGAACAGCTGACGTTACTGAACCCCAATAACAGAGGAGGGACTGTTGACTGTGCGTAGAGCACTTCTGGACGGCAACTGGCGGTGTTGGAGCCCAGGGTCAGGTGGAGGAGGAGGAGGTGGAGGAGGTAGGAGGGATTGCCACACACACAGCAGGGGAACAGCTGACGTTACTGAACCCCAATAACAGAGGAGGGACTGTTGACTGTGCGTACAGCACTTCTGGACGGCAACTGGCGGTGTTGGAGCCCAGGGTCAGGTGGAGGAGGAGGAGGTGGAGGAGGTAGGAGGGATTGCCACACACACAGCAGGGGAACAGCTGACGTTACTGAACCCCAATAACAGAGGAGGGACTGTTGACTGTGCGTACAGCACTTCTGGACGGCAACTGGCGGTGTTGGAGCCCAGGGACAGGTGGAGGAGGAGGAGGTAGGAGGAGGTAGGAGGGATTGCCACACACACAGCAGGGGAACAGCTGACGTTACTGAACCCCAATAACAGAGGAGGGACTGTTGACTGTGCGTACAGCACTTCTGGACGGCAACTGGCGGTGTTGGAGCCCAGGGACAGGTGGAGGAGGAGGAGGTAGGAGGAGGTAGGAGGGATTGCCACACACACAGCAGGGGAACAGCTGACGTTACTGAACCCCAATAACAGAGGAGGGACTGTTGACTGTGCGTACAGCACTTCTGGACGGCAACTGGCGGTGTTGGAGCCCAGGGACAGGTGGAGGAGGAGGAGGTAGGAGGAGGTAGGAGGGATTGCCACACACACAGCAGGGGAACAGCTGACGTTACTGAACCCCAATAACAGAGGAGGGACTGTTGACTGTGCGTACAGCACTTCTGGACGGCAACTGGCGGTGTTGGAGCCCAGGGTCAGGTGGAGGAGGAGGAGGTGGAGGAGGTAGGAGGGATTGCCACACACACAGCAGGGGAACAGCTGACGTTACTGAACCCTAATAACAGAGGAGGGACTGTTGACTGTGCGTACAGCACTTCTGGACGGCAACTGGCGGTGTTGGAGCCCAGGGACAGGTGGAGGAGGAGGAGGTAGGAGGAGGTAGGAGGGATTGCCACACACACAGCAGGGGAACAGCTGACGTTACTGAACCCCAATAACAGAGGAGGGACTGTTGACTGTGCGTACAGCACTTCTGGACGGCAACTGGCGGTGTTGGAGCCCAGGGACAGGTGGAGGAGGAGGAGGTAGGAGGAGGTAGGAGGGATTGCCACACACACAGCAGGGGAACAGCTGACGTTACTGAACCCCAATTACAGAGGAGGGACTGTTGACTGTGCGTACAGCACTTCTGGATGGCAACTGGCGGTGTTGGAGCCCAGGGACAGGTGGAGGAGGAGGAGGTAGGAGGAGGTAGGAGGGATTGCCACACACACAGCAGGGGAACAGCTGACGTTACTGAACCCCAATAACAGAGGAGGGACTGTTGGCTGTGCGTACAGCACTTCTGGACGGCAACTGGCGGTGTTGGAGCCCAGGGTCAGGTGGAGGAGGAGGAGGTAGGAGGAGGTAGGAGGGATTGCCACACACACAGCAGGGGAACAGCTGACGTTACTGAACCCCAATAACAGAGGAGGGACTGTTGACTGTGCGTACAGCACTTCTGGACGGCAACTGGCGGTGTTGGAGCCCAGGGACAGGTGGAGGAGGAGGAGGTAGGAGGAGGTAGGAGGGATTGCCACACACACAGCAGGGGAACAGCTGACGTTACTGAACCCCAATAACAGAGGAGGGACTGTTGACTGTGCGTACAGCACTTCTGGACGGCAACTGGCGGTGTTGGAGCCCAGGGTCAGGTGGAGGAGGAGGAGGTGGAGGAGGTAGGAGGGATTGCCACACACACAGCAGGGGAACAGCTGACGTTACTGAACCCCAATAACAGAGGAGGGACTGTTGACTGTGCGTACAGCACTTCTGGACGGCAACTGGCGGTGTTGGAGCCCAGGGTCAGGTGGAGGAGGAGGAGGTGGAGGAGGTAGGAGGGATTGCCACACACACAGCAGGGGAACAGCTGACGTTACTGAACCCCAATAACAGAGGAGGGACTGTTGACTGTGCGTACAGCACTTCTGGACGGCAACTGGCGGTGTTGGAGCCCAGGGACAGGTGGAGGAGGAGGAGGTAGGAGGAGGTAGGAGGGATTGCCACACACACAGCAGGGGAACAGCTGACGTTACTGAACCCCAATAACAGAGGAGGGACTGTTGACTGTGCGTACAGCACTTCTGGACGGCAACTGGCGGTGTTGGAGCCCAGGGTCAGGTGGAGGAGGAGGAGGTGGAGGAGGTAGGAGGGATTGCCACACACACAGCAGGGGAACAGCTGACGTTACTGAACCCCAATAACAGAGGAGGGACTGTTGACTGTGCGTACAGCACTTCTGGACGGCAACTGGCGGTGTTGGAGCCCAGGGACAGGTGGAGGAGGAGGAGGTAGGAGGAGGTAGGAGGGATTGCCACACACACAGCAGGGGAACAGCTGACGTTACTGAACCCCAATAACAGAGGAGCGACTGTTGGGACTGTGCGGACAGCACTTCTGGACGGCAACTAGCGGTGTTGGAGCCCAGGGACAGGTGGAAAAGCAGAGGAACACAATGTAGGCCGAAGCCTGAGAAAGTCGAAAGGGAACCTTTAACCCCCCCCAAGGCGTTTGTAGCTGAAAGAGCCAGCTTGTGCAGCACAAAAGATGCAAAAGGAAAAGGTGGCTCTTTTCATCACGCTCCTTGCAAACACAGAACTAAACACTTATAAAATGTGTCCCCTGAAACCGTGAAACCGTCCCGGAGGTGGGACTTTCCTTCGTAATATGACGCAGCACAGCCGTCATTCCTACCCCCCCCCCGGGGCCGTGCCCCGGCTCCTCAGCGTTGTTTGATTCCGTCCCGGAGCCTGCGCTGTTAAGTTATCCCTTGGCCAGGCACACTTAGCGCTGCCCATCTTCTGACATCATTTGGTGTCAGGCTGGCTGTGCCTGTGCGGCCGCGCTGGACGAGAGCCCGCCTCGCAGTGTCTTCTGATTTTATCCCACTGGGGGCCTGGGATCCATGGCCATGCGCAGTGCATATCCTCGCCTCTCACTCCCCTCCCTACGGCTTCTTAAGAGTGTGCGGTGTCACGACCGTGGCATGCTATTAGGGACCAGCTGACACCGAACAGTCTGAAGAAGCCATAGGGAGATGAGTGAGAGGTGGAGGTTCAGATATGCAATGCGCATGTCCATGGATCCCAGGCCCCCAGTGGGATTAAATCAGAAGACACTGCGAGGCGGGCTCTCGGCCAGCGCGGCCGCACAGGCGCAGCCATCCTGACACCAAATGATGCCAGCCAGAAGACGGGCAGCGCTAAGTGTGCCTGGCCACGGGATAACATAACAGCGCAGGCTCCGGGACGGAATCAAACAACGCTGAGAAGCCGGGGCGCAGCGCCGGGGGGGTAGGAATGACGGCTGTGCTGCGTCATATTACGAAGGAAAGTCCCACCTCCGGGACGGTTTTACGGTATCAGTGGACACATTTTATAAGTGTTAAGTTCTGCGTGTGCAAGGAGCTAAACCAAAATAGCTACCTTTTCCTTGTGCAGCATTACTGCTGCACAAGGTGGCTCTTTCAGTAACAAACGCCTTGGGGGGGGGGGGGACAGATTCCCTTACATTTCAGTTGTTGTGTCAGCGTGGCGGTCGCATGACACATTGCCGGCTACACAGCTGGGGATCAGCTGACGTTACTGAAACCCAATAACACTGGGTCGTATGTTTTGACTGTGCAGACGGCACTTCTGAGCCTCAACTGGCGGTGTTGGAGCCCAGGAATTTAAGTTCAGGTGGTAGAAAGATGAACACAACAGGAGACCTGGATAACGTATACAGTGACCTAATTATTTAATCAGGAGGAGGAGTGGCAAATTCCTGCGAGATCCAGGCCTTGTTCATTTTCAGGAAAGTAAGCCGGTCAACGTTATCGGAGGATAGTCGCATGCGACGGTCAGTTAGTACACCACCTGCAGCACTAAAGACACGTTCCGATAATACACTGGCCGCAGGGCAAGACAGCACCTCCAATGCATACTGGCTTAGCTCTGGCCATGTATCCAGCTTTGAGACCCAAAACTTGAAAGGGGAAGAGCCGTCTGGGAGTACAGCAAGAGGGCAAGACATGTAGTCTGTCACCATCTGACGGAACCGTTGCCTCCTGCTGACTGGAGCCGTCTGTGATGGTGTAGACTTTTGTGGGGGGCACAGAAAACTGTGCCACAGTTGGGCCATACTGGTCTTGCCTTGGGCAGAGGCACTGCTTCTGCTCCCTCTTTGTGCAGAGCCTCCACCACTGCCTGGACGCACTGAGCTGCTTTGGAATGCACTAGCAGAACTTCTCTCAGTTGGAATGGAGAAGATGATGGAATTGACCAGTGTGTCTTGGTACTCCCGCATTTTTCGCTCCCGGTTCAATGGTGTGATGAGGCTTTCTACGTTGTCCCGGTAGCGAGGATCGAGGAGGGTGAACACCCAATAATCAGACATGTTGAGAATGTGGGCGATGCGGCGGTCGTTTCTCAGGCACTGCAGCATGTAATCCACCATGTGCTGCAGACTGCCAACTGCCCAAGAAACGCTGTCCCCTGCTGGAGGCGTGATCTCTGCCCGCTCGTCATCACCCCACCCTCGCTGTACACACTGAGTACTGAACAATTCGGTAACTCCCTCCTCTGGACGGACGTCTTCCTCCTCCATTGACTCCTCCTCATCCTCCTCACAAACTGTCCCCTGCCTACGCGTTTGTGAGGAACCACGTGGCGCTGACTGTCCAGAAGATGATGGAAATGGTGAATCCTCATCCTCCACCTCTTCCACAACATCATCCCTTAGCGCTTGCAGTGATTTTTCAAGCAGGCAGATAAGGGGGACAGTCATGCTGACTAGTGCATCATCTGCACTCGCCATCCGCGTGGAATAATCAAAGGGACGCAAAACCTGGCAGACGTCATTCATAGTGGCCCACTCTGTGGTTGTGAAGTCTGTACGGCGCTGACTGCGACTTTTTTGCGCCTGAAGCAGCTGGTACTCCATTACAGCTTGCTGCTGCTCACACAACCGCTCCAACATATGTAACGTGGAATTCCACCTGGTAGGTAGGTCACATATGATGCGATGTTCCGGCAGGCGGTGTCGGCGCTGCAGAGCCGCAATGCGCGCTTTTGCCGTGCTGGAACGCCGCAAGTGAGCACACTCTAGGCGGACCTTGTGCAGCAGTGCATCAAGATCCGGATAGTCCCTCAAAAAGCTCTGCACGACCAAATTGAGCACATGTGCCAGACATGGGATGTGAGTGAGGTTGCCGAGGCCCAGAGCTGCCACCAGATTTCGGCCATTATCACACACTACCATGCCTGGCTGGAGATTCGCTGGCACAAACCACACATCGCTCTCCTGCTTGATGGCATTCCAGAGCTCCTGCGCTGTGTGGCTACGATTCCCCCAAAAAATTAATTTCAACACGGCCTGTTGACGTTTGGCCACGGCTGTGCTCATGTCGGTCGTAACAGGTACACGTTCATCACGGGTCCATGTGGAGGTGGACTGTGACGGCTCCTGCAGCGATGATTCTGAGGAACTGGTGTAAGAGGAGGAGTCAATGCGTACAGAATGGATTCCTGCAATCCTTGGAGTGGGCAGGACACGTCCTGCGCCACTCGCACGGTCTGTACCCGGCTCAACGACATTAACCCAATGGGCAGTGAGGGAAAGGTATCGCCCCTGTCCATGTTGACTGGTCCACGCATCGGTGGTGAGGTGGACCTTGCTACTGACGGCGTTCAGTAGCGCGTGTTTTATGTGTCCCTCCACATGCTTGTGCAGGGCAGGGACGGCTTGCCTGCTGAAGTAAAAGCGGCTGGGCACATTGTACTGTGGGACTGCCAATGACATCAAGTCACGGAAGCTGTCAGTCTCCACCAGCCTGAATGACAGCATTTCCAGTGACAGAAGTTTGGCAATGCCTGCAGTCAGAGCCTGTGCTCGTGGGTGGTTTGACGAGAAAGGCCGCCTTTTCTCCCATGCCTGTACTACCGATGGCTGTAGACTGGGCTGGGAGTGTGTGGATGACTGGGAAAGTGGTGCTGCGGGTGGAATTACAGCGGGTCTCTGGACAACAGGGCCAGAGGTTCTTCCACGGCGATCCTGGGAGGAAGCCGAACCAGCTGCGTGTGAGCTAGAGAAAGAGGCAACACGAGCTGAAGAGGTGGTAGCTGCCGCTGTTGGTTGGCCTACCTCTTCAGTGTGTTTTTCTAACTCCGCCGGGTGCCTGTTGCGCACATGTTTCCACATGTTGGAGGTATTGAGGTTGCTGACATTTTTCCCTCTTTTGACTTTTTGATGACACACCTTGCATCTGACATAGCAAATGTCATCTGCAACTGTGTCAAAAAAGGACCAGGCACTGCAAGTCTTGGGAGCGCCCTTTTTGGCTTTTGGAAGAGACATGCTCCTAATGGGTGCCAAAGCGGAGGCTGCAGGATCCGCAGTCTTCCCCCTCCCTCTCCCTCTTTGGGCCGTACGGGGAATCTCTTCCTCAGAGCTGCTCCCACCACCTTCCTGTCCCTCACGCCAAGATGGGTCGAGGACCTCATCATCTACACTACCCTCTGCCCCCAACTGCTCCTCCTGGGCAGTCTCAGCAGCAGAGCACGCACCAGTAAGTGGCACCTGAGTGTCATCATCAGCTGATGCGGCCTGCGATGTGGTGACCGGAGCCACTGGCCCACCCGCCTCTTCAGAGGAAGACAGAAAAAGCTGTTGGGCATCACTGCACCCTGCCTCTTCTTCCATTTCTCCAATGCTGCTTGGCTGGCCCCCTGTTTCCAAGCCAAGAGATTCAGAGAACAGAAGTAGAGACGGCTCATGTCCTGGGCTCTCTGTCTGCCTGGGCAATTTGGCAGGTGGTGAAGAGACAGATGGCTGCTCTCCAGTGCTCTGTGTCTGAGAGGATGTGGCACTAATGGAAGTTGATGCATTAGCTGCCATCCATCCGACAACAGCTTCAATTTGTTCTTGACGCAGCAGCGGTGTACGGCGCTCTGACACAAAGCTGCGCATGAACGACTGTTGCCTGGTGAAAGTGGGTGCTGATGAGTCACCGGTGCCCGCAGCAGGCACAGAATCCCCACGTCCCCTCCCTGCTCCGCGCCCACGCCCACGTGCCTTACTCACTGCCTTCTTCATCTTGGTTGACTGATAAAGATAAGCAGAAAAGTACTAACGGATTTGTGTGCTTATTCCTGAGCAACTCCTCCTAACAGATATAAGAAACACTAATTTTCTAAAGTGTGGACTAGACTTTAATATGAGCTAATGTGGCCTACACAAATGTAAAGTGGTGTAACTGGTGTGTTTGGTGAACTTTATTATTTATTTATTTTTTGGGGGCTGAACTGACAACAGATAGAGCTGCAGTCACACGGAGACCGTGCAGACAGACGTAAACGGCGCTGCAAGGCCCAAAAACCCTCCTCTACGTTATCCTATGTAGTGTTTTTCAACAAGTTAGCTGGAGACGGGTGGAAAGACACTAATAGGATTTTTTTAAATAAATTAGCAGCAACCTACACTACTTGAAAAAAAAGAAAATTGATTTGGCGGTATGACGCAGTGAACAACCCTGAGCTGGAGACAACCAGGCTATGGCTGCTCACAGACTACAGGGCGAGCTGCAATCACACGGAGACCGTGCAGACAGCCGTAAACGGCGCTGCAAGGCCCAAAAACCCTCCTCTACTTTATCCTATGTAGTGTTTTTCCACAAATTAGCTGGAGACGGGTGGAAAGACACTAATAGGATTTTTTTTAATAAATTAGCAGCAGACTACACTACTTGAAAAAAAAATAAAATTGATTTGGCGGTATGACGCAGTGAACAACCCTGAGCTGGAGACAACCAGGCTATGGCTGCTCACAGACTACAGGGCGAGCTGCAATCACACGGAGACCGTGCAGACAGCCGTAAACGGCGCTGCAAGGCCCAAAAACCCTCCTCTACTTTATCCTATGTAGTGTTTTTCCACAAATTAGCTGGAGACGGGTGGAAAGACACTAATAGGATTTTTTTAAATAAATTAGCAGCAGACTACACTACTTGAAAAAAAATTAAAATTGATTTGGCGGTATGACGCAGTGAACAACCCTGAGCTGGAGACAACCAGGCTATGGCTGCTCACAGACTACAGGGCGAGCTGCAATCACACGGAGACCGTGCAGACAGCCGTAAACGGCGCTGCAAGGCCCAAAAACCCTCCTCTACTTTATCCTATGTAGTGTTTTTCCACAAATTAGCTGGAGACGGGTGGAAAGACACTAATAGGAGTTTTTTAAATAAATTAGCAGCAGACTACACTACTTGAAAAAAAATTAAAATTGATTTGGCGGTATGACGCAGTGAACAACCCTGAGCTGGAGACAACCAGGCTATGGCTGCTCACAGACTACAGGGCGAGCTGCAGTCACACGGAGACCGTGCAGACAGCCGTAAACGGCGCTGCAAGGCCCAAAAACCCTCCTCTACTTTATCCTATGTAGTGTTTTTCCACAAATTAGCTGGAGACGGGTGGAAAGACACTAATAGGATTTTTTTGAATAAATTAGCAGCAGACTACACTACTTGAAAAAAAAAAAAAAAAAAAAAAGAACAGTATGAGGCAATGAACCACCCTCCCTGAACTGAATACAACCAGCTATGGATGGCCTATGTGGCTGCACTCAGACTAGAGAGTGGGCTGCACTCACACACACACACACACACACACAGACCTTGCAGATCGCTGTGAAAACAGCGCTACAAGGCAAAAGCAAGGTGAATAGTAGGTGAACACAGCGGTTGCTAAATTCGCCTTTGGAAAGCACAAAGAAGCAAATCGCTATCTCTAAACTGGCCCTCAGTCAGCAAACAGCGTCCTGTCACTAACTGAATTCACAGCAGAGTGATCGCAAAATGGCGCCAGCGACTTTTAAACTGCAGCATGACATCATTTCAGCAGCCAATCACAGCCTTGCCAGTAGTTTCATGCCCTCCATGCTAAACAGGATGTGCCCACACTTGGAATCATTCTCATTGGCTGAATTTCTGCATTTTGAATCTTGGAACTTCCGATTCCGGTATCCGATACGCGGCAAGTATCGGAATCCCGGTATCGGAATTCCGATACCGCAAGTATCGGCCGATACCCGATACTTGCGGTATCGGAATGCTCAACACTAATGATAACACCAAATCTTTTTTTCCACTCATGGTTAATGTGGCACCCCAGGAGTCCAGGTACCACAGTGGTATTGCCTGCCTCTCAGGAAGGGTGATGCCATGCCTGGAGGCGAGGTGGATCCCTTTAACTGGTAACCTGTACATTCAACACTTTCTGACTCCAGGTCAGAAGGGGGAGCTCTAGACCCGGTTTCAGGGGAGATTCCCTATAGATATATTCTGGCTGGAGGAGGAGTTAGAGAGTAGTCTGTAGAGAGTGTGAGGGGAGAAGGAGCAACGGAGAAGTGAGGAGCTGGAGGGGAGCTGTGACTGAGCTCCCTCCAAGCTGAAGCGCAGGAACCAGACACCGGGAGTCCGAGGCAGTGTGGGACTGTATGCCCCACAGCAGAAACCAGAGGGCAGGAGATTTCAAGTTTCATGTCCACAACTACACCCGAAGGAACAGCAGCATATAGAGCCCAGATTCGCCGCAAGTAGGGACACCTGTAAAAAGGCTTGCGTTGCCTGCCATGCGGGTACTGTCCTACTTATAGGACAGACAGAGGACCTTGTGTGAAGCCTCAGGCAGCAAGGGACGCTTACTTCAGCACAGTAAGGAAGGCTTCCAACCCCACCTGGCTAAGGGGACTCCAAATCGCTTCCAGGCTGCCCGGATCCCAAGATAACCTGTAACCTGTGTCTCATACAGTGAATACATCAGTAAAAGGTAAAGAGACTGCAAAACCTGTGTCTTGTAATTCCTTTCTGCACCCTAACACCCATCATCCTTTACCAACTACACCGGGAGCCCTGGGGACTAAGCTTCATCTGTGGGAAGCCATTCCAACTCTGCTGCAATTCCATCAGCCCCCAGCGGACCCCCCTTCTGAGCAGCGTTGGTCATCCTTGACCAAGTACCACAGGTGGCATCACGAACATTTTCCATTTTCCACAAACTTCCCCTTTAAAGAATTTCCCTTTAACTTGGATGCCCAGGGCCACGGACCGGGTCACTGCCACCGTGACTACCTCTTTAATGACCACCGGACCTGGCCAGAGTACCCCAAGGCATTCCAGTTAGTGGTTGGGTGAAGCCATTTATTGTCAAACTACTGTGTTTTCTCTTTTTAAATCATAATGACAACCGAAAACATCCAAATGACCCGGATCAAAAGTTCACATACCCCATTTCTTAATACCGCCCTCTAACATCAATGACAGCTTGAAGTCTTTTGTGGTAGTTGTGGATGAGGTTCTTTATTTTCTCAGATGGTAAAGCTGCCCACTCTTCTTGGCCAAAAGTCTCCAGGTACTGTAAATTCCTGGGCTGTCCAGCATGAACTGTGCACTTCAGATCTCCCCAGAATGGCACAATGATATTGAGGTCAGAAGACTGAGATGGCCACTTCAGAACCATCACTTTGTTCTGCTGTATCCAATGACAGGTTGACTTGGCCTTGTGTTTTGGATCGTTGTCATGGTGGAACGTCCAATTACGTCCCATGCACAGCTTCCGGGCTGATGATTGCAAATTTGCCACCAGTATTTGCTGATAATGTGCTGCATTCATCTTTCCTTCATCTTTGACCAAGTTTCCTGTGCCTTTGTAGCTCACACATCCCCAAATCAGCAATCCACCTCCGTGCTTTACAGGAGGAATGGTGTTCCTTTTATCATAGGCCTTGTTGACCTCTGTCCAAATGTAACATTTATGGTTGTGGCCAAAAAGTTCAATTTTGGTCTCATCACTCCAAATTACCTTGTTCCAGAAGTTTTGAGGTTTGTCTCTGAGCTGTTTTGCATATTATAGGTGAGATACTTTGTGGCATTTGTGCAGTAATGGTGGAGCAGCCCCCAGACGCAGGACAACGGGGTACTCGGTACCGGGTCTATCGGTTCTGAAGATGTCACGGTGGCCCGACCCGGTCCGTGGTCCTGCTAAGGGGCGCCCAATAAAAGGTTTAGGTGACGGTGTAGGTCGCAGTAAATAACGAGGACACCGGGTTGCAGTCTCTTTACCTCTTTACTGAAGGCTTCGGCATCCGCAATCCAGAGCACTGTTAACAGGGCTGGCTGAGACCGGCCGGTCCGAAGGCACATCCAGAGTTCCCTTTGCAGGTGGAAATCAGTGTCTACCTTCTAGCGCCTGGGTGTTGTAGTACTTCCCTGCTGAGCACCACGGGATAGTCCTCACAACTGTCATGTATGTTTCTGTTCTTTCTCTCCGTCCCCCAGATGATATGGATAGGACGCACCCATATGACGGGGTAGGCCTGGAGTTATTTTATAGGGACCCTAGAGACGCCCCTCTCCCACAATTGCCTCCGTTGTCTTCATTAGGTGATTAAGGTGAGGCAGCCAACCTAAAATGAACTGCCCTGCCGTTGGTTTGAAGTAATGCGCAGAGCCCAATACTTCCTCGGCGTTCCAGCCACCGGCTACGCGCCTCAGAAGGATGTTGCCGATCTCGGGGCATGACTCCTACTGGTTCTATCGCCTTTGTGCTGTGATCTCGTTTCTCACTTCTCCACAATATACTTTGCTTCCTGTCCTTTCTTAAGATGCCGCCGCAATGAAGTGCAGGCGCAGCTCCGTAACGATCTGTCGTTTCGCTAGGCCTCTGTCAGGATCCCACCCCTGACAGGGACCCCCCCTGGATCTTCCCAAGCAACGCTCTTCTCTCACTAGATGTTACCTGGGAAAAACCCAGTCAGCTTCTCCCTAACTTCCTATCCAGCCCCCAGTTTTACCAGAGTGTGAGGAGTGGCCTAATACATAGAACCCTTTGCTCCCCCTGGTGGCCGGAGTGTGAAGTGTAATGTGTGACTGTGATACCTGGTCAGGTGAACTCCTTTAGTGCCATCAGACGTACCATCACTCCCCTTAGTGGTGGAGCGTCAGTACTGCAACGACCAGGACTCTGGGGCGCTGCACTCCCCCCCGGTTAAATCCAGTACTCCCGGACTGGGAAAGAAGAACAACAATACATGTTAGCAAAAGACATACAAAATTTTGAAATGCAATAAACAAGTAAATTTAACAGTGCTTCCCTTTATGGGAGGTGAGGACACTTGAACGTTACAAGCAAAAACATATTTACATAGTGCTTAAGATTCTAAATAACATTTATTAAATAACTGACTATAAATAACCATTATTACCCAGCCGGGCATTCTATCTACTAAGTGCAAATTCTGAACAATAATTTAACTTTTCCTTTAAGGGCGTAAGGGCAGGTACCCACTAAAGGCATACTACAAGACTAAAAGTGCAAATCAACATTTTCCTGAGCTCTCTTTCTCCTATGCAGAACTCTCTTGTCTACCCCCACGGGCCTACTGCATCTTTCCTTGGCTCTCTATTATTAGTTCCGATAATCACTTTAACTTCAATTTTATTCACATATTATTACCAACATTTCGATTCCTTATCACTATCTTTCTATCTACATACTACTAGGTAAAACATTATTACTATTCAACTTTCTTAAGGCAACATTATATTTTGGCTAATTGCAACAGTGAACATTCCCTTTAAGAGGGACATCTCAAGTCTCTTTGAGGTAGTGCAAACTATCAATTTGCAAGTCTGATAAAGCAAGAACTTCTGCGCTGTATCCAGGAACAGTCTCTTCAAAAAGCTCTTTTCTTTGTAAAACCAGTAGGGGGCACCTTTAAGAAGGTGCAACTATATACAGCAAAAGTTTGTGAATCATTCACCGTCCATGATTCGGCAGTCTTTTAGAACAATGGGGAAAACTTGTGCAAAAACAAACATAAAACAATAGCGATCCCGGGTCAACAAAGGGATCCCTTTAAGAACTAACCCTGGTCGGGTTTAAAGGCTGTCACACATAACGATATCGTTAACGATATCGTTGCAACTTCACGCTTTTGGTGACATAAGCAACGATCCCGCTAACGATCTCGTTATGTGTGACAGCGACCAACGATCAGGCCCCTGCTGGGAGATCGTTGGTCGATGGGAATGATCAGGAACTTTTTTTGGTCGCTGATCACCCGCTGTCATCGCTGGATTGGCGTGTGTGACGCCGATCCAGCGATGTGTTCACTTGTAACCAGGGTAAATATCGGGTTACTAAGTGCAGGGCCGCGCTTAGTAACCTGATATTTACCCTGGTTACCATTGTAAAAGTAAAAAAAAAACCACTACATACTCACATTCTGATGTCTTTCACGTCCCCCGGCGTCCACAGGGTTGACTGTGTCAGCGCCGGCCGTAAAGCAGAGCACAGCGGTGACGTCACCGCTGTTACTGCCGGCGCTGACACATTCAGTGCAGGGAAGTTCTCGGCAGCAGCGCGTGCATATTAGAAGCGCTCCTGCCGAAAGCAGTTTTAATCCTGTGGACGCCGGGGGACGTGACAGACATCAGAATGTGAGTATGAACTGTTTTTTTTTTTTACTTTTACAATTTTAACCAGGGTAAATATCGGGTTACTAAGCGCGGCCCTGCACTTAGTAACCCGATGTTTACCCTGGTTACCCGGGTGCTGCAGGGGGACTTCGGCATCGTTGAAGACAGTTTCAACGATGCCGAAGTCGTTCCCCTGATCGTTGGTCGCTGGAGAGAGCTGTCTGTGTGACAGCTCCCCAACGACCACACAACGACTTACCAATGATCACGGCCAGGTTGTATCGCTGGTCGTGATCGTTGGTAAGTCGTTTAGTGTAACGGTACATTTAGGCAGCAAGACAGCAGGAAAACAAACAGTTTACTATTTACATACTCGTGGCTCCGAGGTTTATTCTCATGGTAGGTTGCAAGGCACCATTCGGTAGCGAACACTTCCTGGCCTGGGAAGATCTGTGTTCGACTTCTCATCCGATGCGGTATCAATGTCACTAATCGGTTTTTCAGGTATAATCTGGGTTTGAATGTCAGTTTTGGGAGTAAGTTCAGTAGTAGAGATAATGCACACTGTAGTAGTAGTGCTGGGACTCGTCGGTTCAGAGGTAGTCTTAGTCGGGGCAGCAGGTGGCGCTGCGACGGGGCCTATCAATAGTTTCTCAGTCACCGGAGCAGGGTCGGCATTCTTACCTGCCGCAGCGGTGTCCTCGATGTAGGCTGGCTCTGCTGGTGGCGGCGTCCGCGACGGTGTTGCTCCTGTAGCGATGTAGGGAGCGGTGGCAGTGTTGAGGAATCCTCCGCAGGTGTCGTCCGGTATGCGGTCAGGGTGGTTACCCGCATCTGCAGGAGCTGGTCAATCAACTCCTCCATTCCGGCCTGCAGGAAATCAGTAACAGCGTTGGAGGTCTGGTTACAGTGCCCCTCCGGGTAGCTGGGGGAGTACTCTGCTCTGACCCCACGCTCTGGTCCTGGGCAGCTTGCCATGGCGTCCTCCACGTGGTTTTCTTCTTCCTGGTCCTTTTTCCGCTCTCTCCTTCGTGGGCGGTTTCGCTTTCTTTGTCTCCGCCCTCCATTGAGAATCAGGAGGCGGATCTCGGCTGCTGAAGCACACGTCCTCAAGGTACAGAAATACTTAGACTGGGCGGCCATTGTCTTTCGCGCTCTTCAGTTTGTTCACGCCCACAACTCCACACCCTTCTTCTTCTCCTGCGCTCCTCGTGGCGCTGTAATGGCGGTGGTTTTGGCGGGAATTTTTGGCGGCAAATAGCAATACACAGTCTGCAATAAATCACGGTTCAAGCACAATTCAGTCAGAGTTCCAAGGCACACATGACCTGATTCTTCAGGCTTAAGTAGATCCTGTTCATGACGCCAAGTTGGAGCGGCCCCCAGACGCAGGACAACGGGGTACTCGGTACCGGGTCTATCTGTTCTGAGGATGTCACGGTGGCCCGACCCGGTCCGTGGTCCTGCTAAGGGGCGCCCAATAAAAGGTGTAGGTGACGGTGTAGGTCGCAGTAAATAACGAGGACACCGGGTTGCAGTCTCTTTACCTCTTTACTGAAGGTTTCGGCATCCGCAATCCAAAGCACTGCTAACAGGGCTGGCTGAGACCGGCCGGTCCGAAGGCACATCCAGAGTTCCCTTTGCAGGTGGAAATAAGTGCCTACCTACTAGCGCCTGGGTGTTGTAGTACTTCCCTGCTGAGCACCACGGGATAGTCCTCACAACTGTCGTGTATGTTTCTGTTCTTTCTCTCCGTCCCCCAGATGATATGGATAGGACGCACCCGTATGATGGGGTAGGCCTGGAGTTATTTTATAGGGACCCTAGAGACGCCCCTCTCCCACAATTGCCTCAGTTGTCTTCATTAGGTGATTAAGGTGAGGCAGCCAACCTAAAATTAACTGCCCTGACGTTGGTTTGAAGTAATGCGTAGAGCCCAATACTTCCTCGGCGTTCCGGCCACCGGCTACGCGCCTCAGTAGGATGTTGCCAATCTCGGGGCACAACTCCTACTGGTTCTATCGCCTTTGTGCTGTGATCTCGTTTCTCACTTCTCCACAACATACTTTGCTTCGTGCCCTTTCTTAAGATGCCGCCGCAATGAAGTGCAGGTGCGGCTCCGTAACGACCTGTCGTTTCGCTAGGCCTCTGTCAGGATCCCACCCCTGACAGGGACCCCCCTGGATCTTCCCAAGCAACGCTCTTCTCTCACTAGATGTTACCTGGGCAAAACTCAGTCAGCTTCTCCCTAACTTCCTATCCAGCCCCCAGTTTTACCAGAGTGTGACGAGTGGCCTAATACATAGAACCCTTTGCTCCCCCTGGTGGCCGGAGTGTGAAGTGTAATGTGTGACTGTGATACCTGGTCAGGTGAACTCCTTTAGTGCCATCAGACATACCATCACTCCCCTTAGTGGCGGAGCGTCAGTACTGCAACGACCAGGACTCTGGAGCACTGCACTGGCTTCTTCTGGCGACTCGACCATGCAGCCCATTTTTCTTCAAGTGCCTCCTTATTGTGCTTCTTGAAACAGCCACACCGCTAGTTTTCAGAGAGTCCTGTATTTCAGCTGATGTTATTTGTGGGTTTTTCTTTGCATCCCGAACAATTGTGGATGACATTTTTATTGGTCTACCTGACCATGGTTTTGTTTTTCCAGAGCCCCTGATTTTCCATTTGTTAATCACAGTTTGAACGCTGCTGACTGGCATTATCAATTCCTTGGATATCTTTTTGTATCACTTTCCTGTTTTATACAGTTCAACTACCTTTTCCCGTAGATCCATTGACAATTATTTTGCTTTCCCCATGACTCACAATCCAGAAATATCAGTGGCTGGATGAAAGATGCAAGAGCCTGTCTGTATCCCAGAAACTCACTCAGCTTTTATGCAGACACACTGATTACAAGCAACCAGGTCACAGGTGAGGATGTTACCTTCAGTAGCCATTCAAACTCATTTGTGTCAACTTCTGTGCATGTTCTCAGGCCAAAATCACCAGGGTATGTAAACTTTTGATCAAGGTCATTTGGATGTTTTCGGTTGTCATTATGATTTAACCCCTTCCCGACCTGTGACGCCACGTAGGCGTCATGAAAGTCGGTGCCAATCCGACCTGTGACGCCTATGTGGCGTCATGGAGGGATCGCGTCCCTGCAGATCGGCTGAAAGGGTTAACTCCAATTTCACCCGATCTGCAGGGACAGGGGGAGTGGTACTTCAGCCCAGGGGGGGTGGCTTCACACCCTCGTGGCTACAATCGCTCTGATTGGCTGTTGAAAGTGGAACATCCAATCAGAGCGATTTGTAATATTTCACCTATGAAAATGGTGAAATATTACAATCCAGCCATGGCCGATGCTGCAATATCATTGGCCATGGCTGGAAACCCTGATCTGCCCCCCTCACCGCCACCAATCGCCTCCCCAGTCCTCCGTCCTGTTCTCAGCTCCCCTCCGTCCGCCTGTCCACTCCCCCATCCTGTCCGCTCCCCCTGTGCTCCGATCCCACCCCCATACTTACCGAGCCTCCCGGTATCTGTCCGTCTGCTCCATGGGCGCCACCATCTTTCAAAATGGCGGGTGCATGCGCAGTGCGCCAGCCGAATCTGCCGGCCGGCAGATTCGTTCCAGGTACATTTTGATCACTGTGATAAAACCTATCACAGTGATCAAAATAAAAAAAATTGTAAATGAACCCCCCCTTTATCACCCTCATAGGTAGGGACAATAATAAAAATAAAGAAAATATATTTACTTTTATTTTTATACTAGGGTTAGGGTTAGAACTAGAACTAGGGTTAGGGCTAGGGTTAGGGCTAGGGTTAGGGCTAGGGTTAGGGTTAGGGCTAGGGTTAGGGTTAGAATTAGGGTTAGAATTAGAATTAGGGTTAGAATTAGGCTATGTGCGCACGGTGCGAATTTCGTTGCGGATCCGTGGTGGATTGGCCGCTGCGGATTTGTAGCAGTTTTCCATCAGGTTTACAGTACCATGTAAACCTATGGAAAACCAAATCCGCTGTGCCCATGGTGCAGAAAATACCGCGCGGAAACGCTGCATTGTATTTTCCGCAGCATGTCAATTCTTTGTGCGGATTCCGCAGCGTTTTACACCTGTTCCGCAACAGGAATCCGCAGTTGAAATCCGCACAAAAAAACGCTGGAAATCCGTGGTAAATCCACAGGTAAAACGCAGTGCATTTTACCTGCGGATTTTTCAAAAATGGTGCGGAAAAATCTCACACGAATCCGCAACGTGGGCACATAGCCTTAGGGTTAGGGTTGGAATTAGAGTTAGAGTTGGAATTAGGGCTAGGGTTGGAAATAGGGTTAAGATTAGGCTTGTGGTTAGGGTTATGGTTAGGGTTAGGGGTGTGTTGGGGTTAGGGTTGGGATTAGGGTTAGGGTTGGGATTAGGGTTAGGATTAGGGTTGGGATTAGGGTTAGGGGTGTGCTGGGTTAGGGTTGTGATTAGGGGTTTGTTGGGGTTAGGGTTGTGATTACGGTTATGGCTAGAGTTGGGATTATGGTTAGGGGTGTGTTGGGGTTAATGTTGGAGTTAGAATTGAGGGGTTTCCACTGTTTAGGCACATCAGGGGTCTCCAAACGCAACATGGTGCCACCATTGATTCCAGCCAATCCTGCGTTCAAAAAGTCAAATGGTGCTCCCTCTCTTCCGAGCCCTGACGTGCGCCCAAACAGTGGTTTACCCCCACATATGGGGTACCAGCATTCTCAGGACAAACTGGGCAACAACTATTGGGGTCCAATTTCTCCTGTTACCCTTGCAAAAATAAAAAATTGCTGCAAGGAGAAAAGAGACAGCACTACCGTAATGCCTGCACACTACACCACACAAATATAATATGAAAAAGTAACAAGCTTTATTTGGTACACCATAACAAGAACATAAAACATAAGTAAAATGGTACAAGTGCCCCACTCAACAGTCCCCCCGTCATATTTAATATAATATGCCAACAGGATGTCACAGGAGAGATAAATTAAATAAATGCCAAATAAAAAGTTATAATATACATGATAACGTATGCAAACAATCCAGTGCACCCCAGACAGTATGGAAAAAATATATAATGATGAGATGAGATGGACGACCCAAAAGAAAACCCTGGATGTTCAAAAATGTAACCCACAACCATAGAAGCTGAAAATACCAGCAATGTTACGAATAATAGAAATCAACCCAAGCCATGTATGAATAAGCCATGAGAATAATATGGATCAGAGAAAAAATATATATATACCCAGGTATAGAAGGTAGGTCTCGCCAGGGTAAAAAGGAGTGTCCAGGCAAAGGGGGGACCGGAGAGATGGAAACCAGAGCGGGGCACCACTAAAACAACCCAACGCGTATCGCCGTAACCCGTACGGCTTTGTCGGGCCAAGAATGCAAACATTCCGCCGGGGTATGTAAACTTTTGAGCACAACTGTAAATGTAAGGTCCAGATCAAAGAAAGGGAAAAAGGGAGGCCTCACCCTTACCTGCACTAAATGCACAAGCCTGGAATAGCAGTCACCACTCATTATACAGTAAGTGCAACTATAATAGGTATATGTGCATACGTTTTACACATTTTTTTTTGTCATAAACAAGTAAACGCTGAAAAAATGCCTAGTGTGAACATAGCCTTAGGGTATATGCACACAAGTACTTGCAGCAGATGTTTTTGCAGCAAAGAGTGCTGGCAGGAAACATGCGTGCCATTTTTTATGCATTTTTACTTGCGTTTTTTTTCCCATTCACTTGAAGGGGTGAAAAACTGCAAAAACGCTGAAGGAACTGACATGCTGCAGATTGAAAAAAAATTATTTGAAGGTTCAAATCTGCGAGGAAAAAATAAGCAGCGTGTGCATGAGATTTCAGACACCTCATTCATTTTGCTGCTTAGGCTAGGTTCAGATTGCGTTAGTG
Source organism: Ranitomeya variabilis (assembly GCF_051348905.1). Lineage (NCBI taxonomy): Eukaryota > Metazoa > Chordata > Amphibia > Anura > Dendrobatidae > Ranitomeya > Ranitomeya variabilis. Next base: position 68,832,901 of record NC_135239.1, on the reverse strand, counting down.
CAATCCGTTTAGCGCGAGCGCTAGCGGATTGCGCTAACGCAATGTCTTTTTCGGGGCCGCGTTCAGGGGTCGCGTTAACGTCCCCGCTCTCGCAGATCCCCGATCTGCGAGAGCGGGGAACGGACCTCTGGCGCGCAGCGGACGCTGCAAGCAGCGTCTGAGGCGCGCTACAAAAGACCGGCACATCGCTAGCGCGTGCCGAAAATGACACGCGCTAGCAATGCGCTCTAACATTGCCGGCAATGGGAGCGCTAACGGACGCGGTGCACGGCGTTAATTTCGCCGTGCAACGCTATCCGTTAGCGCTATCCCATTAACGCAATGGGAACCTAGCCTTACTATAAAGTCCAGCAGTTTTTACCCTTGAAAATTAAGCAGCAAAAACGCAAAGTGCGAACAAACCCTTAGGAGTGTAAGTAATGAAAGTTTATAAGGAATGACTAAAATAAAAATATTTTTCTGCAGTGAAAAACGTCCCTTTAAAACAAATAACGCAATGATTTGTCAACATTTAATTTTGTACCGAGAAAATTTGCACAGCCATGTTAATGAGGCACAACCAAGGCACTTAATAACATAAGAGGAAGGAGACAGGCGCTAAAGATAATTTCAGTGTTATTATCATTGGGAGGTTAATGCAAGTCAAAAGGTCTTCTTATATTATCAGGATATGAAGTATAATGGGAGCGGTTTGCCAAGGGCCGGAGCTGGTAATGGAGACCATCACAGACTTCTAGCTCCACCTCTGGTGAATTCTTCTGCTTCTGACCAGAAGCACTTACCCACGGACGCAGCATCAGCTGCCACTCGGCCTCTTCCTCACGTTAATCTCTGTCTTTCCACTTCATCTCTCTGTGACTTTCTCAATTATGTTTCTGGTAACAGGCTGGTGAGAATGTAGCAGCAGCTTCATTAGGCCCTGCTGCCTGTAGCAATGAGTGTGCGCTGCCCATATTGATCCCCCGCCACAGAACTGAGCAGCACTGCGATCTTCACTCACTGTGCCCAGAATTGGCACAACTTACAAGTGGAAACATTTTGGCTTAAGCACAATTTGCAATTCTAACCCTTTTGGTGCTTTATTACGTGTGTAATAGAATTCATGCCAGAGTAGACAGATGCAATAGTCGATGCCTTTTTACATATCATTGCCCAGGACTGCTGGCTGCGGTGACATCTCTGGGATTATACATGAAGACGAGCATGTTTTTTCTTGAGTGCATGCTCCCTTGCATACATGTATTATAATGTGTGAAGCGGCATCTGCTCCGGTCAGACTAAAATGGGACAAGTCAATACAGTACACACAATTGTGTTCACGTTGGCAGAGATGGAGCTTGGCATTGCTGGGCTTCAGTGCAAAGCTGTAACCAGTTCTGCCGCCTACCTACATGATACTAGGATGTTAGGACACTTTGTAGGATCTAAACAAGGATGTCCATGACCGATTTTCTCATTGTTTTCATGGAAAGTAGAAAATTTTGGCGCTCATTATTCTGTATGGAGAAATATATGAGGTCCATTATATTGTATGGAGCACTACATGGGGCTCATTATTCTGTATAGAGCATTATATGGGGTCCATTATTCTGTATAAAGATATATATGGGGCACATTATTCTGTATGGAGCATTATATGGGGTTCATTATTCTGTATGGAGCACTATATGGTGCAAATAATACTGTACGGAGGACTATACTGTCCAGCTTTTGAGCTATAGATATCACTCATGTAATGTAAGAAATAAGTGAAATCTTTGACATTGTGCTATACCTTTATTTCTCTGCCATATCTGTGCATCATGAATTGCAGTATGTGTTAAAGGGGCCCACTGAGACTCTTTTGCTTGGGGCCCAAGAAAACCTGTATCCGGCCCTGGGTAGAGTCTGGAATTATGCCTCTGTAATCCATCTTCCATAGTTCTAATAGAATATTTTTTGACCACTGGAGAATTTTGTGCAAATTTTCTTTTTGTATTTCTTCTATGTTTATTTTGACCTGTGGATCTGTCCCGTGTTCACACATACCAGATAGAATAATTTTTAGTAATTAGAGTGCGTTTCAGGTCTGTCTCAGGGCGTTTCCCCTGGTGGCTCATCAGAAGGCCCAATTTTTTGGTCTTGATGTCAGCTTAACTTGATGTCAGCTCATTTGATGTCTATGAGTGCATGCTCCCTTGCATACATGTATTATAATGTGTGAAGCGGCATCTTCTCCGGTCATACTAACATGGGACAAGTCAATACAGTACACACAATTCTGTGGGGTCTGTATGTAGGGGAGACAGGATAAAAACTGAGAACAAGGATAAATTCTCACTGACACACAATAAAATAAAAAAATAATAGATCTACCTGTAGCCAAACATTTTTGTATCCCTAGCATCATAGATATGAAATTACTTGTATTAAAAGGTAACTTTAAATCTCAGAGAGACAGAAAAATTTGGGAGTATAAACTTATGACAACCTTTGACACACTCAGTGCAGGAATGAATGTGTCGCATGGATTTATGTCTTTCTATATCAACTAAGGAATGTGCTCCTCAGATCATTTGGGGGCATCACAACCATGAACCAGACCTCAATCACAGGACAATAAAACTTTCACACTGATTATCTATGAACTGTTCCAATATTTACAGCTACAATGCTTTTCTCCCCATGCCACATCTATAGTTTAGCTTCACGTCACTTGTCTTATCTATTTCATTATTTCTGTCCCTTGTGTCTAAAAATGTGACTCTTCAGATTTTGTGTTATTCTATGCCTGATGAAGAGACCTGAGTAGTCTCGAAAACTCGCAATTTATTACCATTTTTTCTGTTAGCCATACGGTATCAAGCACTGAGGACTTTCAAATTCCATTATTTCTAGCACTGAAAAAAATGACACCTGAATGAGGCCTAAAAACATGATATTCATCACTAATTTTCCAAGCCAAAACTAAGGCCACCACCACCACACCAAGGTGTTCAACTTTGGGGATAATGACCAAATCAAAAATCTGGCAGAATGTTGTGGCTTCAAATCAACATGTATATGTATGCAGCACTTTCTTCTTTTCTGGGTCATGCCAGAGGATAGATGTTAAATGTGTGATTGCTTCGCATACAGCTATACAGGTGTTTTTCAAAATCTGGAGTGGACGTAAAATGCTCAAAAGACTGAACATATAAGCAAGAAAGTGGTTTTAAAATAGAACGGAAAGGAATTTTTCAAAAATCTGTATCGATTTTTCAGAAATTTTGGGAGAACCACTCCTCAAAAGACTCTATGTGATAATGTGCACACAGTCTTACTGAACATGTCCAACCAGTGCTCCATTTACTGTTTATAATCCCTTTTCATGTGATTGTAGGGGGTCTGAGCAGTACGATCCCCAGTGATCATAGATTTAACTCTTATCCTGTGGATAGATGATATATACTGTAGGTGATTCTCACTAGATTAGAATATCAGCAAAAAGTTAATTAATTTCAGTTCTTCAACACTAAAAGTGAAACTCATATGTTTTATAGAGTCATTGCAAACGGAGTGAGCTATTTCAGGGGTTTATTTCTGTTTATGTTGATGATTATGGCTTACAGCCAATGAAAACCCAAAAGTCATCATCTCAGTAAATTAGAATACTTTATAACACCAGCTTGAAAAATGATTTTGAAATGTATGCTCAGTAAATGCATTCAATACTCCATTTGAGGCTCCATTTGCATCAATTACTGCATCAATGTGGCATGGCATGGAGACGACCAGCCTGTGGCACTGCTGAGATGTTATGGAAGCCCAGGTTGCTTTGATAGCAGCCTTCAGCTCGTCTGCATTGTTGGGTCTGGTGTCTCTCATCTTCCTCTTGACAATACCCCATAGATTATTAGTGGGGTTAAGGTCAGGCGAGTTTGCTGGCCAATCAAGCACAGTGATACTGTTGTTTTTACACCAGGTATTGGTACTTTTGGCAGTGTGGACAGGTGCCAAGTCCTGCTGGAGAATGAAATTTCCATCTCCAAAAAGCTTGTTGGCAGAAGGAAGCATGAAGAGCTCTAAAAAAAATCCTGGTAGACGACTGAGCTGACTTTGGCCTTGATAATACACAGTGGACCTACACCAGCAGATGGCATGGCTCCCCAAACCATCACTGATTGTTGAAACTTCACACTAGACCTCAAGCAACTTGGATTGTGGCCTCTCCACTCTTCCTCCAGACTCTGGGACTTTGATTTCCAAGTGAAATGCAAAATTTACTTTCACTTGAAAACAGCACTTTCGACCACTGAGCAACAGTCCAGTTCTTTTTCTCCTTGGCCCAGGTAAGACGCTTCTGGCGTTGTCTATTGGTCATGAGTGGCTTGACACAAGGAATGCGACACTTGTATTATTTATTATTATTTATTATTTTGTATTATTATTTATTTATTTATATAGCACCATTAATTCCATGGTGCTGTACATGTGAAAAGGGGTTACATACAGGGTTATAGATATCGTTAACAGTAAACAAATTTACAATGACAGACTGGTACAGTCCTGGATACGTCTGTGTGTGGTGGCTCTTCAAGCAATTACTCCAGCAGCAGTCCACTCCTTGTGAATCTCCCCCCAAATTTTTTAATGACCTTTTCTTAAAAATACTTTCAAGCCTGCGGTTATCTCGGTTGCTTGTGCACCTTTTTCTACCACATTTTTTCCTTCCACTGAACTTCCCATTAATATGGTTGGGTACAGCACTTTGTGAACAGCCAGCTTCTTCAGCAATGACCTTTTGTGGCTTACCCTCCTTGTGGAGTGTGTCATTGACGGCCTTCTGGACATCTGCCAAGTCAGCAGTTTTCCCCATGATTGTGGAGCCTACTGAAACAAACTAAGGAACCATTTTAAACTCTTAGGAAGCCTTTGCAGGTGTTTTTTGCTAATTACCGTATATACTCGAGTATAAGCTGACCCGAGTATAAGCCGAGACCCCTAATTTTGCCACAAAAAACTGGGAAAACTTAATGGCTTGAGTATAAGCCTAGGGTGGGAAATGCAGCAGCTACTGGTAAATTTAAAAAATAAAAATAGATACCAATAAAAGTAAAATTAATTGAGACATCAGTAGGTTAAGTGTTTTTGAATATCCATATTGAATCAGGAGCCCCTTATAATGCTCCATACAGTTCATGATGGGCCCCATAAGGTGCTCCATACAAAATACGGCCCATATAATTCTCCATAAAGTTCACGATGGGCCCCATAAGATGCTCCATATTAAAATATGCCCCATATAATGCTCCATAACGTTTATGATGGGCCCCATAAGATGCTTCATACAAAAATATGCCCCATATAATGCTGCACAAAGGTTGATTATGGCCCCATAAGATGTTCCATAGAAACATTTTCCTCATATAATGCTGCACAAAGGTTGATTATGGCCCTATAAGATGCTCCATAGAAACATTTGCCCCATATAATGCTGCACAAAGGTTGATTATGGCCCCATAAGATGCTCCATAGAAACATTTGCCCCATATGCTGCTGCGATTGAAGAAAAATGACATACTCACCTCTTGTCCTGAGCAGGCGGGGACACCGGCACTTGTGATATTCACCTGTCCCCGTTCCACCGCCACACTAACCACGTCATTGCGCAAGACACAGCGGCGCCCGGTGGTGGAATGGGGACAGGTGAATATCACAATGTTCCCCCGTTATATTCACCATCCCGGCGCGGTCCCTGCTTCTCCGATGCGATGGTCTTTCTGGAGCCAGCAGCTTGTTCCTGTGTTTAGCGGTCACTGGTACTGCTCACTAAAGTAATGAATATGAGCTTCACCCCTATGGGAGTGGAGTCGCGTCGATATTCATTACTTTAATGAGCGGTACCAGTGACCACTGAACACAGGAAGAGCTGCGGGTGCCGGAGAAGCAGGGACATACAGAGACGTGCCGGGAGCAGGTGAGTATGTTTGACAGCTGCTGCTCCCCCTCCCCCGCCGCCCCCCTGGGACAATGACTCGAGTATAAGCCGAGAGGGACACTTTCAGCCTAAAAAAATGGGCTGAAAATCTCGGCTTATACTCGAGTATATATGGTATTCTAATTTACTGAGATAATGACTTTTGGGTTTTCATTGGCTGTAAGCCACAATCATCAACATTAACAGAAATAAACACTTGAAATAGATCACTCTGTTTGTAATGACTCTATATATAATATAGGAATTTCACTTTTTGTATTGAAGAACTGAAATAAATTAACTTCTTGATGATATTCTAATTTAGTGAGAAGCACTTGAATGTTGTTTATTGGACAATCCTTTTAAATATCTGATATAGAAACTAGGACCCCAGCTATGACTATGCACCAAATTTTCAGGGAATAAGATACATTAACAAGCCAAGAAAAACTTTGCTTGTCGTCATGCGATTATAATCTACTATATCATAACATAAAACCCACACTGTTTTAGCTACACACCCTACAGGTAACCTATCAGGCAAATAACATGCAGTATGAAGCACAGACAGGCTCCCTCATTACAGCACGCTAGGTTTAGCTGGAAAAGAGAATCCAAGAACCAGAAGAGGACTTCAGGCATAAGGAGAGGAGACCGCTGGGTGGTTCCTTCCAGGTTCTCCTCGCTCATCTCAGTTTGTTGGAAGGTCACTCCCTATTTGCAATTAGAGAGGTAACTGTCAATCAAGCTGTGGGGGAAGAAGCCAAAGTGGGCAGCTTTATTGGCATTTCTTCCCATGCCCAGCTAGGTGCAGCATTTCTGCAGAAAACATTTATTTTTGTAATGTCTATCAGTGATGAGTGAGTGTGTTCGGGTAAGGTGTTATCTGAGCATGCTCGAGAGCTAATAGAGTGTTTTCGGTGTGCTCGAAAAATATGTTCGAGTCGCCGTAACTGGATGTCTCGTGGCTGTTCAACAGGTGCAACATATGCAGGGATTCCCTAACAAACAGGGCTGTGGCTGTTGAGACATGCAGCTGCAGGGACTGGAACATAGTATTCGAGTAGGTCGAAGATACTCTATTAGCACTTGAGCATTATCAGATAACACCTTATCCGAGCACGCTCGCTCATCACTAATGTCTGTATTTCATGTTACCCATTGTTGGGGCAGTATTACATGGCGGATAGGCTCTTTTCAGCAGATACGATTTTAAAGCACACAACAGACATACAGTATATCCATGTAAAATGAATTTATACCCTTTTCCTAATATTCGTGGGTTATATATTGCAATGCAGTGATTGTTCCCTGGGCTTCCAAACAATTACATTCTAAACACAGCAGCATGCACTTAAAAAATCATCTCTGATTGCCTTCCTCCCTCCCTTCCCTTCTCTGTACCCCGACAAACCCGCAAAGTAATTTCTGCAGCTAGAGAGGCAGTTCATGTATCGATCTACACAGGAAAATTGCTATTGACTGCAGCTCCGGATCTTCTCTGTCTCTCCGTGGTAAATCTGCCCTTTCATTTTCACACTCAAAAAATTAAATTCATAGAACGTTTCTTGTTTTAACAACAATGGAAATAACTGAGATGCACTAAGATGTAGGAATCCTCTGCCAGAAAAAGTCATCATTTGCAGCAGTCTTGATTACAGCAGCGATCTTATGTCTTGCGTAGAAAGAGCCTTTCATATTCATTCTCTTGATTTCCCCTAACAACATTACTACATTATGATATATTACTGGATTATTCCACATTGCCTTAATTATTGCCTTTTAGTTAGTTTTACTGTCTTTTGCCTTAGTTACATTACACGCTGATCAAAGCTGGATATTGCTGTAAAGATAATGGACAATTTCGATATATTGGTTGCTATATAAGCAACAGCAAATTAATTAAAATATCCCAAAAAACATAAGAGTGGGCGTAGAAGAAGGAAAAAAAAGCAAAAGATGTTAACAATATCTCAGGGTCAGGGGCGTAACGATCGCGGCTGCAGAAGCATCTATTTCAGCTGGATGTGCAGCCGAGGATGGACTTTCAGTTGAAATCCATTGCAGCGCAGAGACCCGCCATCTCCCTGCCACGCAATAAAGGCCGCCGGCCAATCAGAGGCAGGAAGCTGATGTTGATGTGCCCATCACGGGTGGTACATGTTAGTAACGTAAAGTACCGCCTGTGGCAGGGCATGCCAAAGTCACTTGCCAACGTCTGCGCCTGCTATGGAATAGGTTACCGCCCATCATGGGAGTGGGGGAAGGTGAGAAGAATTGTTTACTCTTTAAATGTGTTGGAGAAGAGCAGCGAAATGGAGGACATTATTACTGCAAGGGGCCGAGGATGGAGAACATTATTACTGGAAGGGGCCCAGAATGAGGGACATTATACCAGAAAGGGGCCAAGTATAGGGACATTATACCAGGAAGGGACCAAGATGGGGGACATAATTACTCGTAGGGACCCAGGATGGGGGACATAAGAGGAAGGGGTCCAGGATTGAGGACATTATACCAGGATGGAGGACATTATTACTAGAAGGTGCTCAGGACAAGGAACATTAATAGTGGAAGGGGCCCAGGATGGGGAACATTATTGTTGAAGGTGCTCAGGATTCGGGACATTATTAGTGGAAGGGGTCCAGAATGGGGAACATTATTATTGGAAAAGGGGATGGGTACATTATGATAGAAAGGGGCCTAGGATAGAGGACATTATTCCAGGAAGGGGCCCAGCATGAAGGACATTATTACAGGAAGGGTCCAGGATAGGGGACAATATTACTGGAAGGGGACCATGATGGGGAACATTATTATATGATAAACAAGTGTCTAGGAGCTAGAATTCTACAATGGCCCATACATCTGACGAACATGTAGGTGCGGGAACAGGCCCATATTTTGCACTGGGGCCCATCAGATCTAATTAGGCTCAAAGTACAATGTGGTGAAAATAAATATTTTAACTAGGGAATTTTTCATTTTTGTACTTTCATTTTTTTTCTCTTTTTGCTGCGAGAGTCATAACTTTTATTTTTTCATCGACATAACTGTATGAGGACCTGTTTATTATGTGACGAGATTCCGTTTTGAGTGACACTATTTATTTTTCCATAGTATGTACAATAAAATGGTTAAAAAAAATCAAAGAACAGTGAAATTGTGTGGAAAAAATTGCATTATTTTTGGTGATTTGTTTTTACAGCGTTCATAGGTAACATGATTCTTCAAGTCAGTAATACTAAACTTGTGCAGTGTTTTTGTTTCTATAATTTTACTGGTGCAAAAAATTTGTAAAAATAATTTTGTATTTGTCAAAATTTTCTGAGAACCTTAAAATTTTTTATTTTTTCAGCAATGGAACTGTGCTAGTGCTTGCTTTCTGTGCGCTGAGCTGACATTTTTAATTACACCATTGTAGGGCACGTTACATTTTTATCGCCTTTTATTCTATTTTATTTAGGAAGTGTGGGACCCAAAAAATAGAAATTCTGTCATTTCGATATCTTTAGTACTTTTTGATGTTTAACGTAATTTTAGATTTTGATAAACCGGTCTGTTTTGGATATGATCATATCAAATATGTTTATTTAAAAACATAAATTTCTTTATTTTTGAAAGGGGAAATGGCACGATTTAAACTTTTATATACCGTAGCTTAATTTATTCTTTATATTTTACCATGTGCAATGTTACTCCAAGGCTGAATTGACCGCTAAGGGTATGTTCCCATGATCAGTATTAGGCAGCGCTTTGGATGCAGACATGTCTGCTCCGTCCAAAGCGCTGCCGGCTTTTGAACGCTGGTGATTCCGTTTGTGTTCACTGAACCGTGTTGAATCACCATGTCCAACACATTATACGGGTGAGATATATCTTGTGGAGACTGAGCATCTCCGCAATATAAATAGACATGCTGCAGTCTGGAAAGATATGCTGCATGTCCGTCTCCGCAGGTAAGCCAAAGGCGTCCGTGCACGCATAGTGGACATGGGATTTCTTGAAATCCCCTCCACTATGCTGTAACATCTGTCCGCTGCGGGTTGGATGCCGCAGATGTACGCAGCGTCCAACCCAAAACGTTTTCTGACCGTGGGAACATACTCTAAGTGATCTTTGGCCTGACAACACTACAACTGCGTAGGTGTGTTTTGTACAGCCAAAACTTGGTTGAGCACAGTTGCTTTGCCTCAGTCTGCAGCATATTCACTTGAAGCATATCTGTCATTTCAGGTGACCTTTCAGAATGAGCTGACATGTGTTCACGAGGAATAGCACAATTTCTGCCCATTATCTGACTTGTATCCTGCATACTTTACTAATATTCCCTGTGTAGAACAGAATCTATCTCTAACTTTCCGATCTGTTATAGTAGGTAGAGACTAGATGCTATGTGGTCTTCAATACACAGCACATACAGAGATGGATTCCTGTTCTTTCTTCTCTGTAGCACAAGTTCCGAAGTTTCATAGCATGAAGGACATTGTTCAGTACTACTGAGCTGTGTGGCTGTGAATCCAGAGCTGAAGTGAAATACTTTTGCTGAAAACACAGTTTGCCTTTGTCTACCTGGTCTCTCACTTTTCTGAGTGCTTCTCCTCTCCCCACTTTCTCACTAATGTTTAATGGGGTCTGTAACCTGTCACTTCACTCTGCTGGCAATCCATCTTGCTTTGAACAAGACAAAATGTAAACTTTCAGAGTGGATGGTAAGTTCAGGAAGCAGGGGGAGATAAAGAAGAGGCTCATAAGTTGGGAAAGAAACTATAATATATATTGCAGATTTTCTATTTATGCAAAGTTTGTTGAAATGACAGTAACCCTGTAAGTGTGAAGACTCACTACATTACATACTTTGGTTCTCTATGTAACTCATAAAGCTTCAACTACTGCAGCAGGTAAGGTCCTTCTGGATCCCTTGTATCTAATGTTTTTAGTCTATCCTACTGTTCACTGCTTGCATGCTATGGACTGGCTTAACAAATTATTTCTCACATATTAGTGAAGGCAGACGGCATGGCGAGGGGCCATATCATCAGGGTAAAGCGACTGAATGTAAAAACTAAATTCAATTATTAACCCCTTTATGACCTATGACATATAGGTACATCATAGGTCTCCTCCCCCTGTTTTATACGGACTCTAGTTCTGAGCCCGCATCTTTTCCGGAGCATGACACCTGATTTCATCAGCTACAGGTCTCGGAAAATGGCGCCATTTTTTTTACACACTATGGATGTTTTTTTCATTACTTAATTCAAAAAGAACCTAGACATATTTGGTTTCTATGAATATTTAATGACCTGGAGAATCATAATGGCAGGTCAGTTTTACCATATAGTGAACATTATATGGTAAAATCAATTATGTCATTCAAAATTACAACTCGCCCCGCAAAAATCAAGCCCTCACATGGCCATATTGATGGAAAAATAAAATAGATAAGGGGAGCAAAAAATAAAAACGTCAAAACGGAAAGTGCCAATGTGGTGAAGGGGCTAAGATGTGTGTCCTAATACCTCTGTCCATTAGTGTATATACTATCTAGTCTAACTAAAGAACAGTATATTGTACACAATATACAATGAAATGTGTATATTATGGTCTATGGTATATAACTATAAGGGCAAATGTACATCAACAATCTGCAAAACGTGTAGGCGGGCAGTAGCTCACAATCCTTCACCAAAACCTTTAAGGTCAGAGCTATATTTTTTAGCTTTTCAGGAGACACGTTTCTCTTGAAAGCTTTCCATAGTTCTCTTCAGTTGTCTTCTGGATTCCCTTTGCTCTCGCACCTGCGTCTGTCCATTAACAACCACTTCATATTCCTTCCACTTGTGTCACAGTGAGTTTTCTTGTGGATTCGCACTTATCTAAAGCATGCCAACTATCTGTGCGGTATGGGATAGCGTGAAATAATGGCGCTCTAAAGGAGATTAGCACCTCGTCCCTGGGCACCGAGGGCAGAATCTCAAGCATTTCTGAGTTTAGCTTTGAGGTTGTCACATTGGTGAATAGATTTATGGCACGTTAAATCAGAATGCGTGAATGAGGCCTATGAGGTATTAGCAAGAGTTATCTTAACGAACCTGAATGCATGAAAGATGCAACATCAACATCCAGGGATAAAACCATAAAGGAAGACTGGAATCTCATACTGAAAGCTTAAACTATGTAGCCCTAGAGTAGGAATTTCCAAATAGTACGTAAGGCGCGTGTCCTTAATACATTTACATTGAAATCAATCTCTGCTCTGTAAAGTATAGTAAATCGGTGGGTCCCCAGGAGGTCCCATCACTTCCACTAAAGACCATTACTTTTTCGTACTAAATATAACTATGAAATATCCACAGGAAAGGCGATAAATGTATGGATGATGACTATAATAATAATAATAATTTTTATTTATATAGCGCCAACATATTCCGCAGCGCTTTACAACTTATAGAGGGGACTTGTACAGACAATAGACATTACAGCATAACAGAAATCACAGTTCAAAATAGATACCAGGAGGAATGAGGGCCCTGCTCGCAAGCTTACAAACTATGAGGAAAAGGGGAGACACGAGAGGTGGATGGATGACTGTTCGTTTTCTGCGACCTCCTGAGAACAGTGGATCCCAAATCACCTTTGATTGTGGAGCAGTGGTGCCGTGGGAAAATGATAAATATGTTTAGTGGGGAAAATCTCTTTACTTTATATTTTCTAAATAGTTATTCAACTTAGACAGAAGTAGAAGCAATTATTATTATTCATGTTATAGTGCTATTTATTATATTATGCTGTACTTCTTAAAAAAGGGTTTAAGAAAAAAATATTAAAGTACCGCAAACCGAGGCTCAAAGGGCTTTCACTACAGGTCCAGCAGAATAAGTTTGAGTAGCCTTAATTAGCAGATACTGTGTAAAAAGGACAAATATAATGACAACTGCGTAAGAGACATGCTAATTTATATTCTCCTGATCCATGAGTAGATGACCATGGAAACCTTATCTTCCTAGCGCAATGTTCTAGTCCCGCTGAAATATACCCCATCTGTGGTGTTATGGGCATGCAGGGTGTTGCTTATATGTAAAACTAGGCTTAGGGTATGTGCACACGCTGCGGATTTTGCTGCGGATCCGCAGTACAGTACCATGTAAACCTATGGGAAAAAAAACCCGCTGTGCACATGCTGCGGAAAAAATCCGCGCGGAAACGCGGATTATTTTCCGCAGCATGTAAATTCTTGGTGCGGATTCCGCAGCGATTTTACACCTGCACCAATAGGAAACTGCAGTTGTAAAACCCGCAGAGGAATCCGCAGAAGAAACCGCGATAAAATCCGCAGTGAAAACCGCAGTGGTTTTGCACTGCGGATTTTCCAAATCCGCTGCGGAAAAATCAGCAGCAGAATCCGCAACGTGTGCACATACCCTTAAAGCTGCAAAAACACATACTGTGGATTCTATTACTTGGGATCAGTCCCAGAAAAATATTGAAAAGTCTATTAGTAGAAGGATACATTAATAATACAGTAGGTCAAATCTAAGCTTATACATTCACATTTTAAAAGTTGCAGCCAAAGAAATAAATTTCATAGTAAAAACAAAGTATAAAATAGATTTTGTCATTCAGCAAAACCGAGAAGATTTCAATGTAATTGAATTGATTACTTGTCTAAAACACTGTTTATATGATTATGTAGATGAATGCAGGAAATGCTGACAGCGCTGGATATTCCCCTTATATTATGTGGAAATCACAAGCAGACAGTACACACAAAGCCGAGGGTCCGCTGTACACATCACCGTTCTGAAATATTCCTCTCCCAATAGGCCGGGGGATTTGGGGACTTTAGGGTTAGAGAGTTTTAGCTGTTTTTAGTATGCTTTAGTTTATTGGCTATAATACGTCTTTTATTTATTGTTCTATTGATGTGATTTTTTTATGTAGCAATTTTCCATGATCAGTGCTGTTTTTTTTATTTTTCTAGCATTTGTATATGCATTTTAATAAAAAAATGTCTAGGTAAAATAAAAAAAAAATCTGCAGATAATTTTTCTGATTTTTATATAGCACATATATAAATATATTTATTATTTGTGTTCATCTTCTGACATGTATGGGGGTCTCCCGACTCTCCCCCATAGATGATGGCAGGGGAGAGAAGGTTCTGCTCTCTTCTAGCGATGGGCGAAGGTGCTCGGATAAGGTGTTATCCATGTCGGGTGCAAAACAACTGTCTTCGGTGTGCTCAAATACTATGTTCGAGTCCCCGCAGCTCGAGCTGTTCAACAGCCACAACACATGGATGGATTTCCTAACAAACAGGCAATTCCTGCATGTGTTGCGGCTGTTGAACAGCTGTGAGACATGCAGCCGATTGAGAAAGACCGCTGTCTGCCGAACTAACATTTCACCTACAGCTATCTTATGTGTATGACCAGCGTAATTTTCCTAGATCTGTTTTAGGGTCATAGGGCCATGATTTTCATTATTACCATAATTGGCGGGAGGATAGTCTTTTTTTGGTGTATTTTATGTACATTTTTATTACCTTTTTTGTACATGTGTTTTTAGTCCGTTTACACAGCAGAAATGCAGTAAAAACACACATTGACAAGGCTTTTTCTTACCGGAGAAATTAGAAATAGATAGCAACGGATGGTGCATTAAAAGATCTGTTGCCTATTGACTCCAATGTTAAAAAAAAAACTGATCAGGCAGAGATCAGTTTGTCAAATGTCACAACACCACAGTCTTATAGTTCCAGAAAAATGTAAATTTTATTAAACAATATAATATTAATAAAAGGAACAAATACAGCAGCAAAGGTAAGGGAGAATGTGAACAATGAATGGCTCCGAAACACGCGTCGGGGTGGGCTGTGGGCCCCCCACTGCGGCACATACCAGGTAATACCCTATTATTTCAATATGCATGGCTTCTCTGGGATCGCTGGTGGGACATTATAGTAATACTCTGTAGACATTCATTGTGATATACCTGCATCTCCTGGTGGCTAATTTAACTATTTGTGGGTATGTTGGTGCAATCCTGGCTACCCATAGCCCTTCTGATGCACTGCCATTCATTGTTCACATTCTCCCTTACCTTTGATGCTGTATCTGTTCGTTTTGTTAATATTATATTGTACATTTAATAAAATTTACATTTTGATGGGATTATATGACTGTGGAGTTGTGATATTTGACATTTGCATTGTGCAGTTTTCCCTTTCACGGTCCTGACATTCATGCATGAGACATAAGACTTTTGTCTTCTTTAATAATAATATTATCATCTTTCATTGCATGTAGAATGTGTACTAAAAGTGTGCTATTTTAAGAGATCAGTTAGTGGATAACAGAACTAAAAAGTTGTGTTAGAACAACTTTTTTCCTAACGGATTGTAGCTGGATCCGTTCTAACGGATCGTTACTGGATATGTGACCACAGCCTAGCTGTCAGGGATCAGTGGAGATAATGCTGGAGCAGCGGAATATTTAAGGGGTAAGCAATGTATGTGTCTTTATTTTATAACATTCCCTAGTCTTTGTCCACTTTTGAAAAGTCCTACAAACCCTTTCATCTTTCACTTTATTGTCCACAGACACCAGCAAACGAGTGCTAACAATAAGCAGAATATTCTACAGTATAATGCTGGAATCTCAATCACCATCATACCAAACATATTGCCCAACTTGCTGTGAGACTCATTTTTTAGGTTAGTTTAAACCCTATTTTCATGGTTTTCAAGGTTGTGATTTCAAGTGTTATGAGCAAGCAAGAAAGTCAGAAACTGTATGAAAATAACGAGAAGGGGATGTGGGCAACGTAGCTTTCGGTAGAAGGTGTTAAAAGTGTGGTGCACAAAAGTAGGAACTGGCAGAGACCATATTTTTGCAGTAGGTATCCCTGCACAAAGCAAAAGTCAATGCCACCAGTTTCTACATTTTAAAGAACTTGTGACTAGTGATGAGAGAGTATACTCATTTCTCGAGTTTTCCGAGCATGCTCGGGTGTTCTCCGAGTATTTTTGGCGTGCTCGGAGATTATGTTTTTGTCTCCGCAGCTGCATGATTTGAGGCTGCTAGGCAGCCTGAATACATGTGGGGATTCGCTAACAAACATGCAATCCCTGCATGTGCTCAGGTTGTCTAGCAGCTGCAAATCATGTAGCTGCGGGGGATACAAACATAATCTACGAGCACGCCCAAAATACTCGGAGAACACCCGAGCATGCTCGGAAAACCCGAGAACCGAGTACACTCGCTCATCACTACTTGTGACGGGTATTGGCGTCACTCTTTTTGTTCTTCAAAACCCACAGGAGCTAACTTCTAAGCTGGATTCAAGATTTAAATATTTCTTTATATTTTATTATTTCTTTTTGCAAATGCAGGTAAATAAAAGCATCAAACATTTCTTAAAAGTCACACATCTAAACATGTAAAATGGTGAACATGAAATAGACAGAACTTCAGGGTTAACGCCCTTTTCCTTATCCAAACACAAGACTCACCAGTAGAGAAGACTTTAAATATTTCTCCGAGAGGACGCCGTATAGTGGGTTACGGTGGCCTGTAAAATGTAACGACAGTGATATTTCTGCTCACAGATACTTGTTTGAGAGCTGCTATAAATGCACCCACCGGCCTGAACCGATGTCTCTTTTGTGGCTGATTACAGACTCCGTTATGGTTTCGCCAAGGGGAAAATAGTCCTTAGCAAAATAGAGATTATCATTTGAGAAGGCTAGAAATGAAGTGGTCGGGTCAGCAGCATCATCTGTGCTAGTGATGATGGACAGTTGCCTTAAGATTTATCTGGGCTTTATTCCATTTGAAATGTTCCCTACAGTGATAGCAATGAAAATAAGCCTACAAAATATCTATAATGCTGTTTGTTTTATTGTTGCCATGATTATGATAACATTGGAATATACATTAGTGATCGGCAAAGGCAGATCTGTTTTTTTTTTCTATACCATTACGTAGGTGAATTAAAGGTACATGTTAACATATGCTTTATTTTATTTTTAGTATATAATGGGCCTAATATCATACCGGGAAGAAATTTTTTGCCAACCTGAGTGTAACACATGATCTTCCATCTGGATTTGTGAGCAAAAAAATAAACTCACAGTTTATTGACAGTAGGAAAAAAATGGATGGGATTTTGATGTACATTTTCTACAGATCCGCAGTACATGTGAACAAGCCCCTAAAGTTTCCTTTGGCTCTGTATCAAAACAAAAAAGAATGATAGAAAGTAGAAAATGCGTATGCAACAGTGATGAGCGAAAGTGCTTGGAAAAGGCGCTATCCGAGCATGCTCGGGTGCCGAGTGTCTTCGGTGTGCTCGAAATACAGGTTATACATTGAAAATAAAAATAGCATATGGCACCCCTACTACACAGAAAATCTATATGGCAGGGTGCAAGTGCAAGATAAGATGAAAAAAGAAAATCCACAGCATCTCATATTAAATGAATAAAGTGACAAAGTTTTAGGTCTTCATAGACATAAAAGCAGTAAACATATAGAAATAGTTAAACTGATCAGGAGGTCTCTGACAGTCCATCACACGTTTCGCCTTGGCTTTCTCAAGGGGTGCTTATGTTCATGTACAGTTTTATTTTTCGTGGATTTTGTAGCAGATCTGTACATCAGTTCACAGAAAAAATACTATTTGAATACACTTTCTATTGATTTGAATGAGAACTCTACATTGTGGATTTTAAAACCATGCCGTGGAACGAAAGAAGTGAAATGTCATTTCTTTGACGAAAATTCCTCATGGATTCCTACAAGAAACTTGACACTAAAGTAAAAAGAATGCAAAAAAAACAAACAACTGCATTGATTTGTGATGTAGATTAGGCCACATTTACATGTTCAGTATTTGGTCAGTATTTTACATCAGTATATGTAAGCCAAAACCAGGAGAGGAACAATCAGAGGAAAAATATAATAGAAGCACGTCACCACTTCTGTATTTATCACCCACTCCTGGTTTGGGCTTACAAATACTGAGGTAAAATATTGACCGAATACTGAACGTGTGAATGTGGCCTTACTCTTATAAACCACTTTGGACTCTACACCCCAAACATTGTGTGGTTTTCGAAGTGCTATGCTGTAAACTTTGGTTCCAGTGGTAAGGGGCTTCTTTTAAACTCGCAAACTGGCAATGCTACATGAGACAGACAAAATATGCATATTCAATTTTTTCTAAGGGACTAGAAAACTATGTTGAAGCCACCTTTTGGAAATAACTAACTCCAATGGTGACACCAGTGTTGTAGGCACATAGCTTATTTGCGAGTTCACAATTAACCTCTTCACGACCTTGGAAATATCCATAGTCCAGGTCGGTAGGTACTTACAGACCTTGGACATATGGATACATTATGGCGTATGGCGCCTCCTGTGCGCGCAGTCTCTGCTGGGTGTTCAGCTGACTGATACGACAGATGACACCTATAATCCTCTAAATGCTGCAATCGATCACATCATTTAGAAGGCAGGTAGAGGGAGGGAGCCCTCTCAGCTCTCCGATTGGCACCCCCACGACTTTATCATGAGGGTCTGATCGTTGCCATGGTGACCTGATGTCATCATGATGACATCCGGGTCACCAGAGCTAGCAAGCTTTTTACAGCATGCTCAGAGCATGGTGTATCAAGCTTGTGGAGCGGCCCCCAGACGCAGGGCCGTGGGGTACTCGGAACCGGGTCCCTCGGTCTCGGTTCTAGGGGTGTCACGGTGGCCCGACCCGGTCCGTGGCCCTGCTAAGGGGTGCCCAAAATAAAGGTGTAGGTGAGAGTTTGCCAAGTGTTCGTGACGCCACCTGTGGTATTCGGTCAGGGTGACCGACGCTGCTAGGGGTCCGCTGGGGTGATGGAATGGCAGCTAGATGTTGTAACTTCCCACAGGTGAAGTTTGTCCCCAGGGCTTCCCTTGATGAGTAGATGGTAATGGTGTAGGTCGCAGTAAATGACGAGGACACAGGGCGGCAAATAGCAATACACAGTCTGCAATAAATCATGGTTCAAGCACAATTCAGTCACAGTTCCAAGGCACACATGACCTGATTCTTCATGCTTAAGTAGATCCTGTTCGTGACGCCAAGTTGGAGTGGCCCCCAGACGCAGGACAACGGGGTACTCGGTACCGGGTCTATCGGTTCTGAGGATGTCACAGTGGCCCGACCCGGTCCATGGTCCTGCTAAGGGGCTCCCAATAAAAGGTGTAGGTGACGGTGTAGGTCGCAGTAAATAACGAGGACACCGGGTTGCAGTCTCTTTACCTCTTTACTGAAGGCTTCGGCATCCGCAATCCAGAGCACTGTTAACAGGGCTGGCTGAGACCGGCCGGTCCGAAGGCACACCCAGAGTTCCCTTTGCAGGTGGAAATCAGTGCCTACCTACTAGCGCCTGGGTGTTGTAGTACTTCCCTGCTGAGCACCATGGGATAGTCCTCACAACTGTCGTGTATGTTTCTGTTCTTTCTCTCCGTCCCCCAGATGATATGGATAGGACGCACCCGTATGACGGGGTAGGCCTGGAGTTATTTTATAGGGACCCTAGACACACCCCTCTCCCACAATTGCCTCCGTTGTCTTCGTTAGGTGTAAAGGTGAGACAGCCAACCTAGAGTTAACTGCCCTGCCGTAGTTCAAAGTAATGCGTGGAGCCTATTACTTCCTCAGCGTTCCGGCCGCCGGCTACGCGCCTCAGAAGGATGTTGCCGAACTTGGGGCACGACTCTTCCTGGTTCTATCTCCTTTGTGCTGTGATCTCGTTTCTCACTTCTCCACAATATACTTCGCTCCATGTCCTTTCTTAGGATGCCGCCGCAATGAGGTGCAGGCACGGCTCTGTAACGATCTGTCTTGTGCTAGGCCACTGCCAGGATCCCACCCCTGACAGGGACCTCCCTGGATCTTCCCAAGCAACGCTCTCTCTCACTAGATGTTACCTAGGCAAAACCCAGTCAGCTTCTCCCTCACTTCCTATCCGACTCCCAGTTTTACCAGAGTGTGTGGAGTGGCCTAATACATAGAACCTTTTGCTCTCCCTGGTGGCCGGAGTGTGAAGTGTAGTGTGTGACTGTGATACCTGGTCAGGTGAACTCCTTTAGTGCCATCAGATGTACCATCACTCCCCCTTGCGGCAGAGCGACAATACTGCAACGAACAGGACTCTGGGGCGCTGCACCCCCCCCCCCCCCCGTTAAAACCAGTACTCCCGGACTGGGAAAAGAAGAACAACAATACATGTTAGCAAAAGACATACAAAGTTTTTAAAAATGCTATGAACAAGTAAATGCTATGAACAAGTAAACATAACAGTGCTTCCCTTTATGGGAGGTGAGGACTCTTGAACGTTGCGAAAGTCTTGGTCATGCACAGTTCATGACTCCCAGTTCAGTGGGTGCAAACTTGAAACAGCAGGGATCCCGGGTAAACAAATGGATCCCTTTTGAAAGCTTTGGAGCAATTCACTGTCCATTACTCCATTGTCCATTTTAAATCTGTAACAAAGATATATACACAAACATTTTTAACCAAATAGCAGCTCCCGTTAATATTTCCAAGTTTTGTAGCGAATTGGGGTTTGATTCTTGGTGCTACATGTAGACCTCCGCAGTGCAGGGGTTGCTATTGACCTAACAGGGCCCGCTGCGCTTGCTATCGCTGGTGTAGTGCACTGTCTTCTAGCTACAATTCTAGTGAGTCTGGGTAGCACTGGTATGCTGGAGCAGTCAGGGCAGCTGCTACTAATTGTGAGTATGGCAGATTCACTGATAGCAGAGGGAGGACTTGCCGGTCCAACTGTTGGCATGGCATCCTCTGGTGGGGTCTGCTGTGATTGCGGTTCCGGATGATCTGGCATCACATTTAGCTCTGGCGGTTTCAGCTGGCGAAACGTTAAAACAGGTACCACGATGGCCTGGTTTATTTGAGTCCAAGACTGGGGAAAATCGGCAAGAACAGTGTGTATCATCTTCTCCTCTTCTACAGGTGGAGAGGTTCCTGGATCTGTTTCCCTCTCTCTCAACTTATCGGGGCATATTTTAAGGTGGTCTCGGGATATTGCTGTTGAGGTTTCTCCTCCATCTTTGCTGATGAGACAGACCTTTGTATTGTCAAAATCGGATGGCAGGATGGTATACGGTTCCGCTTCCCATTGGTCGTCAAGCTTGTGTAATCTCCTCTTCCATTTGAGTACTTGCTCACCGGGTGACAAGGGAATTGCAGGAGCATGCTGGTTGTAGTCCCTTTCTTGTTTTTGTCTGGCTTGGGCTAGACTTCATTCCACGCATTCCTGTATTTTGCGGTACCTTTGCTGCCTTTCTGTATCCCAATCTGCATCTGGCGAGGTATCTTCGGGGGTTAGGACCCCCATGTCTAGATCAACAGGTAACTTGCTAGATCTTCCTCGCATCAGGTACGCTGGAGTGCAGTTGGTGGAATTCACTGGGATGTGGTTGTACATGTCTACCAAGTCAGGCAACTTTGTTGGCCACAAGTTCCGTTCCTCCACAGGCAAGGTCTTCAGTAAGTCGATTACCACTTGGTTCATCTTCTCGCACATCCCGTTGGTTTGAGGATGGTACGGTGTTGTTCTGATCTTCTTACACCCGTACAGATTGCAGAATTCCTGGAACACCGCCGCTTCAAATGCTGGCCCTTGATCGGTCAGTACCTTCTCCGGGTACCCATGTGGTCTACAGTACAGCTGGAAGGTTTTGGCGGCCGTCCTGGCCGTCAGATCTTTGACAGGCACAACTACCAGGAATCTAGAGTAGTGGTCCACGATGGTAAGAGCGTAGACATAGCCTGACCGGCTAGGTGTTAGCTTCACATGATCTAGCGCGACCAGTTCGAGCGGCCGTTTGGTGATGATAGGCTGCAAGGGAGCCCTTTGTCTGTTACGGTCCTTCCTGCGTAGGCTACATGGGCCACACTCTCGACACCACTTTTCGATGGCTTTCTTCATGCCAATCCAGTAGAACCTCCCACGGAGTAGACTCTCCAACTTCCTCCATCCAAAGTGTCCGGCCCCATCGTGGTACGCTCCCAGAACCATTGGCGCATCTTTCCTTGGGACTACTATCTGCCATACCAATTCATGAGTGCGTGGGTCGATGCTTCTTCGGCACAGCTTACCATCGTAAATAAACAGTTTGCCTCTCCCCTTCCACAGCTGTTGTGTCTCTTGTGGATCATCCGGGCCGGGATGCGAACCTGCCTGCGTCAGGAGCTCTTTTACCCAACGGACCGCGGGGTCACCATCCTGGGTTTCTGCCCATCCGTGGTGGGGCAGGGGATTCAGCGTGGCATCCTGCTTGTTCTTGCGCCTGTTCTCCACATGATGGGAACACTGGGCGGCCTTGGGGCGATGGAAAGCGGGCAGCTCTACCTCTTCAAGTGCTTCCGGGTCTTCTCCCGTTTCCGGCAAGTTGGGCATCCGGGACAATGCATCGGCATTCGCATTCTTGTGCCCTGCCCGGTACTTGATGGTGAAGTCGTAATTGGACAACCGGGCCATCCACCGCTGTTCTAAGGCACCGAGTTTTGCTGTGTCCAAATGTGTTAGTGGATTATTATCCGTGAAGACGGTGAATTTTGCTGAGGCCAGGTAGTGCTTGAACCTCTCCGTCACTGCCCAAACGATGGCGAGGAATTCCAGCTTAAAGGAACTGTAGTTGTCAGGGTTCCTTTCAGTGGGATGAAGTTTCCTGCTGGCGTAAGCGATTACTCTCTCCTTGCCTTTCTGGACCTGGGACAACACGGCTCCCAGTCCCACGTTGCTGGCATCCGTATACAGCACAAACGGTTGGTCATATTCAGGGTAGGCCAGTACCTCTTCTCCCGTCAGTGCCAACTTTAAACAAGTGAAGGATCCCTCCAGTCCATCGTTCCAATCAAATGGGGTATTCTTACCCTTGGTTTTCTTGGATTGGCCCACCAACAGGTCTTGCAATGGCGTGGCCTTCTTGGTGAAATCCTTGATAAACCTCCTGTAGTAGCCTACCAACCCGAGGAACTGCCGGACTTCATGGAGGTTGCCGGGCTTTGGCCAGTCTTTGATCACAGTGACCTTGTCAGGGTCTGGGGCCACCCCTTCGGCATTCACTACATGGCCCAGGTACTGCACCTTGGGTTTTAGCAGATGGAATTTGGACGGTTTTACCTTTAGGCCAAAGTTGGACAGGGCTTCTAACACCTCGGCCAGGTGCTTCAGATGGTCCTCATAAGTCTTGGAGAAGACAATGACGTCGTCCAGATATAGCAACACGGTTTCAAAGTTCTTGTGTCCCAGACAGCACTCCATCATCCTCTGGAACGTTCCCGGGGCATTGCACAATCCGAAGGGCATGTAGTTGAATTCGCAGAGACCCATCGGCGTCGTGAAGGCCGTCTTTTCCTTCTCCGCCTCTGCCACGGGAACCTGCCAGTACACACTGGTGAGATCCAAGGTAGAGAAGTAGTTAGCAGATTTTAAAGCAGCCAAGGACTCCTCTATCCTGGGCAGTGGGTATGCATCCTTATGTGTAATGTGATTTAGCTGCCTATAATCAACACACATCCTCATTGTGCCATCCTTCTTCCTGACGAGTACTAATGGAGCTGCCCAGGGGCTACAACTGTCTCTCACTACCCCAGCCTCCTTCATCTCTCACAACATGTCTTTGGCACACTGATAATGAGCTGGGGGTACAGGACGGTATCTCTCTTTTATGGGTGGATGATCTCCTGTGGGGATATGATGTTGAATCCCTTTTACCTGCCCAAAATCTAGGGGGTGCTTGCTGAATACCCGCTCATACTCATGAACCACCCTGTAGGCCCCCTGTTTCTGGTGTGATGGGGTAGAGTCAGTGCCCAAGTGCAATTCCTGACACCAATCTTTCGGCTGCCCTGCAGAGCCGTTGATCTCCGCCGGGTTACACGGGACCAAGGGTTCTGGTGCCTGTATCACACTATTATCAACAGTAAACAGTTTGGTAAGTGTGGCATATTTGGTTAGGTGGACTTCTTCCTCTCCACAGTTAAGAACACGTACTGGCACCCTCCCCTTGCGGACTTCAACCACCCCTCTGGCTGTCAGGAGGGTAGGCCTATTATCTGAATATATAGGTTCTACCAGAGCCTGGTAGTCTTTACCTCTGAGGCCTATGGCTGCTCGACACCATATTAACATTTCACTCCTGGGGGGGTATCGCAATGGGGTTTGAATCACTCACTGTGACACAGCCAATTTCACCACCAGTCAGCTCTACCTGCTGTCTCTGCATCAGAGCTCTGATTTCTTTCTGCAGGGCACGTTGTTCACTGTAACCAGCTGTTTCTGCTACCTGCTGTAACAAGACAATAACCTCTGCAAGACAATTTTCTATGACATTAGTACCAATGGTCATCATGGGGTTACATTCACGTCGGTCAATATCAACAATTACAATCCCTTGGGCCTCCAATTCTACCCGCCCCACTTTAATGGTGACCTCTTTGTACCCCACTTGTGGCAATGGCTGACCATTACTGGCTATTATGGTGAAATCATCATCGGGGCCACGAGTGATGTCGGTGTCCTCCCAATAAGGTTTATAAAGGATGTAAGGCATAGTCGTCACCTGAGAACCGGTGTCCAGGAAAGCGTTCATGGGGATACCGTCGATCACTATGGGAAGAACTGGTCGTCCTCCAATGTATTTGGCTCTCCAATTTTGTGGGCCTGGTCGTCCTACTTCTGGGGGTTGGCCCTCTGCCCCAGGGGTTGCTCGTTTAAATGACAGTACCTTGCAAGGTGGCCCACCTGGTGGCAGCGGCGGCAGATAGGTCGTCCGTCCCGATGAAAGCGATCGTCGTCTCTGCCTCTGGTTGGCGGAATCCTCCTCTGTCGCCGCCAGGGGACATCCTCCGGTCTGGAAACCAGCTGGATCTTCTCCCTGGGGGCCTCCTGTAGGGACTGTACGGTCCGGGCTAGGGCAGGAATGCTCTTGGTCAGCTCCTGCATCTGGAGGCATAGTCCTGCAGGGGAATCGTCTTCCAAGTTCTGGGCATCGGCCTCGGCAGAAACTGGAGCATCTGGCTCCACCTCCTGGTGGTACGTGAGAGCTTGACGCCTGGGAAGTACTGCACGGCTGGGCTGTCGCTCCTGTAGCACCTGGATGGCTTTATCTTTAAATTGCGCGAAAGTCAGGTCTGGATTCTGCATGGCCAGGAAGTGCAGTTGGGCCCTTTGATGACTGCACAGGAGCCCCTCGATGAACCGCCCCTTTAGGAGTTTATACTCATCTTGCATGCTGTTTGGGTCATTCTGCTTGATGGCCCGCAATGCCTCCTGGAGATTAAGGGCATAGTCCCGTAAGCTATCCTGCGGCCTCTGCTTGCACCCATAGAACGTCAATTTAATTTCTGTGGCGGTGCGGGTGTCAAAGGTGGCTTTAAGCTTTGCAAAGACCTGCTGTGCAGTTCTCTTATCCGCAGCGGGCCAGGACTTCACTTCTCTCAGAGCCGCTCCAAACAGTTGGCCTGTTACCATATGAACTTTCTGAGGTTCTGTCAGGGGATAAAACTCAAGCAGGCTGCAGATCCCTTCTTTAAAGTCAGTTAATGTATGTGATTCTCCAGAGTATCGCTGGAGCCAGGCTGCTCCAGGTAGGTATGGCATGGAGAAGGGCATTATGGCCGCGGTAGCCGCGGCGGTGTCTGGCTGGCTGATGGGAGTGGCAAACTCTGTGGGACCCGGTGGCGGTACAAGGCCTGCGGCTGCACCTATTGCGGGGCCTGGGGGCGCTTCTGAGTCTGCAGTTGCGACTGCCGCCACCTCCCCTCCGGGATCGGACATGGCCGCTCTCCCCCTCCGCTAACCTGGTGGAAGTCGGGGTTCCTTTCCGTAATCGACACCCGCCCTCTTGCTTCGCGCTCCTTTCGGCTGGCTCCGCCCACGAAGCTACGACTCCTCCCCTCGCGCTCCTCACGGCGCGGCACTGGCGGATTTTGGCGGTAAATTGCAATACACAGTCTTTGCAATAAATCACGATTCAAGCACAATTCAGTCACAGTTCCAAGGCACACATGACCTGATTCTCAGGCTTAAGAACAGTAGATCCTGTTCGTGACACCAAGTTTGGAGCGGCCCCCAGACGCAGGGCAGCAGGGTACTCGGAACCGGGTCCCTCGGTCACGGTTCTAGGGGTGTCACGGTGGCCCGACCCGGTCCGTGGCCCTGCTAAGGGGCGCCCAAATAAAGGTGTAGGTGAGAGTTTGTCAAGTGTTCGTGATGCCACCTGTGGTATTCGATCAGGGTGACCGACGCTGCTAGGGGTCCTCTGGGGTGATGGAATGGCAGCTAGATGTTGTAACTTCCCACAGGTGAAGTATGTCCCCAGGGCTTCCCTTGATGAGTAGATGGTAATGGTGTAGATCGCAGTAAATGACGAGGACACAGGGTTGCAGTCTCTTTACCTTTTTACTGAAGGCTTCGGCATCCACAATCCAGAGCACTGCTAACAGGGCTGGCTGAGACCGGCCGGTCCGAAGGCACATCCAGAGTTCCCTTTGCAGGTGGAAATCAGTAGCCTTCCTACTAGCACCTGGGTGTTGTAGTACTTCCCTGCTGAGCACCACGGGATAGTCCTCACAACTGTCGTGTATGTTTCTGTTCTTTCTCTCCGTCCCCCAGATGGTTTGGATAGGATGCACCCGTATGACGGGGTAGGCCTGGAGTTATTTTATAGGGACCCTAGAGACGCCCCTCTTCCACAATTGCCTCCGTTGTCTTCGTTAGGTGTAAAGGTGAGACAGCCAACCTAGAGTTAACTGCCCTGCCGTAGTTCAAAGTAATGCGTGGAGCCTATTACTTCCTCGGTGCTCCGGCCACTGGCTACGCGCCTCAGAAGGATGTTGCCGATCTTGGGGCACGACTCCTCCTGGTTCTATCTCCTTTGTGCTGTGATCTCGTTTCTCACTTCTCCACAATATACTTCGCTCCGTGTCCTTTCTTAGGATGCCGCCGCAATGAGGTGCAGGCACGGCTCCGTAACGATCTGTCTTGTGCTAGGCCACTGCCAGGATCCCACCCCTGACAGGGACCTCCCTGGATCTTCCCAAGCAACGCTCTCTCTCACTAGATGTTACCTGGGCAAAACCCAGTCAGCTTCTCCCTAACTTCCTATCCGACTCCCAGTTTTACCAGAGTGTGTGGAGTGGCCTAATACATAGAACCTTTTGCTCCCCCTGGTGGCCGGAGTGTGAAGTGTAGTGTGTGACTGTGATACAGAACAAATACACACCATATGTATCTGTATAATCTATATCCTGGCTGCTGCATTCACTCACCGCCCTTGCATAAACTCTTTAAACTCCATCCATATCGGCCCCTCTGTCCTTGCATCTCCTATGTATAGCACTCATGCTCTGTTCACATTGCTTAACAGCGCAGATCCATTCAATCCCACCATCCAACACAAAAGACGCTCTCACAAATCACTTAACCATCTGCTCACTCTTTCTATCCTCCTTCTCCTAGTCGCTGGAGACATCTCTCCAAACCCCGGCCCCCCATGTTATAGCCAGTCAAACCTCCCAACTGCTACACCCAGAAACCCCTCTAACCTTATTAATATTCCATGCATGCCTTCTGTCTCTTTCAATTGTGCTCTTTGGAATTCTCGCTCTGTGTGTAATAAACTCTCCTTCACCCATGATTACTTCCTTTCTAAGGCTCTTAATCTCCTGGCTCTTACTGAAACCTGGATCCAGCAGTCAGACACAACCGCTGCTGCTGCTCTCTCCTATGGTGGACTACACTTTTCTCATACCCCAAGATCAGACAACAGAGCAGGTGGAGGCGTTGGTCTGCTCTTTTCACCCAAATGTACCTTCCAAGTTATCCCCCAAGTACCCTCACTTGTATTCCCTTCCTTTGAGGTCCATGCTGTCAGACTCTACGTCCCCTTCTCCATGCGAGTGGCGGTGGTGTATCGTCCTCCTGGCCCCTCTCATCAGTTCCTGGATCACTTTGCCACCTGGCTTCCACACTTTCTCTCCTGTGACACCCCCACCCTTATCATGGGTGATTTCAACATCCCCATTGCTTCTCCCCTTTCCCCGTCTGCTTCTCACCTTTTATCTCTAACCTCCTCTTTCGGCCTCTCGCAGCATACTAACTCTCCAACGCATGAAGATGGAAACTCCCTTGACTTGGTCTTCTCCTGACTTTGCTCAGTGGATGATTTCACAAACACCCCTCTCCCGCTCTCTGACCACAACCTTCTTTCATTCTCTATCAAGAACTGCCATCCCGCTCAGGTCACCCCCACTTTCCACACTTATAGAAACATACAGGCCATTAACACCCAGAAACTTATGAAGAACTTGCAGTCCTCATTGGCCCCAATCTCCTCCATCTCATGTCCTGATTCTGCTCTGAACCATTACAATGAAACCCTGCAAAGTGCCCTGGATGAAGCTGCTCCTCCTATACATAGAGCAACTCGACACAGACGGCGACAACCGTGGCACACGCTGCAAACACGCTTCCTGCAGCGATGCTCCAGGGTCGCCGAACGTCTGTGGAGAAAATCTAATCTACCCGAAGATTTCATCCATTATAAGTTCAAAATAATTTTCTTTTATAAAATAGTTTTTGTTTAAACCGGCAAAACATACAAAGAATATTATAAATATGGTATCACTGTAATCATACTGACCTGAAGAATAAAGCGGTCATCGATTTTACCACATGAAGAACGGCATTAAAAAAAAAAAATTCTTGTATTGCTGGTTTTTGTTCATTCTGCACCCCAAAAATTGGAATAAAAATCGATCAAGAAATGTAATTAACTCAAAAATGGCACTAATAAAAATGTCAACTCGTCCTGCAAAAAACAAGGCGTCACATGACTCTGTCGGTTGAAATATGGAAAGATTATAGCTATCAAGATATAATTATGCTAAAACGAGTATTTGTAATAAAAAAGTCTTTTAAGTGTGTGACAGCAGCCAAACATAAAAAAAACTATATAAATCTGGTATCGCTGTAATCGCACTGACTCGATGAATTAAGCCGTCTAATCACTTATATCGCAACAGGAACGGCGTAAAAAATAAATAAAACCAATTTTTTTACCTGCTGTTGATTTTTTCATTCTGCCTCCCAAAGATAGCAGTATGGCCCTGCTCACATTTTCCCTTCACTCTACATTGAGAGTGTACACCTGGGTTTCCGTGTAAACCTCTGGAATACTTGATTCAGACAGAACCATTGGAGGAAGATTCCCTATAATGAGGCAGATGGGGACACTGTGGACGATGTCTGACTTGTGATCTGGCGGTGTCGGAAAAGTGAAAATGGCCCTCGCCCCCCCAAAAGAAATTTAGCAGATTCTGCGCTCACAAATCCAAATGTCCTCCTACCTTCTGAGCCCCAGTATGCCTAAACCACATTTAACGTCCACATGTTTGGCATTTCTGTAGCGATGGGAGCCCGCCTAATTTACGAGTGCGTGTCTCCAGAAGCATGGAACACATTTTAGAGCCATTATTATCCATTTCCCCTTGTGAAAATGTAAAATATGAAGCTAAAAAAAATTTGGTGGTTCACTATAAAATGACACTCCTGCCCTTCTGAGCTGTGCACAGTGCCTGAAAAGTATTTCCCAATTACATGGAGGACATTGGCACTCTCAGGAGGAGCTTTTACAAAAAAAATGAGGTCCATTTTTTCCTATTAGTTCTGAGAAAAATTAAATACTTGGGGCTAGAACAACATTTTAATGGTAAAAATGCAATTATTCTTTCTTCACCACCCAATGGTATAAAATTCTATGATGTCTGTTGTGAATTTGGATTCTGGGCTCCCCCGGTGGCTACTGGTGGAATTGAACTGGTGTCTTCATCTTCTCTGTTCACCTGTTCCCATCAAGATGTGGGAGTCGCTATATAGCCTTGCTGCTCTGTTAGTTGCTTGCCGGTCAACAATGTTATCAGAAGCCTCTCTGTGCTTGTTCCTGCTCCTAGACAACTACTAGATAAGTTGGACTCTTGTCCATGTTTGTTTTTGCATTTTTGTTCCAGTTCACAGCTGTAGTTTCGTTACTGTGTCTGGAAAGCTCTTGTGAACAGGAATTGCCACTCTGGTGTTATGAGTTAATGCCAGAGTTTTAAAGTAATTTCTGGATGGTGTTTTGAAAGGGTTTTTAGCTGACCATGAAAGTGTCCTTTCTGTCTTCTGCTATGTAGTAAGTGGACCTCAAATTTGCTAAACCTATTTTCATACTACGTTTGTTATTTCATCTTAATTCACCGCCAATACATGTGGGGGGCCTCTGTCTCCTTTCGGGGTATTTCTCTAGAGGTGAGCTAGGACTAATATTTTCCTCTGCTAGCATTATTTAGTCCTCCGGCTGGTGCTGGGCATCTAGAATCAACGTAGGCATGCTACCCGGCCACTGCTAGTTGTGCGTTAGGTTTAGTTCATGGTCAGCTCAGTTTCCATCTTCCAAGAGCTAGTTCCTATATATGCTGATGCTATGATCTCTTGCCATTGAGATCATGACAGTTTGACCGGCCCACTAAAGGGTTAAAATCCTTGGCTGAGAAAGGAGAGAAATAAGTAGTCTGCTGAAATTTTTTTTTTTTTTTTTTTTTCTCTCCTTTGAATGGCTCTGTGTTCACCTGTTTGCAATGGATCTTCAGAGTGTAACTGCAGGTTTGAATAATCTCGCCACGAAGGTACAAAATTTGCAAGATTTTGTTTGTCATGCACCTGTATCTGAGCCGAGAATTCCTTTGCCGGAATTTTTCTCAGGGAATAGATCTGGGTTTCAGAATTTTCGAAATAATTGCAAATTATTTTTGTCCCTGAAATCTCGCTCTGCCGGAGATCCTGCACAGCAGGTCAGGATTGTGATTTCCTTGCTCCGGGGCGACCCTCAAGACTGGGCTTTTTCATTGACACCAGGGGATCCTGCGTTGCTCAATGTGGATGCGTTTTTTCTGGCCTTGGGGTTGCTTTATGACGAACCTCATTTGGAGCTTCAGGCAGAAAAAACTTTGATGTCCCTATCTCAGGGGCAAGATGAAGCGGAAATTTACTGCCAAAGATTCCGTAAATGGTCTGTGCTTACTCAGTGGAATGAGTGCGCCCTGGCGGCGACTTTCAGAGAGGGTCTCTCTGATGCCATTAAGGATGTTATGGTGG
The DNA here is from genome assembly GCF_051348905.1 of Ranitomeya variabilis. Taxonomy (NCBI): domain Eukaryota; kingdom Metazoa; phylum Chordata; class Amphibia; order Anura; family Dendrobatidae; genus Ranitomeya; species Ranitomeya variabilis. The sequence continues at coordinate 68,801,750 of NC_135239.1, read as the reverse complement.
GGTTCCCTGTGCCTGCGGGTCTGAATGAGTCCATGACAATGGCTATTCAGATCGATAGGCGTTTGCGGGAGCGCAAACCAGTGCACCATCTGGCGGTGTCCACTGAGAAATCGCCAGAGAGTATGCAGTGTGATAGAATTCTGTCCCGAAGCGAGCGGCAGAATTTTAGACGGAAAAATGGGTTGTGTTTCTATTGTGGTGATTCTACTCATGTTATATCAGCATGCTCTAAGCGCACTAAAAAGCTTGGTAAATCTGTTTCCATTTGCACCTTACCGTCTAAATTTATTCTATCTGTGACCCTGATTTGCTCTTTGTCATCTATTACCACGGACGCCTATGTCGACTCTGGCGCCGCTTTGAGTCTTATGGATTGGTCCTTTGCCAAACGCTGTGGGTATGATTTAGAGCCTTTGGAGACTCCTATTCCTCTGAAGGGGATTGACTCCACCCCATTGGCTAATAATAAACCACAATACTGGACACAAGTAACTATGCGTATTAATCCGGATCACCAGGAGATTATTCGCTTTCTGGTGCTGTATAATCTACATGATGATTTGGTGCTAGGATTGCCTTGGCTGCAATCTCACAACCCAGTCCTCGACTGGAAAGCTATGTCTGTGTTGAGCTGGGGATGTAAGGGGGCTCATGGGGATGTACCTGTGGTTTCCATTTCATCATCTATTCCCTCTGAAATTCCTGAGTTCCTGTCTGACTATCGTGACGTCTTTGAAGAATCCAAGCTTGGTTCGTTACCTCCGCACCGAGAGTGCGATTGTGCCATAGATTTAATCCCGGGTAGTAAATACCCAAAGGGTCGTTTATTTAATCTGTCTGTGCCTGAACATGCTGCTATGCGTGAATATATAAAGGAGTCCTTGGAAAAGGGACATATTCGTCCATCGTCATCTCCCTTAGGAGCCGGTTTTTTCTTTGTGTCAAAAAAAGACGGCTCTTTGAGACCATGTATTGATTATCGGCTTTTGAATAAAATCACTGTTAAATATCAATACCCATTGCCGTTGCTGACTGATTTGTTTGCTCGCATAAAGGGGGCCAAGTGGTTCTCTAAGATTGACCTTCGTGGGGCGTATAATTTGGTGCGAATCAGGCAGGGGGATGAGTGGAAAACCGCATTTAATACGCCCGAGGGCCACTTTGAGTATTTAGTGATGCCTTTTGGTCTTTCAAATGCTCCGTCAGTTTTCCAGTCCTTTATGCATGATATTTTTCGCGATTATTTGGATAAATTTATGATTGTGTATCTGGATGATATTCTGATTTTTTCGGATGACTGGGACTCTCATGTCCAGCAAGTCAGGAGGGTTTTTCAGGTTTTGCGGTCTAATTCTTTGTGTGTGAAGGGTTCTAAGTGTGTTTTTGGGGTACAGAGGATTTCCTTTTTGGGATATATTTTTTCCCCCTCTTCCATTGAAATGGATCCTGTCAAGGTTCAAGCTATTTGTGATTGGACGCAGCCCTCTTCTCTTAAGAGTCTTCAGAAATTTTTGGGCTTTGCTAACTTTTATCGTCGATTTATTGCTGGTTTTTCGGATATTGCTAAGCCATTGACCGATTTGACTAAGAAGGGTGCTGATGTTGCTGATTGGTCCCCTGATGCTGTGGAGGCCTTTCGGGAGCTTAAGCGCCGTTTTTCCTCTGCCCCTGTGTTGCGTCAGCCTGATGTTGCTCTACCTTTTCAGGTTGAGGTCGACGCTTCTGAGATCGGAGCTGGGGCAGTGTTGTCGCAGAAAAGTTCTGACTGCTCCGTGATGAGGCCTTGTGCCTTCTTTTCCCGTAAATTTTCGCCCGCTGAGCGGAATTATGATGTTGGGAATCGGGAGCTTTTGGCCATGAAGTGGGCTTTTGAGGAGTGGCGCCATTGGCTTGAGGGGGCCAGACATCAGGTGGTGGTATTGACTGACCACAAAAATTTGATTTATCTTGAGACCGCCAGGCGCCTGAATCCTAGACAGGCGCGCTGGTCGTTGTTTTTCTCTCGGTTTAATTTTGTGGTGTCATACCTGCCGGGTTCTAAGAATGTTAAGGCGGATGCCCTTTCTAGGAGTTTTGAGCCTGACTCGCCTGGTAACTCTGAGCCCACAGGTATCCTTAAGGATGGAGTGGTATTGTCAGCCGTTTCTCCAGACCTGCGGCGGGCCTTGCAGGAGTTTCAGGCGGATAGACCTGATCGTTGCCCACCTGATAAAATGTTTGTTCCTGATGATTGGACCAGTAGAGTCATCTCTGAGGTTCATTCTTCTGCGTTGGCAGGTCATCCTGGCATTTTTGGTACCAGGGATTTGGTGGCAAGGTCCTTCTGGTGGCCTTCCCTGTCACGAGATGTGCGAGGCTTTGTGCAGTCTTGTGACGTTTGTGCTCGGGCCAAGCCTTGTTGTTCTCGGGCTAGTGGATTGTTGTTGCCCTTGCCTATTCCTAAGAGGCCTTGGACGCACATCTCGATGGATTTTATTTCAGATCTGCCTGTTTCTCAGAAGATGTCTGTCATCTGGGTGGTGTGTGACCGTTTCTCTAAGATGGTCCATTTGGTTCCTCTGCCCAAGTTGCCTTCTTCTTCCGAGTTGGTTCCTCTGTTTTTTCAAAATGTTGTTCGTTTGCATGGTATTCCTGAGAATATCGTTTCTGACAGAGGGACCCAATTCGTGTCTAGATTTTGGCGGGCATTCTGTGCTAGGATGGGCATAGATTTATCTTTTTCGTCCGCTTTCCATCCTCAGACGAATGGCCAGACTGAGCGGATTAATCAGACCCTGGAGACATATCTGAGGTGTTTTGTGTCTGCTGACCAGGATGATTGGGTTGCTTTTTTGCCATTGGCGGAGTTCGCTCTCAATAATCGGGCCAGCTCTGCCACTTTGGTGTCCCCGTTTTTCTGTAATTCGGGGTTTCATCCTCGATTTTCCTCTGGTCAGGTGGAATCTTCGGATTGTCCTGGAGTGGATGCTGTGGTGGAGAGATTGCATCAGATCTGGGGGCAGGTGGTGGACAATTTGAGGTTGTCCCAGGAGAAGACTCAGCTTTTTGCCAACCGCCACCGTCGTGTTGGTCCTCGGCTTTGTGTTGGGGATTTGGTGTGGTTGTCTTCTCGTTTTGTCCCTATGAGGGTCTCTTCTCCTAAGTTTAAGCCTCGGTTCATCGGCCCATATAAGATATTGGAGATTCTTAACCCTGTTTCCTTCCGTTTGGACCTCCCTGCATCCTTTTCTATTCATAACGTTTTTCATCGGTCATTATTGCGCAGGTATGAGGTACCGGTTGTGCCTTCCATTGAGCCTCCTGCTCCGGTGTTGGTTGAGGGTGAGTTGGAGTACGTTGTGGAGAAAATCTTAGACTCTCGTGTTTCCAGACGGAGACTCCAGTATCTGGTCAAGTGGAAGGGATACGGCCAGGAGGATAATTCTTGGGTGAATGCATCTGATGTTCATGCCTCTGATCTGGTTCGTACCTTTCATAGGGCCCATCCTGATCGCCCTGGTGGTTCTGGTGAGGGTTCGGTGCCCCCTCCTTGAGGGGGGGGTACTGTTGTGAATTTGGATTCTGGGCTCCCCCGGTGGCTACTGGTGGAATTGAACTGGTGTCTTCATCTTCTCTGTTCACCTGTTCCCATCAAGATGTGGGAGTCGCTATATAGCCTTGCTGCTCTGTTAGTTGCTTGCCGGTCAACAATGTTATCAGAAGCCTCTCTGTGCTTGTTCCTGCTCCTAGACAACTACTAGATAAGTTGGACTCTTGTCCATGTTTGTTTTTGCATTTTTGTTCCAGTTCACAGCTGTAGTTTCGTTACTGTGTCTGGAAAGCTCTTGTGAACAGGAATTGCCACTCTGGTGTTATGAGTTAATGCCAGAGTTTTAAAGTAATTTCTGGATGGTGTTTTGAAAGGGTTTTTAGCTGACCATGAAAGTGTCCTTTCTGTCTTCTGCTATGTAGTAAGTGGACCTCAAATTTGCTAAACCTATTTTCATACTACGTTTGTTATTTCATCTTAATTCACCGCCAATACATGTGGGGGGCCTCTGTCTCCTTTCGGGGTATTTCTCTAGAGGTGAGCTAGGACTAATATTTTCCTCTGCTAGCATTATTTAGTCCTCCGGCTGGTGCTGGGCATCTAGAATCAACGTAGGCATGCTACCCGGCCACTGCTAGTTGTGCGTTAGGTTTAGTTCATGGTCAGCTCAGTTTCCATCTTCCAAGAGCTAGTTCCTATATATGCTGATGCTATGATCTCTTGCCATTGAGATCATGACAGATGTCAATATGATTGCTGCACCCGTAGATGAATTCACTGGAGTGTGTAGTTTGTAAAATGAGGTCCGTTATGGGGGGGGGGGGGGGGGGGGGATTCTGCTGTTCTGGCACTCTTAAACCAGTCCATCAAAATCTGAACTCCATATGGTGCTTCTTTCCTTCTGAGCTTTGCGCTGTGCCTCAAAAGTAGTTTTTGACTACACATATTGGGGATTGGTGTACAACAAATTTAACTGGCCATTTTCTCCTGCTTTCCTTGTGAAAATTAGAAATTTGTGGCTAAAACAACATTTTTGCGGGAAAAAAGATATATTTTTTCATTTTCACTGATCAACGTTGTAATTCTGTAAAGCTCTTGTGGGTTCAGAGTGCTCACCACACATCTAGATAAATTCCTTGAGGGGTTTAATTTTCAAAATAGGGTCACTTGTGAGCAGTCTCCACTGTTTAGGCACATCAGGGGCTTTCCAAACACGACATGACACCCACAGACCATTCCATCAAAGTTTGAGTTCCAAAACACCAGTTCGTCTTGCCGTGCGCCCAAACAGTAGTTTTACCCCACATAAGGGGTATCTGTGCACTCAGGAGAAATTGCACAGCAAATTTTGGGTTACATTTTCTACTGTTGTCCTTGTGAAAATGAAAAATTTGGTGTAAAAAAGAACATTTTTGTGGAAAAAATTATTTTTTTATTTTCATAGCTCTACATTATAAACTTCTGTGAAGCACCTGGGGGTTCAAGGTTCTTACCAAATACCTAAATATGTTCCTTGAAAGGTCTAGTTTCCAAAATGGGGTCACTTGTGGGGAGTTTCCACTGTTTATGCACATTAGGGGCTATTTAAACGTGACATGGTGTCCGCTAATGATTCCAGACAATTTTGCGCTCCCAAAGTCAAATGGTGCTCCTTCCTTTTCAGGGCCTGTTGTGCACCCCTACAGTAGTTTTCCCCCACATATAGGGTGTTGGTGTACTCAGGAATAATTGTAAAACAAATTGCAATGTTGCAATCTCCTGATACCTTTGTGAAAATCCAACATTTGGGGCTAAATTAACATTTTTGTGGGACAAATGTGATTTTTTATTTTCACAGCTCAACGTTGTAAACTTCTGTGAAGCATCTGGGGATTCATGGTGCTCAACACACATCTAAATACATTCTTTGAGGGGTCTAGTTTCCAAAATGGGGTCAACTGTGGGGGGAGTTCCACTTTTTAGGCACATCAAGGGCTCTCTGTTGTGAAATTGGATTTTGGGCTCCCCCGGTGGCCACTGGTGGAATTGAACTGGTGTGCATCATCCTCTCTGTTCACCTGTTTCCATCAGGATGTGGGAGTCGCTATTTAGCCTCGCTCCTCTGTCACTTCCATGCCGGTCAACATTGTAATCAGAAGCCTTTCTGTGCATGTTCCTGCTGCTAGACAACTCCCAGCTAAGTTGGACTTTAGTCCTTGTTTGTTTTTGCATTTTGTTCCAGTTCACAGCTGTAGTTTCGTTTCTGTGTCTGGAAAGCTCTTGTGATCTGAAATTGCCACTCTGATGTTATGAGTTAATACTAGAGTCTTAAAGTAATTTCAGGATGGTGTTTTGATAGGGTTTTCAGCTGACCATGAAAGTGCCCTTTCTGTCTTCCTGCTATCTAGTAAGCGGACCTCAATTTTGCTAAACCTATTTTCATACTACGTTTGTCATTTCATCTAAAATCACCGCCAATATTTGTGGGGGCCTCTGTCTGCCTTTCGGGGAAATTTCTCTAGAGGTGAGCCAGGACTATATTTTCCTCTGCCAGGATTAGTTAGTCCTCCGGCCGGCGCTGGGCGTCTAGGGATAAAACGCAGGCTACGCTACCCAGCTACTGTTAGTTGTGCGGCAGGTTTAGTTCATGGTCAGTTTAGTTTCCATCCTTCCAAGAGCTAGTTCTTATGTTTGCTGGGCTATGTTCTCTTGCCATTGAGAACCATAACAGCTCTCCAAACACGACATGGCGTCCGCTACTGATTCCAGCAAATTTTGCGTTCAAAAAGTAAAATTCCCTTCAGAACCCTGCCATGCTACCAAACAGTAGTTTTCCCCCACAATTTGAGTTTCAATGTGATCAGGAGACATTGCATAACAACTGTTTTGGGTCCATTGTCTCCTTTTACCCTTGTGAAGATAAAAAAAATTGGGGCTAAATAAAATTTTTGTGGAAAAATTTTGATTTTTGATTTTCACGGCTCAATGTTATACATTTCCGTGACGAACCTGGGGTTTCCAGTTGTTCACCTTACATCTAGATAAGTTCCTTAAGGGTCTAGACTCCAAAGTAGGGTCACTTGTGGGGGCGTTTGCACTGTTTAGGCACATCAGGAGCTCTCCAAACGCAACATGGTGTCTGTACTCTATTCCAGCCAATTTTGCATTAAAAAAGTCAAATGGTGCTTCTTCCCTTCTGATCCCTTCAGTGTGTCCAAACAGTAGTTCTCCCACACATATGGGGTATAGGCGTAGTCAGGAGAAATTGCACACATTTTGGGGTCCACTTACGGTAATCCTGTTACTCTTATGAAAATAAAAACTTCTTGGTCTAAATAAAAAAAAATGTAAAAGTTAAATGTTCTTTTTTTTTTTCCCTTTCCATTAATTCCTGTGAAGCATCTGAAGAGTTAATACAATTCTCAAATGTGGTTTTGAACACCTTAAGGGGTGCAGTTTTTAGAATGGTGTCATTTTTGGTTATTTTCTGTCATATAGGCGCCTTAAAATCATTTAAAATGTGAGGAAGTCCCCAAAAAAATGGTTTTGTAAATTTTCTTGAAAAAAAATGAGAAATTGCGTGTCAACTTTTAACCCTTATAACTGCCTAAAAAAATATCTTTCATAAATTGTGCTGATGTAAAGTAGATATGTGGCAAATGTTAGTTATTATTTATTTTGTGTGACATAACTCTCTAGTATAAGGGCATACATCTAAAAAGTTTGAAAATTTCAACATTTTCATCAAATTTTTTATTTTTGTTGCAATTAACGCAAGTCAAATTGAACAAATTTTACCACTATCATGAAATACAATATGTCATGAAAAACAACCTCAGAGTCAGTGGGATCCATTGAAGCGTTCCAGAGTTATTTCCTCATAAAGTAACACTGGTCAGAATTGTAAAATTTGGCATGGTCATGAAGGTAAAAAAAGGGGGTAAAGTGGTTGGCCACTACATTTTTGTTGATGGGTATCTTCAAGATAGGTTATCAATGTATGATCAGTGGGGGCATGACATCTGGCACCCTGGCCGATCAGCTGTTAAGGACTCCGGCTGAAAAGTTCTCAGATAATGCCAGAACACAGCAGCTAGGTTAAAACTGTAGTGGGGTGAAATTGCAGTCTTTGACCACAGCCATAGAAATTATGGACCTGCTGTGTTTCAGTAGCACTTGAGAACTTACAGCTAGCCTTGGTAACAGCTGATCGACTGGGGTGCAGGATGTCGCACCGTCAATGATCAGATATTGAAATAAAACAATAGTGGGCAATCCCTTTAATCAATAACACAGGTGGTGTCCAACCTGTGGATCGAGAGCCACATGTTGCTCGTGGGTTCATGATGTGTGGCTCATGGCTGTCAGCTTGTTGCATTAGCACCAGATCTAACAACCAGCTAGGAAGAGCAGGTCTCCAGATGGTGACTTTTGAGAGTAGCCTCGCACAAAAGTGGAGATCTGGATGCACATATACAGTACTTAAAGCCTCGGGGTTGGAGAGATAATCAACTGTCTCAACTGAGTTAGATTGATTGGTAACAAGAGGGGGAGAAACACCCTTTTCCAAAAAAAAAAAAAAAAGTGAGATCTAAGAGTTAGCCTTCTATAAATGTAGACATAGCTTGGGGATGCATTCGGGCACTATTATTCGTGTACTTTTATTCAAAGTACTTTTTTTCTAAGTATTCGGCAGTTATAAAATGGCAGTTAGACAGGGCAGGAGACAGGTAAGACAATCTAAACCTACTCCCTATTCACTTGAAACAGAACAAATACACACCATATGTATCTGTATAATCTATATCCTGGCTGCTGCATTCACTCACCGCCCTTGCATAAACTCTTTAAACTCCATCCATATTGGCCTCTCTGTCCTTGCATCTCCTATGTATAGCACTCATGCTCTGTTCACATTGCTTAACAGCGCAGATCCATTCAGTCCCACCATCCAACACAAAAGACGCTCTCACAAATCACTTAACCATCTGCTCACTCTTTCTATCCTCCTTCTCCTAGTCGCTGGAGACATCTCTCCAAACCCCGGCCCCCCATGTTATAGCCTGTCAAACCTCCCAACTGCTACACCCAGAAACCCCTCTAACCTTATTAATATTCCATGCATGCCTTCTGTCTCTTTCAATTGTGCTCTTTGGAATTCTCGCTCTGTGTGTAATAAACTCTCCTTCACCCATGATTACTTCCTTTCTAAGGCTCTTAATCTCCTGGCTCTTACTGAAACCTGGATCCAGCAGTCAGACACAACCGCTGCTGCTGCTCTCTCCTATGGTGGACTACACTTTTCTCATACCCCAAGATCAGACAACAGAGCAGGTGGAGGCGTTGGTCTGCTCTTTTCACCCAAATGTACCTTCCAAGTTATCCCCCAAGTACCCTCACTTGTATTCCCTTCCTTTGAGGTCCATGCTGTCAGACTCTACGTCCCCTTCTCCATGCGAGTGGCGGTGGTGTATCGTCCTCCTGGCCCCTCTCATCAGTTCCTGGATCACTTTGCCACCTGGCTTCCACACTTTCTCTCCTGTGACACCCCCACCCTTATCATGGGTGATTTCAACATCCCCATTGCTTCTCCCCTTTCCCCGTCTGCTTCTCACCTTTTATCTCTAACCTCCTCTTTCGGCCTCTCGCAGCATACTAACTCTCCAACGCATGAAGATGGAAACTCCCTTGACTTGGTCTTCTCCTGACTTTGCTCAGTGGATGATTTCACAAACACCCCTCTCCCGCTCTCTGACCACAACCTTCTTTCATTCTCTATCAAGAACTGCCATCCCGCTCAGGTCACCCCCACTTTCCACACTTATAGAAACATACAGGCCATTAACACCCAGAAACTTATGAAGAACTTGCAGTCCTCATTGGCCCCAATCTCCTCCATCTCATGTCCTGATTCTGCTCTGAACCATTACAATGAAACCCTGCAAAGTGCCCTGGATGAAGCTGCTCCTCCTATACATAGAGCAACTCGACACAGACGGCGACAACCGTGGCACACGCTGCAAACACGCTTCCTGCAGCGATGCTCCAGGTGCGCCGAACGTCTGTGGAGAAAATCTAATCTACCCGAAGATTTCATCCATTATAAGTTCATGCTAAAAGCATACAACTCTGCCCTTCACCTCTCCAAACAAACCTATTTCAACACCCTCATCACCTCACTGTCCAATAACCCTAAACGTCTCTTTGACACTTTCCAGTCCCTACTCAACCCAAGAGAGCAGGCCCCAACCACAGATCTCCGCGCTGACGATCTGGCCAATTACTTCAAAGAAAAAATTGACCACATTCGACAGGAAATCATCTCCCAATCTCTTCATACCAGGCACTGTCCTCCCTCCCCCACTGCATCTAGTTCACTCTCTGACTTTGAACCAGTTACTGAAGAAGAAGTAAGCAGGCTCCTTGCATCTTCTCGCCCGACCACTTGCACCAGTGACCCCATTCCGTCACATCTCCTCCAGTCCCTTTCCCCGGCTGTCACCTCTCACATAACAAAAATATTCAACCTTTCCCTCACTTCCGGTGTTTTTCCCTCCTCATTTAAGCATGCCATCATACATCCATTACTTAAAAAACCCTCCCTCGACCAAAACTGTGCCGCTAATTATAGACCTGTCTCTAATCTTCCCTTCATCTCTAAACTCCTGGAACGCCTGGTCCACTCCCGTCTTACCCGCTATCTCTCAGATAACTCTCTTCTCGACCCTCTTCAATCTGGCTTCCGCTCTTTACACTCTACTGAAACTGCCCTCACTAAAGTCTCTAATGACCTACTAACAGCTAAATCTAATGGTCACTACTCCATGCTAATTCTATTGGATCTTTCCGCAGCATTCGACACTGTGGATCATCAGCTCCTCCTCACTATGCTCCGCTCCATCGGCATCAAGGACACCGTTCTCTCTTGGTTCTCCTCCTATCTCTCTGACCGATCCTTCACTTTATGTTTTGCTGGTTCCTCCTCCTCTCACCTTCCCCTTACTGTTGGGGTTCCTCAAGGATCAGTCCTAGGCCCCCTCCTCTTCTCTTTGTATACTGCCCCTATTGGACAAACAATCAGTAGATTTGGGTTCCAGTACCATCTCTATGCTGATGACACCCAATTATACACCTCTTCTCCTGCTTTCACTCCGACCGTCTTAGAAAACACCAGTGATTGTCTTACCGCTGTCTCTAACATCATGTCCTCCCTCTATCTGAAACTGAACCTGTCAAAAACTGAACTCCTCGTGTTCTCTCCCTCTACTAACCTACCTTTGCCTGACATTGCCATCTCCGTGTGCGGTTCAATCATTACTCCAAAGCAACATGCCCGCTGCCTTGGGGTCATCCTTGATTCCGAACTTTCATTCATCCCCCACATCCGATCACTGGCTCGCTCTTCTTATCTGGATCTCAAAAACATTTCTAGAATTCGCCCTTTTCTTACTTTCGACTCTGCAAAAACTCTTACTGTTTCTCTTATTCATTCCCGTCTGGACTATTGTAACTCTCTACTAATCGGCCTCCCTCTTACCAAACTTTCCCGCTCCAATCTGTCCTGAATGCTGCTGCCAGGATCATATTCCTCACCAACCGTTACACCGATTCCTCTACCTTGTGCCAGTCATTACACTGGCTACCCATCCACTCCAGAATCCAGTACAAAACTACTACCCTCATCCACAAAGCACTCCATGGCTCAGCACCACCCTACATCTCCTCTCTGGTCTCAGTCTACCACCCTACCCGTGCCCTCCGCTCCGCTAATGACCTCAGGTTAGCATCCTCAATAATCAGAACCTCCCACTCCCGTCTCCAAGACTTTACACGTGCTGCGCCGATTCTTTGGAATGCACTACCTAGGTTAATACGATTAATCCCCAATCCCCACAGTTTTAAGCGTGCCCTAAAAACGCATTTGTTCAGACTGGCCTACCGCCTCAACGCATTAACCTAACTATCCCTGTGTGGCCTATTAAAAATAGAAAAAAAAACAAAAACACATAATCAGGTTCCTTGCATCGTGTTCTCATACACTTTATGCAGTTAATAGCACTCTGTGTCTGTACTGCTACATACTTAGGCTGTTAACTGGTTCATGCAGCTTTACCTGAACACCCGAGCCTTACACTATGGCTGGTCCAAATAACTAAAGCAATTGTTACCATCCACCTCTCGTGTCTCCCCTTTTCCTCATAGTTTGTAAGCTTGCGAGCAGGGCCCTCATTCCTCCTGGTATCTATTTTGAACTGTGATTTCTGTTATGCTGTAATGTCTATTGTCTGTACAAGTCCCCTCTATAAGTTGTAAAGCGCTGCGGAATATGTTGGCGCTATATAAATAAAAATTATTATTATTATTTATTATAAGTGAGTGGTGAAGTGGAGACAGGATGGTGCCAGTTAAAGGGTTACTTGACGTTAGATGTGATAGCGTGGTGGCAGTGCCCGAAGTGAAAATACCATATGGGGAAAGGTGGGAACCCCTGGCTGTAAGTATAGTGTCTCAATGTGATTTCTGTGGGAACATTTTGGCTGTTTTTACACCCCTAATGGGGGTTCTGAGTGTCACTATTGTGGAGGGAGCGGGATCTGGATGTCACTACGTGGGGGCTTCTGGATGTGGCTCGCGACCCTCTCTCAGAGCTAAATGTGCTGGAGTCGGCGGAACTCCACCTGCACAGGCCCGGTCGCGGTCGCAACCTTGGTTGTTATACCCCCACATAGTACTAACAGTGACAGAGTAACCATGTTAACAAGAATGATTAAGATGAAAAAAAAAACAACGATTATAATACAATAATAGGAAAAATACCAGGAAGAGTATTAATAATAGCAACAATAATTATTTCATTGCTTTATAGCTACTCGTGTGCTACTGAAAATTTCCCATTGTGTAAACCAGATTCCATAAGGTGTGATAAATATTATGTATAGACATCTGGACTATCTGTCCGTAACCTGTAACAAGATGCAAATGACATGTAAATCAAAACAAATCTTTTATTCTACAATATCACACATGCTGTTTCTGTCACATAAATTATTTAGAGGAATGCATGGTTTACACACCTTACGCGAAGCCTTTTAAACTGATCAGTGCTGGGTAAAAGGTAGACGACTGTCTAAAATGCCACCTTGCAACATAAAAAAAATAAAAAAAATCAGTAAATAAAAAACAACCTATAAAACTATACATGTTTGGTATCTGTGAACTTGTAATGACCTGGATAATATTAACCCCTTAGTGACAGAGCCAATTTGGTACTTAATGACCAAGCCGATTTTTACAATTCTGACCACTGTCACTTTATGAGGTTATAACTCTGGAACGCTTTAACAGATCCCGCTGATTCTGAGATTGTTTTTTCGTGACATATTGTACTTCATGTTAGTGGTATCATTTCTTCGATACTACATGCGATTATTTCTGAAAAAAATGGAACTATGGCGAAAATTTTTTACAATTTTGCAATTTTCAATGCCCTTAAATCAGAGAGATATGTCACACAAAATAGTTGATAAATAACATTTCCCACATGTCTACTTTACATCAGCACAAGTTTGTTAGGAAGTTATAAGGGTTAAAAGTTGACCAGCGATTTCTTGTTTTTACAACAAAATTTCCAAAACCATTTTTTTAGGGACCACCTCACATTTAAAGTCACTTTGAGGGGTGTACATGACAGAAAATACCCAAACTTGACACCATTCTAAAAACTGCACCCCTCAAGGTGCTCAAAACCACATTCAAGAAGTATATTAATAGTGATGAGCGAATATACCCGTTACTCGAGATGTCTTGAGCATGCTCGGGTGTCCTCCGAGTATTTTTTAGTGCTCGGAGATTTAGTTTTTCTTGCCGCAGCTGAATGATTTACATCTGTTAGCCAGCATAAGTACATGTGGGGATTCCTTAGCAACCAGGCAACCCCCACATATACTTATGCTGGCTAACAGATGTAAATCATTCAGCTGCGGCAAGAAAAACTAAATCTCCGAGCACTAAAAAATACTCGGAGGACCCCCGAGCATGCTCGAGAAATCTCGAGTAATGAGTATATTAGCTCATCACTATTTATTAACCCTTTACGTGCTTCACAGGAACTGAAACAATGTGGAAGGAAAAAATGAACATTTAACTTTTTTTTGCAAACATTTTATCTCAGAGCCAATTTTTTTTATTTTCACAAGTGTAAAAATAGAAAATGAACCAAAAAATGTGTTGTGCAATTTCTCCTGAGTACGTCGATACCCCATATGTGGGGGTAAACCACTGTTTGGGCACCGGCAGGGCTTGGAAGAGAAGGAGCGTTGTTTGACTTTTTCAATGCAGAATTGGCTGGAATTGAGATCGGACGCCATGTCGCGTTTGGAGAGTCCCTGATGGGCCTAAACAGTAGAAACCCCTAAGTGACACCATTTTGGAAACTAGACCCTTTAAGGAACTTATCTAGATGTGTGGTGAGCACTTTAAAGGGAACCTGTCACCCCCAAAATCGATGGTGAGGTAAGCTCACCGTCATCAGGGGCATATCTACAGCATTCTGGAATGCTGTAGATAAGCCCCAGTGTTACCTGAAAGATGAGAAAAAGAGGTTAGATTATACTCACCCAGGGGCGGTCCCGCTGCAGTCCGGGTCCGATGGGTGTCTCAGGTCCGGTCCGGGGTCTCCCATCTTCATTCCATGACGTCCTCTTCTGGTCTTCACGCCGCAGCTCCAGCCCAGGTGTACTTTGTCTGCCCTGTTGAGGGCAGAGCAAAGTACTGCAGTGCACAGGTGCAGGCTGCAATTTTTTTCGCATGTAAATTCAGTCTGTGACAAAAAATAATAATTGCTCGTCAGCAATGCCCCAATGAATAACATGGGTCTGAATGCTGTCCGTTTTTTTTCACAGGCAGCACTTGGACCAAAAAGTGTAAATGCAACACCCGCTAGGGCCGTGGGGTACTCGGAACCGGGTCGGACAGTTCTTAAAGGGGTGGTCACGGCAGTGGTGACCCGGTCAGTGTCCCTGGATGCGTAATTAAAGGGATGCATGATGAATAATGGAAAATGGAAATAAAGTCTATATAGGAAGGGGGATTGTTAGTGATGCAACCTGTGTACTCAGCCAGGGATGGCCGACACTGCTTAAAGGGACCGTGGGTCCTGCCGGGCGATGTCTTCACTGTCCCCTTGACCCTCAGTGTCTACCTTTTCAGCAAAGTAGGTGCGAGATTGGCTGTCACACTTACAGACACGACAGCCTCCAGGTTCCTAGTTGAGACCTATAGTTCCTCCACTAGATCAGGGGCTGGTTCCCCTTTCTGCTACCTGGTCCCTCCACCGTGCCCCTAGGACCCCTTCGTTCCCTCTGGGAGCTTCTTTCCTTCTTCTCTCTTCAGACTGTCAGGAGCTTCAGACCCACACGTCTGCTCTGCTCCACTTCTCCTTATCAACTCTCTGTCTCCTCCCTCCTGTCTCCCCTGACAACTCCTCACTCTCCACCCACACCTTCTTCCTAATCCCTCCCTGGCCTGGGGAGGTCTAGTGATGGGTGCAAGTGTTAGGGTTCTGTACAGTGTCCCCTCCTTACCAGAGAGTTGGAGCACCACACCTCTGGCTGAGATGCAGCACCTCTGTAGCGACTGGACCCTGAGGGGCGCCACATAAACAAGCCCTTAAAGAGAGGAAACGTGTAAAGAAAATACCGATAATTCTCTATATTAATAGCCACTCTGTGTTTGGCTAAAAAATATGCACGCACTGCCGCTGCACTGTGTGAACTTATCATTTTCTTTTTAAAATTGCAATAATATTTTTAACATTACTACATTATAGGTATTCCAAGTTTTCACTACTCTTTCTGAAAAAAACACTTTCTTATATTAATTATAGAATTACTATTCACTCACAAGTTAATGATGTCCTGGTCCTGTTAAAATTATGTCCGTTGATTGAATTTTACAAGGGCTAAATCATGTTAATTCTACTTGCCAATAATCTTTTACTCCATCATTTTTTCCAGGCTTTTCTTGCAAAAAAAATAACAAAAAATACACCCATCCAAACATTGGATAGCATTTTTTACTGAAAAAAAAATGGAACAGTAGAACAAAAATAAAGCAAATAATGCAACAAGGTCATATTAATATCATCGCTCATTACAACTGGAGCCTTGTAAAACACAAATGACTTTGATGAAGGTCTTTGCTATGTATCATCCAAAGAGTTTCATGTTACAAACCTCATTGGACATCAGTAGTGTAAATAGAGAGGACCTCATAGCATAGATATGTGTCCCTTTCAGGTGCTACTTAACACCATCACACTCATAATTACTCCCAAGTGGAAGCCCTTGTGCCTCCATCATATTTTCATGACTCAAGGACCTTTTCTGCTCCCACGTTCCTTGCTCCTGTGCAGGTCACATCCCTGTACAAGTTCTTCTTATGATTGTTACTACTCTGGAGAAGGTTTAACATTTTTAACATGTTCCCATTTTGAAGGCCACACCCTTCTTGTTGACCAAACCTGTTCACACCCTTCATTTTCCGGCAGTAATGTAGATCTTACCTATCAAACACAACAGATTACACACAGTAATAACTGTTGGGCACAGTTGGACACATCACAAAGATTGAAACTTTCAGAATGTTTGATACTCAAATACATAAACACCCAAAAATAAAGAAAAAGAGTCATTAGTATTTTATTAACATCTATTATACAGGAACCAGATACAAAAACGTAAAAATGAAAATGTTGATCATCATAGCGCAGCTTTTAATAGCAGGTTTATATAGGCAGACCGCCATAAATGATTTCCAATCGGTACATGTTTACTGATTGGTGGTTGTTTATATCCATTGGTCAGTCTGCATAATTACCAATTACCAGGTCATCTTAGCAGCAGACATTATGTTAGGGGCCAAGTTCCCGCCTCTGCACAGGGGGGATCTCAAACCATCTCCGCTGCTGTCTCCCATTCTTCTCCAGCCACAGTGGATCCTGCTCAGCAGAGACATCGGTCCTAGCATCTGGCTCAGCCTGATACTGTGCAGATGGTTACTGCTGCCTTTCCAGGCTCAGCCATTGTAGCCAATACTGGGAGCGGCGAGCAGACATCTCTGGGACGAAGTCCTGCTTTTCCCCTTCTGAGCATGCCTGGGGTAAGATCTCTCATTGGAGGTTGGGGGTCACATGCTCAGGTACTGTGGCAGCTCCCATTGGTCCTCTAGGAAGGTCCTGAAGTTGCTCAGGTACTGTAGCATCCCCATTGGTCCTCTAGGAAGGTCCTAAAGTTGCTGCAGCTATAAAAGGTTTGCATGGCCGCACGGCCATGCGCTAGTATCAGCTTATGCTATGAGCTTTAGCTACTCAGTGGTCTTGTCTGCTTGTGGTCAGGGTCTGGCTGATATAAGCCACTAGAATACCGGCACCTCCGGTGAGGAGTTTGTATGGTGAATTCAGGGCTGGCGTAAAGCCATTAGAATTCCAGCTCCACCGTAGAGGAGGTGTTTGTGTGCTTGCTACTCCCTGACCACTGATTGTTTTTGCTCTGTTAGGCAGCTGTGTTCCCCTGTGATGCTAACAGGGCACAGCGTTTTCCCTTCTGTTCGACTCTGTGAAGTAACAGAGTTCGCTTCTACCGCCATATTGTGCCACCATTTGCTAGCAGCAGGTTGGTCTCCAGCGAACGCACCAATAATAATATCTAAATATACTCGGTGCGTTCCACCAGCCCTAACACCTTACACCCACATTTACACCAAAACAGCTAATCCATTGTGGTGCAGACTCCACCAGACCCCTGAAGATGTTCTTTGGTATTGGGCACCAAGACATTAGAAGCAGATTCTTTATGTCCTGTAATTTGTCAGGTACAGTGTTCATGGAACAGACTTATTTTCCATTACATACCACGGCAGAGGCCTCAATAGGATTGAAATTTGCAGATTTTGAAAAATAGTTTGAGTTATACCCAAAAAGCATCAAGCAGTGATGTACACCATTTACTGTATATAAAGTAGAATGAACTTCAACTTCAAAACATAAAAGCATAGTATCTAGAGGTTGGAGGACAAGTCATCACCTTGTACATTGTTTTAGTGTGACACGGCATATTATCCTACTTAAAAAGTTGCCGTGAATGGTGTATATGGTGGGGCACAATGTCTAGAGCAGTGTATCACGCTGCTTTTGTTGATTTGCCTTCTTCCAATAGTGCACCCTAAAGCCTTCTCTTCCCCAGGTAAGTGATCTACATACATTCATAATGTTAAATTAAAACATAATTCATTAGACAGGGCAGTCTTCGTCCATTGCTCCATGGTCCAAATCTGAAAGCTCACGTCAGTGTAGGTACTATTACTGTGCACAGGGGGCAGTATGAGCAATTTAAGCAGTCTGCAAATACACATTATAACTGCCAGCAAAAACATTTTCAATAATTTACACTACAGTAGCTCAGTCGGATCTGATGAGATGACCTTGTCTTACTTTCCATAAACATTAATGAGTCTTATGCACCTAGAATCCTTTGGCTGATGCACTAGGTTGTCCTTCTTTGGACCACTAGTGATAGATCATTCATAACCACCACATACAGGGATCCCACCACAAGACCTGCCCTTTTGGAGATAGTCAGACTCACTGGTCTAGCCATCACAATTTGGCCTTTGTCTAAGTCAGATACATATGCATGCCCATTTTCTAGCTTCCAACATATCAATTCTAAGAAATTACTGTTCACTTGCTGCCTAAAATATCGCAACCAATGACAGATGCCATTATCAAGGAAAAATCAATGTTATTCACATCACCTGTCAGTAGTTTTAATGTCACTGCTGACCAGTGTATAGCGCCAGCATATTTGTAATGCTGGACACAGGGTTAATAGTCGTTGGGCTTTGGGTAGTCCGAAGGGTCAGGGGCAGAAGATGAAGCGCCGAGGGCAAAGACAGAGATGTGGTCAGACAGTCTGAGGTCGGGATGGGCAGCACAGGATCAAAATACAAAGCTGGGTCAGGATCCGAGAGGTCACACAAAACAAGTGAACAAGTCGAGATGGTAACAGGAGAGCCAAACAAACGCGCACTTTGACAGATTATTAAAGACAGACTGAAACTAGGAACCCAAGTTCAGGCAAGATGTGCAGGAAGCTGCCCAATATATTCCCTGCTGGTAGGGGATAGGCCAGGAAGCAAAACTCAGCAGGACACAGTGGGTTAGATTACTGCAGAATCTGGCCGTTCCTCCCTATAGCTAGGTGGAGACTCTCTAGCCACATGAGAATGCAGCAGTGCTAGGAGTGCTGCATGAGGGAGTTCAACAAGACGGTCTGATACTGGGAGGAGCACAGCAGTGAACGCAGTGAGTAGAACGGCGCTTAGAAGACATGTAGGTTACTGGTGTGAAAGTGTACATAGAAAAAAATAAGCAACCATAAATAGGCAATACATAAGGTTAGTAAGCTCAGGTTAGGGATGAACAATTAAGGTGTTAGGTGGAATAATCACCTCATAGGTTTGTGCTAGATAGAAAACGCTATTATACCACATGTAAGTGTAGCGCCCCCACTGCCGCAGGGCCGAGGGGTACCCGGTGCCGGGCCTCTGAGTCTCTGCTCCGGGGTTGTCACGGTGGCTAGGCCCGGTCCGTGACCCTGCCGAGGGGCGCACAGTGTAATAGATATAACGGATGATGGTGATGAGGCTGTGGTAGTGCAGTGCAGTAAATAACGAGGACACCAGGTTGCAGTCTCTTTACCTCTTTACTGAAGATCTCTGGGTCCTCAGTCCGGAATACAGTTCACCAGGCTGCGCAAGACCGGCCGGTCCAATGGCACCTCCGGAGTTCTCTTCACAGGTGGCAATCGGTGCCTTCCTTCTAGCGCTATGTGTTGTGGTCCTTCCCTGCTGTGCTTACGGAAAGTCCCCACAACTGTTGTGTCTGTTTCTTAAGTTCCCTCACAACTCAATTAGATGATGTTCTGCTAATCCTCCGTCCCTCCCTGGTGTTCTGGTTGGGACGGCACCCGTTTGACGGGTAGGCTCGGAGCTCTTCCGGGACCCTAGAGTCGCCCCTCTCCACAAGTTGCCCCCCAAGACTGCATAGGTGATTTAAGTTAGACAGCCCGCCTTAGACTGACTGTCCTGCCGCTGTTTGGAGTATTGCTTGAAGCTGAATGTTATTATACTCCCTCGGCGTTCCGGCCACCGGTAGTGCGCCTCAGTAGGATGTTGCCTCGGTCTTACAGCACGACCCCTACTGGTATTTCTCCTTTTGCGTGATCTCGTTTCTCACTCAGCACAATCTATCTCTCTTCTAGTCCTTCCTTGGGCACCGCCGCTACCCGGAGCAGGCACGGTCCCGTTACGTTCGTTCAAGTTGCCAAGCCTCTGTCAGGATCCCACCCCTGACAGAGACCCTACTGTATCTTCCCCCACAACACCCTCTGCCACAAGGTGTTGCCTGGTTCCAACCCAGTCAGCTTTCTGATCTAACTTCCTGCCTGACCCCCAGTTTACCCACTATGGTGGGGAGTGGCCTAGTGAATAGAACCCTTAGCTCCCCCCGGAGGCCCGGCTGTGAAATGTATTGGTGTCTGTGATACCTGATCAGATGAACCCCTTCAGTGCCATCAGACGCACCATAGCTCCCCTTAGTGGCGGAGCCATAGTACTGCAACGACCAGGACTCTGGGGCGCTGCACTAGTATATTTGGGGGGTGTGGTGTATGGCATAGGTATGCATATTTAGAGGAAACTACTGAGGATATAGGATACTTCTAAGGAGGCACTGCCCCTGGCAGCCAAGTTGGTTCAAATCGATGAGAAGATTATCTTTAAAATCCCTAAAACAAATTTATTGGTTTGAGGGACCTTTTTTCAAGTTTTCGATATAGAATAGATGCCTAGAGATCAAGTTTAAAAAAAAAAACTAAAAAAAAGGTGCCAAAAAAACACACCAGAACCCCCAGTGGGAAGGTCTAAATAATGTGACATAACAGCAATAGCAAGTACAATTAAATAAATCTATATCTAATATGCAGAGTGTATACACAACATTTGCTTATCATAGAAAAGTATAAAAAAAATGCTTAAAGGGATTAGCGCAGCTTCTAAAACACTGTGACCGCAGTAGTATTGGGGAGCCAGCACTGGATCCAAAGAAAGAGAGTACCCGCTGACTTTGTTATTTTAACTACTTTACACATTTTGGTGCCCAAAGTTGATAACCTTTCTAAAAATGTACATATTACTAGATCTCCATTGAGCAGAACTGGAAAGAGTCATTAGCAAGGGTGGTGTTAGCCACAATACTGTTGCATGTAAAAGTTTGGCCACCCCAGGTCAAAATTACTGTTATTTTGAACAGTTAAGCAAGTTGAAGATGAAATGATCTCTAAAAAGGCTCAGAGTTAAAGATGACACATGACATGACAAAAAGGAAGATGGGCCGATGCAAAAGTTTGGGCACCCTTGGAGATTTGTTCTCAAATAACTTTGACCAAGGTTTCAGAAGTTAATTAGCCTGTTAGGGTTATGGCTTGTTCACTATAATTGTTAGGAAGGGCCAGGTGTTGCAAATTTCCCAGTTTTATAAAAACCCAGCCTCCTCTAACATTGTGCCAAAAAAGCAGCCATGGGTTCTTCTAAGCAGCTGCCTAGCACTCTGAAAATGAAAATGGTAGAGGCCCAGAAAGCAGGAAAAGGCTTTATGAAGACAGCAAATTATTTTCAAGTTGCCCTTTCCTCAGTTCAAAATATAATTAAGAAATGCCAGTTAACAAGAACAGTGGAGGTCAAGATAAGGTCTGAAAGACCAAGCATAATCTCAGTGAGAGCTGCTTATAGGATTGCTAGAGAGGCAAATCAGAACCCCCGCTTGACTGCAAAAGATGTTCCTAAAGAATTAGCAGACTCTGGAGTTGTGATACATTGTGCTACTGTTCAGAGGCACCTGCACAAATATGGCCTTCATGGAAGAGTCATCAGAAGAAAATCTCTCCTGTGTCCTCACCATAAAATTCAGAGTCAGAAGTATGCAAAAGAACACATAGGCAAGCCTGATGCATTTTGGAAACAAGTCCTGTGGACCAATGAGGTTAAAAAAGAAGTATGAGTGGAGAACAAAGGGCACAAAATTTCAGAAATATCACCATCAATCAAGCCTGGGGGTGGATCAATCATGCTTTGGGGTTATGTTGCAGCCAATGGCATGGGGAACACTTCACAGGTAGAGGGAAGCATGGATTCAATTAAATTTCAACAAATTCTTTATGCAAACATAACACCATCTGTAAAATAGTTGAAGTTAAAAAGAGGATGGCTTCTACAAATTGAAAATGATCCTAAACACATCAAAATCCACAATAGGCTACCTCAAAAGGCGCAAGCTGACAGTTTTACAATGGCCCTCACAGTCCACATATATGACCATCATTGAAAATCTGTGGCTAAACCTCAAAATAGTAGTGCATGCAAGACGACCGAGGAATCTCGAGGGTACTCAAAAGGGGGTACAAACCATGCAGGGTGCTAAAACTTTTGCATCTGCCCATTTTCCTTGTTGTAATTTTAAAAATGTAAAATATATATTTTTTGTCTAAAATACAAAGGAAATGTGTCATCTTTAACTTTGAGCCTCTTAGAGATCACTTCATCTTTAACTTGCTTCACTGTTCACAATAACAGTAATTTTGACCAAGGGTGCACAAACTTTTACATGCCACTGTAACAAGTTTTTTCCTTTACCCCTGCACATATTCCATTGTTAGTCTGGACTGTATATCTTTGAACACTATTACTACCACCCACTTCCCTGTCAGCAGTGGGGTCCTCTAGATTTCCTGCCAAAGCTTTTAGTTTAATTCAAATGTTAACAGATAGTTTTCACTGATGCTGATGCGCCCTGAGCCTGCAGGACAGCTTTGTGATGCTAGTCACTTTTCATGGACAAGCTGAGAGGCTGGGTAATCAAAAGGTCCGAGGTTAGAAGCCAGTAGGGTATGTCAAAAGACAGAGGGGTGTTACAAAAGAGTAGTCAGGTCATGGTCCAGAGGTCTTAATATCAGGAAGACAGTGGATCAAGCAAAGGGTCAAAGCAAACAGAACGAGGTCCAAGGTCAGGCAGCAGTAAATCAGAGCACAGAGCAACACGCAAACATACACCAGAGAGCAAGAAGCTGCAACTGGCACTAGTCTGAAGCAGAGAGCTGGCTAAATAGCCAGGCCATTATCCGAACAGGAGACAGATGGATGAAGCTCAAGCAATACCCTAACTGATTGGAAAGCTAAACTGCCAAGCAAGACACTGACAGCTCAGCATGCCCCAGCATCCAATTGAGCAACTGAGCTGTCCATCAAATACTGACAGCTTAGCATGCCCCTCCTCTAGACTGGACGGCAGACAGTAACTCACTACATCCCGACACACAGAAAGGTGGAATCGTGACAAGCTTGAATTTCTTTGGCACTTGATTGGGGCTGCTTATACACCAGGCTATCCTGCATTGTAACTTTTTATTAATTTTTCTCTGCTGTCCATGGAGGTACAGTGCCATGGGTTGTAAATTTCTTGATTAGGTTGCGCACCATAGACAAAGGAATATCACGATCTCAGGAGGAGGATTTATAACCTTGAGATTGTTGATATTGCTCAACAATTTTAGTTCCCTATTCCTCAGACTGTTCTCTTCCTCTTTCTGTTCTCCATGCTTAGTGTAGCACAAACACACAGACAATGCAAAGATTGAGACAACTTCTCCCGTTTTTACTTGGTTTTAGGTGTGATTTTCATATTGCCCACACCTGTTACTTGCCATAGGTAAGTTTGAATGAGCATCATATGCTTAAAACAAAGTTGTTTACCCAAATTTTGTAAAGATGACAATTTTGTCCGCCTATTTTGGGGGTTTTGTGTGAAATTGTGTCCAATTTTGCTTTTTCCTTTTTTTGTGTTGTTGTTCCAATACACACAAAGGAAATAAACATGTGTATAACAAAATAAGTGTAACTGCAAGAATGTTCTAGGAGAAATACTTCATTTTCTGGAACAATTTCAAGGGTGTCATCATTTTCAGCCATGACTGTACATACTGTGAAAGAGAACATGCACTGGAAAGGGGAGTACTTAAGATAAAAATCTAAAGTGACAAATTTTAGAAAACAAACACAGGGCATCCTTGCTTCCCTAGAATTATTGAGATCTCTCTGATGCAGACACCTTTTGAGATCCTAGGCACGGCAGCATCGCCCCGTGCTCCTGCCACCGCCGCCCTCCTGAAGCATGACCCTGTCTCCTGTGACCCTGCTGGATCACCACCTTACCCCAGTAAGCTAACTTCGGATTATAAGACGCACACAAATTTGGAAGAAAAAAGGTGCGTCTTATAACCCGAAAAATATGGTAGTTAAAAGTCCAAAAACAGGCACTATACCCAACACTATCTAAATCAATGTTATTTTCAACAATTATAGAAATAAAATATAAATTAATGGATAATTTTATAGTGTTATTGATTATAGATTGAACTGCTAAAATAATTTGTAGTAACATTTTAAACACTAAAAAGGGTGTCAGGACTCTGAACATTTTTTATTACCTTTTGTGCATTACTGCCCTTTTCCAAGATGGCGTCTTTGGTCTCATGTGCACTGTGTCTTCCTGCTATAAAACTCCACCCCAGCCTTCAGTCTGTGCTAGAGTATTCTGCCTTGCATCCACCTCCTGACCCTGGTGACTCCCTGGCTATATACCTGCTCCTGTGAACCTGTGTGGTGATCCTGCTACTCTGCTCTGAGTTCCTGCTGCATACACCAGTTTCCAGTAATCCTCCTTCATCTGCTGCTCGTGTTTACTTCCACCTGTATTTGCTGGACATGTAAGCTGTTGCTGTTTTGCAAAAACCTGAGACTATTACCCAGGCCTCCCTGGTTGAGCTAAGATATGATTTGAACTGCCTTATAGCTTATCTATCTGTGTTTGGACTAAAACAAGGACTTATTTGTGTCAAGTATCCTCAAGTATAATTGTGCTTCATACACTTTCTGCGTGATAGCATTTTCCTCTGAAGTTCACTATAGACTGCTAAGCTGCGTTTAACCCCTTCATGACCCAGCCTATTTTGACCTTAATGACCTGGCCTTTTTTTGCAATTCTGACCACTGTCCCTTTATGAGGTAATAACTCAGGAACGCTTCAACGGATCCTAGCTTTTCTGAGATTGTTTTTTCGTGACATATTGGGCTTCATGTTAGTGGTAAATTTAGGTCAATAATTTTTGCGTTTGTGAAAAAAATGAAAATTTGGCAAAAAATTTTAAAATTTCGCAATTTTCAAATTTTTATTCTGTTAAAAGAGAGTTATGTGACACAAAATAGTTAATAAATAATATTACCCACATGTCTACTTTATATCAGCACAATTTTGGAAACAAAATTTTTTTTTTGCTAGGAAGTTATAAGGGTTAAAATTTGACCAGCGATTTCTCATTTTTACAACGAAATTTACAAAACCATTTTTTTTAGGGACCACCTCACATTTGAAGTCAGTTTGAGGGGTCTATATGGCTGAAAATACCCCAAAGTGACACCATTCTAAAAACTGCACCCCTCAAGGTGCTCAAAACCACAAAAAGTGTATTAACCTTTCAGGTGCTTCACAGCAGCAGAAGCAACATGGAAGGAAAAAATGAACATTTAACTTTTTAGTCACAAAAATGATCTTTTAGCAACATTTTTTTTATTTTCCCAAGGGTAAAAATGAGAAACTGGACCCCAAAAGTTATTGTACAATTTGTCCTGAGTACGCTGATACCCCATATGGGGGGGAACCCACTGTTTGGGCGCACGACAGGGCTCGGAAGGGAAGGAGCGCCATTTGACTTTTTCAATGAAAAATTGGCTCCAATCTTTAGCGGACACCATGTCGCGTTTGGAGAGCCCCTGTGTGCCTAAACATTGTAGCTCCCAAACAAGTGACCCCATTTTGGAAACTAGACCCCTCCAAGGAGCTTATCTAGATGCATAGTGAGCACTTTGAACCCCCAGGTGCTTCACAAATTGATCCGTAAAAATGAAAAAGTACTTATTTTTCACAAAAAATTTCTTTTAGCCTCATTTTTTTCATTTTCACATGGGCAACAGGATAAAATGGATCCTAAAATGTGTTGGGCAATTGCTCCTGAGTACACTGATACCTCATATGTGGTCACAAACCACTGTTTGTGCACACGGCAAGGCTCGGAAGGGAAGGAGCGCCATTTGCCTTTTGAATGAAAAATTAGCTCCAATCGTTAGCGGACACCATGTCGTGTTTGGGGAGCCCCTGTGTACCTAAACATTGGAGCTCCCCCACAAGTTACCCCATTTTAGAAATTAGACCCCCCAAGGAGCTTATCTAGATGCATAGTGAGCACTTTGAACCCCCAGGTGCTTCACAAATTGATCCGTAAAAATGGAAAAGTACTTTTTTTTTCACAAAAAATTTCTTTTAGCCTCAATTTGTTCATTTCCACATGGACAACATGATAAAATGGATCCTAAAATTTATTGGGCAATTTCTACTGAGTACACTGATACCTCACATGTGGGGGTAAAACACTGTTTGGGCAGATGGCAGGGCTCGGAACGGAAGGAGTGCAATTTGACTTTTTGAATGAAAAATTAGCTCCAATCGTTAGCGGACACCATGTCGTGTTTGGAGAGCCCCTGTGTGCCTAAACATTGGAGCTCCCCCACATGTGACCCCATTTTGGAAACTAGACCTCACATGGAACTAATCTAGATGTGCGGTGACCACTTTAAACCCCCAAGTGCTTCACAGAAGTTTATAACGCAGAGTCGTGAAAATAAAAAATCATTTTTCTTTCCTCAAAAATTATTTTTTAGCCCGCAATTTTTTATTTTCACAAGAGTAACAGGAGAAATTGGACCCCAAAAGTTGTTGTCCAGTTTGTCCTGAGTACGCTGATACCCCATATGTGGGGGAAACCACTGTTTGGGCACATGTTGGGGCTCAGAAGGGAAGTAGTGACGTTTTGGAATGCAGACTTTGATGGAATGGTCTGCGGGCGTCACGTTGCATTTGCAGAGCCCCTGATCTGCCTAAACAGTAGAAACCCCCCACAAGTGACCCCATTTTGGAAACTAGACCCCACAAGGAACTTATCTAGACATGTGGTGAGCACTTTGAACCCCCAAGTGCTTCACAGAAGTTTATAACGCAGAGCCGTGAAAATAAAAAATCATTTTTCTTTCCTCAAAAATTATGTTTTAGCAAGCAATTTTTTTTATTTTCACAAGGGTAACAAGAGAAATTGGACCCCAATAGTTGCTGCCCAGTTTGTCCTGAGTAAGCTGATACCCCATATGTGGGGGTAAACCACTGCTTGGGCACACGTCGGGGCTCAGAAGGGAAGTAGTGATGTTTAGAAATGTAGACTTTGATGGAATGGTCTGCGGGCGTCACGTTGCGTTTGCAGAGCCCCTGATCTGCCTAAAAAGTAGAAACCACCCACAATTGACCCCATTTTGGAAACTAGACCCCCCAAGGAACTTATCCAGATGTATGGTGAGCACTTTGAACCCCCAAGTGCTTCACAGAAGTTTATAACGCAGAGCCGTGAAAATAAAAAATCATTTTTCTTACTCAAAAATTGTTTTAGCAAGTAATTTTTTATTTTCGCAAGGGTAACAAGAGAAATTGGACCCCAATAGTTGTTGCCCAGTTTGTCCTGAGTATGCTGGTACCCCAAATGTGGGGGTAAACCACTGTTTGGGCACACGTCAGGGCTCGGAAGGGAGGGAGCACCGTTTGACTTTTTGATCGCAAGATTGGCTGGAATCAATGGTGGCGCCATGTTGCATTTGGAGACCCCTGATGTGCCTAAACAGTGGAAACCCCTCAATTCTAACTCCAACACTAACCCCAACACACCCCTAACCCTAATCCCAACTCTAGCCATAACACTAATCACAACCCTAACCCCAACACACCCCTAACCACAACCCTTAGCCTGACACACCCCTAACCCTAATCCCAACCCTAATCCTAACCCTAACCACAACCCTAAACCCAACACACCCCTATCCCTAACCACAAGCCTAATCTTAACCCTATTTCCAACCCTAGCCCTAATTCCAACCCTAACTCTAATTCCAACCCTAAGGCTATGTGCCCACGTTGCGGATTCGTGTGAGATTTTTCCACACGATTTTTGAAAAATCCGCAGGTAAAATGCACTGCGTTTTACCTGCGGATTTACCACGTATTTCCAGTGTTTTTTTGTGCGGATTTTACCTGCGGATTCCTATTGAGGAACAGGTGTAAAACGCTGCGGAATCCGCACAAAGAATTGACATGCTGCGGAAAATACAATGCAGCGTTGCCGCGCAGTATTTTCCGCACCATGGGCACAGAAGATTTGGTTTTCCATAGGCTTACATGGTACTGTAAACCTGATGGAAAACTGCTTCGAATCCGCAGCGGCCAATCCGCTGCGGATCCGAAGCCAAATCCGCACCGTGTGCACATAGCCAATTAATTCTAACCCTAACCCTAATTCTAACCCTAGTGGAAAAATAAAAATAAATATATTTTCTTTATTTTTATTATTGTCCCTACCTATGGGGGTGATAAAGGGGGGGGTTCATTTACTATTATTTTATTTTGATCACTGTGATAGGTTTTATCACAGTGATCAAAATGTACCTGGAACGAATCTGCCGGCCGGCAGATTCGGCGGGCGCACTGCGCATGCGCCCGCCATTTTGGAAGATGGCGGCGCCCATTGAGCAGACAGACGGACACTGGGAGGCTCGGTAAGCATGAGGGGGGGATCAGAGCACGGGGGTGGAATCGGAGCACAGGGGGAGCGGACAGGACGGGGGAGCGGACAGGCGGACGGAGGGGAGCGGAGCACAGGACGGAGGACTGGGGAGGCAATCGGTGAGGGGGGGGGGGCAGATCAGGGTTTCCAGCCATGGCCGATGATATTGCAGCATCGGCCATGGCTGGATTGTAATATTTCACCATTTTCATAGGTGAAATATTACAAATCGCTGATTGGCTGTTTCACTTTCAACAGCCAATCAGAGCGATCGTAGCCATGGGGGGGGGGGGGGGTGAAGCCACCCCCCCTGGGCTGAAGTACCACTCCCCGTCCCTGCAGATCGGGTGAATTTGGATTTAACCCTTTCACCTGATCTGCAGGGACGCGATCCCTCCATGACGCCACATAGGCGTCACAGGTCGGATTGGCACCGACTTTCATGACGCCTACGTGGCGTCACAGGTCGGGAAGGGGTTAATATTTACACCAAGTATTGTGGACTTGAGTTTCTCTCTGCACCTGTTTGAATCACCGTGTGACAATATAGACTTTACCACTTATAAAACTGTGTCCTGTAGTTGTCTTGTTCCATGCAAAGAGTCTCCTGAGTTATCCCCTATAATTATTACAAAGGGGAGGCCACTATGGCACATTATTATTCTTACAATTCACATTGTTATTCTTACAATTGTGTTCTCAAAAAGGATCATATATCACTTCTCAACATGCAAATTGTAACACCAATGAAGAAAAGTTGTAGAATGAGACTCTCATTAGACATGTTAATGATATGCAAGTGATCAAACTTTTTTTTTTTAAATCTCAAATTTATTTCGCATCAAGAATGCCGCGCAAAGAAATGAACACTCTTGCACACCTTGGCTGCTATCACTGAGGTTATTAATCGAGAACCGTTCTGCCACGCTGAGTGCACTTATGCAAATCATCAAGATCAGCTATTGGTAGTTCCTTCTGTAATTGCCGACCAATGACATCACAGATGTGCTCGATTGGAGACAAGTCCAGAGACACTGCAGGCCATGGTAGTATGCTTAGCCCATGAAGGCTCTTCACAGTTGCATGTGCAAAAAGAGAACTTACAACGCAGTAAAGGGAATTCATTGTTGAAAGTCATGATTCAAGAGAAGGATTCATAAACAATTCCATGACCGTAGTCTTTATCAAGTGAAAAAAAACCAAACGTGACATTTAGGATTTTCACTTGACAAAGACGGCCGTACAGCGTTGAAATGCGTTGTAAATAATAAACCTTTTTTCTCATCATTTCTGAAGAACTGAATTACTCCAGTAGCGCAGCCCACCTACGTGTTCATCCATCTGGATCCAATAACTCCAGGAGGATTTATCCACCAGCCACAGGGCAGCAAAAGCTGTTTTCCCTCATGCCTACATAGGAGTTGTGCCTGTCACAACTCCACCAGGTAAGCGTAACCAGCCCTCTTCTACTCTTCCTCCATAGGGTATTACCCTATTGTGCACTGTTTCACACTTCTAGATTTACACAAAAACAATTCCAAGGCATTAGATAAACCATGTAACACTGTGAAGACTATCATCAAGAGGTGGCTTAAATTTGGCACAATTGTGACATTGCATAGAACGGGATGTTCCTCAAAAATTGATAGAAAAGACAAGAACACTGGATTGGGAGGCTGCCGAGAGGCCTATTACAACTTTAAAAAAACACAGGATTTCTTAAAATTACTGGTTGTGTGCTGCATGTGACAACAATCTCCTGCATATGACTGGACTGTGGGATAGAAACCTTTCCTTCAAGCCCAGCTATGTTTTGCAAAGCCTACATCAATTCTGCTAAAAGAATGTGGAAAACATGATAGTCTGTAAAGACCAAGGTTAAACTTTTGGGCCATAATTCCAAAAGGTATGTCTGGTGAAAAGCTAACCATCACATCACCAAAAGAACACCATACTTACAGTGAAGCATAATGGAGGCAGCATTGTGATTTGACGCTGTTTTTCAGAGCTGTAACTGGGGTTTTAGTCAAGGTGGAGGGAATTATGAACAGTTCCAAATATCAATTTTGCATCAAAACCTTCAGGTCTCTGCTAAAAAGCTGAAGATGAATTTCATCTTTCAGAACGTGAACAATCCTAAACAAATTTCCACATCAACAAAAGAATGACTTTGCCAGAAGAAGATGCAATGGCCCAGCCAGAGCCCAGACCTGAATCCTATAGAAAATCATTGGGTGACCTGAAGAGGGCTGTACACAGGAGATGCCCCCGCAATCTGACAGGCAGCTGGGAACAAACTGTCAATTGGCATGACATTGGCAGTGACATCCTGTCAACAGAGCAGAGCGGAAGAGGAGGTGTGATGTCACAGGATGCGACTACATAGCAGGCAGGAGCAGTAGGTTACATCTCAGAGGTGAAAAAGAGATTCTTGCAGGTCGTAACAGTCAGGTACTTAGCAACTACCCATTAAATGTGAAAATGCATTAGAATATGAAATACACCTATCTTCCACACAAATATTGATATATGTTAGGTTTTTTTTATTTTGTTATATTGTATATATGTCATGCTCACGCCCAGACTGGTTGGCACGGGCGTGCGGGGGAGTGGCCCCACTGGACCACAGACCAAACCTCCCTGGAAGGGGCGTAACTAAGTAGCTTCCTAGGTGTTCGCTGGAGCCTCTGATGGTGAGGTCAGACTTGTGCAATAGGAAGCTACCAGGTACCACTCCAGGGTGGAGTCTGGTTGTGGCTGCTGATCCCACCGGGGAACGGAACATAGACAAGCAAGCGGGCACGGCTGGCACATAGGCAGGCAGACGGGTACAACAGGAACACTGTCAGGCAGGCGGGCACAGCTGGCTCTCTGGCAGGACTGGTGGACAAGACTGGTACACTGGAAGAACCGGTAGGGACCGGTCTGCAGGCAGGTATGTAGAACGGGTAAGAACCTGTTCAGACACGAGGACCTAGGAATAAGTAGATAAAGACCGCAAGAGCGGATGCAGAGCGAAAGCACAGGAGCTAGAGCCAAGAACAGAAATGCAGGAGGCGGAGCCAAGAGCAGGAGGCGGAGCCAAGTGCAAAACCGCAGGAGGCGGAGCCAAGTGCAGACAGGCAGGAGGCGGGGCCAAGAGCTGGAGGCGGAGCCAAGTGCAGACAGGCAGGAGGCGGAGCCAAGAACTGGAGGCGGAGCCAAGTGCAGGAGAAGTAGAACCGCAAAGAGCGGAGCCAGGTAGAACCGCAAGGAGCGGAGCCAGGTAGAACCGCAAGGAGCGGAGCCAGGTAGAACCGCAAGGAGCGGAGCCAGGTAGAACCGCAAGGAGCAGAGCCAGGTAGAACCGCAAGGAGCGGAGCCAGGTAGAACCGCAAGGAGCGGAGCCAGGTAGAACCGCAAGGAGCGGAGCCAGGTAGAACCGCAAGGAGCGGAGAGGTGCTGCGGGAGGGGTCTCTGCAGCAAAGCTGAGCAGAGCCACAAAGAATGTGGAGAGAAGCTGCAGCAAGGGATAACTGCAACAGCAGAAGATAAGCTGAGTAGAAAGGAGCAGAAACGCAGAAGTGAGGGGCAGAGGTAAAGAAACAAAGGTTCAGAGCAGGCAGAGCTGCAAGAGTGCGGAGTGAAAGCAGACTGAGAATACAAGGAAAGACAACAGGGAAGGAAGCCAAAGACTAGAAGACCGAGGTAAGACTAAGTACAGACAAGGCAAAGGAACAAGACACAAGGACAAAGACACTGGGACCAGGATATTCTGCCTCCTGGTGGGCGGACAACAAGACCAAGGAAATAACACAGAGAATCCTCGAGAGAGGGAGTAACTCAGAGCAAGGCCAGGCAAACTCAGAAGGAAGACACAAACTGAGCTAACACATTGCACAGGCCCAGACCACTGGGTGGAGCTGAACTAAATACTGGAGGTCTCCTGGCAATTGGTCAGGAACAGATTGGACAGATGCACCTGATTCCTATAAGAACCAGAGAGTTCAGGCGCCGCCCCTCTATACACAGAACTATGAAGCATGCAGAGAGCAGAGACACAGAACACGGAGCTGGCAAGTAACAGAAACCACATCATGGCCTGGAGCAGTGGGTAAGATAGTGTGAGAAATGCGAGGCCATGCCGTGATGCCAGCAGAGTTGTTACAGTACCCCCCCCTTTACGGCCCCTCTTCTTCAAGCCAGCCAGAATAACTTGTAGAAGAAGGATGGGAGCACACATAGTCCAGGATAACATGACATCTTCAGAGTAGAATAAGGCAGGCGGGTCACCAGGAATCTCAGAAAACAAAGTCTCTTTGTGCTCTGTAGGATTAACTTCATCGGAAATCTCAGGTAGCAAAGTCTCATTGTACCCAATGGGGTTAGCTTTCTCTATGGACTGGACCATCTCCTCCAGGTACATAGGTAACAGGGACTTGAATGCTGCCGTCTTAATATCTTCACCAGCCAGACACTTGGAAACTGAAAACCGTCTCATAGGATTCAAATTTTGCCCAACAGGTAGCAGAGAAGCTCCCGGATACTGAACACAGGAAAAGTCATTAGAGATGAGTGTGGAGAGCATCAGCTCCACCGGGTCAGAGGAAAATTGAGGTGAACAAACTTCAGTTTTGAAATCTTCACCAGCCGGCCATAAGGACGCAGAAGGTATAAACATAGGAACCATCTTCTGCCCGTTATCCAGAAGAAATCGTCCAAGCGGCGGGGATGTTCCTAGGAACGGAATACAGGAAAAGTCGTTGGAGACGTGTGGAGAGATAGTCACCGCTTCCCCATCTTCTGTGACATTAGCACATCTTGACTCGACGACTAAGTGTTTACTGGTATAGTCGCTGGAGATGTGTGGAGACATAGTCACCGTTTCCCCATCTTCGGTGACGTCAGCACAGCTTGACTCGACGACTAGCAGACCAGCAGAAGAAGATGTCACTGCTGAGTGTCTTTGACGCATGGGAACCAGACACTTCTCAAGACTGGGTAAGTTCAAACGAAGCACCTTACTGCAACTCTTGACCAGAGCGGGTGGTAGAGTCCTTGGCTTAGAATGACCCATGGGCATAACAGACAGCATACGGAAAACAAACTTCTTCGTGTATAAGGCTCCAACTTGGAGCTGTAGTTGTCCTTGCAGGACTAGACTGCTCTTTAGCAGGGCTCGGCCATTATCAGGCAACGCCCACACTGGATTCTGGAGCTGAAGAACGGAGACCATACACCGACTCCGTATGACAGGCGGCTTAGACACACCAAAGCTCCCAGAAGGCAGAGAAACAGTCATTAACTTAGATGGAGAGGAAGTACTCTCGCCAGGGGCAGCCTCTCCAACTGGCCCGAGGTTTTGGAGCTTAAGATCCCCTGGACAGAGGCCATCCAGGTGTTCCTCACAACTGCAGCGACATTGTATGCCCTTCTTATGGCTGATTTCAGGCTGCTGCTTTACCAGCCCACTCTCATCAACCTTCTTAGGCTTCACACAGGTAGCTGCTTTAACGGGTAGAGGAACAGGAGGGTCACAGACGGTCATGGCTTGACGTGGGGGTTTCTTCACGGGTTTCGCCCGTCTGGAGCGCCTCTCGGATCTGGATGGGGAAGACTTAACAGGAGCAGCAGGACAAGGCTTGTCAAATACTTTACGGAAGGCCACTAGGAAGGCCCCTAGGTTCATGACGATAGGATCCCCTGCTTCCCAGAGGGGAGTTATCCATATTAGAGCATCTTCGGCCAGGTAGGACATGATGTAACCCACCTTGACCCAGTCAGAGGGAAAACAAGCTGCATTCTGCAGGATGTAGCGTAAGCACTGTTTCAGGAACCCCTGACATTCTTCAGGATTCCCATAGAACCTAGGTGGGTCAGCTGGGTAGTGCTCCTCCTCATAGGCCTGAAGTTGCTTGAAGAGAGCATTAGAGACTATAATTGGGTCAGAGGTCTCTTCAATCTGAACCACCCTTGGTGGAACAAATTTTTCAGGTTGCTCATACGGGCAGGAAAAAAGTTCATCATGCTCTGCGAGCGGTAGGACATGGGATACAGCGGAGGCCATGGCCTGTGCAAACTGTCATGCTCGCGCCCAGACTGGTTGGCACGGGCGTGCGGGGGAGTGGCCCCACTGGACCACAGACCAAACCTCCCTGGAAGGGGCGTAACTAAGTAGCTTCCTAGGTGTTCGCTGGAGCCTCTGATGGTGAGGTCAGACTTGTGCAATAGGAAGCTACCAGGTACCACTCCAGGGTGGAGTCTGGTTGTGGCTGCTGATCCCACCGGGGAACGGAACATAGACAAGCAAGCGGGCACGGCTGGCACATAGGCAGGCAGACGGGTACAACAGGAACACTGTCAGGCAGGCGGGCACGGCTGGCTCTCTGGCTGGACTGGTGGACAAGACTGGTACACTGGAAGAACCGGTAGGGACCGGTCTGCAGGCAGGTATGTAGAACGGGTAAGAACCTGTTCAGACACGAGGACCTAGGAATAAGTAGATAAAGACCGCAAGAGCGGATGCAGAGCGAAAGCACAGGAGCTAGAGCCAAGAACAGAAATGCAGGAGGCGGAGCCAAGAGCAGGAGGCGGAGCCAAGTGCAAAACCGCAGGAGGCGGAGCCAAGTGCAGACAGGCAGGAGGCGGGGCCAAGAGCTGGAGGCGGAGCCAAGTGCAGACAGGCAGGAGGCGGAGCCAAGAACTGGAGGCGGAGCCAAGTGCAGGAGAAGTAGAACCGCAAAGAGCGGAGCCAGGTAGAACCGCAAGGAGCGGAGCCAGGTAGAACCGCAAGGAGCGGAGCCAGGTAGAACCGCAAGGAGCGGAGCCAGGTAGAACCGCAAGGAGCAGAGCCAGGTAGAACCGCAAGGAGCGGAGCCAGGTAGAACCGCAAGGAGCGGAGCCAGGTAGAACCGCAAGGAGCGGAGCCAGGTAGAACCGCAAGGAGCGGAGAGGTGCTGCGGGAGGGGTCTCTGCAGCAAAGCTGAGCAGAGCCACAAAGAATGTGGAGAGAAGCTGCAGCAAGGGATAACTGCAACAGCAGAAGATAAGCTGAGTAGAAAGGAGCAGAAACGCAGAAGTGAGGGGCAGAGGTAAAGAAACAAAGGTTCAGAGCAGGCAGAGCTGCAAGAGTGCGGAGTGAAAGCAGACTGAGAATACAAGGAAAGACAACAGGGAAGGAAGCCAAAGACTAGAAGACCGAGGTAAGACTAAGTACAGACAAGGCAAAGGAACAAGACACAAGGACAAAGACACTGGGACCAGGATATTCTGCCTCCTGGTGGGCGGACAACAAGACCAAGGAAATAACACAGAGAATCCTCGAGAGAGGGAGTAACTCAGAGCAAGGCCAGGCAAACTCAGAAGGAAGACACAAACTGAGCTAACACATTGCACAGGCCCAGACCACTGGGTGGAGCTGAACTAAATACTGGAGGTCTCCTGGCAATTGGTCAGGAACAGATTGGACAGATGCACCTGATTCCTATAAGAACCAGAGAGTTCAGGCGCCGCCCCTCTATACACAGAACTATGAAGCATGCAGAGAGCAGAGACACAGAACACGGAGCTGGCAAGAAACAGAAACCACATCATGGCCTGGAGCAGTGGGTAAGATAGTGTGAGAAATGCGAGGCCATGCCGTGATGCCAGCAGAGTTGTTACAATATAGCTGAAATTGTTATATTTGATTGTTCTATTTTACTGAAGGATGTTCTCAATACTTTCTTTTAAATCAAAGGGAACCAGACTGTTCAGCTCAAAAACACAGAACATTACTGAGCATCCAGAAACCCGAGTACTAAGCTCTGCAGCACCTATCATAGCCCTAGAAAAGTTAGGATTTTTGTACACAATTATGGTCCATTACATATATATGCATATATTCTCCCTATCGGCAGCTCGCTGATGCACCTCCTGGATGCTTAGAGCTGTGCCTCTTGTGCCTTGTGGGTGCTCAGTGCTGTACCTACTGGGTGCTCGGTGCTGTGCCTCATTGGTGCTTGGTGTTATTCCTCCTGGGTGCTTGGTGCTATGCCTTGTAGGTGCTCAGTGCTGTACCTCCTGGCTGCTGTTCCTCTTGGGTACTCTGTGTTCTGCCTCCTGGGTGCTCTGCCTTCTGGGTGCTCGGTGCTGTGCCCTCTGGGTGCTTGGTGCTCTCCCTCCTGGGTCCAGCTCCTTCCCGTGTGCTTAGTGCTCTTCCTCCTGGGTGCTCTGTGCTATCTCTCCTGGTTGCTCAGGGCAGTCCTTTCAATGTGCTCTTCTTCCTGGGTGCTTGGTGCTGTACCTCCTGGGTGCTCAGTGCAGTCCCTCCCGGGTGCTCAATGATGCTCCTCCCTGGTGCTCGGTGGAGTTCTTCCTATGTACTCGGTTCTCTTACTAATTTGTGCTTGGTGCTGTCCTCCCTGGGTGTTCGGTGCTGTCCTTCGTGTGTGCTCAGTGCTCTTCCTAATGGGTGCTCGATGCAGTCCTTCTTGTGTGCTTGGTGCTCTTCCTCCTGGGTGATCGGTGCTGTCCTTCTTGTGTGCTTGGTGCTCTTCCTCCTGAGAATTCTATGCTGCTCCTCCTGGGTGTTCGGTTCTGCTCCTCCTGGGTGATCTGTGCTGCTCCTCCTGGGTGCTTGGTTCTGCTCCTCTTGGGTGCTCTTCCTCCTGAGTTCTTGGTGCTGCTCCTCCTGGGTGCCCTTCCCTCTAGTGCTCTTCCTCCTCTGCGCTCGGTGCTGCTCCTCCTCGGTGCTCTTCATCC
Organism: Ranitomeya variabilis; assembly: GCF_051348905.1. NCBI lineage: Eukaryota > Metazoa > Chordata > Amphibia > Anura > Dendrobatidae > Ranitomeya > Ranitomeya variabilis. Next base: position 68,764,697 of record NC_135239.1, on the reverse strand, counting down.
TGTGTGCTCAGTGATGCTCCTCCTCTGTGCTCTTCTTGGGAGGCTGATGCTGCTCCTCCTGGGTGCTCTTCCTCCTGAGTTCTTGGTGCTGCTCCTCCTGGGTGCCCTTCCTCCTAGTGCTCTTCCTCCTGGGTGCTCAGTGCTGCTCATCCTCTGTGCTCTTCATCCTGGGTGCTCGGTGAAGCTCGTCCTCTGTGCTCTTCTTCCTGGGTGCTCTGTGCTCTTCCTCCTGGGTGCTCGGTGCTTTTCCTCCTGTGCTCTTCATCCTTGGTGCTCGGTGATGCTCCTCCTCTGTTCTCTTCCTCCTGGGTGCTCTGTGCTGTTCCTTCTGGGTGCTCGGTGCTGCTCCTCCTGGGTGCTCAGTTCTGCTCCTCCTGGGTGCTCTGTGCTGCTCCTTCTGGGTGCTTGGTGCTGCTCCTCCTGGGTGCTTTGTTCTGCTCCTCCTGGGTGCTCTTCCTCCTGAGTTCTTGGTGCTGCTCCTCCTGGGTGCCCTTCCTCCTCTGTGGTCGGTGGTGCTCCTCCTCGGTGCTCTTCCGCCTGGGTGCTCGGTGCCTTTCCTCCTGTGCTCTTCATCGTGGGTGCTTGGTGATGCTCCTCCTCTGTGCTCTTCCTCCTGGGTGCTGTGTGCTGCTCCTTCTGGGTGTTCGGTGCTGTTCCTCCTGGGTGCTCGGTGCTGCTCCTCCTGGGTGCTTGGTTCTGCTCCTCCTGGGTGCTCTTCCTCCTGAGTTCTCGGTGCTACTCCTCCTGGGTGCTTGATGCTGCTCCTCCTGGGTGCTCTTTCTTCTAGGTGCTCGGTGGTTTTTCTCCTCTGTGCTCTTCATCTTGGGTGCTCGGTGATGTTGCTCCTCTGTGCTCTTCCTCCTGGGTGCTCGGCGCTGATCCTCCTCTGTGCTCTTCCTCTTGGGCGCTCTGTGCTGCTCCTCCTGGGTACTCGGTACTGCTCCTCCTGGTTGGCCTTCCTCCAGGGTGTTCTTCCTCCTGGGTGCTCGGTGGTGCTCCTCCTGGGTGCCTTTCCTCCTGGGTGCTCGGTGCTGCTCCTCCTGGGTGTTCAGTGCAGCTCCTCCTTGGTGCCTTTCCTCCTGGGTGCTCGGTGCTGCTCCTCCTCTGTGCTCGTTTCTCATGGGTGCCCGTCCTCCTGAGTGCTCGGTGCTGCTCCTCCTGGGTGCCTTTCCTCCTGGGTGTTAGGTGCTGTTTTTCCTGGGTGCTCTTCCTCCTGGGTGCTCTGTTCTGTTCTTCATGGGTGCTCAGTGCTCTTCCTCCTGGGTACCCTTCCTCCTGGGTTCTTGGTGCTGCTACTCTTGGGTGCTCTTCCTCCTGAGTGCTCCTCCTCCTTGGTGCTCGATGCAGTCCTCCTGGGTGCTCAGTGCTGATCATACTGGGTGCACTTACTCCTGGGAGCTCTGTGTTGCTCCTCCTGGGTGCTCTGTTCTGCTCATCATGGGTGCTCGGTGCTCTTCCTCCTGGGTACCCTTCCTCCTGGGTGCTTGGTGCTGCTCCTTTTGGGTGCTCTTCCTCCTTGGTGCTCGGTGCAGTCCTCCTGGGTGTTCAGTGCTGATCATCCTGGGTGCTCTTCCTCCTGAGTACTCTATACTGCTCCTCCTGGGTGCTCGGTTCTGCTCCTCCTGGGTGTTCAGTGCTGTTCCTCATGGGTGCTCAGTGCTGCTCCTCCTGGGTGCTTGGTTCTGCACCTTCTGAGTGCTCTTCCTCCTGAGTTCTCGGTTCCGCTCCTCCTGGATGTCCTTCCACCTGGGTGCTCGGTGATTTTTCTCCTCTGTGCTCTTCCCCCTGGGTGCTCTGTGCTGTTCCTCCTGGGTGCTCTATGCTGCTCCTCCTTGGTGCTCTTTCTCCTGGGTGCTGTGTGCTTTTCATCCTGGTTGCTCGGTGCTGATCCTCCTCTGTGCTCTTCCTCCTGGGTGCTCTGGTCTGCTCCTCATGGGTGCTCAGTGCTCTTCCTCCTGGGTACCCTTCCTCCTGGGTTCTTGGTGCTGCTACTCTTGGGTGCTCTTCCTCCTGAGTGCTCCTCCTCCTTGGTGCTCGATGCAGTCCTCCTGGGTGCTCAGTGCTGATCATACTGGGTGCACTTACTCCTGGGAGCTCTGTGCTGCTCCTCCTGGGTGCTCTGTTCTGCTCATCATGGGTGCTCGGTGCTCTTCCTCCTGGGTACCCTTCCTCCTGGGTGCTTGGTGCTGCTCCTTTTGGGTGCTCTTCCTCCTTGGTGCTCGGTGCAGTCCTCCTGGGTGTTCAGTGCTGATCATCCTGGGTGCTCTTCCTCCTGAGTACTCTATACTGCTCCTCCTGGGTGCTCGGTTCTGCTCCTCCTGGGTGTTCAGTGCTGTTCCTCATGGGTGCTCAGTGCTGCTCCTCCTGGGTGCTTGGTTCTGCACCTTCTGAGTGCTCTTCCTCCTGAGTTCTCGGTTCCGCTCCTCCTGGATGTCCTTCCACCTGGGTGCTCGGTGATTTTTCTCCTCTGTGCTCTTCCCCCTGGGTGCTCTGTGCTGTTCCTCCTGGGTGCTCTATGCTGCTCCTCCTTGGTGCTCTTTCTCCTGGGTGCTTTTCATCCTGGTTGCTCAGTGCTGATCCTCCTCTGTGCTCTTCCTCTTGGGTGCTCTGTGCTGCTCCTGGGTACTCGGTACTGCTCCTCCTGGTTGGCCTTCCTCCAGGGTGCTCTTCCTTTTGGGTGCTCGGTGGTGCTCCTCCTGGGTACCTTTCCTCCTGGATGTTCAGTGCTGCTCCTCCTCTGTGCTCTTCCTCCTGGGTGCTCTGGTCTGCTCCTCATGGGTGCTCAGTGCTCTTCCTCCTGGGTACCCTTCCTCCTGGGTTCTTGGTACTGCTACTCTTGGGTGCTCTTCCTCCTGAGTGCTCCTCCTCCTTGGTGCTCGATGCAGTCCTCCTGGGTGCTCAGTGCTGATCATACTGGGTGCACTTACTCCTGGGAGCTCTGTGCTGCTCCTCCTGGGTGCTCTGTTCTGCTCATCATGGGTGCTCGGTGCTCTTCCTCCTGGGTACCCTTCCTCCTGGGTGCTTGGTGCTGCTCCTTTTGGGTGCTCTTCCTCCTTGGTGCTCGGTGCAGTCCTCCTGGGTGTTCAGTGCTGATCATCCTGGGTGCTCTTCCTCCTGAGTACTCTATACTGCTCCTCCTGGGTGCTCGGTTCTGCTCCTCCTGGGTGTTCAGTGCTGTTCCTCATGGGTGCTCAGTGCTGCTCCTCCTGGGTGCTTGGTTCTGCACTGTTGTGAATTAGACTTTTTGGCTCCCTCTTGTGGTCACTAGTGGTATGACTCTGGGATTGTCTTTTTTCTGTTTGGCACTCACCTGGGTCGTTAGTCCAGGGGTGTCGCTATATTAACTTCCTGGATCCTTAGTCCAGTGCCTGGCATCGTTGTAATCAGATCCTTCTGTTGCTCCTGTCTGCTGGTCCTGGCTCTTGCAAAATTAAGCTAAGTCTTGCTTCTTTGTTTTTTGAGTTACTTGCTTTGCTACTATTTTTGTCCAGCTTGTACTAATTGTGATTTCTGACCTTGCTGGAAGCTCTAGGGGGCTGGTGTTCTCCCCCCGGCCGTTAGACGGTTCGGGGGTTCTTGAATATCCAGCGTGGATATTTTAATTGGGTTTTTGCTGACCATATAAGTCATCTTACTATATTCTGCTATTAGCTAGTGGGCCTCTCTTTGCTAAATACCTAGCTCATTCTTATGTTTGTCTTTTCCTCTTACCTCACCGTTATTATTTGTTGGGGGCTTGTATCCAACTTTTGGGGTCTTTTCTCTGGAGGCAAGAAAGGTCTTTCTTTTCCCTTCTAGGGTTAGTTAGTTCTCCGGCTGGCGCGAGACGTCTAGAACCAACGTAGGCACGTTCCCCGGCTACTTCTATTTGTGGTGCTAGGATTAGATATATGGTCAGCCCAGTTACCACTGCCCTATGAGCTGGTTTTTTGTGTTTGCAGACTTGGTATTTATTCCTGAGACCCTCTGCCATTGGGGTCATAACATGCACCTTCTGAGTGCTCTTCCTCCTGAGTTCTCGGTTCCGCTCCTCCTGGATGTCCTTCCACCTGGGTGCTCGGTGATTTTTCTCCTCTGTGCTCTTCCCCCTGGGTGCTCTGTGCTGTTCCTCCTGGGTGCTCTATGCTGCTCCTCCTTGGTGCTCTTTCTCCTGGGTGCTGGGTGCTTTTCATCCTGGTTGCTCGGTGCTGATCCTCCTCTGTGCTCTTCCTCTTGGGTGCTCTGTGCTGCTCCTGGGTACTCGGTACTGCTCCTCCTGGTTGGCCTTCCTCCAGGGTGCTCTTCCTTTTGGGTGCTCGGTGGTGCTCCTCCTGGGTACCTTTCCTCCTGGATGTTCAGTGCTGCTCCTCCTCTGTGCTCTTCCTCCTGGGTGCTCTGGTCTGCTCCTCATGGGTGCTCAGTGCTCTTCCTCCTGGGTACCCTTCCTCCTGGGTGCTTGGTGCTGCTCCTCTTGGGTGCTCTTCCTCCTGGGTGCTCCTCCTCCTTGGTGCTCGGTGCAGTCCTCCTGGATGCTCAGTGCTGATCATCCTGGGTGCGCTTACTCCTGGGAGCTCTGTGCTGCTCCTCCTCGGTGCTCTTCCTCCTGGGTGCTCTGTTCTGCTCCTTATGGGTGCTCGGTGCTTTTCCTCCTGGGTACCCTTCCTCCTAGGTGCTTGGTGCTGATCCTCTTGGGTGCTCTTCCACCTTGGTGCTCGGCGCAGTCCTACTGGGTACTCAGTGCTGATCATCCTGGGTGCTCTTCCTCCTGAGTACTCTATGCTGCTCCTCCTGGGTGCTCGGTTCTGCTCCTCCTGGGTGCTCTGTGCTGCTCCATCTGGGTGCTTGGTGCTACTCCTCCTGGGTGCTTGGTTCTGCTCTTCCTGGGTGCTCTTCCTCCTGAGTTCTTGGTGCTGCTTATCCTCCTAGTGCTCTTCCTCCTGGGTGCTCGGTGATGCTCCTCCTCTGTGCTCTTCTTCCTGCTTGATCTGTGCTCTTCCTCTTGGGTGCTGCTCGGTGCTTTTTCTCCTGTGCTCTTCATCCTGGGTGCTTGGTGATGCTCCTCCTCTGTGCTCTTCCTCCTGGGTTCTCTGTGCTCTTCTTCCTGGGTCGCCGGTGCTCTTCCTCCTGGATGCTCGGTGATGCTCCAACTCTGTCCTCTTCTTCCTGGGTGCTCTGTACTCTTCCTCCTGGGTGCTCAGTGCTTTTCCTCCTGTGCTCGGTGATGCTCCTCCTCTGTGCTCTTCCTCCTGGTTGCTCTGTGCTGCTCCTTCTGGGTGCTCAGTGCTGCTCCTCCTGGGTGCTCGGTGCTGCTCCTCCTGGGTCCTTGGTTCTGCTCCTTCTGGGTGCTCTTCCTTCTGAGTTCTTGGTGCTGCTCCTCCTGGGTGCTTTACCTCCTGGGTGCTTGATGCTGCTCCTCCTGGGTGCTCGGTGCTTTTTCTAATCTGTGCTCTTCATCCTGGGTGCTCGGTGATGCTCCTTCTCTGTGCTCTTCCTCCTGGGTGCTCTGTGCTGTTCCTCCTGGGTGCTCCGTGCTGCTCCTCCTTGGTGCTCTTTCTCCTGAATGCTCTTTCTCCTGGGTGCTCGGTGCTGATCCTCCTCTGTGCTCTTCCTCTTGGGTGCTCTGTGCTGCTCCTCCTGGTTGGCCTTCCTCCGGGGTGCTCTTCCTCCTGGGTGCTCGGTGGTGCTCCTCCTGGGTGCCTTTCCTCCTGGATGTTCGGTGCTGCTCCTCTGTGCTCTTCCTCATGGGTGCTCTTTCTCATGGGTGCTCTTCCTCCTGGGTGCATTTTCTCTTGGGTGCTCGGTGCTGCTGCTCCTCTGTGCTCTTCCTCATGGGTGCCCTTCCTCCTGAGAGCTCGGTGCTGCTCCTGATGGGTGCCTTTCCTCCTGGGTGTTCGGTGCTGCTTTTCCTGGATGCTCTTCCTCCTGGGTGCTATGTTCTGCTCCTCATGGGTGCTCAGTGCTCTTCCTCCTGGGTAACCTTCTTCCTGAGTGCTTGGTGCTGCTCCTCTTGGGTGCTCTTCCTCCTGGGTGCTCTTCCTCCTTGGTGCTCGGTGCTGATAATCCTGGGTGCGCTTACTCCTGGGAACTCTGTGCTGCTCCTCCTGGGTGCACTTACTCCTGGGTGCTCGGTGCTGCTCCTCCTGGGTGCTCTTCCTCGTGGGTGCTCTGTTCTTCTCCTCATGGGTGCTCAGTGCTCTTCCTCCTGGGTGCTTGGTGCTGCTCCCCTTGGGTGCTCTTCCTCCTTGGTGCTCGTTGCAGTCCTCCTGGGTGCTCAGTGCTGATCATCCTGGGTGCCCTTACTCCTGGGAGCTCTTCCTCCTGGGTGCTTGACGGTGCCCTTCTTCCTGGGTGTTCTGTGCTTCTCCTTCTGGGTGCTCAGTGCTGAGCATCCTGGGTGCCATTCCTCATGGGTGCTCGGTGCTGCTCCTCTCCTGGGTGCTCTTCCTCCTGGGTGCTCAGTGCAGATCATCCTGAGTGCCCTTCCTTCTGGGTGCTCAGTGCTGCTCCTCCTGGGTGCTTTTCTTCCTGGGTGCCCTTCCTCCTGGGTGCTCTAAGCTGCTCCTCCTGGGTGCCCTTCCTCCTGGGTGCTCGGTGCTGCTCCTCCTGGATGCTCGGTGCTGCTCCTCCTCGGTGCCCTTCTTCCTGGGTGCTCTGTGCTGCTCCTTCTGGGTTTTCAGTGCTGATCGTCCTGAGTGCCCTTCCTCCTGGGTGCTCTTCTTCCTGGGTGCCCTTGCTCCTGGATGCTCAGTGCGGATCGTCCTGGGTACCCTTCCTCCTGGGTGCTCTTCCTCTTGGGTGCCCTTCCTCCTGGGTGCTCGGTACTGATCCTCCTGGGAGCCCTTCCTCCTTGGTGCTCGGTACTGCTCCTCCTGGGTGCCCTTCCTCCTGGGTGCTCGGTACTGCTCCTCCTGGGTGCTCGGTGCTGCTCCTCCTGGGTGCTTGTTACTGCTCCTCCTGGGTGCCCTTCCTCCTGGGTGCTCGGTGCTGCTCCTCCTGGGTGCCCTTCCTCCTTGGTGCTTGGTACTGCTCCTCCTGGGTACCCCCTTCCTCCCGGGTGCTCGGTGCTGCTCCTCCTGGGTGCCCTTCCTCCTGGGACCTCGGTACTGATCCTCCTGGGTGCCCTTCCTCCTGGGTGCCCTTCCTCCTGGGTGCACGGTGGTGCTGCTCCTCCTCTGTGCTCGGTGCTTTCCTCTGGCTATGCACGGTGCTGCTCCTCCTGGGTCCTCTTCCTCCTGGGTGCCCTTCCTCCTGGGTGCACGGTGGTGCTCCTCCTGGGTGCTCGGTGCTGCTCCTCCTGGGTGCTCCTCCTGGGTGCTCGGTACTGATCCTCCTGGGTGCCCTTCCTCCTGGGTGCTCGGTACTGATCCTCCTGGGTGCCCTTCCTCCTGGGTGCTCGGTACTGATCCTCCTGGGTGCCCTTCCTCCTGGGTGCTCGGTGCTGCTCCTCCTGGGTGCTCGGTACTGCTCCTCCTGGGTGCTCTTCCTCCTCGGTGCTGCTCCTCCTGGGTGCCCTTCCTCCTGGGTGCTCGGTGCTGCTCCTCCTGGGTGCTCCTCCTGGGTGCTCGGTACTGATCCTCCTGGGTGCCCTTCCTCCTGGGTGCTCGGTACTGATCCTCCTGGGTGCCCTTCCTCCTGGGTGCTCGGTACTGATCCTCCTGGGTGCCCTTCCTCCTGGGTGCTCGGTGCTGCTCCTCCTGGGTGCTCGGTACTGCTCCTCCTGGGTGCTCTTCCTCCTCGGTGCTGCTCCTCCTGGGTGCCCTTCCTCCTGGGTGCACGGTGGTGCTCCTCCTGGGTGCACGGTGCTGCTCCTCCTGGGTCCTCTTCCTCCTGGGTGCCCTTCCTCCTGGGTGCTCGGTACTGATCCTCCTGGGTGCCCTTCCTCCTGGGTGCACGGTGCTGCTCCTCCTGGGTGCTCGGTACGGCTCCTCCTGGGTGCCCTTCCTCCTGGGTGCACGGTGGTGCTGCTCCTCCTCTGTGCTCGGTGCTTTCCTCTGGCTATGCACGGTTCTGCTCCTCCTGGGTCCTCTTCCTCCTGGGTGCCCTTCCTCCTGGGTGCACGGTGCTGCTCCTCCTGGGTGCTCGGTGGTGCTCCTCCTGGGTGCTCTTCCTCCTCGGTGCTGCTCCTCCTGGGTGCCCTTCCTCCTGGGTGCACGGTGGTGCTGCTCCTCCTCTGTGCTCGGTGCTTTCCTCTGGCTATGCACGGTGCTGCTCCTCCTGGGTCCTCTTCCTCCTGGGTGCCCTTCCTCCTGGGTGCACGGTGGTGCTCCTCCTGGGTGCACGGTGCTGCTCCTCCTGGGTCCTCTTCCTCCTGGGTGCCCTTCCTCCTGGGTGCACGGTGCTGCTCCTCCTGGGTGCTCGGTGGTGCTCCTCCTGGGTGCTCTTCCTCCTCGGTGCTGCTCCTCCTGGGTGCCCTTCCTCCTGGGTGCACGGTGGTGCTGCTCCTCCTCTGTGCTCGGTGCTTTCCTCTGGCTATGCACGGTGCTGCTCCTCCTGGGTCCTCTTCCTCCTGGGTGCCCTTCCTCCTGGGTGCACGGTGGTGCTCCTCCTGGGTGCACGGTGCTGCTCCTCCTGGGTGCCCTTCCTCCTGGGTGCACGGTGCTGCTCCTCCTGGGTGCTCGGTGGTGCTCCTCCTGGGTGCTCTTCCTCCTCGGTGCTGCTCCTCCTGGGTGCCCTTCCTCCTGGGTGCACGGTGGTGCTGCTCCTCCTCTGTGCTCGGTGCTTTCCTCTGGCTATGCACGGTGCTGCTCCTCCTGGGTCCTCTTCCTCCTGGGTGCCCTTCCTCCTGGGTGCACGGTGCTGCTCCTCCTGGGTCCTCTTCCTCCTGGGTGCCCTTCCTCCTGGGTGCACGGTGCTGCTCCTCCTGGGTGCTCGGTGGTGCTCCTCCTGGGTGCTCTTCCTCCTCGGTGCTGCTCCTCCTGGGTGCCCTTCCTCCTGGGTGCACGGTGGTGCTGCTCCTCCTCTGTGCTCGGTGCTTTCCTCTGGCTATGCACGGTGCTGCTCCTCCTGGGTCCTCTTCCTCCTGGGTGCCCTTCCTCCTGGGTGCACGGTGCTGCTCCTCCTGGGTCCTCTTCCTCCTGGGTGCCCTTCCTCCTGGGTGCACGGTGCTGCTCCTCCTGGGTGCTCGGTGGTGCTCCTCCTGGGTGCTCTTCCTCCTCGGTGCTGCTCCTCCTGGGTGCCCTTCCTCCTGGGTGCACGGTGGTGCTGCTCCTCCTCTGTGCTCGGTGCTTTCCTCTGGCTATCGCTGCCTTACTACTTTCACATTCTCCACCTCTGAACCCCAATGATTGACAGCTGGAAGGGAGGGGAGTGACCCGTGCAGCAGCCAATCACAAGCTGCTGTGGGCGTGGCTTCGTGCCTCCCGCAGCCAGTGAGCGCGCAGGGGGGGCGGGCCGTCGGTCTCCATTCTGTGCTGTGTGTCAGCTCTAGAGGAGAGAGGAGAGACACGGAGGAGGGCGGAGGAGCGGAGACTGAGCCCCAAACAAAAGCAGGACACCGAGCTGCGAGGAAGTTCCCTGCTCCGGTCCACACCCAGCCTCCGGGAGCGCGGCCGCGAGGGAGCCCAGAGCCTCCTCTGCCTGGATCCTATTCTTCCTGGTCTGCTGGACTTGTCCGGATCTGGACGGATTCCTGCGCCCCGGGATTTACAGGAGGGAGCCACAACAAAGGCAGGAGAGAGGGAAGAACAATAAGAGTTCCCTGTGCGCTGCAGGGTGCACGGAGGGTGCTGCAGAGCGGGGCTTGCTCCTGGAGATGGATGATCAGCCCAGGCTAATGCACAGCCACCCGGGGGTGGGGATGCCCGGCCACCCCAGCCTGTCCCAGCACATGCAGGATGGCACCGGGGCCAGCGAGGGGGAGGGGGGCAGGAAGCAGGACATCGGGGATATATTACAGCAGATCATGACCATCACGGACCAGAGTCTGGACGAAGCACAGGCCAGGTGAGCCCCCTGCGACATGCATGTGTGTGTGTGCTAGGACAGCCCCCCACACCTGGGGACAAATGGCCCAACTCGGGGCTCACACATCAGCAGGCTGCGAGATCTGTCGTTTCCCTAAACTTTTCTGGCGTCTTGTTGTTGTGTGCCAGACACTAATGCATGGGGCCACACTCACAGCCAGCGACCAGAAGTGACAGAGCAGGCGCAGTCCTGTCCCCAGCCTCACACTTTCTCAGAGATTCTTCTTTTTTTTGTTTTGCTATTTCGATCATGACCTGAAAGTCTGCACATTGATACTTGGCATTCTGCAGTCCTGGCCCCCCAGAGCTGATCTGGAGCATCCCACCTCTGGAGCATCCCACCTACAGGCACATAGCGCCCTAATGACCTAGAGTAAGCGCTGCCATATGTCATGTGTGTGTGCTCACCTGCTGGGGACTGGAGGGACACTTACCCTATATTGCAGGAGTTTACCTGAAAAATCAGCTCGGATGTACAATGTCTGGGGCGTCAGAAAGTTTAGTGCGCCAGTAGTCGGACCACCGAGGTCAAGGGTACTGCCAGGCCTGTGTGTAGTGTGCCATCAGAGCTAGTGTCACCCCATGTGATGTACTGTACAGGGCGTTATAGGGGGTGCTACAATCCCCAATACTTAGGGTCTCACTTTGCCAGGTCACATTTTATACATATCACAAAGTGATGGTTAAACTTCCCGGCTGTGCCTCTATACCCGGTTTTATGCAATAATGGGTATGTTTAAATGTTTGTTTTTTTTTGATCTTCCAACAAGCATTCTTTTTTTGTTTGTGTTTTTTTTTTTTTTTTTTTTTTTTTGCCAGAACTTGATGTAAAAAATGGCACCATACATTAATATAGGACCTGGGATGAACCCCATTTTTTGGGGGATGATCTACATAAACTGCAGTGTTTCCCCTACAGACTCCCATGTTATTGACACGCATTGATCAGAGTTCTTGTAATACCTGGGTCTTTTGATAGCCATTTTCATATCTGCCGTTATGGTGGTGCAGGTATATACTGTATCTCTTCACTAATTCTCTTTTATTCCATTGCTGGGCCTAGCTCAGGTGCTGTCATTCTCTTCCCCGGCCCATCAATATCCTGTTTATTTCTTATTTATATTACTCAGTTATTCTCAGAATAGAAGAGAACATGCAGATATGTATATACTTATTTTTTAAATATAGTATTAGTGTGTAATTGATGGTTATATAGCCTGGTACGGTGTAATGTTGGCCATAGCCAAAGGATATTGTTGTTGTTACTACCTGAAAGATATTGTAAATATTTATTACTTCCTCTGATACATAGAATCGACTGCTCACTGCTACATAGCGACTAATCAGTATCACATCAATAGAAAAATAAAATATACTCCTAATTAATCAAGGTGCTGGGCATTATCTGAAGTTTAGAAGAAATATAGTAACTTTTTTATTTATTTTTTACCAGCTGCTTTTTACAGGCAGATTGCAACAGGCAAAGCCTATGCTGCGGCCTGTGATGCTACGACGTATGCTGACTGCTCCTTCATTTTTCATCCCAGTGACTGCTGGTTGTGGACTATGTTGTCACTGGCAGCTAAGTTAATTCCCTCACTTGCTCTTGTGTTATTTGTTAGGTCTGAGCCGAGGTTGAAATGACACTAACATGAGCGCGGTATCACCCTGTGCGGGAGCCATTAGGCTACATGGAATGCAGATTTTGCTGGGAAATGTATTTTCTTATGGCAATGTGCTGGCTGACATTGGAAATAGATACATGGGTTAATCAGTATTTTTCTCTTTTTATGTATTTAGAGGCTGACTGACATTTATACGTGTAGTATATTCTGTATTGCACAGTACGGGTCGCTTTCTAGACAGTATTTGTCATTTCTATTGCAAGGCAGTTGGCAATTATTGTCATCTTTTGTAATATAATATCTGAGAATAAAATTAGATTTTCCGAGTATTATATTATTTAGAACAATCCCAAGAGCTGTAACTGTAAGACATGTATAACACATGACATATACTGTACTTGCACTAGTTATAATTAATATACCGTATGTACACTTAGGAGAACGTTCTATCCTGCTAAGGCGAGATACAGTCTATTAATATGTAGGTTGTGAGCTTATCAAATATACACCAGTGTGTACATCCAGATCGGCTCCGGGGTCCACGTTATCATCATATAGAACATAATGTATAATGTAAAAAAGTGGTTACAGTGGGAACTATCATGATTTTGTATTTTTAAACTGTGTTGATCATTGTCAACATAAACGTAATACATACTGAAAAATATTCAGGTGGTAAATCTAGGCCCCCTGTTATTTATATTCCTTCTATATTAGCTGTTTTGGGGGGGCTGTCTTTCGTGTCGGGGGGGAAAACAAATATGTAAATGTTGTGAATGCATGAATCGCAGTCTGTTGTAGAGTAGTTTTTCTGAGGCTGCAAGCTTCATGGCCGACCATGATGTGTATAAAATACCATTACTAATTTGTGTTGGTAGTGAATTGGAACTGAAGTGTGTTTAATGGTATTTTTCAGTATTTGTGCCCCTTTGAAATGTAACAGAACATCACGTAATCTTCCCAATACTATCACTCTTTGTTTTATAGAGGGTTGAGCGTGCAGGAGTCTATGGGGCCCCTGGTACTATAATGTATACAGTGCTTAGCACTGCTGTAGGACTCCACATACGTCAGAACGCCTCATCTATCACACTTGACATGACGGCACCGATAGTGATGATTGCCTGTCAGTAAACAGAAGTGTATTTTTATAAAATCTAAGTGCATTATTATCATAATATAAAAATACTGGTGGGTTGGAGCTGACGCTATAAGCGAGGCACCGTAGAAATTATTTTTTTAATAACCGATCCACTGTAGGACAGGTCGTCGGACTCGTACACGTGCTTCTTCTAATGTTTGGGAGGAGAGCTGTTGTATTTGCATAGTAGTTTATTAGCGTCATGTTTTGTATTTGTGCGAACTCCTTTAGTGTTTACTAGTTTATGGGCTATGGTGAATAGGGGACATAATGGATTTACAGCTGAAGCCGTGTGCCATTGTCATGTGATGCATTGAATTTACCTCTGCACAGTGCTAGTGCCAGGGGTGACACATGGAGAATTGTGAACCCTGGGCGAATGGAAGTGCAGATCAAATCCTGCAGGAGGATTACAAGCAGGATACCTGGAGACAGGTGCACCATCCCTATGTGCTTTAATGATGTGCATATTATAGCTGCCTTCAGATGGCTCTGCTATTTTGCTTGTAAGCCTGGATCCCTGTGTATATGTTCCTCTATGATTGTATGGGATGTAAACCTTTGCTATTCTGAGATCTGTTCTTGTGATCACTTCTGGGGGACCCCCAATGATCAGCCTTTACTGATAAGGTGACTGGACTGAGGCTGCAGCTTCCAGCCTCTTAAGGAAACCATAAAATGAACACGTATGTCTGGTCTTCCATACAGTTCTATCTTCGTAGATCTCTTTGCAGTCTCTACTCTTGCTTATATAGAGGGGTCCTCAACCCCATTCTGTTATTTTATCCATGTGATCCAAGGCCAAGTTTACACTGGTCAGAGGTTCAGCAACTAGCCTGTACTAAAACAAAAAAAATGCATTTTACTTTTAAGAAATTTTGCTAAAACGGTCTCCAAGATTCTGTGATGACAGTGGCCTATGTAACACGTTTCCTGCTCCCTTAAACACGCCGGAGTAGGGTGTATCCTATACAAATGCGATCAGTCGCATCAGATTCAAGGTCACAAACTGCAGTTATGAAGACCCCTTTAAATGTTAATTTTAGGGCATCATGTATTTAGTTGTACTATTAAATTTCTAGTAAACATAGGAAGTATATTATTTGTATACAAATAAGCGCTGGGTTACACCTATCTGTCTATCTGAAGTCGCATGGTGTGACTTTTTGTCTAATACCAGTCGTGACTTTTTCACCCCCCGCCGTTGCTTGCAGTTCTCCACTTGAACTGCAAGCTCTCAGACCAAACGTGTTAGTATGGAGGGCTCAAGCCTTGTATCCGTGTACTGTAGTAGATCCTGCCGGCTTCTCTGATAAATCTTCCACTCACAAAGTTGCTTTATTTGATCTTGCACAAGTACAATGTGAGTGCTTTAATTTTCAGGTAAGTACGTTGTAACCTTTCCACGCTAGAAGTGGCTTATTGTTCTTGGTTTATGTGGCCCATTACTTTCTTTTATAAATATTGACTTGTGGTTTTCCTTGTACTTATTGAGAAGGTCACGGTGGTGAACCTGTCTCCTCAAGGAACCTGCCCAGCTGGGACAAACTTATACTTTCTTTATGCAAATTTCTCGGATTCTCTAGTGGTCCCATAATGTCGGCCAACATTTAAGTTGTTAAATCGGATGTGTCTGTGTATAATGAAAAGCCTAACACCCAACCCTACATTCCTGGTAACTCCTAGATGCTTGTGGTTGTAGAACCTTCATGTTAAGGCGGCCATACACCAAAGCAAGGGAGAAGGACAACCCTTGAAATAGTGTGTGCAACCATCTTCTCATTGGGATACATTGATTATCTAGTAGCCGCCATACTTGATGCTGCTGGTCAACCCCACTATTACAGTCTCACACCCACAGCCGTCTTAATATATACCTGCATATTTTGTGTTCTTATCCTTTTTTGTTTTGAGACCTAATCTGTTTATCGTGTTTTTTTTTTTGTTTTGTTTTTTTTTAAGCTGGTCATATATCTCCCCCCTCTGTCACACTCCCATTGGGGTTAAAGGATAAAACCTTGATTTTGTTTTGTTACAGAGAGAAAATCGCCAGCGATCACCAGTTGCCAAACCTCCCCTATATCTCCGCCTTGTTGACTCCCCAAGGGTAGGAAGTCAGATATTGGTGTTAACTTTGGTCACCCTTTAAGTTTCACACATTGAACGATGTTGGGTTTTAAGGTTGTGTTGTACAATATTTGCTGTCCTATATGTATAGTACTTCTCCAGCACACATTATGTGACATATTTCACCACGTAACATTATTTCCAGTACCAATATGTGTCTTCATCCCTTATAAAACAATGCAATATCTTGGTAAATGAGTTTGCCAATCAGATGGGTTTCTTTTCTAACCTTTTACATTGGTTTTTATCCATGACCCCAGTTGGAGGTGACTCTTATTATAGAAAATCTATTGGCTGGTTTTCAGGAGACTGCTGCTAAATTCTCATTGAACACATAAAATATTCATGTGACATGGGAAGTCATAGTGTTCAGAAATAATAATACAAATATAGTAAGTACATTAGGAAAGGGTTCAGTTTTTCCATTGGAAGCTCCCAGGAGTAGAGCCCACTATACAATTTTTCATTAACCTTAACATTATTATTACTTTTGTGCTCGGCTGTACAGTGCTTTGGGAATGCCCTATAAATAATCCTATTCTTAGTCTGCACATAAAGTGTATGCTGGCTGACCCATTTTTTTTTTTTGCATACTTTGGTGGGTCAACTATTTGGCAAGGCTTCCCCCTCTGATAAGTCCTGGCATGTACAGAAAATTATATCATAGACTAGATGGTGGCCCGATTCTAACGCATCGGGTATTCTAGAATATTTATGTCCACGTAGTATATTGCACAGCCCACGTAGTATATTGCACAGCCCACGTAGTATATTGCACAGCCCACGTAGTATATTGCACAGCCCACGTAGGATATTGCACAGCCCACGTAGGATATTGCACAGCCCACGTAGGATATTGCACAGCCCACGTAGGATATTGCACAGCCCACGTAGGATATTGCACAGCCCACGTAGGATATTGCACAGCCCACGTAGGATATTGCACAGCCCACGTAGGATATTGCACAGCCCACGTAGGATATTGCACAGCCCACGTAGGATATTGCACAGCCCACGTAGGATATTGCACAGCCCACGTAGGATATTGCACAGCCCACGTAGGATATTGCACAGCCCACGTAGGATATTGCACAGCCCACGTAGGATATTGCACAGCCCACGTAGGATATTGCACAGCCCACGTAGGATATTGCACAGCCCACGTAGGATATTGCACAGCCCACGTAGGATATTGCACAGCCCACGTAGGATATTGCACAGCCCACGTAGGATATTGCACAGCCCACGTAGGATATTGCACAGCCCACGTAGGATATTGCACAGCCCACGTAGTATACAGCACAGAGCCACGTAGTATACAGCACAGAGCCACGTAGTATATTGCCCAGCTATGTATGTCACAGGATAAAAAATAAACATATACTCACCTTCCGAGGGGCCCCTTGTAGTTCTGTCGCCTGTGTTCGGTGCAGGCGGCAGCTTCCGGTCCCAGGGTGTGATGACGTCGCGGTCACATGACCGTGACGTCACGGCTGGTCCTTCTGGCGCAGGGCCTGCGATGACGTAGCGGTCACATGACCGTGACGTCACGGCAGGTCCTTCTCGCGCCGGGCCTGCGATGACGTCGCGGTCACATGACCTTGACGTCATGGCAGGTCCTTCTCGCGCAGGGCCTGTGATGACGTCGCGGTCACATGACCGTGACGTCATGGAAGGTCCTTCTGGCATACCATCCTTGGCACCGGAACATCGCGAGGAGCGGGAAAGGCGCCAGAAGGTGAGTATATAATGATTTTTTATTTTTTTAACATTAGATGTTTTTACTATTGACCCCTGACGAAGCCACTTGTAGGTGGCGACACGCGTTGGGCTGTTGCACAGCCCCAACCAGGACTTTGTCTGCTTGCACACCCGCTCTGCACATCGCATCTGGGTTTCATTGGTTACCTTGCCTTTGTATGCTCAGTTTGTTTGGTCTATGTGCAGCTGTGCCATCTTTTTTCAGTGTCATGAAGGCTTTGGGATTGTGATTACTTCACACTATTTACAGCCTTCCAGCCTATATACATCAGTTTTTACTGATTGTGAGGTGTGCCCACCCCTCAGGACTTAGTGTACTTCGCTACTTTTTTGCTTGGTTGTTTCTATGCGGACACTTTGTGTACTAATAGGGCTCTGTTACCTCAAGTTTGTTATAGTACATTTTGACATCATTATTATACACTTGTGTGAGGGGCAGAGCTGTCTATGTAGGCATGGGGGGTATTAACCACCTTTGTCCATGAGAGTATTTGGCATTTATTGTTCAGTCCTGTGTGTGGGTTGTAGCCTTATTATGGGCCTTTTGTATAAAGTATATGTTTTTAAATGTTTTTAACTGTCTGTATTTTTGCTACTTGTATATGGTGTCTTAATAAAGTTGTGTCTTTACTAGTGCCTTATCCATATGTGTGGTGATCCCCTTCTATGAGACCGTTTCTGTTTTTTTGCTTTATATTATTGGTTCGTATGTAGGTCTCGGTGTGATCCCACTGACCGTGGTGCCCCCTCATAGCTTTTTTAATACTGTTTTTACTATTGACGCCGCATAGGCAGCATCAATAGTAAAAACTTGGTCACACAGGGTTAATAGCGGCGGTAACGGAGTGAGTTACCCGCGGCATAACGCGGTCCGTTACCGCTGGCATTAACCCTGTGTGAGCGGTGACTGCGGGGAGTATGGAGCGGGCATTGACTGCAGGGGAGTAGGGAGGGACTAATAGGACTGTGGCCGTCGCTGATTGGTCGCGGCAGCCATGACAGGCAGCTGGCGAGACCAATCAGCGAATGAATAACCGTGAAGGAAGTTGCCGACAGACAGAAGGACTGAAGTGACCCTTAGACAATTATATAGTAGATGCTTGATTACTGGGGTCCTACAGCAGACACTCTCCATTGTGGTCCGTGGAAGTTACAAAAATATCCATCTTCCTAACTTGTACAATATTGCTTTTCTGCCACATGTGCATGTGCTGTATTTCTGAAAACTTAATTTGAATGAGTGTGACAGACATAGGATATGTTCACACAATGCTAACAGTAGAAAGTTGGGGTACACCATGTTGTACTCTTACAAAATAAGGAGCTGTGCTATCTAGAGCTGGTGTTGGCTATGCATACAGCTGAGACCCTGCTGCATCTACCCGGATTTTAGTCAAAGGGGTTTCCTCGACTTCTATTGAAGATTCGGGAATGTGGCACTCACCATCCATTAAACACTTTTATTATATATCTCCATTACAAATACATGAGTGTGGAGCTAGCAGGGTGCTTGAAGACAACGGCTGTTTTGCTATGTAACAAGCGCTTCTTCAGGTCTCATACATGAACCGTAGACGCGCTTATTCCATCATGAAACAGCCGTCTTCATGCATCCCATTAGCTCCAAGGCTATGTTTTTTTAACAGTGATTTAGAATACATTTTTTTTTTATGGGTGGTGAGTGCCACTTTCCTAGATCATATGAGCTATTCGCATTTCTATTTACGAGTAGAGCCCCAACGGATCCACTAGCCAGAGGATAAGACCTGCAAATTAAAAAGTCCTTTATTTTGTGACTGTGCCAACCTTGTTTTATTTTTTTTCTTGGGCCATCAATATCACAGTCCATGCTATCGTGTCAAAATGAATAGCTGAGTTGCAGTTCTCGGAGCTGTGCTGTTGCGGCTCTGTTTATATCTGGCCTCCACTGTAGCTAAAAGCAGCTGATCAGTGGAGTTGTCGGTTTTCGGACCCCCACCTATCTGATATTAATTTTGCCCATTTCAATGGTCCATTTAGACAAGCCAATAATAAACATGTATAGGTCACTTCTAAACATGACGGCAGTCACTGGACGAATGAGCAAAATGTTTGTCATGTGTGATGATTTCATACCGTACTAGCATAAGAATCAGTGTTATTGACAAAACATCGCCCATGTGAACAGGTAACATGCTGCCAATGATCATGATGTTCTGTCCAAGTTGACTATCCATTGACCTGTTTAAAGGGATCATAAGTGATCGGGCATCAATTTCATAAGCCTTCGACAACTCTTTAAGTCTGAACGTGGCTTTTCAGGCCCTCAGATGCTGTGGTTAATACTTATCATGACAACTGTGGATTTACAGGGAAGGGGCAGCCTCTGTCAGCCAATTAATGCCCCCACAGTTCGATGGCAGGATGCCAGTGAGTTGCCATGGCAGCCTGGGGCATAACAATGGCTAGAGGCAGGACGTTTCATCTAGAATGATCAAAGGATTCCGGGGCACAGTCCCATAGTGGGCCTAAAGAAAATAAAGTCACAGTATAAAAAAATAAACATCCGAAGTGTAAAAGCAAAACATTTTTTCCCGTTATGATTTTTAATTAATAATGTGGTAGTTCATGATAAATGTAACGTTTTTATGCCACATGGTGAACATCTTAAAATGTTCTTTATCTTCCACCTCCCAGAACCAAAGATACAAAAGCTATCAAAAAATGTGCCTCAAAATGATACAATGTAATCTACAATTTGACTTGCAAAAATAGAGAGAACTCTGTGTTATGGCTCGTGAACAAAATATTTTGAAGTGGGGGAGGGGGGTTTGCAAAAGCTATTAAAAAAAAAAAAAATCTTATACATGATGACAATTGCAAAGTGCTGTGTATAATCTCTAGGCCAAGATCCCACAATGCGTATTTTTTTTTTACAACTGTATGTTTTGTTGCACAATAAGAAAATGCAGTGTATCACAGTTCCAGGCGTGTGGTGTTGTGTTTTTTTTTTTTTTTTTTTTTTTTTTTTAATTATTATTATTTTTTTAAACCAAAAACTAACCTGCGGGGTCAATATTTGTCTTTCAGTAAATATGCTTTTTTTTTTTTTTTTTTCCGGAATTTCTCCAGACTGCAGTGAGATGGGAAAAAATCCACTGATAAAATTGCATATGCATTTTTATTGCCTCTCCGCAGTGAAACCGCTTGAAATCCGCACATGACTTTATTAAGGCTATGTGCACGCGTTGCGGATTCCATTGCGGATTTTTCTTCTGAATCCGCAGGTAAAGCGCCCTGCCTTTTACCTGTGGATTTTGTGCGGATTTCACCTGCGTTTTTACACCTTCGGATTCCTATTAAGGAATAGGTGTAAAGCGCTGCGGAATCCGTACAAAGAATTGACATGCTGCTGAAAATCAACCGTAGCAATTCTGCGCAGAATTTTCCGCAGCATGTGCACAGCGGATTTAGTTTTCCATAGCTTTACATGCTACTGTAAAATGCATGGAAAACAGCTGCAGATCTGCAACATCTGCACATACCCTAATAAAGTTTTATCAAAGCTAAGCAACAGGAAGTATCCAAAACAGCGCAGTTTTAGTTAAAATGGAACAGAAAGGAAAATTGCAGCTTAAAAAAAAAAACACAGTAGAAAAAGCAAGTAACATGTTTGGAAAATGTATAATTTTGATCTTGCCACCCATGTGCACAGAGAAAGATATACATGCTCTAGCAGGCATATATTCTCAGACACCTGATGAAGGTTATATTAGCCGAAACGCATTGTTTGCCATGTTTTATGGTTGGTAGCGTTGGTATTTTCTCACTACAGCTCCAACAAAAAAACATTTTTAACTGTTATATATATCTCAAATAAAAAAAATATTTTTTTTTATCCATGATGATACTCTGTTGATTCTTCTTGGAATTTCCTTCATCTAAACAGAAGCGCCTTCCAAGATCCTCCATCCACACATTCTCTAATTTGATCTTACCTTGGGAACCAAACCTTGGGCCACGTACAATATTTGGTCAGTATTTTACATCAACCAGGAGTGGGTGATAAATCAGGAGTGGTGACGTGTTTTTATTATACTTTTCTTCTGATTGTTCCTCTCCTGGTTGTGACTTACAAATACTGATGTCAATTACTGAACGTGAAAATGTGACCTTAAGATGCTATTGAACTGCCTTTTTTTTCCCCTTTATATAGGCTTGCCAGAAAAACAGTGTAGGCTCAAAACCCTTCTGTTCTATAAAAAAAAAAAAATAAATAAATAAAATATCTGCAGCAAAATTCCTCAAATAAAATGGGAAAACCGCAGTAACCAGAGAAATAACCCAAATTTAGTCCAATAGTGAAACACTGGCACTTCCTAATCAATTGATTACCCAAATATGGACTAACACATAACCAGAAGCCGCAAGAAGAGATCCAATTAAATATTAAAATCCACAATTGTATTGATAATTTAAAGACACATAATTGTCACATGTAGCAAGAACGAACAAGAGCGCCCTAACCAGGAGGGACACCTGGTCCAAATCAGTGCTACACAGTAATGAAAAATACGGGACTATATTTAAAGCAAGTACATCTCAATATCCCAAATAAACAGATGAATATACCGCAGCATAATAATAAAAGAGCACAGGTTATATATCAGGCAAGTGTGAGTCACACTATATCCAGTCTAGTGACAGTGTATGGATAATAGCATTGCTGATCTATGTAAAGAAAGCCATATTTATCCCTAATGCGTGCATATTACTAATAAAGAGAAAACCGCATACTGTATATTACCCGATTAGTGCAGTACACTGCAGACCCGGTGACGAGATCGACGTCCCTCCTCACCCCGACGCACGTTTCGCATCCGCTTCTTCCGTAACCAGAGAAGATTGTTATTGTGCAGTGTGGTACGAACACCTGCAGGAAAAAAAAGCATCATTTTGCGTTACGTGTGAACATGGCCTTAGTGTTTGCACTCTCTGATATTTCCTACCTCTGGAGCAGTCTGAGATCCTACAAACCCTTGATGTTCCAATTATTCAGGTTTGGCATTTTTGCGGTGCGGTATTATTTATTGCCAAAGTAACAGACCTTTGTATTTAGGACACCGTGTAAAATCTTTCCTCTTCTAACATTTCGGTAGATACTGTGTGCCACATAGTGATCTGCAGGTTCCCACTCTTCCTTGTCTTGTTAGGCTCGTTAACCCTGCATCTCCTGCATCCACAGCTCTCTAATTTATGTGCAGTTTGTCTTGTGGAGGTCTAATGGAAATGTGTGAGGTGCTAATAACCACTGTGTGATTAATGAGGATTCCTCTCTGTGTGAGATTTCCCCCTGGTATCATCTGCCAATGTCCCGGGGCACACCGCATTGGAAATCGGAAGCACTCTCCAATCTGTATAACTTTCCCTTTTCTGCAGAATCCATCTGTCTTGGAGTGATTTTCTTTCTCCCTTCTTTATTTCTTAGCTGGTGAATGAGGGATTAAGTACAAAATACAGCACTTTCTACATTATTTAATGACACACCCCTTACTATCTTGATACTAAGGGTCCCTTTCCACTTGCGAGGAAAACGGACGAGTGCAATCCGATAAAAAATCGGATTGCACTCGGACCAATGTTATTTAATAGGTGTCTTTTCATTTGCGATTTTTTTTTTTTCTCAGCCGAAATCGGACTGAGAAAAATCTGGATCGGCTGAGAAAAAAATCGCAGCATGCTGCGTATTGCTGCGATTCTCGGACGAGACTCGCCAATGCAAGTCAATGGGTGCGAGAAAAAAATCGCACAGCACTCGCACCATGCGAGTTCTGTCCGATTTTTACGCACCGGTGTCCTTTGAGAAGCCGGCAATTCAGCGCGGTGTACAGTAAAATCACACTGACAGGTTAGAATAGAGTAGATATATACACATAGAATAGGTATATATACATATATGTATATGTATATGTGTATATATATATATATATATAATGTCGCAGCACTCACCTGGATGGGACCCGTAGAAGCGCTACTTATCAGCGTGAAACGGCCGTCGTCCCGCCTCACATGCTCCTCACCTTGTCACTCCCCCGTGCCGTGAAGCTGTAACTTTCCATGTCGTAATAAAGAAGACATCTGACCTGGGTGCTGGTGAGTGCTGCGTCATCTTTTCTCTGGTTTTGCTACTCAAGATTGTGTGTTTTCTGAACGCTAGCACCTCCGTTGTAAGACGTCTGTGATTTTCCTGTGCCTCATACACCCCTTGTATCCTCTGTTGGAGAGTTGTGCCACTTTCTTTTTTCTTTGGACTTGGCTGATATATATATATATTTATTTAATGCAGCGCTAGATAGCATAAAAGCTGCTAATTCAATTGCCAGCTTTTGCTCTCTCCTTCACAAACCCGACAGGATATGAGACATGGTTTACATACAGTAAACCATCTCATATCCCTTCTTTTATTACATATTCCTCTTCACTAATGTAAGAAGTGTCTGTGGGTCAAATTTGGGGGCTCTAGCTATGAAATTAAAGGGTTAAATCGTGGAAAAAATTGGTGTGGGCTCCCGTGCAATTTTCTCCGCCAGAGCGGTAAAGCCGGTGACTGAGGGCAGATATTAATAGCCTAGAGAGGGTCCATGGTTATTGGCCCCCCTGGCTACAAACATCTGCCCCCAGCCACCCCAGAAAAGGCACATCTGGAAGATGTGCCTATTCTGGCACTTGGCCACTCTCTTCCCACTCCCGTGTAGCGGTGGGATATGGGGTAATGAAGGGTTAATGTCACCTTGCTATTGTAAGGTGACATTAAGCCAGGTTAATAATGGAGAGGCGTCAATTATGACACCTATCCATTATTAATCCAATTGTATGAAATGGTTAAAAAAAACACACACACATTATTACAAAGTATTTTAATGAAATAAACACACAGGTTGTTGTAATATTTTATTGCTCTCTCAATCCACCTGAAGACCATCGTTCTGTAACAAATTAAAAATAATAAACCAACAATATACATACCTTCCGTAGATCTGTGACGTCCCACGATGTAAATCCATCTGAAGGGGTTAAAATATTTTACAGGCAGGAGCTCTGCTATAATGCAGCTGTGCTGGTGCCTGTAAACCCCGGGGAATGAAGGTAATGTAGGTCAATGACCTATAGTTACCTTCAGTCACGGTGATGCGCCCTCTGCTGGGTGTCCTCATGAACTGCAGCCTGGGAACTTTTTCCCACGCTCGACATCATATGAGGACATCCAGCAGGGGGCGCATCACCGCGACTGAAGGTAACTATAGGTCATTGACCTACATTACCTTCATTCCCCAGGGTTTACAGGCACCAGCACAGCTGCATTATAGCAGAGCTCCTGCCTGTAAAATATTTTAACCCCTTCAGATGGATTTACATCGTGGGACGTCACAGATCTACGGAAGGTATGTATAAAAATAAACCAACAATAATTTGTTACAGAACGATGGTCTTCAGGTGGATTGAGAGAGCAATAAAATATTACAACAACCTGTGTGTTTATTTCATTAAAATACTTTGCAATATTGTGTGTGTGGTTTTTTTAAACATTTCATACAATTGGATTAATAATGGATAGGTATCATAATTGACGCCTCTCCATTATTAATCTGGCTTAATGTCACCTTACAATAGCAAGGTGGCATTAACCCTTCATTACCCCATATCCCACCGCTACACGGGAGTGGGAAGAGAGTGGCCAAGTGCCAGAATAGGCGCATCTTCCAGATGTGCCTTTTCTGGGGTGGCTGGGGGCAGATGTTTGTAGCCAGGGGGGGCCAATAACCATGGACCCTCTCCTGGCTATTAATATCTGCCCTCAGTCACTGGCTTTCCCACTCTGGCGGAGAAAATTGCACGGGAGCCCACGCCAATTTTTTCCGCCATTTAACCCTTTAATTTCATAGCTAGAGCCCCCAAATTTAACACACAGACACTTCTTACATTAGTGAAGAGGAATATGTAATAAAAGAAGGGATATGAGATGGTTTACTGTATGTAAACCATGTCTCATATCCTGTCGGGTTTGTGAAGGAGAGAGCAAAAGCTGGCAATTGAATTAGCAGCTTTAATGCTATCTTCGCTGCTTTAAATATAAATATACATATATAGGTGTCTCACTGATATATATATATATATATATAATGTATATGTGTATATGTACACATTCTATGTGTATATATCTATTCTATTCTAACCTGTCAGTGTGATTTTACTGTACACAGCACTGATTTGCCGGCTTTTCAAAGGACACCGGTGCGTAAAAATCGGACAGCAATATGGATGTCATACGGATGTTGCGATTAAAAAATCGCATGACACTCGCATGATTTTCCTCCGTTTTTTCGGTCCGTTAATCGGACCGTTTTGTCTCTCGCAAGTGGAAAGGGACCCTAGAAAAAAAAAACAACAACAAAACCCTTGACCCTCACATGTATAGTTTGAGTGCAGTAGGTATGCCTAACCACCATCATTTCACTTGTCATAATGCCAAATAATATTTGTACTGATAGAGAGGTTGCTTGATAAAACCTTTATATTGTCTTCATTATCTTACTGCCTCTGTATAGTGACGCAAAATGATTTGCTTGTTCGTTTTTTGTTTTTTTTCTTCATTCTCAAGTGTTTCATGTTATGAGACCAGAATTGTGAATTGAGGTTCTATAGAAGATATAGAACATTTGTGAGTAGGGTTGAGCGACCTTTACTTTTATAGGATCGGGTCGGGTTTCACGAAACCCGACTTTTTCAAAAGTCGGGTCGAGTGAAATCGGCCGATCCTATAAAAAAGTCGGGGTCGGCCGAAACTCGAAACCCAATGCAGTGCATTGGGTTTCCAATGGTTCCCAGGGTCTGAAGGAGCGGAAACTCTCCTTCAGGCCCTGGGATCCATATTTAAGTGTAAAATAAAGAATTAAAATAAAAAATATCGCTATACTTATCCTCTGACGGGCCCTGGTACTAACCGGGAACCTTCCTTCCTTAGAATCAGCCTTCCAGGACCTTGCGGTGACGTCGCGGCTTGTGATTGGTGCGCGGCCGCCCATGTGACTGCTCGCGCGACCAATCACAAGCCGCGACGTCACCGAAGGTCCTGGAAGGGCTGATTCTTAGGAAGGAAGGCTGCCGAAAAGAAGCAGGGCATGTCCGAGAGTGAGTATATACCTAAGGCCGGAGACACACTGGTGCGAGAGACGGCCGAGTCTCGCTGGTTAAAAGCAAGCTGTGGCACCTGCACTCCGGAGCGGAGCGTGCAGCTGCATAGCAATACATGGAGCCGCACGCTCCGCTCCGGAGTGCAGGTGCCACAGCTTGCTTTTAACCAGCGAGACTCGGCCGTCTCTCGCACCAGTGTGTCTCCGGCCTAATAGGAATATACTCACCCTCGGCTTCGTTCCGGCAGCCTTCCTTCCTAAGAATCAGCCCTTCCAGGACCTTCGGTGACGTCACGGCTTGTGATTGGTCGCGCGAGCGGTCACATGGGCGGCCGCGCACCAATCCCAAGCCGCGACGTCACCACGACGTCACCGCAAGGTCCTGGAAAGCTGATTCTAAGGAAGGAAGGTTCCCGGTTAGTACCAGGGCCCGTCAGAGGATAAGTATAGCGATATTTTTTATTTTAATTCTTTATTTTACACTTAAATCTGAATTCCGATACCAATTCCCGATATCTTAAACATATCGGGAATCGGTATCGGAGTTCCGATTCCAGATTCAGAAGATCGCCGACTAAATGGCCGACCCCACACAGGGGTTGGGTCGGGTTTCATGAAACCCGACTTTGCCAAAAGTCGGCGACTTCTGAAAATTGCCGACCCGTTTCGCTCAACCCTATTTGTGAGTCCTCATTCAATAGTATAGCAAATATTTCAGGTGTTGAATGCACCTAAAACCAATTGCTTGGTCTGTCTGAAGATTTTATTTATTTTTTATTTACGGTATTTATTTTACTTACGGTATTTATTTAGCGCCATTAAGATATGACTTTATTAGTGTTGCATTATTATAGGCAGACGTTCACTTTTCTGGATTCATCGCTGCAGCGATTCCACCATTTCTTTAGATGGTCCGACGCTTAGTTATGTTCTAGGTGGCCACAATGTAGCGCTAGTGGCGGGAGACAAGGGGCCGCCTATTTGACTCCTTAATGGGCTTTAGGATGGGGCATCCCTTATTGGGTTTCTTATATTAATGGGCAGTGAGGACCTGTGTCGTGATTGTTTATCCACATCCACTACTGCAACAAGTCTGTGAAAAATTAAGGGGGAGTCTAGGACTTGGGTTTAGGAAAAAAAAAATAATCGGTCCTTGGTCCTTTTTTCTCTCCATAACAGAAATGGACAGAATTGCCTGCTCAGCCAATCACTTTCTAAAGGGTTTGTATATTGATGACTTATCCTCAGGCCAGGGTCACAGGATCAAAGATTCTCTCGTCCGAGAGTAATTAGTCAATTATGCTAATGACACTCCTATGAAACTCTGATCCAAGTTTTCTCAGAGTGCCAACCCAACGTAGTGTGATCCGATTTTCTCAGCCGCGAGAATCGTATCAAACTGCGAGGAGCAGCTGAAGAACAAAATCTCTCCATCTTCTCTATTCTGTGAGTCTACAGAAATCGGACTGCACTCAGATGTCGTCCGAGTGCAGTTCGATATTTTCTATGAACCTACAGACTTGATTGAGTGTCTTCCAACTTCAGAACTTTGCACAACTTTATTTTTTTTCACAGACCTATTTCTGTCAGTGGAAAAATTCGATCATCAGCACTGCTCCATTGAATACATTTTTTCCCATGTTCTATCCGATAAAAAAAAATCCGATGGCATTTGTCCAATGTGACCCTGGCCTTTATGATAGGTGGTCAATATTGGATCGGTGGGGCACACCCACCATGGATCAGCTACGTGCAGCTTCGGCAGAAGATACACACAGTGTACTGAGTCAGAACAACATGGCTCTAAACACACTGTAGCGGTCTCTGCTTGGAGATGAGTGAACCCGAACTTTAAAGTTAAGGGTTCGTACCGGACGGTTCGTACCGACGCGTTTCAGAGTCAAACATACCTGGCTGATACATGCTACTCGATCCACAGGCAGTATGTATCAACTACCAAGATCACTAGACGTCCTGTCCAACCACTTTTCTCTTTGCTAAGAAGCCTCCAAACTTTTATGCATTCCTCTTCCACATGTTAATTCATCTTTGAAATAAGGGTTATGAGAACATGGCACATTATACAGAAGTAGGGAGATGACAAATGTATATAATTCAATGATTTTCAGAGTTTTTTTCAACTCCAAGACAACTTGCCATAATTTGTGATGTGTTGAATGCACAAAAGTGGCAAGAGGCATCACCATCTGGGTTAAAGCCTAAGAAATGGACCTCTGCTACTGCAGGCTGAGCGTCTGCTGCAAAACTCGACAGTAGCATAACATAATCATGAATATCATTTTGTATCTTCAGCTCCGTCTATCGCTTTTACGTAGCAGACTGTAACATGTATGTCATTCATAGAAAGTAGTATGTAAACATTTTTTATTTATTTTTTTTTTGTGTGAATGTGTAAAGTGGTTGAAAATCTGCTGATGGTAAGCATCTTTAAAGCTCTGTGGAAATGAGTCCTGTTAGGAAGAAAAAAAAAATTCTTGCTTCCATGTAAAATCTAGTTTCATTTCAAAGCCACCACAGAAAAGTGCCGAGTGATTTTATTCTATTCTTCCACACACACATTTAAGAAGGAAAACTATCATTTTCTCTCAAATTGCAGCTGGGCTTTTTAGCTCTGGGGGGGATGAAAAAAAAGAAAAAAACTTAATACATGCAGATGTAAATAGAAAAGAAAAACTGGAATTTGTAAAACGCACCAGTTAATAGCCACGTTAACAGATACCTGCTGTATCTTATCATGCATTGATTTGCAATAAACCCTGCAACTGTTCTCCTCTCTACTCTGGAGTCTGTGAGCACTGCAGTCACTTGGTGTTACACCATGGGCAAGATTAAGGCTATGTGCACACGATCAGGAATTTTCGCGTTTTTTCGCAATAAAAACGCTTGGATATGCATCCTATCATTTAGAATGCATTCCGCAATTTTTGTGCACATGATGCATTTTTTTCCGCAAAAAAAAACCGCATTGTGGGATAAGAAGCATCATGTTCATTCTTTTTGCGGATTTCCCATTGTTTTGGAGTGTCAGGGAAAAAAATCCACAGCGAAACGTGTCAAATCCGCCCAAAAACCGCGAAAAAAACGCATGCAGAATTCCTGCGGAAAACCTCAGGTTTATGTCAGGAAAATTCTGCATGCATTCTGGACGTGTGCACATACCATAAGGCTATGTGCACACGTCAGGATTTTCTGCAGAATTTTCCTGAACGAAACCGGACTTTTTCTGCAGGAAATACGCATGTGGTTTTTTTTTTACCGGAGCTTTCCCAATGCAATTAAATAGCGGTAAATACGCGAAAAATCCGCAAAATGAATGAACATGCTGCATTTTTTACAGCGATGCGCTTTTTTCACAGAAAAAAACGCAACATATGCACAAAAATTGCAGAATGCGTTATACATGATGGGATGCATATGTATGCGTTTGTTTAAGCGTTTTTATAGCGAAAAAAACCTCAAAATCCTGAACGTGTGCACACAGCCCAAAAATAAAAATTCCTTTTTTTTATATAGCATAATGACCCCAGAAAAAAAAAATATTAGGCCTCTAAGGCTCTAGAAGTGTCGAAGAAATATATCTATTGTTAAAAATATATATATTTAAATATATAAAATGAGATGCCCCATGCCAAGAAGAGGCGCAGTAGCACAAAATTTTAGCACACCCTGTCAATAATCTGGTATGTATGTTCACATTGGATGATCCATACAATAACCAATTGTGTGGAGTTCTGACTAAGAGGTAACTAGAGTGTATGAAATAAGGTAATGAATATGGTATAAAAATAAGTTTTACCTATATCCTAATTATGAATTATATCCACCATGGAAATAGTACTACGTCCCTTCCTTTTTTTTTTTTCTGTGCAGTCAGCCACCATGTTGAATTGTACCAGCACAAACAGTCACTTCAATTTTTATAGAATTGGCCACATCTGTAAAAATAGTTGAGTCCAAAAATTTGCATTTTTTTCATTAAAGAAACTTTTTCTAATCTGGGAATAAAAATCTGTTTAACGCTTTTTTTTACAATAGGGTAATGACCTTTTTATGTAATATTTAGGCCACAGTCACACATTCAGTATTTGGTGAGTTTTTACCTCAGTATGTGTAAGCCAAAACCAGCTGAGGAGAAATCAGATGAAAAGTATAATAGAAACATATGCACCACTTCTGTATTTATCACCCACTGCTGATTTTGGCTCTTAAATACTGAGGTAAAATACTGACCGAATAGTGAACATGTGAAGGACTAGTCTACTACTGAACCACCTCTTATTAGTGGCCCCAAGGTGCAGCTTAAAATTAAAAAAAAAGTATTCTTATTACCCAGATTAGCGCCGTCCCTCTAACCTTGATTGCTGCAGCTACTTAACGGCCACTGATCACCTACAGCCTTAGGCTACTTTCACACTAGCGTTAACTGCAATACGTCGCAAATGCGTCGTTTTTGCGAAACGCCGCATCCAGCAAAAGTTTTTGCTGGATACGTTTTTTCGTCATAGAGTAACATTAGCGACGCATTTGCGACGCATTTGCGACGCATTGCCAAACGGTGAATCCGTTTTGCGACGCTTGGGCGTATGGTAGCGGACCGTCGGGAGAAAAAAACGCTACATGTAACGTTTTTTGCTCCCGACGGTCCGCTTTTTCCGACCGCGCATGCGCGGCCGGAACTCCGCCCCCACCTCCCCGCACTTCCCCGCACCTCACAATGGGGCAGCGGATGCGTGGGAAAAATGCATCCGCTGCCCCCGTTGTGCGGCGGGGACAACGCTAGCGTCGGGGACCTCGGCCCGACGCACGGCGACGGGCCGAGCCCGACGCTAGTGTGAAAGTAGCCTTAGCGATTACATCCGAGTGGCAGAAATGCTGTACTCGCGGCTGAGTGAAGGAGTGCTGCCGGCCGGAGGTAAAGGAAGTGTAATCTTTTGTTTGTTTTATTTTTCTTTTTTTTTACATTTATACAGCGCATAGAGGCTATTGATAAGGGGATATCCATTAGTGAACAACTTTAGCTTGGTAATTATTCATGTGTATGTAACAAATTAAAATGTATCCCCCTTCCCCATAGTCAAATTTTAAATAAAAAGACTAAAAATCATTTTATGCATTTTTTTTATGTCAACACGGGATACCGTAATTTGAAAAATCTACAAAAATATGGTGTCACTTCTGTTTCCCCCTTTATATTTTATTCTAGAGTGGGGGGGTGGATGGGGAATGGATGGTTTGATAAATGGAAACCAACTTGAAATATTGCTATGCTCTCTCTCTGGGTGACAGAGGCTTCCTTAATTGAACGACGCAATGCATCTTCCAAGAGTTTCCCATCTCATTGTGTGAGATGGACCAGTGTTGCATATTCCCCTTTTATTATTATTGTCCTATTCAGTGACCGTAAGGCCGGGGCTACATGGTGGTGTCACACGGCACGGGCATCTCATCTAATGGTTTCCTATGCTGTCACATTGCGACCTACTGTGACTTTCCTAAATATTTTCTGTCACAAGTCGCACACTTGCGCAAGTTCCATGTGATTTCTCTTCGACATGGACTTTTTTTTTTTTTTACAGTAAAATCACAGCTGTAAAACTAGGCAAATCGCAGATGATTTTTGGTTGCGCGACTAGTCTGAGAACTGCTGACGTGTGACGGCACTAGGGAATACGACTAGCTGTGACGAAATCGTTCTGATCCCAGGTTTCTGGTCTCGAGTGCTGATTGCAGTATGAAAGAAAAGATCTGATCGGTCACTGAGGGCGGCTCCTACACGTTATACTATGAGTCGTGGTATACTAGGCCTCAAGGTTAATATCTTCATCGCACATGGAAACCAATCAGAACTCAGCTTTCATATTTTTGAAGAACTCTGGTAAATGAAAGCTGCACTGTTAATGGATGGCATGTGCCACAGACAGTTTTGATAAATGTGCGCCACCTATTCCACCACACTGTGTGTGTTTTGTATATATTCTGGTGGTGTCGGCACTCACGGTCCAGGGGCTCTCGTGTGGTGGAACGATACGTGGTGCCCGATGCCCAATCACCTCTGATGTCACTGTCTCCACGTGGGTACCGATTGAACATGAGGAGGAAGCCTGGGATCAT
This sequence comes from Ranitomeya variabilis, assembly GCF_051348905.1. NCBI lineage: Eukaryota > Metazoa > Chordata > Amphibia > Anura > Dendrobatidae > Ranitomeya > Ranitomeya variabilis. The sequence goes on along the minus strand of NC_135239.1, from coordinate 68,732,800 downwards.
CTGGAGCCCCGTCTTCCACTTCATGCTCAATGGCTACGTAGGTGGAGATAGTGACGCCAGGCCAGCAGTGATTGGGCGTCGGGCACCACGTAACATTCCACCACACGAGAGCCCCTGGACCACTAGTGCTGACACCCCCCAGAATGGGCCAGCACGAGAGGGGTGTATGGACTTTATTATTTTACCAGGGCCAAATATTTTGTTCAAGAAGGGGTTAACTCCTTTAAAGCCTCCTTACACCATGTTATCACTTCATAATGTCATGAATTACCTTTTTGAACAGCTGCCGAGTTGTATCCATAACAGAGCAGTAAAGTAAATGGTTAATATTCTGTAGCACATATTTTTTTTTTTTCCTCCCCTATTCGTCGGTCAGGTAGCCTTTTAATACCGCGGTGTTTTAGAGAAGTGTTTTAGACTCCTTATCACACAAGAAATAATTTTCTGCTTGCACCTAATATAGGAATCTGCCTCTTCAATCTGACACTGATAGACAGAGAAAACGACTCCACGGAGCAGCGTTCATGTCATCCTGGGATCAGCTGCCTCCTGAATAACGCTTTGTTTTCTGGTGCATATGGTAACGCTGACTGAAGTCGGCCTTGTGGAGTTCACATTCCTAAAGGAAAATTCTTCAGCTGATCGCATGTAACAGCAATAAACACACTAAATTGTAAAATAACTTTTTTTTTTAAATTTATTTTTAACTGATTAGTCGGTTGATATGATCTCCTGGTTGAAGTATGGGGAAAAAATCCCAAATTATATGGTCTATGACCATGAGCTACTTCTATAGTGTGGCCTATTGCACTACTTATCTTTTCCTGATCCTGTGTTTCAGATTGGCTACTTAACCCAGAGCTGCATTCTGAATTCTGCTGGTTGTCATATGACAATTATTCTTTACCTATATCCTTTTCCTGTACAGTGTCTGGTGCACAGGCTACATTTTTTGGCAAGGAATTTTGAGAGAGATGTCAGCAATGAAGCAGAATGTAGCACTACATTATATTACAGGATGTAACTGCACCAGTTTAGCAAAAGTAACACTACTATAGCAATTCAGGTAAAGTACATGAGCAATCTGCCATCGCCGGCCAAATAAATTGGTGCATTCACCATGCCTAATGAGAGTACAACGGTGATGCCCCGGGAGCCTGGCCGGGGACTACGAGTGATGCCCCGGGAGCCTGGCCGGGGACTACGAGTGATGCCCCGGGAGCCTGGCCGGGGACTACGAGTGATGCCCCGGGAGCCGGGCCGGGATGATCTGCTCCTAGACCATGTGATCACTATTAGGATGTCACAGAAGCCAGCAGAAAACATGTCTTTCATCACAATAGGAAGTCAAAACAGTAGCATTTCTAAAGATTTTATTGTGTTAGAAAAAAAAAGGTGAGCCCACCCGATCCATAGAATAGTGGATAACTTGCTGATCGATGGAGGACTGATTGCTGGGATCCCTAGCAATCCCAAGAATGGGGACTTTGCAGCCAAGGCACCAGGTTCTACAGTGCCCTGTCTTGTATGCTCGACCTCAGCTCCTTTCATAGTCTGAGTCCTGGAAATTGCCTAAATGATTGCTATGATTTATACAATTAGCGAACACTCCATGGCAGCAGTCCTTGCACTAATCCTTCTGCATATGGTTCATCATGGAGGGCTGTAATGTATATTCGGAGCTACATACCGATGGATTAAACCAAGGGTTGACTTCCTTTTGGCTAGTTCTGTGTTACCCCTCTGTACCTCACATCTGCACAGTGTTGTTATTGGCCTTTTGTGCTTTCCCGCTATTGCATTCCTTTTACATTAGCAATCGATAGTAATAGAAAGTAGGAGGGGGGAACTGCTGTATATTCTAGAGCGGTTTACTAGCGCTGCCGGGGAGCTTACATGATCTTTGTAATGTCAACTCGTCTATGGCAAAGGTGCTGGAAAGTTCACAAGAGCTATGGTCTCTGACTTTATGCTTTTCTTCTGCTGTCCACAGTGATCTTTGCATTTTTATCCAACTTTCAGGGCCTCCTACTAATGGAATAACATTTCTATCTGTGAAATGTATAATTGTTGTGCGCTTAAATTCCATCTTATTAAATGGGTAAAATTGCAAAAGTGCAGATTAAAAACAAAAAAACATTGCAATTTGCCTCATATTAAAATTTCTCTGCTCTCAAGAAAAATGGCTTTTTATTTGTAATGTGCACTGCTCATTGCCTAGGTTACCGGCCACTTCTGCAGTCTTTTCTAGGCAAGGATTGCACGCTTTTGCATGCTCTCTGCATTGGTTTAGATCTTGCAGGTGGGCAGATTCGGTGCCTCTGCGCTCCTCTGGTGAGGCTGATCCCAAGCTGCTATGCTTGCAGTTTGGGAGAGTATTCAGCTTTGACCTGCAAGTGCGATCACGCCTCTGGCAAGCACTGTCAATCTTCAGGAGTATACCACCCCCTGGCAGGCAGGGAGGCAGAGGAGCTGTGTGCTCCTGAAGACGATACAACCCCTTTTAATGAAGTGTTTATTGCATGGGTGGAATGATATGGCAGACATGTCACAGTTACAGAACTGGCTAATAAACTGTGCTAATGACAGAAGCAATGCCGAGGGCAGAGTCTGCTGTAATATATAGCTCTGCTGAGTGTATAGACTGGTCTGCATTAGTTGAAATTAATTGAAATTTCTTATTGTTTTTACAAGTGTAAAGATACATACACCATCGATGACAGTTTCCCGAATCTGTGTATGGCTGACCGTTCCTTTTCCTGACTACTATTTTTTTTTTTTTTTCTTCTTGGAGGAAGGATTGGGCGTTTAAATTCAATCTTCGCTCTCCTCTTCTCCCTTGACATCCTCTGTAGAGACTTTGGAGGCCCCATACACATTATATGGTCGTCTGATCTCTCTGAAATGAGCAGCTTTGGCTGAGTTTTTTCCTTTTTTTTTTTTTTTCTATTAATACCTTTAAAGGGATTTTCTACTTTAACAAAAGTATTGCCCAAATGATTGCATAGTTGTAAAACAACAAACCCAGCATACTCTCCCTACCTGAGTGCAGCGCTGGCTCTCTGCTGTTGCTCTGTTCTGTATTTTAACAGCAGCTGTGACATTACAGCTCACATAAACCGCTGCAGCCAATCACTTTTGGGAAAATGGAAAATCCCTTTAATGCATAAGTGAATAAAAAAGTTGAGTAAAGCTCTCACTCCCTGGACAGAGGTGTATACTACAGTACTGACATTGCTTCTGATGTACAGTATAGGCATACAGTGACACATGTTGTCCAGACATCTGTATAGGAAAGTGCAGCTGACGATGCTTTCATATACAGTTTAAGTGTCCATCCTCTGAAAAAAAAAAAAAAAAATGCATTCCCAATTTCCCCACCACTCCTGTTCCATCACTGCCTAGGTTCCCCACTGGTCTCTGTACCTCCTGTTTGGGCCAGATGGACATTGGCTGTAGCAGATAAATCGTGGGTTATATAATTATGTATATATTACCTACCCAGCAGGTCCGGTCCCAATAGCGAAGTTCAGAATATGTCATGGGAGCTATGCTGGATGCAGGGTGAAAATGCCGTGTGAACGTAGCCTATATTTGGAAAGAATTTTTCAGTAGTGGCCTTGCGTATTCAATCCTAGAGCTGTATTCATCATTCTGCAGGCTTCAGAGCGGAGATTTCCTTGGATGTGGATTTGATCACAGCTGTTGTACACCCACAGTTTAATTGATCCATTCACACATCCATGTTAAAAATGGATCCATGTGTCCGATCTGTGAGACTCGCGTCTTCTGTTCTCATCCGTTTTGGGGATTATGTCCGGCCATTAAATTCCATGGTGAACAATTACGGTAAGCGCAGATGAAAACTGAAGATCTACTTTCAGAGTTCCCTCCGTATTTCATCTGCTTTTCACTGCTCCATTATTAAGAGTTAACGGATAAATGAAAGTTCAGACAATTTGTCTTCAATTTTAAAAAACTGATAAGAAAATAAAAAGATGCTTGAGAGAAGAGGGGTTCGTTTTAGGGCTTGTGCACACGATTGATTATTGGGTGACAGCGATCTGTGGTTTTCATGGATCGCTTTCGTACCCATGATATTCTATGGGACTTTGCACAGGGTTGATTTTGAATCAGAGACAGCGTTTGATTAAAATCGGGAATGCAAGCCTGTGGGTCCATAAAAAAAAAAAAAAAAATAGATCAGTGCTGTCCGGTTTTCCACAGAATGGGAGATGGAGAAAAAAAAGAAATCCGTGCCATCCGTGCCTCGTCTGTGTGCTATAGGTGTTTAACATTGAAAAACTTTGCAATTGATTTTTCTTAAACTATATCGGGAAACAAATGGATGGTGCTTTGATCTAAAACAGCGGTATTATACGGACGTGTGAATGGGACCTAAAGGCTGTATCTGAGTTTGACTACTTTGTTTAATATCCCCCTTGCTTTTCCGTTTTTCCTGTCGAAAGGGTGAACCCCGTTATTAGTAAATATGATCAATTTGAGGTGGGTGGTATTTGCTGTATGATTGAACTGACACAATGGTGCGGCTTCTTTTTGAAGCCCAAATCAGAGCAAAACTTACGAACATCTATTAAAGGGAATCAATCATGAGTTGTTGTGTGTTTTTTTTTTTTTTTTTTTTTTTTAAATCTGAGAGCAACCTGTAGGGGCAGAGGCCATGGTTCCAGCGATATCACTTAATAGGTTGTGTGTTGCTGTTTCAATACAGTCAGTGTTTATCAACAGGAGATTATCACTACAAGACTAGATGTTTCATGCCTCCTGGTCCAGCTGTAACAAGGATACCGGGAGGGGGATAGTTGTGGCCGGGTCACTTAAAAGCACAGTTCCGCGACCGAGTCCACTGAGCATACGGTCAGCGAGCACCTCCGGTCCCTAGTACATGTAAGATTTAAATGGTGCAGTTTTTCCCCACAGTTTACCTGTTCTTCTCCTTGGTCTCTGTAGTCCAGGCACTAAGAGTCCAGGGTCACCCCTGGGAATCAGACAGGGAAAACTTTAATTTAGTTGTTTTTAATAAAAAAAGATTATGGAACAAGGAAGGGTAATAGAAACAAGGCACAACATCATTTTCCTGTTCTTTCCCTGACACTATATCCATGGGCCATACCCACAATGTCCACGGTAGCCGGGATGTACAGTCCTCCAACCGCTGGTATCTGGGCGCCTGAGACCCCTTTAGCAGAGGCCCTTTTCCCAGTCCTGGGGGCCTGTGTTGTAAGTCCTTAGTCCAGGGCAACAGACCTCTCCCGTCCGGGGTGTCTGGCAGTGCCCTGTCTATTAGCACGTCTGCTCTGGTAGATGATCCGGGCAGAACTGAGGAAGTTGCAGCTTCCTCTCACCTCGTGGCTGCTAGCCCAGCCTCTCTACTGCCGCTGCTGGCCAGCCTACAAAATTATCTGTTGCTTGTCCCTAACTATATACATTTAAATAGGAACATGGAATTCAGGAACAGTTCTCATAACATTAATAACATCTCAATACAGTAACAGACATTATGCATTGCAAACACAGCACATTCATTACAGTGAAGTGTACGGGGGTCATATGGAGGAAGAAGAACATAACTGAGGGGACCTGCCACCCCCTTACACAACCACACCACCCACTATTGATTGGTTGATTTCTGTCAATATTCAGTGAACAGAAAGCTGCCAGTCAGTGATGTGAGTGGAGTTATACAGGGCTCAGTATTCTGAGCACTGCTACATCTGCAGGCAGGGAAAACAGTGTATAAAAATGACGACCGCAAGTCATGTGCCAAGGGTAGATATTTCCTTTTCGGGTTGCTTAACTATTGTGGGGTTTTTTTTAAATGAAAGAAAAAAAAAAAAAAAGCACAAAACTTGTCCATGAGATTTTCCTGGTATAAATGAGGATTGTGGACTGCTGCGGTGCTGCCAACTTTGTATTATCTTAGGCAGCCTTTCGGAGATTCTTGTCGCTGTAAGTGAATAGTGTTGCCTTAAACTACAAGAAAACGACCTCCATTGTTTTCATGAATATCTATGGAGGTTCTTATTTGTTCTGTTAAGGTTCACTGAACAACGCACCTTCTGTACCGAAACCTTAGTAGTGGAAGTTGATTTGTGCTCCATTGAGCCACTGAATGGAACTTCCCAAAGTTAACTCCTGGAAGATGTCTCTTCTTTCTCTGCAATGAAGCGAAGGTAGTTGGTATTCTGGAAATGGTGGCTGTGAATATTCTATAGATCTATTGTAGTCACCTGCCTTTTTCATGACGGCGGTAGAGAATGATATACAGAATATTATCTAATACCGAACCATAGTTGGTTAGTATAAAACGAATCCATTAGGGGGTGATCAGATTGGTTTCTTGTGAGTCTGGCCTCAAATGTGATATTTTCATGTACAAGCCGTCTTACTAGGACTGTATACCTACATTAGTAATTGTCTTATTGTACCAGGTTAATCGGGCTTTTTTTTTTTTTTTAAGAACCTGTTCTTACTGCAACTCTTTAACAACAACTACATTGATTGTCCGCCTAAAGGTGTAGCAGAGCCGAATTCATCATAGTTCATGTTCCCACTGTTTGCCATGTGTATTTTTGCACAATTACTGCTTTTATTTTTTTAAAATCATTTTTCAAAGTTAAAGGGTTATTCCCATCTTAATAGATGGATGTTGTCAGAGAAGGCTTGTAAAAAAAAAAAAAAAAAAAAAGTTCATTTTTGCAACTTACTGCTTATTAAAATTGACACAGTCTTAAGATATTAGCACTTTACTTTTGTTTATAGCGCGTTGTCTAGGAGACCGACCACCGCTGCTGTCTGGAATGTAAGCACCTCACTCAAGCTGGCCGGGATTAGGAGGGAACGGTGCGCTCCAGCGATCCAAGCTGGCTTCAAGACAGTGGTTGCAAAAAATGTTTTCTATTGAACTTGGAAGCACTGAGCATGTTGTATAGCAGTGGTGGTCCGTCTTCTAGGAAACAAGCTGCAAAGAAGTGGTAAATAGTGATAAGGGAACGTGCTCGGATAAGGTGTTATCTGAGCATGCTCTGGTGCTGAGTGTCTTCAGCGTTTTTGAATAATATGTTCGAATCCCCGCGGCTGCATGTCTCACAAACAGTCCCTGCATGTGTTGCACCTGTCGAATAGCCGTGAAACATGCAGCCGCGGGGACTCGAACATATTATTCGAGCACGCAGAAGACACTCAGTTAGCGTCCCGGCACATTTGCTCATCTCTAGTGGTCATATCTCCAGTATTGCTGAACAATTTAACCCCTTTCCGACATCGGGCGTAATAGTACTCCCTCTCCAGCAGACCTCTATGGTGGTCATTGCCAGATTGCTATGAGCGCTTCCTGGTGATTGGCACTCACAGCAAGTGAGCATTTCCTGCTACATGCAGGCGATCTGATCATCGCCTGTATGTAGCAGAGGCGATCGAAGTAGTGCAGCTTCTAGCCTCCCATGGAGACTATTGAAGCATGTTAAAAAATAATGTTTTTAGAAATATAAAAAAAATAAATATATAAAAGTTCAAATCACCCCCCCCCTTTCCACCACATTCAAAATAAACAATAAAAAAAAAAATTAAACCTACACATATTTGGTATCGCATATTTGGTATCAATAAAAAAAACAATTAACCTGATCGCTAGACGGTGTAACGAGAAAAAAATTCAAATGTCAGAATTTAAGTTTTTTTTGGTCGCTGCTACATTGCAATTAAATGCAATAACGGGCGATCAAAAAACCATATCTACACCAAAATATCAATAAAAACGTCAGCTTGGCGCACAAGAAATAAGCCCTCTCCCAGCCCTAGATCACAAAAAATGGAGACGTTACAGGTCTCGGAAAATGGCACTTTTTTTTTTTTAACCATTGGATTATTTTTTTTTCACCACTTGAATAAAAAAGAACCTAGACATGTGTGGTGTCTTTAAACTCGTAATGACCTGTAGAATCAGAATGGCGGGTCAGTTTCACCATTTAGTGAACATGGTAAAAAATTAAATAAAATGTGGAATTGCACTTTTTTTGCACTTGGATTTTTTTTTCTGTTTTCCAGTACAGGATATGTGAAAACCAATGGTGTCGTTCAAAAGTACAACTTGTCCCGCAAAAAACAAGCCCTCACATGGCCATACTGACTGAAAAAAAAAAAAAAAAAAAGTAATGGCTCTGGGAAGTAGGGGAGCAAAAAAAAAAAGAAAATGCATAAGCGATAATACCTCTGGTCGTTAAGGGGTTAATGAGCTGTAGTTTCTTGTTTTTTTAAAACAGCATCTCACAATTCCAATTCATGAAAATTGGAATACCCGTCTATTGCTAGGTTCTCATTCTCCTCTGGCTTTCCGTTTTTCTGCGTCCTTAGACAGAAAAGCCTCCTCTGATGTCCTCCATCTTCCGTCACTCTCGTTCTCGCTCTTTGTCACTGGCCATTTTTACTCTAATGGGGTCTGTTTGGTTTGTTTTTGGGGAGAGGTAAGGTTAATTTTTACATCTAGCAACACAAATCTAGACTTAAATCCTATTATGACAGTGTAGATGTGGTCCTCGAGGCTTAATGTGTTACATCAGAATGAGTTACCGTTCACATGGGATGGGATTTTCACCGCAGGTTTCACCTCACTACATTGAAGGGTGACAGCCACAGTAAAAAATTTGCAACAGAAATGGACTAAATGTTGCAATTTTATTTTCTATAACAATCCTCTACATGTAGATTTGTTAGATATAATTTTTACTTCTGTACTTATTCATCTGAGGATTGTCCCTGTACAAATCTACATGGAAAATCTACAACATTTTCATATTTTAACAGTAAAAATTTGGAATTTTGTTTTGCATATTGTTGGTCCTGTACGTTTGGCCCCAAATCTGATCACCTTTTCTTGGTACACTTTGCAGGAAACACGCTCTGAACTGCCACAGAATGAAACCTGCCCTCTTCAATGTGCTTTGTGAAATCAAAGAAAAGACAGGTAAGGGTTGACTACTGCGCTCTACGGATAGCCGAGAATTCGGGGGTCAGATATTTGACCAAAGACGTTTGGATATAGGAGAGAGCCTGGATTTCCAAGGGGAACTGGAATAATATTAACCTTATGAAGTACTCGCGTGTTCCCAGCGTGAGATGTTAGATTTTACATTGTTGAATGAGGTCCTCTAAAATGTACCTCCTGCCTTGTCGAAAAGATCGGTCTGCTGCACCGTCCTTCACATCGCTTTACACCGCAGCTCTACTTGTCACTTTTGTCTTTTGCATACAACGATTATATCCAATTGTGGTAAAAGAATATCATCAGATAACAGCCACGCTGACGCTGCATTCATGCCAGAAATTCCTCCGTGTGAACACTGTATAAGACCGTATATAGGATCAAGTCCAATTTTATTGGGAAGGGTTTTCTGCTATTTCTGTTAAGAGCCACAACCCCATTTTTGGTTCTAAGGTCACAGATCCACAAAAAGCTTTCATAAGTCCATATCTATAGTCACAGCCAAAATTGATGGCACCCCTGAAATTGTTCCAGAAAGTGAAGTATTTCCCCCAGACAATTATTGCAATTTTACATGTTTTGTCATACACGTGTTTATTGTCGTGTATTGTATTGTACGTGTTTATTACACGTGTTTGTGTGTGTTAGAACAGCACAAAAAAAAGACAAATTAGACATACCGTATTTTTTTACAAAACCTCCAAAAATGGCCCTAACAAAATTGTTGGCACTTTTCCAAAATTGTGGGTAAACGACTTTGTTTCAAGCATGCGATGCTCATTCAAACTCACCTGTAGCAAGTAACAGGTTTGGGCAATTTGAAAATCACAACTGAAACCTGATAAAAAGGGAGAAATTGACTCAATCTTTGCAAAAGCATGGCGAACAGAGCGAAAAGAACTGTCTGAGGACTTGAGAACCAAAATTGAGAAAGACCAACAATCTCAAGGTTACAAGTCCATCCCTAGAGATCCTGATGTTGGAATTTTTATTTATTTTTTGGGGTGAAATTTATGTACATTTTCCTTTTTTATTCTGTACTAATACGCGCAAGTGAAATAAACATGTCTGTAACAAAATGCGTACTTACAAACATTTTCTGTGGGAAATGCTTCATTTTCTGGAACAGTTTCAAGGATGCCAACACTTTTGGCCAAGACTATGAATCCTTTAGGCTATGTGCACACTTTGCGGATTCTGCTGCGGATTTTTCCGCAGCGGATTTGATGAAATCCGCAGTGCAAAAAGTACTGCGGATTTATCGCGTTTTTTTGTGCGGTTTCCACTGCGGTTTTAGACACCTGCGGGTTTTTAACATGGAGCAGGTGCCAAACCGCTGCGGATTCCGCACAAAGAATTGACATGCTGCGGAATGAAAACCGCTGCGTTTCCGCGCGTTTTTTTCCGCAGCATGTGCACAGCGTTTTTTTGTTTTCCATAGGTTAACATTGTACTGTACACCACATGGAAAACTGCTGCGGATCCGCAGCGTCCAAAAACGCTGCGGATTCGCAGCAAAAACCGCAAAGTGTGCACATAGCCTTAGGCCTCGTGTATATTGCTGAATTATGACCTATGTATTTAATGGATTGGATCCCTTTGTTTTGGGATCGATTTAGGAAGCTCTTCCCATAGCGAGCTTTCCTGATCTTATATTGAGGCAGCTGACTCTCGGTAAGGGTTGGGGGATTCTGGAATTCCACTTTTCGACTGCTGTTCTGACTTGCCTTATTTAGTGCATTCCTGCTTATAGTTGTACTCTCCCTTTTTCGCTTGGATTATCCGATTATCCTTGTATTCTCAAGGCTTCAGTTGACATCTCTATTAATTATCATTGTTACAGTATGTAGTTGTCTATACATATCTGGTACTAAATCCTAGCTGTGCCGCTGCCTGTACGCAGTTTCGTAGAATACTTTTATGTTATGCTTCGTGCTAATACTTAAGCTGATTTTTTTTTTTTTTTTTGCCTTCCATTAAACAATTTGCAGACCCCTCCCAGCTCTAGTAGTCTTCCATTATCTCCCCCACCATTCAGAACTGTGATATTCTACCTGGGTGCGGAATGAATGCCAACATACTTGCAAAGGTTATTTATGGTGGGTTATCTCAGTGTGTAGGGTATGAGTTCTGATGATTTACTTGTATGTTCTTGCCCTGTTTAACCCCCAGCTGGTAGGTCACATTGGGTCCCAAGTGTCAAATCTTCCCCCCACCTCTAGTTAATCCTTGTCACATCCTTTAAGTACACAGTTCCTGGATTCTTGTTATGATAACCCAGTCGGTGTCAGCAGGTCATGGTAATCTAATGCCAATAAGTTGTCTACTCATTCTGGTCTGACCCATGATGACTTATGTCCAATGAATATTTGCATTAGTGATCTGAGCATTTATCAAAGTTTCTTAACTTTTTTTTTGGTTACTGTACCCTCATCTATTGTTGCCTAAGTTACAAGAGTAGCCAAGATGGGCTTTTCTTTAGCTAAATAGAGAGTCAGGCCCTGTTCACTTCTGCCATACGTGAGTAATGTATTCTTAGGGCTCTTGAGTTAGAGGATGGCCAAAAGTGTCTTATTGGCCTTTATCTGACTGGTATTCATGATTGAAAAAAAATAATTGCATATACTTTTATTATTATTGGGCTTACTGGAATGAAAATGTTGTTTTTTATTTTGTTTTTTTTTTTGTCAATGTACTAATGAAGTTTATATTTGACTGTGTGGTTACTGTACGGCATCTGTAAAAATTTAGAACATTGAGGTTCCCAATAATTTTTGATGTGGCTCTCTAGCTAAAGGTCGGGGACCCCTACTGTAGACTATAACTGATTCTGTTTAATGACTACGTCATGAAGTTGATCACCAACCAATCCCAGATCGGCCTACTGGTGAAGGATTCCCACGTGAGACGGCCATTATACATGCTGCCTAATGCATACGTCAGGAGCTGCTAACGGAACTTGTTAAATGTGGGCCAAAAACAGTGTAAATCCAGCCTGACATGTGGATTAAAGAAAAAAGTGTATTCCCCTCTGAGAATTATCGGAAGATCCAGCAGGTCAATCAGTAGTGGTCGGTGAGCGGAGACGTCCACTGCTTGCCTCAGTAAAAATGCTTCAATAATATCTGTGGTCGCTCTGGCCTCTGCAATGTATGCTTCCTTCCGTCCCATTTATTTCCACGCTTTTGAAATTAAAATAGCGTGTTTTTTATTTTTGAGACCTACTAGTTCTGCTCTACAGTGGGTAAGCTCCGGATTGTACAGAAGTATATGGAGATTTGGTACCAATAATAGTGTTATGCTCGGTCCTCTAGAAGCATTGGTTGTAAGAGCAAATCTATCCATACATACAAAGTCTGAATGTAAATGGCAAGGAACCTACAAGACGGAAGAAGATTACGGAACCGGGCATATGAATTATGAATGATCCGCGCTAGGCTTCTAGTTGGAGGCACATACAGATCCCTGCTATTTCTTTTAACAGCCTTTATTACTTTACCCGTCTCACCCCATTGTTTATCCATTCTTTTCTACTCCTCTATACTTATTTTTCTTTTCCTAGCGCCTCATGTCGGTTTTCCTCCCACATTAGACTTCTCCTATAATGCCTATCCCTCTGCTTCTCCCCATCCATCCTCTCCCCCAGTGATTGCTAATAGTACGGCCATCAGACCATTCACGTCAGGCATGAATTAGTGTGTGACAGGCAGCTTGCAGGAAATGTTACCTGTTCCTCTGCATTCCAGGCTCTTGATTTGCCTCCAGCGTGGTTAACCCTTTTTTGTCAGAACATTAAGCGCTAATGACTAGTGCGAGTGTAATATGCTGGAATGCGTGCTTTAATATAAATGTAAATCTGAGCTACGCAACATGGTAATATGGTAAATTTGCTGAAGAGTACTAAATCACACATGCCTTACATTGAAGAAGAAAAAATGCATGACTGCAGAATGTGTAATATCTGCTCCGCAGCATATGTGAGGGCCTTGTATCCACACTGATGCTGGTATGTAGATGTGCCCGGCTTGTGATTTCCCATTGTGCATGGTGTATTATAGCGTATACACATGCATGGTAGTGGGTGAGGTGGAGATGCAGTTGTATCACAGTGTAGAGTAGACCAATATGTATGTGGTTCCTTGTTGGTCTGTACTATTTAGGGTAATTGTACCTTTCATGGCCATGTTTAGATATTCTTGGACTCTTATTGCAGTTGTATAAGCAATTATCCATTCCATACACATAAGACCTCAAGTCGTTCAAACTAGGAGAGATCAGCGGGACTGGCCAATAGTCTATTGCGTAGTGGGCCTCCCGACCAGTGGAGCAACTAGAGTCCTTCCTGGTATAATGTCTCCCATCCGGAGTCCTTTCAAATAATGATGTCCCCCATCCTGGACCCCTTTCGGTTTAATGTCCCGACTGGTATATAGTCCCCCATCTTGTGTCGCTTCCAGTAATAATGTTCCCCTTTCCATTCCAACACAACCCCTTCCCTGGCAGTAGCCGGCGCAGGAGGCAGCAGCTGACTTCAGTTGGGAGAGATACTTGTAGGCTGAACGATTTTTCGTCCTTCGGTTATCTAATGTGCACGAGGGTCTTTACACCATTATAGGGAATCTTCTTTGCAAGGTAGAATCATGCAGCCATTGAGATCTTATTTTTTATTTTATATGGATTGGTTTCAACTGGTCCAGTGAACATCTCTAGTCACAAGTTTGAGAATAAAACACTATGTTAGTCATTAGTGAATAACGTAGATATCTTGTTGCTTTAGAGATGATGGTCACAGTGCTGTTGATCCCTTACTGTTAGGCTGGACGCACACAAAGTGATCGTTCTCTTCAGACCTCGGTGTAGGAGGCTTTAAGGCTGCACCTCCTCTGCGGATCAATGTGCTGCTACTCACTGCAGTATGTCATTGGTAATTTTAGTAAAATAATGCAAACGCATTTTTAATTGTGTGGTGGTGAGACACAACATTTATAGAGCCTGAGAAACCAGATGCATCAGCTTCCATGAAACAGTAGATTTGAGAAGCAGGAATGGAAGTGTTTCTGCTCCCTCCGGAATACGGCACAATTAGTCATTTGATAAAATTGTAAATTTATTGTCAGAGTTCACCGACTCCTTCAAGACAACCATGCATAGCAATAAGGTTTAATGTATGGATGTCCTGTAGGAGTTGGTGGACTCTGAAACGCGTTGATGATAAGTGTGGGTTTATCATAAAACTAATTGTGTCGCATTCCAGAGGGAGCAGAAACTCTTCCATTTCTGCTACTCAAGTCTATTGGTAATTTTAGGGCAGAATACCTTTTATAATAGAAAGCACCATGAAACGATTTCATATGCTTTAGAAAAAAAACCCTGTTTGTCCCTGTGTTAGGAGTGTGCTTAAGGAGACCATGCGGGAATGGAGTTTAATTGTCATTGCTCCATTGGAAATAAAGATACAAATTAGCCCATCCTAGAGGGAGAAAAGCTTTATTTGGAAGTGCCTCCCCAAGTCCACTCATCAGTATTTGTAAGCCAAAACCAGGAGTGGAACAATCAGAGGAAAAGTATAATAGAAACATATGCACCACTTCTGGATTTATCACCCACTCCTGGTTTTGGATTGTAAATACGGATGTAAAAAAAACCTCACCAAATACTCGGCCTGAGAACCTGACCCAATATTTAATGTCTTACCATTTTAAGACTTCTTGTAACAAGACCGGAATAGTCGCCAAAGCCAGACTCCTCTACAAATGGCTGTTTTGGGGTCTCTGTATGAAATTGGAAGAATCCAGTAAGGACCCATGTACCTTTGTGTGACCTAGTAACACTGATGTGTGTATGAGGCATAATTCTGAATGCTTGGAGTCAGAAAATTAGATGCCACATAAAAAAATATTGATGTCATCATGGTTAGCACTCCAAATGATGCGTGCAAATGTCCACCTGGCTCCTAACGCTTACTCCCCGTAGACCAAGACCTGACTGTTCCTGACTCAACGACTTGTGTATATATAATAAATATATACTCCGATCTACATGACTGACCAGCACATGAACTTCAGCTTTAGAACAACACCTAAAAGCAGACTACATTACATAATATCATATTAATAATATTTTGCGTGAGCACATAAAAGACAAAAAATGAAATTGTATACGTGTTTCACGGTTATCGTGCAATCTATGACTAATATTCTGCTTTACCTCTACTTTTCTGCCCTTTGACAAGTGGCTCAGCTTCGATGCAAGCCCTCCAACCATTTTAATTTTACATATCGGGATTGGGAGAGATTTAAAAGCTGTTATTTCCAAGCTCCCAGACTCTTCCCCCTCTCCCTAAGTTCATCCAAAGTTCACTTGTGGTGGTTTAGGCTTTTCCCTGACTTTTTCACCTTCTGTCATCGTAACTCAAGGGCAGACAGAACTTCATCCAAAGGAGGAGGAGAAGGAGCCATTGCTGAGAACATTCACCCTTCACTTAGTAAAACCCCTGACCAGGCAGCAAAGCTGGGACTGTGCTGCTTCTGTACGGTGTCCGATGGCCCAAAACGAATGACTAGTAATATCGCCACCGTTGAGCCACTTTCCGAAATAAATTTGGTGATTGATTCACATCCATAGTATGATTATGTTCACGCGTGTCAGGTGAACTTTGGTAAATGGAGCCAATTCGCCCACACTTCCACGTGGAATTCATTTAGTATTGTACCATTTCTTGCCTATTTTTCTTTGTTGTGAATGTATTGAAACATTTTTTTTTTCAGTTCATGCAACGGAGTTATATCAAAAACATATATGAGATGTATGACTAATATTTTAGAACAGAAATCCTCATCAAATGATGAATGTGTGAGCAGGGTCCTAGACTGCCAACCTAAAACTTGTCCTGTGTTGATCAAGTGTTTGGCGAATATGAAATTCCTTGCAGCCTGAAGTGTGCGAATTCTACGGAGAATTATAACATTTTAATTGCTAGTTGAGTATTTTTCAGATATTATATTTAGAGAATTAAGGGGGTTGTCTGACAAACCAAGTACATGTTAATTAATAGATCTTGGAATAAAAATCAGTTCCACAAATGGAAGATAAAAAAATGTTCCTGTGCTCAGAGAATCTTATAAATGTGTCCCTGCTGGGTACTGTGTAATGCCCATGTCTGACCGTACAGGAACATGGTGTGATCATACCACAGCTCCTGGGCAGGGGGGCGGCAAAAGTTGTGATGGAGACACAGTGGACCTTACTGTGAGAGCAGGGTTTGTTGAAATCCATTGTATGATGGTTGTGGCTTCATTCACACTAATGTGTACATTTTCATTAATTTTAGATTCTGTGCTGGAGAAAAAACCCCAAACTCTCACAGGCAGAAATTCAATAAGTGATAATAAAAGATCCACCATTCACAATGGGTGATAATCTCACGTCAACTCCTAGCCCCCATTACCACACACAGTGACCTTTCCCCAGATCAAGGCATGACTAGAAAACTAAAAATCTATACACATCAGTAGTCTTCTATTGCGGTTTATGTCCGTATGGCAGCTAAATGGAACAAAGTAGGAGACTAATATTAGAACCAGTGAAAGGACAAAAATCGCAAGATTTGAAAATGACTTGTTTAAGGTTATGTGTTTTGATTGCATTTTTAAAATATTTTTGGCAATATTTTATATGCATATCACGGTGTGCGTTAAAAAGAAAACCTAAACTTTTGCACATGCTCATTGCAAGATTTCTAAGTGGAGGGGAAGCGGAGTCAGCTGGGATGTCTCCTATTGTGATTGGTAGATCCTTTATCAGAGGTGTTACCTTTCATTGGAATCCTGCCTCTGATGATACTGAGCCTGCTGTAAGCACTCCATGAAAGTACATATGAGTCTCAAATAACCCCAGTGGCCTCTGTGAAAAACGTTAGATTACTCATTTTTGTTTTTTAATAAATTTGTGATATAAAAAAAAAAAAAAAAAAATTACATTTAGCACACAGATTTTAAATAGGTCATTTTCTGATTTATAGTATCCCTTTAAAGGTTATTTTACGACACGTTCCCATTAAACCCTTCTATAATTCACCTCTTCCTGAGGCAGGGTTGACAACTTGACTTTTTATTTTCTCTGAACAGTTTATAAAATAAAAAAATCAGTCAACAATAGTTTTTTTTACGAACACATTGGAAAACCATAATAAATCATAAGTGATCCAGGTCTACAGCCCATAATTCTGAGAAGACATGAGCTGCATTCACTGTAACCTGTGAAATGATGATTGAAGTCATAATAATCCGTGCAAGCTCCTTCAGCTTAAAGATAAAAAAAATATACCATGGACACCTTAAATTTTTTTTTTTTTTAATTATTATTCTGCGGACAGGGCCAAATGTGCCAGATTTTTACGGACTGTCTAGGGATTTCTGGATGGTTGGCAACTCAGTCCTGAGGTCTTGCACCAGTTGCTCCCATGTGTATCTTTTGCTTGGAGTTCTCCATTTAGAGTTTGGTCAATCCAATGCATAGTGTTAAGCAGGGGTGTGGAGAAGGAGTTGTGGAGTCTCAGTCGGTGTCTTGGAAATTGAGGAGTCTGAGTCGAAGGTTTGGCTTACCGACTCCACAGCCCTGGTGTTAAGGTGGCCGTATAGATGAGAGCTGTTAGCTGAACGTTCATTATCGCAGACTGTTATCTCTCTTGACTCCCCAATACACTTGATCTCTTGACCTAGCGCGAGAGAAAGTCACTGCCGGACTCCTCTTATTCTTCTTATATCCTGTGAAACAATAGGATTGGTTGTTGAAATTCTGACTGCCTAAGTTTTGTTCCACACGTTGACTCTATCGGCACTATTGTAGGCAATGGCCCCATTGGTCCTGTTTTGCTTGGGGGTCCTGACAAAAGCCCCAACTGGACCAATGAACATGGGAAAAACTGCTGTGTGGAAGCACCCCAAGTTACTTTCCGATTGGGCAATTTTTCATGATAAATATGCACACTCTTTTCTGCCTTCAGATCTACATTGTTTATTTTGATGCTTTTATCGATCAATTGGACAAATAATTGTGTTCGTATCCTTACACCAACTTTAAGACCTTTCCTAATCCGTTACATTCTTGGCGGAGCTTCGCCTGTCTGGCTCCTAAGATTTGCCCAGTCCTTCTCTCTACTTTTTGACATAAACCATGCAACTGAACTTTCCTGCATCCTAATAGTAGTCATGCAACGTGGCTTTGCGATATAGCTGCATTAAGTCAGACTAACCCTTTGCTGAACTTCTCTGTCAAGATTTTATGACCAAATTTCAATTTATAGGGCAGACAAATTCCAAGGAAGCAGCAGAAGGGATGCAGAACCCAAACCTCTCAAACTTTCCTTCAAACTCCCCCACATGGAGTCATCTCTTAACTCTTTCTGGCCCTCGCTTCCACATATCTTTTATTGAGCTCTTGTACAACCGTGCTTACTGACAATGGGCTTATATCCCATACTGACTGCAGTAGAAAAGTGGGTCAGAGCAAAATGTGCAACACAACGAGAGAGGTTTAGCGTGAACTGTAGTTTATACAATGGATGAGCAAACAGTTTGTGCATTGCTGGCGACCGTCGCCCCTCTATTATATATGCAGTGGATGCCTTCAATGTTTGGAGAAGCCGTGTGAGCACATTCTGCAAATAGCGTTTGTCGGAATGAGCCGAGTTACCTGAATCTGCTTCTCACCAATTACTAGGTTGTTGGTATGAAACCTAATATATTTCTATTTATTTCAGAAAAGACCACATATGACCTGTATATATTTAATCTCATGATAAAGTTTAGCTTCTCCAAAAGTTCCCGGTTTGCACACAGATGTAGATTTATGCTAATGATCATAGGCTATAACGCTGATTCATGCCACGGATGTGAATGTGTACTGGTCCTGTTGACACTTTATTGGGTTTCCTTAGATTTAAAATTCCCAGCCTGTTAATTTTTCTGCCCAGATTTTGCACTTTACGAAAATGGGGTGAAAAATACCATGGACATCAAACGGATGAAAATAGATATAAAGATGGATCCTGCTCAAACAGAGTAGAATTCCAAACTTTCAACAAATGCATTTCATGTAATTAATGTGCATCTAATAAAAAATGTACCAAAAATCCGCATGCAACGCCTAGGCGTTTGGGTGCATATAGCACCTTTATTCATGGTGAGCGTGCATCATTCTGCAGCTCGTAAAATACCACTTTTGCTGCAGAATGACGGAGTCTTTCAGGATTTCGGTGCCAAATCCTGCCAGAAACCTGAATGTGTGAACATGGTCTTATATGATTGTTTATGTGAAAGCTGATGATGACCCCTGTGCACTCTGTCATGGCTGCTATAAGTGGTTGGCTTGTAGACCAAGATATTAAAATGATATTCCAGTGTTAAAAAAAAAAAACAATTGCCTAAGTTCCCCTTCTTTGGCTACATGTCTACTGTGCACGATTAACCATTGACACTGCCAAAAAAATGAATAAAGCGTCCGCGCATGCATGGCAGGCTGCTAGAATCAGATTCTCCCAGCCGCAGTTAGGTGTATTAGCCCTTGGGTTTTTACTGGCGATCGGTGCAGCCCCGGAGACCAGAGTCCATCATTTCTGGAGGTCCAGTGGCTGATTGGAGCAGTGTACATGCTCCGTAGAAAGAGTCTGTACATTGCTCTATTTGCACATTGATCACCAGTACTATCTAAATGGAATGTGTTTGGTCCACCAAACCTCTTAACAGCCACCATTACACCTTACAGCCAAATTTCCGGCTTTTAAAATTGTTTGAAAAAAACTACTTGTATAATATGGGTCCCCATATGATAAATGCCGGAATTGGCATCGTTTCACCCAAACGAGACCCGCGTCAATTGCATTTCTTGTCTATCTCCCAGTGATTAACGTCCTACCCTCTTACAATATAATTTTTGGACTGATGTATCTACTCCTTCTTCAGCAAACTTTCCCAGGCTACGGAGGCACAGTACCGAATTAGCCCCATCTAATCGATTGACATTGTAGAAGTTATTTTGCCGCACATTTGAAGATTAGTCTGTGACATCAAGTAAATCAAATATAAGAGCAAGAATGAGGCTGCTAGGTTTAATGGTGGCTACTTGGGGGACCTGATAGGTTCCCTTTTTAAGATTTTTGTGTTCTAAAAGCCTTATTGTATGATCGTTATACCCAATGTTATATTAGTGGTATCAATTCAAGAATCCTGTGTTTCCTCAGTCTACTTGAACTTTTTAAATACCTTTTTTTAAGAGCAGGTTTTATTTTTGGTTTGACATAGTCTTGCCCTCCTGTCCTTGAGGAGAATTGAATTGTTGGTCTTTTGGTTGACTGAACCATCATTTGTCTGTCAGGAATTTGGAGCCTTCCATCATCCATCTGACCCCAGCCGCAACTGAGCTGTTATTCATCCTCTCTTCCCATGTCGGTCTGCAAACTTCCCTCCACTCTTTCCTCTCTTGTGAATCGGTCTCTCGTATCTTTTTTTTTTTTTTTCTTTTTTTCCCATACAGCGTTAACAGGTTTTTGCACTGATAATAAATATCTTGGAAAGAAACCTTATTCTAGAGGAGATCTTAAAAAGAAGCGAATGTTAAAAATTAACGAAGCCTCCTTTTTTTGGTTATCAATCCATGCTTCACAATTCTGAGGCCCAAGCCCCTCATTTCGTTCCAAGTCTGTGGTTAGGACTCAGTGGGAGTCATCGCCCGCGCTCACACACGATGTAATTTCGCAGATCAAGAGCATAGCCTGATGTATAGAATGTGCCTGGATAATGGGGCTTGTGTGAGAGGCAGCTCCCGATGCTGCATTGTTATGCTAATAGGCTCTCCGCAACACTCATTGTGAGGGCTGAGTGTTTTATTAACACCATAATATTGTTATTAATACATGCAGAGAGCGGCCATGGAGAGGCTAGGATCCCTCAGGCATCAGATCAGTATTCCAGCAGTGCCAGCCAGGAACACAAAGGAGAACAGATCTCCCATAACGTTCAAAAACTTCAAGCCACTAACTGGCGTGATCCAATGCACTTAGCATGTACCACTAAGAACTTACCTCCGAGACCTCTATCCAGATTTGCTTGTAATGTTCTGTAGCCTGACTCTTTGGGGGACTGGTCCTACCCATTTATGTATTTGATTAAAACTGTGGGTTTATAATAAAACCATATATTTGCATTTAGCGCTGAGACCATTTAATTGCTGTACTCACATGGGGTATACAAGGGTGAGTATTTGCATATTTCAACAGTATTGCTGCATGTAGGCCCCTTTTTTAATTACTGTATTTTTCGCTTTTTAAGACGCACTTTATTTCCCCCAAATTTGGGGTGGAAATGGGGGTGCGTCTTACAAAGCTGATATACCGCTTACCGTTGCAGGCTGGGATGAGGTGGGTGCCCACTGCTGCCCAGGGTGATGCTGGAGTCTCCGGTGCTGCGGGGGCTCTGACGACATTTTGTGAAAGGCCAGAGCCCCCCGGCAGTTCTTCCATGCTTTCCTGTGCGACGGACTCCGGGAAAATGGCCGCCGAGATCTCGGGAGATGAGATTTCAGCGCTGAGATCTCCTCTCTCGAGATCTTGGTCCCAAGATCTCCATCTGCGTATGCGCCGCCTCCCGGCGGCCATTTTCCTGAAGTCCACAGCACCGGAATGCATGGATGAACTGCCGGGGGGCTCTGGCCTTTCACAAAATGTCGGCAGAGCCCCCCGCAACACCGGAGACACCCCTGCAGCATCGGAGACACCCCTGCAGCACAGGAGCCCACCTGCAACACAGGAGCCCCCCTCCTGCAGCACAGGACACCTGCACACCCCCTCATCCCAGCCTGCAGCAACGATCCACTCCTGCCTCCTCCAGCAGCGACCCTGGGACCCCGCTTCACCGCAGCCACCACCCCCTGGTAAGCAATAAGACGCATGGATTATAAGAAGCACCACCAGTTTATTTAAAAAAGTTTTTTTCCTATGTTTCTCCTCAAAATTTGGGGTGCATCTTATAATCCGGAGCGTCTTACAAAGCGAAAAATACGGTAACTTAGACAGCCACTTTTATATTCACGTCTAACTGTTAAAAACAGAAAAAAATAAGCTTGGGACACAAAATGTTTAATAAATATATATATACAGGGGTTGGACAAAATAATGGAAACACCTAACGTTTTGGCATCATAATCTTCGAACATGTGGTAAACATGCAAACCGTGACATATGGTAATGTTTTGTAGTTGATTTTGTAGTTGATTATTTGTGTTGTGTGATATGTGAATGTAAATTAACTGTTTGTTTTGCATAATTGTAAGAACATTGTTGAGAACCTGATACCAATGGCAGACCTCTCGGATTTTCAAAGAGGCCAAATTGTTGGTGCTCGTATGGCAGGCGCTAGTGTAACAAAGTGCCCGAATGCTTGGCGTGTCAAAAGATACTGTCTCCAAAGTAATGACTGCGTTTGAAAGAAGGAAAAACGTCCGCAGCAAAGCACAGGTCCAACCGAAAGTCAAAGTTGACTGAGCGAGACCGTCGGATTCTAAAGCGAATTGTGAGAGAGGATCGCAAGACCACGGCTCCGAAAATCACTGCTGAGCTCAATGAACACCTACAGAACCCAGTTTCCACAAAAACTGTTCTTCGGGAGCTGCACAAATCTGGATTCCACGGAAGAGCTGCAATTAGAAAACCGCTGCTCTCAATGACAAATGTTTCCAAGTGTTTAGAGTGGTGTAGAAACCTCCAGAATTGGTCCCTCGAGCAGTGGAAACGTGATATTCTCAGACAAATCATCGTTTACCCTATTTCTGACCTCTGGCCGAGTGTACGTTTGGAGACAGCCGAAAGAAGCATTCCATCCAGACTGCCTTCTCCCAACCATAAATCATGGTGGAGGTTCTGTGATGATCTGGGGTGCTATTTCATGGAGATCTGCCGGGCCAATGATATCCCTTCATGGAAGAATTAACAGCCGAGATTATTTAGGCATTTTGAGCAACCAAGTGGAGGGGAACGCCATCTTTCAGGATGATAATGCACCAATTCATACAGCTAGAATCGTTAAAGCATGGCACAAGGAACATTCTAATAAAGTTGAGCATCTCATCTGGCCCCCACAATCCCCAGACCTCAACATTATTGAGCATTTATGGTCAATTTTAGAGATTCAAGTTAGACGTCGATTTCCACCACCATCGTCGCTCAATGAACAGGAGGGTGTTTTAACTGCAGAATGGGCTAAAATTCCTTTGGAAACAATTCACACCTTGTATGAATCCATACCTCGGAGAACACACACACATATTATGGTACTGAATCTTTATACTGTAAAACATCATCTCTGCATCCTGTCCTGTTTTTTCTTGATCTGTCCATTTTTCAAGGGAAAAAAAAAAATGGGGCCAAGAATTGTCGCGCGCGAGAGTAGATTTAGTGACAACTTTGACTATGTAATCGGCATACATTATTAGCTAGAACTCTTAGACCTGATGAGGCTGGTGGACTTGGATAGAAAATCCATCTCAAAATGCTTGTGTAATCCTGATGTTAAGATGAGCGGTAGAATGAAATGGCTTATGAGGTCATTATTCAATCTCCACCCACCTAGTCTGACAGCAGTAGTGTAACATAGCAGCAGCAGGGAGGAAGTACACTGAGAAATTATCAATCAGTTTAGGGGGGCAGAGATTGAGTGTAGACTTTAATAGAGGGCGATAAAGCCATTCTGAGAAGGTTTTAAAGTCAGATCTGTTTAATAATGTATGCAGTTTGGAATGTGATATCTGATGATGAATCCACTTTAGAATAATACAATTGATATAAGTCGCAGACCCTGTCACTCCAGCTCTGCCTCTCTGACATTTTGTTTGCAGGACTGAAGCAGTGCCTTCTTGTATACAACACATGACCGCTGCAGCTAATCGGTAGCTCTCAAGCCGCCATGCTGAGGTCGGTGGCACAAATTTTCTTAGTTCAGATTGGCCGCAGCAGTCTGATTTTGTAGATATCATCTGGCAGTTCTGTAAAGAAGCATCAAATATAAGATGTGAAATAAAATGGAAAAATTGTTGGGTTCTTCTCCTGGTAATCGCTGGTACTGTCTATAGAAGAGCTGGCCATAATGGAAGCCTTAAACTAGTTGTATATATCTGATCTCTCCTGGTTTATGACTGACTGCACAGATCCGCTCTTTATGTAGGCCCATAATATTTATTGTAGCCGCCTCGCATTGCAATCTATCCAGATGATGCTGTCCTTGTTCTCACTTGTATTGTCATCTCTTTGGATTCTCTGTACACGTAAATCTCAAATGTGCCGAGTGTTAAATTGTATGTGTTTTCCTTGTTAGTTTGTTGTTTTTTTTAATGGTAAAATGTTATATTTGTTAAAGTTTGAGAAGATGCAAGTCAGACAGAAAATGTAAATCGTAAGGGTCACTTGGGTGGGCAGCAGCCTGACCGGCTAGCTAGACCTCTCCTGACTTTCACAGTACTTGGAAATTATGGGTTTACTGGACCGAATTCCGCCGAAGTGATGGAATGTTCCCGCTGGGCGCCTGGTAAATGTTTTTTTTCTGGTCAACAGGAGAAGGATAAATCTTTTGTTCCCTTCAATTGTTTAAAGTTTTCTTTATTCCCGCTCACTTCTTATTGTTAAACATTCCAGGAATTCAGAAGGCAGAAGAGTCTGTCCTGGAATTATAAACCATCTGCTTTCAAGTTTCTGAAAGCATTTTTGGAAGAAACAGATGGGTGCGTGCCTATTGGTGTACGAGCGCGTGTAAATACCCAGCTAACTACAGAGTCGTACGCTGTTGACTGGGGCTTTCTTTATACACATGGGCATTAATTCCGGACTTGTGCTGAGTCTGAAGAAATGCAATGATGCTATTGCGTTCTAGATCACAAACACAAGCTAGAAGTTACATTCTAATGATTTTTTATTCCCCCCCAAACAACCATAATTTTTAGACCGGAAACTCCTGAAGGTGGCGGTGTGAACGCATGGAGAAGGTCTAAATCCGAATGGGTGGTCAGATTTCTTGAAGTAACTGCAAGCTCGATGTGATCCACTAGGGTTATTCCCAACCTTGAATTGTGATCACCTATCTCTGAGATAAGTGTTAGCGTTCTGCTCAGTGGGGTCTGACCGGTGGGAAACCCACTGATCAGGGCTGTGGAGTCGGTGTCATGGAAATTGAGGAGTCGGAGGACTGGCTTACCGACTCCACAGCCCTGCCACTGACCCTAAGGATGTGGCTGTGAACAGCCCAGTTGGGATGGGTAGTGCAGGGGATGGCACTCTTCTCTCTATGGCAGCTCCCAAGACAATGAATGGAGCACTGACATGCTCGTTCCGTGACCACTCTATTCCATCAGGGCAATTCAAAGCCTGTTCTATGGATCGGTGATGGTCTAGACCCCCGCCAATCTTTATCTTCTATCCACTATTAAAATTGGGAATGCATATTTTTGCAAACCTTTATCGATCCATAAACTCTGTAGGGTCGACATTTGTAATCACTAAGTTGTTGTGTTTTTAGTTTGCATTGCTAATGCACCTTTTCTTAAAGGGACTCTGTCACCCCAAAAATCGTATCTGAGTTAAGCCCACCGGCATCAGGGGCTTATCTACAGCATTCTGGAATGCTGTAGATAAGCCCCCGATGTATCCTGAAAGATGAGAAAAAGAGGTTATATTATACTCACCCAGGGGCGGTCCCAGTGTGGTCTGGGTCTGATGGGTGTCGTTGTCCGGGTCCAGCACCTCCCATCTTCATGTGATGATGTCCTCTTCCTTGCTTCTGTCACGGCTCCTGTGCAGGCGTACTTTGTCTGCCCTGTTGAGGGCAGATTGAAGTACTGCAGTGCGCAGGCGCCGCGAAAGGTCAGAGAGGCCCAGCACCTGCACACTGCAGTACTTTGCTCTGCTCTCAACAGGGCAGACAAAGTACGCCTGCGCCGGAGCCGTGACAGAAGCAAGGAAGAGGACGTCATCGCATGAAGATAGGAGGTGCTGGACCCGGACCACGACACCCATCGGACCCGGACCACAGCAGGACCACCCCTGGGTGAGTATAATCTAACCTTTATTTCTCATCCTTCTGGTTACATTGGGGGCTTATCTACAGCATTACAGAATGCTGTAGATAAGCCCCTGATGCAGGTGGGCTTAGCTCAGATACGATTTTTGGGGTGACAGTCTCTTTAAATCAAACTGCAAAAAGAAATCCTTATTGCATTTGATGGCTACTGTTTCAAGGTCACTTTTTTTTTTCTCCTAAGAAAAGCCTTATGAAAAAGTGGCATTCCTTTACATTAGACAAAACTCATCTCGGCCCATTTATTTTGGTGGGATCAGCAATTATTTGATTGGGACCACCTGACTTTCCCTTGACCGCAGTTGTTGTAAGGGGAGGAAAGAAAGATTGGGAATATTGGTTTTCAACATGTACAATCCTGTGTTCTTATCCCATATCTCACAACTCATTCCTCTACCCCCATTAAAAGAATTGATGTTTATGGCAAAGTTGAGAGAAATGAGCATTTGGCCATCAGTTATTCAATGCGTGTGGTCAGATTAAACAGACAGATGTGTCGATGAAACCTTATCTATTTGAGGTCTGTGGAGTTGTGACTTATAACCAGTGTTCCCAGTTTATAGATGTTTTGCCTCATGGAATAGTCAACTGCCTGTACCTGCTCTGGCGTGGCCAGGTACACTGTGACTTTATTGACTGTGGCTCTGTGCCAGTTCTTACATTGTGAACCTTGTGAATATATGTATCTAGCCAATTATCCATGGACAACACCTTGGGATGCTTCTACTGAAAACTGAGTTTCTACTTCATTGCAGAGTCCACTAGTTACTAGTCTATAATTTTTTTTTTCAGTCTCTTGAAACTCAAGAGACAAAATGTAGCCCAAAATTTTGTCAAACATTTAGCAAAACATGAGCACTCACTGCTCCATCAACACCAAAAACAATAGTGGAATGACTTTTTATTTTTTATTTTACGTTTCCCCACTTGGATTTTTTTTTCCGTTTTAAGTTAATGTAATTTAAAAATACATCTCTTCCTGTATAACATAAAAATAAATATATAAAAAAATAAATACAACCTTCATATGGCTGCCCAAAGAAATAAATTAAAAAAAGTTATGGATTTTGGAAGAATAAAAAAAACAACCAAAAAAAAAAAATCACAAATTGGAAAATCACCTTTTCTTCAATGTACTTGCATTTTTAAGGGGATTGCTTATACTCATGGTGGGCCACATGATACTACCCAGAAATATTTTTCATCTTCTCGTCTCCTACATCTTTTCAATGATCTCAGCTCCATTGCCAATGTATGGAACGTGATGCCAGATTAGCTAAGACCTAGAATGAGCAAGCAAGCAAAAGGACTAAGATATCACCAGGAGGGAAAGTTTTCCAAGATTACGAGTTGTATAAAATGCTTCGAGGCGATGCCAGCGCAGTGCAGTCTGGTCTAATAGTAAACAGTCTGGGTTCAGAGGTTTGGGTGGTAAATGGCGTGGTTTTGCAGAATCTCAATTGGCAGAATGACATCAGAATATAATAAAGCCACTATAATACCTAATGTATACCATTCTATAAGACCTTCTCCAAGATTGCTCAAATGTCTCAAAAAAACATTCCTAAAGCACGTATGGCTTTCTGTCTGAACTTTCAAGTGCATATATAAATTTTGGAAAGGGGAAGAAAAGTGTTTTGTGTTGATCTTCTTCAGTAAAATGGGTTGTCTCTGCAGCGCCCCAGAGTCCTGGTCTTTGCAGTAATGTCGTTCTTCCACCAGGGGGAGTGATGTTACGTCCGAGGGCAATAAAGGAGATCTTCCTGCCAGGTATCACAAACCATACACCACACATTACACTCCAGTCCACCAGGGGGAGCCTTGCTCCTATCTACTAGGGCACTCCTCACAATTAGGTAAAACTGGTGGTCTGGATAGAAAGTTAGTCAGATGCTGACTGGGCTTCTCCCAGGCAGTTCCTGTCAGACAGACAGGGGAAGGAGGAACATCAGAGCTGCAGACAGAGAGGTCCCTGACAGGGGTGGGATCCTGTCAGAGGCCTAGATAGAGAGTCACGGAGCTGCACCTGCCCCACGTGCGGCAGCATCCTAGGGAAGGACACGAAAGAGAATTGTATTGTAGAGGGTGAGAAACGAAGTCATAGCACAAGGAGAGGAATCCAGAAGGAGTTCTGCCCTGCAAAAGGCTGCCTCCTTCTGAGGTGCAGGATCCGGTGGCCGGAACACCGAGGGAGCAATCGTCTCCAAGCCTTGCTTCAGAGACCGGCAGGACAGTTAATTCCACGTTAGCTGCCCGACCATATACCCAGGAGGCACGGCGGCAACTTGGCGTCGTAGGGTGCCTGTAAAAAGCCTCATGCCATCAGTCATACGGGTTTGTCCTATCCATACCATCTGGGGGACAGAGAGAAAGAGACCTTCCATCTACAATAGTTGTGAGGACCTTACCGAGAAGCTCAGCAAGGGAGGTACTACAACACACAGGCGCTAGAGGAAGGCTATTGATTTCCACCTGGATAAGGGGACTCTGGATTTGCCTTCAGACCGGCCGGACTCTGCCTACCCTGTGGTCTGTACCCTGGACTGTGGATGCTGAAGCCTTCAGTAAATGTAAAGAGACTGCAACCTTTGTGTCCTCGTTCTTCACTGCGCCTTACATCTTCCACCATCACCATCTACACCTCTGGGAAGCCCTGGGGATACACTTCACCTGTGGGAAGGTATACCATCTAGCTGCCATCACATCATCCCCAGCGGACCCCTAAGCAGCGTCGGTCACCCTGACCGAATACCACAGGCGGCATCACGAACTACCCCTTTAAAGACCTTTCCCAACACCATAAAAACTCTTACTGGACACCCCTGAGGGCCACGGACCGGGTAAGCCACCGTGACATCCCCTGAACTGAAGGACCCGCAGCCTATGCAGCGTCAATAGTAAAAACATCTAATGTTAAAAATAATAAAAAATCATTAGATACTCACCTTCCGCCGCCTTTCCTGCTCCTCGCGATCCTCCTGCCGGTCCATGCAAGCGGCACATTCCGGTGGCAAGGATGGTCTGGGAGAAGGACCTGCCGTGACGTCACGGTCATGTGACTGCGACGTCATCACAGATCCTGCGCGAAAAGGACCTGCCATGACATCACGGTCATGTGACTGCGACGTCATCACACCCTGGGACCGGAAGCAGCCGCCTGCACCCCACACAAGCGACAGAACTATAACGCCCCTGCGGAAGGTGAGTATATGTTTATTTTTTATTTTTTTAACCTGTGACATACGTGGCTGGGCAATATACTACGTTGCTGGGCAATATACTACGTCACTGGGCAATATACTAAGTGGCTCTGTGCTGTATACAACGTCACTGGGCAATATACTATGTCGCTGGGCAATAAACTACGTCGCTGGGCAATAAACTACGGCGCTGGGCAATATACTACGTGGCTGCGCAATATACTATGTGGACATGCATATTCTAGAATACCCGATGCGTTAGAATCGGGCCACCATCTAGTACCAATAATAAACTGCTAGTGCTAAAACAATGAATGTAGACAAAACCTCAGACCTTGATAGGAGATGCACTGCTGAAATTGTGTTTTAGCCCCTACCTCCTGCTGTCTTCAGCTTACATAGCAAAACCTGCCAACAGATTCCCTGTTAAATGGGTAAATCTGCAAAGTGCTTGTAAGACAAACAACTTTTCAATTTTACCTTTTTATTAAAACTTGTCTTGTCAAGAACAAAGGAACTTTTAAGCCTATTGTTTACTGCACGTTACCTAGGTTACCAGCCATTTTTGTCTTTGTGTATCAGAGGTGGCAGGTTTCTTGGCAAGGAATGTGCATTTGCAACCTATAGAGCTTACAAGTACTGCTCCAAAGCTTGCCAGATTGTTGGACTTTAGTGCCCTTGCATCCGTCCGAGCAGCATGGAGAAATGCACGGTTCGGGCCAGCGCCTCAGTGATGCTGCTGTAGGTCTTCAGGAGGGCATCACATGCCAGCAATCAGTAAGTCAGGAAGCAGGAGATCAGTGCGCTCCCGAAGATAGTGCTACTTGATTTTCACAATGACCAGTTTTCAATGATCACTTAAAAGGGATATTCGGCACTTTAAAAAAACAAACAAAAAAAAAACTAAGTAACTTAGTTGTTAAGAGGCAACTACCTGTCTGTTGCACCTGGTGCCGGTCATTGACTGCTCCTGCCAGAGATTCAGCTGCTCCCTGTCAACAGAGCAGGAGTTTCTCTTTCTGTTGACAGAGCGCACTACTGTCATGCTGATTCACAACCGGCTTGCCCAGTTAGGCAGCAGGAAGCTGGCTGTCTATCAGCATGACATCAATAGTCCCGCCCTATCAACAGGAAGACAAACTGCCGCTCTGTTCACGTGACATCAGTGGAAGTCTATGACCGCTCAGTGCCGGTGGAGAACGGCGTCAGGCACAACAGGCAGGTAGACAGCAACTACCTGCCTGTTAGTGCTTGGGCACTTTTTTTTTAAGTCCCAGATATCCCCTTTAAGCTTTGTGCACATGTTCTTATACGGACTGATACCTGTACATAGTCGTAGGCTTTGTTTGCGGCTCTGACTTCATGAGAGTGTAAGCTGCGCTGAGCAAGCTGTGGCACGTGCCCTTGTGTTACACGCTGGGAGAGGGGACATACTGTTTAGGTAATCCGTAGGAGGCAGGAATGGGTTCCCTTTTGGGTTTTATTGAACAGTCATCAGGGTTTTGAGGCTGTAAAATATCGATGATCTCATTGACTCTCTTACTAACCATATACCGCGTCCACGCAGACTGTATATCTACATATGTATATTTTTGCTGTTCGCCTTGCGTGTGCATTTGCATGCTTCTGCAAACAAGATGGCATTACCCAAACCATTTTAGCGTCTCGCAGTTGTCATAATTTACACTTTAATGTGGAACGTCTCCATACCATTCATTTCCTCTGTCATAGGTCTCGGGGTTCTGATGCATGTTGGGATTTTTTGCAATCCCTCTGTCTGAATTTTCATTACCCACTTAACAAACTCAAGGCCTGTCTAACCAAGGACGCCTCATACATTATGCTAATGATCAAGAGACATGTTAATGATATTTTAGGAGCCTAATTAGTGGAATATATAACTATATGCAATTTGGTAATGGGCTGTGAAGCAGTTGAGAGGGCGGCAGGAATCTGTGAGGAGCGCGCCGTGTGGGGGGATGGGAGGTGAGAATGTATTCTGGGTGTGTTCCAGGTCATGTTCAGTTTTAATACCTCTGCCCAAGATGCACAGCAAGGAATTGCTCATAAGGTTAAAAACTATGGTTTTAAAGGCTTTATTTTAGATTTGGAAAGCATCACATTCTGTATTTGCAGGGATTGCACGTGGCCTGTAACATGAAATGCGAGTCTGCTCTATTATGATTTGTATTACCTCCAGTTAAAACTTTAGTGAACTTCATCTGACTTTTATGTACAGGTTTTTACCATCTTTGGGTTGGTTCTCCAATATGGATTTTGTTGTATTTTGTAGTTTTATTGTATTTTTCATGCTACCATAAAATTCAGTTTAAGAAACTGAAAATAAATGGCTAAAGTTGTTCATGTAGTGCTGATTTTAGATGGATTTATAGTGAACGACTTATTGTCATTTATAAGGGCATGATACACCACATCTAAATCTCTCGTCATGAGTGGCTGCATTCATCCACTTCCATCGACACCGCCCAATGACTGACATAATCTTACCAGTCAGACAAACTTTTCCACTTGTATAACTACATTTAAACTGTGTCTGTC
Organism: Ranitomeya variabilis; assembly: GCF_051348905.1. Taxonomy (NCBI): domain Eukaryota; kingdom Metazoa; phylum Chordata; class Amphibia; order Anura; family Dendrobatidae; genus Ranitomeya; species Ranitomeya variabilis. The sequence goes on along the minus strand of NC_135239.1, from coordinate 68,700,926 downwards.
ACACTTTCCAATGTTGTAAATGGGCTGTATTGGTCTTTTTGGTTGTCTGAATCTAAAAGTTGGTCATATATCCTAGTTAGTTTAATGGGGAAAGACATGGCACCCCCTTTACAGACCAGATTGTAAACCTGGTTTGGCTGACATTCATGTAGTGCAGACATTTCAAACTGTGGCTTGCGGGCCAAATCAGGCCCGCAGGAGGTGTATGTTTGGCCCATGACGCCGGTTGGGTCACCCGCTTGGCATCGCACGTTCGCCCGGCATCGCACTTTCAACAATACCTGCACCCTGGAGATAGATACAGCTGAAAGCTATGATGGAGGAGGGAGTGTCAGCTGACTCTCCCTTTCCCGTCATTCCCCCTCAGCGTTTGACATTTTAGCTCAGTGGGCACGATGACGTCGTTACCATGAAGAGACCAGAGCAACGAGGGAACTGGCAGAGGTGAGTGTTTTTATTTTATTTATTGTGGGGCCCACTATACTGTGTGGAGAAATGAAAAGAAAGGTAAAGTTTCAGCTCCTTAAAATCAATGATTCTTTATTATTCCATTAAAATTTTCTTCATCTGTATAAATCCTTGCACAAGTGAATTACGTACATGTACGCAATTCACTTGTACAAGGATTTATACAGATGAAGAAATTTTTAATGGAATAATAAAGAATCATTGATTATAAGGACCTGGAACTTTACCTTTCTTTTCATTTCTTATTACTACTCGTCCAAGTCAAGACTGAGTTCTGTGCACCTGCGGGGGTCGGTGAGCTGGCTGTGGCTCTTGTAGCCATTTATTTAATTTTTATTATTTAATACTGTGTGGAGCCCTATGTGGTGCCCTTTATACTGTATGGAGCCCTATGTGGGACCCATTATACTGTATGGAGCCCTGTGTGGCGCCCATTATACTGTATGGAGCCCTGTGTGGCGCACATTATACTGTATGGAGCCCTGTGTGGCGCCCATTATACTGTATGGAGCCCTAAGTGGGACCCATTATACTGTCTGGAGCCCTGTGTGGGGCCCATTATGCTGTCTGGAGCCCTGTGTGGGGCCCATTATACTGTATGGAGCCCTATGTGGGGCCCTTTATACTGTATGGAGCCCTATGTGGGGCCCATAATACTGCGTGAAGCCTTATGCGGGGCTCATTATGTTGTGTGGGGCCCGTTATATGGTGTGGGGCCCGTTATATGGTGTGGGGCCCGTTATATGGTGTGGGGCCCGTTATATGGTGTGGGGCCCGTTATGTGGTGTGGGGCCCGTTATGTGGTGTGGGGCCCGTTATATGGTGTGGGGCCCGTTATATGGTGTGGGGCCCGTTATATGGTGTGGGGCCCGTTATATGGTGTGGGGCCCGTTATATGGTGTGGGGCCCGTTATATGGTGTGGGGCCCGTTATATGGTGTGGGGCCCGTTATATGGTGTGGGGCCCGTTATATGGTGTGGGGCCCGTTATATGGTGTGGGGCCCGTTATATGGTGTGGGGCCCGTTATATGGTGTGGGGCCCGTTATACGGTGTGGGGCCCATTATACTGTATTTAGCCCTGTTTGAGGCCCATTATACTGTTTGGAGCCCTGTGTGGGGTCCATTATACGATGTGGAGGGCTGCGTGGGGATTATAGTTGGAGAGTCGTACTGTGATAGGGTCACCATCTTTGTCAGGGGGGATTGAGGGAGGGTGGTACAATATGGTCATCATACGTGTGTGTGGAGGAATTAATGGTGGGGGTACCTTACTGGGCACTTTGGAGGGCACTTTTGTTGGCATCACGCTTTTATTATCTGTATTATTCAATGTTTTTTATCCTTTGTTATTACATATTTAAATTAGGCCATTGGGCCATATGCTTTTTACTGCTCTTGCATAACATATTGCGATATTTTATTCTAAGATATATTAATTAAATTGTACTTTGTTGGTGGGACAACCCCTTTTTAAGTTTGTTTCAATATGAAAAAGTTCGCTATATTTGATAAGGAAAAACTCGCTGAATTGTAGACATTTTTTAAAAATAAATATCAAGGTTGGCCTGAGACTTTGTCCAATCTTTTAATTTTGGCCCTCTGTGTTTGAATTTGACATTTCTGTTCTAATGTGAATGTCTACCCTTAAGGGGTGGTCCTAAGTAATTTTCATTCTAAATCCCTATCTAGTTAAAGGTATGTATAGTGCTGGCAATATGTCATGTTATCACGCCCACAGTGGTGTGATAACATGCTAAGTGGGCCAACTAGTCTGTGTCCACAAACACCCCATCCACTAGTGAAAGGTCTGATTTAAAACAAACTTTAGAAATATTTTTTCGAAAGATCTGTTTATGTATGTAATGTAATACAGGGACTGTTAGTCAATGTGTCTACATATTTAGATGAAACTGCTGGTGCTTCTGAGGGCACGGAGGACCTGATAGGTTCACTTTAAGCACTCATAATCAAAATTATTTTCTAATATTCTTGAATTAAAAATTCCTTACCGTTCCCGAACTACACTATTTAACTACTTTTCTATTTTTCCTTTTTCACTTCCTATTTGACGCTTCGTTCGAGAATCCCAGTTCATGCTGGAATACTCAAACAAAACTTCATCAGGGGGTAGAGGCTCCAGTCACTGCCACAGTCACTGTTCCCTCCCTGAAATGAAGCGTCATCATCACTAATGACTCTTCGTTTCAGGGGCTGGGCTAGTCTATGTTGTCATTGTGCGATGTGCAAGATGACGACAGTGCGCTCTCTGTTGCCGGCTCAGATCAGCAGTTACGAGCAGGCAATAGAGTATACTGTCAGAATACCCGGCATACAGTGACAAGCGCTGCCCCTGAAAGTGATGTCACTGTATTATCAAAAAGGAGTTGAGTGGGCGGGAGAAGAGTATTTAGAGAAGGATGGGGTATTTTTAATTCAAGTATATTAGAAAATCGTTTAGACTATGGCATTAAATACATACAGATCTAGAGTGAAAAGTTGTTTGGACTTCGGTCCACCCGTTTTAATGCCCCCATACACAATAGATAGCTGTCACTTGTACGATTTCTTTTTGTCCCTTGACTTACTATATACAGGAATCTTCGGCTTGGCAGAGCGTGCTCTTGTGTTCACTCTGAGAGAGCCATTGTCACTCGTGACAGCGGCTTATCTCTTGGAGAAGAAAAGGATTGGCCACTGGCTATCCAACAGACCAGATCCTTCTCTTCCCCAACATCTGTCGGGAGTATCAGCTGGTCCCCTTAGGCCATGTTCACACTTTGCGGTTTTTACCGCGGAACCGCCGCGATTTTGCCGATGCGGGTCCGCTGCAGTTTCCATTGCGTTTACATTTACATGTAAACCTATGGAAACAGCAAACCGCTGTGCACATGCTGTGGGAAAAAACTCGCAGAAACGCAGCGGTTTACAACCCGCAGCATGTCACTTCTTTGTGCAGAATCGCTGCGATTTTGCACACATAGGAATGCATTGATCCGCTTACTTCCCGCATGGGGCTGTGCCCACGTTGCGGGAAGTAAGCGGATAATGTGCGGGTGGTACCCGGGGTGGAGGAGAGGAGACTCTCCTCCGGGCCCTGGGAACCATATTTGTGTGTAAAAAAAAAAAAAAAAAAAATTTAAAATAAAAAATCATGTTATACTCACTCACCTCTCAGCGCTGCACGCGGCCGGCCGGTCAGAGTTGCTGTGCGAACAGGACCTGCGGTGACGTCGCGGTCAGATGACCGTGACGTCACGCAGGGTCCTTCTCGCACATCATCTTTGGAACCGGACCGCCGGGTGCAGCGCCGAGGAGATCGGGACGTCAGAGGGTGAGTATATAAACTTTTTTTTTTATTTTAACATTACTATTGATGCTGCATATTGCTGCATATGCAGCATCAATAGTACAGGAGTAATCCCGCAGCGGAAACCGCGGAACAAACCGCGATAAATCTGCAGGGATAACCGCAGCGGTTTTGCCCTGCAGATTTATCAAATCCGCTGCGGGAGAACCCGCAGAGGTCACCCGCAAAGTGTGAACATGGCCTTAAACATAAAACTGCGAGCAAATCCTGGAGATATAGACGGGTTTGACCAGCTTTTGAACAATGTCATTAGCCCGTTTTTATACAGAACCTGGCATTGTCAAGCCTCCTTCACACGTCTGCGTTTCCAGTATATGTGGTATCTGTTTTTTTTCATGGACTCCGCACATACCCACTGCAACCTATGGTACTATTCGTGTGTGTGTGTGTGTGTATATGTATATTCAACAAGGTGCTGGAAGCATTCCTCAGAGATTTTGGTCCATATTGACATGATGGCATCACACAGTTGCCGCAGATTTGTCGGCTGCACATCCCAAAGATGCTCCATACAAGGCAGGATGGATCCATGCTTTCATGTTGTTTACGCCAAATTCTGACCCTACCATCCGAATGTCGCAGCAGAAATCGAGACTCATCAGACCAAGCAACGTTTTTCCAATCTTCTACTGTCCAATTTCGATGAGCTTGTGCAAATTGTAGCCTCAGTTTTCTGTTCTTAGCTGAAAGGAGTGGTACCCGGTGTGGTCTTCTGCTGCTGTAGCCCATCTGCCTCAAAGTTCGACGCACTGTGCGTTCAGAGATGCTCTTAGGCCTACCTTGGTTGTAACGGGTGGCGATTTGAGTCACTGTTGCCTTTCTATCAGCTCGAACCAGTCTGCCCATTCTCCTCTGACCTCTGGCATCAACAAGGCATTTCCGCCCACAGAACTGCCGCTCACTGGATTTTTTTTCTTTTTCGGACCATTCTCTGTAAACCCTAGAGATGGTTGTGCGTGAAAATCCCAGTAGATCAGCAGTTTCTGAAATACTCAGACCAGCCCTTCTGGCACCAACAACCATGCCACGTTCAAAGGCACTCAAATCACCTTTCTTCCCCATACTGATGCTCGGTTTGAACTGCAGGAGATTGTCTTGACCATGTCTACATGCCTAAATGCACTGAGTTGCCGCCATGTGATTGGCTGATTAGAAATTAAGTGTTAACAAGAAGTTGGACAGGTGTACCTAATAAAGTGGCCAGTGAGTGTGTATGTGTATGTATGTATATATATATATATATATATATAATAATGTATAGAAAAATTTCTGGCAGCATGGATGACCACGTCCAATACAACGCTGTGTCCGTGAAAAATGCGTACAGCATAAGTTACGTCACAAGCTTTCAATGCAAATCTATGACCGGGAGTTTGAGGCTCTCGTAGACTTGCATTGATGGTGACCTCCGGCTTGCTCCACAAATCACTGGAGCTAATCTAGTAGGTCCCAAAGGGCTGGAGACTGATGGGAGGGACAGCGATAAAACATGAAGATGGCGACAGGTACGCAATGGACTAAGTACAGGGACCTTAGATTCAAAGCACCACTCCAGCTTTTACAATGTTATTTTTTATGTATCCATGCTGGAAAAACACTGATGGTAAAAATGGACACACTGATGACACTGATCTAAAACACTGATACATCGGTACTGTTTTTATCACATAAGTGATTAAACACATTCTTGTGAAGACGGCATTAAACATATTTTTAGATCTGTTGCGCTGCTTAGGAAAAATATAACCTTTTTGATCACTCATGAACTAATGTATTGTGGCGCCACTTTAGGGGCTAAGAACTGTTGCCCAGTTGCAAAAAAATATATACTAATAAAAAATGGTTACATTAAAGCCATGCACAGTGTTTAGAAGCGAGTTTACATTATTTTTCTTCCTTGGCTTATATCCTCTCCCACGAGCAAAACTGTGAAATGTAAATGTTCCACAGCACAAAAGATCTGTAATTGTCATATAATGCTAGCACTAACTCCTGAGCTCTAGGTTGCTGCAGAATATGCAGATTTATCGGAACAGGCCCTCCAAAGAGGCCGAAAATGCAAACTCTTCCTAATAAAGTATCTTGAGGGTTAAACTGTAGCATCCCAGGACCCAGAAACCTTGAGGAATGAATGCCATGCTAAGCCTGTAGCTCGCTGTGCTTTTTGTGCGGGTTTTGTTTCTCTTTTGCAATACGTAATGCTTGTGCATACCCTACATGTGTATGTAATGGAGCCGGGGATAGTTTGAGCTTGTTAGCAGCAGACGTGCCTTTTATAGAGCAGTAATGGATACCTGTAGAATTAGTAATCTTCTAAACCATGCGACGAATATCTAGTGCGGCCACACTCCATTATATAATAAGGACATCTGCAATGTAATGGATCCCCCATTCCCCACCAGCACCGTATCTATCATCACTTTTCACTGTTACTGATTGTTAATCTTCAGGGACAGTATACATGCTGCTATGTTCCAAAAGTCGGGATCAGGGAAATTTACTTTTTTGTGTCTGTGCTCAGTGTTTACAAGATATAGAGATATATATATATATATATATATATATATATATATATATATATATATATATATATATATTTGTATTATCAATTCAATAGATAAATGTATTACTTTTTCTTTACTTGTTGCCTTTTTTATGTTGGAAATTAAGTGTGCTTTATAGGTGTATTTTCCCATTGAAATCAATGAATATTTATTTTTATTTATTTTATTCACTTACATTAATTCCACAGCGCTTTACATACATATACAGGGCAGCAACCCATTGGGGCTCACAATCTAAATTCCCTATCACTATGTCTTTGGAATGTGGGAGGAAACTGGAGTACCCCAGAGGAAACCCACGCAAACAAAGGGAGAACAATCAAACTCCTTGTAGATGCTGTCCTTGGTGGGAGTTGAACCCAGGACTCCAGCGCTGCAAGGCTGCTGTGCTAGCCACTGAGCCATTGTGCTTTGAAGTGGGTTTTCTTGTTCTTTTCAGCACAGAATCCATTTGCCGTTCCCTCCAATAGCAAATTTCTCAGTAAAACCACCCCTCGAGGGCCGAGGTCATGGTTAGCCCAGTCCCTGTTAGGACAGGGTAGTTTATCACAGCTCTGTCCCTTTGCTGCAAAATTTGGCTTTTATTGATCTACACATTTAAATTGCAAGTGCACTGTTGGGTTTATCTGTTCGCTTGGTGTCTGTGGCTCCACTTTGCTTCTCTCCATTGGCGCCGCCCCGCTTCTGGATCAGCAGTGGAGAGCAGAAGTGGTGTTGTTCGGCACAGCCTATGGATCTGCTGCCAATCTCGAAAAATCAGAAGTGGTGCCGACTGGGAGAAGCAAGGCGGAGCTAGAAGTAACAAATGCACTTGCAAACCTAATTTGTATATTAATGAAGGACAAATTTTGGATCAGGGGATGGCGTCGTAGTAGACATTTCACTTTTTACAGTGCCTTATCCTGCACTACCTCTGTGTATCCATCACTACCCCCCAGGAAGGAGCGACAAGCGAAACATGCGTCGGGGTTTCTTACTCCCAGCAACCTCCACACCACAGGTACTGTGAGCATGGTGTAATCGCATTTTTATGTTTTTTTGCATCTTGATATTACAGGGGCGATGTTGTAGTTAGACTTGCTTATAAGCTATGCACTTGCACTTTAACACAAATCACCTGTAGCCCTTATAGGATATATTCCTTTAGACTTTGCATTCACCACATTGTTATCTTTGAAATTTCTTCATGTAAATTATCCAGAGCCTGCTGTTGCACCTGTGTTCAATATATGGTAACGCCACAAAATACCGTACTTTGATCTGTTTGATGCACACTGACACCCACTACTTTTTATGTGGCTGCTAATATTATAAATTATGGTGTGGGTTGTTTGGAGCTCACTCTGCCTTGTTTGACTTTAAGCGAAAAACAAAGTTGAGTGGCGCTATGTATTATAGAGTAATTACCTCAGCTGCGAATAAAACAATCTCCACCATTGATTGTATATACGTTAAATGAATCTAAAAGATTGGATATAGGTTATATCCGTATTCGCGCTTGTAAAAACCCAGGGAAAGTATATAAGAGGCTTGCGCTGAACTGCAATCAATGTTGGATTACTTCATAAAAAAACATGCAGGGTAACATGTGAAAATGACTCTAAATTTAATAAATAATGATAAAAGTCTTACCCTGTATTACTGTTCAGACCGAAAAAAAGATGCTTGATTGCAAGTTCACGCTGAGCGAAATGCCTTGGTTGTCGGATATCTATATGTTGTTCCCAGCAGCGATTATGCTGAAGGATGATAGATCGCTGGTTCTGTCCGCATGCGATGGCTGTCTCGGCCGATGGCAGCCCACCACTGCGTTCAGCTTACACTGTTGGCGGTTATCTTTCGTGGGTGCAGGTAAATGTTGCTCTCGGTGCACGAGGTGAGAGCGACGCTGCAAAAAAACCTGCCTCCCGCTGTGAGTAACGTGACCGCCCGCGTGAGTGAAGTATGTGCTACGGATGGCGATAGGGACCACAACAGTTCAACGCGTTTCGGAGACGTCTGTCTCCTTCCTCAGGAATGGGCCCTACCCCATAGTGACTGTTCTTATAACCGCCATCCGTCCATACCTTGTTTGACTTTACCTTATTTATATTTATGATTCTGGATTTTATCTACTTGTCAATAAAATCTTCTATTTTATCTTGGGTCTTGTACTTCCTCTTTCTTTGGGTATACCTCTGTGTATGTACGGGTAGTGTTACTTACCAATTACCTTAGAAGTAAAAGTCCTGTGTAAGACAATGTGACGATATTAAGTGATTGTGGGGATAATAATCCTCACTAGGGCAGTCTAGCAATATTGGACAGACAGATGGCATCCACTCATTTCATAAAGTCTGCTATAATGACATTGTATGTATACCGTTAGCCAAACTGCTCCCATGCTCGATTGTGTAGCACAGTAACCACCCCTGTGCCCACACTTTATCCATCTAGCTGGTGATAATGGGCCGTATGGGAGATGTAGTTCATCATGAGCTGTTGGCCAGCGATTTGGTCAATCTGTCCTGTTGTTGAGCTGTCCATGGATAAGGTTAGTGGTGAGTATGGCGGCCTCATGTCTGCAGCACGTTGGTGTACAAGGACCTGGATGCACACTGGACTGAATTTATCTGGGACCTTATATACCCACTGTGTTTTCTAAATAAAGTTTAATGGCAGAATACCAAGGAAACCTGGCCGCCCAGTCTGGATTTACATCATTTTAGGTTTTAACTGGGAAGACTACCAGGACTACCATCAGGATCAGCCTCAACTTCTCGTAGAGGCTACAAATTGTATGGATGTGCTTCATGTTTTGTTTTTTTTTTAATAAATACATTGTCTTACTTTTCATAACCATTTCCTATTTATTAATTTTGAACACTAACGCAGCAAAGCGAGATGGTAATCAAAGATTGTATGCGCCATTTTTTTAAAAAGCAATCGGGCCCCTGTTATCATAAATCTCCTCCATCTCCAGGCCGTGAATCGCGCTCTCGTCTGCGCGGGGTTTTTTTCTCCATATTGTCTCGCGCGGCCTTTCTTTTCAGTGGTCTTTCGTCTGTTGTCTTGCATTCTCTCCTCTCCTTCGCTTGTTCACTCCTTTGTCGTTCTCTGTCCCCCACAACCCCCTCCTGTTGTTCAGTATCAGCGGCTCTTCTCCCTCTAGGCCTTTTATCTGCTGCTTCTTTTTGTTCCTTGTAAAGGAAATGTTAATTTCTTAATCACTGCGTCCCCCCTTTGCTCGTGGTTGCCATGCCAACACCCCGGGAGTGGATTTTGCTAATTCATGGGAGCTTTGTGTTGAGTCCTGAGCCCTCCTGCTGCTTCCATTTGAATATCCCCGTGGTCTGGATGCGGGAGGTGTGTGTGGGGGGGAGCAGCACAAGAGCGAATCTATAACCGTCTCCCTACGACTTAGTAAAAATGACACAAATTAATATACAGTATTTAAACCAGAGCGAGATTAATGGATCCCTTCACTGCATCTTAGCTTAACTGTCACTCGCTGGGTGTTTGAGCCCCTGGGTTTGAGGAGGCTGGGAATCCCAGCACATGAGCGGCAACACTGACCGCCTTAGATCTGCCAGCAAATATCAGTACTCTGATCACAAAAATAACCACAAATTGTAAAATTGTATATCCCGCCTATGTGTGTACAGCCAGTCCAAAGGAAAATGTATATAATATATAACGCTTGCATATATATCCGCTGCTCCGCAGCCCCGATGTCTGGTGTTCGATGCTTATTTACATGCAATAGTGCAAATAAATCTTATCGCTTGTGTGGTGTACCGTGTATGGATATGTATGAGGAGCCCATTAATGGCATATAAGGCTACTAATAGTTTTACATACAATAATTTTTCATATTTTGCATTGTAAATTATTTTTTATTACGGTATATGTTTTTGTTCTGTTTTTGTTTGGGTGGTGATCTCCTTTTGGTATGTGCACTCCTCCACACTGAAATTGCAACAATACAACAGAAAAGTTGTGTAATTGTGAAAATCACAGGATGAATAGACATGTTACAGATAAGTAAATGATGAAAAATTGAAAATATTACACACACACACACACACACACACACGTACACACACACACACACACACGTACACGTACACGTACACGTACACGTACACACACACACGTACACACACACGTACACACACACGTACACACACACACACACACACACGTACACACACACACGCGTACACACACACACACACACACACACACACACACACACACGTGTACACATACATATGCACACACACCTCTTGGCTGCTATCGATTAGATTGTTAATGGTTGCCTGAGCAAGGCTCTACTACATTGCATGTTCTTGGTCACAGAAATTTCAAGATCCGCTGCCGACAGCTCACTTTGCAATTTCTGACCTATAATGGCCCAGATGTACTCCATAGGAGACCAGTACGAAGAGACTACAGGTCAAGATGGGCCAAATTGCCTGTTCACGGTAGCGGTAGTAACATGCGACATGTCTTTGTCGTGTTGAAAATCTGCTCCTGGGACACTTTCAGGTTCCCTTGAGACTGTCCCTTTTTGCTTTTGCCCAACTGGTCTCCAGCTATCACTGTGAACAAGGTAAAGGTAGGACTCCACACTGAAGAGTATAGACCTCCATTGCAATCATGGTATTCACCTTGATGGCCTTTTGGGCGCGGTGGCGTGAGGACATTGAAATACGTGTAACTGGATGTCTGCCTTGTAGCCCAATGGTTTGCAGACCCTGTTTGATGACTTAGGCTTATTATTATATGATATCTTATTTCACTTGAAATATAGACTGGTTCAGAAGGAGCCATTCTTCTAATCTGACTGGTCCATGTGGGCAACGCCATGAAGAGGCCTTCATGAGAGAGTCACAATTGTCCTCTTCCATCGATTTTGGCATTTGTGTGGGAGGCATAATGTGGGGAAGTTGGGCCCTCTAGTCTTTATGCCATATACATTAACAGCTCAGTGATACACTTATTTGGTGATGGAACTAGTGGCACTGCCATTTCTCCACTGCGTCTCAGGAGCCATTTTTCAACACTAGGCCGTATTTTTCTTTTGCTACTGTGAGCAACCTGCATAGCCTAAACATGCTACCATGGCCTGCAGCGTCTCCAGACTTGTCACTGGTCAGCAATTACACAAGGAACTGCCAGCAGTGGATCTTAATGATTTGTGTGCCCAAGTGCACTCAGTGTGGCAGAACATTCCTGGACAACCATTAATAACCTCATTGATGGCAGCCAAGGTGTGCAAGCACCTTCATTTTTGCCTAAGGCCTGCAGCATGGGATTTGTCTCCCATCAAACACATTGAGACGTCATTGGTTGGCAATTGCAAAGGGAACTGCCAGCAGTGGATCTTGATTGTTTTCCAATGTGCATACAGCATTCCAGAACATTCCTCAGACACCAGTGGCGTATCTAGGGGGGGGGGGGGGCAGCCGGGGCATGTGCCCCGGGCGCAGCCGGCAGGGGGGGCGCAGTCAGGCCGCCTAAAGCGGCGGTCCGCAGGGTCTCCCCCGGCGGATGCATTCTGCCGTCCCCCGCACTGGGAGTCAGCTGTTCTCTGTGCCGACTGTCAAGCTGACAGCCGGCACAGAGAAGCTGCGGCGCGCCGGCTCCCAGTGTTCAATTGTACTGCATCTGAGATGCGAGTACAATTGAAGCTCTGACTGCCGGGTCAGAGCGACGCCAGCAGCGTGATCAGGTGATGTGATCACGCTGCTGACGTCACTCACCCGCGCGGCAGAGCAGAGCCAGAGCAGGAGATGCAGATCGGTGGTAAGTGCTCCAGTGGAGCTGAAGACACCGAAGGTGCAGGGGGGGATTTAATGTGAGTGGGAATGGGGGGATATATTGTGGGGGGATTTAATGTGAGTGGGGATGGGGGGCATATATTGTGGGGGGATTTAATGTGAGTGGGGATGGGGCATATATTGTGGGGGGATTTAATGTGAGTGGGGGTGGTGGGATATATTATTGGATGGGGGATATTTAATATGAGTGGAGATGGGGGGGATTTATTGTGGGGGGAGATTTAATGTGAGTGGAGATGGGGGAGATTTAATGTGAGTGGAGATGGGGGGGATTTATTGTGGGGGGAGATTTAATGTGAGTGGAGATGGGGGGATTTATTGTGGGGAAGGGATTTAGTGTGAGTGGAGATGGAGGTATTTATTGTGTGTGGGGAGAATTGGAGTAGAGATGGGGGATTGAATGTGTGTGGGGGGAGATTTGTCATGGGGATGGGGGGATTTAATGTGTGGGGGAGATCTGAGGACACAAAATGAAGAGCAAAGGGGGAGATGGGGGGGCATTTATGAGGAAACAGTATGGGGGATGGGTGCAGACAGTTTGGGGAGCAAACGGGGGAATGTATGCAGACAAAGTATGAGTAGAGATGTGAAAAACGTATGAGGACAGAGTACGGGGAGTGAGGGTGATGGGATGTGTGCATGCGTAGCATGGAGAGTGTAAGGGCACAGCCAGGAGGGGACAGTATACCAGGGGGGGGGGGGGGGGGAGTGTGATGAGAGAGTACAGTATAAATACTGGGCCGTATAGAGGGGGACACAGTGTGAGAGGACAGTGTGAAAATGGGGGCCGGTATGGAAAGGAGAGGTCAGTGTGAAGAGCATGTACCATAAGAGGGACAGTGTGGGGGTCATATTTTGTGCAGACAATATAGTGAGGGGCAATTTTTTATTCCGGAGCATTTTAATGACACTTGTATCTTTAGGGGTATCATGTGGAGATTTTCTGCAAAAGAGCAGAGAAGATGGAAGTCTGCAGAGACGGCCGTGGATGAGAAAACTCATCATGGGGTCTGGACAAGATGAAGAAAAGGAGAACGGCTCCAGAGACAACGTCAGCTATAAGGTACCTGGATGTAAATGTTATTTGTGATACTGACTAACTCTCATGTTTTTATTTATGTTAGGAGCATTAAAGGGGATGTCCAGGCTTGTAATGAGTCTGCAGTCATTCTTTGTGACTGCAGACTTCTGACTTCTCACAGTGCGCCCTGCACACTGTCAGGATTCTTTCATGCTGGCGATTTACATACATGCGGTCATGCCCTGACTAGACATGTGTGGCCTCACTCAATGAAAATGAACTGAGTGAGGCCGGGCACGTCTAGTCGGAATGTGGTCAGAAGTATACAAATCACATGCTTGTGCTGACATGACTGTCCACTGGCAAGGGAGAATCCTAAAAGTGTGCAGTGCATGCGTTGTGAGAATTCAGAAGCTGCGATGTCAGGATTCAGCTCTGCAGGTTCCAGTAGTCGTCACATGGACACTTCACTCATATGTGACTTTCATACTTGTGGTCCTGTGACATCGAGGTTCTCTTCTGCTTCTCTGTTTTTCACTGAACATTGAGAGCATTAGGGAGAGGAGCTCGTGGGCACATGACTGAGTGTGAAAATCGCATATGTTCTGGGGGGGGGGGGGGGGGTGCGCCAAACTGAATCCTTGCCCCGGGTGCCAGAAACCCTAGATACACCTCTGTCAGACACCCATTAGTAACCTCATTGATAGCAGTCAAGGCCGTACATACGGTGATTTCTGCATGTGGCTCTCAGTCGATATTGAATATATTGATGTTTTGAAAATGTTATTTCCATCTTTTCATCACTTACATATGCTTAATATGTCTATTTATCCTGTGGTTTAACTCCATGGCTTTTCCTTCTTGGTATTGCAGTGTCATTGTTGAGGAATGTTTTTGCTTGTGAATGCACATTATATGTGCCACCCGGTTGTCTTTGTTGTGACACCAGCTCTGAAATAATGTGGGAAAATAACCCAAAATTATTTGTGCAGACAAACACCTGCAAAGTGACTTTAGCTGATGTTGTGGTTATCCCACTTGGGATTATTTGGTCTTCGGCCTCATTCAGATGTCCATGATTTTGACAGATAGAACATGTATCCAATCTGGAGCTGTTCACCGTTCCTTTTTGTTTTGTTTTTTTGCGGATGGTTAAAACTGACTCTTTTACCAAACACCGATGAAACTCTGATCCAAAACCGTGATGAACAACTGTCCCGTGTGCTTTGCATAGAAGAAAAATCAGACGTCTGAATGAGGCCTTAGTTCTAAATATATTAAATAATGAACCCACCTTGAGCCCGTCAGTGTGTTGCCTGAGTGTTGAGTAGGGGTTGCCTGAGTGTTAAGTAGGGGTTGGGAGAAGGGTCAGTCGAGCCATGCACATGGCAGTCAGTGCTGATGATGGCCAGTCCAACTCATGGGTCAGAAGAGGTCATGTGTCGCTTCCTATCTTTTCTGCCATGATACCGAGAAATGATTGATGGCTGAATATCTGCGTGTGTTGGAGGTTCTGTAGGTACACACTGTGTGATGACTTGGTGGCAGTGCATTTGGGATGTCCATGTTATATTTACTTGCATAAGTGTATATTCCGTTATCTATCGGGCCAACATTTTCCTGCCACGCTGTACCTCTTAGAATCTGCATGACTTTAAGTGACCTGGATAAAGCTCCAATGTGGTTTTACATATTTTTGATTGTTTTAGATGCAAATCTGCTTCCTTTTCCACATAGGAAACCACTTGAAATATTCTTTGAATCCTTTTTTGTTATGGATTTTGCAATGGATTCAAAATCCACCTAAAAAAACCAAACAAAAAAAAAAACCCAAAACCTTTTTGCTGACACAATTTAAGGAATTGTTGGACATGGCATTCCAGGACATCTACGATTAGCTCTTTACATAAACCAGAAATCTGCAACAAGTGATTGGTGCGGGGTCTAATGCCCACTATTGCCTGGCAGATAGCTCCACAGACCTCAGCTACTCTTCTAGTAGAGGTATGTTGGGAAATTACAGTTTAGTTTTTTCTTCCATTTTATAGAGGCATGGCTCAGTTTCTGTCTGAACGGTAAACCCCTTTAATATTTCCGTATATAAAAACCCTAAACTGCAGAAATTAGTTGTTCAACTGCTTCTCTTAGGCTACGTTCACATTTGCGTTGTGCGCCGCAGCGTCGGCGCCGCAGCGCACAACGCAAACGAAAACGCGGCAAAACGCACGCTAAAACGCTGCGTTTTGCGCCGCATGCGTCCTTTTTGGCCGAAAGTTGGACGCAAAAAAAATGCAACTTGAAGCGTTTCTTGCGTCCAACGCTTGCGGCCATGCGGCGCAAAACGCAGCACAACGCATGTCCATGCGCCCCCATGTTAAGTATAGGGGCACATGCGGCGCCGCTGCGGCGCTGACCGCAAATGTGAACATAGCCTTAAAGAGCTTGTCCCCTATATCAAACACTTCATAAGTAGAACCTGGGGTTCCTCTTGGTTGGATCCCTCGCTGATCAGTTGTATTTGTCAGAGGAACCACAACTAAGTGTGAACAGTGTCCAGAACGCAGGTATTCCGAGATCTCCATGGTACGAGCCTTTGTCTATTGTGGGGCTCCACTCTTGCCTATAGCGGAGCGGTGGGTTTCTACTCTATAGGGTCTAGTTACATTTTCTTTTGTCTTTTTTTTTCTTATGTTCCACTAATGCCTATGAAAACTCCATGCAACCTGTATTTTTCAAAACCTTTCTGCAATAAATACCGTACATCTATTCTTTGACCAGATGCTCTAGACGTGTGGTGTAAAATACAATTTACTCAGCTCTTCCTCCATCATCTTTCCCTGCCCCCATTCCTGTCGTCTTATATTCTAGGGGGATGGTAAAAGACTCCTCATTAGACAGTACACATTTTCTGTTTTAATTTCCATCTATTATTGGTCCCCAGGAGACTCCCAAATGTCCTGTCTCTACATATTCTGTAAAAGATGTATGTGCTAATACATCCCACCGAGCCAATCTCCGGTGTATGCCAGGGCCCCGCACAACATCATGGCATGCAGGGCACTTAGTGTATGCACACTGCTGGATTCTAGTAATGTGCTGCCGTATGATGTGATCCCCTGTCAGTCTCAGCTCTGCTCAGCTACTTTTCAGCCTAGGGCTGCCGAGACTTCTGACAATTTCTTTCCCATAGTTCCTTGCAGTCTGTCAGGAGAGGTGATGGCCATGTCACCTACTGAGGAAAAAGAAAGTTGTGCTTCACCTATGGCAAATATTGGAACAAGATTTTGTTGTCAAGGTGTTAGTAATAATTCCATATATATAACAATTTATGAATTTGTACATTTACTTGTCTTTTCCAGTCACATTTCCACAAGTCGTACTGATAGAACATACAGTTTCAGCTTCACTATCCTCCCTTCACCACACATTATATAAAAAGGAACTTGTTTGCAATTCAACCTTAAAAAACAGACGCTCAGTATAATGGTCAGTATATCGTGACAGGAAAACCACATCTTGCAACTGATTATGTGCAACTTTGCGTTATGCACGTGGTTGTATCGTACGAGCCCGGCCTACTCGCGGTTGTATCGTATGGGCCCGGCCTACTCGCGGTTGTATCGTATGGGCCCGGCCTACTCGCGGTTGTATCGTACGGGCCCGGCCTACTCGCGGTTGTATCGTACGGGCCCGGCCTACTCGCGGTTGTATCGTACGGGCCCGGCCTACTCGCGGTTGTATCGTACGGGCCCGGCCTACTCGCGGTTGTATCGTACGGGCCCGGCCTACTCGCGGTTGTATCGTACGGGCCCGGCCTACTCGCGGTTGTATCGTACGGGCCCGGCCTACTCGCGGTTGTATCGTACGGGCCCGGCCTACTCGCGGTTGTATCGTACAGGCCCGGCCTACTCGTGGTTATATTGTACGGGCCCGGCCTATTCGTGGGTGTATCGTACGGGCCCGGCCTACTCGTTGTATTGTATGGGCCTGGCCTGCATGTGGTTGCCATCGTACGGGCCCGGCCTACTCGTGGTTGTATCGTACGGGCCCGGCCTACTCGTTGTATTGTATGGGCCTGGCCTGCACGTGGTTGCCATCGTATGGGCCCGGCCTACGAAAAAGCCATCCCACCACTCCACGGTGATCGTAATTGGGACAGTCCTAACTCTAATATTAAAAACCTTACCGTTTGTCAAGTGACATGCATGTGGATAAGAGCTGAGAAGAACTGGACCCAGTTAGTAGACACACAGCAATGGGAGACCACATCAGTATAATGTCCAGCTCAAAGCAAAGGCAGGCCACACCTTTATATGTGCATGGTGCAAACAGACTGAAAAATCCTAAAGATATGAACTGGGATATAAACTGGTGTGCATGTAGCATGTAAGCGCACGGTCACACTGACCACTGAACAGAAAAAAAAAAAACAGACTGTAAAATAATGATTAAATACCCTGCAGTATGCATGTTAACGAAGGACAGTATATTATTGTCATGCACTATTGCTGTTTATTTACGGCATGGTATTTACTAATAATGTTTCTGATTTTTTGTTTTTTTCTGTTCAATGGCCAGTTTGAACATGTGCTGACACGCTGCATGCAAACTAGTTTGAGTCCCAGTTCATATCTTTAGTTTTTCTCTGACATACACGCGGTTGTCATCCTTCGAGCCCGGCCTATGCGCAGTTGTCATCCTTCCTGCGGGCCCGGCCTACGCGGGGTTGTCTTCCTTCCTGCGGGCCCGGCCTACGTGCGGTTGTCATCCTTCCTGCGGGCCCGGCCTACGCGCGGTTGTCATCCTTCCTGCGGGCCCGGCCTACGCGCGGTTGTCATCCTTCCTGCGGGCCCGGCCTACGCGCGGTTGTCATCCTTCCTGCGGGCCCGGCCTACGCGCGGTTGTCATCCTTCCTGCGGGCCCGGCCTACGCGCGGTTGTCATCCTTCCTGCGGGCCCGGCCTACGTGCGGTTGTCATCCTTCCTGCGGGCCCGGCCTACGCGCGGTTGTCATCCTTCCTGCGGGCCCGGCCTACGCGCGGTTGTCATCCTTCCTGCGGGCCCGGCCTACACGCGGTTGTCATCCTTCCTGCGGGCCCGGCCTACACGCGGTCCTCCTCCTGTAGCTTATCCTTTAGCTTGAATCTGTTTATAAGATCATTAAGAAATTGGAGATCTGCATTCACACTTTATGAAATTGTCAAACTGTGAAAGGTCCCCATACATCTCCCCTGACAATCTGTTGACCGTCGCCCCCATACACATTAGGGGGGTGACCGGTCCCATTAATATTATGTGTGTGGGGGACTTAAAGGGAACCTGTCATGTCCTTTTTAGCAACTACACTGTCCCCAGTGCTTTGTTAGTGATGCAATGTTAGATAGCACTTGATTGTCTCACACAGATTTTCATTAAAAACGGCAGTGTAATCATGTGGAAAAAGCACTTTATACAGTTATGTCGTACGTGCTCTTTTAGTCTGTGCTTACAAGAAGATGCCATTGGATGCCCGGTTAGGCAAGGACCAAGTAAGTATAACTTTGACGGTTGAGAAAGAAGTAGGGAAAACATCTTGATTTGTAGCTTTTGCTTGGTGGGTCACTCTAGCCCAGCGGTGTCATTGCCTTGGAGTTGGCAATCAAGTTCAGGCCTTAATCCAATCTGTTCTTGGAAATGGCTGTCTCTTACGACTTCCATGCAACCTAACAGTGCTCGAAGTTTATCATGGGTATTTGCCAAGACATTTATTACATATCCACCATATATGCCATAAATGACTGTCTGACATGCAGGTCCCACTTCTGTCCCCCATCATTTTGGCCAGTGTGTTCAAGCACAGAATGATTGAGAACAGACCGGAAACGTGTGCCTGACCCTTTTTAGGAGAAAGCGCAGAGCACATACAATACGACCAGCAGCGATGCTACTGAACGCTCACATTAAACAGGGTACATAGGTATGATTATTCTCAATTTTGTATTTAATAAGTGTTAACCTAAAGTTCATCCCCTTGCACAAAGTCTAACCCAAAAATCCACAGTGATCTAATAAAACACGATCCAGTCCCAGGGGTTGAATAGTATTGATAAATTGAATATGTTGCTGCTGAAATAGTTAACGGGAGAGAAATGCGAGTACTACACTGTCTGGAAGTTGACATTTCTTAGGCTAGGGACTGTCACAGATCGATCTGACTACCAATGCGGTAAGCTTTCTTCTGGTGCTGCTGTGAGATGCCGGAACAATACATTTCTGAATGCAGGAGAATAGACTCCTATATTACCTAATGTTCTCTTCCACTTGCTTAACCAGGCATTTTAATCCATACCCTTCTGTGTCTGATAAACAATCCTCAGTACCCCTCCCTCCCAGACCTGTTGAATCCCCCCCACCCCTCTTTTCTGTGGAATCCCTGCACCCTCCCCTCGCCCTGGCACAGCACTGCTGCTCGTTAGAATGAAAGAATGCTCAGTTTTAATTAATGATATGTAAATATCCTTGAATGGGCCACATTTGCATATTAAGAGAGATTTGCCGAATCTGCGGAGTAATATATTTTAATTAAGGATTAATTAAAAATAATGTGGATTTCATTCTGCCTGGCAGGAGCATTTGGGCTGTGTGCATATGTGTGCACCCCTAATTCTCTCTAGCTGGTGGGTTGTAAGCACATGCAGGGTCTCCTAATCTGGGGGTCTGTTCAGTTATCCTCATGGGTACATGATTTGCAGGTGTTAGGGGATTTGGGTTGGTTTTAGTGTGATTTACCTTCTTATCTGTAATAGACGTTTAAAGAATCGCTCTGTTGTGGGCATTTGCTGTATAACTCCGTGGAGGTTCTTAGGATTGGCACTTTCTAGCGGGATGCATAATGGGATATCGTTTACAAACTGGGCATCTTTACCGCCTATAATTGGGCACTAATGCAACTTTGTCCTTGTTGCTCTAGCGCATATAAAATAACAAGTAAGGCAACTTTTAGCCCTGTACTGTTATTTTGTGTTAAGGGGTGTCCATAGAATCCAACTGCAAGCAAAGATTCTGTGTATGGTCTCGTGCTTTAGTGCTGACTACACATAGGGTTTGTTTGTAGTCTGTAACCATGGAGACGAAAGAATGTTGGTTGTAAAAGTGTACCCTTGTAATGTATCAATGACTCTGAACACAAGTCCTCTATCCGACCTGTGAGCTTCTAACTATTCTCATAGGGATGGTTGTTTGTTCCTGAGATTTGTACTATGCTGTAACGCTACATGTGTGTATATACATTATACAATATAATAAATGTATAGAATATAAATAAAAGTATTGATATAAATCACAAGACGTAGCTCAACAGTACAACAATGCATATCATGAATTAGTCATAACAATGCAAACACTTACATCAAATAGCAGAGGAAATAAACAAGAACTCAAATAGAAAATAACAAGAATTCATAACTTAATATAAATATTAGAGAATCCAGCCTCTCTGTCTTGCCTACTGTGTGGTGGTAGCACAGCGTGTGCGAAGGAGACCCCGGTTGTGGCCGCACACTTCCCTCTTTAGGAAGCTGGTTTATTTAAAAAAAAACAAAAAACAAAAAAAAAAAACACAAATTCATAGCAAAAGAGAAGTGGCAGGTTTGCTTTTATTTTTTCGTTCTTTTATTTGTGCTATGGCAACGTAATGTTCGTGAACTAATGACATACGGTAGTTACTCCAAAATTCTAATGTATGCATTTAGGCTGCGTTCACACATCTGTTTGTGTTCATCCAGAGAGCCTTTTTTTCCTCTTTCCTCAGGTGTTAACCTACTTGCTTGTGTGTTTTTTTTTAATTTTTTTATTGCTTCCAAGCCCATAAAAAGATCCCTTGAAGGTCAAACGTTTTTATTAAAGTTTTATAGTTTAAAAAACGGATGGATCCATTAGGCACGACTAAAATGGACTGGTTTCAGAAGATTTCTAATTTGCATCAGTGTTTCATGGATCCCCCTAAACATTAATGGCCGATTCTGGTCTACAAACTCGGATTGGAATAGAACATGCGGAGTGGCTTGGATCTAATGCTGTGATCCGTCATTTTAAGGATATGTAAATGCATCCGTTCTGCTCTTTGGGCCCGAGGGCTGTCAGATAAAAAATCGGGACAACACTCAGTTGTCACACAGATGTGTGCATGCACTTGTAGTTCACATCAGAAACGACTTAAAATATCTTAAAATTCTTCCTAAAATGTTAACATTTTTCCTGGAAGAAAAAAAAAAAAAAAAAAATATGTATGTATGTATGTATGTATGTATATATTATATTATATTAATTTATTTATTTTCTCTGATAGCCGTAGAACACAAAGTGCTGGATAGATCTGGTTGCATATCCATTATCGTTATGGATCCGTGTGACTCAGAGCTTTATTTTTTTTTTTTCTTGCAGTCATTATGCACTTTTTGCCTTTTATACATTGTGATACAATATTGCTGGCTCTTTGCCCTTTACTGTAGATTTCTCTCTTCCTTCCGATTGACCTTTTCTTTCATATGTTGGCCTGCTTTTTGCCTTTACACTCCACATAACCCCATCTAACCTTTCCAGTTCCTTCATTGATTTTACCTTCCATCCTATACTCGCTCCTTTTTTATCCTCCTTCTTCTCCCTGGCGGTCTCCCTCCCCTCGCGGCTGTGTTTTTCATGCCCCTGCTCCAGCTCTTTTGTGACTTGCCCGCGTCCTCCTGGCTGGCTCATTACATTAAGTGGCAATAAGATAATCACAGGGAGGTGATGCGGCGAGCACTGCTTTGGATTTGCATGGTTTTGATTAGCTGTGCGTAGAGGAATCTGTCTTATAAAATACAGGATGTTGACATTAAATATCACAGCTTTCTCCTTCTCCGTTTATTTATCTGATTTATGCAACATAAATCAGAGGATTTGATTAATGACGGAGATCAGAGCGGCTGCTCCAGACCCTCTTTCTCTGTCTTTTGGTTGCATATTGTACCATGTAGACAATTCTCTCCATGCTGTGTGTGAATAGACACATGTCTTAGAGAATATACAATAGTTTGCTGGTCATTCCACTTCTATAAGATCATTAACAGATGAAGAATGGATGGTTGTTTTTTGTTTTTTTTTAATGCACCAAAAACATTTATCTGCATTGTCCATTATTTTTATGTTGGGATATTGACCTATATAATAACTACACAGCTTGTCAAGACAGGATCTCCAGATTTTTGGAGCAGCAACATCCTTGATGTTGTAGAAAAGGACAGCTCTGAGCCCAAATATATTTGATATGTAATGGCATAGGCAATGAGAATTGGTCATGTCCAAGTGTGACCTATACTAAGCCCATCTATGGTGTCACTCTGCTGAGACGTGCCACAATGGCCTCCTTCGGAAGTCCTGGTCCTTACCGGTCATTAACACCTTCTACAAGCTGATAAGAAAGCCCAGCCAGCAGAGGTGAAATGTTCCCCGCTTCCCTTCTACCAGCGCTTGTTTGTCAGCTGGGAACAGATGCGTTCACATTGCTACTTTTTAATATCTTTCCAAAAATCACTGCAGCATATCCAGCACAAAGACTGTATGGTTGTTATTGTCACTCTTTACACATGGACCACTGACTACTCTTCTTATGCACCCGCATCCCCCTCCTCTCCTCCTCCCATACTGTCAATGTCTCTATTCCCATAAACCCCAAAGACGGATAATATCCTAACTCAAACACCTACAGTATGGCACCTGTCTAAAAAAATTTAAAAAAAGGGGCACCCCACCAGGTCAGACATGGCGAGGAGCGCTCCTCAGCATCTGTGTGCTTTTCCTGCAATACCACGTTGATACACAATTATGGTATAATCTTTGGTAATTGTACCTTTTGTGTTGAATGCCTTTAGTCCGATGCTTAGTGTTTTTCCACCCTTTACCTTGTCTGACACTGCCTCTGCTCCATAGGTTTTGTCTAAGCCTCTCCCCCTCCCTTATTTTCATCCGCCAAATATTTTTTTTCATAATTTTTCTGTCCCCTTCCATCTTCTCCACTTAGTCTCTGTATTGTCATTTTTCTCCATTTCCCCGTTGCCTGCTCCTTGTACATTGTCTCTTCTGCTTTCGCCGTTTCTTAGCTTTAGCACCCCCGTTACCCTTCCTGCCCTGGCCTCGCTGGTCTATATTTCGCACCTCGTGGCCCCCTCTAACCCAACCTCTGGCTCTGCTTTAATGAGAATCCCTCCTAATTATTTCTTGGGCTGCTGCAGAGAAGCCGCAGAGCTTCAGATCCTGATATCGGGAACGTGACTGTGCTACTGATGGGGACGGGGGATCAATAATTTAGGACGCTGCTTTAATAGCAAAACTGACAGAGCTGGAGGAGGCAGCGATCAGACCCTGCCTGTGTCTCTGTTCTCAGTCTGAGGCTGCCTTCTCTCTAAATAAATGTGTGTTCTCATATACGTGTTGTCTTTTGTGTGGATATAGATGGAAAGAAAATATCTGTGATTTGTGCGAGGTTCGGTGCTCCTAATCCTCGAGGCTGATGATGATGGAATCTGCCCAGCCGGTATCATTCTAGATTACGTCTTTACTCTGTGTGTGGACTTGATTCTATTATTATAATTCATAAATTGGCCACGCTTATTGTGCATTGGTAGGTGTAGACCTAGAAGTTGTGTCAAATGGTCTTGTTCTAATATGAAAAGCAGTTTGTCACGTTCCTGGGTTGATGTCCTTGTCGTTCTGTTGCCTCGTGACACTGCCTAGAGAGTCGTACCACGTCGTTCTGACCATTTTTTTTTTTCTGCCAGCGTTTATAGTACATGCATTTAAGAGCATGTGTCCGATGTTTATTTCCATCCTCCGTTGAGCGATGAGGAGTCGGTGGTTGTTGTAGCAGGTACAATTGAAATGAATGGGGTGTGAGGTCCAATGTGCTGACAGGACATTAAAAACGGCCCCCGTCCAAGAGGGAATGGATGGCTATAAAGACGCGTGGAATATTTATCACAAAGTGGGTGTAATGTAAAGGCTTAATGAAAGCAGAGTGGAAAAGGAGGAACACAACAGCTGGGGCACAGAAGAGGGTGCTAGGTCAATGTGGTGCCATTTATCAGGACTGAAAGTGAGCCTGACAACTGATTTATGCTGCTCGAACCATGGGCAGCACATGTCAGACACGAGCGCTGGCATTTCAGGCTGATTATGCTTTAGTCTAAAACACTGCGACATTTCAGAGAAGATACATACGCTACTTAAAAGCCAGCCGGGGACCAAGCTGCTTAAATGACTAGTCCAACAGTCCGGCATCTTCTCCCCACCTTATTACCCTTAAGTGATAGGTCTCTCCCTACTTGTAAGCATAAGGAGAGACCTGTCTGTTGAGGAGAACTGGGCTTGGAGAAGTTGTCGAGGAGAACTGGGCTTGGAGAAGCTGTCGAGGATCGGCCTCTTGGATCAGTCATTCTGGTGGAATTGTCCCTTCTATATGCAATAGTTAGGGGCTATGTCTACACAGGATGGAAATGCTGTGTATTTTCCATGTGAATGAGGTGCTAACAACTTTAAAAAAATAAATAAATTGACATGCTGAATATTTTTATTGTAGAGGGGTGAAAACTGGTGAATTGTGTGACAAATACCCATGTTACACATGTACATTTTGCTGTGGGTTCACTAAAGCTTTGCGATGCCCTTCTCCGGTGTCCAGTCCTTCTGCAGCAGCTGGACCAGGGCAAGGTTCACTTTTCCTCGGCCTGGCATTAATTTGTCCCTGTGAGATCATCATGCTGTGTGAGCCTTAGTCTATACTAGGCCTGTAAGCTCTAGAGGCTCCCCGGATGTCGCCTGTGGAAGTGAACACTGCCATGGTCCGATTAACATGGAGGACCGGGCAAGTCGCTGGACTATGACAGCACAGTTTGTTTTGCTAAACTCTGTTCACTATGGTTTCATGTAAAAATTTACATGTGGAGGTTTTTTCGGCCAACATGGACCTATCCTAACATGTCTATGCTATAGTACTATAATACAGAGCCCTTGTCACACTGCCACAAGCATACATTGAGGGTATGTGCACACGTTGCGGAATGTAGTGCCGATTTTTCCGCACTGATTTTGGTAAATCCGCACTGTGGATTTACTGCGGAATTACAGCGTATTTACTGCGTTTTTTGTGCGGATTCCACCTTTGACGCCTGCGGATTCCTTTTGAGGAGCAGGTGTAAACCGCTGGGGAATCCGCACAAAGAATTGACATGCTGCGGAATAAACGCAGCGTTTCCGTGCGTTTTTTTTTCCACAGCATGTGCACTGCGGATTTTGTTTTCCATAGGTTTACATGGTACTGTAAACTCATGGAAAACTGCTGCGAATCCGCAGCGGCCAATCCGCTGCGGATCCGCAGCAAAATCCGCAGTGTGTGCACATAGCCTTACTATCCAAGAGTATATTTACACGTGAATATATTTAGCAGCCTATGCATGGTTTTCTGCATGCCCTATTCAGATAAAAATGACTGTTTAAGACATTTAACAGATCTGTCACATGTGAATATAGCCAAGATGCAGTGAACCACCATTTAGTAATAGACTTTTATACTATGATCTTATCTTGTATCCTCTGTCCAATATTAAACATACTAGTACTTCCAATGTCTGGTTCCCATGCAGGGTTGGACTATGGTGTCTGGGGCAAACAGGAGGAATGGACTCTAGGGGCCCACCCTACAGCTGTATGCAAATATCTGTTAGCCATTATCTCCGTTATAGTGGAGCATCGACTGTAAAACACAGGCGGCTCCTGCACATCTACTGTGCACCACAGTAACTGGGATGTATAGCTACGGTAGTTTACATTAAAGGGGTTCGTTGCTACAAAAAAAGTTCTCACTGATTCACAGGTTAGGTAGGCAATAACTAGTGATGAGCGAGTATACTCATTACTCGAGATTTCCTGAGCACGCTCGGGTGTCCTCCGAGTATTTGTAACTGCTCGGAGATTGTTTTCATCAGCTGGATGATTTACAGCTACTAGCCTGCTTGATTACATGTGGGGATTCCCTAGCAACCAGGCAACCCCCACATGTACTTAGCCTGGCTAATAGCTGTAAATCATTCAGCTGATGAAAACTAAATCTCCGAGCACTAAAAAATACTCGGAGGACACCCGAGCGTGCTCAGGAAATCTCGAGTAACAAGTATACTCGCTCATCACTAGTAATAACTTATTGATCGGTGCAATCAGACCATTGGAAACTGCACCGATCGAAAGAATGGGGAATTTTTGTACCCGACAGGGCACTTTTATCCCCATTTTAAAATGCAGCAGTAGGTTGGAACCATTCATCCTCTTTGGGGCAGTGTGCACCCACTGAGGGAAAGAATGGATCAGTGGTAGAATCGAACATGCCAATCCATACTAATGGGGATAAAAGTTCCACATTCTGCCGATCGGCTGGGTCTCTGCAATCATACCCCACCAATCAATAACTTTATCACTTATCCTTAGGCCACATTCAGGATTTTAGATCACTTAATTGTTCCACTCGTGATTTTGGCTTACATTCAGAAGAAAAGTATAATAGGAACATGTCACCAGTTCTGTTTTTATCACCCACTCCTGATTTTGGCTTATAAATACTGATGTGAAATACTGACCAAATCCTGAGCGAGTGAACATGGACTTAGTATAGGTGATTTCTTTTTTACCGGAGAACCTCTCTAAGTGCATATTTGCTACTTTGTAATAGTCACAGGACAGGGAGGGGTTAAATGTCCAAATCATTAACCTCTATTGGAAATAAATAATCTTCCCCTTTTTGATATCCGAGAGAACAAGTGACCTCCAGACACAACATAATCCACAAGACCAATGATATCGCTTTGAAGGAGAAATACTGCCACACCATGACCACCTCACATATTGCCACCACATAGTGACCAAATAATGCCATATACAAGGAACAAATACCCCCATACTGTGACCAGACCACAAATTACCACCACATGACAGAACAAGACCACATACAAGGAACAAATAGTCACACCATGGCCAGACCACTTATTCCCACCACATAGTGACCGTATGGTGCTACAATGATGAATAAAAGCCACAATACTAATAACACGAATATTACAACTGGTGACATTATACACAGGAGCTCTGTATAATAGTGTACAGGTAATACAGGGGATCACCGGTGAGATTATATTCCCCCCATTACAAATAATTAAAAAAAGAAGTAGAAGTAAACTTGGTACTTTCGTGTCTGTAAATGACCCATGTATAAAAATATTTAAGTAACCTGTACAGTAAAAACTGTAAAGAGCAAAAAGATGCAATAAGAAAATAACTACGTTTTAATAATATCAATCCTAAAATTGTATCAATAAAAACGTTGACTCACCACATAAAAACCCCTCACACAAGTCCAACAGAAAAGGATGGCAGAACAAAAAAAAAATGTATTTTTTTTTCTAATTACGGTACTAAATATGGCAACATTTATGGCAAGTTTGATCTCTCCATACTGGCCTGCCGAATAGTTCCAGGCCACTTTTTTTTTTTTTTTGTGTACTGCACAATGAACGCCATAAAAACAAGCCCTGAAATGCAGTGATGGAGTTGCGTTTTTCTTTTTGTGGTTTCTCTGCACTTAGTTTTTCTTCACCATTTTCCAGTACGTTCTATGTTAAAATAGATCGTGCCATTCAAAACTACAACTTGTCCTGCAAAGCATGAGTCCTCCTACAGCTTTTTCAATGGAAAAATAAGTTACGTCTCTTGGGGAGGAAAAAAACTGAAGAGCAAAAATAGAAAATCACCCCGATCACGAAGGGGTTAGAACAAAGGTTCGCCTGTTAGTAATTCTCTAATAGAGCATCATTATGGAATTATAATGTAAGTAATTCTCTCATATCCATGTAGGTTCACTGAAGGTGAACAATGCATAGGTATTCCGATAACTGTCTGTAACATCTAACATGTCTGCTGGTGTCTGCGTCACACTATGCCTTGGGGAGTATAAAAATTGACAACAGCCTAATTAGCCAAAGGCCACAATTTAATTAACTTTGTATCTAGGGAAACCTTTCTTCTAATTTGAATTGCTGTATACCTGGATTATAAAAGCCTTTATCTGTCTATTTCAACACTCGATGCAAAAAAAAAAATCTCATTTTCTAAATTCATTAATGCCCCAGACTGGTCTATGCTGTGTGCTTCCTCCAAACAGTAAATTGTAAAATAATGAAAACTGAGCAGAAAAGGGAAACAATCGTATTGTTGGGTAACCAAGATGTCCTCTGTCCCCAATGGGCAAAACACTGTTTGAATTGATATCATCTGTGCCCAATAGCCGCGAGTCAGAATCATTCACCGTGTTTTCAAATGATTTTGACAAATATCTGATGCCTTGATCATATGAAAGTGGTTGATTTTAGATACGGTTCTATTAACAGTATCGCATTGTATGAGGTCAGTAACGGGGAGAAACTTTAGTATTTGGATTGTTAGACATAGGCACCATTTTAAGAAAAATTTTTTTAATTATTAATGGACACAAGTCATGACGTAGGATGGTGGCTCGGGAGCCGTTTGTGGTGTCAACATTGGCCAAGCACTTTGTATCTCATATAAAGCCCCTGTTCTTTGTATAAGACATAGCATGTGATGACTGGAGTATCCATTTTAAAGTTTTCACATCTTTAGCTTTCTCTCTAACAGATAATTTGCCCCTCCTATTTCGTCCTTTTTTTTAGCTACATTGATTATTTCAAACCCTTAATGTTGGCCATCTATCGACGAATTCGGCCGTCCCTCTAATGTGCAAGGGGTCAGATCAACTGATGAGGGGAGATTTAGATCGGACATGTCCGACTTGGGACCACCGATCACTTTTTCTCGCAGAGGTAAGCTGCTGGCAGAGATGGCTGTCGACAACCTACTCATAGAGCACACAGGCTGGTCCATAGTTACATAGTTATTAAGGTTGAAGGAAGACTTTAAGTCCATCTAGTTCAACCCATAGCCTAACCTAACATGCCCTAACATGTTGATCCAGGGGAAGGCAAAAAAAACCCATGTGGTAAGAGTAAGCTCCATCATGGGGAAAAAAATTCCTTCCCGACCCCACATACGGCAATCAGACTAGTTCCCTGGATCAACGCCTTATCAAGGAATCTAATATATATACCCTGTAACATTATACTTTTCCAGAAACGTATCCAGTCCCCTCTTAAATTGAAGCAATGAATCACTCATTACAACATCATACGGCAGAGAGTTCCATAGTCTCACTGCTCTTACAGTAAAGAATCCGCGTCTGTTATTATGTTTAAACCTTCTTTCCTCCAGACGTAGAGGATGCCCCCTTGTCCCGGTCTCAGGTCTATGATTAAAAAGATCATCAGAAAGGTCTTTGTACTGTCACCTCATATATTTATACATTAAAATAAGATCACCCCTTAGTCTTCGTTTTTCCAAACTAAATAGCCCCAAGTGTAATAACCTATCTTGGTCCGATCGAGGATCAATTCTACAGGAGACAACTCTGAACACCGGATCGGATGAGTCTGTCTAATGTACATTGGGGTCTTGAATGTCTAAGTTGGCCATGTGTATTAGGATCCCCATGCTAAAGTTGGCCAATCCCACCAATAACAATCTAGTGTGTGTGGTCTTCTTGACTTTTCTCCCAATCCCAGTAGATGATGTTGGGCAGTTTGAAGTTTAATGCCCGACCCACTTAGTGATCAGGAGTTGAGCGTCTGCTGACAGATTTCTGCACTCTTCCCTATAGAAATACATGATGGCTCGGCCAAGCCGACAGTTGATTTGTATGGGGAACTTGGGAGAGATGAATGAGCGCCCAGCCTTCGGGTAACATGTGTATGACTAATTGTAGACCAAAGAAAGCTGATGGTTGAACAGCCACTAAGTGGACGATCGCCTGGTGAACGATGGCTGTGCAGACACAGCCATAAACATTATAGCCCATACTGACCGTTCCATTCATTCAAAGTGGCCATAGATGTAAAATCATATAGGGCGAAAGATGAACGATAATTTGGGGATGGCCTAGGAACAGTTTAAACACTGATAACTTTCCATACAGTATAAGATAAAGAAGCAGCACTTTATAAAAAAAAAAAAAAAAAAAGTGTTAACCCCTTAGTGATTGAAATACATCTTTTTACTGACCTGAGATTTAAGAGACTAGCATCCCCTGACGGGAGACCATCCAGCAGCTATCGGCTGTACACTGTAGCTGACAATTTGCTGCATCAGCCATGATTAGTGTTGACACCGACCATGGTTGTTTAACCCCTTAAGTGCTGCTGTCAATATTGACTACAGTATCTACATGGTTAACAGAGTGTGGGGTTTCACTCGAACTCCACTGACAACTTGAGATTTTGAGTGTGTGATCTTGATGTTTGCCATGGCAGTTCATGGCCAAATAAAGGCCTTTAGAGTCTGCTGACCATAGTGACCTGTTCAAAAGTTATCAAAATTTAGATTGTAACAATACACTTTTTTGTTCCTGTCATGCCACTTTACATTAATTCCTGAAAAGCATCTGAAGGGTTAATGAACTACCTGAAAGCAATTTTGAATGTTGGGGGGAGCGGTTTTTAAAATTTCTTTCACTTTTGGGGGTTACCAATATATAGCACCCCAAAGTAACTTCAAAACTGAACAGGTTCCTAAATAAATGGGTTTTATAAATTTCCTTGAAAAAATGAAATATTACTGCTACAATTTTAAACCTTCTAAAATGCGAACAAAATAAAAAAACTTTTACAAATGGTGCTGATGGAAAGCAGACATGAGGGAAATGTTATTTATTAGTGATTTTATGTGGTAGGACTATCTGGATTACAGGGATAATCACTCAAAGTTTGAAAATTGCAATTTTTTTTCTTCAATTTTTTTAAACATTTCTGGTATTTTTTATAAATGAATGCAAAACATATCAACCTAAATTTACCATTCCCACAAAGTATTATGTGTCACGAAAAAACAGTCTCAAAATCAGTAGGATATATTGAAACATTTCAGGGTTATGACTGCGTAAAGTGACACGTCAGATTTTTTAAAATTGACCGGGTTAAAAAACCAAGTGTAATGTTTTACAAGTGATCCGTTTTACTACAGACCTATACTGGAGTGCTGTTATATTGTTGTATACCCTGTTACTTTTGATTTGAAAAGTCAGTATTTGGTCAACCATCGGGTGGTCGGCTATTGGGTGGTCAGTAGTGATGAGCGAGTGTACTCGTTCCTCGGGTTTTCCTGAGCACGCTCGGGTGGTCTCCCGAGTATTTGTAACTGCTCAGAGATCTAGTTTTCATCGCCTCAGCAGCATGATTTACGGCTACTAGACAGCTTGAACACATGTGGGGATTCCCTAGCAACCAGGCAACCCCCACATGTACTCAGCCTGGCTAGTAGCTGTAAATCATTCAGCTGCTGCAATGAAAACTAAATCTCCGAACACTAACAAATACTCGGAGACCACCCGAGCGGGCTCTGGAAAACCCGAGGAACGAGTACACTCGATCATCACTAGTGGTCAGCTATTAGTCAGTTTATCAGGTAGAATTTAAAAACGATCATTTTGGTTAAAATTATCTGAATCGTTACCCTAAGGGAGAACTTTGACTTTAGTGGGGCAAGCTGAAGCTAAAACCTGAAACTTTGGATCACGTTTGACCTTTTTTTTTTTTCCTGACAATGTCCATCTTTTTAACCTCGCACAATAGCGGATACAGCCTGAAACCATGATTGAGTCATTATTTGGGGGCGCACATGTGATCCAAGCTTAACGTTTTACACTTATCAAAAAGTAAACCCCAAACCTTTTTTGTCATGAAAAATAACATACGGATAGTACTCCCCTGGTCTGGTGCTGCTGCCCTGATCTCTGTTTTTATTGCAGCATTGACGTCATGTCAGCAGCTCACGTCCCTGCTGCAGCCAATCACTGAGCTTGTGCTTTTGCGTTGGCTGAGCCACTGAGCTCAGTCATTGGCTGCAACTGTGATGTCACCACTACCGCCATAACACTAAGGCTACTTTCACACTAGCGTCGGGAACAACCCGTCGCTGCGCGTCGGGCCGACGTTCCCGACGCTAGTGTGGTCTCCGCCGCACAACGGGGGCAGCGGATGCATATTTCCCACGCATCCGCTGCCCCATTGTGATGTGCGGGGAAGTGCGGGGAGGTGGGGGCGGAGTTCCGACTGCGCATGCGCGGTCGGAAAAAGCGGACCGTCGGGAGCAAAAAACGTTACATGTAACGTTTTTTTCTCCCGACGGACCGCTACCATACGCCCAAACGCCGCCAAACGCATTCACCGTTTGGAAATGCGTCGCAAATGCGTCGCAAATGCGTCGCTAATGTTACTCTATGACGAAACAACGTATCCAGCAAAAACTTTTGCTGGATGCGGCGTTTCGCAAAAACGACGCATTTGCGACGTATTGCAGTTAACGCTAGTGTGAAACTAGCCTAAGGCTCCAATTCATGAAAGCTTCTATGCCACAATTGTGGTGTAAAAGGCTTTTAATTTTTTTTTGCGCAGTATGAGGAGACGCACGAAGTTTGTGAATTGATGTCTTTACACCATCAGCTCCGGCAAAGTGAGCACAGTGGAGGCATGGCTCTCTGCTCGTCAATTTTATGATAAGTGGCATTCCTTGTGCCACAAATTATATTCCAGACCGTGACTGGAGTAAGATTTGTGGTGAGATGTACGGAGGTGCACACCACTTCGCGCCATGTCTGAGTCCTTCAGGCCTGCACTTCCGAGCAAATCAGGTGCCTCACACTCAAAATTCCCGTTTAAGCTGTCCATACACAATGAGGTAGCTGTTGGACGAACGTTCAGCGATGTCTCATGACTGCCCCATACACACGAATACTCTGCTTAGCCTATGGTTTTCTTGGAAGGAGTGTTGAAATCTATTGCCAGACGCCTTACAGCATCTTATCCCTCTTACAAACCTATAGATTGAGCTTTGAAGTTCCATCTGCCTAGTCCTTCTCTTCTCCTGACATCACCTGTCTGGGCAGAGCTGGAAGGCCTCATAAACATTGAATGGTCCTGCCAAAATTGGAAAGTTTGTCCCGCCTTCATCTATTGTGTGGGGCAGGGCCGTGGCGTCGGTAAGCCAAACCTCCGACTCCTCAATTTCCCTGACTTCCCGACTAACGCCCTCATATATTCTTCACTACTGAGCATGTGCATAAAGTGCAGCACAAATTCATCTGAACTAAAAGCCGAGATCCTTACATCAGGAACACAACAGACCTTTATAGGACATTTCATAACTTTCCCAATTTTTTTTATGAAAAAATATTCAGCCCATCCTGCACTGAACTACTGTACCCAATTTATTATATAATTTCAGAGTTTGTCCATTTTATACCGACTCCACCAAAATGGACACCGACTCCACAACCCTAGAGTGGGGGGGACCGTTAGTCCCTTGTTGTCATGTGGTTGCACAATTTTGGTATTTTTCTGGTACCACTTGTATATCATCACTACTTGATTCAGATTAATTGGTGTGTTAGATTTATAGATAGATATAGACTTCTAACATACTTGTCCTTCTTATATTGTATCAGTGTATCAGGTCTTCTATTCTTTTGTTATTTTTTTTTTTCTTCTGAGAGGTTTGTGTCACAAAATGCTGTTGGGTCGTGATTTCTCCCCCTACACATTTGTTATAATGTAATAGAGGAAACTGCATGTGAAACTGTTTTACTTTTTGTATAAAAAAATGAGTAACAACTTGGTAATGGGTAGCCTTTACTTTTTTTGTGATATTTTTGTAAATGCCACAGTTCTCCCGAATCTGGCACTGTTGATCGATTTTTTTTGTTCTTGCGCTTCTCCGTTCCTGAGAAATGGCCCCCTCTTCCTTTAAAATAAAGGACAGTTACCTATATTATCCAAGTGGGTGTGTCCTCCTTTCTTCTCTATGGGCAACACCCAGTTTGCTAATAGGTCTAGATTTCCATGTAGTGAAGATGGGGCTGTATCTTGGTAACAAAGTTGCGCTAAAAAAAAAATTAAAGAGGGCAGATTCAGGAGAGCCGGGGCATTTACACCAGGTAAAATAATAAGTTGCATATGTTTGGCATGTGGCAGGTCCTCTTTAAATTTAATAACATGTCTTGTTACTGTCTGTCGCTTTAAGGATTTTAAAAAGTAACACAATGGATGCCCGGCTTGGATGAAAAGTGCATTGTTACGTAGGGGTTGTGCGTGTGTGCTCGGGTCAGACTGATCATGGATGCATGAGTTGGGTTCTGTTTCTACCGGTGCCGGAGAATAAAGGGAGGCGCGCGGGCAGTTATGGTGTATTTATTTCCCTCCCTGCTTGTCTCGCTGATAACTCACTGTAAAGTGGAGAGGGGAGGGCCGGTAGTGGGGGTGCAAACTGCTGACAGCACAGAGGTGTCATGCGAGAGGAATTGACACTGGCCAAGGGGTCTTGTGGGGAATATGATAATAACAATAAAAGAGATATATCGCTCCCCCGCCACAGCCATTCAAACCTTTTTACAGTCAGTTCAAACATATAAAACTTTATTGCTCCTGCGGATAACGGGAAGACTTGGAGGCAGCGTAGAATCTCGGGGCTGGCTGGGTACGCTCGCTCTTATAGCTCTGTAGTGGCATTTTAAACTTTATTGAACAAGACTTTTAGAATTGAAGGAAGTATATAAAACCGTAAATTTATTAGATTCTGTTTTTCTCCCCCCCTTCTCTCTCTTTCACTCTCTCAAGCTCTTCTCTGGAAAGTGGTTGGTTTATCAGCGCTCAGATCCCAGAGCCGCCTGTTACTGAAGTGCTGACATTTTGGGTTCTTGAGTTAATGTGAAAGAAGGTGACAGAGATTCCATTAGAGTCAGAGCTGTTTAAAGGGATCATGCAGCATTTACAAGGAAACTACGGCGAAGATCCGGAGTGAGTGAGGCGGAACCAAGATCCATTATTTAACTGTTTATTTCCATGCCCATTGTATATGGATGATGGGTATCCAGCCTAGCGGTAACAGCTTGCACATATCTCAGTACCAGTAGCTGGTGGGATATCCAAGGAACTAAACGATGACGTTTTCATATACCCATGTATCAATTGGACATGTCGGAACATTATTTAGGGAGACAGTTGTACCAGTCTTCTGCCCATCAACTTTGACGGACATTTCTGTAATGTAGACAATACGATCTAATGGCATCCCATAAAGTAAAATACAGACCTCTTTTAACCCATTCTTGTTTTTGCTTTTTTGCACGTTCGTTTTTTTTCTTCCACTTCAAAGAGCTATAACTTTTTTTTTTTTTTTTTTTTTATTTGTCAGCACAGCAAAAGGAGGGAATTATTGCAGAATGAGTTGTAGTTTTGAATGACACTGTTCATATAATGTGCTAAAAAATGTGAAACAAAAAAACAAAAATGCAATGTTGCCACAGTTTTCTTGACTTTTGTTTTTATCGTGTGCAATGATATGGTTAAAATGGAAACGTGATTCTCTAGATCAGTACATGTAGAGCACTATCAAACTTGCATAGAAGGTTTTTGTGGGTTTTTTATGGAAATTTTTAAGAAAAAATATAGCCCTCTGTTTTCTGGGACCTGTTATGTTATTGCTTTCTTTTTCTCCATCAACTAGTTGGCCCGTAAGAAATTTTCGCACATTGGTTGTCGAGGGGGGGGGGGGGGCGCACAGGCAATTTCAGGAGAATCAAGCTGGTCAAATGTTAATGTGTTTAATGAGATGATGAACACAGAGAGGTACTTATTAGTGACTAGATGGTGGCCCGATTCTAACGCATCGGGTACTCTAGAATATGTATGTAGTTTAATTATGAAGTTTTCAGAATAATGCAATTTATACACAGGATTTGGCCGGCCGGGCGCGACCGATTAGTGAAGCGTGGTTCAAATTCCGCGCCAATTCGCGGCCGGACTGCGCCTGTCCCTTATTGGTCACGCCCAGCCCCGAACAATCAGTGAAGCCAGGGCCGGCTCCAAGTTTTTGAGGGCCCCGGGCGAAAGAGTCTCAGTGGGCCCCCCCCCCTGTATAGCACAGGCCACGTAGTGTATAGCACAGGCCACGTAGTGTATAGCACAGGCCACGTAGTGTATAGCACAGGCCACGTAGTGTATAGCACAGGCCACGTAGTGTATAGCACAGGCCACGTAGTGTATAGCACAGGCCACGTAGTATATTGCCCAGCCATGTATATAGCACAGCCACGTAGTATATAGCACAGCCTATGCAGCACAGCCCGCGCAGCGTGCAGCGCAGCCCGCACCATATCCCTGTTCAAAAAAATAATTAAAATAAAAAAGTTATATACTCACCCTCCGGCGGCCCCCGGATCCTCGCGAGGCGTTTAGCGATGCTCCTCGAGACGCTCTGATCCCAAGAATGCATTGCGGTCTCGCGAGACCGCCACGTCATCTCGCGAGACCGCAATGCATGGCCCGGAGCGTCGCGAGGAGCGGGAAAGGCGCCGGAAGGTGAGTATATAATGATTTTTTATTTTTTTTAATTATTTTTAACATTAGATCTTTTTACTATTGATACTGTATAGGCAGCATCAATAGTAAAAAGTTGATCACACCGGGTTAATAGCCGCGTTAACAGACTGCGTTACACCGCAGCATAACGCTGTGTAACGCAGCCATTAACCCTGTGAGCGCTGAAAGGAGGGGGCACTGACAGAGTAGGAAGGGGCAAATTCGCGGCCGGACTGTGCCTGTTGCTGATTGGTAGCGGCTGGCATGGGATTTCCGAGACAGACAAACAGACGGAAGTGCCCCTTAGACGATATGATATAGAGAGAGAGAGAGAGAGAGAGAGAGAGAGAGAGATAGATTTGCTTGGGTTTTCTCCAGCACGCTCGGGTTACCTCCGAGTATTTATGACTGCTCGGAGATTTAGTTTTCATGGCTGGCAGCTGAATGATTTACAGCTACTAACAAGGCTGAGTACATGTGGGGGTTGCCTGGATGGTAGGGAATTCTCACATGTAATCAAGCTGTTTACTAGCCGCAAATCATTCTGCTGAGGCACTGAAAACTAAATCTCTGAGCAGTCATTAATACTTGGAGGTCACCCGAGCGTGCTCAGGAAAACCCGAGCAACGAGTACACTCGCTCATCACTAGTATTTATATATGTAGATTGGTTTGATAAGTAGAGGCTAATAAAATGTCTTGAGATTGTGATGCCACCTGCAGGTTATTGTTTTTTTTCTGCAGGTTTCTGAAAATGTATGTTTAAACTGTATTTATTGATCAAATCGTGAATGTGTGGTTTTTGTGTCTTTTCTTGCTGAAGGGGGCAAATTTACCTTTCAAGTGGTGTATTATTTGCGTGTGTGGGGCAAAGTAATCACCGAAAAAGCAATGCATGTTTACAAATGTGTTTGCATATGTGACTCACCTGCAGTGAGTGAAGTGTGCAATCCTCCAATGTGCCTGAAATCGGCTGGACAAGGAGTTCAGCAAGCTGGAAAGCCCCCAAGGCAAATGGTAGGATTTGTTTGTGATGTCTGTAAGCAGCTTTGGGGTAGTGTGGTGCCACCTGCAGGTCATTTTTCCTTACTGCAGGCTTATGGAAATTAGTGTTTAAACTGTATTTTGTGATCACATCGAGGATGTGTAGTTTGTTTGGCTATTTTCTTGCTGAAGGGGGCAAGTATACTTTTCAAATGGTGTATTATTTGTGTTTGTAGGTGCAGTATGAACGGAGATTCGAAGTAATCACCGAAAGAGTGTTTAGAAATAATATAGAAGGATAGAGCTATGTAAGGGCTTGTATTTACATGATGAGCTTTTCATCAACAGTCTTTTGTTTTTTTTCACAACTTTCTTATGGAGGTGTGGCAACCAACAAAAACAAGTTGTGTCCTCCCCATCACTCTTTCTACTGTATTTACAGTTCCAGTTATTTCATTCTATATATTTTGACACATCGACTAATAGAGAAATGTGTGAAATGGATATTCATTGGTCGCGGCCACTGTCTGTCATGGAATCCAAGTCGCTGATTGGTCGTGGCAAAACAGCCACGACCAATCAGCGACGGGCACAGTCCGACGGAAAAATGGCCGCTCCTTCCTCCCCGCAGTCAGTGCCCGCTCCATTCTCCCCTCGAGTCAGCGCTCACACAGGGTTAATGGCAGCGGTAACGGACCGCGTTATGCCGCGGTGTAATGCACTCCGTTACCGCCGCTATTAACCCTGTGTGACCAACTTTTTACTATTCATGCTGCCTATGCAGCATGAATAGTAAAACGATCTAATGTTAAAAATAATTTAAAAAAAAAATCGTTATATACTCGCCGTCCGTCGGCCTCCGGATCGACAACAGGCCTTTCCCGCTCGCGACGCTCCGGTAACCAGTACATGCTGCGATCTCGCGAGATGATGATGTAGCGAGACCGCTACGTCATCATCTCGCGAGACCGCAATGCACTCTTGAGACCGGAGCACACTAGCACCGTCGGTAACCGCTTCGCTTGGATCCGGGGGCTCCGGAAGGTGAGTATATAACTATTTTTTTTTTTTTTTTTTTAACAGGGATATCATGCCCACATTGCTATATACTGCGTGGGCTGGGCAATATACTACGTGGCTAGGCAATATACTACATGGGCTGTGCTATATACTACGTGGCTGGGCAATATACTACATGGGCTGTGCTATATACTACGTGGCTGGGCAATATACTACGTGGCTGGGCAATATACTACGTGGCTGGGCAATATACTACGTGGCTGGGCAATATACTACTTGGCTGGGCAATATACTACGTGGCTGGGCAATATACTACGTGGCTGGGCAATATACTACGTGGCTGGGCAATATACTACGTGGCTGGGCAATATACTACGTGGGCTGGGCAATATACTACGTGGCTGGGCAATATACTACGTGGCTGGGCAATATACTACGTGGCTGGGCAATATACTACGTGGCTGGGCAATATACTACGTGGCTGGGCAATATACTACGTGGCTGGGCAATATACTGCGTGGCTGGGCAATATACTACATGGGCTGTGCTATATACTACGTGGCTGGGCAATATACTACATGGGCTGGGCAATATACTACATGGGCTGGGCAATATACTACATGGGCTGTGCTATATACTACGTGGCTGGGCAATATACTACATGGGCTGCGCAATGTACTGCGTGGGCTGCGCAATGTACTGCGTGGGCTGTGCTATACACCAGGGTGGATTGATTTAAATCACGCCGATTTAAATCATGATTTAAATCACGATTTAAATCAAAAGATTTTTTTCTATTTAAATCGGATCGATTTAAATCATGATTTTAATCATGATTTAAATCACTGATTTACATCAAAAGGTTTTTTTTAATATAAATCACGATTAAAATGAGAAGTGAGAGCAGTGCGCATGTGCGCCCATAGTTACACGGACGAAACTAGGGGCAACGATCTAACGCCAGGGTGAGGGGGGGGGACCCCAAAGTAAGTAAAAATCTTTTTTGTTTTACTATATGGCAATAGGTAGGTGTTTAAAAGCAGCATGTCTTAATTGTATAAACTATTAATAGCCTCCACATTTTGTTCATACTGCCCCTTTAATTCCACACTTCTAGCTTGGTTTCACTTTTGGTTTAGTTTCTTTTTCCATTCAGTTGACATGCCCAAACTTGTTGGATAGTCAGCATCCTACAGAAACCTCTGGAAGAGCATGGCATTGTGAATGTTACACATATACAGCCTTTATTCTACTGAGTTAAACAACTCAGCTTTATCTCATGATGGAAGAACCTTTGGATGGTAAAATATTTTCCTCAAAAAGCAGTTTATTGAAAAAAATCCGATTTAAATCAAAAAAATCCGATTTAAATCAAAAAAATCCGATTTTTTTTGATTTTTAAAAAAAAACCATTGATTTTTATCCACCCTGCTATACACTACGCATACATATTCTAGAATACCCAATGCGTTAGAATCGGGCCACCATCTAGTGTGTGTGTGTGTATATGTGTGTGTGTGTATATATATAATATATGCGCACACACACACACACACACACACACACACACACACACACACACACACACACACACCTACCTTTTATTTTTATTTTTTTTTATCAAATTGGAAAACTAAAAAGTAATAAAATATAGATGGAGATAGCTAGAACTTTTAAATATCTTTTTTTTATTGTTTTTTTTTTTGTTTTCCATTTGGGCATGTGAACCAGCGATTGTTTGGTAGTTCTATGAACTGCAATGCTGTTGTGTGAATAAAGATGATGATGTTTTCCTATGAAGCATAGCTGTGAGCAGAGTTTCATTATACAGCTAGGCCTCTGGCTGCCTTTACAACCCATTGGTATCCTGTAATTGCATTGTAGGCTGCCAATGTAAGCCTTTGTGACAGTGAAGTGGTTAAACAGCAATAATTTGAGCAGGCTGCAATGGCTGATGTTAAAGAGATGCTGGCTGTTACAGGCTCAGCTCAGCTCTTGAGCCTGTAATATGCGTAGGGACCCAACTTGGAATGTACAGTTAGATCCTTTTTTGGAAAAGATTAAAGGGGTTCTGCTGGAATATAATGAAAATATTGTCATGTATAAACTCCTCCTAAATACCATTAATTATCATATATGATTCATTTTGCATAGCGAAGTGATGTCTATGGAAGTACAGTGACTGCAGTCTTGTTACAGATAAGTTTGTTCTAGAATGTTAATAGGGCAAGTGCCTGTGAGCATGTGCAGAAGGAAGCTCCGCTGCTGTGACCTGCAGATAGTGGACACTACATGGTATCTACAAGTCACAGCAGTGGAGCTTCCTACTGCACATGCTCACAGGCACTCACCCTATTAACATTCTAGGACAAACTTTTGTAATTCTATAGAGATCACCTCCCTAGGCAAAATGAATGAGATTTGCTAATTAAGGTACCGTATTTAGGAGTTTATTCATAATGACCTTTTTCTTTCTACACTGTGTTCCAAATTATTATGCAAATAATATTTCCCCCTATTTTCTCTAAATTACCTGTCTGAATTGCAGTCATTGTTATTTTCCAGTCATCTACTATTCTAGTATAATTGCAATGTTTTGGAACAAACTGCCTATGAAAACAGTATCTTTTTTAAAAAAAAAATAAACACTCAAAATGCATGTTCCAAATT
This sequence comes from Ranitomeya variabilis, assembly GCF_051348905.1. NCBI lineage: Eukaryota > Metazoa > Chordata > Amphibia > Anura > Dendrobatidae > Ranitomeya > Ranitomeya variabilis. The sequence continues at coordinate 68,659,477 of NC_135239.1, read as the reverse complement.
ATTATGCACAGCAGAGTTTTCAACCTTTTTTTTTTATTATTTTGAACAAAAAATGGTGAATTGTGAAGTTATAAGCATTATCAGCTTATTACAAAATGAAATCAAACAGTTTTCAAGTGAAAACTTTATTCTAGGTGATGTTACATTTGCACATAGGACCCCTTGTTCGAAAGAAGCTTCTGAACTCTCTCGTCCATTGAATTTGTCAGTTTTTGGATGGTTTCTGCTTCAATTGTTTTGCATGTGGACAGAATACCCTCCCAGAGCTGTTGCTTAGATATGAACTGCCTCCCGCCATCATAGACACTCCTTTTGATGATGCTCCAGAGGTTCTCAATGGGGTTGAGGTCAGGGGAAGATGGTGGCCACACCATAAGTTTGTCCTCTTTTATGCCCATAGCAGCCAGAGATGCAGATGTGTTTTTTGCAGGATGAGACGGTGCATTATCATGCATGAAAACGATCTTGCTGCGGAAAGCACGGTTCTTCCTCTTGAACCATGGCAGGAAGTGTTGTTTTAGAAACTCCACATAGATTATGGAGTTCATCTTTACCCCTTCAGGGATCATAAAGGGGCCGACAATCTCTCTCCCCATGATTCCAGCCCAAAACATTACTCCACCTCCTCCTTGTTGGCACCTTGGCCGTGTTTTCATGGGGTGTCCATCAACCAGCCATCCACCACTCCATCCATCTGGACCATCGAGCGTTGCACAGCACTCATCGGTGAACAAAACAGTTTGGAAGTCAGTCTTCATGTATCGTTTGGCCCACTGGAGCCATTTCTGCTTGTTGCAGTGGATAGAGGTGGTCGACAGGATGGCTTACGCACAGCTGCAAACCTCGGAAGGACCCTGCATCTTGTTGTTCTGGGGACGTTGGAGGCACCAGCAGCTTCACAAACTTGTCTGCTGCTATGACAAGACATTTTTGCAGCTGCTCTTTTAACCTTACGCAATTGCCTGTTGGAAAGAGTCCTCAATTTTTCCTTATCAGCACGCACACGTGTGTGCTGGGAATTAGCTACATACTTCTTGATTGTGCGATGATCACGATGAAGTGTCTTGGCAATGTTGATTGTAGTCATGCCTTGACCTAAATACTCCACAATTTGTTGCTTCTCAGCAGCCGACACATCCTTTTTCTTTCCCATTTTGGCAATAAATGTAGGCTGCTTAATAATGTGGAACAGCCTTCTTAAGTAGTCTTGCCTTTATTTGGACACACCTGCCAAACTAATGTGCACAGGTATCTGCAATTGCTTTCAGTGATATAAAGAGCCCTGACACACATCACCATCAATGAGTTTAAATGACAAACAAAAAAATTCTAACCTTATCACTCCTAAACTCTTTGTGCATAATAATTTGGAACACAGTGTATGTTTGTTTTTTTCTAATCTCAGAGAACCCCTTTAATATTGGTCTGTAATGCAATAGCCAAATGAAAGCTAAAGTACTTTCTCTGATCAGCACATCTGGTTTGATAGTTTTTGTTTTTTTTTGCACATTTATTATTTTTTATATCCCGGCAATGACTTGCATATGAAATATGTGAATTTGAATAATGAAATCCAAGTGATAATTGCAATAAAATTATGAAATAATTAAAAACACCACAGGTGTGCTGTCCTAAGAAAGTAACCAAGCTGACTTGCAGAATGGCAGGAACTCTAGTGGTGCTGCCTAATGTCTGCGTGGTGTCTCCCAACCCCCTCAGTCTTCTGTTTCATTATACAGATTAGCCATTTGGAAATTAACCTCTGTTCTGCATGAATTAATACTGCTACTAATTATTATTTCTATAGCCTAGATGGCATAACATGCAAGATGGGTAATATAAAAAGACCTAAGTGAAGTTTGTGGTTATACACGCAAGTTTTGTACTTAAAGAGGTTGTCCACAACTTTATTATTTATGACCTATCCTAGGGCTATGTCATCAATGTCTGATCAGTCTGGGTCTGGGTGCTTGTTTATCAGATAGGTGTGGTCCTGTGTACTGGCAACTGAACTTCTGGCTTGTGCTCTACTCAAAAGAGCATTTTCTGTGTCTGCAAGTGACCAGTGTTGTGTGAAATGGGCTGACTGGTATAGTTCAATAGCAGCACAGTGGCTCAGTGGTTAGCACTATTGCTTTGCAGCGCTGGGGTCTTGGGTTCAAGTTCCACCAAAGACAATATCTGCAAGGAGTTTGTATGTTCTCCCCGTGTTTGCATGGATTTCATTGGGTTCCCCGATTTTCCTCCCACATTCCAAAGACATACTGATTGGGAGCCCCAATTAGAACAGCGATAATAATGTCTGTAAAGCACTGTGGAATATGAACATGACTATACAGTCGTGACAACAAGTGTGGGCACCCTTGAAATTGTTCCAGAAAATTTAATTATTTCTCCCAGAGAATTATTGCAATGACATTTTTTGTTATACTCCTGTTTCTTTCCTTTGTGTGTAATGGCACAGCACAAAAAAAGGCAAATTGGACATAATTTCACCCAAAAACCCAAAAATGGGCCTGACAAAATCGTTGGCACATTTCCAAAATTATGGGTAAACCACTTTTTCAAGCATGTGGTGTTCGTTCAAACTCACCTGTGGAAAGTAACAGGTGTGGGCAATATGAAAATCACTCCTGAAATCAAACAAGAAAGGGAGAAGTTGACTCAATCTTTTCATTGTGTGTCTGTGTGTGTTCCACCCTAAACATGGAGAACAGAAAGACAAGAGAACTGTCTGAGGACTTGTAACCTTGAGTATTGATATTTTTCAACAATATTGGTTCTCAAGTCCAGATCCAGGTATCTTGATGTTCCTTTGTCCATGGTGCACAACATAATCAAGAAGTTTACAACCCATTGCGCTGTAGCTAATCTCTCTGGATGTGGACGGCAAAGAAAAATTGATGAAAGGTTTAAACGCAGGATAGTCGGGATGGTGGATAAGGAGCCCCAATAAAGTTCTAAAGAAATTCAAGCTGTCCTGCAGGTTCAGGGTGCATCAGTGTCAGCGAAAACTGTCTACATTTGAAATGAAACGCTATGGCAGGAAGCCCAGGAGGACCCAACTGCTGACAGACTATAACATGCTAGACTGCAGTTTGCCAAAATGTATGTGACAAAGCCAAAATTCTTCTAGGAAAGTGTCTTGTGGACAGATGAGACCTAGGTACCGCTTTTTCTTTTTAGTGAAGCCCATTGGTTTACTGAAAACTGAATGAGGCCTACAAAGAAAAGAACACCGTACCTACAGTCAAATATTGTGGAGGTTCAAAGATGTTTTGGGGTTGTTTTCTGCCTCTGGTACTGGGTGCCTTGATTGTGTGCAAGGCATCATGAAATCTGAAGATTACCAAGGGATTTTGGATCACAATGTAGTGCCCATTGTCAGAAAGTTGGGTTTGCGTGATTGGTCTTTCATCAGTACAATGAACCCAAACATACTTCCAAAAGCACCAAGAAATGGATGGAAACAAAGAACTGTAGCGTTCTGAAATGGCCAGCAATGAGTCTGGATCGAAATCCCATGGAACACCTTTTGAGAGATCTTAAAATTGCTGTTGGGAGAAGGCACCTGAGACATGGAACAGTTTGCCAAAGAGTGGTCCAAAATTCCAGTTGAGAGGTGCACGAAGCTTGTTGATGGTTATAGGAAGCAATTGTATGCAGAGATTTATTCCAAAGGGTGTGCAACCAAATATTAAGTTGAGGGTGCCAACAATCTTGTCCAGCCCATTTTTGGGATTTAGTATGAAATTATGTCCAGTTTTGTCCTTTTTTTTTCTGTTTATTTTGTGGTGTTCCAATACACATACAGGAAATAAACGTATATATAACAAAACAAATGTAATTGCAATCATTTTCTGGGGGAAATACCGTACTTCATTTTCTGGAACCATTTTAAGGGTGCCAATACTTTTGGCCATGACTGTATAAGCATAATAAATATAAATAGCCAAGCCAGCCTTCTTCTTGATCCATGCATCAGCCATGATAGAGAAAGGGTCTGTCTTAGGCTATGTGTACACTGCGTCCGAGCACTTTTCCTACAGTATACGTCCAGAGCTTTTGATGACCTATATACTGTAATAGTAAAGTAGAAGGTCTGCTTAACAGTGTGGGTTTACTGCTTAAAGGGTACCTGTCAGCAGGATTGTTCTCAGTAACCTACACAGAGTGTCAAGTCGGCACCGTTATACTGATTAAAACGATACTTTGGTTGATGAAATCCATCTTGTGGTTGTTGTGTAATCCTTCTTGTGGTGCTTCGGGGTGGCCTGTGGGCGGGGCTTTGTGGTTCTCTGCTTACATATTCATCTTTCTGGGCTTATGACATGTCACTGATCCCTATTTTTACATACTGCATATAATATTGTGTGGAAAAAAAATATTAACATTCATCATGCATGCGCTGGCGGTGCCTGTGCTGTAGCACAATAATATGCATATATTCATTTATTATTTAATCATATAGTATTGTGGGGAGAAAAAAATATATATTTTTCATCCAAATGGCGATTGCATCTTTTCAGTAGCATCTATCGCTTTCTAATAGATGCTACTGCGCTGGTGCCATATTGCTAAAGGAAAAAAAAATTTAGCTCCACCAAAATGGCGCCTGCATCTGCGCAGTGACATATATTGGTGATACATGCCTCTCTGCACAGGTGTCGCCAGCACCATTTTGATGGAGCCAATTTTTTTTTTTTTTACCAGTGAAACAGACAAAAATCCCAACGTTTTGGCCACTTTACAGGAAAGTGCAAAATAGCCTGTTTGTTTTTAGTTGTGTATTGTTTTTGTGTTTTGTTTTTTTAGCTAGAAACATTTGAAAACCTCAATTGTTTTTAAAGGGCACTTTTTTTCAACAATGCACTAGACATCTGATTACGTATGTGTATTTGTACGGAGTCTTCCTCTATGTGTTTATTAATCTGTAATAACTGCATGTGACCTACTGTATATTGTCAATTCCTCTTCATTCTGGAAAGGGCGATTTACTGGGGCTGAGAAGTAGTTTGTGAGAAGCGTGCCTCCTCGTTCCTGATCTTGGCATTGCATTCGTTATTCTCTGCTTTATAGAACATTAGCATTCTCTAGATGGAGAACCCTTGATTTCCTAGGGATGACTCCTAGCTATCTGCCATGGTTAGAGTTTGCATTGCTTTTCCTCCACATGTCTATTTATCTAGTTTTCTCATTTCGTTGCCTGCTGTCACCCGACGGAGCATCATGTGCCACCTGGACGTATAAAGGCATGTGGCACACACTGTGAGACGGATGTTTGTCTAATAAAATATATTGTCTTGTTAGAAGCGATACGGCTGCCCTACTTCTCTGCACATGGCACTTTTTTTTAATTTATTTTTTTTTTTTAGGCTCCATAAGGCTGATCTGGTAATGTTCCACTTGTTAGCGTTACATGCCGGCTCAGAGTAAACCACGGATTTCTTGGTTGCTTTTTCTGGGAGTGAACCGGTTAATCATGGTTATTGCCTTCAACTTATTAATATTCCCGTCTCTGTGTGTCCTGGGCTGACGCTCTGTCTCCCGGTCGGGTGAAAATCATTTCCTTGCCCAATTCCCTCCTGAGATTTATTTGTCTGACCCACACAGGAGCCAGAGCAAGGGAACAAAACAGAGAGAGAGAGGAAGGCGAAGCTGGAAACCTGAACGGAATAGCAAAGAGGCTGATGGCACTGTAGAGCGACTTGTACCATGGACTTTTCCTTCTCTCCCCGCGTAAAGCGAAGAGCGGGAGAGAGATTGTCTAGGGCAGAGGGAAAGTCAGTATGTGTTGAATGTTTCATGAGGTGGATATTCTCATTGCAGCTCCTCTGACAGTGAGATCAGAATACAGATTATAAACTGGGCTTGCCCGTGACGTCCTCACCCATCTATATACTCCTTTTCTTTGTCTAGCTTCACCCATTTGTTTACGTGCGTGTGTAATCCAGGCCCTCCCTCCTGTCCTCCTGCTTTAGTGTCTTTCCACGGCACATAAATTATCCATCTTCCCTATGTTTTATGATGGAAACATTAGTCCACAGCAAACACTTGTGGGCTGCAGGTTGCCCAGTGGGAGTTTTAAAATGGCTACATCGTTTTTCAGTGAAGGAGAATTGGCTGCTCCATGTGGTCCCCTGCTCCTCTCTGGCATCCTCCATCATTATTCTCTCCTCTGTCCATAGTTCCGCTCAATATCTCCAGCCCCTGAGCTAATTTCCCATCCATAAACCTGCTGAATTACTCCCGGGAAGCTGTGTGAGTGGAGACCTCTCTGCTGCTTCTCAAGGCTTGGATTCCCATTCACCCAGCGGACACAATTACCGCAAACACTTACGGTGGCAGGGCACTGATTCCTAACCATTCCAGAGCGTGACCATTTACTCATTTATCACAGGGAATGGGGAGAAAGAAAGACAAAATGAAAAAAAAAAAAATGGATTACCAATAGAATGGTAGCATTAAAAGTAAGAAAAATGTCACAAAATGCACAAAGGGCAGGCGCTAAATATGGAATGTAACAAAGAACCCTGTGGAAGACAACTTAACTGTTCGTTTTAGTTACATACTTTTTTTTATATACGGTATATAATTTTTTTCACAGAATTTTTCAGTTTATTTTTACTCTGTACGGCTTATGAAAAATCACCAACAAGTTGCTGTTGACACATCTGTCTGCGTCTTTCATTTTAGTACATTAAGTGCATAATGGCATCTGCAAATGTCGGTTTTCTCGATGGCCCTAAATGTTACATGAACTTTTAGAAATCAGTGTAGCCTGTTAAGAACAACCTCTATCTATCTATCTATCTATCTATCTATCTATCTATCTATCTATCTATCTATCTATCTATCTATCTATCTATCTATCTATCTATCTATCTATCTATCTACCTATCTATCTATCTATCTATTACATATCTTATTTATTATTGATTCTGGAGTCCTATCACACAGCCGTCTCTCAAACTTCATGCTTCGTCATCCTTGGGGTTTCACATCAAATATTCACATTTTCTGGGGCTGAACCTACTTTATTTTTATTTTTTATCTGCCATTGGAGGACAAAACCACATGACGTGATTTCACATGGATGAAGGCCGAATTCAGACATCCTTGTATGGACCGCAATGCACAGACTATCCCACAGTTATCCCGACAAACTCAACAGCCTCACAGATCTATATGTAGATGTTGAGTTTTTTTTGGGGGGGGGGAATCTCAGGCCAATTCATACATCATGGTCTCGGGTGACTGTTCACATGTTTGTTTTTTGTTGTTTTTTTTTGCTGACCGAGTGGTCCATGCAAAATTGCGGAAACATGTTCGATATTGATCCAAGTGACGGATTAAACTCGTCGATATAGTCAATGAGTCTGTGAAAAAAATCAGAACACTCGGATGCCATCCAGAAAAACGGACTGATACCTAAATGAGGCCGTGGGGTGAATTTTATTCTGGCCAGCTATTGTTCATGAGTGTTCCGAAAATTTCTCGTACCTGTTAATCATGCAGTGTAAACGTTCTTTCTTTCGGGGACATAATTAAGCTTACGGTACTTAAAAATCATTGTTCTCGGCAGCACCTTATCCTGTGTAAGCGGGACAACTGTTACCGAGGACAATAGCAACCCAAGTGCAAAGAAAGATCTATTACTGACTGTTCTGTGGACTTTGGAGATGCAGTTTGCCTGATTAAGCAGGTTATTAAACTACTGCTGATCGGCATTCATTTAGCGGCCACCATCAACTAGTGTAAACCCACCCCTAAGGTGTTGTCCAAGATTAGAAAGACATTCATCTTTTTTTCCAAAAAGTGTCCCATCTTTCTACAAGTTGTGAGTTATTACATCTCTGCTGAATTGAAGTGAATAGAGCTGAGCTGTAACTCCTCTAGATACTAGACACGTTCAACACGTTAGCCTTCATGCTTTTTATAAACTTTTTGCAAGAAATCTAGACTTTATATTTTTTTTACATTTGGTATTTTTAAAGTTGTTTTAGTTTATTTTGTTTCGAAAAGGAAGCCATATATAAGGTGGCTTACAGATCCATTTGTCCTTGGACCCCATACATGTTTCTGAACTTTATCTGTCAACGCTCGGAATCATTGTAGGAGAGGGATGGCCATACATATTCGATAGAAATAGGTTGATGGTTGGACAACTGTTGAATAAACGATCACTTCCCTTATGCAGCCAGACACATTAGTATATGCAGTTCCTACACATGTTCAATGACATCTGATGAAGGGCGAATGGAGAACATGAGGTTTTTTTTCAAATATTTTCCTTCAACTATTTTTGTGAAAATGTCAAATTTGTCCGTTGTGTTTTTTTTTTTTTTGTGTTTTAATTCGAGAAGATAACAGTCAGCTGACATGTCCGTTCATTGAGTAAATTGATTATGGTTGAAATCGTCAATTTTCATCTGTAGTCAAACGTGTACGGCCATGTAAAGTCCTACACGTGACATGATTAAACATGTATGTCCTTTTTATGGTGTGCCTTTATAATTAGTGACAGAGGCATATATTGTGCATGTGCGGACTGCGTCATGTAGCATCCACATTGTGGTCCTTGTGCTGATGCTGGCTGGATTATTGTGTCACCGGGGCTTTGATAAGAGCTGTTTATAACCTTGGCTCAGACCATGGCCTAATCAGAAAGCAGCACATTTCCAGTGAGCGGCTGATAAGTCGCCCTTATCGCTAGCACAGAGGCAGCATCAGAACAGCATTATTATGTGGAGATGCCCCTGTCCCTCCATCCCGCCTCTTCTCCAGCTCCAGGGAGATCTTCCAAACATCATCAATCTGATGGGACAGATGGGCTGTGAAGAGGATAGACCCATTCACAGCCAGAAATTCACAGCAGAAATGTATCTTCTGCATAAAACGTGCATAGCATTGACCCTGGACCAAAATGGGTCACATGAGAATAGATTGCACAATGCTGCATTAACCTGCTGCTGATTCACCACCCATGGTAATTTATATGATGTGCTCTAACTATGGCACAGCACGGTCTATGACGCTGCAGTACTAATGCACTATATATTCTTACTGAAATCCACTTTTTAAGTATATAAAGTCCAGCAAATTATCTTAAAATAAATGGTTATTTCTAAAGATGTCAGGGCAACCAATTCTTTGTTAAAATATTCAGTAGTCGCTAAGGAATTTTCTGAATGGGGAGTCGTACATTTCTATTTCCTAGTCACATACGACTGCTAACGTAAATTTTTATTCCAATGTGCCACAATAAGTGGCCTTAGACCTTTTTAAAACTTTTAAAATGCCTGTTCATGTGCAATTATGAATGGACGTGCACAATTCTGGCTTCATTATCTCAGAAGATGGTCCTTGGCTCATCTTACATGATGGTTTTGTACCAAGCTGTTGGGTTACAACACAATTTATCAAAACCATGTAAAAAAAAATAAAAGATCACTGGTATACGCTGTTATGTCTAGAGTCAGGCCACCTCATGCACACAGGTGTGCCACCATATGATATAAGGAGTCTATAGGGAAATGCCTCCATTATACAACAGCCAGTTGGGCAAACCAATCATACACATTGAAATTGGAAGCACTCGGAGATGGACAATGTCCCCATTACGGCTGTCTACAACCCAAAGGTAGAGTGGAACCGTAATACAATAGTCTGATTTGGTTTAGCCATTATCCACAATATAACTGGCTAACAATTAGGCCTAATTAATCTATTCTTTGCAAGATAAATATGAAATATGGATCAGGTTGACTTTTTTTTTTTTTGATGACACATCACGTCTTTTGAGCTGTAAAATGGTGGTTAGACAATACTCATAGTCCAGTAATCAAGTGAAATTTCTCAGAATGATGACTGTTCTACTGTGACAGACAGTGGTGACCTTTCTGAACTGTATCTTTGGGACAACCACCTAAAATTACATTGGTTGTCCTAAAGAGGACCTGACCAGGTCAAAAGTGGCCAGTTGGGCTTATTCCTGCTGCTCCCCTGAGTATTTAGGTCCTTTTTTTTTTTTTTTTTTTTTTTTTTAAATCGAGCCATACAGTTCCAGAGATATTGGCCTGCATATTTGCTTCTCATGCTTATGGTCTTTACCACAAGGCAATTTTGCAGAACAACCCAAAGATATGGTCCCAAAGAGTCCTGTAAGCCATGCCCTATTGGTAAAGACCACAAATATTAGCACTAAAAAAGCCCATATTTTTAGAACTTTATGGCGGTTTAAAAAACCTAATAATTAAATGCTCAAGTGCAACTGGAATAAAATAAGAGGAAAAAACCTCCACTTTTGAACTGGTGACAGGTACTCTTTAAAGAAGATGGATATCATGCATACTATGGTGGAACTGTAGATCTGTCACAAAAGACTCACCTGGATCAGGTGGTTAAATTTTAAGAGGTTATTTTTTTGTTTTGTTTTTCTTTTGTTTGAGAAGTTTCATTGTATATGTTTAAGGCTGTTTTCACACATCTGACATTCATGGTTGAGCATGGACCACAATGTCTGGACTGGCCGCAGGTGACCTATCCCGAACTCCACAATTTCATGTATGCCTATTTTGCTGTTGAGTTTGGGTCAGGAGAACCACAACCAGTAAGGTCCATACTCAGATCATGAATGTTAGATGTATGAAACCGGCCTAAGTGGTTTACCTTCATTTTGGTGTTACGTAGCTGACTCGAAGCTTCAGTAGACAAAATTCAATGTTGATTATCACTATGGACTCCTTTGTGTTTCACTGCTATGCAAGTTGGGTTTGTTTTACGACGAAACCTCCATAACGTGGCATGTTCATGGCTACGTATATTTATTCAAGTCTGTGTATTCTTATACAGATTTTTATTGCTCTGCTAATTATTGCCGTAGTTGCCACCTAATTATTTTCACTTGAAATGAGCAATTAAAATTAGTAAGTAATTACATTTTGCGTGTAGTTAGCATGTATGTAAATCCCACTCTGGAGACACTTAAAGACAACTGCCGTTAATGTGTCATTATCAGACGTAACGCTGTTATGTAGTCTCAGCTGTAATCTGCACAGTGACAATTTTGGACCTAAACTAGTCCCCTAACTTGTTAAATCTTGAATAGAAAAAAAAAATTCAAGAAATGGAGTGACGTGGATTTCTTGCATTGTATTTTAATCATTCCATGTATGGTTAAGTCCAAAATTACCTCACATAGTCTTTTGAGGATCTATGTGTGTGTATTTTTTTTATTTGTGCTACACTTTTTGCTGTATCCTCCTACTGAAAGTCTAAAACCATATCAGACATCACTTCAGATGTGTAGAGGGGTATAAACATTCCCATATACCTGGGTGAAACTGCGACCTGAAAATTGCAATTACCACAAACTTACTTGGTAAGCACAGTGATTTGAGGTCCCAACAAGGTACCTGTTGAAGTCCATCTTTGACCACTTGGTACTTTTTTTTTCTAATAAAGGGCTACTAGCAAGACTGACCATAGATGTGGCGTCTATATGACCAACACATTTTTTATAAGAGGAAGGGAAGAGGGAAAAAATAATTTTCCTGCTAAGTATTTTTTTTTTCTTGTTAAAAAAAGGGTTGTTTTCTGTAAATTTGTGTCGCACCGCATTTAATTTTCTTGGATCATCTCAACCTAAAAACACTATTTTTATTCTAACTTTAACGTTAACGCCTGTGAAAAATTTGGATGCGAGATTGAGACGTTTTTCCAACCAGTAGAAATGATTTCAAATGATGACTACTGATCTTTTTTAGTGCTGTAATATTGATAAATCTCTTCACCGGATCATTGATTCATTATGGCCAGATTACTCCATGAAGATCTAATCTATTCCTTACTTTTACAACGTTAAATAAGTTTGCTTCTTATCATACCCAAAATCAAAATCGCTTTTTTTTTTCTTTGCCAGTTTGATTAATGTATGACCAGTATCGTCTCTAATAAACCAGTAAATGCCGTACACTGTTAAAATCTAAAAAAAAAAACCTGACATCAATCCTAACTTATATTTCCTGATTTTGTTAATTCAGAAGAAGAATATAGATAAGAAGATGGAGTTCTGTAAGGTGGATATACTAAACCTTCAGACCATTTGCACATATAAAGGTTTACAACATTATAAAATGTGTATATGCAATTTATTGGGCTGTAAAATCTCTGATGTAAAGTATATATTTGAATGTTTTATTTCAGAGTATACTGGGCAGCCATCACTGGGGAAAAATAAGATTTACCATCTCCCTTCGCAGATCTCTTCTCGGATAACCTATACTCATTATTTTAGTAAATGTCCTCAGTTACATCGGCGCCGGTGAGGGTAAAGTGCACTGGTTCTTAGGTTGCTGCCACCATTATTTTAGCCATAACCTCCCACCCCATTATGGCCTCCCCAACCAGAACATTAATATTGGCATCACTTTCTTCTGCACTCCTCTAAATCACTGGGTCGTGATAAATGCAGAAGCGGTGCCAAGAGCCAAGCCTTCTACAGTAGTGGAAACATTTCCATTCAGGAATAGTTGTGTGTTCTTTCCAGTCGGATTTCATTTAAATTTTTTTCTTCTTTTGTAAATTTGTAAGTTAATTCTACGTAACTGAAAATGGGCCAATTGTGTGTGGTGGCTTGGGCTATAACCGTGGCTTGTTTTCCGGTGTCTGGCCCCTCCTGCATGTGCATTGCATTGGTGTAATCAATGGTAACCCACCATTTATTTTGGACTAGTCCCCTTTTGAGAAGTCTGTATGTGATTTGTGTAATGAGTATCTGTGGCTGCATCCTCTTCAGGCTCTGACCTTTTCGCAGCTCGTTATAATCAGACGTGGTTGTGTCAGCAACGCCTCCTCACGAGATGTCTCCTACTTTAATTGTGCTGCTACCCTGAGGCTGGGATTAAAGGGACGATTCATTCCACACCTCACATCCCAGGAGTCTATACATGTCCACTGTATCCTCCAAAGGATACACACAATGAACGCTGCAGTGACACTTTCAACTCCGGCACTCAAGTAGATTGCTAGCTTCTCTGCCTTTTGGCTTGGATGACTTTAATATGCTGTGACATAGTCTTGCTGAATAAAATGGGTCACCGCACAAGGTCACAGCAATTCTAGGGTCTCACATGACATCTGTCATTCCAGGCTATGGTGGTCTCTGAAGTGGGACATGGCAAATGCAGATATTAACATATTTATGGGTTGTGGGCACATACTGGAGATGGCGCTCTCTTGACCCTGGACAACTAAGATGTATGATTGGATGGAGCCGAGTGATTGTACTTATACCGAGCAGTATAAAGGAAGCCCGTCCAGAGTTGGGATGACTTGTCACAAGACGTCAAGTTGTTTAAGTTCACCAGGCTCCTTACTTAAGATCGCTGTGTAAAGGAATAAGCGTAATAGGAGCATATTGTGTTATTGAGGCCTGTACTGGGTATTCTCTGCCAGGGAGATAATCTGATTATTGCTCTCACTATTTAATGCCGGTCTGGGAGGCAGCTGGTGATGTTTTAATGAAGCTGGAATTGTATAGTCGGCAGCGCAGGATAATCAGAAGCTGCAGAGTCAGAATCAAATTAATAATTCATGTCATTAAAGTGTGTAATTAATTCGAACAGTCCAGATGAGGGAAAACCTTTTCAGCTTTAGAAATGTATCCCGAGGGTTTGGAGAGATGTGCCAGGCGGACATGCAGTCTGTGCAGGGGTGGGGGTGTCTGGTGGTAGAAACATTAGCATAGGTCCTTTTGTTCTGGATTTTATCTTAAAGATGGCACATTCCTTCAGTTTACAGAGCGGCTCCTCAGCTCACCTCTGTGAGCACTGACCAGTGTCCCCCGGTTTGTCCTCAAGGTAGCAATGTATTGCAAGAGGCTGTCAACGCTGTTTCCTAATAATCTGTACCTCAATGGGGATGTTCAGACCCTGATCGGATGGTATGTCCAAATGAAAAATAAAGCCGAGAGAAATCAGGTCAGTGGGCGGCATAGGAAGTTTTCTAAAGCAAAAAGAAATCTAGATACTGAGTGCTGCGGACTATCGGAAACGTCACACAAATTAGTCTCGTTCTCTGCTGTTCTTCTAATCCAGGACAATGCCTAAACAGCCTGTGATACCTATTCACGTTGTAAGCTAGTTATAGTAGTACTAGATGGTGGCCCGATTCTAACGCATCAGGTATTCTAGAATATGTATGTAGTTTATTTATGAAGATTTGAGAATAATGCAATGAATACACAGGATTTGGCCGGCCGGCCGGGCTCCACCAATTAGTGAAGTGTGGTTCAAATCTGTGTCTGTCGCTAATTGTTCGTGGCCGGCCGTGACCAATCAGTGAAGCCAGGGCCAGCTGAAGGTTTTTGAGGGCCCTGGGAGAAAGAGTCTCACAGCCCACGTAGTATATAGCACAGCCCACATAGTATATAGCACAGCCCACTTGGTATATAGCACAGCCCACGTAGTATATAGCATAGCCCACGTAGTATATAGCACAGCCCACGTAGTATATTGCACAGCCACGTAGTGTAGAGCACAGCCCACGCAGTAAGTAACACAGCTCACGTAGTATATAGCAATGTGGGCACCATATCCCTGTAAAAAGAAAAAGAATTAAAATAAAAAATAGTTATATACTATACTACCTTTCGGCAGCCCCCGGATCCAGCCCAGGCCTTTAGCGATGCTCCTGCGCAATGCTGCGTTCCCAGTAATGCCTTGCGGCAATAACAAGTGATGATGTAACGGGTCTCGAGGGTCGTTGCCGCAATGCATTCTTGGGACCGGAGCGTCGCGAGGAGCGGGAAAGGCTTTTTTTTTAAATTATTTTTAGCATTATGTGTTTTCACTATTGATACTGCATAGGCAGCATCAATAGTAAAATGTTGGTCACACAAGGTTAATGGCAGCGTTTAACGGACTGCTAAAATGCTATGTGGGCGCTGGCTGGAGGGCAGTATGGAGGGGGCACTGACTGGAGGGGAGTAAGGAGGGGGCAATTCGCGGCTGGACTGTGCCTGTCGCTGATTGGCCAGCTGGGCGCGACCACGACCAATCAGCGACACGGGATTTCCGTGACAGACAGACAAACAGAGACAGAAGTGGACCTTAGACGATTATATAGATAGAAGGGCTTATTCTGAGTCAGTTTTTCATGTATGCATTCTATCCGTGTTTGTCATCGAACTTGTAGCTCTTATAGTTTATGGAGCTGTTGACATGTCCATATGTATTTTTTCGGACTGAGTGGTCATCACAAAATCATGGGAACATCAATTTTTTTTACCTTAATTATGAATCAAACTGCAATGCAAATCTATGGGTTCATGAAAAAAATCTGAGGGCTTTTGAGTGCTATCTGTGTGCCATCCATGTGCTGTCCGATGTTCATGTTTGGCAGGAGAATATTCAGAAAACTTGTAGTAAGGAACAATCTGATTAAACTGTATTTTAACTCAATAACTAGGCTGCCAGTGAATATGCATCTCCTGAGACACCGTTTCTATGGATGTCTCTATAAACCAGTACTCACACAATGAGATTTCTTCAAATAGCTTGACTTGCGGAAGGCACGTATGAAGATTCCAGAAGATGAGATGGTTTATCTTCAAGCTGAATTATTGTAGCTACTATGCACAATCACAGTAGGGAAAAAAAAAGTATTCTGAATGAGAGGTGTATAGAGTTGATCCTCACCCGAATATGGCTGGTATACACTGCCTCATGAGAAATAAGGGAGGGGTTAGTGATATCAGAGCTGGGGAGAGATAGGATAAAACTCTAAAAGGCAAACCTGACTACATAGGAGTGAAACCATACAATGACAATACTGTAAGATTCACAAGTCGGGAGACCTGACAAACAACGATGGTAAAAAATAACACATGAACCAAATACCGATGAAAATTGTTTCCAAAATACTGATGAAAATTGGTCAGTTTTTTTGAGTGCTAGAAAAATGAATGCCATCTGAATGAGCCCTTAGAGTATCTTTGGAAATGAATGTTGAACCTGCAGCCTGCCCAGTAATAGCATGTTCTCTAGTTTTGTCAATATAGAAGTTGGAGCTAGGTAGGATTTACTGCCGATTTTGTATAGGAATAGAGCCCGGAATAAGAATGGACAGATGTTGGTTGTATAGATGTACTCGTCACATCAGTGACAACTATGGTTAGTAACATCGTGCTGTCTTGGAGTAGACTGATGGCCGGTTTTGCTGTGTGTTTTTAGTATTGGTAATGTAGTATACATATGGATGGACCGTTTTTATGGTGCGTTTGCTCATGAGTATTTATAGATGCTACAGAAATAAGGTTGTTAGCCCAAGTACTTGCACTAGATCTTCACATTACATTTCTAGTAGTCAGTAGAAGCCAGGACTATTGCTTTTTATACTTTGAGTTAAGGCTGAGCCACTAGCGGCAATAGTCATCATTACACATTGCCTCTCATGTAGTAAAATGGTCTTCAAGTAAATGGCTGCCATGTTATGATAATCAATAGTGATGGGCAAATATACTTGTTGCTCGGGTGGTCTCCGAGTATTTGTGACTGCTCGGAGATTTAGTTTTTGTTGACTCAGCTGCATGATTTACGGCTGCTAGCCAGCCTGAGTACATGTGGGGGTTGCTAGGGAATCGGGAATCCCCACATGTAATCAAGCAGGCTAGTAGCTGCAAATCATACATCTGTGGCAAGGAAAACTAAATCTCCGAGCAGTCACAAACACTCGGAGACCACCCGAGCATGCTCCGGAAAACCCGAGCAACGAGTACACTCGCTCATCACTAATAATCAGCCAATCAGAATTCAGGTTTCAGTTGTTTAAGCTCCACTAGAAAATGAGACAGGCACTGTGGTTGGTACAAGACTTGGTGTTTTTTTTTTGTCCCTGAGAGTTTTGAGGCCATTTGTGTTTGGGTAATTTTAATTTTCCAGATTACCAAGTATAAATTTGTCTTCTGCTTATATAAATATTATTGCGTACCTGTCAAATGATATATGTACAGTCCTCCTCGCAACAGAAACCTGCTTTACCGTCCCTTCTGCCAGCTCCCCCTGCTCCTTCCTCTGCTCCAGGCTATGAGCCGCCTCCGTTCTCCTGATTCATATCTTCCTAGGCCGGCATTCCGGCATCTCACAACCGATATCCCCTCCTCACCTAGCCTGTAGCATCCACGCCATTCAAAAGCCCTCATCTGCTCCAGATGTGGCTTAATTTACTGCGACTCTACTAATTACTGTAATTAAGGATTAATTACTGTTAATTACTTTCACATAAACTCAACGCCAGTCAAAAGTGCATAGCCTTGTGAAGCTGCCACACACACATACATACGAACACATGATGCTGCATATTACCCATAGCAATATAAAGGGTTTCGGCAGCTGGGACATGGTGTCACTTTACTGTCACCTCAACTTGTCTTGTGCAATGACTGGTAACAAGAAGGCCTCCCCCAGTGTCTCCACTCAAATGCCAGGAAACAACCTTCGCTAACAAGATGATTGGCATTAAAGAGCCCACATGAAAAGACAAGACCCTCTATAATGGCATGGGTTATTATATAATCGATTATCTCCTAAATATTGTTTTTTGTACCTATTATATTGTACACTGATCAACCATAATATTAAAACCAATGAGGAATGACCTCAGTAAGCGATTAGCCCGTGAAAAAGGCATATGCCAAGGAATTGGACATAGAAGGCAGCAAGCAAATGGTCCGTTCTTTTTAAGTTGAAGGAGGCAAAATGGGGAAATGTAAGGGTTTGAGCCACTTTGAGTCATCTAGTGGTCACAATTTTTAATCAGAACAGCTCCAAAATGGCATGTCTTGACGGACGTTCTTGGAACGTTGGTTAGTACGTACCTAAAATGTTCCAAAGCAGGACTTGCATTAACAAGCAACAGTTACTGGTTCCCAAGGCTCATTGATGCACATGGGGAGGAAAGGTTAGCCATATAATCTTACAAATGATACTGCAGCAGAAATAGGCGGCGTGTGACAGTGGACAATGGTCTGCCCGCATTCATGTGGATATTTCTTTGATGCCTGCGCTCTAGCTATACATTCTTCGAGAGCAAGTATACCTTTACAGCCCTGGTCTTTTCAGCAGGATAATACTCTGTTCACTCTGAATTATTTGGAATGGTTTGAGGAACCTCATTTCAGTTCAAAGGTGTTGACTTGGTTTTCAAATTTTCCTGAGCTCTATCCAATCCAGCACTTGTGGGATGTGCTGGAGAAACAAATCCCATTTATGGATTGTCCATCGCAACAGAGAAGATATTAAACAAAATTGTGTTTGCCTCTTTGTGCCAAATATTACAGGACACCTTCTTCTTATGGATTGTTTGGCAGCGTGAGTAGGTCCTACACAGTACTGGGGCGCAGTCAGATGGCCGCCTAAATCCGACATAGATCGGACCGCAGTGCTCGGACTGGCTGGCTGCTCTCTGGCCCCGAGCGTGAAAGCTTCATATATTTCTATGCAACTGTCATGCTTGGGTTCGGAGAGCCGCCAGCCAGTTCGAGCATTGTGATCCGACGTTGGTTCAATTTATGCGACTGCGCCCTAAAACAGATGTTTTTGTAATGGGTTTTATGTGTCATATTCTTATGGTTTGAGGTCATAAGCATTGTAAAGCACAACTATGTAGCTGCAACCTAATGCAGCAAAACTAGAGAAAGAAGCCGCGATAGTTGACCAGAAAATGGATAAAGCAATTTGTAGACAACCTCTTCTGTCCATGGACACCTTGCTTGATAACAAGTGGACAAGCAAGGGTGGCATCTGGTTAATTGTAGACATTTTATTTGAACGTGGGAGTAATTATGTTCTTTCTAGTTTAGTAGTAATTACATATTCATAGTTAGGGGGATCACATCAGTCTCGCGGCATTTCCGGCATCTCCGGAGAATCTTCTGTCTGGTGACTGGCAGACCATCAGAGAGGTTGGATTTCAACCCTATCCTCTCCTACAATTTCCATCCAAGATAAGCGTCGTTTTTCATGTTTTGCACATAGAAATATGTTAATTCAGCGCCGTGTCATAGATGTTTACTGTGAGATATGACAAGAAATCCTTGTTTAATTATCTTTTTGACAAAATTTCTGAAAAAAAAAAAATGTTGGCATGTCTGTTGCCACCATGTGAATATTGAGTAGTAAGGTGCTGCTCCAGATATCTGGAAATTCGGGCCGCTTCTGGATATGGAAAGTACAAGGATATAACCTTGGAGTCTTGGTCTGTCCCTTAATGGTATATTTCCCCGTCTCTCTCCATTGATCAGATACATGGATAAGATATGATCTGAGGTTCTTCGCTGAGCACATCAAAGAATGTTTGTCGTCTTTTTGTCTTCCTCCGCTCTTCTCGCTCCATCTTTCTTTCTGTTTTTCCGTCTTTCCCCTCCTCTTTTATCTCCCTGCTAATCCCCCATCTCCCTCCCTCTTCCTTCTCCTCTGGCTGGATATTTTCCCAGCAGACGCCAGTAATACAGTATGTAGAGCTGTGCCCCAGCTCTCAGCATGCAGCAGACCAAATTATTCTCATGTATTCATGAAAAGCTGCCACCGATCCGTCCCTAACACAGAAATGGCCTTTGTTAGTGTTTCTCAAGTGGATTGGCACAGAGAGCGACCCATGCAATTTGGCTTCAAAAGAAAGAAAAGATTTAACCGCGTCACCTCAAGGAAATTTTATTCCTAACACGCAAAAAATACAGATATAGCAATTTGCCTAAATTGCTGGGCTTTTTATTGTACAATTATGATTTTTTTTTTCCCTCCCTTTTGACACCAACACGAAGAGTTTCCTGCAGGCGGCGGCCGTTCTGTTCTGGTATGTTATTGTCTTCAGATACACGAGCGAAGGAATGGATAATGACAGGAACAGAGCGGTGATACTGTATAGCCGCGCGGGCAGCTTTCCAGCCATTAAAAGAAAAGGTTAAAGAAAAAAAAATAAAGAAACAACCAGATGTATTGTATGGACATCTTGTGTGTGCGGTCTACCCTATAGTCCATGAAAGTGAATATGAGGAGCATTTCACACACATCCAAGAGCGCCGGCCTACATCGTATTACCTCTAGTCACAGGATTAGAGCTCTACTCGTCACTAGTAACATGGATGCATGAATCTGGATCCAGGTCCATGTTCACCGCGACCATACATACACGCAGAATGTACTGCAAAGGGTTAAGTGAATACCGTCATCCATTTATGACAGGTCTATCCCTTCCATTTAAGAATGGCAAACTCAGGCTTGGCAAGCTTCTTTAAGCAAAAGTTTGATTCTAGATTTGCAATGTTGTCTCCAGTGACTGCTCTTACGTCTTTATGCCATAGCCGTGGGCTCGTGTTCAGCCCAATCGCAACACAAAATGACTGTTCAAACAAAGCACGCCCACTAGGTGCACTCCTTACGTGACCAAACAGTTCAGTGCACCTTTCCACCTACTTACTTTACATTGATGTCCCTTGATTGACAGCTTTGGCTCAATGGGGTCCTAAGCGGAGATGGATGAAAAACAAGTGCGGTGGGAAGTTGCCCTGAACTTCCTGCCTCTGGCATCTGTGCTTGGTTTGGACAGTCATTCTTCTACAGTTTAAAAAATATGAATAGTTTATATATGATGATGTTGAAAAAAGCAGTGCTGCAGTGTAACGCATTAGGAAAGACCGACCCGTTCTGTTTAGTGAAACTAACCTAAAATGTAATTTTAATAATTCAGCTAAACAGATGATAATGTAGCGAAATGTGAAGCTAATCGACTAACCTGATTGGATTATCACCATACTTGGACTGGCCCACAGGAGAACAGGAGAATCCTCTGGTGGGCCGCTCTGAAGCAGTGCTATTTCACTTGATTCAGAAATTGCAGAACAAGGTGTCATCTAATCATTAAACAAGCCAGACAAATTAATGTTACATAGAAGCCAAAGTAAATGTGTCCTGGGGTGACGGTCATTATTGCATGCCGCTGAACAGTGGGCCCCAAGAATCAAGGTTACTGGCGGGTTTTTGCCAACCCAGTCTGATCCTATGCACCATCTAATAGCATAATCTAAAATATTTTACTTTTTTTTAAATTTAGAATATAATATAATATATTTTCTAATGAGAATGCAATAATTTGCTCTCCCTAATAGCTGTGTCATAGATGTGAAATTCACTGATGAGAATCCGTTGAGAAACAATAGAAAATAAAACAAAAAATTCTTGTATTTTTTAAGTCCGTCTGTATTGTCTTTTATAATATGGCCGATACCTTTGAATTCTGGACAATTCTTTATGAATAACTTTATTTGCCGTGTTCACTGCTTTTCTGTATCCGTTTCTGTGCGTTCCGTCATCCAGTAGCAGAGGGGACACCTAGTGGATCTTTCTGGAATACTCGACCATATGTTTTTGTACCTAGCCCCTCACTACAAATCCCACTATCATTATTATTTTTTTTTTTTCTGTTAGACTTTAAGTAGAGGTATGTATTCATAGTATTTGTGTTACAGCCTACAAAATCTAATATGTGCAGAAAACCTTTTCTACATCAGCATAAAAAATACTGTGTGCAATAAAAGGTTCAATGATTGTAGATCAGTTGAATGAATTTGCAGCAGAATTATGTATTTGTGTAATTTTTAGGACTCAAACTTTTGTTTTATTTTTTTATAAGGGTAATAAATACAAAATCTATAAGAATACATGCTGGGATCAGTGTGATTTATATGTGAAATCTGGTTTTATGGCATGAATGTAATACATATAACTTGTTGTCGTCCTTTTATGCTTCTGAACAGTAGATGCTGTGTTTATATTTTTGTGTTCTGAATAAAGGATTTTTAAATATTTGTTGCTTTTTAAAAGCAATAGTTCTGTGATTCATTTATGCAACATAATACATTTTTTGTATTAATTAATATAATTAATATATATCTCTCCCCACTCCCCCTTTCCTCTCTCCAAAAATCCTAATATTCTTATATTTGTGTCTTTCAGTACTCAGTATTCGGGGAGCACAAGAAGAGGAACCAGCAGATCCTCAGTTGATGCGGTTGGATAATATGCTACTGGCAGAAGGAGTAGCAGGTCCAGAAAAAGGAGGAGGTTCTGCAGCAGCCGCAGCAGCTGCTGCTGCTTCAGGTGGAGCTGGGTCTGATAACTCAGTGGAACATTCAGATTACAGAGCCAAATTATCCCAAATCCGGCAAATCTATCACACAGAGTTAGAGAAATATGAACAGGTAAGCAGGAGGAGACTGAATTGCTTATGGAATTATTCCCAAAGAGTCAGCCTCTAATTAATTATATTAGTGGTGTGGTCCATGATTGCGAGTTATTGTGTGACGGGTTACATACAGTCCATTGTCATGTGGGGTGGATCATCTCTTTATAACATTGATTTCATTCTGACATTCCATTTTTCCAACTGGAGTTAAATGTATTGTTCCGATTGCATTCTTCCATGGCACTCTGGTACCATCAATGGTCATCACATTACCTTGTCCAGTATGGTGGTGTTTAACTATAAGAGAGTAAAGTTTTCATACTGGGTTGCAAGAAAGAATTTACAGCAACCTCAAAGTTTAGCATTTTCTCAATTTTCAAGATGTCTGCAGTCATTAAATGAAAATATCATAAAATCCAGAAGCTTAAAAGGACCTGTAAGCAAGTGCAATGGGAAGCTCTTTGGCTATGACCTGGAAATAACCTATAGCACATACTATCCAGCTATTTCCAGGTCGGCGCAGCTGCATTCATAAATACAGATTGGACAGTAGTGCGAGCAGCCTCTTCTTACCTCATCACCCCTGATACCTCCAGTATTCGATCAGATAGACAGGGCTGGACAGCAGTGTGAGCAGCCTCTTCTTACCTCAGCACCCTGGTACCTCCAGTATTAGATCAGATAGACAGGGTCGACAGCAGTGTGAACAGCCTCTTCTTACCTTAGCACCCTGGTATCTCCAGTATTAAATCAGATAGGCAGGGTTGACAGCAGTGTGAGTAGCCTCTTCCTACCTCATCACCCCTGGTACCTCCAGTATTAGATCAGATAGACAGGGTCGACAGCAGTGTGAACAGCCTCTTCTTACCTCAGCACCCTGGTATTTCCAGTATTAGATCAGATAGGCAGGGTTGACAGCAGTGTGAGCAGCCTCTTCTTACCTCAGCACCCTGGTATTTCCAGTATTAGATCAGATAGGCAGGGTGGACAGCAGTGTGAGCAGCCTCTTCTTTACTCAGCATCCCTGGTATCTCCAGTATTAGATCAGATATGCAGGGTGGACAGCAGTGTGAACAGCCTCTTCTTACCTCAGCACCCTGGTATTTCCAGTATTAGATCAGATAGGCAGGGTTGACAGCAGCGTGAGCAGCCTCTTCTTACCTCAGCACCCTGGTATTTCCAGTATTAGATCAGATAGGCAGGGTGGACAGCAGTGTGAGCAGCCTCTTCTTACCTCAGCACCTCTGGTATCTCCAGTATTAGATCAGATAGACAGGGTGGACAGCAGTGTGAGCAGCCTCTTCTTACCTCTGTATTCCTGACATCTCCTATGTTGGATCAGAATATCCACTGGGATTACATCTTCCTACACATAAAGGGAAAGGACAGAGCTTCCTACAGCATATGCTCCCTGGCACCTGTCATAATAACATTCAAGGACCTGTTTCTGTAGAGTAAAAAAATCGGCAGCCATTAAAATTCTTTAGTGCCTACTTCCATAGACCAAATGAGTGTGATTTGATAAGGAATCTCCTTAGAATACTTTTTTTTTCTATTCCTCGACAGTATAAAATCACATTTTTCTATCTGCATCAGCTTACGCATGACGCCAAAAAAACGCTGCACGCATTTGTATGCGTCTTTGCCTGCGTTTGCGCTTTTTATGCGCATGCGTTCGATATTTCCAGGAGGGTGTGTGTCAGTCAGTTACTGGACATGTACTCAAGCGGGTTCTTTTGTGTGACTCTTGACATATCTTTGTCGAGTGATATGCGTGGCACTGATATGTTGCCCTTGAGGTTGTGTTATTTATTACATGTACTCAAGCGCATCGAACTCATGCGTATGCATGTCCTTTCGTACCAATGCATTCCCATAGACAGTAATGTGTTGTTTTGACGCATTCATCCACATGCGCATGTCTGCGGATATTTGACGCGGCAAAAAATGCAACATGTTGCATTCGGCGGGCACGGCGAAACAACGCATGCGGACGCATCCGCACCCAAACTGATGCCAACGAATGTCCCTGTGTACACAATGTTAAAGATGGGTACGCAAGACGCATGCCATTCTGTACGCTGCGCACAGATACGCTAATGTGAACCCGGCCTAACACAGAGAATTTTGCTACAGTTCTATTCAGTCTACCCTAAGCAATGCTCTGTGAGTCAAGTTAATCACAGAACTAATGGCTCTCCTGTTCTGTGAGGAGACTCCATGGCAGATTCTGAAATATATCATAAGTAAAAACAAAGTTGCTGCACTCCACAAGCCAGAAAACCACTCATCAAGTCATCTCATCCCCGATTTCTCTAATCTGATGTATTGCAACGTTTCTTTTCTTTACTTGTGTATTGCTTTGTGAAAAAGATTAAAATGGTGGTTACTTTCAAGTAGAAAATAGTCATTTCCCAGCAGAGGGTCCATAGATGAGGGGCTACCATAGGTTTAGAAGATTAGGATTTAATGTATTATTCTGGGGTTAAAATCTCTAATCTACATGTCGCATTGTGACTTATTGATTATAATAGTGCACACATATATTTTGGAGTGGAACACATGTCCACTCTCTGCATTGTTGGAAGAGCTGAGCAAGCCAGCATGCATTAAAAAATTGTTGATGGAAAACCCCTCTAAGGTAACTTCAGGTTTAGACAAAGCAATTACACATGATGAAAACCTGACGTACTTGGCCAAAATGGTATGAAGTGAATAATTCTATGTGAGCATGCAGAAAAGTAGACTATACATTTTAACACTCCTGTTCAATTTTAGGCCTGTAATGAATTTACAACACACGTGATGAATCTGCTGCGGGAGCAGAGCCGGACCAGACCCATCTCCCCCAAAGAGATTGAACGCATGGTCGGAATTATCCACAGAAAGTTTAGTTCTATCCAGATGCAGCTCAAGCAAAGCACATGTGAAGCCGTCATGATCTTGCGGTCCCGCTTTTTAGATGCACGGTAAGACCACAGTAAATAAAGTCCCCCTGATATTCACTATACTGCATTATCAAGGTCTACACTGCTGATATGGGATATGGTGTGACCACCTTGGTTTCTGTAGTCTCCAATCTGAGAACCTGGAAACTGAGGCCTTCCGTCACATACTATGGAGACTTTTTTACTTTTGGAAAGTCCCAGTTCTCCTTGTGGAGAACTTCCTCCTATACGAAGTCTTATAGGCAATGCTCGTTGTGAACGATATGCTAATTGGCCTTCCTCCAGAAGTCAGAAACCGGTCTCCTGTCACCTATCCAATGTATCTTCTGGAAGGTTGAAAAGTTTCCTCTTACCAAAGCTGACAGTATACCCAAACTTTAATTGTAGGTGTTTAACAGACGAGAAGTGACCCAGTTGCTATCATGAAATACAGATCAGTTTTGCCTCCTGTTCCCCTGAGCAGAATTTGTGGTCAAATCATTTCCAATTCCAATATTTAAACAGCATGTATCATTTATGTGAAATAGAAGCCTTCTTTTTAACTGTATTTTGTGGAAATGTGGTCTAGGTAAGATAAGAACAAATCCCCCAAAACAAAGGC
Source organism: Ranitomeya variabilis (assembly GCF_051348905.1). Lineage (NCBI taxonomy): Eukaryota > Metazoa > Chordata > Amphibia > Anura > Dendrobatidae > Ranitomeya > Ranitomeya variabilis. The sequence continues at coordinate 68,633,686 of NC_135239.1, read as the reverse complement.
GTAGCTAGGCTTTTTTGCTTCAAGTAACCCTGATTAAAACTATGGTGGCGCACGGTAATTTCTGGCTGTAAGAGAACCTCAGCAGATGACTGCACTGTTAACAATAAGTATCTCTATACAAAGACCAACACTGATGTTACTGCCATATAGTGACCACATAGTGGTAGATACCCGTGCTGCAGAACACGTCAGAGATTACAGTACAGTTATAGATGGTGACTTACAGCTGACGTTCTTTCTGGTGGAGTCGTTCACTTTTCCCATCTTTTCTAGCTGGCCCAGACTGACATGACCACATCTTCCAGCCAAGACTCTGCTGCAGAGATTACAACAAATATATATCTGACTTCTCACATGTCAGGCACTGTCTCCATCTGTTCCCAACCTGCACTCCTTATCCTGTTAATACCCCAATACTGAGCCACTGCTGCCATACCTGTCCCTATTACTGCACCTATTGTGTAGCACTGTGTGCCCTCTAGATGGTAAAACAAACTTCTAGAATATATTAATGCCCTGTGCCTTAGAAAACCATGCCCATTTTGACCCCTTAGAACAGGGGTAGGGAATCTCTTTTTCTGCCAAGGGCCACTTGGATATTTTTACCATCCTTCGGGGGCCGTACAAACTCTGCCCACAAAGTGCATCCTAGCTCTGGCACTGATTTCAGCATGTAATCTTTCATTGCATGCCCGTCAGTGTTCTGTAGTGAACATTGTGTGTGTGTGTGTGTGTGTGTGTGCTAACAGAGCAAGAAGAAATGTAATGAGCTGGTGGCAAACAAAATACAGCTCCCTGCCCAAGAATGCGGTCCCTGAGAATCTGCTTTGGGGCCTGATAAAAGGTCATCGAGGGCCGTAAATGGCCCTGGGGCCTGAGGTTCCCCACCTTTGCCTTAGAAAGTAATAATGCCCTCTGTGTGCCCCTTTGACAGTCACAATAACCAGAGTGCCCCTATAACAATAAGTGCCCTCTTAACATTTAATAATGTTCCGAGTATTACCCTCTCTACAAAATATGATGCTCCCCTATACACAGTATAATGCCCTCACCCAGTATACTGACTGTGAACAGTGACACCAGAGAGATCACGCAGAATCCCATCGCTGCAACCACTTGTGAAGGATCTGCACCTTGCCATCCCGTCTGACGACAATATTATATCAGCAGGATCATGTGGTAAGGTCTCCCCACATGTAGCAATGTGATGTTTCGCAACCCCTGTGAACACGTCAGATTGGTACAGTTTTACACAATCCCCCACTGTCCACACGGGCCCAAGGAGGCACGGGGAGTGAGAGTGTGTGGCTCACACAGTTACTGACGTGGCACCACACTCACCCACAACCCTGATAGGCATCTTTTCCGTAGCTCCAGTGAAACAACGTTATCAGCCCGGTAGTACTGCCACCAGTTCCTCGTTCGATATACGCCTGGTCTGTTAACCGGGTTATATCTGGCCAGAAGCCAACCCCGGTAGCATGGAAAATTAAACCGAGAAACGAACGTGTGGATTCGTCGATCGACATAAGAGCAGCCCAAGGTTAAATTTTATATTTAATTGCCTTAAGGACACACTTGACAATACACTATTTACACAATGGTTATACATATATAATGGTCATTCATACAAATATAGGTGAAGTATAAAAGCTATAAGCAGATACTAAGCGTCAGTTACCTGTAAGATGAAAAGCCTGGCTTGCGGGGAGGGGCTACCACATGGGAGGCTTGTGGTCCACTCTGTTCCTGGACTTCTCACACCATATGTCATTGCAATTTCCCCAGAGAAAAAACAATAGGCCAAGCTCTACAGGAGCATTTAACCCCTCTGAGTCACTCCCCTTCTGCTCATTGAGCTGAACCTAAGTCCCTTCCCCTTGCCTCTGGAGCTGCAAAGCTCCAAAACCTATGAAAGATCATAACTCCTTTTTGGATGGTCCAAGGGTGGCAGTTCTGGTGCCATTAGATCTGGCTGGGTTCCTGCTGCGCACTAAGACCAAACACAGCGTTATCTGGTTTCTACTGGCTGTTCTCTCCATGCCCCTGGGTGCTAGAATGGGTCGAGACCCAGACGGGCGTTCGCCATGTTCTGGGGATCTCTGAAATATATAACCGGGGTGTTGTCAGGACATACGATAAGCCCATATTCTCCTTTTGAAATGCTAGTTGTCTGAACAAAGCAGACTGCATGGTTTGAATCCACAGGAGGTCTTCCTGTAAGAGCTGGATTCTAGCTGCTGGTGGGTGTGTGGCTCCATCCATCTTCCCATCAATTTTAACCATCTTCCCTGTCCCTGCTGAAGAAAAGCAGGCCCAAACCATGGTGCTGCCACCACCATGTTTGACAGTGGGGATGGCGTGTTCAGGGTGATGAGCTGTGTTGCCTTTACGCCAAACATATCGTTTGGCATTGTTGCCAAAAAGTTATATTTTGGTTTCATCTGACCAGAGCACCTTCTTCCACATGTTTGGTGTGTCTCCCAGGTGGCTTGTTGCAAACTTTAAACAACACTTTTTTGGATATCTTTGAGAAATGCTTTCTTCTTGCCACTCTTCCATAAAGGCCAGATTTGTGCAGTGATTGTTGTCCTATGGACAGACTCCCACCTCAGCTGTAGATCTCTGCAGTTCATCCAGAGTGATCATGGGCCTCTTGGCTGCATCTCTGATCAGTCTTCTCCTTGTTTGAGATGAAAGTTTAGAGAAACATCTGGGTCTTGGTAGATTTGCAGTGGTATGATACTCCTTCCATTTCAATATGATCACTTGCACAGTGCTCCTTGGGATGTTTAAAGTTTTGGAAATCATTTTGCATCCAAATCCGGCTATAAACTTCTCCACAACAGTATCACGGACCTGCCTGTTGTGTTCCTTGGTCTTCATGATGCTCTCTGTGCTTCAAACAGAACCCTGAGACTATCACAGAGCAGGGTCATTTATACGGAGACTTGATTACACACAGGTGGATTATATTTATCATCATTAGGCATTTAGGACAACATTGGATCATTCAGAGATCCACAATGAACTTCTGGAGTGAGTTTGCTGCACTGAAAATAAAGGGGCCGAATAATATTGCACGCCCCACTTTTCAGTTTTTGAATTTCCACAAAAATCTAAAATAACCAATAAATTTCGTTCAACTTCACAATTGTGTTCTACTTCTTGTTGATTCTTCACCAAAAATTGACATTTGGTATCTTTGTTTAAAGCATGATATGTGGGAAAAGGTTGAAAAGTTCCTGGGGGCAGAGTACTTTCGCAAGGAACTGTAACGTGCCATGATTGTATATGTAGAAAAAAAAAAGTTCAGTTTTATGGAACGCCTCATTGAGCCAACCTAAACAATTGTTAGCAATGACGATCAGTATGGTGAAACAGAAGATGGGCTGAATATGTGCAAAACAATTATACAGATGGAATCAATATGCCATGTATTGCGCAAGCCTAATATATTAGTAAAATTAATTTAGGAAAAAGAGAAAGCGTTTTTAACAATGATCTTATTATTATTATTTTTTTTTTTTTTCTTTTTGATAGACGGAAGAGAAGAAACTTCAACAAGCAAGCTACAGAAATTTTGAACGAGTATTTCTATTCACACCTCAGCAACCCATACCCCAGTGAAGAGGCCAAAGAGGAGCTAGCCAAGAAGTGTGGCATCACCGTATCACAGGTAGAGCACGTCTGCACGCCTTCTACAGAATTTCTTAGTCCCTGTGACTCTTGGCATTATTATTCCTCGAAGTTCTACGACATGTAGTGGATTATGTCCTACACTTTACCTGATACGCCCATTGGAGGGCACATTCGAGCTTATAGATGGGGCTCGTCTTATCGCAAAGCCCAGAGTCTCATTGAGACAAGTTCATAGTATTGGTTTATTGTCTTATTGGAAAATCGTAGACTCAGTGTATCAACTTTAAAATGTTTTCCTATATTACCTTAACTCTTAAAGGGGTTGTTCTTTAACATTTGTTTAACAATGACTAAATTGGCTTTACTCACCAACTTCTCCTCCAGTGCTGCCTTTGTTCTTTAACACAGCTGTAGCAGTGGCATCACATTTGCATTATGTGACCGCTGCAGCTAATCACAGGGCTCAGTGGTCTTGTCCCGTCTACTTCAGCATCACTGCTGATTAAATGATTGGCTGCAGCAGTCACATATAGACAAGACTGCATCGCTGCAGCTGTGGCAACAAAGTCTGGGGAAGCAACTGCACCGCAACACTAGAGCAGCGGTCTGTGACTAAAGATCACTTTGATGTTTCTAATAGGACAAGGCTTTGGACAATTAAATTGTAAAAAAAATGGACAATCCCTTAAAGTGTACTATTGATTGGTGAAAGTTGGGATTCCTGATACCCCCGCCGATGACTGAAACCAAAGGGCTGAGCCAATGCACTAGAGCATGATGATATGATGATCGGTCTATGGGCTCCATACAAAGTCTGTAGCTCTGAACATTGATGTGCTCACACACACATGCCTCAGATGAGTGCCTCTGCCCCTTGTTTGCTAGATCAGTGGGGGTCTCAGGACCTCACACTGGTCAACAATCCTTAAAAGGGGTACAATCGATCTATTTCCGTAAAGTTTGGGTGCATAGATAATTCAATGTGCCGTTAAGTGAAGGACAATGTATATACTGTACGTATGTTAAACTTTACAAACTTCTCTCTGTAAACAGTTCTCCCTGTTTCTGTCGCACAAACTGCAGGTATCAAACTGGTTTGGAAATAAGCGAATCCGCTACAAGAAGAACATAGGTAAATTTCAAGAGGAAGCCAATATATATGCTGCCAAAACAGCTGTGACTGCTACCAATGTGTCAGTTCACGGAAGTCAAGCCAATTCGCCCTCAACTCCCAGTTCTGCTGGTTAGTTTATGTTTTTTTGTTTTCTTTTCTTTTTTTCTTTTTCTTTCTTTTTTTTTTTCTTTTTGTTTGTTGCTATTTTAGTTTTCTCTTTTACCTCCAGCCTTTCATTACTATAGACTTTTTGTCCACTTTGTTCTCTCCCCATCTTGTCTCGATGCCATTGCCGTCCTCGTCTTCCCTTCTGTCTTGTTTGTGCCCTTACTCTTTGCTCTTCTATATTGTCTCTTCCCTGTTTTTGTTTTTGCTTTCCCTTGCTTCTTTTCTAGATTAGCTTCCCGCTGTCTGTGTTCAGATATTACCATATTCTCTAATGTCTTTTTCACACCTATAATTACCTCAGTAATATTGGGATTTGAGTTATTAAAGCCTCTTGAAATAGCCCGCAGCAGCTGCCATTTTGTGCTCTTTTTCTACTATTAAACATCATGATAACTTGTGCTTTTACTTTATTTGTGGCCTTTATGAAATGGCTGGTCTACCGTCTCAACAGGGTAGCTTGCCCATATTACCTATATAAAAAAGGGTTGAAATTATAAAAGGGATAACCCCATGAACCTCAATGCTGATGCATTACATTTTTTGCAATTGTCGTGATCTTTCTTCATTTATGGTATTGTAGGACCACCAAGATCTTACTGAAACTTTGCGGCCTTATTTACTCTTGATTTGTAATGTTCTTGCTGATTTGATCATTTTATTTTTTAATATTGTAATATATTCAAGATTTGTCCTTCAACAGGACCAGACCGATCTGTTCTGTAGACTTCTTTTATGTGGGTATTTTTTAAAATTTTAGTTTAATATTAAAGGGTATGAAGTCTGGTTTCGTAATCACAACCAAAAAGTAAAATCAAGTATATCAACTATTTTTCCTCCCCTACCAATGTATATAAAATGGGAGGCTTAAGAAATAAAGATTCCTAAGCTGCGCCATTGCTCGGTCAGCAGTAGGGCAGCCTAAGCTTTATTCAGTCCCTCCCTAAGGTGGAGAATCAAAGCTTTCACAAAGACAGACGGGTCAACTCTACCTGCTCTTCGATGTGTCAAAAATATTTCTGCACCAAACCATTTGCTGCACTATGTGAATGCTACCCATTATGCAATGTAATGGCCGCTCTACACTTACCAGAACCGTTGTCTGATCATTACCTTATTCATCCTGTACAGAGTATTCCTCATTGGCGCCTTATTGAATTTGAGAGCCAAGCGTGAAGGGTGATCTTACCAAATCCTTCAATAATACGATCATTATTTTGGCACAAACTCCATTGGAATGATCTGTATAATTTATTGCTACAGGCTGTGCAATAATTAGATCTCTGTAGTTGATCACTTGTTGATGTCATCATTAAGTCATTTGGCTAATGAAATCTCCAGGAATTGATTCTGGGATAGTTGGCAAGTCTCCAGAAAAGAGATTAAGGATTGAACTATGGGGAATTGAGCATAACACGGATAGAGGTTAGGAATGATAGACAAAGAGCGATGGGGATTGGGGCAGCAGCATGGAATAAAATGCATCATAGCACAGAGGTGATATTAGAAGATTAGACCTTGGTAGGGGCTTCGTTCCTGTCCATGTATGCAAGGTTACACTTTTTTTTTTCTTTATTATGCCTTTTGTATGTTTGCATAGGTTATGGGTTTGATCTAACCATTCGTTTTGTCAATTTGCATCAAGTAACCATCCAATATAGCATGGATGTTTCTTTCATTAGTCATCTTGTAATCATTAATTTTAATTTTTATAGATTGTGTATATATATATTTGTCTTATTGCTTGTTAAACTATAAAGATATATGGTTAGTGTTACATTTTATGCAGTTTTGTTTTCTGAAGTCCCACCAACAGTAAAGGTGGGCATCGCTCAGTCACTAATACAATCTTTGTGTACTTGTAAAGCATTGACACTGACGCATTTCAGGCCACAATCCACGGGTGTTGCTAAAACGAACTGAAGCCCAAACCTGTCTGATGCCTAAAATTTGGCTGGGTGGAGAAAAATTGGGTTTTAGGGGAATATAGAAACCAGCTGAAGATATGGAGATCACTTGACCATTTTTTTATTTATGGAAGACACTAATAGACTATGTGGTTTCTTCTCCATTTGTTACCTTCTGACTTCATTATAGACCATGGTCTAAACGGAGCAGCAAATCTTGTGATCTGTTTGAGTCTCTGTTTTCAGACCCACACTTATCTAACATAACCCCAGAAGTTATCAATCAATAGCCAACATTACCGACATGAAAATTACACATTCACCACATCCAAATTCTTTTAGAAAAGCCTATCCAATCTTATGGGCTGACCTTTACTTTCATTTATTTTTTTTTGGGCCTCAATCTCTGTCTGTAAGCAGTCTTTCTCTGCGTCGGGCAGTATTTAACTTTACGGGCACATTTCGTGCCTTCATTTCTTTTTGAGGAATAAACATATGCTGTTGGCAATATGCAGTTCTGTTTGTTAGCTGGATGACAGGTATATGGTACTTTAATAAACATAAAGTGGAATTCCCTTCCCTGAAAGCGCTTACATTGCAATTAGGAGTATAGGGAAATAAAAGAAACAGGAGGCATGTATTTAAATACACATTTCTGTTTCCCATAAGCCAGCCTGTGCTAGAAGCATTTCATTGCTATTGGCAGCGATATTGTGAGGACGGAGCACTCAGAAGTTCTACATCTGACTGTGTTGACATAAGATAAGGAGAAGAGGAGACCACAGTATAGTCTACAGGGGTTGATGGCCTGGGAGAAATAAGACACTCCGCTAAAGGGAATGTGTCATCAGAAATTGACCTATGTAAATTGAGGTTCTGTGTTAAATTTACAGTACTGCAAAAGAAGAATGTATTAATTGATAAAAATAAACTAGTAACACTTTTCTATGTTTTTAATGCAAAGTGAACAGATCAAATATGTAGTTGATTTAGATTTCTATTTTGAAAACCTTTTTTAACTAGAAAAACGGATTCTGTTTTTAAGCCACATTTGCACAAATTCAGGGATTTTTAAAGATGTCCTATCACCAAATGTTTCATGTTGAATTAGACATATGATGTAATAGTGACTGTAGAACGGAATAAAACTTTTTTTATTCTCTGTTGCAGAGATATTGCCATTTAAAGTATTTGGCACCTAATGAGTTAAGATCAAGTGGGTGTTATCAGATAGTTTTCACTGGGTGCGTGCCCTTCTCCCTATATGTTCCTGTCTGAGAACATCCACTTGGACTTGGCAAAAGTTAACTCATTAGGTGTCAAATATTTTGAATGCTAATATCTACGCAAACAAACCAAGGGAAATTGGAGTACATGTCCATAAAAATTGAAGTTTTATTATTACATAAAAATAACATACATAAATTAACAATATTACATGACATAAATAGAAAGTTACACACAGGGTGGGTAGCACAGACCAAAACAACTGGTGCTGTCCATCACCAACGCCATAAGTAAAGAGATCATATGCATATAAGTGCAGAGCACAGAGTCAGGTGGAAAATAGATGAATTGTATAAAGAAACATTGGTAGAGCCCTGTACACAGGCTAATACCCCAGGTAGCTATATGTAAAGATCCATCTCAATGCTCTTACCACACTGCAGGCGTCAGACCAGGACAGCACCGTTGCCCCAACGTGCGTTTCGCGTCAGCTTCGTCTACGCAAAGTAGGGACAAAATAAAAAAGGTTTATTCTGCTGCAGCCACTCTTACACCTGTGTCCAGCTCAACATGAAAAACGTGACGAAAAGTCCTCTTAAGGAATTACAGCCAAGTGTACAGCCAAGGCCTAACACTGGGTGAGGAACAGCCAATCTCTGCTACTAAGGTGAGGTTGTACAATTGGTGAAGTGTTGGGGTAGTAGTCTGCACTGCTGTACTAGATTCCAGAAATCCCGAGAACTTGATGTATTAGATTATGCAGTTTATTCTCAATGCGCTTTAAAGTTGAACCAACTTCTTCAACAAGAGAACCTCAAATGTGTTGAGAATGAACCTCATGATCTAATCCCTGATCGCGTCCTCTGGATTTCTTGACTCTAGCATATCAATGCAGACTACAATTCCTATCCACCGATTGTTTTGCATCGTGGTAATTTCAGACCTGAGGGTACTGCAGCAGCTCTCATCTGGATTCCTCAGTTGTGGGTAAAACATCCCCAAAAGGTGAGCAATTCCTTAACCTCTCATCTAGACCAATATCTCCACCAGATAAGTCCATATTGCGCTTCGTATCGCCCCCACTTTAAAGGCGAGGTTGTGGAAGGATAGTTTCTAGTGATGAGCGAGTATACTCGTTGCTAAATGATTTACAGCTACTAGCCAGCCTAAGTACCTGTGGGTGTTGCCTGGTTACTCGGGAATCCCCACATGTATTCAAGCTGTCTAGTAGCTGTAAATCATTCAGCTGCGGAGATGAAAACTAAATCTCCGAACGCTAACAAATACTCAGAGGTCACCCGAGCGTGCTCGGGAAAACCCGAGCAACGAGTCTACTCGCTCATCACTAATAGTTTCATGTCGCAGGTTATATATATATATATATATATATATATATATATATATATATATATATATATATATATATATATATTATTATATTCAGGAGCGGCTGGGCCAAAATACTATTTACCTGGTGACAGGTCCTTGTTAAGGTCCGCATTTAAGACTTTGCTTCCTCTGGCAATGACACTCGGTTGCCAGAGGTTAAGGAAGGCCAACCTCCAGTTTTTTTAATGTATTTATATGTACAGGGCTCTCTCCTACATGCTCTAGTTTTTGTTTATGTTCAGCATTATTATGGTATTTATTACACTTTTATCCATTTTATAACACTTTGTTATTGTCATAGAGGACAATGTAAAGCAATAAAGCTTTCTTAAAGCTTGTATGTATTAGTAGAGTATATGTACACCATTTTCACATGCTCTGTTGAATGTTATCTTTGTGCCATCATATCTGACTACGGATCTATGTTTGAACATGTTTTGAGTTTTCCATGTTTCTCCCTTAATGTTGGTTTCTGCATGGTACTACACTCCCTTCCACATTCCAATACATGCTAGAGTTAACGCATCTTCCTAAAATCAGACTAAATGTTATGCATTGACTTGATAATGGGGAAATCCGATATTGAGATCTATCGAGTTGAAGATAAATTATGTTTGTGCTAAGTTAACTGATAAAGTAAAAAAATTGTGAAACAAGAAAATCCAATGAAGATTAAAAATAAAGTAGCTGGAAAAAGTTTTCTTTCCAGTAGGAGACACAATAGTCGCGACCATTGCCTGCATAGCTTTGATTTTTCTACATCACAAGATCTTTGACACATGATATGTTTTTGAATAAAACTTTACAGAACTCCAGTGATGAAAGTCAGTAGAATAAAGACCCACTAGAGTTTTCCAACAATAAGATTTGAAAGGATTATTCCTTTTACTGTCACATGCATCAGCCAGTGACTCAAAATCCTTTATTAATACGGCACTCTCCAACGTTAAGTTTACCACCTGGAGATGCAAGATGAGAGGCCCGTCTGAAGAAAAAAGAGAAATAACTCGGTGTGTAACTCGGTCCAGTCACTTTTCTTATCATAGTTCCCCTGTTTATATTTGGCTGTAGCACGCATCCAAAAAGAAGTTTAGGAAGTTATTGGTTGTTCCTAACCAGGTACCACTAATCTAGATTTGTGCGTTAATTGTAAATTAAGTGGTTGTAGAAATTGACCCTAGTATGATCCTCCCATGTCTGAACCTCATACTCGGCGATAATGATGAAGAACAATTGCCACAGTTGAAAATGTATAGTCTACGATCTTTCACACTCTTTTTAGTTGGCTTTTTAGCTATTGAAAAGTCATCCCAGCCCACTGATTTTGGCAGAACTTGATGACTTTGATACCCAAGGAAAGAAGTCGTAGGCATGATGAATTAGAAGGCTTGATACTTTTGTTTTTTAGAGGAGATCCTTTTTTTTTACCATTCATTTTATACTTGGTACATCACAGATTTTTTTCCCCCTACTTTTTTATTTTGTCTCACAGATATCTGAATGAGGTGTGGATCATGTGACTTAATTTCCTCTACTTTTCTTATCCAAGGTCCTGTTCTGTACATCCGACACTTGATCTTGGCTGCGTTATTCCCTTTCCCCTTGTATATGTCATCAGCATTCATGCCAAGTCCATGGTCAGGATGCAGCTGTGATTGTCACCGTTCATGAGCAACACTAAGATACCGCGCATGCACTGAGACTATAAGCGACTGAGCCCAGACGTCCCGTAGACCCAACGTGATCAGAGAGGGGTGCTGGGTAGATGATAGGGATAAGTGGAGAGCAGTCGCAATGTTATTGGAAGTTAAGTTCAGGGCTCTGTGCTTGTAGACAAACTCAAGCACGCGAGGAAATCAAAATGCATGAGCCAGATGGATGATTTTGATTTAAAAAAGAAAACTATGTAATTTTGAGTGAAATACGTATTTTTTTTTAATTAGTACTTTGAATGTACCTCCCAGGTTTGCACTCTTGAACAACCCGTTTAGTGGTGTTCATTTCTGTTCATTTTTGCATTGATTGTGAGGCACTTGTATACACTGGATGGCATAGCTGTCAAGGCAGCCATTAGATGCCCGGCAAGTATCGTGATACTGATCAATAGGTTATTTGTACGATACTTGCCAGGCATTCAACTGTTTCCTCGGGAACTGTCCGGTCCATCTTGCATCAGCACGTCCCCAAACCTGGTTTGGAAATACACTTCCATGCATTGTTTTTTGTAACCCATTTAGATTAAAAAGAAAAAAAAATCAAAACTACTAAACTTCTAAAAATGGGAAGTTATTTAAGTCCTTTATGCAGGAACACTTATATTTTTTTCTTTCTATATAACGTACTTCCACATTACCTCTTCGTTTTGAAAATACAGCATTTGTACTTCCAGTTCTTGTTGACCTTCTGCTATGTGAAGCTATGATGTAACAACGGGTCGCTCCTAGAGAGCTAGGGTAGGATGATCATGTCTCGCCAGTGTCTCTCCTAATTTACACTGACTGTAGATCAGACGGTTCACGTAAAGCCATGTGGTCAACCAGTCTCCAGCTGCACACATTGCTCGCTAACCCTGCAGTTAAATGCTTCTCTGTATGCCAATGACAAGCTTAAGGGCTGATATCCTTGAAATTGCTGGTTTTGTATTGTGTTTCATTCAGGAAGCAAACAGACGGAACGCGGGGCAGTGGCACCACAAAACAAAATGCAGTTCCTGTCACCACAGAACCTCGGTTAGTACGCATGGTCCTCCGGACGCGTGCACGTGACTTTGGCTATAGTCTTGTGGTTGTTTTGTGGTATCAACTATTGGTTGGTGTTAAAAAAAAATATATTTTTATTTTATTTTAGATGATTGTCATCAGTTTGCTCTTTACATCCATTTGTCTTGGTCCATTCTTCAGCCTTGGTATTAGGAGGATACCCATCTATGGTGGTTAGAAATAAAACAGGTCTACGTACAGTCATGCTCGCCCACAGACTCCCTAATTGTCACTGCCTCTTTTACCTTTGTGTGGGCAGTAATAATATATAATCAGTCAAAGTGTAAGATTTTACTAACCATACTGTAGTATGTGCTGTGACTGCACATCCGATCTGTAACTTTACCACAGCAGTGTGCTACAACCATGTGCAGCGCTGTACAAGTCCTGTCCGTAGGAACAGTGCACATGTATAATGGCTAGTGAAAGCAGAATTATTACTGCATTTACGCCCACTGTACTGCTTTTCGAATAAATATATAATCCTGATCTTTGGTTTATTCTTATGAGTCAATACTAGCTGTAGTTCTTTTGTAAGGCTTAAAAGTGTGTGTGTATGTATGTATGTGTAATATATATATACACTGCTGAAAAAAATAAAGGGAACACTAAAATCCCACATCCTAGATATCACTGAATGAAATATTCCAGTTGTAAATCTTTATTCATTACATAGTGGAATGTGTTGAGAACAATGAAACCTAAAAATGACCAACGTAAATCACAACTAATATCCCACGGAGGTCTGGAGTTGGAATGCTGCTCAAAATCAAAGTGGAAAATGAAGTTACAGGCTGATCTAACTTCAGTGGAAATGCTTCAAGACAAGGAAATGATGCTCAGTAGTGTGCGTGGCCTCCAAGTGCCTGTATGATCTCCCTACAATGCCTGGGCATGCTCCTGATGAGGCGGCGGATGGTCTCCTGAGGGATCTCCTCAAAGACCTGGACTAAAGCATCCACCAACTCCTGGACAGTCTGTTGTGCAATGTGACGTTGGTGGATGGTGCGAGACATGATGTCCCAGATGTGTTCAATCAGATTCAGGTCTGGGGAATGGGTGGGCCAGTCCATAGCTTCAATGCCTTCATCTTGCAGGAATTGCTGACACTCCAGCCACATGAGTTCTTTCATTGTGCTGCATTAGGAGGAACCTAGGGCCAACCGCACCAGCATATGGTCTCACAAGGGGTCTGAGGATTTCATCTCGGTACCTAATGGCAGTCAGGCTGCCTCTGGCGAGCACATGGAGGGCTGTGTGGCCCTCCAAAGAAATTGCACCCCACACCATTACTGACCCACTGCCAAACTGGTCATGCTGAAGGATGTTGCAGGCAGAAGATTGCTCTCCACAGCATCTCCAGACTGTCGCGCCGGTCACATGTTCTCAGTGTGAACCTGTTTTCATCTGTGAAGAGCACAGGGCGCCAGTGGCGAATTTGCCAATCCTGGTGTTCTGTGGCAAATGCCAAGCATCCTGCACAGTGTTGGGCTGTGAGCACAACCCCCATCTGTGGACGTCGGGCACTCAGACCATCCTCATGGAGTCAGTTTCTAACCATTTGTGCAGATACTTGCACATTTGTGGCCTGCTGGAGGTCATTTTGCAGGGCACTGGCAGTGCTCTTCCAGTTCCTCTTTGCACAAAGACTGAGTTAGCTATCCTGCTGCTAGGTCGTTTCCCTCCTACGCCCCCCTCCACGTCTCCTGGTGTACTGGCCTGTCTCCTGGTAGCGCCTCCAACCTCTGGACACTACGCTGACAGACACCGCAAACCTTCTTGCCACAGCTCTCATTGATGTGCCATCCTGGATGAGCTGCTCTTCCTGAGCCACTTGTGTGGGTTGTAGAGTCCGTCTCATGTTACCACAAGTGTGAAAGCACAACCAACATTCAAAAGTGACCAAAACATCATCCAGAAAGCATTGGTACTGAGATGTGGTCTGTGGTCCCCACCTGCAGAACCACTCCTTTATTGAGTGTGTCTTGATAATTGCCAATAATTTCCATCTGTTGTCTATTCCATTTGCACAACAGCATGTGAAATTGATTGTCAAACAGTGTTGCTTCCGAAGTGGACAGTTTGATTTCACAGAAGTTTGATTTACCTGGAGTCATATTCTGCTGCTTGTGTTCCCTTTACTTTTTTTGAGCTGTGTGTGTATATATATATATGTGTGTGTGTGTGTGTGTGTGTGTGTGTGTGTGTGTGTGTGTGTGTGTGTATATATATATATATATATATATATATATATATATATATATGTATATGTATATGTATATGTATATATATATGTATGTATATGTATATATATATATATATATATATATATATATATATATATATATATATATATATATATATATATATATATATATATATATATATATATATATATATATATATACATATACATATATATATATAGTTATATAGTGCCACACTTGGTTATTTGTGGTATTGCAAGAAACCAGCCAGATTTTTATGGTGGACAACCTTTTACGGATAATAAAATCCTTTAACTCCCCCCCCAATAAAAGAACACATCTGTGTATGTAGTATTGCTGAATTCATCCTGCCTCTAATAACAGCACTCAGTCATAATGTACCAAGTGGAATTAAAGAAAACATCCCACCCGCACACAGACCGGCGAACTGAAAAATCTAAATTATTTCCGTACTTTTAAAGGTGCAAAAAACCTACTTTTAATTGTTTTTATCGTGCATCTATAAATAAAAGAAAACCAAGCCTAAAACTTTATCGATTTGGTAATTGCTGTAGTCATACGGACACATTCACATAAAGCCATCATGTCATCAATAATTTAATGTGAGTGCACTAGTATCAATACTAAAAATCTAGCAGTGGAATTGCTGTGGTTTTTAAATGACCCTTTTTCCCTCCTTTTAAACAAAACCCTAAATAAAAATTGATTCAGAAAAATATATGGCTTCAATTGTTCTAAAACAGCGCCACACCTGTCTCCAGGTCATGTGAAGTATTACAGCTCGGTCTCATTCAATTCTGTGGTCCTGACAAAACCAACCCAACCCATGTATGTGATTTTTGTTTTAATCATTTACAACCCTTTTAAAAAGGATTGAGGAGGTTGTTACAGATTGACTGATTTTTTTGCTGCACTTCCATCTATATTGTATAAGGACATCGGATATCTAGTAAAGCCTCTGACAGGATGTTATATTGTATAGGATATTGTCGTCCATGGTGGCTGTCCGCACTTAAATATAGGCTGTATTTCACGCATATGGTGCTAGGGGCTTTTTATTTTGACATGGTCAAACACAAGTATTGCCCAGGGGATTTCAGTTTCTAGAATCCACCTCCCCAAATTGAAAATTTCTAGAGTTAAATTCATTTTTCTAGAACATGTTACTACTAGTGATAAGCGAACGTGCTGGGATAAGGTGTTATCTGAGCATGCTCGTGTGCTGAGGGTCTTCAGGGTGCTCGAAATATGTTTGTGTCCCCGCGGCTGCATGTCTCGCCGCTACAAACAGGCCATCCCTACATGTGTTGCGGCTGTCGAATATCTGCGAGAAATGCAGCCGCGGGGACTCGAACATATTTTTCGAGCACGATGAAGTCACTCAGTTAGCACATGAGCATGCTTGAATAATGCCTTATCCCAGCATTTTTGCTCATGACTAGTTACTACATTTAACGCTCATATTGTGTAAATTAAAGGGGTCCTCTGTGACTTTAATATTCTTATAATGGGTCATCAATATCTGATTGGTCGAGGTCTAATGTAGAGCGGATTTTAAGTGGGTTTATAGAGCTCACAATTTGGATTTGAACACTCACGTAATAGTTGCATGCTTATGTCCTAGTCCCCCCAAAAATTGTCCCCCAAAGGTAGACACCACCCTTTAACTACTAAAATGCATTTATTTCTGTATGTGCAATTGTGTTTTGTTAGATTTTGCACCATTGGGTTTCTATAGGCTTTTTTTTTCACCACATATTTACTTTAATGTCATTTATGGTCATAAATCAGCTGAGAGGAATTAAAAATAAATAAATAAAATAATGGTTTCCAATGCTCCCATCAGTGTGAGCTTGCTAATGGATTCTCAGTTAACTCACTTAACCAAAATAATACAGAGGTTCCATACAGCAAACCGTGCAACATTTTCAACAAATCACAATTGCAAAAACTGATGTTTAGCTCCAAATACATGCATTTAAGTAAAAAAAAAAATGTTTCCAGTGCTGTAGCCTTTAGATCCTTTTGGCCTTTATTACATTGTTTTATCAGGTACTAAATGGTATTATTTGATTAAATTCTGATTCAATAAGGTTTTTCTACAAGTTTAAATGTCTAATGATTTATTTGTTACACTCATGACATGAGACTCGGCATTATACAGTGTATGGCTTGTCTAATTCTTGGGCACAGAAAACCAAACCTGTTCACCTCCATGTGATGCAAATTCAGTGAACAAATCCTCCCCACTAACCCATCTCAGATCACAAGAATAATAACTTATCCTCCTCATACTAAACATGGGCTGTCTTCATTTGTTCCTTTCTTTCGTAAACCTGCAGGTATCTTTTCTCTCCTCCTAATTTTCCCTTTTAATTATTGAATCTTTATCCCTTGTACTAACTCTGTTCAGCCTCCTCATCTGCCTGTCTCACCATATAACTATGCATGTCAGACCTCCTCTCCGGGGTTTGAACTTCCTTCTTTCTTTGATTCAGGTGCCTCACTCTTTCCTTTCCAGGTTCTTCCAGTTCTTTTAACATGTCAAACTCTGGAGATTTGTTCATGAGCGTGCAGTCTCTCAATGGAGATTCTTACCAAGGTGCCCAGGTTGGAGCCAACGTACAGTCACAGGTAGGGACCTTCAGATGATTTGGGAACAAAGGCATTGGTGACGTAATGGTTTATGAAGGAAGTTGTCGACTGTTGGGGTTTTCTATCATGAGCTTCTGGATATAAAAAAAAAAAAGCGGCAAAAAAATACACTTATTTATAAAGATAGTAGTGGTGTTTGCCACATTCCCAAAGATATAAAGAAAATTATGGTCTTGTGACCTGGCCAAAGCTAATGTTGGTGGTGTACTCTGGCAACCACACGTTTAGAGATTGTTCCTTGGGAAGTCCAAAGGCAATTTTGGGCAAGTCCAAAATCCCTGATACAGGATGAGATGTGATTGGAATAGAACAATAAACCTGCTGGCCAACGGCTGGGGTTTGTGGCCAACGTTTGTCAACTGCGATCTTCTGTCTTGATCGTGTTTTCAGTAGGCAGAGGGGAGAAAGCCACATCCAGACAACTATGTCAGTGGCTTATATCCCCTGAAAACAAAAGGATCAGGCATTTGAACAGTCTGATTTTTGTCAATAGAGATTTAAGAGGCCTTTCCTACATGTCAGATGGTTGCTCATCCAATTTTTGTGGGACTGCCTTTTATCTGTGTATTGGGGTCTTTAGGTTCTGGGGCCAGTTTCATTATATTTGACAGGACTAGCATAGCCTGTAGCAATAATCCTCCCGACAAAGTGTTGCACACCATAGCGTGACACCAACGTCCAATATTGATTTAAAGCGCCATGTGACTGATAAATGTTGTGGCTTTCCAATATACACACAAGCGACTGTGGCGAAAACCGAGCCTTCCTGGTGCTACTATGTTACCGAAAACTGAGACCAAAAATATCCAGATGTAAAACCAAAGTGGGTTGTAAATAATAAAATGGTGGGCTCTTTGGGTGTGAGTTATCGTGATGTTTGGAGATTGGTTGTCTTTCGATCCGATGTCACTCTGATTGTTTGTGCGCTCAGACCTATGCAATTTTCCGTAAATTTCTTGAAGGATGCAGAACTCTTCTAAATGTAGTGAACTGGTTTCTTGACAGTTCGACTCCTGGATAAAACTATTAATAATCTATGGTTCTAAAATTATTGCATCTCTAAAATTGAACAGATTTTTTTTTTTTTTTTTACAAGAATATGTAAAATGACATCTCAATTCCCAAATTATATCTACTAACTGCTTTCATTACTGCTGCATTCACATATATTGCCCGTTTGATAGGGTCTGACAGACTGGTTGCTGCTGTTGGCTGCTTACAGAGGACAAATGAAAATATTTTGGTTTCCCCTTCATTATTTTAAGCAGTTATATTCTGTTCCTTGGTTTCAGCATATACATACATTGTTTTGTTTTTTTGCCTTTTTAGATGTTTAATGGTTCTTTGCTGGTTTTGTTTTCTTTCTTTTCCCCTTACTTCTGACTTTCTGTATGTTTCCTGTGACTTTACCTTTCCTCTCTTCCCCTCAATGGCTGGATTCCTTTTTTCCCTTTCCTTATCTTGTGTCATGTATTTCACACTTTATCCTTTCGATGTTCTTCCTTTTTTTCCTGTATGTTCCTCTTTGTGTCCTGTCTCTGTCCTCATCGTGTCATGGTGCCCTCTCCTCACCATTAGTATTGTCTGTCTTCCAGGTGGATACCCTTCGCCATGTTATCAGTCAGACAGGCGGATACAGTGAGACTCTGTCAGCGAATCAGATGTACAGTCCGCAGGGCATCAGTGTAAGCAAAGAAACCTCTTGTTTTCCCTGTCTGTTTCCCAATTATTTCAAGTCCACAGGGCCCTGACTGCCACATTGCACACACTTCTCTCCCTTTCATGGTCACCTATTCTGCTCTGTGCCGGTGAAGCCAGCGGCCAGCGCTCTACCCACAAATGATGCTCGATGTAGGCAGCTGGAGCCCAAGCCTGTCACACGCAATCAACTTCCTTGTGCCACCTGCGGCCACTTACAGTCAGCCGAGGGAAAGCGCCAAACAGGTGACACGTAGCCTGGCCACAGCGGAACAAGTGTGGGATCCAGCTGTGTTAACCAGTTCTGTGCTAAGCAGACATGTCTCCATTTGGAAGGTGGGGCCGAAGTATGGAAGAATGAATCTCCAGACCCCAAGACGGAGACTATGACATGCCAGCTGAACTCCCCTCTACACGCGCTATATTTTGCAATAAGCCATTATTACAGCGCTCTCGTGCAGCAGTTCGGAGCCACAGACATACATACACGGACGTATTTGTGTGTTTGTTGGAGGGCGGCAGAGAGGAGCAAACATTCCTGGCAGTGCTTGCGGCTGGGAATGACATGTAAATTCATAGCGACAAGCCGTGTCGTATGGAGTGAAATCAATAAGACAGACACAGGGAGAGCGGCTGCAGATTTGGGACAGCAATCCAAATACATTTCTCAGATCAGCCATCCACCATCCAAAGGCCGTGACAGAGGAATGGAGGAGGGGGTGAGATCCGACACAAACACAGAAATAACACAAGATGCCCACTGTGCCGTGGGAGGGGAGAGCCGCAGGCTCACATAGGTATACAATTGTTTTGTTATTTTCGGCGTTGCATTTGCTTGGCGGAGAATGTTTGCACTGCGCTGTATCTCTGCCGTAACGACCTGGTATTTAATTATACACATTTCACACCATGAGGCGCTCTCCGCACATTTGCATCAGAGCGCGCGAGGCGTGTGACATCCGCAATAAGCAGAGCGCTCCAGAAGCAGGTATTGATTCATTCCATTTGTTATCGGAGACCATTTTAATTCAGAGATCGCGTGAAACGGCAAATGTTTCTTAATAACAGGAAAAAAAAAAAAACATGACCAATTACCTAAGTAAAGCATTCAATTCAGGAGAAAAAAACAACCTTTCTATTGTAGCAAAATCTATCCCTGCTACTCTCCATGATGAGTCCTTCCCTGTGATCACCATTTACTCGCTGCAGTTGTACGGATAATGGTGATTGTTCCAGAAAGAAATAACAGGTCAGATCATTTCTCCCCAGCTCCCACAACCCACCCCACCCCCGCCAAATGCAATCATTTCGCTCGTAAATGCACAAAGAAATCATGGATACAATTATTATTTTTTTAGTTTATAGAAAATAATATGGAAGTGCACAAATGTGATGACTAGGCTTCATTGACCTTCTTTCCTCCTCCAGTTTTGGCTGCTAATTCTTATTTGTTGCTATGATGTGGTATACATTTGACATAAGTGGCATAAAATGAATCAAAGTCTGAATTGAAACTGGTGATTTAATTTAATTTACCCCACCACCATGTTGCAATATAGTGAATAAAGATGCCCATACTCCCTAGTAGTTGTTGACCAATCTCGTAAAACACCCACCCTCCCCCCATACACAATCGCTGACAGCTCGGCCAAGGATGGGTGACACTCGAGATATCAAAAGGTTGTGTTTAATTCAATATTCACGATGGTCAGGGACCTCATAACCATGAGATTGTCAGAGGGTCGCACCCACATCGGCAGATATGGACCGTTTTTAATCGAATGGATCTGAAGACTGTTAGCATTAATGGGGCAGTCTGACATCTGGGTATTTTTTGGATGTGTTATCCTTGCTGTTAAAGTCAACAAAATTCATTTTCAGCCAATGGGGACCTTCAAGATTTCATGTCATCCTTCAAAACAAAACAAAACCTGTGCTTAAAGTTTCTCATGTTGGCCTTGTGCACTTATTTCAAGGGGCCTCCTCACTATTCCACCAAAAGACAATGTTAGGAGAAAAAAAAGCATCAGGAATGTTGAATCTCAGTCCTCAATAAGTAGAGCACTCCTGTGTTTTCTTTTGGAAGCCACCGATGGACATCTCTGCCTGGTGACTTATCTCAGGGAGAACAGTGATTGGCAGTCTGAAATCGGACATGCCTCTTTGACATCTCTCCCAACAATCAGTCGGCGTGGCCCCTATAAGAACGTTTAGATATTGGCAGGTCCGGCTGATATTAGTCTGTGTATGGTGGGCTTTAGCCCAACCAAACGTGTATGGAGAGATGGAAATGGATAGAATGCCATGAGCTAGATATTTGTTGAAACCTAAAGCACCAATATGCAAGTGCCAACAATAAAAAACACCCCCAAATAATAATTATGGAAAAAAAGTGTCATATCTTGGAATACTGCACAAAGCACAGAAAGTACAAGTTTAGGGACCATATGGTGAATACGTATGTTGCATATACAGTGTGTGTGTGTGTGTGTGTGTGTGTATGTATGTGTATATATATATATATATATATATATAATTAGTGTAGAGCTTCTCAGTCAGTAATAACTACTTTTGTGAGTAACTTCAATGCGGACCTTACGTAATACACTACTAATGTCCTTAGTCCTGAAAGGGAACGTTCATAGAACCCTTCCTTTCTGAAAATGAGTGCTGGTCCGACATCACAAACCCCATAAGTGAGGTCTTCTCACAAGAGTGTACAATTTTAATTTTTCATCTTCTGTCAATAGTTCTCCTGTCAATAGGTATTACACCGATTCCTGTTGTTTTGTAGCCAGGGTGTAAGATTTTAGTTCCCCGGTCTATTATTGCTACTCGATATGTAAATTGCAGACCCTGAAACACACAAAGTTGGATATAATTATGAATGACCTAGAACAACTTGTCACGCTCTTGAATACTTTCTCATTCTCTACCGTCCCTAGCCGTCACTTACTTTGTTCTCAATGACCCCACATAGCATAAAATGTCATTTGTGTGCATTAAAGAGACGCAGAAGGGACAGGAACAGATGATCTTGTGACATGGCAATTACAGTTCTGAGATAGATTGGCCGCTGGAGAGGAGGGGACAAGACCAGGCCACTGTGATTACAGAAAGGCCGCCACAAAATCATAGGCTGGGAAATAAAAGGCTGCCAGGTTCTGCTTAGAGGTGGATCCAGAAATGCAAGCTGTGTCCTTGAATCAAGAAACACGCAGCATTAAGGAGAGAGGTCACACCTTTCTTAAAGCCATGATAGCCGTGAAGGCTCGCTGGATTCAAGGTTCAGTGAGGACCAGATGCATGCATTGTGCATATATAAAATGGGAAAGCTCATTACAGAATCTGAATTAAGTCAGCAGGCCCAAGATAGATTTGTTTTTTTGATATTGATGAAGAACAGTTCAGATACAATTCCAATTGAATACAAAGTCAGGTTTTACTTAGGAAGAATATTTGCCCTTTAGAGCCCCTGTCGAAGGCCTCTCACCCAGTCAGCCACTGTCCTACTTTGCACTGATGGAGGGCAAGAACCTTAAAACATGATAGAAAGCCAAAGCCGAATCTCCATTTGGATACAGCTATATCATGTTGCCAGACCCATCTTAGGTTCGATATTGCCTTATAGGGTTACTCCCCTCCAATAGGTGGCACTAAAGACCTGTTCCCTCCACTGTGAAGAGGCTTTTCACATATTGGATTTCCTGGGGAGCATCGCATGGCCTATAAGGCTTCCTACACCTGCTTGGCTGTCTTCTTAGGCAGACACTTAACCCCTGAAACCGCACAAAACATAACACAGCCTTACCTTCTGTTAAATTGACAAGCCACAATGTTATGCGATGGAGGTGTAATATACTGGTGGAGGTGTAATATACTGGTGAACGTTCATGCTCACATCATCCATGAAGGGGGATGCTTGGTATTCTAAATACACACAAACACGCCTAAATAAGACTTCTGAAAGGTTCCGCATAGTGCGCCATGTTGACTAACAGCCTCTTGGTCACTTCAGTACAGTTAGTCAGGCTTCCCAGCAGCATATAAGTACACCCGCCACATAATGACAACCCATTCTACCCGAACTTCACAACGCCAGCTAGCGGCCGGCCAAAAAGGTGACGTTCTCATTGATATTTTGGCTAAAATATGCATGCTCACAATCCAGATTAAAGGAGTTTTCCACCACATTGACCTCAATGACCTATAAAAATGGTGGATGTCCACCGATCTGTTATCGATAGGCTGACACTCGGCACTTTCCCCGCTCAGCTGTTATAACCTACAGTAAATAGTGTCACTGCGTCACTGTTTAGTGGTGGCTGCTGATTCCTGCAGATTAGACCCCCACCGATCTGATTTTGATGACCTATTGATAATTACCAATACAGTGGAAGTCCCCTATAAGTGTCCTCATTTTCCCATGCAGTAAAATCAATCTTCTAGTACCCATCTGAAGACAAAACATATGTACAGATGGTTCCATTGGGAGCTAGAAAGAAGTTGAGCATCTTTTAGACCACCAATGGGAAAACAATCAATTCTAAGATTCTTGGCTCAAACCATGATTGTTTGATGGAAGGCGGACCTCTACAGATCAGTATAATGAGAGGCCACAGTGATCTTATGAGCACCACATCCCCTTCATTGTTGACCTGGGCACATGGAGCTTTGCCGGACGCGATCACTCATCCCATTCTCTTAAATGAGACTGCGCTTCAGTACCTGACACATCTGCCTGTAGGAAAACAAACTTTCTTACTTTACTTTCCTGTTTAAATATTGTCCTGATGGGGGTATGTTAAAGTTCTAGTTTTATACTTGTAGCGTTGACTTTTTTTATTTTTTATTTTTATTTTTTTCAGGCTAACGGAGGGTGGCAGGATGCGGCCACCCCTTCGTCTGTGACTTCCCCTACGGAAGGACCTGGCAGCGTCCATTCTGATACCTCCAACTGAGCAGCCGGCTCCTGAATTTCTACTCTTGAAAGCCAGAATCCATCTCTTCCCTCTCACTCCAGATGGCCACTGTGGGAATGCAGCGAACAAAGCAACCTCTTTTGGCATATCCATTAGAAACTCTCCAACCCTTCATTATTACTCGCATTGACACCTTAATCCATGCCTACATTTCTGTCAATGATTCCGGTTTTTGTAGGTTGTAGCCTTTCCATTTTCTTTTTTTTTTATTTTATTAAACTATTTTTTTTTAATTATAGTTTGGGATGAGCAGAAAACTAGCTACCGGTGTGAGAAACATTAATTGGGTTATTGATTTATATGTGGCTGCACCTATGCACACAAACGGCCATGTCTAAATGGTCCCAAATAATGCTTCTGAAGACCTATAACTAATTATGGGACAATTAGCAATTGTGTTTGGCATCTACCCCTCTGAAAACGCTTAAATTATGGGTGAGGGCCAAAAATCCTGACATTCATTGTCTTCTCATGCAGTAAGATATCCTTTTGGAATATGGTACTGAACCATAGTTACTGCAATACGCATGACCTTGAGTTTTTTTCAGTATAACCATTCTTTGGTGACTTCTATCCTTCAAACTTCTGGTTAATTTGTTTCTAGCTTAGAGAAAGACCATCTTCAGAAAATTACTAGAGATACAGGATCATGAGGAAACCCTTAATATACGTGGATTAAGTATACTAACCAAAGGCTGTACATTTTAAAAGACAATAAACTGGAATAAAGTTTCCATGATGTGTTGCTACCAGAAGTAGTTCCAGCTACATATATCATTAAAATGACCTTAGCGCTATTCTTCAGACCGTAGTTCTTCTACGAACATAGAAGCAGATCTTGTGCTAGTTCACTTGGGGAAAACGAAATAGTATCCATGCAAAAAATATATATATCTGTAAGCTTTGTTATCAAACCAGAGCTCCGTCCATGGTCTGTAATCTTGGATTTGGACACTACTCTCTTTTTGAGAAGATGGAAGTCCACCACACAAACATTGCAAAATCATAAGGATTGATGGACGTGAAGCCTACAAACTGTTCTATGGTCAATTTCGTCCAGTTTCTCCACCCGGATGTTAATTATATCCAGTCATTGACTTATTTTTTTGTCCATTAGAAATGATAAACAGAATTTTCTTAGATATTTTTCGCAACACTTATCCGTCCAAGATACTATGGCTGCTTCTACCTTCAAACCTTCTTACATCTTGTAAATTATGATTTTGACCCAAGGAATTGTTTTGCCTAATATCGGTCACGTTTCTGGACCTCCATTTCATTACTGAATAATCTTCGAGTCTGGCAATTATCCACAAGCACCTACACGGGGTGTTATCAATCCACGTTTGATACCAAAAATCCGCATGTACTCGCACAGAGGAAAGACGGACACAGAGGGAAGTGCTCAGCTTTATTAACATTCACTGCGGTTTCACATAACTTGTGTATCGTCGATTGTTATATTTGAGATAAACATTTGATGCTGGATGTTCTTGTATATTCTGAAGAAAACATAAAAAGACACAAGATAAAAAGACAGAAGAAAAACAAAAGACATCAAACAGCCAAAAAGTTGTCCTGGGTTTAATAATCTTTATTACTAAAAAAAAAAAAAGATGAAAAAAAACTTTAAAAAAAAAAAGTCCTGTTACAGAGATCACACCCGTTTAGCATGGAAATAGGTTGATGATTTCTATTTTATGTCTTTCATA
Source organism: Ranitomeya variabilis (assembly GCF_051348905.1). Lineage (NCBI taxonomy): Eukaryota > Metazoa > Chordata > Amphibia > Anura > Dendrobatidae > Ranitomeya > Ranitomeya variabilis. The sequence goes on along the minus strand of NC_135239.1, from coordinate 68,608,208 downwards.
TTTCTTGCTTAGTTTTAACACAAAAAAAACAAAACTACCTACATGTGATTTTATTTTTTTTTCTTATTTTAATTCTTTTTAACACCGCGCGTTTGTGAATTATAACGCAATGCTAGATAAATGTAGTTGGGCACCTTTTTAGTTATTGTTTTAATTTTTTTTCTAAGGGATGGGTAAGCGGGCGGGCACAGGGTTTGGGGCAAATTCGGGATTGTTTCAGGGGAAAGGGTGGGGGCATTTTCCATATATGACCCCCTTTACGGCCAGAGTAATCTGACATATATGCTGTTATTTGCCCCTCTGGCAGAAACGGGGTTAAATAAGCAGACTCAAAGATTCTGCCGGATAAACCCATTTTGTAAACTAAAGTTAAAAAAAAATAAAAAGCAAAAAAATTATGAAAAAAAAATGTTGGAAAAAAAGTTGGAATAGTTAAACCTTAATAGGTACATCATAAAATGTACATTTAATAACTTTTCTGAGAACCAGAAATAAATTCTTTTTTTCCTGTTTTCAGTTCGTATTTGTTTCAAAACTCATGTGATTAATTGTGATACTTCCTGATAAAGCAGCAAATCCTTTCATAAAACCTTTCACTACTGAGGCCAATGACTGAAAGAAAAAATTGGGATGTCTGATCCAGTGTTATATTAAGGTGTCCAAAATACTTCTGGGAAAGATTGATAAATATGGCAAATAAAAGGAGAACATGCCTTCAGTATGACAGATCTGAAGGCTGTAGGGTATCTGCATGATACTACGCATTTGTTTTAGATTTTTGGCGACCCATAACCTCTCCAATACTGTAGATGAAATTGCCCAACATGACAGTGCATTTTGCCTTACATATCCAGTAATAGTCGGTCAACAAGAGAGCAGCATGATGTAGGGGCAGAGACCCTCATTTCAGAAATGTCACTTATTTGGCTGTGTTGCTGTTTCAATACAATCAGCAATTTATCAGCAGGAGATTATCATTACAGGACAAGGTGTCTCATGCTTCCAAGTCTAACCTCACTGCACTGATTGGCTGCTTTTTTTTTTTTTTCAATATGCATAAAAGCAGCCAATCAGTGGTGGGTGTGGGGTTACACAGGGCTCAGCATTTCGAGATCTGCAGAGAAGAAAACGGTAACAACTGCTACCAACAGTAAACTTAATGATACTTTGCTGGGATCAGGGTCTCTGTCTCTGCTGTCAGATTACATAACAAAATCATGTTGACAAATTTGCTATAAAGAGGATCAGTCACTGTTTGTTTGTTTTTCTGTTCCCCCTCCATTCCAAAATTTGTCAACCGTTAATAACTGTACTCCTTTTCCCTTCAACCAACTGGAACTTCTGTATTAGAGGAGAAAAGGCATACATCCAGAAAGGGGTTCTGTGGTACATGTGTAGTAGGTTGAAGAGAAAAGTTGCATGTTAATTAACAGGGGACATACCTTTGGAATGGAGGGGCATAGGAAAAATGAAAAATGTGCAACAACAGCACCATTTGGAGGAGTCACTCTTTAAAAATAAAATTGAGAAAGGTACCGTATGTTATTTTTTTTTCTTTTGTTTTCAATTAATATTTAGGTACTTTACCCTAAACTAAACAATGTCGCCCTCTCCTCATCACAATGGAGTTTATCACCAAGAAATTACACGTCACAAATACTTATGACTACACGTTTGCTGTTTATTCCCTTTAAATATATCTATGTTCATAAATCTCCTAAGCTCAGCCACGTTCAAACTGTGCAATCGCGGTTTTTTTGTTCCAATATTTCAGACTTGCAGTAAAAACAGTGGCTTTAGTAAATATTTTATTTAAATAATTTTTGAAAAACCAGAGTGGGGACCCCTCTATTCTTGGTAACCAGCCTTGCTAAAGCTGATCATTAAGGGTTGCAGCCTGCAGCTGTTTTGCTTGGCTGGTTATCAAAAAATACGGGGGGAACCCACAATGCTTTTTTTTTTTTTTATTTAGAGTGCAGGTGCAGGCTGATGAATACTACCATCAGCCGCTCCTGCTTTTTGCTGTTATTAGCAGCAGCAGCCGTAAGCTGATGGGACTATTCCTATCAGCTAATGCCCTGTGACCTGAGGTAAACTTTTCACATCCGGTTACACCTGCTGACTCACTCTGACAGCGTGAGAACTGCGGCTGTCTGACCGGTGGTATTAATCTTACACAGAAAATCACTATATTGATATAAATTCAAATAAGATACAAAATAATAAATCCTCCCCATCAAAATATTCAATCCAGAGTGGTACATGGCAATCGCCCTATTCTGTCCCCTAGTTTTGTCCCTACTTACAGCAGAGGTTGGCACCCTCTTGGAAGCAAATGGCGTCCCCGCTCCACGACGGCTCTTTAGAAGTCCCTATAAGACCCTATTGTGATGACATACGTAGGGACAAACCACAAAAAGGTAATAGTAGTAGTATATATCTAAAACCAATCCTCTGGACAATATACAACAGACAACACTACAGCACAAGGAGAAAAGAGTTTATAGATACAAATATATAAAAATGTAATCACTATAAACCTCTCAACATAGTAGCTTGTTTATAGATCATCACATACAAGTGCTTTTCGCTAAATTAGAATATCAAAAAGTTAATTTATTTCAGTTCTTCAATACAAAACGTGAAACTCATATATTAGTCATTACAAACAGTGATTTATTTCAAGTGTTTATTTCTGTTAATGTTGGTGATTATCGCTTACAGCCAATGAAAACCCACAAGTCATTATCTTAGTAAATTAGAATACTTTATAACACCAGCTTGAAATATTATTTTAAAATCCGAAATGTTGGCCTACTGAAATGTATAAAAAAAAAAAAAAAGTTACTTACCGATAACTGTATTTCTCTGACCCCATGACGGCACCACGGAGAGAGGGGATCCGCCCTGTTGGGACAGAAAACCTACAGATAAAAAGGCGGTACCCCTCTTCCGCATCAGTTGTTTTACAGAGCACTAAAGAAACTTTCATATTAAAGACATCACTAACTACATTAAATACTCATATTATTACTGAACAGAAGCTCCGCGTGACAGTTTTTACTAACCATATAACTAGATAAAAAGCTGAATGTGCACACCCACACGTGAAGGGAGGGAATATACGGGTGCCGTCATGGGGTCAGAGAAATACCATTATCGGTAAGTAACTATATTTTTCTCTCTCCCCCATGACGGCACCACGGAGAGAATTGCAAAGATATGCAGATATTGGACTATGTATCTCCTCACATCTAGGGTGTGTAGAGCTTCCTCCCTACTATTTTTGGGATTGGGACAGAAAGCAGGGAGGGTTATCTCTCCTCTTAAACTTGGGTGAAAGGTGGATATGCTGATAAAGCCTGAATATCGCTGACCCTGCGTGCCAAAGTAAAGGCCACTAGTAAGGAAGTTTTAAGGGACAATAGTTTCAGCGGGGCTTCAGAAAAGGGTTCTTTGTTAAAGCTGAGAGGACCAAATTCAGATCCCAGGGGGAACACTCCGAGATAAGATAGGTCTAGATCTACTTGCAGCCTTGATAAATTTAGCTACCAATTGGTTCTCTGCCAAGTTATAATTGTACAAGGCACCTTGCTCCGCAACCTGAACTTTTAAGGTATTTGTGGCCAGCCCATGTTCTAGGCCCTTCTATTCTAATTTTAATATAGCTGGGAGTGGAACCTCCCCCTCCCAGGCAGCACCTGACACTGAGATAAATTTTTTTTCCAAATTCTACCGTATGTTTTGGTGGTTATCAGTTTTCTGCTTTTTTGGAGGGTGGCAATTAAATTTGGAGAGAATCCTTTATTGTTTAACAGTGACCTTTCAAGTTCGAAGCTGTCAAGTGTAAGTGTTTTACTTGCGGATGGATCACAGGCCCTTGGGAAAGAAGGTCCGGCAGATCAGGAAGGACCCAAGGATCTGAGATGGACAGCATCTTTAACCACGAAAACCATGGCCTCCTTGACCAAAAGGGGCTATCACGATTACCCTTGCCTTTTCCTCCCGAATCTTCCACAGGACTGCTGGAATCAGGACTAAGGGCAGAACTGCGTATGCTAGATGGTAATCCCAAGGTATCATGAGGGCGTCTAGAGCAACCGGGTTCCCCAGGGGATCTATAGAGCAGAACGTGTCAACTTTCCGATTCTTGCTGTTTGTGAACAGGTCTATAGCTGGATAACCCCATGCCCTCGTGATTTGGTTGAACACTGACTATTTCAGTTCCCATTCGCCTTGTTTTAGCTGGGTCTGACTCAGATAATCTGCTGTTTGATTTTCTGATCCCTTTATGTGTAGTGCTGACAGGGAACTGAAGATTGACCGTTACTTCCATCAGAGAGCGGGATCTGGTGCCCCCTGGTGATTCAGATAAGCCACTACTATCTGATTGTCCGAGAATATTGGACATGGTGGGATTGGAGAGAACTCGGGAAATGAATCGGTGGATTTTACAGCTAGGAGCTCCTTCATATTCGAGGATGCCAAACTCACTTTTCTTTCCCAAACTCCTTGGGCTATTTGGTCGCATATGTGAGCTCCCCACCCTCTGGGACTTGCATCTGTCATTAAAATTTTGGAAATTGGCAAAGTCCAAGGAACACCCCGAATTAGGTTGTTTGTGTTTGTCCACCATTGTAGCAAGAGGGCCGTTTCTGATGATATCTCTAACCGCCCTTCTAAATCCCCTTCTAAGGAATTTTCTGCTGCCAATATTTCCCACTGTAGTTCCCTGGAATGGACCAGGGCTCACTGGACAGCAGGGATGCAAGAAGTCATAGTACCTAGGAGCGACATAGCTTTCCGCAGGGTAGTAGAGGGAAAGGCTATCGCTTGAGATGCCAGTTCTGCCATATTTTGGATCTTTCGATCTAGGAGACTGCATTCAAGATTGTTTGAGTCCAGCAGTATGCCCAAATACTCCTGTACCTGGCTTGGTACGATCTTGGATTTTGGCAGGTTTAGCATCCAACCTAGGCTTGTCAGACCCGTTATGACTTTGTTTAGTTGGTTCTTGCAGTGATGTGGTGAATTGCCTATTATGAGAAGATCATCTAGGTACGGGACTATCAAAATATTTTGTTCCCTTAGGTGGGCCATTACTTCTGCCATTAACTTTGTGAAGACTCTTGGGGCAATAGCTAACCCAAATGGAAGGGCCACAAACTGAAAGTGCTTTACCTCCGACTGAATCATTAGTGCCACCCAGAGGAATTTTCGGTAATCCTCGTGGATGGGGACGTGATAATACACAATCCTTTAGGTCTAACACTGTCATGAAACAGGAAGGAAGCAGCATTTTTACTGCAGATTTTATTGTCTTCATCTTGAAGGACTCTATATGTATTTTTTTAGGTTTACGATGGTCCTGAAAGTCCCATCTGGCTTTTTTCTTAGAAAAAGCAAAGAGTGAAACCCCTTGCCTTCTTGACGGGGAACCTCCTGGAGAACATTCTTTTCCACTAGGCCTAGTATTTCTTGTTGAAGAGCCAGCTGTTCCTCTTTTAAGGGTCTTTGAGGGGTCACTATGAGAGATGGCGGAGGAGAATAAAGGAATTTTAGTTTTAGTCCTGATCTTATTATATTTATAATCCATGTTCTGTTGGAAATCTTTTCCCAGGCCGGGAGAAAGAAAACTTACCTCCCCCTCCCACCCAGGGAACACCCTCATTGGGATTGAGTTTTGGGGTTGCTGGGTTTATTAAACATGAACCCCTTGGATTTGTTCTTTTTATCCCCCCATCCTTCCCGGGAACTCTCCCCCCACTTTTTGGGAGGCTTCTTGTTCCCGAATTTCCTACCCCGAAAGGGCCGTTTGTAGGAGTAAAAAAAGATTAGGGAACGATTTATTTTTATCTCCTGCTTTATCTAAAATGTCATCCAAAGTGGGACCAAACAGGAATTCACCTTTGCAGGGGATAGAACATACCGTATTTTTCTGACTATAAGACGCACTTTTTCCCCCCCGAAAATGGGGGGTGCGTCTTATAGTTGGAATATAGGCTTACGGGCAGTGGTGTGGCGGCGGCAGAGGTGCGGTGACGGCAGAGGTGTGGGGATGAGGAGGCGCAGTGAGCGGTATGGCGTGAGCGGGGTCCCTTCCACAGGTGAGGTGACACAGCACCCCGGTAAGCAGCAGAGCCGGGTGAATCATGGCGTTATTGGTGGTGGCGGCCATCTTCCTGATGCCGCGCGTGCGCAGATGGAGTGCTTCCCGGGGCTTCAGGAAAATGGCTGCGGGAGGCCGTGCGTGCGCAGATGGAGATCGCGGCGGCTATTTTCCTGAAGCAGAGTTTGCAGATTTAGATCTCGGCTTCAGGAAAATGGCCGCCGTGATCTCCATCTGCGCACGCGCAGCCTCCCGCGGCCATTTTCCTGAAGCCCCGGGAAGCAGAGCACTCCATCTGCGCACGCGCGGCCTCAGGAAGTTGGCCGCCGCCACCGAGAAACCGGTAATTAACCCGGCTCTGCTGCTCACATTGGATACCGCTGCGTCACCTCACCTGTGGAAGGGACCCTGCTCATGCCATACCACTCATTATCCCCGCACCTCTGCCGTCGCCACATCACTGCTGCAACCCCCCCATGGACACCAGGCTGTGGCGTTGCCCACCTAAGCAGGAAGGGACCCTGCTCAGGTGCACGCCGTACAGCATCACCCCACCTCTGCCGACACCATGCCTCCTGTGACCCTGCTTTGCTACCACCAGCCCTCAGGTAAGATACTGTAAATTCGGACAATAAGACGGACCCCCATCTTATAAAAAAATCTTTTTTTTCTGCAATTTTCACCCCATATTTGGGGTGCGTCTTATGGTCCGGTTCGTCTTATAGTGCGAAAAATACGGTAATTTTGATTTAGTTTGGAGATCCCCCCCTGCCAAGTTTTAAGCCACAAGGCCTGCCTGGCTGCATTTGAAAAAGAACCTGACCTAGCGACTAGTCTGACAGAATCCGTGGAGGCGTCTGCCAAAAAAGCCGCCGCCCCCGCATTATAGGGACAGTGTTTAGAATTGTCTCCCTAGAGAGGTTTTTTCCTTCAGCTGTGTTTCAAGTTGATCAAGCCATATCATTAAGGCTATGTGCACACGTATTCTTGTCCACTGCGGATTTTTCTGCAGCGGATTTGATAAATCTGCAGGGCAAAAACGCTGCGTTTTTGCTGAGGATTTATCACGGATTTACCGCGCATTTACTGCGTTCTTTCTGCGGATTTCACTGCGGTTTTACAACTGCGGTTTTCCATAGGAGCAGCTGTAAAACCGCAGCGGAATCCGCAGAAATCAGTGACATGCTGCGGAATGTAAACCGCTGCGTTTCCGTGCATTTTTTTCCGCAGCATGTGCACAGCATTTTTTGTTTCCCATAGGTTTACATTGTAATGTAAACTCATGGGAAACTGCTGCGGATCCGCAGCGTTTTCCGCATCGTGTGCACATACTCTGAAGCCCTAGCCATACAGGTGGCTGCAACTGCAGGCTTTAGTCCACCCCCCAGTGGCGTCCCAAGAAGCTTTTAAGAAAAAGTCTGCCTTTTTGTCCATGGGGTCTTTTAATGTTCCCATATCTTCAAATGGAAGTGGACATTTTTTGGAGGCTTTGGCGATAGCCACATCTAATTTTGGGGCATTCCCCCAGAAGGAACACTTAGGGTCCTCAAAGGGGTATTTTCATTTAAGGGTGAGAATGCCCTTTTTCTGTTTTTTTCCATTCTTTTTTTAATCAAGTCCTGTACTTTTTCGTTCAGTGGAAAAGACCTTATGTTTTTTTGTTCAAGCCCGCTAAACATTATATCTTGAGTGGTTTTATTTGGCTGGGGATCTACAAGACCCATGGTGGATCTAACTAAATTAAAGTAATTATCTGTTTCCTCTATTGGAAAACAGCACTGGCCATCCTCAGAAGAGGGTGAGCTGTCAGAATCTGACTCACTCCAGCTTTCTGAACTACCAAATTCAGAAACAGGTGACAAGTACTTAGTTTTCTGCCATTTTTTCCCTTTTTTTTTTTTTTGTTTTAAAGACTTAAGGGAGCGCTCCACCTGATCTTTAATTAGGGACCTGAGGTTTGAGGTGAAGTTTGGCTCTTCAGAAATTGTTTGCTGAATACAGGCGTTACACAGCCTCTTCGCCCAAGAAGTGGGCAAATCCTCAGCACATAATACACATATGCTATGTTTAGTCTTGGTGGCACATTTTTTCCCTGGATACGAGGATCCTTTATTCGAAGATGGATTGTCCTTCCCACTGATGACCACGGTAGGGCTCTTACTGCATTGAGAGCCTGAACAGTTGCTGTCTATGGGAAGGATCCTTCTCTGTCCGTTTCTTCTGCTGTTGTGGCGGCTGCTGCCGTGGCTGTTGCTGAAGGCTTGGCCAAACAAAATCCTGGCTGGGACAGTGACCCACATGGGCTTGCTCTACTGGGAGTTCCTGGTCGCTCATACCAAACAGGGATGTTGACTCTCTAAGTCGCACCTGCTTGGCACTCAGAATGATTTAAAAAGCTGCTTCCGGACCTCCCCCAGCCTCCGTTTCGATAGGGGAAAGCTGCATGCCTCATTACTGCGTTCCCAGTAATGCACTGTGTGCCCAATGTCATCAGTGACCCGCACATGCGCAGTGCTGGATTACCCAGCAATGCATATCGGCCGCCTAATTCGCTCTCTTGTTCCAGAGCTCCGGAAACTGCAGCCATGTGGGATGCCGCATGAGCGCCAGGAGAGGTGGTCTTCTGTTCCTTCTGCCACCTCTCCCCGCACACCCTCAAGAGCTAGCTGACCTTTGGCGGTGGCACTTCAGAAGCCACCCCAGTCGAGGCAGGGAATCCCCCTGCCTGCACCAAACTGAGCGGCCCCAGAATCATGGTGACAGAGGTACGTCTGGTAGCTGTATGGTTCCCTCGGGACAGGAAACCAACTGATGCGGAAGAGGGGTACCGTCTTTTTATCTGTAGGTTTCCTGTCTCGACAGGGCGGATCCCCTCCGTGGTGCCATCATGGGGGGAGAGAGAAAGGAAAAAGCGATGTGGCACTCACCCGATTGCTGTAAAAACATAGTCCTTTATTCAACCATTGTGGGTTTTAGACATTGTTCATGGGACAAGCAGGTAAAAGAGGCATATGGGGAAAAGACGGACAACGGCCATTTTGCGTGCTTGATGTTTCTACACCTGGACCCGTAGAAGCGTCAAGCACTCGAAACGGCTGTCGTCCATCTCTTTTCCCCACATGCCTCCTTTACCTGCTTGTCCCATGAACTACAGTATGTCTAAACCCCACGATGGTTGAATAAAGGACTGTTTTTACAGCAATCGGGTGAGTGCCGCACCACTTTTTATTTTTTTATTTCATATTTATTTTTTTTCCGATGCAGAGCCCCAAATACCTACTTCTTTATACCGCTTGTTATCTGCCATAGAGGATCCTTCTCTGTGTGCGTATGGACTTGATACCTTAGTGTGGTTAATTTGTCCTTTTTTCTTATTTGGTTTCTACTGAAATGTATTTTCCATAAATTCACTCAATACTTGGTCGGGGCTCCTTTTGCATCAATTACTGCATCAATGTGGCGTGGCATGGAGGCAATCAGCCTGTGGCACTGCTGAGGTGTTATGGAAGCCCAGGTTGCTTTGATAGCGGCCTTCAGCTCGTCTGCATTGTGGGGTCTGGTGTCTCTCATCTTCCTCTTGACAATATCCCTTAGATTCTCTATGGGGTAAAGGTCAGGCGAGTTTACAGACATCACATTGATACTGTTGTTTTTAAACCAGGTATTGGTACTTTTGTCAGTGTGGACAAGTGCCAAGTCCTGCTACAGAATGAAATTTCCATCTCCAAAAACCTTGTCAACAGAGGGAAGCATGAAGTGCTCTAAAATTTCCTGGTAGACTGCTGTGCTGACTTTGGTCTTGATAAAACACAGCCACGACACATGCAGCTGCGGAGCCAAACAGCTGATCAGCCGGAGTGATCCAGGAAGCCGCGTTCCCTCTGCAGCTTATTTGGTAAGCGCTATAGCTTGCAGAATAAGCCCTGACCTGATCAAATTTGCTCATTTCTAGTCATGAGTGCCTTGACACAAGGAATGTGACACTTGTAGCCCATGTCCTGGATACGTCTGTGGTGGCTCTTGAAGCAATGACTCCAGCAGCAGTCCACTCCTTGTGAATCTCACCCAAATTTTTGAATGGCCTTTTCTTAACAATCCTTTCAAGGCTGCGGTTATCCCAGTTGCTTGTGCACCTTTTTCTACCACACTTTTTCCTTCCACTCAACTTTCCATTAATACGCTTGGATACAGCACTGTGTGAACAGCCAGCTTCTTTAGCAATGACCCTTTGTGGCTTACCCTCCTTATGGAGTGTGTCAATGGCTGCCTTCTGGACCTCTGTCAAGTCAGCAGTCTTCCCCATGATTGTGGAGCCTACTGAAACAGACTAAGGGACCTTCAAACGTACGCCCGACGTCGGACCCCTTTCTGACATCGGGCATACATTTACGCAGATGTCGGGCTCCCTCCCTTTGATGTTGGCTCTGGCGGTGAGCCCACATCTTTACTGGTACATGTCAGCTGTTTTGAGATCTCGCGATCCACCCGTAGCTATTATCTCGTTAAATGCCGCTGTCAAATGCTGACAGCGGCATTTCACTTGCGCTTCCAGCCATCGAACCGGAAATCCGCCCACCGGTGACCCCTGTTCACGTGACTGCAGGTCACCGGTTCATTGGCATAGACCTCTATGGTTGTCACTGCCAACTTGCTTGTTGTGATAGCAAGTGAGTCATTCTACTACCTAGAGGCGATCGGGTAGTGGCAGCTTCTAGTCTCTCATGGAGGCTATTGAAGCATGCCAAAAGTTTAAAAAAAAAAAAAAAGTTTTTAAAAATATAAAAAAATATAAAAGTTCAAATCGCTCCCATTTCGCCCCATTCAAAATAAAACAATAAAAAAAATCAAACATACACATATTTGGTATTGCCAAATTCAGAATCGCTCCATGTATCAATTTAAAAAAAAGGATTAACATGATCGCTAAACGGTGTAGTGAGAAAAAAAAGTAAAAACGCCAGAATTACGGTTTTTAGTTGCCATGACACTGCATTAAAATGTAATAACGGGAGATCAAAAAATCGTATCTGCACCAAAATGGTATAATTAAAAACAGCAGCTAGGCACACAAAAAAAGCCCTCACCCAACACGAGATCACGAAAAATGGAGAATCTACGGGTATCAGAAAATGGCGCAATTTTTTTTTTTGTTTTTTTTTAACAAAGTTCGGGGGGGGGGGGGGGGGGGGTTTGGCCACTTAGATAAAAAAAAAAAAAAAGAACCTAGACATGCTTGGTGTCTATGAACTCGTAATGACCTGGAGAATCATAATGGCAGTTTTAGCATTTAGTGAACCTAGTAAAAAAGCCAAACAAAAAACAAGTGTGGGATTGCACTTTTTTTTGCAATTTCACCGCACGGAATTTTTTTCCTGTTTTCTAGTACCATGGTAAAACCAATGGTGTCGTTCAAAAGTACAACTCGTCCTGCAAAAAACAAGCCCATCATATTACCACATAGTGAACATAGCCAATAAAAAAAAAAAAAAAAAAATTGAAATTGCATTTTTTTTCTTTTTTTCACCGCACCTATAATTGTTTCCCATTTTCCACTAGAGTATGGGGTAAAATCAGTGGTGTCATTCAAAAGTACAACTCGCCTAGCAAAAAGACAAGCCATCATACGGCTATATTAACGGAAAAAGTTATTTATGGCTCTGGGAGGAAAAAACGAAGATGAAAAAAGGGAAGATGGCCCAGGGGTGAAGGAGTTAAACCTAATGGCCATCCTTTATGTTCTGTGTTGTGTAGATTGTTGTTAAATGTTATTCACTCCAGTTTTGTTCACACCTCACCATGTTGCTATATAAAGAATACTGACATGGATGATGGGTTTTTTTGTTCCCTAAATTGAATCTTTTATGTGCCATTCTACAAAAAGGTTTTCCATGGAGCAGATTAAGAAACCTTTCCAATATTTGTTCCCACTTTGCTCTTGGAGAGTCCCCTTCTATACTGATGTATAGTGGACGTCTCTAGGCTGACACAGCCAGTGATAATACTTTTATAGGACAGACCTCTGTATTTTGGTTGAATTTATTTACATCTACCGTAAGTATTAAATTCCCAATGACCCTTCCTTCCTTTTCTTCTTTTTTTTTGTTCTTCCAAAAATAGAAACTCCATTTTGAACTTTTTGGGCAGAACAAAAAAAAAAACACTTTTGTAATGAGAAAAGATGCAATATTTTATGCCATGCTCTCTTATTTCTCAGGCTCATGCAATCTGTCCAGGCCTGCAAAAAAAAAAGGGGTTCACAGCTTTGGACAATCTCTTAAAGGCTACCTTCACAATAAGCTGATCACAAAGTATCAGCAAATAGCTGTTGTTTTTGGAAAAAACTAGCTTCAGCGCTACCACAGAGGGAAATAAAGCACTCCACAAGTTTTGGTCAATAGCGATTGTCACCTACGTGGTGTTACAGAAGGAGGTCCCACTTAGTGAGGCCATCGGAAACCTCACAACATAACGTTGATAAATTGCTACGGTAGTTAAAGGTCCTCACATCTGCCATGGGCTCGGACCTAATTGGCATCTTCTCATCCATAACTACCTGAATTGTGAAACCTCCACATTATTTAAACTGCACGGTGAATGTGGGAAAAGTAAGAATTACTATTTTTTAATTATCCATTCCCTGGAAAAAAAATAACAAGAGGTGACAAATAAGCCACGTGCACCATCAAACTGGATGAATTCAACTCACGGGGAAAAAAAAAATTGATCTTGAAATACAGCAAAGTTATATATTTTTATGGTTTGTGCAAAAGTATTACTGTACTGTATTTAGAAAAATATATATACAAACATATTACTTTAATAATAACAACATAAAGAATAAGGCATCATCTACATACAGTGCCTTGCGAAAGTATTCGGCCCCCTGGAACTTTTCAACCTTTTCCCACATATCATGCTTCAAACATAAAGATACCAAATGCAAATTTTTGGTGAAGAATCAACAAGTGGAACACAATTGTGAAGTTGAACGAAATTTATTGGTTATTTTACATTTTTGTGGAAATTCAAAAACTGAAAAGTGGGGCGTGCAATATTATTCGGCCTCTTTAACTTAATACTTTGTTGCGCCACCTTTTGCTGCGATTACAGCTGCAAGTTGTTTGGGGTATGTCTCTATCAGTTTTGTACATCGAGAGACTGAAATTCTTGGCCATTCTTCCTTGGCAAACAGCTCGAGCTCAGTGAGGTTTGATGGAGATCGTTTGTGAACAGAAGTTTTCAGCTCTTTCCACAGATTCTCGATTGGATTGAGGTCTGGACTTTGACTTGGCCATTCTAACACCTGGATACGTTTATTTGTGAACCATTCCATTGTAGATTTTGCTTTATGTTTGGAATCATTGTCTTGTTGGAAGACAAATCTCCGTCCCAGTCTAATGGTATGTGCTCACGCTGCGGATCTGCAGCGGATTTGACACTGCGGATCCGCAGCAGTTTTTCCAAAGTTTACAGTACCATGTAAACCTATGGGAAAAAAAAAACGCTGTGCACATGCTGCTGAAAAATCCGCCCGGAAACGCAGAGGATTATTTTCCTCAGCATGTCAGTTCTTTCTGCGGATTCCGCAGCGGTTTTCAACATGCACCAATAGGAAAGTGCAGTTGAAAACCCGCAGAGGAATCCGCAGAAGAAACCGCAATAAAATCCGCAGTGAAAACTGCAGTGGTTTTGCACTGCGGATTATCAAAATCTGCTGCGGAAAAATCCGCAGCAGAATCCGCAATGTGTGCACATACCCTAAGGTCTTTTGCAGACTCCAACAGGTTTTATTCAAGAATGGTCCTGTATTTGGCTCGATCCATCTTCCCATCAATTTTAACCATCTTCCCGGTCCCTGCTGAAGAAGAGCAGGCCCAAACCATGATGCTGCCACCACCATATTTGACAGTGGGGATGGTGTGTTCAGGGTGATGGGCTGTGTTGCCTTTACACCAAACATATAGTCCGATTTTGGTTTCATCTGACCAGAGCACCTTCTTCCATATGTTTGGTGTGTCTCCCATTTGGCTTGTTGCAAACTTTAAATGACACTTTTTATGGATATCTTTGAGAAATGGCTTTCTTCTTGCCACTCTTCTATAAAGGCCAGATTTGTGCAGTGTATGACTGATTGTTGTCCTATGGACAGACTGTCTCACCTCAGCTGTAGATCTCTGCAGTTCATCCAGAGTGATCATGGGCCTCTCGGCTGCATCTCTGACCGGTGGTCTCCTTGTTTGAGATGAAAGTTTAGTGGGACGGCCGGGTCTTGGTAGATCTGCAGTGGTATGATACTCCTTCCATTTCAATATGATCACTTGCACAGTGCTCCTTGGGATGTTTAAAGTTTTGGAAATCATTTTGTATCCAAATCGGCTTTAAACTTCTCTACAACAGTATCACGGACCTGCCTGTTGTGTTCCTTGGTCTTCATGATGCTCTCTGTGCTTCAAACAGAACCCTGAGACTATCACAGAGCAGGTGCATTTATACGGAGACTTGATTACACAGAAGTGGATTATATTTATCATTAGGCATTTAGGACAACATTGGATCATTCACAGATCCACAATGAACTTCTGGAGTGAGTTTGCTGCACTGAAAATAAAGGGGCCGAATAATATTGCACGCCCCACTTTTCAGTTTTTGAATTTCCACAAAAATCTAAAATAACCAATAAATTTCGTTCAACTTTACAATTGTGTTCCACTTGTTGTTGATTCTTCACCAAAAATTTACATTTGGTATCTTTGTTTGAAGCATGATATGTGGGAAAAGGTTGAAAAGTTTCAGGGGGCTGAATATTTTCGCAAGGCACTGTACATTACACTGCGAGGTGAACGCTAAAGAAATAAAAATAAAAGCCCCTGACTTACGGACATCCCTTAGTAATGAACATTAGATGTTCAAAATGAAAATACTCGCCTCACTGGTGACCTCTCTGGACAGCATTCGGTCCTCTTTTTATCCGCTGTCATGTGTTGCATCTCCAGCCTCTTCACTATAGTCCAGGCTCCTGGTGGGGTCCAGGCCAGAGCTTACTGTACCTAAGATTTCGACATCATCGCAACCTTATGCCGTAAGTGAGTCTGGAATCCTTGGCAATAGTGAAGAGGTCGTATATGTGGAATGCCTGACAACAGAAAGGAAAGGATAAGGTGGTGAGGGGAGTGTTGGTAAAAAAAAAAAAAAAAAAATAAGACCCTAAATTTTCACCTCTCCAGATGCACTGCTGCTTGCCTTCTGATGCTATGCTTGCAGATCAACTGGGGGTTTCTTCGGATTATTCTCTTAGGACATGCGCTTTCAACTCTCTCCTAGATGCTGCCAATCACTGCCAATTGGTGGAGTGTCTAGCTGTTTCAGATGCTGCTCAGAGGTTTACCATTATTTAACCAAAATATTTTCTTTTCTTTTTTTTTCATCATTACTAATCATCTTTGGTCTTTTTTTTCATTGCTCCAGACACACAACATGTCTGAACATTATTCTCAGTGGAGTTTTTTTTAATATAACAAGGGTACTGCCATTGCCCTTGTTCTATCTAGAACCATTTAAAAAATCTAAAAAAAAAAACAGAAAACCTCTAAAAAATGAACGATTAGCAATAGACTTATATTTCAACAATTTAGTAACATTCTTGTTTCCTTGAGTCGCAGCTGTGATCTGATGCTCCATAGACTTATATTGTAAAAGCTACTTTGGGGTCAATCAGAGCGCGGTGTGATTCGGAGGAGTCTGAATCGTCACATAACTCAGAAGAGAAGCTGGACAGTGCTGGATACCAGGGAAGATCATTAAGTATATTAACACACTAATACTACACTAACATTTACACAAGATAAGGGAAAATGAAAGTTAATGGGAGGCTTTTTTTAAGTGTTGCATTGTGCTCCTTGTTTCAGTAGAGAAGATCTGTAAGGTGGCATTGACCACTCAATACTTTTCTTTACTCAAGCGTTAAGCCGCTTTTACACTGTGAAATAATCTTATCTTATAAGGTATCATCATAACTACAAGATTATTATTTTGTTTTTCCCACAGAGCAATCTTTTTCTCAACTGGCTAACATGGTCCAAGCCTTTTTTTCTTTCAACATAATCTTCTTAAAAACTCTCCTTTCATAGTAACATAGTTATTAAGGTTGAAGGAAGACTTTAAGTCCATCTAGTTCAACCCATAGCCTAACCTAACATGCCCTAACATGTTGATCCAGAGGAAGGCAAAAAAAACCCATGTGGCAAAGAGTAAGCTCCACACTGGGGAAAAAAATTCCTTCCCGACTCCACATACGGCAGTCAGACTAGTTCCCTGGACCAACGCCCTATCAAGGAATCTAGTGTATATACCCTGTAACATTATACTTTTCCAGAAAGGTATCCAGTCCCCTCTTAAATTTAATTAATGAATCACTCATTATAACAACTCATTACAACATCATACGGCAGAGAGTTCCATAGTCTCACTGCTCTTACAGTAAAGAATCCGCGTCTGTTATTATGCTTAAACCTTTTTTCCTCCAGACGTAGAGGATGCCCCCTTGTCCCTGTCTCAGGTCTATGATTAAAAAGATCATCAGAAAGGTCTTTGTACTGTCCCTTCATATATTTATACATTAACATAAGATCACCCCTTAGTCTTCGTTTTTCCAAACTAAATAGCCCCAAGTGTAATAACCTATCTTGGTATTGCAGACCCCCCAGTCCTCTAATAACCTTGGTCGCTCTTCTCTGCACCCGCTCCAGTTCAGCTATGTCTTTCTTATACACCGGAGACCAGAACTGTGCACAGTATTCTAAGTGTGGGCGAACTAGTGACTTGTATAGAGGTAAAATTATGTTTCGCAATAACCTTGCAGTGTAAACAGGTTGCCAATCGCCAAATGCTTGTTCATCTGGAGAAATTATATTTTGCGCAGGGCAAAAGATCATTGTACTCGGAGGAACAATTACCATGTAAACAGGTCTCACACTGTCGAGGACCATGTGTGCTGGGTCTTCTATTACAGATCGCTCAGTGCGCATCATTTTCTTTGGTTTGCTTGTGTAAACAGGTTATTAAATGAAAGCCGATCGGTAAAGGTTTACCGATCAGTGATTGTATTGTGCCACCAGTCCGTCCATTTAACATACCCTGAGACTGTATAAAGATCTACGGAAAAGTTCACCTTTGGCAGTAAATTTCGAGATCTGTGCAACTGGTCCCTCCCTAGAGATTAACTTGTTTCATCCACATTTGTTGTGCTGCTATAGGGGAAGTGATGGTTTAAAATATAAATAGGTTCTCTCATACTCCCGGCAGTGTGTCCTGTAAAATTTAGCCATTAAATTAAAAAAAATTTCCTGCAAAAAGCCCACAATTGGGGATTTTTTTTTTTTAAAGTTTTGCCATATGAAATGCAGAGATGTAAAAGCAAAAAAAATTGGTCCTTAAGGGGTTAAACACTGATGCCTTCTGAATGTCTATGAATCAAATATAACATCATATTATATCAAATAAACTACTATTTGGTATTGCTTTGTGTAAATGAGCCACAATTTGTATACCTGAGTTGTCCATAGAGTAACATAGTAAGTTTAAAAAGAAAAAAAAATCTAACAATAATAAAGTGACTGTGGATAAAAGTCAAAAGGAAGAGAGGCACTTGGATAGTAACTGAATGACAGCCATCAGCCAAGTATATGTCTGTGTGTACTTACTGTGGATCTGCTAAAGGTGATAGAAGCCAGATGATGGACTTTAACCCAATTTTCCAGGCTTATTTTCGAGCCACTCAAATTTATAGCAGAAGATGTTTCGTTAAGAAAAAGGGACTTTAAGGGATTTTTAGATCAATATGTGCAGAGACAATGGCTTCTACTGCATGATGGTAGGCATCATGGATGGAAGATACAATGGGTGAAATAAGTATTGACTAGTGATGACGAGTGAGCGCTAAAATGCTTGGGTGCTCATTACTCAAATCAAGCAAATCATAATGCTCGGGTGATTGCTTTGAGTAACAAGCATAATGGAAGTCAATGAGAAACTTGAGCATTTTTCCGACAGACACTACCAGGAGATCTGGGGGGCTAGAAAATGGTTCAAATAGATGGAAACACCATTGAAATGGAATGGGAACAGCGTGGGGAAGACACCTGAGCGCATCTCTGACTCCCATATCGCTGCTGGGAACAATGTTGTCAGAGTATTACGTCGCTTTTACGGACTGATAAAACATACAAAACCAAAGAAAAAATGGAGTTTACAGGAAAAAAATGCTAGAGAACATTCTTTACTGTATAATGACTTCTATATAAGGCAGAAGAAAAAGATTAAAAAACTCTGTCATTTTTAGCAATAAATAAATAATTTTTTTAAATTATGTGGGGTCCCCCTTATTTTTAATAACCAGATTAGGCAAAGCAGACAGATGCGGGCTGAAATTATCAGGCTGGTAAGATCCATGGTTATTGGCCCCTTCCTAGCCTAAAAATACCATCCCCGAATCTGCCCCAGAACTGGCACATCACACTGCACTGTTTAAAACAATAAATAGATAAATAAAAATGGTGTGCAGTCCCCTCTAATCTTGCTAACCAGCGCAGATAAGGCTGACAGCTGCAGGCTCAGCTGCCAGCTTAATCTTGGTTGGTTATTAAAAGTAGAGGGTTCCCCAAGCAGTTTTGTTTTAATTATTTAAATAACTAATATTCAAAAATGGTGTGAGGTCCACACAATCTTTGATAACCAGCCAAGCTAAAGCAGGCAGCTCAACGCTAGTATTCTCAGACTGGGAAGGGACCATGGATATTGGCCCTCCCCAGCCTAAAAATAGCAGCTTGCAGCCACCCCAGAAAAGGTGAATCCATTAGATGCGTTTTGCCCATATCTCCCCACTTGTCCTGGTGCAGTGGCAAGTGAGGCTATAGGTTTTGCTGTTGATGTCAGCTTTTTTATAGCCACTGACATAAAGCTCAGGGCTTAGTAATGGAGAGGTGTCTATAAGACGCCCCCATTACTAATTCCATAAGTTTCAGTAAAAAAGCAAACACACAGAGCAAACTTCTTTATTTGAAAAAAAAACTCCCCAACCCATTTATTCATCAAAAATGAAAAAAAACAAATTTATACTCACCTGTCCTACGATGAGGTCCAACTCTGCTACATCTGGATACATTGCTTACATTGCTGAGCAGTGCCATGATGCGACCGCTCACCCCTGCATCTAGGATACACTGAGCAGAGCGTGTGAACACAGCTTCAGGGACCAGCAACGATATCATTGTTTGACAGAGTGGGAACTGCAGCACTATGACCAGTGGTAACATGTATTATTATCGCCGTTGAGAGATGCTGTTTCCCACACTGTCACACAGATGACATCATGGGAAACAGCAGATGTTCCGGCCCCCATTCATTTGAATGAGGTTCGGGAACCATTTTAATAGTGTGGCTGAACCTGAACATCC
This sequence comes from Ranitomeya variabilis, assembly GCF_051348905.1. Taxonomy (NCBI): domain Eukaryota; kingdom Metazoa; phylum Chordata; class Amphibia; order Anura; family Dendrobatidae; genus Ranitomeya; species Ranitomeya variabilis. The sequence continues at coordinate 68,588,648 of NC_135239.1, read as the reverse complement.
ACGGGGTCCGCCCATCACTATAGTCCACCAATCCCACGATGTCCCACATCATCTCAAGAGTATGGAGCACCGTAACGACACTCCATGGGCTTTCACAGCAGCCACCACGGCCAGCCACACTGCTCTGCGAGATCAGCTGGCTATGAATTGATGTAACGTTAGTGATGTCAATGAGGTTACATCAGTTCACAACCAGCAGTCTGGCAATCCACGTGACCTGGCGAAATCGCTGTAGTACATCGGACTGCGCTGTCGCCGTGTCACAAAGAGTGCAGTCTGGCAGTCTGATGTACTACAGCGAATCCCCTGGGTCATGTGGACTGCTCTCTGCATGACCCGTGACTGTGAGGATCCTGTAACTTTAAGGGAGCCTTTTAGGGACACTTTAAGGTTACTGGAGTTCTCAGCTGCTGGGACACGTGGAAGCTGTAAACTAAGTTTACTGGAGTTCATAACCATCAGGTCTCAGCAGCTGTGAAGCCAGGAAAACTTAAGGCAACCTTTAATGGAGACTTATAGTTACTAGAGTTCCTAGCTGCTGGAACACCTGGAGATAGTAAACTCTGGTAACCTTAGTTCACGGCCTCCAGGAGTCCCAGCAGCTGGGAACTCCAGTACCTTAAAGGCTCCCGACTGTGTGCACATTGCGTGTTTGCCATATTTTTAATTGCGTTTTTTTACCTCTCATTTTGTACAGCAATGAATTCTGTTTAAAGATTGTTGAAAAAAAAAATGACGCTTCATATGCTGTGAACGTTGGAGCAGTGATCATAGTGCCGTGGACTACGTCAGACCTGCGCTGGAACTTTACTTTCTAATAAATGGGTAAATGAAGCAAATTGTCGGGGAGCGCTTTTTTAAATGAAGGACTTTTGTGTGTGTTTATTTGTTTTCAAATAACTCATCTGCCAGTGAAGCAGATGTAAAAGCCTGGTAAATATTGACTGCTTCCCCGGCCCATCTCTTAGCGCCGAGGTCAGTGGGCCAAGCATTGGGTCCCAGCTCTAACATAAACCCGATGACGAGATGCCAATCGCAGTAATGCCAGCAGCCAACATGGCTACTGCATTACTGTGTATGGCAGGCAATCCCCGCATGTTGATTGTCTAACAACCGCAAAACACGCAGGACAGGGATACGAGCATTGCAATTTAGTACCCCCGATACTTGGCTGAGTAACTGGCAGAAACCTAATGTTCGATCGAGTAACGAGCTGTACTAAGCACACTCGCTCATCATTAGTATTAACCAATTTTCTAAATAAATATATTTCTAAAGGTGCTATTGATATGACATTCTCACCAGATGTCTGTAACAACCCATCCAATCCACACAGGCAAAGAAATCAAACCATAGATATCCATAAATTTATGTGTAATAATTAGAAATGATACAGTGAAAAAGTATTGAACACGCTTACTGAAATGTAATTAATACTTCATAAGAAAGCTAATGGTTGATGTTGACAGCTTCAAGACGCCTCCTGTATGGAGAAACTAGTGGCATGCATTGCTCTGGTGTGATTTTGGCCCATTCTTCCACACAAACACTCTAAAATTCCTGAAGGTTTCATAAGCTCCTTCAATGGACTCTGAGCTTTAGGCTGGGGTTACACGAGCGTATAAACAAATCAGTCCTATTTTCATCCAGAAAAGTGGGACGAATTTCTTCTCACTTGTCATCCAGGTGATGTCTATGTGCAGTCTGTTTGCAATCAATTTTTTTTCTTGTTATTAATAATTTACAGGACCATATACAGTTTCCTACGTTGTTTCACAATTTTGTCCTGTTTAATGTAGTGATCCTATAAGAATAGGTGCCCACTCCCAAATTCAAGACATTACAAAATCCTAGGTAAGTATACCACCAAAGGATAGGGGAGTGAATCAGAAGAACAAATGAGTGTTAATAAAAACAATTTTTTGTTTTGTTAAATCAATGACACGATAAAATACATAAGTAAAAATATTAATATTAAGAAAGATGCAGGATTGAAAAAGAGGGATGCAGTACTCAAAATAATAATAATTGCTGCCTGGTAAAAAAAAATATGTGTCTATAATAGTCAGTGAAAGCGCGGAGCTCAGATGTAACAAAGCAGAAAGCTTATAAGGAAACACTAAAGGATTAAGTGCTTAGAGTAACCAAGTAAGCAATCAATAAATTGATTTAAAAAATTGAATTAATAAACTATAGCTTCATGTAAACAGTTTGTAGACTAAGATGCATACACACAATATACACTGCTCAAAAAAAATAAAGGGAACACTTAAACAACAGAATATAACTCCAAGTAAATCAAACTTCTGTGAAATCAAACTGTCCACTTAGGAAGTAACACTGACAATCAATTTCACATGCTGTTGTGTAAATGGAATAGACAACAGATGGAAATTATTGACAATTATCAAGACACCCTCAATAAAGGAGTGGTTCTGCAGGTGGGGACCACAGACCACATCTCAGTTCCAATGCTTTCTGGGTGATGTGTTGGTCACTTTTGAATGTTGGTTGTGCTTTCACACTTGTGGTAGCATGAGACGGACTCTACAACCCACACAAGTGGCTCAGGTAGTGCAGCTCATCCAGGATGGCACATCAATGTGAGCTGTGGCAAGAAGGTTTGCTGTGTCTGTCAGCGTAGTTTCCAGAGGCTGGAGGCGCTACCAGGAGACAGGCCAGTACACCAGGAGACGTGGAGGGGGTAGTAGGATGGCAACAACCCAGCAGCAGGACCACTACCTCAGCCTTTATGCAAGAAGGAACAGGAGGAGCACTGCCAGAGCCCTGCAAAATGACCTCCAGCAGGCCACAAATGTGCATGTGTCTGCACAAATGGTTAGAAACCGACTCCATGAGGATGGTCTGAGGGCCCGACTTCCACAGATGGGGGTTGTGCCCACAGCCCAACACTGTGCAGGACGTTTGGCATTTGCCACAGAGCACCAAGATTGGCAAATTCGCCACTGGCACCCTGTGCTCTTCACAGATCAAAGCAGGGTCACACTGAGCACATGTGACAGACGTGACAGAGTCTGGAGACACCGTGGAGAGCGATCTGCTGCCTGCAACATCCTTCAGCATGACCGGTTTGGCAGTGGGTCAGTAATGCTGTGGGGTGACATTTCTTTGGAGGGCCACACAGCCCTCCATGTGCTCGCCAGAGGTAGCCTGACTGCCATTAGGTACCGAGATGAGATCCTCAGACTCCTTGTGAGACCATATGCTGGTGCAGTTGGCCCTGGGTTCCTCCTAATGCAGGACAATGCCAGACCTTGTGGCTGGAGTGTGTCAGCAGTTCCTGCAAGACGAAGGCATTGAAGCTATGGACTGGCCCGCCCGTTCCCCAGACCTGAATCCGATTGAACACATCTGGGACATCATGTCTTGCACCATCCACCAACATCACGTTGCACCACAGACTGTCCAGGAGTTGGCGGATGCTTTAGTCCAGGTCTGGGAAGAGATCCCTCAGGAGACCATCCACCGCCTCATCAGGAGCATGCCCAGGTGTTGTAGGGAGATCATACAGGCATCTGAAGGCCATACACTACTGAGCATCATTTCTTTGTCTTGAGGCATTTCCACTGAAGTTGGATTAGCCTGTAACTTCATTTTCCACTTTGATTTTGAGCATCATTCCAACTCCAGACCTCTGTGGGATATTAGTTGTGATTTACATTGATCATTTTTAGGTTTTATTGTTCTCAACACATTCCACTATGTAATGAATAAAGATGTACAACTGGAATATTTCATTCAGTGATATCTAGGATGTGGGATTTTAGTGTTTCCTTTATTTTTTGAGCAGTGTATATAACGTTTACCAGAACTGGCATCTACAATTAGTTTCATATGTATCTCAGGCTGTGCAAAGTAATACGGATACCACTATGTGTCTCCTATCAGAGCAAGGCTATGTCAATGAACCAAAAGAAAAAACCTCATGATATTGCTTGAAAGTGACAGCAAATGTTAGTGATTATGGTTCTATACCGACAGCAAAGGCACAAAACTTCTACCTTGATCCTGGCAGAATGCAAAGTGGTAAGTGAGTCCTGTCCCTCTGCCCCCAAGATTTTGTAATATTAAGTTTCCTATGTTACAGAATTGCAATGTATCCGTTACAATCGGATACCATATTGATGGTCCCTTTGACATCCAATTTTTTTCTCATATTCATCCGATTTCAGAGTGAAATCGCAGCATGCTGTGATTTTTTTCCCCAGTCCAAATACAGCTGAGAAAAAAACGCAGATCTGCACTGCCTCATTGAAGAACATTGATCCGAGTGCAATCCCTTTTCATAACGGATTGCACTCATCCAATTTATACGCTCATGTGAGCGAGCCCTTAGTTTGTTCCAGAAATTAATCTGTTGGATTTAGGTCAGGTGATTGGCTGGGCCATTCTAGCAGCTTCATTTTCTATCTCAGAAACCAATTGAGAGTTTCCTTGGCTGTGTGTTTGGGACCATTGTCTTGCTGAAATGTCCACCCTTGTTTCATCTTCATCATCCTGGTAGATGGCTGCAGATTTTTATCAAAAAATGTCTCGGAACATTTGTTCATTCATCCTTCCTTCAATCACATGAAGTTTGCCAGATCCATATACTGAAAAACAGCTCCACACGATTTTGTTCCTACTTCCAAACTTCACGGCTGATTTGATATTTTTGAGTTGATATGCAGTGCCTTTTGGCCTCCAAACATGGTGTGAATTATGAGATCCTAAGGCTATGTGCCCACATTCAGGAAAGTGTGCAGAATTTTCCTGAGCAAATCTGGACTACTTTCGCAGGAAATCCGAACCCGTATTTTTCACGGTTTTTTTTGCGCTTTTCTTGCATTTTTTGATGGGTTTTTTTTGCAGATTTTTTGCTTTTTTTCCGGAGCTTCCCAATCCAATAATATAGCGGCAAATCCACAAAAAAAAATGCAAAATTCATGAACATGCTGCGTTTTTTTCCGCAATGCGTTTTTATCGCGGAAAAAAACGCAACGTGCACAAAAATTGCGGAATGCATTAAAAATGATAGGATGCTTAATGTAAGCGTTTTTTAAGTGTCTTGCAGCGGAAAACCACCAAAAAAATGCAAAAAAAACACACAAAAAAATGCAAAAATTCCAGAAAGTGTGCACATAGCCTAAAAGTTAAATTTTAGTCTCATCTGACCAGACTATATTCTCAAAGTATTTCAAAGGCTTGTCTAAATGTTGTTGAGCAAACTTTAAATGTGCTTGAACATGCTTTTTGTTCAGCAATGGAGTCTTGCATGGTGAGTGTGCATACAGACTTTGGAAGTTGAGTGCATTACTTATTGTTTGTTTTTTATAAACAATTGTACCTGCTGACACCAGGTCTTTCTTTGACTCTTCACAGGTGGTACTTGGCTCTTGGACAACACTTCTGATAATTTTTTTCCCTCCTCTTTCAGTGCTCGCTGGAAACTTCAGTAGTTTAGACATTTTTCTGTAACCAATCGGTATGTTTTGCAACAATAAGGTTGCAAAGGTCTTGAGATAGCTCACTGGTTTTACCCATCATGAGATGTTTCTAGTGTGGCACCTTGGTCATGAGACACCTTTTATAAGCCATCAGATGAACCTGCTGATATTATTTTTCAATAAGTGGCACGATTGCTTTCTAATTACTAATATTTTACACATAACTTAATTTATGGACATCTATGATTTGATTTATTTGCCTGTGTGAATTGGACGGTTAATTACCGACATCTGGTGAGAATTTCATGTCAATAGCACTTTTTAAATTTGTGGCGTGTTCAGTACTTATTTCACCTGCTGTATGTACTAGTGTTCTTGGGACATCAGGACTACTGTTTAGCTGCTACTTTATAACCATTTAGTAATTACTTTTGTGTGAAAACTCAGACACCTAATATTCCAGACTTTGAATGCAGACACCATATTTATTACTTGCTAAAATGTCAAAAAGTAACATACAGTTCTATATGATTACATAAAGCTGCAGTAAAATAATGAATCAAGGTATCTATAGTATTCAACTAATATAAACCATAGTGTGAACTACAGTATGGTGTTCTTTCACCTGAACAGATGTCCTTAAGATATACCAAATAGACAGTCAACAAAAAAACATATGAAAAATCAAAGCAGCTGTGACCAATGCTTTAGACCAGGGGTGGGGATCATCAGGCCCATGGGCCATGTACGGCCCATGATGACGTTTCCTCCAGCTCCCTGGCAGATTTCTGTGGACCACAGTGCTTGGGCTGGCAGATGTGTTTTGATGGCCACCGGCCTTTTACATTCATCTTGCTTTGTGAGCATGCGCCTCAGTATTCACTACTGAACGCTGAGGTGCATGTAATAAAAGATTACGTCCTGACACAAGTGCCTGCATCATGACGTATTTTGTGGGCAGAGTTAGTGCACAAGTTGTACGGCCCCCAAAGGATGGTATAAATATCCAAATGGCCCCTTTGCAGAAAAAAGGACCCCCCCCCCCCCCGCTTTAGACCATTCTTGACCACCTCCTCACCCAGCCATGGTTGATTAGCCTTGGTATTTGGATTGTAGACCCAATAGATACATGGATGTTCTCAGAACTAGGAAACTGCATAATTTAAAGGGACTCTGTCACCTCATTTTGGCGGGATATTTAAATGACTTTTTACCTGTCTGATAGGCGACATTTCATCTTCATTTCTCCACCCTGTCCATCCCTGTTGTCCGCAATATGTTAGTGAATTAGAGTACTTGTGCTCCATAGTTGGCGCGTGTGCAATGTAATCTTCGGTCGGGCACGCACAGTATGCTTTGCCCAACTGCGGGCAAAGCCAAAAAGCATTATTGCGCATGCGCCCGCGCACTATGTCCCGGAAGTATTTTGCTGTGTTGTGGGACATAGTGCGCGGGCGTATGCGCAATAATGCTTTTTGGCTTTACCTGCAGTTGGGCAAAGCATACTGTGCATGCGCGACCGAAGATTGCATTGCGCACGCGCCTACTATGGAGCACAAGTACTCTATTTCACTAACATATTGCAGACAACAGGAACGAATGGGGTGGAGAAATGAAGATGAAAAACCATATGTCAGATCTGAAGTGCCCTCCTTACCCAACCTCAGAATATTCCTGGAAAAGCTATCATACTTGTTTTAGATGGACTTCGCTTTTCACAAAGTGGGAAAGCTTATATCATTAATTGTCTTACATTTAATTTTACCTTATAACACATTTCCAACAGACAAGTTAGATTTATATGAGCGTTAATTGTCCAGCTCTTTGGTTCAACTAAAACAATCATGGAAGTATGGTTTGAGAAATGGGTCTCTCCCATCTGCTAATTTGTATGTTGGTAAATCCAAGTGTATACAATCATGAGTAGAGGGGTAACTATCGCGGTCGCCACTGCAACCTGGTCCAGCGGGTTAGAGGCCCGCTGATGGCAGCAGAAACTTCAACTAAATGTGTGTCCTCAGATGCACATCCAGTTGAAGTGTATTGCGGCACACAGACACATTGAGTCCGCGCACCACAATACATGCTACCGGCCAATCAGAGACCAGCAGCTGATGTCGGCATGCACGTGACAGGGGGAATGGCAGTGGCGTCACATGCTCCCATCACACTCAGAAGTCAGCTGCCTGCTTCTCAAGAGGACGCACGTGGTGGGGAACAAAGGGAAGGTGAGTATTTAAAAAAAATCAGTGGCCGTACTAGTACATGGGTGACTATGGGGATGCATTATACTTTCTGAATGACTATGGGGATGCATTATACTTTATGGATCAGTATGGGCTGTGCGTTATACTACATGGATAATTATGAGCTGTGAAGCATATTATATGGAGGACTATGGGATGCATTATACTATATGCAGGACAATGGGGAGGTACATTATACTTCTTCTATGGAGCCCCATGACTTCTATGTACGCTCCTGGTGAGTATAATGGTTTATAGTCTTCTATACTTTAAAGAACAGCGACAAAACGGTGGACATATACCAAGATGGAGGATAAATACCAGGATTGGGCCCAGGAAAAGGGACACATAGCAAAATGGGAGATATGTATACCAGGATGGGTCCAGGATGAGGGACATATATACCAGGATGGAGGACGTATACATATATAAAAACTACCTTCTTTGAATTCTATGGTTTTACATATCAGGACATAATTAAAAAAAATCTAGTCCTCAGGTCTTAAAATTAGATAAGTGCAACTTATATCCGATGCTCAGAGAAACTGCATAAAAAAGTGTTACAACTGAGACGTTAAAGGTCTCCGCATGTTGAATGTTCATTACAGTACTAAGTTACAAACTAAACAAGTTTGACTTCTTTGGAATGGTTGTCAGGAAAAAGTCAGAAAAAAAATAAGTCATCCTGAACAACGTCCTTTAGATAAACAAAACCAAAGTGGAGATGTTTGGCCATAGTGTCCTGTGCCATGTTTGTTGAAGACCATCTAGCATATCAGCACAAATACCTCATACCAACTGTCAAGCACGATGGTGGAGGGGTGATCACTTGGGCTTTTTCTTTTTCTTTTTTTTTTAAAGCTAAGGGACCTGGGCACCTTGCAGTCATTGATTCATTACTGAACTTCTCTGTATATCAAAGTATTCTAGAGTCAAATATGACACCATCTATTCAAAAGCTAAAGCTTGGCCAAACTACGATTCTAAGCACACCACCAAATGAGAATGGCTGAAACAAAAGTGTTCAATGGCCTAGTCAATGTTCAGACCTCAGCTTGGGCTCACATACTCACTTGCGCGAGACTCGGATGAGTCTCGCACGGCAATACCCCGGCACTGCACCTGGCATAGAGGAGCGGAGTGTGCAGCTGCATGTATTCCTATGCGGCCGCACGCTCCGATCTGAGTGCCGGTGGCAGTGCCGGGTATTGCCGTGTGAAACTCATCCGAGTTTCACGCAAGTGAGTATTGTAATGCTGTGGAGGGACATTAAAGGTAATCCGTCAGCAGTTTTATATATAATCTGAGAACAGCATAATGTAGGGGCAGATGATTCCAGCGATGTATGACATAGTGGACTGCTTGGAGAACTTTTGATTTAATCACTGTTATCACTGCTGCAGATGTACCAGTGCTCACTCAGAATGCTGAGCTGTGTAACTCCCCAACCCCACTGACTGACAGCTTTCTGTGTGCACTGAACATTGATAGAAAGCTTCTAATCAGTGGTGTGGTGCAGGGTTACACAGAGCAGGTTGACTAGGTGGCAGGAGGCAGCTAGTTCTCTACTGATAATATCCTGCTGATAAAACACTCATTTTATTAAAACAACAAAACACAACCAAGTACGTAATATATTGCTGGAATCAGGGTCTCTGCCCCTACATCATGCAGCTTTCAGCTTGCATAACAAAAACCAGTTGATAGATTCCCTTTAAGAGAACTATGCATTAATGAATGCCCACAAACCTCAATGAACTTGAGCAATGTTTTAAGGAAGAGTGAGCCCAATTCCCTCCAAAACCATGTGAGAGACTGGTCAAATGATTCAGAAAACCATTAATTCAACTTAATGTTTCTAAATGTGGATCTACAAGCTATTGATGCATGGGGTGTACTTAATTTGTTATGGGACACCCAGTAGGACCATGGGGTACTCTGAACCGGGTCGGACGATTCTTAAAGGGGTGGTCCCGGCAGCAGTGACCCGGTCCGTGGCCCTGGGCGCGCAATAAAAATGATGAGGGAATGTTTGTAGGGGATTTCATGTGATGCCACCTATGGTGTTCGGCAATAGGTAGCGATGCTGCTTAAGGGGACTGCTGCTAGGGCCGATGGTGTCGCAGCTGAGATGACTCTGCTCCCCACAGGTGGAACAAGGGCCCAGGGTTACGAGTACAGTCTATCAGGGATCGTGGATGTTGGGGTGCAGGACTGAGGGTACAGGCAATGACTAGAGGACACAAGGGCTGCAGTTTTCTTTACCTTTAATTCCTGGTTAAAGGTGCAGTCTGGAGCACTGGTAACAGGTGGTATTGGAGATCCGGGCAGCCTGGAAGCAATTCAGAATCCACTTAGCCAGGTGGGGTTGGAGGAATTCCTACTGTGCTGGTCTCTGGGTTCTTGATGCTTTATGCTCTATTCAAGTCCCTCTCTCAGTCTGTCCATTAAATGGAACACTACCCGCATGGCAGGCAGCTTGAGCCTGTTCCAGGTGTCACTCCCTCGTGGTGGCTCTGGGCTCTAGTTTGCTGCTGTACCTCAGGGTGTAAGCTGGGGCCAGGAGACCTGCAATCTCCTGCCCTCCGGTTTTAGTTGCTGGGCCTGCAGTTCCCACACAACCATGGACTCCGGGGTCCGGTCTTTGGCGCTCAGTTCTGGGGAGAGCTCAGTCGCAGCTCCAATCCCCCAGGTTCTCCTCACTTGCCTCTTCCTCCTTCACCATCTCAGACTAACTAACTAACCCCGCCTCCAGGACAGAACTTATAGGGAAGCTCCCCTGAAATCAGGTGTTAGAGCTCCTCCTTCTGGTCTGCAGTAGGAAAGGTGTTGCATGCAGATGCACCTGGAAAGGGGATCCCTCCTTGCTTCCAGGCATGACATCACCCCCTGTAAAGAGGCAGTGCCACTGTGGCAACTGGACTCATGGGGTGCCACAATTACATATTGCATCTGCATTTTGGACTCAGTTTTGTTAAAGACATTGTGTAATTTGTTGAGCTGCTGTTCATCTTGGGTATTAATGACCTAATATAAAGACCTTCTAAGAACCAAATACGGTAGATTTTTTTAATGTGTCTATAATACTATAGAGTCCAAAGAGGGTATTGTCATGAGTTACCACAACAGAGAGGAGCCAGAAGACGCAGCGTCTGATTGCTCCTACTCCTGCGCTGAAAAGAAGCACTTCACCTTTTTTAATGGTGTTTTATTTATTTTGGCAGAATAGGGGTTAATCAGCCATGTTGGAAACTCTGGGAGTCTGAGCTCTCAGTTGAGCTCAGTTAGCCACTCCCATCCTCTTTATAATCTGGGTCCTGATTCAAAGCCAACTTAAGCTGCATGGCTTGGAGGACAGGTGTTTTCATTATAAGGAGTCTGGAGGAGTTATCTGTGACTGTTGCGTGGGTTTGCAAGTGTGGTAATTCCCTTCCTCGTCATACTTTGTTTTTTTCCCCGTACTTCACTCCTCGGTGCATTCCTCTGTTATATGTAAGTGAATATTTGTATGCTAGGTGTTTTCCTTTACCCTTGTTTGTGTTGCCTTGTTCATCGGGTTGGTGTACTGCAGTTCACAGAAGCTCCCCTCTTCCCTGGTTGGGGTAACGAAACAGACGGAGGGCTGATTCAGGAGATAAGGCAAGGGTGGCGGCCCCGGAATCTTCACCTTTAGAAGTTTCCTGGGGAAAAGGGCAAGCTACGGCACCCCCTCAATGTTGGGGACAGAGAAGTTGTGACAGGTGTACTTAGTTTTTTCTCATGACTGCATGTCTATGGAAACCTATTGTAAATAGCCAATATGTTGAAAGGCTCAACCACCTAAAGTTTGAGATACCAGGGATCGGTTTTATTTTAGGCTAGAACATTGATCGATCATACCATTATATCATTGTCACCATGATCTAGGACTATATGACTATGCTCTTTGATATACCTTTGGATGGGTTACGATTTTTTATGTAAATTATAATATATCTCGAAATTGCTAAAAACACCTTTAAGTGGATGAATGCTTTTAAGTGTTTCAAAGTTTTGGCGGATACTTGATTCTGTACCTAGAAGACCAGTGTAAATGAAGTAATGAGATTTTGGATCTCTGGAACACAGAATCCCCACAGAATTTGTCAATTCTTCTTTAATATCATCGCTGACCTTTCCATTCTAAATAACACAGTTGTATGACAAAGACCAGCCACACCTGCTGCAGGAAATGAACTGCATCGGTCAGAAAACCAGAGGGGAAAAAAAAAATCAGCGCAGGGCATTATCTGTGTCTAATACCAGTCTAAATATCACAAAGATCCCAGCTGGTCCGGCCTCATAAACGCTCATCTATTCTGATAAAAGACAAATGTTACATCTCAGGTGGCGTCATTTCTCATTGGAAGCAAGATTGCAAGAACCATTGTTAATTCACTAAAAAGATTGGTAGACGGGGTGGGGTTCTGGAATGAATGGAAAAGAAAAAGGAAAATGAATGACTACAATCAGTAAGAATGTTACTGTCAAGAACCTGTACAGTACATATATATGGTCTACAGAGCATTGGTGAAAAATGAATATTACCATTATATGGTCACTGTATGGTGGTACTATCAGTCTTAATACATTGGTTTTGGTTCATGATCAGTGTTACAACGGTATATGCTGGTAATATTTAATTATGGACTGGTGGTGTTTGTCTATTATATTTCAATATTATTATTTATTATTGCAGTATTATTTAATCCTATATAACGGTATTATTAGTTATATTGGTCTTTAAATCTTGATTTCCTCCAGGCAGGGTGGTAATATTCATAATAGAGACCCCAATCTGGAGAAAGGGGGGATGCAGTATGGGCCAGTGCCTATCCGGCTATGTATGCCTAATATGGAAGTCAATGTCCTATTTGTCGAAAATGATTATTTACAGATTATTATCCACCATTGCATTTGAGGCAAAAGAAAAATGGGTGAATTAGGGTACTGTCACACAGTGGCACTTTGATCGCTCCGACGGCACGATCCGTGACGTTGCAGCGTCGCTTGATTATCGCTCCAGCGTCGTAGACTGCGGTCACACTTTGCAATGCACGGCGCTGGAGCGATAATTTCATGACGTAGTTGCGATGTAGAAGTCATACGGGACATTGGGAATATTGTGCACACCTTTGTTACACGCTGCGATCATGCCGCCACAGCGGGACACTTGACGACGAAATAAAGTTTCAAACGATCTGCTACGACGTACGATTCTCAGAGGGGTCCCTGATCGCAGTAGCGTGTCAGACACAGCGATATCGTAACTATATCGCTGGAATGTCACGGATCGTGCCGTTGTAGCAACCAAAGTGCCACTGTGTGACAGTACCCCTACACAGTGTCAGCAAAATCCTTCCCAAAAATGAGGATTAAAATTCTCCTCAACATATAAAGATATACATCAAGGACAATGGAAGAGTATTTTTATCAGAAAAGATAAAGTGGGCATACAGTACCATTTTCCTTAGAATAACAGGATAAATGATATTTAGAAGGGAAGAGCCCTATCATCTGTAATAGAACTGAATCACTGCTGTGATCCGTCTAATTAACTGAGTCTGCTGTAATTAACTTAATAAAAGTAAGGTGGTTATTGAAATCCACTTAATTGTAATGTCCAAAATCTGCTATTATGACATTGTAGGGCCATTTACTGTAGTTGAAACATTCATGACAAATGCATTTCCAGTTAATTAACATTCAATAAATGACTCATATGCCAATTAAATAGTTTGTGCTTCCTCGGCCCCATCCCTAAGGAATGTTTTTTTGTTTCGTGGATTGACATGTAATGTCAGTGTAATCTCCTGGGTTTATTCATTAAAGCCCCGCATAATTAGTGGCCACTAGATTATGCTAATTGTCTGTTTTGTTAACCAGTGTTGTGAAATGTGATGGGCAGGGGGATCACTGGCATCCATGAGCTTTCAGGAGAAATTTTTTTCTTATGGTTGTGTGCAAAATTATTAGACAGGCGAGTATTTGGACCATATCATTATTTTTATGCAGATTTTCCAACTCCAAACTTTATATACTTGAATGTTTATTGGATGAAGTAGATCAGGTGACATATATTTGTATAATTAGGGATTGCACGGCTTAAGGACAAGGCAAGGTGTACAGGATTATTAGGCAAAATGGGCCAAAAACAGAGATGAAACTGAATGATGTAACGCTATGCCGTGTGAGGCACATGGCTTCACTTTGCTTCCTACTGCAGTGATAATGTCTGGACACAGGGGTATGTGTCTCAGTAGTGTACTGTTGCACGTTTCATTTATTGCCAAATATAAGTGTTCTCCCCTAGAAGCATTGCTATTAGTGAAGAATTTGTCTGAACGCACTGAGTTTAGTGGAGCCTGTACTGTACTGCTCTGTAGCCCTTCTGTGCACCTCCATACAAGTTCCATGTCAGTGTGCATGATCCCTTATGTGCAATCAGGGAATTACTGCCCTTACTGGTGTATGGGGCCCAATTAGCAGAAATAACTGGGCTCACTATAATAAAGAATCGTGTGCCGGCGCACCGCCATCGGCATCGCACTTCTCAGCACAGAGAGCCCTCTTGGAGCTCTACGGCTGTCAAAACTAAACAGCCAAGAAGTTCCAAGGGAGTACCTCCGCCTCATGTGTGACGCATTGGTGATGGCGTGTACATGATGATATCATAGCATGTCACTGCATGTACGTGCGCCACTTTCCAGGATACTAGTCCAAAAGTGGAGCTGCAGGGGATAGTATGATAGGTAAGTATGAAAGCAAATGATGGTAAATTGAGGGTGTGGGACGGGGGACTGTGAATGATGATGTTTTGAGGTGGGGGAGTGCAAATAATGATGAATTGAGGATGGGGGAATGCAAATGATGAATTGAAGGTGGGGGTGGGGAGAGGTAATTATGACTTGAGGGTGGGGAGATCAAATAGTGATGAATTGAGGGTCGGGGTAGAGCAACTGATATGAATTGATATAAAGAAATGGCTATAATAATGGCACTTCCCAAAACTCAAGAAATACCTACAGAATACTCGGAGGTCACCCGAGCGTGCTCGGGAAAACCCGGGCAACGAGTACACTCGCTCATCACTAGTGAGAACGTAGTGCAGAAGTGGAGTTTTTCTAAGAGTGGGCGTGGTGCTGTGAAAGGTTTGAGGAGTGGAGGCGGAGCTGAGGTGGAGCCTGGGCAGAGTCTGAAGGGGGCGTAAAAATGTTGACAGTATGGGGCCTTGAAATTCCTGGTGGCAGCCCTGTGTGCAATGTCTTAATCAGGAACTAGCCAGGAATACCGAGAAAGTGATCCACCAAGGATGGAAGACGCATTGAACGCTAGTGTTATTAGCTTCCCTGGATATCTTTGCTGGTCTTTGCTGACATGGCAGCCACAATTCGGTACCACAGCTAGACTGGTGGCAGTTTTGGCAACAAGTGACTGCTAATGATAGAACTGACAGGTTACTAAACTCCTGGCTTCTGTGATTATGAGGGCTACTGCCTGTCTCTTGACATTTTGCCATATTTACAACCATCTCCTTGTACATATACTGTTGTTCCAGCAGTATTCTATCACCAAGAGCCTTTCTATTGATTCAAAATGCATCTTTGCTCTAGGCATCTTAGTTGTACCAACAGCAATCCAATTGAGGAATTTAGTATTGAGGTCACTAAGAAATGTCCAGCTCATAGTTCACCATAATAAACATGGAATCAGCTCAATGACACTACATTTATTGCAAGTGTGTACTGTAGGGATTCACTTGCTTCCTGGCAGTGATTCAGGTATACAAAGCCAATGTAGGTGGAGTTTATTGTGGTCATAAACTTCAGCAAAATAAAAAATAAAATATCCTCTTCCAGACACAAAGGTATAACATAAAAAATAAACAATTTATGCACCAGCAAATACAGGTTCACCCACTCAGGTTAAAGTCCACACTCTCAGTCTCTGGCAAAGACTAACCACGATTAGCGTCCTTCCCTAGTCTCACACACAGACCCTGAATGAAGCAGTTGGACTGCCTTGAATAGGCCATTCCAAGGCCTGGACCTGAAGATATGGGAACGGCCAGTCCCACCAAGCTATTCTGCTTGTTCCTAAAACCTGGACTAAAAATCCTGGCCCAATAAACAAAAAAAATTCTGCGCTCTCTGTGCTGGAGCCTGCTTCTCCAGGTCCTATATCACCGAGGCCAAGTACCTTGCTGACACATACCCTCCATCCCAAATTTGTCCGGCTGCCTCTATACAGCACCAGCACCTTCCTTGATACCATCTTGAAATAAAATTAAGAATGCCCAGTTTCACATTAATGGTCTGAGTACAGATGAGCCATGGGTCTAATAACTTAAACTCAATAGCATCACATAAGGCTGTTGAGTTGGAGTCATGGGATTTGCAACCGGTCCATACGTTGCAGTCCATATTAAGACTGTGAATGTTGGATGGGTGAAACTGGCCTTAACTGGGTTATCTCACAAATTCATATGATATGATTTATTCTCTATGAGGTTGACTTCTGAAAAAACAGCTCTGGTATTTTCATCTGCTCCAAAGACCTTGAATAGAGTGGCAGTTGCATGCTTGGCCCCAGTACATTCAAACTTCTATTTGTTGCCATGCAGTGAGGAGGAACTCAGGACCACTGTGCTAATGATTTGTGGGCCCACTTCAATCAAACATTAACAGGGCTGGGTGAACTTGAACGTTAAAGTTCGGGGTCTGTAACAAACATCTAGTGTCCGTGCACAGACCCCGAACACGGACCTTTCCCTGAAGTCCGTGTTATTGCTCGGGTTCAGCAGCCCGAACTTCTGGCATTTCCCACGCTGTCATCATGGGACAGTGCAAGAAACACTGGCTCTGAATGGCAGTAAGTTCGTTACCTGCTATCAGCGAGAACAGACGTATGATGATGAGGGTAATACTCTTATCAGCCGATGCCTGTGATTGGCGGTAACCCTTTTAACGCCGATTAGAGTTGGTGGCTCACACACTGTCATCTGTGTCATAGCGTGGGAACTCCAGCTCTCTAACTGGTGGTATTAAACTTACCACCGATCAGAGCCTGTGTTTCTCACGCCGTCACACAGAGTTCCGGGTTCAGGTTCCGTTCTGGTACCTGAACATCCACGGATCCGCCCATCACTATTTATTACATATCCTGTGTATGGATGATTAATGTGTATTGTGGTCTGACCCCTTCAGTTTAAAACTATTACTATATCATGTAAATGGTTGCACAGGTTTGCTTCTCATGAAATGTCCCTTAGCATGACTGGTCCTTTTTGGTGCCTAGCCTGCAACTAACTGTGTTAGGAGCTGGTCTGTGAGGGTCCGCTTTGCAAGACAAAAAAGCAATAAACATAAGGAATTTTAATACAAACTGTTGTTTTCCAGACCATGATTTATCTGTTGTTAAGAACAAGCTGGCCAGTGGTGCGGCCAATTACTTACTGGATAAAGGAGGTTTTGGCAAGGCTGTAGGAATAAAAGTAGAGGTCTGCGGAGAGGAGATTCCTTCTCTGCGTACCCTTGAATTATCCTGGGTAAGACATGCTTTCCAATTGTCTGCAGATAAGTATGATTAGCAATTCTGTAATGTAACATTAAGCAGCTAGTAAACCAAATTTAGCTGGAGCTGGCTGTGGTTCAGACCAGCTAATTGAATTAGCTATTGTTGCATTACCGATAAGGGCACTTTGGGGAGAGAATAAGAAGCACAGGCTTCGTAACACAGACAAAACCGTGAAATGGGATCAACAGGAAATGTGCAACTAAAACGCAGGAATTCTCAGACCCCCTCATGTAATTTTGAGGTGGGACACCGAGTCTGAGCTCATATCGAGTGGATTCATTCTATTACACACACATTTAACCACTCGCCCATATTAAAGTGTCGCCCCATTCTGAGACATTCTATTAAACACTCACACAACTGACTCACACACAGATGCAACTATGATGCAAACCCTTTTGGTGTAATGATCAGATCTTTATGCAGCAGTCAGCAGAAAAGTAGTAACATGCACATGGAATATCATAGTTTTATCATAAGACCAGATTCCCATCACTTCCGGGCCACATGTTTGTGTCTCTGTTACGGTTTCCATGTAAAGCCCTGAAAACAGGATCTGATGGAGCCACTGAAACCAGGCAGTCACTTTGTGGCCTCTCTTCCACCAGTGTCCATCTTATTTAGGCATGCACAAAAGCACGGTAGTTTTTGGAAGTGCAGTCCTCATGTCACGCATATTGCGCACTGTGAGGATTCTCCGATGTTGACGACAGGACTTCTGGCCACATTTTGATTAGACCGTTTACGGCCTCGCTCAATGCACTTCCATTTAGTTGGCACAGGACCGTATGTATGCAAATCACATACACGTGGTTACGTGCCCGTGGCTCCCAGTGTCGGCAAGGAAGAATCACCACATAGAATGACAGCAGACTTGTAGCCTAGTGCTGGACAACAACTTCATTGAGCCGAGATCTCATTCTGTGTATGCGCCACCTCCTGAACCATTTTTCTGAAGACCGCCGGAGGTCAATCTGCGCATGACCGCCGCCATTTTCATGAAGACCGCACCAGCGAAAGCGCAGCCGATAGCTACGACGATGCAAACCCAAAATTTATATGAATTCATGATGATGAATAGAAGAGAGGAAGTAGAGGGGCCGTGGCTGAGCCCTCTGAGCCGAAGACCCTACCCACAGTCCCGCCCTGAAGTCCCGCCCCGAAGCACCGAGGAAATTGTAATTTATCATGATGATTTAACAAAACCCCGGCTGCAGATTTTTATACTAATGTAGGTATGTATTAAATCAGTATGACAGCAGCATTCTGCCCATACCTTTAATATAACATGCATGATCCTGATGACAGGTAGTCTTTAAGACTGACGCTGCATGGCTACTTTGACCACAACACACATTGCAGTGCCAAAGACTGCACTATGCAGATACTCGGTCCCACCAAAATGAAAATCAATGTAGTCATGTTGCGAGCAGCCAGACGCTGTGCACACAACATGCAAATCACAAAAAAGTTAATCAGATTTGGACATATGACAACTGGCGCATCTCGCCGCATCGATGTGACCACGATGACTTTTATTACTGCTGTGGACATTTTTTTTACTTCCATACGTTTTTGCCCTTGGTTTCTTTGTAGGTTATCCAGCTTCAGGATTCCATAATGTATTGTTTCATATGTATCATATGATGTATTTTTGGGATGACCCCATAGTTAATATGTGCACACTGACACTGTCCCAGAGACATTTACAGTAAAATGCCTTCTCCTAAAGCAGCTTCCACCATGGGGAAGTAGCCTCTTGACTTGTTTGTTGGAAGTTGGTGACAAAGTTTTATTATATCTTTTTTTCTGACACACCACCAGGGGGAGCCACAAGCAAAAATACTCTCATGCTCTATTTGCCTACTACATAGTATATTTTGTTCTTGTTCTGGATGTTTCAGAAGCATCATTATACTTAGTATCTATAGCCATATGGTCACCTTTTAGTACCGCCATCTGTTGTTCTTTATGATGATGGAATTATAAAATTATGATGTGAGCATATGAAATATGGAACATGCATACCCGCCAACTTTTGAAGAACAGAAAGAGGGACAAATAATGAGACGCACATAGCAGCCCAATCCACACCAATTTACCATTTCTTTCTACCCTGGCAGGAGGAGATGTCAGAGGGACATTGGTGGTTGTGATGGAAGTTTAGCAGACACCCAAGACTGCAGGGCGTAGACCCAAATCCAGGACTGTTCACTGTATTTGTAGGTCTCTGGTCTAGAGTGCAAGTCAGTGCTACCTGGCGGCTGGACAGGAGGCCATGAATCTCTAACCTTCCGGTGTCCCTGGCATGGCTTTTGATCACCCTGGGCCGGCGGGACGTCATCTGTGTGGCCTTCTCATTTCTAGTTGGGACCTATGGATTTATTTTTTGTACCTTCATTCACAGTTGGAGCCGCCAGAACTTTTGCATCTTTATGTAGTGTTACTACAAAGACATTCGGCTTTTTTGTGTCTGTAAGGCCATGTTCACACGTTGCAGAAATACTGTGTCTTGTTTTCTGCAGATGTCCGCAGCAAACTACACCATTACAATCTTCTGCTTATTTGATGCGTTTTTAGTGCAGATGTGAAGGAGCGTTTTTAATGTGTTTTCATAGCACAGAAAAGCTTTGATTCTGCAACATTTTACATGTGTTGTTTTTAGGCTTCACATAGAATCATCTAGAGAAAAAAAAGCACCGCAAGGTTCAGCAGCGTCTCTAACCGCACAGTGAACATAGTTTTCATGGAATCACATTCACTTTACAACAGAATTTCTGTGCAGCAAAGCAGCAGAAAATAAGCAGCTTTTACGCTACATGTGAGCACGGTCTTTGCTTTCCAAGCAAAGTAGATGAGATTCCATGAAACCTCCGCTCTCTGTGCATCTCAAGACACTGCTCAACTCTGCAGTTTTGGTGCATTTTTTCTCTATAGGCTTCTTCTGAAAAAAAAAAAAAAAAGAAAAAAGTGCATGAAAAAAAGGTGTTACATTTTTAAGCACAGAATCAAAGCTTTCCTGTACTATTAAAAAAGTGTTAAAAACTCTGCTTCATATCTGCCCCCAAATCATATCAAATTAGAGGGAAAACGCATAAAAGAAATGCAGCAAACACACAATAATCAGAGAAGATTGTTACTGCAGAAAAAAATGCAGCATTTACTCTATGTGTGAACACGGCCTCAGCATTATAGTTTTATTATATTTTTTATGGGTTTAATAGAGAAAAAATATCAGTCATTCCACTTTTTATGTAATTTACCGGTCCCATAAATAATCTGATCGCTGTGTTGTGCGGGTCGTTACGATTACAGGGACATCAAATATGTCCGCGTTATTTGAGGATCTGTGATGTTTATTATTAAAAAAAAAAAACACATTAAAAATGACACTTTTTTCATTGTCAAGTGTTTTTCATTATTATTTTTTAGTAATTTCAGAAGATGAAAAAAATCTATTATTCTTTCTCTAGAATACAAATACATTCATTGTACATAGCAGTGTATTTCCACCAGTATAATCTGCCTGCAAAGTCAGAGCCCGCAGTACAGATCAAGTATAGAAAATTCTCTCCAATAAATCAGAGCTCGTGGCTCAGTAGCTTTACACCCCAGTTGACAAAAGTAATACCTTATAGAGGTTTTCCGGACATAATAAGCAATTGCAATATTTTTTTTCCGTGAGGCTTCCCAGGTCTTGAACCCACAATCTTAACATTACAGGCAGATGCTTTATTCTACAATCTGACATGGTAGCAGAGGTGTATCTAGCGTTTCTGGCACCCGGGGCAAGAATTCATTTTGTCGCCCCCCCCCCAAGGACATATGTCCCCCGTCAGCCCCATCATTGTCCTCTCCTCCTCCACCATCCCCATCATTGCTCTCTCCCCGTCAGCCCCATCTTTGCCCTCTCCTCCCCCCACACACACACCATTCACTTCTCTGCACATTCCCCTGCAGCACGATACACACACACACACCCAATACTGAGCCACACACATACATACACACACACACATATTCACACACACACACATATATTCACACACATTCACACACACATACACACACATACACACACTCACATACACACATTCACACACACACACACACACATTCACACACACATTCACATACACACATTCACACACACACATTCACACACACACATTCACACACACATTCACATACACACATTCACACACACACACACACACACACACACATTCACACACACATTCACATACACACATTCACACACACACACACACACACACACACATTCACATACACACACACTCACATACACACACACATACACACATTCACACACACACACTCACATACACACACATTCACACACACCTCTCACCTCTCCTCGCACTCTGCCGCAGCAGCTCCATCGCCTTCCTCTGACACAGCCGGCCGCTGAATGATGACGTCATCCAGCGGCGCGTCTGTGTGAGAGGAAGCAAGAGGAAGCAGGAAGACAGATCGCTGGGCAGCGGAGCAGCAGGGATTTCTCCCTGCCCGCTGCAGCCACTCTGCAGGGGCTCCCCTCCCCCTCTGCACACGTTGGGAGCCGGCGCGCTGCAGCTTCTCTGTGCCGGCTGTCAGCTTGACAGTCGGCACAGAGAACAGCTGACTCCCAGACCGGGGGCGGCAGAATGCAGCCGCCGGGGGAGACACTGCGGACCGCCGAATTAGGCGGCCCGACTGCGCCCCCCTGCCGGCTGCGCCCGGGGCACATGCCCCGGCTGCCCCCCCCCCTAGATACGCCACTGCATGGTAGATGTTTATCCCGCATGCTCCCCATAATTGACTTGTGTATATCTTTGTGTATATAAGAAGCTGTTTAGCTAGACAACTGCACTCAAAATAAGTCTTCCCAACAATTAGAAATCTTGTAAAAAAGTACGTAGGCGGAATTGGTCAAAATTAAATAACTTATTAAATCTTTATGTATATGCATCAGTTTAAAATTGAGATATTGTTCTATGTGACAAATTGAATGACTTATCAGAAAATTATCCATTTTTTAAATCTGATTTTTGAGTTACATATAATTTTGAAAACATTTTGAGAAAATGTTGACAATGTTTTTTTTTTTCATATCACAATGTTTCTTAAAAATAAAAAATGAAAAATCTTGCAGCTTTCATGCTGGCCATTGGGGCTTTTTAAAAGGAGAACTTTTTGCTGTTTTAGGAAAAAACACACATATACAGTACCGTATTTTAGCCACAATGAACATACTCAGACCATATCTTTTGCACTAAAGCATATAAAGAGCATGTGCAAAGGTCATTTTGAAGCGTTATAGAGCAGGGTCATCTGTGACATCAGTTATTGTGATTGGTGGATCCTGTGTTATCAGTTGTGTGTAGTGGTGTTAGGCTACGTTCACATTAGCGTTAAGCTAATTTGCGTCGGGTTTGCGTCGGCGACGCAGCGGCGACGCATGCGTCATGCGCCCCTATACTTAACATGGGGGACGCATGCGTTTTTTTGTGTTGCGTTGTGCGACACTTGCGTCTTTTTTGCCGCAAGCGTCGGACCAAGAAAACGCAGCAAGTTGCATTTTTCTTGCGTCCGATTTTCGGCAAAAACCGACGCATGCGTCGCAAAACGCAGCGTTTTTGCGTGCGTTTTGCCGCGTTTTTGCGTGCGTTGTGCGTTGCGTCGCCGACGCAGCGGCGCACAACGCTAGTGTGAACTTAGCCTTACCTGCCTTTTAATCCTGCCTCTAATTATGAGGAGCCTGCTGAAAGCTCTTCCTGAAAGGACAGAAATTATGAATCTAAATATCAATCTTCTTTTGTTATGTATAAAGATCATGATATATATTTATAAAAAAATTGACAATTAAAAATAAATACATGTAACACAAATCCCTGACTTAAACAATAGGTCATTTTTCTGATGATACCTTCCATTAAAGTCTTCCACTTACAGTGGGTACGGAAAGTATTCAGACCCTTTTACATGTTTCCACTCTTTGTTTCATGGCAGCCATTTGGTAAATTCAAAAAAGTTTATTTTTTTCTCATTAATGTACACTCTGCACCCCATCTTGACTGAAAAAAAACAGAAATGTCATTTTTGCAAATTTATTAAAAAAATAAAAACTAAAATATCACATGGTCATAAGTATTCAGACCCTTTGCTCAGTATTGAGTAGAAGCACCCTTTTGAGCTAGTACAGCCATGAGTCTTCTTGGGACTGATGCAACAAGTTTTTCACATCTGGATTTGGGGATCCTTTGCCATTTTTCCTTGCAGATCCTCTGCAGTTCCGTCAGGTTGGATGGTGAACGTTGGTGGTCTCTCCAGTGATGCTCAATTTTGTTTAGGTCAGGGCTTTGGCTGAGCCATTCAATGATGGTCACAAGGATGGTCACAAAGGTGTTCTGAAGCCACTCCTTTGTTATTTTAGCTGTGTGCTTAGGGTCAATTTCTTGTTGGACGGTGAACCTCCGGCCAAGGCTGAGGTCCAGAGCACTTTGGAAGAGGTTTTCATCCAGGATATCTCTGTACTTGGCCACATTCATGTTTCCTTCAATGACAACCAGTCATTCTGTCCCTGCACCTGAAAAACACCCCCATAGCAAGATGGTGCCACCACGATGTTTCACTGTTGGGATTGCATTGGGCAGGTGATGAGCAGTGCCTGGTTTTCTCCACACATACCGCTTAGAATTATTACCAAAAAGGTCTATATTGGTCTCATCAGACCAGGGAATCTTATTTCTCTTAGTCTGGGAGTCCTTCAGGTGTTTTTTTTTTAGCAAACTCTATGCAGCCTTTCATATGTCTTGCACTGAGGAGAGGCTTCCGTTGGGCCACTCTGCTACAAAGGCCCGACTGTTGGAGGGCTGCAGTGATAGTTGACTTTGTGGAACTTTCTCCCGTCTCTCTACTGCATCTCTAGAGCTCAGCCACAGTGCTCTTGGGGTTCTTCTTTACCTCTCACACCAAGACTCTTCTGCCACGATTGCTCAGTTTGGCTGGACAGCCAGGTAATCTAGGAAGACTTCTGGTGATCCCAAACTTCTTCCATTTAAGGATTATGGAGTCCACTGTGCTCTTAGGAACCTTGAGTACTGCAGAAATTCTGTTGTAACCTTGGCCAGATCTGTGCCTTGCCACAATACTGTCTCTGAGCTCCTTGGCCAGTTTCTTTGACCTCATGATTCTCATTTGGTCTGACATGCACTGTGAGCTGTGAGGTCTTCTATAGACAGGTGTGTGCCTTTCCAAATCAAGTCCTATCAGTTTAATTAAACACAGCTGGACTCCAATGAAGGAGCAGAACCATCTCAAGGAGGATCACAAGGAAATGGACAGCATGTGACTTAAATATGAGTGTCTGAGCAAATGGTCTAAATACTTATAACTAGTGTTGAGCGATACCGTCCAATACTTGAAAGTATCGGTATCGGATAGTATCGGCCGATACCCGAAAAATATCGGATATCGCCGATACCGATACCAATGCATTTCAATGGGACGCAAAGTATCGGAATGGTTCCCAGGGTCTGAAGGAGAGGAAACTCTCCTTCAGGCCCTGGGATCCATATTCATGTGTAAAATAAAGAATTAAAATAAAAAATATGGATATACTCACCTCTCCGGTGGCCCCTGGATCTTACCGCTGTAACCGGGAGCCTCCGTTCCTAAGAATGAGCGCGTGAAGGGCCTTCAATGACGTCGCGGCTTCTGATTGGTCACGTGACCGCTCATGTGACCGCTCACGCGACCAATCAGAAGCCGCGACGTCAGCCGCGACGTCATCGAAGGTCCTTCATGGGCTCATTCTTAGGAACGGAGGCTCCCGGTTACAGCGGTAAGGTCCAGGGGCCGCCGGAGAGGTGAGTATATGGATATATATGGATATACTCACCTCTCCGGCGGCCCCTGGACCTTACTGCTGTAACCGGGAGCCTCCGTTCACAAGAATGAGCCCGTGAAGGACCTTGGATGACGTCGTGGCTGACGTCGCGGCTTCTGATTGGTCGCATGAGCGGTCACATGAGCGGTCACGCGACCAATCAGAAGCCGCAACGTCATCGAAGGCCCTTCACGCGCTCATTCTTAGGAACGGAGGCTCCCGGTTACAGCGGTAAGATCCAGGGGCCGCCGGAGAGGTGAGTATATCCATATTTTTTATTTTAATTCTTTCTTTTACACATGAATATGGTTCCGATACCGATTCCCGATACCACAAAAGTATCGGAACTCGGTATCGGAATACCGATACCGCAAGTATCGGCCGATACTCGATACTTGCGGTATCGGAATGCTCAACACTACTTATAACCATAGAAAAAAGGAGAACACAGGAGTAAATAGGTAAAAGAGTAATAACGTTTATTTCATCTGCAAAAACATTCAATATAAAGTGCATACAATTTCATACAGAAAGATTAAGGTGCATAAGGATAGTTGAGAAAAAGAGCGGACATCCCCCAGTGTATATAACGGGTCCGTTCTTTGGGATCCTTCCTGGTGTTTTATAGCCCTGTTGACTGGTAAGCGCTGCTTGTCCCTTTTGACCTCCTGTGGTGTCATTCACACTAGATAGGCACTCTGTCGTCATTGATATTATAGATAGCAGCCCACTGCCACTATTTGCATTTGCCTATTGGGCTATATACACTGGGGGATGTCCGCTCTTTTTCTCAACTATCCTTATGCACCTTAATCTTTCTGTATGAAATTGTATGCACTTTATATTGAATGTTTTTGCAGATGAAATAAACATTATTACTCTTTTACCTATTTACTCCTGTGTTCTCCTTTTTTCTATGTATATAATGGAGTTGGTTGCCTTTGGTGTTTGAGGCTTTGGGTCTTTTTTCACTACCTAGTGTTTAAATTCCCATGTTTTAAAGATGTCTGTTTTTTTCTTCATACTTATAACCATGTGATATTTCAGTTTTTCTTTTTTACTAAATTAGCAAAAATTTTTACATTTCTGTTTTTTTTCAGTCAAGATGGGGTGCAGAGTGTACATTAATGAGAAAAAAATGAACTTTTTTTAATTTACCAAATGGCTGCAATGAAACAAAGAGTTAAAAATATAAAGGGGTCTGAATACTTTCCGTACCCACTGTATGCCTCAAGTGGAAAAATAACCTTCAGTTATTTAATTGAAAAATACTGAAGCACCGCTATAGATAGTACTGGGGAGCAAACCTCATTAGCTCCCTTTACACACCCTCCAGGCGTATGCAAAAAAGGATAGCTCCAGGCAGAGATTGACAAGAAAAAATGGAGCATAAACATCCATGACCACATTATTATATATAAAATCAGAACCCTGCTGAGAAAGCGATCACGCGAAACGCGCGTCCAGGGGAGCCACGTCAGGAGGGGGAACCCTTTTCAAGCATCCATTATGGGTAAGCCTGATTCAATGATTGGTGCCTGTTTGGCATCAGAGCCCTGTATTAGATGGGATTAGGATACCGCAAGGACCCTGTTTATCATACCGTTTGGGCTGGGCACCCTAATGGGCGAGAGAGTTTAGGGGCACATTTATCTATATGTGCTTCCCCCTAATGTACTTGGCTACTATCACGTCCCTTTGTTTGTTGCCTCCCTGTTCTTGTGGAGTGCGTACAGCACTCACTACAGTATTTATGTTGTTACTGTGATACTATTGATTTATAATTATTTAATAAAGTTCTGATTTTATATATAATAATGTGGTCATGGATGTTTATGCTCCACTTTTTCTTGTCAACCTTCAGTTATTGCCTGGAAAATAGTTCAACTGTTTTTTTATAAGACCAGAAATGATCCAGATGACTATGTCTGGTCTCACTCAATTCACTTGTATTGAGTGAGGCCACGCACGTATAGTTGGCATGTGACTGCACGCAGGGTCGGACTGGCCCACTGGAGAACCGGAGGATTCTCCGGTGGGCCCAGGCACTGACACCTTATAGCATACTGGCCAGCAGCTGCCTAGTGCCCCCACTGCTCCAGCAGCTATGGGTCCCTGAGTCAGGGGGGCCCGCCCAGTGTCAGCTGAGCAGCAGCTGGAGACAGGAGCCTGTTCCCGTTGCTAAAGAAAAATGAATATTCACGCTTCCCCATGCCCTCATGGGTGTGGAGAGGAGTAAGTATTCATTTCACATAGCAGGCAGTGTTAGCCGCAGTCTGAGGATAACACTGCCCGCATGTAAATCTGGAGCGGCTGCATTGAGGCCGCGAAGGTGGGCCCCTGCAGGGCAGCTATTCCCTGCAGCTTGGCAGCGAAGCGGAGCTGCAGGGATCCGATGCCATCCTGCTTCCTGTTTGCTGCCCGATGCTTCCTGTCTGGCTGTAGCTTCGGGGAACGTGCGGATAGGTGAGAGTTGCTGTGTCTCTGTTCGTCTGCCTGCGTGAGTATATGTGATGCGGTGCTGTGTGTGTGTGTGTGTGTGTGTGTGTGTGGTGCTGTGTATGTATTGGAGATTGGCAATGATGTGAGTGATGGAGAGAGCAATGATGGGAATGGTGGGGGAGAATGCAATGTTAGTGGTGGTGGAAAGAATGATGGGGTGGTGGGGGGAGGAGGCAATGATGGGGTGGTGGGGAGGAAGGCAATGATGGTTGTGGTGGAAAGGGCAATGATGGTTGTGGTGGGGAAGGCAATGATGGAGGTGTTGGAATGGGCAATGATGGGGGTGGTGGGGGAGAAAGCAATGATGGGGTGGTGGAAAGGATGATGGGGTGGTGGGGGAGAAGGCAATGATGGTTGTGGTGGAGGAGGCAATGATGGAGGTGGTAGAATGGGCAATGATGGGGTGGTGGGGAGGAAAGCAATGATGGAGGTGGTGGAAATGAAAATGATGGTAGTAGTGGAATGGGCAATGATGGTGAGGGAGGAGGCAATGATGGAGGTGGTGGAATGAGCAATGATAGGCGTTGTGGGTGAGAAGGCAATGATGGAGGTGGTGATGAGGACAATGATGGAGGTGGAGGGGGGCTGCATTATACCCTATGAGGGGATTTGCGTTATACTTTGAAGGCGCTACATTATATTCTGGTTGGGGGCTGCATTATTCTCTCAGGGGGCTACATTATATTCTGGGAGGGCTACATCATACTATATGAGGGGGGCTGCATTATGTTCTATAAGAGGGCTGCAGTATATTCTATGGGGGCTGCATTATACCTTATGAGGGGGTTGCATTATACTCTAAGGGGGCTACATTATATTCTGTGTGTAGGGGCAGCATTATACTGTATGAGGGGGACTGCATTATTCCCTATGAGGGTGCTACATTATATTCCATGGGGGGCTGCATTATACCTTATGAGGGGGTTGCATTATATTTTGTGGGGTGCTGCATTTTAGCCTATGAGGGGGGCTGCACTATATTCTATGAGGGGCTGCATTATATTCCATGAGGGGGGCTGCATTATATTCCATGAGGGGGGCTGCATTATATTCCATGAGGGGGGCTGCATTATATTCCATGAGGGGGCTACATTATATTCTATGTGGAGGTTGCCCCAACCCCTGCTACATAATTAAGACGTGTACTACCTTATATTATGCCCTGATATTAGCGTGTTTTACCACACAATTTGTGGTATGGTATTTATTTCTATGTAGCTACATAGTGGGACCCAAGAGTGATTTTTTCTGGCGAGCCCAAGGTGCTCCATTCCGATGCTGACAGCATGTATGCAAATCGAATACGTGCAGTCATGCGCCTGCTTGACCCTGGTGAATCCAGATAGTACACCTTGTGCACGCTGTGAGGATTCTCACATTTGTAGTCACATAGAGTGACTGCCTACTTGAGCCCCAAGCCTGGACAACCCTTTTAATAGTCTTGATAGTCCCATATGAACAGACCCTTACATGAAATGATTATCACATTTGGTACTATCATTAGAATCATACTGATTCTGTCTATCCATTGGGTCACCTCTGCATGAAATCTTCACATCTAATTTCACTTTTTTATTTTCATGTGTCTGTAGTGAGAATCTTGGCTTTTGATTCAGGTGGTTTTGGTAATTGTCAAACCGAGAGGACATATTGGGTGAAGACATATTTAGAGTTCACTTGAGAATAGAATTGAGTGAACTTGTTCGGAAAACGTTCGCTAATCTCAAATTTGGCACGAACATTGCACATTCACATTCTGCAAAATTCGTCCAAAGTTCAGTAAATCATCAAGCTTCCACTAATGCTTTTCTTGGTACTTTGGCTAGGATAGTGGTGCTGTATGATGAGCGGGGGATGTGTTTGATGAGGGGAGGGGGTGAGGAAGATGTCAGAGTAGCTGCAGATTGTATTTTTTTTTATTATTAATGTGTGAAGATTCTGACAGCCAATCAGGGCACAAAATCCAGCCACAATGTTTAGACACATGGGCTCCTGTCATTGGCTGCCGAAGTCACATGTCCCGCTCCATATAAAAAGTGGACATGTTGTTTTTGCACCATTTTGTCAGTGTAATAGCGCAGAGCGGCCACTACTGCTGCAAGTAGATAGTTAGCTAGGCGGTTTATTGTCAGCTAGATCAGCTAGATAGGATCCTGTGTAAAATTGACCTTAGGGTACCGTCTCACAGTGGCACTTTTGTCGCTACGACGGCACGATCCGTGACATCCAGCGATATCCATACGATATCGCTGTGTCTGACACGCAGCAGCGATCAGGGACCCCGCTGAGAATCGTACGTCGTAGCAGATCGTTTGGAACTTTATTTTGTCGCTGGATCTCCCGCTGTCATCGCTGGATCGGTGTGTGTGACACCGATCCAGCGATGCGTTCGCTTGTAACCAGGGTAAACATTGGGTTACTAAGCGCAGGGCCGCGCTTAGTAACCCGATGTTTACCCTGGTTACCATCGTAAATGTAAAAAAAAAAAACAGTACATACTCACATTCCGGTGTCCGTCAGGTCCCTAGCCGTCTGCTTCCCGCACTGACTGACTGCCGGCCATAAAGTGAAAGAGCACAGCGGTGACGTCACCGCTGTGCTCTGCTTTCACTTTACGGCCGGCAGTCAGTCAGTGCGGGAAGCAGACGGCAAGGGACCTGACGGACACCGGAATGTGAGTATGTAATGTTTGGGTTTTTTTACATTTACGATGGTAACCAGGGTAAACATCGGGTTACTAAGCGTGGCCCTGCGCTTAGTAACCCGATGTTTACCCTGGTTACCCGGGGACTTCGGCATCGTTGGTCGCTGGAGAGCTGTCTTTGTGACAGCTCCCCAGCGACCACACAACGACTTACCAACGATCACGGCCAGGTCGTATCGCTGGTCGTGATCGTTGGTAAATCGTTTTGTGTAACGGTACCCTTACAGCATCTAAATTGTTTGTAATAATAGTATGGTGCAGCCAAGAGTCCACATTTGAGAATCTAAATCCTTTCTGCTAATTGTGTGGTCCAGCCAGGAGTCCACATTTCAGAATATAAATAGTTTGTGCTAATTGTGTAGTCCAGATATCAGTGCACATTTCAGCATCTAAACCTTTTGTGCTAATTCTGTGGTCCAGCCACACTATCTCATCAAATAAATACAGATTGCTAATTTACTGACAGGTGACTGAGAGGTCTGGGCCTAGGGTTGTAAAACAGCTGGTTAAAAGAGGGGAAGGAACCAACCACTATGAGTGGGAAAAAGTGAGGCTGCGGTGAAAGGGGGAATAGGTTTGGTGTTAAAGGTGTGCGTTGGGTAAGTGGTAATGTTACTGAAAGCTCTACTGAACAAACACCGGCTCGTCCTATCCAAAGACAACTGATAACTTCTGTTACTGAACGGGCGACTCGACTCCCTTTCTTTGGCAGCTGCACAGTGGTACACCTTGTAGATGAGGGCCAGAAAGAGCATGTACTCCAGTGGATGGCAAGTGCTGCCTCAAGTGGCCTCTACTCCTCTTCCTCCACCATAACATCACACACAATCCAGTCCTCAAATGTGGCACCCCAATTAACCTTGTTTCCACCTGCATCTTAACTCTCCAACCGCCCAACTGACCAAGAGTACAAATAGAATAATTGCGCAGCATGGATGCATGGGATAGGGCCTGGGGCAGGTCTTGGACCAGCATTTCTACCTTAAACATTGATCAGTAACCGATGGATGAGTAGCAGATGTAGGCCTGGTGCTCTGAAAGCTCTGCCAAATTCAGGCAACACTTATGTAGGAGACCAAACATTTCCAAACATTAGGGGCAGACACCACGAAAAGTTGCATCAATTGATCCACAGCATAAATTTTATAATGGCACAGCAGCAGTCAGGCATGGGCCATACATAAGACAGTGTCTGGGCCAGCATTTACAGCTTTGAATTTAAGTTCAAATTAAGAGGTGAGTGAGGGACCGGTGTAGGCATGCAACAGCTCAAACTGCTGTTCTGTTCAGCCACACTCAGGTGGCACAAATATCAGCTTCGTAGACTACTATTGTTTAAAAAAATGTATGGATAGTAACAGAAGTAGTTGAGTGAAAGTAAGTGCAGACCTGCTACAAGCAACACACATGAAGGAGACCCAACTTGGAGTCCAAACATTTCCAAAAATTAGGGGAAGACATCAGGAAAAGTAGCATCAATTTTCAAAGAGTAGAGATAGTATAATGGGGCTCTGACACTCCTTCCACTACAAGCAACCCAACAGATGGAGGCCCAGAAGCCACGACAAAGGTGTCACAGACTGCAATAACGCAAGATCAATGCAGCACACTAAAAACTGCATCATCGTCTAGTCTAACATGTCTGTGAATAAGGTGCAAAAGTCAATGGAGATCCATGACTTCTTCTTGATGAAAGTTAGGCGGTCTACACTTTCAGGGGACAGCCGGATGCACTTATCCGTTGAGACACCACCAGCAGTGCTGAAGACACATTCTGAGAGAACGATGGCAGCCAGGCATGACAAAACCTTCAAGACGTGACAGGCAAGCTCAGGCCACTCTTCCATTTTTGAAGACTAAGATGCAAGAGGGTACAACCCCCCCCCCCCCCCCCAATGGCATTGAGCTCGAGATACTCTCCAGTTATTCACTATGTGTCAGACTTGTACTTTGTTTTGCTGGTGGAAGGGCTGGTCTAAAAAATGTGTGAAACAACTGACAGAAGTTGGTTCTGCCACTTATGTTGCTGCTGCTGCTGCTAATGTTTTTGCATTGATGACTCCATGTACACTGTGTGCCTCACTGCTGTCTTGGGGAAAAATCACTCTTAAGATTGTCTACAAGTGTGTTTCGATACTCCAGCATGCATGCGTCCCTTTCCATGGGGGGAAACATCTAGCAAAACGTACTCTTTTACCATGGATCTGACAGAGTGGCAACCCAGTAGTCAGCACTGTTAATCCTAACAATACAGGAATCATGCTGCAGACAGTGCAGCTAGAAAGAGCTCATGTGTCAGGCTCTCTCATGATGTCCAAGTACATGGGGTGTTGGTGGTGTGGTAACACCCAAGCTTGCTTTTTCCATCCCCTCCCGCCAACCACAAACAACAGAGAGGGAATCATTATCCTCTTCATCTCCTGACTGTTGTGCGCCCATCACCTCTTCCTAGTCCTCACCCTTCTCTATATGTTCCTCGGCTCCTGCACCTTCACTAACAGTTCACTAACTTTTGGAAATATTCGGACTTCAAGGCAGGTCTCCTTCATTTGTGTTTCCTGAATTTGGCAGGGCTCTCAGATTGCCAGGCCTACATCTTTCACGGATCCACCTGCTACTGATCAATGTTTAAGCTATAAATGCTAGTACAAGCCCTGTCCCACACCCTGTCCTATGCTTCCATGCTATACAATTATACTATTTGTACTTTGGGTCAATTAGTGATTACCTTTTTCCTGGTGTCTGCCCCTAATTTGAGCTGTTTTGGCAGTTTTTAGGCCCCACTGAAGGTGTTATCTATGGGTTTGGTGTTGCATTTCATTGAATTCAGTGGCGTTCATATATATTCGACGAACATCGGGACGTTTGCCAATCTGAACCGAACCGAACCTTGAAAGGTTCGCTCATCTCTACTTGCGACATGGAATGAGCACAAGTACTCAACCATAATAAACTCTTTGTTCTTGAGTGCTCGAGATTGGACCCCTAATGGTTAGCCTTTTATGACTTGCCTACTTGATACTGGCATAATCCTTCTCTGATCTTAAATAATCTCCTGAGATTGCTTCCATTATTCTGTCCAAAGCCTCTTTTATTATTTCTACAGAATGTAAATAAGTAGCACATAACTTGTCCATAGGATCTCAGAACAATCTCTTCATCATCACTTATTCCACACTTAATTCTCACAAGACAAAGGGATATAGAGTTACATTATTGTAATCTCCTCTCCATATGGATAGAATTAATGAAACTCTTTAACAAATGGCCCCAAAGCTACAGCTTTTGTTTCGGGAACACTGGTTTTCTAATGTAGACTTTCTTGTCGGGAACAGTCATTGGGAAATGTCACTTTGTATATTAGGAGGATTAAACAGCCCAGCCAAGGATGGAAACTGTCAGCGTATTGTTGTAGGGTTTATTTGTATAATGTTAGATGCATTTTTCTTACATTTTTAGATTGTAAATTAGAATTATTGGCTTTGGAAGCTACAGAATTTCAAGGAAATAGACCTGGGTTTCTAACATTTGTTTTGATAGGAAACAAGCTGCATGTTCTAAACTTTACCTTTATATAAAAAAAAGAACCAGTTACTGACTTTGTAAAAAAGATAAATCCAACTTTTATCAATTCACATTTATGTATAAACCCCCAATGATCTAGACTCTATGGACACAAGTATTGGGACACCTACACATCACACCTACAGGAATTTTTATGACCGCCCATTCTAAATCTTCAGGCATTAATTTGTGTTTGTTCCCTTTGCAACTAAAACAGCTTTCACTTTCCTGGGAAGGCTTTCTACGAGATTTTGAAATGTGTTGGATAAGAGGGTCTGGCTCACAATCCCACTTCTTCCCAAAGATGTTCAATGGTGTTATGGTCAGGAGTTAATGAGGCTGGTCATGTTCTTCCACAGCCACCTCGCCCAACCATGCCTCTATGAACCTCGCTTTACTACTGAAGCAGAGAATGGCCTTACCCCAACTGTTCCCACAAAGTTAGAAGCAGACAATTGTCCAAAATGTTTGGTATGCTAAAGCATTTCCCTTCAGTGGAACTAAGTAGCCACTGAACTTAGGCCATTTACTAAGAAACAAGTCTATAGCATTATCCTTCATCCACCAAACTTTATTATTAGCACAAGGCAGTCAGGGAGGTAACATTCTACTGGCATTCACCAAATGCAGATTAGTCTATCAGACAGGAACAGTGGAAATACATTCTGTGGCGCAACAGATCACGCTGACAGTTAAGTGGTGTCTGCTTTTTTACTATTCCATCTGAAGCTTGTATTGTGTGTGATGAACAGTAACATAGCTACTGGGGCGAGGGGGCAGAGGGGGCGGTCCCCTGCCCGTCATCGCAAGTTCAAGCCGATACAGTTAAAAGCAATGATGAGAGAGGGAGCAACATTCAGTACAAGGCGCCCAGTGTACTGCTTGTTGCAGAGACCGAAGCAGCGGGGGAACGAGGAGGTATTGTATTTTTTTAATGGGGAGCGCATTATACTGTATGGAGGCCTATGGGGAGTGCACTATACTATATAGAAGCCTATGGGGAGTGCATAATACTATAAAAAGACCTATGGGGAGTGCATGATACTATATGGAGGCCTATAAGGAGTACAATATAGTATATAGAGGACTATGGGGAGTGCATTACACTGTATGGAGGCCTATGGGGAGCACAAGATAATATATAGTGGCCTATGGGGAGTGCATTATAATTTATGAGACCTATGGGGAGTGCATTATACTGTATGGAGGCCTATGGGGAGTGCATTATAGTATATGGAGGCCTATGGGGAGTGCATTATAATATATGGAGACCTATGGGGAGTGCATGATACTATGTAGATACCTATGGGGAGTGCATGATACTATATATGTCACGGCTCCTGGGTAATACTGCTGTGGAAAATGCTGCACACAGCAAGGGAGCTGAGCAAAGTGCCGGGTTACTAACCAGGTACAAACAGGACCTGAACCATGTGACAGAGTGGGAGGTGATCGGGGTGGAGCCAGATGCCCAGTAACAGAGAAAAGGATAAACACAAGAGAGTAGTTAAGCAAGCTAAGATTGGAGCCAGGAGATCACGAATTACCAAAGGGGTGAGACAGGGGATTGTCAGAAGTTAATCCAGAGGTCAAAAATCCAGAAGAACAAACAAACAGAGTAACACACGGAGAGCAAACCGGGCACACACTCCAGGGGTCAGGCACACAGACTAGAACAGAAAGTATAACTGACAGCGAATCCTAGTCTGGAGTGAGTATAAATACCCGTCCCAGATCAAAAGGGAAGCCAGCAAAATTAACCCTGACAGAAAAGAACATTAACCATGTCCTAACCATGACAATATAGAAGCTTATGCGGAGTGTATTATACCATATAGAGGCCCATGGGGAGTGCATTATAATAAATGGAAGCCAATGGGGAGTGCATTATACTATATAGAGACCTATGGGGAGTGCATTATACTGTACAGAGGCTTATGGGGAGTGTATTATACTCTATAGAGACCTATAGGGAGTACATTATACTGTATGGAGGCCTATGGGAAGTGAATTATATTATATAGAGGCCTATCAGAAGCGCATTACACTATGTCGCCATATGTGAGTATTCAAAAGGGAGGCTAAAAGTGTGCTCTTTCTTTCATTTCTAAACTGGGTCTTTATTTCCCCCAACAGAAAAATAATAAAAACTTCAAGGGCTGGTCCACTACTTGGACAACCCTTTCTCACTCTTTAGGTTTGGCCTCCTTAAAATAAAAACACCTATACGCACCCCGGTGCCGTTCCAGGGGTGTTGGCACTCACATTCCCGAGGCTGTGGGCATAGGTGTGAGTCACCCACCAGGGCAATGGGGATACTCGGTACTGGGTCCAGTTGCTCTTAAAGGGGATGTCACGGTGGCTGTGACCCAGTCCGTGGCCCTGGGCTCTCAATAAAAGGGGAAAAGTCTTTAAAGGGAATTTGGTAATAAAGTTTATTCATGATGCCACCTGTGGTTCTCGGTCAGAGGGACCGACACTGCTAAAAGGGGTCCTCTGGGGTGATGTTGTTGCAGCAAGATGGTGACGCTTCCCACAGATAAAGAGGGGTCCCCAGGGCTCCCAAGGTGTATGGCAAGGATGGTGGGTTGCCGGTAAATAACAGATGACACAGAGTTGCAGCCTTTACCTGGTTTACTGATGGTAACAGGCCTCAGTCCAGGGTACCGGCAACAGGTGCAGAAGGAGGTCAGGCAGCCTGAAAACAAGTAGTAATCTCCCTTGGTAGGTCAGGTTGGGAGCCTTCTTCTGTGCTCTAGTTTTCTAGTACCTTGCTTCCTGTAGTTCGCTGGCAAGGTACCCCTTTCGCTCTCCTGTCCTGGGACAGTACCTGCGTAATAATTATAGGGGATAACTCAGGAGACTCTTTGCATGGAACAAGACAACTACAGGACACAGTTTTATAAGTGGTAAAGTCTATATTATCACACGGTGATTCAAACAGATGCAGAGAGAAACTCAAGTCCACAACACTTGGTGTAAATATTAAACGCAGCTTAGCAGTCTATAGGGAACTTCAGAGGAAAATGCAATCAAGCAGAAAGTCTATGAAGCACAATTATTCTTGAGGATACTTGACACGAATAAATCCTTGTCTTAGTCCAAACACAGATAGATAAGCTTATAAGGCAGTTCAAATCATATCTTAGCTCAACCAGGGAGGCCTGGTTAATAGTCTCAGGTTTGTGCAGAGCAGAAACAGTTTACATGTCCAGCAAATGCAGATGGAAGTAAACACGAGCAGCAGATGAAGGAGGATTACTGGAAACTGGTGTATGCAGCAGGAACTCAGAGCAGAGTAGCAGGATCACCACACAGGTTCACCGGAGCAGGTATATAGCCAGGGAGTAATCAGAGAGGTCAGGAGCTAGATGCAAGGCAGAATACTCTAGCACAGACTGAAGGCTGGGGTAGAGTTTTATAGCAGGAAGACACAGTGCACATGAGACCAAAGACGCCATCTTGGAAAAGGGCAGTAATGCACAAAAGGTAAAAAATGTTCAGAGTCCTGACATTACTCCCTCCTTAGAAGCGGCCTCAGAACGATCCTGGACCTGGTTTCTCAGGGAATTTCTGATGAAAACGAGAAATCTTCTGTTGGGCATTGATGTTTTCCACAGGTTCCCAAGAGTCTTCCTCAGGGGGATATCCTTGCCATCTTATCAGATATTGGAGCCGATTCCTGCGAATCCTGGAATCAACAATTTCCTCCACCAGAAATTGTTCTTGCCCATCAATCACCACAGGCTGCGGAGGTGGCACAACACGTCCCTGGAAGGCATTAGGAGATACAGGCTTTAGTAAAGATACATGAAAAACTGGGTGTACCTTCATAGTCCTAGGCAGCTTCAGCCGGCAGGCCACAGAGCTCACAATACCGTTGATCTTGAAAGGGCCAATGAATTTTTGTCCAAGTTTTTGTGAAGGAACGTTTAACTTCAGATTCTTAGTTGCTAACCACACGGAATCTCCTACCTTGAACATGGGTGCAGATTTACAGAATCTATCAGCCGATCTCTTATAACGTTCTTGAGCTGTGGTCAGGGATTCCTTCAGAACCTCCAGATTTTGTCTCATCGCAGTCAGCCTTTCCTCCACTGCCGGAACCGGAGAATTAATTGGAGACCTAGGTAAAATACACGGATGATAACCCAGATTGGCAAAGAAAGGTGTAAATTTAGTGGAGGCGCTCTGAGAATTATTATATGAAAATTCGGCTAACAGCAGCAACTCCAACCAATCATCCTGAAGATGGCTGACATAGCATCTTAGATATTGTTCCAGCGTCTGGTTGGTACGCTCAGTCTGACCATTTGTCTGGAGATGGTAAGCAGAAGAGAGACAGACATTAATATTGGGTGCAGAGCAAAACCCCTTCCAGAATCTTGAAGTGAACTGTACTCCACGGTCAGAGATGATCTCATCCGGAACCCCATGCAACCGAAAGACATTCTGTATAACCAAGTTCACTGTATCTTTAGCTGAGGGGAGGCCGGTGCACGGAACAAAATTAGCAGCTTTAGTCAGGCGATCAACTACCACCATGATTGTATTCATGCCCCCCGATGTAGGCAGCTCCACAAAAAAGTCCATTGATATAGACCCCCCAAGGGTGGGACAGAACAGGTAATGGTTGTAGAAGACCCGTAGGTGCCACATGAGGAGTCTTGTAATGGGCACATACCTCGCAAGAGAGAACATAGTCCTTGGTATCCTTCAGGCAAGTTGGCCACCAGAAGAATCGGCTCAGGAACTCTTGTGTCTTCTGTACCCCCCTGTGACCAGCCAACTTGGAGTCATGTACCAACTTGAGGATCTGCAGACGGACGACCTCAGGGACGTAGATACGTCGATCTCTGAACCACATGCCACCCTTAAAGACAAGATTAATATCCACAGGTGGGTTGGCCAGAAATACATCACCGTCATAGGCCTCCCTGCACTCCTTCCACAAGTCCTGATCGTGGATAACTCCGATGAAATTGGCATCAGATAGAATGGTCTTGGACGGGGCTCCAGGTACGGAATCCGCAGCATGGATTCGGGATAAAGCATCAGCCTTCCCATTACGAGAACCTGGATAGTACGAGAAAACAAAGTTAAATTGATTTAAAAATAAGTTCCAACGAGCCTGACAAGGAGAAAGACATCTAGCGGATCTAAGGAACTCTAAATTGCGATGGTCAGTTAGCACTATGATCTGTTGTGCAGATCCTTGCAGATGATGCCTCCATTCTTTGAAAGCCGCAATAATAGCCAGCAATTCCTTGTCTTCCACATCGTAATTCTTCTCTGCTGAGGTTAGTCTACGGGAAAAGAAAGCACAAGCATGTAGCAGACCCTTCTCTCAAGTTCTTTGGGAGAGAATAGCCCCCAAAGCATTATCAGAAGCGTCCACCTCCACAATGAATAAAAGTGTTGGATCTGGGTGTATCAACAGCGGTGCTGATGTGAAACAGATCTTAAGCTGATCAAAAGCTTCTTAAGCCTGTGATGACCACTTAAAGGGCTTTTCCTTCTTTGTCAAGGAAGTAATGGGACGGACAATATCAGAAAAATTTCGAATTAAGCATCTGTAGAAATTTGCAAAACCAATAAAACGTTGGACCTCCTTAACGTTCTTGGGTACCAGCCAGTCAAGGATAGCCTGAATCTTACCAGATTCCATGTTCAGCCCCTGGGGAGAGATGATATAACCTAAGAACTGTATCTCAGAACGATGGAACTCGCATTTTCTCTGGCTTGATATACAGATGGTTCTCTTTCAGACGTCTTAAAACAGCTTTGACATGTTCTTCATGTTCCTGTAGAGAGTCAGAAAAGATTAGAATATCGTCCAAATAGATCACCACAAACTGGCCCAACAAATCTCTGAAAATGTCATTAGCAAGGTGTTGAAACGTTTCAGGGGCATTACAAAGCCCGAAGGGCATCACAAGATATTCAAAGTGTCCATACCGGCATCGGAATGCTGTTTTCCACTCATCCCCTGAACGAATACGCACCAAATTATAAGCCCCACGAAGATCCAGTTTAGAAAACACCTTAGCATGGCGGACTCTTTCCAGTAATTCGGGAATCAGAGGCAAAGGGTAACGGTTTCGTACGGTTACCTTATTGAGTTCCCAATAGTCAACACAGGGTCTCAGGGTCCCATCCTTCTTTTTTACAAAAAATATAGGTGCCCCTGCTGGTGAGGAAGAAGGATGTATGAAGCCTTTGGCCAGATTTTCATCAATATACTCCTTTAAGGCTTGAAGCTCAGGTTCCGCCAAAGGGTATACGTTACCAAAAGGAATAGCTGCCCCAGGAAGCAGCTCAATGGGACAGTCATAATTCCTGTGTGGAGGAAGCTGATCTGCATTCTTCTTGTCACAGATGTCAGAGAACTCTTTATATGCTGGAGGTAATGAAAATACCTGTACATGTGATTCCGTAGCTGTGGACTCAGGGACAGCTTCTGTTAACGCTGAGTTGCTCCTTGTTGGAAAGATAATCTCCTTGGTCTCCCAGTTGATAATTGGGTTCTGAGAACGCAACTAAGGAATGCCTAAAATCACAGGAAAATGAGGAGAAGAAATTAGCAAGAAAGAAAGTTGCTCCTGATGATTAGGCTCCAACAAAATTTCAAGGGGTACGGTCTCCTGATCCACAGGCCCAGAGATTAAAGGTGACCCATCCACTGTTTCCATGGTAATTGGAGAGGCTCTTTGCTGAATTTCAATACCATGTTCCTTGGCAAATGCGATATCCATGAAATTGCCACCTGCACCTGAGTCAATCATAGCTGCACTGGAAATCCACTGTCCTGAACAAAGGATCTTAATAGGGAGAGAACAGTGAGAGTTCTTCTCCTTCAGCTCCTTGGGGGGTGAAGTCATGGAAAGTGAATGGAATACAGCAATTAAAGGCAGGCTACATTCAGAGATGTCAGATTCATCATCACAGTTGTCATATTCTCCTACCGCTGCTAGCACCTTGTTAGGCCGTCTAGGACACTTAGGACAATTGATCAAGAAGTGGTCAGACTGGCCGCAGTAGAAACATAGACTTTCACGAAGGCGATGCTCCCGGCGCTCTCTACCTCCTGAGATGTTTTACCTGCAGGCTCCTTGGAAGGAAGGGAAAAGTTAGAAATACGGTTATATGCAGCAAATTTCTCCTGCCTACGCTCAGTAAGGCTAATGTCTATGTGCACACAATGCTGTATAAATGTCTCTAGCTCTTGTGGTGACTCAGAGCGAGCTAGTTCATCTTTTATAATACTAGACAGACCCCTTTTAAAAATAGGCAATTGTGCATAACTGTCCCAATTAGTATCTACCGCTAATCTCCTGAATTCAGTGGCATACTCAATAACAGAACGTTTAGCCTGGCGTAAAGACAGTTCTGTGTTTATGTTCAGCTGTCTTGTCTCTGGACTGGTCATGTGGAAGTTAATTCCCTCTGCCTCACTTTGAAGCTGGCTGAGCTATTTAAGTCCTCTGCAGCCTGTGGGCCAGTGTCTGCTATAGTTCATGCTGCACGGCTTGAGCACCTGACCTGTTCACTTGTACTAGTGTTCCTTTTTGACTCTGACTGCCTGTACCCATTTATGACTTGTTCTGACCTTTGGCTTGTATCCCGACTTCGTCTTACGTCTTACGTTTTGGTTACCACGTTCCCGGTAGGCTCTGGCTTCTTGTTTGTCCCCGACCATTCTTCTGACTTCCCCTGTGTACTGCGCTTATCTCTATGTGTATGACCTTTGGCTTGTCTGACTTCTCTTGCATTACCTGTGACACCTGTGTTGTTCAGTATTGCTGCGCTGTGTGTACAACCTCTTTTCCTGAACCAGCACCCCCTGGTGGAGGTTGCACTATACTGCACTGCAGCAGCACATTACAACTCTAGCACAGACTGAAGGCTGGGGTGGAGTTTTATAGCAGGAAGACACAGTGCACATGAGACCAAAGATGCCATCTTGGAAAAGGGCAGTAATGCACAAAAGGTAAAAAATGTTCAGAGTCCTGACAACCTGCAAGGCAGGCAGCTTGAGCTATTCTCTTGGGGGTCTCTGACAGAGTGACTCCAGGCTCTATCTGCTGATATACCTCAGGTATGGAATGGGCAATTAACATACAGTCCTATGCCCTCCGGTTCTACTGTGGACCTTGCAGTTATCCACAATCTCGGGCTCCCGATGCCCTGTTTTTGCGCTCTGGCTCACAGGAGGCCCAATTGCATCCTCCCTGAGCTCCTAATCACTCCTCTCCCTTCACTGTCTGCTCCAGACTGAACTCACTCCTCCTCCAGATCAGGATGGTTATCAGGGAAGTTCCCATAAAACAGGGTTTTGAGCTCCCCCTTCTGGCCTGGAGTTAGAATATGTTGTGTGTAAGATTTACCTGCCAAAGGGATCCCACTTGTGTCCAGGCATGGCACTACCCTCCCCGAGAGGAAGGGAGCATCACTGTGGTACCCGAACTCCTGGGGTGCCACAGGTGCAGTTGTTACGTCAGGTGAGCCATGCACCCAATCAGCACTGGCGTCCCTGTTCCTGCCTTTGGATGCATTGATCATCAACAGGAAATCGGAGCTGCTGTTGCTCTCTGACTTCCTCCTGATGTTCAATTTGTCTTGAGTAGGGTACAGTGATACCAGCACTGATTGGGTGCAGAGTTCACATGACATAACAACCGCATGAAAGCCCTGGGAATGCGAGTGCTGACACCACTGGAATAGTACTGGCATTAGGGGTGAATATAGCTGTTTTGATTTTAATAGGGCCAAACATGAGGAATGAGAAGTAGTTGTCCAAGTAGTAGACAACCCCTTTCATTAAAGCTCATTGTCTATCTTCTATATACTCATAGGTACTTTGTTTTTAACATTAAAAAAGCAGAAAAGCAAAAAACATGTAATATTGGACGATACATCCCCTGTAACCCATAAGCCATGACTGATCGGTGTCATATTGGCACTGACATCCTTGCATCCTCCTTATAGTGAAATAATGCAATATGCAGGTGATCGGGCCTGTGCTATGAATCCTGGTTTGATTAGCTCGGTCAGAATTATGTTACTCAGTCCTCATGTTCAGCATATGCTCCGAGCCCTGTTCCTCTCATTACCTGCACAACGTATGCTTCAGCTCTGGCACACTGTATGCCATATGGTTAATGGGGGTTACACAGTCCCAAATTACAAACTATTCTGGTGAAAACGGCTTCCATCCTCCTCTGCCAAGAGCATTTATGGCTTTGCATTCACAGAACTGCTATCTAACAGTGCAGCTGCCCTTGTACATCAGCAGCTCTTCATTTTATAGCTTTCAGTCCAGAATAGCCTCACACTCCGACTTCATTTTTATGCCGAATAGTGAAACTTTTAGCCACATAGTAACACAACACGAGACAGAAGTTAGTGACTTGCTCCGTCTGAAGCACTTCTGGGCAATTTGTATTTTTGCAGAATCTGC
Source organism: Ranitomeya variabilis (assembly GCF_051348905.1). Classification (NCBI taxonomy): domain Eukaryota; kingdom Metazoa; phylum Chordata; class Amphibia; order Anura; family Dendrobatidae; genus Ranitomeya; species Ranitomeya variabilis. The sequence goes on along the minus strand of NC_135239.1, from coordinate 68,545,240 downwards.
TCTGCTCATAATCAGCACTGATTTGTTGTGTCATTAAAATCCACTGCATCTGTCAGGGTTCTGTGGATCTATGGATGAGCAGGTTCGTGTTTTACAGACCTAAGTGGCTTCATTTGCAAATGTGGCAGCTAAATACACACGGCACAAAATAACAGAATGTCGAGCCATCCCATTCCTATGAGCAAATGTCTTTCAGGCCTGCAGTATACATACACTAAAAAGTTCCATTTACAACAAGGTTGTACTATCACAGTATGGTCAGGTTCGTGCGAGTGTATAAAAAAATCATTCACTATCATCCAGAAAAGTGGGAGGATTATTTTCTAACTTCTCATCCATAAACAATCCATTTTCTACAACAACAGCTATTAATCATTTACAGGACCATTTATAGTTTTCTGTTACAGAATTTCAATGTATACGTAATCCAAGAAGTATCGTTCCTCCTTGTGGAGAGAGACATGTTAAGCATGTCGAGGTGAGGAGACTTAAAGCCGCAATGCTCCTCTGGGAAATATGCAAATGGTCTCTTCAGAGAGGAAGAGGACTAGAAGTCTAGTGCCACCTATTGGAAGTAGCAATCCTAACAGTCAATGTCGACCCTTTAAAGACTGCTAGGCTGGCCTAGAGGCAATGGTGGATCCCTCTCCCAGGTGAGGTCCGTAAACCTTCCTGCTCGCACTCGTATGCGAGTTCCTTGCTGCCTGTGGCTTCCTGACAAAGTCCTCTCTCTCCTGTCCTGGGACAGTTAACCGTATGGTGGACAGACGAGCCTTTTCATAGGGTCTCTATCACGACCTGGGCTCTTTGTGTACTGCTGCACCTTCAGGTGTGGGTGCGGGCAAACTACATGCAGTCCTTTGCCCTCCGATTCTGCTGTGCGACCTAGACTTTAACACAACCTTGCGCTCCAGGTGCTCTCTTCCTGCGCTTCGGCTCAGAGGGTGCCCGGTCACAGTTCCCCTCTAAGCCCTTTCCTTCTCCTGTGCTCCTTTCCTCAGATGTGCAACTACATTCCAACCCTTCAGGTTATCTTCCTTTCCTGGAGCTGCAGCTCACACGTGGCTGCACGGCCCCACTCTCTGCTCTTCTTCCTTTCTCCTCCACTGTCTCTGAACAACTGACTAAGTCTTCCTCCAGACCAGAATACTTAAAGCTGGGGAAGCTCCCCTGAATCCGGGTTCAGAGCTCCCCCTTCTGGCCTGGATTCAGAATGTGTTGAATGAAGGTGCTTACCTGGTAAAGGGAATCTGTTATGATCCTTAGTGGCTGAGGATCACAGAATGAACTAGCTAAGTTACTGAACATAGAACGAGCTCTAGGGAGGTGGTAACTGGACTGACAGCAAACCTGATCCTAACCAAACACACTGAAGGTAGCCGGTGAACGTGCCTAAATTCCTGGATGTCTCGACGCAGCCTGAGAAACTTGCTACCCCTATAGAGAAAGTAAGACCTCACTTGCCTCAGAGAAATGACCCCAAAGATATAGGAAGCCCCCAACAAATAATAACGGTGAGGTAAGGGGAAAATACAAAACGTAGAAATGAAAACAGATTCAGCAAATGAGGCCCACTAATACTAGATAGCAGAAGACAGGCAGGGAACTGTGCGGTCAGTAAAAAACCCTATACAAAATATCCACGCTGAGAATTCAAGAACCCCCACACCAACTAACGGTGTGAGGGGAGAAACTCAGCCCCCTAGAGCTACCAGCAAGCAAGGAAATCACATATTAGCAAGCTGGACAAGGACAAGTAAATAACCAAGAAACATATTGAACACTGATGAGCAAAAAATAACCAAACAGAAAACTTAGCTTCTCTTGGAGAGACTGATATTGAAGGAATTCAGGAGAGATCAAAATAGCACTGAATACATCGACAGCAGGCAAACACTGAAAGTCCAGGTGAGCTAAATAGGAAACCAGCTAACAGATAACGAGACAGCTGATCCAGCCTCAGACCTGCAGAATGACACAAAGAGCCACCAGAGGGAGCCCAAAGACACCACTCACACAGTACCACTTGTGACCACAAGAGGGAGCCCAAAAACAGAGTTCACAACAGTACCCCCCCTTGAGGAGGGGTCACCGAACCCTCATCAAAACCCCCAGGGCGATCAGGATGAGCCACATGGAAGGCATGAACCAAATCGGCCGCATGAACATCAGAGGCGACAACCCAGGAATTATCCTCCTGACCATAGCCCTTCCACTTAACCAAATACTGAAGCCTCCGTCTAGAAATACGAGAATCCAAGATCTTCTCCACCACGTACTCCAATTCGCCCTCAACCAGCACCGGGGCAGGGGGCTCAACAGAAGGAACCACAGGCACCACATACCTCCGCAACAAAGACCTATGGAACACGTTATGAATGGCAAACGACGCTGGGAGGTCCAAACGAAATGACACCGGGTTAAGGATTTCCAAAATCTTATAAGGACCGATGAAGCGAGGCTTGAATTTAGGAGAGGAGACCTTCATAGGAACATACCGAGAAGACAGCCATACCAAATCCCCAACACGAAGTCGGGGACCCACACCGCGACGGCGGTTGGCAAAGCGCTGAGCCTTCTCCTGTGACAACCTCAAATTGTCCACCACATGGTTCCAAATCTGCTGCAACCTATCCACCACAGAATCCACCCCAGGACAGTCAGAAGGCTCAACCTGACCCGAGGAAAAACGAGGATGAAAACCAGAATTGCAGAAAAAAGGCGAAACCAAAGTAGCAGAACTAGCCCGATTATTAGGGGCAAACTCGGCCAATGGCAAAAAAGTCACCCAATCATCCTGATCAGCAGAAACAAAACATCTTAAATAAGTTTCCAAGGTCTGATTAGTTCGCTCGGTTTGGCCATTCGTCTGAAGATGGAAGGCCGACGAAAAAGACAAATCAATGCCCATCTTAGCACAAAAGATCCGCCAAAATCTGGACACAAACTGGGATCCTCTGTCAGACACAATATTTTCAGGGATGCCGTGCAAGCGAACCATATTCTGAAAAAATAGAGGAACCAAATCGGAGGAGGAAGGCAACTTAGGCAAGGGCACCAAATGGACCATTTTGGAAAAACGATCACACACCACCCAGATGACAGACATTCTCTGAGAGACTGGAAGATCCGAAATAAAATCCATGGAAATGTGCGTCCAAGGCCTCTTCGGGACAGGCAAAGGCAAAAGCAAACCGCTGGCACGAGAACAGCAAGGCTTAGCCCGAGCACAAATCCCACAGGACTGCACAAAGGAACGCACATCCCGCGACAAGGAAGGCCACCAGAAGGACCTAGCCACCAAATCTCTGGTACCAAAAATCCCAGGATGGCCTGCCAACACCGAAAAATGAACCTCGGAAATAACTCTGCTGGTCCATCTATCTGGGACAAACAGTCTCTCTGGTGGGCAACGGTCAGGTCTATCCGCCTGAAATTTCTGCAGCACTCGTCGCAAATCTGGGGAAATGGCAGACAAAATCACTCCCTCTCTGAGGATACCAGCCGGCTCTGAAACTCCTGGAGAGTCAGGCACAAAACTCCAAGAAAGAGCATCAGCCTTCACGTTCTTCGAACCAGGCAGGTACGAGACCACGAAATCGAAACGGGAGAAAAACAACGACCAACGAGCCTGTCTAGGATTCAGCCGCTTGGCAGACTCGAGATAAATCAGATTTTTGTGATCAGTTAATACCACTACACGATGCTTAGCTCCCTCGAGCCAATGTCGCCACTCCTCAAATGCCCACTTCATAGCCAACAACTCCCGATTACCAACATCATAATTCCGCTCGGCAGGCGAAAACTTTCTTGAAAAGAAAGCACAAGGTTTCATCACAGAGCAATCAGAGCTTCTCTGCGACAAAACAGCCCCTGCTCCAATCTCAGAAGCATCAACCTCGACCTGAAAAGGAAGAGAGACATCAGGCTGACACAAAACTGGAGCCGAAGAAAACCGGCGCTTCAGCTCCCGAAAGGCTTCCACGGCCGCAGGAGACCAATTAGTCACATCAGAACCCTTCTTGGTCAAATCCGTCAAGGGTTTAACCACGCCAGAAAAATTAGCAATGAAGCGACGGTAAAAATTAGCAAAACCCAAGAACTTCTGAAAACTCTTAACAGATGTAGGCTGAGTCCAGTCATGAATAGCCTGGACCTTGACTGGGTCCATCTCAATAGTAGAAGGAGAAAAAATAAAACCCAAAAAGGAAACCTTCTGTACTCCGAAGAGACATTTTAAGCCCTTCACAAATAAGGCATTAGCACGCAGGACCTGAAATACCATCCTGACCTGCTTCACATGGGTCTCCCAATCCTCAGAAAAGACCAAAATGTCATCCAGATACACAATCATAAATTTATCCAGATATTCTCGGAAGATGTCATGCATGAAGGACTGGAACACAGAAGGAGCATTAGAGAGTCCAAAAGGCATCACCAAGTACTCAAAATGGCCTTCGGGCGTATTAAATGCTGTTTTCCATTCATCCCCCTGCTTAATACGCACAAGGTTATACGCACCACGAAGATCTATCTTGGTGAACCAACTGGACCCCTTAATCCGAGCAAACAGATCAGATAATAATGGCAAAGGATACTGAAATTTGACCGTGATTTTATTTAGAAGATGATAATCTATACAAGGTCTCAGAGAACCATCCTTTTTGGCCACAAAAAAGAATCCTGCACCAAGAGGGGAGGAGGACGGGCGAATATGTCCCTTCTCTAAAGACTCCTTTATATAACTCCGCATCGCGGCATGTTCTGGTACAGACAAATTAAAAAGTCGTCCCTTAGTGAACTTACTACCAGGAATCAAATTTATAGCACAATCACAATCCATGTGAGGAGTCAGGGCACCGGATCTGGGCTCATCAAATACATCCTGGTAGTCCGACAAAAACTCAGGGACCTCAGAAGGAGTGGAGGAAGCAATTGACACCAAAGGAGCATAGGAGCATCGCCATGAATCCCCTGGCAACCCCAACTTGAAACAGACATAGCTTTCCAATCCAGAACTGGATTATGGGCCTGCAGCCATGGCAGACCCAAAACGACAACATCATGCAAATTATGCAGCACAAGAAAGCGAATCACCTCCTGATGTACAGGAGTCATGCACATGGTTACTTGAGTCCAATACTGAGGCTTATTCTCAGCCAATGGTGTAGCATCAATTCCCCTCAGTGGAATAGAATGGTTAGAGAAAAAAAAAAAAAAAAAAATTTCCTTTCTTGGCGCTTCCGGAAGACAAGGATGATTTGAAAGTTGAGATAATTTGCTCAATACCAAATTTATTAGGACACTTTAATAAGAACAAAACAACGCGTTTCAGCCCACAACGGCCTTCATCAGGTATTATATGTGCTTTTTAAAAATGTTTTAAAAGAATGTTATCTTTATAGACTGGTGACTCCTAATACATAGCAGGGGTGTGCCTGAATTAATTGGGATTAACACTCTACGCCAAGTGAGTCAGTGTGATCTTCAACCAATCCTGGTGTATCAAATGTTATAATGGTATAAAAAAAAAATATAATAATCACATATATATATATATAAGACATATTATAAATTGTAAGGTTACACAGTAAATCCTTTTGAAAAGTATTTAAAAAACTATTAAATTACATATCATCTTAGCAAAATTTAAAAATTTAAAAGTTAGATAGGTAGAAAAAAAATAAAAATAAAAAAATAAATAAAAATAATGAAAAAAAAAAAAAAAAAATGTAATAAAATAAATGAATGAATTAATTAATAAATATGTAAAACATATTATAAACTGCAAAATTACACAGTGGATCCTGTGATCCTTTCCACACATTTGTAAAACAATTAAATAGCATTCTGGCAGAATTCAGAAGGGAAAAAATATGCACAATGCTTATACGCACATACATACATACATACATATATATATATACACTTTTTTTTTTTTTTTTTTAAGGCGTGGATCCATCATACGGATCAATTGAATGTACATACAAGACATCCAAAGGGTGAGTGCAACAATATATATTTCTTGCTGTGAATATACATCTACACTTAGACTCTGCGCCCCTTGTCTCTCCTTTTATATCTCCTTTCGATATCCTTGTGAAATTTCAACTGAGGGAAGCCTTCGGCTCATCAGCTACAGAGGAGTCACTCCTGTTTTTAGGAGAAGGGAGCAGCGAGATCTAAAATGGAACATTTCACTAATCGTACTATGAGAAGAAAAGAGGTACTATCTACAATTATTCCATCTGAACCTATACAGGTTGGAAACACACATCTTAACACGGACATAGACAATGAGACTAAAAGAAATATCTCAAGGCTTTTTACAAGTTTTGAGAAAAACATGAAAAATGAGATTAGACACCAGTTGGATGCTGATTTCTTAGACATTTGTGTCCAGCAAAATATTATACCAGCAGGGCTGCGGATTCATTTTAACAGCACTTTTCCGGATGATACAGCTTTTTCGAACAATTGGTATGATATTGTGGACAATTGTTCCTATGAATTAATGAGACTTTTGATCAAAAAAAGAACAAGTTTGGCTCACAAATTTGTCCAACTTTGTGAGGCAGATTTGAATGAACTAACACAGTATAACGGGTGTGCTCTATATAATGCCTTAAATAGAGACACTAATAGAAACTTACAAATCTTTGAGAACAATCTCATTGAAATAAAAACCAAAAAAATTAGAAGAGATTTTTTTGAGCTGAAAAACTCAAAGAATTCAAAATCAAAAGGAGAAACGGTTTCAAATTCTAAACCCATTTCAGATAAAAAAACGTATTCCCATTTTCCAGCCAATCGGGAATTATCCAAAAAACAACATGAAGTTTTAAGTGGGTTGCGTACCTTTTACAATTCAAAACTACCACTAAGGGAAATCACTGACTCAAATAAATCAAAAAAGTGTTTTTCAGCAACAGAAGCGGGAGCCATTCCGAAAAATAAAAATCTAGTCAAAAATATGAAAAAAAGCCATGTGGAAATTAACAATATCACCAAAAAAAATGAAGACACAATTCACACTAGACAGAATCTTTCCACACCAAATACATCTATCAGAACATCCAAGGTTATCAAGGACAACATAATTGTGGAGATTAACCCTTCTCCACTTTCTCTGCTAGACAAGGATATCTCACCCATATTAAATAATTCAACACCCATTGCGAGTTTGGTAAAAAATCCTGAAATATCATCTTCAAACATTATCACAAATCTCCCCTCCATTCACGAAGCTTCCAATATATCTCTCAACATCAGTGATCTTACTGTACATGAAACTACTGAATCATCATCCATTTTCACCACAGTGTTACAAGCAACCACTCCATCCCCTTCACCTGGCAGTTCTCATGTATCTTTTTTAGAGATATGCCCCACTCTCCCACCTCCATTATCGGAGGTGCTTTTACCCAGACTAGAGAGTCGCTCTCTTTCAGCAACACCGCTACATACTCGGGCAAACAATCCCATAACAAATTATTTTTTACGGACCCCCTCCCAGTCAGCAAAAAGAAAAGGAGGTCCCGAGGCACTAGGGGAAAAGGAACCACCAAAAAAAACATTGACAGATACAGAATCAATAAATCTATAAAAAACAAAACCAAAATGATTCATTCAGATTGCTTCAAAAACATTCTTGAAAACGAAAACTCAGACAAAAATAACACGATAAAAATATTCAATCTGTCAGCACACAATTTGACCACAACAGAACTAAAAATCTTATCAAAGGGTCTAAATTACTGCCCCACACAAAAAGCAAGCGAGTTTGACCTATTCTTGGATCTCAATGAATTTGTTCGAAAACTCACTTTAAAACGTCACTTTGCAATTCAGGAGCGAACAGTAGATACAAATAAACTCACGGATAAAGAACCTGTTGATTTGAATGACCATTGCATTCACAAAGAAGTCCAACAGAGGTCCAACTTTAACCCTGTATATCACAGGGGGAGTAGTTTGGACACTTTTTATACATTAGTAGCTGATGAATTTCGCAATTTAAATTCATCAAAAAGTGTAAAAAATTCCATTGACCTCAAATACAAAGCGAACCGAGTCAAACAGAGAAAAAAATATATAAACAAAGAGAAAAACACTGCAACTAGATTTTTTGATATGAAAAACAATATTTCTAGATCAGAGCAGCAAGCTCTCAAGCAATTAAAAAATAACAAAAAAATAGTCATAAGACAAGCAGACAAAGGAGGTGGAGTGGTGATTCAAGACAGAGAAATATATTTGCAGGAAGCCTACAATATTCTATCAAATGAAAAATATTATAAAAAAGTAAATATGGATCCAGCCAAAACATACAATTCAGAATACCATCTATTTATAAATAAAGCCTATTCTCAACATATTATCAATAAAAAAGAAAAACGTTTTCTGACAAACAAAAATCCAAGCACAGCAATTTTTTACCACTTACCAAAGATCCACAAAAATCCCATAGCACCTCCAGGTAGACCCATTATCTCGGGTATCGGATCTTTGACCAGCCAGTTATCCCATTATATAGACTTACATCTTCAGGATCTTGTAAAAAAACTACCATCTTTTCTACTGGATTCTAACCAACTTATAAAGGAATGTAGTTCCCTAAATTGGGAAAAAGATTATTTCTTTATTACACTAGATGTGAACGCTCTATATTCAAACATAGAACACAATATGGGAATTGAAGCAGTAGCCCACTATCTATCTGGGATTCCAGATATGCCACCAGTCCAGAGAGATTTTCTCACAACAGGTTTAAGATTTATATTGGAGCATAATGTTTTTGAATTTCAGGGTGAGCTGTTCCTGCAGCAATTTGGCACCGCGATGGGGACTCGGGTCGCGCCCAGTTTCGCAAATCTCTTTATGGGGCGATTCGAGTCCTCATCGCCTCTCAGCCAAACACCTTATAAAGAAAACATATTGCTATACAGGCGTTATATAGATGATCTTATCATCTTTTGGAAGGGCACTGAAGAATTAGCAATCTCACTTGTAGAGGAACTCAACAAGAATAATTGGGGCATTTCCTTCACATACAATATAAATAAAGAGAAAATCCATTATTTAGATCTAGAAATCAGTCATTCAGGCGAAAAAATTATAACCAAAACTCACTTCAAAAAAACAGATTCTAATGGTTTTTTGGATTTTCGGAGCGCACACTATTCTAAATGGAAAAAGAATATACCGTTTAGTCAATATCGGCGCATCCGTAAAAATAATACGGTAGACACAGACTATGTAGAACAATCCAAAATTTTGACAAAAAAGTTCTTGGATAAGAAATACCCGAAAAAACTCATAGCAGAAGCTTATGAAACAAACTTGAAAAAAACTCAAAATGAGTGTCTGTACAAGAAACTCATAAACAATAAACAACCTTCTAGTTCAAACATCGAACAAATGAAGATGTGCAAAAACAAAAATGAAAACACTATAGAAAAAAATACTAGATGGGAATACAATTTCATCACAGCTTTTAATCAGGGGAGCGTGCAAGTAAGACAGATTTTAAATAAGTATTGGTACATCCTAAGAAAGGATTCTTTTTTAAAACAATGGTTACCTAAGTATCCCGGTATTACATTTCGGAGGGGAGTTACAATTAAAAACATCATTGCTCCTAGTAATTTGGGGAAACCCCTTTCCTCTTTTAATACTAAAGGGACTCCTATACAAAATCCTTTTGGAGTTTTCAAATGTGGATCTAAAAAGTGTCACTGCTGCAACATCATCAGCCATAAACTAAACTATATTATATCTAGCAGTACAGGAGAAACCATAAATATAAATCAACATCTTACTTGTGATAGTGACTATGTCATTTATGTGATCACTTGTGCTTGTGGCCTTCAATACGTGGGTCGCACCACACAGACAGTGCGATTGCGTATGAATGGCCACAGGCACAACACCAAAAAAGGTTTTTTAAAACATAGTCTGTCCAGACACCTTCTGGTCAAACATCAGCAAAAATTTGACATAAAGGTAACCCCTGTGGAGCAAATACCACAGAATGAAATCAACAGAATCCAGAAATTAAATAGAAAGGAGTCCTATTGGATTTTCCGATTGAAAACCTTATATCCCGATGGCCTCAATGAAACAGTGGAAAATGTATAGAGATTCACAATGGAGAGGGAGAAGAGGTAAATGAAAGATGAAGGGGAAAAGGGAGAGAGGAAGGGAGAAAAAGGAGGAAAGACAAAAAAAAAAAAAAAAAAAAAAAAAAAGTGTATATATATATATGTATGTATGTATGTATGTGCGTATAAGCATTGTGCATATTTTTTCCCTTCTGAATTCTGCCAGAATGCTATTTAATTGTTTTACAAATGTGTGGAAAGGATCACAGGATCCACTGTGTAATTTTGCAGTTTATAATATGTTTTACATATTTATTAATTAATTCATTCATTTATTTTATTACATTTTTTTTTTTTTTTTTTTCATTATTTTTATTTATTTTTTTATTTTTATTTTTTTTCTACCTATCTAACTTTTAAATTTTTAAATTTTGCTAAGATGATATGTAATTTAATAGTTTTTTAAATACTTTTCAAAAGGATTTACTGTGTAACCTTACAATTTATAATATGTCTTATATATATATATATATGTGATTATTATATTTTTTTTTTATACCATTATAACATTTGATACACCAGGATTGGTTGAAGATCACACTGACTCACTTGGCGTGGAGTGTTAATCCCAATTAATTCAGGCACACCCCTGCTATGTATTAGGAGTCACCAGTCTATAAAGATAACATTCTTTTAAAACATTTTTAAAAAGCACATATAATACCTGATGAAGGCCGTTGTGGGCTGAAACGCGTTGTTTTGTTCTTATTAAAGTGTCCTAATAAATTTGGTATTGAGCAAATTATCTCAACTTTCAAATCATCCTTGTCTTCCGGAAGCGCCAAGAAAGGAAATTTTTTTTTTTTTTTTTTTTTTTTTCTCTAACCATTGTATTCACATGCAATCCTTGGATCAAGGCTGGCATAGTTCCTGCAATAGTGCTGCATACCGGAATATTATAAGGCGTGGATCCATCATACGGATCAATTGAATGTACATACAAGACATCCAAAGGGTGAGTGCAACAATATATATTTCTTGCTGTGAATATACATCTACACTTAGACTCTGCGCCCCTTGTCTCTCCTTTTATATCTCCTTTCGATATCCTCAGTGGAATAGGGAATTCTAAAGGCTCCAGAACAAAACCACAGCGCCTGGCAAACGACAAATCCATCAGGTTCAGGGCAGCACCTGAATCCACAAAAGCCATAACCGAGTAGGATGACAAAGAACAAATTAAAGTAACAGACAAAATGAATTTAGGCTGTATAGTACCAACGGTGACAGATTTAGCGATTTTTTTTTATGCGCTTAGAGCATGCTGAGATAACATGAGTTGAATCACCACAGTAAAAGCACAACCCATTTTGACGTCTATGATTTTGCCGCTCAATTCTGGTCAGAATTCGGTCACATTGCATAGACTCAGGTCTCTGTTCAGAAAACACCGCCAGATGGTGCGCAGATTTGCGCTCCCGCAAACGCCGATCAATCTGAATGGCCAAAGTCATTGAGTCATTCAGACTTGCAGGCATGGAGAACCCCACCATAACATTCTTAATGGCTTCAGAAAGACCTTCTCTGAAATTTGCAGCCAGGGCACACTTATTCCATTGAGTAAGCGCCGACCATTTCCGAAATTTTTGACAATACACCTCAGCTTCATCCTGGCCCTGAGAGAGAGCCAGCAAGGCCTTTTCTGCCTGGTTCTCAAGATTAGGTTCCTCATAAAGCAATCCAAGCGCCAGAAAAAAACGCATCCACATTCAGCAATGCAGGATCTCCTGGCGCCAGGGAGAAAGACCAATCTTGAGGGTCGCCACGTAACAGGGAGATAACAATTCTAACTTGCTGAGCGGAATCACCAGAGGAACGAGGTCTCAAAGAAAGAAATAATTTACAATTATTCTTAAAATTCAGAAACCTAGATCTATCTCCAGAAAACAACTCAGGAATAGGTACTTTTGGCTCAGACATAGGACTGTGAACAACAAAATCCTGAATGCTTTGCACCCTTGCAGCAAGATGATCCACACTAGAAGTCAGACTCTGAATATCCATGTCTGCAGCTGAACTCAAAGCCACCCAGAGATTAAGGGGATGAGAGAAGCTGGACAGACTGCAGCAAAGGGAGAGGGAAAAAAAAAAAAAATTGTACTCAGGACTTCTCTTATCCCACTTCTGCAATGCATTAAACACTTTTTGGCCTGCTGAACTGTTATGATCCTTAGTGGCTGAGGATCACAGAATGAACTAGCTAAGTTACTGAACATAGAACGAGCTCTAGGGAGGTGGTAACTGGACTGACCGCAAACCTGATCCTAACCAAACACACTGAAGGTAGCCGGTGAACGTGCCTAAATTCCTGGATGTCTCGACGCAGCCTGAGAAACTTGCTACCCCTATAGAGAAAGTAAGACCTCACTTGCCTCAGAGAAATGACCCCAAAGATATAGGAAGCCCCCAACAAATAATAACGGTGAGGTAAGGGGAAAATACAAAACGTAGAAATGAAAACAGATTCAGCAAATGAGGCCCACTAATACTAGATAGCAGAAGACAGGCAGGGAACTGTGCGGTCAGTAAAAAACCCTATACAATATATCCACGCTGAGAATTCAAGAACCCCCACACCAACTAACGGTGTGAGGGGAGAAACTCAGCCCCCTAGAGCTACCAGCAAGCAAGGAAATCACATATTAGCAAGCTGGACAAGGACAAGTAAATAACCAAGAAACATATTGAACACTGATGAGCAAAAAATAACCAAACAGAAAACTTAGCTTCTCTTGGAGAGACTGATATTGAAGGAATTCAGGAGAGATCAAAATAGCACTGAATACATCGACAGCAGGCAAACACTGAAAGTCCAGGTGAGCTAAATAGGAAACCAGCTAACAGATAACGAGACAGCTGATCCAGCCTCAGACCTGCAGAATGACACAAAGAGCCACCAGAGGGAGCCCAAAGACACCACTCACACAGTACCACTTGTGACCACAAGAGGGAGCCCAAAAACAGAGTTCACAACAGGAATCCTCCTTGCCTCCAAGCATGATATCGCCCTCCCCGAAAGGCAACATCACTGTAACAACCGGTTACCTGAGGTGTTACACTAGTATTTTTTCAGGTATCAAAGCAGCGCAAAATTACTTAATTCACTTAAAAAAATATGATAGGTGTTTAGCAGACATTAGTTTTTTTAATTTTGGAAGCCTCTATCTGGAGGAAGCAAAAGTATCGGACAGATAAAAAGTCATAATACTGAACAATGGATTTAACAATAGGAAACTTAGAAAGAGTCCAGCAATGCAGAGATAATCCTACAAGATTTAACGTTTATTACATCATGGCTAAAATAAGGTGTCAAAAAATACTGGCGCCCATAAACTGGCCTGCTGTCACAGCTCACCAGGTGAGGTGGATATTCTAAGCCACAGGTCTGGGTGGGCACATGGACCCCGGCCATTGATTCAGGAAGCTCAGTGACATGCGGGCAGCAAGGACTTTGAACACTCCTGAATTTCTCCAGGGCAGATGAAGCATAATCCAGTATGGACAGAAAGTGGAGCACACTAAACTCAGAAGTCTAGAAACTCAAATCCAAGACACAGGTGTGTGTCCATGGCCCTTAAATAGGTCTACAGAGGTGATGACATGGATTAACGTCGGGTAAGCTGCAGAACCCGACATGGAGTACAATAGAGGGCAGTATACTCAGGAGAAGGTAGCAAAGCCCGGGATACTTGGGACAGGCATTTTTTAGCAGGTTATGCCTTATTTATGACCAACAGCCTGAGCTCTCGTGCTACCTTGTCCTTCCCTCTAGTGTCAATCCTGATATAAATACATCAAAAGGTTTTCACTTGCACCATGATGGATGAACATAAATATTTTTTCAGTATCTCATCCTACAGTGTATGCAGGGCCAGATACAGTCAGAAGAGGGACCCTATGCAAGAATAGTATTTAGGCCCATTGCATTCCAATAGTTTATTACAAAGCACCCTGTTATGTTTCTGAGACCGGAATGGGCCCTTTACATCCCGGGCCTCTGCGCAGGTTGAAACAATGGTATGCCCACCTGAATCTACTGTATGGGCGGTAGGTCGCTAGAGTATTAGATCACAAAAATGACTGTATTCCACAGTAAAATAATAGGATATGACCATTGTTCAGGCTATTTTGGGAATGTAACCACAGTACAGGCCGTGCTCTTACAGAAGACAATTAAGAAATAATATAATAGATAGAAAGCACTAAGCAAACTCAATCACACGCACTTTATCCTGAGCCTCCCGCCTGACCTTTCTCACAGCTACAGACATAACAAAGCAATACAGCATAACAGCAATTAACAGGGACAGTAAATTTCATCTAATTTAGGGAATAACCTTCCATTCCCCTTTAAGTTGTCTGAATTGCTATTGAATAAAAAAAAATCCGATCTGAACGGAGAATGAAATCCGCTGGGGAAACAGACTGTGGCTTTTAATTATTCTTAACAAGCAGAAATTTTAATAACATACTAGAGAAATTGATGGGCCCTGTTGAATTTTTAGCCTGATTAAATGGGCTACTTGGCGTTATTTAGGATCTGTGCCCATTAGTGAAGCTCAGACAAAGCCTCGTGTTTATAAATAGGATGTCAGCACTCGCTGGGAAATGACAGCGTGTGACCTCATGATAACGTCATTTAACCTCTGTATCCAGACTACGACGGTGGTGGTGGGAGAGGGACGGCCTAGTGCAGCCTGTAGAAGACATTGCCATTGAAGGCTTTGGCTTTACTGAGTGTGCAGGTATTAAAATAAAATGCATTTAAATACATGCAAATCAATACGGATTCTTGGGCTGCCATTCATTTTAGTAAGACAAATAGGTTTACTTACAATAAAGACGTTCGATTTAGAAAACATTGATATCTATTTTACACCCTCAGAAAAACGCTAATAAAGCATCTTCACGTCCCACCTTATTGTGTAGAAAGGCAGCCCCTTTGCAAATGCATAATGAGAAGGGCGGACATAAAAGTCATAGGGAGACTTTGCAAAATTCCAAGTTGTGCAGCCAACGTCTTCTCTGATTGTAGGTGTTTTATCTTCTATCTTGCTTCTCCCACCTGGAGTTTGCCTGCTGCTAGCCCTTATGGCCCATTTACATTGGCCAATAATTAGCATTGATTGACTGTATTCTGAACTTGTTTACCGGCCTGTTTACGATAGCCGGCGATCAATGATGGGGACATAATAATTGCTAATACAATTGTTCTGTCCCCATAAACAGTATAAGTTATCTGCGGCACATCCCCTGCTTATGTAAGGGGGTACAGAGGCTAGTTCATGCCTCACCCTCCTTGATTACGTCCCTGAGAAGCTGGTATATTTTATATGTCTTATAATATTGCCATGTTGTGTCATGCATTGTATAAATATATATTCTTGCGTTAAACAGATATAGGGAAAGTGTAGGATTTAGATTTAGCCCACTGGGGGGGGGCACAATAGAGTAAGCCAGGAGTAGGTTAGACCAATAGGATTTAGTAAGTTAGGAGGGGTCAACTGGGAGTAGCTTGGGAGCTTCCTGAAGCTAGTCAGTAAGAGCTGGGAGCCAGGACAGGACAGTTGTGTCCCGTAACGTTTAAGCTAGGGAGCCCAGCCGTCCAGGGCCTGGGTCTAACAGTCACATGGCAATGGAGGAATACAGGGCAGCATCAAGATGCTAACTTCGTGGGAGCAACCATAAATGTCTGGGGTCTACGTCTGGAGAGGGAAGCATGCAGGGGACTTCTGAAGCAGGTTAGTCTGACCATTCAGGAAGCTGCAGTAAAGGAGGCGATGGTACGACCCTCCGATATTCCTGGAGAAGGGACAGCACAGGGAACAGAATGGTGATCTATTGTGAAGAACCTTGTGCTGCTTCTGTGACTAAACTGGACAAGCTGAGTAAAACTGTTTTGTTGAAGATGAACCTGGACTCTGACTTTCATTGTGTAGTGCTGAAGGAAAAGAAGGCCCCGCAGTCCAATGAGGACCCTGCCTTACAAGTAAGTGCACTACAGAAGGGACAGTGTGTTTAAGTGACAGAGGGCCCGGGTGCAAAAGAGCAGCCACCGTTAGTCACAACTACCCCCCTAGCCTCTGTTTCACTTACATCGGGGCAATGCGTTGCTGGTATTCGGTAATGGGCGTTCCTATGAGCCAACTAGTGACTAGAGATGAGCGTCACAGTCACGACACATGCATGGAGAGCCTGTTTGTTGGGCTCTCCATGCATGTGTCATGACTGTCACACAGCCGTGACACATGCAGCTGTGGCGCCGATCAGGTGATCGACTGGTGCAATCCAGGAAGCCGGGTTCCCTATGCAGCTTACTCAGCAAGCGCTATAGCTTGCCGAATAAGAGGAACCCAAGCAAATTTGCTCATCTCTACTATTGACCATTGTAAAAGGGCTTGCACAATGTTCCTGCTACTGGCCCTGATATAGTTCTTGTGTGCTGCTCTCTTGACCTGTAATGCTGCACCTTGTCTACCCCCTTGCACTGTACTTGCCATAGTATCTTGCTTTGTGCCCCTTGTAGTGTGCCTGTTGGACCCCCAACTAATGTGCTGGCTGTGCCCTCGTGACTGTGCCTGTTGCCTGATCATTGTGTTCCGACTTCCCCCATATGCATTGTGTGTACTGTGCCCCTATGTTTGTGTCTACTGTGTCAGGAAGAAGTAACTGTAAATGCCAATTTAAAACAAATGTAACTTGGTGTGGACACTGTGGTTGGAGTAGGCCGTTAGGACTATGACAGCAATGACACAGGCTCTATAGCATCTGCCTGCTCTACTTCTATTAGTAGTGTGCCACACTAGCCCTGCTGGTAAAAGCTGATCATGTGGACCTGACACCCTCAGCAAGCGACTGATATGCAGCCAGTGTATCATTTCATGGCACCGATTTGCATAAATTGGGGTCAAATATTACATGAGCTAATCTTGGGCAGGAAACGGTGACAACTTAGGTGCAGATCCCGTCCATATACAATAGTAGGCACTTTATCAAGTATTTAACCATGTAATCCTCCCAATATCAGTAGAGAGGCAACACCAGATATCACCATTCTGTCTCTTCTTCCAGGGATTACTGATTATACAAGGACTCTGGGTAGAGATAGAGCAATCATTATGTATAATAGACACGGATGATTCTCTCTTTGTCTCCGCTCGTTCCCTGTGTGCAGGAAATAAATTTGCAGAATGAATATATTAATTGTGGTTAGAGCTGACCCCGGAGTTCTGCACCTCCTACTCCCCGGATTCATACAGCTCCGTCTGCTGCTCTATTCACACACTTATTAATAACGCATAATGTGCATCCTGTGTTAATGATAATGTGCTAGTTGGGTGTTATCATGTAAAAACGCACCCGCAGGCTTTACACTCAGGTAATTACACTGCATTCGTACTACACATTACCGTTCACATCTAAAAACCTTCTCTGCTCACGGGACAGATATCTATCTTATGGCTGCAACATGTAGATTTATCAAAGGAAATATTTTGTCTGAGATGTAAATTGATTTATTAGCAACATAAAGGAAACAGGTTTGAAGTGAAATTTTACTTGTTCCAAACCTACAATTTTATATTAAAGAACACATTTGTAATATACACGTGTTACCCCTGCTGCCCCCAGTATGACACAGTTGCAGTGATGCTGTGAACATTTGGACAAATCATCTGATCTATGGGAAATGTATCCAACATTTGGACAAACCTTCTTAATATCCCAAGTCTGTAGAAAAGTTTCATGTGTCAATAGAGGTCAAATTTATCATAATTAGTGGATCTGCCCAATCAGTCTAAACTATATTACGCAGTTACTGGTCACAATCTAGTTACGAATGTAGAAAACTGGAGAAAGTGCACAGTTCTAAGGGAAATCTCAAATCCTAGAATATAATTGTTTATGCCTGAAGGCAACCTACTCTGGATTTCACTAAAGTAAAAGGATTAGCAGTAATTATTATAAATTGATAACCCTTCACTGGTTTCAGGAAATGTGGGTTCCCTGGACACAATGCACTTTCCCGATTCAACACAGCTGACTTATGAACCAAATTGCCCATATTCATAACTCCCAACTTTTGAAGAACAGAAAGATAGACAAAGTATGTGGAGCGCTGCTGGCACAGCGGCAGATTTTGGCTACACCTCAATCGACACCCATTTACCATTTCTTTCTACCCTGGCAGGAGGAGATATCAGAGGGGCGGTGGCAGTGAGGGAAATTCAGCAGAGGCCCCAGACTGCAGGGCGTAGACCCAAATCTGGGACTGTCTGCTGTATCCGGTACAGTTGGAACTAGAGATGAGCGGATCGATTCACGGGACTCCGGTGCAGTGTCCAGGACAGTGATACCTGGTGGCGGGATGAGAGGCCGTGAATCTCTAACTATCCGGTGTCCACGGTGCGGCTTTTGATTTACCAGGGTTGGTGCTACGTCATCTGTGCTTCCTGATCATGTCTAGTTGAGATCTAAGGATTTATTGTTTGTTCATTCATTCACAGTCGGGGCAGCCAGAACTTTCTCGCTGTTATGTAGCTTCACTATATGATATCTGATTTTTTTTGTGTCTGCAAGGCTGTGTTCACACATTGCAAAAATACTGTTTTTTTTCTTTGTTTTCTGCAGGATCCACATCAAACTACACAATAATAATCTCCTCTGCATTTTTTAGGCCTTTTCCATATTATTTCATGCGTTTTAAGTACAAATGTGAAGTCGTGTTTTTAATGTGCTTTTTATAGTACAGAAAAGCTTTGATTCTGCACTTAAAGTGACTAGTTTTTTTAAATGCTTTTTTTTAGGCTCCATATAGAAGCCTCTAGAGAAAATAAAAAGCACCAAAACCGCACAAAAAAAGAAGCATTTACGCTAGGTGAAAATACCGCCTTAGCGTTATATTTTTATTACATTTTTTATGAGTTTAATGTAAAAAAAATAGCAATTATGCAATTCTTGTACGTCATTTACCAATCCCCTTAAATAATCTGATCTCTGTGATGTGTGGGTCGTTATGATTACAGGAACATCAAATATGTCTGTGTTATTTGCTGATTTGTGATGTTTATTTATCTTTTTTTTTTTTTTTTTTTAAAAGCGCATTAAAAATGGCATTATTGAAATTGTTTTACATTCTCAATAATTATATAGGAAGAAAAAAAGAATCACTTTTATTCTCCCTTTAGAATACAGAGACGTAGAAATACACTACTGCGTACAATGTATCAGTATAATCTGCCTGTGGGGTCAGAGCCTGCAATACAGATCAAGTACACAAAATTCTCCCAGGGACATCACCAGAGCCTGTGGGTCAATTGGTTTAGCTTCTGCCTGTATTGTTGAAAGTTGTGGGTTTGAGTACTGGGGAGATTCATAAAAAAGAAAAAAACAACATTTTTGTAATTGCTTTTTATTACTTTTAGTAGTTTTATGGGAACATTGTATCTCTATGTACAAGTATAATCTGCTTCTGTGAAGACTGCCTGAAATACAGCTCATGTTAACCAAATTTCCTACCTGAATACATCATTATGGGCTTTTGGCTCATAGGTAGAGCTGATGCCTTTGAACATGGAAATGTGAGTTTGAGACCTGAGAATAAGTGAATAGTATAATTTAATTTATGTTTGTGCAACGAGCCATGAAGATGTCAAAGAGAGGCGAGTATCAGAAGTCGGGACAAAGCCCTGATGTGGGACTGGGCCATCAAATTGGGAGAATGCTGCTGAACCCAGGAAGGTTGGGAGCTGTGCCTTATATCGGCCAATTGACTCTATGCCTCAACTGTACAGCCACTCATCATCTTTCTTACATCCTTGTCTTCTTTCCCTCTACTTGCTCGTTAACTATTCAACTGTTCATCTGGAAATTTTTATTAATTAAATGGGTTATACGGTCATATGGCATTGATTACCTGTCATCTGTTCAATATGTAGTGGTTTCTGCCAAAAACTGCACATCAGCTCTTATTCAAGCAAACAGGATCTGCAGTTCTCAGCAGCACCTGCTACACATTGAGAAGAGATGTGCAGGGCAGCTCCGTCCAATGATTACATTATGTTAATGACAGAGCTACTCTTCTGGGGTCTGAAAGCTGATTCTGGTGTATGAAGAATTGCCAGACCAAAGATAGCTGGGAAACTAGTGTCTAAGGGTACCGTCACACAGTGAAATTTCCATCGCTACGACGGTACGATTCGTGACGTTCTAGCGATATCGTTACGATATCGCAGTGTCTGACACGCAGCAGCGATCAGGGACCCTGCTGAGAATCGTACGTCGTAGCAGATCGTTTGGAACTTTCTTTCGTCGCTTGATCACCCGCTGACATCGCTGGATCGTTGTGTGTGACAGCGATCCAGCGATGTGTTCGCTTGTAACCAGGGTAAACATCGGGTAACTAAGCGCAGGGCCGCGCTTAGTAACCCGATGTTTACCCTGGTTACAAGCGTAAACGTAAAAAAAACAAACAGTACATACTTACATTCCGGTGTCTGTCCTCCGGCGTCTCAGCTTCTCTGCACTGTGTGAGCGCCTGCCGACCGGAAAGCGAGCACAGCGGTGACGCGGTGACGTTACCGCTCTGCTTTCCGGCTATGGCGCTTACACAGTGGAGAGAAGCTGAGACGCCGGAGGACAGACACCGGAATGTAAGTATGTACTGTTTGTTTTTTTTACGTTAACGCTGGTAACCAGGGTAAACATCGGGTTACTAAGCGCGGCCCTGCGCTTAGTAACCCGATGTTTACCCTGGTTACCCGGGGACTTCGGCATCGCTCCAGCGCCGTGATTGCAAAGTGTGACCGCAGTCTACGACGCTGGAGCGATATTCATACGACGCTGCGACGCCACAAATCGTGCCGTCGCAGCGATGGAAATTTCACTGTGTGACGGTACCCTAAGTGTGAGAATAATAAAGCGTAAACTGTGAGAGTAAAGGCAAATTGACAAACTATCGATATAAGGGGATTACCACTGAGACAGTGGCTATGGCAGGTACCATGATTATCTGTTGAATGACACAGGGAATCAGACACAGAATGTACAAAATAGCAGGAGGAGCTGCTGAAGAGATTGCCAGCAGGCTTTTACAAATATCAGTGGAGTATAACAAGTATAAGCCCAGCATTTTAATACCTTTTGTCTACCTAAGTTCAAACCAAGTTTTTCCTTTTTTATAAGACTGTTGAAACCTTAGTGTGTTGCCTCAAGGTAATTATGTTCTGATTGAAATCAGTTCAATCTCTGATTCAAATGTTTAAATATTATGCCGAAATATGGAGTGGAGAGCTTCTCAGTTTTGGTAATCCAGGGCAATTTTTTTTTTTGTAAATCCTCAATACTTATTTGGCATGTGGTCTAATAGGAAACTCATGAAAGAAGTCATATTACCCTACGGTGACTATTTGCATTACAAAAACAGAAATAGAGCAGACTATACTGTAGGTGATACTTTAACATATGAATAGAGGCACTATGAAACATCTTGATGTAGGCCACTATCATGATTTTTGCATATTGCCCACTTGGTCAAAAACCAGCCCACTTAGGCTAAGTCAATAAAGTCAATAAAGGGTTCATATGCAGTCGATTTAGGACAAGCAGCACAAGATTGGATTTATTAATAGATCACATGGTATTTTTAAAATCGAATCCATGTTTGAAGAACAGTATTACTTGCATCAATGAGTGCCCTTATTTTTAGTAATACAATTTTTATTATGTAATACAGGAGAAACACTAATTAATAATGATCCAATTAATGGAATCCAGGGACAGTAATTATCCACCAGATCTCCTATTGCATCTATGATATTGGTGGTAATTAATTAGCACTTTTTTTGATGTATTGATACATTTACACTCCACTTACATATTCACAACGCTCATTTGTGTCTTCCTGATCTGTCTCCTGAGCGTAGTGTGTCCAATGTCATAATGGAAGATGCTTTGCTAAGGCAAGAAGACAGCAGCGTTCTCTGCCTGGCAAGCAGATAGTTAAGGTCTCTCGCATCTCGCAGACATGGAGCCATTTGTTTGTCAGTATTAAACAGATAAAACAGCTGCCCTCATCTAAAAGCCACTCTCTGCTGCCAAGCGATAAATTGCTGCTATTATATGCAAATACCCGACAATCTGCACCCACAGAATCAACAGCCTTCTGAATGCATAATTGTACGGAGACAGATTCACCAAACATACCAAGATAGGGGAAGAAGAAAGAGTAGAGAGGAAGGGGGGCGGTGAGCGCTGAGGTGTCAGAACAACTGATGAGTTGAGTACCTATCTGGAAAGAGAGCAGAGATTAAGAGATAAAACAGGAAATGTAAGGAAGGGGAGGAGGAAAAAGGCACACAGGTTGAAAGTTGAAGAGAGGACTAATGTGATGGAGCTCGGTACTTGGCAACTGTAGAGCATCAACATTATCTGTGAACGTGTATAGTCATTCTGCATGTGGATGATGAAGGGAAATGATGGACTCATTATATCAACATCATATGGAATAGCAATCTCTAGGGGGAGCGGAAGAGTGCAAGCTATCTCCTGATCACTGGCGATAACCAATCTAATTGGTTCAAATCACGTAAAGTTGTTTTGTGTGTATGAAATCAGTACTTCTAGATGACCAACCTAAAGGTCCCCACAGACATTCGATGGTTGGCCGGTCCCTGTGAAATTAGCAGGTTGAACCAACTTTACTCTAATGTGTATGGAGGCCTTAGAGATCAAAGTTTGTGGGCAGAATTTAGCCTCATGTGATAAGGACAATAATGGGAAGAGATCAGTATTAACGATTGTACGAATGATAGTTTCTGCAAAAGCCCCCTGATATTCGAAACATGTAAACATAGCTAAGCAAGTGTCCATCCACCTGCTATGTTATCAATCAAGGATCATTATGGGCAGATTTTTTGCCCATTTAAATGGGTTTTAATGGGGTATTTACAGTTACATACCTTCATGAATATAGGTAGTCAACTACAATGGCTTCCGATAAACAGGAATGTCTCGTCAGAAGTTCATTTGTGGAATCTCCATCCTTCAGAAAGTGTTTGCTATCATGAGGTGTGTTTTGCAGAAGCAGAGTTGGTACACAGCCCCATACAGTGCTGAGCCTTATTCCACAACTGTTCTAAGCCAAAATATAACAATAACCACTTAAATAAGGGAAATAACTATCCATTTTTACGCTAAGACATGAAGGTCACTCAGTCTAGAAAATTGCTAGAACCTTGAAGGTGTCCACAAATGCAGTCATGAAAACCATTATGTGCCTTTCTTCAATACCGTCCAAAGAAAGAAAGACCATCAATTGTGTAATGATGCTTTGCTGGTGACACTGTTGATGATTTATTCCAAATTCAAGGCATACTTACCCAGCATGGCTACCACAGTATTCAACCACAACATGCCATCCTATCTGATTTGCACTTAGTGGGGCCATCATTTGTTTTACAACAGAACAATGACCCAAAACACATCTCAAGGCTATGTGAACAAGAAGGAGACCAAGTAGTACTGTAGCAGATGACATGGCCTCCATAATTACTCGACCTCAACAGACTCGAGAAGATTTTGGATGAGTTGAACAGGAGAATTAAAGCGAAGCAGCCAACAAGTGCTTGGCATCTCTGGGAACTCTTTCAAGACTGTTGAAATTTCTTGTAGGTGATACCTGGTGGGTGAAGGAAAATGTCATTAAGAAAAATAACATTGAGGGTATGTGCACACGTCAGGATTTTATGCAGAAATTTCCTGAACAAAACCGGACTTTTTCCGCAGGAAATCTGCATGCGTTTTTCATGTGTTTTTCTTGCATTTTTTTTGCGGTTTTTGTGCGTTTTTTGTGCGGATTTTTCGCAGTTTTTCCGGAGCTTCAAAATGCAATAAATAGTGGGAAATCTGCAAAAAATCTTCAAAAAATCAGCAAAATTAATGAACATGCTGCGTATTTTTCCGCGATGCGTTTTTATTGCGGAAAAAAACGCAACATGTGCACAAAAATTGCGGAATGCATTAAAAATGATGGGATGCCTAATGAATGCTATTTTTAAGCGTTTTTGCCATAGAAAACCGCCGAAAAAATGCACAAAAGACGTGAAAAATCCGGAACGTGCGCACATACCCTGAAACTCCAGAATACTCCAGATTTTCAGTTCTCAAGCATTGTTTTTGCATAGTGAATTATGGTCTTACAAAAAGGCAACAAAAAATATTTTCTTACAATGTGCTACATTTTTAAAAGCAGCAAAATACAAACAATTTAATATAAATAAATTTGGTCTTGCCATAATCATTTTAACCACACAATGAACACTGCAAATAAAAATACTTAAAAACAATGGTGGAATTTCAGAGTAATCCTAACAGATGTGAAAGATGAAAACTGGTTCTACTTTAAAATGTATCAATGAGTGTAAATGGCCAACTCAGACCAGATTCATCATCTGTCGCATAAGGCTGAGTGATCAGAAATCTAATTCTAAACCAAACTTTAGGCTTCGTTCACACGTTGCAGTTTTTTTGGTTCTGCCTCAAAAACTACAACGTGTCAGCCAAGCG
Organism: Ranitomeya variabilis; assembly: GCF_051348905.1. Classification (NCBI taxonomy): domain Eukaryota; kingdom Metazoa; phylum Chordata; class Amphibia; order Anura; family Dendrobatidae; genus Ranitomeya; species Ranitomeya variabilis. Next base: position 68,520,515 of record NC_135239.1, on the reverse strand, counting down.
TGAGTGCAGCCTTTATGGGCAGATAATCTGCCGTATCGAGCATAGATCATTGATATTGCATGCCGATTGTTACACTTCAACGAACCACATGTCCAAACTGTATCAGGATGAATGATCGTTACTACAATAGATTGTCGTCAAACAGTTAACACAAGGGGATGTGCTGACGAACAACGAAGAAGTAGCCGAAACCTGTAATTCAGCACATTTCTCTTTAATAACAAAAACTTTCAGAACTGAGATACCAAATAAGCATGTTGGTATAAGCAACAATTCCTGTAAGACTGTCTTAGAAGATAATGAAATTGCTCTGTACAGACCATTGTTCTATTTCTGATTTCGATACATCCTCTTGCTTTCCTCTAAAAATATGGGCTTTGTGTATCTAATGCGAGCAGGAACATATATACGATATAATCAACTCTACATTCGACTGCCTCAGACAAAGCCATGAATACAAGATGGAGTGTAAATAAACTAACTTCTCCAAGGTGTGAGAATATGAATTAGTGAGAGATTGCCGCACACCACTGTTAAAATATTCTTCTTCTGCCTTAATAATCCTTTGGAGTAATAAATCTTTCCGGCTTCTGCCCTCGCTTTTACATACATCATCTACGATTTTCCCTTCTTTGCTTTTGTTTTCAGATTTCTTCCACTTGGCTTGTTTTAATAGCCCACGTTTCTTCGCGTTTGACATTTGCCTTTCTTATATAAAGTGTTTAGTTACAAGTGCATAACCCAGTCTTTTCTCTATTCAGTTTTGATCTGCATTGAATGCATTTAATTCTCTACCTCTAGCTCTTCGCCATGTACTGCATGGTCCTCCTAAAAATGACTGTCTCTCCGCCCCCCAATCTTCTGTGCTATTTTTATTTCTTTTCTCATCAAACTCACTTCTTCCCGATTGACCCCTTAATATCCGCCCCTCCTGCTTTCTCTCCCCATGCTCTCTGCTTCTTCGCCCACTTTAGTCGATCACCCTCCACCCCCTCATCTACTGTACCTCGTTCTCCTCCTCTCGCCCCTTGGCTACTGTTATCTGCTGGAGCTCTGTCTGTGTGAATTATCTTCAGCCTGGTCCCATGTTCGTTGGTGGCTAAATATAGGCAGCAGGACACGTCTGCCGGGTAGAGAAGCCTTCACATGGTCATCGCCCAATGTCCCTACAGTATAAATGAAGTGCCACATTGAGCTGGCCATGTAGCCAGAGGCGGAAGACATCCCAAACACATAGAGCAGAGACACACTTGTGATTTGCCCAAAGATACGACCAGACAGCACCTTATCAGTGCCGCTCTTATGACCGTGTATCACTATCTATATAATCAGATACATATACATACTCCACACATCCTCCCAGTGTCTCCTGGGCTTGTTCTCACTACTAATGCTTCGGGATGTGTTTTTCATTAAATGGGAAGGTTAATGATTTCAATTATGTAAAAGGAAGGCAGCTAAATGCCTAGAAATAAACCCTTATCTGGGAGGGAGACAAGCGAGTTGAGATGTCATATATTGTATATAGACTTTCTAACAAAAGCCAACGTCAGACTCAACTACAGTCTGAAAATCCACAGTAAATCCAACACAAAGTAACGTCCCTAATAGAGTGATATCTGTTGTGAATTAGAGGGCAGAACCCATCATTTGACCCGATATTGGTAAGAATATGACCCACTAAAATATTAAAGGTCCAATAACATGGGAATTTTTTTTAAAAACATGAGATTCGGAATAGCAGACTATAGCAATGATATAGATGTATCATATATGAATTCTGCCTCACTTGTTGAATTGTATCTCTTAACTAAAGAAGGTAAGACTGAGCTATATATTCTGTCATGGAAGTCCGAAACATAACCTACCTAGAGTAAAATGTACATTTTCTCCATTAAGAAAACAGGATGGCGGTCCTAAACGTGGCTTGCAACTATCATGCAATCCCTCTAGAGATGTGGACATTCTCAGGTCTCATAAAAAAATATTGAACTATATTCCGCTACTGTCTCTAATAAATCTAAGATTCGTGAGAAGATTTATAATACAGAAGCACAAAACAAAGCAATAAGCAACAAAACCCATATTGGATATGCTTAAAGCTCAAACGTCCAGCTCAATATCGGCAATTGAACAATGTCTTTTATTTGTATTGTGCTTGCTTATAAAGCAACGTTAATTCCACAGCACTTTACAGACATCATCAAGCCTGTATTTATATAGATGGCGCCTGGCCAATCATTTGAGCCAATATTTTTTAATACAAAACAATAGATTAATTAGAAACTGCTTTTCACTCGGCTTAATAAATCTACATTGTTTAAGCCTAAACATTCTTAAATATTCAAAAATACTATCAGGCCTCCCAAATCACCCAGTTGTCCCTATAGCCATACTAATACTGACCCTTGGCTTGCTCTGGATGCATGAGAGACTTCTCTGATACCTTCAGAAAGGCTAGCCATTTATTATCCATTACTGGCCCACTCCTTTACAAGTCTGTGGCAATATTAAATACCCTTAAATCATAGGCTTACTGCAAGAATGCTATTTTCTAGATGCAGTGTCATGGATCAGGGACCACCGGATAATTAGGACAATCACCGGATTAAACAAAAAAAGATCTCTGGGAAACCATATTTTGCAGAAAATGAAATGGCGCGTCTCATAAAGCACAAAATCTAATGTATTACATATTCCTAGCAGCTTAGGGCTTGGAAACAGCCTTTTTTGGTCTTTACTGAAGTTATCGGGTCTCCTTGCCCATACTAGCTGGCACCCAAGATAAATTCTATTGGTCCTCCTGGCTAGGGTTGCCAACTGTCCAGAAATTCCTGGGCAATCTGTAAACACAGGGCACTTCTTTGCCCAGTCCATAAAAAAAAAAATTGAGGGGGCCATGAGTTTTTGAGCCTGAAGAAACATATACAGATAATTTTAACTGTAATAATTATTCAACAGTTTACAGTGAATTCAACTGATATCATCATATCAGAATTATGGGCAGTAGACATGGTTCACTTATGATCACAATAATTTATTATGGTTTTCTAATGTACTTGTAAAAATATTGTATGTCTGTAGGTTTTTGATAAACTGTTCACGAGCTTTTGGTGGAAAATTCTCAACAAAGAACGAAAAAGAAAAAAGTCCATGATGCCGCGTGCATGATGCGGCATTTTCTTTTTTGGAAATATAATATTATACATAATATAAATATGATAACATACCAGAACTGATATAGTATGACCATATTTAGAGGAAAACTCCACTAGAACTATAGAAAACATATGAAAAAACCAGAGCTTTTAAATTCCAAAACATAACAAAAATGCTACAAAAAAATATAAATGAACATGTAATAACCCGGCCACATTATAATAAAGCTGACAGTGCAGCGCCAAAAATACATAGGGATGAAATGATAGGCATATCTTACCCGTGGACGCCGTGACCCACCGCACAGATACCCCATCTGGTAAGATATGCCTATCATGTTACTTCCCACTCACATCCTGGTCTGTTTTTGCCTGTGATATATGGCGTACTCTATTCCCATTTATCTTAGTGGATTTCCATTAGGTTGCTCTGTCCTCCATACATGCCATGTGATATGACATTCTGCCTTTATTTTTATTGTGCATTTTTTGGTATGTAGACTTATCATATATTTGTGAGCGCCTCTGTTCTATTGGATTGCCGGCCCCTGCCAGTTTGTATCATCATTCTGTAGACCTGTCCAGTTTTGTTTGTTTTCTTTGTTTTTATGTTTTGTACTTGTGTGTTTGGCTTTAATATTTGTACTATAATAAAGTTATACATTTTTATACACCTCTTTCTGGCCTTATACTAGTTCATTTATATTTTTTTGTAGCATTTTTGTTATGTTTTGGAATTTAAAAGCTCTGTTTTTTTCATATGTTTTCTATAATATAAATATGTTTGGAAATGATGGCTCACATACATCTTGTTGAACTCCAAGGGCTTGAGTCATTATTTGTATTCTTTTTATGTTATTATTGTTTTTTTGTTCTGTGGTAATCGTTGATGATTTTTGATCAAAAATTCTTCAAAATGGCTCACGTGGTTCTTGAATTATATGCAAAATTTAAAAATGCTCTTTACTTTTGTCTTTTACCCTTTTTGTGACTTTCTAGTTACATATTCCACTTAAATGTCAAAATGTGCGCAAAAATTCAGGTGTACAGAAAATTGCTTTGTGGTAGAGGACTGGAGTGCGTTTGTGCAAAAATTTAGCAACTATTTAAAAGTCACAATTGATGAACATCCAAAAATATATGGAAAACACAAACCCTGCCCACATTGACAAACATAAAAAATACAAGTGAACACATATAAGATAGACTTTAAAAAAGGCACAAATTAGAAGAATAAGGCACAAAGGAAATACAGGTGAAAAACACAAAAAAAAACGGCGCAAAGGCAACAATGAATTTGGCCAAAATACTCAATTATAGTCACAAGTTGTTTGAAAACTCCAGCATCAGGGGATTATAGACCAAAAACTTTATCACTAGCAGTAGCGTAAGAAGTAGACATGATATTTTGTAATGTAACTTTGTAAAGTTTTTGACTTTTCAAAACTAAGTGGTGGAGTGTTCAATTCATGGGTAAAGTTTCTACCATCGTGGTACATCATTTTGCTCTAAGTTGATGGAATGCAGTTATACACTGCATTTTTTAACAGTTTTGGAGATTATCAATTGGATCGGAAATCTAGACTTTGATTTGCCCAGTTGGAGTTAACCTTTTTGTTATCCAACAACTCTAGTGTTAATTTAAGTAAGTCAAAACACATGGTCAACCGATATTGTCAAATCTAATCTAACATGTAACATTAATAAACAAATGGGCCTATTATATTTAATGTGTTGTCCACTATTAGGACTACCCCTTCTTGATCTAAATGTTTGGCGCCAATAAAATAAAAAAGCCTATACTCACCTCCATGTTTTGCGACTATTCCAAGATAAGTGGGGTAAACACTTTTATGTACACCCGCCCAAGGCTTAAGGTGCATTTACACTGAAAGATTATTGTGAACCAGCATCCCTAGGAACTCTTGTTTCACGATAATCTTGCAGTGTAAACCGGTTGCTGATCACCCGAAGAATTAACAAAACGCTCTTTCATCTGGTGAAATAAATATTGTAAAGCAGGCTTTAACCCCTTCCCAACATGCAGCGTACATGTACGCAAACCACAGAATTTGTATGGTGCTGCGATCGCTGAGCGCTGTGGCGATTGGGTGTGGGTGTCAGCTGTACCTGAGAGCTGACACCCTGCAGCAACACCCACGATTAGTTCTGGCACTGATCACGGACATTTAATCCCTCTGATACTGCTGTTAATAGTGACAGCGACATCAAGGAGCATTGCACAGGGAGTGAGCTGTCTGCTCCCATCAGTACAACACGATGCGATCACGTTGTGCTGATGGTCTCCATGGTGGCCACCAGCCGGAAGATGGCAGCGGGGTCCTTCAGGGTCCTGCAGGAAAGATGGCTTGTGAGTGCCTACTAAGAGCAAGAGCTAACACACCTCCTTCCCTGCCTATCAGACACTGCTCTGATGCCCTGCAAAAGCATTGCAGAGTATCAGATCAGCGATCTGTCAGTATAAGCATGATGTCCCAATGGCACGTCTCAATTTTCACTCAGCAACATCCACTACTGTTGTTTCTGGAAAACACCCATGGAGTCAAAATCATCACTACACCTATAGATAAATTCCCAAAGGGGTAGAATTTCCAAAATGGGGTCCCTTGGGGGTGGGGGGGATTCTGCTTTTCTAGCACTTGGGGCTCTATATATGGAGTCTGCAAAAACTATTCTAGGAAAATCTGTACTCCAGGAGGCAAATAGCGCTCTGTCCCTCCAGAGTCTCGCCATGTGGCTAAGCAGTACTGTACAGCCACATATGGGGTATTTCTACATTCAGAAGAAAATGTGGGACAAATTTTGGTGCCATTTTTACCCATTTGACAGTAAAATGCAAAATTTGGGGCTAACACATAATCTTTATGGTAAAAATGTAAATTATTTTTTCTTCACTGCCCAATGGGATAATATTCTGTGACACACCTGTGGTGTCAATATGATCACTGCACCCCTAGATGAATTCACTGAAAAGTTTAGTTTGTAAAATGAGATCAATAATGGGGGGTTCTGTTGTTCTGGCACCTCAAGGGCTCTGCCAATGTGACATGGCACCCTATACCAGTGCAGCAAAATCTGCACTGTAATATGGCACTCCTTCTCTTCTGAGCTTTGCACTGTGCCTCAAAAGCAGTGTTCGACCACATATGGTGTATCAGTGAACTCAGGAGAAATTGCACAACACATTTTGGGCTCAATTTTCTTCTGTTACCCTTGTGAAAACACAAAATTTGGGGCTAAAAACATTGTGGCAAAAATGTGATTTTTTTATTTTCATGGCTTAACTTTATAGACTTTTTTGAATTACCTGGGGTTTCAAAGTTCTCACCACACATCTAGATAAGTTCCCTGAGGAGTCTAGTTACCAAAACGGTGTCACTTGTGGGGGGTTTCCACTGTTTAGGCACATCAGGGGCTCTCCAAATACGACATGGCATCCGCTAATTATTCCAGCAAATTTTACATTCAAAAAGTCAAATAGCACTCATTCCCTTCCGAGCCCTGCCATGTGCTCAAACAGTGGTTATCCCCTATTAGTTATCGACAGGCTCAGGAGAAATTGCACAAATTGCATGGTGCAATTGCTCCTGTTAACCTAAAGAAAATGCAAAATTTACAGCTAAAAAATATTTTTGTAGGAAAAATGTGATTTTTTTATTTTTATTTTCAAGGCCCAACGTTATAAACTTATGTGAAGCACCTGGGGTTTCAAGGTGCTGAATACACATCTAGATAAATTCCCTGAGGGCTCTAGTTTCCAAAATGTTGTTGTAAGGGGTATGTTGGGGGTTAAGTCATGCTCTGCATCCCTTCACATTCCTTCCTAATAAAGCGGGTACATTTTAAGTGTAAAATGGTGTATTATGTGATAATGCTTTATTGTGTAGTAAGATGCTTTATAATGGTATGATATTTGTGTAATGTTTCTATGGATCAGGGATAGAGATAGGAAGATACTCTAAAGGTACCGTCACACTCAGCGACGCTGCGGCGATATAGACAACGAGCCGACCTAAACTAGATCGCTGGAGCGTCGCTGTTTAGGTCGCTGTAGAGACATCAAACACAGCAACTCCAGAACGATGTAGGAGCGATCCAGTGACGTAACGGCGACTCACTTCTCGTTCTCGCTGGTTGTTAGCTCCATGTCAAACATTGCTGGCGTCGTTGCTTTTGATGTCAAACATGACGATACACGCCGACCTGGCGACGAAATAAAGTTCTGGACTTCTAGCTCCGACCAGCGATGGCACAGCGGGATCCAGATCGCTGCTGCGTGTCAAACACAACGAGATCGCTATCCAGGATGCTGCAACGTCACGGATTGTTGTCGTTCTTGTTGCAAAGTTGCTGAGTGTGACGGTACCTTTATACTCTAAGGTCTAGTCATAGTAATGAGTAATATATGATTTAGTAGGGGGCACTGTAGATTAGGAGATTAGATAAGGTTAGGATAAGAACTGGTTAGGAGATAGGGGATTTCCAGGTATGTTAGGAGGGGCCAGGGTAGTGACAGTTGAGACACTTCCTGAGTTTAGTCAGTTTGAGAGTGGAATGAAGAACAGTAAGGTTGTTAGGTTGTTGCAAGAACAATTTTAAGGATAGGAGTCCAGCAGTCCAGGACTTCGGAGCCGGAAGTCACACGAGCATGAGGAGACAAGAGCAGCATGAGAGTAGCAGCAGCAAGGTTCAGTGGGAAATCCTGGAACGTCCCAGCCCTACGGTCTGGAAAAGGTTGGAAAGCACCATCCTTGTTTTCACCCTCGGAGGGGAAAATGGGCGGAGAACCCCAGGCATGAACTAGTCTGGCTAGTCGGGAAGCTGCTGTACCGGAGGGTATGATACTGGAACAAAGAATTTCAAGAGAGCAAGGGACAGCACAGAGGAAAGGATCTATGATCAATAAGGATTGCTGTGCGATGCCTGTGACTGAATTGAACGTGCTGAGTAAAGTTGAACTTGGATTCTGTCAATCAGTCTGTGATGATATCTGAAATCAGGACCCTGCAACCTGAGGAGGACTCTAACCTAAAAGGGAGTGACTTGCATTGCACACATCACACAGCAATTGGGACATTGTAATTTTTTGGGGGTGCCATGGTGTGCTGGAACAGCAGCCCCTCACCATGACTACCACCCTGCCCACCTCACATTATCACTTGTAGGGGGTTTCCACTGCTTAGGCACACCAGGGGCTCTCCAAACACGACATGGCATCCGCTGATTATTCCAGCAAATTTTACATTGAAAAGTCAAATGGTGAGCCTTCCCTTCTGAGCCCTGCCATGCGCTGAAACAGTAGTTTTCCTCCACATATGAGGTATCAACATACACAGGAGAAATTGCACAACAAATTGTATGGTCCATTTTATCCTGATACCCTTGTGAAAGTAAAACAAAAAATGGGTTTAAAGTAAAATTTTTGGTAAAAAAGTTAAGTTTATTTTTTCCTTTCACATTATATTAATTTCTGTGAAGTATCTGAAGAGTTAATACATTTCTTGAATGTGGTTTTGAGCACTTTTTGGGTATTTTCAGTCATATAGGCCCCTCAAAGTCACTTCAAATGTGAAGTGATCTCCCTCAAAAATGTTTTTGTAAATTGTGTTGTAAGAATGAGAAATTGCTGGTCAACTTTTAACCCTTATAACTTCCTAACAGAAATTTTGTTTTTCAAAAATTGTGCTGATGCAAAGTAGACATGTGGGAAATGTTATTTATTAATGATTTTGTGCAATATGACTCTCCCATTTAAGGATATAAAAATTAAAAGTTTGAAAGTTGCAACATTTTTGCCAAATTTCCAATTGTTCTACAAATAAACACAAGTCATATTAAAGAAATGTTACCTCTATCATGAAGTACAATATGTCACGAAAAAAACAGTCTCAGAATCAGTGGGATCCATTGAAGCGTTCCAGAGTGATGACTTCATAAAGTGACAATGGTCAGAATTGAAAAAAATGGCCTGGTCAGGAAGGTGAAAACAGGCTTCGGGTGAAGAAGTTAAAATCATCATTGACAGCAGCGCATTGTCCTGTGTAAACAGGACACGCACCGCTGAGAAAAATGGCAGCCTGTACGTCCTGAATGATCTATTTCAGATTGTTCAGTGCATAATACTTAGTACGGTCTGCCAGTGTGAACAGGCTTTTAACCTGTAAAGAATGCAGCCAATTTTTGCTTTTGTTTTTTTTTTTTTTTTGCCTCCCTTTTTTCAAATAGCCATAACTTTTTTTATATTTCCACCGACATAGATGAAAGACTAGTTGTAATTTTGAATAACACCATTCATTTTACCATAAGTGAGGGAAAGGGTAAGTGAAAATAGCTAAAAAATTACAAGTGCAGTGAAATGGTGAACAAAAACGCAATTCCGCCAGTGTATTTTGTGTTTTATCTTTACGGCGTTATTATGCAGTAAAAATGATATTGAAACATGAGTCTCCATGTCAGTACTATTATGTATCATCATTATGGTGATAGCAAATATACATAGTTTTTTTCTGAGTTAAAAAAATGTTGGACTTTGCATAGAATTAAAAATTGGTTTGTGCCGCCATTTCCCAATAACCCTTACTCCATCAATGGAGATATATCAATTATTGTTTTTTATGCGGGGCACATTGCTGATTTTGAGGAACATAAGATGTTTTGATTGCTTCTTATTGCATTTTTTTGCAATGTTGCGGCGACCAAAAACTGCAATTTGATTTTTTCCCCTTTTCAATTGTTACCAAATGAACAATCCAGGACAGATTGTGAAAATTAAATGCCACTGTGTCAGTGATTGACACAATCATTTAAGAGGTTAACAACAGCGATCAGTGGTAAATGCCAACTATGTAGTACAGTTGACATACAGGGGGTGAAATAAGTATTGAACACACCACCAATATTCTAGGTACATAGATTTCTAAGGGTGCAATTGACATGAAATTCTCACCTGATGTCAGTAACAAACCATCCAATCCAGACAGGCAAAGAAAGTAAAACACAGATGTGCATAAATTAAGTTATGTGTAAAAATGAGAAATTACACAGGAAAAAAGTATTGAACATGTGAATAGAGGAGCAAAAAGCCATGGAAAGTCATGACACCAGCTGAAATCTATCAGTAATTAGAAAGAAATCCTACTGGTCCAACTGATGGCCTATAAAAAGGTGTCACATAAGAAACATCTTATGATGGGTAAAACCAGTGAGATGTTTCAAGACCTTTGCAACCTTTTCGTTGGAAAACATACTGATGGCATTGGTTACCCAAGAATTTCTAAACTACTGAAGCTTCCTGTGAGGACTATTGGGGCCATAATCCGAAAGTGGAAAAAACAATTTCACCATAAAACGGCCACAACCTTGTGCTCCCTGCATGACTTCAGAGGAGTGAAAAGAATTATCAGAAGAGTTGCCCAAGAGCTACAGGTACAAGAAAATTATAAGCAATGCACTCAACCTCCATAGCCTGTATGCACGGTCACAAGACTCCATTGTTGAACAAAAAGCATGTTCAAGCATGTTTACAGTTTGATCAACAACATTTAGACAAGCGTGTGAAATACTGGGTGAATATACTCTGGTCAGATGTGACCAAAATTGAACTCTTTGAATTCCATAATATATACCATGTTTGGAGGCCAAAAGCGCTGCACATCCCCCCAAAACACCATAACAACAGTGAATTTTGGCGGTGGGAACATCATGGCATGGGTCTGTATTTTCAGCATACGGCACTGGCACACATCATGTAATTGAAGGAAGGGTCAATGGAGAAATGTACCAAGATATTCTTGAATTCTTGAAAAAAATCTGCTCCCATCTACAAGGATGATGAGGATGAAGCAAGGGTGGACATTTCAGGAAGACACAGATCCCAAACACACAGCCAAGGAAACTCTCAGTTGGTTTCAGAGAAAGAGAAAATAAAGCTGCTAGAATGGCCGAGCCAATCACCTGACCTGGATCGGGTTAGAGTTCATAGAAGGAGCCGATGGAACCTTCAGGATTTGAAGTGTGTTTGTGTGGAAGAATGGGCCAAAATCACACCTGTGCAATGCATGCGACTAGTTTCTCCAAACAGGAGGCGTCTTGAAGCTGTTACCATCAACAAAAGCTTTTGTATGAAATATTAAATCAGTTTCAGTAAGAATGTTCAATACTTTTCCCTGTGTCATTTCTCATTATTACACATAATTTATGGACATCTATGGTTTAATTTCTTTGCTTGTGTGGAGTGGATAGGTTGTTACCGATATCTGGTGAGAATTTCTTGTCAATCATACCGTTATATGCTTACTTAGAAAATTGGTGACGTGTTCAATACTTATTTCACCCACTGTATAAAGATATTACATACTGTCTCTGGAACAACGCACTGTTAGAAGTTATGTTTCTCTGTTTCAGCAGCTGGGAATGTGTAAACTAGGATGTAAAGTGCATGGAGCTGGATATAAACAGATATTGGACTATATTCTGCCACAGTCAATAATAAAACTAGGATTCAGGAAGAGATTTATGTTTCAAAATAACACACAAGATATAGTAAAAGCTGTTCTGAACTTACAGCTCAAGCCTCCTGCTCAAAAGTGGGATTTGAATCATTTCAATCTTTTATTTGTATAGTATGCGCCCTGTAGCTCATCCTAGCCAGGATTTCTCTTGAAAACCAGTTTCCTTTTCAAATTCATTAACAACTAATATTTGTCATTGTTATTTTTATATAAAATTAAGAAATAAAACAAATAAAATAAAACAATACTATCTGCCTGAGTCATAAAAACTTTCATAGTAGTGGCAACTGTAAAGTTTGATGGAGGATGAATAATGAGTATGGGCTCTTTTTTTTAGGGATTGGCCTAGGTTTCTTAGTTATAGTGAGGGGAAATCTTAATGCTTCAGCAATCAGCATACAAGATATTTTGGACAATTACCTACCTTCACGTTTTTGCAAAAGTTTGAGAAAGGCCCTTTTCTGTTCCTGTATGACTATACCCCAGTGAGCAAGGCATAATTGGGTAAATTTGGTAATAAAAACTTGGGAAGAACTAGGCATGAGATTACAAGCCAAGATCTATTGTCCAACATCTGTGTTTCACCTCAAATAAAGGTCTTCTGGATGAATTGGAAAAATTATGCTGACGCCTCCAAAAGATAATGTTAAAAATAAAATAAAGCAAAGATTTCAAAGTATGGAATGTAATTATTTGTTAGATAGATCCTTTGACAATAAGCTGATCACAAAGTTTGTCGCTCCTGTGATGTCCACCAATTGGATGTACCCTGTTGGGAAACTTAGCCCTAATTGCTCAATTTACCAACAGCACCATCCAAGGGGGAATGAAGCATTACACTGTGTCCATTCCAATCAATGTATTGTAGGACACAACAGGCCCTCAAGACTTAGAAATCCTCTATGTAACCTCTCTCTAAACTGGGGAAGCAATCAGAATCCTGATCTGAGCATTCCCCTTGCTAATAGGGACTATGTAAATGTTTTTTCTAAACTGTACAACCATTTTAAGCCATCATCCGCCATATACTATAACTTGTGCTTCCACAGTTGAGTGTATTCAACAGAACAGACATTGTTATATAAACCTACTCAACAGAACAGGCTACTTGGGGTCCACATTGAAATAAGGCACAGGTAAACTTCTTAAAAGCAGTAGCACATGATCCACAGAAAAAAAAAACAAATTTCTGTGACCGGCTCTCCCATGATGCAGAGAGGAAGCAGAACATTGTGGAGCATGTTCTACAACAGTAGAGAAGCATGATCTATCATCTCTGCCGCCTTTCCCTTGTCACTCCTGGGTTCCCCCTCTTTGCACAGAAATTTATATTAAAACATTTGCAAATAAAAATACAATACTCAGATGTACTGTACTGTGCAAATGTTTTAGGCAGAAGAGGAAAACCTTGCGAAATAAGAATGCTATTAAAAATACAAGTGTTAGTTTATTTTTATGAATTAACAAAATGGAAAGTGAATGAACAAAAAACAAATTAAATCAAATCAATATTTGGTGTGGCTGCCCTTTAGCTTCAAAATAGCATTAAAGCATCATTTCTTCTAGGTGCACTTGTACAGTTTTTGAAGGAACCCAGCAGGGATGTTAGAGACCGAACCACTTCTTGGAGAATCACAGATCTTCTTCTAAGGACATTGGCTTGTGCAAATCCGTCTGTCTTCTTGTAATCCCAGACAGACTGGATGATGTTGAGTAGGGTTGAGCGAAACGGGTCGGCAATTTTCAGAAGTCGCCGACTTTTGGCAAAGTCGGGTTTCATGAAACCCGACCCGACCCCTGTGTGGGGTCGGCCATGAAGTTGGCGATCTTCTGAATCTGGAATCGGAATTCCGATACCGATTCCCGAGGGTGAGTATATTCCTATTAGGTATATACTCACTCTCGGACATGCCCTGCTTCTTTCCGGCAGCCTTCCTTCCTAAGAATCAGCCCTTCCAGGACCTTCGGTGACGTCACGGTGACGTCGCGGCTTGTGATTGGTCGCGCGAGCGGTCACATGGGCGGCCGCGCACCAATCACAAGCCGCGACATCACCGCGACGTCACCGCAAGGTCCTGGAAGGCTGATTCTAAGGAAGGAAGGTTCCCGGTTAGTACCAGGGCCCGTCAGAGGATAAGTATAGCGATATTTTTTATTTTAATTCTTTATTTTACACTTAAATATGGATCCCAAGGCCTGAAGGAGAGTTTCCGCTCCTTCAGACCCTGGGAACCATTGGAAACCCAATGCACTGCATTGGGTTTCGAGTTTCGGCCGACCCCGACCCCGACTTTTTTATAGGATCGGCCGATTTCACTCGACCCGACTTTTGAAAAAGTCGGGTTTCGTGAAACCCGACCCGATCCTATAAAAGTAAAGGTCGCTCAACCCTAATGTTGAGGTCTGGGCTCTGTGGGGTCATATCATCAATTCCAGGACTCTTTGCTCCTCTTTACACTGAAGATAGTAGTTAATGACATAGGATGTATGTTTGGTTTCATTGTCCTGCACAATAAATTTGGAGTCGATAAGTCGCCTCCCTAATGGTATTACATGATGGATAAGTATCTGCTTGCATTTCTCAGCATTGAGGACAACATTAATCTCGACCACATGCCCAACTCTATTTGCTGAAATGCAGCCCAAAACTTGCAAGGAACCTTCACCATGCTTCACTGCTGCCTGCAGACACTCATTATTGTACTACCCTCCAGCTCCTTCGAGAACAATCTGTCTTCTGTTACAGCCATATATTTCACATTTTACCTTATCAGTTCAAAGCACCTGATGCCATTTCACTGCACCCCAGTTTCTATATTTTTGGGCCCCACTGGTTGATGCCAGTTCTGAGCTGATGGCACTGCTGGACATTTGATTTCTTAGAAAAGTAAGCATGATGCTTTTCATCTGCTCCACTAAGTTTCCTTATCTGTCTACTGCATTTACGGTCCTCAAAGTTGACCATTTCTTTGTGTTTCTTCAAAAGATCTTGAACAGCACATCTTGAAACCTCAGTTTGCTTTGACATCTTTGCCTGGGAGAGACTTTGTTGTGACGTATAACTAACTTGTGTCTTATTGCTATGCTCAGTCTTGTCATGGTGTATTACCTGTGACATAAAAGCAGAACTTGGCTTTTCCTCACCCAGTTTTAAGCCTCCTACACAGCTATTTTTGTTTTAGTTAAAGGGGTATTCCCATCTCCAAAATCCTATCCTAATATGTAGTAGGTGTAATAATAATAACAGTAACAAATATCTCCAATTAGAAATCTACTATAGTTCTTCTGATTTGCTGTGTCGCTTACACCATGGGCAGGGCATTGCAGTAGCTACGGAATTCATGGATACTACCACTAGCAACTAACTAACCATCACTATTTGAGTGGTCGTAACCATGGCTATCTAAGCTACTGCAATGCCCTGCACAAGGGGTAAGCAACATAGAAAATCAGAAGAACTATACAGTGTCAGTCAGGGACGGGGGCGTGGTTACAGACGCCATTCTGTCTACTCAGAGCAGTGACTGACCCCATGACTGAAACTAGAACGCTGCAGGGGGAATAAAGTTTATTTTCTCCTCGCAGCTTTCAGCTAAGTGAAGGTGCTAGGCACGTTAATAACACTATCAACCTGTAGATTAGCCCCATATCTGCACATTAATAGTGTTTTTTTCTGGTGACAGGTTCCTTTTCAGTCCAAATGGGTGCTATCACTGGGGGCAAGGCCTTCTCCCTGTATGAGTTGCTATCTATGCAAATTGTCTCTTGAGAGAGGAAGAGGACTTGAATTCTAGCGCCACCTATTGGAAGCAGCGATCCTAAAAGTCAGTATCGACCCATTAACAAGCCTTGCCGCATGAGTTAGGCCAGGTTCACATTGCGTTAAAACAGCCCGTTCAACGCATAGTGTTGACAGGCTGCGTTAACGCTATAGCATACACGCCATCGCGTTATGCTATACCGCCAGCGCAGATGATACATCTGTGCTAGCGGTGATGGAGCCTCAGACGCTGCAGCCCGCGTCCGAGGCTCCGTCACTGAATGACGGCACGTCACTAGAACATGCCGATTATGGCACGCGTTGGCGATGCGCCTGATAATAGGGGTTAATGGCAGCGTTAACGGACTGCCACACGCAATGTGAACCCAGCCTTAGGATAAAAGCCAAAGCAGAATCAATTTCCAGACAAATGTTTTGGGGGTGTTGCCCCTCCTCAGTGCAAAGCATGATGTCTGATTTGGTTACATCAGTTGCCTCTGACTGGGGTCTGAAGGTCCTGCAAATTGAGATTCCGATTTGTCTTTTATATTAAGTCATGTGGCAAAGTTCATTAATGGGTCAATATCGACTTTCAGGATTGCTAGTTACAATAGGTGGCGCTAGAGTTCCCATCTTCTTCCTCTCTGAAGAAACAATTTACATATTTAATTTCCCAGAGGAGCATTGCAAAGCGTGTAAGTCTCCACAACTGGAAATGTGACCCCTTAGGCCCCAGTTACTATCAAATAACATTCACTTAGATTTAAAAAAAGTTAACTCATTAGGTGCCAGATACTTTGATTGCTAATATGTCTGCAACGGAGAGACCGAAAATAAAATAAAAAAAAAATCTGTTTTATTTCACTGTACAGCTCCAATTGCATTGTGTGTCCAGTTGAACATGAAAAAAAATGGTGAAAGGTCCTCTTTTAGTTCATAAAAAACTGCACATAATGGCCCTGAGTCATTAAGACTGGCATTTTGTACACTCATCTAAAGGTGGGGCGAGCAAGAATTTTAACGGGTGGGCGTAACTACACCTCGTCCCACCCTGGCTCCATCCCAGCTCCGCCCATTTTGGCACAGGTGCTTGAAACTGGCTTGAAACCGCCAAAAGTCGCAAAACCTTTGTGCTACTCCACGGTGTCTAAAATTTTTGTGACTTTTCAAATAATTTTGCGTCAATTTTCTGACACAAATACTTTGATGATTCGCCCCCCTCCCACATCCTTAGACTTCGCATTAAATCTTTTATATCAAGAAGGGTTTCCAAATTTTCCTATTATTTTTTCTTTCTATTTAAAAACAGAATTAATTTAAACAATTTCATTTTGAGCTATAGTTCTCACAAATGTTTGCCTTTTCTTAGAAAAAAAAAGAAAACCCGCAAAACACGGAAGGTGTCTGGCCAGAATTCATTAACATTTGGGCAAATATAAGTGACTAAACACTCAAGAAGTAAACTGGTAGCAATACACCAGGACTGAATGAGCATGGAAAGTGCAGCTTGAAGCCACACATAGGCTGTGATTTTCAGCACTGAATAAATACACGTCACATTTCCACTGAATTTTTACATGCGTAAGTCAGTAATTACTAAAAATCAAGCAGGTCTACCATACACTCTCCTCATACTTTATTGGAGGGGATGTAACTTCAGAAATGACCGATTGATTAAATTTAGGTTGTGTGTTAAATATTTTTTATTTTTTTATAATGTTTTTATTTCATTCACAATTAGCATAAATACAATTAGAAATCTTGTAATTTTTACACTGACTATTGTAGCTATTATTGATTCATACTTTCTGTTCTGTACAGGAGACTTTTCAGCAGGCTCAGTATCATCAAAGGCAGGATTACAATGACCGTTAACACCTCTATCTATACACAGCTAATAACAAAGAATCCACCAATCACAATAGGTGACAACGCTGCTGACCCTGCTTCCCCTTCCCATCACAGTGACCTTTGCACACGCTCATTAGATGCTTCAATGGAAAAGATAGGGACCAAGTCAGTCTATTGCTACTAATTTACATGTGATTTTTATGAAATAACAGGAGGATTGATTGTAAAATAGCCACTGTGGGCAGTGTGAAAATTGCAAGATTTCTAATTTATTTTAATACAAATTAAAATATGAAAAATAATGAAATAAAAAAAATACATTTACGATAAAAATGGATTTAAATCTTATGTCATTTTCTGATAACATATTCCCTTTAAAGCATTTCTCCCGCAAGCAAGATTTAGAGTATGTCCATATAATAAAAGATACTTAGAGGATCAGCACCAAGCTACAGGCGATAAGTATCTGATCACTCAAACATCATTTATTAAGAGACTAGGAGTCTTGTGTCCACTGATTGAATGGAGGGACAGTCCCTAATGCCTGCTGGACCCCATTCTTTGTACAGAGATAGCTGAGTATAGCTCTTGGCTATTTTTCTCAGTCCCATAGATTCATATAAGGGATTCCCATTCATGCAATCCCTGTCTATCAGAAACCTATCACCTATTATGAGGATAAGTAGCCTGGGGATTGTAATAGTGGGACAACCCCTACAGGGACACCTACCTAATAGTAGTTATTACACATAGCCTACTATAGTTATGCTGTGTTTAATAGGTCTTTCCCCAAAAATCTAATTATCCACCAACCCCAGGATAGTGGATAGATAAGTTGCTGATCGCACAAGGTTTGACCACTGGGATCCTCAGTGATCCAATAAATGGGGCTCTGCAGGCTTGCCAGGAATACAGGTGCACATGTGCAATATCCGCTCCATTCATTGTCTATGGGACTGCCAGAAATAGCCAAGTGCTGTACTCGGCAGTCCCATGGACAATGAAGTGAGTGGAGGACATGCATGCACACCTCTTCTCCATTATTGATGGAGATATTCTCATAGTTCCAGATCCCTGATCTTGGGATCACTGTGGGTCCCAGTGGTCGAATCCGCAGCTATAAGTAAGTTATCCCTTATTTTTTAAATAGAGGATAACTTGATTTATTGGGAAGAACCCTTTAAAGGGAGTCTATCAGCAGGTTTTTGCTACCTTATCTGAGAGCAGTCTAAGAGAAGCTGAATCCAACAATGTATCACTTAGATTTCTGGATGCAGCCATTCTCACACAATCAGAGCTTTTAGATTTAGAATGAAGCAGAGCTGAGGAAGCTAACCCCACCCACACCACAGCTAACCCCGCCCACACCAGACTGTTCATGTACAAAGTCTATTGACAGTGAGGTGCTTATCACAGGAGGGGGCTTTGCCAGACTAGTATAGTCCAGCAAGGTTAATCTCTTAGTGGTAAAATCTTCACGGTAAGTAAGCAATAGCACGCACTTTGTCATGTGATACATCCCTGAATTCTGTGTTCCAGCCTCTATCTCCTGCTGCCTTCAGATTGCATAGCAAAAACCTGCTGACAGATTCCCTTTAAGGCTTTATCACATAGTTTAGAATTATATGCACTGAAATCGCTGAGCGGCCATGCAATGCAAGGTTGTAAGGAGAAGGAAGTTCTGCTGTGGACACTCCATAAGCCCCATCCTTCATCAGGGTAGCTGAGTAAACAGGTTAATCTTAGGAAACTATACAGGGAAGTATCTTCCAGGGACATCAGATGCCACCTTTCATGGGAAACTATAAGGTTGGACAAGATGAAGATCACATATTAATTGTCTTCATAGACATGTGATGGTCCCAAAATGTTCATGTTACATTGATATAAAATTGTTATATTAGCGCACTCAGCGTATGTCGAAATTGACAACTGACGCCTGCTCAGTAAAAGCAGGGAGTAGCCCAGCTCCTAAAACTGATGACATTTCGGTTCAATGTGGGGTTACAGGCTATGGCAGTGATATTTCGTTTAAGTATCCCAGCATGCACTAGGGGCTCTCAAATGAAGTCTCATCAAACAGGAAGTAGGTAAAAAAAAAAAGTAGTTAGACAATGAAGTGAGGGACTTTTTAGTTAACGTATATTATAAAAGAGATTAGATTATGACATTAAATAAACAGACATTTCGGATTAAAATAAATGATAGTTTTGGATCACCCCTTTAAAAGCTCAGCTCTAATACAGCAAAGATTTACTAACCATTTTTAGATGTATAAAACCGCCATTATAAACCTCCGAATAATCATTTCTGTTCTCTTACTTCCCCCTAGTGGTAAAACATAAATGTTCATCAGATTTTCAGATGAGGGCATTTTCCTAGGCAAATAAACTGTCTTGTAGAATGAGTGACCTAGGAGATATGGCTACTCTATAAGGGTATGTACAGTACCATGTAAATGTATGGAAAACCAAATCTGCAGTGCACATGCTGCGGAAAATATTGCGCGGAAATGCTGCGGTTTATTTTCCGCAGCATGTCAATTCTTTGTGTGGATTCTGCAGCATTTTACACCTGCTCCATAATTGGAATCCGCAGGTGTGAAAATGCAGGTGAAATCCGCTCAAAAACCACATGAATCCGCAGCGTGGGCACATAGCTTTAGTCTCAAAAGCATATATCAAAGGAAAGAAATCCACACTGCTATCACACCAGAACCCTATATCCACAATGTTCAGCCACCTCGCTCCGAGCATAATCACGTGAACTCACAGGTGCCAACCCAAAATAAACAGTCCAAATTTTCCCTGCAAAAATAGAAAAAAAGGGTGGCACTCACCGTTCTTAAAATCCAGACTTTATTAGTACAACGTTAAAACATCTTCAAACAGGCAGGATGAGGACAAGTGGATAAGGGATCGGACGACGGCACCTGCGCTTCTACGGGTCCACTTGTCCTCATCCTGCCTGTTTGAAGATGTTTTACTAATAAAGTCTGGATTTTAAGAACGGTGAGTGCCACTCTTTTTTTCTATTTTTGCAGGGGAAATATACTCTATAAGTCTACATTGTGTCCAACACATTAACGAGCCTTGCAACACGATCAGTGATAAATGCTATGCCAGAAACTCATCTACAAACAGCCCCTCATCAGTGTACAGCGAAGTCTGAATGATGGGTTCTCCTTTGCATACTTATTTCCCATGGAGCATTGCCTGTATGACTTCATACTAAGGTCTATTTGAGATCTCACATCGTAATTTTCTTGTTACAAATAAAACATAGCATGCTGAAAACATATGATCACAAACTTCACTGTGGCTAGGCTGGATTTACACATAAAACCCCCCAAAGGTATGAAATGGGATATAAACTGGTGTGCATGCAAAGTGTAAGCGCACGTTCGTTCACACTGGCCACTGAACAGAGAAAAAAACAACAACAAAAATATAATGATTAAATACCCTGCAGTAAATAAACAGCAATAGTGCATGAAAATCATATACGGTACTTAGTTAACAAAAAAAAATTCAAAAGCCATCCCACCACTTCACGGTGACCGTAAGTGGGACAGTCCTAACTCTAATATTAAAAACCTTACCATTTGTCAAGTGACATGCATTTACACATACCACCCAATTCATCATTTGCAAAAAAAATTACATTTCTTTTTATTGTCTTGGGGTATTCGTTGATTTTTTTGGATGTCAAATTCTTGAAAATTTTGCACAAAATTCAGGAATTTTGCCGAAAATAATAAATGTTCTTTAGTTTTGTCTTTAAATACTTTTGCAACTTTTAAGGGAAAAAGTTGCATGTTCCACTAAAGTATTACAAAATTTGGAGTGTACATAAAATCACTCTGTGGGAGGGGAGATGCAATGAATTTCAGCAAAAAATTACAAACATTTTGTTTAAAAAAAAGTAAAAGTCACAATTGGTGAATAAAGTGAAACAAATCCTAAACCATGCCCAAAATCACAAACATAAAAAACAAACAGGCACATACATTGTAATCTAGACTTTAAAAAGGGTGAGAATTATTTTTGTGCTGATTCATGCAACAGTTCACTTTGGAACTATTTTTAAATGGCCATGGTGGTTTGACTTATGGGACTTGTGCAATATTATTATGGACACTGTGTCCTCTGCCTTTACTTAGTTTACTTGTTTAGAGCCCAATTTATAACTGTGTAAATTATTTGTTATTATTGCATATTTAAAATTGATTTTATATTATCCTGCTATCTGGTAGACAGCAGGGCCAACAGGAAGGGGGGCACATTGAGAAAACGGACCCCTTATAACTTTATCGACTTTTTAAAGCAGTACTTGAAAGTGAATGTGGGGGAAGTATACTATGTGGTGAGGTCTACTGATGGGGACATCATACTGTGTGTATCGGGGTCGGGAGACTGTGAGACAATTCTACCTTTTGTGGGGGCTGTGGAGACCATCATACCATGTTTGGGGCCATCATATTGAGTGGGGGGGGGGCTGTGGGTGCCATGATACTGTGTGGGGTGCTGTGGTGACCATACACTGTAGGGACTGTGTGGAACATCCTACTGTGTGTGGGAGACTGTGGGGGCCATCACACTGTGGGGGCAGAGCTCTTGAAACTTTCACCCTGTGTGCTGAAGATTTATGTCTACCATATAGTGGATGTTAACCTTGGGTGTGTGATCATACTGTGTGAGGTAGCTGTGGGGGCCATCACACTGTCTAGTGGATCTGTGGGGACGATCATACTGTGGGTGCCTCAGGGGGCTGTAGGGTCCATCCAAACATGGGGACGGTGCTGGAAATGTGAGAAGTCAAATGTGTCTTTGTAGTAAACTCTGCAGATGAGTTGTGGCTGTCATGTTGGTCTGAACCAGATGGAAAAGATGGGAAAAGTGAATGACTCGATTATATCGAACACCATCTGTAAGTTACTATATATGTATGTATTGTAATCTCTTATAAGTTCTGCAGAACTGGTATCTACCAATATATGAACACAATATGGCGGTAATATCTCTCTTGGCCTATGTATGGTGATTTTTTTTTGCAGTAACAGCACGGTCATCTGCACAGGTTCCCTTTTACCTACTGTGATTAGGGTGCGCAACCATAGCTGTAAATATGGTTGCCTAAGTTAGGAGCCTAAACACATGTGTTTCGCCCCCATGTGCTGAAGCCCTAGCTACACATCTGGACCTAGAGCCTTTAAAAGCTAGAAACTGTACAAACAATGCCTTTCCAGTATTATCAGTGCAGTTTCCGAGGTTACAGTGGGTAAAAAAAAGTATTTAGTCAGCCACTAATTGTGCAAGTTCTCCCACTTAAAAAGATGAGAGAGGCCTGTAACTGACATCATAGGTAGACCACAACTATGAGAGTCAAAATGAGAAAACAAATCCAGAAAATCATCTTGTCTGATTTGGCAAGATTTATTTTGCAAATTATGGTGGAAAATAAGAATTTGGTCATTAACAAAAGTTCATCTCAATATTTTGTTATATATCCCGTGTTGGCAATGACAGAGGTCAAATGTTTTCTGTAAGTCTTCCCAAGGTTGGCACACACTGTTGGTGGTATGTTGGCCCATTCCTCCATTCCTCCATGCAGATCTCCTATAGAGCAGTGATGTTTTGGGCCTGTCACTGGGCAACACGGACTTTCAACTCCCTCCAAAGGTTTTCTATGGGGTTGAGATCTGGAGACTGGCTAGGCCACTCCAGGACTTTCATATGCTTCTTACGAAGCCACTCCTTTGTTGCCCTGGTGGTGTGCTTGGGATCATTATCATGCCGAAAGTTCCATCCACATTTCATCTTCATTGCCCTTGCTGATGGAAGGAGGTTTGCACTCAAAATCTCACGATACATGGCCCCATTCATTCTTTCATGTACAGGGATCAATCGTCCTGGTCTCTTTGCAGAGAAACAGCCCCAAAGCATTATGTTGCCACCCCCATGCTTCACAAAAGGCATGGTGTTCTTTGGATGCAACTCAGCATTCTGTCTCCTCCAAACATGACAAGTTTTGTTTCTACCAAACAGTTCTACGTTGGTTTCATCAGACCATATGATATTCTCCCAATACTCTTCTGGATAATCCAAATGCTCTCTAGCAAACTTCAGATGGGCCTGGACATGTACTGGCTTAAGCAGGGGGACATGTCTGGCACTGCAGGATCTGAGTCCCTGGTAGCCTAGTGTGTTACTGATGGTAGCCTTTGTTATGGTGGTACCAGCTCTATGATGGTCATTCACTAGGTCCCCCAGTGTGGTTCTGGGATTTTTGCTCACCGTTCTTGTGATCATTTTGACCCCACAGGGTGAGATCTTGTATGGAGCCCCAGATCGAGGGAGATTTTCAGAGGTCTTATATGTGGCGCCCCAGGGTCCTTGTCATCACAGTAGCATTGCTTTCCTCACTGGGAGAGTGATGTTGCGCTTGAAGGCAAGAAGGGATAACTGTAACCAGGTACCACAAACATGCAACACATTCACAGTCCAGGCCACCAGGGGGAGCTTTTGATCCTACTTGCTAGGTGACTCCCCATATATATATATATATATATATATATATATATATATATATATATATATATATATATATATATATATATATATAACTGGTAGTCTGTAGGGAGAGTTAGTTCAGTCTTGCCAGGAAACAGACTGGATCAGTCTGAGGCAGAGGAAGGTTTTACGGAGCTGTGCCGCCGCAGTGCAGCAGTTCCTGGAAAGAGACATTTAGAAGGCCGAATTGATTACAGCGAACGTGCAGAAGAGCAAAGCACAGGAGAGAATACCAGGGGAGACCAGCCCCAAGCAGGCTGCCTCCTTCTGAGGCGCAGAGACCGGTAGCTGGAACACCGAGGTTGTAAGGACCTCTATGACTTGCATCAGAGACCGGCAGAACAGCTGAACTCCAAGTTTTCTGTCCAACCTAACACCCAGGAGGCACGGTGGCACCCCTCAGAGGCCAGGGCGTGCTAGAGTCCCTATAAACAGCGACCAGTCATACTGGTTATGTCCTATCCTTTCTGGGGGACAGAGAGAGAGAACATCTGTGAGGACCTTATGTGAAGCTTTAAGCAGTAAGGAACTACACCACCACAGCGCTAGAGGAAGGCTTTTAATTTCCACCTGATTAAGGGGACTCTGGATTTGCCTTCAAGCTGGCTAGACCCTGCCTGCCCTGTGATCTGATGCTCTGGACTGTTGATGCTGAAGCCTTCAGTAAACCAAGGTAAAGAGACTGCAACCTTATGTCCTCGTTCTTTACTGCACTCCTCACCATCTTCCATCTACACCACGGGAGCCCTGGGGATATACTTCACCTGTGGGCAGTTATACCATCTAGCTGCCATAACATCACCCCAGAGGACCTCTTAAAGCAGCGTCGGTCCCCACTGACCGAATACCACAGGTGGCGTCACGAACATAAACTTTATTCCTCCTTTATTTTCTCCGTACTTTCTTTGCATTTTATCATCCCTTGAGCGTGGATTCAACTGCATTTAAACATAAAAGACCTTCACCTTTAACATTGATGCCCAGGTCCACGGACCGGGTCGCCACCGTGACATCCTCTTGTGAACCGCAGGACCAGATACCAAGTACCCCACGGCCCTGTGGGCGCGCCATATATGTCTTTAGCTAGTTGCTAGTGGTCGTAACCATGGATAACTAAGGTCCTGCAATGCCTGCACATGGGGAAAGAGACATAGCGAATCAGAAAAACTATACTACATTTCTAAGTGGAGGTATTTGCTAATATTATTATTGTTACACCTACTACTTATTGGGATAGGATCTTGGAGATTGCAATACCCCTTTAAGAGTCTTCTGAGGGGTGGTACAACCATTTCTCCCAAGAGTCTCAGAAGCCATCTTTTTAGGAACATGCTAAATGTGCTACCTTGACCTGCAGCATCTCTGGACTTGTCCCCCACCCAGCACATCTGGGACTTCATTGGTTGGAAATTACAAAGAGATCTGCCAACAGCGGATCCTAAATATTTGCCCAAATGCGTTCAGCGAGGCAGAACATTCTTCAGACAACCATTAGGAACATCACTGTATGTTAGCAGGTAAGGCGAGTAAGTGTGTGTAATTCTGCAAGAGGCACTCATACTTGATACTGAATAAATGGACAGTTTTGAAAATGTTGTTTCCATTTTTTATGATTTGCATGTAACACCCCTTTAATCCGCCTCCTTAGCAGGGGGCCCGGGAGTTTTCACCTTAACATGCCGCAGTGCCTCCACCCGAATCTTGCTGGAAGCTGTAGTGGGATACAGGAGGGTCTTCGTCTTCTGGCAGGAGTCGACTCAGGATACCCCTGTCCACACTCTGCACACACTCACAAAAGATGAGGTTGAAACAATTAACAGGTTTATTTACAGAATAAATGGTGATAAACTCAGAGGACATAACAAGGAACAGCAAAACATATAATATCACACAATCTATGATACAGCTTCAAAATGTGATTTGCACTAGGTCTGAATGTTATTGATGACACCCTTCAAGTGATAGCAGATGCATTGGTCACTCTGGAGGAGCGGCAGAGATAATAGACAGATCAGGTGGGAGAATCTGTCCACAGACAACTATAAGGCTAGTTTCACATTAGCGTTTAAATCCGCAGCGTTTAAAACGCATCTGCAAGTGGTGGAAAAAACGCATATAAACGCGTACAAACGCGGCGTTTTTAGACGCATGCGTTGTCGCATGCGGTTAAAAAAACGCCGCGTTTGTACGCGTTTATATGCGTTTTTTCCTGCGTTTGCGTTTTTGGTGCGCATGATGAGAAATTTTACAAGAGACAATTCAAGATAACCAGACACCGCCAATGGGACTACAGGGGCGTGTATTATGGAATCTCTATATATAGACCCTAGAGCTACTGAAATTTTAACAGTTTGCTACTGTATCCTGTGTCATGATGGATCTTCGCATGGAGAGCTTTTATTTCAACCTGGATTTCAGCTTCAAGCTGTTTCTTGCTTGTGCTTTTGCTTGGGAGCAAGACAGAAATCGCGAAAGATGGAGAAGGAGACAACGTAGGCGTTTTTGGAGGCACCCCATTATCGAACTACGTGAGAGCCGTGGAGCCTATCACACGCTGTATGCCGAGCTTAATGCCAACCCGGAGAAATTCCAGGAATACACAAGGATGTCGCAAGACTCGTTCTGGGATTTGCTTTCTCGTGTCCAAGGAGCCATACGGCGACAGGACACCCAGCTCCGTAGAGCGATTCCACCGGAGGAACGTCTGCTGGTTACATTAAGGTACGTTCAAAATCTAAACCAATGACAGTCCAAATTTAGTGTTTTCTGACATGTATTTTTGGGGTATTTTCCTTTCTTTCTTTAGCGTAACCACACCATAAAAAGAATAGATTGCAATGTTTTTTGTGTTTGTTTTTCTTCCAGATTTCTGGCAACCGGAGAGAGTTTATCATCCCTCCACTTCCAATACCGGCTTGGAATATCCACCCTGTCCGGAATAGTTGTGGACACCTGCCGGGCTTTGTGGAATGTACTCCGGGATGAGTTTATACCCCTACCCACCTTGGACATGTGGCTTGAAATTGCGTAAAAATTCTGGAGTGTGTGTGATTTCCCCAACTGTTTAGGAGCGGTGGATGGAAAGCACATTCGCATTATCAAACCTGCCAGAACAGGATCGGAGTACTTCAATTACAAAAAATAATTTTCTGTTGTGCTCATGGCAATAGCCGATGCGGACTGTCGCTTCATCACCGTGGACATTGGAGCTTTTGGCCGTGGCAACGATTCCCAGACTTTCAAGAATTCGGATATGGGCCGCCGTGTGTATGGCAACAATTTCAATTTTCCCCCACCACAACCTCTCCCCAACACTCAAGGTCCACCGATGCCATTTGTTATGGTTGGGGATGAGGCCTTCCAGATGTGTGAAAAACTACTGAAGCCCTATTCCAGTCGGGACTTGAACCACACTAGAAGGATCTTTAACTACAGACTGACCAGGGCCCGAAGAACAGTAGAGTGTACCTTTGGCATTCTGGTTGCTAAATGGCGCATTCTTGCATCAGCCATAAATCTAAAAGTGGAAACAGTCGACGAGGTGGTCAAAGCCTGTGTGGTTCTGCATAATTATATAATGGTTATGGAGCAACCCAACATTGAACTGGATGAACCAGTTGCACACCCACTGCCCGATTTCCAGCATCACCCGCTGCGGTCAACTGCAGCCGTTGGTCACATGCGGGACCAATTTGCTGCCTTTTTCGATTCAGATATTGGACGTGTGTCATGGCAGGACAATGTTGTGTAAATGTCCTGTTGTAATTCGATCTGTACCAGTAATTTTCTAAAATGATAATAATATTTCTCATTAAAAAACTTTATAATATTTCTCATTAATAAACTTTAGTTTTGGTTGTGTTGACCGTGTCTCCTATCTTTTTCCTCTCCAAACCAAGGCTGTCCTAAAACTGGTAGTATTTGATCTGTATTTAATATCAGGTTTTGTAATCCAAAACCAGGAGTGGGTGATAAAAGCAGAGGTGCTAGTTATTATGTTAATATCATAATTTACCTCTAATTGTTCCACTCCTTGTTTTGGCTTACAAATACTGATATAAAACACTGGCCACATACTGCTAGTAATGGCAGCCATGTTGCTTTATTGGTAAGCTTGTTGACGTCATTGCATCATGATTCTCTTCGCCTGTATCCATTGGACACAAACTGAAGAGACAATGATTGTCACACTATCTATACTCATCAAGTCAGGTGTCAGAAATAATGAATTCATGATGCACATATTACAGCCTCATGAATTCACTATTTCTGACACCTGTGCAGGTGAGCATAGATATGCAGTGTGTGACCACCATTGTCCCTCAAGTTGTATGTAATAGATTATGTATGAAGAAGAGAAAATGGTGGTTGTACAAGGCAGTTCTCTACTCAACAGGTCAGGTGTCATAACTAATGAGTTTTTTGACACCTGACCTGTTCAGTAGAGGTCTGCACTGTATTTCCACCATTTTCTCTTCAGACTGCCACACTAGGCACAGACAAAAAGAGATTATGGAGATACATGTTAGATTTTTTGGCCCACCTCATATATGTATACTAAAGACACACAAAGCTGCAGTTTTTTTATTTTTAACTACTGGAGATATGACGTGGCCCAAAAAGTAAGTGTGTGGCGAAGTTTCTTGGCGCACGGTGTGTGTTGCCGGCAGCGGAAGACACAATAAACCAAACATAACTGTGGCAAATCAAACTTTTTTTATTTTGTAACAACCCAAAAATGTATTTACTGCGCTGGCTTGGGGTAGAGTGATGTAAACGGGGGGTGTGAAGTACTGAGGCCTGGCTAACCGTGGACGACGCAGAGGTGGCAGGAGAAGGAGCAATGAAACTAGAAGGGTCTGGAAGTTCGGGGATGGGGCTTGACACATGAGAGGCTTGAGACGCACTGGAAGGGTGAGACAAACCTGACATTACAGACACATTGGGAGGTGAAGGGGGAGGAATGCTAAGAGTCCTCTGTTTTTTTTTTTTGTAATTTCTTTTTGGTTTGCCTGGTTGTGGGAGGTTTTGGTGAGCTCATATGGCGTGGCGTGGTGGCGGGTGACCTGTCAGGGTCCGGCTGCACTGTGCCAGAGTCCATAGTGCTCGTAGAGTGTGCAGCCATGCCAGAGTCCATAGTGCTCGTAGAGCGTGCAGCCATGCCAGAGTCCATAGCACTTGTAGAGCGGAAGGCCACGCCAGGGTCCTGCTGCATCGTGGAGGTGGTGGTACGGAAGGCCATGCCAGGGTCCTGCGGCATCGTGGTGGTGGAGGTACGGAAGGCCATGCCAGGGTCCTGCTGCATCATGGAGGTGGCGGTACGGAAGGCCATGCCAGGGTCCTGCTGCATCGTGGTGGTGGCGGTACAGAAGGCCATGCCAGGGTCCTGCTGCATCGTGGTGGTGGTGGTACGGAAGGCCATGCCAGGGTCCTGCTGCATCGTGGTGTCAGTGGAGGAGGTCCAAGCAGGAGCAGCGGATGTCATGGTGGTGGCGGTGGGATGTCCAACTGCACTCGGCATGGTGGTGGTGCTGTAATGGTATCCGGCTGTGGAAGGAATTGAGGTGGCCGTGCAGTGGGATGCAGAAGAGGTCGACATTGAGGTCAATCGTGACAGTGAAGGCACAGGTGGATATGCCCCCACTGTCTGCTGGAAATACCGACTCTGCTGCATAGCCTGCACGTAAGCAGCATTGCAGGCATGCATGACACTCAGCTGGAGATCAGGAGTAAGGTGTTCCGACATGCCCTGCTCAATTTGATTAAAAAAATGATGTGCTGGCCTCTGGAGGTCGGCTTTCACTTGATCAAGGCTTTTGCTGACCTCCTGGATACGTGCATTTAAGAGGTTATGTGAAACATCCATTCGGTCACCCAAACCCTTGATTGCGTCGTGTAAAACCGAGCTCAAGTGCAAAAACTCGGGCATGAGTGACCTGTCCGAAGCCCTCTGCCGCAGCCGGGAGGAGCCCCAAAAAAAGGGGGCAGTGGAAGAGGACTGCGAAAGGGGAAGACCGGATGGACCAGCTCCCTGGTCTCCAGTTAGTGTGGAAGGCCCACTTGCTGCTGCGCTGCTGGATGGCTGGGACGGGTCCGTGGCTGTCGGATGAAGGACCGCTCCAGAACCTGGGCCAACAGTAGTGCTGTATGTGCTGTGAAAAAAGGAAAGAGAAAATTACTATCAAAAATTTACCAGACGCAAAATCCTGTGGAATGTAAAAATACAGATTATGACAATACAATACAACCTAATGCACATGATAAATACTTACGTTCTCTGGGCAAGGACCGGTCTTAAAAATGACAGAACGCGATGGTATTTGTAGCGTCTGATCCTTGCTCCTGAACCACTGGGAACACGGCTCTCTTGACGCAGGTCCTTGTTGAAGCGGTCCTTCATCGAACGCCAACGTGTTTTGACTTTGGATACTGTTAAAAAAAAATTGTGGTCAGAAAAAGTACTTTTGGCCATGCTCACACAACTGTGTGTGATGAGAGAAACTCCAGAGAGTTTCTTTCATCACCCACAGTCGAGTGAGCACGGCCAAGGTCTCTGCTGCTTCACACTGCAGTGCAATACTTACCAAATGCAGTTCGGACCCCTGTCAGGGCGTTGTCCCAGCCATCCCACATCGCTTGGGCCACCTCATTCCATAACCGCCGGATCTTGATGTTGTTCGAGTGCAGTGGATCCCGGGTGTCCCACAACGGGACTCGTGTTGTGAATTCGGTTTGTGGGCTCCCCCGGTGGTCTGTTATGGTAGTGTCTCTTATGTGCCTTCCTCCATCTCTGATTACCTGTCGCCACCCTCTAGGGGAGTTTCCTATTTAAGGCTGCTTGGCTGTTAGTCACATGCCGGCCAACAATGTGCTAGTAGCATTCTGTTGCATTCACCTGCCTCAAGTTCCAGTTCAGCTAAGTTTAATTTTGTTTCTTGTTTTGCTATTTTTGTCCAGCTATCTGCAATGTGACTCTTCAGTGCTGGAAGCTCTTGTGGACAGAAAATTACTACTCCAGTGGCATGAGTTGTCACTGGAGTTTAAAGTAATTTCTGGATGGTGTTTTTGAATAGTGATTTTTAGGTCGACCATGAAGTAACTCTTTCCTGTCCTTCTGCTATCTAGTAAGCGGACCTCACTGTGCTAAATCTGCTGTTCATCCTACGTATGTCATTTCCTCTGAACTCACCGTCAATATCTGTGGGGGCCTACTATCATCTTTTGGGGTTCCTCACTGGAGGTAAGGCAGGCCTGTATATTCCTCTTATAGGGGTAGTTAGATCTCCGGCTGGCGCGTGGTGTCTAGGGCATCGTAGGTACATCCCCCGGCTACTGTAAGTGTTGGGTCAGGTTCAGGTCACGGTCGACCTTAGTTTCCATCACCCGAGAGCTAGTCCGTTTTGTATTTTTGTTTCCCATGGTCATTGGGGTAACCATAACAGTTTGGCCGGCCAGTAAAAAATCTATGTGTTAAAATATGCACTAAAGTAGGAAGGAGAAGAAAAGGTTTTTTTTTTTCTGTGTTTGAAAGTGCACCTTAGTTTGATCATTTGTATTTCTTGCTTAAACTGCAGTCTTCAGCCTTTTTTTTTCTCCTCTCCTCTTAACATCTGAATGCTTGGGTTACACCCATTTGAAACATGGATCCACAGAGTTTAGTTGCAGGTTTGAATAACCTTGCGACAAAAGTACAGAACCTACAAGATTTTGTTATACGTGCTCCAATGTCTGAACCTAAGATTCCTCTGCCTGAATACTTTACCGGAGACAGATCCCGGTTTTTGAGTTTCAGAGAAAATTGCAAATTGTTTTTGTCTCTGAGATCTCACTCTGCTGGTGATCAGACTCAACAAGTTAAAATTGTTATCTCTCTACTGCGCGGCGACCCACAAAGTTGGGCATTTGCATTATCGCCAGGGGATCCTGCGTTGTTAAATGTAGATGCGTTTTTTCAGGCTTTGGGGTTGCTTTATGAAGAACCTAATTTGGAGATTTTGGCTGAGAAAGCCTTGATAGCTCTTTCCCAAGGGCAAGATGAAGCTGAGATATACTGCCAGAAATTCCGTAAATGGTCGGTGCTTACTAAATGGAATGAGTGCGCTTTAGCAGCTAATTTCAGAGAAGGTCTCTCTGATGCCGTGAAGGATGTCATGGTGGGGTTTCCTGTGCCTACAGGTCTGAATGATGCCATGAAATTGGCTATCCAGATTGATCGGCGTTTGCGGGAGCGCAAATCTGTGCACCATATGGCGGGGTCTTCTGAGGGAAAATCTGTGCACCATATGGCGGTATCTTCTGAGCAAAAACCTGTGCACCATATGGCGGTGTCTTCTGAGCAAAGACCTGTGCACCATTTGGCGGTGACCTCTGAAAAGGCATTAGAGCATATGCAATGCGATCGTGTTTTGTCTAGAGGCGAACGTCAAAATTACAGGCGCAAAAATGGATTGTGCTTCTACTGTGGAGATCCAGCTCATGTTATATCAGCATGCTCTAAACGTATAAATAAGGTTGATAAAAAGGTTGATAAATCTTTTTCTACAGGTACCTTGCAGTCAAAATTTCTTTTGTCCGTGACATTGATTTGTACCTTATCATCTGTGACTGTGAATGCTTATGTGGATTCTGGCGCCGCTCTGAGTCTCATGGATTGGTCCTTTGCCAAGCGTTGTGGGTTTGATTTGGAGCCGTTGGAAGTTTCTATTCCCCTGAAGGGTATTGATTCTACACCTTTGGCTAGCAATAAACCACAATATTGGACACAAGTGACTATGCGTCTCACCCCAGACCATCAGGAGATTATTCGTTTCCTTGTATTATATAACCTACATGATGTCTTAGTGCTTGGATTACCATGGTTACAGATTCATAATCCCGTCTTGGACTGGAAATCTATGTCTGTGTTGAGCTGGGGATGTCGGGGTATTCATGGGGATGCACCTTTGGTTCCTATTTTTTCATCTACTCCCTCTGAGATCCCAGCATTTCTGTCAGATTTTTATGATGTCTTTCAAGAGCCTAAAGTTGATTCTCTCCCTCCCCACAGAGAGTGTGACTGCGCTATTGAATTGATCCCCGGTAGTAAGTTTCCTAAGGGTCGCTTGTTTAATTTGTCTGTACCTGAACATACTGCTATGCGGGAGTATATCAGAGAATCCTTGGAAAAGGGTCATATTCGCCCCTCGTTGTCTCCACTAGGGGCAGGATTTTTCTTTGTAGGTAAAAAGGATGGTTCATTGAGACCTTGTATCGACTATCGACTTTTGAATAAGATTACAGTTAAATACCAGTACCCGTTACCTTTACTGACTGATCTGTTTGCTCGTATAAAGGGGGCTAAGTGGTTCACTAAGATCGATCTACGTGGTGCGTATAATTTGGTGCGGATTAAGCAGGGGGATGAGTGGAAGACCGCATTTAATACGCCTGAAGGCCATTTTGAGTATTTGGTAATGCCTTTCGGTCTCGCAAATGCCCCTTCCGTTTTTCAGTCCTTTATGCACGATATTTTCCGTGAATATCTGGATAAGTTTATGATTGTGTATTTGGATGATATTCTTGTTTTTTCGGAGGACTGGGAATCTCACGTTCAACAGGTCAGGAGAGTTTTTCAGGTTTTGCGAGCTAATTCTCTTTTTGTAAAGGGCTCAAAGTGTAGTTTTGGAGTTCAGAGAATTTCCTTTTTGGGATATATTTTTTCCCCTTCATCTATGGAGATGGACCCTGTCAAGGTCCAGGCTATTTGTGATTGGATGCAACCTACTTCTTTGAAGAGTCTGCAAAAGTTCTTGGGTTTTGCTAATTTCTATCGCCGATTTATAGCGGGTTTTTCTGCCATTGCTAAACCTTTGACTGATTTGACCAAAAAAGGTGCTGATGTTGCTAATTGGTCCTCTGCGGCTGTGGAGGCCTTTCAAGAGCTTAAGCGCCGCTTTTCTTCCGCTCCTGTGTTGCGCCAACCTGATGTGTTACTTCCGTTCCAGGTTGAGGTGGATGCTTCGGAGATCGGAGCAGGTGCAGTTTTGTCGCAGAAAGATCCTGACTGCTCAGTAATGAGACCATGTGCGTTTTTCTCCCGAAAGTTTTCGCCCGCTGAGCGAAATTATGATGTGGGAAATCGGGAACTTCTGGCCATGAAGTGGGCGTTTGAGGAGTGGCGTCATTGGCTTGAGGGTGCTAGACACCAGGTGGTGGTCCTCACTGACCACAAGAATCTAATTTATCTTGAGTCGGCCAGGCGTCTGAATCCTAGACAGGCGCGCTGGTCGTTGTTTTTCTCCCGATTTAACTTTGTGGTGTCATATCTGCCTGGGTCCAAGAATGTGAAGGCGGATGCCCTCTCTAGGAGTTTTGAGCCTGACTCGCCTGGTGATTCCGAACCTACCGGCATCCTGAAGGATGGGGTGATATTGTCAGCTGTCTCCCCAGACCTGCGGCGTTCTTTACAGGAGTTTCAGGTGGATAGGCCTGATCGCTGTCCGCCTGGTAGACTGTTTGTCCCTGATGATTGGACCAGTAGAGTTATCTCGGAGGTTCATTCTTCCGCGTTGACAGGTCATCCTGGAATTTTTGGCACCAGGGATTTGGTGTCTAGGTCCTTCTGGTGGCCTTCTTTGTCTCGAGATGTGCGCATGTTTGTGCAGTCTTGTGATGTTTGTGCTCGGGCCAAGCCCTGCTGTTCTAGAGCCAGTGGGTTGTTGTTGCCCTTGCCTATTCCTAAGAGGCCTTGGACGCACATCTCTATGGACTTTATTTCTGACCTTCCGGTTTCTCGTAGGATGTCTGTCATCTGGGTGATTTGTGACCGTTTTTCCAAGATGGTTCATTTGGTACCTTTACCCAAATTGCCCTCCTCCTCTGAGTTGGTTCCTCTATTTTTTCAGAATGTGGTGCGTTTGCATGGTATTCCTGAGAATATAGTGTCTGACAGGGGTACTCAGTTTGTGTCTAGATTTTGGCGGACGTTCTGTGCCAGGATGGGTATCGATTTGTCTTTTTCGTCTGCATTCCATCCTCAGACTAATGGCCAGACTGAGCGTACTAATCAGACCTTGGAGACTTACTTGAGGTGTTTTGTGTCCGCTGATCAGGATGATTGGCTTGACTTTTTGCCATTGGCAGAGTTTGCCCTTAACAATCGGGCTAGTTCTGCCACTTTGGTTTCTCCATTTTTTTGTAATTCAGGGTTTCACCCTCGGTTTTCGTCCGGTCAATTGGAGTCTTCGGATTGTCCTGGAGTGGATGCTGTGGTTGATAGGATGCATCAGATTTGGGGACAGGTTGTGGACAATCTGAAGTTGTCCCAGGAGAAGACTCAACAGTTCACTAATCGTCATCGGCGTATTGGTCCTCGTCTTTGTGTTGGGGACCTGGTGTGGCTGTCTTCTCGATTTGTTCCTATGAAGGTCTCGTCTCCTAAGTTTAAGCCTCGGTTTATCGGCCCTTATAGGATTCTGGAGGTTCTTAATCCTGTGTCCTTTCGTTTGGACCTCCCAGCATCTTTTAATATCCATAATGTTTTCCATCGGTCATTATTGCGGAGGTATGAGGTACCGGTTGTTCCTTCTGCTGATCCACCTGCTCCTGTGTTGGTTGAGGGTGAATTGGAGTATGTGGTGGAAAAGATCTTGGACTCCCGTGTTTCCAGACGGAAACTTCAGTATCTGGTTAAGTGGAAAGGTTATGGCCAGGAGGATAATTCTTGGGTGACAGCATCCGATGTTCATGCTCCCGATTTGGTTCGTGCATTTCATAGTGCTCATCCAGGTCGCCCTGGTGGTTCTGGTGAGGGTTCGGTGCCCCCTCCTTAAGGGGGGGGTACTGTTGTGAATTCGGTTTGTGGGCTCCCCCGGTGGTCTGTTATGGTAGTGTCTCTTATGTGCCTTCCTCCATCTCTGATTACCTGTCGCCACCCTCTAGGGGAGTTTCCTATTTAAGGCTGCTTGGCTGTTAGTCACATGCCGGCCAACAATGTGCTAGTAGCATTCTGTTGCATTCACCTGCCTCAAGTTCCAGTTCAGCTAAGTTTAATTTTGTTTCTTGTTTTGCTATTTTTGTCCAGCTATCTGCAATGTGACTCTTCAGTGCTGGAAGCTCTTGTGGACAGAAAATTACTACTCCAGTGGCATGAGTTGTCACTGGAGTTTAAAGTAATTTCTGGATGGTGTTTTTGAATAGTGATTTTTAGGTCGACCATGAAGTAACTCTTTCCTGTCCTTCTGCTATCTAGTAAGCGGACCTCACTGTGCTAAATCTGCTGTTCATCCTACGTATGTCATTTCCTCTGAACTCACCGTCAATATCTGTGGGGGCCTACTATCATCTTTTGGGGTTCCTCACTGGAGGTAAGGCAGGCCTGTATATTCCTCTTATAGGGGTAGTTAGATCTCCGGCTGGCGCGTGGTGTCTAGGGCATCGTAGGTACATCCCCCGGCTACTGTAAGTGTTGGGTCAGGTTCAGGTCACGGTCGACCTTAGTTTCCATCACCCGAGAGCTAGTCCGTTTTGTATTTTTGTTTCCCATGGTCATTGGGGTAACCATAACAGACTCGCTTCTGGACCAGAGTGATAAGGAGGTCATTCTCGATTAGATAATCCTCCCGTTGTGAAACCTAAAAATTAAAGAAAGTCATTAAAGTTTGCTCAATTAACATAAGTAAAAGAAAGAAAAAAGATGCTGGGAAATGGCATGAATAGGAAAGTCAACATACAAAAGGATTCCAGAAGAAAAAAGTAAAGAAATACGAGTGGAAAGAAAGGAAGATTCAAGAATATTACACTGAGGACAGTCAGCCTTGTATACGTACCCGCTGCCGTCTTTCCACCGGACCTTGACTCCGCTGCTCCTGCCCTGTCTCTGCCGCAGTAGAAGAGCTCTAAAAAAACGAAAAAATCAAATTGTCACATGTGTCGATGTGACAGTGAATACTTAACAATCTGACGAGGCAAGTACTCACCTCACTGACATGCTCCACTTCCGACTGTCCTGGACGAAACTCCTCATCAGAAGAAGAAGCAGAGGACATTCTGATGCATGTAGAAAGAAAGAAATGGCAGAAATTAGGACATGTAGAGACAGAAAATAGAAAATAAAGGCATTGGCTAGGATATACTCACATTGTTCAGGGTCTTGTTTTCCTCCAAGATGTAGCCTGTCTGTGTCTCGTCTGCTTCAGAGTCTGGTGAGAAGTGACCTGCAACCGTCCACACCCTCCCTTTATCACCTTGATGGTGGGGGGTGGCTTATCAGTGTCTAGACATGTTTTTCTCAATTGAAACGCATGCGTTCAAAAACGCAACAAAACGCATGTGCTTAAAAATGCATGCGTTTACATTGACAGCAATGCGTTATTTTGTCGCAATCCTTGCGCAATCGAACGCATGCGTTTCCTGGCGGCAAATAGACGCCTCTAGAAATTACTACATGTTGCATTTCCGCGCCAAGCCGCAAACGACGAGACGACGCATGCGTCGTCAAACGCGGCAAAACGCGAACAAAAAAAACGCATGAGTTTTTAATGTTGAATATAGGAATACACGACGCATGCGTTTATATGCGGCCCAGTGGTGAACGGCCCAGTCACAGACCAGACTTCCCATTGAGAATCTTTGCTAAGACTTGAAAACTGCTATTCAAAGATGCCTACATCCAATCTCACTGAGCTAGATTGCAAAGAAGAATGGACAGAATGACACTTCTAGATGTGTAAAGCTGGTAGAGACACCCAAAAACACCTATGGGTTAGTTTACACTAGGCATTTTTTCAGTATTTTTTCTGCAGGAAAACCTGATAAAGAAAAGAGAGGAATATAGCCCGCTCCCCAGCAGCCTTAGTGGGTGCACGGAACTCCATCCTGTCCGTGATTAGAAGATAAACTTGTGATGTTCCTGCTCCGTCAATAAAATTAAAGTTTTTTTCAAATTGATTAATACATTTTTCTAAGTTCCTAAACTGCACTAATGGCGGGGAAGATACAGATACTTTCCCTGCCATGAGTGCGGTTCAGGAGCTTTGAAAAATGTTTTAATCAATTTGAATAAAATTAGAATGTTATTAAAGGAGCAGGAACATCGCAAGCTTATCAACAAAACCTGATCTTTTGGCAAGAAAGAAGCTGCAGATAAAAAGCATGTTTTCCTTGGGTTTTCTTGCTGCGGTTTTGGCGTGCTAGATTTGTCACTTGTGCAAGCTAATAAAATTTAGTGTTGAAAAAAAAAGTCCTAATCCATAGAATCAGGTTTTGGCACAAAAACCGCAGCAAAACATGATACCTGCTTTTTTGGTGCGTTTTTTTCACCACCCATTCAAGTCAATGGGTGAAAAACACTGAAAAAAGTGACATGCTCTATGTCCAAAAAAACCATGCAAAGTACAAAATACCGAGGACAAAAAAAAATGAATGTGCATGAGATTTCTGAAATCTCATAGGTTTTGCTGGTACTGTAAAATGAAGCTGAAAATTAGCATAAAAATGCAGCAAAAACAGCTAGTGTGAACTTAGCCTAGTAATTACAGGAAAAGGTGGTGCTACAAAGTGTTGAATCGGGGGATGAATACAAATGTAGGTGACAATTTTCAGATTTATAGTATTAAAATTATTAGAAAACCATCTATCAATACCTTTCCACGTCACAAATACTTGCTACATTGTGTTGGTATATCACATTAAATCCCCAAAATATATATTTAAAGGGAACCTGTGAGCAGGATGGTGCACAGTAACCTAAAGACATTGTCAGGTCGGCGCCGTTATACTGATTAGCCCGGGGTGACACTTGCGAGTTCAATGCGAGAAACTCGCATCAATACCCGTAACTGCCGCCGGCACGAGGGACCAAACTGTGCGGCTGCATAGAAATACACGCAGCCACACACTCCGGTCCCGAGTGCCGGGTATTGATGCGAGTTTCTCGCATTGAACTCGCAAGTGTCACCCAGGCCTTATAATGATACCTGGGTGAAGAAATCCGTCTTGTGGTTGTTGTGTAATCTTTATTTTCAGTTTTGAGTTACTGATATGTCCATGCTCCAGGGGGGCTTCATGTGGGGCTCTGCTTAGGTATTCATGTATATGGCCTCTGACAGGTCACTGATCCCTCACTGACCTGCTCCCCTAGTTTACATAATGAATATTATATATATTAAAAAAAAAACCTCACCTTGTGCGGGCAGGCGCTGGCTGTGGTGCCTGCGCTGCATCATAATCACATGTGTCGTGTGTATTTAATCATTGTTTTCGATGGTATACATAAATTACAAAAAAAAAAAGTCTGAAAATGGCGACGTTGCACCTGCGCAGTAGAAGTTAACGGCGATCCAATAGCTGTTACTTCGCAGGTGCCGCCATCTTTTTGTCGATGCAGAACAGACTGTGTGGATAATGCAGGGACGCGTCATCCACATAAAGCAAGCAGATGGGCGGCGTCGGACCAAGAAGAGTGACGCCCCACAGGTGAGTATGATAAGTTATTTTTCAGTTCTTCCAGGTCGGGTTGGAGGCAGATATACAGCATTATAGAATGCGGTATATCAGCCCTGAAAGATGGTGGCCGCATCTCATATCTGCCTAACCTGGTGACAGGTTCCCTTTTACTCAGAACTGAAAATAAAGACTAAACAACAACCAAGGTATCATTTTAACCCCTTAGTGACGGAGCCAATTTTCTACTTAATGATCAAGCCAATTTTTACAATTCTGACCACTGTCACTTTATGAGGTTATAACTCTGGAACGCTTCAACATATAAAGGTGATTCTGACATTGTTTTCTCGTGACATATTGGACTTCATGCTAGTGGTAAAATTTCTTCGATATTACTTGAGTTTATTTATGAAAAAAATGGAAATTTGGCAAAAATGTTGAACATTTTGCAATTTTCAAACTTTTAATCTTTGTGCCCTTAAATCATAGAGTTCTGTCACACAAAATAATTAATAAATAACATTTCCCACATGTCTACTTTATATCAGCACAATTATGGAAACATATTTTTATTTTTAGGATGTTAGTTATAAGGGATAAACAGGGTTTTCCAACAAAACTTACAAAACCATTTTTTTAGGGACCATCTCACATTTGAAGTGAGTTTGGGGGGTCAATATAACAGAAAATACCCAAAAGTGACACCATTCTAAAAACTGCACCCCTCAGGCCGGCGTCACACTAGGCGTATGAAAATACGGTCCGTTTTTTACGGCCGTAATACGCAGTAAGGCCGGGGACACACTTAACGTATAAAAAAACGGTCCGTTTTTCACGGCCGAGAATCGCACAAATGTTTCAAAAACAGTGATCCGTGTGCAGTGCGAGGATGCGATTTCCTCGCATCAAATGATCCGTGTGACATCCGTGTGACATCCGTTTGGCATCCGTATGCCGAGATTTTCTCGCAAGCTTGCAAAACCGACATCTAATGGATTTATGTGCTCAAATGTTCGTTAAAACATATATACAGTATATATATATATATATATATATGTCATTGAGACACATATATATATATTCTGTATTTATATTTCATTCAGCGCGATATCTGTGAAAAGTCGGTAATTCAATTGCCGGCTTTTCATTTCTCCTGCACAAACCCGACAGGATATGAGACATGGTTTACATACAGTAAACCATCTCATATCCCCTTTTTTTTGCATATTCCACACTACTAATGTTAGTAGTGTGTATGTGCAAAATTTCAGCGCTGTAGCTGCTAAAATAAAGGGTTAAATGGCGGAAAAAATTGGCATGGGCTCCCGCGCAATTTTCTCCGCCAGAGTGGTAAAGCCAGTGACTGAGGGCAGATATTAATAGCCAGGAGAGGGTCCATGGTTATTGGCCCCCCCGTGGCTAAAAACATCTGCCCCCAGCCACCCCAGAAAAGGCACATCTGGAAGATGCGCCTATTCTGGCACTTGGCCACTCTCTTCCCACTCCCTGTAGCGGTGGGATATGGGGTAATGAAGGGTTAATGCCACCTTGCTATTGTAAGGTGACATTAAGCCAGATTAATAATGGAGAGGCGTCAATTATGTCGCCTATCCATTATTAATCCAATTGTATGAAAGGGTTAAAAAACACACACACATGATTTAAAAGTATTTTAATGAAATAAACACAGCGGTTGTTTTAATAATGTGCCAGATGTGCCTTTTCTGGGGTGGCTGGGGGCAGATGTTTGTAGCCACGGGGGGGCCAATAACCATGGACCCTCTCCTGGCTATTAATATCTGCCCTCAGTCACTGGCTTTACCACTCTGGCGGAGAAAATTGCGCGGGAGCCCACGCCAATTTTTTCCACCATTTAACCCTTTATTTTAGCAGCTACAGCGCTGAAATTTTGCACATACACACTACTAACATTAGTAGTGTGGAATATGCAAAAAAAAGGGGGATATGAGATGGTTTACTGTATGTAAACCATGTCTCATATCCTGTCGGGTTTGTGAAGGAGAGATGCAAAGCCGGCAATTGAATTACCGGCTTTTCTATAGAACACCGCTGCGTATTTCTCGCAATGCACACGCATGGTCCGTGTGTAATCCGATTTTTTCTCGCACCCATAGACTTGCATTGGCGAGTCTCGGCCGAGATACGCTGACAATCGCAGCCTGATGCGAGTTCCCTCGGATCCGAAATACGGTGGAGAAAATATCGGATGATGGGAGCTGCACCATAGATTAACATTGGGCCGAGTGCTATGCGATTTTTTATCGCATAGCACTCATCCGTATTACGGTCTAGTGTGACCCCGGCCTAATTGTCCCAAAATACTGTTCCGTATTCAATGCGAGGATGCGATTTTTACGCACAAATTTATCCGTGTGTCATCCGCATGGCTTCCGTACGGCGATTTTTTTGGCGCAGGCTTGCGAAATGGACAAATCATGGATCCATCGGCTCAAATATTCTTAAAAAAATATATACAGTCTATATATATATATATATATATATATATATATATATATATATATATATATATATATACTAGCTGTACTACCCGGCTTCGCCCGGGTTAATAACTGCTGTTAGCAAAATAGAATGTGATAACAAAAATTTATTCTGCACACAAAAACCACAAAACAAATAGATAGAAATGTAATTATAAAAAGGCAAAAACTAAGCTAATAGAAGCATTTCACAACATATATTAGCTTTGTTATACTGAGAATGTCTTTGTTGCCTATATTAACCAATCAGAGCTCAGATTAATTAACTGTAGCAAAATAGAAGCTGAGCTGTGATTGGTTGCTATTGGCAGCCTGATAAATCCCCAGCCAACAGTAAGCCCACCCCCTGGCAGTATATATTAGCTCACACATACACATAATAGACTGGTCATGTGACTGACAGCTGCCGGATTCCTATATGGTACATTTGTTGCTCTTGTAGTTTGTCTGCTTATTAATCAGATTTTTATTTTTGAAGGATAATACCAGACTTGTGTGTGTTTTAGGGCGAGTTTCATGTGTCAAGTTGTGTGTGTTGAGTTGCGTGTGGCGACATGCATGTAGAGCCTTTTGTGAGATGAGTTTTGTGTGGCGACATGCGTGTAGCAACATTTTGTGTGTCGAGTTGCATGTGACAGGTTAGTGTAGCAAGTTGTGTGCAGCAAGATTTGTGCATGGCGAGTTTTGCGCGTGGCGAGTTTTATGTGGTGCGTTTTGAGTATGTGCAAGTTTTGTGTGAGGCAACTTTTGCATGTGGTGCAACTTTTGTACATGTGGCAATTTTTCTCTGTGTGCAAGTTTTGCATGAGGTGAGTTTTCCATGAGGTGAGTTTTGCGTGAGCCTAGTTTTGCATATGGCGAGTTTTGCATGTAGCGAGTTTTGCGCGTGGCGAGTTTTGAGTGGTGACTTTTGTGTTTCGACTTTTATGTGGCGAGGTTGGTGTGTGTGTGGTGAAATGTGCGCTGAGGGTTGTATATGTGTTCAAGCACGTGGTAGTGTGTGGCGCATTTTGTGTTTGTGTTCACATCCCCGTGTGCGGTGAGTATCCCATGTCGGGGCCCCACCTTAGCAACTGTACGGTATATACTCTTTGGCGCCATCGCTCTCATTCTTTAAGTCCCCATTGTTCACATCTGGCAGCTGTCAATTTTCCTCCAACACTTTTCCCTTCACTTTTTCCCCATTATGTAGATAGGGGCAAAATTGTTTGGTGAATTGGAACGCGCGGGGTTAAAATTTCACCTCACAACATAGCCTATGACGCTCTCGGGGTCCAGACGTGTGACTGTGCAAAATTTTGTGGCTGTAGCTGCGACGGTG
The DNA here is from genome assembly GCF_051348905.1 of Ranitomeya variabilis. NCBI lineage: Eukaryota > Metazoa > Chordata > Amphibia > Anura > Dendrobatidae > Ranitomeya > Ranitomeya variabilis. Next base: position 68,477,380 of record NC_135239.1, on the reverse strand, counting down.
CAGATGCCAATCCCGGACATACACACATACATACATACACACATTCAGCTTTATATATTAGATATACCTGTGTGTCATCTCACCTATATATAGTATATATCTGTGTGTCATCTCCTCCTGTATATAGTATATACCTGTATGTCATCTCCTGCTGTATGTAGTATGTACCTGTATGTCATCTCCTCCTCTATATAGTATATACCTGTGTGTCATCTCTCCTGTATATAGTATATATCTGTGTCATCTCCTCCTGTATATAGTATATACCTGTGTGTCATCTCCTCCTGTATATAGTATATATCTGTATGTCATCTCCTCCTGTATTAGACCTCGTTCACACGTTATTTGGTCAGTATTTTTACCTCAGTATTTGTAAGCTAAATTGGCAGCCTGATAAATCCCCAGCCAACAGTAAGCCCCCCCCCCTGGCAGTATATATTAGCTCACACATACACATAATAGACTGGTCATGTGACTGACAGCTGCCGGATTCCTATATGGTACATTTGTTGCTCTTGTAGTTTGTTTGCTTATTAATCAGATTTTTATTTTTGAAGGATAATACCAGACTTGTGTGTGTCAAGTTGTGTGTGTTGAGTTGCGTGTGGCGACATGCATGTAGCGACTTTTGTGAGATGAGTTTTGTGTGGCGACATGCCTTTTGAGTATGTGCAAGTTTTGTGTGAGGCAACTTTTGCATGTGTTGCAACTTTTGTGCATGTGGCAATTTTTCCGCGTATGCAAGTTTTGCGTGTGGCGAGTTTTCCATGAGGTGAGTTTTGCACGTGTGGCGAGTTTTGCATGTGGAGAGTTTTGAGCGGCGACTTTTGTGTTTTGACTTTTGTGTTTCGACTTTTATGTGGCGAGGTTGGTGTATGTGTGGTGAAATGTGCGCTGAGGGTGGTATATGTGTTCGAGCACGTGGTAGTGTGTGGCGCATTTTGTGTGTGTGTTCATATCCCCGTGGTGGTGTGATTATCCCATGTTGGGGCCCCACCTTAGCAACTGTACAGTATATACTCTTTGGTGCCATCGCTGTCATTCTTTAAGTCCCCCTTGTTCACATCTGGCAGCTGTTAATTTGCCTCCAACACTTTTCCTTTCATTTTTTCCCCATTATGTAGATAGCGGCAAAATTGTTTGGTGAATTGAAAAGCGCGGGGTTAAAATTTCACCTCACAACATAGCTTTGACGCTCTCGGGGTCCAGACGTGTGACTGTGCAAAATTTTGTGCCTGTAGCTGCGACGCCTCCAACACTTTTCCTTTCACTTTTTCCCCATTATGTAGATAGAGGCAAAATTGTTTGGTGAATTGGAAAGCACAAGGTTAAAATTTCACCTCACAACATAGCCTATGACGCTCTCGGGGTCCAGACGTGTGACTGTGCAAAATTTTGTGGCTGTAGCTGCGACTGTTCAATGAATGGAATGCAGGGGAGTGTACTGTAGTTACCACGAATCGCGGTGATGCGCCCTCTGCTGGATGAACTCATATGAACTCGAGCGTGGGAAAATATTCTTAAAAGTTCCCAGGCTCGAGTTCATATGAGTTCATCCAGCAGAGGGCGCATCACCGCGACTCGAGGTAACTACAGTACATTCCCATGCACTCCATTCATTCACCAAGTTTTACAGGCAGGAGCACAGCTGCATTAGCAGAGCTCCTGGGTGTAAAATGATTTAACCCCTTCAGATGGATTTACAGCGTGGGACAAGACTGAATGACGGAAGGTATGGAATATTGTTGTTTGTTTTTTTTTATTTATTTCAGGTGACAAGGGTCTTCAGGTGGATTGAGAGTATAATAAAATATTACAACATCATGTGTCTTTATTTCATTAAAATAATTTTTCATAATGTGTGTGTGTTTTATTAACCATTTCGTACTATTGGATTAATAATGGATAGGTGTCACAATTGACGCCTCTCCATTATTAATCTGGCTTAATGTCACCTTACAATAGCAAGGTGACATTAACCCTTCATTACCCCATATCCCACCGCTACACGGGAGTGGGAAGAGAGTGGCTAAGTGCCAGAATAGGCGCATCTTCCAGATGTGCCTTTTCTGGGGTGGCTGGGGGCAGATGTTTTTAGCCACGGGGGGGCCAATAACCATGGACCCTCTCCTGGCTATTAATATCTGCCCTCAGTCACTGGCTTTCCCACTCTGGCGGAGAAAATTGCGCGGGAGCCCACGCCAATTTTTTCCGGGATTTAACCCTTTAATTTAATAGCTGGAGACCCCAAATTTTACACAGAGACACTTGTTACATTAGTAAAGAGGAATATGTAATAAAAGAAGGGATATGAGATGGTTTACTGTATGTAAACCATGTCTCATATCCTGTCGGGTTTGTGAATGAGAGAGCAAAAGCCGGCAATTGAATTACCGGCTTTTCTGCTATCTAGCGCTGCATTAAATATAAATATATATATATATATATATATATATATATATATATATATATATGTGTGTCTCACTGACATATATATATATATATACACACACACACATTCTATGTGTACACATTTATTCTACCTATTCTATTCTGTCAGTGTGATTTTACTGTACAACGCACTGAATTGCCGGCTTTTCAATAACACCGCTGTGTATTTCTCGCAAGTCACACTGCTGGTCCGTATGTAATCCGTATTTTCCTCGCCCCCATTGACTTTCATTGGCGGATTTTTGCGCAATACGCTGACAAACACAGCATGCTGCGATTTTCTACGCCCGTAACATGCCGTATATTATGGATGCGTAATATACGGCAGATAGGAGCTGCCCCATAGAGAATCATTGGGCCGTGTGCAATGCGTATTTTCTGGACATATTTTCTGCGCTCATACGTCTGTAAAACTCGCTAGTGTGACGCTGGCCTCAAGGTGCGCAAAACCACATTCAAGAAGTTTATTAACCCTTCAGGTGCTTCACGAGAACTATAGCAATGTGGAAGGAAAAAATTAACATTTTACTTTTCTCACAAAAAATGTAATTTGGAACCAAACTTTTTTATTATGACAAGGGTATCAGGAGAAAATGGACCACAAAATTTGTTGTGCAATTTCTCCTGAGTACACCAATACCCCATATGTGGGGGTAACCGTGAACCACTGTTTGGGCGCATGGCAGAGCTCAGAAGGGAGGGAGCACTGTTTGACTTTTTGAACATAAAATTGGCTGGAATCAATGTCGGGCGCCATGTCAGGTTTGGAGACCTCTGATGTGCCTACACAGCGGAAACTCCCAATTCTAACTCCGGCGGTTGTTAAGGGGTTAATCATCAGTAGGTTACTGTGCACAATCCTGCTGACAGGTTCCATTTAAGTTTGTGGGTGTAATGGGAATAAAGTGTGGAAAAGTTGACAGGGTATGAATACTCTCTCAATGACCTGTAGCGCCCCTCCTGTCCTGTGTACTGGGTGTAACTCTCAGTATAGGAATAGTACTGTGTGTACACTGATAGGTTCAGAGCCGCAGGATTATGCGGCATCTCCCAATACGGGCATATGGAAGTACTGCGGTCTCCAAGGGCCACACAGCCAGCAGGGTGCCGCCGCGGCTCCCTCACACTACGGCTATATATGCTGCCGAGTGCGACAGGCTGGCGAGACACAGCTCAGACGAGGCACCACCCTCATTTCTACACCGCCATCGTGTGGCCATTGTGAATAATACAATTTCTCGATCATTTCCAGACAAATGTTTTCTCAGGAACTGACGACATTGAACTGGAAGCGGCCATCTTTGTTACGGGAATACCTCATTAAGTTGATGGTGTCACTGAAGTAGGCGTGGACCGTGCGTTCCAGGCGCCGGCTGATGACGTCACGGATGATGGGTTGAGTTTCATTTGAAAAAGTGCCCGGTAAATAAACGACTGTATGAGAAGAGGCGGAGGACGGCGGCCGCAGTGTGATGTGAGTGCGGCCACCTGGGAGAATCACGGGAGGGCGGGACAGCGAGCACCGGGGCCTGGGCTGTGAGTAGTGAGTGTGGCTGCTGGAAGTCCGGCTGCGGTGCCCGGTGTACTGGCTGCTACCGAGCTCCGCACTCCCTGTATGTACATCTGACTGCAGCGGGAGCCAGTGCAAACACTGTGCCTGTACCCCTAATGATGGGCTGATTCCCGGGGACGGACCCTGTACCCCCTAATGATGGGCTGATTCCCGGGGACGGACCCTGTACCCCCTAATGATGGGCTGATTCCCAGGGACGGACCTTGTACCCCCTAATCCTCTGATTCCCGGGGATGGACCCTGTACCCCTAATGATGGGCTGATTCCCGGGGACGGACCCTGTACCCCCTAATGATGGGCTGATTCCCAGGGACGGACCTTGTACCCCCTAATCCTCTGATTCCTGGGGACGGACCCTGTACCCCCTAATGATGGGCTGATTCCCAGGGACGGACCTTGTACCCCCTAATCCTCTGATTCCCGGGGATGGACCCTGTACCCCTAATGATGGGCTGATTCCCAGGGACGGACCCTGTACCCCTAATGATGGGCTGATTCCCGGGGACGGACCCTGTACCCCCTAATGATGGGATGATTCCAGGGGGATGGACCCTGTACCCCCTAATCATCCTCTGATTCCCCTAATGATGGGCTGATTCCCAGGGACGGACCCTGTACCCCCTAATGATGGGCTGATTCCCGGGGACGGACCCTGTACCCCCTAATGATGGGCTGATTCCCAGGGACGGACCTTGTACCCCCTAATCCTCTGATTCCCGGGGATGGACCCTGTACCCCTAATGATGGGCTGATTCCCGGGGACGGACCCTGTACCCCCTAATGATGGGCTGATTCCCAGGGACGGACCTTGTACCCCCTAATCCTCTGATTCCTGGGGACGGACCCTGTACCCCCTAATGATGGGCTGATTCCCAGGGACGGACCTTGTACCCCCTAATCCTCTGATTCCCGGGGATGGACCCTGTACCCCTAATGATGGGCTGATTCCCAGGGACGGACCCTGTACCCCTAATGATGGGCTGATTCCCGGGGACGGACCCTGTACCCCCTAATGATGGGATGATTCCAGGGGGATGGACCCTGTACCCCCTAATCATCCTCTGATTCCCCTAATGATGGGCTGATTCCCAGGGACGGACCCTGTACCCCCTAATGATGGGCTGATTCCCAGGGACGGACCCTGTACCCCCTAATGATGGGCTGATTCCCAGGGACGGACCCTGTACCCCCTAATGATGGGCTGATTCCCAGGGACGGACCCTGTACCCCCTAATGATGGGCTGATTCCCAGGGACGGACCCTGTACCCCCTAATGATGGGCTGATTCCCAGGGACGGACCCTGTACCCCCTAATGATGGGCTGATTCCCAGGGACGGACCCTGTACCCCCTAATGAAGGGCTGATTCCCAGGGACGGACCCTGTACCCCCTAATGATGGGCTGATTCCAGGGGGATGGACCCTGTACCTCCTAATCATCCTCTGATTCCCCTAATGATGGGCTGATTCCCAGGGACGGACCCTGTACCCCCTAATGAAGGGCTGATTCCCGGGGACAGACCCTGTACCCCCTAATGATGGGCTGATTCCCGGGGACGGACCTTGTACCCCCTAATCCTCTGATTCCCGGGGACGGACCCTGTACCCCCTAATGATGGGCTGATTCCAGGGGGATGGACCCAGTACCCCCTAATCATCCTCTGATTCCCCTAATGATGGGCTGATTCCCAGGGACGGACCCTGTACCCCCTAATGATGGGCTGATTCCTGGGGATGAACCCTGTACCCCCTAATCATCCTCTGATTCCCAGGGACGGACCCTGTACCCCCTAATGATGGGCTGGTTCCTGGGGACGGACCCTGTACCCCCTAATGATGGGCTGATTCCCAGGGATGAACCCTGTACCCCTAATGATGGGTCAACTCCCGGGGTCTGGGCCCTGTACCCACTAATCACCTGATTCTTGGGGTCGAGTCCCTGTACCCACTAATGATCGACTGGTTCCTGGGGGGTGCACCCTGTACCCCCTAATGATGGGCTGATTCCAGGGGGATGGACCCTGTACCCCCTAATCATCCTCTGATTCCCCTAATGATGGGCTGATTCCCAGGGACGGACCCTGTACCCCCTAATGATGGGCTGATTCCCAGGGGCGGACCCTGTACCCCTAATGATGGGCTGATTCCCGGGGACGGACCCTGTACCCCCTAATGAAGGGCTGATTCCCAGGGACGGACCCTGTACCCCCTAATGATGGGCTGATTCCAGGGGGATGGACCCTGTACCTCCTAATCATCCTCTGATTCCCCTAATGATGGGCTGATTCCCGGGGACGGACCCTGTACCCCCTAATGATGGGCTGATTCCCGGGGACGGACCCTGTACCCCCTAATGATGGGCTGATTCCCGGGGACGGACCTTGTACCCCCTAATCCTCTGATTCCTGGGGACGGACCCTGTACCCCCTAATGATGGGCTGATTCCAGGGGGATGGACCCAGTACCCCCTAATCATCCTCTGATTCCCCTAATGATGGGCTGATTCCCAGGGATGGACCCTGTACCCCCTAATGATGGGCTGATTCCTGGGGATGGACCCTGTACCCCCTAATCATCCTCTGATTCCCAGGGACGGACCCTGTACCCCCTAATGATGGGCTGATTCCTGGGGACGGACCCTGTACCCCCTAATGATGGGCTGATTCCCAGGGATGAACCCTGTACCCCTAATGATGGGTCAACTCCCGGGGTCTGGACCCTGTACCCACTAATCACCTGATTCTTGGGGTCCAGTCCCTGTACCCACTAATGATCGACTGGTTCCTGGGGGGTGCACCCTGTACCCCCTAATGATCGGCTGGTTCCTGGGGCCAGACCCTGTACCCCCTAATGATCGGCTGGGGCCGGACGCTGTACCCCCTATGATGGGCTGATTCCTGGGGGATGGACCCTGTACCCCTAATGATCGGCTGGTTCCTGGGGCCAGACCCTATACCCCCTAATGATCAGCTGTGGCCGGACCCTGTACCCCCTATGATGGGCTGATTCCCGGGGGATGGACCCTGTACCCCTAATGATCGGCTGGTTCCTGGGGCCAGACCCTATACCCCCTAATGATCAGCTGGGGCCGGACCCTGACCCTGTACCCCTAATAATGGACTGGCTCCTGGGGTGTCGCACCCTGTACCCTCTAATGATCGTTTTCAGTCTTTTTCTTGTGGTACTTATGTCAAAAAGTGGGGTCTGCTGTAGTTCTGAGATTTCTGCTACAAGTATTACAGTTTTCTAGCTTGCATTGTATCCTCCCTAACATTGAGATTGTCAAGGAGGAAAATTTGTGGAATGCTGGAATTCACAGGATGGAGACATGTAAGGCCTCTTTCACATTTCCGTCTTTTAGCTCCCGTCGAAATCCGTCGATTTTTGAAAAAATGGGATCCTGCAAATTTTTCTGCAGGATCCTGTTTTTCCCATAGACTTGTATTAGCGACGGATTGTGACGGATGGCCATCCGTTTAAACCGTCGTGCACCAAATCCGTCAGAAAATTGCTGTCCGTCGGGCGGAGAAAACGTTCAGGGGAACGTTTTTTCTGCACGTCGGAAAATTCGCTCAGCGACGGGTCCTGTGCTGCCTGTCGTCGGGTATAATGGAAGCTTATGGGCACAAGATACGTCACTGACTGTGAAAAGCAGGAATCCAGTGACGTATCCCGTTTTTCTATTCTGAGCATGCCCGGAAGGATTTTCTAGTCCGGGGAAAATCTCTCTTCTCTCTCTCCAGAATTTTCTACATTCAAATTCGGGCAGCACCTAATTCGACGCATCCGTCAAAAAAACTGGATGCGTTACATCCGTTTTCCATTATTTTTAAGACATCCGTCGATACGTCACATCGACGCATTCTGACGGCTGCCTGCCGACGGAAGTGTGAAAGAAGCCTTAGGCTAGGTTCACATTGCGTTAATGGGTGTCCGCTAGCGGACTCCGTTACATGGCGAAATTCTCGCAATTAACGCCATGTAACGGGTCCGTTAGCGCACCCATTGACAGCAATGTGCTAACGGGTTGCCAACGCATCGCTAGCGCATGCCATTTTCGGCACGCACTAGCGATGTGCCGTTATTTTCTGACGGACCTCGGACGCTGCAAGGGTGCACCCGAGATCCGTTCCTCGCTAGCGCAGATCAGGGATCTGCGCTAGCGGGATCGGCAAACGCGATCCCTATAGATACATTGCGTTAGCGCAATCCGCTAGCGCTATGCGCTTAACGGATTGCCCTAACGCAATGTGAACCTAGCCTTACTGATCTACAAATGATGAAAGGATGGAAACAACATTTTCAAAACATCCTGCTGTATTAAAGGGATCCTGTCAGCAGGATTGTGCACAGTAACCTACAGACAGTGTCACGTTGGCGCTGTTATACTGAATACAATGATATTTTGGTTGATGAAATCCGTTTTGTGGTTCTTGTGTAATCAGTGATAGAAGTTTTCAGTTAATGAGATGCCCGTGCTCCATGGCAGGACTGTAGGCAGAGTCTTATCTTCCTGCTCTAAGCCAGAGAAACCAAGAAGAGACCTGTCCACAGGCCGCCCGAAGCACAAACATGTTCCTCATCATAAATACAGACTGTGCTTCGGGGCGGCCTGTGGACAGGTCTCTCTTTGGTTTCTGTGGCTTAGAGCAGGAAGATAAGACTCTGCCTACAGTCCTGCCATGGAGCACGGGCATCTCAATAACTGAAAACTTCTATCATGATTACACAAGAACCACAAGATGGATTTCTTCACCCAAGGTATCATTTTAATCAGTATAACAGTGCGAACGTGGCAATGCATGTAGGTTACTGAGCAAAATCCTGCTGACAGGTTCACTTTAATTCCGAGTGCCATGTGCTGAAATCCCCGCTCATACATCTTTGACTGATATCAATGAGGTTATTAATGTCTGAGGAAAGTTCTGCCATGCTGAATGCACTTGGGCAAATCATCATCTGCTGCTGGCAGCTCCTTTTGCGATTGCCAATAATGTTGTCCTAGATGATGTCAATGGAAGACCCATCCTGAGACGCCGCAGGCCATGGTACATTTAGGCCACACGGGCTGCTCTCAGTTGTACAAGCAACATGCTGCCTGGTGTTGTGTTGAAGAACGGCTCTTGGGACACGTTGGTGAAAAGTACGTTCCACGACTGAATCAATGTGAGGCTGGGATGACTCATCTGAGCAAATTGGTCCAATTTATGCTAGTCTCCCGCTGATTAGAGTCTGATCATGGTGTGATCCGATTTTCTCAGATGTGGAGAAGATCATCTGAGTGCTGTCCGATTTTTTTTTTTTTCCTCAGACTCCGTTTGAGGGAAAAAAATTGGATATGTGCACAGCCCCATAGAATAATATTTGTCCGTGTGTGATCCAATGTCTTGTCAAACTGTACTCGGACCGAAAATCTGATCATCTGCAGGAGCCCTCAGGCCGAGCTGTTAGTGTACCTGGACTGGAGACCAGAGGGTTTTGGTTACTGTATACGGTATATTATGGCCCCTGTACCATTATCCCAGGAGTAGGACCGGTTCCCTCATGAAGGCTTCTTCATGGCATTGCCCATGTGGTTTCCAGACCAATCTCTAGCTATCATTGCATGCAGGACTACTCACTGAAGGGGATAGACCTCCAGTCCAGCCTCCATTGCTGTCTTTCTTTGCGCTGTGATAGCCATCGAGAGCAGTGGCGTGAAGTCAATGTAGCATCTTCATGAGGGAACATCACACAAAACTTACTCTTGGGATTATGGTGTGGGGTGACGTAATGTACGGTAGCCAGACTCCTCACCTACATTCCAGGTACACTAACTGCTCAGCGTCACATTGATTTGGCCTTGGAACCAGTAGCCATTTCTCCAAAGTGTCCCATGAGCCGTTTTTCAACATGATGAATGTCAGGTCACATTGTGCTGCACACATCTGGCCGCAGAAAAAAGCTAATCTGGTGGAGTCAGGTGTCGGACCCCTCTGCGATCTGATATCGGTGACCTGTCCTGGACAATCCCTCTAATGTAGTTTCCTCACCACACTTCCATCAACACCACACCGCAGATGTTGTCTGGTTGGATCCAGACCCAGGACCTCAGAGCTGCAGGGGCAATGAAGGGGCAGGCAAGCTCTATCTCTATATGTCCAATATTCTGAAAAAGCATAATGTATGTGTAGTTAATATATATTTCTTTTCCTCTTCAGACATCTGTGTCTTATTTTTTTTTTTCATCTGTGACATCTTCAGCTCACACTTGGCTGCAGTTATGGATAAACTCACGTTTCCTCAATTTCCTCTAATGGACTTGGTAAATTTTTTCCGCCAGAATATTCTAACAGGAGCCGAAGCTAAAAATTTTACCAAAAGTGACCTTTACCCTAATCCCAAGGTAAAGTAGTGGTTACTTCTCTATTTGGACTTGTACTTATTACTGCTCTGGTTTTGTGGGGGAAATGAGACATGGAGCGGTGGTGACTCGAACATAGAATTCGAGCACACCGAATATGCTCTATTAGCCCTCGAGCATGGCGGATAACCCCTTCTCCAAGCACGATCGCTCATCACTATCTGTGACTGTTCTGGGCAGTACGCGCGTGCTGTTCTTGATCTCACTAATGTTGTGTCTCCATTTACAGCCAGAATGGAACCAGAAGCTCTTCATGAGGGTGCTGCAGAAAGTCTACAATGTTGGCATAGAGCAGTTTTATATGGTATGTCTCTATGGAATTCCTTTGGCCGTTTGCTCACTGAAGACTTAAGGGAACACTTGTTTCGCAAAAAAAAATATAGGTAGCAAAGTTTTCTCAAAATCCTCATAATGGACTTCATCGACATGTTGATTCTGTTCTGAGACCTCCTGAAAAAGCGCCCAGGAAACGCTCAAAAGAAAGAACATGCAATTCTATGGAAAACCAGCTTTCTGTTCATATGTTCAGGCTTTTGAACGTCTTTTAACCACTTGGCATCTTTTGTAGCTTGAAGTGGTTAAAAGAAAAGACTGCTCCATTCTTCAGGTGAGTTCTTCTAAGACGCTCTTCTACTTTACAATACAAGAAGGCTCAGAAGACGTCTGGGCATCTTTTTGAGCATTTTCACTTCAGAAACCTCTAGCAGTGTCTCCATTGTTGAATAGAGGAAAAAAAAATGCCCCAAGACCCTCAGGAAATGGCCAAAAAGATGAAAAAACGTCAACTTGTCCTGAAGCGTCTTCCTTTTAGAATACCTTGTAGGAGACGTCGTGTGCCCAGGCCCAGCACTGGTGGGGTGATCACAGCCTTACTGATACAACTAGAGCCGGGTCTGATCTGCCGATGGTTCATTATTCACTTACATCACAGTAATAAGTCATTTTTTTATTTCCATAATTCATTTCATATATTCCAGGTACCGGTGGGTTTAGACATCCAGTACCCTCATCTGATGGAAGGCTTCGCCCCTGTGGCTTGTATTGTGAAGCTCATGTATGTATACCTTTATACATAGGATTATTGTAGTAAATCCCTATTTGTAGTAGGACGCCATGAGATTTTCAACATTAAAATGTTTTTCCTAGCCCATGATTGCCACCCGTGATAATGGTGGGCTCTGATCTGTGGTAGATTTGAATGGCTCGATTTGCCCTCAGTGTAATGGCTATTTCACAGGCACTTTACCAGTGAAATGGCAATGACTCTTTACTGGCTTTTCCAATCAATTAGTGGAAGTGGTGATTGTGAAGCTCATATGCTCATTAACCCCTTCCCGACCTTTGACGCATACGCTGCGTCATGAAAGTCTGTGCCTTCCCGACCTATGACGCAGCGTATGCGTCATGGAATGATCGCGTCCCTGCAGATCGGGTGAAGGGGTTAATTCCTATTTTACCCGATCTGCAGGGAGAGGGGGAGTGGTGCTTCAGCCCAGGGGGGGTGGCTTCACCCCCCCGTGGCTACGATCGCTCTGATTGGCTGTTGAAAGTGAAACTGCCAATCAGAGCGATTTGTAATATTTCACCTAAAAAACTGGTGAAATATTACAATCCAGCCATGGCCGATGCTGCAATATCATCGGCCATGGCTGGAAATATTCACGTGACCCCCCCCACACCCACCGATCGCCCCCCCAGGCCTCTGTTATGGGGTCCGGTCCCCTCCGTCCGCCTGCCGGCTCCCCCGTCCTCCTGTCCGCTCCCTCCTTGTTAGTATTCACCCCCCCTGTGCTCCGATTACCCCCCCTGTGCTCCGATCACCCCCCCCCACCACCCCTTCATACTTACCGATCCTCCCGGTGTCCGGCCGTCTCCTCGCTGGGCGCCGCCATCTTGGAAAATGGCCGGCGCATGCTCAGTGCGCCCGCCGAATCTGCCAGTCGGCAGATTCCTTACAGGTACATTTTGATCGCTGTGGTAGGTTCTATCACAGCGATCAAAATAAAAAAAATAATAAATACCCCCCCCCCCCCCTTTATCACCCCCATAGGGACAATAATAAAATAAAGAAATTTTTTTTTTTTCTTTTTCCACTAGGGTTAGGGTTAGAACTAGGGTTAGAACTAGGGGTAGGGTTAGGGGTAGGGTTAGGGTTACGGGTAGGGTTAGGGGTAGGGTTATGGCATGTGCACACAGAGCGGATCGGCCGCGGATCGGCAGCGGATCCGCAGCGGATACGCAGCGGATACGCAGCGGATACGCAGCGGATTGGCAGCGGATACGCAGCGGATCCGCAGCGGATCGGCAGCGGATATGCAGCGGATCCGCAGTGGATCGGCCGCGGATACGCAGCAGATCGGCAGCAGATACGCAGCGGATTGGCCGCGGATTCGCAGCGGATTGGCCGCGGATCCGCAGCGGATTGGCTGCTGCGAATTCGAAGCAGTTTTCCATCAGGTTTACAGTACCATGTACACCTAAGGAAAACCAAATCCGCTGTGCCCATGGTGCGGAGAATTCCATGCAGAATCGCTGCGTTGTATTTTCCGCAGCATGTCAATTCTTTGTGCGGATTCCGCAGCGTTTTACACCTGTTCCTCAATAGGAATCCGCAGGTGAAATCCGCACAAAAAAACACTGGAAATCCGCTGTAAATCCGTAGGTAAAACGCAGTGCCTTTTACCTGCGGATTTTTCAAAAATCGTGCGGAAAAATCTCACACGAATCCGCAAAGTGGGCACATAGCCTTAGGGTTAGGGTTGGAATTAGAGTTAGGGTACCGTCTCACAGTGGCACTTTGGTCGCTACGACGGTACGATCCGTGACGTTCCAGCGATATCCATACGATATCGCTGTGTCTGACACGCAGCAGCGATCAGGGACCCTGCTGAGAATCGTACGTCGTAGCAGATCGTTTGGAACTTTCTTTCGTCGCTGGATCTCCCGCTGTCATCGCTGGATCGTTGTGTGTGACAGCGATCCAGCGATGCATTCACTTGAAACCAGGGTAAACATCGGGTTACTAAGCGCAGGGCCGCGCTTAGTAACCCGATGTTTACCGTGAAAAAAAAAAAAAAACGTACATACTCACATTTCGGTGTCCTTCAGGTCCCTTGCCGTCTGCTTCCCGCTATGACTGTCTGCCGGCCGGAAAGTGAGAGCACAGCACAGCAGTGACGTCACCGCTGCGCTCTGCTCTCACTGTATGGCGGCACTCAGTCAGAGCGGGAAGCAGACGGCAAGGGACCTGAAGGACACCGAAATGTGAGTATGTACGTTTTTTTTTTTTTTACTTTTACGCTGGTAACCACGGTAAACATCGGGTTACTAAGCGCGGCCCTGCGCTTAGTAACCCGATGTTTACCCTGGTTACCTGGGACCTTGGCATCGTTGGTCGCTGGAGAGCGGTCTGTGTGACAGCTCCCCAGCGACCACACAATGACTTTCCAACGATCACGGCCAGGTCGTATCGCTGGTCGTGATCGTTGGTAAATCGTTATGTGAGACGGTACCCTTAGGGTTGGAATTAGGGCTAGGGTTGGAAATAGGGTTAAGATTAGGCTTGTGGTTAGGGTTAAGGATAGGGTTAGGGTTGTGTTGGGGTTACAGTTGTGGGTAGGGTTGGGATTAGGGTTAGGATTAGGGTTGGATTTAGGGTTACGGGTGTGTTGGGGTTAGGGTTGTGGTTAGGGGTGTGTTGGGGTTAGGGTTGTGATTATGGTTATGGCTACAGTTGGGATTAGGGTTAGGGGTGTGTTGGGGTTAGTGTTGAAGTTAGAATTGAGGGGTTTCCACTGTTTAGGCACATCAGGGGTCTCCAAATGCAACATGGCGCCACCATTGATTCCAGCCAATCTTGCGTTCAAAAAGTCAAATGGTGCGCCCTCCCTTCCAAGCCCCGACGTGCGCCCAAACAGTGGTTTACCCCCACATATGGGATACCAGCGTACTCAGGACAAACTGGGCAACAACTATTGGGGTCCAATTTCTCCTGTTACCTTTGCAAAAAAAAAAAAATTACTTGCTAAAACATAATTTTGAGGAAAGAACAATTATTTTTTATTTTCACGGCTCTACGTTATAAACTTATGTGAAACACTTGGGGGTTGAAAGTGCTCACCACACATCTAGATAAGATCCTTTTGGGGTCTTGTTTCCAAAATGGGGTCACTTGTGGGGTGTTTCTACTGTTTAGGCACATCAGGGGCTCTGCAAATGCAACATGACGCCCGCAGACCATTCCATCAAAGTCTGCATTTCAAATGTCACTACTTCCCTTCCGATCCCTGACGTGCGCCCAAACAGTGGTTTACCCCCACATATGAGGTATCAGCGTACTCACAACAAACTGGGCAACAAATATTGGGGTCCAATTTCTCCTGTTACCCTTGTGAAAATAAACAATTGCTTGCTAAAACATCTTTTTTGAGGAAAGAAAAATTATTTTTTATTTTCACGGCTCTGCGTTGTAAACTTCTGTGAAGCACTTGGGGGTTGAACGTGCTCACCACACATCTAGATAAGTTCCGTGGGGGGTCTAGTTTCCAAAATGGGGTCACTTGTGGGGGGTTTCTACTGTTTAGGCACATCAGGGGCTCTGCAAACGTAACATGATTCCCGCAGATCATTCCATCAAAGTCTGCATTCCAAATCGTCACTACTTCCCTTCCGAGCCCCGCCATGTGCCCAAACAGTGGTTTACCCCCACATATGGGGTATCAGCGTACTCAGGAGAAACTGGACAACAACTTTTGGGGTCAAATTTTTCCTGTTACCCTTGGGAAAATTAAAAAATTCTGGGCTAAAAAAATATTTTTGAGGAAAGAAAACACATTTTTTATTTTCACGGCTCTGCGTTATAAACTTCTGTGAAGCACTTGGGGGTTCAAAGTGCTCACCACACATCTAGATAAGTTCCCTTGTGGGTCTAGTTTCCAAAGTGGGGTCAATTGTGGGGAGTTCCTACTGTTTAGGCACATCAGGGGCTCTGCAAATGCAACGTGACGCCCGCAGAGCATTCCATTAAAGTCTGTATTTCAAAACGTCACTACTTCCCTTCCGCTCCCCGACGTGTGCCAAAACAGTGGTTTACCCCCACATATGGGGTATCATCGTACTCAGGACAAACTGGACAACAACATTTGGGGTCCAATTTCTCCTATTATCCTTGGGAAAATAAAAAACTCCGGGCTAAAAATCATTTTTGAGGAAAGAAAAATATTTTTTTATTTTCATGGCTCTGCGTTATAAACTTCTGTGAAGCACCTGGGGGTTTTAAGTGCTCACTATACATCTAGATTAGTTCCTTGGGGGGTCTAGTTTCCAAAATGGGGTCACTTGTAGGGGAGCTCCAATGTTTAGGCACACAGGGGCTCTCCGAACGCAACATGGTGTCCACTAACGATTGGAGCTAATTTTCCATTGAAAAAGTCAAATGGCGCGCCTTCCCTTCCAAGCCTTGCCGTGCACCCAAACAGTGGTTTACCCCCACATATGAGGTATCTGCGTACTCAGGAGAAATTGCCCAACAAATTTTAGGATCCATTTTATCCTGTTGCCCATGTGAAAATGAAAAAATTGAGGCTAAAAAAAATTTTGTGTGAAAAAAAAGTACTTTTTCATTTTTACGGATCAATTTGTGAAGCACCTGAGGGTTTAAAGTGCTCACTATGCATCTAGATAAGTTCCTTGGGGGGTCTAGTTTCCAAAATGGGGTCACTTGTGGGGGAGCTCCAATGTTTAGGCACACAGGGGCTCTCCAAACCTGACATGGTGTCCGCTAACGATGGAGATAATTTTTCATTCAAAAAGTCAAATGGCGCTCCTTCCCTTCCGAGCCTTACCATGTGCCCAAACAGTAGTTTACCCCCACATATGAGGTATTGGCGTACTCAGGAGAAATTGCCCAACAAATTTTAGGATCCATTTTATTCTGTTGCCCATGTGAAAATGAAAAAATTGAGGCTAAAAGAAAATTTGTGTGAAAAAAAAAGTACTTTTTCATTTTTACGGATTAATTTGTGAAGCACCTGGGGGTTTAAAGTGCTCACTATGCTTCTAGATACGTTCCTTGGGGGGTCTAGTTTCCAAAATGGGGTCACTTGTGGGGGAGCTCCAATGTTTAGGCACACGGGGGTTCTCCAAACGCGACATGGTGTCCGCTAAAGATTGGAGCCAATTTTTCATTCAAAAAGTCAAATGGCGCTCCTTCCCTTCCGAGCCCTGCCGTGCGCCCAAACAGTGGTTTACCCCCACATATGAGGCATCAGCGTACTCAGGACAAATTGGACAACAACATCCGTGGTCCAGTTTCTCTTTTTACCCTTGGGAAAATAAAAAAATTGTTGCGAAAAGATCATTTTTGTGACTAAAAAGTTAAATGTTAATTTTTCTCCTATTTGTTGCTTCTGCTGCTGTGAAACACCTGAAGGGTTAATAAACTTCTTGAATGTGGTTTTGAGCACCTTGAGGGGTGCAGTTTTTAGAATGGTGTCACTTTTGGGTATTTTCAGCCATATAGAACCCTCAAACTGACTTCAAATGTGAGGTGGTCCCTAAAAAAAATGGTTTTGTAAATTTTGTTGTAAAAATGAGAAATCACTGGTCAAATTTTAACCCTTATAACTTCCTAGCAAAAAAAAATTTTCTTTCCAAAATTGTGCTGATGTAAAGTAGACATGTGGGAAATGTTATTTATTAACTATTTTGTGTCACATAACTCTCTGGTTTAACAGAATAAAAATTCAAAATGTGAAAATTGCTAAATTTTCAAAATTTTCGCCAAATTTCCGTTTTTTTCACAAATAAACTCAGAAATTATCGACCTAAATTTACCACTAACATGAAGCCCAATATGTCACGAAAAAACAATCTCAGAACCGCAAGGATCCGTTGAAGCGTTCCTGAGTTATTACCTCATAAAGGGACACTGGTCAGAATTGCAAAAAATGGCAAGGTCATTAAGGCCAAAATAGGCTGGGTCATGAAGGGGTTAACGGTCTAGTATCCATTTGCTATGCTGCTTGCTACCTGTGGCACTGCTGCGTGTGTGGTGTTACTTTTTGCTCAATGTGCTGGGCCTCTGTCTACTCTTTGTGCTGCTCTCTATCTCTGGTGCTGCTGCATACGCTCTCCCGCTCTTTCCCTGGTGCTGCTGCGTGCGCTATACAGCTCTCTATCTCTGGTGCTGCTGCGTGCGCTCTACCGCTCTCTTTCCCTGGTGCTGCTGCGTGCGTTATACAGCTCTCTATCTTTGGTGCTGCTGCGTGCGCTCTACCACTCTCTAATTCTGGTGCTGCTGCGTGCACTCTGGTGCTGCTGTGTGCGCTCTACCACTCTCTATCCCTGGTGCTGCTGTGTGCGATCTACCGCTCTCTATCCCTGGTGCTGCTGTGTGCGATCTACCGCTCTCTATCCCTGGTGCCGCTGTGTGCTATCTACCGCTCTCTATCCCTGGTGCCGCTGTGTGCGATCTACCGCTCTCTATCCCTGGTGCCGCTGTGTGCGATCTACCGCTCTCTATCCCTGGTGCTGCTGTGTGCGATCTACCGCTCTCTATCCCTGGTGCTGCTGTGTGCGATCTACCGCTCTCTATCCCTGGTGCTGCTGTGTGCGATCTACCGCTCTCTATCCCTGGTGCTGCTGTGTGCGATCTACCACTCTCTGTCCCTGGTGCTGTTGTGTGCGATCTACCGCTCTCTGTCCCTGGTGCTGCTGTGTGCGATCTACCGTTCTCTGTCCCTGGTGCTGCTGCTCTACCCCTTAGTGCTGCTGCATGCACTATATCTCTCTATCCCTGGTGGTGCTGTGGCGTGCACTGTGCCTTCACCAGGTGATGCTGCTGCATGCACTATATCTCTCTATCCCTGGTGGTGCTGTGGCGTGCGCTGTGCCTTCACCAGGTGGTGCTGCTGTGTGCACTATGCGCTCCTTCCCCCTGGTGGTGCTCCGGCTGCAATGCTATGCTGCGCCCTTCCCTCAGTGGTGCTCCTGCTGCGCCGCCGTACCCTCTCCCTGGTGCTGCTGCATGCTGTGGGCTGCGCTCGTCTAATCCCTTGGTGATATTCTCCTTTGGACAACTTGTGCTTCCCAGAAAAGCATAATTGTATTGGGAACTCTGCATTAAAAGATCCAGTTATCAGTTTTACTTCCATATCTGTCTGTAATCCTCTTTATTATACTCTGGTAACTGATTCTGTTCTGTCGGTATAATATAGGGACCGCTTCTTGCCGCTGTGCCTCATATATGACTTTCACTCATCTGATGTCCTAAATCCAAGTAAGTACGGTACCATCCGCGCTAGTGTTCCATAGATCGCAGCCTGCAGAGCTTTGTACTGACTTGTAGACTTTCGTCCTTGGTTTAGAAGGGAAGAGGACCGCCCACTTGCTGAGTGGAATTGTAAACTTCTTGCATTTCAGGGAAACTCGTAAAGTGGTCTACACAAGCTTCTGCTTAAAATACGTGAGTAAGGACCACTACAGGCTGAAACTTCTGCTGCTGGCGCCCAATGTCTACATTTGTCACTGATCATGTCACCATGGTTTTTTTTTTTTTATTATTTTTGTAGAAATCGATTGTGGACAATATAAGCCAACAGCAGAAGACAATTCAGGAGTTGGAGGCTAAAATTGAGAAACTCTCGTAAGTCTTTTCAGAAGTTACTTTTCTCTGACCATTTTTATCTGCGTCGTATTCATGGATTCCTCTGCCGTTTGTAGAATGAGTCCACAGCTCAGAATTCTGCCAGCGCTCCTCTTTTTCACCATTCCCCTTCTTTCCCATAATCCTTTGTCCAGTGTCCAAATGAACTTCTTCCCCAAATAGGAAGCCCACCTCCCATCCTAGTATGTAGTTTAACAGAGAAGGGATATTATCCCTTAACAGGGTTTTCTCATTTTCTTAAATGGGTAAAAATGTATGCAAAGGCATCTGTGCAATTTACTTTTCATTAAAAATCCTCTCCATTCTGATGGACGGAGGGAATTTTAATTTTATAGTTCACTGCATTGTAGCGGATATGACCAGACTCCTAATCAAGGAGTGCAGTAAAGTGAGTTACAGGATGTGCTGCTGTAGATGGAGGCAGAGGAGAGGACGGGCAGTAAAGTGAGTTACAGAACATTCTGCTGTAGATCGAGGCAGAGGAGAGGACGGGCAGTAATGTGAGTTACAGGACATTCTGCTGTAGATCGAGGCAGAGGAGAGGACGGGCAGTAATGTGAGTTACAGGACATTCTGCTGTAGATCGAGGCAGAGGAGAGGACGGGCAGTAATGTGAGTTACAGGACATTCTGCTGTAGATCGAGGCAGAGGAGAGGATGGGCAGTAATGTGAGTTACAGGACGTGCTGCTGTAGATGGAGGCAGAGGAGAGGACGGGCAGTAATGTGAGTTACAGGACATTCTGCTGTAGATGGAGGCAGAGGAGAGGACGGGCAGTAATGTGAGTTACAGGACATTCTGCTGTAGATCGAGGCAGAGGAGAGGACGGGCAGTAATGTGAGTTACAGGACATTCTGCTGTAGATCGAGGCAGAGGAGAGGACGGGCAGTAATGTGAGTTACAGGACATTCTGCTGTAGATCGAGGCAGAGGAGAGGACGGGCAGTAATGTGAGTTACAGGACATTCTGCTGTAGATCGAGGCAGAGGAGAGGACGGGCAGTAATGTGAGTTACAGGACATTCTGCTGTAGATCGAGGCAGAGGAGAGGACGGGCAGTAATGTGAGTTACAGGACGTGCTGCTGTAGATCGAGGCAGAGGAGAGGACGGGCAGTAATGTGAGTTACAGGACATTCTGCTGTAGATCGGGGCAGAGGAGAGGACGGGCAGTAAAGTGAGTTACAGAACATTCTGCTGTAGATCGAGGCAGAGGAGAGGACGGGCAGTAATGTGAGTTACAGGACATTCTGCTGTAGATCGAGGCAGAGGAGAGGACGGGCAGTAATGTGAGTTACAGGACGTGCTGCTGTAGATGGAAGCAGAGGAGAGGACGGGCAGTAATGTGAGTTACAGGACATTCTGCTGTAGATGGAGGTAGAGGAGAGGACGGGCAGTAATGTGAGTTACAGGACATTCTGCTGTAGATGGAGGCAGAGGAGAGGACGGGCAGTAATGTGAGTTACAGGACATTCTGCTGTAGATGGAGGCAGAGGAGAGGACGGTAGTAAAGTGAGTTACAGGACGTGTTGCTGCAGGCAGAGGAGAGAGGACGGCAGTAAAGTGAGTTACAGGACGTGTTGCTGGAGGCAGAGGAGAGGACGGTAGTAAAGTGAGTTACAGGATGTGTTGCTGCAGGCAGAGGAGAGAGGGCGGCAGTAAAGTGAGTTACAGGATGTGTTGCTGTAGATAGGAGAGGAGAGGGTGGGCAGTAAAGTGAGTTAGGCTTCTTTCACACTTCCGTCGGCAGGCGGCTGTCATAATGCGTCGACGTGACGGATGCGTCAAAAATAGTGTAAAACGGATGCAACGCATCCAGTTTTTCGACGGATCCGCTAGACTGTTCCTTCAAAAAACTGGATCCGTTTTCCCATCCATTTCATCCGTTTTTTTGACGGATCTGTTTTCCATACCTCCAAATGGGAGGCTCCCAAATGTAATTGGCTACTGGAAAATAATGGAAACCTATATATTGAGTGTTTTAACACCCCATCTTTGAGAGGGTTTAGAGCAAGTGGCAGAAATGGAAGGAATTCTAGCAAATATTGTGACCATCTATGCATCTATCCTTCAGGCAGGTTGCTGGCAGGCTTCTTGCTTGTAGGCTTCTTGCTGGCACATTGAGGAATGAAGCCACATGGCAGATTTATATAGATTTGGGACTGTCTGGCCAATTGGCTACTAAATACTGATTTGGAGCATGTTCAGTGTAAAAAAAAAAAAAAAAAGTATTCCAGCACTGGAATCCGTCATGTGACGTACCACGACAGATCCTGCGTCCATAGGCTTCCATTCTTGCCAACGACGTATGCCGCAGGATCCGTCGTGGTACGTTTTTTCCAATGCAGACAAACGTTTCATTGTACGTTTTTTCCAGACGACGTGACGCCAAATTCCACAGGATCCAGTGCACGACGGACGAAACGTGTGGCCATATGTCACTAATACAAGTCTATGAGAAAAAACCGCATCCTGCGGGCAAATGCGCAGGATCCGTTTTTTTTACAAAATGACGCATTATATCTGGGAATGAAAGACGGAAGTGTGAAAGAGGCCTTACAGGACGTGCTGCTGGAGGCAGAGGCTCTTTGTAAGGGATTATGCTTGTGTTAACGAAGACCCAACCCCTCTTCCTAACGTCATTCTAGGCATCTCTTCTGCAGGACACAGATTTACCATAATAACGACCAGTGAATAGCAAATTAGGAAAAACTGACAGCCCTCGTAAGCTGCACTTTAGAGCGATTTCAAGGATGGAAAATGTTGGGTTTTTTTTTTTTTTTTTTTTTTCAAATAAAATTATGTGCACTTTTGTTATTTGGCTCCTAATCTATAACCTTAAGCAAAATGTCTGAAAGTGAAGTGATCATTTATTCCAGGGATAACTAAACCTTTTTGTTTTTCACCCTAGGACGGTCCCACCTGAACAACAAGCAGAATTCAAGACTCTTTCCAGTGAAATTCAAGATCTTCAGCAATCCATAAGCCAGGAGTATCGTGGAAAAGACGTGAGTTGCCCCTCGGGGGTCTTATAGATGTCATCGCAAGGAGCCCTGGGGCAATATTCACTCCCCAAATTATTTCACCCATATGCTGTATGCCGTAAAGGAAAACCATAATCAGGACCCCCAAATTGCTGGGGGTTTTTTGTTTTTTGTTTTTTTTTTCCGTTTGTCCCTCAAAACTCTTACTAAACTGTTCAAAATACCTTTTAAATGTTGCAATTAAAAATGTCAGCTCGCTCTGCAAAAACAAACCCTCACACAGCTCCATCAATGGAAAAATGTAAAAAAAAAGTTATCGGTCTTGAGGGAGGGGAAATGGCCACAAACTCAATTTTTTTTTCCCCACTGCAGTTGGAATTTTTTTTTTCAGTTCATTACATGGTAAAGAATGGTGTCATTCAAAATTACAAAGTCCCGCAAAGAACAAGCCTTAAAGGGAACCTGTCAGCAGGCGCCATCTTGGAGGAGGAATTATTTTTTTCTTCAGTGAGATGACGCTGCCAGCGCATGCGCCGTAGCAGCTATTGGATCACAGCTATAGACACCTATAGCTACTACTGCACAGGCGCCATTTTCAATTTTTTTTTTTTTTTCCCTAGCTGGATAACATCAAGAAAATGTATTATTGGCACACTATCCATGTGATTATGCTGCAGAGCAGGTACCACGGCCGGCACCTGCCTGCAGAAGCGTTTTTTGTCTCTTTCTTCAGTAAATTAGGTATTCATTATGCAAACTGGGGGCCGGTCAGTGAGGAATCAGTGACCTGTTAGTAGCCTGCATTATGAATACCTAATCAGAGCAGCACATACCCCAGCCCCACCCAGGAGCACGAGCATATCATTAACTCAAAACTGAAAATAAAGATTACACAACAACCACAAGACAGATTTCATCAATCAAGGTATCACTGCAATCAGTATAACGGCGCCGACCTGACCCTGTCTGTAGGTTACTGTGCACAATCCTGCTGACAGGTTCCTTTTAAGAGTCTGTCGATGGAGAGAAAACAAGTTATGCGTCTTGGAAAAAGGGGAAGGAAAAATAATTGCAAAAAAAAGCTGCATCATCAAGGAGTTAAAGTACTTATTTTAATTTTATTTTTTGGACAAGATCTTCAAGGAGTTTGTATGTTCTCCCCGTGTTTGCGTGGGTTTCCTCCGGGTTCTCCGTTTTCCTCCCACATTCCAAAGACATACAGATAGGGAATGTAGATTGAGAGTCCCATTGAGGACAGTGATGATAATGTATGTAAAACGCTGCGGAATATGATGGCGCTATAAAAGCAATGCATAATAATATATATATATATTTTATGTTGGGTGGGTGGGTTCTACGACCCAATCGATGGCTAAAAAATGCTGTTCCTCGGTTCTTTAGGAGTCAAAAAAAGTCATAATAACCTTATTGTTTCAGTGGAGCATCAAATTCCTGCCCTTCTTTATACAGCACAGCCCCACAAGAGTGATGTATATATTCTTAGTGAGCCCTTGTGATAACCGATATCCTTATATCTTGGGTTCTATAGCTCGTCCTTCAGGAAAAGATTGCACAGGAAAAAGCTGACCTTGCTGAAAAAATGAAGAAACTGGTAAGTACAGTTCTAAAACAATTAAACCAACAAAAATATATGAGAATGAGAAAGTACATCCAGAAAAAATATATTATTTTTTATTTTTTTTACTTTTTTTTTTTCGTTGAGCAAAGAGAGAAAAATGTGTTAAAATGATGCAGTAAGCATTGCTTTCCCCCTGAGTCTCATTGCTCCAGTGGTTTTAGATGGGATGACTACAATTGGTCTCGTGACCACTGCAAGCAATCACTGGTCTCAGCAATGCCATTTACATGTATGGTACGTCTCTGAGTTCAGTGATTGTCAGCAGCGGTCACTACAAATATCAAAAAGACTGACCTGCACCTCCAAAAAGAACAAGACAAGTGTGAAGTACCAGTAGGGCCCTCCTAAATGGTAGATATTCCACATAAGCTCCTATAACTTCACATTTCCCGTATTTTTCAGACTATAAGATGCACTTTCCCCCAAAAAAAATTGTGAGGAAAGTGGGGGGTGCGTCTTATAGTGCGAACGTAGGCTTACCAGTTGGGTGTGGTTTGGCGGCGGCAGAGGTGCGGTGATTCTGAGGCGCGGTGGGCGGTACGGCGTGCACCTGAGCAGGGTCCCTTCCTCAGGTGTGGCGACGCCACGGCCCGGTGTCCACGGAGAGCAGAGCCGGGTGAATCACGGGTTTCTCGGTGGCGGCGTGCACAGATTGAGTTCTCTGCTTCCCGTGGCTTCAGGAAAATGGCCGCGCGTGCGCAGATTGAGGTTGCGGCGGCCATTTTCCTGAAGCTGAGTTCGCAGATTGAGCTCTCAGCTTCAGGAAAATGGCTGCCGCGATCTCCACATGCGCACGCACTGCCTCCCGCAGCCATTTTCCTGAAGCTCCAGGAAGCAGAGAACTCAATCTGCACACGCGCGGCCTCAGGAAGATGGCGTCCGCCACCGAAAAATCCGTGTTTAACCCGACTCTGCTGCTTTCCTTGGACTCTGGGCCGCGGTGTCACCCCACCTGAGGAAGGGACCCTGCTCAGGTGCACTCCGTACCACCCACCGCGCCTCAGCATCACCGCACCTCTGCCTCCGCCACACTACTGCCGCAACCCCCCCCCCGTGGACACCAGGCCGTGGCGTTGCCCACCTTATCAGGAAGGGACCCTGCTAAGGTGCACTCGCCACAGCCCACAAAGAACATCAGCACCGCCGACTCCGGACCGGACTTATCCTGAGGATGGGACCATGCCTCCTGTAACCCTGCTGTACCACCGCCAGCCCTCAGGTAAGATACCTTAAATTTGGACAGCAAGAGGGACCCCCATCTAATAAAAATCTTTTTTTCTTCTATTTTCACTCCAAAATTTGGGGTGCATCTTATGGTCCGGTGCGTCTTGTAGTCCGAAAAATATGGGTAGTATTCCTCTATAAGGGTATGTACACAGAAAAATCTGCTTCAAATACTGATGTGTTCTTAAGAAAAACGTAGCATATAATACGCTCGTTTTTTATGCTTCTTTTTGTTTTTTTGCTTGCATTTTTCCCATTCATTAGAATCGGAGAAAACTTGGAATGCGGCAGATATGAAACTGCTTCAAATCTGCAGGAAAAGCAACTTATGCAGAAGATTTTAAGACTCTCATTCACTTACCTGGTTCTAGGAAAACTTTGTTTTTGTGACGAACCTGCATAGAAAAATAACGCAGGAAATACTTAACGTGTGCACAGAACCTAAGGAGTTTTCCAGGACTTCAATAATAACGATATAGGAAAGGTCATCAGACTAACAGGTGGAGATCCAGCCACGATCGGTGGGCTGCAGCAAACACTGGCCCCTCTTTGCTGTTCACCAGGCACAGCCAACACTAAATCTATAGAGGTGTACCTGGTGATCATCGTTCAGCTGGATGTGAGGAGTTACCATATATATTCATGTATAAGCTGACCCGAGTATAAGCCGAGGCACCTAAATTTGCCACGAAAAACTGGGAAAACGTATTGACTCGAGTATAAGCTGGGTATGCATTGTCCCCTCATCCCCATCCTGGTATGCATGGCTCCTCATCCTCGTCCTTATATGCATGGTCCCTTATTCCCTATCCCTGTATGTATGACTCCCCTTCCCTGTCGTTGTATGCATGGTTCCTATAAAACAAACAAAAAAAACCATCCTACTTACCTTCCCTGTGCGCCCTCGCTGCATCTTGTTTCTTCCGGGCGAGCGATCACATGTCCCCGCTCATTAAGGTAATGAATATCACTCCGCCTATGGGAGTGGAGAGGGGTGAACATTCATTACCTTAATGAGCGGAAGACATGTGATCGCTCAGCCGGAAGAGCTGCGGGCGCCGGAACGAGATGCAGCGAGGGCACGCAGGGAAGGTAAGTAGGATGTGTTCTGGAAGCAGGTGGCTGCTCATATATAAACTGAGGGGAGCGTTTTCAGCACAGATTTCCAGTTTGTTCGGCAATTCCTGCATGTGTTGCGGCAGTCGAACAGCCGAGAGA
Source organism: Ranitomeya variabilis (assembly GCF_051348905.1). Classification (NCBI taxonomy): domain Eukaryota; kingdom Metazoa; phylum Chordata; class Amphibia; order Anura; family Dendrobatidae; genus Ranitomeya; species Ranitomeya variabilis. The sequence continues at coordinate 68,451,229 of NC_135239.1, read as the reverse complement.
CATGCAGCCACGGAAACTTGGAACATAGTTTTTGAGCATGCTGAAGATACTCTTTTAGCACCCGAGCACATGAGATCTATGTCATCTGTAAATTCCAGGTGGATGTTTTTCTCTCTGATGAACTTATCTCTTTTCCACAGAATCAGCACAAGCTATTCATTGCCACCATGAAGGAAGAACAAGAGAGCATGAAATCCCAGGTAGTGGAATCTCCAGAACAGCGCAAGAATAAAACTGAGCGGATGAAAGAAAATGTCCACAGACTGAAGGAAGCAAGGGTAAGATCAAAGAATGCCCCTGTTGACTGTCGGCCACTGTGTAATCAATAAATCCCTAGTTATTTCTCCTGCGTCATTTGTCCCTTGTAAACTTCTGAAAGGTTCTGTATATAACATTGTCTTCACAGCAAGAGACCAGTGAGAAATGTGATCATTATCGGGAGCGGGTGACCATGGCCTGTCTGTGGCAGTCAGATGTGCAGGCCTATAATAAGAAGCTGCATAGTATGAAGACCTACCTGGAGATGTACAGGAAGATCCTGGAAGAGGTACAAGGGTGGGCTTCAGCCCCCTGTGACACCTTATTGTGCATACACTCAGATTTGGTGTCTCTCACTTTCATGTATTATATTACTTGTTGTTTTTTTTCTCTTAGGCTCGACAAAAAGATGAACAAATTGTTAATAAGAACTTGGAGCTGAAATCCGGCGCTACTGAAGAAACCCAGTTTAAAAGAAGTATCCAGATAAAGAAAGAGAAACTGGCAAAAATGGATATCAAGAATCAGAAGAAAGTAGAGGATTTTCTGCAGCGGAAAAACGAGAATTTGGAGTGAGTTTTATTTCCGGTCACTATTTTGTCTTTCTGTACCGAATTCCATGTGAGCTCTCGTCTGTTAGCGGAGAAAATGTGGACAACCCCATGGCTGGTGCCGGCTGCTCGTTATCGTGGCTGGTGGCGACTGCTCGTTATGGTGGCTGGTGCCGGCTGCTCGTTATGGTGGCTGGTGCCGGCTGCTCGTTATCGTGGCTGGTGGCGACTGCTCATTATGGTGGCTGGTGCCGGCTGCTCGTTATCGTGGCTGGTGGCGACTGCTCATTATGGTGGCTCGTGCCGGCTGCTCGTTATCGTGGCTGGTGCTTGATTACTCTGTAGGCAGATATTTTTTACAGAATTGATCATATGCAGGACAGGCCTTTGGGTGCATATGTCTGTGGTTTTGCACCATAATTTTTTTATTTTTATTGCCCATCACACAAACTTTTAGTTATTTGAGGTGATATTTAGACCAGTAGTGAGGTTCGGATATCACCATGTTCCTGGCCGCTGAGGCTCCTCTTTGGAGAGTTTGAGAACCTCTGATTCTACAGAAAGCCTGTGCTAGAGGAGGAGTGCCATCCTAGTTATACATTGGGGAGGAATTGAACGTTTGACTAATCTCTTAATTACACAGGATCTGCAGCCACATTCAAGAAAAGAGACAGGCCATGCATGGACGCGTATCACACGTTCTTCAAGAAATCCGACAGATAAGCAATAAGAAAGATCAGCTCCTGGAGGCAGTAGAAAAGGACAACAGAAAGTGTCAGGTGAGCGGATTGGGGATCGCTCATGTCATTGTGTAGTGGAACCCGGGTTATTCCAGATTGTCGACTTCCCAGAAGGAATTGCTGCCTACCTAAGGTTGGGGCTACACAGAAACTTCTTGTATCACTGCTGATTTTTAACTTTAGCACTCCAAAAAACTTCTGGTATACTCTAGTCTGAAACGGCCCAAACACTCAGAACATGAATCCTCATACTTGGGTGAGCTCAAGAGCTTCTGTGTCCATTGATGATCCTTGTGAGATGTTCTCATGAGCTGTGGTCATTTCAATACATTTACCTGGCAGTACATTGCCAGTACATTGATGGGCCCCCTTGAGTTTCTAGTTCATGTTAAGCCCTTCCTGACATAGGACGTATTAATGCGTCCTATGTCAGGTGTGGATGCCTGGGTCCGTCCCACTAACAGCTACTGATAAATCCCTTAAAAGGGTTGTCCACTACTTGGTCAACCCATTCCTAAAAGCTGTAGTGTCCCATGGAAAATAAAAAAAAATCCGTTCCCGGCCTCAGCATTAATCCAGCAATTTTGACACCTGGTCTCCCAGTCCTGGAATGACATTAGATTCAGCGCTCACATGGCCTAACAATCTGCGGCCACCAATGGGCTACTTGTTGACACTTCATTAACCCATGCAATCCTGTCTGGGTGCCAATAAGAGTTCATATAAGAACTGTGATTTTTGCCCTTTACTGCAATACACGGGATAAAAATTTTAATCTCCTTTTTCACCTTTTATAAAATAAAAAAAAAATAAGAACATGCCTAATTGGTATTATCTATCAAAATGTTACATTATTTAACCCAAACGGTAAACACTAAAGGCAAAAAAAAATATTGAAGAACCAGAAATGCAGATTTTCCTACTCCGCAACATCCTAAGATGCAATAAAGAACATTCAAAACATCATAAGGTACTAATAAAAACTACAGCTCAGCTGAAAAATAAAGTGACAGACCTCACAAAACTGCAACACAAACCACTTGCAAATTCCAGAATTTTTATTTTTACTACTGGATCCTTTCCTGACATGACACTTTTTCCCTACAAAATTGTTCATAGTGTGAAAAAGTAGGGAAAACATTTTAAACCCTACATAAATCTGCTATCTTTATAATCATACTGATCCAAAGAATAGAGATGCCTTAATATATATATATATATAGAGAGAGAGAGATATACATATATATATAGATATAGATATATATATATATATTATATACATACATACATACATTTCTCAAAATGCTGTTTATTTGTTCATTCTGCCTCCCAACTCCCAAAAACTGCAAAAAGGTTCGGTTCTCATTTGTTTTGAGCATTTGCATTGGGGTTTCTAACTTGCTAAAAAACAGGATTCGGATGAAACCCGCATAAAAACAGTTCACTATAATAATGTGAATGGAGACACTTTGGACTCTGTCAAGCCTCTGTTCCAGCAGTGTCCCATCTTTTTAGAGGTGCACAGGAGTGTGGTCGACAGCGATTTCGTGCTTGACTACAAATATGGGACACCAACAGAAAAGTGGCCAGATGGAGCCCAAAGTGTCTCCATGTGCCTCATTGCAGTGGTTTCACCGGAGTCACTTATTTTGAAGATTTAGAAGTAAACTCTGATATTAGTGCCCAGGATAAATGTGAGCTGAGCCTTAAAAGGGGATTGACCAGTCAGCAAATTTTATTCTATATAATCTGAGAGCAGCATAATGTTTGGGACAGAGACTCTGATTCCATTGATGGGTCGCTTGCTGTAGTTTCAATACAATCGGTGACTTATCAGCATGAGGTTATCATTGCAGGACTAGATGTTTTGCGCATGTCAGTACAGCTAATCTGTATAACCCTGCCTCTACCACTGATTGGCAGTTTGTCACTCAGGTGTGGATGGGGTTATACGCAGCTCCACTTTCTGACCATTGCTACATCTCTTGCCGAGAAAACACGGATTCTATCAAAACTGCACCAAACAGCCCAGTAAGTGACACTGTTAGAATCAGGGTTCTCTACTTTATGCTACTCTCAGATTATACAGCAAAAACCTGGTGACATTCCCTTTAAAAGTACCGTATATACTCATGTATAAGCTGAGTTTTTCAGCACATTTTTTGTTCTCAAAACGCCTCCCTCGGCTTATACACGAGTCATTATCTCAGAAAGATGGAGGGGGAGCGACGGAGCAGCGGGTCACAGAGGCAGGAGTCTGCTGCTGTAACTGTGGCCACTGCTAAAGAGATGTGAATATTCACTGCACTGGCTTCCAGCACACACGCCTGCATCCAGCACACATCCTACTTGCCTTCCCTGCGCGCCCTCACTGCATCTCCTTCCGATGCCAGCAGCTTTTCCGGGCCGATCAATCACACGTCCCCCACTCATTAAGATAATGAATATTCACCCCTCTCCACTCCCATAGGCGTGGAGTGAATATTCATTACCTTGATGAGCGGGGGCACGTGATCGCTTGGCCGGAAGAGCTGCTGGTGCCGGAACGAGATGCAGCGAGGGCGCGCAGGGAAGGTAAGTAGGTTGTGTTTGTTTTTTGTTTTTTATAGGAACCATGCATACAAGGATAGTGGATAAGGAGCCATGCATACAGGGACAGGGAGCCATGCATACAAGGACGGGGATGGGGAGCCATGCATACCAGGATAGGGATGAGGGCCCAATGCATACCCGGCTTATACTCAAGTCAATAAGTTTTCCCAGTTTTTCGTGGCAAAATTAGGTGCCTTGGCTTATACTTGGGTCGACTTATACTCGAGTATATACGTTAATCAAAAACTATCAAGAACAGCTTCTACTCAACCCATGAAAAGCAAGCCTCCACTCAGGTCTGCCAATGGAAATATAGGGGGGTTAGTACATTACTTGTAGCACAAAGTCTCTGAAATAGTGACATGGTTCAGGCAAAAAAAAAAAAAAAAAATCAATACACCGTGTGCGCTTCTAGATGCCCCACTCCTTTCTGAGCCGTACAGTGTGCCTAGACCCCAGTCGGTGTATTGCAATTGGCAATACTGTAGTGTGAAGAAAGCATTTAATAGTTTACAAGGTGCATGTGTACAGAAGCACAAACTGGGCGCTGCAATGTATGGGGCCCTGCAATGTACGGGGCCCTGCAATATACTGGGCGCTGCAATGTATGGGGCGCTGCAATGGCAGATTTTCAGTTTTCACTCTGCAACATCCACTGCACTTATTTCTGGAAAACACTGAGTCAAAATTGTCACTACACCTGTAGATGAATTCCCACAGGGGTGTAGTTTCCCAAATGTGGCCACTTTCGGGGGGATTCTACTGTGCTAGCACTTAGGGTTTCTACAAATGGAGTTTACAAACTTATCTAGAAAAATCTGTGGTTCAAATATGAAATGGCGCTCCGTCCCTCCCGCGTCTCATCATGTGGCCAAATAGAAATGTACAGCCACATAGCGGATGTTGCCGAGTACAGAATAAAATGCATAACAAATTATTAATTTTCACCTATTACCACTTGTGAAAATTTAAAGAAATTTAATATGGGGTCCGTTTTTGATCTGTTGGGGTCTTTGGTATTTCGACATGGCACCTGCAAACCATTCCAGCAAAATCTGTACTTCGAAATGGCGCTCCTTCCCCTTGCACTATGCATGAAAAGTAGTTTCTGACCACATATTTGGGATTTTCATACTTGGGAGAAATTGTGTTACAGATTATTGGGTCCATGTTATCCTATTACCTGTTGTGAACTTAAAAAAAAATAAAAAAAAAACATGGGCTAAAAAAAGACATTTTAAATCCCCCAAATCAGTAGCCCAACCAGCCCTTTATAGTGTTTGACACATTAGCAGATCTTTAGAAAAATTATTTCTGAAGTCCAATTTTAATATGCAAGTCAAGTCGAAGGGGCATTTGTTTCCCCAGACTAGTTGCCCCTCTCTGCATGTTATCAGACCCCTGTGAGTGTGATGGCAGGATTGGCAAGGAAAGTTATACAGGATATACAAATGCTGGTGATTTGGGGGGGACCTGTCATGTTCCCTTTAAAAAAAAATAAAATGATACTAATGTAACGTAAACATGAAATAGATATTAGTTTGATTGAATTTTTATGCCATTAAAACAAATGATCATACCAAAGTTTGAAAATAAGTTTTTTAAAATGTGTAAAATTTCCAATATTTTCAAAAATGCTAATTTTTTTCACACTAAATTTACTAGTCATGAGCGAATGTTCTCGAGTAAGGTGTTATGCGACCATGCTCGTGTGCTGAGTATTTTCAGTGTGCTTGAAAAATATGTTCTAGTCCCCGCGGCTGCATGTCTCGTGGCTTTTCGACAGCTGCAACACATGACGAGATTCCCTAACAAGCAGGCCATCCCTCCATGTGTTACAGCTGTCGAACACCCGTGAGACATGCAGCCGCGGGGACTCAAACTTATTTTTTGAGCACATCAAAGATACTGTATTTTTCGAACTATAAGACGCACTTTGTCCCCCAAAAATTTGAGAGGAAAATCGGGGGGGGGTGCGTCTTATAGTCCGAATGCACGCTTACTGGGGAGTTGCGACAGTGGTGTAGCAGCGTCCCTTACTCAGGGAACCGGCAGAGGTGTGGCGATGCTGAGCTCGGTGTCGGCCGTGCAGAGTGCATCATTGGTTCTCCTGCGGCCATCTTCCTGAAGCCGTGGGCTGCCGGACGCGGCGCGTGTGCGTGGATTGTGATCTCAGCTGACCTCTCACGCTCCATTTTCCTGAGGTGGTGGGATTGAGATCAGGGAGGCCCTCTGCTTCAGAAAAATGTCTACGCATGCACAGATTGAGTTCTCGGCAGCCATTTTCCTGAAGCCGAGGGCCGCCCAGATCTCAATCTGTGCACACACGGCCTCAGGAAGATGGCCGCAGAGAGACCGGTGATGCACTCGGCTCTGCTCGCCGTGGACACAGGGCCACATTTCTGCTGCCAGCATCCTGAGGAAGGGACCCTGCTCCATGCTCTGCCTCATTGCTGACACCGCCCCCCCCCCTCAACATCGAACTGCTGGGATAGCCCGGGACTGCAGCACCGCCCCACTTCTGCTGCCGCCGGCTTCCTGAGGAAGGGACCATACCTCCTGTGACTCCGCTCTACCACCGCCGGCCCTCAGGTAAGATACCTTAAATTTGGACAATAAGACGGACCCCCATCTTATAAAAATCTTGTTTCTGCTATTTTCCACTCCAAAATTTGGGGTGCGTCTTATTGTCCGGTGCATCTTATAGTCCGAAAAATACGGTACTGTTGTCACTCGAGCATGCTCGGATAACACCTTATCCAAGCACGTTCACTCATCACTAACATTTACCTCTAATGTGTCACGAAAAAAATATTCTCGGAAGCACTGAGATTTGTGGAGGCATTCCTGAGTGATTACCACTTAAAGCAATGTCAGATTTAAAAAATTGGCCTCATGTAGAAAGATGAATATAGGCAAAAGGTTCATGAAACAACCCCAAGAACGAAGCACTTTTATCCCTGTAATCGTGCTGACGAGGGGAATCCTCTTACATATAATTTTTCCTGCACAATAAACACCGTAAAAATTAAAATCCAGAACATTGTATAGTAATAATAATGGTGTTCACAACAACCTCTTCCTCCAAAAAAAGCCCTAATGCGTCCGTCAGCGGGAAAAAAAATAAGGAAAATTTGTTTGACTTCCTTTTAATGTAATTTTTTCTTCCTTTTCTTGCTTCTCCACCAATTTTCTCCTTACAGGAAGTCATGACCGGCTTTAGAAATGCGCTGGAGAAATATCACGACAGTTTGCAGAAAGTCTCCGATCGCAGTGCTGCACGGAGAAAAGAGAAGGTAGCAGAGCTGAGTCGAAGGCTAAACCTACGATAGAAGTTTCCAGTCTGTATTATGTCTTTGTTTTGTTTTTTGTTTGTTAATATGCTAAATTTTTTAAAATAGCTAATGTGATTTATTAATCATTAAATAACTATATTACTCCTGTACCAAGCTGCCGGGCTGTGATTTATCGCGTATCTTTAACATTGAACATGGGAAGATGTTTGCAACCATTAAGTTTGAGATGGGGAACATGGAAAGTGACGTGAGGGAAGTAAAGAAAAATGTATTACATAAAAACGCCATTGACAACGAGCTTTTACTATTATATTAAATCATATATGGCCACATAGAAATTTCCCTGAGTGGAAACGTCAACTATCCGCAATCGCCTTTTTGGCTGAATCTTCAAAAACCCACAGCTTCTGGCTCGCTGTCCAGTTCTCTGCCCCATTTCTTACCTATTTCCATCGTCGCACGCAGTATCTTTGTCCTCTTTGACTCCAGGCCAGGACTTATGACACTTCACATCGTGAAATTTTTACGCAAGTCGCCTGAGTGACGCCACAGCACACAATGAGACTTTGTCGAGACGGAAGACAAAGCCTGGAGTAAAGGAAGCCGAAGAGTATGTGGGGGATGAAGAAGAAAAGAAACGCGGTCAATAAACTGCAGCCCTGTGAATCAATTCTCCCATCTCTAGTCCAGAGTACTGTATGTCTCCCCACGTTTCGCCAAGGAATCTCTGCTTCCTCCTAGGGTTGTATAATAACTCAATTACCCCTGAGTTCCAAGAGGATCTTCTATATGGCCAGCTGGAAAAAATGAAGGGGACACAGCCATTCCAGAGATAAATAGTGGTTGAGGTTAATATTGTGAGTGACCACTGGCTGGCAGGTATGGGTCTGCACTGCTTACCACGCAGTATACGGTTTGTTTTACAATGGGTCTCTATGGTGGACAAACAGATGATCCTAAATCCATCATCACTTTTGGGCATGTACCTACCACCCGACAGTGGCCACAATTACCGTATATCTACCCTAAATTGGTGAAAATGCCATTACTGTAGAACCTCACTGACATTTTTTTTCCTTCAAGCTGTAGAGCAGGATGTCCATTTTCACAAATCTAGAAAGACCTCCCTTATCCTTCTGCGGGAGAGGAGGAGGGGGACATGAGACACCTAATGGGTGAGCAGTGGGATGGGGCAGTTTCCTCAAACCATAATAAGCGTCTTTCAAAACTCTATGGTCGGCCTAGGACCTACTATATACCATTTGCTACATTTCACCTCGATTACCTTGATGGATGCCCCAAGTGACACTCATGTTCTGGTAAATTCTTCCATCTCCTCTAGAGTTCTTGGATTTGTCGAACAAATAGTCAAATTTCTTAATGATGTAATGGGAACACTATGGGGAAAAAATGTTATCACTAAGAACTGGTTAGACAGTAGAGCTCCAAATTTGTCAGAACTGGACCGCTCCCACATGAAATGACCTGAAAAAATTCTACAAAATATGGGATAAATGGTTACAATCCCATTACTCAGCTAGCCTACCACAATCATTGTCTTATGAGACCCTAACCCCTGATGGAAGACCAACTGCCCATAATAATAATCTTTATTTTTATATAGCACTAACATATTCCGCAGCGCTTTACAGATTGCACACATTATCATCGCTGTCCCCGATGGGGCTCACAGTCTAGATTCCCTATCAGTATGTCTTTGGAATGTGGGAGGAAACCGGAGAACCCAGAGGAAACCCACACAAACATGGGGAGAACATACAAACTCTTTGCAGATGTTGTCCTTGGTGGGAGTTGAACCCAGGACCCCAGTGCTGCAAGGCTGCAGTGCTAACCACTGAGCCACCGTGCTGCCCATAGGTTTTATGTAGCCTTCGGGATCAGTGCCTTTGTCAATTCTTTCTGCACCAATATCAGCACTTTAGAGGGGATGTCCACTACAACAACCATTCCAGCAGGGTCCGCACTGGCTCTCCCAGGGCTCCCGTGACATGTCATGCAATATCTGTGGCCATTTAGCGCTGGCTTCACTCTCCCCTCCTTCAGACAAATTAGACATCCAGAGCAAGTAAGAGCTGTGGCTGGCCGTTCTCTCACTGCCTCCGGATGTTAATTACGTCCATAGAAGATTGACGCTAGCACTGATTGGTCGCCTAATAATATCACACGATCCCCGGTAGAGCCAGTGTCTACATCTCAGGATCAGCACAGACGCTGGAGGTGACAGAAGGTGTTACTATTTTATCTAATGGGAAAAGTAGACATTGAGAAGAAGTTGTCTAAGTAGTGGGTAATCCCTTTAAATAAGAGTGCCTAACATTGATGTGCTGCATACAATGCCTGGACCCCCACCATTGTATTGACTAGGGTTTGCTTCATTTTTCTGTACACGTTTGGCTGTCACAATCTTTAAATTATTATAAGTCTCTAGCCCAGTGTTCCCCAACTCCGGTCCTCAAGAGCCACCATCAGGTCATGTCTTCAGGATTTCCTTAGTATTGCACAGGTGATGGAATTATTGCCTGTGCAGCTGATGCAATTATCAGGAAATCCTGAAAACATGACCTGTTGGTGGCTCTTGAGGATCGGAGTTGGGGAACACTGCTCTAGACCTCGACCTTCACAGGGAACCTTTTCTCCTACACCCTCATCATGGTATTTACTAAATCCATTTCTTGGTTCCTCTTTGCATTCATTGGCTCTTGATATGTAGATTTGATGCTGCATTATTCTTTTAGTCATTTATAGCTTATTTTATTTCCTTTTGAACCAACACTATGGCTCCAATTCATCATTTGCATTGTTTTTGTTTTCCTTTGTCTTGAGGTATTAGCCGTTTTTAGCGCCAAATTCATCAACTAGACCAAAAACGGGTGCAAAGGCAATGATGAATAATGGGCTGGTGTATATTCCTTTGTTTTCTGGCGACTAGCACCTTACACATCCTGCATAACTCAGCATTTCTTTGTTTTCTTACAAAAAATTATGCCTTTGCCCTGGCCTTTGTTTTTAGGTTAGGCCTGTTCATTGTGACACTGTAGTCTGTGCATGTTTCAATTGTTTTTATGTCTTTTTGTTATTTACACTTTTTTATGGATCATCAATAGTGATGAGCGAGTATGCTCGTTACTCGAGTTTCTCCGAGCATGCTCGGGTGGTCTCCGAGTATTGTGGCGTGCTCGGAGATTTAGTTTATGTCTACGCAGCTGCATGATTTGCAGCTGCTAGAAAGCTTGAATACATGTGGGGATTCCCTAACAAACAGGCAACCCCCACATGTATTCAAGCTGTCTAGCAGCCGCAAATCATGCAGCTGCATAGACATAAACTAAATCTCCGAGCACGCCAAAATACTCAGAGACCACCCGAGCATGCTCGAAGAAACCCGAGTAACGAGCATACTCGCTCATCACTAATCGTCAATAAAAATTAAGCGTTTTCTTTAATTGGGATATACTGTTATTTTTTTTTTCTTGTTTGTTTGTTTTGTTTGTTTTTTTGCATAGTTTCTTTCTATTCCATTATTGTAAGTCTTTAGATTCACGCATTTATGGTTAGTTAATGGACACTATCCGGCACACATTGTATTACGCAGCCAGCCGCATTCTCTTTGATCTCTTGATTTGCATTGGAGGAATCTGTCTATATCTAAATAAAGTTCATGATATAACAAGAAAAAAAAAGTTTTCTTTTTTTTTTCTGTGCAAATTTTGGTAGACTGCTACCAGAATTAGAATTGCTAAACTGCTTTTACCTGCAGTTTTTTTTGTTTTTTTTTGTCGCTAGCGTTAACCCTCCAAGTAGCCATGGAGATATTATAGCAGGAGGATTTAATGCCTTTCTCAGAAAAGCAGCAACCTGTGAGATTGCTAAGTAGGAAATGAATTGCTCTGTCATTTTGAACTGACCGAGTCTAATGAACTCCTGCTGTCAACCAAGGACATTGTGAAGACCCGGCTCCTGAGAATTCCCTCTGCTCCCGCATACATAATCACACAACATCATATACAGTATGATCTCTATCCTTTGCTTTCACTGTTATGTTAGTGTAATTAATAAAAAAAAAATCACAATACTGATGTGTTTACTGTTTTACAATGAATTTTCATTTCTATATCGAGACCACGTGAGAATAAAAAGACAATTCAGTTCTCAGAAAGGGTTATTTTTTTTTCTTACGCTCCATGGAAATCTGCCACATACAGTATAACTTTGTGTATTGTGTTATTTTGTCAGTATCATGCCATTAGAGGTTATTGGACTGCTGTAGCACAAAGCTTTAAACCTGAATGACAAAAACATTTATCGTCCTATTAACAAGCAACAATCGACTATAAACGAGTCAATCAGTTCTTGTTTATAGTGAGACCAAACGGCGCTGATGAGCCCGAATCCACAGCTTTGTGGACTTTTAGCAGGGCAGTGGCTGCATGTGGTCTCACTGTTTCACAAGCTGAAAAATACTGAGAGGAGGCATTCTGGCTAAAGAGCATTCGTTAGCTCCATCCTCATACTACTTCGTGTTATCGCCAGCACATCTCCTGTTTACACAGGGTGATGTGCTGCTGATAGGGTTTTTATGCCTGTGTCCTGTTAGGATTGCTACTTCCAATAGGTGGCACTAGAGTTCTAGTCCTCTTCCTCTCTGAAGAGACAATTTGCATATTTCCCAGAGGAGCATTGCAGATTTAAGTATCCTCACCTCGGCATGCTTAACATGTCACTCTCTGTAAGGAGAAACGAAACTTCTTGGATATCGGTCGGACGCCTCTCAATCAGCCAAACCAGATCTCCACTTTGCACTGACGAGGGGCAGTACCCCGAAACACAGGGTCTGCAAATTGAGATTCTGGTTTGGCTATTATCCTAAGTCATGTGACAAGGCTCGTTAAAGGGTCAACATTGACTGTTAGGATCGCTACTTCCAATAGCTGGCACTAGAGTTCTAATCCTCTTCCTCTCTGAAGAGACAATTTGCAGGATGAAACAAATTTTTTTTCATACACATGTTTAAAACCAGCGTTAATGTAACACTGACTCAAGTGATCGCCTATACAAATTATTACTGAGCTGAACCCTAGATTTACAAGCCTCTAGTCCATTACACACCATCGTGTGTGACTGCTCTTTCAGTCAGATTTATGTAGGCTAAAGCCAGCGGTACACATGACATGGCTGTTGGATGAATGATGCTTTGGCTGATTGTTTGGCTGACTGCCATCTCAGCCGACTACCATACACAGGAGCACTTGCTCTGCCGAGCGCCCCATGTTCTCTATGAGAGATTTGCAGACTGACATGTTGGCCGGCAACTTATCTCTGGGAGAAAAATGCGATTGTCAGTCTGAAACTGCACATCCCCGATCGACATCTTCCCAGACCATCAGATGGTCAGTGCCCATATACAAATTTGTTTGTCAAATGAACCCGTCAATATCGGCGCGTTTGGCCAACATTAGTTTAATATGATTGAGGGCCTTAAACCAGGCACAGGGTCTAAGGTACTATGCAGCTTTTGCCTCGTAAACTCCCTCACAGAGTGAAGTAAAGATGTCAGGGGTCAATGTAACACCCCAGGTAAGTGGTTGTTACAGTGATGTTGCCTCCCTTTCGAGGAGGGCGATATGCTTGGAGGCAAGGAGGATTCTCTTTACCAGGTAAACACCTACACCCAACACATTCCAAATCCAGACCAGAAGGGGAAGCTCAGGACCCGGATTCAGGGGAGCTTCCCTCAGATATATCCTGGTCTGGAGGAGGAGTTAGGCAGTTGGTCCAGGGAGACCAAGGTGGTTAGTTGGAGAGAGACACTGAGGTGAAAGGAAGTCTGGAGCAGAGTGCAGACTACGGAGCCATGCAGCCAGAACTGAGCTGCAGCTCCAAGGAAGGACGAGAACCCGAGGGGTTGTTGTGTGCATTGGAGCAATTGAGGAAAGGAGCACAGGAGTGGAAAAGCGCTCAGAGGGGAACTGCAACCGGGCACCCTCAGAGCTGAAGTGCAGAGACCGGGCACCGGGAGCGCGAGGCTTTAGTGGGACTCTAGGACACTTAGCAGAACCGGAGGGCTTAGAACTGTACGTGATTTGCCCACACCACACCTGGAAGTGAAGCAGCACCTGAAGAGCCCGGGTCATGATAGAGACCCTGTAAAACGGCTCAAGCTGCCCACCATACAGGTACCTGTTCCAGGACGAGAGTGAGAGGACTTGCCAGCAAGCTACAGGTAGCAGGTACCTCGCATACTAGCGCCAGTAGGAAGGCTTACGGACCTCACCTGGGAGAGGGATCACATTTGCCTCCAAGCAAGCCGGACCACATCACCTTCCGTGTCTGGTATCCTGGACTGTGGACTGCTCCTACCAGTAAACCAGTTAAAGACTTAGCAACTCTGTGTCTTCCACTTATTTGCCGGCATACACCATCCTTGCCATATACTTTGGGAGCCCTGGGGACCCCGCTTCACCTGTGGGAAGCGTCACCATCTTGCTGCAACAACATCACCCCAGAGGACCCCTTTAAGCAGTGTCGGTCCCTTCTGACCAAAAACCACAGGTGGCGTCACGAATAGACTTTATCACCAAATTTCCTTTAAAGACCTTTCCCCTTTTAAGTGAGCGCCCAGGGCCACAGACCGGGTCGCAGCCACGTGACATCCCCTTTAAGAGCGACCGGACCCGGTACCAAGTACTCCACTGTGCCCAGGCGGGCGACTCATCAAGAAGAAGCAAAGTTAGTCAACCTATAATCTGGCAATGTCTGACGGCTGAGTCCAGGTTTACATGATCTGATAATGGCAGCAGCAGCAAGGGCTGGAAGATCAGTAATGAACCATGAAGACTTGGTCTGGAGTCTATGATGAATAGTGGAGTGAGTGTCTGAGAGTACTGCAGATTGCTGGCTGACAAGAAGACATCACTGCAAGAGGAGCTGAGGATCAGTGTGGAAGGTCCATAGGCCCAGGACATGGTGTCCCTGAGTTCAGGTGGTCAATGGTCAGAAGAGCGTATCTGATAACATGCTCCTCTAGTCACCTAACAGCTTCAGGAATCCTGCTAACATCCAGTAGGTGCAGACATCACTTCTGGAGTGGCCTGAGGGCGATAAACATGGCTGATGGAAGTGGACTATGCCTGTGTTTAGAATTTTGAAAACCTCCATGCCTAACAAAAGTGTTTTCTGTATAGGTGTTCTATAGAGAAACATGACATACTACAAGCTGACCACTAGATGACAGTATTGTTTTAGGAAATCCATTAAAATGACTAAACCGCATCCAACTCCGCTGGTGGACTGAGATCAATATGCTCCCTACAGTCCTAGAGAGCAGCGGGGTCCCGACCTCACGATCAATAAGACGTTTTATTGAAATTAATGGAAAACAATCGAATGTAATTGTAGAAAACACACTATTAGGTAGGCCACAATGACCTCTTCCTGACATCTGCTGTATTAGTATGGCGTAGCAGGTACTGCAGTCCCACAAAGCGGCGTACATGTACAGCATGGTGATTTTGTCTGCTCACAAGCAGAGCCCCCTTCATCATCAGCGGCTGTCAGCTGTATATTATAGCCGACACCGGCTGCAATCAATGCTGGCGCTGATCGAGGCCGTTTAACCCCTTAGATACTGCTGTGAATAGTGACAGCGGCATATGCATTCTTATTTGAGTGAGGGAAAAGGATGCTTTTTTTTAACCCTATCAGCACCCTGTGAGTACATAGTGCCAATAGTTGCACTGGGGGTCCCAGGAAGAGTAATAGCCTCGGGGTCACCCACCAACTTTGGCCCACGTTTGCTGTCAGTTTAAGGCTCAGGTCACACTCATCTGAGAGAATCAGGCCGAATATGCTAATCCCACTCTGATCAGAGTGTGAGACATTTTTCACACATGAGGAGTACACGAAAAAAAAATCTTCATCTTTTCCATTCTGTCAATCGGTGAAAATCGGGCTGCACTCAGATGTCATCCGAGTGCGATGCCTTTTTTCCCCCACAAACTAATTCACTTACATGGCCAAGTGTGATCCAAATATCGGATGCAAATTGTGCATACTATGATTTTTTTCCTCGGACAGACTTTGTTAGAAGAAACAAATGGATATGTGCACGGTCCCCTAGAATAACATTGGTGCAAGAAAACATCAGATTGCACTGGGACCAAAAATACTGTCATCAGCACGAGTCCCTAACACTGACAGATCTATTAAGAATAAGTATTGCAGAGTGATAGACCTGGGATCAGGCTAGTGACAGTTGAAATCCCATCCGAAGACAAAATAAAATAGTAAAAAAACACAAAAATAAAGTTCAATAAAATTTGTAAAAATATAAAAAAATACAAAGCAAAATATGTCAAATATTTTTTTTGCAACTAAACACCATGTTTCTATGTAAATACAAACCCGACCTGATCTATAAAACTGTCCCACTATAAAAAGCGAAAACTCTCCAAAAATACAGATTTTCATTATCTTAACACACAAAAATGGAAGAAAAAGTAATGTAAAAAAAGTGTCACTGAAAAGGTCATCTCGAGTCGTCATCCTATGCTCAGTCAGCATAAAAGAAAAAAAGTTCCGGCTATCAGAAAATGGCAAAGCAAAAGCAAATAAAGTGTTTTTGTGCAAAACATAAAACACCGACATAAATGTGTTATCACTGATCCTACTGACCCAGTGAATCAAGCGTTCTTATAGCTTTTACCATACAGTGAATGTTGAAAAAATGCCTTAAAATGTTCATAAACTGCTGTTTTTATTCACCATGCCACCCAAAAATAAAAAGTAAGAAGTGATCAAAAAATATTTAGTCTTAATAAATGGTAGCAATAAAAAAGTCAACTCATCCAGCGATAAACAAGCCCTCGCACAGCTCTTTTGGCAGAAAAATTGAAAAGTTCTAGCTCTTAAAATATGGTGATGCAAAACAAATAAATTTTTATGAAAAAGCGTTTTTAGTGTGCAAAATAAGCAATCATGCTGATCTGAAGAATGAAGTCGTCTTATTACGTTTACCGCGCAGTGAACAGCGGAAAATGGCGTAAAAAATTAAAGAAGGTTCCTGAATTACTGTTTATTTGTTCATTGTTTCCTAAAAATGAAAAAAAAAAAGCCATAAAAATAAAACATTCTACATACGCTCAAATAGCACCAATCAAAACTTAAAATATGTAGGTTTTCCATGTTATTAGTGGCTGGAAAAGATACATGGCTCACAAACTACTCGACAGTGGCCACCAAACAATGTGCCGGGCATCTTGGTTTAGCTCGTACACTGCTTAGTTCGGAGAAGTTTTCAGTTGCTTGGTGGAAGTGACAGACCACCATTGATCCCATACTGAGAGAGCTGATAAATTGTTAAGTCCTGGACAACCCATGTAATAATCTATGAGATGGTATCTCCAGCAACACAAGCTGGACACAAGTGCCAAATGGTGCTCCTTCTCTTCTGAGTCCTGCCATACGAAATCAGAAATCAATATTTTGTGGAATAACCATGATTTTTAATCACAGCTTTCATGCGTCTTGGCATGCTTTCCACCAGTCTTTCACACTGCTTCTGGAGCAAAAATGTAAGCAGTTCTTTGTTTGGTGACTTGTGACTATCCATCATCCTCTTGATTACATTCCAGAGGTTTTCAGTGGGGTTCAGGTCTGGAGATTGGGCTGCCCATGACAGGGTTTTGATGTGGTGGTCTCTTAATTTTTGCCAGAGCTGTACATTGTGTGGTAAAATTGACCTGGCAACATAATTCTACTTGTCAGTACGATTACAGCCATATCAGACTTGTCCAATTTGTTTTTTTTTATTCTTTTAGGGATGAAAAAAATTTTTTTTGAAATTAGTAAAGCAAAAATTTTGTTGCCATTTTCCTAGATCCGTAACGTTTTCATTTTTCAGACAATGGAGCTGTGCGATGGGTTAATTGTTTTTACTGATTTGGGGATAGATATGACGTTCTGCACTCTTCTTGCTGCATTTTTGGTAGAATGGCGAAAACAAATAAAAAAAACTATTAATTGTAGGCATTTCTAATTTTTTTTCCATTTATGGTGTTTACCAATCGGGTTAATTAATTATATATTTTGATTTGATACACTTGACTTTATGGATGTGGCAATACCACATATGAGTATTTTTAACATCTTTATTTTTAATAGATGAAAAGTGGGGTGATTTTAATTTTTGTATGATTTTATTTTATAAAAACTTTTTTCTTTATTTTATTGTATTTGTTAGTCCCCTTAGGGGACTTGATCCTGCAGTCATCTAATTTCATGTACTACATACAGCAATACCACAGGCGATGAGTGCATAGAATGACGCGCTCCCATGGCATTGATGCCGCTGTCAGAGATTGCTATACCCGCTCCACACGTGACTGTTAGAAGCAGATCTTGGCTGAGACAAACAGTCATTATATGGCGGGATGAGTTGTGTATTCTGTGAGTCCACTCCATACACCTGTTCCTGACTTGCGCTGTACATTTACAGCGGATATCGGGAAGGTTTTAAAAATGTATTTTAAAAAGGAAAATATGTAAGAATTTGATTTTTACTGCTTTTCCCTAAACAAATTAAAAAAAAAAAAAAAATCAAATTTGTTACGTCTACATTCGGAAAAATTTGATGTATGGAAATTTTAATTGATCTAATCCAGAATATAAATGTTTTAAAGGAAAAAAAATCAAAACAGCAAAATTGCTGTTTTTTTGTTCACGCCACCTTCCACCTCAAATGAAATGAAAAGCGATCAAAGCATCATATACAGCTCTGGCAAAAATTAAGAGACCAGCACATAAAAACCCTGCAGCCCAATCTCCAGACCTGAACCCCACTGAAAACCTCTGGAATGTAATACGGAGGATGATGGATAGTCACAAGCCATCAAACAAAGAAGAACTGCTTACATTTTTATGCCAGAAGCAGGGTGATAGACTGGTGGAAAGCATGCCAAGACGCATGAAAGCTGCGATTAACAATCATGGTTATTCCACAAAATATTGATTTCTGAACTCTTCCTGAGTTAAAACATTAGCATTGTTCTTTCTAAATGATTATGAACTTGTTTTCTTTGCTTTATTTGAGGTCTGAAAGCACTGGGGGGGGGGGGTGACCATTTTTCTTTGTCAGAAAAAAATTAAAAAAAATTTGCTTGGAAATTTGGAGACATGTTGTCAGAAGTTTATAGAATAAAAGAACAATTTACATTTTACTCAAAAATATACCTATAAAGAGAAAAATCAGACAAACTGAACATCTTGCATTTGCTTTTAATTTTTGCCAGAGCTGCTCAAATTGGTACCAATAAAATCTACATGCAAAAAAGCCCTTATACAGAATAAAAAAGGTACAAGTGTCAGAAAACAATGACACAAACCAATTTTTTTTTCAAAATTGAGAATTTTTTAAACCACAAAAATAGTCAAAACAAAATACTACACATTTATTATTGCTGTAATCATTCTGACCTGAAGAATTAAGTTGCCAGTTCATTTTTCTTGCACAATCAACACTGTAAAAATGAAACCCCATAATGGCATAGATTAATTTTCTTTACCATTTTTTTACCATTTTGGCTATATCTATGGAAAAATTATCTTATAGCTCTTATGAACAGTGATGGACATAAAAAATAAATAAAACTGGCGTCCTCATTCAGCCAATCATGTTTAGAATCACTGTGCATGTATTGGAGACATTCTCAGAGCTGTGGTTTTGGCTTCTTTTACTGGTTATCAAAGCTTAGCGTTCAGAATTTTTCCCATGTGACTTTGAATAGTTCTGGAAACAACCTGTCTCAAAACGCAACTCATAATAGAAAAGTAAAGACATGCTTGCCAAGTACAGTACAAACCACAACCGCAATTATGTCTAATATAATCCAATACATCATACCATTTTGTAATTATAATTATAAAGAATTGATTTATAAGATCACAATTTCCTCTTTTTTCTCATTACAATAGACATTAAAAATTTGGATGTTCCAGTAAAGTTTATTTTTGGCTTCCATGTCTACCCCATAAGCCTCTCAACAAATTGTGATGTCACACTACAGTACATTACTAAATACATATGTGATGTCAAAGCAGATTACCTTATGGAAACACCATTGTAATGTCACAACTACTTATTTGACTTGATCTCACAGTACTTTACTTAGTAAGTAACACTAGCTGTGATCTCACAGCAGCTTCCATGGATGACAGGAGCTTCTATGTCTGTTGACCAACCAATGAATGTTCATCATCATTCAAAACATCCATTGGGCAGCTCATTGTCTTTTGTAACTGACTAAATACAATGTTAACTGTGAAGACACAGCATTGTGTCTTAATTAACCAGACGACTATTTTTAGCAAACCAAGAAAAATAGACTGTTATCTGTATGTTAACTTTTGAATTTATGTGTTGGTCAAGAAAACAGACCTTTGCATGTGTAAGCCTGTAATACTGTATTGATATTTCATATAACATATTATGCTCTTATGCTTGATAGCTAGTGATGTTTATTGATATGCTAATTACGCATTGTGTAGGCCAGATAGATTGGTGACTTTAAAAACAGAGGAGGAAAAACTATGCAAATAGATTAAATAATCAAGTAATGCTACTTGATCACATCTTTATTCTTACCCTTTATGTCAATACTAAATGAAGGACATTTGTTAAGTATAAAAAAAGAACAACAAAGGTACACCGGCGCTGTCCTAAAATACTGTACTGTGTGAGCTGCTGGCACCCTGGCAGGTGGGATGTGCGGACCTGCCCAAATAACCAACCAAAAACCAAACAAGAGTCTGCCGCGCTCCAACACAGATGGGTGAACAAATGTCTGCGTAACACTGCTCACCTGATAGTGCTAGTGTTCAACCGTGTTAGCACAGTCCCGGAGCTGAAGTAGCAACACCAGATCGGTGTGCCCAAAGTCACCGGTGTATCCGCTGCCTTGGCTGGGTCTGCAGATGGGGAGCGTCCTCCCTGAACACCGGAAGTAGCTCCTGGAGAGCTGGAGTGTGCTGATCGGCGGTGTGCCTCGGCCGAAGGCGCCGCCGTGTGTGAGCAAGGTTCTTGAGGAAGAGGGACGTCTCCCTCGAAACGCGTCGGTCATTGGCCCCTGTACATGCCCGTCTTCTACGGACAGGTGACGTCACCGCTCTACCACGCCCCTCGTACACCCATCTGTGTTGGAGCGCGGCAGACTCTTGTTTGGTTTTAAGTATAAAAAAAGGTTACATGCCTCTATAGAGAGACACAGAGAGAATGAGAGACAGACAGATTCAGCCAAGAGATAAAAACATCCAAAGGACCAGACACAGGACAGCATCCAATACATCATGGCTTCATCATGACACAGATCTATCATTCTACAGAAAACAACCTAGGGGACCTCAGCCCCGGTTGGAAGAATACAGAGCTGCTTCATTGACCATTGCTGAACCATGGATATGTTTGGAGAAAGCCAGCATTGGGACCCGCCAGTCACCTGGCTCCATGGAGATGTTTGGAGAAGCCAGGTTGTGACCATAGGGTCAAATGGCCTTGTACCTCAATGGACTGTCATCTTCCTAAGCTTGTCGTTACCTCCTCTCTGTGTGCATGCCACAGGTGGGGTAGTCGACCCTGGGAGTTCTGAAGTAACAGCTGCCATTATCCCGGCGAGTCGGCAGAAGGGTGAGACTCTGTAATGTGCACCATCTTGGGGCATTTTGCTTGGACTGTTCGGCGTGTTATCTGCCTGTTTTTTGGTTCAATAAAGCATTGCCGCACTGTTTTACCCTCACCCTGTGTTTTCCGAGTAGCGTTATGCCCATGTTAAAGGGAGAGTGGGCATTTGGCGGGACAATCCCTTGTCCATGCGGTTTCGGCTAGCGGACCTGGATGCCCACCGGCCCACCGTGTCTCCACATTAACCAAGATGTATATTGGGCACTTGAAGAGCGTTTCTCCATCAGATCACCAAATGATCACTCGTCAGACCATTTACATCTAATGTGTATAGGGGCCTTAAATCCCACTTGTGATATTTTAGAGGCATACTCTACTGAAACCCACTCATGATGTCAGAGCAGCTTACTGATGGAATTTTTGCCATCAACATTTTTGAAATCACAGCAGCTCACTTGTCAGATATTAGTGATGTCACAGCAGCTCACCTGACTGACATTACTGATGTCACAGCAGCTCACCTGACTGACATTACTGATGTCACAGCAGCATACAAGATGAAGACAAGCTTGTGATATAATAGTACTTACCCACAGGAGATAAAGTACCTACAACAAAGAGTCACTCTGTAAGAATCTATGTAGGCTCTTTGATTTCTTACTACAAATTTGGTGACGCAAGGGTTAAAGGCATAGACCAACTTCTTCAACGTTCTCATGAACATTTCGCACCAGTAATCGTGAAGTAGGGAGAGAGTAGGGTTTACAAAAAGTTCATGACATTAAAAGGAATGATAACAGATCCTTCATGGTAAAAGCAAAAACCATAAAGTGAGTCTAAGCTGAGCTTAAAAGATGCATTTTATAAGGGACTTAGTACAGGTCCTCTTATGATTCAGGATGGATCTCCTCCAGAAAGTTTACAGTGGATAGTTGCAAATATTGAGTGGCAATGTCTCACCCACATTGGATCTTCACAGATGAAGCTTACATAAGTTGTAGCAAATTTCTATGTTTTCAATAGTTCCAAGTCTAGTTATGGGCGTTCAGTAGATAATGCATTCTGTGCAAAATGTTATGTTGCATGGTGAATAACTCTTCATTCTCTGGGAGTTAGGTTACTTTCTAAAAGTCTTTTAAAAATCTGAAAAATTACACATTCTAAAACCAGCATGGTACATATGAAAAAAATAACTTATTTGAGGCTGCAGCTCCTTACTGCCAATGGTCTTATGTCATTATTCTCTATACTGCATTATCACTTGCCTGCAGAGAGTTATTAATGTGTATGAGATGTCCTCGGCATAGACTCCTGGGAATGTGACATCTATGCAATGCTCTTATCTCTTGTAAGCGTTTTCTTCAGCACGTTGGACCTTCACAGCTGCTATCCAAATCCAGCCCCAACGTCAGCGTGGAAATTATTGAACTTTGTACTTGATTGTAGACACTAACTTCTCTCATCCATCTGACTTGCAGCAGCCAGCGGGAGAACACTGCACTGCTACCATCAAATCCCCAATTCGTAATGATAATAATAACCCAATCATTTAATCATTCTTCATCATTCATCACTTAGCAGCAGATTCAAGGTCACCCCAGAAAGTTTAATAGTAATGAACTATTAATGAATATGTAAGGGACATGTATAAGTAGCACTAGTCCAATACAGTATTCATCAACAGAATATTGGATATTTATATATATAAATATACACACAATATATACAAGCTCAAAATAAAACTGAGACACGAAGTTGCAGTAAAAGAAGAGATCTATGATAATATAAAAAATAGTATTTTTATTTAAGTAATATTTAAAATCTTTTTTTGTGTATACACAAAAATTAAATAAGAAAAACAAAAAATACCTCAGAAAAGAGAAGTAATATACCATAGATATCCACATTAGGAATAGGAAAAGTAATCGCAAATCAGGGAATACATGATAATATATATTTCTATATATATTAATGTATTTTTAAAATGCATAATGCATAACAATCATAATTATATATCTATCATTAATGGTCAAATTCTATGTGGATTCTACTGTAACTTAATCTGCTACTTAGTCAATATTATATGAATACATCCTAAATATTCTTTAGATGAAAATATTACCTTTGGTTGTATCACCTCATAGAGAGAGTGGGGACATGTGGTTCAGTGTATGCTCCTCTCAACCCTGAAGCGCGTTTCACCGCTACGGCTTCTTCATGGCGAAAAGAAACACAAAAATTGAGCTTGACTTGAGTTGGTACACATGCAAAAATTAAACTCATGTTCACATTGGCCACAAAACATATAAAACCAACAAGAGAAAAAGTGAGCAAAATCCTTGCTGTAACTAAGTAAATAAAAAGCAAAAAAGTGCATTTAAATTACCTTTTTTAGTAATACTTTTTGTTTTATAAAAAAAAAGCACAAAAGCCATCCCACCACGTCAAGGTAACTCTGATCGGGACAGTCCTACACTGTCTAATATTAAAATCTTACCATGTCTCAATGTTGACCTAAGTGTGAATAAGGGCAGACAAAAGGACTGGGCCTAACCAGTGAAACACTGGTTGGGCCCAGAACTGCAGAACTGTGGAGAGCTTTGTGGGTTACAGAGATGAATTTGTATTGTGTACTGTAGTGAATAGCTAACCAGCGCAATGACTGACACGAGGGAGAGGCATCGGTGAAGAGGTCTGATAGAAAAATAATATTAGTCTTCTCACACGGACAGAAGAGACCTGTCCTTGTTGCCCATAGCACCAATCGTAACTCAGATTTAATTTCTTACGTTGTGAAAGCTAAGCATTGACTAGTTGCACCAGGCAATAAGGATAGTTTTATTATTAAGCAGTTTTAATAAACGAGACCCAGAGATGTTTGTCTTGTTTAGTTATTAAAGGAGTTATCTGCCCTTAGGCTACAAATGTCCAGTCACTCTATGTGACTGCAGACCTGTAAATCCTCATATCATGCGCAGCACGCACTGCGAGGATTCTCCAGTGCCGCAGTCTGGAGCAGGCAGTTATGTGACCAAAGTATGTGATTTGCATACTCCTGGCCACAGTCCAACTAGACTTTGTCCAGCCTCGTTCAATACACTTGCATTCAGCAAAGTCGCATCCATCTTGCTGGCGTGTAACTGCAAGTACCGTATGCAAATTACATATTTGCAGTCACGCAACCACTGCTTCCGGCACTGGAGAATCCTCACAGCGTGCCTTTGCGTACGGTTGCGCACCCCCCTGCTGGATTATGGGCTTCTGGAATTTCATAGGATTTCAAACCCTCTAGAAAATAGAGCTGACACATACACCCGATCGCCGCGGCACTTAGCCTGAGGCCACGCGATTGGTGCGCCATACCTATACTGCGGTTTGTGGGAAAGGGTTAAATAACTCAATTTTACTTAATATCAGATGATTAATTGCAGATACAGCACAGTACGTGTCCATTTGATCATCCTAAGCTCTCCCTTCACTTTCTGGCATCACTGGCACCAGAGACGCTCTTTCCAACCCTGCAGCTCCCATGCTTTTGGGCCCACTCTTCTTACACAGTTTACCATCCTGCTTCCCCTTATGGAAGGTGAAGAAGGCATCCGCTTTCCTGCCTGATTCGGGCCGTAGACCCTGGTTATCCTTGGAAGACCCGCTGAAGTTAGTAGTGACCGCCCGCATGCTGCTTCCTTTGGAGTCCCTTAATCATCAGCGATATAATTGCTTTTTTTCTGATCTTACTATTTTACTCTGCATCAAAACTATCTCTCCACTAACTACCAGGAAGTGTCCTACTATTTTCACTTCCCCTACCCCTCCAAACTAGGAAATTAGCTAAACTGGGGCTGTTGTCATGGTTCCCAATGGCAAGGGAACGTAAGAAACATATAAATAACGAACGAGCTCTCGGGTGATGGAAACTCGAGTTGACCGTGAGCTAAATCTACCACACAACTAATAGTAGCCGGGGAGCATACCTACGGCTTCCTAAATGCCACGCGCCAGCCGGAGGACTAACTACGCCTGGTAGAGGAAGAAACAGACCTGGCTTACCTCTAGTGAAATTCCCCAAAGATGATAGCAGCCCCCACATATATTAACGGTGATTTCAGGGGAAAAGACATACACAGTATGAAAGTAGATTTAGCAAAGAGAGGTCCACTTACTAGATAGCAGAAGGATACAAAAGAGGACTTCACGGTCAACTGAAAACCCTTTCAAAAAACCATCCTGAAATTACTTTAAGACTCCTGTGTCAACTCATCACACAGGAGTGGCAATATCAGACCACAAGAGCTTCCAGCAACAGAAAATGACAAAACTGTACACTGGACAAAAATACAAAAATGATAAGGACAATAAGTCCACTTAGCTGATCAGCAGACTAGTAGCAGGAACATGCAACCGAAAGACTCTGGTTACAATGATGACCGGCAAGGAAATGACTGGAGAGCAAGGCTAAATAGGAAACTCCCAAACACTGATGGAAGCAGGTGAACAGAAGCAGCAAAGTGCAAACAAGTCACCAGTACCACCAGCAACCACCAGGGGAGCCCAAAAAGCGGATACACAACAGTACCCTCCCCTTAAGGAGGGGGCACCGAACCCTCACAAGAACCGCCAGGGCGATCTGGATGAGCCCTATGAAAGGCACGAACCAAATCCGAGGCATGAACATCAGAGGCAGTTACCCAAGAATTATCTTCCTGACCATAGCCTTTCCATTTAACCAGATATTGAAGTCTCCGTCTGGAAATACGGGAGTCCAAGATCTTCTCTACGACGTACTCCAATTCACCCTCCACCAGCACAGGAGCAGGAGGTTCAGTAGAAGGAACCACCGGTACCTCATATCTCCGCAACAACGACCGATGGAACACATTATGGATAGCGAAAGATGCCGGGAGGTCCAAACGAAAGGAAACAGGGTTAAGAATCTCCAAAATCCTATAAGGACCGATGAACCGAGGCTTAAATTTGGGAGAAGAAACCCTCATAGGGACAAAACGGGAAGACAACCACACCAAGTCCCCAACGCGAAGGTGGGGACCAACACGACGACGACGGTTAGCAAACTGCTGAGTCCTCTCCTGGGACAATTCAAAATTATCCACCACTTGTCCCCAAATCCGATGCAACCGATCCACTACCGCATCCACTCCAGGACAATCCGAAGATTCAACCTGACCAGATGAAAAACGCGGATGAAACCCTGAATTGCAAAAGAAAGGAGAAACCAAAGTGGCAGAACTAGCCCGATTATTAAGAGCAAACTCCGCCAACGGCAGAAAGGCAACCCAATCATCCTGATCCGCAGACACAAAACACCTCAAATAAGTCTCCAAAGTTTGATTAGTTCGCTCCGTCTGGCCATTGGTCTGAGGATGGAATGCAGACGAAAAGGACAAATCAATGCCCAACCTGGCACAGACTGCCCGCCAAAATCTAGACACGAACTGGGTACCCCTGTCAGAAACGATGTTTTCCGGAATACCAAGCAAGCGAACCACATTTTGAAAAAACAGAGGGACCAACTCAGATGAGGAAGGCAACTTAGGCAATGGCACCAAATGAACCATTTTAGAAAAACGGTCACACACCACCCAGATGACAGACATCTTCTGAGAAACAGAGAGATCCGAGATAAAGTCCATAGAGATGTGCGTCCAAGGCCTCTTAGGAATAGGCAAGGGCAACAACAACCCACTAGCCCTAGAACAACAAGGCTTGGCCCGAGCACACACATTGCAAGACTGCACAAAAACACGCACATCTCGAGACAGGGAAGGCCACCAGAAGGATCTAGCCACCAAATCTCTGGTGCCAAAAATTCCCGGATGACCTGCCAGAGTAGAAGAATGAACTTCCGAGATGACTCTAGTGGTCCAATCGTCAGGAACAAACAGTCTACCAGACGGACAACGATCAGGTCTATCCGCCTGAAATTCTTGCAAAGCACGTCGCAGATCTGGAGAGACAGCAGACAAAACCACCCCATCCTTAAGGACACCAGCAGGTTCAGAATTCCCAGGAGAGTCAGGCTCAAAACTCCTAGAAAGAGCATCTGCCTTCACATTCCTAGAACCCGGTAAGTACGAGACCACAAAATCAAACCGGGAAAAGAACAACGACCAACGTGCCTGTCTAGGATTCAGGCGCCTGGCAGACTCCAAATAAATTAAATTCTTGTGATCAGTCAAAACTACCACCTGATGTCTGGCACCCTCAAGCCAATGACGCCACTCCTCAAATGCCCACTTCATGGCCAAAAGCTCCCGATTACCCACATCATAGTTTCGCTCGGCGGCCGAAAATTTTCGCGAAAAGAACGCACAAGGTCTCATCACTGAGCAGTCGGAACTTTTCTGCGACAAAACCGCCCCCGCTCCGATCTCGGAAGCATCGACCTCAACCTGAAAGGGAAGAGAAACATCAGGCTGGCGCAACACAGGGGCAGACAAAAAGCGGCGCTTAAGCTCCCGAAAGGCCTCCACAGCAGTAGGGGACCAATTGGCAACATCAGCACCCTTTTTAGTCAAATCCGTCAGAGGTTTAGCAACGCCAGAAAAACCAGCTATAAATCGACGATAAAAATTAGCAAAGCCCAAGAATTTCTGAAGACTCTTCAGAGAAGTAGGCTGCATCCAGTCGTAAATAGCCCGAACCTTGACAGGGTCCATCTCAATAGAAGAAGGGGAAAAAATGTACCCCAAAAAGGAAATTTTTTGAACCCCAAAAACACACTTTGAACCCTTTACACACAAAGAATTCTCCCGCAAAACCTGAAAAACTCTCCTGACCTGCTGAATATGAGACTCCCAGTCATCAGAAAAAATCAAAATATCATCCAAGTACACAATCATAAATTTATCCAAATATTCACGGAAAATATCATGCATTAAGGACTGAAAGACCGAAGGTGCATTAGAAAGGCCGAAAGGCATTACCAAATACTCAAAATGGCCCTCAGGCGTATTAAATGCGGTTTTCCACTCATCCCCCTGCTTAATTCGCACCAAATTATACGCCCCACGAAGATCAATCTTAGAGAACCATTTAGCCCCCTTATGCGAGCAAACAAATCAGTCAGCAAAGGCAACGGATACTGATATTTGACTGTAATTTTATTCAGGAGTCGATAATCAATACAAGGCCTCAGAGAGCCATCCTTTTTAGAGACAAAGAAAAAACCGGCTCCTAAAGGTGATGAAGAAGGACGAATATGTCCCTTTTCCAGGGACTCCTTAATATACTCGCGCATAGCAGCATGTTCAGGTACAGATAGGTTAAACAAACGACCCTTTGGAAATTTACTGCCAGGAATCAGATCTATGGCGCAATCACAATCCCTGTGAGGAGGGAGTGAACCAATTTTAGGCTCTTCAAAAATATCACGATAATCAGACAAAAATGCCGGAATCTCAGATGGAATAGATGACGAAATGGACACCAAAGGAGTGTCCCCATGAGCCCCCCGACATCCCCAGCTTAACACAGACATAGCTTTCCAGTCAAGGACTGGGTTATGAGACTGTAACCATGGTAATCCAAGCACCAAAACATCATGTAAATTGTACAACACAAGGAAGCGAATCACCTCCTGATGGTCTTGAGTCATACGCATAGTCACTTGCGTCCAGAACTGTGGTTTATTACAAGCCAAAGGTGTAGAATAAATACCCTTCAGAGGTATAGGGACTTCCAGAGGCTCTAAATCAAACCCACAGCGCCTGGCAAAGGACCAGTCCATAAGACTCAGAGCGGCGCCAGAGTCCACATAGGCATCCACGGTAATAACTGATAATGAACAAATCAAGGTTACAGACAAAATAAATTTGGACTGTAAAGTGCCAATTGAAATAGACTTGTCAACCTTCCTAGTACGTTTAGAGCATGCCGATATAACATGAGCAGAATCACCACAATAGAAGCATAACCCATTTTTACGCCTATAATTCTGCCGCTCGCTTCTGGACATAATTCTGTCACATTGCATTTTCTCTGGCGTCTCTTCAGAAGATACCGCCAAATGGTGCACGGGTTTGCGCTCCCGCAAACGCCGATCAATCTGAATTGCCATTGTCATGGACTCATTCAGACCCGTAGGCGCAGGGAACCCGACCATAACATCTTTAACGGCATCAGAAAGGCCCTCTCTGAAATTTGCCGCTAAGGCGCACTCATTCCACTGAGTAAGCACAGACCATTTACGAAATTTTTGGCAGTATATCTCAGCTTCATCTTGCCCTTGAGATAGGGCTATCAAAGCTTTTTCAGCTTGAATCTCTAAATTAGGTTCCTCATAAAGCAACCCTAAAGCCAGGAAAAACGCATCCACATTGAGCAACGCAGGATCCCCTGGTGCCAATGAAAATGCCCAATTTTGAGGGTCACCTCGCAGCAAAGAAATTACAATCTTAACCTGCTGAACAGGATCTCCTGAGGAGTGAGGTCTGAGAGAAAGGAATAATTTACAATTATATTTGAAATTCAGAAACCGAGATCTATCTCCGGAAAACACCTCTGGTGTAGGGATTTTAGGTTCAGAAATAGGAGTATGCATAACAAAATCTTGTAAATTTTGAACCTTCGTAGCAAGATTATTTAAACCTGCAGCCAAACTCTGGGGATCCATCTTTAAACAGGTGAGCTCAGAGCCATTCAAGGATTATAAGGAGAGAAAGGCAAAGGCTGTAATTAGAGCTGAAATACAACTAATCCAACTATGGAGCAAGCATAGGGAAAAAGAAAAAAAAAAAAATTTACAGACTTCTTTTTTCTCTCCTTTCTTCTGCCAATAAGTTTAACACGGGCCGGTCATACTGTCATGGTTCCCAATGGCAAGGGAACGTAAGAAACATATAAATAATGAACGAGCTCTCGGGTGATGGAAACTCGAGTTGACCGTGAGCTAAATCTACCACACAACTAATAGTAGCCGGGGAGCATACCTACGGCTTCCTAAATGCCACGCGCCAGCCGGAGGACTAACTACGCCTGGTAGAGGAAGAAACAGACCTGGCTTACCTCTAGTGAAATTCCCCAAAGATGATAGCAGCCCCCACATATATTAACGGTGATTTCAGGGGAAAAGACATACACAGTATGAAAGTAGATTTAGCAAAGAGAGGTCCACTTACTAGATAGCAGAAGGATACAAAAGAGGACTTCACGGTCAACTGAAAACCCTTTCAAAAAACCATCCTGAAATTACTTTAAGACTCCTGTGTCAACTCATCACACAGGAGTGGCAATATCAGACCACAAGAGCTTCCAGCAACAGAAAATGACAAAACTGTACACTGGACAAAAATACAAAAACGATAAGGACAATAAGTCCACTTAGCTGATCAGCAGACTAGTAGCAGGAACATGCAACCGAAAGACTCTGGTTACAATGATGACCGGCAAGGAAATGACTGGAGAGCAAGGCTAAATAGGAAACTCCCAAACACTGATGGAAGCAGGTGAACAGAAGCAGCAAAGTGCAAACAAGTCACCAGTACCACCAGCAACCACCAGGGGAGCCCAAAAAGCGGATACACAACAGGCTGTACTCATCTATGCTTAACCCTTAGGCTACTTTCACACGTCAGGTTTTTGCCGTCAGGCACAATCTGGCGAGTTTTGAAAAAAAAAATGGATCCGTTTTTTTCCGCCGGATCCATTTTTTTTCTCATAGAGTTGTAGTAGCACCAGATTGAGCCTGATGGACACACGTTTCATCCGTTTTTTGACGGATCTGCCAAAAATTAGTTTTCCGGCGGCCAGAGAAGATGTTCTCTCTCACTCTGATTTTGCCTGGCACAGGAAGTCCAAACTTTATCCCCGGGTTCATTGAAAAAAAAACGGATCAGCTAAAAACCGGATCCATTGCATCAGCTTTACACAATTTGCAATGGATCCATTTTTTCAAAAATTTGCCGGATCCTGCCTAATGGCAAAAACCTGATGTGTGAAAGTAGCCTTACCTAACCTTATACTTCCTAACCTACAGGGTCCTCCACTGTACTAAACCCAATCCTAGCAATAGCTACTTCCTTATATTATCTTTTACATCTAAGCCCCAATTCCTTACCTTAACACCTTTCCCTAATCTTATCACAATATCAA
The DNA here is from genome assembly GCF_051348905.1 of Ranitomeya variabilis. Classification (NCBI taxonomy): domain Eukaryota; kingdom Metazoa; phylum Chordata; class Amphibia; order Anura; family Dendrobatidae; genus Ranitomeya; species Ranitomeya variabilis. Next base: position 68,419,992 of record NC_135239.1, on the reverse strand, counting down.
AACATGCAAAGTAGTTTTAATACCCATTCACCATATAACAATCACATTATTATAAGAAAGGTACATATAAGCAACATTTACATTACAATACATTAACTATGCACACGTTCTCATTAGGGGATAGATGTATGACAGCTCCGGTCACACCCTTACAAAGTCGCTCAGATCCTTACAATTGCCCATTTTTACTGCTTCCAGCAACTCAATTTAAAGAACGGACTGTTCTCTTGCTGCCTAACAGATCCCACCCTCTGACTGGTGCCATTGTCACAAGCTAATTAATGCAATGCCAGAGCCTTCTGTGCGACATTATTTAACCATTTCCTGTCATTGTGTACATTTGTACACTTGTCAAGAATGATGATATGGTTGGAACACAGATATTGTGTATGTATAAAAATAGCAGCCGGCCTGCGCACTTGAGGATCCATTAAGATGTAGCGATGTCCTGCTCTTTCTTCTCCGCTGCACGTTTCTATATTCTATATTCCGTGTTAATTATTTAGATGAAGATGAGAATGCTAGATGAACTAAGGAAACATTCACAGAAGACTCATTAAAATATAAACTATGTTTAATCTTGAGAAGCCGGGATGCATCGCGCACCTTTTCTACATCTCATGGGATATTATTAAATGCAGTTTATAATCCATCTTTAATCCTTTTACACACATGTAATGTAACACACGCTGATATTTTATAAATAGCCGATGTATCTGTCACGCATTCCAGTCATTTGACGAGACAACAATTGGTGTATAATGTTGTATGCCGCGCTATAATTATGGAGGCTTATGCTATTGTGTAGCACAGAATGCCTGTCTGTTACTATACAGGTTACTGTACTGTATATATGGAAATGATAGTCACACGTTGTGATTCAATGTTTTTCAGAATTTCAATGAATAAAGTTAATTAATGTCATAGCGCTAGGGATAGCAGGCCTACTGGAGTGACGCCCAATATCTATTATATGAGAAGACGTAACATTATATATGGCAGATCACAGTTGGGAAGCTCTGTTATATATTTAGCATTGGAACTTCCTATGTGGGGAAATTTTTAGCACTGAGGACTGGAGGTCTGCTGCCATCAACAACATCTACATTCTCAGGACGCAGATACAGTTATACACTATATTAACCCCTTCACCCCGAAGCCTGTTTTCACCTAAGTGACAGGGCCAATTTTTACAATTCTGACCACTGTCACTTTATGAGGTCATAACTCTGAAACGCTTCAACGGATCCTGGTGATTCTGACACTGTTTTCTCGTGACATATTGTACTTTATGATAGTAGTAAAACTTCTTCGATATGACTTGCATTTATTTGTGAAAAAAAACAGAAATTTGTCGAAAATTATGAAAATGTAGCAATTTTCAAATTTTTCGTTTTTATGCCCTTAAATTAGAGAGTTATATCACATAATATAGTTAATAAACAACAATTCCCACATGTCTGCTTTACATCAGCACAATTTTGGAAACATAATTTCTTTTTGTTAGGGAGTTATACGGGTTAAACATTGACCAGCGATTTCTCATTTTTGCAACAAAATTTGCAAAACCATTTTTTTACGGACCACCTCACACTTGAAGTGACTTTGAGGGGTCTATATGACAGAAAATACCCAAAAGTGACACCATTCTAAAAACTGCACCCCTCAAGGTACTCAAAACCACATTCAAAACTTTTATTAACCCTTCAGGTGCTTCACAGGAATTTTTGGAATGTTTAAAAAAAATTGAACATTTAACTTTTTTTCACAAAATTTTTACTTCAGATCCAATTTGTTTTATCTTACCAAGGGTAACAGGAGAAATTGGACCACAAAAGTTGTTGTACAATTTGTCCTGAGTACGCCGATACCCCACATGTTGGGGTAAACCAATGTTTGGGCACATGGCAGAGCTCGGAAGGGAAGGAGCGCCGTTTGACTTTTCAATGCAAGATTTGCTGGAATTGAGATCGGAACCCATGTCGCGATTGGAGAGCTCCTGACGTGCCTAAACAGTGGAACCCCCCACAAGTGACACCATTTTGGAAAGTAGACCCCCTAAGGAACTTATCTAGATGTGTGGTGAGCACTTTGAACCCCCAATTGTTTCACTAAAGTTTAGAATGTAGCGCCGTGAAAATTAAAAAATAATTTTTTCTTTCCACAAAATGATGTTTTAGCCCGCAATTTTTTTTCCCAAGGGTAACACGAGAAATTGGACCACAAAAGTTATTGTCCAATTTGTCCTGAGTACGCTGATACCCCATACATGGGGGGAAACCACTGTTTGGGCGCACGGCAGAGCTCGGAAGGGAAGGAGCGCTGTTTGAAATGCAGACTTAGATGGATTGGTCTGCAGGCGTCATGTTGCATTTGCAGAGTCCCTGATGTACCTAAACAGTAGAAACCCCCCACAAATGACCCCATATTGGAAACTAGACCCCCCAAGGAACTTATCTAGATGTGTTGTGAGAACTTTGAGCCAACAAGTGTTTCACTACAGTTTATAACGCAGAGCCATGAAAATAAAAAATATTTTTTTTCCACGAAAATGATATTTTAGTCCCCACATTTTTTTTCCCAAGGGTAACAGGAGAAATTGGACCACAAAAGTTGTTGTCCAATTAGTGCTGAGTACGCTGATACCCCATATATGGGGGGGAACCACTGTTTGGGCACACGGCAGAGCTCGGAAGGGAAGGAGCACTGTTTTACTTGTTCAAAGAAGAATTGGCTGGAATTGAGATCGGACGCCATGTCGCGTTTGGAGAGCCCCTGATGTGCCTAAACAGTGGAAACCCCCCAATTCTAACTGAAACCCTAACCCCAACCCTAACCCCAGCCCTAACCCTAGCCCTAACCCCAACCCTAACCCTAACCCTAGCCCTAACCCTAACCCTAATGGGAAAATGGAAATAAATACATTTTTTAAAATTTTATTATTTTCCCTAACTAAGGGGGTGATGAAGGGGGGTTTGATTTACTTTTATAGCGTTTTTTTGGCGGATTTTTATGATTGGCAGCCGTCACACACTAAAAGATGTTTTTTATTGGAAAAAATAGTTTTTGCATCACCACATTTTGAGAGCTATAATTTATCCATATTTTTGCCCACAGAGTCATGTTAGGTCTTGTTTTTTGCGGGTCGAGTTGACGTTTTTATTGGTACAATTTTCGGGCACATGACTTTTTTTGATCGCTTTTTATTCCGATTTTTGGGAGGCGGAATGAACAAAAACCAGCAATTCCTAAAATTCTTTTAGGGGGGGGCGTTTATAGCGTTCCACGTGTGGTAAAATTGATAAAGCAGCTTTATTCTTCAGGTCAGTACGATTACAGCGATACCTCATTTATATAATTTTTTTATGTTTTGGCGCTTTTACACAATAAAAACTATTTTATATAAAAAAATAATTGTTTTTGCATCGCTTTATTCTGAGAGCTATAACTTTTTAATTTTTTTGCTTATGATGCTGTATGGCGGCTTTTTTTTGTGGGACAAGATGACGTTTTCAGCGGTACCATGGTTATTTATATCCGTCTTTTTGATTGCGTGTTATTCCACTTTTTGTTCGTCTGTATGATAATAAAGCTTTGTTTTTTGCCTTTTTTTTTTTTGGCGGTGTTCACTGAAGGGGTTAACTAGTGGGATAGTTTTATAGAGCTGGTCGTTACGGACGCGGCGATACCAAATATGTGTTCATTTATTGTTTTTTTTTAATTTACATAAATAAATGGATTTACTGGGAAATGTTTTTTTTTCCTTTATTTGGGGATTTTTTTTTTTTTTTTATTTTTTTTTATACATTCTATTTTTTTTTTTTACTTTCTACTATTGTCCCAGGGTGGGACATCACTGTATTAGATCAGATCGTTGATCTGACAGTGTGCATAGCACTCTGTCAGATCAACGATCTGACAGGCAAGTTTAGGAGGCTTTCCGGCGCCTGCTCTCAGCAGCTCTCAGCAGGCGCCGGCTAGCCAGGTCATTTCATGACCCGGAAGGAGTCCCATGGCCATCTTGGATCCGGGGACTCCTTCCGGATCACCGGAGCAATGCGATCTCATCGCGTTGCTCCGGTGGGAGAGCGCAGGGAGCCCCCATCCCTGCGCGATCCCCCTCTATGCCGCTGTCACTACTGACAGTGGCATCAGAGGGGTTAAATGCCCACGATCGGCACTAGCGCCGATCGTGGGCATTGCTGCGGGGTGTCAGCTGTCATATACAGCTGACACCCACACCTGATCACCGCGGCGCTCAGCGTGAGACCGCGGTGATCGGTGCGCTGTACTAGTACTGCGGCTGGCACAAATGCAGTGCCGGCAGCGCAGTACTAGTATGGCGCATGTCGCGAAGGGGTTAAAGTGGTGGTCCAAAGTCATTTTCATCCTTAATCCCTATCTAGTTAGTGCCATAATCTAAACTCTTTTCTAATACACTTGCATTACAAATTCCTTACCATTCCCTAACTACACTATCTAACTGCTATTATATTTTGTTCCACTTCCTTTCTGATGATGCTTTGTTTGAGTATCTCAGTGCATGCTGAAAAGAAGTGTCATTGGTGATGTTAATTTCAGAAGCTGGGCTAGTCCCTGTTGTGTTTTTGTGTGCACAATGACAGCGCATTCTCTGTTGACGACTCAGATCAGCTATAACGAGCCAGCAGCAGAGTGTTGTCAGAATACCTGAAGTGCAGAGGCCAGCGCTGCCCCCACAATTGACATCACTGGTCTCTGCACTATGGGTATTCTGAAGCTACTCTGTTTCCGGATCTTTACTGCTGATCTGAGAAAGAGAGAATGCTGTCATTGTGCACATCACACAGTGCACATTGCAAAGGAACTAGCCCAGCCTCTGAAATGTGCATCACTAATGACACTTAGTTTCAGGGAGGGGCAGAGGCTGCGGCTGTGAGATTCTCAAACAAAACATAATAAAAAATGAAGTAGAAAAAAAGCATGTAAATACTGTAGTGTAGTGAGGGAAGGATAGGAAATGTTTAATTCAAGTATGTTAAAAAATAGTTTATATTCTGATCTGTAGCTACTGCTATCTCCTATCTCAGTAATGGGAAAGTTTGTATTCACTGAAGACAGATTTTACCTGGGAATTGGGAATTTTTAGAACGGAAGACCAGGATCAGATCTCTCTGTTAAGATATATAATAAAGTTTCTTATTTACACGTGTACTATTGATTTATCTAAAAGCTATTAAATCAACGGATACTCTTTAAAAGCAAAGCAAACCAGCAGCACATAAGGCCACTTTCTAATAGCTGCACTAGCATGATTTTAGTTAAGCTGGATTATATTGAATTGCTACAGAAAATCAGGTTTTTATCGTGTGTGATGAATTATAATTATCCCATTGTCTTCAAAAGTTCCAACATAGCACTAAAGAGAATCTATCATTTGCTAAAAATAAGGTCACGTTAAATAACTTGCAAAAATCCCTGAGCATCCCTGAATCTATTGTTTTTTTCTGTTTTCTGCTGCGCCGCTCCATTGCAGAAATATTCACATTTCTTTCTTTTGAAGCCCAGCATTTGAAATCTCTGCTTGCAGTGCAACTGGACATTTCTTCAGAGTCTTCTCTTGGCATGCGTTTTCACTCCTTCCTCCAATCAAGGCTTGCAGTGTCTGAGACTACTAGATCAGCTGCCGAGCTGTGATTGGTAGCATCTAGGAGGTAGGGGTGAACGTGCATCCCCCAAAAAAAGGGTCTGAAGAAATTCCCAGTTGCACTGCAAGAAGAAATTTCATATAGTGAGCTTCTAATGCAACAAATGCGAATATCTCTGCAATGGAGCGACGCAGCACCAAACTGAAAAAAGCTACAGAATCAAGGGAGCTCAGGGATTTTTGCAAGGTATTCAACTCAAAATTTTTTAGAAAGTGACAGGTCCTCTGAAGTTTGTAAGTACATGGAACAGGGATATCAATGCCTTCACCTCTTAATGGGGTATGCAACATAGTCTTATCTGCACTAACTTTTCCAGATTTCCAGATAAAAGAAAGAAGTATAGCTTGAACTTCATATAAAGGGGGTTGTCTAGGACTTAGATATTGATCATGTTTACTTAGGATAGGTCATCAGCATCAGAATGGGAGGGAACTGACACCCCATAGCCCCACCAATCAGCTGTTGCAGATCCGATATGTTAACCACAGCTCCGTTCTCTGTAGAGTAGCTGTTTTTGGGTACTGCATCTAAGCACCTAGTTGCTTTAATGTGAGATGAGCTGCAGCACATGAGTTAAAAAAGTAATTAAAGTCAAATAAAAACTATCTTTTGATATCACACTTATCATAATTAACAGCCTAAAGCATCATCAAATTGGATATTTAATTCAGCTCAACTTGGATAAATGAAATGTAATTAATCTTCAGCAGATGCTTTCTTTATAATGTCACTGTATTCTTCTTCCTTTGTTTCCAATAAGATTAAAATGGATTACATAAATCCAAATGACACTTCACATTTTTTAAAAAAGCTAATTAAAAAAGGTTTCCTACGTGAAGGCAGTCACCTAATCTGCCCTGGCAGCACATGTTACACTATAGAGCAGGGCAAAGCCTAGGAACCACATAAATAATTCATAGTTAAAGGGAACCTGTCACCTGAATTTGGCGGGACCAGTTTTGGGTCATATGGGCGGGGTTTTCGGGTGTTTGATTCACCCTTTCCTTACCCGCTGGCTGCATGCTTTCCGCAATATTGGATTGAAGTTCATTCTCTGTCCTCCGGAGTACACGCCTGCGCAAGGCAATATTGCCTTGCGCTGGCGTGTACTCCGGAGGACAGAGAATGAACTTCAATCCAATATTGCGGCCAGCATGCAGCCAGCGGGTAAGGAAAGGGTGAATCAAACACCCGAAAACCCCGCCCATATGACCCAAAACTGGTCCCGCCAAATTCAGGTGACAGGTTGCCTTTAAGAGCAAGATGGTGATCTGTTGAGGCAGTCAGTAACACAGGGGGCCACTCATCCTATCTATTTAGTAGGATGAAAAATAAAAAGCAATACTATCACAAAACTTCAAAAATATAAGTACCGTAATCTTTAATCCTGTTGCTAGTGTAATCCAATGCTTTAACATTTTAGGAGTCAATTTTCACAAAACAACTCAACTAACATCAAGACACAAGTATATATTATAAATAATATTATCACCATAGAAGCTATGCATGGAGAAATAAACTTTGTAGATAAAGTATTGTACTGAACGTCCCTAAATGGCAGAAGTCAATGACAAATGCCTTTTTGTTTTGAGTTTTTAGGTTGTTTTTTAATTGAAATCTATAAAAATTATTGTTGCAGGCAGTTACCTAACTAGAGTCTGATGAGCTCTCGGCCAAACTTTGGACCAGGTAGCCCAACCTGCATGTTGGTCAGATATACAGGCCCTTGAAGTGTTCTAGACCCTATAAAATTATGCATATTTGTCCCCATGTAATAATTTCCTTCAACCTGTAACCTTGCTGTAATAGTGTCCCACGTCCTGGCCCCTTTCTGTAATAATGTCCCCCAATCCTGGCCCTTTCCAGTAATAATGTTCCCTCCTGACCCATTCCTTAATTAATGTCTCTTATCCTGGGCCTCTTTCTGTAATAGTTCTCCCCATCCTATAACAATGTCAACCATTGTGTTTCCCTGACAACAATAATGCCCATATCCATCATGGGCCCCATACTATAACAATGTCCCCATCCTGAGCCTCTTCCTAGTACAGTGTCCCCCATCCTGGGCATTTTTCAGTAATAATGTCCCTCGTAGCACATTTTAAAATTAAACAAAAAATTATTCTTACCTTTTTTGCTCTTATGACACTTGGCATCCTCTTCTATAGCCGGTGCAAAAGCTGGCAGCTGAGTTAGGTCTTCTGGCACAGGCAGCTCATGACATCATTACCATGCCCTGTCCGTAACGTATAAGCCTCTGATTGGCTTGTGGAGATGCAGTGCAAACAACTGGTGAGTCTCTGCACCGCAATACATTTCAGCTGAATGTGTGTCCAGGAACGCACATTCAGGTGAAATAGGTAGTGGCATCAGCGGGCCCTGTTCCGGTACAGGTCCGGCTGTGGTGGTACCTTCTGTGACTACACAACCATGATCATTATGCCCTTGGTTGCAGGACTGCTAAAAGATTTAATGTACCCCATCAGTTTTTAACAGGTTTCAGAAGAGCACCGCTCCTCGGGGTACTGACTTTCTGGTTTCTTTGGATACTGATATTCTTCCTTGATTGACAGTTCAGGCTAGCAGCATAGTTGTCCCAATAGTCTTAACTATAAACGCCCTGATATAAGGGATCCATAGTAGTTGGGGAAAGTTGGTCAGCTAATGATGGAGATGGGCAGCACTGATTTCAACTGCTCTAGAGTTTACAGGGGGAGGTAAGCAGGAGTGTAACTGCCCTTTACCTAGGGGACCAGCCACTGCTGCTATTTTGGAGAGGTAGCTGCTCCCCTTCGCGTTGAGCTATAAAAAATAACACAATAAAAGCAAGATAATGGGAGAACAGAGGGGAATATAAAAGTAAAATGGGAAAAGTGTTTATCAAATGTTGCCCAATTAAGAAGATGGGAATAACGTTCTAAGTTTGCAGAAACGTCCTCAGTGTCGGACTTGAGTACTTTGAACCCATGAGAGAAAATCATTTTAGGGGCTGTAGAGACACGGGGTCGGCGGACACCCAGGTCTGCTAGCCAGAACCTCATGGAACAGGGTTCGTCCTGCCTAACGCCAGCTCTCCCGTTAATGTGGGCATAACGCTACTCAGACGACACAGGGTGAGGGTAAAACAGTGTAGAAATGTTTATTGAACCACAAAACAGGCAGATAACAAAGAGAATATTCCCAGCAGAGTACCCAAGATGGTGCACATTAAAGAGTCTCACCCTTCCGCTGACCTGCCGGGATAATGGCAGATGTTACGCTAGAGCTCCCAGGGTTGCTACTCCACCTGTAGTACACACACAGAGAGGAGGTAACGACAAGCGTAGAAAGATGACAGTCCATTGAGTCCATACAAGGTGCAAGGCCAGTTGACACAAGAGTCACAACCTGGCTTATCCGAACATCTCTGTTATGATCCTTAGTGGCTGAGGATCACGAATAGACCAGCAAGTGAATAAACTAAGGACAAGCTCTAGGGAGATGGTAACTGGACTGATTGCAAATCTGAACCTATCCAACACAGCTAGAGGTAGCCGGTGAACGTGCCTAAATAATTCCTAGACGTCTCGAGCCAGCCTGAGGAACTAGCTACCCCTAAAGAGAAAGAAAGACCTCGCTTGCCTCCAGAGAAATAATCCCCAAAGATATAGAAGCCTACAACAAATATTAACGGTGAAGTAAGAAGAAGGCACATACGTAGGGATGAAATCAGATTCAGCAAAAGAGGCCCACTAGTACTAGAAAGCAGAAAATAGAGCAGGGGTCTATGCGATCAATAAAAAACCCTTACAAAATATCCATCCTGAGATTTCAAGAACCCACGCACCAACTAATGGTGTGTGGGGAGAAACTCAGTCCACTAGAGCATCCAGCAAGCGAGGGAATCACATTTTAGCAAGCTGGACAAGAAAACATGGTAAACACTGCTGATCAAAAAATAAGCAAACAAAACTTAGCTTGTCCTGGATGGACTGGGAGAAAGGTAGTCAGAAGGAATCTGAGTAGCACTGATTACATCGACAGCTGGCAACAAGTGGAAGCAAAACAGAGCTATATAGGAACCTCCCAGAGGATAACAAACCAGCTGATAGCCAGAGACCAGCAGGATAACAAACAAAGCCACCAGGGGGAGCCCAAAGCAAAAGTCACACCATACCACCAGTGACCACAAGAGGGAGCCTGAAAACAGAGTTCACAACAGTACCCCCCCCTTAAGGAGGGGTCACCGAACCCTCATGAAAACCCCCAGGGCGATCAGGATGAGCCACATGGAAGGCACGAACCAAATCGGCCGCATGAACATCAGAGGCGACAACCCAAGAATTATCCTCCTGACCATAGCCCTTCCACTTGACCAAATACTGGAGCCTCCGTCTAGAAACACGAGAATCCAAGATCTTCTCCACCACGTATTCCAATTCTCCCTCAACCAGCACCGGGGCAGGAGGCTCAACCGGAGGAACCACAGGTACCACATACCTCCGCAACAACGAGCGATGGAACACATTATGAATAGCAAATGATGCCGGGAGGTCCAGACGGAATGACACAGGGCCAAGGACTTCCAGAATCTTATAAGGACCGATAAACCGAGGCTTGAACTTAGGAGAGGAGACCTTCATAGGAACGAAGCGAGAAGACAACCACACCAAGTCCCCAACGCGAAATCGGGGACCCACACAGCGACGGCGGTTGGCAAAGAGCTGAGCCTTCTCTTGTGACAACTTCAAATTGTCCACCACATGATTCCAAATCTGATGCAACCTATCCACCATAACATCCACTCCAGGACAGTCAGAAGGCCAACCCGATTATTAAGGGCAAACTCGGCCAACGGCAAAAAAGTAACCCAGTCGACCTGGTCAGCAGAAACAAAACATCTTAAATAAGTCTCCAAGGTCTGATTAGTTCGCTCGGTTTGGCCATTCGTCTGAGGATGGAAGGCTGACGAAAAAGACAATTCAATGCCCAACTTAGCACAAAAGGTCCGCCAAAATCTAGACACAAACTGGGATCCTCTGTCAGAAACAATGTTCTCAGGAATCCCGTGCAAACGAACCACATTTTGAAAAAACAGTGGAACCAACTCGGATGAGGAAGGCAACTTAGGCAAGGGCACCAAATGGACCATCTTAGAAAAACGATCACACACCACCCAGATGACAGACATTCTCTGAGAGACAGGGAGATCTGAAATAAAATCCATGGAAATGTGCGTCCAAGGCCTCTTCGGGACAGGCAAAGGTAACAGCAAACCACTGGCATGAGAACAGCAAGGCTTCGCCCGAGCACAAATTCCACAAGACTGCACAAAGGAACAGACATCCCGCGACAAGGAAGGCCACCAAAAAGACCTGGCCACCAAGTCTCTGGTACCAAATATTCCAGGATGGCCCGCCAACACCGAAGAATGAACCTCGGAGATGACTCTGTTGGTCCATCTATCCGGGACAAACAGTCTCTCCGGTGGACAGCGGTCAGGTCTATCCGCCTGAAATTCTTGCAGCACACGTCGCAAATCTGGGGAGATGGCAGACAAAATCACCCCTTCTCTAAGGATACCAGCTGGCTCTGAATCTCCAGGAGAGTCAGGCACAAAACTCCTAGAAAGAGCATCAGCCTTCACATTCTTCGAACCCGGCAGGTACGAGACCATGAAATCAAAACGAGAGAAAAACAACAACCAACGAGCCTGTCTGGGATTCAGCCGCTTGGCCGACTCGAGATAAATCAAATTCTTGTGATCAGTCAAGACCACCACACGATGTTTAGCTCCCTCGAGCCAATGTCGCCACTCCTCAAATGCCCACTTCATAGCCAACAGCTCCCGATTACCGACATCATAATTTCTTGAAAAGAAAGCACATGGCTTCATCACAGAGCCATCGGGGCTTCTCTGCGACAAAACAGCCCCCGCTCCAATCTCGGAAGCATCAACCTCCACCTGGAAGGGAAGTGAGACATCTGGCTGACATAAGACCGGAGCCGAAGAAAACCGACGCTTCAGCTCCCGAAAGGCCTCCACAGCCGCAGAAGACCAATTAGTCACATCAGAACCCTTCTTGGTCAAATCCGTCAAAGGCTTAACAACGCCAGAAAAATTAGCTATGAAGCGACGGTAAAAATTAGCAAAACCCAAGAACTTCTGAAGACTCTTAACAGACGTAGGCTGCGTCCAGTCATGAATAGCCTGAACCTTGACTGGGTCCATCTCAATAGTAGAAGGAGAAAAAATGAAACCCAAAAAAGAAATCTTCTGGACTCCAAAAAGACATTTTGAGCCCTTCACAAATAAAGCATTGTCACGCAGGACCTGAAAGACCATCCTGACCTGCTTAACATGAGACTCCCAATCATCCGAAAAAACCAGAATATCATCCAGATACACAATCAAAAACTTATCCAGATATTCACGGAAGATGTCATGCATAAAGGACTGAAAGACTGAAGGAGCATTAGAAAGTCCAAAAGGCATCACCAAGTACTCAAAATGGCCTTCAGGCGTATTAAATGCAGTTTTCCATTCATCACCCTGTTTTATACGCACAAGGTTATACGCACCACGAAGATCTATCTTGGTGATCCAACTAGACCCCCTAATGCGAGCAAACAAATCAGTCAACAATGGCAAAGGATACTGAAATTTGACCGTGATTTTATTCAAAAGGCGATAATCAATACAGGGTCTCAGGGAACCATCCTTTTTAGCCACAAAAAAGAATCCTGCACCAAGAGGGGATGAGGATGGGCGAATATGTCCCTTCTCTAAAGACTCCTTTATATAACTCCACATGGCAGCATGCTCCGGCACAGATAAATTGAAAAGTCATCCCTTAGGAAACTTACTACCAGGAATCAAATTTATAGCACAATCACAGTCCCTATGAGGAGGTAGAGAATTGAGTTTGGGCTCCTCAAATACATCCTGGTAGTCTGACAAAAACGTAGGGACTTCAGAAGGACTGGACGAAGCAATTGACACCACAGGAGCGTCACCATGAATTCCCCGACAACCCCAACTTGACACCGACATAGCTTTCCAATCCAGGACTGGATTATGAGTCTGCAAACATGGCAGACCCAACATCATGCAAATTATGCAGTACAAGAAAGCGAATCACCTCCTGATGAACAGGAGTCATGCACATGGTCACTTGTGTCCAGTACTGAGGTCTATTCGTAGCCAATGGTGTAGAATCAATTCCCCTTAGTGGAATAGGGAATTTTAAAGGCTCCAAATCAAAACCACAGCGCCTGGCAAATGACCAATCCATCAGACTCAGGGCGGCACCTGAATCAACAAAAGCATTAACCGGGTAAGATGACAGGGAACAAATCAGGGTAACAGACAAAATGAACTTAGGCTGTAAAGTACCAATGGTGACAGATTTATCAACCTTTTTTTTGCGCTTAGAGCATGCTGAGATAACATGAGCTGAGTCACCACAGTAAAAGCACAACCCATTTTGCCGTCTATAATTTTGCCGTTCACTTCTGGTCAGAATTCTGTCACATTGCATAGATTCAGGTGTCTGTTCAGAAGACACCGCCAAATGGTGCACAGGTTTGCGCTCCCGCAAACGCCGATCAATCTGAATGGCCAGAGTCATTGACTCATTCAGACCTGCAGGCGTAGGGAACCCCACCATGACATTCTTAATGGCTTCAGAAAGACCTTCTCTGAAATTTGCAGCCAGGGCACACTCATTCCACTGAGTAAGCACCGACCATTTCCGAAATTTCTGGCAGTACACCTCTGCTTCATCTTGCCCCTGCGAGAGGGCCAATAACATTTTTTCAGCCTGGTTCTCAAGATTAGTTTCCTCATAGAGCAATCCAAGGGCTAGAAAAAACGCATCTACACTAAGCAATGCAGGATCCCCTGGCGCCAATGCGAAGGCCCAATCTTGGGGGTCACCACGCAAAAAGGAAATGATAATCTTAACTTGCTGAACGGCATCACCAGAGGAACGAGGTTTCAAAGAAAGAAACAACTTAGAATTGTTCCTAAAATTCAGGAACCTAGATCTATCTCCAGAAAACAACTCCGGAATAGGTATTCTAGGCTCTGACATAGGACTGTGAACAACAAAATCCTGAATACTTTGAACCCTAGCAGCAAGATGATCCAGACTGGAAGCCAAGCTCTGGACATCCATGTCAGCAGCTGAACTCCGAGCCACACCAAGATTAAGAGGAGGAGAGAAGCTAGCCACAGCAGCTAGACACACGGCAAAAAAAAAAAAAAAAAAATTCTCAAGGCTTCTTTTCTCCTGCTTCTGCCATGCAATTAACACTTTACTGGCCGGCTGTACTGTTATGATCCTTAGTGGCTGAGGATCACGAATAGACCAGCAAGTGAATAAACTAAGGACAAGCTCTAGGGAGATGGTAACTGGACTGATCGCAAATCTGAACCTATCCAACACAACTAGAGGTAGCTGGTGAACGTGCCTAAATAATTCCTAGACGTCTCGAGCCAGCCTGAGGAACTAGCTACCCCTAAAGAGAAAGAAAGACCTCAATTGCCTCCAGAGAAATAATCCCCAAATATATAGAAGCCCCCAACAAATATTAACGGTGAAGTAAGAAGAAGGCACATACGTAGGGATGAAATCAGATTCAGCAAAAGAGGCCCACTAGTACTAGAAAGCAGAAAATAGAGCAGGGGTCTATGCGATCAATAAAAAACCCTTACAAAATATCCATCCTGAGATTTCAAGAACCCACGCACCAACTAATGGTGTGTGGGGAGAAACTCAGTCCACTAGAGCATCCAGCAAGCGAGGGAATCACATTTTAGCAAGCTGGACAAGAAAACATGATAAACTCTGCTGATCAAAAAATGAGCAAACAAAACTTAGCTTGTCCTGGATGGACTGGGAGCAAGGTAGTCAGAAGGAATCTGAGTAGCACTGATTACATCGACAGCCGGCAACAAGTGGAAGCAAAACAGAGCTATATAGGAACCTCCCAGAGGATAACGAACCAGCTGATAGCCAGAGACCAGCAGGATAACAAACAAAGCCACCAGGGGGAGCCCAAAGCAAAAGTCACACCATACCACCAGTGACCACAAGAGGGAGCCTGAAAACAGAGTTCACAACACATCTCCATGGAGCCAGGTGACCAGCAGGTCCCAATCCTGGCTTTCTCCAAAATGTATCCATGGTCCAGCGATGGTCAATGGAGCAGATCTGTATTCTTCCAACTGGAGCCGAAAACCCCTAGGTTGTTTCCTGTAGAATGATACATCCGTGTCCCTTGTGATGGTGCCATGATATTTACTGCGATCCTGTCTCTGGTCCTTTGGATGTATAAAGACATTCAAAAGACATACTGATAGGGAATTTAGATAGTAAGCCCCATCAGGGACAGCGATGATAGTGTGTGCAAAATTGTACAGGGCTGCGGAATATGTTAGCGCTATATAAAAATAAAGATTATCATTATTATTATGTATATGTCTTGGCAGAATCTCTGGCTGTCTCACTCTCTCAGTCTCTCTGTCTCTGAGTCTCTTTATACCGAGGCATGTAACCTATTTTTAGATTTAACAAGTGTCCTTCAGTCCAGCATCAAGATAAGGGAAATAATGGTGATGAGCTCAAGTAGCATTACTTGATTATTTACTCTATTTTCATAGTTTTTCCCTAGCTGCTTTCAGAATCAACAAACTGGCTGCATAATACAATGTATAATTAGCATATCAGTAAACATTCCTTATCATCAAAGATAAGCGCAGACTATGTTATATGGGATATCAGTTTACAAATCACTATTACAGGCTTACACAAGCAAAAGTATAGATAACAACATATTCTTCTTGGCTTGCTAAAAATAATCATCTGGGTAATTAAGATATAATCTGGTTTCTTCACATTGCTCCCCATCTTAATTAGCTAGACATGATAGGATTCCTATCATCCTTCTCCACTTATGTAAGAGGTCTCACTTTTATGACACAAAACTTTTTTTTATCCAGTTTCCTCAGAGCATTATCCATGTCCTCCTTATGAAAATAAACTCCACACATAATTGAAGAGTAACAACTTGTATCCATTGGGTCCACATATGGCTTCCACCGCATTCTGTAGTTCCTGGATTAAATTCCATTCAATCCGTTGAAGCTGGCACATCTCCTGTAGTTTCCGCTTCTTGTTGAGGTCATATATCCACTGTGGTCTTCTTTCCAAGCCCGAGTTGTTGGGGTTGGACATAGTAGCGTCCGAAACCTGCTGCACTTGCCTCATCAATGGTCTGATGGGTCTGTCTGTCTTTGCTAAAAATAGTCGTTTGGGTAATTACACTTCACAATGTTGAAAAAAGTTGAAAGCTAATGTATCAAATGTAGTAGAATGGAAGAATTTTGTGCAAATGGTGACATGCATGTTAAAAATGTTTAATTGTAAACATTGTAATTGTAATTGTTTTTGTTCCACATCTTTTTAGACACTAAGATCTGCCAAGAATTTGTGGCTTTTTGGTGACTTTTATGTTGAAATTGAATAAAAAAAGTATGTTGTACTTTACACAAAAAAAGTTAACCATGCTCTCTTTTCTCGTCATTTTTTTAGTTTTGCTGTAGACTATACAGTGGGTACAGAAAGTATTCCGACCCCATTAAATTTTTCACTCTTTGTTTCATTGCAGCCATTTGGTAAATTAAAAAAAGTTCATTTTTTTCACATTAGTGTACACTCTGCACCCCATCTTGACTGAAAAAAACAGAAATGTAGAAATTTTTGCAAATTCAATAAAAAAGAAAAACTGAAATATCACATGGTCATAAGTATTCAGACCCTTGGCTCAGACACTCATATTTAAGTCACATGATGTCCATTTCCTTGTGACCCTCCTTGAGATTGTTCTACTCCTTCATTGGATTCCAGCTGTGTTTAATTAAACTGATAGGACTTGATTTGGAAAGGCACACACCTGTCTATATAAGACCTCACAGTGCATGTTAGACCAAATGAGAATCATGAGGTCAAAGGAACTGGCCAAGGAGCTCAGAGACAGAATTGTGGCAAGTCACAGATCTGGCCAAGGTTACAGTGCGCACCTGAAGATCAGTTGAGTACAAAGGGGGTTAAACTAAGAGGAAAATTCATTGAATCATTCATATTTGACGAACACAAATGTAGATGCAAAAGCCAGATCTAGTCAACTTGAAGAATCATTCATGGTCAAGAATGGCAAGAGGTTTTTTTAAAGCCATAAAACAAAATGTGTTTAAAGGGAACCTGTCAAGTCACAAAATGCTATTTACCTGCAGATATAAGGGCACTTTACAAGTAAATATCATTTAAGTAATAAATAGCTGGAGCTGGCTTACAACAGCAGAGGCTACCGGGAGAAAATAAAGTTTTATTTTCCCTTTAGCCACTTGCTGAAAAGGCCTGTAACCAGCTTCTGAAGGTCTTGGTGACATTTGGCTTCCTATCCATACCTTTGTCAAAAGCATGCTACTTGTCCACAGTCATGTGATCAATGGAAAACAGGACCCAAATATCCATGCAGTCACCCTTAATAATCTTGTCACTTCATTATATTTACAAATACTTTCCCAATGAAGCAAGCCCACAAAATAAATAGTCCCTAAAGGTAAAACCTGGGTTCACCCTGCTAAAGCGGGAGCATAGTTTATACCAGGTCTTTCTTTTGGCTCAATATCAGCCTTTGCCTTCAAATGTGTCTGTAGAGATATTAAAACTGACCAGTGTTTGTGTGGTGAGTGTGGCCTATACTAACCAACCACACCACATCCTGATCATGTCCTGGAAGAAGAGGTCACTGTGGCTGAAACTGAGGACTGCTCTTCCAATGATGAGCCTCTTTCTCTTGAAGCCCTTTGTGATGGCCCTGTAGAAGCCATATCCCCAATATCCCCAGTCTCCCTGATGAATAAGGGTTTGGCTTACACTCCTACAACGACCCCTGTACTTCTCAAGCAACACTCGAGAATCGTTGAGAATTGACAATTTTCCACCAAACCACAGCCTACAGAAATCTCCGAGACTGCATTAGCTTCCAGAAGGTTTCCTGTCATGATTCTCAATGGCGAGAGAACATAGCCCAGCATATATGAGAACTAGCTCTTGGAAGATGGAAACTATACTGACCATGAACTAAACCTGCCGCACAACTAGAAGTGGCCGGGTAGCATGCCTACGTTTTTTTATCCCTAGATGCCCAGCGCCAGCCGGAGAACTACCTAATCCTAGCAGAGGAAAAGACAGTCCTGGCTCACCTCTAGAGAAATTTTCCCAAAAGGCAGACAGAGGCCCCCACATATATTGGCGGTGAGTTTAGATGAAATGACAAATGTAGTATGAAAATAGGTTTAGCAAAAATCGAGGTCCGCTTACTAGATAGCAAGAAGACAGAAAGGGCACTTTCATGGTCAGCAGAAAACCCTATCAAAACACCATCCAGAAATTACTTTAAGACTCTAGCATTAACTCATAACACCAGAGTGGCAATTTCCGCTCACAAGAGCTTTCCAGACACAGTAACGAAACAGCAGCTGTGAACAGGAACAAAATGCAAAAACACACAAGGACAAAAGTCCAACTTAGCTGGGAGTTGTCTAGTAGCAGGAACATGCACAGAAAGGCTTCTGATTACATTGTTGACCGGCATGAAACTGACAGAGGAGCAAGGTTATATAGCGACTCCCACATCCTGATAGGAGCAGGTGAACAGAGGGGATGATGCACACAAGTACAATTCCACAAGTGGCCACCGGGGGAGCCCAGAATCCAATTTCACAACAGTACCCCCCCCTCAAGGAGGGGGCACCGAACCTTCACCAGAACCACCAGGGCGATCAGGATGAGCCCTATGAAAGGCACGGACAAGATCGGAGGCATGAACATCAGAGGCAGTGACCCAAGAATTATCCTCCTGACCGTATCCCTTCCATTTGACCAGATACTGGAGTTTCCGTCTGGAAACACGAGAGTCCAAGATCTTTTCCACAACGTACTCCAACTCACCCTCAACCAACACCGGAGCAGGAGGCTCAACGGAAGGCACAGCCGGTACCTCATACCTGCGCAACAATGACCGATGAAAAACATTATGAATCGAAAAGGATGCAGGGAGGTCCAAACGGAAGGACACAGGGTTAAGAATCTCCAATATCTTGTACGGGCCGATGAACCGAGGCTTAAACTTAGGAGAAGAAACCCTCATAGGGACAAAACGAGAAGACAACCACACCAAGTCCCCAACACAAAGCCGAGGACCAACACGACGACGGCGGTTGGCAAAAAGCTGAGTCTTCTCCTGGGACAACTTCAAATTGTCCACCACCTGCCCCCAAATCTGATGCAACCTCTCCACCACAGCATCCACTCCAGGACAATCCGAAGATTCCACTTGACCGGAGGAAAATCGAGGATGAAACCCCGAATTACAGAAAAACGGGGACACCAAGGTGGCAGAGCTGGCCCGATTATTGAGGGCGAACTCCGCCAAAGGCAAAAAAGCAACCCAATCATCCTGATCCGCAGACACAAAACACCTCAAATATGTCTCCAAGGTCTGATTAGTCCGCTCGGTCTGGCCATTAGTCTGAGGATGGAAAGCAGACGAAAAAGACAAATCTATGCCCATCCTAGCACAGAATGCCCGCCAAAATCTAGACACGAATTGGGTCCCTCTGTCAGAAACGATATTCTCCGGAATACCATGCAAACGAACAACATTTTGAAAAAACAGAGGAACCAACTCGGAAGAAGAAGGCAACTTAGGCAAGGGAACCAGATGGACCATCTTAGAGAAACGGTCACACACCACCCAGATGACAGACATCTTATGAGAAACAGGCAGATCCGAAATAAAATCCATCGAGATGTGCGTCCAAGGCCTCTTCGGGATAGGCAAGGGTAACAACAATCCACTAGCCCGAGAACAACAAGGCTTGGCCCGAGCACAAACGTCACAAGACTGCACAAAGCCTCGCACATCTCGTGACAGGGAAGGCCACCAGAAGGACCTTGCCACCAAATCCCTGGTACCAAAGTTTCCAGGATGACCTGCCAACGCAGAAGAATGAACCTCAGAGATGACTCTACTGGTCCAATCATCAGGAACAAACAGTCTACCAGGTGGGCAACGATCAGGTCTATCCGCCTGAAACTCCTGCAAGGCCCGCCGCAGGTCTGGAGAAACGGCAGACAATATCACTCCATCTTTAAGGATACCTGTGGGCTCAGAATTACCAGGGGAGTCAGGCTCAAAACTCCTAGAAAGGGCATCCGCCTTAACATTCTTAGAACCCGGTAGGTAAGACACCACAAAATTAAACCGAGAGAAAAACAACGACCAGCGCGCCTGTCTAGGATTCAGGCGCCTGGCAGACTCAAGGTAAATTAAATTTTTGTGGTCAGTCAATACCACCACCTGATGTCTGGCCCCCTCAAGCCAGTGACGCCACTCCTCAAAAGCCCACTTCATGGCCAAAAGCTCCCGATTCCCAATATCATAATTCCGCTCGGCGGGCGAAAATTTACGGGAAAAAAAAGCACAAGGTCTCATCACGGAGCAGTCGGAACTTCTCTGCGACAACACCGCCCCAGCTCCGATTTCAGAAGCGTCGACCTCAACCTGAAAAGGAAGAGCAACATCAGGCTGACGCAACACTGGGGCGGAAGAAAAGCGGCGCTTGAGCTCCCGAAAGGCCTCCACAGCATCAGGGGACCAATCAGCAACATCAGCACCCTTCTTAGTCAAATCAGTCAATGGTTTTACAACATCAGAAAAACCAGCAATAAATCGACGATAAAAGTTAGCAAAGCCCAAAAATTTCTGAAGACTCTTAAGAGAAGAGGGTTGCGTCCAATCACCAATAGCCTGAACCTTGACAGGATCCATCTCGATGGAAGAGGGGGAAAAAATGTATCCCAAGAAGGAAATCTTTTGAACCCCAAAAACACACTTAGAACCCTTCACACACAAGGAATTAGACCGCAAAACCTGAAAAACCCTCCTGACCTGCTGGACATGAGAGTCCCAGTCATCCGAAAAAATCAGAATATCATCCAGATACACAATCATAAATTTGTCCAAATAATCGCGGAAAATGTCATGCATAAAGGACTGGAAGACTGAAGGGGCATTTGAAAGACCAAAAGGCATCACCAAATACTCAAAATGGCCCTCGGGCGTATTAAATGCGGTTTTCCACTCATCCCCCTGCTTGATTCGCACCAAATTATACGCCCCACGGAGATCAATCTTAGAGAACCACTTGGCCCCCTTTATACGAGCAAACAAATCAGTAAGCAGTGGTAACGGATATTGATATTTAACCGTGATTTTATTCAAAAGTCGATAATCAATACACGGCCTCAAAGAGCCGTCTTTCTTAGACACAAAGAAAAAACCGGCTCCTAAGGGAGATGACGAAGGACGAATATGTCCCTTTTCCAAGGACTCCTTTATATATTCTCGCATAGCCGCGTGTTCAGGCACAGACAGATTAAATAAACGACCCTTAGGGTATTTACTACCCGGGATCAAGTCTATGGCACAATCGCACTCCCGGTGCGGAGGTAGTGAACCAACCTTGGGTTCTTCAAAAACGTCACGAAAGTCAGACAAGAATTCAAGAATCTCAGAGGGAATAGATGATGAAATGGAAACCAAAGGTACGTCCCCATGAGTTCCTTTACATCCCCAGCTTAACACAGACATAGCTCTCCAGTCGAGGACTGGGTTATGAGATTGCAGCCATGGCAATCCCAGCACCAAAACATCATGTAGATTATACAGCACCAGAAAGCGAATAACCTCCTGGTGATCCGGATTAACACGCATAGTCACTTGTGTCCAGTATTGTGGTTTATTACTAGCCAATGGGGTGGAGTCAATCCCTTTCAGAGGTATCGGAGCCTCCAATGGCTCCAAATCATACCCACAGCGTTTGGCAAAGGACCAATCCATAAGACTCAAAGCAGCGCCAGAGTCGACATAGGCGTCCGCGGTAATAGATGACAAAGAACAAATCAGGGTCACAGATAGAATAAACTTAGACTGTAAAGTGCTAATTGAAACAGACTTGTCAGGCTTCTTAGTACGCTTAAAGCATGCTGATATAACATGAGTTGAATCACCACAATAGAAGCACAACCCATTTTTTCGTCTAAAATTCTGCCGCTCGCTTCTGGACAGAATTCTATCACATTGCATATTTTCTGGCGTTTTCTCAGTAGACACCGCCAAATGGTGCACAGGTTTGCGCTCCCGCAGACGCCTATCGATCTGAATAGCCATCGTCATGGACTCATTCAGACTCGCAGGCACAGGGAACCCCACCATAACATCCTTAATGGCATCAGAGAGACCTTCTCTGAAAATCGCCGCCAGGGCGCACTCATTCCACTGAGTAAGCACAGACCATTTGCGGAATTTTTGGCAGTATATTTCAGCTTCATCTTGCCCCTGAGACAAGGACATCAAGGCCTTTTTCGCCTGAAGCTCCAAATGAGGTTCCTCATAAAGCAACCCCAAGGCCAGAAAAAACGCATCCACATTGAGCAACGCAGGATCCCCTGGTGCCAATGCAAAAGCCCAGTCTTGAGGGTCGCCCCGGAGCAAGGAAATTACAATCCTGACCTGCTGTGCAGGGTCTCCGGCAGAGCGAGACTTCAGGGACAAAAACAATTTGCAATTATTTTTAAAATTTTGAAAGTGAGATCTATTCCCCGAGAAGAATTCAGGCAAAGGAATTCTAGGCTCAGACATAGGTGCATGAACAACAAAATCTTGCAAATTTTGTACCTTTGTGGCGAGATTATTCAAACCTGTAGCTACACTCTGAAGATCCATTTGAAACAGGTGAACACAGAGCCATTCAAGGATAAGAAGGAGAGAAAGAGAGGAAGGCTGCAGTATAGGCAGACTAGCAAGTGATTCAATTAAGAGCACACTCAGAACTAGAGGAAAAAAAAAAAAAAAAAAAAAAAATTGTAGCAGACTTCTTTTTTCTCTCCTTTCTCAGCCAGTAATTTAACCCCTTTTTTTTTAGGCCGGTCAAACTGTCATGATTCTCAATGGCGAGAGAACATAGCCCAGCATATATGAGAACTAGCTCTTGGAAGATGGAAACTATACTGACCATGAACTAAACCTGCCGCACAACTAGAAGTGGCCGGGTAGCATGCCTACGTTTTTTTATCCCTAGATGCCCAGCGCCAGCCGGAGAACTACCTAATCCTAGCAGAGGAAAAGACAGTCCTGGCTCACCTCTAGAGAAATTTTCCCAAAAGGCAGACAGAGGCCCCCACATATATTGGCGGTGATTTTAGATGAAATGACAAACGTAGTATGAAAATAGGTTTAGCAAAAATCGAGGTCCGCTTACTAGATAGCAAGAAGACAGAAAGGGCACTTTCATGGTCAGCAGAAAACCCTATCAAAACACCATCCAGAAATTACTTTAAGACTCTAGCATTAACTCATAACACCAGAGTGGCAATTTCCGCTCACAAGAGCTTTCCAGACACAGTAACGAAACTGCAGCTGTGAACAGGAACAAAATGCAAAAACACACAAGGACAAAAGTCCAACTTAGCTGGGAGTTGTCTAGTAGCAGGAACATGCACAGAAAGGCTTCTGATTACATTGTTGACCGGCATGAAACTGACAGAGGAGCAAGGTTATATAGCGACTCCCACATCCTGATAGGAGCAGGTGAACAGAGGGGATGATGCACACAAGTACAATTCCACAAGTGGCCACCGGGGGAGCCCAGAATCCAATTTCACAACAGTTTCCTGTGCTTGACACTGGGATAAGACATCTGATGATGGAGTCCTGTGGTCCAAATACACATTCAGGGGAAATTGAAGAGGCATAGAAGGATATGGTCTGATTATGGGTGACAGTTGTAGTGAAGTGGGATCACTATGACCAGTATCCTGCTGGTAGGGCATCCCTAAATATTGGCAAGTATGAGTAACAATGAGAAGCAATATTACTTTTAAGGGGACATTATTTACGGTAGATATATTTCCACTGTAGAACATAGACACTATATGGTAGAATTATTTGGTACTCAATGGCAGTATTTGGGTAAAAATAGCACTTTCTGTATGTCTGGAATATACACAGAAACATGTATGGTGGGTTGGACGACCCTCTTTGCTTGACACCTTTCACTAAATACTATAATGTGTCATCCAATGTGAATTTTATTCAGAATATATAGAGGGTATTTTTTTACTGCCGGTTGCAAAAATTAGCTCTCTTATCGTTCAGTTGTGCATGCATTTTCAGTCCTGTTCACCTACTGTCATTTATTTTCTATCCACATACGTCATTAAAATGCCAGTTCCACCCTGCAGGTCTCACACTGTCCTCACGTACCCTGCTCGATTATTATTATCTTGCAATAACCAACCTTCTTTATTTCATCTCCTTTGCTTTAATGTCACCCAGGAGCGAGGCAGGATAATGGCTTAAAATGTATATTATGTTTCCTCTCTCATTGTTGAAAACCGGCTAAAATCCATTATGATGCACATAAAATAATAATGAATCATACTTTTATCCCCTATGGGAGGCATCAACTAGAAAGTGACTCCACAGTATAAACTGGCTGAGATCCTCTATTTCAGCTTCACATGAAATGTTTATTATTTTATGTAAGAAAGAAATGATATCTGACCGAACATATTAGTTATTAAATGTTTCATTATTGCTGAAGCTTTTTGTTAGATTTCTCCTAAATGGAAAAGAAAAGAAATTTGACAGAATAAGAACTAGCAATGAATCAAAATCTGCTAGTGTGCACATTGCCGACAAATGTGATAAACATGAATTTTAGCATGAGGCACCATGTTTTACATTACTAAATGGAGATGAGTAGACAGGAAAAAGTAGATTTTTAAAACGTGCGTGTCCACTTTTATGGGGATTTCCTGATTTTGAAAAATCTGAGCTTTACTCACCATCCCGGGGTCCAGCACTTAGTGACCGCCTCTGCTCCTGGTGCCAGTTTATGTCTGCAATGTTGATGTCGAATCAACAGCGCTGCAGTCAAAAACTTAGCTCAGCAGCTCTGCCCGAGTTGATGGCATGAGTCATTGAGCTCAGTTAATGGCTTCAGCGCTGATGGCGTAGCGTTGCGGACAATAACAGATATCAGGAGTAGAGACGGACACTCAGTGCTGGACCTGGGGAGGGTGAGTAAAGAAAAAGTTTGGTTTTTTTTATAACAAACTGCAGCGAAGAAAGAGTTTTTCAAAATTGGAAAACCCCTTCAAATTAGTTGCTGATTAAAAGGGTAGTCTAGTCTTTTCAGAAATCTCTTGCAGAATAGAGCTGTAGCGAGGGAAGCTATAGTCAGCCGGACAATTTTCTTGCAGCATTCTATGACACCTAGTTAAATGCACGGTCTTCCATGTAATACATTGATGACCCGGCTCTGATAGGATGGGAGCCACTAATAGGCTGGAGTCACACTAAACGTATGAAAAATCGGTCAGATTCTCCCCGCCGAGAATCGCACAAGCGTAATGCAAGTGTCATGCGAGTACAATCCAATTTTTCACACCTAGCATCCGATTTTCATCCGAATGCAGTGCCATAGCTATCGAGCGTAATAGTACGCCGATGTCGGACTGCCTCCTTTTGATGTAGGCTCTTGCGCTGAGCTCACATCTTTTCCGGCACATGTCAGTTGCTTTGAACAGCTGACATGTGCCTCTAACAACCGCGGGTGGAATCGCGATCCACCCGTGGCTGTTAACTAGTTAAATGCCGCTGTCTATCTCTGTGTCACCTGACCGTGGGTCACTTATGGGTTGGCATGACAACCAGAGGTCTCCAGCAGACCTCTATGGTTGTCACTGCCAGATTGCTATGAGCGCCTCCCGGAGGTCGGCCCTCATTGCAAGTGAGCATTTCTGCTGCATACAGGCGATCTGATCATTGTCTCTATGTAGCAGAGCCGATCGGGTTATGGCAGCTTCTTGTCTCCCATAGAGACTAGTGAAATAGATACTGTTGGAGAAATAGCGCAAAATAGGGTCTTAAACGGGATTCAAATGGTTAGACACAATAAGATTGTACTCATCAGATGGAGC
Source organism: Ranitomeya variabilis (assembly GCF_051348905.1). Classification (NCBI taxonomy): domain Eukaryota; kingdom Metazoa; phylum Chordata; class Amphibia; order Anura; family Dendrobatidae; genus Ranitomeya; species Ranitomeya variabilis. Next base: position 68,394,206 of record NC_135239.1, on the reverse strand, counting down.
CAAATTCTGGCTTATAACAGTATTCACTGCAGCAGATCCATAGGTCCACTGATGACCAACCGATGGAAAAAAAATTCTGTAAGGGTGGATTTACTCTGCACTGCTGAATAAGTGAAGGTTCAGACATATATCATATGAATAAAGCCACATTTTATATGATATACGTTCGGACCTTCACTTATTCAGCAGCGCAGAGTAAATCCACGTTTACCCAATTTTTTTTTCCTATGGAGACTATTGAAGCATGCCAAAAGTAAAAAAAAAAAAAATTTTTAACAAATTTTTTTTTTTAACCCCTTCACCCCCAAGGGTGGTTTGCACGTTAATGACCGGGCCAATTTTTACAATTCTGACCACTGTCCCTTTATGAGGTTATAACTCTGGAACGCTTCAACGGATCTTGGCGATTCTGACATTGTTTTCTCGTGACATATTGTACTTCATGATAGTGGTAAAATTTCTTTGATATTACCTGCGTTTATTTGCAGAAAAAATGGAAATTTGGCGAAAATTTTGAAAATTTTGCAATTTTCCAACTTTGAATTTTTATGCCCTTAAATCACAGAGATATGTCATGCAAAATACTTAATAAGTAACATTTCCCACATGCCTACTTTACATCAGCACAATTTTGGAACCAACATTTTTTTTTGTTAGGGAGTTATAAGGGTTAAAAGTTGACCAGCAATTTCTCATTTTTACAACACCATTTTTTTTTAGGGACCACATCTCATTTGAAGTCATTTTGAGGGGTCTATATGATAGAAAATACCCATGTGTGACACCATTCTAAAAACTGCACCCCTCAAGGTGCTCAAAACCATATTCAAGAAGTTTATTAACCCTTCTGGTGCTTCACAGGAATTTTTGGAATGTTTAAATAAAAATGAACATTTAACTTTTTTTCACAAAAAATTTACTTCAGCTCCAATTTGTTTTATTTTACCAAGGGTAACAGGAGAAAATGGACCCCAAAATTTGTTGTACAATTTGTCCTGAGTACGCCGATACCCAATATGTGGGGGTAAACCACTGTTTGGGCGCATGACAGAGCTCGGAAGCGAAGGAGCGCCATTTGACTTTTCAATGCAAAATTGACTGGAATTGAGATGGGACGCCATGTTGCGTTTGGGGAGCCCCTGATGTGCCTAAACATTGAAACCCCCCACAAGTGATACCATTTTGGAAAGTAGACCCCATAAGGAACTTATCTAGAGGTGTGGTGAGCACTTTGACCCACCAAGTACTTCACAGAAGTTTATAATGCAGAACCGTAAAAATAAAAAATCATATTTTTCACAAAAATTATTTTTCGCCCCCAATTTTTTATTTTCCCAAGGGTAAGAGAAGAAATTGGACCCCAAAAGTTGTTGTACAATTTGTCCTGAGTACGCTGATACCCCATATGTGGCGATAAACCACTGTTTGGGCGCATGGGAGAGCTCGGAAGGGAAGTAGCACCGTTTGACTTTTCAATGCAAAATTGACTGGAATTGAGATGGGACGCCATGTTGCGTTTGGGGAGCCCCTGATGTGCCTAAACATTGAAACCCCCCACAAGTGACACCATTTTGGAAAGTAGACCCCCTAAGGAACTTATCTAGAGGTGTGGTGAGCACTTTGACCCACCAAGTACTTCACAGAAGTTTATAATGCAGAACCGTAAAAATAAAAAATCATATTTTTTCACAAAAATTATTTTTCGCCCCCAATTTTTTATTTTCCCAAGGGTAAGAGAAGAAATTGGACCCCAACATTTGTTGCACAATTTGTCCTGAGTACGCTGATACCCCATATGTGGCGATAAACCACTGTTTGGGCGCATGGGAGAGCTCGGAAGGGAAGTAGCACCGTTTGACTTTTCAATGCAAAATTGACAGGAATTGAGATGGGACGCCATGTTGCGTTTGGAGAGCCACTGATGTGCCTAAACATTGAAACCCCCCACAAGTGACACCATTTTGGAAAGTAGACCCCCTAAGGAACTTATCTAGATGTGTTTTGAGCGCTTTGACCCACCAAGGGCTTCACAGAAGTTAATAATGCAGAGCCGTAAAAATAAAACAAACATTTTTTCCCACAAAAATTATTTTTTTAGCCCCCAGTTTTGTATTTTCCCGAGGGTAGCAGGAGAAATTGGACCCCAAAATCTGTTGTCCAAGTTGTCCTGAATGCGATGATATACCATATGTGGGGAGAACCACTGTTTGGGCGCATGGGAGGGCTCGGAAAGGAAGGAGCGCCATTTGGAATGCAGACTTAGATGGAATGGTCTGCAGGCGTCACATTGCGTTTGCAGAGCCCCTAATGTACCTAAACAGTAGAAACCCCCCACAAGTGACACCATGTTGGAAAGTAGACCCCCTAAGGAACTTATCTAGATGTGTGATGAGCGCTTTGACCCACCAAGGGCTTCACAGAAGTTTATAATGCAGAGCCGTAAAAATAAAACAAAAAATTTTTCCCACAAAAATTATTTTTCAGCCCCCAGTTTTGTATTTTCCCGAGGGTAACAGGAGAAATTGGACCCCAAAAGTTGTTGTCCAATTTGTCCTGAGTGCGCTGATACCCCATATGTGGGGGGAAACCACCGTTTGGACGCATGGAAGGGCTCGGAAGTGAAGGAGCGCCATTTGGAATGCAGACTTAGATGGAATGGTCTGCAGGCGTCACATTGCGTTTGCAGAGCCCCTAATGTACCTAAACAGTAGAAACCCCCCACAAGTGACACCATGTTGGAAAGTAGACCCCCTAAGGAACTTATCTAGATGTGTGGTGAGCGCTTTGACCCACCAAGGGCTTCACAGAAGTTTATAATGCAGAGCCGTAAAAATAAAACAAAAATTTTTTCCCACAAAAATTATTTTTCAGCCCCCAGTTTTGTATTTTTCCGAGGGTAACAAGAGAAATTGGACCCCAAAAGTTGTTGTCCAATTTGTCCTGAGTGCGCTGATACCCCATATGTGGGGGGAAACCACCGTTTGGACGCATGGAAGGGCTCGGAATTGAAGGAGCGCCATTTGGAATGCAGACTTAGATGGAATGGTCTGCAGGCGTCACATTGCGTTTGCAGAGCCCCTAATGTACTTAAACAGTAGAAATCCCCCACAAGTGACACCATGTTGGAAAGTAGACCCCCTAAGGAACTTATCTAGATGTGTGGTGAGCGCTTTGACCCACCAAGGGCTTCACAGAAGTTTATAATGCAGAGCCGTAAAAATAAAACAAAAATTTTTTCCCACAAAAATTATTTTTCAGCCCCCAGTTTTGTATTTTCCCGAGGGTAACAGGAGAAATTGGACCCTAAAAGTTGTTGTCCAATTTGTCCTGAGTGCGCTGATACCCCATATGTGGGGGGAACCACCGTTTGGATGCATGGGAGGGCTCGGAAGGGAAGGAGCGCCATTTGGAATGCAGACTTAGATGGAATGGTCTGCAGGCGTCACATTGCGTTTGCAGAGCCCCTAATGTACCTAAACAGTAGAAGCCCCGCACAAGTGACCCCATTTTGGAAACTAGACCCCCCAAGGAACTTATCTAGATGTGTTGTAAGAACTTTGAACCCCCAAGTGTTTCACTACAGTTTATAACGCAGAGCCGTGAAAATAAAAAATCCTTTTTTTTCCCACAAAAATTATTTTTTAGCCCCCAGTTTTGTATTTTCCTAGGGGTAACAGGAGAAATTGGACCCCAAAGGTTGTTGTTCTATTTGTCCTGAGTACGCTGATACCCCATATGTTGGGGTAAACCCCTGTTTGGGCACACGGGAGAGCTCGGAAGGGAAGGAGCACTGTTTTACTTTTTCAACGCAGAATTGGCTGGAATTGAGATCGGACGCCATGTCGCGTTTGGAGAGCCCCTGATGTGCCGAAACAGTGGAAACCCCCCAATTATAACTGAAACCCTAATCCAAACACACCCCTAACCCTAATCCCAACAGTAACCCTAACCACACCTCTAACCCTGACACACCCCTAACCCTAATCCCAACCCTATTCCCAACCGTAAATGTAATCTAAACCCTAACCGTAACTTTAGCCCCAACCCTAACCCTAACTTTAGCCCCAACCCTAACTGTAGCCTTAACCCTAGCCCCAACCCTAGCGCTAACCCTAGCCCTAACCCTAGCCCTAATGGGAAAATGGAAATAAATACATTTTTTTTATTTTTCCCTAACTAAGGGGGTGATGAAGGGGGGTTTGATTTACTTTTATAGCGGGTTTTTTAGCGGATATTTATGATTGGCAGCCGTCACACACTGAAAGACGCTTTTTATTGCAAAAAATATTTTTTGCGTTACCACATTTTGAGAGCTACAAATTTTCCATATTTTGGTCCACAGAGTCATGTGAGGTCTTGTTTTTTGCGGGACGAGTTGACGTTTTTATTGGTAACATTTTTGGGCACGTCACATTTTTTGATCGCTTTTTATTCCGATTTTTGTGAGGCAGAATGACCAAAAACCAGCTATTCATGAATTTCTTTTGGGGGAGGCGTTTATACCGTTCCGCGTTTGGTAAAATTGATAAAGCAGTTTTATTCTTCGGGTCAGTACGATTACAGCGATATATCATTTATATTATTTTTTTTATGTTTTGGCGCTTTTATACGATAAAAACTATTTTATGGAAAAAATAATTATTTTTGCATCGCTTTATTCTCAGGACTATAACTTTTTTATTTTTCTGCTGATGATGCTGTATGGTGGCTCGTTATTTGCGGGACAAGATGACGCTTTCAGCGGTACCATGGTTATTTATATCTGTCTTTTTGATCGCGTGTTATTCCACTTTTTGTTTGGCGGTATGATAATAAAGCGTTGTTTTTTGCCTCGTTTTTTTTTTTTTTTTCTTACGGTGTTTACTGAAGGGGTTAACGAGTGGGCCAGTTTTATAGGTCGGGTCGTTACGGACGCGGCGATACTAAATATGTGTACTTTTATTGTTTTGTTTTTTTTATATTTAGGTAAAGAAATGTATTTATGGGAATAATATTTTTTTTTTTTTCATTATTTTGGAATATTTTTTTTTATTTTTTTTTACACATTTGGAAATTTTTTTTTTAACTTTTTTACTTTGCCCCAGGGGGGGACAATACAGATCGGTGATCTGCCAGTTTGCATAGCACTCTGACAGATCACCGATCTGATTGAAGTGCAGGCTGCTTCACAGTGCCTGCTCTGAGCAGGCTTCTGTGAAGCCACCTCCCTCCCTGCAGGACCCGGATCCGCGGCCATCTTGGATCCGGGTCTGGAGCAGGCAGGGAGGGAGGTAAGACCCTCGCAGCAACGCGATCACATCGCGTTGCTGCGGGGGGCTCAGGGAAGCCCGCAGGGAGCCCTCTCCCTGCGCGATGCTTCCCTGCATCGCCGGCACATCGCGATCATGTTTGATCGCGGTGTGCCGGGGGTTAATGTGCCGGGGGCGGTCCGTGACCGCTCCTGGCACATAGTGCCGGATGTCAGCTGCGATATGCAGCTGACACCCGCCCGCGATCGGCCGCGCTCCCCCCGTGAGCGCGGCCGATCGGCTATGACGTACTATCCCGTCAAGGGTCAGATAGGCCCAGGTCACCTCGACGGGATAGTACGTCAAAGGTCACAGAGGGGTTAAAGTTATAAAAATTCAAATCACCTTTTTGCCCCATTCAAAATAAAACAATAAAAAAATCAAACATACACTTATTTGGTATTGCCACTTTCAGAATCGCCCGATCAATCAATATAAAAAAAATTAACCCGATCACTAAACGGCATAACAAGAAAAAAAAGTCAAAACGCCAGAATTACGTTTTTTTTGGTTGCTGCAACATTGCATTAAAATGCAGTAATGGGCACTCAAAAGATTGTATCTGCACCAAAATGGTATAATTAAAAATGTCAGCTTGGTGCACAAAAAATAAGCCCTCACATATATACTGTATATATATATATATATATATATATATATATTGCTCAAAAAAAATAAAGGGAACACTTAAACAACAGAATATAACTCCGAGTAAATCAAACTTCTCTGAAATCAAAATGTCCACTTAGGAAGCAACACTGATTGACAATCAATTTCACATGCTGTTGTGCAAATGGAATAGACAGCAGATGGAAATTATTGGCAATTATCAAGACACACTCAATAAAGGAGTAGTTCTGCAGGTGGGGACCACAGACCACATCTTAGTACCAATGCTTTCTGGCTGATGTTTTGGTCACTTTTGAATGTTGGTTGTGCTTTCACACTCGTGTTAGCGTGAGACAGACTCTACAACCCACACAAGTGGCTCAGGTAGTGCAGCTCATCCAGGATGGCACATCAATGTGAGCTGTTGCAAGAAGGTTTGCTGTGTCAGTCAGTGTAGTGTCCAGAGGCTGGAGGTGCTACCAGGAGCCAGGCCAGTACACCATGAGATGTGGAGGGGGACATAGGAGGACAACAACCCAGCAGCAGGACCGCTACCTCAGACTCTGTGCAAGAAGGAACAGGAGAAGCAATGTCAAAGCCCTGCAAAATGACCTCCGCAGGCCACAAATGTGCATGTGTCTGCACAAATGGTTAGAAACTGACTCCATGAGGATGGTCTGAGTGCCCGACGTCCTTTCAATTAAAGGACTTTTTTCTGGGTGTCTGTGTTTTCTTACAATGTGACTATAGGGTTAGTAATGGGGGTGTCTTATTGACACCTTTCCATAACTAACCTCGGTGCTTGATGTCACCTAACGTTGACATCAACCCCCCTAACTATTACACCACTTTCCTCCACTACAGGGCAAGTGGGACGAGCGAGGCTAAGTGCCACAATTTTTGTATCTTAGAGATGCGCCTTTTCTGAGGCGGCTGAGAGCTGATGTTTTTAGCCAGGGGGAAGCAGTATCCATGGTCCCTTCCTAGCCTATTAATATCAGCCCACAGCTGTCTGCATAGCCTTTTTCTGGTTATTAATTATGGGGGGGGACCCCACGTCATTTTTTGGGGGGTTTCCCCTTTTTAATAGCAAGTAAAGGCTAAGTATACAGCTGCGAGATGATATTAATAGCCTGGGAAGCTCCATGGGTATTATCCCCTTCCCAGGCTATCCCTCTGCTGGTTTTGGAAATTGCGCGGGAGGCCGCGCCATTTTTTCTGGATTTTTTTTTTAATTAATTAATTACATGCCCAGTAATTTGCACACACACTGTGCTAATTGTATTTGATGCAGACATCTATATAGCTACCTATTCTATTTGTATTTACTGTATGTAATCCATCTCGTCTATCCTGTCGGCTCCTGCTGTGATTTTACACTACCGCGACTGCTGAATTACCGGCTTTTCTTCTATCGATGTAATATAAATCATATATATATATATGTGTGTGTGACTGACATCTATATACAGTATATATTTATTCTATGTGTATATATCGATTCTATCTATTCTATTGCAACCTGTCAATGTGATTTTACTGTAGCCGCATATGAATTGCAGGCTTTTCAAATGAGATTGGTGTGTAAAAATTGGACAGCACTCGCATGGTCCGAGTGCTGTGAGATTTTTTTCTTGCACCCATAGGCTTCTATTGCGGGGTGCGATCCCAAGACTGATTACAATCACAGCATGCTGCGATTTTATTTCCTGTCCGATCGTGATCCGATCCAAGCTGGAAAAGAAATGCAGATGAAGACACAATCATAGAATAACATTGGTCCGAATCAATCCGATTTTTTATCGGATTGCATTTGTCCGATTTCATCGCAAGTGGGAATGAGCCCTTTTATTCTGCATTGCAACCACAGATATACAGTGGGGCAAAAAAGTATTTAGTCAGTCAGCAATAGTGCAAGTTCCACCACTTAAAGAGATGAGAGGCGTCTGTAATTTACATCATAGGTAGACCTCAACTATGGGAGACAAACTGAGAAAAAAAAATCCAGAAAATCACATTGTCTGTTTTTTTTATCATTTTATTTGCATATTATGGTGGAAAATAAGTATTTGGTCAGAAACAAAATTTCATCTCAATACTTTGTAATACATCCTTTGTTGGCAATGACAGAGGTCAAACGTTTTCTGTAAGTCTTCACAAGGTTGCCACACACTGTTGTTGGTATGTTGGCCCATTCCTCCATGCAGATCTCCTCTAGAGCAGTGATGTTTTTGGCTTTTCGCTTGGCAACACGGACTTTCAACTCCCTCCAAAGGTTTTCTATAGGGTTGAGATCTGGAGACTGGCTAGGCCACTCCAGGACCTTGAAATGCTTCTTACGAAGCCACTCCTTCGTTGCCCTGGCGGTGTGCTTTGGATCATTGTCATGTTGAAAGACCCAGCCACGTTTCATCTTCAATGCCCTTGCTGATGGAAGGAGGTTTGCACTCAAAATCTCACGATACATGGCCCCATTCATTCTTTCATGTACCCGGATCAGTCGTCCTGGCCCCTTTGCAGAGAAACAGCCTCAAAGCATGATGTTTCCACCACCATGCTTTACAGTAGGTATGGTGTTTGATGGATGCAACTCAGTATTCTTTTTCCTCCAAACACGACAAGTTATGTTTCTACCAAACAGTTCCAGTTTGGTTTCATCAGACCATAGGACATTCTCCCAAAACTCCTCTGGATCATCCAAATGCTCTCTAGCAAACTTCAGATGGGCCCGGACATGTACTGGCTTAAGCAGTGGGACACGTCTGGCACTGCAGGATCTGAGTCCATGGTGGCGTAGTGTGTTACTTATGGTAGGCCTTGTTACATTGGTCCCAGCTCTCTGCAGTTCATTCACTAGGTCCCCCCGCGTGGTTCTGGGATTTTTGCTCACCGTTCTTGTGATCACTCTGACCCCACGGGGTGGGATTTTGCGTGGAGCCCCAGATCGAGGGAGATTATCAGTGGTCTTGAATGTCTTCCATTTTCTAATTATTGCTCCCACTGTTGATTTCTTCACTCCAAGCTGGTTGGCTATTGCAGATTCAGTCTTCCCAGCCTGGTGCAGGGCTACAATTTTGTTTCTGGTGTCCTTTGACAGCTCTTTGGTCTTCACCATAGTGGAGTTTGGAGTCAGACTGTTTGAGGGTGTGCACAGGTGTCTTTTTATACTGATAACAAGTTTAAACAGGTGCCATTACTACAGGTAATGAGTGGAGGAAGAGGAGACTCTTAAAGAAGAAGTTACAGGTCTGTGAGAGCCAGAAATCTTGATTGTTTGTTTCTGACCAAATACTTATTTTCCACCAAAATATGCAAATAAAATGATAAAAAAAACAGACAATGTGATTTTCTGGATTTTTTTTTCTCAGTTTGTCTCCCATAGTTGAGGTCTACCTATGATGTAAATTACAGACGCCTCTCATCTTTTTAAGTGGTGGATAGTGTTGAGCGATACCGTCCGATACTTGAAAGTATCGGTATCGGAAAGTATCGGCCGATACCGTCACAGTATCGGAATCCAATCCGATACCGATACCCGATACCAATACAAGTCAATGGGACTCATGTATCGGACGGTATCCCTGATGGTTCCCAGGGTCTGAAGGAGAGGAAACTCTCCTTCAGGCCCTGGGAACCATATAAATGTGTAAAAGAAAGAATTAAAATAAAAAATATCGCTATACTCACCTGTCCGACGCAGCCGGGACTTCAGCGAGGGAACCGGCAGCGTTGTTTGTTTAAAAATCGCGCTATTACTTGGTTACGTGAATTCCCGGCTTGTGATTGGTCAGGTCGGCCATGTTGCCGGGACGCGGACCAATCACAGCAAGCCGTGACGAAATTACGTCACGGCTTGCTGTGATTGGTCCGCGTCCCGGCAATATGGCCGCCCTGACCAATCACAAGCCGGGACGTCACGGGAGGCTGGACACGCGCTCATTTTAAAATGGGCGCGTGTCCAGCCTCCCGTGACGTCACGGCTTGTGATTGGTTGCGCCGCGATCAACCAATCACAAGCCGGGAGGCTGGACGCGCTCATTTTGAAATGGGCGCGTGTCCAGCCTCCCGGCTTGTGATTGGTTGACCGCGACGCAACCAATCACAAGCCGTGACGTCACGGGAGGCTGGACACGCGCCCTTTTTAAAATGAGCGCGTTTCCAGCCTCCCGTGACGTCACGGCTTGTGATTGGTTAATGGCGGCCATGTTGCCGGGACGCGGACCAATCACAGCAAGCCGTGACGTATTTTCGTCACGGCTTGCTGTGATTGGTCCGCGGCCCGGCAACATGGCCGCCCTGACCAATCACAAGCCGGGACTTCGCGTAACCATGTAAAAGCGGGAATTTTAAACAAACAACGCTGCCGGTTCCTGCGCTGAGGTCCCGGCTGCGTCGGACAGGTGAGTATAGCGATATTTTTTATTTTAATTCTCTATTTTACACATTTTAACATTAATGTTGTTCCGATACCCGATACCCGATACCACAAGAGTATCGGAATCCCGGTATCGGAATTCCGATACAGCAAGTATCGGCCGATACCCGATACTTGCAGCATCGGAATGCTCAACACTAGTGGTGGAACTTGCACTATTGCTGAATGACTAAATACTTTTTTGCCCCACTGTATCTGTGACGGCAATGCACTCCAACGGTCTTAATGCGCTTCTATGTTCATCCTGTTGGACATATAGCGACCCTCGCATATAACATCTGTCACTACCTCACAATATATGTATGATAGATAGATAGATAGAATGAAAACCGGCAATTCATGTGCCACGTACAGTAAAATCACAGAGTGATGGACTAGAATAGAATAGGTATATGTACAAATAGAATACATATGTATATACTGTAGATGTCAGTGACACACACATATATACACAATGAAGGAAATGATTATTTGATTCCTTGCTGATTTTGTTAGTTTGCCCACTGACAAAGACATGAACAGTCTATAATGTTAAAGGTAGGTTAATTTTAACCCCTTTCTGACCTCGGACGGGATAGTACGTCCGAGGTCAGAACCCCCGCTTTGATGCGGGCTCTGGCGGTGAGCCTGCATCAAAGCCGTGACATGTCAGAAGTTTTGAACAGCTGACATGTGCCCGCAATAGTGACGGGTGGAATCGCGATCCACCCGCCGCTATTAACTAGTTAAATGCTGACAGCGGCATTTAACCGGCGCTTCCAGCCATTGGGCCGAAAATGATCGCATCATCAGCGATGCGTCTGCATAGTAACCATAGAGGTCCTTGAGACCTCTATGGTTGCTGATGCCGGATTGCTGTGAGCGCCACCCTGTGGTCGGCGCTCATAGCAATGCAGGAATTCAGCTACATAGGAACGATCTGATGATCGCTCCCATGGAGGCTATTGAAGTATGGCAAAAGTAAAAAAAAAAAAGTTAAAAAAAATGTGAAAAAAATAAAAAAAAATATAAAAGTTTAAATCACCCCCCTTTCGCCCTATTCAAAATAAAACAATAAAAAAAATCAAACCTACACATATTCAGAATCGCCCGATCTATCAATAAAAAAAGGATTAACCTGTTCGCCAAATGGTGTAGCGAGAAAAAAATTCAAAACGCCAGAATTACGTTTTTTTGGTCACCGCGACATTGCATTAAAATGCAGTAATGGGCGATCAAAAGAACGTATCTGCACAAAAGTGGTATCAATAAAATAATCAGCTTGGAAAGCAAGAAATAAGCCCTCAACCGATCCCAGATCACGAAAAATTGAGACACTATGGGTATCGGAAAATGGCGCAATTTTTTTTTCACCACTTAGATAAAAGAGAACCTAGACATGTTTGGTGTCTATGAACTCGTAATGACCTGGAGAATCACAATGGCAGGTCAGTTTTAGCATTTAGTGTACCTAGTAAAAAAGCCAAGTAAAAAACAAGTGTGGGATTGCACTTTTTTTGCAATTTCATTGCACTTGGAATTTTTTCCCGTTTTCTAGTACATGACATGCTAAAACCAATGATGTCGTTCAAAAGTACAACTCGTTTATCAAAAAATAAGCCCTCACATGGTCATATTGATGGAAAAATAAAAAAAGTTATGGCTCTGGAAAGGAGGGGAGCGAAAAACGAACACAGAAAAATGGAAAATCCCAAGGTGATGAAGGGGTTAACTTGAGAGATAGAATATGAAAAATAAAATCCAGAAAATCACATAGTATAAATTATATAAATTTATTTTCATTTTGCAGTGAGAAATACGTATTTGAAGTTGTGGCAAGAATAGAAGTTAATTAAGCTTCACCTTTTTTTTTAATTAGAATTAATTATTGCCCGTTCATCCACTAGTATTTGTGAGTGACAGAAGAACCGTATGCAGATAGTAGTGTAACATTATCCAAACTTTTAGACTAAGCTAATCACGATAGTAGTCAGTCTTCTGATATTTTGTGGACTATTTTAGACTATTTTGGTCTTTAGCTTTATGATAAATAATTGTTGTCCAGTAATCAGTTATTTGGCACAGATCCGGCCTTTTATTCTTGTAGGTGATTAGGTGACCATGCAATACAAGGACAGAAGAAGATCTGCTCTTTGTTAGGCAGCTGTTGGGTTATTTTCATGATTTTTATAAAGTTCTTCCCTACCTTTTTTGGCATTTTTTGCTTTTGTGGACTATTCACAACAGAATCCTCGGAAGGGTTTATTGATGTATATGGATGTACAGTATGTAGCCACTATGGCTCCCTGTCTCTGCCCACCATGGCATTGTCTGTTTCCGCCTGCTAGGACAATTGAACCATCACATCACAGGCTGGAGTGATAACATCAGGCAGGAAGTGCAGTCCTCAGAAGTACAATGGGTACTGAGGGAAGTGGTCAGGGAAATGCTATGATCCCTGGTGACAGATTGATCGTATTGTTTAGGAGGACAGTACACAGAAATCATTCTACTGACTCCAGTGTAAAACAAACCTAAAATCTGCATCAATTGTTTCTGCTGGTTTTACGTAATTCCCACTCCCTTTCCTTAATGTGCCCATCTCCTCACTATGTAAACCGTCCTGAGGAATGTGCAAGGAAATACTTCCAGATATAATACATAGTAAAAACTATTGTATTGTAAAAAGTTGGGCAACCTTTAGTTCTTTATGGGTTTCAAGATCTCTGCTTTGAAGTTAGAGACTGGCCTGCTAGGTCATTTCATCTTCAGATCATCGGCATGGAAAGTAAAATCCTTTGCTTGGCTCGAGAATCAGACAAAGCAAACAAAGTGTTCATCTGTTTGGATGTAAAATTTCACCAATTCATTAGTACAGATTAAAAGTTCCAGGTACATTAAAAATATTGCATTGCAGGAAAAAAAACGACATGTTTCTGACATAGGGCTGTCCTTGAATAACACAGTTCTATGTCCAAAACGCGTCGGTTTTTCCATCGATGCAATCTTTTTAATGGATCTGGAACCTTTTAAGCTGTACTGATAAATTGATGAATAATAAGCAATGTAAAGTACTCGGCATTCCAAAATTTCAATCAGATGGATATTTTATTTAGAAGTTAATACACAAAATGCGATGTTTGGACCCTACAATCTGTGTAATCTCCATGGACATCTGGCAAGAGGTAATCAATTCCCATTTATCAGCACCACAAGGAAAATTACACATTACATGTTGCCTATTGAAATCAAAGAAATTGTTTTTTGTAGTTTTCTCTCCTCTAGTAGTTAATTTTCATCTATTATTAACAGCACTTTTTTTCTGGTTTCTTTTGCTTTTTTTTGCGGTAAGAAGCTCTGGAGCCAAATTGATAAAAAAGCTTTGGGTGAAGGAAGCCTGAATGTGATCCCCAAACATGGTAAATCGTAAGACTGCTTAGGCTGATGATGAAAAGGATTTATCCTAATCACATACCGAAGGTTAAATATAGTCGTGAAGCGTGTGTGATCATAGTCCATATTATTTAGTCCTTGCTGTTTCAGAGTAAGATGTTCTGCGTCTTCCAGGTAGCTCAGCACGTAGCTCAGCGTGGCATCTGTTTCTAGGAATAGTCTGCTGCAAAAGTTACAATCGCCTTATAAAGGTGAAAAATAACTGTAATGTAGAAAGAGCAATATTTTTCTAATATTTATATTAAAGAACAATACAATTGTTTCTAATTTGCATGCTAATAAATACGTGAAAATCAATGAAATACGAATCTGTGTTTTAGAATTTCAGACTCAATGTCTCTTATGTGACAAATGCAACTGTATAACATAGATGCCATAGTGAAGGCTGCCACAGAAAGGATAAAAAGGCAAAAAGGTTTGTGAAAATATCTTTTGCACTAATTTTCGTGGCTTTATGACATCAGAAAACTGGCATAGAGGGAACAGATGAGAGAATTTGTGCAAGGCAAATTCAATTCACCTTGAATTTTACAAAAAATTCCAGTTCCCCTGAATCTGATATTTCTTTTTTTTAATTCACTTCGTGCACATTTTACAGTTCATGCCTCGTCATTCACCTGTCCCACCACCGAAGTTCACCGTCTGGCCCTCAACTTCATCTGAGCCTCTCATTCCTCTATTATGTGATTTCCTCATCGGGCATTTTCACTGCCTGCCGGAGCATCTGGCATCAAGAAGGCCTCTAACATTGCAATGGGCATTGTGACAGATGACAAATGAGTGACGAGGGGAGCACCATTTTTTTTTACACCTTACTTTTCTACACTCAAGTCTAGAGGGGGACTCTACATCACATAATAATGAACATTCGATTTGCATTGGTGTAGACTACATCAGCGTTCTTTAAAATAGGCAGTCATGAGAAAAATGAAGTACATTCTCCTTGAATTCTATGGTTATTGGTATCAGGACTTAAAAATCATCCAGTCCTTAGAAAGTCTTAAAATTATGTAAAAATATACTCATACGAACACAGGACAAAATGCATTGTGTCATTTTTTATTTAACAAAAACTAGGCCAAAATGTATAGGGTAAGTAGCAGCGAGGGTCTGCAAATCAATTTCCCTTGATTAATTGTTCATCAGCAAATGTGGCCACCTACTGATCTGGAGCATGGAACGTGTTAACACAAAGCCATGAAGGAAGCACATCAACAATGGTCATACAGAAGCAATTTTTACTGCCCATCAATCTGGGAAAAGTGATAAGGCCATTTCCAAACAATTTGGAGTCTATCATTATACAGTGAGAAAGATTATTCACCAGTGGAAAACATTCAAGGCAGCTGGCAATCTTTTCAGGTACGGATGTCCCAACAAATTGACCCCAAAGTCAGCCTGTGCAGATTAATCCATGGAAGATCGAGTTGGAGTTGAATTCCCTAAAATTTGCAGTTTAACCCAAATTTTCATATTTTGAGATTTACAATTTGCCAAAAAAAAAAAAAATTGCCTGGGACCATTTTATATCACTGCTGAAATATCATTAAGCAGACTAACATAATTTTGCATTGCCACACTGGTCTCCCATAATGCAGGGGCATATCTGGGGGGAGAGTAAGTAGGTATTTCCCCCAGTCACAGATGGCAGCGGGCGCTGTGGGGCCACCTGCTGCTGCATTCTGACTTGTCTCTCCAGTGACTGAATTTTGCCACCCCCTGGAGTGAGAGTTGGCCTATCTTTGTGCCAGCTGTCAAGCAGATAGTCAGCTCAGAGAAGCAATTAGTCATGTCTTTTACCATTTCAGAGGTATGGTGAACGTCGTCGCAGAGGCTCAGTGAACATGCGTTTGGTAAGTTTTGCACCTGAACTAAAGAGACTGAAAATTTATTCTAACTGGGTGGGAGAAATTTAAGGAGACATGAGAAGCAAGATGGACCAGACACAGACACAGTATTGGTGTGGATACAGTATATAGAGTGAGGGGGTGAATTGGTGTGGATACACAATGAGGAATTGAGGTGTGGGGATTGTTACGAACACAGCATGAGGAGTGTTAGGGGTCGAGTTCCCTCCTCTGCACAGGGGAAATCTCGGTCCATCTCCACTGCGGTCTCCCATCTTCTCCTGCCGCAGTGGAGCCTGCTCAGTGGAGACGTTGGTCCCAGCATCTTGCTCAGTCTGACTCTGTGCTAAGAGTTACTGCTGCCTTTCCTGCTTCTGCCATTGAAGTCGGTGCTGGGCAGCGGCGAGCAGACGCTTCTGGGTCTAAGTCCTGCTTTGCTCGTTCTGAGCATGCCCAGAGTAAGATCTCTCAGTGGAGATCGAGGGTCACATGATCTGATACTGCAGCTAAGGTCATTGGCTTCTTCAGGAAGGTCCTGTAGGTGCTCACGCTCTGGTGTAGCTTCTCATTGGTCCTTCTAGGAAGGTCCTGTACGTGCTGCAGCTATTTAAGGTTCGCATGGCCGCACGGCCATGCGCTAGTATTGTTCTTTGTTAAGTGCTTTGCGCCAGTGTGGTCACGAGAGTATGTGTTCAGGGACCCGACTGAAATAAGCCCCTAGAATGCTGGCACCTCCGGCGAGGAGTTTGTGTTTAAATGTGTTCAGGGACCCGGCTGAAATAAGCCCCTAGAATGCTGGCACCTGGAGTTTTGTGTGCATGCGTGACCACTGACTGCTCTCTGTGTGGGCAGTTAGCCTGTGCCTCTGTGAAGCCTAACAGGGCACAGTGCTTTTCTTTCACGACTACTCGCTGAAGTAACTGAGTTAGTCCATTGTTATGGTTCTCAATGGCAAGAGAACATAGCCCAGCATACATAGGAACTAGCTCTTGGAAGGATGGAAACTTAAACTGACCATGAACTAAACCTGCCGCACAACTAACAGTAGCCGGGTAGCGTAGCCTGCGTTTTATCCCTAGACGCCCAGCGCCGGCCGGAGGACTAACTAATCCTGGCAGAGGAAAATATAGTCCTGGCTCACCTCTAGAGAAATTTCCCCGAAAGGCAGACAGAGGCCCCCACATATATTGGCGGTGATTTAAGATGAAAATGACAAACGTAGTATGAAAATAGGTTTAGCAAAATCGAGGTCCGCTTACTAGATAGCAGGAAGACAGAAAGGGTACTTTCATGGTCAGCTGAAAACCCTATCAATACACCATCCTGAAATTACTTTAAGACTCTAGTATTAACTCATAACATCAGAGTGGCAATTTCAGATCACAAGAGCTTTCCAGACACAGAAACGAAACTGCAGCTGTGAACTGGAACAAAATGCAAAAAACAAACAAGGACAAAAGTCCGACTTAGCTGGAAGTTGTCTGGTAGCAGGAACATGCACAGAAAGGCTTCTGATTACAATGTTGACCGGCATGGAAGTGACAGAGGAGCAAGGTTAAATAGCGACTCCCACATCCTGATGGGAACAGGTGAACAGAGGGGATGATGCACACAAGTTCAATTCCACCAGTGGCCACCGGGGGAGCCCAAAATCCAATTTCACAACAGTCCATACCGCCATATCGTGCCGCCGTTGCTAGCAGCAGGTACTCCTGCACGGTGGACCCCGGGCTGCGAACGCACCAATATCAATAAAAACATCTCTATTTATTTGGTGCGTTCCGCTAGCCATAACAAGGAGTTAGGGGAGGATTTGTGCTGATACACTATAAGGAGCGCGGTGTGGATCGGTGTGGACACAGCATGAGGAGTAAGGGGGGATTGGTGCGTACACACTATAAGGAGCAGGGTGTGGATTGGTATGAGGAGTGGTCCAGATACACTAGGATGAGTTCATAAACCATAAGAGGGATAGTGTGGCATCAAATTTTGAGCAGGAAACTCAGTGCGGGACAATTATTTATTCAAAGGCACAGCCTAGAGCAGATATTTTTTATTCAGGAGCATTATAATGATGCTGCTATTTTTAAGGGCACTGGGTCGGGATGTGCTGTAGTAGACGAGAGATTTGCCCAACCTCAGTGAATCCTAATATATATGTCCCCATCGTGATATGTATGTGGCCCATCTTGGTATATATGTCTCCCATTCTGGTATATATGTCTTCCATCCTGGGCCCAATCTGGTATATATATCCCCCCATTCTGGGCCCATCCTGCTATATATGTCATCCATCCTGGTATAAATGTCTCACATCTTGGTATATATGTCCCCCATCCTGGTACACAGTGATAGCCAAAAATGTTGAAATTGTTCTAAAAAATTATTGAAATTACACATGTTGTGTTATACACATGTTTATTACCTTTGTATGTTTTGGGACAACGCAAAATAATGGAGAAAAAAAGACAAATTGGACATCATTTCACACAAAAATGTACTGGACAAAATTGTTGGCACCTTTAACTTAATATTTGGTTGCACACTCTTTGGAATAAATAACTGCAATCAATTGCTTCCTATAACCAACAACAAGCTTCTTGCCTCTCAACTGGAATTTTGGACAACTTCTTTTGCAAACTGCTCCAGGTCTCTCATATTTGAAGGCATCTTCTCCCAACAGCAATTTTGCCCCCCTTACCTCTTGGGCCCTGTGCGGGCACACAAGTTGCACCAATGATGTGTCTACCCCTGGAACTTAGTTACTTTTTGTTTTTAATCAAGAAACTCTGATAGTGGTTGCTCCCTTGTAAAGAACTGTATTTTTTCTAGTGTGGAGCTGCTATTTTTCAAATCTATTTTAACATATTACTGTCCCAAAGTTTTCCTATCTTTATTCTTTACATTTTTGGAATAAACTTTTGCTAGCACCATAAGAGGCAACAAACATGAATGACTTTTCCCCCTTATTAATTCTGATAAAATTACAACGTGTTCATTAATGTGAGAAAAAAACAGCACAAATGAAAGACACAAGAACTGAAGGAAATATACTGAGCAGAACTTTTATTAAAAGTACAATTGAACCTGAATAGATTCATCGATGTTTGGAGAGGTAGTTTATCTCTGACGATGGTATTTTATGTGAGATCACTGTATCTTTTTTTGTACATTGCAACAGTGAAAGAAGTTAGATCAAAGCGCTGTATGCCATCTGTTTGCACCTCTTCCTTTTGAGTTACTTTTAACTTTTTCTGTTTTCTTTCAGACAATTTCTAAAATGACTTTCAGTTCGCTATTGCATAACCCAAGACTGTAACTCATTAGAGCACTACATTTATCCACAAAGCTAATCTTGTGTTTCAGAGCAGAACCAATTTAGCAATCTGTACCACTACATCAACCTGGCAGATGTAAACCTTTTATTTTTAGGTAAAGTAGTTTGATACTTTGCCCCCAATTCATCAAGGTCTTTTTGCAACAATTCTGTCATAAAAAGCCATCAGCAAAAATGTTGAGACTTTTGTCGCTTTTACGCTAGCCCTGACCAGCACAATGAAAGTTCAAAATTCATCATAACTTACACCACTATGGCAGACTGAATTACACCAGAGGATAAAAATGTTGATAGAAGTTCTTCTTTAATGTAATATTTTGACATACAGTAGTGAACATTGCAAGTATTGCTATGTTTTTTATTTTCTATATTTTCTAGCCTATAGGGAAACAAAATGTATCCTGAACAACCTCTTCAAGAGAATGGTGGGGTGCATCACAAAATAATGTAAAATTTGCTGAACCTTGAATTGCATGCTGATATTTTTCCTGGATGAGGGGGGGATGTTAAATGGAGACTGGTGAGATTTCAGTGCCAGAACAGGTTTTTATTCCCAGTCCGATCCTGACTTCGACCATATCCCAAGTATAGCCTGGACCTCAATGAATAATTTTAGAAGTCATGTGAAAAAACGTGTTGAAAAATTTCAGGAGGAGTTGAATGTATAAAGCACAATTATTATCATTCCCCCCTTAGTGGTAACTAGTGATGGGCGAATCTGAACAGTAAAGTTTTGGGTCGTTACCCTACTCTTTGGGCACGGAACCCAAACACGGACTTCTTCAGTAAGTCTGTGTTAGGGCTCATACTCACTTGCGAGCAAAACGGACGAGTGCAATCCGATAAAAAATCGGATTGCACTCGGACCAATGTTAGTCAATAGCCGAAATCGGACTGAGAAAAAAATCGTAGCCTGCTGCGATTTGCTGCAAGTCTCGGATGAGACTCGCCAATGCAAGTCAATGGGTGCGAGAAAAAAATCGCACAGCACTCGTACCATGCGAGTGCTGTCTGATTTTTACGCATCAGTGTCATTTGAAAAGCCAGCAATTCAGCGCGGTATACAGTAAAATTACACTGACAGGTTAGAATAAAATAGATATATACCCATAGAATAGGTATATATATATATATATATATATATATATATATATGTAGCGCCCCCACTGCCGCAGGGCCGAGGGGTACCCGGTACCGGGCCTCTGAGTCTCTGCTCTGGGGTTGTCACGGTGGCTAGGCCCGGTCCGTGACCCTGCTGAGGGGCGTACAGTGATAGAAGTGGGTAGATGATGGTGGTGGTGATGCTGTAGTGGTGCAGTGCAGTAAATAACGAGGACACCAAGTTGCAGTCTCTTTACCTCTTTACTGAAGATCTCTGGGTCCTCAGTCCGGAGTCCAGATAGCCAGGCTGCGCAAGTCCGGCCGGTCCAATGGCACCTCCAGAGTTCTCTTAGCAGGTGGAAATCTGTGCCTTCCTTCTAGCGCTATGTGTTGCGGTCCTTCCCTGCTGTGCTTACGGAAAGTCCCCACAACTGTTGTGTCCGTTTCTTAAGTTCCCTCACAACTCGATTAGATGATGTTCTGCTAATCCTCCGTCCCTCCCTGATGTTACGGTTGGGACGGCACCCGTTTGACGGGTAGGCTCGGAGCTCTTCCGGGACCCTAGAGTCGCCCCTCTCCACAAGTTGCCCCCCAAGACTGCATAGGTGATTTAGGTGAGACAGCCCGCCTTAGACTGACTGTCCTGCCGCTGTTTAGAGTATTGCTTGAAGCTGAATATTGTAATACTCCCTCGGCGTTCCGGCCGCCGGTTGTGCGCCTCAGTAGGATGTTGCCTCGGTCTTACAGCACGACTCCTACTGGTATTCTCCTTATTGCTTTGATCTCGTTTCTCACTCAGCACAATCTATCTCGCTTCTGATCCTTCCTTGGGCACCGCCGCTATCCTGAGCAGGCACGGTCCCGTTACGTTCGCTCAAGTTGCCAAGCCTCTGTCAGGATCCCACCCCTGACAGAGACCCTACCGAATCTTCTCCCGCAACACCCTCTGCCACAAGGTGTTGCCTGGTTCCAACCCAGTCAGCTTTCTGATCTAACTTCCTGCCTGACCCCCAGTTTACCCACAATGGTGGGGAGTGGCCTAGTGAATAGAACCCTTAGCTCCCCCTGGAGGCCCGACTGTGAAATGTATTGGTGTCTGTGATACCTGGTCAGATGAACTCCTTCAGTGCCATCAGACGTACCATAGCTCCCCTTAGCGGCGGAGCCACAGTACTGCAACGACCAGGACTCTGGGGCGCTGCACTCCCCCCCGGTTAAATCCAGTACTCCAGGACTGGGAAGAAAACAACAATACAGGTTAGCAAAAAGACATACAATTTTGTTGAGTGCGATAACAATAAGTATATTTGAACAAAGCTTCCCTTTATGGGAGGTGAGGACACTTGAACGTTACAAACGTGGTTAAATATCATAGCAACATGCTATAAATAACTTTCCTTACCCAACCGGGTATTCTACTAGTACAAACTTTTGAACAATAACTTAACATCGCCTTTAAGGATGTACACTCTAAATCCGCTAAAGACCTTCCTATAATCACATTATAAGGCAATTTAACTTTTACATTCTCCTTCTTCAAATCTGCAGGACCGCCTGTCCTAACGGCACCAGACCTACTGCCTCTCCTTTCTTACAGGACCGCTCCTTTCAGCCCGAGCCTTCTGTCTTTTCAACTACTATACACAGTATAGAACATAACATTTCTTTCAGTTTAGGATCAATGAGCCCTTTCTTCAAGGCTCCTAAGAGGACTTACTAACTAACCCCATACGGGTTCACTCTCTCTGTCCTCATCTTTCTATCAACATTATCAAACATTTTTCACAATTAACTTGTTAAATACACATAACTTTTTCATGTAAACATTATCATCACTTTCTTTCGTCAAGACATTATTGCTACCTGTCTTAAAGCAATATCACCATTTAAGTGCAACAGATGGACATCCCCTTTAAGAGGTGACCAAGTCTCTATGAGGTAGCATATCTTCTCAAGCTACCAGTCCGTACTCAGCAAAGGCTCCGGTGTGGTATCTTCACAAAGAGTCTCTTGTTAAGTAAAACCAGTAGGGAGCACCTTTAAGAAGGTGCAAACTATTTACAGAGAGTTTGTATCATGCACTGTTCATGATTGCGGCAGTTCTTTTCCAAATAGGGGGTTAAAAGGAGCAAAAAGGGGAAACAAAAACAAAAATAAAAGCAATAGGGATCCCGGGTAAACAAAGGGATCCCTTTAAGTATAACCCTAGTCGGGTTTAAAGCAGCAAAGAGCAGGGAAACAAACAGTTAACTATTTACATATCCATGGCATCGAGGTTTACTCTCGCTCTGGCGGCCGTAGCTCCGCATAGACCTCGCTCGGCAAGGTGATCGGCGAGATCGGGGCCTTTAAGAAGTGCTCCATACCCGGGGCCTGATCCCAGGGTGTAAGGCGCTGGAGTCTATAGGTCCCAGGGAGAGGGGGTGCCGTGACGGGGCCTATCAGCAGGTCCTCTGCTGGCGGGGCAGGGTCGTTCTTCATACCTGCTTCAGATGCGGTCCCTTCGGTGCCGATCTGCTCCGTCTCCGCTGGGATCTGGAACGCTGGTTGCAGGGCCTTGCGCTGCGGCGCTGTCATCTCCGTTTGCAGCATCTCGCTTTCCGGCAGGGCCTTGCTTTCTGGCTTTGGAGCGCTGGAACTTCTTTCTTGCTCCGGACCAGATGAGGCTGCCAACAGACGTCTGATGAGGCTCCCGATGAAGGTCTCCTTCCACCCGGCCTCAGTGCTCAGCTGCGTCCGCCGGAGTTGTTCGCCAAGCTCATCCACTCCGGCCTGCAGGAAGTCAATATCAGCGGTGGAGGCCTGGTTGCAGTGCCCCTCCTGGTAGCTGGGGGAGTCCTCTGCTCCTACCCCACGCTCCGACTCCGGGTGGCTCGCCATGGCGTCCTCCATGTCGCTGACTCCTTCTTCCTGGTCCTTTTCCCGCTCTCTCCTTCGTGGGCGGTTTCGTTTCCTCTGCCTCCGCCCACCATTGAGAATCAGGAGGCGGATCTCGGCTGCTGACGGACACGTCCTCACGGTGCAGAAATATTTAGACTGGGCGGCCATTGTCTTTCGCGCTCTCCAGCTTGTCTACGCCCACTTCCACGCCCCTCTTCTTCTCCTGCGCTCTCCTTAGCGCTGTAATGGCGGCGGTTTTGGCGCGAACTTTTGGCGGCAAGTGACAATCCACAGTCTTTGCAATAAAGTACAGTCCAAGCACAGTAAATCACAGTTCCAAGGCACACATGACCTGATTCTTCAGGCTTAAGTAGATCCTGTTCGTGACGCCAAGTTGTAGCGCCCCCACTGCCGCAGGGCCGAGGGGTACCCGGTACCGGGCCTCTGAGTCTCTGCTCTGGGGTTGTCATGGTGGCTAGGCCCGGTCCGTGACCCTGCTGAGGGGCGTACAGTGATAGAAGTGGGTAGATGATGGTGGTGGTGATGCTGTAGTGGTGCGGTGCAGTAAATAACGAGGACACCAAGTTGCAGTCTCTTTACCTCTTTACTGAAGATCTCTGGGTCCTCAGTCCGGAGTCCAGATAGCCAGGCTGCGCAAGTCCGGCCGGTCCAATGGCACCTCCAGAGTTCTCTTAGCAGGTGGAAATCTGTGCCTTCCTTCTAGCGCTATGTGTTGCGGTCCTTCCCTGCTGTGCTTACGGAAAGTCCCCACAACTGTTGTGTCCGTTTCTTAAGTTCCCTCACAACTCGATTAGATGATGTTCTGCTAATCCTCCGTCCCTCCCTGATGTTACGGTTGGGACGGCACCCGTTTGACGGGTAGGCTCGGAGCTCTTCCGGGACCCTAGAGTCGCCCCTCTCCACAAGTTGCCCCCCAAGACTGCATAGGTGATTTAGGTGAGACAGCCCGCCTTAGACTGACTGTCCTGCCGCTGTTTAGAGTATTGCTTGAAGCTGAATATTGTAATACTCCCTCGGCGTTCCGGCCGCCGGTTGTGCGCCTCAGTAGGATGTTGCCTCGGTCTTACAGCACGACTCCTACTGGTATTCTCCTTATTGCTTTGATCTCGTTTCTCACTCAGCACAATATACCTCGCTTCTGATCCTTCCTTGGGCACCGCCGCTATCCTGAGCAGGCACGGTCCCGTTACGTTCGCTCAAGTTGCCAAGCCTCTGTCAGGATCCCACCCCTGACAGAGACCCTACCGAATCTTCTCCCGCAACACCCTCTGCCACAAGGTGTTGCCTGGTTCCAACCCAGTCAGCTTTCTGATCTAACTTCCTGCCTGACCCCCAGTTTACCCACAATGGTGGGGAGTGGCCTAGTGAATAGAACCCTTAGCTCCCCCTGGAGGCCCGACTGTGAAATGTATTGGTGTCTGTGATACCTGGTCAGATGAACTCCTTCAGTGCCATCAGACGTACCATAGCTCCCCTTAGCGGCGGAGCCACAGTACTGCAACGACCAGGACTCTGGGGCGCTGCATATATATATATGGTTCAAAATCGGAACAGCATCTTATATTACCAAATTGTAGTGCAGCGTCTTCCCAACCACTGTTGAAATGGTCTTTGGTAATAGATGAAAAAAAGAAATACAGCACAAAAAAAAATAGGGCTTTAATGCCTGAACGGCGTGGCGACGTTTCGGATATCTTTATCCTTTTTCAAGGATAGCCAGGGGGGGCCAATAACCATGGTTCCTATCTAGGCTACTAATATCTGCCCTCAGTCACTGGCTTTCCCACTCTGGCAGAGAAAATTGCGCGGGAGCCCATGCCAGTTTTTTCCGTGATTTAACCCTTTATTTTAACAGCTAGAGCCCCCAAATTCTGCACACATACACTTGGACCATTATTAGTGCGGAATATGTAAAAAAATAAGGGATATGAAATGGTTTACTGTATGTAAACCATGTCTCATATCCTGTCGGGTTTGGGAAGGAGATAGCAAAAGCCGGCAATTGAATTACCGGCTTTTCTGCTATGTAGCGCTGTATGAAATATAAATATATATATACATATGTGTCTCACTGACATATATATATAAATATATATATATATATAATATATATATATATATATATATATATATATATATATATACCTATACTATGTGTAGACATTTATTTTATCTACTAGATGGTTGCCCGATTCTAACGCATCGGGTATTCTAGAATATAAATGTCCACGTAGTATATTGCCCAGTGACGTAGTATATTGCCCAGCCACGTAGTATATTGCCCAGCCGCGTAGTATATTGCCCAGTGACGTAGTATATTGCCCAGTGACGTAGTATATTGCCCAGCCACGTAGTATATTGCCCAGCCGCGTAGTATATTGCCCAGTGACGTAGTATATTGCCCAGTGACGTAGTATATTGTCCAGCCACGTAGTAGATTGCCCAGTTACATTGTATATTGCCCAGTGACGTAGTATATTGCCCAGTTACATTGTATATTGCCCAGTGACATAGTATGCAGCAGAGCCACATAGTATATTGCCCAGTTACGTAGTATATTGCCCAGTGACGTAGTATACAGCACAGAGCCACTCTCATGTACAGCACCATGGAATTAATGGTGCTATATAAATAAATAATAATAATAATAATAATAACATAGTATATTGCCCAGTGACGTAGTATATTGCCCAGTGACGTAGTATACAGCACAGAGCCACGTAGTATATTGCACAGCCCATGTAGTATATTGCCCAGCTATGTAGTATATTGCCCAGCCACGTATGACACAGGTTAAAAAAATAAAAAATAAACATATACTCACCTTCCGCAGGCGCGTTGTAGCACTGTCGCCTGTGTGGGGTGCAGGCGGCATCTTCCGGTCCCAGGGTGTGATGACGTCGTGGTCACGTGACCGTGTAGCGGTCACATGACCGTGACGTCATGGCAGGTCCTTCTGCCAGACCATCCGTGCGACCGGAACGTGTCGGTTGCATCGCGGAGCGGGAAAGGCGGCGTAGGTGAGTATATAATCATTTTTTATTTTTTTTATTATTTTTAACATTAGATGTTTTTACTATTGGCGCTGCATAGGCTGCGTCAATAGTAAAAAACTTGGTCACACAGGGTTAATAGCAGCGGTAACGGAGTGCGTTACCCGCAGCATAACGCGGTCCGTTACCGCCGGCATTAACCCTGTGTGAGCGGTGAGTGGAGGGGTGTATGCGGGTGCCGGGCAGTGAGTGCGGGGAGTAAGGAGCGGCCATTTTCTTCCGGACTGTGCGCGTCGCTGATTGGTCGCGGCAGCCATGACAGGCAGCTGGCGAGACCAATCAGTGAGCGGATAACCGTTACAGACAGAAGGACAGACGGAAGTGACCCTTAGACAATTATATCGTAGATTTTATTGCAACCTGTCAGTGTGATTTTACTGTAAGCGCACAGGGATTGCCGGCTTATCTATCTATCTATCTATCTATCTATCTATCTATCTATCTATCTATCTATCTATCTATCTATCTACCACATATATGTGTATATATATATATATATATATATATATATATATGTGTGTGTTTGAACAATATTTCGTTGTAAAACGATGTGTAAATGTCAGAGAACTGCTGTATGTAAAAGCTCACGTTAAAATCGAATTGCACACGGATTGCATACGGATGTTGCGATAAAAAATCGCATTGACATCGCATGACACTCGCATGTTTTGCCTCTGTTTTTTCAGTCCAGAAATCGGACCTTTTTTTTCACATATGGGTATGAGCCCTTACTGTTCGGGTTCAGCATCAGAACTGTACCACAGACTTCTCCAGGAAGGTCTCACATATGGGTATGAGCCCTTACTGTTCAGGTTCCCCACCAGAACAGTAAAATTATTAATGACAGTCAGAGAGCATGGTTCCCATGCTGTGAGATTACAGCATGAGCCAGCAGCTGTGGCTGAGGCTGCGTTCCCACCGGAACTTCACTGTGAGCCTGGACGATGAACTGCAGTGACCTCAATGAGATCACTGTGAGCACCGTGAGAATTCTCATGGTGATCTCATTGAGGTCACCACAGTTCAGCATTCCAGCTCACAGTGATGTGTGGGAACACAGCCTCAGTGACCTGCAGTAACCTCTATGACGTCACCGCTAGTCACTGACCCTGCACTCACAGCACCTTATTCACCTGTGGTTTTCAGCCTGGATGGTTACATCATGGCATCATCCAGGTAGTAAACCACATATTGCAGACATGGATTATGGCATGGGACATCGTCACTTCGCACAGGTGAGGGATATGGTTGTTTATTATTTTTCTTTTTTTACAGGGGACATGGGCTTCAATGGAATGGGCATAAGGTCAGTATTTTTGTTATTTATTATTTTCAGTTTTTTTTACAGGGAACAAGGTCTTCAATGGCATGGGCATAAGGTGAGTATAACTTTGTTATTTTTAAACAAATTTGTAATACGGTGTGGATTTTTATTTCAAATAAGGACTTTATTCTGGGTGTTTTTTTTACAATATGACTATGGAGTTAGTAATAAAGAGGCATCTTATAGACGCCTCTCTATTACTAACCTGTGCCTGTGGACTTTATGTCAGTGGCCATAAAACAGCTGAAATGAACCCAATAAATATTACCCCACTTGCCATCACCACAGGGCAAGTGGGAAGAGCTGGGAAAAGCACCAGAATTGGCGCATCGAATAGATGGCTTTTCTGGAGTACCTGCGGGCTGCTGTTTTTAGGCTGGGGTAGGCAATATCCATGGCCCCTTTCCTGCCTGAGAATACCAGACTCCCAGCTGCCTCCTTCAGATTGGCAGATTGTCAAAAGTCAAAAATGGAGGGACCTCATGCCATTGTTTTAAATTATTTATTTAAATAATTTAAAAAAACGGCATGGGGCCCCTCTATTCTTGATATCCAGTCATGATAAAGCTGACAACTGAGGATTGCAGCCGCAGCTGTCACTTTTGCCATGATGGTTATCAAAAATAGAACAGACCCCATTTCATTTTAAAAAAATTAATTTAGTTATTTATAGCGCAGGTTCCGTTTGATGAATACTTTCATCAGTGGTGCTTGCTCTTGCTGATGTGAGAAACAGCAGGCATAGGCTGATGGGAGTACTACTCACATCAGCCGACGCCTCTGTGACCAGAGTTGAACTTCATACCACAGCTGCTGGCTTACGCTGTCATCTGACAGCATGGGAACTGCGCTCTCTGAATGGCAGTAATAATCATACCGCCAATCAGAGGCAGTGTTTGCCGTGCTGTCATGTGCGGCAAACACCAGATGTTCTGGCCCCATTCACCTGAATGGGGTCTGGGTTCGAGTTCGGGTACTTGTTCTGTTGACAGCATCGATAAAATAAATTTTTAAAATTGCACATGATAATAACCTATGAAGAACCATGTGAACTCTGACTTTGTGTGAAACAGGCAGACTGGTGTCACTGCCATACCCACTGTCACAATAGTTACCCAGTAGCTTTTTTTTTTAGAACTTGTGCATGTGCCATTTTCTTGTCCTTCCTGTCTTACATAATGAACATACAAGGCAATGGACCGTGAACAAGATTTGGAGGAGTCATGTGAAGACTAAAGTGGCCAAAGGGAATATGAATCAAGATTGGAGGAGTAGGTTGGATACCCAGGACTTCTTCACATGCCTCAATGCCAATATACAGTGGCTTTAAAAATATTCATATCCATGAACTTTTACACATTTTTGTCACATATCACCCACATAATTATACATTGGTGTAAATTAGCATTTGATAAACTGCCAATTTTGCTTGTTTTCCCACCTACAAAGAATGGCGAGGTCTGTAATTTTTATCATAGGTACACTTCAACTGTGAGAGACAGAATCTAAAAAAATACAGGTCAGGGATAAAGTAGTAGAGTAAAGCATGGTTAGGTTATAAAAATAACCCAAGTTCTGAACATTTCACGGAGAACTGTTCAATTCATCGTCCAAAAATGGAAGGCAAGTTGCACAACTGCAAACCTATCAAAATATGGACATCCACCTAAACTAACATTCGAAGTAAGGAGAGCGCTAAGTAACTAGAGAAGCAGACAAGAGGCTCTGGAGGAGCTGCAGAGATCGACAAATCAGGTGGAAGGATAACTATTAGTCATATACTTCACAAATCTGGCCTTTATGGAAAAATGGCAAAAAGAATGCCATTTTGTTAAGAAAATCATAAGATAAATCGAATATATATAAGTTAAAGGTCTTCAAGAATTAGTGTATCATTTAGAAACTTAAAATACAAATTTTATTTGGTATGCTTTAAGTTAATAGACAAAACAAGCATATACTTAATAAGAATCACTATCACTTCCCTACACAGACCTATCCAGCTAGGTCTGTGTAGGGAAGTGATAGTTATTCTTATTATCATACCGAATAAAATTTTTATTTTAAGGTTCTACTTTAAAGCAAGCCAAGACGATATAAAAATTCCCATTTGCAGTACGCAAAAGACCATGTAGGGGACACAGCTAGCATGTGGATGAAGGTGCTCTGGTCAGATGAGACCAAAGTAGAATTTTTTGTGAGAAAACCCCATGCCCATCGTCAAATATGGTGGTGGCGGCATCATGCTGTCTGGATGCTTTTCTTCAATAGGGACAGGGAAGTTGGTCAGAGTTGATGAGAAGATGGATGGAGCTAAATATAGGACAATCCTGGAAGAAAATCTGTTGGAGGCTGCAAAAGACTTGAGACTGGGGTGAAGATTCACCTTCCTGCAGGACAACAACCCTAAACATATTGCCAGAGCTACAAAGAATGGTTTAGAGTCAGGTCAAAGCATATTCATGTGTGTGAGAATGGCCCCAGTCACAGTCCAGACATCAATCCCATTGAGAATCTGTGGCACTGGCAAGACTTGAAAATTGCCGTTCACAGATGCCTCCATCTCAATGAGCTAGAGCGAGTGTGCAAAGAAGAACGGGCAAAAATTTGATTCTCTAGATGTGCAAAGCTGGTGGAGTTGTATCCCAAAAGATTTGCAGCAGTAATTGCCATAGAAGGTGGTCCTAAAAAGTATTGACTCGGGGTGGGGTGGGGTGGGGGACTGAATACAAATGTAGGCCACAATTTTCAGATTAATATTTTTTAAATATTTGGAAAATCATCTATCATTTCTTTTAAACTTCACAAATACTTACTATTTAGTGTTGTTATATCACATAAAATCAAACTAAAAAAAATTATATTTGTGGGTGTAAAGTTCCTGGGGAAGAATACTTTTATATATAATTTGGATGATCCACTCAGTGCTGTGAGTTCCTTTAAGAAGCTGTATCCAGCACAGCCAAATTCTACTATTGCCCCGTTGATATTTGAGACTGTACAACTGAAAGTTTTGGATGTGGTGCAGTTTTGTTTGCATCTGTGCCCTTTTTAGCCAGTTTAGTATTTTTGCCAACATTATAATGGATTTCATTATACAGAAGCAGTACAGGAATCTATGTCATTGATAACAATGGAGCTATTGACTTGATGTCTTCAAGCAGCACAAGATTGTTTGCCACATACAGCCACCATACTAGCTAGTCTTGTTACCCTTTCCTTCAATTTTCTCTACTTCTCTGGTCTCACTACTTTTTAGCTTCATCAGGGGTGTCACAAGGAAAATCTACTGGGCCAGATTTCTCACTGCCATAATGTCATTTTAGACAAATTTATTCCCGATATGCCCCAAAAAGTATGAATCAATGTGACGTACTCAACCATTCTGATTGTCAGACCCAAAAGTGAGCATCACTATCTTGTAGTTATGCAGTTTTTTCCCCACAGACAACACACAAATGCATAATATTTTATAATTGTAGTCACATGTCCACCTTTATATGTGGCTCATTGATGATACCTATCTGTC
Source organism: Ranitomeya variabilis (assembly GCF_051348905.1). Lineage (NCBI taxonomy): Eukaryota > Metazoa > Chordata > Amphibia > Anura > Dendrobatidae > Ranitomeya > Ranitomeya variabilis. Next base: position 68,363,350 of record NC_135239.1, on the reverse strand, counting down.
CAAGCACGCCTCAGATTGACACCAGTTCTCAATCTACGCTGAGTGTTATTTTGTTTTCATTCTGCCTTAAGTTGGTCAACATGGCCACCCTTTGGGTCTATCACATGACTAGTCTGTGAAGGTATTAGTTAATCTTCATGGATTCCTAGGGTGAGTCGCCGATGAGTGGGGGCGCCATATCCACTGAACATTAGGGTGCCAACCCCCGCAGCTAGGCAGTATCTTACATCAGTAGAGAACAGCTTAGTGAGGTACTACATGTGTTTATGCTCTTTTGCACTTTGTTATTGTGTCATTCACCCTTCCACACTAATCTAGCATTGCCATCTGCCATTCATCATTTTTCCTTTGGCAATCCCTGTCTTTCTCCATTTTCCTGTGGTGTTTAAATGGTGGTCTATCTGAGACACCAGTTCAGGGTGTACTTAGGAGGAGCAGGGGCGCCAATCTCGTATTGTCTGTTAGGGTGCCAACCTCCACTGACAGGCAGTTTCAATCAGGCTAAAGTGTTAGGGTTATTTATTCAGCACGTTTGTCTGCATGTTGATTATGTTAATCTCATGGATTTAAAGTGACTAATAAAAGGAGAAATTTTATCTGTAATATCATTGAGATACAAGGTTATTTTTGTTGTTTTTCTTGATTTTTTTGACCCTATTTAAAATGTTTTTTTTTTCAGTTTTTTGATGCCTATCTTACTCATAGGATCCATGAAGTTCCCAATTTTTAGACATTAATTGATGGGATGCGCTTGGTAATCATATATAAACATATTACACACATACACTCACCGGCCACTTTATTAGGTACACCATGCTAGTAACGGGTTGGACCCCCTTTTGCCTTCAGAACTGCCTCAATTCTTCGTGGCATAGATTCAACAAGGTGCTGGAAGCATTCCTCAGAGATTTTGGTCCATATTGACATGATGGCATCACACAGTTGCCGCAGATTTGTCGGCTGCACATCCCAAAGATGCTCCATACAAGGCAGGATGGATCCATGCTTTCATGTTGTTTACGCCAAATTCTGACCCTACCATCCGAATGTCGCAGCAGAAATCGAGACTCATCAGACCAAGCAACGTTTTTCCAATCTTCTACTGTCCAATTTCGATGAGCTTGTACAAATTGTAGCCTCAGTTTCCTGTTCTTAGCTGAAAGGAGTGGTACCCGGTGTGGTCTTCTGCTGCTGTAGCCCATCTGCCTCAAAGTTCGACGCACTGTGCGTTCAGAGATGCTCTTAGGCCTACCTTGGTTGTAACGGGTGGCGATTTGAGTCACTGTTGCCTTTCTATCAGCTCGAACCAGTCTGCCCATTTTCCTCTGACCTCTGGCATCAACAAGGCATTTCCGCCCACAGAACTGCCGCTCACTGGATTTTTTTTCTTTTTCGGACCATTCTCTGTAAACCCTAGAGATGGTTGTGCGTGAAAATCCCAGTAGATCAGCAGTTTCTGAAATACTCAGACCAGCCCTTCTGGCACCAACAACCATGCCACGTTCAAAGGCACTCAAATCACCTTTCTTCCCCATACTGATGCTCGGTTTGAACTGCAGGAGATTGTCTTGACCATGTCTACATGCCTAAATGCACTGAGTTGCCGCCATGTGATTGGCTGATTAGAAATTAAGTGTTAACAAGAAGTTGGACAGGTGTACCTAATAAAGTGGCCAGTGAGTGTATATACTGTATATACCTACATAAGCATCCGTCTTTTTTTATGTGCAATTAAAACTTATGGATGGTAAAAAGAGACACACTGATTGAACATGGATGAAAAATGGACCATCATGATTGCAGTTATTGGTGTGTATTCTTTTATACTGAACGCTTTGTTTATTCTGTGAATTGTGACCTCATTTTGCATACTGAAGCCTGTTCTTTCATTTTGAACCTTAATTCTCTGCGGGGAAATGCGGCAATGATAAATTTGATAGTTGAACATATTTTGCATGGAGAAATAGGAGGGGAAACCCTTTGGGTATGTTCCGGAGGGTCTCTTACATATAAAACAAAATGTCCAGATCCCGAGTCTCAGGCTGCAGGTCACAACCAGAGAGAGTTGGTAGGTTATTACTGTCCTCTAAGGTTTACTTACTTTGTTATTTAAAGCTACTTTAACAAAAGGGCATATCCTATGGGATGAGAAGCTGAGACCTCAGTGTTATGCAGATGTTGTGTACACTTTCTACACATAAGTATTAGGCTTGGTTCACATTTGGCTGTATTGCAAAAATATGTATTCAGATGTATATGGTAGCATATCTATAGACTGAAATGGATAAGACGTTGGAAAAAATAAATTCTTTTGGCTACATTTTGTCAGATTTAAGTTGCATGGCATTTTTTTTACATGCTTAGAAAACCTAGTTGACTGTGTTTTTTTTTTTGTTCCAAAAAAGTGTGAAAGACGTACTGTACATATTATGTTTTCCTTTGTATCAAAGGGAGATGTAGTTGAACACATAGCAGTACATTTGAATATGTCTACGAGTTCGCTCACAATGGCGTATAATAAGGAGGGCTGCAAAGCAAGAAAATCTCGCATTGAACTCTGACCAGTGTTATAAAATGGAGCAGTGTAGATCTATGATTCTTTTTCACCGTAGACAAAAATTCTAGCATGCTACGATTGGAAACATATCTTGCACAGTGTGCACTCATTGAAGCCAATGGGTGCATGGAAAACATCGGACTGCACTCAGATGCCATCCGGATCGGATATATTCCAGCAATGGAAGAGATGGAAAAATTACTTTCTCCATCTCCTCCGCACCCGTCTGCGATGCTCTCATGAGATACAATCGGAGCACAGTAAAATGACACTCGGCTCATGCTCACAGCAGACTTTGAGCTGAGTGTCATTAGCATATTGCATCAGATGCTATATGCTAATGTGACCCCGGCCTAAAATGTATATGTTTCCTGTCTTTACCGTTAAAAGCTGGTTGAGAGAAGAATAGAAAACAAACAAAACTTAATAGAAAAAAAAAACGTACCCAGATGTAGTTCAGACAGATGTAGTTCTATGTCAGGCACACCCTTGCATAGTTTTTTGACATATTTAGTGAGGGAAATAAGTATTTGATCCCTTGCTGATTTTGTAAGTTTGCCCACTGACAAAAACATGTACAGTCTATAATTTTAAGGGTAGGTTAATTTTAACATTGAGAGATAGAATATCAAAAATAAAATCCAGAAAATCACATTGCATAAATTATATAAATTTATTTGCATTTTTCAGTGAGAAATAAGTATTTGATCCCTCTGGCAAAAAAGACTTAATACCAACCCTTGTTGGCAAGCACAGCAGTCAGTCGTTTCTTTGTAGTTGATGATGAGATTTGCGCACGTCAGTAGGAATTTTGGTCCACTCCTTTTTGCAGATCATCTCTAAATCATTTAGATTTTGAGGCTGTCGCTTGGCAACTCGGAGCTTCAACTCCCTCCATAAGTTTTCTATGGGATTAAGGTCTGGAGACTGGGTAGGCCACTCCATGACCTTAATGTGCTTCTTTTTTATCCACTCCTTTGTTGCTATGGCTGTATGTTTTGGGTCATTGTCTTGCTGGAAGACCCAACCATGACCCATTTTAATGTCCTGGCTGAGGGAAGGAGGTTGTCGCTCAGGATTTTACAGTGCATGGCTCTATCCATTCTCCCATTGATGCGGTGAAGTAGTCCTGTGCCCTTAGCAGAGACACACCTCCAAAACATAATGTTTCCACCTCCATGCTTGACAGTGGGGACGGTGTTCTTTGAGACATAGGCAGCATTTCTCTTCCTCCAAACACGGCGAGTTGAGTTAATGCAAAAGACCTCAATTTTTGTCTCATCTGACCACAGCACCTTCTCCCAATCACTCACAGAATCATACAGGTGTTCATTGGCAAACTTCAGATGGGCCTGCACACATGCCTTGTTGAGCAGGGGCACCTCGCGAGCACTGCATTACGGCGTAATGTGTTATCAATGGTTTTCTTGGTGACTGGTCTCAGCTGCCTTGAGATCATTAACAAATTTCCCCCGTGTAGTTTTAGGCTGATCTCTCACCTTCCTCATGATCAAGGATACCCCACGAGGTGAGATTTTTCATGGTGCCCCAGATCGATGTCGATTGACAGTCATTTTGTATTTTTTCCACTTTCTTACTGTTGCACCAACAGTTGTCTCATTCTCACCCAGCATCTTACTTTGTGCAGGTCTATGATCTTGTCCCTGACATCCTTATAAAGCTCTTTGGAATTCTTCGCTCCGAAATCCTATTGTTCCCCTCTCTTCTGAGCCCCACAGTGTGCCCAAAAAACATTTATCGTCCACATGTTTGGCATTGCTATAGCGATGAGAGCCCGCTTAATTTACATGTGCATGTCTCCAGAAGAATGAGCTGGGCACAATGTATTGACACTACAATGTATTGGGCATTACAACATAGGGGCCCTTCACTGCCAGATTTGCAATTTTCACTTGGCAACATTCACTGCTACTTGTTACTGGAAAATACCCATGGAGTTGAAATCGTCGTTAGAACTGTAGATAAATTCCCAGAAGCATGTGATCTCCATAATGGGATCACTAGAGAGGAGATTATACTCTTCTGGCACTTAAAGGGAATCTGTCACCCCCAAAATCGTGGGTGAGGTAAGCCCACCGGCATCAGGGGCTTATCAACAGCATTCTGGAATGCTGTAGATAAGCCCCCGATGTATCCTAAAAGATGAGAAAAAGACGTTAGATTATACTCACCCAGGGGCGTTCCCGCTGCTGGTCCAGGTCCGGTGCCTCCCATCTTCGTCAGATGACATCCTCTTCTGGTCTTCACGCTGCGGCTCCTGCACAGGCGTACTTTGTCTGCCCTGTTGAGGGCAGAGCAAAGTACTGCAGTGCGCAGGTGCTGGGCCTCTCTGACCTTTCCCGGCGCCTGCGCACTGCAGTACTTTGCTCTTCCCTCAACAGGGCAGACAAAGTACGCCTGTGCAGGAGCCGCAGTGTGAAGACCAGAAGAGGATGTCATCTGATGAAGATGGGAAGCGCCAGACCCGGACCAGCAGCGGGAACGCCCCTGGTTGAGTATAATCTAACGTCTTTTTCTCATCTTTTAGGATACATCGGGGGCTTATCTACAGCATTCCAGAATGCTGTAGATAAGCCCCTGATGCCGGTGGGATTACCTCACCCGTGGTTCTGGGGGTGACAGGTTCCCTTTAAGGGCTCTGTATAAGGAGTCCGCAAACTATTCTACAATAATTTGTTCTCCAAGAGTTTAATAATTTTACCTTAACATTGCTTTAATTCCTCTAAGGAACCTGAAGGGTTAATAAACTTATTGAATATAGTTTTGATCACTTTGAGTGGAGCGGTTTTTAAAATGGTGTCACTTTTGGGTATTGTCTGTCATATAGGCCCCTCAAAGTCACTTCAAATGTGATGTGGTCCCTATAAAAATTGGTTTTGTAAATTTGAGAAATTGCTGATCAACTTTTAACCCTTCCAACTTCCTAAGAAAAAAAATTATGTTTCAAAAATGATACTTATGTAAAGTAGATATGTGGTAAATGTTATTTATTAACTGTTTTGTGTGATATAACCATCTGGTCAAAGGGCATAAAAACCAAAATTTTCACCAAAACTCCGATAAGTAACATGAACTACAATATGTCACAAAAAACAATCTCAGTGTGGCTTACAGACATACAGTGAGATTGAGAAGTCAGATGTTCCAGGTTAGTACCAAGAGAGCACGTAGAAAACCAAGGAGAAAGACAAAGGCGTAAGTCAAGTCATGGTCCGGGGTTGAAATACCAGGAGATAGTGGATCAAAGCAAAAGGGCAAGACAAAGGGATAGTCAGAGGATGGTCCACAGGGTCAGGCAGTGGAAGATCAGAACTCAGCACAACAGAGTCAGACAAACACTCACCAGGTAAGACAAACTACATCTGGTAGGGATCAGAGGAAGACAGCTCAGTTAAATAGCTGGGCAATCTCCAGAACAGAAAACACATGGAGAAAGTCCAGTACCTCCCAGTTACAGATTGAACTGCCAAACTGTCATCAAAATCCTGACAGCTCATCAAACTCATCATAAGATTCGAAGGCCTATCCAGACATCGACAACTCAGCATGAATTAGACTCCATAGGGCACCAAAACAGTCACTCGCTGAGTGGAGAAATTGTTACGATGAGAATCATTGGGATATGATAATGTGTTTCAGAGTTTTTACCACATAAAGTGACGCTGGTCAAAATTGTAAATTTTGGCCTGGTCAAGAAAGAGAAAACAGTGTGAGGCAGTGACCCCTGTTACAGCTAGGGGGCACTGTTTGTGAAGTCCATAGGTGTGCATGGGAGTCACGAATGTCCGATCCGGGTTTTCCATGTGGCTGATTGCCACAGGTTTGTGTGTGTTAAAAGCCCTGCAGTAAGAGGTATGGGTGTGTCAGGTGTCTGGTGTGAGGTGCACGTCAGTGTCAGTCTGGTGTGTGCTGATGTGCAGAGCAGAGGCGTGCAGAGCGCTGGCTGAGTGCATGGAGGCACAGGCCAGCGGAGCTAGCACCCAGGGAAGCTGAATAGCCTGGCACCTGCAGCGTATACAGTGATGCAAGTCGTCCATGGTACTGGTCTCGGATGTTGACAGTCCTGTGCCTGGAGGTGGATGTCGGGGCCTGAAAGAGTCGGATGTGGACAGTCCTATGCCTGGAGGTGGATGTCCTGTGCCAAAAAGAGACAAATGTGGACAGTCCTGTGCCTGGAGGTAGATGTCCTGTGCCCGAAGGAGACGGATGTGGACAGTCCTGTGCCCGAAGGTGAATATCCTGTGCCCGAAAGAGGACTAGCATGTGTAAGTAAATAGATCAACTGACCGAACAATATATATATATATATATATATATATATATATATATATATATATATATATATATATATATATATATATATATATATATATATATAAATAGTTTGTAGCCAAAAAAAGTCAAATATACAATAGATCAATGGCCAAACTTATCTGTGCTAAAAAACAGGGAAATGTGAAATATGTGAAATATGAATAGCATACTGGCTTATGAACTTTATGAACAAACACATGAGATTTTTAGCACAAGATTTGCAAACGTTGTGAGCCCATTCACCAAAACGTCAAGGTAATCTCAGATCGAATGGGTAACTACACTGACTGTCTGGTGTGAACACTTACCTATGGTATCTGAGCTGAATGCCTAATGTGAACACTTGCTTATGGCTAATGACAGGGTAAAGCCTACTTATATAGGAGGCTCAGAACCAATTGTGTTGAGATGTAATTAAAACATGGAGAAGGGCAGGGCGTTCAAGTCAGAAAATAATATATAGTAAATAGATCAACTGACCGAACAATATATATATATATATATATATATATATATATATATATATATATATATATATATATATATATATATAAATAGTTTGTAGCCAAAAAAAGTCAAATATACAATAGATCAATGGCCAAACTTATCTGTGCTAAAAAACAGGGAAATGTGAAATATGTGAAATATGAATAGCATTACCCTGTCATTAGCCATAAGCAAGTGTTCACATTAGGCATTCAGCTCAGATACCATAGGTAAGTGTTCACACCAGACAGTCAGTGTAGTTACCCATTCGATCTGAGATTACCTTGACGTTTTGGTGAATGGGCTCACAACGTTTGCAAATCTTGTGCTAAAAATCTCATGTGTTTGTTCATAAAGTTCATAAGCCAGTATGCTATTCATATTTCACATATTTCACATTTCCCTGTTTTTTAGCACAGATAAGTTTGGCCATTGATCTATTGTATATTTGACTTTTTTTGGCTACAAACTATATATATATATATATATATATATATATATATATATATATATATATATATATATATATTGTTCGGTCAGTTGATCTATTTACTATATATTATTTTCTGACTTGAACGCCCTGCCCTTCTCCATGTTTTAATTACATCTCAACACAATTGGTTCTGAGCCTCCTATATAAGTAGGCTTTACCCTGTCATTAGCCATAAGCAAGTGTTCACATTAGTCATTCAGCTCAGATACCATAGGTAAGTGTTCACACCAGGCAGTCAGTGTAGTTACCCATTCGATCTGAGATTACCTTGACGTTTTGGTGAATGGGCTCACAACGTTTGCAAATCTTGTGCTAAAAATCTCATGTGTTTGTTCATAAAGTTCATAAGCCAGTATGCTATTCATATTTCACATATTTCACATTTCCCTGTTTTTTAGCACAGATAAGTTTGGCCATTGATCTATTGTATGTATAGCATGTGTAAGGATTGCAAACAGGTGGATATGGTGCCTGGCTGCTATCCGGAGGATATCCTGGGCTGTGTACGGCTGTGTGAGTAAAGAGACTGTAAGAGACTGTGATACAGTGATGCAGGACACCCACGGGAACTAGTCGGAGGGGGCTGGCATATGTAGTATCTGCAACATATGAGGTTGTGTATGGAGATGGTAATATGGCGTGCAGTCACCCAGGGAAATTGTAAAAGGGAAGTCTGGCCTGTTTAGGGACTGCAAATCTAAAGCCATATGATATGTATTGCTATGAACTGGTGTGAACTGAACACCGATAATATACACTGAAGTTATAAGCATTTGTGTGAATTGGACTTTAATGCTGTGAGGAAACACATTAAAGAGACTTTTGTGTTGAAACTTTGTGGATCACGCCTCTTCACTGCATATGATGCTACCACAATCTTACAACAGGTTCGGGGATGAAGGGGTTAATAAACAAAACCTAGGATTAAAACAATGAGAAAATATCCTCTCTCTCTCTCTCTATATATATATATATATATATATATATATATACTTACCTTGTAATGTCTTCACATCCTGTTCCATCCAGATGTGTCCGGCTCCCAGAATTCCAAGCGGCAGAAGTTCACCGACCTTCATATTGGAACACCCAAGTGATGGGTGTCTCAATATGGAATCTGCTGGTGGTACCAGCCTGTTGCACGGTACCACCAGCGGAACACCGTCGCACCACACACACACTGTATATGCCGTATGCAACCTCTTGCGCGGTACCACCAGCGGAACACCGTCACGATCAGCTGAATGATTCACTGACCACGGCCATCTTTGTACAGGAGGAGCGCATGCGTAGCTTTAATGGGACCACCGCTATCTGTCTGCACAAAGAAGGCAGCGGTCTGATTTACTGTGCCTGCACGAATTCGGCACAGGCGCAATGAATCATTCGCCTGATCCCGGCGGCAGATGTGTGACGTGTCTACAGGCACAGGAAGCCGGTCACATTAAAGGGGTTTTCCCACGAACAGAAGTTCATTTTAACCCCCAAGGGTGGTTTGCATGTTAATGACAGGACCAATTTTTACAATTCAGACCACTGACCCTTTATGAGGTTATAACTCTGGAACGCTCAACAGATCTTGGCGATTCTGAGACTGTTTTCTCGTGACATATTGTACTTCATGATAGTGGTAAAATTTCTTCGATATAACTTGCATTTAATTGTGTACAAAACGGAAATTTGGCGAAAATTTTGAAATTTTCAAACGTTGAATTTTTATGCTCTCAAAACAGAGAAATATGACACACAATATAGTTAATAAATAACATTTCCCACAAGTCTACTTTACATCAGAACAATTTTGGAAGCAATTTTTTTTTGTTAGGAAGTTATAAGGGTTAAAAGTTTACCAGCGATTTTTTATTTTTACACCAAGATTTACAAAACCATTTTTTTTAGGGACCACCTCACATTTGAAGTCACATTTAGGGGTCCTTGGGAAAATACCGAAAAGTGACACCATTCTAAAAACTGCACCCCTCAAGCTGATCAAAACCACATTCAAGAAGTTTATTAACCCTTCAGGGGTTTCACAGGAGCAGAAGCAACGTGGAAGGAAAAAATGAACATTTAACTTTTTAGTCACGAAAATGATCATTTAGCAACAATTTTTTTATTTTCCCAAGGGTAACAGGAGAAATTGGACCCTAAAAGTTGTTGTCCAATTTGTCCTGAGTACGCTGATACCCCATATGTGGGGGGAACTACTGTTTGGGTGCACGGCAGGGCTCAGAAGAGAAGGAGCGCCGTTTGATTTTTTTCAATGTAAAATTGGCTGGAATTGCGATTGGACGCCATGTCGCGTTTGACGAGCCCCTGATGTGCCTAAACAGTGGAAACTCTCAAGTGACCCCATTTTGGAAACTATACCCCCTAAGGAACTTATCTAGATGTGTGATGAGCACTTTGAACCCCCAAGTGTTTCACTAAAGTTTTTAATGCTCGGGCGTGAAAGTAAAAAATCCTATTTTTTGCCTACAAAAATTATCTTTTAGTCCCCAATTTTTTATTTTCCCAAGTGTAAGAGGAGAAATTGGACCTCAAATGTTGTTGTCCAATTTGTCCTGAGTACGCTGGTACCCCATATGTGGGAAAAAACTGTTTGGGCACACGTTGTGGCTCGAAAGGGAAGTACTGACGTTTTGGAATGCAGACTTTGATGGAATGGTCTGCGGGCGTTATGTTCCATTTGCAGAGCCCCTGATGTGCCTAAACAGGAAAAAAAACCCACAAGTGACATCATTTAGGAAAGTAGACCCCCAAGGAACTTATCTAGATGTGCCCCCTATGGAACTAATCTGTTTCCTGTAAAGTAAATTAGTAGTGCATGGAGGTGTGGTACAGTTTGAAGCAATCCTTAATACACAGGCCAGGTTTGTCGGGGCAGGTGTCGCATTGATAAATAGTGTCCTTGCGTATTCCCCTTTTGTAACACTTGGCACCTTTATTGCGGCTTACCTTTTCTTCCAGATGGCGGGACCACCCCCGGAAAATACTGACCTGGTATGATACGAGCACCTTCAGTTCTGGAAGTACTGGGGCCCGCTTCTTCCGGAGTGCCAAATATCAGGGCCTTAACCACTACCTCCTGGAAATGAAGGTACGACGTATCAGTGTGGCGTGCACATCGTGACAGCAGGAAAGCGTTGAGCATTGCCATTTGTACAATGTGCTTGGCCAGCTTTTTGTACCACACCGTGGCCTTTCTCAAAGCACTGTACGGTTGGAGGATTTGATCGGAGAGATCACCACCTCCCATGTTTTTGTTGTACCCCAGTACACATGTTGGTTTGCTGACCTTTGTAGAGATACCCCGTACAGTGCTGAGGGCGCTGCCATCACTGTGTATGGTGGTCAATAGAAGGACATCCCTCTTGACCTTGTGCTTGACCACCAGTAGGTGGTCGTTACATTGGGCTCTGCTCTCACCTTTTCTGAGCATCTGCCCAAGTAGCATCTTTGGGAGGCCTCTGTGATTTTTGCGGACAGTACCACAGGCTGTGGTACCTCGTGCAGAGAGGGATTTGTAGAGTGGGATGCAGGTGTAAAAGTTATTGGTGTAGAGGTGATAACCTTTATCCAGCAGTGGGTGCACCAAATCCCACACAATTTTCCCACTCACTCCCAGGACAGGAGGACACTCAGGAGGTTCAATCCTGGTGTCCTTCCCTTCATAGACTCTAAAGCTGTAGGTATACCCTGAGATACTCTCACATAGCTTGTAGAGTTTGATTCTGTACCTGGCCCTCTTGCTGGGCAGGTACTGACGGAATCTGAGCTGTCCCTTAAAATGAATTAAGGACTCATCCACGCAGATGTCCCTTTGAGGCACGTACACCTCAGCAAACTTTTTGTTGAAGTGTTCGATGACCAGCCGAACTTTGAACAGACAGTCAAAGTTGGGGTCATCTTGTGCGGGACACTGTGCATTATCTTTATAATGCAGGAATTTATGGATGGCCTCAAAACGCGTCCGGGTCATGACCATTCGGAACACTGGAGTGTTATATAAAATATCAACACTCCAATATTGCCGAAGTTCTGGCTTCTTCAGGATCCCCATGTGGAGGACCAGGCCCCAAGACTGCATCATTTCAACTGCATCTATAGGAGACCAGTTAGAATATGATGAACCTGAGTTTTGTTCCAAAAATTGACGAGCATACAAATTAGTTTGCTCCACCATGAGGTTATCAAAAGCCTCAGAGAAAAAGTCTTCGAAAAAGTCTAGTTCTGTGAGGCAGGTGGTGTCAAACTTGATTCCTGATTCTGCCACAAAATCAGGAAACAGTGGCTCGTAATTTTCGGGCGGCGAGGTCCATATGGGGTCCACAGTGGGGTGCGCTGGTTCATCTTCGGGAATGGTGGGCGCTGTTTCATCTTCATCTTCATCAATGATGGGTGCTGCTTCATCTTCTGTCCTGCGGCGTCTACGTGGCGGTTCCGCAAGACCGGAGGAGGATGATGAGGAGAGGGAAGAGGATGAAACATCGGAAAAGTAAAGAAAAGTGGGATCCTCTCCCTCGCTATCAGTGTCGGAGGCACAAGTATGGTGCTTGGGTGTACTTTATTGATAACTATGTGTACGTGTGTGGGGGATAGTGATTGGTGCAAACTATTCTGAAAAGAAAACGCTAAAGGAAAAAAAAGCAAATAGGGAGAAAAAAATACCTGTGACAGGAAAAGTCTAAAACAGCAGGCTCTAGCTCTGATAAGTGAACCGCGTCACTTATCAAAGTTCGGTGGCTGCTGGGTGTGCGAACAGGGATGTGGAAAAAAAAAAAAAAGGAAAACGGCAGGCACAAGAGCTCTGATAAGTGAACCGCGTCACTTATCAAAGTTCGGCGGCTGCTGGATGTGTGAGTTGGCGTAAAGGGGGCTGAGGAAAAAAAAGCGAGCATGAGTGTTGATCGGTGAACTGCGTCACCAATCAACGCTCAGCGGCTGCTAAACGTGTGCACGGAGGCGGCGCAAAGAGGGATGGAGGAGGGTAAAAAGAGGGGGAAGGGAGGGATGGGGGATTGGGGTGGATGAAGAGAGATCAGGTAGGGATCAGGGATAACACGGTTGTAGTCTTTCTTCTGTCTTCTTTCTTCTGTCTTTTCTTCAGCAGGGATTGTGGTGTTACAGGCTTCTGTAGCACCACAAGACCCCGCACAGGAGGAGATTTGGCTGTGTGACCGCTCTGCAGGAATCCTCAGCTAGAGTGAGGACCCCTGCAGAGCGGTCAGGCAGGTCACAGGCAGGTGACAGACAGGTCACAGAGCGGTCACACACCGCTGCTATGACCTGTCATTGGTGGGATCGAATGATCACATCGATCCCACCAATCACTGCAGGCCCTGGTGACCGTGGCAACTGCCTAGGATCGCTCCGATCCTAGGCAGGTCACAGCCAGGTCACCAACAGGGCACACAGCGGTCACAATGTGACTGCCGCTGTGCCCTGTGATTGGCGCGATCGTCGATATTAGAGCACCGATCTAGGCTGGTACAGGCAGGGCACAGCGCGGTAATACCGCTGCTGTGCCTTGCGATTGGCGCCATCGATACGATCGGCGATCACGCCAATCTGGGGTTTTTTTGCCGGTGCCAGGCACCAGCCTAGGATCGGGTACATAGGTACTTGATTCTAGCCCGAGACCTCATTGTTTCACCCAATATGATTGGCTGAAACAATGAGAAAGGCTGTGATTGGCTGTTCAGAATTGAACAGCCAATCACAGCGATTGGGAGGGTTGGGGGGCGGCGACAGACCCCAGGATGCCGAGGCCATCTTCCCTGAGGTAAGATGGCGTCGGAAATTTAATACGATCACCGCGACTTAAGTCGCGATGTCGCTTTAAATAGCATGACGTACTACCCCATCACTGGGAATTAAGTCCAAGGTCACCTTGATGGGATAGTACGTCATATCGGATTAAGGGGTTAAAAATTGTCTGTCTGACCATACCACATCTCCTGGGCAGGGGAGGGAGCCAAAGACAATATTGACATTACAGCAGAGGATCACAGAGGAGTTCTTATGTCAGGTAAAATATTTCACTGACTTTATAAACAATCTTTTACTTCACAAAATGTGTCATCTGCGATCTCCTGCTGTAATGTCAGTATTGTCTTTGAGGGGAGAATACAGCACAGGAAGGAGAGACAGCAGACAAGGGGGATAACACATGGGGTAGACAGGTCAAAGAAGAGAGCACAGACGGGAGAAGTCAGCACATGGGGAAAACAGAGTGGATAGGTGTATGTTATGTGCCACCCAACTAAACATTTTATTTATTATGCATTGCTTATATAGTACTATCCTATTCCGCAGTACTATACATACATGACCGCGTATGCCGAGTACGGTCTCTTCTTACGTATGTAACCTAACCACCAACACCTGCCCACCGACCCAACCCTTACCCTGAATAAAAACATGACTAATTATTCTTTTGGATATTTTGGCCACAGCGGCCAACTTTTATTAACAAAATTAACACAAACATAAATACAACAGTATAAATTCGAGGGGAGGGTTCTTGGAGCTAAAAAGATCTGGCAAACCCCACAAAAGAAGATCGACCACCATATTACCCTCAGCCGTGAAAACCAGCTCGAGGGCACCGTACATCCCGTTCCGGGAAGAGAAAAAACCACCAACAGCTCCCAGGGTAAAGACCCCGTCCAGAGCCCATACCAAAATGCCAGATCCAACCCCACCACATTTTAAATTGCCTGTAATTATGCTCCAATTCCTTCCCCCAACCAATCAGCGTCAACTCCAAGAACCCCCACCCCCCCACCACACACGAACAGCCCTGACCACCTCAGGCTCGTGAGTGCCCCAACGCCACCAATGCCCGTTCAACTCCTTCTTGCAATGACAAAGTCCACAAATCAATTCCAATCGCGTTTAAATGAACTCCGTCCTCCATCCAGTAGTTACCAAGCCCTGACTCCAATTCAAAATGTCTAACGCTAATCCCCCCGTTTCTGGAAACAAAACCCCTTATTGCCCTATTCAACTTAACCCTAGCCCTATTAATACCTTTCAAAGACCTAGCCCCCCTCCACCGTTTTCTAGGCACAATATCTGACCACACAATCAACACCCCAGGAAATGATACTTGCAACCTCAACAAATCGAACCGTATGTCCCTAATCAACTCCCTGACAGGCCGCACACCCAAGTCGTTCCCCCCCAAATGCACAACTAAAATGTCAGGCTGTCTGTCTAAACGAACCACCTTAGAAAATTCAGGAAGGGCCCTGTTCCACACCATCCCCCTATATCCCAACCACCGAATGACAACCTGACGCCTACTAAACCCCAGTTGCCTACCGTCCGGCCTGACCTCGGCCCGCAGCGCCCCCCAGTGAACGAACGAATGTCCGAAGATCCAGGCTAAGTAAGGGGACACACCTGCAACAAGATGCATGAAGAAAAACACTGGGGTCAAATACAAAAACATAACCACACTACTAAATTAATGACGGACGTAACTTAAGTACCGATTCGAAGTCCACCTGCCAATTCTACAAATGTCCTCCGCGCCCAAACCCAAACTATCAGCTTCTGATGCCGCCCCGATATGAAATGAATGCGACCCAAACAACTCCGGAGAAAGGCCCAACTCCCCCAAGCCCCTCCTTAATACCGCAATGAACTGAAAGCGTGACAAAAAGGACCCCTCTGCGTGACACAACAAAGGGCCGGATCTGCCTGACCATAACTGCCAGTATGCTTCCAGACAACCTCTAGGGCACATTAGAGACCCGTGAACCCTCCCCAGCACCACACGTTTTCCTCTCCCAAATTGGTCAGTCTTTGAACGCCGAATCCAAAAAACGATACCCCCCGTCCAAAATTCCACATCCTCCGCCAACAAACCCCCTGCTCTAACTTTTGACGTTGACACCAGCTCCCCAACGCGCATAGCCCCAAAAAATGCTAAGGAAAAAGCGAGACGAAACAACGCCAACTCAAAACTCGAACCACAAATAATCTCCAAGACTCCACCCAACCGTTCTAAAAGGCTAAACGAAATGGGGCGGCGACGATCAATCGTCTGATTACCTCTCCTAAAACCCCTAAGTGCCTGTCTGACCAAAAAATGTTTCGTCGCGTCCACCAACCCCTGCAACTTAAAAGCAAAAGCCAATCCAGCAACAAATTTATTTACCTTTGAAATCGACCAACCTTCTTCGGCCGCCTTCCCGATCAAAAATAACACTGCCAACATCCTATCTTCGTCAGACACCAACTGGCCCCACACCGACACCCAACTTTGCCATACTCGCCAAGATGCTTCGTATGATGCCCATGTTTGTCTCGTAACAGACTCCTGAATCAACCGGCCCGCTCGTCCATAATCACGCTCCAAAGATGCAAAGGGCATTCCTCTCCCGAGATCTCCGCGTCCGGCGCCAATTCCCGAAAACGGTCCCACTGGAAACGAGACAATGCATCTGCTATTGAGTTCTGCACACCCGGCACATGCACCGCCGAAATACAAGCATTCAGCTCCAAGCACCGAAAAACCAACTCCCTCACCAACTTAATCACCGGGGGAGATGAGGCCGACAAACTGTTCATCACTGACACGACGCTCATGTTGTCGCAATGAAAACGAATCCTCCTGTTAGCAAACATTTCCCCCCAAATGGAAACCGCGACCACGATAGGGAACAATTCCAACAAGACCAGGTTTTTAGTAAGGCCCAACTCCCTCCACTGGCCCGGCCACCGTCCGGCACACCAACGACCACCGCAATAGGCCTCGTAACCAGCTGAACCGGCTGCATCCGTATATATCTCGCAATCAAAGTTTGTTAAGACCTCCCGCTGAATCAACGACCGCCCGTTGTAGTTGCACAGGAAACGTTGCCACACTAGCAAGTCATCTTTGTGTTCCTTGCTCAGGCGAATAAAATGGTGTGGCTCCTTTACGCCTGCCGTCGTGACTGACAACCTGCGACAAAATATCCTGCCCATGGGTATGATCCGACATGCAAAATTCAATCTACCCAAAAGAGACTGCAACTCTTTCAAAGTCAGCTTCCGCTTCCTTCTAGCTCTTTCAACCTCCTGCTGCACCATGGCCAACTTATCTTCCGGCAACCGACACTCCATTTTCTCGGAGTCAATTAAAATTCCCAAAAAACTCAATACCGTACTGGGACCTTCTGTCTTATCCGCCGCTAATGGAACTCCAAAAAGGTCTGCGACCCAAAACATAGCCGTTAACGTATTACGGCAAACTGCGGAATCAGGCGGCCCGATAAACAAAAAATCATCCAAATAATGGATAACCGACTGAACTCCCGAAACGTCCCTAACCACCCACTCCAGGAAAGTACTAAACGTCTCAAACAATGAACAAGAAATGGCGCAGCCCATTGGCAAACATCTATCCAAATAGTAACCACCATTCCAAAAACAACCTAACAACGGAACGCTGTCCGGGTGCACCGGAAGCAAACGGAAGGCCGATTCAATATCCGTTTTTGCCAACAGCGCCCCAGGGCCATGCCTTCTCACCCACTGCACCGCTGCATCAAATGATGTATACTCAACCGAGCACAGCTCTTGGGCGATGCCATCATTTACCGACCGCCCCTTTGGATACGACAAATGCTGAATCAACCGAAATTTATTCGGCTCTTTTTTAGGCACCACCCCCAAAGGGGAAACCACCATACCCTCCGTCGGCGGATGCAAAAACGGCCCCGACATCCTTCCCAACTCCACTTCTTTCTTGAGTTTAACATCAACAACCTCGGCATGCAACATTGCCGACCGCAAATTCTTAACCGAAAAAGGAACCTCGTGACTCGGGGGAGGAATCCTAAAACCATCCGCAAAACCATTGAAAATAATACCTGCCTTCACCTGATCGGGGTACCTATTTAGAAAGGGGGCCATCTCGTGAAGCCTCACCGGGCTCTCCCCCTTGACCGGCACCCAAGGCTGGCTTTCCTTTTCCTTTCCTGAAACACTTTGAAGCCCCGTGTGAACTTCCATTACAGTGGGAACACACATGCTTAAATTTACAGGTGCTACCGTATTTACACTGACCGTCATTAAACTGCCAGCAGGTTCCAGACTTCTCCTTCGCTCCCTGTGCACCCTGACTACTGCTTCCGTGTCCCGACTGCTGGCTGCCACCACCCCCGGACCCATGAAAGGACTGCCCATGCCTAGCTGGGGCCATAACCTTCAGCACCTTACCGCCTTTCGCTGCCTGAACTGCTCATCATACCGCAGCCACGTCTGACCGCCATAAGTACGATGCGCCTCCCCAATCGCATCTAAATAGCAAAATAGACCCGAGCAATTCTCAGGAGCCTTCTCCCCCACTACACTCGCCAATATCGCAAACACCTGCAACCAATTCACAAATGTCTGCGGAATTAGCCGCCACCTCCGCTTTTCTTCCTCCTCCTTTTTGCTATCGTCTTTTTTCCCTTTATCCAAGTTGAACTTCTCCAACGGGAGCAGGGAAAAAATTTCCACATACTCATCTCTCCAAATCTTTTCCTTCACCTCCTTTTTTAAATGCGCTCCCAACGGCCCTTCAAAGCACACATAAACTTCCCCTTTCGCTCTGTCATCTAATTTGACCATATCGCCTTTTTCCTTCTCTGTCTGAACCGAAACCGATACACCCGACGATGCAACCTCCAATACCCGACCAGGGCTTACCAAACCACTCACCAACGGGGGTTCCACCCCCCGCCCAGACAATCACGCCTCAACCGGCGATGCGGCAACCCCGGTTGCTGACCCTCCCTCCAATCTACGCAAAATTTGCGACATACCCTGCAATAAATCCTGCATACCTGGTACCTCCGCCACAATCGGCCCACTCCTCTGCCGTTCCTCACACACCGCCACCCGACCCCTCCTAGCTTCCTGTAACTCGGCCCCTGCGGGCGACAAACCGGACATAGACTCATACTCACAACGCTGCGCGGGTGCTGTGTCCCCGCCAGCCGGACCTCCGGATCCCTGTTGCTCTGGCCTCCCGTGACGATCACCGCTGGACTCCGACACCTCCTCGCCACGTCGATGCCCTAGGCCCGCGCCCCTGGCCTCCTCATCACCAGGGGGGACCCGAGCGTGTTGAAACTGCTGCGCCGCTAGCCCTCTCTGCCCCAGGCCCGCGCCCCTGGCCTCCTCGTCACCAGGGGGGACCCGAGCGTGTTGAAACTGCTGCGCCGCTAGCCCTCTCTGCCCCAGGCCCGCGCCCCTGGCCTCCTCATCACCAGGGGGGACCCGAGCGTGCTGTAGCTGCTGTACGGACCCACTCCTCCGTCTGTGGTCAGTATCCCCCCCGCCACCTCACCGTCCGATGGGTAACGGGTAAACGCTGCTCTGTGTTCCGGAGACCTCCTGGGCGACCGCGACCGATCCCCGTGTTCCAACCCGGGCGAGCCCGCCCGGCCGTGTAACGATCTTCGCTCCCGGGCAGGCAGCTCGACACTGCTGCCTGCATCTCTCCCTCCGCTGCGCCGTTCTGTACAAGCGGGACGTAGAAGACCTCCTGACCGCTGACCGTCCGCCGCCTGTGTACTCCTTGTGGTCATCCGAGCAGGCACCCTGGTAGGTGATGGGCTGTGAGTGCCTGCCGCAGGTAAAGGGGCCGGATTCCTGGCTGCTGCTGCTCGTCCTAGCCATGCTGCTCCTCCTGGACTTGCTGCTCCTCTTGCTGCTCCTCCTGGCTGTGCCGCTCTTCTTGGCTGAGCTGCTCTTCCTGGCAGCGCTGCTCTACTTCTTCCTGCCGCCGCGCGCCCCCTGGGCGCTGTGGATCTGATGAGGGCAGGGGAAGCGGCGGCCGCTCTCCCTCTGGACACCGGTACACTGGAAGGAGCCGGTGAAGCAGCGGCCGTGCGCCCACTGTGAGCCGGGGACCTGCCAGGAGCGGGGGAAGCTGCGGCTGCGCTCTGCCTGGATCGCGCAGGCCGCACTTCCGGTCTGGCGCTCCCGGCAGCAGCGGCGGTGTCCTGGGTCTGACGCCCGGCGCGTGCAGGCCGGGTACTTGGATTCCTGCCGGAGCGGGAGCGACCGGGGGAGGCAGCGCCGCCGGACTCACCGCCCGCAGGGTCCCTGGAGGGGCTCCGGAGCCTGCGCCTGCCACGCGCCGGGAGATCTGCAGATAGTCTCTCTGGGGGCCTAGTCCTCCTGCCCCGTGAGCTCTGACCGGATCCTCCTGTGGCACCAATGATGGAGGCCAGCTGGGCCTCGAGCCAGCCCCCTCTCCTGGACCTGGCCATCTCCCGAAGCTGGGACATCATGGACTCCGCCGACGCCATCCTGTACGTCTTCTTCGTCCTGAAATAAGGTAAGGAATGGCGGTTTTCCCGCACTTTCCCTCCTACCTCCCCCTATCCTAACTCCTCCCCCCCTTGCCATCCTCCTATCCCTGGCCACAGCATTATTTAAAAAGACCGCCCGGCTCAAAGCAGTCATGGGGGGCCTCCACCCAGCTACGCTTTGTTCCAGCCCCCATCTTTATCAATGCAATCTAGAGTCCCTATCAGTATGTCTTTGAAGTGTGGGAGAAAAGCTACACAAACATGAGGAGAATATACAAACTCCTTGCAGATGTTGTCCTTGGTGGGATTTGAACCGAGGACCCCAACGCTACAAAGCTAACCACTAAGCCACCGTGCTGCCCTAAACATTGCTGCAGACCAAGTATATAATAATAATCATTATTTTTATATAGCGCTAACATATTCCGCAGCGCTTTACAGTTTGCACACATTATTATCACTGTCCCCGATGGGGCTCACAATCTAGGTTCCCTATCAGTATGTCTTTACAATGTGGGAGGAAACTGGAGAACCCGGAGGAAACCCACGCAAACACAGGGAGAACATACAAACTCCTTGCAGATGTTGTCCTTGGTGGGATTTGAACCCAGGACTCTAGTGCTGCAAGGCAACAATACTAACCACTGAGCCACCATGCTGCCCACGTTGGCTCAGCGAAGTATATCCTTCTATGGCAACACCGATTTCCCTTTCATGATATGCAAATGATAAAGAAATGAAAGCAAAATGTTCAAAACATCTCAGTTTTTTCAGTATCCTGTATGGGCGCCACGCTGAGAAATACACACAAGAGTGGTCTGAGGATTGTTCTGCCACGCTGAATACAATTGTGCACAGAAATTGCAACATAGTTTTGTGGGGAAAGTTACAGAAAAACTTTATTCATTTAAATGTCTGCTATTTTCGGGCTCAGGAGTCCAGTAGGCGGTCTTACTTAGTGATTGACAGCTATGTCCGTATCACTGACTATGACAGCTCACTGACTCCTTTGACCAGAATTAGCAGTCAAGAAATAATTCACAAGTTATACGGAATATTTTCCACAAAATTCTATATCATTCTCCTCAGCTTCTTCTGTTCTAAAAAGCTACTTTCACACTTCTGTTTTTTTGAATCCGTCACAATGCGTCGGCGCGACGTATCGACGGATGTGTCAAAAATAGTGAAAAACGGATGCAACGCATCCAGTATTTCGACGGATCCGTTGCATCCGTTTTGTCCGTTTTTACCATCCGTTTTTTTGAGGGATCCGTTTTCCATGCCTAAAAATGGGAGTCTCCCAAATGTGATTGGCTACTGTAAAATAGGGAAACCAATATATTGACTGGCTGGCTGTCTTCAGGCTGGCAGGAGTCTTGCTGGCACATTTGGGGGTGATGCCCCAGGCCAGGTTTATATAGATTTGGGGCCTGTCTGGCCAATTGGCTACAAATTCCTGATTCTGAGCATGCTCAGTGTAAAAAAATGGATTCCAGTGCTGGATTCCGTCATACGACGTGTCACAACGGATCCTGCGTCCATAGGCTTCCATTCTAGTCAACGATGTATGCCGTAGGATCCGTCGCGACACGTTTTACTGACGCAGATAAAAAACGTTACATTGAACATTTTTTCCAGACGACGGTCCGCCAAAACACGACGGATCCGTCGCACGATGGACGCGACGCGTGGCCATCCGTCGCTAATACAAGTCTATGGGAAAAAAACGGATCCTGCGGGCACATTTGCAGGATCCGTTTTTTTCCCCAAAACGATGCATTGCAACGGATCTGAAAAGACGGAAGTGTGAAAGAGGCCTAAGTTACAATTTGAAGATGAGTCATCACCAGTGATAGACTGAAGAAGTGGCCAAAAACCAAACATATAGTAATGAGTAGTACACACTATCAATAAGTTCCCTTTCATTCTTCAGAGCAGATTGGATTTTCATTAAGTAAATTACATATTTGCCTGTTTTTACAATCACTTTGCATTTTTGCCCTTTTATAACATGAGACAAACCATTTAATGCTTTTGATTTGGGACCCATAGAGCATAATGCGTTGTGAAATAACCTTCACAGAAAATACAGGGAGCTTCAGGACAACCGTTATGCACCACCTGTCATTGCATTGTCTTTATGATCACTATAGTCATCAATCAGAACCTGACAGAATGATAGCCTAGGTCGAAATAAGGTTATTAAATAAACTAATGTTCCCATTCTGACACTATTGCTTTGTGAAGTGCTAGCGGCATGGAAACAGAGTAACAAAACAACAGCAGTGTATAAAAATATATTATCATAATTATTGATGTATATGATTAGCAGAATTGCTAAAGATCAAAACACCATAATGTAATGGCTTATGGCCCAGATTCATTAATGGCATTGAAAACTGGGGTTAAAAGTTTTGGAAAGTTGCAAAGTTTTTTAAAACAATTTTTGGCTAGCTGAAAGTGGGTGGAGCTGTGGTGGGATGAGACGTGGGGACTAGTGTTTTATCTGAGCATGCTCGAGTGTTATCCGAGCATCCGAGCGTGCACATATATTATTTTCGAGTCCCTGTAGCTGCATAATTTGTGGCTGTTAGACAGCCTGAACACATGTGGAGGTTGCCTGTTTGTTACATATTCCCCACATATAGAGATATGGACCACGGCACTTAGGGTTTCTTGGAGGTGCCCAAGTTAGGTATCCAACCCATCAAACATAAATAAGGAATACTTGGCACTCTGGAGATCTTTTTGCAAATTTAAGAAATAGATTTTATTCGGTGCATCCAGCTCAACATTTAAACGTTTTCGGTCTATACAATCAGACCTTCATCAGAAATAGTTGTGAGTACTGAAATATATACAAAAAATAAACATTTTTTTAGGCAAAATTCATGATGCACAGCGTAAATAGAGATACAGTTAATTAAGTTCTGTCATAATATTCTGTTCAAGAGACATGATAGGTGACAGACAGCAGCTGTGACGGTCTAAGCGAATCCGGCCTGGAGTTACGTGAGACGTATGTCTTATTCTGAAGATGCTAAAGGTTGTAAACGTGTTAAAGAAAAGTATATATACAAGGTGAGGTGAGTATATACAGTTTGTTACCATGCGGAAATGGAGCATTAATTGATAGAAAACTGGCTCCAGAAGGATACAGGTTACAGGGTGGCCCCAGAAAGACGGGGACGTGCGGTTATAGTGCACAGTGAGCTGCCTAAAATAAAGAAAAATAGACACATAAATACATGAGATAACAGGCGTGATGCTGAGTGGTGGGGCATAAAGTCCCACAGGCTATGTCATAATGCCAGTATCGTCTAGGGTGTGACCACTCAATACACAGGTCCCCAATCACTAGATCAGAGAATTGCAGTTATACCGAAAAAAGACCCCTAAGAACTATAGGACAAGTACCTGGAGACCACAATGTGTGTGTGTGGGGATCCACACCACGAACACAAGACAGCAGGGGAACAGGAGCGCAGGGCGTCTAAGAAACACAGCAGGGGTATACATGAGAACTGCAGTACTAGAACTCATACGTCTAGTCTAGCGAAAATGCCATGGTAAACAGTACTGTACCTTAATGCCTGTGGCGATAAGTGTACAAAGCGCTGGAGGAGGGCGAGAAACTCGCAAGGGCACGAGCGCTGTAGGAACAAGGGAACAAAGGTAGTAAGTTACCAGATCCAGGAGACTGCTGGAGGGAAGGCAGAGGTGACCGTAGCGCCGGGCAAGCTGCCGCTGTACCTGAAACCGCCAGTGATAAGGACGCCGTGCCGCGAGGATGGACGCTCTCCCGGGCTGCTGAAGGAGGGTGGCACTTCCGGGTATAAGTGCACACCGCAGTGTGTCAGCTGACTAAGAGCGTCAATGAGCCATGTGACCAACGGGACCGCGCATGCGCAGAAGCCAGGCTAGAGGGATAGTCGGGCCTGACGCTGGAAATAGCTAGCGCCTGCGCAGCAAACTGAAGGGGCATAGGAGCTACATAACTAAGAATGGAAGCTATGAAGCTATGAAATTTGAATAGCAAAGGCATACAGACATTGGCCTTTGGTAAGTGTTCACATTTGGACAGGGAGGTCAGGGACCCATCAGTTTATGAGACCACCTTGACGTCGGTTGATGGGCACACACTATTTGATTATATCAAATTCTGTGCTAAGCGTCTCTTAAATAATTTTCTAATGTTCAAAAGCCATTTGCTTTGGCACGATAGAGTGCAACCTTTTTTGTATATTTATGTATGGAGGTAGCTGCTCCTGGTATGCACCTATTCACACTAGTTAGGATGTGCGAGTCTTTTTTCTGTCATTATACAGTATTGAGCATCATGTGTGGCCATTATACAGTATGGAGCATCATGTGTGGCCATTATACAGTATGGAGCACTGTGTGGCCATATTTTTTTTGGTTATAATTATTGTATATGAAACAGTGTGATCAGCAGTGCTAAATGGGTGTGGTTGGGATGTGGATATGGGTGTGACTAGTTGTGAAATGGGTGTGGTCAGAGGGTTAGCCTAAAATTTGCTGCGGTGCACTACGCACGTTGCAAACTTTATACCTCTTTCCCTTCTTCAAAAGTTGGGAGGTATAATACCGCATTTGCTAGATTACGGCAAGTGCCGCAAATCCCATAGGGAATGAATGAGGCCGAACGCAGTGTTAAGTGATCCGTTACGCGGCAAATGTGGAAAAACTGCCGGATCTGTTGCAAAAGGCGACTTTCACATCAGTGATTCTTGCCAAAGTCACTGCCGATAGTGTCATACTCACCAATGGGGGAGGCAGCACTAAAAGTGCCTAGGGCAGCAGAAACTCTAAATACAGCCCTGACTGCACTCATATGCGATTTTCATACTTACGGTCACGTGACAACGAGCTGTCCCTGTGGGCACACCCAAATTGACTAATTTATGCACTAAGTACATCGATTTTATGGCAGGAATGCAGTTTAAAAATCAATATTTGCATCTATCTTCGTGTCCATAGTGTGCTGCTGCACAGCTTTTTTGTCTCTAGTTAGCATGTAGCATAAATGTCCAATAGCTGCTGTGAGTCTCATCTCTGGAATTTGCACATCTCAAGAACGGGGCCCCATCTCACACCACTATGATTAGAGAGTTGGCCACATGTGCTTCTCTCTTTATCCACTTCTGTGATGACACAGCATTTCTTCTTAATTATGCCAGACATAAATTTTACAAGCGCAGAATCAAACTGTTGTCTGAAGTATTGACTCTTCTTGTAGGACGAATATTTACCTCTACTACAGTATTATCTCCTACAGTTTATTTTCTGTTATCTTTGCAAAACAGTAATGCATGGCCACTGAACAATGATGTCCATGCTAGACAGTTTGTTGGCAAAGCAGGTTGGCCTCATTCACATCTCTCTGACCTCTGGATGCTGGTTGAAGAGCAGTTGTGAACTTCTAGTCGGTGTGACTCTACAGATCAGCTTATGGGACTACGTGCCCAGCTGGAAGAACACAGGACTGCTTCATTGACCATCACTGAAACCCCAAAGACGTCTTAAAGAATTCAGGTTGGGACAATCGGGTCACCTGGCCACATACCTCACTGCTCTCGGTTAGTTTCCTAAGCTCGTTATTATTTCCTCGCTGCGGGGGCCGGTCAAAAGTGAGGAGCCAATGGTGGGGGTATTGGGCAATGGAAGCAACTCTAATCTTGGCGAGTCAGTGGAATGGTGAGACTCTGTAATTTACACCATCTTGGGTATTTGCTGGGACTGCTCTATATGCTATTGTGTGTTGGTGGTTCAATAAATTATTGCCACACTGTTTTACCCTCACCCTATGTTCTCTGAGCAGTGTTCTGCCCCCGGGGAGAGAGAGCAGACGTTCAGTGGCATGAGCCCTGATCCATGCAGTCTTTATAAAGACAGACGGGCCAGTGGATGAGAGCCCCCACTGACCTTCATGTCTCCACAAATTCTATTGGAGTTCTGAAAATAGCCAAGTTTTGCTTGTAATATTAATAGCCTAAATGTTCCATAGAGGTCTCTTTGTATGACATTATTTCAGCATTTCATTTTTCAACCACCCACAGAGTGTCTAATATGTCTGTTGGAAAGTTTATTTAGCGCCTTCTCCTTGCATTGAATTCTTGAATTATTTTGTTGAGTCGTTCAGTGAGCCCTTACTGTGTTTACCCAGAACTGTTCCACGGTTTATGGTTCTGAGGTCATGAATTACATACCAGCCAAAGATGTGTAATCTATATAAATACAAAATCTCAATGCAAATCATTTGTAGTCATACTATGAGCGTGTTACACTAAGTGATCCAGTACTTTTTATTGTATGTTTGTACAACTTCAAAGGCTCAGACGGACAGATGAGTTTTATATACCAGCCAAGGCATAGTTGTACTTCATTCACATTACTTTACTATTTAACTTGCATGTTAGACTTGGAGTAAAAGAAAGTCCAATGAAGATTAAAGTGAGAGCAAGTGACCTCCATACACAACACAATTAACTGTACCAAGACCAATAATGCCACATACCAGAAATAAATACCACCACACCATGACCAGACTACATTTATCACCACACAGTGACCAAATAATGCTACACCTAGGGGATAAATATTGCTACACCATGACCAGACCACATATTACCACCACATAGTGATCAAATAATACCACATACAAGGAACAAATACCATCACACCATGACCAAAACACATATTACTACCGCCCTGTGACCAAATAATGCACATACAGAGGATAAATATCATTACATCATCACCATGACCAGACCATATGTTATCACCATGTAGCAACCGAATAATTCCACATACAAGGAACAAATACCACCACACTGTGACCAGACCACATGTTACCACCACATAGTGACTGAAAAATACCAAATACAGGGCATAAATACAGTCACACCATGACCAGACCACATATTACCACCTCATAGTGACCAAATAATGCCACATACAAGGGGGAAAAATACTGATAATTAATAAAAACACAATACTAATAACACTAATATTACAATTGGTGACATTATACACAGGAGCTTTGTATATAGTTTCAGTGTACAGGTAACGCAGTGATCACCAGTGAAATTACACACAGGAACTCTGTACATAGTATACAGTATATAGTATCAGTGTAAAGATAATACAGTGACTAACCAGTTACATTATATACAGGAACTCTGTATATAGTATACAGTACATTGTATCAGTGTACAGGTAAAACACTGGTCACCAGTGACATTATACACAGGAGCTCTGCATATAGTGTGCAGTGTACAAGTAATACAGGGATCACTAGTGACATTATACACAGGAGCTCTGTATATAGTGTCAGTGTACACAGTGATCACCAGTGACATTATACACAGAAGCTTTGCATATAGTGTCAGTGTACAGGTAATACTGTGATTACTGGTGATATTATACACAGGAGCTCTGTATGTAGTGCAGTGTACAGGTAAAGCAGTGATCACCAGTGACATTATACACGGCAGCACTTTATATAGTATACAGTGTATAGTGTCAGTGTACAGGTAACACACTGACTCACTAGTGACGTCTGCTGTAGTTGAAGTAATTCATCTTCGAATGTGTTCATCATCAAGTGCAGACCGCGATCACTTCTTCCAGCCAGGACTCATCTCTGCAGAAAATAAGACACAGTTAGTAACATTGAAAGGCCATCGCCCTATCAAAAGTCACGGGCGTCAGCGTGCGGCCTCTGATAGCAGTGACGTTCAATGGCCACTAGAAGGGACAAAAAAACGGTCATAGGAGCGCTTGCGAGACAGTTGGAACTGCCACCTGAGGAAGACGGAGCTATTCCGTTGAAACGCGTTGTGGAAACTAATAAACGAAGATTTTATATCAACTCACTGTCTCCCATGCGCTCCTATGACCGTTGTTTTGTCTCTTCTTGTTTTATACTCTTGCGAGGCATCCAGCTGGAGCTGCAGCATATCTTCCGTTTTAACCTCCCCTAACACCAGCTTGGCGCTCCTGTGAAGCCGTTCTTCATTTTCTTTTTCTCTATAGTTCAATGGCCACTGCCCTATCAGAGGCTGCACGCTGACGCCTGCGGGCTTTGATAGGCCGGCGGCCTTTCATTCTTACTGCTATGTGAGGTCATGTCGTGGCCTATCACAGAGCACAGTGCCCTGCCACAGCTGCAGTAGGCGTACATCTTGATGTGCGTTGATGTCAAGACCGGCTCCAGGTTTTCGTGGGCCCCTGGCAAAAGAGTCTCAGTGGGCCTCTTTAACACATACTATGATTCATGATGCAGAGATAAGAAATATAGGTATAGTATAATGCCAAAGATTTCATTTACTTCTTACATTTCATAAGTGATATCTATTTTAAAATATACAATAGCTTAGAAATCGGTGAATCCTCACAGCTCACAGCACACAGAGTGACTGCAGACTCATCATTTTAGACCAGACTGTATAGTCCTCTATATCCTATTATGGGCACCACATGGTCCACCGTACATAATGATGTGCACCATATTGTCCTCCATAAAGAATTATGAGCAGAACATAATCCTCCATACAGTATTATGGGAACCACATAGTCCTCCATACAGTATTATGGGCCCATATATGGCTCCATACAGTATAATGGGCATCACATAGTGCTCCATACAGTATAATGGGCCCAATTTATTGCTCCATACAGTATAATGGGCCCCATATATTGCTTGATAGGGTATGATGGACCCTGTATAATTCTCCATGCAGTATAATGGGCCCCGTATAATGCTGCATACAGTATAATGGGTCCATATAATGTTCCATACAGTACAATGGGCCCCACATAATGCTCCATACAGTATATACTGGCCTCCATATAATGCTCCATACAGTATGATGGGTCCATATAATCCTCCATACATTATAATGGGCCCATATATTTCTCCATACAGTATAATGAGTCTCATGCAGGTACGGACTGGGACTCAAATTCAGTCCTGGCATTTGAAGTCACACCGGCCCATGTTGTCCCCATCCCCAAAAAACAGATGGGATATATTACTAACATTACCCTGGATGGAGGAAAGGAAGATTTTCTACAAGACCAATATTTCTACTGCTACCAGTGGCCTGCTGGGGTAAGTGATGGAGTCAGCAACTTTGTGCTCCATCACAACTTTTAACAGTATGGGTATCTTGAGAACACCGATTCTGTTAACAACGTAGCAGACAAGGCAGCCCATGACCAGACAGGCCCTTCTGGCATTTGCCAGAATTGCCAGTCCAGCCCTGGTCCCATGTAATACTCCATACACTATAATGGGCCCAGATAATGCTCCATACAATATATTGGCCCCATATATCGCTCCATACAGTATATTGGCCCCATATATTGCTGCATATAATGTATAATGGCCCCATATATTGCTCCATACAGTATAATGGTCCAATATAATTCTCCATACAGTATAATGGGCCCCATATAATGCTCCATTCAGTATAATGGGTCCCCTATATTGCACTTTACAGTATAATGGCCCCATTTAATTCTCCATATAGTATAA
This sequence comes from Ranitomeya variabilis, assembly GCF_051348905.1. Classification (NCBI taxonomy): domain Eukaryota; kingdom Metazoa; phylum Chordata; class Amphibia; order Anura; family Dendrobatidae; genus Ranitomeya; species Ranitomeya variabilis. The sequence continues at coordinate 68,333,612 of NC_135239.1, read as the reverse complement.
TGGGTCCCATATATTATTATTATTTATTTATATAGCATGCTCCATATGGTATAATGGCCCCATACAATGCTCCATACAGTATAATGGGCCCCATATAATGCTTCATATAGTATAATAGGCCCCATATAATGCTCCATACATTCAAAAAATTCAAATATTCACCTCTCCTGTTCCCTGCAGGTCCGGTCTGCTGAGTAACTTCTGACGCTGCAATGCTCAAGACACTGCAATGTAGTGACGTCAGTGCGCCCTCTGCCCTGAGACGTCACATAGGCTGAAGACACTGGAGACACTGGAGCTGCAGGGAATGAGGAGAGGTGAGTATTTGAGTGGGGGCCCTTTGTCCCCAATGGTAAAAGGGCACCCCCCCCCCGTTCATCCAGGGTCCTGACAATTACCTCAGGGCATAGGGTGGTGACGTCAGCCCTGGTCATTGTGGCAGGTCAGGTCTGTGTGTGCACACCCCTGTGTGTGCTTTTAAAGAGCCCATGCCCCTAAAAACTTTTTTTTCCCTTCTTCTCTCTCCTGGGCCCTCGGAGCATTTCACCGGTACCCCACCAGACCACTCTGACCCTGACTATAATTGTCTGATAGGTAGAAATTCTATTTAGAGCATTCTTACTTCCAAAAATCAGCACTGTAACAGTATGTTCATGCTGAGTTTTTTGATGAGGATTTAGAAATAGTTTCTGCTCCTAAGTCCATATAATAAATGGGGTCATATACTCTTTGAAAAGTTTCTAACTGGTTTGAATATGAAGAGCACCTTAATGCCCACAATGGTGCTTTTTTGTTTTTCACTTTTTTAAACATTTCGCAGTGAAACTAATAGAAAGTATTTGAATATTTTTAATGTGGATCTAGAATAAAAATCCTATTCTAAATCCTTATAAAAAAAACTCTGTGAATAAGCCCCAAAAGATAAATAGGTCATGTATGTGCTCTTTGTAACAGATCATGAGCATTTTGCTTACTGCCTAATGATTCAAAGCTTCCATAAACTACAGTGGAGCAAGGCACAGTCACGGCCACCTGGCTAATTAATGCACTACTTTCTGAAGTGATAAATGAGGTTCGGAGACCCCGTTCTCCTGATGTATGAGGCATCTAGAGACGTCTACAAAGGGCACCATTAGTACTTGCCAATCCCACTACTCTTCTGTGTTTGGCTGCTCACATATCGTTGTCCAATCATTCAAAGCATTTTTCTGTCCATATGGTTGGGGGCCACACAGAAAAGCATCTCGTGCACCCCTGCTCTACAAAACAACATTGGGAGCAATACTCACCACCTGAACATACCAAATAACGGACTGGCTAGTTTAGTAGACTATGACAGGTTGTCATTTCTGATGTTATGCCAAATTATTTGCACAATCCATGGTGTACTTGTGCTAATTGTTAATATTACTTTTAGAAAACTCAAGTTGACCTATCATTAGAGCTTCCTTCAATACATCGGACACTGCAAAAGAGCTGTATAGCATTTATTATGTGCACGGTCTCACCTATTTGCACTCTAAGAGCTTATAACTCGTCATGCAACTCAGTCTTCGAGAAAAGTCTACTAAACCGCACTTTTCAAGGAGCTATTCAATAGGTTCTTTGAGCGACATTTAGCCCTCAAGTTGTTCTTCCAGATATGACATTATTGAACTTCTTCATGCAAATAATTGAAAAATTAATTTACCAAAGTTTTCCAGATTTGTCTTATTCATGGCTATTTTTTTATTTAGTACGGTAATTACTGTATTTCTCTTTGAGGGGCTTAATTTCCACTTGTTTTCCTTTTTTACTCTTAAAGAATTTCCCAGTTTTTTTTCCCGCAGAATGTAAAAGAATTCAAAATAAAGAAAACAAAGCATTACGTTACCCTTTAACCTCTTACTACCCCTATGGTTCCTGCTGGTACCAGAAGTAGTAATGCTTCATCCACCATAGTGGATGTGACCACTAAGGGCAGTGACTGGCTCCAATGGTCAGGCCACTGGATGCCATTGTTTCAGATATTGGTGAGGGTCAGAGGATTCAAATGGTAAGCAATGCTTATTTTTTATTTTAAATATAATACATAGTAAAAAAATCCTCTAAAAAAACATTAAATCCCCAGTAATACATTTTATTCAATTTCACCTCATTTTAATACTATTTCTAAAAATATACTTTTTTATCACTATTCCCTGTACTTACGAATTCTATCCTATATTGTTCTTGGCACCTAATAACTCCAGTAACACCTTGACACAACACACATTCCCTTTGTCCTTCCTGCGTCCTATGAATTTATCATTGGTCTGCAGCACAGGTCATATTTGTGCTCTTTTAAGCTGATGCTATGTAGTTACAAAACGACTCTTATCATCCTGAACACTTGCCCACTTCCAATCTCACTTGCCTTGAATAATCATCTGAATTCCTCACATAGTTTAATGCTGCCGATTCACTTACGGATTGTGCCAAACCATATTTTGCACATGCTTTCCCAGGTCGTTATATCTTCATTAGTACCGTTCCAGTGGTTTGTTATTGGAAATATGTTCTTTACTCACAGTCCAAAGAAATTAAACATCCAAAATAATTCTAGGACAGAAAACAAGGCTATTTCCATCTCAGATCAATGGGAGCTAAGACAAGCCAACATGTGAACAGGAAAGGCGGCGGTCATTACAATAGTGATCTTTACTCCTGGACTATTAGCCCATGCAGATTACAGATGACTTGTATGGGACTTACAGTAGTTGCAATAAACCTGGTACTCAGGAGAGTTTGAACGTATAACAGATTTATTGGCAATTCACAATTTAGCGTTTCTGTCCGTTTAGACTTTCATCAGAACTGATTGCCGTGTGGGAACTATCAGAAAAGAGCGCTGACACAGGGCGATCCGAATTGCTGCAGAAATATTATTTATTAATCAATTACTGTTAACTGGAGTACATTTTCTGGTGCTGGTGCATGGGCTGCCTAAGGACACACCAAATTGATTATTTGGTGCATCTTACCCTAGTGGACTCAGGATCAAGACTAGCATATGGAATGGCAGTCTTGATAAATTCCCCCCAAAGTATGAGGACATGAGCAGACACCGGTCTGTAATGCAGGAGGTGAGTCTAGATACATGACATAACTGATCTGAGCATTGGTTGGGATAGACAGTAGAGTGATTGACTGGGAACTATACCATCCAAATAATAAGAAGGTGGAATAGAGGGAGGTTTGAAAAAAATCAGTGAAAAAAAATTGCAGGATGATGCGATTTCACTCTTAAATCGGATGTCACTTACCCATTAAAGTCTATGAGTGCGTGGAAATCATCGGACTGTACTTCGATGACATCTGAGTGCAGTCTGATTTCCGCAGACTCACACAATGGACAAGATTGAGACATTTTGTTCTCCATCTCCTCCTTACAGTGTGAGAGAATCGGATCACACTCTGACACTCTGACCAAACTCGGAGCAGAGTCAGTGTCAGTAACATAATCAATCAATTCTGGCCCCTAAAAAACAAATGAAAGTGGACAACCTCTTTCATAAATATTTGTGCCAATTTTCATTTAAGGAAATTGAACAGTCAATCACAATGATCATAGTTGTGGGGGGCGTCGACTTCCCCCCGAGACATCAACTCCATGTGGCCTGCGGTAAGATGGAATTCTAATGCGACGCCTCGTTAAAGATCCATACGTATCCATAAGTCCAAGGTCATTAAGTAGCAGGGCACCTCGCAGGGCCAGCATTAGTGGCAGGGAGACCAGGCAGCTGCCTAGGGCCACCGCTCTTCCAGGGGTCCCCAGCCAGTGGTGTGCCGCTAATAGCGGCACACCACGCAGCTGCTCTGGGGCCCAGCGCTGCACCCCCCGCATCGTGCATTCAAATTATTGGCACCGATACAGTTGAAAGTGACAAAGGAGAGAGCGTCAGCTGACGCTGCCTCTCTCATCACTCTCCCTCTGCTTCTGACTCAGAGGGCACACGATGATGTGACGTTGTGCCAGCAGTGAAGTTGACGAGACAGGAGCAGAGCCTGGAGAAGCATGGGGAACAAGGAGGAGGGGTGAGTATTGTATATGTGTATGTATGTGTACTGTTTGTGAGTATACACTACCGTTTAAAAGTTTAGGGTCATCCAGACAATTTTTTGTTTTCCTTGAAAACTTATATTGTTGTTAATCAAATGAGATGCCAAATTAATTGAAAATCTAGTCTAGACATTGACAAGGTTCGAAAAAAAGATTTTTATTTGAAATAATAATTTTCTCTTTCAAACTTTGCTTTCGTCAAAGAATGCTCCCTTTGCAGCAATTCCAGCATTGCAGACCTTTGGCATTCTAGCAGTTAATTTGCTGAGGTAATCTGGAGAAATTTCACCCCATGCTTCGAGAAGCCCCTCTCACAAGTTGGTTTGGCTTGATGGGCACTTTTTGCGTACAACACGGTTAAGCTGCTCCCACAACAGCTCAATGGGGTTGAGATCTGGTGACTGCACTGACCACTCCATTACAGAAAGAATACCAGGTGCCTGCTTCTTCCCTAAATAGTTCTTGCATAATTTGGAGGTGTGCTTTGGATCATTGTCCTGTTGTAGGATGAAATTGGCTCCAATCAAGCGCTGTCCACAGGGTATGGCATGGCGTTGCAAAATGGAGTTGTAATAATTATAGGGGATAACTCAGGAGACTCTTTGCGTGGAACAAGACAACTACAGGACACAGTTTTATAAGTGGTAAAGTCTATATTATCACACGGTGATTCAAACAGGTGCAGAGAGAAACTCAAGTCCACAACACTTGGTGCAAATAATAAACGCAGCTTAGCAGTCTATAGGAAACTTCAGAGTAAAATGCAATCAAGCAGAAAGTCTATGAAGCACAGTTATTCTTGAGGATACTTGACACGAATAAATCCTTGTCTTAGTCCAGGCACAGATAGATATGCTTATTAGGCAGTTCAAATCATATCTTAGCTCAACCAGGGAGGCCTGGTTAATAGTCTCAGGTTATTGCAAAGCAGCAACAGCTTAGATGACCAGCAAATGCATATGGAAGTAAACACGAGCAGCAGATGAAGGAGGATTACTGGAACTGGTGTATGCAGCAGGAACTCAGAGCAGAGCAGCAGGATCACCACACAGGTTCACAGGAGCAGGTGTACAGCCAGGGAGTAATCAGAGGTCAGGAACTGGATGCAAGGCAGAATACTCTAGCACAGACTGAAGGCTGGGGTGGAGTTTTATAGCAGGAGACACAGTGCACATGAGACCAAAGACGCCATCTTGGAAAAGGGCAGTAATGCACAAAAGGTAAAAAATGTTCAGAGTCCTGACAGGAGTGATAGTCTTCCTTATTCAATATCCCTTTTACCTTGTACAAATCTCCCTCTTTACCAGCACCAAAGCAACCCCAGACCATCACATTGCCTCCACCATGCTTGACAGATGGCGTCAGGCACTCTTCCAGCATCTTTTCAGTTGTTCTGTGTCTCACAAATGTTCTTCTGTGTGATCCAAACACCTCAAACTTGGATTCGTCTGTCCATAACAGTTTTTTCCAATCTTCCTCTGTCCAATGTCTGTGTTCTTCTGACCATATTAATCTTTCCCTTTTATTAGCCCGTCTCAGATATGGCTTTTTCTTTGCCTCTTTCAGCATCCCGGAGTCACCTCTTCACTGTAGACATTGACACTGGGGTTTTGCTTGTACTATTTAATGAAGCTGCCAGTTGAGGACCTGTGAGTAGTGTTGAGCATTCCGATACCGCAAGTATCGGGTATCGGACGATATTTGCTGTATCGGAATTCCGATACCGAGTTCCGATATTTTTGTGATATCGGAAATCGGAATCGGAAGTTCCCAGTGTATGGTTCCCAGGGTCTGGAGGAGAGGAAACTCTCCTTCAGGCCCTGGGATCCATATTCATGTAAAAAATAAAGAATTAAAATAAAAAATATAATAATAATAATAATAATAATTTTATTTATATAGCGCCAACATATTCCGCAGCGCTTTACAACTTATAGAGGGGACTTGTACAGACAATAGACATTACAGCATAACAGAAATCACAGTTCAAAACAGAATACAGGAGGAATGAGGGCCCTGCTCGCAAGCTTACAAACTATGAGGAAAAGGGGAGACACGAGAGGTGGATGGTAACAATTGCTTTAGTTATTTGGACCAGCCATAGTGTAAGGCTCGGGTGTTCATGTAAAGCTGCATGAACCAGGTAACAGCCTAAGTTTGTAGCAGTACAGACACAGAGGCTATTGACTGAATAAAGTGTATGAGAACATGATGCGAGGAACCTGATTGTGTTTTTTTTTAAATTTTTATTAGGCCACACAGGGATAGTTAGGTTAATGCGTTGAGGCGGTAGGCCAGTCTGAACAAATGCGTTTTTAGGGCACGCTTAAAACTGTGGGGATTGGGGATTAATCGTATTAACCTAGGTAGTGCATTCCAAAGAATCGGCGCAGCACGTGTTAAGTCTTGGAGACGGGAGTGGGAGGTTCTGATTATTGAGGATGCTAACCTGAGGTCATTAGCGGAGTGGAGGGCACGGGTAGGGTGGTAGACTGAGACCAGAGAGGAGATGTAGGGTGGTGCTGAGCCATGGAGTGCTTTGTGGATGAGGGTAGTAGTTTTGTACTGGATTCTGGAGTGGATGGGTAGCCAGTGTAATGACTGGCACAAGGTAGAGGCATCGGTGTAACGGTTGGTGAGGAATATGATCCTGGCAGCAGCATTCAGGACAGATTGGAGCGGGGAGCGTTTGGTAAGAGGGAGGCCGATTAGTAGAGAGTTAGAATAGTCCAGACGAGAATGAATAAGTGAGACAGTAAGAGTTTTTGCAGAGTCGAAAGTAATAAACGGGCGAATTCTAGAAATATTTTTGAGATGCAGATAAGAAGAGCGAGCCAGTGATCGGATGTGGGGGGTGAATGAAAGCTCGGAATCAAGGATGACCCCAAGGCAGCGGGCATGTTGCTTGGGAGTAATGGTGGAACCGCACACGGAGATGGCAATATATGGATATACTCACCCCTCCGGCGGCCCCTGGACCTTACCGATGTAACCGGCAGCCTCCGTTCCTAAGAATGCAGTGAGTGTAGGACCTGCGATGACGTCGCGGCTTGTGATTGGTCGCATGAGCGGTCACATGAGCGGTCACGCGACCAATCACAAGCCGCGATGTCATCGAAGGTCCTTCACTCCTCATTCTTAGGAACGGAGGCTGCCGGTTACATCGGTAAGGTCCAGGGTCCGCCGGAGGGGTGAGTATATCCATATTTTTTATTTTAATTCTTTATTTTTTACATAAATATGGATCCCAGGGCCTGAAGGAGAGTTTCCTCTCCTTCAGACCCTGGGAACCATCCAGGATACCTTCCGATACTTGTGTCCCATTGACTTGCATTGGTATCGGGTATCGATATCGGCGATATCCGATATTTTTCGGATATTGGCCGATACCATCCGATACCGATACCTTTGAGTATCGGAAGGTATCGCTCAACACTACCTGTGAGGCATCGATTTCTCAAACTATAGACTCTAATGTACTTGTCTTGTTGCTCAGTTGTGCAGCGGGGCTTCCCACTTCTCTTTCTACTCTGGTTAGAGCCTGTTTGTGTTCTCCTCTGAAAGGAGTAGTACACACCGTTGTAGGAAATCTTCAGTTTCTTGGCAATTTCTGGCATGGAATAGCCTTCATTTCTAAGAACAAGGATATGCTGTCGAGTTTCACATGAAAGTTCTTCTTTTCTGGCCATTTTGAGAGTTTAATGGAACCAAAAAATGTAATGCTCCAGATTCTCAACTAGCTTAAAGGAAGGCCAGGTTTATAGGTTCTCTAATCTGCCAAACTGTTTTCAGCTGTGTTAACATACTTGCACAAGGGTTTTCAAGGGTATTCTAACCATTCATTAGCCTTCTTACACAGTTAGCAAACACAAAGCACCTGTCATGATCTGTTCCGGGGTTTGGGATTTGTCCTGTCTGCCCGTTTTCCGGGCGGATCATGTCAAGGGTTAACTTTGCTCTGCCTCATTCTGGGTTCAGGTTTGCTTTTTAGCTCCAGTGCATCCTGCTGGCAGTGTCAGCTATAGTTCCGCCTTCGGCGTGTGTACCTGACTCTGGTAGATCTTGATTTGTCCTGCTGTGATCCCTGATTTGCCCCGTGTCTGTTGACTCCATCTGTCTGCGCTTTCCCAGTGTTTCCTGTACGTTTGTTTGATTCCCTGGTTTTGACTTGGCTTGTATTCGGACTCGGTTCTGCCTTCTGTCTTTGTCTTATCCACTTCCGACCATTGCTGAACCCCCTGGCTTGTTCCTGACCATGTGTACTGCTGCAACCTCTGGTACTTCTGCTTCTGACTGGTTTTTGACTCGGCTTGTCTGACCACCCTTTCGCCACTTGGTGGCACCTGTGCTGCTGCTCTGTGGTGCTACTCTGTGTCCAGCCTCACTTCCCTCACAAGCTCCCCCTGGTGGAGGTTGCGCTATACTGCACTGCAGCAGAATGACAGTGCCATAAGAATACTGGAGTGATGGTTGTTGGAAATGGGCCTCTATATACACCTATGAAGATATTGCATTACAAACCAGACATTTGCAGCTACAATAGTCAATCACCACATTACCAATGTATAGAGTGTATTTTTGAATCATTTAATATTAGTTTTAGTGGAAAAAAACAGTGCTTTTCTTTCAAAAATAAGGAAATTTCTAAGTGACCCTAAAATTTTGAACGGTAGTGTATGTATGTGTATATATATGTATATGTGTACTGTGGGGGATTATACCATGTGTGTGTGGGGGCTGCATTAAACTGTGTGTGTGGGGGTTGCATTATACTGTGTGTATGGGGGCTACATAATACTATGCGTGTGGGGGACTGCATTATACTTTGTGTGTGAGGGCTGCATTATACTTTGAGTGGGGGCCTGCATTATACTGTGGGTGGAAGGCTGCATTTTACTTTGAGTGGGGGCCTGCATTATACTGTGGGTGGAAGGCTGCATTACACTGTGTGTGGGGGGCTGCATTATACTGTGAGTGTGGGGGGACTGCATTATACTTTGAGTGGAGGGCTGCATTATACTGTGTGTGGGGGCTGCAATATACTCTGAGGGGGCTGCAGTATACTCTGAGGGGGCTGCATTATACTCCGAAAGGGGCTGCATAATACACTGACGGGGGCTGCAATATACCCTGAGCGGGCTGCATTATACCCTGAGGGGCTGCATTATATTCTGAGGGGGCTGCATTATACTGTGTGAGTGGGGCTGCAGTATACTCTATGAGGTGGGCTGCAAAGTATTCTATCAAGGACCATGGGGAGTGCATTATACTGTATGGAAGCTGTATTATACTGTATGGGACTTACATTATATTATATCGAGGATTATCTATCCCCATCATTCTTCCTCAGCTGGTATAAAGAAACTCGAGAACAAGCATCGAACGACTACAATATGTCGATCACGTTTGTTTAACGGCCTGAACTCAGCGTAGGTAAATACAACAGAAACGTTTCTGTGTGATGATGCAATATATGAGTATTTGGGGCCCCAGGGCCCCAATTTGTCTAAAACCGGCTATGCCACCTGGTTGTAAGGATGTGTCTAAGATTGTAAAGTATTTCATAAACATTTGTGGCAATTACCACTTTTATAAGGAAATTTCAGTATACCAAAAAATTTACATTATTGTATTTACAGCTCTGGCAAAAATTAAGAGACCACTGTAAAATGTTCAGTTTGTCTGATTTTTCTCTCTATAGGTATATTTTTGAGTAAAATGTAAATTGTTCTTTTATTCTATAAACTTCTGACAACATATCTCCGAATTTTCAAGCAATAGATTTTTTTTTTTCTGACAAAGAAAAATGGTCAAAATAAAAAAAAAAAACAGTGCTTTCAGACCTCAAATTATGCAAAGAAAACAAGTTCATAATCATTTAGAAACAACAATACTAATGTTTTATCTCAGAAAGAGTTCAGAAATCAATTATTTGTGGAATAACCATGATTTTTAATCACAGCTTTACTGCGCCTTGGCATGCTTTCCACCAGTCTTTCACACTGCTTCTGGCGCAAAAACATAAGCAGTAGTGATGAGTGAATATACTCGTTACTCGAGATTTCCCTAGCATGCTCGATTGTCCTTCAAGTATTTGTAAGTACTCGGAGATTTAGTTTTCAGCGCCGCAGCTGAACGATTTACATCTGTTAGCCAGCATAAGTACATGTTGGCGTTGCCTTTTTGCTAGGGAACCCCCACGTGTAATCAAGCTGGCTAACAGATGTAAATCATTCAGCTGCGGCGCTGAAAACTAAATCTCCAAGTACTTACAAATACTCGAAGGACACCCGAGTGTGCTCGGGAAATCTCGAGTACCGAGTATATTCGCTCATCACTAGTGTTGAGCGATACCGTCCGATACTTGAAAGTATCGGTATCGGAAAGTATCGGCCGATACCGCCAAAGTATCGGATCCAATCCGATACCGATACCCGATACCAATACAAGTCAATGGGACTCATGTATCGGACGGTATCCCTGATGGTTCCCAGGGTCTGAAGGAGAGGAAACTCTCCTTCAGGCCCTGGGAACCATATTAATGTGTAAAATAAAGAATTAAAATAAAAAATATTGCTATACTCACCTCTCCGACGCAGCCTGCACCTTACCGAGGGAACCGGCAGCGTTGTTTGCTTAAAATTCGCGCTTTAACTTCCTTACGCGAAGTCCCGGCTTGTGATTGGTCGCGCGCCGCCCATGTGGCCGGGACGCAACCAATCACAGCAAGCCGTGACATAATTTCAGGTCCTTCAGGATTTTAAAATTACGTTTCGGCATTGTGATTGGTTGCGTCGCAGTCACATGGGCGACGCAACCAATCACAAGCCGTGACATCACGGGAGGCAGGAGACGCGCGCATTTTAAAATGCGCGCGTCTCCTGCCTCCCGTGACGTCACGGCTTGTGATTGGTTGTGTCGCCCATGTGACTGCGACGCAACCAATCACAACGCCGGAACGTAATTTTAAAATCCTTAAGGACCTGAAATTACGTCACGGCTTGCTGTGATTGGTTGCGTCCCGGCCACATGGGCGGCGCGCGACCAATCACAAGCCGGGACTTCGCGTAAGGAAGTTAAAGCGCGAATTTTAAGCAAACAACGCTGCCGGTTCCCTCGGTAAGGTGCAGGCTGCGTCGGAGAGGTGAGTATAGCAATATTTTTTATTTTAATTCTTTATTTTACACATTAATGTTGTTTCGATACCGATACCCGATACCACAAAAGTATCGGAATACCGGTATCGGAATTCCGATACAGCAAATATCGGCCGATACCCGATACTTGCGGTATCGGAATGCTCAACACTACTCATCACTAGTAAGCAGTTCTTCTTTGTTTGATGGCTTGTGACTATCCATCATTCTCTTGATTACATTCCAAAGGTTTTCAATGGGGTTCAGGTCTGGAGATTGGGCTGCCCATGACAGGGTTTTGATGTGGTGGTCTCTTAATTTTTGCCAGAGCTGTATATTTATAGGAAAATACTATATACCCCATCCCTACATATACAAATCTCACACAGTCACCTCTTTACTATAAATAAATTATGTATTTCTTCATGACCCACAACCATATCAAAAACATAATAAAGCACACATATACATTGACACCTCAAATACAAGCTATATGAAAGCTGAAACATTTATAAACGTCACACTTACAATATATACAGTACCCGCACAGTATATAAAGTATACACGGCATATAAGAATGTACAGTACTACCTGCACAGGGTATTTATAAACACACACATACAGTATATATATATATACATATACAGGCCCTTCTCAAAAAATTAGCATATAGTGTTAAATTTCATTATTTACCATAATGTTATGATTACAATTAAACTTTCATATATTATAGATTCATTATCCACCAACTGAAATTTGTCAGGTCTTTTATTGTTTTAATACTGATGATTTTGGCATACAACTCCTGATAACCCAAAAAACCTGTCTCAATAAATTAGCATATCAAGAAAAGGTTCTCTAAATGACCTATTACCCTAATCTTCTGAATCAACTAATTAACTCTAAACACATGCAAAAGATACCTGAGGCTTTTAAAAACTCCCTGCCTGGTTCATTACTCAAAACCCCCATCATGGGTAAGACTAGCGACCTGACAGATGTCAAGAAGGCCATCATTGACACCCTCAAGCAAGAGGGTAAGACCCAGAAAGAAATTTCTCAACAAATAGGCTGTTCCCAGAGTGCTGTATCAAGGCACCTCAATGGTAAGTCTGTTGGAAGGAAACAATGTGGCAGAAAACGCTGTACAACGAGAAGAGGTGACCGGACCCTGAGGAAGATTGTGGAGAAGGACCGATTCCAGACCTTGGGGAACCTGAGGAAGCAGTGGACTGAGTCTGGTGTGGAAACATCCAGAGCCACCGTGCACAGGCGTGTGCAGGAAATGGGCTACAGGTGCCGCATTCCCCAGGTAAAGCCACTTTTGAACCATAAACAGCGGCAGAAGCGCCTGACCTGGGCTACAGAGAAGCAGCACTGGACTGTTGCTAAGTGGTCCCAAGTACTTTTTTCTGATGAAAGCAAATTTTGCATGTCATTCGGAAATCAAGGTGCCAGAGTCTGGAGGAAGACTGGGGAGAAGGAAATGCCAAAATGCCTGAAGTCCAGTGTCAAGTACCCACAGTCAGTGATGGTGTGGGGTGCCATGTCAGCTGCTGGTGTTGGTCCACTGTGTTTCATCAAGGGCAGGGTCAATGCAGCTAGCTATCAGGAGATTTTGGAGCACTTCATGCTTCCATCGGCTGAAATGCTTTATGGAGATGAAGATTTCATTTTTCAACACGACCTGGCACCTGCTCACAGTGCCAAAACCACTGGTAAATGGTTTACTGACCATGGTATTACTGTGCTCAATTGGCCTGCCAACTCTCCTGACCTGAACCCCATAGAGAATCTGTGGGATATTGTGAAGAGAAAGTTGAGAGACGCAAGACCCAACACTCTGGATGAGCTTAAGGCCGCTATTGAAGCATCCTGGGCCTCCATAACATCTCAGCAGTGTCACAGGCTGATTGCCTCCATGCCACGCCGCATTGAAGCAGTCATTTCTGCCAAAGGATTCCCGACCAAGTATTGAGTGCATAACTGAACATTATTATTTGATGTTTTTTTTGTTTGGTATTAAAAAACACTTTTATTTGATTGGTCGGGTGAAATATGCTAATTTATTGAGACAGGTTTTTTGGGTTATCAGGAGTTGTAGGCCAAAATCATCAGTATTAAAACAATAAAAGACCTGACAAATTTCAGTTGGTGGATAATGAATCTATAATATATGAAAGTTTAATTGTAATCATTACATTATGGTAAATAATGAAATTTAACACTATATGCTAATTTTTTGAGAAGGACCTGTACATACAGTGCCTTGCAAAAGTATTCGGCTCCCTGGAACTTTTCAACCTTTTCCCACATATCATGCTTCAAACATAAAGAAGATACCAAATGTAAATTTTTGGTGATGAATCAACAACAAGTGGAACACAATTGTGAAGTTGAACGAAATTTATTGGTTATTTTCTATTTTTGTGGAAATTCAAAAACTGAAAAGTGGGGCGTGCAATATTATTCGGCCCCTTTACTTTCAGTGCAGCAAACTCACTCCAGAAGTTCATTGTGGATCTCTGAATGATCCAATGTTGTCCTAAATGCCTAATGATGATAAATATAATCCACCTGTGTGTAATCAAGTCTCCGTATAAATGCACCTGCTCTGTGATAGTCTCAGGGTTCTGTTTGAAGCACAGAGAGCATCATGAAGACAAGGAACACAACAGGCAGGTTTGTGATAATGTTGTGGAGAAGTTTAAAGCCGGATTTGGACACAAAATGATTTCCAAAACTTTAAACATCCCAAGGAGCACTGCAAGCGATCATATTGAAATGGAAGGAGTATCATACCACTGCAAATCTACCAAGACCCGGCCGTCCCGCTAAACTTTCATCTCAAACAAGGAGAAGACTGATCAGAGATGCAGCCAAGAGGCCCATGATCACTCTGGATGAACTGCAGAGATCTACAGCTGAGGTGGGACAGTCTGTCCATAGGAAAACAGTCAGTCGTACACTGCACAAATCTGTCCTTTATGGAAGAGTGGCAAGAAGAAAGCCATATCTCAAAGATATCCATAAAAAGTGTAGTTTAAAGTTTGCAACAAGCCACCTGGGAGACACACCAAACATGTGGAAGAAAGTGCTCTGGTCAGATGAAACCAAAATGGAACTTTTTGGCAACAATGCCAAACGATATGTTTGGCTTAAAAGCAACACAGCTCATCACCCTGAACACACCATCCCCACTGTCAAACATGGTGGTGGCAGCATCATGGTTTGGGCCTGCTTTTCTTCAGCAGGGACAGGGAAGATGGTTCATATTGATGGGAAGATGGATGGAGCCAAATACAGGACCATTCTTGAAGAAAACCTGTTGGAGTCTGCAAAAGACATGAGACTGGGGCGGAGATTTGTCTTCCAACCAGACAATGACCACAAACATAAAGCAAAATCTACAATGGAATGGTTCACAAATAAATGTATCCAGGTGTTAGAATGGCCAAGTCAAAGTCCAGACCTCAATCTAATCGAGAATCTGTGGAAAGAGCTGGAAACTGCTGTTCACAAACGATCTCCATCAAACCTCACTGAGCTCGAGCTGTTTGCCAAGGAAGAATGGGCAAGAATTTCAGTCTCTCGATGTACAAAACTGATAGAGACATACCCCAAACGACTTGCAGCTGTAATCGCAGCAAAAGGTGGCGAAACAAAGTATTAAGTTAAAGGGGCCAAATAATATTGCACGCCTCACTTTTCAGTTTTTGATTTTCCACAAAATTATTAAATAACCAATAAATTTCGTTCAACTTCGCAATTGTGTTCCACTTGTTGTTGATTCTTCACCAAAAAGTTACATTTGGTATCTTTATGTTTGAAGCATGATATGTGGGAAAAGGTTGAAAAGTTCCAGGGAGACAAATACTTTCGCAAGGCACTGTATATATATATATATATATATATATATATATATATATATATATATATATACACTCACCGGCCACTTTATTAGGTACACCATGCTAGTAACGGGTTGGACCCCCTTTTGCCTTCAGAACTGCCTCAATTCTTCGTGGCATAGATTCAACAAGGTGCTGGAAGCATTCCTCAGAGATTTTGGTCCATATTGACATGATGGCATCACACAGTTGCCGCAGATTTGTCGGCTGCACATCCCAAAGATGCTCCATACAAGGCAGGATGGATCCATGCTTTCATGTTGTTTATGCCAAATTCTGACCCTACCATCCGAATGTCGCAGCAGAAATCGAGACTCATCAGACCAAGCAACGTTTTTCCAATCTTCTACTGTCCAATTTCGATGAGCTTGTACAAATTGTAGCCTCAGTTTCCTGTTCTTAGCTGAAAGGAGTGGTACCCGGTGTGGTCTTCTGCTGCTGTAGCCCATCTGCCTCAAAGTTCGACGCACTGTGCGTTCAGAGATGCTCTTAGGCCTACCTTGGTTGTAACGGGTGGCGATTTGAGTCACTGTTGCCTTTCTATCAGCTCGAACCAGTCTGCCCATTCTCCTCTGACCTCTGGCATCAACAAGGCATTTCCGCCCACAGAACTGCCGCTCACTGGATTTTTTTTCTTTTTCGGACCATTCTCTGTAAACCCTAGAGATGGTTGTGCGTGAAAATCCCAGTAGATCAGCAGTTTCTGAAATACTCAGACCAGCCCTTCTGGCACCAACAACCATGCCACGTTCAAAGGCACTCAAATCACCTTTCTTCCCCATACTGATGCTCGGTTTGAACTGCAGGAGATTGTCTTGACCATGTCTACATGCCTAAATGCACTGAGTTGCCGCCATGTGATTGGCTGATTAGAAATTAAGTGTTAACAAGAAGTTGGACAGGTGTACCTAATAAAGTGGCCGGTGAGTGTGTGTATATATATATATATATATATATATACATATATATACAGCACCAGGGTTGGACTGGCCCACTGGGGAACTGGAGAATTCTCCAGATGGCCCAGGCACTTACACCTCCTGGCATACAGGGCCGGCAGCTGCCTAGGGCCTCCGCTGCTCCAGGGGCCCCCAGTCAGTGGTGTGTCACTAATAGCAGCACACCCAGCTGCTATGGGGCCCATGGGTTAGGGGGGCCCACCTGGTGCCAGTGCAGCCTGTCCCCGCTGCTAAAGAGAAATGAATATTCACGCTTCCCCATGCCCCCATGGGTGTGCAGAGGAGTGACCATTCAGTTCACTTTAATAGCGGGCAGTGTGAGCCGCAGGCTGAGGCTAACACTGCCTGCATGTAAAGCCAGAGCGGCAATCGGCGGGCAATGGCAGCGGAGTGGAGCTGCAGGGATCCAATGCCGTCTTACTTCCTGCCCAGTGCTTCCGGTCTGACACAGCAGCTGGATGACACCATCATTCAGCACGCAGCTGTTTCAGAGAGAAAGCTGCCAGCGATGAAGATGCTGCAGGATGTGCTGCTGCTGTGGGGAACATGCGTAGATGTGAGTGGTGCTGTGTATCTGTCTGCGTGCGTGTGTGTATGTGGTGCGCTGCTGTGTGTGTGAGTGATAGTGGTGCGGTCCTGTGTGTGTGTCTGTGTGAGAGTGGTGCTGTGCTGTGTGTATTGGAGAGGGCAATGATGTGGGCGATGGAGAGCAGTGATGGGATGGTGGGGGAGAAGGCAATATTGGTGGTGGTGGAAAGGAAGATGGAGGTGGTGGGAGAGTAGGCAATGATGGTTGTGGTGGAAAGGACAATGATAGTGGTGGTGGTGTGGAGGCAATGATGGAGGTGTTGAAATGGGAAACAATGGGAGTGGAGGGGGGAAGCAATGATGGAGGTGGTGGAATAGGCAATGATGGGGTGGTGGTGGAGAAGGGAATGATAGAGGTGGTGGAAAGGGCAATGATGGGGTGGTTGGTGAGAAGGCAATTATGGGGTGGTGGGGGAGAAGGCAATGATGGTTGTGGTGAAAAGGACAATGATGGTAGTGTGGAAAGGACAATGGTGGTGGTGGGGGAGGAGGCAATGTTGGAGGTGGTGGAATGGGAAATGATGGGGGTGGTCAGGGAGATAGCAATGATGGAGGTGGTGGAAAGGGCAATGATAGGGGTGGTGTGTGAGAAGGCAATGATGGAGGTGGTGATGAGGACAATGATGGGGTAGAGGGGGAGAACAATGATGGAGGTGGAGGGGGGCTGCACTATAATCT
The DNA here is from genome assembly GCF_051348905.1 of Ranitomeya variabilis. Taxonomy (NCBI): domain Eukaryota; kingdom Metazoa; phylum Chordata; class Amphibia; order Anura; family Dendrobatidae; genus Ranitomeya; species Ranitomeya variabilis. The sequence goes on along the minus strand of NC_135239.1, from coordinate 68,316,259 downwards.
ATGATGGTTGCTGCATTATACTATATAAGGGGGCTGCATTATACCCTATGAGGGGGCTGCATTATACCCTATGAGGGGGGCAGCATTATACCCTGTGAGGGGGCAGCATTATACCCTATGAGGGGGCAGCATTATACCCTATGAGGAGGGCTGCATTATACCCTATGAGGGGTGTTGCATTATACTATATGAGGTGGGCTGCATTATACTATATGAGGGGGCTCCGTTATACTTTATGAGGGGGCTACATTATATTCTGTGGGGGCTGCATTATATTCTGTGGAGGGGCTGCGTTATACTATATGAGGGGGCTGCATTATACCCTATGAGGGGGTTACATTATATTCTTTGGGGGGCTGCATTATACCTTCTGAGGGGTTTGCATTATACCCTATAGGGGGCTGCATTATATTCTATGAGGGGGCTGCATTATATTCTATGAGGGAGGCTACATTATATTCTATGAGTGGGGCTACTTTATAACCTTTGAGGGGGCTACTTTATATTCTATGAGGGGGCTACCCCAACCCCTGCTACGTAATTAAGATGTGTACTACCTTATATTATACCCTGATATTAGCGTGTTTTACCACACAATTGGTGGTCTTGTACTTATTTCTATGTAGCTACATAGTAGGCCCCAAGAATGATTTGCTCTGGTGGGCCCAAGGTGCTCCAGTCCGACGCTGTACAGTACCCACACAGTATATACACACACTACACACAAACATAGTATAGTCACACCTATAGGAAGATACCTACCTCAGTACATACAGCACCAGTTCCTGGGCCCCTCAGTGATTAGGCTCCTCCCCTCATCAACCCAGAGGTTTCCCAGCTCCTCAGCTGTCTGCAGCTCTCCTGCTGTTTGGGGCAGAAGTGAGGCAGGGCTGTCCACAAGACAGGGATGATATCCTCCATGGCTTCACCAGCCTCCACATTTCTTTGCTGCCCCTTGTTCAAAAACTGTCACTAGCACCTGAAGGGAGGACTGGGGAACCGGAAGGAGGAGCCACTTAGGTACCAACTATGCACGTTGAGTCTTTTCTGCCAAAACAAGTACCAACTATGCACGTTGAGTCTGTTCTGCCAAAACAAGGATGCCTGTGTTCAAGTTGTGCAATAAAGTTTACTTTAGTTTAACAAAAAATACTGGAGATTCGGTGCAATACTGGTGCTTGAGTTCCTAGCGACACCCCTGCATATACATGTATATAAGCACATACTGTACACACACACATATACATACACTCTTGCAAACACACACACTTTTCACCTTACAGCATCCCTTTGTCAAGGGTGATGTGGGGACATGTGGTGGCTTTGTCACCACTGTGAATGTGATGTGAGGTAGATTATTGCACTACAGATGAGCACATGGAATTGTTTGTCTGTCACTTCCAATGTTGGGATGAATAACAGTGGTCAGTGCTGAGACAGTTACTACCAGCTAATGAGTATGCAGAGGGCAGGCAGGGGGCGAGGACAATAGATGCTACTGCACAATCGCCGCTGCCATCTTGCTGCAGCCAAACAAAAACAAAATAGTGTCTGCGGCGCTTGTGTAAGGAGGTGGCAGGGACCCTCCTATACCTTCTCTCTCCTTAATGCTGTTCATCTGAGTCACATGAGGCACTCTGATGCTTTACTAATGTTTTGCTATGGTGTGCACTGTAATGTATTTGTCATGTACTGTAAAATGATGTATTGTGCTTTAGCATAGGGATAGATTAGTAAGTAGTGCAGGACCATAGGGTTTAAGCAGATCGGAGGAGTTACAGAGTAGAGCAGCACAGAGCAGATAGGTATAGGAAAGGCACTTCCTGATTATAGACAGACGCCCAGGCACCTTGCCCAAGGGCAAGATATAGTGAGCAGAGTATTACAGGCCATGGGGATAAAGCTGTTTCAGTTAGGGGCCAAAGGCTGAGAGTCGTGCAGGTGGTCACCAGCTTAGAGAAGAACCGTTCCAAGGAAGGATCCGAACCTAGCGTCTGGGATTAGGAGGTAGCTGAGTCTGCGAGCCTGTTACCCTATAACTCGCAGCAGGAACATGGAAATGGTAGGAAGCTGGTGGGCTTGGAGCACGAGTGGGGCAGAGATTGTCCAGAAGACTGCCAGGGATTGTCCAATAGTGGGTCAGCGATTGACCAAGGATATAGACATAGTTGACAGGAAGAATCGAGTCTGCCTGGACGGCAGGGAAAGATAAGAAGGTGTCTCTGTGTTTGAATTGTGCTGTCTGTGAGATGAATATGCTGCTGTTTAGTAAAGTTTAACCTTTGAAACGAAGGCTATGACTTTGTGGTGCTTCATGGGACTAGGATTCCAGCAGACAAAGTGAGAATTCATCCCTTCATGTTCAAGGTGTTGGGGGGCTCACTGACTGGCCTACGACTACCACCCCGTGCCACCTTGCTACACTTGCACAGTAGCTTCTATCAATAAGAGATAGATGCTCCTGCACAGGTGTCACTGCTGGTACCATTTTTCTGAATTTAATTTTTTTTTCTAAGCCTCACAATAGCCACAATATTGTAGGTATTATCAACAATATTGCATATCAAGAATATTTTCAACAGTAATTAATATTATATGCAGTATAATATTGAGGGATCAGTGACCTGTCATAAGTCCATACAGATGAATATGTAAGTGGGGCGCCCCCACAGTCGCAGGGCCGAGGGGTACCCGGTACCGGGCCTCTCTGTCTTGGTTCTGGGAGTGTCACGGTGGCTAGACCCGGTCCGTGACCCTGCTGAGGGGTGTCCAGTGAAAGTTGAGAGTGATGATGTGTGGTGCAGGGTGTGATGAATAACGAGGACACAAGGTTGCAGTCTCTTTACCTCTTTACTGAAGGCTTCAGGATCCTCAATCCAGAGTATGGTTAACAGGGCTGTCTGAGACCGGCCGGTCTGATGGCACCTCCAGAGTTCCCTTTGCAGGTGGAAATCTGTGCCTTCCTTCTAGCGCTTGTGTGTTGTAGTCCTTCCCTGCTGAGCACCACGGGATAGTCCTCACAACTGTTGTGTCTGTTTCTGATGTTCCCTCACAACTGATTCTGATGTTCTTCTCCGTCCCCCAGATGATATGGCTAGGACGCACCCGTATGACGGGTAGGCCTGGAGTTCTTCCAGGACCCTAGAGTCGCCCCTCTCCCACTGTTGCCCCCTATGTCTGCTTAGGTGATTTAGGTGAGACAGCCCGCCTATAACTGACTGTCCTGCCGTTGGTTTGAAGTAAGGCTTGGAGCTCAATACTTCCTCGGCGTTCCGGCCACCAGCTACGCGCCTCAGTAGGATGTTGCCTCGTCTTACGGCACGACTCCTACTGGTGTTATCTCCTTGTTGCGTTGATCTCGTTTCTCACTCTTCACAATAAACCTCGCTTCTTGTCCTTTCTTGGGGTACCGCCGCAATGAAGTGCAGGCGTGGTCCCGTAACGTTCTTTCTGTTAGCTAGGCCTCTGTTAGGATCCCACCCCTGACAGGGACCCCCCTGAATCTTCCCCTGCAACACCCTCTGCCACAGGATGTTGCCTGGTTCCAACCAAGTCAGCTTTCTCTCTAACTTCCTCTCTAACCCCCAGTTTTACCAGATTGTGAGGAGTGGCCTAATACATAGCACCCTTAGCTCCCCCTGGAGGTCAGACTGTGAAGTGTATTGGTGTCTGTGATACCTGGTCAGGTGAACTCCTTCAGTGCCATCAGACGTACCAATACCCCCCTTAGCGGCGGAGCATCAGTACTGCAACGACCAGGACTCTGGGGCGCTGCATAAGCAGAACCACATAATGCCCCGCCCGCAGACCCCCACAGCCACCACAGCCCCATCCCAAAGTACGAGCTTATCATTAACTGAAAACTGCAAATAAAGATTAAACAACAACCACAAGACAGATTTCATCACCAGGTATCATTTTAATCAGCATAATGGTGCCAACCTGACACTGTCTGTAGTTTACTGAGCAAAATCCTGCTGACAGGTTCCCTTTAAGTAGTGATAGAATGATTATTCTTCACAAAATTACACCATTATTGAAAGGAATGGGAGTGAAATGACAGCGTCAATGAAGAGAAAGTAGGACAAACAGATATGAGAGTTGATTTGCCCTTATATTTACTATATGGCTTACTATGGTATTACAAAGTAGGCTAAATTTGTAGCCATGCGTGTCCTCTCCTAGTAAATTGATGGAGCTTGCACAAAAAAGGGAATTGAAGCAAAATGACCTTCTGAGGAAGAGGCCATATCTTCCTAGCAGTGGAACACCACCAATATAACCCATTGACAGTTCAGGAAAACACTGGAAGAAATCACATCAAAGTGTTATATCTTGATTTGATGCCTTATCGAGGTAAATTACAGAAAGATATTTTGAGCTCTACATCATTCAGGCACTCTTTTGCAATGTAAGATGGATTTTATACAGTATGGTACATGATTTAGAGCACTTTGTATAAGGGTAAAATTTGGTCACCTTTTCACTGCATACATATATTGCACTTTATTGTGGTTTTGTATGGTGATATTATTTAAGTATTGTATGGTATTAGTTAGGCCTATGAATGAACTGGAACTTAGTCAATACGTTGTGGTGATATATTTTAGTATTATTATTGAATTATTCACCTTTCTACTTCCATAAATCTCAAGAAATTCTATTCAGAAAAAGTGCACAAACTGCTAATAGATAGAAATACAAAATATGAACTCTTTATGTGGCTTTATACTGGTTACAAGTAAGCTAAGCAGCAGTACTCAATGTCAAGCAGCAGCTGCAAAAGCAAACAAGATTTTAGGGTGTAGAAAAAGAAAGATAAAATGTAGTTTTATTAACCTTCTATAGATCACCTGTAAGGATACATCTAGAATATGGGATCATATTTTAAAAAAGGATATTCAGAGGTGAGGATCAATTCAAAGATGGGCAACTAGATTATTACAAGGGATGAAGGCCCCTCATATAATGAAAGACTGTTAAAGTTGGGTTTGTTTAGCTTAGAAAAAATATGTCTCGGAGAAGATCTCATTTATATGTATAAATACATGTGTGGTCAGTACAAAGGACAGGCACATGACTTATTGCTTCCAAAGACCTCACAAAGGACCTAGAGCCATTAATTTATGGTTGAGAAAAGGCGATTCCGGCAGCTAAATAGGAAAGAGTTCTTTACAGTTAGAGCAGTCAGACTGTGGAACGCCCGACCAAAAGAGGTAGTAATAGCAGACACTATAAGAGCTTTTAAAAAATGGCTAAATGTTTTTTTCATCACAGCCAATAGCATGGTGGGTTATTAGAAATAATCGCGATAGAGAACGTATAACTGCAGGAGTAAGTTGGACCTGAGTCTTTTTTCAACCTATATAGTTGTCTAACTGTGTAACTATAATAAAAGACATAAAAACTAATCCACAAATATGTGATTTCCGGAACTCAAAACTGAAACACTGACCAACCAGTGATGAAAATCAGATCCAAAATACCGATGTAAAGCATGAGGAAAATCACTGACGTTTCAAGGGTTTTAAGATATCTTTCTTCATGTTTTGTAATTTTATATTTCTTAAATTGCTCGTTCATAATCACTTGCAAGTTTAGACACTGGGGCACGTGTATCATCTAATGTATCAGCTAAATCTCTTGATTTGGAGAATGCATCTTGGATACTCTAACAATCACACACAATAATTACAAACCTTCGGCTTTAATCAGTACTACACTTTGAACCCCTGAGTTTTGCGAGCATTATGCAGTATATTATTAAAGGATTCAAAGTCATTTGTTTTTTTTGCTTGAAGATTGTTATTTTTGTTTTTAAATCTAATTACTTTTGGAAGACACACAAACTAAACATTCCCTCGCTTTATTGCCAGTCCCAAAGTTTATCTTTTGCGCTATTATATTACATGCGGTTTCGAAAGCACGGTCTGAAGTCTCAAGCAAATCCCAGGTGGATTTAATAAACTAATTGTTTGTTGCAGACTTAGACATACTAAATGCAACTTGTGGTTTGGTGAAATTAAGAAGGAAGAAATAAGATACAGTTTAATTGTCCAGGCTCTACTCCATATTCAAGACTGTAGCAAAGAACAAGCGTCATGATACCCCAAGTAACAAGTGGAATGGGCTATAGGTTGTAAGAGAAAACATAATGGAATGGCCATTTTGAAATATCTGTAGGCTGTATCTAGCATTGCAGTTCAGTTTCCTCTAAGGATATGCTGCAATACTAGACACCACTATAGAATGGCACCAATTAGTGCTGAAGGCAGCAGTGTTTTTGAACAAACCCTTTTATGACTGCACAACTTTAATAGTTCTATACCGAGTAGATTTTATGTGTTTTTAGTTTGTATATTTATCTTATTATTATATATCTTACAGAACATAGAACATTACTTTAATATAATGTTTTCTGTGCTGTTCGGGAAGTCTTTCCTGTCCATAATTTTAATCACCAGGTCAGAAATATATTAATTAATCTCCATCAATCAACATTTTGTATTTGTTACGTGGTTGGTTGGTTATTTGGTCTGTTAATGTGTTAATTTATATATATTTATCATGGTCCAGGTCATGTGACCCTGAACATTGAAGCTACGGTCTTCTATCGGACATCGTACTACTACTCCAGGTAGCCGATGCACTCACTGTCTGCTGGTGTCTATGGAGCATGCCAGGCTGTGTATGTATAGGGAGGAAAGGAATGAACTAGGAGACAAAAGAGCGCAATAGGGTTTTATCCGATGATACGGAAGAGTGAGAAAAGTGAGACCACTCACCTGGTATGGTTGCAATTCAGCAACATGAGATAAGCATGTATTACAGCTGCTGCGGGACACTGGTCACAAATGGACCCAGAGAAAATGAAGAGCAGGAAGGGTCATTCAATGCGCTGCTGATAACAGCTCGATGGCTGGATAAAATCAAAGGAGTTTTATTGGTTTACAGGTCAACGCGTTTCAAAATACCACATGACCTCTTCATCAGGACAAAAACTCCAGATGAAGAAGCCGTGTGGGACCTTGAATATTCAAATTCGGCAGATCACTTGGCTTTTGGTCAACCCTTGACGAAGCATTTGTGAAATGTGTGTTGGGTGTTTGAGCTTAGCCTAACTAACTACTATCTGTGTTACCTCCCTTTGCGTAATAATTGCATTGTATGGTATTGAAACCTATTTATGGTGTAATATTATTATCGTTTGAATATTTATATATGTTAGTATTTAACATGTATTGTTACTCACTATTTAACTGCATTCTACGCAACTTATTTTGCATTTATTGGTTCCCACAGGTGCTCAAACACCAATTTTATCCTTGCCTGCATTGCCAGGTTTACTTAAGTACTGCTGTTTTATCAATTGAATTCAATAAAGTTTAAACATTTTTTTTAGCTCATTATTTGTTTAATTTTGCCCTGTCACCTATTCTCCTTTTTTCGGTTAAACTCTACATAGTCAGCAACAAAGATGACGAGGCTCGTTTTATTATATTGAGAGTTTTGTTGATATAATTCCAGGGTGCTGCTCCAAGAAGAAGCGTCTCAGTCCAGTGGAGTCCTGGCTCATTTGGTTGCGAGGATGAGCGAGTGCGGAAAACATTTGCAATACATTAGAACTTGACACCCAGGGCAACCAGTCCTGTGCCCCTAAATGCTACGCCAGTGTTTTTGTATATTGGCCAAAAGTAGGCCAACTTTTAGTACGTGAAAACTTAGACTAGACAGAAAGATGAACCAATGTATCAAACAGATTGAGCGGCTTTGATAATTTTGATTTATTTTTAGAATTTCTTGTCTAAGGTAACACTGTATAAAAATTAGACAATGTTGGTCCTTAATGTCTTGGCCGCCTGCATCCTCCTTGAGCTAAAGGTTGTTGAATGGAGTCAAGAACATAATCCTTTACAACTATGTCAATGCAGGGGATTAAAATATATGTTTAGGAAAACAAAATCTGACCATGATTAGGATGTATTAATAATTACATTTCGGACCTAAAAATTGAATAACAATAAAATGTAAAGATTACCTTTATGCAAATTGCCTCTTCAGAGAGGAAGAGGACATGAACTCCAGCACCACATATTGGAAGTAACAATCCTAAAAGTCAATAGTGACCCTTTAACGAGCCTTGTCACATGACTTATTTTATCCTATGTCATGTGGCAATACTCGTTAAAGGTTGGATATTGACTTTTAAGATTGCTACTTCCAGTAGGTGGCACTAGAGTTCTAGTCCTCTTCCTCCCTGAACAGGCAATTTGAATATTTAATTTCCCAGAGGAGCATTGCAAGGCGTATAAGCTTCCTTGCACTGGAATGCAAGCCTTAATCTCCACAAGGAGAAATGTTACCCCAAGATTCCTTTCAGGCCTTCTCCATTGGCACCTCTGTGCCTATTCTTTCTCGTAGCTGATTTTGTATTATAACAATAACATTTTATTACCCATTTTATATATCATACTAATTCCAAGACAATATAAAATGGTGCCTTTATTTATTACATGGCTAGTAAGACTTGAAAATTTCGGTATAATAATACAATCTATAAACAAGAAAAGAAGAAAGTCTAGGCACATCAGACTTCTCCGAGCTTTGATTAATATTGTAAATATAGTTGGCTTTACTGGAAGAGAAATACTGGGAACATACTGAATGCTAATAAATAAAGAATAAATATGATGTGTGAAACTACTGTACAACTGAACGATAAGAAGTCACACTGCTTCTCACCCACAGTTCAATGAGTAACATAAAGGTTCACCATTCATGACTGTCTGCTTTACGTCCTGGTGCCATTTACTGAAGAATGACAGATGTCTCATTTCTTTCTATCCAGAACTCTGGTTCTCATACATTGAATTTGCATTGTATAAACTGATTTCTGCTTCAATCACTGCCAATTAGATGTTCCAGGCTATGATAGGGAAAAGGTGGTAAGAGACAATGCTCATAAAAGATAACAAGCATCAGCAACCTCAAACTACTAGGAAATGATTACCAAACTGCAATGTGCTTCTCCCAATTGTCTGACTTAGAAGGTTGTGGACAGTGGACATGAAGACTCTCGATATTGGTGGAATGGCTACTCTGTGAAGCTGTATTGGGGTCCTATTGTGTAAAGTAGAATTATCACCAAAACATCTAAACATAATGATATCTAATAAAAAGTAATATAATCTGTGAATTTATAAGTAATTAAAAATGAAAGAAAAAATGCAATTTATAATGTCTTCTTTCCAAAGTCAATAGAAGGCAACCTCATAGGAAATGTCAGCATGCCCAGGAGCATAACTTCAGACTCTAGGGCAGCATCCACCATGAGATAATTTACAGCAATGCGGCAACCATGGCCAGCTGTGTGGCAGTACCACGGGCAGATGTCCCTTCTGTAACTGTTAACATCAGCCATGACCTGCAAGGCTCTGAACACTGAAGCCCTAAAAAGGTGAAATGTGGCAACCTGCTCCTTTTACCAGTTTAGAGACATTGGTCTTTGGTGTGAGGGGATACCCTTGCTCTTAGTCAACAGAAGGCAAGCCGTGACAATTTTCTAGCAGGTGAGGCAAAGAGACCATAGCATAGGGTGTTGCTACAGACTAAGAAGCAGAATAATGCAAGGAGAAAAAGGAGTAAATTGGGTTAAAAAGATAATATTTTATTTAAGTACACAAAGCATTAATACATAATATAAATAAATACAAAAGTTCAAGAAGTATAGGGTGCATAAGGATGATTAAAAAGGACAGGTATCCCCAGGTGTGCACAAAGCCCTATCTATAAGCCGATCAGAGAACGTAAAGCTGCCAATGTAAAATAGTTCATAGTGGCAGCTGCTACAAACAGTCAGCAGTCCTAAATAGGGTGTTAGAAAACATTGAGCAGTGCTTACCACTTGAAGGATGGGCAGAGACACACACTGGGCTGGAACCGTGGCAAAGAGAGACCCCCAACGCGTGTTTCGCTTCTGGTGTATGTGCTTTCTCAAGGGAGTATGGAGTGGGTTGCCTTTGTTCCAGGCTTTGGGTCTCTCCTCATTATTTAGTGTTGACTAGGGTTGAGCGAAACGGATCGTTCATTTTCATAAGTCGCCGACTTTTGGTAAAGTCGGCGTCTCATGAAACTTGACCCGATCCCTGTGTGGGGTCGGCCATGCGGTACGCGATCTTGGCGCCAAAGTCGCGTTTCGTATGACGCATTTAGCGCCATTTTTTCAGCCAATGAAGGAGCGTGGGCAGGGTGATGACATAGGGGTTAGGGCGTGCACGCCTATCATTATTTTATCGCTTGTGCGCAGTAGCGATTTGGAATGTGTAAAACGAAATTCTCTGTGCTGGGACGGAGGAGAGAGAGAGAGAGAGAGAGAAAAAAAAAAAAAATACCCATTGACATGCATAGGGTTTCGTGTTCCGGCCGATCCTCGACTTTGCGCAGTAATCGGCCGATTTCGCCCGACTCGACTTTTCCAAAAGTCGGGTTTCGCGAAACATGACTCGACCCTAAAAAAGTCAAGGTCGCTCAACCCTAGTGTTGACAGCCCCTCTTTTCAAATATGTGTTCTGGTTCTGTAAGACTAAGCAGCAGGCTGTCATTGCCTTCTATTAAGGGTCTATGTAACTAGTGCCATACAGCTTCTACAGAGGGATGGTTTTAATAGTCACAAAGGGGACATCTGCCTTTGGCTTCTTGCCACAGTGCCATTCCCTCCGAGACATTGCAGGGTTCTTACCTGTGGTAAGATGCTAAATTCAACTTCCACCCTTCGGAGTAAGATGTTATTTTACTGAGCATGCCAAAAACTTCCAAGAAAGCAGCTGAGCAACGGCTACAGAGTGCCCACTAACAATCAGCAGAATTTTAAATGGAGCTAAGGGCTATAATAAGGCAAATTTCATACTATGTTTCAAACCCATTTACTGCCTCTGTTGGGGGATTCCATCTAAACCCCAGAAAAATGGGATTCAAACAGACCCCCCAACAGAGGCATTGAGTGTGATGGAGAAGACTGAATCCAAAATCTTCAACTTTGGATTCTGCTTGACATTTTTTTCAAGAGTGCCGGTCATTTATGCCAGACAGAATAGTGCAGTAAACTATAGACTTTGGACTCAGTTGCCTCATTATACTCAATGGTTTAGTTGGGATTCTGTCTGAATAATGTATTTTTGGGCTTCAGACAGAAGACCCTGATTAAAGGAAAAAGGAACCTGAAGAAGGAATCAATATCACCATTACACACTGAACTGGAAACACCTGGGTAAATCTGACATTATTATTATTCCATGGCGCTTTACATGTGAGGAGGGGTATATATAATAAAAACAAGTACAGTAATCTTAAACAATACAAGTCATGACTGGTACAGGAGGAGAGAGGACCCTGCCCGCGAGAGCATTATACTGCCTCTGTACCAATCCCTGGTTAGACAGCATATGGAGTACTGTGAACAGTTTTGGGCACCGGTGCTCAGGAAGGATATAATGGAACTAGAGCGAGTACAAAGGAGGGCAGCAAAATTAATAAAGGGGATGGGGAACTACAATATCCAGAGATATAAGCAAAATTAGGGTTATTTAGTCTAGAAAAAAGATGACTGAGGGGCGATTTAATAACCATGTATAAGTATATAAGGGGACAATACAAATATCTCTCCAAGGATCTGTTTATACCAAGGAAGGTGACAGTCACAAGGGGGCATTCTCTGTGTCTGGAGGAGAGAAGGTTTTTCCACCAACATAGAAGTGGATTCTTTACTGTTAGGGCAGTGAGAATCTGGAATTCCTTGCCTGAGGAGGTGGTGATAGCGAACTCAGTCAAGGGATTCAAGAGAAGCCTTGGTGTCTTCCTGGAGCGTAACAATATTATATCTTACAGTTATTAGGTTCTTTAGAAGGATGTAGATCTGGGGATTTATTCTGATGGAATATAGGCTGAACTGGATGGACAAATGTCTTTTTTCGGCCTTACTAACTATGTTACTATGTTAGTGTGTTAACCTGAGGTGAAACTAGCCTAAAAGTGAAAACCTCATGATCAGTACAATGACAGTATTTCAATGTATTGCAAAAGTTACTCAAATTTAGGTATTGATTATGTATTAACTTGTTCTCTAGTTAAACTACAAAACAAATTCCAAAAGTGAACATATACAGTGACATGTGAAAGCTTTGGTGGCACCGCTGGTCAAAATTACTGTTGAAGATGAAATGATCTGTAAAAGGCTTAAATTTAAAGATGACACATTTCCTTTTTATTTTAGGAAAAAAAGTTAAAGGAACTGTGAGGGTCATTGTAAAACCTTCAGCGTACGTCTTTTAAGGTAGTCTATTGTGGATTTTGATGTGTCTTTGCGAACATTATCCATTTGTAGAAGCCATCCTCATTTCAACTTCAGCTTTTTTACAGATGGTGTTATGTTTGTATCAAGAATTTGTTGAAATTTCAAATACTCCATTCTTCTCTCTACTCGTGAAATGTTCCCCATGCCATTGGCTGCAACTCAACTCCCAAAGCGTGATTGATACACCCCCATCCTTAATGGTTGGCGAGATATTCTTTTCCTAACATTCTGTGCCCTTCTTTTGCCACACATACCTTTGATCATTGTGACCAAAGAGTTCTATTTTAACCTCATCTGTCTGACTTGTTTCCAAAATGCATCAGGCTTGAGTGAGTTGCAGTAAAGATACGCTGGGAATGAGCTGGTACCTCATATAAGGCAATAGGCTTCAGATGAAAGGATTAATAAGTAAGTAATATATTGGTGGTAGTTGATTACCTGTAGCATCAATGGGGCATGTGTCATCAGGCCTTATGGGGTGGTGTCTATGCAGTGACACCTGTTTTCACTGTGAGGGTCATAATAATATATCATTCCAACAGTGAAGATAGAATCTCACCCACCTCTGTACTGTGCAGCCAAGGCTCACCACAATCGGGCAGTGTTTAAATTAATATGCCTTGGAGATCGCATTCACACAGCTCAAGAGTTGAGGACAGGTATCCAGGTCGAGTTAGATCAATGGCTGTCTCCACTGAACCTGGAGCCAGGGAAGGCCGTGTTCCTTAATGGTGCAAACCTGGTGGCGGTCCAAGCTGTGGCAACCTCACACACGTGCGTTACACGGCTCACGTCCTCAACCTGGTGATACAGCAATTTCTCCACCAGTATCCCAGCCTGGAGGCGCTGATGCAAAAGAATGGTCGCTGTGTGCTCACCTCCGACGATCGCACCCCACAGGTCATCGACTTGCATCTCTACAGAGGTCTTTCGCCCTATCGATTAACCATTTGATTAGCGATGTTCCGACATGGTGGAATGCCACTTTTCACATGTTGCAGCTGCTGTGGCAGCAGCAAAGAGCTCTGATGCAGTATGTCCTTTTGCATAGCCTGGGCCAACGCAGTCCGGACATGGTGCAAAACAAGTTTGCGCAGTTGGCACAGATGAAGGACCTCTGCACCCTTCTGCACAGTTTTGAAATGGCTGCCAAGATGGTTAGTGCTGATGATGCCATCATCACCATCACTATTACGGTCATCTGCATGCTGGAGCACACTTTAAATAGTCTGTGTAAGGAGGTGATGGTCCCAGGGGAAGAGTTGGGATCAGAAAAGGATGTAAAAGGGAAAACAATACCTCAAATTTCTGGACTGTCGTCGCACAGGTACGTGCCATAGGAGAGTGGCTTACAGCTATCAAGGGGGGCTCAATATACCAGACAAAGTGTTAATGAAGATACAGGAGCAATGGAACAAATTGAGGAGGACAAGGTGATAGACGTTCAACAGTAAGGAGATGAAAAGAATAATGATATGCTCTCTATTTTCTGTGGTTGGTGGGAGGGGACAGAGGAAGCAACCTTGAATGTGACCCCACCACCAACACAGCATCTTCAACACCATGTCCATATTTTTAGGGTTAGAAATAATACTGACTACTGGGTTGCCACTCTGTTAGATGCACGGTACAAGAGTAAATATAGCCAGATGCTCCCCCCCTCCCGGAAAGGAATGCGCGCATGCTGGAGTATCGAAATACGCTTGTAGACAATCTTAAGAGTGGATTTCCAAAAGACAGCAGTGAGGCATAGTGTGCATTCCAGTTGTAGATGTACAACCCCGGGAACATCAAGACGTCATCGTCAAAACATTAGCAGCAGCAGCAGTGTAAGTGACATAAGCAATTTCTGTGAGTCGCTTAACACATTTTTTAGACCAGCCCGTGCACCAGCAGAACAGAGTGGAAGTCTGTCACGTTGTGAATGAATGGAGGGGACGGTGCAGGAGTATCTGAAGCTCAATATCAATGCTATTGGGGGGGGTTTGGACCCTTTTACATTTTGGTCTTCAAAAATGGAAGAGTGGCCTGAGCTCGCCTGTTACACTTTGGATGTTTTGTCATGCCCGGCAGCCAGGGTTCTCTCAGATCGTGTCTTCAGCACTGCTGCTGGTGTCTTGATGAATAAGTGCATCCAGCTGTCCCTTTAAAGTGTACACCGCCTAACTTTCATTAAACTGAACAAGTAATGGATATCCCAAGACTGTTACACCCCAGTCGTAGATTGGGCAGATTAGGCAATGGTGTTGTTTTTAGTGTTATGACACTACATTGATCTTGCGTTATTGCAATCTGTGGTTTGCTCATCTCTATTTTTGATAATCAGCCAATAAAACGTCTACAGCTGAGGGCTGCAGACTGCAGCTGTTGGTTTTATCTGGGCTTGTTGTCAAAAATAGAGGAGACCCCATGCCATTTTTTTAAATTTATCGCACTGGCTTCGCCTGGTGAATACTCCCATCATTGTACACCTCGAGAGCAGGCATAGGACGATGAAAGCAATACTCTCATCAGCCAACACCTGTGACCGGTGGTAACCTTCTTACAGCCAGTCACAGCAAGTGATGCCTCACACGCTGTCATCTATATGACAGCATGGGAACTGCAGTGCTCTGACTGGTGGTAACAAACTTACCACTGATCAAAACTGGTGTTTCTCATGTTGTCACACAGATGATAGCGTGGGAAACACCCAATGTTTGGGCTGCCAAATCAGAACATTCCTGGAAAAGTCCACTTTTGGGGTCCAAGCACGAAATCAAAGTGTTCAGTATGGTGTTCGATATGGACCCCGTTTGGGTTCACCCATCACTAATCAGGGGCTCTCCAAACATGACATGATGCCCGCAGACCATTCCATCAAAATGTGCATTCCAAAATGTCACACTTCCTTTTAGAGCCTTGCCGTGCATCAAAACAGTAGTTTTCCACCATGTATGCGGTATTAGTGTATTCAGGAGAAATTACGCAACAAATTGTATTTTGCTATTTCTCCTGTTACCCTACTAAAAATGCAAAATTTTGGTCTAAAACAACTTTTTTGTGGGAAAAATATGATTTTTTATTTTCTCGGCTCAACGTTAAAAAATTCTGTGAAGCATTAGGGGTTCAAGGTGCTTATGTTATATCTAAATAAATTCCTTGAGGAGTTTAGTATCCAAAATGGGTGACTTATGGGGGTTTCTACTGTTTAGGAACATCAAGCGCGCTGCAAACATGACATGGCTTCTGCTATTTATTCCAGACAATTTTGCGCACCAAAATTTAAATGCTGCTCCTTCCCTTCCAAGCCATGTCGTGTGCCCAAACAGTAATTTTCAACCACATATGGTGTAACGGAGTACTCAGGACAAATTGCACAGCAAATTGTATAGTGCAATTTCTCCTGTTAACCTTATGAAAATGCAAAATTTGAAGCTAAAACAACATTTTTGTGGGGAAAAGTCACTTCAAAAGTGGTCTCTAAAAAAGATTTTGTAAATTTGGTTGGAAAAATGAGAAATTGCTGATCAACTTTTAACACTTCTAACTTCCTTACAAAAAAGTTATGTTTCAAAAATTTTGCTGATGTAAAGCAGACAGACATGTGTTAAATGTTATTTTATTTATGAACTATTTTGTGTGACATAACTGGTTTAAAAGGAATCTGTCACCTACCTTTTCGTATGTAAGCTTCGGCTACTGCCATCAGGGGCTTATTTACAGCATTCTGTAATGCTGTAGATCAGCCTCCGATGCATCCTGAAGATAAGAAAAAGAAGTTAGATTATACTCACCTGGGGGGGCGGTCCGGTCCAATGGGCATCGCGGTCCAGGTCCGGCGCCTCCCATCTTCATGCAATGATGTCCTCTTCCTTGCTTAACGGCGCAGCTCCTGCGCAGGCGTACTTTATCTGCCCTGTCGAGGGCAGAGCAAAGTACTGCAGTGCGCAGGCGACGGGAACGGTCTGAGAAGCCCAACCCCTGCGCTCTTAGAACTTTATGCTGCCCTCAACAGGGCAGATAAAGTACACCTGCGCAGGAGCTGGGAAAGGAAGCAAGGAAGAGGACATCATCGCATGAAGATGGGAGATGCCGGACCGTGACGCCCATAGGACCGGACCGCACCAAACCCCCCCAGGTGAGTATAATTTAACTTGCTTTTCTTATCTTTCAGGTTACATCTGGGGCTTATCTACAGCATTACAGAATGCTGTAAATAAGCCCCTGATGGCGGTGGCCGAAGCTTATATACAAAAAAGTAGGTGACAGACTCCCTTTAAGGGCATAAAAATTCAAAGTTTGAAAATTGTGAAATTTTCAAAATGTATGTTAGATTTACAAAATTTTCACAAATAAACACAAAAAATATGATCCTAAATGTACCACTAACATTAAGTATAATATGTTATGAAAAAAACAGTCTCAGAATCGCTGGGATCCATTGAAGCGTTCTGGTCACTGGTTAGAATTGAAAAAATTGGCCTGGTCATAAAGGTGAAAACATGCTGGGAAGTAAATGGGTTAAAATTACTCTATCCTCCAGGACCTGAATCAGGAGGATTAACTGACAAATGCACATCATCATTATTAAAGTAAAAGAGTAGAGTTTAGCTTCCTCCCATAGTAAATACCGCAGAATCAGGTGGTGGAGTACTCCGAACATAATGAGCAATACAAAAGAAAAAAATGGAGTAGCCATAAATCACCAATGAAATAAGAAAAACAATTTTTGAAACAATTCATTTAAAAATAGTTACCACAAATTACAAATATGTCAGATAAGGAGGAGTAAGGATGGAGAGCAGCAAATAGATCCAGCATTTCAAACAGCACTTAATGTGCAGAACACCTATACAACCAGTCTCAACCACCATGTATAATGAAGAGCAAAATAGCCATAGACATAGCATGAGACAGAGAAAATAGGTTATAAATTATGCTGCTTACCCAAGGTAGGGGAGGATCAGTTTAGCCTGCCACCACTGCTCCGACGCGCGTTTCAAGTATAGCTTTCTCAAGGGGAGGTGTATAGGCTCTGCACATTGAGTGCTGTTTGATATGCTGGATCTGTTTGCTGCTCTCCACCTTTATCCCTCCTTAATTAATATATTTGAAATTTGTTGTAACTTATTTAAGGCAGTTGTTTGACTAAATAAATATATTTTTTAATTATTTAATTGGTGGTTCATGGCTATTCCATTTTCTCCTTTGTTTTTCTGATTACATAACAGGGAAAATGAAAAAAAAAACCTTTGCAAAATGAACTTTCATGGTAGTCACTCTCCACTTACGAGTACCGTATTAGGAGGAGGAATCAGAATCACCTGAGTAATCCCCTATTGTGGTTCTGGATTCATCCTTTCTGTCACAATCCACCTTACTGGCATTGCTGTTTCCACTGGTTGCTCTGCAATGGTCGGTGCTGCTTGCTGCTTTCTCACTCTCTCTCGTCACTTTCCAGTATTGTGATTTGCAGAAAATGCACTCGATACAAATTGTTTCTTTTGAGAAAATTTGCAATTTCAAATTTCAAACTTTCTGCTCATCTCCACCTCCACACTGAGCGTCCTTATGAACTATAATCTCCATACAGTCTGCCCTTATGAACTATAACTGTCACATCTCTCTTAGATTTCTCAAAAATGTATGATCTTAGTGTGAACATACTTTTAGAAAGGGATCATATTGTACCCTACCTGTCCAATGGTAAGTTACTATCTCACAATAGGATATGTCAATACATCTACAGCACTGCAGTTCATAATGATGAAGCTACATTTTCCTTTTTGATCCAAACTGAAAAAAAAAACTACATTTTTTTCTTTATTTATATTTAATTTGATAATTTAACAGTAGAAGTGAAAGGAAGGGTTGTAGAACAGGTATAAGGGAAGGGACAGTAGTGTGGATGAGGACAGGCTGTAGGTGCAGGAGCTGTGATGTGTCCAAGAAAGACAATGGGCTGCAGAGGCTTTAGTGACTGAAGGCTGCAGAGGCTGAGATGAGGCTATGGTGAGACTGTGAAGGCTCAAAGGAAGGTCAGGAAAAAGCCTTATGCTGTAGAGGCTGTAGTTTGAATTTGGACATGTCAAAGGCTGTAGGGTGGCCCAGGAAAAGCTGTTGGCTGTAAGGGCTGTAGCATGGCTTAGGAAAGGATAAAGGCTGCAGAGGCTGTAGTATGGCCCAGGCAAGGCAGAGGCTGTAACGAAGCTCAGGAGAAATCAGAGGCCGTGGTGCAATCTAGGAATGGCACAAAGGTTACAGAGGCTATGTTGAGGCTGTGGTGAGACTGCTTCAAACTTGTACTAAACCCACTGAAAATGCCCCGGAACACATTTGTGTTACTGGCACTTTTGATTGTCAAAACAGATGTGTCATAAAGGTCCTGAACAGACATTGGGACATTTTAAGGGCTGATCCCAATTTGAAATATATGGTGGGACCCACATCTATGATCACATATAGAAAGGGGCGGTCAATTAGATACGATGTGGTGCATAGTTTCTTTAGGAGGAACACTCCAGAGGGCACCTGGCTGAATCGAAAAATATGCAGATTTTTTAAGTGTGGCAACTGTGTAAATTGCAAATGGATGTATCCGTGTAAATCCATTTGTAGGTCTTCATCTGGAAAAATATTTCATCAACGTGATTTTTCTAATTGTAAAAGCACAGGAGTGATATATTTGGCCACGTGTACATGCCCAATCCATTATTTGGTCAATACCAGCAGAGAGGTTAGAAGGCGGGTGGGCACATTGGAGAGACACAAACGGGACAACCCCCGTTGCGAGATCTCCTTTTGCATCTTAGAGGTGGTGAAACCTAACCCAAGGGGAGGTAATTATCATAGACATTTACTTCAGAAGTAGAGTGAACGGATCTTTCGTATGGGATCATTGACCCCCTCAGGTTTAAATGAACAAATCTCATGCCTGTTTCTCTGAACAACCAATGTCATAAGGCCCGCTAATTTGAATATATTTAGCCATGGCTCTTTAAGTATTCTGTTTTGGGATATTCACTTATTATGGTGACCATTTTCTTTTTATTATTATTTTGGCTGGGATGATTAATTTGAATTTAATTTATAGACACTGGCTCCTAAAATATCTTGACATAGTGTGCTCTATCCTTGCTCTTTCTTATCATTCCAGTTTATTGGTTAAAGTAACTATGGTTACATGGTGTGTGTGTGTATCAAATTATCATGTTCTAATATGCGTTTAGTCAGCCATTTGCAATGGGCCATTTGCGCTAGTATCATATATACGGTGAATGGCCTGAATTATAAATATGGAGGAAGCGCATGCGCAATGATGTAGCCTTGCATTCCTTCATGTGGAGCACTTATAGGTCTAGCGCATGAATGTGGGTGTAGCGCATGCGCCGTATGGAGGTCCTTGTGATCCAGGTTACAGTTTCAGAGCATGCGTGTTAATAGAGGTATCACTTCCTGTCAGGTGATCCTGGGTATTTTCCAGGTCATGGACAATAAACCTGACGATGTATATGCCTCGGTGTGCGTTCCATGTTGTAACACATGCACACGAGGTCATTATGGAAGCCGGATCTTCCTCCCCCTCTGTATGAGATATTGACCTTTGAAATTCTACCTGTGAGTAGTTCGGGCGCCATTTTCTAGGAGTCTTGCTGCATTACATTGTATAAAGCTCCTATCCTTTTCTGTGGGACATTGATTAATATGTATGTAGCCTATATTTTTTAATTAGGGGGAAGGTTTCCCCTGATGAGGTTGCACTATATGTAGGGCACACGGAGCCTGTTTGAACACCATGCAATATCATTTTATCCAGCCTCCTGATGAGCCGTGTGGTGAAACGCATAGAGGTCACATGTCATCAAAATGATAAGTACCCTTCAAGAATACCTAAATGACTGCATCATTTGAAACTATGGATTATCAATATGTCTGATGGTATCATTGATTTTTAAGCACCCTTTAAATATAATTACTGAATCCCAAGGTTCATGGATTTAGGGTCTCCCAGGGTCAGCCACCGTTAAGCGGGGATGCCATTTCCGCTGACAAGTAGGGTGCCAACCTCTGCTGTATAGGCAGGGTACAGCGCAGGTGCAGATCAGAGGAGTATACTTTATACTTATCATAACAATTTCTTGAGTATATTATAGATCCATTAGGCATTGTGTTTCACCGCTTTCCTGACTATATATATATTGTTGTTTTCCTACCTGTCCTATTGGGTACTGTCCTCATATGTTGTGAAAGTGTATCAGCTGGCACTTATCTATATGGCACAACAGGACTATAGGGTCAGCCATCATGGTGCGGGGGCGCCATTCTCGTATGGGTTGGATCTAGGGTGCCAACCTCCGCAGGCTAGGCAGACATTTAAGTCAGGGAAAGATTGTTTCAGGGTGAACACAGTGTGCACTTTTAGTGTGGTGTTTGCAGTATTTGTTTGTCCTTTGTTTTAGGAATACTAATAAAGGTTATATTTTATCTATTTTTAATAAGGGCTTTTTCATGTTGGTCTACTTTTTTTTTGTGACAACAGCGAGGAAATGCACAGGTGGGAGAGGTGAAGACAAGTGGAAGGTAAATGGTGATGAATTATGACTATATTCATGTTTACTCTGGCCTGTATGTTGCAGAACTTAAGATGGACAATCAGTCCTCATCAGTTATCCTATTAGAGAAGACTAATTACATTTTAGTCCACAGGTCTTAGGACTAATTTTTTTGTAAATTATTTTAATTCAAGATTTTTTATTTATTTTTTTATACTTTTTTTATATTTTTATTTTTCTTGTAATCAACAGTGAAAAAAGAGATGTGGATTTTCATAACCATATCCGAGTTATTTTTATCCTTCAGGCTATGCAGCAGAGATAGCACTCATGAGATGTTGACAGAGAAGCCTGTTTAAAGCTGTGTCCAGAGAGGTTATGACCAGTAGACTATGCTTTTCCAAATAAATCACTGTTTTGTTGTTTTTTTTTAGCCAGGTCTTCAATGGCCAGTATTCTACATATTTTGGGATGGCAATCAGTCTTCATCAGATGTCTGCGTCTGAAGATGTTTAGGATCATGGCTGTCTATGATTTTAAATGAATTATGGTTAAATGTTTAATATTTTTCTATTTTTTTAATTTTTTTAAATTTTTTAATTTTTAATTTTTTTATTTTTCTTGTAATCAACAGTGAAAAAAGAGATGTGGATTTTCATAACTATATCCAAGTTATTTTTATCCTTCAGGCTATGCAGCAGAGATAGCACTCATGAGATGTTGACAGAGAAGCCTGTTTAAAGCTGTGTCCAGAGAGGTTATGACCAGTAGACTATGCTTTTCCAAATAAATCACTGTTTTTTTTTTTTTTTTTAGCAAGGTCTTCAATGGCCAGTATTCTACATATTTTGGGATGGTAATCTAATCAGTCTTCATCAGATGTTTGAGTATGAAGATTTTTAGGATCATGGTTGTCCATGATTTTAAATGAATTGTTGTTAAATTTTTAATATTTTTCTATTTTTTTAATTTTTTTTTAAATATTTTTAATTTTTCGTTGTAGTTAACAGTAGGGAAAAGGGATGTGGATTTTTACCCCTATAAACAAGTAATTTTTTTTTCCTGCAGACACTATAGCGCAGAGATGGTTAATCTGTACTCACGAGATGTTAACAGAGAAGCTGGTTTAAAGTGGTGTCCAGAGGGGTTATGACCAGCAGGATCATGGTTGGTCTTGATTTTTAAATTAAGTATTCTTAAATGTTTAATGTTTTAAGGTTGCTTTTTTAACAGTTAACAGTGGGAAAAACGGATGTGGATTTTCATAACTATATAAAAGACATTTTTGTCCTGCAGGCTATAGGGCAGAGATGGTTATTCCGTACTCATCAGATGTTAACATAGAAGCCTGTTTAAAGCTGTGTCCAGAGGGGTTATGACCAGGAGACTATGAAAATAAATCAATTTTTGTTGTTTTTCTTTAGCTAGGTCTTCATTAGCCAGCATACTACATAATTTGAGATGGTAATCAGTCTTCATCAGATGTCCACACACTGGAGGAGCTTGTTGACACTTGTGTCTGAAAGTGTTCAGGATCATGGTGGGCCATGCCTTTTAAAATATTATTTTTTAAATGTTTAATGTTTTTTTTATATATATATTTTTGTAAATATTTTTTTATATTTTTTTTATATTTTTTTGTATGAATAGTGGGAAAAGGGTATTGGATAATCCTAACTAAACAAGGTTAGGAGTGGGAGGGATCAAGTATAGGTTGGAAAGGTGTTGAACAAAGAGGTAGGTGGATAAAGGATAAAGTAGGGGTTGAAAACGGAGTGGATAAGGTGAGAGAGGGAGTTGGAAAGGGAGTGGATAAGGAAAACTATATACATATCTATTTTCTGGTTTGTACAGTAAGTTATATGATGCTTTCTGGGATGCTCTCCCTGAATTTGATGGTGATTTCTTTTTTTGAGATGGTTAATTGTAATGTCTGAAAAGAACATAAATACACAAGATTAGTTTTGAGTTTTTAAGCCATAAGGTTTATCAAAGAAGGAACACTTAAAGGGGTTGTCTCAAGTTTTTAAATGGCTAAAATTAGAAAGTTCTTATAAAAACAGATGCAGTTGCAATTTACCTACTATTAAAAATCCTCTCCATTCTCAAGAATGGAGGGATTTTACTTGAACGCTCTATAGTTTGTTGCCTATTTTATCCGACACTCTGCAGCCTTAGAGTGACCGGCTACATAGGTAAGAAGTAGTGATGAGTGAACATGCTCGCCACTAGTCGTTACTCGCCCGAGTATCACTATGCTCAGTGTACTCGGCGAGCATCGAGCATTTCCAGGATTATTTGGCGGTAACTGGTGTCTCCACCCAGTATTTTTGGCAGACTTTAGAGACCCAATCACGCTGCAGGGATTGTCTGCCAGGCCATGAAATGTCGCAGTCATCTTTGTTGTGGTCGTGCAGTGATTGGCTTGGCCGCACAGCATCATCCCGAGTATAAGAGACCTGGCGCCGCCCTGCTCGCCGCATTCTTCTCCGGATTCAGCGAGAGTAGGGAGAGCTGGTGCCGAGATAGGGTCAGAATTGTGGTTTTTAGAGTTAGTGTAGGTCTGCAACTCTTACATCCACAACTCCTGAGAAACCAACAGTCCTTTTTAGGGCTAATTTGTGGGTCCCGATATTGCAGCACTAGGTAAGCAGGGCACAGCATATCCACATCAATGCAAGGCCTGCAGGCACTGTATGTGCGTCCATTGCTCCCACTGCATCCCTCCCAAAGCTCCATAACTGTCTGCTGCTGCAGCTTCTTTACTATATACCTATTCCTTTTTTTTTCCCAAAAATTCACCCCAACAACAAAAAAATATACAGTGTTTTCTGTCAAACTGAGGCCTGTTAAAAAATCATAGTTTGTCAGGCATATGTAGCATAGTTGTGCGTGTGTTTTAAATTCACCAAAAAAAAAGGCCTCATATATTTGCGTGCTCCAAGTTTTGGCATTTTAGGCCGTTTTGCCACTGTTTTGCTGTCTATTACTCTAATTATATACAGCACTATTTGGCATTTAAAAAAAAACAGGCCACATATTTGCGAGTGTGGTATTTCCGTGACATCCCTCATATATCTGCGTGCTCCAAGTTTGGGCATTGTAGGTCGGTGGACCACTTTTTTTGCTGTCTGTTACTCTAATTATATACAGCACTATTTAGCATAAAAAATATAAAAAGGCCACATATTTGTTAGTGTGGTATTTCCGTGACAGCCCTCATATATCTGCGTGCTCCAAGTTTGGGCATTTTAGGCCGGAGGACCCCTTTTTTTTTGCTGTCTGTTACTCTAATTGTATGCAGCACTATTTAGCATAAAAAATATAAAAAGGACACATTTTCCAGTGTGGTATTTCTGTGATAGCTCTCATATATCTGTGTACTCCAAGTTTGGTCATTGTAGGCCGGTGTACCACCTTTTTTTCTGTCTGTTACACTAATTATACACTGCACTATTTAGCATAAAAAAATATAAAAGGGCCACATATTTGCCAGATTGGTATTTCCGTGACAGCCCTCATATATCTGCGTGATCCAAGTTTGGGCATTGTAGGCCGGTGGACCACTTTTTTTGCTGTCTGTTACTCTAACTATATACAGCACTATTTAGCATAAAAAATATAAATTGGGCACGTATTTGCCAGTGTGGTTTTTTTTGGTGACAGCCCTCATATATCTGTGTGCTCCAAGTTTGGGCATTGTAGGCTGGTGTACCTCTTTTTTTGCTGTCTGTTACTCTAATTATATACAGCACTATTTAGCTTCAAAAAATATAAAAAGGCCACATATTTGCCAGTGTGGTATTTCCGTGACAGCCCTCATATATCTGCGTGCTCTAAGTTTGGACATTGTAGGCAGGTGGACCACTTTTTTGCTGTCTGCTACTCTACTTATGCTGTCTGCTACTCTACTTATATACAGCACTATTTTGCATTAATTAACTTCACAAAAAAGCCCCCAAAAATTGAAAACAGTCTGTTATGTCAGGCTGAGGCCTGCCTGGTGTTTGGGTTTGAAAAATCGTAGATTTGCAGGCATACTGATCAGATTTTATTTTGCTACTAATAAATATATTTGTGTTGAGCATTTGAAATAGTGCAGTAGTCCATTTAAAATGGGCAAGGCAAGGGACAAGGGACAGGGAAGTGGACGTGATGATGATGGTGCATGCAGAGGATGAGGCCGTGGCCAAGGTGAAAGTGGGCAACAACAAAGACCCACATCTTCTTGCTCGACCTTCCTGTCCCAGTTTCTAGGGGACCACAGCTCACCACTATTGAAGCCAGAGCAGTGTGAAATGGTTGTTGGTTGGATAGCAGATAACGCTTACAGTCACATAGTCACCACACCACCACCATCGCTTCCACACGGTCAAGTCTGAGTAGCCGTGAGTGTGGTCCGGATATTCCTCACCCTGACCCCCCTTCCTCCCACCATGCCGAGTGCCCTGAGACAACTGGTTCCACACTTTGATACTCTGAAGACCTGTTCAGTTTTCCATTTCAAGATTCAGAACTCTCGGCCGGTGAACTTGGAGTAGGGACAGATGAGATCGCATGTACAGATGCCCAAAGCTTTGACCAGCCCCAGTCATGTGAAGGCGATGGTGGGAAAGTGTCAGAAGAGGTGGAAGATGATGAGACACAATTGCCAGAAAGTCAGAAGGAGGAGCAGGGTGCGTATGTGGAAGACGAGGTGGTGGATGACTATGTGACTGACCCAACCTGGCAGGAGGGCATGCAGAGCGAGGGCAGCAGCACACATGGGGAAAGAGGCATATCACCCCAACAGACAGGAAGCAGTGTGGTGGCCACAGACAGAAGGCGTGTATCCGTTCCCCGTAACACCAACATGAGGGCAGTTGCCATTCCAACTGTTAGATCTTCCTGAGTCTGGTTAATTTTTAAAGACTCTGCTGATAACCCCAAACTGGCCATTTGCTGTGCCTGCCATGCCCGCATCAGCAGGGGTAGCAAAACAACCAGCCTGACCACCACCAGCATGATCAGGCACATGCAGGCAAAGCACCTGACTTTGTGGGCCGAACCCCAGGCTCCAGGACCACTGCCTGCAGGTCACACCACTGCTTCTTCCACTGTTTTGCGTTGAAGCCAATCCCCAGTACACCGTGCATGTGAAGATGCCCCTAGCCCTGCACCTGTTGTGGCCCACAGTCAAGCAGCACCATCATCAAGCCCGTCCATGTCCTTGTCCCAGCACGGCCTTCAGTTGTCTATAACCCAGTCTTTGGAACGCAAGCGGAAATACCCAGCCAACGCCCCACAGGCCACAGTCCTAAATTCTAATATTTCTCTTCTGCTTGTGCTAGAAATGCTGCATTTTAGGCTCGTTGAGACAGAAAGCTTTCTGAAACCTGATGGTGGTGGCCATCCCAAGGTACTCGGTCCCCAGACGCCACTATTTCTCCCGGTGTGCCGTAACGGCATTACACCAGCATGGGTCCCACAACATTACCCATGCCCTCAACAATGCTGTTACAGGGAAAGTCCACCTATCCACGGTCACATGGACAAGTGCTTGTGGGCAGTGACGGTACATCTCACTGACGGCATACTGTGTTAACATAGTGGAAGCTGGGACCCAGTCGGACCTTGGGATGGAACACATCCTCCCCATGCCGAGGATTGCTGGCCCTACGTCAATCAAGGTTACCCCCACAGTCTACAGCTCCTGCACCTCCTCCTCCGTTTCCTCCTCATCTTCATCTTCCATCTGTGAAATCAACACATCTGTCAGAAGCTGGAAGCACTGCAGCACTGCCTCAGCCAAGCGGCAACAGGCTGTGCTGAAGCTAATCTGCATAAGTGACAAACTGCACAATGCAGAAGAGTTGTGGACAGCGCTGAAAGAGCAGTCAGATGTTTGGATGACACCGCTGAACCTACAGCGAGGCATGGTCGTGTGTGACAATGGCTCTAACCTGGTGGCAGCTCTGAGGCAAGATGAGCTCACACACGTACCTTGCTTGGCCCATGTGCTTAACCTCGTGGTTCAACATTTTCTGAAAAGCTACCTGGAGCTGCCGGATCTGCTAGAGAAAGTACGCCATCTGTCTGCCCATTTTAGAAAGTCAGCTACAGCTTCAGCTACCCTTGCCATGCTTCAGCAGCGATTGCAGCTTCCAGCTCACCGGCTGGTGTGTGATGTCCCCACACGCTGGAACTCTACTTTGCAAATGTTGGAAAGGATTTGTGAGCAGAAGAGGGCAGTTGTTGACTACCAACATCAACAAGGCCATCGATATTCAGTTCAGACTCCACACATAAGACCTCAGGAGTGGACATGGATGTCCGACATGTGTACCATCCTCCAAAACTTTGAGGACTGCACCAAGATAGTGAGTGGCGATGACCCCATAATTAGTGTCACCATCCCACTTCTCAGGATTCTGAAAACCTCTCTGCTCACAATTAAAGAGGATGCATTGCAGGCAGAGCATGAGTACATAGAGCAAGGAACCATACAGAGGAATTAAACTCAGCTCAGCCTCATGTCTTCTCAATGTGGATTGGTAGTCAATGAGGAGGAGGAGGAGGAGGAAGAACAGGAGCTACTTTCATACGCTATAGATGGTACTACAAACACAGGTGTCAAGTCATCTGTTCAGCGGGGATGGCCTGAGGACAGGGAAGAGGAGGATGAAGAGGAGGAGGACAGCATGGTCAGTCATCCTGTTGGTGAGGACACGGAAGTCTTGCCTGTTAGCAGTCTGGCACACATGGCTGACTTTATGTTGCGCTGCATTTCACGTGACCCTCGTATTATAAAAATTTTGAATGACACTCATTACTGGTTGGTGACACTTCTAGACTCACGCTACAAGGAGAACTTTCAATCTCTTCTACCAGAGGCAGAGAGGTGTACTAAAATGTTGCCGTACCAGAGGGCCATTGTAGTGGAATTACTTAGAAAAATCCCATGTGAGAACGCTAGCAGCAGACGTCAGAGTTTTTAGTGCCGCTGGTGGAATTATAACAGATAAGCGCATCCGCCTGTCAACTGAAAATGCTGACAAGCTGACTCTTATAAAAATGAACAAGGGCTGGATTGGAAAAAACTTCTGTACACCACCAAGTGAAAACAACAAAACATAACCTCAAACACATTCTCTCTTTTGGGGAGGTGTATTCCCATGCACCTCTTCACAACCACACATGGGTATACACTTCCAGATTTGGTCTGTTTGGTGTTATCCTCCTCCTTATCCTCATCCTCATCATCCAGAACCTCTAGATGACCAGAGTGAACGTGCTCTGTACTGTTATAGGCCGGTGCATTTTGGGGAAGGGGCTGTGATGGCACTATTTTATTTAGTAAAAAATGGACCCCACATTGGGGAATTGGGTATTACATTACATTGGGCCTACTTCTTAACTCTGTCTCCTGCAATGTGTCCTTTAACTGATACTAGATCACCAGGGTGAACATGCTCTGTATGGTGAATTTTGGGCAAGGGGGCTGTAATGGCACTATTTTGTTTAGTAAAAAAAGGACCCCACATTGGGGAATTGGGCATTACATTACATTGAGCCTACTTCTTAACTCTGTCTCCTGCAATGTCTTTTCTTTACCTGCCACTAGATCACCAGGGTGAACGTGCTCTGTACGGTGAATTTTGGGCAAGAGTGCTGTGATGGCACTATTTTATTTAGTAAAAAAAGGACCCCAAATTGGGGAATTGTTTGTCAGCTCGTAACCTCCATTACAAGTCTCAGAGACCCACACCCCTACATTGGGCCTACTTCTTAACTCTGTTTCCTGCAGTATTTCTTCCTTACTTCCGACGACATGACCTGGGTGAATGTGTTCTGTACTTTTATAGGCCACAGAATTTTGAGCAAGGAGGGCTGTGATGGCAATAGTATATTTTTTAAAAAGGTACCCCCCCATTGGTGAAACCAGATCCTTGTTGGCAAAGACTTCACAACATTTGTGTACCTTAAAGAGCTCAGTTGAAAAGCTCCTTTTTGTGTTGCCTGGTTGCTCATATTGGACACAATAGACTTCATATAAAGTTGATAAAGCATTGCTGTTAGTTTGGCTCAGTAGTTCATTAAAAATACAGCTTTGTCCACCATATTAGTTCCTCTCCTTGAGAACGATAACTTTGGCTACCTAAAATATACAAATGGTGAATATACAATTGGCGATTTGGAATTCAGATTAAAATACTGTATACCGAATGCATTCAGACAATCACATAGCTGCATTTCTTGTAAAACATTTACAGATGTGACAGACAATGCTCATAGTGACACAATATTGAGAAATGTTTGTTTATTCACTTCACAAACAGTTCTAAGCCTCTATATGTTTGCTGTTTGTCATTGTAAAACATTAAGGTTTACTGAAACTCTGCCTGTGGTGGTTTGATCTAAATCCTTGTGGCTTTTATTTTCTAGGGGTTTATGGCCCCTCTTCTGATGACTCCATGATATCTCAGCTTCATACAACCTTGAAACCTGACCACTTAAAGGTGTGGGTGAAACTAGAGTTACTACATAGTGTAAATCACTATATAAGACCAGAGAAACATGACTAAGACAGATGCCAAAACTGGGGTACATGTACATGTACAGTGTGCTGATACCTGCATAATTGGGGATGTCCATGCAGTATAGGTAATCTCCCAGGGGTTCTCTGTCTTGGTGTTGCTTCTCTGATATTCCAGACGGATGATGTTTAAAAGCCTCTTGGTGATGATCTAAGTATACTGTATGTAGTTAATCTTCATATATACGTAATCACTATATGTATTTAATCCTTATATGTACTTATTAACCTTTGTATGTTAACATATACAAAAGTGTACTCACACTATTCAATCATACTATTCCTTGAATTTTGTAGTTTGCAATAAAATTGCGTTGTATTGCAAGTATTAGCCTTAATTAAAGCCGTATCTGAACCTTAGTGTTCAAAACATGGCAAATAAAATTGCCAAATTCTCCTGTAAATAATTCTGCAAAGAGGGAACCATCATACCATTAAAAAATATGAGTGGATTTTCATGGGCCCATCCAGTATGTGGGTTACAAGGCGTAATGGGGTGCATATGACAATGCAGCAGGGCTGGCCTTGCTGCCAATGTGTAAAACAAAGGAGTACGGGAGTACAAAATGAATATTGTGAAGTGGATTCACCGGCCTATAACAGTACAGAGCACGTTCACCCTGGTGATCTAGTGGCAGTTAAAGGAGAGACATTGCAGGATACAGAGTTAAGAAGTAGGCCCAATGTATTGTCATGCCCAATTCCCCAAAGTGGGTTCCTGTTTTTTATTTAAAAAAAATTGTGCCATCACAGCCCCCGTGCCAAAAATTCACCATACAGAGTGGAGCGCCCCCACACCGCCGCAGGGCCGAGGGGTACCCGGAGCCGGGCCTCTAGGTCTCAGTCCTGGGGTTGTCACGGTAGCTAGACCCGGTCCGTGGCCCTGTCTGTTAGTGGGGGACATCCGGTGCAATAAGTGATGTTGTAGCGGTGCAGTTGTGGGGTGCAGGTCGCGGTAAATAACGAGGACACCAGGTTGCAGTCTCTTTACCTCTTTACTGAAGCTCTCTGGGTCCTCAGTCCGGAATACGGCTCACCAGGCTGCGCAAGTCCGGCCGGTCCAATGGCACTTCCAGAGCTCTCCTTGCAGGTGGAAATCGGTGCCTTCCTTCTAGCGCTATGTGTTGCAGTCCTTCCCTGCTGTGCTTACGGAAAGTACCCCACAACTGTTGTGTCTGTTTCTCGTGTTCCCTCACAACAACTTAATTCGCAATGATCTTCCTCGTCCCTCCAGATACTATGGTAGGAACGCACCCGTATGACGGGGAGGCTCGGAGATCTTCCGGGACTCTATCTGCGCCCCTCTCCTGTTGGTACCCCCCTTTGCCTTCCTGGGTGATGCGTGAGACAGTCCGCCTCAAGCTAACTGCCCTGCCGTAGGTCTGAGGTATGGCTTGAAACTCTTTACCTCCTCGGCGTTCCGGCCACCGGTAGTGCGCCTCAGTAAGGTGCTGCCTCTTTCAGCACAACCCTCACTGGTATCTCCTTTCGCTTGATTTCGTTTCTCACTCAGCACAATCTATCTCGCTTCTTAGTCCTTCCTTGGGCACCGCCGCTATGCTGAGCAGGCACGGTCCCTTTACGTTCTTTCCATGCCAAGCCTCTGCCAGGATCCCACCCCTGGCAGAGACCCTACAGTCTCTCCCTTCACAACACCCTCTGCCACCAGGTGTTGCTCCGTTCAATCCCGTCAGCGTTCTCCCTAACTTCCTGCCTGACCCCCAGTTTACCCACTATGGTGGGGAGTGGCCTAATGAATAGCACCCTTAGCTCCCCCCGGAGGCCCAGCTGTGAAATGTATTGGTGACTGTGATACCTGCTCAGAGAACTCCTTCCGTGCCATCGAACGCAGCATGGCCCCCCTTAGTGGCTGAACCATGCTACTGCAACGACCAGGACTCTGGGGCGCTGCACTCCCCCCTGGTTAAACACAGTACTCCGGGACTGGGAAGAAAAACAACAATACAGGTTAGCAAAAAGACATACAATTTTGTTGAGTGCAAATAACAATAAGTATACTTAAGTAGGCTTCCCTTTATGGGAGGTGAGGACACTTGTAACGTTACAAACATAATTAACCTTATAATTTACAGAGTATAAATAACTTCTGTTACCCAACCGGGTATTCTATTTAGTGCAATTTTTGAAATAATAACTTAACATTGCCTTTAAGAAACTCACACTCTTAGTCTATCAAAGGCCTTCCTATAATCACATTATAAGGCATTTCAACTTTACATTCTCCTTCTTGTGAACCTGCAGGACCGCCTGTCCCTACGGCACCAGCCCTACTGCCTCTCCTTTCTTCTACAGGACCGCCCTGTTCAGCCAGGGCCTACTGCCTTTCGCTACTATACACAGTATAGACATAACATTCCTTTCGGTTGAAGAACTCTGAGCCAGCTCTACTCGGCCCCTTTAAGGACTCACTCTCTAACCCCTACGGGTTCACTCTCTGTCCTTAGCAATAAAGTAACTTTTCAATGGGGACGCAGGGTTTACCTTCTATCCTCACCCTCATTATTACTTCTCTTACTTTCAACTGTGCAGACCTCTACTTCTACCCCTACGGGCTCTCTGCATCTTTCCTGTCTTCAAAACATTATTCAAATTTCACATTTTAACAAATTCAACACATATAACTTAGCATGTAAAACAGTTACATTTCTTTTCAAGGCATCATTATGGCATTACTGTTCTGCAACAGTATCTCTCTCAAGTTCAGTTTCTCACATCCCCTTTAAGAGGAGACCAAGTCTTTCTAAGGTAGCTCGTCTTCTCAGCCTACCAGTCCCATGCAAAGTTCCGGTCCGGTATCTTCACAAAGTGTCTTTAACTAGGACCAGTAGGAACAGTTTCTTCGCAAAGTGTCTTTGGCTCAAACAAATAGGGCAAATATCTTCGCAAAGTGTCTTTGGCTAAAACCAGTAGGGAGCACCTTTAAGAAGGTGCAAACTATTTACAAGGGAAGTTCGAATCATGCACAGTCCATGATTTCTGCAGTTCTTTAAACTTGTGCAAAAATTTTAGGAAAGGAAAACAAACAAAGAGGATCCCGGGTGAACAGAGGGATCCATTAACCCTGGGCGGGTTTAGCAGCAACTTAAAGGAATAAAAGACAAACAGTAACTATTTACATTTTCCATGGTATCGAGGTTTATTCTTTTTCTGGTGGCTCGGGCTCCTGAACCCCGGCCACTGTAGCACGGACACCAGCGGCAAGCTCCGCAGGGACCACCTGGTCACCTGCTGTCTGAATTTGAAGCCTAACTCTGTCGGCAAGTTCAGGAGCTGCTACAAAGCGTACAGTAGAAACAGTAACAAGATCTGGCAGCCCTGGATTGACCACAGTTGGGGCCGCAGGTGCCATTCTCTCAGACTCGCATCGCTGAACTTTCCGGGCACGCCATCCTTGTGTGTTCCAGTGGCGGGTATATGTCACCTGATCCCCCTCCCGGAGTGGTTCACCTTCTCGATCACAGCAGGGGGTCTCCACATCGTAGCCGGCAACGAAGATGCCAGTAGGTAGACCCGACTCCCAAATGGAACCCCACCCCTTCTTTGGGTGGAATGCCGCCACCGTCCCTCGCCTGACAGCATCCGTCCCATCATAGATCATTTTTTTGCTCTGCAGTTCCCGTCTTTTAACTTCGGTGCGCTGTCCCCAATGCTGGAGCACGCATTGTTTGTATTGGTCCCAGGTAAGTATCGCAATAGTGAGACCTTCCATTGGAATCCCATCCTGCTCGACCCAGGGAACATCCCATCGGAACATCACCCCTCCTGGGTCCATTTCTATGGGCTCTCCCCACCTGGTTGTCAATGGTGGTAACAACTTCCCCAACGCACCGGGGGTGAGAACCGCTCGGTCGATTGTAAACGCGGGGTTACTGTTGTGGGGAGGATCGGTCGGGAGAGCAGAACCGTCCAGGGGAGTAGGGGCGCCGCCCATACCTGCGCCTGATGTGGTTCCATCGGTGCCGCTCCGGTCCGTTAACAAAGACGCTGGAATCTGCTGCAGCCCGGACCGGGGCTCCTCCAATGGGATGCTCGGATTCGGCTCCGCTGGCTGTGGTTCCTCCTCCTCTAACTCCGAGGTCGGGATTGGTGAACGTAACTCCGCTGTCGGGTCCGCAGGCTTCCGGTCCATCTCCGGTGAAGAAGGGCAGGCCTGAACCACTTCTTCCTCGCTCAGGCACTCGCCGTTCATCATCGCTGCCTGATAGTCGGTGGCAGTGCATGCACCTGACTCCGCCATTTCTCTGAGGTCGGGCTTCTCCATCACCCGCTTCCCGCCGTTGCATCTCAGGGGGTTGTCTTCTGTTTTGGGGCAGGTCATCTCTTTGCAGCCAGAAGTGCAGGGGGCGGTAGCCATTTCTCGCGCCACACTGAGAGTCTCCGCCCATAACACACCCTCCTTCTCCTGGGGTGTAGCAATGGCGGCGCCTTTTGGCGGGAACTTCTGGCGGCCAATGGCGCAGCACAATCTTGCAATAAAGTACAGTAAATCACAGTCTCTAGGCACACATGACCTGATTCTTCAGGCTTAAGTAGATCCTGTTCGTGACGCCAAGTTGGAGCGCCCCCACACCGCCGCAGGGCCGAGGGGTACCCGGAGCCGGGCCTCTAGGTCTCAGTCCTGGGGTTGTCACGGTAGCTAGACCCGGTCCGTGGCCCTGTCTGTCAGTGGGGGACGTCCGGTGCAATAAGTGATGTTGTAGCGGTGCAGTTGTGGGGTGCAGGTCGCGGTAAATAACGAGGACACCAGGTTGCAGTCTCTTTACCTCTTTACTGAAGCTCTCTGGGTCCTCAGTCCGGAATACGGCTCACCAGGCTGCGCAAGTCCGGCCGGTCCAATGGCACTTCCAGAGCTCTCCTTGCAGGTGGAAATCGGTGCCTTCCTTCTAGCGCTATGTGTTGCAGTCCTTCCCTGCTGTGCTTACGGAAAGTACCCCACAACTGTTGTGTCTGTTTCTCGTGTTCCCTCACAACAACTTAATTCGCAATGATCTTCCTCGTCCCTCCAGATACTATGGTAGGAACGCACCCGTATGACGGGGAGGCTCGGAGATCTTCCGGGACTCTATCTGCGCCCCTCTCCTGTTGGTACCCCCCTTTGCCTTCCTGGGTGATGCGTGAGACAGTCCGCCTCAAGCTAACTGCCCTGCCGTAGGTCTGAGGTATGGCTTGAAACTCTTTACCTCCTCGGCGTTCCGGCCACCGGTAGTGCGCCTCAGTAAGGTGCTGCCTCTTTCAGCACAACCCTCACTGGTATCTCCTTTCGCTTGATTTCGTTTCTCACTCAGCACAATCTATCTCGCTTCTTAGTCCTTCCTTGGGCACCGCCGCTATGCTGAGCAGGCACGGTCCCTTTACGTTCTTTCCATGCCAAGCCTCTGCCAGGATCCCACCCCTGGCAGAGACCCTACAGTCTCTCCCTTCACAACACCCTCTGCCACCAGGTGTTGCTCCGTTCAATCCCGTCAGCGTTCTCCCTAACTTCCTGCCTGACCCCCAGTTTACCCACTATGGTGGGGAGTGGCCTAATGAATAGCACCCTTAGCTCCCCCCGGAGGCCCAGCTGTGAAATGTATTGGTGACTGTGATACCTGCTCAGAGAACTCCTTCCGTGCCATCGAACGCAGCATGGCCCCCCTTAGTGGCTGAACCATGCTACTGCAACGACCAGGACTCTGGGGCGCTGCAAGAGCACGTTCACCCTGGTCATCTAGTGGCAGGTAAACGACACATTGTAGGAGACAGAGTTAAGAAATAGGCCCAATGTAGGGGTGTGCGTCTCTTAGACTTGTAAAGGAGTGCCTGGCCTGATAAGCATTCGCTCATAGGTGGTTAATTATTTAAAAAATTTTCATGTGGATCCTAGACACCCTTTCCCAAAAATTGACTTTCTGTAGCAGCAGGGAACAAGTGAACCCTGGTGTTCTAGTGGTGGAATATGAGGAGACATTGCTGAAGGCCTCATTAAATCCTAGGCCCAATGTAACGGATTGTGTCTCCTACACTTGTAATGCCCAAACACTAAGTGCATGGGCTGACAAACATTTCCCCATGGGGGGGGATTTTTCTAAAAAAATTGTTTACAGGCATCATAAACACCTTGCAAAACTGTAAAGTGGTTTCCTACACAGTTGCTGCTGGGAAGGTGCAGGTTTGTAGTAAAAATATGGTGGACGAATCGTTGGAGGAAGTGACCAGGAAAAGGGGCATGGTGATGACAGGAATGGGAACGTACATGATTAATAACAGCGGTGACTATGGGAGGTATGAGATCCAGGATACAGCCTACAATGATTAATCGTTTAGTCACCACCAATTACCAGAATGCATTTCATGCCCATCAGAAGATTGGTGTAACAGATGCGCGTGTTTGACTCGGCCTAAAAAAAGTCGTTCAAAAATATGTTGGCAAACAAAAGACGCATGTGTCTGTTTAAAGGGCAAAGTGCAACATGTTCGTGATATGCTGAATTATAGAAAGCAGATCAGTGTTGGAGGAAAACCAAACAAACTTATGAATGCTTGTGAAAAACTATGTTTAAAGAGGAGTGCACAAGGAGGGGGACAAGGCGGGTCATCTCCTTTCTAGAATAGTGGCGGCACAGAGAGACTCCACATATATAGTTGCTTTGAAGGGAAAGGATGGGTCTGAGCATACTGGTTGCATGGAAATTTTGGAGGTGATGACGGAGTATTATTCGGATCTTTCTAAATCGCTGGTACAACCAACGGTGGAGGAGGTGGATGGTTTTCTAGCAGAGGTTCAGCTTCCTAGACTTTCTACGGTTGTCAGGGAATTCTTGAAGAGATTTTGGAGGAGCTTGACGCCGCACTTGTCTTTATGCCTAATGATAAAGCCCCAGGGGTGGATGGTATCCCAGGGGAGGTGTAATTAAAATGTAAAGAGGTATTGCTTCCCGCTTTGTTGGAGGTGTATGCTGCTGGTCTGGTGGAGGGGGAATTGTCGCGGTCCATGCCTGAGGCAATAATTGAAGTGTTGCCAAAACAGGGTAAGGATCCGACGGATCCGGCTTCTTATCGCCCAATCTCATTATTAACCATAGATATCAAAATCTTGGCCAAAATCTTGGCTAATCGTCTTAACAAGGTGATAACGACACTAATAAACTGGGATCAGTCTGGTTTTAGTTTAGTTCTACAGCATGTAATCTTAGACGATTGTTTCTCAATATGCAGGTAAAGTCAGACAATATGGGTCAGAGGGTTGTGGTGTCTTTATACGCCACTAAGGCTTTTGATAGTGTGGAATGGCGGCATTTGTGGGTGGTTATAAAGGCTATGGGTTTTGGCGAGAGATTTATAATTTGGGTGCAATTGTTATATGCCTCTCCAAGAGCCAGGATATGCGTAAATAGGCTCTTGTCGAGGGATTTCCCTTTGAATAGGGGACGCGGCATGGGTGCCCCTTGTCTCCTCTCTTGTTTGCAATGGCTGTTGAGCCCTTGGCGGCGGCGATACGGAGGTATAGGGACATAAAGGGATTTAGATACGAAAACTATGAAGAAAAGATTTCCCTGTACGCGGAGGACGTGTTACTGTTCATGAAAGATGTGCAGTAGTCTTTGGGGGCTGTTATGAACAGCATTAAAAAATTTGGGTCTCTTTCCGGATTATCTATTAATTGGGATAAGTCTGTGTTGTTGCCAATGGACGCGGCGGCTCCTCTGACACTAGACACTGGGGTTCCCTTAAGGGTGGTACATGAGTTTAAATATCTGGGCATCGTGGTTTCGGGCAAAATAGAGGACTATTTGCGGCTCAACCTGACTCCCTTGCTTGGGAAGTTCTAGCAGAAGATTTGGGGCCTGGAAGAAACTATTTATGTCGGTTGCATGAAGAGTAAATTTGATCAAAATGACACTTATGCCTCAGGTCCTCTACATATTGCATAATGCTCCAGTGTGGCTGCCTCAGAGTAAATTTTATAGGATCATTACTCTATTTAGGGACTTAATTTGGAAGGGTAGCCTGGCGCGCATCAAATTGGAACATCTGCAAAGGGCAAAGGATGAGGGTGGTCTGGCGGTCCCCAATCTATGGATTTACTATATAGTATCTCAATGCCAGCATATGGAAGGTTGGGGAGAACCGGAACAGAGCACTTAAGCGGGGATAGTCATTGAACATGCGGTAGGGAAAGGCACATTGTTAGCCACTCTGGAAGCAGGCAGATTTAGAATTAACCCCAAGGAATTCCCAACAATAGCTATGATGGGGAAAGTCTGGCAGAAAATTAAGTATTGGAAGGGAGTAACAGAATTTATGAGATATACGCAGATTTGGTTTGATCCTAGGTTGGCAGAGCTCATGAGATTGGGGGGGTTCAGTCAGTGGAGGCGCATTGGCATTTGGTTTGTGTCTCAGTAGCTTGATGGGGATGTTATTAAAACATTCGAGACACTTAGGACTGAGTTTCCTTTGTCCCAGAAGATGTTCTTTCAATATTTTCAGTTGAGATACGCCTTAAATTGTCAAAAGGAGGGGTCGCGCGTGATTCTGCAGTCCGATAGCTTGTTGAATCTTATCGGGCCTCAGAGGAGTACGAGGGGGTTCATTACCTTGATGTACAGGGGTCTGATGGATATCTTTTTATTGAAACATCTGTTAAGGCTAAAGGAAAAATGGGTGGCGGACGTGGGTCCTTTGTCGGAGTCCCAGTTGGAGTCTATACTTCAATACATCCCCAGGGTGTCCTTGAGTGGGGCTAAGAGGGTGTCGGAGTTATACCTGTGTATAGGGTGTACAGTACCCCGGCATGGATGAGGAAGGCAGGACTGAGAGGTGACTTAAAATGCCCTAGGTGCGTTGAGGATGATGCAGATTTGATACATATGATGTGGTCGTGCGCTCGCCTCCAACCCTTTTGGGTGAAGGTGCTTAACTTGATCCAGGAGGTGACAGGGGTAAATGTGGTGTGTAACCCGCTGACTTGCCTTCTGGGTTGTATGGATGATATTGCTACGGATGAATGTGTAAGGTTGATTATTGCAAGATTGTTGTATGCTGCGAGAAAACTTATTGCGATTTACTGGTTGGATGAAAAACTGCCAGGGAAAAAGAAATTTATTAATAAAATTAATTTTATTTTACTTATGGAAAGGAATATCTACATCAAGAGAGGTCAGAATACAAAATTTGAAAATGTGTGGGGCGGATGGATGGATTACCCAGGCGTGGCGTCTGCTGAGTTATTGCAGAGTAGAATGAGGGTCGTTTAGTTGCTTCTGGAGCGACTTTTACATGTACTGTTGGACAATTTTCAAGAGGTGATGTTGTCAGTTGGTTGTATTGGATAATGGGTAAGGGACTGGGGTGAGGGAGGGTTGGTTATGGGGTAAGGGTCCTGTTTTCATAAAATGAATACAAAATGATTTGATTCTAAAAAAGAGGAGTGCACTGTCCGTAACTATAAACACACCCGTGGCACAAGCTTCTTTATCTTCACCCACACATATT
Organism: Ranitomeya variabilis; assembly: GCF_051348905.1. NCBI lineage: Eukaryota > Metazoa > Chordata > Amphibia > Anura > Dendrobatidae > Ranitomeya > Ranitomeya variabilis. Next base: position 68,277,306 of record NC_135239.1, on the reverse strand, counting down.
ACCAATATTATCCAAATGTCACAGTCGAAAATTATTTGTTGTAGTGTAATGAACACTGTTAAAGGAATGGCACTAAGCGTAGATAACCACGACCCTGGGAAACACCAGATTTCCTCTTTACAAGATATGGACGATGACGGTATTGATGACGACTTTGAAATTAATTTACCACATCCACACCAAGAAGATGAAGATCACAGTTGCAAAAAACGTGCATAAAAAGGCCGTGAATGTCTGGAAAATAATTTTCTCTTGGGAAAACTTTCCCTCTTACTAAAGTGGTACCGGATGATGCATACACAGCTCTCATGTCTATTTAGCCTGATATGGTTGAAAGATGATGTATTCTGTTTTGTCCATGTCCACTTTTTGAAAGCGAGCATAAAAGAAGGATAAAATAGCGGCAAGATGTGTGATTTTGGTCAGTGAGGCCGTAATGTCAGGTACAGATAGTTAGATCTGCATGTCATCGGTGTACTGATGATATTGCAAACCATGCCATTACATCAGCTGTCCCAGGCTGAAGGTGTAGATGGAGACGAGTAGGGGTCCTAGAACTGAGCCTTGGGGAACACCGAAAAGACCGTGGTCGAGGTGAGGAGGTGGTGTGGGAGAGGGAGACTGTTATGACCTGGTGGTTTAGGAGCAACATGGGACGTGCTCTGGAGGAGGTGGTACCTGTACTGACCGCAATACCTGAGCCTACCTGAGCTTAACACACACACTAGAAGTAGCCGTGGGATGTTTCTGTCACTCCCTAGACACCTCGTCACAGCCGGAGGACTAACTACCCCTAAAGATAGAAACAGGAAAGCTATCTTGCCTCAGAGAAACTCCCCACAGATTAGACAGCCCCCCACAAATATTGACTGTGAGTGGAGAGGGAAATGACATACGCAGAATGAAACCAGGATGTAGCAAAGGAGGCCAGTCTAGCTAGATAGATAGAACAGGACAGAATACTGTGCGGTCAGTATTAAAAAACTAGAAAAATCCACCACAGAGTATACAAAATCTCCACACCTGACTAAAGGTGTGGAGGGTAAATCTGCTTCCCAGAGCTACCAGCTTAACTGAATAAATCCATACTGGCAAGCTGGACAAGAAAAAACATAGAAAGTGCAGAACGATTAAGTCCAGAACAAGTGGACTGCAAAAGAACAAAGCAAGGACTTATCTTTGCTGAACTGGTCAGAATATCAGGGAAATCCAAGCAGAGATGTGAATCCAAGCAGGAACCATTGACAACTGGCACAGGCTGAAGGATAGAACCAGGTTAAATAGCCGAGCCAGAAAGACAATCAGTGGAAGCAGCTGCTGACTGCTAATTCCAAGGAGCAGCAGTACCACTTAAAACCACCGGAAGGAGCCCAAGAGCAGAACTCACAACAGGAGACACTGAATGTCCCCGTAACACCCTGGTTGTTTTTTAAAGACTATGCCTATAACCCCAAGAAGGCCATTTGCACCAATGGCCAGGCCCGCATCAGCAGGGGTAGCAAAACTCCCATCCTCAGCACCACAAGCATGATCAGGCACATGGCAGCAAAGCACCCGACTTTGTTGGCTGAACACAAGGCTCCATGAACAGTGTCTGCGGGTGATACCACTGCTTTTTCCAATGTTGTGCTTGCAAACAAATCCCCTGGTCCATGGTGCATGCAAAGATGCCTCATGCTGTGCATCTGCAGTTGCACATAAACTCAACTAGCACCATCAACAAGCATGCCCACGTCCTTGTCCCAGCACAGCGTTCAGTTGTCCATACCCCATTCTTTGGAACGCAAGCGGAAATAAGCAGCCAATGCCACAGTACTAAATTCACACATTTCTCATCTAATTGCACTCGAAATGTTGCATTTTATGCCCGTGTGAGACCTAAGCTTTCAGTAACCTTATGGTGGTTACCATCACAAGGTACTCATTACTCAGCTGCCACAATTTTTCCCTGTCTGCCGTCATGACATTAGACAAGCAAGCACATATCCCACAACATTACCCCGGCCCTCTACAATGCTGTTACAGGTAAAGTGCACCTAAACACGGACACTTGGACAAGTGCATGTGGGCAGGGATAGAACATCTCACTGACGGCACACTGGATTAGCGTAGAGGAAGCCATGACCCAGTCGGACATTGGGAGACCATGTTGCAGATGTATGGAGACAGGTTGTGGAAGGCTTTGTCTGTCATAGTTAGGGTTTTGAACTGTAGCCTCTGGGCAAATGGAAGGCAATGAAGGGCCTGGCAGAGAGGAGAGGCTGGGGAATAACAGAGGGACAGTTGTTTTACTCGGGCATCAGACATTTGGATAGATTGGAGTGGTGCAAGAGTGATAGAGGGGAGGCCAGAGAGTAGAAGGTTGCAATAGTGTAGGTGGGAGATCATGAGGGTGTACGCAAACATTTTTGCAGTTTCTTGGAATGTACGGATCCTGGAAATGTTTTTGAGTTGTAGTGGCCAAGGGCTTGGATATGTATCTTGAAAGAGAGGGCAGAGTCGAGGATCACCCCGAGGCCCCGAACATGCGGGTCTATTTGTACCGGAGTGCCGTCCCGGCATTACACAGGCACGTGTCCCACAACTTTGGAACTTGTGGAAACCAAGCCCTGGTGCCGGCACTCAGGAGCGGAGCTGTGCAGCTCCATGTGTTCCTATGCGGCCGCACGCTCCGCTCCTCAGTGCCGGCTCCACAGCTTGGTTTCCACATGCGAGATACGGACGTGTGACTCGCATGTGGAAATGAGCCCTGAGTCAGACGCTGGGACCGATGTCTCCGCTGAGCAGGTTCCAGTGCAGCTGGAGAGGAATAGGAAACCGCAGCAGAGATAGCTTGAGATTCCCCTGTGCAGAGGTGGCAACTCGACACCTAACACAAATATGTGCCCTTTTTATATATTTTTTTAATGCTAAATAGTGCTGTATATAATTTCAGTAACAGACAGCAAAAAAAGTGGTCCCCCGGCCTACAATGGCCAAACTTGGAGCATGCAGATATATGAGGGCTCTCACGGAAGTACCACACTGGCAAATATGTGCCCTTTTAATATTTTTTTATGCTAAATAGTGCTGTATATAATTTCAGTAACAGACAACAAAAAAAGGGGTCCACTGGCCTACAATGCCCAAAGTTGGAGAACACAAATATATGAGCCCTTTTTCGGTGAATTTAAAACACAAAAAAAAATGTGGCAGGAGACTAGCACACACAACTATGCTACGTATGCCTGACAAACTATGTCAGGGCCTCAGTCTGACAGAACAGACTGTATATATATTTTTTTTTTGGGGGGGTGAATCTTTGGAAGAAAAAAAAAAATCCAACTAGGTATATAGTAAAGAAGCTGCAGCAGCAGCAGACAGTTATGCAGCTTTGGGAGGGATGCAGTGGGAGCAATGGACGCACATACAGTGCCTGCAGGCCTTGCACTGATGTGGATATGCTGTGCCCTGCCTGCCTAGCGCTGTAATATCGGGACCCACGAATTAGCTCTAAAAAGGACTGTTGGTTTCTCAGGAGTTGTGGATGTAAGAGTTGCAGACTTAGGGCTCCTTCTCACTTGCGAGAAATACGTGCGAGTCTTGCATGTTAAAACCAAGATCTTGCATGTGTTGCTATGCAGCCGCACGCTCTGCTCCAGAGTGCCGCCGCCAGAGCTTGGTTTTAACATGCGAGACTCTCACTTATTTTTCCCAAGTGAGAAGTAGCCCTTACACTAACTCTAAAACCACGATTCTGACCCTATTTCAACACCAGCTCTCCCTACTCTGGCTGAAAAAGGAACAGAATGCGGCGAGCAGGGCGGCGCCAGGTCTCTTATACTCGCGATGATGCTGTGCAGCCCAGCCAATCACTGCACGACCACAACAAAGATGGCTGCGGTGTTTCATGGCCTGGCAGAAAATCCCTGCACCGTGATTGGGTCTCTAAAGTCAGCCAAAAATGCTGGGTGGAGACACCAGTTACCGCTGAATGATCCCGGAAATGCTCGCTGCTCGCCCAGTACACCGAGCATAGTGATACTCGGGCGAGTAACGAGTAGTGGCGAGCATGTTCACTCATCACTAGTAACTATACATTATCTATATCAACATAGCTTATGAGAACTAACCTGAAAATCTTGATAGAATGTTAACACACACAGCGCAAAACATCCAAAAGCGATGTACCATAGATATTTTAAAACTTGATCAAAGATCTAAAATTTTTAAAAACAGTAGATACAGTTACATACGGGACTTCATAGCTATTCTTGTTATTGGTTGGAGGATGGAACAAATGTGGATGCTTTATAATGGTTTTAGAGGAATACATTTTTATTTTTTATTATAGCTATATTGGTAAGATCTGTTTTATTAGCTTCAAAAATTAAATAATAGTGGCAACCTGCAGCCACCACCAGGAGGAGCTAACTGCATATATGGGGTGCTGTAAAATTCTGCATGCAGAGAGCTCCTCCTAGTGGCGGCGGGCAGCTACTAAACAGTGTCACACAAATTAGATACAAAAGTTCTGTACAAGACATATATGGATTATATAGCAGTATTAAAATAAACTTACCAACGAGCATCTGGGGTTTTTACATACTGAGAATAGCAGCATCATAGAGATGGAATAAACTGAATGTGGGTGTATAAAGGAAAAGTAACGTCATCCTATACCTATGGAGCTTTATCTAATGACTAAACTAAACCTACCCAATACTAAAGGCCCCGTCTCACATAGCGAGATCGCTAGCGAGATCGCTGCTGAGTCACAAGTTTTGTGACGCAACAGCGACCTCCATAGCGATCTCGCTATGTGTGACACGTACCAGCGATCAGGCCCCTGCTGCGAGATCGCTGGTCGTGTCGGAATGGCCTGGACCTTTTTTTGGTCGTTGAGGCCCCGCTGACATTGCTGAATCGGTGTGTGTGACACCGATCCAGCGATGTCTTCACTGGTAACCAGGGTAAACATCGGGTTACTAAGCGCAGGGCCGCGCTTAGTAACCCGATGTTTACCCTGGTTACCAGCGTAAATGTAAAAAAAAACAAACAGTACATACTCGCCTTTCAGTGTCCAGGTCCCTTGCCGTCTGCTTCCTGCTCTCACTGACTGCCGGCCGTACAGTGAGAAATGAGAGCACAGCAGTGACGTCACCGCTGCGCTCTGCTCTCGCTGTACGGCCGGATCTCAGTCAGAGCAGGAAGCAGACGGCAAGGGACCTGGACACCGAAAGGCGAGTATGTACTGTTTGTTTTTTTTGGTAACCAGGGTAAACATCGGGTTACTAAGCGCGGCCCTGCGCTTAGTAACCCGATGTTTACCCTGGTTACCCGGGTGCTGCAGGGGGACTTCGGCATCGTTGAAGACAGTTTCAACGATGCCGAAGTCGTTCCCCTGATCGTTGGTCGCTGGGGAGAGCGGTCTGTGTGACAGCTCCCCAGCGACCACACAACGACTTACCAACGATCACGGCCAGGTCATATCGCTGGTCGTGATCGTTGGTAAATCGCTTAGTGAGACGGGGCCTTAATGCTACTCAGAGGATCACTAGTGTCAGATCACACATGATCTTGGCATAGGTATACTTACCAACACTACTGTTGATCTACAATAGATGTTTCAGTAGCACCCCCCAAACCCTGCTCAGGAATGGGCACAAATCTGTGGGTCCTCCCATGTAAACCACCCCCATATTAGCATAAGACAGCCTAATTTTGTACCCTAAAGATTGTGAAAGTTCTGGTAAATGCAGGGCAATTGTGCATATGTCTAATGCCCAAAGCTGAAGGTCTGTGGAAATGCAGCTGGCAGATGATCACCACCAACTGTAGAGACTCTGGGATTGTCCAGATCCCGCCAGCCACCTTTGCTCCCGCACAATGTGTCCCACTCACTTTCATGAAACGTGCCATAACCGGTTAGATATCAAAACTCAAAATATTGTATATAAGGGGCTATGTGTGGGCTCATACTGTATATAAGAGGCTATATGTGGGCTGATACATTATATAGGAGGGTTAAGTGTGGGCTCATAGGGTATATAGATGGATATCAATATACTTAATGATGCTCAATATTAAGTGATACAATTAATATTAATATAACATAATTAATATGTTAATATGAATATTGAGCAGAATTAATTTCAGTTTATTGGTTTGGACCTCCACAACCTCCACAACATTCATGGTCTGTCATGTGGCCCTTTGGGATAATTATGTGCCCACCCCTGCAATCGGGTATGCTTTGAACCCACAGTATCCTGCAGCATTTCTATTATGTGTGCATTTACCCTGACGGAGGACATGGGAGATATGTGGCTATTGACTAAGAATACCATTGTACAGGTGCATTATATAAAAAGGATACATAACAGTAACGCAATGTTGAATGTTACTGCCAGGACCAGTCTGACGCCATTAACATGTCTGGAGCTGCAAGATGTACTTAGCAAACAAATAGCTTGGAACAGAATGTAAATGGCTCCAAAGGTATATGTTATGGTCACTGCCAGCAGGTTAATCATCAGAAGCGATTTTGTCTGCAAAACAAACAGGTACAGTATATTAGATTAAAAGAAAATCAAACATAAGCCTTAGCGCTTCACAGGAGGACAAAAATGGCAGCAATCTATGGCTTCCATTGCGACCCATCAGAAACCCACAATTCTGGAAGCATTTAGGGGCTTAAACCACATAACCAACTTTTAAAACAAGTTGTACCACTTTTATTGTCCCCACAGGGCTCCCTATACAGCAAGGTACCACACATAATATAATGCCACCATAGTGTCGATCATACTGTATGATGCTGTAAGAAGAAGTACCAGACCGGGGGTACCTGTCATGTGCCGGGTCCGGAACTGTCGGGGCTGTCTCCTCTGTTGTCCGGGGGAGAACTTAGAGACCCGGATTGACCTTTGCATGACCTTTGGCTACTAAGAAAAAGCCTGAGCGCACGTATAAGCAGACAGACTTGGTGGGAAGAGACAGTGCGCGGCAGGGACAAGAGGGTGCTCCGACTACTGAGCACCGGAATAGCACAGGCACGCGCTCGTGCTTCTCTGCAGTAACTCACAAATACTGTGACCAGTATCTTGCCGTGTGCCTGCTGGCTCCTGCGACCCGAGGTGCTAGACGCTCTGGGCCTGTGAGTAAAGGCCCCGTCTCACTAAGCGATTTACCAACGATCACGACCAGCGATATGACCTGGCCGTGATCGTTGGTAAGTCGCTGTGTGGTCGCTGGGGAGCTGTCACACAGACCGCTCTCCCCAGCGACCAACGATCAGGGGAACGACTTCGGCATCGTTGAAACTGTCTTCAACGATGCCGAAGTCCCCCTGCAGCACCCGGGTAACCAGGGTAAACATCGGGTTACTAAGCGCAGGGCCGCGCTTAGTAACCCGATGTTTACCCTGGTTACCAAAAAAAACAAACAGTACATACTCGCCTTTCGGTGTCCAGGTCCCTTGCCGTCTGCTTCCTGCTCTGACTGAGATCCGGCCGTACAGCGAGAGCAGAGCGCAGCGGTGACGTCACTGCTGTGCTCTCATTTCTCACTGTACGGCCGGCAGTCAGTGAGAGCAGGAAGCAGACGGCAAGGGACCTGGACACTGAAAGGCGAGTATGTACTGTTTGTTTTTTTTTACATTTACGCTGGTAACCAGGGTAAACATCGGGTTACTAAGCGCGGCCCTGCGCTTAGTAACCCGATGTTTACCCTGGTTACCAGTGAAGACATCGCTGGATCGGTGTCACACACACCGATTCAGCAATGTCAGCGGGGCCTCAACGACCAAAAAAAGGTCCAGGCCATTCCGACACGACCAGCGATCTCGCAGCAGGGGCCTGATCGCTGGTACGTGTCACACATAGCGAGATCGCTATGGAGGTCGCTGTTGCGTCACAAAACTTGTGACTCAGCAGCGATCTCGCTAGCGATCTCGCTATGTGAGACGGGGCCTTAACATACGCGCACCGCCTAGGAAAGACCGGGTGACTCATCAACAACTGTGCGCTCAACCCCCGGTATACATCTCCCGTGCTACGTTAGGCTCCATTAGTGTTGAGGACTGTGTTGCACCCTGTGCAGCATACCCCACACCAAGGAGCCAGTTAAAGACGTCGACGATAAGCTGCTGCCATGGGGATTCGACTCAAGGACACGTACAGGACAATACCGGATCCATCCCGCGCTGACCACTGTACCTATTGTAGACTCTTCAGTCAGGAAGCCATCAGACTGATAAGTTAACTCTTGAGAACTGTTGTTATCTCCATTATCCACTTTACCCCACACCGTATACCAAACTGTTAAACCCCAGTTTTACCCTACCTCCTCCCTGCATGAAGTATACCCCTGTTCCAGGAAGCCAAGTTAACTTTTGCTCTGTCTGTTGTCTGTTACTGTATCCCACAACCTGCTCACAATGCCCCCACAAACTTTCTCACTACACTCTATGATGCCCTCCCTATTCTCACAGTATGATGCCATCATAAACCCCTGCACTCAGTATGATGCTCTCTACAAATTCCAAAAACACTGTATGATGCCCCCACAGAACCCCCATCACGCAATATGATGCCCCCCCACAAGGTATAATGCTGGAACAGTATACAGTATCAAACAGACATCTTTGCTATATTGTCACTCATCTCTACTATACTCTTAGCTCTGCCATACACCCAATCATCATTGATTGACACACACTCAGCCCTGCTACACACTCAGCCCTGCTACACACTCAGCCCTGCTACACACTCAGCCCTGCTACACACTCAGCCCTGCTACACACTCAGCCCTGCTACACACTCAGCCCTGCTACACACTCAGCTCTGCTACACACTCAGCCCTGCTACACACTCAGCCCTGCTACACACTCAGCCCTGCTACACACTCAGCCCTGCTACACACTCAGCCCTGCTACACACTTATTCAGCCCTGAAATACACACACATGTACGCACTGCAGAGTATACATGTACGTCTCACTTTGGGACAGGGTTAAAACTCTGCACCCCTATAGCTACCATAGCAACCAGTCAGTTTTTAAATGTCACTGAAATACTAAAACACCTAAATCAGGAAGTTTGAATTGAATGGTCCTTAAGAAGCAAACCAATCCAATGCAAACATTTTACCTAACAAATCTGATTCTTTGCATTAAATAACTGTTCTTTTAAAGTTATTTTTATTATTTACTAACCAGAGTTAGGACAGTGATGGTCAATCCAAGGCAGGCGGTGAGTCCGATGGCCAGGAGTCCCCTCTGGTACCAGGTGTTGTGTTTGGAATCTCTGGATGGAGCATCTGGTACTTATATACAATAAGTGCCATGACAGAGGCTGAAACAACAAACAAAAACGATTGGTTCAGACCCAAAACAGGAGTCATAAACGAGAACATGTAAGACCACATATCATCACATCTGATAGGGAGGAAAGAAAGTGGCACGAGCACAAAAAAAATCCAAAATATATGCCTATGTCTATGAAATTCAGTTCTACTTACATAGTATCGCACATACAACCATGGTGACAATTAGGAAAGGGGATCTGGGGAAGTAGCTCCCCAGCAAACTGCAAAAAAATACAAAATATTGTGAATGTTACATTATTCTATCATATTGCACCTAAATTCATTAATACCTTTGAACATTGTATTCCACTTACCTGACGCCAGTATAGATTCTTAGATATCTAAGCGTATATGATATTACCAGGCCAGCTGTTGTCCACAATACTAACAGTATTGGGAGAAGTTGTAGGCCTTTCAACTCCATCAGTGGAGGAAAAATGAACAACAAATAAAATGAGAATAAACAAATTAAATAAAATGAAGAAAATAAAAAATCAAACAAAATGAAGAAAATAGAATGAAGTTTTGTGTTAACAAACGAAGCTGCTTGTGAACGCCTTCTGTATGCACAGAAAATGAGACTGTCGGAATGTTGGTGCCAGTTTAGAACCCAGTGGTGATGTCATCAGAGCTTAGTGATGTCGCAGTAGAACAGCTGGTGAGTCTAAACTGGTTGAAATCTGTTCTCTCTGCTCTAAAGCAATCGAACCAGTGATGTCAATTCTATTATATATTAACCCCTTCACCCACCCGGGCCATTTTCCATTTTTACATTTCTATTTTTTGCTCATCTTCTTCCCAGAGCCATTATTTTTTATATCAATATGGCTGTGTGAGGGCTTGGTTTTTGTGGGACCAGTTGTACTTTTGAATGACATCATTGATTTTACCATATAATGTACTGGAAAATGGAAAAAGATTCCAAGTATGGTGAAATTGCAAAAATAGTGCAATTCCACAATTGTGTGGTTTTTTTTTTACCATGTTCACCAAATACTAAAAACGACCAGCCAATGTGATTCTATAGGTCATTGCAAGTTTATAGATACCAAACATGTATAGGTTTGATTTTATTTAAGTGATGAAAAAAAAAATCTAAATTTGCTTTAAAAAAAAATTGCGTCATTTTTAAAGATCCGTATCTCCATTTTTGGGGATCTGGGGCCTGGATGAGGGCTTATTTTTTTGTATGCTGAGCTGACGTTTTTACTGATACAAATTTGGTGTAATCTTTTGATCGCCCGTTATTGAATTTTAATGCAATGTTGCGCCAACCAAAAAAATTAATTCTGGCATTTTGATTATTTTTCTTCTTACGCCGTTTACCGATAAGATTAATTCTTTTTATATATGGATAGATCGAGCAATTCTGAACACGGCAATACCAAGTATTTGTATTTTTTTTAGTTATTTCATTTTGAATGGGGCAAATGGGGATGTTTTAAACTTTCTTATTTTTTTATTTTTTAAATAATTTTAAAAACATTTTTTTATTTACTTTTCACTTGCTTCAATAGTCTCCATGTAAGGCCGGGGTCACACTTGCGAGTGTGATGCGAGAAACTCGTGCGAGTCTCTCGCATCAATATACCTGGCACTGCCGCCTGCACCCGGGACCGGAGTGTGCGGCTGCATGTATTTCTATGCAGCCGCACACTTCAGTCCTGAGTGCCGGCGGCCATGCCGGGTATTGATGTGAGAGACTCATGAGACTTTCTCGCATCACACTTGCAAGTGTGACCCCGGCCTTAGAGTAGAAGCTGTGATCAACCAATCGGCTGTGCTACACACAGCAGGGCTTGAGCCCTGCACTTTGTACAGAAATGCTCACTTGCTATGAGCGCCGACCACTGGGCAGTGCTCATAACTATCTGGCCATGACAAAGACAGGGGTCTCGTGCAGACCCCGGGTTGTCATGCTAACCCATCGGCGACCCGTGGTGGGGATGGGTGGGGTTTGTGACACTTCCAGCGCAAGCATGTTAAATGCCGCTGTCAGAGATTGACAGCGGCATTTAACATGTTGACATCCGCAGGCGGATCTCAATTAGGGTCAGATGTTACAGCATAGTGGTTTGTATTTTAGGAAATTCTATCTCCACCTCCAGCTTCCCTGCGTATATGCACATGTGGCATGTCTTTCTAGACCGCAGCATGTCTACTTATCTTGCAGAGACGCTCAGTCTCCGAAAGATAAATAGCACCGTCCATGGAAACATACCCTTATATGTCAACCTTCCCTTAATTTGTAACTGCAATTACATTTTAAGTTTCTTGCAACAGGAGAGTATTATGCTGCCCTACATTTAGAGCTTCTCCTTGGACGCACAACCATCTCCAATATTATGAAGCACATCTGTACACAAATATGGGATGGCCTTAAGGAGAAAGTCATGCCGGAGCCAACCCCCGAACACTGGGAATGCATTGTAAATGGGATATACCAGACTTGTCAGTTCCCAAATTGTCTGGGTGCTTTAGATGGGAAGCACATCCGGGTCAAGAAGCCGCCAAACTCAGGGTCCCAATATAACAATTATAAGGTTATTTTTTCAGTAGTCTTGTTGGCAATAGTTGACAGCCAATACAATTTTATAATTGTAGATATTGAAGCCTATAGAAGAACTGGAGATTCTCGCATCTTCAATGGGTCGGTGGCTTAAGACCAATCAAATGGGTGTTCCACCGACAAGGAGTCTTCCTGCTTCATGTGGTCCACCAATTCCTTTTGTGATAGTCGCTGATGAGGCTTTTCAACTCACGCGCTATGTTATGAGGCCTTGTCCTTGGCGGAGTCTTGACAAATGTCTGAGGATTTTTAATTACAGACTAACGAGGGCACGGCGTCTGTTGGAATGTGCGTTTGGCATTTTGTGTGCAAAATGGAGGGTATTGCTTAGTGCCCTCCAGTTAAGCAAGCAAAATGTGGACATTGTAATTAAGGCATGTGTAATATTATACAATTTTACACAAATCTATGATTTGCGTGTGTCTGAGAATGCTGAGGCAGGATTGCCAAATAGCCAAAATGTCAAATAGCCCAGGCTTTGCCCAGAGGCAGAGAGCTTTCAGGCCTCAGAGTGTGGGAAATTATGACGGATTATTTTCTTACACCTGAGGGATCCATACCGTAGCAAAAAAATGTTGGGCCATGATGTTTTTTTTGTTGTTTTTTTTCTGATGATGCTGATTACAATAATCATACCATGTGTTCATTATTTTGGCTTAGCACAATGCCTACATGTTTTTTGGATTAATAAACACACATTTTGCTTCTTCACGATAACCCCCCAGGAAGAAGCAAGTCGCGAAACGCGCGTCGGTGCTCAGCTGCTCGCACAGGTCATGTATTGCTCGGCACCTTAAGCCCTTCTACCATTGTTTGCATTATATATACTATGCTTTTTTTGCTCTCCACTACATCTAGCACTAAAGCACTTTCTTACCGTTGCTTATTTATTGGGCATTTATGCACTAGGCATTTTTATAAGTCAGTGGAGGCTACGTACAGGAGCACTAAGCATTTTGGCAGATTTAGGCAAGATACTGATATACTGTATATGCTTCAATGAACATTTGGTTTATATGTGATATATTTCCATTGAATCTACCCGATAATGTATGAGGAATTTGTTATTATATTCAACCAGATTAATTATTTATAAAGCACTTGGCTGTTTTTTACATAGGTTTAAAGATTTAAATTTTTCATGAAATCTGGTAGCATTATATGCAAGTTGTTGTTTTATACTCCTATTCAATGGATGGTGTGGTAGATATATTTATCATACAGTGGGCTGTCCTTTGTGTACTGAACATCAATTTATAATTATAAAGGTGCTGATATATATATTTTTGGATACATGCTAGTGTTGGCAGTCTTTGTCTGTGTTCCCTCTTATATGTATTTTAATGTTGTATGTAATAAATATTGGAATAAAATTGTTTATTTGATTCTACATTTTGGCGTTTGACTTCCTTATGAATCTTTGGGTTATAATTAGGAAATAATTGGTGACAAATTTAAGTCCAGGAGGCATCCTTGACAAGGCGATTTTGATAGTTGGAGTCTCGAGGATCCCAAAGTTTGGGGCGCTCCTGGACTAAAACCAAGAGCTTCTCCACATTAATTGAACGTGACATGGCAGGTGTGTCTGTAACATATACTGATTCCTGACAGGTGGGTTATGGAAGCCTGCCAACACTTCCCTGTATGTGACTTCCTGTCATGGAATGATTTGTGTATTTTGGATATAATTATCTAACTACAATCCATAAAAGTGGATGGCATACGCATGGTGCGAGTGCTGTGCGTTTTTTCTCTTGCACCCATTGACTTGCATTGGCGAGTCTTGTCCGAGATATGCAGCAAATCGCAGCATGCAACAATTTTTTTCTCAGTCTGTTTTCAGCTGAGAAAAAAATCGCAGATGAGATGTAACCCATAGAATAACATTGGTCTGAGTACAACCCGATTTTCTCGCAAATGGGTATGGGCCCTTAGTTTGTAAAATGTTGTCACTTATGGGGGGTTCTGGTACCTCTTGGGCTCTGCAAATGTGACATGGCACCCTCAAACCAGTGCAGCAAAATCTGCACTGTAATATGGCGCTCCTTCCCTTCTGAGCTTTGCACTGTGCCTCAAAAGTAGTTTTCGATGTCATATAGGGTATCGGTGAACTCAGGAGAAATTGCAAAACAAATTTTGGGGTCCATTTTCTCCTGTTACCCTTGTGAAAATGCAAAATTTGGGACTAAAAGAACATTTTTGCTGGAAAAATGTGATTTATTTTTTTTTCACGGCTCAACATTATAAACTTCTATGAAGCACCTGCATTTTCAAGGTGTTCACCACATATCTAAATAAGTTCCCTGAGGGGTCTAGTTTCCAAAATGGTGTCACTTGTGGGGTTTCCACTTTTATGGCATATCAGGTTTTCTCCAAACGTAACATGGTGTCCACTAATTTTTCCAGCAAATTTTGCATTCAAAAAGTCAAATGGCGCTCCTTCCCTTCCAATACCTATCGGGCGTCCAAACAGTGGTTTTCCCCCACATATTGGGTACCGGCGTACTCAGGAGAAATTGCACAAAAAATTGCATGGTGCAATTTCTCCTGTTGCCCTTATGAAAAAGCAATATTTGGAGCTAAAAAACATGTTTGTGGGAAAAATGTGACTTTTTTTGCTATTTTCACAGCTCGACGTTCTAAACCTCTGTGAAGCATCTGGGGTTTTGATCTATATAAGTTCCCTGAGGAGTCTAGTTTTCAAAATGGTATCACTTGTGGGGGGTTTCCACTGTTTAGGCACATCAGGGTTCTCCGAACATGACATGGTGTCCGCTAATTATGCCAGCAAATCTTACATTCAAAAGGTCAAATGGCGCTCCTTCCGTTCTGAGCTCTGCCGTGCACCCCGGCAGTAGTTTCCCCCCACATATGAGGTATCAGCATGCCCAGGAGAAATTGCACAACAAATTGTATGGTCCATTATCTCCTGATACCCTTGAAAAAGTAAAAAAAATTGGGTCTAAAATAATTTTTTTGTGAAAAAAATTAAATATGTATTTTTTCCTTCCACATTCTATTAATTCCTGTGATGCACCTGAAGGGTTAATAACTTCTTGAATGTAGTTTTGCGTTTTTAGAATGGTGTAACTTTTGTCAAGTAGGCTGCTCAATGTCACTTCAAATGTGATGTGGTCCCTAAAAAAATGGTTTGGTAAATTTTGTTGCAAAAAATGAGAAATCACTGGTCAACTTTTAACCCTTATAACTTCCTAACAAAAAAATAGTTACAGTGGGGCAAAAAAGTATTTAGTCAGTCAGCAATAGTGCAAGTTCCACCACTTAAAAAGATGAGAGGCGTCTGTAATTTACATCATAGGTAGACCTCAACTATGGGAGACAAACTGAGAAAAAAAAATCCAGAAAATCACATTGTCTGTTTTTTTATCATTTTATTTGCATTTTATGGTGGAAAATAAGTATTTGGTCAGAAACAAAATTTCATCTCAATACTTTGTAATATAGCCTTTGTTGGCAATGACAGAGGTCAAACGTTTTCTGTAAGTCTTCACAAGGTTGCCACACACTGTTGTTGGTATTTTGGCCCATTCCTCCATGCAGATCTCCTCTAGAGCAGTGATGTTTTTGGCTTTTCGCTTGGCAACATGGACTTTCAACTCCCTCCAAAGGTTTTCTATAGGGTTGAGATCTGGAGACTGGCTAGGCCACTCCAGGACCTTGAAATGCTTCTTACGAAGCCACTCCTTCGTTGCCCTGGCGGTGTGCTTTGGATCATTGTCATGTTGAAAGACCCAGCCACGTTTCAACTTCAATGCCCTTGCTGATGGAAGGAGGTTTGCACTCAAAATCTCACGATACATGGCCCCATTCATTCTTTCATGTACCCGGATCAGTCGTCCTGGCCCCTTTGCAGAGAAACAGCCCCAAATCATGATGTTTCCACCACCATGCTTTACAGTAGGTATGGTGTTTGATGGATGCAACTCAGTATTCTTTTTCGTCCAAACACGACAAGTTGTGTTTCTACCAAACAGTTCCAGTTTGGTTTCATCAGACCATAGGACATTCTCCCAAAACTCCTCTGAATCATCCAAATGCTCTCTAGCAAATTTCAGATGGACCCGGACATGTACTGGCTTAAGCAGTGGGACACGTCTGGCACTGCAGGATCTGAGTCCATGGTGGCGTAGTGTGTTACTTATGGTAGGCCTTGTTACATTGGTCCCAGCTCTCTGCAGTTCATTCACTAGGTCCCCCCGTGTGGTTCTGGGATTTTTGCTCACCGTTCTTGTGATCATTCTGACCCCACGGGGTGGGATTTTGCATGGAGCCCCAGATCGAGGGAGATTATCAGTGGTCTTGTATGTCTTCCATTTTCTAATTATTGCTCCCACTGTTGATTTCTTCACTCCAAGCTGGTTGGCTATTGCAGATTCAGTCTTCCCAGCCTGGTGCAGGGCTACAATTTTGTTTCTGGTGTCCTTTGACAGCTCTTTGGTCTTCACCATAGTGGAGTTTGGAGTCAGACTGTTTGAGGGTGTGCACAGGTGTCTTTTTATACTGATAACAAGTTTAAACAGGTGCCATTACTACAGGTAATGAGTGGAGGAAAGAGGAGACTCTTAAAGAAGAAGTTACAGGTCTGTGAGAGCCAGAAATCTTGATTGTTTGTTTCTGACCAAATACTTATTGTCCACCATAAAATGCAAATAAAATGATAAAAAAACAGACAATGTGATTTTCTGGATTTTTTTTTCTCAGTTTGTCTCCCATAGTTGAGGTCTACCTATGATGTAAATTACAGACGCCTCTCATCTTTTTAAGTGGTGGAACTTGCACTATTGCTGACTGACTAAATACTTTTTTGCCCCACTGTATTTTTGTGCTGAGGTAAAGTAGACATGTGGGAAATGTTATTTATTAACTTTTGCATGTGACGTGACTCTCTGAGTTAGGCCGGGGTCACACTTGCGAGTGCAATGCGAGAAACTTGCGCGAGTCTCTCACCTCAACACCTGGCACTGCCGCTGGCGGTTCAGACCGGAGAAATACATGCAGCCACACACTCTGGTCTCGAGTGCCAGTGGCAGTGCCGGGTATTGAGGCAAGATACTCACGCGTGTTTCTCGCATTGCACTCGCAAGTATGACCCCGACCTTAAGGACAATAAAATTAAAAGTTTGAAAATTGCTAAATTTTCAAAATTTTTGCCAAATTTCCATTTTTTTCACAAATAAACGTAAGTCATATCAAAGACATTTTACCACTATCATGAATTACAATATGATCAAAGAAAAAACAATCTCAAATAATCAAAGAATAAGTGGGATCCATTGAAGCGTTCCAGAGATATGAATGAACTCATAAGTTGAAAGTGGTCAGAATTGAAAAAAATTGCCTGGTCAGGAAGGTGAAGGGGTTAGAAATGTGAAAAAAATTAAAATTACCCCCTTTTGGCTAATCAACAATTATACTATAAAAATACAAATATTTGGTATTGCTGCATTTGTAAAAAGTTTGATCTATTAAAATATAAAATAAAGTAAACCAATGGGTAAATGACGTAATAAAAAACTGAAAATGACAGAATTAAATATTTTTGGCCACAGTAACATTGCAATACAATGCAATAAAAGGCAATCAAAACATTGTATCTACCCCAAAATGATATCAGTGAAAATATCAGCCCTCACACAGACCCATATCTCAAAAATTGAAAAAGTTCTGGGTCTCAGAAAATGGTGGCAAAAGCAATTGGTATCTGCATAATTGTACTGACCTGGAGAATCATATTGCCTAATCGGCTTTACCGTATAGTGAAAATGGTAAATAAAAACCCAGAAAACAATTCTAGAATAGCACTGTTTTTGCAATTTCCCCACATTTGGATTTTTTTTCCCGCTTTCCAGCGCATTGCTTGATAAAATGTTCAGTGTCATTCAAAAGTACAACTCGTTGCACCAGGCCTTAAACAGTTATGTGGATGGAAAACTAAAAAAAGATATGGCTCTTGGAAAAATGGGAAGAAAAAATGAAAACGGAAAAAAGGAAAATAGCCTTGTCAAGAAGAGCTTAAATCTTCCCATTAATTTGAAAATTGTGTAAGGTCACACACTAAGGGGCGTAGATCTAACAATTTATGTGTTTTGGGCACATTTTGATGCATGTGTATTTGTGACAAAATTTGCAACTTTTTAAAATCCTATGGCGATTTTTAGAAAGAGAGGTAAAAGCAGGGGTGCCACTAGTAATCCATAGTAAAAATAACAATAATCTTTATTTATATAGCGCTAACATATTCTCCAGCACTTTACAAATCAACAGTTCATATACAAATCATAAGTAACAACGTTAACGATAAACACAATAATTAAAGCAAAACAAACTATTATATTTACTATACTTTACCTGGAAATTAGCCTAAATTAGAATTTAAAGACTTGAAGTTTTGGTGCACAGCAACACCAAGATGTAGAAAATTTATTCTGAAGCGTGAACCTTTTACTTTTACCTTTTACTAAATTTGCTGCATTTTATTCCAATGCATTTTATTTCGAAAAACTTAGACTTAGACTTAGAAAAACGAAGTCTTAGTAAATTTCTATTTTCATTTCTGAAATATCCAGTTGACATTTTTTGTACATATTTTAAAGTGCAGTGTGTTCTGTGTTATAAGGTGTCAGTGGCATACACTATTTTGGTCATGTCAGTACATTGTAGATACATTTTGACAAAACATTTACATTTTCTTTTATAAAACTGGTGCCAGGTTTGCACACTTATGCTTATTTAATTTTGCAATATTTTATCGCTCAAGCAGAAAGCACATAAAAATGACACTTCATGCATTATGTGCTTTAAAGAGAACCTGTCACTAGGTTTTTCCCATACAGCCTACGTCCACCACCTTTCAGCCCCATGTGACAACATTCTAAAATGCTGTATAAAGTACAGCAAATAACCCTGCAAGGCAGAAAAAGACCTTTTGTTATGTCACGTACGTGGTGTCTGGTCCAATGGTCATTCATTTACTTCATCCTGCGCCTCCTCTCTTCTTGCATTGATGTCCTCCTTCTGTACTTCGTGTGGTTGATGCTTTCTACGTCAACCACACTTTTTCCCCTTCGTGTTCCTGCGCAGGTGTACTTTTCTCTGCCCTGATCTGCTAATGCACGAGGAAAGGCCAAAAGAGAGCCAGCACCTGCAAAGCCCTCGACATGGAGAAATGCGGCTGCGCAGGAGTACGAAGGGGGACACTGTGTGGTTGATGTAGAATGCAAAATTCACAGGAAGCAGAGAAGGAGGACAGCATTGCAAGAAGAGAGAAGGCGCTGGAACTAAATCAGAGATGCCCATAGGACTGGACAGCCCCATAGTTGAGTATAATTAAAGTTGTTTTTTTTACCTTGCAGAGCGAATTGGAGGCTTGGTATTTTTGGTGAACCAGATTTTCCATATCCTTCAGCATTGTGGGTATATTACATCATCACCACCCAGAATAAAAAAAGGCAGTGATGTACTTTAGGGGTGAGAGTTAACAGGGAGTGCAACTTCTAACTTAGATAGAGAATCATTCATTGTTTGTGGACCATTTACACAGAGGGACAAATAGTGATATTCATTTCTAATGTCTTATATTTTAGGATGTCACTTGTAGTGTTGAGCGATACCTTCCGATACTTGAAAGTATCGGTATCGGATAGTATCGGCCGATATCCGAAAAATATCGGATATCGCCGATACCGATACCCGATACCAATACAAATCAATGGGACACAAGTCTCGGAAGCTATCCTGGATGGTTCCCAGGGTCTGAAGGAGAGGAAACTCTCCTTCAGGCCCTGGGATCCATATTCATGTAAAAAATAAAGAATAAAAATAAAAAAATATGGATATAATCACCCCTCCGGCGGACCCTGGACCTAGCGGTGTTAACCGGCAGCCTCCGTTCCTAAGAATGAGCGAGTGAAGGACCTTTGATGACGTGGCGGCTTGTGTTGTGAATTCTGTTTGTGGGCTCCCCCGGTGGTGTTTTATGGTAGTGCCACTTATTTGCCTTCTTCTATCCTTGATCACCTGTTGACACCCATTAGGGGAGTTTCCTATTTAAGGCTACTTGGCTGCTGGTCTGATGCCGGCCAACAATGTATCAGTAGCATTCTGTTGCATTCTCCTGCCTCAAGATCCTGTTCAGCTAAGTTGAATTTTGTTTCTAGTTTATTCTATTTTTGTCCAGCTATTTGCAATGTGACTCTCTGTAGCTGGAAGCTCTCGTGGACTGGAATTGCCACTCCAGTGGCATGAGTTGTCACTGGAGTTTTAAAGTAATTTCAGGATGGTGTTTTTGAGTAGTGTTTTGAAGTTGACCGTGAAGTGACTCTTTCCTGTACTTCTGCTATCTAGTAAGCGGACCTCACTGTGCTAAATCTGCTGTTCATCCTACGTATGTCTTTTCCTCTTGACTCACCGTCAATATCTGTGGGGGGCTGCTATCTCCTTTTGGGGTTCATCTCTGGAGGTAAGGCAGACCTGTATATTCCTCTGATAGGGGTAGTTAGATCTCCGGCTGGCGCGTGGTGTCTAGGGCATCGTAGGAAACACTCCCCGGCTACTTCCAGTGTCGTGTCAGGTTCAGGTCACGGTCACTTTAGTTCCCATCACCCGAGAGCTAGTCCGTTGTTATTTTGATTTCCCTGCCATTGGGAAAATCATAACAGTTTGGACCTCCCAGCATCTTTTACTATTCATAATGTTTTTCATCGGTCATTGTTGCGGAGGTATGAGGTGCCGGTTGTTCCGTCTGCTGATCCTCCTGCTCCTGTGCTGGTTGAGGGTGAGTTGGAGTATGTGGTGGAAAAGATCTTGGACTCCCGTGTTTCCAGACGGAAACTTCAGTATCTGGTTAAGTGGAAAGGCTATGGTCAGGAGGATAATTCTTGGGTGACAGCATCTGATGTTCATGCTCCTGATTTGGTTCGTGCATTTCATAGTGCTCACCCAGATCGCCCTGGTGGTTCTGGTGAGGGTTCGGTGCCCCCTCCTTAAGGGGGGGGTACTGTTGTGAATTCTGTTTGTGGGCTCCCCCGGTGGTGTTTTATGGTAGTGCCACTTATTTGCCTTCTTCTATCCTTGATCACCTGTTGACACCCATTAGGGGAGTTTCCTATTTAAGGCTGCTTGGCTGCTGGTCTGATGCCGGCCAACAATGTATCAGTAGCATTCTGTTGCATTCTCCTGCCTCAAGATCCTGTTCAGCTAAGTTGAATTTTGTTTCTAGTTTATTCTATTTTTGTCCAGCTATTTGCAATGTGACTCTCTGTAGCTGGAAGCTCTCGTGGACTGGAATTGCCACTCCAGTGGCATGAGTTGTCACTGGAGTTTTAAAGTAATTTCAGGATGGTGTTTTTGAGTAGTGTTTTGAAGTTGACCGTGAAGTGACTCTTTCCTGTACTTCTGCTATCTAGTAAGCGGACCTCACTGTGCTAAATCTGCTGTTCATCCTACGTATGTCTTTTCCTCTTGACTCACCGTCAATATCTGTGGGGGGCTGCTATCTCCTTTTGGGGTTCATCTCTGGAGGTAAGGCAGACCTGTATATTCCTCTGATAGGGGTAGTTAGATCTCCGGCTGGCGCGTGGTGTCTAGGGCATCGTAGGAAACACTCCCCGGCTACTTCCAGTGTCGTGTCAGGTTCAGGTCACGGTCACTTTAGTTCCCATCACCCGAGAGCTAGTCCGTTGTTATTTTGATTTCCCTGCCATTGGGAAAATCATAACAGGCTTGTGATTGGTTGCGTGACCGCTCATGTGACCGCTCACGCAACCAATCACAAGACCGCGACGTCATCGCAGGTCCTTCACTCGCTCATTCTTAGGAACGGAGGCTGCTGGTTGCAGCGGCTACAACCAGGGCGCGTCAGAGGGTGAGTATATCCCTAGTTTTTATTTTTATTCTTTATTTTACACATGAATATGCATTCCGATCCCGATTCCAGATATCGCAAAAATATCGGAACTCGGTATCGGAATTCTGATACCGCAAATATCGGCCGATACCCGATACTTGCGGTATCGGAATGCTCAACACTAGATGTCAGCAATCATTATATACAGTATAATGTCCCCCACATAACCCCACACAGAATGATATCCACAATAGCCCCCTATCCAGGAAGGTCATCACAGCCCCGGTATAATGTCCCCCACAGTGCCCTTAAAGTATTGTCACCACATTCCCTCATATGCTAAGCTGTCTCCCACAGCCCCTCAGTTCAGTATCCACTGGCCATCACTAGATGGCCCCACACAGCCCATAATTTAATATCCTCACACAGCCCATAATTTGATGACTTGCTGTACACCTCTGCCGCCACTAACCTTTTCTATCTTGAAGAGCAGTGGGCGCTAGATGGTGTGATTCAGTGATGTCATCGCACCGCCTGACATGCGCCGTCTCCAACAGGTCACAGGTCAGGAGTAGACTGAGTTCAGATGGAGTTCTCAGTGGTGCAGGGAGCTGACTACAACGAGGAGGTAATGCTGGCCAGGGTGCAAGTGGTGAGTGGTGTCAGTGACTCACTGACACTGCTCACCTTTGAGCCTGCATCTAGCAATTAGTATACCAAAGCCCGGGGTTGGAGGAAAGTGTCAAGCAGCCGCAGGCATTTAGCAACTGTTGCACCCCCTTTGGCAGGCAGGAATTAACACCATAGATGCCTTCCCTGCCTACCCTTCATCCCGGCCCTGGTAGATGCAATCATTATGATTACTCTTAACACATCTTCTTCGAAATGCTATTCAAATAGGTGCTGATGTGCAGTAGCTGTGAGCGGCAACTACACAGTGCACAGAGCTGCGGTGTTCCATTTCGTACACTCTTTACATCCAGTCGCTGCAGCAGCTCTTAGCAGTTGATCAGTGGGGGTGTCGGGGGTTAGATTCCCTCTGATCTGATATTGATGATTCATTAAGTACAAGGCATGAGTATCATAGTAGTGTACAACCTCTTTAATCTTCTAAAATTGGATTCCTTTTTAGTATCTCCACCAGTTTGTCTGTTCAAAGCCAAAAATGTATAGCAGGCCCTGAAGTGTAAAAGGATTGGGCCTAAAGATCTAAGAAACTCCGTCGGAGGTTAGTTAAAATGTGGGAAAATGCAGAGGTGTGGCATTTTAGGATTTAAAAGGGGGGAAAAGGTGACAATGGCTGTTCGACCATCTTACCCAAAGCGTCTTTTATTATTCTTTTATTATTTATCGTTCTGTTATTATTTGAGTTTCAAAATGTTGTCACAGCATGGCGGTTTTCGTCCATTCCTGGATATGTTATTTGCAAGTCCCATGTACATTGTCAGTTTTGGTCTAGGAGAACGGGATAAAGTACTGTAAAGAAGAAATGCGCATTGACTGAGATTGGTGATGTAATTTTACAAGTTGGTTAAATAAAGCTGCGGTCGATCAATTTAATCCACATTGGTACTGTCAGTGTTTTCGCTCTTGTGTTTAAAGGGAGGGGGTTTCAATGCAGCCAAGAACGAGTTAAAAAGGTCTGGTGTCTTACACTCCTTACAGTGATAATCAACATATTGGTTATGTGTTCATTAGTAAATGTTCTGTTACCATCGGATTTTGGTATTTCTTTTTTTAGACCATTTTTTAAATGTGGCTGTCAAAAATACTTGCCTCACGGACATCTATAACACCTTCATGGTTTAGTGGTGTGTTGACAGCCTATGTCATTTAGCTAAATGCTGCCATATAGTTACAAATGAAAAGTTATTAATCCTCTTCACCTGCAGTTTCATCATCATCATCATCATCACCACCACCATCACCACCAGTGACTTTGTCTGCCTGTCTGATACTGATCTCCCTTGTTCTTGTCATTCACTTTATTCTGCAATGTTCCCTTTGAAGAGAAAACAGAACGTGCAATTTACGGGGCCCTTTGAATCCAGTCAGAAGTAATTAGAATTATGTGAAACACATGAAGCAGAGCCAGTTTCTTACATTAGGACCAATAGCTAAAAAGTAAAAAATAGTAAAATTGAACCAGTGGTGACTCTCTACAGTGGTCGTAACCAAGTTCTTACATAGTTCTCCTGAGCTACTGGCATTACAGAAACCTAAACATAAGGCAATCCTAAATCCCTCCTAAAACATATATTTACTTGAACCGTCCACTTTTGAAAAGGAGGTTGTTGTTTTTTACATTATACATTAAAGGCAATCTGTTAGTAGAATCAACCCTTCTAAGCTGTCTATATCGGCATGCTGGTCATAAAAAGCTGAATAAAATGATAACTTGATATTTGTAATCTAAAATCTCATTCAAGAAAAAGTCATGTCATTAATCCTGTTTTGTCACTGCATTTTCTTGTTTTCATCCATTTATAATTCTAAACTCTTTTCTTCTAGCTAGGTCTATTATGATGTTTGCTTATATAGCAAAAAGCCCTCCTTCAACCCATCCTCTGTGTCTAGCTATGGCCTGATATCTCTTCTCCCTTATGCCTCAAAACTACTGGAACAGCATGTCCATCTTGAACTATCCCCCCACCTCTCCTCCTACTCCCTCTTTGACTGGTTACAATCTGGCTTCCGACCCCATCACTCAACTGAAACTGCCCTAACTAAAGTCACCAATGACCTACTAACTGCCAAGAGCAAGTGACACTACTCTGTCCTCCTTCTCCTGGATCTGTCTTCTGACAGTTGCACACTGTTACCATAGCCGAGTACCTACGGGTACAACGAATTCACAGGGGATTAGGGGTCCCCCTACAACCCACTTTCTTTAAAGACTACAGAGAATACTGCTCTAAATTTGAGCATATTTTGAACAAATGTTCATTTGATCTCATGACTTTGACCCTGGCCTACCTGCAAAAAAATCTAGATACAGTCAATATACAGATATCCACCATAGAAAATCAATTGGCAAGCACCTTAACGCAGGAAGAATTCCAGGCCTTCAAGACCAAAAATCAAGAGACTCTTCAGGTCCATCGGCTAGAATTAGAGAAAAAAAGAAAAGGTCTAAATTCTTGAGAGACACTGAAGACTACCTACAAAATCGAGTATACCAATGGCGGGACAAACAACGTTCCTTCAGACGACGCACCTCCCCAAGTTCTTCAGGTTCCGCAGACAGCAGGACCGGCTCAACAAATTCCACTTCCACGGTTCCTTTTTTAGGGGGCAACAGAGGCCGGTCAAAAGGAAGATGAGGCGGGGGGGCCAATGCCGCCGGGGACACCAGGACACAAGTGACAACCAGATCCCGGAATCGCTAATCCTTCTTCTTGTCTCTCACTGGGCACCCTGTACTATCCACGGCACGTTGCACTACGCACTATTAGATCTCACTTATAAGGATGAATTCGACCGTCACTCCGATTTTGGTCCACGTGAAGGCCCCACCTCCTTCCTAGGAGTACACATATCCTTTTCTTGATAAATTCTCTTTGTATAATGCCTAAAATAATGCTCACACCTTGCATTTAATATAGGCTATGGCAGCCACCTGCATTTATTTTGTTGTTTAGACAGGCCTTTAATTTTCTTCTTCTTTTTTAAAAAATTTGTAAACGTCATCTAATATGTAAAAATTGTAACACCAGACAAAGACTAAAATATTTGTTCTGTTTTTCTTGTTGATATCTCTGTACCAGATAAATTGAAATTGTTCTGAGGAAGGTCCATGTGGGACCGAAAACATTTAACCTTCGAATCTGTGTCTGGACGTGCAATAAAAACTGATAATCCTCACTTCATAACTGACTGAGTGCCAAGTTATTGCTAAAAATTGTCTGTTGGGTTGGATACCCTACTTGAGTACCAACTCTAACATCATCACAGAGTGCCGTGTCCCTGCTTAATATATGGGCATGCTGGTCATAAAAAGCTGAATAAAATGATAACTTGATATTTGTAATCTAAAATCTCATTCAAGAAAAAGTCATGTCATTAGTCCTGTTTTGTCACTGCATTTTCTTCTTTTCAGCCATTTATAATTCTAAACTCTTCTCTTCTAGCTAGGTCTATTATGATGTTTACTTATATAGCAAAAAGCCCTCCTTCGACCCATCCTCTGTGTCTAGCTATCGCCTGATATCTCTTCTCCCTTATGCCTCAAAACTACTGGAACAGCATGTCCATCTTGAACTATCCCCCCACCTCTCCTCCTGCTCACTCTTTGACTGGTTACAATCTGGCTTCCGACCCCATGACTCAACTGAAACTGCCCTAACTAAAGTCACCAATGACCTACTAACTGCCAAGAGCAAGCGACACTACTCTGTCCTCCTTCTCCTGGATCTGTCTTCGGCCTTTAACACTGTGGACCATTCCCTCCTGCTACAGATTCTATCATCTCTTACATCACAGACTTGGCCCTATCCTGGATCACATCATATTTAACAGACCGAACTTTCAGTATCTCCCTCTCCCACACCACCTCCACACCTCGCCCCTTGTCTGTCGGTGTCCCTCAAGGCTCAGTTCTCAGTTCTCCTACTCTTCTCCATCTACACCTTCAACTGGGACAGCTCATAGAATCCCACGGTTTGAAGTATCATCTCTACGCTGATGACACACAGATCTACCTATCCGGACCTGACCTCACCTCCTTGCTCACCAAAATCCCACACTGTCTGTCTGCTATCTTGGCCTTCTTTTCTGCTCGCTTGCTAAAACTGAACATGGACAAAACAGAATTCATCATCTTTCCCCAATCTCACTCTACAACTCCTCCAGACCTATCCATCAATGTCAATGGCTGCTCACTTTCCCCAGTCCCACATGCTCGGTGCCTTGGGGTGATCCTTGAGTCTGCTCTCTCTTTCAAGCCACATATCCAAGCCTCCTCCTGCCATCTCAAACTTAAAAATATTTCCCGGATCCGCGCATTCCTCAACAACGAAACCACAAAAACACTAATGCATGCCCTTATCTCCCGCCTTGACTACTGCAACCTCCTACTCTCTAGCCTCCCCTCTAGCACTCCAATCCATCCTACACTCTGCTGCCCGACTAATCTACCTGTCTCTCCGCTATTCCCCAGCCTCTCCCTTATGCAAAGCCCTTCACTGGCTTCCTATCGTCCAGAGACTCCAGTTCAAAACCCTTACTATGACATACAAAGCCTTCCACAACCAACCAGTCTCCTCCATATATCTGCAACATGGTGTCCCGGTACTTATATACACGCAACCTTCGATCCTCACAACATCTCCTTCTCTACTCCCCTCTCATCTCGTCTTCCCACAACCGCATCCAAGACTTCTCCTGTGCTTCTGCCATACTCTGGAACTCTCTACCCCAACACATCAGACTCTCACCTACCATAGAAACCTTCAAAAAGAACCTGAAGACTCAACTCTTCCGACAAGCCTACAGCCCGCAGTGATCCTCAACCTACTGAACCGCTGCATGACCAGCTCTACCCTCTCCTAGTATATCCTCACCCATCCCCTGCAGACTGTGAGCCCTCGTGGGCACGGTCCTCCCTCCTTCTGTACCTGTTAGTGCCTTGTTTTTTGCTCATGTTTATTGTATTTATCAATATTTGCCCCCTTTTCACATGTAAAGCGTCATGGAATAAATGGCGCTATAAAAATGCATAACAATAATAGCGCCATTAATTCCACAGCGCTTTACAGACATCTTCATCCTTGTCCCCATTGGGGCTCACAATCTAAATTTCCTATCAGTTTGTCTTAGGAGTGTAGGAAGAAACCGGAGAAAACCCAGAGAATATACAAAATTCTTGCAGATGTTGTCCTTGGTGGGATTGGAAGCCAATAAACAATAGAATAGTTTCTCAGCTGCTGTACAGCAAAATACAGGCAAAAAATGGCTCCCAAAACCAAATAGAACATGACCTTAGTACTGTTGATATTCTGGTGACAACACTAGCGTCACCCTCCCCTTACCTTCTATTACTGAATCTTCCACCCCACCACCAAATATCCAATAAAAACACTGACACTTAAGTCTGTATAATTTGGCCACAGTAGCCTTTATTTAACAATTACATTAACATTTTAAATGTTTAATAAAATGGTAAGTTTGGTAAATTTCTCGAAGCTACTAAAATCTGGTGATTACCAAAAACAACCTCATAAACCATAATTACTAGCCCATAGGCTCTGGAGCACCATAACTGAAAGGGTTCCTTTTCCTAATATCAAATTTACAGCGACCCAACATTTCATTTACCATAATTCCCCCCAAAATCTGCGTATCGATATATAATCTTTGCAGGGCCATATTTAGAGTTTGTGCTGCCCTAGGCACTTTTAGTGCTGCCTCCCCCATTGGTATGACTAAGGGCTCATACTCACATGCAAGAAACTCGGATGAGTGTCCCACATCAATACCCGGCAATGAGATCGGAGCCTGTGGCCGCATAGCAGTACATGCTCCTCTCCTGAGTGCCGGGTATTGATGTGCAACACTCATCCAAGTTTCTCGCATGTATGAGCCCTAATGCAAACACTGTCGGCAGTGACTTAGGCTACTTTCACATCAGCGATTTTTGCCATTCGCGGCACACATACATACAGCCCCTCACACATACATACAGCCCCGCACACACACACATACAGCTGCACACACACATACAGCTCTGCATACACACACATTCAGCCCCACACATACACATACAGCCCCACACATACAGCTCCGCACACACACATACAGCCCCGCACACACACACATACAGCTCCGTACACACCCATACAGCCCCGCACACGCATACAGCTCCGCACACACACATACAGCCCCGCACACACACATACAGCTCCGAACACACACAAACACAGCCCCTCCACACACACACACATACAGCTCCGCACACGCACACACACATATAGCTCTGCACACACAGCTTCGGACACACACACATATACAGCTACACACACACAGCTCCGCACACACACACATATACAGATCCGCATACATATATATACAGCTACACACAGCTCTGCACACACACACAGCCCCCCCCACACACACACACATACAGCTCCACACGCACACACACATACAGCTCCACATGCGCACACACAGCTCCGGACACACACATACAGCTCCACACACACACACATATACAGCTACACACATACAGCTCCGCACACACACACAGCTCTGCACACACACACAGCTCCGCACACACACACAGCTCCGCACACACAAATACACAGCTCCAAACACACACAGCTCTGCACACACACAGCTTCGCGCACATACACAGCTCTGCGCACATACACAGCTCTGCACACACACACAGCTCCGCACACACACAAAGCTACACACACACACACAGCTCCACACACACACAGCTCTGCATACACACATGCACAGCTCTGCACACACACAGCTCCGCACACGCACACAGCTTCACACACACACACAGCTCCGCACACACACAGCTCCGCACACACACACAAAGCTCCGCACACACACACAGCTCCGCACACGCACACAAACACAGCCCCACACATGTTTGCTCCCAGGACCCACCCCACTCAAGGCCCCGTCTCACTAAGCGATTTACCAACGATCACGACCAGCGATATAACCTGGCCGTGATCGTTGGTAAGTCGCTGTGTGGTCGCTGGGGAGCTGTCACACAGACAGCTCTCCCCAGCGACCAACGATCAGGGGAACGACTTCGGCATCGTTGAAACTGTCTTCAACGATGCCGAAGTCCCCCTGCAGCACCCGGGTAACCAGGGTAAACATCGGGTTACTAAGCGCAGGGCCGCGCTTAGTAACCCGATGTTTACCCTGGTTACCAAAAAAAACAAACACTACATACTCGCCTTTCGGTGTCCAGGTCCCTTGCCGTCTGCTTCCTGCTCTGACTGAGCCGCCGTACTGTGAGAGCAGAGCGCAGCGGTGACGTCACTGCTGCGCTCTCACTTCTCACTGTACGGCCGGCAGTCAGTGAGAGCAGGAAGCAGACGGCAAGGGACACCGAAAGGCGAGTATGTACTGTTTGTTTTTTTTGGTAACCAGGGTAAACATCGGGTTACTAAGCGCGGCCCTGCGCTTAGTAACCCGATGTTTACCCTGGTTACCAGTGAAGACATCGCTGGATCGGTGTCACACACACCGATTCAGCGATGTCAGCGGGGCCTCAACGACCAAAAAAAGGTCCAGGCCATTCTGACACGACCAGCGATCTCGCAGCAGGGGCCTGATCGCTGGTACGTGTCACACATAGCGAGATCGCTATGGAGGTCGCTGTTGCGTCACAAAACTTGTGACTCAGCAGCGATCTCGCTAGCGATCTCGCTATGTGAGACGGGGCCTTCACTCTATCTGGGTCCGACTCCTGAGAGCAAACAAACATCAAACATTCCAGTGTACGGCTCCAGCCTCAGGCACTGTCTGCAGGCAGAATTGATGCTGAGGAATCTGAAGGAAGGGGTGAGCGGAGTCACGACAGAGCCAGGCAGCAGCAGTCAGCGCGCGGGCGGGAGATCATTACAGTACTTACTGTGTACTGCTCTACTGTGAGTCCTGGCCAGCAATGTGTGTGTCCCAGGGTTGGGAGACAGGGCGCCACTGCTCCACCTCAGCCCCAGTAAGTGGACTTCCGGGCACGCAGGAGTGAGGCTGTGAGCAGGGGGTCACTGTGTCTCACTCAGCAGGGAGTAGGGAGAGTTGGCATCAACACCACGTGTTCTGACTGCCACTCTGCCGCCCCCTGTCTTCAGGAACCAAGAGATGCACTGGACTAATTGAAAAATAAAAAATAAAAAAACCTTGCTTATAAAAAATAAAAAAAAACCCCGCATCTTCTCACCCTAGGCACATGCCCTCAAGTGCCTAGTAGCAAATACGGCCCTGAATCTTTGACAGTTGATAAATCTATATCTTAATGAATCCCTCAGACCCATTTAGAACCAACTTCAAGGATCCCTCAACCGCCTTTAGCCACCACAACCCAATAACTGTCTCTTGATAATACCAAGTTCCATAGCGAGCCCAAAAAATAAGGAGAGCGTGTGTTACTACTATTTCCTATGAGCGGAATAATGAAGAAGCCCTCTCTCTACTGCCCTTTTAAACCCCTACTCTTGACATTACTCCTCATTAGAATGACCTCACCTTCCTCCACCCAATATCAGGCACTTGGGGCTCCTGCTTTCTGTTATGCTCAAAATACCTCATGTGCAAGGTTTAACTAAAAGGGCACAATTCTCCATAATATTCAAAAGTGCTATTACTTATAGTAAGCTTTCCAACAAGATAGTATAAATATAAGAAAAAATACTTCACTGATATTTGCATGGATAAACATGGATAAACACAACATGGCCGATTTAACCCTGTTCTTCCAAAAGAAATACACACCATTTAAAAAGGAGAAGTGCTTCTTTTCAGCACAGGAGTAGGAGCAATCAGATGCTGCGGTCTTCTGGCTCCTCTCTGTTGCGGTAACCCCGTGACAGTGCCCTTTTCATTATACCTTGCACATGTGTTTTTTGAGAACTGGAAGTCAAGAGTTTAGCTCTGCAAAGCAAAAGTGCTAACCACTGAGCCCCAAGGCTAAGAAATAATTCAGTAAGTGCAGTCATTGTTGTTAGCTGTCAGTCTCATAGTCACACAGGCTCCTTTGAAATATATAGTTCATACTGTCTTGTCTCCTACTCTCTGACATATTAGCTTTTTCATTAACTTGTGTGCCTATTCTAAGGAAGCCTGTGTTTGGCAAGTAAGGCTAGGTTTGCATTTAAAAATTGTTCTATAATGAGCATTGTTTCGGTGATTCCTTCTAAATCGCCAAAAGAAAAAGGATTCAGACCGAGTCCCCAACGGAGCCCTGATGGAGTCACTTAGTATAATGGGATGACATATGTAGTTACCTTGGACTATTTGACCTCCGTTCTGGAAGTGTCCTTCTTTTTCAGGGTGGAAACAGGACTTTCACCAGGAACCAGGAATGTTAGGGCACCATACTGGAAAAGTAATAATAAATAAAAGATCTATGAAAATTAACAAAGGAAAGTCACACATTGCTTTTCAACCATGCTTCCACAGAATTAAAAAAAAAAAATAAAACTCATGAAATAGACCTGGACTGAAATGATGGTACCCTTAACTTAATATTTTGCTGCACAACCTTTTGAGGCAATCTAACAATTCCTGTAGCTGTCCATGAGACTTCTGCACCTTGCGACAGGTATTTTGGCCCACTCCTCAAGAGCAAGCTGCTCCAGTGGTCTCGTATTTGAAGGTTGCCTTTTCCAGACGGCATGTTTCAGCTCTTTCCACAGATGCTCAATAGGATTTATGTCAGGGCTCATAGAAGGCCACTTCAGAATAGTCCAATGTTTTCCTCTTAGTCACTCTTGAGTGTTTTTAGCTGTGTGTTTGGGGTCATTATCCTGTTGCAAGACCCATGACCTGTGACTGAGACCAAGCTTTCTGACACTGGGCAGCACATTCCTCTCTAGAATCCCTTGATAATCTTGATATTTTATTATACCCTGCACAGATTCTAGACACCTTGTGCCAGATGTAGCAAAGCAGCCCCAGAACATAACAGAACCTCCTCCATGCTTCACAGCAGGGACAGTGTTCTTTTTTGATACGCTTAATTTTTCCACCGGTGAACATAGCGCTGATGTGCCTTGCCAAAAAGTTCCATTTTTGTCTCATCTGTCCATAGGACATTCTCCCAGAAGCTTTGTGGCTTGTCAACATGTAGTTTAGCAAATTCCAGTCTGACTTTTTTATGATTTTTTTTTTCAACAATGGTGTCCTCCTTGGTTGCCTCCCATGAAGTACACTTTGGTCATACAAGGACGGATGGTGAGATCTGACACTGATGTTCCTTGAGCTTGAAGTTCACCTTTAATCTGTTTAGAAGTTTTCTGGGCTCTTTTGTTACCATTTGTATTATCCGTCTCTTTGATTTGTCATCAATTTTCCTCCTGCGGCCACGTCCAGTTAGGTTGGCTACAGTCCCATGGATCTTAAATTTCTGAATAATATGTGCAACTGTATTCACAGGAACATCAAGCTGCTTGGAGATGGTCTTATAACTTTTACCTTTAACATGTTTGTCTATATATTTCTTTCTAATCTCCTGCGACAACTCTTTCCTTCGCTTCCTCTGGTCCATGTTGAGTGTGATACACACCATGTCACCAAACAGCACAGTGAGTATCTGTAGCCCTATATACAGGCCCACTCACTGATTCCAAGATTGTAGACACCTGTGATGCTAGTTAGTGGACACACCTTGATTTAACATGTCCCTTTTGTCACATTATTTTCAGGGTTGCCATCATTTCTGTCCAGGCCTATTTCATGAGTTTTATTTTTTTCTAAATTCTGTGGAAGCATGGATGAAAAGCAATGTCTGACTTTCATTTGTTCATGTTCATAGATCTTTTATTTATTATTACTTTTGTCAGATTCAAATTATTTCTGTGACCACTGTGGGTTTTTCTGTCATTAAACAACGGGTACCAACAATTTTGACCACGTGTGTACACACTGGTGTGTAGACAGCTTGAAAAATGGTAGAGACACTGGAGATTAGGAGCTTTGTAATATGTGGAAAAAACAGAGCTCAAACCATAAATAATAATATATTATGAAATGTAGGATTTTATATCTATTTAAATTCCCAAAAAATTAAGACATTTTCATAAGTGACAAATGGGAAATCATCAATTCTTAATCTTGTTCCAGAATCTAATTTGTATGTATGAATTTCAATTACAGAATATATTCATAAACAGTAATTTCATTAGTTATAGATGATTAATAATTTCCCGGCTAACATCTGATCCTCTCCAGCCTTATTTCCAACTCCTGTAGTTGTAGATTAATGTCAGTGGA
Organism: Ranitomeya variabilis; assembly: GCF_051348905.1. Classification (NCBI taxonomy): domain Eukaryota; kingdom Metazoa; phylum Chordata; class Amphibia; order Anura; family Dendrobatidae; genus Ranitomeya; species Ranitomeya variabilis. Next base: position 68,243,564 of record NC_135239.1, on the reverse strand, counting down.
CCTGGCACTATTACACAATGTTACTAACCCTCATAGAACATGGTTCACGGCACAGATTCTATTGAAATCTCTTTTTCCCAAAGATGTCTGGATGATGCAAAGGTTTTACCATCATTCGGTGGTTCTTGAGTGTCGAGAGTAGAAGCCACCCAAAGAATGAACATGTTGTTTCTTTTAACTGGATTAGGGTTTCCGAATGTGACATAAGATGTAACGAGCACAGCAATGTTGTATTGGCATTGCTGTGCATTATGTTAATTTTATCCGGTGCTTTTGTGGTGTATTTTCAGGTGGATTTCATGCACAATCCACCTGAAAATGGCGCTCTGTGCACATAGCCAAAGAGTAAGTAAAGTTTTATTTTTCAATATTTTTGTCCAGCATCAAAAGTTATGAACATTTGCAAATTAAATTATTAAATGGGTATATATATAAAAATAATCCGCGCTGGGTTCTCCAGTTTTGTGACCACTAAATACCTCCAAAAAACAATAAGTATTTGCACCTTTTATATGACTTTAAAAAACTATTAAAAAATAAGTTTGTGCTGTATTTTAAAATAGCTCCACCGTGGAGCACGACATTACCATAAGGAAATTCTGAGCGAGATAATAAATTGATTTTTTACCTGGTGCGGTATAGTCGATAATGTCCTCAGTTCCCTTTAGTCGGTCTTTGTAAAAGTCCAAATGTGGAAAAATGCGGCTTCGGTGGAGTTTTTTTTCCCTCTTTTGCTTTCACGTGAGCGGGCTCCAGGTTGTGCCCCGGCCGGCGGCAAACAGCCCTATGCTCGCTCACTGCTAGTAGCGACTATGCGCTGTTGTGCAGCTCTCGGTTCTCTGCCTCTGCAGGACCTTGCGTGACGTCACAGTCATGTGATTGCTCACGTGACTTGCTACAGATAGCACGGTGGACCAATTTGCACAACTGCGCATAGTCGCTACTAGCAGTGAGCGAGCATAGGGCTGTTTGCCGCCGGCCGGGGCACTGCCTGGAGCCCGCTCACGTGAAAGCAAAAGAGGGAAAAAAAACTCCACCGAAGCCGCATTTTTCCACATTTGGACTTTTACAAAGACCGACTAAAGGGAACTGAGGACATTATCGACTATACCGCACCAGGTAAAAAATCAATTTATTATCTCGCTCAGAATTTCCTTATGGTAATGTCGTGCTCCACGGTGGAGCTATTTTAAAATACAGCACAAACTTATTTTTTAATAGTTTTTTAAAGTCATATAAAAGGTGCAAATACTTATTGTTTTTTGGAGGTATTTAGTGGTCACAAAACTGGAGAACCCAGCGCGGATTATTTTTATATATATACCTGTTTATAGCTACTAATACAGAAGGGTGGCACTGTATTTGTATCCGCTGCAGGATTCACAGTTTCTGAAGCGCTACTGGTGTGCTTAATTTTATCCCCTAAATTATTAAATGATTTGTTTTCATTCCTGTAATAAAATGCATGTAACTGGCTTCAAAACTCCTGGTTTTCCCCAGTCTATTTGCCTGAGTAAGGACAATCTTTTGTGTCTTTTGGCAGGATTTTAACTTTAAAGAGTAACTAAATTTTCTTTTATCATCATTTTCTCCAGTATGAAAAGTTGGCAAAGTCTGCAAGTCTCTTGATTAGGGGAATGGTTTTTAAAAATGTACATGGCTTCCAAGCCCCTCTTTTTCCCCAGTTTATTTGTCTGCCTTTAGGTGCATTGATAAGAGAACATACTCATTTAGAGTACAGATGATGGCAGTGAAAATGTCAGCTCAACTGCCATGTCTCACTAGCTGGGGATTAGGTGCTGCAGGAGATTGTTTTGAGAAGCACAGAACTCAGAGAAGGAGACAAACACTGAGCCTTTCCTTGCCATCATCTGTACTCCAAATAAGTATTGTAAGGCAGCGACTTTAACACCAGCATGATAATGAGGCAGTGACCAAAGTAAGTTCAACATAAAGGGCTTTATTTGACAAATTACAAAATAAACTCAAAACTTTATCATCAATGCCATGGGTGCCTGCACCACCATAGGAATCTCGGGTGCAATAATGGCTTTGTCCAAGTCTCTGGCACCTGCATCACCATAGGAATCTCATGTCTGTAATGGCTTTGCCCAAGTCTCTGGGTCTGTTCAACCTCACACAGCCAGGTTCACACATAGAACCTCCAGCTCTGCTGCACAAACAACATTGACATACCCAACCCTGATCTGAAGGTTTAAATGTGAATCGTGGCCATGGGTCACTTGCAAGACCCGAACTGGAGGGAAAGATCCATCCCACTACCTTCCTACAGATCTTTCCAAAAATAAAAGCCCGTATCAGGTATTCCTAAATCTGAGTTGGTCAAATAACTTGACCCAGTTCGCATTTACTTTTATTTTGTTTTGTAACCACAGCTGTGGCTGTGATTAAAACACTCTCCAGTGGATTCAGTATGTTTCCAGACACATCCTGGGGGACCCGTAACAACCCTCGTATATGACTCCCATCACTGCCTCACAGTATGTACTGATATCAATATAGCTGAATGCAGGCAAATGGGGAAAAACAGTGGTTTGGAAGCCATTTATATGCCCTTTTTATAGGGATTAAGACAAATTCCCTAATAAAGTGATTTGAAAATTTTCATAACTTTCCATGCTGGCCAAAATGATAATAAAAGAAAATAATAATAATATTGTTTAGTTACTCTTTAATTTGAAATCCTGCCAAAAGACACAAAAGATTGACAATCCTTACTCTTTGTATATTTGTAAATGGGAAACTAAAATTATTTCAACTCTGAATGTAGCCACTAAAGTTCACTTTGTTCTATAATAATAAAAAATGTGACCAGTATGTGCCATTTTATGAGTTGTCGTCTTATCTTTGCTAACATTTAATTTTATGATATTTTCGTTATGCCTGCTTTTTCGGGAGTATTGTTCTAAATAATGTAGCGAACATAACAGCTCCTGAAAGAATTGTGACCCAGTTTTTCCAGACTTATAGATACCACATATGCATGGTAGTGCCAAACAGGGCTGCCACTAGAAATTTCGGGGCCCCATACTGGCAAAATTTCCGGGGCCCCCTTGAGACTCCGCCCAAGCTCCACCCCAGCCCTGCCTCCACGCTCCACCCCTCAAACTGTCCACAGTCCCACAGCTCTCTCTTGGAAAATCTCCACTTCTCACCTATCACACATTGACAGTTCCAATCACCAGATCACACATATAGCCGGCAGCTTTTGTTTTGGCCAAAAGATTTTTTAAGCCACCAAAATGACAAGGTAGACACTTTTGGCCAGGCCCTACTCTACTGTAACCTATTAAATATTTGTTAAAATATGCAATACAATTTAGGTATATTTTTATTTATTTTTCAATTTTTAAAATGACCTATAATACCACATACAAGGAGCAAATACCACAGCACCATGACAAGACACCATATTATCACCACAGTGACCTATAATACTATCTACAAGGCACAAATACCGCCACACCATGACCAGATGACATATTACCACCACAGTGATCGAATAATATCAAATACAAGGCACAAATACCACAACATCATGACCAGACCACAAACTACCACCACATAGTGACTGAATACTACAATACTGATCAGTAATAAAAAAACCCACAATACTATCACCATAAGTGCCATTATACACAGGAGATCTGTACTTAGTATGCAGTGTCTGTGTACAGGTAATACAGTGATCACCAGTGACATTATACACAGGAGCTCTGTATATAGTGTATAGGTAATACAGTGATCACTGGTGACATTATACACAGGACCTCTGTATATAGTATACAGTGTATAGTGTCAGTGTATAGGTAACACTAACTCACCAGTGACGTCTCTAGGTGAAGTCCTTCATCTTTCATCCCGCACAGACCGCCATCACTTCATCCAGCCAGGACTCGTCTCTGCAGGAAATAACACAGTTATCTCGAGTTCCACTTGCAGAACACATTACTTAATTTTCCCATCTTCTACATTACACCACATGAAGAAGGCAACATAGTATCACTCTACACAGTAATAGGACCGCCCCTCCATTTAAAACAGTGTACTCAAAAAATAAAATAAATACATCACTGCAGTAATAATATCCCTTAATTAGCCCCTATGGTAATAATATTCGCCATCCTAGCCCCCGTGTGTCTCATTCCTGACGTCAGCCATATGTTCTCCCATCCTGCCCTAATTAGTATCCATCCTGCCCCATATGATCTCCCCATCCTGCCCCATCCGTCTCCAATCCTGCCTCCAGTGTCTCCAATCATGCCCGTATCACCATTCTGCCCCATCTCCAATCATGCCCCCAGTGTCTCCAGTCATGCCCCCGTGTGTCCAGCCGTTCTGCCCCCGTGTGTCCAGCCGTTCTGCCCCAGTGTGTCCAGCCGTTCTGCCCCAGTGTGTCCAGCCGTTCTGCCCCAGTGTGTCCAGCCGTTCTGCCCCAGTGTGTCCAGCCGTTCTGCCCCAGTGTGTCCAGCCATTCTGCCCCAGTGTGTCCAGCCATTCTGCCCCAGTGTGTCCAGCCATTCTGCCCCAGTGTGTCCAGCATTCTGCCCCAGTGTGTCCAGCGTTCTGCCCCAGTGTTCTGCCCCAGTGTGTCCAGCCGTTCTGCCCCAGTGTGTCCAGCCGTTCTGCCCCAGTGTGTCCAGCCGTTCTGCCCCAGTGTGTCCAGCCGTTCTGCCCCAGTGTGTCCAGCCGTTCTGCCCCAGTGTGTCCAGCCGTTCTGCCCCAGTGTGTCCAGCCGTTCTGCCCCAGTGTGTCCAGCCGTTCTGCCCCAGTGTGTCCAGCCGTTCTGCCCCAGTGTGTCCAGCCGCTCTGCCCCAGTCAGTGTCAAGCTGTTCTGCCCCAGTCAGTGTCCAGCGTTCTGCCCCAGTGTTCTGCCCCAGTGTGTCCAGCGTTCTGCCCCAGTCAGTGTCCAGCGTTCTGCCCCAGTGTTCTGCCCCAGTGTGTCCAGCGTTCTGCCCCAGTGTGTCCAGCTGTTCTGCCCCAGTGTGTCCAGCCATTCTGCCCCAGTGTGTCCAGCCGTTCTGCCCCAGTGTGTCCAGCCGTTCTGCCCCGGTGTGTCCAGCCGTTCTGCCCCAGTGTTCTGCCCCAGTGTGTCCAGCATTCTGCCCCAGTGTGTCCAGCGTTCTGCCCCAGTGTGTCCAGCGTTCTGCCCCAGTGTGTCCAGCCGTTCTGCCCTAGTGTGTCCTGCGTCCTGCCCTGGCCCCCCGGATCGCCGCTCAAAATAAAAAAAAAAAAAAAAAAAACAACAAAAAATAAACAAACAAGTTCCGCTTACCTGCCGCGCTCCTGCTCTCTCCACGCAGCTGAAACGTGCAGTCGCCGGCGACTGACAATAACGTCAGACACCGGCAACATGCACGCTGCGGCTGACGTCAGCTGCCAGCCTCAGATTGGCTGGCGGCTGTTAACTATTGACGTGCGGGCGCGGGCCCGCACGTCAATAGCGTTAAACAGCTGCAGCGCCGGCCGCCGCTAAGGGCCCGGTTCAGCCTGCGGCTGCCGGTAGGGGCCCGGTGAGCAGATGAGAGGGGGCCCGATGCGGGCCCCCTCTGCCCACCGGGCCCCATACGCCAGTCACGGCTGTAATGCCCTGATGGCGGCCCTGGTGCCAAATGTTGCCATGCTGCTATAAATTACCCGGTAATTTCCGCAGGTATGTCCTCTATCTTTTTTTATTATTATTTAGCATAACTGGTACGTGAGTTTTGATGAACACTTATTTATTTGAGCCTCTGACCTACCATGAGAAAGTGGAAAGTTACATCCTCCATAATTCCCTAACTTTTCCAGCTCATCTTCACATAACAAGAGGAGGGGAAGCAGAACTCCACAAATAAACAGCCGGCTTTGTGGTCCAGCTAGCTCTGAATAATGAAGTCATCCTCCTACTAGCCTGAATGTGGACAGGCAGGATCTCCATGAGAATACAACACATGGATCTACTATATCTTGCAGCTCAAATATGTTTTGTCAGTAGGGAAGTCAACTTGTGAAGCTAGAGAATGGAATCAGTTTGATCTGTAATACAGATGAAACCACTTCCATCCTTCCATCCTGCACAACATGTTCCCGTAATAAGATAATGAGCAGCATATGGACACGTCTGCATTGTGTTAGTACAGGCACAGTGACTTCTCTTTGTTGTCCAGAAGTGGTCTGCAAGCTGTAATTCACCAGCCTTTTTAAAACTACAACTCCCAGCATATCCTAACAGTTGTTTTAACAGTGGGATAAGAGATGGAAATTTGCAAGATTGCTTCACATAACTAATATGATAGTAATATTTGTCATAGCATGCTGATAGTTTTCTATGAATGGGTAGAAGCTAAATGCCCACACCCACCACCACTTCTCCCATGGTGGTGCTTTATCTGTAAGTGTGAGACCATAGGATCAAGTAGCCCGGCCAAAACTCCATCCAACCGCGATGGCCAATGGGTCCAAGTTGTTGCAAAATCGAGTGGTTATTGGCCACTATGGTGGGCAGTATTGGTGTAATGATCGCGGCCACAGAGGGCACAACTGTAGCTGGGTCAGAGGAGTCAGGAGGTCCTCAGGCAACAGCATTGTTATCAGCAGCTTCGGAAGCACATTCAGCTGAAATGTATTTCTGTTCCAAGAACCACTACTTCCATGCACCACTATAGTGGTCGGCAGACAGAGACCGGCAGCTGACATAAGTGTGCCTATCATGGGTGGTGCATGATATCACTACCATACACAGCCCAACCTCATGTGCATGCTATTCAGGATGAAAAGCACACTCCTCGCCACTTGAGTGAGGACAAGTGAGAAGAATGTTTTATTTTATTTTTTAAATATTACAGGAAGAGGGATATTAATACAGGAAGGGGCCACGACGAGGGACATTATTATAGAATGGGCACACTATTACAGAAAGGGGCCAGTATGAGAGACATTATTACAGTATGGGGGACATTATTACTCAATGGACCCCAGGATGGAGGACATTATTATAGGAAGGGGCCAGGATGAGGGACATTATTACAGGATGGAGGGACATTATTACTGGATGGGGCTCAAGTCGGAGGACCGTATTAAAGGGTACAATACATCTGACGAACATGCTGGTGGAAGCCCAGGTCCAAATTTTGCCCTGGGGACCATAAAACTGTAGTTACGGCACTGGTGGCCGGAAGTTCATCCAAGTTCTTCCAGCCTCACCATGTGTTCTGACATTAATAACTACCCTTCCCCAACAGATTAAGCAGAATTATAATACAGTTACCAAAATCATTAGTCAGTCAGAAATTTAAAATAGATTAAGTCAGCAAAGATTTAGCGATCTTTGCTAATAGTGTCATGTCCTTAAAAACAGAATGGGACCAAAGCCAGCTAATAAAACTCACATTTCTAGTTAAAATGCCTACACCATAGAGTAATCTTGGAAAGATATTTTATCATGTTTAAAAAATAGTCATATATAAATTAATTTATTTTTTGGTTTTAAAAAGCTGTTCGGCTCCACAGCTGCTTGTGTTGCGGCTGTGTGACAGGCACGACACATGCAAGGAGAGCCCAACAAACAGGATCATTCAATCTCTTACAACACTAGCTAACACAACAAGTTGAGATTTACAAATGCTTTATAATTCACTAATGTCTATTTCACCTTTGAAAATGTTGTGACAGACCAACTGATGATTACAGCTTTCCTACAGTATTTCCATATTACAGCCAATAATGGTGATCTAATGATAACGTAACATAAAGATCTACAGATTCAAACTTTGCAACCTCATGGCCCTGATACACGTTATGCTAACGTTGGCTAAACCTGCAATATCCACAGTCTATACTGTTATGATCCTAGTGGCAAGGATCGCAGGTCGGACTAGCTAAGTAACTGAACAGACTACTAGCTCTGGGGAAGTGGTAACTAGATTGACCGCAACCTGATCCTATCCGCACACAACTATAGGCAGCCGTGGAACGTTACCTAAAAATCCTAGACGTCTCTTCACAGCCTGAGAAACTGACTATTCCTGGAGGGAAAGAAAGTCCTCTCTTGCCTCAGTGGAATGACCCCAAAGATATAGAATAGCCCCCCACAAATATTAACGGTGAGATAAGGGAAAAGCACAAACGCAGAGATGAAATCAGATTTAGCAAATGAGGCCCGCTAATACTAGATAGCAGAAAATAGGAAGGGAACTGTGCGGTCAATAAAAAACCCTATTCAAAATATCCACGCAGAGATTGCTCGAGCCCCCACACCAACTAACGGTGCGGGGGAAGCAACTCCGTACCCCAGAGCTTACCAGCAAAAAGAAATCACATATTAGCAAGCTGGACTAGACTCATCATACACAGAAATCATATTGCAGGCAGATGAGCAAAAAATATTCAAACAGAACTTAGCTTATCCTGAAGAGGCAGAAAACGAGATAATCAGGAGTAATCAGAATAGCACTGAATACATTGACAGCCGGCAACAAGTGGAAGTGAAGCAGAGCTAAATAGGAGCCTCCCTGATGAATAACGAGGCAGCTGATCCAGCCAGACCCGCAGGATAATAAACCAAACCACCAGGGGGAGCCAAAAAAACAAAGTCACACATTACCATCTGTGACCACAAGAGGGAGCCTGAAAACGGAGTTCACAACAGTACCCCCCCCCTTGAGGAGGGGTCACCGAACCCTCATCAAAACCCCCAGGGCGATCAGGGTGAGCCACATGGAAGGCACGAACCAAATCGGCCGCATGAACATCAGAGGCGACAACCCAGGAATTATCCTCCTGACCATAGCCTTTCCACTTAACCAAATACTGAAGCCTCCGTCTAGAAATACGAGAATCCAAGATCTTCTCCACCACGTATTCTAATTCTCCCTCAACCAGCACAGGGGCAGGAGGCTCAACCGAAGGAACCACAGGCACCACATACCTCCGCAACAACGACCGATGGAGCACATTATGAAAAGCAAACGATGCCGGGAGGTCCAAACGAAATGACACAGGGTTAAGGACTTCCAAAATCTTATAAGGACCGATAAACCGAGGCTTAAACTTAGGAGAGGAGACCTTCATAGGAACAAAGTGAGAAGACAACCACACCAAATCCCCAACGCGAAGTCGGGGACCCACACAGCGACGGCGGTTGGCAAAGCGCTGAGCCTTCTCTTGTGACAGCTTCAAATTGTCCACCACATGATTCCAAATCTGATGCAACCTATCCACCACAACATCCACTCCAGGACAGTCAGAAGGCTCCACCTGACCCGAGGAAAAACGAGGATGAAACCCTGAATTACAAAAAAAAGGCGAAACCAAAGTAGCAGAACTAGCCCGATTATTAAGGGCAAACTTGGCCAATGGCAAAAAAGTCACCCAGTCGTCCTGATCAGCAGAAACAAAACATCTTAAATAGGTTTCCAAAGTCTGATTAGTGCGCTCGGTTTGGCCATTCGTCTGAGGATGGAAGGCCGACGAAAAAGACAAATTAATGCCAATCTTAGCACAAAAGGTCCGCCAAAATCTAGACACAAACTGGAATCCTCTGTCGGAAACAATATTTTCAGGGATCCCGTGCAAACGAACCACATTTTGAAAAAACAGAGGAACCAACTCGGAGGAGGAAGGCAACTTAGGCAAGGGCACCAAATGGACCATTTTAGAAAAACGATCACACACCACCCAAATGACCGACATTCTCTGAGAGACAGGGAGATCTGAAATAAAATCCATGGAAATGTGCGTCCAAGGCCTCTTCGGGACAGGCAAAGGTAACAACAAGCCACTGGCACGAGAACAGCAAGGCTTAGCCCGAGCACAAATTCCACAAGACTGCACAAAGGAACGCACATCCCGCGACAAGGAAGGCCACCAGAAGGACCTAGCCACCAAATCCCTGGTACCAAAAATCCCAGGATGGCCTGCCAACACCGAAGAATGAACCTCGGAAATAACTCTGCTGGTCCATCTATCCGGGACAAACAGTCTCTCTGGTGGACAACGGTCAGGTCTATCCGCCTGAAACTCCTGCAGCACTCGTCGCAAATCTGGGGAGATGGCAGACAAAATCACCCCCTCTCCGAGGACACCAGCTGGCTCTGAATCACCAGGAGAGTCAGGCACAAAACTCCTAGAAAGAGCATCAGCCTTCACATTCTTCGAACCAGGCATGTATGAGACCACAAAATCAAAACGAGAGAAAAACAACGACCAACGAGCCTGTCTAGGATTCAGCCGCTTGGCCGACTCGAGATAAATCAGATTTTTGTGATCAGTCAAGACCACCACACGATGCTTAGCTCCCTCGAGCCAATGTCGCCACTCCTCAAATGCCCACTTCATAGCCAACAACTCCCGATTACCAACATCATAATTCCGCTCGGCAGGCAAAAACTTTCTTGAAAAGAAAGCACATGGCTTCATCACAGAGCCATCAGAGCTTCTCTGCGACAAAACAGCCCCCGCTCCAATCTCAGAAGCATCAACCTCGACCTGGAAAGGAAGGGAGACGTCTGGCTGACATAAGACCGGAGCCGAAGAAAACCGGCGCTTCAGCTCCCGAAAGGCCTCCACAGCCGCAGGAGACCAATTAGTAACATCAGAACCCTTCTTGGTCAAATCCGTCAATGGCTTAACAACACCAGAAAAATTAGCGATGAAGCGACGGTAAAAATTAGCAAAACCCAAGAACTTCTGAAGACTCTTAACAGATGTAGGCTGAGTCCAGTCATGAATAGCCTGAACCTTGACTGGGTCCATCTCAATAGCAGAAGGAGAAAAAATGAAACCCAAAAAAGAGACCTTCTGGACTCCAAAAAGACATTTTGAGCCCTTCACAAATAAAGCATTGGCACGCAGGACCTGAAACACCATTCTGACCTGCTTAACATGGGACTCCCAATCATCCGAAAAAACCAGAATATCATCCAGATACACAATCATAAATTTATCCAGATATTCGCGGAAGATGTCGTGCATAAAGGACTGAAAGACAGAAGGAGCGTTAGAAAGTCCAAAAGGCATCACCAAGTACTCAAAATGGCCTTCGGGCGTATTAAATGCAGTTTTCCATTCATCACCCTGCTTAATACGCACAAGGTTATGCGCACCACGAAGATCTATCTTGGTGAACCAACTAGACCCCCTAATGCGAGCAAACAGATCAGATAACAATGGCAAAGGATACTGAAATTTGACCGTGATTTTGTTTAGAAGGCGATAATCAATACAAGGTCTCAAGGAACCATCCTTCTTAGCCACAAAAAAGAACCCTGCACCAAGAGGGGAGGAGGAGGGCGAATAAGTCCTTTCTCCAAAGACTCCTTTATATAACTCCGCATAGCAGCATGCTCCGGCACTGACAAATTGAAAAGTCGTCCCTTAGGAAACTTACTACCAGGAATCAAATTTATAGCACAATCACAATCCCTATGAGGAGGTAGAGAACTGAGTTTGGGCTCATCAAATACATCCTGGTAATCTGACAAAAACGCAGGGACCTCAGAAGGAGTGGATGAAGCAATTGACACCACAGGAGCGTCGCCATGAATTCCCTGATAACCCCAACTTGACACAGACATTGCTTTCCAATCCAGGACTGGATTATGAGTCTGCAACCACGGCAGGCCCCACACGACAACATCATGCAAATTATGCAATACAAGAAAGCGAATCACCTCCTGATGAACAGGAGTCATGCACATGGTCACTTGTGTCCAGTACTGAGGTTTATTCGTAGCCAATGGTGTAGCATCAATTCCCCTTAGTGGAATAGGGAATTTTAAAGGCTCCAAAACAAAACCACAGCGCCTGGCAAATGACAAATCCATCAGACTCAGGGCAGCACCTGAATCCACAAAAGCCATAACCGGGTAAGATGACAGGGAACAAATCAGGGTAACAGACAAAATAAACTTAGGCTGTAAAGTACCGATGGTGACAGATTTATCAATCTTTTTTGTGCGCTTAGAGCATGCTGAGATAACATGAGCTGAGTCACCACAGTAAAAGCACAACCCATTTTGCCGTCTATAATTTTGCCGTTCACTTCTGGTCAGAATTCTATCACATTGATTAGACTCAGGTGTCTGTTCAGAAGACACCGCCAAATGGTGCGCAGGTTTGCGCTCCCGCAAACGCCGATCAATCTGAATGGCCAGAGTCATTGACTCATTCAGACCTGCAGGCATAGGGAACCCCACCATGACATTCTTAATGGCTTCAGAAAGACCTTTTCTGAAATTTGCAGCCAGGGCACACTCATTCCATTGAGTAAGCACCGACCATTTCCGAAATTTCTGGCAGTACACCTCTGCATCATCTTGCCCCTGAGAGAGGGCCAACAACGCTTTTTCAGCCTGGTTCTCAAGATTAGGTTCCTCATAGAGCAATCCAAGGGCCAGAAAAAACGCATCCACACTGAGCAATGCAGGATCCCCTGGAGCCAATGCGAAAGCCCAATCTTGAGGATCGCCACGCAAGAAAGAAATAATAATCTTAACTTGCTGAACAGAATCCCCAGAGGAACGAGGTTTCAAAGAAAGAAACAACTTGCAATTGTTCTTAAAATTCAGGAACCTAGATCTATCTCCAGAAAACAACTCCGGAATAGGTATTCTAGGCTCTGACATAGGACTGTGCACAACAAAATCCTGAATACTTTGTACCCTTGCAGCAAGATGATCTACACTGGAGGCTAAACTCTGGATATCCATATCAGCAGCTGAGCTCAGAGCCACACCAAGATTAAGACGAGGAGAGAAGCCAGACACACAGCAGCTAGACACACGGCAGCAAAAAAAAAAAAAAATATCTCCAAGCTTCTTTTCTCCTGCTTCTGCCATGCAATTAACACTTTACCGGCCGGCTGTACTGTTATGATCCTAGTGGCAAGGATCGCAGGTCGGACTAGCTAAGTAACTGAACAGACTACTAGCTCTGGGGAAGTGGTAACTAGATTGACCGCAACCTGATCCTATCCGCACACAACTATAGGCAGCCGTGGAACGTTACCTAAAAATCCTAGACGTCTCTTCACGGCCTGAGAAACTGACTATTCCTGGAGGGAAAGAAAGTCCTCTCTTGCCTCAGTGGAATGACCCCAAAGATATAGAATAGCCCCCCACAAATATTAACGGTGAGTTAAGGGGAAAGCACAAACGCAGAGATTAAATCAGATTTAGCAAATGAGGCCCGCTAATACTAGATAGCAGAAAATAGGAAGGGAACTGTGCGGTCAATAAAAAAACCCTATTCAAAATATCCACGCAGAGATTGCTCGAGCCCCCGCACCAACTAACGGTGCGGGGGAAGCAACTCCGTACCCCAGAGCTTACCAGCAAAAAGAAATCACATATTAGCAAGCTGGACTAGACTCATCATACACAGAAATCATATTGCAGGCAGATGAGCAAAAAATATTCAAACAGAACTTAGCTTATCCTGAAGAGGCAGAAAACGAGATAATCAGGAGTAATCAGAATAGCACTGAATACATTGACAGCCGGCAACAAGTGGAAGTGAAGCAGAGCTAAATAGGAGCCTCCCTGGTGAATAACGAGGCAGCTGATCCAGCCAGACCCGCAGGATAATAAACAAAACCACCAGGGGGAGCCAAAAAACCAAAGTCACACAATACCATCTGTGACCACAAGAGGGAGCCTGAAAACGGAGTTCACAACGCTATACATACTCTAGAGAGATGACTGACGGGATATTAAGGTTCCGACATGTTCTATTTTGGATCATTTTATTCTCTAAAGATAAGACATCTCTAGCAGCGGCTTTGTTATAGAGAATGCAGAAGCCCTCGACCAAGTGAGCACTCCTTTATATGGGAGAGTCAAGCGTGATAGTTGGCGGCTTACAGTTAAAGTGTATGGGGGGCTTAACAGTAGATCACAATCTACTATTTTGCTGCCACATATATTATTAATAAATCTGTAGTCCCAAGCAGAGGACAAGCTACCCTGCATAAACTGTTCATGTCACCAACACTAATCAAAACTTCAAAGTTCATAAAAATTAAGGAAAAAATCTCCAGAACGATAACTGTGTCATACTTGCTGAATTATATACACTGGGGGCTTTGGTTGTAGTTGAACTTGTGTGTACTAGAAAGTTTTGTTAAGTAAGCACACCTACAGGACACATCCCGATCTATATGGAACACTGTTGTCCATTTATGTCCATCTGATTCATCAAGAAATCAGAAAAACAATGTGATTCACTGTAAATGCAATCTCAACACATAAATCATTCCCTTATACGGACAGAACTAGTAAAGAACAATCAAAAAACTCGTAAAACTGCAGAAAGTTAAATTCACTCTTAAAAGTGCATGATAAAAAAAATAAAACGAGCGAAAGGCGATACTTTTGGTTAGTACATCCAGACAGTTGGATTTTCTTTGTCTGGAATAGATCAAGTAGGCTCACCTTTAAGTCTTGTGCTATAATAGGCACAATACTATTAAACAGCATGTGGTAGGGGAATGCAGACAGTCATTTTTTCCTCCATGCTTGATGCCAACATTGAAAGGCAACATGTACGTAGTACACGATTACCACAAATGGAAACCAGAAGCAAATACACCTTTGTGGGCAAGCTTCCAACCATAATAAATGGTGACATAAAAGTGTTTTGTTTTTTTTAAGTCTCACAGTACTACTCATTTCACATGATTAAATCCACTTTTTTCAAATAGAAGAGAATGGACTGTACATAATGCTAGAAATAAGTGGATCTTTTGAAATTCAAGTTTACCAGCCTTGCTGAAAATTCCTAAAAAAAACCTGATTTGTGGCAAATAAATTTGTTGCAAATCTCAATACTGTAAAGCCTCTAATTACCTGGAGGAGATGTGTAGAATTCTCTGAGGTCTGCTAGTATTGTATTGATTTTTTTTAACTCTTTAACTCAAACAGAACTATTCTAATGTCAAAGTAATCCCAGCCTACATTGCTAGGGGAAAATGGATAGTAACTGCTGGCAACCAACAGCCACATTTGGGTGGCATGTGCAAGTCTAAAGTTGGAATTATTACAACAAAGAAATAAAAAAAAACCTTGCTTTTTTTACAACACGCAGACTTGGTGAGTTAGACAGTTTAATTTACATTTTTGGTATGTGGAGATTTTTCTTTTGTCTTTTAAAGAAAAAGATGTCTTGTCTGTCTCACAAGCCAGGAAGCACACTTTCTGTGACACACAAGCCTTGGTTTCAAGATTTTTCTTTAGTAACAAAATTAGGACATTGGAATATTAAACTGGCCTCCTTGTTTGCAGTGTGTGAAAAATAAAACAAAGATGCTTTACTAAATTACGACCTGCATGGCTGTGCCTAACCTCAACCGTGCCTAACTCTGCATGGCCGTGCCTAAGGGTACTGTCACACAGTGGCACTTTGATCGCTACGACGGTACGATCTGTGACGTTCCAGCGATATCCATACGATATCGCTGTGTCTGACACGCAGCAGCGATCAGGGACCCTGCTGAGAATCGTACGTCGTAGCAGATCATTTGGAACTTTATTTCGTCGCCAGATCTCCCGCTGTCATCGCTGGATTGTTGTGTGTGACAGCGATCCAGCGATGCGTTCGCTTGTAACCAGGGTATACATCGGGTTACTAAGCGCAGGGCCGCGCTTAGTAACCCGATGTTTACCGTGGTTACCAGCGTAAAAGTAAAAAAAAAAAAACAGTACATACTCACATTCCGGTGTCCTTCAGGTCCCTTGCCGTCTGCTTCCCGCACAGACTGTCTGCCAGCCGTAAGGCAGTGGCACAGCACAGCAGTGATGTCACCGCTGTGATCGGCTTTCACTTTACAGCGGCACTCAGTCAGTGCGGGAAGCAGACGGCAAGGGACCTGAAGGACACCGGAATGTGAGTATGTACTGTTTGTTTTTTTTTACTTTTACGCTGGTGACCACGGTAAACATCGGGTTACTAAGCGCGGCCCTGCGCTTAGTAACCCGATGTTTACCCTGGTTACCCGGGGCCTTCGGCATCGTTGGTCGCTGGAGAGCTCTCTGTGTGACAGCTCCCCAGCGACCACACAACGACTTTCCAACGATCACGGCCAGGTCGTATCGCTGGTCGTGATCGTTGGAAAGTTGCAGAGTGTGACAGTACCCTAACAGTTTGCAATCCTAGCAAATCAACTTGCAAACTGTTTGAATTCATGGTGTCCTGTAAATTTCTAGAAATTTTAATTGTAATCGATCCTCCGAGGATTGATCCACTCATCTCTATGTGAGGTGCTAGCAGGAACGCGGGATGCAGTGACGAGCAGGATGCAGAGCAAGAGTTAACCATTTTTTTATATATATAGTTATCACAGCAGTAAATACTCCAAGCAGAGAGTAAGGGGGTGGAAGTAAACAGGCCCACAATGTGTATATGGCAATAAAGTAATAAGAAAGGGTCAAATAATGGGTTAACTTATCAGCCTCTGCTTCCTGGACGATGGTGGCTGGAAAATCCCACGATGGCGCCATAGGTGACTAGAGGAGTTTCTGAGACGGTCCTGGAGAAAAGTGAAACACTGTCTCTGGACAGCGACGAAGTATCCTGGTCTTCCTACACATGGTCTTGTGATGCTGGAACGAGGCACTGATAGGGGAAAGGTCTGCTGCACAGCTAGTCATGTACAAAGTCCCGGAGTGGAGGCCACAGTCTCACCGCTGCGAACCGCATGCAATGCCGGATCAGCGTTGCAAAGGGAGTGTGCAGATGTCAGATGCACCGACCAGTTAGTACTGTAGGGGTTGGAGAGTAACGGGGAGTTAGTCTCTGGAATTGCACAGTCTGTATGCGTGGGGGATGGAACGATGCAATGCGGGCCTGTCAGTTGGAGTCAGTCAGCAGAGAGGGAGTCAACCTTCTCCTGTAGCACATGCTGAGTACCTGCCAAAAGCCCCATTCCTGCGCGCTCAGTCTCTTTTATATCACACCCGCCCCAAAAGTCAGGAGCAAAGGTCTACTCCGGTCAGAAAGTGCTTCCCCCAGCAACAATGGTGACAGCCCCGACAGTTCCGGCCCTGACACGCAAGAGAGACCATTATTCTGATCCATCTTCCTACATTTACACAGCATAATCACTTTCAGTCAGGTTGCCTGGACACTCCAAACATGTCCGAAACTCACCAGTGTTCACACGGTTTCAAGAAGAAGTTAGGTGCTAGTGAACTTTGTTGGTCTGATTAAATATTTTACACAAGTTACTTTTCTATTATGTATCACTATAGCTTAATGCTCCATTACTGATCTATGTAGTGAGCTATGCTGCAGTAGATCGGACATACCTCAAGCTTTGCAAGCAATTTACTTAATTATACTGTCCCAATTCTTTTTTATAGTATTTTTATAAGATCATTACATTATGGTATATTGCAATGGATATACAGTGGGGAAAATAAGTATTTGATACACTGCCAATTTTGCCCACCTACAAAGAATGGAGAGGTCTGTCATTTTTATCCTATGTACACTTCAACTGTGAGAGACAGAATCTAAAAATAAAATCCAGAAAATCACATTGTATGATTTTTACATAAGTAATTTGCATTTTATTGCATAAAATAAACATTTTATCACCTACCAACCAGCAAGAAATCTGACTCTCACAGACCTGTTAGTTTTTCTTTAAGAAGCCCTCCCACTTTATACTCATTACTGGTATAAAAGACACCTATCCACACATTCAATCAATCTTACTCCAACCTCTCCACCATGGCCAAGACCAAAGTGCTGTCTAAGGACATCAGGGACAAAATTGTAGACCTGCACAAGGCTGGGATGGGCTACATACAATAGTCAAGCAGCTTGGTGAGAAGTCAACAGCTGTTGGCGCAATTATTAAAGATGGAACAAACACAAGGTAACTGTCAATCCTCCTAGGTCTGGGGCTCCATGCAACATCTCACCTCGTGGGGTAAAGATGATTCTGAGAAAGGTCAGCAATCAGACCAGAACTAGACGGGAGGACCTGGTCAATGACCAATACAGATTTACTGTTTTTTTTCAGAGTTGATGGTAAGTTCAGGAGGCAGAGGGAAAGGAGTATCTCATGAGTGAAGACAGAAGCAGAATTCTCTGATAAGAAATATTACAAAGTTTCATATCTTTGCTTTATGCAAAGTTTGTTGAAACCACAGTGACCATATAAATGTACTCATAAAGCAAGCTTCTGACTCATAGGTAATAAGTCGTGATGAGAGAGCGTGCTTGCCACTGCTGGATACTCAATCGGGCATCGGGGTGATAGGGTATGCTCGTTACTCGATCGAGTATTGCAAGTGCTCGAGTGCCATATTTGAGAGAGAGAGAAATAGGAAAACTGCTCGAGTTTCCCAGTGTCTTCAATTATACTCGGTACTCGAGCCCGTCCGAGCCTCCGACCTGCTCGATTCAAGTACAGAGCACTTGAGCATTTATGAATCATCATCCCTAATAGCCATATGACTGGGCCTTTCAGTTTACTTATATTCCATTTCTGATTTTATTACATTTCATGGATCTCAAAAGAGTTAGGCTCTTTTATGGCATTTTTTGCTTCTGCAGAAAAAAAGCTGCTTATTACATACCAGTGAAAGCTATGAGATTTCAGAAATCTCATGCAAAAGTTTGTTTTTCTAACTGAATTTGAGAACCGCAATGTTTTAAAATCTGCAGCACGCCAATTCAACAGTGTTTTCCCAGTACGTTTTCACCCACAAAAAACAATAAAAAAGTGCAAAAACTCTGCAAACAGATAGTTTTTGCAGCGTTTTGGTAAAACCAACTTCATTAAAGGGGTTGTTGCGTCTATACCGATAAGTCTGCAGTTACCCTGTGTGACTGCAGACTAATGAATCCCCCCAGCGCATGCACTGGTATATATATATATATTATGTTCTAGTGCCTGTGGCTGCATGATTTGCGGCTGTTAGACAGATAGAACCCATGTAGGGATTGCCGGAATCCTCAAGTGTTGAGGCTAACAGCCACAAATCATGCAGCCACAGGGACTAGAACATATTATATATACCAGCACGCCCAGATGCTTGGATAACAATCAAGTATGCTTGGATAAGATGTTATCTGAGCACGTTTGCTCATCACTACTGTAGACAAATCAGATATTTAATTAAAAAAATCAAACAACGCAGCAAAAAGCTCATCAAAATTACAACAAAAAAGCAACAAAACCTGAGCTTTTCATGCCTTTTCTCACTCTACTGCTAAGAGTTCAAGTTATGGCTGCAGAAAAAAATGCTGCAAAAATACTGCGTGTGACTATAGCCTTACAATCCTCTGACTCTGCTCAACCTTAGGGTGCAGTTACTTGGCCGTATGTATCAGATCTTAGAGTGCAGTTAGTTGGCCGTATAAATCAGACCGAGATCGGATCGCAGTGCATAGACTGGCCAGGGTCTCTCCCAACCCGAGTGCGACAGCATCATGTATTTCTACGAAGGTGTCACGCTATGGTTGGAAGAGCCGCCCGCCAGTCCGTGCACTGCGATCACATCTCTGTCTGATTTTTACTGCTGTCTGACTGTGCCCTTACAAACATTTGTGTATTCTCCACTTTGGAACACATTTGTATCAAGATCACATACTAAGTAACAAAACCATGCAATAGCCTTCCTCTAGTGTTAGGGTCGTGACCGACCCGTTTTAGGTTTTAAATGCATACAAATTCTACATACATTTGTTTATTGCATCAAGACTTTTTGACTTTTATACACATTTCATAATATATTGTCACTCTCAAAAAAATACAAGGGAAGCCTAGTTGTTTCTTGTTTTCTTTATATCTGGGCAAGACCCAAATCGGCTTGAATTTGACTACTGTTTCTAGCTGATGAACTGGTCTGACAACAGCTAAAACAGGTCAATCGGGTCTAATGGTTAATATAAACACATAGAAGATATACATCTTCTGAGATGTCTTATGCTTACATCAAACACTGTTTAATTTTGGTGACTTTGTTGTTGTCTAGCTTTTGTTAAGCAGACATTTGCGTAATTGACTCCTAATATCAATTTCCATGTTTCTGCCATTGTAATCAATCTACTATGTAAAGAATTAAAGGATTACTAAGTGTTAACATTTACAGTTTATATAGAGACATACGGCTGAATACATCAAAGCTTTTACGGAAGTGTAAAAATCTTTGAAGAGTTACATTATTTTGGCACAACTTGCAGCTGCACTAAAATTATGTGATTTCTGCTGTTGCCCTCTATTTTAACCCAGCTCTACCAAAGTGGGCAGAGCTGGAGCTGGACGAGGGCGTGTTGACCGCTGCTCACCAAATTCATGAGGCTCGTTGGCGCATACTACACTACAAATCTTACTACAGCAGGATGTACTATTTCTCTTTATGTGGAGACAGCTAAGATAGGCTAGGGAGACAAAACTCCCTGGAAAAAAAATGCAAATCAGCACCCTTCTTGGCTCCTAAGTGCCATCTATTAGAGGTAACAACCCAATAAGTCAAAGCCAGCTTTTGCAATCTTGGATGAGAGATAACTTGAATCCTTTTTCCCTAGTCCATAGATTTCCCTATGCCAGCTTCGCATTCCACGCAAGAAGAATCAATAACCGCTAGACCAATGTTGAAGGCTTCTTATCCAGCCATCAAGTATTATATACTGCATTGCTGAGGGGCAAGAAACCAATAAAAGCTGTCTTTGGAATAAGGTCATCTCCTTTTTAGAGAAGGCTCTATGAAAGTTTGGTTGATGACCATTTATAGGGTAGCTACCTTAAAGGGACTCTGTCACCCTAAAAATCGTATCTTAGCTAAGGCCACCGGCATCAGGGGCTTATCTACAGCATTCTGTAATGCTGTAGATAAGCCCCCGATGTAACCTGAAAGATGAGAAATAAAGGTCATATTATACTCACCCAGGGGCGGTCCCGGTATGATGGGTGTCGCGGTCCGGTCCGGGGCTTCTCATCTTCATTCGATGACGTCCTCTTCTTGTCTTTTTGCAGCGGCTCCGGCGCAGGCGTACTTTGCAAAGTATTGCAGTGCGCAAGTGGCGGGAAAGGTCAGAGAGGCCCAGCGCCTGCGCACTGCAGTACTTTGCCCTCAACAGGGCAGACAAAGTACACCTGCGCCGGAGCCGTGGCAAGAAGACATGAAGAGGAAGTCATCGCATGAAGATAGGAGGCGCCGGACCGTGACGCCCATCGGACCCGGACTGCAGCAGGACCGCCCCTGGGTGAGTATAATCTAACCTTTATTTCTCATCTTTCAGGTTACATCGGGGGCTTATCTACAGCATTATCTTAGCATTATCAGGGGCTTATCTCTCTCAATGGTACATTTTTGTCTCATTGGTACATTTTTGTCTCTCTCATTGGTACATTTTTGTCTCTCTCTCATTGGTACATTTTTGTCTCTCTCTTATTGGTACATTTTTGTCTCTCTCATTGGTACATTTTTGTCTCTGTCTCATTCGTACATTTTTTGTCTTTCTCTCTCTCATTGGCACATTTTTGTCTCTCTCTCATTGGTACATTTTTGTCTCTCTCTCATTGGTACATTTCTCTCTCTCTCATTGGTACATTTTTGTCTCTCTCTCTCATTGGTACATTTTTGTCTCGCTCTCATTGGTACATTTTTGTCTCTCTCTCATTGGTACATTTCTCTCTCTCATTGGTACATTTTTGTTTCTCTCTCATTGGTACATTTTTGTCTCTCTCTCATTGGTACATTTTTCTCTTTCTCTCATTGGTACATTTTTCTCTCTCTCTCATTGGTACATTTCTCTCTCTCTCATTGGTACATTTTTGTCTCTCTTTCATTGGTACATTTTTGTCTCTCTGTCATTGGTACATTTCTCTCTCTCTCTCATTGGTACATTTTTGTCTCTCTCTCATTGGTACATTTTTGTCTCTCTCTCATTGGTACATTTTTCTCTCTCTCTCTCATTGGTACATTATTCTCTCTCTCTCTCTGGTACAATTTTCTCTCTGTCTCATACATTTTTATCTCTCTCGTACATTTTGGTCTCACTCTATCTCTCATTGGCACATTGTTCTGTCTCTCTCTTTGGTACATTTTTTCTCTTTCTCTAATTTATACATTTTTTGCTCTCATTGATACATTTTTGTCTCTCATTGGTACTTTTCTCTCTCATTGGTTGTCGCTCTCTTTCTCATTTCTACATTTCTATCTATCTCTCATTGGCGCATTTTTGTCTCTTTCATTGCTACATTTTTTTCTCTCCCTCATTGGTACATTTTTCTCTCTAACTCCATTTCTGATTTGTACATTTTTGTCTCTCTCGTTGGTACATTTTTCTCTCTCTCTCTCATTGGTACATTTTTGTCTCGCTCTTTCACTCTCACGGGTACATTTCTCTCTCTCATTAGTACATTTTTCTGTCCCGCTCCCTTTCTCTCTCTCTCTCCTCACCGCCGGTTAAGCTGTTCTAACCGACATCGTGGAGATAATGATGCTGTTGTGCGGCATGCGCTGACTCCAGGGCATATGCGCCGGAGGCTTCGGACAGAAGGACACATCTCTGGTTATATTATACATTAGAGGTACAAGCAAAAATGTAACCAGTTTCCTCTCCTGAAAAGAAATGGAAAGAGCAAGTTAAACTTCTTGTTTTTGTCCAAGACTAATCATACTTAATTAAGTTTACTTTCTTAAATTAAAAAAATGGAGATTTGAATAAAGGACATTCAAGGAAGGAACTTTTGGTTTCTAAAAAGACAACTCACATTTTAGATATCAGATTATGAACCTATAACAGGAAGGTGTCACTTGTATGAAGAGAGTGTATGTCACATCCCCTCGCTCCTGTAATGTCTTCTTCTGGCCGTATTCAATCTTTTCTAATGAGAGCTTCCCTTTAAACTAGCAAATTACAACAACAACAAAAAAGACAAAAAGTGGAAAAGTAGATAAAATTAATTTAGTCATTATAAACTTTAAGCTAACAGAATAGTGGTTGTCATCATCATTAGTGCTGGTAATATGGATCCATCACCAGATTTCACAATACAGTCTGTATACATTGCTTAAAAGATTTATTGTGCATATTCATGTCAGTATGACTGTATAATTCTTTCTAAAAGTTTAGCTCCGTCTCCTCTCACCGATCCTGAATCACGGCTCCTCAGTGTCCCTCTTCCTGTCCAGATCTCACACTGCTCAGTACAAGCTGCAGCTGTCAGTCAGGGTAGATAGAAACTGAATAGTCCCTCTCTTTCTTTACATAAAATACTTATTTAATGTCAGGATTACATAGCCATTCTACCTTGGATAGTCAATGTAAATATACTCGTCACATTGGCTCTAAGACATTTGTTTAATAATGTATACAGTTATTATTCTGCAATCTGCTAACAGATCTGTTTTAAAAGACTTCATCACTGCAGCTATTTTTGTCGTCGTAATTAATCTACAAAAAAGGAAAAATTTATTAATAGCACTCATTAAAAAAAAAACCCAAACACTTCCTAGGTTGAGTCTACAGATCCAATGCAGACCTATGTGCCTCCATGGTAGCAATTTGTAACACAAACCATATATAATCTGAATTGCCAGCTACACTCTCTTCCATCTATAGATGTTATTTTTTTAATTTTATTTATTTTTTAAAAAGAGAAAAGGAGGTGATTTCAACTTGTATATTTTTTTTATAACTTTTTAAAATTATTTCTACTGTATCTTTTTTAGTCCCCTTATGGGACTCGAATCTATGATCATTTATTTGCTTATATTTAATACTGAACTATAACTGTACTGAAATATATAGCTAAGCTGCCATTTTCCTAAGAATCCAGCCAGCTGGACGTCATAGCAGTACCAAGATGGCTAACATAAAGGCTTTCCGCAGGCCCCAAGGTGATCGGCACCTCACAATAGCATCATGGGGTGTTGGAGGGGTCAGGGGTGGCAAATGGATGCTGGTGCACATTCACACTGGCCAGTTAGCCATTTAACCATTTAAATGTTGCTGTCAGTGATTGATAGAGGCATTCTAATAGTTAACAGCAATGATCAGAACTAGCTACAGCCGCGTTTGTTACAGGTATATGTCGCCAGTGTAAAGGTACCTTCACACTAAACGGTATCGCTAGCGATCCGTGACGTTGCAGCGTCCTGGATAGCGATATCGTTTAGTTTGACACGCAGCAGCGATCAGGATCCTGCTGTGATATCGCTGGTCGTTGAACAAAGTTCAGAACTTTATTTGGTCGTCAGACTGGCGTGTATCGTCATGTTTGACACCAAGAGCAACGATACCAGCGATGTTTTACACTGGTAACCAGGGTAAACATCGGGTTACTAAGCGCAGGGCCGCGCTTAGTAACCCGATGTTTACCCTGGTTACCAGCGTAAAATGTAAAAAAACCAAACACTACATACTCACCTTCGCGTCCCCTGGCGTCCGCTTCCCACACTGACTGAGCGCCGTAAAGTGAAAGTGAAAGTACAGCACAGCGGTGACGTCACCGCTCTGCTGTTAGGGCCGGCGCTCAGTCAGTGCAGGAAGCGGACGCCGGGGGACGCGAATGTAAGTATGTACTGTTTGGTTTTTTTACATTTTACGCTGGTAACCAGGGTAAACATCGGGTTACTAAGCGCGGCCCTGCGCTTAGTAACCCGATGTTTACCCTGGTTACCTGGGGACCTCGGCATCGTTGGTCGCTGGAGAGCGGTCTGTGTGACAGCTCTCCAGCGACCAAACAGCGACGCTGCAGCGATCGGCATCATTGTCGCTATCGCTGCAGCGTCGCTTAATGTGAAGGTACCTTTAGGCTTCTTTCACATTTCCGTCGGGACTCTCCCATCCTGCTGCGTCGCCGAGACGTAGCGATGGACGTTAACAAAATAGTGTCAAAACGTATGTGACGGACCCGTCGAGGCTATGTGCACCTGTTGTGTATGCATCTTTTCGCTGCGAAAATGCATACACAACACAAACCAGGTTAAAAATAATAATAATAAACAAAAACAATATTCTCATCTACCGCATCCCGCGCAGCGTTACTGATGCTCCCGGCAGCTAGCGTTCATAGTAATACATTGTGAAATCTCGCGAGAAGTAGCGGTCTCGCTAGCTGCCGGGAGCATTGGTAACGCTGCGCGGGAAGCCGATAGGTGAGAATATTGCGATTTTTAATTTTTTTTATTATCTTTAACATTATATCTTGTTACTATTGATGCTGCATAGGCAGCATCAATAGTAAAAAGAGAAAGAGAGTGAGCGAGAGAGAATTTCCCTGATGGGAAATTCTTCCACGCATGCTCAGTTTGAAAAGACGGGACCCGTCACTGGATTCCTGCTTTTCACAGTCAGCAATGCATCCTGCGTCCTTAGGCTTCCATTGTAGCCAGTGACGGGCAGCGCAGGATGCGTCGCTGACCGATTTTCCAACGTGCAGAAAAAATGTTCATCTGAATGTTTTCTCTGCCCGACGGACCATTTTTTTAACGCAGGATCCAGTGCACGACGGATGAAACGGATGGCCATCCGTCACAATCCGTCGCTAATACAAGTCTATGAGAAAATGCAGGATCCTGCATTCTCAAAAATCAACGTATCTCGACGGGAGCTGAAAGACAGAAGTGTGAAAGACACACAGTCAAAATCTTCCTGGTATGGTGCTGGATCAGATCCTAATCCAGCACCATATATACACTGTGATCGTATGACATGTTTATGTTACACAGTCATAAGGATGGGTAAGGGTGGTAGTATTGAAAATCAAGTAGATCATCAAAATAATCCCACAACCATATGCGTTTGAAATGAGGAGTAATAATGAATGTATCCCACATCCGAAGAGCTACACGTGTCCAGGTTCCGGTATTTTGGGTTGGATACTTTGTTTCTGTTTTTCTCCTCCATTATTGCGTTACGACTTGCATGTTGATGCATGTTGCACATTGTGATATTATCACACCTTCATAATGAATACTTTGGATATGTTGCCACAATATATCTCATACAGTGAGGTCATGTAATGTCTACAAATATTAAGAAACAGTGACGATTGATACAACTTTTGATTTGTCACTTAATCATTAAATTGAGTATTGATTGTATGGATCTTTGAATACAAGAAAAAATAGTTTTCCAAGATTCACATGTGTATATCCTACTAGATGGTGGCCCGATTCTAACGCATCGGGTATTCTAGAATGCACAGCCACGTAGTTTATAACACAGCCTGCGTAGTATATACCACAGCCACATAGTATATAACACAGCCATGTAGTATATAGCATAGCCACGTAGTATATTGCACAGCCACGTAGTATATAACACAGCCCACACAGTATATAACACAGCCACATAGTATATAGCACAGCCCACATAGTATATAGCACAGCCACGTAGTATATAGCACAGCCCACATAGTATATAACACAGCCACGTAGTATATTGCACAGCCACGTATTATATAACACAGCCCACATAGTATATAACACAGCCCACGCAGTATATAACACAGCCATGTAGTATATTGCACAGCCCACATAGTATGTAGCACAGGAACATAGTATATAGCACAGCCCACACAGTGTATAACACAAGCACATAGTATATTGCACAGGCACGTAGTATATAGCGCAGCCCACGTAGTATATAACACAGCCTATGCAGTATATAACACAGGCCATGTAGTATATAGCAATGTGGGCACCATGTCCCTGTTAAAAAAAAACAATTAAAATAAAAAATAGTTATATACTCACCTTCCGTCGGCTCCCGGATCTAGCCGAGGTCTTTACCGATGATTCTTGTGATGCTCCGTTCCCAGGAATGCCTAGTGGCAGTAACCCATGATCATGTAGCGGTCTCGCGAGACCGCCACATGATCTCGCGAGACCGCCACGTGATCTCGGGGCATTGCCGCAATGCATTCTTGGGACCGGAGTGCGAGGAGCGGGAAAGGCTGCGGCGGACTTCGGAAGGTGAGAATATAATGTTTTTGGTTTTTTTTTTAATTATTTTTAACATTCTATGTTTTTACTATTGATGCTGCATAGGCAGCATCAATAGTAAAAAGTGAAGCAGTGTTTAATCCCGCCCCAATACCATTGATCGATCGCGGCCGGCCGGCAGGCAACCAATCAGCGACCCAGGATTTCCATTACAGACAGACGGAAGTTATAATCAGACGGAAGTACCCCTTAGGTAATTATATATATAAAGACTAGGTATAGAGCTGTATTTACCTGCCCAGAAACTAATGCACTTACAGGATACAGCAGACCCCCTTGATAAAGATGTCAACACAGATGCAAAACACTGATGAACAACCACTCACAACCTACCAATTCATGGCGGAGGAGAGTGCTACGTACTAAATTTGCTTACAAATAAGGCTTGCATAGGGCGCTGGTCACACACGTAGTACAGTCTGGCTTACAGCCTATTAGTGACGCCAATACTGTTAGAATAGGCAGGCTGCTAGCACTATATAAGTACACCCCACTGAAACAAACATCCTGGTTTAGAAGGCCAACATAGATGGGCTTGACTGTACGCTGCATAAAAATATACAGATGCTTCTCACAAAATTAGAATATCATCAAAAAGTTAATTTATTTCAGTTCTTCAATGCAAAAAGTGAAACTCATAAATTATATAGAGTCATCATTACAAACACAGTGATCTATTTCAAGTGTGTATTTTTGTTAATGTTGTTGATTATGGCTTACAGCCAATGACAACTCAAAAGTCATTATCTCAGTAAATTAGAATAATTAACAAAAAACACCTGAAAAGGCTTATTAAGCGTTTAAAAGGGTCCCTTAGTCTGTTTCAGTAGGCTCCACAATCATGGGGAAGACTGCTGACTTGATAGATGTCCAGAGGGCAGTCATTGACACAATCCACAAGGAAGGTAAGCCACAAAAGGTCATTGCTAAAGAAGCTGGCTGTTCACAGAGTGAACAGCATATTAATGGAAAGTTGAGTGAAAGGAAAAAATGTGGCAGAAAAAGGTGCACAAGCAACCGGGATAATCCTTGAAAGGATTGTTAAGAAAAGGCCATTCAAAAATTTGGTGGAGATTCACAAGGAGTGGACTGCTGCTGGAGTCATTGCTTCAAGAGCCTCCATACACAGATGTATCCAGGACATGGGCTATAAGTGTTGCATTCCTTGTGTCAAGACACTCATGACAAATAGACAACACCAGAAGCGTCTTACCTGGGCCAAGGAGAAAAAGAACTGGACTGTTACTCAGTGGTCCAAGGTGTTTTCAGGTGAAAGTAAATTTTGCATTTCATTTGGAAATCAAGGTCCCAGAGTCTGGAGGAAGAGTGGAGAGGCCACAATCCAAGCTGCTGGAGGTCTAGTGTGAAGTTTCCAGTCAGTGATGGTTTTGGGGGCCATGTCATCTGCTGGTGTAGGTCCACTGTGTTTTATCAAGCCCAAAGTCAGCTCAGCTGTCTACCAGGGCAACTTTATTGGAGATGGAAATTTCATTCTCCAGCAGGACTTGGCACCTGTCCACACTGCCAAAATTACCAATACCTGGTTTAAAAACAACAGTATCACTGGGCTTGATTGGGTAGAAAACTCGCCTGACCTTAACCCCATTGATATGGGGTAATGTCAAGGAGGAAAATGAGAGACACCAGAGCCAACAATGCTAACGAGCTGAAAGCTGCTACCAAAGCAACCTGGGCTTCCATAACACCTCAGTAGTGCCACAGGCTGATTGCCTCCATGCAAAGCCGCATTGATGCAAAAATTGATGCAAAAGGAGCCCCGACCAAGTATTGGTTGCATTTACTGAACTTACATTTCAGTAGGCCAACATTTCGGATTTTAAAATGATTTTTCAAGCTGGTGTTATAAAGTATTCTAATTTACTGAGACAATGATATTTGGGTTTTCATTGGTTGTGAGCCATAATCATCAACATTAACAGAAATAAACACTTGAAATAGATCACTGTGTTTGTAATGACTCTATATAATATATGATATTCACTTTTTGTATTGAAGAACTGAAATAAATAAACTTTTTGATGATATTCTAATTTTGTAAATATGAGATATTAGTCGATACTTTAGCCAGAATAGGCAAGTTCTCAACCCACGTCAAGGGTCCTCTTTCGGTAAATTTATTTTTTTTATATCATCCGGCACTTTATGTAGCAAGGATAAGTAAAAGGGAAAATTGTAAGAAAAGTATTTTTAGACCCAGTTCCACTTTGTTCATAAACTGGGTCTGATATTGCAGTTTATCCTCATTAAGGCTAGGTGCAAGCGACTGTGTAATCTTTTATCCTAGAGATTTGGGTCAGTTATGCAAATCACACTCTGATCAAACTCGTGATCCGTGTGATAGTGTGATCTGATTTTCGCAGTTGAGTAGAAGATGGATCTTCTCCATTCTGTTAGTCTGTGGAAATCGAACTGCACTCAGATGTTATCCAAGTGCAGACCGATGGTTTTCATACACTCATTGACTTGCAGGGCCAAGTGTGATTCGAATATCAGATCAAACAGAGAGTTTTTTCCTTTGACGGGCTCAGTCCGAGGAATAAAATCTGATAAGTGCACGGCCCCATGGAATAACATCAATCCGATGTTTTATTGGAACGCACTGGGACTGAAGGGACACAATGGGGATAAAGGCAGAATATAACATTTTAACATTGTAAGCATTAATGGGAGTTTTCTTACTACAGCTGCAGCTGAGTTGAGTTTGCCAGAAGTAGCAAAATTGAGTTTGTCATTTGGCACAAAGTAATGTATCTGTATTTCTTACTGTAAATAGCGGCTTATTGATCAGCTGCAGGGTTATCATCTGTCCGAACAGAAAGAAACATTGTTTTTCTACTCTTAGCAGAGAAATGGCTGTATATTCACTATAAATGAGTAGGACGACTCTAGCAAAAGATGTTCTAGTTCTTTTTGAAAATAATTTTTTAGTGTATCTGCTCCGGAAACTCAAAAGCTCAGCGTGAACATAACAGAACTGGGCAACCCAATTCTTTAAATTAGCGTAAGTCTAAGCATCAAATATGCCACAAAAGTTGCTTTGAAATAGAGTTGAGCAAATATGTTAGAAATCGGTTGCTGAATCTGAATTTGCCATATTTGTGCCATATTGGTACCCTATTCGTTCCAAATTTACGTTTGATGATCAGTTCTTAACATATTCGTTCATTTCTACTCCCATTGATTACAATGACGTTTTGTTGTGTTTGGCGAATATTGCAAAAATAATATTCGCTTATTATTATTATTATTTGCTTATCTCTACTTACGAAGCCTATGACTAAGCAATGTCATGCCTCTCATGTCATGCATTGCAACATTATTCTTAATAATTTGTGTCGATGTGGTTGTGTTGGATTGTTGGTCACAAGTCACACGCGACTTTGCACCCTTGATGTACGTGATTCTCATGCGCTGTACATTTCAGTGATTTGACGTGTCGAGAACAGCAAGTTCTCGACAAGTCGCACAAAAGCTTTCAGTCTGAGACCCGCCATGGTCCAACCAAAGTTACCAAGTAGTTTTTGCAACCAACCCCAGAGTTGTAAAATACTGCAAAAGATTATTTATGATGTCAGCTAAGTAAAAGTATTATTGATATTGCCGCTCAAAAAAAAAAAAAAGATGCGACTAAACCTGAAAATACCGAACGCTGAAATAAAACTTTTTAGTGTGATGTAAAATTGTGTATTAGAAGAAAATCCATCCACATTCTCATCCTTCCAGGGTCTGCAGACCCTCAAACCCTGAGGAAAGTGAAGATCCGAGTGTGGTGCAGCCTGTGCTGTAAGGGAGGATGTCATTGGATGAGGGGCTGGCTCGCTTCCAGGGTTAATCCTCTATATACTTCTGCTAGTAAGAGACTGCTTCAGAGTGAGAGAAGTAGAGAGTGCTGCTGTGAAAGCTCCACCAGACTGCCAGAGAGAAGCAGAAAGCCAGAAACAGCTGCCTGACAAAAATCAGCTGCTACTTCTAAGAAAGAAGATTTCCCCTGTTACTTTTCCCGGACCAGACTCACTTTCCAGAAGCCAAAATGTGTAAAGGATTAGCAGCCCTGCCCCATACCTGCCTGGAGAGGTGAGAGACCTGGGATGTGCTAGAAGATGGGGTCACTGGGTATGACAGAGCCAGGGTGTTGGGTACACGTTACCTAGATTTGCACAATCTGGAACATCTTATTGGAATGTGTAGTTTTACATAGGACTGCAGGTTGTTCTTTTTCAACTCAAAGAGCGTCTAGTCCCCGATGAAGAAACAATGCAAATTCATCTCTGTTGTACCATTTAAACAATACTATTACCTTAAGAGTGAAATATAAATTTACATGTTGCTGTTGTATGTCTGTTATCATTAGAACTCAGCAAAAAGTTTCACCTGTAGGCTGTGTGCACACATGGCAGATTAGGTGCGGTTTTGTCACGTTTTTTTTCTGCGTGGATTTGTGGCAAAAACTGATGCCAGCAAAGTGAGTGAAAAACCTGGTGTCATGCACACGGTGAGTATTTTTGACCTGCAGATTTGGTGCAAAAAATAAACTGACTCCCCCTGACGAAGGCACGCCACTGAAACGCGCGTAGGGGAAGTGGCACTACCATCTGGGTTTAGGTAAGGCAACTTTTCACTATCATTTAAGGTTTTTTCAATCCTTTTTCTGGCAGCATTGGCGTCTTTTTGCACTATCTAATCCTGAAACCTTCATCCTCATGTCATATGACTGTAATTATGTATTGCCATTGATATGGATTACCAATTGTTTCAGGATGCATTTATTTGTCTATGTCACAGACACTTAGTATAACATCGCCATTTCTTGCCATTTAGTTGTACTTGTACCTGCCTTGCTTGTTTTCCCAAGGTGGTGCCACTGAGATCTATTTTGGCTCCTTTCAGGCACTCATGGCTACTTTTTAAATCATTTTTGTTTTGCTTTGTTGCGATTATTAATAAATTTTCTACTTTGTTCAATATACGTTTTTTGTCTATATGTTCCTATTTAAACTAACGTGGAACTATATAAGTTTTGTCCAGTAGTTTAGATGCAATTATTCGGGTATTCTCTTTCATTCTTTGGAAAAGACCATTTACTATCTCTCTTTGCATCTAGTGAGGATACTTTTTTGATACTATTGCAAAAAATAATCTGCAGCATTTCACGGTTTTTCACCATTGACTTCACTGAAATCAATAAAAAATGTGGGGCAAAAACGCAGCAAAAATGCACGATTTTGGTGCATTTTTCCTACCAAGAGATGCAAAAATGTATGTCAACGTGTGCACGTACCCTTAGGGACCAGTTCTTAGGATTAGGGTAGCAGTTGTATTTTGTCTTTCGTATTACGACCACAAGTCCTAACCTTAGCGGGGGCACATACAAGACATTGCGTCCGTAACATTGAAGAAAAATATGAATTCTCCTTTAGGATAGAATTAGCCCTTAGAGTAAATGTATGGCTGCCAAGAGGAGACGATGTCCAGTGATGGGCCATTGTGGATGGCACGGGAGAGATGCTTTCATGTAGCGTTGTTATCTGGTTTGTTTTATCCAAATCTCATGACCCATTAGCACATCTTGATAAAAGCCCAAGAAAATTATTTATTCAAGTTTCCACTAACAGCAGCAGACTAGTGGGACGGGAAATATTAAACATGAGCATCTGCATCTCTTCCAACTTTATGTATGGGTAATAAAAGAAAGGTCAGACCTCGGGTAGTCATTTTCGGAATGGAAAACAGTATATATTTATACGGTGTGTGTGTGTATATATATATATATATATATATATATATATATAATGTTTTGTTTATATATATTTGCAGTTTACCATATCGAAGATGAATACCCAAGAGCTGACCTTTCTTTTATTACCCATACATAAAGTTAGAGTAGTAGCAATCTAGAAATATATACACACACACTTGTACCAGGGTTCATCGGGGTTCTCACCTTCGTTCCCTCGCTTTCACTGTAAGACTAAGATTAGCGGTGCATGCTACTTTCCTGTGATAGAACTGCCGCCCTTAGTGATAAATTGCTCTTATAAATAAATTATTTCAGTAATAAATACAGCACTGCTACATCTAAATGTGTGAAAAGGGGACAAAGCATTTAGTCCTTAAAAATGTGCATTTATTCCACTGTGGAAATTGCAGCTTTCATTCCATGTAAATCCGTGACTTTGCACCAGATAGTTACATGGTTCATTGAATTTGGATTTATTAATCCATTCTGCTACATTCCATAAATTAGAGTTTTTTTTCCAGGCTCAGTGTAAGCGTGACTTACATACACGCACGTTTCACGTTCTGGTGGCTTTGTTACATTTTCATCCAGTGTTATGTTCAGAACTGATTGGTCGGTGTGGTACGTACACGGATTAGTATCAAGCCTGAACAGCTCGAATAGTTCTCAAATCAAACAATTCATTCGGTTGGAAATCTTCTATATTTCCATTCTTATTGCACTCAGGTGAATTCTCAATTATGTGGACATTAATATGAAAGCACCATTATATTCTGTAACGATTAACCATTGCCTGATTACACCGCTTTCTGCCATCGAAGGAATATGTCAGTAGTCTTCAAGGTGTCACTATTTAACGGTCTACCGCTCCCAAGTACAATATCGGCTCAGACAGAACGTCTAATGCCAAATGGACAGACATGATCAGACCTGTGTTTGGGTCAGGATCCGAGTCGGTAATACGGATGCCAAAATGGACTGATATTACTCCTGTGTTTTCATGGCCATAAAACAAGTCCATTTTATCATTAATATAAGGTAACCTTTGGACAGTCTGGTATTGGGACCGTAAACTATGTGTCGATGAGAAGCCTTATAGTTGTGGTTTGCCACACACAGACCCATACATATTTCCGACAAAGGCCACACTTTATTATTATTATTATTATTAATAATTATTATTATAGCGCCATTTATTCCATGGCGCTTTACATGTGAGGAGGGGTATACATAATAAAAACAGGTACAATAATCTTAAACAATACAAGGCACAACTGGTACAGGAGGAGAGAGGACCCTGCCCGCGAAGGCTCACAATCTACAAGGGATGGGTGAGAATACAGTAGGCGGTCGTGCAGCGGTTTGGTCACTCGGTGGTTACAGCAGGTTGTAGGCTTGAGTAGATACAGAATATAATTGCCAGTTCAACGACTTCCCATAAGATGGACACTATGATTATTATATCTATGAATCCTTATAGCTAAATTATATTGTAATTTGTAGCAAAGGACAAGAAATGGTGGAGATGCATCCTTTAACCATCACATGTAGCAATGACCTTCTCCGAGACCATTTGTGGACCAGTTGTCCGCCATATACACCAGAGCACAGGACAGACAACTGTACGACTATATGGTTGCACACGTCTGCCAGTCATTCCCACTAAATAGGAAGGATTCTTATGGATACTTTATAATATACGCTAGAGTATTGAGAGGATATTGGACATGGCTTTTCCATACAATCATGGATTCGAGGCTGAAGTTTGGTGACACCTGCCAGATGTATGGTGAAAGGACACAGTGATGACCTACTTTTGGGTATTAAAGTCCAGTGTATAATTCATGAGATTTTCCCTTTATCATCACAGAGTGCAACACCGATGTGGCACGAATTGAGTCTTATAACTATAGGACAAAAAGAACAGGAAAAAGGTAATAATAGAAACTAAAAATCACCCCAAGGTGCATCTTCTGTGTAATGGAAAAACAGAGCTATGGCAAACAATATCTACAACATCGTGGACATTTATAATGATGAGTTACAGACAAACTACTGCCGGATTTCCCAAGATGTCTTTTGGCAGCTGGTCTAAATTACTCTGTAGGTCTATTCAGGAACAACACTAGGGCGTTATACCACACAATAACAGGTAGACTATTGTAGTGGTTTTGTAATTAAGGTAATATTTCATAAGAAGGTTTGTCCCTTAATTGAGGTCACTTGTGATAATATCAGAGACTTACATAACTATAAGCCTTCTCAAAATTCGGTCCGATTCATCAAAGTGGTTACACCAGAATTATGAAAGCGATTTATACTAGGAATCTGGCTCAAACTGCTTTGACTTTGCACAAAAATGTTGCTGGCTTAAATTGCTTTGAATTTGCACAAAAATGTTGCAACATTTGGCATTTTTCAGCCATCTCCAGCAAAATGGACAGAGATATGGTGGGACAGGGGAGCGACGGGGTTTGTTGACACCTGCTAATTAGTGATGAGCGAGTGTGCTCGTTACTCAGGTTTTCCAAGCATGCTCGGGTGGTCTCCGAGTATTTGAATGTGCTCGGAGATTATGTTTGAGTTGCCGCAGCTGCATGATTTGCGGCTGCAAGACAGCCTGAATACATGTGGGGATTCCCTGCTTGTTAGGGAATCCCCACATGTATTCAGACTGTCTAGCAGCCGTAAATCATGCAGCTGCGGCAACTCAAACATCTCCAAATAATCTCCAAGCACGCTATAAAAACTCGGAGACCACTAGAACATGCTCGGAGAAACCCAAGTAACGAGCACACTCGCTTAATCACTACTGCTAATCTAATTTATTAGGTCCCTGATTGTAATAAGATTTGTGGAGAGGTGCACCGAGGCGCACACCACTTTTCAGACTCACCTAATTCATTAAGAGACATGTTCCTCTTAATGAATTGGGCCCTCATGATTCCAGAAATGCTCCTCATCATCTAGAGTAAACAACCTCGATTTTGATGAATCGGGATCTAAATGCCTACACTGTTGAAATGTACTTTTTATGTCCACTACATATTATGTCAAAAAATATAAAAGCATCTTTTATTGATATTCTCAGAAAATTTGAAGGTTGAAAATAGAAACACTTTTCCTATGTGTTTCGAGCTTTGAAATCTCTTGGCTATGACTAAGAGCTTTTAACGCTTGAAACGCGTAGGCCAAGCATTGCTGTTTTTAACCTTCTAACTTTTGGAGTATATCAATAAAAGATGTTAATATAGTTTTTTTTGCGGTAGCTGGAGTACCTCATTTTCCTTCACGTACTGTTAACCTAGGAATCAGCCCAAGGTCTTTTACGTGCACCACACTGATCAATGATTTACTACCGGAGCTGGTGACCTGATGTGAATATCTATCTTTTCTTTATGACATATTATATCAAACCTGTAGGGCACTTTCACAAAGCCTTAAGGCTATTATAAATGAATTGCTCCTAACGATGGTTCATATGTCACCGAACATTGGTTCATGAGCGGTAGTGATAAGTAGTGATGGGCGAGTGTACTCGTTGCTTGGGTGGTCTCCGAGTATTTGTTAGTGCTCGGAGATTTATTTTTCATCGCCGCAGCTGAATGATTTACAGCTGCTAGCCAGCTTGAGTACATGTGGGGATTCCCTAGCAACCAGGCAACCCCCACATGTACTCAGGCTGGCTAGTAGCTGTAAATCATTCAGCTGCGGCGATGAAAAATAAATCTCTGAGCAGTCACAAATACTCAGAGGTCACCCGAGCAATGAGTATACTCGCTCATCACTAGTGATAAGCTAACGTGCTCTGATAAGGTGATGTCCA
Source organism: Ranitomeya variabilis (assembly GCF_051348905.1). Taxonomy (NCBI): domain Eukaryota; kingdom Metazoa; phylum Chordata; class Amphibia; order Anura; family Dendrobatidae; genus Ranitomeya; species Ranitomeya variabilis. The sequence continues at coordinate 68,207,011 of NC_135239.1, read as the reverse complement.
ACCATGCTCAGGTGCTAACCGAGTGTCTTCAGCATGCTTGAATAATATGTTCGAGTCCCCGCGGCTGCATGTTTCGTGGCTGTTCGACAGCCACAGCACCTGCAGGGATTGCCTGTTTGTTAGCCAATCCCTGCATTTGTTGTGGCTGTTGAACAGTCATGAGACATGCAGCCGCGGGGACTCGAACATATTATTCAAGCACGCCGAAGACACCCGGTTATCTCCCGAGCATGGACATATAACACCTCATCCAAGCGCGTTCGCTCAGCACTAACAAGCAGCAATCAGTTAAAAATGCAAATGTTTGGCACATTGGAAAAATCATTGCTGCTAATGTAAGCTGGGAACGTGCTGTCGACAATATGAAAAACTGTATTATTGATCGTTTATCCCAATACGGCTTACATTGGTCCATGGTAAAGAGCCTTTAAATGAGCACCAATCAGCTCGTTACTGTCAGAAATTTCCCCGTGTAAATCAGTCTTGGTTTGCCTGCATTTTATAATCCCAATTATGGACGCACAACATAAAACCCCTGCGGTTCTTTATAATCATTTCATAAAGCATGTCCAATATCACATTATAAGAAATTACTAGCGTAAGCTGAGGATCCATTTTAGAAAAATGGTAATATAGAGAATTTTAGATAAGCAGATTTACTAATGACTTTTTATATTAAACCACAGAAAATGACATCGATAATTAATCTTAAACAGCTTTGACATAACACAAAACATTTTAAGTCTGTATGATGCCCACAAGACCGAGATCACCAATGTTCTTCTGTGCCAAAATAAGATATCACCATAGAACATTTCGGTGGTCCAAATGGCCAGAGATCTGGATGATTGAGCCTTGATTGATACATAATATATGTTTCTTTCCATCTCCTTTGTGTGTTTGAAATGTAAACTTTTTTAATAGATGAAAATAAAAAAAATTCAGTACTGTCCCTATTGTCAAGTTTCTTACTATTCGTACTTCCTAGTGCTCTTCTGAATTGACAATGCACTGTTAATAGGGGCAATCTACTGCTAACATGCACTGGGCCAAATATGACTGTTAGGCCGGGGTCACAGTTGCGAGTGCAATGTGAGAAACTCGCACGGGTCTCTCACATCAATCCCTGACACTGCCGCCAGCACTCGGGACCAGGAGTGTGCGGCTGCATGTATTTCTTTCTTTTTTTTTTTTTTTTAAACATTTTTTATTGGATTTTAACATAAAGAAAACAAATTACAGACAGAGGTATAAAAAACTCATTCTATCATCTCCCTGAAGAATTTTTGCATTGGATTCCATGTCTGCAGTTTTTCATGTTTTTTTTTATTTTTGTAATTTGTTATGGGCACAGTGGTGTGAAAATGTCATTGAACTATCTCTTTAAAAGGAATCTGACATCAGGTTTTGCTGACCCATCAAGAGCAGCAAAACATAGGCACATAGACCCTGATTCCAGCGATGTGTCACTTATTTTGCTGTGTGCTGTAGTTTTCTTATAATCACTTTTCTCGGCTGCAGATCTCCCAGTTCTCTGGATGCTGAGCTCTGTATAACCCCGCCCACATCACTGATTGGTAACTTTCTGTGCATGCTGTGTATAGGCATAAAGATGCCAATCAGTGTTGGGGGCGGGGTTGGACTACATGGCAGAAGGTTTACTAGTCATCTAGTGATAATCTCCTGCTGATAAAACAATAATTGTATAACAACTAAAGCAAACAGGCCAGCGAGTGACACATTGCTGGAATCAAAGTCCATGTGTTTACATTATGGTGCCAAGAGATTAAGTGGCAAAAACCTGGTGACAGATTCCCTTTAAATAAAGTGCACCCCACAATCACAGCATAAATAATAAACTTAGACATTTTTGCAGTTATTTTAATATGATAATGCCAAACATCACTCTCTCCCTTTGTGTCGTGTGTGAAGGAACCAGCTCTAAGCAGCTGGAGAACCTTTATGTATTCACAATGGAAACATTCTTGGAATACAATTCTAAAGAAAAAAATTGTTTTTCTGCTCCTTACTCCTTTTGCTTTTTGGAAACATTGCTGATTGGCCCCAGCGTTTATATTTAGTCTTTGTGCTGATATAAACCTATGGTGCTGAATTCATCATATTAATTCTGCATTCATGACATAATATTGAACTGAGATTTGCAGAGCTATCATCACCTGGGCAAAGTTTGAAGGATATTAACCAATTCAGGAGGTGTTTTTAGAATCACAAAGCGTTCTGTCAGTCGCACATTTTATTTCTGTAAGGTGATATATCTGTTAGGATCCAGATGCCAAATAATACTTCCATTCTTTATCCTGGATGATTGCCGAGTTGGTGCTTTGTGGATATCAACCCCCGTTAGACAGTGTTACGGCTCTGTATCTAGAGAGGCTGTTGTTAACTTTCATCTGCATTACTGCTTTAAAGAAAAAGAACAGAAGCAAAATCTTTGCATACCTGTCCTTTCACATAAAACTTGGAGAAAAGCCTTGCTGCTGCCTGTTTCCCACAGTTAATGCTGCTTTTGATGCACATAACACTTTCATATGTGTTGTGAATTCTACTTTTGGGCTCCCTCCGGTGGTTGTAGGCAGTGATGCAGTTGTCTCTGGGTCGCAGTCCTGGTCAGGTGGTATCTGCTGATTGCAGCTCTGACTGGGGTATTTAGGCTTGCAGGATTCATTAGTCCTTGCCAGTTGTCCATTGTTTTTGGAGGTTTTGTCCTTGCCTCGTTCCTTCTGTCTTGCTGCCAAATCTGCAAAGATAAGTTTCTGGTTTTGTTTTTGTTGCACACATGCTGTGTGCTTAATGATTTAGTTCTATTCATTGTTTTTTGTCCAGCTTAAGGCCCCGTCTCACTAAGCGATTTACCAACGATCACGACCAGCGATACGACCTGGCCGTGATCGTTGGTAAGTCGCTGTGTGGTCGCTGGGGAGCTGTCACACAGACCGTTCTCCAGCGACCAACGATCAGGGGAACGACTTCGGCATCGTTGAAACTGTCTTCAACGATGCCGAAGTCCCCCTGCAGCACCCGGGTAACCAGGGTAAACATCGGGTTACTAAGCGCAGGGCCGCGCTTAGTAACCCGATGTTTACCCTGGTTACCAAAAAAAAACAAACAGTACATACTCGCCTTTTGGTGTCCGTCAGGTCCCTTGCCGTCTGCTTCCTGCTCTGACAGTGCCGCCGTACAGTGAGAGCAGAGCGCAGCGGTGACGTCACTGCTGTGCTCTCACTTCTCACTGTACGGCCGGCAGTCAGTGAGAGCAGGAAGCAGATGGCAAGGGACCTGACGGACATCAGAAGGCGAGTATGTACTGTTTGTTTTTTTTTACATTTACGCTGGTAACCAGGGTAAACATCGGTTTACTAAGAGCGGCCCTGCGCTTAGTAACCCGATGTTTACCCTGGTTACCAGTGAAGACATCGCTGGATTGGTGTCACACACACCGATTCAGCGATGTCAGCGGGGCCTCAACGACCAAAAAAAGGTCCAGGCCATTCCGACACGACCAGCGATCTCGCAGCAGGGGCCTGATCGCTGGTACGTGTCACACATAGCGAGATCGCTATGGAGGTCGCTGTTGCGTCACAAAACTTGTGACTCAGCAGCGATCTCGCTAGCGATCTCGCTATGTGAGACGGGGCCTTTAGATTGTGTCAGTATTTTCTCAGTCTTGTTGGATTCTCAGGAGTTGCAGATATACATTCCATGTCTTTAGTTAGATTGTGGAACTTTTTGTATTTTCTGCTGTGGATATTTTTGAAGAGTTTTTAATACTGACCGCTTAGTATTCTGTCCTATCTTTCCCTATTTAGCTAGAGTGGCCTCTTTTGCTGAAATCTGTTTTCTGCCTGTGTGTGTCTTTCCTCTCCTATTCACAGTCAATATTTGTGGGGGCTGCCTATCCTTTGGGGTTCTGCTCTGAGGCAAGTTAGTATTCCTCTTTCCATCTATAGGGGTATTTAGTCCTCCGGCTGTGTCGAGGTGTCTAGGGTATGTTAGGCACACCCCACGGCTACTTCTAGTTGCGGTGTTAAGTTCAGGGTTTGCGGTCAGTATAGATTCCACTTCTCCTGAGAAAGTTTCATGCTGCTCCTAAGTCACCAGATCATAACACATATGTCAAGAATCTGTCCTAATTCTCATGCTCGGTAACTTCCAATGCACTCTATTTGACTGGTGATTCCTTTATGTTAAACATTTCTCCAGCACTATATGTACTGGCACTTCATTTTCCTCACTTCCTGATATTTCATATCACCAACCAAAAGCTGTCTCTCTGTTATGTCTGTATGCACTTTGACAGACAGGAGAGCAGAAGCAAAGAGCCAAAGACCCTTCCTGACTTCATGTGATCGGCTGATAAAAGTGGATTGCACTTGACAACAGGCAGTGGACAGCAAATTAGGCAGAAAAGAACGCCTAGTGGTGTGACTTCCAAATCTGAAAGCATTTTTTAAATATATTTGCTTTATCTGACCACATAATATGCAACTATTTGATTTTGTTAAAGGAAAGAAGCAAATCAAAGGCAGAACTCAAAGTGCTGGAAAGTTAAATGTAGAAATGATTAATGACATAAATACGGACCCTTCTGTATATTCACCAGACCCTTGATATTAGGGTATCTAAAAAACCACTTAGAAAGCCAGTCTTGGGACTGCTAAATAGCTTACCATGTATGTCTTCTCTTCTGTGAGCAACTTCGGCACAAAGGTCTAAAACACTTATCTGTACCAGCAAAATCACGAAGATTGGGGTTGCTTATTTTAGATCTCAAATTTATACTTGGACATTAATGGAATGTATTCTTACCACTAGCTTTTAAAGGACATCATATACTGTAGGTTCCTAATCCAAAAATAACCCTACACATAGTGCATGGATATTGGTATATATGTGATATCTATGAATAGATGTCAACGGATTGACATTAGGGTAGCATTATGGAGATTTTGAAGACGACTTGGCAAAATATTAATTGCACATCTCATATTGATGCGTCTACATTTGCCTTGGGTTCAGATAGTTATAATAGGGAGGTGATTTGAAGTTTTGTGATTTTTTTTTTTTTACATTTTTGTTATATTTTTTAAAACTTTTTTTTTTCACAACTTTCATTGACTGGAATAGGAGACTAAAGCTGCAATTGTCCAAACGCCTGTGCTACACATAGCAGGATTTCAGCACTGGCATGCATCGCTAAAATTATGTCCTCCTATAAACGTCGGCCACGAGTCGACATTCACATGAGATTCACTATGACAGGCACAGGGATCTTTTGCAGACAACTGGCTGTCATGACAACCAATCGTTGTCCCGTAGTAACGTGACAGAGGCACTGATGGGGGAAATTTGTGATGCTCTTCCAGCTAGTTTGTGTTAAATCTCGTTGTCAGTGATTGACTGTGGGATGTAAGAGGTTAACAGCCACGGGTGGAGCACCACTCCACCTGCGGCTGTTAGTGGCACTTAATGGTTGATTAAATTAGCTATCAACTGCGGGGAAAGATATGGGCTTACTGTTGGATACCTCATCAAAGGCAGGGACACTATCTTTGCCGTGAAGGGTTTAAACCTATTTATAGTCCTTCCACACTTACACTAAGTGGTGCCGACATACAGCTGCTCTGCCACAATTTCTGAGGGGACGTGATACTTTGTGGTCCTGTGACTCCCTTTTTCCCGTGGTAGCTGTGCTCACGCAAGCGCAGAGTCACCAGGAAACAGAATAGTGAGAAAACAAAACCTTATTATGGTTGTGAGACCTCTAAATAGATTGTGGGAGATTACATTGGTAACCAGATCTCCTAACAAATGAATGGGGACCAATCAGAAATTTAAAATAAAATATAGATAACAGCAATTGGAAAAATAAACTTACAATACAAATACAGTATGTATACAAATATTCTGCTTAGGATATGCTCCACTGAAAATTTAAAGAGTTACCGTTGTTTTAATTTTTATTTCAGAAATCAATAGCACACATGAAAATTTGAAACTTTTGTAACATATCTTATCAGAAGAAGTTGTTTTTCTGTCAAAATTAATCAGTCATTATCAAAATTCTCCATTCTGAAGTAAAATCTGTATTACGTAAAGACAGACTTTTCCCTTAGGGTATGTTTCCACGGTAAGGAAACGCTGCTTTTTTGACGCTGCGCAGAGCTGCAGCGTCAAACAAGCAGCGTCCAGATGTTCCAGCATAGTGGAGGGGATTTGATGAAATCCCGTCTCCACTATGCGTGGAAACCCGCACGTGGCGGCCCTGCGACTCCGGACATGCTGCGCGTCTTTTCAGATCGCAGCATGTCCGTACACCTTGCGGGGACGCAGCGTCCCCGCAAGGCATATCACAGGGCGCTATGGGAGAGCGCGATCATCCCGGATGTGAAGAGTTAACACATCTGGCATGATCGCGTCCCATTAAGGGGGCGGGGCTTAGCGCCGAGCGGCGATACCGCCGCCCATCCGTAACGTGGAGACGTACCCTTACTGAGATAGGAGACGCTGTCACGTGACCCTAAAGTCCTGGCTTGATCTTCAGTCTTTGCTGTGATTGAACTGTGGAGGAAGGAGCTTTCAGCTCTTTGCCCCATTTTCAATTTCTCTGTCTGTCCCTGCTGACAGATGATTGTACTGTTTAGTCCAATCAGATTAGTCCTGTCACTGCTGGTTTACACTGTGTGCTGGCAGAGGGAGGCTGAGGCAGGCGGAGGGTCTTGCAGAGACTAAGGGTGTGGTGTTTGTGGTAAGGATAAGTTCAGTTTCTGCCACACAGGAAAACACTAGACGGGATGTGAGCAGCTCCTCCAGAATCAGGATGGTGCTGGTTACATCCCCAAGTGTGGTATCTAGGCAACAGTGCAGAATGCTGACAGGGATTATATTACAACCTGTCAGCATTCTGCAGCTTAGGTACACACACAGAATGGGAAAAAAGCCTCAACAACCCCTTTAAGGAAATAACAAATTTGGCAGTAAACTTTCAATTTTTCTATAGTGCCACCATAGTGGAAATTAAAGCATTACAAATTGAATCCAATCACACCATTCAGGTCCTCCAGAGCACAAGATGCTCTTTCAAACTGCTCTCCACAATAGACAGCAAATGTAATCAATGATCTTCTCAAAAAGTAAATATGAAAGATATTAAAATCCAAATGTCAGAATAGCATTGTGTGACATTTCAGTCTTGCTTCATGTTATTTTTGCACAGAGTGATATCACTGACAAGTGACAACCAATAAACACAGAAAAAGGTCAGACATTGATTTAGCAATGTAATCATATATTATAGTGGTGATGTATGAAGCCCTGATGGATTTCTCATTTACCTCTATAGTTATGCATGTGTCTTCTGTGTGCAAAAGACCTATGTGCTGAGACTCAAATTGATAACTAGAGATTTAAAGATTGATATTTTTTTTTTTTTTATTCAGTGGAACCAATGAATATATACTCTAGCTATGGGGCACTTGGAGTAAGAGAGCCCAGCCCTGACTGTAACTATCTCTTTTGCCACAGGGTGCCTGGAGCCTGTGCAGGACTCTCCTCTCCAGAGAAATGACAGTGAAATTAGCAAGCGAAGAGTGGACTGAAGCGTCCTAGAAAAGAGAGTGTGCGAGGAATAATTAATAGTCCCTTTAGGCCTTAGTGTCGAAACTTGGCTCCAGCATTAGGGCCATTTTGTTTTGTTTTTTCTTTGGGGCCCCCTCTCTTCTTTGTATGCCATCAAATGAAGCAATCAGATAAAGCCATCCAAACAAATAATGGGTGGTAGAATAATAAATTCTGCTGCAGAGAGTAGTGGTTCCTTTAAATAAGCAAAATGGAATCGCAAGAGGATTGTTCACTTCTTATGTTACGTTGTCAATATTAGTTCAGTTGGGGTCAGACTCTAGGTTTGCACCCCTGCAATCAATTGTTCAAGAGAATGAGTGGACAAAGCTGTAACGCTAAGAACAGATACTACTATATGTATAGCATTGCACAGTAGAGAGCAAAGAATAGAAACAAGGTTGCACTGGCAGGAGCGCTATGACCCCTTTGAACAGCTGTTGGATGGGGTTCCTGGTATTTGGCCATACTGATCTATCATTAAAGGGATTCTATCAGCACAGAATGATTGTTCAATCCAAACACAGATGCTTGGTGCATCATGGTGTGGCCGGTCATGTAGGGGGAACTGTCAGCAGGTTTTTGCTATGTAATCTGACAGCATCATGACATAGTGCACTGGCATACACAGACAAAAGAGGGCCCCTGTGCAAGAACAGTATATGGACCCTTTGCAGCCTAATAGCTCCTCATAATGTACAATTCCACCTGCTTTGGAAATGGAATTGGGCCCCCTTACCTCTTGGTCTTTTTGCAGTCGCACAGATTGTACCAATGTCCATCCCTGATGTAGGGACAGAACCCCTGCTTCAAGTGATTTCTCACTTAGTTTATTGGATGCAGTAGATTTGATAGAAAGTTTTCTCTGCTTGGCCTGAACAGTCATTCTGTGCTGACAGAGTCCCTTTAAAGAGCTTGTCCTCACATACTGAGGTAGAAAAGGGTGTTCCTCGAATACCTCTGAGAACCTCATCTGATATCCCGTTGCAGTGTTACTACTTGCATATGTCCAACACAGAAGCAGATTTCAGCTGATCGGTTGGGGGCAGGTCAGATAGTTCACCAATGCATAAGTCTTGAACATCCTATTTAATAGGGTATCTAAAGGATATACCATCAATTTTAAAGAAATAGCGAAACCCTTAATACTTCTCTCAATATTTTCACAAGTGCAGCTCAGATTTTCCCTACTTCTAAAAGGCGAAGAGAAGGAGTCTAAAAAACCTAGTCATTGAGCTGTAAGCAAGTAACACATCCAGATTGTTGGGATTGATGACAATTCTAGCGATGTGTCTCTCACAAATCAAACAATTTCAGCATGTAGTGGGATGTCCTCTTCAGGATCATAGTCATAACACTTGTATTCAGCCATTTCTTATATGATTTTATGGGAAAGTAAATAACTGACATGTAATTTTTGCAGGACAGGCCAGATGTCTGGACTAGGTCTTTAAGATTGCTGTTCTGCCAAAAAAACAGATAACAGATAGTCAATACTCATTCACAGATTACTAATGAAAGGGTTGGTGTACATAATTAGTTTGACTTTTTTATGTCTCCTGAGAATACAGTTTGGACAATCCTGAGACAGGGGAATGTGAAAATGACAAATGAAAAGAATATTTAGAAAGATGGCAAATAAAATACAAAACCATGGAAAGGAAATAGTAAGAGAGTTCAGGTTACTTAAAATATGCTGTCACTATGTCAAAATATCACTTAGGAACATCTTCTAAACCATTTCCAGTGTATGGAAAAAGCAGCGCTAGGGCCTGCTCTGTTCTAGCACTACATAATAGCTGAAAGCAAGATATTTTAGGCATTTGGTTGCAAGACATAACTTCTGTCACATGAGATACCATGAATATAGCAGCAATAGATATCAATTCATCTATAGAGGCTTCAGCAAAGTCCTGATTTTGGGTATACTATAGAGGTTGTGGCTATTGTTGTTGTTATTATTATTTATTATTATTATTATTATTATTATTATTAACGGCTTTCAGCTCGATTTCGAGCCATGGCGACTTGATGGATGAACGTTTTATTGGAAGATCGATTTTGTGCAAGCCTAGATAGGTCCACCAGGATCTTCTCCTCTATTATCTTGATAGTATCAAGCCATCGGGTTGCTGGACTTCCTCTTCACCCTGTTCCTTCTATTCTTCCGGCCATGATGTCCTTCTTTTTTTTTTTTTGTTTCAATAATTTTTATTTGAAAGATAATACAAACATTTCCCATTCTGGGAATGTTAAGTGTACATAAATCACAAAAATATCAACATTAACATGAATTTGTATGGGGGAGCTATAAATGTCAATCAGTTTAAGACAAGACATAGACAGGACAGAAACAAAGGGGGATAAGTTCCAGATCATGTACAATGTAAAACCACTCTACACTTTTACAAAAAGAAAGATTTTTCTTATATCAGCAAATATCATTCGGGCACCAACACCGGCCTGGTCAGGTCCTCTCTGCTCACCATGGAACAAAAACTGGGTCAACACTGTCACGGAGAGAGGGTGAGAGCCAACTTTATCTGGTCATTCGGATATAGATCCAGCCATGGCGACCAGATTTGGAAAAAGGAGTTCCAGCTATCAGTTCTCGTCGCTTGGATACGCTCATATATCAAGATAGTGTTCATTCTATCTATGACAATAGATAATGAGAGCGATGGAGACTTCCAATTTGACGCTATGTGTATTTTAGTCGCCATTCCCAGTAGGACCACCAGTCTATGTAGGTTTCTGGATAATCCCCGCGGTTTTAATCCCAGAAGGAAAGTTAGATGGCTCACTGGTATTTCCTTTCCACTCAACCTATCGACCAAGTTTCCCACCTCCCGCCATAAACCAGCCACCACTGGACACGTCCACCAAATATGGCCCATGTTTCCAGGAGTATCGCAGCCTCTAAAACATTTGTCAGAGACCTGAGGGTATATGGCATGCAATCTCGTAGGGACCAGGTACGTTCTATGTAAAACTCTGAGGGCGGATTCTACTAAAGATACCTGGTGAGAGCCTCTTGATAAGGCGTTACAACTGCTTTGCCATTCCCTCAGGGAGATGTCGAACCCCAGGTCCTCCTCCCACTGTTGCATAAATGGAAGTTTTTTCTCCTCCTGTATAATGGCAAAGGAAGAGTATAAATAAGAAATAACCCCTCTGCCTAATGGGTCACTTGAACATTTTTGCTCAAATCCAGTGAATCGGAAAGGTCTCCCACTTTGTACACTCTTTCTAATAAAGTCAAAGATTTGATTAATACGGAAGGCTTCTTGAATTGGCGGTTCATACTTTTGTATAAATTCCTGTTTAGATAAGACTATATTAAACGGGGAACAGAGATGCCGTATTGTAGTTATTCCTCTCAGGATCCACCAGGAGTAGGGTTGTGGGTTAAGACCCGGGGGGAAAGCTGGGTTGCAGAACAGTGAATTTAGCGGCGAATTCCTAGTTTGCAGCTCCTTCTTAAACCTCTCTTTTCTCCAGAGGAGCAGAGATTGGGCCGCGTAAGGTGAGATGTTAGCAATATGCTTAGGAAGCTTAGCTTCAGTCCACAACAAGCCCATCAGAGAGTAGGGTTTTAATAGAAATGACTCCAGTTGGACCCATCTAGGTTTATCCACATTCGAACATACTCTAGTTAGCTGGGCGATTTGCGCTGCCTTAAAATAATTTATAAAATTAGGTAAGGAGAATCCCCCCTTTTTTCGGTGGATGAACATGATCTGCTGTTTAATTCTAGGCTTTTTCCCTTTCCAAATAAATTTAGAAACCATGGAATGTATATCACATAATACTCTAGAGGGGACTGGAATGGGGAGGGAGCGGAAGAGGTATAGAAACCTTGGGAGAGAAACCATTTTTATGGCATGTATTCTGCCTAGCCATGTGAGTGTCAGCGACGACCACCTAGCTAGATCCTGCTGGAAATTCTTTATAAGGGGAGCATAGTTCCATTTATATAGTGTAGACCTGTTAGATGTAAGGTTAATTCCCAAATAGGTTAGGTAGTGTTCTTTTTTTTCAAACCCAAATTGTGACACTAGATATTCTTGCTCTTTTTCAGATGTGTTTAGGAAGAGGGCTTCTGACTTATCGATATTTATTTTAAGTCCTGATACCAATTCAAAATCGTGAAGTAATGAGAATAAATTTGGGAGGGTAGTATGGGGGTTGGTGAGGGTTAGGAGCAAATCATCGGCGAACAAGCTGACTTTGTACTGGTCTCCCAGATCAGCAGGTCCTAAGATGTCGGGGTTCTTTCTTATGGCTGCGGCGAGAGGCTCCATTGCCAGTGCAAACAGAGCTGGTGAAAGGGGGCATCCCTGTCTAGTTCCTCTCATTATATTTATCGGGATAGGATGCAATGATGGGAGTTTCAAATATGCTGTTGGTTTGTCATATAGTAAAGTCAAACAGTTGATTAGTTTGTGAGGTAGACCGAATAAAGATAGTATCTTGAAGAGGTATGGCCATGACACAGAGTCAAAAGCCTTTTCAATGTCTAAAGCTAGAAGCATAGTAGGCCGCTGAGAATTGGTTGCTGAGTGTATTATATCTAGGTTACGCCTTATATTATCTGGCCCCTGTCTCCTCGGTATAAAACCTACTTGATCTCTATGTACAAGGGATGGGAGTATCTTATTGATTCTATCTGTAATAATAGATGTGAATATCTTTAAGTCAACATTAAGTAACGATATGGGTTGGTAGTTTTTAGTTAGTTGGTGATCTTTTTTGGGCTTGGGAATCACCGCAACATGAGCTATATAGAACTCTGGCGGCATCTGGGTACCATTTAAAAGTGCATTACAAAATTTTGTGATGTGTGGCGTGAGAATTTCTTTAAATTTTTTGTAATATGGGGCAGTAAGTCCGTCAGGTCCAGGGGCTTTATCAGCCTTTAGCTTTTGGATTATTAGGTCCACATCTTCGTCTGTTATTTCAGTCTGCAGTGACTGGGAAGAGGATTCATTAAGTTTTGGAAGTGATAGGTGTTGCAGAAAGGCTTGCATATGATGTGGAGGAGGTGACTTAGGTGATGAATATAATTTTTGATAAAAATTATGGAACTCCCTGTAGATATCTTCAGGGTGAGCAGAGACATGTCCGTTACATCTTTTAATTGAGTGGATAGTATTTAAAGACTCTTTCTGGCGCAGTTGTCGCGCTAGTAGTGAGCTCGGCTTATTTGCCAATCTATAAAAGGAGGCCTTTGTCCACGCCATGGCACGTTCTGTTCTATGTGTAAGGACGGTATTTAGTTGGAGTTTGATATCTTGTATCTGCTTAATTAGATACCGTGAAGGGGACTGCTGGTTTGCTTGCTCGAGATTCTGTAGTTTATTTTCTAGTTTGATTTGTAATTCCAGTCTGTTTTTTTTCTTAGCTGTTGCTAGCTTAATTATGGTACCCGTAATATATTTCTTGTGCGCTAGCCATATGTTTCCCGGGGATGTCTCTTCATTAACGTTCATTTGAAAATAAAGCTTAAGGTCATTGCTGATGGCCGTCTTTATTTCAGGGTCTGTCAATAAGGAGTTATTTAGCCGCCATCTGAATAATTTAGATGTGTTAACATCAAACTTAAATACAGATAGGACTGCATCGTGGTCCGACCACGAGGACGGTACATGGCGGGAGAAGAGGACTCCCGGTAGTGTATTTGCTGTGGTTATGTGTAAGTCTATTCTTGAATAAGTTTTATGTACATTAGACAGAAAGGTGTATCCTCTTGTGGCACTATTCGTCTCCCTCCATACATCGACCAATCTATATTCACTCATCAATTTTATTATTCTTCGTCTGTCTCTCTTGGATATGTCTGACCGTTTCGTTGCAGTACAGTCTAGGGTGGGATTCAAAGTAAAATTGAAATCTCCACACCAGATCAAATGCTGATATGAGATTCCCAATATCTTAGACAGTATTAATTTAAATGTTAGTGTCTGAATTGCAGTGGGCATGTAGCTATTGATAATGCAAATGTTTTGTCCTTGCAAGTTTCCATATATAATGATAAATCTACCCTCCGGGTCCCCAATAGTTCCCTCCACTTGGAATGGGAGGCTATTTTTGAGTAATATAGCGACCCCTCTAGTCTTACGTTCCCATGTCGCTAAGTAAAAACGAGAGTAGTTGGAGTCAAAGTACTTAGGGCTAGAAGTTTTAGAGAAGTGGGTTTCCTTTAGGCATATAATGTCAGGTTTGTGTTTGTGATAGTCTAGGAATGCCTTTTTACGCTTCATGGGTGAGTTAAACCCATGCACATTATGGGACATTACTCTACACATGGGTGTAAAATTTGTTATCGCTAATGATCCACCAGTATCCAGTACCCGATTTCTTCAATCTGCCAGACATTCGTGCCCATGGTGAGTGCAGTAATAGCGCATATTGAAACCTGTAAAGAAACAAAAGGGAAAGGACGATACAGGGAGAAACAAAGACACTAAACAATGAACAATAAAACATGTGGGTAAATTACCCGTAGAAGGCAGAGTACCGGGGTCCCACAATAAAAGGGATCCCAGAAGTCGGCCTGGTCAGGCAGCAAGTATTGGTACCCAACAGCCTAACCCTTGCTAATTATAAAGAAAATATGGGTGGATCATATACATAGGTTATAATCAATTGTAATTCTAACTTTCAACTATAGCAGGCTAACTCTGCTATTAACTGTTTACAGATGCCTATCTCAGGGCCAAGGCCTCCGGACTGCGGCGTTACAGTTTTCTTCATGAAGGAGATCATCATGCGGTCCCAGGGGTGGTTCAAGTGACCCGCACATTTTGGCTCCTGGTTCTGGGAGTCTGTATCCATTCTTTTTGCGGGCGTGGTTTCCTTTTCGGTTGAGGAGGCATGGTTTCTGAGATTGGTATTCCTGCACGTTCAAGGGCTTTTGTTCCTTCTTCTAAGGACCGGCAAATAAACGATTCACCTCCATAGGTAAAAAACAAAGCAAATGGGAACCCCCATCGGTAATTGGTGTTTACTGCCTGGAGTGCTACAGTAATTGGTTTAAGTGACCTTCTCCTCGCCAGCGTAGAGGGTGATGAATCAGCAAAAAGTTTCACTGAATTTGGCAGTCCAGGTAGGGATGACAATTCTCTGGTTGCTGACAAGATTAAGTCTCTTGACTCTTCATAGTGCATTTTAAGCACAACATCCCTGGGGATGTCAGGTGCTCTCGGTCTGCCCAGGGCTCTATGAATCCTTGTGATGTGAAGTATTGTTGGATCTACGTCTGGGAGTAATGCTTTAAATAATGCTGCAGCCATGTCTTTAAGTGCTAGAATAGACTCTGGGAGGCCTCTGATGCGTATGTTGCCTCTGCGGGACCTGTTCTCAAAGTCCTCACATTTTAATTCCAGTTCCATTATGCGCTCTGTGTGGAGTTTAATGTTCTCCTGGTCTTCCTCTAAGGCTTCTACTGCTGCCTCCATTTTATTTTCTAGATTGGAGGTGCGCTGCACTATCTCCTGGATCTGTGAGGTGACATTGTGCATAGCAGCCTTCAGTTCAGAGCGAAATGTTTCTTGTAATGTTCTTACTAAGGCTGCCGTGGGAACTACTGCCTCCCCTGCTGTGTTTGGATCCTCTATTTCCACATCCGCGCTTACCGCTGCAATGGAGGTTGGTGAGGGAGCTACTGCGGCGGCCATCTTGCCCGCGCTGTTGTTGAGAAGGAGCTCCTCTATTGTGCGGTTTGCCGACTGACCTCCGCCTCCTTTCTTCGGCATAATCGCTCCCGCAGTGCTCTGTGGTGAGTCCTCGCTGCTGCCGCTGTTTTCGCTGCGATCCCGGTGCTGTGTGGGGTTATTTCGGCTTGTCGGGTTGCGGAGCTCAGCCAGTCATGTCCGACTCAGTTAAGTCCCGCGCATGAGCCCCATGATGTCCTTCTTAAGTGATTGATCTCTTCGTATGATGTGTCCAAAGTAGGCAAGTCGTAGTTCGGTGATCCTTGCTTCTAGTGGCACGATTGCTTAATTTGTTCCAAAATGTATTTGTTTGTTCTTCTTTCCATCCATGGTATTTATAGCATCCTTCTCCTGCACCACATTTGGAAGGCTGATCAGATGGTTCAGCACACCCATATCCTT
This sequence comes from Ranitomeya variabilis, assembly GCF_051348905.1. Taxonomy (NCBI): domain Eukaryota; kingdom Metazoa; phylum Chordata; class Amphibia; order Anura; family Dendrobatidae; genus Ranitomeya; species Ranitomeya variabilis. Next base: position 68,191,259 of record NC_135239.1, on the reverse strand, counting down.
AATGATATTCCAAAGTTTCTGGTGATCAACACAGTCAAAGGCTTTGCTGTAGTCGATGAAGCAAATATAGATCTCCTTTTTGTATTCTTTGGCCTTTTCCATTATCCATCTAATGTTAGCAATTCCATTTCTTGTTCCTCAGCTTCCTGAATCCTGATTGTTCCTCTGGCAGGTCTTTGTCAAAGTAAGGCTGCAGCAGCCTTTGTAGGATCTTCAATAGTATTTTGCTGGCATAAGTTGTGAGCGCAATAATTCAATAGTTTCCACAGTTGGTAGCATCTCCGTTCTTAGGAATAAACACGGATCTTGTCCAGTCCTTGGGCCATTTACAAGTTGTCCATATCTGTTGATACAGGTGTGTGATGGCATCAACTACTGCTTCAGAATACTTTATTAGCTCTAATGGAATATTTTCACATCCAATTTGTTTTTTAACAGAAGCTTTATCGAAACAACAACTTTGTCTTTCAAGATGTTCGGTTCGTGTTTATTTCCAGTCTCAGTTTCTTCCCGTATCACCGAGTCGTTCTTGTAGAGGTGTTTCTTTTATTCATTCCATCTCCCCTTCATCTGTTTTAGCTCAGCTAGTTTGTTCCCATTGGTGTATTTCGCAGTGTTTAAGCCAAAAAGGTGGATTGCTTGTTATGAAGAATATTTAGTTGGAACTTTTATAAAGGACACTATAAGAGGATGTCCAAATGGGATAGAAAATCCACAGCAAATTTGCTTGAGCACTTTGTGGCAATTCCACACCAAAATTTGCATGTTTCACTCATGTAACATGGCTGCTGCAGACTTCATGGCACGCAGCGAAAATACTGTTGGTTCACCATGGTAATTTGCACACTAGAAATCAACACTGAACTAAGGGATCAACCATGTCATTGGGATTTTAAAGTCTCATCAACAGGCTGTGGATTTTTTCAGCACAGAAATTGATCTGCAGTGCGGATTTTAACATCTGCAATATATTCATTTTTGTTGATTATTTTAACCATAAATTTTAACCCTTTCAATGTAGAGGGATAAAATATCTGCACAACCAACATGTCACATGATTTCACTGCGGATTCCCTGTGGCTTTCACTGTGGATGTACCCTCAAAGGTAATCAGAGGTCAGCAGAGTTTTGCTACATCGTCTTAGTGCAGCATAATGTAGGTAAAGAGAAGCTGAATCCTACAATGTATCACTTAGATTACTGGGTGAAGCCGTTCTGACATGATCAGAGCTTTTAGATATCGACTGAAGCAGAGCTGAGAAAGCTAACCCCGCCCACACCAGGCTCTCAGTGTCCAAAGTCCATAGACAGTGAGGTGCTTATCACAGGAGGGGGTGTTGCCGGGCTAATGTTAATCTGTTAGTGATAAATCCTTCACAGTTAGTAAATAACAGCATGCCCCCTAACAAGTGACACTTCCCTGAATTCTGTGTTTCAGCCTCTATCTCCTGCTGCTTTCAGATACATAGCAAAAATCGTCTATAGATTCACGTGAAGCTGAAATCCAATTCTCCCGCACTCTTGACTGCCTGGCACTGTCTTTTTGCTCCTGAGTGCTTTGGATGCCATTTTTCACATGATTTATAACTGACATATGATTCTGATTTCTTCTGAATTCTATTGAAGTTGATGTAGAGGCCACAGCCGACATCATCCAATTATTGAAGTTCTAACTTTCCCTTCACTGTCATGAAATGCAACATTGTCTGAACATCCTGATTCTTTTGAAATGATAGAATTAATACTATTTACCCAATATGAAGTGTTCGGCTTTTTCGAGATGTGTGACTTTCTGCTTGTAGATTATTTAGAAAAAAGAGGGAGACAAGTGTAAGTAGGGTAGTATTGTATTATGCAGGTAAAATGGGGGGGTGAGAGAGGTGCTCACCAGAGTGGCTTCTGTATGTCACACCACCAATGAATGCCCATAGTTTTGTAAGCTGCTGCAGTCACGTCTTCTGCATGGAGATTGGAGAGTGGTTAGGAGGTAGACATTTAGCTGACCGCTCTGCTATATAGAATGAGTAGTTCTACGCTGGTGGTTGTGCTTCTGGTGCGCCCCCACTGCCGCAGGGCCGAGGGGTACCCGGTACCGGGCCTCTGAGTCTCTGCTCTGGGGTTGTCACGGTGGCTAGACCCGGTCCATGACCCTGCTGAGGGGCGTCCAATGAAAGGTGTGGATGGTGATGATGTTGTGGTGTGGTGCAGGTCGCGGTGAATAACAAGGACACCAGGTTGCAGTCTCTTTACCTCTTTACTGAAGGCTTCAGGATCCTCAATCCGGAATACGGTTAACCGGGCTGCGTAAGTCTGGCCGGTCCGATGGCACCTCCAGGGTTCCCTTTGCAGGTGGAAATCTGTGCCTACCTTCTAGCGCTTGTGTGTTGTGGTCCTCCCCTGCTGTGCTTATGGGATAGTCCCCACAACTGTTGTGTCTGTTTCTGAAGTTCCCTCACAACTCGATTATGATGTTCTGCTTTGTCCCCCAGATGATATGGCTAGGACGCACCCGTATGAGGGGTATGCTCGGAGGTCTTCCGGGACCCTAGAGTCGCCCCTCTCCAAATGTTGCCCCCTATGTCTTCTTAGGTGATTTGAGTGAGACAGCCCGCCTATAACTGACTGTCCTGCCGTAGGTTTGAAGTAAGGCCTGGAGCTCAATACTTCCTCGGCGTTCCGGCCACCGGCTGTGCGCCTCAGTAGGATGTTGCCTCGACTTACAGCACGACTCCTACTGGTGTTTCTCCTTGTTGCGTTGATCTCGTTTCTCACTCAGCACAATAAACCTCGCTTCTTGTCCTTTCTTGGGGTACCGCCACAACGGAGTGCAGGCACGGTCCCGTAACGTTCTTTCTGTTCGCTAGGCCTCTGTCAGGATCCCACCCCTGACAGGGACCCCCCTGAATCTTCCCCTGCAACACCCTCTGCCACAGGATGTTGCCTGGTTCCAACCCAGTCAGCTTTCTGACTAACTTCCTATCCAACCCCCAGTTTTACCAGATTGTGAGGAGTGGCCTAATACATAGCACCCTTAGCTCCCCCTGGAGGCCAGACTGTGAAGTGTATTGGTGTCTGTGATACCTGGTCAGGTGAACTCCTTCAATGCCATCAGACGTACCATAGCCCCCCTTAGTGGCGGAGCGTCAGTACTGCAACGACCAGGACTCTGGGGCGCTGCACTCCCCCCCGGTTAAATCCAGTACTCCTGGACTGGGAAGAAAACAGCAATACATGTCAGCAAAAAGACATACAATTTTTAAATGCAATAACAATAAGCAAATTTGAACAGAGCTTCCCTTTATGGGAGGTGAGGACACTTGAACGTTACAAACATGGTTAAATACTTTAAATAACATACTATAAATAACTTTTCTTACCCAACCGGGTATTCTACTAAGTGAAAATTTTTGAACAATAATTTAACGTTGCCTTTAAGGATGTACACACTGAATCCACTAAAGACCTTCTTATAAAAACACTATCAGGCTAATCAACTTTTCCTTCACTTTCCATCCTTACATCTGCAGGACCGCCTGTCTATCTGCCCCAGGCCTACTGCCTCTCGCTCTGTTGCAGGACCGCCCCTTTCCGCCTGGGCCTACTGCCTTTCTGCTACTATACACAGTATAGAACTTATCAACCTTCTCTCAGTTCAAGATCACTGAGCCATCTCTGTATGGCTCCTAGGAGGACTCACCGACTAACCCCATACGGGTTCACTTCCTGTCCTCATTCTCTAACACATTATTAAACATTCCTTACAATTAACTAGCTAACTACATATAACTTTGTCATGTAAGAATTATTCGACTTTAAGTACTATTGGTGAACGTTCCCTTTAAGAGGGGACCAAGTCTCTATGAGGTAGTGCAACTTCTCAAGCTGCAAGTCAGTATGCAGCAAGGAATCCGGTACTGTTTCCAGGAACAGTTTCTTCGCAAAGAGTCCTTTTCTTTGTAAAACCAGTAGAGGGCACCTTTAAGAAGGTGCAAACTATTTACAATAAGTTTGTAATCATGCAGTGTTCATGATCCAGCAGTTCTTTTCAACAATGATGAACGAGAAACAAAAGCAAAAAGGCAAAAATAGGGATCCCGGGTAAACTAAGGGATCCCTTTAAGAGTTAACCCTAGACAGGTTGTAGCAGCAAGAAAACACATAGGAAAACGAACAGTCAACTATATACAAATGATGAAGCATTCTTGCTTACTCAGTTTCTGGCTGGACAGGAGGCGGCCTCCTCCCGGGCCTCACCGGACAAACGGGTCGTGATGGTGTAGCAAAGACCGGTCCCAGTAACGATAGGATCCCTCGTTGGGACACCCTCCTCGCTCGTGGGTGAGCACGACCCGTAGCGACACGGTGGGTCTGAATTCCCTGGGGTTCCGCGGGGGCAGGTTCTGGCACCTTCCCTGCAGAAGGCTTGTCTTCCGACGTTCCGGCAGCGGCCTGGAGTGCGACGCACCGCTGGACGCCCCGAGCTATCCAGCCAACCTCCCTCCTCCACCGGGTGTAAGTCACTGCATCTCTGGGCTCCAGGTCGCGACCGTACCTTCCCCCGCAGGGTTCCACCTCTTCCCGATCCACACGGACCTGCAGTGGCTCTCCAATTTCTTGTATAACTCCCCGTCCTTCCCGGGAGTTGAAGAACACCACCACACCCCAATGTGATGGGGGAACCTCCTCGACTTCCATCAGGTCGATCTAGGCCGCAGGTTGGGGTCTATTCCTCCACACCATCATCAGGCGCCGCAGATGTTCTGCCTCCGGCAGGATCCTCAGGCCCTGCGCCTGCAGCTCGCACTCTGCCACGGCCGGGATGGAGGAAGCAGGGGACACCGGAGTTAGGCGGACCTCCGTAGGCTGGCCCAGCCGAGCGGTCACACGAGCATCGGCCTCCCGGCGGCATGCTATCTGCCGGGCCTCGGCTGCGGCCACACACTCCTCAGACGGTGGCCAGTTGGGTCTGCCCGTCGGTAGCTCCGTAAGGGCCAGTCCCTGCAACGATGGCGCGTCTTGGGCTGTGTCGGGTGGTGCAGCCTCATGCTGGGTCGGGTCGTCCCCACGCGGTGCTCCCGGCATCGCCATCTTTGCTTCCTCTCCAGTGTCTTCTTCCCGCAGTCTCTTTCGTGGGCGGCCCCGTCTCCATGGTCTACACCCTCCAAAGAGGATGAGAAGGCGGACCTCGGCTGCTGACGGACACGTCCTCAGGATGCAAAAATGTTTAGACTGGGCGGCCATTGTCTTTCGCGCTCTTCAGCTGGTCCACGCCTACTCCATGCCCCTCTTCTTCTCCTGCGCTCTCCTCAGCTCTGTAATGGCGGCGGTTTTTGGCGGCAAGTGGCAATGCACAGTCTTTGCAATAAGTCACAGTCCAAACACAATAAATCACAGTTCCAAGGCACACATGACCTGATTCTTCAGGCTTAAGTAGATCCTGTTCGTGACGCCAAGTTGGAGCGCCCCCACTGCCGCAGGGCCGAGGGGTACCCGGTACCGGGCCTCTGAGTCTCTGCTCTGGGGTTGTCACGGTGGCTAGACCCAGTCCGTGACCCTGCTGAGGGGCGTCCAATGAAAGGTGTGGATGGTGATGATGTTGTGGTGTGGTGCAGGTCGCGGTGAATAACAAGGACACCAGGTTGCAGTCTCTTTACCTCTTTACTGAAGGTTTCAGGATCCTCAATCCGGAATACGGTTAACCGGGCTGCGTAAGTCCGGCCGGTCCGATGGCACCTCCAGGGTTCCCTTTGCAGGTGGAAATCTCTGCCTACCTTCTAGCGCTTATGTGTTGTGGTCCTCCCCTGCTGTGCTTACGGGATAGTCCCCACAACTGTTGTGTCTGTTTCTGAAGTTCCCTCACAACTCGATTATGATGTTCTGCTTCGTCCCCCAGATGATATGGCTAGGATGCACCCGTATGATGGGTAGGCTCAGAGGTCTTCCGGGACCCTAGAGTCGCCCCTCTCCAAATGTTGCCCCCTATGTCTTCTTAGGTGATTTGAGTGAGACAGCCCGCCTATAACTGACTGTCCTGCCGTAGGTTTGAAGTAAGGCCTGGAGCTCAATACTTCCTCGGCGTTCCGGCCACCGGCTGTGCGCCTCAGTAGGATGTTGCCTCGACTTACAGCACGACTCCTACTGGTGTTTCTCCTTGTTGCGTTGATCTCGTTTCTCACTCAGCACAATAAACCTCGCTTCTTGTCCTTTCTTGGGGTACCGCCGCAACGGAGTGCAGGCACGGTCCCGTAACGTTCTTTCTGTTCGCTAGGCCTCTGTCAGGATCCCACCCCTGACAGGGACCCCCCTGAATCTTCCCCTGCAACACCCTCTGCCACAGGATGTTGCCTGGTTCCAACCCAGTCAGCTTTCTGACTAACTTCCTATCCAACCCCCAGTTTTACCAGATTGTGAGGAGTGGCCTAATACATAGCACCCTTAGCTCCCCCTGGAGGCCAGACTGTGAAGTGTATTGGTGTCTGTGATACCTGGTCAGGTGAACTCCTTCAATGCCATCAGACGTACCATAGCCCCCCTTAGCGGCGGAGCATCAGTACTGCAACGACCAGGACTCTGGGGCGCTGCACTTCTAGTAGTCTTCATTTACGCGTTTCGGGTCCGTAACCAAACCCTTTCTGAAACTACAATAAATATAAATAATTAGGTAGAACAAAGGAATATTTTTTGCACTGTGCATTGTAAAAAACAAAATCCAAAGAATACTGTTACCCGACTGCAATTATAAGTTATAATGTCTCCAAATTAGTCATGGTATATTACATAGCAAGAAATGCCTTGCTGAAATCCATGGTAACTCAATAAAAAACCCAATATACAGGCAAATCTTGGTATGGAAAGACTGCTTATTACCATACCTGAAAGACTCTATAGATCTGCACAATTCCCGTGGCTTTAATTCACAAATCCTAATCCTCCCTGAAATGTCTGTAATCTACTTCCTACTCACCCACATCCTTCTTTCGAAGAGTATTCATCAAATGCTGTAGATTTTTTTCTATTATTTTAAAGCCGCGAACTAGTAAAGCTTTCATGAATTGTATTACTTTATATTAAAAAATAAAGCACATTTTAATGAGAATTAATGTGAAGAACAGTTTGGTGACCTTGAGGTCATCTTGAGGTGATGCTGTTTACAGAAGTCAAGCTTTTATTTATTTATAGCAAATAGGATCATAGAATGACATTGAATGGATCTTACGTCCGCCCACCATTTCACATAGTCGTTGATGGCACTCATCCATGGCAGGCTCTGTGAGGGGGCCCTGAGATTAATAGGGGCATCTAAAGTGATCAAAGCAATTCAGATAACTAAACTACTTCTCTCTCAACATATCTATACATATGCATATCTCCCACAAAAGGATGACTAAAAATGTTCCTGTTGGGAAATGGGACAAAAGATTGGCCTAAAGCAACACGAAGGTTGCCAAATAATCAGTAGACCTCTATTATACTTAATTTATAATATCATATGGATGCATTTTACTGTTCCCTTTTTTACTTTGTATGTATGAGTCAAATCCTTACGGCTCATGTACTCTGGCTGACCTGTGACTGTAAATGACCTCCGACTGGCTACATAAAAGACAGCTAGTGATCATTTAATAGCCTGTTTAAACTGGCTGATAGCTCTTTCATTTAACGCAGAACAATCGGCAATAGATTGTTCTGTGCGCATAGGCTGCCATTGTTCTCGCCAACACATGTCTTGTTTACACAGGCTGATGTGCAGTCGAGAATGAACATTTTTACGCAAGGATTTTCTGGCCTGCTACCATATTTTTTGGATTATAAGTAGTGTTGAGCATTCCGATACCGCAAGTATCGGGTATCGGCCGATACTTGCGGTATCGGAATTCCGATACCGAGATCCGATACTTTTGTGGTATCGGGAATCGGAATCGGAAGTTCCCAGTGTATGGTTCCCAGGGTCTGAAGGAGAGGAAACTCTCCTTCAGGCCCTGGGATCCATATCCATGTAAAAAATAAAGAATTAAAATAAAAAATAGGGATATACTCACCCTCTGACGCGCCCTGGTAGTAACCGGCAGCCTGCTTTGCTTAAAATGAGCACGTTCAGCACCTTCCATGACGTCACGGCTTCTGATTGGTCGCGTGCCGCTCATGTGACCGCCACGCGACCAATCACAAGCCGCGACGTCATTCTCAGGCCCTAAACTCCTCATTCTAGGAATTTAGGACCTGAGAATGACGTCGCGGCTTGTGATTGGTCGCGTGGCGGTCACATGAGTGGCACGCGACCAATCAGAAGCCGTGACGTCATGGAAGGTGCTGAACGCGCTCATTTTAAGCAAAGCAGGCTGCTGGTTAACAGCGGTAAGGTGCAGGGGCCTCTGGACGGGTGAGTATATCAATATTTTTTATTTTAATTCTTTATTTTACACATTAATATGGATCCCAGGGCCTGTAGGAGAGTTTCCTCTCCTTCAGACCCTGGGAACCATCAGGATACCTTCCGATACTTGGTGTCCCATTGACTTGTATTGGTATCGGACGGTATCGCTCAACACTAATTATAAGACGCGCTTTTTTCCCCAAAAATTTGGGGGGGAAATGGGGGGGCATCTTTAATGTGGATATACCTTACCGGACGCGGTGGAGCAGGGTCCCTGGTTCGCTGCTGGAGGCAAGAGTGAAGCATTGCTGCATGCAGCGGGCTGGGATGAGGGGGTGTTCAGATGATCTCATCTCCCGAGATCTTGGTGCCAAGATCTCCATCTGTGCATGCACCACTCCCGGCAGCCATTTTCCCAGAGTCCACCACATAGGAAACCATGTAAGTGCGGGGCCTCTTGGCTTTCAAAAAATGTCGGCAGAGCCCCCACACCACCGAACACCCGCAGCAGCGTACATCTGAACACCCCTTCATCCCAGCCGGCGGGCTGCAGCAACCCTCCACTCTTGCCTCCTCCAGCACTGACCCTGGGACCCCGCTTCACAGCAGCCACCACCCCCCGGTAATTAATAAGACGCAAGTTTTTTCCTATTTTTCTCCTCAAAATTTGGGGTGCGTCTTATAATCCGGTGCATCTTATAATCCGCAAAATACAGTAATGACTGGACACATTAATGTTTAGCTCTTTTGCTAGATAATTAGCAGAGCGTTAATGCTGCCTGATTATAGGGTAACAAGCATTTACATTGAACACTATTCATGCAGTGTAAATGCACCCTTTATCAAACCATTTCCTCTATGGTTTCATTCTCTGAAATTTGTACAACCTAAGTATTAGAAAGCTAGACCATCCAGTCATTCACTACAGACGTTTGCAAATTGTCACTGATTGTACGACTTCAATACTACACCCAGATGGGATGTTGCACATCATATATATTCTTTTTGTAAGCAGGGAAGAAGGGAAAGCTTATGCATATGAATGGAGCATTACTGGTAAAATAAGTACAGTGGGGAAAATAAGTATTTGATACACTGCCGATTTTGTAAGTTTTTCCATTTACAAAGAATGGAGAGGTCTGTAATTTTTATTGTGGGTACATTTCATCTGTGAAAGACAGAATTTGAAAAAAAATTTGAAAAATCACATTTATATGATTTTTACATAATTTGCATTTTATTGCATGAAATAGGTATTTGATACAATAGAAAATAATGTAATATTTGGTGCAGAAACCTTTGTTTGCAATTACAGAGGTCATACGTTTCCTGTAGTTCTTGACCAAGTTTGCAGCAGGGATTTTGGCCCACTCCTCCATACAGATCTTCTCCAGATCTTTCAGGTTTCAGGGCTGTAGGTGGGAAAACTTGCAAAATCGGCAGTGCATTAAATACTTATTTTCCCCACTGTTTGTTGCGAAGGTTTTTTAGTTTTACATTTTAAGCATTTGGAGAGCAATTCTTACTAAACAGAAAAATCTATTTAAAGAAACAGCCCAGAACAATATGATTGCTGTCATGGTTCCCAATGGCATGGTTCCCAATGGCATGGTTCCCAATGGTAAAAAACACATAAGTAACGAACGAGCTCTCGGGTGATGGAAACTCGAGTTGACCGTGAGCTAAATCTACCACACAACTAACAGTAGCCAGGGAGCATACCTACGGCTTCCTATATGCCACGCGCCAGCCGGAGGACTAACTACGCCTGGTAGAGGAAGAAACAGACCTGGCTTACCTCTAGGGAAATACCCCAAAAGATGATAGCAGCCCCCCACATGTAATAACGGTGAATTAAGAGGAAAAGACATACACAGTATGAAAGTAGATTTAGCAAAGAGAGGTCCACTTACTAGATAGCAGAAGGATACAAAAGAGGACTTCACGGTCAACTGAAAACCCTTTCAAAAACCATCCTGAAATTACTTTAAGACTCCTGTGTCAACTCATGACACAGGAGTGGCAATTTCAGCCCGCAAGAGCTTCCAGCTACAGAGAATTACAAAAACTGCAAACTGGACAAAAGGTACAAAACAAAAGGACAAAGTCCACTTAGCTGATCAGCAGACTAGTAGCAGGAACATGCAACCGAAGGCTCTGGTTACAATGATGACCGGCGGCAAGGAAATGACTGGAGAGCAAGGCTAAATAGGAAACTCCCAAACACTGATGGAAGCAGGTGAACAGAAGAAGCAAAGTGCAAACAAGTCACCAGTACCACCAGCAACCACCAGGGGAGCCCAAAAAGCGGATACACAACAGATTGCAGTTGCATGAAGCAGGAATTTAAAAGAACGTATAACCCACAACATCTTACATACGGAGCGTGAGTCATCCAAGGAATCTATGTGAAATACGCTGATGCAAAGTAGGATTGTTTGGTGAGAATAAATGTTATTTCAGGTCAGCAGAATTATTGCTCCAAGCAGATATTTAATCTATTTTTTAGTTATTGAATGACCTATGGTGTCGTCCACATTTCTGAAACAGCTCAACACAGAAATCATCTAGCTCCATTCGATTTCACTTCAGGGGGTTCTTCAGCCGTACGTGAGTCTGTTTGCTCATGAATGGGAACTGCAGTGTCGCCTGTGTAAATGTTTAGTTATGAATCTTTCAGCAGGAAAGCATTAGCTGATGTGCAGCTGGTTTCGGCCATGTATCCTGCTGAGCCAACTGTCAGTAGCTACCACCGTTTTGTCAAGTGTCCTCTTAGCCTCCTGTGTCACAGTTAATGGTCTGTACTAGCCAGAAGTGGATATAAAGTCTTAACGCTGCTTCGTGAAGCGTATCATTTAAACATTACGCACCTAAACTGTTGATAATTTACTTTAGTCACTTACCTTATATTTTGGCGTCATATTAACAAGGTGATAGCTGTGCAAAAATGAATAGAGAATCTGTCATAAGAGATAGAAAAATATTTAGAATTGAGAGTCCTCAGTGGTTGATACCTTTTAATGGTGGTTAATTGTTTAAAATGGAGGATACCAGAATGTACCACATCTTTATGGAATATCTACTGGTTAACACGGTGCAAAGATTTATATCGTTCCTGTGTCATAGGAGATTACATTCAAATTATATTTAAACATATCCACATTACATGACATGAACTCCAGCTCCAAAAACATAACCCGATATTCTAGTGGTGGACATGACTAGACTCAGCCTTCTAAGGGGGTAGACAACATATAGAACCGTCTTGTAACACTCAGCTGTGTCGAGATCAAGGATACGCAAAGATTTATGATTAAGCTGTTAACCGGGTAGCTATAACATAATAATAATAGTAATTTCCAAAGGAGACATGGGGGCACCAAATTTAAAGCTTTTTATGAGTGTGAATAAAGCCCGGTATGGTTCATAAACCTTCTGTAAGGATCTCTTCAGGGTGGTGCACAGTCTTAGCATGCATGTGATAAACAATAAAGAAGAAAATGAGGAATTGCAGCACTCACCCGATCCTTGAAGATAAAGTCCTATATTTCTTTATATGGATAAACATCGTAAAGTGCGGTTGATGGACCTGTAGAAGCGCAAGCTAGTGTTCATGTTTCCACCACTTTTCTATCAGTACGAATCACAGGAGTGCGGTGTCCGAAAGTGGTCTGTTCCGGTAGGATCACTATGAAAAAGTGGCTGGGGACCGAGAAAATGGCAATAATTGGAAAAATCAAATATTTATTTTCCTTTAGGTTGTCAGAGATCCATTTAGTCTGCATTCGCTGTTTCCTTGCACAATCACCTAATCTTCCAGGTGAAATAGCAGATTGTCTGCAAGATTAAGTAATTGTGAAAGAAAACAATGGAAAGACCACAGTGGCCCAGAGCTGCAGTGGTTTTTAGCCGCAGAGTAACCTTCTTCATTCATGTAATGCAGCCATACCTTTTTGATAATTTTGCTTTTGCACATTGTGTTCCATATGTCAACTTGAGTTTGCAGTGAAACTCCACTGTTCCTTAATTTTCCTGTAAGTTTGTTGCTGACATTTCTTCTGCAGTAATTTGGCAATGCTTTCACTATAAAGTTCGCATATGTGAACATTTTTTCCTGTCTAGCTGAATTTGAGTAATATTAGCATCCTACATCTTTATCACATATGGCATCAATTTGCTGTGATTATCAGCTGGGTGAAGCCTCAGCGCACACTTCCCGGACATTGCAAGTGAGTAAACGCTGTCATCAGGGGTTGATGATGAGAGGGAACACAGAGTCTGTACATCATAAAACAATGCCATGGACGGATGAATGTGTTGCAATATCAGATGAATTGTGTGTACACATATTTTAGTGTATTTGCAGAGAACAATTTGGAAGGGAGAGTAGATTTACTTTTGATTGCCTTTACAATGGCAGAAGATTTATTTTTAACCTGATGCTCAATCTTCCCAGTAAGTCATGAGTAAGCAGCCTATATTGTAATCCTGCATTGCTCTTCCAACAGTCCTGATTTATGATCCTACTACATTGAGTTCTTCTTTGTCTATCACTTTGCAAAATTAGAAGCATTCTAAAGTTAACGTATCTGCACTTTCCTGAATAGTCAATCCCACGTTGACTTCTATTAACCAGATTCTGGACAGTTTCTGGCCAGAATTATCAAATGTTCAAGATCTTCTACGTTTTCCAGACGCCAAAAGAATGTACCATTATGTAATGCCTGTTTCATCACAGGCTGCAAACAATATGTCCATTAGCAGTCCACATCAGCAGTAACAGGTTGACCTTCTGGATCTTGCTTCCTTTGAGAGTGGTTGGTGAAAAGAAGGCCATTTTACGATTAAGCTTTTCATCAGAGCATTTCCTATTTTGCAATGTACAGACTGGGTGGCACAGGCATAAAGGAAACCTTGCTCATAACAATCTGTGCCCGTCTATTGTTTCCTTTCAGGTCCCCTGGCCTTACATATTGCACGTATCTGGCTTCAACTCAAAGACTTTGTACTAATAGCCAATTTGCGAACACAGATTACACTAAGCCAAGTGAATTATAATTACTATTTTGTCATATGAACATTTATTTTAAAGGTATTTCATTTCCAAAATATTTTTTTGATGCATCCTTTGACAACAAGCTGATATCAGAGGGCTCTACTGCTATTAGTCCATATTTTCAGCTTAGCTCAGTAGAAGATCAGGCAGTTTTGACCTTCTGGATGCCCCTCAAACTAGTCATACACATGAAATAATTGTTGGTTGAAAAGCTATGTCCTCATTTGGCAAAAAGCTATCTCTCCCGACTCCCCCATACACAGGAGCGCTCGGCTGAGCAAAGTGTTCATGTCTTGTTATAGGGGAGAAAAGAGAAGGCCAACCAGGATAGAAAATGGGAATTCAAACAGCTCGATCCTTCTGTCCGATGGCATCATGTGTTAAGGTAGTGTCAGAAGGCCTCCAGCCACATCAGATGGTGGAGATTTTGGTGGGACTGGATTAATTTCATCTAATGTGCATGAAGGCCTTTGGTAGTGTGGAGAAGTCTCAATAATTTCCTTTATAACATTTGTAGGACTTTCACCTGGCCTGGGTATCCCAGGCTTCGCTCCCTTTTCCTAGGTCCGCTTCCCTGTGTTGTGCTCCACGTCGGGATTTTCATGTTGCCCTGCGTGAATCTATGACATCATCTTCCTATCTTCGTAGACCTATTAAAGGCCCATTGACACACACACACCTGTGTTTTGGGTTTACGTTTCTAGACTTCTATGCTCGGTGTGCACCACCTTTTGTGCATAGTATGCTTTACTTGCTTCCATCTCTGCTGGGTTCCACTTTATCCATTCTGCTGATCCTGAGATTCCAGAGTGTGCCAAGTCCTCGCTGCTCACATGCCTTCCAGCTTTTTGCATTAATGCCTGGAGTCCATGTGCCCACCAGGACCTTGGGCTCAGAGGATCCATCTCACTTGTTGAGCCCTAACATTGCCCTTAAGACACCAGGGTCTGGATGTGACTACTACCTCTTAGCCTTCTATAATTATACCATTAGTGGTGAGTTTGGACACAAAAAGTTGTTTGGAGTTCTTGATAGATTCTATACATGACATCAAGTTACATAAAAAATAAATATCGTCAGAAGACATCAGATTAAAAAAGTATTGGTTGGAAGAAAGCAGAAAAAAATGCAAAATAGATCAAAGAGTGATCCAATGTAATTTGTCCAAGGTGCAACTTCATAACTTAAATAGAGAACCTAACATGTCGTCTACCTTGTAAAAGTCACGTTCTGTGTACATCTCTGTTTCAAGATTGTTTCCTTCTCTTTTAAACCTGTTGCTCCATTTCATCAGAAAAACTCATAAAATGTTTAGTTTTTGAAAGATTAATTGAAGGAGAAGCTTAAGCTGTGTGTTCTCAACCTAGCAAAATTCTTCCTTTTAATGCGGTCGTTTGTGGATAAATAAACAACATTTCTGAAAATAGCAGCTGTTTATCTGGAAGAATAGATATAGGTCCAGTTATGGAAACTTTCTTTCTAGTGTTTTTCTATTATTTGTAATTTTTGGACTTGTAAATGCCTTTCTTTGGCATGTTTATGTGACACTTGACGTTTCAAATAGTTCCTCTTGGTCATCTATCCTTTCTAAACTTTATATGGAATCTGTCAGCAGAATTTAATCCACCAAACTATTCAAATGTGCATGTTGCTCTTTCAAGTCCAGCAATAAGTTCACATGACCAGTCCGTTCCTCCATTACTGAGAAATCAATGTTTTAGCTGATATACAAATCAGGGTGCAGATCTGAAGCCTTTGTCACTCCAGCTCTATTCCCCGCTCAGTACTGCCTCCTCTTGCTTGACTGATAGTCTCTATGCCGTGTGGCTTCAGGCAAAGGAGCCGTCAGTCAAATAGGAGGGAATAGTGCTGGATTAATAGAGGCCTTCGATCTACAGCCGCATTTTCATATCAATTCAAATGTCGATTTCTCAGTAATAGAGGAACTGAGCATGTAAAGGCATTACTAGACTAAGAGGTAAATGCATATACTGTATAAATAGTTTGTGGGGTTAAATCCTGTTGGCAGATTCCATTTAAATGGCTGTTTGCTATGGAGGACTCACCTTATTATTGAATACTCATGTAAGGGTGCTTTTACACTGCGCTTTATCCCATGTTCCTTGGTCCTGTTGGGGCTTACTTCTGAACACCCCCACAAAATGGGACTTGGGCTTATGAGTAGAGATGATTGAATTGTGGCACCCCAGGAGTCTGGATGCCACAGTGGCAGTGCCTCCCTCACAGGGGGTAATACCATGCCTGGAAGCAAGAAGGAATCCCCTTTACAGGTAACACTAGCATGCAACACTTTCCTGACTCCAGACCAGAAGGGGGAGCTCTAAACCCAGTTTCAGGGAAGCTTCCCTGATAAGTTCTGGTCTGGAGGCAGGGTTAGTCAGTGAGTCAGAGACAGTGAAGGAAGAGGAAGCAAATGGGGAGAAGCTGGGGTAGGAGCTGCGACTAAGCTCACCCCAGGACTGAGCGCAACAGACCGGACACCGGAGTCCGTGGTTGTGTGGAAACTGCATGCCCCGCAACTGAATCTGGAGAACAGGAGATTGCAGGTCTACTGGCCACATCTGACGCCTGAAGGCAAAGCAGCAAACTAGAGAGCCCGGAGTCACCACAAGGGAGTGACATCAAGAAAAGGCTCAAGCTGCCTGCCTTGTGGGTAGTTTTCTACCAAAAGGACAGACTGAGAGAGGGACTTGAAGTGAGCTTAAGGCAGCAAGAACCTAAAGAACAGTGCAGCAGGGAAGCTTCCAACCCCACCTGGCTAGGGGGATTCTGAACTGCCTCCAGGCTGCCCGGATTTCCAATACCACCTGTACCTTTGCTCCGGACTGCACCTACAGTTAAACGTAAAGAAACTACAGTCTCTGTGTCCTCCAATCATTCCTGCATCCCAACTTCCACAACCCTTCATAGACTGTTCTGGTAGCCCTGGGGCCCCGCTCCACCTGTGGGAATCAGGACCATCCTAGCTGCATCACCATCGGCCCCAGCAGTCCCTTTAAGCAGCGTCAGCCATATATAGCCGAATACCACAGGTGGCATCACGAACAATCCCCTACAAACTTTCCCTCATCCCTTTTAATTGCGTTTCCAGGGAAGTGGATATATTCACATCTGGTGCAGACATGTTTATGCCAAGTTTCACTAGTTCTTGACGCAATTGAGTAATTGATATATTGATTTTATCTAACAACTACAGCTCAGAAACACTTCAGTTCACCTTCGGTTCTGTGTTCTTGGTGAAGGTAATGATAGAGTCAGGTACTGGATGAATGCAAATTCAACAGCTTTAGAAATACAAGCCAAGATGATGGTTGGGTAATACTTCCTGTTTTTTCTACATGAAGTTGGATGTTTGCCATTCTGGGCTTCCCTCGGTTGTAAAAGGACCCGTTTTATAGACAAGTGATCCTGAAGTAGGAAGCCATGTGGTAAACATTTATCTAATTGATATGGCTATTGCATCAGTACTAAGACATAATATGACCAGGTAGCTCTAAAATGTCCTCAGCTTTTTACTAATTTTTTATGGCAAAATCATTGCGTAGATATTTTTCTGTTTAGTCTTATAGCATAGCCTATTCCTACTCTAATTACTCTTGTAATTGTACCCAGCGTCATATATGTGCTACAAAGGGAATCTTTCAGTAAGATCAACCCTTCTAATTAATGCACCTGTATGGGCCGGTAGGTCATAGAGAGTTAAATAAAGTAAAAAAGTTGAATAAATTGATACTATGATATTAGTAATCAGAATTTTTAGTCCAGAGCAATTCACATTTTTCTTAATATGAAAATTTACTGTTAAGATCTATGGGCCGGACATAGATCTCCCTGAGAATCTGCCTCCAGAGATTATTTTAAATGAAAACGGATGTCACAAGTGTGAGACATGTAGATCAGGAGAGCAGACTGTCAGTCATTACATGTCTCACACTGGTAAAGCCCTCTTTCATTTAATATAAGCTCTAGAGGCAGAGATCTATGTCTGACCCATAGATCTTAACAGCTCATTTACATATTAAGAAAAACATAGAATAATATGTCAGATTGCAGATATCAAAGTATCATTTTATTCAACTTCCTATGACCTGAATGCCCATATAGATGGCTTAGGAGGGTTAATCCTACTGACAGATTCCCTTTAATGTTTACGCCTTGGCCACTTGTCTATTATGCCGATGAAGGGCTAGAATAAGATGCGCCAAATTCATTACGACACGCTTTCCACTTTATGGCGTATCTTATCAGGGGCGCATGTCTCTGTGCGCTTTGCCAGAAAGGCTACTCTAGTTAAAGACTTGAGTAATATTTCTGATGTAAGAAACGCCACCACTTTTCATGAATTTGTCAGGCAGGCATTGCCATGCCTGGTCCCACCCTGGCTCATCAAAAGCTCTAAAGATCGAAAGATGCTTGACGATGCCAAACATTGCAATTTTTTGGTGTAGCTGTGCATATTGTAAACAAATTGGCAACTTTTCAAAATGTTTTACACCAGAATTCTGATATAGAAAACTTTGATGAATAAATGACTAAATGTAAAACGGTCTATGTAAATAGAGAGCGCATCAGAATAAGAAAAAGTTGTTAAAGACTCATTAACTCCTTTTCCCACCACACAATGGACAGAAAGATCTTCAAAAGTGTCCAATGAAGCCACTATTGTCTGGCTAGGTCTCTGATTTATTATATTGAATCCTTCCCAAAGCTGATCAGTTGAACATGTCCAGAAGTTTCTATATATGGTGAAATACGGTTTAGTGTTCTAGCTGATTCCCAAAAATCATATGTGTAAGAAATTTAACCAGATTCCAGGTATTGTGGATGTTAGGAAAATATGATCCTAGATTGGGAGGAACTGGACAACTTTGTAGAAATTTGAGACATTTTTAGGGTGTAATCCAAAATACTCATGGAAACTATTTCATGTTTAGCCTTTCAGAGATTTGGTGGACAGCACTAAAATTACATGTAAAAGGAATTGTTGCAAGGAAATGACTGAGACAATTTAGAAAAACATTAAGCAGACAATACTGCGGAATTCAGTTGTTTTCCTTGAAGAGACAGTCGTGTTTAAGCAGGGCAGTAGTTGTAAATAGGATTAATAAAGTTTGCCATTATAATGAGGAGCAAATAAGCCATTTTGTGTTGCTGTAGACAAAATAGTTGTCAGATCCTTTTGGGAGTTGTTCAAATATTTAAAAACCTACAACAGAGAATTCTCTGATCTGCTATGATGATATATATCCTCCATCCTTGTATGTGCCCCCCATCCTGGTATATCTCCCTCATCCTTTATATGCCCTCCATCGTTGTATATGCTCCTCATGCTGAAATATGCCCCCATCTCCCTCTCTTTTTCTCTCTCTCTTTCTCTCTCTCCTCACCGCCGCTAAAGCTGCTGCTCCAACCAACGTCCTGCAGATAACGACGCTGTAGTGCGGCATGCGCTGACTACTGTGCAAATTGCAGACAGAAGAACACATCTCTGGTTATATTATAGACTAGCTATTGAACCAGTTACACGCCCGGGTGGCGAGTCTCTCTCTCTCTTCCTATATCTCTCTCTTCCCCCTTTCTTTCCCTCCTTTCTCTTTTCCCCATTTTCTCTCTCTCTCTTCACCCCCTCTCTCTTTCTCTCTCTCTCCTGCCAAAATCCCCCAACTTCCCTCCGGTAAAGCTGCTGCTGCTGTAATATTCCAGAAATAAAATGTCACAGCTCCCAGGTATTAATGCTTTGCAGAGAGCTGCCCACAGCAGCCATATAGCTGAGCTAAACGCCGAGTACTTATCTGATTACCCACAGGACCTTAGACATGTGACAGAGTGATCTGGAACCTAGACAGGACCTTAGACATGTGACAGAGTGGGAGAAATTCAGGGGGTGGAGCCAGATGCCGGGGAACAGAGAAGGGATAAATACTTAGAGAAATACCAAACAATCAGTTATCTGGACAAGAAGATTACAAAGTACAAAAGGGACCAGACAGAGGATAATCAGAAGCAAAGCCAGAGGTCAGGAATCCAGAATAGCAAACAGAGAATCGCACGGAAAGCAAAGTAAACACAGTGCAGACCGAACATACACTCCAGGAGTCAGACACACAAACCAAAACAGAAGGTATAGCTGACAAGGAACCCTAGCTGGGAGCAAGCATAAATACCCCTCCCATCTTGAAAGAGAGGCCAACCATATTAACCCTACGAGAACAGGACATTAACCATGTCCTAAACATGACATAATGTTTGAATATGTCTTCTATGCATTTTGTGTGGTTCTTTAAGAAACACAATGTTATACTATGGGAAATATTGAGGTCACTATTACTCTATTAATTCTTTTGTGTCACATGTTTTGTGCCTTGTGAAGTTCTATGGGTAATGTTGAAAATAAGATGCAAAAAAGTATATTACGGTAGATCAATACGTATGATGTATTGAAGTAACTACAGTTGTTGAATTTATCTTATCTCTAGGGCCAAGGAAATCAAGACTAAACTTGGAACCCTTCTTCAAAAGCCAGATGCTGTTATCGACCTAATTATTCCATACCCTGAGAAGCCTGAGAAGACAATCAAGGCACCTAAGTAGGTATCTACTTATGAAATGAAATTACCTAGCATTGTATTTCATAGTACAATATTAATTCTCTTCTTCATGCGTCACCAGTGGCCACCTCTTCAGTCCAAGGATAGAAATTAGTATATTACTTGTGTTTCACATAATTACATTTTTAGTGCATCTAATTCAAAAGTGTTGAGTGGTTTCACAACTATTGACTACTTTTATAGATTTTTGTGCAAAAAAAAGAAAAAAGAAAAAAGTTCAGAACTTTTAATTACAGATGGATAAAATGGGAACACCTGTAGAAAAGTTTAAGGAAACCTGTCATGAAGTCTGATCTGTAGACATCAGGTTATCGAGCAGGCAGGGCTGTGCAGATTCATGTATAGGTTTGTGGGAAAATATTTACTTTCATTCTTGCTCATTCTGGGCTTAGGAGTCCAGAGGTCTTTTCAGTGATATAACTGCTCACTTGTTACATTGTGAGGTGAAAAAATGTTAAGTCCATCTAATTCTGTAGTGTTTATCCCTTGGAAACCACAAGAAAATCTGAAAATGTACTCATATTTGGTGACGAATCTTTTCGACATTCAATGAGTTAAATATGACAGCTTCATCTGTGTCATTGACACAGTATAGAATTTAGAAGCCTAGGACCCTACTCATTTTAGTTTTCATACCAGAATTATGGTGTAAGAGGTTCGAAAAGTCATAAAATTTAATTGCAGCTCAGTTGCACCAAAAATTTTCAAGAACACACCGGTTTCTCCGCGATCTGCCAAAATGGGGGAAGCTAGAGCAGAACAGGGGCGCGGAGAAGGCAGAATGCCACAGCTATAATTCAAGATGAGTAGTGGCTGTGACGCTAGTCACTACTCACGGATAAGCCATGAGACTGGCTAGTAAAGAGGTCAAAGGTTAAAAGCCAAGAGAGTACATCATAGACAGAGAGGTGAGTTGAAGGCATAGTCAGGAAACAGTCAGTTTAGTGGAGTGGAGCTGCCGCTGGCCACTCACTTCCTATTGATTCCGTACAGTGACGTCAGCACTGATTGGGTGCAGGGCTCATGTGACATAACCTCACGTGATCCCACCCAGGAAAAGCCCTGGAATAGTACTGGCATGAGAGGCGAGTATAGGTGTTTTATTTTCATGGGGGAAAATACTCAGAGTGAGATGGGGTTGTCCTAGTAGCGAACAACCCCTTTAAGAAGTCTTTGTGCTTCTTTCACAACTATTATTATTATCATTATTATCATTATTATTAATATCAACAGTCTGCACTTTTTCCTCTGGACTGATTGTTAATATCAAGTATATTCAGACATTACTTCTATTTAGAATCTCTTCCATGAACTAGTGCATGTGCCGATGACTTCTTCATGTGTGATATTAGCTTCCTCCTGCTGGCACACTGCAGAAGCCCTATCTAAATTATGTCTGTGCTCTTCTCATTACTCTGAACACCTCCCTAAATGACACTGCTTTATTGAATACTGTGGCTATGGTACCGCTTTAATCTAATTGTGGAGCAATTATTGGACGACTGTGAGATATCCCACAGAACATCTAATTTTGTGCTTCTCTGCTGCTGCGGGCTGAAATCTCCGGGTAATATGTCAATTACTATTTCAAGTAATGGATGCAAAGACAATGAACAAAATGTCACTTCCAAAATGTACTTTTAATAGGAATATTGCATTATTAGTTTCATCATGTTACTGTGTTTTAAAGGAGAAAAAACAAAGTCAAATGTAAGATATGTACTATTTCTACAAAACCTACCAACTGTTTCTGCAATTGAAATTTTACAAACCAGAAACACTGGAATAGACCAGAGGCCTATTCTTGATTTGTGGTTTTTTTAGGTCACTTTTCATTTTTTTCTCTTTAACCTCTTTAATCTGTTTTGAGCCTTTTTAAAACAAAATGTTGTATGTTCCACTAAAATGTTGCAAATTTACAATATCTTATAAAATAATAAAATAAAAATAATAAAAATTACTCCAGGGTGAGAATGGAGAGCATATGGGCTAAACAATGTTTGACTTTTTAAAAAGTTGTAATTGAGGAAACGGTTGAAAACATCTTGAAAGCAAAATTCAAGCCCACATTGGTGAACATAAAAAAAAACAACAACAATCAAGCAAATGTAACATGGGCTTAAAGAAGGACAAAATTTGGTAAAAAACAAATCAAGCTAAAAACAGTAGAAATAGGCACCAATGTGATATGTTACTTAGCACAACTCCATAGTGTTCCACAAAAACTTTAGAGGAGACAAACAATTGCAAAACAAGTAAATGAACCTCTTTGAATGACCTGGATTTCTACATTGATTATTAATACAATCTGCTAAAACCTCGGTTAAAAAAACACTGAACAAGAAAGGTGTTGATGAAAAGGCACAACAAGGAATAACAAAGGAAGCCATTACTGTCCAAAATGTGAAAAATGGTGGATGAAACATTTTGGTTTAGGTCTGCTTTGTGTTCTAGGGTTCAGGCGTTTTGCGATAATTGATGGACCCGTGAAATTGAGGTATGGTACATTACAATGTTTTACAGAGTAATGGTAATGAAGCAGTTCATGACCTTAAGCTGATTGGATGATTACCTGGAGCCTGATTAGCTCATATGGTTCATGTGTGGTGTTTCTTTCACCAGGCCACCAGTAGATGAGGCCGTCCAGTGGAAAGATTCTCTGGAGAAGCTCTTTCAGAACAGCTGTGAGTATCCATCTCCCTCTTCTCCGCATTCCTCGGCTTCCTGTCTGTGTCACGTCAGTAAAGGCTTAGCATCACCATGATCAATGCCATTGACCCCATATAGCTCAATGTGTTTTCCCACAAGCAGAATATTTCTTTAGCTGGAAAATCCAGACCTTCTTGTCTCCTATTCTCAGATAACCCTGTCCTGGTTTGGATTCCTGGAAAGGTTTAAAAGGGGCCTTCCAAAATCCCGATATGATTTGTTTCATGTTGGTTTAGCTAGTAGTAAAACTACACATATGTTTCATTAGGTATTAATAAGATGACTAAATAACGAAAAATCTGCTGCACTTCCAACTATTCAGTGTTTCACACCAATTAGCAAGTCTAATGGTAAAAGGCCTGCAATAGCTCAGAAATGTCTTCTGTGTAACATATTATTAGTCATAATGTCTCTGTCATATTAAATACTGATCTACCCCCGCAAATGATGTGCCATAATGAGAACATGGCCGTTCTAATTCAAAGACCCTTTTACCCAAGCAGTTGCAAACTGTATTTAGATGAGTGATCATTAATATGATTGTTTGTTACCAAATACAGTTTGTGCAATTTGGTGCTGGGTAGTAGCTGTAGGCACGGTACTCGTCTTTTATGCCCTAGCATGTTGCATGAAAGTGGAGGTATAGCTGGGTGTGTGGTGCTATGGAGGCACTATGCCCTTGTAGGTTGCATGTTACCAATTACTTGTGTTGGCCAGGACCATATGTTGAACTGTTCAATTTGACCACCAGTCAAAAATAAACCTTTTACTGAACGATATCTTGGTGTGGATTATGTACTGTTGTGAATTTGGATTCTGGGCTCCCCCGGTGGCTACTGGTGGAATTGAACTGGTGTCTTCATCTTCTCTGTTCACCTGTTCCCATCAAGATGTGGGAGTCGCTATATAACCTTGCTGCTCTGTTAGTTGCTTGCCGGTCAACAATGTTATCAGAAGCCTCTCTGTGCTTGTTCCTGCTCCTAGACAACTACTAGATAAGTTGGACTCTTGTCCATGTTTGTTTTTGCATTTTGTTCCAGTTCACAGCTGTAGTTTCGTTACTGTGTCTGGAAAGCTCTTGTGAACGGGAATTGCCACTCTGGTGTTATGAGTTAATGCCAGAGTTTTAAAGTAATTTCTGGATGGTGTTTTTGATAGGGTTTTCAGCTGACCATGAAAGTGTCCTTTCTGTCTTCTGCTATGTAGTAAGTGGACCTCAAATTTGCTAAACCTATTTTCATACTACATTTGTTATTTCATCTCAACTCACCGCCAATACATGTGGGGGGCCTCTGTCTCCTTTCGGGGTATTTCTCTAGAGGTGAGCTAGGACTAATTTTTTCCTCTGCTAGCTTTATTTAGTCCTCCGGCTGGGCTGGGCATCTAGAATCAACGTAGGCATGCTACCCGGCCACTGCTAGTTGTGCGTTAGGTTTAGTTCATGGTCAGCTCAGTTCCCATCTTCCAAGAGCTAGTTCCTATATATGCTTATGCTATGTTCTCTTGCCATTGAGATCATGACAGTTTGACCGGCCAACAAAGTGTTAATTGTTTGGGCTGAAGCAGGAGAAAAAGAAGTGTTGAAGGGAAATTTTTTTTTTTTTTTCCCCCCAGAGTTTTGCTGCCTAGCCCTTAATTGCTGTCTAGCTGCTTCTTACCTCCTCTTAACCCTTGAATGGCTCTGTGTCCACCTGTTTGTAATGGATCTTCAGAGTGTAACTGCAGGTTTGAATAATCTCGCCACGAAGGTACAAAATTTGCAAGATTTTGTTTGTCATGCACCTGTATCTGAGCCGAGAATTCCTTTGCCGGAATTTTTCTCGGGGAATAGATCCGGGTTTCAGAATTTTCGAAATAATTGCAAATTATTTTTGTCTCTGAAATCTCGCTCTGCCGGAGACCCTGCACAGCAGGTCAGGATTGTGATTTCCTTGCTCCGGGGCGACCCTCAAGACTGGGCTTTTTCATTGACACCAGGGGATCCTGCGTTGCTCAATGTGGATGCGTTTTTTCTGGCCTTGGGGTTGCTTTATGACGAACCTCATTTGGAGCTTCAGGCAGAAAAAACTTTGATGTCCCTATCTCAGGGGCAAGATGAAGCGGAAATTTACTGCCAAAGATTCCGTAAATGGTCTGTGCTTACTCAGTGGAATGAGTGCGCCCTGGCGGCGACTTTCAGAGAGGGTCTCTCTGATGCCATTAAGGATGTTATGGTGGGGTTCCCTGTGCCTGCGGGTCTGAATGAGTCCATGACAATGGCTATTCAGATCGATAGGCGTTTGCGGGAGCGCAAACCAGTGCACCATCTGGCGGTGTCCACTGAGAAGTCGCCAGAGAGTATGCAGTGTGATAGAATTCTGTCCCGAAGCGAGCGGCAGAATTTTAGACGGAAAAATGGGTTGTGTTTCTATTGTGGTGATTCTACTCATGTTATATCAGCATGCTCTAAGCGCACTAAAAAGCTTGGTAAATCTGTTTCCATTTGCACCTTACCGTCTAAATTTATTCTATCTGTGACCCTGATTTGCTCTTTGTCATCTATTACCACGGACGCCTATGTCGACTCTGGCGCCGCTTTGAGTCTTATGGATTGGTCCTTTGCCAAACGCTGTGGGTATGATTTAGAGCCTTTGGAGACTCCTATTCCTCTGAAGGGGATTGACTCCACCCCATTGGCTAATAATAAACCACAATACTGGACACAAGTAACTATGCGTATTAATCCGGATCACCAGGAGATTATTCGCTTTCTGGTGCTGTATAATCTACATGATGATTTGGTGCTAGGATTGCCTTGGCTGCAATCTCACAACCCAGTCCTCGACTGGAGAGCTATGTCTGTGTTGAGCTGGGGATGTAAGGGGGCTCATGGGGATGTACCTGTGGTTTCCATTTCATCATCCATTCCCTCTGAAATTCCTGAGTTCCTGTCTGACTATCGTGACGTCTTTGAAGAATCCAAGCTTGGTTCGTTACCTCCGCACCGAGAGTGCGATTGTGCCATAGATTTAATCCCGGGTAGTAAATACCCAAAGGGTCGTTTATTTAATCTGTCTGTGCCTGAACATGCTGCTATGCGAGAATATATAAAGGAGTCCTTGGAAAAGGGACATATTCGTCCATCGTCATCTCCCTTAGGAGCCGGTTTTTTCTTTGTGTCAAAAAAAGACGGCTCTTTGAGACCATGTATTGATTATCGGCTTTTGAATAAAATCACTGTTAAATATCAATACCCATTGCCGTTGCTGACTGATTTGTTTGCTCGCATAAAGGGGGCCAAGTGGTTCTCTAAGATTGACCTTCGTGGGGCGTATAATTTGGTGCGAATCAGGCAGGGGGATGAGTGGAAAACCGCATTTAATACGCCCGAGGGCCACTTTGAGTATTTAGTGATGCCTTTTGGTCTTTCTAATGCTCCGTCAGTTTTCCAGTCCTTTATGCATGATATTTTTCGCGATTATTTGGATAAATTTATGATTGTGTATCTGGATGATATTCTGATTTTTTCGGATGACTGGGACTCTCATGTCCAGCAAGTCAGGAGGGTTTTTCAGGTTTTGCGGTCTAATTCTTTGTGTGTGAAGGGTTCTAAGTGTGTTTTTGGGGTACAGAGGATTTCCTTTTTGGGATATATTTTTCCCCCTCTTCCATTGAAATGGATCCTGTCAAGGTTCAAGCTATTTGTGATTGGACGCAGCCCTCTTCTCTTAAGAGTCTTCAGAAATTTTTGGGCTTTGCTAACTTTTATCGTCGATTTATTGCCGGTTTTTCGGATATTGCTAAGCCATTGACCGATTTGACTAAGAAGGGTGCTGATGTTGCTGATTGGTCCCCTGATGCTGTGGAGGCCTTTCGGGAGCTTAAGCGCCGTTTTTCCTCTGCCCCTGTGTTGCGTCAGCCTGATGTTGCTCTACCTTTTCAGGTTGAGGTCGACGCTTCTGAGATCGGAGCTGGGGCAGTGTTGTCGCAGAAAAGTTCTGACTGCTCCGTGATGAGGCCTTGTGCCTTCTTTTCCCGTAAATTTTCGCCCGCTGAGCGGAATTATGATGTTGGGAATCGGGAGCTTTTGGCCATGAAGTGGGCTTTTGAGGAGTGGCGCCATTGGCTTGAGGGGGCCAGACATCAGGTGGTGGTATTGACTGACCACAAAAATTTGATTTATCTTGAGACCGCCAGGCGCCTGAATCCTAGACAGGCGCGCTGGTCATTATTTTTCTCTCGGTTTAATTTTGTGGTGTCATACCTACCGGGTTCTAAGAATGTTAAGGCGGATGCCCTTTCTAGGAGTTTTGAGCCTGACTCGCCTGGTAACTCTGAGCCCACAGGTATCCTTAAGGATGGAGTGGTATTGTCAGCCGTTTCTCCAGACCTGCGGCGGGCCTTGCAGGAGTTTCAGGCGGAGAGACCTGATCGTTGCCCACCTGATAAACTGTTTGTTCCTGATGATTGGACCAGTAGAGTCATCTCTGAGGTTCATTCTTCTGCGTTGGCAGGTCATCCTGGCATTTTTGGTACCAGGGATTTGGTGGCAAGGTCCTTCTGGTGGCCTTCCCTGTCACGAGATGTGCGAGGCTTTGTGCAGTCTTGTGACGTTTGTGCTCGGGCCAAGCCTTGTTGTTCTCGGGCTAGTGGATTATTGTTGCCCTTGCCTATTCCTAAGAGGCCTTGGACGCACATCTCGATGGATTTTATTTCAGATCTGCCTGTTTCTCAGAAGATGTCTGTCATCTGGGTGGTGTGTGACCGTTTTTCTAAGATGGTCCATTTGGTTCCTCTGCCCAAGTTACCTTCTTCTTCCGAGTTGGTTCCTCTGTTTTTTCAAAATGTTGTTCGTTTGCATGGTATTCCTGAGAATATCGTTTCTGACAGAGGGACCCAATTCGTGTCTAGATTTTGGCGGGCATTCTGTGCTAGGATGGGCATAGATTTATCTTTTTCGTCCGCTTTCCATCCTCAGACGAATGGCCAGACCGAGCGGATTAATCAGACCCTGGAGACATATCTGAGGTGTTTTGTGTCTGCTGACCAGGATGATTGGGTTGCTTTTTTGCCATTGGCGGAGTTCGCTCTCAATAATCGGGCCAGCTCTGCCACTTTGGTGTCCCCGTTTTTCTGTAATTCGGGGTTTCATCCTCGATTTTCCTCTGGTCAGGTGGAATCTTCGGATTGTCCTGGAGTGGATGCTGTGGTGGAGAGATTGCATCAGATCTGGGGGCAGGTGGTGGACAATTTGAGGTTGTCCCAGGAGAAGACTCAGCTTTTTGCCAACCGCCACCGTCGTGTTGGTCCTCGGCTTTCTGTTGGGGATTTGGTGTGGTTGTCTTCTCGTTTTGTCCCTATGAGGGTCTCTTCTCCTAAGTTTAAGCCTCGGTTTATCGGCCCGTATAAGATATTGGAGATTCTTAACCCTGTTTCCTTCCGTTTGGACCTCCCTGCATCCTTTTCTATTCATAACGTTTTTCATCGGTCATTATTGCGCAGGTATGAGGTACCGGTTGTGCCTTCCGTTGAGCCTCCTGCTCCGGTGTTGGTTGAGGGTGAGTTGGAGTACGTTGTGGAGAAAATCTTGGACTCTCGTGTTTCCAGACGGAGACTCCAGTATCTGGTCAAGTGGAAGGGATACGGCCAGGAGGATAATTCTTGGGTGAATGCATCTGATGTTCATGCCTCCGATCTGGTTCGTGCCTTTCATAGGGCCCATCCTGATCGCCCTGGTGGTTCTGGTGAGGGTTCGGTGCCCCCTCCTTGAGGGGGGGGTACTGTTGTGAATTTGGATTCTGGGCTCCCCCGGTGGCTACTGGTGGAATTGAACTGGTGTCTTCATCTTCTCTGTTCACCTGTTCCCATCAAGATGTGGGAGTCGCTATATAACCTTGCTGCTCTGTTAGTTGCTTGCCGGTCAACAATGTTATCAGAAGCCTCTCTGTGCTTGTTCCTGCTCCTAGACAACTACTAGATAAGTTGGACTCTTGTCCATGTTTGTTTTTGCATTTTGTTCCAGTTCACAGCTGTAGTTTCGTTACTGTGTCTGGAAAGCTCTTGTGAACGGGAATTGCCACTCTGGTGTTATGAGTTAATGCCAGAGTTTTAAAGTAATTTCTGGATGGTGTTTTTGATAGGGTTTTCAGCTGACCATGAAAGTGTCCTTTCTGTCTTCTGCTATGTAGTAAGTGGACCTCAAATTTGCTAAACCTATTTTCATACTACGTTTGTTATTTCATCTCAACTCACCGCCAATACATGTGGGGGGCCTCTGTCTCCTTTCGGGGTATTTCTCTAGAGGTGAGCTAGGACTAATTTTTTCCTCTGCTAGCTTTATTTAGTCCTCCGGCTGGGCTGGGCATCTAGAATCAACGTAGGCATGCTACCCGGCCACTGCTAGTTGTGCGTTAGGTTTAGTTCATGGTCAGCTCAGTTCCCATCTTCCAAGAGCTAGTTCCTATATATGCTTATGCTATGTTCTCTTGCCATTGAGATCATGACAATGTACAGTAGATAGCGAGTAGACAGCTTGGTAAATGTTTCCTTCACAATACAGAGTATTTTCACACACAGTCACAATTCCTTTCTCTTAACTCACTTGGTCTATATCTCTACCATTTTAACCCCCTTCACCAAAACCCAGCACAATACCACAGTCCAGTTTATGAGAATCCTATTCTCAATTTGCTGATCCGCATCTTCTTTCCCCTCAAGGGAGTTAGTTTGTCAATATGGCCGAACTTAGCTTTTCTGCTACTGATGCCTTGGAACTCACGCCCTGGGAACCTCTTTGTCTCACTATTTCTGTCTCATCCTGACCCATTAGGTTTCTGAGTTATAAACTCAGGGGCCGAAATGCTAGGTGTCCTGTCCCAAGACCCGTCACCAGTGCATCACTCTGTTCTTCAGTAAC
Source organism: Ranitomeya variabilis (assembly GCF_051348905.1). NCBI lineage: Eukaryota > Metazoa > Chordata > Amphibia > Anura > Dendrobatidae > Ranitomeya > Ranitomeya variabilis. The sequence goes on along the minus strand of NC_135239.1, from coordinate 68,161,596 downwards.
GTCTCTCTTTTCCTCCCTCTCTTTACTTGAGATCATGCCAAACACTGTCTTGGTCAGGGGTGGATTAAGGGTAGCCAGGGCCCCGGGCTGTTCAGACACTGTGGGCCCCCCGGTCATGTGACGGGGTCATGTGACTCGGTCATCATATACCTGAACCAGATTATTACGGAAAAATAGTTGCTGTGTGAAACTATAACCTGTCAAACATCCATTGATCTAGTCAATTTACCCTTCAGTTCAGTATATAGTATACAGTGTATAGTGTCAGTGTATAGGTAACACTGTCTCACCAGTGACGTCTCTAAGTGAAGTCCTTCATCTTTCATCCAGCACAGACCGCCATCACTTCATTCAGCCAGGGCTCGTCTCTGCAGGAAATAACACAGTTATCTCAAGCTCCGCTTGTAGAACACATTACTTAATTTTTCCCAATTTCTACATTACACCACATGAAGAAAAAGAGGCGACGTAGTGTCACTCTGCACAGTAACAGGACCGCCCCCATTTAAAACAGTGTCCTCAAAAAATAAAATAAATATATCAATGCAATAATAATATCCCTTAATTAGCCCCTATGGTAATAATAATATCCCCCATCCTGGCCCTGTGTATCTCATTCCTGGCTCCAGCCATATGTTCTCCCATCCTGCCCTCATGAGTATCCATTCTGCCCCATATGATCTCCCCATCCTGCCCCATATGATCTCCCCATCCTGCCCCATCAGTTTCCATCGTATCCATCCTGCCCCATGATCCTGCAAGATCTGTCTCCAATCCTTCCCCATGTCTTTCATTCTGCCCCGTGTCTCCAATCCTGCCCCATCTGTCTCCAGTCCTGCCCCCAGTGTGTCCAGCATCTCTGCCCCCAGTGTCCAGCATCTCTGCCCCCAGTGTGTCCAGCATTTCTGCCTCCAGTGTCCAGCATCTCTGCCCCAATGTGTCCAGCATCCTGCCTCCAGTGTGACCAGCATATTGCCCCCAGTGTGTCCAGCATATTGCCCCAGTGTGTCCAGCAATCTGCCCCAGTGTCTCCAGCATATTGCCCCCAGTGTGTCCAGCATTCTGCCCCAGTGTCCAGCATATTGCCCCCAGCGTGTCCAGCATATTGCCCCCAGTGTGTCTAGCAATCTGCCCCAGTGTCTCCAGCATATTGCCCCCAGTGTGTCCAGCTATCTGCCCCAGTGTCTCCAGCATCCTGCCCCCAGTGTGTCCAGCATTCTGCCCCAGTGTGTCCAGCATATTGCCCCCAGTGTGTCCAGCATTCTGCCCCAATGTGTCCAGCATATTGCCCCCAGCGTGTCCAGCATATTGCCCCCAGTGTGTCCAGCATATTGCCCCAGTGTGTCCAGCAACTGCCCCAGTGTCTCCAGCATATTGCCCCCAGTGTGTCCAGCAATCTGCCCCAGTGTCTCCAGCATCCTGCCCCCAGTGTGTCCAGCATATTGCCCCCAGTGTGTCCAGCATTCTGCCCCAGTGTGTCCAGCATCCTGCCCCCAGTGTGTCCAGCATATTGCCCCAGTGTGTCCAGCAATCTGCCCCAGTGTCAACAGCATTCTGCCCCAGTGTGTTCAGCATTCTGCCCCAGTGTGTCCAGCATATTGCCCCCAGTGTGTCCAGCATATTGCCCTCAGCGTCTCCAGCATATTGCTCACAGTGTCTCCAGCATATTGCCCACAGTGTCTCCAGCAATCTGACCCAGTGTGTCCAGCATATTGCCCCCAGTGTGTACAGCATATTGCCCCCAGTGTGTCCAGCATATTGCCCACAGTGTGTCCAGCATATTGCCCCCAGTGTGCCCAGCATATTGCCCCCAGTGTGTCCATCATATTGCCCCCAGTGTGTCCAGCATATTGCCCACAGTGTGTCCAGCATATTGCCCCAGTGTGTCCAGCAGTCTGCCCCAGTGTCTCCAGCATATTGCCCCCAGTGTGTCCAGCATATTGCCCCCAGTGTGTCCAGCAATCTGCCCCAGTGTCTCCAGCATATTGCCCCAGCGTGCCCAGCATTTCTGCCCCCAGCGTGTCCAGCATTCTGCCCCGGGATTGCTGCTCTCAAAAAATAACAAACAAACAAAACAAAAAAAAACCACGAGTTCTTACTTACCTAGCCGCGCTCCTGCGGCGGCCGGCGGGTGAAGCTTCCACCCTCCTCTCAGGTGAAGCGCGCACTCGCGAAGTACGCGCTGCGTCACACGTCAGCTGCCAGCCTCTGAATGGCTGGCGGCTGTTAACTATTGACGTGCGGGCCCGCACCCACACGTCAATAGCCTTACTGCCACAGCGCCTGTAAGGGGGGCCCAGTGAGCAGATGAGATGGGGCCTGATGCGGGCCCCCTCTGCCCACCGGGCCTATACGCCAGTCAGGGCCCTGGACTATCGCCCAGATTGACCTCATCATAATCCGCTACTGGTCTTCATCTACCCTTACTTTGGGACACCCACATCATGCAGAACTGCTTGTTTACAGACCTTAGGTTTGCTTCTCATGCACTCTAGGCCCTTTCTGACGTCATGACAGGAAACTGTCTCACCTTAGCCCCCTACTCTGGGCTAGTTCCAAACACTAACCATAACTCTTCCTAATGTGGGGCAAACTACAACACCGTCACTAATATCGTATATCACAACTCACATTATACACTGATGAGCAAAAGGGTAACAATTTTTTTCAACTTTTGACTTTCAGGCTCCATATCGCACCATCCAATACTACTTTGAACCTGAGACGACCATCATTTTATAGACACTTTTCTTAATTATTTCATACATAAATTAGACTTGCAACTATTTTGCATATGATTAGTTATGCAGATTCTTGTCATGCCACTGCATTGTTACTGTTTTGCTTCTAAAAATCTGAATATGAATTTGTATTATTTTGTTATTTTGTAAATCCACCTTTCGCTTTGGGCACTGCCTGAATCCTTCCGAACATGCTCTTGATTAGATTCATGCATGTCTCGACTGAAATCTGATCCCAGGTCTCTTCTACACGTTCTAAAAGCTGGTGCACACTGGTCGACTCACTTGGGTTTGTACACAGTTTTTTCTTCAACTCTACCAACAAGTGTTCGATTGGGTTGCGGTCTAAGGAATGTGGAGGCCAATCCAGCACCTCTACCTCATTGTGATCGAACCATTTCTTGCCAATCTCTACGTATTATTTGGGTCGTTATCCTGCTGGAACACTGTCGGCCTTTTCATATCCATAGTACTCGAGTGTACGAAGTAACTCATCTTGCAGGATACTTACATATAGCTCAGCATTGAGGTCACCATCGATCCTGGTCAAGTATCCAACTCCTTTGGAGGTAAAACCCCATATCAACAGTCAACAGGCTTCCTCCTCTGAACTTGACGGTTCCTTCAATTTCTCGATCCATTAGCCCCTTTTTCCCTTGTTTCTTTCAGAACCATTTGCACCCATCAGAGCCTAGTCTTTTTACTTTTGTTTTATCACTCTAAATCACACGTTTCCAATCTTCTGCTGTCCACTTTTTGTACTGTTTTGCAAAGTCGAGCAAACACTTCTTATGACGATATTGAAGTCGAGGCTTCTTCACCTTTTTTGGGCCACCGTTGCAGATTTGTGTAACATGCATCTCACATTGCTTGGATGGACATCTGTAATCTCACTATTAGGGCTCATTTCCACTTGCGAGAGAAAAAACGGTATGTAATCTGGACTGAAAAAATGGATGTAACGTATGCGATTGTCATGCAAGTGTTATGCGAGTGCAATGCGATTTTTTTAATCGCACCATCCGTATCACATCCGTATGCAATCCGTTTTTTTTCTCTGCAACTATTTTTATACAGTCATTTACAGGACCATTTACAGTGTTCTATGCCACAGATTGGTAAGGTATCCGTAAAAAATGGACGGAATATGGATGGTCCGTATTCCATGCGTTTTTTTTCTTGCACCCATTGACTTGCATTGGCGAGTCTCGTCTGAGAATCGCAGCAATACGCAGCATGCTGCGATTTTTTTCTCAGTCCGATTTCGGCTGAGAAAAAATTCGCAAATGAAAAGACACCTATTGAATAACATTGGTCCGAGTGCAATCTGATTTTTTATCGGATTGCACTCGTCCATTTTCCTCGCAAGTGGAAATGAGCCCTTATGAAGCATACGAGCCACCTCCACTGGAGGTTTGTCACGCCATAACTGATAGACTTTGTTATGAGCCGACTTATTGACTCCAATGTTTTACCTGGACGTCCACCTCTTGGCTTTTGAATGGATGGCCGAACTTCATTTCGTGTTTTTCCATCTGTCTTGGCTCTCACATGATGCAGTTTGGCAATTTTCTTATCTGAGAGACCCCTATCGATGAGCTGGATAATGCTGTTTCTCTTTTCTTGGGATATCTTCTTCATGACTATGCCTGGATTCGAACTTGGAAATCAAGCTAATAATTCACTGAGCTATTGGGGAATGTCAGAGCAGGTTGTAATTTGTAGTATACAGGAAGAAAAAGATCTTTCCACCACCAGGAGCAAAACAGTAACAATGCAGTCACCTGACAAGAATCTGTATAATTACATAACTAATCATATGCTATATAGTTGAAAGTCAAATTTATGTATGAGATAGCCAAGATAATTGTTTATAAAATGATGGTAGTCTTACATTCAGTTGTAGTGGATGGTGAGATATGGAGCCTGAAAGTCAAAAGTTCAAAACCTTGTTACCCTTTTCCTTGTCAGTGCATACTACAACAATACATGTTTTCTTAAATGGGGAGGTGGGCAGTATGTCCATCTCGTTACATTTGCATTTTGTTAGCAGCATAATTGGGGAAGATGTGTGACTGACAAAGATAATTTTTAGGCTCACATAAGAGATGCAATCAAAGGCCGATCGCAGCAATGATTACAAATGTACATAGCTCATTGATTGGAAATGATTATTCTTCCGAACGATTGTCTAACTGAAAATTGTCCCATGTTAAAGAACCTTTACTTTTTAAAACAAACCATATTTAAAAGACAAACAAATCGGAATTGTGCCTAAAATTACTAAAGAGAATGTACATTCTCCTGCCTTCCTGTTTGACAAACCCATGAAAGTTGTCATCACATTCAAATAAAAAAAAAAAAAAAAGGCCGACAGCACATTGATCATTGTCGTCTGCCATAGACTGCAAAAGTAAGGATTGGGTGAAGTAGTGATGAGCAGTGGCGTATCCAGGGGGGGCAGCCGGGGCATGTGCCCCGGGCGCAGCCGACAGGGGGGTGCCAGTGAGCTGCCTGATGATGCGGCGGTCCAAGGAGGCTCCTCGTCCTGTACTGAGCGGTCACATGGTACCACTCATTACAGTAATGAATATGCGGCTCCACCTCCCATAGGGGTGGAGCCGCATATTCATTAATGTAAAGAGCGGTAACGGTGAACAGGAAGAAGCTGCCGGCGCCGAGGAAGCAGGGACTGCACCGCGCCAGGAGCAGGTGAGTATAACGGGGAGGGGAGCGCAGCTCGATATTCACCTGATCCTCGTTCCAGCCGCCGCTCCTTCTTCAGCAGTGACGCTGAGGTCAGAGGGCGCAGTGACGTAGTTAGTGCGCGCCCTCTGCCTGATCGTCAGTGCTGAAGATGGAGCGGCGGCTGGAACGAGGAGCAGGTGAATATTGAAAGTGCCGGGGGCCTGAGCGACGGAGAGGTGAGTATGTGATTTTTTTTTTTATTGCAGCAACAGCAAATGGGGCAAGTGTCTGTATGGAGCATCTTATGGGGCCATAACGATTGTGCAGCACTATATGGGGCAAATATATTTATGGAGCATCTTATGGGGCCATAACGTTTGTGCAGCACTATATGGGGCAAGTGTCTGTATGGGGCATCTTATGAGGCCATAACGTTTGTGCAGCATTATATGGGGCAAGTATCTGTATAGATCATCTTATAGGGCCATAACATTTGTGCAGCACTATAACGGGGTAAGTGTCTGTATAGAGCATCTTATGGGGCCATAACATTTGTGCAGTACTATAATGGGGCAAGTGTCTGTATGGAGCATCTTATGGGGCCATAATCAACATTTCTGCAGCACTATATTGGGCAAATGTGTCTATGGAGCATCTTATGGGGCCATTATTAACCTTTATGCAGGATTATATGGGGCTCCTGATTCAATACGGATATTCAAAAACACTTACCCTACTGATGTCTCAATTAATTTTACTTTTATTGGTATCTATTTTAACATTATGGGGATTCAGGAATGTACCTTGGCTTGGTCATACAGTTTCAATAGAGTTAAGGTTCAAATGGGGGAGGTTTTTTTTGGGGGGGGCGCCAAACTGATCCTTTGCCCCGGGTGCAGAAAAGGCTAGATACACCTCTGGTGATGAGGGTCTTTTTGAGCTGCAATACTTTATTTTCTAGATCTCGCTATATTGTAGAATAGAATAACTACATAAGAAAGCTATAATTCTAATTATTATTACTTACATAGTACTTGCATTAAAAAGCCCCATAAAAATGACTGTATAATCCTTAAGGGGAATCTGTTACCTCGGATGTGGAGACATGTCAATCACTATAAGGTACTGGCTATATTAGGCAGATAGGTGTGACGGTGCGTCACTACAAAGGCCACCAAAGCGCCCTCTTTTGCATATCAAATAAAAGTTGATTTTAAATTAAATATCAAGTTAAACTATAGATACCACGTATGGTTTAAAAAATGGCTCTGTCTCTTATGTAAATGTTTAGCAGTTTAATTGAGATTTTGGGGTTCACTGACTCCATTTTAATTTAAATTGATATTTTAATTGTTTGTGCACATGTCATCTTTTTCAGGCATATTCCACCTGGAACCCCTCTAAAAAGCTGTAAACGAGCACCAAAAAGAAGGAACATAATGCACAGAAATATCAAAACGATTTGCTATGCCTATATTCCATTTTTTGCACTTCTTTTAACCAATTCAGGCTTTGAAGGCTACGATATGGCTAAACAAAGTGACCTGTCTATTCTACAGGTGGCTTCCGCTTGCAAGACGCCATTATCTTATATATAAGACAAAAGAAAAGAAAATCCACATGATAGACATCAAAGAATAAGCATCAGGAAAAACATCACCCATGTTTTTTCTTGAACCGTTTTCTTTTTCAAAAGCAATGTGGTTATCCCAGCATTTAAAATACACAGGCCTGGATGTTCAAAATGGTCTTGACTCATTAAGACTGGAATAAAAAATGCTAGTCTTGATGAATTCCTCCCATTATTAAAAAAAAAAAATGCACAAAAAACTCTGAAAAAATGCAAGGATAAACACTGACAAAAGGTATGCGTGAAGGGAATCTTATTGGTGAGAAAATTGTTTTCCTAAAACATAAATCCAAATCTCCTGCTTAGACCTCGAAATAATGTATAAAAGCTTCTGGCCTATTGGATACTGTGTTAATTCTGAGCGCAATAAGCTTCCATGCTCCCTCTAGTGTCTGACGCAGGTAGCGTGCACATTGATGTGTTATTTTTGTTTGGCACTCTGTATCACAAAAAAAGCTGAAAGCATGTATACTGACAAATAAATTAGCACAAATAAAAATAAAAAAAAGTAATCCAATGGTGGAACTTCACTTTGATCTAGAACCTATAGAATAAGAAATCTTCTGTTCTCCAGGGGTTACTTCTGATCATAGCTCCTAACTATCTCAGATCCAGTGGGACAGTCCTAATTTGGTGGAGCTGTCCCGCCTACCCGGGAGGTCAGAGCAATGTCCTGATTCCCACTCACTCTGTAACTTGTCTCTACCGCATCTTCGCTGCGCCATAGTTCTTCCGCCTCTGGGGGGACAAGTCTGGCATCTCTTTGCTCTGTATATACTTACCATCAATTAGATAACTCATTCTTCCCTTGTCTTGACATCTGGACTACCAAGGATTTAGACCCCCAAACCCATATCATTGGAGGTAGGAGCAAAGACTATGAGCCATAGTCTGTATTGGCAAACTGAGGAGAATTTTTCTCTTTTTGAAGATGCATTGTATACTCCTAAATTACAGGCAGATTGTACTGGTACATAGAGATACATCTGAATATATTAGTGAATTTCTGTGTACCTGTATTCTGGCTGTAAAATAAAAGTTAGATTTTTTTTTCTTCCTATAAAATTACTAAAACATTATGAAAAACAATTATTTATTAAATAATAAAATGTTTAATGGAAATTTAATAAAAATATAAACATCACAACTCAGCAAATAACAGACATATTTGTTTACTATGTAATCCTTAACCTGTATGCTACAATGAACTGATATCTAAGAAGCTCAATAGTGTAAAAAATGGTATGATTATTTATTTTTCTTAATTAAACCCATAAAAAAGTCATGAAAATGTAATGCTGAGACCGCGTTCACATGTAGTTTAAATGCTGCATTTCTTTCTACTCGAGTTTGCTCAGAATCTCTGATACATTTAACTTGTATATTCAATAAATATATATATTTTTTAATACTTTTCAATGAAATACATGTATTGTTTAACATGTTGAGCTCTGCACTCTCTCTCTCTATATATATATATTATTTTATGAAAAGTTTACTAGAATTGCACAAAACCATTAACAAGAAATTGTTTAATAGTACTTAAAGGGGATCTGTCAGCAGGTTTTTGGTATGTAATCTGAGGACAGTATGATGTATGGGCAGAGACACAGATTTCAGAGATGTGTCACTTATTAGGCTGTGTGCTGTTGTTTCCAGGCAATTAATATTTTATCACCTGGAGATTATCATTGCCCAGACTAGCTTCCTTGTGCCAAGTGGTCCGACCACGCCCCTCCTCTGATAAGCAGCTCACTGTCAATAGACTATGTACATAAGGAACCTCGTGTGGGCTGGGTCAGCTGTCTGAACTCTGCTACATTCTACATAGTTGATTGTGTGAAGCAGTTGTGACACAAAGTGATACATCATTGAAATCAGGGTCTATTTTCTGACATTATGCTGCTCTCAGATGAGGAAGCAAAAACCCGGTGACAGATTCCTTTTAAAGCTGTTTTTCACAGTTTATGCAGGTTAAATTAGCCGTTAGCACTGAATAAAATATAAATGTATGACAATCTCCTAATCTCACATTGATATAAGTGAGATTTTTATAAGAGGTCCACATCTGCCAGTAGTTCTGTGCCAATATAACCCTCATTACAGTTCCTACATTGAAGTGTGTTACTCAATCAATTGATAATTTGCCCTTAGCTGTCATACAAAGGAGTCATAGTTACTAAGTGTAATTGCTCAAACAAAAACAGGCGTGATCTGTGCAAATACCCGCGAGCAGCACAGAATAGATTACAGGACCTTTTAAGTAAATTGTTTTATTTTGTACTGATTAATTATAAAACAGCTCAGCAGCTCTACAATTACCATTCAATTAGCCTCAAGGACCAGGAAAGCATTGGATTATTTCAAATATCACATCGTTCACCCCATAGGGAGAAAAAAAATTACAAAAGTATACTTTAGCTTATTATTACATTAATAGATCCAAATGTAGTTTGCAGGAAATACAATTTCCTGTCCACACACTCTACAATAGGATTAATAATATAATGCACATAATATGTTACTCAATGGCACGGAACATCGATAGCTGTGTTCTTCTTTACTTTTCCTCTTGGGCCAATATTTCCCAAAAATGAATGTCACCCCAGCTTGGAAAATAAAAAAACACTATTTTACGATACTCTGTCTGGAGAGGTTTACTTTGTATGTACCTGTTTGTGGTCACACATTCGTTGGGATGCAAATTGTGATCAGTCGAAGGATTAGCTAGCCTAGTTACGTCATTAATATGGGTGAAAAAAGACACATGTTCAAGTTCAACCAATGTATGGGAAATGATAAAGGGAAAGGGTTTAGGTGCGACCATAGTGCACGTTCCAGTAAGCCCAAAGTTTTTCCCTCCTGATCCCAAGTGTCGATCAACTGGATCAACATTCAGAACAAGAATTATACACATTTACATAAGATTTATGTTTTTTTTCTTGTAAAAATAAAACATCTAAACCTTTCTAAAACCATCGACAGTTCCCATCGTGACGAGCTCCTGCAGTAGATAGATAGATTAATAGTTCTCATGGTAAAGAAGGTCTGTCTCTTCTGGCGATTGAACCTTCTTTTCTCCAAGCAGAAGGAGTGTGTCTCCTCATTTTTTTGTTGTAGCAGCCATCATTTTTATGTACGCTTTATTATATGAGAGCTTGCTTTTTTGTGTACTTACTGGTTTTTTGTTTTTTTTATTTCCTGCGGGTGTCCCCACCAAACTATGCAATAACAATTTTCTCTGGTTATTGCATTTTTGCTACATATTTTAAATGTTATAAATCCTACAAAAAGAGCTATGGAGTATATACACCCATCGGATTATAAGAGAATAATGAATTTTATTTAGAAAACATATAAACATCAATAACCACAAATATAAAAACAGACAAGGTACACGTTTTAGCACATGTATGGCGGAACATCCACACTGAAAAAGTAGCAGTATTTTAAATGTTTTCACCTTTATTTGTTGCATTTTTGTTGCTGATTTGAAACAGCGTTTTTAATGTGTTTTACATTTGTCATTATTGTAATTGATTTTCATTGTTTTTTAGTAATTTGTTAGGAAGATCTCAGACATGTATTTTTCTTCTAAGATCAAGGTACATAGAAATGCACCGGTATATAGAGATGTATTTCTATGTATCAGTACACTCTGCCTGTAATGTAGGAATACAATGTATATTAACGATGAGAAAATTCTCTCACGTGCAACCTGTGGCGTGTAACTTTTGTTACTGCTTCCAATGTTTCAGGTTGAGGAGTTTGAATCCTGGTGAGATCACATCTCAAGAAAAGAAAATAATTGCTTATTTAATTGAATGTAAGTCTGTAGAGAGTAGAGAGATGCTAGCCCTGTCCCACAGATTCAGGGGATCAGTAGGGAGAACTATAGAACAGCAAAGATGAAGAACAAGAGTAAATGGAAGTCGGGACATAGCCCTGACATCAAAAGACTGTGGGACAGCTCCTCCAAATCAGGATAGTCCGTGATCCGGGATGGTTGGGAGCTATGCAATCCCACCCTCCTTGAGGACATGAAGGCCCAGTGCTTGATTTGCCCCTGACCATTTTCCTTCTCATGCCAGGATAGGAGGATTTCATGATCCTATGGGTGTTTGTCCCCTTTAATGTTACTGTTGCGGTGCTCTTGGGGAAAGAGTCTTGCTTATGTCCTCTCTATGTAGTGGATCTACAATTTGGTCTTCCTGAGCTGAACTCCTTTTTTCCATGGGACATATATAGCTGTTACACAATATGTATGCCATTGTATCCATCTATGGTTATACTAGTATTTTGTAAAGATTTGATGTGCTCCAAAATGATTTCATATAAAGTTGAGATTCCATCAAATTCTAATTTTTTTTTTTATTTTTTTCCCACCACTCTACTATTTCTGGGTGAAATAAGAGTCCAAAAAATCCATCAAAGTGTTTTTCCCATTTATTCATAGAAATAGCCCTAAAATGAAAAGCATGTACTGTATGCGTTCATGTATAATGGGTGATTGATGCTTTCATCACCTACTGGTTTGGAAATATTAAGTGTCTAGATTTCCAATTACAAGGTTAAAAATACTTTGGTACAGAAATACTATATCTCCCACTACTGAACTACAAACCACAATTTTTTTTGTACATAACTTTTTAAGTGTCATTTATTCCCAGGCGTACGTGTAGCTCATGGGTAAATATAGCTCAGAGGCAAACTCGTAGTTCTGCCTTTCAACAGTATATTCATATATTAGTAATCTGTTGACGTGGATTTTTTTCCATGCTCTTGCGAATATCGATGTGCTTTAGTTGCAAACAATTATGGACCCGAAAACAAGATTATTTGCACATTTATTATCCATCTAACATTCTAACATAAACATATTTTCCACATTAATATTTTCATCTCAGATTACCAAACCCTACCAACCAAATTCACTCAGTAAATGGATAGGTTTTGATTAATCAAACTCACAAATTCAACTCTATCACTGTGCTAAAATGGTAGAAAGCAAAAAAAAAACAAATTTACAGTGGTTTGAAAAGGTGTTTGCCCCTTTCCTGATTTCCTATTCTTTTGCATGTTTGTGACACCTAAATGTTTCAGTTCACCAAAGAAATTTAAATATTAGACAAAGATAAAACAAGGAAACACAGAATGCAGTTTTTAAATGAAGGTCTTTATTATTAATGTAAAAAGAAATCCAAACCTACAGGGCCCAGTGTGAAAAAGTGATCCCCCATTCTTAAAACATTATTAACAGTGGTTTATCACATCTTTGGGAAACTGAGTTCAAATTCCCTGACTACATCCAGGCCTGATTACTGCCACACCTGTTCTCAATCAAGAAATCTCTTAAATAGGACCTGCCTGACAAAGTGAAGTAGACCAAAAGATCCTAAAAAGCTAGACATCATGCCGCAAACCAAAGAAATTCTGAAACAAATGAGAAACAAAGTAATTGACATCTATCAGTCTGGTAAAGGTTACAAAGCCATTTTCAAACCTTTGGGACTCCAACGAACCAATAAGAGCCATTATGCACAAATGGCAAAAACATGGAACAGTGGTGAACCTTCCCAAGAGTTGCCGGATGACCAAAATTACCCCAAGAGCGCAGCGACGGCTCATCCAAGAGGTCACAAAATACTCCACAACAAAATCCAAAGAACTGCAGGCCTCACATGCCTCAGTTAAGGTCAGTGTTCAAGTCTCAAGCTTAAAAAAGTGACTGGGCAAAAATAGCCTGCATGGCAGAGTTCCAAGATGAAAAGCACTGCTGAGAAATAGAGAAATAAGAACATAAAGTCCCTTCTCAGTTTTGCCAGAAAACATCTTGTTGATCCCCAAGACTTTTGGGAGAATACTCTGTGGACTGACAAGTAGTGTTGAGCATTCCGATACTGCAAATATCTGGTATCGGCCGATATTTGCTGTATCGGAATTCTGATACCGAGTTCCGATATTTTTGCGATATCGGAAATCGGAATCGGAAGTGTTCCCAGTCATCTTCTGCGTGTGCGGTGCGTATGGTTCCCAGGGTCTGAAGGAGAGGAAACTCTCCTTCAGGCCCTGGGATCCATATTCATGTAAAAAATAAAGAATAAAAATAAAAAATATGGATATACTCACCCCTCCGAGAACCCTGGCTGTCACCGCTGCAAGCGTCTGCCTCTGTTCCTAAGAATGCAGAGGGTGAAGGACCTTCGATGACGTCGCGGTCTTGTGATTGGTCCGTGACCGCTCATGTGACCGGTCACCTGACCGCGACGTCATCGAAGGTCCTTCACGCTCTGCATTCTTAGGAACAGAGGCAGACGCTTGCAGCGGTGACAGCCAGGGTTTTCGGAGGGGTGAGTATATCCATATTTTTTATTTTTATTCTTTATTTTTTACATGAATATGGATCCCAGGGCCTGAAGGAGAGTTTCCTCTCCTTCAGACCCTGGGAACCATCCTGGATAGCTTCCGATACTTGTGTCCCATTGACTTGCATTGGTATCGGGTATCGGTATCGGCGATATCCGATATTTTTTGGATATCGGCCGATCCCATCCGATACCGATACCTTTGAGTATTGGAAGGTATCGCTCAACACTACTGACGAGACAAAAGTTGAACTTTTTGGAAAGTGTATGTCCCATTACATCTGGCGTAGATGTAACACAGCATTTCAGAAAAGGAACATCATACCAATAGTAAAATATGGTGGTGATAGTGTGATGTTCTGGTTTTGTTTTTCTGCTCCACGACCTGGAATGCTTGCTGTGGTACATTGAGCCATGAATTCTGCTGTCTACCAAAAAACCTCAAATAAAATGTCCTGCCATCTGTTTGTGACCTCAAGCTGAAGCACACTTGGGTTATGCAGCAGGACAATGATCCAAAAAACACCAGCAAGTACACATCTGAATGGCTTAAGAAAAGCAAAAATTAAGACTTTGGAGTGGGCGAATGAAAGTTCCTGACCTTAATCTGATTGAGATGATGTGGCATGACCTAAAAAGGCGGTTCATGCTCAGAAACCCTCCAATGTGGCTGAATTGCAACAATTCTGCAAAGATGAGTGGGTCAAAATTCCACCAGAACGTTGTAAAAGACTCATTGCCAGTTATTGCAAATGCATGATTGCAGTTGTTGCTGCTAAGGATGGCCTAACCAGTTATTAGGTTTAGAGGGAAATCACGTTTTCACACAGAGCCCTGTAGGTTTGGATTTCTTTTTCCCTTAAAGGGAATCTTTCACCTAATTTTTCGCATATAAGCTACGGCCACCGCCATTAGGGGCTTATCTAAAGCATTCTGTAATGCTGTAGAAAAGCCCCTGATGTAACCTGAAAGATAAGAAAAACAAGTTAGGTTATACTGACCCAGGGGCGGTCCTGGTCCAATGGGCGTCGCAGGTCTGGGTCCGGCGCCTCCCATCTTCATGCGATGACGTCCTCTTCCTTGTTTCTGTCACGGTTCATGCGCAGGCATAATTCTCCGCCGTCTTGAGGCCAGACTGAAGTACTGCAGTGCGCAGGCGTCGGGAAAGCTCAGAGAGGCCCAGCTCCTGCGCACTGCAGTACTTTACTCTGCCCTCAACAGGGCAAATCAGTATGCCTGCGCAGGAGCCGCGACACCAAGCAAGGATGATGACGACATCATATGAAGATGGGAGGCACCGGACCGCACCAGACCGCCCCTGGGTAAGTATAATCTAACTTGTTTTTCTTATCTTTCAGGTTACATCGGGGGCTTATCTACAGCATTACAGAATGCTTGAGATAAGCCCCTAATGGTGGTGGCCGCAGCTTATATGTGAAAAATGAGGTGACAGATTACCTTTAATAATAAAGACCTTCATTTAAAAACTGCGTTTTGTGTTACTTGTGTTATATTTGTCTAAAATTTACATTTGTATGGTGATCTGAAACATTTAAGTGTGACCGACATGCAAAAGAATTGGAAATCAGGAAGGGGAAAAACCCTTTTTTCACACCACTGTAAGTCTGCTAATTTTTCTTAACAATAAATAACTGAAGTCTATAATTGCTGTAAATGAAATGAGTGTGCAATGGTTGATAAATGCTATAATGGACTATGTAACATGAAGTCAACTTCATAGATTTCTTATAAGGCCACATTCACATGTTCAGTATTCTACATCAGTGTAAGCCAAAACCAGGAGTGGAACATTCAGAGGAAAAGTATAATAGAAACATATGCACCACTTCCGTATTTTTGACCAACTCCTGGTTTTGGTTTACAATTTTACTGATGTAAAATACTGACCAAATATTGAACGTGTGAATGTCGCTTAAGGCTATGGCTACACACAATGTGTCTCGCGACAGCAATTCTCTTAACACAACACTCTGAAATCGACTATTAACCAGCAATGGAAAATCCAATACATTTAGAAACATTTGCGACTCTATGTCACAGGTCACAATGCGACAATGCGAGCAATCGTAATTACCATAATGAATTTTCATTAAAAGAGATTTACAAATATTTTTGCCAATTTAGAACCAGTCATAAAGTGAACTTCAATACGGCGATCACTTTCCCATAACTTCTCTTTATTAGGACACTATTCTTGATTACAAGAAAAAAACCCTATTTTTTATTTTATTGTGAACAGTACATTTATCCGTGCTATTGTCTGTCTTTAGCCTGACGTTCTTACTCCATAAATGTGGCCTTGTAACTATATCATATTCCTAGATGTCTTCTTACAAACAAGAAATTTATAATTAGAGTAAACATTTATGATATCAATTACATGAAAGTGTTGGCAAGTGGAAGAAAACTCAAAGAAATGATGTAACTTCTTCTTCCCCAACAGGAAATAGAGCAATGGAGATCATTTTTGTAGCTTTGTACCCATTTATCACGTATTTCGTAAAATTGCCTTCAAAGAAAAAATAAGTTGTATACGACATTCATTGCTGCAACATATACAGATGTCCTCCAAGAGTAAACAGTGAGCAAAGATTCCAGGAAAACAATTCATGTACTGAGCCTAATGCCGAAAATCAAAAGTCATTAGTCCTCAAACAAGGCAATGAATATGTATACGTGTTTCTTATAATTTTCCCTTTGAAGAGCTGCTGAACAATGTGATTGGGATATTACTATTATTACTAAAAACATCAACCGGACTTACATCTCACAATGATAGAGTTAGCCTTCAAAGTAAGAAATGGAGCTAACAATAGACATATCAGTCATCAGATCTATGATGATAGTACATAGTTGGATTGTTTTTATTATTTCTACCACTTGTTTCTCACCATATACAGTAGGTAAGTGTATATAGTTTATGTTCTTCTTTGTTCATGTGTTGGAAACACTATTATGACATTCATGGTCTTCGCGACCTACAAGATGATCATCTCTGTTAAAGTAAACCTGATAGCTGATACGATACATGCTGTCTGAGCCCCAGGCAGCATGTATCGGGCACTGGTTGTATAATTTCAGATAAATATGTTTGACTCTAAAACGCTGCGACATTTCATGGAAAAATATAAGTCGCCTGGAACCGAGTCATACAAGAGACTAATCTCACAGATGGATCTCTATCGGTTTCTTGCCGCCAACTATCCTGGAGTGACAGGTCTCTCCCTGCATACATGTATAGGGCTGACACCGTCACTCCAGGGAAGCTGGCAAGTGGAAGCCACCAAGGATCCACCTGTTCGACTAGTCTCCTGTGCAGCTTGGCTCCCGGCAGATTTTATCCCCTTTATGACCTTGCAATTTTCCATTTTGTCATTTTTGTTTCTTCCTCCTTTTCTTCCAAGAGCCAAAACTATTTTATCTTTCCGTCCACATAGCCATACGAGGGCTTGTTTTTTCCGGGACAGGTTGTATTTTTTAATGCCATCATTCATTTTATCATGTGATGTGATGCACTGGAAAGCAGGAAAAAAATTCTGAGTCCTTTGAAATTTCAAAATAAGTGCAATTCCCCACTTTTTTTTATTTTCCATGTTCACTATATGGTAAGACTGACCAGGCAATATGATTTCCCAGGTCAGTACGAGTACACAGGTACATGTATAGGTACTTTTTTATTTTTTTTAGAAATTTGTAAGAAAAATAAATTTTTGTTTGTGTCGCCATTTTCTGAAACCTGTAACATTTTCATTTTTCATTTTGTGAGGGCTTACTTTACGTGTCCTGAGCAACATTTTCACTTAAACCATTTTGGAGTAGATACAATGTTTTGATGGCCTCTTATTGCATTAAATTGCAATGTTGAGGCAGCCAAAAAAAAAACATAATTCTGGCATTTTGATTTTGTTTCTCGTTACACTGTTTACCGATTGGATTAATTTATTTTATATTTTGATAGATCAGACTTTTGTGAACACAGTGAAGCCAAATATGTGTATATATAGGTTTTGTAATTGTTTTATTTTTCATGGGGAAAAAGGGTAGTGATTTGAACTTTTTTTTTGTCATATTTTTAAACTTTTCTTCCTCACTTTCTTCTTTATTTGCTAGTCCCCTTAGGAGACTTGAAGCTTCGATCATCTGATCGCTTGTACTATGCATAGCAATGCATCAGCAGCGCTATGTGTAGAGAAAATCATGGTTTCCTATGCATGCCCATTACAGGCTCAGTTTCACAGGAGGGTCATAATGACAGGCAAAGTGGTCTTTAACAGATGCCTGGCTGTAATGGCAACCCATCGGCATCCCGCAGACATCATGGGTGCGCCGATGGGAGCGTGGAATGACGTGCTTCCTGCCAGCATGTGTAAGAGATTGACAGCGGGATTTAACAAGGTTAAGAGTCGCGGGTGGAGCGGTTCCACCTGTGGCTGTGAAAGGCACATGAAGGCTAACTAAATTAGCCATCATGTGCAGGAAAAGATGTAGGCTCAGTATGTGAGCCTGCATCAAGGGTAGGGACACGACTTTTGATGTGAAGTGGTTAAAGGATGTTTCTCTCTGAATAGCCATAGAGTTTCAGTATCAAACATACCTGGCTGAGATCACACAGCCAGTGCCCAATACATGGTGCAATCAAGTGCCATAGATTATTTACATGAAACCTGCAGCCAATCAATGGCTTTAGTGATGATGGCATGTGACTGCTAAAATCAGTGATTGCCTGCAGTGGGCATATAATTGCTGCAAGAGGAAATCAAACATTGGCGGCAGCAGACTTCTGACAGGAATATCACGGATTTATTGCCAATATCAAAAACAGTAGATTACCCCCTTACTGATTTCAGACTCTTTTGCATGTTTATCACACTTAAATGTTTCAGATCACCAAACAAAGGTAAATACTAGACAAAAATAACAAGTAATAACAAAATGCTGTTTTTAAATGAAGGTCTTTATTATTAAGGGAAAAAGAAATCCATAAATTAACTGTGGGTTATCACATCTTTGGGAAGCTGACTAACTATCAGGAAGTGGTATGCTTTTACACAAAAAATTAACGGCCTCCTCTTTCAGGGGTATATAGCGTCCTTTGTCGGTCTGCACTGACCCTGATCATACTAGGTTAGGACCCCTTAACATAGAGTTCAAGTTCTTTCAAAACAACAGCCCTCAGGCCCACACAATGGCCCATCGGTCCATGGGCACAGTCCAATTTCTTCAACCTACTTGGGAAATCACTTCGTCCATACCCATCACCCCAAACATTCGTCCTTGTGGAAAACACACAGTCTATCAAGTCCTGACCATCAAGTCCTGTTATGAGCAACAGTCCTTCATTTGCACATGTGGCATTTTCCCAGTCTTTTGGGGCAAAGTTCATGGAAAACATGAAAAAAAGACTCTTCTGGAAGGGAAATGTACAAAGTCCATGAGGCAAGGTGCACAGTCCTTAGAGGTCCTCACACGAACGAAGAACGGTTCCTTTCCTTTACGTGCAGCAATCACAACTGAGGTTGTTCAATGTTTTGTTATTAATGTATCAATATTTGGTATTAATTTGTTATTAATGTATCAATATCAATGTAATTGTTATTACAATGTTATAAATCATGTACTTGTGCCATAAGTGCATCATCTACATATCAGAGCCTATCAATTTAGAAGTATACCCAATCGGTATCATCACTTCGAGGTCAATATAGCCTGCACATGACTTGTCTATGATGTCGTTTCAGTACTAATAAATTGTTTTTCAGTTTTTAGCTTTAATCCTTTTTTTTTTCTTCATTGTCCAGATGGACTTTCTGCCTTCCAGAACTTCCTGAAGATGGAATTCAGCGAGGAGAACATTGAGTTCTGGATGGCTTGTGAGGATTACAAAAAGATCAAGACCCCAACCAAGCAGGCAGGAAAGGCTAAGAAAATCTATGAAGAATTCATCCAAGCAGATGCTCCAAGAGAGGTACATACATGAGATGGGAGTGACAAAGGGTGTATGCAGGTTCTGCATGTACCTTTATATTTTACAGTCACGGATTGCTGCAAACTTCTTTTATGACTTATATGTTATGTTCAGAATGTATCAAGACAGTGCTAATACAGCAGCTTGTCCCTGGTCTGAGTCTCATGCTTCTTACATCAAGGTAACTTAAGGCTGAATTTTGGCGGAAGGCAAATGTACAGGACTCAGGCTATATTGGAGTCATGACTGGCATCATTATCAGATGGAGGGGCAAGGGCCCACCAGTAACATTGACTCTAGGAGCCCACTATTCAGCTACAAGCAAATATCACATTATCTTCTTTCCCAAGGTTACCTCTGCTCCAATATAATAATAATCTAGGTAGTTTGTTAAATGATCAATGGAATTCAGCTTTTGTCTCCACATAATGAATCAACTGTATTAAGCCAACTACTGCTCATGTTGGGGGATAAGTGGCTTATTCCTGCACAAGGGCCCCCGGGGGATTCACCTCTTCCCCGTGGGCCAGTCCAAGCCTGGCCAGCAATAAAGATTTATCAATTAATTGTCTGGGATTGGAATTACCTTAGATCTCGCACTCTTTGAAACTGGAGCAGAGCTGACTAGTACAGGTGTCTCCAACTGCTGATGCCATGGACTCTGTTCCCGAGGTTGATATTTCCAATCATCATACATATATTTTAGCTTCCATGACGCTTTAACTGACAGAGCTGTATACATATGGTGGAAGCCGGAAGCTATTAATGGCACCAATCTGGATTATATAAAATCTATTAATTAAAGGGGCTGTCTGACACAAAAAGGTTTTTTTTCATCATGGTTGTCTTTAAAATAATAAAACAATTGTGCCCTATTTATCTACCTGCAGTCCCATGTATCCAGAGCAGGTCAGCTCCGGAAGCAATGCCTGCTCTGTTTGGCAGCCTCTGAAGCTTGTGATTGGCTGCAGCTGTCTTCTAGTCATCTGAATGCTGCAGCCAGTCACAGGCTGGAACTACCAAACAGAGCAGGCATTGCTTCTGGAGCCGACCTGCGATGAATATACAGGGCTGCATGTAGATGAATATGACTTCATTTTTTTATTTCTAAAGCATCCATAGCTAAAAAAAAAAATATGTCAGACAAAACCTTTAATTTTTTCTGGTGGGCAATGGAAAAAAAAAAAGAATTAATTCTAAAAAAAAATAAATAAATAATTATTTTGACTATATGGTAATGGTATTAATGATGTAACTGTAATCTGTGTGTTGACACAAACTCAGGAGGATGTCTCCATTGAAGTAAGCCTTGTATTTTTTTTTCATAATTTTTGCCCAGTGGGGCAGATATCCGAATATATGATACAACTGATGCTCTGGGTTACTATCGGCTGTGCCAGATATCAGTATTCATTTCTTTCCAAGTTCTCTATTTACTTTGTGTAACCAGATATTATTTGTCTTGGACTTTTATTTGGAAGAGCAATATCCCCACAGATAGGTAATTGCTTAAGAATCGTTTGGTTGGAAATTCCCAGCTAAATACTTGCATTTATTTTTTATCAATACCACCTAAATTCAGAATGACTTAAAGGGGTTGTCCGGTCACAATATATTTACAGGATAGGTCTTCATATCAGATTGGTGGGTTGGCAGTTAGCCACAGCGTCCACCAGATGCAAAAACTTTGAACGGATCTGCAAAGTGCATCTCCATTCAATGTGTATTGGGTCCTGCAGAACAGCTTCATTATAAAGGATTGGAGATGTTCTGCAGTACCCGGCAGCAGCTGCTACATGTTGGAGCTGTGCTTTACAGCTCTATTCAACGTGTTTATATCTGGTGGCTGATCGGTGGGGTTGTCGGGTGTCTGACCCCCACCAATCTGATATTGACCTATCCAGTAGATAGGTCATCAATATGTTATGATCGTACAACACCATTCATCTTAAATGTAGGCAACTAAAGGGAGGAGAATCGAGTTGACACAGCTTGGGCAGATTTAGAAAACGGTCTAAAAGATATACTGTCCAAAGCAACCAATAACAATAAGTAATCAAAATAATAATAATAATAATAATAATAATAATAATAATAATAATAATAAGTAACAAACAACCCCTATTTATAACATTTTAACAGTGGGCAATAGCAGCAATGATCATATTTAAATTTTTCTTTTTTATTTTATAGTTCTAAAAATGTTAAACTTGATTGTTTTTTTTGTTTTATTTTAAATCAAACTAGGGAACTTGAACATGTGATAGCTTCGTCACCTGTATAATGCACTGCAATACACGTCAAGTGTAGTCTATTAGTCACATCAGATGTCCCATGTTTAGCTTTTAGGATTACTAAGATGTTAGACCTCGTTCCATTATGCCAAGTGACAAAAGACATCTAGTCCTCTATTGATAATCTCCTGATGATAAAATGCTGATTTTATTGAAACAACAAAACACAGCCCAGTAAGTGACACAACACTGGAATCAGGGTCTCTGCCCCTACATCATGGTGCTCGCTCATGTTGCATAGCAAAAAACAGGTGACAAATCTCATGCGGTTGTTAATCAGCGCTGGCATCACTATTTCCACCCTCTAACATTTTGAACATGGAGAGGAAGTCAAGGTTGTGGCTGATCTGACTTCCTCTTCATGTTCAAAACGTCCAAAGGCGGAGACATAGTTACATAGTTATTAAGGTTGAAGGAAGACTGTAAGTCCATCTAGTTCAACCCATAGCCTAACCTAACATGCCCTAACATGTTGATCCAGGGGAAGGCAAAAAAACCCCATGTGGCAAAGAGTAACTCCACCATGGGGAAAAAAAATCCTTCCCGACTCCACATACGGCAATCAGACTAGTTCCCTGGATCAACGCCTTATCAAGGAATCTAATATATATACCCTGTAATATTATACTTTTCCAGAAAGGTATCCAGTCCCCTCTTAAATTGAAGCAATGACTCACTCATTACAACATCATACGGCAGAGAGTTCCATAGTCTCACTGCTCTTACAGTAAAGAATCCGCGTCTGTTATTATGCTTAAACCTTCTTTCCTCCAGACGTAGAGGATGCCCCCTTGTCCCTGTCTCAGGTCTATGATTAAAAAGATCATCAGAAAGCTCTTTGTACTGTCCCCTCATATATTTATACATTAAAATAAGATCACCCCTTAGTCTTCGTTTTTCCAAACTAAATAGCCCCAAGTGTAATAACCTATCTTGGTATGGCAGACCCCCCAGTCCTCTAATAACCTTGGTCGCTCTTCTCTGCACCCACTCCAGTTCAGCTATGTCTTTCTTATACACCGGAGACCAGAACTGTGCACAGTATTCTAAGTGTGGTCGAACTAGTGACTTGTATAGAGGTAAAATTATGTTCTCCTCATGAGCATCTATGCCTCTTTTAATGCATCCCATTATTTTATTTGCCTTTGTAGCAGCTGCCTGACACTGGCCACTGAATATGAGTTTGTCATCCACCCATACACCCAGGTCTTTTTCATTGATGGTTTTGCCCAGAGTTTTAGAATTAAGCACATAGTTATACATCTTATTACTTCTACCCAAGTGCATGACCTTACATTTATCCCCATTAAAGCTCATTTGCCATTTATCAGCCCAAGCTTCTAGTTTACATAAATCATCCTGTAATATAAAATTGTCCTCCCCTGTATTGATTACCCTGCAGAGTTTAGTGTCATCTGCAAATATTGAAATTCTACTCTGAATGCCCCCTACAAGGTCATTAATAAATATGTTAAAAAGAAGAGGGCCCAATACTGACCCCTGTGGTACCCCACTGCTAACCGTGACCCAGTCCGAGTGTGCTCCATTAATAACCACCCTTTGTTTCCTATCCCTGAGCCAGCTCTCAACCCACTTACACATATTTTCCCCTATCCCCATTACTCTAATTTTATGTAACAACCTTTTGTGTGGCACCGTATCAAAAGCTTTGGAAAAGTCCATATATACTACGACAGTGATGCCAGCACTGATTGGGCACCAGGGTCACGTGTCACAACAACCACATAAGAGCCCCAGGACCGCGAGGGCCGACACCGCTGAAACGCCGCTGGTACGGGATGGGAGTATAAGCTTGTTTATTTTATCAGCCCCAAACATTTAGATCAAGAAGAGGTTGCCCAGTAGTGGACAACGCCTTTAATGCTGGCTTTTTAGAGAAAACATAATTTAAAAAAGAAGCTGTAATTAGAGAGAAAGGGAGGGAATGATAAATACAAAATACAGTAATCTGGGTGACGAAAGTTTCTTTCTGCCCAAGTCATCTAGATCTCCCAAGTCTCTCGATTTGTGTATAGGAAGTCATCTGTCAATCAACTGAGCCTGGCAAGGAGAACTTGGCAGAGAGTCAAGATACGTGCTCCTTGCCATGGCATTTCAGAGTAAGGGCTCTTTTAGGCATCCGCAATAGTGATAGGCGAACATGCTGGGGTAACGTCTTATCCGAGCATGCTCGGGTGCTATCTGAGTATCTTCGGCATGCTCATATATTATGTTCGCATTCCCGTGGCTGCATGGTTTGCGTTTGTTAGACAGCCTGAACACATGTGGGAATTGTCCTACAAAGAGCCGCAAATCATGCAGCCGCGGGGACGCGAACATAATAAACGAGAGCTCCCAAGATACTCGGATAAAACCCGAGCATGCTCGGATAAGACGTTATCTGAGCACGTTCTCCCATCACTAATCCCCAATCATTGTTCCATTGAAGGATTGCAAGGCACGGACTGGTCGAGTGTCCCCCCAACCCAAGCATGACAGCTTCATATATTTCTATGAGGCTGTCACGCTCGGATCAGGAGATGCGCGGTCAATCCGTGCATTGTGAACCAATGATCACAGACATCCGGAAGAGCCCTAAAGCATTGATGACTGCAGCTTCACAGCCTGTCCCTCATCCAAGCTGTCCAGCATCTAGACAGCATGAATCACCCATCACGTCCCCTTTAAAGTATGGATGTAAATTTGATTTCCTAAAGAAAATCCATCAGTATTATAAGGAAACAGCATTAACCACTAAACTTCTATAATTTCCAAACATAAACGATTATAATCAGCTGCAATAGATGCAGGAAACACGAACTACAGGGGCATGTAAAAGTTTGGCCACCCCTGGTCAAAATTGCTGTAATTATGAACAGTTAAAGATTAAAAGATCTCTAAAAGGCCTAAAGCTAAAGATGACACATTTTAGACAAAAAAATATATACCGTATGTATGTTTTCATGTTTCACATTTTAAAAATGACAAAAAGGAAAATGGGCCGATGCAAAAGTTCCCTTTAAACAGACACATGCATGAAAAAAAAACTTTTTTATTTGGATTACTGCAGTTTAAATACTGAAAAGTACCATTTTGATAATCCAGATTCTCAACTTTTTTCCCGCTGGTAATCATTTAGCAGTAACTTTCATTTGCGCTATTAGATTTCACACATTCTTCTTCTGAACATTACTCTTACTTTTCAAGCATCACCACGATTTGCCATCATCTGTGAGTACAGAAATATTGCTTTTACAGCAATACATCTTTCAGTCTTCAAGGACTCTGAGGGCATAGGAGACACATTTACGCAAGTCATATCCTCTGATTAAAGATTTGCTTTTACATGTGAGGTAAGAGAGGGCGTCGTGCATGGAGACAGGAGGAGGATTTGTGCGGGTAGTGTGCATTTGCTGTCAGACAGCAGAACAAATGACCAAAGCACAAAGTGTTCACGAAATAGATGGAAATTAAAATTTTCAATCTTTTTGTGGGAAAGAATCTTAAAGTGAATTACGGTAAGTAATATCCTGCCGGTTACTGAAAGACAAATTATTTATTTGTGATACAACCCATTACCAGAAAACACTTTAGAACATCTTGATTTTGTAATTAAAGAATATTTGTAGATAGTATTATGTTATAGAAGAGGAATAATGTGCAAATATTTAGTGATGTTAATAAGAGGTAGAGGGTTTGTAAAGCGCAGTTGTCTAAAAATTAGATTATGGCTCTCCATCAGCCTTCAGAAATAAATTGGACTCTGTGTCCATTTCACAATATGGTTTCTTGCTGCTTAGATCCTCAACACTAGGAAGATGGGGAGGATATATTTATAGTGTAAGTGGAAATGTCAGCATCTCCTTTTCTTGTACCCTTTCTCCACTTAAACCAACTTAAAGGGAATCTGTCAGTTGGATCAACCCTCCTAAGCCGTCTATATGGGCATGTAGGTCATAGAAAGCTGAATAAAATGATACCTTGATATCTATGATCTGATGCTTTGTTCCTGAGAAATCCATGTTTTCCTTAATATGTAAATGAGCTGATAAGATCTATGGGCCGGACATAAATCTCCCTGAAAATCAACCTCTAGAGATTACTTTAAAGTGTATTTTTCAGCACAGGAGTGGCACTTTAAATATAAGTGCCCTGCCCCCTGTCATCTACTCACCCTCCGGCGTCTTCACCGTTTTTCATCAGCGCTCTCGTCATGCTGTGCCATTTTGTGACTGCAGCTTCTGACTGGCCGGAAGTCATTAAACACTAGTTTCTGCAAAAATGAAGTAACAGAATACTAAATGTCCGATTTTTATACATCATGGTCAGAAGAATAGAGGAACAAGGCGAAGAGGAAGACCAGCATCTCGATGGCTTAATGCTATCAAAATAGCGACGGACAAGATCCTTGTGGACCTATCTAGGCTTGAACAAGATCGATCTTCCTACAGGGTGTTCACCCATTAAGTCACCATTGTTCGAAATCGAGCCAAAGGCGGTTATAAAGAAATATATATATCCCTTAGAAGGCTCTTTGATTTGTATATTAGATTCCTCTTAATGTCATGTCTGATCAAAAGATAAAAGGACCTCTGGCAAAATCAAGAATCCATCAAAAAAGTTACTTTCTAATGAGATCAGCTCAAAAGTGGGCACTCTGTACAAAATTTCTAGATGTGTTAAGGTATTGTGGCCTCCTCTATTTATGTCTTGAGGTAAGAAAAATTAAATTTGAAAATATGTATGTTTTTTTTCAGTAAAGAAAAAAATTGAACTGCTTGTACAACTCTCTCGATTCGCTGGATAGGGGTCCCTAATTGCTGATTTCCTATTAAAACCTTTTCTTGCAAATACACACGTAGAAACAGTTCAGATCTTAGTCACATGTCAAAAGTTGGCTCCATATACCGTACATCAGTAATGAGATGAACAAGTGAGAGATTTCTAAAGTTTGAGGTCTATTAGAGTGTCAGCAAGCAGGTACTACCATCTGCTGGTCACAAATGTTGCAGAACAAGAGAAGGTAGCAAGAACTGCATCAGCAGGAACTATAGAATGATGTACATGGTTCCTGAAGAAAAGAAATTGGAGGAGACACCAGGTCAGGTGACAGCTGTGGTGCATTAATAAATAATGGTCCCGGAGGTGGGAGAGGAAGGGTATTCGGTGCCTGTGACCTGTGGTAGGATGGACATGCATGCAGTGCAGCGGAGTTGGTTAAAGCCGCCATTATAAGTAACCCGTTCCGAGTGAGGAACTGAGTAAGCAGAACCAAGTAACCAGGAACCGAATAACTTGATCCGAGTGAGGAACTGAGTGCCCAGAACTGAATAAAGAACAAAGCCAAAAAATGAGCAACCAGATACAAGTGAGGAATCAGGTTTCCAAAACTGAGTAACCAGATGCAGATCCACATGACCAGAGCCGGAGAAAAGAGACCAGAACCGGGATACTTGAGTTGAGTAAGCAATGCCGGGGAAGAGAGATGACTAGATAGAAGATGGACGTTCATGTGAGCTATTACTTCCAGTGTAGACGTACAGTACAAAGGGGACTAGGGCCGTGCTGTAGTGGACTTCGGTGGTCAGAGCAACAGTTGTATGCAAAGTGACTGGTTGATAATGGGCTTGAGGCCTAATGGTGTAGTATTGTAGACTACTGTTAGGGCCTGTGCGACGGCTCATATTGCCTAAGAGAGAGAGTGACAATGGTGACAGGCCCAATAGTACTGTGACACCTTTCTGGTCAAGATATTAGGTCTAAGACACCCCTGACGATGCTGGTTATTCACTTGTAACAACAGAATAATATAGCTGAATTGGTGTATTCTCATTGTATAATAATTTACTATATTTATATTGTTTGTTTTACCCTTTGATATTGTGCCGAAAGCACCACATATATCCGTTTTAATAAAATAAGCATCTGTTAGTTAAATTACTACTGAGTCCTCATTCTCTGCCCTGTTGCACCCACGTACTTGTTTATACATCAACCATAAGACATTTATCATAATAGGTAAGCAGACTTGTTTTTGGCTTTCTGCTGCTCTATCGCATGCAGACATATCAATTTACAGCCAAACAAAGCCTGCCAAATAGCTGCGATAACTCCTTTCAAGTCAGAGCAAATCACACCAGCCAAAAATGTTAAAACCAGAACAAATAAGGCCACAAACGTTGATACCTTCATTGTTTCTTGACAAGCAGTTAATTTGGCGTAAAGTTTTATAAACAAGTTTTCAAGTAGGAGATGGAGACAAACCAACAGCTAACATTGTCAGACTATGTCATTCTTCATCATCATCCCGACGCTGCTTAGTGCATCGCAATCGGAGGCTTCAGAGAGCCAGGATGACTTAATCCGTGCAATGTTTTTACATATAATTCCTTCCCCTTTATATGGCCAGGAACATTTTTGTGTTTTTATCACACATGCTTTTATTTATAGCTTGAAAATTATTTCTCATTCAGTTTTTCAACTAAGGTTTAGTTATTTTCTTTTCATGGTATGTTGGGCTTAACTTTTATCTAATTTTTATTTTTATTTTTATTTTTTTTTTTATATTTGGGGGAAAAGATAAGGAGAAAAAAAAAATATGTGTCTGTTTTTTCTGATTTATTTTAACACCACGAAGGGAAATTGAAATATGTTTAAAATCATGTTCCACTTTCCATTACAATTATTTCTATACATTGGATGTATGCTTTTTTTCAGTGAGGGCTAGAAACAATGATTTGGACACACAATGATTTTCTTTCTCTCTTTTGTTTTTCTTTCTCTCTCTTTCCTACTTCATTTTTTTCTTTTACCTTTTTCATACTATCTTTCTTTTTTCATTTTGTTTCATTTTCCACTGCGCTCCCGCTGACGTCACATAGCTGAAGTGAGTTCATTGGCCGTAAAATTGCAGGACCTGTCTGACGGCACCGCCAGCAGAACTTTCTCACACTCATGGCGCTGTCAAATCGGGAGTAGAAGTTTACAGACAGACACTGAGCACACAGTGCTCAGTGTGTCTGCTGGATGACAGGCTGTATGGTCGCATCATGCAGCCATGCAGTCTGCCACCTAGATGTAGCAGAGCTGGACTCGTCATGGGACAAATGGCAGCATCTCTGCGGAAAGGTGAGGAATATTGTTGTTGTTTTTTTTTACTCTTTTGCAGATGACGAGCGCATCTGGGAAATGGGCGAGGTAATAAGTATGGTTTAATTAAGATTATTAAAGGAGTCTATGTCATTCTTTCAATTAAAGGACTTTTTCTGGGTGTCTACGTTTTCAAGCAATGTGACTATGGAATTAGTAATAGAGACGGCTTATTGACACCTCTCCATTACTTACCTTGGGGCTTGGTGTCCCCTGACAATACAAAGGTGACTTCAACCCCCAACTATCATACCACTTACCTGTGCTACATGGGAAGTGGGAAGAGCGAGGATAAGTGCCAGAATTGTCGCATCTTAGAAAAGTGCCTTTTCTGGGGCGGCTGATGTTTTTAGCCTGGGGGCCAGTATCCATGGCCCCTTCCTAGGCTATTAATATCAGCCCACAGCTGTCTGCATAGCCTTTGCTGGTTATTAATTATAAGGGGACCCTACATCATTTTTTTTTGTGGTCCCCCATTTTAATAGCCAGTAAAGGCTAAGTATACAGTTTTGAGCTGATATTAATGGCCTGGAAAGCTCCGTGGGTACTACCCCCTTCCCACGCTATCAACATCAGCCCCCAGCCATCGGCTTTCCCTCTGCTGGTTCCAAAAATTGCGCAGGAGCCCATGCCATTTTTTTCAGAAAAATAATCTTTTATTAATTAAATACATGTAGTAGGCTGCACACACACTGTACTAATTGTATATGTCACTGAAATCTTTATATATACCTATTCTATTTGTATTTACTGTATGTAAGCCATCTCTTCTATACTTTCGGCTCCTGCAGTGATTTTACAGTACACGACAGATGAATTGCCAGCTTTTCTTCTGTCTATCTATGTAAAATACACTGCTCAAAAAAATAAAGGGAACACTAAAATCCCACTTCCTAGATATCACTGAATGAAATATTCCAGTTGTAAATCTTTATTCAATACATAGTGGAATGTGTGGAGAACAATAAAACCTAAAAATTATCAACGTAAATCACAACTAATATCCCACGGAGGTCTGGAGTTGGAATGATGCTCAAAATCAAAGTGGAAAATTAAGTTACAGGCTGATCCAACTTCAGTGGAAATGCCTCAAGACAAGTAATTGATGCTTAGTAGTGTGTGTGGCCTCCATGTGCCTGTATGACCTCCCTACAATGTCTGGGCATGCTCCTGATGAGGCGGTGGATGGTCTCCTGAGGGATCTCCTCCCAGACCTGGACTAAAACATCCGCCAACTCCTGGACAGTCTGTGCTGCAGCGTGATGTAGGTGGATGGTGAGAGACATGATGTCCCAGATGTGTTCAATTGGATTCAGGTCTGGGGAAAGGGCGGGCCAGTCCATAGCTTCAATGCCTTCATCTTGCAGGAACTGCTGACACACACCAGCCATGAGGTCTGGCATTGTCCTGCATTAGGAGGAACCCAGGGCCAACCGCACCAGCATATCGTCTCACAAGGGGTCTGAGGATCTCATCTCGGTACCTAATGGCAGTCAGGCTACCTCTGGCGAGCACATGGAGGGCTGTGTGGCCCTTTAAAGAAATGCCACCCCACAGCATTACTGACCCACTGCCAAACCGGTCATGCTGAAGGATGTTGCAGACAGCAGATCACTCTCCACGGCATCTCCAAACTGTGTCACGTATGTCACATGTGCTCAATGTGAACCTGCTTTCATCTGTGAAGAGCACAGGACACGAGTGGCGAATTTGCCAATCCTGGTGTTCTGTGGCAAATGCCAAGCATCCTGCACGGTGTTGAGCTGTGAGCACAACCCCCATCTGTGGATGTCAGGCACTCAGACCATTCCCATGGAGTCAGTTTCTAACCATTTGTGCAGACACATACACATTAGTGGCCTGCTGGAGGTCATTTCGCAGGGCTCTGGCAGTGCTCCTCCTGTTCTTCCTTGCACAAAGGCTGAGGTAGCGGGCCTGCTGCTGGGTTGTTGCCCTCCTTTGGCCCCCTCCATGTCTCCTGATGTACTGGCCTGTCTCCTGGTAGCACCTCCAGCCTCTTGACACTACGCTGACAGACACAGCAAACCTTCTTGCCACAGCTCGCATTGATGTGCCATCCTGGATGAGCTGCACTACCTGAGCCACTTGTGTGGGTTGTTGAGTCGTCTCATGCTACCACGAGTGTGAAAGCACAACCAGGATTCTAAAGTGACCAAACATCAGCCAGAAAGCATTGGTACTGACATGTGGTCTGTGGTCCCCACTTGCAGAACCACTCCTTTATTGAGGGTGTCTTGATAATTGCCAATAATTTCCATCTGTTGTTTATTCCATTTGCACAACAGCATGTGAAACTAATTGTCAATCAGTGTTGTTTCCTAAGTGGACAGTTTGATTTCACAGACGTTTGATTTACTTGGAGTTATATTCTGTTGTATAAGTGTTCCCTTTATTTTTTTGAGCAGTGTACATACACAGTTGTGCTCAAAAGTTTACATACTCTTGCAGAATTTTTGCTTTCTTGGCCATTTTTCAGAGAATATGAATGATAACACCAAAACTTTTTCTCCACTCATGGTTAGCGGTTGGGTGAAGCCATCCTCACCTGTGACCTGTTTGCTTGTAATCAATGTAGGTGCATAAAAGCTGAGTGAGTTTCTGGGATCCAGACAGACTCTTGCATCTTTCTTTGAGTCATAGAGAAAGCAAAAGAATTGTCAAAGGATCTATGGAAAAAAGTAGTTGAAGTGTATAAAACAGGAATGGAATGCAAAAAGATATCCAAGGAATTGATAATGCCAGTCAGCAGCGTTCAAACTGTGATTAACAAATGGAAAATCAGGGGCTCTGTAAAAACAAAACCACGGTCAGGTAGAGCAACAAAAATGTTGTTCACAACTGCGATGAAAATAGTTTGGGATGCAAAGAAAAGCCCACAAATAACATCAGCTGAGATACAGGACTCTCTGAAAACTAGCGGTGTGGCTGTTTCAAGATGCACAATAACAAGGCACTTGAAGAAAAATGGGCTGCATGGTCAAGTTGCCAGAAGGAAGTCATTACTGCGCAAATGCCACAAATTATTTTGCCTATAATATGCAAAACAGCACAGAGACAAGCCTCAAAACTTCTGTAACAAGGTAATTTGGAGTGATGAGACCAAAATTGAACTTTTTGGCTACAACCATAAACGTTAAATTTGGAGAGATGTCAACAAGGCCTATGATGAAAGGAACACCATTCCTACTGTAAAGCAGGGAGGTGGATCACAGATGTTTTCAGGATGTGTGAGCTACAAAGGCACAGGTATCTTGGTCAAAGTTGAAGGAAAGATGAATGCATTACATGATCAGCAAATAATGGAGGAAAATGTGCAATCATCAGCCCGGAAGCTGCGCATGGGACATACTTGGTCATTCCAACATGACAATGATCCAAATCACAAGGCCAAGTCGACCTGTCATTGGCTACAGCAAAACAAAGTGAAGGTTCTGGAGTGGCCATTTCAGTCTCCTGACCTCAATATCATTGAGCCACTCTGGGGAGATCTCATGCTCATGCTAGACAGCCCAGGAATTTACAGGAACTGGAGGTTTTTTGCCAAGAAGAGTGGGCAGCCTTACCATCTGAGAAAATAAAGAACCTCATCCACAACTACCACAAAAGACTTCAAGCTGTCATTGATGTTAGAGGGGGCAATATACGATATTAAGGAATGGGGTATGTGAACTTTTGCTCAGGGTGTTTTGGGTTGTCATTATGATTTTAAAAGAGAAAACACAGTAGTTTGACAATGAATGGCTTCACCCAACCACTAACTACGAGTGGAGAAAAAGTTTTGGTGTTGTCATTCATATTCTCTGAAAAAAGCCCAAGAAAGCAAAAATTCTGCAGGGGTATGTAAAATTTTGAGCACAACTGTATTTATGTATGTGTGTCACTGACATCTATATATCTACAGTATATACAGTATATCTGCATTTCGTGTTTACTTGTGTTATCTTTGTCTGATATTTAAATTTGTTTGGTGATCTGAAACATTTAAGTGTCACAAACATGCAAAAGAGTAGGAAATCAGGAAGGGGGCAAACACTTTTTCACACAACTGTATGTGGTTGTTTCATAGATAGATGTGAAGAGATTTAGGGCCACACAGGACTTTGGTACAAAAAGGGATCCCAACTCACGATGTGCTGCATGAGAACTAAAAGGTTTCACATATAAAATGAAGTTCTATATTTTATAAGCGATGATGCCCAGATATTCTTACCAGCAAGATGCCTTTTATTTCACATAAGTGCAAATGTACAGGTCCCAATTTGGTATTCTATTCCCCCCTCCAACGGACAGACTAAACATATGGTATAAACAATAAAACAAAATGCAATTCTGCCAAAATGTTACGATTCATAAAATGTTATCAAATGCTGAATGTAAGAAAAAACCAAATACAAAAAATAAAACTTTAAAATAGCAACTTTAATGAAAGGGCAAAAGAAAAAAAAAGTTGTGGGTTTTTGAATGTGTTGATACAAAAGCAAAAAAAAGCTTTGTCAAGAAGAACAAAATTAGCCATGTCCTTAAGGGGTCAGAGAGAGTTTTCTTAGGACTTTGTGTATTTATTATTATAACCTTTCTAATTGATTTTACAGTTAAGAGGTCGACGCGGCAATTAGGAGTTCAGTCATGTTTTAATGCTTTCCCCTTATAGAATTCATTTCCCTTTTTCGCAATACAATTAATAGTCCTAAAAGGGATTAGAAACATGGCTATGGGTATGTTAATGAGCTAGTAATAAATACATATTTTACAAACTACAGAAGCCTTTAAAGGGAATCTGTCAGCAGGTTTTTGCTACATAAGGACAGCATGAGGACAGCATGGAGTAGCAGCTGAGACAGATTTCAGGGATGTGTCACTTACTAGGCTGTGTGCTGTTGTTTCCATATAATGAGTGTTTTATCACTAGGAGATTATCCCGGTCTGACTACACCCTTCCTCTGATAAGTAGCTCACTGTCAATAGACAATGTACATAGAAAGCTGTGATGTGGACAGGGTTAGCTTTCTGAGCTCTGGTTTATGCTGCATCTAAAAACTCTGATTGTGCCACAACTGTTTCTCCCAGTAAACTAAGGGACCCATCGCGGGACTCAGGGTCTCTTTCTCTACTTTATACTACTCTTAGATGAAGTAATAAAAACCTGGTGACAGATTCCCTTTAACAATGAGTATTGTTTTCTCTAGTAACAGATACAGTAACAATATTGTCTATAATGGATTTAAAACTCCAAATACTAGGATCAATTTACCTTAATACATATCATGTGTATCATATCAGCATTTTCTTAAAGGGAATGTGTCATCAGTTTTTGCTACCTAATCTGAGAGCTGAATAATGTAGGGGCAGGGACCCTGATTCCAGGAATGTATCACTTACTTTACTGGATGCTGCAGTTTTGATTAAAAACTTTTATCTGCTGTGGATCTAGCAGTTCTCTGAATGCTGAGCTCTGTAGAACCTCGTCCACACCACTGATTGGCATATTTCTGTGTATGCTGTGTATGGCAGCAATCTGCTAATCAGTAGAGGGGTGGGGTTGGACTACGTGGCAGAAGACCACTTAGTCCTCTAATATTAATCATCCTGCTGATAAAATAATGTTATCAAAACTATAACAAGCAGCCCAGAAAGTTACACCTTGCTGGAATCAGGGTCTCTGCCCCTACATTATGCTGATCTCAGATTAGGTGGCAAAAACCTGGTGACAAATTCCCTTTAAAGGGAACTGGTAAGTGATTTAGTCTGAACAATAGGCAACATTTATGAGGTATAGGCTCTCTTATTACTGACGTTTATTTATTACTCTTTAATGCTGGCTTTTCAGAGAAAACATGATTTAAAAAAGAAGCTGTAAATGGAGAGAAGGGGAGGGCAAGATAGTCTCCAGTTTCCTTGGAAAGACATGCTGTCAGGGAATTGAGATTGTGAGCCCCGATGGGGACAGAGATGATGATGATGTCTATGAAGTGCTGTGGAATATGATGGCGCCATATAATTAAGCATAATAAATAACTAGTGCTTATTGCTTGCAACGAACATCAACAAAACAAATGACACGTTATTGCCGGATCTATGTCTAGATTAGGTAATAATTAATAAGATGCAACAAAAGATTAATGGAGTGATGGTATAATATGATCAGATACTTAAAGGGAGTTGATGAGCACAAAATAACTGTTCTAAGCAAGCACAGGCGCTTAGTGCCCCCTTGGCATGGCCGAGCAGGTCAGTGCTCCTCACATCTACTTTTCTTCTCCGCCCGCATCTTCCTTGATTGACAATTCTGGCTTTATAGGAGCCAGAGAAGGGCAGAGACAGATGGAAAACAAGCAGGAGGGAATGTGCACTGACCTGCTTGGCCACAAAGAGTGCACCGAGTGTCTGTGCTTCATTTTAACAGTTATTAAATGCTGATAGAATACTTTGAAGAAAAGGTCAACCTCACCCATTATGTGTGCATCACCTTAATGATTATAGATCTTCAGAAAAATGTTTTATGCTATGAAAATCATTCACTTCTCTCTAGATTTATGAATTGGCAGACCATATTTTCTCATCATGTTCACATTGCTCTACTCATGTTAACCCTCTTTTGGTCACTAAGAACCAAGTCATTTTTTCCCTTTTTTTCATACTAGGAATTACAACTTCTCCCAATGTAGGAGAATAAAGTTTGCATTTTTCAGGATGAACTTGTATTTTACCATTTTAGGCTATTAAATCTTTATGGTGGGGAATGAAAAGTCCGTTTTTTTTTTTCATTTTTAATTTTATACCATTAAACACATAGAACAAAAAACACTATTATTATTCAGTGGGTATGAGTGCTATTATGGAAATACCAAATATGTAGGTTTTACTACTTTAGCATAACATCACTTTTTCAAAAGAACTATTTGTTTTTGTGTCTCCAAATTTTCAGAGCTTTAAATGTATTATTTTTTTCTTTTTTTTGCGCCATATATTCATAATTTTTTGGTAACATTAATGGTACATTTTGTCCCCTTTATTTTTAAAGGCAAAATTAACAAAAACAGCAATTCTGGCAAATACTTTATTTTTTTTTGTTAATAATGTACTGATTTGAATAGCCTAATAAACACACTAAAAACACACTAAAAAACATTCAAATCTGAGTTTTTCTTTTTTTACATAAAGGAGATTGGATTGGTTTTTTTTAATGTTGTTAATCATTTTATTTATTCCCATCAATGTCCAAGCACCGGCCACAGGAGGTGAGGCTCCTGAAACTGCTAAACGGGTTGTGTAATAAAAAAAGGCCAAAATGAAGGATAAATCACTACTTTTCTCCACCATGCTCACAGCCACAATGGGGGAGCCTGTAGAGGAAAAATATGTGTGCAGAATGCACAAGGGACACTCCCACAAGCTAGATCCATAAAAAGAAAAACAGTGGAGTACACGTCCATCAGTATATAAATGCAGATTTATTAATTAATCAATTGACAACAATACAAAATGTAATGCGGTTCACATAATAAATTAATTAGTTCAGACAGAGAATAACCAGGTAGCACAGACCAAAAACCCGATGTGGAACCCAGCTGATGCCATATACAAACATAAAGTGCATAGTGCAAAAGTAACTAGGCATAGAGCCGGGGATATAGTAAAACCGTATGGGAAGATCACTAAGCCCTGTACACAGGCTACAAAATCATTACATCCACAATTAATCCCACCCCAGGTTCTTACCCATATGCTGGTATCAGAAAGGGATCCACACCGTTGACCCAATGGGGCATCAGCTGGGTTCCACATCGGGTTTTTGGTCTGTGCTACCTGGTTATTCTCTGTCTGAACTAACTAATTTATTATGTGAACCACATTACATTTTGTATTGTTGTCAATTGATTAATTAATAAATCTGCATTTATATACTGATGGACGTGTACTCCACTGTTTTTCTTTTTATGGATCTAAACGAGTTGTGTGTTGTATTGGGCATAGTGAATGGAAGTTGCAGAAACTGAGTAGCGGGATGAACGATGCTGTTTCTGTAACTCAAGAGTTATAAATGTGCTTCCATTGACTACGTGTGAAGCTAGTCACTACTCATGGAAAAGCCGTGAGGATGAGTAGTCAAAAGGTCCGAGGTCAAAAGCCAGGAGGCTACAATATAGGCAGAAGGGTGAGGTAAAGGTGTGGTCAGGAAACAGTCCGAGGTCAACATTCCAAAAAGGTAGCGGATCACGAAAAAAGGGCTAGGCAAATGGATAGTCAAGGCAAATCCAAGGTCAAACAGCGAAGATCAGAATACGAGACTAGGAGCACAGATCAAACACACACCTTGAGCAAAGCTACAACTGGCAGCAATCTAATGGAGAGAGTAAGGTAATTACTCTGAACAAGAGACACATGGATGAAGCCTGATTAGACAGTTAGGCAGGGGTCACACTTGCGAGTTCAATGCCAGAAACTCGCGCGAGTCTCTCACATCAAGTCCCTGCACTGCCACCAGCACTCAGGACCAGAGCGTGCGGCTGCATAGAAATACATGCAGCCGCACGCTCCGGTCCCAAGTGCCAGCGGCAGTGTCGGGTATTGAGGTGCGAGACTCATGTGAGTTTCTCGCATTGAACTCGCAAGTATGACCCCGGCCTTAAACTGTCCCTCAAGACACAGCCAGCTCAGCACGCCCCAGCATCTGATTGGATGGCTGAGCTGTCAATCACTATACTGACAGCTGACCCCTGTCCAAGACTGAACCGCAGAAGTGTCACTCACGGCACCCAGACACGCTGATAGGAGGAATCGTGACACTACACTTCTTGATAAAGTTGAGGCTGCAGGAAAGGATTCCAACATATCCCAGTCACCTAACCTAACACTTTTTAAGTATTCACATTGAAAAAAAACTGTGTAAAATTTAATTTGGCAATTGACAGGTTAAAAGCACTTACATGCCCTACTCAAGCCATTTGCACCTCACAGCAGGAATGGAAACGTGAATTAGGCATGATCAGTAATGTGTGCGACGCTAGTTTCTATGGAGAAGCCTCAAAGGTCAGAAGCAAAGTGAAATCATGTTCTAAAAATATATAATTTATGATAAATGTTTTTGTTTTTTTATGTGCAGCTACGTTCATCTAGCTCAATCAGCGTTTTTTATTCTCATTCACATGGATTTTTTTCTCAACTGACCCACAATTGGGATTTTAAAATCTTTGCGGTTTTCACTGCTGATTTTCCCCACTTTTAGCATAGAGAAAAAAAATCTGTGTTAAAATCAGCAGTAAAATTACTAGCATTTTTGATGTTGCAAATTT
Organism: Ranitomeya variabilis; assembly: GCF_051348905.1. NCBI lineage: Eukaryota > Metazoa > Chordata > Amphibia > Anura > Dendrobatidae > Ranitomeya > Ranitomeya variabilis. The sequence goes on along the minus strand of NC_135239.1, from coordinate 68,123,429 downwards.
GTTGCAGAATTTTGGCACCAATGGACTAAATACATTTTTTCTTGCATTTCATCTGCTGCGGTTTTGGTCTCCTTTTATTATGTCATGTTTTAAAATAGGCGGTTTTGTCCAGGATACTTCCTGTTATTTGGCTTTGACAAAAGTTTAAGATAAAGTTATGAGCAGATTATATTCATTTCTAAGGGTATGTGTCCACGTTCAGGAAACGCTGCGTTTTTGACGCAGCGCTGAGCCGCAGCGTCAAAAACGCAGTGTCCAGATGTTACAGCATAGTGGAGGGGATTTAATGAAATCCCGTCTCCACTGTGCATTAAAAAACGCATGCGTTTTTCCCGCAAAAACGCACATGCGTTGCGTTTTTTCAGAACGCAGCATGTTGCTACAATGAGCAAAACACGCAGGAACACCGCAGGTGACCTGCCAGTGACCTCAGGTGCATTTTTGGTCAGGATTTTACCTGCATAATATCCTGACCAAAGCCTGAAGCAAACCTGAACGTGGAAACATACCCTTAGTGTTTCTGGTGTGGAAACACGCGTAAAACGCTCATAAGTTTTTTAAGCAGCGGATTTACCCAATTTCATTCATATGGGTAAGATAAAATGTATATTTACCGGAAGTCAGATTGACGTGTTGCAATTTGAAACTCGCACCGCAGGTCAGTCTGTGCTGCATAGAAAAAGCACAGTGGTCATCATGAGATTTCTATAAATCCCATAAAGCATGACACACCAATAAGGCTAGGTTCACATTTCGTTTTTGGGTGATCGCTAACGGACAGCGTTGCACGGCGAAAATGTCGCAATTAACGCCGTGCAACAGGTCCGTTAGCGCACCCATTGACAGCAATGTTCTTTTTGCCTGAAGCGCATCGCTAGCGCGTGCCTTTTTCGGCTCGCGCTAGCGATGTGCCGTTCTTTTGTAGCGCGCCTCGGACGCTGCTTGCAGCGTCCTCGGCGCGCCAGAGGTCCGTTCCCCGCTCTCGCAGATCGGGGATCTGCGAGAGCGGGGACGTTAACGCGAACCCCAAACGCGACCCCTAAAAATACATTGCGTTAGCGCAATGCGCTAGCGCTAAACGGATTGCCCTAACGCAATGTGAACCTAGCCTAAGAGAAAAAAACATGATAGAAAGGTGTGCAAAAAAAGGCACTCAAAACACAATGAAAAAATCGAAAATATCCTAATTTACATAATAAGTGCAGAAATTCTGCAACATCATAAACTCACCAAAACCTCAATGAGGGGACATCGCCTAAGGCTCCTTTCACACATCAGTTTTTTGCCATCAATCGCAATCCATCGAATTTTGAAAAAAATTGATACAGCGACTGATGCGGAGACAACAGACAAAATAACGTTTTTTGCGTCAGTCGAAAAAACGGACAGCGACGGATCCTTCACCGTCCGTCGATTTCTAGAATGGAAGCCTATGGCGCCGGATTCCGTTTTTTTAAACTGAGCATGCTCTGATCCAATTAGCCAGATCTGCTAGTCGGATCCGTCCAAAAATCGGATCCGTTGCATCAATTTTGATCGGTCGAGCCAACGGATTGTGACTGACGGCAAAAAACTGTTGTGTGAAAGGGGCCTAAGACGCTGATTCATTGTGCAGCAAAAATACTCTGTGTCAAAAACGCTACAAATACTCATGATGGGAACTGATCCTTAGGGTATGTTCACACTGCATATTTTTCCAGCCTTCAAAAACTACATATTTTGGGATGCTGTGCATTTTTCCAGCATTATTTTGCACCAAAATTTTTATGCACATTTTGGCTGCTTTTTTTCTGGCGTTTTACAGATGTTTTTGAACTTTATTGAGCAATGAAAATATTTGGCGTGGATTTTCGTTTTCCTGTAAGTCAAAAAAAGCGGGAAAGAATATGTAGCCTTCTAACTATCAAGAAAAACAGAAGATTTTTGCTTTTAGAGATAATAGAAGAGCGTACCTGAACCAATACTATGTTCGCCTTACCCAGAGCATGGTCTGATTACAGATCTGTGCTAACTTGCAGATTTACTCCATTATTATTATTATTTCTCTCCTGTGTAATCACTGGCGTTTGTTCTGTTCGGCAGACACACGGATATATCAAGTCTCTCCATGTGTGTGTAAAGTGAAGTCTAGTTATGACTGATCTTCTTGGCTCATTGTTACATTGTGGAAGTGTTTCTTTGTTCTTTAGAAGACATTGACAAGCAACTAACTAATTATAATGTTGTAATCAGGATCAGATTGGCCCATAGGATAATAGGGAAATCCCCTGGTGGGCCCCTGTTGTAAATTCTGCTCTTGGGCTCCCTCCGGTGGTTGTAAGTGGTAGCGCTGCTGTCTCTGAATCTCAGCATTTATCAGGTGTGTTCACTTTTTGCAAATCTGACTGGGTTATTTAGTCTTGCTTCACCCTTTAGTCAGTGCCAGTTGTCCATTGTTCCTGGAGGATTCACATCTCTGCCTGGTCTCTCCTGCTTTGCAGTTCTTTTCAACAAAGATAAGTTCTGGCCTTGATTTTTTGCTGTCCACATGCCGTGGCCTTATTGTTCAGTTCTTTTCCATGTTTTTTTGTCTTGTTCAGCTTGGTCTGTATATGTTGTGAATTCCGTTCTCGGACTCCCTCCTGTGGTCATGAATGGTACTTTTGTTAGTTCTGCTCTTGGACTCCCTCTGGTGGCTTTGAGCGGAACGGCTGGTCACTTAGGTTGGCTTTGTCAGCTGCTCTCGTTTATTGCTATGCTGGCTTCCCTATTTAACTCCACTCAGATCGTTACTTCATGCCAGCAGTCAATGTTTCAGTATTGGTTCAGATCTCTCTTGGACTTCTCTGAGGACCTGTCTACTCCAGCAGAAGCTAAGTCTTTGCTAGTTCTTTTGTTGTTACTGCTTTCTGAATATATTTCTTAGTATTGCTAATTTCTAGTCCAGCTTGCTATCATGATATTCCCTTGCTAGCTGGAAGCTCTGGGGGTGCAGAGTGGCACCTCCACACCGTGAGTCGGTGTGGGGAGTCTTTTTGCTTACTCTGCGTGGTTTTTTGTAGTCTTTTGTGCTGACCACATAGTTCCCTTTTCTATCCTCTGACTATTTAGTGAAGTCTGGCCTCCTTTGCTAAAACCTGTTTCATTCCTGTGTTTGTGACTTTCCTCTTAACTCACAGTCAACATATGTGGGGGGCTGCCTTTACCTTTGGGGAATTTCTCTGAGGCAAGGTTAGGCTTCTATTTCTATCTTTAGGGGTAGTTAGCTCTTAGGCTGTGAAGAGGCATCTAGGGAGAGTTAGGTACGCTCCACGGCTATTTCTAGTGTGTGTGATAGGAGTAGGGTTTGCGGTCAGCAGAGTTCCCACTTCCCAGAGCTAGTTCCGATTTTGAGTTTACTCATCAGGTCATTCCGGGTGCTCCTAACCACCAGGTCCATAACAGTACAGCTGGTCATAAAGTGTTAATGCATCTCAAAAGAGGGATAAGAGAAGTTCTGAACCCATTTTTTTTTTCTTTGCAGTGTGTTTTGTCTCTCTTTTCCCCTTAACCTCTGGGTGGTTCAGGACTCAGGTGTAGATATGGATATTCAAGGTCTGTCCTCTTGTGTGGATCATCTCACTGCAAGGGTACAAAGCATTCAAGATTATGTAGTTCAGAATCCGATGTTAGAGCCTAGAATTCCAATTCCTGATTTGTTTTCTGGGGATAGATCTAAGTTTCTGAATTTCAAAAATAATTGTAAACTGTTTCTTGCTTTGAAACCCCGCTCCTCTGGTGACCCCATTCAGCAAGTAAAAATTATTATTTCTTTGTTGCGTGGCGACCCTCAAGACTGGGCATTCTCTCTTGCGCCAGGAGATCCTGCATTGCTTAATGTAGATGCGTTTTTTCTGGCGCTTGGATTGCTTTATGACGAACTGAATTCAGTGGATCAGGCAGAGAAAATCTTGCTAGCTTTGTGTCAGGGTCAGGATGAAGCGGAGATATATTGTCAGAAGTTTAGAAAATGGTCTGTGCTTACTCAATGGAATGAGTGTGCCCTGGCAGCAATTTTTAGAAAGGGTCTTTCTGAAGCCCTTAAGGATGTTATGGTGGGATTCCCCACGCCTGCTGGTCTGAATGAATCAATGTCCTTGGCCATCCAAATTGATCGGCGTTTGCGTGAGCGCAAAATTGTGCACCATTTGGCGGTGTCCTCTGAGCAGAGGCCTGAGCTTATGCAATGTGATAGAACGTTGACCAGAACTGAACGGCAAGAACACAGACGTCAGAATAGGCTGTGTTTTTACTGTGGTGACCCCACTCATGCTATCTCTGATTGTCCTAAGCGCACTAAGCGGTTCGCTAGGTCTGTCGCCATTGGTACTGTACAGCCTAGATTTCTTTTGTCTGTTACTCTGATTTGCTCTTTGTCATCCTACTCGGTTATGGCATTTGTGGATTCAGGCGCTGCCCTGAATTTGATGGACTTGGAGTTTGCCAGGTGCTGTGGTTTTTTCTTGGAGCCTTTGCAGTATCCTATTCCATTAAGGGGAATTGATGCCACGCCGTTGGCCAAGAATAAACCTCAGTACTGGACTCAGTTGACCATGTGCATGGCTCCTGCACATCAGGAAGATATTCGCTTTTTGGTGTTGCATAATTTGCATGATGTGCTCGTGTTGGGTTTGCCATGGCTACAGGTTCATAATCCAGTATTGGATTGGAAATCAATGTCTGTGTCTAGTTGGGGTTGTCAAGGGGTACATGGCGATGTTCCGTTGGTGTCAATTTCTGCTTCCACTCCTTCTGAAGTCCCTGAGTTTCTGTCGGATTACCAGGATGTATTTGATGAGCCCAAATCCAGTGTCCTACCACCTCATAGGGATTGTGATTGTGCTATAAATTTGATTCCTGGTAGTAAGTTTCCTAAGGGCCGACTTTTCAATTTATCTGTGCTAGAGCACGTCGCTATGCGGAGTTATATAAAGGAGTCCTTGGAGAAAGGGCATATTCGCCCGTCTTCATCACCGTTGGGAGCAGGGTTCTTTTTTGTGGCCAAGAAGGATGGTTCTCTGAGACCCTGTATAGATTACCGCCTTCTCAATAAAATCACAGTCAAATTTCAGTACCCTTTGCCTCTGCTGTCTGATTTGTTTGCTCGGATTAAGGGGGCTAGTTGGTTCACCAAGATAGATCTTCGAGGGGCGTATAACCTTGTGCGTATTAAACAGGGCGATGAATGGAAAACAGCATTTAATACGCCCGAGGGCCATTTTGAGTACCTGGTAATGCCATTCGGGCTTTCAAATGCTCCATCTGTGTTTCAGTCCTTTATGCATGACATCTTCCGAAAGTATCTGAATAGATTCATGATTGTATATTTGGATGATATTTTGGTCTTTTCGGATGATTGGGAGTCTCATGTGAAACAGGTCAGAATGGTGTTCCAGGTCCTTCGTGCTAATTCCTTGTTTGTGAAGGGGTCTAAATGTCTCTTCGGAGTTCAGAAGGTTTCCTTTTTGGGCTTCATTTTTCCCCTTCTACTATCGAGATGGACCCTGTTAAAGTTCAGGCCATTTATGATTGGACTCAACCTACATCTGTGAAGAGCCTCCAGAAATTCCTGGGCTTTGCTAATTTTTACCGTCGCTTCATCGCTAATTTTTCTAGTGTGGTTACACCTTTGACTGATTTGTCAAAGAAAGGTGCTGATGTGGTGAATTGGTCCTCTGTGGCCGTTGAGGCTTTTCAGGAGCTGAAACGTCATTTCTTTTCGGCCCCTGTGTTGCGTCAGCCAGATGTTTCGCTCCCTTTTCAGGTCGAGGTTGATGCTTCTGAGATTGGAGCAGGGGCTGTTTTGTCTCAAAGAAGTTCAGATGGCTCTGTGATGAAGCCATGTGCCTTCTTTTCTAGAAAGTTTTCGCCTGCTGAGCGTAATTATGATGTTGGCAATCGGGAGCTGCGAGCTATGAAGTGGGCATTCGAGGAGTGGCGACATTGGCTTGAGGGAGCCAAGCACCGCGTGGTGGTCTTGACGGATCACAAAAATCTGACTTATCTCGAGTCTGCCAAGCGGTTGAATCCTAGACAGGCTCGATGGTCGCTGTTTTTCTCCCGTTTCGATTTTGTGGTCTCATACCTTCCAGGTTCTAAGAATGTGAAGGCGGATGCCCTTTCTAGGAGTTTTGTGCCTGATTCTCCGGGAGTCCCTGAGCCGGCTGGTATTCTCAAAGAGGGGGTAATTCTGACTGCCATCTCCCCTGATTTACGGCGGGTGCTGCAGGAGTTTCAGGCTGATAGACCTGACCGTTGTCCAGCGGAGAAACTGTTTGTCCCTGATAGATGGACTAGCAGAGTTATTTCTGAGGTTCATTGCTCAGTGTTGGCTGGTCATGCTGGGATTTTTGGGACCAGAGATTTGGTGGCTAGGTCCTTTTGGTGGCCTTCCTTGTCACGGGATGTGCATTCTTTTGTGCAGTCCTGTGGGACTTGTGCTCGGGCTAAGCCCTGCTGTTCTCGTGCCAGTGGGTTGCTTTTGCCCTTGCCAGTCCCGAAAAGGCCTTGGACGCATGTTTCCATGGATTTTATTTCAGATCTTCCTGTCTCTCAAAGGATGTCTGTCATCTGGGTGGTTTGTGATCGCTTTTCTAAGATGGTCCATTTGGTACCCTTGCCTAAATTGCCTTCCTCCTCTGATTTGGTGCCATTATTTTTTCAACATGTGGTTCGTTTGCATGGCATTCCGGAAAACATTGTGTCGGACAGAGGTTCCCAGTTTGTCTCTAGGTTTTGGCGGTCCTTTTGTGCTAGGATGGGCATTGATTTGTCTTTTTCTTCGGCTTTCCATCCTCAATCAAATGGCCAAACCGAACGAACCAACCAGACTTTGGAAACCTATCTGAGATGCTTTGTTTCTGCTGATCAGGATGATTGGGTGACCTTCTTGCCATTGGCTGAGTTCGCCCTTAATAATCGGGCTAGTTCGGCTACTTTGGTTTCGCCTTTTTTTTGCAATTCTGGTTTTCATCCTCGTTTTTCTTCGGGGCAGGTTGAGCCTTCTGACTGTCCTGGTGTGGATTCTGTGGTGGACAGGTTGCAGCAAATTTGGACTCACGTAGTGGACAATCTGACGTTGTCCCAGGAGAAGGCTCAACATTTCGCTAACCGTCGTCGTTGTGTTGGTCCCCGACTTCGTGTTGGGGATTTGGTTTGGTTGTCTTCTCGTTATGTTCCTATGAAGGTTTCTTCTCCTAAGTTTAAGCCTCGTTTCATTGGTCCTTATAAGATTTCTGAAATTCTCAACCCTGTGTCATTTCGTTTGGTCCTTCCAGCTTCTTTTGCCATCCATAATGTGTTCCATAGGTCGTTGTTGCGGAGGTACGTGGCGCCTATGGTTCCCTCCATTGATCCTCCTGCTCCGGTGTTGGTTGAGGGGGAGTTGGAGTATGTGGTGGAAAAAATTTTGGATTCTCGTATTTCGAGACGGAAGCTTCAGTACCTGGTTAAGTGGAAGGGCTATGGTCAGGAGGATAATTCCTGGGTTGTTGCCACCGATGTCCACGCTGCCGATTTAGTTCGTGCCTTTCATTTGGCTCGTCCTGATCAGCCTGGGGGTCCTGGTGAGGGTTCGGTGACCCCTCCTCAAGGGGGGGTACTGTTGTGAATTCCGTTCTCGGACTCCCTCCTGTGGTCATGAATGGTACTTTGGTTAGTTCTGCTCTTGGACTCCCACTGGTGGCTTTGAGCGGAACGGCTGGTCACTGAGGTTGGCTTTGTCAGCTGCTCTCGTTTATTGCTATGCTGGCTTCCCTATTTAACTCCACTCAGATCGTTACTTCATGCCAGCTGTCAATGTTTCAGTATTGGTTCAGATCTCTCTTGGACTTCTCTGAGGATCTGTCTACTCCAGCAGAAGCTAAGTCTTTGCTAGTTCTTTTGTTGTTACTGCTTTCTGAATATATTTCTTAGTATTGCTAATTTCTAGTCCAGCTTGCTATCATGATATTCCCTTGCTAGCTGGAAGCTCTGGGGGTGCAGAGTGGCACCTCCACACCGTGAGTCGGTGTGGGGAGTCTTTTTGCTTACTCTGAGTGGTTTTTTGTAGTCTTTTGTGCTGACCGCATAGTTCCCTTTTCTATCCTCTGACTATTTAGTGAAGTCTGGCCTCCTTTGCTAAAACCTGTTTCATTCCTGTGTTTGTGACTTTCCTCTTAACTCACAGTCAATATATATGGGGGGCTGCCTTTACCTTTGGGGAATTTCTCTGAGGCAAGGTTAGGCTTCTATTTCTATCTTTAGGAGTAGTTAGCTCTTAGGCTGTGAAGAGGCGTCTAGGGAGAGTTAGGTACGCTCCACGGCTATTTCTAGTGTGTGTGATAGGAGCAGGGTTTGCGGTCAGCAGAGTTCCCACTTCCCAGAGCTAGTTCCGATTTTGAGTTTACTCATCAGGTCATTCCGGGTGCTCCTAACCACCAGGTCCATAACAGTATAAGGATTTGTTTAGCCAAGCTGGTATCTCTGGAGATGCAGATATACCCTCCATATCTTTAGTTAGCTGTGGAGTTTTTGTATTTTCTGTGGTGGATATTTTCTAGTGTTTTAATACTGACCGCATAGTACTCTGTCCTATCCTTTCTATTTAGCTAGAAGTGGCCTCCTTTGCTAAATTCTGATTTCAGTCTGTGTATGTTTTTTCCCTCTCCTCTCACAGTCAATATTTGTGGGGGGCTGTCTAACCTTTGGGAATTTTCTCTGAGGCAAGATAGTTTTCCCTTTTCTATCTCTAGGGGTAATTAGTCCTCCGGCTGTGTCGAGATGTCCAGGGAGTGCTAGGTACATTCCACGGCTACTTCTAGTTGCGGTGTTAAGTTCAGGGTCTGCGGTCAGTACAGGTACCACCTTCTCCAGAGTACGTCTCATGCTGCTCTTAGGCCACCAGATCATAACAGTACAACTGGCCAACAATGAGTTAACCGCATCTCAGAAGAAGGGAAGGAAAGTGCTGAGCCATTTTTTTTCTGTAGTCTGTTGTGTTTTTTTTTCGTCCCTCTTTACCTCTGGGTGGCTCAGGAGTTCGGCGCTGGTATGGATGTTCAGGGATTGGCTTCTCGTGTGGATCAACTTGCTGCTAGAGTACAGGGTATTGCCGATTATATCTTTCAGATTCCGGTTTTAGAGCCTAGAATTCCAACTCCTGATTTGTTTTTTGGGGATAGGTCCAAATTTCTGAGTTTTAAAAATAACTGTAAACTGTTTTTTGCTCTGAAACCCCGTTCCTCTGGTGATCCCATCCAGCAGGTTAAAATTGTTATATCTCTGCTGCGTGGTGACCCCCAGGATTGGGCATTTGCCCTGGAACCTGGGAATCCAGCGTTGCTTAATGTAGACACCTTTTTTCAGGCGCTTGGGTTATTGTATGACGAACCTAATTCAGTGGATCATGCTGAGAAGACCTTGTTGGCCCTGTCTCAGGGTCAAGAAGTGGCAGAATCATATTGCCAGAAGTTTAGAAAATGGTCTGTACTGACTAAATGGAATGAGGATGCCTTGGCGGCAATCTTCAGAAAGGGTCTTTCTGAATCCGTTAAAGATGTTATGGTGGGGTTCCCCACGCCTGCTGGTCTGAGTGATTCTATGTCTCTGGCCATTCAGATTGATCGGTGCTTGCGTGAGCGCAGAGTTGTGCACACTATGGCATTGTCTTCCGAGCGGAGTCCTGAGCCTATGCAGTGTGATAGGATTGTGTCTAGAGCTGAACGACAAGGATTCAGACGTCAGAATAGGTTGTGTTTTTACTGCGGCGATTCTGCTCATGTTATTTCTGATTGCCCTAAGCGTACCGGGAGAATCGCTAGTTCTGTTACCATCAGTACTGTACAACCTAAATTTCTGTTATCTGTGACCCTGATCTGCTCATTATCGTCATTTTCTGTCATGGCATTTGTGGATTCAGGTGCCGCTCTAAACTTAATGGACTTAGAATTTGCCAGACGTTGTGGTTTCCCCTTGCAGCCTTTGCAGAGTCCTATTCCTTTGAGGGGCATTGATGCTACACCGTTGGCTAAAAATAAACCTCAGTTTTGGACACAGCTGACCATGTGCATGGCGCCAGCCCATCAGGAAGATTGTCGTTTTCTGGTGTTGCATAATTTGCATGATGCTATTGTGCTGGGTTTCCCATGGTTACAGGTGCATAATCCGGTATTAGATTGGAAATCTATGTCTGTGACTAGTTGGAGTTGTCAGGGGGTTCATGGTGACGTTCCTTTGATGTCAATTGCCTCCTCCCCCTCTTCTAAAAATCCTGAGTTTTTGTCAGATTTCCAGGATGTATTCGATGAGCCCAAGTCCGGTTCCATTCCACCGCATAGGGACTGTGATTGTGCTATTGACTTGATTCCAGGCTGTAGGTTCCCTAAGGGCCGACTTTTCAACCTGTCTGTGCCAGAACATACCGCCATGCGGAGCTATGTTAAGGAGTCCTTGGAGAAGGGGCATATTCGGCCATCTTCTTCACCATTGGGAGCAGGTTTTTTTTTTGTTGCAAAAAAGATGGCTCCTTGATACCCTGTATTGATTATCCCCTCTTGAATAAGATCATGGTCAAATTCCAATACCCTTTGCCTTTGCTTTCTGATCTGTTTGCTAGGATTAAGGGGGCTAGTTGGTTTACTAAGATTTACCTTCGAGGGGCATATAATCTTGTTCGTATTAAGCAGGGTGACGAATGGAAAACTGCGTTTAATACGCCCGAAGGCCATTTTGAATACCTTGTGATGCCATTCGGACTCTCTAATGCTCCATCTGTGTTTCAGTCCTTCATGCATGATATATTTCGGAATTATCTTGATAAATTCATGATTGTATATTTGGATGATATTTTGATTTTTTCAGATGATTGGGAGTCTCATGTGAAACAAGTCAGGATGGTATTTCAGATCCTTCGTGATAATGCTTTGTTTGTGAAGGGGTCTAAGTGCCTCTTTGGAGTACAGAAGATTTCTTTTTTGGGCTTCATTTTTTCTCCTTCATCTATAGAAATGGACCCGGTTAAGGTTCAGGCCATTCATGATTGGATCCAGCCCACATCCGTGAAGAGCCTTCAGAAATTTTTGGGCTTTGCTAATTTTTATCGCCGTTTCATTGCCAACTTCTCCAGTGTGGTTAAACCCCTGACCGATTTGACGAAGAAAGGCGCTGATGTGACGAATTGGTCCTCTGCGGCTGTTTCTGCCTTTCAGGAGCTTAAACGCCGATTTACTTCTGCCCCTGTGTTGCGTCAGCCGGATGTTTCTCTTCCTTTTCAGGTTGAGGTTGACGCTTCTGAGATTGGGGCAGGGGCCGTTTTGTCTCAGAGGAATTCTGATGGTTCCTTGATGAAACCGTGTGCCTTCTTTTCTCGAACGTTTTCGCCTGCGGAACGCAATTATGATGTCGGCAATCGTGAGTTGTTGGCTATGAAGTGGGCATTTGAGGAGTGGCGACATTGGCTTGAGGGGGCCAAGCACCGTATTGTGGTCTTGACCGATCATAAGAATCTGATTTACCTCGAGTCTGCCAAACGGCTGAATCCTAGACAGGCCCGATGGTCCCTGTTTTTCTCCCATTTTGATTTTGTTGTCTCGTATCTTCTGGGTTCTAAGAATGTTAAGGCTGATGCCCTCTCTAGGAGCTTTTTGCCTGATTCTCCTGGGGTCCTTGAGCCGGTCAGTATTCTGAAGGAAGGGGTGATTCTTTCTGCCATCTCCCCTGATTTACGACAGGTTCTTCAGGAATTTCAGGCTGATAAACCTGACCGCTGTCCAGTGGGGAAATTGTTTGTTCCTGACAGATGGACTAGTAAAGTGATTTCGGAGGTTCATTGTTCTGTGTTAGCTGGTCATCCAGGGATTTTTGGTACCAGAGATTTGGTTGGTAGGTCCTTTTGGTGGCCTTCTTTGTGACGGGATGTGCGTTCTTTTGTGCAGTCCTGTGGGACTTGTGCGCGGGCCAAGCCTTGCTGTTCCCGCGCTAGTGGGTTGCTTTTGCCTTTGCCGGTCCCTGAGAGGCCTTGGACGCATATTTCTATGGATTTTATTTCGGATCTTCCGGTTTCCCAGAGGATGTCAGTTATCTGGGTGGTTTGTGACCGGTTTTCTAAGATGGTTCATTTGGTACCTTTGCCTAAGTTGCCTTCCTCTTCTGATTTGGTTCCGTTGTTTTTTCAGCATGTGGTTCGTTTGCATGGTATTCCGGAGAATATTGTGTCCGACAGAGATTCCCAGTTTGTTTCTAGGTTTTGGCGGGCCTTTTGTGCTAGGCTGGGCATTAATTTGTCTTTTTCTTCCGCATTTCATCCTCAGACAAATGGCCAGACCGAGCGAACTAATCAGACTTTGGAAACTTATTTGAGATGCTTTGTGTCTGCTGATCAGGATGATTGGGTGGCTTTCTTGCCATTGGCCGATTTTGCCCTTAATAATCGGGCTAGTTCGGCTACCTTGGTTTCGCCCTTCTTTTGTAATTTTGGTTTTCATCCTCGTTTTTCTTTGGGGCAAGTTGAGCCTTCTGATTGTCCTGGTGTGGATTCTGTGGTTGACAGGTTGCAGCGGATTTGGGCTCATGTGGTGGACAATTTGGTGTTGTCTCAGGAGGAGGCTCAGCGTTTTGCTAACCGTCGTTGGTGTGTTGGTTCCCGACTTCGGGTTGGGGATTTGGTCTGGTTGTCTTCCCGTCATGTTCCTATGAAGGTTTCTTCCCCTAAGTTTAAGCCTCGGTTTATTGGTCCTTACAGGATTTCTGAGATTATCAATCCGGTGTCTTTTCGTTTGGCCCTTCCGGCCTCTTTTGCCATTCATAATGTTTTCCATAGATCTTTATTGCGGAAATATGTGGTGCCCGTTGTTCCCTCTGTTGATCCTCATGCTCCTGTGTTGGTTGATGGGGAGTTGGAGTATGTGGTTGAGAAAATTTTGGATTCTCGCTTTTCGAGGCGGAATCTTCAGTACCTTGTCAAATGGAAGGGTTATGGCCAGGAGGATAATTCTTGGGTTTTTGCCTCTGATGTCCATGCTGCTGATTTGGTCCGTGCCTTTCATCTGGCTCGTCCTGATCAGCCTGGGGGCTCTGGTGAGGGTTCGGTGACCCCTCTTCAAGGGGGGGGGTACTGTTGTGAATTCTGCTCTTGGGCTCCCTCCGGTGGTTGTTGGTGGGAGTGCAGTTGTCTTGGGGTTGGAATCCAGGGCAGGTGTTTCAGCTGATTGCAGCTCTACTAGGTATTTAGGTGTGCAGGATCCATGATTCCTGGCCAGTTGTCCATTGTTCCTGGAGGGATTGCTTCTCTCTCTGGTTCCTCATGCCCTGCTGCCAATTCAGCTAAGATAAGTGTCTGGTTTTTTGTCTCTGTGCACACATGCTGTGTGCTTTGCAATTCAGTGCAATTCATTGTGTTTTTGTCCAGCTTAGACTTTGTTTGGATTTTTCAGTCATGCTGGATTCTCAGGAGATGCAGATATACTTTCTATGTCTTTAGTTAGATGTAGAATATTTGTATTATCTGCTGTGAATATTTTTAGGATTTTAATACTGACCGCTTAGAATTCTGTCCTATCCTTTTCTATTTAGCTAGAAGTGCCTCTTTTGCTAAATCCTGTTTTTCTGCCTGCGTTTGTCTTTCCTCTTATACTCACAGTCAATATTTGTGGGGGGCTGCCTATCCTTTGGGGTTCTGCTCTGAGGCAAGATAGAATTCCCATTTCCATCTATAGGGGTATTTAGTCCTCCGGCTGTGTCGAGGTGTCTAGGACGTGTTAGGTACATCCCACAGCTACTTCTAGTTACGGTGTCAGTTTAGGGATTGCGGTCAGTACAGGTACCACCTACTCCTGAGAAAGTCTCTCATGCGGCTTCAAGGTCACCGGATCATAACAGACACCGGTGCATAAAAATCGGGCAGAACTCGCATGGTGCGAGTGCTGTGCGATTTTTTTCTCGCACCCATTGACTTGCATTGGCGAGTCTCGTTGGAGAATCGCAGCAATACGCAGCATGCTGCGATTTTTTTCTCAGTCCGATTTCGGCTGAGAAAAAAATCGCAAATGAAAAGACACCTATTGAATTACATTGGTCCGAGTGCAATCCGATTTTTTATCTGATTGCACTCGTCCGTTTTCCTCGCAAGTGGAAATTAGCCCATATAGTAATGATCTCCTCAGAATCTGAGGACATTTTATCTATACATGATCGTGATCACTTGAGTTATTTTCTGGTGAAATTCCCCTGCTGATATAAGTTCTCTAGAGTCAAGACACATAAAAAATGGCATCTGGTGCTTGTTAGCACTCTACTCGAGCCTTTATTGATTGACAGGTCAGTGAATTATATCATTATGACTTACTCTTTGTGGCTTTATTACGTTGAACTACAGAAAAAATACTCTTAAATGTCACATTGAAAAATTCTCTACAAAATGATATGAACAAAAAACAAAACAAAAATAAACCAAGATAATATATTTCCAAGCCTAAAATCCCCTTAAGTTCAGCCTGAGCCTCCCTATGCAGCCTTGAGTCTTTGTGGTTAGGTTTCCAGCAGCTTTTCACCTTATAAAACTGCCATTTTTTCCACTTATTTCCAGAGCTGTTCAAGCTCAGTCAATTGCATATCGACCTTAATTGAAGAGATGTATGACAAAATAAATACCGCACTATTGTCTGACAAGATCCATCTGTGTGTGTGCTTTATGTCACTTACAAAGAGCGGGAGTTAACGGTCAGAACGGGTCAACTGACTCATATATTCTGTAGGAAGTAATGGAAGTTCGTTTTTCTCCTAGAAACCAATACGTGACCGGATAAATTCATACAGAGCTCTGTGCATATAGACTTCTTATATTATATATATATATATATATATATATATATATATATATATACACTCACCGGCCACTTTATTAGGTACACCATGCTAGTAACGGGTTGGACCCCCTTTTGCCTTCAGAACTGCCTCAATTCTTCGTGGCATAGATTCAACAAGGTGCTGGAAGCATTCCTCAGAGATTTTGGTCCATATTGACATGATGGCATCACACAGTTGCCGCAGATTTGTCGGCTGCACATCCCAAAGATGCTCCATACAAGGCAGGATGGATCCATGCTTTCATGTTGTTTACGCCAAATTCTGACCCTACCATCCGAATGTCGCAGCAGAAATCGAGACTCATCAGACCAAGCAACGTTTTTCCAATCTTCTACTGTCCAATTTCGATGAGCTTGTACAAATTGTAGCCTCAGTTTCCTGTTTTTAGCTGAAAGGAGTGGTACCCGGTGTGGTCTTCTGCTGCTGTAGCCCATCTGCCTCAAAGTTCGACGCACTGTGCGTTCAGAGATGCTCTTAGGCCTACCTTGGTTGTAACGGGTGGCGATTTGAGTCACTGTTGCCTTTCTATCAGCTCGAACCAGTCTGCCCATTCTCCTCTGACCTCTGGCATCAACAAGGCATTTCCGCCCACAGAACTGCCGCTCACTGGATTTTTTTTCTTTTTCGGACCATTCTCTGTAAACCCTAGAGATGGTTGTGCGTGAAAATCCCAGTAGATCAGCAGTTTCTGAAATACTCAGACCAGCCCTTCTGGCACCAACAACCATGCCACGTTCAAAGGCACTCAAATCACCTTTCTTCCCCATACTGATGCTCGGTTTGAACTGCAGGAGATTGTCTTGACCATGTCTACATGCCTAAATGCACTGAGTTGCCGCCATGTGATTGGCTGATTAGAAATTAAGTGTTAACAAGAAGTTGGACAGGTGTACCTAATAAAGTGGCCAGTGAGTGTATATATATATATATATATATATATATATATATATATATATATATATAGTGCCTTGAAAAAGTATTTATACCCCTTGAAATTTTCCACATTTTTTCATGGTTTTCTATTTGTTTAAAAAATATAAATCTGAAAATTGTGGCGTTCATTTGTATTCAGTTCCCCCATGCGCCAATATTTTGTAGGACCACTTTTCGCCGTAATTGACAAATGCAAGTCTTTTGAAGTATATCTGTACCAGCTTTGCACATTTAGAGGCTGAGATATAAGGGGCATTGTTTGTCTTTGTGGAGAGTGACACGCCAAGCCTGGCATGTCAGAGTGAGGAGACTTGTATGCTTCTCTGGGAAATTATTATTATTATTATTCATTTTTATAGCGCCATATATTCCATGGCGCTTTAGGCTACTTTCACACTTCCATCTTTTTAGACCCTTCACAATGCGTCGTTTTGGGAAAAAAAACGCATCCTGCAAATTTGCCCGCAGGATGCGTTTTTTTTTCCCATAGACTTGTATTGCCGACGGATCGCGACGTATGGCCATACATCGCGTTCATCATGCACTGGATGCGTCGTGTTTTGGCGGACCGTCGTCACGAAAAAACGTTAAAGGGAACGTTTTTTTGTACGTCGCATCCTGCACTTTGGAGTGCGCATGCCCGGGCGGAGATCTCTAGCTCCTCCCCGGGACTTTAGAATGGGCAGCGGATGCAGTGAAAAACTGCATCCGCTGCCCATGTTGTGCCGAATTTTAACAAGGTCCGTCGGTACGTCGCGCCGACGCTTTTTGACGGCCCCGTACCAACGGAAGTGTGAAAGAAGCCTTACAAGTGAAAAGGGGGCAAATATAGACAAATACAATTAAACATAAGCAAAAAAAACAAGGCACACAGGTACATAAGGAAGGGAGGACCCTGTCCATGAGGGCTCACAGTCTACAGGGGATGGGTATATATGCAAATTGCCTCTTCAGAGAGAAAGAAAAAGAGGAATTGAACTCCAGCGCCACCCATTGAAAGTAGCAATCCTAAAGTGAATAGTGACTCATTAACAAACCTTGCCACATGACTTAGGATAATAGCCAAACCAGAATCTTAATTTTCAAAGTGTTCCGGGGCACTGCCCCTTGTCAGTGCAAAGTATGAGACTTGGCTAGGTTAGAGGCTTAAGACCGGATTTATAAGGGGTATAATTTCTCCTACTTTCTATAGTTTCAGAATGCCGACAACTTGTTTATAGTATCAAAAGATAAGTAAATTATAATGTATTATAATCATTAACATGATACAGAATAACAAGGACCATAAATAATGGTTATACCAGATTAACATGAATTATATAGAACAGAAGGTGTAGATAATCACATCATCTTTAGAGTAAAAAATAAACTTTATTAAGTAAATCATAAAAGAAGTACATACAAAACTAGCCACAAATTGGTACACATACCAGAAGTGGTTAAGTAACTATATAGTATAACTCATTTGGTCTGAAAAAATAGCAGAACTCTAATAATCATATGGGAAATTATATAAGACTAATATTGTGTAAATAATAAAGTGCAAAAGTATTCAGTAACACAATGGTCTATATTCCATATGTAACCCCAATGGAGGCATCATACTGAGAGTAAACAACATCAAAAAGCGTGGGATAGTACATTACCAAAGCTGGGGTGTAGCACCAGGAACCCCATATAACCAAATGAGTTATGCTATATAGTTACATAACCACTTCTGTCATGTGTACCAATTTGTGGCTAGTTTTGTATGTACTTCCTTTATGATTTACTTAATTAAGTTTATTTTTTACTCTAAAGATGATGTGGTTATCTACATCTTCTTTTCTATATGATTCATTTCTATAGGTGGCACTAGAGTCCTCTTCCTCTCTGAAAAGACAATTTGCATATTTAATTTCCCAGAGAAGCATTCGTAGGTATAAGTCTCCTCCCTCTGACATGCCAGGCCTGGCTTTTCACTCTCCAGAAGAAGAAACGCTACCCCTTAGATCCCATAGCCTATCACTTAGCCAAATCAGACCTCATGCTTTACACAGACGAGGGGCAGTACCCCAAACCACCGTGTCTTCAAATTTAGACTCTGGTTTGGCTTTTATCTTAAGTAATATGGTAAGGCTTGTTAAAGGGTCGATATTGACTTTTAGGATTGCTTCTCCTCTTTCTCTCTGAAGAGATAATTTGCACATCTAGAAGCTGAAATGTTTTCCCATCCTTCTTTGCAAACTAGCTCTAGCTCAGAGAGATTGGATGGAGGAATCTGTGAACAGACAGCAATTTTCAAGTGCCACAGATTCTCAATGGGATTTAGGTCTGGACTGTGACTCGGCCATTCAATACATGAAAATGTTTTGTTCTAAATCATTCCATTGTAGCTCTGGCAGTATGTTTAGGGTCATTGCCCTGCTGCTACACCCCAGTCTCAAGACTCCAACAGGTTTTCCCCATGGATCGCCATGTTTTTAGCTCCATCCAGCTCCCCAACAATTCTGACCCTCTTTTATGTCCCCGATGAAGAAAAGCTCCACAGCATGATGCTGCCACCATGTTTGATGGTGAGGATGGTGTTTTCAGGGTGATGTGCAGTGTTAGTTTTCCGCCGCACACAGCATTTTGCATTTAACCCCAAAAGTTCTACTTTGGATTCATCTGACCAGAGCACTTTCTTGCACATGCTAACTTTATCACCTACTGGGCTTTTTGCAAATTGCAAACAAAACTTCTTATGGCTTACTTTAGAAAATTAAACCCCCTGATGAAGACAGCGATATGCCGTTGAAACGCGTTGTGGATTAAAGGTTTTTATTCTCTTCACCACTGGCCCCCTGCGACTTTCATCTGAGCTCTCTGCAGACTGTGTTGCAATTTTTTTTCTTTACTTTAAAAAATGGCTTTCTTTTTGCCACTCTTCCATAAAGGCCAGATTTGTGTAGTTTACAACTAATAGTTTTCTGTGGACAGATTCTCCCACCTAAGCTGTTGATCTCTGCAGTTCCTCCAGAGTGACCAGTGTCTGCTTCTTTAACTAGTGCTCTCCTTGTTTGGTATGTCAGTTTAGGTGGACGGCCATGTCTTGGTAGGTTTGCAGATGTGCCATTCTTCTTCCATTTTTGGATGATAGATTGATCAGTGCTCCATGACGTGTTCAGATCTTGGGTTATTTTTTTATAACTTAACCCTGATTTCCTCTTCAGCACAACTTTATCCTTGACCTGCTCGGTGTGTTCCTTGGTTTTCATGATGCTGTTTGATCTGTAATGTTCTCAAACAAACCTCTAAAGCCTTCACAGAACAGCTGCAGTTATACTGAGAATAAACAACACACTGGTTAGCTTCATTACTAGTTATGTGACTTCTGGTGGCAATTTGTCTCTCAGGATTTTATTTAAGGGTATCAGACTACAGGGGCTGAATATAAATGCAAGTCACAATTTTCAGATTCAGATTTATTAAATAATTATAAAACCATGTATCATTTCCTTAATGCTTTACACATACTTGCTACTTTGTGTTAGTATATCCCATAATATGCCATTAAAATAGATTTAAGTTTGTGGATGTAATTTGAAAAATGTAGAAAAGTTCACGGGATATGAATGCTTTTTCAAGGCACTGCACTTGCAGCAGTACAATAGAGCAGTAATCTGTCATTAAATTCATCAACTTTTAATGATGAAATCGCACTGCTAAAAGTGTCCTGGTCTACACATGAAAGCTAAAAATAATTAGCTGCTCAAAACAAGAAATGTCAGTGTGTGTGTTTTCCAGTGTATAGAACTAGAATATTAATTAATAAGTGAGATTATTTTTAATTTGAAAAATAGATTTCCAGAATCATATTAGAAGAAAAAGTAAATATAATCCTAATTAAGTGTGAGCAATGAAGACAAATTGCGGGCTAATTTTATAGGATTACTTGGTATTCAGTATAAAGTATATGTATTCCCTGTCTGAACATCCACCCTAAGGCAGTTGAGCCCTTCCATAGTCTGAATGCTGCACGTAGAGACTTTACTTCCCATGGTGATCTACCCCAGCAAGACACAGATGTTTTATCCCAGCAGAGCTGGTCCTGCCACATTCTGCGGATGTCGAGTCTCCCAGGGGGGATCATGGTGACCCTGACTGTGCTCAGACACTTGTGTAAATATTTAGCACTGCAGCTCGTGATATGCGGTACTATGAAAAACGGCGTGATGGGTCTGATTGGAATATAGCCAAATGTGCAGCTGGTAGCAGTCTATCTTCAAGAGAGTATACAATCTTTTCCTCGAAATGACTGCTAGTTTGAATGGAATGATGTGTAAAAAAAAAACCAAAACCTAAATTTGTATGTGTGCTCTGGTTATCATTCAAAGCCTATCTTATACAAAACTTTCTAAGAAGCATAGTTGGTTGTTAAAGGGGCTGTTTTGTTTGTCGGGCAAGGTTCACAGCATATTATAGGCCTGTAAAAATAAAAAAGTATACTATAAAAAAGGAAATGCAGCAGTATACTAAGGGCTTGTTCACACGCTGCTTTTGGACACGTTTTGCTCTGCATGATTTTCAATGAACGACAAAAAAAAACACAGGTAAGCTCACACTGGCCAGTAACATCTGATGATTCTCTAATGCCAGAGAATCGGATACTATATGGAAAAGACCCTGGGCTCAAACTCTGCTGCGAGCGTGATCCAAATGTCATCTTACTGTGATCTGATTCTCTCTCATGTGGGAATCAGATCACAGGTTCTGAGAAGATGAAGAACTACATTTCTCCACCTTCTCCATTCTGTGAGTCGGCGTATATTGCACTGCACTTGGCTGACATCCCAGTAGTGGATAACCTCTTTAAAGGTGTTCTCTGGGAAAGCAAAAAAATTAACTAAAAGAAATATCATTAAAAATAATAGCATGTGCAGTAGGACAGGAGCCTGTGAACATGTGCAGTAGGACAGGAGCCTGTGAGCATGGGCAGTAGGACAGGAACCTGTGAACATGTGCATTAGGACAGGAGCCTGTGAGCATGTGCAGTAGGACAGAAGCCTGTGAACATGTGCAGTAGGACAGGAGCCTGTGAGCATGTGCAGTAGGAAGCTCTGCTGCTGTTACCAGGAGATACTTATATTCTTATTAAAAAAAGAGGGCACACAGCAGTGTTAGCAGCCTCTTCTTACCTCTGGTATCTCCAGCATTATTAGTGCAGCACATCTTCCTATATATGTAGAAGGGAAGAGCTTCCTACTGCACATGCTCACTGGAGTATGGTCGTGTGCTCTCAAACCACCTTGGATTTGGATATGGACGGGTGGAAGACTACATTACATATATAAGATGGCCTGTAGGCTTAATTAAGGTCAATACAGCAGCCATGAAGGCCAGGACTGAATAATTTGAATAAACTTTTCATAGGTTGATTTTGACAATTTTAGCAAGAGATGATCTTCGCCGAAAGGTCACATTTTCTGAAATTTAGCTCAGTTTCATAGTTTTGTCCAAAATGCTTCAAAAGATCAAACTATAGAAATTTTTAAAAAACAGCATCAAAACTAGCAACAAAAACACCAAAGTAACAGAAGGAAATTTCGCTATATTGGATGCCAACTTTTAACTGACTTCTCAGAAACTGACCACAGATTCATTTTTTCGGCATGGTAAAACGATGGCAAAATTTATTCAGGGGTGTAAAATAAGCATAGTTGCAAATTTTAGCTACTACTGCTCTACGTAATGATCAACTAATATATGACAACCCCCCCCCCAGAAAATAGACCCTTTTATATGACCTGATAAATATGCCTTTTTAGAACAGCTGCAGAATTTTCACTTTTAGGTATGGAAATTAGCGTAGTCTTTTATCATCAGGTCATCTTAGTCCATGACAATAATGACTCGTGTACTCGTCTGCTCTCACGTCGTGCCGATGGCAAGAATCAGTCATCATTTGTAATATAAGGATTCTCTCGGTCTTTTTATGTCGCCATTAAAGCATCATCTTGTATGTCAGCGTACGTGAGAGAATACGACGCAGGTTTTTCCATTTTATGAAGAATCATTGTGAATATATATATCCCGCCATAAACTGCTCTGTAAATGAACACTGACATCAGAGCCGCTAGAGTTTTATGGCAGAGAAAAGGATGATAATTTAGCAAAAAAAAAATTCACATTCTAAAATAGAAAGAAGAACCCGTTACTAAATGTCTGCAACACTTTTATGGATGTAGTTTTCATGATGCTTAAGAAAAGTCACAAACTTCGTTGCAAATCATATTTGCTCTAAAATTTGCCACTTTTTTTACTGTTCTCACTGATAGTATACATTGGTTTAATTTTCTGGAGTGTGGACAACCTAAGATGTGCCAAATGAGCAAGTTATGGACCTCATTAATAAATTTGCCACATTATACTTTGGTGTAAGACTGAAGTGTAAAACACCAGCCATAGTGAATTTCTACTTAAGGCTGAATACACACATACATGTTTTAAAAAGACAGCACATGGATGTAACATGTAACTATGAGTTGTCCATTGAAACGCAGACCCTATTACTAAAATTGGAGAGTTTGATCTGCACATCTGATGAAGGTCAGACACAATTGTGGTCCATTAAAAAAGTCAGGGATACGAAAAGGCACGCAGATGATAATGTGTCAGTGTATGCAGGGCCGGCTCCAGGTTTTCATGGGCCCTGGGCGAAAGAGTCCCGGTGGGCCCCTTTAACACATACCACAATTCATAATGCACGGATACTGCAGAGAAATATAGGTATAGTACAATGCCAAAGATTTCACTTACTTCTTACATTACATGAGTGATATCTATTGTACATTCTACATTACCTCAGAAACCGGACAGTATAGTCCTCTATACAGAATAATGAGCCCCATATATTGATCCAAACAGAATAATGAGCCCCATATATTGCCCCATACAGTATAATGGCCCCATATAGTGCACCATACAGTATAACTGGCACCACATAGTTCTCTATACAGAATAATGAGCCCCATATTGCTCCAAACAGAATAATGAGCCCAATATTATGCTCCATACAGAATAATGAGCCTCATATAATGCTCCATACAGTATAATGGGCACCACAGAGTGCTCCATACAGAATGAGCCACATATATTGCTCCATATAGAATTGACCCCATATAATGCTCCATACAGTAGATGATCGGCCCCATACAGTATACTGAGTCCCATATATTGCTCCATACAGAATGGGCCCCATATGATGCTCCATACAGAATGGGCCCCATATGATGCTCCATACAGAATGGGCCCCATATAATACTCCTTACAGAATGGGTCCCATATAATGCTCCAAAAATAATTGGCCCCATAAGATGCTCCATGTACAATGGGCCCCATATAATGCTCCATATATAATTGGCCATATAAAATGCTCCATATATAATTAGTCCTATAAGATGCTTCATATATTATTGGCCCCATATACTGCTCCATATGTAATTGGCCCCATATACTGCTCCATATTAAATTGGCCACATAAGATGCTCCCTATAGAATTGGCTTCATAAGATGCTCCCTACATTATTGGCCCCATAAGATGCTCCCTATATTATTGGCCCCATAAGATACTCCATATAGAATTAGCCCCATATAATGCTCCATATATGGTCCCTTTCTGATGGTCCCCATATGTTGCTCCAAATATAAAAAAAAATGAAATACCTCTCGCTGCTTGCTGTTGCTCTGCTCTGGACTCCTCACCGTCGGCGTCTTCCGGCTCTCTGTGCTGCGACTGCTCAGGCAGAGGGTGCGCACTGGTGACGTCATCGCACCCTTTGACCTGAACGTCACAGTCAGAGGATGGAAGATGCTGCAGCGCTGGACCCGGGAGAGGTTAGTATCGCAAGTGCCGGGGCCCGGAGCAGGCGGGGGGTCCACTCGCGAGGGTCGGCACTATAGAGCGCCAGTGTCCCCGATGGCGAGTGGGCCCCCTGCCTGCTCAAGGCCCCAGCACTTGCCCGGTTGCGCCAGGTGCTGACGCCGGCCCTGAGTGTATGGATAGTACACATATGTATTACACTACATGTTTTGCACCCACAAATTTCCTAAATGAATGTGTCGCTATGTCTGTAGAGCACAGGAGTCCCTTCTGATTTTTTCCCTGCATCACAATCCATCAGGTCCTGGGAAAGTACATTGCACAAGGCCTGGATAGTTATGGTACTCACTGTGCAACGAAAATAGCAAAAGGGCCTTTATCCCTTCATCTCATGATCTATTGGGTTCCCAAATTTCAGACTCCCATCATCAATGAAACTTAAACTAATCATTTGCCAATGCCATTTCTTTATAATTCAGAAATACTTCTTTCTTTTTGAAGATTTGTTTCTCATTCATGTTGTTTTCCATCACGTGTACCATGGGTTACCATTTTCCTACTCTGAATGTTGTGCAAAAATTGGTCCATCTGAGCCGCAAAGAAAGTAATGGGAAATAGTACAGCATCAATATGACAATAATAGCCCATAGGAATAAAGATATAATTTAAATCCTTGAAACAATTTAAAACTACATTTTAGATTGAAATTGGAGATTTTTCTGATTTGTGTCAAACACAACCAGGAACGATCTGATTTTTGCAGATTTAATATCTGGGGCTGAACATTGTCATATCTGGTTACTTCACACAAGATCCAAATCGGGAGTACATAAACCATAACTGGAAAATATTTTGTAACTAGTTAAAGGTAACCTGACAGCAGGATTGACACCTATAAACCAATTAAATGATTGCATTTGTCTATTTTCGGTAATTACAGGCAACCCTATTGTTTGCATCAGGTTCACAATTTTTCAAACCTCCTTCTCCTCATATTCTTGTGAATATGATTTGTCCAAGAGACATATGCTATGTGCAGACTAGTCCTGCCCTATCTCCTCACAGCATGCCCCTGGTCCACCCTTACACTGTCCTCCTCAAGCTTTGCATGTGAACGTTGTGACTTGGGGCATGTGCAGCAGATCTCTGCTTTTGAGCACCTGCAGACAAACAGGAAAAATGGTCTCAGTTTCATCCAGAAAACCTGCAGCCTCATTCCCCTGTAGAAGCCAGAAATGGTGAAACATGTCGGGAAGGCAGCTGGTCAATTATTTCAATAAGCAGTAGTCTCTAGTGGCAAACTACAAATATTAATAGTCATCCATGACCACATTATGCAATAATGACATATGAATGAATAATAAGCAAAAAGTCCAGAGGACTTTATATTAGTTGTGGTATTCCCTGGTGGAAACAATAGGCGTGCGCTGATTGTACTAAATCCATTGAGCTAACTGTATCAAATCCGCTGTATGAACACAGGACTTGATTCCCACACAGATAGGGGGTGTTAATCGGCACTAATCGTCCCAAAATGAGGGAGATGTCTCCCATAAGGTTTCCTTAATGGCTCCATAATGGGACCACAAAAATGGAAATCTATTAACAGTCTAGGACAAATGCTTATTCAATGACCACACAGACACTGATTTTAAACGAACACTCTTTAATAAGGAGATGGAAATAAAAGTTATGTTTTAGTCTTATAGAATCTTTAGTTAGGGTCTATTTGCCTCTGGCAATTTGTAAATAATCCTCAATAACCCTATGCTGATTCTTCTGAACAGATGAGGAGTCATCCAGAAAACTCACATATATTTTTTTCAGTTTTTATCCACGTACTATTTGTGTGTCAGTTTTTTATGTCCACATGCTATCTGTGTGTGATCCATTTTCATGCGACTATATTAATACATGTACATGATGACATACAATTTCCTAGGTTGATAATACAAATCTATCCCCAAAAATTGGATGCCACTCGTCATCCGTGTGGGATCCGATTTTTTTTTCTTGCACCCATAGACTGGAATGTGTGAGCTTCATCTGAGACTTGGTAGAAAGTAGTTTATGATGCAATCTTTGCCTCATGGACACATGGAACGAAAAAAAATTGTTCATCTGAACAGCCCTATTGCATATCATGGGTCAGTGTGCTGTCTGATTAAAAATGGGATAGCACACATCCAAATTATACGCTCATCTTCATGAGCCCTGTGTGCCAGAAGCTTATAGTCTCACTGCACATGTCCTAGATGTCTGTCAGATGTGCGCTTATTCTCCAGTAGCGAAGGCACAATGCAGATATCCTACCAGGTGCACACTTCCTCCGGATGATAGACTTTCAAACCATGCAAATTGTGACCACAAGCCTTTGGCACAAAGGCAGAGATCCACTCCACATGCCCCAAATTGCAATTTTCACAAGCAGCCGTGGGATTCAAAGCTCCGGGAGGACAGTCTGAGGGTGGGTCAGGGATCTCAGTGGGCATGCTATGGGCAGGTGGTGCAGGACTGGTCCACATATAGCAGGTGCTTAGTCCTATTCACAAGAACATGTAGAGAACAATTATTGAAATGGTGAGAAACACGATATACTGTGAACTTGCCCCAAACATTGAGGTTGCCTGTAATAACGATTAAAAGACAAATGCAGCCATGTTATCAGTTTATAGGTGTCGATCCTGCTGTCTGGTTCACTTTCAGTCTTGTTCAAAGGTGTGCTTAAAGGGTTATGGGCAGCTAAATTTCTCTTAAACCAAATAAAAAATTCACCTCTAAATCTATATTCATGTTATTTACATGTACTATTACTAATTACTTACTCACTGCAGGCTATTTGCTCATTTTGTTTTCTAAATCTGTATCCATAAACCATGGGCAATGAAGAAAGGATTATGGGTGGCCTCTGTGGCATCCCCACCCCCACTGTAGAAGGGCTCGTGCACATGACCGTAATAATCGGACAAGTGATTTCCGTCGTTTTGGTGAATAGCACTCATCCTCATGTTATTCAATGAGGCAGCACTCATGCCCAATTTTTTTCTCAGACTTTCTCCAATCTGGGGAAAAAAAATCGTAGCGTGCCTAAGTTGCCTCCAAGAATCAGATGGCACTCAACCACTTGTGCCTATGGGTCCATGGAAAACAGGGAATGCTATCACAGTATGGTCCGATTTTCACGGACACACTGCATGTAGAGAATGGAGAAACTTTTTCTTTCTCCACATTTGAGAAAATTGGATTAAACTCTGATCAGAGTGTGATTAGCATAATTGGATCGATTTTCTTGGATGATAGAAAGTCAGTTGTTTGACCCCGGCCTATCTGCAACTGCTGAGACCTGTGACGGATGATGCCCAGGACTGCGCTTGGTGTCAGTCAAACTGAATATGGGTGGGTCAGAAGTGTGTTGGACAACAGAGCCACCATGACAGTGTTCTCGATGTCAGATCTTGTGACCAGAGGAACCCAGACAAAATTGCAATCCCACTAGCATTAACTGGCACGTGTCTTACCTTGTTCTCCTGTTAGCAGGCTTCGGCCTGTCATTTATATTCTAGCCTATATATTGGACAGAGACTGTAAACTGAAATACAATAGTCTGTTAATGTTAACTTCTGGGAGACAAAATTAGGTCAACCTGGGTCTATACAAATTCCCCTAGTTTCCCTATCCATTGTACAGATTGCTTCTGGGAATAATTACTATCATTCTGCTAATAACCGTAACCTTCGCAATTTGTATTTATACATTTCCTGAATATTATGTAGAGAATCTCCAGAGCTGCACTCCTGATGAAAAATAAGGATCTTCTTGTGGGAAAATATTAGCATTACACATTATTTCCAGTCTATTCCCTCCCCAAGGATAATAAAATGCATACAAAGAATATGACTCTTGCCCCAGTTACCATGAAAACCATTTAGATCGGCCATAAAATGATGACTTGTTTACATCAATCCCATTCCTGTTCTTAAAGTCTGTCATTTTTGCATGGAAGCTTCAGCGGTATGGTATCAATCTGTAATAAGCAGGCTTAAAATGTAACACAGATTTGCCGTAGGATATGTGTCCCTATAACCTGAGCACAAAAGGAATAACCAGCAGTGTTTGTACAGTCGGTCTGTCTGGTGTTCCAGAGCTGATTTTATAATTAGAATTATATCATTAGCATATTCTGGGATTTTAATAAAACTTAAGGTAAATCCACTACATTATTAAACTTAGTTATCACAGTGCATAATTGCACCTATCATTCAACGGGTTGTTCAGTACATTTATATTCCTATCCTTAAGATAGTACATCAATATCAGATTGGTGGCGGTGCAACATCTGGCAACCCCACCAGCCAGTAGCAGCCGGATGTGATCAGTTGCGGAACTTCACTGTAATCAAATGCATAGTGTCCATGATCAGATATTGCCCCTTTAGTCCAAATTTGAATGACTAGAGTAACAATTCTGGAAAAGCACATGTAGGCAGTGGCACGTGCCACTGATAAGATGCTCCAAAGTCATTACATGGGTTTTCTGGGACTTTTGTTTTTTTTTGTTATGGAGCTATGAACTTAAAGGCAGGTAGTTGTTATAGAGGATATTCAAGACTTTAAAAAATATATGCCTAAGCACTAACAGGCATGTAGTTGCTAACAGAGGCAACTACCTGACTGTTGTACCCTGCGCCGGTCAGTGACCGCTCCTGCCAGAGATTCAGCTGCTCCCTGTCAACAAAGCTGCAGTTTCTCTTTCTCTTGATAGCCGACTTCCCCCAATTAGCCAGCGGAGAGCCATTTGTCAATCAGCATGACACCAGTGTTACTGCCCTGTCAACAGGAAAAGAAATTGCTGCTCTATTGACGTGATGTCAGCTGTAGTCTGTGACCGCTTTGTGCTGGCTGAGAACGGCACTGGGCACAACAGGCAGATAGGTAGCAACTACTTGCTTGTTAATGCTTAGACACACTTTTTTTTTTAATTCTCGGATATCTCTTTTAACTACCTGTCTGTTCTGCCTGACGCCAATCTCTGACAGTTCAGTGTAGTCACGGAACGCTCCTAGCAGTGATGCCACATCGACAGATCAGCTTCTTCTTTTCTCCTCTGCTTTGTTGATGGGGAATCTCTGCCAATGTCATGCTGATTGACAACCAGCTCACCACAGTTAGTCATCTAAGAGCTGGCTGTTGATCAGCATGACGTTAGCAGGGATGATCAGTTGACAGAGCAGACGAGAAGAGAAAAGCTGCTGTGTTGACGTGTTCAAATGAAGCAGCAGAATCACTGGCAGGAGGGGTCCATTGAGAACATGCTGATCTTTGCATGATTTGCGCCAGACAGAACAGGTAGTTAGTTAGCAACTACCTGCCTATAAGTTCTTAGCCCTATAAAAAAAAATGTATAACCCCTTAAGTGTTGTTCACCTCTTACTGAATTCAGTGCATCTTATTTCTGCACACTCCCTTTCAAGACTGATGTACAAAATGCCAGTCTTAATGAATTGGGGATGGGACTGTTGGCTAAAATGCTCATTTTAAAAAGCAAGATAAGACAGCCATTCTCACAAGTAAGTACACCAGCCTAATCAGGTCTTGTATTGTTTGATATGGTGACAAATTTGCTTTAAAGCTATATTGCTTCTTCTTAGTTCCTGGTCTTGAAGACAAGGTGCACAGTACTTGATCTGATGTGGAAATACAAATATATGAATGTTACACCTAAAAATCTATGAAAATATACTTTTAGGACACATTTCTAAACATTTTATTAATTATTTTCACAGGTTAACATTGACCACTTCACCAAAGCTGTGACCATGAAGAATCTGGTGGAACCATCATCCACAAGCTTTGACCTGGCCCAGAAGAAGATCTTTGCGCTAATGGAGAATGACTCACTGCCCAGATTCATCCGCTCAGAGATCTATCAGGAGTTAGTGAAGTAGCAGTGTATCAGAGCTGTGCAGTGCACTCCTGGCATACCTTGGGCTTCACCCTCCGGTTTGCTGGTCCATTGTTTCTGCTGTTGCTTTTTGTAATGGGCCCTTTCAATTTGACTGTTGTTGCCAATCTGTCCTTTGTTTTACAGTCTGTAGACCTTCCGCACATCTTCTGCAAGTTAGAAATAGTACAAAAATTTGATCAAAATGTTTTCCCATGTAATTCATTTAATACCTTTTGAACGATGTGAGTAGTTGTAGAAAAACATCTCTAGATGAAGGCAGGTTAGCAACATATAAGATTATTGGTCTGTTGCCCACATGTCCCAAGTGAATTTGAGAGCAAAGTTTACACAAAGTTGGTAAAAAAAAAAGCCATATTGTAATACATCCAGAGGAAGGGTTATTTTTAGGCAGAGCAGTACCTTATATGTACCATCCGACTAAAAATAATCACAAAACAACTATTGGATTAGAGCCAAGGCTAATGCTACTCATCAAGAAGTTGACCAGCATAGGAGACAAAGTGTTCCCGATGAATGCCCTCTTCATGCTGATCATGATTCATGGTGTCTACACTCTAAAGACAACTCAAAGAGCTTCTGTGTAGACCTTTAGTAAAGCAGGAGGAAATTAATTTCTGACGGCAGCTGGATGCCATTAAAAGTAACCTTATTTAATATAAAGTAGGCACATTTCTTACTAATTTATGACCATGCGGAACACTTCAATTTTCCAAACACTAAAATGCACAGTAATGAAACCTTATAATATTCCATTAATTAAAATAGAACTGTTAATTTAGCATTTTCCAAAAAGCACATTTACAATACATGTAAACACATGTACACGTTCTAGTGGCCTGCAGAGACCGTCACAGTAAGTTATTTTCCGAAGGCAATACTTACCCAAATAGGGCCTGTAAGATAGGATTCCAAGCCCCAGGATAAGTATTTGTGAAGGAGACATGTCGTAAGGTTTCGGGAATGGGGTGAAAAGCTTACAGAGAGGTGTGATAGGAAATGGGTAGTTTCAAAAGTACAGGATGACCTAAATTATATCATATGGAGATGAGGCATAGTGGTTTTTGGACTTTTTGGGATAAAGGGGCCTTATGTGATAAGGTGGTTCTGAAAGTTCCAGGGAATGTAAATGGGGCTAGATGGATGACTACTCCAGGCGGGTCAGTATACATTTTAAAATCTGGGACAAAAAAATACTAATTTGCTTAGAGGATACTTTTTAACTTTTTCTTTAGAAGGAAATCATATTTAGAGGATGCAATTTACTCTTGTATTTAGCAACTATTTTTTTCTCTCATAAGTAAAAAGTACATAGCAATTTGACCTCAAAGCCCTGAGTGTAAGCAGAACATATCCCTAAGTTGTGAATATAAAGAAATAGGCCTTTATGGATAAGATAAAGACATGAAAAACCTAACACAAAATTAACCACTTCTTTCCCTACAGTAAAGAGGCGTAAGACCAATAACCTGAGACAATGAGGACATTTTCCGATAGGCAGCCATATCTTTGTGCTGCCGGGAATATTGTGATTGGTCAGAGGGGCCCACTCCATACATAGTGTCATCTCCTGAATCACGGAACACAAATGTACTATGTCCTGTCAAGTGTTAAACCTGGGTAGGTTTACACAGAGAACAGCTTGTACATGAGGGATCCTTTCTGTAAGGCAGGCACATGGGCTGAATAATTGTTTAACACAGTACTTTATATGGAAACTATGGAAATACCACTCAGATTGTCGTCTTATAGAGATGGAAAAAAGTAACTGCATACATTCCCTTTAGATGTTGTAAGAGTTCTCTGCTAGGACCAGATCAGTATGTGGAGGTGCATTGTTTGTCTTTGATTTATGAGTTTTTGTTAAATAAAATTGATACAATTTCTGTTACATAATGGCAATCATTAATTTTTGTCACATAAGAATATCAAACACTTGGCGCCACTAGTTCTTAGTGATTGGATTGGCTGCATTAAAGTAAATGTTGGTCCTGGCTAAAAATGGCTGTCTACATTTCTTATAGTCAACAACTGTTGATGAGAGATTGTTAGCAGGATTTATCCCCTTATCCCATTTCTGCCAACATTTATGACCTTAAAGGGAATCTGTTAGCACAAAAAGACTATTCAAACCAAGCAAAACAGTCGATGACATGAGTCACATGCCTAAAAAATTCCGTACTCCTTCCCATCTCCCTTTTTTCCAACTATCTTTGACCTCCCCTTGCTCCTTTAAAGCCAGAGATGTGAACCAAGGCAGAGGGAGATGAGAGGGATGCAAAACAAGTGGTTGGGAAAGTACCGTACATGCCAAAGGTGTACCTAGTTCCTGTGCTTTTTTTGAGCAGTCATTTTGTAGTGCCACATAACCTATAATTTTTTGGTCTTTTGAGTTACATGTAAATGAAGGTTCAAGTGTCTTGTGGATGTATCCAGACTAAGTGTAACTAAGTGTCCTGGTAAACTCTAATAAACCCATCTCTAGGCTGTTGATTGACATAGAGCTGAGAACCAGAGTGTGTGCATGCGCCAATCCAAATCAAGACTGGCACATGCAGAAACCAAAATGATTTAAACTTCCCTCACAAGGGCAAAAACATTGCATGTGCACCGGTTTTCATCTCTACCACTCAAGCAGCCTGTGGATGGCATTGTAGTGATCTCCTGCATCAATCAAATTAGCATTGTACCTTTGCTGAATTTAGTTCACTTCTTACTTATGGGACTCTTGCAGTCTCAGTTCTGGTGCCAAATTGTATTTGGTGTACAAAAAAAAATCCCACATCCGCAATTCACAGAATTTTTTTTTTATTGTAGGGAACTGTCCAATCAGACAGCAGGAAGCACGAAGTTTGCATAAAACATATTGAAGGACTAGCAAAACTAGAGAGAACATATTCATAAAGCCAAGATGTGAAGGGATTTAGGGAATCTGTAACAATTTCAAATCCAACAGCACAAAATAAATAGATGCAAACTAACAAGTAGAACATGAAATCATCATAGTTTAATGAGTGTATACAAACTAACAAAGCCTAGAACGTTTATGTCGTTCGCGTCTTACTTAGGCTTCTTTTACACATACCGTGTTTTTTGCGGTCTGTTATTGCGGGTCTTTTTTGTGGGCCATATTTCCGCAATTTTCAAGGTCTGCCATAATATCGGACCACAAAAAACTTGCGGATCGCCGTTTTCCAGGTTCCCAATACTATAGCAAAAGTATTGGGAGAAAAAAAACGGCAGTCCGCAAAACCGGATGCGACAGCGCACCGCAAAAACAAACTTCCGTTGATTTTCACTGGGGCTCATGTCCGAAAGCCGTGAAATATATCGAGCACACTCGAAATTTTTTCACGCCCGTAAATACGGCCCTCACGGCCTTACGGCATACGGCGCTCCTATGAATTTTTGCTGCCTGTTTTTGCAGCCCCATAGAAATGCATTGGGGCTGCAAAAACGGGCTGAATAAACACAGCAAGTGTAACACCAGCCTTACCCAAAAGTTCATAGTCCAATAAATGAAATGACCATTGGAGCTGATTTCTAATATAGAGCGGGACACCTTGGCAATAACAGAACATATAACCAATATGTTAATGCTTTTGCTTGGAATCATTTTATGGGACTTCTGCACAGCTCAATGACCTGCAAATTGAGACAGTGCGCTTCTATCTGGTTTATTTTTTGCAATATGTTACATGCTGTATTCTTGCTTTGTGGGAGAACTGGCAATTTAATGTTTCGTGCAAGTTGTCATAGATATCAGATAAATGACTATCCAGGTTCCTGTACCAAACCAAAAAAAAATACAAAAAAATTGAGTAAAGTACTTTTTATTGGATGACCTTGTATTATTTGCCCAGTAGACTATCACACTGCAGGAGAAGCCTAGAAATAAGAGATTTATGATGGCTGATCTATGGAAATGACTGAGCTCTATATAGATAGGATTACTCTCATGTCAGCCAACATGAGACACCTGTCCATTCAGCCATTGGGGTAAAATGATTACTATCCATTGCATTGAATGCAAGACAAGAGCCGGTGATTTACCGATCACCAGTGTATTGGTAGGCGACTTACTAAGTAGGGTGTAGAGCTATGGAAGATGGGCACTTGCCCTCCAAGGACCTAATGGTAACCAGTTGGGTTCCTTTTCACATTTGGTTCACTAATCCCATGCTTAAAAAGGTAGGATGGATGGTTAAACTCAGCGTAATAACCTTTGTCATTGATGTGGATGCTAAAATGCTTTTCTATGATTTTTCAGCCATTAAAAAAGGTCATCCATAGGATAGATTAGAAATATAACATCCTCTTATGAAGACTGTATGCTGACATTTATAGTGTCTCACTGCTTTTCCGCACCAAAAACACAAATGAAGCAACATTGTAATCTGCTCCATTTCCTACTGTCTGCACATTTGTCAACTGTCCTGGATTTCATGGAACTTCTGGGGTGAAAATAAGTGGGATTTATGTAAACACCACCTAAAATATCCCCTGAAATGTTGACAACTACGTTATCTGTAGGTTGGAAAGCAGAGGAAGCAGAGCAGCACAATAAGACTACACACTGGGTTTGTTTGTGGTCTGTAACCATAGAGAGATACGTAGGTTTGCCTTGGTGCTGGATACACAAAATGGTGGGATATTTTACATGTGCCCTTTCATTTCTTTGGATGCTATATGTTGCTTTAGTAAATATGAAGGATCATAGACTATTAAAGGGGTATTTCCATATTGCTTCCATCTTAAAGATTCTTAGAGTGCGACTTCTGGGCTCTCCACTGGTCCTGAGCATGAAGCCTCTTCAGCAATACTTCTGCATTGCTTCGCCCTCAGAGGTTTGCACAGCCACCCATTGCAGAGTGGCTCCATTCAGGACCCTCCATAGCATTGTGCAGCGAAAAACTGTGACTGGGAAGCAGCGCTGTTGCCCCTTTATTCTCCTAGAAGTCAAACCTCAGCAAATTCACATCCTAGCAGTCTGCCATCACTTTTTAAGGCCTCGTTCACACGTATGTGAAAACATGATACCGGCGTCATCAATGTTTTGCATCAGTGCGTCATCATTTTTACCATCAAGATTCTTCTAGTTTGCTATGTTAAATGTGGATGGCACACAGTTGGCACACAGATGCAATCTGTGTGATGTACGCATTTTTTACAGACCAACAGACTTATATTGGCCCTTTTATCCATACTGACAGAAAAAAATGGGCATATCTCCATGTGTTTTGTAAGAACACATGGTCCGTGAAAAACACTGACATGTGATGAGCACCATAGATTATAATGGGTAGAGCTGTATCTGGGAAAAAAACTGATACAACACGTACGTGCTACACAGACGTCTGAATGAGGCCTGAGATGGAATTACCCCTTTAACATTATTCCTACAAAAAATACCTTACCTGTGGGAATATTAAGTAGGAGGACACAGATTTTATTTCTACTGGTACAGGGACTTACAGAAAGATAGCAATGGAGCAGATATGTTGTCTCCTACATAATATATCAAAGCCGCTCTGTCGCTTTGCTTAACCCTGTCACACATGTCACACACACACACACACATATATATATATATATATATATATATATATATATATATATATATATATATATATGTATACACAGGGTGGGCAATTTATATGGATACTCCTGGGTGGGCCATGTATATGGATACACCTAAATAAAATGGGAATGGTTAGTGATATCAACTTTCTGCCTGTGGCACTTAGTATATGGGAGGGCTAAAGCATTTGAAGATGGGTGGTGACCATGGCAGCCATTTTGGAGTCGGCCATTTTGGATCCAACTTTATAAATGGGCCATTCAGGTGTATCCATATAAATGGCCCACCCTGTGTGTATATATATATATATATATATATATATATATATATATATATATATATATATATAAATAGGTGCACTTGAATGAAGATAATGATGAGCTTTTAAGCTTTCCTATAAGGATTCTATTGATTGGACTACCAGGACTGACAGAGACGATGGCCTCTGATAATATGTCTAGACGAGACCTCTAGCTGCACATCAGTATGGAGAATAAATGATATCAATGCTAAAAAAAAATGCAGAAAATGTCATACAGCTGGGCATTATGTCGCCTACTACAAGGGCATTTCGTTGTCATCCATATTTAGCAAATATCTAAAATACTGGAGAAGGCAATTTTAAATATGTCTTATAATTTTGAAATGACACTATTAATGGATCTATATAAGCCTGACAAGTCAGAGCTGATGAATATGTCAGGCCTTCACCACTTACCATGGAATACATACATTTGATCAGATGAGGATGACGATACATCACAGTCTATTTGATATATTCAATTCATCTTCAGACTAATTCAGGCAGCAGAAAATTATCAGTCACGCGTGTTTGTCTCCTTCTCTGTAAATCGCTTCATAGATTTCTAATATTTTGGACATTAGGAGACAACATTCAACACTTGACATTTAGAAGCGACGATTTAAGAGTCGGGCCTGTTTGCTTAGTAACCATGGAAGGGATGCGCTCACAGAACCGTGATAATAAATATCTACAATTAGGCGCCAGCAGTAAAGTGTTAGGCGCCCGTTGTCTAGGGACTGGATGGAACCAGCATGGATCATTACAGTCCATCATGTGCAGACTCCCATTATTATTTGGGTACAGATATACAAGCACACACTGTTACACAAGTTGATGCGTGAGTCCCTCTGAGGTACTTGGATACAAGTCGGAGAGGTTATAAACATTGCAGTCACGTATTGTGGCATGTTTCCTCTCTGAAGCCTCACTTCTTGGTTTAGAAACATTGCCAGGTTATTTCCTGGATAACAAAATGTTCCCCTCAAAATATCCATCTCTGTAAGCATACCTAAAAAGGTCTCAGAGAGGACTGAGAAGGACATTGATGATCCGCAATCATTGCCGTGTTATGTTTTCCTGTTACTAGGTAATTACTGAGAATCCCAAACGCACTATCTCGCCCACCCGTCCATTGCTCAGTGCGGAGTCTCTCATTTTTTTTGGTTTTTTTATGTGTCGTCCCTGACTTTCCAAACATTGCTTATTTCCTATTCCTCGGTGAGGCCTGCCATAAGTCATCTATTACCACATTTGTAATTGAAGTTATGGCCATGCATATGGTGGAATTACGGCTCAAATTGTATGGAGCCATACTGTTCATCACTGATTTCCTTCAGTTTGAGACATAAGGAATCAGAAAGGAAAGGGAAAACATATCATATCAGATTGCCTGTTAGGCCCCGTGCACAAGTTCAGTATGTGGTCAGTATTTTACCTCAGTATTTGTATTTGTAAGGCAAAACCGGGAGAAGAACAATGAGAGGAAAAGTATAATAGAAAAACACCACTTCTGTATCACCCACTCCTGGTGGTTTTGACTTACAAATTCTGAGGTAAAATACTGACCAAATACTGAACATGTGCATGAGGCCTGACAGAGATATTCACTCTTATACTTACATAACTTTGTGTGCCACACTCCAGCTTTCTCATACAAGTCTCTTCCCATCTTGGACACAGAATATTAAAAAAATGCTGGAGAAGATTCAGATGTGAATCGAAACATTGCTGTTTTATGTTTGATGTAATAAATGAGACGTTCCATTGAGGCCACCTTTTGCATGGGAGTACTGCAGTTCCTCTCTACCTTTTTGAGACCTCTGAGATCTGTACTCATCTTGAGATCGGGGCTCTTTATCGTGCCATTGAAAATTGAGAGGTGACTGCACATTCACGGCTCTTTATGGCAGTTGTATACCTGCTTGGGTGTGCCTAAAAATATCCGAAATAGGAATACCCTTTTAATAAAGCAGAAAAATATTTAGGCTATGTTCACACTTTGCGGTTTTTGCTGCGGATCCGCAGCGGATTTGCCGCTGCGGATCCGCAGCAGTTTTCCATGCAGGGTACAGTACAATGTTACCCTATGGAAAACAAAAACCGCTATGCCCACATTGCGGAAAATCCCTTTAAAAACCGCGCGGAATTGCTGCGGAAAAAAAGAAGGAGCATGTCACTTCTTTCTGCGGATTCCGCAGCGGTTTTCAACATGCACCAATAGGAAAGTGCTGTTGAAAACCCGCAAAGGAATTCGCAGATGAAAACGCAGGAAAATCCGCAGTGAAAACCGCAGCGGTTTTTGCACTGCGGTTTTTCCAAATCCGCTGCGGAAAAATCCGCAGCAAAATCTGCAAAGTGTGAACAAGCCCTTATAGTTTTCTATTGTATGACATGGCACAATTGAGATACATAATTGAGCACCGAATTCCCCAAGTAACATTTATTGGCAAATACACCCACCAAATAATCGATCCAATACAGCTAATATTGACGTGCAGCAATTTACTACTGAGGGTTTTTTCTATCTCTGCCGTCTCCTGGCGCAATGTGATGGTGATGTATTGCATATGAATTCATATTTCTCTTTGGATCTATCTGGCTAACATGATATACGTACACGCTATGTAACACTGCATGTGAAATAAATCTAAAAACTAGCCCTGTGTTTGTGTAATCAGTGCTCACAGGGGACCGCTCTGGTGCAGACAGGAGTGATTGATAAAGTGTGGTGCATCAGGTCGGTGTGTGTGCAGTAGATGGCTCCTGGTGTGTTTGGTGTATGAAGAGTCCCCATATGCCATCTGAGCCCGTCCAAATGATGCATCGATCACTACAAGGAATGCATACACTGAACTATATGTAGATCCTGCAAGAAATTGTTGCTTTGCAAATATCTCTGGAAGCTGATCAACCGTGGAAATACATGAGCCAGACAGCAAACAAGTCATTTACTAAAGAATATGGATTAACGGGCAACACAGACCTCACATGCATACTGTCCAAAGTCGGGCAGTGTGAACAGCACATGGATATTACTTTGTAGGTGACAATTAGCTACTTGCAGACGATTGCAGACTTTTTCCTTACATGTAGTTTGTTAGAAAAAGTCGAACATGATGGATGAAATGTATTCTCCTCAGATGACACACACAATACATCAGTTTGAATCAATTCCATCAAGATCACTTATTTGCAGTAGCCAAGATTTGTGTCTCTGTGTCCTTTACAAAACTTAATTCATAAAACTCTACTTTTTCAATGGACCTATAACTGGAATTTTAGGTTACGATCACACGCTCAGTGTTTGGTCAGTATTTTACATCAGTGTTTAAGCCAAAACCAGGTGAAGAACAATCAGAGGAAAAGTATAATAGAAACGCGTCACCACTTCTGTATTTATCACCCACTCCTGGTTTTGGCTTACAAATACTGACGTGAAATACTGACCATATACTGATAGTGTGACCATAGCCTTAAACTGAGTACCTCTTCAATGTAGCACTGCTCCATTGATTCAGGATCATTTTTCAGTCATCTTCTGTGTCCCATCACTCTGAAGTTATTCGTACTATTAATAAGGATGGATGTTATCTAGAAATGAGCAGATCAATCCATGGAGAATCGAATTTGAGTCAAGTTTCCTGAAATTGACAGTTCCACATGAATTCGAACATTTTGCATTCAAGATTTGCAAAAGCAAAAAGAAAGGCCAGCTGCCATTTTGGTATACAATTTTGGGTCTGTAAATGATAAAAAAAAAAACTAATACTCACTGCTCACCTCTTTGATCACCCTGCTACTTGCTGCCTGCCTCCGATCCTCTTCTTTCTGACATCGATTATATATTATTTATTATTTACAAGTCTATGGAAAAAATCATCCCGCGCTCAGATGACATTCCAGTGTGGTCCGATTTTCACACACTGACAGAATGGAAAAGGTGGACAACATTTCCATTTTATTTTTTCTCTACACTTCTGAGAAAAACTAATGCGACTCAGATCAAATTCTGATTAACCCTGTCATGACCCCACCTTTTTTCGGTTTTGCGTTTTCGTTTTTCGCTCAACTTCTTTCCCAAAAATATGGCCATGTGAGGGCTTACATGTGAGGGCTTATTTTTTGCAAGATGAGTTGGACTTTTGAGTGACACCATTGATTTTACCATGGCGTGTACTAGAAAACGGGAAAAAAATTCCAAGGGTGAGTGAAATTGCAAAAAAGTGCAATCCCACACTTGTTTTTTGTTTGGCATTTTTGCTATGCTCACTAAATGCTAAAATTGACCTGCCATTATGATTCTCCAGGTCATTACAAGTTCATAGACACCAA
Organism: Ranitomeya variabilis; assembly: GCF_051348905.1. Taxonomy (NCBI): domain Eukaryota; kingdom Metazoa; phylum Chordata; class Amphibia; order Anura; family Dendrobatidae; genus Ranitomeya; species Ranitomeya variabilis. The sequence goes on along the minus strand of NC_135239.1, from coordinate 68,083,616 downwards.
AGATGTCTAGGTTCTTTTTTTATCTAAGTGGTGAAAGAAAATTCTAAACTTTGCTAAAAAAAAAAAAAAAATGCGCAATTTTCCATTACCCGTGATCTCGGGTTGGGTGAGGGCTTATTTTTTGCGTGCCGAGGTGACAGTTTTAATGACACCATTTTGGTGCAGAGACATTCTTTTGAGCGCCCGTTATTGCATTTTAATGCAATGTTGCGACGACCAAAAAAAGGTAATTCTGGCGTTTTAAATTCTTTTCTCACAACGCCATTTAGCGATCAGGTTAATCCTTTTTTTTTTTGATAGATCGGGCGATTCTGAACCCGGCGATACCAAATATGTGCAGGTTTGATTTTTTTATTGTTTTATTTTGGAAGGGGCGAAAGGGGGGTGATTTAAACTTGTATTTATTTATTTTTTCTTTCCATATTTTTAAAACATTTTTTTTTACTTTTGCCATGCTTCAATAGCCTCCATGGGAGGCTAGAAGCTGGCACAACTCGATCGGCTCTGCTACATAGGAGCGATGCATAGATCGCTCCTATGTAGCTGAATTACTGCATTGCTATTTGCTCCGACTACAGCAATCTGGCATCAGCAACCATAGAGGTCTTCAGGTGACCTCTGGTTGTTATGGCAACGCTCCGATGTCCCACGATCATGTGACAGGGGTCACCGCTGCGCGCATTTCCAGCCCGATGACCGGAAGCACTTATTAAATGCCGATGTCAGAGTTTGACAGTGGCATTTAACTAGTTAATAGCAGTGGGTAGATCGCAATTTAACCCGCCGCTATTGCGGGCACATGTGAGCTGTACAAAACAACTGACATGTCCCGGCTTTGATGCGGGCTCACCGCCGGAACCCGCATCAAAGGAAGAGATGCGACCTCCACCGTACTAGTATGGCGGAGGTTGGGAAGGGGTTAAAATCTGATCAGAATAATTATACTGTTTTTCTTGGATGTGGAGAAAATCTTGGTTTAATACTACCCAAATCTGAAAAAAAATCACAGTGATGTACCTGCCAATTACCTTATATTATATTAGTAGGGAAAAACTAAATAAACCTATGTACAATCTGTAAGGCTATGTGCACACGATGCGGATTTGCTGCGGATCCGCAGTGGATTTTTCCACGCAGAAACTCTGCAGATCCGCACTGTGATGTACAGTATAATGTTATTCTATGGGGGTAAAAAATAGCTGTGCAGATGGAGCAGAAAGATCAGTGCGGAATTCCTGCGGATTTCAAAGAAGTGCATGTCACTTCTTTTGTGCTGATCTGAAGCGTTTCTGCACCCCTCCATGTTAAAATTCCACAGTGGCAAAAACCGCACAAAATCCGCACAAAATCCGCACAAAATCCGCATCAATTCCGCATAAAAACTGCACAAAATCCGCATAAAAACTGCGGCAAATCCGCGGCTGCGGATTCTGCCAGGACATGCGGATTTTGTGCACAAAATTCTGCACCTTTTTTCCTACGTATGCACATAGCCTAACAATCTGGTTAATATTGTTTAATTATGTAACTATGTAAAACATTTGTATTGCTAAAGCCTAATTCACACGTCTGTTTTAACGTATCTGTTCTATTGGTGTTTTTGTGAATGGAGTCGTCTGTTTCTGAGCTGGGTCACAGATAAGCCTCACCCATTCAAATCATTGGGTCTGTGACAAAAAAAAAGAAACCACACGGATGCACATCTATCATCCAACTGCTCTCCATTTTGTACTATTTCATGGTTTGGTTTTTTTGCAAATGAGAAAACTGACGCCACAATGGTAAATATAGACTCACAGGCCAAAATGGATGAAAATCAGATTAAGCTCACTGGTAAAAAAACAAAAAAACAAATTTCTCTCATATGCAAAATAATAATCTCTAAATGAGGCTTTAGGCATTGCAAATTATGTCTTTGGCTTAGCAATTGGGGAACCCAGGTTGACAGGTACATGGTACATTCTAATGATATGTAAAAAGAGAGAAACCCAGAGTAAGACACGTGGTCATGGTACTGCGAGTATGTACATTCAAAGGAGTGGATGAGAAGATAGCCAGCACAGGACCATCCAGTCCAGCTAGAAAAAGAGGGGAATCCTGACAGCCTACACATTGGCAGAACGAAAGATGTGCAGAAATTTACATTGAGCCCCGAAATCCCCTTTAAGAGAATGTCTGCTGGGAAATTAATCCTTTTTTAAATTAAGTGAGTTGCAACTAAATGCAGGATATTCTTACAGAAGCCTTATTGATCTTCAAATAAATCATGTCATGCCATCTCCAGACAATCTCATAGCTACACTTCAACCTTAATCTATACCAAATAGAAACATCAGCTCTTGGAGAAAAAGTACTCTCTTGACAAAAGAGAAAAACAGAAAACAAATAAATCACAAAAACAACCAAAGAGATACTCAAGGATCAGTACAAAAACAACCAAAGAGATACTCAAGGATCAGTACTTCATATATGGAAAAAACTAATGGAAAAAACTAATGGAAAAACACAACAAGCAAACAAAAAAAAACAAGAAAGTGATGGCTGCAAGTTGCTACTCCTATGACCTCATCTGATGAGGTGGATTTTAGTCTAACTCATAGGTCGTAGTGAGCAACATGGACCAAGGGTGTTGATGCAGAGGAGCTGGACTTGCTGGAAGGCATATGGATGAATGAGGACTAGTAGGGTGTGCAGGATGGAAGCTATGAAAGCAAAGCTGGAAGCACTAGATGCAGCTAAGCCAGATATGCAGATAGTATAGAAATGGTAGTGATGTATAAATAATTGGTATTTTGCTATAGGAGTTCAGTTACACACAGTTATAGCAAAGATGTATAGGCCAACTGAGAACTTGGTTTCAGAAATGCTATTACTCATAAGAATAGCAAAGTAGCAAATGTGGACAACATCAGGATAGCAACACAACGTTACACAGCAGAGCTGAGAGTGCAATAACACACAAGACTAGCTAGTCTGAGCTTGCAAGTAGTACATGGTTGTCGGATTGCAGAGTAGTCTAGTAGAGAAGATAGTAAACGCCAAGGGAAAGCAAAGTCAAGAGGAAGATAAGGCTAACTCTAGGAAAAGCACTGGTGCCATGGTCCTGCTTGGTGGTAGGCAGCCACCTGAATTGGCCATAAAAGGCCTTGGATTAAAACATTCGTATTCATTTCTGAGCTTCCAAGGTAAACTGGCATGAACTAGCAGAGAGGGAGCTGAACATGGGGAAAAAAGCAAGACCTGGCATAGACATGGAACAGATAAGTAACAAATACAATTTATTTTTCATAATTCAATTCAAGATACAATATAACAATTCGGTGGCTGACGTGAGTGACAAACATTTGCCCTCAGCCACTGTGCTCCCACATTGCTCCACCTAGTTTATAGGCCATGCACGTGTCCACATTTTTGGCCTCTTAATGTATCAGTGTGCACTAAATGCCTCTGACTCCAGCTAATGGCAATTGCTTAATTAGGACTATAGATGAGCGGATCTTTTGAAATTCAAATTCACTGATTATAAGATCTTACTACAGCAGAGAGAGTGAGAGGACCCCACTGATCGTAAGAGCTTGCACTCTATAGGAGAGAGGGAATACCCTGCCGACCATAAGAGCTTACAGTCTACAGGAAAGAGAGAAAGAGAAGACCTCACTGAATAAGATCTTACACTCTACAGGACAGAGAAAGAACCCTGCTGACCATAAGAGTTTACACTCTACAAGAAAGAGAGGACCTCACTGATCATAAGAGTTTACACTCTATAGGAGAGAGGGAGTACCCTGCTGACCATAAGAGCTTACACTCTATAGGGGAGAGAGAACCCTGCTGACCATAAGAGCTTACACTCTATAGGGGAGAGAGGACCTTGCTGACCATAAGAGTTTACACTCTACAAGAAAGAAAGGACCTCACTGATCATAAGAGCTTACACTCTATAGGAGAGAGGGAGTACCCTGCTAACCATTAGAGCTTACACGCTACAGGAGAGAGAGAGAGAGGACCCCGCTGACCATAAGATCTTACACTCTACAGGACAGAGAAAGAACCCTGCTGACCATAAGAGTTTATACTCTACAAGAAAGAGAGGACCTCACTGATCATAAGAGTTTACACTCTATAGGAGAGAGGGAGTACCCTGCTGACCATAAGAGCTTACAGTCTACAGGAAAGAGAGAAAGAGAAGGCCTCACTGAATAAGATCTTACACTCTACAGGACAGAGAAAGAACCCTGCTGACCATAAGAGTTTACACTCTACAAGAAAGAGAGGACCTCACTGATCATAAGAGTTTACACTCTATAGGAGAGAGGGAGTACCCTGCTGACCATAAGAGCTTACACTCTATAGGGGAGAGAGAACCCTGCTGACCATAAGAGCTTACACTCTATAGGGGAGAGAGGACCTTGCTGACCATAAGAGTTTACACTCTACAAGAAAGAGAGGACCTCACTGATCATAAGAGCTTACACTCTATAGGAGAGAGGGAGTACCCTGCTAACCATTAGAGCTTAGACGCTACAGGAGAGAGAGAGAGAGGACCCCGCTGACCATAAGAGCTTACACTCTACAGGAAAGAGAAAGAACCCTGCTGACCATAAGAGTTTACACTCTACAAGAAAGAGAGGACCTCACTGATCATAAGAACTTACACTCTATAGGAGAGAGGGAGTACCCTGCTGACCATAAGAGCTTACACTCTATAGGGGAGAGAGGACCCTGCTGACCATAAGAGCTTACACTCTATAGGAGAGAGAGGACCCCACTGACCATAAGAACTTACACTCTATAGGAGAGAGGGAGTACGCTGCTGACCATAAGAGCTTACACTCTATAGGGGAGAGGGAGGACTCTGCTAACCATTAGAGCTTACACGCTACAGGAGAGAGAGAGAGGACCCCGCTGACCATAAGAGCTTACACTCTACATGAGAGATAAAGAACCCTACTGACCATAAGAGCTTACACTCTATAGGGGAGAGGGAGTACCCTGCTGACCATAAGAGCTTACACTCTATAGGAGAGAGGGAGGACTCTGCTAACCATTAGAGCTTACACGCTACAGGAGAGAGAGAGGACCCCGCTGACCATAAGACCTTACACTCTACATGAGAGAGAGAGGACCCCGGTGACCATAAAAGCTTACACTCTACAGGAGAGAGAAAGAACCCTACTGACCATAAGACCTTACACTCTATAGGAGAGAGGGAGTACCCTGCTGACCATAAGATCTTACACTCTATAGGACAGAGGGAGTACCCTGCTGACCATAAGAGCTTACACTCTATGCGACAGAGGGAGTACCCTGCTGACCATAAGAGCTTACACTCTATAGGAGAGAGGAAGGGCCTTGCTGACCATAAGAGCTTACACTCTATAGGAGAGAGGAAGGGCTTGCTGACCATAAGAACTTACACTCTATAGGAAAGAGGGAGGACCATGCTAACCATATGAGTTTACACTCTACAAGAAAGAGAGAAAGAGAGGACCTCACTGATCATAAGAACTTACACTCTATAGGAGAGAGGGAGTACCCTGCTGACAATAAGAGCTTACACTCTACAGGACAGGAGAGAGAGAGAGAGGACCTGCTGACCATTCCCATACAACAAATGTAACAACAATGAAACAAATCACAAATATATCAGGTGCAGATTAGTCACACCTAGCATTAAAGAAAAAAGGTCAATAAAAAAGCCTAAAACTAAAATCACGAACACATTAAACATAAAAACTCAGGTCATAGTGATACTTTGCTACTAAAAAGCCTTGTTTGACAGTGATAGATGTAGTACCAAGTGACAGATCTGTCACAACCCTTTCCTATAGACCTTGCTCTGTCTTCTGTTGAGCATTTCAGAAACCGTATCTAAAGCTCATAAATAAAAAACACACTTTTGCTTGTTATTTTACCTACATACGGTAGTAGTCATCTTGCCAAGTCTTCATTTTACCTACTCTATCTCTTTATGTTAAAGATGATCAGTATGATGAGCTTGTGATCTAATCTTTTTTCTGCTTGCTGATCCCTTCAGATTGTCAGGTGAGATAATTAAGGAGATGTTCAGGTAGCAACAGAGTTTTCCCTGCATTGGCCTGCACCTCCACTGAATAATAATGACCAGCGTTCAACAACTTTTTCTTACGCATCTGCCTCGGCTTGGCAGGGCTTTACTATTTTCCCCTATGGTCGCTTCCCTATGTTGGGCTACACCCCGGATATACAAGTGGTCCACCATGCTCCCATGACATCATCTACCTGGGCCTGTGTAACTTTTCTGTATCCTGTCTGCCTGCGTCATTCAGTGCTCCAAGTCTTCACTTGACATGTGCCTTCCTTCTGCTTCCTTCTGTGCCCACCTGGACCTGAGGCTTAGAGGGTCCACCTCACAAAGTGAGCCTAAAGGTACTGTCACACTAAGCGACGCTGCAGCGATACAGACAACGATGCCGATCGCTGCAGCGTCGCTGTTTGATCGCTGGAGAGCTGTCACACAGACCGCTCTCCAGCGACCAACGATGCCGAGGTCCTCGGGTAACCAGGGTAAACATCGGGTTACTAAGCGCAGGGCCGCGCTTAGTAGCCTGATGTTTACCCTGGTTACCAGCGTAAAATGTAAAAAAACCAAACAGTACATACTTACATTCACGTCCCCCGGCATCCGCTTCCTGCACTGACTGAGCGCCGGCCCTAACAGCAGAGCGGTGACGTCACCGCTGTGCTATACTTTCACTTTCACTTTACGACGCTCAGTCAGTGTGGGAAGCGGACGCCGCGGGACGCGAAGGTGAGTATGTACTGTTTGTTTTTTTTACATTTTACACTGGTAACCAGGGTAAACATCGGGTTACTAAGCGCGGCCCTGCGCTTAGTAACCCGATATTTACCCTGTTTACCAGTGTAAAACATCGCTGGTATCGTTGCTTTTGGTGTCAAACACGACGATACACGCCAGTCTGACAACCAAATAAAGTTCTGAACTTTGTTCAACGACCAGCGATATCACAGCAGGATCCTGATCGCTGCTGCGTGTCAAACTAAACGATATCGCTAGCCAGGACGCTGCAACGTCACGGATCGCTAGCGATATCGTTTAGTGTGAAGGTACCTTAACTGTCTTGCAGATTATTACAAATTTGGATTTCCAAGGCTCATCAGATACAACAAAGGTTAAATAGATAGGATCAGCTGCTGATAGGAGCACATGCGGCACTCCTGGCAAGCAGCTCATTTTGTTGGAGGAAGTCTCAGCCAGCCAAATGTAGTATTATTTGGCAGGCATTTAGGTTAATATTAGTGATGAGCGAATATACTCGTTACTCGAGATTTCCCGAGCACACTCTGGAGTCCTCCGAGTATTTTTTAGTGCTCGGAGATTTCGTTTTTATTGCCGCAGCTGAATGATTTACATCTGTTAGCCAGCATAAGTACATGTGGGGATTCCCTAGCAACCAGGCAACCCCCACATGTACTTATGCTGGCTAACAGATGTAAATAATTCAGCTGCGGCAATGAAAACTAAATCTCCGAGCACTAAAAAAATACTTGGAGGACACCCGAGCATGCTCGGGAAAACTCGAGTAACGAGTATATTCACTCATCACTAGTAAATATCTGTACATATACTACCGAGATTGCTTGAGTCTACTGAAGTCTCTGATTTGGCTAATTTAGCCAAAAAGAGACCCTACTCTATGACATCAGTGTTCTTCAATGGGGCACTTGGAAAGGGATTGTCTTCATAAGATAACCCATTGATAATTTTTGTTTCCATCCAATCTGCCCAATTTCCAAGTACTAGATTGATAAACACCCTAAAAATCCTAAATTGATGCTTTCCACAATCCAATCCATCTAGCTGCTTGATCCAATGATTGAGTGTCAACATACATTTCCAATTCTGTCATCACTTACACAATTTAGTCTTGTTTCCATTAAGAAGTGACTAAGCATAGAGCTGGAGACATCCATATGGTAGACATTAGTCCACTCTACTGTGTCTGATGCGGTTATTTTAAAATGTTTATTTTAGGGACATTTTACTTAGATTTAACAGAATATGACAATATTAATCACGTCCCATGGTCATGCTATTTTAGGGGGATTATTACATGTCATTTGAGCTAAGGTTTTTAACCTTCTTTGGCCGTTGCCCAGAAAAAGCATGAGAGTCAGTTTCCCAAACCAAGCTGTAGGTTTTAATTAAAATGGTATTTCCTTGTATATTTTACTGTTGTCTGGTTGTTCAAGATGTTACAGTTTAATAATCTAAATAATTAGAGTATAAAGTACTGAGTGATCACGTACAGAGACCATGGTGACGATACAGGTTGATACAAGGACACTCGGAAGCCCAAAGGACTGCATTGCCTTCTGTAGGAAACAGCTGCCTTAAAACCTGACAGATGGTAAAGGGGCAGCTGAGGTGATGAAGGCTTTATGATTAGGAAACCATTTGCATTAAAGGTGGCACCTAGCAAGGCGTAGATAGTTAAGCTGTGTCTGCTAGGCTGAAGACAATCCAGGGCGCTCAGATCTCATCTGCTTGGATGACAACTCCACAGCTAAGTTACAATAAGACTGAGCACAACCACAGTGGCAAGCAGAATTTTACAAGCCGACACTCAAGAGCTATTGGTCACACTTTTCTGATATTGGCTATTGTCAATACTCTCTACATGAAATGGTTTATAACAAAAACACATCACCAACAGTCTCTATTATGCCAAGACAGAAGCCATCAATTTGAAAGACTTTTGGATACAGAATGGTTTCTCCCCAGCAGATGATGCCAACAATGAGTCCTTTTTTTTTTACTACATCAGTGTCACTGGAAAATGTAAGCATTACACAGTGCCTATTGAAGTTATCATGTCATTCATGTAATGGACAGACAAGTGGGATCCTTCCAAAACTATAACTAATAAAGGTCAATATTTAGCAGCAGAAAAGTGAGGATGAGCTACAGTATACAGTACATTTTTTCAATAAAAAAGGTATGCTGCCTCAAAAGAGTCTACACTTCTGTGGCTAACTTTGGTACAACATAAACCATTAAGTCGAGTGATTGACTGCGTTTGTCATGTGCATAGACTCAGACTGGCCCACTGGGGGATAAGTAAATTCCCTGGGTGACCCTCTGCATGAGTGGGTCCACCACCTGAGTTGGCTCCATACACTTGATGCACTATATACAGACATAGGCATCATCTCATCATTTATTAAATCAACTATACATTTTATTACATAGAAGCATTGACTAAAACAACATAAAAGAGCAGTAACAGATTATATAGCATTCTCCATCTCCAACCAATAATGTTTGCATGTAGCTGATGAGTGGTCCCCCAGAATCAGTTACTGGTGGGCTCTTGGAACCCTAGTCTGATACTACATGTGGGTAAACAAGTCATCATCACTGCACAGGGACGGACACTGACAGTTTGGGGCCCCTGTGCAAGAAACATGTCTGGGCCCCCCTTCTTTTACGGCGACAAAGCTACAGATATATATAGCCACACAAACATATATATCTTACATAGTTGCCTTTATTATGCATATTATCATCCCTTATTACACAGTGCCCTTTCTTGTTATGTACAGCTCAGTCCCTTACATATCGGATTATAGAGCACCCTGATATTTATAGAGTCCTCTCTTGTTAAATGTATAATGCAATGGCTGCAAATGGAGCATGGGAAAGCGTCTTTTCTAATGGAGGAGAATGATGGACTGGTCATTTGGTCACTGGCTGCTCCATCAGCAGTCATTTTATATCTAACAAGAGAGGATTATGTAATAAAAGAGGGACAACAAAAACAACAAGAAAACACGATGTAAGGGATAGCACTGTATATAGTAGCAGAGGAATCTATATAATAAGGGACCGTCCAAGACATATCTTGATAGGATGTTATGTAATAAGTGATGGTGTTATACATAATAGAATAGGAAACTATGTTACTATGAAATTAAGGATGGCGCTCTACATAATAAGTGAGTACACTATATACTAATTGACTGTGCTATACATAATAAGTGAGTACACTATATGCTAAGATACTGTGCTATACATAAGTGAGTACACTATATACTAAGAGACGGTGCTATATATAATAAGTGAGCACACTATATACTAATTGACTGTGCCATATATAAAAGAGTACACTATATACTAAGGGACTGTGCTATACATAATAACTGAGTACACTATATACTAAGGAACTATGTTATACATAATATCTGAGTACACTATATACAAAGGGACTGTGCTATACATAATAAGGCTACATTCCTGTATCTGTGTGCAGTGTCAGTGTGCTGCCCGCTTTTAAGTATGCATTGAGCTTGTCATATTCTGATCCTCAAAATCAGATCAGAACAGGACATTCTCTGACCCCCACAGATCTGATTCTGTGACTCTCACCAATTAACTTTAAAGCTATGTGCTCATGCTATGTTTTTGTTGAGGAAAATATGCAGATGAAAATCTGCATAATGACTAACGACTGGGCGAACATACACAACAAAAGGATATCAAAAACAAGGCAAAAAAATTATCTTACACAGCGTTCTTCCTGCCAACAGATTTCAATTTATTTCCCACCTTTCAATGTATTATAAAGTGTCATATGCACCCTACCCCCTCCTCTCCCACATCCCAATAAATGTTAAGTCCCTGATAGTGTCATATTGAAATGTGGGATGGGGAAGAGCAGGATCTTAGCACCCTCCTTCACCACCCCATTCATTTTATATCCATATCATACATCTTCCTTCCCCTCCACTTGATCATAAGTCCATTATGTCTCCCTTACTCCCATTCCAATCCCCATCCCTCATTGTCATCTTCCCTACCCCCTCATTATCCTCTTCCCCACATCCCTCATTGTCCACTCACCCCATCCCTTCATTGTCCTCTCCCTCATCCCCATATTGTCCTCTCACACATCCCATAATTATCCTCTCCCCATATCCCATCATTGTCCTCTCCCCACTCCATCATTGCCTTCTCTCCCACCCCATCATTGTCCTCTCCTCCACATCCCTCATGATCTTATCCCCCACATCCATCATTGTCCTTTCCCCACCTCATCATTGTCCTTTGTCTACCCCATCATAGTCCTCTCCTCCACTGCCATCATTGCCTTCTCCCTCACATCCACCCATTGTCCTCTCCTCCACATCATCTTATTGCTTCTCCCCACATCCCCTCATTGTCCTCTCCCCCACATCCCCACATTGTCTTCTCCTCACATCCCCATCATTTTTCTCTCCCCCACATCTCCATCATTGTCCTCTCCCCCACTCCCATCATTGTCCTCTCCCTCACATCACCTAATTGTCCTCTTTCAAACATCCCCTCATTGTCCACTCGCACCACTTCTTCATTGACCTCTCCGTCACATCCCTCATTTTCCTCTCCCCCACATCCCTGTCATTGTTCTCTCCCTCACATCTCCGACATTGTCCTCTCCCCCACATCCATCATAGTCCTCTCCCCAGCTCCATTATTGCCCTCTTCCCCACTCCCATCATTGTCCGCTCCCTACTCCCATCAATGTCCTTTCCTCCACTCCCATGCTTGTCCCCTCATCCACATCCCCTCATTGTACTTTTCCCCACATCCCCTCATTGTCCACTCACCCCACCCCTTCATTGTCCTCTCCCTCACATACCTCATTGTCCTCTGCCCCACTCCCTCATTGTCCTTTCCCATACATCGCATAATTGTCCTCTCCCTCACATCCCATTATTGTCCTTTTCCCACACCCTTTATTGTCTTCTCTCCCAGCCCCATCATTCTCCTCTCCCCACTCCATTATTGTCCTCTCTCCACTCCCATCATTTTCCTCTTCCTACAGCCATCATTGAACTCTCCTTAATATCCCCTCATTGTCCTCTCCACCACAACCCCATCATTACCCTCTCCCCCACATTCCCTCATTCTCCTCTCTTCCACATCTCAATCATTGTCCTCTCCCCCACATCCATTATTGTCCTCATCACCATTCCGATCATTGTCCTCTCACCCACATCCCCTTATTGTCCTCTTCCTCACATCCCTTTATTGTCTTCTCCCCCACATCCCCTCATTGTCCTCTCCACCTCATCCCCACCACTATAGTCTCCACACATCCCATAATTGTCCTCTCCCCATTCCCATCATTATCCTCTCCCTCACCTCATCATTGTCCTCTCCCCCACTCCCATTACTGTCCTCTCCCTCACATCCTCTCATTGTCCTTTCCCCCACCCACATCCCCTCATTGTATTCTCCCCACATCCCCTCGTTGTCTTCTACCCCACATCCCCTCATTGTCCTTTCCTTCACATCCCCTTATTGTCCTTTAGTTCACCCAGTGGCGTAGGAAGGGGGGTGCGGGGGGGGCGGGCCGCCCCGGGCGGCACAATGCCGGGGGCGGCTCCGACCCAGAGAGGAGGAGGAAGAAAAAAAAAAAAAAAAGAGAGACGCGGGCCCTTTAAATCTTCGGGCGGCGCCGACCGCCGCCACGACCAGGCCCCCCCCTCCCGGTGCCAGCGCTGGCATTGGGCCCCCCTTTAATACTCACCTCTCCTGGTTCCTGCAGCGTCTTCACCGCTCTCTGACTCTGCGACGTCTCAGGGCAGAGGGTGCGATGACGTCATCACTGCGCGCTCAGCCTCTCTGTCCTGAGCGTTGCAGAGCCGGAGAGACGCTGAGTGCACGGGACCTGCACTGGGAACGGGAGAGGTGAGGATTTTACTTTTTTTTTTTTTTTTTCTTTATGTCTGACTCAGACAGACTGGGGGCAATATGCTGGAGACACACTGGGGGTAATATGCTGGAGACACACTGGGGGCAATATGCTGGAGACAGACTGGGGGCAATATGCTGGAGACAGACTGGGGGCAATATGCTGGAGACAGACTGGGGGCAATATGCTGGAGACAGACTGGGGGCAATATGCTGGAGACACACTGGGGGCAATATGCTGGAGACAGACTGGGGGCAATGCTGGACAGACTGGGGGCAATGCTGGACACACTGGGGGCAATGCTGGACACACTGGGGGCAATGCTGGACACTGGGGCAGATTGCTGGACACACTGGAGGCAATGCTGGACACTGGGGCAGATTGCTGGACACACTGGGTGCAATGCTGGACACTGGGGCAGATTGCTGGACACACTGGGGGCAATGCTGGACACTGGGGCAGATTGCTGGACATTGGGGGCAATGCTGGACATTGGGGGCAATGCTGGACACTGGGGCAATGCTGGACACTGGGGCAATGCTGGACACTGGGGCAGATTGCTGGACGCACTGGGGGCAGATTGCTGGACGCACTGGGGGCAGATTGCTGGACATACTGGGGGCAATGCTGGACACACTGGGGGCAATGCTGGACACGGGCAATGCTGGACACACTGGGGGCAATGCTGGACACTGAGGCAGTTTGCTGGACACACTGGGAGCAATGCTGGACACTGGGGCAGATTGCTGGACACACTGGGGGGCAATGCTGGACACTGGGGCAGATTGCTGGACACACTGGGGGCAATGCTGGACACTGGGGCAGATTGCTGGACACACTGGGGGCAATGCTGGACACTGGGGCAGATTGCTGGACACACTGGGGGCAGATTGCTGGACACACTGGGGGCAATGCTGGACGCACTGGGGCAGATTGCTGGACGCACTGGGGGCAGATTGCTGGACGCACTGGGGGCAGATTGCTGGACGCACTGGGGGCAGATTGCTGGACGCACTGGGGGCAGATTGCTGGACACACTGGGGGCAATGCTGGACACACTGGGGGCAATGCTGGACACACTGGGGCAATGCTGGACACACTGGGGGCAATGCTGGACACTGAGGCAGTTTGCTGGACACACTGGGGGCAATGCTGGACACTGGGGCAGATTGCTGGACACACTGGGGGCAATGCTGCACACTGGGGCAGATTGAGGGACACTGGGGGCAATGCTGGACACTGGGGCAGATTGCTGGACACACTGGGGGCAATGCTGGACACTGGGGCAGATTGCTGGACACACTGGGGGCAATGCTGGACACTGGGGCAGATTGCTGGACACATTGGGGGCAATGCTGGACACTGGGGCAGATTGCTGGACGCACTGGGGGCAGATTGCTGGACACACTGGGGGCAGATTGCTGGACGCACTGGGGGCAGATTGCTGGACGCACTGGGGGCAGATTGCTGGACGCACTGGGGGCAGATTGCTGGACACACTGGGGGCAATGCTGGACACACTGGGGGCAATGCTGGACACTGGGGCAATGCTGGACACTGAGGCAGTTTGCTGGACACACTGGGGGCAATGCTGGACACTGGGGCAAATTGCTGGACACACTGGGGGCAATGCTGCACACTGGGGCAGCTTGCTGGACACACTGGGGGCAATGCTGGACACTGGGGCAGATTGCTGGACACACTGGGGGCAATGCTGGACACTGGGGCAGATTGCTGGACACACTGGGGGCAATGCTGGACACTGGGGCAGATTGCTGGACACATTGGGGGCAATGCTGGACACTGGGGCAGATTGCTGGACACACTGGGGGCAATGCTGGACACTGGGGCAGATTGCTGGACACACTGGGGGCAATGCTGGACACTGGGGCAGATTGCTGGACACATTGGGGGCAATGCTGGACACTGGGGCAGATTGCTGGACACACTGGGGGCAATGCTGGACACTGGGGCAGATTGCTGGACACACTAAGGCAATGCTGGACACACTGGGGCAATGCTGGACACTGCGCCTGTGCGGCCGCCCTGCTTGTGAATCCCAGCCCCGCACTCTGCATAATGCATAACACACTGTGGGGCTGGGATTACCAAGGTGGGTGGCCGCACAGGCGCAGTCTGCAGGCCTGGCTGTGACGTCAGACGGCCAGAGCTCTCTGCGCCTGCACCAAACAGCAATACACAGTGCAGGCACCGGATTTCATGGGTAGACAGTGCTGAGGGGGCGGTGCCCGGCGTTGAGTGACGGCAATGGGGGGGGGGGGGGGGGCGCCAAACTCGGAATCAGCCCCGGGCGGCAAAAGCTCTAGCTACGCCAGTGAGTTCACCCCTTTCACTGTCCTCTGCCCCAACCCATCATTGCCCTCTCCCCACTCCCATCATAGTCCTCTCCCTGCTCGCATCATTGTCCTCTCCCAACTCCAATCATTATCTCCCCACTCCCATCATTGTTGTCTCCCTATTCCCATCATTTTTCTCTCCCTACTCCCACCATTGTCCTCTCCCCAACCCCATCATTGCCCTTTCCACACTCCCATCATTGTCTTCTTCCCATCCCTATCATTATCCTCTCCCCACTCCCATCATTGTCTTCTTCCCCACTCCCATCATTGTTCTCTCCCCAACTCCCGTCATTGTCCTCTCCCACTCCCACAGTTGTCCTCCCCCCACCCCATCATTGTTCTCTCCCCACTGTATTGGAAAAGAAAACACACTCACCTTTCTGTCCGTTCCACTGCAGCATCACTTCTTTCTTCATCGCCAGCAACTTTCTAAATTACACAAACGCACTTAATGCTGACGTCATCAAACCGTGCAAGCCTGTGTCACTGAAAAAGTGCCAGGCAGGAAGCTATTAACGGAATCATGCAGCTCTGCTGCCATTTTCTCCTGTATGCAGATGAACTGCAGGATCGCACACAGCCCAGCACGCCGAACATAATGAGAGCAATATGACTATGGAGCCTAGGGCACCAAGTAAGAGGCCAGATGGTCCCTATTATTAGTTCCCTGCAAGGGCCCCCCTTCACCTCTGGACACCAGTTTGAGGTCTGAGAGTAGCTTTAGAGCAACAGGGAATTTAACATATACAGTAAGTTATTTTCTTCTTTTACCGCATTCCCTTATCTTTAATTAATTTTTGGTTTATTTCTGTTCTCAGAAAACCCCTTTAAAAAGTTCCCATGTAAAAGGAATTGCCCTAATACTTACTTGAAAAAAAAGTCACTTGAATAAATGGTAAAACATTTGCTTAGTTGCTAAATAAGTC
Source organism: Ranitomeya variabilis (assembly GCF_051348905.1). NCBI lineage: Eukaryota > Metazoa > Chordata > Amphibia > Anura > Dendrobatidae > Ranitomeya > Ranitomeya variabilis. Next base: position 68,067,590 of record NC_135239.1, on the reverse strand, counting down.
AAGATTTTACTTTATGAATTAAACATACAGTGTTACGGAGCTCACATGGTTTTACTTGTCTTGTCTTGCGTCATTTGGACAATGAATCCCTGACATCCCAATACTAAATGATACATGTCACACTGTGAGGAGTCTAGAAATTAGAAATAAGGAAAAAAAATTGCCCAGATATATCAATATTAGTAGATTTTAGAAGTCATAGAAGTCCCCAATTATTTACTTTTTACTTTAATCTCTACAAAACCTAGAAATCCTGAGGACACATTCTTAATATCTATGTAAAAATAAATGGATGGATGAATAGATAGATAGATAGATAGATAGATAGATAGATAGATAGATAGATAGATAGATAGATAGATATGGGTATCAGAACACTGATGCATTTCGGAATAAGATTCCTATGATTAAGGCATCTTATTCTGAAATGCGTAAAATATTTTGACACTTATTTTTAATGTTATGTAATGGATCTACAATACAGAATGTATTTAAGGAGCACAGAGTGTACACTTTTCTTCAGTATAGCTGAATATGGATCCTGTTTTTATATGAGGATTTCTTTAGCACCTTTAATAAAGCACAAGTGTATGGCTATGACAGAAATATCATTGCCATCTATGCCTCCAATAATATGCTATGCTTGACAACAAAAAAATTGCATGCAATGTATCTTAATCAAGCATAAAATGTTTTCATCACTGTCTCAAAAACCTACTATCTTGTCAGCGTTGTCAAAAGATAATATCAGAGCAAACATCAAAACCACAAAAGTCAACAATAGTATTCTGGGTTTGTGAATAGGAAACATCTTTATTTCTAGTAACACAATAAATAGTCTCAAATCCAGCAACATATGGCAATACTCTGGCACAGAATATAGAAGATTGCTGTTCACATCATGTACTGAATACTGACATTACAGAAGAGCTAAACACAAATGTTATAAGGAACATATGTACAGTCATCACAGGGATCATCAGAGAAATACCCCGGCATGATCTGAACTGCCGTATTATTTTTATGGCATCCCGCTAGTGCCAGGCGTCATAATGATGTACTATTTATAAGCAATATTCCCACAAATTACCCCCGATATGGACATATTCGGGCATATTTGAGTTTATTGTTTCGGGAACACAATGATGTTGGCTGATTGTGAATGCCAATAAATTACAGGGTTATTGCCAGCGTTCTCGTAAGTACAGTATGATCGTCTGTCCAATATGCAGCAAGTCCCTTCTTTATACTAGATGAAAAGAACCAAGACTTTCACATTCTTCTAAAATTACATTTAATTGGGTGATACAATAATATTGGCACTGCCCCTTCATGTGACGTTGACAATCATAATTCCACTGGAGATTAAAATAGAGTATTCCCATATCTTAATGCTGCCCATGATATTTAGAATGTCAGTGCAGATAGGATTAGATGGGATAGGACCCTATTAACCACATAGTCCATTATGAGCCAGTAGATGTTGTACTTCTTCATGTTGACTCTTTATCTGTACATTGTGCCTATGACTAATATTCGAGTCACTCAGTGGTGTAGAATGGGAGTGGGCACAGGGGCAGCTACCCTTGGTTCAAAATTCATGGGGGCACTAAATTTTAAAAGACAAAAAAGAAAGTACTACCCCTAAGAACTAGTGTGACTAGAACTGAAGAGCTAGGGCATTACTCATTCCCAGTATGTTTTACCCGTGCTCCGGTCGCTGGGAAAGTACCACTTTCAATGGTATTGGCTTCAACAAGATGCTTATATAGTTGGATCCTGTGGTAGAACAAGGAGCCAGAAGAGCTCCCCGCCTCATCATTCTCCATCTTGTAAGTCACAGGCATCTTTAGGACTATGGCCTACAAGACAGCAGTATCCTGGTGCAGGTGGTGCAATGACATTACTGCATTGCTCCTTCTGTTTGCAGGGGAAGAGAAAACTTTGTTGCTCTGAATAGGTGAGTATAAACCTACATTTTCTGCAGGGGCATTAATACTTTTATTAATTAAGAGGACATCATTCAATTTTACTTTAGGGTAAAGGGGGCAATCATTAATTGTTTTAAGGGGGCACTATTTGCTTTGAGAGAGTGCAAAGGCGACACAATACTTGAGACGTAGGAAGTATCTACTCGTAGTTTCGGGGAATGGGGTAGAAATTTAATTTTAGACCGGAATAAAATGTCTTTATTGTTTTATTATATTCCTTTCTCAATAAGTAATGTTACAAATACTGTACAGTCACATATGGCCACCAGTCAGTTGCATATGATACATGAAAATCTGTGTCAATGTTCCAGAAATTTAACCTTTTTTGACTTATAGTAAAATATAAATAACCTGATCTGGTCTGGCTGAAATAAATGTTTCCATCTCTCTTTGTTTAATAGCTTATTTATTCCTCTCCTTATACAGTTACTTAGTTAGCCTGAGACATGTAAGCACAGGAACAATATATCCCCGTATACCGTCTCTATAATATAACACTATTTACACCATATAGTTTATTTGGAAATCACAAACATGCACAGGTTTTCACGTTCCCAGGCAGATACATGCTCGTAACACTATTAAACTAAAGGATTGCTCCCTGCCATCACCAGCAATGGTTGCCAGCAGTCACCACTATCCTTGTTCTGCCTTTATCCTTTGCATTGTTCGTTGACCCATTAGAACGATTCTCTTCATCTTAACACCAATAAATTATAAAATGCATTGCAAAAAAAACGAAATAAAGCTCCAAATGTCCTTAGAAAATGCAAATGATTGCAATTAAGTTAAAAACATTGTCAAAATAAATATCTGTAATAAAAATAAATGCAGTGTTGCCTGCTTCAGTCAGTAGTTTCTAGCTCCCATCTATCAATATATGACACTGTAAATACAGCAAAAAAATATCGCCATCTATTGGCTTCCTTGGACTAGAGAAAGTTGAACATCAATGCTATTGATCCGGACCTTGTCTCCTCCATTTAGGGGGAAAACTTTCGTACAACCTCAAACATTTACAATTAAAAAAAAATAATTCACGTCACGTTCTGCCGGCTGATGTAAAATGGATCTATATAGCATCATATCCTGTCTGAGATAGCTTCAGTAAGTCCTTCATAAAGAAGGCACCATAACTCTTTCAGAAGTATCACCTGAGAATATTGTATTAGACATACTTAACCCATTTGACAGTGAGTGCCTAGTCTGTACAACATTGCACGGGTCTGAATAATTCTTCAAGCTCAACCCCCAACAGAACAGAAATGCATGCAAGACACACACATCTAATAAATAAGAGGAGCAGACTCAGGACCGGATCTGAGCCATGGTAGAATATAGATAAGACAAGAGCACATAGACAATCAGTTCTTAGCTGCGGCCATGCACAGTCTGCGTCTTAGGCGCACTGAGGAATGAAGGGGTTGCTGTCAGTGCTAAGACTTTTCATCTTCTTACTACTTCCACCACTGGTCAACTGGGAAAGGTCCAGGTAGAAATGTGACTTGAGAAAGCGTCGGTAGGAATCCTTCTCCATCAGGATAAATATTTTGTGCTGGGCCTGGTCAAAAGTAGAATGTGTTGGGTGAGGAATATTCTTGATTGTCTCTTCTCGAGTAATTGAATCTAAGTTGACCTGAAAAAAGTTAAAGAAGGAACATATGTAAGAAGCTATATAACCTCAAAAAGTCTACAGAATTGCTTTCAAACGTAACAATGAAATATTAGCTTGATACATCTACTATTATATATCAGATGTAATAGATACATCAACTTGGCTACATGGTAAAAACAAAACACTCAAATAATTGTTGATAAAATTAATGTAGTTGCGTATTCTACAACCTTCATCCCACTCCAGATGTATTACTAAACTGTTGGGTAAAGTTATGCTGCACTAAAAGGATTAAAATACTTCAAAGCTTCTTTGGAGTTAAGGGTATTATTACTACTTTATCATCAAGTTCCATAGGTAAATAAAATATATGTAGGCCACTTACTTCTCTGGAAGCCTCGACAGAAATAAAGTCATCATAGATTTTTTGCGCTTTGCTTGAAAGTTTTGATGTTGATTTTGATTTTTTGTAATTTTCACATGCTAGCCAAAAATCAAGGTTTTCTTCACTGTATTCTGATTGAAGGAAGGACCGAAAAGCCACTGTACCACCTAAACATAACATTGGTTCTGTTAGAAGATGAAGGAAACAATTTTCTAAAATCTCTAAACACCACAGTTCTATTCTTTAACAGTGTCCTTCAGATGCTACAAGAAGTGGAAGAACAAACACTACTTAACACATCCTGAAGTACAGAAAATCTTAAAACAAATTACCCAAATGAAAATATGTTTTATGAGATGACAGTATTAGACTGCTTCTCGAGTATCTTGACCTTCAGTGTACAGTATGAAATAAACAGACTGAAAAAAGAGGGCTCATCCGGTGGCGCTCACCATATGTCTAATATCTCAACATTTGACTCAAGTATCATGGGTCAGGAGGGGGCAAAAATCTTTAAATCTGGGAACTAAGATGCAGTTCAACTAACAAATCAATTAAACTCTTTCCGTCTCAGGGGATTAGAAACATCACTCATTGTCTTGTATTACAGCCAAACCAAGGACATTTCAGACAAGAAGTGACTTCATGCTGACGTCATTGAGGTCTGATATACAGAGGACAATATCTCTAGGACAGTCGCGTTTCTCACATTCCATCCATTTGGGTTTTCTTAGCTGACTCAAGTCACGTATACCAAACTACTGGATATGGAAGGGCCTATATGACATCTTTCTTAGCATCAAGTTCACAATTTAGTTTCCATGTTGGCTCTCCAGACATAATTGAACTTTAATTGTAGCCCATATCTAATGAAGGATGTAGCATGTTGTTAGATTATATATGATACCTTATAAAACACTACTGCTCTAATTTCTGTTAAGATCTATAATTCAATTACTAGACTCTAAAGCACCCTATGATTGCTGGAAGAAATGTATAGAGGCACTCTTTTGGCTTTCATTGGCCATTACAAAGGATGATCCAATACTCTTTCTCTCTTGAATGTGAGTGAAAGACAATTGGGAGCCATATAAATACTGATATAAAAAAAGTGCCTCTGACCTTCGGTTCTAGCGATCAGTGTCTGATAATTAGCATATTAATTTCTCCTGATTTGCTAATATTGTTATACTTTAACCGCTGATTACTTACAATCACTGTTAATCAGATTTTCCAAACACTCGGCCCATTTCTTAACTTCTTCTTGAGTTAGCCTGGAGAAACAGAGAAACATATAGTCTATAACCTTTGAAATATATCTAACCTGCATACCACATTAACAGAGATCTCTGTGCAGATTATACCCTATGTGCAAGCCAGCGCAAACAGAAAGCTTCTACCTTTGACCCATTATTAGCATTATGGTTTCTAATCAATACCCACATTTTTCATATATTGTAAATTTTCCCTTTTAGTGTACAACTATAGGAAGGTGTGCAAATCATTGTGGTTCTAAGGGTATTTAATGTGTAATTTAAACTGTCATATTGAACATGCAGTCTGATCAGAAATCAGAATGCTATAGAGCAGGAATAGTACTGTAGACTGATATATAGTACTGAGACTGATATATAGTACTGTAGACTAATATATAGTACAGAGACTGATATATAGTACCATAGACTGATATATACGCAGGATTGTGCAAAAAGATTCCATATAAGTTGCCCTTTATCCTATAAAATCCTTGTTCACTAAAGACTAGAAGTCTAAATCTAAGGTTGACAGCAATCTCTGTATATACACTTATCCCAGGAAGGCTGTCAATTACTATTAAGACTGCCCACTGGACTCCTACGTCTACAATGAACAAGAATTTTAATGGATGTAGTGCAAGTTATACTGAATCTTTTCCCACAAAACTATGTATTAATCTCTCACGTAATCTCCGGTCCTCCCAAGACCTCCTTCTCTCCTCCACACTTATTCGCTCCTTATCCAATCGCCTCCAAGACTTCACCCGAATATCCCCCATCCTCTGGAACTCTCTGCCCCAACACGTCCGACTATCAACCACAGTCGGATCCTTCAGACGGAACCTGAAAACTCATCTCTTCAGGAAAGCCTACAGCCTGCACTGACACCGCTGCCGCCTCATCACTATCGAAGCTACCGCCTCACCAACACCGGAGCTCCTGCAACCCCCAACCTACTGTCTCCTTCCCCATAATCCTGTAGAATGTAAGCCCGCAAGGGCAGGGTCCTCGCCCCTCTGTACCAGTCCGTCATTGTTAGTTTGTTTACTGTAAGTGATATCTGTAACTTGTATGTAACCCCTTCTCATGTACAGCACCATGGAATCAATGGTGCTATATAAATAAATAATAATAATCTCTTCATCTCCTTCCATAGTATTTAAAAGCTAACACGTTTCCTTTATGTTTATTCCATTTATGGTCTGAAATAATTGTCCTGGTTCTGCTTGCTGATGATTGCAAAGCCTCTCGGACTTAGTTTTCTGGCATACAGCATGCCACACGCAGGTCATCATGAATTAGACAAGCTGTGACGACATGCCTCCATTCCACCCTGTTCCATCTCAGTTCTGCCTATTTTGGCGGAACTGGACAAAACCGAAGTGAAACAGTCATAAGTAGAGATGAGCGAATATCTTCAGCTCCCTCCTTATTCGGCAAGCTATAGCGCTTAATGAATATGCTGCATCAGGAACCCGGCTAACCGGTGCGCGCTGATAGTCAGCTGTTCCGAGCCACAGCGGCATGTATCGCGGCTGTGTGACAGTCACAACAAACAGGCTCTCCTTACATGTGTGGTAACTGTCACACAGCCGTGACACATGCCGCTGTGGCTCGGAACAGCTGATTATTGGAGCGCTCCAGTTAGCCAGGTTCCTGAGGCAGCATCTACGGTAAGCGCTCTAGCTTGCCGAATAACGATATTCGCTCATCTCTAGTCATAAGTCCCAAGATCTTTGTGCAAACTCTGGTTGTGCAAACATTTTGCTACCTATTAAAGTGTTTTATACCAGAATTATGTTGAAAACACTTTGATGAATCAGAGCCTAAATTTACTGTTATTTCACTTGGGGTTCCTTCAGGCATCAGTGATGTTTTTTTGCATTCAAAAAATGGTCCGAGTTTTATCAATGTTTTTGATCAATAATTGGTTAGTGTGAGTTTCATCAGTTTCCTTGTGTGAAAACAATGGAGGTTTCTCAAGCTTCTTCTATCAAACAGTCCATGAAAAACGGACAACACTTAGATGTATCTGAGTAAAATATGATTTTTTTCACGGACCCGTAGACTTGCATTGGCGAGTTTTATCAAAATATGACTCTGGGATTTTCTGAGGACAATTCAGTCCACAAAAATACACAGACATGTGAACTGCCCCGTAGACTATGATAGGTACGAGTTATATCTGTGAAAAGCACAGATGAAACTCGTACCTGAAAAACTGAATGAGCCCTGTTTCTGAGCTTTGAGGTGCATGAATTTACATGTGTGGGTGCTGTTTTCAAGCGGCCACAAAATGCTGTAATCACTTGGGGAATAATCGCGGTGGACGCTAATCTACAATCAGTAATATCAAGTCACATTTCCCCAGGAGAAAAAGATTGAATGTCATATGTAGTGAGATGCGTAGACATGTACATATCCTACATCCATTTTTTAATCCCCATAGTTAACTTGTTGTATATGGTGATTTTACTCCAGGATCCTGACAATTTAATATGAATTCATCTTCTCCGGTATCGGCAGCCCTGGCTGAGCGTGCACTAATAGAGTATTACAGAACAGCCCGCACCAGATGATTATCTCACCAGCTGCCCCGAGATGTGATTAGTAAACAGTTCTCCTTATTATACTTTGCCGAGATGGATTTCCCTTCTCTAGAATTGCACAGAGCCATCCATTAGCAATTAATCTATGGATAATTGGCAATTATTATTTAATTAGTGGGAAGCCTAACTACACACAAGGGACAGGATGATCTTACCTCTGACAACCAGGTTTGTCTTTCTTCACAAACGTGCCGTTATCACAACTATCAGTTTTCTGTAGGAGGAATCCAAGTCGATGCTTCATATCTTTGGCACTGTTAGGGAATAAAGAAATTGTGTAAATAGTCATCCATTCTATTTCATGTAACGATGACCAATTCTACAAAATTCTCAGGCGTACATGACACCGGACAGTCAGGGCCTTTCCAATAGGAGAATACAATATTAGCAATGAGTTCCTAAAGTTTCAATTATTTGTGACAATGTATTCCCTTTCATGTATTTATTTTACTAGCTTTTTTTTTTTTGCTTGTTTTTTATACATGTGTTTTTTTATAGGCTTTTATTTTTTATAGAGTAGGCTATGGGAAAACGCGGAAAAAAATGATACGCTTAGAGTATGCTGTATTTGGAAAAAAATGGCAAGGACTTAAAAAACGCATAAAAAAAATAAAAAATGCATTGCATGTGAAAGGCACCTTGTAGGATTGCTGTCAAATTGATATACCGTAATTTCTTTTTTGGAGTTGTTTTCATTTTCTACTGAAGTATATCTATTTTAGTAGCCAGAGGTCAGTTGAAATATTTAAAGGGAATCTGTCAGCAGGATGAACCCTCCTCAGCCATTTATACGAGCACATTGGTCATAGGAAGCTGAGTAAAATATTCCAGAGAAATCCACGTTTATCTAAATATGTAAATGAGCTGTTAAGAACTATGGAGAATCAGCCTCCAGAACTTATTTTAATGACAGGGAGTTACCAGTGTGAGACATGTAATGAGTGACAGTGCGCTCTGCTGATCTACATGTCTCACACTGATAATGTTCTGCCATTTAATGAGCCTTGGCTATTGATATTAAAGGAGTTGTCCAGTTTTAACAAGGTATCTACCTATCCAAAGGATTAGTGCTAGCATCTAGATTGACTGGAACCCTCAGTAATTGCTTGAAGAGGGCACTTTTAGCGCTGTTAGAATGGAGCGGCAATGCACATGCTCAATTAGCGCTCCACTTATTCCTTATGTGGCTGCCATAGAAAGTTGAATAAAGCTTTCTGATAGTCCCATAAAAAATAAATAAAGGGCAGTCTAACGGGGATAAAAGTGTCCTATTCGTTCTGCCAATTGATGAGGGTCTCAGTTGTTGGACCCCACTGATATAGACGTTATCATTATCACCCATCCTGCGGATACATTTTCATTTATTCCAACCGGAATACCCCTGTAAGTAAACCAAAGACTCGTGCCCACATGAGAATGTGGTAGCTGCCATTGTTGCTTGTTCCCTGGAAGGAGGCAGCAATGATTAGATTCTATAGTCTGCTCTGTAAGCAGCTGAAAAAGCCAATTAAAATATATGAAAATTACAAGCAAATCTAGGTCATAATAACCCGACAGTAACACATGATAGGAACACATTGACAGCCTCCAGCTCTTTAATTAAAGGCAAATCAGCATGTCAGAAAAGAAAACGCAGGGGTGCAAGTCGGAGGCGGCTTCTTGAAATCTTTACTATTGGACCCCTTATTATTTAATATTAGAATATTAGAAGGTGTCCTGGCCCTAGAACTGGGAATTTCTATCTTTAATCTATGCAGACACCAGAAATTATCAATACATTTTATTAAATAGAATAAATGGTAACCCTGGAGATATTAATTATCAATTTCTCTTGGCACGTAGTCCCTATCCAAACACACAGTGATGTAAGTCTGGACGATCCCTGATCCAGAGCTGTATAATAATTCATTGGATTGTATCACAATCTATCATGTGAAGTCACTCCTATAAGTGACAATGATGTGAATAGTCAGCATGGAAAAAAAAAAAGAAGCAATAAAACTGCTATATATAAGTCATCCTCAGCCTCATATCTCAACATAATAAAATATGGTTAGTGACCCGTCACACTGACATAGACCAGCAGTGGTAACACATCATTGCCGTATAGAAAACAGTCCTAATTGAGAGGTTCCATGTGATATGGACCAGATGTCAGGCGCCAGACACTGCGTCTATATGTCTTATCCCTATGTATATGGTATCTGTCATTATGGGGAATTAGGGAGACGCGTATAGATGACATTTACGTGATGCTGATGGTATACTGATTGCAAAATTTTGGGGGCAGAATCTACTCATTTATAGTGATATCTTTAATGCAACTCTGAACATTTTCAGCTCTGCTGTGGCTGAGTATCTATATTTCTCATCCTCAAATACTAGCCCCAAATCCATCTGAACCCATTCCATAATGGCAGCCTTTATATTCATCAATCATCATGAATGTATATTATGTATTCTCCCTTTTATTAATAATGTGAAAAATAAGCATCCAGGCATAGCAGAGCTGAGATTGCGCCATGGCACAGGATCTTGATGTATTAGTAATATGAAGCTGCAGGTAACGTGATTTCATTATTCTTATCTCAGAGCTGAAAAGAAAGAGTTTAATATCAAACTCAGCTCTGCTACATCTGTATACATAGTCATTAGCATTGCTGCTTTGCAGCACAGTAGTGCCGGATTTGCCATTAACAGGAGTAACATCTGTGCGGAGACTGAAAGTTCTGGTTATTGCACAGATTTCCTCTGCAGACTCTGGTTTCCGCCTACACTCTTAAGGCAAACTGATAAGTTAATTATCTTTGCATGAAATTGACCCTCATGGGTTTTTCGTGGACGTGACAAACTGGAGGTAATTAGATTGTGAGCCTCACTGGGAATAGGGACTGACATGAGAACGGGAAGTGCACAGCGCTATGGCATATGTTGGTGCTATATAAGCAAGCGAAGTGCAATATGCTTGCCAAATTTCATTTTGGAGCATTTAGGTTTCTTTATAATTGGCACCACCTACATAGTAATTATTTCATTCAATGCTCTAATTAACAAGCACTAAATCTCTATAGATGTTAACGACCAATTATACTTCTCATTCTACCGATCCCAAGACCATTTTTCTCCATGCCAAAAAATTGCGAGAGCCATTGATTTTCGGAGGTAAATCGTGCGTGCTGAATTTTTTTTTTACTTGGACCACTCGATCCAAGGACCAAAAATTGGACATGTGCACAAATGGGTGTGCGTGCTATCCATCAAAAACATGGATAGCACTCATCGGTGTTCCGCAAGGACCTAATGAGTGACTTTATGTTCACCGAGCTATGTAAAATATTGCAAAGCATCAAAAATAGTAACAGTAAGCTAATAACTCGCAGTGGTTGATGGGTTTCTGTATAAGTCTTATTTTATAAAGTCAGTAAATATTATATTAAATAGGTTTAATATTTACACTACATTCAGCAATGCACATTGTAAATGGGCTGGTTGTGTAATAAGTGCAGGGCTGTAGCGTGGGGTGAGTGGCTATACAGCACAATATGGTGTGGGATCCTGGCACTACACAATGGCAGCACTGTTACACTTTATGGCCAGGGATTCCAGGCTGCTTGCCAAAGCCTTCCATGAATGCCGGACATATGCCAGTCACTGGGGTTATAAAAGCAGCTTATGAGGGCTGCCCAAACGAACTTTGCTCTCCCTAATCCGAGTGCCCGCGGTACCAATAGACCTTGTCAAATGATACCGCTGGGCTTCTGCCCAATGGAAATCTATCAGCGTAAGAGATTATTTTCATACGCACGTCTTTATCAATAGTAACAACAATCAATAGAAGCATAAATTGTTCCGTTGATTTGGAGATGGACGACCTGTATTAGATTATTGGAAATGCAGATAGGCTAATATTCCCCAATCGTAGTGCCTATGGATACCCTACTTAACACCTTATAGTAGAATCTTCATTTTAACCAGAACCAAGGTTTCTATATAGTCGATATTAGAAAAAAAAAATCGATAAAAAAATTATTTAACTGACCATACAGAAACTCCATGCAATGCAATCTATAATCAACCGCCCCGCAATGAGTTAACACCTTGGGATAAAGGAACCAATGATGTTCTCAGCTTGGAAGCAGCTGGGATGAAATGCTCTGCAGTGCTGAATGGAGGCAAAGCAAAACCCCAAATCAGTGCAAGGCCCCCCATAGAATGATCTGCTCTGCCATATACTAGTGAAGGTCTTACATAATCCCATTTATGATGGATGCCCCCTCCCTTGCAGATTGCAGCCTCACCTTTTCAGACAGGTGGCGGGGAAGGAGGTCACTCCAGCAAGTCCTTTGCACATCTTGGCTGTGAGGTCAGGTTCCCAGACCCGGACACTATTATTTCTCTGTTTGGTGTCTGTGTCGCTGGATTTGTCTGTCCAGTTTGTCACTGCTCTGCTGCTGCTGCTGCTGACTCCCATCCTCTCATCTTTTTATAGCCTCAAACAGCAGCACTCAGAGGCAGGCAGCAGCCAATCACATCCACCCCTGATCTGCTCGCAGCATCCTCCCACCCTGCTGCCAGCATCCTCCCACCCTCCTGACAGCATCCTCCCACCCTCCTGCCACCATTCTCCCTCCCTTTCTCTTTTTTTTATTTCCCTTTTCTTTTTTTTTCTCGCCTCCTCTTAGTATAGTGGGAAAAATGAAGCAGTGATGGTGACGTGAGAGGAGGAGGAAGAGCAGACGTCTGTGCTGACAGTGAGGTGATCAGGGAAGAGCTTCTAACGTTAAACCTGAAAGGTTGTGGAGCAAACTCTCGAAATATTTATTCTACAGAAAGTTATGGGAATAGACCGATATTTACACAGGGAGAAGGCGCATAAAGTGTTAGCACTCATTTATGTCTGACTCATGGCCCTCAACAGTTCTTCTTGCTGGCACTTACTGGGACTGAATCAGACTTTAGTATTTTGCCCACAGGACGCGAAAATTATTAGATCCTAAGAAATGAGGCATTCCAATAAAAAGACAAACACATACTGATATGTCCTTGTGGGATATTAAAGAGGTTATGCAGGACTATTTAATTTTTTCTACTAGGGGCCTAGGAACTTACAGGCAGGTAATTGCTACAGTTGATACCAGGAGTTTACATATACTATATAAAAATACACATATGCATGTTTAGCCAAAATAAACATAAAAAGCCAGATTCATATTTGCACACAGGAATAAAGATTTAAATTTTTGGAGATAAGTCCTGTGGTCTGATTAAACTAAAACTGAACTTTTTGGGCATAATGACAATTGTTATGTTTGGAGGAAAAAGGGAGAAGCTTGGAAGCCTAAGAACACCATTCTTAATTTATGGAAGATTGTTGGGAAAAAAATACAGTACAGACCAAAAGTTTGGACACACCTTGTCATTTAAAGATTTTTCTGTATTTTCATGACTATGAAAACTGTAAATTCACACTGAAGGCATCAAAACTATGAATTAACACATGTGGAATTATATACTTAACAAAAAAGTGTGAAACAACAGAAATTATGTCTTATATTCTAGGTTCTTCAAAGTAGCCACCTTTTGCTTTGATGACTGCTTTGCACACTCTGGGCATTCTCTTGATGAGCTTCAAGAGGTAGTCACCAGGAAAGACAGGCTGGAGCGAGCCGCCCACCCCCCTCCCCCGGGCGGCATACGAGGAAGCCACCATGACAGTGGTGTGGAGCATGAAGAAGGGGGACGTGGGGTTCGCTCCTAGGGGAGGGTAATGTTTGCCTGAGAGGGGTATAGTGTGAGCGGGTGGGAGGAGTTGTTCACTTCCCGCTCAGCGGACTCGTGAGCAGTCCCGCCCGCCCTCCCTTTATTTCATGTTCGAGGAGGTTGTTTGGCTGCCTGTTTTCGGGTCATAGTGGCTGTTGGCGGGGGGAGGGGACCTTGGAGTTGGTGCTAAATTGGCCTGGGGGGTCCGTCGGGATACGGATTCTCCAGTTGGTATAAGTTTTGGTTGCGGGTCTGGTGATTTGGGGGAATCTTGGTATGGTGGGCCAGATTCCTAAGTTGGAAGTGGACAATGGTAACCCTTCGGGGTATTTTGGTGCTCTCGAGCCTGTGGGGTAACGGCTGAGAGTAATCTACGGTTGGTCTCTTGTCCACTTGTTTATACTATGGTTGACACCAGACTTTTAGCTTCAAGGACCCCTTCCCAGTTCATGTTATGATTATATGTTTTGTTTGTTTATAATAAAGGCCGTTGTGGCCAATTATATCCAACTTGAGACTCATGTTGTTATTTGGAGGTTGGGAAGGAAAAGGGTCGGTGACTCTTGGAAAGGCACTTATTCATGGTAGTCGACGATACCAATGTCATGGTCTTCCAGCAATCTTGAAGGAGTTCCCAGAGATGCTGAGCACTTGTTGGCCCTTTTGCCTTCACTCTGCGGTCCAGCTCACCCCAAACCATCTCGATTGGGTTTAGGTCTGGTGACTGTGGAGGCCAGGTCATCTGGTGTAGCACCCCATCACTCTCCTTCTTGGTCAGATAGCCCTTACACAGCCTGGAGGTGTGTTTGGGGTCATTGTCCTGTTGAAAAATAAATGACTGTCCAACTAAACGCAAACCGGATGGAATAGCATGCCGCTGCAAGATGCTGTGGTAGCCATGCTGGTTAAGTATGCCTTAAATTTTGAATAAATCCTAAACAGTGCCACCAGCAAAACAGGCCCACACCATCACACTTCGTCCTCCATGCTTCACGGTGGGAACCAGGCATGTAGAGTCCATCCGTTCACCTTTTCTGCGTCACACAAAGACACGGTGGTTGGAACCAAAGATCTCAAATTTGGACTCATCAGACCAAAGCACAGATTTCCACTGGTCTAATGTCCATTCTTTGTGTTCTTTAGCCCAAACAAGTCTCTTCTGCTTGTTGCCTGTCCTTAGCAATGCTTTCCTAGCAGCTACTTTACCATGAAGGCCTGCTGCACAAAGTCTCCTCTTAACAGTTGTTGTAGAGATGTGTTTGCTGCTAGAACTCTGTGTGGCATTGATCTGGTCTCTAATCTGAGCTGCTGTTAACCTGCGATTTCTGAGGCTGGTGACTCAGATAAACTTATCCTCAGAAGCAGAGGTGACTCTTGGTCTTACTTTCCTGGGGCGGTCCCCATGAGAGCCAGTTTCTTTGTAGCGCTTGATGGTTTTTGCCACTGCACTTGGGGACACTTTCAAAGTTTTCCCAATTTTTCAGACTGACTGACCTTCATTTCTTAAAGTAATGATGGCCACTCGTTTTTCTTTACTTAGCTGCTTTTTTCTTGCCATAATACAAATTATAACAGTCTATTCAGTAGGACTATCAGCTGTGTATCCACCAGACTTCTGCACAACACAACTGATTGTCCCAACCCCATTTATAAGGCAAGAAATCCCACTTATTAAACCTGACAGGGCACACCTGTGAAGTGAAAACCATTCCCGGTCACTATCTCTTGAAGCTTATCAAGAGAATGCCAAGAGTGTGCAAAGCAGTCATCAAAGCAAAAGGTGGCTTGTTGTGAAATTGGATTCTGGGCTCCCCCGGTGGCCACTTGTGGAATTGTACTTGTGTGCATCATCCCCTCTGTTCACCTGCTCCTATCAGGATGTGGGAGTCGCTATATAACCTTGCTCCTCTGTCAGTTTCATGCCGGTCAACAATGTAATCAGAAGCCTTTCTGTGCATGTTCCTGCTACTAGACAACTCCCAGCTAAGTTGGACTTTTGTCCTTGTGTGTTTTTGCATTTTGTTCCTGTTCACAGCTGCTGTTTCGTTACTGTGTCTGGAAAGCTCTTGTGAGCGGAAATTGCCACTCTGGTGTTATGAGTTAATGCTAGAGTCTTAAAGTAATTTCTGGATGGTGTTTTGATAGGGTTTTCTGCTGACCATGAAAGTGCCCTTTCTGTCTTCTTGCTATCTAGTAAGCGGACCTCGATTTTTGCTAAACCTATTTTCATACTACGTTTGTCATTTCATCTAAAATCACCGCCAATATATGTGGGGGCCTCTGTCTGCCTTTTGGGAAAATTTCTCTAGAGGTGAGCCAGGACTGTCTTTTCCTCTGCTAGGATTAGGTAGTTCTCCGGCTGGCGCTGGGCATCTAGGGATAAAAAAAACGTAGGCATGCTACCCGGCCACTTCTAGTTGTGCGGCAGGTTTAGTTCATGGTCAGTATAGTTTCCATCTTCCAAGAGCTAGTTCTCATATATGCTGGGCTATGTTCTCTCGCCATTGAGAATCATGACAGTTTGACCGGCCAAAAAAAAAGGGTTAAATTACTGGCTGAGAAAGGAGAGAAAAAAGAAGTCTGCTACAATTTTTTTTTTTTTTTTTTTCCCTCTAGTTCTGAGTGTGCTCTTAATTGAATCACTTGCTAGTCTGCCTATACTGCAGCCTTCCTCTCTTTCTCTCCTTCTTATCCTTGAATGGCTCTGTGTTCACCTGTTTCAAATGGATCTTCAGAGTGTAGCTACAGGTTTGAATAATCTCGCCACAAAGGTACAAAATTTGCAAGATTTTGTTGTTCATGCACCTATGTCTGAGCCTAGAATTCCTTTGCCTGAATTCTTCTCGGGGAATAGATCTCACTTTCAAAATTTTAAAAATAATTGCAAATTGTTTTTGTCCCTGAAGTCTCGCTCTGCCGGAGACCCTGCACAGCAGGTCAGGATTGTAATTTCCTTGCTCCGGGGCGACCCTCAAGACTGGGCTTTTGCATTGGCACCAGGGGATCCTGCGTTGCTCAATGTGGATGCGTTTTTTCTGGCCTTGGGGTTGCTTTATGAGGAACCTCATTTAGAGCTTCAGGCGGAAAAGGCCTTGATGTCCTTGTCTCAGGGGCAAGATGAAGCTGAAATATACTGCCAAAAATTCCGCAAATGGTCTGTGCTTACTCAGTGGAATGAGTGCGCCCTGGCGGCGATTTTCAGAGAAGGTCTCTCTGATGCCATTAAGGATGTTATGGTGGGGTTCCCTGTGCCTGCGAGTCTGAATGAGTCCATGACGATGGCTATTCAGATCGATAGGCGTCTGCGGGAGCGCAAACCTGTGCACCATTTGGCGGTGTCTACTGAGAAAACGCCAGAAAATATGCAATGTGATAGAATTCTGTCCAGAAGCGAGCGGCAGAATTTTAGACGAAAAAATGGGTTGTGCTTCTATTGTGGTGATTCAACTCATGTTATATCAGCATGCTTTAAGCGTACTAAGAAGCCTGACAAGTCTGTTTCAATTAGCACTTTACAGTCTAAGTTTATTCTATCTGTGACCCTGATTTGTTCTTTGTCATCAATTACCGCGGACGCCTATGTCGACTCTGGCGCTGCTTTGAGTCTTATGGATTGGTCCTTTGCCAAACGCTGTGGGTATGATTTGGAGCCATTGGAGGCTCCGATACCTCTGAAAGGGATTGACTCCACCCCATTGGCTAGTAATAAACCACAATACTGGACACAAGTGACTATGCGTGTTAATCCGGATCACCAGGAGGTTATTCGCTTTCTGGTGCTGTATAATCTACATGATGTTTTGGTGCTGGGATTGCCATGGCTGCAATCTCATAACCCAGTCCTCGACTGGAGAGCTATGTCTGTGTTAAGCTGGGGATGTAAAGGAACTCATGGGGATGTACCTTTGGTTTCCATTTCATCATCTATTCCCTCTGAGATTCCTGAATTCTTGTCTGACTTTCGTGACGTTTTTGAAGAACCCAAGGTTGGTTCACTACCTCCGCACCGGGAGTGCGATTGTGCCATAGACTTGATCCCGGGTAGTAAATACCCTAAGGGTCGTTTATTTAATCTGTCTGTGCCTGAACACGCGGCTATGCGAGAATATATAAAGGAGTCCTTGGAAAAGGGACATATTCGTCCTTCGTCATCTCCCTTAGGAGCCGGTTTTTTCTTTGTGTCTAAGAAAGACGGCTCTTTGAGGCCGTGTATTGATTATCGACTTTTGAATAAAATCACGGTTAAATATCAATATCCGTTACCACTGCTTACTGATTTGTTTGCTCGTATAAAGGGGGCCAAGTGGTTCTCTAAGATTGATCTCCGTGGGGCGTATAATTTGGTGCGAATCAAGCAGGGGGATGAGTGGAAAACCGCATTTAATACGCCCGAGGGCCATTTTGAGTATTTGGTGATGCCTTTTGGTCTTTCAAATGCCCCTTCAGTCTTCCAGTCCTTTATGCATGACATTTTCCGCGATTATTTGGACAAATTTATGATTGTGTATCTGGATGATATTCTGATTTTTTCGGATGACTGGGACTCTCATGTCCAGCAGGTCAGGAGGGTTTTTCAGGTTTTGCGGTCTAATTCCTTGTGTGTGAAGGGTTCTAAGTGTGTTTTTGGGGTTCAAAAGATTTCCTTCTTGGGATACATTTTTTCCCCCTCTTCCATCGAGATGGATCCTGTCAAGGTTCAGGCTATTGGTGATTGGACGCAACCCTCTTCTCTTAAGAGTCTTCAGAAATTTTTGGGCTTTGCTAACTTTTATCGTCGATTTATTGCTGGTTTTTCTGATGTTGTAAAACCATTGACTGATTTGACTAAGAAGGGTGCTGATGTTGCTGATTGGTCCCCTGATGCTGTGGAGGCCTTTCGGGAGCTCAAGCGCCGCTTTTCTTCCGCCCCAGTGTTGCGTCAGCCTGATGTTGCTCTTCCTTTTCAGGTTGAGGTCGACGCTTCTGAAATCGGAGCTGGGGCGGTGTTGTCGCAGAGAAGTTCCGACTGCTCCGTGATGAGACCTTGTGCTTTTTTTTCCCGTAAATTTTCGCCCGCCGAGCGGAATTATGATATTGGGAATCGGGAGCTTTTGGCCATGAAGTGGGCTTTTGAGGAGTGGCGTCACTGGCTTGAGGGGGCCAGACATCAGGTGGTGGTATTGACTGACCACAAAAATTTAATTTACCTTGAGTCTGCCAGGCGCCTGAATCCTAGACAGGCGCGCTGGTCGTTGTTTTTCTCTCGGTTTAATTTTGTGGTGTCTTACCTACCGGGTTCTAAGAATGTTAAGGCGGATGCCCTTTCTAGGAGTTTTGAGCCTGACTCCCCTGGTAATTCTGAGCCCACAGGTATCCTTGGAGATGGAGTGATATTGTCTGCCGTTTCTCCAGACCTGCGGCGGGCCTTGCAGGAGTTTCAGGCGGATAGACCTGATCGTTGCCCACCTGGTAGACTGTTTGTTCCTGATGATTGGACCAGTAGAGTCATCTCTGAGGTTCATTCTTCTGCGTTGGCAGGTCATCCTGGAATCTTTGGTACCAGGGATTTGGTGGCAAGGTCCTTCTGGTGGCCTTCCCTGTCACGAGATGTGCGAGGCTTTGTGCAGTCTTGTGACGTTTGTGCTCGGGCCAAGCCTTGTTGTTCTCGGGCTAGTGGATTGTTGTTACCCTTGCCTATCCCGAAGAGGCCTTGGATGCACATCTCGATGGATTTTATTTCGGATCTGCCTGTTTCTCATAAGATGTCTGTCATCTGGGTGGTGTGTGACCGTTTCTCTAAGATGGTCCACCTGGTTCCCTTGCCTAAGTTGCCTTCTTCTTCCGAGTTGGTTCCTCTGTTTTTTCAAAATGTTGTTCGTTTGCATGGTATTCCGGAGAATATCGTTTCTGACAGAGGGACCCAATTCGTGTCTAGATTTTGGCGGGCATTCTGTGCTAGGATGGGCATAGATTTGTCTTTTTCGTCTGCTTTCCATCCTCAGACTAATGGCCAGACCGAGCGGACTAATCAGACCTTGGAGACATATTTGAGGTGTTTTGTGTCTGCGGATCAGGATGATTGGGTTGCTTTTTTGCCTTTGGCGGAGTTCGCCCTCAATAATCGGGCCAGCTCTGCCACCTTGGTGTCCCCGTTTTTCTGTAATTCGGGGTTTCATCCTCGATTTTCCTCCGGTCAAGTGGAATCTTCGGATTGTCCTGGAGTGGATGCTGTGGTGGAGAGGTTGCATCAGATTTGGGGGCAGGTGGTGGACAATTTGAAGTTGTCCCAGGAGAAGACTCAGCTTTTTGCCAACCGCCGTCGTCGTGTTGGTCCTCGGCTTTGTGTTGGGGACTTGGTGTGGTTGTCTTCTCGTTTTGTCCCTATGAGGGTTTCTTCTCCTAAGTTTAAGCCTCGGTTCATCGGCCCGTACAAGATATTGGAGATTCTTAACCCTGTGTCCTTCCGTTTGGACCTCCCTGCATCCTTTTCGATTCATAATGTTTTTCATCGGTCATTGTTGCGCAGGTATGAGGTACCGGCTGTGCCTTCCGTTGAGCCTCCTGCTCCGGTGTTGGTTGAGGGTGAGTTGGAGTACGTTGTGGAAAAGATCTTGGACTCTCGTGTTTCCAGACGGAAACTCCAGTATCTGGTCAAATGGAAGGGATACGGTCAGGAGGATAATTCTTGGGTCACTGCCTCTGATGTTCATGCCTCCGATCTTGTCCGTGCCTTTCATAGGGCTCATCCTGATCGCCCTGGTGGTTCTGGTGAGGGTTCGGTGCTCCCTCCTTGAGGGGGGGGTACTGTTGTGAAATTGGATTCTGGGCTCCCCCGGTGGCCACTTGTGGAATTGTACTTGTGTGCATCATCCCCTCTGTTCACCTGCTCCTATCAGGATGTGGGAGTCGCTATATAACCTTGCTCCTCTGTCAGTTTCATGCCGGTCAACAATGTAATCAGAAGCCTTTCTGTGCATGTTCCTGCTACTAGACAACTCCCAGCTAAGTTGGACTTTTGTCCTTGTGTGTTTTTGCATTTTGTTCCTGTTCACAGCTGCTGTTTCGTTACTGTGTCTGGAAAGCTCTTGTGAGCGGAAATTGCCACTCTGGTGTTATGAGTTAATGCTAGAGTCTTAAAGTAATTTCTGGATGGTGTTTTGATAGGGTTTTCTGCTGACCATGAAAGTGCCCTTTCTGTCTTCTTGCTATCTAGTAAGCGGACCTCGATTTTTGCTAAACCTATTTTCATACTACGTTTGTCATTTCATCTAAAATCACCGCCAATATATGTGGGGGCCTCTGTCTGCCTTTTGGGAAAATTTCTCTAGAGGTGAGCCAGGACTGTCTTTTCCTCTGCTAGGATTAGGTAGTTCTCCGGCTGGCGCTGGGCATCTAGGGATAAAAAAAACGTAGGCATGCTACCCGGCCACTTCTAGTTGTGCGGCAGGTTTAGTTCATGGTCAGTATAGTTTCCATCTTCCAAGAGCTAGTTCTCATATATGCTGGGCTATGTTCTCTTGCCATTGAGAATCATGACAGTGGCTACTTTGAAGAACCTAGAATACAAGACATATTTTCAGTTGTTTCACACTTTTTTGTTAAGTATATAATTCCACATTTGTTAATGCACAGTTTTGATGCCTTCAGTGTGAATGTAAATCTTTAAATGAGAAGGTGTGTCCAAACTTTTGGTCTGTACTGTGTATATATATATATAGGTAATTGTGATATTGTGCAATAGTACTGAATCTGGTATGAGCAATGCAGGTGTCTACATGACGGGATCCTCGCACATGGACTGGAAACGAATACACAGATCTGTAGCATTTGAAAATGTGATTCCACTAAATCTGCACCGTAAGTAATCATATAGTATAAAAATATGTAGAATTTGATCGAGAGGATCAGGGTTGTTCTTTTCCTTTGTTATTCCTACTGGAAATGTTTTCAGGCACTGACAGCTAGACATAAATAAGTTACTGGACACAGTTCACACTGGTGAATGTGTAGGGTCACAGTTATTTGACCAAGGGAATGGTAACACCTCATTGTCAAAATATTTATTCATTTGTAAGGAAGAATGTCAGTAAAAAGCCACGTTCTACAAAGATGGAAGAAAGATATTCCATAATTATCATTTTATGGGGAATGCATGTGTTAGGTTAGAAAAATATTTAGAATTGAGAGTCCTCAGTGGTTGATACCTTTTAATGGCTAACTGAAAAGATGGTAACAAATTGCAAGCTTTCGAGACTACACAGGTCTCTTCATCAGGCATAGACCATCTATCTACTGGCTAACACGGTACCAAGATATATATCTTTCCTGTGTTAGGTTAGGCAGACTTGTCAGGAATGCTCGCAGGACCTGTTTAATATTTTCCTATATTTTACCATTAATACATTTATTAGGTAAGTATGTAGTCTGCATAGGACATTTTGTTACGGCTCTGCCTCCACAAAGCCAGCCACGCTTGTATTAGCTGGCACAATCCTGTTCACAAGGTCCTTGCACCCTCGGAATGTCACCAGTATGGAGAGATAATCAATGCAGAATAGTTTGAGGGCTGCCATCCGTTTCTAATATCACACATTCATAAGGCCGGCTGGGCACAAGAATCTTTGGATGTAAAAAAAGAAAGAAAAAAAAAAGGGGTAAAGAATTTTATTTATTGTCTTACCACTATAATTATATCTGTCTACCTGTTGCTGTGATTTTGACCAACCAGAAAAAAAATCTAAACTGTAGTGTAGGTAAGCTAATGGAATAAGAGGAAAACTTTTAGCGAACTTCTTCCTATCCTTTCAAACTAGATGGGACTAGACCGCCAAAAGAATTACATTTAAAGCAAATTAACGATAAGAACTCAGGTTACAATTGACTTTTACCTGTACAAGATGAAGATATTCTTACACAGTTTTCCCATTCTAAAACATGTTTTTCAAAAATTAGTGATTTAAAGAAGACCTGTCACTTGAAAAAAAAAAAAACAGTACATATATTTTTTTTACCTGGTATAAATGCTGTTGTTCTCCTGAATATTAGCATCAGAAACTGGTGAATACCTGCATCGGCACAATGGATGTGCTGGGGGGATTCATAAGAATACCGGGCAACCCCTTTAAGCTTTTTTAAATATTCGCCTATGCTGCCTATAAAACATAGGAGGAAAATACTTCATATGAGATATATGAGGAGCAGATGGGTGATGCAAGATGTGAGTGACACCCCTGAAAGAAGCTAGTGGCGAAACGCGCGTCGGGGTGAGGGTGACACCACTCACATCTTGAATCACCTGTCTGTTTCTCATATACCTCCTCTGAAGGTATTTTCCTACTATTTTTGTCCATACCCTCAGCCCTTCTTATGCATTTACAATGGTTAAATATATAATGTGCACACCATAGTTTCCATGTAGGGCTTTAGTACCCACATTAGGTGTACTCTTGTATGCCAAGCCTTACTTTTAAGCTAAACTGTGGAATTATCTTTCGTTCTATCAGATCTGTGGCATTTTGCATATGCTTTATTTTGAGCAAATATCACGTGTCAGTATATACTGCAATATTTACTCAGATGTTTGCAATGCAGAGAAGAACATATGTCAATCATAAGTCAGATTTTTACATTACCAAAAAGATTTTTAAAGAATTTGTTTCAGATTACAACAAAAAAAATCAGTTTTTTTTATTGAATCAGGTCTGGAATTGGAAGGAGCCTGGAATCCCAGTAACCATAAACATAGCAGACTTGCAATGAATCGGTCAGCGTATAGCTCTATCTCAAGCTGGCGAGAACTTTTAATGATGAGATCAAACTATTGTCGCTCCTTTTAATACTGGAACTTTCCACATTTTTCTGGGCAGATATCAGATCTTCATGTAATAATCCAGTTACCGTTCATTTCATTTCCTAATGATTCTTAACATCCTAATATCATACAGGATTTCACTGATTGGATCAGCTGACATTTTTTCAGAGCTATTTCATCTAAATGGTTAGGCAATTCCCCAAGTACAATGCAGTCATTTATTGACAAATTCACGGACAAGTAATTGAAGAGACTTGTGAACACTCTAGGTCTTTCCTTTAGAGGAAATCATGTTGTAATATTTACAAACAAATATTAAAGGGGTTGTTCAGGCTTGGGACTAAAGTCTGCAGTCACTCTATGTGACTGCAGACTGGTGAATCCTTACAGAATGCACAGTGCACACAGTGCACACTGTCAGTACTCTCTGTTGCTGGTAGCAGGCGGTCATGTGACTGCCAGTATGCAATTGGCATATTTCTGGCCACATTCCAACTAGACGTGTGCGGCCACGCTCAATCTGCTTGGATTAGTCTAGTTGTCAGATGACTGCATGTATGCAAATCGCATACTTGCAGTCATTTGCCCGCCTATTGCCAATACCGAAGAATCCTGACAGTGCATAATGTGCGCGCCGTGAGGATTCACTAGTGACTGCAGACTTGAGAACCAAGCCTGGACATACAATATTTATTAATATTCTTTTTAATTGAATTAATTAAGCATCAAAACCCTCATGGATCACATAAGTAGCTATCTGCTCCATACAAACTATGACATCAAGCAATTGCCTATTTTTCTGACATAGTTAACCAACATGTACTGGTAAGAAGCTTTTAAATATATTTGGGTAAACATTTGGGCCGCAAAAAGGGTGCATTGCCCCAGACGTGCCACATATTTACACGTGTAAAGCGCCATGGAATAAATGGCGCTATAAAAATGTATAATAATAATAATAATAATAAATAATGTAAATCCAGACCAATTTCTTAAAAGCACTAATGGCAGGGGGCTCGTTGCATATATCATGAGTGTTTGACCAAATTTTAACATAGAGTTTAAACCAAGGATGGCCCATAATAATCCAGATGTATAAAGCTGTAGGGACATAATTATTATTTGCACTGGGTTTGTGATTCAGCTAGTACGCCTACTTACCCACCTTGAAGTGCCATTGTTATCTATGACTTTTCCAATTTTCACTACGCATGTAGCACTATGCAAAAGTTTTAGGCCGCTGGGCAAAAAATATGCTACAAAGTAAGAATGCTTTCCAAAATAAAAATGTTAATAGTTCAGTCTTATGAGTTAACAAAATGCAAAGCAAAGTAACATAAGAGAAATGTAAATTCAATCTCCCAGTGTTGCTAGCAGAGGTAGCGTTACCTCTGCACCATGAAAGAAGCAAAGGGGAACTGACGCTGACCAGATCCCGGGATTCAGAGTGGTGCTTGCAGGGTTTAAAGCTTAGCTAAAAGGGTTGTAGTAGATTACAGCTAAGAAATCCATATCGCTTTATTAATCTGATATAAGACATTACTGCATCCCTCCTCAGGCACAGCTCCTTGCATCAATTCAGTCATTTTTTTGTTGTTGTTGACCCTCTTTAGCCTGATGAAGGGTACATTACCCAAAATGTTGCTACACTTCACTGTATACTTGTTTCAACGTGGTGTGAATAATGGATAACAGCAAAATAAAAAGCATTTAAAAGCATCTTCTGTGCTTTCCGGTGTGGGGTTGCTCCAACTATTGAGTACATATTGATACACTAAACAACGTTAATTACCTCATTATACAGACCAATCGCACTCCTGATTGTTCAGTATGTATAGGCATGGACTCAGCAATGCAAGTACTGTTTAGCTAGGATGATGTGCTGCTGAGAACAATAATCTATTGTGCTGCCGAGAACGATGATCTGTTGTGCTGCCTAGAATGATGATCTGTTGTGCTGCCGAGACCAATGATCAGTTGTGCTGCCGACAGCATTGATCTGTTGTGCTGCTGAGAACAATGATCTGTTGTGCTGCCGAGAGTGATGATCTGTTGTGCTGCCTAGAATGATGATCTGTTGTGCTCCCGAGACCAATGATCTGTTGTGCTGCCGACAGCATTGATCTGTTGTGCTGATGAGAACAATGGTCTGTTGCGCTGCCGAGAGCGATGATCTGTTGTGCTGCCAAGAACTATGATCTGTTGTGCTGCCAACAGCATTGATCTGTTGTGCTGCCAAGAGCAATGATCGTTTGAGCTAAACAAAAGATAATTTCCCTCTAATAAGGAGCATCTAGTCCGTTCTTCTGGGATCAGCAGCCCATTCACACTGCAAGATTATCGTGAAACAAGCATTGGTAGGAACACTCGTTCATGATAATCATTCATTGTAAAAGCCCTTTATCTCTTATAACTGGAATTCACACATTGAAGTGTCAGTTTCTTAACATCCAGAGACACAATTGCAAAAGAGTTCAAGCTGGAAACTAAGATGCATATTAACCTTAACATCAGTAAGACCACAAGTTTTAAAATAAACATGTAAGACTGATGACCGTATGTATATACAGTACAGGATTACTCTTTCTGGAAATGAGCAGAGCTGGGATCTTGTCACATGCTGCTGCTTTACAACAAACAGATATTGCGCGACCATTGTGTAATACATGTGCCTCAGAAACAAGGCAAGGGATATTTTTAGTTGCGGGATTTTCATATAAGGACATGTCATTGGAAATTTGCAGCCAAACATGTCTCAGCCTGTGTGACATACTCTTCCAAGGATGCTTGGGAAACTTTCTAACTGGATAGTGAGTGGGGTTTACCTGGTTCTTTTTACTGGAAAGGTTGCGCTCCCCCTTGGTCTCCAATTTATACATTACCCAGATCAACAAGGAAATATGGGAATACTGAACTAAAAGAGATTATGGAATTATTAAGGTGATTTCAAATTATAAAACATATCAAAAAGGTCATTTTAATGGGAACCTGTCACTCCCAAAATGGAAGATGAGCTAAGCCCACCAGCATCAGGGGCTTATCTACAGCATTCTGTAATGCTGTAAATAAGCCCCCGATGTATCCTGAAAGATGAGAAAAAGAGGTTATATTATACTCACCCAGGGGCGGTCCCGCTGCGGTCCGGTCCGATGGGCGTCGCGATCCGGTCCAGGGTCTCCCATCTTCTTACGATGACGTCCTCTTCCTTGCTTCTGTCACGGCTCCGGCGCAGGCGAACTTTATCTGTCCTGTTGAGGGCAAAGCAAAGTACTGCAGTGCGCAGGCACTGGGAAATGTCAGAGAGGCCCGGCGCCTGCGCACTGCAGTACTTTGCTCTGCCCTCAACAGGGCAGACAAAGTACGCCTGCGCAGGATGCGCAGCGTGAAGACAAGAAGAGGACGTCATCGTAAGAAGATGGGAGGCCCCGGACCAGACCGCAATGCCCATCGGATCGGACCGCCCCTGGGTGAGTATAATCTAACCTCTTTTTCTTATCTTTCAGGATACATTGGGGGCTTATCTACAGCATTACAGAATGCTGTAGATAAGCCCCTGAAGCCGGTGGGCTTAGCTCATCTTCCATTTTGGGGGTGACAGGTTCCCTTTACATTGGCTCATCATTTCGATAACGAGAGTCACACTAGTGCTAATATACATATAACCAGGGCTGCCACCAGGAATTTATGGGCCCCATACTGGCCAAATTTTCATGCCCCCTTGAGACTCCATCAAGGCTCTACCCCAGCTCCACCTCCATCCCTCAAACCTTCCACAGTCCCACGACTGTTGTGAATTCTGTTTTTGGGCTCCCTCTGGTGGTTACTGGTGGTACTGGCTGACTTTTGTCTTGCACCTGTTCCCATCAGGAAACTGGGAGTTTCCTATTTAGTCTGGCTTCTCAGTCATTCTAGTGCCGGCAATCAATGTTACCAGAGCACCTCTGTTGCTTGCTACCTGCTCCAAGTCTGCAATTCAGCTAAGTTGGATCTTTGGCATTTTTTGTGTTTGTTTGTCCAGCATGCATTTATATTTCTCTTGCTGCTGGAAGCTCTAGTGATCTGAAATTACTACTCCGGTGTCATGAGTTGATAACGGAGTTAAAGTAATTTCAGGATGGCTGTTTAGGGTTTTGAGGTGACCGCGAAGTCCTCTTTTGTATTTTCTGCTATCTAGTCAGAGGGCCTCTCTTTGCTGAATCTAAATTCATACTGCGTACGTGTTTTCCTCTTACCTAACCGTTATTATATGTGGGGGGCTACTATCACTTTTGGGGTTTCCCTGGAGGCAAGCCAGGTCTGTGTATTCCTCTACTAGGGGGTAACTAGATCTCCGGCTGGTGCGAGGTGTCTAGGGATAATCGTAGGCACACCCCTGGCTACTATTAGTTGCGTGTTAGGTTCAGCGTCGCGGTCATCTGAGATTCCATCATTCCTAGAGCTAGTCCGTTTTTGCCTGAGTCCCTGCCATTGGGAACCATGACAGTATTGCCGGCCACAAATGTATTAAAGGTATTGGCTGAAGAAAGAGAGAAAAGAAGAAGTTTCTGACACTTTTGTTTTTTTGTTTTTTTTTTACTCAGAAGTTCTGTCTAGCCATAATTGCAATCTGCTGCTTTTTTCTCTCCTCTTAACCCCTGAATGGCTCAGATCTCAGCTGTTGAGAAATGGATATCCAGAGATTAGCTACAGGCCTGAGTGCTCTTGCTTCTAAGGTTCAAAATATCCAAGACTATGTTATACTTGCTCCTATGTCAGAACCCAAGATTCCTATACCTGAGTTCTTTTCTGGAGATAGATCTCATTTTTTGAATTTTAAGCACAATTGTAAATTGTATCTTTCTCTGAGATCTCGCTCCGCTGGTTAAAATTGTGATTTCCTTGTTGCGGGGTGACCCCCAGAATTGGGCATTTGCATTGGCACCAGGGGATCCTGCGCTGCTCAATGTGGATGCGTTTTTTCTGGCACTGGGGTTGCTCTATGAGGAACCTAATTTGGAGATTCAGGCTGAAAAGGCCTTGATAGCCCTCTCTCAAGGGCATGATGAAGCTGAAATATATTGTCAAAAATTTCGAAAATGGTCTGTGCTTACTCAGTGGAATGAGTGCGCCCTGGCGGCGAATTTCAGAGAAGGTCTCTCTGACGCCGTTAAAGATGTCATGGTGGGGTTTCCTACGCCCACAGGTCTGAATGAATCCATGACTATGGCTATTCAGATTGATCGGCGTTTACGGGAGCGCAAACCTGTGCACCATTTGGCGGTGTCTTCTGAGCAGACACCGGAGATTATGCAATGTGATAGAATTCTGTCCAGAAGTGAACGGCAGAATTATAGGCGTAAAAATGGGTTGTGCTTCTACTGTGGTGATTCTGCTCATGTTATATCAGCATGCTCTAAACGCACAAAAAAGGTTGATAAGTCTTTTGCAATTGGCACTTTACAGTCTAAGTTTATTTTGTCTGTAACTTTGATCTGTTCATTATCATCTATTACTGTGGATGCCTATGTAGATTCTGGCGCTTCCTTGAGTCTTATGGATTTGTCCTTTGCCAGACGCTGTGGGTTTAGCCTAGAGCCTTTGGAAGTTCCTATCCCTCTGAAGGGTATCGACTCCACACCATTGGCTAGGAATAAACCACAATACTGGACACAAGTGACTATGTGTATGACTCCTGACCATCGGGAGGTGATTCGCTTCCTTGTGTTGCATAACTTGCATGATGTCTTAGTGCTTGGATTGCCATGGTTGCAAACTCATAATCCAGTCCTTGACTGGAAAACAATGTCTGTGTTAAGCTGGGGATGTCAGGGGGCTCATGGGGAAGTACCTTTGGTTTCCATTGCTTCATCTACTCCCTCTGAAATTCCGCCATTTTTGTCTGACTATTGTGATGTTTTTGAGGAGCCCAAACTTAGTTCTCTCCCCCCTCACAGGGATTGTGATTGTGCTATAGACTTGATTCCGGGCAGCAAGTTTCCCAAGGGTCGTTTGTTTAATCTGTCTGTGCCTGAGCATGCTGCTATGCGGGAGTATATTAAGGAGTCCTTGGAAAAGGGACATATCCGTCCATCCTCATCCCCTTTAGGAGCAGGTTTTTTTTTCGTGGGTAAAAAAGATGGCTCCCTGAGGCCCTGTATTGATTATCGCCTGTTGAATAAGATTACAGTCAAATACCAGTATCCTTTGCCACTATTGACTGATTTATTTGCTCGTATTAAAGGGGCAAAGTGGTTCTCTAAGATAGATCTTCGGGGTGCGTATAATTTGCTGTTGATTAAGCAGGGAGATGAGTGGAAAACTGCATTTAATAAGCCCGAGGGCCATTTTGAGTATTTGGTAATGCCTTTTGGTCTTTCTAATGCTCCTTCAGTCTTTCAGTCCTTTATGCACGATATTTTCCGTAAATACCTGGATAAATTTATGATTGTGTATTTGGATGATATTTTGATTTTTTCAGATGACTGGGAGTCGCATGTTCAACAGGTTAGGAAGGTTTTTCAGGTTTTGCGGGCCAATTCTTTGTTTGTAAAGGGTTCAAAGTGTATTTTTGGGGTTCAGAAGATCTCCTTTTTGGGGTATATTTTTTCCCCTTCTTCTGTTGAGATGGATCCTGTCAAGGTTCGGGCTATTTGTGATTGGACGCAGCCTACTTCCCTGAAGAGTCTTCAGAAGTTCTTGGGCTTTGCTAATTTCTATCGTCGATTTATAACTGGGTTTTCAAGTGTTGCTAAACCTCTGACTGATTTGACTAAGAAGGGTGCTGATGTTGCCAATTGGTCCTCTGCGGCTGTGGAGGCCTTTCGGGAGCTTAAACGCCGCTTTTCTTCCGCCCCTGTGTTGCGCCAGCCTGATGTTTCGCTCCCTTTTCAGGTCGAGGTTGATGCTTCCGAGATTGGAGCGGGGGCGGTTTTGTCGCAGAGAAGTCCCGATTGCTCAGTGATGAGACCATGTGCATTCTTCTCTCGAAAGTTTTCGCCCGCCGAGCGAAATTATGATGTCGGTAATTGGGAGCTCTTGGCTATGAAGTGGGCATTTGAGGAGTGGCGTCATTGGCTTGAGGGTGCTAGACATCAGGTGGTGGTCTTGACTGATCAGAAGAATCTGATTTACCTTGAGTCTGCCAGGCGTCTGAATCCTAGACAGGCGCGCTGGTCGTTGTTTTTCTCCCGGTTTAATTTTGTGGTTTCATACTTGCCGGGTTCAAAAAATGTGAAGGCAGATGCCCTTTCTAGGAGTTTTGAGCCTGACTCCTCTGGTGATTCTGAGCCTACGGGAATCCTTAAGGATGGGGTGATTTTGTCTGCTGTCTCCCCAGACTTGCGACGTACTTTGCAGGAGTTTCAGACTGATAGGCCTGATCGTTGTCCGCCTGGGAGACTGTTTGTTCCAGATGAATGGACCAGTAGAGTCATCTCGGAGGTTAATTCTTCTGTGTTGGCAGGTCTCCCTGGAATTTTTGGTACCAGAGATTTGGTGGCCAGGTCCTTCTGGTGGCCTTCCCTGTCTCGGGATGTGCGTGCCTTTGTACAGTCTTGTGATGTTTGTGCTCGGGCCAAGCCTTGCTGTTCTCGGGCTAGTGGATTGTTGTTGTCCTTGCCTATTCCGAAGAGGCCGTGGACGCACATCTCTATGGACTTTATCTCGGACCTCCCGGTTTCTCAGAAAATGTCCGTCATTTGGGTGGTGTGTGACCGTTTTTCTAAGATGGTTCATTTGGTACCCTTGCCCAAATTGCCTTCTTCATCTGAGTTGGTTCCTTTATTTTTTCAGAATGTGGTTCGTTTACATGGTATCCCGGAAAACATCGTTTCTGACAGGGGGTCTCAATTTGTGTCTAGGTTCTGGCGAGCGTTCTGTGCCAGGATGGGCATTGATGTGTCTTTTTCGTCTGCATTCCATCCTCAGACTAATGGCCAGACGGAGCGAACTAATCAGACCTTGGAGACTTATTTGAGGTGTTTTGTGTCTGCTGATCAGGATGATTGGGTCGCCTTTTTGCAGTTGGCAGAGTTTGCCCTCAATAATCGGGCCAGTTCTGCCACTCTGGTTTCTCCTTTCTTTTGCAATTCAGGGTTTCACCCTCGTTTTTCATCTGGCCAGGTGGAATCTTCGGATTGCCCTGGAGTGGACACGGTGGTGGATAGACTGCACCGGATTTGGAGTCATGTGGTGGACAATTTGAAGTTGTCTCAGGAGAAGACTCAGCAGTTTGCTAATCGTCATCGTCGTGTGGGTCATCATCTCCGCGTTGGGGACTTGGTGTGGTTATCTTCTCGTTTTGTCCCTATGAAGGTCTCTTCTCCTAAGTTTAAACCTCGGTTCATAGGTCCTTATAAGATTTTGGAGATTCTTAATCCTGTATCTTTTCGTTTGGACCTACCAGCATCTTTCACCATTCATAATGTCTTCCATCGGTCGTTGTTGCGGAGGTACGAGGTACCGGTTGTTCCTTCTGTTGAGCCTCCTGCTCCTGTGCTGGTGGAGGGTGAATTGGAGTATGTTGTGGAGAAGATTTTGGACTCTCGCGTTTCCAGACGGAGACTTCAATATTTGGTTAAATGGAAGGGATACGGTCAGGAGGATAATTCTTGGGTGACTGCCTCCGATGTTCATGCCTCTGATTTGGTTCGCGCCTTTCATAGGGCGCATCCAGATCGCCCTGGTGGTTCTCATGAGGGTTCGGTGCCCCCTCCTTAAGGGGGGGGGGTACTGTTGTGAATTCTGTTTTTGGGCTCCCTCTGGTGGTTACTGGTGGTACTAGCTGACTTTTGTCTTGCACCTGTTCCCATCAGGAAACTGGGAGTTTCCTATTTAGTCTGGCTTCTCAGTCATTCTAGTGCCGGCAATCAATGTTACCAGAGCACCTCTGTTGCTTGCTACCTGCTCCAAGTCTGCAATTCAGCTAAGTTGGATCTTTGGCATTTTTTGTGTTTGTTTGTCCAGCATGCATTTATATTTCTCTTGCTGCTGGAAGCTCTAGTGATCTGAAATTACTACTCCGGTGTCATGAGTTGATAACGGAGTTAAAGTAATTTCAGGATGGCTGTTTAGGGTTTTGAGGTGACCGCGAAGTCCTCTTTTGTATTTTCTGCTATCTAGTCAGAGGGCCTCTCTTTGCTGAATCTAAATTCATACTGCGTACGTGTTTTCCTCTTACCTAACCGTTATTATATGTGGGGGGCTACTATCACTTTTGGGGTTTCCCTGGAGGCAAGCCAGGTCTGTGTATTCCTCTACTAGGGGGTAACTAGATCTCCGGCTGGTGCGAGGTGTCTAGGGATAATCGTAGGCACACCCCCTGGCTACTATTAGTTGCGTGTTAGGTTCAGCGTCGCGGTCATCTGAGATTCCATCATTCCTAGAGCTAGTCCGTTTTTGCCTGAGTCCCTGCCATTGGGAACCATGACACACGACCCACTCTTGGAAAAACTTCTGCCCCACATCCTCACCAATCACACATTCACAGTTCCCATCTAACACCAGATCACATACATGTGCTCATCAACTTTTGTTTTGGCCAAAAGATTTTTTAAGTCACCACCACCACAAGGTCAACTCTTTTAGCCCTATTCTAACCTGTTAAAAATCTGTTAAAATTTATTAAAATAAAAAATATACTATTTTTGATATATTTGTGTTACTTTTCTTTAAAGAACGTGTCAAATACAGTTTTTAAACTAAATGAAACCAGATTGTGATAATTATTTTATAATCTGTATTTCTGATTGCAGATTATTATTTTCTGTACATTTATGAAAGCTGCTTTCTTGCCTGTTTGGATGTATGGACATTGGACATATGCATGTATATATATATCACAAGACCTTATAGGGGACTATTCCCTTGGGAGAGTTTTCTATACATGTTCTCATGTTTAGTGCCCTACAGATGTCATTGTGCAAGAAGGGGGAAGAGGAGAGCTCTGACACTACCTACTGTGAATGGTGGATTCTGTTATCTCTCATTGTAATCCTACATGTTATGTCTATTGGAAAAGCAGTTTCTGTTTATCTATTATTTAATGATGTAAGTGGGGCCAAACTTAAAATTCTTCCAAAGCATAAAACTATGGTTAACCCCTACCCGACATTTGAGGTATATATACGTCATATCATTCATATGATCACCGTGACTAAAGGCCCCGTCACACATTGCGAGATCGCTAGCGAGATCGCTGCTGAGTCACTAGTTTTGTGATGAAACAGCGACCTCAGTAGCGATCTCGCTATGTGTGACACGTACCAGCGATCAGGCCCCTGCTGTGAGATCGCTGGTCGTGTCGGAATGGCCTGGGCCGTTTTTTGGTCGTTGAGGTCCCGCTGACATCGCTGAATCGGTGTGTGTGACACCGATCCAGCGATGTCTTCACTGGTATCCAGGGTAAACATCGGGTTACTAAGCGCAGGGCCGCGCTTAGTAACCCGATGTTTACCCTGGTTACCAGCGTAAATGTAAAAAAAAAAAAACAGTACATACTCACCATCTGATGTCCGTCAGGTCCCTTGTCGTCTGCTTCCTGCTCTGACTGAGTGCCGCCGTACAGTGAGAGCAGAGCGCAGCAGTGACGTCACCGCTGCGCTCTGCTCTCACTGTACGGCGGCTCAGTCAGAGCAGGAAGCAGATGGCGAGGGACCTGACGGACACCGAAAGGCGAGTATGTAGTGTTTGTTTTTTTTAGTAATCAGGGTAAACATCGGGTTACTAAGCGCGGCCCTGCGCTTAGTAACCCGATGTTTACCCTGGTTACCCGGGTGCTGCAGGGGGACTTCGGCATCGTTGAAGACAGTTTCAACGATGCCGAAGTCGTTCCCCTGATCGTTGGTTGCTGGAGAGAGCTGTCTGTGTGACAGTTCCCCAGCGACCACACAACGACTTACCAATAATCACGGCCAGGTCGTATCGCTGCTCGTGATCGTTGGTAAATCGCTATGTGTGACGGGGC
The DNA here is from genome assembly GCF_051348905.1 of Ranitomeya variabilis. Lineage (NCBI taxonomy): Eukaryota > Metazoa > Chordata > Amphibia > Anura > Dendrobatidae > Ranitomeya > Ranitomeya variabilis. The sequence continues at coordinate 68,033,242 of NC_135239.1, read as the reverse complement.
CTTTAATGTATAGTGATTGCACGAAGGTGCCTTTTTCTGACAGCAGGGCTCCCATACTCGTAGCCATGGGGGGGGGTGATTCCCTCCCGCAACTAAGATCGTTGTGTTTGGCTGTTCGATTCTGAACAGCCAATCACAGCATTTTCAGTGTTTCAGGTAACGAAATTGCTTGAAACACTGATGTTCATTCTGTGATTGGTGTTGTAAGAGCACCGATCATAGGCTGGGGAGAAGACACCATGGCGTCACCAGAGCTAGCTCTGATTGGTGCGATCGGACAATCACATCAATGACATTAATCAGAGTGCAGAGACGAGATCTGACTCCACAGTGAGCTCATTCCTCATTCTAGCTACAAACATGTACAGGGCGGGTACTGCTATTCTGTCACACTGTGCTGGGCCTTGTGGTGCCACAGACTTTTTCAAGCCTGTGCCATCACTTCTGCTGGTGCTGCTGCTGAAGAAGAAAAAAGCCGTTTCGGATCCTTCCCCAATCCGTTCCTGATCCCTGATCTCTCCCAATCCACCTCAATCACCCTCTCCCCCCTTTCTCCACTTCTCCCCTTGTTTTCCACCCTTTTTCCCTTCATCTCCCCATCCCCCTTCTGCTGCTGAGCGCCGATCAGTACTAGATTGCTAATTTTTTGTGCAGTTTTTTCTTTTTTGTGCTCCCTGCAGCCGCTGATCACTGATCAGTGACACAAATCACTGATCCGCACATTTGCTCGCTGTTTTCCACCACTTTTTTTGTCCTTATCTATTTTTTCTCCCAACCTCCCTTTGCAACATTTCTATGCGTGAGTCCTACTGCTGCCGAGCCGCTGATCAGATGCACATCACTGATTAGAATCAGTGCTCGCTTTCGGAAAGGACTTTTTTTTACCTTTTTTTTTAATCCCCTTTTTGCACCACATGCGTGTGTGCATCCTACAGCTGTTGAGTGCTGATCACTGATGCACGAACGTGATCAGCCTTTTGTTTTGGTGAATCAAAAGCAACAATTTAGATTAGTCTATAGGACTAGATTAGGGACAATAACACATTCTGTAGTAATTGGCATCTGCTACAGAATTTTTTCTGAATTGAATCAGGGTTTGTGTCAGATAGTAAAGAGTAAAAAAAAATGATAAAGTAAAATAATTTAGATTAGTTGAAAGGACTAGATTAGGGACAGTAAAACTATACCACAGTAATCTATGTCTACTACAGTATTTTTTACTGAATTTAGTTAGGGTTAGCGTCAGCATGGAAAAAAAGAATCACATCCGTGCATGCGTCCTACAGCCATCGAGCGCTGATCATTGATCAGGGATCGGACTTCAGTTGTTGCTATTTTTTTGGTGTTAAAAAAGAATAAAGAACATTTTTAGATTAGTTGATAGGACTAAATTAGGGACAGTAAAAATATGCAGTAGTAATTGGTGACTACTATAGTATTTTCTACTGAATATAGTCCATTTAGTAAGTTTGTTTTTTATTTTACCAAATTTTTATATTTGTGTTATTTTATTTTTATCTTTTTCTTTCTAGACTTTTCTTTTTTTTTCAGTCTCTTCTAAATAGTAAAAAAAGTTTGCACCAAACACTCACATACACCTGAACAAAATGTGGTATAAACGCCACATATGTGAAAAACTGTTGTCCCACACATCCCAATACGCTTTCCTTGCCTCCGACATTGATGGTGAAGCAGAGGATATCACTTTCCTTTATTTTTCCAACTCTTCTTCATCTTCCTCAAGAGATACAGAACTGCCACCCAGACGCCCCAGGACAGAAAATGAACCAGCACCTACTGTTAGTGACCCTCTATGGACCTCACCTCCTGAAAATTATGAGCCACAGATTACTGATTTTGTAGCGCAATCAGGAATTCAAATTGATACCACCGGCCTCTCAGAAATTGATTTTTTTCAAAATCTTCTTCCTTGAGGATTTTGTAAAACTCATGTTGTCCTAGACAAATTTGTATGCCCAGCTATTTTTATTCAAAAATCGCACTACATCATTTATCACCTGGTCCCCTGTAGACGCTGTAGAAATGATAACGTTTTGAGGCCTTGTTCTTCACATGGGGATAGTGAAGAAGCCAGAAATTCAGCAACATTTTTTATAACACTACACTGTTCTGCATTGCTATGCCCCTGACAATTAAAGTCGATCCACAAATTTTTGCATTACAATGATAATGCACAATGTCCTGCCCGAGATGACCGACTTTTCAAAGTTCGTCCGGTCATTGACCACTTCAGCAACAAGTTTGCTGAGATGTACATTTTACAAAAGGACATCTGCGTGGATGAGTCCCTAATACATTTTAAGGGGAGGCTCAAATTTTGGCAATACCTGCTCAGTGAAAGGGACAGGTACAGAATTAAGCTCTACAAACTGTGTGAGAGTACCTCAGAGTACACACACTGGTTTAGGGTTTATGAAGGGAAGGACATCCAGATTCAAACCTCTGAATGCCCCCTGTCCTGGGAGTGAGTGAGAACATTGTGTGGGATTTGATTACCCCACTCCTGGATCAAGGTTATCATTTCTATGTAGATAACGTTTATACCAGCATCCCACTCTTCAAGTCCTTCTCTGCACGAACCACACAATGTAAGTAGCTGAGACTGTGAGTGACTGGGGCCACGGGACTTAATAAAGCAAAGTAAAGTAATTATCCTGGATCCCAGCATGCCACGCAGTTTGTCAGGCCGTTTATACAGTGGCTTGGCCATGCTACCTCAGTGCAGGCTATGCAGCATGTATCACCCGGTCCAGGCACCCCCTCTTTGCTTGTGCTCTCAAGACCACATACACCAGTAACGGCAGTAATGCCCTGATGGCGGCCCTGCATCTAACTATGACAGAGCCACTGGATGCACAAGGTATCTGTTCTATCCATCACTTATTGTACACCTTATGTCATCCAAAATGGACAATGTTGAAACAGTGAAATTTTAGTGCATATATACTCTTTATATTTCTTGTAGGGAAACCTGTCATATTGAAAATGCAGTCATAGCTATTATGTAGAAGAGAAGACTGATGTATAAACCAGCACTTCCAAAGAGAGCTTAAAATGGTAAATGTTAGTGTCATTATTGTAAGCAAATAAAAAATGAAAAAGAGTGAGAAAAATGATAAAGAGACCCCACTAATCCATGGAACAGAGAAAAGTAAATGGTAGACAGCATGTGCTCTAATAAGGCATATAAGACAAGTAAAACATCAGAACCAGCCAGACAAGCCTACAACCTGCAGTAACCACCGATCGACCAAACCGCTGCATGACCAGCTCTACTCTCGCCTACTGTATCCTCACCCATCCCTTGTAGATTGTGAGCCTTCGCGGGCAGGGTCCTCTCTCCTCCTGTACCAGTTATCACTTGTATTGTGTAAGATTATTGTACTTGTTTTTATTATGTATACCCCTCCTTACATGAAAAGCGCCATGGAATAAATGGTGCTATAACAATAAATAATAATAATAATAATATATATATATATATATATATATATATATATATATATATATATATATATATATATATAAAAGCTTGAAAAAGGCTCAGTGTGAGCCGAAACGTCGCACAGAGATGTGGGCTAAGTAAACCCTACTTTTTTCACCATGAAAAGTATTTGGAGTGCTGCCTTCTTTTGCTCTTTTTGTATACATTTGGGTGGAGGAGTGGACGACTCAACCCAGGAGGCCAGGCACCCACCGGTGAGCATTGTGCTGTTCCACTTCTACTTTATATATATATATATATATATATATATATATATATATATATACATTGGTAGTAAGTAGTGATGAGCGAGTATACTCGTTACTCGAGATTTTTCGAGCATGCTCGTAGGTCCTCCGAGTATCTTTTAGTGCTCGGAGATTTAGTTTTTCTTGCCGCAGCTGAACGATTTACATCTGTTAGCCAGCATAAGTACATGTGGGGGTTGCCTGGTTGCTAGGGAATCCCCACATGTGCTTATGCTGGCTAACAGATGTAAATCATTCAGCTGCGGCAAGAAAAACGAAATCTCCGAGCACTAAAAAATTCTCGGAGGACACCCGAGCATGCTTGAGAAATCTCGAGTAACGAGTATATTCACTCATCACTAGTGGTAAGTTGACAGGTTAGGTACAGACAATAGGTGAGAGCACAACTTCTAAATGTAATCACATATGAAATATACTTATCTCAACAACCTGGGTACCTCAACGCACGTTTTTTGTTAGCTGGAATATAAGGTCGGCACTTATTCACATTTACGTCCTTTGACATATGGTAAAGTTTTAATACTAGAGATTAGGACCATCTCAAATAGGGTCACCTTGATGCGGTGGGATGGCTTTTTTTTTTTTACCAAGATTTTGTTAAAGGGCCACTGTCACCCCCCCCCAGCCGTTATAAACTAAAAGAGCCACCTTGTGCAGCAGTAATGCTGCAGTCTAACAAGGTGGCTCTTTTAGTTTTTGATTCATTTATTACCTCAAAAAAGCGTTTTAAAAATTGGCCACACATACCAGATATTATACCGGGAGGCGGTCCGAAGATATTATACCTGGGAAGGCGGGGGAGCTGGGGAGCGTCGGAGCTGGGGAGCGTCTAAACAGCGCAGTGCGCATGCCCAGGAACCCCAGCCCCGCACTGTGCATAATGAATAACAGTGCGGGGCGGGGGCTTCAGCAACAGTGTGGCCGCACTGACAATGAACACTGCGCAGGCCCCAGGCAGGCACGCACAGCGCAGGCGCCGGATTTCAGAAGATAACAGAGCTTAGGGGGCGGGGAACATCGGCCCTGAAGAGATGAGTGACGGCAGTTGGGGGATTCATACAGGACGCTTCGGACCGCCTCCCGGTATAATATCTGGTATGTGTGGCCAATTTTTAAAACGCTTTTTTGAGGTATTAAATGAATCAAAAACTAAAAGAGCCACCTTGTTAGACTGCAGCATTACTGCTGCACAAGGTGGCTCTATTAGTTTATAACGGCTGGGGGGGTGACAGTGGCCCTTTAATTAAGTACCATATTTTATTTTCATGCACTATTGCTATTTATTTATTTACTGCAGGGTATTTGCTCACTTTGTTTTTATCTTGGGTTTTGTCTGTTTAGTGGCAGTGTGAACATGCGCCTACACGCTGCATGCATACCATCTTATATTCCAGTTCATCGCTTTAGGTTTTTACAACACCCAGAGCTATAGCAAGCGAATTCAGAGAACATCTTTCTGAAGGGTAGGGGTAAGCTGTTGTGAATTCTGCTCTTGGGATCCCTCCGGTGGTTGTTGGTGGTATTGCAGTTGTCCCTGGCTTGCAATCCTGGTCAGGTGTTCCTGCTGATTGCAGGCCTGACTGGGGTATTTAGAGCTGCTGGATTCATTAGTCAGTGCCAGTTGTCCATTGTTCTTGGAGGTTTTGGATCTCTTTCTGGTCTTCCTGCCCTGCTTCTAAATCTTCAAAGATAAGTGTCTGGTTTTTGTTTCTACAGCACACATGCGGTGTGTTTACTATTTTGTGCTATTCATTTGTCTTTTCTTGTTCAGCTTGGACTGTGTCAGGATTTTTACAGTCAAGTTGGATTCTCAGGAGATGCAGATATACGCTCCATGTCTTTAGTTAGATGGTGGAATTTTTGTATTATTCTGCTGTGGATATTTTTAGGGTTTTTTACTGACCGCTTAGTATTCTGTCCTATCCTTTACTATTTAGCTAGAGTGGCCTCTTTTGCTAAATCCTGTTTCCTACCTGCGTATGTCTTTCCTCTAATACTCATAGTTAATATTCGTGGGGGGCTGCCTATCCTTTGGGGTTCTGCTCTGAGGCAAGATAGGATTCCCATTTCCATCTATAGGGGTATTTAGTCCTCCGGCTGTGTCGAGGTGTCTAGGACTGTTAGGTACACCCCACGGCTACTTCTAGTTGCGGTGTCAGTTTAGGGATTGCGGTCAGTACAGGTTCCACCTACTCCTGAGAAAGTCTCATGCAGCTCCTAAGTCACCAGATCATAACAGTACAACTGGCCCGACAATGAGTTAGATGCATCTCAGAAGAAGGGAAGAAAGGTGTTGAGCCATTTTTTTTTCTGTACCCTGCTTTGTCTCTCCTTCCCTCTTTTTCTCTGGGTGGCTGAGGAGTCTTGTGCTAGCATGGATATTCAGGGATTAGCTTCTCGTGTAGACCGGCTTGCTGCTAGGGTACAGGGTATCTCTGATTATATTGTTCAAACTCCGGTTTTAGAGCCTAAGATTCCTACTCCTGATTTGTTTTTTGGTGACAGGTCCAAATTTTTGAGTTTTAAAAACAACTGTAAACTGTTTTTTGCTCTGAGATCTCGATCCTCTGGTGATTCCATTCAGCAGGTTAAAATTGTCATCTCCCTGCTGCGTGGCGATCCTCAGGATTGGGCATTTTCCCTGGAATCTGGGAATCCGGCCTTGCTTAATGTAGACGCCTTTTTTCAGGCTTTAGGATTATTATATGATGAACCAAATTCTGTGGATCAAGCGGAGAAGACCTTGTTGGCCCTGTCTCAGGGTCAAGAAGCAGCAGAATTGTATTGTCAGAAATTTAGAAAATGGTCTGTGTTGACTAAATGGAATGATGATGCTTTGGCGGCAATTTTCAGAAAGGGTCTTTCTGAATCCGTTAAAGATGTTATGGTGGGGTTTCCCACGCCTTTTGGTCTGAGTGATTCTATGTCTCTGGCCATTCAGATTGATCGGCGTTTGCGAGAGCGCAGAACTGTGCGCGCTGTGGCGTTGCCCTCGGAGCGGATGCCTGAGCCACTGCAGTGTGATAGGATTCTGTCTAGAATGGAACAACAAGGATTCAGACGTCAGAATAGGTTGTGTTTTTATTGTGGCGATGCTTCTCATGTCATTTCAGTCTGCCCTAAGCGTACAAAGAGGATCGCTAGTTCATTTATCATCAGTACTGTACAACCTAAATTTCTGTTATCTGTGTCCTTGATCTGTTCATTGTCATCATTTTCTGTCATGCATGTAGGATAGCTGCGGAGACACCATCACGTGTTTCTCAACGCAAGCAATGAATAGCCAGGCCTTTCCCCGGGAAGGAACAACCACGGGAAGGGCAGCATCCAATAAAGGAAAACATCCAATACAGGAAAACCACCTATGCCAAGCATGGTATCCATCCACAGACAGCTGTTTCGGGGTGTTTGCCCCTCATCAGTGTGGAGTAGGAATCTGGCTATTAGGAGCAGTGCCTAGTAAAAGGTTGTAAAGGCACAGATGATTGGCCTCGGGGAGACCAAAACATCCAACACCGCGGAGACACCATCACGTGTTTCTCAACGCAGTGATCCAGAACACTGCCCCCATCCCTTATGGGAAATATGCAAATGCATGTAGGATAGCTGCGGAGACACCATCACGTGTTTCTCAACGCAAGCAATGAATAGCCAGGCCTTTCCCCGGGAAGGAATAACCATGGGAAGGGCAGCATCCAATAAAGGAAAACATCCAATACAGGAAAACCACCTATGCCAAGCATGGTATCCATCCACAGACAGCTGTCTGTGGATGGATACCATGCTTGGCATAGGTGGTTTTCCTGTATTGGATGTTTTCCTTTATTGGATGCTGCCCTTCCTGTGGTTGTTCCTTCCCGGGGAAAGGCCTGGCTATTCATTGCTTGCATTGAGAAACACGTGATGGTGTCTCCGCAGCTATCCTACATGCATTTGCATATTTCCCATAAGGGATGGGGGCAGTGTTCTAGATCACTGCGTTGAGAAACACGTGATGGTGTCTCCGCGGTGTTGGATGTTTTGGTCTCCCCGAGGCCAATCATCTGTGCCTTTACAGCCTTTTACTAGGCACTGCTCCTAATAGCCAGATTCCTACTCCACACTGATGAGGGGCAAACACCCCGAAACAGCTGTCTGTGGATGGATACCATGCTTGGCATAGGTGGTTTTCCTGTATTGGATGTTTTCCTTTATTGGATGCTGCCCTTCCCGTGGTTGTTCCTTCCCGAGGAAAGGCCTGGCTATTCATTGCTTGCGTTGAGAAACACGTGATGGTGTCTCCGCAGCTATCCTACATGCATTTGCATATTTCCCATAAGGGATGGGGGCAGTGTTCTGGATCACTGCGTTGAGAAACACGTGATGGTGTCTCCGCGGTGTTGGATGTTTTGGTCTCCCCGAGGCCAATCATCTGTGCCTTTACATCATTTTCTGTCATGGCGTTTGTGGATTCAGGCGCCGCCTTGAACTTAATGGACTTTCAGTTTGCCAGGCATTGTGGTTTTCCCTTGCAGTCTTTGCAGAACCCTATTCTTTTAAGAATATTGATGCTACACCTTTGGCTAAAAATAAGCCCCAGTTTTGGACACAGGTGACCATGTGCATGGTGCCAGCCCGTCAGGAAGATTGTCGATTTCTGGTGTTGCATAATTTGCATGATGCTATCGTTCTGGGTTTTCCGTGGTTGCAGGTATATAATCCTGTGTTGGATTGGAAGTCTATGTCTGTGACTAGTTGGGGTTGTCAGGAGGTTCATAATGACGTTCCTTTGATGTCAATCTCCTCTTCTCCCTCTTCTGAAGTTCCAGAGTTTTTGTCTGATTTTCAGGATGTATTCGATGAGCCCAAGTCCAGTGCCCTTCCACCGCATAGGGACTGTGATTGTGCTATTGACTTGATTCCAGGCTGTACGTTTCCTAAGGGCCGACTTTTCAACCTGTCTGTGCCTGAACATACCGCCATGCGGAGTTATATTAAGGAGTCTTTGGAGAAAGGGCATATTCAGCCATCTTCTTCACCGTTGGGAGTGGGAATTTTTTTGTTGCTAAGAAGGATGGCTCCTTGAGACCCTGTATTGATTATCGCCTTTTGAATAAGATCACGGTCAAGTTTCAATACCCTCTACCTCTGCTTTCCAATTTGTTTGCGAGGATTAAGGGGGCTAGTTGGTTTACGAAGATTGACCTTCGGGGGGCATATAATCTTGTTCGGATTAAGCAGGGTGATGAATGGAAAAGTGCGTTTAATACGCCCGAAGGCCATTTTGAATACCTTGTGATGCCATTCGAGCTCTCCAATGCTCCATCTGTTTTTCAGTCCTTTATGCATGATATCTTCTGGACGTATCTTGATAAATTCTTGATTGTATATTTGGATGACATTTTGATTTTTTCCGATGATTGGGAGTCTCATGTGGAACAGGTCAGGACGGTATTTCAGATCCTTCGTGACAATGCCTTGTTTGTGAAGGGGTCTAAGTGTCTCTTTGGAGTTCAGAAGGTTTCTTTTTTGGGCTTCATTTATTCTCCCTCATCTATAGAAATGGATCCGGCTAAGGTTCAGGCCATTCATGATTGGATTCAACCCACATCCGTGAAGAGCCTTCAGAAATTTTTGGGCTTTGCTAATTTTTATCGCCGTTTCATTGCTAACCTCTCCAGCGTGGTTAAACCCGTGACCGATTTGACAAAGAAAGGCGCTGATGTGGCTAATTGGTCCTCTGCGGCTGTCTCTGCCTTTCAGGAGCTTAAACGCCGATTTACTTCTGCCCCGGTCTTGCGTCAACTGGATGTTTCTCTTCCGTTTCAGGTTGAGGTTGACACTTCTGAGATTGGCGCAGGGGCCGTTTTGTCCCAGAGGGATCCTGTTGGTTCCTTGATTAAACCGTGTACCTTCTTTTCCCTTAAGTTTTCGCCTGCTGAACGCAATTATGATGTCGGCAATCGGGAGTTGTTGGCTATGAAGTGAGCGTTTGAGGAGTGGCGACATTGGCTTGAGGGAGCTAAGCATCGTATTGTGGTCTTGACCGATCATAAGAATCTGATTTACCTCGAGTCTGCCAGACGGCTGAATCCTAGACAGGCTCGATGGTCTTTGTTTTTTTCCCGTTTCGATTTTGTGGTCTCGTATCTTCCGGGTTCTAAGAATATTAAGGCTGATGCCCTCTCTAGGAGTTTTTTGCCTGATTCCCCTGAGGTTCTTGAACCGGTCGGCATTCTGAAAGAAGGGGTGGTCCTTTCTGCCATTTCCCCTGATTTACGACGGGTTCTTCAGGAATTTCAGGCTGACAAACCTGACCGCTGTCCAGTGGGAAAACTGTTTGTTCCTGACAGATGGACTAGTAGAGTGATTTCTGAGGTTCATTGTTCTGTGTTGGCAGGTCATCCTGGTATTTTTCGTACCAGAGATTTGGTTGGTAGGTCCTTTTGGTGGCCTTTTTTGTCACGTGATGTGCGTTCTTTTGTGCAGTCCTGTGGGACTTGTGCGCGGGCCAAGCCTTGTTGTTCCCGTGCTAGTGGGTTGCTTTTGCCATTGCCGGTTCCTGAGAGGCCCTGGACGCATATTTCTATGGATTTTATTTCTGATCTTCCGGTTTCCCAGAGGATGTCGGTTATCTGGGTTGTTTGTGACCGGTTCTCTAAGATGGTTCATTTGGTGCCTTTGCCTAAATTGCCTTCCTCTTCAGATTTAGTTCCGTTGTTTTTTCAGCATGTGGTTCGTTTGCATGGTATTCCGGAGAATATTGTGTCCGACAGAGGTTCCCAGTTTGTTTCTAGGTTTTGGCGGGCCTTTTGTGCTAGGTTGGGTATTGATTTGTCTTTTTCTTCCGCATTTCATCCTCAGACAAATGGCCAGACCGAGTGAACTAATCAGACTTTGGAAACTTATTTGAGATGCTTTGTGTCTGCTGATCAGGATGATTGGGTGGATTTCTTGCCATTGGCCGAGTTTGCCCTTAATAATCGGGCTAGTTCGGCTACTTTGGTTTCGCCCTTCTTTTGTAATTTTGGTTTTCATCCTCGTTTTTCTTCGAGGCAGGTTGTGCCTTCTGACTGTCCTGGTGTGGATTCGGTGGTTGACAGGTTGCAGCAGATTTGGGCTCATGTGGTGGACAATTTGGTGCTGTCTCATGAGGAGGCTCAGCGTTTTGCTAACCGTCGTCGGTGTGTTGGTTCCCGGCTTCAGGTTGGGGATCTGGTCTGGTTGTCTTCCCGTCATGTTCCTATGAAGGTTTCTTCTCCTAAGTTTAAGCCTCGGTTTATTGGTCCTTATAAGATTTCTGAGATTATCAATCCTGTGTCTTTTCGATTGGCGCTTCCGGCCTCTTTTACTATCCATAATGTCTTCCATAGATCTTTATTACGGAAATATGTGGTACCCGTTGTTCCCTCTGTTGATCCTACGGCTCCTGTATTGATTGATGGGGAGTTGGAGTATGTGGTTGAGAAGATTTTGGATTCTCGTTTTTCGAGGCGGAGGCTTCAGTATCTTGTCAAATGGAAGGGTTATGGCCAGGAGGATAATTCTTGGGTTTTCGCCTCTGATGTCCATGCTGCTGATTTGGTCCGTGCCTTTCATCTGGGTTGTCCTGATCGGCCTGGGGGCTCTGGTGAGGGTTCGGTGCCCCCTCCTCAAGGGGGGGGTACTGTTGTGAATTCTGCTCTTGGGTTCCCTCCGGTGGTTGTTGGTGGTATTGCAGTTGTCCCTGGCTTGCAATCCTGGTCAGGTGCTGATTGCAGGCCTGACTGGGGTATTTAGGGCTGCTGGATTCATTAGTCAGTGCCAGTTGTCCATTGTTCTTGGAGGTTTTGGATCTCTTTCTGGTCTTCCTGCCCTGCTTCTAAATCTTCAAAGATAAGTGTCTGTTTTTTGTTTCTACAGCACACATGCGGTGCGTTTACTATTTTGTGCTATTCATTTGTCTTTTCTTGTTCAGCTTGGACTGTGTCAGGATTTTTACAGTCAAGTTGGATTCTCAGGAGATGCAGATATATGCTCCATGTCTTTAGTTAGATGGTGGAATTTTTGTATTATTCTGCCGTGGATATTTTTAGGATTTTTTACTGACCGCTTAGTATTCTGTCCTATCCTTTCCTATTTAGCTAGAGTGGCCTCTTTTGCTAAATCCTGTTTCCTACCTGCATATGTCTTTCCTCTAATACTCACAGTCAATATTCGTGGGGGGCTGCCTATCCTTTGGGGTTCTGCTCTGAGGCAAGATAGGATTCCCATTTCCATCTATAGGGGTATTTAGTCCTCCGGCTGTGTCGAGGTGTCTAGGACTGTTAGGTACACCCCACGGCTACTTCTAGTTGCGGTGTCAGTTTAAGGATTGCGGTCAGTACAGGTTCCACCTACTCCTGAGAAAGTCTCATGCAGCTCCTAAGTCACCGGATCATAACAGTAAGCTAAGCTACTATGGATATACTGTATTTACTCATCCTGCTGCATTACATTGTGTAATATAGCACATAATGAATATCCCCATTGTTTATGTATTTTAAATTTTATTTTTAATATACTTATACAATGATAAACTTATATATTTTATAATTATTGCTTTAGTGCAGTCAGTTTGTTTTTGCATTTTGTTAAATGTGACCACTCCTTTAAATACTTATTGGTTCGCCTTTGACGTCATGTCTTTTTACCAAAATTTGTAGGTTTCCAAAATAAAAAATGTCCCTAGTATGAATTAAGACTGTGCTGTAGTGCATAATTTATAGAGAATTATGATGTTCAAACAATGAGGTAAGTGCATATGAATGAAGTCATTGTGAGGAAGTAAAGGGACCTTTAGACCAAGGTGGAGCAGTGGATGGTACAGGAAAGGGGAAACGAAATGCCCTGGGCATAAATCTTCTAAGATAAACATTTGCATTAAGTTTTATGGCAATATTACTGGCAATTTTGGAGATAAAAGCAGCAGATGAAATAATTTCCCAACAAAACGAATCACTAATTCGTTGTATCCAACCATATACTGTAAGTCAGCAAATACAGTATCCATTTTCGGTGTGCCTCCAATTACAAAGTCACAGATCCTATCCATAGTAGCTGTGGTATGCAATGGTACACTACTGATAACTCCCTTTCATTTGTGATTATTTTCAATTAATTAAAAAATATATGTTTTCCTACCATGTTATGACATAAAATTCTTTACTGGTAGATTGTTGCATTTAAATCTGCTGTAAATAATATCCTTTTTAAGGATTCCCAAGATATGCTGATCGCAATGTTGGGTCTGTCAACAATTAACTGTAAAATGTTGGGGACCCAATCAATAAATGTTCAAATATTAGACAGTGCCCAATGAAATCAATGGGCCGTTCATGAACAGTACATTTGGGCCGCCCCCTTGGGCTGTGCACTTTATATACTCAGCTATCCACAGGCAGGTGTTATATTGAGGTACAGGCCTTGCTCTGCCGCCTTCTATTTTGAGGCCTACTTGCACATAGTGAGATGAGATACTAAAGTTAGTGACCATCCCGATTGGGTACATCTTGTCACGGTGTAATGGCTTTAATCAAAATAATTGTCAACTAAGTACTTTACTTACAGCAGTGTTTTATGCATTGCTATTATTCTAGGTAATATCTAACTTTTGGAGCTGGCTCCTAAACCTGGGTAATATGATATTTATCATGGGCCAGCATGGTATCAGTCCTAGGAACGGCTTCTATGACTTCATATCTAATAAACTAAGAGAAAATATATTAAAACTGCTCTCCAGAAATGTTGCCTATAGCAACCAATCATACCTCAGCTTTCATTTTACCAGAGCAGTTTAAAAAATAAAAGATGAGCCCTGATTGGTTGCTATGGACAACTACAGTGGTTTCTTTCAAACAACATTGATAAGTTAGGCTGAAATTGATGACGATAATGGAGTCAGTTCTGCTTTTTACGCTAGTAAAATATAAAAATCTGTTTTCACATATCCCGCTCAGTACTGTTAGGTGTTACCATGATTGATTACCTTTCTCCTCTTCATATTCTCCTTACTTTTTATGTTGAATATCATACAGAGTAGATTTCTCCTAGAGAACTTTTCTACAAGCTCTTGGCTGCACACGTTTTTGGGACTTTTCCAGTAACGTGATGGGAAATAAACAAGTTTCATCCCATGACCCTGAAGATCAGAGAATGGAAAAAAATCCCAACTCTCTTCATGCTGTAAATTTCGGAAGCACACGCTGATGACACTTGTCCCTGCCCGTGCACTCGTCATTATCTAATCTTTGTTCTGGGGACATTTCACTTTGGAAGTTCCATTATTGTATATAAAAATAATCTGTTTTAATATTACTAAAGAAGTAAAGTTGTCTATCTCTGCGGGTCAAAGTGACAGCTGAGCTCAGGCCACAGACTGTTTCAGTGTTATATACAGTAGTTATATAGATAATAGGAGGAGATTAAGAGTTTTTACGTATAAAAGATATATTTTATTACATATAAAACATTAAATTGAACAAGTATTTATAATAACAATAGTATTAAGACAATATGTCAATTGTATGGAAATAGATGCGATCCAACTAGGTGGCAGTGCAACGTGATCACTAACACCGGGCTGACAATGTGCCAAGTTTCAAGTTACCGCCCAATAGGCATATGCAAAATAGCACAAAAGTGCTCCTATTTGTACATGTGCGACTAAGATAAGGATATAATAATCCCAACAGTACTAGTATAACAACGGTAAGTAACGCACATGTAATCAAGTGAGAAAAATGCACATATAAAGTACTATAATATAAGAGTTAATTACCCATGTTCTCAAAGTGTCAGACCTGGGAGCGGTCACTCTCCCTGACGCGCGTTTCGCGAGAAAGATTCTAGCTTCCTCAAGGGGGCGGTCACTCTCCCTGACGTGCGTTTCGCGAGAAAGATTCTAGCTTCCTCAAGGGGGCATCGCCCCCTTGAGGAAGCGAGAATCTTTCTCGCGAAACGCGCGTCAGGGAGAGTGACCGCTCCCAGGTCTGACACTTTGAGAACATGGGTAATTAACTCTTATATTATAGTACTTTATATGTGCATTTTTCTCACTTGATTACATGTGCGTTACTTACCGTTGTTATACTAGTACTGTTGGGATTATTATATCCTTATCTTAGTCGCACATGTACAAATAAGAGCACTTTTGTGCTATTTTGCATATGCCTATTGGGCGGTAACTTGTTTTGAAACTTGGCACATTGTCAGCCCGGTGTTAGTGATCACGTTGCGCTGCCACCTAGTTGGATCGCATCTATTTCCATACAATTGACATATTGTCTTAATACTATTGTTATTATAAATACTTGTTCAATTTAATGTTTTATATGTAATAAAATATATCTTTTATACGTAAAAACTCTTAATCTCCTCCTATTATTGATAATAATTTTGAGTTAAGTATATTTATTTTGATGTACTACGCTGGTCTCTTTATATGTACAGTAGTTATATAGGTTGAAAAAAGACAGGTCATCAAGTTCAGCCTTTCTCCACCAATTATACGTTCTCTATCATTAGATTATTTATAGCCCACAATGCCATGTGTTGTGAGAAAATCATCCAGCCCTTTTATAGTGTCTGCCATTACTAGCTCTTGTGGTCGGGCATTCCACAGTCTGACTGCTCTAACTGTAAAGAACCCTTTCCTATTTAGCTACTGGAATCGCCTTTTCTCCACCCGTTGTAGGGGTCGGCCAGGACCATAGTCATGGCTGAGCTTTTCGGGCTTTGCATGCCCAGGCTCCCTCTACATAAAAATCACATCTCCCTGGCTGCTTGTCTCTCCATTTTCTGCACCAGCAGGGCCCCTCTTCTGTTCCTCAGGGTCTTCTCCGGACAATTGTGAATAAATAGAGACACAGTCCAGGTATAACTCAAAATGCAAAACTTTACTCTCACTTCTTCACAGCACATCCAGATCTGTTAGACTGCTTTCACACATCAGTTTTTTGCCATCAGTCACAATCCGTCGAATGTTGAAAAAACGGATACGTTGCAGATTGTGAAAAACTGATGCGATGGATTCCTTTTTTCGCCGGATCTGACTAGCTGATCCAGCTAACTGAATCCGAAAAAAATTGGAGCATACTCAGTTAAAAAAAAACGGATCCATCGCTGTCCGTTTTTTCGACAGATACAAAAAACGTTACATGTCCGTTTTCTCCAGCTGCCGGATAAACAATTTTCGATGGATCTGGCGAACGACGGATGAATAATGAGGCCATCTGTTGCAATCCGTCGCCAATACAGGTATATGAGAAAAAACTGATCCGGCGGCAACATTCGCCGGATCCGTTTTTTTCAAAATTTGCTGAATTGTGACTGATGGCAAAAAACTGATGTGTGAAAGCAGCCTTACAGTGTTACCATCAGGTTTTACATTATACGTCACTTCAGCTTTCCCTTCACTCCTCTCCCTGTCACACGGCTCGAGCCCGGGTCCTACCGTATCACACGGTATCTCAGCATCCTCCCTGTCCAGATATTCCGCATTTGGGGGTTCCCTTAACCGTTTCACTCTGAAGGTTTCAGCCCATGCTATCAACTGCCACCTGTGGAGCGACCTGCCCGTCTTTCCTGCCGTGTCGTTTTACTGTAGCTTTTGTTCCTGAAGCTGATGACGCTAGCATTGCTGGGGCTATGCTAGTCCCCTACTTCTGGATGGCTGGGCGCTTCCCTTAAGCACAACGTTGCAGGGTATCTATGTTGTTCGGGCTAACAGCCCACCTGAGCTCTATGGGCACCCAGGCCCTACTGACTACATCTAGGAAGCTATCTTCCCCTAATAACCCCTCCTACAATTAACTATTCACAGTGCTATAGCTAAAACTATGTTGTACCCCATCCTTTGGCAAAACTAGGGTACTGAATTTTCCCTATAAACAATAGCAGCAATCACATATAAAACATTACAAATGGCTATACATATGTTACATATCACATTACATGTACAGATCAGTAAAATAACTATTTACTCAGGATGTGCAAAGAAAATATTCTTCAACCTCCTTACACCATAATGAGTGGCCCTGCTCCTTTTGTAAGGTCTTCAGAAGGAATAAGTCATGCGCCAGTCCTTTGTACTGACCACACATAATTTATACATATAAATGAGATCAACTCAGAGCCATCTTTTTTCTAAACTAAACAAGACTAACTTCACCAACCTAAACACTATATATGGCACTTCGGTGCGTGTGGTGAGGTGCTGCAGTAGGGTTTCAATCCATAATATAACTAGTAGTGAAATTCAGCACTCAATAGGATGCTATGAAAGAATTGTGGATTTATTAACAATCAAGGACAGTCTGTCATAATCAACTTAATTAACGTTTCAGCCAATAATAGACCTTCATCAGAAAAATTTGCTGTAATGCTGAGATATGTAGTGTATGCATATCATGAGCATGAATGCGCATTTTCAGATAGTGACTGTGTTACCAAACTGCAGTTCTGACATTGACTCAGCTAGCACAGTCCGCTTTACATCTGTTTATGAATGGTATCCATTCACTACATATGTGTCTGATTCACGCTGCCTGTGGTAGCAAGAAACTCCTGTCAGGTTCCCTTTAATTAAAAATGTATGAGAATTAGTTTTATTCAACTTGAGATTATATAGGAGCAATCTTTTGAAAATAAAGTTTGCTAGTTTTGCTTTTTTTTCCCCAAAAATTGATTTCAGTAAAGTGAAAGGGCCCTGAAAAGACAAGTATAACACTCTGAGACCTCCTAGGACAGTATTCAACAAGTTCCATACACTTCAATGCATACACAGCCTTATTAATGTGAAATTGACCTCGACATACACTCACCGGCCACTTTATTAGGTACACCATGCTAGTAACGGGTTGGACCCCTTTTGCCTTCAGAACTGCCTCAATTCTTCGTGGCATAGATTCAACAAGGTGCTGGAAGCATTCCTCAGAGATTTTGGTCCATATTGACATGATGGCATCACACAGTTGCCGCAGATTTGTCGGCTGCACATCCCAAAGATGCTCCATACAAGGCAGGATGGATCCATGCTTTCATGTTGTTTACGCCAAATTCTGACCCTACCATCCGAATGTCGCAGCAGAAATCGAGACTCATCAGACCAAGCAACGTTTTTCCAATCTTCTACTGTCCAATTTCGATGAGCTTGTACAAATTGTAGCCTCAGTTTCCTGTTCTTAGCTGAAAGGAGTGGTACCCGGTGTGGTCTTCTGCTGCTGTAGCCCATCTGCTTCAAAGTTCGACGCACTGTGCGTTCAGAGATGCTCTTAGGCCTACCTTGGTTGTAACGGGTGGCGATTTGAGTCACTGTTGCCTTTCTATCAGCTCGAACCAGTCTGCCCATTCTCCTCTGACCTCTGGCATCAACAAGGCATTTCCGCCCACAGAACTGCCGCTCACTGGATTTTTTTTCTTTTTCGGACCATTCTCTGTAAACCCTAGAGATGGTTGTGCGTGAAAATCCCAGTAGATCAGCAGTTTCTGAAATACTCAGACCAGCCCTTCTGGCACCCACAACCATGCCACGTTCAAAGGCACTCAAATCACCTTTCTTCCCCATACTGATGCTCGGTTTGAACTGCAGGAGATTGTCTTGACCATGTCTACATGCCTAAATGCACTGAGTTGCCGCCATGTGATTGGCTGATTAGAAATTAAGTGTTAACAAGAAGTTGGACAGGTGTACCTAATAAAGTGGCCAGTGAGTGTATATGGCTAGGGGTAAACCATAATTACAGTAAATATGTTATTTTCCTTCTTTCACACACTAATTTTCCTCACTGAGGCACTGTCATACACACTATCTGTACCATTGATTCTTTATTATTTTTTATTGCTATGGCTTTATCTCCTTATATCTAAGCCTAAGCTATCTACCTATCTCTATTGTAATTGCCCTGAAAAACATGCATGAAACTATTCTCTTTTTCTCATATACTAACCCTCTGGTGTTATACTCTATCTTTAATGTTTTATGGCTTTCTCTGGCTATCTCTATAACTAAGTTATGAGCTGTGATGGTCTCTCACTATCTAGATTCAATGGTTGCTTCATTCCCTGCCTTGACTTTTATACAGGCTATGATAGTCTATCCTGGCTATGCTGTGCCATGTGATATAATTGCTGCAAGGCATTATGGGGAAGCGATGTCATGTGCCATATGAGCCTTCTCTGGCTAATGTAATACTCTACAATATGTTAAAAAAGTGACTATTTTAGACAATTTTTGCAAAGCAAATCATACATTTTTCAAATTTGCCAGGCTTCAGCAGATTCCTAAAAATTGGACACAAATTAAACTCACATTGAATAAATTAACTCGCCTCTAATTGTGACTTGTTTTCACAAAACGGTTCTGTGCTGTTCTTTACAATGTTTGATTTCTTCTGATCTGCATTTCTCCCAAACAAATACCTATGTCGAAAAAGGGTTGAACTTAACGTTGTTCTTTTTTTAACCGAACATATATAACTGTTATTTCTCTAAATGACTGCACTGAAAATATATTATGTTTTGCTCTATTGAGCCATATAACTATTCAGGTAATTAAACTCTACACAGTGAGGTAAACAACAATTAATCTTAACATCCATGTGTAATCCAATTCCTCTGATCTCTGAAGCATCTACGCCAGTTCAGGTCAGTTCACTTTGGCCATATTGAGATCATAAAAGTCATTGAGGAAATTCCTGACCAGTGTAACATCCATGACCCTACCTTATCCTAGGTGTAATGACTGCATCTAAAAAGTGGATTGTAAACGGTTTCTCCTTCTCAATTTCTCTCAATTGATCAAGAAAACAGAATTCAGTGAGAAAATTGGATTAAAAATGTGTTACTCCAGTCATTGCAGCCTGTATTACCAATAGTAGAAGTATAGGTTCTTATGGGGCAGTTGAACACTAAGGCCACAAGAGTGTTACAGTTCCTGTAAGCGGTTTCGTCAGGTGTTAAGTGACAAAATAACCAGATACAGTCTTTAAAGGGATTGTCTACTTTTATACATTTACAAGTTTAAGGAGCAGTGTAAGGGACAGTGTTAGGAAGCACAATCTGCCACAAATCCACTGTGAGTACTCTGCATTTGACTCAGTGGGAGAATTGTGCCAAAAAGCCGCTGTGTGAACTCTGCAATGTTGCCTGTGGAAGTACTGTGTCAAAAGCCGCTGTTTGTAAACTGCAATCCTGCCTGTGGGAGTACTGTGCCTTTAAGCCGTTGTGTGTACTCTACAACCCACTTGTGGGAGTACTGTGCCTTTCATTTGCTGTATGTACTCTGCAACACTGCCTGTGGGAGTACTTTGCCAAAAACCACAGCACAGTATGTACTTCTCAACCCCTCCGGTCTGAGTACAGTGCCAAAAACAGCTGTGTGTACTCTGCAACCCCTTCTGTGGGAGTACTGTGCGTAGCTGCTGTGCGTCCTCTGCGAACCATATCTATGGGAGTACTGTGCCAATAGCTGCTGTGTGTACTTTGCAACACATATCTGTGGGAGTACTGTGCCTTTAAGCCGCTGTTTGTATTCTGCAACTTCACTTGTGGGAGTACTGTGCCAATAGCCTCTGTGTGTACTCTGCAACATCGCCTGTGTGAGTTCTGTGCCAAAAGCACTGTGTGTACTTTGAAGCCGTGTCTGTATGAGCAGTGTGCATCAAAAATAATTCTACTCTGAAGCCATCTCGTTGCCATTTGTAGGCCAAACAAAATAATTTTTCTGAACCGCGATGAGTTTTTTAGTAGGGTGGCAAATTAATACATTTCAGCAGCAGTCTCTTTGCCATTTGTAGGCCAAACAAATAATTTGTCTCCATGTCTTCATATCTTTTGCTCTGCACGGCCGTGGTGTCCCCAGCATGGCCAAACAAATACTTTTTATCCATTTCTTTATATCTTTTGCTATGCACGGCTGTTGTGTTCCCCGGCATAGCGCTGCTCAGCGCTCGCTTATCTGCACTGTCGTAAGCCATGATAACTGTCGATTTCAGTCTTACAAGCTTGCATTGCTCCTCTTGATTCACTGCAGACTGTCCCTGGTGGCATCTTCCACACGGTCTTTTTCTCTTCAGCCCACCCTTCCGGGGTCGCCCTTCTAATGCGCTCATGGCGTCACTCTTGGCGACTCCGCCTTCAGCCACACCTCTTTCACTCGTCATCTCTTACCCAGTGGGCCATGCTTCATTTTAAACTGCTCTCTGTTCTGGAACCTGACTTTTATTCTGGGCCAAACCACGGCTTCAGCACATCCATTCTTTTGGGTCGAACCTCCACTCTCACGATGGGCTGGACTTCTCCACCTCAGACCACAGGTCACCACCCTCTTGGGATCTATGTTGTTGGCTGCCATCTTAGTTTGTTCAATTTCAGGTACTGTCATATCTGCATCACTGTCCACCATTTTGGAATTTATATGCTGTATAATTTTAGGTTGTTCATTTCCAGGTGCTTCTTCAATTGTGCCACTGGCATTCTTCACCCCACTTTCTCCATGCGAGGAATCCGTATCCTTCTGATTATGCTAAATGTAACGGTTCCCAGGGTGGTAGTCATGGGCAAGTGTAGTACTGTACAATAAGCACCCCGGCCCGCTGCAGAAATAGGTAAATTTTCGCACTCACTTCTGATTTGCCTACCAAAACATCAATTATTTTGGTCTTCAGAATGAGACAACCACATCAAGCTTACTGTTCCCGCTACTTGTCTACCCTGGATCCACATTTTAGACAAGGCTTTGTGTTCCACCAGGTTCCCTCTTAATCAAGGCCCCAATTCCAACAAACAAGAAAATCGAAATGGAGTAATAGTCTATTATCCCTAGCTGGAGTATTCATGTGTGGTTGACTGCTTTCAACAATAATGTGGTTACAATGCAAAATAAAAGAGAGTGTGAATTTGGTCAAACTATCTGACCAAGACAGATTTAAAAAACCTCACATGGGTTTTTATTTTTGGAGATATCTGTAGGATGGTAGTGGGACAGATCTCTTGTTCCACTACATGTCTTGAGAGTGGTCCATGTCCACGATTCCCATTTAAACTTTCAGTTCAGGTTTGGGTGTGTCAGTATTGGGTTTTGCATGCGACATGTGATGCTAGTCACAACTCACGGACAGGCGGTGAGGCATAGAAGTCAGACATTCTGGGGTTAGTACCAAAACAGCATGTAGTAAACTAAGGGAAAAGATGAAGGCGTAAGTCAGGTCACAGTCCAGGGTCAGAATACCAGAGAAATAGTAGATAAGCAAAGGGGCAATAACAAATGGGTAATTAGAACACGGTCCAAAGGTCAGGCAGCAATAGATCGTAACTCACAGCACAGGAATCAGGCAAACGCACACCACAGAACATAAGCTTTTGACTGGCAGTGATCTGGGCCACACAGATAGCAGGGCAATTAATAAAAACAGGGAGGACCTGTAGAAATGTTTGCACCTCCCAGTCTCAAATAGGTCAACTGAGCTGTCAATCAAAGCACTCACAGCTCAGAACGCTCCGGCACAGGATAGAATGACAGAGCTGACCATCACTGAGTCCCAGGCACTCTGAGTGGAGGAATTGTGACACGACAGAGCAGGAGCCATGTGCAGGCCTACCTGTTTTAAACTAAGCACAGATCAGAGACTTGAGCAAGCCATTACTGTACACGTGGATTATACAATGGTGCAGTTGTCCATGGAAGTGGACTGATACGGACTGACACTGACGTTCCTGCTGTGAACCAGATGATAAAGTTTTGGATTTGTTTGTAAATTGGAAAATAAAGTCTATTAAGGTGAACTTTCTTGGGTCACTGCCTCATTCCCGCATGGGCACGAAACCCGCTGCCTTACAGGGGGTACTCTGCTCCATGCTTTGTGGGTAAAATTTTTAACTGGACTATAGGGGCACTGCGAACATTTTTATGTTATTCATTTAATTCCTATTTTACCATAATTGCTATGGGGACAGAACCCCTATAAGTAATTTCCATATCCACGTTTGTTGGCAGTGCAATTGTCCTACTCTTACGCACATTTTGCAGCCCCCTAGACCTTACTCCAACCATTTAACAGCCATTGTATAACACTGAAGTTTGGATCCCCATTGAATTATATGTGGTTTGGGGTCAAGTTCGTTTCCCAAACCAGACTTTAAAAAAAAGTCTGGCAGAACCCAGACATCCACGGGTCTTCTGATCCCTAGTCATAATCGTGTCTATTGAACCTGTGATCTCCATTATTCCACCAGTTTCCTTCTTGGTGCTGCAATTTCAATGTTGAAGAGTGAGCAGTTTCCCAGAGGAGCATGCAAGGCATTTAAATCTCTTCATACTGGCGTGCCAGACCTGCCATATCACTCTCCACAGTGAGAAACATTAGCTCTTAGATCCAAGATCCAAGTCTTAGCCTCTCACCTAGCCAAATCAGAAATCATACTTTGCAGTGACGAGGAGCAATATCTCGAAACGCCGTGTCTGAAAATTGAGATTCTGAATTGGCTTTTATCCTAAGTCATATTGCAAGGCTCATCGATAATGATTTGTAGCATTGCTACTTCCAATAGGTGACAGTGCAAGTCTTCTTCCTTTCAGAAGAGATAATTTGCATATTTAATTTACCAGAAGGGCATGGAAGGCTTTTAAGTCTCCTCATACTGGCGTGGCAGACCTGACATGTCACTCTCTACAAGGATAAACCAAACCCCTTAGATCCCAGTATTGAAGAGTGTAACATGAGAGCAAAAACTGGCCATTTTTGACCTGATAGCAGGTCCTCTTTAATTGCCTTTTGCCTTGAAATGTACCAACTAATCTCTAGCATACTTGTGACGCTAGTCACTACTCACGGACAGGCCGTGAGGCAGGAGAGTCAGACGTTACGAGGTCAATACCGAGAGAGTATGTAGACAACCAAGGGAAAAGACAAAGGCGTAAGTCATGTCACAGTACAGGGTTAATAACAAGAGATAGCGGAGCAAAAGCCAAAGGACAAGACAAAAGGGTAATCAGAACACGGTCCAAAGGGTCAGGCAGCAGAAGATCAGAACTCAGAGCAACAGAATCAGACTAACACTCACCAAGAAGCACAAACTACATCTGGCAGGGATCAGGGTCAGACAGCTCAGCTAAATAGCTATGCGATTACCAGAACACTGAACACCTGCAGAAGTCCTGCATGCCCCAGTCCCAGATTGGACAGCAGAGCTCTCAATCAAAGCACCAACGGCCCAGCAAGCCCATCACAGAATTGGACAACCAAGCTGTCAATCAAGACACAGACAGCCCAGCAAGACAGTTTCCACAGAACAGCATAGCTGTTGTGAATTCCGCTCTTGGGCTCCCTCCGGTGGTTGTAAGTAGTACTTTTGTGAATTCTGCTCTTGGGCTCCCTCCTGTGGTTTTGAGTGGTATAGCTGCTTCTTGGATTTAGCATCAGCAGCTGCTTCCACTGATCGTCTTTCTGGCTCGGCTATTTTAGTCTGGCCTTATCTCTCAATCAATGCCAGTTGTCAATTGTTCCTGCTTGGAGTCACTGCTCTTTTGGATTTCCCTGACACTCTGTCCAGTTCAGCAAAGATAAGTCCTTGCTTGTCCTTTTGTAGTCCACTTGTTGTGGACTTTATTATTCAGCACATTCTATGTTTTGCTCATTTGTCCAGCTTATCAGTATGGATCTATTTAGCTAAGCTGGAAGCTCTGGGCTGCAGATTTTGCCCTCCACACCTTTAGTCAGGTGTGGAGATTTTTGCATATCTCTGCGGTGGACTTTTTCTAGTTTTTATTACTGACCGCACAGTGTTCTTTCCTGTACTATCTATCTAGCTAGAAGTGGCCTCCTTTGCTAAATCGTTTCATACTACGTATGTCATTTCCTTCTCCTCTCACAGTCAATATTTGTGGGGGGCTGTCCTATCCTTTGGGGATTTTCTCTGAGGTAAGATAGTTTTCCTAGTTCTACCTTTAGGGGTAGCTAGTTCTCCGGCTGTGACGAGGTGTCCAGGGAGTGACAGGAACATCCCACGGCTACTGCTAGTGTTGTGTTAAGATCAGGAACTGCGGTCTGTATAGTTACCACCTGCTCAGAGCTAGTCCCATGTCGCTCCTAAATTACCAGTCCATAACAGTACAACTGGCCAAAAATGACTTGAATGCATCTCAAAAGAAGGAAAAGAAAAAGAGTTCTGAGCCATTTTTTTTTTCTTTAGTCTGTTTTGTCTTTTTCCTTCCTCTTAATCTCTGGGTGGATTTGGGCGCGGACATGGATGTTCAGGGTTTGTTTTCTCGTGTGGATCAGCTTGCTGCAAGAGTTCAGAGTATCCAAGATCATGTTGTTCAGACTCCAGCCTTAGAGCCTAGAATTCCTACTCCAGATTTGTTTTACGGGGATAGATCTAAGTTTTTGAACTTTAAAAATAACTGCAAATTGTTTTTTGCTCTGAAACCCCGTTCCTCTGGTGACCCCACTCAGCAAGTTAAAATAGTTATTTCTCTGCTGCGTGGTGACCCTCAGGACTGGGCATTCTCCCTTGAGTCAGGGGATCCGGCATTGCTTAATGTAGATGCATTTTTTCAATCGCTCGGATTATTGTATGACGAACCTAATTCTGTGGATCATGCGGAAAAAACCTTGTTGGCCCTGTGCCAGGGTAAGGAAGCGGCAGAATTATACTGCCAGAAATTTAGAAAATAGTCTGTGCTTACTAAATGGAATGAGGACGCTCTGGCAGCAATTTTCAGAAAGGGTCTTTCTGAAGCCCTTAAAGATGTTATGGTGGGGTTCCCCACACCTGTTGGTCTGAGCGAATCTATGTCTCTAGCCATTCTGATTGATCGGCGCCTGCGCGAGCGCAAAGTGGTGCACCATATGGCAGCATCCTCTGAACAGAGTCCTGAGCCTATGCAATGTAATAGGATTCTGACTAGAGCGGAACAGAGGGGATACAGATGTCAGAATGGGCTGTGTTTTTACTGTGGTGATTCAGCTCATACTATCTCTGATTGCCCTAAGCGTATTAAGAGGGTCGCTAGATCTGTTACCATTAGTACTGTACAGCCTAAGTTTCTCCTGTCTGTGACCCTGATTTGCTCATTGTCACCTTTCTCTGTCATGGCGTTTGTGGATTCAGGCGCTGCCCTGAACTTAATGGACTTAGAATTCGCCAGGCACTGAGGTTTTTTCTTTGCAGCCTTTGCAGAGCCCTATTCCTTTGAGGGGTATTGATGCTACACCGTTGGCCAAGAATAAACCTCAGTATTGGACTCAGCTGACTATGTGCATGGCTCCAGCACATCAGGAAGATTGTCGTTTTCTGGTGTTGCATAATTTACATGATGTTGTTGTACTGGGTTTTCCATGGTTACAAGTACACAATCCAGTGTTGGATTGGAAATCGATGTCTGTGACTAGTTGGGGTTGTCAAGGGGTACATAGTGACGTTCCTTTAATGTCAATTTCCTCTTCCCCCTCTTCTGATGTTCCTGAATTTTTGTCAGATTTCCAGGATGTATTCGATGAGCCCAAGTCCAGTTCCCTTCCTCCACATAGGGACTGTGATTGTGCTATTGACTTGATTCCAGGCTCTAAGTTCCCTCAGGGCCGACTTTTCAACCTGTCTGTGCCAGAACATACCACTATGCGGAGCTATGTTAAGGAGTCCTTGGAGAAGGGACATATTCGGCCGTGTTCGTCACCATTGGGAGCGGGATTCTTTTTATTTGCCAAGAAGGATGGCTCCTTGAGACCCTGTATTGATTATCACCTTCTTAATAAGATCACGGTCAAATTCCAATACCCTTTACCTTTGCTCTCTGATTTGTTTGCTCGGATTAAGGGGGCTAGTTGGTTTACCAAGATTGACCTTCGAGGGGCATATAATCTTGTTTGTATTAAACAGGGTGACGAATGGAAAACTGCATTTAATACGCCCGAAGGCCATTTTGAATACCTGGTGATGCCTTTCGGGCTTTCTAATGCTCCTTCTGTATTTCAGTCCTTCATGCATGACATTTTCCGCAATTATCTTGATAAATTCTTGATTGTGTATTTGGATGATATTTTGATTTTTTCCAATGATTGGGAGTCTCATGTGAAGCAGGTCAGGATGGTATTCCAGATCCTTCGTGATAATGCTCTATTTGTGAAGGGGTCTAAGTGCCTATTTGGAGTTCAGAAGGTCTCCTTTTTGGGGTTTATTTTTTCTCCTTCGTCTATAGAAATGGATCCTGTTAAGGTCCAAGCCATTCATGACTGGATTCAACCCACATCGGTGAAGAGCCTTCAGAAATTTTTGGGCTTTGCTAATTTTTATCGCCGTTTCATTGCTAACTTCTCTAGTGTGGTTAAGCCCCTGACCGATTTGACGAAAAAAGGCGCTGATGTGACAAATTGGTCCTCTGAGGCTGTTGAGGCCTTTCAGGAGCTTAAGCGCCGATTTACTTCTGCCCCTGTCTTGCGTCAGCCGGATGTGTCTCTTCCTTTTCAGGTTGAGGTTGACGCTTCTGAGATTGGGGTAGGGGCCGTTTTGTCACAGAGGAATTCTGATGGTTCCTTGATGAAACCATGTGCCTTCTTTTCCCGAAAGTTTTCGCCTGCGGAACGCAATTATGATGTCGGCAATCAGGAGTTGTTGGCTATGAAGTGGGCATTTGAGGAGTGGCGACATTGGCTTGAGGGAGCCAAGCACCGCGTTGTGGTCTTGACCGATCATAAGAATTTGATTTACCTCAAGTCGGCCAAGCGGCTGAACCCTAGACAGGCTCGATGGTCCCTGTTTTTCTCCCGTTTCGATTTTGTGGTTTCATATCTTCCGGTATCTGAGAATGTTAAAGCGGATGCCCTCTCTAGGAGTTTTTTGCCTGATTCTCCTGGAGTTCTTGAGCCGGTTGGCATTCTTAGGGAAGGGGTGATTCTTTCTGCCATCTCCCCTGATTTACGGCGGGTGCTTCAGGAATTTCAGGCTGATAAACCTGACCGCTGTCCTGTGGGGAAGCTGTTTGTTCCTGATAGATGGACAAGTAAGGTAATTTCTGAGGTCCATTGTTCGGTGTTGGCCGGTCATCCTGGGATTTTTTAATAATCTGTCACGGCACTCCTGTATTATAAAAGAAGAGGTGTCTGGTGCTCAGACAAGGGATGCCAACCCCTATAAATAGTGTAAGAAAAAAAGTCCGGCACTCAGAAAATCAGGCAATATTTATTTATTTGATACTCCAACGAGTCAATATAGTAACGTTTCGGTCTATTCGACCTTCATCAGACTACAACGGAAAAAGAGAAAAACAAAAAACATAATACATCCGAAATCCATATATATATATACAGTAAATCCAAATTTGGAACAGATATAACAATCCTCATTATGTATACCACGTTCAATAAAAAATCATAATAACACTGTATATGTGAATACAAGTCACAGTAGCAAAAAATCATCATATGTGGTCCAATCATTATACAAGTTTATCATTAATCGAACTATAAAGACCGCTTAGTCACAGGCCCACTTGGAATACAATTATATGCAAGAAGATGGATTTCAACCATAAAATATAACAGGTCTCATGTAATATCCTCCATCGTAAATTTTAAGGAGTAGATAATGTAATAAACATCTCATAATTTTTAAGAGTGACCTCTCCTAAAATAATGATAATAAGTAATAATAATGTTAACTTGAAAAAAAAAAGGCCTTACCATATGATGCAGTGTAAGAAAAAAGACCGACGGAAAGAACTTGTGACTCCAACTGGAGTTTCTAAGAAAGTGAAAGTGAAAGTACAATGAAAAATAATGGTCCAAAGTGGCAGAGGAAAAAAAATTGAATTAAAGTCAAGACCCCGATAGTGCATATGCAGGAGAGGCTTACCGCTAATAGAAGAGGTGGTCCCGAGATTACTCGCCGTAAAGGCGGTGTGTGGAATATCTGCATGGCACGCTGACAATGCGTCCATGTTAAAATAGTCCCGGACCCGGAAGTGACTGATAAGCAGTGACTGGAACGCTAGTGAAACGCAGCAGTGAACAACGGCGCTACCGGAAATGCGTCACCCCAGTGTCTAGAGGTCCATATTCCTATGTGGAACGCTACCATGGAACGCAAAAGTAGGCGGAATATCCCCCTGAAGAAAAAGGAAGTCCCGTATCCATAGTGAAACCGATTATTCAACGCTGGACCGTATGGATAAGGTAAGTATTGTGTAAAATAAAGAATCAATTGGCTACCTAAGAAAAAAGGAAAAGAAACAAAAGAAATGGTTAGAACAAAATAGATAATAAATCACTATATGGTAAAACTAGAGGTGGCACATGTCTATATTAAAGGTCATAAAGAAAAGACCGTATTATCCATTTAATATTTCAAGGTGGGCCCTGACCAGACCAAGAAAAAAGAAAAACCAAAACAGATAAATTTATGAACTAAAAAAGAACCACAATGTCATAAACAGTCCCCCGGTTATGTGTCCAAATCAACAGTCAGTACTGACAATCAATTTCAAACAAGAAAATTTTTTTTAAATAAAAACTCATTCCGCTAGAAATGAATCCGCCCCTTCTCTCGTATTTAGAAAAGACCTGCAAGGTTAAAGTCCCTATTGAGGCCCTTGGGTTCTAAACTCTGTAAAAAGTGGATCCAATACGCCTCTCTTTCTAATAATTTCTTATTTAAATTTCCTCCTCTCCTACTCAGAGTAATTTGTTCCAGAACTAGAAAGCGTAATTGCGCCACTGTATGTCCTGCTTCATGGAAATGACATGGGACTGGGAGATGGTGTTTCCCACAACGAATATCAGATTTGTGATGTGAAATCCGATCTTTAATTGCCTGTGATGTTTCTCCTACGTATATCTTTCCACACGGACATTTAATGGCATATATCACTTGTTTAGAATCACAAGTGAAAAAACCTCGGATAGGGATATCTTTACCTGTTAATGGGTGTGATATCTTAGGGCCTTTCAAAACATTAGCACACTGTGCACACTGTAAGCACGGGAAGGTCCCTTTCCGAGGCGTTTGCAAAAAAGTCTGTCGTGCTGTGTTGGAAGGTGAGCCAATGTCTGCTCTGACAATTTTATTCTTTAAATTACTCGGCCTTCTAAAACAAGATAAAAAAGGATTTTGAAACTCTGGTATTCCTTTTTTTCTTATCCTGGGATTTTTGGTACCAGAGATTTGGTGGCTAGGTCCTTTTGGTGGCCTTCCTTGTCGCGGGATGTGCGTTCTTTTGTGCAGTCCTGTGGGACTTGTGCCCGGGCTAAGCCTTGCTGTTCCCGCGCTAGTGGGTTGCTTTTGCCTTTGCCTGTCCCTGAGAGGCCCTGGACGCATATTTCCATGGATTTTATTTCGGATCTTCCTGTGTCCCAGAGGATGTCTGTTATCTGGGTGGTTTGTGACCGGTTCTCTAAAATGGTCCATTTGGTACCTGTGCCGAAATTGCCCTCCTCCTCTGATTTGGTTCCATTGTTTTTTCAGCATGTGGTTCGTTTGCATGGCATTTTGGAAAATATTGTGTCTGACAGAGGTCCCCAGTTTGTTTCCAGGTTTTGGTGGGCCTTTTGTGCTAGGATGGGCATTAATTTGTCTTTTTCTTCGGCGTTCCATCCTCAGACAAATGGCCAAACTGAGCGAACTAATCAAACCTTGGAAACCTATTTGAGATGCTTTGTGTCTGCTGATCAGGATGATTGGGTGGCTTTCTTGCCGTTGGCAGAGTTTGCCCTTAATAATCGGGCCAGTTCGGCTACTTTGGTTTCGCCTTTTTTTTGTAATTTTGGTTTCCATCCTCGTTTTTCTTCAGGGCAGGTTGAGCCTTCTGATTGTCCTGGTGTAGATTCTGTGATGGACAGGTTACAGCAGATTTGGACTCATGTGGTAGACAATTTGACGTTGTCTCAGGAAAAGGCTCAGCGTTTTGCTAACCGCCGTCGGTGTGTTGGTCCTCGGCTTTGTGTGGGGGATTTAGTCTGGTTATCTTCTCGTCATGTTCCTATGAAGGTTTCTTCCCCTAAGTTCAAGCCTCGGTTTATTGGTCCTTATAAGATTTCTGAGATTATCAATCCAGTGTCTTTTCGTTTGGCCCTTCCAGCCTCTTTTGCCATCCATCCACAATGTTTTCCATAAATTTTTGTTGCGGAGATATGTGGTACCCGTTGTTCCCTCTGTTGATCCTCCTGCCCCGGTGTTGGTTGAGGGGGAATTGGAATATGTGGTTGAGAAAATTTTGGATTCTCATTTTTCGAGGCGGAGGCTTCAGTATCTTGTTAAGTGGAAGGGTTATGGCCAGGAGGATAATTCTTGGGTGGTTGCCTCCGATGTCCATGCTGCCGATTTGGTTTGTGCTTTTCACTTGGCTCGTCCTGATCGGCCTGGGGGCTCTGGTGAGGGTTCGGTGACCCCTCCTCAAGGGGGGGTACTGTTGTGAATTCCGCTCTTGGGCTCCCTCCGGTGGTTGTAAGTAGTACTTTTGTGAATTCTGCTCTTGGGCTCCCTCCTGTGGTTTTGAGTGGTATAGCTGCTTCTTGGATTTAGCATCAGCAGCTGCTTCCACTGATCGTCTTTCTGGCTCGGCTATTTTAGTCTGGCCTTATCTCGCAATCAATGCCAGTTGTCAATTGTTCCTGCTTGGAGTCACTGCTCTTTTGGATTTCCCTGACACTCTGTCCAGTTCAGCAAAGATAAGTCCTTGCTTGTCCTTTTGTAGTCCACTTGTTGTGGACTTTATTGTTCAGCACATTCTATGTTTTGCTCATTTGTCCAGCTTATCAGTATGGATCTATTCAGCTAAGCTGGAAGCTCTGGGCTGCAGATTTTGCCCTCCACACCTTTAGTCAGGTGTGGAGATTTTTGCATATCTCTGCGGTGGACTTTTTCTAGTTTTTATTACTGACCGCACAGTGTTCTTTCCTGTACTATCTATCTAGCTAGAAGTGGCCTCCTTTGCTAAATCTTGTTTCATACTACGTATGTCATTTCCTTCTCCTCTCACAGTCAATATTTGTGGGGGGCTGTCCTATCCTTTGGGGATTTTCTCTGAGGCAAGATAGCTTTCCTAGTTCTACCTTTAGGGGTAGCTAGTTCTCCGGCTGTGACGAGGTGTCCAGGGAGTGACAGGAACATCCCACGGCTACTGCTAGTGTTGTGTTAAGATCAGGAACTGCGGTCTGTATAGTTACCACCTGCTCAGAGCTAGTCGCATGTCGCTCCTAAATTACCAGTCCATAACACATAGCAATCATTCTCTGAGCTGAGGAATCGTGACAATACTTACTTCTAATACATATTCTACATTTCCATCCATCTCATGGGTGATCCTCAATAAAGGGGCAGCTGGTCACCATATCATGTAACTGCAATTATCTATTCCTGCAGGGCCAGTCCTTACTCTATCCCCCACTGTCTAAAAAGTATTTTTTAAATCCATTCCTTCTCTTACTTGAACTTGGCCGCTTACGCTGCCTACCCCCTCATGCCTGGCTTGTCATAATGCTGTTTTTCACAACCAAATATGTATATATTTACTTAATAACTTGCTCAATTTAAGATGCCGTGAATTCTGAAATTGACAATAATGTCTCAATTTTAGACTACCTCTTTCAGTCTCAGAAGCTCCATTCACAGATTTGTTGGAGATCCTCCCATTCTGTCATCACCACGTAATGAAAATTTCTGCCTGTCAGTCCCAGTTCAATAGCTAATTCATCTCTGTTCTCTGTCCAATCTGACTGTAAGTGCCATCATTATGTCAAGGACACAGAAAAAGGAGGACATTTTTGACTGTATTGCAATACAAGCAGAAGTAGAGCAGCCAAGATAGTAAGATGGGCTCTGAAATCAGTACATCAATTTTGATTTCATGGTTAATGTACAGTAAAAAAAAAAAGAATAACTATATAAACAAAGTTAATTTTATAAGAGCTCTAAAATGGATTTGATACTCTATTTTTAACTTTTGGCTCAATTTAAAACATTAATCAGATAACTTCAAAGTACTGGAATAGAGCCTGTAACACAGCAGAAGATGTATATAACGGCAATACTTCAACACAAAGTCTTATGTTCTGTCTTGATTATGGAAAGCTGTCTACACTGTTCTTTATA
Source organism: Ranitomeya variabilis (assembly GCF_051348905.1). Classification (NCBI taxonomy): domain Eukaryota; kingdom Metazoa; phylum Chordata; class Amphibia; order Anura; family Dendrobatidae; genus Ranitomeya; species Ranitomeya variabilis. The sequence continues at coordinate 68,000,389 of NC_135239.1, read as the reverse complement.
GTTATTGCAGCTCTTTTCCACTGGTATAAGCCATGTGACTTTGCTTAACACCATTGAAGACTCAATCCATGGTTAACTGATACTGCCTAAAATGGTTGGTACGGACAACTTTTATCTAATGTGAATGCCTTGGATTAACAGTACGTGAGCTTTATTATGACGTCTTATGTTAGAGAATGCCATAATTTGCATTCCTAGAATTCAGAACTTTAATATTGCAGTAAAGTTCAAAGGAAAACACTAGCAAAGAGAGAATCCATATATATACTGTACATACAGTAACATGTAAAAGTTTGGGCACCCCTGGTCAAAATCGCATACTTTGATCTCTCCGGCACTCGCAGCTCTTCCTGTGTTCAGCGGTCAAGTGGTACCGCTCATTAAAGTAATGAATATGGACGCATATTCATTACTTTAATGAGGGGTACCATGTGACCGCTCAGCACTGGAAGGCGCTGCCGGCCCGGGATGACTGAGAAGCAGGGAAGTGTCAGGATGGGGTGAGTATGACGGGGAAGGGTGAGCCATGCTATATTTACCTGTCCCCGTTCCACCACCGGGCTCCATCTTCCGTTCAGATCAGAGGGCGCGATGACGTGTTTAGTGCGCGCCCTCTGACTGAACAGTCACAGCGAGAGGAAGCGGAAGACACAGCGGCGCGCGGCGGTGGAACCGGGACAGGTGAATATCGCAAGTGCCGGGGCCTTAGCCAGCGGCCACACCTGCACCTGACCCCGATAACGCACCGGTGTCCCCCCTGCTCAGGCCCCCGGCACATCTCCCCCAGCGATCAAAGGTGAGTATGTCATTTTCTTTTTTTTAATCACAGCAGCAGCATACAGGGCATATTATGCTATGGAGCATCTTATGGGGGCCATCAACCTTGATGGAGCAGCATGTGGGGCATATTATGCTATGGAGCATCTTATGGGGCCATCAACCTACATGGAACAGCATGTGGGGCATATTATGCTATGGAGCATCTTATGGGGCCATCAACCTTTATGGAGCAGCATATGGGGCATATTATTCTATGGAGTATCTTGTGGGGCCATCATTAACCTTTGTGCAGCATTATATGGAGCATATTTTAATATGGAGCATCTTATGGGGCCATTATTAACCTTTGTGCAGCATTATATGGGGCATATTTTTGTATGGAGCATCTTATGGGGCCCATCATGGACTTTATGGAACATTATATGGGGCATGTTTTTATATGGAGCATCTTATGAGGCCCATCATGAACTTTATGGATTATTATATGGAGCGTATTTTGTATGGAGCATCTCATGGGGCCCATCATGAACTTTGTGGAGCATCTTATGGGGCCCAACATGATCTTTATGGAGCATTATATGGGGCGTATTTCGTATGAGGCAACTTATGGGGCTCCTGATTCAATATGGATATTCAAAAACATTTAACCTACTGATGTCTCAATCAATTTCACTTTTATTGGTATCTATTTTTATTTTTGAAATTTACCAGCAGCTGCTGCATTTCCCACCATAGCCTTATAATCAAGTCAATACGTTTTCCCAGCTTTTTGTGGCAAAATTAGGGGTCTCGGCTTATACTCGGGTCGGCTTATACTCGAGTATATACAGTACCTATCTGGTATTGCAGTGGGGTGTCTTTGGGCCGGAGGCCGGGACATGAATCCTGTTATGATTGAACTGGTGGTTAGGAGCACTAGAAATGACCAGATGAGCAAACTAGTAATACAGGACGAGCTCTGGGAAGTGGGAGCTCTGCTGACCGCAACCCCTAATCCTATCACAACAACTAGAAATAGCCGTGGAGCGTTCCTGACTCTGCCTAGATGCCTCTTCACAGCCTAAGAGCTAACTACCCCTAAAGATAGAAAATACAGCCTACCTTGCCTCAGTGAAATTCCCCAAAGAAATAGGCAGCCCCCCACATATATTGACTGTGAGTTAAGATGGAAGTCACAAACACAGGAATGAAATAGGTTTCAGCAAACGAGGCCAGACTTAACTAAATAGACTGAGGATAGAAAAGGTATCTTTGCGGTCAGCATAAAAAACTAACAAAAAACCACGCAGAGTGTGCAAAAGAGAGCACCGCACCGACTCACGGCACGGTGGTGCCACTCTGCATCCCAGAGCTTCCAGCTAACAAGACAAAATCATAATAGCAAGCTGGACAAAAACACAATGGTAACAAATAAGCTAGCAGGGACTTAGCTTTTGCTGAAGTAGACAGGTCATCTGAAAGATCCAAGAAAACTGAACCAGTAGTAGGACATTGACAGCTGGCATCAGGTAACGATCTGACTGGAGTTAAATAGTGCAGCCAGCCAAGGCCTAAACGAGATCAGCTGGAGAAGGAACCTCAGAACCAGCAGCTCCACTCACAGCCACCAGAGGGAGTCCATGGACAGAACTCGCCGAAGTACCATTCATAACCACAGGAGGGAGCTCGAGAACAGAATTCACAAAAGTACCCCCCCCTTGAGGAGGGGTCACCGAACCCTCACCAGAGCCTCCAGGCCGATCCGGACGAGCCAAATGAAAGGCACGAACAAGATCGGCAGCATGAACATCAGAGGCAACCACCCAGGAATTATCCTCCTGACCTTAACCTTTCCACTTGACTAGGTACTGAAGTTTCCGTCTCGAAACACGAGAATCCAAAATCTTCTCCACCACATACTCCAACTCCCCCTCAACCAACACCGGGGCAGGAGGATCAACGGAGGGAACCATAGGAGCCACATATCTCCGCAATAACAACCTATGGAACACATTATGGATGGCGAAAGAAGCTGGAAGGTCCAAACGAAATGACACAGGATTAAGAATTTCAGAAATCTTATAAGGACCAATGAAACAAGGCTTAAACTTAGGAGACGAAACCTTCATAGGAACATAACGAGACGACAACCAAACCAAATCCCCAACACGAAGTCGGGGACCAACACAGCGACGGCGGCTAGCGAAACGTTGAGCCTTCTCCTGGGACAATGTCAAATTGTCCACTATGTGAGTCCAAATTTGCTGCAACCTGTCCACCACAGAATCCACACCAGGACAGTCCGAAGGCTCAACCTGCCCTGAAGAAAAACGAGGGAGGAAACCAGAATTACAGAAAAAAGGCGAAACCAAAGTGGCCGAGCTGGCCCGATTATTAAGGGCGAACTCAGCCAAAGGCAAGAAGGACACCCAATCATCCTGATCAGCAGAAACAAAGCATCTCAGATATGTTTCCAAAGTCTGATTGGTTCGTTCGGTTTGGCCATTTGTCTGAGGATGGAAAGCTGAAGAAAAAGACAAATCAATGCCCATCTTAGCACAAAAGGACCGCCAAAATCTTGAAACAAACTGGGAACCTCTGTCTGACACGATGTTCTCCAGAATGCCATGTAAACGAACCACATGCTGGAAAAATAATGGAACCAAATCAGAGGAGGAAGGCAATTTAGGCAAAGGTACCAAATGGACCATCGTAGAGAAGCGATCACAAACCACCCAGATAACTGACATCCTCTGAGAGACAGGGAGATCTGAAATAAAATCCAAAAATGAAACCTTCTGAACTCCAAAGAGACATTTAGACCCCTTCACAAACAAGGAATTAGCACGAAGGACCTGGAACACCATTCTGACCTGCTTCACATGAGACTCCCAATCGTCCGAAAATACCAAAATATCATCCAAATATACAATCATGAATCTATCCAGGTACTTTCGGAAGATGTCATGCATAAAGGATTGAAACACAGATGGAGCATTAGAAAGCCCGAATGGCATCACCAAGTACTCAAAATGGCCCTCGGGCGTATTAAATGCTGTTTTCCATTCGTCGCCCCGTTTAATACGCACAAGATTATACGCCCCTCGAAGATCTATCTTGGTGAACCAGCTAGCCCCCTTAATCCGAGCAAACAAATCAGACAGTAGCGGCAAAGGGTACTGAAATTTGACAGTGATTTTATTGAGAAGGCGGTAATCTATACAAGGTCTCAGAGAACCATCCTTCTTGGCCACAAAAAAGAACCCTGCTCCCAACGGTGACGACGACGGGCGAATATGCCTTTTCTCCAAGGACTCCTTTATATAACTCCGCATTGCAGCGTGTTCTGGCACAGATAAATTGAACAGTCGGCCCTTCGGAAACTTACTACCAGGAATCAAATTAATAGCACAATCGCAATCCCTATGAGGAGGTAGGGCACTGGATTTGGGCTCATCAAATACATCCCGGTAATCTGACAAGGACTCAGGGACTTCAGAAGGATGGGAAGACGAAATAGACAACAATGGGACATCCCCATGTACCCCTTGACAACCCCAACTGGATACAGACATAGATTTCCAATCCAATACTGGATTATGGACCTGTAGCCATGGCAAACCCAAAACGACCACATCATGCAGATTATGCAACACCAAAAAGCGAATATCCTCCTGATGTGCAGGAGCCATGCACATGGTCAATTGAGTCCAGTACTGAGGCTTATTCTTGGCCAAAGGTGTAGCATCAATTCCTCTCAATGGAATAGGATACTCTAAGGGCTCCAAGAAAAAACCACAGCGCCTGGCAAACTCCAAGTCCATCAAATTCAGGGCAGCGCCTGAATCCACAAATGCCATAACAGAATAGGACGACAAAGAGCAAATCAGAGTAACGGACAAAAGAAATTTTGGCTGTACCGTACCAATGGTGGCAGACCTGGCGAACCGTTTAGTGCGCTTAGGACAATCAGAGATAGCATGAGTGGAGTCACCACAGTAGAAACACAGCCCATTCTGATGTCTGTACTCTTGCCGTTCAGCTCTGGTCAAGGTCCTGTCACATTGCATAGGCTCAGGCCTCTGCTCAGAAAACACCGCCAAATGGTGCACATTTTTGCGCTCACGTAAGCATCGATCGATCTGAATGGCCAAGGACATAGACTCATTCAGACCAGCAGGCGTGGGGAATCCCACCATAACATCCCTAAGGGCTTCAGAAAGACCCTTTCTGAAAACTGCCGCCAGGGCACATTCATTCCACTGAGTAAGCACAGACCACTTTCTAAACTTCTGACAATATACCTCCGCTTCATCCTGACCCTGACACAAAGCCAGCAAGATTTTCTCTGCCTGATCCACTGAATCTGGTTCATCATAAAGCAATCCAAGCGCCAGAAAAAACGCATCTACATTACGCAATGCAGGATCTCCTGGCGCAAGGGAAAATGCCCAGTCTTGAGGGTCGCCACGCAGCAAAGAAATAATGATTTTTACTTGCTGAATGGGGTCACCAGAGGAGCGGGGTTTCAAAGCAAAAAACAGTCTACAATTATTTTTGAAATTCAGGAACTTAGATCTATCCCCAGAAAACAAATCAGGAATTGGAATTCTGGGTTCTAACATCGGGTTCTGAACTACATAATCTTGAATGCCTTGTACCCTTACAGTGAGTTGATCCACACAAGAGGACAGACCTTGAATGTCCATATCTACACCTGTGTCCTGAACCACCCAGAGATTTAGGGGAAAAGAGAAACAAAACACGCTGCAGAGGAAAAAAAAAAATGGTCTCAGAACTTCTCTTATCCCTCTATTGAGATGCATTAACACTTTACGGGCCAGCTGTACTGTTATGATTGAACTGGTGGTTAGGAGCACTAGAAATGACCAGATGAGCAAACTAGTAATACAGGACGAGCTCTGGGAAGTGGGAGCTCTGCTGACCGCAACCCCTAATCCTATCACAACAACTAGAAATAGCCGTGGAGCGTTCCTGACTCTGCCTAGACGCCTCTTCACAGCCTAAGAGCTAACTACCCCTAAAGATAGAAAATACAGCCTACCTTGCCTCAGAGAAATTCCCCAAAGAAATAGGCAGCCCCCCACATATATTGACTGTGAGTTAAGATGGAAGTCACAAACACAGGAATGAAATAGGTTTCAGCAAACGAGGCCAGACTTAACTAAATAGACTGAGGATAGAAAAGGTATCTTTGCGGTCAGCATAAAAAACTAACAAGAAACCACGCAGAGTGTGCAAAAGAGAGCACCGCACCGACTCACGGCGCGGTGGTGCCACTCTGCATCCCAGAGCTTCCAGCTAACAAGACAAAATCATAATAGCAAGCTGGACAAAAACACAATGGTAACAAATAAGCTAGCATGGACTTAGCTTTTGCTGAAGTAGACAGGTCATCTGAAAGATCCAAGAAAACTGAACCAGTACTAGGACATTGACAGCTGGCATCAGGTAACGATCTGACTGGAGTTAAATAGAGCAGCCAGCCAAGGCCTAAACGAGATCAGCTGGAGAAGGAACCTCAGAACCAGCAGCTCCACTCACAGCCACCAGAGGGAGTCCATGGACAGAACTCGCCGAAGTACCATTCATAACCACAGGAGGGAGCTCGAGAACAGAATTCACAACAGAATCCTCTGTCAGAAATGGCGCATGCGTATAGCGCTCTTCAGGCGCCATTTTGTAAGTTACACATCTGGGGATGAGGATTGTGGCCCAGGAGGGTTGTGGTGCCGGAAGCGGCGCATGCGCAGTCCACGCTTTCCAGCACCATTTTTATATATTGATTCTATACAAAAAATATGTCAGCGGAGCAATCCAGCCACTTTCTACTGAATATATATATATTAGAAAATACGTCAGCGCAGCAAGCCAGTGACTTTTTACTGCACATGACAGAATGGGGATGCAGGATGGGGGCAGCGCATGACAGAATGGGGGCACAGGAAGGGAGTAGCACATTACAGAATTACAGAATGGGCGCGCAGGATGGAAGCAGCACCTTACAGCATGGGGGCGCAGGATGGGAGCAGCACATGACTTGATGGGGGCACAGGATGGGAGCAGCACATGACAGAATGGGGGTGCAGGATGGGAGCAGCACATGACAAGATGGGGGTGCAGGATGGGAGCAGCACATTACAGGATGTGAGCACCACATGACAGAATAGAGACGCAGGATGAGACCACCACATGACAGGATGGGGACGCAGGATTAGAGCACCACATGACAGGATGGGGGCGCAGGATGAGAGCACCACATGACAGAATGGGGGCGCAGAATTGGAGTAGCACATACCAGAATGGGGGAGCAGGATGTGAGCACCACATGACAGAATGGGGACGCAGGATGAGAGCACCAGATGACAGGATAGGGGCGCAGAATTGGAGTAGCACATACCAGAATGGGGGCGCAGGATGGGAGCAGCACATGACAGGATGAGAGCACCACATGACAGGATGGGGACACAGGATGAGAGCACCACATGACAGGATGGGGGCGCAAGATTGGAGTAGCACATACCAGAATGGGGGCGCAGGATGGGAGCAGCACATGACAGGATTGGGGCGCAGGATGGGAGCACATGACAGAATTGGGGTGCAGGATGGGAGCACATGACAGGATGAGGGCACAGGAAGAAAGTAGCACATGACAAGATGGAGGTGCACAAAACAGGATGAGGGCGCATGGGGCCTACATATGACAGGAAGGGGACGCAGGATGGGAGCAGCACATGACAAGATGGGGGTGCAGGATGGGAGCAGGAAGGGGGCGCAGGATGGGAGCAGCATATGACAGGATGGGGACACAAGATGGTAGCACCACATGACAAGATTAGGGCGCAGGATGGAAGGAGCACATACCACTATGGAGACCATATACCAATATAAATGCTCGCCACCTGGGCGTAGAACGGGTTCAATAGCTAGTATATATATATAGGGTGGGCCTTTTATATGGATACACCTAAATAAAATGGGAATGGTTGGTGATATCAACTTCCTGTTTGTGGAACATTAGTATATGGGAGGGGAAAAACTTTTCAAGATGGTTGGTGACCATGGTGGCCATTTTGAAGTCAGCCATTTTGGATCCAACTTTTTCTTTCCAATGGGAAGAGGGTCATGTGACACATCAAACTTATAGCAACATAGTAACATAGCTATTAAGGTTGATGGAAGACTTTAAGTCCATCTAGTTCAACCCATAGCCTAACCTAACATGCCCTAACATGTTGATCCAGAGGAAGGCAAAAAAAAACATGAGGCAAAGAGTAAACTCCACATTAGGGAAAAAAATTCCTTCTTGACTCCACATACAGCAATTAGACTAGTTCCCTGCATCAAAGCCCTATCAAGGAATCTAGTATATATAAGGCTACGTTCACATTTGCGTTGTTGGGCGCAGCATCGGTGACGCAGCGCAAAACGCATGCACAACGCAGTGTTTTGTGACGCATGCGTCCAACGTTACAAAAATTGACACTTCACTTTTTTTTTATCAAAAGACGCATGCGTCGAACAACGCTGGACGACGCAGGCACTTGCGCCCTATGCGTTTTCTATAGACACTAATGGTTTTTTTTGGCGCATTTATGACGCAAGTGCGACGCATGCGTTTTTTTTTAAAATTAGGACGCAGCAAAACTGCAACATGTAGCGTCCCCTGCGCCCTGTCTTGTGCGTCTATATGACGCATGCGTCGTAAAACGCTAGAAAACGCATACCGATGCATGTCCATGCGCCCCCCATGTTAAAGATAGGGGCGCATGACGCATGCGTCGGTATGCGTCGCCGACGCTGCGCCCAACAACGCAAATGTGAACGTAGCCTAACCTGTAACATTACACTTTTCAAGAAAGGCATCCAGTCCCCTCTTAAATTTTAGTAATGAATCACTCATTACAACATCATACGGCAGAGAGTTCCATAGTCTCCATAGTAAAGAATCCGCGTCTGTTATTATGCTTAAACCTTCTTTCCTCCAGACGTAGAGGATGCCCCCTTGTCCCTGTCTCATGTCTATGTTTAAAAAGATCATCAGAAAGGTCTTTGTTCTGTCCCCTCATATACAGTATTTATACATTAAAATAAGATCACCCCTTAGCCTTCGTTTTTCCAAACTAAATAGCCCCAAGTGTAATGGCAGGCACGGTACCGCATAGGGAATGTGCCTCTGACTGCGGAGCCCCTTATAGATGAAGATAATAGGAAACACCGTGCAGTGCATATTCCCCCCTCACACTACTCCCCCAGGTGATGCACTAATTGGGACGCGCAGCTGACCAACGGGAAGAGAGAGGAAGGGGCGTCTGGCCACACCCACAAGGGTTAAATCCAGGTGCCGGGGTCAGTTCCTTCCTCTTTCTCCCCGGCTGACCCTCTGGAAGCAATTGTCCCGGATATCCCGTCTGCCATGTCTGACCCCATGATCGAGGCCATACAACGGAGAGCTGCACAGGAAGGTGAGCAATGGTTGCGTTCCCTTATTTCTGACCTGGGTGCTCACCTTCCTGTGCCCTCTCCTCACCCCCTAGTCTCCCCTCAAGCCTCCTCGCCATCCCCCAGGGCTCCGTCCCCCCATACACTTTCTCCCGGGGCCTCGTCCTCTCCTGCCATCCCGGGGCTGACAAACCACCCTCCCCTGCCTGCGGACCTCGGGGTCTCCCAAACTACCGCCGCCCCCTCTCCCAGACTGCCTGCACCCCCTCCCCCGCCCGCGGACCCACCACCTCGGTCAATCGCCGGTGCTTCGGGCGGTTCCTCCGCCTCTGCTCCACCTGAGCTTCTGTCCTTTGCCACCGGTGCTCCTCTCCATGCTGCTGCAGTTCCTCCTGGTAGACGCTCGGGGCGTTCCTCACGCCCCCCCGAGCGCCTGCGTGTCGGCGGGGAGCCGGCGCTTCCAAGCCGCTGCACTCTTTCAGCCGCCCCACACCCGGTGTTGTCCTCGCTGGGCGCCGCTGCACGCCACGAGGTCCTACAGCAACGGGCCCATCCACGCTGCCCCCCTCCTCCTACATACGCGCAGGCCCCGGTCACTTCCGGTCCATGCCTTGCAGACCGGGGCCCGGCACGCGTGGAGCAACCCCTGCACTCCTCATGGATGCAGGCCCGCCCCTTTTCGCAGAGCGCACCGCCGGCCGGCAGGGATACGCCCACTTCCACCCCACTTCCGCCCGGAGCTCCGGGCATCACGGGGGGCCGCCCGCCGCCTCCGGTGGCCTGGCTGCACGCCACCCGCCCAGCGGGGTAGCGGTACGGCGCCGCCAAACAGCCCGGGCATGCCGCACAGCCCCCGCAGCAGCAGGCAGATCCCCCTCCCTGCTGCCTGCTCGGGGCGATTACGCCCCGCCCACTTGTGCCCCTGCACTCTCTGTGAGCACAGCGCTAGCCTGTGGGGCCCCTGCACACCAAATCATCCGGAGGGGTGCCTCCCAGGCTGCTCTGTCTGGCCCCCCACGTCAGGTCCCGCTCAATCACCCACCACCCCAGCACAGACCATCCGCCAGCTGCAGCCTGGCCCATTACGCCCTTCCAGCAGGCATCGCTGTAATGCCTGCACGAGGGGTCGTGGGGGTCAGGCCTTTCACCCAACAACGCGGTCACGGAGCGCGTTGATCGGGCCATCTCGTCCAACCAGCGCGCTCTGCAACCAGTACAGTATGGAACAAACACGTGCACACGCAGCACATACACGGCACTAATAAACGGCGCGCCGTTGACACCCCCATACACCCAGACGCAAACGGAGCTGTTTAATACATCCTCCACGGTTCCTTCCCGCACACCCCCGGCGGCTAACGTCGTCGCCTTATCGCCAACGCCGTCACCGCGCCCCACACCGCCAGCTATGACACACAGCCAGCGCACCCCAGTCTTATCTCCTAACCATGACAGTCACAGGCGTATACGCCGCAGACCTTCCCCATCCTCCTCCGAAGACTCCCAACATTACGTCCACGGCCCCCCAAATCCCCACTATTCCCCCTATAGCCGCTGCACGCGTACCTATCGCCACAGATCCCGGTCCGCTAGGTGGCGCTCGCCATCCACGTCAGGACAGTCCAACAGTTCCGAGTGCAGCGAGAGGCCCTACCATAGAAGGCGGCGCTCACCCCGAGGATCCATCAGGGCTGGAGCGACGCCAACAGCGGTAACCGCTCAGCCACACTTCATCATGGCGGGAGCGACACCATTAGCGGTAACGGCTCAGCCACATGTCATAATGGCGGGAGCGACACCATTAGCGGTAACGGCTCAGCCACACGTCAACATGGCGGGAGCAACACCATCAGCGGTAGCGGCTCAGCCACACAGCAACATGGCGGGAGCGACACCACTAGCGGTAACGGCTCAGCCACACAACGAGCCATTGCCGTCAACGTCCCTAGCCTCAGCTACCGGCAGGGGATACCTACCCTCTTGTCCCCGGGCTACCAATCTACCCCCCTGGGCTTCCTGCCAACCAGTTACAGCTACGACGGGAGTCGGAGTACCCCCACTACCGGGAGACACTCGGCCTACGTCAGGCAACGGTAAGAGCTCTGAATTTGGCGAGCATCACGCCATACACATCACAGGGGAAGGGGATTTAGCATCCACTATCAGGTCCCTGGTCCACCAGCTGACTTGCTCGGCCGGACCAACTGACACAAGGACAGCTCAATCAGCTAGCCTCCACAAAGACGCATTTTTTTGCGGTATTAGTCCCCTAGGTACACACGTGGATCCAGAAATAAAGCAGAAAATATGGGATAACGATTACGTGGATATATGGTCGCTATTGTCAGAAGACCAACAATCCGTAGATAAGGAGCGGAGGGCAGGATTTGAAAGAAACAGACCTAAGATCGCCCAAACCATGAATAACTGGCTTCAGGTCTTTGCAGTTTTAGGCTGCATCATGGGTCAAAAACACCCGGAACGCTGTTCCGAGCTCTTCATATACCAAGACCTAGTATATAACTCATATAAGTCTCACGGCGGGTCAACGTGGAGGCGGTACGACAAAGAATTCCGCAGGCGGCTTGCTATGCAACCCGACCTAGGCTGGGGCGTTAAAGCGACGGATGTCTGGTTGCGTCTTATGCTATCCCAAAAACAACCCCCCTTTTCGTCGTCGGCCACTAATTACCCAGCCACCGCAGGCCAAAATTCAGTGGTCGTACGGAGACCAGGGGCCTGCTTGCTGTACAACGAGGGGTACTGCCACTTCCACGGTTCCTGTAGATACAAACACGACTGCTCCGCCTGCGGTGGCGGACACCCCGCAGCGAGATGTACGCGCCAAGCACTTGCACGGCATAACCCCGGTGAACGTTACCGCAATGGGCCCTTGGCTAAGCCTCTACCCCAATAAAGAGGCCGCGCAGCAACTCGATCTCGGCTTTAAATTCGGTTTCTTTATCCCCTTTAACTTTAGTCGCGAAACGAAATCGGCAAATAATCTTAAATCCGCTCGCGAATTTCCCGAGATCTTACGGAAAAAAGTTCAAAAAGAGGTAGAACTAGGCAGAATGGCGGGCCCATTTACATCACTGCCATTCAGGAATTTTAGAATCTCACCCCTGGGCATCGTCCCTAAAAACGAACCGGGAAAATATTGGTTAATCCATCACCTCTCATACCCTAAAGGCGATTCGGTTAACGACGCGACACTCCCAGAAGAAGCATCAGTAACCTACGCTTCATTTGACAGGGCAGTCGAGCTCGTGCGGGCCGCCGGGCCCGGCGCCCTGCTGGCGAAATCGGACATAGAGTCAGCCTTCCGCCTACTACCCGTTCACCCTGAGTGCTTCCACCTTTTAGGTTGTAAGGTGGACCAGCTCTTTTACGTTGACATGTGCCTACCGATGGGCTGCTCCATCTCCTGTCACTACTTCGAGCTATTCAGCACTTTTCTTGACTGGGTAGTACGTTACGAAACCAGCAGCAATTCGACGGTTCATTACCTCGACGATTTCCTGTTCGTCGGGCCAAAAGACTCGAAACTCTGTTATTACCTCCTAAACAAATTTGAATTTCTAGCCAGCCATTTCGGTGTGCCCCTCTCAACAGAAAAAACGGTCGGCCCGTGTAATGTACTGCCTTTCCTCGGCATAGAGATAGATACTAACGCAATGGTTTTTAGATTGCCAGAGGATAAATTGCTGAAAACGCTGCAAACGGTCGAAGATTTCTGCAGGGTTAAAAAAGTCACCCTCCAACAGATGCAGTCCCTGCTAGGTTTACTCAACTTTGCTTGCCGCGTAATGCCAGTGGGCAGAACCTTTTCACGCCGACTATCGCTAGCGACGAAGGGCATCTCCCAGCCAGGCCATAGAATTAGGCTTACTCGTGCACTGAAGGAAGACTTGCTAGTCTGGAAAACATTCCTATATTCCTACAACGGCCACACTTGCCTCATGTCCCAGGAAACGCCAAGCAAAAAGCTAGGGCTAGCAACAGGTGGAAGTCTCAGAGACGGGTTTGTGGCAATCTACCAAGACCAATGGTGCAAAGCGAGCTGGCCGGCCTCGTGGGCTTCTGCCAATTGGGGCCGCGACCCAGCCCTGCTAGAAGTTTTTGCGATCGTAGCGGCAGTAGAGCTCTGGGGCGCACAACTAGAGAACAGGAACATAAGATTCTCCACAAAACACCCCGGCACAGCAAAGAGCCTGAACAGCATGTCTTCTGCATCCCCACCTTTACTCGCGCTGCTACGCCGCCTGGCATTACTATGCTTGAAGCACAACATCTGGTGTCGTGCCACAGTTACGTCTGTTGATGAAAACCTTGTTAACGCTCTGTTATTCTCCGATTGGCAGGCTTTCAAAGCTCTCCTTCCATCTGCGCAACCATTGGGTGTCCAGTGTCCAACACTCCTTTTGGACACGGTAGCCAATCAATGATGCCACTGATCCGCGCATCAGTTACGCCAGCTACCTGGCAGGTTTACGGTAAGGCATGGGACGAGTGGTGCTCACTAATTCACGGAAGACCAGTCGATAGGTGCGATCGGGCGAGATGCGAAGTGCTGGTCGATCTTTTGAATTTGCTCAGGCAAAGAGGCATGTCGGGAACATCGGCGCAGCGACATCTCTCGGGACTAGCCTTTTTCTTCCAGCTTTTGGGGTGGGCAGACGTGACGGAATATTTTTTCATCAGACAAGCCGTTAAAGGCTGGAAAAGGCGTGTCAGGAGTGTCGTCGTCCCATTTCTTTGAGTTTACTACACGATATTATCACGATTTCCCCATCGGTGTGCACCTCCCATTACGAGTCAGTCCTAGCGTCAGCCGCGTTTGCCATCGCCTTTTTCGGAGCGCTTCGAATCAGCGAGCTGGTACCGCGTTCAAAAACCTCACTAGATGGCGGGCTAATCAACGAAGACCTCGTCATATGTAACGAGGCACTGCGCATTAGGGTGCGCAAATCCAAATGCAACCCCGCCGGGAGAGGGACATGGGTCCTCGTTAAGTCGTCCGATGGCCCTGTATGTCCACTAAACGTAGTAAAAAGATACACGGAAATAAAACGCGTGGGTAGATTCTTTCTGGCACATGCAGATGGCTCCCCCCTTACCAAACACCAGTTCCACACAATGTTTAATCGGTGTCTCGAAGCTGTCAGCGTCGATCCGTCGGAATACGGTACACATTCTTTCCGTATAGGGGCTGCCACCGAGGCGGCTAAGGCCGGCATCCCCGAAGCTGAATTGCAGCGTTTGGGTCGGTGGAAATCCCCATGCTTCGCCAGATACATAAGACCCGACCTGCTTAAGTAACATATCTTGTCTTTTCCAGGCACTAAAAAACCTGCAGTTTGGGTGGTTGGGCATTCATACATCTACTGGGCAAAGAAGCGGGCCGAACATCGGCCCAGGGGCGTGAATCTAGGTTTCAGGAACGTTGTGGTCAACTGGAGAGGGATAAGAGGCCTACAGTGGCCAAAAATCTTCCCAGAAGTCATCGACATCACTAAAAGGGCCAAAGGGCCGGTGATACTAGTCTTGCACGCTGGTGGCAACGATCTGGGAAAAAGGAGATGTATTGACCTCAGTTCAACGATGACAGCTGATATCGAGCGTTTCATCCACCTGTTACCCAATATGATATTGGTGTGGTTGGAGATGGTGCCGCGTGCGGTCTGGCACGGGGCTAAGGACCCAAGAGGCTTAGAACGATCAAGAAAAAAGGTCAACCTGAGAATGGCAAGATTCGTAAAATCAAAATTCGGCATTGTGGTTCGCCACCACCAACTGGAAGGCGACCAATCAGGACTGCTGAGGCCCGACGGCATTCATCTCACAGACATTGGTCTCGATTTATTTTTGTCAGGTCTACAAGAAGGTATCGAACAGGCCCTAAGGCTGAAGGGTGGGGGTCGGAGTCACGTGTAGGTAGTACACATGATCCTCCGTGGCAGAAATGGAAGGAGGGGCGAAGCTTCGTAGCCGCTCATTGGCTTGCCGCCTGTCGGTCGCAGACTGGGCCCACGGCTGTGAGCCCGTTGCGAAATGTAATTTGCCCCTCCCTGCTTATTAAACTAATAAACTGTGACACACTAGTTCAACCCATCCGAGCCTGTTCGTGTTGTCTTTTTGGGATTGGTGGTAGGGGGGAAGGCACTAGTTACAACACACGGGTCTCCGCACTCTGGCAGGCACGGTACCGCATAGGGAATGTGCCTCTGACTGCGGAGCCCCTTATAGATGAAGATAATAGGAAACACCGTGCAGTGCCTATTGCCCCCTCACACTACTCCCCCAGGTGATGCACTAATTGGGACGCCCAGCTGACCAACGGGAAGAGAGAGGAAGGGGCATCTGGCCACACCCACAAGGGTTAAATCCAGGTGCCGGGGTCAGTTCCTTCCTCGTTCTCCCCGGCTGACCCTCTGGAAGCAATTGCCCCACCCTCCCTCCCCTACATATTTACTAATGTGTTTATGACATTTTATAAAAAAATGTTTTTATTACTTGAAATTTAATGCTGACGATAATAATACTGTTATTTTTAAGTCACAGCGGAAGTGGAGGGAGGGGCGAAGCTTCGTAGCCGCTCATTGGCTAGCCGCCTGTCGGTCGCAGACTGGGCCCATGGCTGTGAGCCCGTTGCGAAATGTAATTTGACCCTCCCTGCTTATTAAATTAATAAACTGTGACCGACTAGTTCAACCCATCCGAGCCTGTTCGTGTTGTCTTTTCGGGATTGGTGGTAGGGGGGAAGGCACTAGTTACGACACACGGGTCTCCTGTTGGGAATTCTGTTCTCGAACTCCCTCCTGTGGTCATGAATGGTACTTCGGCGAGTTCTGTTCATGGACTCCCTCTGGTGGCTGTGAGTGGAGCTGCTGGTTCTGAGGTTCCTTCTTCAGCTGATCTCGTTTAGTTCTAGGCTGGCTGCTCTATTTAACTCCACTCAGACCATTACTTGATGCCAGCTGTCAATGTTCTAGTACTGGTTCAGTTCTCTCTTGGATCTTGCAGATGACCTGTCTACTCCAGCACAAGCTAAGTCCCTGCTAGTTAATTTGTTTATCTCTGTTTTCTTGTCCAGCTTGCTATCATGATTTTGCCTTGCTAGCTGGAAGCTCTGGGATGCAGAGTGGCACCTCCGCACCATGAGTCGGTGCGGGGGTCTCTTTTGCACACTCTGTGTGATTTTTATAGTTTTTTGTGCTGACCGCAAAGCTACCTATTCTATCCTCAGTATGTTTAGTTAAGTCTGGCCTCCTTTGCTGAAACCTGTTTCATTCCTGTGTTTGTGATTTCCATCTTAACTCACAGTCAATATATGTGGGGGCTGCCTTTATCTTTGGGGAATTTCTCTGAGGCAAGGTAAGGCTTTATTTCCTATCTTTAGGGGTAGTTAGCTCTTAGGCTGTGAAGAGGTGTCTAGGCAGAGTCAGGTACGCTCCACGGCTATTTCTAGTTGTTGTGATAGGATTAGGGGTTGCGGTCAGCAGAGCTCCCACTTCCCAGAGCTTGTCCTGTATTACTAGTTTGCTCATCAGGTCATTCCTAGTGCTCCTAACCACCAGGTCATCATAACAGTACAGCTGGCCAGTAAAGTGTTAATGCATCTCAATAGAGGGATAAGAGAAGTTCTGAGACCATTTTTTTTTCCTCTGCAGCGTGTTTTGTTTTTCTTTTCCCCTAAATCTCTGGGTGGTTCAGGACACAGGTGTAGACATGGACATTCAAGGTCTGTCCTCTTGTGTGGATCAACTCACTGCAAGGGTACAAGGCATTCAAGATTATGTAGTTCAGAATCCAATGTTAGAACCCAGAATTCCAATTCCTGATTTGTTTTCTGGGGATAGATCTAAGTTCCTGAATTTCAAAAATAATTGTAGACTGTTTTTTGCTTTGAAACCCCGCTCCTCTGGTGACCCCATTCAGCAAGTAAAAATCATTATTTCTTTGCTACATGGCGACCCTCAAGACTGGGCATTTTCCCTTGCGCCAGGAGATCCTGCATTGCGTAATGTAGATGCGTTTTTTCTGGCGCTTGGATTGCTTTATGGTGAACCAGATTCAGTGGATCAGGCAGAGAAAATCTTGCTGGCTTTGTGTCAGGGTCAGGATGAAGCGGAGGTATATTGTCAGAAGTTTAGAAAGTGGTCTGTGCTTACTCAGTGGAATGAGTGTGCCCTGGCGGCACTTTTCAGAAAGGGTCTTTCTGAAGCCCTTAAGGATGTTATGGTGGGATTCCCCACGCCTGCTGGTCTGAATGAGTCTATGTCCTTGGCCATTCAGATCGATCGACGCTTACGTGAGCGCAAAACTGTGCACCATTTGGCGGTGTCTTCTGAGCAGAGGCCTGAGCCTATGCAATGTGATAGGACCCTGACCAGAGCGGAACGGCAAGAATACAGACGTCAGAATGGGCTGTGTTTTTACTGTGGTGACTCCACTCATGCTATCTCTGATTGTCCTAAGAGCACTAAGCGGTTCGCTAGGTCTGCCACCATTGGTACTGTACAGCCAAAATTTCTTTTGTCCGTTACTCTGATTTGCTCTCTGTCGTCCTATTCTGTTATGGCATTTGTGGATTCAGGCGCTGCCCTGAATTTGATGGACTTGGAGTTTGCCAGGTGCTGTGGTTTTTTCTTGGAGCCCTTACAGTATCCTATTCCATTGAGAGGAATTGATGCTACACCTTTGGCCAAGAATAAGCCTCAGTACTGGACTCAATTGACCATGTGCATGGCTCCTGCACATCAGGATGATATTCGCTTTTTGGTGTTGCATAATCTGCATGATGTGGTCGTTTTGGGTTTGCCATGGCTACAGGTCCATAATCCAGTCTTGGATTGGAAATCAATGTCTGTATCTAGTTGGGGTTGTCAAGGGGTACATGGTGATGTCCCATTGTTGTCAATTTCATCTTCCCATCCTTCTGAAGTTCCTGAGTTCTTGTCGGATTACCGGGATGTATTTGATGAGCCCAAATCTAGTGCCCTACCTCCTCATAGGGATTGCGATTGTGCTATTAATTTGATTCCTGGTAGTAAGTTTCCGAAGGGCCGACTGTTCAATTTGTCTGTGCCAGAACACGCTGCAATGCGGAGTTATATAAAGGAGTCCTTGGAGAAAGGGCATATTCGCCCGTCGTCGTCACCGTTGGGAGCAGGGTTCTTTTTTGTGGCCAAGAAGGATGGTTCTCTGAGACCTTGTATAGATTACCGCCTTCTCAATAAAATCACCGTAGGTAAGCAGGTCAGAATGGTGTTCCAGGTCCTTCGTGCTAATTCCTTGTTTGTGAAGGGGTCTAAATGTCTCTTTGGAGTTCAGAAGGTTTCATTTTGGGGCTTCATTTTTTCCCCTTCTACTATCGAGATAGACCCTGTTAAAGTTCAGGCCATTTATGATTGGACTCAGCCTACTTCTGTGAAGAGCCTTCAGAAATTCCTGGGCTTTGCTAATTTTTACCGTCGCTTCATCGCTATCTTTTCTAGTGTTGTTAAACCATTGACTGATTTGACCAAGAAAGGTGCGGATATGGTCAATTGGTCCTCTGCGGCCGTTGAGGCTTTTCAGGAGTTGAAGCGTCATTTTTCTTCTGCCCCTGTGTTGTGTCAGCCAGATGTTTCGCTCCTGTTTCAGGTCGAGGTGGATGCTTCTGAGATTGGAGCAGGGGCTGTTCTATCTCAAAGAAGTTCTGATGGCTTGGTGATGAAACCATGTGCTTTCTTTTCTAGAAAGTTTTCGCCTGCTGAGCGCAATTATGATGTGGGCAATCGAGAGTTGTTGGCTATGAAGTGGGCGTTCGAGGAGTGGCGACATTGGCTTGAAGGAGCCAAGCATCGCGTGGTGGTCTTGACGGATCACAAGAATCTGACTTATCTCGAGTCTGCCAAGCGGTTGAATCCTAGACAGGCTCGATGGTCGCTGTTTTTCTCCCGCTTCGATTTTGGGGTTTCGTACCTTCCGGGTTCTAAGAATGTGAAGGCTGATGCCCTTTCAAGGAGTTTTGTGCCTGATTCTCCGGGAGTTCCTGAGCCGGCTGGTATTCTCAAAGAGGGGGTAATTTTGTCTGCCATCTCCCCTGATTTGCGGCGGGTGCTGCAGGAGTTTCAGGCTGATAGACCTGACCGTTGTCCAGCGGAGAAACTGTTTGTCCCTGATAGATGGACTAGTAGAGTTATCTCTGAGGTTCCTTGTTCGGTGTTGGCTGGTTATCCTGGAATTTTTGGTACCAGAGATTTGGTGGCTAGATCCTTTTGGTGGCCTTCCTTGTCACGGGATGTGCGTTCTTTTGTGCAGTCCTGTGGGACTTGTGCTCAGGCTAAGCCCTCCTGTTCTCATGCCAGTGGGTTGCTTTTGCCCTTGCCGGTCCCAAAGAGGCCCTGGACGCATATTTCCATGGATTTTATTTCAGATCTCCCTGTTTCTCAAAGGATGTCGGTCATCTGGGTAGTTTGTGATCGCTTCTCTAAGATGGTCCATTTGGTACCTTTGCCTAAGTTGCCTTCCTCCTCTGATTTGGTTCCATTGTTTTTCCAGCACGTGGTTCGTTTGCATGGTATTCCGGAGAACATCGTGTCGGACAGAGGTTCCCAGTTTGTTTCAAGGTTTTGGCGGTCCTTTTGTGCTAAGATGGGCATTGATTTGTCTTTTTCTTCAGCTTTCCATCCTCAGACAAATGGCCAAACCGAACGAACCAATCAGACTTTGGAAACATATCTGAGATGCTTTGTTTCTGCTGATCGGGATTATTGGGTGTCCTTCTTACCTTTGGCTGAGTTCGCCCTTAATAATCGGGCCAGCTCGGCCACTTTGGTTTCGCCTTTTTTCTGTAATTCTGGTTTCCATCCTCATTTTTCTTCGGGGCAGGTTGAGCCTTCGGACTGTCCTGGTGTGGATTCTGTGGTGGACAGGTTGCAGCAAATTTGGACTCACGTGGTGGACAATTTGACATTGTCCCAGGAGAGGGCTCAATGTTTCGCTAACCGCCATCGCTGTGTTGGTCCCCGACTTCGTGTTGGGGATTTGGTTTGGTTGTCGTCTCGTTATGTTCCTATGAGGGTTTCGTCTCCTAAGTTTAAGCCTCGGTTCATTGGTCCTTATAAGATTTCTGAAATTCTTAATCCTGTGTCTTTTCGTTTGGACCTTCCTGCTTCTTTCGCCATCCATAATGTGTTCCATAGGTCGTTATTGCGGAGATATGTGGCTCCTATGGTTCCCTCCGTTGACCCTCCTGCCCCGGTGTTGGTTGAGGGGGAGTTGGAGTATGTGGTGGAGAAGATTTTGGATTCTCGTATTTCGAGACGGAAACTTCAGTACCTGGTCAAGTGGAAAGGTTATGGTCAGGAGGATAATTCCTGGGTTGTTGCTTCTGATGTTCATGCTGCTGATCTGGTTCGTGCCTTTCATTTGGCTCGTCCTGATCGGCCTGGGGGCTCTGGTGAGGGTTCGGTGACCCCTCCTCAAGGGGGGTACTGTTGTGAATTCTGTTCTCGAACTCCCTCCTGTGGTCATGAATGGTACTTCGGCGAGTTCTGTTCATGGACTCCCTCTGGTGGCTGTGAGTGGAGCTGCTGGTTCTGAGGTTCCTTCTTCAGCTGACCTCGTTTAGTTCTAGGCTGGCTGCTCTATTTAACTCCACTCAGACCGTTACTTGATGCCAGCTGTCAATGTTCTAGTACTGGTTCAGTTCTCTCTTGGATCTTGCAGATGACCTGTCTACTCCAGCACAAGCTAAGTCCCTGCTAGTTAATTTGTTTATCTCTGTTTTCTTGTCCAGCTTACTATCATGATTTTGCCTTGCTAGCTGGAAGCTCTGGGATGCAGAGTGGCACCTCCGCACCGTGAGTCGGTGCGGGGGTCTCTTTTGCACACTCTGCGTGGTTTTTATAGTTTTTTGTGCTGACCGCAAAGTTACCTATTCTATCCTCAGTCTGTTTAGTTAAGTCTGGCCTCCTTTGCTGAAACCTGTTTCATTCCTGTATTTGTGATTTCCATCTTAACTCACAGTCAATATATGTGGGGGCTGCCTTTATCTTTGGGGAATTTCTCTGAGGCAAGGTAAGGCTTTATTTCCTATCTTTAGGGGTAGTTAGCTATTAGGCTGTGAAGAGGCGTCTAGGCAGAGTCAGGTACGCTCCACGGCTATTTCTAGTTGTTGTGATAGGATTAGGGGTTGCGGTCAGCAGAGCTCCCACTTCCCAGAGCTTGTCCTGTATTACTAGTTTGCTCATCAGGTCATTCCTAGTGCTCCTAACCACCAGGTCATCATAACAGTCTCCGCAGTCTAACCTATCTTGGTATTGCAGACCCCCCAGTCCTCTAATAACCTTGGTCGTTCTTCTCTGCACACGCTCTAGTTCAGCTATGTCTTTCTTATACACCGGAGACCAGAACTGTACACAGTATTCTAAGTGTGCTCGAACTAGTGACTTGTATAGATAAATAGGTAAAATTATGTTCTCATTGAGCATCTATGCCTCTTTTAATGCATTCCATTATTTTATGTGCCTTTGTAGCAGCTGCCTGACACTGGCCACTAAATGTGAGTTTGAGAATTTCACAAGAAAAAACAATGGTGTGCTTAGTTTTAATGTAACTTCATTCTTTCATGAGTTATTTACAACTTTATGACCACTTATAAAAGGTGTTCAAAGTGCTGCCCATTGTGTTGGATTGTCAATTCAACCCTCCTCTCCCACTGTTGACACACTGATAGCAACACCACAGAAGAAATGCTAGCACAGGCTTCCAGTATCCGTTGTTTCAGAAGCGGCCCATCTCATATCTTCACAGCATAGACAATTGCCTTCAGATGACCCCAAAGATAAAAGTCTAAGGGTATGTTTCCACCTTCAGGATGGCCAGCTGTTTGGACAGAACGGCAAACCCGCTCCGCCCTAAGCTCCGCCCCCTTCTGTGACGTGATAATGCCGGATGTGTTCATTGCACATATCCGGCATCATCGCACCCCACACATAGGGCCCTGTGTTTTACCTTGGGGTGGCGCAGCGGCGCCGCAAGGTAAATGGACATGCTGCGATCTTAAAATACGTGCCGCATGTCCGGAATCACAGGGGCGCCGGGTGCGTGTTACCATGCATAGTGGAGACGGGATTTCATAAAATCCCTTCCACTATGCTGTAACATCTGGACTCTGCGTGTTTGACGCTGCGGCTCTGCGCAGCGTCAAACACGCAGAGTTTCCTGATCGTGGAAACATACCCTAAGGGGGCTAGATCTGGAGACCTTGGTGGCCATTCAACTGGCCCATGACGACCATCATGATTGCCCTCTTTATGCACTGAAGATGGCACGTTCCCTGTGTTTTTCCAGCAAGATGGTGCACCACCGCATTATGGGTGTCAGGTCCGAGCATTCCTACATGAACAGTTTCCTGGAAAGTGGATTGGTCACAGTTCAAACTGAGGAAAGTGCAACTTGAAAATGCTTTGGTATCTTCTTATAGCCTTCTCCTGCTTTGTGGGCCTCCACCATTTTCATTTTCAGTGTGCTACGCTACTTAGGAGAACCCATGTCTGCTGCTTTTTTGCACAAGGTTAGGCTGGGTTTTTATGAAGCTGGGAAATTTGCATCCCCTGGCCTGTCCTAACAATAATAGTGATCAAGCCATAACTCAAACAATCTAATTAAGGTTTGAAACCTTGGTCAAAGTTATCCGAGCATACAAATCTCCAAGGGTGCACAAACGTTTGCATTGTCCCATATTCCATTTTATAATTTTTAAAATGTAAAAAATGACAATATATATATTTTTTTGCATAAGTTACAAAGGAAATGTGTCATCTTTAACTTTCGCCTTTTAGAGATCAATTCATCTTCAATTTGCTTAACTGTTCACAATAACAGTAATTTTAACTAGGGGTGCCCAAACTTCTACATGCCATTTCATATACTGTATACTGCTGAATAGAGTTGAGCGACTTTCATTTTTTTAAGATCGAGTCGGGTTTTGTGAAACCCGATTTTGTCCAGAGTTGAGTCGA
This sequence comes from Ranitomeya variabilis, assembly GCF_051348905.1. Taxonomy (NCBI): domain Eukaryota; kingdom Metazoa; phylum Chordata; class Amphibia; order Anura; family Dendrobatidae; genus Ranitomeya; species Ranitomeya variabilis. The sequence continues at coordinate 67,977,152 of NC_135239.1, read as the reverse complement.
GTGCAGTCGGCCGATTATCGCTAAAAGTCGGGGATCGACCGAAACACGAAACCCAATGCAAGTCAATGGGGAAGCATAGTCGGCAGTGAGTGGAGGCCAGGAAAACACCTACAGTGCCCATTTTAATGCCAAAAACATCCATTCTTGTTTCTGAAGCTTGTCAATCTTAATTAACTTTATAATAATAGTTGGGCATAGGGAATTGGGGGTCATTTGGCAAAAGTTGTGGGGGGAGTAGGGCCGGCTCAAGTTTTTCGTGGGCCCAGGAAATGCGGACTACGTCACGGCGGTGTTGCAGGGAAAGGTAAGTATTTCAACGTTGCAAGTGCTGTGATCCTGAGCAAGCAGGGGGGGCCCACTCGTTCGCATTGGCACTGGCACAGGGCCCCTCAAAGTACAGCGATGTGTGTTTGCATGGCGGGGGCGCCTCCCACCAGCAGCGACACTTTTGCGTACTCTGAGGGGCCCTGTGCCAGTGACGTCGCCAACGAGTATGCCCCCCCACCTGATGAAGGAACCTGCACTTTCATCTGCACCTTCCTCTCTGTCCCTGTGTAAGGTGGTATAACATGCGGGAAGGGGAACCTTACTTTCAGCAGGGTCAGATTCTGGCTGTGTAGAGTATAAGGGGAATGTAGTGGTCTAGGTCAATGTACCAGCAGACTCATCTAGCAGTGGCTGGGCAATGGGCAGGATGAGGAGGAAACAGATATAGGGCCAAAGAATAAAGTAGGCTAAATGCAGTTCAAAATTGGTAACAGGACTAAACAGGCGGCATTGCTTTGTTCAGTGGAGTAGCAAACCCAAGAGCAGCAGACACTGTTTCAAGGGCATAACCACACTAGTAGGCCAAATGCAGTTTAATATCTGATAGTATAGGGCGAAAGCCAGAATGTGGAAGCTCAGCTTTGTTCAGTTGAGGACAACACCAGGCAGGGGCAGACAGACACCTTTAGTAGGCCGGAACAGCCAATTGCATTTTTAAAAATGGTAATTTGGAACTGAAGGTAGAAGCTCAGCTTTATTCAGTTGAGGACAACACCAGGCAGGGGCAGACATTCACCTTTAGTAGGCCGGAACAGCCAATTGCATTTTTAAAAATGGTAATTTGGAACAGAAGGTTGAGGCTCAGCTTTATTCAGTTGAGGACAACACCAGGCAGGGGCAGACAGACACCTTTAGTAGGCCGGAACAGCCAATTTTTTAAAAAAACAGCAGTTAGTAAGAGGCAGAAGGTAGAAGCTCAGCTTTATTCAGTTGAGGACAACACCAGGCAGGGGCAGACAGACACCTTTAGTAGGCCGGAACAGCCAATGGCATTTTTAAAAATGGTAATTTGGAACTGAAGGTTGAAGCTCAGCTTTATTCAGTTGAGGACAACACCAGGCAGGGGCAGACATTCACCTTTAGTAGGCCGGAACAGCCAATTGCATTTTTAAAAATGGTAATTTGGAACAGAAGGTTGAGGCTCAGCTTTATTCAGTTGAGGACAACACCAGGCAGGGGCAGACAGACACCTTTAGTAGGCCGGAACAGCCAATTGCATTTTTAAAAATGGTAATTTGGAACAGAAGGTTGAAGCTCAGCTTTATTCAGTTGAGGACAACACCAGGCAGGGGCAGACAGACACCTTTAGTAGGCCGGAACAGCCAATTTTTTAAAAAAACAGCAGTTAGTAAGAGGCAGAAGGTAGAAGCTCAGCTTTATTCAGTTGAGGACAACACCAGGCAGGGGCAGACAGACACCTTTAGTAGGCCGGAACAGCCAATGGCATTTTTAAAAATGGTAATTTGGAACTGAAGGTTGAAGCTCAGCTTTATTCAGTTGAGGACAACACCAGGCAGGGGCAGACATTCACCTTTAGTAGGCCGGAACAGCCAATTGCATTTTTAAAAATGGTAATTTGGAACAGAAGGTTGAGGCTCAGCTTTATTCAGTTGAGGACAACACCAGGCAGGGGCAGACAGACACCTTTAGTAGGCCGGAACAGCCAATTGCATTTTTAAAAATGGTAATTTGGAACAGAAGGTTGAAGCTCAGCTTTATTCAGTTGAGGACAACACCAGGCAGGGGCAGACAGACACCTTTAGTAGGCCGGAACAGCCAATTTTTTAAAAAAACAGCAGTTAGTAAGAGGCAGAAGGTAGAAGCTCAGCTTTATTCAGTTGAGGACAACACCAGGCAGGGGCAGACAGACACCTTTAGTAGGCCGGAACAGCCAATGGCATTTTTAAAAATGGTAATTTGGAACTGAAGGTTGAAGCTCAGCTTTATTCAGTTGAGGACAACACCAGGCAGGGGCAGACATTCACCTTTAGTAGGCCGGAACAGCCAATTGCATTTTTAAAAATGGTAATTTGGAACAGAAGGTTGAGGCTCAGCTTTATTCAGTTGAGGACAACACCAGGCAGGGGCAGACAGACACCTTTAGTAGGCCGGAACAGCCAATTGCATTTTTAAAAATGGTAATTTGGAACAGAAGGTTGAAGCTCAGCTTTATTCAGTTGAGGACAACACCAGGCAGGGGCAGACAGACACCTTTAGTAGGCCGGAACAGCCAATGGCATTTTTAAAAATGGTAATTTGGAACTGAAGGTTGAAGCTCAGCTTTATTCAGTTGAGGACAACACCAGGCAGGGGCAGACATTCACCTTTAGTAGGCCGGAACAGCCAATTGCATTTTTAAAAATGGTAATTTGGAACAGAAGGTTGAGGCTCAGCTTTATTCAGTTGAGGACAACACCAGGCAGGGGCAGACAGACACCTTTAGTAGGCCGGAACAGCCAATTTTTTAAAAAAACAGCAGTTAGTAAGAGGCAGAAGGTAGAAGCTCAGCTTTATTCAGTTGAGGACAACACCAGGCAGGGGCAGACAGACACCTTTAGTAGGCCGGAACAGCCAATGGCATTTTTAAAAATGGTAATTTGGAACTGAAGGTAGAAGCTCAGCTTTATTCAGTTGAGGACAACACCAGGCAGGGGCAGACATTCACCTTTAGTAGGCCGGAACAGCCAATTGCATTTTTAAAAATGGTAATTTGGAACAGAAGGTTGAGGCTCAGCTTTATTCAGTTGAGGACAACACCAGGCAGGGGCAGACAGACACCTTTAGTAGGCCGGAACAGCCAATTGCATTTTTAAAAATGGTAATTTGGAACAGAAGGTTGAAGCTCAGCTTTATTCAGTTGAGGACAACACCAGGCAGGGGCAGACAGACACCTTTAGTAGGCCGGAACAGCCAATTGCTTTTTTAAAAATGGTAATTTGGAACTGAAGGTTGAAGCTCAGCTTTATTCAGTTGCAGCTTCTTGGCAATAATATAAAGAAGACGAGACAGGACAACACTCGTTGGATGCCATATCTGTGTTTTCACTGGAAAAAAAACTGTCAGTTAACTACTTGTAGGAGAAAGTTTTTGTAGCTGGAGGCCACTTTTTGTATTGTACCAGTTTTCTGTTGTATGTTTGGAACTGAAGGTTGAAGCTCAGCTTTATTCAGTTGAGGACAACACCAGGCAGGGGCAGACACCTTTAGAAGGACGGAACAGCCAATTTTTTAAAAAACAGCAGTTAATCAGAGCCAGAAGGTAGAAGCTCAGCTTTATTCAGTTGAGGACAACTTGAACTAGGGACTGCAGACAGACTTTGCAGGCTGTCCCCTGTGTGGACCATGCATCCAATACATTAATCCATTTAGCCACAAAGGACACGTAACCTTCCGTGGCCAGGCCTACAGGTCCATGTGTCTGTTGTCAGGTATACCTTTGGACTGACAAATTGACAGAATGCAAGGACAATGCGGTCTTTAACATGCAGGTGGAGGGGTGGGATGGCTTTTCTCGCAAAAGAATTGTCAACTGGGTAGCTCATAGCGTGGTATATCGTAGTTCATCCTGGCTTTATTAATGTTAAATTAAATAAAAAAATAGGCTCTAGGCACTTTATTATTGGTTCCAGGGGTACACGGGCAGCAGTGGTCAGGTGAGTGGAGGCCTAGTGGAAGGAGGGACCTTAGACAGGCTTCGAAGGCCTAACATAATAAAATGGGCTGGCGGTAGGCACTTTATTATTGGTTCCAGGGGTACACGGGCAGCAGTGGTCTGGTCAGTGGAGGCCTAGTGGAAGGAGGGACCGCAGACAGGCTTCAAAGGCCTAACATAATAAAATGGGCTGGCTGTAGGCACTTTATTATTGGTTCCAGGGGTACACGGGCAGCAGTGGTCAGGTGAGTGGAGGCCTAGTGGAAGGAGGGACCGCAGACAGGCTTTGAAGGCCTAACACAATAAAATGGGCTGGCTGTAGGCACTTTAAAATTGGTTCCAGGGGTACACGGGCAGCAGTGGTCTGGTCAGTGGAGGCCTAGTGGAAGGAGGGACCGCAGACAGGCTTCGAAGGCCTAACACAATAAAATGGGCTGGCTGTAGGCACTTTAAAATTGGTTCCAGGGGTACACGGGCAGCAGTGGTCTGGTCAGTGGAGGCCTAGTAGAAGGAGGGACCGCAGACAGGCTTCGAAGGCCTAAAATAACAAACAATAGGCTCATGGCAGTTTTACAGCGGTTACATGGATACACGGGCAGCTTGGTGGTGAGTGGAGGAGTATTTAAAGTAGGGACCGCAGACAGGCTATCAAAGGCCTAAAATAACAAACAATAGGCTCATGGCAGCTTTACAGCGGTTACATGGATACACAGGCAGCTTGGTGGTGAGTGGAGGAGTATTTAAAGTAGGGACCGCAGACAGGCTATCAAAGGCCTAAAATAACAAACAATAGGCTCATGGCAGCTTTACAGCGGTTACATGGATACACAGGCAGCTTGGTGGTGAGTGGAGGAGTATTTAAAGTAGGGACCGCAGACAGGCTATCAAAGGCCTAAAATAACAAACAATAGGCTCATGGCAGCTTTACAGCGGTTACATGGATACACAGGCAGCTTGGTGATGAGTGGAGGAGTATTTAAAGTAGGGACCGCAGACAGGCTATCAAAGGCCTAAAATAACAAACAATAGGCTCATGGCAGTTTTACAGCGGTTACATGGATACACGGGCAGGCAGCTTGGTGGTGAGTGGAGGAGTATTTAAAGTAGGGACCGCAGACAGGCTATCAAAGGCCTAAAATAACAAACAATAGGCTCATGGCAGCTTTACAGCGGTTACATGGATACACAGGCAGCTTGGTGGTGAGTGGAGGAGTATTTAAAGTAGGGACCGCAGACAGGCTATCAAAGGCCTAAAATAACAAACAATAGGCTCATGGCAGCTTTACAGCGGTTACATGGATACACAGGCAGCTTGGTGGTGAGTGGAGGAGTAGTGCAAGGAGTGTCTGTCCCAGTACTCCCAAAATATAAATAGATGTTAATGTCTCGCAAAACAACCAAAACAAAAAAAAAGGTGGCATACTTAGGTACAGGGGTGGGCTCATCTACTGAGTTTCTGACATAGTAATTTGGCAGTAACTATTTAATGGTGCCAATATAGGACACAGACACAGACTACTTTAAGTTGCATCATAGATGTCTACAAATTTGTATTGTCAGTGCCAGACATTGAATGATGTCAGCGAATAGACTAAAGATTGGTGGAGCTGTGCGACATAATTTTGCACGTGGTAGAGCACATTTTGAGCTGGGGTAGGGGGGAACTCTCTTGAGGCCGGCGGGACCGCCCCAGGGCCCCTCATGTTACAACGGTGTGTCTGACGTTGGGTGCGCACCACCACCGCCAGAGACACTACATTGTACTATGAGGGACCCAGTAGCAATGCCGTCAACCAAAAGCGAGCACACCCACCTCTTCAGACAAACAGCAGTCTCACGGGTGCTTGCGCCAAGTCGCGATACCACGGCCCCGTGTGGGGAGTTTTGCCATTTAGGGAGGTGTAAACATGTCGTATGCTGTACAATCAGCTGCAGCAAATTAGACATTAGAAAAGTAATTCACAGGCAAGAGCTTTTCATAGGAAAGCTAGGTGTCGGCCGGGCAAGGTGGGGCAAAAGATTTCGAAATCCAGTTGTGGTTCATTTTAATGAATGTTAGATCGTCAACATTTTGGGTAGCCAGACGAGTCCTTTTTTCGGTTAATATTGAACCTGCAGCACTGAATACTCTTTCTGATAGGACACTTGCTGCCGGGCAAGCAAGCTCCTGCAATGCATATTCTGCCAATTCTGGCCAGGTGTCTAATTTGGAGGCCCAGTAATCAAATGGGAATGACGGTTGAGGGAGAACATCGATAAGGGATGAAAAATAGTTAGTAACCATACTGGACAAATGTTGTCTCCTGTCACTTTCAATTGATGCAGCAGTACCTGTCCTGTCTGCGGTCATAGCAAAATCACTCCACAACCTGGTCAGAAAACCCCTCTGTCCAACGCCACTTCTGATGTGTGCACCCCTAACACTCCTAGTCTGCTGCCCCCTGGAGCTCGTGTGAGAACGATCACGTGCGCTGTGTGCTGGGAATGCCTGAAGCAAACGGTCAACAAGAGTTGATTGTTTGGTTGCTAATATTAGTTCCAAGTTCTCATGTGGCATAATATTTAGCAATTTGCCTTTATAGCGTGGATCAAGGAGGCAGGCCAACCAGTAATCGTCATCGTTCATCATTTTCGTAATGCGTGTGTCCCTTTTTAGGATACGTAAGGCATAATCCGCCATGTGGGCCAAAGTTCCAGTTGTCAAATCTCCGGTTGTGATTGGTTGAGGGGCAGTTGCAGGCAAATCTACGTCACTTGTGTCCCTCAAAAAACCAGAACCCGGCCGTGACACGCAACCAATTTCCTGTGCCCCCGGGAAAGGTTCGGCATTAAAAATATACTCATCCCCATCATCCTCCTCGTCCTCCACCTCCTCTTCGCCCGCTACCTCGTCCTGTACACTGCCCTGACCAGACAATGGCTGACTGTCATCAAGGCTTTCCTCTTCCTCTGGTGCAGACGCCTGCTCCTTTATGTGCGTCAAACTTTGCATCAGCAGACGCATTAGGGGGATGCTCATGCTTATTACGGCGTTGTCTGCACTAACCAGCCGTGTGCATTCCTCAAAACACTGAAGGACTTGACACATGTCTTGTATCTTAGACCACTGCACACCTGACAACTCCATGTCTGCCATCCTACTGCCTGCCCGTGTATCCTCCCACAAATAAATAACAGCACGCCTCTGTTCGCACAGTCTCTGAAGCATGTGCAGTGTTGAGTTCCACCTTGTTGCAACGTCTATGATGAGGCGATGCTGGGGAAGGTTCAAAGACCGCTGATAGGTCTGCATACGGCTGGCGTGTACAGGCGAACGTCGGATATGTGAGCAAAGTGCACGCACTTTGAGGAGCAGGTCGGAGAACCCAGGATAAGTTTTCAATAAGCACTGCACCACCAGGTTTAAGGTGTGAGCCAGGCAAGGAATGTGTTTCAGTTGGGAAAGGGAGATGGCAGCCATGAAATTCCTTCCGTTATCACTCACTACCTTGCCTGCCTCAAGATCTACTGTGCCCAGCCACGACTGCGTTTCTTGTTGCAAGAACTCGGACAGAACTTCCGCGGTGTGTCTGTTGTCGCCCAAACACTTCATAGCCAATACAGCCTGCTGACGCTTGGCAGTAGCTGGCCCATAATGGGACAACTGGTGTGCAACAGTGTCATCTGCCGATGGAGTGGTTGGCAGACTGCGTTTTGTGGAAGAGCTGTAGCTTCTGCAGGAGGACGAGGAGGAGGAGGAGGAGGGGGTGCGAACGCCTACAGCCAACTGTTTCCTAGACCGTGGGCTAGGCACAACTGTCCCTAAATTGATGTCGCCTGTGGACCCTGCATCCACCACATTCACCCAGTGTGCCGTGATGGACACATAACGTCCCTGGCCATGCCTACTGGTCCATGCATCTGTAGTCAGGTGCACCTTTGTACTCACAGATTGCCTGAGTGCATGGACGATGCGCTGTTTAACATGCTGGTGCAGGGCTGGGATGGCTTTTCTGGAAAAAAAGTGTCGACTGGGTAGCTCGTATCATGGTTCAGCGTACTCCATCAGGGCTTTGAAAGCTTCGCTTTCAACTAACCGGTAGGGCATCATCTCTAACGAGATTAGTCTAGCTATGTGGGCGTTAAAACCCTGTGTACGCGGATGCGAGGATAAGTACTTCCTTTTTCTAACCAGAGTCTCATGTAGGGTGAGCTGGACTGGAGAGCTGGAGATCGTGGAACTTTCGGGTGTGCCGGTGTACATGGCAGACTGAGAGACGGTTGGAGACGGTATTGTTTCCGCCGGTGCCCTAGATGCAATATTTCCTCCTACAAAACTGGTGGTTCCCTGACCCTGATTGCTTTTGGCTGGCAAAGAAACCTGCACAGATACTGCCGGTGGTGCGGAAAATGGTGGCCTTACAGTGACGGAAGGGATGTTGCGTTGCTGACTAGCTTCATTGGCCGAGGGTGCTACAACCTTAAGGGACGTTTGGTAGTTAGTCCAGGCTTGAAAATGCATGGTGGTTAAGTGTCTATGCATGCAACTAGTATTTAGACTTTTCAGATTCTGACCTCTGCTTAAGCTAGTTGAACATTTTTGACAGATGACTTTGCGCTGATCAGTTGGATGTTGTTTAAAAAAATGCCAGACTGCACTCTTCCTAGACTCGGATCCCTTTTCAGGGATTGCAGACTGAGCTTTAACCGGATGGCCACGCTGTCCTCCAACAGGTTTTGGCTTTGACACGCGTTTTGGGCCAGATACGGGCCCGGCAGATGGAACCTGTTGCGATGTTGATGCCTGCTGCGGCCCCCCCTCCACCTCCGCTTCTGAACTACTGCCGCCTGCACCCTGTTCCCCCAATGGCTGCCAATCGGGGTCAATAACTGGGTCATCTATTACCTCCTCTTCGAGCTCGTGTGCAACTTCGTCTGTGTCACTGTGTCGGTCGGTGGTATAGCGTTCGTGGCGGGGCAACATAGTCTCATCAGGGTCTGATTGTGGATCTGTACCCTGAGAGGGCAATGTGGTGGTCTGAGTCAAAGGAGCAGCATAGTACTCTGGCTGTGGCTGTGCATCAGTGCACTCCATGTCAGAATATACTTGTAATGGGCATGGCCTGTTAAATGTTTCACTTTCTAAGCCAGGGACGGTATGTGTAAAGAGCTCCATGGAGTGACCCGTTGTGTCGCCTGCTGCATCCTTCTCTCTTGTTGTAGTTTTTGCTGAGGAGGACAAGGAAGCGACTTGTCCCTGACCGTGAACATCCACAAGCGACGCGCTGCTTTTACATTTACCAGTTTCGGAAGAGGAGGCAAAAGAGCTAGAGGCTGAGTCTGCAATGTAAGCCAAAACTTGCTGTTGCTGCTCCGCCTTTAAAAGCGGTTTTCCTACTCCCAGAAAAGAGAGCGTTCGAGGCCTTGTGTAGCCTGACGACGAAACTGGCTCCACAGCTCCAGACTTAGGTGGAATATTTTTATCCCCACGACCACCTGATGCTCCACTACCACTACCATCATTACCAGCTGACAATGAACGCCCACGACGACCTCTTGCACCAGACTTCCTCATTGTTTTAAAATCTTAACCAAAGTAACTTTATTTGTTGCTGTCAAACAACTTACACGGTGAGCTATAACTTCAGTATGATTTCAATATCCCTTAACAGGTTGGTGAGACCACAAGGAAAATCAGGCACAATGTTACACACTCTGTTTTCTGTGGCACAAAATCACAGAGATGACACACACGCAGGACTGTCACTCAAGCACTAATGTCAATATTAATCTCCCACCTAATTTATTTTTTTTTTTTTTTCAGGGAGACTTTAGAAACCAAATAATATTAAAAAAACCAAAAAAATAAATAGCCTTTCTATGGCCCACTGAATGAGAGAGGTGGCACACCCAGGAGTCAAGACTGGCACACAAGCTGAAAGGGCAATATTACTCTCCCACTGTTTTTTTTTTTTTTTTTTTTTTTCAGGGAGACTTTAGAAACCAAATAATAAGAAAAAAAATAAATAAATAAATAGGCTTTCTATAGCCCACTGAATGAGAGATAGCACACACAGCAGTGGCACACAAGCCCTGACTGAGGCCAATATTTTTCTCCCACTGATTGATGTAGTGTTTTTGTGTTGAGGTAGATTTTAGAACACAAATCAAGGAAAAAAAAAAAATGCTTTCTATGGCCCACTGAATGAGAGAGGTGGCACACCCAGGAGTCAAGACTGGCACACAAGCTGAAAGGGCAATATTACTCTCCCACTGTTTTTTTATGTATTTTTTGTTTTTTAAGGGAGACTTTAGAATCCCAATAATATTTAAAAAAATAAATAAATAGGCTTTCTATGGCCCACTGAATGAGAGAGGTGGCACACCCAGGAGTCAAGACTGGCACACAAGCTGAAAGGGCAATATTACTCTCCCACTGTTTTTTTATGTATTTTTTGTTTTTTAAGGGAGACTTTAGAAACCCAATAATATTTAAAAAAAAAAATAAATAGGCTTTCTATGGCCCACTGAATGAGAGAGGTGGCACACCCAGGAGTCAAGACTGGCACACAAGCTGAAAGGGCAATATTACTCTCCCACTGTTTTTTTAAGTTTTTTTTTTTTATTTTCAGGGAGACTTTAGAAACCAAATAATATTAAAAAAAAAAAAAAAAAAAAAGGCTTTCTATGGCCCACAATTAGAGAGAGAGGTGGCACACCCAGGAGTCAAGACTGGCACACAAGCTGAAAGGGCAATATTACTCTCCCACTGTTTTTTTTTTTTTGTTTTTTTTTCAGGGAGACTTTAGAAACCAAATAATAAGAAAAAAAAAAAATAAATAAATAGGCTTTCTATAGCCCACTGAATGAGAGATAGCACACACAGCAGTGGCACACAAGCCCTGACTGAGGCCAATATTTTTCTCCCACTGATTGATGTAGTGTTTTTGTGTTGAGGTAGAATTTAGAACACAAATCACGGAAAAAATAAATAGGCTTTCTATGGCCCACTCAGTGAGAGATGGCACACACAGGGATGGCACTGTAGCAGAAATGCCAATCTTAATCTCCCACAAAAAAAAAAAAAAACAGGGACTGTCCTACAATTACTATCTCCCTGCAGTAATCTAAGCCAGGTATGGCAGGCAGCAATAGGAGTGGACTGATGCACAAATTAAATAAAAAGTGTGGACAAACAAAAAAGATAGCTGTGCAGAAAGGAAGGAACAAGAGGATATGTGCTTTGAAAAAAGCAGTTGGTTTGCACAGTGGCGTACACACAGCAATACAGCTATCACGGAGCCTTCTAGGGCAGCCCGATGAGCTACAACGCTGAGGAAAAAAAAAAAAAAAAATAGCTTCCACTGTTCCTGCACACCGAAGGTGGTGTTGGACAGTGGAAATCGCTACAGCACAAGCGGTTTGGTGGTTAGTGGACCCTGCCTAACGCTCTCCCTGCTTCTGACGAAGCGGCAGCAACCTCTCCCTAAGCTCAGATCAGCAGCAGTAAGATGGCGGTCGGCGGGAACGCCCCTTTATAGCCCCTGTGACGCCGCAGACAGCAAGCCAATCACTGCAATGCCCTTCTCTAAGATGGTGGGGACCAGGATCTATGTCATCACGCTGCCCACACTCTGCGTTCACCTTCATTGGCTGAGAAATGGCGCTTTTCGCGTCATTGAAACGCGACTTTGGCGCGAAAGTCGCGTACCGCATGGCCGACAAGCACAGGGGTCAGATCGGGTTTCATGAGACGCCGACTTAGCCAAAAGTCGGCGACTTTTGAAAATGATCGACCCGTTTCGCTCAACCCTACTGCTGAATTGTAATTATATAATTATAGGGTTAAACCTATTTTTGGCAATATAAACTTTTGCCTGTGGTTTGCATGGAAAGCTTCTAGAGCAATTCATCAGCTCTAGATCCACTGAAAATCCACATTACAAATATTTGTGCAAGCTAATTTTTTCCATCCAACACAGAGGAATCCGTCAGTTTAAGCTATGCTAGCAGCTGATTCGGCTAAGAAGGACTTTATGATCATGACTATTACCATACGCAAAAGATTGTAAGGTCATAATAAGGTCTCAGGAGAGCAAATCAAAGTGTTTATATAATATGCACAAAATACCTAATTAATTTACAACATACTTTTATGCATGTTGTTTGGGCATCTAAAATATTTGTGGATTTTTTTTTCTTAACCGTGAAAGATGTTACCTCACATAATATGGCTAAACTTTTTTATTGATGTTTCATGTTTGGTAGGTACTTTGATTGCCTGCAGATAGGTGGAGTCTGGATTCTGAGACTCTCATCGATCACAGAATAGACCCCTCAAGAAGTGTGTAACTAAGCAGACAGCAGTGCACAGTTACATAGTACAAATTCAATAGAAAGCATAGCCTCGGCTTTCCATTGAATTTGTACTCAGGGATGTGTGTGCACTCAAACAAAAGTGAGCTGCGCACTTATTGAGGGTCTTTTGCACAATCTGTAGCCATCTCAGGACCCAAACCATCTGCCAGCCATTAATGTGGCTGCTAAATATGAAACATCAATGAGACACTTTAGTAACTACAGTGTGTCCGTAAAGTCATAGTGCACTTTTATAGTTTACATTTTGGCGCCCTTTCTCTGGTCCAATCATAGTAAATGAAAAAGAAGAAAAAGAGAGCAGGAAAGCTCTTGAAACGCGTAGGCTTCAATAAATCACCTAAAAATTTACACCGTGTGCGCGGTCTTCAGTTTACCTAAGACTTCTGGTCCAATCATATCAGACCTGCTCATGAGGAGAGATAACAAGAACCAATCAAACAACACAAACTTATTTAAGCTGTTACTGAGACCCCAGTCAGATTAACCACTGATAAACTGAACTCTGATTAATACACTGCTAGCTCTGTGATATCATGCAACCACAAGCTTATGCTATCGTTTGGATGTGTGTAGGGCAACAAATGGAGCCCACATCGAACTGCACTGAATAGGTATGAATTTTTCTTTTATTTGGAGCAGATTTCACATTTCTATAGTTTTTTGTTGATTTCCAGTGACTGGTCAAAAGTGCACCATGACTTTACGAACACACTGTATTAAACTTGCAACCTGTGGCTCTCCTTCTGTGAAGAAACTACAACTACCATCATAACATTCCAACTGTAGGGGGTCTGACTATATTAGGAGTTGTATTTCTACACAGCTGAAAGATGACAGGCTGCAGATCACATCTCTAAGAATTAGTTGACGCTCTGTTATCTTCTCACGTTTTGTTACTTTTAGACTTCATATAAATGGATGTTCTTTTTGCTAGGAGACATTTTTTCAGCCTTGCCAGATAATGACCTACCTACATAATTTCTGTGATCTCATTAGCTCAAGTGTTATCAAGGACAAGGCAGCTGAAATCACTTTGGCATGCGGATTCATTGCTCCAAAAGGGGCTGGTGCTGTAAAACATTGTCTTTGTGTGTTAGCCATGGTTATGTGCAAGGAAACAAGCCATCACTGCATTGTATCAAAAGGACTTTAGAGTCATTGCTGCTTGTAAGATTGCCCAAAAATCAACTTTTTATCAAATCATCAACAACTTCAAAGAGAGAGGTTCAATTGCTGAGAAGAAGGCTTCAGGGCACCAAAGAAAGTCCAGCCAGTGCCAGGACTATCTCTTGAAATAGATTCAGCTGCAGAATTGGTTCAACACCAGTGCAGAGCTTGCTCAGAAAAGACAGCAAGTAGTGCAACTCCATGCACAAGAAGCCAAAAGGCATCTAAACATCCTCCAAGAGCAACTTCTCCCAATGATCCATGAGCAATTTGGTGATGAATAATGCTTTTTCTAGCATAATGGATCATCATGTCATAGACAAAAGTGATAGCTAAGTGGCTCTTTAACAATACATTGAACATTTGGGTCCATGTGAAGGAAATTCATCAAATCTGAACTCTGAACTCTGTTCAGTCCTGAAAAAGTGGCTAAACAAGGAAAAACACAGAAATTGTGATACACTGGCTAGAAAAAATATGTTGCCATCTGTCAGGATTTTGTTATGAAGCTCAAATCCAGCTAGCCGGGGCAAATTTCTGAATTCTTGTAAAATAAGAGCCAACACCTCAACTCTTTATATTGTACTTTACATTCCTCAACATGAGTGTGATTTCATGAAAACTCATGCCCTCTCTGAGTTTACTGAACTATGGGTGAGCCTGAAAGAAATGCAAATGTGTTTTTAAAAGTTTCTGAACTAAGAAAGCATTAAACCATGAAGCAGCAAATCTGCATCAATCATACATGTAAAAGGGGAAAGCCAATAAAAAATGGCACAAAGTGCAATAATCATAGCAGATTGGCATTGCAAAGCCCTAAATCTCAACAAATGGCTGCATTTCTCCTAGCAACATGTGAGCGTACATAGTCTGGACAAGCAGCGCAACTATACTGTCAGTCTTCAGAAGTATTCTGCCCCACAGCAAATTGAGAGGTAAAGATGCAGTGTGCTCAGTGTCGGACTAGGGAGCCAAGGGCCCATCAGTAACCAACTTCAGCGCCCCATTTTCAGGTACATACAAATGTGACATTATCCTCAATCACAAATTTATATAATAATGAACTGGGCAGATTGTTACATGAATAAGATGCCGCCTTTGTCTGTACATGGTGATTCACATATATTGTGCCAAGTATTGCTCATATAAGAGGGTGGTGGCCCAATCTTGCCCAGGGGCCCACCGGAGGATTCTCTTGTTCTCTTGTGGGCCAGTCCAAGCCTGGGTGCGCTCCCTAAGAAAGAAAATGATACCACTCGTTTCAGGCTAGGGTCAGATCGGCCATGTGTCAGACAATCATAATGTTGCCCTGATGAGACAAGTTGGCAAAAATCAAAATCTGTTAGACTCTATTATTTGGTCGTCAGATCGGCATGTATCGTCGTGTTTGACAGCCAAAGCAACGATGCCAGCGATATTTTACAGTGGTAACCAAGGTAAACATCGGGTTTACCGATGCCGCGCTTAGTAACCCGATGTTTACCCTGGTTACCATTGTAAATGTAAAAAAACAAACAGTACATACTCACCTTCTGCTGTCTGTCACACGTCCCTCGCCGTCTCCTTCCCGCACTGACTGTGAGCGCCGGCAGTACAGAGCACAGCGGTGACGTCACCGCTGTGCTCTGCTTTCACTTTACGGCCGGCGCTCACAGTCAGTGCGGGAAGGAGACGGCGAGGGACGTGTGACAGACAGCAGAAGGTGAGTATGTACTGTTTGTTTTTTTACATTTACAATGGTAACCAGGGTAAACATCGGGTTACTAAGCACGGCCCTGCGCTTAGTAACCCGATGTTTACCCTGGTTACCCGGGGACTTCGGCATCGTTGGTCGCTGGAGAGCCGTCTGTGTGACAGCTCTCCAGCGACCACACAGCGACTAAACAGCGACGCTGCAGCGATCGGCATCGTTGTCTGTATAGCTGCAGCGTCGCTTAGTGTGTGTGACGTACGGAGACGTACAAGGAGAGAGTGGACCCTCAGGGTCGCGGTGCAGACGACCCAAGGACGAGCAACCCCGGGAGAGGCTACCCCTATACAGGGATAGTGGGGAGCAGGCCCAAGGGGGGCTACACAGCAACAGCTGGTACAAGAGGGACGGCTCAGGGAATATAACAGACAAAGGAGAGAGACCAAAACAAGACTGAATGATAGGTGGTAGGAAGACTGGGAAGGGTACGAGGTGGAGTGGAACGGGAACAAGGAGGCACAAGACAGCAAAAACGGAAGATAGACACACGACTGGTATTAGACGTGAGCACACTGAGGAGAAATGGCCAAACACTGAGCACAAAAGCACAACAGTAATCAGGCGCCTCAATTAAGGAGAGGACACCTGATAAAGGCTAAGAAATCACCTGATTGGCAGCGGCGAAGCAGGAAGGACGCGGAAGGGGTTAAGAAGGAGGGAGAGCGCGCGCCCGCGACCTAAGGGGCATGTGCGGAGCAGACGCCAGCCGAAGGAAGGAGGAAGCACGGACGCCGCGCTGAAGACCCCCAGCAGCTGCAAGAGAGGCCGAGGTAGCGGCGCGATGCCCAGGGCGGACAGCAGGAGTGCAGCGGGAGGAGGTAATGGAAGAAGCGGCCGCAACATCAGAGGCGGCAGATATGACAGTACCCCCCCTTCTAAGATCCCCTCTACTCAGGTTAGTTAAGAATCTTTTCATAATCCGTGGAGCGTTAATGTTCTCCCTAGGTTCCCAAGACCTCTCCTCAGGGCCAAATCCCTTCCAATCAATCAGATAGAAGGTTCTACCTCTAACCCTCTTCATAGCCAGAATATCTCTTACTTCAAAATCGTGACCGACACCAAAAGGTTGCGGAGAATCAAGCGGGGCTGGACAAAAACGGTTAAGGATGAGAGGTTTCAAGAGCGAGACATGGAAGACGTTAGGAACTCGGAGCGAAGCCGGCAACCTCAACCTATAAGCCACGTTGTTAATTCGACCCAAGACCTCGAAAGGACCGATGTATCGAGGACCCAACTTGTAAGAGGGAATTTTCAAGCGGATATGCTTGGTCGAAAGCCAGACCTTGTCACCAGGATGATATGGAGGAAGATCTCTCCTTCTCTTGTCAGCATGTCTCTTCATTAGGCCCGCAGCCCGTACGAGGGCCTCCTTGGTCTCTTTCCAAATTTGGGAAAACTCAGACGAAAGGGTATCTGCAGCAGGAACACCAGAAGGAGAAGGCATTGGAAGAGGTACTCCCGGATTCAGACCAGAGACTACAAAGAACGGAGATTTGGAAGTAGCTTCACTGACATGATTGTTATGGGCAAACTCAGCCCAAGGAAGAAGGGTGACCCAATCATCATGATGGACGTTGGTGAAGTTACGTAGATAGGAAGTCAAAACTTGATTTATCCGTTCTACTTGCCCATTAGTCTGAGGATGGTAAGCGGAGGAAAAATCCAGAGAGATGCCCAGGAGTTTACAAAGAGCTCTCCAGAATCTGGAAGTAAACTGGACTCCTCGGTCGGACACGATTCGTTGAGGAAGGCCATGTAATCTGAAGATCTGATGGATGAAGACTCTTGCCAATTCTGGAGCTGAGGGTAATCCGGGCAAGGGAACGAAATGGGCCATCTTAGAAAACCGATCTACTACCACAAAGATAGTTGTGCACCCAGAGGAACGAGGCAGATCCGTAATGAAATCCATGGCTATCTGTTGCCACGGGGCTTCTGGTACGGGTAAAGGATGCAAGAGGCCGAAGGGCAACTCTCTTGGTACTTTGTTTTTCGCGCAGGTCATGCAAGAGGCTACAAAATCCGACGTGTCTTGTCGAAGAGATGGCCACCAGTAATACCGGGAGAGAAGAGCAAGGGTCTTCTTGGTACCGACGTGTCCGGCAATCTTGGAAGAGTGTCCCCATCGTAAAACCTCAGTTCTCTTGTCACATGGGACGAAGGTCTTGCCTGGTGGAACCGAGAGGAGATCTGAAGGAGCTACCATGAGTCTGGCGGGATCAATGATATGTGCAGGACTCTCTTCAATCTCTGGGGATTGCAAAGACCGGGAAAGTGCGTCTGCTTTAATATTTTTAGTTCCGGGCCGAAAATGAAGCTTAAAATCGAAACGCGAAAAGAACAAAGACCATCTGGCTTGCCTGGAGTTTAGTCTCTGAGCGGACTGGATGTAAGCTAAGTTCTTGTGGTCAGTAAAAATAATAAAAGGATGAGCGGCCCCCTCCAAGAGATGGCGCCACTCCTGTAGAGCCATCTTAATAGCCAGCAGCTCTCGATCTCCAACAGAGTAGTTGCATTCTGCGGGGGAAAATGACTTAGAAAAGAATCCACAAGGAACTAGACGTCCAGAAAGAGTCCTCTGGGAGAGTACCGCTCCAGCTCCAGTAGAGGAGGCATCCACCTCAAGAGAGAAGGGTCTGCTGGCCACTGGTCGATGAAGAACTGGAGCAGAAGCAAAGGCCTGTTTCAAGGTAAGAAAGGCGTCCTCCGCCTCCGGAGGCCATTCATGAAGCCTCGCCCCTTTTCGGGTTAGGGCGACAAGAGGCTTGGTTACGGAAGAAAAATGCGGCACGAATTGTCTATAATAATTTGCGAAGCCCAGAAAACGTTGGATGGACTTCACTCCACAGGGACGGGGCCACTTGAGTACAGCAGACAACTTTTCAGGATCCATCTTCAACCCCACGTCAGAAATAATATACCCCAAGAAGGGCAATGAGGACTGTTCAAACAAACACTTTTCGAGTTTGGCGTAAAGACGATTCTCCCGGAGACGTTGCAAGACCAAACGGACACTTCTCCTGTGGGAGGAGAGGTCGGGCGAAAAAATAAGGATGTCGTCAAGGTATACCACCACGCAGGAATACAACAGGTCACGGAAAATCTCATTTACGAATTCTTGGAAGACTGCTGGAGCGTTACAGAGTCCAAAGGGCATGACGAGGTATTCGTAATGACCATCGCGAGTGTTAAAGGCGGTCTTCCACTCGTCTCCCTCGCGAATTCGAACTAAATTATAGGCCCCTGTCATGATCTCTGCAGGCAGAGATCATAGCAAGCCTATAGAGGGACAAGCTCTCGGAAGATGGAACTATACTGACCATGAACTAAGCCTGCCGCGCAACTAGAAATAGCCAGGTAGCATTTCCTATTTATCGCTAGATGCCCAGCTCTGGCCTAAGACCTAAATAGCTAGCAGAAGGAAATATAAGACCTGGCTCACCTCTAGAGAAATATTCCAAAGAAGACAGTAGCCCCCCACATATAATGACGGTGAGTTCAGATGAAACAACAAACGCAGCAGGAAAATAGTCTTAGCAAATTTGAGGTCCGCTTACTAGATAGCAGAAGACAGATAGTATACTTTCATGGTCAGCAGAAAAACACTAACAAAACACCATCCAGAGATTACCTTAAACTCTGGCATTAACTCATAACGCCAGAGTAGCAATCCCTGATCAACGAGAGCTTTCCAGACACAGTAACAAAACTTCAGCTGTGAACTGGAACAAATAGGCAAAACAAAACATGGACAAAAGTCCAACTTATCTAGTAGTAGTCTAGAAGCAGGAACAAGCACTGAGAGGCATCAGATAACATTGTTGACCGGCAAGAAACCACCAGAGAAATGAGCTTAAATAGCGACACCCACTACTGATGGAACCAGGTGAAACAGGAAAGAGGATGACAAGTCCAATTCCACAAGCGGCCACCGGGGGAGCCCAGAATCCAAATTCACAACAGTACCCCCCCCTCAAGGAGGGGGCACCGAACCCTCACCAGATCCACCAGGGCGACCAGGATGAGCCCTATGGAAGGCACGAACAAGATCAGAAGCATGAACATCAGATGCATTGACCCAAGAATTATCCTCCTGGCCGTAACCCTTCCAGTTGACCAGATACTGGAGTCTCCGTCTGGAAACACGAGAGTCCAAAATTTTCTCCACAACGTACTCCAACTCACCCTCAACCAACACCGGAGCAGGAGGCTCAACTGAAGGTACCACAGGTACCTCATACCTGCGCAATAACGACCGATGAAAAACGTTATGAATGGAAAAGGACGCAGGGAGGTCCAAACGGAAAGAAACAGGATTAAGAATCTCCAATATTCTATAAGGGCCGATGAACCGAGGTTTAAACTTAGGAGAAGAGACCCTCATAGGGACAAAACGAGAAGACAACCACACCAAATCTCCAACACAAAGCCGAGAACCAACACGACGATGACGGTTGGCAAAACGCTGAGTCTTCTCCTGGGACAACTTCAAATTGTCCATAACCTGCCCCCAGATGTGATGCAATCTCTCCACCACCGCATCCACTCCAGGACAATCCGAGGATTCCACCTGACCGGAGGAAAATCGAGGGTGAAACCCCGAATTACAGAAAAACGGGGACACCAAGGTGGAAGAGCTGGCCCGATTATTGAGGGCGAACTCTGCCAATGGCAAAAAAGCAACCCAATCATCCTGGTCAGCAGAGACAAAACACCTCAGATATGTCTCCAGGGTCTGATTAGTCCGCTCGGTCTGGCCATTAGTCTGAGGGTGAAAAGCAGATGAAAAAGACAAATCTATGCCCATCCTAGCACAGAATGCCCGCCAAAATCTAGACACAAATTGGGTACCTCGGTCAGAAACAATATTCTCAGGAATACCGTGCAATCGGACAACATTCTGAAAAAACAGAGGAACCAACTCAGAAGAAGAAGGCAACTTGGGCAGAGGAACCAAATGGACCATTTTAGAGAAACGGTCACAGACCACCCAGATGACAGACATCTTCTGGGAAACAGGCAGATCTGAAATAAAATCCATCGAGATGTGTGTCCAAGGCCTCTTAGGAATAGGCAAGGGCAACAGCAGTCCGCTAGCCCGAGAACTACAAGACTTGGCCCGAGCACAAACGTCACATGACTGCACAAAGACTCGCACATCTCGTGACAGGGAAGGCCACCAGAAGGATCTTGCCACCAAATCCCTGGTACCAAAAATTCCGGGATGACCTGCCAATGCAGAAGAATGTACCTCAGAGATGACTCTGCTGGTCCAATCATCCGGAACAAACAGTCTATCAGGCGGACAACGATCCGGTCTATCCGCCTGAAACTCTTGCAAGGACCGCCGCAGATCAGGAGAAACGGCCGACAAAATTACTCCCTCCCTAAGGATACCTGTGGGTTCAGAATTACCAGGAGAGTCCGGGTCAAAACTCCTAGAAAGGGCATCTGCCTTAACATTCTTAGAACCCGGTAGGTATGACACCACAAAATTAAAGCGAGAAAAAAATAAAGACCAGCGCGCCTGTCTAGGATTCAGGCGTCTGGCAGTCTCAAGATAAATCAAATTTTTGTGGTCAGTCAATACCACCACCTGATGCCTAGCCCCCTCGAGCCAATGGCGCCACTCCTCAAACGCCCACTTCATGGCCAAAAGCTCCCGATTCCCAACATCATAATTCCGCTCTGCGGGCGAAAATTTACGAGAAAAGAAGGCACAAGGCCTAATGACGGAGCAGTCGGAACCTTTCTGCGACAACACTGCCCCAGCTCCGATCTCCGAAGCGTCAACCTCAACCTGAAAAGGCAGATTCACATCAGGCTGACGCAACACAGGGGCAGAGGCAAAACGGCGCTTAAGCTCCTGAAAGGCCTCTACAGCATGAGGGGACCAATTAGCAACATCAGCGCCTTGTCTGGTCAAATCAGTCAGTGGTTTAACGACATCCGAAAAACCAGCAATAAATCGGCGGTAAAAGTTGGCAAAGCCCAAAAATCTCTGAAGACCCTTAAGAGAGGAGGGCTGAGTCCAGTCACAAATAGCTTGCACCTTGACGGGATCCATCTCAATGGAAGAGGGAGAAAAAATATACCCCAAAAAGGAAATTTTCTGGACCCCAAAAACGCACTTAGACCCCTTCACACATAAAGAATTAGACCGCAGAACCTGAAAAACTCTCCTGACCTGCTGGACATGAGAGTCCCAGTCATCAGAAAAAATCAGAATATCATCCAGATATATTATCATAAATTTATCCAGAAAATCGCGGAAAATATCATGCATAAAAGACTGGAAAACTGAAGGGGCATTAGAAAGACCAAAAGGCATGACCAAATACTCAAAGTGGCCCTCGGGCGTATTAAATGCGGTCTTCCACTCATCCCCCTGCCTGATCCGCACCAAATTATACGCCCCACGAAGATCAATTTTAGAGAACCACTTAGCACCCTCTATACGAGCAAACAAATCAGTAAGCAATGGCAATGGGTATTGATACTTAACAGTGATCTTATTCAGAAGCCGATAATCAATACATGGTCTCAAAGAGCCGTCTTTTTTTGAGACAAAGAAAAACCCAGCTCCCAAGGGAGAAGAAGATGGACGAATATGTCCCTTTTCCAAAGACTCCTTTATATATTCCCGCATAGCAGCATGTTCCGGCACAGACAGATTAAACAAACGACCCTTGGGATATTTACAACCCGGTATCAAATCTATGGCACAATCGCACTCACGGTGCGGAGGTAACGACCCAAGCTTGGGTTCGTCAAAGACATCTTGATAATCAGAGAGGAACTCAGGGACTTCAGAGGGAATGGACGACGAAATAGAAACCAAAGGTAAGTCCCCATGAATACCCCTACATCCCCAGCTCAACACAGACATTGCTCTCCAGTCCAAGACTGGGTTGTGAGACTGCAACCATGGCAATCCCAGTACCAAATCGTCATGTAAATTATACAGCACCAGGAAACGAATAATCTCCTGGTGATCCGGATTGATACGCATGGTTACTTGTGTCCAGTATTGTGGTTTATTATTAGCCAATGGGGTGGAGTCAATCCCCTTCAGAGGAATAAGAGTCTCCAAAGGCTCCAAATCAAAACCACAACGATTGGCAAAGGACCAATCCATAAGACTCAGAGCGGCGCCAGAGTCAACATAGGCGTCCGTGGCAATGGATGACAAAGAGCAAATCAGGGTTACAGACAAAATAAACTTAGACTGAATGGTGCCAATGGAAACAGACTTATCAAGCTTCTTTGTACGCCTAGAGCATGCTGATATAACATGAGTAGAATCCCCACAATAGAAACACAATCCATTCCTCCGTCTAAAATTCTGTCGCTCGCTCCTGGACAGAATTCTATCACACTGCATACTTTCTGGCGTCTTTTCCATAGACACCGCCAGATGGTGCACCGGTTTGCGCTCCCGCAGACGCCTATCAATCTGAATAGCCATTGTCATGGACTCATTCAGACCTGCAGGCACAGGGAACCCCACCATAACATCCTTAACGGCATCAGAGAGACCTTCTCTGAAAGTTGCCGCCAAGGCGCACTCATTCCACTGAGTAAGCACAGACCATTTACGGAATTTTTGGCAGAAAACTTCAGCTTCGTCTTGCCCCTGAGATAGTGCCATCAAAGTTTTTTCTGCCTGAAGTTCCAAATGAGGTTCCTCATAAAGCAAGCCCAAGGCCAGAAAAAACGCATCCACATCGCGTAACGCAGGATCCCCTGCTGGCAATGAGAAGGCCCAATCTTGAGGGTCACCCCTGAGCAAGGAAATCACAATCCTAACCTGCTGAGCAGGGTCTCCAGCTGAACGAGACTTCAGGGACAAATAAAGCTTACAATTATTTCGGAAATTCTGGAAGCTAGCTCTATTCCCTGTGAAGAACTCCGGCAAAGGAATTCTCGGCTCAGATACCGGAGCATGTACCACAAAATCTTGTAAATTTTGTACTTTCGTGATGAGATTATTCAAACCCGCAGTTACACTCTGGAAATCCATTATTGTCAGGTGCACACAGAGCATACAGAGATTAGGAGGAGAGAGAGAAAAAAGACTGCAGCAAGGCAGACTGGAGAAAAAAAAAAAAAAAATTCCAGCAGACTTCTTATAACTCTCCTTTCTCAACCTGGGTCTTTAACACTTTATTGTCCGGTCAAACTGTCATGATCTCTGCAGGCAGAGATCATAGCAAGCCTATAGAGGGACAAGCTCTCGGAAGATGGAACTATACTGACCATGAACTAAGCCTGCCGCGCAACTAGAAATAGCCAGGTAGCATTTCCTATTTATCGCTAGATGCCCAGCTCTGGCCTAAGACCTAAATAGCTAGCAGAAGGAAATATAAGACCTGGCTCACCTCTAGAGAAATATTCCAAAGAAGACAGTAGCCCCCCACATATAATGACGGTGAGTTCAGATGAAACAACAAACGCAGCAGGAAAATAGTCTTAGCAAATTTGAGGTCCGCTTACTAGATAGCAGAAGACAGATAGTATACTTTCATGGTCAGCAGAAAAACACTAACAAAACACCATCCAGAGATTACCTTAAACTCTGGCATTAACTCATAACGCCAGAGTAGCAATCCCTGATCAACGAGAGCTTTCCAGACACAGTAACAAAACTTCAGCTGTGAACTGGAACAAATAGGCAAAACAAAACATGGACAAAAGTCCAACTTATCTAGTAGTAGTCTAGAAGCAGGAACAAGCACTGAGAGGCATCAGATAACATTGTTGACCGGCAAGAAACCACCAGAGAAATGAGCTTAAATAGCGACACCCACTACTGATGGAACCAGGTGAAACAGGAAAGAGGATGACAAGTCCAATTCCACAAGCGGCCACCGGGGGAGCCCAGAATCCAAATTCACAACAGGCCCCTCTCAGATCAAGTTTAGAAAAAACTCGGGCTCCTCTTAGTCGGTCGAAGAGTTCGGGAATCAGCGGAAGAGGATAACGATTCTTGACCGTGATGGTATTCAGACCTCGGTAATCAATACAAGGACGGAGAGAGCCATCCTTCTTTCGAACAAAGAAGAAACCTGCTCCTGCCGGAGAAGAGGACTTCCGGATGAATCCCTTAGCCAAATTCTCCTTGATGTACTCAGACATGGCTAAAGTCTCCGCCGGAGACAGGGAATATGTTCTACCCCTGGGAAGGGTAGCTCCGGGAATTAGTTCGATGGGACAGTCAAAAATTCGATGCGGTGGTAGGGAGTCCGCCTCCTTTTTATCAAAGACATCGGCAAACGAGTGATAGGCCGCAGGAAGAGTGGAAGGATTGGTAACCGCTTGAAGACCAGGAGGAGAGACAGACTGAAGACAATGTTTATGACATCCATGCCCCCAGCGGAGTACTTCTCCGGAGCGCCAGTCAAGAACTGGCTCGTGTGATCTGAGCCAGGGCAGACCCAAAAGCAGGACATGAGATAGGTTGGGCAAAACATAGAAGGCGATCTTCTCCCGGTGTAAGGCTCCAATCTGCATCTCCAACTCGAGAGTAACCATGGTGATAGGATCCGGTAGGAGTTTGCCGTCAACTGCAGAAATGACCCGCGGGGTTTCCAAAGTAACTACTGGTATTTGAAGCTTGTGCACCTCCTCTTCACGAATGAAGTTACCAGCCGCACCCGAGTCCACATACGCCTCCACAGACCTACGCTCAAGACCTAAAGAAATCAAAGCTGAAATAGTTAAGGGTAGAGAGGAATTAGGGTCACCTAGGGAAGCCTCCCTTACCTGGCCTAGGTGGAGGAGTTTCCCGGCCTCTCTGGACAGGAGCGCAAAAAATGATTAACCCCTCCGCAGTAGAGACACAAACCCTGTGCTAACCTTTCTTTACGTCGCTGCTCAGAAAGCTTAACACGATCTACCTGCATAGGTTCTGGTATGGAAGAGGCCGAAGACTTGCTTGGGGAAGGACCAGGTACCCAGTTTGGCCTAAAGGACCTTCTCTCCCGTAAAAACAGCAACTCCTTCTGCGTTGCTGCAGAAGCACCAGCGGGGTCCATGGCCTGATTACACTGTGACGTACGGAGACGTACAAGGAGAGAGTGGACCCTCAGGGTCGCGGTGCAGACGACCCAAGGACGAGCAACCCCGGGAGAGGCTACCCCTATACAGGGATAGTGGGGAGCAGGCCCAAGGGGGGCTACACAGCAACAGCTGGTACAAGAGGGACGGCTCAGGGAATATAACAGACAAAGGAGAGAGACCAAAACAAGACTGAATGATAGGTGGTAGGAAGACTGGGAAGGGTACGAGGTGGAGTGGAACGGGAACAAGGAGGCACAAGACAGCAAAAACGGAAGATAGACACACGACTGGTATTAGACGTGAGCACACTGAGGAGAAATGGCCAAACACTGAGCACAAAAGCACAACAGTAATCAGGCGCCTCAATTAAGGAGAGGACACCTGATAAAGGCTAAGAAATCACCTGATTGGCAGCGGCGAAGCAGGAAGGACGCGGAAGGGGTTAAGAAGGAGGGAGAGCGCGCGCCCGCGACCTAAGGGGCATGTGCGGAGCAGACGCCAGCCGAAGGAAGGAGGAAGCACGGACGCCGCGCTGAAGACCCCCAGCAGCTGCAAGAGAGGCCGAGGTAGCGGCGCGATGCCCAGGGCGGACAGCAGGAGTGCAGCGGGAGGAGGTAATGGAAGAAGCGGCCGCAACATCAGAGGCGGCAGATATGACAGTGTGAAGGTACCTTAAGACCTCATTCAGACATCAGTGATTTTTCTGCTACACAATATAAACAGTCGAATTTTCATCAATGTGTTTGGATTACATTTTCATCAGTGTTTGGTCACTGTGTCAGTTTTTACCATTAGCGTTTCATCGGTGCTTTTATTTTATGATATCCAAGAAGTATTGCTTCTCCTTGCAGAGGTTGACATGCTAAGCATGCTGAGATGAGGAGACGAGACTTAAAGCGGCAATGCTCCTCTGAGAAATATGCTAGTTATGCAAATTGTCTCTTCAGAGAGGAAGAGAACTAGAACTCTAGTGCCACCTATTGGAAGTAGCAATCCTACAAGTCTATGTCAACCTTTTAACGAGCCTTGTCACATGACTTAGCATAAAAGCCAAAACCAGGATCTCAATTTGCAGACACTGTGTTTTGGGGTACTGTCCCTCGTCAGTGCAAAGTGGAGATCTGGTTTGGCTGATTGAGAGGCTTCTGACCGATATCCAAGAAGTATTTTACCAATAGGTGGCACTAGAATTCTAGTTCTCTTCCTCTCTGAAGAGACAATTTGCATAATTAGCATTTTATTTTATGAAGCACACAAAGAACAGATGACATTGTGTGCTGTCAGTGACTTTTCGTGGACCCATAGACTTCGGATCAAAAACGAACATGTCTCTGTGTTTTTATTTTGTTCACAGAGTGCAAAAAAAAAGAACGTTACCCCTTAGACCCCAGTCCAGAGCCTCTCACCTAGCCAAATCAATTCTCATGCTTCGCACTGACGAGGGCCAACAGCCCGAAACACCGTGTCTGCGAAATGAGATACTGATTTGGCTTTTATCCTAAGTCATATTGCACGACTCGTTAAAGGGTTGATTGTGGTGCTATAGAGTTTAAAGGCTGAGTCACACATAACGATCTCGTTATGTGTGACAGCGACCAACGATCAGGCCCCTGCTGGGAGATCGTTGGTCGATGGGAATGATCAGGACCTTTTTTTGGTCGCTGATCACCCGCTGTCATCGCTGGATCGGCGTGTGTGACGCCGATCCAGCGATGTGTTCACTTGTAACCAGGGTAAGTATTGGGTTACTAAGCGCAGGGCCGCACTTAGTAACCCGATATTTACCCTGGTTACCATTGTAAAAGTAAAAAAAAAAAAACAGTACATACTCACATTCTGATGTCTGTCACATCCCCCGGCGTCCACAGGGTTAAAACTGCTTTCGGCAGGAGCGCTGCTAATATGCATGCGCTGCTGCCGAGAGCTTCCCTGCCCTGACTGTGTCAGCGCCGGCCGTAAAGCAGAGCGTCACCGCTGTGCTCTGCTTTACGGCCGGCGCTGACACAGTCAGTGCAGGGAAGCTCTCGGCAGCAGCGCATGCATAGCAGCGCTCTTGCCGAAAGCAGTTTTAACCCTATGGACGCCGGGGGACGTGACAGACATCAGAATGTGAGTATGTAGTGTTTTTTTTTTTACTTTTACAATGGTAACCAGGGTAAATATCGGGTTACTAAGCGCGGCCCTGCACTTAGTAACCCGATGTTTACCCTGGTTACCCGGGTGTTGCAGGGGGACTTCGGCATCGTTGAAGACAGTTTCAACGATGCCGAAGTCGTTCCCCTGATCGTTGGTCGCTGGAGAGAGCTGTCTGTGTGACAGCTCCCCAGCGACCACACAACGACTTACCAACGATCACGGCCAGGTCGTATCGCTGGTCGTGATCGTTGGTAAGTCGTTTAGTGTAACGGTACCTTAAGTCCTCTTTTTCTCAGAAGAGGCAATTTGCATATAAAAAAAAGAAGAACAGTCATGAGAACATCACAATATATTATAATGGGATTGTGTTCCATCCATTAAAAACTCAGATACAGCACTTACGTGAAAGATAGAGGTCTGCATGAGACTGAGCTACGATTGTAGAAGCAGCAGGATATTACAATCTAATGAGACCGCAAGTTGGCATGTAGCATTCGCCTTGTGAATATTTTAGCTACTTATCGTTCATTTTAATTCTTTCTTCCTTCTGTGACTCATAATGATAAATCAGGTTTATAATACACTCGCCCATGAACTTCCTGAAATAAATCTTTATTGTGCAACCATTACAAAGTTGCAATCAGACGTATAAG
Organism: Ranitomeya variabilis; assembly: GCF_051348905.1. Lineage (NCBI taxonomy): Eukaryota > Metazoa > Chordata > Amphibia > Anura > Dendrobatidae > Ranitomeya > Ranitomeya variabilis. The sequence continues at coordinate 67,949,048 of NC_135239.1, read as the reverse complement.
GATTTGTGCATACAACGACTTTTAGCCTCCTGCGTACTACATACCCACCGGGTTTTGCAAGAGGAAGACACTCCAGGGCACGTCGGTGTCTTTTATCTGAAATCATCTTTTTTAGTCGTCTCTTCAGACATTTTTGTGCGCTTTGTTTTCTATTTCTTTTTTTGTATAAATAAGTGAGATGTTTGAAAGCAGAAGCCACCTGAAGAATGGCAAGGTCACTGATTTTAGCCGCTTCGCGTCTTTACAAATGTGAAATGGTTAAAAAAAGCTCAAAAGACTAAACATATGCACAGCAAGACGTTTTTACACTGCTTATGCATATGTATGGACACGCAGCCAGCTTTCAGTTTATTCATACATCTCCAGTTATCAACAAACGTGTCCAAATCAGTATGTGTATATGGCACTTCTAAATGCAATACATAAACCTTTTTCAGGGTAAAGAATTCCGTGAAACAATGAAGAGATCTATAGAAGTAGAATTTAAAATTATATAATCTTTATTCAAACAAATTTAAAAAAGTGAAAAAAAAAATAATGCTAAAAAAACAGAATTGCCTCTATAGGACGCTGTGGCTGACTAATATCATTATAATCAAAAGCCCCATAACATCTATCCAAACACAAGTACAAAACTGCCCACAGAAAGTCCCAGTGGCTACAATAGTGTCACGACTCCCAGGTATTACTGCTGCGGGGAGGGCTGCGCGCCACAGCAAGGGAGCTGAGAGCAGAGCGGCAGGGAACTCACCGGGTAGCAAACAGGACCTGAACCACGTGACAGGGAAGGAGGTGGTCGAGGGCGGTGCCAGACGCCGGGGTGCAGAGGAGAAGGTGTACACTGGAGGGAAGTTAAATGTGACAAGATCAAACCAGGAGATTATTATTTTATTATTATACATTTTTTATAGCGCCATTTATTCCATGGCACTTTACATGTGAAAAAGGGGCAAATATAGACAAATACAATAAACATGAGCAAAACAAGGCACACACAAGTATAGAAAGAGAGAGGACCCTGCCCACGAGGGCTCACAGTCTGCAGGGGATGAGTGAGGTTACACTAGGAGAGGGTAGAGCTGGTCGTGCGGCAGTTCAGCAGACTAAGGATCGCTGCAGGTTGTAGACTTGTCAGAAGAGGTGAGTCTTCAGGGTCTTTTGAAGGTTTATATGGTAGGCGGGAGTCTGATGTGTTGGAGTAGAGAGTTCCAGAGTATGGGGGAAGCACGGGAAAAGTCTTGGATGCGGTTGTGGGAAGAAGAGAAAAGAGGGGAGTAGAGAAGGAGATCTTGTGAGGATTGAAGGTTGCATGTAGGTAAGTACCGGGAGACCATGTCACAGATTCACAGATGTATGGAGGAGACATGTATGTCATAGTAAGGGCTTTGAACTGGAGTCTCTGGACGATAGGAAGCCAGTGAAGGGCTTGGCATAGGGAGAGGCTGGGTAATAGCGGGGAGACAGGTGGATTAGTCGGGCAGCAGAGTGTAGGATGGAGTGGAGTTGTGCCAGAGTTCTAGAGGGGAGACCAGAGAGTAGGAGGTTGCAGTAGTCAAGGCGGGAGATGATAAGGGCATGCACTACTGTTTTTGTGGTTTCGTGGTCAAGGAATGCACGGATCCGGGAAATATTTTGGAGTTTGAGACAGCAAGGGCTTGGATATGTGGCTTGAATGAGAGGGCAGAGTCGAGGATCACCCCGAGGCACCAAGCATGCGGGACTGGGGAAAGTGAGCAGCCATTGACATTGATGGATAGGTTTGGTGGAGAGGTAGAGTGAGATGGGGGAAAGATGATGAATTCTGTTTTGTCCATGTTCAGATTTAAAAAGCGAGCAGAAGAGAAGGCCGAGATAGCAGACAGACATTGTGGGATTTTGGTGAGTAAGGAGGTGAGGTCAGGTTCGGATAGGTAGATCTGCATGTCATTAGCATAGAGATGATACTGCAAACTGTGAGATTCTATGAGCTGTCCCAGGCCAAAGGTGTAGATGGAGATAATGAGGTAACCAAGGGTGAGGTGGAGGGATAGTCAGAAAGGGAGCCAAAGGTCAGAAAACCAATAGAACAAACAAGCAGAGTAACGTATGGAGCGCAAAGCAAACAAATGCAAACCAAACACATACTCAAGGGGTCAGACACACAGACTAAACGCAAGTATAGCTGACAGGGAATCCTAGCCTGGACTGTGTATAAATACCCCTCCCAGATCCAAAGAGAGGCCAGCAACATTAACCCTGAAAGAGCAGGACATGAACCATGTCTGATATGATGAAAAATAGAATATTTAGTATATACAGGTGCTTCTCACAAAATTAGAATATCATCAAAAAGTTAATTTATTTCAGTTCTTCAATACAAAAAGAAAACTCATATATTATATAGAGTCATTACAAACAGAGTGATCTATTTCAAGTGTTCATTTCTGTTAATGTTGATAATTATGGCTTACAACCAATTAAAACCCCAAAGTCATTATCTCAGTAAATTAGAATAATTAACAAAAACATCTGCAAAGGCTTCCTAAGTGTTTAAATTGGGTCCCTTAGTCTGTTTCAGTAGGCTTCATAATCATGGGGAAGACTGCTGACTTGATAGATGTCCAGTAGGCAGTCATTGACACACTCCACATTGAGAGTAAGTCACAAAAGGTCATTGCTAAAGGAGCAGGCTGTTCACAGAGTGCTGTATCCAAGCATATTAATGGAAAGTTGAGTGGAAGGAAAAAGTGTGGTACAAAAAGGTGCACAAGCAACTGGGATAACCGCAAGCTTGAAAGGATTGTTAAGAAAAGGCCATTCAAAATTTTTGGAAGATTCAGAAGGAGTGAACTGCTGCTGAAGTCATTGCTTCAAAAGCCACCACACACAGACCTATCCAGGACATGGGCTACAAGTGTCACATTCCTTGTGTCAAGTCACTCATGACCAATAGACAATAGACAATGCTAGAAGCGTCTTACCTGGGCCAAGAAGAAAATGAACTGGACTGTTGCTCAGTGGTCCAAGGTGTTGTTTTCAGATGAAAGTAAATTTTGCATTTCATTTGGAAATCAAGGTCCCAGAGTCTGGAGGAAGAGCGAAGAGAGGCCACAATCCAAGCTGCTTGATGTCTAGTGTGATGTTTTCACAATCAGTGAAGGTTTGGGGAGCCATGGCATCTGCTGGTGTAGGTTCACTGTGTTTTATCAAGATCAAAGTCAGCACAGCTGTTTACCAGGTAATTTTAGAGCACTTCATGCTTCCCAATGCAGACAAGCTTTTTGGAGATGAAAATTTTGTTCTCCAGCAGGACTTGCCACCTGTCCACACTGCCAAAAGTACCAATACCTGGTTTACAAACAACAGTATCACTGTGCTTGATTGGCCAACAAATTTGCCTGACCTTAACCTCATAGAGAATCTATGGGGTATTGTCAAGAGGAAGATGAGACACCAGACGTAAAAATGCAGACGAGCTGAAGGCTGCTATCAAAGCAACCTGGACTTCCATAACACCTCAGCAGTGACACAGGCTGATCGCCTCCACGCCATGCCACATTGATGCAGTAATTGATGCAAAAGGAGCTCTGAACAAGTATTGAGTGCATTTACTGAATATACATTTCAGTAGGCCAACATTTCAGATTTTAAAATCATTTTTCAAGCTGGTGTTATGAAAAAAATCTAATTTACTGAGATAATGACTTTTGAATTTTCATTGGCTGTAAACGATAATCCTCAACATTAACAGAAATGAACACTTGAAGTAGATCACTCTGTTTGTAATGACTCTATATAATATATGAGTTTCACTTCTTGTATTGAAGAACTGAAATGAACTTTTTGATGATATTCTAATTTTGTGAGAAGCCCTTGCATATATAATATATATATATATATATATATATATATATATATATATATATATATATATATATATATATATATATATATATATATATTACTTCTAGCATCACTTGTGTTGCAAGTAGTGATGATAAGGAATGATTCACCAGTGGGCCATGACTAATCCTACTTTCAAATGCGCTCTCATAAAATCGTTGTATATGGTTCAGTGGAGACGAGCTATAATATGAGAGTTCTTCTTAACTGTCTTTGTGACATTTTTAAACCTAACTTAGGGAAAACAATTTGAGGGAAGTGTGCGAAGAAGAATTAGGATGCTGAATGAACAACACAAATAACAATGTGTTTCCAGTAAATCCTAGGTCTCTGTAGGATGGCTGTAGAGCAGCTTTATACTTTATTACTTAGCAAATGTAAAAGGTTTAGACGTCAATCTAGCTTTTTTCAGTAGTAGTCAGTCTGTTAGAAAAGATGTGGTCTATTGTGTCATTTATGCTGCCTCATAATATTTATGAAAGCCACAATAGATAAAGTCCTTGCCATTTATTTCTTAGCACAATGGAAAAGTTAATCCTGTGGTGTTTATGTCCTTGTATAAACCACATGACTATGTCTGTAAATCTAGGCTAAAGATAGGAATAGACATAAATCTAGGCAAGTAAGTAAACTGGAAAGTCCAAAGCTAAGCAATCTGCAGTATAGTGTATGTGCAATCAGCCTTAATAGAATATTCATCATTACTGTCAGGTGCTGATGACATATATTGTTGAAAATGTGCATGAAAAATAAACCTCTAAATATAAGTTTTTGAGTTGTTTTCATTCCTTGACTTTGTATCAATGCTGTGAAAGCTGTAACTACAGCATGTTGTCTGTGTTCTCCAAAAGTGACAGCTATTACAGCCCCAGAAAGGATTTCCAACGAGGCGCAGAGACTGCAATATACACAGGGCTGTAATTTTGGCACAAGCTTGAATTGTTTAATGCTGGAATTCCACAAAAGCAACTGTGTAAAAAAACAAGTATTGCTGCTGGTTTATTTGTACTTATTGTAGTCAAAGACAGATAGATCATGCAGTAGGTATAAAGATACATAAGGACAGGTCTGAGGTTAGGTGGCCAGCAAAAAATAATTGTTAAACCAAGTGTTAATCTAGTTATCCCCTTCACTACCCGACGATTTTCCATTTTTTTTTGTTTTTGTTTTTTCCTCTCCTTCTTCCAAGAGGCATTACGGTTTTTTTATGGCCATAAACAAGTGGTCAAAATTGTTGGTACCCCTCGTTTAATGACAGAAAAACCCACAATGGTCACAGAAATAACTTGAGTCTGACAAAAGTAATAATGAATAAAAGAGCTATGAAAATGAACAAAAACTGTATGTTAAACTGCAAAACAGGTCAACACCTGGAGTGGTGTGGAGCAGTATGGAACTGCAGAGTTGAATATGCTGGGCAGTGTGGAACATTGTAGTTGGAAACACTGGATGACACATGGGACAGTATGGAGCAATGAAGCTGGAGATGCAGTCAGGCACTTTGATATAGCTGTGCTGAGTATGCAGACCTTGGTGCAGTAGATGTATATGCTGACTGGGTACAAAAGTGTCAAGTGTATGGTATAGTTTAAATTAGTTAATCAGGAGGTACCCTTTGGCCTATATCAAAGCATTGGCGTACCCATGATCAAAACTGGGGGGGGGCAAGCCATGGTCATTCAGGTTGTAAAATTTTAGAACAAAAAAGGTGAATGAAACGAAAATTTTAAGAAAATTCTATGTAATTACAGCAGTACTTTATTAGTTATTACAATTATTTGCTAGCAAAAAAATTTAGATTTTTATCCTAACTACATGTTTTATACTAATATAGTAAAGCAGGAAGGAGATATCCAAATGTTTAAATGATATAAAGAGCGTATGGATATTTAAAACTTAACCTTTATTAGGAACGATAGGTTAAAAAATAAGGTGAGGTGTATAATTAAATAAAAAACCAAAGTGCTGGGGAAAACCCTATGCCAACCTACAAAGAGTGGGGAAAAGTGAATAAAAACTGACTAAATCCAAGACCCTTTTGGAATCTATCTGTTGGGAGAGAATAGTATATACTCAATGTGCACACAAACAGCAATTCCTATACTCAGAAAATATGCTTCCAGTGGCTTTAAAGAAAAACTCCTAAACCAGGAGTATATATATGCCCGTATGTTAGGGGTCAAATGTCTCTTGCCATCACGCATTTATAATAAAACATAATTGCCAGCTGTGTAGAAACATCAATTAACATGCATGAGATCAAATTTGTTATTCCCCAAAAAAGTCCCAAAAGAATACCTATTAATGAAGAATCTCTTCATATATCAAAGAGATATTTTCAATTGGTACAGGGGCGTTCTAAAGCTGTCAGCACTTCGACAGCTCAGTCGTCCAGTCTGGCAATGAGGAATGCTGAGTAGTGTGAGTGAGTGTACTCGTTGCTCGGGTTTTCCCGAGCACACTCGGGTGGTCTCTGAGTATTTGTTAGTGCTCGGAGATTTAGTTTTTGTTCATGCAGCTACACGATTTACGGCAGCTAGCCAGCCTGACTACATGTGGGGGTTGCCTGTTTGTTAGGGTATTTCCACATGTATTCAGCCTGTCTAGCAGTCGCAAATCATACAGCTGCGGCGACGAAAACTAAATCTCCGAGCTCTAACAAATACTCAGAGATCACCCCAGCGTGCTGGGGAAAACACGAGCAACGAGTATACTCGCTCATCGTCACTAGTGCTGAGCTGTCAGTGTTGGCAGTTCAACCTGAGACTGGGAGGCGCTGGCTGTCTCCAGGTGTTCATTATCCCAGGTGATTGCCAGGCTACTTAACTGAGCTGTTTCTCCCAGCCTCTGCAAGATATACATTTAGCTAAGTGAGGTTTGTTCCTGTGTACCTTACGACCTGTATATTCATCTTTCGTTGCCCGACCTTGGAGCTCATTCTGGCCATCCATCTGTTTACCCCTTCTGCTCTGATCCATTATCCTCCTGATATCTTGACCTCAGAACATTACCTGACTACGACTTTCTCTCTTCATTCTGTTTATGATGTACCCTCTTGGCTTCTGGCCTTTGGAGATTGAGCCACATGGGAGACTAGTTGAAAAGGTGGGTCCCTGGCCTCTACTCCATGCCTGCTGTCAGATTTCTCACTATACACGCATGCAGGTAGACACCTGTCACTCAAGGGGGAGTAGGTGGGGAAAAGCTGCCAGAGCTCCACCTGTCCCACTAGCCTCCCATATGGCTGGTTTACCGGAAGCTTTTGAACAATGTCTTTTTTTCTCGTAAACAATGCAACATTTCAAAGAAACCTACATTGCTGTGATCTTACTGTACAGACAGTGCCTGAAACACACTCACTGTGGTATGGGCAGTATGTATTAGCTGTTAGATTCCCTTTGAAATGTTACTGCTGATAGAGACAGGTGCCATCTATTTAACCCAGCTGGCATGTACCCTGTATGGAGTGGGCTCAGCTCCTGAGCACGCTTCATACACGTTTCTGTGTATGATGTACTTACCAAGAAGGGGTTTAAGTATTGCCTCATGTGATACATTTATGGTATAAGTTCAGACTGGGGCACTGACTCATGCAGCTGGGAAAGGACAGGTAGTACACCTGAAAGGCAAGTAGAAAGCTGTAGGACATACAGATTTTGCATCCGTTGAACCTGGTTACTGATTCCTAAGAGGTACTTATCCCTTAATATTTTACTTTGTTTCAGTCATAGGGTCAGACCATGTGAATGCTATGGTGCTCATGAGTCAGGGAAGCCCTGTAAGCGGCAACCCATCCAACCCCTGGCATCAAACTTTCAACTGTATCTGTATATACATCACCAGCCCAACACCTGTATATACATCACCAGCCCAACACCTGTATATACATCACCAGCCCCAGCAACTGTATATACATCACCGCCCAGCACCTGTATATACATCACCGCCCAGCACCTGTATATACATCACCAGCCCCAGCAACTGTATATACATCACCGCCCAGCACCTGTATATACATCACCGCCCAGCACCTGTATATACATCACCGCCCAGCACCTGTATATACATCACCAGCCCCAGCAACTGTATATACATCACCGCCCAGCACCTGTATATACATCACCGCCCAGCACCTGTATATACATCACCAGCCCCAGCAACTGTATATACATCACCGCCCAGCACCTGTATATACATCACCGCCCAGCACCTGTATATACATCACCAGCCCCAGCATCTGTATATACATCACCGCCCAGCACCTGTATATACATCACCGCCCAGCACCTGTATATACATCACCGCCCAGCACCTGTATATACATCACCAGCCCCAGCAACTGTATATACATCACCGCCCAGCACCTGTATATACATCACCAGAGCAGCACCTGTATATACATCACCAGCCCCAGCCCAGCACCTGTATGTACATCACCAGCCCAGCACCTGTATATACATCACCAGCCCCAGCACCTGTATATACATCACCGCCCAGCACCTGTATATACATCACCGCCCAGCACCTGTATATACATCACCAGCCCCAGCAACTGTATATACATCACCGCCCAGCACCTGTATATACATCACCGCCCAGCACCTGTATATACATCACCAGAGCAGCACCTGTATATACATCACCAGCCCCAGCCCAGCACCTGTATGTACATCACCAGCCCAGCACCTGTATATACATCACCAGCCCCAGCATCTGTATATACATCACCGCCCAGCACCTGTATATACATCACCGCCCAGCACCTGTATATACATCCCAGCCCCAGCATCTGTATATACATCACCGCCCAGCACCTGTATATACATCACCGCCCAGCACCTGTATATACATCACCAGCCCCAGCATCTGTATATACATCACCGCCCAGCACCTGTATATACATCACCGCCCAGCACCTGTATATACATCCCAGCCCCAGCAACTGTATATACATCACCGCCCAGCACCTGTATATACATCACCGCCCAGCACTTGTATATACATCACCAGCCCCAGCAACTGTATATACATCACCGCCCAGCACCTGTATATACATCACCGCCCAGCACCTGTATATACATCACCAGAGCAGCACCTGTATATACATCACCAGCCCCAGCCCAGCACCTGTATGTACATCACCAGCCCAGCACCTGTACATACATCACCAGCCCCAGCACCTGTATATACATCACCAGCCCAGCACCTGTATATACATCACCAGCCCCATCCCAGCCCCTGTATATACATCACCAGCCCCAGCCCAGCACCTGTATATTTATACATCACCAGCCCCAGCACCTGTATATACATCACCAGGCCAGCCCCTGTATATACATCACCAGCCCCAGCACCTGTATATACATCACCAGCCCAGCACCTGTATATACATCACCAGCCCCAGCACCTGTATACTGTATATATCACCAGCCCAGCACCTGTATATACATCACCAGCCCCAGCACCTGTATATACATTACCAGCCCAGCACCTGTATATACATCACCAGCCCCAGCAACTGTATATACATCACCGCCCAACACTTGTATATACATCACCAGCCCCAGTACCTGTATAAACATCACCAGCCCAGCACCTGTATATACATCACCAGCCCCAGCACCTGTATATACATCACCAGCCCCAGCACCTATATATACATCACCAGCCCAGCACCTGTATATATATCACCAGCCCCAGCCCAGCACCTGTATATACATCACCAGTCCAGCGCCTGTATATACATCACCAGCCCCAGCACCTGTATATACATCACCAGCCCAGCACCTGTATATACATCACCAGCCCAGCACCTGTATATACATCACCAGCCCAGCAACTGTATATACATCACCAGGCCAGCCCCTGTATATGTCACCAGCCCCAGCCCAGCACCTGTATATACATCACCAGCCCAGCACCTGCATACGGCACCAGCCCAGCCCCAGCCCAGCACCTGTATACGTCACCAGCCCCAGCCCAGCACCTGTATATACATCACCAGGCAGCCCAGCCCCTGTATACATCACCAGCCCAGCACCTGCATACGTCACCAGCCCCAGCCCAGCACCTGTATATACATCACCACCAGGCCAACCCCTGTATATGTCACTAGCCCCAGCCCAGCACCTGTATATACTTCACCAGCCCAGCACCTGTATACGTCACCAGCCCAGCCCCCTTCCCAGCACCTGTATACGTCACCAACCCCAGCCCAGCACCTGTATATACATCACCAGCCCAGCACCTGTATATACATCACCAGCCCAGCCTCCATCCCAGCACCTGTATATGAGTCACCTGCCGGGTCCGGTCGCACTTAAAGGGGATGTCACGGTGGCTGCGACCCGGTCCGTGGCCCTGGGCTCTCACTTTAAAAGGGGAAAAGTCTTTAAAGGGTATTTGGAATAAAGTCTATTCATGACACCACCTGTGGCTCTCGGTCAGAGGGGACCGACGCTGCTTAAAGGCGTCCTCTGGGGTGATGCTGTTGCAGCAAGATTGTGACACTTCCCACAGGTGAAGCGGGGTCCTCAGGGCTCCCAAGGTGTGTGGGCAAGGATGGTGTATGCCGACAAATATGTGGAGGACACAGAGTTATAAAGTCTTTACCTGGTTTACTGGTCGTAGCAGTCCACAGTCCAGGGTACCAGGCACAGGTGGTGATGTGGTGCGGCCGGCCTGGAGGCAATAGTGGATCCCTCTCCCAGGTGAGGTCCGTAAGCCTTCCTACATGCGCTAGTATGAGAGGTCCCTGCTGCCTGTAGCTTGCTGGCAAAGTCCTCTCCCTCCTGTCCTGAGACAGGTACCTGTATGGTGGGCACCTTGAGCCGTTTTATAGGGTCTCTATCACAACCCGGGCTCTTCAGGTGCTGCTTCGCCTCCAGGCATGGGCAAATAACATGCAGTCCTATATTCTTCGGTTCTGCTACATGTCCTAGAATACAACACAGCCTCGGGCTGCCGGTGCCCGGTTCCTGCGCTTCGGCTCTGAGGGGGCCCGATCACAGTTCCCCTCTGAGCCCCTTTCCTCCTCTGTGCTCCTTTTCTCAGTAGCTCCACCACTCTCAACCTCTCGGGTTCATGTCCTTCCCTGGAGCTGCAGCTCAGTCCTGGCTGCACGGCTCCACTGTCTGCTCTCTATTTCAGACTTCCTTCTCTGTCCACTGTCTCTCACCAACTGGTTGACTCCTCCTCCTGACCAGAACACTTAAAGCTGGGGAAGCTCCCCTGAATCCGGGTCCTGTGCTTCCCCTTCTGGCCTGGATTCGTAATGTGTTGAATGTGGGTGTGTTACCTGGTAAAGAGGATCCTTATTGCCTCCAAGCATGATATTTCCCGCCCCGAAAGGAAGGCAACATCACTGTAACAACCGGTTACCTGGGGTGTTACATATACGTCACCAGCCCCAGCCCAGCACCTGTATATACATCAGCCCCACTGTATTACAGGTGCTGGCCGCTGGGGGCTGGGCCGATGTATGTTACTTTAAACATCTTTCTGGGGTCAATTATTATTATTATATACATACACTCAGTCTGGGTAACTCACTTGCCCAGTCCCAGAGAGACCGGCGTCAGCGTCACTGATTGAATCAGAATGTGATGATTATACCCGGCGTCACCTGACCTAACACCAAGCGATTGTAGCAGGCAGGCCTCAGGCGCCAGGCACGTGCGGGTAGGGAGGCTGCAGCGCTCACACATCACAACCAACTGCTGCAGCCAGGGCAGAAGAGCAGAGCGCGCTCTCTCCGCCCACAAAGAGCATCCTGACGTATAACATCAGGATGTTCTTAACCCCTTACCCCTATGTGCGTCGCAGCCAAGCACCTTTTAAAGGGCCGGCAGAGGAAAAATGTGCCGGGTGGCCTCATCATTATAGGTGCGCGCTCGGCACGCCCCTGCTTCTAGGGGGGGCAGCTGCCCCCCTCTGCCCTTCGGTGGGTATGCCAATGTATCAGAGCCAAGTGAAATCACAGAGCTGGGTTTGATTGGTGGCTCATTGGGGTGTTATTATGAGGTAGAAAGCCAGAGTGTCTTTTAAACTGTACCTGTGCAAGTGCCTGAGTTGGTTTCGAAATGCCTAGGAAAATGACATAAGAGATCCATACCGAATTGCCATGGTATCTGTCACAATCCATTTTTGGATTCGTGGCAGCTCTGGTTCCACTCTGTTTTTAATGTTGCTGTTTCATTTCAGGTCCATCGGGGGTTATTGTCAGTCCCCCCCCCCTGGCAATCTAGTGTAACTGCAGTGCTGTTAGGTCAGCTGATGTGGTTGTGACCACTCCCACCATCCTTTAAATGCTCACCTGATTCATCAGCAGACTGTGGGTGATAGAGTTTCTCTATGGAGACCAGCCTTGCAGGAGAAGCTCTCTAGTGTCAGCCACTTCTGGTGTTTTGCAGTCCTGTTGCTTTGCTATCTGCGGTGTGGAGGCAGCGGAGTTTGGAAACTAAGTGTGGTGTTTTCTCCTCACCCCTTTCGTGTTTGTCTCTGTCCCCTGTGTGATATTATCTGCATTGGTGAGGCTAGCGCTCCTTGCCCGCCAGTGCACTAGCCTGGGCAATGTGAGGTGACAGCGAGGGATGAGATTTCTGATGGCGGCGGGGGGAAGGACCCGCTTAGGGCATTAGGGGATTGCAGGGTCAGGCTCAGGTTTGGGCAAGATGCGACCATTCCTTCATTTCCCTATTGATTGTGCCTTCTTCCCCCTTTTCCATCCCATTGTGTCTTTGTTGTGCCGTCCACTACCGACCCTCCGCGAAGTAACTATATATATCGTGACAGTATCATGTTAGGCTAGTTGTCAGACTAGGCCTTCATGTGTGTATACATGAGGAGTAACACTATTTATGGCTATAATATGATCTCTATTTTTTACTAGGCTTTCATCTGCAGACTTTACTTCCAATTTTCAGTTCTCTCTAACTTAGTGGGGCTGTAGTGTTTCCATTACACTGCACACAGAAAAAGCGGGTTTCCTGCTTTTATTTACAAATGAAGCAGCAGCAGCATGGAAGAGATTATTCAACAGTACTAAGCAGTGTAGCTGTGAATTCATATCTGGGAGAAGCTAAATAATTTGCTAGAAAGATTCTGTCTCATATTTATGTGTGCTGTCTTGTCTGTCTGTCACGCTGCTCCTCCCGCTCCCTCTCCATAGAGTAGAATTGCAGCTGTTGCCAGACTCTTCATTGAGCATGCAGTGTTTTTCAGAGTGGACGGAGAGTTCAGGATTGAGGGGTAGGGAAGAAAGTGGTTCATAAGTGGAGAAAAGGAGAATTCTTTGATATATTGCAAAATTTCTGATATTCACTAGTAGTGTTGATTTATTCAAAATTAGTTGAAATACAATACCATTTAATTATTTTTTATTGGCTTCTTTTTCTAATTATTTTTCTAATTCTAAGTATAATGTAAACACAGAGACCCTAATTCCAGTGATGTGTCCCTTACTGGCTGATGTTTTGATAAATCAGTGTTTTATAAGGAGATTATCACTAGAGGACTACTAAACCTGCTGCCATGTAGTCCTCCACATACATGAACTCCATATAAACCCCACCCCCACCACCAATTGGCAGATTTCTGCCTATGCACAGTGTACACAGAAAGCTGCCAATCAGTGATGTGGGCAGGGTTAGGCAGAACTCACCATTCAGATAAGTAGTAGATCTGCAGCTGAGAAAACTGTGATTTTATCAAAACTACAGCAAGCAGCCTAGTAAGTGACACATCACTGGAATCAGGGTCTTTGGCCTTACACTATGCTGCTCTCAGAAGGAGTTGCAAAAACATTTAACACAAAACTATGCCAAGATCTCCACAAGACCAGCAAATTTAATATACAGTTTAGAAAAATACTATGGCTCATGCTTATTTTTCCTCATTCATTTAATATTGAATTAAAATGGTTTCCTGCATTTGTGCCTGAAACTATAATAACCTAAATATAATACAAAGACTATTAGTACAATTATTTGCTCTTAAGAATACGGGAAGAGAAGCTTTAGATATGACCCTTGAAAGCTTTTAGATCTTTCAGTTATTCCATTTGCCTTCTAAAAAGAGATAATTCTATGTATATAATAAGCTATATGGAGCTCTCCAACTGCAGAGACTAAAAGGTACAGAGATCTTCCATGGTTATCTTGATTGCCCTCTTGTCTACACTGTGCTCTCCATTGTGACATCTGGTAATTGTGTATCAGGGTCATACCAGTGCAATAATACAGGTACTCGCAGATTCACCCGATTAACTCCTTCAGGACAGACCAATTTTTTTTTTTTTTTTTTAAATTTCACTTTAGTTTTTTTCATTTATTCCTCACCTTCTTCCAAAACTTCCAAAGAGCCAAAACTTTTTAAATTTTTACATCACATGACAGTTTTACCATATCATATACTGAAAAACGATTCCAAAAATGATTAAATTGTGAAAAAAAAACTGCAATTCCGCCATTGTTTTTAGGTTTGTTTTTATAGAGCTAATCATGCAGCAAAAATAACCTGACATCATGATTTTTCAGGTCAGTACGATTACGGTGGTGCTTAACCCCTTTCCGACATCGGGTGTAATAATAAGCCGATGTCGGACTCCCTCCCTTTGATGTGTGCTCCGGCAGTGAGCCCACATCTTTCCCGGCACATGTCAGCTGTTTTGAACAATCGCCCCCCTTTCGCCCCTCTCAAAGTAAAACAATAAAAAAAAATCTAACCTACACATATTTGGTATCACTCCGTTCAGAATCGCCCGATCTATCAATAAAAAAAGGATTAACCTGATCGCTAAACGGTGCAGCGAGAAAAAAAGTCAAAACGCCAGAATTAAGTTTTTTTTAGTCGCTGTGACATTGCATTAAAATGCAATAACGGCAATCAAAAGATCGTATCTGAACCAACATAGTATCATTAAAAATGTCAGCTCGGCGCACAAAAAATAAGCCCTCACCCAGCCCGAGATCATGAAAAGTGGAGACGCTACGGGTATCGGAAAATGGCGCTTTTTTTTAACAAAGATTGGATTTTTTTTCACCACTTAGGCTACTGTTACACTAGCGTTGGGCACTGCACGTCGCAATGCGTCGTTGTGGAGAAAAAACACATCCTGCAAAGTTGCCCGCAGGATGAGTTTTTTCTCCATAGACTTTTATTAGCGACGCATTGCGACGCAGTGCCACACGTCGCAGCCGTCGTGCGACGGTTGCGTCATGTTTTGGCGGACCGCCGCCACAAAAAAGTTACATGTAACGTTTTTTTGTGCGTCGAGACCGCCATTTTCGACCGCGCATGCGCGGCCGAAACTCCGCCCCCTCCTCCCCGGACCTTGCAATGGGGCAGCAAAAGCGTCCTAAGACTGCTTCCGCTGCCCACGTCGGGCATTTTTTTCACAGTATGCGTCGGTACGTCGGGCCCCGTACCGACGCTAGTGTGAAAGCAGCCTTAGATAAAAAAATAACCTAGACATGTTTGGTGTCTATGTGTTAGGGCTAGCAGAACGCACCGAGGAAAATAGTTTTTATTGCTATTGGTGCGTTCGCAGCCCGGGGTCCACCGTGCAGGAGAACCTGCTGCTAGACAAATGGCAGCACTATATGGTGGTATTGGCTAGCTCGGTTAACTCACAGAGCAGCCGTGAAAGCAAAGCTCTGCGCCCTGTTAACTTCACAGGAGCACAGGCTAACTACCCAAGAGAGAGCAGTCAGTGGTCATGCATGCACACAGAACTCGCCGGAGGTGCCAGCATTCTAGGGGCTTATTTCAGCTGGGTCCCTGAATGTACTCAGACACACAAACTCCTCGACGGAGGTGCCAGCATTCTAGGGGCTTATTTCAGCTGGGTCCCTGAATGCAATCACACATGACCACACTGGTGCAAAGCACATAATTTAGAAAGACACTAGCGCATGGCCTTTTATAGCTGCAGCCCGAACAGGACCTTCCAAGAAGGACCAATGAGAAGCTGCCGCAAAGCCTGAGCACCTTCAGGACCTTCCTAGAGGATCAATGGGCTTTGCTGCAGTATCCAAGCATGTGACCCTCGATCTCCAATGAGAGATCTTACCGTGGGCATGCTCAGAAGGAGAAAAGCAAGACTTAGTCCCAAAAGCATCTGCTCGCCGCTGCCCAGCACTGACTACAATAGCAGAAGCAGGAAAAGCAGCAGTAATCCTCCTCACAGAGTCAGATTGAGCAAGACACTGAGA
Organism: Ranitomeya variabilis; assembly: GCF_051348905.1. Classification (NCBI taxonomy): domain Eukaryota; kingdom Metazoa; phylum Chordata; class Amphibia; order Anura; family Dendrobatidae; genus Ranitomeya; species Ranitomeya variabilis. The sequence goes on along the minus strand of NC_135239.1, from coordinate 67,932,954 downwards.
CCGACGTCTCTGCTGAGCAGCCTCCACTACGGCAGGAGAAGAATGGGAGACCGCAGCAGAGATGGCCTAAGATTCCCCCTGTGCAGAGGTGGGCACTCAACCCCTAACACTATGAACTTAAATGACCTGGAGAATCATAATGGAAGGTCGATTTTAGCATTTAGTGAACCTAGCAAAAAAGCCAAGCAAAAATAGTGTGGGATGGCACTTTTTTGCAATTTCACCGCACTTGGAATTTTTTTCCTGTTTTCTAGTACATGACATGGTAAAACTAATGGTGTCGTTCAAAAGTACAACTCGTCCCACAAAAAATAAGCCCTCACATGGCCATATTGACGGAAAAATAAAAAAGTTATGGCTCTGGGAATGAGGGAGCAAAACCGAAAAAAGCTCTGGTCATTAAGGGGTTAAAAAATGTCAACGTGTTTTGCCCATGGACACACGGTCTATAGAAACACACTGACATGTGCACAGACCCATTCACTTGCATAGGCAAATAGCGCTCTATTCCTCCCGAGTCTCTCCGCATGGTTACCCAGTGGTATAAAATTCTGTGACACACCCATGGTGTCAATATGATCACTGCACCCCTAGATGAATTCATTGAGATGGGTAATCTGTAAAATGGGGTTACTTATGGGGGGTTCTGCTGTTTTGGCACCTCATGGGCTCTCCTAGTGGGTCATGGCACCTGCAAATCATAACAGTAAAATCTGGCGCTCCTTCCCTTCTGAGCTCTGCCATGCGCCCAAACAGTGGTATACACCCACATATGGGGTATCAGTGCACTCAGGACAAATTGTACAATAACTTTTGGGGTCCAATTTCTTCTGTTACCCTTGGGAGAATTGATATTTAAAAGGAAAAGGGAGACACAAAGCACAAATAGGGTTTTATCTCACAAAAAGAATGGAGGAATCACCAAGAAAGTTGCTCACCTGGTGAAACTGAAAGCAGGCATGTGAAGATTTTGGCTGCTGCAGATCCACAGGCCGGTCACCGACCATATGAAGCAGTATACTATAGGAAGTGTGGATTAAATCCGCGCTGCCGCAAAAATGATGATGAGGTCCCAGTTGACAGTAGCATTAAAACAGTGGTTTATTCAATGCATTTCAGGGCTCCTATGGCCCCTTCGTCCTATAGTATACCCTTGGGAAAATAAAACTTAGGGCAAAAAGCTCATTTTTGTGAAAAAAATATGATTTTTTATTTTTACGGCTCTACGTTATAAACTTCTGTGAAGCACTTGGGGGTTCAAAGTGCTCACCACACATCTAGATAAGTTCCTTTGGGGGTGTAGTTTCCAAAATGGGGTCACTTGTGGGGAGTTTCCACTGTTTAGGCACATCAGGGGCTCTCCAAACGTGACATGACGCCCATATACCATTCCATCAAAGTCTGTATTTCAAAACGTCACTACTTCCCTTCCGAGCCCCGGCATGTGCCCAAACAGTAGTTTTATCCCACATATGGGGTATCAGCGTACTCAGGACAAACTGGACAACAAAGTTTGTGGTCCAATTTCTCCTGTTACCCTTGGGAAAATAAAAAGTTGGGGACTAAAAGATCATGTTGGTGGAAAAAATATGATTTTTTTATTTTCATGCCAGGGCATTATAAACTTTAATGAAACACCTGGGGGTTCAAAGTGCTCACGACACATATAGATAAGTTCATTGGGGAAGTAGTTTCCAAAATGGGGTCACTTGTGGGGAGTTTCCACTGCTTAGGCACATCAGGGGCTCTCCAAACGTGACATGGCGTCCGATCTCAATTTCAGCCAATTTTGCGTTGAAAAAGTCAAATGGCACTCCTTCCTTTCTGAGCTCTGCCATGCACCCAAACAGTGGTTTACCCCCACATATGGGGTATCAGCATACTCAGGACAAATTGCACAATAACTCTTGGTGTCCAATTTCATCTGTTAACCTTAGGAAAATAAAAAATTGAGGGTGAAAAGATCATTTTTGTGGAAAAATTATGATTTTTTATTTTTACAGCTCTACATTATAAACTTTTGTAAAGCACTTGGGAGTTCAAACTTCTCACCACACATCTAGATAAGTTCCTTAGGGGTCTAGTTTCCAAAATGGTGTCACTTGTGGGGGGTTTCCACTGTTTAGGCACATCAGGGGCTCTCCGAATGCGACATGGCGTCCGATCTTAATTCCAGCCAATTTTGCATTGAAAAAGTCAAACGGCGCACCTTCCCTTCCGAGCTCTGCCATGCACCCAAACAGTGGTTTACCCCCACAAATGGGGTATCACCGTACTCAGGACAAATTGCACAACAACTTTTGTGGTCCAATTTCTCCTGTTACCCTTGGTAAAATTAAAAAAATTGGAACTGGACTAAATTTTTTGTGAAAAAAAGTTAAATGTTCATTATTTTTAAACATTCCAAAAATTCCAGTGAAGCACCTGAAGGATTAATAAACTTCTTGAATGTGGTTTTGAGCACCTTGAGGGGTGTAGTTTTTAGAATGGTGTCACTTTTGGGTATTTTCTATCATATAGACCCCTTAAAGTGACTTCAAATGTGATGTGGTCCCTAAAAAAAATGGTGTTGTAAAAACGAGAAATCGCTGGTCAACTTTTAACCCTTATAATTTCCTAACAAAAAAAAATTGTGGTTCCAAAATTGTGCTGATGCAAAGTAGACATGTGGGAAATGTTACTTATTAAGTATCTTGCGTGACAAATCTTTGCGAGTTAAGGGCATGAAAATTCAAAGTTGGAAACTTTCGAAATTTTCAAACTTTTAGCCAAATTTCCATTTTTTCACAAATAAACGCAAGTGATATCAAATACATTTTACCACTACCGTGAAGTACAATATGTCATTAGAAAACAATGCCAGAATCACTGGTATCCATGGAAGCATTCCAGAGTTATTCCCTCATAAAAGGACTGTGGTCAGAATTGTATAAAAATTGGCCTGGTTATTAGTATGCAAACCACCCTTGGGGGTAAAGGGGTTAAATTGTATGGATGACTAATTGAATCAGGATAAAAATGTTTTAACTTTTTTTAGCGTTATATTCCACTGAAATGTGCTCAAGAATGCACAATACTGTATGGATAACCAAAACTAAATGAACACGTGAGCATGAGCAATATTTGCAAAATATATAATGTTATTATAAAATATGTTGAGAATTTTTCAACATATTTTTCAACAATGGCCTTCTGGTATAGCAGCATTATAGAAGACCTCTCCACCTCAGGAAGAAGAGATGCAAGTTCTCCTTATAGTGTGGTACTAGCAGGGTGAACAATCAGTACTCTTTTTTGGCCGAGATGGATGTAAAGCAAGGGTCACGAGAAAGGCAGCGGTAAATAAAGTCTGCCATATGTGCCAAGGTCTCTACAGCCAACACTTCATTACTCACCATCTCCTCCTCCATCTGTTCCTCTTTAATACCCTCGTCAGCCCATCAATGTAGGAGAGATGGGACAAAGCTTATTTTGCTCTCAGCCAGATTCTGTTCCTGATCCTCTTGTTAACACTTCCTCATTGTTACCCACTCTGCGCTGAGCAGGTGAGATGAGATGAGGCTGAGCAGTATCTCCCTGTCTCATGTTTTCCTCTGTCTCCACCTGGTCCTCATAAAAAAGCTCCATGTTTAATTGTCAGCAGAGACTGTTTAAGTAGGCACAGAAGCGGGATTGTTGCGCTGATTATGGCGTCATTGCTACTCATCATCTTTGTGAAGTCCTCAAAGCTTTGGAGAACTGCATCCATGACCACTCTTCAGTTGTTATGTGTGGAAGCTGACCAAAATACCGACAGGCATGTTGAAGCTGGTATGTCACACCTGGCTTCTGCTGGTCTCAAAGCCTTACCAGCATATGCAGTGTATATTTCCAGCATGTGAGCACGTCGCACATCAGTCGGAGAGCTGGCACTTGCATGCACTGCCACAGTAGTGCTGGAGCCGCGACAACTGTAGGTGACTTGTAGAAATGGGTGCTGACGTGACGTATCTTGATGCGCTGTGAAAGCTGGGTAGGTTTTCAGAAACTGCTGAAATACCAAGTTGAGGACATATGCCAAGCATGTTACATGTTTGAGCTTGCAAGCTTCATAGATGACCAAGGACGAAGTAGCGAGGGATCAAATTTCTACACCTGTACCAGGCCAAATTTATTTTTTTTTTAAAAGATACAAATTTTCACACAAACTAAGTTCTAGAATGTATATGAGAATAGTCCATTTTGGAACAACCAAATTTTGACACCGATTGAACGGACAGTTTTTGGTTTTATTAGAATGAGCCGAAATTTCACACAAACCAAATTCTACAATATATGTGGCAGTAGTCAATTTTTGAACAACTAAATTTGTTCTCCTCTACCAGCCCAATTTTAGTTTTTTTCTTTAACCTCTTTCCGACATCCGGAGTAAGAGTACACCCACGTTGGACTCCCCCTGTTTGGGGCCTGCACCTTTCCGTGCACATGACAGCTAATCTATACAGCTGACATGTGCCCAAAACAGCTGCAGGTGAAATTGCGATCCACCAGCAGCTGTTAACTAGTTGAGTGCCGCTGTAAATTTCTGACAGCGGCATTCGACTCGCGCTTACCAGAAGCTCATCACTAATCCTGCCCATCTGTGACCCCATCACATGATCGCGGGTCACCGATGGGTCAACATGACAACCTGTGGTCTCCAGCAGACCTCTATGGTTGTCATAGCCAGATTGCTATGAGCGCTGCCCCGTGGTCGGAGCTCATAGCAAGTGAGCATTTCTGCTACACACAGGTTATCTGTATGTAGCAGAGGCAAACGAAGTACTGCAGCTTCTAGTCTCCCATGTTTTTTTGGTTGCAGCTACATTGCAATAAAATGCAGTAATGGGCAACCAATGGATTGTATCTACACCAAAATGGTATCAATAAAAACATCAGCTCGGCACGTTAAAAATAAACCCTCAGGCAGCCCCGGATCCCAAAAAATGGAGAAGCCACAGGACTCAGAAAATGGCGCTATTTTTTTTAACAAACTTTGGATTTTTTTTCACCACTTAAATAAAAAAATGGTCTATGAACTTGCAATGACAAGGAGAATCATAATGGCAGGTCAGTTTTAGCATTTAGTGAACATGGTAAAAGAAAAAAACAAAAAACAACTGTGGAATTGAACTTTTTTTGCAAAGTTATCCTTGTAGTGTGGGTCTAGCAGGGTGAACAAGCAGTTCTCTTTTTCGGCCAAGATGAGTGTCACAGGAAGGTCACGGGAAAGGCAGTAGTATATAAAGTCGGCCATATGTGCCAAGCTCCATACAGCCAACACTTCCCAGAAAAAAGCTACATAAAATATGCTGCGTTTTTCATGTGCTTTTTTTGTTCCATTTTAACTTCCTTTTCCCATTTATCTGAATTTGGGAAAAACACTGTAAAAACGTTGAAAGAATTAACATGATTTGAAAAATAATTATTATTTTTATCTGCAGATACAGTTTTTTTGCATTCTCCTCTGTCCATGAGCTACAATATGATCAGACCATGTTCCTGCACGGTCAGGCAAGGTCATTACACAGTACACAGCAGGGGCACATTTATAAGATTATATCAGCACAGGAACATTGTTATTAACACATCCAATTGTGGAAATTATTTTTGTTCCAAGATCCAGTATATAAAATATATTTTGTTTGTGGGAAAACCTCTAAGTAAATATTGCCAACAGGGTTATTTTAACTCCTCATAGTGTACAACATTTCGCCTCTACACTGAGCCTTACTCTAGTGTTTAGTCTACCATGTATATATACAAAAAGTGTGTACACATTTAATAAATATCAATAATAGAAATACAATGTGCACGTACGGTATTTTATTAGAGAAATATTCTACTTTTGTCTACTAATGAGCCACTGGTTTTCCTCCCCTTTCTGTTCAGAAAGTCTTTGGTGAGATTATGTGATCACTGTCTCTCCCAACTCCCTTATACATTTGATGGATCGGACCGGAGTTCTTATGTATTCAAAAAGGAGAAAGTTGCCACCAGCTTATGGCCTGGAGAGCAAAGGTTTCAGCGTTTGACTTCAACTACCCATTATCTGTTGAGGGAGATCAGGAAGCAGCTGGTTGGCCAGTCTCTCCGATATTAGCAGGTTTGGTTGATTTTAATCTAATGTGTATGAAACATTTAGATAAATGTATGGTTTTATTAAGAAATAAAGTGGAAATTACAACTAACAAAAAACAGCTCAATATGCTAAGGGAATAATTGCTTAAGAATAAATGTGTTTTATTAGCTGTGATTTCTGTTAATTTGACATAGAACATTAATAGGTGTCTATACAGAAGGATAACATGTTCCACTGCCTTTTATCGCTCAGCGCAATGTCTCTCTCACTTTGAGGCATAACTATAGGGGTGTGAGGCAGTGACCGGTGTCACAGGTAGGGGTCACTGTTTGTTCTCCCCAGGATGTGCACGAGGCGCAGTGAGGCCATAGGGGGGACATTGCAGTCACAGGTGTAGCTGTGGTTGCAATGGTGAAGCAGTGACTGATGTCACATGTAGGGATTACTATGTGTACTCCCCAGGTTGTGCACTGTTATGATCCTAGTGGCAAGGATCGCAGGTCGGACTAGCTAAGTAACTGAACAGACTACTAGCTCTGGGGAAGTGGTAACTAGATTGACCGCAACCTGATCCTATCCGCAAACAACTATAGGCAGCCGTGGAACGTTACCTAAAAAATCCTAGACGTCTCGTCACGGCCTGAGAAACTGACTATTCCTGGAGGGAAAGTAAGTCCTCACTTGCCTCAGTGGAAGACCCCAAAGATATAGAATAGCCCCCCACAAATATTAACGGTGAGTTAAGGGGAAAGCACAAACGCAGAGATGAAATCAGATTTAGCAAATGAGGCCCGCTAATACTAGATAGCAGAAAATAGGAAGGAAACTGTGCGGTCAATAAAAAACCCTATTCAAAATATCCACGCAGAGATTGCTCGAGCCCCCGCACCAACTAACGGTGCGGGGAAAGCAACTCCGTACCCCAGAGCTTACCAGCAAAAAGAAATCACATGTTAGCAAGCTGGACTAGACTCATCATACACAGAAATCATATTGCAGGCAGATGAGCAAAAAATATTCAAACAGAACTTAGCTTATCCTGAAGAGGCAGAAAACAAGATAATCAGGAGTAATCAGAAGCACTGAATACATTGACAGCCGGCAACAAGTGGAAGTGAAGCAGAGCTAAATAGGAGCCTCCCTGGTGAATAACGAGGCAGCTGATCCAGCAGACCCGCAGGATAATAAACCAAACCACCAGGGGGAGCCAAAAAACCAAAGTCACACAATACCATCTGTGACCACAAGAGGGAGCCTGAAAACGGAGTTCACAACAGTGCACGAAGGCACATGAAGTCCAAAGGAGTGCATGGCAGTCACGGGTGTAGTGGTGGCTGCAATGCAGATTATAAATAATAAAAGTAAGTGTTAGTCTTGGACATGCTAGTATCCAAGGCAGGTATAGGGAAAACCTGCTCTGGGATGTTGTGTTATGAAACAGACTGCGGGATGGTAGTTGTGCAGTCCATTTCATTCCTGGCCAGGTTTTCCATGTGGCTGAAGGCCACAGGTTTCTTTGTTACAAGCCCTGCAATAAAGGGTTTGGGCATGTCAGGTTTGAGGTCAGTGTGAGTCTGAAGTGACACAGGCAAGCGGAGCCAAACAGGCAAGGCAGCTGAAAGTTCTGGCACCCCAGCGTACACAGCATTGCAGACGCCCATGGCAACCGGTCAAAGGAGGACTGGTGTGTGTAGTGCCTGCAAACAGGAGGACATGATGGACTGTGTTATGATGGGAGTAAAGAGACATTGACATGGCGGTGCAGTCGCCCACGGCTACTGGTCAAAGAGAAGGCCAATGTGTGTAGTGACTGTAGTCTAAAGGATATCATGTGTTATGTGATGTTGTGAGTAAGAGACATTAACATGGCGGTGCAGTCGTCCATGGCAACAGGTCATGAAAGAGCTCCTGCGTGTTTAGCTACTGTGTAAACGGAAGGAAGCCTTGTATTATGTAGTGTTATGAACTTATGTACTTGTGTGAACTGAACACTAATGCTGTGCACTACGTTGATATGCACTTGTGTGTGAATTGAGCTTTTTATGCTGTGAAGAGAAACACATTAAAAGAAACTTTGTGTTGGAACTTTGTGGGTCACTGCCTGTTATGACCCCAATGGCGAGGGTCTCAGAGGAACGTGGAAGTCTGCAGAATACAAAAATCCAGCTCATAGGGCAGTGGTAACTGGGTTGACCATATATCTACTCCTAACGCCAACACTAGAAGTAGCCGGGGATCATTCCTACGTTGATTCTAGATGACACGCGCCAGCCGGAGAATCTAGCTACCCCTAGTAGAGGAAAACAAAGACCTTTCTTGCCTCCAGAGAAGGGGACCCCAAAGCTGGATAGAAGCCCCCCACAAATAATGACGGTGAGGTAAGAGGAAATGACAAACACAGAAATGAACCAGGTTTAGCACAGAGAGGCCCGCTTACTGATAGCAGAATAAAGAAAGGTAACTTATATGGTCAACAAAAACCCTATCAAAATCCACACTGGAAATTCAAGAACCCCCGAACCGTCTAACGGTCCGGGGGGAGAACACCAGCCCCCTAGAGCTTCCAGCAAAGGTCAGGATATAGATTTGGAACAAGCTGGACAAAAATACAAAACCAAAACAAATAGCAAAAAGCAAAAGGCAGACTTAGCTGATATAACTGGAACCAGGATCAGTAGACAAGAGCACAGCAGACTAGCTCTGATAACTACGTTGCCAGGCATTGAACTGAAGGTCCAGGGAGCTTATATAGCAACACCCCTAACTAACGACCCAGGTGCGGATAAAAGGAATGACAGAAAAACCAGAGTCAAAAAACTAGTAACCACTAGAGGGAGCAAAAAGCAAATTCACAACAGTACCCCCCCCTTAGTGAGGGGTCACCGAACCCTCACCACGACCACCAGGGCGATCAGGATGAGCGGCATGAAAGGCACGAACTAAATCGGCCGCATGAACATCAGAGGCGACCACCCAGGAATTATCCTCCTGACCATAGCCCTTCCACTTGACCAGGTACTGAAGCCTCCGCCTGGAGAGGCGAGAATCCAAGATCTTCTCCACCACGTACTCCAACTCGCCCTCAACCAACACCGGAGCAGGAGGCTCAGCAGAAGGAACTACAGGCACAATGTACCGCCGCAACAAGGACCTATGAAATACATTGTGAATAGCAAACGACACAGGAAGATCCAGACGAAAAGATACAGGATTAAGGATTTCCAATATCTTGTAAGGCCCAATAAAACGAGGTTTAAATTTGGGAGAGGAGACCTTCATAGGAACAAAGCGGGAAGAAAGCCACACCAAATCCCCAACGCGTAGTCGGGGACCCACACCGCGGCGGCGGTTGGCAAAGCGCTGAGCCTTCTCCTGTGACAACTTCAAGTTGTCCACCACATGATTCCAGATCTGCTGCAACCTATCCACCACAGAATCCACCCCAGGACAGTCAGAAGGCTCCACATGACCCGAAGAAAAGCGAGGATGGAAACCAGAGTTGCAGAAAAAAGGCGAAACCAAGGTGGCGGAACTAGCCCGATTATTAAGGGCAAACTCAGCCAACGGCAAGAATGTCACCCAATCGTCCTGATCAGCAGAGACAAAACACCTCAAATAAGCCTCCAAAGTCTGATTGGTTCGCTCCGTCTGTCCATTAGTCTGAGGATGGAAAGCAGACGAAAACGACAAATCAATGCCCATCCTACTACAAAAGGATCGCCAGAACCTGGAAACGAACTGGGATCCTCTGTCTGACACAATATTCTCAGGGATGCCGTGCAAACGAACCACGTTCTGGAAAAACACAGGAACCAGATCGGAAGAGGAAGGCAGCTTAGGCAAAGGAACCAAATGGACCATCTTGGAGAAGCGATCACATATCACCCAGATAACGGACATGCCCTGAGATAGCGGAAGATCAGAAATGAAATCCATGGAGATATGTGTCCAAGGTCTCTTCGGGACAGGCAAGGGCAAGAGCAAACCGCTGGCACGAGAACAGCAAGGCTTAGCTCGAGCACAAGTCCCACAGGACTGCACAAATGACCGCACATCCCTTGACAAGGAAGGCCACCAAAAGGACCTGGCCACCAAATCTCTGGTGCCAAAAATTCCCGGGTGACCTGCCAACACCGAGGAATGAACCTCGGAAATGACTCTGCTGGTCCACTTATCCGGGACAAACAGTCTGTCAGGTGGACAAGACTCAGGCCTATCAGCCTGAAATCTCTGCAACACACGTCGCAGATCCGGAGAAATAGCTGACAAGATAACTCCATCTTTAAGAATACCAACAGGATCAGCGACTCCAGGAGCATCAGGCACAAAGCTCCTAGAAAGAGCATCGGCCTTCACATTCTTTGAACCTGGTAAATACGAGACAACAAAATCAAAGCGGGAGAAAAACAATGACCAGCGGGCCTGTCTCGGATTAAGGCGTTTAGCAGACTCAAGATACATCAGATTTTTGTGATCAGTCAAGACCACCACACGATGCTTAGCACCCTCGAGCCAATGACGCCACTCCTCAAATGCCCATTTCATGGCCAACAACTCCCGATTGCCCACATCATAATTTCGCTCGGCAGGCGAAAATTTCCTAGAGAAAAAGGCACAAGGCTTCATAACAGAGCAACCAGGGCCTCTCTGCGACAAAACGGCCCCTGCCCCAATCTCCGAAGCATCCACCTCAACCTGAAAGGGAAGTGAGACGTCAGGCTGGCACAAAACAGGCGCCGAAGTAAACCGGCGTTTCAACTCCTGGAAAGCCTCCACGGCAGCAGGAGCCCAGTTAGCTACATCGGAGCCCTTCTTGGTCATATCCGTCAAAGGTTTCACAATGCTAGAAAAATTAGCGATAAAACGACGGTAGAAGTTAGCGAAGCCCAAGAACTTCTGAAGACTCTTAACTGACGAGGGCTGAGTCCAATCAAGAATAGCTCGGACCTTGACTGGGTCCATCTCCACAGCAGAAGGGGAAAAAATGAACCCCAAAAAGGGAACCTTCTGTACACCAAAGAGACACTTTGAGCCCTTGACAAACAAAGAATTTTCACGCAAAATTTTAAAGACCAACCTGACCTGCTCCACATGCGAATCCCAATTATCAGAAAAAACCAAAATATCATCCAGATAAACAATCAAAAATTTATCCAGATACTTCCGGAAAATGTCATGCATAAAGGACTGAAAAACTGAAGGCGCATTGGAGAGCCCAAAAGGCATCACCAAGTACTCAAAATGACCTTCGGGCGTATTGAATGCGGTTTTCCATTCATCACCTTGCTTAATGCGCACAAGGTTGTACGCACCACGAAGGTCTATCTTGGTGAACCACTTGGCACCCTTAATCCGGGCAAACAAGTCAGACAACAGCGGTAAAGGATACTGAAATTTGACAGTGATCTTATTTAAAAGCCGATAATCAATACAAGGTCTCAAAGATCCGTCCTTTTTTGCCACAAAAAAGAATCCCGCACCAAGAGGGGAAGAAGACGGACGAATATGTCCTTTTTCCAGAGACTCCTTGATATATGAACGCATAGCGGTATGTTCAGGTACCGACAGATTAAACAGTCTTCACTTAGGAAATTTACTGCCTGGGATCAAATCTATAGCACAGTCACAGTCCCTATGAGGAGGCAGTGCACTGGACTCAGACTCACTGAAGACATCCTGATAATCAGACAAATACTCCGGAACTTCCGAAGGCGTAGAAGAAGCAATAGACACAGGCAGGGAATCCTCATGAATACCACGACAGCCCCAACTTGAGACTGACATAGCCTTCCAGTCCAGGACTGGATTATGGGTCTGTAACCATGGCAGCCCTAAAACGACCAAATCATGCATTTTATGTAAAACCAGGAAACGTATCACCTCGCGGTGTTCAGGAGTCATGCACATGGTAACCTGAGTCCAATACTGCGGTTTATTTGCTGCCAATGGTGTAGCATCAATACCCCTAAGAGGAATAGGATTTTCTAATGGTTCAAGAGTAAATCCACAGCGCTTAGCAAATGAGAGATCCATGAGACTCAGGGCAGCACCTGAATCTACAAACACCATGACAGGATAAGATGACAGTGAGCAAATCAAAGTTACAGACAGAATAAATTTAGGTTGCAAATTACCAACGGTGACAGGACTAACAACCTTAGCTATACGCTTAGAGCATGCTGAGACAACATGTGTAGAATCACCACAGTAGTAGCACAAGCCATTCCGGCGTCTATGAATTTTCCGCTCATTTCTAGTCAGGATTCTATCACATTGCATTAAATCAGGTGTCTGTTCAGACAACACCATGAGGGAATTTGCGGTTTTTCTATCACATTGCACCGAATTAGGTGTCTGTTCAGACAACACCATGAGGGAATTTGCGGTTTTGCGCTCCCGCAACCGCCGGTCAATTTGAATAGCCAGTGCCATAGTATCATTCAGACCTGTGGGAATGGGAAAACCCACCATAACATTCTTAATGGCTTCAGAAAGGCCATTTCTAAAATTAGCGGCCAGTGCACACTCGTTCCAATGTGTCAGCACGGACCATTTCCGAAATTTTTGGCAATACACTTCAGCCTCGTCCTGCCCCTGAGACATAGACAGCAAGGCCTTTTCTGCCTGAATCTCAAGATTGGGTTCCTCATAAAGTAAACCGAGCGCCAGAAAAAACGCATCAAGATCAGCCAATGCCGGATCTCCTGGCGCCAGCGAAAAAGCCCAATCCTGAGGGTCGCCCCGTAAGAACGAAATAACAATTTTTACTTGCTGAGCAGAATCTCCTGATGAACAGGGTCTCAGGGACAAAAACAATTTACAATTATTCACGAAATTCCTAAACTTAAACCTGTCTCCGGAAAACAGTTCAGGAATCGGTATTTTAGGTTCTGACCTAGGATTTCTGATAACATAGTCTTGTATGCCCTGCACACGAGTAGCCAGCTGGTCCACACTTGTAATCAAGGTCTGGACATTCATGTCTGCAGCAAGCATAGCCACTCTGAGGTAAAGGGGAAGGAGAAAAAAAAAACTCAGAATCTTCTTTCTTATAATCCCTCTTCTGCAATGCATTAAACATTTAATACTGGCCTGGCAAACTGTTATGACCCCAATGGCGAGGGTCTCAGAGGAACGTGGAAGTCTGCAGAATACAAAAATCCAGCTCATAGGGCAGTGGTAACTGGGTTGACCATATATCTACTCCTAACGCCAACACTAGAAGTAGCCGGGGATCATTCCTACGTTGATTCTAGATGACACGCGCCAGCCGGAGAATCTAGCTACCCCTAGTAGAGGAAAACAAAGACCTTTCTTGCCTCCAGAGAAGGGGACCCCAAAGCTGGATAGAAGCCCCCCACAAATAATGACGGTGAGGTAAGAGGAAATGACAAACACAGAAATGAACCAGGTTTAGCACAGAGAGGCCCGCTTACTGATAGCAGAATAAAGAAAGGTAACTTATATGGTCAACAAAAACCCTATCAAAATCCACACTGGAAATTCAAGAACCCCCGAACCGTCTAACGGTCCGGGGGGAGAACACCAGCCCCCTAGAGCTTCCAGCAAAGGTCAGGATATAGATTTGGAACAAGCTGGACAAAAATACAAAACCAAAACAAATAGCAAAAAGCAAAAGGCAGACTTAGCTGATATAACTGGAACCAGGATCAGTAGACAAGAGCACAGCAGACTAGCTCTGATAACTACGTTGCCAGGCATTGAACTGAAGGTCCAGGGAGCTTATATAGCAACACCCCTAACTAACGACCCAGGTGCGGATAAAAGGAATGACAGAAAAACCAGAGTCAAAAAACTAGTAACCACTAGAGGGAGCAAAAAGCAAATTCACAACACTGCCTCATCACTGCACAGCATGCTACTGCGGTAATGCAGGGGGTACAAAAGATGTAATGACAGCATGAACTCAATGGCCTCCTTGCCACATAAGAAGAAACCAACACTGTACATGGCACAGGCTTAAAGCTTATACCTTAAAACAAGGGCATGTTTCCTTTGTTAGTGAAACATATTGTCACAATCCATTTTTGGACTCGTGTAGCTTTGGTTCCACTATGTTTTAAATGTAGCTTTTTTCCTTTCAGGCCAGCGGGGGTTAATGTCTGTTTCTCTTGCTGGCAACCTGCTGCAACTGCCGAGTTGCTAGGTCAGTTGATGTGGGTGGTGACCACTCCCACCATCCTTTAAATGGTTACCTGATGCATCCGCTGACTGTTGGTGATAGTTATTCTATGGAGACCATCTGTGCAGTTGCAGCTCTCTGGTGTCAGCTACTTCTGGAATTTGGAGTACTGTTGCTGTGTCATCTGCGGTGTGGAGCTTGGCAGTGGAGTATGGATGCTAAGTGTGGTGTTTTTATCTTGTCTGTCTCATGCTTGTCACCATCCACTGTGTTGTACCACCTGCAGTGGTGAGGCTAGCGCCCTTGCCGGCCAGTGCACTAGGCAGGGCAGTGCAAGGTGACAGCGAGGGATGAGGCTCGGGACAGTGGCGGGGGGAAGGAGCCGCTTAGGGCATTAGGGGACTGCAGGGACAAGCTCAGGTTGGAGCTCAGGAGGTATCCCGTCCATCATTCTCTGTCAGTAGGGCCTTCCTCTCCCCATTTCTATCCCATTGTGTGTGTGTGTTTGTGTCATGCCGTCTGCTGACCAACCCCCTGGTGGGATCGTGACACATATCATAGCTACGAGCAATTCATCTCAATTTTGTAGGTGATGGATAACAAGCTCTAGGTGTTAGAATTCCTCAGAAGCAATCTTGTTTATCCATTATCACAACTAAGGCCTTTGCTTGTATCAGATCTAAAGTGATAACAGAGGTCATCATGGTGACATCCTGCTTTCATTGTTATAAGGGTAATACAATGAATAATATTCCATAGATACTGCTAAATCCTGCTGTCAAATACCCAGTTCTCATTATTATAATGAAATGTCATGTATTCTCTCAAGAGCTTGATCAAAACCTTGCAGAATGCATTTGTATCTGCCCTACGACACTACAAGACAGAGCACAGACTTTTTACAGAGCCAATCTGAATGTCTTGGGTTATGTTTTTGACTTGGATTTTGGCACAGAGTCTTCTTCTTTCCAAAAAACATTTTGATCCTGCTTCAACATACTTCCTTTTCATTTAATCTGGGCAACTTACCTATGGGGCACAATATGGAGAAGGGTTAGCACGGTGAGGGGAAAGTGTGGGGATATAGAGAGTATAAGGGAAAACTAGAGGAGGGACAGCCATGGTACACGCCATGGTTCATAAGGGCAGATGATGTAGCTGTTATAGCTGATAATGGCACACAGTGTGGTGGGCGTAGCTCATACTATAGGAGGTTTATTTAAGTCATAGTTAGAGATGAGCGAATATTTCAATGTTTGGTTCTGATTACGATTGCCGATTTTGCAATAATCGCCTATTAATTAATCTAATATTCTTCGAACATAGCCAAACGCCATTAAAGTCAATGGAAGGCAAAAACAAATGCATACACAACACCTTCAAACGGGCCCAAAAGCTGCCAAACATATCAAATTAGGGGCAGACACCAGTAAAGTGGTCTCAATTCACCCACAGTACTGCTATTAACGCATGTGCCAACATGACATCGCGCTAGCACATATAGAGCTAGCAGATGCTCTATCTGCGCTAGCAGTGACGGACCCAGAAAAGCTGCAGCCCGCGTCCCAAGGTCCATCACTCAATGACGGCACATTGCTAGCGCACAGCCATTGTGGGCGTGCGCTAGCGATGTGTCCGACATTGGACTTAATGGCGGCGTTAATGGACTGCGTTACACCGCGTTATGCCGCGGTGTAACGTAGTCCGTCTAACAGACACCTAAAACGCAGTATGAACCCAGCCATAGCATCAGAAAAAAATAGTTTTTTTTACTCTGCAACAGCTGTGCAGAAAGATGAATTTCACCACCACTAAATGACAAGGTGAGATATGGCATACTGAATCACGTTAGTAACTAATCGCTCTGCGAATCTGCTTCCAGAGCTTATTTTAAATGTTAGAAGGCTTTAGCAGTGTGAGACATGTAGATCAGGAGAACAGACTGTCAGTCATTACATGTCTCACACTGATAATGTCAAGCAGATTATCAGGGAGATAATAGTTTAAATAATAAATGAAAAAATAATTTACATATTTAAAAAAAAAATTCAGATTTAGCTGGAATAAGACATCTGATCTCAGAAATCAAGGTATTCAGCTTTCTATGACCTGCAATCCCACATAGACAGTTTAAGAGGGTTGATCCTACCTTAAACTATCAGTGCCTCGTGAGAAAGTCTCCGATGGGAGCCGGTGACTTTGAACAGTGGCACAGCAGCATTTAAATGGTTAACAATAGCTGTAAGGACTCACGCCTTTTTGGCAGAGTTGATTCAAGCTGGTGTGGAAATTCTCAAAAGTCGCAAATTGAAAATGGACAGTTGTGCAAAAATGTGATGGCCTCTCAAAGATTTTATGACAGTTTTCTGGTGTTAAAGGTTTGATTAATAATCCCCATAGACTTTCACTTGAGACAGTACACCGATCTTCAGTGCACATTAGACAAGTATTTTTTAATGTCATTGTTTGGGTCTCAGGACTGATATGCATTTCTGTGTTCACATAGACTTAAAAAACAGTGTATTTACTATTTACAATGGTCAATGCTGTTTCAACAAACTTTACATAAATCATGTTTCTGTGACGCCCGTCAGGGCTGTGGGGTACTTGGTATCGGGTCCGGTTGTTATTAAAGGGGTGGTCATGGTGGCAGCTACCCAGTCCGTGGCCCTGGGTGCCCAAGTAAAAGGGACAGTCTTTAAAGGGATTTATAAAGAAATAAAAGTTTGTGACGCCACCTGTGGTACTTGGTCAGGGGTGACCGACGCTGCTTAAAGGCGTCCTCTGGGGGTGTTGGTGCTGCAGCAAAGATGGTGTTGCTTCCCACAGGTTTGGCCACAGTGGTGAGGTGCCAGAATAAAAAGAGGACACAGGATTACAGTCTCTTTACCTGGTTTACTTGTTGTAGTTAGCCACAGTCCAGGGTACCAGCAACAGGTGGTGATGTCCAGTCGGCCTGGAGGCAATGGTGGGTCCCTCTCCGAGGTGAGGTTTGTAAGCCTTCCTGCTCGCACTCTTATGCGAGGTCCTTGCTGCCTGTGGCTCCCTTGCAAAGTCCCCTCTCTCCTGTCCTGGGACAGTACCCCGTATGGTGGGCAATGCAAGCCTTTTTACAGGTTCTCTATCACGACCCGGGCTCTCTGTGTACTGCTGCACCTTCAGGTGTGGGTGCGGACAGATGACATACAATCTTCTGTCCTTCCGGTTCTGCTGTGAGACTTGAAGTACGAAACAGCCTCAGACTCCTGGTGCCCGGTTTCTGCGGTCTAACTTAGAGGATGCCTGGTCACATTTCCCCTCCAAGCTCCTTTCTTCTCCCTTGCTTCTCCCCTCACGTGGTACTATCACTGCAACCCTTCTGGTTCTCTTCCGTGCTGGAACTGCAGCTTCACACATGGCTGCACGGCCCCACTCTCTGCTCACACTCCTCTCTCCTCCAACTCTTCTCCAGACTAACTAACTCGTCCTCCAGACCAGAATACATATATCTGGGGAAGCTCCCCTGAATCCGGGTTCAGAGCTCCACCTTCTGGCCTGGATCCAGAATGTGTTGCATGTAGGTGTATTACCTGTTAAAGGGAGTCCTCCTTGCCTCCAGGCATGACATCACCCTCCCCGAAAGGAAGGCAATATCACTGTAACAACCGGTTACCTGGGGTGTTACATTTCAACTAATGATGTCACTTTTGCCTGAAACACATCATCAGTAAATGCTGTGCGCATACCTGCTATGGATTTTATGTCTTATTAAAGACTGACCATTGTTATGCATTGTGGAGCTGGATCAGACGTTTGAGTTTTCTGCACTGCATTGTCTCCCTGGACTGACCTGTACACGGTTTGTGGAGCTGAGCTGGCATCTTGTTATGTCTCACCTCGTCAGGTAGAGCCTCAAATCCCTCAGTCTAGTAGAGCAGTTGGTATGAAACACTGACTGATGATGTGGGGACAGTAGGGTGGTCTGCTTTGAACGTCAGAGGTTGAAAGACTGAAAGACAACAGGAAGAGTAGATCAGTAGTGGCAGAGCAAAGGACATCAGGAGGCTCCCTGAAGTAAAGAAGCAGAGTTCAGTGATGTAGTAGAGTTAAGTAGGTCAGATGATTTTGAGCAGTGATGTAGCAGAGTGAAGAGATGTAGCAGAGTTAAGTATATCAAGAGTAATGCTGTAGCAAGGTAGCAGAGCTGGGTAAGTCTGAACACACAAAGAGACAAAAAGCAGAGCCCAGCAACGTAGCAGATTTGGGTATATCTAAGGGCCCACAGTGTCAATGTAATTGATCCCCATGATGTAGCAGAGTTGAGTATGTCATGATACACACTGTGACAGCATATCAGAGCTTAATATGTCTGGAGGCACAATGTAACGGAATGGTGCGGTGTGACGGACGCCAACTATATGAATTCTCTGGCAATCCCTGACTTGAGGAGCAGAGACAGACGACGGCTGCCCAGCTACAAGCAAATATAGGAAACTTTGTAATAAATCTTAGAAATATGCTTCTTTCTCCAGAGCTGCCCCTCCATCCTGAGCCTGAAGAGTCCTCTTTACAAGACGATAATTTGCCTGAATGCTTCGTACGAACATTCCTTTCCTAGTATGGGACTTGTTATGGTCAATTTATGAATCCTTATAAAAGGACCATAACTGTGCTTCTAGAATACTTCATAGACAGAACGGATTATGCATGAAAAAAGATGATGAAATAATCTGTACAAGAGTACTTCAAACAGATAGAAAAGTCGATTATGTGTACTAAATAAAAATGTATTAGAACTTTCCGAAGTGAAGATAGCTTGTTATTTATAGGATGTAATCTTCCATATTGTTCAGAAGGGAAGAACACAATTATCCCGTGGGACAGTCACGCAGGGTCATACTGGCCCATCAGAGAACCGGAGGATTTTCCGGTGGGCCCAGGCACTGACACCTGCTGGCATGTTGGCCAGAAGCTACCTAGGGCCCCCACTGTTCCAGGGGCCTCCAGACAGTGGCTATGGGGCCCCTGAGTCAAGGGGGCCCGCCCTGTGCCAGAGGAACAGCAGCGGAGCAGCAGCGGGTGACAGGAAGCCACGCCTGTCCCCGCTGCTAAAGAGAAATGAATATTCACGCTTCCCCAAGGGCGTGGAGAGGAGTGAATACCATTTCACTTTAGTAGCAGGCAGCGTTAGCCACAGGGTGAGGCCAACGCTGCCCACATGTAAAGTCCCACCACCATCGCACCACACGCACCACACGCATACTCACACACACAGCACCGCACCACGTACACGCATGCAGGCAGACACACAGCATACTCATCTCTCCACAAGTTCACCACAGCATATCCTAGCATCCTGCTTCCTGCCCAACACTTCCTGTCTGAAACAGCCCAGCTGGATGACGTCGTAATTCAGCGCGCTGTTTCAAACAGAAAGCTGCGGCGAGGAAGAGGCTGGGATGTGCTGTGGTGAACTTGTTGAGGTGAGTATGCTGTGTGTCTGCCTGCGTGCGTGTACGTGGTGCGGTGCTGTGTGTGTGTGTGCGTGTGGTGCTGTGTGTGTATGTAATGCGGTGCTGTGTGTGAGAGAGTGGTGCGGTGCTGTGTGTGTGTATTGAGATTATCAATGATGTAGGTGTTAAAATAGGCAATGATGGAAGTGGTGAAATGAGCAGTAATGGGGGAGAAAGCTATGATGGTTGTGGTGTAAGGGACAATGATGATTGTGGTGGAAAGGACAATGATGGTGGTGGGAGGAGGCAATGATTGAGGTGGTGGAATGGGCAATGATGGGGGTTGTGGGGGAGAAGTGCAATGATGGAGGTGGTGATGAGGACAATGATGGAGTGGAGGGGGAGAACAATAATGGAGGTGGAGAGGGGTTGCATTAAACTTTATGAGGGGACTACATTATATTCTGTGGGGGACTGCATTATCTCAGGGGACTACATTATATTCTGGGGGCTACATCATACTATATGAGGGGGCTACAGTATACTCTATGGGGGGTCTGCATCATATTCTGTGGTGGGGCTGCATTATTCTCTCAGGGGACTACGTTATATTCTGGGGGGCTACATCATACTATATGAGGGGGGCAATCATTATGCCCTATGAGGGGGCTACAGTATACTCTATGGGGGCTGCATTATATTCTGTGGTGGGGCTGCATTATACTATATGAGGGGGGCTGCATTATGCCCTATGAGGGTGCTACATTATATTTTATGGTGGGGACTGCATTATACTCAATGAGGGTGTTGCATTATATTTGGTGGGGTGCTGCATTATATTCTATGAGGTGGGCTGCATTATATTCTATGAGAGTGGGCTGCATTTTATTCTATGAGAGGGGGCTGCATTATATTCTATGAGGGGGCTACATTGTTTTATGAGGTGGACTGCATTATATTCTATGACAGGGGGCTGCATTATATTCTTTGAGAGGGGGCTGCATTATATTCTATGAGGGGGCTACATTATTTTATGAGGTGGGCTGCATTATATTCTATGAGAGTGGGCTGCATTATATTCTATGAGGGGGCTACATTATATTCTATGAGGGAGGCTACATTATATTCTATGAGGGGGCTACATTATATTCTATGAGGGGGCTACCCCAACCCCTGCTACATAATTAAGACATGTACACCTTATATTATACCTTGATATTAGCGTGTTTTACCACACAGTTGGTGGTCTTGTATTTATTGCTATGTAGCTACATAGTGGGCCACAAGGATGATTTTCTCTGGTGGGCCCAAGGTGCTCCAGTCCGACGCTGCAGTCATATATAAGGTTATGTTCACGTGTCCAGCAGTGATCCATTAGAACGGATCAAGCTTCAATCTGTTGGCAAAAAAGTTGTGTAAACAGAACTTTTTAGTCCGTTTTTAACCCCTTTACCCCCAAGGGTGGTTTGCACATTAATGACCAGGCCAATTTTTACAATTCTTACCACTGTCACTTTATGAGGCAATAACTCTGGAACGCTTCAACAAATCCCGGTGAGTCTGAGAAGTTTTTTTCATGACATATTGTACTTCATGATAGTGGTAAAATTTCTTCAATATGACTTGCACTTATTTTTGCAAAAACGGAAATTTGGCGAAAAGCTGGAAAATGTTGCAGTTTTCCAACTTTGAATTTTCATGCCTTTAAATCACAGAGGTATGTCACACAAAATAGTTAATAAATAACATTTCTCACATTTCTACTTTGCATCAGCACAATTTTTGAACCAACATCTTTTTTATTAGGAAGTTGTAAGGGTTAAAAGTTGACCAGCGATTTTTCATTTTTCCAGCAAAATTTACAAAAACATTTTTTAGGGACCACATACACATTTGAAGTCACTTTGAGGGATCTACAGTTGTGCTCAAAAGTTTACATACCCCTGCAACATTTTTGCTTTCTTAGTCTTTTTTTTTAGAGAATATGAATGATAACACCAAAACTTTTTCTCCACTCATGGTTAGTGGTTGGGTGAAGGAATTTATTGTCAAACTACTGTGTTTTCTCTTTTTAAATCATAATGAAAACCCAAAATATCCAAATGACCCTGATCAAAAGTTCACTTACTCTGGTGATTTTGGTCTGATAACAAGCACAGAAATTGACACAAGTAGGTTTGAATGGCTACTAAGGTAACATCCTCACCTTTGACCTGTTTGCTTGTAATCAGTGTGTGTGCATAAAAGCTGAGTGAGTTAAAGGGATCCAGACAGTCTTTTGCATCTTTCATCCAGCCACTGATGTTTCTGGATGGTGAGTCATGGGGAAAGCAAAAGAACTGTCAACGGATCTATGGGAAAAGGTAGTTGAACTGTATAAAACAGGAAAGGGATACAAACCCTTATCAGTATCAGTTGCGTTAGGGATAATGATGATTGTGTGGAGCACAAGATCTGAGATCCCAGGTGTCATCGGCCGAAAGAAATTGAGTTGTTGTCTAGCCAAAAGATTTTCTGTGGCAAATCTGCTTTTTCTTTGGTATGCTTGGTGGTAAAGTGGTGCTTGAAATTTTGTGAAAATTTCAGAATTTTCCCTATTGCTGCATAAATTTGACCTAAAACTACAAAACATTTTCAGAGAAATCCTTAAAGTTCATATAGAGAACCAAATGTGACAAAATTTAGACTGTCATTTTTAAAATCAGTAAAATGATCCAATAACACGTCTGCAAGTGGCAAAAGTAAGTGAACCTTTGTTTTTACTGAGACCCCTATGTGTAACAAAAGCTGCATCTCAAAATTTCCAGTAACTGTTGATTAGTACACCCTATAAAACAGTTTCCACTCGGTTATGTTGGTGGATTCTCTTCCATAAACTGTTCATTTCAGGTCCTTCCACAACATTTCTATAGAATTAAGGTCAGTTCATTGACTTTACCATTTCAAGATTTAAAATTTAATTTTCTTTAACCAATTTTTTGTAGAATGACTTGTGTGCTTTGGGTCATTCACTTGCTGTATGACAGACGTTATCTTGAGATTCAGCTCATGGACAGATGTCACGACATTTTCCTTTAGAATTTACTGGTATAACTAAAATTTCATTGTTCTATTAAAATTGTCAGCCGTCCTATCCCAGATACAGAAAAAAGGTTCAAAACCATGATACTACCACCATTGTGTTTCACAGAAGGTATAAGGCTTTTATGCTGTAATGCAGTGTTTTTCATTTAAAAAAAACAAGTGGGTGTATATGTGCTCTCTGTATATACGTGTGTATGTATGCACTCTGTGTATGTACCGTCATGGCCTAAAGTGTTGCCATCCTTAAAATTGACCCAGAAAATGAAGTATTTCTCCCAGAAAATTATTGGAATTACACGTTTTGATATACACATTTATTTCCTTTGTGTGTATTGGAACAGCACAAAGAAACAGAGAAAAAAAGGCTAATTGGACATCATTACACACAAAACCCCAAATAAAGGCAGGACAAAATTGCTGTCACCTTTCCAAAATTGTGAGCAAACAGTTTTGTTTCAAGCATGTTTCTCTCTTTGAAACTCAACTGTGGCAAGTAACAAGTGTAATATGGCAATATGTGGCAATATGAGAATCACACCTAAAACCAAATTAAAAAAACAGATAAAAAGTGTCCGTCTGTGTGCGCCACATAAATCATGGAGAACAGAAAGAGAAGAGAACTGGCTGAGGACTAGAGAACCAAAATTTTTGAACAATATCAACAACATTTGAAGTTTACAAATTTATCTCCAGAGATATTGATGTTCCTTTGTTCATGGTGCGCAACATATTCAAGAAGTTTACAACCCATGGCACTGTAGCTAATGCCCCGGGCCTTGGATGGCAGAAAAAAATTGATGAAAGATTGCAATGCAGAATAGTCCGGATGGTGGTGTCATGACTCAGCTGTCTGGTGACCCAGGTCCAGGGGCTCCTTCCCTGTCCCTAACACTAGGGGGTGCGCTAGCTTGTCCTATTCCCCAGGACACTTCTGAAGGTGAAGATGCAGGGGCCATCACCCTTGCCTTATCTCCTGAGTTAGCCCTCCATTTGTTCTCTTCCCCCACCCAGGGAAGAGGGTTGCTACTGTGTACCGCAGTACACCAACCCGACAAACAAGGCTACACAAACAAGGGTAAACTGAAAACATCAGGCATACAAATATTCACTCACATATAACAGAGGAATGCACTGGGGAGTGGAGGATGGGGAAAAAACAAAGTAGAGGGGGAAGGGAATTACCACACTTACAACGCACAGAGCAGTCACAGATAATTCCTCCAAAACTCCTTCTCATATGAACACCTCACGTCCTAAGTCATGCAGGAAATGCTAGCTCTGACATGGATTTGAATCAGGACCCAGATTGTAAAGGGGATAGGAGTGGCTAATTGAGCTCAGCTGAGAGCTCAGAGTTTCTAACATGGCCGATAAACCCCTGTTCTGCCAAAAAAATAAACACCATTAAAATGAAGAAGTGCTTCTTCTCAGGGCAGGAGTAGGAGCAATCAGATGCTGAGGTCTTCTGGCTCTTCTCTGTTGCGGTAACCTCAAGACACAGCCCCAATCAAGTCCCAAAGAAATTCAAGCTGTCCTCTAGGCTTTATGTGCATCAGTGTCAGCGTGAACTATCTGTCGACATATGAATGCCATGAAATGCCATGGCAGGAGACCCAGGAGGACCTTACTGCTGACACAGACATTAAAAAGCTAGACTGCAGTTTGCCAAAATGTACGAGAGTAAGCCAAAATACTTGTGGGAAAGTGTCTTGTGGACATATGAGACCAAGACAGAGCTTTTTGGTAAAGCATATCATTCTACGGTTTAGCTGAAACAGAATGAGGCCTACAAAGAAAAGAACATAGTATCTATAATCAAATATGGCGGAGATTCAAAGATGTTTTGAGGTTGTTTTGCTGCCTCTGTCACTGGGTGCTCTGACTGTGTGCAAGGCATCATGAGATCGGAAGATTACCAAAGGATTTTGGGTCGCAATGCAGTGCCCAGTGTCAGAAAGCTGGGTTTGTGTCCTAGGTCATGGGTATTCCAGCAGGACAATGACCCAAACATACTTCTGGAAGAATCCAGACATGGATGGAAACAAAGTGCTGGAGAGTTTTGTAGTGGCCAGCAATGAGACTGAGTCTAAATCCCCTTGAACACCTGTGGAGAGATCTTAAAATTGCTGTTAGGAGAAGGCACCCTCCAAATATTAAAGACCTGGATCAGTTTACAAAAGAAGATTGGTCCAAAATTCCAATTGAGAGGTGTAAGAAGCTTGCTGATGATTGATTGCAGTTATTTATTCCAAAGGAAGTGCAACCAATTATTAATTTGACAGTGCCAACAGTTTTGTTTGGACCATTTTGGGGGTTTTGTGTGAAATTATGTCAAATTTTCCTTTTTTGTGTGTTGTTCCAATACACACAAAGGAAACAAACATGTGTATAACAAAACATGTGTACATGTGTAATTGCAATAATTTTCTGGGACAATTTCAAGGGTTCCAACACTGGAGAGACCTGAAAATGGCTGTGCACCAACGTTCACCATCCAACCTGACGGAACTGGAGAGGATCTGCAAGGAAGAATGGCAGACGGTCCCCAAATCCAGGTGTGAAAAACTTGTTGCATCATTCCCAAGAAGACTCAGGGCTGTACTAGCTAAAAAGGTGCTTCTACTCAATAATGGGCAAAGGGTCTGAATAATTATGACCATGTGATAATTCAGTTTTTCTTTTTTATTAAATTTGCAAAAATGTCTACATTTCTGATTTTTTCAGTCAAGATGGGGTGCAGAGTGTACATTAATGAGAAAAAAATGAACTTTTTGAATTTACCAAATGGCTGCATCGAAACAAAGAGTGAAAAACATATAGGGGTCTGAATACTTTCCGTACCCACTGTACCTTTGGTCATTGTTGCCAAGAGTTCTATTTTAACCTCATCATTCACAGGACTTGTTCCAAAATGCACCAGGCTTGTTTAGATGTTCTTTTGCATACTTTTGACACTGAATTGTATGGTGAAGATGCAGGAGAGGTTTTCTTCTGATGACTCTTCTATGAAGGCCATATTTGTGCATGTGACTTTGAACAGTAGAACATTGTACCACATCTCCAGAGTCTGCTAAATCTTTCTAAAGGTTTTTTGCAGTCGAGTGGGGGCTCCAGTTTGAATCTCTAGCAATCATACGAGCAGCTCTCACTGAAATTTTGCTTCGTCTTCCAGACCTTGTCTTGACCTCCACTGTTCCAGTTAACTGCCATTTCTAAATTACATTTTAAACTGAGGAAAGAGCAACTTAGAAACACTTTGCTATTTTCTTATAGCCTTCTCCTCCTTTGTGGGCCTCCACCATTTTGAGAGTACTAGGCAGCTGCTTAGAAGAACCAATGGCTGCTGTTTGACCATCTCAAGTATGATTATGTGAGTAAATCCTGAAGAAGAAGTGGCATGTACTTCGAAACACATTAAAAACCACATTTACACAAACTACTGGCTTTAGATCTCCAATCTACTTATCAGCAGCGCTGAAAAATCCATGTTTTTTCTCCCAAGTCTATTATACCGGTCAGATGACTTGTGGATTTGCAGCAGCTGGAGTTTTTTCAGACCATTACATTATTGTGTGATCACAACTCTATCAGGTTAGCAAAACTTATTATTTAACTTAGTTTTATTCTGGGTAAGACCCTATTATGCTTTTCTCCTTCCCAGCTCCTGTATATATATACAGTGTGTACAAAACCTATAAGGCTATGTGCACACGATGCGTTTTCACTGCGTTTTTTACTCGTGGAAATGCTCCAAAAAGGCAATGGAATACTAAAGCAAAATAATGCAATGACAATCCTGAAGTGTTGTGCACATGATCCGTAAATTTCCGTCCGTATTGGCAGCGTTTTATTTTCTGCAGCATGTCAATTCTTTTTGCGTTTCTGCAGCATTTTTGACTCATTGACTTCAATTGAGTCAGTCAAATCTGCACCAAAAACGCAGGTTTGCTTATTTGCTGCAGATTTGGCTGCCAAAAACGCTGCGATTTGTCAAAGGGAAATGATGTCAGAAGGAGGAAGAGTGTGTGGGCGGAGAATATGTCATGGGTCGTTCTAAACTGATCTATGTCAAAGAGCCGGCCTCCTGCTCTTTGAACCCAGTGACAGGCGCTAAAATCTCTAAATGGCTGTCTCTGGGCATAAAATGTGTCACGACTATGTTGTCAGGTGTCCTGGGACCAGGGGCGCCTTCCCTGTTGCTAACGCTACGGGGCACTCTACCTCAACCTGTTCCTCAGATTACTTATAATGGTGAAAATGCTGGGGCCACGTACCTTGCCTTTGTTCCTGAATCCGCCCTGTCTGTACCCTTCCCCCACCCAGGGAAGAGGAGAGTAGTAGTGTATCATAATACACCAACAAGACTAACAAGGTAATACGAACAGGGGTAATGAAAAATACTAAACATACAAATATACTCACACATGTAACAGAGGAATGCACCAGGGAGTGGAGGATGGAATTAAACCAAAGTAGGAGAAGAAAGGAAATTATCACACATTCAAAACCTACCAATAGTCACAGATAAATCCACCAAGTGCCCTGTCCAAAAATAACCACTAACAACGTCCAGCCATGCAGCATAAGCTAGTTCTGACAATGAGTGCTAGCCAGGACCCAGATTACATACAAGATGGGAGTGGCTAACAGTGCACAGCTTAGAGCCTTAACCCCTTCACCCCCGGAGCTTTTTTAGTTTTTTCGTTTTCGTTTTTCGCTCCCCTTATTTCCAGAGCCATTACTTTTTTATTTTTCCGTCAATATGGCCATGTGAGGTCGTATTTTTTGCAGCACGCGTTGTTCTTTTGAAAGATACCATTGGTTTTACCATGACGTGTAACAGAAAACGGGAAAAAAATTCCAAGTGCGATGAAATTGCAAAAAAAGTGCAATCTCACACTTGTTTTTTGTTTGGCTTTTTTGCTAGGTTCACTACATGCTAAAACTAACCTGCCATTATGATTCTCCAGGTCATTACGAGTTCATAGACACCAAACATGTCTAGGTTCCCTTTTATCTAAGTGGTAAAAAAAAATTCCAAAGTTTGCAAGGAAAAAAAAAACAAAATTGCGCAATTTTCCTATAACGGTAGCATCTCCAATTTTCGTGATCTGGGGTCGGGTGAGAGCTTTTTTTTGCGTGCCGAGCTGACGTTTTTAATGATACCATTTTGGTGCAGATACGTTCTTTTGATCGCCCGTTATTGCATTCTAATACAATGTTGTGGAGACCAAAAAAACACGTAATTTTGGCGTTTTTATTTTTTGCCCGCTACGCCATTTAGCGAACAGGTTAATCCTTTGTTTTTATTGATAGATCGGGCGATTCTGAACGCGGCGATACCGTTTTATTTTGATTGGGGCGAAAGGGGGGTGATTTGAACTTTATATATATA
This sequence comes from Ranitomeya variabilis, assembly GCF_051348905.1. Taxonomy (NCBI): domain Eukaryota; kingdom Metazoa; phylum Chordata; class Amphibia; order Anura; family Dendrobatidae; genus Ranitomeya; species Ranitomeya variabilis. The sequence goes on along the minus strand of NC_135239.1, from coordinate 67,904,800 downwards.
TATTATATATATATATCTATATATATATATATATATATATATATATATATATATATATATATATATATATATATTATATTATATTTTTAAACTTTTTTTTTTTTTTTTGGCATGCTTCAATAGCCTAGAAGCATGCACAATTCGATCGCCTGCGCTACATAGATGTGAAGCACAGATCACCTCTATGTAGCAGAAATGCAGGGTTGCTTTGAACGCCGACCACAGGATGGCGCTCAAAGCAATAAAAGGAGACCTCTGGTTGTTATGGCAATGCACCGATGACCTCCGATCATGTGATGGGGGTCAGCGGTGCGAGCACCTCCGGCAGCGCGGCCGGCAGCGCTAGTTAAATGCCGCTGTCAGCATTTGACAGCGGCATTTAACTAGTTAATGGGTGCGGGCGGATCGCGATTCCGCTCACGCTCATTGCGCGCACATGTCAGCTGTACAAAACAGCTGACATGTCGCGGCTTTGAGGTGGGCTCACCCCCGGAGCCCACCTCAAAGCAGGGGTTCTGCCAGCTGACGTACTATTCCATCAGCTGGCAGAAAGGGGTTAATGCAGGAAAGCTTCCAGGAGCTCTTAACAGAGCAGATTAACTCCTGCACTGCCAAAAGAAATTTACACCATTTAATAAAAAGGTGAAGTGCTTCTAATTAGTGCAGGAGTAGGAGAAATCAGACGCTGTGCTCTTCAGGCCCCTCTCTATTGCGGCAAACCCATGAGAAAATGACACTGTTTGGTGCCTGAAACCCTGCCCACCTGAACTAAAACCTGCCCACTAATCGATTTTATTGGCCAGCTGCAAGCAGGAGGGGTCTTGGCTGTAGGTAAGAGGTAAACTAATTTTAATTGAGAGTTCACCTGTGGTGAACCCATAAGTAATAAGGATCCATTAGGATCCAAAAGAGCTGCCACTTTCTGGTGAGCAGAGCCAAGTGATCCACACCTCCAAAAAGAGCCAGATTGTGCATCACTAGTAAAGGCCAGAATGTTATATCGATCAGTGCTGTAGAACATCACCTATGAAATGTGCCCTCCAAAAAAAGAGTCTTATATAATACAGATGTCATAGGGTGCAATCATAAAAATATATTTTCCATGTGCAGTGTGCAGAACCGAGAGAGAGAGAGAGAGAGAGAGAGAGAGAGAGAGGGAGAGAGCACATTGACTTGCATTGGGTTTCGTGTTCCGGGACCGGAACCCGACTTTACAGTAGAATCGTCCGATTTCACACGATCCGACTTTTGAGAAGGTCGGGTTTCACAAAACCCAACTCGATCCTAAAAAAGCAAAAGTCGCTCAACCCTAGTTCTCAGTACAACAAGGTTTTTACAAAGAAAAAAATGTTCAGGTTTTGTACAAACATTACCTAATCTACTACACTCCACGGCAATATGTTCATATTCCCTTACAAATTCCCAATCGATTTTGAAAGTCTGTTTATGGTACATGTGCACAAAATTGAGGTCAGCAGATGCAATCAGCTCTCATCCCGAGGAACAGACGTCGGCTCAGATCATAGAGCAAACACAGCTCTTCCAAAATGTATTGTACCAAAGGCGCTATTTATAGGCTACTTTCACACACAGCATATTTGCTGCGTATTTTTACGCGCGCGTATTTTGCTGCTGCTTTACCTGCGTTTTTTTACGCAGGCAGAAAACGCAGCTGCTTTCACACACAGCGTTTTTTGCTGCGTTTTTTGCAGCTGCGTTTTTTTCAGCATTGTGTACTGAAAATAAAGTTTGTTTGAAAAAAAAAAAAAGGGGAAAAAAAAAAAGAGTCATTGAGGTCATTTCCTGTCTTTATGACTCGGAATACAATACACACTGGAGTTAACATCATGTCGATTCTGCCAGCTGCAATGGCCTTGAGCCAAAGACGCCTCAGCAAGCGGAACAGACATCAGCTGGGGTTTACTAACCCCACTGTCACTAACCCCAGGTTACTAGGGCAGGCGTCAGTCAGACGCCCCCCCTCGTAACCCTGTACGGTAAGGGTATGTTCACACGATCCTGATTTCAATCCTTTTTTTTCAGGACAAAAACCGCAGCTCTTGGCAGAAAACGCAGGTGCGTTTTTGGTGCGTTTTTGATGCGGTTTTTGATGCGGTTTTTTATGCAGTTTTCTCTGCAGATTGTCTGTGTTTGACACAAATAAAGCTTTAACTGCAGTGGGGGAAAAAAAAAAGAAATGATGTCATTTCCTTGTCCAACCCTTTTCTTCTTCCATCCTCCATTTTGGGACTAAACACCAAAATGAGTGGACGTGTTTTGAATGACAGCGCTCCGCAGAGTGCTGAGCGTAGGCCAGATCACAGCCCGCGGATCCAGCTCTATCTAGCTATTTAAGTCTACGTTCACATTTGCGGTCTGCGCCGCAGCGTCGGGCGCCGCATGCGTCATGCGCCCCTATATTTAACATGGGGGCGCATGGACATGCGTCGCACTTGCGTTTTGCGCCGGCCGCATGCGTCACTGCAGCGCACGCATCCGGCCGCAGAGGACGCAGCAAGTTGCATTTTTGCTGCGTCCAAAATCAATCAAAAAAAGGACGCATGCGGCGCACAACGCAAATGTGAACATAGCCTAAGTGCCACGTATTTAAGTGCCACGTATTTCAGTGCCACGTATTTCAGTGCCACGTGCCACGTATTTCAGTGCCACGTGCCACGTATTTCAGTGCCACGTATTTCAGTGCCACGTATCAAAGTGCCACGTGCCACGTATCAAAGTGCCACGTATCAAAGTGCCACGTGCCACGTATTTAAGTGACACGTGCCACGTATCAAAGTGCCACGTGCCACATATTTCAGTGCCACATATTTCAGTGCCACGTATCAAAGTGCCACGTATCAAAGTGACTGAGCGCCGGCCCTAAAGTGAAAGTGAAAGCAGAGCGGTGACGTCACCGCTGTGCTGTTAAGGCCGGAGCTCAGTCAGTGTCAGGAAGCAGAGGCTGGGGGACGCGCAGGTGAGCATGTACTGTTTGTTTTTTTTACTTTTACGCTGGTAACCAGGGTAAACATCGGGTTACTAAGCGCGGCCCTGCGCTTAGTAACCCGATGTTTACTCTGGTTACCCGGGGGCCTCGGCATCCTTGGTCGCTGGAGAGCGGTCTGTGTGACAGCTCTCCAGCGATCAAACAGCGACGCTGCAGCGTCGACACACACACACACACACACACACACACACACACACACACACACACACACACACACACACACGCTGCTTCACTGGGGGGCGGGGGCTTCCCTCTTCCTGTCCTACGTCACGTCCGGTCCTGGGTGTCAACCCCTCCGTACAAAGACGCCGACACCCAGGACAAAGGCGCTGTGTGTGGACGGTAATATGGGGCCCTAGGGGGATACGCAGACACGCCGCTGCGTAAAGAATTGACATGTCAATTCTTTTTACGCCGGCATGTTTGCAGACAAAAGCGCCGCGTTTTTTTGCGGTGTGTCTGAACGGCAAAGTGAATTTCTCATTCACTTTGCCGGCAGACGAAAATGACATTGCGCATTTTTGAAAAGCGCCCGCAAAATAGCGCTCAAAAATGCGCTATGTCTGAAAGTAGCCATACAGCCAATGTCAAAACCTCTTCTCAGGATGACTAATTGTAGTGTTCGCAGACAGAGAACAAAACCTCTCCAGGTTGTCTGATGACACTGTTTACATTTACTATGCATAATGCAATTATTTTATTTACAATCTGACTCAAAAACTAGAGAGATGTATTCAGTATCTAAATGAAGTTATATCGTGCTTTTTAGAGCCATTAAGGTGACGCTATAATCGTAGAAATTAGTGATGAGGGAACGTGCTCAGATAAGGTGTTATCCGAACATGCTCAGGTGCTAACCGAGTGTCTTCACCGTGCTCAAATAATATGTTCGATTCCCCGCGACTGCATGTCTCACGGCTGTTCGACAGCTGCAACACATGGATGGATTGCCTAACAAATGTTCGCTCATCATCACTACTACAAATCCATTAGGATAAAATTTAGAGGAGTTGTCCAGCCTTAGGCTATAGGTCTGCAGTTACTCTATGTGACTGCGGATTTGTGAATCCTCACATCTCGCACAGTGCGAGTGAGAATTCTCTCATCTGAGAACAGGCAGTAATGTGACCATAAGGGTACCGTCACACATTGAAATTTCCATCGCTACGACGTTACGATTCGTGACGTTCTAGCGATATCGTTACGATATCGCTGTGTCTGACACGCTACTGCGATCAGACACCCTGCTGAGAATCGTACGTCGTAGCAGATCGTTTGGAACTTTCTTTCGTCGCTTGATCACCCGCTGACATCGCTGGATCGTTGTGTGTGACAGCGATCCAGCGATGTCTTCGCTTGTAACCAGGGTAAACATCGGGTAACTAAGCGCAGGGCCGCGCTTAGTAACCCGATGTTTACCCTGGTTACAAGCGTAAACGTAAAAAAACAAACCGTACATACTCACCCGTCGGTGTCCTTCAGGTCCCTTGCCGTCTGCTTCCTGCTCTGAGTGCCGGCCGGAAAGTGAGAGCAGAGCGCAGCAGTGCTGCGCTCTGCTCTCACTGTACGGCTGCACTCAGAGCAGGAAGCAGACGGCAAGGGACCTGAAGGACACCGACGGGTGAGTATGTACTGTTTGTTTTTTTACATTTACGCTGGTAACCAGGGTAAACATCGGGTTACTAAGCGCGGCCCTGCGCTTAGTTACCCGATGTTTACCCTGGTTACCCGGGGACTTCGGCATCGCTCCAGCGCCGTGATTGCAACGTGTGACCGCAGTCTACGACGCTGGAGCGATGATTATACGACGCTGCGACGTCACGAATCGTGCCGTCGCAGCGATGAAAATTTCAATGTGTGACGGTACCCTAAGTATATCTACATACGCCCGGTCACATTCTGACTAGACTGTATCCAGCCTCGCTCAATACACTTGCAATGATTGCGGCCGTGCACGTCTAGTCGGCATACGACCACATGTATGCAAATCACATACTTGCGGTCACATGCCAGCACCAGTGAATCCTCACAGCACACAGTGTGCGAGCAATTTTAAGATTCACAAGTCTTCAGTCACATAGAGTGACTGAAGACATGTAGCCTAAGGCCTGACAATCCCTCTAAGGTCAAGTAGATATCACAGTATCCAGAGGCGTAGCTAGGGTTTTGGTCCGGGGGGTGCGAAACTTCAAGGAGGGCCCCTAACCAGGTAACCTTAATTACAACTCAGTGACACACCCTAATAGTAGAGGAGAACCTCAGCAGATGACCGCACTGTAGCTGAAAATAATATCTATACAAAAACCAACATTGATATTGCTGTCATTCGGTCAGCGGTAAATACCAGTCCTACAGAACAAATAGTTCACTTTTCCCATCTTTCCCATCTGGCCCAGATCGACATAATAACTTCTCCAGCCAGGACTCAGATACAGAGAATACAACAAAGACACATTTCACTTCTCATATTCCAGTCCATTCACCATCTATTCCCAACCTGCACAAACTCCTCATCCTGCTGATATCCCAATATTGAGCCGCTGCTGCTGAATGTGTTCATATTACTGCACCTGCTGTGTGGTTCTCTGTGCCTTTTAAATTCTAAAGCAACCCTCTATAATATAGTAATGCTGGGTGCAAGTGCCCTAAAAAACAGTGCCCACATTTTGCATACTAGAAGCCTAGAAAGTAATAATGCCCTGTGTGCCCCTTTGACAGTCAGAGTAACTCGAGTTCACCTATAACAATAAGTGCCCACTTTACATTTAATAATATCCCGAGTCTCCCCCTGTACAGCTCCCCTATACACAGTATAATGCCCCCTCGCTGTATAGTACCACCCACGTAATATACTGACCCCTTAGCCACCAACACTGTATGATGGCCCCATCACTGTAATCTCCACACTGTATGATGACCCCCTAGATAGCCTTCATATAGTATAATACACCAGATAGTAAATATAGTATAATGCATTCCCCATAGACCTCTATAGTATAATGAACTCCCCATAGGCCTCTATAGTATAATGAATTCCCCATGGGTATACTCTATTTAGTATAAAGCACTCCCCATAGGTAGACTCTATAGGGTATAATGCATCCCCCATAAGCAGACTCTATAGTATTCTGCACTCCCCATAGGTAGACTATAGTAGAATGCACTCCCCATAGACAGACTCTATATTGTATAATGCACCCCCCAAAGGCAGGCTCTATATTGTGTAATGCACCCCCCATAGGCAGACTCTATATAGTATAATGCACCCCCCATAGGCAGACTCTATATTGTATAATGAACCCCATTAGGCAGACTCTATTTTGTATAATGCACTCCCCATAGGCAGACTCTACAGTATAATGCACCCTCAACCTAGGCAGAGTCTGTAGTATCATGCAACCCCCCTCACACACACACAGGCAGACTCTATAGTATAATGTTAATCGGGTAGTATAGCGGCGCTAATGAAAAGGAGGGGGAAGCATAAAAAAGCAGCTGGTATAGCCCCTAAACCACAAAGGGCGAAGAAATGATCTAATAATTACAGAAAATATATATTAAAAATATATATATATATATATACCTGCGCTAAGATATGCATATACAAAAAACCATAATTAATTACCTATCAAGAGGGGAGGCGATGTTGAAGATAATAAGATGATCCTTAGTAAAACTGTATAATAATCCGTATGTGAATCTACCAGGAACTTCCAACTCTAAGAACAAGAATAATTACATGGAATGGTGAACAAGAAGATTTGGAACTTAGTGCAACAGCTACACTTTGTACAGGATTGCGAAACTACATTTAAAATTGCGCATGATAGTAACCAAAAGGAAAAAGGTGTGTTACATACTGTTCAGCGTGCAGACCTTTGAAGCTGAAGAACGCCGGTAACGAAGACACTGGTGCCCTTATCCAAGTTGCGATAGATGATTTACTTTCCTTGTTGGTGAGCAACGATATGCAGAGGTAATGATCCCTTCGGCGTGCTGTCCCGGCCGGTGACAGCCGCCCGTGCAGGGAGAAATAGATATGAAGTGAGCGCTCGATAACGTTGCAGCTGACAGGACCTTCGGTGTATTCGGGTCACGTGACCAGTACGTCACGTGGTGCCCTAGTTTGAAGGTACGGAGCACTGTAGGAGCCAAAAAACCAACGCGTTTCGGAATAAACACGGATTCCTTCTTCAGGCTACCCTGAAGAAGGAATCCGTGTTTATTCCGAAACGCGTTGGTTTTTTGGCTCCTACAGTGCTCCGTACCTTCAAACTAGGGCACCACGTGATGTACTGGTCACGTGACCCGAATACACCGAAGGTCCTGTCAGCTGCAACGTTATCGAGCGCTCACTTCATATCTATTTCTCCCTGCACGGGCGGCTGTCACCGGCCGGGACAGCACGCCGAAGGGATCATTACCTCTGCATATCGTTGCTCACCAACAAGGAAAGTAAATCATCTATCGCAACTTGGATAAGGGCACCAGTGTCTTCGTTACCGGCATTCTTCAGCTTCAAAGGTCTGCACGCTGAACAGTATGTAACACACCTTTTTTCTTTTGGTTACTATCATGCGCAATTTTAAATGTAGTTTCGCAATCCTGTACAAAGTGTAGCTGTTGCACTAAGTTCCAAATCTTCTTGTTCACCATTCCATGTAATTATTCTTGTTCTTAGAGTTGGAAGTTCCTGGTAGATTCACATACGGATTATTATACAGTTTTACTAAGGATCATCTTATTATCTTCAACATCGCCTCCCCTCTTGATAGGTAATTAATTATGTTTTTTTGTATATGCATATCTTAGCGCAGGTACATATATATATATATTTTTAATATATACTTTCTGTAATCTATAGTATAATGCGTGCCGATACAGTAGAGTAGCATAGCTCCGGGTGGGCCCCCTCAGAGTGCAGGGCCCAGGGCGACCGCCCCCTCTGCCCCCCCCCCCCCCGTAGCTACGCTGCTGACAGTATCCAGTATTAGAACGGTCCTTCTAAGACAAAAGAACTGAACCAACTTTGCTCCTGTGAGCTCAAAGCTGTCGCTTCCTGTAGTCACGTGACATGGTAATATCATGTTACCACTGCAGTCTATCAGCGACTGCTGATCAGCTGCAGCATTTGGGTATTCTGTTAGAGTGAAGATAGAAGAGAAGGCTACAACTGATCACAGGCCACTGATTTGCTGCATCTGTCACATATAATAACAATGTCAAGTGAAAGCCGAGAGAGACAGCTTCAAGATTATGGGAGTGGCTCAATTTTTACCGACTGTCCTGAAATTTTTGGAAGGTTGGCAACCCTGGAGCAGCACCAGTACAGACAATAAGTATATCCTATTTTTCTTTCCTGTACCAGACTGTAGCCATTAGGGAGTGGTTATATCCTTTAATGGGGTTCTATCAGCATATAATGAGTGTTCAAACCACCACAGATGCTCAGTGCACCCTTAATGTGGCAAGATACTTCAGTGCATCTTCTCACATACTTATTTTCCACCTATCTTCGCCCCCTCTTACTTGATTGGCAGCGCTGGCTTTACATGTATCAGAAGAAGGAAGTGATAGATGGAAGACAACTATGTGGGAAGGTACACTGAACTGCTCAGCCACGCCAAGCGTGCTCCAAGTGCCTGTGCTTGGTGTGAACAATCAATTTGCACCGACAGACTTCCTTTTCTCGCGCTCACCAGGTCCAGCGTAGAGTTTCTGCTGCTGATCGTGGTGTCTCGTATTGTCTTCAGCACTAAAACACATTGACAGCTTGGCAGCCAATAACAGCTGTGAGCGTCTCTTGTCATCAACTGCTGACCGTAGATCTCAGTCATTGTCTGTAGAGCTGTCAACATGACATCAGCCCTGAAGACAATACCAGTAGCAGCAGTGGAAACTCGGTAATCCAGCTGGGGAAGTGAATAAAGCAGATTGGCTTTATTTTTAAAAAATGCAGTTGAGTGACAGAGGTTTTACCAAAACTGAAAAACTCCTTTAAGAATCTGTCCTTGACTTACCTAAACTTGGCAATAGAGGCAGTATCTTCCTTCTAGACCATGCATCCCCAGACTGTGGCTCGGGAAACATATGTGGCTCGAAGGCCCTTGGGCGGCTCACAGTGGTCTGCTAGATTGATGTGTCAGAACTAAGTTTAGCAAAGAAATAAGCAGAGAAGATCTTCAAATGGTGACTTCTGTGAGTAGCCCTGCCCAGAAAAGCATATATAAATACGTGTATTCTAGAACTGGAGAGGATACAGAGGGATGGTTAAAGCTTGTGCAATAGTGTGGAGAATGTGCTTGATGCAAAAATATTGAAAGAGAGTAAAGTGGGAACCTATGGAAGTATACTGACGATCATAAAGAGGATACAAGGTTTGTGTGGTTTCTGAGGGGAAGCTTCAGCTGTCATTATATGGGCACTGTGGGCTGTTGGTGGCACTATAGTGCTAGCAGTAGAGGTCCCGCTTAATGTGTCTCACCACCATTTATTGGGGTGAAATGTGGCCAAGGAAGTTTGGGCACCACTGTTCTAGACGACAACTGTTTTGCATTACATGTATGAAGATCTTTGTAATTTGTAAGTACACATAGGTTAATAGTCAGTAAGTGATTACTTTTTTGGTTCTGTAAAAAGACAGAATCTGAAATTAGCCAATTGACCTTCGGACAGAACAACATGATAAATATAGTGTTACATGGTTCCTATTAAAATCAAAAAGTAGTTTATGAATTACAGTGAAAAGTCCCTCAGAGCCATTGTTGTAACCACTTTCTGCTCTAACTCATAGATAAGGATCCTAAATCGAGAACCCTATTAAGTGATAATTCCCAATTACGGTAATGACAAGCACAGCGATGACGGCATGCAAGTTCAAATTGATAGTTAATGGTTGCACGACTTTGCTAATAGTTCTGTAGTTGTATCCCCATAACCACTTAGTTAATTAACCATTGCTTAAGGAACACTATGTTGTGTGGATAGGACTTCATCTTTGAAGGTCTAGGAGCTGCAGATGGAGGCTGGAGAAAAAGACTTCTGTCTATAGAGCGTGTGCAGTGTGTCATGTCAGGATCATCCAAGAGTCTAGCTCTAGTCAGTGGTACAAAGCAGTATATGCCAGGACACACATGCGAGGCTGTGAGTGGGCAGTGAGCTGCTACCATATGGCGCCCCCGACTGTTCATATGAAGGACCCACAGATATACAGAGCAGGCACCACAATCAATATCCAGCCAAGTGGTAATTATTGTAGAAAGATATGTATTCTGTAATAGTTTGCTGTAACAGAGCTTGACTACCAAGCTTTGTATGAGCCTTAACGATAAAAATAAAAGCTCCGACTCATTAAGGCTGACATTTTGTATGTCAGTTTCAATGAAATGTGCGCTGGACTAAAAAGTGCCAAATTCATAAAGAGGCATATGTCTCTTCAATCTTCATGAATTTTAGCGTTTCTTTCAACTGCCTCTGCCAGAAGTGTTACTTTTTTTTAACCAGGGGCTGGCGTACATTTGTGGCGTTATTAACGCCACTTTACGGCTGCAAATTTTAATGAATTTGATGGATAACCTGGCCGACACTAGGCCAAATGTGGCAAAATTTCTGCACAAATTAAAAATGTGCAAAAAATTTCATGACATTTCAAGAAATTTTATGCCAAAAAACTAGAGAAAATGCTTTGGTAACTTAGAGCCAAAAACTTATGTTTGAGCAATAAATATTGTGTCTCTGACACTTTTTTCTCAGGAGCACCACACACTTGTAATTCTCCCCCTCACATGCATGACCTATCATAGTACAGTCCTTGTACCACCCCACTCCCATCAGCATTACAGTACCCTGAGACGTGTAATGGTGGCCCCGTAATCCCGCACCTGTGCCCTACAATAACACGATTATTCGCACCTTATGCACCGTTCTATGGGCATTGGCTTCATTGTTCTTCTGTGAAGGCGCTGGCGAGTCACTGCGCAGTGACCAATACACTGTGCAGGGCTCTGTGACGCTGATGGGAGGTGGGTGGTACTGAAATGAAGACCGGAGGCAGAGTTTTCTTCCAGGCTCAGAGCCTCATTCCTTGCTCTAATACTCCCAAACTTTATAAAGTGCCATTTTTCTACCTTATGAGAAGTGCCTTTGCCGCCGGGTGTTGGTTTAGTCCATTCAGTCACGTTAATATTGCCAAAACTAATTAGTAAGACTTTCTAACCCTAGTACATCTTCAGAAAGTCATATCTCCTAACATAACAGATAATCCCATCACTTCTTGGCAAATTGTGTCTTACATTGACTTTCTTACAAGCATGCCTATTGGTTGTCCTGATAATAAAGGCGGATGAAATAGGGCCAGGATTCTTTCATGTGGTTTTTGGCTGTGTAGTCTCATCAGCTTTAAAAGTTGAATTGTTTTCAAACTGTGAATATGAAGAAAATTCCAGACTAAGGAGTCACAGGAGAATTGACCAGAAACATTACAGCAGAACTATACATGTCTGCACATAAAATCTGTGCTTGGTACATGCTGTTCCTTACAAAAATATGCTAGGTGATAACAGTTTCCAATTTGCTTTTCTCTCCTGGACTCTTTGTCCCATTTTTTTAATCACCAATGTACTTGTACAGCAAATACCTGAGGAAATGACAAGGCTCTCCTAATTGTCACTGCCCACGGCTTTGTGCAAACAGCTAATGAACACACTATCATCATTACCAGAGATGCTGAAGTTTCCCGGCACCCCGCCGTGAACCATTCTGCGGATCACTTCTGTTTAGCTGAACGTGCTGCTGCTCAGTTATTGTGAACTGGTTTGTTAAACTCATCACCGGTTTATAAGAAAATTCTTAGAAAAACAATACAGCAATCATAAAACACAGTGCAAACTCTCCAAAGTCTACTGGCCCAGTGTCACCACCCAATACGACAGTGTTTACCTGGGCCTGACCTTGGCCTACCCTTGGCAAAAAAATACAATTCTAAATTATTTTTTGTTAAAAGCATACTTTTATATTGTTCCCCCAGAATATAACAAAACCATGCTGTTGCTTACCTGTCCTGGCTCCAAGGAGACACTTGTAGCATTATTATTTGTTAAGGTGTAGGGACCTGAACTGACTTACCCTGCTCCTGGCTCTGAAGATAATAATTGCGCTATGTGTATAGTTTCATATGTGCTAGTGATGTGAGTCGTATGTAATGTATTATGGTAATGTACAGCATGTGAGTCATATAAAGTCTTAACCCCCTTAGTGACCGGGCAACATTTTTGAAATCTGACAAAAATCTCAATTTGCAGACACTGTTTCAGGGTACTGTCCCTCATCAGTGCAAAGTGTGACATCTGGTTTGGCTAGGTGAGAGGCATCTGACCGGGATTCAAGGGGCAACGTTTCTCCTTCCGGAGAGTGACATGCAAGCCTGACATGCCAAGGTGAGGAGACTTTTTAGCCTTGCAATGCTCATCTGGGAAATATCCAAATTGTCTTTTCAGAGAGGAAGAGGACTAGAACTCTAGTGCCACCTATTGGAAATAGTCATATGGCAAGGTTCGTTAGAAAGTTGATATTGATTTTTTGGGGTGCTACTTCCAAAAGGTGGCACTAAAGTTCTAGTCCTCTTCCTCTCTGAAGAGACAGTTTGCAGTTGTGAGATGGAAAAGGATGTAACCTGTGTATTAGTAAATGTAACTGCACTATAGCTTCATATACTGCAGAACTTATATTTCCCTCATGAATCCTCACTGTACGATGGTAATATAGAGGTTCTTTTAAAGTAATAGAACTGTCTGCTGCAGAGGTACCTTACTGCCCTGTCACCACATTCAATGACCATGTTGGTAAAGGAGAAATGGAGCCCAAGCAGAGCTAAGAGAATAGTTACCCATGACTCAGCTTTGTAGGGCAAGTAATGAGCTAATTAGCCAACATGCATGTGGTGGGTGGAATTAGTAGGGTCAAAAGTTTAGAGGGTGAAAATATTGGGGTGGCTGCTAGAAAGAGTGTGCATATACTGTATAAAGTGAGGGAGGGCTGGGAGACCCTCCATCAGTATGGGGTACCACAGTGTAAGACTCTGCCTGCCCAGCACTTTAATATTGTAAAAATAAAAGTCAAAGCTTCAATGGACACAAGTAGGTTTTGTTTTTGGTGTAATAGCTTGGCGCTGCGAGGGGGTTCTTGCAGTAGGTGGAAAATTGTGGTGGGCGGTGGTACATCAAGTAGATAGCTCCTTCCAATTGTGTTTGGAATTTGGTAATGGCCTGGCAGAGTTTTTAAGAGTCTTCAAGACAGGGTCCCTGGGGAGTCAGTGGCATGAAAAAGGCTTTCTGGTGAGGCGTTCCCGTGCTTGCAGTTGCGGCTGGGGGTAATGCCGGAAGATTACAGTATTCAGCTACCGACAGACTTTTAGAACTCCAAAAACCTACTACAACCTCAAGTTATTATTTATTATGTTTGTTATAATAATGAAAGACTTGACCAATTTAATCTAAAAGACAGATCTGTTATTGTTTTGGGGCAAAATTGGCACTCAAAAGCGGGGTATTTGATAGAAGGTGGTAGAAGGACAGCCTATAAAATACTGGAGTCATGACCGTTGGACAGGTGCCTTAGGTTCTTGGCTGTTTGAGTCCTGAAACTCCAGATGGTGGCCCTGTTAGCAATATACAGTTTTGTCTGTAATAATATATACTCATCATTCACAGTAACCGTGAGCCACAGTGCATTAGAACAATGCTGAGAAACATGCTGCAGACATACTAGCTCTACCAAAATCTGTTTTCTGTCACCTTTTGTTTAAGTAGTGATCTATCACTGAGCGCATTAGGAAACACTGACCATGAGAGCACAGAACCGTGAAGCTGAAATTTGTCATCACATTACAGTATGTGATCATGTGACTTTACGTTTGTGCACAATGACATCAACCGTACAGGAAAGGAAGTGCAATTTCCATTACAGTTTAAGGATATTATTTATGGAATCTTGTATTACACTAGAAAAATAGATATTATCCTGCCTAAAAAAACAGTCATTCAACTATTTGTTATATCTTTCTTTGAGGGACCCAATAAGAATAGAAAATACACCTGCAACAGCCCTTCCAGATATTCATTCATGTTGCCCTCCATTATGCAGACTCTTATTTGGGGTATATGCTAAAATAATTGGAAAAAATAATATTATTATGAGCTAGTGACTATAAACCACATGCCAAATTGTATATCCCTCTAGTATGTATCTTGTGAAGATCTTACACGTAAGATATGTTTTCATAATAAAAAAACATACTGTCTCTTTGTAAATTGTATATAATGCTGGAATACCACATGTAGCTGTTAGTAGATGTGCAATGTGTCATTTTCATTGGCACCTTATACTTTTATAACCGGTGTAACAGGCTAAATGAACCCCTGTCCAGATTAAACCCAATAGTTGATGAAAGTTGATCTTATAATACAATGTGACTGGTAATGGACAGCAGACATTATATCTGAGATTACACTGTTGCCCAGTAAGATAAGTGCTTTTACCTTAGAATTCAATTGTAACTTGATCTTATCACTTCATTGGTTTTCTAACCTTGTCTCTGATTGCTTGAAAGTGTGAAGATCTCTTTCTATCATACTCAGATACACAGCTGATTTTAATATGTAACTACTGAGAAGTGTGGCAGGATCCTTTACCACATTATTTGTTTGTGGAAGTCTAATTTTTTTTACTGATAGACTTTTACTGCTTGAACCAGATAAAGTTCAATGTGTTTAGAAGTTTAAGATATAAGTCAGTTATCTTCTCACATAACTTACCTGATGTACCCTCAATAAGATGTTAAAAAAGTAAGCAATTCTTGTGTTTATCACTCAATGCTACTGATATCGAGGGGGGTATAATCTGGCGTAAAGGGTTATGAAATGACCTTGTCATGATGGTGTCACGTCCCCCTGGTAGACCTGGAGTTAGACAGTCACGTCGGGTAATGAATCACACTCCTCTTTAGAGATGGTGTGATTCATGTCCTATTTTAAATAGCTTGCCTTTCCTTCGGTGCTGATAGGGTTAAGGACTCTTTCCATGCTGGCCGAGCCCATACAGCCTGGTTGTTCTCAGCTGCAACTGCTTACCATTTACTCCCTCTAAATAAACTGGCTCTGGGAGTTTAGTCCATGGCAGTGAAAGTTTTGTCTTCCTGTGCTGAGTGCTAAAGCTAAGTGGAGTGGAGTTGTTATAGTAGTTATCTGTAGTTTGCTGTCGTACATGTGTGTTTATCTCCTGGTCCCTATTCCCATTTAGTTTATTCCTCCCTGACCCTATCCTCCTCTCTATTGTTGGTTTGTGCTTTTGTATCAATGAGGTTTTCTGTTATTCCTTTTTTGTCTTTGTGTCTTGGTTACTTTACATTTCGTTCCCATGCCTCATGGGGTGGGGTAGGAGACAGATTAGGGTTTAACAGGAGCATAGCAAGTTTAGAGACCCAGGCCTCTCTACCTTCAAGAGTACCCCTGGGACAGGGATAGTTAGGGTCCCAGCTCTAAGGACAATTTGAGACCCCTCTCCTTTACCGAAGACCGCCACATCGTGACATGAATAGGCCAATTTAAAGCCCAGAGTATAAATTGGCCTAGGCCATAGTATACCTGGAGTATAATCAAGCCTAGGCCACTTTAACCCTTGCAATAGTCTGGACTCAAGGTATACTATTGCCTGTTACACTGGGGTGGTGGAAGGGACTGTAAGCAGGAAGTGCTCTGAGTTATTGCCCACTCCTTGATATTGAGTGCTTGCCACCATCGTGCTCAGCTTTCCTACCAGCTGGAGGTGTGGGCCTTTGGACCAGGCAGTTTGAGAGGACACCATGGCTGGACTTTCTGTCCTTGTTGGTCTCTTGCCATATGTAAGGGGGTGTGCAGGCGGCAGGTTTGAGCCCTGCATTCCTGTGCATGCCTACCTAATGAAACTGGGTATGTTTTGTGTTTGCTGTTGGCCCTGTGTAGTTTATGATAGTAAACACTGTTTGATATGATAATGGCTGACACTGATCTGATATCTCTGTGTTAGGGACAGGAATAGGGACAGTCAGTGGCAGTGGTAGGTCAGCATTGGTAAGGGTTGTGGCACAGCACACCACAAAATGGACATGATATTTCTGTAGCAGAGTGTTGGGGTGTGATGAGGAAGCAGCAGCAATCCCTCGGTACGGCTACCACCCTGGCCCCCGTTACACATGTATTCTGCCGAAAGCATGTACTGGAGTTTAACACATTGTGGGTGAACAGGCTGAGTGTTTGTTGACTATTTACTATGTAATGGACATATATACCACCAATAGAATTACCAAAGACCAAGCAGAAATGTAAAAACATGTACAAAATGAGGCAGCAAACAGTAAGGCTGAAGGTGGGAACACATGGACATCTATATGTATATTTCTCACAGTTCCACAAAATTTATCATATATCACATTTGAAGTATATAGTGACATCCAGCTGAATAATAAAAGGCGCAAAGAGCAATAATAGCAATAAGTATAAATGTGTCAGTGGGAATGATCAAATATAACACTAAACAGCAAGGATATCCATACCTAAAAGATGTACAAAAGACAAGGATATATAACTGTGGAAGAGACAACCATGAACCCACTGCTACCAAAGCACATTTTGCAATGAATACTTCCTCTAAGGGTCCGTTGACCAGGTGTTCCCACCTCCAGCCTCACAGTTTGCTGCCTCATTTTTTATTATTATTCATTTTTATAGCGCCATTTATTCATTGGCACTTTACACGTGGAAGGGGCAATTATAGATAAGTACAATAAACATGAGCAAAACAAGATGCACACAAGTACAGAGGGAGAGAGGACCTGCCCCCGAGGGCTCACAGTCCACAGGGATGGGTGAGGATACACTAGGAGAGGGTAGAGCTAGTTGTGTGGCGGTTCTGCAGATTTAGGCCGGGGTCACGCTAGTCTGTAATACGGACGAGTGCTATGCAATAAAAAATCGCATAGCACTCGGACCAATGTTAATCTATGGGGCAGCTCCTATCATCCGTTTTTTTCTCGTCCATATTACGCTTGTGAGTGAAATCGCAGCATGCTGCGATTGTTTGCGTATTTCAGTTGAGAAACGCCAATGTAAGTCTATGGGTGTGAGAAAAAATTGCACAGCACACGGACCATGCGTGTGACTTGTGAGAAATTCTCAGGCATTGGGCAGGTGACAGGAAAGGCTCAGCCATTATTTGCTCATTTTGCAAGTGTGTGAGAAAATCTCAACACATGGATGAGAAAAAAAAGCATTCTGGCATTGCACACGGATGAGATACGGATCACCATGCGGAAAACATTTGTGCAATTCTCAGCAGACAAAATCGGACAGTTGTAGGCTTGTCGGTTGTAGGCTTGTCCTATGTTCACACGCTGCATTTTTGCAGAGTTTTTTTAATGCCACGCTACAGCTACGTTTAAGCTGGTTACAATAAGCAGGTTTTGCTTAGTTATTGCTGCATTTTTTGCCTAGTTTTTCCTGCGGTTTTGTTAGGTTAGATTTGTTTCTTATATGCTAATAAAATTTACAGTATAAAAAAAAAAACTGATTCAACATTAATAGGTTTTAGAAACAAAGATGCAGCAAAACCTGATACTTGAGTTTTTTGCAGCGTTTTTGCAGCATTTTTTTCAGTCATTGCTTTCAATGGGTGAAAAACGCTGCAAAAACGTTGAAAGAAGTGACATGCTGCATTTTGCAAATACCAAGCTCTTTGACAAGGCAGTCAGGAAAAAACCCAAGATGTGTGTGTAAGAGGGTGGTGCTGTTATGGACAGTAAGGAACACGCTGTCACTTTAAGAGGCTGCACCCCCTTGTCTGGCGTGATGGAATGTTCTGCTTCTCCCCTGCAATAATCGTTGTAATGAACTAGTCTGTGCAGAGTGCAGGTGTGGAGCTGGAGCAGCGTGTGTGAGCTGAGGCTGGTGCAGAGAGGACTTTTTGTGCTGATAGCTGAAAGAGAGAAGAACTGTGTCCTGATATACTGTAGCTGCAAGAGAGGCCGCTCCATATCATAACGAACACTTGATTGCTGGGAGCACCATCCTACGTGCTGAATTCGAAGGAGTTCTAGTGGATTGCCTGATAGATACCGGGTCACAAGTGACAACGATGCCAGAAGCGTATTTCAAGCAGCATTTCCAGAACCTGGCCCAGCCAGAAAAAGAGACATTGATCCAGTTGTTTGCTACCAACCAACAACCGATCCCAGTCACAGGGGTCGTGTGAATGAATATTCGAATCTGTGGGCAAGAAGTTGGGAGAAAAGGGATCCTGCTAGTCCCTGAGCCTATCAAGGAGAATGTGCCTGTAGTACTGGGAATGAATATCCTACGTGAACTCGATCAGATTATGTTTACCAAACGGGGACCTGGATACTGGAAGAAGGCTACTACACATAAGCCTACCCAAGAAGCCCTTCAACGACTGATCCGCGTCTGTGGGACGCAGAAGAGTGTGCCATCTTATCAGACGGTAGGGGTCATCAGGGCTCCTGGTAAAGAACCTGTAATCCTACCTCCCGAGTGAGAAACTATAGTATACCTTCCAGTTGGGACTCACCGCAACCTTGACGGGTTGGAAGTGGTTGTTCAATCTGTGGTAGGTGGAGGAGTGGACCAAGAAGTCATGATAGCTCGTACGATAGCTGTGGTCCAGCGAGGACATGTCCCCATAAGAGCTTTGAATGTGGGCCGCGGGGAGGTCACCTTGCCATGAGGGACAGATCTGGCCCTGGTGTACCTACATAAGGGTAAAGTGGTGAGTCAGAAGGAGATGTCTTTATCACCGAAAGAAGGCGTGGGGTGGACCCTAGCAGTTACTGCGGGGGACGAAGAGATGCCATCCCCGGAGTGGAGTGGACGGGTCATCCTTGATCAAATGGAAATGGATGTGAAGGCTCTGGGCCCTGAGCGTGTGCAAGCAATAGAAACTATGCTGTGGGAAAATCAGGCTGCATTCGCCCGTCACGCCGAAGATTTCGGCTGTACTGAAGCCATCACGCATGAGATACCGACTGGGGAAGCTCGTCCAATTCGGGAACGATACCGGCAGATCCCGCCTAAGATGTATCAAGAGGTGAAAACATTACTGAGGCAGATGCTGGATTCAGGAGTGGTGCAGAGTAGTCAGAGTCCTTGGGCAGCCCCGGTGGTGCTCATCAAGAAAAAGGATGGGACCATCCGGTTCTGTGTAGATTACAGGAAACTCAATGCCTGCACTGTTTGAGACTCGTACCCGTTGCCCCGCATCGAGGAATCCTTGACAGCGTTGGGGAAAGCCAAGTACTTCTCCACCCTGGACCTAGCAAGCGGATACTGGCAAGTAGCCGTGGCAGAGAAAGACAAAGAGAAAACCTCCTTCATCCTCCCTATGGGGCTGTTCGAGTTTAACCGGATGCCCTTCGGGCTCTCCAATGCTCCAGGCACATTTCAACGGCTGATGGAAAAGTGTTTGGGAGACTTAAATTTTGAGGCTACCCTGATCTATCTGGATGACATCATTGTGTTTTCAGCCTCATTCGAAGAACACCTTGCCCGGCTTGGACAGGTACTTGGAAGACTGCGGGCTCATAACCTGAAGGTGAAACCAAAGAAGTGCCACCTCTTCAAGAGAGAGATCGAGTACCTGGGCCACATAGTGCCACAAAATGGATTTCTACCCTCACCAGAAAAAGTGGCTGCTATCCAGAATTGGCCAGTCCCTCAAACCGTGAGAGAACTCCAGGCCTTCCTGGGACTCGCTGGGTACTACGGCCGGTTTGTTAAAGACTTCGCAAAGGTGGCGGGTCCTCTTAATGAGTTGCTGAGGGGGACCGCTGGAGTGCCAAAGACCCAGCGCATCCCCTGGGCACAGGGACAAGACAAAGCCTTCCAGGCTATAAAGAATGCCCTTACCTCAGCCCCGATTTTGTCCTACGCAGACTTCGATCAACTGTTCCTGTTGTACACAGATGGTAGCCTTCATGGACTCGGTGCAGTACTTTCTCAGATACAGGATAGACATGAGAGAGTCATCGGGTATGCCAGCAGGTCCCTGAGAGACAGCGAAAGAAACCCTCACAATTACAGCTCCTTCCGGTTAGAGCTCCTGGCCCTGGTGTGGGCCATGACAGAAAAGTTTGCAGGCTTCCTGACAGGTACCAAGATTCAAGTTCGAACAGACAATAATCCCCTGGCCCAACTTGAGAGTGCTAAATTGGGGGCCTTGGAACAACGGTGGGTGGCTCGCCTAGCCAAGTTCGACTTTACCATCCGTTATCGCTCTGCTACCAAAAACGCAAATGCTGATGGGCTGTCAAGAGTGACTGTGGAGACTCCAGTGGGGGATCTTGATGAGCAACTTGAAGAGGAGGAAACCCCAGACTTTCGTAAGTTTAAGCCCCCAATGGTTGCGGCCCAGTCAAGAAGGGAGGCCTGTGCATTACCCCGGTCCATGGGGAGAACCAATGAGGAATGGGGACACATTCAGGATGAAGATGAAGGGCTGAGACAGATGAAATGGTGGGTAACTCAAAAGCGGAAGCCTGGCAAACAAGAGAGAGATGATCTGGACTCTGAAATGAGGAGTGTGTTACACCAGTGGGATAGACTGGAAGTGCAAGAGTCAGTGCTATATCGTAAGAGGCAACAGCCAAAAGATATGGAAGTAAGGTGGCAAGTGGTCATCCCAGGAAAAATGGCTCAAGAAGTAGCTAAAGAAGCCCACGAATTTGGAGCACACTTCGGCCCCACAAAGACCTACCAATGGTTACAGCGGTATGTCTATTGCCTCCGGTTGGAGTTTGTGGTGGAAGAGGTTTGCCGGCAATGTCGAGTATGTGACTTAATTAAGAGTACCGAACAGAGGGCACCCATCCAAACCATACAAACTAAGGAACCGCTAGAAGTCTTGATGATCGACTATCTCCTTGTGGGACACTCGGCTTGGGGGCTGCAATACTGTTTGGTGATGACCGATTATTTCTCTAAGTTCATAGTAGTCACTCTGACTAGAGATCAGACTGTGGAATTGGCGGCACGAGCCATTTGTCAAGACTTCATCCGGGTGTATGGGTGCCCAAAGCGCATCCACTCTGACCGAGGCGCATGTTTCCAAGGCAAGGTGATGGAAGAATTGTATTGTATCTATGGCATCGAGCGGTCCCGGACCACCCCTTACCACCCTCAAGGCAACGGAGCTTGTGAACGCTTCAACCGAACCTTACTTCAAATGCTGAGAATGTTGGAGGAGGATAAGAAGGCGTGTTGGCCAGACTATCTGCCGGAATTGGTCTGGACCTACAACAATCGGGTCCACTCCACCACGGGTTATACCCCCTATCTACTGTTGTTTGGAAGAGCTGGACGAGAGATCATTGAGCTGAATTTGGAACAGCCAGAGGAGCTGATGGAGTGAACTGTAACTTCATGGGTGAAAGAGCATCGGCAACAATTGCAAATTATACGGCTGTTGGCGGGTCAGCAGCTGCAAGAAAAAGAACATACAGGCCGTAAACCGACTCAAGAGTTACCGCTCCAACCTGGAGACCGAGTGTTAGTCAGAGAGAAACGCCCCAAGGGAAAACTAAGTGAGAGATGGGAAGTACAGCCGTACAAAGTTATCGAGCAAGTGTATGCTAACGGCCCTGTCTACAAGGTACAGATTGAGACTGGGGCATCCGCCCCTAGAGTACTTCACAGAAATATGCTGCTGCCTTGCCGGTCTGAGGTCTGTTCTACACCATTGTCGCCTGAAGGTGCTACTCCATTTCCTGAATCTGTCATGCCTGATGGTGAAATCAATAATGAGTGGTGGACCGTCCCTGACACAGTAAGGTGTCCTCAGCCGCACAGAGACGGTAATCCCATGGATGTACCAGTACCGCCATGCGAGGACGAGACCAGACAAAGCTCGCAATGTCTCCTGCAACAAGTGGTCCTCTGGAAGATAGTCAAGCCTTGCCTGACAGCCAAGAGCTTTGGAGATCCCAAAGGTCTAATGCAGGGGTTTCACCAGTCCGATATGTAGAACAGTGTGCTCTGTCTGTTTTTACACCTTTGTTGCCCCCTCTATAGGTGCTGTTTCCGCATTGAACGTTCCTCCATTACACTTTGACCCTGATGCTGTGATGGCCGAGGACGACCATCATTAAGAAGGGAGGCATGTAAGAGGGTGGTGCTGTTATGGACAGTAAGGAACACGCTGTCACTTTAAGAGGCTGCACCCCCTTGTCTGGCGTGATGGAATGTTCTGCTTCTCCCCTGCAATAATTGTTGTAATGAACTAGTCTGTGCAGAGTGCAGGTGTGGAGCTGGAGCAGCATGTGTGAGCTGAGGCTGGTGCAGAGAGGACTTTTTGTGCTGATAGCTGAAAGAGAGAAGAACTGTGGCCTGATATAGCTGCAAGAGAGCCACGAAGATACAGAGAAAGGGATTTACAGTTTCCAGGAGCATCCCTAGGATTCAGAAGCAAGGAGAAGACCACGCTTCACAGAGCTGACAGAAAGCCGTGCGCACCACCATATTAGCCTGCTGGGGGCCCCCTGGGACTGGATCTGATTCTCCAACATCACCGTGAGTTTGTTCCTGTTTGGTGCACCTGTTAGGGACTAGTGTAGGCTTCAATAGTCAGTACACGGGAGCCGTGTGGCCTACTTAGTAAAGGCCAGGGAGGTTATAGATAGAGTAGCATAATCACTCGTTTATTGTTTACATTTGCTTGTTAGACATATTTTGAGTCTGCAATAGTTGTAGCACCTTGCTGTTTTACGGAAAAGTTAAAGTTAATAACTCTTGTAAATTGTCTTTTACCATTGTTTACCCCTGTTTGCATCTTCCTCATTCACTTCACCCCTTGCCTTCCAATAAATCCACCCTTTGCTGTTTGCACCTTATCTTGTGTACAGTAGTCTTCCTGCACCGTGGTGGTCCCCCGGCCATCGCTTCATGTGCATGTGATTTCTGAAATCTCACAGACTTTGCAGGTACTGTGAAATGCAACTGAAAATTTGCATAAAAAAGCTGCAAAAACGCAACGTGTGAACATAGCCTTATTATGATCTGACTCTCTCTCATGCTATATTCGGATCACAGGTGCAGAGAACTCGGAAACGGGTGTGTGGAGTGGGCTCCGCCGCAATCCCACCCTATACCTCGCAGATGATGGCTGTCTATTAAAGCCAGGGCCTGCCACTAACAATCGTGGGTGGAGCAGTTCTCTGCCAGTGATTGTTAACTTGTTAAATCCCGCTGTCAATGGCATTTAATACGTACCGATATGCTTGCGCATCATTCTCTCTGCCCATTGGGGTGCCAGTGATGCGACCGCAGCTCGCCGATGGGTTGTCATATCAACTGATGACCCCCATGCCTGTCATTACGGCTCTCCTTTGAAACCCCTTGATCATGATTTATGCTACACGCAGCAATGCTGTATAAAGCACAAGTGATCAGACGATTGCATCTTCAAGTT
This sequence comes from Ranitomeya variabilis, assembly GCF_051348905.1. Lineage (NCBI taxonomy): Eukaryota > Metazoa > Chordata > Amphibia > Anura > Dendrobatidae > Ranitomeya > Ranitomeya variabilis. The sequence goes on along the minus strand of NC_135239.1, from coordinate 67,881,291 downwards.
TCCTAAGGGGGCCAACAATAAGGCCGGTGTCACACTTGCAACTGCAATGCGAAAAACTAACGTGGGTATCTCACCTCAATACCTGGCACTGCCGCCAGCGGTTCGGACCGGAACGTTCAGTTGCATAGAAATACATTTCTGCCCTGGACAGAAGGGACCATGTGACGGCTGGGGGCAGAGAGGAAGAGAGAGGGGTGTGGTCAGAAAAGAGCGGGAGAGCAGAGCGCGCGAGACAGAGGGGACAGCGCGCCAGAGAGAAAGCAGGCTGCAGCGCCGCGCTCCCCGAGAGAGAGTGCTCCCCGTGAGGGCACTGAGGCTGAGATACCAGCCGTAGTGGAGGCTGGATGTGAGAGTGTGGACTTGGAAGCCTCCATAATCAGAGAAGACGAATCCCCTTACCGTGACCTGAGCGCGCAGCCCCGGTGACCGCACTGACAAGCCAGGACCCCTGAGTGTGACAAAGTAAACTGCTCAGTGTGTGTGTAGCATTGCTGCTTCAGAGAGAGAGACTGCCAGCCTAATATACAGAGACTCGCAGCAGAATGGCTGTGTGACTTCCTGCTTCCAGCTTCACAGGGAGAAAAGGCTGCAAAGACTTAACCCCGGAGTCTCCAGTTCCCAGGAGACAGAGGAGAGACTTCAAGATCTTCAAGCGCTGCTGGTGACTGTACCCATGTTGGAATAAGGACCCTCCAGTCAGGACCTCCCTGGACTGATAAGTTACAAGAACATTCGTTAACCGTTGCAATTCCGCTTAACTGTTTACTGTTTGCTTTATCTCTATTAACCCCCTGTTTACTCCCTGCGAGGAGAATCTTACTCCTGTTAATAAATTCCCCTCAACAGTTGGTCTGTCTGTTCCATAGTGACATACTCAACCCTGCACCCTATTACACCTGGACCTCAAGGAACAAGGGTGACATCAAAGTCACGGGCCAACACGAGCTGCAGTGCAGAGGAGAAGTGCCATAGTCAGACCCAGTAGGGCAGAGCTGACGAGAGAAATGGGTGAAGGGGAATCCAGTGTCAGGGCTGTTAGCTGCATATTGCCAATTTGACAATTCGGGTGTAACTTATGTCTGTACTGTAACGTTTCATTCCATTGATTATCTCCTTTTATTCTTCTTCTCTCCAGTATGTTCTAGTCTTAATTATCACTGTTGGCCTCTTATCTTTTTTTCCTTCCTGTGCTGCCAGAATGCCCCGAGCATTAACACTAGAAAAGTAATTGAATTCATCTTTTCAATGCGCACTTACTCTTCACCAGACCTCTCGGATATATTTCTATTTAGAGGCTTTTCTCTATCCTATTTTATAGTTATCATTGACGGTCTTTCTATTGGAGTAAGGACAGAGATATAATAACTTGTCCAATAGCGGAGAATTCTGATAATGTTCTAAGAACGGCTGTATGGGAGGATAAGTACCGAAAACTAATCACAGTTGCATTTTCATGTTCATGTTTTTTTTGTTACATCTACGTTTGCCTTAGGGTTGTCCACCTTTTTAGGACAGTTTTGTTACCTAAATGTTAAAAATCATTCTTGCAATTCGGTTTCATAAATAATTTTGCACTCTTTTGCTTTTACAGGCTTTTTGTTTTCCTGCATATTTAACTTTAATGTGGTATACTGTCATAAATTAGCTAAGAGGAGCTCAAAAAAGGACATGTGAAAGTTGCAAACTTTCCCATTCGTGTTCATTCAGACGTCAGGTTTTTTTGCGTATGAGTTCTATACTTGTTTTTTACAGAACTTACATTATAGTCAGGGCCATATTTGGCATTTTGCTGCCTTTGGCACTTTAAGTGATCATGCCCCCGATTAGTAAGTCAGACAAAGGCCTCATGCAGCCGTCAGTGTCACATGTAGAGATTCTATCCGTATTATTCATGGCTACAACAGGTACCCATTATAGTCTATGAGGCAGTCTATGGGCTGGTGCAAAACTCATGGAGACATGTCCGTTATTTTACAGTACAACATATGAAAAGTGCTAATACAAGTCTACGGTCCGAAAAAACTCATATATCACACGGATAGTATCACTATACAGTCTGTGTGCGGACTGTGATTAACATTGCAAAGTGTAGGAGAAGCGTTGTCATCTATTTATCCATCTGTGAAAACCACTGACGATAACTGATGGTAAAAACAGACACACGCACTCTGCAACCCCTTTGCACCCCTCTCTCAGACACCCTGCACCCCCTTGCATACCTCTATTTCACACACCCTGCACCCCCTTGCACCCTTCTCTTACACACACTGCACCCCCTTACACCCCTCTCGCAAGTACCCTGTACCCCTCACACACCTTGCATTCCCTTGCATCCTTGTATCTGATGCACCCTGCACCCCCTTATCTCACACACCCTGCACCCCTCTAACACACCCTGCACACCCTTGAACTCCTCTATCTCACACACACTGTACGCCTCTATCTCACACAACCCTGAAACCCTCCACTTTCTACACTTATAGAAACATACATGCCATTAACACCCAGAAACTTATGCAGAGCTTGCAGTCCTCATTGGCCCCTATCTCCTCCACCTCATGTCCTGATTCTGCACTGAAGCATTACAATGGAACCCTCCAAAGTGCCCTGGATGAAATTGCACCTCCTATACATAGAACAACTCGGCACAGATGGCAACAACCGTGGCACACACTGCAAACACGTTTCCTGCTGCGGTGCTCCAGGTGCGCCGAACGTCTGTGGAGAAAATCTAATCTATCCGAAGATTTCATCCATTATAAGTTTATGCTTAAAACATACAACTCTGCCCTTCACCTCTCCAAACAAACCTATTTTAACACCCTCATCACCTCGCTGTCCAATAACCCTAAATGTCTCTTTGACACTTTCCAGTCCCTACTCAACCCAAGAGTGCAAACCCTAACCACGGATCTCCGCGCTGACGATCTGGCCAATTACTTCACAGAAAAAATTGACCACATTCGACAGGAAATTATCTCCCAATCCCTTCATACCATGCATTGTCCTCCCTCCCCCACTGCATCCAGTTCACTCTCTGACTTTGAACCAGTCACAGAAGAAGAAGTAATCAGGCTCCTTGCATCTTCTCGCCCGACCACTTGCACCAGTGACCCCATTCTGTCACATCTCCTCCAGTCCCTTTCCCCGGCTGTCACCTCTCACCTAATAAAAATATTCAACCTTTCTCTCTCTTCCGGTATTTTTCCCTCCTCATTTAAGCATGCCATCATACACCCATTACTTAAAAAACCATCCCTCGATCAAACCTGTGCCGCTAATTATAGACCTGTCTCTAATCTTCACTTCATCTCCAAACTCCTCGAAAGCCTGGTCCACTCCCATCTTATCCGCTATCTCTCATATAACTCTCTTCTCGACTGTCTTCAATCTGGTTTCCGCTCTTTACACTCTACTGAAACTGCCCTCACTAAAGTCTCTAATGATCTACTAACAGCTAAATCTAATGGTCACTACTCCATGCTAATTCTCTTGGATCTCTCTGCAGCATTCAATACTGTGGATCATCAGCTCCTCCTCACTATGTTCCGCTCCATCGGCCTCAAGGACACCATTCTCTCCTGGTTCTCCTCCTATCTCTCTGACCGCTCCTTCACTGTATCATTTGCTGGTTCCTCCTCCTCTCATCTTCCCCTTACAGTTGGGGTTCCTCAAGGATCAGTCCTAGGCCCCCTCCTCTTCTCTTGGTATACTGCCCCTATTGGACAAACAATCAGTAGATTTGGTTTCCAGTACCATCTCTATGCTGATGACACCCAATTATACACGTCTTCTCCTGATATCATGCTTGCCTTTTTAGAAAACACCAGTGATTGTCTTACTGCTGTCTCTAACATTATGTCATCCATCTATCTGAAACTGAACCTGTAAAAAAGTGAACTTCTCGTGTTCTCTCCCTCTACTAACCTACCTTTGCCTGACATTGCCATCTCTGTGTGTGTTTCCACCATTACTCCCAAGCAACATGCCTGCTGCCTTGGGGTCATCCTTGATTCTGAGCTTTCCTTCACCCCCTACATCCGATCATTGGCTCGCTCTTCTTATCTGCATCTCAAAAACATTTCTAGAATTTGCCCTTTTCTTACTTTCGACACTGTAAAAACTCTTACTGTTTCACTTATTCATTCTCGTCTGGACTATTGTAACTCTCTACTAATCGGCCTCCCTCTTACCAAACTCTCCCCGCTCCAATCTGTCCTGAATGCTGCTGCCAGGATTATATTCCTCACCAATCATTACACCGATGCCTCTACCCTGTGCCAGTCATTACACTGGTTACTAGTGTTGAGCGATACCGTCCGATACTTGAAAGTATCGGTATCGGAAAGTATCGGCCGATACCGTCACAGTATCGGAATCCAATCCGATACCGATACCCGATACCAATACAAGTCAATGGGACTCATGTATCGGACGGTATTCCTGATGGTTCCCAGGGTCTGAAGGAGAGGAAACTCTCCTTCAGGCCCTGGGAACCATATAAATGTGTAAAAGAAAGAATTAAAATAAAAAATATCGCTATACTCACCTGTCCGACGCAGCCGGGACTTCAGCGAGGGAACCGGCAGCGTTGTTTGTTTAAAAATCGCGCTATTACTTGGTTACGTGAATTCCCGGCTTGTGATTGGTCAGGTCGGCCATGTTGCCGGGACGCGGACCAATCACAGCAAGCCGTGACGAAATTACGTCACGGCTTGCTGTGATTGGTCCGCGTCCCGGCAATATGGCCGCCCTGACCAATCACAAGCCGGGACGTCACGGGAGGCTGGACACGCGCTCATTTTAAAATGGGCGCGTGTCCAGCCTCCCGTGACGTCACGGCTTGTGATTGGTTGCGCCGCGATCAACCAATCACAAGCCGGGAGGCTGGACGCGCTCATTTTGAAATGGGCGCGTGTCCAGCCTCCCGTGACGTCACGGCTTGTGATTGGTTGCGCCGCGATCAACCAATCACAAGCCGGGAGGCTGGACGCGCTCATTTTGAAATGGGCGCGTGTCCAGCCTCCCGGCTTGTGATTGGTTGACCGCGACGCAACCAATCACAAGCCGTGACGTCACGGGAGGCTGGACACGCGCCCTTTTTAAAATGAGCGCGTTTCCAGCCTCCCGTGACGTCACGGCTTGTGATTGGTTAATGGCGGCCATGTTGCCGGGACGCGGACCAATCACAGCAAGCCGTGACGTATTTTCGTCACGGCTTGCTGTGATTGGTCCGCGGCCCGGCAACATGGCCGCCCTGACCAATCACAAGCCGGGACTTCGCGTAACCATGTAAAAGCGGGAATTTTAAACAAACAACGCTGCCGGTTCCCTCGCTGAAGTCCCGGCTGCGTCGGACAGGTGAGTATAGCGATATTTTTTATTTTAATTCTCTATTTTACACATTTTAACATTAATGTTGTTCCGATACCCGATACCCGATACCACAAGAGTATCGGAATCCCGGTATCGGAATTCCGATACAGCAAGTATCGGCCGATACCCGATACTTGCAGCATCGGAATGCTCAACACTACTGGTTACCCATCCACTCAAGAATCCGGTACAAAACTATTACCCTCATCCACAAAGCACTACATGGCTCAGCACCACCCTACATCTCCTCCCTGGTCTAAGTCTACCACCCTACCCGTGCCCTCCGCTCCGCTAATGACCTCAGGTTAGCATCCTCAATAATCAGAACCTCCCACTCCCGTCTCCAAGACTTTTCACGAGCTTCGACAATTCTTTGGAATGCACTACCCAGGTTAATAAGATTAATCCCCAATCCCCACAGTTTTAAGCGTGCCCTAAAAACGCATTTGTTCTGGCTGGCCTACCGCCTCAACGCATTAACCTAACTATCCCTGTGTGCAGGGGTGAACCTAGCCTTTCTGCTGCCTGAGGTGAACTGCAAAATGCCCCCCCCACATAGTAAAATCAGCACAAATAAGTCTTAAGGTACCTTCACACTAAACGATATCGCTAGCGATCCGTGACGTTGCAGCGTCCTGGATAGCGATATCGTTGTGTTTGACACGCAGCAGCGATCAGGATCCTGCTGTGAGATCGCTGGTCGTTGCTGAAAGTCCAGAACTTTATTTCGTCGCTGGATCTCCCGCTGACATCGCTGAATTGGTGTGTGTGACACCGTTCCAGCAATGTCTTCATTGGTAACCAGGGTAAACATCGGGTTACTAAGCGCAGGGCCGCGCTTAGTAACCCTATGTTTACCCTGGTTACCAGCGTAAACGTAAAAAAAAAACCACATACTCACATTCCGGTGCCCGGCATCCGCTTCCCTGCACTCCTCCTGCATCCTGTGTAAGTGCCGGCCGTAAAGCAGAGCAGTGACGTCACCGCTCTGCTCTGTGGGAGATGCCGGAGATGTTCGGCGCTGACACAGGATGCAAGAGGAGTGCAGGGAAGCGGACGCCGGGCACCGGAATGTGAGTATGTGTTTTTTTTTTTACGTTTACGCTGGTAACCAGGGTAAACATCGGGTTACTAAGCGCGGCCCTGCGCTTAGTAACCCGATGTTTACCCTGGTTACCCGGGGACTTCGGCATCGTTGGTCGCTGGAGAGCCGTCTGTGTGACAGCTCTCCAGCGACCACACAACGACTAAACAGCGACGCTGCAGCGATCGGCATCGTTGTCTGTATCGCTGCAGCGTCGCTTAGTGTGAAGGTACCTTTAGCAGGACCATATCTGACAACCTCAGCTCATCCACATAGGGTAACACACACCAACTCCCACTTCCTTACTGCTTTCAGATCTGAAAACCCTAGCTGGTTCACATAGCTTATCTACTTCTGACAGTCTGATGGAGGGAAGCTGTGAACAGTGACAGAACTGTGCAGCAGCAGCAGCGTGTGGGGCCGGTGGGGAGACTGGGCACCGCCCTGCACCTCAGCCCGGGTAAGTAACAGTCACCTGCCCGGCACACCACATGTTAGGTTGTTGTGACACTGCCAGGGGCTGGCAAATTTTGGCCTGGGGGACAAGCACACAGCAGAGGCCCATGAGTAGCGGCCCATCCTTAAAGGGGTTGTCGGATCTTAAAGGGACTCTGTCACCCCCTCCAGCTGTTAGAAACTAAAAGAGCCACCTTGTGCAGCAGTAATGCTGCATTCTGACAAGGTGGCTCTTTTAGTTATTGGTGCAGTCAAAGCAGAAATAAAGCGTTTTATAATTTCACAAAAATACCTGTCTTTAGCCCTGGAGGCAGGTCTTAACCCCCCTGCTGCACACGCCACACTGCCGTCACTCAAGGCTTCTTCGGCGCCGGGCGGCGCCCCCTCCGCGCTGTTTTCAAATCAAATCCGGCGCCTGCGCTGTTTTGTTCTGCCTGGGGCAGGCGCAGTGAGCGCTGCCCGTCTGACCTCAGATGCAGTCTCGCAGACTGCGCCTGTGCGGCAACCCAGCTTGTAAATCCCAGCCCCACAGTGTGTTATGCATTATGCACAGTGCGGGGCTGGGATTCACAAGCTGGGTTGCCGCACAGGCGCAGTCTGCGAGACTGCATCTGAGGTCAGACGGGCAGCGCTCACTGCGCCTGCCCCAGGCAGAACAAAACAGCGCAGGTGCCAGATTTGATTTGAAAACAGCTTGGAGGGGGCGGCGCCTGGCGCCGAAGAAGCCTTGAGTGACGGCAGTGTGGCGTGTGCAACAGGGGGGTTAAGACCTGCCTCCAGGGCTAAAGACAGGTATTTTTGCGAAATTATAAAACGCTTTATTTCTGCTTTGACTGCACCAGTAACTAAAAGAGCCACCTTGTCAGAATGCAGCATTACTGCTGCACAAGGTGGCTCTTTTAGTTTCTAACGGCTGGAGGGGGTGACAGAGTCCCTTTAAGCTACAGTCACTATGTGTGAATTCTCATATCGTGCGCACTGAGCGCTGTGAACATTCTCTGGTGTTGGGAACAGGTGGTCTTGTGACTGCAAGCATGCGATATATATATTCCCAGCCACATTCCGACTAGACTGTTTTTGGCCTTGTTCAATACAGTTGCATTAGGCCATGCAAATCTAGTCAGCATGTGACCGCATGTATGCAAATCACAAACTTGCAGCCACACACCCGCCGAATAACCACAGAACTGCGAGCAATGTGAGACGCACAAGTCTGCAGCCACATAGAATGACACAGAGTGAATGCACCAATGACTGAAACACGTACAGCCCCACTGTATAATGACACACACTCGCACAGCCCCACTGTATAATGACACACACACACACAGCCCCACTGTATAATGACACACACAGCCCCACTGTATAATGACTCACACAGCCCCACTGTATGACACACACGCAGTTCACACACACGCAGCTCACCCACGCAGTTCAAACACACGGATCACACACATGCAGTTCACACACACGCAGCTCACACACACACGCAGCTCACACATGCATCTCACACACACATCACACACACACACACGCAGCTCACAAACACGCAGCAACACACATGCAGCTCACACACGTGCATCACACACGCAGCATCACACACATGCAGCATCGCACACATGCAGCATCACACACATGCAGCTCTCAAACACAGCTATCACACACATGCAGCTATCACACACACGCAGCTGTCACACACACGAAGCTCACACACACACGAAGCTCACACAGGCGCAGCATCACACACACAAGCATCACACACGCAGCATCACACACACACGTACACACAGCATCACACACATGTGCAGCAACACATGCACAAGCATCACACACGCAGCATCACACACACAGCTCTCACACACACACGCAGCATCACACACACAGCTCACACACACAAGCAGCATCACACACATCAGATACTTCATACACACATCACACACTCTCCTCTGTGGTTTCAAGTAAAATTAACAGAAATATTTTTAATACTTATATTTAATATACCTTTTTTTTACATTTTACGTAAAATAACTGAAAAAATATGTATAATCACTGCCCTATGCAAAATAACCTAACAAAAAATAAATTAAAACAAATTTAAAACTACTATTACTTATTCCTGGTGTCATTTATCACATGAAGCATCACCAATTTCCAGCTTCAGGTCATTAAATATTACCTACTCAACAGACTCAATTATAGTCAATGGTGACTAAGCCCCGCCCCTTCCCGCAACTTTCATTTTTCGCAGTGATGGAACACTCGCACACAGCTGCTGACATCACAGGAGGTGTGATGTCACCTGCATTGTGACATCACATTCTACAAAGTTTCATGGACAACTGACTGCAGCCATTGAGCTTCAGTTGTGGTTGGCTTTGACTACAATATACATTTCGATTGCATTTTGTTAATTTTACATACTTTTTTTGATAATTGCCCTGTTGTTGCCTGACGAAATATGGACTTCACAGGGAAAAAGAGAAAAAAAAAATTAAGTCTGGGAAGAACATCGACAACTCCAGATGAGCAAGACCTTGCAAAAAACAAGGAACTTCCAGCAAAGGTTTGGAAGAAGGACCCCAAGAAATCTGGGCAGACTGATCAGGTATTACCTGAAAATGAGGGAACTAAAAAAATTCCCTTCTTAAAAACTATACAAAAAACATCTGGCAAGCTTGTGTTATACATCAGAAATCAAGCTGATAACATTCTGAAAAGACTGATTACAAGAGAGAAGAAAAGCGCCAATGTGGGTCCTACCAGGACCATTAACACGAAAGGCAATGAGAGTATAGCGGAAGAGGAAGGAACTGGGAAAAAGAGGAAATGGGAAGATCCAGCCGCCATTCAAGAAGACATCTCCGGCGAATGTAGTGGTCCCAGTAACAAACAAATAAAGATCACTGTCCCTCTCACCAGGGATAAGTTTATCTTCCGTAGCATACTCGGAGAAGGGGGTTATGGAAAGGTTATGCTGGCCACTGATAAGATACGAAGAGAAAATGTGGCACTTAAAATCATAAAGAAGAAAAGCCTTATCTCCCACCCTGAATGCCTTGTGGAACACCATGTCCTGAAGATTACCCACAATAGCAGATTCCTAACACACTGCCATGCCGCATTTCAGACTGAACACCATGCCTATTTTGTCACCGAGCTGGCCAGTGGAGGGGATCTGCATGACTATATATATAGCACCATTCCTCTGAGGGACTCTATAGTATTTATGGCAGCAGAAATCGTTTGTGGCCTACAATTCCTGCACACCAACGGCATCATCCACCGGGATATAAAACCGGACAACATCCTGCTGACTGGCAACGGCCACATCAAAATTACAGACTTTGGACTATGTCTATGCGAGGAGAGATTTAATGCCAGTGTTTTCGGAGGAACACCTGGGTATGGCGCCCCAGAAATGATCATGGGAGACTTTTATGATGCCGGTGTAGACTGGTTCGCCTTCGGTGTTGTTTTATACAACATGATCCTCCAAGACTCACCATTTGAAGGAGACACCAGTGAAGAGATTGAGATTAATGTCATCTACCATGAACCATCATATGAAGACCTCACTGACTATGCTGCTGCTCACATTATATCCAGGCTTCTCTGCAAAGACCAATCTGTCCGGCTAGGGGTAAATGGGAAAATCAGAAATCACCCCTTCTTTTCAAGCCTAAACTGGACAGACATAGAGTCAGGAAAAGCCCCATCTCCTGTTATAACAGAAAATAACATGGATGTCATCATGGGACAGCGGATCCCAGCACCACGCAGTGCAGAACTGAATGAGAAAATTCCTGTAGAACAACAGAAGATATTTACTAATTTTCCGTTTGTGACTCCAGCATGGAGCACAACTTACTACTAAGCTGTGAAAGAGGAAAATAACATCTAAACCTCCTGTTTCTTAACTTAAAGTTATATTGTTATACTAATTAAAATGACACCTTGGTTGATGAAATCCGACTTGTGGTTGTTGCTTAATCTGTATTTGTAGTTTTCAGTTTATATGAGATTCTCGTACTTTGGGAGCAGCCTGTGGGGGGGGTCTTTATGTGGTGCTCTGCTTCAGGGGTGGGCTGGGCCCAGGGGCAGGGAGGAAAATGCCCCCTGGGCCACTCACCCAGCAGCTGTACAGGGCCGGCCGCCTGATGGCCGCTCACAAAAAACTGTGCATGGCCGTGTCTACTGTGCTGTACTGTACTGTGATGCGGCTGGCAGCAGGATTGCGTCTAGATCAGAGTTGTTTTTTTGTGATTCTCATTTTAGCCACTCTGATCTAGACGACAGGACTGAAGGCAGCTCCGCCCTTTCCGGTGACATCATTCCCTAAAAAATCAAATCCGATCTAGTCTCTACTGGATCTGGATGAGGTCAGTATAAACTTCATTACTTTTTTATATGACCTGACTGTGGGGCCCATCATACTATATATATGGGGGAACTAGGGCCATCATAATATATATGTGGAGGGAAACTTGGGCATTCTACTACTTATATGGGGGGAACTAGAGCCATCATAATATATATATTAGGGAACTGGGGCCAACATACTACATGGGGGGAAGTGGGGCCATCCTGCTGTATATATGGGGGGAACTTGGACCATCAAACTATATATATGGGGTAACTGGGGCAATCGTACTATATATGGGAAGGACTGGGGTCATCCTACTATATATATGGGGAAACTGGGACCATCCTACTATATATATGGAGACACTGAGGCCATCGTACTATATACAGCTCTGGCAGAAATTAAGAGACCACTGCAGAATTTTCAGTTTGTCTGATTTTTCTCTTTATAGGTATATTTTTGAGTAAAATGTAAATTGTCCTTTTATTCTAGAAACTACTGACAACATGTCTCCGAATTTCCAAGCAAAACATTTTGTATTTATTTTCTGAAAATGAGAAATGCTCAAAATAACAAAAGATGAATTGCATGCAGACCTAAAAAAATGCAAAAGAAAACACGTTCATAAACATTTAGAAACAACAATACTAATGTTTTAACTCAGGAAGAGTTCAGAAATCAATATTTAGTGAAATAACCATGATTTTTAATCACAACTTTAATGCGTCTTGGCAGGCTTTCCACCAGTCTGTCACACTGCTTTTGGTTGACCTTATGCCACTCCTGGTACAAAAATGTAAGCAGTTCTTCACTGTTTGATGGCTTGTGACTATCCATCTTCCTCTTGATTACATTCCAGAGGTTTTCAATGAGGTTCAGGTCTGGAGATTGGGCTGCCCATGACAGGGATTTGATGTGGTGGTCCTTCATCCACACCTTGATTGACCTAGCTGTGTGGCATGGCGCATTGTCCTGCTGGTAAAAACAGTCCTCAGAGTTGGGGAACATTGGCTGAACAGAAGGAATCAACTGTTTTTCCAGGATAACCTTGTATGCGGCTTGATTCATACGTCCTTTTCAAAGAACAATCTGCCCAATTCCAGCCTTGCTGAAGCATCCCCAGATCATCACCGATCCTCCACCAAATTTCACAGTGGATGCAAGACACTGTGGCTTGTACACCTCTCCAGGTCTCTGTCTAACCATTAGACGACCAGGTGTTGGGCAAAGCTGAAAATTAGACTCATCAGAGAAGATTACCTTCCTCCAGTCCTCTATGGTCCAATTCTTATGATCTTTGGCAAATTTCAGACTGGCTCTCCTTTGCTTCTCATTGATGAAAGGCTTTTTTCTAGCTTTACATGACTTGAGTCCTGCCTCTAGATGACGGTCATCCCAGTCATTGGAGAGTTGTTTTTGCCCGCTGCCGTCTGTAGCTTTGTTGTCCCCAATGTCTGCTGCTTGACCTTGTTGTAATGGACTGCCGTCTTAGAAATTTTAAGGATGGAGGCAACATGATGCTCACTGTGTCCCTCTGCTAGTAAAGCCAGAATTGAGCCCTTCTTTTTCTCACTCAAGACTTTTCAACTCTTTTGGCATGGTTAAAAGTTATTTTTTAATTCTTATTACTTTTGGGATATTACTAGCACTTGTTTTGCCATCCAGCTTGTCTTATTGCAAGAGGATTTCCTTCGTTAAATAAGATTTGGTTCAGATGATCACCTAATCAGAAGCACATTAAGTAAAATGAGGTGTCCTCTGGTTGGAATTCAACTGACACTGAAATGGAATGGCTGTCAGATATGTAGAGAAGCTGATTTTTATAAAATTGTGCAGTGGTCTCTTAATTTTTGCCAGAGCTATATATGTAAGTTCAGTTAGCTCCCATATATATTTAAAGGGAATCTGTCAGCAGCTTTTTGCTATGTAATCTGTGGACAGATGAGATAGGGGTTAAAACACTGAACTCAAAAATGTGTCACATGTTCGGATGTGATGTTGTTTACTTAGAGTGAAGGTTTTATCATCTTGTAATTATCATTGCTTAGACTACAGAAACGTGAGCCATAGTTCTACTCCGTCCCCTTAGCTCACTGTCTATAGCTATGTACACTGAGTGCCTGGTGGGGGCAGAGCTAGTTTTCTCAGCTCTGCAGCATTGCTAAATCTAAAAGCTCTGAGCCAGAATGGCTTCAACCAGGATTCTAAGTGACACATTGCTGGAATCAGGGTCTCGTTGCCTACATCAGGCTGCTCTCAGATGGGATAATAAAAACCTGCTAGCAGATTTCCTTTTGAGGCAAAGTGCTAGTGCACATTAAAGCAAAATGCCAGTGCATGTAGGGGGGCAAAAAAGTAAGTTATGGTGTCTGAGTATATTTCAAGTCTACCCATGACGTATATGATATGGGTTCCACCACAAACGCCCTGATGCCCTTTTCTAATACTGTATTGTCTAAAAAAAATATTTGAATTTTAATTATTGTGAGTTGTTTGTGAACACATTTGGTATTGATGGGGGGATCTATACTATTATTTCCCTAGCTGAAAGAGAAACATACAGCTCTGGAAAAAATTAAGAGACCACCACATCAAAACCCTGTCATGGGCAGCCCAATCTCCAGACCTGAACTCCATTGAAAACCTCTGTAATGCAGTCAAGAGGATGATGGATAGTCACAAGCCATCAAACAAAGAAGAACTGCTTATTTTTTTGCGCCAGAAGCAGTGTGACTGGTGGAAAGCCTGCCAAGACGCATGAAAGCTGTGATTAAAAATCAAGGTTATTCCACAAAATATTGATTTCTGAACTCTCCCTGAGTTAAAACATCAGTATTGTTGTTTCTAAATGATTATGAACTTGTTTTATGCATTATTTGTGGTCTGCAAGCAGTGAATTTTTTTGTTATTTTGACCATTTCTCATTTTCAGAAAATAAAGACAAAATTTATTGCTTGGAAATGCGGAGACATGTTGTCAGAAGTTTATAGAATAAAAGAACAATTTACATTTTACTCAAAAATATACCTATAAAGAGAAAAATCACACAAACTGAACATTTTGCAGTGGTCTCTTAATTTTTTCCAGAGCTGTATATATGCTTTATGAATATTTGTTTAAGCCATGCAACACTGTTAGCAGGAAAAAATATGCATCATTGACCCATTTTTAAGTGCATTTTATTGCATTTTTCCCCATTGCATTTCTTGCAATCCCATCCACTACGCTGTAACATCTGGTCACTGTGGGTTGGACACTGCACAAGAACGCAGCTTCCAACCTGCAGCGTCTACGATCAGCTAAATGCATAATTTATTCCACTTTTTACACCTTATATGCACTGGCATTATAGCACATTAGTAAATTCTTTTCTTTGTTTTTTTTTCTATTAATGTGAGCGCAGACGGAATGAGATATCATCAAATCATATATACATTCACCCATTCAAATAAATGGGAAAAAAATCCAAGAAAAATGCAGAAAAAATAGCACTTTAAAACAGCTAAAAATGCACGTATTTTCCTGACAACACTCTTGTTTTGGGTGCAGAAAAATCTGCTGCCAATAACTCAACGTCAACCCTTAGAGCACAGACTGAATGAAGTTTAATGAAAACATACATCCAGGGGTGAACCTAGCCTCTCTGCTGCCTGAGGCAAACTGCAAAATGGCGCCCCCCCCTTATGTAGTAAAATCAGCACAAATAAGTCTTAACAGGACCATATCTGACAACCTCAGCTCATCCACATAGGGTAACAAACACCAACTCCCACTTCCTTACGGCTTTCAGATCTAGCTGGTTCACATAGCTTATCTACTTCTGACAGTCTGATGGAGGGAAGCTGTGAACAGTGACAGAACTGTGCAGCAGCAGCATGTGGGGCCAGTAGGGAGACTGGGCACCGCCTCTGCACCTCAGTAAGTAACAGTCACCTGCCTGGCACGCCGCATATTAGGTTGTTGTGACACTGCCAGGGGCTTGCAAATTTTGGCCTGGGGGACAAGCACACAGCAGAGGCCCATGAGTAGTGGCCCATCCTTAAAGGGGTTGTCGGATCTTAAGCTACATGTCTACAGTCACTATGTCTGAATTCTCATATCGTGCGCACTGAGCGCTGTGAACATTCTCTGGTGTCGGGAACAGGTGGTCTTGTGACCGCAAGCATGTATATATATTATATATTATATATATATATTCCCAGCCACATTCCGACTAGACTGTTTTTGGCCTTGTTCAATACAGTTGCATTAGGCCATGCAAGTCTAGTCAGCATGTGACCGCATGTATGCAAATCACAAACTTGCAGCCACACACCCGCCAAATAACCACAGAACTGCGAGCAATGTGAGACGCACAAGTCTGCAGCCACATAGAATGACACAGAGTGAATGCTCCAATGACTGAAACACGTACAGCCCCACTGTATAATGACACACACATGCACAGCCCCACTGTATGACACACACAGCCCCACTGTATGACACACACGCAGCTCACACACAGCTTACACACGCATCACACACATGCAGTTCACACACACGCAGCTCACACACACACGCAGCTCACACATGCATCTCACACACACATCACACACACACACGCAGCAACACACATGCAGCTCACACTCGTGCATCACACACACGCAGCATCACACACATGCAGCATCACACACATGCAGCATCGCACACATGCAGCATCGCACACGTGCAGCATCGCACACATGCAGCTCTCACACACAGCTATCACGCACACACAGCTATCACACACACGCAGCTATCCCACACACGAAGCTCACACACACACGAAGCTCACACACGTGCAGCATCACACACACAAGCATCACACACGCAGAATCACACACACATGTGCAGCAACACACACAAGCATCACACATGCAGCATCACACACAGCTCACACACACAAGCAGCATCACACACATCAGATACTTCATACACACATCACACACTCTCCTCTGTGGTGCAGGGGTGGCTGATGTCCATGTGCAGCTCTTTGGTTTCTCCTGCTCACAGCTCTGCACTGTCCAGGCACCTCCCCCGGTCTCTCCTCTGCCAGGATAGCAGATAAGAGCAGGAGGAGCTAGGGCTTCTCTCTCCCTAGGAGCTCTGCGCGTACACACAGGCTGGTATGCTGACCTTTCATCTTGATTGCTGCTGGCTGCGCTGTCTGCCTCAGAGTGGCAGTGCCGCACAAGAGCCTGCTCATCACATACTGCTGCAGCCTGCATGTCGGGGAGGCTGGCGGGATGACGCGACCACACACTACAGGTGCGCTATATATTATAATCACTGCCAGTCCTCCAGCGGCCCTGTGCAGCTGCTTAGGCACGGGCCCAGGGGGCATATGCATTCCTGCCACCCGGCCCAGCCCGCCCCTGGACACTGCACTGTCAGCCAGTTTCAGAGCAGGGATTACAGGGAGAGTCGGCACCACGTGTCATGACTGCTGCTCTGCTGCCCCCTGTCTTTAAGGATGCTCCGCCGCCTGAGGCAAAGTATTCAACTTGCCTCATGATAGCAGTGCCACTGCCTGTGTGGCCCATATACAAATAAAAGCAAAAACAAACCTTAAACCTTAATCAGGTTCCTCACATCATGTTCTCATACATTTCATGTAGTTAATAGCCCTCTGTGTCTGTACTGTTACATACTTAGGCTGTTAACTGGTTCATGCAGCTTTACATGAACACCCGATCCTTACACTATGGCTGGTCCGAACAACGAAAGCAATTGTTACCATCCACCTCTCGTGTCTCCCTTTTTCCTATAGTTCATAAGCTTGAGAGCAGGGCCCTCACTCCTCTTGGTATCTATTTCAAACTGTGATTTTTGTTATGCTGTAATGTCTATTGTCTGTACAAATCCACTCTATAATTTGTAAAGCGCCGCGGAATATGTTGGCGCTATATAAATAAAATTATTATTATTATTATTATTATTATTATTATTATTATTATTATACCTCTTTGTTGGCTATAAAAGGGGCAAAATCTGGACACTGCTTTCTATGGGATTTGCACAGTGCATTAATATTTTCTAAGGGGCAAGTTTACCATATAAAAAGCACAGGAGGCATTATTGCTATATAAGGGGCACAGTGTCTGGCACTACTATGTGGGGCAGTAAGAGGAGCCCTGTTTTTGTGACAAACAGCAGGTGCAGTAACACAGATGGCAGCAGTGGTTCAGTAGTGGAGTATCAGCAGGATGAGGTGTTTGAACAAGTTTGGAATAGATGGGGACAGTGCTGAAAATGTCAGAAGTCAGGTGTACTCTCTGCAGACTAGTTGTGCCTGGAAGAAGTTGTCATGTCGGTCTGGGTCAGATGGAAAAGATGGGAAAAATTAACAACTCCATCAGAAACAATGTCATTTGTAAGTTATTATATATAACTGTACTGTAATCACTTGTATGCTCTGCTGGACTGATATCTACCACTATATGGTCACTGTGAAGAATATTGGAGACATTCCATGTCAATCATCTGTATACTATTGGACATGGAATTACAAAAAATCCTTCAGCACACGCTGTGGTAACATGATGCCTGACCAGCTTCAACAAAGGATTCACACTCCCCTAGCTAGCTAGTATGCAACTTTCTACAGGAAGACCCCCCTGTGAATCCAAGCCATGTGGCCTGAGTCCTTTGCTCAGCCAGCTAGGATTTCATAAAGGAGTTATGGAAATACTATATGTCCTTGCTGTATTTCGCATATATATTTCCGAGATCCCCAGACCAGGACAAGTGCCTGTCTGGATCTCGAGTCATTCTAACATGCACAGGAAGGGAAATACATAGAACAGCCACTAGCAGCTAGGTAGAAAAATTGTGTTTAGTCTCTATGAGTAGCAGAGGCCCAGGCGGATCCGATGGAGCCAGAACTGCTGCCCTAGGACCACCCATAAGGAGTTATGATCTTTCATAAATTTTGGGAGATTTATCTCCAAACCTCCAGGGGAGGAGATTTAGGTTTAGCCCAGAGGGCAGGAGGGGAGTGACCCAGAGGGTTAAGTCAGGGCCGTATTTAGAGTTTCTCCTGCCCTAGGCACTTTTAGTGCTGCCTCCCCCATTGGTGAGTATGACACTATCGGCAGTGACTTTGGCAAGAATCGCTGTTGTGAAAATAGCCTTTTGCAGCAGATCGGGCAGTTTTTTCGCATCTGCCGCGTAACGGATCACTTACAACGGATCACTTACGGCAACACTGCGTTTGGCTTCATTCATTCCCTATGGGATTTGTGGCACTTGCTGTGATCTGGCAAATGCGGTACCATACCTCCTGAAGGGAAAGAGGCATAAAGGTTGCGGCGCACGTAGTGCGCCGCGGCAAATTTTAGGCCACGCCTCTGACCACACCCATTTCACAACTAGTCACACCCATATCCAAGTCCCAACCACACCCATTTAGCACTGCTGATCACAACTGTTTCATATACAATAATTATAACCAAAAAAATATGGCCACACATGATGCTCCATACTGTATAATGGCCACACAGTGCTCCATACTGTATAATGACCGCACATGATGCTCCATACTGTATAATGACCGCACATGATGCTCCATACTGTATAATGACCGCACATGATGCTCCATACTGTATAATGACCGCACATGATGCTCCATACTGTATAATGACCGCACATGATGCTCCATACTGTATAATGACCGCACATGATGCTCCATAGTGTATAATGGCCACAAATGATGTTTAATACTGTATAATGACCACACATGATGCTCCATACTGTATAATGACCGCACATGATGCTCCATACTGTATAATGACCGCACATGATGCTCCATACTGTATAATGACCGCACATGATGCTCCATACTGTATAATGACCCCACATGATGCTCCATACTGTATAATGACCCCATATGATGCTCAATAGTGTATAATGCCCCCCTCCCATCTTGTATGCATGGCTCATCTTCCTCCCATCCCATATGCATGGCTCATATCCCCCCGCGTATGCATGGCTCATAATTCCCCCCCCATATGCATGGCTCATAATTCCCCCCCACCTCCTGTATGCATGGCTCATAATTCCCCCCCTGTATGCATGGCTCATATCCACCCCCCCGCCCCCTGTATGCATGGCTCATATCCCCCCCACCTCTTGTATGCATGACTCATATTCCCCCCTATGCATGGCTCATCTCTCCACCCCCCCTCCCCTGTATGCATGGCTCATATCCCCCTATGCATGGCTCATAATTCCCCCCCACCTCCTGTATGCATGGCTCATAATTCCTCCCTGTATGCATGGCTGATATCCACCCCCCCCCCCGTATGCATACCTCATATCCCCCTATGCATGGCTCATAATTCCCCCCCCTGTATGCATGGCTCATATCCGCCCCCCTGTATGCATGGCTCATATCCCCCTATGCATGGCTCATAATTCCCCCCCACCTCCTGTATGCATGGCTCATAATTCTCCCCCCCCTGTATGCATGGCTCATATCCGCCCCCCTGGCTGTATGCATGGCTCATAACCCCCCCACCTCTTGTATGCATGACTCATATTCCCCCTATGCATGGCTCATCTCTCCCCCCCCAAACCCCCCCCGTATGCATGGCTCAGCACTCCCCCCTCATGCATGGTTCATCACTCCCCCCTCCCCCCCCATGCATGGCTCATCACTCCCCCCTCCCCCCATGCATGGCTCATCATTCCCCCCCCCATGCATGGCTCATCACTCCCCCCTCACCCCCCCATGAATGGCTCATCACTCCCCCCTCCCCCCCATGAATGGCTCATCACTCCCCCCTCCCCCCCCATGAATGGCTCATCACTCCCCCCTCCCCCCCCATGCATGGCTCATCACTCCCCCCTCCCCCCCCATGCATGGCTCATCACTCCCCCCCATGCATGGCTCATCACTCCACCACCCCCCTCCGCTCCCCGCTCCTTCTCCCATGGCACGGGCGGCTTACCGTCCTCCTTCAATCCCCCCTGTCCTCTGTCCCTCATACTCACCTGTCAGCTGTCTCACACCAAGCGGGCGCGCCGACTGCGACATCCCTCCGGCTCTCTGTCCCGACTCCCGGCGCACAGGCGCAGGCTCGCAGCTCCTTCTTCCTGTGTGAGCGGTCACGTGATACCGCTCTCATTAAGGCTCATGAATATGCGCATATTCATGAGCCTTAATGAGCAGCACCACGTGACCGCTCACTCAGGACGCGCTACAGAAGCTGAGACCAGGCATCGCTGGAGCAAGGTGAGTATCGTCTTCAAGGAGGGCGGGGGGAGGCGGGGGGGCGGCGGTCGGAGGGTGGGTGGGAGGCTGGTCCCGGGGGGGGGCTGGGGGGGCGGGGGTTGGGGCGGTCGGGAGGTGGGGAAAAAAAAACAAAAACAAAAACACCTTGCTCGCTTGCTCAGGTGCCGCCCCCCGCATCGTCCCCGCCCTAGGCACGTGCCCTCGAGTGCCTAGTGGCAAATATGGCCCTGGGTTAAGTGTTTGTGTACAGCATTTCCTGTTGCTTTTTGTATGGGAGGTTGCAATGACACATCGTGTGAAGGCAAGTCACACCCAGAGGGGACCTCAAGCCTCCCATGAGGCAGTCCCTTCCCACAATCCAGGTCTTTCATCTAACTGGTAACTGACTATATGATCAACTTATACCTTTTGTCCTACCATTATTGTATTTGCATATCTGGCCATTGTATATGTATAACCATTGTGTATATATAGTGTATTGCATAGTGTGCCCTTAGGGTGATTAAATATATAATTTAACCTTGGGCTGTTCTTTTACCTCGATCCACAAATCTACATGTCCAATTATCGGCGCAATCTCACATGATACTGGGGCGGGTTTCTGGCCCGATAAAGCCCTGTTAACAGACCAGGCATATATCGAAGGAGGAACCGATGGCACTCCTACCGGGCTGATAAGGTTCTGTTTCACTAATGCTAGTGAAAGGAGCCTCTCAGCCTGTCAGGGTTTGACAGCTGCATTTAACTAGTTAACAGCCGCAGGTGGATCGCAATTCCACCCACGGCTCTTAGAAGCACATGGCAGCTGTCCAAAAGAGAGCCCACATCAAAGGGAGGGAGTCCGACATCGGCGTACTATTATGCCTGATGTCAGAAAGGGGTTAATGATTCTATATCTAACTTGGAAATTGCACTCCCTTTTAAGACTGATGACTAAAATTCACCACTTTTTCTATTTTTGCTGGTATTCCTTGGTGAAAAAGATAACAATTCTAGTGAAAGTGGTTAGAAGGGTGTTAGAGGTCCTGTTACATAAATCTCAAACCCATTCCTGTGTTTTGGGCAGGGGTGCACTATTGGCTTCTTCTGCCTAGGGCACTAACATGCCTTGTCCTGGCCGATTGGCTGTACACTCTAAAAGACTAATAATTATTCTCACAATTATCTATACAAGTTTTTCCAGCTTCCAAAAAATCAAGGTAACATCAATTTTTATTTTAATAGGGAAAAAATGCCTTATTTTTAAGTACTGTCCAGGAATTTGTGGATGGTTGGCAACCCTGTTCACGGGCTGGAACAGTTGGGCATCATTTTAGCTCTTTAGTATATCATAAAGTAATAGTATGGGTTACCTAGGTATTCTGGAATTTGAAGGTCTAGATTGGGGAAACATCACTGACCTTTGCTAATTGTATTCGCACATTTGGAATAATTAATATGCAATGATATGAAGTTATGGTTACACAGTATCAGGCCTAACCTTGAAAATGTTTAATCATATGAAAAAAAAACAATATTGAATATTGAGGCCTCGCTTCTAGGGAACGGAAACATTTCTCAAGTGTGTCACCTGCACTCTGCTGGAGGTTCAAAAATGTACCAGAGTCTAAACATTTTGTGTTTGTCCTGTGTTAAGTCACCATCTAGTGGAATAATTTGGGTACTGCATGTCTATTCTGTATAATGTACATTAATGTCTGAAGGAGTTGTATACCATATTATTATTATTATTATTATTTATTTATATAGCACCATTGATTCCATGGTGCTGTACATGAGAAGGGGTTACATCAAAATACAAATATCACTTACAGTAAACAAAACTAACAATGACAGCCTGGTACAGAGGGAAGAGGACCCTGCTATATGCAAATTGTCTCTTCAGAGAGGAAGAGGACTTGAACTCTTGTGCCACATATTAGAAGTAGCAATCCTAAAAGTCAATGTTGACCCCACAACGAGCCTATCCATAAGACTTAGGGTAAAAGTCAAACAAGAATTTCAATTTATAGACATGTGTTTCGAGGTGTTGCCCCTCCTCAGTGCAAAGCATGAGGAATAATTTGAATATATGAGAGGCCTCTGACTGGGATCTAAGGGGTAATTTTTCTCCTAGTGGAGAGTGACATGCCTGACATGCTAGTGTAAGTAGGCTTATAGGACATGCAATGACCCTCTGGGAAATTAAATATGCTATTGCCTCTTCAGAGAGGAAGAGGACTTGATCTTTTGTGCCACTTTTTGGAAGTAGCAATTCTAAAAGTCAATATCAACCCTTTAACAAGCCTTACCACATGACTTAGGATAAAAGTCAAACCAGAAGCTCAATTTGCAGACATCTGTTTCTGGGTGTTGCCCCACCTCAGTGCCAAGCATGGAAGCTGAACTCCAATAAGAATTTTATTAAGTAACTCTACATACTAAGCCAAGTTATACTTAAGCAGGTGTTATGAAGACACTGTTGCTGAATACAATCTACAATAGATGGTATAATGTGTGCAGTATGGCAATGGGCGAAAAGAAATATTTGTCTTTGTTCTCATAGTTTGGAAAGAGACATTTATTATGAGATGCAAGCACAAATGTTATTATTGTATGGCATAAAGGAATCACTGTGTTGAGGGTTCACTGTGAATATATATATGGAAGTCCTGTATGTGGTGCAATCTGACCAGGCTTGGTTTACCTGCCCTAAAACACTTTCAAATGCACTGTGGCAGTGAGCTTAGGTGGAATGAAAGATAATCGGCAAGGTGAGTATAATTTTATTCAATAACTTTTCGCTGCATAGGAATCCAGCAAAATGGCATCCAACTAAAAGTTTTCCGGTTTTGCCCAAGCAAATCACAAAAAAAATAGATTGGGCGTGATGCCAGTGGAGGTGGATCCACTGTGCCAGTGGCCGGGCTTACCCTGGAGGTGCGTGACTAAGTGTCTATCTGGTCTTCACTATGACCTGTGATGGTGAGGTTAGGCTTGGGCCGTTAGGGTAGTCACCAGGTGCCACTCCAGGGCAGTGCCTGGACATGCAGCAGCTGACAAATGGTTCAAGGCAGGGATACAAGTTACAGAGGACACAGGCAGAGACCTAGTCAGACAGTCCAAAGTTGAGGAGGCAACACAGGATCAGAATTCAAACTCAGGATCAGAAGCAGAGAGGTCAAGCAAAATGAAGAAACTAGCCAGGTTGGTAACAGGAGAGTCAACACTATAATGCACTTAACAGAATTCTAGGAGACAAACTGCACTAGGGACCTAAGTTCAGGCACGTAGTTGAGGGCGGAGCTGCCTAATATATCCCCTGGTGACAAGGAACAGACCAGGAAGTTAAACTCTGGAGGACACACAGGGGTTAAAATCCTGCAAGGTCTGGCCGCACCTCCACATAGACAGTTGGAGATTCTCAGTAAGACAAGGATTCATCATGCTGAGAATTTTTCAAGAGGGAGTTCAGACTGATGGCCTGAGACTGAAAGGGGAAGAGATGTAAGCGTAGTGAGTAGAAAGGTGTTAAGAAGGTGTGCGAGTTACCAGCATGACAGTACCCCCACCCTCACACCCTTACGTTCCCTCATTTTTTGGCCAGACCAACGGAGAAACGTTTCTGAGATGATAGGGGTGCAAATGTTCTCCACAGGCTCCCAAGACCTCTCCTCAGGACCAAAATCCTACCAATCAGCCAAATAGAATGTATTTTATTAGAATTCAGATTGTCCTTAACTTTGAACATATCCAAGGTACCCTTTGGGAGAAAAGTAGAGGCAGGAGTAAGAGATTTAGAATAAAATTCAGGACCACCGGTTTCAGGAGTGAGACGTGGAATTAATTTGGAATCCTTCGATTCACTGAGACCTGAAAACAGTATTAATTTGCCTGAGGATTTTCAATGGCCCAAAGTACCAGGTTGCAAATTTATAGGAGGGTACATTCAGGCAGATGTTCCGGGAAGATAACCAGACTTTGTCTCAAGGTTGGTAATGAGGTGGCAAAGTTCTCTTCTTGTCTGCATTCAACTTCACACAAGACACGACCTTAAGGAGAAAGCCCCGAGTTTGCTGCAAGATCTGTTAGAACTTGCCATATGAGGAATCCACTGCTGGTGCCTCAGAGGATGCAGACATAGGAGAGGGCACTTGAGGATGCTGAGAGCATGCAACAAAAAATGGAGATGCTCTGGAAGACTCCCCAATGTGGTTGTTGTAGGAAAATTCCAGCTAGGAAAGTAACTGCACCCAATTACCCTGACAGACAGAGATAAACTGGAGTAGGTAGTACAGTACTCAAGAACGTGGTTGACCTGTTCCAATTGCCCATTGGGGTGAGGATGCTAAATGGAGGAGAAATCCAGCTGAACATTCAGCAGCTTGCAAAGAATTCTCCAAAATTTAGATGGTAACTAAACTTCTCAATCCGAGACAATGTGGAGAGGAAGACCATGGAAACTAAACACTTTGTGGTTATCTTGGGAGCTAAGGGAAGAAAGACCAACCAGAGGAATAAATTGAGCCGTCCTGGAGAATCGGTCCACCATGACCCAGATGGTGTTGTAACACTCAGAGTGAGGAAGGTCTGATTTTATGGATAGGTGATAAGCGTCTCATTTGTTCCTAGTATCCAGAAGCAGGATTGCTATTCATATTCCATATATTTGACATGCTTAAGCACTACAAGAGTGCAACTTCTTTTGTTTATTGTATATGGAGGTAGCTGCTCCTAGTTTGCACCTGTTCACACTAGCTTGGAAGTGCCAGTCAGTCTTTTGTCAAAAGATTGAGACAAAGCATCTGCTTTAACATTTTTTTTCACAGGACGGAAGTGCAACTCAAAGTCAAAACAGGCGAACAAGAGTGCCAACCTGGCTTGACCAGGATTTAACCATTGGTTGGTCTGAAGAAAGGTCAAATTGTTATGGTTTGGGCATATTATTACAGGAGTGCTGCGCCTTCCAGTAGATGTCACCATTCTTCAAGCGTCATCTTAACGGCCGGTAGTTTGCTGCAAATTTCACCCATACTAATGAGTGGAGAAAAATTTACAACAAAAAAGCAAGCAAAAACATAGCTAAAATGCACGTTCTTCCTCCCAAGAGATGCAGAAATGGTGCAGAAGCTTCTGCACCAAACTCTTAATGTGTGCACATGCCCTAAGGCTAAATAAACCCCCACAATGAGTATTTAGTGAGTTTTTGATGTTGCAGTTTTTCTGCACCATTTTTGCACCCTAACACATAGCTTTTTTTTCTGCAGACAAAACCTGATCTTTTGGTACTGAAAAAAAAAGCTAAAGCCAAAACATTGGTTTTGCTGTTTTTCATTTCTTGCTGTGTTTTTATGCTGTGTTTTTCTGGATATCAAAGTTTAGCTTTCCTTCCACCTTGCAAGCATGAACAAACAAACAAACAAGGTGTTAGGCCACCAATGCAAGATGTATGAGAAACCATAAAACATTTTTTTATATAAAAACTGCGTTGGGAAGTTGAATTGGTAGGGCATTGCTTACTTAACACATTGGTAGGGCTTTGAGTTGATACGGCTATAGCGTGGTGCAGACGAGGCACTGGTCTTCTCCTGTCTCGCCCCGGCGCACTACATGTAACAGTGGGTACTCGCTGG
This sequence comes from Ranitomeya variabilis, assembly GCF_051348905.1. Taxonomy (NCBI): domain Eukaryota; kingdom Metazoa; phylum Chordata; class Amphibia; order Anura; family Dendrobatidae; genus Ranitomeya; species Ranitomeya variabilis. The sequence continues at coordinate 67,855,147 of NC_135239.1, read as the reverse complement.
GTGTTGGCACTGTGAGAGCCTTGTGGCTGTGCAGGCCGCCTGTGGCCAATGCTGTTGGCCGGCCAGGACCATACGTTTTAGAGTTCAATAAAGGAGACTCCCATTCTAAAACATAGTCTCTACTGCAGGTATAAGGTTTTATGGATGTTTGCTTCACACGCATTGTTTCCTTCCAAGTAGTCTACTCCAGGGCTGGTCAAGCACACTGTTTCACCCTGCTTCATCACAGCCCAGCTTGTCACCCAATCCTGATCAGCAGGTCGCTCTACCTGCTCAGTGGTTCCACGTCCTATTTCTTCCACTACTGGTGCCCTGGATCTACCGCTCGGGACCCTCACTAGTCCTGCAAACACAGTCCTGTTTAAGTCCGTTACCTTTGGCATTTAGCAAGCTCAGAGTTTCTCATGACATGTTGTCCTGTCCAAGACCCCCTTTTAGGTGGAAGGCCACTCTGTCACTTCAGTCATTTCCAGGTTGCGCTACTCCCTCTCCCCCTTAGTTTAGTTATTAGAAATTCACCCAATGGCAGCACTGATCACAGACTCTTCCTACGGCAACTTGAATTTTCCCTATCTATCTACAGGAATAAGTCACTTGCCCTAACACTAATCCCCTCCCAGTATTGTCTAGTCCCAAACATTAACATTATCTTATCCTATTTTCACTATCTAACTACAGTCACTATATTAACTAAATATCTTATGTCATAAGACCTAAACTATGACTTATCCTGTGCTATATACTTGTGCATTACCTCTACATTGTACATTATAACACAATTCACATGACGCAATATATATAAAGATGCAAGACTAGTGTTGAGCATTCCGATACCGCAAGTATCGGGTATCGGCCGATATTTTGCTGTATCGGAATTCCAATACCGAGATCCGATACTTTTGTGATATCGGGAATCGGTATCGGGATCGATATTAATGTGTAAAATAAAGAATAAAAATAAAAAATATTGAAATACTCACCTCTCCGACGCAGCCTGGACCTTACCGATGTAACCGCCAGCTTCCGTTCCTAAGAATGAGCGCTTGAAAGTCCTTAGATGACGTCGCGGCCTGTGATTGGTCGCGTGAGCATTGACATTCCTGCAATGTCCGGAGTCTAAAGCTCGAAAAAGGTGTTATGGAGAACACCTTAACCCCTTCCATACAGTGAAGAATGTGTGGCACCCCAGGAGTCCGGTTGCCACAATGGCATTGCCCTCCTCACGGGGGGGTGATGTCATGCCTGGAGGTAAGAAGGGATCCACTTGGCAGGTAATACAACATACAAACACCTTCCTAACTCCAGACCAGAAGGGGGAGCTCTAAACCCAGTTTCAGGGTAGCTTCCCCATAAATTCTGGTCTGGAGAAGGGGTTAGTGAGTTGAGTGTGAGACACTGAAGTTAAAGGAAGGACGTGAGGAGAGAGACTGGGGTCTGGAGCTGCGATTGGGCTCACCCCAAAATAAAGCGCAATGAGACCGGAGTCCGTGGTGGTGAGAGGATTGCATACCCAGCCACCGAATCCGGAGGGCAGGAGATTCCAAGTCTCCTGACCCCAACTAACACCCGGCAACACAGCAGATCAGGAGCCTGGGGCTGCCAATGAGAAGGCAGTGCCCATGACAGGCTCAGGCTGTCAGCCATACGGTTTGGGAGTACAGACACTGAGAGGACTTATGCAGAGCTTCAGGCAGCAAGGGTCAGAGTACAAAGCGCAGAAGGAAGGCCTCCGAACCCACCTGGCTAAATGGATCCCAAGCTGTTTCCAGGCTGCCTGGACCTCAACACCACCTGCTACCTGTACCCTGGACTGCACTTGTATTCCATTAGTAATTAGTAAAAGGTAAAGGAAACTGCTACCCTTGTGTTCCTCAATCATTACCTGCACTCTCAGTCCTGCATCCCATTGTTTACCATCCCTTACCAACTGTACCAGGTAGCCCTGGGGCCCCGCTCTACCTGAGGAGAGCCAAACCATCTAAGCTGCATTAACATCAGCCACAGTGGTCCCTTTAAGCAGCGTCGGCCATCCCGGACGAACACCACAGGTGGCCTCACGAATCATCCGTTAAAGACTTTATTTCCACTTTCATCCACTTCTGCTTTAACTGGACACCCAGGGCCACCATAACAATTATGTAACAGCAATGTATAAACACAGGAGAATTTTTACTTAATCGATCCCATTTGGAACATTTTTCTGTTTTGTGTGGAAAAAAACTAATATTTACTTGTGTGACAAACCCTTTAGAACACACAGCTTACACCATGAGGCCCATAGTGATAGGAGATTAACAAATAGTTGTCTAGATATACCTACTATGATTGGTATGAGAGCAGTAATGTATATTTGTTAATACCGCAAATTCCTTCTAATATGAGACATAATCAATATTTATATATTTGATTACAAACATTATAGAACGCTCCCTTTAGCCTCCCCAGGCAGTTTCTATATTTCAGACATCTGACATGGATATTGATAAAAACCTGAAAATCTTGTAGGAGCCCTGATAAAGTAAGCTTCTGAGCGATTTATCTTCTGTGCTGCGCTCCCATCGATTGCCAGTAAAGAAATCAGGCTGTAAAAGTAGTAGACTCTAACTTTGTAGAATTAACAACTGAGAAATTGTGAGACGTGATATACTTTGCAGGGTATGAAGCATGCAGAGGAAATTATTTCAAATACAAAGAATAGCTCCAACTTAAAGGGGTTGTATCATCTTACTTAATAAGTAAAATTGCCATTTTAAAAAATCCTCTTCGTTTTCAAGAATTAAAGTATTATTAATTCAATAGTTTACAGCTCATTGCAAAAGGTTACTGGCAGTCTATGAAAGATGGTCTGTTCCATAGGCAAATTCCTAGTCAAAATTGGGCATTTGCAAGCTCTTTGCTATATAGCTTGAAAGTACTGCTCTGAAGCTGGCAAGACCCTTTGTCAGTCGCCTTTGCTGGGGAATGCTGGGGAGCATAATCAGGAGCAGCAGGAGTATATTATATAGTAGTACTGAGTAGTGTAGCTGTGAATCCGGCTTTTAAATTAAATAAGTTACTTGATGAAGTTAAGTATAAGGGTATGTTTCCACATTCAGGAAACGCTGCTTGTTTGACGCTGCATTGAGCCGCAGCGTCAAACACTCAGGGTCCAGATGTTACAGCATAGTGGAGGGGATTTCATGAAATCCCGTCTCCACTATGCATTAAAAGACGCATGCGGCAGACCCGCGAAAACTGACATGCAGCGCGTCTTTTAAGAACGCAGCATGTCCTTACATTGCAGAAACAACGCAAGGACAACGCAGGTGACCTGCCAGTGACCTCAGGTGCAGATTTGGTCAGGATTTTACCTACATAAAATCCTGACCAAATCCTGATGCAATCCCTAAGGGTATGTGCACAGGTTGCTGATTTTCATGCATTACCTCAGCGTTTTTGGATGCGCAGAATTGCCTCAAATGTGCAGTACAGAGTGCACACAATGTTAATGAATGAAAAATGCAAAAACACTGTGCACACGCTGAGGAAAATTCTGTGTGGAATCGCAGCGTTTTATTTTCCGCAGCATGTCAATTCTTTTTGCGGTTCCGCAGTAGTGGTTTCCATTCTGGCATATGAAAAAAAATCTCCCTCGCCCTCTCTCTCCTTCAGAAGCACAAGAGACAAAGATCACAACAAATCCGCACAGCAAAACCGCAGTAGAATCCGCAGAAAAAACGCAAGAAATTCACATCAATTCCGCTGGACATCCGCAAGTGTTTTACCCTGCGTTTTCTGCCAAGAGATGCGGATTCTCTGCAGAAAAATCCACAGGCTAATCCGCAACGTGTGCACATACCCTAAATCTGTTTTTCTTCCGGTGTCAATTCCTCTTTACACTTAGGGTACCGTCTCACATAACGATTTACCAACGATCACGACCAGCGATACGACCTGGCCGTGATCGTTGGTAAGTGGTTGTGTGGTCGCTGGAGAGCTGTCACACAGACCGCTCTCCAGTGACCAACGATGCCGAAGTCCCCGGGTAACCAGGGTAAACATTGGGTTACTAAGTGCAGGGCCGCGCTTAGTAACCCGATGTTTACCGTAGTTACCAGCGTAAAAGTAAAAAAAACCAAACAGTACATATTTACATTCCGGTGTCTGTCCCCCGGCGTTCTGCTTCTCTGCACTGTGTAAGCACCATAGCCGGAAAGCAGAGCGGTGACGTCACCGCGTCACCGCTGTGCTCGCTTTCCGGCCGGCCGGCGCTCACAGTGCAGGGACGCAGAACGCCGGGGGACAGACACCGGAATGTAAATATGTACTGTTTGTTTTTTTTTACTTTTACGCTGGTAACTACGGTAAACATCGGGTTACTAAGCGCGGCCCTGCGCTTAGTTACCCGATGTTTACCCTGGTTACAAGCGAACGCATCGCTGGATCGCTGTCACACACAACGATCCAGCGATGACAGCGGGAGATCTAGCGACGAAAGAAAGTTCCAAACGATCTGCTACGACGTACGATTCTCAGCGGGGTCCCTGATCGCAGTAGCGTGTCAGACACTGCGATATCGTATGGATATCGCTGGAACATCACGGATTGTACCGTCGTAGCGACAAAAGTGCCACTGTGAGACGGTACCCTTAGACTCCATACAGAGTGAACCCTCTAAACACAGACGCAAATCATGCTCATTAAAAATAGAACCACTAAATGAATACAGACTGGAGATCAGACTCTGTGAATAAACACTGACACCAAAACCGTCTAAACTTATACAGACCGACCCCGGAATCTGCATGAGTATACCTCCCCTTGTGACTGCATTTTGAAGACTTTTTTGACTCCTAAAGACCATGTCTTGATATGTCTTGAGACTAGATACCTCTTTTGGGAGTCCACAATGTCTCCTTTTCTATAGCGTGTTCCTAGTGGTTTGTCCAGATTAAAATTTTCAACAAATAAAAGCCTCTTTTCTTTTAAGTGCAGAATGACCTTCACATCAGAAAACTATAGAAAATAAGCTACAATGCATTTCATGTTGAAGTTGAGGCGTCAAGAAGCAGTCAGTCTTCAATCAAAGGGAAAAAATATTCTCTTTTCATCTTCATAATGACAGGCACAAAGTTCAGTCTCTGAAGTAAGCCATGTATGATGGGCCGGGTGACAACGCGATGATATTCGCTCCATGTTTGGCATACATGCAATATGGACAAAAGATTGACAAATTTCATTTACACATAGTTGTAAATTTTAGAAAAGAGTGAATCATCTTTTTTTCGACAATCAGTTACAAAAACTCCTGTTTGAACAGGCTATCCTTTTACGACAAGTACAATGTTTTTAATTCAAGACATATTTTATGATTTCTTGTTTCAGTATATGTTTTCTTCCTCTCATATGCAATCTCTTCACAAATAAAATATTGATGAGCCTGATACAGAAAATAGTCAATAAAGCTATTATAATCCATAATTTGCCAATATTCTTTATTACTTGGCTTTGACCCACAATTTTGATTGAAATTCTTCACGCTCTGTAACAAGGTAGATCCCCCTCTCATATTCATAGGGGTCCCATATACGCATTTTATATCTTTTCTTTATCTATTCTAAATGTAGCTTTTATTCTGCCTACATTTTTCTTTTACTCAAATCACCTGTGAAGATGGATATTTTGCTTGGAATATGGATTTCCATGCCAGTTGGTGAAGATGCCGGGGAGAGTGAGGGCAATGGGTGAGTGCCAAAACTTTCCAGGAAAGACCCATGTAGAAAACCCCAGTGAGAGACAAAATGATATATTACAGTGTGTGGGAACACATTGAAGTATCTGATGATGAAGATGACACTCATCTCAATAACGATACATCCAGTTTTGATAGAACATCCAATGGCGACACCAGGCCTACGAAGAAAAGATGGAGCAGTTTGAGAAAAGAGAAGGAAGAACTTTAGAAAGGGATGGATGAATACAAAAAGAAGCTTACCAAATATCAGAAGAAACTGAAAGAATTTCAGAATCAGGATAATTCGAAGGGGGACTCCAAGAAACTGAAGAAGGATGTTGAGCTACTGAAGAAAGAGGAAAATAACTTGATGAAGAAGGAAGACATACTGAAGAAGAAAGAGAAGTCTATGCAATGGAACATGGACACATTGTTTTCAACATTAAAGGGAACTTGTCACCAAAAAAAGCATGCTATTAACCTGTAGATATGGGGTTAATCTCCATGTTAATAGCATTATTAACCTGCCCGGCGCCTGTACCTAGCCGAACGAAATGAACTTTATTCTTCCCCCGGCAGCATTCAGGTTCATCCATCACTCTAAGTATACAGAGCGGCTGCAATAGGTCTGTCAGTCAGGGCCAGGGGCATGGTTACTGAATCTGCTCCGGCACCGCCCCTGTGACTAAACACCGAACGCTTCCAAAGGTTATAAAGTTAATTTTATCCCGGCAGCGTTTGGCTAAGTGTGAGCACTGGGCAGGTTCACAATGATGTTAACCTGCAGATTAACCCCATATCTGCAGGTTAAAAACGTTTTTTTCTGGTGACAGGTTCCCTTTAAATCATAAGTAAATGTGGAAATAGAGATGCAAAAGGAACAAAAGCACCACATCTTTGTAGCAAAGAATCTCAAACAAAACAAACATTTTAGCATGCTGTACCTCTGGGACAACAGTCAGTAGTACATGTCTGATAACCAACACCTGGTGTAAGAGGAGATCATCAATTTATCGGTAATCTGGAACATTGACCTGGATGTGGAATAAAAACAAGCCCTGATGGGAACAAGTCGCCCACCAGGTTGTCGTCATGCTGCTTATTCTGGAGCTGGACAAAAGACTAATGGTGGATCCCAGAGTGTGCTCCATCCAGTTCTTTACCAAGATAAAGACCGCCGACCGGCAGTATCAGGACACTTTAAATAATGATTAGGAAGCTTTTGAGAGAGAGCCAAAATCCAAAGAGAAAAAGTTTTAAAAGAATTCGAGGAAGATGAGCAGAAGAGACTGGGACACAGGTGGCTAGATCCAGTCGAGGTTTATTAGACTCTTCCATCTCAGTTACAGAAATACTTTGATACAAAAGACATTCAGACACTGCAGGACATAATCAGCAAAATGGACCCAAATGAAGACAAGATTTATATGAAGCAGTGCATAAACTCTGGAGCGTGGTTCCCAAACTCTAAAGGAGATGCTCATGGCGCCAAAGAGTAGTAGGATCTCTTCTGGGGTACCTTACCAATTTGACCCAAAAGAGATGCAGCAAATGCTATTAATCTTTGTGCAAAGTATAAAATCAATGAAGGCAGCAAATTATGGATTATAATAACTGTATTGATTATTTGGTTTATCAAGCCCAAGTGTCCTCACTGACTATAATGAGCTCCATGAACTTTGATTCTCTTCATATTTCACACCTAATTTCTTGTCCACAGTCATGTTGTCTCCTTACGCTTCTCTCTACCCTCCAATTGTCTCCTCTGCTATCAAGCAGATTGAACATTTTGAAACTGAAATTTGCCAGTTTCGAGGAATTTTTTACAAAAAAAGAATTGTAGTAAACTGGCAAGGGGGTGAGGATTTGGGTGGATGCGAAGGTTGGGGAGAGAGGAGAGAGATGTGAGAGAGAGGACATGTTAGAAATGTGAGAGAGGAGAGAGAGGAGATAGAGGAGAGGAAGAGAGATGTGTGAGAGAGAGGTGAAAAAGAGAGAAGAGAGAGAGAAACATCCATGTTAATGCATAGAACTGAGTGCCATATGATAGTCCCTCCGGGTTGGGAGCACTATAACATATAATGTGATAGCTGCAAGCCTTTGCAGACTGTACTTCAAGCAATGTTCTGCTATATGTAAAATTATGACATCTGTTTTTTGATGATTCACCCAAATTGAATCACTCATTGAATTCACTGTGATCTGAGGATTTCAGGAAATTTGAGTCAAATTCAATATGAAACGAATCGATTCGATTACACTGTTCTTCAGCAAAATTAGTTTAGAGACGAAAACAGTTGAACTTAACTAATTTTGTGGTGCTGAAAACTAATATGATGCTTAAATTTGCTGATTGGCTCTAATTTTTCAAGATCCAGAGGAGGTTGTAATTACTTATGACACTTTTCATGCAGGCTTATAGAAAAGTTGCTTCTTTATTATTTCATCATTATTGCATTGTTAGTAACAGGTCTACTACATCATCTATTTAGTCTATTGAGCCTTCAGTATTCTATCATAGTGTGACCAATCAAAAAACGCCAACTCGGCTCCAATGATGAAGTCCTAATTAAAGTTCCATCACCTACTTTTATAATGCTCCGTGTGTAAGGTACATCATTTTAGAATTTCTTAGCTTAGTTACTTATCATATTGACATGTTTCTATATGTTTTTTCAGATATGTCTCGTTCTTGTAATAACAAAGTGGATAGTTTTTGCTACATATGCAGAAAAGTCACTTTTGCGTCACAAAGGAAAGACTTGACTACTATGATAAAGAAATCCTACAACCTGTATTTTGGCTGCAGAATAGGCAATCAGGGACAAGAGTTGGGCTCCTCAGATATGCTGTAATAGCTGTGCATTACATCTTGCACGGTGGTTGTATGGGAAGATGCAATGCATGCCTTTTGCAGTCCCACTGATCTGGAGAGCCAGTCGATCACACTACCAATTGCTATTTCTGCATGTTCTGCACTAGGAAAGGAGTTTCAAGGAAGATGTGGACTTTACTGTATCCAAACATTCCATCTGTAGTATGCCCAGTACCACATACAGAAGAACTGCCCATTCCAAAAGCACCAGAAACATTTTCAGTCAAGTGAGGAAGAAGAGAGCACTTGGTGTCATGAATCATCTTCCTCTCATGACCCAGACTTTCTGTCAGCAACCTCAACTGGACCACACCTTATAACACAAAGTGAACTGAACGATCCAGTTAGAGATTTAGATTTGCCCACGAGTAAGACCTCTTTCACATTTCCATCTTTTGCTGTCCGCCGCAATGCGTTGTTCTGTGCAAAAAATGCATCCTGCAAAGTTGCCCGCAGGATGCGTTTTTTGCACATAGACTTGTATTACCGATGCATCCCGACGTATGGACACACGTTCCATAGGTTGTGCACTGGATGCGTCGGTATTTGGAGGACCGTCGTAGCAAAAAAACGCTCAAGGGAGGAACTCCGCCCCCTCCTCCCCGGGACTTTAGAATGGGCAGCGGATGCGTTGAAAAACTGCATCCGCTGCCCACGTTGTGCCAAATTTTCACAACGTCCGTCAGTACGTCGCGCCGATGCTTAGCGACGGCCGTGTACCGACGGAAGTGTGAAAGAAGCCTAAGGCTTAGCTCGTAGCAGGCGATAATAAATAATAATCTTTATATAGCGCTAACATATTCTGCAGCGCTTTACAGACATTATCATCGCTGTCCCCAATGGGGCTCACAATCTAAATTCCCTATCTGTATGTCTTTGGAATGTGGGAGGAAACCAGAGTACCTGAAGGAAACCCACGCAAACACGGAGAGAACATACAAACTCTTTGCAGATGTTGTCCTTGGTGGGATTTGAACCCAGGACTCCAGCGCTGCAAGGCTGCAGTGCTATCCACTAAGCCACCGTGCTACCATGTTCAGATTTCTTTGTTCCACAACCGTGATAAAGATCTTGTCCAATACTTCTTCATGAGGGCGGTCTTGTGGCATGCAACAACATCAACAGTTTAATGGAAGCTCTGAAGATAAGTCATAATCCAGAGGAATGGAGGCTCTTCATTGATTAGTCCAAATCAAACCTAGAAGCCGTCTTGCTGCATAATGGCATTGTGCTGCCTTCAATTACAGTTGGCTATGCAGTCCACATGAAAGAGACCTATGACAACATGAAACAGCTGTTGAGGGGCCTGAACTGTGACTTAAAGGTGGTTGCCCTCTAACTTGGTCCCCAGGGTGGATACACAAAGTACTGCTGCTTTCTGTGTGAGCGGGATAGTTGTGCAAGAGAATATCACTACAATAGGAGAGACTTGCCTCTCCGACATTCACTTCAGCCAGAGAGTAAAAATGTCCTGCATCCAGCATTTGTTGAGCCGCATAAGAGTTTGTTACCATCATTGAATATCAAGTTGGACCTAATGAGGAACTTTGTAAAGGCAATAGATAAAAATGCAAAAGCATTCAAGTAACTGAGTGATACATTTCCAAGGTTGAGTGAAGCAAAGATAAAGGAAGGAGTCTTTATTGGACCTCAGACTCATAAGCTTCTTTAAGATCAGGAGTTTCTTTGTGTGCTGCAGGGCAAGGAAAAGGCTGCATAGGTAGCATTCGGATTAGTGATAACTAATTTTTGGGGAAACTCGAGAGAAGAGAACTATGAAGAGTTGGTGGAAAATCTCCTGAAAACATAAGGATCTTGGCTGTAACATGTCCTTAAAGGGAACCTATCACCCCGTTTTTTTCGGTATGAGATAAAAATACTGTTAAATAGGGCCTGAGCTGTGCATTACAATAGTGTAGTTTGTGGACCCCGATTCCCCACCTATGCTGCCGAAATACGTTACCAAAGTAGTCATTTTCGCCTGTCAATCAGGCTGGTCAGGTCGGATGGGCATGGCTTCTTCCCCCAGATATTGCGTAGTTTTCCGTTGGTGGCGTAGTGGTGTGCGCATGTCCAAGGTCCCCAATCCTGCACGGGGGGGTGAAAATAGCAGCGATGTCCGTTATTCCATTGGTGGTCGGTGGGCGCGGCCATCTTCCTTTGGCCGCGCGTGCGCAGAAGCGGCGCTCTGCTGGCCGCGGCTTCAGGAAAATGGCCGCGGGATGCCGCGCGTGCGCAGATGGAGATTGCGGCGGCCATTTTCCTGAAGCCGCGGCCAGCAGAGCGCCGCTTCTGCGCACGCGCGGCCAAAGGAAGATGGCCGCGCCCACCGACCACCAATGGAATAACGGACATCGCTGCTATTTTCACCCCCCCGTGCAGGATTGGGGACGTTGGACATGCGCACACCACTACGCCACCAACGGAAAACTACGCAATATCTGGGGGAAGAAGCCACGCCCATCCGACCTGACCAGCCTGATTGACAGGCGAAAATGACTACTTTGGTAACGTATTTCGGCAGCATAGGTGGGGAATCGAGGTCCACAAACTACACTATTGTAATGCACAGCTCAGGCCATATTTAACAGTATTTTTATCTCATACCGAAAAAAACGGGGTGATAGGTTTCCTTTAAAGATTCATTTCTTACATTGCATTTAGACTTTTTTCCACCAAACTGCGGAGCAGTGAGTGACGAGCACGATGAGAGATTTCACCAAGATATTGTGGCTGTGGAGAAAAGATATCAAGGAAAATGGAATCAATCAATGCTTGCAAATTACTGTTGGACAATTGTAAGAGATGATCGAATGTAGGAGTACAAGAGACAAGCCAAAAAGAGTTGTCACTGAATGAGGACTGAATGAGAACCAAATTATGTAACTGTTTATAATTTGCAGTAGTGTTTAGACATGTTTTAGTTATTTTAATTGTTGCTAAGTTTCCTGTAAATAAAGCTTTGAAAATTGCCGTAACAAAATATTCTGCATCTTTAGATTTGGAAAAATAATAACGTTTCAAAGTGCTGAAACTTTTATGCATTAATTATTTAAGTAAAAGGAAAACTCTTTGATATCGTAGAAACAAGAGCCAATTAAAATGTTCATTGTCAGATTTTAATTTAGGAACCTGACAACTTTTGAAAATATGCAGAACAGTGTTGTCTCTAGTCTAGGTGGGGACGTGACAGAATGCTTTTGATTACCTACTAAAAATGAAGTGTGAAACACAAAAACTGCAGAAGGATGTCGTCTATTGCAGCCTCTGCAAGATGGTTCTAAGCCCTACAAGCCAAAAAGGCCCTTCTAGTGTTGGACTTACCTTTCTTAGACCCAACTGTACTCCAGATGTCGGTCCAGGTTACATATTTAATGGAGCTTATAGCCCAGGTTTGGCTACACCAGCCATGTGGAAGGAGAAAATAACTTATTGTCAACAGTTTACATATTAATTTGCAATTTAACATTTCCTCAATATTTAGTTGAAACTCCAGTTGAGAAAACTCCTCTTGATTGCTGCTATGGTCAAGACTTTGGACAGAAATGTGTGCTCACAGTGTAGGGCTAGCAGGGCAGCAACCAGATAATTTGTAATGTGTTTAGGACATGTATCTTACCCTTTGCCCATGACTGTTGTGGTAACAGTGGTAATCTTCATCTTCAAAATATTTTACACATGTGATCAGTGGCATATTGAAATGACAATCCCCTATCTGTATGGAAATGTATTACTCCTAAACTGGCTGTTTGTCAATGTAGATATCTCACCTTACAATAATTGCAGACATTTTATTAACCCATTGTGTGAATACTGTATGATTCCTGTTGAAGCTCTCAATATTTGCCCACCACATCATGGTTGAAAAATCTAAACATATTACCACCTCCACATTTAGCACATGAAAGCTAATAGTACAATGTCACGATCTAGGACTGACAGTATTCTCTAACCAGTGGCTCAGGAGACATGTGGCTCCCTGTTTGGCAGCTGCAGCTATTATTGTGTACTGATGACCCAAGGGATCCCATCAGAGCATTACTGAAACGTAGCAACAGGGTCAACAGCATATGACTTGCAGAAGACAAATAAGGACTACGATCTGTTAGGGAATTTTCTTTCTTCCAATGAATCAGGATCCCTAGTCATTAATGATAGAAACAGCAGGTCTCCCAAAACCTAAAAGCTCCCATATACATTAGATTACTGTTGGCCAAACAGTCTTTCCCGACTCCTCCATACACAGGAATGCTCAACTTTGCCTATCTCCCATCATCTATGAGAGAGTTGCTACTAGTGATGAGCGAGTGTACTCGTTGCTCTGGTTTTCCCGAGCAAGCTCGGGTGACCTCCGAGTATTTATGACTGCTCAGAGATTTAGTTTTCATCACGGCAGCTGAATGATTTACAGCTATTAGCCAGGCTGAGTACATGTGGGGGTTGTCTGGTTGCTAGGGAATCCCCACATGTAATCAAGCAGGCTAGTATCTGTAAATCATTCAGCTGCCGTAATGAAAACTAAATCTCCGCAATGAGTGCACTCGCTCATCACTAGTTGCTACCCCACTCTGCTGGCAGAGTATTATCTCCTATAGAATAAAAGGTTCGGCAGTTGAAATTTCAATGTCTGGATTCTTCTCTCGTCCCATATCTCCAATATGGGGGTTAGCCTACTTTAATCTAAAGTATATGGGGTCCTTAAGATCATTATCACTGGCTCCTGGTTCAGGATCATTTAACAAGTGAGCATTTCTACATGAGATCCTTTTGGTGCCTGTAGGATCCCTTAGAATTTTATGGCATCATTCCCAGTCATTTGACATCAGCTGTTGTACCAACTTGATCTTAGATCAGAAAAAGCATATGTGCACACGTCCGGATTTCTTGCAGAAATTTCCTGAAGAAAACCGGAAATTTTCTGCAAGAAATCCTTTTTTTTTTTGCGTTTTTTTTCCGTTTTTTTCGCGTTTTTTTAGCATTATGCAAGCGTAATTAGCTTGCAGAATGCTAAAGTTTTCCAAGCGATCTGTAGCATCGCTTGGAAAACTGACTGACAGGTTAGTCACACTTGTCAAACATAGCGTTTGACAAGTGTGACCATCTTTTTACTATAGATGCAGCCTATGCAGCATCTATAGTAAAAGATAGAATGTTTAAAAATAATAAAAAAAATAAAAAAAATGGTTATACTCACCTGCAGGCGTCCGTTCCTATAGATGCCGGTGTGGTTCAGGACCTTCCATGACGTCGCGGTCACGTGAGCGGTCACATGACCGGTCTCGACCAATCACAAGACCGTGACGTCATCGCAGGTCCTTCACCGCACACCAGCTTTAGAAACCGAAGCGGCAGCATGCAGCAGAGAGGCGGGAAGACATCGAAGGTGAGTATAGGACTATTTTTTATTTTAATTATTTTTTTTGACCAATTATATGGTGCCCAGTCCGTGGAGGAGAGTCTCCTCTCCTCCACCCTGGGTACCAACCACACATGATCTGCTTACTTCCCGCATGGTGTGCACAGCCCCGTGCGGGAAGTAAGCAGATCAATGCACTTCCAGGTGTGCAGAATCCCCTGCAATTCCGCATTTTAATGAACATGTTGCTTTTTTTTCCGTGATGCGATTTTTTCGCGGAAAAAAAGGCTACATTTGCACAAAAAATGCGGAATACACTGAAAATAATGGGAGGCATATGTTAGCGTTTTTTTCGCGTTTTTATCACGTTTTTATAGCGAAAAAACGCGAAAAAAAGGGGAAAAATACTGAACGTGTGCACATGGCCTTACTCTCAACCATCCTGGATCCAGTGGGACAGTCTCAAATTTGGGTCTCTGTCCTACTGTCCCAGGCAAAACCAAAGAAAAAAGATCCTCCAATAAATTTAAATAAAATGTAAATTTTATTGAACAATATCTAAAAAATAATTAAAAAGGGAGAGGACATCACACAGAGCAAGAAAGAAAAAGCTAACATTGAGCAGGAGGATGAATCATACAGCAAACATATGGTTGCTTGCATTTTGGTCCCTGAATAAATAGATGAAAAGAAGTATTATTAAATAAACCAGGGAAAAGTGCAAGGTGCAAGCAAACAAATAATTGAAAGAAACATCCAAAGGACAGAACTGGGTTAATTAAAAGAAAATTTCTTTGCACATCATAGTTAAACTGCAATGAACAAATTCTAAATACATTGTCAATCAAGGAAGTAAAAAGTATGTGTACTAGATATAGGAGTGCATAGTTACCCAGAGTCCAAACTGCTGCAATGAACCCCTTGATGCGCGTTTTGAGAATCTCTTCCTCAGAAGGGCTGCAAGAAGAGATTCTGGGGCCATAATGCAAGCAACCATATGTTTGCTGTATTAATATGATTCATCCTCCTGCTCAATATTAGCTCTTTCTTTCTTGTTCTGTGTGATCTCCTCTCCCTTTTTAATTATTTTTTACATATTGTTCAATCAAATTTACATTTTATTTAAATTTATTTGAGGATCTTTTTTCTTTGTTTTTTCCTGATTTCACGGTCCTCTGTGTTGACACTTTGGGATTTACATTCTTTGTGTTATCTACTGTCCCATTCAGTAAGCCAAGTGTCTCACTCCGTTCATCCAGTGCCGGTACATCCATGTGACTGAAAGGCTCCTCAAAGGAATAGCATTAATTTTCTCCTGGGTGCCACACTTTCAGTACACTGGTCGGACTTCTTCATAATGTTATTAACATGCAGATTAACCATATATCTGCAGGTTAACAGCATTATCCGACTTGACATGTTTCCTTTAAATAGCAAAAAAATGCATATTAATATATATCCATACAATCATAATAATCTGGAGGTATCCTTATTAAGATTCTCCTCTCTGCATTGGTCTGAGGGCGAGGCTGAGAAAGGAACCCAAGAGCAGAGAGGAGCACGGAGGAGACTGAGGAAACAGTCCAAGAGCAGAGAGGAGCAGCACGGAGGAGACTGGGAAACAGCTCAAGAGCAGAGAGGAGCGCTGATGAGTCTGAAGAGACAGCCCGGCAGCAGAGAGGAACACTGAGGAAAGTGAGGATACAGCCTGAGGGCAAAGAGCAATGCTGACGAGACTGAAGAGACAGCCAAAGGGCAAAGAGTAACTTTGAAGAGACTGAGGAGAGAGCCTGGGAGCAAAGAGTACCTTTGACAAGACTAAAGAGACAGCTCAAAGGCAAAGAGGAATCCTGAGGAAACTGAGGAGACAGCCTGAGGTCAAAAATGAATGTTGAGCAGACTGAGTAGACATCCCAAGGGCAGAGAGGAATGCTGAGAAGAGAGGAGCACGGAGCATACTGAGGAAACGGCTCAAGGGCAGAGAGAAGTGCTGATGACACTAAAGAGAGAGCCCGAGGGCAGAGAGGAGCACTGAGGAGACTGAGGGTACAGCCCAAGGGCAAAGAGAAATGCTGACAAGACTGAGACACAGACAAATGTTAGAGAATAATGTTGATGAGACTGTATAGACAGCTCGAGAGCAAAGAAAAATTTTTACAAGACTAAGGAGACAACCCAAAGACAGAGAGGAGTGCAGAGGAGACTGAGCTGACATCCCAAGGGCAGAGAAGAATGCTGAGGAGAGAGAGGAGACAGCCGAGGGCAGAGAGAAGCGCTAAGGAGAAAGCCGAGGGCAGAGAGAAGCGCTAAGGAGAAAGCCGAGGGCAGAGAGGAGAGCTGAGGAGATGGCCTGAGAGCTGGGAGGGGCACCAAAGAGACGGCCTAAGTGTTGGCTGATAGGAACAAGAACTTATGCTTGAAATGTGATGGACACCTGTATAGAAAGGTGCCCAAGCTCATTATAGTACGTGGGGACTGCTTACAAATCTGTCCTAGCTGCTTTCCTTTGTTCTGCTCCTATAATGGACAGATCAACAAAAAGGTTTAGCAGTAGTGTGAACACTGCCTTCAAAGGGTTGTCCATCACTTTCTGAACTTTTCTTAATGTGGCCAGGTGAGAATGAAATGCTAAACAGGTGTACCTATGGGCGTGGTTAGGGGTATGTCTGAAAATTTGCATATTTTGTCTTTCTTTATCTTCTTCAAAAGCTGAGCGGTATGAGAAAATACTGCATGCAGTATGACCACCTAAGGGTTACTCAAAGTGCATAACTTTGTTCACAACTAATGCATGAAAGTCCAACCTAAGGGCTGACTCACACAATCAATGATTCTCTCTTCCAAGATTATCGGATCTATTATGGTAATGACACTCACCTTAAACTCTAATCTGAGTCTGGGCTGAGTGTCATTTTACTGCGATCCAATTCTCTCATCTGGTGCGGAGAAGATGGAAAACTTAATTTCTCCATCTTCTCCATTGTCTGTGTCCGAGTGAAGTCCAATGTTTTCCACACACCTATAGAGTTGAATCGGTGCCCGTGATCTGATTTGTGGAGTCAATCGCAGATCAAAATCACAGATCTGCACTGCCCCATAGTTTAATATTGGTACGAATGCTGCCTAATAAAGCATCGGATGGCACTCGTCCGAGTTAGGCTACTTTCACACTAGCGTTTTTCAGCGGACGTCGCAATGCGTCGTTTAGGAGAAAAAACGCATCCTGCAAAGTTGTCTGCAGGATGCGTTTTTTCCCCATAGACTTACATTACCGACGCATTGCAACGTATCGCCACACGTCGCAACCGTCGTGCGACGGTTGCGTCGTGTTTTGGCGGACCTCCGGCACAAAAAAAGTTACATGTAACTTTTTTTGTGCATCTAGTCCGCCATTTTCGACCGCGCATGCGCTGCCGAAACTCCGCCCCCTCCTCCCCGGACCTTACAATGGGGCAGCAGAAGCGTCGTAAGACTGCTTCCGCTGCCCCCGTTGTGCTTTTCTTTCACAGCATGCGTCGGTATGTCGGCCCGACGCACTGCGACGGGCCCGTACCGACACTAGTGTGAAAGCAGCCTAACACACGAGCGGGCCCTAACAGTTATTTCTGTGTAACACGACTTTGCATTTTTGCATTGTTCACTCTGTTCCCTTTATGTTGCTTAATATAAACTGCCACATGATAATAAATGTATAATATTCTTTTAGGGTTTCAGCAGACAGTACTACAGCTTGGTGTCTTATTAAGATAAGATTCACTTGTCATTGATTCATTGCAGAAAATTTCTGCGACTGAAAAATCTATTCCTTACATCTGAGGCTCGGATCATATATCACTGTGTTTGGCGTACGCACCTGGAAAACTCTGAAAATATATTCCAAACATATCCATGCAGCCTCATTTCTCTGATGGATGTGTCGGCATACTATTTTTTTTACTTTGTAGAAATGTATGTCCTTTAAGTCCAAAGGGACCCAAACGTTTTTAGTTTTTGTGCTTTGATTTTTTTCTTCCCTTCTTCTAATAGCCATACCTTTATTTTCTTTTTTTCCATATACATGTAAGAGGTTGATTTTTTCCAAATCAATTGAAACCATTCATTTTAGCTTAGAATCTACGGAAATTCAGGAAAAATCTCTAGTGCGGAGACATTTTTTGTGTTTCCTTTTTTTTCAGCATTCATTGTGATGTAAAAATTGACCTGGCAAAGCAGGGGTCAAGCTTCCTTAGTTGGGCTAGGAAGCTTGCCCCCTGCCGCTAGCGTTGTGTGATGGGAATTTTTTCAACATATTTTCCACAGTGGCCTTCTAGTATGACATAGTAGAAATCTCCACCTCAGGAAGAAGAGATGTAAAATTTCCTTGTAGCATGGGTCTAGCAGGGTGAACAACCAGTACTTTTTTTTTGGTCAAGATGAATGTAACACGAGGGTCTATATATGTATATATGCCAAGCTCCCTACAGCCAACACTTCCCTGTCGCCTCCATTTTGATGACTCTCCATCTATTCCTTATTCCCCTCCTCAGCCCATTCACGTAGGAGAGGATGAAGCTTGTGTGGGTACTAGCATCTCTTGCGCTAGCAACCAGCTCCTGTTTCTCCTCCTTCAGCCTTCACCTCATCATTGTTACCCAATCTGCACTGAGCAGATGAGATGAGGCTGGGCAGTATCTCCCTGTCTCATGTCTTCCTCCATCTCCACCTGGTCAGCATGCAAAGCTTCAGCTTTAATTGTGAGCAGCGACTGACTGCTTAAGTAAGCACAGAAGCAGGATTGTTGCACTGATTATGGCATCATTGCCGCACACCAACTTTGTGAAGTCCTCAAAGTCTTGGAAAACCGCACAAATGTCAGACATCCATGCCCACTCTTCAGTTGTTATGTGCGGAGGCTGCCCAGAATACTGACAGGCATGAATGACAACTGACCTCTGCTGCTCACAAAGCCTTGCCGCATGTGCAGTGGTGTGGAGTTCCAGAGCGTGGTGATGTCTCACAACAGTTGGTGAACTGACCATGCGCTGCTGCAGGACTGTCAGAGTGGCGGCAGCTGTAGCCGACTTGCAGAAATGGGTGCTGACATGGCGTACCTTGACCAGAAGCTCTGGCAAATCTGGGTAGGTTTTCAGAAACCGGAGGTGGAGGAAACCCTGATAGAAGTAGGGCCAGCAATCATTGGCGTCGGTAGTACATGTTCCATGCCAGGGTGGGACTCGGCCCCAGCCTCCACAATGTTCACCCAGTGTGCTGTCAGAGAAATGTAGCATCCCTGGCCATAAACACTTGTCCCCATGTCAGTCATTAAGTGTATAATTCCTGTAACTGCGTTGGTGAGGGCATGGGTCATCCTGGACATGTGCTGGTACAAGGCGGGGATGCCACACATCAACAAATAGTGGTGGCTGGGGACCGAATACTGAGGGATGTCTGCTGCCATAAGTCGGTGGAAATCCTCTGTGTCTAGAAGCCTAAACAACAACATTTCCAAGGCAAGCAGCCTGGAAATGTGCCTGTTTAGCATTTGGGCCTGTAGGTGGCTGGGAATGTTCTTTTGGTTCCAAGGCCTGGGGTAGGGACAGCTGAATGCTGTTCTGGGACAAGTTTTTGGAAGTCCCTGATGAAGGTAAGTCAGAATGTGCAAGCCCAGGTGCAGAACGGGAGGCATCTGCGCCAGTGTCATGGACAGGGTATTGGGAAACACCTAGCACAGAGGAAGAGGCAGTGATGTCACCCGCTTGCACCAATTGTGGACTCAGGCGTTTGGCCCACCGAGTTGTGTGCCTAGATGACATGTGCCTGATCATGCTGGTGGTAGTTAGGCTATTAGTGGTCAGGCCCCTGCTGATCTTTGCATGACACAGGTTGCAAATAACATTTTTTTTGTTTCAGAACTCTCTTTAAAAAAGTACCAGACTGGGGAACACCTAACTCTTTGACATAGAAATTCACGAGTTTCAGTGCTCTGCGGAACAGTTGCCGGTCTTCTATCTCTGGTCACCCCACTGCCTCTTCCGATTCTTTTGGTGCTGCTAATGCCTTCTCCTCAGCGCTGCTGGTCTCTTTCTGCATGCCAGCTTTCCAGGTTGGGTCAGTGACTTCGTCATCCACCACATCATCTTTCACTGCCGCACCCTGGTCCTCCTGACTTGGTGACTTGACAACAACCAGACATTTGCAGTTCCCCACTGTCATCTTCTTGTGGCTGCTCTGTTTTGTGCATCACTAAACTGCATGTCCTACTGTCTCTCTTAGAACATGCAGGGTGAGAGGCCACAATAAAGAAATGATGTTGTAAAGAGCTCCTAGGAGTGTCCTAATTTGAGATCACTTGTCTCTTGGGACTCAACATGGTGTGTGGAAGGAGGATCAGGGTGAGGATTAAAGGATTCAGACTTTTGGCTGGTGAGACTGGACCATGTGGAAGACTGGGTGGTGCTGCCAAGCCTGCTGGAAGCATTATTTGCTATCCATCCAACCACCTGTTCTCTCTGCACTGGCTTCAGAAGTGGTATACCGTGCCTCCTTGCAAAGTGGGACAAAAAACTGTGTCGTTGTCGTACACTCCAGCAACAGGCATTATTGCACCTTCCCCAAGTCCTTGGCATCTACGTGCACCATCATCAGCACTTCCAATTCCTGTCTCTTACAGCACACCTTATGAATTTTCTTATTGCTAGATCTCTGGAAATGAAGTTTCCTTTATTAATTGAAGCTACATTTTTTAATGAACCAAACATGTGGTCACCTGTAGCAGGACAAGCGGTATTTAAACATTTTAAACCACCATAATTTCACACGGAGCACGTTAAATTGTATGGATGACTAATTGAACCCAGAAAAAATTGTCAACGTTTTTTTTTTTTTTTTGCAGTGTTATATATCACTATAATGTAACACTAAGCATGTTAAAGTGTATGGATTATAATATAGTCCATTTTTTCACCCCCCAAAAAAGAATATGGTTACATGCAGCAGCTACGGTTAGCAACAGAAAGCAAAGCCCTAAGCCCAAAGTCCTGTCTACAGTCTGTATTCTGCCACTCTCCCTGCTCCATTAGTCAGGTGGCTCCTGTTCTTTTATATCCCCTGATGATGTCACATGGCCAGCCAATCACAGTAAAGCCACTACCAAGATGGTTACGGCATTACAGTGACTCGCAGGCAATCCCCACACGTTTATTGGCTGCATAACAGACACCAAAGATGTGGAGCTTCAAATCCTAGCGTCGGCTAATGCTCGAAGAGTAATGAGCACATCCGAGCACCCTGATAGTCGAATGATATCCAACTACCACCAAGCACGTTCGCTCATCCCTAATGTATGTATATTTATTGTATAAATACTATAGATATGTGTGTGTGTATTCACTACGGTTACAAAATTTAGGGTCACCCAGACAATTTTGTGTTTTCCATGAAAACTCATACTTTTATTAATGAAATGATTTGCCAAATGAATTTAAAATCTTGTCCAGACATTGAGAAGGTTTGAAAAAAAGATTTTTATTTGAAATAATAATTTTCTCCTTCAAACTTTGCTTTTGTCAAAGAATGCTCCCTTTGCAGCAATTCCAGCATTGCAGATCTTTGTCATTCTAGCAGTTAATTTGCTGAGGTAATCTGGAGAAATTTCACCCCATGCTTCCAGAAGCCCCTCCCACAAGTTGGTTTTGGATTGATGGGCACTTTTTGCGGACAATACAGTCAAGCTGCTCCCACAACAGCTCAATGGGGTTGAGATCTGGTGACTGTGCTGGCCACTCCATTACAGATAGAATACCAGCTGCCTGCTTCTTCCCTAAATAGTTATTGCATAATTTGGAGGTGTGCTTTGGGTCATTGTCCTGTTGTAGGATGAAATTGGCTCCAATCAAGTGCTGTCCACAGGGTATGGCATGGCGTTGCAAAATGGAGCAATAGCATTCCTTTTTTAAAATCCCTTTTACCTTGTACAAATCTAACACTTTACCAGCACCAAAGCAACCGCAGACCATCACATTACCGCCACCATGCTTGACAGATGGCGTCAGGCACTCTTGCAGCATCTTTTCAGTTGTTCTGCGTCACACAAACACTCTTCTGTGTGATCCAAATACCTCAAACTTGGATTCGTCTGTCCATTACCCTTTTTTCCAATCTTCCTCTCTCCAATGTCTGTGTTCTTTTGCCCATATTAGTCTTTTCCTTTCATTAGCCAGTCTCAGATATGGCTTTTTCTTTGCCTCTTTCAGCATCCCGGAGTCGCCTCTTCACTGTAGACATTGACACTGGCGTTTTGCGTGTACTATTTAATGAAGCTGCCAGTTGAGGACCTGTGAGGCGTCGATTTCTCAAACTACAGACTCTAATGTACTTGTCTTGTTGCTCAGTTGTGCAGCGGGGCCTCCCACTTCTCTTTTTCTCTGGTTAGAGCCTGTTTGTGCTCTCCTCTGAAGGGAGTAGTACACACCGTTGTAGGAAATCTTCAGTTTCTTGGCAATTTCTCGCATGGAATAGCCTTCATTTCTAAGAACAAGAATAGACTGTCGAGTTTCACATGAAAATTATTTTTTTTCTGGCCATATTGAGAGTTTAATGGAACCAACAAATGTAATTTTCAGCTGTGCTAAATTACCTGCACAATGGTTTTCAAGGGTATTCTAACCATCCATTAGCCTTCTTACACAGTTAGCAAACACAAAGTACCATAAGAACACTGGAGTGATGGTTGTTGGAAATGGGCCTCTACACACCTATGAAGATATTGCAATACAAACCAGACGTTTGCAGCTAGAATAGTCATTTACCACATTAACAATGTATAGAGTGTATTTCTGAATCATTTAATGTTAGCTTCATTGGAAAAAACTGTGCTTTTCTTTCAAAAATAAGGAAATTTCTAAGTGACCCTTAACTTTGGAACGGTAGTATATATATATATATATATATATATAACTTTTGCAAAGCACTGATGTGTATGTAGATGTGTGTATTATATATATATATATTATAATATATATATATATGTAATATAATATATATATGCAGCGCCCCAGAGTCCTGGTCGTTGCAGTGCTGTCGCTCTGCCACTAAGGGGAGTGATGTTACGCCTGATTGCACTAAATGAGTTCACCTGACCAGGTATCGCAGACACACACTACACTCCACACTCCGGCCACCAGGGGGGGTGGTTCTATCTATTAGGCCACTCCTCACACTCTGGTAAAACTGGGGGTTGGACAGGAAGTTAGGGAGAAAGTAGCTAGGGAGAGCTCGAGAGAGGACCTCTCAGGGGTGGGATCCTGACAGCGGCCTAGGACAGACAGAACGTTGCGGAGCCGTGCTTGAGTCTTATAGTGGCAGGCTCCTAAGAAAGGACACGAAGCGGAGTATATTGCGGAGAAGTGAGAAGCGAGATCACAGCACAGAGGAGATAGAACCAGAAGGATTCGTGCCCTTAAGACCGTGGCAACATCCTTCTGAGGCGCGTAGCCGGTGGCCGGAGCACCGAGGAAGTAAGAGACTCTACGTATTACTTCAAACAGCGGCAGGACAGTTAACTATAGGTTGGCTGTCTCACCTAAATCACCTAACGAAGACAAAGGAGGCAATTGTGGGAGAGGGGTGTCTCTAGGGTCCCAGAATAACTCCAGGCCTACCCCGTCATACGGGTGCTTCCTAGCCATATCATCTGGGGGACAGAGAGAGAGAACATCAGAACAGACACAACAGTTGTGAGGACTATCCCGTGGTGCTCAGCAGGGAGGTACTACAACACACAGGCGCTAGAAGGTAGGCACTGATTTCCACCTGCAAAGGAAACTCTGGATGTGCCTTCGGACCGGCCGGTCTCAGCCAGCCCTGTTAGCAGTACTCTGGATTGCAGACCCTGAAGCCTTCAGTAAAGAGGTAAAGAGACTGCAACCCTGTGTCCTCGTTATTCATCGCACCTTGCACCACGCACCATCATCACACCTTTCATTGGACGCCCCTTAGCAGGGTCACGGACCGGGTCTAGCCACCGTGACAACCCCAGGACCGAGACAGAGAGGCCCGGTACCGAGTACCCCGCGGCCCTGCGTCTGGGGGTACACTGCTCAAAAAAATAAAGGGAAATATTTCATATGCAAATCTTTATTCATTACATAGTGGAATAAAACATAAAAATGATCAATGTAAATCATAATGAATATCCCATGGAGGTCTGGATTTGGAAAGATACTCCAAATCAAAGTGGAAAATCAAATTACAGGCTGATCCAAATTCAGTGGAAATGCCTCATGACTAGGAAAAGATGCTCAGTATTGTGTGTGGCCTCCACGTGCCTGTATGTCCTCCCTACAGTACAACGCCTGGGCATGCTCCTGAGGAGGAGGCGGATGGTCTCCTGAGGGATGTCTTCCCAGACCTGGACTAAAACTTCCGCCAACTCCTGGATAGTCTGTGGTGCAATGTGACGTTGGTGGATGGTATTCAGGTCTGGGGAACGGGTGGGCCAGTCCATAGCTTTAATGCCTTCATCTTGCAGGAACTGCTGACACACTCCAGCCACATGAGGTCTGGCATCGTCCTGCATTAGGAGGTGCTTTGGTCTGATGAGTCCAAATTTGAGATCTTTGGTTCCAACCACCGTGTCTTTGTGCGACGCAGAAAAGGTGAACGGATAGACTCTACATGCCTGGTTCCCACCGTGAAGCATGTGAGTCGCCCCACGGGCTAGGGGTTACTTGGTACCGGGTCCTGCGGTTCACAGGGGGATGTCACGGTAGCTGCGACCCAGTCCGTGGCCCAGGGTGCCCATGTAAAAGGGAAAGGTCTTTAAAGGGATAGAGTTTATGTTCGTGACACCACCTGTGGTATTTGGTCAGGGTGACCGACGCTGCTTTAAGGGGTCCGCTGGGGGATGTTATGGCAGCTAGATGGTATATCTTCCCACAGGTGAAGTATATCCCCAGGGCTCCTGGTGTGTAGATGGTGATATAGTGAGAGGTGCAGAGAAGAACGAGGACACAAGGTTGCAGTCTCTTTACCTTTACTGAAGACTTCAGCATCCACAGTCCAGGGCACCAGATCACAGGGCAGGCAGAGAAGTCTGGGCAGTCCAGAGACAAGCGAGTTCCCCTGGGTTAGTCAGGTGGGAGCCTACCACTCTGCGCTTTCTGTCTCTAAGTCCCTGCTGCCACTAAGTGTCTCAACAAGGTCTTTAAAGGGAACCTGTCTGGTGGAAAGACGGCAGCGGGTAAGTATACAAGGCTGACTGTCCTCAGTGTAATATTCTTGAATCTTCCTTTCTTTCCACTCGTATTTCTTTACTTTTTTCTTCTGGAATCCTTTTGTATGTTGACTTTCCTATTCATGCCATTTCTCAGCATCTTTTTTCTTTCTTTTCCTTATGTTAATTGAGCAAACTTTAATGACTTTCTTTAATTTTTAGGTTTCACAACGGGAGGATGATCTGATAGAGTTTCTCTCATCACACACAGTTGTGTGAGCACGGCCAAAAGTACTTTTTCTGACCACAATTTTTTTTTTAACAGTATCCAAAGTCAAAACACGTTGGTGTTCGATGAAGGACCGCTTCAACAAGGACCTGCGTCAAGAGAGCCGTGTTCCCAGTGGTTCAGGAGCAAGGATCAGACGCTACAAATACCATCACATTCTGTCATTTTTAAGACCGGTCCTTGCCCAGAGAACGTAAGTATTTATCACGTGCATTAGGTTGTATTGTATTGTCATAATCTGTATTTTTACATTCCACAGGATTTTGCGTCTGGTAAATTTTTGATAGTAATTTTCTTTTTCCTTTTTTCACAGCACATACAGCACAACTGTTGGCCCAGGTTCTGGAGCGGTCCTTCATCCGACAGCCACGGATCCGTCCCAGCCATCCAGCAGCGCAGCAGCAAGTGGGCCTTCCACACTAACTGGAGACCAGGGAGCTGGTCCATCAGGTCTTCCCCTTTCGCAGTCCTCTTCCACTGCCCCCTTTTTTTTGGGCTCATCCTGGCAGCGGCAGAGGGCTTCGGACAGGTCGCTCATGCCCAAGATTTGCACTTGAGCTCGGTTTACACGACGCAATCAAGGCTTTGGGTGACCGAATGGATGTTTCACATAACCTCTTAAATGCACGTATCCAGGAGGTCAGCAAAAGCCTTGATCAAGTGAAAGCCGACCTCCAGAGGCCAGCACATCATTTTTTTAACCCCTTCACCCCCAAGGGTGGTTTGCACGTTAATGACCGGGCCAATTTTTACAATTCTGACCACTGTCCCTTTATGAGGTTATAACTCTGGAACGCTTCAACGGATCTTGGCGATTCTGACATTGTTTTCTCGTGACATATTGTACTTCATGATAGTGGTAAAATTTCTTTGATATTACCTGCGTTTATTTGCAAAAAAAATGGAAATTTGGCGAAAATTTTGAAAATTTTGCAATTTTCCAACTTTGAATTTTTATGCCCTTAAATCACAGAGATATGTCACACAAAATACTTAATAAGTAACATTTCCCACATGTCTACTTTACATCAGCACAATTTTGGAACCAAAATTTTTTTTTGTTAGGGAGTTATAAGGGTTAAAAGTTGACCAGCAATTTCTCATTTTTACAACACCATTTTTTTTTAGGGACCACATCTCATTTGAAGTCATTTTGAGGGGTCTATATGATAGAAAATACCCAAGTGTGACACCATTCTAAAAACTGCACCCCTCAAGGTGCTCAAAACCATATTCAAGAAGTTTATTAACCCTTCTGGTGCTTCACAGGAATTTTTGGAATGTTTAAATAAAAATGAACATTTAACTTTTTTTCACAAAAAATTTACTTCAGCTCCAATTTGTTTTATTTTACCAAGGGTAACAGGAGAAAATGGACCCCAAAAGTTGTTGTACAATTTGTCCTGAGTACGCCGATACCCCATATGTGGGGGTAAACCACTGTTTGGGCGCATGACAGAGCTCGGAAGCGAAGGAGCGCCATTTGACTTTTCAATGCAAAATTGACTGGAATTGAGATGGGACGCCATGTTGCGTTTGGGGAGCCCCTGATGTGCCTAAACATTGAAACCCCCCACAAGTGACACCATTTTGGAAAGTAGACCCCCTAAGGAACTTATCTAGATGTGTTTTGAGCGCTTTGACCCACCAAGGGCTTCACAGAAGTTAATAATGCAGAGCCGTAAAAATAAAACAAAAATTTTTTCCCACAAAAATTATTTTTTTAGCCCCCAGTTTTGTATTTTCCCGAGGGTAGCAGGAGAAATTGGACCCCAAAATTTGTTGTCCAATTTGTCCTGAGTGCGCTGATACCCCATATGTGGGGGGGAACCACCGTTTGGACGCATGGAAGGGCTCGGAAGTGAAGGAGCGCCATTTGGAATGCAGACTTAGATGGAATGGTCTGCAGGCGTCACATTGCGTTTGCAGAGCCCCTAATGTACCTAAACAGTAGAAACCCCCCACAAGTGACATCATGTTGGAAAGTAGACCCCCTAAGGAACTTATCTAGATGTGTGGTGAGTGCTTTGACCCACCAAGGGCTTCACAGAAGTTTATAATGCAGAGCCGTAAAAATAAAACAAACATTTTTTCCCACAAAAATTATTTTTCAGCCCCCAGTTTTGTATTTTCCCTAGGGTAACAGGAGAAATTGGACCCCAAAAGTTGTTGTCCAATTTGTCCTGAGTGCGCTGATACCCCATATGTGGGGGGAACCACCGTTTGGACGCATGGAAGGGCTCGGAAGTGAAGGAGCGCCATTTGGAATGCAGACTTAGATGGAATGGTCTGCAGGCGTCACATTGCGTTTGCAGAGCCCCTAATGTACCTAAACAGTAGAAACCCCCCACAAGTGACACCATGTTGGAAAGTAGACCCCCTAAGGAACTTATCTAGATGTGTGGTGAGTGCTTTGACCCACCAAGGGCTTCACAGAAGTTTATAATGCAGAGCCGTAAAAATAAAACAAAATTTTTTTCCCACAAAAATTATTTTTCAGCCCCCAGTTTTGTATTTTCCCGAGGGTAACAGGAGAAATTGGACCCCAAAAGTTGTTGTCCAATTTGTCCTGAGTGCGCTGATACCCCATATGTGGGGGGAACCACCGTTTGGATGCATGGGAGGGCTCGGAAGGGAAGGAGCGCCATTTGGAATGCAGACTTAGATGGAATGGTCTGCAGGCGTCACATTGCGTTTGCAGAGCCCCTAATGTACCTAAACAGTAGAAGCCCCGCACAAGTGACCCCATTTTGAAAACTAGACCCCCCAAGGAACTTATCTAGATGTGTTGTAAGAACTTTGAACCCCCAAGTGTTTCACTACAGTTTATAACGCAGAGCCGTGAAAATAAAAAAATCCTTTTTTTTCCCACAAAAATTATTTTTTAGCCCCCAGTTTTGTATTTTCCCAGGGCTAACAGGAGAAATTGGACTCCAAAGGTTGTTGTCCTATTTGTCCTGAGTACGCTGATACCCCATATGTTGGGGTAAACCCCTGTTTGGGCACACGGGAGAGCTCGGAAGGGAAGGAGCACTGTTTTACTTTTTCAACGCAGAATTGGCTGGAATTGAGATCGGACGCCATGTCGCGTTTGGAGAGCCCCTGATGTGCCGAAACAGTGGAAACCCCCCAATTATAACTGAAACCCTAATCCAAACACACCCCTAACCCTAATCCCAACGGTAACCCTAACCACACCTCTAACCCAGACACACCCCTAACCCTAATCCCAACCCTATTCCCAACCGTAAATGTAATCTAAACCCTAACCGTAACTTTAGCCCCAACCCTAACCCTAACTTTATCCCCAACCCTAACTGTAGCCTTAACCCTAGCCCCAACCCTAGCCCTAACCCTAACCCTAATGGGAAAATGGAAATAAATAAATTTTTTTTATTTTTCCCTAACTAAGGGGGTGATGAAGGGGGGTTTGATTTACTTTTATAGCGAGTTTTTTAGCGGATTTTTATGATTGGCAGCCGTCACACACTGAAAGACGCTTTTTATTGCAAAAAATATTTTTTGCGTTACCACATTTTGAGAGCTATAAATTTTCCATATTTTGGTCCACAGAGTCATGTGAGGTCTTGTTTTTTGCGGGACGAGTTGACGTTTTTATTGGTAACTTTTTGGGCACGTCACATTTTTTGATCGCTTTTTATTCCGATTTTTGTGAGGCAGAATGACCAAAAACCAGCTATTCATGAATTTCTTTTGGGAGAGGCGTTTATACTGTTCCGCGTTTGGTAAAATTGATAAAGCAGTTTTATTCTTCGGGTCAGTACGATTACAGCGATACCTCATTTATATTATTTTTTTATGTTTTGGCGCTTTTATACGATAAAAACTATTTTATGGAAAAAATAATTATTTTTGCATCGCTTTATTCTCAGGACTATAACTTTTTTATTTTTTTGTTGATCATACTGTATGGCGGCTCGTTATTTGCGGGACAAGATGACGCTTTCAGCGGTACCATGGTTATTTATGTCTGTATTTTTGATCACGTGTTATTCCACTTTTTGTTCGGCGGTATGATAATAAAGCGTTGTTTTTTGCCTCGGTTTTTTTTTTTTCTTACGGTGTTTACTGAAGGGGTTAACTAGTGGGCCATTTTTATAGGTCGGGTCATTACGGACGCGGCGATACTAAATATGTGTACTTTTATTGTTTTTTTTTATTATCTAGATAAAGAAATGTATTTATGGGAATAATATATATATTTTTTTTTATTATTTTGGAATATTTTTTTTTATTTTTTTTTACACATTTGGAAATTTTTTTTTTAACTTTTTTACTTTGCCCCAGGGGGGGACAATACAGATCGGTGATCTGCCAGTTTGCATAGCACTCTGACAGATCACCGATCTGAGAGAAGTGCAGGCTGCTTCACAGTGCCTGCTCTGAGCAGGCTTCTGTGAAGCCACCTCCCTCCCTGCAGGACCCGGATCCGCGGCCATCTTGGATCCGGGTCTGGAGCAGGCAGGGAGGGAGGTAAGACCCTCACAGCAACGCGATCACATCGCGTTGCTGCGGGGGGCTCAGGGAAGCCCGCAGGGAGCCCCCTCCCTGCGCGATGCTTCCCTGCACCGCCGGCACATCGCGATCATGTTTGATCGCGGTGTGCCGGGGGTTAATGTGCCGGGAGCGGTCCGTGACCGCTCCTGGCACATAGTGCCGGATGTCAGCTGCGATAGGCAGCTGACACCCGGCCGCGATCGGCCGCGCTCCCCCCGTGAGCGCCGCCGATCGCGCTGGACGTACTATCCCATCGGTGGTCATACGGGCCCACCCCACCTCGACGGGATAGTACGTCCGATGTCAGAAAGGGGTTAATCAAATTGAGCAGGGCATGTCGGAACACCTTACTCCTGATCTCCAGCTGAGTGTCATGCAGGCCTGCAATGCTGCTTACGTGCAGGCTATGCAGCAGAGTCGGTATTTCCAGCAGACAGTGGGGGCATATCCACCTGTGCCTTCACTGTCACGATTGACCTCAATGTCGACCTCTGCTGCATCCCACTGCATGGCCACCTCAATTCCTTCCACAGCCGGACACCACTACTACAGCACCACCATGCCGAGTGCAGTTGGACTTCCCACCGCCACCACTATGACATCCGCTGCTCCTGCTTGGACCTCCTCCACTGACACCACGATGCAGCAGGACCCTGGCATGGCCTTCCGTACCGCCACCACCACGATGCAGCAGGACCCTGGCATGGCCTTCTGTACCGCCACCACCACGATGCAGCAGGACCCTGGCATGGCCTTCCGTACCGCCACCTCCACGATGCAGCAGGACCCTGGCATGGCCTTCCGTACCGCCACCACCACGATGCAGCAGGACCCTGGCATGGCCTTCCGTACCGCCACCTCTACGATGCAGCAGGACCCTGGCATGGCCTTCCGTACCGCCACCACCACGATGCAGCAGGACCCTGGCATGGCCTTCCGTACCGCCACCTCCACGATACAGCAGGACCCTGGCATGGCCTTCCGCTCTACAAGCGCTATGGACTCTGGCATGGCTGCACGCTCTACGAGCACTATGGACTCTGGCATGGCTGCACGCTCTACGAGCACTATGGACTCTGGCATGGCTGCATGCTCTACGAGCACTATGGACTCTGGCATGGCTGCACGCTCTACGAGCACTATGGACTCTGGCACAGTGCAGCCGGACCCTGACAGGTCACCCGCCACCACACCATATGAGCCCACCAAGACCTCCCATAACCAGGCAAACCAAAAAGAAATTACAAAAAAAAAAACCCAGAGGACTCTTAGCATTCCTCCCCCTTCACCTCCCAATGTGTCTGTAATGTCAGGTTTGTCTCACCCTTCCAGTGCGTCTGAAGCCTCTCATGTGTCAAGCCCCATCCCCGAACTTCCAGACCCTTCTAGTTTCATTGCTCCTTCTCCTGCCACCTCTGCGTCGTCCACGGTTAGCCAGGCCTCAGTACTTCACACCCCCCGTTTACATCACTCTACCCCAAGCCGGCACAGTAAATACATTTTTGGGTTGTTACAAAATAAAAAAAGTTTGATTTGCCACAATTATGTTTGGTTTATTGTGTCTTCCGCTGCCGGCAACACACACCGTGCTCCAACTAAGAAAGTTCGCCACACACTTACTTTTTGGGCCACATCATATCTCCAGTAGTTAAAAATAAAAAGACTGCAGCTTTGTGTGTCTTTAGTATACAGATATGAGGTGGGCCAAAAAATCTAACATGTATCTCCATAATCTCTTTTTGTCTGTGCCTAGTGTGCCAGTCTGAAGAGAAAATGGTGGAAATACAGTGCAGACCTCTACTGAACAGGTCAGGTGTCAAAAAACTCATTAGTTATGACACCTGACCTGTTGAGTAGAGAACTGCCTTGTACAACCACCATTTTCTCTTCTTCATACATAATCTATTACACACAACTTGAGGGACAATGGTGGTCACACACTACATATCTATGCTCACCTGCACAGGTGTCAGAAATTGTGAATTCATGAGCCTGTATATGTTTATCATGAATTCATTATTTCTGACACCTGACTTGATGAGTATAGATAGTGTGACAGTGATTGTCTCTTCAGTTTGTGTCCAATGGATACAGGAGGAGAGAATCATGACGCAATGACGTCAACAAGCTTACCAATAAAGCAACATGGCTGCCATTACTAGCAGTATGTGGCCAGTGTTTTATATCAGTATTTGTAAGCCAAAACAAGGAGTGGAACAATTAGAGGTAAATTATGATATTAACATAATAACTAGCACCTCTGCCTTTATCACCCACTCCTGGTTTTGGATTACAAATGCTGATATTAAATACAGACCAAATACTGCTAGTTTTAGGTCAGCCTGGGTTTGGAGAGGAAAAAGATAGGAGACACGGTCAACACAACCAAAACTAAAGTTTATTAATGAGAAATATTATTATCATTGTAGAAAATTACTGGTACAGATCGAATTACAACAGGACATTTACACAACATTGTCCTGCCATGACACACGTCCAATATCTGAATCAAAAAAGGCAGCAAATTGGTCCCGCATGTGGCCAACGGCTGCAGTTGACCGCAGCGGGTGATGCTGGAAATCGGGCAGTGGGTGTGCAACTGGTTCATCCAGTTCAATGTTGGGTTGCTCCTTAACTATTATATAATTATGCAGAACCACACCGGCTTTGACCACCTCGTCGACTGTTTCCACTTTTAGATTTATGGCTGATGCAAGAATGCGCCATTTAGCGACCAGAATGCCATAGGTACACTCTACTGTTCTTCGGGCCCTGGTCAGTCTGTAGTTAAAGATCCTTCTAGTGTGGTTCAAGTCCCAACTGGAATAGGGCTTCAGTAGGTTTTCACACATCTGGAAGGCCTCATCCCCAACCATAACAAATGGCATCGGTGGTCCTTGAGTGTTGGGGAGAGGTTGTGGCGGGGGAAAATTGAAATTGTTGCCATACACACGGCGGCCCATATCCGAGTTCTTGAAAGTCTGCGAATCGTTGCCACGGCCAAAAGCTCCAATGTCCACGGCGATGAAGCGACAGTTCGCATCGGCTATTGCCATTAGCACAACAGAAAAATATTTTTTGTAATTGAAGTACTCCGATCCTGTTCTGGCAGGTTTGATAATGCGAACGTGCTTTCCACCCACCGCTCCTAAACAGTTGGGGAAATCACACACACTCCAGAATTTTTCCGCAATTTCAAGCCACATGTCCAAGGTGGGTAGGGGTATAAACTCATCCCGGACTACATTCCACAAAGCCCGGCAGGTGTCCACAACTATTCCGGACAGGGTGGATATTCCAAGCCGGTATTGGAAGGGGAGGGATGATAAACTCTCTCCGGTTGCCAGAAATCTGTAAGAAAAGCAAACACAAAAAACATTACAATCTATTCTTTTTATGGTGTGGTTACGCTAAAGAAAGAAAGGAAAATACCCCAAAAATACATGTCAGAAAACAGTAAATTTGGACTGTCATTGGTTTAGATTTTGAACGTACCTTAATGTAACCAGCAGACGTTCCTCCGGTGGAATCGCTCTACGGAGCTGGGTGTCCTGTCGCCGTATGGCTCCTTGGACACGAGAAAGCAAATCCCAGAACGAGTCTTGCGACATTCGTGTGTATTCCTGGAATTTCTCCGGGTTGGCATTAAGCTCGGCATACAGCGTGTGATAGGCTCCACGGCTCTCACGTAGTTCGATAATGGGGTGCCTCCAAAAACACCTACGTTGCCTCCTTCTCCATCTTTCGCGATTTCTGTCTTGCTCCCAAGCAAAAGCACAAGCAAGAAACAGCTTGAAGCTGAAATCCAGGTTGAAATAAAAGCTCTCCATGCGAAGATCCATCATGACACAGGATACAGTAGCAAACTGTTAAAATTTCAGTAGCCCTAGGGTCTATATATAGAGATTCCATAATACACGCCCCTGTAGTCCCATTGGCGGTGTCTGGTTATCTTGAATTGTCTCTTGTAAAATTTCTCATCATGCGCACCAAAAACGCAAACGCAGGAAAAAACGCATATAAACGCGTACAAACACGGCGTTTTTTTAACCGCATGCGACAACGCATGCGTCTAAAAACGCCGCGTTTGTACGCGTTTATATGCGTTTTTCCACCACTTGCGAATGCGTTTTAAACGCTGCGGATTTAAACGCTAATGTGAAACTAGCCTTAATTCATAGTTTTGATGCCTTCAGTGTGAATGTACAATTTTTATAGTCATGAAAATACAGACAACTCTTTAAATGAGAAGGTGAGTCCAAACTTTTGGTCTGTACTCTATGTCTGCATGGAAAGTTCGCAGCTAGGTAATCCTCCAGCAATCGTTAACCATTTGCACGCCGCTTGTCACTGCTCATTCATTGTGACATTGGGCACGGCTCGGCGCGCCCCCTAGTGGGAAATCATAGGAGATAACAGGCTCAGCGCGCCCCCTACTGGTAGAGTCAGGGCAGTAGGTAGCGTTTCCATGTAATCTCCCCAATCCCAGCCCACAGTGGGACGTGCCTGCACAACCGTCCACCCAACACCGGTGGGAAAGCGTCCTCCCAGCAATAGGATTGTGCTTCCTCTTCCCCGGGATCCTCCCCGTCTCCAGCCCCGGGATCCTCCCCGTCTCCAGCCCCGGGATCCTCCCCGTCTCCAGCCCCGGGAGCGCTGCTGCTGGTACACTGCCTGTGCCCTGCATGGGATCCTGCCAGGAAATCTCGGGCTCCACAAAATGCCAACTAAAAGCAGGTACAATCTGGTGGATGACGGGCACGACCTGCGGATCCCGCTGCACAACGAGGAGGCATTCCAGCATGGCATCTGCTTCGAGGCCAAGGTGAGAGCTGCTACCGTTATATGTATGTTGTGGGGGGCACCGCTCCCCGGCTAGGGGGGCACAGTTGCCGGCTGGTGGGCATAGCTGTGTGTGGGGGGCACCGATCCTCAGCTAGTGTACATAGATGCGTGTGGGGGGCACAGCTTCCCTACTGAGGGGCACAGTTGTGTGTGGGGGCTCAGCTCCCCTCTCTGGGGGCACAGATTCCCAGTTGGTGGGCATAGCTCTTCATGTTGGGGGCACCGCTTCCTGGCTGGTGGGCATAGCTGTGTGTTGGGGGCACCGCTCCCTGGCTGGTGGGCATAGCTGTGTGTTGGGGGCACCGCTCCCTGGCTGGTGGGCATAGCTGTGTGTTGGGGGGCTCCTCTCCCTGGCTGGTGGGCATAGCTGTGTGTTGGGGGGCTCCGCTCCCTGGCTGGTGGGCAAAGCTGTGTCTTGGAGGCACCGCTCCTCGGTTGGTGGGCATAGCTGTGTGTTGGGGGTGCTGCTCCCTGGCTGGTGGGCATAGCTGCATGTAGGGGGCACAACTGGTATGTGGTGAACAGCACTCTCTGGCTAGTGGGCACCGCTGTGTGTGTGGGGGGCACAGCTCCCCTGCTGGTGGGCACCACTGTGTGTTTGGGGGTCACAGCTCCCCAGCTGGTGGGCACCGCTGTGTGTGTGTGTGTGTGTGTGTGTGTGTGTGTGTGTGTCACTGCTCCCCGGCTGGTGGGCACTGCTCCCCGGCTGGTGGGCACACTGCTTGTAGCCCTGTGTCCTGCTGGTTCTGCTGGCAGGTGCTGGACATGTGAGCGTTGTCTTCTTTCCTCCACACTGTGATGAATGGCGTCATGTTGTCACTATATCACTATATGTAAAGTGCACTATGTGTGAGCACAGCATTGTAGTGATGGCGGTATTTTGGTTTGCATGATTTACCTAAGTGTGATTTATTTATTCCTGTATGAGAGACGTTCCCAATCCCAACAATCCACAGGTGGCATCATAAGACCTCTCCAAAACTATGGGGGGTCTTCGCCTGTAGTGAGAGGCTTTCACTCTATCTACAGTGTGGAGACCCCCTATGTTATTCACACAAGTCTATGGAAATATGTATGAAATATTAAATGATCTCTGCTCTATGTCCAATGTCTACATCGTCATCACGTAATATTATATCATGGCTCAGGTGTATAATATATATTATCTTCTGCCGTTCACTCTTAGATGACATTTCTCTATGCAGTTCCCAAATAGAGGGAACCCACTGGTGTGGATGATCCTGTAGTGTGTGATCACCCTTCAGGCTGATTCCTCATAAACCGCACCAAGAATAATAAACCTAACGCACTGCGATGTCAGAACCACATTGCTTTGCACACTTTACATTGCATCTTTTGTCACTTTTTTAACCACTTCAGGCTTAGAAATCTGTGAAGCAGCTAAATGTGACCGGTCCGTTCTTTGGGTGCTTGGTGCGTTATCTTATATATGAAATTTTATTTACAAAAGGTAAAAAGAGATGACAAAGAATACACTTTTAAGAAAAACACTGCCAGCATTTTCCTAGTGTCCTCTGCTTCCAAAGCGATGTGTGTATGCCAGTGTCTAAAAGTCTGTGTGCACAGCCCCTTATTAGAGAAGCCTCTGTGGTGACATAAAGGCTCGTGTGTCTGTGTGTCCCACTCATGGTGCCGCAGTGGCGTGTAATGTGGGGGGTTGTTAAATTGCTGCACTGTTGGTGAAATAGCGCCCCCTTCCCATATATAACAGTACTGCACCTTTTGGGCCCCTTGGGTATTTCCAGCTGCTGTAATGTCAGCAGAGTCCAGCAATAATCTCCTTTTTATATAGGGGTCTCCTGACTGTCCCCCAGTGGCAGCTCTCAGGGTAATTTAGTGCATGTTGGATTTACTTCTAAAAGAGCTAGTCCGGTCAAACTAAGTCATCGCCTATCTGTAAGATGGGTGATGATGACCTGTTGAGCGGTGGATGTCTGACCGCGGGGACCTGCGCCATCAGCAGATGGGGGAACTTCTATCCTTGTTACAAAATGGTAGTGACAGGTTGGATGGCTGACTGCTGCTGCATTCATTCTATATAGGACTGCCAGAAAAAAAGCCAAGCGCTCGGCAGCCCTATAGAGAATGAGTGGAGCTGCGGTCACACATCCACTACATGCTGACAAGATCAGAGAGAAGAATGAATGAAGAAAGTCCCAATAGTCAGACCCCCACCGATCAATTCGTTATCACTAGTGATGAGGGAACGTGCTCGGATAAGGTATTATCTGAGCATGCTCGTGTCCTAAGGCTACGTTCACATTTGCGTTGTTGGGCGCAGCGTCGTCGACGCATATCGACGCATGCGTCATGCGCCCCTATCTTTAACATGGGGGGCGTATGGACATGCGCCGGTATGCGTTGTACTGCGTTTTACGACGCATGCGTCATATAGACGCACAAGACAGGGTGCAGGGGACGCTACTTGTAGCGTTTTCCCTGCGCCGAAAGTCCCGATCTGTAGGATCTTATGACAACGCATGCGTCGCAAAACGCTGTGTTGTGTACATGCGTTGTTGGTTGCGTCGCCGACGCTGCGCCCAACAACGCAAATGTGAACGTAGCCTAACTGAGTGTCTTCAGCGTACTAGAAAAAATATGTTCGAGTCCCTGCGGCTGCACATCCCATTGCTGTTCAACAGTCGCCACACATGCATGGATTGTCAGTTAGATAGGGAATCCCTTCATGTGTTGTGGCTGTTGAACAGCCATGAAACGTGCAGCCGCAGGGCCTCTTACATATTTTTCGAGCACGCCGAAGTCACTCAGTTAGTACACGAGTATGGGTGGATATCACCTTATCCCAGCACGTTCCCTCATCACTAGTTATTATCACCCATCCTGTGTAGAGGTGATAAGCTGTTTTCATTGGAATACCCCATTAAGAGCTCAAACACACACACACACACACACTCACACACTCACGCTAGTTTTTGGCCATGTCACATATTGTCGTACGGCCCACAATTTCCAGACCAGCTTTGTGTCTCCTGAACCAAATTAACGGCCTTTTATTCTTCTGTGAAGTTGTTAGTCGGGGTCAAGAGACCCGTGGACGGTCTGTAAACTGCGTCAATAGTCAGACTGTTAGGCCACACTCACACATTCAGTATTTGGTCAGTATTTTACCTCAGTATTTGTAAGCCAAAACCAGGAGTGGAAAAATCAGATGAAAAGTGTAATAGAAACACGTCACCACTTCTGTATTTATCACCACTCCTGGTTTTGGCTTACAAATACTGAGGTAAAATACTGACCAAATACTGAACGTGGCCTAAAATCCTGATGTGTGAAGCCAGGATTTCTTGTCCGTGTGCTGACAATGCTTTTCGCAGAATGCTGACTGACGCAATCACGGCAAGTGATTTTTTTTGTTTTTTTGCTGAGGCATGGCCTCTGTTGTGAATGGATCAGTGAAAAAAAAACAAAAACCCGACATTGCACGGACTCCATCTCTGTTGTCTTATCCTAGAAGAAGCTTGAGTATACTAGAAACCTGATTGATAAGTCCGATGATTGAGGATGGAAAATAAAATCACCGAGGCGTGAATTTGGGAGATGTGTTGGGACACAGCCGCTGTCGTAAGTGTCTGGCATCACCTTGTCTCCTGCTTTCCCATAGAGGAATCCATCTCTTTCCATCGGTTGGCATCGTTTACGCATATACTGAGGGCACGGGTCTTTTTCAGCCTTACTACTGTTCTGACAACAGGGCGGTTTGCATTTCTTTCGGAGGGTTGTGGCCGATTGTTAGACTTTTTGTGCTTTTTAGATATTTATGTCTTATAGTATTAGAAATACTCAGCTTGGCACATTTCTATTTTGTTTGAAGGCGTTGTGCTGGTTAATCCAGAATGTCTGTAGTTACTCTGTGACCGCAGACCAGTGAATCCACACGTCACCCAAGTGGTGAGGATTCTCCGGTGTCGGCGGTGAAACCGAGCAGTCATGTGACCACAAGTATTGATATGCAGATATCCGGCCACATTCTGACTAGACATGGGCGACCTCACTTAATACAAGTGAATTGAACAAAGCCACGTACGTCTAGTTGGAATGTGCCTGGAAGCATGCACATCTCATACTTGCAGTCATATGGCCGCTCGGTCTCACCGCAAGGACGGAAGAATCCTCACAGTGCGCGACGCGTAGCGGTAAGTCTTAGAAACTTGAAATCAGGTCTAAAACCTTCCGAGAACGCCTATGTTGCAAATATTAGGTCCAGTCATTTGACTGTAAAATTAATATTTGCGTTTGTTTATTTTTGGCAAATATATTGAGAATGGTAGGTTCTACAGATCTGAAACCGGGTGTAAAATCTTCCAAAGTCACCTGTTCCAAATTTTGTGCAGATTACTTTAGATTACTTTAGTCGTTTGCATAAAGAAGGGACAAAAAAATAGGAATTCATTCATTTTCATATACCTCAAAATATATGGCCTCATTTATCAAAACGGTCTAAAAGAAAATCGGTCTTTGTTGAATATAGCAACCAATCAGAGCTCGGCTCTGATTTTGTAACCTGCTCTAGTAACATGAAAGCTGCACTGTGATTGGTTGATAGGGGCAGTACTTCTTTTAGACGGGTTTGATAAATCTGCTCCATAATGCTATTGGAAATAAAACCTAAGGACAATAAGAATAGGCTCCCCTGTCCTAAGTTAAGGCCACGGGTTCAGTTACGTTTAGAGAACACATGGATGAAATTGCTGAGCATCTGTCACAGTCTAATCCCAGGATTGGTGTAATTTTTTACAGATTTATGGTACATTAAACAATGTCCACACCGTGTCTACTATTCCACGAGGAATCTTTCTCCATTATAGCAGTATATTCAATATTCAGGACACAACATGGTCCTATTACAATAAGGATATTTGAGGAATTTAAAGGTTAAAGGACGTCAGCCGCTAAAACGAACACATTTAAATTTAAGGGGTTTCGATCTATAGGGTGTGCCATATAGACTTTAGGGACAAAAGTATTGGGCGCATCTCTTAATCATTGAATTCAGGATTATTATTTAGTCCCGTTACCATGGTGACAAGTCAGTTTATGAAATGTCCTCCTAAACATCCCGCTGTCAGCTGTGAGTGATATTATTCAGAAGCGTAAGCGTTTAGGAACCCCAGCAACTCGGCCATGAAGCGAGACCACACAAAAGTTACAGAACGGGGTCCCTAAGTTCTGAGGAACAAAGGGCATAAAAGTCACCAACACTCTTCTGACTCCATAACTGCAGAGTACAAACCTCCTCTGGCATTAAACAGAATCTGTTGGAAAGTTTTTGCTACGTAATGTGACTGCAGCATAATGTAGGGGCAGAGACCCTGATTCCAGTGATATAACACTTACTGGGCTGCTTGGTGCAGTTTTAGTAGAATCCCTATTTTCTTTGCTGTAGATGTATCAGTGCTCAAATGCTGAGCTCTGTATAACCCCGCCCACACCTCTGATTGGCAGCTTCCTGCGTACACTGTCTGCAACCTGCCAATCAGTGGTAGAAGCAGGGTTACACACATTAGCTGGATTAGCTTGCACGTTAGACCTAGTCCTTTAGTGATAATCGCTTGCTGATAAAACACTGATTGTATTGTAACTACAGCACACAACCTAATAAGTGACACATTGCTGGAATCCGGATCTTTGCTCCTATATTATGCTGCTCTCAGATTCAAATAGGAAAAAACTGCTGGCAGATTTCCTTTAACATCAGCACAAAAATAATGCCACTGCAGGGGGCTTCGTGTCCTGGGTTTCCATGGCTCAACAGCTGCATAAAAGTCCTATATCACCAAGCACAATGCCAAGTGTCAGATGGAGTGGTGTAAAGCACACTGCCAGTGGATTCTGGAGCAGTGGAAACATGTCCTGTGGAGTGACGGATCCTGCGTCTCTATTTGGCAGTGTTTGGCTATTGCCA
This sequence comes from Ranitomeya variabilis, assembly GCF_051348905.1. NCBI lineage: Eukaryota > Metazoa > Chordata > Amphibia > Anura > Dendrobatidae > Ranitomeya > Ranitomeya variabilis. The sequence continues at coordinate 67,814,416 of NC_135239.1, read as the reverse complement.
GGAGGACGTCACCTGCCTGCATTGTGCCAGCTGTAGAGTTCAGGTTTAGTGGAGCAGGGGTTATCCTATGTGCTTGTCTTCATGGGTTTGGCTAGTACCTTTCATTCCAGTGAAGGGAAATTGTAAAGGACCGCTATAATTTTTTTTTCTATTGTCCTATGTTAACAATCAGTAACAATTAAAATATACACTTTCTACACTCACTTTACGGATTGTTAACAATAAAAAAAAAAAAAAAACACAACAAGAATTGCCCGAGTGCTCTCCTAATTCTTCCACATACCAATACATTTTTGACAATTGCATCTTCCAACTTTGTAGGACCATTTTGGGGAAGACCTTTAATTCTTTTCCAGCATGAAGCTCTATTTTTGTCTGAATTTGCAAAAATCCTCCCCTGTTGTAGTTCACTTTCCCTGTAGAGTGCGACCAACCCCATGTTAATGCTTATGGGTGTAGGACGGGACGTTATAAAAGCTCTTGTAGGTGTCCTAATACTATTGTTGGCATAGCACGTCTGTATAAGAGGAGATACAGACAAGTGTAATTTCAAGTCCAAGTGCGAACTGACAAAACATCGTATCGCACCAGACCAATGTTAGTCTATGGGGCCACTCACATGTCTGTTTTTTTTTTTATACCTTGGACAGAGTCCGTCCAAGGAAAAGAATCATTGCATGCCCGAGTTTGAACTAATATTCAGATCGCACTTGGCCATGCAAGTGAATGAATACGTGTAAAACATCCAACTGCACACTTTATTTACACATGCTGATAGAATGGAGAAGATGGAGAATTTTTTTTTTCTCCATCTTCTCATCCAAGAGAGTCTGATCGCAGCCTGATCGCAGTCTGATCGCAGTCTGATCATCATAATTTGTCTGATTCTCTTGGATGAAAGAATCTACGTCCTTCTCCACCTGCCCTAAAGGAGAGTGCGGATACTGGTTGTCCTCCCCTTTTCAGCTTCTGTCCACATTCTACCAATTATCTGGCAGGTCTCAGTATCGTGCACTGTTGTGATATATTTTGTCTTCCAGACTATTTTTGAGCATAAATGTCACAAGTTCATAAGTGAAAAGCTACTTTCCCTTTAAGGTGTTTGTGCTATTGAAGTGTGATGTGTTGGTTTGTAGGGTTCAGGCCATGAGTCACTGGCAGTGGCTGACATCCTCCTGACGTGGGTCACTGTGCCGCCGCTTGCTTTTCTTCTATTCTCCGGGTTGTTTCGCCTTATGACTTGCACATAGCTCTTTATACATGAGGCTTCGAGGATCAGAATGGCCTGTTACTCCAGCAGTGGTAATCAGCATTCCTTCTGGTGACATAAAGAATGGGGATCCTTTGTGTCATACTTTATAGTATAAGTCCTATAAATATTCTCTTATCTTGACGTCTTAGACCGGACCTTGATCCCACTGGAACGTGCAGAGTCGTTGCCGATGACAGTAAAAGAACTAGAACATTTTTTCACATACTTCTTCCTGTCTGGTGGAAATGCAGGGAGCTTTTATGTGTAGGGTAATATTCATTAATCTGGTAAATAACATCTATTATGCACCGTCTCCTGGCATCTCTCTGAAGTAGGGTGACGTTTTTGGGTCTAAACACAGACGTCAAATGCCAGATCAGTGCCGAGTCCCCAGCACTGGGATTAATATTTTATATTTCCCAGCATTCTGATTGATGGTAATAATGTGCAATGTTTCAGAACAGCCAGCTAGCTTGTCAGCACGCAGCTCCTCGAGGTATCCGTGTGCTCAGGAGGACGAGCTCTGGGAATTGTCATTTCCAGGCTCTTGTCCTGAATGTTATTACCTGAAACATCCCAAGGTTAAAGGAGATTTCCAATAATAACTTCGAATTAAGGAATTGTTATTTATGCAGTTCCCAAAGAAAGTGTTTCTTTAAAGTTGCACCAAGATGATTCTACTTTATTACATATATAATTGTATAGAAGACAAAGAAGAGATCCCACAAAGTAAAATAAAAACAATGACCACTCACCTCTCCACACAATTCCCGCAGCCGCAGCACATTCCCGACAAAATCTTTGTCGCCGACTGCTTTCTCGGTTGTAGCTAGAATGTGTGGGCTCCTTCTAGGTCCTGACTACAGCCCGTACATTCTAGCTGTCTCCTGGAAATGACATCATACCTGGAAGCAGCCCATACATTCTAGCGTCTACCCTGCAGGCAGTTTTGGCCTCAGCCTGCAGCTAACACTGCCCGCTACTAAAGTAAAATGAATATTCATTCCTCTCCACGCCCATGGGGGCGTGGGAAGTGTGACTATTCATTTCTCTTTAGCAGCAAATTCTCTCCTGGCTCTCATCATAAGCTGTGGCTCAATGGTAGTGCAATAGCCTATGAACGTGGAGACATGAGTTCAGAGTCCTGATTGCAGGAGAAAAAGCAAATATATAAATAAAATTACATGTTTATAATTGGTCATTATTATTTCTCTATCACTTCATTGGGGGACACAGGAACCATGGGTGTATACTGCTGCCACTAGGACGCTGACACTATGCACAAAAAAGTTAGCTCCTCCTCTGCAGTGTACACCCCACCGCCTGGCACTAGGTTAATTAGTTTTAGCTTAGTGTCCCTTCCGACTCCCGCAGTTGCTAGGGGGTCGCAGGTTTCACCGTCTGGGCCTTCCTACACAGGTCGTAAGACATCCAGGCAGGCACATAGTTCTGGGTCCTCTTGCCACTCCATCTCGCCCCCCCGGCCTTCCCAGCGGTCTGCCTCTTCTTGATCCTCCTCTCCCGAGTCAGGTGACGCATTTTTGGACTCGCTATCAGAGGATGTCTTGGACTTGGATTCAGACCAAGTCTCTAACATGAGAGATATGGTCCAGAGCCTCATTGTGGCGGGCAATCAGACCTTTAACATCAAGGATACCTCTGCGGAACCCGCAGATCAGGCAGTTTCGTTTAGACTGTCAAGACCACCTTCCAAGGTCTTCGCCCCACATAGAGAATTTGAGGAGGTACTTGCCAGGGAAAGGGAAAACCCGACCAGATGCTTTCAAAGAGGGAAGCACCTCGGCATCCTATATCCCTTCTCTCCTGAGCTCACCGCTAACTGGACAACTTCTCCAGCCGTGCACCTGCCAGTTTCCAGACTGTCCACCAATACGGTCCTCCCACTTTCTAATGCAGCATCCCTCAAGGATTCCCATGAGAGGAGTATAGAATAGCTGGCAAAGTTGGCTTTTGAAGTTGCTGCTTCTACATTATTCCCGACTTTTGCCTCTAGCTGGGTTTTGAAGTCCATAGATAGATGGGCCAAACAACTTCGTCAGTGCATCCTCATGCAGGGAAGTACATGGTATCTGCCTCCCTTGATGCCGCATTTTGCGCAGCTCAGGCGTCCAGCAATATTGTGCCCATCCGACGGACTATTTGGCTTAAGGCCTGGAAGGCGGACTTGTCGTCAGAGAAGTCCCTCACCATTCCAGGGGTCCCGTCTGTTTGGCTCATGTTGGACCAAATTATTAATGAGGCCACCGGTGGCACAAGTTCCCTTCTTCCCCAGTCCAAACCTGGCTGGCCTCCTTTAAAGCGTCAGTTTTGGTCCTTTTATCTCTTTCACCGTCCCTTTCACCGCTTCGCAGCATCGGAGAATGCTTCCCCCTGCATAGGCCGTAGGCCCGCCAGGATAGGAAAAAGGCTTCCTTCAAACCCACCCCTTCCTGGCGTTCCCACAACACCCATGGTAGATCCACCAGGCCTAGACCTGGCAGATCTTCCTCGGCATGACTCTTGTTAAGATTCTATTATCGGACCGGGAAAGCCTATTTCAGCTGGTTTGAGTCTAATCACATGCTGCCTATGTCCTTTTCTCTTCCTTCCTACCCAAGGTGGTGTCTGCTTTTCACGTAAATGAGGATATTGTCCTCCCTTCCTTTTGGCCTGCTCCGGCTCTTCCCAGGAGCGTTCGTTGAACAGGCTAGACCTGGTCAGGGCGGTGAGGGTCTATCTGGCTAGGACCACCCCCTTAAGGAAGACGGACTCCCTTTTTGTTACTCCAGATGGTGCGCGAAGAGGTCTACCTGCCTCCAAGGCTACGATTGCTCGCTGGATCAGAATGGCAATTTTGGAGGCTTACCGGGTCAAGAACAGACTGCCTCCCCCCTGGGATGGGATTAAGGCTCACTCTACCCGGGCAGTGGGTGCCTCCTGGGCGGTGCACCATAGGGCATCTGCCCTGCAACTTTGCAAAGCGGAAACTTGGTCTTCCATCCAGACGTTCACCAAATTAGATAAGGTCCATACCTATGTCTCGGCGGACCCCATCCTAGAGAGAAGTATCTTGCAGGCGACAGTGGTGAGTTCTCCGACCTGAACGAAGCTTTCGCTGTTCCCTCCCCAGGGACTGCTTTGAGACGTCTCATGGTTCCTGTGTCCCCCAATGAAGCGATAGAGGAAACAGGATTTTTGGTTGCTTACCGTAAAATCTGTTTCTCGGAGCCTTCATTGGGGGACACAGAACCCTCCCATGTTTAACAGCTCTTTTTTTCTGCGTTCTGTTGTTACAGTTTGAGTTGTCTGTTTATACTATTCTATATGTTGCTTCTCCTGCTGCTTTCTCACTAACTGATTAAGGCCTCTTTCATACTTCCGTTTTTAGCCATACGTCGCAATCCGTCGTTTTGGCAAAAAAAAACGGATCCTGCAAATGTGCCCGCAGGATGTTTTTTTGCCATTCACTTTTATCGATGACGGATTGTGACGAATGGGCACACGTCGCATCCGTCGTGCAACGGATGCGTTGTGATTTTGCGGCCCGTCGTGACGAAAAAACGTTCAATGTAACATTTTTTCGTCCGTCGGAACTGCCATTTCCGACCGCGCAAGCGCTGCCGGAACGCCTCCCCGGAACTCATAATGGGCAGCGGATGTGTCTGAAAACTGCATCCACTGCCCACGTTGTGCACTATTTGCACAACGTCCGTCGGGCCGACGGAAATGTGAAAGAGGCCTAACCTAGTGCCAGGCGGTGGGGTGTACACTGCAGAGGAGGAGCTAACTTTTTTGTACATAGTGTCAGCCTCCTAGTGGCAGCAGTATACACACATGGTTCCTGTGTCCCCTAATGAAGGCTCCGAGAAACAGATTTTACAGTAAGCAACCAAAAATTCCTGTTTTTTTACTACTTTCATAGGGAAAAAAAATTTTTTCTTCACCTCAGTATACCGGAACCATAAAAATACATTTTTACATATCCAGTGTATCTCTGTGGATATGTACACTGTGTTCCTGGGTTAAGTGCCTGCAATAAAGGTCAAGATGACCGAATTCTCTAAGTGTCATTAAATAGCTGTGGCTCAGTGGTAAGGCAACGACTTATCTGTAGATGTGCGTTCAAGTCTTGCAGAAGTTCTGATCACAGGAGTAAAAGCAAATATATAAATAAAAATTATAATTTTTATAACTGGTCATTATGTTTACTACTTTTATAGGAAAAAACATTTTTCTTCACCTCAGTATGCAGGGACCATAGAAATACAGTGTTTTTGTTTCTCCACTGTATCTCTATGGATATGTATGTTGTATTACTGGGTTTATACAGGGGATTATATACAGGGGATTACATTGATACAGGGATATTGCGGGGGTTGCAGTGCTATGTGGGGGTACATATACGGGGTTGCAGGACTGTGGGTGGTACAAATGTGGGGGGTTGCAGTGCTATGTGGGGGGTACATATACAGGGATTGCAGGGACTATGTGGGGGGTTTATATGCAGAAGTACACATGCTATGTGGGGGGTTGCAGGACTGAGGGTTACATATGCAGGAGTATGGTGGTATATATAATATATACACACACACACACACACACACACACACACACACACACACACACACACACGTACATATGCAGTGGTTGCAGGACTACGTGGGGTTGCAGGACTGTGGGGGTGACCAATGTGGGGGGTTGCAGTATATGGGGGTCGCAGGGACTATGTGGGGGTGCATATGCAGGGGGTTGCATCCGACGGACTATTTGGCTTAAGGCCTGGCAGGCGGACTTGTCGTCAAAGAAGTCCCTCACCAGTCTGCCATTCCAGGGGTCCTGTCTGTTTGACTCCATGTTGGACCAAATTATTAAGGAGGCCACCGGTGGCACAAGTGACCCAATCCAAAACCTCGCTGGCCTCCTTTTGAAGCGGCAGTTTCGGTCCTTTCGTCACTTTCACCACTTGGTAGCGAGAGTCCAGCGGAGGCCGCAGGCCTGCCAGGATGTTTTCGTCGTTTTGCTCATTGCTTGCTGTAAACTGCTCTGGTTCGCTACTCTGAAAAAAATTCAGCCTCTGCTTCAAGAATTGTCTTCATTGTCTTCTCGGCTCTCAGTGAGGACTTTCTTTCCCTCCCCTCAATTAATTTTATGCCTAAATGCATACGTTGTGTTTTTGTTGTGGGAAAATACTCAGCGTTTTACAGTACCAGCAAAGTGAATGAGATTTTTCACACACCTTGCTTATTTTTTTCCTTGCAGATTTGTAGCAAATTCAGTTCTGTATCATGTCAATTGTTGCAGTGTTTTTTGCAGTGTATTTCACCCATACTATTAAGTTAGGCAAAATATGCAACAAAAATGCATGTAAAAAACTTATATGTTATATAATGTTATTTCTGCTAGCACATTGGGATTTGCAGCAATAATTTTTTCGAAATTCCACCACCTCTATCATTGGTTTCTCCCCCATCACTCCCATCTTTGCCCTCTCCATCTCCTCCATCATTGCCTCCCCCCTCCACCACCATCATTGTCCTTTCCACCACAACCATCATTGCCTTCTCCCCCAGCACTCCATCATTGACCATTCCACCACCTCCATCAGTGCCTCCTCCCCCACCACCCTCATCACTCCTCTCTCCATCACCCACATCATTGCCCTCTCAAATACACACAGAGCACCACACCACTCACACACATACCGCACCGCACCACTCTCACACACACACGCACAGCACCACTCTCACACACACATACACACGCACAGAGCACCACTCTCACACACACAGCACCGCATCACTTACGCACAGACAGACACACAGCACCACTCACCTCTCCACACGTTTCCCGCAGCCACAGCACATCCAGACAGCATCTTTGTCGCCGGCTGCTTTCTTGGTTGTAGCTGGAATGTATGGGCTCTTTCTAGGTCCTGACTACAGTCCATACATTCTAGCTGTCTCCCGGAAATTACACCATACCTGGAAGCAGCCCATACATTCTAGCGTCTACCCTGCTGCATTGTAGGCCTCAGCCTGCGGCTAACACTGCCCGCTACTAAAGTAAAATGAATATTCACTCCTCTGCACACCCATGGGGGCGTGGGAGGTGTGACTATTCATTTCTCTTTAGCAGCGGGGACAGGCTCATGTCTCCAGCTGCTGCTCGGCTGGCACCCCCACCCCGACTCACGGGCCCAATAGCAGCTGGGTGTGCCGCTATTAGCAACATACCACTGGCTGGGGGCCCCTGGAGCAGCGGGGGCCCTAGGCAGCTGCCGGCCCTGTATGCCAGCAGGTGTAAGTGCCTGGGCCCACCTGAGAATACTCCGGTTCCCCAGTGGGCCAGTCCGACCCTGAATACGACCTGTTATTGGCAGGAGAACTTGACAGCCGTTGCTCTCAATCTCCCATGGTCATAATTAGACTTTCCATTTCATGGATAGTCCTCATCCTCCACTGCAAGAGAAATCTTTAGAAGCTGCAATCCATTCTCAAACTCGGACCATCCCTCTTTTACATCAGTAGATGGTTAAGTAGTGGCTGCCTAAACTTGATAACCAATTTAATGTAATTATTTGCGTGTTTTGGTGAGTTACGGGTAACTATAAAATGGCTGGGGTTATTTGTGACGCCTTCTCGAGCATTCTTCATTCTTTCAGGGAAGACTTTTTTTGGTTGCAGTAATAATATTGGCTTCCCGGTAGGCAATATCCGGTTTTGACTAGTGCTGTCTGTATCCCTTGTTTAGCAAACAGCAGGGCCCGGGGCTGCGGTATTTTTTTATTAGGATATTACTGGCTCTGAACGAATCTTTCTCTCATGTTATAGTGGCAGCAGGAGACTTATTTCTAAATCCTTCATGGTCTGGTTCATAAGTGAATGATAGGTTTCTTCATCTGGATAAAATATATTTAGAACAATTACAGAGCTTGTGATCAAGGTGGGGTTTTGGTGTTCACACACATGGCTTTATAACCCTCTCATATTTCGTGTGACCTCCATTTAATTGTTTGTTTTTTGTTTTATTTTCAACGTGATCTCTCAATCAGTCCATACATACTTTTGGACCTCTTCAAAGAGGACTACTTAGGTTGGCTTCACATAGCTAGCGTTTTTGGCCTGAATTTGATCAGCGATGTAAGGACCATATAGGCATATATGAGGCTATTGCGTTCTGGCCACGAAAGCCACAGTCTGTTCTGTATCCATACTTTGATGATGAATGTCGGATGTGTGTGACCTCCGATGTTGGCAAACCAAGGAGCCATGTAGGCTGTTAGAATACAAATTTGCCAGTGGATAAGCTTTTTTTTTTTTTTTTTTCTCATTTTATTTCTATGAAAGCTTTGGCTTTAATTTCTCTGTAAGAATTTGTCCACAATTATAAAAAGTTATTCATTATTAGCAAGAAATCAAATCTTCCAGCTCATCTTCACCAAAGTGACTGGCAGTAGACTACAATACTACACAAAGCCTTCAGAGATACTTGAAAGTTTGTGAACTATTCAGAATGTTACACATTTCATCATAAATTTTGACCTAAAACTACATCAGATTTTCGGACGAGTCCTAAAAGTAGACAAAGAGAAACAAATCTGACAATTGAGCCCAAAAATATTAACTTTTTATTTATTTATTTTTTTAGGAAAATGATCCAATATCACATATCTGTAAGTGGCAAATGTATGTGAACCTTTTAAAAATTAGAAGGTGAAATTAGAGTCTGGTGTTTTCAGTCAATAGTATGACAGTGGGAGCGGGCGCCTTGTTTTATATAAAGAGCAAGTAAATCTTTTTATACATTTCCCCCCCCCCCCATATTTCAGAGCCTCTATTATTACAAGCATATGGGTGGGAGTCTGCATCCTGAGAACCCCACTAATCTCTCACACCTTCCTCACCTTCCCCCCCATAGAGAAGTGTGTCCTTTCTGGCTGAGCGCACACACAGGCCAGAGTATGGATTCAGTAGGAGACATGGGCTTTGTAACCTATGCTTTCTATTAAATCCGTATCCCACTCTGTGTGCATCCACCACCAGTAGCTGTGTGCTGCGCACCCGTCAAGTGAGGAGAGGTGCGAGTTGAGTTATCAGTGGAGGTCTCAGGCCGGTTGAGTGATCGGTGGAGGTCTCTGAACCAAGACTCATTGATCTGCTTGACTCATTAATTTGCTTGTAATCAGGTCTGTGGAGTTGGTAAGCCAAACCTCCGACTCCTCAATTTCCATGACACTGGCTTCGACTCCGCCAAAATGGGCTCCGACTCCACCAAAATGGGCTCCGACTCCACAACTCCGACTCCACAGCCCTGTTTGTAATAATAAGCTCCGTGAAATATGAAAAACCTTGTAAAGGTTTAGTTAATTAGAACAGGGAAATATCAAAATTTGACATTCATAACACGTGTATGGAATTGTATCATGTAGCAAAGGAAATTTCTGAAGACCTCAGAAGAGTTACTGATGCTCTTCAGGCTGAGAAAGATTACAAAATTATCTCTAAAGAGTTTGGACTCCACCAATGCAGGTCAGGCAGATTGTGGACTAATGAAGAAAAATTAAGATTATTGTTACCCTTCCCGAGGAGGAGTGTTTGAATAAAAAAATTCACACAGAGAGAGAGAGATGGTTCTCATCTACTTCTTAGTCAAATTTATGCAGGAATATGGGAAAAGCTGAAGGGTTCACATACTTTTAAGCACCACTGTATAGTCAGGTGTGGCTCTATTGTTGGAGGAAATCAGCCATGTTTTAACAAATCATGAAAAATATGTTTAAACTGCAATCTCAAAATTTGTAATATTGCGTAAAGAGAACCAGCAAATTTCACATCTAGGGCATCAAATGAGCATGTGGTCAACGCCAAGTACATTCTTTCCACCATTAATGGGAACCTGTTATTAAAACTTAATTTTCTCTGAGTAGCAGCATTTCGTCAGCCAGCTGGATAGGGTTTTAGCAGAAGATTACCCCATAGGATTTTTGATGATGTCAGATTCCCTTTAAAGCAAACCTGTCTCCTCGGGAAATGCTATTTACCTGCAGATATAGGAGTAATCTGCTGGTAAATGGTGATTAAAAAAAGAAAAGAAAAAAAAAGCGCAAAACAGCAGAAAATACCAAAAAAACTCCAGATTTGTCTCTTTAATGTGAATTTCAGCAAAAAAAATTCTGACCATAGCCTTAAAACTCCAAATTTGGGGCTCTAAAGCCATATCTGTGAATGCCCCCAAAGGGCTACTTTTTGCGTAGGGTATTCACGTTGTTGCCAACTCTCCTGGAACATCCTGGAAGTTCCCAGAATAGAATGAAACCTAGAAGTGCCTGTGTATCAAGCCCCACCAGAACCACCCAACACTTATAAGAAAGCAGCAATTCTAGGAGCCACAAGAGTGACCCTGAAATATCAGTCTGAGGATAGGGCTAGCGGGCTATGATGGCTTGGCTGAGGACGATGGTGTGGTTACATGGGGCTGCAGGTTGGCAGTCGCACCTGGTCCTTGGCCTGTCGGCTGGCATTGGTATCGGTAATGTCACCATCTGCCTCGGCCGCCCCTGCGCTGCCCATTGTATCGCACATTCTCGTCTGAAATAATGCAGGTTGCTGATGGCTTTTCATACTAACGTAGCCGTCTCCAGACACACAATGCTCTGCTATTGTTTGTCATTTCCCTTATTTTATGACCGTCTACTATTTCTTGTATTTCCACTGTTTGTGCCAAGTCCTCTGTAGACATCACTGGCTGCAGGAACGTGGGAGTGTCCATCAGTCCAACATACACGTCTTCCCACTCCATGTTCTATTCTTCACCCTGTAAATATGGAGACTAAACTGAAGTGTTTTATTTTCCAGTACATCGGGAGCTTGGATGTGCCGCGTCCTAACAGCAGAGTGGAGATTGTGGCGGCCATGAGACGAATACGGGTATGTAGACGTTTGTTCAATGTATTAAGTACTGGTTAGGCTTCATAAAGGGGATGTCCACGATTAGGACAACCCTTTCTTCTACTAAATATTTGGCCATTATAGAATAAAAAAGCCTATACTCGCCTCCAGTGCTGGCGCCGTTCCAGTAGTCTACCTCTTACATTAGAGCTTTCCACAATATGACTGCTGTAACTGTAAAAAACCCTTTCCTTTTTAGATGCCAGAATCACCTTTTCTCCATACTGTGACAAAACACTCTGGGATCGCCTTTGCTGGGGTCAAAGGTCACGTGGTTTGCGCATTGAATTCTGAGGCGACAGCAGGTTTCCAAGTTGACTGACCTCAGGTCAGGTTTATTAAAGTGAAAGCAAATAGAAAAAACAAAACATAAAAATAAATCCTAGCCTGTCCGGCGCTAACTAAACAAATACGTTGCTATCTAACAACTGGGGGGGCTTCTCCCTCCCAGCTAACATTACACAGATCATGAGCACAGCTCTCACTCACGTTTGTCTCACACAGACAGGCATTCTGTGTGCCCCAGGCTGACGCTGAAAAACCCCCAGCTGGTCATCCTTTATTCCTACACTTATTAACCCCTGAGTATCCTGAAAATACTGAGCGGCCTAATTCACATAGGACAAGTACCTGGGCGAGATATACCTGCCCCCGACTACCAGACTGACATGACTCTTACAATACATACTGAATGTCTTCTTGTCCTTTGTGCGGTTTTAGGAAGGAATAAGTCATGTGCCCGTCCTTTGTATTGACCACACGCATTTATACATGTAATTGAATTCGCATATAAGGCATCTATTTTTTTTTCCCTGAACTTTTCTAACCAACAATATTGGACAGTCATTCCATCCCGTGTTATAATCTACTTTGACTGTAGATTTGCTTTATCATCTTTTGGTTGTGGTGTCAAAAACTGGACCCCATTCATAACTTGACCTTGCCAGGGATTTATAGAGGGGTAAAAGGACATATTTTTTTTTACTTCTAAATCTTGTTTGCTTTTGCAGCTCCTGCTTGGCATTGAGTGCTGCAGCAGCAGCATCATTTGCTTGTAACCGGTCTAACAGGTTATTGTATACAGTCTGTTTCGGTCAGGTTTCACCATTTACATACGTGTGCATGTATGAGTTTATTCTCCACTGAAGCGTGAATGGCATCAGGCTTTGTAACATTTGACAAAACGGACAGGATCCCGTCAGAAAGAAGAAAATTGGAGTTATGAGTTGGCAAAAAAGATCTAAAGGCATGTCTGCTCTGGATTATCTCAACCTGTTAATCCAGAGCACGCATCTGATCTCTGTGTGTCCCGCTGTGTCTCTGCTGTTTTCAGAGGGGAGAAGAGGGTGAGCAGCTGCCAGACAGCCCGGCTGGGGTTAATCTCCAGGGAGAACAGAGAGTTGGGCGTTTTAATTTAAACACAAGATGGTTGGACGGTCCGGACAAAATTGGTGAGTTCCTTCCACCTTTAAAGGCTATGAATATGTGTGACATGGACAAATACATTTTTTACATATGTTAGAGTAGTTTCATTAAAGGGCTTGTCCTCTACTCAGACAACCTCTTCTCAATTACTATATTCTCCCATGTAAAATATAAACCGCCTGCACCCACCTCCGGTGTCAGGGCTCGTGAACCATTATGTCACAGGAGCCCTGTACCTGTAGCCGATCAATGCCCGCTATTGGTCATCACTAAAGAGCTTTGGCAAGTATCCAGAATTGCAGAACGGCGTTGGAAGAAACCGCATTCGCAAGATGATTTCACTGCACTCAGACAAGCAACACTCGCGTTTAAATCAGCTCTCACCTCTGCTAAACAGGCCTACTTTACATCCTTTGTATCTTCTTTATCCCACAACCCCAAACAGTTGTTCAACACCTATAACACCCTCCTCCGCCCTCCATTGCCCCCTCCGACGTCCTTAATCTCTGCTGAGGACTTTGCCACGCACTTCAAAAATAAGATAGACCAAACAAGGCAAGTCTTTATTGTCCAACCACCACAACCCCTTTGTATGCCAGACCAGTGCCCTAACCCCATAACTTCCCTATCCAAAATCACTGAAGGACAGCTTGCTCATCTTCTCTCCAAATCACACCTCATCCACTTGTGCACTTGACCCCATCCCACCTCCTCCCCAACCTCACCACTACACTAATCCCATTCCTAACCCATATCTTCAATCTATCACTAACTTCTGGTACCTTCCCCTCTGCTTTCAAACATGCCACAATCACACCTATCCTTAAAAAGCCATCCCTTGACCTGAGTGTTATGCCCAGCTACCGCCCCATATCTTTGCTCCCATTTGCTTCCAAACTACTTGAGCAGCACGTCCATGCTGAACTTTCCTCTCACCTTGCATCTAACTCTCTCTTTGACAACCTACAATCTGGGTTCCGTCCCCACCAATCCACTGAGACGGCCCTGACCAAACTTACTAACGACTTACAGCCAAAGCTAACAGACAATTCTCTATACTACTCCTTCTAGACCTGTCCTCTGCCTTCGACACAGTTGACCACTGCCCCCTACTACAGATCCTCTCTTCCTTTGGAGTCAAAGACCTCGCTCTATCCTGGATCTCCTCATACCTCACCAAACGCACATTTAGCGTTTCCTACTCCCATACAACCTCTTCATCTCTCCCCCTCTCTGTTGGTGTCCCTCAAGGCTCTGTCCCTAGGACCTCTTCTCAATCTATACGCTTGGCCTGGGACAACTCATAAGGTCCTATGGCTTCCAGTACCATCTATATGCCGATGACACTCAGATCTACCTCTCTGGCCCAGATGTCACCTCTCTGCTCTCCAGAATCCCAGAGTGTCTATCAGCCATATCCAACTTCTTCTCCTCTTGCTTCCTCAAACTCAATGTGTACAAAGCCGAACTAATTATCTTTCCCCCATCTCGCACACCTTCCCTACCTGATCTGTCTATCTATCACAATAAATTAATTCACACTTTCCCCCGTCCCGGTAATCCTCTGCCTCAGAGTAACCCTTGACTCTGCCCTGTTCTTTAAACTGCACATCAAAGCTCTCGCCACCTCCTGTCGCCACCTCCTGTCGCCTCCAACTCAAAAATATTTCCAGAACCCGTCCTTTCCTCAGCCCTCACTCTACGAAAATGCTTTTGTATGCCCTAATCATCTCCCGCCTCGACTACTGCAACATCCTCCTTTGTGGCACTACACTCTCGCACCCCTCCAGTCAATCCTTAACTCTGCTGCCCGACTAATCTCTCTCCTCGCTACACTCCTGCTTCCCCTCTTTGAAAATCCCTTCACTGGCTCCCAATTTCCCAGCGTATCCAGTTTAAACTACTAACACTGACCTACAAAGCCATCCATAATCTTTCTCCTTTGTATATTTCCGAACTAATCTCTCAATATCTTCCCTCACAATCTCCGGTCCTCCCAAGACCTCCTTCTCTCCCCCACACTTATTCGCTCCTCACCAATCGCCTCCAAGACTTCTCTCGAATATCTCCTATCATCTGGAATTCAGTGCCCCAACACGTCTGGCTATCAACCGCATTTGGATCCTTCAAATGGAACCTGAAAACCCATCTCTTCAAAGAAGCTTACAACCTGTAATGACCACACGACCACCTCAGCACCATCGGAGCTACTGCAACCCCCGACCTACTGTCTCCTTCCCCATAATCCTGTAGAATGTAAGCCCACAAGGGCAGGGTCATCTCCCCTCTGTCATTGCTAGTTTGTTTACTGTAAGTGATATTTGTATTTTGATGTAACCCCGTCTCATGTACAGCACCATGTAATTAATGGTGCTATATAAATAAATAATAATAATATTGGGCAACATTACTATCGCTTCCTTCAGACTAAACTAATATCTGGGGGTAGTAAGAGCTGCTGATGCGCTCTGATTTCCTCTGGATGTTCGTTTCGCCTGAAAGACGTGAGAGTGAAGTAGGCTACTAGTGGTCAATGACTGGCTGCAGGGCTCACGTGTCAGTGTCATAATAATGGAACCAGAAGGGGATACAGGCCTTTATTTTACATGGGGAGAATATCGTAATTGAGTAGGGACTGTAGGAGTAATGGACAAACCCTTTAACTAAGGGTAACCACTTAAAATAAGTTCATATTGGACACCTACCAGGAGCAAAGGTTTTTAGGAACACTCGCTCCCCTATAATTATGCAGTGAAAACAGACTGCCGATCACTCAACAAATGCCCTATGGTTATCCGTCAGGTGAGATGGTTAATGGCGACACGTCATCCTGTGATAACAGAACAATGGCAGCCTAGTAAACTCTCTATTACTGATGGCTCTGTCTGCCTGTCTAAATCACCAGTGTATCATCGACTGGCAATCATGTTTCAGATCGACGGTTGTACAGTAGGTTGGTTGGCGTAAAGTTCAGGTTGCAATCTTCATTCCTTTACAGCCTGATCCATGTGTCAGATTTCCTTCCTGTGTGACTGTCCCTCCCAGTAATACAGGCTGGTCCATGTGTCAGATTTCCTTCTTGTGTGACTGTCCCTCCCAGTAATACAGGCTGGATGTGATCTCTGCGTGCTGCTGTCCGCACTTGCTTTCATGTATCAGCATAGCTTCAGTGCTGCACTTATTTAGTCTCCTCATGTTTTCCCCCTTGTCTATCGCCAGTTTTCTAAGCTCTCCATACGTTTTCTCCCCTGTCCGCTGCAGATCTGTGTACAAGCCCTTCCTCTCCCTCCTGCTCTTCCTAAAGCCATTGTCACAGATCCGACATTCACCCTCTGAGTACAAGTGTCTGGAGTGTCCGCTGGTCTCCTGACCCGACCTCCGCATTCTCATAGACACAGAGGGCGTCAGGACACTTGCACACAGTGCGGACATTGTGCTGCCACTCTGGACATGTGGAACTTATCAGTACCAGTTTCGCAAAATCCCCGAGTCAGATAAAGGTCTTATAGAAATCTGCAGTAGAAACAAGGAGAAAATTAAGTTTTAAAGAGAATCCAACATTTTATTTTTAATTGCTTAAAGTAATAATACACCTGAAAATAATAAAGTTTGTAAACTAACCTGCCAGAGAAACCTGCTGCTTTCTCTGCCAGGACTGCAGTCATTGGGGCGGCACCGGAGCAGTGAACAGTGATCAGCCCTTACAACTCAGTGAGGTTGCTGTAATCGCTCCCCGTACACCTAGACTGACGGCCTCTTCTGACTTTTCACTGCCCCGATGACTGGGAACAAGCAGCTGCAGAAGAATATAACTTCGTTTTTTTCCCCTATAGCCCCACTTACAATTAGTCTGCCGGACATGTTTAAAATAGTAATCTCTAAGGGTAAAAAGGATGAAACTTCTCTTACGGAGGCTCGCATCTCCTCTAGAGAAGTTGACATGCTGTGGTCTGGAGAGATGCGCCGCATGTCCGTCTCGGCAGGTGATCTGCGTGCGTCTGTGGACAACATGCTGGGCATGGGATTTCTTTGAATCCCATCCACCTTGCTGTAACATCTGGATGCTGCAGGTTGGACGCTGCACTAGTATGCAGCGTCCAACCCACAGCGTTTACTGATGGTGTGCACATACCCTAACTACTACCAGACGCAAAATTGTGTTAGTACATAAAGTGTGATAGGAAACAATATTACATGTTTATAGTAGACATATCAGGTATATGAGAGCAGGTAATTACCCATAGCAATGTACACAACCGCAGTGCACCACTACCCCAACGCGCGTTCCGCATCACTCGCGTCCTCAGGATTTGTGCTGCCACGAACATGTTCACAGAAGAGTCGTGTATTAGCGATTTTTCTGTATGTATGGAACTGCGGTCCTTCTAAACAGGCCATTAAACAATTGGCAATTAGGTAACTGCTTGCAGTCATTACATGCAAACCCAGCAAAATGTAAAAAATCCAGGAGATTGAACTGATCATGGCCACTTTCTGACCCATTTGTCTTTCTGCATAGCGCAGGGTAGAACGGGGGCATCTGTGGCTCAGTACCGGAATATCTCGTTGGCATTGTGTATATTATGGGGGGTTGTGCCTCTTACCCCTTCTTCATCTGCAGGAGCAGCCACCCATCAGAAGCTATACACACTCCGGATTGTACAGGCAGAGCAATTAAAAAGGAAATGTTTTACAAGGTGCAGCGCGGTGAAGTTTTGCATTTTAATGTAGCTTGTCTCTGGGGGAGGAGGGTGAGTACAAGTACAGAAAGAAGATATACTATGCCCTTGGCCATCACAGTATTTGCAGGCATCGCATCCCGTCTCTGGGGTTTTGGATTAGTTTTTTTATTTCTTTTTCTTCAGTAATCTGAGGATCTGTTTGCACAGCCCCGCAGCCTGAAATCTCCTCCATGTTCTACATTTTAAAGCGGACAATAATAGAGGATGAATGAAATGGAAATGTGCATGGAGCACAGAGATTACAGGGCGTCCTGGCGGCTAATCCTCCATCATTCTGTAATGGAGCTGTGCCGGGGAGGCTCTGCTACCCTCATCTGCATGCATAGCATTGCACGCCCATGGATATACATGTTACCAGTGGGAATGAGATATAGATTTATATGTAGGATATTACAGCTCGGCTCTTGTATTTTTCATGGCTTTCTATTTTTTTTTTTATTCTTTTTGCACATTTCTGTTTTCCGCAGTGAGGTTTCAATAAATGTGTTAAACCATTTATCTTCTCCAGCCTTTGTGTGTCACCACATATAGCGGCGTGATGTAGAGGCCCCATACACATTAGACTAGTGGCGGCAGATATCGACAAGTTTGGCCAACAGTCATTTGTCAGGGAAGTTATTGATCCTGCATGTCCAATTTTGCACTTTTTGTTCCTCTGGAGATCAGCCACCGCCAGACATTTCTGGCAGTGGCTTTCTCATGGAGCAACACAGGAGTACTTGGCTGAATGAGAGCTCCTGTGTATGAGAAGGACAACTAAACGGTCTGCCAATGAGTCATGTGGGAATTATCATCTTATCTGTCATAGGGCCAGCTTCAAGCATAACCGTCGTTTTTAATTTTTATTGCATAAATCAATAATACACATGAAAATTAGCAACTTTGTAATGTATCTGATCAGAGAAATCTGTTTCTTTTCTGCCAAAATTGATCAGTCATTATCAAAATTCTCAATTTTGAGGTCAAATCTGTATTCAGTGAAGACAGACGTTCCCACATGGCAGGTGCTACAGATACACTTCTATGTAGCCGGAATGAGGGAGGGGCTAAAGGCATAGCTCCGCCCTCCTAACTACATAGCATCTTATCTGTAGCAACTCCAATCAGCGTTGGGGGCGGGATTACACAGATTAGCCTGACTGTCCTGCACGTGAGACCTAGTCCTGCAGTGATAATCTGCTGATTAAAACACTGATTGTACGGAAACTACAGCACCCAGCTTCATAAGTGACATATCCCTGGAATCGGGCTCTGTTCCCCTACATTATTCTGCTCTCCGATTAAATAGCACAACTCTGACGATAGATTCCCTTTAAAGAACGAAAAATAATTTTGGAGGACCCATCACACACGATCATTGTCTAAAAGACGGCCATGCTTGATTTTTATCAATCTATCATTAAAACAATATTCCCAGAAAGAGCGATCGTTTTGTTTGTCGTCCAGTGTCGTTGAACGCGGTGGGGCCCGGCTGAACAGTAATGGCCAACATGTGCCGAAATATTGCACTCTGTCAATCTTTTGATCACTGGTTGTTTAACCATCATACTGCTTGTATTTCTTTTTTTATGGCCTAAATATTGCAGCAGAAGGGATCCAAATCCCTGAATACCTGTGGACAGTAAATTTACTTAGGTCATTGTTTTTTGGACCATGTGGGTGGGTGTATTTTCCCTAGCACCCATGTCACTATGGGACGTTCTACAGCCCAGGATAGTGTCACTGTTGGGTCACTGTGTTCTCTGCTGCGGTCCTCCAGGTGTGGCACTCGCTTTTTAAGCCGCTTGTTTACTTGAGGTTTTCTGGAGGATGATCACAGATGCTCTATTTGTATTGGCATTTCTCTACATATAGATTTAATAACCGCTTTGCTGTAGTTGGTGTGATAATCAAATAATAATTTAAGTTTTATATTAATTGTTCCATCTGTTGTACCTTAATGGGCACAATATATTTACTGTATACAAATCGGGCAATGTACTTAATCTTCGGCCCTGTTCACACGATGCGTTTTTTGCCGCTTTTTTTTAATGCAAATGTTAAGTTGCATTTTACAGTACCAGCAAAGACAGTGAGATTTCAGTAATCTCATGCACACACATTGTGTTTTTTTTTTTCCTCGTCTTTGAAAACGGCAGCTTGTCACTTATTTCAGTGGTTTTGCAGCATTTTTCATGCATAAAAAGCCATGAGTAAGTGCAAAAATTCAGCAAAAAAAAAATGCAGGTATCAGGTTTTGCTGCTGGTACAGCAGGATGTAAAACTCATTTATTTCTATTTTTTCTTTCCCCCTACGTTTAAACCTAATTTAAGCCGCGCTAAGTAACCCGATGTTTACCCTGGTTACCAGCGTAAACGTAAAAAAAACCAAACACTACATACTTACATTCCAGTGTCTGTCCCCCGGCGCTGTGCTTCTCTGCACTGTGTAAGCGCCAGCCGGAAAGCAGAGCGGTGACGTCACCGCTGTGCTCTGCTTTCCGGCCGGCGCTTACACAGTGCAGAGCGCGGCCCTGCGCTTAGTAACCCGATGTTTACCCTGGTTACCAGTGAAGACATCGCTGGATCGGTGTCACACACGCCGATTCAGCGATGTCTACGGGACATCCAGCGACGAAATAAAGTTCTGGCCTTTCTGCTCCGAGCAACGATATCACAGCAGGATCCTGATCGCTGCTGCCTGTCATACTCAACGATATCGCTAGCCAGGACGCTGCAACGTAACGGATCGCTAGCGATGTCGTTCAGTGTGAAGGTACCTTTAGAATTAATATAGTAAATTAGTAGAATTAATACAGTAAATTAGTAAAGTAAACATTGGCCAACGAAGGTGTGAAATGAAACAATACCTGACCAACTCAAGGGCCGACCAAAGTGTGAAAGTAAACAGTGTCCTATAAACTCAATTCTCTGTCCATATCTTAGGGTACTGTCACACATTGAAATTTCCATCGCTACGACGTTACGATTCGTGACGTTCTAGCGATATCGTTACGATATCGCTGTGTCTGACACGCTACTGCGATCAGACACCCTGCTGAGAATCGTACGTCGTAGCAGATCGTTTGGAACTTTCTTTCGTCGCTTGATCACCCGCTGACATCGCTGGATCGTTGTGTGTGACAGCGATCCAGCGATGTCTTCGCTTGTAACCAGGGTAAACATCAGGTAACTAAGTGCAGGGCCGCGCTTAGTAACCCGATGTTTACCCTGGTTACAAGCGTAAACGTAAAAAAACAAACAGTACATGCTCACCCGTCGGTGTCCTTCAGGTCCCTTGCCGTCTGCTTCCTGCTCTGAGTGCCGGCCGGAAAGTGACAGCAGATCACAGCGGTGCTGCGATCTGCTCTCACTGTACGGCTGCACTCAGAGCAGGAAGCAGACGGCAAGGGACCTGAAGGACACCGACGGGTGAGTATGTACATTTTGTTTTTTTTACATTTACGCTGGTAACCAGGGTAAACATCGGGTTACTAAAGGTACCGTCACATTAAGCGACGCTGCAGCGATAGCGACAACGATGCCGATCGCTGCAGCGTCGCTGTTTGATCGCTGGAGAGCTGTCACACAGACCGCTCTCCAGCGACCAACGATGCCGAGGTCCCTGGGTAACCAGGGTAAACATCGGGTTGCTAAGCGCAGGGCTGCGCTTAGTAACCCGATGTTTGCCCTGGTTACCAGCGTAAAAGTAAAAAAAACAAACAGTACATACTCACCCAGCGTCCCCCAGCTTCTGCTTCCTGACACTGACTGAGCTCCGGCCCTAACAGCACAGCGGCTTTCACTTTCACTTTAGGGCCGGCGCTCAGTCAGTGTCAGGAAGCAGACGCTGGGGGAGGTATGACGCTGGGTGAGCATGTAGTGTTTGTTTTTTTTACTTTTACGCTGGTAACCAGGGTAAACATCGGGTTACTAAGCGTGGCCCTGCGCTTGGTAACCCGATGTTTACCCTGGTTACCAGTGTAAAACATCGCTGGTATCGTTGCTTTTGGTGTCAAACACAACGATACACGGCGATCGGACGACCAAATAAAGTTCTGGACTTTATTCAGCGACCAGCGATATCACAGCAGGATCCTGATCGCTGCTGCGTGTCAAACTAAACGATATCGCTAGCGAGGACGCTGCAACGTCACGGATCGCTAGCGATATCGTTTAGTGTGACGGTACCTTAAGCGCGGCCCTGCGCTTAGTTACCCGATGTTTACCCTGGTTACCTGGGGACTTCGGCATCGCTCCAGCGCCATGATTGCAACGTGTGACCGCAGTCTACGACGCTGGAGCGATGATTATACGACGCTGCGACGTCACGAATCGTGCCGTCGCAGCGATGAAAATTTCAATGTGTGACGGTACCCTTAGGTAAACTATTCCCAACCAATTCACCTTCCTCTGCTGTTACATTTGTAAAGGTACCGTCACACTAAACGATATCGCTAGCGATCCGTGACGTTGCAGCGTCCTCGCTAGCGATATCGTTTAGTTTGACACGCAGCAGCGATCAGGATCCTGCTGTGATGTCGCTGGTCGCTGAATAAAGTCCAGAACTTTATTTGGTCGTCCGATCGCCGTGTATCGTTGTGTTTGACACCAAAAGCAACGATACCAGCGATGTTTTACACTGGTAACCAGGGTAAACATCGGGTTACCAAGCGCAGGGCCGCGCTTAGTAACCCGATGTTTACCCTGGATACCAGCGTAAAAGTAAAAAAAACAAACAGTACATACTCACCCAGCGTCATACCTCCCCCAGCGTCTGCTTCCTGACACTGACTGAGCGCCGGCCCTAAAGTGAAAGTGAAAGCCGCTGTGCTGTTAGGGCCGGAGCTCAGTCAGTGTCAGGAAGCAGACGCTGGGGGACGCGCAGGTGAGTATGTGCTGTTTGTTTTTTTTACTTTTACGCTGGTAACCAGGGTAAACATCGGGTTACTAAGCGCGGCCCTGCGCTTAGCAACCCGATGTTTACCCTGGTTACCCGGGGACCTCGGCATCGTTGGTCGCTGGAGAGCTGTCTGTATGACAGCTCTCCAGCGATCAAACAGCGACGCTGCAGCGATCGGCATCGTTGTCGCTATCGCTGCAGCGTCGCTTAATGTGAAGGTACCTTTAATGTGTGTTTTTCAGGAACTCCTGTGAATTTTTTTGTTCAGAATAGTTACAATTTTTTCAGACAATTTGATCATTTTTTTTTTTACAAAATAGTTTCACATATGTATTGCATTGGTGACCTAAGCACTGTTCATGCCTTTGTGGTGGAAGTAAAGCTGAACTTTGGGATCCTGAAAAACTCTTCAAAACCTGCTTTTTGTAATCAGCTTCTTTACTGCCAAGAGAACAGGTTTTGCCTGCAGAAAAAAAAAAAATGCGGCAAAAATTCAACATGTGAACATGGCCTTAGATGTACTTTACGTGCACCCTGTGTTAAATCTTAAAGGGATTCTCCCGGGTTGTTAAAAAAATAATATAATAAAGTAATTTGTAAAAAATAAACCCTCTGTAATACGGTTACTTTTGTACCAAGATGATGTTGTTCTCTACCATGCCTGATGAATTTAGGCTGCATTTGGTGTAAGGCTACTTTCACTTGACTATATTTTCGGGCAGAGAGCTATCCGTGATGAAAAACTGAGCTCACATGGACGGTACTTGGAGCGGTTTTGTTCACTAGAGCTAGTCAGATGACCGATTTTGCACACGGACTGAATGTAAGTGTGAACAGGAAAATCACAGCATGCACCAGTCTCTTCCAAATTTCAGATGAGACTCCCCTATACAAGTCTACGGGTGCACAAAAAGATATATGTAAAGCATCCTATTTTCTTATTTTTTTAATTTTATGTATACATTACAATTCTTAACATGGGAAACTGAATTTGATATTGAAAGTTATACTTACTGCTGAAGTGTAAAACTGGATACAAAACAAGCTGAAAAATTATATTTTTTTTTTCTAGAAGAAAATTGTATATTTTTTATTTCATACGGTTTAGTGTCCTTAGCCCTAGAGTAAGAAAATTGCAGCACTAGGCAAATGTAATAACACTACATTTATACAATTCATTCCGACAAGTGTTTGAGATTGCGACATGTCAGCATACTTGAGAAGGGGTAACCCCCCAAAAATGTTGTGAGTGTAATGTATTGCCTTCTCCATCATCTTTATTAAGCCCTACTCAGCTATCTTTGTAATAAGGACCATCTTAACTACAGGGATCGGAGATGGGTGCAATGTAAGTTTATATGCTTCACTATATTAATGTACAAGTTTGTCTTGTATTCAAGTAAATTATGAAAATGGTGTCATGTCCTTGCATTTTCTTTATTGGTTGGAACCAGGTACATAAGATTTATAATAATAATAGTAATAATGTTTATTTTTATATAGCGCTAACATATTCCGCAGCGCTTTACAGTTTGCACACATTATCATTTTAGATTTGAGAGGATCTTGGTATGTACTGTAAGTTGGTGACTGTGAACCAAATTCTCATCACTAACTTTGATGCTATAGATTCACCCAAAGTGCCCATACACCAGAAAACTTATGGACAAATGATTGTCTCCTGTCTCTCCTCTTTCCCATACACCAGCATTCTCGACTAGTCTAGAGAGGAAAATGGTTTGGAGCAGCAGAGAATGAAGGATCGGGCATATGAAAAAAAGAACATGCCCAATCATTCTTTCCCTTGACATCTACCTATAAGGAAAGTTTGGACAACCAAATTGACATTGAAAGGTTTGCTCGTTCAATCAACCTCTGTTTGGCTTCTTTTAGGAACTATTAAGTTTTATAAGTTTCTTTCCGTTTATTTTTCCAGACAGCGATCTTGGCTGTAAAAGTAACAGGAAATAAAATAAATGGATGTTTCCCTCAAACTTGTAAAACTCAGTAGGCTGTCAAGAAAAAAACTGACTTTCAGCTCTTTTCTTGCCTGTCTTGTCCATTTACAGCGTGGGGTCTCTCTGCTTCTTCTAATTATCTCTTGCTTAATGTGTTGGCATTTCCTAGATGTTGGTGAGGCATTGTATGTGGAAACTGAAAATGTGGGCTCTGTTGTAGGAAGAGGGCAGAAGAGGGAGGTTAGGAGTCGAGGTGGAAGGTTAAGACTTGTACCAGTCTTCAGCATCACAAAGGAATCTGTGGAATTTTTTAATGTGGGAGGGCAAGGCATGGAATTTACTGACCAGGGTCCATTAAGGGGGAGCAGGTCACTGGGAGAGGAACTAGAGGAGGAATTGTACTAGGGCTGGATAGATAAAACTCCTCCGGATAATGTATTTGCTTGTTAGAGAAGACTTGTGTTGCAGGGCTGGCACAGGGCTACTTGCCAGGAGAACAGAAAATGATGCTGATTGATCCAGTATCAGAATCCAGGGAATGAATGAATGAATGTCCTTGGCAGTTTATAAAGGTCATTGGATTTTTTTTTGTCTTCAAGCCCTACAAATCAGACACTCATTTTGTTAACGTAAGATGTAAAGCCGCTGAGCCACTCTGTGAATAATTAGAGTGTAAAGATTCAGCTACGGGCGATGTTCCCTCCGAGCCGCTATAGCAGGACAGATAGGGACATAGGGATGCAAAGGGAGCAATTGCCGCAGAGCGCCAAACATGTGGCCATAATGGACGAGAGAAGTTTATGGTAGCATTCCCAGGGTCTGGATTTGAGAAGGGCATAAAGGGAACCTCCACTTCCAAAAATGCTTGAAGATATAGTGGTAATCTGCATTTAAATCAGACTTACTGGTGCAGTGACTACAGGGAGGAAGTGAAATATATTCTCCCTGCAGCCGATTGCTTTTAGTCATTGGGCCGGTGCAGGGGATGTTACTCACTTCCCCTGCACATAAACTGACAGCCTGCTCTGCACACACACACACTGTCAGTCAAGGTGCAGGGGAGTGATTACTGAGAACGGTGTTATGACCCCAGTGGACAGGGTCTCAGAGGAACGTGTAAGTCTGCAAGATACAAAAATCCAGCTCATAGGGCTGTGGTAACTGGGTTGACCAAATAGCTACTCCTAACGCCAACACTAGAAGTAGCCGGGGATCATGCCTACGGTGATCGCTAGATGACTCGCGCCAGCCGGAGAATCTAACTACCCCTAGGAGAAGAAAACAAAGACCTCTCTTGCCTCCAGAGAAAGGGACCCCAAAGCAAGATACAAGCCCCCCACAAATAATAACGGTGAGGTAAGAGGAAATGACAAACACAGAAATGAACCAGGTTCAGCAAAGAGAGGCCAGCTTACTAATAGCAGAATATAGCAAGATAACTTATCTGGTCAACAAAAACCCTATAAAAATCCACGCTGGAGATTCAAGAACCCCCGAACCGTCTAACGGTCCGGGGGTAGAACACCAGCCCCCTAGAGCTTCCAGCAAAGGTCAGGATACAGATAGGAACAAGCTGGACAAAAATACCAAACAAAACAAA
This sequence comes from Ranitomeya variabilis, assembly GCF_051348905.1. NCBI lineage: Eukaryota > Metazoa > Chordata > Amphibia > Anura > Dendrobatidae > Ranitomeya > Ranitomeya variabilis. The sequence continues at coordinate 67,788,610 of NC_135239.1, read as the reverse complement.
AGCAAAAGCAAAGAAGCAGACTTAGCTTGAAAAACAGGAACCAGGATCAGAGGACAAGAGCACAACAGATTAGCTCTGATTTCAACGATGCCAGGCATTGAACTGAAGGTCCAGGGAGCTTATATAGCAACGCCCCTGAACTAACGGCCCAGGTGAGGATATAGAAAAAGACAGACGCTCCAGAGTCAAATCACTAATGACCACTAGAGGGAGCAAAAAGCAAAATCACAACAGAACGGGTAGCACAGTGGCTCAGTGGTTAGCACTGTTGCTTTGCAGTGCTGGGGTCCTGGGTACAATATCATCTGTGAGGAGTTTCTATGTTCTCCTCATGTTTCCTGCCACACTGCTAAGACATAATGATAAGGAATTTAGACCATGAGCCCCAATGTGGACAGTGCCGATGTCTATAAAGTGCTGTAGAATATGACGGCCCTATAAAAGCAAAGCATAATAATAGTGCGCGTTGTGTGTTGCAGCCCCTGCACCGCCCCAATGACTGAAAGCCAGCGGCTGTGGGAGAATAGAACATAATTTTCTCCCTTCAGCCGCTCTTCCACTAAACCAGACTAGAATGATTTTAACGACCTGCTGAGTTGCTTCTTAAACTTTGTGTAAGTGACGAGTGTCCCCAGAAGAATTTCTTCTGTTTGGAGGCAAAGGTCGGCCACACCGAATATTGATTTGATTTAGATTTCTCTTTTGTTCGTTCACTTTGCATTTTGTTAATTGATACAAATGAGCTATTTCTGAAAGCTTCTTACTTTTCTGCAGTTTTTCACAGCTGCCCAAACCTCTTGCACAGTACTGCCTATTCATATGTAACTTTCCCTCATTTGGACACCCTCCAGGGCTGCCGATAGGTACAGGTCTACTGTGCCTGTAATATAAGCCTGCCTTAGTCGGTCTGCTGTTACATCGCAAGAGAATATACTAAGTAGTAATGGATGGCGTTTAAAAAAACAACAAAGAACCTATATAATAAGAGACGGCACCGGATGAGAGATATACGTGTTATTATTTTACTGGGGGAAAACATAGGGATTCGGAAGGGGTTGTCCAAGTAGTGGACAACCCCTTGAAGTTCTGGAAGTTGTGAAGTAGGCCCTCTCTAGACGGTACGCAGGTTTTGTTGGAAGAGGCCTCTGCAATGCGTGGGTGCTAAGTGATGAGGTAACATCCACATAAAGACCTGCGTGGTCAGCAGTTTTAGTGTTATGGCTGATTGGTGTATCTTATAGTGCACACTGGACAATTTAATGGCTGGTAATTTTCCAGTAAACACCTTCATGTGTTTTGCGTCCTGTAATTTTAGATGATCATTGTCCATCTTATTCTCCAGGAGATTGTTAATTTTTCCCGGTACGCTCTTATCATGCCTACCTATGGGAGTACTCTGATTCTTCAGCATCTCCAGTTCCACAAGGCGTTTACTACAAACTTCTGTCTAACTTATTGTATAAATCAGGTTTTTTTTTGTTACATTTAAATTTTAAAACATTTTGGCAATGTTTTTTTTTTTTTTTTTTTTTTAAACTTTTGCCATATGACAATTTTTCTTACAGTGGCATGTAAAAGTTTGGGCGCCCTAGTCAAAATGACTGTTATTGTGAACGGTTAAGCAAGTTGAAGATGAAATGATTTCTAAAAGGCCTAAAGTTAAAGATGACACATTCCCTTGGTATTATAGGCACAGAAAAAAAATATTTTTTACATTTTTAAAATTAAAAAAAGAAAATTGGGCCTATACAAAAGTTTGGGCACCCTGCATAGTTAGTATCTAGTAGCACCCCCTTTTGAAAGAAGGACAGCTTGTAAACACTTTTTGTAGAAAGACAAGAGTCTTTCAATTCATGTTTGAGGGATTTTCATCCATTGTTCTTTGGAAAATTCTTGCAGTTCTGTGAGATTCTTGGGTCTTGCATGCACTGCTATTTTGAGGTCTAGCCACAGATTTTCAATGATGTTCAGATCAGGGGACTGTGAGGGCCATTGTAAAACCTTCAGCTTACGCCATTTGAAGTTGTCTAATGTGGATTTTGACTTGCATTTAGGATCATTATCCATTTGTAGGAGTCATCCTCGTTTCAATTCAGCTTTTTTACAGATTGTGTTATGTTTGCATCAAGAATTTGTTGCAATGTCATTGAACTGTCTCTCAACCCGTGAAATGTTTGCTGTGCCATTGGCTGCAACACAACCCCAAAGTATGATTTATCCACCCCCATGCTTAATTGTTGGCGAGATGTTCTTTTCCTGAAATTCTGTTATCTTTTTTCTCCACACATACCTTTCATCATTGTGGCCAAAGAGTTCTATTTTAACCTCATTGGTCCACAGGACTAATTTCCAGAATGCATCAGACTTGTTTAGATGTTCTTTTGCATTCTTCTGATATTAAATTTTTTGGTGAGGACGTAGGAGAGGTTTTCTTCTGATGACTCTTCTATGAAGGCCATGTTTGTGCAGGTGTCTCTGAACAGTAGAACAATGTACCGCAACTCCAGAGCCTGCTAAATCTTTCTGAAAGTCTTTTGCAGTCAAGTGGGGGTTCTGATTTGCCTCTCTCTTGTAATTCTATGAGCAGCTCTCACTGAAATTTTGCTTGGTCTTCCAGACCTTATCTTGACATCCACTGTTCCTGGTAACTGCCATTTCTTAAGTTCATTTCAAACTGAGGAAAGGGCAACTTTAAAATGCTTTGCTATCTTCTTATAGCCTTTTCTTGCTTTGTGGGCCTCCACCATTTTTATTTTCAGAGTTCTAGGGACCTGCTTAGAAGAAGCCATGGCTGCTGTTTTTTTGGCACAAGGCTGGAGGAGTCATAAAGCTGGGAAATTTGCATCAATTTCCTGGTTGTTCCTTCCCGGTGAAAGACCTGGCTATTCAATGCTTGCGTTGAGAAACACGTGATGGTGTCTCCGCGGCTTTTCTACATGTATTTCCTGGTGATGAGGCTGAACAAACCATAACCCAAACAGGCGAATTAAGGTCTGAAACCTTGGTCAAAGTTATCTGGGCACACAAATCTCTTAGGGTGCTCAAACTTTAGCATCAGCCCATTTTCTTTTTTTGTAACTTTTAAAATGTAAAAAAGTGACTATAGATAGATAGATATAGAGAGAAAGCAGCACGCCATTCCTTTAGTACAAAAAGGCTGTTTTTAATGGCCTGTTTTGTGACACATTTCTGTGTGAGCCTTCTTCAAGCAATGTGAAAATGCACACACAGAGTCGCACAATGGGCCATTAAAAACAGCTTTTGTGTACTAAAGGAATGGTGTGTTGCTTCATCATTATCTATCTATCTATCGTGTGTCATCTTCAAAGGGAACCTGTCAGCAGATTTTGCTGCTATAAGATACGGCCACTGCCTTTCAGGGCTTATCTACAGTATTCTATAATGCTGTATGTCTGCCCCCGGTCCGACCTGCAAGTGAAGAAAAATAACTTTTATTATACTCACCCGGGGGGGCGGTCCGGTCCGATGGGTGTTGCAGGTCCAGCACCTTCCATCTTCTTGCGACGCTGCCCTCCTGCGTTTTCATCACTCCCCGGCATCGCGCTCCTGCTCCTTGTCTGCCCTGTTGAGGGCAGAGTAAAGCACTGCAGTGCGCAGGTGCCGGGCCTCTCTGGCCTTTCCCAGCGCCTGAGCAACGGCAGTACTTTACTCTGCCCTCAACAGGGCAGACAAGGAGCAGGAGCGCGATGCCGGGGAGTGATGAAAAAGCAGGAGGGCAGCGTCGCAAGAAGATGGAAGGTGCTGGACCTGCGACACCCATCAGACCGGTAATCTTCATCTTGCTTAACTGTTCGCAATGACCGTAATCTCAACCAGAGGTGCCCAAACTTATACATGCCACAAATAAAGAAATAGTATTTTTCACTCTGGTCACTAGGGTTTTTTTAAGTTCATACTTTCTGTGCTTTCGGGAAGAGTTTTCAGCAGTCTCCTTATCAGGAGAGGCAGGATTGCAATGACAGAGAACACCTTTCTATATGGCCGACCCTACTCTATATCCCTTCTTGATAATCTTTGCACTCAATCATTAGATGTTTTTTTTTTACAAAACATAGGGTCACAGTCTGTTCATTGTGGCTATGTACATGTGTTGTTTCCTAAAACTGGAAAATGGTCTAAAAAAAGCCCCAGTGGCCAGTGTAAATATTGCAAGATTTCTGTTTGCCAAAAAATGTTAAAAAATATATATATAATAGCTCCATAGAAAACAAAAATCCGATTTAAACAATAGATCATTTTCTGATGATTCCTTTCCCCTTTTTCATAGTTTTTATTTTTTATATACATTTTCTCCTCCATTCATTAATCACAAGGCATTGGAACGCAGTGGGTGATTGGATTTGTCCTGTTTCCGATTTGCTTTTGTCAAAGCTTTAACAATGATAAAAGATTGATTGTCCCATTGTATTCTGGAGTTAGATGATCTGATTCACTCATGTTTATTTTCAAGTTTCTGGAACTGGATGATCTCTTCATTTTTTTTTTATAATTTCCCCTGCTGAAGACTTGGGCTACACACTGACTTTTGCGGCCAGCGCAGTGTTGGGGGCTATGGAGGGATTTCTATAATTAGGATGCATGAGGATTTTTATACTTTGGCTGAAAATATATGATCTGTAATAGTGAGACGAAATAAATCCTTACTGAAAGTCAAGTCCAGTAATTTACGCTGCAGCTTTCCTGAGTTTCATCAGTGGGGCCACTCATGAATATTTATTATGGTTTTCGCCTTGTCCAGAATAAAGGATTTAGCAGCTAATAGATAAAACATGTCACTTGATATATTGTGAACCTGTAGGTAGATCCCTAGCGATCAAATCTGCAAAATCCACAATTAATGCATTTTTTTGTGAATTGTGACTTTCCCATTGACCTCAGTGGGGAAAATCTGCAAAATATCCAGAACCAGTTTACAGCAGAAATTTACACACTGAGGATTTAAAAATCCATATACAGTATATACCAAGCACAGTGATATTGTTTGTAAACCAGGTATTGGTACTTTTGGCAGTGTGGACAGGTGCCAATTCCTGCTGGAGAATGAAATTTCCATCTCCAAAAGCTTGTCAGCAGAGGGAAGCATGTAGTGCTCTAAAATTTCCTGGTAGATGGCTTAGCTGACTTTGGTCTTGATAAAACACAGAGGACCTACACCAGCAGATCACATGGCTCCCCAAACCATCACTGATTGTGGAAACTTCACACTAGATCTCAAGCAGCTTGGATTGTGGGTCTCTCCACTCTTCCTCCAGACTCTGGGACCTTGATTTCCAAGGTCTAGTGTGAAGTATCCACAATGAATGTTGGTTTGGGGAGCCATGTCATCTGCTGGTGTAGGTCCACTGTGTTTTATCAAGACCAAAGTCAGCGCAGCCTTCTACCAGGAAATTTTAGAGCACTTCATGCTTCCCTCTGCTGGCAAGCTTTTTTTTTTCTGAGAGATAACGGATAAGACGGGTGTGGACCAGGCGTTCGAGTAGTTTAGAGATGAAGGGAAGAGTAGAGACAGGTCTACAGTTATCTGCACAGTTTTGGTCGAGGGATGGTTTTTTAAGTAATGGATGTATGATGGCATGCTTAAATGAGGAGGGAAAGATACCAGAAGAGAGAGAGAGGTTGAATATTTTTGGTAGGTGAGAGGTGATAGCAGGGGAAAGGGACTGGAGGAGATGTGACGGAATGGGGTCACTATTGCAAGTGGTCTGGTGAGCAGATGCAAGGAGCCTGATTACTACTTCTTCTGTGACTGGTTCAAAGTCAGAGAGTGAGCTAGATGCAGTGGGGGAGGGAGGAGAGTGCATGGTATGAGGGATTGGGAGATAATTTCCTGTCAGATATGGTCAATTTTTTATTTGAAGTAATTGGCCAGATCGTCAGAGCGGAGATCCGTGGTTGGGGCCTGCACTCTTGGGTTGAGTAGGGAATGAAACGTGTCAAAGGGCAGCACGGTGGCTCAGTGGATAGCACTGCAGCCTTTCAGCACTGGAGTCCTGGGTTCAAATCCCAAGGACAACATCTGCAAGGAGTTTGTATGTTCTCCCCATGTTTGTGTGGGTTTCCTCCCACATCCCAAAGACATACTGATAGGGAATTTAGATTGTGATCCCCATCGGGGACAGCGATGATGATAATGTGTGCAAAACTGTAAAGCGCTGCGGAATATGTTAATGCTATATAAAATATAGATTATTATTATTAAAAAGAAGTTTAGGATTATTGGACAGTGAGGTGATTAGGGTGTTGAAATAGGTTTGTTTAGAGAGGTGAAAGGCAAAGTTGTATGTTTTAAGCATAAACTTATAATGGATGCAGTCCCCCCATAATTAATAACCATCAAGGGCTATGCAGACAGCTGCAGGCTGCTATTAATAGCCTAGGAAGGGGCCATGGATATGCCCCCCCATCCAGAAAAGGCGCATCTCTAAGGTGCGCCGATTCTTGAACTTAGCCTCGCTCTTCCCACTTGCCATGTAGCGGTGGCAAGTGGGGTAATTGTTGTGGGGTTGATGTCACCTTTGTATTGTAAGGTGACATCAAGCCCACGGCTTAGTAATGGAGAGTTGTCAATAAGACACCTATCCATTACTTAACCTATAGTTGTTACATGTTAATAAAGACGCAGCCAGAATAAAGTCTTTTAATGAAATAAAACACTAAACACAGTTTTCCCATTTCATTATACATCTAATTCCTTCGATGCCCTCAATCTCCTGTAATAAACATAAAATAAAAAGGCAACAATATACCATACCTGTCCATCGTTGTGTCCCACGCTGTAATCCATATCGGGGGTATATACAGTTTACAACCTGTACGGTGCCAAGATGCGACTGCCTCGACTGTAAACCACTAAGGCTACGTTCACATTTGCGTTGTTGGGCGCAGCGTCACCGACGCATGTGTCATGCGCCCTTATCTTTAACATGGGGGGCGCATGGACATGCGCCGGTATGCGTTGTACTGCGTTTTACGACGCTTGCGTCATATAGACGCACAAGACAGGGCGCAGGGGACGCTACTTGTAGCGTTTTCTGTCATGATCTCCATGGCCAGAGAACTAGCATAAGCCTCAATAGGAACAAGCTCTTGGAAGATGTAACTGTACTGACCATGAACTAAACCTACCGCATCATCTAGAAGTAGCCAGGTAGCATGTCCTACTTTTTATCCCTATATGCCCAGCGCCGGCCGGAGAACTAAATAATGCTAGCAGAGGGAAATATAAGACCTGACTCACCTCTAGAGAAATGCCCAAAAAGGAGACAGAAGCCCCCCACATATATTGGCGGTGATATGAGATGAAACAACAAACGCAGCAGGAAAATAGTTTTAGCAAATTTGAGGTCCGCTTTCTAGATAGCAGAAGACAGAAAGCATACTTTCATGGTCAGTAGAAAACCCTAACAAAACACATCCAGAAATTACTTTAGGACTCTGGCATTAACTCATAATACCAGAGTGGCAATTCCTGATCAACAAGAGCTTTCCAGACACAGTAACGAAACTGCAGCTGTGAACTGGAACCAAAATACAAAAACAAAACATGGACGAATGTCCAACTTATCTAGTAGATGTCTGGGAGCAGGAACAAGCACAGAGAGGCTTCTGATAACATTGTTGACCGGCAAGCATCTAACAGAGAAGCCAGGTTATATAGCGACACCCAGATCTAATCAGAACAGGTGAACAGGGAAGATGATGTCACAAGTTCAATTCCACCAGTAGCCACCGGGGGAGCCCAGAATCCAAATTCACAACAGTACCCCCCCCTCAAGGAGGGGGCACCGAACCCTCACCAGAACCACCAGGGCGATCAGGATGGGCCCTATGAAAGGCACGAACCAGATCAGAGGCATGAACATCAGATGCAGTGACCCAAGAATTATCCTCCTGGCCGTATCCCTTTCACTTGACCAGATACTGGAGTCTCCGTCTGGAAACACGGGAGTCTAGGATTTTTTCCACAACGTACTCCAACTCACCCTCAACCAACACCGGAGCAGGAGGCTCAACGGAAGGCACAACCGGTGCCTCATACCTGCGCAATAACGACCGATGAAAAACGTTATGAATAGAAAAGGATGCAGGGAGGTCCAAACGGAAGGAAACAGGGTTAAGAATCTCCAATATTTTATACGGACCGATGAACCGAGGCTTAAACTTAGGAGATGAGACCCTCATAGGGACAAAACGAGAAGACAACCACACCAAATCTCCAACACAAAGCCGAGGACCAACACGACGGTGACGGTTGGCAAAAAGCTGAGTCTTCTCCTGGGACAACTTTAAATTGTCCATCACCTGCCCCCAGATATGATGCAATCTCTCCACCACCGCATCCACTCCAGGACAATCCGAGGATTCCATCTGACCGGAGGAAAATCGAGGGTGGAACCCCGAATTACAGAAAAACGGGGACACCAAAGTGGCAGAGCTGGCCCGATTATTGAGGGCGAACTCCGCCAATGGCAAAAAAGCAACCCAATCATCCTGGTCAGCAGACACAAAACACCTCAGAGATGACTCTACTGGTCCAATCATCAGGAACAAACAACCTATCAGGCGGACAACGATCCGGTCTATCCGCCTGAAACTCCTGCAAGGCCCGCCGCAGGTCTGGAGAAACGGCTGACAAGATAACTCCCTCCTTAAGAATACCTGTGGGGTCAGAGTTGCCGGGTGAATCAGGCTCAAAACTCCTAGAAAGGGCATCCGCCTTAACATTCTTAGAACCCGGTAGGTACGATACCACAAAATTAAACCGAGAGAAAAATAATGACCAGCGCGCCTGTCTAGGATTCAGGCGCCTGGCGGTCTCAAGATAGATCAAATTTTTGTGGTCAGTCAATACCACCACCTGATGTCTGGCCCCCTCGAGCCAATGGCGCCACTCCTCAAACGCCCACTTCATGGCCAAAAGCTCCCGATTCCCAACATCATAATTCCGCTCAGCGGGCGAAAATTTACGGGAAAAGAAGGCACAAGGCCTCATCACGGCGCAGTCAGAACTTTTCTGCGACAACACTGCCCCAGCCCCGATCTCAGAAGCGTCGACCTCAACCTGAAAAGGAAGAGTCACATCAGGCTGACGCAACACAGGGGCAGAAGAAAAACGGCGCTTAAGCTCCCGAAAGGCCTCCACAGCATCAGGGGACCAATCAGCAACATCAGCACCCTGTCTAGTCAAATCGGTCAATGGCTTAACGACATCCGAAAAACCAGAAATAAATCGACGATAAAAGTTGGCAAAGCCCAAAAATTTCTGAAGACTTTTAAGAGAAGAGGGCTGCGTCCAATCACAAATAGCTTGAACCTTGACAGGATCCATCTCAATGGAAGAGGGAGAAAAAATATATCCCAAAAAGGAAATTCTCTGAACCCCAAAAACGCACTTAGAACCCTTGACACACAGAGAATTAGACCGCAAAACCTGAAAAACCCTCTTAACTTGCCGGACATGAGAGTCCCAATCATCCGAAAAAATCAGAATATCATCCAGATACACTATCATAAATTTATCCAAAAAATCGCGGAAAATATCATGCATAAAGGACTGGAAGACTGAAGGGGCATTAGAAAGACCAAAAGGCATCACCAAATACTCAAAGTGGCCCTCGGGCGTATTAAATGCGGTTTTCCACTCATCCCCCTGCCTGATCCGCACCAAATTATACGCCCCACGGAGATCAATCTTAGAGAACCACTTGGCCCCCTTTATGCGAGCAAACAAATCAGTCAGCAACGGCAATGGGTATTGATATTTAACCGTGATTTTATTCAAAAGCCGATAATCAATACATGGTCTCAAAGAGCCGTCTTTTTTTGACACAAAGAAAAAACCGGCTCCTAAGGGAGATGACGATGGACGAATATGTCCCTTTTCCAAGGACTCCTTTATATATTCTCGCATAGCAGTATGTTCAGGCACAGACAGATTAAATAAACGACCCTTTGGGTATTTACTACCCGGAATTAAATCTATAGCACAATCGCACTCACGGTGCGGAGGTAGCGAACCCAGCTTGGGTTCTTCAAAGACGTCACGATAATCAGACAGGAACTCAGGGATTTCAGAGGGAATAGATGATGAAATGGACACCAAAGGTACGTCCCCATGAGTCCCCTTACATCCCCAGCTCAACACAGACATAGCTCTCCAGTCAAGGACTGGGTTGTGAGACTGCAGCCATGGCAATCCTAGCACCAAATCATCATGTAGATTATACAGCACCAGAAAACGAATAGTCTCCTGGTGATCCGGATTAATACACATAGTCACTTGTGTCCAGAATTGTGGTTTATTATTAGCCAATGGGGTAGAGTCAATCCCCTTCAGAGGAATAAGAGTCTCCAAAGGCTCTAAATCATACCCACAACGATTGGCAAAGGACCAATCCATAAGACTCAAAGCGGCGCCAGAGTCGATATAGGCGTCCGTAGTAATAGATGACAAAGAGCAAATCAGGGTCACAGACAAAATAAATTTAGACTGTAAAGTGCCAATGGGAACGGATTTATCAAGCTTTTTAGTACGCTTAGAGCATGCTGATATAACATGAGTAGAATCCCCACAATAGAAACACAACCCATTTTTCCGTCTAAAATTCTGCCGCTCGCTTCTGGACAGAATTCTATCACACTGCATGTTTTCTGGCGTCTTCTCAGTGGACACCGCCAGATGGTGCACTGGTTTGCGCTCCCGCAGACGCCTATCGATCTGAATGGCCATTGTCATGGACTCATTCAGACTTGCAGGCACAGGGAACCCCACCATAACATCCTTAATGGCATCAGAAAGACCCTCTCTGAAAGTAGCCGCCAAGGCACACTCATTCCACTGAGTAAGCACAGACCATTTACGGAATCTTTGGCAGTAAATTTCAGCTTCATCTTGCCCCTGCGATAGGGACATCAAAGTTTTTTCTGCCTGAAGTTCCAAATGAGGTTCCTCATAAAGCAAGCCCAAGGCCAGAAAAAACGCATCCACATTGCGCAACGCAGGATCCCCTGGTGCCAATGCAAAAACCCAATCTTGAGGGTCGCCGCGGAGCAAGGAAATCACAATCCCAACCTGCTGTGCAGGGTCTCCAGCAGAACGAGATTTCAGGGACAAAAATAACTTACAATTATTTCTAAAATTCTGAAAGCTAGATCTATTCCCTGAGAAGAATTCCGGCAAAGGAATTCTCGGCTCTGATACCGGAGCATGAACCACAAAATCTTGCAAACTTTGTACTTTCGTGGCGAGATTATTCAAACCTGCAGTTACACTCTGTAGATCCATTATAGACAGGTGAACATAGAGCCATTCAAAGATTAGAAGGAGAGAGAAAAAAAAGAAAGACTGCAGCATAGACAGACTGGCAAGTGATCCAATTAAGAGCACACTAACTACTAGAGAAAAAAAAAAAAAAAAAAAAAATTTTCAGCAGACTTCTTATTTCTCTCCTTTCTCAGCCAAGGATTTTAACCCTTTAGTGGCCGGTCAAACTGTCATGATCTCCATGGCCAGAGAACTAGCATAAGCCTCAATAGGAACAAGCTCTTGGAAGATGTAACTGTACTGACCATGAACTAAACCTACCGCATCATCTAGAAGTAGCCAGGTAGCATGTCCTACTTTTTATCCCTATATGCCCAGCGCCGGCCGGAGAACTAAATAATGCTAGCAGAGGGAAATATAAGACCTGACTCACCTCTAGAGAAATGCCCAAAAAGGAGACAGAAGCCCCCCACATATATTGGCGGTGATATGAGATGAAACAACAAACGCAGCAGGAAAATAGTTTTAGCAAATTTGAGGTCCGCTTTCTAGATAGCAGAAGACAGAAAGCATACTTTCATGGTCAGTAGAAAACCCTAACAAAACACATCCAGAAATTACTTTAGGACTCTGGCATTAACTCATAATACCAGAGTGGCAATTCCTGATCAACAAGAGCTTTCCAGACACAGTAACGAAACTGCAGCTGTGAACTGGAACCAAAATACAAAAACAAAACATGGACGAATGTCCAACTTATCTAGTAGATGTCTGGGAGCAGGAACAAGCACAGAGAGGCTTCTGATAACATTGTTGACCGGCAAGCATCTAACAGAGAAGCCAGGTTATATAGCGACACCCAGATCTAATCAGAACAGGTGAACAGGGAAGATGATGTCACAAGTTCAATTCCACCAGTAGCCACCGGGGGAGCCCAGAATCCAAATTCACAACAGTTTTCCCTGCGCTGAAAGTCCCAATCTGTAGGATCTTATGACAACGCATGCGTCGCAAAACTCTGCGTTGTGTACATGCGTTGTTGGTTGCGTCGCCGATGCTGCGCCCAACAACACAAATGTGAACATAGCCTAATGGATGAGGAGATGATGCCGGTGCTGCTTCAGAGACTAGTGCTGACGTCACTGATGCTGCGCTGTTATGATCCTAGTGGCAAGGATCGCAGGACGGACTAGCTAAGTAACTGAACAGACGACTAGCTCTGGGGAGGTGGTAACTAGATTGACCGCAACCTGATCCTATCCGCAAACAACTATAAGTAGCCGTGGAACGTTACCTGAAAATCCTAGATGTCTCGTCACGGCCTGAGAAACTGACTATTCCTGGAGGGAAAGAAAGTCCTCTCTTGCCTCAGTGGAAAGACCCCAAAGATATAGAATAGCCCCCCACAAATATTAACGGTGAGTTAAGGGGAAAGCAAAAACACAGAGATGAAATCAGATTTAGCAAATGAGGCCCGCTAATACTAGATAGCAGAAAATAGGAAGGAAACTGTGCGGTCAATAAAAAACCCTATTCAAAATATCCACGCAGAGATTGCTCGAGCCCCCGCACCAACTAACGGTGCGGGGGAAGCAACTCCATACCCCAGAGCTTACCAGCAACAAGAAATCACATATTAGCAAGCTGGACTAGACTCATCTTACACAGAAATCATATTGCAGGCAGATGAGCAAAAAATATTCAAACAGAACTTAGCTTATCCTGAAGAGGCAGAAAACGAGATAATCAGGAGTAATCAGAATAGCACTGAATACATTGCCAGCCAGCAACAAGTGGAAGTGAAGCAGAGCTAAATAGGAACCTCCCTGGTGAATAACGAGGCAGCTGATCCAGCCAGACCCGCAGGATAATAAACCAAACCACCAGGGGAGCCAGAAAACCAAAGTCACACAATACCATCTGTGACCACAAGAGGGAGCCTGAAAACGGAGTTCACAACACTGCGCTCCCTCACAGCCTGGCTTGCACTGAACTCTGGAGCGTGGGAAAATGCCATGGCCACTTCCTAGGCTATTAATATCAGCCCGTAGCTGTCTGCATAGCCTTTGCTGGTTATTAATTATGGGGGGACTGCGCATCATTTTTTTTCTGTGTCCCTCATTTTAGTAGCCAGTAAAGGCTAAGTATACAGCTGTGAGTTGATATTAATAGCCTGGGAAGCTCCATGGGCATTACCCCCTTCCCAGGCTATAAACATCTGCTCCCAGTCGCTGGCTTTCCCTCTGCTGGTTTTGAAAATTGCATGGGTGCCCATGCCATTTTTTTTCCGTAAAATAATCTTTTATTAATTAAATACATGTTGATTAGTTTGCGCACACACACTGTACTAATTGTAGTTATCACTGACATCTAGATATAGAATAGGTAGGTATGTATTTACTGTATGTATTCCATCTATTCTATCCTGTCGGCTCCTGCAGCGATTTTACAGAAGCCGGCAGATGAATTACCAGCTCTTCTATATATCTTTCTGTGCAATATAATTAATACATACATGCATATAAATGTGTGTGTTACTCGTGTGTGAGTGTATATATATATATATATATATATATATATATATATATATATATATATATATATATATATATATATATATATATATATATATATATATATATATATATACTAGCTATTGAACCCGTTCTACGCCCGGGTGGCGAGCATTTATATTGGTGTATGGTCTCCATCCTGGTATGTGCTGCTCCCATCTTGCTCTCCCATCCTGTCATGTGCTGCTCCATCCTGCGTCTCCATCCTGTCATGTGCTCCCATCCTGCGCCCCCATCCTGTGATATGCTGCTCCATCCTACACCCCCATCCTGTCATGTGCTGCTCCCATCCTGTGCCCCCATCCTGTCATGTGCTGCTCCCATTGTCATGTGCTCCCATCCTGCACCCCCATCCTGTCATGTGTGTGCCCCATTCTGTCATGTGCTGCTGCCATCGTGCGCAATCATTCTGTCATGTGCTGCTCATATCCTGCGCCCCCATCCTGTCATGTGCTGCTCCCATTCTGTCATGTGCTCCCATCCTGCACCCCCATCCTGTCATGTGTGCGCCCCCATTCTGTCATGTGCTGCTGCCATCGTGCGCAATCATTCTGTCATGTGCTGCTCCCATCCTGCGCCCCCATTCTGTCATGTGGTGCTCCCATTCTGTCATGTGCTGCTCCCATCCTGTGCCCCCATTCTGTTGTAATGTGCTGCACCCATTCTGCCTGTTCCTGTTTCCATTCTGCCATATGTTGCTCCCATCTTTCTCTCTCTGGCTCTACTGCCCGAGTGCGGGCGGCTGTGCTGAGTGCGGGCGGCTGTGCTGAGTGCGGGCGGCTGTGCTGAGTGCCTGAGCAGGCGGCGACACCGGCGCGCTGTGGGGGTCAAATGCCGGAGTTGTCGCTAGCTCAGGCCCCCGGCACTTGCTATATTTACCTGTCCCCCATTCCACTGCTGCGCGCCTCTCTGTCTTCCGGGGTCCTCTGCCTGTGACTGTTCAGTCAGAGGGCGGCGCGCATTAAGCGCGTCATCGCGCCCTCTGAACTGAACGTCGCAGGTGGAGGATGGAGCAGCGCGCAGCAGTGGAGACAGGTAAATATACTCACCCTTTGCCTCCTGGCTTGTCCCTGCTTCTCCGTTGGAGATCGCGGTGTGCGTTCAGTGTTTACGCATACCGCGATCTCCTGGGAGCGTCACTCTGTGGGGTTCAGACTGCGCCGGCGCTTGCACAGTCTATAAAGGCTTCGGACAGAGTGACGCTCCCAGCGTTATATTATAGATAGATCTAGATATATATATATATACACAATATATACAATCGTCTAAGGGGCGCTTCCGTCTGTTTGTCTGTCTGTCCGTCACGGAAATCCCAAGTCGCTGATTCGGCAATCAGCGACGGGCACAGTCTAGCCGCAAAATGGCCGCTCCCTACTCCCCAGCAGTCAGTGCCCCCTCCATATAATGTTAAAAATAATTTTTAAAAAAATGGACGCCGGAGGGTGAGTATATAACTATTTTTTAGTTGTATTCTTTTTTTAACAGAGGTATGGTGCCCACACTGCTGTATACTACGTGGGCTGTTATATACTGCGTGGGCTGTGTTATATACTACTTGGCTGCTATATACTATGTGGCTGCTATATACTACGTGGCTCTGCTATATACTACGTGGCTCTGCTATATACTACGTGGCTGTCTGTTATATAGTACGTGGGCTGTGTTATATACTACGTGGCTGTGCTATATCCTGTGCTTTATACTACATACTATGTGGCTGTGTTATATACTACGTGGCTGTACTATATCCTGCACCCCGAACCCCCGACATCCTGCGACCAATCAGCAACAGACACAGTCCAGCTGCGAATTGACGCGAGATTTAAACCACGCTTCGCTGATTGGGAGCGACCAATCAGCGATATTGCCGCGGAATTTAACCCCCACTCACAGCAAGACGTACATACATACATACATACATATTCTAGAATACCCGATTCGTTAGAATCGGGCCACCATCTAGTGTGTTTGTATATATGTGTGTGTGTGTATATATATATATATATATATATACATATATATATATATATATATATATATATATATATATATATATATATATATATATATATATATATATATATATATATATATATATATATATATATATATATATATATATATATATATATATACACATGCACACATACACACACGCAGGGGCTGGACAAAATAATGGAAACACCTAACGTTTTGGCATCATAATCTTCGAACATGTTATAAACATGCAAACCGTGACGTATGGTAATGTTTTGTAGTTGATTATTTGTGTTATGTGATATGTGTATGTAAATTAACTGTTTGTTTTGCATAATTGTAAGAACATTGATGAGAACCTGATACTAGGGTTGAGCGAAACGGACCGGACATTTTAAAAAATCGCTGACTTTTGGCAAAGTCGGGTTTCGTGAAACCCGAGCCGATCCCAGTGTGGGATCGGCCATGCGGTCGGCGATCTTCGCGCCAAAGTCACGTTTCATATGACGAGTTCAGCGCCATTTCTCAGCCAATGAAGGTGGACGCAGAGTGTGGGCAGCGTGATGACGTAGGTCTCGGTCCCCACCATCTTAGAGAAGGGCATGACAGTGATTGGCTTGCTTTCTGCGGCGTCACAGGGGCTATAAAGGGGCGTGCACGCCGACCGCCATCTTACTGCTGCCGATCTGAGCATAGGGAGAAGTTGCTGCAGCTTCGTCTGAAGCAGGGATATTGTTAGGGAGGAAAGATTAACCCCCAAACCGCTTGTGCTGTAGCGATTTCCACTGTCCAACACCACCTTTTCTTTACAGGGACAGTGGAGGCTAGATTTCTGTGCATCAGCTCTGTAGCTTATAAGGCTCCCTGATAGCTGCATTGCTGTTTGTACGCCGCTGTGCAAACCAACTGCTTTTTCCAAAGCAAAAATCCTGTTGCTTCTTTCTGCACAGTTCTCTTGTTTCTTTGTCCACACTCTTGTGTGCAGCAGTCCTTTTTATTGCTGCCATACTTGTCCTGAGATCATTGTAGGGAGATTGAAATTCTACTACAGCCCTTGTATTTTTTTATATATCTGCCACTCAAACTGTGTAGTGTAATACAGTGGGCCTGAATTTTGCAGCAGTCTCCCACACATATAGAAAGGGAGATTTAAATTCACAACAAGTTTACATACACCACCTACCTTGTTTTACAGTACCATATAACAGTTGTTAGTTTGGTTACATTTTCCCAAGAATGAGGAAGTCTGGTGGAAGAGGTCGTGGCCGTGGGCCGTCATTGCCAGCTGATAATGATGGTAGTGGTGGTGGTCGTGGGAAAAGCACTATAGCACCTAAGTCTCGAGTTGTTGAGGCAGCGTCATCGTCTGGCTTCACAAGGCCTCGAACGCTCCCTTTTCTGTGAGTAGGAAAACCGCTTTTAAAGCCGGAGCAGCAGGAAAAAGTTTTGGCTTTCCTTGCTGACTCTGCCTCTAGCTCTTTCGCCTCCTCTTCGGAAAGTGCAAAATTTAAAAGCAGCGCGTCGTCAGTGGATGCTCCTGGTCAGGAACAAGTCGCTTCCGTGTGTCCTTCACCCAGAATAACAGTGAAGGATGCGTCGGGCGACACAACAGGTTACTCCATGGAGCTCTTTACACATACCGTGCCTGGGTTAGAAAGGGAAATTGTTAACAGGCCATGCCCATTACAAGATGAATCGGACATGGAGTGCACAGATGCACAGCCACAGCTAGATTATTATGCTGTTCCATTGACTCGGATCACAACATTGCCCTCGCAGTGTACTGAGCCAGAATCTGACCCTGATGAGACTATGGTGCCCCGTCCTGAACGCTATAGCACCGTCTTACACGGTGACACAGAGGAAGGTGCACAGGACATAGAAGAGGAGGTGATAGATGACCCAGTCGTTGACCCCAATTGGCAGCCATTGGGGGAGCAGGGTGCCGCTGGCAGTAGCTCTGAAGCGGAGGAGGAGGAGCCACAGCAGGCATCAACATCGCAACAGCTTTCATCTGGCAGGCCCGTATCTGGCCAAAAACGTGTGTCAAAACCAAAAACAGTTGTAGGACAGAGTGGCCATCCGGTTAAAGTAGCACAGTGTACAATACCTGAAAAGGTATTCTATAGTAGGAAGAGTGTAGTGTGGCAATTTTTTAACCAAGATCCGAATGATCAGTGTAAAGTGATGTGTAAGAAATGCTCAAGGACCTTTAGCTGAGGTCAGAATGTCAAAAATTTAAATACAACTTGCATGCGTAGACATTTAACCACCATGCACTTGCAAGCCTGGACTAACTACCTAACGTCCCGTAACGTTGTTGCACCCGCTCACAATTAAGCTAGTCAGCAACGCTACATTCCTTCTCTCACTGTAAGCCCACCGTTTACGACACCACCTGCAGCAAATGTGGAGGTATCGTCGCAAGGCCAAAGCAGTCAGGGAATCACCAGGTTCTTGGTAGGAAACACTGTATGTAGGCCAACAGCAAGAATACCATCACCAACCCTCTCAGTCTGCCATGTTCACCACCACCCCCGCTAGTTCCACCATATGCAGCTCTCCAGTCCAGCTTACCCTACAAGAGACTCTCGTTAGGAAAAGGAAATACTCATCCTCTCATCCGCGTACACAGGGTTTGAACACCCACATTGCTAGACTAATCTCGTTAGAGATGATGCCCTACCGGTTGGTTGAAAGCGAAGCTTTCAAAGCCCTGATGGCCTACGCAGTGCCACGCTATGACCTACCCAGTCGACACGACACTTCTTTGCGAGAAAAGCCATCCCAGCCCTCCACCAGCTTGTCAAAGACCGCATTGTCCATGCACTCAGGCAATCTGTCAGTAGAAAGGTGAACCTCACAACAGATGCATGGACCAGTAGGCATGGCCAGGGACGTTACGTGTCCATCACGGCACACTGGGTTAATGTGGTGGTTGCAGGGTCCACAGGGGACAGCCATATTGGGACAGTTCTGCCTAGCCCACGGTCTAGAAAACAGTTGGCTGTAGGCGTTCGCCAACCCTCCTCCTCGTCCTCCAGCAGAAGCGAGAGCTCGTCCACAGACCGCAGTCGCACGACCACTCCATCCGCAGCTGCCAGTGTTGCACACGAGATGTCCCATTATGGAACAGCTAATGGCAAGCGTCAGCAGGCTGTGTTACAAATGAAGTGTTTGGGTGACAACAGACACACCGCGGAAGTTCTGTCCGAGTTCTTGCAGCAAGAAACTCAGTCATGGCTGGGCAGTGTACATCTTGAGGTAGGCAAGGTAGTCAGTGATAACGGAAGGAATTTTATGGCTGCCATAGCCCTTTCACAACTGAAACACATTCCTTGCCTGGCTCACACCTTGAACCTGGTGGTGCAGTCCTTCCTGAAAAGTTATCCGGGGTTACCCACCCTGCTCCTGAAGGTGCGAAGACTTTGCTCGCACATCCGCTGTTCGCCCGTACACTCCAGCTGTATGCAGAACCATCAGCGATCTTTGAAGCTTCCCCAGCACCGCCTAATAATCGACGTTACAACAAGGTGGAACTCCACACTGCACATGCTTCAGAGGCTGTGCGAACAGAGGCGTGCTGTTATGCATTTGTGGGGAGGATACACATACACGGGCAGGCAGTTGGATGGCAGACATGGAGTTGTCAGGTGTGCAGTGGTCGAAGCTACAAGACCTGTGTCAAGTCCTTCAGTGTTTTGAGGAATGCACATGCCTGGTTAGTGCAGACGACGCCATCATAATGCGTCTGCTGATGCAAAGTTTGACGCACATAAAGGAGCAGGCGTCTGCAGCCGAGGACGAGGGAAGCCTTGATGACAGTCAGCCATTGTCTGCTCAGGGAAGTCTCCTGGACGAGGTGGCGGATGAAGAGGAGGAGGATGATGGGGATGAATATTTATGGGAGGAAGCTTCTCAGGGGGCAATAGAAACTGGTGGCGTTGCAAGGTCAGGTACAGGGTTTTTGAGGGAGACAAGTGATGATGATTTGCCAGAAAGTGCTCCTCAACCCAGCACAAGCAGTGAATTGACACCTGGAACATTGGCCCACATGGTGGATTATGCCTTGCGTATCCTAAAAAGGGACCTCCGCATTATCAAAATGATGACCGATGACGATTACTGGTTGGCCTGCCTCCTGGATCCACGCTATAAAGGGAAATTGCAAAATATCATGCCACATGAGAACCTTGAGCAAATATTGGCTACCAAACAAGCAACTCTTGTAGACCGCTTGGTTCAGGCATTCCCAGCACACAGCGGCGGTGATGGTTCTCACACTAGCTGCAGGGGGCAACATGGCAGGAGTGTTAGAGGTGCACAAATCAGAAGTGGCGTTGGACAGAGGGGTTTTATGACCAGGTTGTGGAGTGATTTCGCAATGACCGCAGACACGACAGGTACTGCAGCATCAATTCAAAGTGACAGGAGACAACATTTGTCCAGTATGGTTACTAACTATTTTTCCTCCCTTATCGATGTTCTCCCTCACACGTCATTCCCATTTGAATACTGGGCATCCAAAATAGACACCTGGCCTGAATTGGCAGAATATGCATTACAGGAGCTTACTTGCCCAGCTGCT
Source organism: Ranitomeya variabilis (assembly GCF_051348905.1). Taxonomy (NCBI): domain Eukaryota; kingdom Metazoa; phylum Chordata; class Amphibia; order Anura; family Dendrobatidae; genus Ranitomeya; species Ranitomeya variabilis. Next base: position 67,768,188 of record NC_135239.1, on the reverse strand, counting down.
AGTGTGCTATCAGAAAGAGTATTCAGTGCTGCTGGTTCAATACTGACCGAAAAAAGGACTCGTCTGGCTACCCAAAATGTTGATGATCTAACCTTCATTAAAATGAACCAATCATGGATTTCTAATTATTTTGCCCCACCTTTCCCTGCTGACACCTAGCTTTCCTGTAAAAAGGTCTTGCTTTTGGACTCGTCTTACTGACTGCTCCAATTTCTCCATTTGCAGCTGCTGTATGTCCACCATAGGCCATTTTTACACCTCCCTAAATGGGCTGATTCCCCCCACGGGGCCGTGGTCACCACTTGGCGCAAGCACCCGTGCGAGTTCCATTTGGCTGAACAGGTGAGTGTGCCCAATTTTGGGCGACTGCACTGGCACAGGGTCCCTCATAGTACAATGAAGTGTCTCTGGCGGTGGTGGTGCACACCCAACGTCAGACACACCGTCATAACATGAGGGGCCCTGGGCCAGTACCGCCGCCCACGAGAGAGTGTCCCCCCCCCAGCTCAAACAGTGCTCTACCACTTGCAAAATTACCTCACTGCTCCACCACTGTTTAGTCTGTGCTGTTAAATCCTTCAATGGCACTGCCAATACCAATTTGTTGACATGATTGATGCTAGTAAAAATATTCAGGGGCCTTGTCCTACATTTACACCAGTTAATACTTTGCGCCAACTACCACTGTCTGCAATTCAGCAGAGGAGCCCACCCCTGTACCTAGGTATGCCACCTGTTTATTTGTGATTTTTTTTTTTTGCCAGACATTAACCTCACTTTATTATTTTGGCCTACTAACTGTGTCAGACACTCCCAACAGTTGTCCTCCACTGAACAAAGCTAGGCCGCCTGCGTACTCCTGTAACCTATTTTTGACTGCATTTTGCCTATTACTTTTTTGGCCCTACTAACTGTGTCTGCCCCTCGGTGCAATCGTCCTCCGTTGACCACACCAATGCTGCCTGTGTACCCCTGTAACCTATTTAAACCTGCATAGAGCCTACTTTTTTATTTTAGGCCTAGTAAGTCTGTCTGCGGTCCATCCTTGCAATTGTCCTCCGCTGACAACAGCAATGCTGCCTGTGTACCCCTGTAACCTTTTTTAAACTGCATTGAGCCAACTTTTTTGTTTAAGGCCTACTACCTGTGTCTGTCTGCGCCACTCAATACAGCTGTCCTCCTCTGAACAAAGCTGAGCTTCAATCTTCAGGCTTTCGGCCTATATTTACAAATTTTAAACTGCATTTGGCCTACAAGTTTGGTTGGGGCCTACTAACGGTGTCTGCCGATCCTTGGTGTTCTCCTCCACTGAACAAAGCTGAGCTTCAATCTTCAGGCTTTCGTCCTATATCAGATATTAAACTGCATTTGGCCTACTAGTTTGGTTGGGGCCTACTAACGGTATATGCCGCTCCTTGGTGTTCTCCTCCACTGAACAAAGCTGAGCTTCAATCTTCAGGCTTTCGGCCTATATTTACAAATTTTAAACTGCATTTGGCCTACTAGTTTGGTTGGGCCCTACTAACGGTGTCTGCCGCTCCTTGGTGTTCTCCTCCACTAAACAAAGCAGTGCCGCCTGTTTACTCCTGTTACCAATTTTGAACTTTATTTGGCCCACTTTATTATTTGGGCCTACTAACTGTGTCTGCCTCTCATTACAGTTGTCCTCCACTGAACAAAGCAATGCTGCCTGGTTAGTCCTGTTACCAATTTTGAACTGCATTTAGCCTACTTTATTCTTTGGGACTATATCTGTGTTTCCTCCTCATCCTGCCCATTGCCCAGCCAGTGCTAGATAAGTCTGCTGGTACATTGACCCAGACCACTACATTCCCCTTGCACTCTACACAGCCAGAATCTGACCCTGCTGAAAGTCAGGTTCCCCTTCCCGCATACTATACCACCTTACACGGGGACAAAGAGGAAGGCGCAGATGAAAGTGTGCAGGTTCCTTCATCAGGTGGGGAGGGCATACTCGTTGGCGACGTCACTGTCACAGGGCCCCTCATAGTATGCAAAAGTGTCTTTGCCGGTGGGAGGCGCCCCCACTGTCAAACACACCGCCGTACTTTGAGGGGCCCTGTGCTAGTGCCAATGCGAACGAGTGGGCCCCCCCTGCTTGCTCAGGATCACAGCACTTGCAAAGTTGAAATACTGACCTCTCCCTGCTCCACCACCGTGACGTAGTCCGCGTTTCCTGGGCCCATGAAAAACTTGAGCCAGCCCTACCCCCACCCCCCACAACTTTAGCCAAATGACCCCCAATTTTCAATGCCTAACTATTATTATAAGGTAAATTAAGATTCACAAGCTTAAGTGACACGAATTGATGTTTTTGACATTAAAATGGGCACTGTTGGTGTTTTCCTGTCCTCCACTCACTGCCGACTTTGCTTCCCCATTTACTTACATTGGGTTTCGTGTTTCGGTCGATCCCGATTTCACTCCACTCGACTTCTGACAAAGTCTGGTTTCGCGAAACCCGACTCGATCCTAAAAAAGTAAAAGTTGCTCAACCCTACCTGATACCAATGGCAGACCTCTTGGATTTTCAGAGAGGCCAAATTGTTGGTGCTCGTATGGCAGGCGCTAGTGTAACAGAAAGTGCCCGAATGCTTGGCGTGTCAAGAGGTGCTGTCTCCAAAGTAATGACTGTGTTTGAAAGAGAAGGAAAAACATCCGCAGCAAAGCACAGGTCCGGCTGAAAGTCAAAGTTGACTGAGCGAGACCGTCGGACTCTAAAGCGAATTGTGAGAGAGGATCGCAAGACCACGGCTCCGAAAATCACTGCTGAGCTCAATGAACACCTACAGAACCCAGTTTCCACGAAAACTGTTCGTCGGGAGCTGCACAAATCTGGATTCCACGGAAGAGCTGCAATTAGAAATCCGCTGCTCTCAATGACAAATGTTTCCAAGCGTTTTGAGTGGTGTAGAAACCTCCAGAATTGGTCCCTCGAGCAGTGAAAACATGTGATATTCTCAGACGAATCATCGTTTACCCTATTTCCGACCTCCGGCCGAGTGTACGTTTGGAGACAGCCGAAAAAAGCATTCCATCCAGACTGCCTTCTCCCAACCGTAAAACATGGTAGCGGTTCTGTGATGATCTGGGGTGCTATTTCGTGGAGATCCCCTGGGCCAATGATATCCCTTCATGGAAGAATTAACAGCCGAGATTATTTAGGCATTTTGGGTGACCTAGTGCATCCAATGGTTCAAGCACTGTTCCTGGAGGGGAACGCCATCTTTCAGGATGATAATGCACCAATTCATACAGCTAGAATTGTTAAAGCATGGCATGAGGAACATTCTAATGAAGTTGAGCATCTCGTCTGGCCTTCACAATCCCCAGACCTCAACATTATTGCGCATTTATGGTCGATTTTAGAGATTCAAGTAAGGCTACTTTCACACTAGCGTTAACTGTAATCCGTTACAATGCGTCGTTTTGCATAAAAAACGCATCCTGCAAAAGTGCTTGCAGGATGCGTTTTTTCCCCATAGACTAACATTAAGCGACGTATTGCGACGGATTGACACACGTCGCAACCGTCGTGCGACGGTTGCACCGTGTTGTGGCGGACCGTCGGCACAAAAAAACGCTACATGTAACGTTTTTTGCCGCCGACGGTCCGCTTTTTCTGACCGCGCATGCGCGGCCGGAACTCCGCCCCCACCTCCCCGCACTTCCCCGCACCTCACAATGGGGCGGCGGATGCGCTGGAAAAATGCATCCGCTGCCCCCGTTGTGCGGCGCAGAGAACGTTAGCGTCGGTAACCTCGGCCCGACGCACTGCGACGGGCCGAGCCCGACGCTAGTGTGAAAGTAGTCTTAGACATCGATTTCCGCCGCCATCGTCGCTCAAAGAACTGGAGGGTGTTTTAACTGCAGAATGGGCTAAAATTCCTTTGGAAACAATTCACACCTTGTATGAATCCATACCTCAGAGAATTGAGGCTGTAATCGCCGCAAAAGGTGGACCTACGCCATATTAAACTAGCTTTTGTTGATGTTCCCAGGTGTCTCCATTATTTTGTCCAACCCCTGTGTGTATGTATGTGTGTGCGTGTTATATATATATATATATATATATATATATATATATATATATATATATATATATATATATATATATATATATATATATATATATATATATATATATATATATATATAAACACGCACACACACACACCAAAAGTTTGGACACACCTTCTCATTTAAAGATTTTTCTGTATTTTCATGACTATGAAAATTGTACATTCACACTGAAGGCACCAAACTATGAATTAACACATGTGGAATTATATACTTAACAAAAAAGTGTGAAACAACTGAAAATATGTCTTATATTCTAGGATCTTCAAAGTAGCCACCTTTTGCTTTGATGACTGCTTTGCACACTCTTGGCATTCTCTTGATGAGCTTCAAGAGGTAGTTGGTGACATGCACACTTTATTAGTTATACGTGATTCAAAAATTGACACTGTCCCTAGGCAGCTTCTAAATGATGGACTCCCCAGCAGACGACCAAGTCCCTCTGGTTGCGAGGTTGGGGGGCGCACTCGTGAGGTCCAGGGGTGCACGCGTGAGGTGAGAGGGCTTGTGAGGTCGGGGGCATTTGTGAGGTCCGGATGTGCTGAGCTCCATCCCACGACTTTCCACCGCTGCATTTGATATCAGAACATGAGCTCTTGCATGGCTCCACTACAAGCCCCTGCTCAGTAAATGCAGCACTATGGGTGCACAGTGTAGGCTCACATTTGGTGAACCCCTTGTATATTTTGCACATACTAGTGATGAGTGAGTGTACTCGTTGCTCAGGTTTTCCAGAGCACGCTCGGGTGACCTCCGAGTATTTGTTAGGCTACTAGCCTGCTTGATTACATGTGGGGATTCCCTAGCCACCAGGCAACCCCCACATGTACTCAGCCTGGCTAGTAGCTGTAAATCATTCAGCTGAGGCTATGAAAACTAAATCTCCGAACACTAACAAATACTCAGAGACCACCTGAGCGTGCTCTGGGTAACCCGAGGAACGAGCATACTCGCTCATCACTAGCACATACACATATGGCCACTAATGTGCTTCAGTTGTGAGTATGCAGTTAATATTAGCGCATGGAACGGTCAGGAATCTGATTGCCAATTGTGACCCTGCTGCAGCGCAATAGGTAGCCGTATGCGCCGCCCATGATGTGTATCTGAACATGGGCTTACATGGGAGCTCTTGCGGTAATCCATTCTGATGTCCCTATATATTAGATCGGCATAGCGAACCCCAGCACGTATAAGGAGGCCGGTATCCGAGAGGTGTATACAGATCAGCTGTGTTCTGTGCGTGATACATACAGTGGTTTCCATAGAAACAGAGTGCCCTCTTATAGCACCAGAGAGCAGCGCAGTCTTTCACTTTGATGTCATTAAAGTTATTTAATTCCACTTATTTTCTCATTATGACTGGCTGTAGGCAGTGCGTAGTGGATAACGCGGGGCACACTGACGTGTATGTATAGACCAGGCTAATGGTGGAATGTAATAATCTTCTCACCTAAAGGAATAAAACTACCGGGTATATTTATTTTATAAAAATCAAACTGCTTATTCATTTTTATCTTACTCTTTTGTCATATTGAATTAAGTATGAAAGTCTCAGACTTGACCAATTGGGTTGGACATACCTCATTCACTATTTTTGAGCATGTATAAATCTAATTATTATTCAATCTCTGTTTACAGCCCGTGTATAGTGAGGGTAATCGTATACGAGGGTCGCTACGTGTCCACTGAATGCGCCGAAGAGCGTTGTAATCACAGTCCCAGCAGGGGTTATAACACCAAATAAAAATGTGGACTGGGTCAAGTTATTTGACCAAGTCAGATTTAGGAATACCTGATGAGGGCCTTTATTTTTGGGAAGATCTGTAGGAAGGTATTGGGACAGATCTTTCCCTCCAGTCTGAGTTTTGCAAGTAGCCCATGGCCACAGTTTACATTTATGCCTGCAGGTAAGGGTTGGGTGTGTCGGTTTTTGGTGTTGTGTGCACCAGAGCTGTAGGTTCTGTGTGCCTGGCTGTGTGAGGTTGAACACCGACCAGAGCCAGAGACCTGGGTAAAGCCAACACGGCATGCGAGATTTTTGCGGTGGTGCAGGTGCCCACGGCAGCGTACTGTATATGGACGTTACCGGCTGCGATCTGGATGTGAAAGGTTTGCGTTTTGTTTGTGAAAATGTCACGTAAAGTCTTTATGTTGAATCTACCTGTGTCACTGCCTTGCTACCTTAATGGAGGGAAAAACCCTGCCTTACAATATATTTATTATTGATCTGTTATTCATGCCGTCATGGAACTGCAGGCTAACAAAGGCGCCGTCTTTATTAAGGACCTGTCACCAGGTGAAAAGTGTCCAGTTTTTGTTATTTTATTCCAACTTCTTCAATGACTAATTAGTTTTATTTTATTTTTTAAATCTGCCATACAGGTGCCAGATATGGGCCTTTTTTTGGTGATAATTTGTATGACCTGTACCAAGGGGGAATCGCTCACAACACCTCTGTAACGATACAGCATTTTATCTTAATTAACCAAATGTCTATTTTCTAGTAAGCCAAGAGGAATAAACTGTTATCTATATGTTTGACTTTTGAATTTGTGTTTTTCTGGTTGGTCAAGAAAAGCAGACTTTGTTCGTATAAGCCTTTGATATTGACTTTTAAGTTAACGTTTGTTGTAACATATTGTGCAGTTATACTGGAGGACATCCAAGAGATCCAGAGATCTAAAGAACCAGAGACTACCGTATTTACAAGATAACACCCAAGACATCATGGCTCCATCATGAGGGACACACATTTCTCATTCTACAGGATGTCAGCTTAGGGGACCATGGCCCCGGTTGAAAGAATACAGATCTGCTCCATTGACCCTCACTGAACCATGGATAAGTTTGGGGTAGACAGGATTTGGACCCTCCTGTCACCTGAACCCCCAGAGACTTCTTGAATATTCCAGGAATGGGACCCACGGGTCACCTGGTTCTATGGTGATGTTCGGAGAAGCCATGTTTTCACCCTCCGGTCAACTGGCCTTATACCTCAATGGACTGTCAACTTTCTAAGCTTGTCGTTATCTCCTCTCTGAGCGAGCCATAGGTGGGGTAGACGGCCCTGGAAGCTCTGAAGTCACAGTTGCTCTTATCCCGTTGAGTCAGCGGAAGGGTGAGACTGTGTAATTTTGCAACATCTTGGGTTCTACAGGTTATCTCTTTTGTGGTTCAATAAAGTATTGCCACACTGTTTTACCCTCATTCTGTGTTGTCTGAGTAGTATTATGTCAACGGTAAAAGGAGAACGGATGTTCGGTGGGTTGTGCCCAGGTTCAATGCTGTTTCGGATAGCTGACTAGATCACCCGCTGACCCAGTGTCTCCACAACCTTCTTTTGAAAAATTTTCTGTTAGCATTTGGGACCCCACTTTTTGCCCAGGGCCCCACTGTTTCTAAAACTGGTCCTGATATCATCAACTAGCAATTACAAAAGGAGTTGCCAGCAACAGATCTTGATGATTTTCCCAGGTACATTCAGCATGGAGGAACATTCTGCAGACACGACGTGCAAGTGCGTGTTCCTCTTCTGGTGGCGCTCATACTCCATGCTGAATATAAATAGAAATGTTTAGAAAATTTAGTTTATATTTTTTTATAATTTGCATATCTTTAATAGGTCTAACCATCCTTTGATTTCTATAAGTCCATGACTTTTCCTACTTGGTGCTGCAGTTTTAATTTTGAGCGTATTTTCAGTATGCATGTGATTGACCGCACACGGACACCACATCGACTAGTTGGAGCTAATGCATGAGAGAACTTTTCCATATGGACCAGTGGACCTCATGGAAGAGATTACAGCATGCACTTTTCTGATCCTTTATACACACCATGATAGTGCATGCCATGCCATAGCAGGCGGCTCCTGCACCCATCCTCAAGTGGATGAGCTCAAAAGTCCCAATATATTACAGAGATCTGTATAGCGAATTTGTGGATGACATGTGGCTGTCCTGTGTCCGACTGGGGTGCCAAGGGCCCGCCGGTAACCAGCTCCAGGACCGGACTTTTCAGCTACATACAAATGTGACATTATCCTCAATCACAAATTTATATAATAAACTTGACAAATTGTTAAATGAATAAGAAGCTGCCTCTGCCTGTACATAGTGATTCCAGTATATTGTGCCAAGTACTGCTCATATAAGAGGGTGGTGGCCCACTTTAGCACAGGGGCCCACCAAAGGATTCTCCTGTTCTCCCATGGGCCAGTACAAGCCTGCGACTGTCTGAACCTGCAGAAAGGGGGCCTTTTAAACGTATTCACTCTTATAAACCATTGCCACAACCCTGTTGACCTAAAATGACCTTTCTAAACTACAGATTAGTCTATTGCCATCGCATACCATCGAAAATGGACTTTAAAAACTCCCGCTCCTCGAATGCTCATAAGTCCATTGCACCTGCAATTAAGTGTTGACTGCTTGCTCAGTCCCTTGTTTGTTGCAGTAACATCATGGAGGTCTGCACATAAATTTCTGACAAAGACCTGTGCATGTGCAGTGTATTTGCCTTTGTGTGGGCACAGTAATCATTTTACGTGCGCCATACGTGCAAGTGTAAAGGGTTGCTGCATCATCTAGGTCAGTGTTCCACCAACTCCAGTCCTCAAGTGCCACCAGCATCATGTTTTCAGGATTTCCTTAGTACTGTCAATATAATCCATCACATATGCAATACCAGGGAAATCTGAAAACAAGATCTGTTGGGGGAAGCATTGATTCACGTTAACCTGAGGATCGTGTGGGCGAAGTTTAATTCGGGCCCTTAGTCCGTCTGGATACGACCATCTGACCCTTGAACGGTCATTTGCTAACAGCCTGGACTTTTTCAAGGTTTGTTTTAATAAGTATAAGGCCCTGCAATTCACTAATCACTATAATTTTAGAAAGATTTCAGGTTGGACATGACGATAGCAATGGTAATGGGGGAAAATTAATAATACTCAAGCGACACAGGGTTTTGTCGGCTACGTCTATTTTCCTTCTTAAATATTGGACCTGTTGGATTTTCATGCCATCGTTGTTGATTAAATACAATTAAAAATGACAGAAAATGGTGACGATTGCCCATTATGAACAGACGTATTGGATCTCGCCTACATAGCATGGCCCCCATACCATTAGTGGTAAGGTGTATATGACCACTAGTGATGAGCGAACGTACTGTGATGAGGTGTTATCCATGCTCATGAGTGTCTTCGGCGTGCTTGAATAGTATGTCCGAGTCCCCGCGGCTGCATGTTGTTTGTTAGCCATGAGACATGCAGCTGCAGGGACTCGGACATGGTATACGAGCACGCCGAAGACAATCGGTTAGCACGTGACAATCGGTTAGCTCAGATAATGCCTTATTACTAATGACCACTGGCCATAAAATGGAATTAGGGGTAATGGCAGAGCTTTGTTTTGCTTGGATGAGAATATTTAATTTAAATGCAGATTTTAGATTCTGGACTGGAAAATGACTTCCCATCACCATCTGTCTGACTGGAGATATCGCCCAGCGTAAACCAAGCCTAAGCCTCCGAATGTGCCAGTGTCTATTACTCTTCACACCACCGTACACCCGATCTGACGTGTGAACCGCGATCTCCCTCGTTCCGTCTCTTCGCTTTTCAGATGCATTATTATACGCCATGCCGGAAATAGCTCTCCAGCTGCCACAATAAAATGGTATTTCATTTTCTATCGTCCCCTGACAGCCAGACATCCCATTACCGTCACTATACTGTATGGCTCCAGCTGCCTCCGCCAACTTTATTATTAGGTAATTACTCCATGCATCGCGCATGAGAACATCCTGATCTGCATTCACTCATGAGGACGTCGTCTTCACAACTCGCTTTATTAGCGGACGTCCAGGAGATATTGAAGGTTCCCTGATACTACAGAGATAAGAGACCTACGATCACTGTGTGTCCCCTGGGCAGATTCTGTTACACTGGTAACCAGGGTAAACATCGGGTTACTAAGCGCAGGGCCGCGCTTAGTAACCCGATGTTTACCCTGGTTACCAGCGTAAAATGTAAAAAAACAAACAGTACATGCTCACCAGCGCGTCCCCCAGCCTCTGCTTCCTGACTCTACTGATCGCCGGCCCTAAACTGAAAGTGAAAGCACAGCGGTGACGTCACCGCTGTGCTGTTAGGGCCGGAGCTCAGTCAGCGTCAGGAAGCAGAGGCTGGGGGACGCGCAGGTGAGCATGTACTGTTTGTTTTTTTACATTTTACGCTGGTAACCAGGGTAAACATCGGGTTACTAAGCGCGGCCCTGCGCTTAGCAACCCGATGTTTACCCTGGTTACCCGGGGGCCTCGGCATCGTTGGTCGCTGGAGAGCGGTCTGTGTGACAGCTCTCCAGCGACCAAACAGCGACGCTGCAGCGATCGGCATCGCTGGCGCTATCGCTGCAGCGTCGCTTATGTGACGGTACCTTAAGGATCAGCGATTTATCCGGTTCATGTGGACATGCAGATGATTTGGATTATGCTAAATTTCACACTTCTCGCCTGAAGGTACCTTCACACGAAACGACATTATAACGATATCGCTAGCAATCCGTGACGTTGCAGCGTCCTCGCTAGCGATATCGTTTCGTTTGACACGCAGCAGCGATCAGGATCCTGCTGTGATGTCGCTGGTCGCTGAATAAAGTCCAGAACTTTATTTGGTCGTCCGATCGCTGTGTATCGTTGTGTTTGAAAGCAAAAGCAACGATACCAGCGATGTTTTACACTGGTAACCAGGGTAAACATCGGGTTACTAAGCGCAGGGCCGCGCTTAGTTACCCGATGTTTACCCTGGTTACTAGCGTAAAATGTAAAAAAAACAAACAGCACATACTCACATTGCGTCCCCTGCAGTCTGCTTCCTCCTCTGACTCAGCGCCGCAAAGTGAAAGTGAAAGCAGCACAGCGGTGACGTCACCGCTCTGCTCTCACTGTACGGCGCTCAGTCAGTCAGGAAGTGGACGCAGGGGGACGTGAATGTAAGTATGTGCTGTTTGTTTTTTTTACATTTTACGCTGGTAACCAGGGTAAACATCGGGTTACTAAGCGCGGCCCTGCGCTTAGTTACCCGATGTTTACCCTGGTTACCAGGGGACCTCGGCATCGTTGATCGCTGGAGAGCGGTCTGTGTGACCGCTCTCCAGCGACCAAACAGCGACGCTGCAGCGATCGACATCGTTGTCGCTATCGCTGCAGCGTCGCTTCGTGTGAAGGTACCTTAATGGTTACGGCTCTTTCATGCAGCGGATAATTTAAAGGAGGATCTACCTTCTACGGAGATGTAGGTGTTGCTACCAGTGAAGGTCCCATTATGGCCGACACTGCTAGACCAGTTCCTGATGTATCTGAACCAATTTTGGAGAAGGCTTGAAAGTTCCATCTATTGAATTTCCTGGTTCGAACCTTGTGATTCTTCACTAGTGAAATAATCGCGTGGACTCTTGTAGCAGAAATCTAAGACGGCTTGGATGTTTCAGGGAACCCTATGGCTATTTCAGTTTGTGAACTGTTGGGAGTCCGTGCTCCGCGGCCCCACTGATGGCACCAATAGACATGTCTTTGTGAGGTTTGAAGATGCCTGAAAATAGATTTCCAATTTTTCCTCCAAACATACCACAATGCTGAACATCGTATTACTGGATGGCTCCTATAAGCCAGAAAGGACTCTCCCTCCCCATACAGCGATATTCAGCGTCCTATGTTAGGCAAGTAAAAGAAAGCCAAAGAAAATTCCCTAATAAAAAGGTCTCTACCATAGTTCCATGGCTTTCAGAGTAGAGTCACACCTCCGTTTTATTCACATTTATTTATTGTACTCACTTATATAGCGCCATTAATTCCACACAGCTTTACAGACATCATCATCATCATTCACAATCTAGATTCCCTACCGGTATGTCTTTGGAGTGGTGGGAGGAACCCGGAGGAAACATACAAACTCCTTGCAGATGTTGTCCTTGATGGGATTTGAACCCCGGACCCCAGCGCTGCAAGGCTACTGTGCTAGCCACTGAGCCACTGTGCTGCCCATTCTCAGTAATCACTCCCCTGCACCCTGACTGACAGTGTGTGTGTGCAGAGCAGGCTGTCAGTCAATGTGCAGGGAAAGTGATTACAGCTGCTGCGAGTAACAGCCCCCTGCACCGGCCTAATGACTGAAAGCGATCGGCTGCAGGGAGAATATAACTTCACTTCTTCCCTGTAGTCACTGCTCCAGTTTAAATGCAAATTACCACTATATCTGGTGGGATTTGAACCCTTGACCCCAGCGTTGCAAGGCTACAGTGCTAACGACTGAGCCACCGTGCTGCCCTCCATCTGAGTGAAATGATCGTATTATTCTCATCAGAGTGGCATTTGAAAAAAAAATAGACGTTTTTCCCCTTCTCTATTCTGACAGTCAGTGAAAATCGAACTGCACTTGGATGTCATCCGAAGTACTGTCTGATTTATTTTATTTGTATTTTTTTTTGTTTCACGGACCCATAGACTTGCATTGCTCATTTTGATCTGACGCTCTGATCACCATCGGACATGTCTCTGTTTTTTTTTCACAGACCTCTCTGTGCAAGGAACAAAAATTAGAGACCTATGAAGAGCCCTATCGAATATCATAGGTAGCACGGTTATCACTACGAGAACATCCGTCGTGTGCACAACCCCTAGTAGAAACCGTTTCCATAATCCCATGTAAAAAATGCCCAATCCTACTGCTTTAAAGGGGTTGGCTGGCAATTTGCCAAGATGTTCCAATACTGTCTATTAAGTTGAGTCCAAATGCTGCCATCCCCACCAGTGGCTACAAAGAGGTGGTACGATCATCTCTGATGTGTCCCCATGTAGCCACAGCCTAAGGCTACTCTCACACTAGCGTCGGGCCGACGTTCTTGACGCTAGCGTTGTCTCCGCCACACAACGGGGGCAACTGATGCATTTTTCCAGCGCATCCGCTGCCCCATTGTGAGGTGCGGGGAGGTGGGGGCGGAGTTCCGGCCGCGCATGCGCGGTCGGAAAAAGCGGACCGTCGTGAGCAAAAAACGTTACATGTAGCGTTTTTTGCTCCCGACGGTCCGCCACTGCACGATGCATCCGTCGCACGACGTGTGGCAATCCGTCACAATGCGTCGCTTAATGTTAATCAATGGTGAAAAAACGCATCCTGCAAACACTTTTGCAGGATGCGTTTTTTCGGCAAAACGACGCATTGTGACGGAATGCAGTTAACGCTAGTGTGAAAGTAGCCTAAGGGGCTGGCACCTGAACAGACAATTTGGTGCATCATATTCTCCAAGACTGGCATAAGGAACGCAAGTCTTGATGAATGGGCCTCTAAGATTCCAATATACAGACGTCATTCTGATGAAAAGGTTTCATTCCTATAGGCGGCCTACTCATGCTTGGCTTTTAATAAATGAGATCATCCTGTGTATTTAAATATCTTCTCGGTTCTCAGGGGAGCGTTTTGGAGTCAATACGTTATAAGCGGTTGGCCTTGTTCCCAGTCTGTAACCTGAGGGAGATGCTGAGGTGCTGACTAACGAGTCATGGAAGGCTCCATCATGTATCGCACCTCCCTCTGAGGAAGTTCACAGAAATCCGTGCAAAGTCTTGTTTCTATTCTCCACTTCCTTAGGCTGTGTTCACATGCTGCTCTCTCGGCAGTAAAGAAGCTGCTTTGTTGGGTTTTTCAGGATCCCAAAGTTCATCTTTGCTTCCACCACAGAAGCATGAACAATGCAAGGTGTTAGGTCACCAATAAACGACGTGTGAAACCATAAAACTATTTTTGGTAAAAAAAAAAAAGGGGGTAAATTGATCAAATTATTTAGTGGAAAAATATTTTTCTGTCTGAAAAAAGTGACTATTGTGAATAAAAAAAAGTTATAGGAATTCAAGATATAATACACAATTACAAATGTGTGAGAAGTGAGTAGTCGGGAATAGTTTACCTAAGACATTGGCAGAGCATTGAGTTTGTAGGACACACTTTACTTTCACACTTTGGTCGGCCCTTGTTGGTAAGGTATTGTTCAATTTCACACCTTGGTCGGCCAATGTTTGCTTTACGCGTATCACTAATTTAATTAAATTGTACTAATCCTAAAGGCCCCGTCTCACACAGCGACGCTGCAGCGATACAGACAACGATGCTGATCGCTGCAGCGTCGCTGTGTGGTCGCTGTGTGGTCGCTGGGGAGCTGTCACACAGACAGCTCTCTCCAGCGACCAACGATCAGGGGAACGACTTCGGCATCGTTGAAACTGTCTTCAACGATGCCGAAGTCCCCCTGCAGCACCCGGGTAACCAGGGTAAACATCGGGTTACTAAGCGCAGGGCCGCGCTTAGTAACCCGATGTTTACCCTGGTTACCAGCGTAAATGTAAAAAAAAACAAACAGTACATACTCACCATCTGTTGCCCGTCAGGTCCCTTGGCGTCTGCTTCCTGCTCTGACTGAGCCGCCGTACAGTGAGAGCAGAGCGCAGCGGTGACGTCACTGCTGTGCTCTCACTTTGCGGCGCTCAGTCAGAGCAGGAAGCAGACGCCAAGGGACCTGACGGGCAACAGATGGTGAGTATGTACTGTTTGTTTTTTTTACATTTACGCTGGTAACCAGGGTAAACATCGGGTTACGAAGCGCGGCCCTGCGCTTAGTAACCCGATGTTTACCCTGGTTACCAGTGAAGACATCGCTGGATCGGTGTCACACACACCGATTCAGCGATGTCAGCGGGACCTCAACGACCAAAAAAAGGTCCAGGCCATTCCGACACGACCACCGATCTCACAGCAGGGGCCTGATCGCTGGTACGTGTCACACATAGCGAGATCGCTACTGAGGTCGCTGTTGCGTCACAAAACTAGTGACTCAGCAGCGATCTCGCTAGCGATCTCGCTATGTGAGACGGGGCCTTAAGTTTAAACCATAATGTCTCAATCTCCTCACATGGAATGGCTGTTAAGGCCCCGTCTCACATAGCGAGATCGCTAGCGAGATCGCTGCTGAGTCACTAGTTTTGTGACGCAACAGCGACCTCAGTAGGGATCTCGCTATGTGTGACACGTACCAGCGATCAGGCCCCTGCTGCGAGATCGCTGGTCGTGTCAGAATGGCCTGGACCTTTTTTTGGTCGTTGAGGTCCCGCTGACATCGCTGAATCGGTGTGTGTGACACCGATCCAGCGATGTCTTCACTGGTAACCAGGGTAAACATCGGGTTACTAAGCGCAGGGCCGCGCTTAGTAACCTGATGTTTACCCTGGTTACCAGCGTAAATGTAAAAAAAACAAACAGTACATACTCACCATCTGTTGCCCGTCAGGTCCCTTGCCGTCTGCTTCCTGCTCTGACTGAGCGCCGCAAAGTGAGAAGTGAGAGCACAGCAGTGACGTCACCGCTGCGCTCTGCTCTCAGTGTACGGCGGCTCAGTCAGAGCAGGAAGCAGACGGCAAGGGAAGACAGTTTCAACGATGCCGAAGTCGTTCCCCTGATCGTTGGTCGCTGGAGAGAGCGGTCTGTGTGACAGCTCCCCAGCGACCACACAGCGACCACACAGCGACGCTGCAGCGATCAGCATCGTTGTCTGTATCGCTGCAGCGTCGCTGTGTGAGACGGGGCCTTTAGGAAAATTAGAAAAATAAATGGGTTTCACATACTGCTGTATTTTATTTTTTTTCTCTAAAAACGTAGTAAAACCTGATACCTGCATTTTTTGCTGTGTTTTTGCGCTTGCGCATTGCTGTTTATTGGTGAAAAAGCTCTGCAAAAACGCTGAAATAAGTGACGTGCTGCAAATGTAAAAAATGCAGCACTGTAAATTAGAGAGGATATACTTATAAGATAGATGTGATATGCCAAATGTGCAGCTGCTTGTTGTTGTTTTAAAAAAAAATAATAATTTTTTTTCTTTTTGGAAAAATGAATAGCTATACTAAAAACACCGCAGTTTTCCGATTCAGTAAAAAAAAAAAAAAAAAAAATGGTGTGTATGAGATTTCTGAAAACTCACAGCTGTGGTTGGTAGTGAAGAAAGCATCTTAAAATTTGCATTAAAATCGCAGTAAAAAAATGCAACGTGTAAACACAGCCTTATTGAATTTTTTTTGAGGTGGTCAAGAACAACAAGTTTTCTAATTGAAACTTCTTCAAGAAACACTCCTTTTTGGATGAGGGTTTTTTTGTTTCCTGAAGCAGTTTTGGTAGGGCTTTAAAGAAGTGACATACATTTTTTTTTTTTTTCACCACCAGACATTTTTCAAAAACTAAAGTGGAAAAAAATGTTTTTTGACGAGTTTTTCAGGAGGATTTGTACAGTTTCTGCTCCAAAAATATTCAATGTGCACATAGCCATACCCTTTTTCTTCCTATTTAATTTATTTTCTGCCCTTGGTAAAACTGCAGGCGTCCCGGTGTTACATCCGTCATATAGAAGGAACATGGTAAAAAAGTCATCCAGAATTTATTGAAAATCCTTATAATTTGTCACTTACTTACTATACATTTTTTAGCTGATTGACTGCATTCTAGCTATCATTTGTACAATCACCCATAGGTTTACCATCATAGATGCAGTATTGGATTGCGGGCTTCATTAGTTTAAATCCAGACTTGGGGCCATCAAGAAGTGCTTTTTTTTTTTTTTTTTTACATTTTACATCCTATTTTAATTTTTTCTTTGTCTCAAAAATTGCATGAAAACCTTCACCCGTGTGATCCACCCTAAGGCCGGGTCCAGGATAACCCACTTTCCTGCTATATATCCATATCTGAACATAAAGTACGCTTTATTTTAATCTTCCATGAAAACCACCTAAAGAAGGCCGTCTGAAGTTCTGGTAGTCTCACTAGGGGTTCAGGCTGTTGCTCTGCTCTCCACCATGTTTTACACTGCAGCACTAATATAAAATCAGACAAGCCCTTTAATTTTAGGTTTATGGGACATTGTATGGCAAGTTAAATGGATGCCTGTATTCTTCTTTTTGTAGGACCTTTCTTTTGCCTAGCGTCCCCAACACCTCCCCCCAGAGCTGCATGAATGAAACCCCAAATCTGGTATTGTTCCCTTCTTCATTGATATATGATGGTGACCTCTTCCTGACTGGCTGACCCCTCTGTGTCTTTCCTCTGTAGTCTTTGATATTGACGTTCATCTTTTTTTTTCTGCAGTATGAATTCAAAGCAAAGAATATCAAGAAGAAGAAAGTGAACCTGCTGGTGTCTGTAGATGGAGTGAAAGTGGTCCTAAAGAAGAAAAAGAAGGTGACTGGCATATTTTCTGTATGTTCATTTCAGTTTTCTTGAGCTATGGGGATAATTTTAATCTCTTAAAGGGGACCTTTCACTGACTTTTTTTATTTAATTTTAGTACCTCTTCCAACAGCCATTGCTTCATTGATTCTGGAACAGTTTTTCTTTTTCTTCTATGCCTCTTCAATCCAAAGTTATACCCCTGATAATAATGGTGCAAATTGTACCTCCTACTAACTGGGCGTGTACCATAGAACTTCTCTGGTGACAGTTGTGTTTTCTCCTCTGGTGCTGGCCAATCAAAAACACGGCCACGCCCCCAGAAACTCTGCAGTACACGCCCAGTTAGTTGAAGGCAAAATTTGCACCATTTTTAATTCTTCAACAGAACTTTGGACCTGAGGGACACAGAAGAACAAGAAAAACTGTTACAGAATCAGTGGTGCAGCGCCAGCTTCAGGATGTACTCAGTTTAAGCTTAAAAAAATCCAATGAAAGGTTCTCTTTAAGGACTGTATTATTTTTCATTTCTGCTCTGCAGCTTTTCCCTTCTTTTCTTCTAAAACCCATAAACTTTTTATTATTGTGCTGACATAGGCATATGAGAGCTTTTTTTTTTTTTGTGGCGTGAGCTGTAGTTTTGAAGGACACTTTTAAAGGGGTATTTTCATCGCTGAGGTCCTATCTCAATATATAGTAGATGTAATAATATTAGCAAACATTTCCAATTAGAAATGTAGTATAGTTTGTCTGATTATTCCATCTGCGGCGCGTTTCAGAAGCTTAGGTATCCACAGTTACGACCACTAATATAGTGACAGTTGGTTGTTGGTGATCGTAACCATGGACACATAAGCTACTGCAATGACTACATATGGGAAAAGCGACATAGCTTATCAGAAGAACTATACTACATTTCTTAGAGGTATTTGCAAATATTATTTTTACACCTACTACCCTACTACATATTAGGATAGAATCTTGGAGATGGGAATACCCCTTTTAAGTTTTACCGTATAATTTTTTTTCCCCCCATTCTCAGTAAATTATAAGTGCAGTGAGATGATAACCCCCCACAATTGTGCATTGTTCTTTGAGTTTCATTTTTATAGTATAGTAAAAATGATTGCAAGCATGACTATTCAGGTCTATGGCAATATCAAACCTCTACTATATATATATATATATATATATATATATATATATATATATATATATATATATATATACATATATACGGTATATATATATATATATATATATACGGTATATATATATATATACGGTATATATATATATATATATATATATATATATATACAGGTCCTTCTCAAAAAATTAGCATATAGTGTTAAATTTCATTATTTACCATAAATGTAATGATTACAATTAAACTTTCATATATTATAGATTCATTATCCACCAACTGAAATTTGTCAGGTCTTTTATTGTTTTAATACTGATGATTTTGGCATACAACTCCTGATAACCCAAAAAACCTGTCTCAATAAATTAGCATATCAAGAAAAGGTTCTCTAAACGACCTATTACCCTAATCTTCTGAATCAACTAATTAACTCTAAACACATGCAAAAGATACCTGAGGCTTTTAAAAACTCCCTGCCTGGTTCATTACTCAAAACCCCCATCATGGGTAATACTAGCGACCTGACAGATGTCAAGAAGGCCATCATTGACACCCTCAAGCAAGAGGGTAAGACCCAGAAAGAAATTTCTCAACAAATAGGCTGTTCCCAGAGTGCTGTATCAAGGCACCTCAATGGTAAGTCTGTTGGAAGGAAACAATGTGGCAGAAAACGCTGTACAATGAGAAGAGGTGACCGGACCCTGAGGAAGATTGTGGAGAAGGACCGATTCCAGACCTTGGGGAACCTGAGGAAGCAGTGGACTGAGTCTGGTGTGGAAACATCCAGAGCCACCGTGCACAGGCGTGTGCAGGAAATGGGCTACAGGTGCCGCATTCCCCAGGTAAAGCCACTTTTGAACCATAAACAGCGGCAGAAGCGCCTGACCTGGGCTACAGAGAAGCAGCACTGGACTGTTGCTAAGTGGTCCCAAGTACTTTTTTCTGATGAAAGCAAATTTTGCATGTCATTCGGAAATCAAGGTGCCAGAGTCTGGAGGAAGACTGGGGAGAAGGAAATGCCAAAATGCCTGAAGTCCAGTGTCAAGTACCCACAGTCAGTGATGGTGTGGGGTGCCATGTCAGCTGCTGGTGTTGGTCCACTGTGTTTCATCAAGGGCAGGGTCAATGCAGCTAGCTATCAGGAGATTTTGGAGCACTTCATGCTTCCATCGGCTGAAATGCTTTATGGAGATGAAGATTTCATTTTTCAGCACGACCTGGCACCTGCTCACAGTGCCAAAACCACTGGTAAATGGTTTACTGACCATGGTATTACTGTGCTCAATTGGCCTGCCAACTCTCCTGACCTGAACCCCATAGAGAATCTGTGGGATATTGTGAAGAGAAAGTTGAGAGACGCAAGACCCAACACTCTGGATGAGCTTAAAGGGCCACTGTCACCCCCCCCCAGGCGTTATAAACTAAAAGAGCCACCTTGTGCAGCAGTAATGCTGCAGTCTAACAAGGTGGCTCTTTTAGTTTTTGATTAAGTTATTACCGCAATAAAACGTTTTAAAAATTGGCCAAACGTACCAGCGATTGTACCGGGAGGCGGTCCGAAGCGTCCTCTATGAATCTTCAAACTGCCGTCACTCTTCTCTTCAGGGCCGATGGTACCCGCCCCCTTCGCGTTGTTGCTTCAAATCCGGCGCCTGCGCTGTGCGTGCCTGCCTGGGGCCTGCGCAGTCTTCTTTGGCCGTCATCACTCACACGCAGGGTGCCTGACTGCGTCTGTGCGGGCAGTGCGGCCGCCCTGTTACTGAATCCCCGCCCCGCACTGTGTTATTCATTATGCACACTGCGGGGCTGGCATTCCTGGGCATGCGCACTGCACTGCGCTGTTCAGGCCCTCCCCCAGCTCGGACGTTCTCCCTTGTCTGACGTTGCCCCTGCTCCCCCGCCTTCCAGCATTATTTTCGGCTGCCAGATTCCAAAATCTGGTGAGGATTAGTGTATATGGCGGCAAGCTGCTGTGTGCTTTGTCTCTCTCTATGTGTTTGTATGTTTTAATGCAAATGCATATTTACACCAGCAGCAATGTAAATTAGGTACTTGTGTGGGTGGCCATAAATTACAAAGCACTGATGATCAATACTGTTTTTTTGGGGAGCATTATAGGTTTACATTGCGTTCGGGCAATACGTTTTGCGAATATAGCTAGCGTATTGCACCAGCGCAATGTCTTTAGCGGGATTGCTTTTGCCGATCCCGCTATCGCAGATCCACAATCTGCGCTAGCGAGGAACGGAGCTGGGACGCTGAAAGCAGCATCTGAGGTCCGACTGAAAATAACGGCACATCGCAAGGGCGTGCCTAAAAAATGGCATGCGCTAGCGATGCGATCCAGATCCTAAACACATTGCCGTCAATGGGTGCGCTAACGGACCCGTTGCATGGCGTAACTTGCGACAATCACGCCATGCAGCGTACTCCTTTAGCGTTAACCCATTAACGCTTAGTGAACCTATTCGTAACGCATTGAACATCAGTAAAGGAGGAGGGGTCTGCATTATACCACATCAAAGAACAATAAACGTTGAGGGGTGACCATTATTACACCGTACTGCAGATCAATGCACGGTCAGGGGTCTGCATTATTATACCGCACTGATCATCAATAAACGGTGAGGGGGATCATTATTCCGCACTATAGATCTATAAACGGTCATGGTGGAGCATTGAGTGGAGCACTTAAATACGTGGCACTGAAATACGTGGCACTGAAATACGTGGCACGTGGCACTGAAATACGTGGCACTGAAATACGTGACACGTGGCACTGAAATACGTGGCACGTGGCACTGAAATACGTGGCACGTGGCACTGAAATACGTGGCACTGAAATACGTGGCACGTGGCACAGAAATACGTGGCACGTGGCACTGAAATACGTGGCACTGAAATACGTGACACGTGGCACTGAAATACGTGGCACTGAAATACGTGGCACTGAAATACGTGACACGTGGCACTGAAATACGTGGCACGTGGCACTGAAATACGTGGCACTGAAATACGTGGCACGTGGCACTGAAATACGTGGCACTGAAATACGTGGCACGTGGCACAGAAATACGTGGCACGTGGCACTGAAATACGTGGCACTGAAATACGTGACACGTGGCACTGAAATACGTGGCACGTGGCACTGAAATACGTGGCACGTGGCACTGAAATACGTGGCACGTGGCACTGAAATACGTGGCACGTGGCACTGAAATACGTGGCACGTGGCACTGAAATACGTGGCACGTGGCACTGAAATACGTGACACATGGCACTGAAATACGTGGCACTGAAATACGTGACACGTGGCACTGAAATACGTGGCACTGAAATACGTGGCACTGAAATACGTGGCACGTGGCACTGAAATACGTGGCACGTGGCACTGAAATACGTGGCACGTGGCACTGAAATACGTGGCACGTGGCACTGAAATACGTGACACATGGCACTGAAATACGTGGCACTGAAATACGTGACACGTGGCACTGAAATACGTGGCACTGAAATACGTGGCACGTGGCACTGAAATACGTGGCACGTGGCACAGAAATACGTGGCACGTGGCACTGAAATACGTGGCACTGAAATACGTGACACATGGCACTGAAATACGTGGCACTGAAATACGTGACACGTGGCACTGAAATACGTGGCACTGAAATACGTGGCACTGAAATACGTGGCACTGAAATACGTGACACGTGGCACTGAAATACGTGGCACGTGGCACTGAAATACGTGGCACGTGGCACTGAAATACGTGGCACGTGGCACTGAAATACGTGGCACTGAAATACGTGGCACGTGGCACTGAAATACGTGACACATGGCACTGAAATACGTGGCACTGAAATACGTGACACGTGGCACTGAAATACGTGGCACTGAAATACGTGGCACGTGGCACTGAAATACGTGGCACTGAAATACGTGGCACGTGGCACTGAAATACGTGGCACGTGGCACTGAAATACGTGGCACGTGGCACTGAAATACGTGACACATGGCACTGAAATACGTGGCACTGAAATACGTGGCACGTGGCACTGAAATACGTGGCACGTGGCACTGAAATACGTGACACGTGGCACTGAAATACGTGGCACTGAAATACGTGGCACGTGGCACGTGGCACTGAAATACGTGGCACGTGGCACTGAAATACGTGGCACGTGGCACTGAAATACGTGACACATGGCACTGAAATACGTGGCACTGAAATACGTGGCACGTGGCACTGAAATACGTGGCACGTGGCACTGAAATACGTGACACGTGGCACTGAAATACGTGGCACTGAAATACGTGGCACGTGGCACTGAAATACGTGGCACTGAAATACGTGGCACGTGGCACTGACGTGGCACGTGGCACTCAGTGCCACGTATTTCAGTGCCACGTGTCACGTATTTCAGTGCCACGTATTTCAGTGCCACGTGCCACGTATTTCAGTGCCACGTGCCACGTATTTCAGTGCCACGTGTCACGTATTTCAGTGCCACGTATTTCAGTGCCACGTGCCACGTATTTCTGTGCCACGTGCCACGTATTTCAGTGCCACGTGCCACGTATTTCAGTGCCACGTATTTCAGTGCCACGTGCCACGTATTTCAGTGCCACGTGTCACGTATTTCAGTGCCACGTATTTAAGTGCTCCACTCAATGCTCCACCATGACCGTTTATAGATCTATAGTGCGGAATAATGATCCCCCTCACCGTTTATTGATGATCAGTGCGGTATAATAATGCAGACCCCTGACCGTGCATTGATCTGCAGTACGGTGTAATAATGGTCACCCCTCAACGTTTATTGTTCTTTGATGTGGTATAATGCAGACCCCTCCTCCTTTACTGATGTTCAATGCGTTACGAATAGGTTCACTAAGCGTTAATGGGTTAACGCTAAAGGAGTACGCTGCATGGCGTGATTGTCGCAAGTTACGCCATGCAACGGGTCCGTTAGCGCACCCATTGGCGGCAATGTGTTTAGGATCTGGATCGCATCGCTAGCGCATGCCATTTTTTAGGCACGCCCTTGCGATGTGCCGTTATTTTCAGTCGGACCTCAGATGCTGCTTTCAGCGTCCCAGCTCCGTTCCTCGCTAGCGCAGATTGTGGATCTGCGATAGCGGGATCGGCAAAAGCAATCCCGCTAAAGACATTGCGCTGGTGCAATACGCTAGCTATATTCGCAAAACGTATTGCCCGAACGCAATGTAAACCTATAATGCTCCCCAAAAAAACAGTATTGATCATCAGTGCTTTGTAATTTATGGCCACCCACACAAGTACCTAATTTTCATTGCTGCTGGTGTAAATATGCATTTGCATTAAAACATACAAACACATAGAGAGAGACAAAGCACACAGCAGCTTGCCGCCATATACACTAATCCTCACCAGATTTTGGAATCTGGCAGCCGAAAATAATGCCGGAAGGCGGGGGAGCAGGGGCAACGTCAGACAAGGGAGAACGTCCGAGCTGGGGGAGGGCCTGAACAGCGCAGTGCAGTGCGCATGCCCAGGAATGCCAGCCCCGCAGTGTGCATAATGAATAACACAGTGCGGGGCGGGGATTCAGTAACAGGGCGGCCGCACTGCCCGCACAGACGCAGTCAGGCACCCTGCGTGTGAGTGATGACGGCCAAAGAAGACTGCGCAGGCCCCAGGCAGGCACGCACAGCGCAGGCGCCGGATTTGAAGCAACAACGCGAAGGGGGCGGGTACCATCGGCCCTGAAGAGAAGAGTGACGGCAGTTTGAAGATTCATAGAGGACGCTTCGGACCGCCTCCCGGTACAATCGCTGGTACGTTTGGCCAATTTTTAAAACGTTTTATTGCGGTAATAACTTAATCAAAAACTAAAAGAGCCACCTTGTTAGACTGCAGCATTACTGCTGCACAAGGTGGCTCTTTTAGTTTATAACGCCTGGGGGGGGGTGACAGTGGCCCTTTAAGGCCGCTATTGAAGCATCCTGGGCCTCCATAACATCTCAGCAGTGCCACAGGCTGATTGCCTCCATGCCACGCCGCATTGAAGCAGTCATTTCTGCCAAAGGATTCCCGACCAAGTATTGAGTGCATAACTGAACATTATTATTTGATGGTTTTTTTGTTTGGTATTAAAAAACACTTTTATTTGATTGGTCGGGTGAAATATGCTAATTTATTGAGACAGGTTTTTTGGGTTATCAGGAGTTGTAGGCCAAAATCATCAGTATTAAAACAATAAAAGACCTGACAAATTTCAGTTGGTGGATAATGAATCTATAATATATGAAAGTTTAATTGTAATCATTACATTATGGTAAATAATGAAATTTAACACTATATGCTAATTTTTTGAGAAGGACCTGTATATTTTCCACGCCGGAATAAAAAAACACGCAACATGTGCTCAAAAAGTTCGGATTGCATTCTAATAATAGGATGCTTAATGTATGTGTTTTTTTGCGGTTTTATCGCGTTTTTATAGCGAAAAAACGCGAAAAATCCTGCACGTGTGCATGCAGCCTTACACCTTGAGCTGTAGATTTTATTGATAAATTTTGTTTAATTTTTATTGCATTTTGCTTTTTTGATGCAATGCTGCATTTGTGTATTTTTTTTTTTTTTTATTTCAGCGTTCACCTAATGAGAAATATTTTTTATTAGTTTGAGCAGTTACACATGCAGCAATACTAAATGTTATTTTTTTTTATATTTTGCTATTTGTTTGGTGATTTCAACTTTTTTAGATTTTTTTTTTTTTTTGTTTAATTGTTAAATATATATTTTTTAAAATATTTAAAGGGTTGTAACAGAAAAGATCTCTTTTAGCTGACCTCACCATAGTTGATACATTTCTGATCACTTGGGGGTCCCACAGATTATTAGGATTTGTGTCCCCATTCACTCTCTTCTAGTGATGAGCGAGTGTACTTGTTGCTCGGGTGGTCTCCGAGTATTTGTTAGTGTTCGGAGATTTAGTTTTCATCGCCGCAGCTGAATGATTTACAGCTATTAGCCAGGCGGAGTACATGTGGGGATTGCCTGGTTGTCAATAGTCGAAGAGGGGAAGGATAAATGAAGGGAAAAGAGACTTCCTGCTTCTACACAGAGCAGAGAAAAGAGAAGAATTTACTGGGTAGAAAGGCAAAATGAGCAATTGTAAGTACACAGTGCTATATACCGTAATATGATGACTGCAATATATTAAGAGAATAAAAACTTTGATAGGAGGAGGAGGAGTGCTTCTTTAATCAGGTTTTTGCAGCGGGGTAATTAAATCTATATCTATCGAGTTTAGACATTGTGGGAGTAATTATGTAGGGAGAAGCTATCTGGCCGTGTGCTCACCATTACTGACTAACCGTGTCTTGTTACAGAAGAAGGAATGGGACTGGGATCAAAGCAAGATGATGGTCATGCAAGATCCCATCTACAGGTTGGTGCCTGCAACACATACAAGAAATATATTCCATTTTGCCAGTGGGGGGAAAAAAAAAAAAAGCAATTACCGTAATTGTAGAAGGATGTAGCTGCTCACAGTAACGGATGTGACTGGTACCATGACTGCGTTACGTGCATCCATCAGCCACCGTTCAACACTGCAAAAAACAGATCTCGTGTCCTCCTTTTATTACCATGTCCTGTAAATTGCTTTCTTCATGAAAAAGGAATCATCTGACAAAAGACGAGATTGTTTATACATAATTTTACTTTTTTTTTTTTCTTATTGTGTTTTTCTTTTCAGCTCATGAAATCTTTTTATAGTTGATTTTTACCCAGGAACACAATTTATTTGCCACCCAGATACGACAACGTTCTTCCCATCCTCATAAATGAGTATTGTCCGTGGTGCTTCTAAATAAAATCAAGTTTGCAATTTGCTGCTTATTAACATTGTCAGCCGTTCTTGAGATATTAACAAGTTACTTTTCTTTTGTTTACAGCTGGTTGCCTTGGAGACCGACCATCACTACTAGACAGCAGATCAGATCAGGAGCAGTGTTTCCAAGATCTTCCCTAGATCTATTTTCTGTTTATCTTGTAAGAACGGTTTTGAGGCTGACCAGAATCACTTGAGCGCCGTTACCTTCTTATACCAGCCAGCTTTATCACTGTGCTTACAAGCTAGACAGCAGCGGTGGTCGGTCTCCCAGGCAACAAGCTGACGAGAAGAGTGTGAGCATCTCAAGAACAGGTGCAAATTTCAATAAGCCGTAAATTGCAAAACGGCTTGTTTTTACAAACCGTATCTGACAATATCCATCCATGAAGTAGGGAGAAACTCTTTAAAGGGGTGGTCCGGCCTTGGAGTACAAGTCTGCTGTTAATCTATAGGAGTGCAGACTTGTTGATC
The DNA here is from genome assembly GCF_051348905.1 of Ranitomeya variabilis. Lineage (NCBI taxonomy): Eukaryota > Metazoa > Chordata > Amphibia > Anura > Dendrobatidae > Ranitomeya > Ranitomeya variabilis. The sequence continues at coordinate 67,741,319 of NC_135239.1, read as the reverse complement.
CTCATAGACTTGTAGCCAAAGGCCGGATGACCCTTATAACTGGGGCAGATAAGCAGCAGATTTTGCTTTGTCTGAAGGAGCATTTAATAAATTCTCATCCACACGGTATGGAGATAATCTGCAGCAGACATTGACTGATTCTGCAGATTATTTCCATTGTGGATGGTGAAATTTGCAGTAAATTTTTAAACAACTTGCTGTGGATCTAGTGCCTGACGATTTTGCCGCAAAAGAAGTTGGATGTGCACACACCCTAAATCTGCTGATCCAGTTTGTGCAGCCATCACTCACCCCGACACCTCTGATCCGACTTTCTCCATTTCCTTGGTGCAGAATATTTTATGTTTCTCATGACTCCCAAGACCTGAAGATCTTCAGTTACATCGCCAGAGACGGTTCCAGTAATACCTTCCGCTGCAATGTATTCAAGTCCAAGAAGAAGGTAAGTGTGACCGAAGGATTAACCCCTTGTTCTATCTCACACTGCATAGGGAGAACTCTGTGAGACGTGCAGGGTAGTGGATAGAAAGTCTTCAAGGAGTTGTCCACTACTTGGACAACTCCATTTTATAAAATAAGAACACCTTTACGCACCTTCAGTACTAGCGCTGTTCCAGTGGTGTTGCTTCCGAGGCTATCATGCGTGGCGTTACGTCTCGCGGTCCCTGCAGCCCGTCACCGGACGCTTCACTGTCCTCTCCCCTCCGGAGAACATGAGAGAGGAGCCACAGATCTGAGTTCCTCCAGATGTCTTGATTTGTCCTGAGGAGAATGAAGCGGTGGCTTATCGCGTGACGTAAGTGTCACAGATGAGCGAGTGCCGACACCTCTGGAATGGCGCTCACATTAGAGGCGAGTATAGATCTTATTATTTATAATGATTGAGAAGGGTTTTCAGAGTAGGGGACAAACCCTTTAAGATTACGCTCTAGAATAAATGTTATCACCCATCATAAAATAGGTAATTTTCTGATTTGGTAGGGATTCAACTGCCGGGACCCCCGTGATCCCAGGAACGGGGCCCTGAAACGTCTAGTGGCGATAGTGATGGCAGCACACTTGCGCCACCGCTCTACTCCTTCTCTATAGGACTGTTGGATATAATGGAGAGTAGTGCTTGGCTTTTTCTAGCAATCCCACAATGAACGGAGTGGTGGCGCTCATGGACGCCCATCATGGACGCCCGCCACTCTGTTGTAGCATGGGATCTCTGAGCACTATCCTTGGAATTAATGGTGTTCCAAGCTGTCAGACCCCCGTTGACCGGCACGTTATCGCCTATAATGAAGACTTGATTACATTTTTAACAAATGACCAAATGAAGACAACCCAAGCTCTCCTCCATTGGTGGCTTTTTTTGTAACTTTCCGTTATAACACTGTTAGAGGAGAGTTCATAGCTAATCAGTCCCTTCAGCTCATGTTTCCAGTTTTGTAGAATTGTGAATACAATTTAGTTGTGTTTTTCATATTTTTTTTTTTTTTGCGCCCTCAGGGGTTATTTGCAGGATTCTCAGCCTTGAGCCTAATACTGTGCACAGACGGGGTGTTTCATGTTGCACCAGTGACCTATCGGGGGTCGGCCTCCTATATGCTGGATTTGATTGCACAAAGTTTTTGCAACAAAATGTTAGAAGTAATGTCTTCTGGAGACCACCTGTCGCGGGCCATAGATGGGGCACTTCTTACTTGGTGAAAATGCCACTTATCTCCTGAATCCCATGTTCTGTTCTTGTGCTCCCGAACTCCCCGCGCCCCTCCATCCCTGAGATATGACCCCCTTTGTAGTCTTTGCCAACCGGGTGTTGGTGTGAGCTCTTCTCTCTGGGCATCTTCCTGAGGACCACACTCCATTGGCTAAAATACTCAATTTATATGCAGGGAAGAAGGGGCCATATCTAAGGGCCGGAGAGGTGCGGGGCCAAAAGAAGCACCATTCCAGACTCAGGAGAACCGCGGCATTCACGCCAGGTAACACAGTACACCTCTGTTCACCACAGTGGTAGGAGTGGGATATTTCAGGGGGTTTTGTCCCTGTTTGCCCATGTTATGTCCTTATACACTGATCCGTTCTTGGAGCCATTTCCTGCCACATATTTGTTTTATTTTTTCCTGTTTTGCTCTGTGTTGCTATTCATTTTGCCTGGGTGTTTCCTACTATTCCTTCCTTATACCATATAGGTTTTCATGACTTTTTACCTGGTTTTCTGCTACTATATGTAGAGGTCTAGTTAAAGGGGTTTTCCTGGTTTGATCTAAATTTTTGAGCATTATTCTCACTGTCAGGATTCTCCTCAGTAACCAGATCGAGCGGACGGTCATCTGCCTGCCAGTATGTCCCATTGATGAGAACATAGTCTGCACTTGTCTGCCAGTATGTCTTATGGATGAGAATCTAGTTGGCATGTGACTGCCAGTATGTCCTATGGATGAGAATCTAGTTGGCATGTGACTGCCAGTATGTCCTATAGATGAGAATCTAGTCGGCATGTGACTGCCAGTATGTCCTATAGATGAGAATCTAGTTGGCATGTGACTGCCAGTATGTCCTATGGATGAGAATCTAGTTGGCATGTGACTGCCAGTATGTCCTATAGATGAGAATCTAGTCGGCATGTGACTGCCAGTATGTCCTATGGATGAGAATCTAGTTGGCATGTGACTGCCAGTATGTCCTATTGATGAGAATCTAGTCGGCATGTGACTGCCAGTATGTCCTATTGATGAGAATCTAGCCGGCACATGACTGCCAGTATGTCCTATTGATGAGAACATAGTCCGCACTTGTCTGCCAGTATGTCTTATTGATGAGAATATCTAGTTGGCATGTGACTGTCAGTATGTCATATTAATGAGAATCTAGTCGGCACGCGACTGCCAGTATGTCCCATGGATGAGAATCTAGTTGGCATGTGACTGCCAGTATGTCCTATGGATGAGAATCTAGTTGGCATGTGACTGCCAGTATGTCCTATAGATGAGAATCTAGTTGGCATGTGACTGCCAGTATGTCCTATAGATGAGAATCTAGTTGGCATGTGACTGCCAGTATGTCCTATTGATGAGAATCTAGTCGGCACGCGACTGCCAGTATGTCCTATTGATGAGAATCTAGTCGGCACGTGACTGCCAGTATGTCCTATTGATGAGAATCTAGTCGGCACGCGACTGCCAGTATGTCCTATTGATGAGAATCTTGTTGGCATGTGACTGCCAGTATGTCCTATTGATGAGAATCTAGTCGGCACACGACTGCCAGTATGTCCTATGGATGAGAATCTAGTTGGCATGTGACTGCCAGTATGTCCTATGGATGAGAATCTAGTCGGCATGTGACTGCCAGTATGTCCTATTGAGAGAAGCGGAGGATAATCAAGTTAACACGTGATTGCCAGTATGCAAAATCGCTTGTAATTGTCTGTTTTCTCCGGCAATTGATAAGAATCAGTTTCCATATTACACACTGTCGTCTTTTGCCAATGATGTAATGTGACTGCAGACATTTAGCTCCAGCCCCGAACACCCCTTACCCACTGTACCTAGTGCACCCTATTGTTCCTCTTTATGTATGGGTATCGGATGGATGATTGGCTCTCATACTCAGCGGCATTGTGTATATGTGATGATGCGAAAAACCAAAACAAAATTGATGAAGGGTATAATATAGAAAAACCAAAAAGAAAAACCCTTAAAAATACTTTTAATAGATATATATTAAAAGATGTAAACCATCACTGAAGAAACATTTACAAAATTACAGTACAAAATACCCACACCCCAGGTTGGGTAAGGCACTGGGTACAGGGCAAAAATATAGTACGGTACTTAGGAGGGAAAGTATGCCTGTACAAATCCCCTAGGGACTACTAATAGGTTGACCCTTCCTATCAGTGGAGGTTGGCACCCTATAATCGATGTGGCGCCCCCACTCCTCGTCGGCTATCCCTCCTGGCCCTGGATATCCCTGCCAACTACCCACACCCTAAACCCCACACGCATACAATCACTATCTAGCAAAAAACTAATGAGCACAAAAATACCCCGTATACACAAAAAGCTAGGTGTATCTGTAAATAGGAAAATAACCCTGAGTATCAGGGTCACAGTTAACAAATAATCATCTGGGTAAGCTAGATGTGCTAGATAGAGACCAACTGCATGATTTTTCCAGTGACCATGACTTATTGAAGCTGTTGTCAGGGGACAATGAATAGGAGCGTGCCGAAGTGGCAATAGTACCACATTTGATCACTATTGCCACTTCGGCACGCTCCTATTTACTGTCCCCTGATGAGCCCTGATGGGAGAGGGCGAAACGCGTAGGGACGCTATACATAAGACTGGGACAAATGATCAGAAATGACCAGATAAGTAACTTACTATGGTGGATTAAGCATATGACTTTACTGCGTGAAGAACCATGACCCCACTGATAGGGAAGGGTCAACCTATTAGGAGCCCCTAGGGGATATGTACAGGCATACTTTCCCTCCTAAGTACTATATTTTTGCCCTGTACCCAGTGCCTTACCCAACTTGGGGTGTGGGTACTTTGTACTGTAATTTTGTAAATGTTTCTTCAGTGATGGTTTACATCTTTTAATATAGATCTATTAAAAGTATTTTTTAAGGGTTTTTCTTTTTGGTTTTTCTGTATATGTGATGATATCTGAGTGTAGTTTGATTTTCACGGACTGTCAGAAAGAATGGTGAAGAAGCAGTTTGTCTCTTTTTCCCGTACATGGAGAATAGTGGTGTCTGAATAAGCGGTAACAGTGTAAGGATGGTATATAGTCGCCCATGTCCGTCTGCAGTAGCTGTGATCCCAGTATATGACCGGTACGGCATATAGCGTTACATCTCCTGTCTGGGGGTCTCATCGCTTCTGCCACTGCCCATCGGCTACAAAGTCTTTCATGCCGTTAATGAGCGGCCATAGCTTCTGCTTCCCCTGGCTACTCGCATACAAAGCGGCGGCCTCCAGCTGTTCTCCTCACCTCGGCTGGCTCACAGCCTTCCGCTGCCGCTTCCTGATTTGTGCAGTTCAGTATTCAAGAGATCTGCCGTTATTAAAGGAGGACATTGTGGTCCCTTATTTCATTATTGCCTGTTTCCATGGAGAATTTAATATCTTAAGTCTCCTGGGTCGCTGCTAAAATAAATCGGTGTCCTCTGAAGTTTGTTTTTCACATTGTTCTGTGCAGGGGTCATATATTTTCGCAAGCATTGCTAGTCCATTTTAATTAAATCCCTTTCCCTCCATACTGCCCCTGCAGTGGATTTATTGCATATGAGTATACAGTTACATGCATGCAGCAAACGTGAAAGGTACAGTCTATCCCACCTGGTGTGAACAGAGCCTAGAAGCCATTCTCTTATGTATAATAGTGCTGAAAACAATTGTTACAGGGTAATTCAGAGGTTAACTTTTTTCTGCTTTCCCTGGCTAAAAGTAATAATTTTCATTATTTGCCCTCCCCATGTCCAGCGCGGCCTCTGTTGCTCTGGTATTTGTTGGTAACCACTGTATGACCGCTGCAGCTAATCATTGGGCTCAGCACCCCGTACCATCTGCATCGGCAGAGCAGCTGAGCTCAGTGATTGGGTACAAGGGGGTTGAGAACAGAATACCCCCTTAATAAAAGGATGTGTACTCGACACCCCTGTTATATATTTTTTTTATTTTTCCCTTGATGTTATTAGGGTTCTTGAATCTAATCCTCATTCCCATGCATTGTGCTCTCGTATATATGTCGCCTCTCCGCTCACATGTCTACTCTCCATTTTAGGAACAGACAAAAGGAAAGAAGATCGGTTGCATCACTTATAGAGATGGAGCATAGGAGCCACACTGATTACTATGGGATCCATTTCTTAGAATGGCTTTTTCTGTTCTGAAAAATCATCCACAAAAGTAACCCCGTAGTGATCAGTGGGACTCCTCTGCTTGCACTGGCAGAACTGAGGAAACATCTCTTGTTCCATTTGTTAGTTCCTGAAATGGAACAAAAAAACTGACATGTGAACAGAGTCCTACAGAGAAACTTATTCCATATTCTTATTAGCAGGTGTGTGCACTTTGTTCTGAAATGTAATTGGCCAACATCAAGACTGTCATTTAACCAGGGTGCTAATTGTCAGGAATCTGTCCACAAGGTACAACCTTTGCTCATGCTCTAAAGATGTTGGTGTACTTTTGCACATGCTCTGTAGATGTCAGTGTACTGTGCACATGCTCTGTAGATGTCAGTGTACTGTGCACATGCTCTGTAGATGTCAGTGTACTGTGCACATGCTCTGTAGATGTCAGTGTACTGTGCACATGCTCTGTAGATGTCAGTGTACTGTGCACATGCTCTGTAGATGTCAGTGTACTGTGCACATGCTCTATAGATCTGTGTACTGTGCCCATGCTGTATAGATGTTGGCGTACTGTGCACATGCTCTATAGATGTCGGCGTACTGTGCACATGCTCTGTAGTTGTCGTGTACTGTGCACATGCTCTGTTGATGTCGGTGTACTGTGCACATGCTCTGTAGATGTCAGTGTACTGTGCACATGCTCTGTAGATGTCAGTGTACTGTGCACATGCTCTGTAGATGTCAGTGTACTGTGCACATGCTCTGTAGATCTGTGTACTGTGCCCATGCTCTATAGATCTGTGTACTGTGCCCATGCTGTATAGATGTCTGTGTGCTGTGCACATGCTCTATAGATATTGGTGTACTGTGCACATGCTCTGTTGATGTCGGTGTACTGTGCACATACTCTATAGATGTCGTGTACTTTGCACAGGCTCTGTAGATGTCGGTGTTCTGTGCACATGCTCTGTAGATGCCGGTGCACATGCTCTAGATGTCTGTGTGCTGTGCACATGCTCTATAGATATTGGTGTACTGTGCACATGCTCTGTTGATGTCGGTGTACTGTGCACATACTCTATAGATGTCGTGTACTTTGCACAGGCTCTGTAGATGTCGGTGTTCTGTGCACATGCTCTTTAGATGTCGGTGTACTGTGCACATGCTCTAGATGTTAAAAATAAAACAATGGTATATAGTAACATGATTATCCCTTATTGATATTAGATGACATAATAGTCATTTACCATAGGACTAGTTTAATGACTAATCGTTACCAATAGCAACAACAGGGGTGTGGAAACCACAGAAAAAATGACAAAAAGTCAAAGAATAATATATATGAAAATTTATTAGTACAAAATACAATAAAAGACTAGGTAAAAAGCTTACTATAGGACACAATAGGATGAATGTAAAGCATGCACACACCGCAAGCAAAATGCAACCGTGCAAACGTAGATGTGCAGACCAGGAAACAGATCGGACACAAGTCCGTATACATATGTAGAGAGGGAGAGGATAATTAATGAGAGACAACAGATACTGTATGTGTACAAATACTATATATGTACAGACTGCCAAAATACATGTGCACAGGGATAATACCCCATTGTGGACTTCATTACAAAATAGCTATATACCATATGGCTACAACCAATATGGAAAAAGGGATCTAACCCTCACAAAAATGGTGTCCAAGCACTATATACACTAAGAATGCAGCTGCAGCACATAGAATAGAACCCCATTGTCTATGTGCTGCAGCTGCATTCTTAGTGTATATAGTGCTTGGACACCATTTTTGTGAGGGTTAGATCCCTTTTTCCATATTGGTTGTAGCCATATGGTATATAGCTATTTTGTAATGAAGTCCACAACGGGGTATTATCCCTGTGCACATGTATATTGGCAGTCTGTACATATATAGTATTTGTACACATACAGTATCTGTTGTCTCTCATTAATTATCCTCTCCCTCTCTACATATGTATACGGACTTGTGTCCGATCTGTTTCCTGGTCTGCACATCTACGTTTGCACGGTTGCATTTTGCTTGCGGTGTGTGCATGCTTTACATTCATCCTATTGTGTCCTATAGTAAACTTTTTACCTAGTCTTTTATTGTATTTTGTACTAATAAATTTTCATATATATTATGCTCTAGATGTTGTGTACTGTGCACATGCTCTGTAGATGTCTGTGTTCTGTGCACATGCTCTGTAGATGTCTGTTCTGTGCACATGGTCTGTAGGTGTCGTGTTCTGTGCACATGGTCTGTAGATGTCTGTGTTCTGTGCACATGCTCTGTAGATGTCTGTGTTCTGTGCACATGCTCTGTAGATGTCGTGTTCTGTGCACATGCTCTGTAGATGTCTGTTCTGTGCACATGCTCTGTAGGTGTCGTGTTCTGTGCACATGCTCTGTAGATGTCTGTGTTCTGTGCACGACACATGTACACTCACCGGCCACTTTATTAGGTACACCATGCTAGTAACGGGTTGGACCCCCTTTTGCCTTCAGAACTGCCTCAATTCTTCGTGGCATAGATTCAACAAGGTGCTGGAAGCATTCCTCAGAGATTTTGGTCCATATTGACATGATGGCATCACACAGTTGCCGCAGATTTGTCGGCTGCACATCCCAAAGATGCTCCATACAAGGCAGGATGGATCCATGCTTTCATGTTGTTTACGCCAAATTCTGACCCTACCATCCGAATGTCGCAGCAGAAATCGAGACTCCTCAGACCAAGCAACGTTTTTCCAATCTTCTACTGTCCAATTTCGATGAGCTTGTACAAATTGTAGCCTCAGTTTCCTGTTCTTAGCTGAAAGGAGTGGTACCCGGTGTGGTCTTCTGCTGCTGTAGCCCATCTGCCTCAAAGTTCGACGCACTGTGCGTTCAGAGATGCTCTTAGGCCTACCTTGGTTGTAACGGGTGGCGATTTGAGTCACTGTTGCCTTTCTATCAGCTCGAACCAGTCTGCCCATTCTCCTCTGACCTCTGGCATCAACAAGGCATTTCCGCCCACAGAACTGCCGCTCACTGGATTTTTTTTCTTTTTCGGACCATTCTCTGTAAACCCTAGAGATGGTTGTGCGTGAAAATCCCAGTAGATCAGCAGTTTCTGAAATACTCAGACCAGCCCTTCTGGCACCAACAACCATGCCACGTTCAAAGGCACTCAAATCACCTTTCTTCCCCATACTGATGCTCGGTTTGAACTGCAGGAGATTGTCTTGACCATGTCTACATGCCTAAATGCACTGAGTTGCCGCCATGTGATTGGCTGATTAGAAATTAAGTGTTAACAAGAAGTTGGACAGGTGTACCTAATAAAGTGGCCAGTGAGTGTATATCCTGTTGAATATAAGTTCAGCAATTTCAGTGATGCCTCTAATGGGAGAGATTGGGTAATCCAGGGTAATCCCTCTAATTACTGGTTGCCCTATCTGTAGAGTTTTGTGGTCAGTACCTATATCATTATGTTCCGTCCTCCATGACTAGCTATTAGTAACTAATCTGCTGCTAGTGGTTTCATGTTCTTCGAGCGGAAACGATTAAGTGTTGTAGTCATTCTGTTATCAAAGGGGGTCTTTCAGGCTTTGGAAATGACCACCTAGCATTGATGTGATAATCTATAGATCGGTGTGGATTGCATGACTGCTGCCCCCAGCGATCATCAGAATGGGGGGCTCGCACTGCACTTATGTCAATGGAACGGATGGATGAGAATGGTGGGAAGAAATGGAGGCACAATGCAGCCAGGAATATATCCAGTAATGGCTATCCTCAGTCACCCCCTCTCAGTAACCCTGTAGAATGAATCTGTCCTGGATATTTGCATTTTTGCTCTTGTTTGCGCCGTCTACTAGCGAATGTTCATCCTCCACGTGTCCCATGATGATGTAGGAGCCCTACCTACGTTCATTGCACGTTCACCTGCCTTTTTATACTGAATTTACACCTTTTTGTAGAGCCAAGCCATGCGGGTGGTGCGGACTGTGGGCCAAGCGTTCGAGGTTTGCCACAAGCTGAGTTTGCAGCACACAGAACAAGGAGGGGATGGACGGGAGGATATTGATAGCGAGAAGAGCACCGATGACTCCGGTGTGCCAGGTAAATGACGTCCAAGAGCCACATTTCCTACCACGTCACATAGCTTGTAGGATAGCTCGTGCTGATTGTTGCCCGGATGTTATCCTTAATTTTAAAAATGTCCATTTTCTTAGTCCGTGTTGTCCTTGCATTAAAGGGTTTCTTCCCAACATGTAAAGTTAATGGTGCTCCTGGTGGATTGACCACCACAGGTTATTGAGGCTCTAAGATGACCCATCAGAACAGCGTGGCTGTCGCGCATGCGCGCTGCTGCTCCATTCTGTATACAGCGGCCCGAAATGACACATAGACTGCCCCTTTTTTTTTTTTCTGGAGAATGAATGGAGTGATGGCCACCGCTCCATTCCCACAAAGCATTTTACAGCCCAGTTCTTGGGATTGGCGGTGGTCCAGTGGTTGGACCCTACTGGTGTGTAACTTAGCTTTACATGTTGGGAATTGCCTTCCCACCTGCCCCCTACGCCTGTGTTTGCCATGATGTGTCTTCTACATTTGTCCTTCAGTAACACATGTAGTTGCCAGCGTGGATCACAATGCCGATGAGACGGATATTGACGCTTTGGACAGTCCTCTGCCTGGAGACCAGCGCCCTAAAATTAATCGTGGTGTTACGGATTTGGATGCAGTAAAAAGGGAGAATGACTGTCCTGATGAAAAGAGAATAAACGTAAGATTCCTGTTGTCACAGCAAGATTATGAGGGTCTAATGACTGATTACACTGTTAGCCTTTTTCCCTTGTATAGCGCCCTCACATTCTGTAGCGTTGCACAAAGATTGTTATTAGACACATCAGCCCCCCATCGTAAGCTGTTATACAGCCTATATTATTATTCCAAGATCTATTAATTAAAATGAACTTTGTTCATGGGAAAAACCCTTTAACTAAAAATGAAAAAAAAAAAAGGCCTACATTTGCGCAACCCCTTTAAATCTAACAGTGGTAGTGGTAGGTCCCATTCACTGACCTTGTCTTTCACTTTAGGAAACAGTCCTAGCCTCTCCCAGGATGTTGCTCCCATCAGATAGCCAGCTTTCCCCAGGAACGCCACTCTCTGTTCACCACCAAATCCAGCTGCTTCAGCAGCAGCTACAACAACAGCAGCAGCAGACACAAGTTGCTGTTGCGCAGGTAAGAGAAGACCGAGATAACGATAGTGCACATAAAACAATGGAGGAACTCAGTAATGCCTCATGTACTGGAGAATGTCCTGTGCCCCACAGGTTCATCTGCTGAAGGACCAGTTGTCGGCAGAAGCGGCCGCCCGGCTGGAGTCCCAGGCGAGGGTCCATCAGCTGCTGTTGCAGAATAAGGACCTGCTGCAGCACATATCTCTGCTGGTAAAACAAGTGCAGGAACTGGAGTACAAGTTGTCTGGAAAAAATCCCAGTAAGTTCTCCTTGAGACGGGCACTTGTGGTTGTTAGTTTACTTGACTGTTCAAACCAAGCACAAGCGCTTAGTGCACCTTTGGCCTGGGCAAGCCGAGTGCATCTTCTCTACCTGCTTGTTTTATCTGTATGCACTTCTCCTCCTTGATTGACAGCTCTAACTTTACCAGAGCCAGAGGAAAAGCATAGATAAAGGGAAAGTAAGTCCATGATAAGGTGTTTGGCCACACCAGGGGTGCGCCGAGCGCCTGCGCTTTGTTTGAACAGTCATTTTATGCTGATAGACACCCCTTATAGTGAAAACTGCTACTTCAATCTGTAACTGCCCAAGTTATCAGTAGATCAGCTCCCAAGAAGAAAGGACAAGTGACTGATAATATCGGGGTTAAGCAGCTGATTATTCTGTCCTCTGCGGTGGCTGACACAGGAGAAATGGTAGTCATTCAGTAAGAGAGCCATCCATGCACATTAATATATAGACTGCTCTTCACTATCAGGGCACAATCTGTTGCTGCTTGGCAGAATGATGCATATGTAGATGAGTCTTCATGAAACAGATGTTCTTATGAAGCCTCTCGAAACTTCTTAAGAGCCTACAGATTTGTCTTCCATGCAGTCTCATGCACACAGGAAAGCAAATCTCCCAGATATTGTGTCAATGTGGCAGCATTTGTAATTTTAAAAACCCAATTTGTTCCTCACCGCCACTGATTTGCAGGGTGTGTGAAAGGAACATATAAAATATGGGGATGTCTGCTGTCCCTTTGACGCTGTAAAGGTTTCCACTCCTCTGGGAAGGCTTTCTTCAAGATTTTCCAGATGTCTATAGGATTTTTTTTTTCCCATTTGTCCAGAAGAACATTTGTGAGGTTGGACACTGATGATGGAGGAGAGGGACGGGCTCACAGTCTCCTTTCTAGCTCATCCCAAAGGTGTTGGATGGGGTTGTGGTCATGGCCCTGGGCAACCAGTCATGTTCTTCCACACCAAACTCACCCAAACATGTCTTAATGGACCTCGTTTTGAGCAAACTCATGGTCTCTTCACTGGAACGAAGAGGCCTGGACTGACCCCTGAAAAACATCCTCATAGCATTATCCGTCAGGCAGGTAACGTTCTCCTGGCCTTCACCAAACCCAGACTCCTCCATCAGATAGCAGATAATTGTGATCTATCACTCCACTAAACATGTTTCCACTGAGCCAGAGTCCAGTGATGGTGGCTTCACACTGCTCCTTCTGACGTTTGGCATTGTGCTTGGGATGTAAATCTCTCATGAAGCTACGTGGTCATGAAGCTCCCGGTTGTGGCTCATTGTGTTGATGTCCATAACTGTAGACTTCAGACCTTCTCTTGTATGGAGTCAGGAGAGCCTGGGCGATATTAATGCCTTCTGCCCCTCAGCACCTTGTGTCCCCATTCTGTAACTTCTCGTGGTCTCCACTTCATGGCTAGGATCCTGCGGTTCTTTCCACTTCTCAATAATATCACTCAGAGATGCTGATGGAACTGAGTGTTCAATGTGACAGGTTCCGTGTAATAATACATTTAATGGCCTTTAGTTATTTGACCTCGTAAAAGTTCCTCCTTGCTGTTCTTCACCTGTGTGGGTTACTTATATGTCCTCAGTAATGTGTATAATTGTCTCTGCTGTGTATATTTCTCATGGAAATCTCATTTCCTTACCTTTTGCAGTGGGATCTCAGGACAGCCTCCTTGAAATCACGTTCCGGTCCAGCATCCTTCCAGTGCTTTGCGATCCTTCTACGCCGAAACCAGAAGATCTGCCTCCACTGAGCGATCCTGATCCCTCCTTCCAGCTGGGCAGCCCGTTAGGTAGGACAGACTGCTTGGTGAAGGTGCAGTGTTACCGCTTTGTTCCTGGTGAGGGGGAAGGAGCTGGTGAACTTCTTGGCAGCCTCGAGCTTTATAGGTTCAGAGAATCTGGAATTGCATCTGAATATGAATCCAACACTGACGAGAGTGAAGAGAGGGAGTCCTTGCAGGACGAGGGTGGGAGGCTGGCTCACGTCCTGCACAGAGACATGTTGGGGGACAGTCTGGACGATGAGATCGCAGTGTGAACATTAGAGGAAAGACTCCAGAACGTAGATTGAATTGGTCCGGTCTTGTGTTTGTGACATCGGGGGCGTCCGCTGTATTTGTACTCTGTGATATTTGCACTGTTCGCTATAACTAAGTACCGTGCTTCTCCTAAAAAGACAGCCAGATTTGTAGCCGTCTCCAATGTTCATTTATGCTTTTGGCTCTTAGATTATTAGATTATAGCTATGGTATATCTAATGGACATCTGCCACAAGTCGTTCAATATAAGGCATGTATAAAAGAACTTGGTGGGTTCATCGGAGCCTTCTATATAGTCACCCCAGTCGTATGAGACTACCCGGGGGGCATGCACCGTCTGTCGTTGAGCCCCTTGATCATTAGGACTTGTAAGATCGCTCTCTCAGGACTTGTAAGATCGCTCTCCCAAAAGGTAGCCGCTAATGTGCCGAAGTTAGATATATTTTTCATGGGACAGTTTCCGAACAGCGTAACACAATGCAATAAAGTCATAAGGCATTGTACACAAACGTTATATAATAAAGCTGTCCACTTGGGTATACAGCCCTGTGCGGGTGGCTTATCTAATGAATGTACAGAAGTTTCACATCCGCCCAAGCTTATGTCTGTAGAGCCAGAGTTCTGAGCCTCGGAGATTCTCCTTTTCATCTTCCTTCCCTTTTTATGATTTTTACGACACCAATGAGTTCTTTTCCGTAGTTGTCTTTCTGGCTGGTACAGTGATGTATAGGTAGGTGTGTTGTGTAAGGTGAGGCGTCTATTCATCAAAAGGGATTGCATGGCAAAAGTCATCTTTAACTAGGGGCCATAACTATTAGAAGCTCTTACTAAAGCTGGCAGGAGCCATTCTTATCATTCTGGTAGCCACAATGGCGCTCTATGTAGTAAGGGGTCCATATAGTCCTGACCGGATCACACGGCCACTTCTATGGATGTAGTTGTTGGTTGGAAGGCTCTTTCTATAGACCCCTTACACTTTAGACTGACATCAGCCAATATTGCCAGTAACGGTGGGCACGACAGATAGTGTTTGTGTATGGGGGGCACCCGACTCTCTCCCTCGACAGATGATGTTGGGGGAAATAAAGATTCGGAATGCCCGATTTCAGACTGCTGATTCTTTTGTTCTTGGTGAGGTTTTTATTTCCATCGGAGGAGTCTGGCAGCAGCTCTATCGTAGAGAGTGCAGGAGCACAAGTGTGGAGGAGAGGGGGGACAGAAAGATATTACCCAAACCTGTGGTTCTTGTTGTCTATAGAGTCCAAAACTTTCTATTACTTACATACTTTGGGTCTTGTTACGGTTTCTGAATTACTTTATTGTTCTCATCCTTATAGTCGCCCATAAACATTAGGTGCCTACCGGCCGAACAATCATCTGCCAACTTTCTCACACTCGGCTCTCACTCAGCTCACACTCTTCTCTCACTCAGCTCTCACTGTGCTCTCTCTCTGCTCTCTCTCTGCTCCCTCTGCTCTCACGCTGCTCACACTCGACTCTCTCTCTCTCTCTCTGCTCTAATTCTGCTCTCACGCTGCTCGCACTCGGCTCGCACTCTGCTCTCTCTCTGCTCTCATTCTTTCACTCTGTTCGCACTGCTCACACTCTGCTCGCACGCTGCTCGCACTCTGCTCGCACGCTGCTCGCACTCTTCTCTCTCTGCTCGCACTCGTCTCTCTCTCTGCTCGCACTCATCTCTCTCTCTGCTCACACTCGTCTCTCATGCTGCTCGCACTCGTCTCTCGCTCTGCTCTCTCTGCTCGCACTCGTCTCTCTCTGCTCGCACTCGTCTCTCGCTCTGCTCGCACTCTGCTCTCTCTGCTCTCACTCGTCTCTCTCTGCTCACACTCGTCTCTCATGCTGCTCGCACTCGTCTCTCGCTCTGCTCGCACTCTGCTCTCTCTGCTCTCACTCGTCTCTCTCTGCTCACACTCATCTCTCTCTGCTCGCACTCTGCTCTCTGCTCTCACTCGTCTCTCTGCTCACACTCATCTCTCTCTGCTCTCACTCGTCTCTCTGCTCGCACTCTGCTTTCTCTCTGCTCGCACTCTGCTTTCTCTCTGCTCGCACTGTACTCTAGACATATCCTTGTTGTTTTCATGACAGCCTTTTTTATGGGGGAAATTCTGGCTCTTTTAGGCTACTTTCACACATCAGTTTTTTGCCTTCGGGCATAATCCGTCTATTTGTGTAAAAAAAACGGATCCGGTGCAAATTGTGAAAAACTGATGTCCCGGATCCGTTTTTTGGCTGGATCCGTTTTTGTTTATTGGGCATACAATTTGGACTTCCTGTTCCCAGGGACAAGAGAGAGAGAGAGAGAGGGGATCCGGCAAAAAACGGATGAAATGTGTGGCCATCAGGCACAATCCGGCACTAATACAACTCTATGAGAAAAAAACGGATCCGGCAGAAAAAAACAGATGTTTTTTTCAAAACTCGCTGGATTGTGCCTAACGGCAAAAACCTGATGTGTGAAAGTAGCCTTAGGGAGACAGTTGACTATGGAGTTTTACAAGTAGTGCTTCATGGGAGAAAAGTATGTAAATTAGTTTTTCTTTTTTAACCATCTGTAGACGTAGATGCCCTATATATTAATGTCTGATCTATCTTTTAACAAGTTTTTAACATGACCATGGATAAAGTGATATTTAAAGGGGTTGTCATATCATCTTTTACTCTGGAACAGCCCGCCCCTCTGCTTCTATGTGCGCTGCTGGCCCAAAGTGCCCTCTCTCTTTGCCTCCATAACATTGGAGGAGTGTAGGGGCACGGATGCTGGCCGGTTCCATAGCAGCGCTTACAAGCTCTATAACAAGGAGTGTGAGTGCTGCGCTTCATGTCCAGAAATCCGGCCACCTTGAAGAGGACTGCAGCGGTGGTCGGTAACCAAGACTATAAGTACTACACAATAGAATAAACCTCCAGTACTTGAAAAAATTACAAAGATGAATGTTTTTCAAGCCACTTTGCAGTTTTATCTATTTAGGAAGATGCGGCGACCAATTGAAGAGATCCTTTTGTTTCTTCCTTTCTGTAAGAGCGCTGATTAGCCTGGTTTCTCGCTGTCATTTCTTCCCCTCACCCTGTCACTGAATCCAAACCTTAGCTGGATCATTGTCGCTCCTGGCTTTGGGTTTTGGGAGCAGAATCGTGCTCCTCGTCAGCTGCACTTCTGTCCATCACCAGCAGGTGGCGCATGTTAGCTTAGGATGATGATTGGGGTCAGAGTGTGCGTTAGTTGGTAACATAACATTTATTATAGCCCTCCTGTAACGAGCGGACCCCATTACCAGAGTGTCACATACAGGGCCCCTCCAGCTATGGGCACGGAGCTCTTCCATGTGTGCGGTCTTTAATCCTCCTGCTCTTTTTGCAATCTGCCCGACATTTTTGCAATTTAGGACCCGCCAGAGGTGTCTGCAGCCGTTTAATCTGCTCTCCTATGTGTATGGGGGTGGCGGGAGAGAGCGGTCAGCCCAATGATCCATCAGTGTGTATGGGGCATGGAGGGTCTTGGCTGCAGATAAGTGATTCTCTCTGGGCAGAACCTCTACAGACAGACATTGAGTGTTCCTTCTTTCATTTATTACATTTTTAAAACCTTTGTTTAATTATGTCCTATTGTTTATTATTCTGTTTCTTTATAGTTGTATAGTCCTTTATAGTCTTTTATAGTTTATTACCGTACTTATTTATTTGTGATCCTATTACCGTACTCATTTTATTTATGGACCTGTTATTTATTTATTTTTTTTATGACGCTATGTATTATTATTTATTTTCTTTATGGTCCTATTTATTATTAAACATTTTATTTATGGTCCTATTTATTTTGTTTTATTCATGGCCCTTTTTATGTATTTATTTATGGCCCTATTGTTTATTATTTATTTTTATTTATGGTACTATTTATTATTATTTTATTTATGGCACTATTTATTATTATTTATTTTATTTATGGCACTATTTATTATTATTTATTTTATTTATGGCACTATTTATTATTTTATTTGCTCATGACCCTTTTATTATTTTAATTATGGCCCTATTATTTATTATGTATTTTATTTATAGCCCTATTTTTTATTATGTATCTTACCGCATGTACTCGAGTATAAGCCAACCCGAGTATAAGCCGACCCCCTAACTTTACCGCAAATAACTGGAAAAACTTAATGACTCGAGTATAAGCCCAGGGTGGAAAATGCAGCAGCTACTGGTAAATTTCAAAAATTCAAATAGATACCAATAAAAGTAAAATTAATTGAGACATCAGTAGGTTAAGTGCTTTTGAATATCCATATTGAATCAGGAGCCCCATATAATGCTCCATACAGTTCATGATGGGCCCCATAAGATGCTCCATACAAACATTTGCCCCATATGCTGCTGTGATAAAAAAAAAAAAAAAAATGACACTCACCTCTTGTCCTGAGCAGGCGGGAACGCCGGCACTTGCGATATTCACCTGTCCCCGTTTCACCGCCGCGCTCTGTCTTCCTTCTCTCCGCAGTGACTGTTCAGGCAGAGGGCGGTGCGCACTAAACACGTCATCGCGCCCCCTGACCTGAACGTCACAGGCAGAGGATGCGGAAGACGGAGCGGCACCCGGCGGGGGAACGAGGACAGGTGAATATCGGATTGCTCACCCTCCCCTGTCATACTCACCTGCTCCCGGTGCGGTCCCTGCTTCTCACTGACAGATGGTTCTCCGGGCACCGGCAGCTTCTTCCTATATTCAGCGGTCACGTGGTACCACTCATTAAAGTAATGAATATGTGGCTCCACCCCTATGGGAGTGGAGTCGCGTCCATATTTAATGAGCAGTACCACGTGACCGCTGAACATAGGAAGAAGCTGCCGTCGCCGGAGAAGCAGGGACATGCAGAGACGCGCCGGGAGCAGGTGAGTATATGACAGCTGCCGCTCCCCCTGGGACAACGACTCGAGTATAAGCCGAGAGGGGCACTTTCAGCCTAAAAAAATGGGCTGAAACTCTCGGCTTATACTCGAGTATATACTGTATTTATGGCCCTATTCTGTATTGATTTTATTTATGGCACTATTATTTATTCTGGATTTTATTTATGGATCTATCATTTATATATTTCATTTATGGTCCTATCATTTCTATATTTATTTTTTTGTATGGTCCTATTGATTATTTCAAAGTCCCTTCCATTGACAGCCCTGACTGTACACCTCCTGTACGGGAATGATTGCTGAATAGTTTTTATGGTAAGTGCATGGTACAAAAAAGTGACCCAGTCGGCTGTGCTCAGTGTCTCCATACGCTCCGTGTATACATATTCAACATGTGTAGGGAGAAGGAGAAGGTTTATGTCGATAATTTTATTTTTTTGCAAATTAGAAATAGATCTGTGGATTTTTTTTTTTTCTTCTGCCGTGCTTAGTAGCCAAGATTGTTGTGTGCGTGCGTGTGTGTGTGTATGTATGTATGTATGTGTGTATATATATATATATATATATATATATATATATATATATATATATATATATATATATGTATATATATATGTATATATATATATATATATATATGTGTGTGTGTATATATATATATATATATATATATATATATATATATATATATATATATATATATATATATATATATATATATATATATATATATATATATATGTATATATATGTGTGTGTATATATATATATATATATATATATATATATATATATATATATATATATATATATATATATATATATATATATATATATATATACATTTTTGTATTTTTATTTTTTTTCTTATTTGTCAATTTTTTTTATTTTTCATCAGCAGCCAAATATTTCATTTTGGGAAAACTGTAGCATTGTTTCCTGTTTCTCCGGTGTGTAATAGTACTAATAATCGAATGCTGTACAAACTCCGCTAGTAATGATAAACCAGTGATGCCTCCCGCGCCCTGATCTTAGTACCTGACTCTCTGCTGCCCTCTGGTGTGAAAAACCCAATATACATGTAAATCCTTGTGCTGGTAATTCTTTAGAGAAATGCTGACTTTCCGTGTCTGTATTAAGTGCACTTACCTCTCCTTTGTTCAATGACAATAAACCTTATATTTCTATCATTTCTCTCTGTCTTCTGTATTCTTTACTTTGGCTTTAATACATTATTTTACAGATAAGTTTATCCTTCCTTTTTTTTAATTGTGCTTTTACCATTTCTTTCAGCTTATTCTGCAACCCTCCTTCCTTTAAATAACTTTTATATTTTGCTATTTGCCACTATATATCTGTCACTATATGAGTGGTCGTAACCATGGATTACTAAGCTGCTGCAATGCCTTGCACTTGGGGTAAGCAGCATAGTTAATGAGAAGAACTATACTACATTTCCAATTGGAGGTATTTGCTAATAGTATTATTATTACACCTCCTACATATTGGGATAGGATCCTGGAGATGGGAATACCCCTTTAAGTCCACTTCTTCCTACAAAACAGCTTCACCTTTGTTATATTGGTGGGATTTCTCCTATGAGCGGTTTCTATAGGATTACAATCAGGACTTTGACTTGACTTTTCCAAAACTTTCACTTTAATCTTTCACCATTCTTTTGTAGAACGACTTGTGCGGTTTGAGTCGTTCTCTTACTGCATTAAGACATGGACAGATGTCCTGACATTTTCCTTTAGAATTTGATGGTATCATTCAGAATTCATTGTTTCATCAATGATGGTAGCTGTCCTGGCCCAGATACAGTAAAACAGGCCCAAGCCATGACACCACAACCGCCTTTCACACATGGTATGAGGTTTAATGCTGTGATACAGCGGTTTTCTTTCTCATGTCAATCAAAATTTCTGTTTTGGTCTCTTCTGTCCTGAAATCACTGTTCCGATAGCCTTCTGGATTGTTGAGGTGACCTTCAGCAAACTGAAGACGGGCACCAGTGTGTGTTTCGCAAAGTAGTGGCTTTCTCTTCTCAGTCCTGCATTGCGCATCCTTGCTCAGTATCTTCCATATGTTGGACTCTTGTATCGTTAGCTATATGCTGTTAATTTTCCCTGGCAATATGGCAGAGCTTATAGGATGGCTTTAAAGTTGCCCGCCAGTGACTTTTTACATTTTTTTTTTTAGCACTCACGTATGTATGTTAATGAGTGTCGTAATATACTTACCTGTTGTCGTCCGCTGCCGTTTTCAGCGGCGCACCGGTGCACTACAGCGTCACGTGACCAAATCTGAACCCTGCTGTGGAGCGGCCATTACTTTTTAAAGGCAAATCTCATGGATTTACATGGAGAAGTTTTAAAAAACGACCTCTGCTCCACACGTCAGACACTCAGAGATGTAGCAGGTCACAAATGTGATCATATGACGACGTAGTGTACTGGAGCGCCGCTGAAAACGGCAGGAGATGGCAACCGGTGAATATATTACTGCACTCATTACACTTACATAAGTGATTACTAACAAAAAGGGAAAAAAATCAACGGAATGCTCTTTTAAATTCTGTATCCATTTTTTTTTTTTAACTTTATTGTACAAGTGACTTCACAATTCCTCCATATCGTAGTATAGTGGTGGCCGACTGCACTGCGCCATGAAGAAAATGTCTTACCACGTTTTTTTGCCCTAATCCTTCCTAATTATTTATGTAATGTAAGTGTATTAAACCGCTTAGCAATCACCATTTACCGCCGTTTCCAGCGCCGCTCCTGCATCCTCTGGCCCACGTGGCCACTTTTACACTTTTCCAGGAGCCAGAAGATCATAACTGGACAAGGGGGCAGATTGGGACCGGTAAGTATTTTAATAGACTTGCACTAAATTACGGACATAATTAGGAGAGAGAGCTGTGTTGTGGTTGGAGTCAGCTTTCTGCGCTCTGCTACATCTAAAAACTGTGTCACAACTTCTGCATTCAGTAAACTAAGTGATACATCACATATTAAGTAGCAAACACCTGGTGACAGATTTCCTTTAAGGACCAACCACTTTCACCCACTCCCATAAAGTGGCAAAGTTACATTTTCACACCAATGCAGCTTAGGTGGGCCTCTTCCATACCATTATTGTTGGCTGACGGCTACTACCAGCCCCAACATCAAGATACTCGGATCCACAGATTTCATAGCTACAGTGGAACCAGTGGCCAAAATTAGGGCCCCGGAATTAGTAGAAGCGATTCTCTCTGGACATGCTATCCTTAGTATATTCTATCAAGACATTCTGCATTACACATATTTTTATTTTTATTTTTTTTAACTTTTGATAAGGATTTTTTTATTTGTATTTATCTATGATCACGCTCTTTTGGGCGCCCTAGGCATTAGGAACTAAGTACATCTGCAACCCTTGCTCACCTCGTATAGTTACGCCCCTGCGCGCCCCCTATAGTTACTCCCCTGCGCGCCCCCTATAGTTACTCCCCTGCGCGCCCCCTATAGTTACTCCCCTGCGCGCCCCCTATAGTTACTCCCCTGCGCGCCCCCTATAGTTACTCCCCTGCGCGCCCCCTATAGTTACTCCCCTGCGCGCCCCCTATAGTTACTCCCCTGCGCGCCCCCTATAGTTACTCCCCTGCGCGCGCCCTATAGTTACTCCCCTGCGCTCGCCCTAGTTACTCCCCTGCACGCGCCTTAGTTTCTCCCCTGCGCACCCCATATAGTTACGCCCCTGCGCGCCTCCTATAGTTGCTTACCTGCGCACCCCCTACAGTTAGCCCCCCTGCGCACCCCTATAGTTAATCCCCAGCGTGCCCCCTATAGTTACTCCCCTGCGCGCCCCCTATAGTTACTCCCCTGCGCGCACCCTAGTTACTCTCCTTGCGCACCACGTATAGTTGCGCCCTATATTTACTCCCCTGCACGCGCCTTATAGTTTCTCCCCTGCGCGCCCCCATAGTTTCTCCCTTGCGCGCCCCCATAGTTTCTCCCCTGCGCGCCCCCATAGTTTCTCCCCTGCGCGCCCCCATAGTTACGCCCCTGTGCGCCTCCTAGTTACGCTCCTGAGCGCTCCCTATAGTTACGCCCCTGCGCGCGCCCGGTAGTTTTGCCCCTGCGCGCGCCCGGTAGTTTTGCCCCTGTAACTCTAACATAACCTAGACATACTTTCTGACAATTTCTTTCACACCCAGGAATAACTGAAGGATCCTCATCATCTGAATAATTGTACTACTTATCACTTTTTGGACCGGACCATCCAACTCTTCACTCCTGCCGCCCATCCAATATATTCTTATCGATTAATCTATTGTGTAAATGAATGTCTATTGATCCGTGCTGTCTCTCCTGGGAAAGCTGAAGAATGAGCTACAACTCTGTCAATATCGGCCTGACATACCCTATAAAGAAAAATGTCACTGACTACACCAGTCGTAAAAATGCCGACCTTGCAAACCCAGCTCTTGCAGACATTGCATTAATACAGACGTAAATTAAAGCTGACAAACTACTGCTCCAGGCTTATGTGTGAGAATAATGCATTTTCTCCTCCTGATATGACTGCTGTATACCTAGAGACGAACCAGACTGGGAATGGGAGAAAAGCTGGTTCACCCCCTGACTAAGTCCCAAAGATGTCCCCCGCTCTTCTGCTTTGTTTGACACCTAGATATCCTGGAAGATGTGCAGAAGACGTCCACTATCTGGAAAACTAATTTTTTTCTGTGACCTTTTACTGATTTTTAGTAAATTAAATAACTGTTTGTTGGCAACTTACCCAGAACGTTCACATTTACAAGCCCTTCCCTAAAGAAAGAAAAAACAGCCAAACCAGCAAAGCAGCTTGCTCCAGGCTTTTATAAATGGATAAATTAGGCAAACACATTACCTGACTCCACTTTTTTCCCTTTTTTTTACCAAAGAGATTCCGTCACCAGGTTCTTACCTAATCTCTAATCTGAAAGCAGCATAATGTAGAGACGGAGACCCTGATTCCAGTGATGTCACTTACTATTCTGCTTGCTGTAGTTTTGACAAAATCCCTGTTTTATGAGCAGATGATTATTACTAGAGGACTAGTAAACCTGTTGCCATGTAGTCCTCCATATGTATAAGCCCGCTTCCCTCCCTACTGATTGGCAGCTTTCTGCCTATGCACAGTGTACACATAAAGCTGGCAATCAGTGGTGTGGGTGGGGTTATACAGGGCTTAGCATTCACAAAACTGGTAGCTCTGCTGCAGATATATCGGGGTCTCCAACCTATAGCTTGAAAGCC
Source organism: Ranitomeya variabilis (assembly GCF_051348905.1). Lineage (NCBI taxonomy): Eukaryota > Metazoa > Chordata > Amphibia > Anura > Dendrobatidae > Ranitomeya > Ranitomeya variabilis. The sequence goes on along the minus strand of NC_135239.1, from coordinate 67,717,649 downwards.
ACATTTGGCTCGTGGGCCCGTGATGTGTGGCTCGTGGCTGTCAGCTTGGGGCATTACCACCATTTGTAGCAAACCGCTATTAGGAGCAGATCGCTAGATGGTGACTTGTGTGTAGCTTGCACAGAAGAGCAGATCTGGATGGGGGTAAGATAGGAGACCCTGGGGCTTGGCATACTGCCTTGGTGTGATTTCAGCTTTGGCAGTCATAATACCGGTAATGGGGGGCTCTGGGTGTCACTACTGGTAGTGAGGCAGGAGCTGGATGTGGCATGCGACCCACCGTCAGCGCTGAATGTGGTTCGCTAGGACCCTTGTTATTCTATTGGCACTTTACTATAGCATTTAGGGGGTGGGGGAGGGGCGGTGGGCGCACAACAGAGCCTCTGCACCATTTTAATCACTGTCCAGATATTGACGGCAGTATTCAAATGGTTAAATAGCAGTGATCAAGGTATACAAGCAGCACCTGCCTCTGATATAGCCGGCAGCTGCAATATATGAAGCGAGCTATTTTCCTGAGCCTGCTCTATATTCCTGGCACCGGACCTGTGACGTATTTATAAGTCACAGGTCTTTAATGGTTTAAATGAATTTTCTATCATTTAAAACTTTATGTGATTTACTGTCCATAGTAAAAATAACTTGGCAAACCAGTCTTGCTGAAGGAACATGGCCTTATTTCTGGTCTTTATCACTTGCTTGTTTGCGGACTTAAAACATAGTTAATAGTGATGAGCGAACGTTCTCGGATAAGGTGTTATCTGAGCATGCTCTGGTGCTAACCCAGTGTCTACGGCGTGCTCGAAAAATATGTTCGGGTCCCCGCTGCTGCATGTCTTGTGGCGGATCAGTTATTTTCCCATAGACTTGCATTGGCGACGGATTGTGACGGATGGTCGTCAGTTCCATCCGTCATGCGACGGATCCGTCGAAATTTGGCGGACGTTGTCTAGATATAGACGGACATTGAAACGTTTTTTGTCAACGCCGAAATGACGGTTCGCAGCGGATCCGTCGCGTCCGTCATTCCATAAAATGGCCGCCTATGGGCGACGGAGCCGTCGCGACCATCATTTCGGCGGATCCGTCGCCCCAATCCGTTTTTTCAATTGCGCATGCTCCAAAAAGTAGATACTTTTCCTAGACAACCCCCAAGTAACGGATCCGTCAAAAAAACGGATCCGTTGGAACCGTTTTCTCAACAATTGTGACGGATCCGTCACTATGTCGGAAGTGACTGACGCCAAACAACTGAAGTATGAAAGAAGCCTTATCCGAGCAGGTTCGCCCATCACTAATAGTGAGTTCTTCCTCCTCCCTGAAGTAGAAGAAATCCTCCATCACATGCCCCTCATTTCTGCTGCTCCCTAGTTCTCCTCCATCTGAGGAGGGATTGTGTTGTACATGCTGGGCAGCAGATGGCACGTTCTCCAGAACCAGCAGATCTGTGTTGCTGGTTAGGCCAGTGAATAATGACCACAATAGACGTAAACCTTCTAACAGAGGGGCATGCAGACAGCTGGACGTAGAGGAATCATGGACACTGTAGATGTTTGTATTGGTTATGTCACCCACAACAAACCATGGCAGAATCGAATCACATATAATGTACAAAACTGTACAAGAACTTGGTCGTAAGAAAACATACTTCTGCCCTATGGTGGCGCAGTGTGGTGAGCATTCAGGTAGATTGAAGTAGCTTTTTTTTTTTATAAGATCGTAAACCCTTTTATGTCTGCACCTCCGAATGTCCGACCTGCCGGTCTCTCTGATAACCCCCTGCATGTGCGCTGCTTCTTTTTGCCAAACCTCTTTATAAATTATACTTGGATTCACATCTTTTTTGTATTCCCTCCTTTATTTGCCATCCGAGTAATCTGAGTCAGGTAAGACTTTCATGTTGCCCTTTGATAGTCTGTTGTGAAAATGTTGTGTTTGTGGAGGCTGAAAGGCTAACCTGCTCTGTGACTCGGATCCTGTTTTCTGTGATTTTGTGTCTTTCTTTTTGCAGTACTGGTGTATTGTGTTTGTGTAGGTATGTGATGATCTTATTATTGTGTGGTCCCATTGTCAGTAACGTTGGCATATCCCGTTATTGTGAATGTATATGGGTCACCGAAAGCCCCTTACTGGAGGATCCCCCTACCTCCTATTTAGGAGGCTCTATAAGGCTCAGTACAGGGGTCGGGAACCTAGGACTGTGCTAAACTTTATGCTCTAGTGTGTATGGGGGTCTCCCGACTTTTGGCATTTCAGCCGCCGATCCTTTTGTTCTTCAACGGCCAATCCTTTTGTTCATCAGGGACCTGAACCGCCACCAGGGGAGTCTGGTAATGTCTTTTTCATAGAGAACCAAGGTAGCGGAGAAAGTGCCTAAGTGGGCATTTAGACCTGTTGACCCACAGAATTAAAGGCTGCCGATCAGCTACATGTAATGTAAGCCAGTTGGCGGTCATTGGAAAGCCACAGTTCTTATGTGCACAGACCAATCAGTAACAGACTATGTGCGCTTTCCATTATCATTGTTCCCTCCATCACATGTCCTGTTTACACTGCATCACATGTCCTGTTTACACTGCATCACATGTCCTGTTTACACTGCATCACATGTCCTGTTTACACTGCATCACATGTCCTGTTTACACTGCATCACATGTCCTGTTTACACTGCATCACATGTCCTGTTTACACTGCATCACATGTCCTGTTTACACAGGACAGTGTTTTGCCGAGAACTATAATTTTTAATCATATTTGAAAATCATTTCACCCGAATGTGTGTTATATAACAGATGTCGATCAATAATAATGGAAAGCAGATTTTTCGGAAATCATGTAAAGGAAGAAAATACACATAGGACAAATGGAGACCTTAAAGAGAGCCTGTCAGCAGGATTTCACCCCGAATCTTATTTATGCTCTTTCCAAGGCACGACCTGCAATACCTTTGCATGGCCAGTCCGTTCCTCCGTTACTGAGAAATCCACATTTGAATTCATATGTAAATGGATAAGGTAGATCTGAGGCCTCTGTCACTCCAGCTCTATTCTCCACCCAGAGCCGCTTCCTCCCGCTTTACTGACAGCTCGTTTTCCTGAAATCACTCAACATAGAGATGATCAGTCAAGCAGGGGGAGGCGGTGCTGGGCATGGAATAGAGCTGGAGTGACAGAGGCACCAGATCTACAAGTAGTTTGTCAGCCTCATTTACATATCAATTCAAATGCTGATTTCTCAGTAAAGGAGGAATGGATTGGACATGTAAAGGTATTGCTGGACTTGGTTTTGATAGGGCTACATGGGGATATAAATAGTTTTTTAGGGGGTGAAATAATACTTAAAGATTGCCAGTAATAATAGTTTTCTAAATGGAATTCATTTGCTGCTAGAGGTGCTCATCGTGGTACGGGGCCCTTATATTCTTGTAATGCTCGATATGTGACTTTAAGCTGAAAAAGAGCGTTCTTAAAGCAGGTCATTAACTTCTGATACAACCAGTAATGAGTCTCTGTAAGGGAAGAGTCACACGGCCGTATAACTTGGAAGAGGATCGCAACGCAATGCTCTGGCCGGTGGCTCTCCCAACCCCAGCGTGACCGCATGTATTTTTATGCAGCTGTCACACTCTGGTTAGGAAAGCAACCGGCCTGTCCATGCACATGTTATACGGCCTTCTAATTCTTCCATAATCATAATTTATATCTATTTGCCTATGTCCTCATGGTTCGAGGTCCTCACAGACTGCATCGGGGGCCTTACAGACTGCATCGGGGGCCTTACAGACTGCATCGGGGGCCTTACAGACTGCATGGGGGGCCTTACAGACTGCATCGGGGGCCTTACAGACTGCATCGGGGGCCTTACAGACTGCATCGGGGGCCTCACAGACTGCATCGGGGGCCTCACAGACTGCATCGGGGGCCTCACAGACTGCATCGGGGGCCTCACAGACTGCATCGGGGGCCTCACAGACTGCATCGGGGGCCTCACAGACTGCATCGGGGGCCTCACAGACTGCATCGGGGGCCTCACAGACTGCATCGGGGGCCTCACAGACTGCATCGGGGGCCTCACAGACTGCATCGGGGGCCTCACAGACTGCATCGGGGGCCTCACAGACTGCATCGGGGGCCTCACAGACTGCATCGGGGGCCTCACAGACTGCATCGGGGGCCTCACAGACTGCATCGGAGGCTTCAAAGACTGCATCGGGGGCCTCACAGACTGCATCGGGGGCTTCAAAGACTGCATTGGGGGCCATAGGCTTGTGCTTTTCTGCTCAATGAAAGACTGCAAATTGACCATTAATAATATATTATTATTACCGGTAATAATGATACTCCGACTTGTAGTCTCTTCGTTGTATATATCTCATAGGTTGTTTCTTAATAGAAAGTCGAGTTTTGAAGGAACTTGATCCTTACTTGTGAGGAGCATCTCCAATATATGATAGGCATATGGGCGGTATGAGGTTTGGGGGTCCAAGTGTCTACAGGCGATTTGCTTTATAATGCTAAGTTATAAGAGAAATTGTATGCCGCATGCTTGGGTGTCCTAGCTGGCATCACCTTGTCTGATGGTCGGTGTCTTCTGCTGGGTACAATGTGTTGAGATAATCCAGGTCCTCTGATACTTAGCCTATTTCTCTGTTTGTTTCACAGTTGACCAAAGCATGTTCCAGAACTCCATTGCAGCCCATATGCCAAAGCCACAGCTGAGCTCTTCGCTAAATCAATTGACAAAACCTATTCCGGGTAACTCGGATATACCGGGGGTTGGCATTTTAGCAGGCAGTACCCAGCACTTGAAGAACTTGGGAAAAGCAGTTGGAGCCAAAGTGAATGATTTTCTACGACGAAAAGAAACTGACAAAGGGGATATTGGGATCATGGAAGTCAACAAGAATGTAGCATCCGAGCTGTCCATCAAGGAGCGGACTCTCAGCCTTGGGAATGAAGAAATGTGAGTCCCAGTCCAATATTGCACTGATCGGATTCCATTATTGTGTATGGTTAGAATTGCACTTTGTATATTTTTAAGGTGACGTCTATTAAAAGCTTTAAAGGGTGTAAGGGTTCACTGTATCGAGCAGCTGCTTGGAACACGAAGCCACAGAGTTTTGATATCCCACACGGAATAATGTTTCCACTGGACAGAACAAAGCCATAAACCTAAATCCCTAGCCTTGTCCAGGCACTAGCTAAGCAATACAGCCCCTGGCTACTCGGACATGGCTGAGCTAGTCCCAGTTCGGTCACAGCTGTGATACATGGAGTTTGGTGCAGTCTCTTCTCAGAGATTCTGGCTTGTCTCGCTCCAGCTCCAACACACAATCCACTCTGCTCCGCTTCCCCAGCTGACTGACCAGGGAGCCCATGGCCTGGTTCTAGTCCTAGCTATCCAGGTACACCTAATCAGGACCTGGAGCCCTAGGACTTAATCCTAGCCTACAAGGCTTTGCTACAAGGGGTATCCCACCTTACCCATACACTCAGCTTTATTCTTCAGCGTTATTGACTTTGAATGGAGTTGTAGGGCGCATTAATCTACAGGGGTAAAAGGTGGAATAGGCTCTGTATTTGTGCAGTGAGAGTGGACAGCAGCCATGGCAGACAGCAGCGGGAAGGTAGTGGGAGATCACACAATCCTCAAAATCACGGGGAGAAGAGAGCCCACATGGGCTGTAGAGGGGGAAATCAAAGGAATGGAGCTGTGCATGAGGATTAGTTACGGCAGCACCATACTGAACACACAGACCTTTCTTCCACAATGTATTGTTGTGGACAAACCCCCATAAGAAAAGTCTGAACCTCCTCATTACATGATGTCTTTATTCTCACGCCTGCATGGACCCGCGGCCCGAGATCCCGCCCCGCAGTCTCTTCTGATTTATTCACACTGCGGGGAGGGATCTGGGGCCGCGGTACACGCAGGCGCGAGAATAAAGACATCATGTGATGTGAGTCGAAGGACAGGGCTAACTGCGCATGCCCCCAAAAAAACTTACAGCGCAGGCGCCGGGGACGTAAATGAAGGCAGAGGAGGCAGCGCCCGGAGGAAATGAGTGATGGTTGGGAGGCGTTTGTGTCCAGGGGAAAAGACGTGCCCCCCCCGGTCAGACTACAGGTATGGCGGGCAAATTATAAAAACAAATATTTCTGAGTTGGAAGGGACCCCAAATAAAAGACAGAATGCAGCATTAGCGCAGCACAAGGTGGCTCTTTTAGTTAAAAACACCAGGCGTGGTGACAGGTTCCCTATAAAGGGGGCAGAGACCCTGTTTCCAGTGATGTGTCATTTACTGAATGTTGTATTTTTTTTTTTATAAAATCCTTCTTTTCTCTGCTACAGATCTAGCAGTTCTCTGAATGCTGAGCTCTGTATAACCCTGCCCACACCACTGATTGGCAACTTTCTGCCTATACACAGAGTACACAGAAAGCTGCCAGTGGGTGGTGGGGAAGGGGTTATACAGAGCTCGTGAATATGGAGGACTATATGGCAGCAGGTTTACTAGTCCTCTAATATAATCTCCTACTGATGAAACAGTGATTTTCAGAAAACTACAGCAAGCAGCCCAGTAAGCGACACATCGCTAGAATTAGGGTCTGTGTCCCCTACATTATGCTGCTCTCAAATTAGGTGGCAAAGGTCTGGTGACAGATTCCCTTTAAAGCCATACAAAGGTATTCCCCAATAATGACAACCAGGTACATATATAGAAATGATGGAGCCACATAGCAAAAGTCCTAATAATAAAGAAAACTATTCAGAGGAGTAGGCAAGGTCACAGGTCATAATATTGTGACATTTGGGCTGTGTGCACACGTTCAGGATTTTTCGCGGTTTTTTTTCGTTATAAAAACGCTTAAAAAACGCATACATATGCATCCCATCGTTTATAATGCATTCCGCAATTTTTGTGCATATGTTGCGTTTTTTTTTCGTTGAAAAAATAGCATTGTGGTAAAAAATGCAGCATGTTCATTAATTTTGTGGATTTTTTGTGGATTTCCCACTATATTATTGCAGTTGGAACCTCCGGAAAAAAAACGCAAAAAATCCGCAAAAAAAAAAAGCGCAAAAAACGCGAGATAAACGCATGCGGATTTCTTGCAGAAAATGTCCGGTTTTGTTCAGGAAATTTCTGCAAGAAATCCTGACGTGTGCACATAGCCTTACACCATAATGTGGCGCATATTGAAGCCTTAGTGTTCTCACCCACTACAGTGCCCCATTCATGACCTCCATAAAGTATGATGACTAGTGATGAGCGAACATACTCGTTACTCGAGATTTCCCGAGCACGCTCGGGGGTGCTCTGAGTATTTTTTTAGTGCTCGGAGATTTAGTTTTTATTGCCGCAACTGAATGATTTACATCTGTTAGCCAGAATAAGTACATGTGGGGATTCCCTAGCAACCAGGCAACCCCCACATGTACTTATGCTGGCTAACAGATGTAAATCATTCAGCTGCGGCCATAAAAACTAAATTTTCGAGCACTAAAAAATACTTGGAGGACCCCCGAGCGTGCTCGGGAAATCTCGGGTAACGAGTATATTCGCTCATCACTAATGATGATCCCAAAAATGATCCCTGCACAGTGAACTCCCCCATAAGCACAGTATGATGACCCCACAAGTTCCCCACACTTTGTATGATGGACCAAAAAGTCCCCGCACAGTGGTTGATGGCCACCCAGCCCCCTCCCACTCTCCAAGTACTGACCTACTTGTGTAGCCCCGCTCCCACTCTGTGACGTATGTGGACCGAGGCTTCACACAGTAGGTGACGTCATCGTGGCTCCCTTTTCCACCATTATATTCAGCTGTGTCTGTACTGTGGAGTCCTGGTGACACCATAGTGGCCGTGCCAGGGATCCTGGATCAAAACATAGTGCCTACCCACTGAGATCCACGAGTGACCATTGTTCCACTCATCTGTAGGACTTCTAGACATGGATTTGATTATGTGAATACCTTCTTAACCCCTTTCTGACATGAGACCTAATATTCCGTCCATGTGTCCAGGACTTATTTGACCAGGGACGGGTCATTACATCTAGGCGATCGCCCGAACGCACTGGGGGGTGCACAGGCGATCGCCACTGAGTGTCAGCTGATTCTGACAGCTGACACCCGGCACTAAGTGCCAGGAGCGGTCACAGACCGCTCCCAGCACTTTAACCCCCAAAATGCTACAATCGCAGCATTCCGTGAGCCGGCAGAGGGCTGACAGCCCCTCTGCCTTTGGATTCGAGACCCCGCAGGTTCCCGATCGTTGCCATGGTGACCCGATGTCAACATCCGGGTCACCAGACCTAGGAAACTTGTTGATCATGCGCGGCGCATAATGAGCAAGTCTCTCTGTCAGTACAGAGCTGACAGTTTCTGCAGTATGGGGATGCTGCTTCATCTCCATGCTGTAGAAGCAATCAGCCTGCAAAAAAGGATAGTCCCATAGTGGGACAATGTTAAAAAAAAAAAAAAAAAGTTAAAAAAAAGGTAGATTGTAAAAATATAAAAAATAATAATAATAAAAAAAGATATTGTATCTGTAAATAAATGAGTGAAAAAAAATAATAAAAGTACACATATTTGGTATTGTCGCGTCCTCAACGACCCGACGTATAAAACTGTCCCACTATTTAACTCCTTTAGTGAACACCATAAAAAAAGGCAAAAAACAATGTTTTATCATTATACTGCTGTACAAAAAGTGGAATAAAACCCAATAAAAAAAACAGATATAAATAAACATGGTGCCGCTGAATACTTAATCTTGTCCTGCAAAAAACGAGCCCCCATACAGCTCCATCACCAGAAAAATAAAAAAGTTATAGCTCTCAGGATAAAGCAATGCGAACATTTTTTTTTTTTTCTATAAAACAGTTTCCATTGTATAAAAGCGCCAAAGCATTAAAAAACTATATAAATGAGGTATCGCTGTAATAAAAAAATGGCATGTCCCCGAAAATGAGAAATCGCTGGTCAAATTTTAACCCTTATAACTTCCTAACGAAAAAAAGTGTTGGTTCCAAAATTGTGCTGATGTAAAGTAGACATGTGGGAAATGTTACTTATTAAGTATTTTGTGTGACATATCTGTGATTTAAGGGCATGAAAATTAAAAGTTGGAAAATTGCAAAATTTTCACTAAATTCTCATTTTTTTCACAAATATACGCAAGTCATATCAAAGAAATTTTACCACTATCATGAAGTACAATATGTCACAAAAAACAATGTCAGAATCCCCGGGATCCGTTGAAGCGTTCCAGATAAAGGGACAGTGGTCAGAATAAAGGGACAGTGGTCAGAATTGTAAAAATTGGCCCGGTCATTAACGTGCAAACCACCCTCGGGGGTAAAGGGGTTGAACACCATGTATCGATAATTTGCAGTAGGCCTCTAAGCTCTTCCTAATCATGGCTGAATATATTGTTTAACTCTATTTCTAGGCAGTTGATTTAAAACATTGTGTTCAGGGAGATAAGTTTTTGGTCCACTAATGATTTCTCCAGCTAGAAGCCATTTCTGGTTCCATAAACGGACAGGGGAACATACTGTACTTGGGGTCTTCTCTACTCGCAGGTATTGTCTCCTGTGGACAAGGTATATCTGTACGTGATCTCACATGGATTTCAGCATGCACAGTGTTATTGGGAACCCATATAACGTAGATCCCAACATTGCTCATGTCCACACGGTCAGTGATGAGAACAATGAGTTGTTGAGTCAAGGAAATAAAGTAGACTAAACCAATCAAGGAAAAGAAAATAGACAAAAACGATCATCCAGTGCTTCAAGGCAGCTCTTCGCACCCGGCTTTCCCCATAGGCCTTGGAGCCATTGAACAGTAACTGCTGTATAAACATCTTGTGAATTTGACATTGGTTGTGTTTTAACCGCAGATTTATTTTTATTCCTTTACTAGTTGTTGAGTTAATACATTCCCCACTTTTCTGTCAATGATTACAGATCCAAGCTTGTGGAGAGTTTCCCCCGACTTGACCCACCACCACCAGTAATAAAGAAGAGAGTTTCCAGAGCTTTGAAGACCACTCAAGATATGATGATCTCTTCCAACCCTGTACTGAGCAGCCCAGAAAAGCCGGTTATTTCCACGGCTGTCAGCTTGGATTTAGCAGTTGATGTCACTTCTGAACATGTTGGTGAAATCAACGATCTTCAATCGCCCAACAGCCTACCAGATACACTGCCTAATGGACTAGCTGAAGCTGATATTTCAGTGTCTACGGAGAACCAAAAGGAAGCCTTTCCTGAGACTGCTCTGTCTGTCCCTGACCTTATTCACAAGGAATCTCCTGACACAAACCTCAGGGAATCATCTCACAACTCCGACAAAAAAGGAGTGAAGTCCTGCATCAGCCAGGAAGACCTTATAGAAGAGCAGGCCAATCATTCCAACTGGAGTTCTTGGCCAAGAAAAACAACTCTAGATAATGAGGGTCCTCATCCAGACCTTCTCTCATTTGAGTAGAGTATATATTTTTTTAATTTTAGAACTTTTTAATAGTCTCATCACTGGATACTATAGTTGGTTTGGGCGATCTGCTCAGCCCGGCTCATAGCTGGTTATAGGCAACGTTAATGAGGCTCAGATGGACTATATATAGATTCTGCTGTCACCTTGCAAATTTATGGTGGGAAATATGTGTAACTTCCACCTAATGTCTCTTTTCATGATGAGTTCATTAGTTAATTGCGCATAGTGATAGAATAGGGTTTGGAAACTTTTTAGGGTCAGTCAATGTGCAAATTGTCGAACATTACATGTTCTTCAACCAGCCTAGCCATATTGTTCTTCAACCAGCCTAGCCATATTGTTCTTCAACCAGCCTAGCCATATTGTTCTTCAACCAGCCTAGCCATATTGTTCTTCAACCAGCCTAGCCATATTGTTCTTCAACCAGCCTAGCCATAGTGTTCTTCAACCAGCCTAGCCATAGTGTTCTTCAACCAGCCTAGCCATATTGTTCTTCAACCAGCCTAGCCATAGTGTTCTTCAACCAGCCTAGCCATAGTGTTCTTCAACCAGCCTAGCCATAGTGTTTTCAACCAGCCTAGCCATAGTGTTCTTCAACCAGCCTAGCCATATTGTTTATGGAACATTTCTAGTGCACTACATGCTCAAACTTACAATATATAGTAGTTGCAAGGTGTCGGAAATCGCAGCTAATGGGGATTTATCAAAGCTAGTGCCAAACGAGAGTGGATTAATTGTTCATAACAACCAATGAGATTTCAGTTCTTAATTTTGAAGAATATGATCTCAAACTGGAGTGGCTGCATTGAGCAACGGCTTTGCTTCTTGTTTGACCCAGTATTGACAAATGTCCATCATTGTGTGTTACCAGTGAAGTTGCCATCCCCGAATTATTTCATCAGTTAGTAGAAGGGATTTTTTATACCACGTAAAGCCTTGGTTATGACACCAAGACCTGGAAATAATCACTGTGCTGATAGGGAAAGAAGGTTTTCTGTCCACGGAAGGTGAATATTTCTTCAACCTGTATCTTCAGAGAGGAGTTTGTATGGATCGTCCATAAATGTAGTATTTTGTTGCAGTTTCAGCATATCCTAGTTTTTTTTTAACAATCTCTGTATATATTATATTGTCATCTAATATCTGCTCATTTAAAAAACTGACATATGACATTTGTTATATTTTTTTAGAAACAGAGGACGTATATTCTAGTATATGGTTATTTAAAGGAGAATCCTACTTTTAACACGTAGGGCTTATTATACAGGACTTTGGCTGTGTTCACTTCTCATTAAAGCCTTACATCGTGTCATGATTATTCTCCAATGTAGCCTTTGACATATACCGCGGTAAAGTGGTGTATGTCGTGCATTTGCCATGATATAAAAAAAAATGTATAAGGCATAGAATACTAATATATATATATATATATATATATATATATATATATATATATATATATATATATAATTTTTTTTTTTTCACTCTGACCCAGTCTATAAGGAAAAGCAATCTCCAATGGTTTTAAACATTTTTTTTTACTCTGACCCAGCCTGTAAGGAGAAGCAGTGTACAATGCTTTCAAACAGTTTGAAAAAAAATATGCTTATATGTACCACCTTGATGGAGGCCAAAATGACAATGAATAAGGGTATATAGGTATGTTCTGCGCAAGCGCCTGAAGCTCTCCCGAGATGTGGACGCAGCCTATGTCGTTGACTGTGTGCCCCGTTTCGTGTACGCAGCTTCTTACATTGATCTCTAATCACATGGTAAGAAGATTAGAATGTTTTTCTATTTTGATATCAGTGAATGGATTTATATTCCTTATGAACGTCGTCTTCCATATGATTTGTGTTACAGAGTCTGATACATTTCACCCCAGCTGTATAGCCTGTCTGCTTTTTCAGGGCTGGTTGGGCTCAGGGAGGATCGCTGTATATGTGAAGTCTCAATGGTTTCGGATCAGCTTGTGTTTCCCTGCTCATAATAATCTCTCATTTTCTATTGTGTATCTTTTTTCCAGATCGAAAAGTAGAAAAGATTTTAAAATCCATATAACTGTGATTGGTTCTATGATAAATGGACCGGCCCTGTTTAAGCAAATAAATGTTCTCATATGTAAGATGAAGGATTATACAATTTTCACACAGACACTTTGTATACAATTCTAGCAGGTTTCCAGATCTCCGCTTGCTGTCATTCATTAGGATCCTTCCGGTAGATCCAATGCTTTCCTGATCCTGGGATGGACGCAGGACTATGGATATATATGTTCGCCATGGAGCTGTCCAATAAAGGTCCCTATTCAATAACAGGAAGCAGAGATCTTGAAAAACACCAGGAATTGATTGTTTAATGTGAATGGAAGGTATTTTATGACCTTAGTGTCACTTCTACATTATTAATTATAGTTATTATTGATCCTTTTATCTGGTTTGATTTCAAGGGTTATTTCGAACATTGCAAGTTATCGCCATTCCCCAGGATAGGTGATGCCTTTCTAAATGGTGGGGGTTCAACCACATGGACGCACGCCAATCCCGAGGCTCTGGAATGCACGGTCTCGGCTACATTCATTGTTTGTGACTGCCGACAAAGGAAAAGAATGAAGCACTCATTTCCGACAGGTCATTTTAGAGCCCTGGTCTCTGGATTAGTGGGGGTCCTAAAGTTGAGACCCTTGCTAATCAGCAGTTTATCAGCGATCCTGTGGACAGGTGATACCTTGCAAGGTGAGGAATAACAAACATGAAGGTGGGATGAATCCACTACTCCAGTTTTCTGGAGGCAGTTTTAAAGGCTTATTCCCATCTCCAAGATCCTATGTGTAATAATAATAAAATTAGTAATTACCTGCACAATTAGAAATGTAGTATAGTTCTTCTGATTTTCTATGTCGTTTACCCCATGTGCAAGGCATTACAGTAGCTTAGGTAATCATGGTTACAACAACCACTAATAGTATATGTGCACACGTAGGAGGGATGTCTGCGGATTTTTCCCGCACCTGTTTTTGTAAATCCGCAGGTAAACCGCACTGTGGAATTACCGCGGTTTTTGTGCGGATTCCTATTATGGAGCAGGTGTAAACCGCAGCAGAATCCGCACAAAGAATTTACATGCTGCGGAATGAACAACGCTGCGTTTCCGCGCGTTTTTTTCCGCAGCATGTGCACTGCGGATTTTGTTTTCCATAGGTTTACATTGTACTGTAAACGCATGGGAAACTGCTGCGGATCCGCAGCGTCAAAACCGCTGCAGATCCGCAGCAAAATCTGTAACGTGTGCACATGGCCATATAGTGCCAGTTAGTTACTTTTGGTCGTAACCATGGATACCTAAGCTACTGCAATTCCCTGCACATGGGGTAAGCGACATAGCAAATCAGAAGAACTATACTACATTTCTGATTGGAGGAATTTACTATTAATATTATTATTGCACCTACAACATATTGGGCTAAGATCTTGGATATGGGAATACTGCTTTAAGGAAGACACCATTATCACCGGAAAATTGTTGATTTCACTTAAAAGGAATCTGTCACCAGATTTAGCGACAGAGACACTGATTCCTGTATGTATATCTTACTGTGTGCTGCAGTTTTGGTTAAAAACTATTTTCTCTGCTGAACTCTGTATAACCCAGCCCACACCTCTCATTGACAGCTTTCAGCTTCTGCACAGTATACCCAGAAATCTGCCAATCATTGGTGGGGGCGGAGTTTGACTACCTGGCAGCAGTCATCTACTGATAATCTCCTGCTGATAAAACTGTGATTTTATAAAAAAAAAAAAAAAAAAAAGCAAAAAAAACAAGAAGCTCAGTAAGAGAAGTGACACATCACTGGAATCGAGCTCTGTGCCCCTACTTTTTGTTGCTTTCAGTGTAGCAAAATCACGTTGACAGATTCCCTTTAAAACGAATAAACATTATTTGGAGGAAGTTGCTCCTCAGTTGCACCCATTTTGTGTGGGGTGAGCCTTGCCTTATGCTCCCGTGCCTCTGTAAACTAATGTGCCTTTTATACTGTGTGGCTATCTCTCCAGACCTGAATGTAACGTATAGTGGTTGCGATGGCTGTAAGAACCATGTAAGCAAATGTGTCACTGTATTCTACCTGAACCTACACTGGATAAAATGAGCAAATCCTTCATTACAAGAAAGTCTCCGCAGCATTCTTCTGAAAACCACTTACCGGTTACATCAATCTGCATACAACGTTTAGTAAAGATCATTCCCAAGAAAGCCAGGCACTGAAACTCCAGAAGTTTTATAGGAAGCCATAATTAAAGGGAACCTGTCACCCCCCCCCCCACAGGCGTTTGTAACTAAAAGACGCACCACAGCCGTCACTCAGGGCCTGTACGCGCCGGGCGCCGCCTCCTCTTCCTTCATTAGCGTCCCTGGCGCCTGCGCCGTAAGTTCGAAGGGCAGCGCAACTGCGTTTTTTTCGGACACGCCTGGGATGGGGGGTGACAGGTTCCCTTTAATAACCTATAGGACTTCTGGCGTTTGGGTGGCGGTCTATCCTCCCCTTGTTTGCTTAGGAATAGTGATGACCTTATCCGCCATGCTCGTGTGCTAATAGAGTGACTTCGGCGTGCTCGAATAATATGTTTGAGTCCCCGCGGCTGCATGTCTCATGGCTGTTCGACAGCCGCCACACATGCAGGGATTGTCTATTTGTTGGGTAATTCTTCCATGTGTTGTGTCTGTCAAACAGCCATGAGACATGCAGCCGCAGGGGCTCGCACATATTATTCGAGGACGTTGAAGTCACTCTATTGGCACACGAGCATGGCGGATAACACCTTATCCGATCTATCTCGCTCGCTCATCACTACTTGGGAACGTTCTTTATATTTGTCTGATTCCGAGCACCGCTTGTGGTTCTACCAATCTGTCACGATACTGTGTACGACGTGAGCTCAACATACATATATTTGTGAATAAAAAGTTTAGTGACATTGTAGCTACTTTGCTATACTCTTTGCTCTGTGGTTGTGTTATAATTCAGAGCTGCGATCACAATTCTGATGGTTGTTATTAGAGCTCAGACATCGGCACACAATTGTAGACTTCTTAACGACAGCTTAGGCCAATGTTCCCCAACTCCAGATCTGAACAACCACCAACAAATCTCGTTATCCGGATTCCCTTAGTATTGTACAGCTGATAATTCCATCACTTGGGCAATACTAGGAAATCCTGAAAACACGATCTGTGGCTCTTGAAGACTGGAGTTGGGGGACACTGGCTTAGGCCATGTTCATACTGCATTTTTCTGTCTCCATTTGACGTACATGCTGGAAAACTTCCAATGTGTAGGTTAACTTGAGATCTTCTAAGAGTGACATCTGTCACCTACTGATCATATTGTCTCTCGGAGAAAAGCCGCCACCAGACATGTGCAGCAATGGCTCCCTGAAAGATGGCCGAAAAAGGGCTACTGTGAATGGGAGAGAGTGCCGATATGTGTATGGTGGGCTGGAGAAGGCCCTAATATGGCTGAGTTCAGGGTATATATGTATTGCATTGAGCCTTATTATGGCCTTCTGTATGTAGCTTTAAGGGCCATTTACACTGTAAGATCATCGTTAATGAGCATTGTTAAAAACATTCATTTTACGATCATCTTGCCATGTAAACAGGCTGCCGATAATCAAGGAAAACTCTGCACAAAACATAATCGTTCTAGATCTAGATGGTGCATCCTCCTGTGTAAACAGATCTCGTACGGCCAAGAACCATGGCAGGCTATATGTGCGCTGAGTGATCTAGTATAGCTGGATCTAGTATGGATCGCTCAGTGCACATCATTTACTTTATTGATGTGAACAGTCATTTACACGACCGCCAACCATATCGGGCCACCAGTCGGTCCTTCAAAACGAACCTTAAATTTTACTGGGCGGAGGAATCTTTGTGAGGTCAGCTCAGTAAGGATCTGTAATTTTAAGCTGTAGGGAGGCTGATTTACTAAATCTATCCAAAGCGCCCGCACACAACCCACCATTCTTGGCTTTCGGTTTGGTTTCTCATTCGACCGGCAGCTATCGCCCCCATCTCTCCAATACCCCGCAGTGCTTGCTCTATAGCGTGCTCCTATCATCTCTATATCTCTCTTCCCTAAACAATCATCCTTTTTTATTCCTTGCATATTATAAAGATGTGATGTGACCTTTTTTCTATGGACTCTCGTGGGTCGGCCATATTGGTTGTTAAAAAGTTCTACCAGGAACAGGTAAAAGTCCAAATAGAAGGTTTTGGAAACTTGCTACTTCATTTGACCTTGAGATGGACAGGTGCTTTTGAGCATATTGCAATTTATGGATTACATTTATGGCATTTATTTTAGAATATTTTACTTAAGGCAGGTTACCTTATCTGACAGCAGCTTGATGTAGGGGCAGAGACCCTGATTCAATATCAATTAGTTTACTAGGCGCAGCAGTTGTGATAGAATCAGTTTTCTATGCTGCAGAGCTAGCACCGCTCTGAAGGATGAGCACTGTATAGCCCCGCCCACACCACTGATTGGCTGCTTTCTCTGAACACTGTATTTTTACAGAGAGCAGCCAATCAGTGGTGGGGATGTTGTTGGACTAGGAGGCACCAGACACCTAGTCCTGTAGTGATAATCTCCTGCTGATAACACACTGATTTTATTGAAACAGTAAAACACAGCCCAGTAAGTGACATGACACTGGAATCAGGCTCTCAACTGCTACATCATGCTGCTCCCAGATTACATACCAGAAACCTGCTGACAGATTCCCTTTAAAGCGCATCCAGACTTTCTTCCTGTTTTTTATTCTCTCATTCTTAAATTTAGCAGGCATTATCATCGCCTACAGATCAATGCGGGGTTCTTAAAAAAAAAAAAAAAAAAGTTTAATTACTATTTCACGACCTTTTAATCCTCCTATTACAGATATTTTGAAAACACGTCATTATACGCTGAGGTTACGTCTTTGTAAAAACAATCCTTGTGATTTACTGGAAGACGTTGTTTTTTTTATATATTAGGCAAAAGGAAATTCTGTCATTGTTGTCATAGTAATTTACCATTCCATGTAATCTCGGGAGATGCAGACGCAGCGGGTGAGGCCGAGATATTAAAGTCATTTACACAACGGCCTCCATGTCCTTTTCCTCTAAGTGAATCATAGCGCTGTGACCAACTGATGAGATCGGTCTCGCACAGGACGTTGTATGCAGCTAACAAGAAAAACGCTATTGTTCAGTCTTTTTACATTTCAGGCTAAAAGTAGCGATTGCAGCAAACTGCAGAGATGGGCAGCTGTCCGGAAACTACGATGAGCCTCCATGGACTCCTCGCGGGGGAGAGAGTCTGTGGTTACGCTTTTTAGGAGTGGTCCTAAAGGTCGCTGATTCATCCCTGCAATGATTCATTAATGACTTTTTCAGAAATAATTGCTTAATAAGTACAGTAATTGCCATGTTGACTTATGTTGTGACATATTTGTGAAAATCACAAAATGTCTGTAACCTTTTTGAACTAAGCTAAAAGACTACAGAAATGAAGGTTTGTCTGCAGCTAAAGGACAGTTTACACCTGTGTCCGGTGGCATAAACTTCCGCCACACAGATACTTCTTGGCTGACCTGTAAGATTGTCCGCTGCACATAGGCTGCGATTGTTCTTGACATTACAGGTACTGTTTACACGGGGCAATGTGCCGCCGAGAACAAGGATGTTTTGTGGAAATCAAAAGATCATTTCACCAAATGAATGTGATTCTTGCTCTTTTTTTTTTGGGTGATTGGCAACCTCTTTAGACTGCAAGATTGTCTTGTAGCGTAAAGTCCACCATACACATTAGATGGCAGTAGGATAAACTATGCTTCCGTTGATTGTTCAGCCAACAGCCATCTTGGCCGTCTCTCTTATACTAGCGTGGCCGAGATCTCTTGTGTTGGAATTTCAGATTCCCATGAACAATGACTGGAGAAGATGGTGTTGGAGATGGTTCTATCAGAAGAAATATATTTTTTGAAAAGTGACGGTGAAACACATCTCGAAAGTAGTTGGCGAAGCAAGGCGAAACGCTTTTAGTTTGACAATGGCAACTTTCTTACAGGGGTGATGAACCCGGGTCCCAGTTTCCAAAAAGGAACCTTCAACTTCATGCCATTTGAGGACAACCACACCAAATCACCAACACACAGATCCAGACCCACCACGTGTCTCCGATCAGCCATACTCCTATTTGGACCCCAACTGCCTCAAATTAATAACACATTGCCACACGAAGAATAACATTCCACCTCGGGTACGCCTGAAGGATGATTCATATTGAAGGTGCAGAATTGAGGATGAAAACCATATGCCCCGAAGAACGGGGACTTGCCAGTAGATTCATGAAAACGACTATTCACAGCAAACTCAACTAGAGGTAATTAAGAAACCCAATCCTCCTGATTTTCAGAAACAAAGCACTGAAGATATGTCTCAGGATTCTGGTTCACTCTGTTTGCCCATTAAACTGTGAATGAAAGGCGGAAGAAAATTAAAGATTAATCACTAAACAATCACAAAATTGTTTCTGTACCCCGTGGCCACATCGGCAGTACTAGAACTGTTAACCGAGACCTGTGTGTCTAACCTGTCCCAGTGGCCGTCCTGTCTATACAGTTGGGAGCTATCTCAGTGACCGTCCTGTTTGCACACTCTGAACCTGTTCTAGTGGCCTTCATGTATGTACAGTCTGAACCTGACCCAGTGGCTGACCTGCCCTGTCTAGGAATATGGATTAACAGCTTAGACACTTGGAGTCAGCTCCTACTGCTGGACACCGCCCTTTAGTGGCATCTGGCAGCTACCTGCCGCACTAGCCTGACCTCAGCACTTCATGTCTAAGGGTACCGTCTCACAGTGGCACTTTGGTCGCTACGACGGCACGATCCGTGACGTTCCAGCGATATCGTTACGATCTCGCTGTGTCTGACACGGTACTGCGATCAGGGACCCCGCTGAGAATCGTACGTCGTAGCAGATCGTTTGAAACTTTATTTCGTCGCTGGATCACCCGCTGACATTGCTGCATCGGCGTGTGTGACGCCGATGCAGCGATGTCTTCACTGGTAACCAGGGTAAATATCGGGTTACTAAGCGCAGGGCCGCGCTTAGTAACCCTATGTTTACCCTGGTTACCATTGTAAATGTAAAAAAAACCCCACATACTCACATTCCGGTGCCTGTCACGTCCCCGGCGTCCGCTTCCCTGCACTCCTCCTGCATCCTGTGGCAGCGCCGGCCGGCCGTACATCAGAGCACAGCAGTGACGTCACCGCTCTGCTTTACGGCCGCGCTTACACAGGATGCAGGAGGAGTGCAGGGAAGCGGACGCCGGGGACCGGAATGTGAGTATGTGGGGTTTTTTTTACATTTACAATGGTAACCAGGGTAAACATCGGGTTACTAAGCGCGGCCCTGCGCTTAGTAACCCGATGTTTACCCTGGTTACCCGGGGACTTCGGCATCGTTGGTCGCTGGAGAGCTGTCTGTGTGACAGCTCCCCAGCGACCACACAAGCACTTTCCAACGATCACGGCAGGTCGTATCGCTGGTCGTGATCGTTGGAAAGTTGCTGAGTGTGACGGTACCCTAAGTGGTGGATGCCCCAGACTCTCCTTCAGCGCTGCCGCTTGTAGTTTCTTACTATCCAAAGGTCTTTTTGACCGAAACGTCTTATTCTTTTCTGGATATTCCACATTTAATAAATTTAATTAATTTAATAAAATAATCCTGTAGAACGTATTTAATGAGTGCCAAGTATCTTTATCATATAGAATAAAAGCATTTCTCTATCGCCTCTCATTGGGGGACCAGGAACCACGGATGTATGCTGCTGCCACTAGGAGGCTGACACTATGCAAATAAAAAAGTTAGCTTCTCCTCTGCAGTGTACACCCCACCGACAGGTAGTAGGATATTCAGTTTAGCTAAGTGTCAGTAGGAGGTGGACACGGGTCTTTCATTAGACCCTTATCTACCTCAATGTGCGTCGTTTCAGGTTTTCCGGAGGGATACAGGGTGAACAGTCACACCTGTAATCCCACAATACGGACTATGAGTACGGCGTGTACTGCCACCCCGTATCCTCATAGATCCCTCAACAGGACCATGATCCTAGCACACAAGTGTGCTCAGAAGTCCGGTCCTAGCTCCGTCTCCCACCCACTCGCCCACCTGAGCCTGTCGGTTGGAGGAAACGAGGACGTCCATCAGCTCCCTGGACGTCTGATATCTTCCCCGGATTGAGGTTAGTAAGGATGGCGTGGGCTGTCTTAGGTGAGTATTTACCCCCTCCACTAATCCGGGGTGGTAATTGGGGGGTCCTTGGGGATCCGGCAGTCCTAGTTCACAGTGCTGCAGTTTTTCTCCAGGCTGCCTTGGCCTGGTTGGCCCCACGAGTGGCAGCCGCGCTACTTTGGCGGCCGCATCTCTGGGTGGTGCGGTGGCCCTATAGGCCACCGCGCTGCCTTTTTCCTGCCGCACTGTGTTCTGACGCGACGCGGTGGCTGTGCAGCCAGCCACGCCGTTTCCTCCCACCGGCGCTGCACCCTTACAGGCAGCCGCGCCGGCTTCCTCCTGCAGCCGCCTATTCCTTTCTGTCACAGCGCGGCTGCCTACAAGGCCGCTTTCTTGTGGCCGCACTATTTTCTCTCCCGGAGCGGCGGCCTTGCAGGCAACTGCGCTGCCTTCTGCGGCCGCACTGCGCCTTTTTTTGTCACAGCGTGGTGGCCTTGCAGGCAACCACGCCGTTTTCCCGGCGTCCGCACTTCCGCGACAACAGCCCTTCCCGGCGGCTGCCGGCCTCAAATTTAGGTCCTGGCTTCTACCGGGGACTACTTCCAGCGCCGCGTCTCCTCACTTCCTTTCCCTCGGGCAGGCTTTTCTCCCGCCTGACTTTCATCGGCGAGCTCCGCCCACCGGCACCATCTTGGTGCTCCTGGCCTGGCGGTTAGCTCCGCCCACCACTCCCCGTGCAGCTGCAGGTACTTATTTCTGCGCCAGGGATGCTTTTCTTCGCGCAGATCAGGCGGTTTTCCATTCTCAAGAGCGCGAATCCTGGTGTCCTCGCCATCTTCTCCATCTGTCAGGGCCACAACAAGTTTCGGACAAGAGGGTGCCCCAGATGTGACTGCCTGTTCTCCTTGGGGCTATCGTTCCTGAGGACCATCTTCCAAGCCGTGCAGCCTTCCATCTGGAAACCGCAGTGTCTGCCGTGAGTAGCTCTGCACTGCAGACTGACACTCCCCTGCCCCCCTGTCCCCTAACCTGACATTTTCCTCAGGGGCCCGTTTGGCCTAATTTTAAGGGAGGTCGCTCCCGGCCTCCTACTTTTCCCCTACTCCGGTGCCTTAGTGAAACACTTTGCGTGTTTGTCTTGTAACCACAAGCTCAGGCAGGCCTGCAGCAACCCACATTATGCTCACCGCCCCCATGCTGTTCCGCCTGAGAGTGAAGTCCCCACCCCAGGCTGGGCCTCCTCTCTGTGTCTATCTGTAGCGGATCTCACACGGGTGTCCCAGACCCTTGTGTCCGTGCTCGATCGGTTGCCCCTGCAGCCTTCCGTAGTAGCCAGCGGGTCGCAAGAAGCTCCGTCTGAGACTTCCAATGCAGGCCACGAAAGATCCAGACAGGAACGCTGGTCTGAGTTCTCTTCTCGGTCCATCTCGCCCCACGGTCCTTCTCTGTGGTCTGGCCAGAGAAAGAGAGAATTCAACCAGACGTTTTCAAAGAGGCAAGCATTTTGGAGTCTCATATCTCTTTCCTCCGGATCTCATCACCAACTGGAATGAGAGGCGATAGAGAGCGACCTCTCCCTCTGTGGATTCGCCGGCTGCTAGAGTTGCCACCAACACAGTCCTCACGCTGTCCGGTGGGGCGTCTCTGAAAGATTCCATCGATGGGATCATGGAATCCTTCGCGAAGTCGGCTTCCGAAGCTGTTGCATCATCCCTATGCTTCCACTTGGGTTTCGAAGTCTGTATCCGAAGGGGCTAAACAACTCCGTTGGGGCATTCAAGCCGGAGCTCCACCAGACCGGCTGGCGGAACTTGCCACCCAGATTACTCGCGCCGGGGAATAATTGGTTCCGCTTCCCTGGACGCTGCATCTTCTGCCGCTCAGGCGCCCAGTAATGTTGTTACCAGCCGTCGCACCGTTTGGCTCAAGAGTTATCAAAGAAGTCCCTTACCAGCCTGCCTTTTCAAGGATCACGTATTTTTGGTTCCAAGCTGGACCAAATTATTAAGGACGCCACTGGCGGCACCAGTTCCCTTCTCCAGACCTCGCCTACCTCCCCTTAGGCGGCAACTTCGGTCCTTTTCGGCCTTTTTCATCGTTTCGTGGCATCAGATTCCTCTTCCCAACAGCAGAGGCCACAGGCACGTTAAGAGAAGACTGTATCCTTCGGACTCACTCCTTCCTGGCATTCCCGCTACTCCTAAGGTGGATCCTCCAGGTCTAGGACTGGAGGACCCACCTAGGCATGACTCACGACTAGACCCCAGCCCGTTTCCCAGGCTGGGCAGCCGTCTCCTCTTCCACAGGGACATCTGGGTCTCAGTAGAGGACGCATGGGTCAGGGAACTTGTATCCCCCAGATACAAAATAGATTCATTTCACAAGAAAAAAAAGGGCCCCGGGATCTTTTCTTCGAATCCTGACCTCCACGAGACCCCGCTAGTCCCGGGTTTCTTTACAGCCATTGTTTCCCTCCTTAAATCCGGGGTAATCGTTCCCGTCCCAGAACAGGAACGGTTCACAGGCTTCTCTTCGAATCTCTTTGTACCGAAAAAGGACGACAAGGTTCGTCCCAGTCTGGATCTCAAATTGCTGAACAAGAAGTTTCGTCTGAGGCACTTCAGGATGGAATCCCCTCATTCAGTAATCGCTTCCATAGAGGCTCAGGAATTTCGGTTTCAGGCTCCCGAAAGTCTATCCATCATCCCCGACACTCTAGCTGTTGCAGGTGGCTTGTCAACAGGAAGAAGTTCTGTCTTGTTCTTTCTCAGCGCCTTGTATTTCTGGGCATTCTTCGACACTTGCCGGACCAGAGTCTTCCTTCCCGAAGACAAGATATCCCTCCTTCGTCGGGAAGTTCGCGTGCTCCAGGGTTCCGGCTTCCCTCCTTTCCAATGGGCCATGAAGGACCTGGGGAGGTTGGTTGCAACATCGGATGTGATTTCCCTTCGCCCATTTCATTCAAGACCTCTTCAGCAGGCTATTCTATCACAGGAGGACATGTCTGTCTTTCCCTGCATCGTCCGATCCGGCTTTCTTCCCGGTTCCTCGACTGGTGGCCAAGGTCACCTCCCATATCCCAGAGCAGATCCTTCCTTCCAGTTCTATGGCAGGTGGTGACGACGGACGCCAGCATGCTCGGCTGAGGCGCGGGGCTTTGTCACCTGTTTTTTTTCAGGGTCGTTGGTCGGCGCAGGAGTCCTCTCTGCCGATCAATGTCCTCGAGTTCCGGATCATCTTTCTGTCTTTTCTTCACTGGATAAGGATTCTCAGGAGTCTGTCAATTCGAATCCAGACAGACAATGCCACAGCTGTGGCATATGTCAACCACCAGGGGTGGACTCGGAGTTCTCTGGCCTCGGCTGAGGTTTCCAGGATCCTCCTTTGGGCAGAGGCAACGGTCCTGGTGAGATCCGCAGTGCATGTCCCCGGCGTGGACATTTAGGCCGCCGACTTCCTCAGCCGCGAGGGCCTCGCGACAGGGGACTGGTCCTTACTTCAGGAGGTCTACCATCGGATTGCTCTTTGATGGAGGACTCCGGGAAGTGGACCTCACGGCGTCCCGATTGAACAGGAAGGTCCCTCGGGTCGTCCCAAGGTCCTCTCGCAGTTGTGTTGATGCTCTGGCCATTCCTTGGTCGCAGTTCATGCTCCCCTATCGGTTCCCACCCCTTCCCTTGCCTTCCAAGCTGTTGAAAAAGATCAAGGTGGAAGTGGTGCCTGTCATTCTGATCGCTCCGGATTGGCCCAGGAGTTCTTGGTTTGCGGAGATCGTCAATCTTCTCGCGGACGCCCCCTGGCGCCTTCCAGACAGACCCGATCTGCTGTCTCTGGGTCCGATCTGTCACCCGAATTATCGGTCGCTCAGTTTAATGGCATGGCTGTGGACACCACAGTTTTCAGAGCGTCCGGCCTTTCGGCCGGACGATTCACACTATTATCCAGTCTAGGAAGCCTTCGTCTTCCAGGATCTACTATCGTACCTGGAAGGCTTTCTTCTGTTGGTGCGAGTTCAACCGCTTTTCACCTATGTCCTTTTCCCTGCCTTCCCTTTGTTCTGTCAAGCAGGACTGGATTTGGGCTTCGCTCTTAGTTCCCTAAAGGGCCAGGTTTCTGCGCTCTTCTTCCTTTTCAGAAGACGTTATTATCTCAGCCACAGGTTAAGACCTTCCTTCAAGGAGTAGCCCACGCCGTCCCTCCGTACAGGGCCTCTGTGGATTCATGGGATTTAAAGCTTGTGCTGGATGTTCTGAGGTGTTCCCCCCGTTGAGCCTTTCAGGGAGTTTTCCCTGTCAGTTCTATCTCAGAAGGTGGCTTTTCTTGTGCCTTTCACTTCGATCCGCCGCATTTCTGAGTTGGCGGCCATTTCTTGCCGACCTCCTTTCTTGGTTATCCACAGGGACAAGGTGGTCCTCAGGTCTCCGCCTTCCTTCCTTCCCAAAGTGGTTTTCACCTTCCACCTCAATGAGGACATCGTTCTACCTTCCTTTTGGCCAGCTCCGACTCATCCTCTGGAGCGATCGTTGGACAGGCTGGACCTTGTCAAGGCATTGAGGATCTCCATGGCTAGCACGGCCGCTTTCCAAAAGACGGATTTTCTTTTCGCCATCCTTGATGGCACACGTAGAGGCCTGCTGGCTTCCAAGGTGACTATTGCTCGCTGGATCAGAATGGCAATTTTGGAGGCTTACCGGGTCAAGAACAGAGTGCCCCTCCTGGGATAAAGGCTCACTCTACCCGGGCAGTCGGCGCTTCCTGTGCGGTACGCCACAGGGCTTTGTTTTGCAAAGCGGCAACCTGGTCTTCCATCCACACGTTCGCCAAATTTTACAAGGTCCATACCTATGCTTCGGCAGACGCCAGCCTGGGCAGAAGGATCCTGCAGGCGGCAGTGGTGAGTCCTTTGACCTGATGGAAGTCTGTTTTTCCCACCCAAGGGACTGCTTTGGGACGTCCCATGGTTCCTGTGTCCCCCAATGAGAGGCGATAGAGAAAACAGGATTTTTAGTTGCTTACTGTAAAATCTGTTTCTCGGAGCCTTCATTGGGGGACACAGCACCCTCCCAAGTTGAACAGCTCTGTTTATTGTGTTATACTGTTAGGGTATGTTCACACGCTGCGGTTTTTGCTGCGGATCCGCAGCGGATTTGGCACTGCGGATCCGCAGCTTTTTTCCATGTAGGTTACAGTACAATGTAACCCAATGGAAAACAAAACCCGCTGTGCCGACGATCCTTTTTTCCCCAGGCAAATCCGCAGCGGTTTTGCCTGCAGAAAAAAGAAGTACCTGTCAATTCTTTCTGCGGATTCTGCTGCGGGTTTCCAGCAGCCCCAATAGGAAACTGCAGTTGGAAACCCGCAGTGGAATCCGCAGAAGAAAAAGGATCAAAAACCGCAGCTAAAAATCAGTGCGGATTTTAGCTGCGGTTTTTCAAAACAGGACCTGAAAAAAAAAGGACGGAAAAAAGGATCGTGTGAACGTAGCCTTAACGTTTGAGTTCTTTGAACACTCTTTGAGTGTTTGAATCTGTTAATCTGTGGAGCGCTGCGGAATTTGTTGGCGCTATATAAATAAAGATTATTATATTATTATTCTTTCTCTTTTACACGTTACTTCTCCTACTGCTTTCTCACTAACTGAATATCCTACTTCCTGTCGGTGGGGTGTACACTGCAGAGGAAGAGCTAACTTTTTTATTTGCATAGTGTCAGCCTCCTAGTGGCAGCAGCATACACCCGTGGTTCCTGTGTCCCCCAATGAAGGCTCCGAGAAACAGATTTTACGGTAAGCAACCAAAAATCCTGTTTTTTCACCTTCTCTGAGAGCCCCTGATAAAACTTTCTACGGAGCGTGGGATCATTCCAATTACTATTCATACACCACCTACAGAACTCGGAGCAATACTCCACTTGCCGGTCTCCCTGCTGAAGCCAACATGATTTAGACTCCGAGAGAAACAGTTGGCGTCATCATAAATTGGACCCAGAGGATTAAACAATTCCACAACCGTCTGAAGCCACTGGGAATCAGGCGAGAGAGAAAATGTCCAAGCTTGGGGGTCACCCTAGAGAAGATAGATTACAATCCCCACCCGCTGTTCTTTGGTATCTGAGGAATAGGAATGTAACCTAAAATATAGTTTGCAGGCCTCCCTAAAACCACAAACTTATCCCTACCCCTAGTGAACCTATACAGCAAAGCTGTCTTGGGTTCCAACATGGCTTGCTCGAAGGCAGCGGACTCTAAGCCTGGCGTCGATAGATACTGTGAGGCAACTGCATGCAAGTCTGCCATCTCTAGGCTGAGTGTGACTGCCCAGCCAGAGCAGCCACAGGATCCATAGTTGATCCAAAAAGGTATTGGTTGGTGATCATGTTACAATATATTGTAGCAGGATTTCCTGGGGCAATGGAGTCCTTCCCTGTCCCTCAAGCTAGGAGGACTGGTGGAGATGCTGGGGTCTCGTAGCTTGCCATGCTCCTATATGCATGCTGATCTGTTTCCTCTCACCCAGGGAGGTATGGGACAGAAGTGTATAGGATAACACATCTGATAGAGGAAAGAGAAAGGGATAAAAGAAAACTAAAATCATGGAAATAAAACAACAGAGTGGAAATCAACGGCAACAGTAGGAGGGAGAAACCAAATGGGAGAGGATTAGGATAGCACACACCAAATCCATGTAAATATCTCCACAAAACATCACCAACCGACTGCTACTCATTCAGACTACTACTTCTCCACCAATCCAGGAAGTTGTGAACTATCACCATCAATTTCCTAGAACAAGAGGTGACCACATATACCTGCGATCTTCTGGCCGCTGTCTGTCGCGGTATCTATCCCCTTTGCAGTCAGTCTTTGCTGAAAATGGCTTTCTTCCTCTCCTTCTTAAATAATATGTATAGGTGAAAAAAAAAACTAAAATATGTTCTTTGGGTGGGTCCTCACACCATACTGCTCTAACCTTGAAGTAACATTGGCTCTGATCCAACATGCAATCGGGAGGTTTTTTTTTTTAGCAATTATCATGGTGTTAACTACATCCACATCTAACTTAACCAGATTTTGACCTTACACCCTGGGACCGAAACATGACTATACATTTCTCATGTACACTCACCGGCCACTTTATTAGGTACACCATGCTAGTAACGGGTTGGACCCCTTTTGCCTTCAGAACTGCCTCAATTCTTCGTGGCATAGATTCAACAAGGTGCTGGAAGCATTCCTCAGAGATTTTGGTCCATATTGACATGATGGCATCACACAGTTGCCACAGATTTGTCGGCTGCACATCCCAAAGATGCTCCATACAAGGCAGGATGGATCCATGCTTTCATGTTGTTTACGCCAAATTCTGACCCTACCATCCGAATGTCGCAGCAGAAATCGAGACTCATCAGACCAAGCAACGTTTTTCCAATCTTCTACTGTCCAATTTCGATGAGCTTGTACAAATTGTAGCCTCAGTTTCCTGTTCTTAGCTGAAAGGAGTGGTACCCGGTGTGGTCTTCTGCTGCTGTAGCCCATCTGCCTCAAAGTTCGACGCACTGTGCGTTCAGAGATGCTCTTAGGCCTACCTTGGTTGTAACGGGTGGCGATTTGAGTCACTGTTGCCTTTCTATCAGCTCGAACCAGTCTGCCCATTCTCCTCTGACCTCTGGCATCAACAAGGCATTTCCGCCCACAGAACTGCCGCTCACTGGATTTTTTTTCTTTTTCGGACCATTCTCTGTAAACCTTAGAGATGGTTGTGCGTGAAAATCCCAGTAGATCAGCAGTTTCTGAAATACTCAGACCAGCCCTTCTGGCACCAACAACCATGCCACGTTCAAAGGCACTCAAATCACCTTTCTTCTACATACTGATGCTCGGTTTGAACTGCAGGAGATTGTCTTGACCATGTCTACATGCCTAAATGCACTGAGTTGCCGCCATGTGATTGGCTGATTAGAAATTAAGTGTTAACAAGAAGTTGGACAGGTGTACCTAATAAAGTGGCCAGTGAGTGTATAGTCACTATCTGGTGCCCTCCCAGTCTTCCTTCTGCTGCCTCCTTTCCTCTCCCGATCTTTGTCTTGCTGCCCTCTTCCTGTTTTCCTCCTGCTGCCTACTCCCTTCAGTTAGCGGTTACAGTTTCACAAAGAGCGCAGTTATAAGTCTACTTTTAACAGAAGATTTGCACCATATCTTGTGTGTTTTAGGCACTTTCTGTGTGCAGATTTCAGGTGCAAAGTAAGCCAATACGCAGCCATTAAACAGCTGCTGATCGACTACACGTGAGCTGATTGGCAGCTATTTATGGCAGGCTGATTACACATCCACTAACGACCGTATTCTGTATATAGAATATGATTGTTCTCGGCAGCACATTTCCTGTTTATAGGACCATGTGCTGCTGAGTGATGATTTTGTAAGTTGGCTTAAAAATATTTTGACCCAGCGAACAAGCATTTGGCTTGTTTTTCAGAGGGATTAACAGCTTGTTTAGTATATGTGTACATGGTGTCTTTAAGATTAAACCAGTTCAGGAAAAAGACCACCAGCTTTTTGACAGCTCGCTCTGCACAAATGTGCTGCAGAGTGGGCTGTCAATCAATGTACTGGGGCAATGCTTACAGGTGTAGGTCACAGTACTGAGCGGTGTCTAGCCACTCTGGGCATGTCTCTAGGACTGAGAGCCGGCGGCTGCAGAGAGGAATAAATTTGATTTTCTCCCAGTAGCCGCGCTATCAGGAAAGGCGGCCAGGCACCATGATAATGCTATTAACCTGCAACTTTTTGAGTTCCTGTGCGGTCGGCGGGCACGTCAAAACGCCGCATGCGGACGCATCCACATACAACGCATGTCCCTGCATACCCAATGTTAAAGATAGGTACGCAGGATGCAGGCGGAAGTAGGTGGAGTGTAGGGGGAGCTTAACGGAGGATGTACACAGCCATACGCAGACCAGCCAAATGCTAGTGTGAAACAAGCCTCGGGAACCTTGCGTACTGCAGAAATTCTGTTGTAACCTTGGCCAGATCTGTGCTTGCCACAATTCTGTCTCTGAGCTCCTTGGCCAGTTCCTTTGACCTCATGATTTTCATTTGGTCTGACATTCATTGTGAGCTGTGAGGTCTTATATAGACAGGTGTGCGCCTTTCCAAATCAAGTCCTATCAGTTTAATTAAACACAGCTGGAATCCAATGAAGGAGTAGAACCATCTCAAGGAGGATCACAAGGAAATGGACAGCATGTTACTTTAAATATAAGTGTCTGAGCAAAGGGTCTGAATACTTATGACCATGTGATATTTCAGTTTTTCTTTTTTATTTAATTTGCAAAAATTTCTACACTTCTGGTTTTTTTTCAGTCAAGATGGGGTGCAGAGTGTACATTAATGAGAAAAAAATGACCTTTTTTGAATTTACCAAATGGCTGCAATGAAACAGAGGGAAAAATATAAAGGGGTCTGAATACTTTCTGTACTCACTGTACCACGCACACTCATGTAAACATTCGTTCTGTAGGTAACATTGCTCCAAACTTGTTTTTGTACAAGTCCCTGGCTCTAATTTAGAGAATGTCCAGAATGATCTCATAGTTATAGGAAATCTGCCAACAATTACTAACCTCTTCCCTTGGCTCCCATGAGAACAACCTTTCCTCTACTTTTCAGGGGGTAAAGCACATGGTTCTCATTAGGACGGATCCTGCGGAATATGTTGTAGTGTGCCGTCCTGAGCTCTTCCACATCCTATGTCACATCTTTACAGATGCACATTTTATATTTAATTACATGTTATTATTTTTTAAGTTTGGGAAAAATGTTACCAATATTAGTATTGAATCTGTTTACCCACCATTGTCAGTGGGTCGGCCACATTTCATCCTTGCACAAGACTTGACTTTTTTCTTTTTCTTCCTCCTTAAAAGAAATCTGTCATGTTTCAAAATGGTGATCTGCGTATCCATTTGCTATCCGTGTTGCCTGGGAAAAGCAGTACAGTTAGATGTTCCCAGGTGCCGGCTGCTGAATACAACTCCCATCATTGTCGCCTGGTCGCGCTAATCTCAGGGACACCAGGTGACAGTGATGAGAGCTGCCTTCAGCACCCAGCGCCTGGGAGCAGCACGAACTGTACCGCTTTTTCCCGGGTGCCGGTACCTGTCACACGGAAGACACATGGATGTTATCCGTGTGAGGCAAACATTTTGTCAGTGTCGTGCAGAAAAAGAAAAAAAAAAGGGACATGGCTGATGTGTGCACCACCATTAAATACAATGGGTGTGTTTGTCTGTATTATAGAGGTCACGGCTACAGCCTGTCATGGACTGGGGCAGCAGTGGCATAAGTTGAGTGTATTTTGCCATTTTTTTATTATTTATTTTTTTTAACCTCAGCAATATTGGAAACAGGTTATTCATGGAAAACTCCTTGAGAATCATTGACACAGAGGTTTACTTACATGTTCTCCATCTTCTGTGCATATTTACTGTAGTCAATGTCTTCAATAAAATGCAAAACTAGTCCAACTCCAGGTTTATTAGCTTTATTACTGTCATCAAAATCACAAGTTGTGACAAACCCAATTACACCACATTTTATATGTGCGGTTGTATTGTCCTCATGGGACATATGGTCAGGGGTCGTCTTCATGAGACCATGCAAAACCACCACCTGCTCCTGATAAAGCGAACACTGGTTTGTCGGGCTGTAAAGATTCAGGAAGCAATACTGTCACCCCGCGCCCTGACATCTGCTCTCTAACAGACCAAACATTGAGCAAACAGGAGCTTATAGAAAAGGAAGTCTGCAGCATTCACATCCTCTTACTATATGCCGGTGGTATTAGAGAGTGTTCTGTGACATGTGCCACCTTTGAAGGTCTCTCAGTGGTTAGCACTGTTGCTTTGCAGCGCTGGGGTCCTGGGTACAAATCCCACCAAGGACAACATCTGCAAGGAGTATGTACAGTATGTTATCCTCATGTATGTCTGGGTTTCCCCCCACACTCTAAAGACACATGGATAGGGAATTTTGATTGTGAGCTCCATTGGGGACAGTGATGTCTGTAAAGCGCTGCAGAATATGATGGCATTGTATAAGCAAAGTAGAATAATTTTGGAAAACCCTTTAATGACCTTTTTTGCTTACAATTTAGTAGATATCACTAGAGATGAGCGAATTTGATCGGGTCAGGGCTTATTCGAATAAGCTGGATCGGGAACCCGGCTTCCTGGATCGCTCCGGCTGATCAGCTGTTCGGCTCCGCAGCTGCATGTGTCACTGCTGTGTGACAGTCACAACACCTGCATGGAGAGCCTGTTTCTTGTGACTGCCACTCAGCCGCGACACATGTAGCTGCAGAGCCGAACAGCTGATCAGCCGGAGCGATCCAGGAAGCCGGGTTCAGCTGCAGCTTATTCGGTAAGCGCTATAGCTTGGCCAAATATAGGGAAAGATGAACGGATATCTGTGAGATTATATATAGCGCCGGGCGCGACCAATCAGCGATATTGGCGCGGAATTTAACCCCCACTCACAGCGCGACGTACATACATACATATTCTAGAATACCTGATGCGTTAGAATCGGACCACCATCTAGTGTGTGTGTGTGTGTGTGTGTGTGTGTGTGTGTGTGTGTATGTATGTATGTATGTATATATATATGTATGTATATATATATATATATATATATATATATATATATATATATATATATATATATATATATATAGTGTTTTGCGTGTGTAGCTTACGGTACGTGTCTTAAGCTAATAAATATAAAAAATGACCTGAGGTCCCCCCCATTTTTTTGATAACCAGCAAAGGTAAAGCAGACAGCTGTGAGCCGATACTATGAGACTGGGAAGGTCCATGGGTATTGGGCCCTTTCCAGCCTAAAAATACCAGCCGGCAGCCACTCCAGAAGTGGTGCATCACATTAGATACCACAATCCTGGGGCTTTGCTTCGGTTCGTCCTGATTACCATGGTGTGGTAATGGTAGCACGGTGGCGCAGTGGTTAGCACAGCAGCCTTGCAGCGCTGGAGTCCTGGGTTCTAATCCCACCTTGGACAACATCTGCAAAGAGTTTGTATGTTCTCTCCGTGTTTGCGTGGGTTTCCTCCGGGCACTCCGGTTTCCTCCCACATTCCAAAGACATACTGATAGGGAATTTAGATTGTGAGCCCCATCGGGGACAGCGATTATAATGTGTGCAAACTGTAAAGCGCTGCAGAATATGTTAGCGCTATATAAAAATAAAGATTATTATTATGGTAGTTGGGGTTCATGTCGGCTGTGATATGTCAAAATAAACAGCTGGTGTTAGCAATGGAGAGATGTCAGACAACCCCATTACTAACCAATTAACAAAAAAAAAAAAAAAAACCACAACCCATACACTTTTATTTGAATAAACACTCTCCCACTTTCCCTGGTTCACCGATATAAAAAAAACAAACAAAAGACAACATAGTCCACTGAACCAAGATAATGCACCAAATCAGACGTAGTCCACAAATGGAAACCTGAAAAACATAAGAAGCAAGAAATAAAAACAAGACACTCCCTCGTTCACAAATTAATTTATTTAAAAAAAAAAAGTTCCCACGCGGATCCAACGCCATCCAGTGTTCCCCAAATCTGGCGACTGAATAGCAGTAACGACAGCACATAGTCACGGAGTCTCTCACAGGGCGGCGTGACTCGGCGACTCTGAGCATTATCGTTACTGACGTCACCGCTGTTCAGAGCCGCCGAGTCTCGCAGAGCACAGCGGAAGCCGGCAACGCTGATGAGTGGTGACATTAGGGCCCGGGCGACTGTGAATAGAAGCAACGATACTGCTATTCAATTGCTGGATTCAGGGAATGTGTGTGAACTGAACAAGGTACAGAGTATTGGTTTATTTCTCTTATTATGTTTTCAGGTTTCCAGTTGTGGACTAATGTTGGATTCCAAGGAATTTTTTTTTTTACTATAAATTGGTGAAGCAGGGAAAGTGTCGGGGGAGGGTTTATTCAAAGGCTGCTGTCACACTATCAGTATTTGGTCAGTATTTTACCTCAGTATTTGTAAGCCAAAACCAGGAGTGGAACAATTAGAGGAAAAGTATAATAGAAACATTTCACCACTTCTGCATTTATCACCCACTCCTGGTTTTGGCTACAAATACTGAGGTAAAATACTGACCAAATACTGATAGTGTGACAGCAACCAAATAAAGTATTTTTTGTGTGTATTTCTTAACTGGGTTAGTAACGAAGGGGTGGGATAGACAACTCTCCATTACAAACACCATGGCTTGATGTCAACTGCGTCTTTTGACAAATCACAGCTGACATTATCCAGGGGGTTAACCTCCTAAAAAAAATAAAATTATCTGGGCGACTGGACTCAAATTCACGGATGGTCTAAAAATGTTTACGGACATTTGACACGCACTCTAAAGACCACACCACAAAATGACCAGAATAGGAACCAGATGAGAGACTTAGAATTACATTACAGGACAGAAGTGGTGCAGTGATTTTAATATTTCTCTGCACCCCTTTATTGCACAGTCTGCGCCCCTCTATCACCCCTGCTCCCTCAGCTCTGTAGCTGCCCATTACCGATCACCAGTGCAGTGCTCTTTTTCTTCTCCTGTTCCTTCAGACATTTTAGTCGTCTTCTCCCAGGGAAACCACCAAAGCTTCCTGCACCCTCTAGCAGCTATGCCACTACTGTGAGGGGGGGGGGGAGCTGAATGTGGCTCGTGACCCTCTCTCAAGGCTGGATGTGGCTCTCAAGGTCAGAAACGTTGGGGACCTCTGCTCTAGCTCCTGCCACCCGCCTCTGTTCACATGGCCATGACATCATGTCCTTCAGCTCCACTAGTGTTCAGCACTTCCAGGCTTCCTCTGTGG
This sequence comes from Ranitomeya variabilis, assembly GCF_051348905.1. NCBI lineage: Eukaryota > Metazoa > Chordata > Amphibia > Anura > Dendrobatidae > Ranitomeya > Ranitomeya variabilis. Next base: position 67,682,948 of record NC_135239.1, on the reverse strand, counting down.
GGTAGAGTGGCACTCCCTGGTCCTGTCACTGGTGTTTATTTACCTTGCAGTGCCACCAGCTGAGAACAATGAGCAGTGAGTGCGGCGGATGTCCTGTTTGTACTGCACATGGCAGCATTTTTAGTGCATACGCAGTGCAAAGTTTGGGGGGGGGGGAATCATGGATGGTGCTTTTTTTTTCTGCAGGAAGCAACAGATGGCAGAGAAAAGGTAGGCAATAGTGATGAGCGAATATACTCGTTACTCGAGATTTCCCGAGCACGCTCGGGGGTCCTCTGAGAATTTTTTTTAGTGCTCGGAGATTTAGTTTTTCTTGCCGCAGCTGGGAACGGAAGCTGGCGGCTGCATCGCGCGCGTCGGCACAGCTTCGGTGGACGCCAGAGGGTGAGTATATAACTTTATTTTAATATTTATTTTTTTTTACAGGGATATGGTGCCCACACTGCTATATACTACGTGGGCTGTGTTATATACTACGTGGGCTGTGCTATATACTGCCTGGCTACTATATACTACGTGGGCTGTGTTACATGCTGCATGGCTGTGCTATATACTACGTGGCTGTGCTAAGCGCTACATACATATTCTAGAACACCCGATACGTGTTATATATTACGTGGCTGTCTGTGTTACGTGGGCTGTGCTATATAGTATGTGGCTGTGTTATATACTGCCTGGGCTGTGGTATATACTATGTGGCTGTGCGCTATACTACGTGGCTGTGTTACGTGGGCTGTGCTATATACTACGTGGCTGTGCTAAGCGCAACATACATACATATTCTACAATACCCGATGCGTGTTATATACTACGTGGCTGTGCTATATACTATGTGGCTGCCTGTGCTATATACTACGTGGCTCTGCTAAGCGCGACATACATATTCTAGAATACCCGATGCGTGTTATAAACTACGTGGCCTGTGCTATATTTTATGTGGGCTGTGTGTTATATACTACGTGGCTGTCTGTTACGTAGGCAGTGCAATATAGTATGTGGCTGTCTGTTATATACTATGTGGCTGTGGTATATACTATATGGCTGTCTGGTATATACACTATCTAGCTGTGCTAAGCGTGATGTACATACATACATACATATTCTAGAATACCCGATGCGTTAGAATCGGGCAACCATCTAGTTTAAAATAAAAGGATTGTATTCTTGCTGTGTGTTTTATTTCCAAACTTACTATGGGGTTAGAAATGGGGGCATCTTATATATGCCTCTCCATATCTAACCCCCTGAGCTTGATGTCACCTGACAATACAAAGGATGACATCAAACCTATTACCCTACTTGCCACAGGGCAAGTGGGAAGAATGAGGCTAGGTGTCATTTCTGGGGTGGCTGAGAGCGGATGTTGATAGCTTGGATGGGGGTGGGAGGTAATATTACCGTAATAGTCTGGGAAGGGACCAGAGATATCAACCCACAGCTGCCTGTTTAGCCTTTGCTGATTAGAATTTATAGGTTGACCCTAGGTCATTCCAGAATATTAACATCAGCCCCTAGCTGTGGGCTTTACCTCTGCTGGTTGTGAATATTATGCAAGAACCCACGCCATTTTTTAAGTGTAATTCTTAATTTTACACAGAACGGACACAGCTGGTGCTGAATACAACTCCCATCATTGTCGGGCTAATCTCAGGGATACCAGGAGACAATGAGAACTGCTTTCAGCAGCCGGTGCCTGGGATCAGCACTAACTGTACTGCTTTTCCCAGGAGCTGGAACATGTCACATGGAGGATACATGGATGATACACAGATGTCACATACGTACCTATGGATGGCACATGGACACTGACCACGGATCTCACCAGTACTGGTGATGGAGGCCTAAGGCGCACCTAGAGATCCATATAAATTGTAAAAAAAATAAAAAATAAAAAATCATTTTTATAGAAGCTGCCAGGCTCGGGTCGGGAGACCAACGGAAAGTCTGTGCATTGCGGTCCGATCTCAGACCGATTTATATGGACGTCTGAATGCGCACTCTATTGGTCAGTGGCAGGCGTAGTATGGCCAGAAATTTGTTCTCAATTTATTCTTCAGTTCCAGGAGGACTTACAGAACCACAACACAATAGACTTCTACATAAAAAAGCTCCAAAATTAATGTAAATTAGTTATTAGAACAGATGTTGGGAGTGCTGCAAGGTTTGCAACCAGGTACCGTAGTTATTATCCAAGTAAATATACAGAATAAGACAGTAAAACTGAAAAAAAAAAAAAAAACAGCTTGAGCTGAATTTAGAATAGATGTTGAAGTTTATTCTTTTTTTTTCTTTAAGAAATGGCCATTACCCCTTAAAAATTAAATACACAAAAACGGAACAGTAAAAGATGGTAGAATACATTAAAATAAATCTGAATGTACAATAGCTTACTATGTACAAATTTAAAAAAATAGTTAATATTTACCTTCATGTGGAGTCTGCTGTACATGGGAACATTGCTCACATATAGGTTTGGCATTTAAAAATATAAAATAAAATAAAAAAAAGTATAAAGTCCAGTATAGTCCGAAACTGACCAGGAAGACCCAAGTAATTCATATGTTCAAGTACCGTTCAATCCCCAGCGCCATTCGTTCACCGCGCCCCCATAAATATCGCTATATGTGCAGGAATAGTTGATCCGCTGGCATCTTCTAGTGACACGTGCCGTTCCTCACCAGCCGCTGAGCGCCGTTCTCATCAATTGTAAGTGGCGCGTGGAACTCCAGATTCTGCACATACGACTCCAGACCCTGAATTATAAAAGGGGGGAGAGGTTAGGGTGAAGTCATATCGAGCAAAAGGTGTAAACTGGATGGAGGCCGGGCGCCCGATGTACCCTGCGCCGGATTACACTGGGACATGCAACAACGCTCATGGTAGCACAGGTGCAGTTGCAAATCTTTGCTCTCAATGTAGCTTAACCCCTTCTCAACCTGATTTTTTTCTCTCTCAAGAGCAATAACTTTTTTTAAATTTCTCAACCAACATAGCCATGTGAGGGTTTTTTTTTTTTTTTTTCTTCTTCCTTCTTTTGCAGGACAAGTTGTACATTTAAATGGCATCATAAATTTTACGTGTAATTTACTAGTAAATGTGTAAAAAAAAAAAAAGTTCCAAATTTATTTTTTTTTGGGGGGGGTGGCGGATTTGGTTTTTATACGCCATTCCTTATGCAGCAGAAAAAAATTTCAATTATGCTGCCATTTAAAAAAGTGTATATATATTATATATTTCACTCATACTGCCATTTTTTCGGAACCCGTAACATTTTCGTTACGCAGCTGATGAAGCCATGTGAGGGATTTTTTATTTTTTGCATCCTGTGCTGATGTTTTATAGAGGATATCATTTTGGTGTAGGTACAATGCTTTGAACCCTCCAACTGCGTGTTTCGTTTTTGTTTTTTAACAGAAATAAAAGTAAAACACAGTTCTGGCAGCTGACTATGGCGTGATCGGTAAGATCAGGTTAATTAAGCTTATATTTTTACGAACGTGGAGATACCACATGGTGTGCTTTTTAGTATTTATTCTTCCCACCCATGACACCAGCATTTCCCCAACTGGGTACCCGGGTTTTGGTCAGTGGAGAGTTGGCTGTATATGGACAGCCCTCTTCATTAATTTCTACAGGAGAACTGGGGGGAGAGGGGAAAAAAAAAATAAAAATAAAAATCGCAAGCGACAATGTAGAGAGCTGTGCAAGTGCAGCCAACTCTCCACTGCTGGCAGCCAGCTGGAGGTCTAAGGTCCTCTGCTCGAGGATCTTCATCTAACAAACCTTTATGGTCTATACTGGTGTCGGAGATGAGAAAACCATGGATTTCAGAACCAGGAGAAAAATGTAAAAAATATTTGGCCATGCAGCAACTTACCTCTCCAGCATATGAAACGAGGGGAGAGATCTCACATTGAATTGGCAAGTCACCTGCTTCTTTCATGCTAAAGGGACAATACAAACCAAAACGTATTAGAAAGTAGTAATACGAGCTGGGAAAGGCTGGTTACGAAGCAGGTAGGACAGAGGAGGCCGTACCCATAGAAGAAACCAGTGAGAGACCATGCATGGAGTGATTAGTAGACACCTTGTAAAGTGAGGAAACAAACTAAAATCTCATTCATAACCTGTATATCTAGTTACATCCACCCGCTGCCGCCGGTAGAGTGCTGCGACCCCTGCGATGAGAGGGGTATGATCGTAAAAAGGAACATTTTGCTTTTTATGTGAAGAAAACTCAATCATTGTAATGAGGAGTTCTGTAGTTTCTAATTTCCTTCCAGCGATAAGATGTCAGTAAGCAGAAACACCGAGCCACATATCAAAATGGTTTAACAAAAACCAGCCAATCACAGCGCACTCTTCAGATTTTTTTTAGAATAATACTGGATTGGTTAAAATGGAAAAAAACCAAAGGCAACATTTTCTGTTTTGGCCTACAAGTACAACCAGATAATCAATACCTGTCCTGATCAGGTCAGGCTCGCTGAGGAGATCAGGACACAGGGATGAACCCTTGGATTGCTGGTAATGTTCATGCCCAGAGCTCCGAGCTCTTGTAATATATTATTGTGCACTTGTATTAGTTGGAAGACATCAGAGCAGGTTTTCAGTTTGTTTCCATTTACTCACTTCATGAGATTGAGGAACAAATTTATGAGAAAACTGCAGAACTTGCAATATTACAGTGATTGAGACCACATGGGGCGCTTGTATTTCAGCACCTGCTTGAACCCTAAAAAAAGGCTCAAGTGGGATCAGGAACGTGTATGTTGCACTGGTATGAAAGTGTTCAGCATCTCTTGATGGTCATCATTTGTTCCCTCCACCAAGTGAAACAAAAGCCCTTGTTAGTCGCCCCTTGTGGAAGACCCTGCACCATGCAGCCATAGTTACTTGTTCTGTGTGTGGTCTGGCGTGGTTCCATTCTCTTCTTTAGCATGGCTGTTTTAAAGATAAATGTAATAAAACATGGAATTGAATGAAACCTAAAACAAAATTATAGTTCTTCCTCATGTCAAAGCATTACATGGATGGCTCACTGTGCTTAGTGGCCATCGTAGTATATTAAACCTCCTTTGTAGTGTTGAAACCTTGTGGGTGACAGGGGGCCTTATGCCACCATATGTACAGATTTAAAAGAAAAATTTATGATATACTAACCTACCAGTCCCTCTCCTAGCAGTGCAAAAGGTCCTCTGAGCCTCCTTGCTTCATCTCCTGGTGGAGACAAACATGTGAGTGCCACGGCATTGGTGGTTACCGCTTCACCCGCTGTTTGCTGTGGCTAATCACATGCCTGTCATTGCTAGAAAATGTACGAAGGGGACTGGGTGGTGATGGCATGTACTGCTAAGAGAGTTCTGATAGGGGACTATTCATTTTTATTTTACCAACTTACGCCACGTCAAATTAAAGACACACACCTTGGTGGAATAGACCATTATCCTAGTATGTAGCGGTTCCATTTTTATAGTAGGAGTGTGATGAAGCTGATACTTACAGGGGAATAGCTGGTATCCGGGTGCCATTTTCATCCACAAAGTGTCCCCCAGAATTGAGAACCCAGCAGTGATGTAAAGACATGAGCGCATGGCGCGCAGTAGTGGGATTGTCCTTTCCATTTTGGCTGTCTGCATTTTTCAGAGGAGAGAATTCCTCCTCTCGAAGAACCTCAAACACTACAAACTTCCTGGAAGCCGAAAATGAGAAGAAAGGTCAGTGGCTATCCTGACCACACAGACAAGCACGGGTGCGCGACCAACAAGTCCATGCTGATCTACTCACTTTGCAAACTGGAAAATATCAAACACAAACTTTTCCATTTTCACCCCATTGGGTTTATCAGGGTGAATTAGTGAACCCTGAGCATCCACATGAGGGATTTTCTTCACAGCGACATGGTGCAGCAGCTGAGGCTCATGGACCCTGTGACATACAGAATGGATGAGGGAGACCCTGAGGACGTATTTTACTTTACGATTACAGTGCCGAGTGACTTACTCCACCACTTGCTGCAGGAACTTTCTGGTGAAGAAGTGGTTGGCAATATTGCCGGCATTATACATAAGTCTTCCATCTGGGCTCCTTTTTTGGGCCGTCGGGAGTGTGATCTCGCTGTATTCCACTACCTGGTACACACCATCCACACGACAAACAACGCCGACTGGTTCAGTAGGATTCATCTTCTCCACAACCTAGGTATGCAAAATGGAGAAGAGACTGCAGTGAAGCTGGAGATAATGGAGTGGAGCGTGCAGGGTGAAGGCACTTTATGGCCATATACAGGGTAATAATGGAGTGGAGCGTGCAGGGTGAAGGCACTTTTTGGCCATATATAGGGTCATAAAACAGCAGAGCCTTATGGAATTTGCTTACGGTGCATTTATCCATTACACTCATAATGCTAAACGACCAGCAGAACATCTAAATGTGTTATGGTCTAGAACTTACTTTATGTTATACATCTCCACAAGTGTTTGCTGAGATGTGACGAGACTTTACCTTGGCTCCACAGTCCGCTTCGTTGGCCACACAGAAGCCAATGAACACTGGATCCGCCACCTTCACCAAGATGTTGTCTACACAGTACACGTGGATGTAGTCTATGCCCCGTTTTTCCATATCTTTGAGCACCCCGTGTGCACCTAAGGCTCTATACAGTCCTCCATTACCATCTGAAAACAAGAGCAAGCTTTATCAGGTTTACTGGAGCATTGGTCAACAAGAGGCGCATGTGTCTTCTGGGAAAAAAATAAAAAAATTGGACCAAAACCATGACATGAATAAGGTTTTAAAGGGGATGGTCTCAAGTTAATATTTTTGTAAAATTGCAGTACGCTCGTAACAATGAACAGCTTTGTAATTTAACCTTTACTAAAAAATACTCTTGTACTCCACACAGGAGGAAATTTTAATTCTATAGTTTATTGCCTAGATTATCGGCCACCCTGGAGTCCCAGCTGGGGCAGCTACTCTGTGCGTTGCACAAGTAGGGTCTGCGCTTACAGCTTGCTCTCTGAAGCTGGAGTCGGCCAACCTCAGTTCTCCTGCGCTTCTCCTATGATGCAGAGGCAAACTGGTCCAAAGGGTCCATCTTCAGGAGAACACCACCTGGGGCTAACAAACAGGCAATCCCTGCATGCGTTTCGTCTGTCGAACAGTCGTGGGGACTAGAACATATTTTTCGAGCATGTCGAAGTCACTCGGTTAGCACCCGAGCATGGTCAGATAACAACTAATCCAAGCACGTTTGCTCATCACTAATACTTAGGATTTTCTGGGTGACATTATCTACATGTGACAGTAGCAGCATTGTTAAAAAAAAACAAAAAAAACCAACAACTAGCGATGTGGGTTTAAGATCACTACCATATCATTTTATGCTGCAGATGGCTCACAACTGCAAAAACTTTACAGCATTTCTTAGCACCAGCAAAGTGGATGAGTTTTAACAATCAATTTTTTTTTTTATTTTGTGATGCAAAAGTTGTTTGTTTTTAAACCAAGAGCATATCAATCTCTGTACTGACAGTGCAGCTTTTTTGGTGTAGATTTTAATCAAATCATTCATTTCAAAAATCCCAAATCTGCTGTTTAAACTATTTTTGTTTATGTTTTAAATAAGTTATGCAAAAAAATGCTTCGGTAGGTGTCAAAGATATGGGTAAAGCTTAGGTGCAAAAATGCTGTGGTTCCAGTTTTGAAATCTGCACCAAACATGCAGTGTGTGAACCTAGCTATAAAGTGGCTTTCAGGTTCGAGCTCTCATTCCGAGAAGGCTCCTTGTAGATGATATGTGACCATATAAGTTAGATCAGTGCGCGGTTGGATGGTTCTATTCCTCCTTCCCCCACATACATGCTTAGCTGAGTGCACATGTGGTTTCAACTATCCATATACCCCATAAGATCATGTTAGAACATAGATAGTATTAACAGAAAAGAAAACAAGAAAAGGGCCATTTGGCCATTCAGATGAATCAACACTTTTTTTGCAATGTGGAGATTTAAAATCCAACATGTCCAATAGTTTTCTCCATGTACCCCAAAATATCTGGCATGAAGAGTCAGAACACCCAGTACACATTACATAACTATCAGCCAAACCCATCAACAGTCTAACACCCCCTAATCAGCTTATAGTTCGGGATCAATGTAAACCAAAACAACTAAATAATCATAGCCCACCTGGAGCCATGGAAAGCTTGCCCTTTTCCTCCATAAGGATTTTCCCATCAAAACTCATCGCTGGTAACATTCCTTGTTGGAACAACACAATGTCTTCTTCATTCAGCCCAAAATATTGATGTTTCTGGAAGAATTCACGAGTAGACTCCATAGTACGACCACTTGTCATAATGTACCTGTAAAAGCAAGAGGAAAAAAGTAAAATAAGACGAAAAATCCAGATCTCTTCCATTATGCAAGACTTTTCTACTCTACGTCTGATAAACATCAGGCACCATCCAGGAGTGGAGCTTCCTCGTGCCATTTGTCATGATTTCTGGCCAGGAATAAGGAATACATTATTCCGTGCCTGATATATCTGGGATAAAACCATCTCTTGTGACCAACTTTTGGTGATGGCTTTATTGGGTCTACAGAAATCCTGAACATCACCACTGTAATAACCTTAAGCCACTGATTTAGTCCATTTTCACACACAGAATCGCCCCCCTCAAGCCGATTATTACACATGACCCACCATGGAATGATACAGTCCTTCCCATGTTTCTCCTTTGCGAGCCTCTGTAATTTCAAGATGCGTTCAGCCTGGATTTGGAAGAGGCTTTTGTGGGAGGGAAGGCCGACATCATACATACCCTTGGGGTAGGTCACCCCCAAACGGGTTCCTTGCCCACCAGCAAGCAACAAAACTGCTACTTTACCGTGGGCGATATGAGTAAAACCTGGCAACAAAATACACAATAGTTTGTAATATTACTACATTACCCTACATAAAAAAAAATATTCCCCATTCCCGATTCTTAGCTTGTAAGTTACAGACGCCTCCAGATCACATTACAGAATGACTGAACGCGGTTACCTTCTGCCTCCCAGTCACTAAGACGCTCTTGATCCCGTGTGACACTGCCCAGGACCTCTCTGGGCACAGCCTCCATCCTAGCGTCCACTTTTTCCTGGGCAGAAGATACAGAAAACGCAGCCATGGCCCTGTGAAAGAAGCCATTGAGTTCCTGGAAGCTCAAGCTCTGCAACTCCTCCAGCAAATGCGAGCGCTGGACTTCAGACAGTTCATCCCAAAACTGCAACACATGGCTCTGACCAGCCTCCGCCAGGGACAAACGAAGCGTTCTTATGTCCATGTTATGAATCCAAGTTCTAAAAAGAAAACGTTTCAGAGGATTAAACCTAAGACTTCAGGCAGGTCTTTTCCTAAACATACAGGTAGAACCAAGAAGGGAGAACTTGGGTTTTATTTTAGAATCTTTTACAGATTACAACGGAACAAGACGCAACCAGTGAAGAAGACAAAATCGATTTGCCGAACCCTTGGTCTTCTGGCTGGGTCAGTAGACTCTGGCGGTTGGACAGGAGCCCACCGAACCACCTCCTATCTGCTGGCTTTCCTCTGCGTCTCTTCTGATTAGTCGGCCTAGTATGACGTTATGCGTGTGCGATCCCACAACGATGATGTTGCTGCAGGCCTACACATAGGAAGAGGTAGGCAGGAGTGGGTCACAGGACTCCCACTGGGGGCCATGAACTACTGAGAATGGCAGCTGGATGAAGATCGGTGGAGGAAAGTAATGCATTTATGTAGGAGACATACATAATAAAAATCATAATTTTTAAACATTATTAAGGTTATGACTCTGAATGGCAGCAAATCATTCCTGCCACTGATCCGCTGTGGCAAGTGGTTGGCATATGGGCATTTCCTGTGTGCCAAGATGGGACCAGGAACTAGAGACCAGTAAGAACTTTAGGAGTTAGGACAAGTATTGCTTCTTTTGTATTTAGATGCTACAACTGATGGACCAGATAACCCCTTCAATCCCTATACACACAATGCAGGGGGTAACTGCAGTTTTACAACCCATTGTATTTCCCCTGCATATGGCCAGATACCTTAGCTATCTTTAGAAGGTGGATTGGCGGCCATGTATAGACGACTGCCATCCCTGTAGGCTCTAGCAGAGCCAGGACAGGAAATAAAGCGGCTCTGTGTGAACAGACACTTGGATATTGCTGGCACGTCCTAGCAATATATCATCAATGACTGTCCAGGTAAGATTCCCATGATACATTACAGAGCGATTATTCTCTTATGTCCCTTCAGACTCAAATCCCTCAATGGCTTAAAAGGGTTTTCCAACAATCAGATTTTTTCCTAAAAAGTCTATTACAAAATAGAGTTGGTGCCAATCTATTCCATGATGCGGTTCATCACTTACGACCGCTGTATGGGAGCCGTGAGAACCATCTCTTACCGGACAGCATTCCCAGCTCTTTTTGTTATTGGCCAGCCTGGTCCACAATCACGTGGCAACGATCACATCGCATAGGCCGGCTAATCACAAGAGCTGTGGATGCTGTCCGGTAAGAGTCGGTTCTCACGGCTCCAGCGGTCGGAGATTACCATTGTTGCCAATGGACCGGGTCATGGAAGTAATCCGCACCAATTCTATACAATAGTGGACGGAGCTGTAGGCCGTGTTCACATTACTTTACTACCCCATGGGGTCGCGGCGCTCCCTGCGGCCTCTGGGGGACGGGGTCGCGGCGCTCCCTGCGGCCTCTGGGGGACGGGGTCGCGGCGCTCCCTGCGGCCTCTGGGGGACGGGGTCGCGGCGCTCCCTGCGGCCCCTGGGGGACGGGGTCGCGGCGCTCCCTGCGGCCCCTGGGGGACGGGGTCGCGGCGCTCCCTGCGGCCCCTGGGGGACGGGGTCGCGGCGCTCCCTGCGGCCCCTGGGGGACGGGGTCGCGGCGCTCCCTGCGGCCTCTGGGGGACGGGGTCGCGGCGCTCCCTGCGGCCCCTGGGGGACGGGGTCGCGGCGCTCCCTGCGGCCTCTGGGGGACGGGGTCGCGGCGCTCCCTGCGGCCTCTGGGGGACGGGGTCGCGGCGCTCCCTGCGGCCCCTGGGGGACGGGGTCGCGGCGCTCCCTGCGGCCCCTGGGGGACGGGGTCGCGGCGCTCCCTGCGGCCTCTGGGGGACGGGGTCGCGGCGCTCCCTGCGGCCCCTGGGGGACGGGGTCGCGGCGCTCCCTGCGGCCCCTGGGGGACGGGGTCGCGGCGCTCCCTGCGGCCTCTGGGGGACGGGGTCGCGGCGCTCCCTGCGGCCCCTGGGGGACGGGGTCGCGGCGCTCCCTGCGGCCCCTGGGGGACGGGGTCGCGGCGCTCCCTGCGGCCCCTGGGGGACGGGGTCGCGGCGCTCCCTGCGGCCCCTGGGGGACGGGGTCGCGGCGCTCCCTGCGGCCCCTGGGGGACGGGGTCGCGGCGCTCCCTGCGGCCCCTGGGGGACGGGGTCGCGGCGCTCCCTGCGGCCCCTGGGGGACGGGGTCGCGGCGCTCCCTGCGGCCCCTGGGGGACGGGGTCGCGGCGCTCCCTGCGGCCTCTGGGGGACGGGGTCGCGGCGCTCCCTGCGGCCCCTGGGGGACGGGGTCGCGGCGCTCCCTGCGGCCTCTGGGGGACGGGGTCGCGGCGCTCCCTGCGGCCTCTGGGGGACGGGGTCGCGGCGCTCCCTGCGGCCTCTGGGGGACGGGGTCGCGGCGCTCCCTGCGGCCTCTGCCCCAGCAGGGTCTATGTACAGGTGGACACATACGCGCGGTAGAAGCTGGTCTTATGGCCTCGGGACTTAGTGACTGGCAGTCTGGTCTGCACCAGTGACAGATGGTTCATGGCCACCCGGTCCCTAGGAGGAGCGGCACCGGCGTCTGGAGAATGGGAAGTGACCGGCGGCTCATACACTGGAACAGAGCACAAGCCATCAGGACACAGAGCAGCACACGCGGAGCCCCCGACATGCAGCGATCACCCCTGCAGCCCCCATGTGACGGTTCCCAGTGATAACGGGGCTGTGCCTCCCCCCAGGCACCACGGTCCCGGCACATCACCTCATCAGGACCTGTCCACGTTGTCACATCCCCACTACTCACCTCCCACACCGGATTCTGTACACAATCCACACCTCCCCGCCCTGTGACCTCTTTATATACAGTACTGCGCTGGCCCCGCCCATACACAGCAAGCTGCGCCCGTCTCCATAGCAGCGCTCAGTGACGTGACGTAGCCATCATAGGGTTGGCGCTGTCTGGACCGTGTGTATCTCTGTCCCAGAGGGCAGTGTCTAAAGCACGTTTTTTAATTGGCTGAAATTGAATGACGTCATATTATTTCCTGCAATAGAAATCATGGCGCTCGTCTAGTTCCACCCACTTTGCTTCGTGGCACGTTATCATGTATAAGGGGAAGCGCATCATGGGGGCGGAGCTAGTATATGGGGGCGTGGCCAGCACCTAACCTTCAGTCTGAGTGTGTTCTGGGAGCGGTGCGGTGACGGTCAGTCCGGTTACACCGGTGGCCGGAGAGGAGTCCCCGGGAGGAGCTGCAGGGCACGTCCTGCCTATTGTGTCACGGCGGGGTCTGGTGGAATATGTTCCACTTTGTGCATATTTTTATTAACCCTTCCTAACTAGCAGGGCAGTGTCAGGGCGCGTTATTTGTGTGCACAGCTGTAGTTTTCAAGTGTAACATTTTGGGGTACAGACTAGAGGTGAGCAAAAGGGGCCCACCCGGAGCTACGCTACTGTAACTGTTTACATTCTGCGGCAGAGCAGGGAGAATAGATCTCCCGCCGCTATGGGGCCCATGGGCGGGGGGGGGGGTGCTATGGGGCCCCCCGCCGTCATTGGAAGATCACCTGTACCGGCATTTAACTAATCGCAATGATGGGAGAAGGAGCGCTGCGCTCCTTCTCCCATCATCCCCGTCAGTTGCGGCGTCTGACGTCGCCGACACTGACAGCGGGCACAATTGCAGCGCCCCAGAGTCCTGGTCGTTGCAGTACTGACGCTCTGCCACTAAGGGGAGTGATGGTACGTTTGATGGCACTGAAGGAGTTCACCTGACGAGGTATCACAGACACCAATGCACTTCACAGTCTGGCCTCCAGGGGGAGCAAAGGGTGCTATGTATTAGGCCACTCCTCACAGTCTGGTAAAACTGGGGGTTAGATAGGAAGTTAGAAAGGAAGCTGACTGGGAATCGAACAGGCAACATCCAGTGGCAGAGGGTGTTGCGGGGAGACACTCAGGGGGGTCCTTGTCAGGGGTGGGATCCTGACAGAGGCCTAGCGAACGGAGAGAACGTTACGGGACTGCGCCTGCACCTGATCGCGGCAGTACCCTAAGAAAGGATAAGAAGCGAGGTGTATCGAGGAGGGTGAGAAACGAGATCAACGCAACAAGGAGAAACACCAGTAGGAGTCGTGCTGTAAGTCGAGGCAACATCCTACTGAGGCGCGTAGCCGGTGGCCGGAACGCCGAGGAAGTATAGAGCTCCAGGCCTAACTTCAAACCTACGGCAGGACAGTCAGTTATAGGCGGGCTGTCTCACCCAAATCACCTAAGAAGACATAGGGGGCAACATTTGGAGAGGGGTGACTCTAGGGTCCCGGAAGAACTCCGAGCCTACCCGTCATGCGGGTGCGTCCTAGCCATATCATCTGGGGGACGAAGCAGAACATCTTGATTGAGTTGTGAGGGAACTTCAGAAACAGACACAACAGTTGTGGGGACTATCCCGTAAGCACCGCAGGGGAGGACCACAACACACAAGCGCTAGAAGGTAGGCACAGATTTCCACCTGCAAAGGGAGCTCTGGAGGTGCCATCGGACCAGCCGGACTCTCACCGCCCGGTTAACCGTATTCCAGACTGATGATCCTGAGCCTTCAGTAAAGAGGTAAAGAGACTGCAACCTGGTGTCCTCGTTAATTACCGTGACCGGCACTGCACCACATCATCACTATCACCCACACATCGAACTGTTATTCCTTTATTGGATCCCCCTTAACAGGGTCACAGGCCGGGGTCTAGCCACCGTGACATCGACAGAGAAGGAAGGGAGACCCGGTACTTTGGACTCGGTGGCCCTGTGGTAGGGGGCGCTCCAACTTGGCGTCACAAACAGGATCTACTTAAGCCTGAAGAATCAGGTCATGTGTGCCTTGGGACTGTGATTTATTGTACTTGGACTGTGACTTATTGCAAAGACTGTGCATTGCTATTTGCCGCCAAAACCCGCCGCCATTGCAGTGCCACAGGGAGCGCAGAGGAAGAAGAAGGGCGTGCCATGGGAGGAGACTACCAAAGCGGCGCCAAAAGCAGTGACCGCCCCCTCTGACTTCTGCTGCGAGATGATGACCTGCCCAGAAGCAGAGGGAAACGACCCCCTGATTTGCAACGGCGGGAACGAGGCGAAGAGGGAGCTCGACCTTGGAGAAATGGCGGAGCCAGGTGTATGCGGTGCCGCCGAATGCCGGACAGCGACGATGAGCAGCAAGTGCCCGAACGACAGCGAAGTATTCCCGGCTTGTCCTCACCCACCGGAGACGGACCCGAATCCACCGCAGCTGAAGGACTCGAACTCCTTGGAGCCGTCGGCGGAGGAGTCGAGCCTACCTATCCCAACCACGGAGCCATGGAGAGCGGAACCACATCCAGAGGCCACCGTGGAGGAACCGCAGTCCGGGCTGCGGCCGATTCCAGTGTCCTTGTCAGCGGAACGGACCGACATCGGTGGAATCACATCAGGCGCAGGTATGGAAGACGCACCTGCTCCCCTGACCGATCCTGCTCCCCTGACTGATCCCGCGACCGCTCCTCACCCCAACAATAACCGTTTCCTCTCGGCGGGGCTGGTGGTGCTCACCCCCGACACGATGGGGAAGCTGGTACCTTCACTACCGACCACGATGGGGGAACCCATAGATGTGAGCCCAGAAGGGGTGATCCTCCAGTGGGACACCCCCTGGACCGGGCCAGAAGGAGCTCGGGAGGAAGGCCTCACCCTTGCTGTGCTCACTTGGGAACAATATAAACAATGCCTGGTCCTGCATTGGAAAAACCGAAAAGACACAGAACAAACTAATGCGCCGAAAGTACAACGCCCGAAGCCTGCGTGCGGCAGGAAAGACGTGGTAAAGCGGGGAACTGTGCTGGCCTTTCACTCAAAGCGGGGTTGGGAACCGGGACTACCGACTGACGTCTTCGTTACCAGTTACAACGTGAAGACTCCCTGCCGCAACCAATATGGTGACCCACTATTGCAAAAGGGGGATCAGGTGACCTACACCCGCCACCGGAGTGCGCAAGGATGGTGCGCTCGGAACGTCCAACGATGTGGGCCTGGGGGGGTGTCACCTGTTGCCCCGATCCTGACCGATCCGGACTTGACAGATCTTGTTACTATCGCCACTGTACGCCTTGTTGCGGCTACCGAGCTTGCAGCCAGGGTTAGCCTTCAAATCCAGACACCGGGTGACCTGACTGCACCCGAGGGACCAACCACTGACACTACATCAGCCGCCGACCAGGGGCCGAAGCCTGAACGGTCAAGAGGTGTCCACTATCGGCTGATGTCTTGCAACATACTATGAAACTCTAGATGCCTTATAGAATGTAAATAGTTAACTGTCCGTTTTATGTGTTTTTGCTGATAATACCCGTCTAGGGTTAACTCTTAAAGGGATCCCTTCGTTTACTCGGGATCCCTATTATTGCCTTTTTGGTTTTGTTTCTCGTTCATCACTGTTGAAAAGAACTGCTGGATCATGAACACTGCATGATTACAAACTCACTGTAAATAGTTTGCACCTTCTTAGAGGTGCCCTCTACTGGTTTTACAAAAGAAAGGACTCTTTGCGAAGAAACTGTTCCTGGAAGCAGTACCGGAGTCCTTGCTGCACACTGACTTGCAGCTTGAGAAAGTTGCACTACCTCATAGAGACTTGGTCCTCTCTTAAAGGGAACGTTTACCCATAGCACTTAAAGTATAATGATGCCTTAAGAGAAATAGTGATAATGCTTACATGTAAAGTTATGTGTAGTTAGATAGTTGATAGTAAGAAATGTTTAATGATGTGTCAGAGAACGAGGACAGGAAGTGGACCCGTACGGGGTTAATCGGTGAGTCCTCCTAGGAGCCATACAGAGATGGCTCAGTGATCTTGAACTGAGAGATGGATGATATGTTCTATACTGTGTATAGTAGCAGAAAGGCAGTAGGCCCGGGCGGAAAGGGGCGGTCCTGCAACAGAACGAGAGGCAGTAGGCCTGGGGCAGATAGACAGGTGGTCCTGCAGATGTAAAGATGGAAAATGAAGAAAGGTTGATTAGCCTTATAATGTTTTATAAGAAGGTCTTTAGTGGATTTCGTGTGTACGTCCTTAAAGGCAATGTTAAATTATTGTTCGGAAATTGCACTTAGTAGGATACCCGGTTGGGTAAGAGAAGTTAGTTATAGTACGTTATTTAAAAGTATTTAACCATGTTTGCAACGTTCAAGTGTCCTCACCTCCCATAAAGGGAAGCTCTGTTAAAAGTTTACTTGTTTATTGCATTTCAAAAATTGTATGTCTTTTTGCTGACATGTATTGTTGTTTCTTCCCAGTCCAGGAGTACTGGATTTAGCCGGGGGGGAGTGCAGCGCCCCAGAGTTCTGGTCGTTGCAGTACTGATGCTCCGCCACTAAGGGGAGTGATGGTACGTCTGATGGCACTGAAGGAGTTCACCTGACCAGGTATCACAGACACCAATGCACTTCACAGTCTGGCCTCCAGGGGGAGCTAAGGGCGCTATGTATTAGGCCACTCCTCACAGTCTGGAAAAACTGGGGGTTAGATAGGAAGTTAGAAAGGAAGCTGACTGGGAATCGAACAGGCAACATCCAGTGGCAGAGGGTGTTGCGGGGAGAGACTCAGGGGGGTCCTTGTCAGGGGTGGGATCCTGACAGAGGCCTAGCGAACGGAGAGAACGTTACGGGACCGCGCCTGCACCTGATCGCGGCGGTACCCTAACAAAGGATAAGAAGCGAGGTGTATCGAGGAGGGTGAGAAACGAGATCAACGCAACAAGGAGAAACACCAGTAGGAGTCGTGCTGTAAGTCGAGGCAACATCCTAATGAGGCGCGCAGCCGGTGGCCGGAAACGCTGAGGAAGTATAGAGCTCCAGGCCTAACTTCAAACCTACGGCAGGACAGTCAGTTATAGGCGGGCTGTCTCACCCAAATCACCTAAGAAGACATAGGGGGCAACATTTGGAGAGGGGCGACTCTAGGGTCCCGGAAGAACTCCGAGCCTACCTGTCATACGGGTGCGTCCTAGCCATATAATCTGGGGGACGAAGCAGAACATCTTGATTGAGTTGTGAGGGAACTTCAGAAACAGACACAACAGTTGTGGGGACTATCCCGTAAGCACCGCAGGGGAGGACCACAACACACAAGCGCTAGAAGGTAGGCACAGATTTCCACCTGCAAAGGGAGCTCTGGAGGTGCCATCGGACCAGCCGGACTCTCACCACCCGGTTAACCGTATTCCAGACTGAGGATCCTGAGCCTTCAGTAAAGAGGTAAAGAGACTGCAACCTGGTGTCCTCGTTAATTACCGTGACCGGCACTGCACCACATCATCACTACCACCCACACATCGAACTGTTATTCCTTTATTGGATCCCCCTTAACAGGGTCACAGGCCGGGGTCTAGCCACCGTGACATCGACAGAGAAGGAAGGGAGACCCGGTACTTTGGACTCTGTGGCCCTGTGGTAGGGGGCGCTCCACAATGACGTCACTGCCTGGCGCCCGCTGTCAGGAGATCAGCGGGAGCAGAGCAGGAACCAGGAAGAAGAGAGGTGAGTATTTATTTATTTTTATGGGGGTGCTGCCTTATTACAGGGTCTGCCTATAGGGGGGATTCCTTATTACAGGGTCTGCCTATAGGGGGGCTTCCTTATTACAGGGTCTGCCTATAGGGGGGGCTGCCTTATTACAGGGTCTGCGTATAGGGGGGCCGCCTTATTACAGGGGCTGACTATGGGGGTGCTGCCTTATTACAGGGGCTGACTATAGGGGGGCTGCCTTATTACAGGGGCTGACTATGGGGGTGCTGCCTTATTACAGGGGCTGACTATGGGGGTGCTGCCTTATTATAGGGGCTGACTATGGGGGTGCTGCCTTATTACAGTGTCTGCCTATGGGGGCTGCCTTATGCTATAGAGTCTGCCTATGGGGAGTGCATTATACTATATTGTGGACTATTTGGTGCATTATGCTACTGTATATGGAGGCTATCTAGGGGGCCATCATACAGTATGGAGATTACAGTGAGGGGATCATTATACATTGTTGGAGCCATCAAACAGTTTGAAGGCTACTAAGGAGTCAGTATACTGTGTGGGGGCATTATACTGTGTATAAGAGAGCATCATACTGTGTATAGGGGAGCTGTACAGGGGGGAGACTTGGGACATTATTAAATGTAAAGTGGGCACTTATTGTTATAGGGGAACTCGGGTTACTGTGGCTATCAAAGGGGCATACAGGGCAATATTACTTTCTAGGAGGCAAAACATGGACACTTTTTTAGGGCACTTGCACCCAGTATTGCTATATTAGAGGGGTGCTTTAGAATTTAGAGGGCACAGAGAACCACACAGCAGGTGCAGTAATAGGGACGCATACGGCAGCAGGGGCTCAGTATTGGGGTATCAGGGGCAGTAATAGGGACACATACCCCAATACTGAGCCACTGCTGCCGTATCAGGGGCAGTAATAGGGACACATACGGCAGCAGCGACTCAGTATTGGGGTATCAGGGGCAGTAATGGGGACACATGCGGCAGCAGCGGCTCTGTATTGGGGTATCAGGGGCAGTAATGGGGACACATGCAGCAGCAGCGACTCAGTATTGGGGTATCAGGGGCAGTAATGGGGACACATGCGGCAGCAGCGGCTCTGTATTGCGGTATCAGGGGCAGTAATGGGGACACATGCGGCAGCAGCGACTCAGTATTGGGGTATCAGGGGCAGTAATGGGGACACATGCAGCAGCAGCGACTCAGTATTGGGGTATCAGGGGCAGTAATGGAGACACATGCGGCAGCAGCGACTCAGTATTGGGGTATCAGGGGCAGTAATAGGGACACATACGGCAGCAGCGACTCAGTATTGGGGTATCAGGGGCAGTAATGGAGACACATGCGGCAGCAGCGGCTCTGTATTGGGGTATCGGGCAGTAATGGGGACACATGCGGCAGCAGCGACTCAGTATTGGGGTATCAGGGGCAGTAATAGGGACACATACGGCAGCAGCGTCTCAGTATTGGGGTATCAGGGGCAGTAATGGGGACACATGCGGCAGTAGCGACTCAGTATTGGAGTATCGGGCAGTAATGGGGACCAGGGCCGCCATCAGGGCATTACAGCCGTGACTGGCGTATGGGGCCTGGTGGGCAGAGGGGGCCCGCATCGGGCCCCGTCTCATCTGCTCAC
The DNA here is from genome assembly GCF_051348905.1 of Ranitomeya variabilis. Taxonomy (NCBI): domain Eukaryota; kingdom Metazoa; phylum Chordata; class Amphibia; order Anura; family Dendrobatidae; genus Ranitomeya; species Ranitomeya variabilis. The sequence continues at coordinate 67,663,431 of NC_135239.1, read as the reverse complement.
CGAGCCCCTACAGGCAGCCGCAGGCTAAACCGGGCCCTTAGCGGCGCTGCAGCTGTTTAACGCTATTGACGTGCGGGCCCGCACCAGCACGTCAATAGTTAAGAGCCGCCAGCCAATCTGAGGCTGGCAGCTGACATCATTGTCAGTCGCCGGGAGTGCACGCTTCAGCTGCGTGGAGAGAGCAGGAGCGTGGCCAGGTAAGCAGAACTTGTTTTTTTTTTATTTTTTTTATTGAGAGCGGCGATCCGGGGGGCCTAGGGCAGAACGCTGGACACGGGGGCAGAACACTGGACACGGGGGCAGAACGCTGGACACGGGGGCAGAACGCTGGACACGGGGGCAGAACGCTGGACACAAGCAGATTGCTGGACACGGGCAGAATGGAGACACGGGGCAGGATGACAGACATGGCGGCATGACTGGAGACACTGGGGCATGACTGGAGACAGATGGGGCAGGATTAGAAACAGATGGGGCAGAATGGAGACACAGGGGGCATGATTGCAGACATGGGGGCATGATTGGAGACGGGGCAGAATGGTGATACGGGCATGATTGGAGACACTGGAGGCAGGATTGGAGACAGATGGGGCAGGATCATGGGGAGGATGGATACGATGGAGACAGATGGGGCAGGATGGGGAGATCATATGGGGCAGAATAGATACTCATTAGGGCAGGATAGGAGAACATATGGCTGACGCCAGGAATGAGACACACGGGGGCTAGGATGGCGAATATTATTATCATAGGGGATAATTAAGGGATATTATTACTGCAGTGATGTATTTATTTTATTTTTTGAGTACACTGTTTTAAATGGAGGGGCGGTCCTATTACTGTGTAGAGTGATACTATGTTGCCTTCTTCATGTGGTGTAATGTAGAAGTTGGGAAAATTAAGTAATGTGTTCTGCAAGTGGAACGAGATAACGGTGTTATTTCCTGCAGAGAGGAGCCCTGGCTGGAAGAAATGATGGCGGTCTGTGCTGGATGAAAGATGAAGGACTTCACCTAGAGACGTCACTGGTGAGTCAGTGTTACCTATACACTGACACTATACACTGTATACTATATACACCGGTCCTGTGTATAATGTCACCAGTGATCACTGTATTACCTATACATTATATACAGAGCTGTGTATAATGTCACTGGTGATCACTGGATTACCTATACACTATATACAGAGCTCCTGTGTATAATGTCACTGGTGATCACTGGATTACCTGTACACAGACACTGCATACTAAGTACAGATCTCCTGTGTATAATGGCACTGATGGTGATAGTATTGTGGGTTTTTTTTTTTTATTACTGATCAGTATTGTAGTATTTAGTCACTATGTGGTGGTAATATGTGGTCTGGTCATGATGTGGTATTTGTTCCTTGTATTTGATATTATTCGATCACTGTGGTGGTAATATGTCATCTGGTCATGGTGCTGTGGTGTTTGTTCCTTGTATGTGGTATTATAGGTCATTTTAAAAATTGAAAAATAAATAACAATATACCTAAATTGTATTGCATATTTTAACAAATATTTAATAGGTTACAGTAGAGAAGGGCCTGGCCAAAAGAGTCTACCTTGTCATTTTGGTGGCTTCAAAAATCTTTTGGCCAAAACAAAAGCTGACGGCTATATGTGTGATCTGGTGATGGGAACTGTCAATGTGTGATAGGTGAGAAGTGGAGATTTTCCAAGAGAGAGCGGTGGGACTGTGGACAGTTTGAGGGGTGGAGCATGGAGGCGGGGCTGGGGTGGAGCGTGGAGGCGGGGCTGGGGTGGAGCCTGGGCGGAGTCTCAAGGGGGCCCCGAAAATTTTGCCAGTATGGGGCCCCGAAATTTCTAGTGGCAGCCCTGATGGGAACACATGCGGCAGCAGCGGCTCTGTATTAGGGTATCAGGGGCAGTAATGGGGACACATGCGGCAGAAGCTACTCAGTATTGGGGTATCAGGGGCAGTAATAGGGACACATATGGCAGCAGTGGCTCAGTATTGGGGTATCAGGGGCAGTAATAGGGACACATGCGGCAGCAGCGACTCAGTATTCGGGTATCAGGGGCAATAATAGGGACACATACGGCAGCAGAGGCTCAGTATTGGGGTATCAGGTGCAGTAATAGGGACACATACGGCAGCAGCGGCTCAGTATTGGGGTATCAGGGGCAGTAATGGGGACACATGAGGCAGCAGCTACTCAGTATTGGGGTATCAGGGGCAGTAATAGGGACACATGCGGCAGCAGCGACTCAGTATTCGGGTATCAGGGGCAGTAATAGGGACACATACGGCAGCAGAGGCTCAGTATTGGGGTATCAGGGGCAGTAATAGGGACACATACGGCAGCAGCGGCTCAGTATTGGGGTATCAGCAGGATGAGAAGTTTGTGCAGATTGGGAATAGATGGTGATGGCTGGAATATGAGAAGTTAAGTGTCTTTGTTGTATTCTCTGCATACGAGTTGTAGCTGGAAGAAGTTGTCATGTCGGTCTGGGCCAGATGAAAAAGACGGGAAAAATGAACGATTCCATCAGAAAGAACGTCAGCTGTAAGACATTATCTGTAACTGTGCTGTGATCTCTTATATGTTCTGTAGGGCTGGTATCTACCACTGACCATATGGCGGTAATATCTATGTTGGCCTTTATATACAGATTATCTTCAGTAATAGTGCGGTCATCTGCTGAGGTTCTCCTCCAGTATTAGGGTGTGTCAGAAAGAAAAATCTTTAAATGGGAAGGTGTGTCCAAACTTTTGGTCTGTACTATATGTACAGTACAGACCAAAAGTTTGGACACATCTCATTTAAAGAATTTTCTGTATTTTCATGACTATGAAAATTGTACATTCACACTGAAGGCATCAAAACTATGAATTAACCCATGTGGAATTATATACTTAACAAAAAAGTGTGAAACAACTGAAAATATGTCTTATATTCTAGGTTCTTCAAAGTAGCCACCGGGAATGGTTTTCACTAGAGTTGAGCGACTTTCATTTTTTTAAGATCGAGTCGGGTTTTGTGAAACCCGATTTTGTCCAGAGTCGAGTCGAGTGCAGTCGGCCGATTATCGCTAAAAGTCGGGGATCGACCGAAACACGAAACCCAATGCAAGTCAATGGGGAAGCATAGTCGGCAGTGAGTGGAGGCCAGGAAAACACCTACAGTGCCCATTTTAATGCCAAAAACATCCATTCTTGTTTCTGAAGCTTGTCAATCTTAATTAACTTTATAATAATAGTTGGGCATAGGGAATTGGGGGTCATTTGGCAAAAGTTGTGGGGGGAGTAGGGCCGGCTCAAGTTTTTTGTGGGCCCAGGAAATGCGGACTACGTCACGGCGGTGTTGCAGGGAAAGGTAAGTATTTCAACGTTGCAAGTGCTGTGATCCTGAGCAAGCAGGGGGGGGGCCCACTCGTTCGCATTGGCACTGGCACAGGGCCCCTCAAAGTACAGCGATGTGTGTTTGCATGGCGGGGGCGCCTCCCACCAGCAGCGACACTTTTGCGTACTCTGAGGGGCCCTGTGCCAGTGACGTCGCCAACGAGTATGCCCCCCCACCTGATGAAGGAACCTGCACTTTCATCTGCACCTTCCTCTCTGTCCCTGTGTAAGGTGGTATAACATGCGGGAAGGGGAACCTTACTTTCAGCAGGGTCAGATTCTGGCTGTGTAGAGTATAAGGGGAATGTAGTGGTCTAGGTCAATGTACCAGCAGACTCATCTAGCAGTGGCTGGGCAATGGGCAGGATGAGGAGGAAACAGATATAGGGCCAAAGAATAAAGTAGGCTAAATGCAGTTCAAAATTGGTAACAGGACTAAACAGGCGGCATTGCTTTGTTCAGTGGAGTAGCAAACCCAAGAGCAGCAGACACTGTTTCAAGGGCATAACCACACTAGTAGGCCAAATGCAGTTTAATATCTGATAGTATAGGGCGAAAGCCAGAATGTGGAAGCTCAGCTTTGTTCAGTTGAGGACAACACCAGGCAGGGGCAGACAGACACCTTTAGTAGGCCGGAACAGCCAATTGCATTTTTAAAAATGGTAATTTGGAACTGAAGGTTGAAGCTCAGCTTTATTCAGTTGAGGACAACACCAGGCAGGGGCAGACAGACACCTTTAGTAGGCCGGAACAGCCAATTGCATTTTTAAAAATGGTAATTTGGAACTGAAGGTTGAAGCTCAGCTTTATTCAGTTGAGGACAACACCAGGCAGGGGCAGACATTCACCTTTAGTAGGCCGGAACAGCCAATTGCATTTTTAAAAATGGTAATTTGGAACAGAAGGTAGAAGCTCAGCTTTATTCAGTTGAGGACAACACCAGGCAGGGGCAGACATTCACCTTTAGTAGGCCGGAACAGCCAATTGCATTTTTAAAAATGGTAATTTGGAACTGAAGGTTGAAGCTCAGCTTTATTCAGTTGAGGACAACACCAGGCAGGGGCAGACAGACACCTTTAGTAGGCCGGAACAGCCAATTTTTTAAAAAAACAGCAGTTAGTAAGAGGCAGAAGGTAGAAGCTCAGCTTTATTCAGTTGAGGACAACACCAGGCAGGGGCAGACAGACACCTTTAGTAGGCCGGAACAGCCAATTGCATTTTTAAAAATGGTAATTTGGAACAGAAGGTTGAAGCTCAGCTTTATTCAGTTGAGGACAACACCAGGCAGGGGCAGACAGACACCTTTAGTAGGCCGGAACAGCCAATTGCATTTTTAAAAATGGTAATTTGGAACTGAAGGTTGAAGCTCAGCTTTATTCAGTTGAGGACAACACCAGGCAGGGGCAGACAGACACCTTTAGTAGGCCGGAACAGCCAATTGCATTTTTAAAAGTGGTAATTTGGAACTGAAGGTTGAAGCTCAGCTTTATTCAGTTGAGGACAACACCAGGCAGGGGCAGACATTCACCTTTAGTAGGCCGGAACAGCCAATTGCATTTTTAAAAATGGTAATTTGGAACAGAAGGTAGAAGCTCAGCTTTATTCAGTTGAGGACAACACCAGGCAGGGGCAGACATTCACCTTTAGTAGGCCGGAACAGCCAATTGCATTTTTAAAAATGGTAATTTGGAACTGAAGGTTGAAGCTCAGCTTTATTCAGTTGAGGACAACACCAGGCAGGGGCAGACAGACACCTTTAGTAGGCCGGAACAGCCAATTTTTTTAAAAAACAGCAGTTAGTAAGAGGCAGAAGGTAGAAGCTCAGCTTTATTCAGTTGAGGACAACACCAGGCAGGGGCAGACAGACACCTTTAGTAGGCCGGAACAGCCAATTGCATTTTTAAAAATGGTAATTTGTAACTGAAGGTTGAAGCTCAGCTTTATTCAGTTGAGGACAACACCAGGCAGGGGCAGACATTCACCTTTAGTAGGCCGGAACAGCCAATTGCATTTTTAAAAATGGTAATTTGGAACAGAAGGTAGAAGCTCAGCTTTATTCAGTTGAGGACAACACCAGGCAGGGGCAGACATTCACCTTTAGTAGGCCGGAACAGCCAATTGCATTTTTAAAAATGGTAATTTGGAACTGAAGGTTGAAGCTCAGCTTTATTCAGTTGAGGACAACACCAGGCAGGGGCAGACAGACACCTTTAGTAGGCCGGAACAGCCAATTTTTTTAAAAAACAGCAGTTAGTAAGAGGCAGAAGGTAGAAGCTCAGCTTTATTCAGTTGAGGACAACACCAGGCAGGGGCAGACAGACACCTTTAGTAGGCCGGAACAGCCAATTGCATTTTTAAAAATGGTAATTTGGAACAGAAGGTTGAAGCTCAGCTTTATTCAGTTGAGGACAACACCAGGCAGGGGCAGACAGACACCTTTAGTAGGCCGGAACAGCCAATTTTTAAAAAAAACAGCAGTTAGTAAGAGGCAGAAGGTAGAAGCTCAGCTTTATTCAGTTGAGGACAACACCAGGCAGGGGCAGACAGACACCTTTAGTAGGCCGGAACAGCCAATTGCATTTTTAAAAATGGTAATTTGGAACTGAAGGTTGAAGCTCAGCTTTATTCAGTTGAGGACAACACCAGGCAGGGGCAGACAGACACCTTTAGTAGGCCGGAACAGCCAATGGCATTTTTAAAAATGGTAATTTGGAACAGAAGGTAGAAGCTCAGCTTTATTCAGTTGAGGACAACACCAGGCAGGGGCAGACATTCACCTTTAGTAGGCCGGAACAGCCAATTGCATTTTTAAAAATGGTAATTTGGAACTGAAGGTTGAAGCTCAGCTTTATTCAGTTGAGGACAACACCAGGCAGGGGCAGACAGACACCTTTAGTAGGCCGGAACAGCCAATGGCATTTTTAGAAATGGTAATTTGGAACAGAAGGTAGAAGCTCAGCTTTATTCAGTTGAGGACAACACCAGGCAGGGGCAGACATTCACCTTTAGTAGGCCGGAACAGCCAATGGCATTTTTAGAAATGGTAATTTGGAACAGAAGGTAGAAGCTCAGCTTTATTCAGTTGAGGACAACACCAGGCAGGGGCAGACATTCACCTTTAGTAGGCCGGAACAGCCAATGGCATTTTTAGAAATGGTAATTTGGAACAGAAGGTAGAAGCTCAGCTTTATTCAGTTGAGGACAACACCAGGCAGGGGCAGACATTCACCTTTAGTAGGCCGGAACAGCCAATTGCATTTTTAAAAATGGTAATTTGGAACAGAAGGTAGAAGCTCAGCTTTATTCAGTTGAGGACAACACCAGGCAGGGGCAGACATTCACCTTTAGTAGGCCGGAACAGCCAATTGCATTTTTAAAAATGGTAATTTGGAACAGAAGGTTGAAGCTCAGCTTTATTCAGTTGAGGACAACACCAGGCAGGGGCAGACAGACACCTTTAGTAGGCCGGAACAGCCAATTTTATAAAAAAAAAGCAGTTAATAAGAGGCAGAAGGTAGAAGCTCAGCTTTATTCAGTTGCAGCTTCTTGGCAATAATATAAAGAAGACGCGACAGGACAACACTCGGTGGATGCCATATCTGTGTTTTCAATGGAAAAAAACCTTTCAGTTAACTACTTGCAGGAGCAAGTTTTTGTAGCTGGTGGACAATTTTTTTTAAAAAAAGCAGCTAATAAGAGGCAGAAGGTAGAAGCTCAGCTTTATTCAGTTGCAGCTTCTTGGCAATAATATAAAGAAGACGCGACAGGACAACACTCGGTGGATGCCATATCTGTGTTTTCAATGGAAAAAAACCTTTCAGTTAACTACTTGCAGGAGAAAGTTTTTGTAGCTGGTGGCCAATTTTTGTACTGTACCAGTTTTTTGTTGTATGTGTTTTTGTTTTTAATGTTAAAATGTCTGCATTTGATATCTCTCCAGTATTTTCTTTTTTATAAGCAAAATACTGCAGTTTTACATCGGTTACATGGATACACAGGCAGCTTGGTGGTGAGTGGAGGAGTATTTAAAGTAGGGACCGCAGACAGGCTATCAAAGGCCTAAAATAACAAACAATAGGCTCATGGCAGCTTTACAGCGGTTACATGGATACACAGGCAGCTTGGTGGTGAGTGGAGGAGTATTTAAAGTAGGGACCGCAGACAGGCTATCAAAGGCCTAAAATAACAAACAATAGGCTTATGGCAGTTTTACAGCGGTTACATGGATACACGGGCAGGCAGCTTGGTGGTCAGTGGAGGAGTATTTAAAGTAGGGACCGCAGACAGGCTATCAAAGGCCTAAAATAACAAACAATAGGCTCATGGCAGCTTTACAGCGGTTACATGGATACACGGGCAGGCAGCTGGTGATGAGTGGAGGAGTATTTAAAGTAGGGACCGCAGACAGGCTATCAAAGGCCTAAAATAACAAACAATAGGCTCATGGCAGCTTTACAGCGGTTACATGGATACACAGGCAGCTTGGTGGTGAGTGGAGGAGTATTTAAAGTAGGGACCGCAGACAGGCTATCAAAGGCCTAAAATAACAAACAATAGGCTCATGGCAGCTTTACAGCGGTTACATGGATACACAGGCAGCTTGGTGGTGAGTGGAGGAGTATTTAAAGTAGGGACCGCAGACAGGCTATCAAAGGCCTAAAATAACAAACAATAGGCTTATGGCAGTTTTACAGCGGTTACATGGATACACGGGCAGGCAGCTTGGTGGTCAGTGGAGGAGTATTTAAAGTAGGGACCGCAGACAGGCTATCAAAGGCCTAAAATAACAAACAATAGGCTTATGGCAGTTTTACAGCGGTTACATGGATACACGGGCAGGCAGCTTGGTGGTCAGTGGAGGAGTATTTAAAGTAGGGACCGCAGACAGGCTATCAAAGGCCTAAAATAACAAACAATAGGCTCATGGCAGTTTTACAGCGGTTACATGGATACACGGGCAGGCAGCTTGGTGGTCAGTGGAGGAGTATTTAAAGTAGGGACCGCAGACAGGCTATCAAAGGCCTAAAATAACAAACAATAGGCTCATGGCAGTTTTACAGCGGTTACATGGATACACGGGCAGGCAGCTTGGTGGTCAGTGGAGGAGTATTTAAAGTAGGGACCGCAGACAGGCTATCAAAGGCCTAAAATAACAAACAATAGGCTCATGGCAGCTTTACAGCGGTTACATGGATACACGGGCAGGCAGCTGGTGATGAGTGGAGGAGTATTTAAAGTAGGGACTGCAGACAGGCTATCAAAGGCCTAAAATAACAAACAATAGGCTCATGGCAGCTTTACAGCGGTTACATGGATACACAGGCAGCTTGGTGGTGAGTGGAGGAGTAGTGCAAGGAGTGTCTGTCCCAGTACTCCCAAAATATAAATAGATGTTAATGTCTCGCAAAACAACCAAAACAAAAAAAAAAGATGGCATACTTAGGTACAGGGGTGGGCTCATCTACTGAGTTTCTGACATAGTAATTTGGCAGTAACTATTTAATGGTGCCAATATAGGACACAGACACAGACTACTTTAAGTTGCATCATAGATGTCTACAAATTTGTATTGTCAGTGCCAGACATTGAATGATGTCAGCGAATAGACTAAAGATTGGTGGAGCTGTGCGACATAATTTTGCACGTGGTAGAGCACATTTTGAGCTGGGGTAGGGGGGAACTCTCTTGAGGCCGGCGGGACCGCCCCAGGGCCCCTCATGTTACAACGGTGTGTCTGACGTTGGGTGCGCACCACCACCGCCAGAGACACTACATTGTACTATGAGGGACCCAGTAGCAATGCCGTCAACCAAAAGCGAGCACACCCACCTCTTCAGACAAACAGCAGTCTCACGGGTGCTTGCGCCAAGTCGCGATACCACGGCCCCGTGTGGGGAGTTTTGCCATTTAGGGAGGTGTAAACATGTCGTATGCTGTACAATCAGCTGCAGCAAATTAGACATTAGAAAAGTAATTCACAGGCAAGAGCTTTTCATAGGAAAGCTAGGTGTCGGCCGGGCAAGGTGGGGCAAAAGATTTCGAAATCCAGTTGTGGTTCATTTTAATGAATGTTAGATCGTCAACATTTTGGGTAGCCAGACGAGTCCTTTTTTCGGTTAATATTGAACCTGCATGTTATGACCCCAATGGCGAGGGTCTCAGAGGAACGTGGAAGTCTGCAGAATACAAAAATCCAGCTCATAGGGCAGTGGTAACTGGGTTGACCATATATCTACTCCTAACGCCAACACTAGAAGTAGCCGGGGATCATTCCTACGTTGATTCTAGATGACACGCGCCAGCCGGAGAATCTAGCTACCCCTAGTAGAGGAAAACAAAGACCTTTCTTGCCTCCAGAGAAGGGGACCCCAAAGCTGGATAGAAGCCCCCCACAAATAATGACGGTGAGGTAAGAGGAAATGACAAACACAGAAATGAACCAGGTTTAGCACAGAGAGGCCCGCTTACTGATAGCAGAATAAAGAAAGGTAACTTATATGGTCAACAAAAACCCTATCAAAATCCACACTGGAAATTCAAGAACCCCCGAACCGTCTAACGGTCCGGGGGGAGAACACCAGCCCCCTAGAGCTTCCAGCAAAGGTCAGGATATAGATTTGGAACAAGCTGGACAAAAATACAAAACCAAAACAAATAGCAAAAAGCAAAAGGCAGACTTAGCTGATATAACTGGAACCAGGATCAGTAGACAAGAGCACAGCAGACTAGCTCTGATAACTACGTTGCCAGGCATTGAACTGAAGGTCCAGGGAGCTTATATAGCAACACCCCTAACTAACGACCCAGGTGCGGATAAAAGGAAAGACAGAAAAACCAGAGTCAAAAAACTAGTAACCACTAGAGGGAGCAAAAAGCAAATTCACAACAGTACCCCCCCCTTAGTGAGGGGTCACCGAACCCTCACCACGACCACCAGGGCGATCAGGATGAGCGGCATGAAAGGCACGAACTAAATCGGCCGCATGAACATCAGAGGCGACCACCCAGGAATTATCCTCCTGACCATAGCCCTTCCACTTGACCAGGTACTGAAGCCTCCGCCTGGAGAGGCGAGAATCCAAGATCTTCTCCACCACGTACTCCAACTCGCCCTCAACCAACACCGGAGCAGGAGGCTCAGCAGAAGGAACTACAGGCACAATGTACCGCCGCAACAAGGACCTATGAAATACATTGTGAATAGCAAACGACACAGGAAGATCCAGACGAAAAGATACAGGATTAAGGATTTCCAATATCTTGTAAGGCCCAATAAAACGAGGTTTAAATTTGGGAGAGGAGACCTTCATAGGAACAAAGCGGGAAGAAAGCCACACCAAATCCCCAACGCGTAGTCGGGGACCCACACCGCGGCGGCGGTTGGCAAAGCGCTGAGCCTTCTCCTGTGACAACTTCAAGTTGTCCACCACATGATTCCAGATCTGCTGCAACCTATCCACCACAGAATCCACCCCAGGACAGTCAGAAGGCTCCACATGACCCGAAGAAAAGCGAGGATGGAAACCAGAGTTGCAGAAAAAAGGCGAAACCAAGGTGGCGGAACTAGCCCGATTATTAAGGGCAAACTCAGCCAACGGCAAGAATGTCACCCAATCGTCCTGATCAGCAGAGACAAAACACCTCAAATAAGCCTCCAAAGTCTGATTGGTTCGCTCCGTCTGTCCATTAGTCTGAGGATGGAAAGCAGACGAAAACGACAAATCAATGCCCATCCTACTACAAAAGGATCGCCAGAACCTGGAAACGAACTGGGATCCTCTGTCTGACACAATATTCTCAGGGATGCCATGCAAACGAACCACGTTCTGGAAAAACACAGGAACCAGATCGGAAGAGGAAGGCAGCTTAGGCAAAGGAACCAAATGGACCATCTTGGAGAAGCGATCACATATCACCCAGATAACGGACATGCCCTGAGATAGCGGAAGATCAGAAATGAAATCCATGGAGATATGTGTCCAAGGTCTCTTCGGGACAGGCAAGGGCAAGAGCAAACCACTGGCACGAGAACAGCAAGGCTTAGCTCGAGCACAAGTCCCACAGGACTGCACAAATGACCGCACATCTCTTGACAAGGAAGGCCACCAAAAGGACCTGGCCACCAGATCTCTGGTGCCAAAAATTCCCGGGTGACCTGCCAACACCGAGGAATGAACCTCGGAAATGACTCTGCTGGTCCACTTATCCGGAACAAACAGTCTGTCAGGTGGACAAGACTCAGGCCTATCAGCCTGAAATCTCTGCAACACACGTCGCAGATCCGGAGAAATAGCTGACAAGATAACTCCATCTTTAAGAATACCAACAGGATCAGCGACTCCAGGAGCATCAGGCACAAAGCTCCTAGAAAGAGCATCGGCCTTCACATTCTTTGAACCTGGTAAATACGAGACAACAAAATCAAAGCGGGAGAAAAACAATGACCAGCGGGCCTGTCTCGGATTAAGGCGTTTAGCAGACTCGAGATACATCAGATTTTTGTGATCAGTCAAGACCACCACACGATGCTTAGCACCCTCGAGCCAATGACGCCACTCCTCAAATGCCCATTTCATGGCCAACAACTCCCGATTGCCCACATCATAATTTCGCTCGGCAGGCGAAAACTTCCTAGAGAAAAAGGCACAAGGTTTCATAACAGAGCAACCAGGGCCTCTCTGCGACAAAACGGCCCCTGCCCCAATCTCCGAAGCATCCACCTCAACCTGAAAGGGAAGTGAGACGTCAGGCTGGCACAAAACAGGCGCCGAAGTAAACCGGCGTTTCAACTCCTGGAAAGCCTCCACGGCAGCAGGAGCCCAGTTAGCTACATCGGAGCCCTTCTTGGTCATATCCGTCAAAGGTTTCACAATGCTAGAAAAATTAGCGATAAAACGACGGTAGAAGTTAGCGAAGCCCAAGAACTTCTGAAGACTCTTAACTGACGAGGGCTGAGTCCAATCAAGAATAGCTCGGACCTTGACTGGGTCCATCTCCACAGCAGAAGGGGAAAAAATGAACCCCAAAAAGGGAACCTTCTGTACACCAAAGAGACACTTTGAGCCCTTGACAAACAAAGAATTTTCACGCAAAATTTTAAAGACCAACCTGACCTGCTCCACATGCGAATCCCAATTATCAGAAAAAACCAAAATATCATCCAGATAAACAATCAAAAATTTATCCAGATACTTCCGGAAAATGTCATGCATAAAGGACTGAAAAACTGAAGGCGCATTGGAGAGCCCAAAAGGCATCACCAAGTACTCAAAATGACCTTCGGGCGTATTGAATGCGGTTTTCCATTCATCACCTTGCTTAATGCGCACAAGGTTGTACGCACCACGAAGGTCTATCTTGGTGAACCACTTGGCACCCTTAATCCGGGCAAACAAGTCAGACAACAGCGGTAAAGGATACTGAAATTTGACAGTGATCTTATTTAAAAGCCGATAATCAATACAAGGTCTCAAAGATCCGTCCTTTTTTGCCACAAAAAAGAATCCCGCACCAAGAGGGGAAGAAGACGGACGAATATGTCCTTTTTCCAGAGACTCCTTGATATATGAACGCATAGCGGTATGTTCAGGTACCGACAGATTAAACAGTCTTCCCTTAGGAAATTTACTGCCTGGGATCAAATCTATAGCACAGTCACAGTCCCTATGAGGAGGCAGTGCACTGGACTCAGACTCACTGAAGACATCCTGATAATCAGACAAATACTCCGGAACTTCCGAAGGCGTAGAAGAAGCAATAGACACAGGCAGGGAATCCTCATGAATACCACGACAGCCCCAACTTGAGACTGACATAGCCTTCCAGTCCAGGACTGGATTATGGGTCTGTAACCATGGCAGCCCTAAAACGACCAAATCATGCATTTTATGTAAAACCAGGAAACGTATCACCTCGCGGTGTTCAGGAGTCATGCACATGGTAACCTGAGTCCAATACTGCGGTTTATTTGCTGCCAATGGTGTAGCATCAATACCCCTAAGAGGAATAGGATTTTCTAATGGTTCAAGAGTAAATCCACAGCGCTTAGCAAATGAGAGATCCATGAGACTCAGGGCAGCACCTGAATCTACAAACGCCATGACAGGATAAGATGACAGTGAGCAAATCAAAGTTACAGACAGAATAAATTTAGGTTGCAAATTACCAACGGTGACAGGACTAACAACCTTAGCTATACGTTTAGAGCATGCTGAGATAACATGTGTAGAATCACCACAGTAGTAGCACAAGCCATTCCGGCGTCTATGAATTTTCCGCTCATTTCTAGTCAGGATTCTATCACATTGCATTAAATCAGGTGTCTGTTCAGACAACACCATGAGGGAATTTGCGGTTTTTCTATCACATTGCACCGAATTAGGTGTCTGTTCAGACAACACCATGAGGGAATTTGCGGTTTTGCGCTCCCGCAACCGCCGGTCAATTTGAATAGCCAGTGCCATAGTATCATTCAGACCTGTGGGAATGGGAAAACCCACCATAACATTCTTAATGGCTTCAGAAAGGCCATTTCTAAAATTAGCGGCCAGTGCACACTCGTTCCAATGTGTCAGCACGGACCATTTCCGAAATTTTTGGCAATACACTTCAGCCTCGTCCTGCCCCTGAGACATAGACAGCAAGGCCTTTTCTGCCTGAATCTCAAGATTGGGTTCCTCATAAAGTAAACCGAGCGCCAGGAAAAACGCATCAAGATCAGCCAATGCCGGATCTCCTGGCGCCAGCGAAAAAGCCCAATCCTGAGGGTCGCCCCGTAAGAACGAAATAACAATCTTTACTTGCTGAGCAGAATCTCCTGATGAACAGGGTCTCAGGGACAAAAACAATTTACAATTATTCACGAAATTCCTAAACTTAAACCTGTCTCCGGAAAACAGTTCAGGAATCGGTATTTTAGGTTCTGACCTAGGATTTCTGATAACATAGTCTTGTATGCCCTGCACACGAGTAGCCAGCTGGTCCACACTTGTAATCAAGGTCTGGACATTCATGTCTGCAGCAAGCATAGCCACTCTGAGGTAAAGGGGAAGGAGAAAAAAAAAAAAAACTCAGAATCTTCTTTCTTATAATCCCTCTTCTGCAATGCATTAAACATTTAATAAGGGCCTGGCAAACTGTTATGACCCCAATGGCGAGGGTCTCAGAGGAACGTGGAAGTCTGCAGAATACAAAAATCCAGCTCATAGGGCAGTGGTAACTGGGTTGACCATATATCTACTCCTAACGCCAACACTAGAAGTAGCCGGGGATCATTCCTACGTTGATTCTAGATGACACGCGCCAGCCGGAGAATCTAGCTACCCCTAGTAGAGGAAAACAAAGACCTTTCTTGCCTCCAGAGAAGGGGACCCCAAAGCTGGATAGAAGCCCCCCACAAATAATGACGGTGAGGTAAGAGGAAATGACAAACACAGAAATGAACCAGGTTTAGCACAGAGAGGCCCGCTTACTGATAGCAGAATAAAGAAAGGTAACTTATATGGTCAACAAAAACCCTATCAAAATCCACACTGGAAATTCAAGAACCCCCGAACCGTCTAACGGTCCGGGGGGAGAACACCAGCCCCCTAGAGCTTCCAGCAAAGGTCAGGATATAGATTTGGAACAAGCTGGACAAAAATACAAAACCAAAACAAATAGCAAAAAGCAAAAGGCAGACTTAGCTGATATAACTGGAACCAGGATCAGTAGACAAGAGCACAGCAGACTAGCTCTGATAACTACGTTGCCAGGCATTGAACTGAAGGTCCAGGGAGCTTATATAGCAACACCCCTAACTAACGACCCAGGTGCGGATAAAAGGAAAGACAGAAAAATCAGAGTCAAAAAACTAGTAACCACTAGAGGGAGCAAAAAGCAAATTCACAACACCTGCAGCACTGAATACTCTTTCTGATAGGACACTTGCTGCCGGGCAAGCAAGCTCCTGCAATGCATATTCTGCCAATTCTGGCCAGGTGTCTAATTTGGAGGCCCAGTAATCAAATGGGAATGACGGTTGAGGGAGAACATCGATAAGGGATGAAAAATAGTTAGTAACCATACTGGACAAATGTTGTCTCCTGTCACTTTCAATTGATGCAGCAGTACCTGTCCTGTCTGCGGTCATAGCAAAATCACTCCACAACCTGGTCAGAAAACCCCTCTGTCCAACGCCACTTCTGATGTGTGCACCCCTAACACTCCTAGTCTGCTGCCCCCTGGAGCTCGTGTGAGAACGATCACGTGCGCTGTGTGCTGGGAATGCCTGAAGCAAACGGTCAACAAGAGTTGATTGTTTGGTTGCTAATATTAGTTCCAAGTTCTCATGTGGCATAATATTTTGCAATTTGCCTTTATAGCGTGGATCAAGGAGGCAGGCCAACCAGTAATCGTCATCGTTCATCATTTTCGTAATGCGTGTGTCCCTTTTTAGGATACGTAAGGCATAATCCGCCATGTGGGCCAAAGTTCCAGTTGTCAAATCTCCGGTTGTGATTGGTTGAGGGGCAGTTGCAGGCAAATCTACGTCACTTGTGTCCCTCAAAAAACCAGAACCCGGCCGTGACACGCAACCAATTTCCTGTGCCCCCGGGAAAGGTTCGGCATTAAAAATATACTCATCCCCATCATCCTCCTCGTCCTCCACCTCCTCTTCGCCCGCTACCTCGTCCTGTACACTGCCCTGACCAGACAATGGCTGACTGTCATCAAGGCTTTCCTCTTCCTCTGGTGCAGACGCCTGCTCCTTTATGTGCGTCAAACTTTGCATCAGCAGACGCATTAGGGGGATGCTCATGCTTATTACGGCGTTGTCTGCACTAACCAGCCGTGTGCATTCCTCAAAACACTGAAGGACTTGACACATGTCTTGTATCTTAGACCACTGCACACCTGACAACTCCATGTCTGCCATCCTACTGCCTGCCCGTGTATCCTCCCACAAATAAATAACAGCACGCCTCTGTTCGCACAGTCTCTGAAGCATGTGCAGTGTTGAGTTCCACCTTGTTGCAACGTCTATGATTAGGCGATGCTGGGGAAGGTTCAAAGACCGCTGATAGGTCTGCATACGGCTGGCGTGTACAGGCGAACGTCGGATATGTGAGCAAAGTGCACGCACTTTGAGGAGCAGGTCGGAGAACCCAGGATAAGTTTTCAATAAGCACTGCACCACCAGGTTTAAGGTGTGAGCCAGGCAAGGAATGTGTTTCAGTTGGGAAAGGGAGATGGCAGCCATGAAATTCCTTCCGTTATCACTCACTACCTTGCCTGCCTCAAGATCTACTGTGCCCAGCCACGACTGCGTTTCTTGTTGCAAGAACTCGGATAGAACTTCCGCGGTGTGTCTGTTGTCGCCCAAACACTTCATAGCCAATACAGCCTGCTGACGCTTGGCAGTAGCTGGCCCATAATGGGACAACTGGTGTGCAACAGTGTCATCTGCCGATGGAGTGGTTGGCAGACTGCGTTCTGTGGAAGAGCTGTAGCTTCTGCAGGAGGACGAGGAGGAGGAGGAGGAGGGGGTGCGAACGCCTACAGCCAACTGTTTCCTAGACCGTGGGCTAGGCACAACTGTCCCTAAATTGATGTCGCCTGTGGACCCTGCATCCACCACATTCACCCAGTGTGCCGTGATGGACACATAACGTCCCTGGCCATGCCTACTGGTCCATGCATCTGTAGTCAGGTGCACCTTTGTACTCACAGATTGCCTGAGTGCATGGACGATGCGCTGTTTAACATGCTGGTGCAGGGCTGGGATGGCTTTTCTGGAAAAAAAGTGTCGACTGGGTAGCTCGTATCGTGGTTCAGCGTACTCCATCAGGGCTTTGAAAGCTTCGCTTTCAACTAACCGGTAGGGCATCATCTCTAACGAGATTAGTCTAGCTATGTGGGCGTTAAAACCCTGTGTACGCGGATGCGAGGATAAGTACTTCCTTTTTCTAACCAGAGTCTCATGTAGGGTGAGCTGGACTGGAGAGCTGGAGATCGTGGAACTTTCGGGTGTGCCGGTGTACATGGCAGACTGAGAGACGGTTGGAGACGGTATTGTTTCCGCCGGTGCCCTAGATGCAATATTTCCTCCTACAAAACTGGTGGTTCCCTGACCCTGACTGCTTTTGGCTGGCAAAGAAACCTGCACAGATACTGCCGGTGGTGCGGAAAATGGTGGCCTTACAGTGACGGAAGGGATGTTGCGTTGCTGACTAGCTTCATTGGCCGAGGGTGCTACAACCTTAAGGGACGTTTGGTAGTTAGTCCAGGCTTGAAAATGCATGGTGGTTAAGTGTCTATGCATGCAACTAGTATTTAGACTTTTCAGATTCTGACCTCTGCTTAAGCTAGTTGAACATTTTTGACAGATGACTTTGCGCTGATCAGTTGGATGTTGTTTAAAAAAATGCCAGACTGCACTCTTCCTAGACTCGGATCCCTTTTCAGGGATTGCAGACTGAGCTTTAACCGGATGGCCACGCTGTCCTCCAACAGGTTTTGGCTTTGACACGCGTTTTGGGCCAGATACGGGCCCGGCAGATGGAACCTGTTGCGATGTTGATGCCTGCTGCGGCCCCTCCTCCACCTCCGCTTCTGAACTACTGCCGCCTGCACCCTGTTCCCCCAATGGCTGCCAATCGGGGTCAATAACTGGGTCATCTATTACCTCCTCTTCGAGCTCGTGTGCAACTTCGTCTGTGTCACTGTGTCGGTCGGTGGTATAGCGTTCGTGGCGGGGCAACATAGTCTCATCAGGGTCTGATTGTGGATCTGTACCCTGAGAGGGCAATGTGGTGGTCTGAGTCAAAGGAGCAGCATAGTACTCTGGCTGTGGCTGTGCATCAGTGCACTCCATGTCAGAATATACTTGTAATGGGCATGGCCTGTTAAATGTTTCACTTTCTAAGCCAGGGACGGTATGTGTAAAGAGCTCCATGGAGTGACCCGTTGTGTCGCCTGCTGCATCCTTCTCTCTTGTTGTAGTTTTTGCTGAGGAGGACAATGAAGCGACTTGTCCCTGACCGTGAACATCCACAAGCGACGCGCTGCTTTTACATTTACCAGTTTCGGAAGAGGAGGCAAAAGAGCTAGAGGCTGAGTCTGCAATGTAAGCCAAAACTTGCTGTTGCTGCTCCGCCTTTAAAAGCGGTTTTCCTACTCCCAGAAAAGAGAGCGTTCGAGGCCTTGTGTAGCCTGACGACGAAACTGGCTCCACAGCTCCAGACTTAGGTGGAATATTTTTATCCCCACGACCACCTGATGCTCCACTACCACTACCATCATTACCAGCTGACAATGAACGCCCACGACAACCTCTTGCACCAGACTTCCTCATTGTTTTAAAATCTTAACCAAAGTAACTTTATTTGTTGCTGTCAAACAACTTACACGGTGAGCTATAACTTCAGTATGATTTCAATATCCCTTAACAGGTTGGTGAGACCACAAGGAAAATCAGGCACAATGTTACACACTCTGTTTTCTGTGGCACAAAATCACAGAGATGACACACACGCAGGACTGTCACTCAAGCACTAATGTCAATATTAATCTCCCACCTAATTTATTTATTTTTTTTTTTCAGGGAGACTTTAGAAACCAAATAATATTAAAAAAACCAAAAAAATAAATAGCCTTTCTATGGCCCACTGAATGAGAGAGAGAGGTGGCACACCCAGGAGTCAAGACTGGCACACAAGCTGAAAGGGCAATATTACTCTCCCACTGTTTTTTTAAGTTTTTTTTTTTTTATTTTCAGGGAGACTTTAGAAACCAAATAATATTAAAAAAACCAAAAAAATAAATAGCCTTTCTATGGCCCACTGAATGAGAGAGGTGGCACACCCAGGAGTCAAGACTGGCACACAAGCTGAAAGGGCAATATTACTCTCCCACTGTTTTTTTATGTATTTTTTGTTTTTTAAGGGAGACTTTAGAAACCCAATAATATTTAAAAAAATAAATAAATAGGCTTTCTATGGCCCACTGAATGAGAGAGGTGGCACACCCAGGAGTCAAGACTGGCACACAAGCTGAAAGGGCAATATTACTCTCCCACTGTTTTTTTATGTTTTGTTTTTTTTCAGGGAGACTTTAGAAACCAAATAATATTAAAAAAACCAAAAAAATAAATAGGCTTTCTATGGCCCACTGAATGAGAGAGAGGTGGCACACCCAGGAGTCAAGACTGGCACACAAGCTGAAAGGGCAATATTACTCTCCCACTGTTTTTTTTTTTTTTTTTCAGGGAGACTTTAGAAACCAAATAATAAGAAAATAAATAAATAAATAAATAGGCTTTCTATAGCCCACTGAATGAGAGATAGCACACACAGCAGTGGCACACAAGCCCTGACTGAGGCCAATATTTTTCTACCACTGATTGATGTAGTGTTTTTGTGTTGAGGTAGATTTTAGAACACAAATCAAGGAAAAAAAAAAAATGCTTTCTATGGCCCACTGAATGAGAGAGGTGGCACACCCAGGATTCAAGACTGGCACACAAGCTGAAAGGGCAATATTACTCTCCCACTGTTTTTTTATGTATTTTTTGTTTTTTAAGGGAGACTTTAGAAACCCAATAATATTTTAAAAAAATAATAAATAGGCTTTCTATGGCCCACTGAATGAGAGAGGTGGCACACCCAGGAGTCAAGACTGGCACACAAGCTGAAAGGGCAATATTACTCTCCCACTGTTTTTTTATGTTTTTTTTTTTTTCAGGGAGACTTTAGAAACCAAATAATATTAAAAAAACCAAAAAAATAAATAGGCTTTCTATGGCCCACTGAATGAGAGAGAGGTGGCACACCCAGGAGTCAAGACTGGCACACAAGCTGAAAGGGCAATATTACTCTCCCACTGTTTTGTTTTTTTTGTTTTTTTTTCAGGGAGACTTTAGAAACCAAATAATAAGAAAAAAAATAAATAAATAAATAGGCTTTCTATAGCCCACTGAATGAGAGATAGCACACACAGCAGTGGCACACAAGCCCTGACTGAGGCCAATATTTTTCTACCACTGATTGATGTAGTGTTTTTGTGTTGAGGTAGAATTTAGAACACAAATCACGGAAAAAATAAATAGGCTTTCTATGGCCCACTCAGTGAGAGATGGCACACACAGGGATGGCACTGTAGCAGAAATGCCAATCTTAATCTCCCACAAAAAAAAAAAAAAAAACAGGGACTGTCCTACAATTACTATCTCCCTGCAGTAATCTAAGCCAGGTATGGCAGGCAGCAATAGGAGTGGACTGATGCACAAATTAAATAAAAAGTGTGGACAAACAAAAAAGATAGCTGTGCAGAAAGGAACAAGAGGATATGTGCTTTGAAAAAAGCAGTTGGTTTCCACAGTGGCGTACACACAGCAATACAGCTATCACGGAGCCTTCTAGGGCAGCCCAATGAGCTACAGCGCTGAGGAAAAAAAAAAAAAAAAATAGCTTCCACTGTTCCTGCACACCGAAGGTGGTGTTGGACAGTGGAAATCGCTACAGCACAAGCGGTTTGGTGGTTAGTGGACCCTGCCTAACGCTCTCCCTGCTTCTGACGAAGCGGCAGCAACCTGTCCCTAAGCTCAGATCAGCAGCAGTAAGATGGCGGTCGGCGGGAACGCCCCTTTATAGCCCCTGTGACGCCGCAGACAGCAAGCCAATCACTGCAATGCCCTTCTCTAAGATGGTGGGGACCAGGATCTATGTCATCACGCTGCCCACACTCTGCGTTCACCTTCATTGGCTGAGAAATGGCGCTTTTCGCGTCATTGAAACGCGACTTTGGCGCGAAAGTCGCGTACCGCATGGCCGACAAGCACAGGGGTCGGATCGGGTTTCATGAGACGCCGACT
Source organism: Ranitomeya variabilis (assembly GCF_051348905.1). Taxonomy (NCBI): domain Eukaryota; kingdom Metazoa; phylum Chordata; class Amphibia; order Anura; family Dendrobatidae; genus Ranitomeya; species Ranitomeya variabilis. The sequence continues at coordinate 67,642,191 of NC_135239.1, read as the reverse complement.
TAGCCAAAAGTCGGCGACTTTTGAAAATGATCGACCCGTTTCGCTCAACCCTAGTTTTCACTTCACAGGTGTGCCCTGTCAGGTTTAATAAGTGGGATTTCTTGCCTTATAAATGGAGTTGGGACCATCAGTTGTGTTGTGCAGAAGTCTGGTGGATACACAGCTGATAGTCCTACTGAATAGACTGTTAGAATTTGTATTATGGCAAGAAAAAAGCAGCTAAGTAAAGAAAAACGAGTGGCCATCATTACTTTAAGAAATGAAGGTCAGACAGTCCAAAAAATTGGGAAAACTTTGAAAGTGTCCCTGTTATGATCCTAGTGGCAAGGATTGCAGGTCGGACTAGCTAAGTAACTGAACAGACTACTAGCTCTGGGGAAGTGGTAACTAGATTGACCGCAACCTGATCCTATCCGAAAACAACTATAGGCAGCCGTGGAACTTTACCTAAAAATCCTAGACGTCTCTTCACGGCCTGAGAAACTGACTATTCCTGGAGGGAAAGAAAGTCCTCTCTTGCCTCAGTGGAATGACCCCAAAGATATAAAATAGCCCCCCACAAATATTAACGGTGAGTCAAGGGGAAAGCACAAACGCAGAGATGAAATCAGATTTAGCAAATGAGGCCTGCTAATACTAGATAGCAGAAAATAGGAAAGGAACTGTGCGGTCAAATAAAAACCCTATTCAAAATATCCACGCAGAGATTGCTCGAGCCCCTGCACCAACTAACGGTGCGGGGGAAGCAACTCCGTACCCCAGAGCTTACCAGCAAAAAGAAATCACACATTAGCAAGCTGGACTAGCCTCATCATACACAGAAATCATATTGCAGGCAGATGAGCAAAAAATATTCAAACAGAACTTAGCTTATCCTGAAGAGGCAGAAAACGGGATAATCAGGAGTAATCAGAATAGCACTGAATACATTGGCAGCTGGCAACAAGTGGAAGTGAAGCAGAGCTAAATAGGAGCCTCCCTGGTGAATAACGAGGCAGCTGATCCAGCCAGACCCGCAGGATAATAAACCAAACCACTAGGGGGAGCCAAAAAACCAAAGTCACACAAAACCATCTGTGACCACAAGAGGGAGCCTGAAAACGGAGTTCACAACATGTCCCCAAGTGCAGTGGCAAAAACCATAAAGCGCTACAAAGAAACTGGCTCACATGAGGACTGCCCCAGGAAAGGAAGACCAAGAGTCACCTCTGCTTCTGAGGATAAGTTTATCCGAGTCACCAGCCTCAGAAATCGCAGGTTAATAGCAGCTCAGATTAGAGACCAGGTAAATGCCACACAGAGTTCTAGCAGCAGACATATCTCTACAACAACTGTTAAGAGGAGACTTTGTGCAGCAGGCCTTCATGGTAAAATAGCTGCTAGGAAACCACTGCTAAGGACTTGCAACAAGCAGAAGAGACTTGTTTGGGCTAAAGAACACAAGGAATGGACATTAGACCAGTGGAAATCTGTGCTTTGGTCTGATGAGTCCAAATTTGAGATCTTTGGTTCCAACCGCCGTGTCTTTGTGCGACGCAGAAAAGGTGAATGGATGGACTCTACATGCCTGGTTCCCACTGTGAAGCATGGAGGAGGAGGTGTGATGGTGTGGGGTTTTTTTGCTGGTGACACTGTTGGGGATTTATTCAAAATTGAAGGCATACTGAACCAGCATGGCTACCACAGCATCTTGCAGCGGCATGCTATTCCATCCAGTTTGCGTTTAGTTGGACCATCATTTATTTTTCAACAGGACAATGACCCCAAACACACCTCCAGGCTGTGTAAGGGCTATTTGACCAAGAAGGAGAGTGATCGGGTGCTACGCCAGATGACCTGGCCTTCACAGTCACCAGACCTGAACCCAATCGAGATGGTTTGGGGTGAGCTGGACCGCAGAGTGAAGGCAAAAGGGCCAACAAGTGCTAAGCATCTCTGGGAACTCCTTCAAGATTGTTGGAAGACCATTCCCGGTGACTACCTCTTGAAGCTCATCAAGAGAATGCCAAGAGTGTGCAAAGCAGTCATCAAAGCAAAAGGCGGCTACTTTGAAGAATGTAGAATATAAGACATATTTTCAGTTTCTATAGAAAGGTTGCCACGCTGAAAGGCACTTACAGAGCGATGTGTAATCCTGTGCAGGGAAAGTCCACTTGCGTAGCGGTTATGTCCCCACTGTCCAGTAGTGCTTGGCGATGGGAGCGTCCTCCCTAAAGTAGCAATGCCCCGTGGAAACCTGCCGCCGTAACCCAGCGGTAGCCTCGGCCGATGGCGCCGCTGTCAGCATGGCGAGGTGAGCGGGGGGCGTGGTTAGATGGTGACGTCACCTGTCCGTGTATGACGGATGAGTGTAGGGGCCAATCCCGACGCGTTTCAAGGGAAACGTCCCTCTTCCTCAAGGTATGGCATCTGCACTGCCGCTGTTCTTATATATCTATCCACGCCTCTGCAGCCTTGTGATCTACCAACGAATGGTGCACTATGCTGGTCAGCTCGTGCCCGACCTAGCTTAGTATGACCGACCCGGCTGCTACTCTCAACTACTGAACTGTGGGCATACCTAAAGCTCCTAATTGCAACTTTAATAACTATATAAATGTGTATCTACAAGAAACAGTAATAAAAATGATAATACTCCCTCCACCATATAAAAATCCAATCTTTATTTATTTACTTTATGAATAAAACTAATAAATATGTATGTAGATAAGTAGATGTAAAATATTAAAAAAAAAAATTGTGAAAAAACTCGTAAAAAAATATATATATGCAGACATATGTATGCATATATATAGATACATATATATAAATGACACCATAAAACCATTTATAGAACCTTGGCAGTGAATGTTGTAAAAAATGTATAAAAATTGTAAATACAAGTGAAAATAAAACCGCACCACTGCCAAGAACTTTCCCAAATAAAACAGGGTGCATTAAAAGAATATAAAATATGTATCGGCTTCCGGGAGGCGGAGCTTGTGAATGGCCGCTTCTTATTAGAGCTCCTGGACTAAAGGCACAGAATACCCCTTTTTACTGCCAATTTCTCTGATTGGGACCAGGATAGGGACCGGACAAGGGACACTCACTAAGGTCCCAGCTCTCCGGACTCCCCGGGAGTCATCAGGTGCAATCTGCACCGCTTACCCCACAACACGCGGCGCCGCTTCTTTATGGTGGCCGGAGGTCGGAGGCGGTGGAGAAGTCGCGGGAGTGAAGCCACCCTGCACATAGCGGCGCTGTTCGCCGTCAGGAGGAAAAAGCAGAGCCGGTGAGGATCTGAGGAGCCCCGGGTCGGTAGGCAGCGCCACAGCGGTGCAGGAAGATCTGCGCGGGAAGAAGAGGTGAGCCGGCGCCATTTTGGCAGAAAGGGTGCAGGTCCCCACTGCATACCGCACGCCGCTGGAGGGGAGAAGAAAGCCAAACTGCAATCACCGTCGCTGTGACAGGGAGAGAGGCACAGGTGTCACCTATAACACCCAGGTATTGGGGAGGTGAGGGACGGCTACAGGACCCGGAATATTCACCTACTCTGCAGGCGATACTTATCTGGAGACCCTTTGGAGGACATAATGAGAGTGTAGGAAAAGGAGGACAGCATTTCTGATCCCAGATAATCATAAGGCAGGCGGGGGTGTGAAGAGTGGGGAGAGGCATTCTTTCAGGATTATTAAAACCACACCTGGTATCAATTATAACCCGCTGGGATCTCTGCACAGCTGCGCTTCTGGGGCTTTGTGTTGGCTCAAACCACAGCTTTGTGTTCTCTGAAGTGTCTATGCAACATCTTCGTGAAAGGTACTTTTATCTCTTCTGGTATCATTAATGCACAGTCATGAGTGAAAGCCCACTTAGGGTGATGGCCTAGAAGATATCCATATTTACCCTCAGATGTAATTACTACGCATAACGATATCACTGACAACTTTACTAACTACCTTAGGCATCCATCTCACCATGGACAAATTTGTGGGTAAAAATGCCAAGTCTGGCAGAAGCTCCACACGTAACCAAGCAGGCGCATCACCTGTATCACAAAAAGATGATATCAATACAGAAAACTCACAGTCCATTGCAACTGCTATCATAGAACGGCTGATGCCTGAGATAGACAATCGCTTAGCAGCTTTTCAAACTTCTTTGGATACAATAGTTTCACAAGTTAACACCCAGGGTGCACGCTTAGCAGAAGTGGAACAAAGAATATCAGACCTGGAGGATTCCACCATGACCCTCAAAAACAAACTAGATGACAAAGAAAAAGTCATTTCAGATCTTCTGGACAAAGTAGATGACCTTGAAAATAGGTCTCGTCGCAATAATCTGAGACTTATAGGCCTCCCAGAGTCTGTCCCTCCCTCAGAGCTGGTAAAAATTTCATCTGAGTGGTTGCCTAAGGCTCTTGGAGTACTACCAACTTCGGGCGTAATGGCTATTGAGAGAGCACACAGGTTGGGACCACCGAGGGGAGGAGAGGGTGACAGACCACGTCCAGTCATTTTTAAAATTCTGGATTTTCAAGATAAAACTCGTATTCTGGCAGCATTTAGGAAACAACGCTCTTTGCTGTTTGAGAACCACAAACTACTTTTGTTCCAAGATTACTCGGCCGCAATGGCGGCCAAACGTAAAGCCTTCAACCCTGCTTGTAAAATTTTGGTGGATAAAAACATTCGCTTCAGCTTGCAATATCCATCGATTCTGCGATTTGTAATGGAGGGTAATAATCGTTCCTTCAGTGACCCAAGAAAGGCTTTGGAATTTCTTCAGGAGGCACCCCGGGCTCACTCTAACTCTGATATATCCTAAATAAGAAGAGCTGCTCTAATTTGTCATTATTAAGTGATGTCGTGTTTATGCTATTACTCTCTTGCCCATTGGGGGCATGCTTATCTTCTATGTTATGCTCACTCTTGAGATGAGTACATTTGTTATAGTTATAGAGTTTAATTGGGGGGGGGAGTTGAGAAAGGGGGAGTTGGGAGGGGGGGAGGGGCTCTGCTTGCGTATACCTAATTCTCAGGTTCCAGGAGGTTTCGCGCTCACTCGCTGGGATGGGTGGGGACCTCACTTACAGCTTCTGCAGGTGGGTCTAGTGGTCACCCGAAAAGGGATAGGTTAATGACAGACCAGGCAGGCACTAAAGATGCCACTATCCGCTCCTTACAATGGTGCTCATGGAATGTCAACGGACTGAATTCCCCAGTTAAAAGAAAAAAGGTTCTAAATTTTCTACAAAAACAAAGATTTCACATCATTTTCCTCCAAGAAACACATTGGATCAAGGGTAATCACCCTTCTCTACTAAGTAGGAAATATTCACTTTGTGCCGAGGCTTCATACACAAAAAAACAAAGAGGAGTAGCTATACTGATATCCAATGGCCTCAAATACGAGATACTTGACACTATAGAAGACCCTCAGGGCAGATTTCTCTTGGTTAAAATTATAATTGAGGGAATGTGTTTTAGCTTGGTCAATGTCTATGCCCCAAACACGCCTGAGATTCAGTTTCAGGTTAAACTAAAAGAGAGGTTGGCAGGATGGGACACATCAAGGGTGATCATGGGAGGCGATTTCAATGAGGTAGCAGACATCTCTATGGATAGATCTAACCCTAAAGATACTCATCGACCGTTGCAGGGGAGTGGTATTCAATCATTATTAGATTACTTTGACTTGATTGACATATGGAGATTACAACACCCCTTGGAGAGGGACTATTCTCACTATTCCCACGTGCATGATTCACACGCAAGGATTGATTGCTGGTTATTACATGAGTCGTTGGTGCCCCTAGTGACACAGTCTAATATACAAAATATTCATATTTCAGATCATGCCCCGGTCACGTTCCAATCTAAATTAACACTTCCAATACACCAGGAGAGGAGGTGGCGTTTCCCTTCTTATCTGTACCATTCGGATGATTTTCAAAAATATCTGCAAATGTCTTGGGGAGAATATAAAACTGATAATCTAATTCATTGTGACAATGCACAATTGTTTTGGATGGCTTCTAAGGCCGTGCTGAGGGGTAAAATTATCTCTTATGTTAGCCATAAAAGAAAAGATATTATGAAAAGAACAATGGAAACACAAAAATCACTCACTCAAGCCTACAAAGATTTTAAACTGAATAACTCCACACTGACAAAAGAAAAATTCTTGAGGGCAAAGGAAGAGGCGGATACTCTGGCTCATGAGATGGCCTTGTTTAACCTAGACTACCAAAAACAAAAATATTTTAAATGGGGTAACAGACCGGGGAAGGTGCTGGCGTCTCTTACAAGGCCATATAGGAAAGCAACGAAAATATATAAAATACAACATCATAATGGTCACACCTTAACTAATAACGAGGAGATAGTGGATGAGTTCCGTTCCTTTTTTGGCGAGTTATATAGGTCAGAGGGGGGAGGAGGAGGGGGGAGTGGGGAATTTCTTAAAAATCACCTTGCCCCGACGCTCACGGAGGAGGAGAGGGAAACCATTAACTCCCCTATTACACCCTCAGAAATTTTACAAACTTTGACTAGGCTTAAACTTTCCAAGGCACCAGGCCCAGACGGGTTCAGCAATGAACATTATAAAATCTTAGGAACAAACATAGCTACCCATTTGAGTGAGTTATTTAACAATATAGTTGAATCAGGTCACCTACCGGAACGGTTCAATGAGGCAGTGGTTATTGTTCTCCCAAAGCCAGGTAAAGACCATACTCAGGTTGAAGGATATAGACCTATTTCATTATTAAATTCGGATTTTAAAATTTTTACAAAAATCCTGGCAGATAGACTTCAGAAAATAATTCCAAATTTGATTTCGCCACAACAAACTGGATTTATACATGGAAAATCCATCACATACAACATTAGGACAGCTTTAAGTGCCATATCTTATAGTAGAGCTTATAAACGGATGAAAACTATTGTAGTTAGCCTTGACGCTGACAAGGCGTTCGATAGGGTAGCATGGGATTATCTATACAATCTATTATCGTTCCGAGAGTTTGGTCCATGGTTCTGTGAGGCTGTCAAATCAATCTACAGACAGCCAATGTCTAGGATGTCAGTGAACAATGTTTTATCTAGACCCTTTGAAATTCAGCGGGGAACTCGCCAGGGCTGCCCTTTGTCCCCACTCCTATTCGATATAGCACTGGATCCCCTTTTAAGAACATTACAGAACGAGGCAGCCTTTGAGGGGGTGAGGGTTGGAGCGACATCCATAAAAATCTCGGCCTTTGCGGATGATATTCTTTTATTTATAGCTAACCCAGAAAAAGCAATCCCGGCCATCATGAAAATTTTGGAGAATTTTGGCAGATGCTCTGGATTTAAAGTCAACCATGGTAAATCTGAGGCCCTGGCGGTTTTTAGATCTGGGAGGCTGGGCGACCCCTCATTTCCGTTCCACTGGTGCCAAGATTCGATCAAATACTTGGGGATACGTCTGCCTGCAGACCCCTCTAGTTTATATAGAGTTAATTACAAACCACTAATCTCCTCTGTGGTTGATCTTCTGCACTCATGGAAACACTTTACATTATCGTTTTCTGGTAGATGCCATTTGATTAAAATGGTAGTGTTTCCTAAATTGCTTTACGCCTTTCAGACGTTGCCCCTTCTCCTGACTCGATCGGATCTGAACTTATTGAACCTAAATTTTCGTAAATTCATTTGGGGGGTTGGAGGTAGATCACGTATAAGTCTTGCAAAATTGCAGGCGACAAGATCGGAGGGTGGTGTTAATTTTCCAGATTTGGGAAGATATAATTTAGCGGCTAATTTCAGATATGCAATCGATTGGATCAGGGGTGTTTCCCACTTTGCTAATGTTGAACTAGAGCAACAATTTTTCCCACATATCTTGTTACCGGCCTTGTTGCATTTAAGTGGGGAAGATCTCCCTACGGGAATACATGATCACCCATCACTATGGCTGACGTTGCAAACTTGGAAACAATGCAGGAAAATTTGTAATTTAAAGCATGATTTGTCCCCTTTCCAGTCCTTTTTGGGAAATCCGGGGTTTTTGGGGGGTTCCGCTCCTTCTTTTTATAAGCTTTTGGCTTCCCAAGGATGTAGGCAGGTAATAGACCTCATGGATCCTAACTTCTCAATATTATCCTTTGATATGGCGTCACAACGTTTCCCACTATTTAATAACAGACCATTCTTATTTCTCCAGGCGCGCAGTTTGGTGCAGAAATGTCAGTCGGGAGGGGGGAGGGAGATGGGGAGAACCAGTCTGGATGGATTTATTCGAAATGCAAATTCTAATCCGGCTTCTATAAGCAACATATATTCATTATTACGTAGAAGGTGGGTGGGGGAGGGGAAAACTACGGGAGTGGCGAGGTGGCTGAGGGACTTGCCAGGCTTAGAGGTGGGTGACCTTTTTGAGGCTACTATGTCACAGAGAAAGACCCTGCCATACAGCAGCTACACGGATATGGCACTTTTAATACTACATAGAGCCTACATAACTCCTTGCTTGCAATCTAAGATGTCCCCATCCACTGTCTATTTATGTTCTAAATGCAAGACTCGTAACACTGACATTTATCATCACCTATGGGGCTGCCCGCAAATTCTGGGACTATGGAGAGAGATACACAAAGAATTACAGAGTATATGTGAAGTTAATTTTACGCTTACTCCACAATGGGCCATTTTTAATATCTTAGACGAGTCATCTCTCAAATTGCCCAAACATGTTAAGGCAACACTTATGATTTGGGCTTCGGCGACTAGAAAGAGCATCTTACACCAGTGGTTGAGCCCTCTAGTCCCTTCACTTCCTTTTATTCGTACTAAAATCCAGTTTATATTCAGAATGGAGTGGTTGGACGCACTGACTAATAGAGAAAAACAGGCGGGTAAATTCTTTTCTACATGGGCAACTTTTATTCCCTCGCTCCCTTTAGAAACTAGGGAGAAATTGAGAGCCCATTTTGAAAATACCCAATGGTATCTATTACAGAGGATAGGTGGCAATTCACCAATTTCTTGAGACACTTCTTGGTCAGGCGCAAGCAGAATTTGGGAGTCTTTTTGTAGGGGGGGAGGGAGGGTTGTTGAGGATATATTGTTATTTAATAATGTCATATTATTGTATTGTTATTGGAATAATATGATTTGTATGATCTGTATTACTTTGAAAAATCTAATAAAAAAAAGTTTAAAAAAAAAAAAAAAAAATAAAATATGTATCAGAAAGAGGCAGAGATATGACTCATATCAACATCATAAAACCTTAGAGGGCATACAGTTCAATTTCATGATTGAGTTCCTTGGGGGCTAAAGTATCTAATGTAAAAATCCATTTGGATTCAATGCGGGACATGCTCTTAATATAATCCCCTCCCCTTGGATTTTTTGGTACCGTTTGGATGCCACAAAACGAGAAACCTTCAATTGAGCACTCATGTTTTTCTGCAAAGTGTCACGATATGGGGTGCCCTACAAATCCCTTCAAGATGTTGTCCAGGTGCTCTTTAATCCTGTCCCTAAGTTGTCTTTTTGTACGGCCCACGTACATTTTTTCACAAGGACATCTTATTATATATATAACACCCATGGAGTGACATGAGATATTTTCTTTGAGATGAAACTCCCTAGTTTTATCCATATTCCAAAATGATTCCTGCAATACTGTTGGGCGTTTCATACGTAAACAACATGGACACCTCCCACAGTATGTAAAACCGCCTTTTGTGGGGTTCAGATTGTTTTTCCTTTTTGAGACTTTATTTGTACCAAACCCCATTTTTGTGGTGGGTGCTAAAATGTTTCCAAAGTTCTTCACTTTTCAGTAGACAAATCTTGGTTTTGCTGGTAAAAGTTCTCCCACCACTTTATCTTTTTGTAAAATGGGCCAGTATTTATTAATGATCTTCGAAAATCTTCCATGACTTGCATGATATTGAGTAATCAATGGGATTCTCCCAATTTCTTATGCTAAAGAAGTCATTCCTTTATGTTCCTTGGTTCCATGGATCAGGTTGGGCCTTGGGATCGTCTTGGCTTCCTGGCTCACTTGCTCAAGGGAGGGGAGATCATACCCTCTCTCTAAAAATTGCTTCTGTAAGATTCTGGATTCTGTATCGAAATCTATATCTCTCGTACAGTTACGTCTAATACGTATAAACTGACTTTTTGGAATATTGCAGAGCCAAGCAGGAAGATGACAGCTATCCATCTGAATATAACTATTGCAATCTACCTCTTTGTGATAGCATTTCGTGTATAAGTCGTTATTTTTGACAAAAATGTTCAGGTCCAAAAAATTTACCTCCGTTTCACTAAAGGTTCCAGAAAATTCTAAACCATATGTGTTTTTATTAAGAACCCCCACAAATTCTTCCAGAAGCTGACAGGGCCCTTCCCAGATAAAAAGAACATCGTCGATATATCGATGCCACATGATCAAACCTTTACGTAACGAACCATCCTGAAAAATATAAGACTCCTCCCACTTTCCAACATACAAATTCGCGCAGCTTGGGGCAAATTTTGTCCCCATAGCTGTTCCCCAGGTTTGTAAATAAAATTGATTATTATATACAAAATAATTGTGTTGGAGGATGAACTTCATACCTTCCAAGATAAATGCCATTTGCGTTGGATTATACAGCTGGGATTTAGTTAAAAAATATTCTGCAGATTCACACCCTTTTACTTGATCGATCACTGTATAGAGGGACTTAATGTCTAAGGTACCCAATAAGGTACCCTTTCTATAGACTCTGGTGATTATTTTTCGGCAGTTACACACACCATACTGGCAGGTTTTGCCTGCTGCTGTTCCGTTAGGCACACGTGTTTAGCGCCATTGTGATCTACAGATATACTATTTGCAGTCATATTTTCAGTTGTTTCACACTTTTTTGTTAAGTATATAATTCCACATGTGCTAATTCATAGTTTTGAGGCCTTCAGTGTGAATTTACAATTTTCATAGTCATGAAAATACAGAAAAATCTTTAAATGAGAAGGTGTGTCCAAACTTTTGGTCTGTACTGTATATTAGAAATTTGTTCTAAAAAGTTTCAGAGAAATTTTGGTCAGAAGATGCAGTTGGGGATCGTTGCCGGAAACCAGATTAGTTACCGGCCGGCTCTTCTCGCTATGAGAGAGACCTATCAATCACTTCTAGCAGCTCTGGCAGAGGTCAGCCAGGGCTGATGCCGAACTATTTTTTTTCTTCTTGAGACTGGAGTATGACATTGCAGTGTTGGGCCATGTGCACACTGAGTCTTTTTGTTGAGTTTTTGTAGCAGGAACTAAGTGGAAAATCAAAGTTTTTGAGAACTTTTGAGATTCATAGGAGTATTTGGAGAGTTTCCGCTCCAAAAATTCCTTAAAAAACTGTGTGCAAAATGTTTTAGATTGTGTGCAGACAGAGGTTTCTGATGCCCTCAAAAACTTGTTTTTCAAATGGCAACCATTGCCTTAGGGAGCTTCTCATCACCTGGAGTGTTTTATAAAGTATGTATTTTTTAGAAAGCTATGTGTGTGCACAGAGCTAAAAAAAAATGCTTAAAAAAACCTTGAAAGACTTCCATTCATTTGTGTTGTAAAAGCACTTGACTATTGATATGTTGGGTGTTTTGAGCAAGTTTTTTCTCTCTTTAGGTTTTATAAAACACCTGGTACTTCTTATAATCTTCTCCAGGTGGAATCCGCTCCTAAGTAGGCCCTGTCCAAATAGAACGCCATGAAAAAAATTCCAAAAACACTTCAGGATATAAATTCTTCAAAACCACTTTAGGAAAATAAAAATTTCTTCAGAAGCTCCCAAAGGCAGAGTGTTAGGCTACTTTCACACTAGCGTCGTACGACGCACGTCGCAATGCGACGTACCGATGCATACTGTGAAAAAAAAACACAACGGGGGCAGCGGATGCAGTTTTACAACGCATCCGCTGCCCCATTGTGATGTCTGGGGAGGCGGGGGCGGAGTTCCGGCCGCGCATGCGCGGTTGGAAATGGCAGACACGACGCACAAAAAAACGTTACATGTAACTTTTTTTGTGCCGACGGTCCGCCACAACATGACGCATCCGTCGCACGACGGATGCAACATGTGGCAATCCGTCACAATGCGTCGCTAATGCAAGTGTATGGAGAAAAAACGCATCCTGCGGGCAATTTTGCAGGATGCGTTTTTTCTCCAAAACGACGCATTGCGACGTGCGTCATACGACGCTAGTGTGAAAGCACCCTTACCTGAAGTGGTTTTCACTTGAAAAATTTGTCTTTCCTGATCTTCTATAAAATCTCCCGTCTACCCTAAATTTGCCCCTTATTACTCTCGGCATGCATCACAACGTTTCTAATAAGAAACATCTCTGTGAGGCCTCATTCACACATCCGTGTTTAAATATGTATGTGAGAAAATGGCACCGGCGTCCTCTGCGTATGCTGCAAATGTTAGTTTTTACCATCAGTGTTTTTCATGGATAGATAAATAAATTGCAAAGCTTCTCCTAGTCATTGCAATGTTAATAGTAATGAGCGACCGTGCTCTGATAAGGTGTTATCAGAATATGCTCGGGTGCTAACCGGCTGTCTTCGGCGTGCTCAAAAATGTGCTTGAGTTCTAGCGGCTGCATGTCTCGTGGCTGTTCAACAGCGGCAACACATGCAAGGATTAATTAACAAACCGGCAATCCCTGCATGAACTGGCTTTTTTTTTTCTTGAATTCATGTAGAAAAGCTCAACGAGGATGACCCAGATCGGCTAGCTGAAAAGTTTCCCCCCTCCCATATACTAATGTGCCACAAACAGGAAGTTGATATCATCAACCATTCCCATTATATTTAGGTGTATCCATATAGGTGTATCCATATACATGGCCCACCCTGTAGATTGTGAGCCCCAATAGGGACAATGACGATAACGTCTGTGGAATATGATGGCGCTACAACAGTAAAGAAAATAAATGACTAGAACTATATGTAGAATATGGAATATTATTATATTAAGGACCATGGCCTCCTGGAGAACCTTCCCCCGGCTATCTGTGACAGTGTTTATTTAGGCTGCCGTCACACTACCAGTATTTGGTCAGTATTTTACATCAGTATTTGTAAGCCAAAACCAGGAGTGGGTGATAAATACAGAAGTGGTGCATATGTTTCTATTATCCTTTTCCTCTAATTGTTCCACTCCTGGTTTTGGGTTACAAATACTGATGTAAAATACTGACCAAATACTGATAGTGTGACGGCAGCCTAACACTTCATGACTTCCAGAAGCAAACTTAGATTTTTCTCCTTTATTTCTGTATGAAGTATAAGTGAAGATATTGGTGAAAGCCGTAATTTGTATATGTATTGTGAGATGATGATCAGGGATGGGTTCACAGTGTCTCGTCATTCTCAGGGTGTGTCGAGCTGGAAGGTGTGTTGGGGAGGGTTTGGGATGTCAAAACCAGAGGTTTCATTTCTCATTTCCTTCATTCTCAACATTGAGAGTCATTTTTTATAACACAGGTTTGAAAATTGATTTGATATCATAAGATTTTTTCATTAGTGCTTCTTCACACCTTGTTTTCCATGTATCTCCAGTTCTCCACTCTTTTCGGGCTTCTGTAAAGCTGACATTGCCAATATAGAAAGAGGGGGGGGGGGAATAGATAGGAAACAAGGGTGCATCAACTTTTTTTTGGTTTGAACAGTTATGTTGTGCTGACAGATTTCCTTTAATATTGGCGCAGTTGCCTGTTGAGCCATTGAAAGTCCTTGCGCCCCAGTACTGGCCGGCACTACTGAACCCTTGCGAGGTACAGCGGCGTTCACAACACCCTGAAGGCCACCAGTGGAGCTTCAATCCATTAGATATGTCAGTAGCGATCCTGGCTTCCAAGTGGTTGACTGGAGACGGACTCTTTCTTTGTCATGCTATCTGTGCACTGCAAAATTATGATCCCTTTATCCCTTTTTAACTTGTTTTTTTGCTTTTCAGTAGGAAATACAGTGTACTTGCTATGATTTCCAGTGTAAAACTGATAGGAACCCATACAGGGCAGACTCGGAGGTCACTGTTGGATCTCCGGCTTTTTTGTCAACCGATGGACACCTTGCAATTGTGTCGAATGATTCGGTTGCGGATGAAGCCACTTTGATGCCACAGTTAGAAATGATCACATCAAATATGTAAAACAGCTGGGATTGGAGTATAGTATAGGTCACACCAGCAAGTGACAGCAAGCGTGAAGTTCCTGTGCAAGCGCCACCATTGCACTGTAACAAAATGGCGCCTTACAATAAATACCTTTCTGCCATAACCTAATTGTACATCTCATGTAAGGAAGAGGTACATCTGATTACAGTTGCATGTGACCCCTGCAATAAATAATTGGCCACAGTGGTGATTTATTCACTGCTGTGGTTGATGATTGGCTGCAGCGGTCAAACTATGTCCCCACATGAAGAGGAGGATTGAAGATGGGCAGGGGAATTAATAGCAGCACACAGGTAGTTCATCAGGTGATTATATTGGATTTTTTAAAATGTTCATGCTGCTGTTTTTTTTAGAAAAAAAAAGTATAGTACCCATTTAATACATATTCATTAGAACAACGGTAAAAACTCTAGAACTGTAGTAAATTTATAAAAAATATATATATATACACACATCACTCTACGATCTATCATGTGGCCGAGGGCAGTAGCCATGGACGAGGCAGTCATCTCTTGCTCCTGGTAAGTTACATGAAGGTGGGGGTGTGCACTTGTGCTGGCTGGGTGTGTAGATTGTTCTGTGGGGGTATTATGCCCATGCAGGCAACATGTAACCGATGTTGCTGGTTTACCAGGACCAGATGTTTTACAGTTCAATGAGGGAGACCGCCATTTGAAAATAAACTCTTTACTGAACGGGAGCTTAGTAGGGAATATATACAGGAGATAGCAGAACACTATATACAATTCCGAGCATTTTCCTCAGTTTTGATCCCTTCCTCTTTATTCCCTTTACTTGTCCTCTGCGTTCCCTGTTCCTCACTACTTCACCACACCTAGCTCGACACTACAGTCTTGATTAGCAAGATCCCGCTACTCAACCGTGGTTCTGCATCTTCTCTCTCCTTAAGGGAGCTATGGTGCCATGATGGCCAGTACTTATATTCTCTAATGCCGACGCTCTGGAACTCCTGTCGAGGTCATTCTGTTCATCTCACAGAATCCTGTCAAGGCCCGTCACTTCTTGGAGTTATAAATTGAGCCTTAGGGCTCATACTCACTTGTGCGAAACTCGGATGAGTCTCGCACGGCAATACCCGGCACTCAGATCGGAGCGTGCGGCTGCATAGGAATACATGCAGCCGCACGCTCCGTTCCTGAGTGTCGGGTGCAGCGCCAGGTATTGCCATGCGAGACTCATCCGAGTTTCGCGCAAGTGAGTATGAGCCCTCACTCCCAGGATCCGTTTATGTAAAATCACTCTGTGTCTCAGTCACTTCTGCTTCGGATCTCACTATCCCTTACCTCTCAGTCTTCTCTCACTTAGGGACCCCCAGGAATAAAGCACTGTTCACATTGGACCTTAGGTCCTTTCTCTTTACACTCCAGGCTCTATTTAAATTGCCCACTTACGACCCAACGGGTGGTTGGTCACAAAACGGCGAACCTCATAAGGGAACACCGGGGACACAATTACAACGATGGGCCCTGCGATAGGGAACGGGGAAATGGGCACCTCCTGCACTCTCCTAATGATGTGCCCTAATCTTCCTGACGTCCCTATACAGGTTCTTTCAACCTGTCACCGAGCAGGATACCTTAGCCCTTGCTCGCCCTGCACCTATCCCTGGGTAAGGAACTGGCAGGTGACAGCACTGGTCCTACCGCTGCACTAATAAAACACAAACAGAAAGTTTAGACAAACAAGGTAAGCAAACAACACTTAGCTTTCTCTGCTGCGATGCAGAGTAATGCACCAGGTATGAATATTCAGCAGAGGAACCACCACACTAAGAAAACTCCTTCCACCTGCTAGGTTGATCTCCAGAAGGACCTGTATAACCAACAGTCAGCTGAAGCATCAGGTGACCTTATGAAGGATGGTGGGAGTGGTCACCACCAACATCAGCTGACCCAGTAGCAATCCAATGCAATCCAGTAACACCAGCGGCCACGGGGGGGACTGCATTAACCCCCAATGACCAGAAAGGAAAAAAGGTTTCAATCAGAGGAAAACTAGATCTGCTAGAGATCCAAACATGGGTCGTGACATGGCCACAGCTATTTTAGGAACATAGACACTGCATAGATAGGATTGATCACATATGCTTACATAGATTACCTAACAAGGTACAAAGTGACACGTAGGAAAGTGAATAAAATGTTATTTGTCTTTATTGAAACAATATTTTAAAATCACATAACGTTAAAAGACAGGAAGATGGAGAAAGTTGGACCTCCAAAAAAGTCAGGGTGTGACATGAAGAAAAAGATGGAATTTTTATATATATGCAATATATCTGTCTTTCTAAAGTATCCCTGTAGGGAAATTGCATGGACTTGCATATGGGTGGACATAGAAAAAGTCTCTTTTTTGAAAAAAAAACCTTGGCAGTCCTATATCAAACAAGGGTAATGAAGAATAAACAGCAGGATATAATGATCCCCCCCACATCAGGAAATAAGCATATTCAGAACACAACTTATGTCATAATCAAAAAGTGACCTAAAAATAGGAACAGTATCCATTCATAGGAAGTAAAGAAACATAAATGCTATGCAGTTTTTGAAACAGTCACTAGATGGCAATAGGGAGTAAAGCCTGAAGGAGTAGTGACTACTAGGGTTGAGCGACTTTCATTTTTTTAAGATCGAGTAGGGTTTTGGGAAACCCGATTTTGTCCAGAGTCGAGTCGAGTGCAGTCGGCCGATTATCGCTAAAAGTCGGGGATCGACCGAAACACGAAACCCAATGCAAGTCAATGGGGAAGCATAGTCGGCAGTGAGTGGAGGCCAGGAAAACACCTACAGTGCCCATTTTAATGCCAAAAACATCCATTCTTGTTTCTGAAGCTTGCCAATCTTAATTAACTGTATAATAATAGTTGGGCATAGGGAATTGGGGGAAAGTTGTGGGGGGAGTAGGGCTGGCTCAAGTTTTTCGTGGGCCCAGGAAATGCGGACTACGTCACGGCGGTGTTGCAGGGAAAGGTAAGTATTTAAAAGTTGCAAGTGCTGTGATCCTGAGCAAGCAGGGGGGGCCCACTCGTTCGCATTGCCACTGGCACAGGGCCCCTCAAAGTACGGCGGTGTGTTTGCATGGCGGGGGCGCCTCCCACCAGCAGCGACACTTTTGCGTACTCTGAGGGGCCCTGTGCCAGTGACGTCGCCAACGAGTATGCCCCCCCACCTGATGAAGGAACCTGCACTTTCATCTGCACCTTCCTCTTTGTCCCTGTGTAAGGTGGTATAACATGCGGGAAGGGGAACCTTACTTTCAGCAGGGACAGATTCTGGCTGTGTAGAGTACAAGGGGAATGTAGTGGTCTAGGTCAATGTACCAGCAGACTCATTTAGCAGTGGCTGGGCAATGGGCAGGATGAGGAGGAAACAGATATAGGGCCAAAGAATAAAGTAGGCTACATGCAGTTCAAAATTGGTAACAGGACTAAACAGGCGGCATTGCTTTGTTCAGTGGAGTAGCAAACCCAAGAGCAGCAGACACTGTTTCAAGGGCCTAACCACACTAGTAGGCCAAATGCAGTTTAATATCTGATAGTATAGGGCGAAAGCCAGAATGTGGAAGCTCAGCTTTGTTCAGTTGAGGACAACACCAGGGAGGGGCAGACACCTTTAGTAGGCCGGAAAAGCCTATTGCATTTTTTAAAATGGTAATTTGGAGCAGAAGGTTGAAGCTCAGCTTTATTTAGTTGAGGGCAACACCAGGGAGGGGCAGAAGCCGTTAGTAGGCCCTAACCACCATTTTTTTTTTTTTTAAAACCACTTAATGAGAGCCGGAAGGTTGAAGCTCAGCTTTATTTAGTTGAGGACAACACCAGGGAGGGGCAGAAGCCGTTAGTAGGCCCTAACCACCATTTTTTTTTTAAAACCACTTAATGAGAGCCGGAAGGTTGAAGCTCAGCTTTATTTAGTTGAGGACAACACCAGGGAGGGGCAGAAGCCGTTAGTAGGCCCTAACCACCATTTTTTTTTTTTTTAAAACCACTTAATGAGAGCCGGAAGGTTGAAGCTCAGCTTTATTTAGTTGAGGACAACACCAGGGAGGGGCAGAAGCCGTTAGTAGGCCCTAACCACCATTTTTTTTTTAAAACCACTTAATGAGAGCCGGAAGGTTGAAGCTCAGCTTTATTTAGTTGAGGACAACACCAGGGAGGGGCAGAAGCCGTTAGTAGGCCCTAACCACCATTTTTTTTTTTTAAACCACATAATGAGAGCCGGAAGGTTGAAGCTCAGCTTTATTTAGTTGAGGACAACACCAGGGAGGGGCAGAAGCCGTTAGTAGGCCCTAACCACCAATTTTTTTTTTTTTAAAACCACTTAATGAGAGCCGGAAGGTTGAAGCTCAGCTTTATTTAGTTGAGGACAACACCAGGGAGGGGCAGAAGCCGTTAGTAGGCCCTAACCACCATTTTTTTTTAAAAACCACTTAATGAGAGCCGGAAGGTTGAAGCTCAGCTTTATTTAGTTGAGGACAACACCAGGGAGGGGCAGAAGCCGTTAGTAGGCCCTAACCACCATTTTTTTTTTTAAAACCACATAATGAGAGCCGGAAGGTTGAAGCTCAGCTTTATTTAGTTGAGGACAACACCAGGGAGGGGCAGAAGCCGTTAGTAGGCCCTAACCACCATTTTTTTTTTTTTTAAAACCACTTAATGAGAGCCGGAAGGTTGAAGCTCAGCTTTATTTAGTTGAGGACAACACCAGGGAGGGGCAGAAGCCGTTAGTAGGCCCTAACCACCATTTTTTTTTTAAAACCACTTAATGAGAGCCGGAAGGTTGAAGCTCAGCTTTATTTAGTTGAGGACAACACCAGGGAGGGGCAGAAGCCGTTAGTAGGCCCTAACCACCATTTTTTTTTTTTTTAAAACCACTTAATGAGAGCCGGAAGGTTGAAGCTCAGCTTTATTTAGTTGAGGACAACACCAGGGAGGGGCAGAAGCCGTTAGTAGGCCCTAACCACCATTTTTTTTTTAAAACCACTTAATGAGAGCCGGAAGGTTGAAGCTCAGCTTTATTTAGTTGAGGACAACACCAGGGAGGGGCAGAAGCCGTTAGTAGGCCCTAACCACCATTTTTTTTTTAAAACCACTTAATGAGAGCCGGAAGGTTGAAGCTCAGCTTTATTTAGTTGAGGACAACACCAGGGAGGGGCAGAAGCCGTTAGTAGGCCCTAACCACCATTTTTTTTTTTAAAACCACATAATGAGAGCCGGAAGGTTGAAGCTCAGCTTTATTTAGTTGAGGACAACACCAGGGAGGGGCAGAAGCCGTTAGTAGGCCCTAACCACCATTTTTTTTTTTAAAACCACATAATGAGAGCCGGAAGGTTGAAGCTCAGCTTTATTTAGTTGAGGACAACACCAGGGAGGGGCAGAAGCCGTTAGTAGGCCCTAACCACCATTTTTTTTTTAAAACCACTTAATGAGAGCCGGAAGGTTGAAGCTCAGCTTTATTTAGTTGAGGACAACACCAGGGAGGGGCAGAAGCCGTTAGTAGGCCCTAACCACCATTTTTTTTTTTTTTAAAACCACTTAATGAGAGCCGGAAGGTTGAAGCTCAGCTTTATTTAGTTGAGGACAACACCAGGGAGGGGCAGAAGCCGTTAGTAGGCCCTAACCACCATTTTTTTTTTAAAACCACTTAATGAGAGCCGGAAGGTTGAAGCTCAGCTTTATTTAGTTGAGGACAACACCAGGGAGGGGCAGAAGCCGTTAGTAGGCCCTAACCACCATTTTTTTTTTAAAACCACTTAATGAGAGCCGGAAGGTTGAAGCTCAGCTTTATTTAGTTGAGGACAACACCAGGGAGGGGCAGAAGCCGTTAGTAGGCCCTAACCACCATTTTTTTTTTTTAAACCACATAATGAGAGCCGGAAGGTTGAAGCTCAGCTTTATTTAGTTGAGGACAACACCAGGGAGGGGCAGAAGCCGTTAGTAGGCCCTAACCACCAATTTTTTTTTTTTTAAAACCACTTAATGAGAGCCGGAAGGTTGAAGCTCAGCTTTATTTAGTTGAGGACAACACCAGGGAGGGGCAGAAGCCGTTAGTAGGCCCTAACCACCATTTTTTTTTAAAAACCACTTAATGAGAGCCGGAAGGTTGAAGCTCAGCTTTATTTAGTTGAGGACAACACCAGGGAGGGGCAGAAGCCGTTAGTAGGCCCTAACCACCATTTTTTTTTTTAAAACCACATAATGAGAGCCGGAAGGTTGAAGCTCAGCTTTATTTAGTTGAGGACAACACCAGGGAGGGGCAGAAGCCGTTAGTAGGCCCTAACCACCATTTTTTTTTTTTTTAAAACCACTTAATGAGAGCCGGAAGGTTGAAGCTCAGCTTTATTTAGTTGAGGACAACACCAGGGAGGGGCAGAAGCCGTTAGTAGGCCCTAACCACCATTTTTTTTTTAAAACCACTTAATGAGAGCCGGAAGGTTGAAGCTCAGCTTTATTTAGTTGAGGACAACACCAGGGAGGGGCAGAAGCCGTTAGTAGGCCCTAACCACCATTTTTTTTTTTTAAACCACATAATGAGAGCCGGAAGGTTGAAGCTCAGCTTTATTTAGTTGAGGACAACACCAGGGAGGGGCAGAAGCCGTTAGTAGGCCCTAACCACCATTTTTTTTTTTAAAACCACATAATGAGAGCCGGAAGGTTGAAGCTCAGCTTTATTTAGTTGAGGGCAACACCAGGGAGGGGCAGAAGCCGTTAGTAGGCCCTAACCAAAGTTGAAGGCCAAATGCAGTTTAATTTCTGATACTATAGGCCGAAAGCCAGAAGGTGGAAGTTCCGATTTAGACAGTGGAGGACAATTTGAATTAGGGACTGCAGACAGACTTAGTAGGCTGTCCCCTGTGGACCATGCATCCACCACATTAACCCATTGCGCCGTAATGGACACGTAATCTTCCGTGGCCATGCCTACAGGTCCATGCGTCTGTTGTCAGGTGCACCTTTGTACTCACAGATTGCCAGAGTGCATGGACAATGCGGTCTTCTACATGCTGGTGGAGGGTTGGGATGGCTTTTCTCGCAAAAGAAGTGTCGACTGGTTAGCTTGTAGCGTGGTACAGCGTAGTCCATCATGGCCTTATTAATAGTAAATAAAATATATAACTAGGCTCTATGAACTTTTAAATAGGTTCCAGGGGTACACGGGCAGCATTGGTGTGGTCAGTGGAGGAGTATTGCAAGTAGGGGCTGCAGACAGGCTATCAAAGGCCTAAAATAACAAACAGTAGGCAGTCATGGCAGTTTTACATCGGTTACATGGATACACAGGCAGGCACTCCAGGCAGCATTGTGGTCAGTGGAGGAGTATTGCAAGTAGGGGCCGCAGACAGGCTATCAAAGGCCTAAAATAACAAACAGTAGGCAGTCATGGCAGTTTTACATCGGTTACATGGATACACAGGCAGCTAGGTGGTGAGTGGAGGAGTATTTAAAGTAAGGACCGCAGACAGGCTATCAAAGGCCTAACATAACAAACAATAGGCTCATGGCAGTTTTACAGCGGTTACATGGATACACGGGCAGGCAGCTTGGTGGTGAGTGGAGGAGTATTTAAAGTATGGACCGCAGACAGGCTTCGAAGGCCTAACACAATAAAATGGGCTGGCTGTAGGCACTTTAAAATTGGTTCCAGGGGTACACGGGCAGCAGTGGTCTGGTCAGTGGAGGCCTAGTGGAAGTATGGACCGCAGACAGGCTTCGAAGGCCTAACACAATAAAATGGGCTGGCTGTAGGCACTTTAAAATTGGTTCCAGGGGTACACGGGCAGCAGTGGTCTGGTCAGTGGAGGCCTAGTGGAAGTATGGACCGCAGACAGGCTTCGAAGGCCTAACACAATAAAATGGGCTGGCTGTAGGCACTTTAAAATTGGTTCCAGGGGTACACGGGCAGCAGTGGTCTGGTCAGTGGAGGACTAGTGGAAGTATGGACCGCAGACAGGCTTCGAAGGCCTAACACAATAAAATGGGCTGGCTGTAGGCACTTTAAAATTGGTTCCAGGGGTACACGGGCAGCAGTGGTCTGGTCAGTGGAGGCCTAGTGGAAGTATGGACCGCAGACAGGCTTCGAAGGCCTAACACAATAAAATGGGCTGACTGTAGGCACTTTAAAATTGGTTCCAGGGGTACACGGGCAGCAGTGGTCTGGTCAGTGGAGGACTAGTGGAAGTATGGACCGCAGACAGGCTTCGAAGGCCTAACACAATAAAATGGGCTGGCTGTAGGCACTTTAAAATTGGTTCCAGGGGTACACGGGCAGCAGTGGTCTGGTCAGTGGAGGACTAGTGGAAGGAGGGAGCGCAGAAAGGCTTCAAAGGCCTAACATAACAAACAATAGGCTCATGGCAGTTTTACAGCGGTTACATGGATACACGGGCAGGCAGCTTGGTGGTGGTGAGTGGAGGAGTATTTAAAGTAGGGACCGCAGACAGGCTATCAAAGGCCTAACATAAAAAAACAATAGGCTCATGGCAGTTTCACAGCGGTTACATGGATACACGGGCAGGCAGCTTGGTGGTGGTGAGTGGAGGAGTATTTAAAGTAGGGACCGCAGACAGGCTATCAAAGGCCTAACATAACAAACAATAGGCTCATGGCAGTTTTACAGCGGTTACATGGATACACGGGCAGGCAGCTTGGTGCTGAGTGGAGGAGTATTTAAAGTATGGACCGCAGACAGGCTTCGAAGGCCTAACACAATAAAATGGGCTGGCTGTAGGCACTTTAAAATTGGTTCCAGGGGTACACGGGCAGCAGTGGTCTGGTCAGTGGAGGCCTAGTGGAAGGAGGGACCGCAGACAGGCTTCGAAGGCCTAACACAATAAAATGGGCTGGCTGTAGGCACTTTAAAATTGGTTCCAGGGGTACACGGGCAGCAGTGGTCTGGTCAGTGGAGGCCTAGTGGAAGTATGGACCGCAGACAGGCTTCGAAGGCCTAACACAATAAAATGGGCTGGCTGTAGGCACTTTAAAATTGGTTCCAGGGGTACACGGGCAGCAGTGGTCTGGTCAGTGGAGGACTAGTGGAAGTATGGACCGCAGACAGGCTTCGAAGGCCTAACACAATAAAATGGGCTGGCTGTAGGCACTTTAAAATTGGTTCCAGGGGTACACGGGCAGCAGTGGTCTGGTCAGTGGAGGACTAGTGGAAGTATGGACCGCAGACAGGCTTCGAAGGCCTAACACAATAAAATGGGCTGGCTGTAGGCACTTTAAAATTGGTTCCAGGGGTACACGGGCAGCAGTGGTCTGGTCAGTGGAGGCCTAGTGGAAGGAGGGACCGCAGACAGGCTTCGAAGGCCTAACACAATAAAATGGGCTGGCTGTAGGCACTTTAAAATTGGTTCCAGGGGTACACGGGCAGCAGTGGTCTGGTCAGTGGAGGACTAGTGGAAGGAGGGAGCGCAGAAAGGCTTCAAAGGCCTAAAATAACAAACAATAGGCTCATGGCAGTTTTACAGCGGTTACATGGATACACGGGCAGGCAGCTTGGTGGTCAGTGGAGGAGTAGGGACCGCAGACAGGCTATCAAAGGCCTAAAATAACAAACAATAGGCTCATGGCAGTTTTACAGCGGTTACATGGATACACGGGCAGGCAGCTTGGTGCTGAGTGGAGGAGTAGTGCAAGGAGTGTCTGTCCCAGTACTCCCAAAATATAAATAGATGTTAATGTCTCGCAAAACAACCAAAACAAAAAAAAAGATGGCATACTTAGGTACAGGGGTGGGCTCATCTGCTGTGTTTCTGACATAGTAATTTGGCAGTAACTATTTAATGGTGCCAATATAGGACACAGACACAGACTACTTTAAGTTGCATCATAGATGTCTACAAATTTGTATTGTCAGTGCCAGACATTGAATGATGTCAGCGAATAGACTAAAGATTGGTGGAGCTGTGCGACATAATTTTGCACGTAGTAGAGCCCAGTTTGAGCTGGGGTAGGGGGGAACTCTCTTGAGGCCGGCGGGACCGCCCCAGGGCCACTCATGTTACAACGGTGTGTCTGACGTTGGGTGCGCACCACCACCGCCAGAGACACTACATTGTACTATGAGGGACCCAGTAGCAATGCCGTCAACCAAAAGCGAGCACACCCACCTCTTCAGACAAACAGCAGTCTCACGGGTGCTTGCGCCAAGTCGCGATACCACGGCCCCGTGTGGGGAGTTTGGCCATTTAGGGAGGTGTAAACATGTCGTATGCTGTACAATCTGCAGCAGCAAATTAGACATTAGAAAAGTAATTCACAGGCAAGAGCTTTTCATAGGAAAGCTAGGTGTCGGCCGGGCAAGGTGGGGCAAAAGATTTTGAAATCCAGTTGTGGTTCATTTTAATGAATGTTAGATCGTCAACATTTTGGGTAGCCAGACGAGTCCTTTTTTCGGTTAATATTGACCCTGCAGCACTGAATACTCTTTCTGATAGGACACTTGCTGCCGGGCAAGCAAGCTCCTGCAATGCATATTCTGCCAATTCTGGCCAGGTGTCTAATTTGGAGGCCCAGTAATCAAATGGGAATGACGGTTGAGGGAGAACATCGATAAGGGATGAAAAATAGTTAGTAACCATACTGGACAAATGTTGTCTCCTGTCACTTTCAATTGATGCAGCAGTACCTGTCCTGTCTGCGGTCATAGCAAAATCACTCCACAACCTGGTCAGAAAACCCCTCTGTCCAACGCCACTTCTGATGTGTGCACCCCTAACACTCCTAGTCTGCTGCCCCCTGGAGCTCGTGTGAGAACGATCACGTGCGCTGTGTGCTGGGAATGCCTGAAGCAAACGGTCAACAAGAGTTGATTGTTTGGTTGCTAATATTAGTTCCAAGTTCTCATGTGGCATAATATTTTGCAATTTGCCTTTATAGCGTGGATCAAGGAGGCAGGCCAACCAGTAATCGTCATCGTTCATCATTTTCGTAATGCGTGTGTCCCTTTGTAGGATACGTAAGGCATAATCCGCCATGTGGGCCAAAGTTCCACTTGTCAAATCTCCGGTTGTGATTGGTTGAGGGGCAGTTGCAGGCAAATCTACGTCACTTGTGTCCCTCAAAAAACCAGAACCCGGCCGTGACACGCAACCAATTTCCTGTGCCCCCGTGAAAGTTTCCGCATTAAAAATATACTCATCCCCATCATCCTCCTCGTCCTCCACCTCCTCTTCGCCCGCTACCTCGTCCTGTACACTGCCCTGACCAGACAATGGCTGACTGTCATCAAGGCTTCCCTCTTCCTCTGGTGCAGACGCCTGCTCCTTTATGTGCGTCAAACTTTGCATCAGCAGACGCATTAGGGGGATGCTCATGCTTATTACGGCGTTGTCTGCACTAACCAGCCGTGTGCATTCCTCAAAACACTGAAGGACTTGACACATGTCTTGTATCTTCGACCACTGCACACCTGACAACTCCATGTCTGCCATCCTACTGCCTGCCCGTGTATCCTCCCACAAATAAATAACAGCACGCCTCTGTTCGCACAGTCTCTGAAGCATGTGCAGTGTTGAGTTCCACCTTGTTGCAACGTCTATGATTAGGCGATGCTGGGGAAGGTTCAAAGACCGCTGATAGGTCTGCATACGGCTGGCGTGTACAGGCGAACGTCGGATATGTGAGCAAAGTGCACGCACTTTGAGGAGCAGGTCGGAGAACCCAGGATAAGTTTTCAATAAGCACTGCACCACCAGGTTTAAGGTGTGAGCCAGGCAAGGAATGTGTTTCAGTTGGGAAAGGGAGATGGCAGCCATGAAATTCCTTCCGTTATCACTCACTACCTTGCCTGCCTCAAGATCTACTGTGCCCAGCCACGACTGCGTTTCTTGTTGCAAGAACTCGGACAGAACTTCCGCGGTGTGTCTGTTGTCGCCCAAACACTTCATAGCCAATACAGCCTGCTGACGCTTGGCAGTAGCTGGCCCATAATGGGACAACTGGTGTGCAACAGTGTCATCTGCCGATGGAGTGGTTGGCCGACTGCGTTCTGTGGAAGAGCTGTAGCTTCTGCAGGAGGACGAGGAGGAGGAGGAGGGGGTGCGAACGCCTACAGCCAACTGTTTCCTAGACCGTGGGCTAGGCACAACTGTCCCTAAATTGATGTCGCCTGTGGACCCTGCATCCACCACATTCACCCAGTGTGCCGTGATGGACACATAACGTCCCTGGCCATGCCTACTGGTCCATGCATCTGTAGTCAGGTGCACCTTTGTACTCACAGATTGCCTGAGTGCATGGACGATGCGCTGTTTAACATGCTGGTGCAGGGCTGGGATGGCTTTTCTGGAAAAAAAGTGTCGACTGGGTAGCTCGTATCGTGGTTCAGCGTACTCCATCAGGGCTTTGAAAGCTTCGCTTTCAACTAACCGGTAGGGCATCATCTCTAACGAGATTAGTCTAGCTATGTGGGCGTTAAAACCCTGTGTACGCGGATGCGAGGATAAGTACTTCCTTTTTCTAACCAGAGTCTCATGTAGGGTGAGCTGGACTGGAGAGCTGTAGATCGTGGAACTTTCGGGTGTGCCGGTGGACATGGCAGACTGAGAGACGGTTGGAGACGGTATTGTTTCCGCCGGTGCCCTACATGCAATATTTCCTCCTACAAAACTGGTGATTCCCTGACCCTGACTGCTTTTGGCTGGCAAAGAAACCTGCACAGATACTGCCGGTGGTGCGGAAAATGGTGGCCTTACAGTGACGGAAGGGATGTTGCGTTGCTGACTAGCTTCATTGGCCGAGGGTGCTACAACCTTGAGGGACGTTTGGTAGTTAGTCCAGGCTTGAGAATGCATGGTGGTTAAGTGTCTATGCATGCAACTAGTATTTAGACTTTTCAGATTCTGACCTCTGCTTAAGCTAGTTGAACATTTTTGACAGATGACTTTGCGCTGATCAGTTGGATGTTGTTTAAAAAAATGCCAGACTGCACTCTTCCTAGACTCTGATCCCTTTTCAGGGATTGCAGACTGAGCTTTAACCGGATGGCAACGCTGTGCTCCAACAGGTTTTGGCTTTGACACGCGTTTTGGTCCAGATACGGGCCCGGCAGATGGAACCTGTTGCGATGTTGATGCCTGCTGCGGCCCCTCCTCCACCTCCGCTTCTGAACTACTGCCGCCTGCACCCTGTTCCCCCAATGGCTGCCAATCGGGGTCAATAACTGGGTCATCTATTACCTCCTCTTCGAGCTCGTGTGCAACTTCGTCTGTGTCACTGTGTCGGTCGGTGGTATAGCGTTCGTGGCGGGGCAACATAGTCTCATCAGGGTCTGATTGTGGATCTGTACCCTGAGAGGGCAATGTGGTGGTCTGAGTCAAAGGAGCAGCATAGTACTCTGGCTGTGGCTGTGCATCAGTGCACTCCATGTCAGAATATACTTGTAATGGGCATGGCCTGTTAAATGTTTCACTTTCTAAGCCAGGGACGGTATGTGTAAAGAGCTCCATGGAGTGACCCGTTGTGTCGCCTGCTGCATCCTTCTCTCTTGTTGTAGTTTTTGCTGAGGAGGACAAGGAAGCGACTTGTCCCTGACCGTGAACATCCACAAGCGACGCGCTGCTTTTACATTTACCAGTTTCGGAAGAGGAGGCAAAAGAGCTAGAGGCTGAGTCTGCAATGTAAGCCAAAACTTGCTGTTGCTGCTCCGCCTTTAAAAGCGGTTTTCCTACTCCCAGAAAAGAGAGCGTTCGAGGCCTTGTGTAGCCTGACGACGAAACTGGCTCCACAGCTCCAGACTTAGGTGGAATATTTTTATCCCCACGACCACCTGATGCTCCACTACCACTACCATCATTACCAGCTGACAATGAACGCCCACGACGACCTCTTGCACCAGACTTCCTCATTGTTTTAAAATCTTAACCAAAGTAACTTTATTTGTTGCTATCAAACAACTTACACGGTGAGCTATAACTTCAGTATGATTTCAATATCCCTTAACAGGTTGGTGAGACCACAAGGAAAATCAGGCACAATGTTACACACTCTGTTTTCTGTGGCACAAAATCACAGAGATGACACACACGCAGGACTGTCACTCAAGCACTAATGTCAATATTAATCTCCCACCTAATTTATTTTTTTTTTTTTCTCAGGGAGACTTTAGAAACCAAATAATATTAAAAAAAAAAAAAAAAAAGGCTTTCTATGGCCCACAATTAGAGAGAGAGAGGTGGCACAACCAGGAGTCAAGACTGGCGCACAAGCTGAAAGGGCAATATTACTCTCCCACTGTTTTTTATGTTTTTTTTGTTTTTTTCAGGGAGACTTTAGAAACCAAATAATATTAAAAAAACCAAAAAAAAAAAAGGCTTTCTATGGCCCACTGAATGAGAGGGAGAGAGGTGGCACACCCAGGAGTCAAGACTGGCACACAAGCTGAAAGGGCAATATTACTCTCCCACTGTTTTTTTATGTATTTTTTGTTTTTTCAGGGAGACTTTAGAAACCCAATAATATTTAAAAAAAAAAATAAATAGGCTTTCTATGGCCCACTGAATGAGAGGGAGAGAGGTGACACACCCAGGAGTCAAGACTGGCACACAAGCTGAAAGGGCAATATTACTCTCCCACTGTTTTTTTAGGTTTTTTTTTTTTTTTCAGGGAGAATTAGAAACCAAATAATATTAAAAAAAAAAAAAAAATAGGCTTTCTATGGCCCACTGAATGAAAGGGAGAGAGGTGGCACACCCAGGAGTCAAGACTGGCACACAAGCTGAAAGGGCAATATTACTCTCCCACTGTTTTTTTATGTATTTTTTGTTTTTTCAGGGAGACTTTAGAAACCCAATAATATTTAAAAAAAAAAATAAATAGGCTTTCTATGGCCCACTGAATGAGAGGGAGAGAGGTGACACACCCAGGAGTCAAGACTGGCACACAAGCTGAAAGGGCAATATTACTCTCCCACTGTTTTTTTAGGTTTTTTTTTTTTTTTCAGGGAGACTTTAGAAACCAAATAATATTAAAAAAAAAAAAAAAAAAAAAAAAATAGGCTTGCTATAGCCCACTGAATGAGAGATAGCACACACAGCAGTGGCACACAAGCCCTGACTGAGGCCAATATTTTTCTCCCACTGATTGATGTAGTGTTTTTGTGTTGAGGTAGAATTTAGAACACAAATCACGGAAAAAATAAATAGGCTTTCTATGGCCCACTGAATGAAAGGGAGAGAGGTGGCACACCCAGGAGTCAAGACTGGCACACAAGCTGAAAGGGCAATATTACTCTCCCACTGTTTTTTTATGTATTTTTTGTTTTTTCAGGGAGACTTTAGAAACCCAATAATATTTTAAAAAAAAAAAAAGGCTTTCTATGGCCCACAATTAGAGAGAGAGAGGTGGCACAACCAGGAGTCAAGACTGGCGCACAAGCTGAAAGGGCAATATTACTCTCCCACTGTTTTTTATGTTTTTTTTGTTTTTTTCAGGGAGACTTTAGAAACCAAATAATATTAAAAAAACCAAAAAAAAAAAAGGCTTTCTATGGCCCACTGAATGAGAGGGAGAGAGGTGGCACACCCAGGAGTCAAGACTGGCACACAAGCTGAAAGGGCAATATTACTCTCCCACTGTTTTTTTATGTATTTTTTGTTTTTTTCAGGGAGACTTTAGAAACCCAATAATATTTAAAAAAAAAAATAAATAGGCTTTCTATGGCCCACTGAATGAGAGGGAGAGAGGTGGCACACCCAGGAGTCAAGACTGGCACACAAGCTGAAAGGGCAATATTACTCTCCCACTGTTTTTTTAGGTTTTTTTTGTTTTTTCAGGGAGACTTTAGAAACCCAATAATATTTAAAAAAAAAAATAAATAGGCTTTCTATGGCCCACTGAATGAAAGGGAGAGAGGTGGCACACCCAGGAGTCAAGACTGGCACACAAGCTGAAAGGGCAATATTACTCTCCCACTGTTTTTTTATGTATTTTTTGTTTTTTTCAGGGAGACTTTAGAAACCCAATAATATTTAAAAAAAAAAAAATAAATAGGCTTTCTATGGCCCACTGAATGAGAGGGAGAGAGGTGGCACACCCAGGAGTCAAGACTGGCACACAAGCTGAAAGGGCAATATTACTCTCCCACTGTTTTTTTAGGTTTTTTTTTTTTTTTCAGGGAGAATTAGAAACCAAATAATATTAAAAAAAAAAAAAATAGGCTTTCTATGGCCCACTGAATGAAAGGGAGAGAGGTGGCACACCCAGGAGTCAAGACTGGCACACAAGCTGAAAGGGCAATATTACTCTCCCACTGTTTTTTTATGTATTTTTTGTTTTTTCAGGGAGACTTTAGAAACCCAATAATATTTAAAAAAAAAAATAAATAGGCTTTCTATGGCCCACTGAATGAGAGGGAGAGAGGTGGCACACCCAGGAGTCAAGACTGGCACACAAGCTGAAAGGGCAATATTACTCTCCCACTGTTTTTTTAGGTTTTTTTTTTTTTTCAGGGAGACTTTAGAAACCAAATAATATTAAAAAAAAAAAAAAAAAAAAAAAAATAGGCTTGCTATAGCCCACTGAATGAGAGATAGCACACACAGCAGTGGCACACAAGCCCTGACTGAGGCCAATATTTTTCTCCCACTGATTGATGTAGTGTTTTTGTGTTGAGGTAGAATTTAGAACACAAATCACGGAAAAAATAAATAGGCTTTCTATGGCCCACTGAATGAAAGGGAGAGAGGTGGCACACCCAGGAGTCAAGACTGGCACACAAGCTGAAAGGGCAATATTACTCTCCCACTGTTTTTTTATGTATTTTTTGTTTTTTCAGGGAGACTTTAGAAACCCAATAATATTTAAAAAAAAAAAAAAGGCTTTCTATGGCCCACAATTAGAGAGAGAGAGGTGGCACAACCAGGAGTCAAGACTGGCGCACAAGCTGAAAGGGCAATATTACTCTCCCACTGTTTTTTATGTTTTTTTTGTTTTTTTCAGGGAGACTTTAGAAACCAAATAATATTAAAAAAACCAAAAAAAAAAAAGGCTTTCTATGGCCCACTGAATGAGAGGGAGAGAGGTGGCACACCCAGGAGTCAAGACTGGCACACAAGCTGAAAGGGCAATATTACTCTCCCACTGTTTTTTTATGTATTTTTTGTTTTTTTCAGGGAGACTTTAGAAACCCAATAATATTTAAAAAAAAAAATAAATAGGCTTTCTATGGCCCACTGAATGAGAGGGAGAGAGGTGGCACACCCAGGAGTCAAGACTGGCACACAAGCTGAAAGGGCAATATTACTCTCCCACTGTTTTTTTAGGTTTTTTTTTTTTTTCAGGGAGACTTTTGAAACCAAATAATATTAAAAAAAAAAAAAAAAAAAAAAAATATAGGCTTGCTATAGCCCACTGAATGAGAGATAGCGCACACACAGCAGTGGCACACAAGCCCTGACTGAGGCCAATATTTTTCTCCCACTGATTGATGTAGTGTTTCTGTGTTGAGGTAGATTTTAGAACACAAATCACGGAAAAAATAAATAGGCTTTCTATGGCCCACTCAGTGAGAGATGGCACACACAGGGATGGCACTGTAGCAGAAATGCCAATCTTAATCTCCCACAAAAAAAAAACAAAAAAAAAAAAAAAACTGTCCTACAATTACTATCTCCCTGCAGTAATGTAAGCCAGGTATGGCAGGCAGCAATAGGAGTGGACTGATGCACAAATTAAATAAAAAGTGTGGACAAACAAAAAAGATAGCTGTGCAGAAAGGAAGGAACAAGAGGATATGTGCTTTGAAAAAAGCAGTTGGTTTCCACAGTGGCGTACACACAGCAATACAGCTATCACGGAGCCTTCTAGGGCAGCCCAATGAGCTACAGCGCTGAGGGGAAAAAAAAAAAAAAATAGCTTCCACTGTTCCTGCACACCGAAGGTGGTGTTGGACAGTGGAAATCGCTGCAGCACAAGCGGTTTGGTGGTTAGTGGACCCTGCCTAACGCTCTCCCTGCTTCTGATGAAGCGGCAGCAACCTGTCCCTAAGCTCAGATCAGCAGCAGTAAGATGGCGGTCGGCGGGAACGCCCCTTTATAGCCCCTGTGACGCCGCAGACAGCAAGCCAATCACTGCAATGCCCTTCTCTAAGATGGTGGGGACCAGGATCTATGTCATCACGCTGCCCACACTCTGCGTTCACCTTCATTGGCTGAGAAATGGCGCTTTTCGCGTCATTGAAACGCGACTTTGGCGCGAAAGTCGCGTACCGCATGGCCGACAAGCACAGGGGTCGGATCGGGTTTCATGAGACGCCGACTTAGCCAAAAGTCGGCGACTTTTGAAAATGATCGACCCGTTTCGCTCAACCCTAGTGACTACAGCAACATCCAAATGGTTAAAGTGTAAAGTAAGCGGATCAATAAGCTGTTAGCTAGGGTTGAGCGAAACGGGTCGATCATTTTCAAAAGTCGCCGACTTTTGGCTAAGTCGGCGTCTCATGAAACCCGATCC
Organism: Ranitomeya variabilis; assembly: GCF_051348905.1. Lineage (NCBI taxonomy): Eukaryota > Metazoa > Chordata > Amphibia > Anura > Dendrobatidae > Ranitomeya > Ranitomeya variabilis. The sequence continues at coordinate 67,609,523 of NC_135239.1, read as the reverse complement.
GACCCCTGTGCTTGTCGGCCATGCGGTACGCGACTTTCGCGCCAAAGTCGCGTTTCAATGACGCGAAAAGCGCCATTTCTCAGCCAATGAAGGTGAACGCAGAGTGTGGGCAGCGTGATGACATAGATCCTGGTCCCCACCATCTTAGAGAAGGGCATTGCAGTGATTGGCTTGCTGTCTGCGGCGTCACAGGGGCTATAAAGGGGCGTTCCCGCCGACCGCCATCTTACTGCTGCTGATCTGAGCTTAGGGACAGGTTGCTGCCGCTTCATCAGAAGCAGGGAGAGCGTTAGGCAGGGTCCACTAACCACCAAACCGCTTGTGCTGCAGCGATTTCCACTGTCCAACACCACCTTCGGTGTGCAGGAACAGTGGAAGCTATTTTTTTTTTTTTTTCCCCTCAGCGCTGTAGCTCATTGGGCTGCCCTAGAAGGCTCCGTGATAGCTGTATTGCTGTGTGTACGCCACTGTGGAAACCAACTGCTTTTTTCAAAGCACATATCCTCTTGTTCCTTCCTTTCTGCACAGCTATCTTTTTTGTTTGTCCACACTTTTTATTTAATTTGTGCATCAGTCCACTCCTATTGCTGCCTGCCATACCTGGCTTACATTACTGCAGGGAGATAGTAATTGTAGGACAGTTTTTTTTTTTTTTTTGTTTTTTTTTTGTGGGAGATTAAGATTGGCATTTCTGCTACAGTGCCATCCCTGTGTGTGCCATCTCTCACTGAGTGGGCCATAGAAAGCCTATTTATTTTTTCCGTGATTTGTGTTCTAAAATCTACCTCAACACAGAAACACTACATCAATCAGTGGGAGAAAAATATTGGCCTCAGTCAGGGCTTGTGTGCCACTGCTGTGTGTGCGCTATCTCTCATTCAGTGGGCTATAGCAAGCCTATATTTTTTTTTTTTTTTTTTTTTTAATATTATTTGGTTTCAAAAGTCTCCCTGAAAAAAAAAAAAAACCTAAAAAAACAGTGGGAGAGTAATATTGCCCTTTCAGCTTGTGTGCCAGTCTTGACTCCTGGGTGTGCCACCTCTCTCCCTCTCATTCAGTGGGCCATAGAAAGCCTATTTATTTTTTTTTTTAAATATTATTGGGTTTCTAAAGTCTCCCTGAAAAAAACAAAAAATACATAAAAAAACAGTGGGAGAGTAATATTGCCCTTTCAGCTTGTGTGCCAGTCTTGACTCCTGGGTGTGCCACCTCTCTCCCTCTCATTCAGTGGGCCATAGAAAGCCTTTTTTTTTTTTGGTTTTTTTAATATTATTTGGTTTCTAAAGTCTCCCTGAAAAAAACAAAAAAAACATAAAAAACAGTGGGAGAGTAATATTGCCCTTTCAGCTTGTGCGCCAGTCTTGACTCCTGGTTGTGCCACCTCTCTCTCTCTAATTGTGGGCCATAGAAAGCCTTTTTTTTTTTTTAAAATATTATTGGGTTTCTAAAGTCTCCCTGAAAAAACAAAAAATACATAAAAAAACAGTGGGAGAGTAATATTGCCCTTTCAGCTTGTGTGCCAGTCTTGACTCCTGGGTGTGCCACCTCTCTCCCTTTCATTCAGTGGGCCATAGAAAGCCTATTTATTTTTTCCGTGATTTGTGTTCTAAATTCTACCTCAACACAAAAACACTACATCAATCAGTGGGAGAAAAATATTGGCCTCAGTCAGGGCTTGTGTGCCACTGCTGTGTGTGCTATCTCTCATTCAGTGGGCTATAGCAAGCCTATTTTTTTTTTTTTTTTTTTTTTTTTTTAATATTATTTGGTTTCTAAAGTCTCCCTGAAAAAAAAAAAAAACCTAAAAAAACAGTGGGAGAGTAATATTGCCCTTTCAGCTTGTGTGCCAGTCTTGACTCCTGGGTGTGCCACCTCTCTCCCTCTCATTCAGTGGGCCATAGAAAGCCTATTTATTTTTTTTTTTAAATATTATTGGGTTTCTAAAGTCTCCCTGAAAAAACAAAAAATACATAAAAAAACAGTGGGAGAGTAATATTGCCCTTTCAGCTTGTGTGCCAGTCTTGACTCCTGGGTGTGCCACCTCTCTCCCTTTCATTCAGTGGGCCATAGAAAGCCTATTTTTTTTTTTTTTAATATTATTTGGTTTCTAATTCTCCCTGAAAAAAAAAAAAAAACCTAAAAAAACAGTGGGAGAGTAATATTGCCCTTTCAGCTTGTGTGCCAGTCTTGACTCCTGGGTGTGCCACCTCTCTCCCTCTCATTCAGTGGGCCATAGAAAGCCTATTTATTTTTTTTTTTAAAATATTATTGGGTTTCTAAAGTCTCCCTGAAAAAAACAAAAAATACATAAAAAAACAGTGGGAGAGTAATATTGCCCTTTCAGCTTGTGTGCCAGTCTTGACTCCTGGGTGTGCCACCTCTCTCCCTCTCATTCAGTGGGCCATAGAAAGCCTTTTTTTTTTTTGGTTTTTTTAATATTATTTGGTTTCTAAAGTCTCCCTGAAAAAAACAAAAAAAACATAAAAAACAGTGGGAGAGTAATATTGCCCTTTCAGCTTGTGCGCCAGTCTTGACTCCTGGTTGTGCCACCTCTCTCTCTCTAATTGTGGGCCATAGAAAGCCTTTTTTTTTTTTTTAAATATTATTGGGTTTCTAAAGTCTCCCTGAAAAAACAAAAAATACATAAAAAAACAGTGGGAGAGTAATATTGCCCTTTCAGCTTGTGTGCCAGTCTTGACTCCTGGGTGTGCCACCTCTCTCCCTTTCATTCAGTGGGCCATAGAAAGCCTATTTATTTTTTCCGTGATTTGTGTTCTAAATTCTACCTCAACACAAAAACACTACATCAATCAGTGGGAGAAAAATATTGGCCTCAGTCAGGGCTTGTGTGCCACTGCTGTGTGTGCTATCTCTCATTCAGTGGGCTATAGCAAGCCTATTTTTTTTTTTTTTTTTTTTTTTTTAATATTATTTGGTTTCTAAAGTCTCCCTGAAAAAAAAAAAAAAACCTAAAAAAACAGTGGGAGAGTAATATTGCCCTTTCAGCTTGTGTGCCAGTCTTGACTCCTGGGTGTGTCACCTCTCTCCCTCTCATTCAGTGGGCCATAGAAAGCCTATTTATTTTTTTTTTTAAATATTATTGGGTTTCTAAAGTCTCCCTGAAAAAACAAAAAATACATAAAAAAACAGTGGGAGAGTAATATTGCCCTTTCAGCTTGTGTGCCAGTCTTGACTCCTGGGTGTGCCACCTCTCTCCCTTTCATTCAGTGGGCCATAGAAAGCCTATTTTTTTTTTTTTTTTAATATTATTTGGTTTCTAATTCTCCCTGAAAAAAAAAAAAAACCTAAAAAAACAGTGGGAGAGTAATATTGCCCTTTCAGCTTGTGTGCCAGTCTTGACTCCTGGGTGTGTCACCTCTCTCCCTCTCATTCAGTGGGCCATAGAAAGCCTATTTATTTTTTTTTTTAAATATTATTGGGTTTCTAAAGTCTCCCTGAAAAAACAAAAAATACATAAAAAAACAGTGGGAGAGTAATATTGCCCTTTCAGCTTGTGTGCCAGTCTTGACTCCTGGGTGTGCCACCTCTCTCCCTCTCATTCAGTGGGCCATAGAAAGCCTTTTTTTTTTTTGGTTTTTTTAATATTATTTGGTTTCTAAAGTCTCCCTGAAAAAAACAAAAAAAACATAAAAAACAGTGGGAGAGTAATATTGCCCTTTCAGCTTGTGCGCCAGTCTTGACTCCTGGTTGTGCCACCTCTCTCTCTCTAATTGTGGGCCATAGAAAGCCTTTTTTTTTTTTTTTTTTAATATTATTTGGTTTCTAAAGTCTCCCTGAGAAAAAAAAATAAATAAATTAGGTGGGAGATTAATATTGACATTAGTGCTTGAGTGACAGTCCTGCGTGTGTGTCATCTCTGTGATTTTGTGCCACAGAAAACAGAGTGTGTAACATTGTGCCTGATTTTCCTTGTGGTCTCACCAACCTGTTAAGGGATATTGAAATCATACTGAAGTTATAGCTCACCGTGTAAGTTGTTTGATAGCAACAAATAAAGTTACTTTGGTTAAGATTTTAAAACAATGAGGAAGTCTGGTGCAAGAGGTCGTCGTGGGCGTTCATTGTCAGCTGGTAATGATGGTAGTGGTAGTGGAGCATCAGGTGGTCGTGGGGATAAAAATATTCCACCTAAGTCTGGAGCTGTGGAGCCAGTTTCGTCGTCAGGCTACACAAGGCCTCGAACGCTCTCTTTTCTGGGAGTAGGAAAACCGCTTTTAAAGGCGGAGCAGCAACAGCAAGTTTTGGCTTACATTGCAGACTCAGCCTCTAGCTCTTTTGCCTCCTCTTCCGAAACTGGTAAATGTAAAAGCAGCGCGTCGCTTGTGGATGTTCACGGTCAGGGACAAGTCGCTTCCTTGTCCTCCTCAGCAAAAACTACAACAAGAGAGAAGGATGCAGCAGGCGACACAACGGGTCACTCCATGGAGCTCTTTACACATACCGTCCCTGGCTTAGAAAGTGAAACATTTAACAGGCCATGCCCATTACAAGTATATTCTGACATGGAGTGCACTGATGCACAGCCACAGCCAGAGTACTATGCTGCTCCTTTGACTCAGACCACCACATTGCCCTCTCAGGGTACAGATCCACAATCAGACCCTGATGAGACTATGTTGCCCCGCCACGAACGCTATACCACCGACCGACACAGTGACACAGACGAAGTTGCACACGAGCTCGAAGAGGAGGTAATAGATGACCCAGTTATTGACCCCGATTGGCAGCCATTGGGGGAACAGGGTGCAGGCGGCAGTAGTTCAGAAGCGGAGGTGGAGGAGGGGCCGCAGCAGGCATCAACATCGCAACAGGTTCCATCTGCCGGGCCCGTATCTGGACCAAAACGCGTGTCAAAGCCAAAACCTGTTGGAGCACAGCGTTGCCATCCGGTTAAAGCTCAGTCTGCAATCCCTGAAAAGGGATCAGAGTCTAGGAAGAGTGCAGTCTGGCATTTTTTTAAACAACATCCAACTGATCAGCGCAAAGTCATCTGTCAAAAATGTTCAACTAGCTTAAGCAGAGGTCAGAATCTGAAAAGTCTAAATACTAGTTGCATGCATAGACACTTAACCACCATGCATTCTCAAGCCTGGACTAACTACCAAACGTCCCTCAAGGTTGTAGCACCCTCGGCCAATGAAGCTAGTCAGCAACGCAACATCCCTTCCGTCACTGTAAGGCCACCATTTTCCGCACCACCGGCAGTATCTGTGCAGGTTTCTTTGCCAGCCAAAAGCAGTCAGGGTCAGGGAATCACCAGTTTTGTAGGAGGAAATATTGCATGTAGGGCACCGGCGGAAACAATACCGTCTCCAACCGTCTCTCAGTCTGCCATGTCCACCGGCACACCCGAAAGTTCCACGATCTACAGCTCTCCAGTCCAGCTCACCCTACATGAGACTCTGGTTAGAAAAAGGAAGTACTTATCCTCGCATCCGCGTACACAGGGTTTTAACGCCCACATAGCTAGACTAATCTCGTTAGAGATGATGCCCTACCGGTTAGTTGAAAGCGAAGCTTTCAAAGCCCTGATGGAGTACGCTGAACCACGATACGAGCTACCCAGTCGACACTTTTTTTCCAGAAAAGCCATCCCAGCCCTGCACCAGCATGTTAAACAGCGCATCGTCCATGCACTCAGGCAATCTGTGAGTACAAAGGTGCACCTGACTACAGATGCATGGACCAGTAGGCATGGCCAGGGACGTTATGTGTCCATCACGGCACACTGGGTGAATGTGGTGGATGCAGGGTCCACAGGCGACATCAATTTAGGGACAGTTGTGCCTAGCCCACGGTCTAGGAAACAGTTGGCTGTAGGCGTTCGCACCCCCTCCTCCTCCTCCTCGTCCTCCTGCAGAAGCTACAGCTCTTCCACAGAACGCAGTCGGCCAACCACTCCATCGGCAGATGACACTGTTGCACACCAGTTGTCCCATTATGGGCCAGCTACTGCCAAGCGTCAGCAGGCTGTATTGGCTATGAAGTGTTTGGGCGACAACAGACACACCGCGGAAGTTCTGTCCGAGTTCTTGCAACAAGAAACGCAGTCGTGGCTGGGCACAGTAGATCTTGAGGCAGGCAAGGTAGTGAGTGATAACGGAAGGAATTTCATGGCTGCCATCTCCCTTTCCCAACTGAAACACATTCCTTGCCTGGCTCACACCTTAAACCTGGTGGTGCAGTGCTTATTGAAAACTTATCCTGGGTTCTCCGACCTGCTCCTCAAAGTGCGTGCACTTTGCTCACATATCCGACGTTCGCCTGTACACGCCAGCCGTATGCAGACCTATCAGCGGTCTTTGAACCTTCCCCAGCATCGCCTAATCATAGACGTTGCAACAAGGTGGAACTCAACACTGCACATGCTTCAGAGACTGTGCGAACAGAGGCGTGCTGTTATTTATTTGTGGGAGGATACACGGGCAGGCAGTAGGATGGCAGACATGGAGTTGTCAGGTGTGCAGTGGTCGAAGATACAAGACATGTGTCAAGTCCTTCAGTGTTTTGAGGAATGCACACGGCTGGTTAGTGCAGACAACGCCGTAATAAGCATGAGCATCCCCCTAATGCGTCTGCTGATGCAAAGTTTGACGCACATAAAGGAGCAGGCGTCTGCACCAGAGGAAGAGGGAAGCCTTGATGACAGTCAGCCATTGTCTGGTCAGGGCAGTGTACAGGACGAGGTAGCGGGCGAAGAGGAGGTGGAGGACGAGGAGGATGATGGGGATGAGTATATTTTTAATGCGGAAACTTTCACGGGGGCACAGGAAATTGGTTGCGTGTCACGGCCGGGTTCTGGTTTTTTGAGGGACACAAGTGACGTAGATTTGCCTGCAACTGCCCCTCAACCAATCACAACCGGAGATTTGACAAGTGGAACTTTGGCCCACATGGCGGATTATGCCTTACGTATCCTACAAAGGGACACACGCATTACGAAAATGATGAACGATGACGATTACTGGTTGGCCTGCCTCCTTGATCCACGCTATAAAGGCAAATTGCAAAATATTATGCCACATGAGAACTTGGAACTAATATTAGCAACCAAACAATCAACTCTTGTTGACCGTTTGCTTCAGGCATTCCCAGCACACAGCGCACGTGATCGTTCTCACACGAGCTCCAGGGGGCAGCAGACTAGGAGTGTTAGGGGTGCACACATCAGAAGTGGCGTTGGACAGAGGGGTTTTCTGACCAGGTTGTGGAGTGATTTTGCTATGACCGCAGACAGGACAGGTACTGCTGCATCAATTGAAAGTGACAGGAGACAACATTTGTCCAGTATGGTTACTAACTATTTTTCATCCCTTATCGATGTTCTCCCTCAACCGTCATTCCCATTTGATTACTGGGCCTCCAAATTAGACACCTGGCCAGAATTGGCAGAATATGCATTGCAGGAGCTTGCTTGCCCGGCAGCAAGTGTCCTATCAGAAAGAGTATTCAGTGCTGCAGGGTCAATATTAACCGAAAAAAGGACTCGTCTGGCTACCCAAAATGTTGACGATCTAACATTCATTAAAATGAACCACAACTGGATTTCAAAATCTTTTGCCCCACCTTGCCCGGCCGACACCTAGCTTTCCTATGAAAAGCTCTTGCCTGTGAATTACTTTTCTAATGTCTAATTTGCTGCTGCAGATTGTACAGCATACGACATGTTTACACCTCCCTAAATGGCCAAACTCCCCACACGGGGCCGTGGTATCGCGACTTGGCGCAAGCACCCGTGAGACTGCTGTTTGTCTGAAGAGGTGGGTGTGCTCGCTTTTGGTTGACGGCATTGCTACTGGGTCCCTCATAGTACAATGTAGTGTCTCTGGCGGTGGTGGTGCGCACCCAACGTCAGACACACCGTTGTAACATGAGTGGCCCTGGGGCGGTCCCGCCGGCCTCAAGAGAGTTCCCCCCTACCCCAGCTCAAACTGGGCTCTACTACGTGCAAAATTATGTCGCACAGCTCCACCAATCTTTAGTCTATTCGCTGACATCATTCAATGTCTGGCACTGACAATACAAATTTGTAGACATCTATGATGCAACTTAAAGTAGTCTGTGTCTGTGTCCTATATTGGCACCATTAAATAGTTACTGCCAAATTACTATGTCAGAAACACAGCAGATGAGCCCACCCCTGTACCTAAGTATGCCATCTTTTTTTTTGTTTTGGTTGTTTTGCGAGACATTAACATCTATTTATATTTTGGGAGTACTGGGACAGACACTCCTTGCACTACTCCTCCACTCAGCACCAAGCTGCCTGCCCGTGTATCCATGTAACCGCTGTAAAACTGCCATGAGCCTATTGTTTGTTATTTTAGGCCTTTGATAGCCTGTCTGCGGTCCCTACTCCTCCACTGACCACCAAGCTGCCTGCCCGTGTATCCATGTAACCGCTGTAAAACTGCCATGAGCCTATTGTTTGTTATTTTAGGCCTTTGAAGCCTTTCTGCGCTCCCTCCTTCCACTAGTCCTCCACTGACCAGACCACTGCTGCCCGTGTACCCCTGGAACCAATTTTAAAGTGCCTACAGCCAGCCCATTTTATTGTGTTAGGCCTTCGAAGCCTGTCTGCGGTCCCTCCTTCCACTAGGCCTCCACTGACCAGACCACTGCTGCCCGTGTACCCCTGGAACCAATTTTAAAGTGCCTACAGCCAGCCCATTTTATTGTGTTAGGCCTTCGAAGCCTGTCTGCGGTCCATACTTCCACTAGTCCTCCACTGACCAGACCACTGCTGCCCGTGTACCCCTGGAACCAATTTTAAAGTGCCTACAGCCAGCCCATTTTATTGTGTTAGGCCTTCGAAGCCTGTCTGCGGTCCATACTTCCACTAGTCCTCCACTGACCAGACCACTGCTGCCCGTGTACCCCTGGAACCAATTTTAAAGTGCCTACAGCCAGCCCATTTTATTGTGTTAGGCCTTCGAAGCCTGTCTGCGGTCCATACTTCCACTAGGCCTCCACTGACCAGACCACTGCTGCCCGTGTACCCCTGGAACCAATTTTAAAGTGCCTACAGCCAGCCCATTTTATTGTGTTAGGCCTTCGAAGCCTGTCTGCGGTCCCTCCTTCCACTAGGCCTCCACTGACCAGACCACTGCTGCCCGTGTACCCCTGGAACCAATTTTAAAGTGCCTACAGCCAGCCCATTTTATTGTGTTAGGCCTTCGAAGCCTGTCTGCGGTCCATACTTTAAATACTCCTCCACTCAGCACCAAGCTGCCTGCCCGTGTATCCATGTAACCGCTGTAAAACTGCCATGAGCCTATTGTTTGTTATGTTAGGCCTTTGATAGCCTGTCTGCGGTCCCTACTTTAAATACTCCTCCACTCACCACCACCAAGCTGCCTGCCCGTGTATCCATGTAACCGCTGTGAAACTGCCATGAGCCTATTGTTTTTTTATGTTAGGCCTTTGATAGCCTGTCTGCGGTCCCTACTTTAAATACTCCTCCACTCACCACCACCAAGCTGCCTGCCCGTGTATCCATGTAACCGCTGTAAAACTGCCATGAGCCTATTGTTTGTTATGTTAGGCCTTTGAAGCCTTTCTGCGCTCCCTCCTTCCACTAGTCCTCCACTGACCAGACCACTGCTGCCCGTGTACCCCTGGAACCAATTTTAAAGTGCCTACAGCCAGCCCATTTTATTGTGTTAGGCCTTCGAAGCCTGTCTGCGGTCCATACTTCCACTAGTCCTCCACTGACCAGACCACTGCTGCCCGTGTACCCCTGGAACCAATTTTAAAGTGCCTACAGTCAGCCCATTTTATTGTGTTAGGCCTTCGAAGCCTGTCTGCGGTCCATACTTCCACTAGGCCTCCACTGACCAGACCACTGCTGCCCGTGTACCCCTGGAACCAATTTTAAAGTGCCTACAGCCAGCCCATTTTATTGTGTTAGGCCTTCGAAGCCTGTCTGCGGTCCATACTTCCACTAGTCCTCCACTGACCAGACCACTGCTGCCCGTGTACCCCTGGAACCAATTTTAAAGTGCCTACAGCCAGCCCATTTTATTGTGTTAGGCCTTCGAAGCCTGTCTGCGGTCCATACTTCCACTAGGCCTCCACTGACCAGACCACTGCTGCCCGTGTACCCCTGGAACCAATTTTAAAGTGCCTACAGCCAGCCCATTTTATTGTGTTAGGCCTTCGAAGCCTGTCTGCGGTCCATACTTCCACTAGGCCTCCACTGACCAGACCACTGCTGCCCGTGTACCCCTGGAACCAATTTTAAAGTGCCTACAGCCAGCCCATTTTATTGTGTTAGGCCTTCGAAGCCTGTCTGCGGTCCATACTTTAAATACTCCTCCACTCACCACCAAGCTGCCTGCCCGTGTATCCATGTAACCGCTGTAAAACTGCCATGAGCCTATTGTTTGTTATGTTAGGCCTTTGATAGCCTGTCTGCGGTCCTTACTTTAAATACTCCTCCACTCACCACCTAGCTGCCTGTGTATCCATGTAACCGATGTAAAACTGCCATGACTGCCTACTGTTTGTTATTTTAGGCCTTTGATAGCCTGTCTGCGGCCCCTACTTGCAATACTCCTCCACTGACCACAATGCTGCCTGGAGTGCCTGCCTGTGTATCCATGTAACCGATGTAAAACTGCCATGACTGCCTACTGTTTGTTATTTTAGGCCTTTGATAGCCTGTCTGCAGCCCCTACTTGCAATACTCCTCCACTGACCACACCAATGCTGCCCGTGTACCCCTGGAACCTATTTAAAAGTTCATAGAGCCTAGTTATATATTTTATTTACTATTAATAAGGCCATGATGGACTACGCTGTACCACGCTACAAGCTAACCAGTCGACACTTCTTTTGCGAGAAAAGCCATCCCAACCCTCCACCAGCATGTAGAAGACCGCATTGTCCATGCACTCTGGCAATCTGTGAGTACAAAGGTGCACCTGACAACAGACGCATGGACCTGTAGGCATGGCCACGGAAGATTACGTGTCCATTACGGCGCAATGGGTTAATGTGGTGGATGCATGGTCCACAGGGGACAGCCTACTAAGTCTGTCTGCAGTCCCTAATTCAAATTGTCCTCCACTGTCTAAATCGGAACTTCCACCTTCTGGCTTTCGGCCTATAGTATCAGAAATTAAACTGCATTTGGCCTTCAACTTTGGTTAGGGCCTACTAACGGCTTCTGCCCCTCCCTGGTGTTGCCCTCAACTAAATAAAGCTGAGCTTCAACCTTCCGGCTCTCATTATGTGGTTTTAAAAAAAAAAATGGTGGTTAGGGCCTACTAACGGCTTCTGCCCCTCCCTGGTGTTGTCCTCAACTAAATAAAGCTGAGCTTCAACCTTCCGGCTCTCATTATGTGGTTTAAAAAAAAAAAATGGTGGTTAGGGCCTACTAACGGCTTCTGCCCCTCCCTGGTGTTGTCCTCAACTAAATAAAGCTGAGCTTCAACCTTCCGGCTCTCATTAAGTGGTTTTAAAAAAAAAATGGTGGTTAGGGCCTACTAACGGCTTCTGCCCCTCCCTGGTGTTGTCCTCAACTAAATAAAGCTGAGCTTCAACCTTCCGGCTCTCATTAAGTGGTTTTAAAAAAAAAAAAAATGGTGGTTAGGGCCTACTAACGGCTTCTGCCCCTCCCTGGTGTTGTCCTCAACTAAATAAAGCTGAGCTTCAACCTTCCGGCTCTCATTATGTGGTTTTAAAAAAAAAAATGGTGGTTAGGGCCTACTAACGGCTTCTGCCCCTCCCTGGTGTTGTCCTCAACTAAATAAAGCTGAGCTTCAACCTTCCGGCTCTCATTAAGTGGTTTTTAAAAAAAAATGGTGGTTAGGGCCTACTAACGGCTTCTGCCCCTCCCTGGTGTTGTCCTCAACTAAATAAAGCTGAGCTTCAACCTTCCGGCTCTCATTAAGTGGTTTTAAAAAAAAAAAAATTGGTGGTTAGGGCCTACTAACGGCTTCTGCCCCTCCCTGGTGTTGTCCTCAACTAAATAAAGCTGAGCTTCAACCTTCCGGCTCTCATTATGTGGTTTAAAAAAAAAAAATGGTGGTTAGGGCCTACTAACGGCTTCTGCCCCTCCCTGGTGTTGTCCTCAACTAAATAAAGCTGAGCTTCAACCTTCCGGCTCTCATTAAGTGGTTTTAAAAAAAAAATGGTGGTTAGGGCCTACTAACGGCTTCTGCCCCTCCCTGGTGTTGTCCTCAACTAAATAAAGCTGAGCTTCAACCTTCCGGCTCTCATTAAGTGGTTTTAAAAAAAAAATGGTGGTTAGGGCCTACTAACGGCTTCTGCCCCTCCCTGGTGTTGTCCTCAACTAAATAAAGCTGAGCTTCAACCTTCCGGCTCTCATTAAGTGGTTTTAAAAAAAAAAAAAATGGTGGTTAGGGCCTACTAACGGCTTCTGCCCCTCCCTGGTGTTGTCCTCAACTAAATAAAGCTGAGCTTCAACCTTCCGGCTCTCATTAAGTGGTTTTAAAAAAAAAATGGTGGTTAGGGCCTACTAACGGCTTCTGCCCCTCCCTGGTGTTGTCCTCAACTAAATAAAGCTGAGCTTCAACCTTCCGGCTCTCATTATGTGGTTTTAAAAAAAAAAATGGTGGTTAGGGCCTACTAACGGCTTCTGCCCCTCCCTGGTGTTGTCCTCAACTAAATAAAGCTGAGCTTCAACCTTCCGGCTCTCATTATGTGGTTTTAAAAAAAAAAATGGTGGTTAGGGCCTACTAACGGCTTCTGCCCCTCCCTGGTGTTGTCCTCAACTAAATAAAGCTGAGCTTCAACCTTCCGGCTCTCATTAAGTGGTTTTAAAAAAAAAATGGTGGTTAGGGCCTACTAACGGCTTCTGCCCCTCCCTGGTGTTGTCCTCAACTAAATAAAGCTGAGCTTCAACCTTCCGGCTCTCATTAAGTGGTTTTAAAAAAAAAATGGTGGTTAGGGCCTACTAACGGCTTCTGCCCCTCCCTGGTGTTGTCCTCAACTAAATAAAGCTGAGCTTCAACCTTCCGGCTCTCATTAAGTGGTTTTAAAAAAAAAAAAAATGGTGGTTAGGGCCTACTAACGGCTTCTGCCCCTCCCTGGTGTTGTCCTCAACTAAATAAAGCTGAGCTTCAACCTTCCGGCTCTCATTAAGTGGTTTTAAAAAAAAAATGGTGGTTAGGGCCTACTAACGGCTTCTGCCCCTCCCTGGTGTTGTCCTCAACTAAATAAAGCTGAGCTTCAACCTTCCGGCTCTCATTAAGTGGTTTTAAAAAAAAAAAAAATGGTGGTTAGGGCCTACTAACGGCTTCTGCCCCTCCCTGGTGTTGTCCTCAACTAAATAAAGCTGAGCTTCAACCTTCCGGCTCTCATTATGTGGTTTTAAAAAAAAAAATGGTGGTTAGGGCCTACTAACGGCTTCTGCCCCTCCCTGGTGTTGTCCTCAACTAAATAAAGCTGAGCTTCAACCTTCCGGCTCTCATTAAGTGGTTTTTAAAAAAAAATGGTGGTTAGGGCCTACTAACGGCTTCTGCCCCTCCCTGGTGTTGTCCTCAACTAAATAAAGCTGAGCTTCAACCTTCCGGCTCTCATTAAGTGGTTTTAAAAAAAAAAAAATTGGTGGTTAGGGCCTACTAACGGCTTCTGCCCCTCCCTGGTGTTGTCCTCAACTAAATAAAGCTGAGCTTCAACCTTCCGGCTCTCATTATGTGGTTTAAAAAAAAAAAATGGTGGTTAGGGCCTACTAACGGCTTCTGCCCCTCCCTGGTGTTGTCCTCAACTAAATAAAGCTGAGCTTCAACCTTCCGGCTCTCATTAAGTGGTTTTAAAAAAAAAATGGTGGTTAGGGCCTACTAACGGCTTCTGCCCCTCCCTGGTGTTGTCCTCAACTAAATAAAGCTGAGCTTCAACCTTCCGGCTCTCATTAAGTGGTTTTAAAAAAAAAAAAAATGGTGGTTAGGGCCTACTAACGGCTTCTGCCCCTCCCTGGTGTTGTCCTCAACTAAATAAAGCTGAGCTTCAACCTTCCGGCTCTCATTAAGTGGTTTTAAAAAAAAAATGGTGGTTAGGGCCTACTAACGGCTTCTGCCCCTCCCTGGTGTTGTCCTCAACTAAATAAAGCTGAGCTTCAACCTTCCGGCTCTCATTAAGTGGTTTTAAAAAAAAAAAAAATGGTGGTTAGGGCCTACTAACGGCTTCTGCCCCTCCCTGGTGTTGCCCTCAACTAAATAAAGCTGAGCTTCAACCTTCTGCTCCAAATTACCATTTTAAAAAATGCAATAGGCTTTTCCGGCCTACTAAAGGTGTCTGCCCCTCCCTGGTGTTGTCCTCAACTGAACAAAGCTGAGCTTCCACATTCTGGCTTTCGCCCTATACTATCAGATATTAAACTGCATTTGGCCTACTAGTGTGGTTAGGCCCTTGAAACAGTGTCTGCTGCTCTTGGGTTTGCTACTCCACTGAACAAAGCAATGCCGCCTGTTTAGTCCTGTTACCAATTTTGAACTGCATGTAGCCTACTTTATTCTTTGGCCCTATATCTGTTTCCTCCTCATCCTGCCCATTGCCCAGCCACTGCTAAATGAGTCTGCTGGTACATTGACCTAGACCACTACATTCCCCTTGTACTCTACACAGCCAGAATCTGTCCCTGCTGAAAGTAAGGTTCCCCTTCCCGCATGTTATACCACCTTACACAGGGACAAAGAGGAAGGTGCAGATGAAAGTGCAGGTTCCTTCATCAGGTGGGGGGGCATACTCGTTGGCGACGTCACTGGCACAGGGCCCCTCAGAGTACGCAAAAGTGTCGCTGCTGGTGGGAGGCGCCCCCGCCATGCAAACACACCGCCGTACTTTGAGGGGCCCTGTGCCAGTGGCAATGCGAACGAGTGGGCCCCCCCTGCTTGCTCAGGATCACAGCACTTGCAACTTTTAAATACTTACCTTTCCCTGCAACACCGCCGTGACGTAGTCCGCATTTCCTGGGCCCACGAAAAACTTGAGCCAGCCCTACTCCCCCCACAACTTTCCCCCAATTCCCTATGCCCAACTATTATTATACAGTTAATTAAGATTGGCAAGCTTCAGAAACAAGAATGGATGTTTTTGGCATTAAAATGGGCACTGTAGGTGTTTTCCTGGCCTCCACTCACTGCCGACTATGCTTCCCCATTGACTTGCATTGGGTTTCGTGTTTCGGTCGATCCCCGACTTTTAGCGATAATCGGCCGACTGCACTCGACTCGACTCTGGACAAAATCGGGTTTCCCAAAACCCTACTCGATCTTAAAAAAATGAAAGTCGCTCAACCCTACTGTTAGCTATTACCTGAAAGATGAGAGGAGGAAGATGGTGCAGCATATACAGGAGAAGTGTCACATCCTGCGCTTTGCAGCTTCTTCAACAAAAGAGGGGCCCTATAGGGATACTTTAAAAACACAGGTATATTGCATATATATAAAAATTCCATCTTTTTCTTCACGTCACACCCTGACTTTTTTGGAGGTCCAACTTTCTCCATCTTCCTGTCTTTTAACGTTATGTGATTTTAAAATATTGTTTCAATAAAGACAAATAACATTTTATTCACTTTCCTACGTGTCACTTCGTACCTTGTTAGGTAACCTATGTAAGCATCAATGACTGAAGTGCTATTTAATTGCCTACACAATTTTGGATTATGGGATTAAGGATTGATCACATAGCCTGCACGTCCTGCTGTGTTATGGAAACAATGTCGACTGCAGCTGTGTATCCTCTCTTTTACCCTCTCCGACCCTGAAGAAGTTGATGTTCTTGGAAGCTCAGCAATGAGGAGGATACACAGCATACGCTACTTGCAATTAGTCCACCCAGGATCAATGTATGGAGAAGTGTCCATTCAGACAGAGGTGTCTTCATCCGCGCCGCAGAGCAGCAGCTATAGCTGGTAGTTAACGTCCTGGTTACCAACTATGGAAGAGTACATTGTAAGTGTCCAGAAATCACTTGAGGGAGGATATCATTGCGGAGAAACCACTGATTAAAAATCAGGAATGTAACAAGAAAAACAAGCAAGAGCAAACAATAACTTAGTACAATATGACCAACTGATCTACGTTAGACATGAAAACATTAACATCTTGGGGGATGCAATGCATAGCTGCCTGAAAGTTATTTCCACTAAGAAAAGTGTACAAAATGAGACTCCATTGATTCCATGGTGCGGTACATGTGAAAAGGGTTTACATACAAAATACAGATATAAATTATAATGAACAACCAATGACAGACCGGATCAGAGAGGGAGAACGCCCTACCCCCACGGGCTCACAGTCTATAAGGTAATGGGGAAGAATAAAAATCCGAACATGGATAATATTTCTAGGAAAGTAAATGGACATAAGCCTCACTAAAACAATGTCAACATTGAGGAAGAGAATGCGAAACGCGCGTCGGGGTCTACAGGTTACATCTGGACAGATTGAGCATGGGTAAGCACTTGGACATATGAATGTTCTCTGTGCAGCCTTAGCACTATATATAATCACTACTACTTAGGATGATCCATACTATTATAATACTGCATTAGCTTATGGTCTTGTACTGCTGTGCTGTTACTTACTACCCTTTTTTATTGCATGTTTGCCCCTTGTAGACAAGCAGCTGGCAGAATCCTGGACAGGTTAATAGGACCAATATGTGAGTCCAGGTTTGTTAGGAATGATTAGATGAGATGGGCAGAGCTAATCAATCTCATTATCTCACCCTACAATCCAGGAGGTGCAGCTGGTTTAAAAGGGCAACTATACTTTGGTATTTGGCTCTGTGTATGCAAGGTTGGGACCTGTGTAAGTTGCTTGGACTCTACAAGAGGCTGAGTATTGGGGCTTGTTTCCACTTGCAAGAAACACGTCCATGTCTCACATGTGGAAACCAAGCTCTGGCGCCGGTACTTGGGAGTTGAGCGTGCAGCTCCATGTGTTCCTATGCGGCCGCACGCTCCGCTCTGGAGTGCCGGCGCCAGAGCTTGGTTTCCACATGCGAGACACGGACGTGTTTCTCGCAAGTGGAAACAAGCCCTTGGACTTTGAATATTGAGCAGCTGAACTGCTCTGTTTCAAGTTTTTAACAACAGTTTCTGTGTTTGTGTCTAGGAAAACCACACCCATTTTTTAAGTCATACCCATTTACACACACCTTTTACTCAAACATATACAAGTAGGGGCGCAGTCAAACAGTTGAAAAAAAAAAAATTGGAATGAGATCAGAACAGTGCACATTCTGGCCAGCGGCTCTCCTGACCCAAGTGTGACAGCTGCATATGCAGCGCCCCAGAGTCCTGGTCGTTGCAGTAACGTCGCTCTGCCGCTAAGGGGAGTGATGTTACGTCTGATTGCACTAAAGGAGTTCACCTGATCAGGTAACACTCACACTACACTTCACACTCCGGCCACCAGGGGGAGTGGTTCTATCTAGTAGGCCACTCCTCACACTCTGGTAAAACTGGGGGTTGGACAGGAAGACGGGGAGAAGTAACTGGGAAGAGCTAGTGAGAGGACCTGTCAGGGATGGGATCCTGGCAGACTCCTAAGAATAGCACAAACCAGTGAGCAATGGGGACACAGCAAAGAAGTGATAGAACCAGAAGGAGTCGTGCTGTAAGATCGAGGCAACATCCTTCTGAGGGGCAACAGTCGGTGGCCGGAACGCCGAGCAAGTAAGAGACTACAAGTATTACTTCAAACCACGGCCGGACAGCCAATTATAGGTTGGCTGTCTCACTAAAACACCTAAGCAGACAACGGAGGCAGCTGTGGGAGAGGGGCGACTCTAGAATCCCGGAAGAACTCCAGGCCTACCCCGTCATAGGGGTGCGTCCTAGCCATATCATCTGGGGGACGGAGAGAACGAGCATCAGAGACAGACAGAAGCAGTTGTGAGGACTATCCCGGGGTGCTCAGCAGGGAAGGACTACAACACACAGGCGCTAGAAGGTAGACGCTGATTCCCACCTGTGAAGGGGACTCCTGATGTGCCTTCGGACCGGCCGGTCTCAGACAGCCCGGTTAACAGTGCCCTGGATTGGACACCTGAAGCCTTCAGTAAAGAGGTAAAGAGACTGCAACCTGGTGTCCTCGTTATTAACTGTGACCGGCACTACACCGCACCATAACATCATCTTATATCATCCACATCTATTACTATACGCCCCTCAGCAGGGTCACGGACCGGGTCTAGCCGCCGTGACAACCCCAGAGCAGAGACTCACAGGCCCGATACCGGGTACCCCTCGGCCCTGCGGCAGTGGGGGCGCTACACATATATTTCTATGCAGCTGTCTCACTTGACTGACCGGCTGGTCACATGATGCTCCATACTGTATGATGGCCACACAGTGCTCCATATTGTATAATGGCCACACATGATGCTCCATACTGTATAATGGCCACACATGATGCTCCATACTGTATAATGGCCACACATGATGCTCCATACTGTATAATGGCCACACATGATGCTCCATACTGTATAATGGCCACACAGTGCTCCATACTGTATAATGGCCACACATGATGCTCCATACTGTATAATGGCCACACAGTGCTCCATACTGTATAATGGCCACACATGATGCTCCATACTGTATAATGGCCACACAGTGCTCCATAATGTATAATGGCCACACATGATGCTCCATACTGTATAATGGCCACACATTATGCTCCATATGGTATAATGGCCACACATGATGCTCCATACTGTATAATGGCCACACATGATGCTCCATACTGTATAATGGCCACACATGATGCTACATACTGTATAATGGCCGCACAGTGCTCCATACTGCATAATGGCCACACATGATGCTCCATACTGTATAATGGCCACACATGATGCTACATACTGTATAATGGCTGCACAGTGCTCCATACTGTATAATGGCCCCACATGATGCTCCATACTGTATAATGGACACACATGATGCTCAATACTGTATAATGGCCACACAGTGCCCCATATTGTATAATGGTCCCACATGATGCTCCATACTGTATAATGGCCACACAGTGCTCCATACTGTATAATGGCCACACATAGTGCTCCATACTGTATAATGGCCACACATGATGCTCCATACTGTATAATGGCCACACAGTGCTCCATACTGTATAATGGCCACACATGATGCTCCATACTGTATAATGGCCACACATTATGCTCCATATGGTATAATGGCCACACATGATGCTCTATACTGTATAATTGCCACTATGATGCTCCATACTGTATAATGGCCACACATGATGCTACATACTGTATAATGGCCGCACAGTGCTCCATACTGTATAATGGCCACACATGATGCTCCATACTGTATAATGGCCACACATGATGCTCAATACTGTATAATGGCCACACAGTGGCCCATATTGTATAATGGCCCCACATGATGCTCCTTACTGTATAATGGCCACACAGTGCTCCATACTGTATAATGGCCACACATAGTGCTCCATACTGTATAATGGTCACACATGATGCTCAATACTGTATAATGGCCACACAGTGCCCCATATTGTATAATGGCCCCACATTGTATAATGGCCACACAGTGCTCCATACAGTATAATGGGCCCACATGATGCTGGGTACAGTATAATGGCCCCACATGATGCCGGGTACAGTAAAATGGCTCCACATGATACTGGGTACAGTATAATGGCCACACATGGTTACCCCACCCCCATCATTGCCCTCACACCCCCATCATTGCCTTCTCCATCACTACACACACACACCTACACACACACACCTTTCAACGCGCTCCCTCGCAGCAGCCGGCAGCTTCCGCTCCCACGGCGCTAAATGATGTAATCCATCCACGCCGCTGAAGCTCTGGTACGCCACAGATAAAGACCTCTCTGTGTTTCCTGTGCCAGTCAGTGTCAGAGTGAGAAGCAATATCTGCTCAGATCCGACACAGCTAGCGTGCGCTCCGTACACCTCATACACACGTGGCTTCGCTTCGTACACACACACGACTCCTCTCCGTACACCTCATACACACGCGGCTCCACTCCGCACACCTCGTACACACACACGACTCCGCTCCATACACCTTGCACACGCGGCTCCGCTCTGTACACCTCGTACACATGCGGCTCCGCTCCATACACCTCGTACACACACGGCTCCGCTCCGTACACCTCGTACACACACGACCCTGCTACATCCACACTGTAAACCCCTCTTGACCCCACACATGAACTTACCCTCATCCAGCACCATGACAACCAGCAGAGTCCTGCATGCATACACGGAGGCCCCGATCATGTGGCCCTTGACTCTTCCCCTCCTGTGACCTCATCACAGGTCCTGTGTGCACAGAGCAGCCATATATGTGGTGTGCTGCTCTGCGGGTGGAGGGATGAAGCTGAGGATGACATTGAAGTGCATGAGGTTGGGAGGTGTGCATAAGTACCGGATTGCAGCTCTGAATCTCCCCGGTTCGGGAAACAGGCTGATTTTTTAACAAGCGGTTCCATCGAACCGGGGAGAACCGGCCGAATCCTACCCCTGCTTGGGAGGACCAGAGATTATGTGTGGGAAGATATTGGGAGAAAAGTTTGCAGATACAGCTCTGGCAAATAATTAAGAGGCAGCAGTGACCTGGTCCGTGGCCCTGGGCATACAATAAAAGGGGAATAAAGGGGAAATAAAGTTTATGGGATAAATGTTCGCGATGCCACCTGTGGTACTCAGCAAATGTGAGATGTTAGCCGATGCTGCTTGGAGAGACTACTGGGGCTGATGGTGATGCAGCAGAGTTGGTACAGCTCTCCACAGGGAGAGCTTTAGTCCCAGGGCACTTAGATGAAATTGTGAGATGATGGATGTTGTAGTAGCAGCTGTGGTGCAGGGTGGATGGCGCAGTAAATAAATGTGAGGACACAGCAAGGAGCAGTTTCCAGCTTTACTTACAGTTCTCCAGTGCACAAATGCCAGTCAGAGGCTGTGTTCTCCAGGTGAGTGGTCCAGCAAATTACCAGGTAGTTTGGGATGCCTCCATTAGCTAGCTGAGTCCTTTCTCCACTAGTTTGAGGGCTGGTCCCTCACTGTGACCTGGTCCCTCCACTTCTGGATACGAGCCCCACGGGTGGATTGCTCACTACCCATGCCTCTAGGACCCCTTCTGTCCTACCGGGAGCTTCCTTATGTTTATCTCTCTCTGTTCCTTCTTTAGTTCCGTTCTGCAATGTCTTTTTCTTTTGGTCTCCTCAGGACCAACTGTTGTCACACGTCTGCTCTGTTCTCCTTCTCCCTGCAGACTCACTGTCTGCTTTTAGACTGTTCTAACTCACTAGTAAGCTTTTCCCCTTTTCCTACATTCCCCACCCACTATCCAACACCCTTTCCTTTCCAGCCTGAGATGAGACATTCCTCCCTTAGGGTACATCCAGGTGCCCTGACTGAACTGGTGTGTGTTGGGTGCAAATGTTAGAGTCCTGGGTGGTGTCTCCTCCTTACCTGAGAGTGGGGCACAACACCTCTGGGTGAGGTGCAGTACCTCTGTGGTGACCGAACCCTCAGGGGTGCCACAAATGCTTTGCTTGCAGACCTCAAATAATGCAAAAAAAACAAGTTCATAATCATTTAGAAACAACAATACTAATGTTTTAACTCAAGAAGAGTTCAGAAATTAATATTTTGTGGAATAACCATGATTTTTAATCACAGCTTTTATGCGTCTTGGCATGCTTTCCACCAGTCTTTCACACTGCTTTTGGGTGACCTTATGCCACTGCTGGTACAAAAATTTAAATTAAAATTTTGTTTGATGGCTTGTGACTATCCATCTTCCTCTTGATTACATTCCAGAGGTTTTCAATGGGGTTCAGGTCTGGAGATTGGGCTGGCCATGACAGGGATTTGATGTGGTGGTGCTTCATTCACACCTTCATTGACCTAGCTGTGTGGCATGGCACATTGTTCTGCTGGAAAAAACAGTCCTCAGAGTTGAGGAACATTGCCTGAGCAGAAGGAATCAACTGTTTTTTTTCCAGGATAACCTTGTATGCAGCTTGATTTATACGTCCTTCACAAAGATTAACTGCCCAATTCCAGCCTTGCTGAAGCATCCTCAGATCATCACCAATCCTCCACAAATTTCACAGTGGGTGCAAGACACTGTGGCTTGTATGCCTCTCCAGGTCTCAGTCTAACCATTAGACAACCAGCTGTTGGGCAAAGCTGAAAATTAGACTCATCAGAGAAGATTACCTTACTCCAGTCCTCTATGGTCCAATCCTTATGGTCTTTGGCAAACTTCAGCCTGGCTCTCCTTTGCTCCTCATTGATGAAAGGCTTTTTTCTAGCTTTACATGACTTGAGTCCTGCCTCTAGGAGCCTGTTACAAACTGTTCTTGCCGTGCACTTCACCCCAGCTGCCATTTGCCATTCCTTTTGTAGGTCATTTGATGTCATCCTGCGGTTGCTGAGTGACATTCGAATAAGATGACGTCATCCCGGTCAGTGGAGAGTCGTTTTCGCCCTCTGCCGGTCTGTAGCTTTGTTGTCCCCGATGTCTGCTGCTTGACCTTGTATTGGATTGCCATCTTAGAAATTTTAAGGATGAAGGCAACATGACGCTCACTGTGTCCCTCCGCTAGTAAAGCCAGAATTGAGCCCTTCTTTTCCTCACTCAAGACTTTTCTTTTCAACTCCTTTGGCATGGTTAAAAGTTATTTTTTTCATTCCTATTACTTTTAGGATATTACTAGCACTTGTTTTGCCATCCAGCTTGTCCTATTACAAGAGTGTTTTTTATACTTTCCTTCATTAAATAAGATTTGGTTCAGGTGATCACCTAATCAGAAGCACATTAAGTAGAATGAGGTGTACTCTGGTTGGAATTCAACTGACACTGGAATGGAATGGCTGTCAGACATGCAGAGAAGCTGATTTTTCTAAAACTGTGCAGTGGTCTCTTAATTTTTGCCAGAGCTGTATATGTAGTAGACAGATATGGATGACTTTGTGTCAGGCTTAGTAGTTTAAACTGGATTTGTTGGGGAATTGGAAGCCAATGAAGGGATCTGTAGAGAAGCGGAAGAATGTCGAGAAGAGAAAGATCACCCAAGAAGAACAATAGAGTATGTTTGAGATACCACAAACAAGGACACTCAAGGTACATTTACACTGCATGTTTAGTACAAGCATTGTTAGCATAGCTATTTTCCATATATTTGTACAGTGTAAATAGACTGCATAATGCTGTAGCATCAGGCAAAATTATCTTCTGGCTGGCTTAAAAGATTACCTATTTTTGACAGCACATCATCTTGCGTAGGGATCAGTGAACCCGAAAAGATGGTAGAAAATTGAAAGCTTTCAAGACTACTCAGGTTTCTTCATCAGGCATAAAATAAGACAAAATATGAAAAAAAAAATATTTTTCCTGTATATGTATGAGCAGTGTGCCGAAAAATTAATTCTACTCTACTGCTGTGTCTGTACGAGTTGTGGACTTGCCTAAACAAATACTGTGCCTTTAAACCTCTGTGTTTACTCTGCACCCTTGCCTGTGGGAGTACTATTCCAAAAAGCCTTTGTGTCAGGACTCTGAACATTTTTTACCTTTTGTGCATTACTGCCCTTTTCCAACATGGCGTCTTTGGTCTCATGTGCACTTGTCTTTCTGCTATAAAACTCCACCCCAGCCTTCAGTCTGTGCTAGATTACTCTGCTTTGCATCCAGCTCCTGATTACTCCCTGGCCTTGCACCTGCACCTGCTCCTGTGAACCTGTGTTGGAGATCCTGCCACTCTGCTCTGAGTTCCTGCTGCATACACCAGTGTTCAGTAATCCTCCTTCATCTGCTGCTCGTGTTACTTCCATCTGCATTTGCTGGACATGTAAGCTGTTTCTGCTCTGCAAAACCTGAGACTATTGACCAGGCCTCCCTGGTTGAGCTAAGATATGATTTGAACTGCCTAATAGCATATCTATCTGTGTCTGGACTAAGTCAAGGATCTATTCGTGTCAAGTTTCCTCAAGAATAACTGTGCTTCATAGACTTTCTGTTTGTTTGCATCTACCTCTGAAGTTTCCTATAGACTGCTAAGCTGCGTTTATTATTTGCACCAAGTGTTGTGGACTTGAGTTTCTCTCTGCACCTGTTTGAATCACCGTGTGATAATATAAACTTTACCACTTATAAAACTGTCCTGTTGTCTTGTTCCACGCAAAGAGTCTCCTGAATTATCCTCTATAATTATTACACTTTGTGTACTGTGCTGCCCTGTCTGTATGAGTAGTGTGCTAAAGCATAATTATATTCTACAACCGTCTATTTGGACTAGTGTGCCTAAAAAATAACTACTCTGCTGCTGTGTCTGTGCAGTTTGTGGGCTTAAAAAATAATTTTACTCTGCCGCTTGTGTCTGTACAAGTTGTGGCTGGGCCTAAAAATGGTTATACTCTGCACTTGTATCTGTGGTAGTACTGTGTGAAAAAACAAAATGTTGTACTCTGCATCTTTGTCTGTGGCAATAATAGGGTGCGCCTAGCGTTAGGGATATGGAAGGAGCTCCTGGCCAGGGTATTCTGACAACAGAGTTGTGACACACACATTCCGACACTACAATTGTTGCAGAGCAGGTCAGCACCTCTAATGCCTAAAGGGGCAAGCTGTCACAAGTAGGTCATGTCCTCCTGGGAGATCTGGCGTTAGAAGATCAATATGTATTGTGAATTGCAGATCTTCCATTTAGCCCATGCTGTTTTTTGTGTTATATTAAATGGATTTTATTTCCTTTGGTGCTGAACAGGTTAATAACCATTTCTAAGCTAGTTAGAAACTTACAGCTGTTCCTGACCTGGTCATTTCCTCTTCCTATAAAATCTGATCAGACCTTCTCTTCCTTGACCGTGAAATCTTTGTTTCTTAGCTCCTTGGAGATCTGTGCTTAATTGGAGATCGTTGTTGCTAATGGAAATTGTTGCGTGCCGTTTTTGCGTGTATGCTTTCCTCATTGTGCGATTTCCATTTGGTTGGTACATTCCTATCCTTCCCTATATACCTCTACTTTTGGTGAATGTTTTGTATGTTTGCTGCTTTTTGTTATTCCTGTCTATCCCAGGCCTCTTGGGGGAGCGGGCAACTTACTGAATAACAGGAGAACAGTAAGGCTGATGGCCAAAAGTTTCTCACCTTTAGGGGTACCATTAGATGTACCCCCAGATCGACGTGACACACTCGTAACAACATGTTGCACCGGCTCCTGGCACGCCTAAAAAAATCCCTTAACATTTAGCCAAGTCCTAGTGGTAACTGTTATGATCTGGTGGCCTAAGAGCAGCATGAGACGTACTCTGGAGAAGGTGGTACCTGTACTGACCGCAGACCCTGAACTTAACACCGCAACTAGAAGTAGCCGTGGAATGTACCTAGCGCTCCCTAGACATCTCGACACAGCCGGAGGACTAATTACCCCTAGAGATAGAAAAGGGAAAACTATCTTGCCTCAGAGAAAATCCCCAAAGGATAGACAGCCCCCCACAAATATTGACTGTGAGAGGAGAGGGAAAAACATACACAGACTGAAATCAGAATTTAGCAAAGGAGGCCACTTCTAGCTAAATAGAAAGGATAGGACAGAGTACTATGCGGTCAGTATTAAAACACTAGAAAATATCCACCACAGAAAATACAAAATCTCCACAGCTAACTAAAGATATGGAGGGTATATCTGCATCTCCAGAGATACCAGCTTGGCTAAACAAATCCTTATACAGACCAATCTGGACAAGACAAAAACATGGAAAAGAACTGAACAATAAAGGTACCTTCACACGAAACGACTTAGTAATGATATCGCTAGCGATCCGTGACGTTGCAGCGTCCTCGCTAGCGATATCGTTTAGTTTGACACGCAGCAGCGATCAGGATCCTGCTGTGATGTCGCTGGTCGCTGAATAAAGTCCAGAACTTTATTTGGTTGTCCGCCGTGTATCGTTGTGTTTGAAAGCAAAAGCAACGATACCAGCGATGTTTTACACTGGTAACCAGTGTAAACATCGGGTTACCAAGCGCAGGGCCGCGCTTAGTAACCCGATGTTTACCCTGGTTACCAGCGTAAAAGTAAAAAAACCAAACAGTACATACTCACCTGCACGTCCCCCAGCGTCTGCTTCCTGACACTTACTGAGCGCCGGCCCTAAAGTGAAAGTGAAAGCACAGCGGTGACGTCACCGCTGTGCTGTTAGGGCCGGAGCTCAGTCAGTGTCAGGAAGCAGACGCCGGGGGACGCGCAGGCGAGTATGTACTGTTTGTTTTTTTTACTTTTACGCTGGTAACCAGGGTAAACATCGGGTTACTAAGCGCGGCCCTGCGCTTGGTAACCCGATGTTTACCCTGGTTACCCGGGGACCTCGGCATCGTTGGTCGCTGGAGAGCGGTCTGTGTGACAGCTCCCCAGCGATCAAACAGCGACGCTGCAGCGATCGGCATCGTTGTCGCTATCGCTGCAGCGTCGCTTCGTGTGAAGGTACCTTTAGGCCACAGCATGTGGACAGCAAAAATCAAGGCCAGAACTTATCTTTGTTGAAATGAACTGCAAAGCAGAAGAGACCAGGCAGGGATGTGAATCCTCCAGGAACAATGGACAACTGGCACTGACTAAAGGGTGAAGCAAGACTAAATAGCCCAGTCAAAATTGCAAAAAGTGAACACACCTGATAAATGCTGCGATTCAGAGACAGCAGCACTACCACTTACAACCACCGGAGGGAGCCCAAGAGCAGAATTCACAACAGGTAACAGAATTGTGGAACAACTAGGGGATAATATATTCCCAAGAGATCGTCCCCTCCTAGCTAAATATCTGCAGCCACCTGAAATGATTTTACTCAAAATATCATCTTGACAAGCAATAGAGAGATTTCTTTGGAAAATATTTCTTATTTGCCAAAACTGCAGACTAAAAGGAGTAGAAAAGGTGACAGATGCAACTAAATCACTTGTCGCTTCTGGACTCCAGAGGATAATAAATGGGGTTCTTAATTTTGAAGACAACATCACTGTCATAAATACCATCCACTCCATGACTCTCTGCCTGCAACTGCTGACAGCAAATTTCTGGATATATTTTAGGTCCACATAGTCATTAATAAAGAGGTTAAAAAGAAATGGTCCTAGTACAGATACTTGTGGTCCCCCACAGCTTACTATATCCCATTTAGAGAACATATAATTTACGACGAGTATTTGTTTCCTGTAATTACTAATTAAGCCAATTCAATATAGTTTCCCCTAGTCTCTGCTTCTGTAGCTTCAGTATAAGGGTATGTTCCCACCGTTATTAAATGCTGTGGGTTGGACGCTGCGTACATCCGCAGCGTCCATCCCGCTGCGGCCAGATGTTACAGCATAGTGGATGGGATTTGAAGAAATCCACTCTCCACTGTGCGTGCAGGGATGCCACCGGCTTCCCTGCGAAGACGGACATGCGGCGTGTCTTTCGAGACCGCAGCATGTCAATTTATCTTGCGGAGACGCTCAGTGTCCGCAAGATAAATTTCCCTTACAATGTATGGTGACCACTCTCTGCTCATTCTCCTCGATCTTTCTGCAGCTTTCGACACTGTTGACCACCCTCTCCTACTCTCTAGGCTCCAGTCACTAGGCATTAAGGACACTGCTCTCTCCTGGTTCTCTTCCTATCTTTCTGAACGCTCCTTCAGTGTTCTGTTCTCCGGCTCCACTTCATCTCCTCTTCCTCTCACTGTCGGGGTACCTCAGGGCTCAGTCCTTGGCCCCCTTCTCTTCTCCCTCTACACGGCCCCAATTGGACAGACCATCAGCAGATTTGGCTTTCAGTACCATCTTTATGCTGATGACACACAACTATACACATCAGCCCCTGACCTTACCCCCGCTGTACTACAGAACGCCACTGACTGTCTGTCTGCAGTCTCTAACATCACGTCCGCTCTCTATCTGAAGCTCAACCTCTCCAAAACTGAACTTCTTCTGCTCCCGCCTTCTACTAACCTCCCTAAATCTGACATTTCCCTCTCCGTGGGTGGCACCATAATAACACCCCGGCAGCAGGCACGCTGTCTGGGTGTCATGTTTGACCGATCTCTCCTTCACCTCCCACATACAATCTATTGCCCGCTCGTGCCGCTTACACCTAAAGAACATCTCTAGAATCCGCCCTTTTCTCACCATGGAGACAACAAAAACTCTCACTGTCGCCCTAATCCACTCCCGTCTGGACTACTGTAACTCTCTTTTAATTGGCCTCCCCCTCACGCGACTTTCCCCTCTCCAGTCTATCCTTAATGCAGCAGCCAGGGTCGTCCATCTGGCTAATCGTTACTCGGACGTGTCCGCTCTTCGCCAGTCATTACACTGGCTGCCCATTCATTACAGGATACAATTCAAAGTACTTGTTCTCACCCACAAAGCTCTCCACAGTGCGGCACCCCCTTACATCTCCTCCCTCATTTCTGTCTATCGGCCTAACCGACCTCTGCGCTCTGCAAACGACTTTCGACTAACCTCTGCACTAATCCGTACCTCCCACTCCCGACTCCAAGACTTCTCCCGTGCTGCGCCAATCCTCTGGAATGCTCTACCCCAAGATATTAGGACCATCCACAACTTGCATAGCTTTAGGCGCTCACTCAAAACTCATTTGTTCAGAGCGGCCTATCGCGTTCCCTAATCAGTCATTTTATGTTTGTGTGTGTGTGTGTGTGTGTAGCCCATTCACTAGCTCATCTACCCCCCACCCCCTGAAGATGGCTGGACCATCATTGTAAATACATCATTGTAAATACACACCTGTACTTTGTATCTCCCCACCTCATTGTAGATTGTAAGCTCTCACGAGCAGGGTCATCTTATTTTGCTTTATTGCTGTATTGTTAACATTGTTACCTATGACTGTTGTGTTTGAAACTGTTAAACTGTAAAGCGCTGCGGAATATGTTGGCGCTATATAAATAAAGATTATTATTATTATTGTGTGCGGTGATTCCGCAGTTCAATGAACACATGCGGAATCACCAGCGTTCTAAAGCCGGCAGCGTTTTGGACAGAACAGACATGTGCTGCATGCAAAGTGCTGCCGGTTTCTGACCGTGGGAACATACCCTTAGGCTGCTATGTGGAACAGTATCAAATGCCTTGGCAAAGTCCAGATAAATCACATCAGCTAAATTACCAACATCCAGATTTGCACTCACCTCCTCATAGAAACACTACATGCTGTGCTTTTGCATCCTGCTACCTCTTTTGCTGTGCAACTGGGGCAGCGTAACCACCACCTTTTCCTTCCAACTGCCCACATCACTCAGATGACCATGTGGGGTCTAGGACCTCATCATCCCCCATTGTATCATCACACCTCTCCAGTCTATCCTTAACTCTGCTGCCCTACTAATCCACTTCTGTCCTCGCTACTCCTCTGCTCCTGTCCTCTCCTCTGCATATTCCTTCATTGTCCCCCAATTCCACAGCATATCCACTTCAAGCTACTAACATTGACTTACAAAGTCACCATAATCTGTCTCCCCTGTATATCTCTGAACTAATCTTTCACAATGTAATCTCTGGTCCTACCAATACCGCCTTCTCTCCTCCACAATCGTACGTTCCTCATCCTAACGCCTGCAACACTTCTCTATCCCCATCCTCTATAATTCTACATCTCCTACAGTTGGAACGGTCAAGCGGAATTTGAAAACCCATGTCTTCAGAACAGCTTACAGCCTGCAATAACCCCACTGCCACCTCACCAACTTGAGCTGTTGCAACCCCCGGTCCTACTGTCTCCTTCCCCATTATCCTGTAGAATATAAGGCTGCAAGGGTAGGGTCATCTCCCTTCTGTACCAGTCTGTCATTATTAGTTTGTTCATTGTAATTTCTATTTGTGTTTTGTATGTAACCTCTCCTCATGTACTTCGACATAGAATCAATAGTTCTGTAAAAATAAATAATAATAATAATCCCATACATGATGTTCCACCTAGTCCTCACCCCTGAACTCCTTGCCACTGTACACACAGCAGAAAGCTGCAGCAGTTGGCACCTGTGTTTCGTCATCTGCATCATCAGAGATGTGCTGCGTTGGTCCTCTTACCCCGCCCATGTACTCATCCTCAAACAGAACAAGTGGTTGGGCATCATTACACTCAATCTCTTCCACTTTTGAGCAGGTCCAAGTGGATGACCAACAGAACCAGAAGTGACTGCTTGCCTGATTTGCAAGGGGGTGAGGTGCAAAATCTGCGCTTTCAGCAGGAGCCCGGGGGAATGACAAACCTAAGGGACTGAGGGCACTCTCAGCCAGCCAATCTAAAACCACCTCTACTTGTTCTGGCCTCACCATTCATCCAGCGCTAATCGTGTTTACAAAATTACACGGAACGTCCTGTCGCCTGCTTGCTGTAGAGGAAGGAGTTTCATTTGGGCATGTAGCAGACACTGATCGACCATGGCCTCTCTCTCCCTGCAGCAGCTATACCACCAGCAGCAGCATCACAACAACATCCCCCATTTGATGCTCTTCTCATTGTTTTCAACCCAAAAATGTGTATTACATGACCTGTATACAGAGAGTGTGTGACCAGCAGATCATTACACCGCCTGTTTTCAGAGTACCCCCCAAAAAATGAATAAAAAACAAAAACAGTGTTGGCTGCCTCCTCCTCCTCCTATTTCACCTACACCGCCACTCCACCTTTTTCTCCTACTCCACATCCTGCCCCACTTGCATTCTGCCTCCTGGTTCAAGATTATTATTTTATTTATTTTTTTAAGTAATTTTCCTACCCACATTTGTCTGCAGGGCAATCGTCCTGCTCTTACCCCCACTTAGCTTCCTTTCGTAGCCCCCTAGCCCTTACTATGACCATTAACTCCCGTCATGGATCTGGTAATAGAAGGAAAGAGAAAATAGTGACAGCACAGAAGAAGATGCCTCTGGTTGGTTACTTAACCCAAAATATGCCTATTTGGTTGCAGAGATAAGGAAATCATATGTAGTAAACATTTAATAAATTGTTACATAAATTATAGGCTAATAACCCCGCTTATCAGTCCCACAGAAGTACAGTAAATCTCTAGTGCAGGCAAAAACATGAATTTATTTTGCTAGTAGTCGTGCATGAGCCAATGCTTCTGCACCCTACAGGAAAATCGTGTCCCAGTCTCAGAGTGCTGCTATGTTGGGGGTGCATCACATTCACTTGTGGCCCATAGGCCTACACTGGATCCAGGTTTCCATCTTCCAGAACCTTTGCAACGCACAATCCAGAGGACACCGAATATTTTATAACAGTCAAGCTTTTACTGAGATCTTTACGATCATTACAATGAAGCATGTAGGATAGGTCACAACAGGTTACAATCTTTCCCTCAGGTACCGGACATAATTTCAGCCCTAGTTCTAAGTCAGGGTGCAGCATTCCTCTTGCTATCTGCTCTAGCGCTAGGAATTCTTCTCCCCAGAAAGCAGTGCACACGGATTCCATCACCTCCCTCCTCTGAGACTCTGAGTCCATCTTTCCCTGCATCACCGCAGGCTTAGTGCGCCCAAAGGCCTGGACATCCATCTTGAAGTCCCAGGGTGGACAGTTGGATTCGCCCAGAAGGGTTCTATGGCAATCCACTGCACAGAGTAACAGGCTCATGTTGGCCCTAGCAGCCCACTGCATATGACCACTGCTATCACTTCATACTCTTTCTAACTGACTCACTTCACTTCATGTTCTTGACACTTACCTTCAGTTCTCCTTCCCAATCTTGGCCGGCCATTATAGTTAACCCTGTCTAGGCTACTATGTCTTCCCCCAGGGAGACAACTATTAACTACAATGCAGGACAGCTACAATACAGTGCAACATAAAGTATGTTCTCACACACTTAGCCAATTAGGGATGTCAGAGGATGGAACGTTATCCTCAACACCCTTACATTAGAACCATCCAGCATATAGCCAATGAAAAAGCTTAGTTCTTGTACTCATCACTATGCCAGTATATCTGTTATTATTATTATTTATTTATATAGCACTATTGATTCCATGGTGCGCTACATGAGAAGGGGTTACATCAAAATACAAATATCACTTACAGTAAGCAAACTAACAATTACAGACTGATACAGAGGGGTGAGGACCCTGCCTTTGTGGGCTTACATTCTACAGGATGGTGGGAAGGAGACAATAGGTTGAGGGTTGCAGGAGCTCCGGTGTTGGTGAGGCGGTAGCTTCGGTAGTGGTGAGGAGGCAGCAGGGTCAGTGCAGGCTGTAGGCTTTCCTGAAGAGGTGGGTTCTGTTACATGGTTGGTCAT
Organism: Ranitomeya variabilis; assembly: GCF_051348905.1. NCBI lineage: Eukaryota > Metazoa > Chordata > Amphibia > Anura > Dendrobatidae > Ranitomeya > Ranitomeya variabilis. Next base: position 67,577,195 of record NC_135239.1, on the reverse strand, counting down.
TTACATCATCTGCCAGCTTGTAATACTCCATTTCCCCTACAGCTGCCGCTATTTACTCTTCCATTCTCTTATCCTTCTGACATTGGAGCGTCTATGATTTAATGCTGTAGATAAGACCCGATTTGACCTGAAAGATAAGAATAATAAGTTTTATTATGCTCACCCGGGGGCAGTCTGGTCTGATGGGTGTTGCAGATGCTTTCATCTTCTTATGATCTTCATGGCTCCCAGCATCGCGCTTCTGCGCATGCGTACTTATCTGGCCTGTTGAGCAAGGTACTGCAGTGCACCTGCGCACTGCAGTACTTTTCTCTGCCCTCAACAGGGCAGAGGGTGGTGATCATAAGAAGATGGGAGGCGCTGAACCCTGACCTGCTACACCTATCAGACTGGACTCCCCCCCTCTTATCTTTCTTATCTTTCAGGTCAGCATTATAGAATGCTGTAGAAAAGCCCTGAAAGGCAGTGGCCGTATCTTATATCGGACAAACTGGGTGACAGGTTCGCTTTAAATGACAGAAAATAAAGCTGTTACTATCCATTGGTTTTCTATATGATTTGATCATTACTTTGCTATTATTTAAATGCATTGTTAAATCTAAAAACTGAATAACGTTAGTGCTCTAATTAATTATGTAAGCATATAAAACATTTTCAGAGGACTGAACTCCCACCAAGTTCTCCCTGTGGGTATATCATGAGCTTCTCCTACCTGCCCACATACACACTGGAGGAATTTGGTGCAAATTTGCTCCCCATTACGGTACCCCATAACTGATAAAATTTAACAACATATTTAAAATAATTCTGAGTCAAAATAAATAAAATTGCATCTTTGATTAAATAAATCTGTTTGACTGGGATTTTATCAATTCTCCTCATGGTTTTTAAGAAGATTACAATACTAGAAATATAGTAATCCTTTGGGTCAGGCAAGAATAAAATTTATCTTTAACAATATGTCTAGTTACTACACGCTGATAGAACTGTATTTCTAATACATCCTGGAAGCATGACCTCAGATAATTAAGATTAGTTTTTTGCACTGATTACAGGGTCAGTATACAGTATCTATTACATGGTTTGTCATTTATATAATTTTCCAGCTTGTAATACTACATTTTGCCTGCAGCTGCCGCTGTTTATTCTGTTATTCTTTTTCTTCTGTTTATTATGGAGTGACTATGGTACATACTGTACAAGACGAGAGACAACAAACACAGTACAATGCTAATTACAGTCTTGTTCCAAGTCTCATTTATTGGTCAGAGGTTGTTCCTACATTTTAAAAGCACTTACCTTATTTTTCAAGATCGGCATTGAGTAGTCATGAGCGAATATACTCGTTACTCGAGATTTCCCGAGCACGCTCGGATGTCCTCCAAGTATTTTTTAGTGCTCGGAAATTTCGTTTTCCTCACCTCAGCTGAATGATTTACATCTCTTAGCCAGCTTGATTACATGTGGGGATTCCCTAGCAACCAGGCAACCCCCACATGTACTCAGGCTGGCTAATAGATGTAAATCATTCAGCTGCGGCGATAAATCTCCGAGCACTAAAAAATACTCGGAGGACAACGAGCGTGCTCGGGAAATCTCGAGTAACGAGTATATTCGCTCATCACTGGCATTGAGGATTTGTATTTTATTACTAGAACTAAAGGAGTTTTCTTTTTCAGGAAAGTTCTGGTCCTAGGCGCATTTTGTTTGTAAAAAAATAAATAAACTCTGCTTTACTCATCTTCCATGGGTCCAGTGCCAAGTCTCCATCACTGCCCCAGGTGTCCTATTTTGTTTTGGCTGCGTCAACAAACTGCACATGGAGACACAACTTTCCTGAAAATGGGAAACCCCGTTAAGAATTAAAACATAAGGCCCTTTAATATTGTAATGCATGCATGGCCATTTCTTCATCTCATTGGTTACTTACTGAAGTACCACATTGGTCAAAAGACACCTATTCTGCTGATTTTTGGGAAGACCGCAGATGGCTCATCGCACAATTTGAACGTACCTGACTCTTTCTTTGCTTATGGACTATTCCTCTTTTTCTCAGTCATGGAAAATACATGGGAGCAGTCACCAGACACAGAAAAGCTTATTTCTGACCAAATGTGACCCAGTTGATGGATCTAATGTATCTCTACCATAAGAACAGGCAGGTCAGGGGATGCCATGTTATTTTTAAAACTATTCAAAGACTTGACGACTTGCTCACTACTATTTTTTTGGAGTCGATATGTTAAAGGGAATATGTCACCAGGTTTTTGCTATCCATTCCTAGAGCAGCATGATGTAGAGACAAAGAACCTGATTCCAGCAATGTGTCACTGTCACAAAGTGCCTGTCCAAGCGTGACATGACCCAACAGGTGGTCGGTCACAAAGCAGCGAGACTCACACGGGAACACCGGGGACACAATTGCAACGGTGGGCCCTGCGATAGGGAACGGGGAAATGGACACCTCCTGCACTCTCCTAAAGATGTGCCCTAATCTTCCTGACGTCCCTATACAGGTTCTTTCAACCTGTCACCGAGCTGGATAGCTCAGCCCTCACTCGCCCTGCACCTATCTCTGGGTAGGGAACTGGCGAGTGAGAACACTGATCCCACTGCTGCACTAATAAAACACAAAGGGAAAGAAAGACAAACAAGGTATCATCAAAAAACACTTAGCTTTCATCTGCTGCAATTGTCATGTCGGACGATATTCACACTAGGGCGTCCGACAGACAGCGGTAATTCTGCATTCGTCCACTATACGCTCAGTGGCGCCTACTAGATTTTATCTAGGTTGTCCGGGGTTAATTTAGCTGGTACTTCGGTTGGAGACTGGGTCACACCCGTGGCCTTTAAATAGTTCTGCTGGACTTTGGGCGTCGCCGATTATAGCTTGTGCCTCGTGCCTAGTGATTCCGGTCTGGAGTGGTGGTCTTGGAGTAGAAATATCGTATCTGGTGGTGTATTATCCTTTGTCATATTTCTCCTTCCTATATTTGTATTTGTTTTGCCCTGGGAACATTATAGTGTTTTCCTGTATGTCTGCGGCGTGGTGCGTTTTTAGTTTTCCCTGTCTGTGCTTTCTGTTGAGTTTGGTGTGTGGTCTAATCACTGGGTGGCGGGTGGAGGTTTCAGCATAGGGCTGAAACAGGAGTCAGGGTCAGGCCTGGTGGCCCAGACAAGCACACCATTAGTGTAACTTCTGGGAGAGGGACAGACAGGGTTTTCCCTAGTCTGAGGGATATCGCAGGGGCCCGGATAACCAGCCTTAGTCTACCCAGTACCCCCGTGACAGCAATGCACCACACAGCAGAGTAAGGCACCAGGAATAAGTATTCAGCTGAAGAATCATCACTCTCAGCAAATTCCTTCTCCAGCTAGGTTGATCACCAGAAGGACCTGTATAACCAACAGTCAGCTGATGCACCAGGTGACCTTATGAAGGATGATGGGAGTGGTCACCACCAACATCAGCTGACCCAGCAGCAATGCAATGCAATAACACCAGCGGCCACCAGGGGGAAAACTGCATTAACCCCCGATGGCCAGAAAGGAAGAAAGGTTTTAATCAGAGGTAAACCACATCTGCCACAGATCCAAACATAGATCGTGACAGTCACTTACTGGGCTACTTGCTGGAGTTTTACTAAAACCTCTGTTTTATCAGCAGGAGATTATCACTAGAGGACTAGTAGACCTGCTGCCATGTAGTCCTTCATATTCATGAGCTCTGTATAACCCCACCCCATCACTGATTGACAGCTTTCTGCCTATGCACAGGGTACACAGAAAGCTGCCAATCAGGCATGTGGGCGGGGTTATACTGTATTCAGAGAACTGGTAGATCTGCAAATGATAAAACAGTCTATAATCAAAACTGTAGCAAGCAGCCCATTAATTGATACATCACTGACTGGAATCAGGGTTAATACACCTACATGATACTGCTCTTGGATGGGATAGCAAAAAACATGGTGACAGATTCCCTTTTAGGTTCTTATTATGTTTTGAATAAACCAAAATGTCAAGATCAGCATCCATGACGCTGGCAAGTGAATCCACACAGATTTAGACAATAATGCAGGTAGTGATATTGTATAATGGTCGTAGAAGGTGGTTGGACCACTAAAGGGACAGGCCGCTATTTTTTTAATTTACAAATGGGCTCTTGGTGAACCAGAAACATGACCTACTGAATCTTCTCTACTGCTCCATACTGCTGACAGTGTGCACTGTCGGTATTTTTGCTTGCTTTTCAGGCAGGAAGTGTCAGGTGACCCCAGTGACAAATCAATGGCCACAGATTGGATAAAGGACCTTACACCCCAAGAGACAGACAGGGGGCACCAGCAGCAGTATGGAGGAGTGACAAGCGCCCTGTAGGTAATTATGTGTTTGTTTGTTCTTAATTTTAGAACCATTCTTGGCTCATTTTTACATTAATTGAATGTAGTGGATAATTCTCTAAAATAGAATTAGTCTTACCGGTAATTCGGTTTCTAGAAACCTTCCACGACAGTCACCTTGGAGGATGTCTCCCCGCCCTAGTGGGGGACAGGAAACACAAAGAGGTTAAATAAACCTCCCCTTCCTGCTATCTCCAGTGTTTTTCTGGCCATACTAGTGTGAATAGTTACCACCAAAGTGCAGGAATCATCCACTGAATATCAGATAGGGAGGGAAATTAGTGCTGTCGTGGAAGGTTCCTAGAAACCGAATTACCGGTAAGACTAATTCTATTTTCTCTAGTCACCTTCCACGACAGTCACCTTGGAGTTATACCAACATTAATTTCTTTAGGGAGGGACTACGGCTTGTATAACGCGTCTGCCGAATGTCAGATCCCTGTCGAAATTTAGTCTGTAGTGTCTGATGAAAGTATGTACAGAAGACCAGGTGGCGGCTCTGCATATCTGCTCAGATGAGGCGTTCCCTCTTGCTGCCCATGATGTGGAGACTGACCGGGTAGAATGGGCTTTCTGCGAGATCGGCGGAGGGAGATCATTTGCCGAGTATGCAAGGCAGATGGCCTGCTTAATCCAATTTGCAATTGTGCTCTTAGCTGCTTTCCTTCCTTTATTCTGTCCTGAGAACTGGATAAAGAGATTCAGGTCGATCCTCCAAGCCTTGGATTGCTCCAGGTAGCGCAGGACTACCCTGCGGACATCCAGGGTGTGGAAGCTTTCTTCCTTCATGTTGGAAGGATTTGGGCAAAATGAGGGCAATACGACATCCTGACCCATATGAAAATCTGAGACAACTTTGGGCATAAAGGCGGGGTCTAGACACAGGACTATACTATCTGAATTTAAGGACAGGAAAGGTTCTTGAACAGACAGGGCCTGCATTTCTCCTATGCGCCTAGCCCTGGTAATTGCCACAAGGAATACAGTTTTAAGCGTTAGGATTTTAAGGAGTGATGAAGACAAAGGCTTAAAGGGTGGCTGAGTTTGACTATTGAGAACCAAATTTAAATCCCAGGGGGGAACCCGACTAGGGAGTCTAGGACGTAACCTGCTTGCAGAAGTCATGAATCTTTTGATCCAGCAGTGGCCAGCCAGGCCTTGGTCAAAAAAAGAACTAAGGGCTGATACCTGAACCTTTAGTGTACTCGTGGTGAGTCCTAGATCTAAACCCTTTTGGAGGAACTCTAGGATTTGAGCAATGTTGGGATGGAAGGAGTCAGGAACACTGGGAAGACACCAGGAAGAGAACTTCTTCCATACTTTGCCATAGATAGCATTGGTCACGGGTTTGCTACTCTTTTGGAGGGTTTGGATAACCCTGTCTGAGAGGCGCCTGGCCTTTAAGATGTCGGTCTCAGTAGCCAGGCCGCCAGGTTCAACTTTTTGAGTCCTGGGTAAAGTAGCGGACCTTGAAGCAGGAGATTGGTTCTTTAAGGAAGATGTATGGGACCTTCTTCGGCCATGTCCCTCAAGGCGCTGTACCAGCTCCGACTTGGCCACATTGGCACAATTAGGATTGTCATGACTTTGTCCGACCGGATCTTCTGCAGAGTCTTTAATAGCATCGAAATTGGTGGGAAGGCGTAAGCCAGGTTGAAGGTCCATGGATGAACGAAAGCATCTATCCTCAGAGCCCCACACATGGTGCTGAGGGAGAAATGTTTTTGATTTTGCATTTTGGGCATTTGCAAATATGTCGACCTTCGGACTTCCCCATCTCGAGGTTAGGGATAGGAAGACCTCCTTGTTCAGGCACCATTCCCCGGGATGGACGTCCCTCCTGCTGAGAAAATCCTCCTGGGTGTTGTCCAAGCCCTTCAAATGTACTTCCAGCCTAGGGACTCAAGTATACTTAGAGTCTTTGACACATCTTGGTTTAACTGAGATGCTGATGGGGCAATGATGAGAGGTCATCCAAGTAAGGGACAAGGCAAATTCCCTGAAGACAAATGAAGATGACTGCTTCTCTCATGATTTTTGAGAATACCCTCGGGGCTGAGCATACTCCGAAGGGAAGCACATTGAATTGAAAGTGAGTGATCCTGCGGTTGTGGGAGACCGCGAACCCGAGGAATCTCCTGTGATCCGGATGGATTGGAACATAATAATAGGCATCCCTCAGGTCTATCGTGGCCATTACCTAGTTTTGCCCAATAAGTGGGATTGCCGTTTTGATCGACTCCATCTTGAATCTCCGGTATTTGATGAATTGGTTCAGGGGTTTTAAGTTTATGATCACTCTGCATTTCCCGGAGGGTTTTCTTATGAGGAATAGACGAGAGTAATGACCTCTGCCTAAGTCCTGCTGAGGTACATGAGAGATCACTTTTTCTCGCAAGAGATCCTGAATTTGACGGAGAAGAGAGGGTAATTCTTAGGCATTGGGCGGGGGGGCTTTCGAATTCCAATTTCAGTCCGAATTGTATGGTGTGGAGGATCCACTGGTTCGTGGCTATGGACTGCCATCGGGCGAGAAACTGCGAGAGTCGACCCCCCACCAGAGAGTCACTGTTTATCAGGGGTCTGTTGCTGTTGAGGCATGAGGATATTCCTGCCTTTACCCCCCTTCAGGTAGCTCCATCTACCCATTTTGCCTTTTCCCCTGAAGTCCTTCTGGGAGGGCTGATCACAAGGGGGATGAAAAAAATGCTTCCTAGCAATTTTTTGCTCGGGAAGCGATTTCTTTGTCCGATCTTTTGGAACTCCTAAAGTGAACCTGCAGAACCACGACAACGAACCTCCCAAGGGTGAGCTGGCCTGGGGGACCACCCCCAATACAGGGAGTGTTAGGGGCAGGCCCGAGGGAGATTATTGCCGCAGAAGCTGATACCCGGAGACAGTAGGAGCGGAAAAGACGCAGAACTGGCTATAACGGAGACACAGGACAGACTGGCAATGACTGAGACTAAGAATAGGCAGGATATGGCGGACACCCAGGACAGACTGGATATGGCGGAAACACAGGACAGGCAGGGTATGGCGGAAACACAGGACAGGCAGGTTATGGCAAATGCCCAGGACAGACTGGATTGGCCTACGCCCAGGACGAACTGGATATGGCAGACACACAGGACAGGCAGGGTATGGCGGAAACACAGGACAGGCAGGGTATGGCAGAAACACAGGACAAGCGGGGTATGGTGGAAACACAGGACAGGCAGGGTATGACAGACGCACAGGACAGAGCAAGGTATGGCGGACGCACAGGACAGAGCAAGGTACAGAGGGACCTGGGTCAAATGAGGACATTTAAGTTACCTTAAATAGATCGAGTGCTGCAGAACTTCCGGGTCAAGATCCTCCAGAATCACAGAGTGGAGGAACGGAGCGTCAGCAGACCAGAGAGAGGAAGTGCGTGTGCACAGTAAGAGGCACGCACACGCACCCGACGAGAGCCAGGGACCGGCGGCGAGTCAGGAGAAGAGACCGGAAGGTGCGCGCACACCGCTGGAGCGCGCCGAGACGGGTAAGTATGTCAGCGCTCAGAGTGAGCGGCAGGAGCGGCGGCAGGTGGCGCCGTGACATTTTTCCTATCAGATGCCTTTTCAAGGATATCATCTAAGACTGGGCTGAAGACATGGTGTCCCTAAAAGGGGATGGCGCAGAGTTTGGTTTTAGAGGTGATGTCGCCTCCCCAGGACTTCAGCCAAAGGGCTCTCCTGGCTGAGTTAGAGAGGACTAGGGACTGAGCAGCCACACAAACGGATTCCCCTGAGGCATCGGCCAAGAACCCTGTTGCCTTTTGAAGAAAAGGTAGAGAGTAAAGGATTTCCTCTCTGGAAGTACGCTGGGAGAGATGTTCGTCTAATTTGGGAAGCCAGAGGAATAGGGCCCTGGCGACACAGGTAGACGCAATATTTGCTTTAAGGAAATTTGTAGAGGATTCCCAAGACTTCTTTAGGTGACTTTCTATATTCCGATCCATTGGATCTTTTAATTGAGAGGAATCCTCAAATGGGAGAGATGTCTTTTTTGTAACCTTAGATACCTGGACGTCCACCCTGGGGACCTCCCAAATAGAATTGTCACCTTCTAGGGGAAACCGGTTCTTAAAATCTGAAGGTACGCTAAGGCCCTTCTCTGGGGAAGCCCAGTCTTGAAAAATAAGGTTCTGAACAGTTTCATGAATGGGAAACCCTTTTTTGCTTTTGGGTTTCAGACCCTCAAACATGTCATCCTAAACGGAATGTTTTTCCTCCACTTCCTCAATTCCCATGGTGCTTCTTACTATAGAAACAAGCTCATCCATATCCTCAGAAGAAAAATAATATTTTTTTCCCATCAGGTTTAGGGGTGGATGTAGAGCCCTCATTTTCCCAATTATTGTCTGACTCTGAGGTATGACCCTCACCCGAGTCAGAATCAGATTCAACTGGTACCATTTTCCTCTTTTTAGGGGGGGAGGATGCGACACCTGGGGCTGCGAAAAAGCTGCCATGGAGGTTTGTACCTCCTGTTTAATCAGAGATTTAATGCTGTCCGGGAAGGAGGGCTGTTCAGCACGTAATATGTCATCCGTACAGGGTTGACACAGGGTCTTCTTGTACGGCTGGGTTTGTTCTTTGGGGCAGAGACCTTTTCTGCCTAAAAGAGAGAGCGGTATACTAAATGACCCATACTAACACGTCCTGAACAGTGAAGGGACCAGCCCAACTACTCACGGTAGGAGGGTGAATGCTGGGATCTGCAGATGTAGCAGAGCGTTTGTCGCCGTCCATGGTCAAACTGTCACAGTCACAAAGAGACAGAGACACAGTGTCTTACCTGGAGGCTTCTGACCAGGATATGAAGGTACCGAGGTCCAGCGTTAATCGGGTGCTCCTCCTTCCTTTGGTCCATAGGGAGGCCCATGATGACCCTATAGGGCAGGCGATTTCCACATGGAACGCAGGAGATGGCGTGCATTCCAGCGAGGAGCCCCAGGCCGCTGGGAAGTGCGCTGATGTCACATCCGGCGCCCGCGAACCCGGAACTCCACTACACGCCGCTGGGAGGAGGACGCCGGGGAGCTCAGAGAGGACCCCGGCAGCACATCACCGCCCCGCTTTACCTCCGGTGAAGGCATGGGAGGGGCAGGAGAAAGGGGGTCCCGAGTCCATCAGATGGAGACAGGAGCAGCCGCAAGGAAGAGGAGAGGTAGCACCACCTGACCTCGGCTGCCCAGCTGGTAAGAACTTTTCCAGGTGCTCCGTTCGCCGGCCACAGCAGCACCTGGAGGAACCTCTTCATGCCCCACTGGGGGACAGGAAAAACACTGGAGATAGCAGGAAGGGGAGTGTTATTTAACCTCTTTGTGTTTCCTGTGCCCCACTAGGGCGGAGAGACATCCTCCAAGGTGACTGTCGTGGAAGGTGACTAGAGAAATCAGTGTTTCTCAAACTGTGAGAAAACTCATATAGAGAGATATATTAAATTTGTACATGGACTTCCATTACAGATAGTTAGGCTCAGGCATCCTCTCAGTCTGATGATTAGACAACGTTTGAGAAACCCTGGTCCAAATAAATGCAACCTTATCTTCTGGAAGACTGTAACCCCATTGGCGCTGGTGAGCCGTGTTACTTTATTATATCCATAGAAGGAGGAATGGATTTTTATTCACCATGTGCATGGTAAGAGCCTCATAGTGTATTGGACACCTACTAATAGGCATATAGGGAAAATGTATAAAGTCTGATTTAACATAAAATTTAAATCAGAAAATATAAAAGGATAATAATGGGACTCTTAAAACGGTGTGATGGTAAGAAGTTATCTACAGGTATCTACAGAATAGGTGATGGCTTCACGAAGGGCTGACCACTGAAACCCCCATGATCTCCAGAATCAGGGATTTCTGCCCCCCATTTGAACGGAGCAGCAGTATGACAGATGAGGGAATCATCTCTAAGAGTATAATTGGAGATAGTCGAATACAGCACCTGAATGAATGAAGAGGTGCTCAAGCACAGGGGTGTAACTGCAACAGGTGCAGGGCTTGCAATTGCACCCAGGCCCTGGAGCCTAGGGGGTCCTAAAAGTCCCTTTGGCCTATAGAAAAAGACTATTGCTATTAAAAATTTAAAATATTTGGGCGCCCCATTGGAGCTTTCGCATCGGGGTCCATGAGTTTTAAGTTACACCGCTGGTCAAGCATGTGCACTGCCATTCCCTTCAAGCAAAGGAGTGGCAGGAATCAGGAACATATAGAAGTCTCCTGCTCTGTCAATCTGTAGGTTGGAAGACTTTGCACTGGTAAATGGGTCATCCAGTGAAAAGAAGAATTATAGGACACCCTCACTGATTGGCCTAACAGGGCACTTTTATCTCTTTCGGAACAAAATGGAAATGCGCATTCATTCATTCATTCTCTATGGCACTCATTCTCTATGGAACTGCCCGAAAAAGCTATTGAGAAGGAATGGAATGGTGGTTGGGTATGTGCACTGCCTCACCATTCTAATGGGGATAAAAGTGCCCTGCTCTGCAAATCGATGGCAGTCATAGCAGTCGGACCCCCCCTTATCTCTAAGTTATAACCTGTACTGCAGGTAGGTGATAATTTCTTTGCACCATTCAACTTTCCTATTGTTTAGGCTTAGGATACTCTTACCAAAGATTTAAAAATTCACCACAGTTCAACTGATGATGACTAGTGATGAGCGAAGATACTCATGCTCGAAGGTCCTCCGTGTATTTTTTAGTGCTCGGAGATTTAGTTTTCATCGCCGCAACTGAATGATTTACATCTGTTAGCCAGCATAAGTACATGTGGGGGTTGCCTGGTTGCTAGGGAATCCCCACATGTACTTATGCTGGCTAATAGATGTAAATCATTCAGTTGCGGCGATGAAAACTAAATCTCCGAGCACTAAAAAATACTCGGAGGACACCTGAGCATGCTCGGGAAATCTCGAGTAACGAGTATATTCGCTCATCACTTGCCTCCTCGAGTCCCCCCATTATAAGATGCATTACCATTTCTGCTGTTTTACTAATCACATCACTACATAAATGACTGTTATTTGCAATGTTTTCCAATTTTTCACTTACAATCAATTTGAAAGTATTTATTTATTTTACTCACTTATGGAGCGCTATTGATTCCACAGCGCTTTACCGACATTGTCCATGTATTTATTTGCTTGTTTACTGTACAAATATTGTAGTTGGCTTTTATATAATTGGTCACAGTTCAGTTTTTAGGGAGAAGTCAATAGTGTTCTTTGTGTGTATATAACAAGTCTAGTGTTTAAAAGTTGTACTGAGGGTTTTTTCATGGTGCTGTATACCTGACTGGTTACCAAGGAGATTAATCATGAGTTTGGTGGTCATGAACTTTTTAAAGTTATGCCATTTGCTATTGATACTCCTTACCAACATTGGAACACTGCAAAGATCCAAAACAAGAAGTGATACGTCTGTTGCTAAATAAAAATAAGGTTCATGATCAGATCTGATGACCGTTTAGAAAAACCAAAACAAATTTTATAAAGGGTATACTTAGTCTATAAACCACAAGAGAAAACAACCCTAAAAAAATCTTTAATATTATACACTTAAAAATTCTTAATTCTTAGTTAGCAAATAAATATATAATTACCAACACCAAAAACTGAAGACTAGAGCTGGGTATTGATACAAGGGTACAGGTCTCAGGAATCTCTGATAATGGTACACAGTCCTACTATGACCCTAATCGGTTCCTATTGGGCTGTACCTTCCAGGCAGTGGAGGTTGGCACCCTAATTTCAACATGGCGCCCCCACTCCGCATCGGCTGTCCCTTCTGACGCTATCAACTACCCACGCCCAAATCCCAACACCATGCACACAAACACAACCACTTTATCTAGCTGATTAATATATCTTGAATTGACTTCCACAACATAAAAGTGATAATACTACATCCATTATGAGGCCATTATGAGGCCTTATACTAGCAGGGGGTGAAACGCGTAGGGACGTGGACACTGGGACAAATCTTTTTATGCTATTCAGATAAGTAACCTATTATGGTTCATGTAGCATGCTATTGTTTATCTCTATGGCAATATTAACTATGATATTTGCGTTATGGCAGCAGATGCTGTGGTCATGAGAGATTAGTGAACTGTATATATATCATGTTTCTCTCTAGCTTGCTACAGATTTGTAGCTTGGTCGCTGTGAAGTGACTATGTAGCCAATTGAGGCATTAGAATATGTAGAGTCTAATCACAAGAGCACTTTACTTTTTTTCAAAATCTTCTTTTCTGGGGGTATATTTGTCCCTCCCTCATGCCTTTTTGATAGCTATGCGGACTATATACACACCCTAATCTAATTGGAGGGTAAGCTAAAGAATAGTCCCTGATTTATAAAGTGGACAGCTATCTTTAGCTCCATTTTGAGCCATTATTATGTGACTGAAGTGTATTATCACCTCTATGTTGTGGAAGTCAATTCAAGAAGATACATTAATCAGCTAGATCAAGTGGTTGTGTTTGTGTGCATGGTGTTGGGATTTGGGCGTGGGTAGTTGATAGGGTCTTTAGGGTCAGAAGGGACAGCCGACATGGAGTGGGGGCGCCATGCCGAAATTAGGGTGCCAACCTCCACTGCCAGGAAGGTACAGCCCAATAGGAACCGATTAGGGTCATAGTAGGACTGTGTACCATTATCAGAGATTCCTGGCCTAGCTGAGACCTGTACCCTTGTATCAATACCCAGCTCTAGTCTTCAGTTTTTGGCGTTGGTAATTATATATTTATTTGCTAACTAAGAATTAAGAATTTTTAAGTGTATAATATTAAAGATTCTTTTTTTAGGGTTGTTTTCTCTTGCGGTTTATAGACTGACAACCGTTTAGGAGTTAAGATTACATAGATTTTTTCTACATAAAAGAAAATACAATGGAAACTTGTGAAACTGCAAAACCAGAAGTATACTTTGGGATTAACTGATTCTCATTAATAAAAGTTCTATGTCTTGTCTATTCCTTAAAGTCATTCAAGTAAATAAAATTCACACAAACATTCTTAATACTCCAGGTCAGGAGCAGTAGCGAAAAAAAAGGAAGACTTGATGGTAGAGGATAATTTATTGCAAACCACTGGACAGTATTAGTAGACATGAAAACCATTGGTAATCTTGAAGGTGGAGAGCAGTTTCAAATGGAAAGTGACCGGATTGATTCTCGATTTTATTTGAAATGGGCCAATGAGTCTTGGAGACAGATTTCTGTATGTAGTCTTTCACCAAATGTTGTTTGTGGAATTGAGATGTGATGTTTATATCATGAGTAGAGATTGGCGGACACCTGGATGTTCGGGTCCGGTGGGTTCAGCCTAACAATTACAAAAGGTTCGGGTTCGGGTACCAGAGCAGTACCCAGACCCGAACCCAAACCCGGACCCCATTCACTTGAATGGGGGGCCCGAACATCCAGTGTTTGACATGCTGTCATGTGTATGACAGAGCGGCAAACACTGCTTCTGATGGGTGGGGAAATTCATCTAGTGGTGAAGTGAACATTATAAAATCCACCAGCGATTCACAGAATTGTATAACATTCGGCTGAGTCAGTGGAAAATTAACATTTTTGCCATGGACTCAGCCAAATGTTTCTTTGGCCTCAAGTTTTTACGTTTCAAAAGGCATAATAGGCTTACAGGCCACCTTACCTTGGTGACCATTTGGCCTTGTTTTGGCCCTAAGGTCACCATGGAGACCATAAGCATAACGCAATCGTAATGTGTTGATAGGAGCAAAAAGGGAGATCCCTCCCTGTGCGATGCTAGTATATGTCTCTGTCACTATTGACAGTGGCATCAAAGGGGTTAAACGCCCACGATCGGCTCTAGCACCGATCCTCGGCATTTCTACAGGGTGTCAGCTCTTGTATATAACTGACGCCTGCAGCGGTGCTAGGCGTGAGCCTGCACAAGAGTCACGCTGTACATGTATGGCAGTTTGCAAGGAGGCACTTTCCGCGGTGCCGTACATATACGGCGCATGTCGTGAAGGGGTTAACAGAAGTTCCAGAGCGCTGCCAAAGGAGTTGTTCTGTTAAGAGAGTCCTGTTGTTCAGAAATCAGCATCAGCTTGAATGTACAGCCTTCACTAATGTGTTCTAACTTCTCACATATATTTATGACAGATGAGATCATTCTAGCGATTGTGTAATTATTTTCATGTGCGGTGAATGCAGAATTCCTGAGGGCCAATACTTAACAAACTGTTCTTATTGCATTACCACATGTACCTCAAAGGTTTTTCAAGGACTATCATTACAGTTTTCGTTCAGAAACATAATTGCAAACTCAAAATCCAAACAATATAAATATAATATTTGTATTGATTTGTTATCTGCTTAGATTTTGTATCATGCTTTAAAAACCTGCTCACTTGGCAGTAAGGCTATGTGCACACGTTGCAGATTTGACCGTGGAATTTTCTGTGCAGATTCTGCATTTCTCGGCAGAAAACGCAGGTCAGAATCTGCAGGTTTACATCATGGAATGGGTGCAGAAATGCAGCAGATCCACAAAAAAGAATTGACATGGTCCTTTTTTTGAATCTGCTGCATTTTCTGTGCGGATTTTTCCGCACCATTAGCACACAATTTTTTTCCCCATTGATTTACATTGTACTGTAAATCACTTGCGGATCTGCAGTGAATGTGCGCGGAAAAAAACGCTGCAGATCTGCAGGAAATCTACAACGTGTGCACATACCCTAAAGGAGCTGCTTACAAAAGAGTTTTTTTGCTGCTTTTTTGCTGTGTTTTTATTGCTGCGCTTTTGTTGTCTCTTGTGCATGTTGAAAAAGTTTAGTGGCCCCAAACAAGCATAGTTTAACTTTCTCAGGGTTTTGCACCAAAAACTGATACCACTGATTTTGCTGCATTTTTTCACTTACCCATTGATTCCTATGGGTGCAAAAACGCTTCAAATATGCTGAAAAAACTCTGAAAAAAGTGACATGCTACAACTGGCAAAAAAGCATCAGTTTTCCAAATCAGTCAGGAAAATAAAACCAATGAGTGTGCATGAGATTTCTGAAATCTCATGGACTTTACTATAAAACGCAGCTGAAAATTTGCATTAAAAAAATGAAGCAAAAGAAGCTGCAAAAACGCAGCATGTGAACATTGCTTTAGAAAATCCCATATGTTTTGTTTCTGCGGCTACAATGGTAACAGACAGGCAAACTAATTCTGCACTGTGTAATCCTGCAGTATTGCAATTATTAACATTTCACCCGCTAGGTTCACATTGCGTTAACAGCAGCCCGTTCAACACATGCGTTAACCGGCTGCTGTTAACGCAAGTGCCGACTAGTCATACCGCTAGTGCAGATAGCACAGGGGGTGGGGGGGGCGTACAGGGGGTGGGGGGGCGGCGGACACATAGATCTTTTTTTTAAACACTATTATTCATATTTTCTCTGCAGCAAACGCTGCTGCAGGGAACATATGAATCGCGGCTTCAGCACCATGTGGGGGGGACAGCGCTTACTGTAGCGCTGTCTCCTGCACGCACACGGACCCCAGATGGAGAACGTCCGTGTGAGGTCCGTGTTTTACACGGACCCATTGACTCTATTGGGTCCGTGTAATACGTGCGCTCCCACGAACACTGACATGTCTCCGTGTCTGGCACACGGAGACACGGTCCGCAAAAAATCAATGACATCTGCACAGATGCCTTGATTTTTATGGGTCTACGTGTGTCAGTGTCTCCAGTACGTGAGGAAACTGTCACCTCACGTACCGGAGCCACTGACGTGTGAAACCGGCCTTAGTAATATTTAGGTACTTGTCAAAGTGAGACATTGACTTACCTCTCATTAGAAAATCATCTGAATAGGTTTGAGGTTAATCTACAGTATATGTTTGTTTTCTGTTCTTTTAAAGATGTGTATGATACGGACTCTGATTATTAAACGACCGCCGATCAGCTATATTCTTGCAATTGGCAGTCATTTAATAGAATCTTTAACAGGCCATAAGCGCTTCTGATGCAGTCAGAGCAATTGTCATTTTTGTTGGTACCACGTCATATTGTTTACACCGAAAAATGTGCTGCTGAGGACAATGATGTTCAAGCAAACTTAAAACTCATTTCACCTGATGAACGAGCGTTCAACAAGTATGTTGTGTTATTGGCAGCATATTTGCACCTTACGATAATAATTAAACCCTTGCGAGATATCTATTTGTGCTTACCTGTCCTGAGAAAATTGTGTAAATGTGTTGGGGTTCATTTTCAATTTTTTTTTCTTTAAATATGTGTATATAGACTTAGCAATCTAAGAATAGTGGTGCTTTTTTGAACAGATATTGCCAACCTTACCATCTCACTAGTTATTCACGGGTTGTTCCATGTTCTATCAAATGTGAGACGAATTAAATGAAAATCATGGTTTCAAGCGATTTCAAACATCTTGAGATTTAATTTGCTATTTGTTAAAAAAAAACAATTCCACATCACCATTTCCCACGCTGCTGAAGCACCAACGCAACGAGCCATCATCTTGATTTACCGCGCAGACCTCCCCATAATGCCCTGCAGCTATGACATCTTACGGGTTATCACACCTGGTACAGTGGTGGTCAGTACCGGGGCCATCACAGGTCAGCAGTTCCTAGTGGAGCACAGTTTGTGCTGCAGAGTCGTTTTCCATCTCCATAATCACTGGGTACCGCTCTCTTCTGTAGATTGTAAGCTCTTATGGTCAGCAGGGTCCTCTCTCTCCTGTACAGTGTAAGCTCTTATGGTCAGCAGGGTCCTCTCTCTTCTGTAGAGTGTAAGCTCTTATGGTCAGTGGGGTCCTCTCTCTACTGTAGAGTGTAAGCTCTTATGGTCAGCGGGGTCCTCTCTCTCCTGTAGAGTGTAAGCTCTTATGGTCAGCGGGGTCCTCTCTCTCTCCTGTAGAGTGTAAGCTCTTATGGTCAGCGGGGTCCTCTCTCTCCTGTAGAGTGTAAGCTCTTATGGTCAGCAGGGTCCTCTCTCTCCTGTAGAGTGTAAGCTCTTATGGTCAGCAGGGTCCCCTCTCTCCTGTAGAGTGTAAGCTCTTATGGTCAGCAGGGTCCTCTCTCTCTACTGTAGAGTGTAAGTTCTTATGGTCAGCAGGGTCCTCTCTCTCCTATAGAGTGTAAGTTCTTATGGTCAGCAGGGTCCTCTCTACTGTAGAGTGTAAGTTCTTATGGTCAGCAGGGTCCTCTCTCTCCTATAGAGTGTAAGTTCTTATGGTCAGCAGGGTCCTCTCTACTGTAGAGTGTAAGTTCTTATGGTCAGCAGGGTCCTCTCTCTCCTATACAGAGTAAGCTCTTATGGTCAGCAGGGTCCCCTCTCTTCTGTAGAGTGTAAGCTCTTATGGTCAGCAGGGTCCTCTCTCTCCTATACAGTGTAAGCTCTTATGGTCAGCAGGGCCCTCTCTCTCCTGTAGAGTGTAAGCTCTTATGATCAGCAGGGCCCTCTCTCTCCTGTACAGTGTAATCTCTTATGGTCAGCAGGGTACTCTCTCTCCTGCAGAGTGTAAGCTCTTATGATCAGCAGGGTGCTCTCTCTCTCTCCTGTAGGGTGTAAGCTCTTATGGTCAGCAGGGTCCTCTCTCTCCTATACAGTGTAAGCTCTTATGGTCAGCAGGGTCCTCTCTCTCTCTCTCTCGTTGAGTGTAGGCTCTTATGGTTATCAAAGTTCTCTCTCCTCTCCCTAACATGTATTTTCCAAGCACATACAAGCTTTCCAGTTATGAGATTCATGCAAATTTATTCAGAAAATGAATTAATTTGGAGAGATTAGTGAATTAAAATTTCAAAAGCTTATTTCTACTTCCCACAATTATCTGATATATCAAGATAATCTGTATCATTGAGCAATTTTTTGAGTCCCAAGGGCTGTACTCACTTAACGTCTATTTGGCACATTTACCTCAAGGAGGATCACTAATGTTTAATATAAATAATTGAAAACTGGTGTTCAAAATAGCAATTTAGAATACAGTCCCTATCAAAAAGAAACAACCCTTCATATTTTCATATTATGCAATTTACAACATTTAGATTTTTCTTCTGCTAACATTTCTACTTTGCTTCTTGGTTATTTTAAATAAATTAAGTTTGCACCCTGCATCACAATGAAACCTGATTGAGAGTTTGGATTTTCAACCCATTTATCTAATAGAAGGCATCAATATAAAGTAAGCCTTGCTTTACTTTGATCATATTATTAACATTGTTGAAATCTAGCTCTTGTGATGTCAATGTTCATTATCCATTTATATTGTATGACAACTGTGGAGGTAAATAAGCTGTCAGATTGCTATCAAGATGCGACCGTCCAGGCTGAGAACCATTGAGGAATGAGCTGCTGTGAGCGCAGCATCAGTAACTAGCGGTGAAATCATGGAGGTTTCAGCGGATCACCGAGGCTATGTTCCCAGCCAACCACTGAACTTCGGTGACCTCGGTGAGATCACCACTAGCACATTGAGAAAAAGTCTCATGGTGCAGCGCTGATCTCACCGAGGTCACCGCAGTTCAGGGGCCTGGCTAGGAATGCTGCATCACTGCCTGTGGTACCGTGGATGACACCACCGCTAGTCACTGATGCTGCTCTCACAGTAGCTGATTCCTCAATGGTTCTTAGCCTGGACAGTCGCGTCTTGGCACTGTCCCGGTTCAAAACTGTTTATCCCCAGACATAGATTATGGCGTGAAACAAAACAGACAGGTGACGGATATGGTTGTTTTTTTATTTTTGTTTTTATTACAGAAGACCATGGCTTCAGCAGAATGGGTGATGATGTGAGTATGGTTTAATTTAGATTCATTAAAGGAGTCTGTGCAATTTTATTTAATTAAAAGACTTTATTCTGGCTGTGTATTTATTTACAATATAACTATAGGATTAGTAATGGATACGTGTCTTTTAGACACCTCTCCATTACTAAGCCATGGGCCGGACAATACAAAGGTGACATCAACCCCAAAAATATGAACCCCACTTGCCACCGCCATCTAATAGACGCGTTTTTTCTGGGGCGCCGGTACGTGTTACACTAGTGACACAGGGATGTCATCCGTTAGTCATCAGTTTACACGTGTGTGGGATGCTTTGCAGCCCGTACTGCTACTGGAAAAAATGATGTCTGAAAGAGCCCTTAGTGAACTTGATCATTTACCGAACTTTGGACGACTTTTGCCGATTTTTTGGAAAAAAGTTCAGGAATCCATACCCAAATCCAAATGTGCAACATTTGTGCGAATTTGAGATTGGCAAGCGTTTTCCGAACAAGTTTGCGCATCTCTATTCTTGAAGTGCTTTGGTATAGTTTTCAACAAGGACATATCCGACACCACTTTTGCAACCACAATATGTCTGATGTGTTTTCTGGTTCTAATATTGTCATCACATGACGTTAATTCAACGTATATTTTTTTTTCACAGGGGCAAGTAGCATAGTATACCATATAAGTAGAATTACATGATATATGATGTTTAATTTCGTATTCTTTCATTCGATCTGAGGACACGAAGGATACAGATCTAACCATATTGGCACACAGTGGCTTATCTAGGGAGGGGCAGCCGGGGCATGTGCCCCGGGCGCTGCTGGCAGGGGGGCGCAGTCGGGCCGCCTAATGCGGCGGTTAGCGGTGTCTCCCCCAGCAGCTGCATTCTGCCGCCCTCTGGACTGGGAGTCAGCTGTTCTCTGTGCCGACTTTCAAGCTGACAGATGGCACAGAGAAGCTGCAGCACGCCGGCTCCCAGTATTCAATTGTACTCGTATCTTACAGACACGAGTACAATTGAAGATCTGACTGCAGGGCAGCGTCTAAATTGCAGTTGATTTCTTAAGGGGGAGGAGTCGATTGCAGGAAGATGCTGGTGGAGAAAAGAAGCAGCAATTACAAGGGTAAAAGGGAATGAGGATGCAGAACTCGGTGTGAGGCTCTCAGGATGTAATTTGGAAAGGGGCTGATGAGACGCTGTGTGGGGAATAGGGGGATGATGAGATGCTGTGTGGGGAATAGGGGGATGATGAGATGCTGTGTGGGGAATAGGGGGCTGATGAGATGCTGTGTGGGGAATGGGGGATGATGAGACACTGTGTGGGGAATTGGGAGATGATGAGACCCTGTGTGGAGAATAGGGGGATGATGAGAAGCTGTGTGGGGAATGGGGGAATGATGAGATGCTGTGTGGGGAATGGGGGATGATGAAACGCTGTGTGGGGAATAGGGGGATGATGAGACGCTGTGTGGGGAATAGGGGGATGATCAGATGCTGTGTGGGGAATAGGTGGATGATGAGACGCTGTGTGGGGAATAGGGGGATGATGAGACGCTGTGTGGGGAATGGGGGATAATGAGACGCTGTGTGGGGAATGGGGGATGATGAGACGCTGTGTGGGGAATAGGGGGATGATGAGACGCTGTGTGGGGAATAGGGGGATGATCAGATGCTGTGTGGGGAATAGGTGGATGATGAGACGCTGTGTGGGGAATAGGGGGATGATGAGATGCTGTGTGGGGAATAGGTGGATGATGAGACGCTGTGTGGAAAATGGGGGATGATGAGATGCTGTGTGGGGAATGGGGAATGATGAGACGCTGTGTGGGGAATGGGGAGATGATGAGATGCTGTGTGGGGAATGGGGAGATGATGAGCCGCTGTGTGGGGAATAGGGGGATGATGAGATGCTGTTTGTGGAATGGGGAGATGATAAAACGCTGTGTGGGGAATAGGGGAATGATGAGGAGCTGTGTGGGGAATGGGGGCTGATGAGACTGTGTGGGGAATAGGGGGATGATGAGATGCTATGTGGGGAATGGGGGGCTGATGAGATGCTGTGTGGGGAATGGGGGATGATGAGGAGCTGTGTGGAGAATAGGGAGATGATGAGGAGCTGTGTGGGGAATGGGGGGCTGATGAGACACTGTGTGGGGAATAGGTGGAGCGCCCCCAAGGGCAGTGGGGTACTCGGTACTGGATCCTTTGGTTCTCAGGGGGATGTCACTGTGGCTGACCTGGTCCGTGGCCCTCGGGAGGTCAGTTGTAAAAGGGAAAGGTCTTTAAAGGGGAAATGTTCGTGACGCCACCTGTGGTATTCGGTCAGGGCAAATCCAGAGTCCCCTTATCCAGGTGGAAATCGGCAGCCTTCCTCTAGCACCTGGGTGTTGTAGTACCTTACTGCTGAGCTTCTCATAATGTCCTCACAACTGTTGTAGATGTTCTAGATGTTATGTCTCTCTCTCTTTGTCCCCCAGATGGATAGGACAAACCTGTATGACTGGTGGCCTGAGGCTTTTTACAGGGACTCTAGCACACCCCGGCCCCCACAAGTTGCCACCGTGCCTCCTGGGTGTGGGGCAGATCAGTAACTTGCAATTAGCTGTCCTGCCAGTCTCTGAAGTAAAGCGTAGAGATCCTTACTCCCTCGATATTCTGGCTACCGGATTTCTGCGCCTCAGAAGGAAGCAGCCTGCTCCTGGCTGTTCTCCCTCTGATATTCCTCTCCTGTGCTCTGCTTTCCTGCACACTCTCTGCAATATGTTTGCTTTAGTGTCTTCTTCCCAGGAGCTGCAGCACTTCATGCCACAGGGCTCCTATGCTTCCTCTCCCCTTTTCTCCCTGACAGGAACTGAACCCTTTCCCTCCAGATCAGGATGTCCTTATAGGGGAGTACACCTTAAACAGGCTGAGAGCTCCCCCTTCTGGTATGGAGTGTGAACATGTTGCATGCATTGCGTTTACCTGGTGAAGAGACCTCCTTTATTGCCTCCAAACATAACATCACTCCGTCCTAGAGGAGAATGACATTACTGCAACGACCAGGACCCTGGGGCACTGCACTCCACCCCCCCCCCCCCCCCCCCCCCCCCGTTAAATCCAGTACTCCAGGACTGGGAAAAGAAAACAACAATACATTAGCAAAAAGACATGCAAATGTTTGAAATGCTATAAAACAAGATAATATATACTAAGTTTCCCTTTATGGGAGGTGAGGACACTTGAACGTTACAAACAAGAAACATATTTGCATTGCCGACCTACTTCTATAGATGTAACATAACGGATGTACTTAACTAACTATGAAACGTAATTACCCATACAGGTGTACTATCTATTATGTGCAAAGGCAAACATTCTATCTTTATTCAAGTGCAAAACAATTATTCTCTTTTAAGTGCAAAACTTTAACTAACTAACTAACCCCTACAGGTTCACTTTATTCAAATGCAGAGCAGTCTATCAACCCCCATGGGCTCACTGCATTTCCCTTAATTTATTCAAAGTGCATTATATCAGGCTATCTAACTTTTTAACTCTAGACTGTTAACTACATCCTATAGACTATGTAAAACACAATTCTATCTAACTACTCAACACTTTCAAACATTATCACTTTTAGGCAAAGTGCAACAAGTAAACATTCCCTTTAAGGGAAAACTCAAATCTTTTCTGAGGTAGTGTAAAGCATTAATCACATCATCAATATTCAAGTCAGTTTAGCAATAAAGGTGACGTGATGCGAGGGACCCGTTACGAACCCCCAACGTTTGTCTTGGGTGGGCTACAAGACATGTATCCTGACCCAGAATTCTGCCAACCAACGGGTTTTTCTTCAGGTCTGAAAAGCAAAGCAATTTTTACAACAAGATTAACAGCAGTTAATGTTAGAGGCAGTCTGTGTAAAAGCCTCCTTTATAAAACCAGTAGGAAGCACCCTTAAAAAGGTGCCAACTATTTACAAGGACAGTTTGTGATCATGCGCAGTTCATGATTCTGCAGTTCTTTGAAACAATGATGAAACTTGTACAAAACTGAGGATCCCTTTAAGCATGGGACCCCTTTAAGGAATAACCCTGGATGGGTTTAAAGCAGCAAAAGAGTTAAAGAACTATTTACAATCAGTGTTCAATGTTTACTTGGATGGCTTCCAGGGCTTCACTTGGCACAGAATCCTTCTTGGCCTGGGAAGGGTAGGATCCAAGGTCACACCTGGCACCAGATAAACGCCATTAGTTTGTCTTTCATGTATGGTTAAGTCATGCGCAGCAATGAAAGTTTGGGTGGCTTGAGCATAGGCCTTCACAATAGCAGGGGCTGCAGCTGTCGTGTCAGTGGTTGTAGCTACTGGCAGTTCAGCTACAGTAGTAGTGGGGATGATTTCCTGGATCCCTGGTGACGTTATGAGGGCTTCACTCCTCCTGATATCTTGAGCCCACCAACCGTTTCCATGCCGGTGTCTGGTGTAGCCTACAATATCCCCTGGGGGATAGGTGCTGGTCTGAGTATCCCTCTCGAGGACTAGGTTCCACCTCATCTCTGATCACATGGACTCTCACCGGTAATCCAATCTCCTGTATGAAACTTTCCTTTTTGGAGATGAAAGGACACCACAATACCCCATCTCAGTACCAGGCTGTCCTGCATTTCGCCTCGGGCCGTTTGCTCTTCTTCCCTCTCCCACTGTGCGGTCAGGAACTGGCGGTATACCTCCCAGGTGAGGATTCTAACGGTCCAGCGCTCGGGAGGTAGCCCGGAGGAGGTACCGCTGGGGTTTTAGCAGTGGTAGCGGGCGCCGGGGTGAGATGAGTGACGGGGAAGGAAACGGTCGCAGGAGCGGGGCAGGTCATGGGGATGGAATTGTTTTCGGTACCTGTGTGGAATGGGACTCCCCTGATGTCGGTCTGCTCCATGGATGAGAGCGCTGCAGTCAGTGGCGGTACGGACTGCGACTCCTCCGGGGTGTTCCTCCTGCAGAGAGCTGACCTCCAGGTCTCCGCCATCGTTGCTTAGAAACTGGCAGCTCAACTCCTCCACTGACGGCTCCGAGAAGTCTATCTCGTCCAGCGGTGGTAAGTCTGGGTACTCCTCTGATGGCAGGGAATTGCATTGGATCGGGCTGTCCTCTCTAAGATACCCGTTGGTCGCCATCTCTGCTCCTTCCTCGTCCTTTTCCCGCTTTCTTCTCCTGGGGCGGTTTCTTGTTCTTTGTCTCCGCCTGCCATTGAGGATCAGGAGGCGGGTCTCGGCTGCTGACGGACACGTCCTCAAGGTACAGAGATATTTAGACTGGGCGGCCATTATTCGCTTCCCAGTTTGTTCACGCCCACGACGACATGCCCTTCTTCTTCTGCACTCCTCGTGGCGCTGTAATGGCGACGGTTATGGCGGGAATTTTGGTGGTCTTTTGCAATACACAGTCTTTTAGTAAATCACAGTTCAAATACAATTCTGGCACAGTTCTTAGGCGTACATGACCCGATTTTCAGGCTTAAGTAGATCCTGTTTGTGACGCCAAAAGGTTGGAGCGCCCTCAAGGGCAGTGGGGTACTTGGTACCGGGTCCTTCGGTTCTCAGGGGGAAGTGGCTAACCCGGTCCGTGGCCCTCTGGAGGTCCGTTGTAAAAGGGAAAGGTCTTTAAAGGGGAAATTTTCATGACGCCACCTGTGGTATTCGGTCAGGGTGAACGATGCAGCTTAGGGTTCCGCTGGGGTGATGTTATGGCAGCTAGATGGTGTACCTTCCCAGAGGTGAAGTGTATCCCCAGGGCTTCCCAGTGTGTAGATGGTGGATGGTGTGAGGCGCAGTGAAGAACGAGGACACAAGGTTGCAGTCTCTTTACCTTTACTGAAGGCTTCAGCTTCCACAGTCCAGAGCACCAGATCACAGGGCAGGCAGAGTCCGGCCGGATTGGAGGCAAATCCAGAGTCCCCTTATCCAGGTGGAAATCGGTAGCTTTCCTCTAGCGCCTGGGTGTTGTAGTACCTTACTGCTGAGCTTCTCATAAGGTCCTCACAACTGTTGTAGATGTTCTAGATGTTATGTCTCTCTCTCTTTGTCCCCCAGATGGATAGGACAAACCTGTATGACTGGTGGCCTGAGGCTTTTTACAGGGACTCTAGCACACCCCGGCCCCCACAAGTTGCCACCGTGCCTCCTGGGTGTGGGGCGGATCAGTAACTTGCAATTAGCTGTCCTGCCAGTCTCTGAAGTAAAGCGTAGAGATCCTTACTCCCTCGGTATTCTGGCTACCGGATTTCTGCGCCTCAGAAAGAAGCAGCCTGCCCCTGGCTGGTCGTCCTCTGATATTCCTATCCTGTGCTCTGCTTTCCTGCACACTCTCTGCAATATGTTCGCTTTAGTGTCTTCTTCCCAGGAGCTGCAGCACTTCATGCCACAGGGCTCCTATGCTTCCTCTCCCCCTGTCTCCCTGGCAGGAACTGAACCCTTTCCCTTCAGATCAGGATGTCCTTATAGGGGAGTTCACCTTAAACAGGCTTAGAGCTCCCCCTTCTGGTCTGGAGTGTGAACATGTTGCATGTATTGTGTTTACCTGGTGAAGAGATCTCCTTTATTGCCTCCAAATGTAACATCACTCCCCCTAGAGGAGAATGGCATTACTGCAATGACCAGGACCCTGGGGCTCTGCATAGGGGGATGATGAGACACTGTGTGGGGAATGGGGGGCGGATGAGATGCTGTGTGGGGAATGGGGGGGGATGATGAGATGCTGTGTGGGGAATACGGGGATGATGAGGAGCTGTGTGGGGAATGGGGGGATGATGAGGAGCTGTGTGGGGAATGGGGGGCTGATGAGCCGCTGTGTGGGGAATAGGGGGATGATGAGACGCTGTGTGGGGAAGGGGGGATGATGAGACGCTGTGTGGGGAATAGGGGGATGATGAGGAGCTGTGTGGGGAATGGGGGGATGATGAGATGCTGTGTGGGGAATAGGGGGATGATGAGAAGCTGTGTGGGGAATGGGGGGATGATGAGAAGCTGTGTGGGGAATGGGGGGCTGATGAGACGCTGTGTGGGGAATGGGGGGCTGATGAGATGCTGTTTGGGGAATAGGGGGATGATGAGATGCTGTGTGGGGAATGGGGGCTGATGAGACGTTGTGTTGGGAATGGGGGGCTGATGAGACGCTGTGTGGGGAATAGGGGGATGATGAGGAGCTGTGTGGGGAATAGGGGGCTGATGAGACGCTGTGTGGGGAATAGGGGGATGATGAGATGCTGTTTGGGGAATGGGGGGCTGATGAGATGCTGTGTGGGGAATGGGGGGCTGATGAGACACTGTGTGGGGAATATTGGGATGATGAGATGCTGTGTGGAGAATGGGGGGCTAATGAGACGCTGTGTGGGGAATAGGGGGATGATGAGATGCTGTGTGGGGAATGGGGGGCTGATGAGACGCTGTGTGGAGAATCGGGGGATGATGAGACACTGTCTGGGGAATAGGGGACTGATGAGACGCTGTGTGGGGAAATGGGGATGATGAGACGCTGTGTGGGGAATGGGGGATGATGAGACACTGTGGGGAATAGGAGGATGATGAGACACTGTGTGGGGAATGGGGAGATGATGAGACGCTGTGTGTGATGAGAAGCCTGCGATGTCAGGATTCAGCTCTGCAGGTTCCAGTAGTCGTCACATGGACACTTCACTCATTTGTGATTTTCACACTTTTGGTCCTGTGACAACGAGCTTCTCTTCTGCTTCTCTGTTTTTCACTGAACATTGAGAGCATTAGGGAGAGGAGCTCGTGGGTACATGACTAAGTGTGAAAAATCGCATATGTCCTGGGGGGGCGCCAAAATGAATTCTTGCCCCGGGTGCCAGAAACCCTAGATACACCTCTGTTGGCACACGTCAATCCGTTGTCTCAGGGGTAAAAACCCCAGTTATGACCACTTGTGCCAAAACTAGCAAACGGCTTCCAAGCGGACGCCGCCTGAAGAATGGTCAAGTCACTTATTTTAACCCCTTCCTGTCATTGGATATCTGAAGTGAGTAAAAGAAGCTCCAAAAAGTATACTTATGAATAGTGTTGAGCGATACCGTCCGATACTTGAAAGTATCGGTATCGGAAAGTATCGGCCGATACCGGCAAAGTATCGGATCCAATCCGATACCGATACCCGATACCAATACAAGTCAATGGGACTCAAGTATTGGACGGTATCCCTCATGGTTCCCAGGGTCTGAAGGAGAGGAAACTCTCCTTCAGGCCCTGGGATCCATATTAATGTGTAAAAGAAAGAATTAAAATAAAAAATATTGCTATACTCACCTCTCCGAGGGAACCGGCAGCGTTGTTTGCTTAAAATTCACGCGTTTCCTTCCTTACGTGAAGTCCCAGCTTGTGATTGGTCGCGTGCCGCCCATGTGGCGAGTATATCAATATTGTTTTTTATTATTCTTTATTTTACACATTAATATCGATCCCGATACCGATTCCCGATACCACAAAAGTATCGGATCTCGGTATCGGAATTCCGATACCACAAGTATCGGCTGATACCCGATACTTGCGGTATCAGAATGCTCAACACTACCCCTGATATCTCCAGTATTAGATCAGATAGACAGGGCCGGACCGAGTGTGAGCAGCCTCTTCTTACCACAGCACCCCTGGTATCTCCAGTATTACATCAGATAGACAGTGCTAGACAGTGGTGTGAGCAGCCTCTTCTTACCTAAGCACTCATAATATCTCCAGTATTAGATCAGATAGACAGGGTGGACAACAGTGTGAGCAGCCTCTTCTTACCTCAGCAACTCTGACATCCCCAATATAAGATCAGATAAACAGAGTGGACAGCAGTGTGAGTAGCCTCTTCTTACCTCAGCCCCACCTGATATCTCAAGTATTAGATCAGATAGACAGGGCCGGACCGAGTGTGAGCAGCCTCTTCTTACCACAGCACCCCTGGTATCTCCAGTATTACATCAGATAGACAGTGCTAGACAGTGGTGTGAGCAGCCTCTTCTTACCTAAGCACTCATGATATCTCCAGTATTAGATCAGATAGACAGGGTGGACAACAGTGTGAGCAGCCTCTTCTTACCTCAGCAACTCTGACATCCCCAATATAAGATCAGATAAACAGAGTGGACAGCAGTGTGAGCAGCCTCTTCTTCCCTCAGCACTCCTGGCACCTCCAGTATTAGAATAGATAGACATGATGGACTGCAGTGAGTGGCATCCTCTTCTCTCATCACCCCTAGTATTTCCAGTATTAGATCAAATAGACAGGGTGAACAGCAGTATGAGCAGTCTCTCTTTACCTCAGCACCCCTGGTATCTCCAGTATTAGATCAGATAGACAAGATGGACAGCTGTGTTTGCAGCCTCTCTTTACCTCATCACCACTGGTAGCTTATGTATTAGATTAGATAGACAGAGTAGACAGCAGTGTGAGCAGCCTCTTCCTACCTCATCACCCCTGGTACCTCCAGTATTAGATCAGATAGGCAGGGTCGACAGCAGTGTGAGCAGCCTCTTCTTACCTCAGCACCCCTGGTATCTCCAGCATTAAATTAGAATATCCACTGTAAGCACATCTTTCTATTCATGAATGGTGAGATACAGCTTCCTACTGCACATGATCACTGGCACTGTCTTATTAACATTCCAGGTTTCTGTCAGTGTAAGACATTGTAACGTAGACAGCGGCCATTTTATTTCTATATTGATTACCTCCATGGACAAAATGAATATAATTTTCTAATTAAGAGCTTATTCACATTCTGGGGTTTTTTTGCTGCATTTTTTGGATGCAGAAAAGTTCACAGGGAATGAATACTTTTTCAAGGTACTGTATATAGATTTGATATGTTTATACATACGTTGATTTATCAGGTATGTGTCCTCATGTCCTTGGTATCAACTTTTCCCTCCACTGTGAGGACATTAGTTTGGTTCTTGCTTGTCCACCACACCTCAGTAAATTCCAATGACATTCTTACCATTTTCCCTAGGGGGAAGATTGGTCAGGTGTTTATATTTAAGGATGTTACACTGCTGTTACACCAACAACATAAACATCAAATAAATTAGATACGGATTTTGTCAGGATAGGTACGTGTGCATGTGAGTAGACAAGTATGTGTGTATATACAGAGTCATATATAAGTTTGGGCACCACTGGTCAAAATTATTATTATTGCGAACAGTTAAGCAACTTATAGATGAAATGATCTTTTAAAGGGCTAAAGTTAAAGATGAAAAGATGACATATTTCCTTTGTGTTTTATGAAAAAAATGATATATATATATATATATATATATATATATATATATATATATATATATATATATACACAGCTCTGGCAAAAATGTTCAGTTTGTCTGATTTTTCTCTTTATAGGTATATTTTTGAGTAAAATGTAAATTGTTCTTTTATTCTATAAACGTCTGACAACATGTCTCCGAATTTCCAAGCAATTAATTTTGTATTTTTCTTCCGAAAAGGAGAAATGGTCAAAATAAAAAATAAAAAACCAGTGCTTTCAGACCTCAAATAATGCAAAGAAAACAAGTTCATAATCATTTAGAAACAACAATACTGATGTTTTAACTCAGGAAGAGTTCAGAAATCAATATTTTGTGGAATAACCATGATTTTTAATCACAGCTTTCATGCGTCTTGGAATGCTTTCCACCAGTCTTTCACACTGCTACTGGCACAAAAATGTAAGCAGTTCTTCTTTGTTTAATGGCTTGTGACTATCCATCATCATCTTGATTATATTCTAGAGGTTTTCAATGGGGTTCAGGTCTGGAGATTGGGCTGCCCATGACAGGGTTTTGATGTGGTGGTCTCTTAATTTTTGCCATATATATACTGTATATGTTTTCATCTTTTACATTTTAAAAATTACAAAAAGGGAAATGGTCCGATGCAACAAAAGTTTGGCCGCCCTACATATGTAACACCCCCCTATGAAAGTAGCACAGGTTGTAAACAATTTTTGTAGCCAGACAAGAGTCTTTCAATTCTTGTTTTAGGGATTTTCATCAATTCTTCCTTGGAAAATTATTTTAATTCTGTGAGTTTCATGGTTCCTCTTGCATGTGCTGGTATTTTGAGATCTAGCCACAGATTTTCAATGATGTTCAGATCAGGGGACTGTGAGGGCCATTACAAAACCTACAGCTTGCACCTTTTGAAACAGTCTATTGAGAATTTTGATGTGTGTTTAGGATCATTATCCATGTGTAAAACCCATCCTTTTTTCGACTTCAGCTTTTTTACGGATGGTGTGTCACGGGGCTACCACAACAGTGTTAGGCCAGAAGACCGCAGCGTCTGATTGCTCCTACTCTGGCGCTGAGAAGACGCACTTTTCCTTCATTTTAAATGTGTTTATTTCTTCTTTCAGAACAGGGGTTATTTCGCCATATTGGAAACCCTGTGCTTACAGCTGTGCTTTTATAAAATGGACTCTGTCACTAATCCTCATCAGAGCTAGCATTTGCTGCATGGCTAATGGTGGGAGAGGAGTACAGAAGAGAAGGAGAGTTAAAGGAGTTATTAGTGACTGTTGCTTGGTTTGTATGCGTGGTAATTCCTTATCCTTCTCTGTTTTTGTTTATTCCCCTACCTTCACACCCCAATGCATTCCTCTGTTACATGTGAGTGAATATTTTGTATCCGTGAAGTTTTCTGTTAACCCTTGTCCATGTTGCCTTGTTTGTTCGGTTGGGGTACTACAGTGCACAGTACCGCCCCCTCTCCCCTGGTGGGGAAAATGAACAGACAGAGGGCTAACTTAGGAGATGAGGCAAGGGCGGAGGACCCGGCATCTTCAACATCTGAAGTATCCCAGGGAGCAGGGCGAGCTATGGCACCCCCTAGTGTTAGGGACAGAAAAAGGAGCCCCTGGTCCAGGGTCAGGTCACCTGACAGCTGTGTCGCGACATGGTGTTATGTTTGCAGCCAGAATTTGTTGAAATTTCATTGAGTCTAGTCTTCCATCTACTTGTGAAATGTTCCTAGTGCCATTGGCTACAACAGAACCCCAAAGCATGATTGATCCACCCCAGTGCTTACTGGTTGGTAAGATGTTCTTTTCCTGAAATTCTGTGCGCTTTTTTCTCCACACATACCTTTTGTCATGATCCATTCCAGGGTTTATTAGTGTCTGCCCTTTTTTGGACGGATCATGTCAAGGGTTAACTTTGCTCTGCCTCATTCTGGGTTCAGGTTTGCTATTTAGCTCCCATGAATCTTGCTGGCGTTGTCAGTTATAGTTCTGTCTTCGGCTTGTGAACCCGACTCTGAAAGCCCTTGGTTTGTCCTGCTGTGAACCCTGACTTGTCCTGTGTCTGTTATCTTCCTCTGTCTGCCCTTTCCCTGCGTTTGTCTGTTCTGCTTGATTCTCGGATTCTGACTTCCTGGCTTGGCTATTGACTCTGTTTTGATTTGTCCCTATTGTACTGTATTTTGCCTGTCCTGGTTTACTGATCTCTTGCTACGTCCTGACTATCCTTTCTGTTTAAATCCTTTTTGTACTGACTTGTTATGATCCTTAGTGGCTGAGGATCACAAATAGACCAGCAAGTGAATAAACTAAGGACGAGCTCTAGGGAGATGGTAACTGGACTGATCGCAAATCTGAACCTATCCAACACAACTGAGGTAGCCGGTGAACGTGCCTAAAAAATTCCTAGACGTCTCGAGCCAGCCTGAGGAACTAGCTACCCCTAAAGAGAAAGAAAGACCTCGCTTGCCTCCAGAGAAATAATCCCCAAAGATATAGAAGCCCCCAACAAATATTAACGGTGAAGTAAGAAGAAGGCACATACATAGGGATGAAATCAGATTCAGCAAAAGAGGCCCACTAGTACTAGAAAGCAGAAAATAGAGCAGGGGTCTATGCGATCAATAAAAAACCCTTACAAAATATCCATCCTGAGATTTCAAGAACCCACACACCAACTAACGGTGTGTGGGGAGAAACTCAGCCCACTAGAGCAACCAGCAAGCGAGGGAATTACATTTTAGCAAGCTGGACAAGAAAACATGATAAACACTGCTGATCAAAAAATGAGCAAACAAAACTTAGCTTATCCTGGATGGACTGGGAGCAAGGTAGTCAGAAGGAATCTGAGTAGCACTGATTACATCGACAGCCGGCAACAAGTGGAAGTAAAACAGAGCTATATAGGAACCTCCCAGAGGATAACGAACCAGCTGATAGCCAGAGACCAGCAGGATAACAGACAAAGCCACCAGGGGGAGCCCAAAGCAAAAGTCACACCATACCACCAGTGACCACAAGAGGGAGACTGAAAACAGAGCTCACAACACTGACTATCTTGTGCCCTGACTCGGCTTTTCTGACTACTAGGTGGCATCTGTTCTGCTGCTCAGTGTGTGCAGTCTCGCTTCCCTATAAAGCTCCCCCTGGTGAAGGTTGTGCTGTACTGCACTGCAGCTGCATGACTTTATAACTGACCAAACATTTAAACGGGATTTTGCTTTTTTTTTTTTCTCTGGTCATGGATCCGCTACATAACTTGGTGGATCAAGTGTCCAGTTTGACACAGATGGTGCTGGATTTTTCTGTGAAACATCAGTCCCTTGTCACATCTCATACTCACTTACAGAAAAAACTGACTGAGACTGTTATGACCATGCAGGGAGACACCTCTCATGTTGTTAGTCTACCTGGTGACTCTGCGGATGTCTCTTTGCAGTCACCTGAA
The DNA here is from genome assembly GCF_051348905.1 of Ranitomeya variabilis. Lineage (NCBI taxonomy): Eukaryota > Metazoa > Chordata > Amphibia > Anura > Dendrobatidae > Ranitomeya > Ranitomeya variabilis. Next base: position 67,544,249 of record NC_135239.1, on the reverse strand, counting down.
CCTACTGTCAAACTCCCAGATACCTTCTCTGGGGAGAGGGAGAGATTTCATACTTTTAAGGTGAGTTGCAATCTTTTTTTTTCTCTTAGACCTCGATCTTCTGGAGATGAGAGTCAGCGGGTGGGGATAATTATTTCCTTACTGCGGGAGGGACATCAATCATGGGCTTTCTCTTTACCTGCTTCTGTCCCTGAACGTGTGTCTGTGTATAGATTCTTTGAGGCTTTGGGACTTATTTATGATGAACCAGACTGAGTCAGGGTTGCAGAGGACATGATCATGAGTCTCTCCCAGAATGAACTCACTGCTGAACAGTATTGTTCTGAGTTTAGGCGGTGGTCCGTTGAGGTGTCTTAGGGTGACTCTGCTCTGAGATGCCTGTTTGAGAGAAGTCTTTCTGATCATCTCAAGGACGCGCTGGACCTTCATACGCCACCCAGTTCCCTGGTGGAGGCCATGACTCAGGCCATTCGTATTTACCGGAGATTACGGGAAAGAAGAATTATCCAGCGTGAGATTCCTACTTTGCCTGTCAAGTCTGAGGAGACTATGGAAGTTGGCGCCATCAATTTCAGGGAGAAGGAGAGGAAACGGCGACGTGATGGGAAATTATGTTTTTATTGTGGAGATCCGGGACATTGGAAGAAAGACTGCCCCTCTTGTCCATCAAGTAACAAGCTGCCGATTCTGGGTGATGGTCTAGGAGGTCATCCAGACTCTCAGGTACCATTTTTGTCATTTCAAAAGTTTTGCTAGAGGTGGAACTGTGTTATGGAGGTGTTTTTGCATCCACTTCAGCATTTGTGGACTGTGGTTTTCCATGAACTTCATTGACTATAGTCTGGTGTCCAAGTTAAAGTTAGGAACAGTTAGGCTAGAGACTCTCATCCATATCGTTGCCATTGATAAGACACCGTTGGCTCAAAATGTCCTTAAATTTGTCTCTGAGGAGTTCCTCCTCAAGGTGGGTTCCTTGCACCAGGAACAAATTTCATGTTATGTTTTGAATAATCGTCCTTCGGGACTGGTGTTGGGGTTCCCCTGGTTGCAGAGGCATAATCCTGTTATAGACTGGGGATCTTGTGATATGGTTAAATGGGGTCCTAATTGTTCCAATGGTTGTCTTTCTGCTGTGTTTGTGTCCGTCATTAGTCCGGAGGGTATTCCGGAGTACCTAAAGGACTTTGGGGAGTGTTCTCCGAAAAAGAGGCTGAGGTCTTACCACCCCATCGTCCTTATGATTGTACCATCAATCTTATTCCGGATTCTAAATTGCCCAAAGCCCGTTTGTACAATCTTTCTGGCCTGGAACTTACTGCTATGAAAAACTATATCTCTGATATAATCCAAGAGCCCAGAAACGGAAGTCAAAGTCATATTACTATATGAACAAATAAACTTTATTAAATATTTAAAAACAACACATCTATAGATTAAAAGATATATTCCTAACAATGGAGACAACATATGCAAATAAACCGCACAATACACGTCATGTGCCACAAGTCATATATGTGTGTATACATTGAAGTATATAGAGGTGCATAGAAGGCCTGTTTTGGTAATATCTATCCCCATTTATGTTGCTGCAGTTCTAAGTACAAAAATTAAATCACACATATTGAGATGTCTCAGCAGTCAACACTCCTATGGAAGTACTAAGGTGCCATATGTAATGTAAAGTGCATAGTGCCCCGCTCTTACCACTACATGACCTCCATAGCAAATACAAAGTCACATATAGGGAAGTCCTACTGCTAGCCAAAGAGTGTAACCATCATATCACAGTCTTATTGGCCCTATAAAACTATGCTCCATATACAGTGTATAGGTATTAAAAAGAAATGCAATGAAACTGTGTTACATAACCTGGGGATAGATATTACCAAAACAGGCCTTCTATGCACCTCTATATACTTCAATGTATACACACATACACTCACCGGCCACTTTATTAGGTACACCTGTCCAACTTCTTGTTAACACTTAATTTCTAATCAGCCAATCACATGGCGGCAACTCAGTGCATTTAGGCATGTAGACATGGTCAAGACAATCTCCTGCAGTTCAAACCGAGCATCAGTATGGGGAAGAAAGGTGATTTGAGTGCCTTTGAACGTGGCATGGTTGTTGGTGCCAGAAGGGCTGGTCTGAGTATTTCAGAAACTGCTGATCTACTGGGATTTTCACGCACAACCATCTCTAGGGTTTACAGAGAATGGTCCGAAAAAGAAAAAAAATCCAGTGAGCGGCAGTTCTGTGGGCGGAAATGCCTTGTTGATGCCAGAGGTCAGAGGAGAATGGGCAGACTGGTTCGAGCTGATAGAAGGGCAACAGTGACTCAAATCGCCACCCGTTACAACCAAGGTAGGCCTAAGAGCATCTCTGAACGCACAGTGCGTCGAACTTTGAGGCAGATGGGCTACAGCAGCAGAAGACCACACCGGGTACCACTCCTTTCAGCTAAGAACAGGAAACTGAGGCTACAATTTGTACAAGCTCATCAAAATTGGACAGTAGAAGATTGGAAAAACGTTGCTTGGTCTGATGAGTCTCGATTTCTGCTGCGACATTCGGATGGTAGGGTCAGAATTTGGCATAAACAACATGAAAGCATGGATCCATCCTGCCTTGTATGGAGCATCTTTGGGATGTGCAGCCGACAAATCTGCGGCAACTGTGTGATGCCATCATGTCAATATGGACCAAAATCTCTGAGGAATGCTTCCAGCACCTTGTTGAATCTATGCCACGAAGAATTGAGGCAGTTCTGAAGGCAAAAGGGGGTCCAACCCGTTACTAGCATGGTGTACCTAATAAAGTGGCCGATGAGTGTATATGACTTGTGGCACATGACATGTATTGTGCGGTTTATTTGCATATGTTGTCTCCATTGTTTTTAAATATTTAATAAAGTTTATTTGTTCATATAGTAATATGACTTTGACTTCCGTTTCTGGGCTCTTGGATTTTGTTGATTTAATGGAAGTGTCATATATATGGGCCAGTAGTTCTATATATGAGAATCTATATCTCTGATAGTCTACGCAAAGGTCACATCCGTCCCTCTGTCTCACCTGTGGCCGCGGAATTATTTTTTGTCAAGAAAAAAGATGGTGGTTAACGTCCATGCCTCGATTTCCGGGAACTAAATAAAATTACGGTGAGAAATACCTACCCTCTCCCACTCATTCCTGATCTCTATAACCAATTGTCTGGGGCTAAGTGGTTTTCCAAACTTGATCTTAGGGGAGCATATAACCTTATCTGCATTCAGGAAGGGGGATGAGTGGAAAAAGGCATTTCTCACCTCCGAGGGCCTGTTTGAAAATTTGTTCGTGCCCTAAGGTCTCACAAACGCGCCCGCGGTGTTTCAGAACTTTATAAATGATTTTTTTTCTGATGTTATCGGGCGCTTTATGGTTGTATACCTGGATGATATCCTTGCTTTCTCACCTGACAAGGAATCTCACATTGGTCATTTACGTGCTGTTCTTCACAGGTTACAGGGAAATTTTTGTTTGCTAAACCAGAGAAATGTTTGTTTTGTGTCCAGGAGCTTACTTTTCTGGGGATCATCCTTTCTGCGAATGGGTTTCGGATGGATCCCGGAAAGGTACAGGCCATTGTTGATTGGGTGCAACCCAGAGACCTCAAGAGGTTGCAGCGTTTTTTGGGTTTTGCCAATTATTACCGGAAATTCATCAAAGGGTTTTCTCAGGCAGTCAAGCCACTCACCGATCTCACTCGCAAGGGGGCTGATCTCAAAGTTTGGTCATCCTTGGCAGTTGAAGCATTTATTACATTAAAAAAGTTTTATGTCTGCTCCTGTATTATTTCAGCCCGATCCATCTAAACCATTAATTGTAGAAGTGGACGCATCAGAGGTGGGAGTAGGGGCAGTGTTGTCTCAGTGACCCATTACTTTGACCAACTTAAGACCATGTGCCTTTTTCTCCCAGAAGTTTTCTTCTGCTGAGAGGAACTATGATGTTGGGAACCGGGAGCTATTGGCTATAAAATTGGCTTTTGAAGAATGGAGGCATTTTTTGGAGGGGGCGGTTCATCAAGATTACGGTGATTACTGATCACAAGAACTTGTCTTATATTGAAACTGCCAAACGGTTAACTCCTAGACAGGCTAGGTGGTCGCTTTTTTTCTCTCGTTTTCATTTTTCATTCACTTTTTGGCCTGGTTCCAAAAATGTCAAGGCTGATGCCTTATGTCGCAGTTTTAATCCGATATCACCCCCCAAATCTCCTTCCTCCATTCTTCAGCACGGGGTGGTTGTTGCGGGGGTATCCTCTGAATTGGAGCAGGAGATTCGAAAGGCTCAGTCTCTTGCTCCTCTCTCTTTGCCTGACAATAAGCTTTTTGTCCCAGTTCAGTACAGATTGAGGATTCTCCGGGAGTTCCATGATTCTGCTCTTAATGGTCACCCGGGGATCTCTGCCACCCGGAAAGCTATTGCTAGGCTGTTTTGGTGGCCCTCCATGAATTCTGATGTCATTGTGTTTGTGTCTGCTTGTGATACCTGTGCCCGTGCTAAGAGCTCCCATAACCGGCCGGCCGGGGAATTGGTACCATTGCCAATTTCAGGTAGACCTTGGACTCATTTGTCCATGGATTTTATCACTGATCTCCCTCCTTCCAATGGCAAAACTGTAATCTGGGTAATGGTTGACAGATTCAGTAAGCACGCGCATTTTGTACCTCTGGCAGGATTGCCTAATGCTGAGACACTATCTAGATTGTTTGTTGAGCACGTGGTACGGCTGCATGGCATGCCTTTGAGTGTGGTTTCAGTTAGAGGGGTACAATTTGTGTCCAAATTTTGGAGGGCATTTTGTAAAAGATTGGGTATTTGTTTGACCTTCTCCTCTGCTTACCATCCTGAGACCAATGGGCAGACAGAGAGGACCAATCAGTCACTTGAACAGATTTTGAGGTGTCTTGCTACATCTCAGCAGGATGATTGGTGTTCTTCGTTGCCCGTGGCTGAATTTGCATTTAATAATCGGATTAACCAGTCCACGGGTACCTCTCCATTCTTCTGTAACTAGAGTTTTCACCCCCATTTTGGTGAATTTTCTAGGCTGGATTCAGGATATCCAGGGGCTGATACAGCAATGCAATGGTTGGGGGAGGTGTGGAGGGAGGTCCAGAAGAACATTGGGAAGGCTCAGGGTAAACATAAACTTTTTGCTGATAAGCGACGGTCTGTAGGAGCTATATTTCTGGTAGGAGATAAATTGTGGTTGTCTACCAAGAGCATTCGTCTAAAGATTCCTTCTGCTAAGCTTGGTCCTAGGTTTATCAGTCCTTACGAGATCATTGAGGTGGTCAATCCAGTTACCTTTCGTTTACGCCTTCCTCAGTCACTTCGGATCCCCAATGTGTTCCATAAATCCCTTCTTAAGTCCTTTGTACCATCTTCCACTGGGCCTCCATCCCCTCCGCCTCCTGTCTCTGTGGATAGTCAGACCGAGTTTGAAGTTGAACGGATCGTGGATTCTCGTATGGTCCGTAGTTCACTTCAGTATTTGGTCCATTGGAGGGCTTATGGTCCTGAGGATCGATCTTGGGTCCCGGCGCAGTCTGTCCATGCTGATCGATTGATCCGGGCATTTCATACGCTTTGTCCTGTGAACCCTGGGGGTCCGGTGGCCCCCCTTGAGAGGAAGGTACTGTCATGATCCGTTCCAGGGTTTATTAGTGTCTGCCCTTTTTTGGACGGATCATGTCAAGGGTTAACTTTGCTCTGCCTCATTCTGGGTTCAGGTTCGCTATTTAGCTCCCATGAATCTCAAAAACACTCCTCTACGTTGTCCTATGTAGTGTTTTTCCACAAGTTAGCTGGATACGGGTGGAAAGACACTAATAGGAATTTTTTGAAAAAATGTGCAGCAGCCTGCACTACTTAAAACAAAAGGAAAATTGATTTTACGGTATGACGCAGTGAAGAACCCTGAGCTGGATACAACTGGCTATGGCTGCACACAGACTACAGGGCGAGCTGCAGTCACACGGAGACCGTGCAGACAGCCGTAAACGGCGCTGCAAGGCCCAAAAACACTCCTCTACGTTATCCTATGTAGTGTTTTTCCACAAGTTAGCTGGATACGGGTGGAAAGACACTAATAGGAATTTTTTGAAAAAATGTGCACCAGCCTGCACTACTTAAAACAAAAGGAAAATTGATTTTACGGTATGACGCAGTGAAGAACCCTGAGCTGGATACAACCGGCTATGGCTGCACACAGACTACAGGGCGAGCTGCAGTCACACGGAGACCGTGCAGACAGCCGTTAACGGCGCTGCAAGGCCCAAAAACACTCCTCTATGTTATCCTATGTAGTGTTTTTCCACAAGTTAGCTGGATACGGGTGGAAAGACACTAATAGGAATTTTTTGAAAAAATGTGCAGCAGCCTGCACTACTTAAAACAAAAGGAAAATAGATTTTACGGTATGACGCAGTGAAGAACCCTGAGCTGGATACAACCGGCTATGGCTGCACACAGACTACAGGGCGAGCTGCAGTCACACGGAGACCGTGCAGACAGCCGTAAACGGCGCTGCAAGGCCCAAAAACACTCCTCTACGTTGTCCTATGTAGTGTTTTTCCACAAGTTAGCTGGATACGGGTGGAAAGACACTAATAGGAATTTTTTGAAAAAATATGCAGCAGCCTGCGCTACTTAAAACAAAAGGAAAATTGATTTTACTGTATGACGCAGTGAAGAACCCTGAGCTGGATACAACCGGCTATGGCTGCACACAGACTACAGGGCGACCTGCAGTCACACGGAGACCGTGCAGACAGCCGTAAACGGCGCTGCAAGGCCCAAAAACACTCCTCTGCGTTATCCTATGTAGTGTTTTTCCACAAGTTAGCTGGATATGGGTGGAAAGACACTAATAGGAATTTTTTGAAAAAATGTGCAGCAGCCTGCACTACTTGAAAAAAAAAAAAATTAGAACAGTATGAGGCAGTGAACCACCCTCCCTGAACTGAATACAACCAGCTATGGATGGCCTATGGCTGTACACAGACTAGAGAGTGGGCTGCACACACACACACACACACACACACACAGAGACCTTGCAGATCGCTGTGAAAACAGCGCTGCAAGGCAAAAGCAAGGTGATTAGTAGGTGAACACAGCGGTTGCTAAATTAGCCTTGGATAGAACAATGAAGCAAATCGCTATCTCTAAACTGGCCCTCAGTCAGCAAACAGTGTCCTGTCACTAAATGAATTCACAGCAGAGTGAGCACAAAATGGCGCCAGCGACTTTTAAACTGCAGCATGACATCATTTCAGCAGCCAATCACAGCCTTGCCAGTAGTTTCATGCCCTCCATGCTGAACAGGATGTGCCCACACTTGGAATCATTCTCATTGGCTGAATTCGTGCAGTTTGAATCTGGGAACTTCCGATTCCAGTATCCAATACGCGGCAAGTATCGGAATCCCGGTATCGGAATTCCGATACCGCAAGTATCGGCCGATACCCGATACTTGCGGTATCGGAATGCTCAACACTACCCATGACCAATCAGCGACAGGCACAGTCCGGTGGCAACATGGCCGCTCCTTCCTCCCCTCCAGTCAGCGCTCACACAGGGTTAATGCCAGCGTTAATGGACCGCGGTGTAATGCACTCCATTAACGCAGCTATTAACCATGTGTGACCAACTTTTTACTATTGATGCTGCCTATGCAGCATCAATAGTAAAAAGATCTGTTACAAATAATAATAATAATAAAAAAAGGTTATTCTCACCCTCCGACGTGGCGCGGTGTCCTCGGCAGTGCAATAGGCAGGTTCCGGTGCCAAGGATGCTATGCGAGAAGGACCCGCCATGACGTCACGGTCATGTGACTGCGACGTCATCAAAAGTCCTGCGTGCCTGTGCGAGAAGGACCTGCCATGACGTCACGGTCATGTGACTGCGACGTCATCACAGGTCCTGCGCTCATACCAACTCTGGGACCGGAAGCTGCCGCGTGCACCGTACACAGGCGCCAGGACTTCAACGGCACTTCAGAAGGTGAGTATATGTTTATTTTTTATTTTAAGTCACTGGGCAATATACTACGTTACTGGGCAATATACTACGTTACTGGTCAATATACTATGTGGCTGGGCAATATACTACGTTACTGGTCAATATACTACGTGGCTGGGCAATATACTACGTTACTAGGCAATATACTACGTGACTGAGCAATATACTACGTGGCTGGGCAATATACTACGTGACTGGGCAATTGTCAAATATAAAATACAGTCTGTATAGAGTCTTGTGCTTGGGTCAGAGGCGTAGCTAGAGTTTTGGTCCAGGTGGGGCGAAGCTTCTGAGTGGGCCCCTAACCAGGTAACCTTGATTACAACTCGATGACGCCCCCTAATAGTGGAGGAGAACCTCAGCAGATGACCGCGCTGTTACTGAAGATAATCTCTATATAACGACCAACATGGATATTACCGCCATATGGTCAGTGGTAGATACCAGCCCTACAGAGCATATAACAGATCACAGCACAGTTACAGATAATCTCTTACCCTTGACGTTCTTTATGATGGAGTCGTCACTTTTCCTGTCTTTTCCATCTGGCCCAGACAGACATGACAACTTCTTCCAGCTACAACTCGTCTGCAGAGAAACCAACAAAGACACGTTTCACTTCTCACATTCCAGCCATCACCATCTATTCCCAACCTGCACAAACCCCTCATCCTGCTGATACCCCAATACCGAGCCCCTGCTGCCGTATGTGTCCCTATTACTACACCTCATACCCCAATACTGAGCCGCTGCTGCCATATGTGTCCCTATTACTGCACGTGATACCCCAATACTGAGCCTCTGCTGCCGTATGTGTCCCTATTACTCCACCTGATACCCCGATACTGAGCCTCTGCTGCCGTATGTGTCCCTATAACTGCACCTACTCTGTGGTTCTCTGTACCCTCTAAATTCTAAAGCACCCCTCTATAATATAGTAATGCCGGGTGCAAGTGCCCTAGAAAACAGAGCCCACATTTTGCCCTTTTGACAGTAATAATGCCCTCTGTGTGCCCCTTTGATAGTCACAGTAACCTGAGTTCCTGTAGCGCCCCCACTGCCGCAGGGCCAAGGGGTACCCGGTACCGGGCCTCTGAGTCTCTGCTCTGGGGTTGTCACGGTGGCTAGGCCCGGTCCGTGACCCTGCTGAGGGGCGCCCAATAATAGGTGTAACTGGTGGTGGTAGTGCGGTACAGTGTCGGTCACAGTAAATAACGAGGACACCAGGTTGCAGTCTCTTTACCTCTTTACTGATGGCTTCAGGATCCTCAGTCTGGAATACGGTCAACCAGGCTGCGCAAGTCCGGTCGGTCCGATGGCACCTCCAAAGTTTCCTTTGCAGGTGGAAATCTGTGCCTACCTTCTAGCGCTTGTGTGTTGTGGTCCTCCCCTGCTGTGCTTACGGGATAGTCCCCACAACTGTTGTGTCTGTTTCTCGTGTTCCCTCACAACTCGATTCTGATGTTCTTCTTCGTCCCCCAGATGATATGGCTAGGACGCACCCGTATGACGGGTAGGCTCGGAGCTCTTCCTGGACCCTAGTGTCGCCCTTCTCCTGTTGTTGCCCCCTGTGTCTTCGTAGGTGATTTGTGTGAGACAGCCCGCCTATAGCTGACTGTCCTGCCGTAGGTTTGAAGTATTGCTTGGAGCCTAATACTTCCTCGGCGTTCCGGCCACCGGCTGCGCGCCTCAGTAGGATGTTGCCTCGTCTTACAGCACGACTCCTACTGGTATTTCTCCTTGTGCGTTGATCTCGTTTCTCACTCAGCACAATAAACCTTGCTTCTTATCCTTTCTTGGGGTACCGTATCTCGTGCAGGCGCAGTCCCGTAACGTTCTCTCTGTTCGCTAGGCCTCTGTCAGGATCCCACCCCTGACAGGGACCCCCCTGAGTCTCTCCCCGCAACACCCTCTGCCACAGGGTGTTGCCTGTTCGATTCCCCAGTCAGCTTCTGTCTAACTTTCTGCCTAACCCCCAGTTTTACCAGATTGTGAGGAGTGGCCTAATACATAGCACCCTTAGCTCCCCCTGGAGGCCAGACTGTGAATTGTATTGGTGACTGTGATACCTGGTCAGAAGAACTCCTTCAGTGCCATCAGACGTACCATAGCCCCCCTTAGCGGCGGAGCCTTAGTACTGCAACGACCAGGACTCTGGGGCGCTGCACTCCCCCCCGGTTAAATCCAGTACTCCTGGACTGGAAAGAAAACAACAATACATGTCAGCAAAAAGACATACAATTTTGAAATGCAATAACAATAAGCAAGTTTGAACAGAGCTTCCCTTTATGGGAGGTGAGGACACTTGAACGTTACAAACATGGTTAAATATTTTAAATAACACACTATAAATAACTTTTCTTACCCAACCGGGTATTCTACTAAGTGCAAAATTTTGAACAAGAATTTAACATTGCCTTTAAGGATGTACACGCTGAATCCACTAAAGACCTTCTTATAAAACATTATAAGGCTAATCAACTTTTCTTCATTTTCCATCTTTACATCTGCAGGACCGCCTGTCTACTTGCCCAGGCCTACCGCCTCTCGTTCTGTTACAGGACCGCCCCTTTCTGCCCGGGCCTACTGCCTTTCTACTACTATACACAGTATAGAACTTATCATCCATCTCTCATTTTAGGACTGCGGAGCCATCTCTGTATGGCTCCTAGGAGGACTCAGTGACTAACCCCGCACGTGTTTACTTCCTGTCCTCATTCTCTCATCACATTATCAAACATTTCTCACAATCAGTCAAGTAACTACTCATAACTTTTCCTGGAAAGCATTATTACTATTTCTTCTCTTTAAGGCATCATTATACTTTAAGTACTATAGGTGAACATTCCCTTTAAAAGGGGACCAAGTCTCTATGAGGTAGTGCAACTTCTCAAGCTGCAAGTCCGTATGCAGCAAGGACTCCTGTACTGTTTCCAGGAACAGTTTCTTCGCAAAGAGTCCTTTCTTTTATAAAACCAGTAGAGGGCACCTTTAAGAAGGTGCAAACTATTTACAAGGAGTTTGTAATCATGCAGTGTTCATGATCCAGCAGTTCTTTCAACAATGATAAACAGGAAACAAAACAAAAAGCAGAAGAAGGGACCCCGGGTAAACAAAGGGATCCCTTTAAGAGTTACCCTGATCGGGTCATAGCAGCAAGAGGACAAACAGTTAACTATTTACATTCGATGAAGCATTCTTGCTTACTCAGTTTCTGGCTGAGCAGGAAGCGGCCTCTGATCTGCGGCTGTTGTAGTGTCAGTGTCAAGGGTTGGTCTCTCGGGTGCAGTCAGGTCACCCGGTGTCTGGATTCGAAGGCTAACCCTGGCTGCAAGCTCGGTAGCCGCAACAAGGCGTACAGTGGCGATAGTAACAAGATCTGTCAAGTCTGGTTTAATCATGGTCGAGGCAACAGGTGACACCCCCTCAGGCCCACATCGTTGGACGTTCCGAGCGCACCATCCTTGTGCACTCCGATGGCGGGTGTAGGTCACCTGATCCCCCCTTTGCAATAGTGGGTCATCATATTGGTCGCGGCAGGGAGTCTTCACGTTATAACTGGTAATGAAGACGTCAGTCGGTAGTCCCGGTTCCTGTATGGAGCCCCAACCCCGCTTTGGGTGAAAGGCCAGCACAGTTCCCCGCTTTACCACGTCTTTCCTGCCGCACGCAGGCTTCAAGGTTGTACCATTGGCGCATTAGTTTGTTCTGTGTCTTTTCGGTTTTTCCAATGTAGAATCAGGCATTGTTTATATTGTTCCCAGGTGAGCACAGCAAGGGTGAGGCCTTCCTCCCGAGCTCCTTCTGGCCCGGTCCAGGGGGTGTCCCACTGGAGGATCACCCCTTCTGGGCTCACATCTATGGGTTCCCCCATCGTGGTCGGTAGTGGAGGTACCAGCTTCTCCATCGTGTCGGGGGTGAGCACCACCAGCCCCGCCGAGAGGAAACAGTTATTGTTGGGGTGAGGAGCGGGAGCGGGATCGGTCAGGGGAGCAGGATCGGTCGGGGGAGCAGAATCGGACGGGGGAGTAGGGGCGCCTTCCATACCTGCGCCCGATGTGATTCCACCGATGTCGATCCGTTCCGCTGACAAGGACACTGGAATCGGCTGCAGCCCGGACCGCGGCTCCTCCAAGGTGGCCTCTCGATGTGGCTCCGCTCTCCATGGCTCCGCACCTGCTGGCTCCGTGGTCGGGATAGGTAGGCTCGGCTCCGCCGCCAGCGGCTGCAAGGAGTTCAGATCCTTCAGCTGCAGTGGATGCGGGTCCGCCTCTGGTGGGTGAAGGCAAGCCGGGATCTCTTTGCCGTCGCTCGGGCACTTGCTGATCGTCATCGCTATCCGGCATTCGGCGGCAATGCATGCACCTGGCTCCGCCATTTCTCGAAGGTCGAGTTCCCTCTTCACCTCGTTCCCGCCGTTGCAAATCAGGGGGCGGTTCTCCTCTGCTGCTGGGCAGGTCGTCGTCTCGCAGCAGAAGTCGGAGGGGGCGGTCGCTACTTTTGGCGCCGCTTTGGTAGTCTCCTCCCATGGCACGCCCTTCTTCTTCCTCTGCGCTCCCTGTGGCGCTGCAATGGCGGCGGCTTTTGGCGGGAACTTTTAGCGGCAAGTGGCAACACAGCCTTTGCAATAAGTCACAGTCCAGTCACAATAAATCACAGTTCCAAGGCACACATGACCTGATTCTTCAGGCTTAAGTAGATCCTGTTCGTGACGCCAAGTTGTAGCGCCCCCACTGCCGCAGGGCCGAGGGGTACCCGGTACCGGGCCTCTGAGTCTCTGCTCTGGGGTTGTCACGGTGGCTAGGCCTGGTCCGTGACCCTGCTGAGGGGCGCCCAATAATAGGTGTAAATGGTGGTGGTAGTGCGGTACAGTGTCGGTCACAGTAAATAACGAGGACACCAGGTTGCAGTCTCTTTACCTCTTTACTGAAGGCTTCAGGATCCTCAGTCTGGAATACGGTCAACCAGGCTGCGCAAGTCCGGTCGGTCCGATAGCACCTCCAGAGTTTCCTTTGCAGGTGGAAATCTGTGCCTACCTTCTAGCGCTTGTGTGTTGTGGTCCTCCCCTGCTGTGCTTACGGGATAGTCCCCACAACTGTTGTGTCTGTTTCTCGTGTTCCCTCACAACTCGATTCTGATGTTCTTCTTCGTCCCCCAGATGATATGGCTAGGACACACCCGTATGACGGGTAGGCTCGGAGCTCTTCCTGGACCCTAGTGTCGCCCTTCTCCTGTTGTTGCCCCCTGTGTCTTCGTAGGTGATTTGTGTGAGACAGCCCGCCTATAGCTGACTGTCCTGCCGTAGGTTTGAAGTATTGCTTGGAGCCTAATACTTCCTCGGCGTTCCGGCCACCGGCTGCGCGCCTCAGTAGGATGTTGCCTCGTCTTACAGCACGACTCCTACTGGTATTTCTCCTTGTGCGTTGATCTCGTTTCTCACTCAGCACAATAAACCTCGCTTCTTATCCTTTCTTGGGGTACCGCCGCTATCTCGTGCAGGCGCGGTCCCGTAACGTTCTCTCTGTTCGCTAGGCCTCTGTCAGGATCCCACCCCTGACAGGGACCCCCCTGAGTCTCTCCCCGCAACACCCTCTGCCACAGGGTGTTGCCTGTTCGATTCCCCAGTCAGCTTCTGTCTAACTTTCTGCCTAACCCCCAGTTTTACCAGATTGTGAGGAGTGGCCTAATACATAGCACCCTTAGCTCCCCCTGGAGGCCAGACTGTGAAGTGTATTGGTGACTGTGATACCTGGTCAGAAGAACTCCTTCAGTGCCATCAGACGTACCATAGCCCCCCTGTTGTGAATTTGCTTTTTGCTCCCTCTAGTGGTTACTAGTTTTTTGACTCTGGTTTTTCTGTCATTCCTTTCATCCGCACCTGGGTCGTTAGTTAGGGGTGTTGCTATATAAGCTCCCTAGACCTTCAGTTCAATGCCTGGCAACGTAGTTATCAGAGCTAGTCTGCTGTGCTCTTGTCTACTGATCCTGGTTCCAGTTATATCAGCTAAGTCTGCCTTTTGCTTTTTGCTATTTGTTTTGGTTTTGTATTTTTGTCCAGCTTGTTCCAAATCTATATCCTGACCTTTGCTGGAAGCTCTAGGGGGCTGGTGTTCTCCCCCCGGACCGTTAGACGGTTCGGGGGTTCTTGAATTTCCAGTGTGGATTTTGATAGGGTTTTTGTTGACCATATAAGTTACCTTTCTTTATTCTGCTATCAGTAAGCGGGCCTCTCTGTGCTAAACCTGGTTCATTTCTGTGTTTGTCATTTCCTCTTACCTCACCGTTATTATTTGTGGGGGGCTTCTATCCAGCTTTGGGGTCCCCTTCTCTGGAGGCAAGAAAGGTCTTTTGTTTTCCTCTACTAGGGGTAGCTAGATTCTCCGGCTGGAGCGTGTCATCTAGAATCAACGTAGGAATGATCCCCGGCTACTTCTAGTGTTGGCGTTAGGAGTAGATATATGGTCAACCCAGTTACCACTGCCCTATGAGCTGGATTTTTGTATTCTGCAGACTTCCACGTACCTCTGAGACCCTCGCCATTGGGGTCATAACACCCCCTTAGCGGCGGAGCCTTAGTACTGCAACGACCAGGACTCTGGGGCGCTGCATTCCCCTATTACAATAAGTGCCCACTTTACATTTAACAATGTCCAGAGTCTCCCCCCTGTACAGCTCTCCTATACACAGTATAATGCCCCCTAACTGTATAGTACCACCTACACAGTATACTGACCCCTTAGTAGCCTTCAAACTGTTTGATGACTCCAACACTGTAATACCCACACTGTATGATGGCCCCATTGAAAACCTCCATATAGTATAATGTGCCAGATAGTCCTCAATATAGCACAAGGCAGCACCCATATAGGCAGACCCTGTAGTTTAAAGCAGCACGCCCCATAGGCAGACCCTGTAGTAAAAGGCAGCTCCCCCCATAGGCAGATCCTGTAGAATAAGGCAGCACTCCCCCCCATAGGCAGATCCTGTAGAATAAGGCAGCACTCCCCCCCCCATAGGCAGATCCTGTAGAATAAGGCAGCACTCCCCCATAGGCAGATCCTGTATATAAGGCAGCACTCCCCCCCATAGGCAGATCCTGTATATAAGGCAGCACTCCCTCCCCTTTAGGCAGATCCTGTATATAAGGCAGCACTCCCTCCCCTATAGGCTGATCCTGTATATAAGGCAGCACTCCCTCCCCTATAGGCTGATCCTGTATATAAGGCAGCACTCCCCCTCATAGGCAGATCCTGTATATAAAGCAGCCCCCCCTTCCATAGGCTGATCCTGTATATAAGGCAGCACTCCCCCTATAGGCAGATCCTGTATATAAGGCAGCACTCCCCCCATAGGTAGATCCTGTATATAAGGCAGCACTCCCTCTCCTATAGGCAGACCCTGTATATAAGGCAGCACTCCCTCCCCTATAGGCTGATCCTGTATATAAGGCAGCACCCCCCCATAGGCAGATACTATAGAATAAGGCAGCACTCCCCCCATAGGCAGATCCTGTAGAATAAGGCAGCCCTCCCCCCTATAGGCTGATCCTGTATATAAGGCAGCACTCCCCCCATAGGCAGATACTGTACAATAAGGCAGCACTCCCCCCATAGGCATATACTGTACAATAAGGCAGCACTCCCCCCTATAGGCAGATACTGTACAATAAGGCAGCACTCCCCCCTATAGGCAGATACTGTACAATAAGGCAGCACTCCCCTCCGATAGGCAGATACTGTACAATAAGGCAGCACTCCCCCCTATAGGCAGATACTGTACAATAAGGCAGCACTCCCCCCTATAGGCAGATACTTTACAATAAGGCAGCACTCCCCCCCTATAGGCAGATACTGTACAATAAGGCAGCACTCCCCCCTATAGGCAGATACTGTACAATAAGGCAGCACTCCCCCCCCATAGGCAGATACTATACAATAAGGCAGCACTCCCTCCCCTATAGGCTGATCCTGTATATAAGGCAGCACTCCCCCCATATAGGCAGATACTAAAGAATAAGGCAGCACTCCCCCCATAGGCAGATCCTGTAGAATAAGGCAGCCCTCCCCCCTATAGGCTGATCCTGTATATAAGGCAGCACTCCCCCCCATAGGCAGATACTGTACAATAAGGCAGCACTCCCCCCATAGGCATATACTGTACAATAAGGCAGCACTCCCCCCCTATAGGCAGATACTGTACAATAAGGCAGCACTCCCCCCTATAGGCAGATACTGTACAATAAGGCAGCACTCCCCCCTATAGGCAGATACTGTACAATAAGGCAGCACTCCCCTCCTATAGGCAGATACTGTACAATAAGGCAGCACTCCCCCCTATAGGCATATACTGTACAATAAGGCAGCACTCCCCCCTATAGGCAGATACTGTACAATAAGGCAGCACTCCCCCCCTATAGGCAGATACTGTACAATAAGGCAGCACTCCCCCCTATAGGCAGATACTGTACAATAAGGCAGCACTCCCCTCCTATAGGCAGATACTGTACAATAAGGCAGCACTCCCCCCTATAGGCAGATACTGTACAATAAGGCAGCACTCCCCCCTATAGGCAGATACTGTACAATAAGGCAGCACTCCCCCCTATAGGCAGATACTTTACAATAAGGCAGCACTCCCCCCCTATAGGCAGATACTGTACAATAAGGCAGCACTCCCCCCTATAGGCAGATACTGTACAATAAGGCAGCACTCCCCCCTATAGGCAGATACTATACAATAAGGCATCACTCCCTCCCCTATAGGCTGATCCTGTATATAAGGCAGCACTCCCCCCTATAGGCAGATACTAAAGAATAAGGCAGCACTCCCCCCATAGGCAGATCCTGTAGAATAAGGCAGCCCTCCCCCCTGTAGGCTGATCCTGTATATAAGGCAGCACTCCCCCCCATAGGCAGATACTGTACAATAAGGCAGCACTCCCCCCATAGGCATATACTGTACAATAAGGCAGCACTCCCCCCTATAGGCAGATACTGTACAATAAGGCAGCACTCCCCCCCTATAGGAAGATACTGTACAATAAGGCAGCACTCCCCCCCATAGGCAGATACTGTACAATAATGCAGCCCCCATAAAAACAGTGAATAAATACCCACCTCTCTAACTCCTTGTTCCAGCAGTGCTTCCTGCTCCTGCTCATCTGACAGCGGGCGCTGGGCGGTGACGTCATCGCGCCCGCTGTCAGACGGTATGGGGGAAGGAGCGCAGAGCAGCACTCCTTCCCTCATCACTGCGGTGAGCTGTATCAGCTAGATGCCGATACAGCTCACCATGCGATGACGGGCGGGGGGCCCACTGCTGGCACCGAGCCCCCCCCCCCCCGCCTGCTCAGGGGCCCCATAGCGGCAGAGCAGGACGATCGATTCTCCCTGCTCTGCCGCAGAATGTAACTGCATTGGTGCGCACCGATGCAGTTACAGTGGCGTAGCTCCCGATGGGCCCCCTCAGAGCGCGAGGCCCGGGGCGATGGCCCCCTCTGCCCCCCCCTAGCTACGCTACTGGCTTGGGTGCAAGGAAACACAGAAGACACAGGCTTTTTAGGTAGTTCTTGTATTACTTCATACAAGAAAGGGTTAACACAGTTGCAGGCAGGATACAAGACAGGCAGGAATAAACCTTAAGTCCATCTAGTCACAGAAACAGGTTAAAGGTTCTCTCTCTACTTCCCTTGCCAATGTTGATGGTAAGCTGAGAGAATCCTGAGTCCACACATGTCCAAGGATCTGAAGTAGAAGGTGGTTAGGATAATAAGTAGTGTTGAGCATTCCGATACTGCAAATATTGGGTATCGGCCGATATTCGCTGTATCGGAATTCCGATACCAAGTTCCGATATTTTTGCGATATCGGGAATCGGGATCGGGATCCATATTCATGTAAAAAATAACCATCCAGGATCACTTCCGATATTTGTGTCCCATTGACTTGTATTGGTATCGGGAATCGGTATCGGCGATATCCGATATTTTTTGGATATCGGCCGATCCAATCCGATACCGATACTTTCAAATATCAGAAGGTATCACTCAACACTAATAACACAGGTCAACAAAAAAAAATTTTTTTTCTGGTGTCCAAAATATTTTAATGAATTTGGGGTATTTTTGGGGTGCTGATTCTGAATATGCTATCAGTTTTGCCAGATTGGCTCAAGTTTTTGAGATTTTTGGTATCTTATTTATAGCACTTGTTGGTAAATGCGACGCATCATCTCATTAATTTCTTTGGATTAGTACTTGAACTGAGCAGTTCTCAATATAGTTTTGTGTTAATTAGTGTTCTAAAAGTTTGTTCATAGCTTGATTTTTGCACTAACTTTATGTTGTTGTCTGTTTTCCAGTGAAAAGCATGAACTCATCAAGAAGAAGTTGTCTTAATGATCCAGACTCATTCTGTTACATTTGTGGTGAATACACACTGCCAAAACATAGAAGAAACATAACAGACTTCGTAAAAAAAGTGTATTTTGCCTATTTTGGGGTTATGCTTGGGGACCAAGACAAGTTTTGGGCACCACACATAGTGTGCAAAGCATGTATCGAATTATTACGAAAATGGAGCAAAGGACAAAGAATAAGCTTCAAATTTGGTGTTCCAATGGTGTGGAGAGAGCCAAAAAATCATCATGATGACTGTTATTTCTGTGCAGTGCAAGTGCAAGGATTCAATAAGCATAAGAAACGAAAATGGGAGTAACATGGAATCTGCAAGAAGGCCTGTCCCTCATTGTGAAGATGTGCCTGTACCTGTGTTTACCATAAATAACAGTCATCATGATGATTTTTTGGCTCTCTCCACACCATTGGAACACCAAATTTGAAGCTTTTTCTTTGTCCTTTGCTCCATTTTCGTAATAATTCGATACATGCTTTGCACACTATGTGTGGTGCCCAAAACTTGTCTTGGTCCCCAAGCATAACCCCAAAATAGGCAAAATACACTTTTTTTTACGAAGTCTGTTATGTTTCTTCTATGTTTTGGCAGTGTGTATTCACCACAAATGTAACAGAATGAGTCTGGATCGTTAAGACAACTTCTTCTTGATGAGTTCATGCTTTTCACTGGAAAACAGACAACAACATAAAGTTAGTGCAAAAATCAAGCTATGAACAAACTTTTAGAACACTAATTAACACAAAACTATATTGAGAACTGCTCAGTTCAAGTACTAATCCAAAGAAATTAATGAGATGATGCGTCGCATTTACCAACAAGTGCTATAAATAAGATACCAAAAATCTCAAAAACTTGAGCCAATCTGGCAAAACTGATGACATATTCAGAATCAGCACCCCAAAAATACCCTAAATTCGATGAAATATCTTTGGCACCAAAAATGCTGTTGACCAGTGTAATAAGTCCAAGTCTTCCAGGAGCAAGGTGACAGGTAAACTGCAGACTTGATTCTGAAGCACTGATTAAACAGCTAATGCTGCTTAAAAGGGCAAGTGGCAGAGAACAGGACGGAAACATTGAAACTGAGAACTCCATGCTGGTTAAGGGCAAAGTAGATACAGCAGAACAGAAAGCAAAATGGCCAACAGGAAAAACTAGGTTCTAGTAAAAATAACAGCAGATATAGCAAATTGTCTAAAACTTTACAGCAATATACTACGTGGCTGGGCAATATACTACGTGGCTGGGCAATATACTACGTGGCTGGGCAATATACTACGTGACTGGGCAATATACTACGTGGCTGGGCAATATACTACATCACTGGGCAATATACTACGTGACTGGGCAATATACTACGTGGCTGGGCAATATACTACGTCACTGGGCAATATACTATGCGGCTGGGCAATATACTACATGACTGGCAATATACTACGTGGCTGGGCAATATACTATGTCACTGGACAATATACTGCGTGGCTGTGCAATATACTATGTCTCTGGGCAATATACTACGTTGCTGGGCAATATACTACGTGGCTGGGCAATATATTACGTGGCTGGACAATATACTACGTGGCTGGGCAATATACTACGTGGCTGGGCAATATTGTTGTGAACTCTGTTCTGGAACTCCCTCCTGTGGTCAGGAATGGTATTTCTGTGAGTTCTGTCCGTGGGTTCCCTCTGGTGGCTGAAAGTGGAGCTGCTGGTCTGGAGGTGGCTTCCTCAGCTGCATCGTTTAAAACTGGGCTGGTTCCTCTATTTAACTCTGCTCAGATCTTTACCTGATGCCAGTTGTCAATGTATCTGTACTGGTTCATATCTCACTTGGATCTCCTGATGACCTGTCTACTTCAGCAGAAGCTAAGTCCCTGTTAAGCTCATTTGTTGTTCATTTGTGTGCTGAATATATTTCTGAGTACCTGCTAAGTTTTGTCCAGCTGGCTATCATGATATTGTCTCGCTAGCTGGAAGCTCTGGGTTGCAGAGTGGCACCTACCACGCCGTGAGTCGGTGCGGGGGGTTTCTTGCTCACTCTGCGTGGCTTTTTGTAGTTTTTTGTGCTGACCGCAAAGATCCCTTTATCTATCTTCTGTCTATTTAGTAAGGCTGGCCTCCTTTGCTGAAACCTGTCTCATTCCTATGTTTGTGCCTTCCTCTTAACTCACAGTCAATATATGTGGGGGGCTGCTCTTTTCAATATATGTGGGGGGCTGCACTTTTCCTTTGGGGAATTTCTCTGAGGCAAGGTGAGGCTATATTTCTCTTTAGGGGAAGTTACCTCTCAGGCTGTGAAGAGTCGTCTAGGCAGAGTCAGGTATGATCCACGGCTAATTCTAGTGTGTGTGATAATAGATTAGGGCTGCGGTCAGCAGAGCTCCCACTTCCCAGAGCTCGCTCTATTTTGCAGTTTTGACTATCAGGTCATTCCCAGTGCTCCTAACCACCAGGTCCAGCCATAACACAATATACTATGTGGCTGGGCAATATACTACGTGGCTGGGCAATATACTACGTGGCTGGGCAATATACTACGTGACTGGGCAATATACTATGTGACTGGGCAATATACTACGTGGCTGGGCAATATACTACATCACTGGGCAATATACTACGTGGCTGTGCAATATACTACGTCACTGGGCAATATACTACATCGCTGGGCAATATACTACGTGGCTGGGAAATATACTACGTGGCTGGGCATTATATTACGTGGCTGGACAATATACTACATGACTGGGCAATATACTACATGGCTGGGCAATATACTACGTGGCTGGGCAATATACTACGTGGCTGGGCAATATACTACGTGATTGGGCAATATACTATGTGGCTGGGCAATATACTACGTGACTGGGCAATATACTACGTGGCTGGGCAATATACTATGTCACTGGGCAATATACTACGTGACTGGGTAATATACTACGTGACTGGGCAATATACTACGTGGCTGGGCAATATACTATGTGGCTGGGCAATATACTACGTGGGCTGTGCAATATACTACGTGGACATGCATATTCTAGAATACCCGATGCGTTAGAATCGGGCAACCATCTAGTATATATATATATATATATATATATATATATATATATATATATATACTGTATATCTATACTATGTGTAGACATTTATTTTATCTATTCTATTCTAACCTGTCAGTGTGATTTTACTGTACACCGCACTGAATTACCGGCTTTTCTATAGAACACCGGTGCGTATTTCTCGCAAGTCACACTGACGGTCCATGTGTAATCCGTACTCGCCCCCATAGACTTTCATTGGTGTATTTTTTGCGCAATACGATGACAAATGCAGCATGCTGTGATTTTATCAGCCCGCAAAATATGGCTGTGAAATATACGGCTGATGGAAGCTGCCCCATAGAGAATCATTGGTCCATGCGCAATGCGTTGTTTTTGCGCCTCTCATACGTCCGTAAAACTCTCTAGTGTGATGCCGGCCTTACAGGCTAACAAAAGTCCGAAACCTTGGTCAAAGTTATATGAGCACACAAATCTTCAAGGGTGCCCAAACTTTTGCATCAGCTCATGAGGCTACGTGCACACATTGCGGAAAGTCCTGCAAATTTTTCAATCCAAATGACAACCCATGTCTTCTGTAAAAAAGGTAAAAAAAAAGAAACAACAATCTCCCATACCTCTCCACCACTACAGTCATGTCCCACGAAGTAAATCCATCAGAAGGGGTTAAATAATTTTACAACAAGAAGCCTGCAAATGCAACTGTGCTCCTGACTGTAAAAACTGGGGAATTAATGGAAAGCAGGGGAACGTAGCTACCTAGACTTGCGCTGCTGCGTGCCCTGCTGGCATAACCTCATATGAACTCTAGCGTGGGAATTTTTGAGAATATTTTCTCATGTTCGAGTTCGTATGAGGTTCTGTCAGCAGGGGGCGCAACACCGCAAGTCTAGGTAGCTACGTTCTCCTGCTTTCCATTCTTTCCCCAGTTTTTACAGTCAGGAGCACAGCTGCATTAGCAGGCTCCTGGTTGTAAAATTATTTAACCACTGTTCTGATGGATTTACATCGTGGGACATGACTGTAGCGGTGGAGAGGTATGGGAGATTGTTGTTTCTTTTTTTTACCTTTTTTACAGAAGACATGGGTCGTCATTTGGATTGAGCGTATAATGAACATATTACAACACCCTGTGTATTTATTTCATTAACCCCTTAATGACAGCCAATACGTCTTTCAACTGACCTGAGATATAAGAGAATAGCCTCCCCATACAGGTGACAATCCAGCAGCTGTTGGCTGTCCACTATAGCTGACAACTTGCTGCATCAGCCACGATCAGTGTTTGCACAGTCCAACTCTGTTTAACCCGTTACATGCTGCTGTCTATAGTGACTACATCATTATAAATGGTTAGCAGAGTGCGGGGGCTTCCTCTTCAGTCCAATTGGTGCCCTCAGATCATGATTTTCTGGTCCTGATATTTACCATGGCAATTCACAACCAAATAGTGGCCTAAGAATCTAACGGCTGTAGTAGTCTGTTCAGAAGTTAGAGACATTTAGGTGATAAAAATACACATTTTCATTTCTGTCATGCCACTTTGCATTAATTCCTGTAAAGCACCTGAAGAGTTAATAAACTACCTGACTACAGTTTTCAATACGTCAGGGGGTGCTGATTTAAAAATGGTATCACGTTTGGGGGTTTCCCAATATATGGGAACCCTAAAGTCACTTCAAACATGGATAAGTCTCTGAAAAAATAAATTTTGTAAATTTCCTTGAAAAAATGAAAAATTGCTGCTACATTTTTAATCCTCCTAAAATGCAAGCAAAATAAAATAACGTTTTACAAATGGTGCTGATGTAAAGCAGACATGTGGGAAATGTTATTTATTAATGGTTTGCTATGGTATGGCCATCTGGATTTAAGGGATAATCATTAAAATTTAGAAAATTGCTAATTTTTTAACATTTTTCTCAATTTTTTTATATTTTTATAAATAAACACAAAACATATTGACCTACATTTACCATTATCATAAAGTATAATGTGTCACGAAAAAACAAACAATCTCAAAATCACTGGGATTTGTTGAAGCGTTGCAGAGTTATTACCCCATAAAGTGACACTGGTCAGATTTCAAAAATTTGGCTCCGTCACTAAGGGGTTAAAATACTTTTTTCCTAATGTGTGCGTGTGTTTTTTTTAACCCTTTATTACTATTGGATTAACCCCTTCACCCCCAAGGGTGGTTTGCACGTAATGACCAGGCCAATTTTTACAATTCTGACCACTGTCAGTTTATGAGGTTATAACTCTGGAACGCTTCAACGGATCTTGGCGATTCTGACATTGTTTTCTCGAGACATATTGTACTTCATGATAGTGGTAAAATTTCTTCGATATAACTTGTGTTTATTTGTGAAAAAAACGGATATTTGGCGAAAATTTTGAAAATTTCGCAATTTTCCAACTTTGAATTTTTATGCCCTTAAATCACAGACATATGTCACGTAAAATATTTAATAAGTAACATTTCCCACATGTCTACTTTACATCAGCACAATTTTGGAACCAATTTTTTTTTTGTTAGGGAGTTATAAGGGTTAAAAGTTGACCAGAAATTTCTCATTTTTACAACACCATTTTTTTTTAGGGACCACATTTCATTTGAAGTCATTTTGAGGGGTCTATATGACAGAAAATACCCAAGTGTGACACCATTCTAAAAACTGCACCCCTCAAGGTGCTCAAAAACTCATTCAAGAAATTTATTAACCCTTCAGGTGTTTCACAGGAATTTTTGGAATGTTTAAATAAAAATGAACATTTAACTTTTTTTCACACAAAATTTATTTCAGCTCCAATTTGTTTTATTTTACCAAGTGTAACAGGAGAAAATGGACCCCAAAAGTTGTTGTACAATTTGTCCTGAGTACGCTGATACCCCATATGTGGGGGTAAACCACTGTTTGGGCGCATGGCAGAGCTCGGAAGGAAAGGAGCGCCATTTGACTTTTCAATGCAAAATTCACTGGAATTGAGATGGGACGCCATGTTGCGTTTGGAGAGCCCCTGATGTGCCTAAACATTGAAACCCCGCACAAGTGACACTATTTTGGAAAGTAGACCCCCTAAGGAACTTATCTAGATGTGTGGTGAGCACTTTGACCCAACAAGTGCTTCACAGAAGTTTATAATGCAGAGCCGTAAAAATAAAAAATCATATTTTTTCACAAAAATGATCTTTTCGCCCCCATTTTTTTATTTTCCCAAGGGTAAGAGAAGAAATTAGATGACAAAAGTTGTTGTGCAATTTGTCCTGATTCCGACGATACCCCATATGTGGGTGTAAACCATTGTTTGGGCGCAGGGCAGAGCTCGGAAGGGAAGGAGCGCCATTTGACTTTTCAATGCAAAATTGACTGGAATTGAGATGGGACGCCATGTTGCGTTTGGAGAGCCCCTGATGTGCCTAAACATTGAAACCCCCCACAAGTGACACCATTTTGGAAAGTAGACCCCCTAAGGAACTTATCTAGATGTGTGGTGAGCACTTTGACCCAACAAGTGCTTCACAGAAGTTTATAATGCAGAGCCGTAAAAATAAAAAATCATATTTTTTCACAAAAATGATCTTTCGCCCCCATTTTTTTATTTTCCCCAAGGGTAAGAAAAGAAATTAGACCACAAATGTTGTTGTGCAATTTGTCCTGAGTACGATGATACCCCATATGTGGGGGTAAACCACTGTTTGGGTGCATAGCAGAGCTCGGAAGGGAAGGAGCGCTATTTTACTTTTCAATGCAAAATTGACTGGAATTGAGATGGGATGCCATGTTGCGTTTGGAGAGCCCCTGATGTGCCTAAACATTAAAACCCCCCACAAGTGACACCATTTTGGAAAGTAGACCCCCTATGGAACTTATATAGATGTGTTTTGAGAGCTTTGAACCCCCAAGTGTTTCACTACAGTTTATAACGCAGAGCCGTGAAAATAAAAATTCCTCTTTTTTTCACAGAAATTATTTTTTAGCCCCCAGCTTTGTATTTTTACAAGGGTAACATAATAAATTGGACCCCAAAAGTTGTTGTCCAATTTGTCCTGAGTACGCTGATACCCCATATGTGGGGGGGAACCACTGTTTGGGCGCATGACAGAGCTCGGAAGGGAAGGAGCGCCATTTGGAATGCAGACTTAAATGGATTGGTCTGCAGGCATCACGTTGCATTTGCAGAGCCCCTGATGTACCCAAACAGTAGAAACCCCCCACAAGTGACCCAAAATTGGAAACTAGACCTCCCAAGGAACTTATCTAGATGTGTTGTGAGAACTTTGAACCCCCAAGTGTTTCACTACAGTTTACAACGCAGAGCCGTGAAAATAAAAAATCTTTTTTTTCCCACAAAACTTATTTTTTAGCCCCCAGTTTTGTATTTTCCCAAGGGTAACAGGATAAATTGGACCCCAAAAGTTGTTGTCCAATTGTCCAATTTGTCCTGAGTGCGCCGATACCCCATATGTTGGGGTAAACCCCTGTTTGGGTACACGGGAGAGCTCTGAAGGGAAGGAGCACTGTTTTAATTTTTCAACGCAGAATTGTCTGGAATTGAGATCGGATGCATGTCCCGATTGAAGAGCCCCTGATGTGCCTAAACAGTGGAAACCCCCCAATTATAACTGAAACCCTAATCCACACCCTATTCCCAACCGTAAATGTAATCCAAACCCTAACCCTAACTTTAGCCCCAACCCTAACTGTAGCCTGAACCCTAGCCCCAACCCTAGCCCTAACCCTATCCCTAACCCTAGCCCTAACCCTTGCAATAACCCTAACCCTAGCCTTAACCCTAGCCCTAACCCTAGCCCTAACCCTAGCCCTAACCCTAGCAATAACCCTAGCCCTAACCCTAGCCCTAACCCTAACCCTAGCAATAACCCTAGCAATAACCCTAGCCCTAACCCTAACCCTAGCAATAACCCTAGCCCTAGCCCTAGCCCTAACCCTAACCCTAACCCTAATGGGAAAATGGAAATAAATACATTTTTTATTTTTTTTTTATTTTTCCCTAACTAAGGGGGTGATGAAGGGGGGTTTGATTTACTTTTATAGTGGGTTATTTAGCGGATTTTTATGATTGGCAGCGTCACACACTGAAAGACGCTTTTTATTGCAAAAAATATTTTTTGCGTCACCACATTTTGAGAGCTATAATTTTTCCATATTTGAGTCCACAGAGTCATGTGAGGTCTTGTTTTTTGCGGGACGAGTTGACGATTTTATTGGTAACATTTTCGGGCACATGACATTTTTTTATCGCTTTTTATTCCGATTTTTGTGAGGCAGAATGATCAAAAACCAGCTATTCATGAATTTCTTTTGGGGGAGGCGTTTATACCGTTCCGCATTTGGTAAAATTGATAAAGCAGTTTTATTCTTCGGGTCAGTACGATTACAGTGATACCTCATTTGTATCATTTTTTTATGTTTTGGCGCTTTTATACGATAAAAGCTATTTTATAGAAAAAATAATTATTTTGGTATCGCTTTAATCTCAGGACTATAACTTTTTTACTTTTTTGCTGATGATGCTGTATGGCAGCTCGTTTTTTGCGGGACAAGATGTCGTTTTCAGCGGTACCATGGTTATTTACATCTGTCTTTTTGATCGCGTGTTATTCCACTTTGTGTTCGGCGGTATGGTAATAAAGCGTTGTTTTTTGCCTCGTTTTTTTTTTTTTCTCACGTGTTTACTGAAGGGGTTAACTAGTGGGGCAGTTTTATAGGTTGGGTCGTTACGGACGCGGCGATACTAAATATGTGTACTTTTATTGTTTTGTATTTTTATTTAGATAAAGAAATGTATTTAAGGGAATAATATTTTTTTTTCTTTATTTAGGAATTTATTTTTTATTTATTTTTTTACACATGTGGAAATTTTTTTTTTTTACTTTTTTACTTTGTCCCAAGGGGGGACATTACAGATCAGTGATCTGACAGTGTGCACAGCACTCTGTCAGATCGGCGATCTGCTGTGCAGGGCTGCAGGCTTACCAGCGCCTGCTCTGAGCAGGCACTCGGTAAGCCACCTCCCTCCATGCAGGACCCGGATGCTGCGGCCATCTTGGATCTGGGACCTGCGGCGAGGAGGGAGGTAGGAGACCCTCGGAGCAACACGATCACATCGCGTTGCTGCGGGGGTCTCAGGGAAGCCCGCAGGGAGCCCCCTCCCTGCGCGATGCTTCCCTATACCGCCGGTACACCGCGATCATGTTTGATCGCGGTGTGCCGGGGGGTTAATGTGCCGGGGGCGGTCCGTGACCGCTCCTGGCACATAGTGCCGGATGTCAGCTGCGATATGCAGCTGACACCCGGCCGCGATCGGCCGCGCTCCCCCCGTGAGCGCGGCCGATCGCATATGACGTACTATCCCGTCGGTGGTCATACGGGCCCACCCCACCTCGACGGGATAGTACGTCAGATGTCAGAAAGGGGTTAATAATGGAGAGGTGTCTTATTGACACCTCTCCATTATTAACAAGGCTTAATGTCATCTTACATTAGCAAGGTGACATTAACCCTTTATTACCCCATATCCCACCACTACAGGAGAGTGGGAAGAGAGAGGCTAAGTGCTGGAATTGGCACATTTTACAGATGCGCATTTTCTGAGGTGGCTGGGGGCAGATGTTTTTAGCCAGGGGGGGCAATAACCATGGACTCTCTCTTGGCTATTAATATCTGCCCTCAGTCACTGGCTTTCCCACTCTGGCGGAGAAAATTGCGCGGGAGCCCACGTCAGTTTTTTTCGTAAATTAACCCTTTATTTTAACAGCTAAGGCTTCCAAATTTTACACACATACACTTGTAACATTACTAGTGA
Organism: Ranitomeya variabilis; assembly: GCF_051348905.1. NCBI lineage: Eukaryota > Metazoa > Chordata > Amphibia > Anura > Dendrobatidae > Ranitomeya > Ranitomeya variabilis. The sequence continues at coordinate 67,515,866 of NC_135239.1, read as the reverse complement.
GGAATATGTAATAAAAATAAGGGATATGAGATGGTTTACTGTATGTAAATCATGTCTTATATCCTGTCAGGATTGGGAAGGAGATAACAAAAGCCGGCAAGTGAATTACCGGCTTGTATGCTATCTAGCTCTGTATGAAATAGAGATATATATACCGTATATGTGTCTCACTGACATATATATATGTCTACCTATACTATGTGTAGACATTTATTTTATCTATTTTATTGCAACCTGTCAGTGTGATTTTACTGTAAGCGCACAGGAATTGCCGGCTTATCTATCTATCTATCTATCTATCTATCTATCTATCTATCTATCTATCTATCTATCTATCTATTATACATATACAGTATGTGTATATATATATATATATATATATATATATATATATATATATATGTGTGTGTTTTGAACAATATTTAGTTGTAAAACGATGTGTAAATGTCAGATAACTGCTGTATGTAAAAGCTCATGTTAAAATCGAATTGCACATGGATTGCATACGGATGTGATACAGATGTTGCGATAAAAAAATCGCATTGACATCGCACGACACTCGCATGTTTTGCCGTTTTTCTCACATATTGGTATGAGCCCTTACAGGCAGAAACTAAAGCAATTGAGCCACAGGCTCTGCTGGTGTCAAAGGGATAATTTTGATCTCTATTGCAGCCTCCAACCCCAGGGGCAGATTATTCTGCTGCATTGTATATAACAGTGTATTTGTATGTATTTGTATTCTAGAAGGAGAATAAAAGAGATTTTTTCATCCTATAAAATTACAAAAAATAATAAAAACCACTTAATATAATGTAATTATTAATTCATTTTTTTAGTAATAATAAACAAAAATAATAAACATCACAAATAAGCAAATAACATAAATATTTGTGTCCCTGTAATCTTAATGACCCACACTACACAGCCATGAGATTATTTATGGGGATCAGTTAATGACGTAAAAAGGTGGTGTAATTGATAATTTTTCTCTATTAACCCCTTTCTGCCATTGGACATACTATTCCGTCCATGTGGGGTGGGCCCTAATTCCCAAGGACGGAATAGTACGTCCAGCGCGATCGGCCGCGCTCACGGGGGGAGCGCGGCCTATCGCGGCCGGGTGTCAGCTGCATATCGCAGCTGACATCCGACACTATGTGCCAGGAGCGGTCACGGACCGCCCCCGGCACATTAACCCCCGGCACACCGCGATCAAACATATTCGCGGTGTGCCGGCGGTACAGGGAAGCTCCCTGCGGGCTTCCCTGAGACCCCCGGAGCAACGCGATGTGATCACGTTGCTGCGAGGGTCTCTTACCTCCTATCCCTGCAGGCCCCGGATCCAAAATGGCCGCGGGGCTGCATCCGGGTCCTGCAGGGATTACTTCCGGGTGCAGACCAGGCTCTGGTAAGTGCTGTGCAAACTGTCAGATCAGCGATCTGTAATCCCCCCCCCCCCCAGGGACAAAGTAAAAAAAGTAAAAAAAAAAAAAATGTCCGCATGTGTAAAAAAGAAAAGAAAAAAAAAAATCCTAAATAAAGAAAAAAAAAATATTATTCCCATAAATACATTTCTTTATCTAAATAAAAAAAAATCAAACAAAAATACACATATTTAGTATCGCCGAGTCTGTAACGACCCCACCTATAAAACTATATCACTAGTTAACCCCTTCAGTGAACACCGTAAAAAAAAAAAAAACGAGGCAAAAAACAACGCTTTGTTCTCATACTGCCAAACAAAAAGTGGAATAACGCGCGATCAAAAAGACGGATATAAATAACCATGGTACCGCTGAAGGGCTAGGGTTAGAGTTGGGGCTAGGGTTGGGGCTAGGGTTAAGGCTACAGTTAGGGTTGGGGCTAAAGTTAGGGTTAGGGTTGGGGCTAAAGTTAGGGTTAGGGTTTGGATTACATTTACGGTTGGGAATAGGGTTGGGATTAGGGTTAGGGGTGTGTCTGGGTTAGAGGTGGGGTTAGGGTTACCGTTGGGATTAGGGTTAGGGGTGTGTTTGGATTAGGGTTTCAGTTATAATTGGGGGGTTTCCACTGTTTAGGCACATCAGGGGCTCTCCAAACGCGACATGGCGTCTGATCTCAATTTCAGCCAATTCTGCGTTGAAAAAGTAAAACAGTGCTCCTTTCCTTCCGAGCTCTCCCGTGCGCCCAAACAGGGGTTTACCCCAACATATGGGGTATCAGCGTACTTGGAACACATTGGAGAACAACTTTTGGGGTCCAATTTCTCCTGTTACCCTTGGGAAAATACAAAACTGGGGGCTAAAAAATAATTTTTGTGGAAAAAATAATATTTTTTATTTGCACGGCTCTGCGTTATAAACTGTAGTGAAACACTTGGGGGTTCAAAGCTCTCACAACACATCTAGATGAGTTCCTTAGGGGGTCTACTTTCCAAAATGGTGTCACTTGTGGGGGTTTCTACTGTTTAGGTACATTAGGGGCTCTGCAAAAGCAATGTGACGCCTGCAGACATTCCATCTAAGTCTGCATTCCAAATGGCGCTCCTTTCCTTCCGAGCCCTCCCATGCGCCCAAACGGTGGTTCCCCCCCACATATGGGGTATCAGCGTACTCAAGACAAATTGGACAACAACTTTTGGGGTCCAATTTCTCCTGTTACCCTTGGGAAAATACAAAACTGGGGGCTAAAAAATAATTTTTGGGGGAAAAATTGTTTTTTTTATTTTCACGGCTCTGCGTTGTAAACTGAGTGAAACACTTGGGGGTTCAAAGCTCTCACAACACATCTAGATGAGTTCCTTAGGGGGTCTACTTTCCAAAATGGTGTCACTTGTGGTTTTTTTTTACTGTTTAGGTACATTAGGGGCTCTGCAAACACAATGTGACACCTGCAGACCATTCCATCTAAGTCTGCATTCCAAATGGCGCTCCATCCCTTCTGAGCCCTCCCATGCGCCCAAACAGTGGTTCCCCCCACATATGGGGTATCAGCGTACTCAGGACAAATTGGACAACAACTATTGGGTCCAATTTCTCCTGTTACCCTCGGGAAAATACAAAACTGGGGGCTAAAAAATAACTTTTGTGGAAAAAAATGTTTGTTTTATTTTTACGGCTCTGCATTATAAACTTCTGTGAAGCACTTGGTGGGTCAAAGTGCTCACCACACCTCTAGATAAGTTCCTTAGGGGGTCTACTTTCCAAAATCGTGTCACTTGTGGGGGGGTTTCAATGTTTAGGCACATCAGTGGCTCTCCAAATGCAACATGGCGTCCCATCTCAATTCGTGTCAATTTTGCAGTGAAAAGTCAAACGGCGCTCCTTCCCTTCCAAGCTCTCCCATGCGCCCAAACAGTGGTTTACCCCCACATATGGGGTATCATCGTACTCAGGACAAATTGTACAACAACTTTTGGGGTCCAATTTCTTCTCTTACCCTTGGGAAAATAAAAAATTGGGGGCAAAAAGATAATTTTTGTGAAAAAATATGATTTTTTATTTTTACGGTTCTGCATTATAACCTTCTGTGAAGCACTTGGTGGGTCAAAGTGCTCACCACACCTCTAGATAAGTTCCTTAAGGGGTCTACTTTCCAAAATTATGTCACTTGTGGGGGGTTTCAATCTTTAGGCACATCAGGGGCTCTCCAAACGCAACATGGCGTCCCATCTCAATTCCAGTCAATTTTGCATTGAAAAGTCAATTGGCGCTCCTTCGCTTCCGAGCTCTGTCTCTGCGCCCAAACAGTGGTTTACCCCCACATATGGGGTATCGGCGTACTCAGGACAAATTGTACAACATCTTTTGGGGTCCATTTTCTCCTGTTACCCTTGGTAAAATAAAACAAATTGGAGCTGAAGTAAATTTTGTGTGAAAAAAAGTTAAATGTTCATTTATATTTAAACATTCCAAAAATTCCTGTGAAACACCTGAAGGGTTAATAAACTTCTTGAATGCGGTTTTGAGCACCTTGAGGGGTGCAGTTTTTAGAATGGTGTCACACTTGGGTATTTTCTATCACATAGACCCCTCAAAATGACTTCAAATGAGATGTGGTCCCTAAAAAAAAATGGTGTTGTAAAAATGAGAAATTGCTGGTCAACTTTTAACCCTTATAACTCCCTAACAAAATAGAATTTTGGTTCCAAAATTGTGCTGATGTAAAGTAGACATGTGGGAAATGTTACTTATTAAGTATTTTGTGTAACATATCACTGTGATTTAATTGCATAAAAATTAAGAGTTGGAAAATTGCAAAATTTTCAAAATTTTCGCCAAATTTCCATTTTTTTCACAAATAAACGCAGGTAATATCAAATAAATTTTACCACTATCAGGAAGTACAATATGTCTCGAGAAAACAGTGTCAGAATCACCAGGATCCGTTTAAGCTTTCCAGAGTTATAACCTCATAAAAGGACAGTGGTCAGAATTGTAAAAATTGGCCTGGTCATTAACGTGCAAACCACCCTTGGGGGTGAAGGGGTTAAGCCACTTAAAATATGTAACAAAAATGTAAGTCTGAGGCTGTATTCACATGTAGCCTAAATGCTGTGATTCTTCTGCTTTTTCTTCTGCAGGTGTCCTCACCACACAACGCAATAACAATCTTCTCTGATTATTGAGTGTTCGCTGCATTTTTTATGCATTTTCCTCCATATTTAATACGTTTTTGATGGAGATATGAAGCAAAGTTTTAAATGATTTTTAAATACTACAGAAAAGTTTTGATTCTGTGCCTATAAATGTAACAAGGTTTTTTTCATGTGTTTTTTTGCAGAAGAAACCTGCAGGGAAAAATGCACCAAAACCGCAGAGCATAGCAGCGTCTTTAGATGCACCGAGGGCGGAGATCTCATGGAATCACATTCATGTTGCTTGCAAATTTAGGCCATGTTCACATGTAGGGTAAATGCTGCGTGTTTTCTGCTGCTTGTTTTGCGGATGTGATTTCATAAAAACTGCATCTGCTGTGGTCTAGAGACACTACCGGGCGATGCAATTTTGGTGTTTTTTTTCTCTCTCTTGTCTTCTATGTGGAGCCTAAAAAAATGCATGTAAAAAACTGCAGTTCATTTTTTAAGTGCAGAATGAAAACTTTTCTGTGCTATAAAAAACACATTAAAAACGCAGCTTCACATCTGCACTAAAACACATCAAATAAGGGGGAAAAGGTCTAAAATAATGCAGCAACAATCAGAGATGATTGTTATTGTGTAGTTTGGTGTAAACACCTGAAGAAAACAAAAAACACAGGATTTATGCAATGTGTGAACACGACCTTACAGATGCAAAAATCCCAGATGTCATACAGTGAAGCTACATAAGGATGAGAACTTTCTGGCGGCTCTGACTGTGAAAGAAGGAACAAAAAATAACTCCACAGGTCCCAACTAGAGATGAGCAGGATGCACAGATGATGTCGCGCCAACCCTGGCTAATCAAAAGCAGCGCCCCGGGGATATCGGATGGTAAGAGATTTGCGGCCTCCTGATCAGGTAGCCCTGACCTGAATGCTGTACAGGAGTCCCGTGAATTGATCCATTCATGTCTAGTCCTGGATACAGCAGGCAGTCCCAGATTTGGGTCTACGTCCTGCAGTCTGGGGCGTCTGCTGAATGTCCCTCTGCCACCGCCCCTCTGACATCTCCTCCTGCCAGGGGAGAAAGAAATGGTAATAGGGTGTGGATTGGGGTGTGGGCAGTAGCGTGGACAAAACTTACTGCCGCACTCTGCGCACACCACATTATCTGTCCCTCTTTCTGTTCTTCAAAAGTTGAGCGGCATGGCTACATTGATCATGCGATTTATCAAAATAACAATTATTTTTTTTACGCTAGTGCAGCGCCCCCACCGCCGCAGGGCTGAGGGGTACCCGGTACCGGGCCTCTGAGTCTCTGCTCTGGGGCTGTCACGGCGGCTAGGCCCCGGTCCGTGACCCTGCCGTGGGGCGCACAATGATAGATGCGATGTGTGGTGATAATGGTGCAGTTGTGGGGTGCAGGTCGCGATAAATAACGAGGACACCAGGTTGCAGTCTCTTTACCTCTTTACTGAAGATCTCTGGGTCCTCAGTCCGGAACACGGTTCACCAGGCTGCGCAAGTCCGGCCGGTCCAATGGCACCTCCAGAGTTCTCTTCACAGGTGGAAATCTGTGCCTTCCCTCTAGCGCTATGTGTTGTGGTCCTTCCCTGCTGTGCTTACAGAAAGTCCCCACAACTGTTGTGTCTGTTTCTTAAGTTCCCTCACAACTCGATTAGATGATGTTCTGCTAATCCTCCGTCCCTCCCTGATGTTCTGGTTGGGACGGCACCCGTTTGACGGGTAGGCTCGGAGCTCTTCCGGGACCCTAGAGTCGCCCCTCTCCACAAGTTGCCCCCCCAAGACTGCATAGGTGATTTAAGTTAGACAGCCCGCCTTAGACTGACTGTCCTGCCGCTGTTTAGAGTATGGCTTGAAGCTGAATATTGTGATACTCTCTCGGCGTTCCGGCCACCGGTTGTGCGCCTCAGTAGGATGTTGCCTCGATCTTACAGCACGACCCCTACTGGTATTCTCCTTATTGCTTGATCTCGTTTCTCACTCAGCACAATCTATCTCGCTTCTGATCCTTCCTTGGGCACCGCCGCTATGCTGAGCAGGCACGGTCCCGTTACGTTCGTTCCAATTGCCAAGCCTCTGTCAGGATCCCACCCCTGACAGAGATCCTACTGTAGCTTCCCCCACAACACCCTCTGCCACAAGGTGTTGCCTGGTTCCAATCCAGTCAGCTTTCTCATCTAACTTCCTGCCTGACCCCCAGTTTACCCACTATGGTGGGGAGTGGCCTAGTAAATTGAACCCTTAGCTCCCCCCGGAGGCCCGGCTGTGAAATGTATTGGTGTCTGTGATACCTGTTCAGATGAACTCCTTCAGTGCCATCAGACGTACCATAGCTCCCCTTAGTGGCGGAGCCACAGTACTGCAACGACCAGGACTCTGGGGCGCTGCACTCCCCCCTGGTTAAACACAGTACTCCGGGACTGGGAAGAAAACAACTATACAGGTTAGCAAAAAGACATACAATTTTTGTGAGTGCAATAACAGTAAGCATATTTAAACAGGCTTCCCTTTATAGGAGGTGAGGACACTTGAACGTTACAAACATAGTTAACATTATAAATTACAGGCTATAAATAACTCCTGTTACCCAACCGGGTATTCTATTTAGTGCAAACTTCTGAATAATAAGTTAACATTGTCCTTAAGGATGTACACTCTGAATCCGCTAAAGACCTTCTTATAATCACATTATAAGGCAATTTAACTTTTACATTCTCCTTCTTTAAATCTGCAGGACCGCCTGTCCTATCGGCACCAGACCTACTGCCTCTCCTTTCTCACAGGACCGCTCCTTTCAGCCCGAGCCTTCTGTCTTTCAACTACTATACACAGTATAGAACATAACATTACTTTCAGTTTAAGAGCACCGAGCCATCTCTACATGACTCCTATGAGGACTCAGGGTTTACCTTCTGTCCTCGTTGTCTATCAACAATATCAAACATTTTCTATAGAACATTAAACCTTCTCATTATTTTTCTCACTAACATGCATGCTGGACACCACGTCTACCCCTACGGGCCCACTGCGTCCTTCTTCTAGCTTTCTCTTTCTTTCAGGGAACATCATCAGCATTTCTTTACAATTAACTAGTTGGATACATATAACTTTCTCTTTATCAAAACATTATTGCTATCTCTCAGTCTTAAAGCAATATTACTCTCTTAAGTGCAACACATGAACATCCCCTTTAAGAGGGGACCAATTCTCTACGAGGTAGTGCAACTTCTCAAGCTGCAAGTCTGTTTGTAATAAGGACTCCAGTGATACTTTCAAAACAGTTTCTTCGCAAAGTGTCCTTTCTTCATATAAAATCAGTAGGGAGCACCTTTAAGAAGGTGCAAACTATATACAAGGAGTTTGTATCATGCATTGTTCATGATCCAGCAGTTCTTTATAACATTGATGAAACAGGAAACAAAACAAAAAGCAGAAGAAGGGATCCTGGGTAGTGTTGAGCATTCCGATACTGCAAGTATCGGGTATCGGCCGATATTTGCTGTATCGGAATTTCCGATACCGAGATCCGATACTTTTGTGGTATCGGGTATCGGGTATCGCAACAACATTAATGTAATAATGTGTAAAAGAGAGAATTAAAATAAAAAATATTGCTATACTCACCTCTCCGACGCAGCCTGGACCTCAGCGAGGGAACCGGCAGCGTTGTTTGTTTAAATTTCGCGCTTTTACTTGGTTACGTGAAGTCCCGGCTTGTGATTGGTCAGGGCGGCCATGTTGCCGGGACGCGGACCAATTACAGCAAGCCGTGACGAAATTACGTCACGGCTTGCTGTGATTGGTCCGCGTCCCGGCAACATGGCCGCCATTAACCAATCACAAGCCGTGACGTCACGGGAGGCTGGACATGCGCGTATTTTAAAAAGCGCGCGTGTCCAGCCTCCAGTGACGTCCCGGCTTATGATTGGTCACGGCGCCATGTTGCCGGGACGCGGACCAATCACAGCAAGCCGTGACGAAATTACGTCACGGCTTGCTGTGATTGGTCCGCGTCCCGGCAACATGGCCGCCATTAACCAATCACAAGCCGTGACGTCACGGGAGGCTGGACATGCGCGTATTTTAAAAAGCGCGCGTGTCCAGCCTCCGGTGACGTCACGGCTTGTGATTGGTTAATGGCAGCCATGTTGCCGGGACGCGGACCAATCACAGCAAGCCGTGACGTAATTTCGTCACGGCTTGCTGTGATTGGTCCGCGTCCCGGCAACATGGCCGCCCTGACCAATCACAAGCCGGGACTTCACGTAACCAAGTAAAAGCGCGAATTTTAAACAAACAACGCTGCCGGTTCCCTCGCTGAGGTCCAGGCTGCGTCGGACAGGTGAGTATAGCAATATTTTTTATTTTAATTCTTTATTTTACACATTTATATGGATCCCAGGGTCTGAAGGAGAGTTTCCTCTCCTTCAGACCCTGGGAACCATCAGGAATACCGTCCGATACTTGAGTCCCATTGACTTGTATTGGTATCGGGTATCGGTATCGGATTGGATCCGATACTTTGCCGGTATCGGCCGATACTTTCCGATACCGATACTTTCAAGTATCGGACGGTATCGCTCAACACTAATCCCGGGTAAACAAAGGGATCCCTTTAAGAATAACCCAGGTCGGGTTTAAAGTAGCAAAAAGCAGGGAAACAAGCAGTTAACTATTTACATATTCAGGTTTCCGAGGTTTAGTTGGACGGCTTCCAGGGCTGCACCTGGCACTTAACCCTTCTTGGCCTGGGAAAAGTGAGGTCCAGGGTTACACCCAGTACTGGACAAATGCCGTTAATCCGTCTTTCATGTACGGTTAAATCATGCGCAGCGATGGAGGTCTGCGCAGCTTGAGTATGGGCATTTGCTGCAGCAGAGGTAACAGCTGCTGCAAGATCAGTCACTGGAACGGAGTCAGCAGCTGTGGCACTAGCAGTCACTGAAGTGGTGTCAGTAGTCAGGGCAGGGTCGTCCTTCATACCTGCTTCAGATGCGGTCCCTCCGGTGCCGATCTGCTCCGTCTCCGCTGGAGTCTGGAATGCTGGTTGCAGGGCCTTGCGCTGCGGCGTTGTCATCTCCGTTTGCAGCATCTCACTTTCCGGCAGAGCCTTGCTTTCTGGCTTTGGAGCGCTGGAACTTCTTTCCTGCTCCGGACCAGATGAGGCTGCCGACAGGTGTCTGGTGAGGCTCCCGATGATGGTCTTCTTCCACCCGGCCTCAGTGCTCAGCTGCGTCTGCGGGAGTTGGTGAATCAGCTCGTCCGCTCCGGTCTGCAGGTGATCAGCGTCAACTGTGGAGGTCTGGCTGCGGTGCCTCTCCGGGTAGCTGGGGGAGTCCTCGGCTCCGACCCCACGCTCCGGCTCCGGGCGGCTGGCCATGGCGTCCTCCATGTTGGTCACTTCCTGGTCTTTTTCCCGCTCTCTCCTTCGTGGGCGGTGTCGTTTTCTCGGTCTCCGCCCTCCATTGAGGATCAGGAGGCGGATCTCCGCTGCTGACGGACACGTCCTCACAGTGCAGAAATATTTAGACTGGGCGGCCATTGTCTTTCGTGCCCTTCAGCTTGTCTACGCCTACTCCACGCCCCTCTTCTTCTCCTGCGCTCTCCTCAGCGCTGCAATGGCGGCGGATTTTGGCGGTAAATGGCGCAGCACAGTCTTTGCAATAAAGTACAGTCCAAGCACAGTAAATCACAGTTCCAAGGCACACATGACCTGATTCTTCAGGCTTAAGTAGATCCTGTTCGTGACGCCAAGTTGCAGCGCCCCCACCGCCGCAGGGCCGAGGGGTACCCGGTACCGGGCCTCTGAGTCTCTGCTCTGGGGCTGTCACGGCGGCTAGGCCCCGGTCCGTGACCCTGCCGTGGGGCGCACAATGATAGATGCGATGTGTGGTGATAATGGTGCAGTTGTGGGGTGCAGGTCGCGATAAATAACGAGGACACCAGGTTGCAGTCTCTTTACCTCTTTACTGAAGATCTCTGGGTCCTCAGTCTGGAACACGGTTCACCAGGCTGCGCAAGTCCGGCCAGTCCAATGGCACCTCCAGAGTTCTCTTCACAGGTGGAAATCTGTGCCTTCCCTCTAGCGCTATGTGTTGTGGTTCTTCCCTGCTGTGCTTACAGAAAGTCCCCACAACTGTTGTGTCTGTTTCTTAAGTTCCCTCACAACTCGATTAGATGATGTTCTGCTAATCCTCCGTCCCTCCCTGATGTTCTGGTTGGGACGGCACCCGTTTGACGGGTAGGCTCGGAGCTCTTCCGGGACCCTAGAGTCGCCCCTCTCCACAAGTTGCCCCCCAAGACTGCATAGGTGATTTAATTTAGACAGCCCGCCTTAGACTGACAGTCCTGCCACTGTTTAGAGTATGGCTTGAAGCTGAATATTGTGATACTCTCTCGGCGTTCCGGCCACCGGTTGTGCGCCTCAGTAGGATGTTGCCTCGGTCTTACAGCACGACTCCTACTGGTATTCTCCTTATTGCTTGATCTCATTTCTCACTCAGCACAATCTATCTCGCTTCTGATCCTTCCTTGGGCACCGCCGCTATCCTGAGCAGGCATGGTCCCGTTACGTTCGTTCCAATTGCCAAGCCTCTGTCAGGATCCCACCCCTGACAGAGACCCTACTGTATCTTCCCCCACAACACCCTCTGCCACAAGGTGTTGCCTGGTTCCAACCCAGTCAGCTTTCTCATCTAACTTCCTGCCTGACCCCCAGTTTACCCACTATGGTGGGGAGTGGCCTAGTAAATAGAACCCTTAGCTCCCCCCGGAGGCCCAACTATGAAATGTATTGGTGTCTGTGATACCTGATCAGATGAACTCCTTCAGTGCCATCAGACGCACCATAGCTCCCCATAGTGGCGGAGCCACAGTACTGCAACGACCAGGACTCTGGGGCGCTGCACTAGTTTTTATTTCCTCTGTAGAGGGTTCCCGCAATTCTATATATAAAGTTGATCTATTTTTCAGAAGACTGGAAATAAGAAAAAATCCGGCTTTTACTGATCAAGTGACTGGCAAGTACAGAGATTGATATCTGCCATGGTGCGGGACCTGCGAGCAGGATCTGACACAAGTGATCATGTGATTGGGATTTTTACTAGGTATTCCGGAGCACATGATGCAGGCGGCTCGGTTGGTGGGAGGGACTTGTATAGATTGGCTGTTGAGAAACACTGACACTATAAGACAAGCAGGATAGCGGTTTGGTGTTATTGTTCTGTGACCAAGTGAGGTGAGCTGCGGACAGCTGGTGTGTATGGAGAGCGTGCTGCAGGCCTGATTGGTTTACTACTATCACTCTGATGATACCAATATGCGGACTGGCTGCAGCTCACCTGAGCGTGACAGCTCACATGGATGTCTGCATGAGCTCTTATCAGAGACTAAAGAATATAATACAAAGAGGGGGTGTATCATTTGTTATAGAGTGTTAGGTCGGGTATTTGTAAGCGCTACCCATGAATCTTCAGTCTCCCACCTTAGTGCTTATCCATGCGCTAACTGCTATCTTGTTGTCTACCATGTAATTTGAGTGGAGGTGTGTGGTGTTTTTTTTTTTTTTTCCTTTCAAATTTTACAAAAATATTTGTCAAAATTTGTTTCTTTGGAGAACCTCTTTTAAGGAACTATCTCTTGAGGTTTCCCTGCTCAAATATTGGAATCTTTCAATCGTTTAACTGTTAATCTAACATTCTATTAGTACCCTTATGTCACTTTCCTTGTAAAGTCTTTGTTCAATCTTTGAAATGATTCATAACTGGGTCCTAGCACCTGAGATCATGGCTGCTCCCATGCAATGGTTAGCACTTAAATAAATGAAGAATCGTGAATGAATTAATGTGCTGTCCTCTGACCAGGTTTGTGGTTTTGTTGTGTGTGTGTGTGTGTGTTGTTTTTTTTTTTTTTTTTTTTTGTTTGTTTTACCTAACAGTTGACAACCCTTCCTCTGACCACCACCAAAACTACACTACGTATTTAGCGGCAGCACAAATCTGTAGATCAATGACGGTAGCCTAGTCTGAATCTGTTAATCTGGGCAATGTTTTCCTTGTGGTACATGCCAGCCTTAATGTAGAGATCACTAGAGTACAAAGTGCCAACTTCATTAGGAGGCACACCCCACTTAATGAATGTCATATCTTCCGTGTCTCCAGGAATGCTACTGTTGACACTTATAGAATCTGGTGGGAGTAGCCATGCCCTGGTTCTACCCCATTTTGGTAAAGTTGCTTCAAACTGGCATGAAAGCCATTCACATGTTGCATGATTTGACTCTTGCTTCCTCCACCCAAAGTCTTGACATGTACCTCTTGCCAAAAGGCTGCTGGAAATCAAATGGTTTCATTCAAACTAAACTTAGAACGCAGCCTTACAATTAATGTGACAGCCGTAAAGACGCTTGCCCTGACTAAGCTGCTTGTAGCCATACGTGTGGGCCTGATGCCTCACTGGCACTCTAGCTTCGATGGGTATGTTGCTACAAGGTGTATTGCAGCCTGTTTTTAGGACATGGGCCCTTCTTGTATTGTTTGTGCTTTGCACATGCTCAGGTCTTATTAGTGTGTCTATAAGAACCCATCACTGCTTGCCTCTCTTGAAACCTTATTTCTCTTGAACACCTGGGATCTACACTGCTATATCATGCACTGTTTGCTCATATGTGAGCCTTATATACCTGACTTTACCAGAGGTTGTTTTATTGTCTTGGGTTCTGCCATTTCATTTTACCTTGTTGTGATTTGTCTATTTTGATATTCTATACAGCACACCTATTTAGGAGGCTCAGTATACAATTCTCATGAGCGCATTATCTACTGTGCTTGTTATCCATATTGTTGGATCGCATCTAGTGATGAGAATAGCATTGTTGCTCAGGTGGTCTCAGAGTATTTGTTAGTGTTCGGAGATTTAGTTTTCGTCGCCTCAGCTGCATGATTTACGGCTGCTGGTCAAGCTGATTACATGTGGGAATTCCCTAACAAACAGGCATTCCTCAATATATTCAGCCTGGCTAGCAGCCGTATGTCATGCAGCTGCGGTGAGGAAAACTAAATCTCCGAGCACTAACAAATACTTGGAGATCCCCCGAGCGTACTCTGGAAAACCCAAGCAACAAGTATACTCATCACTAATCGCATCTTTATATGGATGTTTCACATTATGTACAGGGGTGCGGTCTGTCTTACTCAATGTGTTAATAAATACATATTTCTATGCTTCATCAGGTGTGCACATGCTATTTGTATTGGTGCTTGTGCCTCTTTGTCCCTTGTCTTCAATACTATGGGCACCAAACTGCGTCTTTTTGGGTATGTGCAGACGTTAAGGATTTTATTTTTTTTTTTCACTATAAAAACGCGATAAAAACAAACGCATACATATGCATTCCGCCATTTTTGTACACATAAATAATAATAATCTTTATTTTTATATAGCGTTAACATATTCCGCAGCGCTTTACAGTTTGCACACATTATCATCACTGTCCCCAATGGGGCTCACAATCTAAATTCCCTATCAGTATGTCTTTTGAATGTGGGAGGAAACCGGAGGACCCGGTGGAAACCCACGCAAACAAGGGGAGAACCTACAAACTCCTTGCAGATGTTGTCCAAGGTGGGATTAGAACCCAAGGCTGCAGTGTTATCCACTGAGCCACCGTGCGGCAAAAAAATGCAGCATGTTCATTAATTTTGCAGGTTTTTCCCGCTATTTAATGCATCGGGAAAGCTCCGGAAAAAAACGCATGCGGATTTCTGGCAGAAATGTCCAGTTTTTGTCAGGAAATTTCTACAAGAAATCCTGAACGTGTGCACGTACCCTTAGCGATGGAATTTTTAGAAATATCTTTGCGGGTTGTGATACAAGTGCACTGTTACTTAGGTGCGATGTTGAAGTAAATCACATTTTCATGCTACAAGTAGTCGCCATGTAACCCTAATCTAATTCCTGTAAAGATCAGGATTGCCATACTCCAATTGCTGACATGGAACTAAAACAAAATACTAGTGGCACTTCTCCTAACCAAAACCTGCCACTAAGTAGAGCAACTTGCCAAAAATGACTACTCCGCAAAACTACCTCTACACTATTCCTATTAACCCCTGGTTTTGTTTCTCTCCCTGCCTTGTGGGCAGTCTAGGATAAAACAGCTGGAATTGCTAATCTTTAAACTGCAGCTCTTTGGTCCATATTCACATGTGGGTTTTTTCTCCTTTTTGAATAAAAAAAATAAATAAATAAGCTGCTTACAAAAAGTAGGCATTGCTGTCTCTTGTGCATATTTAAGTTTGTGGCCCAAAGAGAGCGTGATTTTAACCACCTTAGGTTTTTGCATTTAAAAACTGATTTTATTCGGACTCCCATGACAGCACTACGAGAGAGGGGATCCGCCCTTCAGGAACAGGAAACCTACAGAGATACAAAAGGGCGGCACCTCTCCCTATGCATCAGTTGGTTTCCTGTTCCTGGAGGGACAAGATCCTACAGATGAAAATCTCCGTAGTGGATCCCAGGCCGGCCGGCCGAATCTGGTAGCGGGGGGGTCTCCTACCTCGGCCGGTGCGGATGTCCCTGGAGGCGCCACGGTGGTCCTGGCTGGACTGCACGTCGGTGGCGTATGGCAGCAGGGTCCGGAGGATTGCCTGATCTCCATTCTATGCCGGCGTTGGTAAGTATATCCCCCCCTTGGTTCTTGCAGCGATGCGGTGCGGCGGTGGAGTGGGGTAGCGGTGACGGGAGAGCGGCGCCGACCGGAGCGCTGTCGCACATCTCCGGCGTCCTGCACCGCTCTCAGGAGCGTTTCCGGAGTGCTGTGATGCCGGGGGCGGAGTCGGCAGGCGCTTCCGGGTTACTGGATGGCTGCGCATGCGCAGTCTATCCAAGATGGCGGCGCCCATCGATCCTGGACACCGGATTCCCCACTAACTACCGCTGACCTCCCAGCTGCGGTCTGGTAAGCAGAAACCAATGGGATGACGCCAGGCAGCCTGCTGACCGGAACCCAGGGGGATTTAAGCAGGTGTCGGACTTAGAGCCCTGCTTTTGGTCACACTTCCATCATGGAGAGTGATGGTGAGCAGCCTCAGCTACTGGAAGTGCGACAGAAGCCCTTGGAGAAGGAGCATGTCAGGAGTGACCAGTCCAGCCGCAAAAGCTCGTCCAAGCAGGGATCGAGAGCGTCGACTGGGAAAGAACCCCCTCGTGTTCCGGTACCTTTCTTGGCGTACGCTGGTAAGTGATCTACGTGAATGTTCACTCAGTGACGCGGGCCCCCTTATACTTTGTCATTCTAGGGGAAGAAAAGTGCAAAGACGAAACATAAGGAGTGCGCCCTATGTGGAATCCCCTTACCAGATTCTTATCCCAAAAAGTTATGTGCCCCCTGTACACAGCAGACGGTGAGGTCTACAGGTGTGGTAGGGGTTAAGGGACATCAGGTCGGATAGATGGTATCACCTTATTGTCCTCCCCTAGGTAGCGGAAGAATCTGCAACTACGGCTAACTTAAAAGAGATGATCCGTCTGGAAGTAAGGGAATCCCTGCGGTCTCTATCCCAGGCGGGAAGTTCAAAACCTAGAACTCCCTTAATCTCTGAGTCTTCGGAGGAAGAAAGAGAGGAAGGTTCCTATGGCTCTATTCCCTCTTCCTCGTCATCGGAAGAGGACTCTGGCCGTTTTTGTCTGCCGCTGGACCGAGTTGATAAACTAGTTAAATCGGTCAGGGGTACGATGGGCCTGGAAGAGCCAAAAACTCAACCTTCCAGGCAGGAATTAATGTTCAGCGGATTAGACCATAAGAAACGCAGATCTTTTCCGGTGATAGATAAAGTTCAAGAGTTAATTCTCCGAGAGTGGAAGAAACCGGAGAAAAAAGGCTCGTTACCACCAGCTTTAAAACGCAGGTATCCCTTTGAGGATGCAGCGGTTGATACCTGGGACAAGGCCCCTAAGCTGGATGCTGCGGTGGCAAAAGCATCCAAAAAAGCCGCATTACCCTTTGAGGATATGGGGTCCCTTAAAGATCCGCTTGATAGGAAGGCAGACACCTTTCTTAAAGGTACCTGGGAGATGGCGGCTGGATCTCTGAGACCAGCGGTGGCCGCAACGTGTACAGGAAGATCCTTAATGGTCTGGCTGAATCAGCTGGAGTCACAACTTAAGGAAGGTGCGTCCAGGAATACAATCCTGAATGCGCTCCCAGTAATTCAAGATGCTGCGGCCTTCCTGTCGGACGCTTCATTGGATTCTGTCAAGATGGCGGCCAGAGCAGCAGGTCTTTCCAACGCGGCTCGTAGAGCCTTATGGTTAAAATGTTGGTCCGGTGACATCCAATCAAGATCCAAGCTCTGCGCTATCCCATGTAAAGGGGAATATCTCTTCGGACCAACTCTGGATGACTTGCTTGAAAAAGCAGGTGATGATAAGAAGAAGTTCCCTAATCTGGCATCAGCATCTTACCGTCGCCCCTTCAACAGAAGGAGGTTTGGTCGCGGAAGGAAACGCGCGTCCTCACCCTCGAGAGATAATTTCAGATGGGAGGATAGACGCAAGAGAGGTACGGGCTATATGTTCCGCCGTTCCTCAAAAGAACGTAAAAAGTCAGACCAATGACTAGCAATCCCTGTGGGAGGGAGATTGGCAGCCTTCTCTTCCGCATGGTCTGACATCACTAATAGTGACTGGGTCCGAGGCATTGTATCAGACGACCTGAGACTGGAGTTTGACCATTGGCCTCGGGATAAGTTCAAATTAACCCCCTTACGTTCCTCCTCTATTGAACAAACGGCTTTGGAAGCTGAAGTCACCAATTTATGTCTTAAAAAGGTGCTGATTGAGATCCCAGATTCAGAAAGAGGAAGAGGGTTCTACTCTCCTCTATTTCTGATTCAAAAACCAGATAAGTCATTTAGGACCATCATTAATCTTAAATCTCTTAATGAATTCCTGGTTAATAAAACCTTCAAAATGGAGTCTATCAGTACTACAATAAAGATGTTGTTCAAACACTGCTTTATGGTAGTTGTAGATCTTAAGGACGCATACTATCATGTTCCTATCCATGAGAACTTCCAGAGGTTCCTGAGGGTGGCGGTGTCTATAGAGGGAATTGTTCGTCATTTTCAATATCGAGCCCTTCCCTTCGGCATTTCTGCAGCTCCTAGGGTATTTACCAAGGTAGTCGCTGAGGTTATGGCATATTTGCGAGAATCCGATATCCTCATAATACCTTACCTGGATGATTTCCTTATTGTGGGGAATTCAGCAGATCATTGCCTTTCACAAGCAATGACAGCCATAGCCAAACTAGAACATCTGGGCTGGATTATAAATTATGACAAATCCCGTTTACAGCCCCTAAAAATTCAGAGATTCCTCGGACTGTTATTAAATTCAGAGACCCAACAATGCTGTTTGCCGCCTGATAAATTACTCCACATTCAACAACAGGTGTTGAAGGCGATTAATAAACCATCCATGACCCTTAGACAGGCTATGTCACTGTTAGGATCCCTAACTTCTTGCATTCCTGCCGTCCGTTGGGCCCAATTCCATACCAGACCTTTACAGTTTGAGGTTCTGGACAATGATAGAGCCTTACAGGGGTCCTTGCAGGGTCAGGTGACGTTAAGTCCAGTAGTACTTACATCTCTCAGATGGTGGCTAGTAGAAGGCAATCTGTCGGCAGGAGTTCCCTGGGTGACACATGTGACTCGTGTAATAACAACTGACGCCAGCCCTACGGGATGGGGGGCGCACATGGGTGACATCGTAGTTCAAGGGCTATGGGACCCTCAAACATCAGCTTCCTCCAATCAGAGAGAGTTAATGGCTATTGAGCTAGCAGTTAAAAAACTCCTCGTGTATCTACAGGGTCACCATGTCAAGATCCTCTCCGACAACCAGGTGGCAGTAGCCTACGTAAACCACCAGGGTGGAACACACTCCGAATCTCTGATGGAAGTAGCAGACCGCCTTCTCCAGACAGCAGAGAGCAATTTACTATCTTTAACTGCTCTACATTTAAAAGGGAAAGAAAACATAAAAGCGGACTTTCTAAGCCGCAACACGTTAAAACAAGGGGAATGGTCCCTGAACAGAGACATCTTCGGTCAGATTGTCCACATGTGGGGTCATCCAGACGTGGACCTGTTTGCCACCAGGGACAACAGAAAAACAAAAAAATTCTGTTCTCTGAATCCCAGGGAGAATCCGTTGGCAGTGGACGCCTTCTTGATCAAATGGGACTTCCGTTTGGCTTATGCGTTTCCCCCGCTGGGCCTATTACCTCTTGTGGTCAGGAAAATAAGGGAGGACCGAGCAAGGGTCATACTGGTCGCCCCTTTCTGGCCCAAGAGAGCTTGGTTCGCGTGGCTCAGGACCATGTCGGTGGAAGACCCCTGGGTACTTCCGGACATCCCCAATTTACTCCATCAAGGTCCGATCACCCATCCGCAGGTGAAGGGGCTCCATTTGACGGCATGGTGTTTGAGAGGTCATTATTAAAAAACAGAGGTTTTTCCCCAAACTTAATTGATACCCTTATGAAGAGTAGAAAAAATATAACAACAAAGATCTACTCTAGAACCTGGAGGAAGTTCTTGGCCTCTTCAGATTTCAGAATTGAAGAAGGGTTACCAATTAACCAAATTTTAGAATTCCTGCAGAAAGGGTTAGAGTTAAACCTATCCACGAGTACACTAAAAGTACAAGTCTCAGCCCTGGGGGCCCTGTTTTCTTGTAACGTTGCTAATAACTATTGGGTATCAAGGTTTATAAAAGCTTCCAGTAGAGCTAGACCTATACACAAGAACAGGTCGGTACCTTGGGATCTCAACCTAGTCCTGTCAGCCTTGACTAGAGAACCGTTTGAGCCCTTACATTCTGCTTCAATTAAATTATTGTCCCTCAAGACAGCTTTCTTGGTAGCGATAACATCTGCTCGTAGAGTAGGGGACATTCAAGCGCTCTCTAGACTCTCCCCATATACAGAGTTTTTACAGGACAGAGTAGTCCTAAAACCGGACCCAGCCTATTTGCCAAAAGTCGCCTCACATTTTCACAGATCACAGGAGATAGTGTTACCATCATTTCTCCCTAACCCCTCTAACGCCAAAGAAGAACTACTCCATACATTAGATGTTAGGAGATGCCTGTTAGAATACATCACAGTCACTAACGCTTGGAAGAGAGAGGATGCGTTATTTTTATCCTTCCAAGGTCCTAGGAAAGGGCTTAGAGTTTCGAAGTTCACACTAGCGAAGTGGATTAGGGAGGCTATCTCTCTGGCTTATACTGCAGGTGGAGGTCCGGCTCCGCAGAATCTGAGGGCGCATTCCACCAGGGCCATGGCTACATCCTGGGCGGAAAGATCTGGAGTATCAATCGACCAGATATGTAAGGCAGCTACGTGGTCGTCCCCTTCCACCTTTTTCAAGCACTATCGGTTGGACTTGGGGTGCTCCTCTGATCTCACCTTCGGGTTAAGGGTGCTGCAGGCTATAGTCCCTCCCTAAGGTAGTTTTACATCTCTGTAATTCTCTCGTAGTGCTGTCATGGGAGTCCGAATAAAGCATTAAGCTACTTACGGGTAGCTGCGTTTTTCGGAGGCCCATGACAGCACCCTTAGTTCCCTCCCTATTCACGGGGGGTTGCACTTCCTATAATGTATATAATGAGATATATATAGATCTCACGTGTGGTATTTGTATTGGATTAGTTTTGTATATAAACTGTATATAATATTTGTGTGCTACTAACCGCGGTAGTCCTCTCAGGCTCTAATATACAACTGATGCATAGGGAGAGGTGCCGCCCTTTTGTATCTCTGTAGGTTTCCTGTTCCTGAAGGGCGGATCCCCTCTCTCGTAGTGCTGTCATGGGCCTCCGAAAAACGCAGCTACCCGTAAGTAGCTTAATGCTTTTTTGAACTTACCCATTGTTTCCTATGGATGAATAAAACTGCAAATACGCTAAAAGTGACATGTAGCAGTTTTCCAAAATGGCTTTTTCCCTACCAATGTGTGCATGAGACTTCTGAAATGTGGAGCAAATAAAATTGCTGGAATCAGGCTCTGAGCCCCTACATCATACTGTTATCAGATCAGATGGCAAAAATCTGCTGACTTTCCCTTTTTTAGGCTCTGTTTCACACAAAGAAGTCAATGTTTATTTGCTTATCTGTTTAATCGTCAAGCAAGATTCTGTCTCGTATTAAACACGAACAAAACATGGAAATCCTCCAGGCTTCTGTTTGAGGAATGTGTTTGGGAAAGGCGGAGGGTGGAGGATTCATAACTGGCAACTAGTTAAAAAGAGCATTATTCAGAAAGGACTCTCTATTGCGACAACTAGAGGTAAGTGACTTGCATTCATTAGTATAACCCTGTTGGGGTTTGTGCACATTAAGTATTCGGTGCACTAATTTCTGCATCTCTTGGAATGGAAAACACTAAAATAGGCGCACGCTTGGTTTACTTTTGTGCATATATGCCCCATTTATTAATGCGTGAAGTCTGCAGCAAGTAACGCTGAGTATTGCCGTACTGCTGACTTGATACAGCACCAAATCTGCTAGTCAGAAATAAGCAACGTGCGCATGAGACCTCAGGATTCTCATTCACTTTGCTGGCATCAGGGAAACCTTTCAGGTTTTGTGACAAATCTGCAATGTGTACAGACCCTTACATGGATTTAGAACTTACAATTCATTACTATTATATTAGGTTGCAACTTCTCATAATCTTGTTTTTTTTTTATGGAGATAAAATATAATAGATTTCTAAAAATATATATATATTTTGCAGGTAAAAACATAAGTTACACCCATGACCACTTTAAATCCCCCCTTAGCATTGGACCTATCACTGTTGTGTTCCCATATCATCTTCTGTTACATTTCAGCACTGCATTTGTGCAGAATGTCTTGAAGATATACCCTTTTTGTATTTGTGGTTTCTCATCTTCATAAACCCTTGCAAATCTGTAACCTGACTTAATATCAACATTAGAGATGAGCGGTGTTCGAGTAACTGTTCGCCAATTTCAAATTCGAGCTGTTTTGGGCGGTGTTCGAGTCGTTTGTCGAACTCCAAACAATTTGCTTAAAATTCGGCTGTTCGAGTTTCTGTTCGATAACTGTTCGTTCACCAAAAGCCTAACTTGATTTGCACATTAAAACTGTTTATCATTGTTAATGGACTGTTTCAGTGTATAGTGGGCGAGGGATAGATCTGTGCTGAAATAACGCCGATCTCCACTTTTTTTAATTCTTTCCCGCATTTACAGTGGGGCGGTGCTGTCTCTCAGCCTATCAGCAGTGCACACACAGCAATGTGCATGTGATGCACACAAGCAAGGGCATGTCTCATTGGTTGTGTATGTCACATGTCCTTGCCCTATAAGAACCAGCCATTTGCCCCGTCACCACCATTTCCTCAATGCTGCAGCTTAGTGTTAGACGTCACCGCAGCTGCTGTGGGTGCTATACAGACTAAGGCGGGTTTCACACATCAGTGGCTCCGGTACGTGTGGTGACAGTTTTCTCGCGTACCGGAGACACTGACTCACGTAGACACATTAAAATCAATGTGCCTCTGCACATGTCAGTGTGTTTTCACGGACCGTGTGTCCGTTTGAAAAACACGGAGACATGTCAGTGTTCGTGGGAGCGCACGAATCACACGGACCCATTAAAGTCAATGGGTCCGTGTAAAACGCGTACCGCACACGGATGCTGTCTGTGTGCCGTACAGGAGACAGCGCTACAGTAAGCGCTGTCCCCCCAGCTTGGTGCTGAAGCCGCCATTCATTTCTTCTCTCAGCAGCGTTCGCTGGAGAGAAGGAATGAAAAATCCTTGTTTTACCCTTCGCCATGACAGCACCCACTGGAGAGATAGGGATCCGCCCCAAGGAACAGGAAACCTACAGAAGAATAAAAGGGGCGGTCCGCCTCTCCTCGTCAGTTTAGGTTTCCTGTTCCCAGGGGACAGAATCTCTGGATCTCCAGAATCTCAGAAGACCTTACCTGGGCTACAAGCATCCGCCTGTGCGGTCTCTGCGGGAACAGCAGGGGATGCGGTCTGGATGCAGCGTCGGGGGAGACTCCGTTAGACGGCTCCCCCCTCGTCTGTCCGGCATGTGGACGCTGCGGTGTGCGGCCTAAGGAGGGGCTCCGGACACGGGCAGGTATATGGAAGTCCGCGATCCGAGGCACAGCGGCAGCCGGTACACCGCTCCATAGCGCCGGCCGAGGTAAGATGGCGGCCGTGCATGCGCAGAGCAATGTAGAATCCCCATACTTGCCTGGAAGTGTTTGGCAGCACTTCCGGGTCGCTTACACAGCGGTGAGGGAAAGCGCGGTTTCGCGCATGCGCAATACACCGCTAGAAAAAAAAAAGGAGGGGGAAAAAGACCGGATTTGTGCCTATAAAACAGGGATGTGTTGTGATCCGCTTTTTGGGCTCCCCTAGTGGTGGCTGGTGGTACTGGAGACTTGTGTGTTCTTTTCCGCCTCAGCTCACCTGCTTCCATCAGTTTTGGGAGTTCCCTATTTAGCCTTGCTCTCCAGTCACTTCCTTGCCGGTCATCATTGTAACCTGAGTCTTTCAGTTGCATGTTCCTGCTACCAGTCTGCTGATCAGCTAAGTGGACTCTTGTCCTTTTTGTTTTGTATTTTTTTGTCCAGTTTACAGTTTGTCATTTCCTGTTACTGGAAGCTCTTGTGGACTGAAATTGCCACTCCTGTGTCATGAGTTGACACAGGAGTCTTAAAGTAATTTCAGGATGGGTTTTTGAAAGGGTTTTTCAGCTGACCGTGAAGTCCTCTTTTGTATCCTTCCTCTATCTAGTAAGTGGACCTCGCTTTGCTAAATCTACCTTCATACTGTGTATGTCTTTTCCTCTGAACTCACCGTTAATATATGTGGGGGCTACTATCATCTTTGGGGAATTTCACTAGAGGTAAGCCAGGTCTGTTCCTTCCTCTTCCAGGCGTAGTTAGTTCTCCGGCTGGCGCATGGCATCTAGGCAGCCGTAGGAATGCTTCCTGGCTACTGTTAGTTGTGTGGTAGATTTAGGTCACGGTCAGCTTGAGTTTCCATCACCCGAGGGCTAGTCTGTTATTTTGTGTTTCTGATGTTCCCATGCCATTGGGGAATCATGAAAGGGATGGTTGCGAGCGCACAGGCGATGCAACATGTCATCCCCAGGCAAGACTGTGGACCCAGCAGGTGAATTAACCAGCAGGAGATCCTCGGACGCAAGCCATAAAAGTGATGCCGTGGATTCAAGATCCAGAACGGCGTCTCAGCCATCTGATTCGGTATAGCAGCTTCCCTGGGTGAGTGTAAAATACCTCTACCTATTAAGCTGACACTCTCTTTTCCACACACATTCTGACCCCAGGCCAAAAAGAGAGAAAAATCCAACCACAAACAATGTGCATTATGTGATAAACCTCTCCCTGATTCCTACATTAAAAAGCTCTGCAAATTGTGTATTAAAGAAACCATGCAGAGTCCAGCTATGTCCGTCACAGATATACGGGCCATAATCAGGGAAGAGTTACAGGCCATCACCCAAAATGTACCCCCTAAAAAAGCTACTAAGTAGAAAGTATTATCTAGCTCTGAGTCTGAGGAAGGTGTAATAAATTTGGACTCCTCAAACGAGTCATCCTCATCTTCAATACCTTCGGACTTGGAAGGTCGGTCCTGTTTTCCCCTTGATGGGGTCGACAACCTAGTAAGATCCATCAGAAACACTATAGGTTGTGAAGATGCAAGGGATGATCAGACAGCGCAAGACATTATGTTTGCGGGGTTAGCAGAAAGGAAAAGACGAGCCTTCCCAGTAATCCCTGCGGTAAAAGCGTTGATTAAAAGAGTGGGGAAAAACAAGACCAGAGGGGTTTTCTACCATCAGCTTCCAAAAGGAAATACCCCTTTAGTGACGATGAATTAATATCGTGGACTAAGATTCCTAAAGTGGACGCAGCGGTCGCGTCCACTTCAAGACAATCAGCTTTACCAGTTGAGGATGCAGGCCTACTCTCTGATCCTCTAGATCGAAAAGCGGAATCGTCATTAAAAAGGTCTTGGGAGGCTTCCACTGGCATATTTAAACCAGCAATTGCAAGTACATGCACCGCAAGATCCATGCTGGTCTGGATTGATCAATTAGATCAACAGATTGAGAAAAAAGTCTCCAGACAGCAATTACGGGATGCAATACCTCTGATTAGAGGAGCAGCAGCTTTTATGGCAGATGCTTCGGCTGACACTTTACGCCTGGCAGCAAGATCTGCAGGCCTAGTAAATAATGCAAGGCGATCCTTATGGATGAAAAATTGGAAGGGGGATACACAGTCGAAAGCCAAGATCTGTGCTATTCCATGTGAGGGTGCATTTTTATTTGGGAAAGCTTTGGATGAAATCCTCAAAAGAGAGGAAAAAAGCCTTCCCTGATCCCTCAATTCCTTTCTATAGGAAGACCTTCAGGAGAAGAACACAAAGTGAAAGACCGTCACGGTGGGCCACAAGAGAGGGAAAACAAAGTGGTACTATGTTTAAGGGCCCCCCCTTCCGTAAAGACAATAAATATTAAGACACCAGACACCCCAGTAGGGGGTAGGTTAAAATTTTTCTTTCCCCAATGGCAAAAAATTGCGTTAAATTCCTTGGTTCTAAATATTATTAAAGAAGGAATTAAAGTAGAATTCCTCCAAATTCCCCATGATTCTTTTATCTTAACAGTCCTTAGTTCACCAATACAACAAAAGGCCCTTGAATTAGAGATCCAAAGTCTCTTAAATAAGAATGTCTTAGTTAAAGTTCCAAGGGGACAAGAGGGTAGTGGGTTCTACTCTCCATTATTTTTAATCCCTAAACCCGATGGTTCATTCCGAACAATTATAAATATTAAACTCAATACTTTTATTAAAAATCATACGTTTAAAATGGAATCTATTAGATCTGCCATAAAACTCCTTTATCCAAATTGTAAAATGGGCGGCATTGATTTGAAAGATGCCTACTACCATCTCCCTATCCATAGCAGATATCAAAAATACCTCAGTCGCAGTAAAACTCGATGGGGAGATTCACCATTTCCAGTACACAGCCATGCCCTTTGGTCTTTCCACAGCACCAAGAATCTTCACCAAAGTAATGTTAGAAGTGATGGCCTACCTTCGCCAGAAGGACACTTTAATCATCCCCTATTTGGACGATTTTTTTAGTTGTAGGAAATTCGTCCGTTCAGTGTGCTGAACATTTAGGGGACACTGTCTCATCTTTACAAAACTTAGGCTGGATCATCAACTCTGAAAAATCCAGACTTATCCCACTTTCCCTCCAGTTATTTCTAGGGTTCCATCTAGATTCCACAAAACAAAAATGTCTACTCCCTCGGGAAAAAATATCTAAAATAGAGGGGAAAATAGCGGCTGCCATTCATCAACCTCGAATGTCCCTGAGGGAAGGAATGTCCCTATTGGGATCCCTCTCTTCCTGTACTCCAGCTGTCCAGTGGGCACAACTCCATTCCCGAACATTGCAGCACCAAACTCTTCGGGAACAGAGAAAATTCCTAGGGCACCTCGAATCAAAAATAACACTATCACAGGAGGTCCTAGCTTCCTTGGAGTGGTGGCTAGATAATAAGAATTTGACGGGGGGGGGTCCCTTGGGTGATAACGCCATCCCACACTGTGACTACTGATGCTAGTCCCTACGGGTGGGGCGCACATATGGAAGATAGCTTCTGCCAAGGAATATGGAATGAGGAAGAAATCTTATATTCATCTAATTTAAAAGAATTGACGGCAGTAAACTATGCACTGCGTCAATTTCTCCCACATCTTCGAGGAAATCATGTCAGAGTCTGTACAGACAACACTACGACGGTGGCTTATTTAAACAAACAAGGCGGCACTCGATCAGACGCTCTAATGTCTTCCGCAAAGAATATCTTGATCCTGGCCGAAAAACATCTGTTATCCCTCTCCGCGGTCCACATCAAAGGAGAGAGCAATCAACAGGCAGACTTTCTGAGTCGACACACTCTACATCAAGGAGAATGGTGTCTAAATCCTCACATTTTCCACAAAATTACATTATGGGGCAGACCCCAAATAGACCTGTTTGCTACGAGACGGAACAGACAAGTGTGAAAACTTGCATCTCGGTCCCGTGCAGACCACCCGGACATTCTAGATGCTCTTCAAATACCCTGGCAATTCAAACTGGCATATGCCTTCCCTCCGATAATTCTGCTTCCACAAGTAATACGGAAAATCAGGGAAGAACAAGCCAGGATAATATTGATAGCACCATTCTGGCCCAAGAGACCAGGGTTCTCGTGCCTACAATCAATGTCGGTGACAGACCCATGGGTCCTTCCCTCAATCCCAGGTCTACTCCCTCAGGGACCTTTCTTCCACCCCCAAGTGGACAGCCTCCACTTGACTGCCTGGAATTTGAAAGGCAGATATTAAATTCAAGAGGGTTTTCAAAAGGGCTAATTGATACTCCTGCTTAGCAGGAAACCATCTACCACAAAGATTTATACCAAAATATGGAAAAAGTTTCTTCAGTTCCATACAGGTTCAAACCCATCAGAAGTTCCAATAAAATCCTATTCTAGAATTTCTACAGAAAGGGAAAGAGTTAGGTCTGTCGGTTAAGACACTAAAAGTCCAGGTGTCCGCTCTGGGTGCCCTCTATGGCCATAATGTTGCTGGTAACAAATGGGTGTCCCGCTTCATTACGGCCTGTGAACGAGTTACTCCTGTCCATATACCTAGAGTAGCTCCTTGGGATCTAAACCTAGTTCTGGACTCCCTAACAGAACCTCCGTTTGAGCCTATAGATATAATCTCTAAAACACTTGTCGCTAAAAACAGCCTTCTTAGTAGCATTAACATCGGCTAGAAGAGTCGGCGACATTCAGGCCTTATCCATAGATCCACCTTTCCTTCTAACATTTCAGGACAGATTAATTTTAAAACCAGATCCCTTATATCTCCCTAAAGTTGCAGGGAAATTCCATAGGTCACAAGAGATACATCTTCCTACTTTCTTTAAAGACCCCTCCACTCCTGAAGAACAGAGATTCCACACTCTAGATGTCAGGAGAATAGTTTTACAATATATTGAAAAAACTAGTAGTTGAAGGCAGAGTAGGGCTCTGTTCATATCCTTTCCAGGGTAAAAAGAAAGGATATGGAGTCACAAGAGCCACGTTGTCCCGGTGGATTAGAGACCCGATCCGGCTGGCCTACTCTATGAAAAATAAGGAACCTCCAGAAGGCATTAAGGCACATTCCACCAGAGCTATGGCGTCTTCCTGGGCCGAAAGGGGAAACGTTCCAATTGAGGACATATGTAAGGCAGCAACGTGGTTGGCTCCTTCTTCTACTTTCTATAATCACTACAGGCTTGATCTGTCATCAGATTCTGACCTACACTTTGGCAGGACTATCCTCGGCACGGTGGTCCCCACCCCCCCCTAGGTGTTGGTCTCTGGAAATCTCTTCAGTGGGTGCTGTCATGGCGAAGGGTAAATAGCCGGATTACTCACCGGTAATGCTCTTTTAATGAGTCCATGACAGCACCCAGTCACATCCCTCTCTATTAAATTAAAAAAAATTGTTTGAATTACTTCTATTGAGTATATAAGTTTAAAAATATGTTTGTAAATAATTAGACATACTGGCGGTCCTCTGGGTACTCTGAAAATTAAACTGACGAGGAGAGGCGGACCGCCCTTTTTATTCTTCTGTAGGTTTCCTGTTCCTTGGGGCAGATCCCTATCTCTCCAGTGGGTGCTGTCATGGACTCATTAAAAGAGCATTACCGGTGAGTAATCCGGCTATTTGTTTTTTTTTTTTTTGCGGTTGAAATAAAGTTCCCAGTAACCAACCCCCTCCCACCCCCTGTGCGCCCGCCCGCTGGAAATAAAATACTCACCCAGCTCCCTCGATGCTTCCTTTCAGCATCGCAGCTTGTCCTGTATGAGCGGTCACGTGGTGCTGCTCATTACAGTGATGAATATGCGGCTCCACCCCTATGGGAGGTGGAGCCGCATATTCATCACTGTGCAAGTTACAAAAAAAGCAGTAAAGCCGCACCCTATAATTATAGTTTCTATGGACATCAGGGCGCACGTCCTCACCAGGGGGTCCATCCCAGATAGAACATCCAAATCCAAACTGAAGAAAAGGACAGCGCCACACCAGATAGTGAAAAGCAGCTCACATATTTATTCTGCCTCCTGCGGCAACATTTCGGTCCGAAGACCTTTGTCCAAAGGTCTTCGGACCGAAACGTTGCCGCAGGAGGCAGAATAAATGTGAGCTGCTTTTCACTATCTGGTGTGGCGCTGTCCTTTTCTTCAGTTTGGATTTGCATATTCATCACTGTCATGAGCGGCACCATGTGACCGCTCATACAGGACAAGCTGCGATGCTGAGAGGAAGCATCGAGGGAGCTGGGTGAGTATTTTATTTCCAGCGGGCGCACAGGGGGTGGGAGGGGGTTGGTTACCGGGAACTTTATTTCAACCGCAAAAAAAATTAAAAAACAAGGATTTTTATTCGGACTCCCATGACAGCACTACGAGAGAGGGTATCCGCCCTTCAGGAACAGGAAACCTACAGATACAAAAGGGCGGCACCTCTCCCATACATCAGTTTGTTTCCTGTTCCTAAGGGGACTGGATCCTACAGAAGTTTTTTTTTTTTTTTTTTTCTACAAGGATTCCAGGCCAGCCGACTCGGGTAGCAAGGGGGTCTCCTACCTCGGCCGGTGCAGGGTACCTGAAGCAGTCACGGTGGTCCTGGCGGGGCTGCATGGCGGTGACTGGAGCAGCATGGAGCGGTCGCCAGGGGGTGTCCTGTTGCCAGGGGGTGTCCGGCCTCCAGAGCCAGCGTGCGGTAAGTATAGCGGTCCACCCTCCCTCGAGGGCTGTGATGGTACGACGGCATCTAGGTGGCGCCGGCCGGAGTGCAGCTGTCTGGCCTCGGCGTCCCACTATGCTTGCAGCGCTGACAGGAAGCGCTGTGAGCTGTGGTGACGTCGGAAGGCCGAGCCAGCGACTACTTCCGGGTCGCGGTGTTCCTGCGCGGGGGCACCAAGATGGCGGCGCCCACCAAAGATTGCACGCCGCTCTCCCTCGGGGCCTCGGTGATTCCCTACAGCTGCGGGGAGGTGGGAAATCCCAAGAGACGCTGAGCAAAGATGTGCTGTCCGAAGGAGGGGCTATATAAGAAAGGTCCAGCTGCGTGTTCCCTGCTTCTGGTCTCCAAATCGTTGAAGATGGAGTCTGATCATGATCAGCAGGTTTTGCTGCTGGATGAAGCAGCCCAGAAGCCTACGGAGAAAGAACACGTGAAAAGGAGCGATGGATCTGGCCGCAGAAGCTCCTTCAGACAGGGGTCTGGAGCGTCGGTCAAGAAAGATCCCCCTCATACTTCGGTATCTCTCTGGGTGTGGGCAACCACTGGTAAGTGATCTTCGAGAAAGTTCACTCAGTGACTAGTCTTCCCTCATATGTTTTTTTGCTACAGGGAAGAAAAAACGTCAGTAAAACGAAGCATAGGGAATGTGCCATCTGCGGAGCTCCCTTGCCTGACTCACACCCTAAAAAACTGTGACCCCTGTATCCAACAGACGGTGAGGTCTTGGAAAGGGGGAGGGGATATGGCATTTAGATCTTATAGATTAGTCTGCCTTAAGGTACCGTCACACTAAACGATATCGCTAGCGATCCGTGACGTTGCAGCGTCCTCGCTAGCGATATCGTTTAGTTTGACACGCAGCAGCGATCAGGATCCTGCTGTGATGTCGCTGGTCGCTGAATAAAGTCCAGAACTTTATTTGGTCGTCCGATCGCTGTGTATCGTTGTGTTTGACACCAAAAGCAACGATACCAGCGATGTTTTACACTGGTAACCAGGGTAAACATCGGGTTACCAAGCGCAGGGCCGCGCTTAGTAACCCGATGTTTACCCTGGTTACCAGCGTAAAAGTAAAAAAAACAAACAGTACATACTCACCCAGCGTCATACCTCCCCCAGCGTCTGCTTCCTGACACTGACTGAGCGCCGGCCCTAAAGTGAAAGTGAAAGCCGCTGTGCTGTTAGGGCCGGAGCTCAGTCAGTGTCAGGAAGCAGAAGCTGGGGGACGCTGGGTGAGTATGTACTGTTTGTTTTTTTTACTTTTACGCTGGTAACCAGGGTAAACATCGGGTTACTAAGCGTGGCCCTGCGCTTAGCAACCCGATGTTTACCCTGGTTACCCGGGGACCTCGGCATTGT
The DNA here is from genome assembly GCF_051348905.1 of Ranitomeya variabilis. NCBI lineage: Eukaryota > Metazoa > Chordata > Amphibia > Anura > Dendrobatidae > Ranitomeya > Ranitomeya variabilis. The sequence goes on along the minus strand of NC_135239.1, from coordinate 67,484,956 downwards.
TGGTCGCTGGAGAACGGTCTGTATGACAACTCTCCAGCGATCAAACAGCGACGCTGCAGCGATCGGCATCGTTGTCGCTATCGCTGCAGCGTCGCTTAATGTGACGGTACCTTTACTTGCCCCCTCAGGTAGTGGAAGAATCCTCTTCTATTGCGGCGAGTCTGAAGGAAATGGTTCGTCTGGAAGTCAAACAGTCCATTAGGAACCTTTCACAAGCAGGAGGCTCTAAGCAAAAAGCTCAGTGGATATCTGATTCATCAGAGGATAAGGACGCAAGCGGAGCCTCAGACGATTCAGCAGCATCATCCTCCTCTTCGGAAGAAGACGCTGCTCGTTTTTGTTCACCCATAGAGAGGGTAGATAAATTAATGAAGGCAGTCAGAGGCACTATGGGTATAACGGAGCCCAAGCCTCAGCTATCCAAAGAACAAATGATGTTCAGTGGTCTAGAGCAGAAGAGGCGTAGAGTTTTCCCTCTAAATGAGAAAATACAAGAACTTATTAACAAAGAATGGAAAAAACCCGAAAAAAAGGGGTCTTTACCGCCAGCGCAAAAGCGTAGATATCCTTTTGATGACCCAACAGTCAACAATTGGGAAAAAGCCCCTAAGTTGGATGCGGCAATTGCCAAGGTGGCGAAGCGATCTTCTCTCCCATTCGAGGATATGGGAACACTTAAAGACCCCTAGATCGGAAGGTGGACACCTTCCTAAAGGGTACTTGGGAGATGGCTGCCGGCTCCTTAAGACCTGCGGTAGCATCGACCTGTACGGCAAGGTCAATGATGGTCTGGTTGGACCAATTGGAGGAGCAGTTAAAACAGGGAGCCTCTAGAAACTCTATACTCGCAGCATTACCAGTAATTCAGGAGGGGGCGGCTTTTTTGTCAGATGCCTCCATTGATTCCGTTAAGTTGGCAGCCAGAGCAGCAGGGCTCTCTAATGCCGCTAGAAGAGCCTTATGGTTAAAATGCTGGCCTGGGGATATGCAAGCGAAAGCAAAGCTCTGTACTATCCCTTGTAAGGGTGAATATTTATTCGGACCCACCTTGGATGAATTATTAGAGAAAGCGGGGGATGATGAGAAGAAATTTCCAAACCTATATGGTTCATATCGTCATCCCTTCAACAAAAGGAAGTTTAATCGAGGAAGGAAACGTACCTTCTCGCCAGTGAGAGATAGATCCAGATGGGATGATAAACGAAAACGAGGTACAGGGTTCATGTTTCGTCGTTCTTTGGCAGAAAGGAAGAAACAGGATCAATGACTAGCAATCCCCGTAGGGGGGAGATTGTTACATTTTTCTGCAGAATGGTCAACAATCACAAAGTGTTTGGATAAAAAACACTATCTCAAGGACTTAAACTCGAGTTTATTCATATTCCACGAGATATTCAAGTTAACCCCCTTGCATTCATCTCCCGCTGAACAATCTGTGTTGGAAGAGGAAGTAATGACTCTGTTCTCTAAAAACGTCCTAGTAGACGTTCCGCATTCTCAGGAAGGGAAAGGTAACTCTCCCCTATTCCTAATTCAAAAGCCTGATAAGACTTATAGAACTATTATAAATCTTAAAGGTCTCAATAAATTCTTGGTAAAACATACCTTTAAAATGGAATCCATTAATTCGGCAGTAAAAATGCTTTTTCATGATAGTAGTGGATTTGAAAGATGCCTACTATCATGTACCTATTCATGCAAGTTACCAGCAATACCTGAGGGTAGCAGTATTAATGGGTGGAACGATTCGACACTTTCAGTTTAGAGCACTTCCCTTTGGGATAACTTCTGCCCCTAGGGTGTTCACGAAAATAATTGCTGAAGTCATGGCATACCTAAGGGAATCAAACATCCTTATAATCCCCCTACTTAGATGATTTCCTCATTGTAGGAAATTCGGTAGATCATTGCCTATCACAATGGGAAATTACTAAAACTAAATTAGAACACCTAGGTTGGGTCATAAACTTCAAAGTCTAAATTACAACCCCTTAATGTTCAAAAATTCCTGGGGTTACTATTGAATTCAAAAACTCAACAGTGTCTTCTCCCTATAGAGAAATTAGAACAGATTCAAAATCAAGTGTCAAGAACGATTAATACACCCTCCATGACCCTTCAACAATCAATGTCCTTACTAGGCTTGCTCACATCATGCATACCAGCAGTTAAATGGGCTCAGTTCCATACCAGAACCCTACAAAAAAGTCTTATTCTATGACAGAGTTTTAAGGGGCACTTTAAATGAAAAATTAACGTTGGGGTCAATAACATTAGAATCCCTTAGATGGTGGCTAGATAAACAAAATTTATCAGCAGGGGTACCCTGGATAGTAAATATTACCCGAGTAATAACCACGGATGCCAGCTCTTCGGGGTGGGGAGCTTATATGGGAGACATGGTGGTCCAGGGTCAATGGGAACCCTTCACAACATTCTCGTCCAACCAAAGAATTATTGGCGGTTGAATTAGCTGTTAAAAATTCCTCATGTATCTGCAGGACCAGCACGTCAGAATCTTATCAGACAACAGAGTCGCAGTTGCTTATATAAACCGCCAAGGGGGAACACGTTCCGAAGCGTTAATGCAGATCATGGATCGCTTGTTCCGGATAGCCGAGCCAAATTTTCGATCTTTCACGGCTCTTCACATCAAAGGGAAGGAAAATGACAGCAGATTTCCTCAGCCAAAATATGCTAAAGCAAGGAGAATGGTGTCTCAACGAGGACGTTTTCAATCGGATTGTCCACAGATGGGGTCAGCCAGTGGTGGATCTGTTTGCCACCAAAAGCAGCAAAAAATTAAAAATTTTTTGCTCTTTAACCCCTTCCCGACATGTGACGGAATAGTACGTCACATGTCGGGACCCCCGCTTTGATGTGCGCTCCGGCGGTGAGCGCACATCAAAGTCGCGACATGTCAGCTGTTTTTTACAGCTGACATGTGCGCGCAATAGCGGCGGGTGAAATCGCGATCACCCGCCGCTATTAACTAGTTAAATGCCGCTGTCAAACTCAGACAGCGGCATTTAACTACCGTGCGGCCGGATATGAGCGCATCGCCGACCCCCGTCACATGATCGGGGGTCGGCGATGAGTCAGGAAGGTAACCATAGAGGTCCTGGAGACCTCTATGGTTACTGATCGCCGGTGGCTGTGAGCGCCCCCCTGTGGTCGGCGCTCACAGCACACCTGCATTTTAGCTACATAACAGCGATCTGATGATCGCTGTTATGTAGCAGAGCCGATCGGGCTGTGCCTGCTTCTAGCCTCCCATGGAGGCTATAGAAGCATGGTAAAAGTAAAAAAAAAAAGTAAAAAAAAATGTGAAAAAAAAAAAAAAATATATAAAAGTTTAAATCACCCCCCTTTCGCCCCAATCAAAATAAATCAATAAAAAAAAAACCCAACCTACACATATTTGGTATCGCCGCGTTCAGAATCGCCCGATCTATCAATAAAAAAAAAGCATTAACCTGATCGCTAAACGGCGTAATGAAAAAAAAAATCGAAACGCCAGATTTACGTTTTTTTGGTCGCCACGACATTGCATTAAAATGCAATAACGGGCGATCAAAAGAACGTATCTGCACCAAAATGCTATCATTAAAAATGCCAGCTCGGCACGCAAAAAATAAGCCCTCACCCGACCCCAGATCACGAAAAATGGAGACGCTACGGGTATCGGAAAATGGCGCAATTTTATTTATTTATTTTTTTGCAAAGTTTGGAATTTTTTTTCACCACTTAGGTAAAAAAGAACCTAGTCATGTTAGGTGTCTATGAACTCGTACTGACCTGGAGAATCATAATGGCAGGTCAGTTTTAGCATTTAGTGAACCTAGCAAAATAGGCAAGCAAAAAACAAGTGTGGGATTGCACTAATTTTGCAATTTCACTGCACTTGGAATTTTTTTCCCGTTTTCTAGTACACGACATGGTAAAACCAATGATGTCGTTCAAAAGTACAACTCGTCCCGCAAAAAATAAGCCCTCACATGGCCAAATTGACAGAAAAATAAAAAAGTTATGGCTCTGGGAAGGAGGGGAGCGAAAAACGAAAACGGAAAAACGGAAAAAGCTCCGGGGGTGAAGGGGTTAAATCCCAGGGAGAATCCCCTGGCAGTGGATGCCTTCCTAATAAAATGGGATTTCCCACTGGCCTATGCGTTCCCACCGTTGAACCTGTTACCTCTAGTGGTGAGGAAAATCAGGGAAGATCGAGCAAAGATCATCCTAATTGCCCCTTTTGGCCCAGAAGAACATGGTTTGCCTCCCTCAGGACGATGTCAGTATCGGCTCCATGGGTACTACCAGAGATCCTGAACTTACTTTCGCCGATCTTCCATCCACAAGTGACACCGCTCCATTTAACAGCTTGGAATTTGAACGGTCACTGTTGGTAGATAGAGGTTTTTCTCCAAAATTGGTAGAAACACAAAGAGTAGACAAAACAATAAAGAGTAGAAGGCAAATAACTACAAGAATCTACTCTAGAACCTGGAGAAAATTCTTAGCCTGTTTAAAATTTGATGAATCGGTACCCCTTCTTGGATATCAAATTTTGGAGTTTCTGCAGAAGGGATTTGAGTTAAAACGCTCTACTAGTACCCTAAGAGTGCAGATTTCAGCCCTCGGTGCCCTATTTTCCTGTAATATAGCTAACAACTATTGGATAGCCAGATTTATTAAAGCGGTTAATAGATCTAGACCAATTCATAAAGACAGAACGGTTCCGTGGGATCTAAACTTAGTTCTGTCATCTTTAACAAAACCCCCCTTTGAACCCCCTTCAGGGCCGCCCACCAGCGGCGATGTCCAGGCTGCGTAGGAGAGGTGAGCATATCAATATTTTTTTATTTTAATTCTTTATTTTACACTTAAATGTGGATTCTGATATCGATTTCCGATATCGCAAACATATCGGAACTCGGTATCGGAATCCCGATACCAGATTCAGAAGATCGCCGACCTCATGGCCGACCCCACACAGGGGTCGGGTCGGGTTTCATGAAACCCGACTTTGCCAAAAGTCGGCGACTTCTGAAAATGGTCGACCCGTTTCGCTCAACCCTAGCCATAACCTCTGCTCGCAGGATAGGGGATATCCAGGTGCTTTCTAGACTTCCTCCATACACAGAATTTTTATCAGACAGAGTGGTCCTTAAACCTGATCCAGCATACTTACCGAAGGTAGCGACACGATTTCATAGGTCACAGGAGATAGTCTTGCCAGCCTTTATTCCTAATCCTTCTAATCCTAAAGAACATGAGCTCCATACGTTAGATGTTAGATCTCTTTTGCAGTATATCTCAGTCACCGATAGTTGGAAGAAAGATAATGCACTGCTTCTTTCCTTCCGAGGAAGGGGTGTAGAGTATCCAAGTATTCACTAGCTAAATGGATTAGGGAGGTTATCTCTCTGGCTTACACAGCAGGTGGGGGGCCGACTCCGCAGAATCTGAAGGCACATTCCACCCGAGCCATGGCATCATCCTGGGCGGAAAGATCTGGAGTATCAGTGGAACAAATATGTAAGGCGGCCACATGGTCATCCCCTTCCACCTTTTTTTAAGCACTATCGGTTGGATTTGGGGTACTCTTCTGATCTCACCTTTGGGTTAAGGGTGCTGCAAACTATAGTCCCTCCCTAAGGTAGCTTACATCTCTGTAAATCTCTCGTAGTGCTGTCATGGGAGTCCGAATAAAGAATTAAGCTACTTACTGGTAGCGGCATTTTTCAGAGGCCCATGACAGCACCCTTAGTTCCCTCCCTATTCATGTGATGGTTTGCACTTCCTAAAGACTGTGTGTGTGTGTGTATATATATGTATATGTGTGTGTATATATATATATAAATTTTTTTTTTATGGGATATATAGATCTCCTGTATGGTGTCTAGCTATGTTGTAATAAAATGTTTCTTCTTGAGTTTAAATTGTATATAATGTATAATTGTGTGCCACTAACTGCGGTAGTCCTCTCAGGCTGTGAAATACAACTGATGCATGGGAGAGGTGCCGCCCTTTTGTATCTGTAGGTTTCCTGTTCCTGAAGGGCGGATCCCCTCTCTCGTAGTGCTGTCATGGGCCTCCGAAAAATGCCGCTACCAGTAAGTAGCTTAATGCTTTTCATTCCTTCTCTCCAGCGAACGCTGCTGGAGAAGAAATGAATGGCGGCTTCAGCACCCAAAGCAGGGGACAGCGCTTACTGCAGCGCGGTCTCCTGCACGATCCGTGTGGTACCCAGTCGGCGCACGGGTGGCACACGGCTGCCGCACGTGTGCCACGTGAGCACACGGACAACTCTAGTACCGATTTTTTTTTCTGGTACTGGAATTTTCTGGACGTGTGATACTGGCCTAAGTTGTGTTTTTGTTGTTTTTTTTGTTTGTTTTTTTTGTGTGCAAATTTTCAGAGAGATGGGTTTAGGGAGTTGGGACTAGTTGTAATATCAGCCCTTTTCAGGGTAGGTTACAGCAGTTCATAGCACTTTTTGCCAGGCAGGTCTGTGCCAGTGCTGTGCAAGTGTTTGTCACAGCATTTGGTGTAATCTAGCTCAGCCAATCCTTTTGGGCTAGTAGCATAGTCATCTGAGTAGCCCACCTGTGAAGCTAGCTACACCGCCTGTGTATCTAAATTTTTACTGCATCTAACCCAGTAAATCCTTTTGGGCCTAGTACCACAGTTTGGCCACTCAGTTCTGCTCGGTTTTCATCCATCGGTTGTTGTGCCAACAACTACAGATACAGAGTTGCCATTTAGTTAAGCACTAAAATGGGTGGCAAAAGGCCTGCTGGTGGAAAGGGGAATAGGCGTGTTGGAAAGGGGGGGGGGGGGAAGGTTGTGTCCGTGGGGTAGATGGTAAAGCAACAGTAACATCTGCAGAAGAAAGACCATCTTCCAGCCAAAGTAAGATGTCTACTTCTTTTCATGGACAATCTATGATTCCTTTCTTACGAGCATCGCCAAAAATTCCAGATGAGGCACAAAAACAGCAGGTGCTTGAACGGATATCAAGTGCTCGTTCAAGTGGGCTCTCCTCCATGTCAACTTCAACATCACAACTACTCCAGTCCTCAGAGTTGTCACCCCAATCGCACTTGCTTCCTCACAGCTCCCAGGTCTCCAGCCGCCCATCTGAGCAGGGGGTAACACAGATGGTTGAGTCTGTAGAGCTGTTTACTCATACTATAGCCTGGGAATTGGAGGTCTGCTCCAGAGCTTCTGTGAATCCAGATGAGGAAATGACATGCACTAATGCCCAGAATCTTTGTGAGTCGGATCCAGGCCCAGATGAAGAAGGTTCTGAGCATAATGTAGACCCTCGTTCCCAAACTGTAACTCCTGTTGGTGGAGAAAATGAGTAAGATGATGAGACTGAGGATACCTGATTGGAACGAAAACTTGACTTTTCGGTCAGGGCAGGAAGAGGTTGGCTCTGAGGACAACGGGTGTGAGAACACACAGGATGATGACTAGGTTGGAGTCCCCACTTACTGTCAACCACCAGTCCATGAGGTCAGCAAAGGACGATGCTAGTGATGAGTCTGACGACGAGGTTACGTTGCGCCTTCCTGGACAGAGACTGAGTACTGGAAGCACGTCAACAACTGCATCCTCAACCCCAACTGTGCTTCTGAGCAGAAGTCGTAGTGGCTCTTCAGGTCGCACGGGCTCTAAGCCTTGCATAGCCTGGGCATTTTTTGACATCGCAAAGGATGACCCAACTCATGTTGTCTGTAAGATTTGTCAACAAAATCTCAGTTGAGGCCAAAAAATCACTAGCTTGAGTACTTCATGCATGAACCATCACATGGATATGAGGCACAAGTTGCAGTGGGAAGCTCGCTGTGCTACAATGTGGCCTAGTATGCCGGGTCAACCACCGTCTGCCCCATCAAGTGCATCCGCGTCCTCTGTGACTGTGGGGATAGCAGTCGCACATGGTTTTGGATGCAGACCTTCCACCTCTTTACCCACAACAGCCAGTGTGATTGGCAGGTCGTCAGGACATTTGCAAGTGGAAACACCTGCTGGTGTTGAGCGCTCTCCGACATCGACACCACACTTTAATCAAGGCAACATAACAACATCTCCGCCTGTACCTTCCTCAGACCAGCAGTTTGCCGGGACACCCTACTCAACTCTGTCTAAGCATGGCAGCCAGCCCTCAGATGTGGACAAGTAAAAGACCATTTCCTCCTAGCCATGACAAAGCTAAGAGGTTGGATTTCTCCATCTGCAAGCTGTTGGCTACAAAAATGCTGCCTTTCCACCTGGTGGACACAGAGGATTTTCGAGACCTTAGGCCGCTACACCAGCATGTCGCACACATCACCGCTTCCTTGAGAAACTGTGACAGGGTGCATTTCACCACAGACACTTGGACGAGTAGACATGGACAGGTGCGTTACATGTCGGTGACTGGGCACTGGGTTACTATGGCGACATCAGGAGAAGGGGCTGCTGTCCAAGTCTTGCCGTCCCCACGAGTTGCTCATCGATCCTCTATCTAGAAGTTCCTCCACTGCTTCTGCCTCCTCAACCTCCCCTCGGTCCTGCACCCAAAGCCTGTCTGGTAATTCCACCCGCGTTCTAACTTCACAGAAGGAATCCTGCACACCTCCTTACTATGCTGACACCAGGGCTCAATGGCATCAGGCAGTGTTTACACTGAAATGTCTGGGAAATGTGAGTCACACAGCTGAGGAGTTGTGGTCCGCTCTGGAGACTAAGTTCCATCAATGGTTGTCTCCACTCAACCTGCAGCCAGGGAAGGCCGTGTGCAACAATGCTGCAAGCCTGGGTGCGGCCCTTCGCCGGGGCAATGTCACACACGAGCCATACAAAGCACACATTTTGAACCTGGTTGTCCAGCAATTTTTATCCCACGATCTCAGAGTAGATGGGCTTCTGCAGAGGGCACGGTCGCTGTGTGCTCACTTCTGCCGTTTGCATCCCGCAGCTCAATGACTTGCATCTCTACAGAAGTCATTGGGCCTGCCAGTTCACTGGCTGAAATGCGATGTGCTCACACGGTGGAATTCAACTCTGCACATGTGGCAGAACCGACGAGCCCTGGTGCAATACGTTATGACGTATAGCCTGGGCCAACGAGATCCAGAGGTGGGGCAAATCACGCTGCAGGAGTGGTCTCAGATCAGGGACCTATGCACCCTTCTGCACAGTTTTGAAAGGGCAACGAAGATGTTTAGTGCTGACGATGCCATTATCAGCATGACCATTCCGGTGATTTACATGCTGGAGCACACCTTAAACAGTATTCGGAGTCAGGTGGTGGAACAGGAGGAGTCGTATGCGGAAGGGATATCTCCAAGGTCCAAACGGTTGGCAGCACCAAGGCGGCTGGCATTGGAGGCTGGGGGAGAAGGATTACCGAGGGCGCATGGTAGCAGCCAAACTGAGGAAGAAGTGGAGGATGAACTGGCCCTGGGCATGGAAGATTCATCAGATGAGGGAGACCTTGATCAAATTTCTGTTGTGTGAGGTTGGGGGGGGGGGGGAGAGGGCAGAGGAAGGCAGCATGATTCTCACCTCACCACCACCAAGACAACAAGGACTTGGTCCTCCTGGATGCGCAAGACACATGAGTGCCTTCTTGCGGCCCTACCTGCAACATGACCCTCGGATTGTCAGAATCCGAAGTAATGCCGACTACTGGGTTGCCACACTCTTAGATCCCCGGTACAAAAGCAAATTTGGCGAAATAATTCCTGCCATAGAAAGGGATGCACGCGTGCAGGAGTATCAGCAGAGACTGTTACAGAATCTAACATCTGCTTTTCCACAAAACACCAGTGGTGCACGTACTCAATCTCTGAGTTCTAACTTGCCAACCGTGGGACTATCGAGTCATCACTCTAACCGTAACGGTAACATCGTATCTGGTGGTAACAGCAATTTTTTTTTTCCAATCGTTTCAAGATTTTTTTTTTTTTTTTTCTTTTTAGACCATCCTTTGCAAGGCCACAGGAGACAAGAAGTCTGACGCCTAGAGAGGATGGTAACTCTCCAGGTTAACCTCGATGCCTTGACTGTGGAATTGGACCCTTGCTCATTTTGGGCTTCCAATCTTGAAAAATGGCCTGAGCTCGCCACTCACGCCTTGGAGATCTTGTCGTGCCCCGCAGCCAGCGTTCTCTCAACGTGTGTTCAATGCTGCTGGTGGTGTGCTGTCACAGGACAGCCGCGTGCGCTTATCTGTCAATGTAGACAGACTAATGTTCATCAAGATGAACAAATCCTGGATCCACAAGGACTTTTCTACCCCTGTGTCATCCTGGGGAGACTAAAAGCTTGATTTTTGAAATCACCTCACCAACCGTTTAAAAAAAAAAAAAAAACCCTCTGGCAAAATTGCCACTTAAGTGGTGTCTGTGGCCGAATTTTTTTGAAAAAAATGAACTTTTTATGGAGTCCCCTTGCTGTGTTTTACATGACGTTGCCATCGTCAATTCCAGGTGGGTGGGGTCGTCTGCAGAGTTGTTTTACTCATACTATGGCCTGGGATTCAGAGGTCTGCTCCAAAGCTTCAGTGTCTGCTTGTCAGCAGAGTAGCCCAGCCACCCACCGCCTGTTTACCTAAGTACTATTTTTAACAGCATTTGGGCCTATTAGAATTTGGTGCTACTCAGCAGCGTACCCCCATCCATGAAGCAAGCTACACCACCTGTTGATCTAATTACCTATTTTTAACAGCATCTGGCCCAGGAAATCGTTTTGTACCTAATAGCATTTTATGCTACTCAGCAGAGTACCCCACCCATGAAGCAAGCTACACCGCCTTCTTCCTTTCTCAATCTAACCCCTCGGCTCTGGGGTGTCCACTCTCCCTCAAGCTCTCTCCTTCTCACAGGTGGACTACCGCGTGTCTTCACACTGTGGTGAATCTTTTGGGCCCAGGCATAAGAAGTTGTTGAGGTAATGGATATGTGCCGCCTTACAAACATCCATGACGACCCATTCGAGGAAGCAACTAAACACCTCAAATAGTGAACAGGATATGGAGCACCGCATGGGCAAACAGCGATCTATGTTGTATGCTCCTTCACAGAAGCAGCCCAATGGGAAAACACTATTCGGAGGCACAGGTAGTAACCGGAATGCCCCCTCAATGTCTGTTTTGGCCATTAGGGTGCCCCTTCCCAACTTCTTGACCCGCCTGATTGCCTTGTCAAAGGAGGTACAGTACATAGCACTGTACTTGGTTCCACATCGATGTTGTCGATTTACTGACCTGCCCCTTGGATATGACAAATGGTGGATTAGTCTGAATGTATTCGGTTCCTATTTTGGCACAACTCCCAACGGGGGTATCACTACATCTACTAAGGAAAGTGTTCTGAATGGACCCGCCACCATTCTACCTAAAGATATTATTTTTTTTTTGTCACGACGTCTGGGTGTTGGTAGGGTGATTTTAAACTTTTACTCCAGCCCCCCGAAGAAGCCTACGCGAAACGCGCGTAGGGGCTGGCGTTTCCACAGGTTCATACCACGTCAAACATGGGTGAGGTCCGGTCTCTTACTAACTGTTAACCCCTTATTTCACATGTACTGTGGGTGGGATCTGAAAGTGGGTATTGCCACTTACTCATTGTATTTACCCGGACTCTCAAGGCGTACATTTTAGGTACGACCTGTGGATTTTATCTACCTGTTTCCATTATTCACAGTATTATCATGTTATGATTTTGTATGTACATTTTACTATTAGCATTGCCTATATGTATGGGTGTTAAATAAACATGTCAATTTTTTGTACCCTTAAAGACAACTCTATGACTCCTTTTTTCGGATTATACATATTGCTGGGGAGTTTCTGTTGTATCCAGTTTTGGATTTATATGTGGCTGAGTTCTAATTTTGTATATTTCTTGATTTTTAGTAGGGCATGACATGCCTATATCTGTCTCCTCCTCCTTTTACTCCTCCACCTCTTTTCTTTTAGCATGACTATATGTAGTTGTGACTTTTCCATGTGTCTGTCTTCTGAGCAGTTTGTCAGCTTTTGGACACCTTTTTAAGGTGTTTTCTATTTGTATGTTTGCCTGCCGTTTGGTTTCAATAGGGTTCGAACATTCGTCGAACACGTCCCAGTTCGACAACTCGAACTTGAACACTAGGGAGGTGGCTCAACATAATGTTAGCTGCATATGAAAACCTGCCTGGTTCTTTGTTCCCCAAGAACATAAGTGCTGCCAGGGGTATTGGCAACAACTTTATTTTTCCCCTTTATATTGACTGACTTATGATCTTTGTTTGCTGTATGATTAGCTGTTTTGTAATGTTACAACTGTGTACCAGAGGTCGAATTTGACTAAATTGTGCCAACACAAACCACATAATTCTTATCATTTATTTTTTTTACAATGTTCAAGGTGAACAGATGTAACTTTGGATCTGTTGCAGAAATATTTGCAACTGAAAATCTGTTCTATAACGTAGCAGACACTTTTGACAAATCTTCCACTCAATAACGAGAGGGAGTGGAAGCAAAAAAACTGAAGAAACTGTACAGCATAGTAAAAAAAAAAAAAAAAGTTTGAGGATTAGTGTCACACACCAGAGCCTCCAATTTGCCCTGAAAAAATGTATCTTCAATTTGCCACATTTTTTCAGTGTATTCAATTCACTCATAATTTTAAGATTGGCTGCTCTCTGAACACAAGCATCCTTTGTAACCTGACTCTGCATAGCTGGGTCAAGTGATTGCTGACTGTCGGGGTGGGGGGGGAAAGTTGCTGATATATATATATAATTATAATTTTTGCATTTTTCTTTTTCTTTTTTTTCCCTCAGAGGCCATAATAAATGTTTTAACTTGTTTGGCAAATAGGCATATTTAACATGGGTGTACACTGGATTTGTAGGAATCCTTAGCTGACAGCCAGTTACGTTTGTTTTGTTTCAAGAAAGCTTGAGTAGATATAGCCTAAGGCTACTTTCACACTAGCGTCGGGAACAACCCGTCGCTGTGCGTCGGGCCGACGTTCCCGACGCTAGCGTGGTCTCCGCCGCACAACGGGGGCAGCGGATGCATTTTTCCCACGCATCCGCTGCCCCATTGTGAGGTGCAGGGAAGTGCGGGGAGGTGGGGGCGGAGTTCCGGCCGCGCATGCGCGGTCGGAAAAAGCGGACCGTCGGGAGCAAAAAAGGTTACATATAACGTTTTTTTCTCCCGACGGTCCGCTACCACACGCCCAAGCGTCGCAAAACGGACGCGACGTTTGGCAATGCGTCGCAAAAGCGTCGCTAATGTTAGTCTATGACGAAAAAACGTATCCAGCAAGAACTTTTGCTGGATGCGTATTTTCGGCAAAACGACGCATTTGCGACGTATTGCAGTTAACGCTAGTGTGAAAGTAGCCTGCATTCTCCTGTCCACCGGTTTCTGCCGTGGGGCATGAAGTTACCTCAACAACCTCGGTCTTCCGGCTACTGGAATTCTGCACTTTAGTGTGGAGGAAGCTGTCGCAGCTTCCCTCCAGCTCTTTACTCTCCTTTGCTTCTCTTAAATGTCAGTCTCCTACAGATGGCTCTGTTCGCATTCCTTCCAGGAGCTGCAGCACCTCATGTGGCTGCACGGCCCTAGCTTTGCTCTCTCTCCCTGTCTGCTTCCACTCTCTTCACGCTCCTCTCACAATCTGACTCCTTCCCTGTCACTGACTAACTCCTCCCCCAGGCCAGTGTAATATATAGATAGAGAGAGATCTCTCTATCTATATCAAGAAAAAATGCCTTAAAGCGTGCACGCTTCCCTGACCAGCACTCCAATGGCCTTTCAAACAGTGAACAAAAAGGGAAATGGCACACTAAGATATATTAAGAAAAAACTTTAATGCCCTGTGGCGTGGCAATCGAAACATTGCCACGCGGCATTAATTTTTATTTTTTTTCCTGGGGAAGCTCCCCTGAAACTGGTTCAGAGCTCCCCCTTCTGCCCTGGAGTCAGAACAGTGTTGTATGTGCTGAATACCTGTTAAAGGGATCCTTCCTCACTTCCAAGCATGACACCACTCTCCCCATGAGGAAAGCAATGTCACTGTAATAACCGGTTTCCTGGGGTATTACACACGTCGCTCAAAGTGCTGGGGTACCATTACAGCTACACTCCCAGTTTACTGAACAGTACTGTATTCACTCCCCTGCACCTCCTGGCTAACAGAACACCATTATATGGAGATTAGTGATTTAAATCTTAGTTTTCTCTATGTAGCAGCACTTCATATCAGCTGGCTACACTAGGCTTTAATGCAATTTTATCTGCAGGTTAACCTTGCATCTGCATGCAAACTACTTTTTTGGTGTAAGTTCTTTAAATTATTCAACTTTCACTAGAAGCATTGCTCGTACTCACTTTCCTAACATAGTGTTTTTTTTTTTTTGTTTTTTTTTTAAAGGTAAACTATACCCACCACCATGGTTAAGAAAGTTGCTGTGATTGGCGCCGGTGCCAGCGGTCTACCTGCAATTAAGTGTTGTCTCGATGAAGGTTTGGCGCCTACATGCTTTGAAAGGAGTGATGATATTGGAGGCCTCTGGAGGTTTAAGGTATTTTCACAACTTGGCGTAAGCTAAACACAACTTTATGTGTAATATGCTACTCTGCTAAAGATGTCACCCCTCAAATGCAAACTGAAGGAACTAAATCTGTCTTGCAGGGGACATGGGTCCTATAATATTAGCAGTCTACTCCTTAGTGTTGTAATTGGTGTGAAAACTCTCTTTATTGCATAAACAAATAAGGTCTTTGGTATACCTTTGCTTTGACCAAGAGCTTTGTTTGCATTGCATCTTCCTCAATTTGCATATGTTGCAGTTTCCCAACAAGACCGCCCACTGGACTCATCCCCCCCCCCCCCCCAAGAACCAGGGGTATCCATTAATAAAGCTTCACTGAGACTTTTCCCACAAATGTACATGCATCTGATCAGCTCTAATATCCTGCCTGCTGACTGGATATAATGTTGAAAGCTACAACTTCCCTTTTTAAAGGGGTTTGCCCATAAACAACAAATCTCTTAATAGATCTTAAAATAAAAATAAGATCCACAATTGGGTTTTGTGTGGTGTTTTTGTTTTGTTTAAAAGTTCCTGTCCCCTTATACAGGGGCACATTTTATAATAAATGTATCTGACCATGCAGGAACATGAACTTCAAAAAACTGACTTTCGCATCCAAACACGTCGGGTCTGAACAGGTGCTTGCCTAGAGTAACTAACTCGTATACAATAAAACCAAAAGGCAGCGCTATAGCATGCAAACATGAAATATGAAAACTGAATTGCATTACTGCACTAGAAATATGAAAAAAATTGAGAATGCTTAGCGCATACATTGGCCAATTCATGTGTACAGTACCTGGCAACCACGTTAAGGCGATCCTCGTTACCAGGAGCTAATGCCAATTCTCACTTACAGTCTGAATCTCTCTGGGAACCAAATCTGAATCCTCTCAATGGGACCCCCCCTAATAGAAATCCATATCTCAATGGAGGGGTAGAATCCTGTTGCAATTAAAAACACCTGAGCTTTTAAAGGTATGTGCACACGTTGCAGAATTTTCTGCGCAGAATCCGCAGGTAAAATTACCTGCGTTTTTACTCCTGCGGATTCCTATAATGGAATAGGTGTAAAAACACTGCGGATTCAGCACAAAGAATTGACATGCTGCGGAAAATAAACCGCTGCGTTTCTGTGCAGAATTTTCTGCAGCATGGGCACAGCAGATTTGGTTTACCATAGGTTTACATGGTACTGTACACCACATGTAAAAAATGCTGCGATCCACAGAGCCAAATCCACTGCAGGTCCGCAGCCAAATCTGCAACGTGTGCACATACCCTAAATATTTTTTTTTCTTCCTGCTTTCCAGTGCAATACATGAAGTGAATAGTCATTCAAGTTGCAACTTGTCCCACATTTAAAAAAACAAAAAACCAAACTCTCATATGGCTATGGGACAGAAAAATAAAGTACCGTAATTGCTCTTGGAATAGGGGAAGAAAAACAAAAGTACAATCATGTGGTCATGAAGGGATTAAACACTTCATGGCTCTTGTAATGTGTTTCCTTGCGTGTTGTGCATCTGAAGTCTGTGGTTTGCTAGGTTGGTCACAATTTGATCTGCATATTTGAAAAGCACAACTTTTGTCATTGCAGACAGATCCTGAACAAACCCGAGCCAGCATCTACCAATCTGTTATTATCAATACATCAAAGGAAATGATGTGCTACAGCGACTACCCAATACCAGAAGACTTTCCCAACTACATGCATAACTCGAAAGTGCTGGAATATTTCTATCAATACATGAATCACTTTCAACTTCAAAGATATATCAAGTTCAAGGTAATAATCAGTATTCCCATAAGTATCAGACTAACGAAAAATAAAATTGGAAAATTAGAGAAATTCTAAACCTCATACACATGGCGGTGAGGCTGTACAGTGGAGTTTGGAGTCATGTACCCCAGTCATTAACATTATCACCAAATGTGTAGCTATCCTCCCCTAGAAGTGTCTACTGGGGGAGGGTTCTAGAAATGCCATCTGTCAGACCCCAATTGTCCCCCCCCCCCCACAACAAGAAATATATGGCTCCATGCAAAACATCTAAGCAGTAATGCTTCTCAAATAGTTATTTACAGGAATACCTTTAATCTCTAAAATAAGTTTAACAAATTTTATTTTTCCTTTTTTCTAGCTTGTCTAAATTACAAATGACCAGCTTCTTTTTGTTCTTTGGAAAATCCGTTTCCAATGATTGAGGCTGGAGTCACACTAGTCTGTAATAGACGAGTGCTATGCACTAAATCGCATAGCACTCTGACAAGTATTTTTTCTATGGGGCAGCTCACATCTTCCATATTTTTATTTTTTTTTCTCATCCATATTACACTTGCGAGTGAAATCGCAGCATGCTGTGATTGTCCGCGTATCTCAGCTGAGAAACGCCAATGCAAGTCTATGGGTGAGAGAAAAAATCACACAGCACACGGACCATCAGTGTGACTTGTGAGAAATTCTCAGGCATTGGGCAGATGACCGGAAAGGCTCAGCCATTATTTGCTCATTTTGCAAGTGTGTGAGAATCTCATACAGATGAGATATGGATGACACACGGATACTTTTTTGAGAAAAAAAATGCATTCTGGCATTGCACACGACAGAAGATTTGTGTGATTCTCAGCAGACAAAATCGGACAGAATTTTTTTTTTTTTTTTTTATACAGTGTGTGTGACTCCAGCCTATAAGTGACAATATATAATTATAGCACAGACATACATAAATGCAAATACATGAGCAGTATTTACCAAAACCCATAAAATACTGATCAATCAGTTCGCCCATCTGAGATCGTCTCCGCCATGTGGGACAGCATTTAACGGTAATGTGAGAAAACTGGGCCTGGTTTTCATAGAACAGATATCTAAATAAAATGGAGATACTCAACCTATACATTTAATCATTGTATAAACGTACACATTGGACAAACATTTAAGGCCGAGTGCACAAGGTCAATATAACCAAAACCAGGAGTGGAACAATGGGAGGAAAAGTATAAGGCCATGTGCACACGTTCAGTATTTTTCACGTTTTTTCGCTATAAAAACGCGAAAAAAACGCTAACATATGCCTCCTATTATTTACAGTGAATTCCGCATTTTTTGTGCAAATGTTGCATTTTTTTTCCGCGAAAAAATCTCATCGCGGAAAAAAAAGCAACATGTTCATTAAAAATGCGGAATTGCGGGGATTCCGCACACCTAGGAGTGTATTGATCTGCTTACTTCCCGCACGGGGCTGTGCACACCATGCGGGAAGTAAGCAGATTATGTGCGGTTGGTACCCAGGGTGGAGGAGAGGAGACTCTCCTCCACGGACTGGGCACCATATAATTGGTAAAAAAAAAGAATTAAAATAAAAAATAGTCATATACTCACCTTCGATGGCCTCCGGAGTCTTCCCGCCTCTCCGGTGCATACTGCCGCTTCGCTTCCTATAGATGGTGTGCGGTGAAGGACCTGCGATGACGTCGCGGTCTTGTGATTGGTCGCGAGACCGTTCATGTGACCGCTCATGTGACCGCGACGTCATGGAAGGTCCTGCACACACACAGCATCTATAGGAACGGACGCCGCTGAGGAGATCCGCTGTCTGCAGGTGAGTATAACCCCTTTTTTTATTTTTTTTAAATATTTTTAAACATTCTATCTTTTACTATAAATGCTGCATAGGCAGCATCTATAGTAAAAAGTTGGTCACACTTGTCAAACACTATGTTTGACAAGTGTGACCAACCTGTCAGTTTTCCAAGCGATGCTACAGATCGCTTGGAAAACTTTAGCATTCTGCAAGCTAATTTCGCTTGCAAAATGCTAAAAAAAATGAAAAAAAACGGGAAAAAAAAACGCAAAAAAATGCGGATTTCTTGCAGAAAATTTCCGGTTTTCTTCCGGAAATTTCTGCAAGAAATCCGGACATGTGCACATACCCTAATAGTAACACGTCACCACTTCTGTATTCCTGGTTTTGACTTGCAAATACTGAATGTGCACATGGAATTAGTTGCCTATCTTGTGTCTTCCAACTATACTGTTGCTCCTAAAATAAATATATAATATATATATATATTCTAAACTGATCACTCACTCTCAATTCACATGTAAAATCTGTCTTCAATAAACAGATTTTTCCTGTTCTCCTCCTGACAACACCATTTGGAGGACGTCCTTCTTACCCTCAGTGGGACAGGAACAACAAGCGGTTAAAAGGACCCTCCCCACTCCACCCACCATTAATAATAATAATCTTTATTTTTATATAGCGCTAACATATTCCGCAGCGCTTTACAGTTTGCACATATTATCATCACTGTCCCCGATGGGGCTCACAATCTAAATTCCCTATCAGTATGTCTTTGGAATGTGGGAGGAAACCGGAGTACCCGGAGGAAACCCACGCAAACACAGAGAGAACACACAAACTCTTTGCAGATGTTGTCCTGGGTGGGATTAGAACCCAGGACTCCAGCGCTGCAAGGCTGCAGTGCTATCCACTGCGCCACCGTGCTGCCCATTGTTTTTCCTGTCCCACTGTGGATAGGAACAGCAAGCTTTTCATCAAACGGTGCTGTGGGGATCGGGGGCCCAGCCTTTCCCTTCCCCACCGCAAGTTATCTGCTGCTGATACCTGCCATGAAGGGTCCCTCAGCCTCCCCAGTGTAGCGCTGCTCCTGGGGTCGGGTCCGCTTCCTCCCTACAGGGGGCTCTCGGTCCAGGCTCTTGTCTGCTGCAGGGTGAGTGCGGCAGCCGCTTCCAGCACAGTGGCTGATTCCAGCAAGCGGCCGCTTCCATCAGCGGCGGCGGCCGCATCTGGGTCCAGTGGCCGCGTCACTTCCGGTTGCGGCGAGCACAGGACACCAGCGGCAGCGCTGGCCTCAGGAGAGGCCTCTGGGCACAGTCAGCCACATGGACGCAGAAAGGAGGGTAGGATCAAACAGGTAAATATATAAAAATATAAACAAAGTATGGGGGTCTATATGCCGCTGACCATCCCGATAAGGAGCACCGGCTAAGGTATCTCCATAATGGAAAAGACAGCCAGACCTGAGGGGCCAGATCAACCACAGGGGCATGTGAGTGGGCTAATCAAAGCCATACCACAATGCTTCTTATCCATCCTCCTACTCCCCTATTTACTAGATAAATATTAGGATCTCTATGTATTTTAGGCAGAGCCCTCCCATCCCTGCACCTGAAGAGAAAATCTGGAAATAGTAAATGCCCTATTTGTGCAGCTAGATTCCCAGAAAATTGGCAAAAGCCACTATGCAAGTCATGCACATCTAAAATCGTTGGTGAAGAACAGACTGCAATGATACGTCAGGAGGTTCAGGCATCCATCTCGAGCCTGAATCTTCCCCAGACAAGCCAGACAGAACCGCAAACATTGCGGAAAAGACCAAGAGAGTCTAGTCCTTCGGAGGAAGAGGGGAACCATTAGGAAGAGGAAAGGGATCTCTTCTCGGCGGCAGATACGGATGAACTCCTACATGCAGTACGTAACACTGTAGCGCCCCCACTGCCGTAGGGCCGAGGGTACCCGGTACCGGGCCTCTGAGTCTCTGTTCTGGGGTTGTCACGGTGGCTAGACCCGGTTCGTGACCCTGCTGAGGGGCGCCCAATGTAAGGTGTGGATGGTGATGAGGTTATGGTGCGGTGCAGGTTGCAGTAAATAACAAGGACACCAGGTTGCAGTCTCTTTACCTCTTTACTGAAGGCTTCAGGATCCTCAATCTGGAATACGGTTAACCGGGCTGCGTAAGTCCGGCCGGTCCGATGGCACCTCCAGGGTTCCCTTTGCAGGTGGAAATCTGTGCCTACCTTCTAGCGCTTGTGTGTTGTGGTCCTCCCCTGCTGTGCTTACGGGATAGTCCCCACAACTGTTGTGTCTGTTTCTAAAGTTCCCTCAACTCGATTATGATGTTCTGCTTCGTCCCCCAGATGCTATGGCTAGGACGCACCCGTATGACTGGTAGGCTCGGAGGTCTTCCGGGACCCTAGAGTCGCCCCTCTCCAAATGTTGCCCCCTATGTCTTCTTAGGTGATTTGAGTGAGACAGCCCGCCTATAGCTGACTGTCCTGCCGTAGGTTTGAAGTAAGGCCTGGAGCTCAATACTTCCTCGGCGTTCCGGCCACCGGCTGCGTGCCTCAGTAGGATGTTGCCTCGTCTTACAGCACGACTCCTACTGGTGTTTCTCCTTGTTGCGTTGATCTCGTTTCTCACTCAGCACAATAAACCTCGCTTCTTGTCCTTTCTTGGGGTACCGCCGCGATGAAGTGCAGGCACAGTCCCGTAATGCTCTCTCTGTTCACTAGGCCTCTGTCAGGATCCCACCCCTGACAGGAACCCCCTGAATCTTCCCCTGCAACACCCTCTGCCACAGGATGTTGCCTGGTTCCAACCCAGTCAGCTTCTGCCTAACTTCCTATCTAACCCCCAGTTTTACCAGATTGTGAGGAATGGCCTAATACATAGCACCCTTAGCTCCCCCTGGAGGCCAGACTGTGAAGTGTATTGGTTTCTGTGATACCTGGTCAGGTGAACTCCTTCAGTGCCATCAGATGTACCATAGCCCCCCTTAGCGGCGGAGCATCAGTACTGCAACGACCAGGACTCTGGGGCGCTGCACTCCCCCCCCCCCCCCCCCCAGTTAAATCCAGTACTCCTGGACTGGGAAGAAAACAACAATACATGTCAGCAAAAAGACATACAATTTTGAAATGCAATAACAATAAGCAAATTTGAACGGAGCTTCCCTTTATGGGAGGTGAGGACACTTAAACGTTACAAACATGGTAAAATACTTTAAATAACATACTATAAATAACTTTTCTTACCCAACCGGGTATTCTACTAAGTGCAAATTTTTGAACAATAATTTAACGTTGCCTTTAAGGACGTACACGCTGAATCCACTAAAGACCTTCTTATAAAACACTATAAGGCTAATCAACTTTTTCCTCACTTTCCATCCTTACATCTGCAGGACCGCCTGTCTATCTGCCTCTCGCTCTGTTGCAGGACCACCCCTTTCCGCCCGGGCCTACTGCCTTTCTACTACTATACACAGTATAGAACGTATCATCCTTCTCTCAGTTCAAGATCGCTGAGCCATCTCTGTATGGCTCCTAGGAGGACTCACCGACTAACCCCATACGGGTTCACTTCCTGTCCTCATTCTTCTAGCAACACCATTAAACATTTCTCACAATTAACTAGCTCACTACATATAACTTTTATATGTAAGCATTATTAGTACTTCCTTTTAAAGCATCATCATTCTTTAAGTGCTATTGATGAACGTTCCCTTTTAAGAGGGGACCAAGTCTCTATGAAGTAGTGCAACTTCTCAAGCTGCAAGTCCGTATGCAGCAAGGACTCCGATACTGCTTCCAGGAACAGTTTCTTCGCAAAGAGTCCTTTTCTTTTGTAAAACCAGTAGAGGGCACCTTTAAGAAGGACCTTTAAGAAGGTGCAAACTATTTACAATAAGTTTGTAATCATGCAGTGTTCATGATCCAGCAGTTCTTTTTAACAATGATGAACGAGAAACAAAAGCAAAAAAAAGGCAAAAATAGGGATCCCGGGTAAACTAAGGGATCCCTTTAAGAGTAACCCTGGTCGGTCTCTGGATTCGAAGGCGAACCTTAGCTGCAAGCTCAGTAGCCGCAACAAGGCGTACGGTGGCGATAGTCGCAAGATCTGTCAAGTCTGGTTCAATCATGGTCGAGGCAACAGGTGACACCCCCTCAGGCCCACATCGTTGGACGTTCGGAGCGCACCATCCTTGTGCACTCCGGTGGCGGGTGTAGGTCACCTGATCCCCCCTTTGCAATAGTGGATCACCATATCGGTTGCGGAAAGGAGTCTTCACGTTGCAACTGGTAACGAAGACGTAAGTCGGTAGTCCTGGTTCCTGTATGGAGCCCCAACCCCGCTTTGGGTGAAAGGCCAGCACAGTTCCCCGCTTTACCACGTCTTTCCTGCCACGCGCAGGCTTTGGGTGTTGTACTTTCGGCGCATTAGTTTGTTCTGTCTCCTTTCGGTTTTTCCAATGTAGGATCAAGCATTGTTTATATTGTTCCCAAGTGAGCACAGCAAGGGTGAGGCCCTCCTCCCGAGCTCCATCTGGCCCAATCCAGGGGCTGTCCCACCGGAGGACCACTGCGTCTGAGCTCACGTCTATGGGTTCTCCCATCTTGGTCGGTAGTGGAGGTACCAGCCTCCCCATCGTGTCGGGGGTGAGGATCACCCGCTCCACCGAGAAGAAATCGTTATTGTTGGGGTGAAGAGCGGTCAGGAGAGCAGAATCGGCCGGGGGAGTAGGGGTGCCTTCCATACCTGCGCCTGATGTGATTCCACCGATGTCGATCCGTTCCGCTGACAAGGACACTGGAATCGGCTGCAGCCCGGACCGCGGCTCCTCCAAGGCGGCCTCTCGATGTAGCTCCGCTCTCCATGGCTCCGCACCTGCTGGCTCCGTGGTCAGGATAGGTAGGCTCGGCTCCTCCGCCGGCGGCTCCAAGGAGTTCAGATCCTTCAGCTGCGGTGGATGCGGGTTCGCCTCTGGTGGATGAGGGCAAGCCGGGATCACTTCGCCGTCGCTCGGGCACCTGCTGGTCATCTTCGCTGCCTTGAGATCGGCAGCCGTGCATGCACCTGACTCCGCCATTTCTCCGAGGTCGAGCTCTCTCTTCACCTCGTTCCCACCGTTGCAAATCAGGGGGCGGCTCTCCTCTGCTGCTGGGCAGGTCGTCATCTCGCAGCAGAAGTCGGAGGGGGCGGTCGCTGCTTTTGGCGCCGCTTTGGTAGTCTCCTCCCATGACACGCCCTTCTTCCTCTGCGCTCCCTGTGGCGCTGCAATGGCGGCGGGTTTTGGTGGGAACTTTTGGCGGCAAGTGGCAATACAGTCTTTGCAATAAGTCAGTCCAAGTACAATAAATCACAGTTCCAAGGCACACATGACCTGATTCCTCAGGCTTAAGTAGATCCTGTTCGTGATGCCAAAGTTGTAGCGCCCCCACTGCTGCAGGGTCGAGGGTACCCGGTACCGGGCCTCTGAGTCTCTGTTCTGGGGTTGTCACGGTGGCTAGACCCGGTCCGTGACCCTGCTGAGGGGCGCCCAATGAAAGGTGTGGATGGTGATGAGGTTATGGTGCGGTGCAGGTCGCAGTAAATAACAATGACACCAGGTTGCAGTCTCTTTACCTCTTTACTGAAGGCTTCAGGATCCTCAATCCGGAATACGGTTAACCGGGCTCCGTAAGTCCGGCCGGTCCGATGGCACCTCCAGGGTTCCCTTTGCAGGTGGAAATCTGTGCCTACCTTCTAGCGCTTGTGTGTTGTGGTCCTCCCCTGCTGTGCTTACGGGATAGTCCCCACAACTGTTGTGTCTGTTTCTGAAGTTCCCTCACAACTCGATTATGATGTTCTGCTTCGTCCCCCAGATGCTATGGCTAGGACGCACCCGTATGACGGGTAGGCTCAGAGGTCTTCCGGGACCCTAGAGTCGCCCCTCTCCAAATGTTGCCCCCTATGTCTTCTTAGGTGATTTGAGTGAGACAGCCTGCCTATAGCTGACTGTCCTGCCGTAGGTTTGAAGTAAGGTCTGGAGCTCAATACTTCCTCGGCGTTCAGGCCACCGGCTGCGCGCCTCAGTAGGATGTTGCCTCGTCTTACAGCACGACTCCTACTGGTGTTTCTCCTTGTTGCGTTGATCTCGTTTCTCACTCAGCACAATAAACCTCGCTTCTTGTCTCTTCTTGGGGTACCGCCGCGATGAAGTGCAGGCGCGGTCCCGTAACGCTCTTTCTGTTCGCTAGGCCTCTGTCAGGATCCCACCCCTGACAGGGACCCCCCTGAATCTTCCCCTGCAACACCCTCTGCCACAGGATGTTGCCTGGTTCCAACCCAGTCAGCTTCTGCCTAACTTCCTATCTAACCCCCAGTTTTACCAGATTGTGAGGAGTGGCCTAATACATAGCACCCTTAGCTCCCCCTGGAGGCCAGACTGTGAAGTGTATTGGTGTCTGATACCTGGTCAGGTGAACTCCTTCAGTGCCATCAGACGTACCATAGCCCCCCTCAGCGGCGGAGCATCAGTACTGTAATGACCAGGACTCTGGGGCGCTGCAACACCATGCAGCTACAGGACACGCCAGAGGAAACCTCAGTTCAGGATGAAATGTTTGGTGGTTTGCATGCTCAAGTCATGAAAGTATTTCCAGTTAACAATCATATTCATTCCATGACTTTGGAAGAATGGCAGGAAGCGGAGAAAAGACTAGTACCTAGAGACTTCAGACTCTGTTTACCTTATAATCCGGAGGATATTAAAGTTTGGGATGAAGTTCCTAAGATTGATGTGCCATTAGCAAAAGTGGCAAAGAAGACGTCAATCCCGTTTGAAGACTCCTCTGCTTTGCGATCCATTGGATCCTTTAAAGCAGATGGACTGTTTAGGAGAACTTGGGAATCCTCGGCAGCAATAATACGGGCCAATATAGCAGCAATATCGGTAGCCTGGTCCATGCATTTAAGGATGAACGATTTGGAGGAACATCTCAAAGCTAAAACTTCCAGAGATGTTGTTCTCAAAACCCTTCTGTTGCTAAAACTTGCAACAGGCTTTATTGCGGACGCTTCAGCAGAATCTGTATGCTTCGCCACCAGAATCGAGTCTTTGTCCAATGCGGCCAGAAGAGCTATCTGGCTAAAGACTTGGTCAGGGGATATCCAATCAAAAAATAAACTGTGGAATCCCATTTTCAGCGAGTAAAGTATTTGGGCCTAGTCTAGATGACATATTAGAAAAAGCCTCAGACAAAAAGAAAGGGTTCCCTGAGGAAAATACAAAAAAGTACCAGCCCTTTCATAGATCCCATCCTAGTCAGAAGACAGACTACAAGGGGAAAGGGAAGTCTGGGAGGTGGTCTTATCTTAAGGGTGGAAAAGGTAGAGACTCCATCTTCCCGGGTACAGGTATGGGAAAGCCAAATAAATTACATCAAGGAGAGAGGTCAGTTACAGAAATTTCTAGGGAGTTGGCAGAAAATATCCAAAATCCATGGATTCTGCAGGTGATTGCTCAGGGGTACAAGCTAGAGTTCTCCAGCCTTCCCCCAGAAAAGTTCATAGTAACCAGACCCTCTCCTCTCTTAAACTCCCCTATGTGGACAAACATCCAGGAGTTGTTAAAGTCAGATTCAATCATCCCGGTACCCGTCTGAGAGGCAAGGGCCATTATTCACACCTGTTCTAAATTAAAAAAAAAAAAAAAAAAATCAGACTCCCGAACGATTATAGATTGTACCTGATCCACCTTTTCAGGGGTTTTAAAAAGATTCATGATGGAATCTATATAAGGTCCTCAACACCTCTCATAGACTAGGACATGGTGATGTGCACCTCGGATAGAAAGGAATGCATACTACCATGTCCCAATACACACTTCCTACCAGAATTTTCTGAGATTCGCCCTGATGAACAAGGGAGTAATGTATCACTTCCAGTTCACGTGTCTCCCCTTCAGCCTTGCTTCGGCGCCCAGGATATTTACCAAACTAATGTCAGAGGTAGTAGCCTATCTAAGGAATCAGAATATTGCCATAGTGCCATATCTGGATGACTTTCTGATAATGGCAAAATCAGAGAAACTTCTCAAAATAGACTGCAACTTCACACTCTCCATTCTACAGATCTGGGATGGATTATGAATTGGGAAAAATCATGCCTAGTCCCAAATTCCAGAATTGAATCTAATATGACCCCCAAAAATTTCAACGCCAGAACATCTTTTTGCCAGAAGACAGACAAAAGGAGTTGATCAAGAGCATGCACCAATTCAGGAAAAGCACTTCCTCCATAAGAGAAGCAATGAGGATTCTAGGCTTAATGACAGCATTACAGAAAGATCTTGAGATCTTGGAACAGGAGGCATGATTCTCTGGCGAAGATTCTGTCGAGAAAGAAATCCCTAGCCTGGTGGACCACACCAGAAAAACTTTTTTTTTTTTCTCAATCCTCTAGATGGGGCCATAGGAGTGAGTCAATGCTTTGCCTGTACACGTTTCCGCCTCTTCCACTGATCCCGAAGACACTCAAGAAGATATGAGACGAAGGAGCAACAGTAATCCTGGTAGTCCCCTTTTGGCCAAAAAGGAGCTGGTTCTCTCTAGTATCCAGAATATCAACAGAGAAACCGATCCTACTACCGAAAAGGCAGGACCTTCTACTCCATTGTCTGGTGTTCCACAGCAACCCAGACTCACTACAGCTATCTGCTTGGATCCTGAATGGCAGACCCTAACATCCAGAGGCTTGTCAGAGGATGTGATTACCACTCTCCAGGCAAGCAGGAAGCCGGTGACCTCAGCAATCTATAACAAAATCTGGAAGCAGTATTGTTCTTTCTGAGGTGAAGTCCCTGTGTGGATACTTCAAATCCCGACATTCCTAGAATCCTTGACTTTCTACAACTGTTTTGAAAAAGGCCTTGGCTTAGTACTTTAAAAGTACAGATTGCAGCGCTTAGTGTCTTTTTTTTTTTTTTTTTTTTTTTTTTTTTTTAATTCATCACTAGCTTCCCATCCTTGGATAGCAAGATTCTCTAGAGCCACACAAAGAATAAGACCTCTTGTGAGATAATAATAATAATAATAATAATAATAATAATTTTATTTATATAGCGCCAACATATTCCGCAGCGCTTTACAACTTATAGAGGGGACTTATACAGACAACAGACATTACAGCATAACAGAAATCACAGTTCAAAACAGATACCAGGAGGAATGAGGGCCCTGCTGCTCGCAAGCTTACAATCTATGAGGAAAAGGGGAGACACAAGAGGTGGATGGTAACAATTGCTTTAGTTATTTGGACCAGCCATAGTGTAAGGCTCGGGTGTTCATGTAAAGCTGCATGAACCAGTTAACAGCCTAAGTATGTAACAGTACAGACACAGAGGCTATTAACTGCATAAAGTGTATGAGAACATGATGGAGGAACGTGATTATGTTGTTGTTTTTTATTAATAGGCCACACAGGGATAATTAGGTTAATGCGTTGAGGCGGTAGGCCAATCTGAACAAATGAGTTTTTAGTGCACGCTTAAAACTGTGGGGATTGGGAGATCAACTCCTCCTCCTTGGGACCTAAGCTTGGTCCTTAATGCCCTGTGTAGAACCCCATACTTGTTATCAGAAGACATGGACATAGCCAATCTCTCCTTTAAAACAGCCTTCCTAATTGCCATTACGTCAGCTAAAAGATTAGGGGAGATGCAGGCTCTATCCATTCAAGATCCATACCTTCAGATCTTTGACAGAATAGTCTTAAGACTTAACCCAGCCTTCCTCCCCAAAGTTTCCTCCACGAACATAAATCAAGAGGTAATTCTTCCCTCGTCCTGCCAACACCCTAGAAACACGAACGAAGGGGTCTATCATAATCTTGACGTTAGAGACGGTTCTAAAATACCTGGGGGCGATGAAAGGTTGGAGACAGGACACTAACCTGTTCATACAGTACTGGGAACCAAATAGAGGTTGTAAGACAGCAAAATCAACCATTGCTAGGTGGATTAAAACTACGATAAACCTAGCGTATACAGCCCAAGGGAATAATTTCCCCCCCCGATATCGTTAGAGCCCACTCAACTTGAGCTATTGCTACATCATGGGCAGAGGGGGTGGCTTCAGCAGAGCAGATCTGTAGGGCTGTGACTTGGACCAGTCTTTCTACCTCTGCCAGACACTATAAATTAGATGTCTCATCAGAACAGTTAGCTTTTGGTAGAAAAGTATTACATGCAGTAGTCCCACCCTAGATTATCATCCTTTGGTATTCCTCGAATGGTGCTGTCAGGTGGTGAACTGGAAAACGGAAATTAGACCTACCGGTAATTGTATTTCCAGGAATCCATCCTGACAGCACTACTAGTTCCCTCCCACTACAAACTCTTAATATGGACTAATGTGATGTAAAATTGTTTAAAATTTTTGCATCCATCCAGATGTGGCACTTAGAAAATCACCGGTGGGTGGATTGGGGAGGGTCCTTTTAACCACTTCTTGTCCCACTGAGGGTAAGAAGGACATCCTCCAATGGTGGTGTTAGGATGGATTCCTGGAAATACATTTACTGGTAGGTCTAATTACCGTTTTTTTTTTTTTTTTCAAATTGGTGAACTGACACTTAATACTCCAAGTTCTACGGCTGTCTATACTCTTTAGATGGACAGCAGAATGTCCCTTCTCTGCTTCTAGCTCCTCTCCATAAAATGAGCACCAACTGCCATCTATCTCGGCAAATGAAAAGCTGTCTTAGCTGAAAACAGATCTTTACTAGGGTTGAGCGACTTTCATTTTTTTAAGATCGAGTAGGGTTTTGGGAAACCCGATTTTGTCCAGAGTCGAGTCGAGTGCAGTCGGCCGATTATCGCTAAAAGTCGGGGATCGACCGAAACACGAAACCCAATGCAAGTCAATGGGGAAGCATAGTCGGCAGTGAGTGGAGGCCAGGAAAACACCTACAGTGCCCATTTTAATGCCAAAAACATCCATTCTTGTTTCTGAAGCTTGCCAATCTTAATTAACTGTATAATAATAGTTGGGCATAGGGAATTGGGGGAAAGTTGTGGGGGGAGTAGGGCTGGCTCAAGTTTTTCGTGGGCCCAGGAAATGCGGACTACGTCACGGCGGTGTTGCAGGGAAAGGTAAGTATTTAAAAGTTGCAAGTGCTGTGATCCTGAGCAAGCAGGGGGGGCCCACTCGTTCGCATTGCCACTGGCACAGGGCCCCTCAAAGTACGGCGGTGTGTTTGCATGGCGGGGGCGCCTCCCACCAGCAGCGACACTTTTGCGTACTCTGAGGGGCCCTGTGCCAGTGACGTCGCCAACGAGTATGCCCCCCCACCTGATGAAGGAACCTGCACTTTCATCTGCACCTTCCTCTTTGTCCCTGTGTAAGGTGGTATAACATGCGGGAAGGGGAACCTTACTTTCAGCAGGGACAGATTCTGGCTGTGTAGAGTACAAGGGGAATGTAGTGGTCTAGGTCAATGTACCAGCAGACTCATTTAGCAGTGGCTGGGCAATGGGCAGGATGAGGAGGAAACAGATATAGGGCCAAAGAATAAAGTAGGCTACATGCAGTTCAAAATTGGTAACAGGACTAAACAGGCGGCATTGCTTTGTTCAGTGGAGTAGCAAACCCAAGAGCAGCAGACACTGTTTCAAGGGCCTAACCACACTAGTAGGCCAAATGCAGTTTAATATCTGATAGTATAGGGCGAAAGCCAGAATGTGGAAGCTCAGCTTTGTTCAGTTGAGGACAACACCAGGGAGGGGCAGACACCTTTAGTAGGCCGGAAAAGCCTATTGCATTTTTTAAAATGGTAATTTGGAGCAGAAGGTTGAAGCTCAGCTTTATTTAGTTGAGGGCAACACCAGGGAGGGGCAGAAGCCGTTAGTAGGCCCTAACCACCATTTTTTTTTTTTTTAAAACCACTTAATGAGAGCCGGAAGGTTGAAGCTCAGCTTTATTTAGTTGAGGACAACACCAGGGAGGGGCAGAAGCCGTTAGTAGGCCCTAACCACCATTTTTTTTTTAAAACCACATAATGAGAGCCGGAAGGTTGAAGCTCAGCTTTATTTAGTTGAGGACAACACCAGGGAGGGGCAGAAGCCGTTAGTAGGCCCTAACCACCATTTTTTTTTTAAAACCACTTAATGAGAGCCGGAAGGTTGAAGCTCAGCTTTATTTAGTTGAGGACAACACCAGGGAGGGGCAGAAGCCGTTAGTAGGCCCTAACCACCATTTTTTTTTTTTTTAAAACCACATAATGAGAGCCGGAAGGTTGAAGCTCAGCTTTATTTAGTTGAGGACAACACCAGGGAGGGGCAGAAGCCGTTAGTAGGCCCTAACCACCATTTTTTTTTTTTAAACCACATAATGAGAGCCGGAAGGTTGAAGCTCAGCTTTATTTAGTTGAGGACAACACCAGGGAGGGGCAGAAGCCGTTAGTAGGCCCTAACCACCATTTTTTTTTTTTTTAAAACCACTTAATGAGAGCCGGAAGGTTGAAGCTCAGCTTTATTTAGTTGAGGACAACACCAGGGAGGGGCAGAAGCCGTTAGTAGGCCCTAACCACCATTTTTTTTTTTAAAACCACATAATGAGAGCCGGAAGGTTGAAGCTCAGCTTTATTTAGTTGAGGACAACACCAGGGAGGGGCAGAAGCCGTTAGTAGGCCCTAACCACCATTTTTTTTTTTTAAACCACATAATGAGAGCCGGAAGGTTGAAGCTCAGCTTTATTTAGTTGAGGACAACACCAGGGAGGGGCAGAAGCCGTTAGTAGGCCCTAACCACCATTTTTTTTTTTTTTAAAACCACTTAATGAGAGCCGGAAGGTTGAAGCTCAGCTTTATTTAGTTGAGGACAACACCAGGGAGGGGCAGAAGCCGTTAGTAGGCCCTAACCACCATTTTTTTTTTTAAAACCACATAATGAGAGCCGGAAGGTTGAAGCTCAGCTTTATTTAGTTGAGGACAACACCAGGGAGGGGCAGAAGCCGTTAGTAGGCCCTAACCACCATTTTTTTTTTTTTTAAAACCACTTAATGAGAGCCGGAAGGTTGAAGCTCAGCTTTATTTAGTTGAGGACAACACCAGGGAGGGGCAGAAGCCGTTAGTAGGCCCTAACCACCATTTTTTTTTTAAAACCACTTAATGAGAGCCGGAAGGTTGAAGCTCAGCTTTATTTAGTTGAGGACAACACCAGGGAGGGGCAGAAGCCGTTAGTAGGCCCTAACCACCATTTTTTTTTTTTAAACCACATAATGAGAGCCGGAAGGTTGAAGCTCAGCTTTATTTAGTTGAGGACAACACCAGGGAGGGGCAGAAGCCGTTAGTAGGCCCTAACCACCATTTTTTTTTTTAAAACCACATAATGAGAGCCGGAAGGTTGAAGCTCAGCTTTATTTAGTTGAGGGCAACACCAGGGAGGGGCAGAAGCCGTTAGTAGGCCCTAACCAAAGTTGAAGGCCAAATGCAGTTTAATTTCTGATACTATAGGCCGAAAGCCAGAAGGTGGAAGTTCCGATTTAGACAGTGGAGGACAATTTGAATTAGGGACTGCAGACAGACTTAGTAGGCTGTCCCCTGTGGACCATGCATCCACCACATTAACCCATTGCGCCGTAATGGACACGTAATCTTCCGTGGCCATGCCTACAGGTCCATGCGTCTGTTGTCAGGTGCACCTTTGTACTCACAGATTGCCAGAGTGCATGGACAATGCGGTCTTCTACATGCTGGTGGAGGGTTGGGATGGCTTTTCTCGCAAAAGAAGTGTCGACTGGTTAGCTTGTAGCGTGGTACAGCGTAGTCCATCATGGCCTTATTAATAGTAAATAAAATATATAACTAGGCTCTATGAACTTTTAAATAGGTTCCAGGGGTACACGGGCAGCATTGGTGTGGTCAGTGGAGGAGTATTGCAAGTAGGGGCTGCAGACAGGCTATCAAAGGCCTAAAATAACAAACAGTAGGCAGTCATGGCAGTTTTACATCGGTTACATGGATACACAGGCAGGCACTCCAGGCAGCATTGTGCTCAGTGGAGGAGTATTGCAAGTAGGGGCCGCAGACAGGCTATCAAAGGCCTAAAATAACAAACAGTAGGCAGTCATGGCAGTTTTACATCGGTTACATGGATACACAGGCAGGCACTCCAGGCAGCATTGTGGTCAGTGGAGGAGTATTGCAAGTAGGGGCCGCAGACAGGCTATCAAAGGCCTAAAATAACAAACAGTAGGCAGTCATGGCAGTTTTACATCGGTTACATGGATACACAGGCAGCTAGGTGGTGAGTGGAGGAGTATTTAAAGTAAGGACCGCAGACAGGCTATCAAAGGCCTAACATAACAAACAATAGGCTCATGGCAGTTTTACAGCGGTTACATGGATACACGGGCAGGCAGCTTGGTGGTGAGTGGAGGAGTATTTAAAGTATGGACCGCAGACAGGCTTCGAAGGCCTAACACAATAAAATGGGCTGGCTGTAGGCACTTTAAAATTGGTTCCAGGGGTACACGGGCAGCAGTGGTCTGGTCAGTGGAGGCCTAGTGGAAGTATGGACCGCAGACAGGCTTCGAAGGCCTAACACAATAAAATGGGCTGGCTGTAGGCACTTTAAAATTGGTTCCAGGGGTACACGGGCAGCAGTGGTCTGGTCAGTGGAGGCCTAGTGGAAGTATGGACCGCAGACAGGCTTCGAAGGCCTAACACAATAAAATGGGCTGGCTGTAGGCACTTTAAAATTGGTTCCAGGGGTACACGGGCAGCAGTGGTCTGGTCAGTGGAGGACTAGTGGAAGTATGGACCGCAGACAGGCTTCGAAGGCCTAACACAATAAAATGGGCTGGCTGTAGGCACTTTAAAATTGGTTCCAGGGGTACACGGGCAGCAGTGGTCTGGTCAGTGGAGGCCTAGTGGAAGTATGGACCGCAGACAGGCTTCGAAGGCCTAACACAATAAAATGGGCTGGCTGTAGGCACTTTAAAATTGGTTCCAGGGGTACACGGGCAGCAGTGGTCTGGTCAGTGGAGGACTAGTGGAAGTATGGACCGCAGACAGGCTTCGAAGGCCTAACACAATAAAATGGGCTGGCTGTAGGCACTTTAAAATTGGTTCCAGGGGTACACGGGCAGCAGTGGTCTGGTCAGTGGAGGACTAGTGGAAGGAGGGAGCGCAGAAAGGCTTCAAAGGCCTAACATAACAAACAATAGGCTCATGGCAGTTTTACAGCGGTTACATGGATACACGGGCAGGCAGCTTGGTGGTGGTGAGTGGAGGAGTATTTAAAGTAGGGACCGCAGACAGGCTATCAAAGGCCTAACATAAAAAAACAATAGGCTCATGGCAGTTTCACAGCGGTTACATGGATACACGGGCAGGCAGCTTGGTGGTGGTGAGTGGAGGAGTATTTAAAGTAGGGACCGCAGACAGGCTATCAAAGGCCTAACATAACAAACAATAGGCTCATGGCAGTTTTACAGCGGTTACATGGATACACGGGCAGGCAGCTTGGTGGTGAGTGGAGGAGTATTTAAAGTATGGACCGCAGACAGGCTTCGAAGGCCTAACACAATAAAATGGGCTGGCTGTAGGCACTTTAAAATTGGTTCCAGGGGTACACGGGCAGCAGTGGTCTGGTCAGTGGAGGCCTAGTGGAAGGAGGGACCGCAGACAGGCTTCGAAGGCCTAACACAATAAAATGGGCTGGCTGTAGGCACTTTAAAATTGGTTCCAGGGGTACACGGGCAGCAGTGGTCTGGTCAGTGGAGGACTAGTGGAAGTATGGACCGCAGACAGGCTTCGAAGGCCTAACACAATAAAATGGGCTGGCTGTAGGCACTTTAAAATTGGTTCCAGGGGTACACGGGCAGCAGTGGTCTGGTCAGTGGAGGACTAGTGGAAGTATGGACCGCAGACAGGCTTCGAAGGCCTAACACAATAAAATGGGCTGGCTGTAGGCACTTTAAAATTGGTTCCAGGGGTACACGGGCAGCAGTGGTCTGGTCAGTGGAGGCCTAGTGGAAGTATGGACCGCAGACAGGCTTCGAAGGCCTAACACAATAAAATGGGCTGGCTGTAGGCACTTTAAAATTGGTTCCAGGGGTACACGGGCAGCAGTGGTCTGGTCAGTGGAGGACTAGTGGAAGTATGGACCGCAGACAGGCTTCGAAGGCCTAACACAATAAAATGGGCTGGCTGTAGGCACTTTAAAATTGGTTCCAGGGGTACACGGGCAGCAGTGGTCTGGTCAGTGGAGGACTAGTGGAAGGAGGGAGCGCAGAAAGGCTTCAAAGGCCTAAAATAACAAACAATAGGCTCATGGCAGTTTTACAGCGGTTACATGGATACACGGGCAGGCAGCTTGGTGGTCAGTGGAGGAGTAGGGACCGCAGACAGGCTATCAAAGGCCTAAAATAACAAACAATAGGCTCATGGCAGTTTTACAGCGGTTACATGGATACACGGGCAGGCAGCTTGGTGCTGAGTGGAGGAGTAGTGCAAGGAGTGTCTGTCCCAGTACTCCCAAAATATAAATAGATGTTAATGTCTCGCAAAACAACCAAAACAAAAAAAAAGATGGCATACTTAGGTACAGGGGTGGGCTCATCTGCTGTGTTTCTGACATAGTAATTTGGCAGTAACTATTTAATGGTGCCAATATAGGACACAGACACAGACTACTTTAAGTTGCATCATAGATGTCTACAAATTTGTATTGTCAGTGCCAGACATTGAATGATGTCAGCGAATAGACTAAAGATTGGTGGAGCTGTGCGACATAATTTTGCACGTAGTAGAGCCCAGTTTGAGCTGGGGTAGGGGGGAACTCTCTTGAGGCCGGCGGGACCGCCCCAGGGCCACTCATGTTACAACGGTGTGTCTGACGTTGGGTGCGCACCACCACCGCCAGAGACACTACATTGTACTATGAGGGACCCAGTAGCAATGCCGTCAACCAAAAGCGAGCACACCCACCTCTTCAGACAAACAGCAGTCTCACGGGTGCTTGCGCCAAGTCGCGATACCACGGCCCCGTGTGGGGAGTTTGGCCATTTAGGGAGGTGTAAACATGTCGTATGCTGTACAATCTGCAGCAGCAAATTAGACATTAGAAAAGTAATTCACAGGCAAGAGCTTTTCATAGGAAAGCTAGGTGTCGGCCGGGCAAGGTGGGGCAAAAGATTTTGAAATCCAGTTGTGGTTCATTTTAATGAATGTTAGATCGTCAACATTTTGGGTAGCCAGACGAGTCCTTTTTTCGGTTAATATTGACCCTGCAGCACTGAATACTCTTTCTGATAGGACACTTGCTGCCGGGCAAGCAAGCTCCTGCAATGCATATTCTGCCAATTCTGGCCAGGTGTCTAATTTGGAGGCCCAGTAATCAAATGGGAATGACGGTTGAGGGAGAACATCGATAAGGGATGAAAAATAGTTAGTAACCATACTGGACAAATGTTGTCTCCTGTCACTTTCAATTGATGCAGCAGTACCTGTCCTGTCTGCGGTCATAGCAAAATCACTCCACAACCTGGTCAGAAAACCCCTCTGTCCAACGCCACTTCTGATGTGTGCACCCCTAACACTCCTAGTCTGCTGCCCCCTGGAGCTCGTGTGAGAACGATCACGTGCGCTGTGTGCTGGGAATGCCTGAAGCAAACGGTCAACAAGAGTTGATTGTTTGGTTGCTAATATTAGTTCCAAGTTCTCATGTGGCATAATATTTTGCAATTTGCCTTTATAGCGTGGATCAAGGAGGCAGGCCAACCAGTAATCGTCATCGTTCATCATTTTCGTAATGCGTGTGTCCCTTTGTAGGATACGTAAGGCATAATCCGCCATGTGGGCCAAAGTTCCACTTGTCAAATCTCCGGTTGTGATTGGTTGAGGGGCAGTTGCAGGCAAATCTACGTCACTTGTGTCCCTCAAAAAACCAGAACCCGGCCGTGACACGCAACCAATTTCCTGTGCCCCCGTGAAAGTTTCCGCATTAAAAATATACTCATCCCCATCATCCTCCTCGTCCTCCACCTCCTCTTCGCCCGCTACCTCGTCCTGTACACTGCCCTGACCAGACAATGGCTGACTGTCATCAAGGCTTCCCTCTTCCTCTGGTGCAGACGCCTGCTCCTTTATGTGCGTCAAACTTTGCATCAGCAGACGCATTAGGGGGATGCTCATGCTTATTACGGCGTTGTCTGCACTAACCAGCCGTGTGCATTCCTCAAAACACTGAAGGACTTGACACATGTCTTGTATCTTCGACCACTGCACACCTGACAACTCCATGTCTGCCATCCTACTGCCTGCCCGTGTATCCTCCCACAAATAAATAACAGCACGCCTCTGTTCGCACAGTCTCTGAAGCATGTGCAGTGTTGAGTTCCACCTTGTTGCAACGTCTATGATTAGGCGATGCTGGGGAAGGTTCAAAGACCGCTGATAGGTCTGCATACGGCTGGCGTGTACAGGCGAACGTCGGATATGTGAGCAAAGTGCACGCACTTTGAGGAGCAGGTCGGAGAACCCAGGATAAGTTTTCAATAAGCACTGCACCACCAGGTTTAAGGTGTGAGCCAGGCAAGGAATGTGTTTCAGTTGGGAAAGGGAGATGGCAGCCATGAAATTCCTTCCGTTATCACTCACTACCTTGCCTGCCTCAAGATCTACTGTGCCCAGCCACGACTGCGTTTCTTGTTGCAAGAACTCGGACAGAACTTCCGCGGTGTGTCTGTTGTCGCCCAAACACTTCATAGCCAATACAGCCTGCTGACGCTTGGCAGTAGCTGGCCCATAATGGGACAACTGGTGTGC
The DNA here is from genome assembly GCF_051348905.1 of Ranitomeya variabilis. NCBI lineage: Eukaryota > Metazoa > Chordata > Amphibia > Anura > Dendrobatidae > Ranitomeya > Ranitomeya variabilis. The sequence continues at coordinate 67,447,964 of NC_135239.1, read as the reverse complement.
AACAGTGTCATCTGCCGATGGAGTGGTTGGCCGACTGCGTTCTGTGGAAGAGCTGTAGCTTCTGCAGGAGGACGAGGAGGAGGAGGAGGGGGTGCGAACGCCTACAGCCAACTGTTTCCTAGACCGTGGGCTAGGCACAACTGTCCCTAAATTGATGTCGCCTGTGGACCCTGCATCCACCACATTCACCCAGTGTGCCGTGATGGACACATAACGTCCCTGGCCATGCCTACTGGTCCATGCATCTGTAGTCAGGTGCACCTTTGTACTCACAGATTGCCTGAGTGCATGGACGATGCGCTGTTTAACATGCTGGTGCAGGGCTGGGATGGCTTTTCTGGAAAAAAAGTGTCGACTGGGTAGCTCGTATCGTGGTTCAGCGTACTCCATCAGGGCTTTGAAAGCTTCGCTTTCAACTAACCGGTAGGGCATCATCTCTAACGAGATTAGTCTAGCTATGTGGGCGTTAAAACCCTGTGTACGCGGATGCGAGGATAAGTACTTCCTTTTTCTAACCAGAGTCTCATGTAGGGTGAGCTGGACTGGAGAGCTGTAGATCGTGGAACTTTCGGGTGTGCCGGTGGACATGGCAGACTGAGAGACGGTTGGAGACGGTATTGTTTCCGCCGGTGCCCTACATGCAATATTTCCTCCTACAAAACTGGTGATTCCCTGACCCTGACTGCTTTTGGCTGGCAAAGAAACCTGCACAGATACTGCCGGTGGTGCGGAAAATGGTGGCCTTACAGTGACGGAAGGGATGTTGCGTTGCTGACTAGCTTCATTGGCCGAGGGTGCTACAACCTTGAGGGACGTTTGGTAGTTAGTCCAGGCTTGAGAATGCATGGTGGTTAAGTGTCTATGCATGCAACTAGTATTTAGACTTTTCAGATTCTGACCTCTGCTTAAGCTAGTTGAACATTTTTGACAGATGACTTTGCGCTGATCAGTTGGATGTTGTTTAAAAAAATGCCAGACTGCACTCTTCCTAGACTCTGATCCCTTTTCAGGGATTGCAGACTGAGCTTTAACCGGATGGCAACGCTGTGCTCCAACAGGTTTTGGCTTTGACACGCGTTTTGGTCCAGATACGGGCCCGGCAGATGGAACCTGTTGCGATGTTGATGCCTGCTGCGGCCCCTCCTCCACCTCCGCTTCTGAACTACTGCCGCCTGCACCCTGTTCCCCCAATGGCTGCCAATCGGGGTCAATAACTGGGTCATCTATTACCTCCTCTTCGAGCTCGTGTGCAACTTCGTCTGTGTCACTGTGTCGGTCGGTGGTATAGCGTTCGTGGCGGGGCAACATAGTCTCATCAGGGTCTGATTGTGGATCTGTACCCTGAGAGGGCAATGTGGTGGTCTGAGTCAAAGGAGCAGCATAGTACTCTGGCTGTGGCTGTGCATCAGTGCACTCCATGTCAGAATATACTTGTAATGGGCATGGCCTGTTAAATGTTTCACTTTCTAAGCCAGGGACGGTATGTGTAAAGAGCTCCATGGAGTGACCCGTTGTGTCGCCTGCTGCATCCTTCTCTCTTGTTGTAGTTTTTGCTGAGGAGGACAAGGAAGCGACTTGTCCCTGACCGTGAACATCCACAAGCGACGCGCTGCTTTTACATTTACCAGTTTCGGAAGAGGAGGCAAAAGAGCTAGAGGCTGAGTCTGCAATGTAAGCCAAAACTTGCTGTTGCTGCTCCGCCTTTAAAAGCGGTTTTCCTACTCCCAGAAAAGAGAGCGTTCGAGGCCTTGTGTAGCCTGACGACGAAACTGGCTCCACAGCTCCAGACTTAGGTGGAATATTTTTATCCCCACGACCACCTGATGCTCCACTACCACTACCATCATTACCAGCTGACAATGAACGCCCACGACGACCTCTTGCACCAGACTTCCTCATTGTTTTAAAATCTTAACCAAAGTAACTTTATTTGTTGCTATCAAACAACTTACACGGTGAGCTATAACTTCAGTATGATTTCAATATCCCTTAACAGGTTGGTGAGACCACAAGGAAAATCAGGCACAATGTTACACACTCTGTTTTCTGTGGCACAAAATCACAGAGATGACACACACGCAGGACTGTCACTCAAGCACTAATGTCAATATTAATCTCCCACCTAATTTATTTATTTTTTTTTCTCAGGGAGACTTTAGAAACCAAATAATATTAAAAAAAAAAAAAAAAAAGGCTTTCTATGGCCCACAATTAGAGAGAGAGAGGTGGCACAACCAGGAGTCAAGACTGGCGCACAAGCTGAAAGGGCAATATTACTCTCCCACTGTTTTTTATGTTTTTTTTGTTTTTTTCAGGGAGACTTTAGAAACCAAATAATATTAAAAAAACCAAAAAAAAAAAAGGCTTTCTATGGCCCACTGAATGAGAGGGAGAGAGGTGGCACACCCAGGAGTCAAGACTGGCACACAAGCTGAAAGGGCAATATTACTCTCCCACTGTTTTTTTATGTATTTTTTGTTTTTTCAGGGAGACTTTAGAAACCCAATAATATTTAAAAAAAAAAATAAATAGGCTTTCTATGGCCCACTGAATGAGAGGGAGAGAGGTGACACACCCAGGAGTCAAGACTGGCACACAAGCTGAAAGGGCAATATTACTCTCCCACTGTTTTTTTAGGTTTTTTTTTTTTTTTCAGGGAGAATTAGAAACCAAATAATATTAAAAAAAAAAAAAATAGGCTTTCTATGGCCCACTGAATGAAAGGGAGAGAGGTGGCACACCCAGGAGTCAAGACTGGCACACAAGCTGAAAGGGCAATATTACTCTCCCACTGTTTTTTTATGTATTTTTTGTTTTTTCAGGGAGACTTTAGAAACCCAATAATATTTAAAAAAAAAAATAAATAGGCTTTCTATGGCCCACTGAATGAGAGGGAGAGAGGTGGCACACCCAGGAGTCAAGACTGGCACACAAGCTGAAAGGGCAATATTACTCTCCCACTGTTTTTTTAGGTTTTTTTTTTTTTTCAGGGAGACTTTAGAAACCAAATAATATTAAAAAAAAAAAAAAAAAAAAAAAATAGGCTTGCTATAGCCCACTGAATGAGAGATAGCACACACAGCAGTGGCACACAAGCCCTGACTGAGGCCAATATTTTTCTCCCACTGATTGATGTAGTGTTTCTGTGTTGAGGTAGATTTTAGAACACAAATCACGGAAAAAATAAATAGGCTTTCTATGGCCCACTCAGTGAGAGATGGCACACACAGGGATGGCACTGTAGCAGAAATGCCAATCTTAATCTCCCACAAAAAAAAAACAAAAAAAAAAAAAAAACTGTCCTACAATTACTATCTCCCTGCAGTAATGTAAGCCAGGTATGGCAGGCAGCAATAGGAGTGGACTGATGCACAAATTAAATAAAAAGTGTGGACAAACAAAAAAGATAGCTGTGCAGAAAGGAAGGAACAAGAGGATATGTGCTTTGAAAAAAGCAGTTGGTTTCCACAGTGGCGTACACACAGCAATACAGCTATCACGGAGCCTTCTAGGGCAGCCCAATGAGCTACAGCGCTGAGGGGAAAAAAAAAAAAAAATAGCTTCCACTGTTCCTGCACACCGAAGGTGGTGTTGGACAGTGGAAATCGCTGCAGCACAAGCGGTTTGGTGGTTAGTGGACCCTGCCTAACGCTCTCCCTGCTTCTGATGAAGCGGCAGCAACCTGTCCCTAAGCTCAGATCAGCAGCAGTAAGATGGCGGTCGGCGGGAACGCCCCTTTATAGCCCCTGTGACGCCGCAGACAGCAAGCCAATCACTGCAATGCCCTTCTCTAAGATGGTGGGGACCAGGATCTATGTCATCACGCTGCCCACACTCTGCGTTCACCTTCATTGGCTGAGAAATGGCGCTTTTCGCGTCATTGAAACGCGACTTTGGCGCGAAAGTCGCGTACCGCATGGCCGACAAGCACAGGGGTCGGATCGGGTTTCATGAGACGCCGACTTAGCCAAAAGTCGGCGACTTTTGAAAATGATCGACCCGTTTCGCTCAACCCTAATCTTTACCAGTCAAAAGCACATTTGTGAAAAAATACTGCTTATCTTAATGTGTACTATTGACTTATGAAACTCAAACTAAACTTTCTTTAGTTTTTGCATTCTTTAAACATTATGCCTTATGCAAGCTCCTTCAGCTTTAAAAAAACAAAACAAAACAAAAAACAAACTCTTAGGGTAAGTTCACACAGGGCGTTTTTTGATGCACTTTTTTTTTTTTTCTCTGCAGGAAAGATGCTGCGTCAAAACGCAGGTTTGGGTACATTTTTGTTGCGTCTTTGGTGCTTTTTTTTTTTTCTTCCCCCCCTCCCCCCCAAAAAAAAACCGCAGCAAAAACGCTGAGTGACATGCTCTGTCCAAAATGCAGCAAAGCACAAAATACTGATCAAACAAAACCAATGTGTGTATGAGATTTCTGAAATCTCATAGGCTTTTCTGGTATTCTAAAAAGCAGCTGAAAATTAGCATAAATGCAGTGTGTGAATGGATCGCCCCCAGGCGCAGGGCAATGGGGTACTCTGCACCGGGTCCCTCGGTCTCGGTTCTGGAGATGTCACGGTGGCCCGACCCGGTCCGTGGCTCTACTGAGGGGCACCCAATTAAAGGTGTAAGTTTGTCTGGTGTTCGTGACGCCACCTGTGGTATTCAGTCAGGGTGACCGACGCTGCTGGGGGTCTGCTGGTGTGATGGAATGGCAGCCAGATGGTATACCTTCCCACAGGTGAAGTATGTCCCCACGGCTTCCCAAGGTGTGCGGATGGTGATAGTGGATGTTGTAAGGCGCGATGAATAACGAGGACACAAAGGTTGCAGTCTCTTTACCTTTTACTGAAGACTTCAGCATCCGCAGTCCAGAGTACCGCCCACAGGGCTGGCTGAGTCCGGCAGGTCCGAAGGCACATACAGAGTTCCCTTAGCCAGGAGGAAATCAGTAGCCTTCCTACTAGCGCCTGTGTTGTAGTACCTCCCTGCTGAGCACCACGGGAAAGTCCTCACAACCTTTGTAGATCTTTCTGATGTTCTCTCTCTGTCCCCCCCCAGATGATGTGGATAGGACAACCCGTATGACGGGGTAGGCCTGGAGTTAATTTATAGGGACCCTAGAGACGCCCCTCTCCCACAATTGCCTCCGTGTCGTTGGAGCGGCCCCCAGACGCAGGACGACGGGGTACTCGGTACCGGGTCTCTCGGTTCTGAGGATGTCACGGTGCCCTGACCCAGTCCGTGGTCCTGCCCAATAAAAGGTGTAGGTGGTGGTGTAGGTCGCAGTAAATAACGAGGACGCAGGGTTGCAGTCTCTTTACCTCTTTACTGAAGGCTTCGGCATCCGCAATCCAGAGCACTGCTAACAAGGCTGGCTGAGACCGGCCGGTCCGAAGGCACATCCAGAGTTCCCTTTACAGGTGGAAATCAGTGTCCTTCCTACCAGCGCCTGTGTTGTAGTACCTCCCTGCTGAGCACCACGGGATAGTCCTCACAACTGTCGTGTATGTTTCTGTTCTTTCTCTCCGTCCCCCAGATGATATGGATAGGACGCACCCGTATGACGGGGTAGGCCTGGAGTTATTTTATAGGGACCCTAGAGACGCCCCTCTCCCACCATTGCCGCTGTTGTCTTCGTTAGGTGTAAAGGTGAGACAGCCAACCTAAATTTAACTGCCTGGCCGTAGTTCAAAGTAATGCGTGGAGTCTTACTTTCTCGGCGTTCCGGCCGCCGGCTACGCGCCTCAGAAGGATGTTGCTGACCTTGAGGCACGACTCCTTCTGGCTCTATCTCCTTTGTGCAGTAATCCCGTTTCTCACTTCTCCACAATATGCTTCGCTTCGTGTCCTTTCTTAGGGGTCTGACGCTATAAGGCACAGGCACGGCTCCGTAACGATCTGTCCTTTTTCTAGGCCTCTGTCAGGATCCCACCCCTGACAGGTCCTCTCTCGAGCTCTTCCCAGCTACTTTCTGCCTAACTTCCTATCCAACCCCCAGTTTTACCCAAGTGTGAGGAGTGGCCTAGTAGATAGGGCCTTTTGCTCCCCCTGGCGGCCAGAGTGTGAAGTGTAATGTGTGTCTGTGATACCTGGTCAGGTGAACTCCTTTAGTGCCATCAGACATACCATCACTCCCCTTATTGGCGGAGCGACAGTACTGCAACGACCAGGACTCTGGGGCTCTGCACTCCCCCCGGTTAAATCCAGTACTCCCGGACTGGGAAAGAACAACAATACATGTTAGCAAAAGACATACAGAGTTTTGAAATGCAATAAACAAGTAAATGCTATGAACAAGTAAATATAACAGTGCTTCTCTTTATGGAAGGTGAGGACACTTGAACATTGCGAAAATTTTGGTCATGCGCAGTTCATGACTTCCAGTTCAGTGGTTGTAACTTTGAAACAGCAGGGACCCCGGGTAAACAAAGGGGTCCCTTCTGAAAGTTTTGAAGCAATTCACTGTCCATTACTCCATTGTCCATTTTTAAACCTGTAACAAAGATATTTACACTAACATTTTCAACCAAGTAACAACTATCGTTAATATCTCCAAGTTTTGTAGCGAAGTGGAGTTTGATTCTTGGTGCTACGTGTAGACCTCCGCTGTGCAGGGGTTGCTATTGGCCTAACAGGGCCCGCTATGCTTGCTACCGCTGGTGTAGTGCACTGTCTTCTAGCTACACTTCAAGTGAGTCTGGGTAGCACTGGCATGCTGGAGCTCTCAGGGCTGCTGCTACCAACAGTGGGTACGGCAGATTCGCCGATGGTAGAGGGAGGACTTGCCGGTCCGACGGTTGGCATGGCATCCTCTGGTGGGGTCTGCTGTGATTGCGGGTCCGGATGATCTGGCACCACATTTAGTTCTGGCGGGTTCGGTTGACGAAACGTTAAGACAGGTACCACGATGGCCTGATTTATTTGAGTCCACGACTGGGGAAAATCGCCAAGAACAGTGTGTATCATCTTCTCTTCTACAGGTGGAGAGGTTCCTGGATCTTTCCCTCTCTCTCAACTTATCAGGGCATATTTTAAGGTGGTCTCTGGATATTGCCATTGAGGCTTCCCCTCCATCTTTGCTGATGAGACAGACCTTCGTGTTGTCTAAATCGGATGGCAGGATGATATACGGTTCCGCTTCCCATTGGTCATCAAGCTTGTGTAGCCTCCTCTTCCGTTTGAGTACTTGCTCACCGGGTGACAAGGGAATCGCAGGAGCATGCTGGTTGTAGTCCCTTTCTTGTTTTTGTCTGGCCTGGGCGAGACTTCTTTCCACGCATTCCTGTACTTTGCGGTACTTTTGCTGCCTTTCTGTATCGCAATCTGCATCCGGCGAGGTATCTTCGGGGGTTAGGACCCCAATGTCCAGATCAACGGGTAACTTGCTAGATCTTCCTCGCATCAGGTATGCTGGAGTGCAGTTGGTGGAATTCACTGGGATGTGGTTGTACATGTCTACCAAGTCGGGCAACTTTGTTGGCCACAAGTTCCGTTCCTCCACAGGCAAGGTCTTCAGTAAGTCGATCACCACTTGGTTCATCTTTTCACACATCCCGTTGGTTTGTGGATGGTACGGTGTGGTTCTGATCTTCTTACACCCGTACAGATTGCAGAACTCCTGGAACACCTCCGCTTCAAATGCTGGTCCCTGATCGGTCAGTACCTTCTCCAGGTACCCATGGGGCCTACAGAAGTACTGCTGGAAGGTTTTGGCGGCCGTCCTGGCCATTAGATCTTTGACAGGTACAACCACCAGGAATCTGGAGTAGTGATCCAGGATGGTAAGAGCGTGGATATAGCCTGACCGGCTAGGTGTTAGCTTCACATGATCCAGCGAGACCAGTTCGAGCAGCTGTGGTAATAGGCTGCAAGGGAGCCTGTTGGCTGTCACGGTCCTTCCTGCGTAGGCTACATGGGCCACACTCCCGACACCACTTCTCGATGGCTCTCTTCATGCCAATCCAATAGAACCTTCCTCGGAGTAGCCTCTCCAACTTCCTTCACCCGAAGTGTCCGGCCCCATCGTGGTACACCCCCAGAACCATTGGCGCATCTTGCCTTGGAACCACTATCTGCCATAACAATTCATGAGTGCGTGGGTCAATACTTCTCCGGCACAGCTTACCTGTTGTGAATTCCACTCTTGGGCTCCCTCCGGTGGCTGTAAGTGGCACTTTTGTGAGTTCTGCTCTGGGCTCCCTCCGGTGGCTGTAAGTGGCACTTTTGTGAGTTCTGCTCTGGGCTCCCTCCGGTGGTTTTGAGTGGTATGGCTGCTTCTTGGATTTAGCATCAGCAGCTGCTTCCACTGATCGTCTTTCTGGCTCGGCTATTTTAGTCTGGCCTTATCCCTCAATCAATGCCAGTTGTCAATTGTTCCTGCTTGGACTCACGGCTCTTTTGGATTTCCCTGACACTCTGACCTGTTCAGCAAAGATAAGTCCTTGCTTGTCCTTTTGCAGTCCACTTGTTGTGGACTTTATTGTTCAGCACATTCTATGTTTTTCTCATTTGTCCAGCTTATCAGTATGGATCTATTCAGCTAAGCTGGAAGCTCTGGGCTGCAGATTTTGCCCTCCATGCCTTTAGTCAGGTGTGGAGATTTTTGCATTCTCTGCGGTGGACTTTTTTAGTTTTTATTACTGACCGCACAGTGTTCTGTCCTGTACTATCTATCTAGCTAGAAGTGGCCTCCTTTGCTACATCTTGTTTCATTCTACGTATGTCATTTCCCTCTCCACTCAGTCATTATTTGTGGGGGGCTGTCCTATCCTTTGGGGGATTTTCTCTGAGGCAAGATAGCTTTCCTGTTTCTACCTTTAGGGGTAGTTAGCTCTTAGGCTGTGACGAGGTGTCTAGGGAGAGACCGGAACATCTCACGGCTACTTCTAGTGTTGTGTTAAGATCAGGAACTGCGGTCAGTATAGTTACCACCTGCTCAGAGCTAGTCGCATGTCGCTCCTAAATCACCAGTCCATAACACTTACCATCGTGAATAAACAGTTTGCCTCTCTCCTTCCACAGCTGTTGTTTCTTGTGGATAATCCGGGCTGGGATGCAAACCTGCCTGCGTCAGGAGCTCTTTCACCCGACAGACCGCGAGGTCACCATCCTGGGTCTCTGCCCATCCATGGTGGGGCAGGGGATTCAGAGTGGCATCCTGTTCTTGTACCTGTTCTTCACATGATGGGAGCACTGAGTGGCTTTGGGGCGATGGAAAGCGGGCAGCTCTACCTTTTCAAGTGCCTCCGGGTCCTCCCCCTTTTCTGGCAAATTGGGCATCCGGGACAAGGCATCGGCATTCGCATTCTTGCGTCCTGCCCGGTACTTGATGGTGAAGTTGTAATTGGACAGCCGGGCCATCCACCGCTGTTCCAAGGCCTCGAGTTTTGCTGTGTCCAAGTGCGTTAGTGGATTGTTATCCGTGAAGACGGTGAATTTTGCTGAGGCCAGGTAGTGCTTGAACCTCTCCGTCACTGCCCAAACGATGGCGAGGAATTCCAGCTTAAAGGAACTGTAGTTGTCAGGGTTCCTTTCTGTGGGACGAAGTTTCCTGCTGGCATAAGCGATTACCCTCTCCTTGCCTTTCTGGACCTGGGACAACACAGCTCCCAGTCCTACGTTGCTGGCATCCGTATACAGCACAAACGGTTGGTCATATTCAGGGTAGGCCAGTACCTCTTCTTCCGTCAGCTCCAACTTCAAACAAGTGAATGATCCTTCCAGTCCCTCGTTCCAATCAAATGGGGTATTCTTCCCCTTGGTCTTCTTGGATTGGCTAACCAACAGGTCTTGCAATGGCGCGGCCTTCTTGGTGAAGTCCTTGATAAATCTCCTGTAATAGCCTAACAACCCGAGGAACTGCTGGACTTCATGGAGGTTGCTGGGCTTCGGCCAGTCCTTGATCACCGTAACCTTGTCGGGGTCTGGGGCCACTCCTTCAGTACTCACCACATGGCCTAGGTGCTGCACTTTGGGTTTTAGCAGATGGCATTTGGACGGTTTCACCTTTAAGCCAAAGTTGGACAGGGCTTCAAACACCTCGGCCAGGTGCTTCAGATGGTCTTCATAGGTCTTGGAGAAGACAATGACATCGTCCAGATACAGCAGCACGGTTTCAAAGTTCCTGTGTCCCAGACAGCACTCCATCATCCTCTGGAACGTCCCCGGGGCATTGCACAATCCGAAGGGCATGTAGTTGAATTCGCAGAGACCCATCGGCATCGTGAAGGCTGTCTTCTCCTTGTCCGCCTCCGCTACGGGAACCTGCCAGTACCCACTGGTGAGATCCAAGGTAAAGAAGTAGTTAGCAGATTTTAAAGCAGCCAGGGACTCCTCTATCCTGGGCAGTGGGTATGCATCCTTATGTGTAATGCGATTTAGCTGCCTATAATCAACACACATCCTCATTGTGCCATCTTTCTTCTTAACGAGGACTAACGGAGCTGCCCAGGGGCTACAACTGTCTCTCACTACCCCAGCCTCCTTCATCTCTCGCAACATGTCTTTGGCACACTGATAATGAGCTGGGGGTACAGGACGGTATCTCTCTTTTATGGGTCGATGATCTCCTGTGGGGATATGTTGAATCCCTTTTACCTGCCCAAAATCTAGGGGGTGCTTGCTAAATACCCGCTAGTACTCATGAACCACCCTGTGGGCCCCCTGTTTCTGGTAAGATGGGGTAGAGTCAGTGCCCACGTGCAATTCCCGACACCAATCTTTCGGTTGCCCTGCAGAACCGTTGTTCTCCGCCGTATCGGATGGGACCAAGGGTCCGGGTGCCTGTATCACACTACTAACAGTAAACAGTTTGGCAAGTGTGGCATATTTGGTTAGATGGACCTCCTCCTCCCCACAGTTAAGAACACGTACTGGCACCCTCCCCTTGTGGACATCAACCACCCCTCTGGCTGTCAGGAGGGTAGGCCTATTATCTGAATATACGGGTTCTACCATGGCCTGGTAGTCTTTACCCCTGAGGCCTATGGCTGCCCAACACCATATTAACATTTCACTCCTGGGGGGTATCGCAATGGGGTTTGAATCACTCACTGTGACACGACCAATTTCACCACCAGTCAGCTCCACCTGCTGTCTCTGCATCAGAGCCCTGATTTTCTTTTTGCAGGGCGCATTGTTCACTGTAGACAGCTGTTTCTGCTACCTGCTGTAACAAGACAATAACTTCGGCAAGACAGTTTTCTATGACATTAGTACCAATGGTCATCATGGGATTACATTCGCGGCGGTCAATATCAACAATTACAATTCCTTGGGCCTCTAATTCTACCCGCCCCACTTTGATGGTGACCTTTATACCCCACTTGCGGCAATGGCTGACCATTACTGGCTATTATGGCGAAATCATTATCGGGGCCACGGGTAATGTCGGTGTCCTCCCAATAATGTTTATAAAGGATGTAAGGCATAGTCGTCACCTGGGAACCGGTGTCCAGCAAAGCGTTCATGGGGATACCGTCGATCACGATGGGGAGAACTGGTCGCCCCCCGATGTATTTGGCTCTCCAGTTTTGCGGGCCTGATTGTCCTACTCCTGGGGGTTGGCCCTCTGCCCCAGGGTTTGCTCATTTAAATGACAGTACCTTGCAAGATGGCCCACTTGGTGGCAGATAGGTCGTCCGTTCCGATGAAAGCGATCGTCGTCCCTGCCTCTGGTCGGCGGAGTCCTCCTCCGCCGCTGCCAGGGGACATCTTCCGGGCTGGAAGCCAGCTGGATCTTCTCCTTGGGGGGTCTCATGTAGAGACTGTACGGTCTGGGCTAGGGCAGCAACGCTCTTGGTCAGCTCCTGCATCTGGAGGCGTAGTCCTGCAGGGGAGTCGTCTTCCAGGTTCTGGGCATCGGCCTCGGCAGAAATTGGAGTATCTGGCGCCACCTCCTGGTGGTACATGAGGGCTTAACACCTGGGAAGTACGGCACGGCTGGGCTGTCACTCCGGTAGTGCCTGGATGGCTTTATCTTTGAATTGCGCGAAGGTCAGGTCTGGATTCTGCATGGCCAGGAAGTGTAAATGAGCCCTTTGGTGACTGCACAGGAGCCCCTCGATGAACCGCTCTTTCAGGAGTTTATCTTCATCTTGCATGCTGTTTGGGTCACTCTGCTTGATGGCCCGCAGCGCCTCCTGGAGATTAAGGGTATAGTCCTGTAAGCTATCCTGCGGCCTCTGTTTGCACCCATAGAACGTCAGCTTAATTTCTGTAGCGGTGCGGGTGTCAAAGGTGGCTTTAAGCTTTGCAAAGACCTGCTGCGCAGTTCCCTTATCTGCGGCGGGCCAGGACTTCACCTCTCTGAGCCACCCCAAAGAGTTGGCCGGTTATCATATGAACTTTCTGAGGCTCTGTCAAGGGATAGAACTCGAGCAGGCTGCAGATCCCTTCCTTAAAGTCAGTTAATGTATGTGATTCTCCAGAGTATCGCGAGAGCCAGGCTGCTCCAGGTAGATACGGCATGGAGAAGGGCATTATGGCTGTTGTAGCCGCGGCAGTATCCGGCTGGCTGAGGGCGGCAAGCTCTGCGGCGACCGGGGGTGGTACAAGGCCCGCGGCTGCGTTTACTGTGGGGACCGGAGGCGCCCCTGGGACTGCGGCTACGACCGCCGCCTCTGCTCCTCCCAAATCAGACATGGCCGTTCCTTCCCCCTGCTAACCTGCTGGAAGTCGGGGTTCCTCTTCCGGAATCGGCACTTCACCGCGTCTTCTTGTTCCGCGCTCTTTTTGGCCGGCTCCGCCCACGAAGCTATGGCTCCTCCCCTCGTGCGCGGCGGTGGCGGATTTTGGCGGCAAATGGCAATACACAGTCTTTGCAATAAATCACGGTCCAAGCACAATTCGATCACAGTTCCAAGGCACACATGACCTGATTCTTCAGGCTTAAGTAGATCCTGTTCATGTCGCCAAGTTGGAGCGGCCCCCAGGCGCAGGACGGCGGGGTACTCGGTACCGGGTCTCTCGGTTCGGGGGATGTCACGGTGGCCTGACCCGGTCCGTGGTCCTGCTAGGGGGCGCCCAATAAAAGGTGTAGGTGGTGGTGTAGGTCGCAGTAAATAACGAGGACGCAGGGTTGCAGTCTCTTTACCTCTTTACTGAAGGCTTCGGCATCCGCAATCCAGAGCACTGCTAACAGGGCTGGCTGAGACCGGCCGGTCTGAAGGCACATCCAGAGTTCCCTTTACAGGTGGAAATCAGTGTCCTTCCTACCAGCGCCTGTGTGTTGTAGTACCTCCCTGCTGAGCACCACAGGATAGTCCTCACAACTGTCGTGTATGTTTCTGTTCTTTCTCTCCGTCCCCCAGATGATATGGATAGGATGCACCCGTATGACTGGGTAGGCCTGGAGTTATTTTATAGGGACCCTAGAGATGCCCCTCTCCCACCATTGCCCCCGTTGTCTTCGTTAGGTGTAAAGGTGAGACAGCCAACCTAAATTTAACTGCCTGGCCGTAGTTCAAAGTAATGCATGGAGTTTTACTTTCTCGGCGTTCCGGCCGCCGGCTACATGCCTCAGAAGGATGTTGCTGATCTTGAGGCACGACTCCTTCTGGCTCTATCTCCTTTGTGCTGTGATCCCGTTTCTCACTTCTCCACAATATGCTTCACTTCGTGTCCTTCCTTAGGAGTGCAGCGCCCCAGAGTCCTGGTCGTTGCAGTACTGTGGATCCGCCACTATGGGGAGCCATGGTACGTTCGATGGCACTGAAGGAGTTCCTCTGAGCAGGTATCACAGACACCAATATGTTTCACAGCTGGGCCTCCGGGGGGAGCTAAGGGTTCTATTCATTAGGCCACTCCCCACCATAGTGGGTAAACTGGGGGTCAGGCAGGAAGTTAGTAGAGAAAGCTGACTGGATTGAACGAAGCAACACCTTGTGGCAGAGGGTGTTGTGGAGGAAGAGACAGTAGGGTCTCTGTCAGGGGTGGGATCCTGACAGAGGCTTGGCATTGAAAGAGAACGTAACGGGTCCGCGCCAGCTCCGGGAAGCGGCGGGATCCAAGAAAGGACTAGAAGCGAGATAGATTGTGCTGAGTGAGAAACGAGATCAAGCAATAGGAGAATACCAGTAGGGGTCATGCTGTAAGACCGGAGCAACATCCTACTGAGGCGCACTACCGGTGGCCGGAACGCCGAGGGAGTGGAATAGTACATCTTCAAGCCATACTCCAAACAGCGGCAGGGCAGTCAGTTTAAGGCGGGCTGTCTAACACATATCACCTATGAAGTCTTGGGGGGCAATTGCGGGAGAGGGGCGTCTCTAGGGTCCCGGAAGAACTCCAGGCCTACCTGACAAACGGGTGCCGTTCTAACTGTTATATCAGGAAGGGACGGAAGATTAGCAGAAGATCAGTTAATCGAGTTGTGAGGGAACACGAGAAACAGACACAACAGTTGTGGGGTACTTTCCGTAAGCATAGCAGGGAAGGACTACAACACATAGCGCTAAGAAGGAAGGCACCGATTTCCACCTGTGAAGTGAACTCTGGAGGTGCCATTGGACCGGCCGGACTTGCGCAGCCTGGTGAACCATATTCTGGACTGAGGACTCAGAGATCTCCAGTAAAGAGGTAAAGAGACTGCAACCTGGTGTCCTCGTTATTTACCGCGACCTGCAACCCACAACTGCACCGTTACAACACCACTTATTTCACCGGACGTCCCCCACTGTCAGACAGGGCCATGGACCGGGTCTAGCCACCGTGACAACCCCAGGACTGAGACTCAGAGGCCCGGCTCCGGGTACCCCTCGGCCCTGCGGCGGTGTGGGGGCGCTCCAGGAGTCTGCCGCTATAAGGCACAGGCACGGCTCCGTAACGATCTGTCCTTTTTCTAGGCCTCTGTCAGGATCCCACCCCTGACAGGTCCTCTCTCGAGCTCTTCCCAGCTACTTTCTGCCTAACTTCCTATCCAACCCCCAGTTTTACCCAAGTGTGAGGAGTGGCCTAGTAGATAGGGCCTTTTGCTCCCCCTGGCGGCCAGAGTGTGAAGTGTAATGTGTGTCTGTGATACCTGGTCAGGTGAACTCCTTTAGTGCCATCAGACATACCATCACTCCCCTTAGTGGCGGAGCGACAGTACTGCAACGACCAGGACTCTGGGGCGCTGCATCTTCTTAGGTATTTAGGTTGGGCAGCCAACTTGGAATTAACTGTCCTGCCGTTGTTTGGAGTAATGCGTAGTCAGTACTCCCTCGGTGTTCCGGCTATGCGGCTTGGAAGGAGGCTGCCGATCTCGGGGCAGGACTCCTCCCGGTATTATCTCCTTGTGCTATGACTTTGTTTCTCACTCTCCACAATATACTTCGCTTCGTGTCCTTTTTTAGGAGGCTGCCGCAATGATATGCAGGTGCAGCTCCGTAACGTTCTAGCTCTTGCTAGACCTCTGTCAGGATCCCACCCCTGACAGGACCTCTCTGGGTCAAACCCAGGCTGCTTCTCCCCCGATGTTATCTGGTCGAAGCCCAGTTTGCTTCTTTCTGTCTAACTTCCTATCCAACCCACCAATTTTACCTGTGTGTGAGGCGTGGCCTAGTAGATAGAACCTTTGCTCCCCCTGGTGGACTGGAGTGTAAAGTGTAGTGTGTGTGACTGTGATGCCTTGCAAGGTGAACTCCTTTAGTACCATCAGACGTAACATCACTCCCCCTGGTGGAAGAGCAACATTACTGCAACAACCAGGACTCTGGGGCGCTGCATGAACATACCCTAAAAGCACACTCTCGTGTAAACTACAAAGCAATTTTTAAACTGAATTTTTGGTCGCAATAAACCTGAAAAGTGGCACTTTAGGTTTAACAGTTAAACATGTGAGAGCATGGACCCCACTGATCGCTAGAAATGGACTACGGGTTCAGTCTTCATTTTGTGATATTTTATTTCTATGTAGATTATATCGAAAAGTTGTTTAAAAAGTTTCCCTCACTGATATATTTCTCTTACAAGACAACCGTCTGCAGCGTTAAGAAGCGTTCAGATTTTGCAACCACTGGTCAGTGGGACGTCACCACAGAACATGAAGGAAAACAGGAGACCCAGGTGTTTGATGCTATACTTGTGTGTATTGGTCATCACAGCTCTCCAAATCTACCACTTGGTTCCTTTCCAGGTAATGCCGAAGAATCAACCAAAAATGTTACGTGAGTTAGTGGACATCCATTGCAGACAGTTGAGTAATGCTTATAGGGTGGCAAAGGGCCAAATGTCAGCTCTGAACAATGCTCTTAGTAAGTTGTCAAACTGTCTTCTCAGCTATCATAATTGGGACACACAACTAAAAGCTTGTTCAGATGGCTGTTTCATATATGAGCCCTATTTGTTTTTTCACAGATACAACTCGTACCCATTAATCTATAGGGTCGTTCACTGTCTGCATGATCATGGGGACACTCCTGATTTTGAGCCAGATCGAAGGGCTGAGAGACTTCCGTAGAACTCGTGCGATGATTGCATCGCACTACATGGACTGGCCTGGCACTTCTCCGGAGCAAGACAGCGTGATGGATTACTATGCAGCTGTCAAGCTCTGGTCAGGAGCTGACAGCGAGTAGGAGGTTTACAATGCGATTCTCGCACGAGAAATACAGCAGTCTCTGCCCGAACTCCAATGCAAGGTTTTTTTCACTCTCAATTTGCATGTTCCCATGGTGTTTTTTCATATCCTAAACTGATCAAATTCTGATAATTTGAAACACTATGTTTATACACAAAGCACTGTCTGAATGCACAATAATGTTCCTTGTAGCAGTAATTGTGGGTCCTTTGATTGCGTAAAGGAAACGTGTTATACAATAAATGCAGAGCCCAAAATCAGATTACCTCTTTAATCAACCCTTTAAATATTACATAAAATTGAATTTATGTAAGCGGAGTACAAAACTAAAATATTAGATAGATATAGTTGTGGCCAAAAGTATTGACACCCCTGCAATTCTGTCAGATAATACTCAGTTTCTTCTTGAAAATGATTGCTAACACAAATTCTTTATTATCTTCATTTAATTTGTCTTAAATGAGAAAACCCAAAGAATTGTCCTAAACCCAAACATAAAGGGGTGGACAAATGTATTGGCACTGTTCGAAAAATCATGTGATGCTTCTCTAATTTGTGTAATTAACAGCACCTGTAACTTACCTGTGGCACCTAACAGTTGTTGGCAATAACTAAATCACACTTGCAGCCAGTTGACATGGATTAAAGTTGACTCAACCTCTGTCCTGTGTCCTTGTGTGTACCACATTGAGCATGGAGAAAAGAAAGACCAAAGAACTGTCTGAGGGCTTGAGAAACCAAATTGTGAGGAAGCATGAGCAATCTCAAGGCTACAAGTCCATCTCCAAAGACCTGAATGTTCCTGTGTCTACCGTGCGCAGTGTCATCAAGAAGTTTAAAGCCCATGGCACTGTGGCTAACCTCCCTAGATGTGGACGGAAAAGAAAAATTGACAAGAGATTTCAACGCAAGATTGTGCAGATGTTGGATAAAGAACCTCGACTAACAACCAAACAAGTTCAAGCTGCCCTGCAGTCCGAGGGTACAAGAGTCAACCCGTACTATCCGTCGGCGTCTGAATGAAAAGAGACTGTATGGTAGACCCAGGAAGACCCCACTTCTTACCCCGAGACAAAGTAAGGCTGCAGTTTGCCAAAACTTACCTGAAAAAGCCTAAAACGTTTTGGAAGAATGTTCTCTAGTCAGATGAGACAAAAGTAGAGCCTTTTGGGCAAAGGCATCAACATAGAGTTTACAGGATAAAAAAAGGCATTCAAAGAAAAGAACACGGTCCCTACAGTCAAACATGGCGGAGGTTCGCTGATGTTTTGGGGTTGCTTTGCTGCCTCTGGCACTGGACTGCTTGACCGTGTGCATGGCATTATGAAGTCTGAAGACTACCAACAAATTTTGCAGCATAATGTAGGGCCCAGTGTGAGAAAGCTGGGTCTCCCTCAGAGGTCATGGGTCTTCCAGCAGGACAATGACCCAAAACACACTTCAAAAAGCACTAGAGACTTCTAAGGTGGTCAGCAATGAGTCCAGACCTGAATCCCATAGAACACCTGTGGAGAGATCTAAATATGGCAGTTTGGAGAAGGCACCCTTCAAATATCAGGAACCTGGAGCAGTTTGCCAAAAAAGAATGGTCTAAAATTCCAGCAGAGGATTGTAAGACTCATTGATGGTTACCGGAAGCGGTTGGTCGCAGTTATTTTGGCTAAAGGTTGTGCAACCAAGTATTAGGCTGAGGGTGCCAATACTTTTGTCTGGCCCATTTTTGGAGTTGTGTGAAATGATCAATGTTTTGCTTTTTGCTTCATTCTTTTTGTATTTTTTTTTTCTTCATTTAAGACAAATTAAATGAAGATAATAATACCAAAGAATTTATTTGCAATCATTTTCAGGAAGAAACTGAGTATTATCTGACAGAATTGCAGGGGTGTCAATACTTTTGGAGATAGATATAGATAGATAGATAGATAGATAATATTCATATTCTATAAAGTATTAGCACAACAGCTCTATAAATATTCACTTTCACGCCTTACATCTTGCTGCATAGAGCCATTTTGTGAGTTGTTTGGACTGGCATCTCTTCAAATTGTCATTTTAAATACTGATATATTCATCTCCTGGAAAGATCATGATTTATGGCTGAATCTTAAAATTGATTGAAAAGATAATTTTCAAGTGCTTAAGCTTCAGATGGCAATCCCTCTAGCAAGTAATCATGTTACAACTAGGGGCTATTTAATTTTAAAAGTATTGCCCCAACTCGGCAAGTTAACACCTATCCTAAACAATCAGAAAATGACCTGTTGTGATATGTCATACATGGCAGATGTCAGTTTACTGTATATATTAACCCTGTATCTGCAGGTTAATGGTGTTTTCACATGTGACAGGTTCCCTTAAGTGCATATCTTTCAATTTCATCACATGGAATATTTTTCCTACATTTTCCCATACATTGTACTTTTAACACAATGGTGTAATTCAAAATGGCGCTTCATCCTACAAGGCCTTATAAGGCTTTGATACAAAGTTATGGTACTTAAACAAATCTGCTCTTGTAGAAATTTGCTAAACACAATATTACAATTTTCATGTTGACTAATTTTAAATTCACACTTCCTTTTTTTTTTTTTTTTTTTTTTTGACCTGATCTCACCAGGATTTGAACCCAACTTTCATGTATGCAGTACTAAGTCATGGTAGAAGAATTTCCTTTATTCAGGCTTTGAAATCAGACATAACACTGGTGTGTACAGTACAATTTCTGAGACCAAAGGTCTGCAGAATTTACCTGCCTCTACTGCTGTTTACCTACAAAACAGCAGTGGTAATGTCTTTAACACATGACCACTGCAGCCAGTCGCTGGACTTGGTGGTAAGGTAGGTGGCACAAGACCAAAGAGGCTGGTGATTGGCTGCAGCATTCAGATGTTGTAGACAGGACATCAGTTGCAAATCTGGAAACAAAGACTGAGTAACAGTGCTGGTAAAACTTTCTACACTCTCTTGTTTTAGTCTCAGTCCTTAAGCAAAAAACTTAGTAGATATTTCTCAACATTAAAGTTGCAACCTCAAGAAGGAAAAGTCCTGAAATTGTGAAAATCAGGTTTTATAAACATGTAACTTATCAACACGAAAACAAAATGTGCAAAACTTCTTGGTTTAATAAGTACCAAGAATGTACAATGTATAGAAACCCTTGCACATCTCGGCTGTTAATAGGTTGTTTGAGGAATATTTTGCTGCCCACAAGGATTGGAGAGAGATAGATAGAATCGGGCCACCATCTAGTATCTATCTAACATATCGGGTATTCTAGAATATGTAGGTAGTTTATAGCCCAGACTACGTACTATATTGCACAGTCACGTAGTATATAACATAGATACGTAGTATTTAACACAGCGTACGTAGTATATAACACAGCCACGTAGTGTATTGCACAGGTATGTAGTATATTGCACAGCCACGTAGTATAGAACAGTCACGTAGTGTATTGCACAGCTATGCAGTATATTGGTCAGCGACTTAGTATATAGCCGAGCCACGTAGTATATTGCATAGCTACGTAGTATATTGCACAGCCACGTAGTATATAACAGAACCAACACAGCCACGTAGTATATTGACCAGCCACTTAGTGTATAGCACAGAGATGTAGTATATAACAGAGCCCACGCAGCATGTAACACAGCCCACGTAGTATATAGCAATGTGGGCACTATATACATGGTTAAAGACTTAAAATAACAAACATACTCACCTTCCGAAGGCCCCTTGAAGTCCTGGTGCCTGTGTGCAGTGCACACGGTAGCTTGCGGTCCCAGAGTTGGTATGAGCACAGGACCTGTGATGACGTCACGGTCACATGACCGTGACATCATGGCAGGTCCTTCTCGCATAGCATCCTTGGCACCGAAACCTGCCACTTGCACTGGCGAGGACAGGGCGTGACGTCGGAAGGTGAGAATAACCTTTTTTTTTTTTATTTTTGTAACATTAGATCTTTTTACTATTGATGCTGCATACGCCGCATCAATAGTAAAAAGTTGGTCACACAGGGTTAATAGCTGTGTTAACAAAGTGCGTTACACCGCGGTCCGTTAACGCTGGCATTAACTGTTGTGGATTCTGTTTGCGGGCTCCCTCTGGTGGTTACTGCTGGTACTGGGTGACTTTGGTGGGTTGCGGCCTTTGGTTTCCATCTGTCCATCAGAGGCTGGGTGTTTCCTATTTTACCTGGCCTCTCTGTCATTTCCCTTGCCGGCTATCAATGTGTTCAGATGTGCTCTGTTTGGTTCCTGCCTACCTGCTCCCAGATCTTTCAGGATAAGCTAAGTGCTGATTTTCAGTTGTTTGGTTTTTTTGTCCAGCTTGCTTAGAATGTCTTTGTTAGCTGGTTGCTCTAGTGGACTGAGGTTCTCCCCATGTGCCATGAGTTGGCACATGGGTTCTTGTAATCTCAGGATGGTTTTTTTTTGATTAGGGTTTTTTGCTGACCGCTCAGTCCCCTTTTGTGTCATTCTGCTTTCTAGTTTTCAGCGGGCCTCTACTTGCTAAAGCTATATACATCATCTCTATGTATGTGCCTTCCTCTCATTTCACCGTCAATACATGTGGGGGGCAACTATATCTTTGGGGTTAATTCCTCTGGAGGCAAGTGAGGCCTTTGTTTTCTCTGCAGTACTAGTTAGCTCTTAGGCTGGTGCGTGGCGTCTACAACCAACGTAGGCACGCTCCCTGGCTATCTCTAGTTGCGTTTGTCAGGCGTAGGGCAGCGGTCAGCCCAGGTTCCATCACCCTAGAGCTCGTCCGATATTTATTATACTTTGCTTATCCTGTGCTATCCCTAGCCATTGGGGATTCATGACAGTATAGCCGGCCCACAAAGTGTTAATTGTTTGGGCTGAAGCAGGAGGAAAAGAAGTGTTCAAGGAAATTTTTTTTTTTTTTTTTCCCTTCAGAGTTTTGCTGCCTAGCCGTTAATTGCTGTCTAGCTGCTTCTTACCTCCTCTTAACCCTTGAATGGCTCTGATCTTAGCTGTTTATCATGGATGTCCAGAGTTTGGCTTCCAGCCTGAGTAATCTCGCGGCAAAGGTTCAAAACATACAGGATTTCGTTGTTCACACTCCCATGTCTGAACCTAGAATTCCTATTCCAGAGTTTTTTTCTGGAGATAGATCTACCTTCCTGAAATTCAGGAACAATTGTAAATTGTTTCTCTCTTTGAAATCTCGCTCCTCTGGAGACCCTGCTCAACAGGTCAAGATTGTTATATCGTTCCTACGGGGCGACCCTCAGAATTGGGCATTTGCATTGGCACCAGGGGATCCTGCATTGCTCAGTGTGGATGCGTTTTTTCTGGCATTGGGATTGCTCTATGAGGAACCTAACCTAGAGATTCAGGCTGAAAAGGCTTTATTGGCCCTCTCTCAGGGGCATGATGAAGCGGAAATATATTGTCAGAAATTTCGGAAATGGTCGGTGCTTACTCAGTGGAATGAGTGCGCCCTGGCTGCAAACTTCAGAAATGGGCTTTCTGAGGCCATTAAGGATATTATGGTGGGGTTCCCTGCGCCTACAGGTCTGAATGAGTCTATGGCTATGGCCATTCAGATTGATCGGCGTTTACGGGAGCGCAAACCCGTGCACCAGTTGGCGGTGTCTTCTGAACAGGCACCTGAGACTATGCAATGTGATAGAATTCAGTCCAGAAGTGAACGGCAAAATTATAGGCGGAAAAATGGTTTGTTTTTATTGTGGTGATTCAGCTCATGTTATATCAGCATGCTCTAAACGCACAAAAAGGGTTGATAAATCTTTTGCCATTGATACTCTGCAGTCTAAGTTCATTTTGTCTGTGACTCTGATTTTTTCACTGTCTTCCATTTCCGTCGATGCCTATGTGGATTCAGGCGCTGCCCTGAGTCTTATGGATTGGTCATTTGCTAAACGCTGCGGTTTTAGTCTAGAGCCTCTGGAAGTTCCTATTCCTCTGAAAGGAATTGATTCTACACCATTGGCTATGAATAAACCGCAGTATTGGACACAAGTGACCATGCGCATGACTCCCGTTCATCAGGAGGTGATTCGCTTCCTTGTACTGTATAATTTACATGATGTACTAGTGCTTGGTCTGCCATGGTTACAAACTCATAATCCTGTCCTGGACTGGAAAACAATGTCTGTGCTAAGCTGGGGATGTCACGGGGTTCATGATGATGCACCTCCGATTTCTATAGCTTCATCTACTCCTTCGGAGATCCCTGCGTTTTTGTCGGATTATAGGGATGTTTTTGAGGAGCCTAAGCTCAATTCGCTCCCTCCCCATAGAGAGTGTGACTGTGCTATAGAATTGATTCCTGGCAGTAAGTTCCCTAAGGGTCGTTTATTTAATCTGTCACTGCCAGAGCATACTGCTATGCGGAATTATATTAAGGAGTCCTTGGAAAAGGGACATATTCGTCCATCTTCGTCCCCTCTGGGAGCAGGTTTTTTTTTCGTGGCAAAAAAAGATGGTTCCCTGAGGCCTTGTATAGATTATCGCCTTCTGAATAAGATTACAGTCAAATACCAGTATCCATTGCCATTATTTACTGATTTGTTTGCTCGCATTAAGGGGGCTAGGTGGTTCACTAAAATAGATCTTCGTGGTGCGTATAATCTGGTGCGGATAAAACAGGGTGATGAGTGGAAAACCGCATTTAATACGCCTGAGGGTCATTTTGAGTATTTGGTAATGCCTTTTGGACTCTCCAATGCTCCGTCAGTCTTTCAGTCCTTTATGCACAATATTTTCCGTGAATATCTGGATAAGTTTATGATTGTGTATTTGGATGATATTTTGGTGTTTTCTGATGACTGGGAGTCTCATGTTCTACAGGTCAGGAAGGTGTTTCAGGTTTTGCGGGCCAATTCTCTGTTTGTGAAGGGCTCAAAGTGTCTCTTCGGAGTCCAGAAGATTTCTTTTTTGGGGTACATTTTTTCTCCTTCTACTATTGAGATGGATCCCGTTAAGGTTCAGGCTATTTGTGACTGGACACAACCTACATCTGTTAAGAGCCTTCAGAAGTTCTTGGGGTTTGCTAATTTTTATCGTCGGTTCATTGCTAATTTTTCCAGTATTGTTAAACCTTTGACTGATTTGACTAAAAAGGGTGCTGATGTTGCTGATTGGTCTCCTGCGGCCGTGGAGGCCTTTCGGGAACTTAAGCGCCGGTTTTCTTCTGCTCCTGTGTTGTGTCAACCAGATGTTTCACTTCCTTTCCAGGTGGAGGTTGATGCTTCCGAGATTGGAGCGGGGGCGGTTTTGTCACAGAGAAGTTCTAATGGCTCGGTGATGAAGCCATGTGCTTTCTTCTCTAGAAAATTCTCGCCCGCCGAGCGCAATTATGATGTGGGTAATCGGGAGCTTTTGGCCATGAAGTGGGCATTTGAGGAGTGGCGTCATTGGCTTGAGGGTGCTAAACATCGCGTGGTGGTCTTGACTGATCACAAGAATCTCATTTACCTTGAGTCTGCCAGGCGTTTGAATCCTAGACAGGCTCGTTGGTCGTTATTTTTTTCTCGTTTCAATTTCGTGGTTTCATACCTGCCAGGTTCAAAGAATGTGAAGGCAGATGCTCTTTCCAGGAGTTTTGTGCCTGACTCTCCTGGAGACACTGGGCCTGCTGGTATCCTTAGGGATGGGGTAATATTGTCCGCCGTATCCCCAGACTTGCGACGTGCATTGCAGGAGTTTCAGGTGGATAAACCGGATCGATGTCCACCAGAAAGACTGTTTGTTCCGGATGATTGGACCAGTAGAGTCATCTCCGAGGTCCATTCTTCTGTGTTGGCTGGTCATCCTGGAATATTTGGTACAAGAGACTTGGTGGCCAGGTCTTTTTGGTGGCCTTCCTTGTCTAGGGATGTGCGTACCTTTGTGCAGTCTTGTGAAGTGTGTGCTCGAGCTAAGCCTTGCTGTTCACGGGCTAGTGGGTTGTTGTTATCCTTGCCCATCCCAAAGAGGCCTTGGACGAACATTTCCATGGATTTTATTTCTGATCTCCCGGTTTCACAGAAAATGTCCGTTATCTGGGTTGTGTGTGACCGCTTTTCTAAGATGGTTCATTTGGTGCCCTTGCCTAAGTTGCCCTCCTCCTCTGAGTTGGTTCCTTTGTTTTTTCAGAACGTGGTTCGTTTGCATGGGATTCCGGAGAATATCGTTTCTGACAGGGGATCCCAGTTTGTGTCTAGATTTTGGCGGACGTTTTGTGCTAAGATGGGCATTGATTTGTCTTTCTCGTCTGCATTCCATCCTCAGACGAATGGCCAGATGGAGCGAACTAATCAGACCTTGGAAACTTATTTGAGGTGTTTTGTTTCTGCTGATCAGGATGACTGGGTTGCTTTTTTGCCACTGGCCGAATTTGCTCTTAATAATCGGGCTAGTTCGGCCACGTTGGTCTCTCCTTTTTTTTGTAATTCGGGGTTTCATCCTCGTTTTTCCTCTGGTCAGGTGAAGTCTTCGGATTGTCCTGGAGTGGACGTGGTGGTGGACAGGCTACATCACATTTGGAATCAGGTGGTGGACAATTTGAAGTTCTCAGGAGAAGACTCAGCAGTTTGCTAATCGCCGTCGCCGCGTGGGTCCCCGACTTCTTGTTGGGGACTTGGTGTGGTTGTCTTCTCGTTTTGTCCCTATGAAGGTCTCTTCTCCTAAGTTCAAGCCTCGGTTCATCGGTCCTTATAGGATCTCGGAGATTCTTAACCCTGTATCTTTCCGTTTGGATCTCCCAGCATCGTTCGCTATTCATAATGTGTTCCATCGGTTGTTGTTGCGGAGGTATGAGGTGCCTGTTGTTCCTTCGGTCGAGACTCCTGCTCCGGTGCTGGTGGAGGGAGAATTGGAGTATGTTGTTGAAAAGATCTTGGATTCTCGTGTTTCCAGACGCAAACTCCAGTATTTGGTTAAGTGGAAGGGTTATGGTCAGGAGGACAATTCCTGGGTGGTCGCCTCCGATGTTCATGCGACTGATTTGGTCCGCGCCTTCCATAGAGCTCACCCTGATCGCCCTGGGGGTTCTCGTGAGGGTTCGGTGACCCCTCCTCAAGGGGGGGGTACTGTTGTGGATTCTGTTTGCGGGCTCCCTCTGGTGGTTACTGCTGGTACTGGGTGACTTTGGTGGGTTGCGGCCTTTGGTTTCCATCTGTCCATCAGAGGCTGGGTGTTTCCTATTTTACCTGGCCTCTCTGTCATTTCCCTTGCCGGCTATCAATGTGTTCAGATGTGCTCTGTTTGGTTCCTGCCTACCTGCTCCCAGATCTTTCAGGATAAGCTAAGTGCTGATTTTCAGTTGTTTGGTTTTTTTGTCCAGCTTGCTTAGAATGTCTCTTTGTTAGCTGGTTGCTCTAGTGGACTGAGGTTCTCCCCATGTGCCATGAGTTGGCACATGGGTTCTTGTAATCTCAGGATGGTTTTTTTTTATTAGGGTTTTTTGCTGACCGCTCAGTCCCCTTTTGTGTCATTCTGCTTTCTAGTTTTCAGCGGGCCTCTACTTGCTAAAGCTATATACATCATCTCTATGTATGTGCCTTCCTCTCATTTCACCGTCAATACATGTGGGGGGCAACTATATCTTTGGGGTTAATTCCTCTGGAGGCAAGTGAGGCCTTTGTTTTCTCTGCAGTACTAGTTAGCTCTTAGGCTGGTGCGTGGCGTCTAGAACCAACGTAGGCACGCTCCCTGGCTATCTCTAGTTGCGTTTGTCAGGCGTAGGGCAGCGGTCAGCCCAGGTTCCATCACCCTAGAGCTCGTCCGATATTTATTATACTTTGCTTATCCTGTGCTATCCCTAGCCATTGGGGATTCATGACAATTAACCCTGTGTGAGCACTCAGCACTGACTGCAGGGCAGTAAAGAAGCGGCCATTTCGCTGCCAGACTATGGCCGTCACTGGTCGTGGCAAAACGCTCACGACCAATCAGCGACTTGGATTTCCATGACACAGAGGCTGCAACCAATGAATATCCGCGACAGACAGAAAGACGGAAGTGACCCTTAAACAATAATATAGTAGATATTAAAGGGAACACTAAAATCCCACATCCTAGATATCAGTGAATGAAATATTCCAGTTGTAAATCTTTATGCAGTACATAGTGGAATGTGTTGAGAACACTAAAACCTAAAAAATGATCAACATAAATTACAACTACTATCCCATGGAGATCTGGAGTTGGAATGATGCTCAAAATCAAAGTGGAAAATGAAGTTACAGGCTGATCCAACTTAAAGACAAGGAAATGATGATCAGTAGTCTGTGTGGCCTCCACGTGCCTGTATGATCTCCCTACAACACCACCTTGTCAGAATGCAGCATTAGTGCTGCACAAGTTGGCTCTTTTCGTTACAAATGCCTGAGGGGGGTGACGGGTTCCCTTTTAGAATGTAATGTATGAAAAGACCCACATGAATTAAACTTTATTCTTTCTTTGCAGGAATTTCCAATTTCAAGGGGCAGTACTTTCACAGTCGTGACTACAAATCACCTGAGCCTTTTAAAAACAAGAGGGTAATTGTGGTTGGTATTGGTAACACTGGAGTTGATCTGGCTGTGGAACTGAGTGCTGTGACTAAACAGGTAAAGTAAGATTTGTGGCCCTGTCACCAACTCCCAAACTTGACAGCAATGTGTTATTCCTCAGTGTCTTGTGAGAGGATCCATCGTTCTGAGCTTGTGCACTGGCTACAATGTGACACCAGTATAATGCAGATGATCAGAATGCAACAGTAGAGACAGGCAGGATCAACAATCTATTCACTTAAAGGGACTGTCACCTGAATTTGGTGGACTATGTAAAAGCCCTGTGTCCGGTCCGATGGGTGGTGTTTCCTCTTCTTTCTTTCACCCCTTCCTTTCCCGCTGGTCGCAATATTTTCTTGAAAATAACACACACACACACACACACACACACACACACACACACACACACACACACACACACACACACACACACACACACACACACACACACACACACACACACACACACACACACACACACGTGCAGTTACATAGGGACCCAAAAGCTAAAGGGGTGATTTCTACCTCTAAAGTAGGTGGAACTGTGTATAATGAAGACCTATTGGACTTCACAGCCTTGGGATATAACTACTCATGAATGCAGTAACCTTTTTTTTTTGTTTAATTTTTTTTTAACCCCTTATTACCTTAGACATATCTATAAATCCAGGTTTGGAGTACTTTCTGACCTTGGACGTATGGATTACAATACTATATGATCTGTGAAATGCTTTTAGTGCAGGACCTTCCCATTTGTCCAGTTCTATGTACATATACACTTAATACCATTTATACCAAATACACGCTTTATGTGCCCAAACAAATTGTATGGGTACATAAATATACTGGTACAGTAATATACATTATACATAGATTATAAAAGTTGCACCACCTTATCTAGAAGGGATATCATTACTTCTCTGTACATAGGGGTGTTGTACAGGACATCTGATGCTGAGATTTTATCAGACCCATGTTTAGAATCTATCTGAATCTTAAAAGTAAAATTTGCCACAAAAAGGTCTCTAGTTAACACTTTTGGAGTAGTAGGATGGTGAGGTGAGCAGCGTATGAATTGGTCTGCTCAACCATTAAACTTAAAAATTCTTTTGAAAAATTAAAGAAAAAATCAACCTCCCTAAACAATGTAGTGCCCACAAACACCCATGACAAAAGTAAATTCTTGCTCATATGGAGTGTAGGATTCTGTTGGTGCAGTTACTTGGTGGCACTAGTATGTTCTCGCCTGCTGTGTTGCTGAGACTTGTCATCACTAGAACTAGAGGACAACATCGGCAAAAACTGCTCGTCTATCTCACTAGCGCTGTCGTTTCCAAACAGACCTTCTGTCTAGGTCTCTGACAGGCCAACTACCTGAGCAAAGCTCAGCCAGCAACTGCCTAACTTCCTCTCCAGGCCACCAGTTTTACCTAAGTGTGAAGAGTGCCCTAATAAATAGGAGCATGGCTCCCCCTGGTGGACTGGAGTATGAAATGTGTTGTATGCTTGTGGTACCTGGTAAAGATATATCCTTTATTGCCTCCAAATGTAACATCACTCTCCCTAGAGGAAAATATTACTGCAACGACCAGGACCCTGGGGCGCTGCATATACATAACTGCAACCATTTCAGTATGGTACTAAAATTTGTATCTAAATTTCGAAACTAATTGCCCCCCTCAACACCTCATACCTCACTAAAGCTATCGACCGATGGATGGATAGACTGAGCAAACAACTAAATATGGAAAAATATAAATGACGTGGAGACTGGACTGGGGTGGTACGGAGTGGGAGATAAAACTGATTCTCGATCTGCCACTTTCTAACAATGCCAATTACAAAACGGAGCAGTGATCATTGGATACACTGGATATTAATTATCCAATCACATCAATCAGAGGGATACTGTCATTGGTCCCTGCATCTTCTTGAACCTTCCTGGTGCTTGGCACTGTCCTTGGCTGTCATAGCAGGAGCTCGGCCACTAGCAGCGCCGAGCTTCTGCTGAGATCGTGCAATCCTTCACAACTATGCCCCACGCCCACTAGGGCCAGATTGAGAGTGGGAGAACTCACATGGTGGCTCCCCGGAATGGGTTCACCACACTTGTGAAGAGAGCACTGCCGCCATATACCAAAAGACTTCATCTGACACTTGAGGCTTAACATTTTGTTTCACCATAAACTTGTTTCAAATACTATAAAACTACTACTGCAGTCTAATAGAAATATACCGACCCGCGGACAGATCCTGCCATGCGTTGCATCCACATTCTTGCTTTACATATGATTTTGAGTGAATATTGTAATTAGCTGCTCTTATCTTTCAGGTTTTTCTCAGCACCAGGAGAGGAGCCTGGCTCTTGAACCGTGTCTTTGATAGTGGCTTGCCTTTGGATATTGTCCTCTTTAACAGATTCTATGGAGTACTTACTGATGCCCTCCCCTCCCTAGTAAACAGGCTTTTGGAAAATAAAGTCAACAGCAGAGTCAACCATGAAAACTATGGTCTAAAACCCGAGCACAGGTGAAATCTATATAAAAAAAATTTTTCTTGATACAAGCATATAAAAAGGCTGTGTAACAATGTTCTTGCCACCTAATGTGAGAGCAGCATAATGGAGACATTCCAGCAATGTGTCACTTACTGTGCTGTGGTTTTGATAAAATCACTGTTTAATCAGCAGATTAAAGGACTAGTAAACCTGCCTGCCAGGTAGTAAAGCATGTTTATGATTTCTTTATAATCCCATCACAGATTGTGCACTGCATAGGCAGAAAGTTGAATCAGGGTCTGTGCCCTTACATCATGATGCTTATAGGATGGCAACCTGATGACCTAATAGACATGGAAATGTCAGGTCCTCTAGACACAGGATGCTCTGATTAGCCACACTCCTTTCTAGACCCTTAAAGGGGACCAGTATGAAGTTTCTGAATAAGCCAAGTCCAGTTCATGCATCTTGTTAAATATCTAGTTAAAACTACGAGTCACTAGTCCTGTCTCTGCTTTTCACACATGCAGGATTCTCAGCCAACATCCTACAATCAGTGATGATCTCCCCAATCGCATAATATCTGGTAAAGTGCTGATGAAGACCAACATTAAACAGATTCATCAGAGGGATGTCGAATTTGAAGATGGATCAGTGGAGAAAGACATAGATGTTGTGATTTTTGCCACAGGATACAAATTCTCCTTTCCTTTTTTTGATGACTCGGTCATAAAGGTGGAAAACAACCAAACCCCTTTATATAAAATGGTTTTTCCACCACATTTGGAAATGCCAACCCTAGCTTTCATTGGCTATATACAACCAATTGGGGCTATAATGCCCGTTTCTGAGATGCAGGCTCGCTGGGCAACTAGAGTCTTCAAAGGTAAAACCCCCTTTTTTTTTTTTTAACTCTAAAATACTGACCAGATCTTCGATGTATAGACTTGATGATTCATGTTTGAAACACCTGCATCTGCTTCTAGGTCAAAGTAAGTTGCCATCTGAGAGTGTCATGAAGGCTGAAATCATGATGCGAAGAGAGGTCATGCAGAAGAGGTAGGCATCCTGTGGGATTACTATAGCTTATGCCTAAAGCAAACCCAACTTATTCATTATGCCCAAACAAATTCAATTCATAATTTCATTGGTATGACTGTCTTCTAAAACATCACAGAATTTCAGAGAAACATCTTTAAGAGCCATCCAGGGACCATGCCACGTGTGTGTGGTCCAAGAGGCTGGTCACCGGTGGCTTATATGCCCTGCTCCCAACATCCACAAGACATGTAGGCATGGGGAGTCTAAATATATACATATCATTATTATTTTTTTTCCTTTTAGGAGCTCCAAACTATCTTTTTTCCTCTTTCCCTGTTTGCGCACTTTTTCCAATTAAAGTTAAATGGCATTGTTTTTCAGTGATCTGCCCTGTCTTTTTACAGGTATGTTGCCAGTCCGCGTCACACCATACAAGTCGACTATGTGAATTACATGGATGAAGTGGCAGTAGAGATCGGCTGTAAGCCAGACCTGCGTACGCTGTTTCTGTCGGATCCTAAGCTGGCCTGGGAGTTGTTCTTCGGACCGTGCACTCCATGCCAGTATCGCCTGACTGGGCCTGGGAGGTGGAATGATGCCAGGAAAACCATTTTAACCCAGTATGACCGTATCTACAAACCAACATGTACACGGAGCACAAGTAGCGGCTATTCTCTCGATTACTTATACTTGTTTTTTAAGCTTTTTGGAGTCTTTCTGATTTTTGCTGCAATATATATTTCGCTGTAGATGTATTGGCATAGAATTGACTGCTCCAACAATGGGTATTGGCTGAATGAGGTTACCTTTTACATTAACTACTAATTATTTATACATTTTAAGGGTTATTCCTAACACATTGCCTTCAATTTTAAAGCATCCAAAAAAAATATTCCGAGACCTCTGGTTGCAGTAATTCAATATAATCTTTAGACTGGGGCTAAAAGGCAACTTTGGCCATGTCACCTACCATGCAGCTAAAGTTTGCTAGGCGTTGCTACTACACCTCAGCATAATACATGTGAACGGGGGGTTGCACCATGACCCAGACTGTACGGAGACTATGACAAGCAAGTCAAAGTCCAACTGCAGCAGATCTTTGGGGATAAATCTGTCCCGGTCGTGCGATGGGCACAAAGGTCTCTGACTCATTACTGAAAGTAGATAATTGAATTATGTCAACTAGCGATCTGGAAAATGGTGAATGGATACAGAACATATATTGGAAACATAACA
Source organism: Ranitomeya variabilis (assembly GCF_051348905.1). NCBI lineage: Eukaryota > Metazoa > Chordata > Amphibia > Anura > Dendrobatidae > Ranitomeya > Ranitomeya variabilis. The sequence continues at coordinate 67,416,105 of NC_135239.1, read as the reverse complement.
ATATCCTAGAACAAAAAATGTTTGCTATAACCACTTATTAAAAAAAATAATAATAAAATTGTGCTATAGATGAGGAGATCCAGGTTATGAGCAAAATGTTAGTTAAACACAATGTAATCCTGCTAACCTCTGGCTTATAGAACAGGTCTACACATCACTGTATAATGTAGCTTTTGCACCTTTGTCTATCAGAATGATCAGCTAGATTGCACAATGTGCTACATAATCACACACTTTAATCAAGACTCTGTTCCCACATTGAGTTTTTGGTGACTTTGACGTGCTACACACTTTCACTGCGCACACAAATGGAACATGTTGCAGCAAAGTAGACAGGATCCATGGAAATCTCATGTCCGCTGTGCTTACCAGGAAGTGACGGATCAAACCACAGCATGTAAAACATGACGCATTAAAGAAAACACCGAATAGTCAAACACATGAGAAAGAACCTCTGAAAAATGCAACCTAATGGGTGCAGAACATCTGTAGCGTCAAACACTCAATATTGATCATGGGACTGTAGCCTTCAGCTAGAGTTTTACAATAGCGATGCATTTTTCTTATGACTAGTTTTCACTGCTTCTGGCAATACATGAATTCTGTGCAAAAATAATAAAGTACTCATTTGCATAACGTGCTTTGTTTGATTAATTTTTTTTGTTCGGGGGTGGAGGAGCAAAACTGTGCTAACAGCCCAAGACCTATAGTGTACTTACATGATTAAATTGTGAGTGGTAAAGTTGAGTGCTTATAGTAAGGAGAAACTTTGCAATTTGCTTACTAGAAATGATCTTGACTCAAGAACAGGTATTCTTAATTCTACTGTTTGCTGCAAATTGCAGTAGTTGCTAGTACCTTAGGCAGTCTGAGGCGAGGAGTACAGAGTAAGCTGTATGATGGCCCTACTGCTCCCCGTATGTTATGATGGCCCTACTGCTCCCCGTATGTTATGATGACCCTACTGCTCCCTGTACGCTATGATGGCCCTACTGCTCCCCATATGCTATGATGGCCCTACTGCTCCCCGTACGCTATGATGGCCCTACTGCTCCCCGTACACTATGATGGCCCTACTGCTCCCTATAAGCTATGATGGCCCTACTGCTCCCCGTACGTTATGATGGCCCTACTGCTCCCTGTACGCTATGATGGCCCTACTGCTCCCCGTACGCTATGATGGCCCCACTGCTCCCCGTACGCTATGATGGCCCCACTGCTCCCCGTACGCTATGATGGCCCTACTGCTCCCCGTACGCTATGATGGCCCTACTGCTCCCCGTACGCTATGATGGCCCTACTGCTCCCCGTACGCTATGATCGCCCTACTGTTCCCTGTACGCTATGATGGCCCTACTGCTCCCTATACAGGACCTCTAGAGACCCTATCATACAGTGATGTCCTAACAGCTCCCTTGCATATAGAATGACCAAAGCCCACGTATATACAGTATGAGGGCCTAGTAAAATAAGAAGGCAGCACATGCCATAAGTGTCGCTTTTTATATAAATATATACTTTTATTTCATACAAATGTGGCAGCTATGATGCAGGAAGAGGAAGCTGGTGCATGCCTACATTTATCTTAGTTTTTTAATGTAGAAATATATATTTTTACACCTCATGTTGGCAAGACTGCCACCAGCAAAAGACGGCGCATGAGGGTTTGTGCACATGGAGTCTTCATGAAGAATCTTCCTGCATCCCACGTGAAGGTGCTAAAAACCAAGAAATATGACCATGTGCATTGCAAGTTGGGTTAACATTGCTGTGCGTATGTTCAGTCTTCTGTAACTTCTTTTAACCGCTTTAAAAGTGGTGACTGGTCCTTTCTTCAGGTTGGATGACCAATACTTGACTTGTACTCGTATAACATTTGTCCTCGTCTTCTGTTGACCTATGATGCTGAACTGCTGTCCTCACTACACCAAAGCCTGTAAGGCACGTGGATACACTGACTTGAACCCAATATTAAAGATAGCCATAATGATATCATGCCAGAGATAAGAACCCGATGGTGTCGGCCAGGGAGTGTTTTAGACTTTAGACACCTGAGATATTCTCCTATATAAGACTTTGATCACTGGATCGATTACATAACGGGCAGAAAATCACAACTGATCATTCATCAGGTAAGTGTAGGGCAGGTTGGGAATAGAAGCTTCAGCTTTTGTGTAACTATACAAATTTACATTTACACAATGCAGCAATTGTGGTGTTGCTGTCCATATATATTTATAGTTTTATGCCTTCTGCTTTTTTTTTTTTTTTTTTTCAGAAAAAATTACAGGATTTTTTTTTTTCCTGACACTCATCAATTTAGTCTTGGGCATCATTCAATGTCTGACTTTTGCATACAGTTGCAGTGAGTAGTCAGATGGGACTCGTACCTGTGATCTATGGGGCCATTCACACACATATTTTTTTCAGATCAAGTGGTCCACAGAACATTATGGATACATGTCCAATTTTGAGCCAATGGATTTTACTAATAGATTTGCATTGTTTATTTAGATCAGACCATTATCTGAGTGCTGTCAGATTTTCATAGTGTTTGAGAAAAAAGACTTTACCTTCTCTGTACAAGAAACGGGCACTCGGGCCAATTATCAGACTTTTGATTTTTCTCACATAGGAAGGACCATGGTCTGATCAGACGTTGAAGACCTTAAAGTACCCCATGTAGCATCTTACAGAACTTGTTCAGATTTCCATTGCCCTTTGATACGTTTTACTCTCCTAATTGCCTCTATTTTCCCTGCATGATTTTCACTTTACACACTACTCTTCTTGCTCTTAGTATTTCCTTACTGAGGCTATGTATTTATGACTTTTATTCAGTGTTTAGTATTTTGGTTGCATCTTAAGATGAGGGATTTATGGCAGTAAAAAAACAAAGAACGGTACACACAGTATTAGAAAAGGAAAAAAATGCAGCTTCGCTAAAAAAAGCGCTTTAAAAATATCTGTCATATGAAGCCTGGTCTGGATAAGAGCGAAGTTTGTGTATCAACCATGAATGTGAATCTTTACTGTACAAAGAGCAAACTCCTGTTTGCTCTGTAATAAACCCTTTGGGATCACGGCCATCTGTTCTGTATGTGAAAGGTTGTTCAGCACCTTCTATGGAAGGAAGGGGGCTCCCTCTGCAGCCCGCCTGCTTGTCATTGGCCTAGCTGGGCCTACAAACGCCTTTATTTTTTTTTTGCTCGTCATGTTTCTTTAACATTTTAATGGCTGGAAGCTCTGTACAAGCTGTGTAAAAATAATTAAAAAAAATGTGTGCAGATCAGTATAGGGTTAAATAGGAAGTTCTCGCTGTAGAGAAGCAGGAAGCCTTAGCAGCTACACTACAGACTATTGAGATCAGGCAAGTAATCAGCGTCTTGTAAATGAGCAGTAGCCTCTTCTGTAGCCCGGTAGGGGCTATCCACTAGTCTCCTGTCATATACGCCTATTTCCATATAGCACAATATTTTACAGTATATTCAACTGTTATGTGGGTATTTGATTGTGTACAATTATTGCAGAATTCTAAGCACATTTTGTTGCAGTTGTTAAACAAATATCTCCCTACATCAGTAGTACTATATTCCCTGAACTTGGGGCAGAATCATTGTATGTAGACATTTGACTTGGTTCTGTAAAGAATAGGTAGCATGTAGTGATGAGCGAGTATACTCGTTGCTCGGATTTTCCCGAGCACGCTCGGGTGGTCTCCGAGTATTTGTTAGTGTTCGGAGATTAGTTTTCATCACCGCAGTTGAGTTGAATGATTTACGGTCCCATGAGTGCATTGCGGTCTCGCGAGACCACTGTGTCATCACGCGAGATCGCAATGCATGGAGCGGTCACCTGAGCGTCGAGAGGAGCGGGAAAGGCCTGATCTGGATCCAAGGGGCCGACGGACGGTGAGTATATAATTTCTTATTTTTTAAATTATTTTTAACATTAGATCTTTTTACTATTGATGCTGCATAGGCAGCATCAATAGTAAAAAGTTGGTCACACAGGGTTAATAGCAGTATTAACAGAGTGCGTTACACCGTGGCATAACGCGGTCCGTTAATGCTGCCATTAACCCTGAGTGAGGGCTGACTGGAGGAGAGTATGGAGCGGGCACTGACTGCGGGGAGGAAGGAGTGGCCATTTTGCCGCCGGACTGTGCCCGTCGCTGATTGGTGGTGGCTGTTTTGGATTTCCGTTACAGACAGACAAAGACAGACAGACAGAAAGACGGTAGTGACCCTTAGACAATTATATAGTAGATGCTGGTGTCACTATAATCTTTTGGTGTAAACAGGTGGCTGATTTCCAGTTGAACCAGCAAAACTTGTTTGTTGGGTGAAATGATCTTTTTGTGCATTGCAAAAGATCATTGCTCTCTGAGGCACAATGTCCTATGTAAAGAGGACTCGTATGGCCAAGAACTATGGCAGCTTGTGCGCACTGAGCCGTCTATTACCCATCACTCGGTGTACGTCCTTTACTTTGGTCGGCCTGTATCAACAGGCTATTAAACGATTGCCAATCACCAAGTTTACCCATCGGCAGTTTTGTGTCACTGGTCAGTCCATGTAAACAATACCATAGACATGGCATCCAATTGGCTCAAAGAAATTTCAGTGCACTTCCTGCCCCTTCTGCTGACCATCTAACTGGTCCTATTTGATATTTATAGAGGTTTGTCACCAAAGAATACTGGGAGTAATAGTTTTACACCGATGACTGGAAAATGTACTTGAATTACAGGGAACGATAACACAAATAATACAGGATCACAAAGTGTAATGATCCCAGCTCACCTCCTCCCCCTCACTGCACAACAACATTTGCTCATGTCACATAACATGCCTAGATATGCTACAAAAGTCAATGATCATCTTAAGACTACTTCCTCTAGTCCACGGGTAGAGGTAATTTTCCAAGGGGCTACATGAGACAGTGACTATTTTGGAGGGCCGACCCAATAGCTATCCCGGAAAGTTTATGGATACAGTTCACCCTATCCAATATTTCTATGTAGTTTAATCTGGTTCCTCCGCTGTGCATGGATAAGACTTGTGAAGTATTAAAGGGACTCTGTCACCTGAATTTGGAGGGAACAACTTTCAGCCATAGAGGCGGGGTTTTCGGGTGTTTGATTCACCCTTTCCTTACCCGCTGGCTGCATGCTGGCTGCAATATTGGATTGAAGTTCATTCTCTGTCCTCCATAGTACACGCCTGCACAAGGCAAGATTGCCTTGCGCTGGCGTGTACTCCGGAGGACAGAGAATAAACTTCAATCCAATATTGCAGCCAGCGGGTAAGGAAAGGGTGAATCAAACACCCGAAAACCCCGCCTCTATGGCTGAAAATTGTTCCCTCCAAATTCAGGTGACAGAGTCCCTTTAAGCAGCTTTGCCGAATTGAAAAAAAAAATTTGATCACTTTGAACAAAGTAAGTTAAAAGCAAAAGAAAAATAAAATTATTTATTGTGGTTTCATTAAACTACTATCATGGGCACAGGAAAATATCTGAGGGGGTTAGTCTGACTCTTAATTACTCAATTAAGAGTCAGCCAGTCTTAAAATGCATCAGATATTTTTCCATGTCCATTACTATTTTTATGAATTCAAAATGTTTTTGCTTTTAACTCGCGCTACGGGCGGAATCACTAAGCTGAACGTCATTCTGTTCAATATTGTTGCTAAAAGTAATATTTCAATACTATTTTATATATAAATTTATTGTTTAATAATGAGCATAATTACTGTAGGTCTGTTGATTAGCTGCTAAAACATGTTACAGTAGGAGTGTAGGACTCATAACATTTATTATTACTTGCAGCAGCTAATTAAAAACCATGTAATTTGCTGCTTCTCAAAGTTTTTCAATCATTTGCTCCATGTCAAGAATCGATCCCACCCGCTGTCACCAATTTGTCAGGAACAGTACTACTGCCGCCACCAAGCAGCGCTAGCGACACACATGACTTGGACGTTACTGTAAAGGGGACTCCAATTCCCACACCGACTTGTCCACTCTCCTATTGTAATAAATGGACAATGAGCTACGCACACCTCAGACCCAATTTCCACATCCACACTTTTTTTGTTGCCACCATTTGACGTTTTGATGGACCAGTGAGATGCCTGCCCCGGGTCTCACACACCATCAAGTTTCTGGAGCACCTGACAGGTATTCTTCTTACACTCTAGAATACACTAGGTAACACACCAAGCTATACTCACCCTCTTCAGGGTTTGTGGGTACATTGAGAGAAGCAAGGAATAAACTTATACAATTTTAAATTTAATATATAAAAAGTAAAGTACATAAAAAGGTTAGAAAAGATAAGATAAGTCATACATGCAGGCAAAAACAATATAAAATAAAATGATAACACACAGATCTGTCTTAGTGTACCGTCTCACAGTGGCACTTTTGTCGCTACGACGGTACGATTCGTGACGTTCCAGCGATAGCCATACGATATCGCTGTGTCTGACACGCAGCAGCGATCAGGGACCCCACTGTGAATCGTACGTCGTAGCAGATCGTTTGGAACTTTCTTTCGTCGCTGGATCTCCCGCTGTCATCGTTGGATCGGTGTGTGTGACACCGATCCAACGATGCGTTCGCTTGTAACCAGGGTAAACATCGGGTTACTAAGCGCAGGGCCGCGCTTAGTAACCCGATGTTTACCCTGGTTACCATCGTAAATGTAAAAAAAAAAAACAGTACATACTCACATTCCGGTGTCCGTCAGGTCCCTCGTTGTCCGCTTCCCGCACTGACTGAGTGCCGGCAGTACAGAGCACAGCGGTGACGTCACCGCTGTGCTCTGCTTTCACTTTACGGCCGGCACTGTCAGTGCGGGAAGCAGACAGCGAGGGACCTGACGGACACCGGAATGTGAGTAGGTACTGTTTGTTTTTTTTACATTTACGATGGTAACCAGGGTAAACATCGGGTTACTAAGTGCGGCCCTGCGCTTAGTAACCCGATGTTTACCCTGGTTAACCGGGGACTACGGCATCGTTGGTCGCTGGAGAGCCGACTGTGTGACAGCTCCCCAGCGACCACACAACGACTTACCAACGATCACGGCCAGGTCATATCGCTGGTCGTGATCGTTGGTAAATAGTTTTGTGTAACGGTACCCTAATGAATTGGATCTGTGAAAGCTTTGGGCAGAGAAGAACACCGTGGGGAATGTAGATGGATCTGCAGTACTTGTTGCTTCTCCTGGGTTGTGACCCTGATATTTGGTAGATGAAATGTGATAAAGGGTCTATCACACCCCTCACTCCTCCCTCAGCTGAGGTAAGAGGAGGACGACTGATTTTATTCGGTGGAACATCCTAAAGAAACAACAGAGTCATCTTAACAAGCATCCTTCAATCACTCATACCATACGAGTATGGGGTAGCTATAATTCAGGGAGATATTGCTCCTCTGGGTTGCCAGTTACCAAAACCCACTGATGTGAATATGCCCGCTGATCCTGTATATCTCCATGCATAGTGTCAAATTTGGATTTTCTAGATATGGCATGGAAAATATTGTACTTCCATTGCCATGTGAAGTCTCTGATATGGAGCCATATTGTCTGCCTTGGAGGCAGATATCTTCACCTTGCATTGATTAGCACCTCTAATCAGACTGTATGCAGCCAGTGTTTGCCTTTCCAACAACTGTCAGCTATTTGTCAATTCCTCTGTATACACACTCCATGTCTACTTCCCATTATATAATGTGCTTAAGTTACCTGTTCACATCAGGGCGGGTGCTGGCAGTGACATAATGCCCCCGGCCTTTCATCTGTATAACTCATATGACACGCCTGTTATTCAGCATAATATACATTGATGTACCTTGATCGTCTGTGATCTTTAATGAGCATTCACATAACCTCTAGCCTTGTCCCAGCCTCTGTCTTGGTTTTTGTTATGATTAGTGATGAGCGAACGTGCTGAGATAAGGTGTTATTTGAGCATGCTCATGTGCTAATAGTGTCTTCGGCGTGGTCGAATGCTATGTCCGAGTCCCCGCGGTTGCATGTTTCGCTGCTGTTTGACAGCCGCAACACATGCAAGGATTGCGTGTTTATGAGCACATTCGCTCATCACTAGTTATGATCCAACTCATTCGCCTCCCACTCTTTGTTTCTGTCCTTGCTCTCTTCGTTGTCGCTCACTTTCCAATGTTTCTCCATTGGCTTTTGTGTACCTGAGCTGCATCTAACGATCAGGCCTACGGTTGTACGCAGGTACACACTGCGATTCTGCCATTTGATTTACATCCCTTTGGCTGTTTTGGTCCATAGTAACATAGTTTTTAAGGTTGAAGGAAGACTTTAAGTCCATCTAGTTCAACCCATAGCCTAACCTAACATGCCCTAACATGTTGATCCAGAGGAAGGCAAAAAAAAACCCATGTGGCAAAGAGTAAGCTCCACACTGGGGAAAAAAATTCCTTCCCGACTCCACATACGGCAGTCAGACTAGTTCCCTGGATCAACGCCCTATCAAGGAATCTAGTATATATAACCTGTAAGATTATACTTTTCAAGAAAGGTATCCAGTCCCCTCTTAAATTTAAGTAATGAATCACTCATTACATCATACGGCAAAGAGTTCCATAGTCTCACTGCTCTTACAGTAAAGAATCTGCATCTGTTATTATGTTTAAGGCTATGTGCACACTTTGCGGATTCCACTGCGGATTTTTCCGCAGCGGAATTCCAAAATCCGCAGTGAAAACCCGTCACGGTTTTTACTGCAGATTTATCGCGGTTTTTACTGCGGATTCTTCTGCGGTTTTTCATCTGCCTTTTCCTATTGGAGCAGGTGAAAATCCGCAGAAAAGAAGTGACATGCACAGCGTTTTTCGTTTCCCATAGGTTTACATTGTACTGTAAACTCATGGGAAACTGCTGCGGATCCGCAGTGGAATCCGCAAAGTGTGCACATAGCCTAAACCTTCTTTCCTCCAGACGTAGATGATGCCCCCTTGTCCCTGTCTCAGGTCTACGATTAAAAAGATCACCAGAAAGGTCTTTGTACTGTCCCCTCATATATTTATACATTAAAATAAGATCACCCCTTAGCCTTCGTTTTTCCAAACTAAATAGCCCCAAGTGTAATAACCTATCTTGGTATTGCAGACCCCCCAGTCCTCTAATAACCTTGGTCGCTCTTCTCTGCACCCGCTCCAGTTCAGCTATGTCTTTCTTATACACCGGAGACCAGAACTGTGCACAGTATTCTAAGTGTGGTCGCACTAGTGACTTGTATAGAGGTAAAATTATGTTCTCCTCATGAGCATCTATGCCTCTTTTAATACATCCCATTATTTTATTTGCCTTTGTAGCAGCTGCCTGACACTGGCCACTGAATATGAGTTTGTCATCCACCCATACACCCAGGTCCTTTTCATTGACAGTTTTGCCCAGAGTTTTAGAATTAAGCATTTAGTTATACATCTTATTACTTCTACCCAAGTGCATGACCTTACATTTATCCCCATTAAAGCTCATTTGCCATTTATCAGCCAAAGCTTCTAGTTTACATAAATCATCCTGTAATATACAACTGTCCTCCTCTGTATTGATTATTCTGCAGAGTTTAGTGTCATCTGCAAATATTGAAATTCTACTCTGAATGCCCCCTACAAGGTCATTAATAAATATGTTAAAAAGAAGAGGGCCCAATACTGACCCCTGAGGTACCCCACTGCTAACCGCGACCCAGTCCGAGTGTGCTCCATTAACCCCTTTCTGACCTCGGACAGGATAGTACGTCTGAGATCAGATTCCCCTCTTTGATGCAGGGCTCCAGCGGTGAGCCCGCATCAAAGCCGGGACATGTCAGCTGTTTTGAACAGCTGACATGTGCCCGCAATAGCGACGGGTGAAATCGCGATTCACCCGCCGCTATTAACTAGTTAAATGCCATTGTCATACGCAGACAGCGGCATTTAACCGGCGCTTCCGGCCGGGCGGCCGGAAATGAGCGCATCGCCGACCCCCGTCACATGATCGGGGGTCAGCGATGCTTCTGCAAAATAACCATAGCGGTCCTTGAGACCTCTATGGTTACTGATCGCCGGTAGCTGTGAGCGCCACCCTGTGGTCGGCGCTCACAGCACACCTGCATTTCTGCTGCATAGCAGCGATCTGATTATCGCCGCTATGTAGCAGAGCCGATCGCGTTGTGCCAGCTTCTAGCCTCCCATGGCAAAAGTAAAAAAAAAAGTAAAAAAAATGTGAAAAAAATAAAAAAAAATCAAACCTACACATATTTGGTATCGCCGCGTTCAGAATCACCCGATCTATCAATAAAAATGCATTAACCTGATCGCTAAAGTGTAGCGAGAAAAAAATTTGAAACGCCAGATTTACGTTTTTTTGGTCGCTGCGACATTGCATTAAAATGAAATAACGGGCGATCAAAAGAACGTATCTGCACCAAAATGGTGTCATTAAAAACGCCAGCTCAGCACGCAAAAAATAAGCCCTCAACCGACCCCAGATCATGAAAATTGGAGACGCTACGGGTATCGGAAAATGGCGCAATTTTTTTTTTTTTTTAAGCAAAGTTTGGAATTTTTTTTTCACCACTTAGATAAAAAATAACCTAGACATGTTAGGTGTCTATGACCTCGTAATGACCTGTAGAATCATAATGGCAGGTCAGTTTTAGCATTTAGTGAACCTAGCAAAAAAGCCAAGCAAAAAAACAGTGTGGGATTGCACTTTTTTTGCAATTTCACCGCACTTGGAATTTTTTTCCCGATTTCTAGTACACGACATGGTAAAACCAATGATGTCGTTCAAAAGTACAACTCGTCCTGCAAAAAATAAGCCCTCACATGGCCAAATTGACAGAAAAATAAAAAAGTCATGGCTCTGGGAAGGAGAGGAGCGAAAAACGAAAACACGGAAAAACGGAAAATCCCAAGGTCATGAAGGGGTTAATAACCACCCGTTGTTTCCTATCCCTGAGCCAGCTCTCAACCCACTTACACATATTTTCCCGTATCCCCATTATTCTCATTTTATGTATCAACTTTTTGTGTGGCACCACATCAAAAGCTTTTGAAAAGTCCATATACACTACGTCCACTGGGCTCCCTTGGTCCAGTCCGGAACTTACCTCTTCATAGAAGCTGATCAAATTAGTCTGACATGATCGGTCCCTAGTAAACCCATGCTGATACTGGGTCATGAGGTTATTCCTCTTCAGATACTCCCGTATAGTATCCCTTAGAATGGCCTCCAGGATTTTACCCACAGTAGAGGTTAAGCTTACTGGCCTATAATTACCGAGTTCAGTATTTGTCCCCTTTTTGAATATTGGCACCACATTTGCTATACGCCAGTCCTGTGGTACAGACCCTGTTATTATGGACTCTTTAAAGATTAAAAATAATGGTCTATCAATGACTGTACTTAATTCCTGCAGTACTCGGGGGTGGATCCCATCCGGGCCCGGAGATTTGTCAATTTTTGTGATTTTTAGACGCCGCCGTACTTCCTGCTGGGTTAAGCAGGTGACATTTAATGGGGAATTTTTGTTATCACTGATCATATTGTCTGCCATGGGATTTTCTTGTGTAAATACTGATGAAAAAAAGTCATTTAGCATATTGGCTTTTTCCTCATCCTCATCCACCATTTCACCCAGACTATTTTTAAGGGGGCCAACACTATCATTTTTTAGTTTCTTACTATTTATGTAGTTAAAGAATATTTTGGGGTTATTTTTGCTCTCTCTAGCAATGAGTCTCTCTGTCTCAATCTTTGCTGCCTTGATTTGCTTTATACAGAATTTATTTAATTTTCTGTATTTATTTAATGCCTCCTCACTACCTACTTCCTTTAATTCTCTAAATGCTTTCTTTTTGTCACTTATTGCGCCCCTTACCGCTCTATTTAGCCATATTGGTTTCCTCCTATTTCAAGTATGTTTATTCCCATACGGTATATACTGTGCACAGGTCCTATCCAGGATGCTAATAAACGTCTCCCATTTTCTTTGTGTATTTTTATGTCTCAGGATATCGTCCCAGTTAATTGCACCAAGATCCTCTCTCATCTTGCCCTTCTGAAGGTTAGTGTGCTTGTCACCCCTCTGCTACACATCTTATTACAGGATACATAAAAACTCTCTCTCTCTCTCTCTCTCTCATCCCAGCACTGAAAATTTCATTTTACACACATTCCAAATTCCATAACCCCCACGCTCCTTCATTGGCCGAAAAAATGGCGCTAAACGCGTCATACGAAACGCGACTTTGGCGCCAAGATCGCGTACCGCATGGCCAACCCCACACAGGGGTCGGGTTTCATGAGACACCGACTTTACCAAAAGTCGGCGACTTATGAAAATGAACGACCCGTTTCGCTCAACCCTATCTCATAGTTGTCAAAAACTGATTACCTTTGCTGGAACTGCAGGTTTCTGTTCCCCAATCTATTTCAGGGTAGTTGAAGTCCCCCATAATAATGACTTCTCCTTGAGTCGCAGCTTCATCTATTTGCTTTACGAGGATATTCTCCGTTGCTTCCATTATTTTTGGAGACTTATAACTAACCCCTATCAGTAATTTATTATTTTTTCCCCCTGTCCCCATGGACTAGTATATGTAATGCACTAATAGGTGATGTTAAATCTAGAAAATATTGTAGTCAATTAATGGTAGTTTTCCATTGATTTTTGTAGGCCACCACCATGGGAAAAAAAGTTGCTGTGATCGGAGCTGGAACCAGCGGTCTTGTAGCTATAAAGAGTTGCTTGGAGGAGGGTCTAGAACCCACCTGTTTTGAGAGAACTGGAGACATTGGTGGACTATGGAGATTCGATGTTGGTTACTAATATTATTTTAGTTATTCCTAACGAAGTCCAGCAAAATGTATAATATCTTCTGTATTTCTTGTTTAATTCAGGAAAACCCTGAGGCGGGCAGAGCAAGTATATACAAATCTGTCATTATTAACACTTCCAAGGAGATGATGTGTTACAGTGATTTCCCTATTCCAGATGATTATCCAAATTTTATGCACAATTCTAAGATTTTGCAGTATTTCAAACTTTATGCTGAACATTTCCACCTGACTCAATATATCCGCTTTAAGGTGAGATGTGGCAGTCGTACGAGCTAGCAAAGACACCTTATGAGTGTTTTTTCAGCGTTTTTATTTAGAAAAGAAAGCTAGAATGTTATTCATTACTTTATAGACATAAAAAAAAATCATGACATGAGCGATTAAAAAAAATGCTCAAACACCCAAAAATAATTTACAAAATATTAACAAAAAACTTCAGGAAATGTAAACAAAACTTTTCAAAATCTCTGGCGTTTCCTGAAGCGGTTTAACCCCTTAATGACAGCCAATACGCCTTTTAACTGACCTGCGATATAAGAGAATAGCCTCCCCATACAGGTGACAATCCAGCAGCTGTCGGCTGTACACTATAGTTGACAACTTGCTGCATTAGCCACGATCAGTGTTTGCACCCTCCAAATCTGTTTAACCCTTTAGATGCTGCTGTCAATAGTGACTACATCATATAAATGGTTAACAGAGTGTGGGGGCTTCCTCTTTATCCCAATTGGCACTCTGAGATCATGATTGTGAGGTTCTAATTTGTCATGGCAATTCTTGGCCAAATAGAGGCCTTAGTGTCTGATGGCTGTTGTAACCTGTTCAGAAGTCAGCAACGTTTAGGTGGTAAAAATACACATTTTCATTCCTGTCATGCCACTTTGCATTAATTCCTGAAAATCACCTGAAGGGTTAATAAACTATTTGATAGAAGTTTTCAATATGTCAGGGGGTGCTGTTTTTAAAATGGTATAACTTTTGGGGGTTTACCAATATATGGAACCCTTAAAGTCACTTCAAACATGGATAGGTCCCTAAAAAAAGAAATTTTGAAAATTTCCTTGAAAAAATGAAAAATTACTGATACATTTTTAAACCTCCTAAAATGATAACAAAATTAAAGAACATTTTACAAACGGTGCTGATGTAAAGCAGACATGATAGAAATGTTATTTATTAATGTTTTTCTGTGGTATGACTATCTGAATTAAAGGGATAATCATTCAAAGTGTTAAAAATTGCAAATTTTTTAACATTTTCTCAAATTTCTAATATTTTTTATAAATAAACAAAAAACATATTGACCTAAAATTACCATTATTATAAAGTATAATGTGTCACAAAAAAAATCTCAAAATCACTGGGATTTGTTGAAGCGTTCCAGCGTAATTACTACATAAAGGGACACTGGTCAGATTTCAAAAATTTGGCTCCGTCACTCAGGGGTTAAGCTTGAAAACCTCATGGTTTTTGCCGAATTGAAAAAAATGATTGTGGGAACATACCCTAATTCAGTAGTTAAGCAAAGTCAGCATGCTGTTTAGTCTGGGATCCAATGGTCAGAGAGGAACGCTCCTGGCATCGAGCACTCAGACCATAGATAACACATGAGCTTTTATCAGATAATTATAGTCAAATATGGCTGTACAAATAAGCCTTACATGTGTATCTATGTCAACGCCTTGTTACACCCTTGGCTGGAGGTAATATACGGCCATCAGCTATGGTCAAGGGTCGAACAGTATCGAAGCGCTCCATAATGTTGCATAATAACTACCACTGATATGGATGTTGGTTTATAGACAGATTACTTACTCCCTAACTTCATTGTGCAGTTTCACATCAAATTTCTCCTTTCTTTGGTGTCTCCGTCATGGATTTCTGTCTAAAGCCCCAAAAAGCAGAACAGAACCTTAAGCAGTCATTAAGTCTAATGAGGCAACACTATCCAAAGTCCTCAAATTTGGACTGTTTGATTTTTTTTTTGAGGTGTTCATTTTTGCCAGACAGACAGAAATATAATGTGAAACTAGCGTTACACAGTCCATACAGACTGCCATTGTGGACAGTACACTTGTCTCTATACTTATTGTAAACGTTCCTGCACACCGCCAATTTTCTTGTTCAAGTGCTATCTGTGGTTTTTATGGATAGCATTTGTATCTATGATATTCTATGGAGCTGGGCACATAGTCGGAATTTTTCCTCAGACTGCTCATAAAAAAACAGACATGTCCAATTTTGATCCGAGTATCAGATCAAACTCGGCAATGCAAGTCTATGGATCTGTTAAAAAAACAAAACAAAACAAAAAAACGAACCGCATGTGGATGATATGATTTTTACAGATTGACAGAATGGAGAAGGTGGAGAAACTTTTTTTTTTAACTTTTCACATTGGACCATTTTTTTCAGATGTGAAGAAATCGGTCGTGTGAACCTATGCCAAGAAATAGAATTCAAGATGCATTTACTCATATAGAGAAATATTTAAAATGAAGACATCCACTATCCAAAGGGATAAAACTTATTTCAATGTTTCAAGGATCCTAGCTAGGATAGGTTAGGAATTGATAGGGGATGTTCTCTGGGTTCCAAGGTGGCTACAATGAGTTAATCTGCCCTGACTATCATGTTTAGTTACTGGGCTAGATCAGCACCCTGGGCAAAGGAAAACCTAGAGTTTGAAAGTGCATTACTTGAAATAATACCTTTTTATTTCAGACCTCAGTTTGTAGTGTCAAGAAGCAACCAGACTTTGCTAAGAGTGGACAATGGCAGGTAATTACTGAGAAGGACGGTAAACAGGAGTCGGCCATTTTTGATGCTGTTCTTGTATGCAGTGGTCATCACGTAGAAGCTCACATCCCTCTTCATACCTTTCCAGGTGATTTCATTATTATTCATAGTCAGGACTGTTGTACAATAAACATTCTATATGTCTGTGTATGATAGAAAAGACATAGTTTTTATTAGAAAACTAAAAGCTTTGTGTGACTTTGGATTGAGATATTTCAATTTCAATACAAAAAAACTTTGCAAATGATTATTGTACACTGATTTTGATGTTTTTTCTTCCATCATGATCAAACTTTAAAAAGTTTTATCCAATTAAGACATACCTTTAAAAACATTCCTGTCTATATGTCCTTCATGCTTTCTGCCCCTTCTGACTGTGCAGTGATGAGTTGATTGATCTTCATTTGGAGAATCGGTTGTCCTGAATGCTTGTGCTATGTTCAGCTATATATGAAACTCTAACGCTCCAACTTGAAGTTAACAGAACTTCTCTCATAAAAAGCAGTGACTGTCTATGTGCTTAGAAATAGATAAAATAAATAAAAAATGCTCAAAAAATGAAAGGAACACTTAAACAATACAATGTAGCTCCAAATCAATGACACTTCTGTATAAACCTGTCCAGTTATGAAGCATCACCATTTGTGAATCAATTTGTCCTGCTGATGTGCAAATAGAAGAGAGAACGGATAATAATGATAGGCAATTAGGAAGACAACCCCTATAAAGGAGTGGTTCTGCAAGCTGTGACCACATACCATTTCTTTGTTCTCATCCTTTATGGCTGTTATTTTGGTCACTTTTGCATTTTGTCATTGCTCTCACCCCTAGAGGTACAGTAGAGTAGCATAAGGCAGTGTTTACAACAGTATCCATAGCATGAAGCAGATACAAGGAGACAGGCCAGTACACCCGGAGATGTGGAGGGGGGCATAGAAGAACAACAACCCAGCAGCAGGACCGCTACCTCCTCCTTTGTGCAAGGAGGAACAGAAGGAGCAGTGACAGAGCACTGTAAAGTGACCTGCAGCAGGCCACTAACATCAATGTTTTGGCTCAAACTGTCTGAAACAGACTCCATGAGGGTGGTATTAGGGCCTGAAGTCCACAAGGGGTGGATGTTGAGTTTACAGCCCAACATTGTGCAGGACAATTGACATTTGCCAAAGAACACCAAGATTGGCAGATTCGACATTGTCGCCCTGTGCTCTTCATGGATTAGAGCAGGTTTACACTGAGCACATGTGACCAACATGACAGTCTGGAGGAGCCTTGGAGAACATTCTGTTGCCTTCTACATCATATGGTTTGGCAGTGGGTCAATAATGGTGTGAGGAGGCATTTATTTGGAGGGCTGCACAGCCCTCCATGTGCTAGCCAGAGGTACCCTGACTGCCATTAGGTACCGGGATGAGATCCTCAGACCCATTGTGAGACCTTACGCAGGTGCAGTGGGCCCTGGGTTCCTTCTGATGCATGAGAATGCTAGGCTTCTTATGGCTGAAGTGTGTCAGCAGTTCCTGCATGATCAAAACATTGATGCCATGGACTGGCCTGCCAATTCCCCAGACCTGAATCCAATTGAGAACATCTGGGACATCATGTCTCGTTCCATATACTAACGCCACGTTAAACTACAGGCTGTCAAGCAGTTGACTGATGCTTTAATCCAGGTATGGGAGGAGATCGCTTAGGGCTCATTTCCACTTGAGAGAAAAACGGACGAGTGCAATCCGATAAAAAATCGGATTGCACTCGGACCAATGTTATTCAATGGGTGACATCTCATCTGCGATTTTTTTCTCAGCTGAAATCGGACTGAGAAAAAAATCGCAGCATGCTGCATATTGCTGCAATTCTCGGATGAGACTCGCCAATGTAAGTCAAGGGGTGCGAGAATAAAATTGCACAGCACTTGCACCATGCGAGTTCTGTCCGATTTTTACGTACCGGTGTGCAGCGCCCCAGAGTCCTGGTCGTTGCAGTACTGATGCTCCGCCGCTATGGGGGGCTATGGTACGTCTGATGGCACTGAAGGAGTTCACCTGACCAGGTATCACAGACACCAATACACTTCACAGTCTGGCCTCCAGGGGGAGCTAAGGGTGCTATGTATTAGGCCACTCCTCACAATCTGGTAAAACTGGGGGTTGGATAGGAAGTTAGTTAGAAAGCTGACTGGGTTGGAACCAGGCAACATCCTGTGGCAGAGGGTGTTGCAGGGGAAGATTCAGGGGGGTCACTGTCAGGGGTGGGATCCTGACAGAGGCCTAGCGAACAGAGGGAACGTTACGGGACCGCGCCTGCACGATATAGCGGCGGTGCCCTAAGAAAGGACAAGAAGCGAGGTTTATTGTGCTGAGTGAGAAACGAGATCAACGCAACAAGGAGAAACACCAGTAGGAGTCGTGCTGTAAGACGAGGCAACATCCTACTGAGGCGCGTAGCCGGTGGCCGGAACGCCGAGGAAGTATCAGGCTCCAAGCAATACTTCAAACCTACGGCAGGACAGTCAGTTATAGGCAGGCTGTCTCACTCAAATCACCTAAGAAGACATAGGGGGCAACAACAGGAGAGGGGCGACACTAGGGTCCAGGAAGAGCTCCGAGCCTACCCGTCATACGGGTGCGTCCTAGCCATATCATCTGGGGGACGAAGCAGAACATCTTAATCGAGTTGTGAGGGAACTTCAGAAACAGACACAACAGTTGTGGGGACTATCCCGTAAGCACAGCAGGGGAGGACCACAACACACAAGCGCTAGAAGGTAGGCACAGATTTCCACCTGCAAAGGGAACTCTGGAGGTGCCATCGGACCGGCCGAACTTGGGCAGCCCGGTGAACCGTATTCCGGACTCAGGATCCAGAAGCCTTCAGTAAAGAGGTAAAGAGATTGCAACCTGGTGTCCTCGTTATTTACTGCGACCGGCACTACACCGCACCACCACCACCATCCACATCTTTCACTGGACGCCCCTCAGCAGGGCCACGGACCGGGTCTAGCCACCGTGACAACCCCAGAACAGAGACTCAGAGGCCCGGTACCGGGTACTGTTGTGAATTTGGATTCTGGGCTCCCCCGGTGGCTACTGGTGGAATTGAACTGGTGTCTTCATCTTCTCTGTTCACCTGTTCCCATCAAGATGTGGGAGTCGCTATATAACCTTGCTGCTCTGTTAGTTGCTTGCCGGTCAGCAATGTTATCAGAAGCCTCTCTGTGCTTGTTCCTGCTCCTAGACAACTACTAGATAAGTTGGACTCTTGTCCATGTTTGTTTTTGCATTTTGTTCCAGTTCACAGCTGTAGTTTCGTTACTGTGTCTGGAAAGCTCTTGTGAACGGGAATTGCCACTCTGGTGTTATGAGTTAATGCCAGAGTTTTAAAGTAATTTCTGGATGGTGTTTTTGATAGGGTTTTTCAGCTGACCATGAAAGTGTCCTTTCTGTCTTCTGCTATGTAGTAAGTGGACCTCAAATTTGCTAAACCTATTTTCATACTACGTTTGTTATTTCATCTCAACTCACCGCCAATACATGTGGGGGGCCTCTGTCTCCTTTCGGGGTATTTCTCTAGAGGTGAGCTAGGACTAATATTTTCCTCTGCTAGCTTTATTTAGTCCTCCGGCTGGGCTGGGCATCTAGAATCAACGTAGGCATGCTACCCGGCCACTGCTAGTTGTGCGTTAGGTTTAGTTCATGGTCAGCTCAGTTCCCATCTTCCAAGAGCTAGTTCCTATATATGCTTATGCTATGTTCTCTTGCCATTGAGATCATGACAGTTTGACCGGCCCGCAAAGTGTTAATTGTTTGGGCTGAAGCAGGAGAAAAAGAAGTGTTGAAGGGAAATTTTTTTTTTTCCCCTCAGAGTTTTGCTGCCTAGCCCTTAATTGCTGTCTAGCTGCTTCTTACCTCCTCTTAACCCTTGAATGGCTCTGTGTCCACCTGTTTGTAATGGATCTTCAGAGTGTAACTGCAGGTTTGAATAATCTCGCCACGAAGGTACAAAATTTGCAAGATTTTGTTTGTCATGCACCTGTATCTGAGCCGAGAATTCCTTTGCCGGAATTTTTCTCGGGGAATAGATCCGGGTTTCAGAATTTTCGAAATAATTGCAAATTATTTTTGTCTCTGAAATCTCGCTCTGCCGGAGACCCTGCACAGCAGGTCAGGATTGTGATTTCCTTGCTCCGGGGCGACCCTCAAGACTGGGCTTTTTCATTGACACCAGGGGATCCTGCGTTGCTCAATGTGGATGCGTTTTTTCTGGCCTTGGGGTTGCTTTATGACGAACCTCATTTGGAGCTTCAGGCAGAAAAAACTTTGATGTCCCTATCTCAGGGGCAAGATGAAGCGGAAATTTACTGCCAAAGATTCCGTAAATGGTCTGTGCTTACTCAGTGGAATGAGTGCGCCCTGGCGGCGACTTTCAGAGAGGGTCTCTCTGATGCCATTAAGGATGTTATGGTGGGGTTCCCTGTGCCTGCGGGTCTGAATGAGTCCATGACAATGGCTATTCAGATCGATAGGCGTTTGCGGGAGCGCAAACCAGTGCACCATCTGGCGGTGTCCACTGAGAAGTCGCCAGAGAGTATGCAGTGTGATAGAATTCTGTCCCGAAGCGAGCGGCAGAATTTTAGACGGAAAAATGGGTTGTGTTTCTATTGTGGTGATTCTACTCATGTTATATCAGCATGCTCTAAGCGCACTAAAAAGCTTGGTAAATCTGTTTCCATTTGCACCTTACCGTCTAAATTTATTCTATCTGTGACCCTGATTTGCTCTTTGTCATCTATTACCACGGACGCCTATGTCGACTC
Organism: Ranitomeya variabilis; assembly: GCF_051348905.1. Lineage (NCBI taxonomy): Eukaryota > Metazoa > Chordata > Amphibia > Anura > Dendrobatidae > Ranitomeya > Ranitomeya variabilis. The sequence goes on along the minus strand of NC_135239.1, from coordinate 67,395,613 downwards.
TGGCGCCGCTTTGAGTCTTATGGATTGGTCCTTTGCCAAACGCTGTGGGTATGATTTAGAGCCTTTGGAGACTCCTATTCCTCTGAAGGGGATTGACTCCACCCCATTGGCTAATAATAAACCACAATACTGGACACAAGTAACTATGCGTATTAATCCGGATCACCAGGAGATTATTCGCTTTCTGGTGCTGTATAATCTACATGATGATTTGGTGCTAGGATTGCCTTGGCTGCAATCTCACAACCCAGTCCTCGACTGGAGAGCTATGTCTGTGTTGAGCTGGGGATGTAAGGGGGCTCATGGGGATGTACCTGTGGTTTCCATTTCATCATCCATTCCCTCTGAAATTCCTGAGTTCCTGTCTGACTATCGTGACGTCTTTGAAGAATCCAAGCTTGGTTCGTTACCTCCGCACCGAGAGTGCGATTGTGCCATAGATTTAATCCCGGGTAGTAAATACCCAAAGGGTCGTTTATTTAATCTGTCTGTGCCTGAACATGCTGCTATGCGAGAATATATAAAGGAGTCCTTGGAAAAGGGACATATTCGTCCATCGTCATCTCCCTTAGGAGCCGGTTTTTTCTTTGTGTCAAAAAAAGACGGCTCTTTGAGACCATGTATTGATTATCGGCTTTTGAATAAAATCACTGTTAAATATCAATACCCATTGCCGTTGCTGACTGATTTGTTTGCTCGCATAAAGGGGGCCAAGTGGTTCTCTAAGATTGACCTTCGTGGGGCGTATAATTTGGTGCGAATCAGGCAGGGGGATGAGTGGAAAACCGCATTTAATACGCCCGAGGGCCACTTTGAGTATTTAGTGATGCCTTTTGGTCTTTCTAATGCTCCGTCAGTTTTCCAGTCCTTTATGCATGATATTTTTCGCGATTATTTGGATAAATTTATGATTGTGTATCTGGATGATATTCTGATTTTTTCGGATGACTGGGACTCTCATGTCCAGCAAGTCAGGAGGGTTTTTCAGGTTTTGCGGTCTAATTCTTTGTGTGTGAAGGGTTCTAAGTGTGTTTTTGGGGTACAGAGGATTTCCTTTTTGGGATATATTTTTTCCCCCTCTTCCATTGAAATGGATCCTGTCAAGGTTCAAGCTATTTGTGATTGGACGCAGCCCTCTTCTCTTAAGAGTCTTCAGAAATTTTTGGGCTTTGCTAACTTTTATCGTCGATTTATTGCTGGTTTTTCGGATATTGCTAAGCCATTGACCGATTTGACTAAGAAGGGTGCTGATGTTGCTGATTGGTCCCCTGATGCTGTGGAGGCCTTTCGGGAGCTTAAGCGCCGTTTTTCCTCTGCCCCTGTGTTGCGTCAGCCTGATGTTGCTCTACCTTTTCAGGTTGAGGTCGACGCTTCTGAGATCGGAGCTGGGGCAGTGTTGTCGCAGAAAAGTTCTGACTGCTCCGTGATGAGGCCTTGTGCCTTCTTTTCCCGTAAATTTTCGCCCGCTGAGCGGAATTATGATGTTGGGAATCGGGAGCTTTTGGCCATGAAGTGGGCTTTTGAGGAGTGGCGCCATTGGCTTGAGGGGGCCAGACATCAGGTGGTGGTATTGACTGACCACAAAAATTTGATTTATCTTGAGACCGCCAGGCGCCTGAATCCTAGACAGGCGCGCTGGTCATTATTTTTCTCTCGGTTTAATTTTGTGGTGTCATACCTACCGGGTTCTAAGAATGTTAAGGCGGATGCCCTTTCTAGGAGTTTTGAGCCTGACTCGCCTGGTAACTCTGAGCCCACAGGTATCCTTAAGGATGGAGTGGTATTGTCAGCCGTTTCTCCAGACCTGCGGCGGGCCTTGCAGGAGTTTCAGGCGGAGAGACCTGATCGTTGCCCACCTGATAAACTGTTTGTTCCTGATGATTGGACCAGTAGAGTCATCTCTGAGGTTCATTCTTCTGCGTTGGCAGGTCATCCTGGCATTTTTGGTACCAGGGATTTGGTGGCAAGGTCCTTCTGGTGGCCTTCCCTGTCACGAGATGTGCGAGGCTTTGTGCAGTCTTGTGACGTTTGTGCTCGGGCCAAGCCTTGTTGTTCTCGGGCTAGTGGATTATTGTTGCCCTTGCCTATTCCTAAGAGGCCTTGGACGCACATCTCGATGGATTTTATTTCAGATCTGCCTGTTTCTCAGAAGATGTCTGTCATCTGGGTGGTGTGTGACCGTTTTTCTAAGATGGTCCATTTGGTTCCTCTGCCCAAGTTACCTTCTTCTTCCGAGTTGGTTCCTCTGTTTTTTCAAAATGTTGTTCGTTTGCATGGTATTCCTGAGAATATCGTTTCTGACAGAGGGACCCAATTCGTGTCTAGATTTTGGCGGGCATTCTGTGCTAGGATGGGCATAGATTTATCTTTTTCGTCCGCTTTCCATCCTCAGACGAATGGCCAGACCGAGCGGATTAATCAGACCCTGGAGACATATCTGAGGTGTTTTGTGTCTGCTGACCAGGATGATTGGGTTGCTTTTTTGCCATTGGCGGAGTTCGCTCTCAATAATCGGGCCAGCTCTGCCACTTTGGTGTCCCCGTTTTTCTGTAATTCGGGGTTTCATCCTCGATTTTCCTCTGGTCAGGTGGAATCTTCGGATTGTCCTGGAGTGGATGCTGTGGTGGAGAGATTGCATCAGATCTGGGGGCAGGTGGTGGACAATTTGAGGTTGTCCCAGGAGAAGACTCAGCTTTTTGCCAACCGCCACCGTCGTGTTGGTCCTCGGCTTTCTGTTGGGGATTTGGTGTGGTTGTCTTCTCGTTTTGTCCCTATGAGGGTCTCTTCTCCTAAGTTTAAGCCTCGGTTTATCGGCCCGTATAAGATATTGGAGATTCTTAACCCTGTTTCCTTCCGTTTGGACCTCCCTGCATCCTTTTCTATTCATAACGTTTTTCATCGGTCATTATTGCGCAGGTATGAGGTACCGGTTGTGCCTTCCGTTGAGCCTCCTGCTCCGGTGTTGGTTGAGGGTGAGTTGGAGTACGTTGTGGAGAAAATCTTGGACTCTCGTGTTTCCAGACGGAGACTCCAGTATCTGGTCAAGTGGAAGGGATACGGCCAGGAGGATAATTCTTGGGTGAATGCATCTGATGTTCATGCCTCCGATCTGGTTCGTGCCTTTCATAGGGCCCATCCTGATCGCCCTGGTGGTTCTGGTGAGGGTTCGGTGCCCCCTCCTTGAGGGGGGGGTACTGTTGTGAATTTGGATTCTGGGCTCCCCCGGTGGCTACTGGTGGAATTGAACTGGTGTCTTCATCTTCTCTGTTCACCTGTTCCCATCAAGATGTGGGAGTCGCTATATAACCTTGCTGCTCTGTTAGTTGCTTGCCGGTCAGCAATGTTATCAGAAGCCTCTCTGTGCTTGTTCCTGCTCCTAGACAACTACTAGATAAGTTGGACTCTTGTCCATGTTTGTTTTTGCATTTTGTTCCAGTTCACAGCTGTAGTTTCGTTACTGTGTCTGGAAAGCTCTTGTGAACGGGAATTGCCACTCTGGTGTTATGAGTTAATGCCAGAGTTTTAAAGTAATTTCTGGATGGTGTTTTTGATAGGGTTTTTCAGCTGACCATGAAAGTGTCCTTTCTGTCTTCTGCTATGTAGTAAGTGGACCTCAAATTTGCTAAACCTATTTTCATACTACGTTTGTTATTTCATCTCAACTCACCGCCAATACATGTGGGGGGCCTCTGTCTCCTTTCGGGGTATTTCTCTAGAGGTGAGCTAGGACTAATATTTTCCTCTGCTAGCTTTATTTAGTCCTCCGGCTGGGCTGGGCATCTAGAATCAACGTAGGCATGCTACCCGGCCACTGCTAGTTGTGCGTTAGGTTTAGTTCATGGTCAGCTCAGTTCCCATCTTCCAAGAGCTAGTTCCTATATATGCTTATGCTATGTTCTCTTGCCATTGAGATCATGACAGGGTACCCATCGGCCCTGCGGCAGTCGGGGCGCTCCAGGTGTCCTTTGAAAAGCCGGTAATTCAGTGCGGTGTACAGTAAAATCACACTGACAGGTTAGAATAGAATAGATATATACACATAGAATAGGCATATATACATACATATATGTCAGTGAGACACCTATATATATATATATATATATATATATATATATATATATATATATATATATATATATATATATATATATATATGTTTATATTTAATGCAGCGCTAGATAGCAGAAAAGCCGGTAATTCAATTGCCGGCTTTTGCTATCTCCTTCACAAACCCGGCAGGATATGAGACATGGTTTACATACAGTAAGCCATTTCATATCCCTTATTTTATTACATATTCCAAACTACTAATGTAAGAAGTGTCCGTTTGTAAAATTTGGTGGCTCTAGCTGTTAAAATAAAGGGTTAAATTGCGGAAAAAATTGACGCGGGCTCCCACGCAATTTTCTCCGCCAGAGTGGGAAAGCCAGTGACTGAGAGCAGATATTAATAGCCTAGAGAGGGACCATGCTTTTTGCCCCCTGGCTAAAAACATCTGCCCCCAGCCACCCCAGAAAAGGCACATTGGTAAGATGCGCCTATTCTGGCACTTGGCCACTCTCGAGTATCGGTGGGATATGGGGTAATAAAGGGTTAATGTCACTCACCTTGCTATTGTGAGGTGACATTAAGCCAGGTTAATAATGGAGAGGCGTCAATAAGATATCTATCCATTATTAATTCAATACTAGTAAATGGTTAATAAAACACACACACATTAGGAAAAAAGTATTTTAATGAAATAAAGACACAGGGTGTTGTAATAGTTTATTATACGCTCAATCCAATTGAAGACCCTTGTCACCTGAAACAAAGTTAAAATAAAAAAACAACAATATCTCATACCTTCCGTCGTTCAGTCTTGTCCCACACTGTAAATCCATCTGAAGGGGTTAAATAATTTTACAGCCAGGAGCCTGCTAATGCAGCTGTGCTCCTGCCTGTAAAATCTGGGGAATGAATGGAATGCAGGGGAACGTAGCTACCTAGACTTGCAGTGCTGCGCCCCCTGCTGGCATAACCTCATATGAACTCTAGCATGAGAAAATATTCAGAAAAATTCCCACGCTAAATTTTTTATTTCTTGTGTCTTTATTTCATTAAAATACTTTTTTCCTAATGTGTGTGTGTTTTATTAACCATTTACTAGTATTGGATTAATAATGGATAGGTGTCTTATTGACGCCTCTCCATTATTAACCTGGCTTAATGTCACCTTACATTAGCAAGGTGGCATTAACCCTTTATTACCCCATATCCCACCTCTACCCGGGAGTGGGAAGAGAGAGGCTAAGTGCCAGAATAGGCGCATCTTCCAGATGTGCCTTTTCTGGGGTGGCGGGGGGCAGATGTTTTTAGCCGGGGGGACAATAACCATGGTTCCTCTCTAGTCTATTAATATCTGTCCTCAGTCACCGGCTTTCCCACTCTGGCAGAGAAAATTGTGCGGGAGCCCACGCCAATTTTTTCCGTGATTTAACCCTTTATTTTAATCAGTATCTCAATTCCCAGACACGAATCACCATATCTGCGATTTGAGATACTGATTTGGCTTTTATCCTAAGTCATATTGCACAACTCGTTAAAGGGTTGATTGTGACTTGTAGGATCGCTACTTCCAACAGGTGGCGCTATAGAGTTTAAGTCCTCTTTTTCTCAGAAGAGGCAATTTGAGTATTTCATTTCCCAGAGGAGCATTGCACGGCGAATAAGCCTCCTTTCCTTGACAAGCCAGCTGGTATGTCACTCTCCATAAGGAGAAATGTTACCCATCTGAGGAGGGCATTTGTTGAAGCTGGTTTTCGATAGACCTTGGTATTTAGCATTCTCTCTGAATTTTCAGACATTATGAGCGCACATACTGCAATCTGCGTTCCAGTTTGGAGTGCAGAGTGTTTTGTTGCTATGGGAATAAAAGACTTTCAGTTCCGGTTCATGATGGCGCGCGTACCGGATACACTTCTGGGTTAAAGGAAGTGACGCTTCTAAAGGTACTGGGATACTTTATTTAAACTGTTGAGACAACGGGGGACGGCAGACCGCAGGTTTACTTTGTACATGAAGGTTGTTTGCTCTTTTCTAAGAGAATGCCTTCTCCCTCCTAACCTTGATATTTCGCTCCCCTGATGACTTGAAAAATTAAACGCGTTGGGAGGCATTCGGGATACGGTCCAATACCTGAGTTTCGGAGTGGTGGGCTATGATCTGTATGGGGTCCCTGTTCACCCCTTTTTCCCACCCCTGGATCATCAGGATTTTTTAGGAGTCATCTCAAAGACCGGGATACCACATGTGAGGAAGTGATGAACATGAACCCGGGTGAGATTGTTCCAATTGTCTTATAGGCTCTTTGTTTCATAGAATATATGTTTATGCGTTGTAGGGGTTGTACTCGCTCAGGTGCGGCGGGTGACACTCAGGAGACACATTCCATTAAAAGTTCACTGGGTTTATTACTCCATAAACCACATAGCAACAGGAACAACAGGTAATCAGTCTTACATCAGACAGATGAATCCTCAATGTCCATTGTAGAGCTCCGCTCTCTCAGGTCTGTGGGCACACAGACTGTGCTATGTCCAGCACGTAGGCTCTCCAGCCTAAATATGGTCTCTGTGTGCTGTTCAGGACGCCTGTCCCCACGTGGAACCGTCCAACACACAGGCCACTCTGCAGTGTCCAGCCAGGACACATGGAAGTGTGTCCACCCTGACAGACTCCCAAACACTCACCATGTGCTACACACACCTCCTTTTCATAGGTGTAACCACACCCAGGTACCTGTCACATGGCCAGTCAGGTGAGTGTGACATCACCACAGGTCCTTAAACACAAAACCATCTTATGTGTTCAGACACGCCTCTTTGGGTGGGTTTGTAGGTGACTGGACCCATCCATCTCTCCAATCACCTGGAAGCCTTCCCAATGTAAACAAATCCCTCAGCAGTAGATCTGCTTGAGCAAAACATACCCAGGCTTCCATCACAGGGCCACCCACCTCTGCGATACATACCGCCCATTAATCACATGACCAGTCGCTATGCCACATATTCCCCCCCTCTGCCTAAAGATATGGGGCTTGGCACTTTCTATTACCCGACCAGAGATCCTTCTCAGTCGTCCCTGACAGTCAAACCGTCTGTCAAAGTCAGGGCCTGTTACATACGTGTACACATGTAGGATTTATATAGTAGCATAAGACACAATTATTGGCACTATTTCGATTGCACAGATTTGTTGATAAACAGAGCAATAAGGAAATATTGTGCTATATTTGGAGCCTGACAGGTATAGAATTCATTGAACCTGATTTTTGATATTCTATGTATGTGTTGGTGTGGTGTTTTTCGTCTGATATCTGGTTTTTATAACGAACTATTAATAAAAGGTATATTTTAATACTGTAATCTGAAAGAAGCTACCATCTAATAGAGTTATTCCTAAAAGTGACTCGGTCTGCTTCATTATATTTTTTCGGTAGGGGCGCATCACTAGAGTTGACATGTTATCCACATTGTATTTGTAAAGCAGAAAATGAGACTGAAATGTGTTATTCACAACAGGAATTGAAACGTTCAAAGGACAATACCTTCACAGCAGAGATTATAAAAATCCTGAACAATTTAAGGGAAAAAGAGTCATTGTCATTGGAATCGGAAACTCTGGTGGGGACATTGCTGTGGAACTGAGCAGGACGGCATCACAGGTTTGTCACAATTATAATGCTACATGGAGAATCGCACTGCTGGATTAAACCCTGTGGGGGCCCCTAGGCAGTCAAAATCTCGGGACCTTTCCGGCAAATTATTTTCTAATATGGTTTTAACAACTATTTTAATACACCAAGTACATTTCATAACACCGAACAAAAATTAAGTTAATACAGCTTCATAATAAACTACAAAAGCTAATTCACTAACTTGACCTTGGGTGTCAGCCTTTAAATACTTGTCTGTGTTCCCAAATCTTCTACTCATTATTATTCTATGATGATCTATAGTTGGCTAGAGCTTGTGGCCTTTTACCTCTCCTCCACTCCCACTCCCTGTTCTGGCCAAACAAACAGTTGCCATGCCCAGTCACATAGATGCCCATCCAGGCGTCCGCTCTTCGCCAGTCGTTACACTGGCTGCCCATTCATTACAGAATCCAATTCAAAGTACTTGTTCTCACCTACAAAGCTCTCCACAGTGCGGCACCCCCTTACATCTCCTCCCTCATTTCTGTCTATCGGCCTAACCGACCGCTGCGCTCTGCAACCGACTTTCGACTAACCTCTGCACTAATCCGTACCTCCCACTCCCGACTCCAAGACTTCTCTTGTGCTGCGGCAATCCTCTGGAATGCTCTACCCCAAGATATTAGGACCATTCACAATTTGCATAGTTTTAGGTGCTCCCTCAAAACACATTTGTTCAGAGCAGCCTATCACGTTCCCTAATCAAAGTCATTTTATGTGTGTGTGTGTGTAGCCCATTTCACTACTTCCATCTATCCCCCACCCCCTGAAGATGACTGGACCATCATTGTAAATACATCATTGTAAATACAGACCTGTACTTTGTATCTCCCCCACCTCATTGCAGAGTTTAAGCTCTCACGAGCAGGGTCATCTTATGTTGCTTTAATTATTGTATTGTTAACGTTGTTACTTATGACTGTTGTGTTTGAAACTGTTAAACTGTAAAGTGCTGCAGAATATGTTGGCGCTATATAAATAAAGATTATTATTATTATTTATTATTATCCTCTACTTTTCCTAAATTCGCAAATATACCTTACAGCATCCAAAACATAATTTCATAATAATCACATCAGAGCTCCATTGCTCCAGTTGGCTTCCAATGTCAGCTGGTTGTGCTTGCATACTGATTGCAAATTTCTTTCAATATCAAATCAATACTATTTTTAATCCATTGCCCATAGGCCAGTGCTTATTATGCCTACTTAGTAGTCTAGCACTGGAGAATCCTACCACAAGCTAAACAGTCTGGTCGATACATTGAATAAGGTTTGTAACAGAGGCATGTATGGAAATCATGGGGCCCTATACAAATAGTCCTAATTGGGTCCCATTAAAAGAAAAAGGAAAATAGGCATATCATTTCACATAGTTGCTGTGAAAGAAGGACATATCTCACAACTTTTAAAGACAGGCAGGAGGATATGTATTGTGACATGTACACAGTAGTTTTGTCCTACTGAAGCCCCTTAGTGTTCTCACCTACTGCAATACCCCATTCATGACCCCCATAAATTATGATGCCAGCAAAAATGACCCCAAATATAATTATACCCCCAAAATTAAACCTGCCACGGCTGTAGCCAAACATGCGCGCACAGGGCTTACAAACCTTTTTTTTATTGAGCTAGTAAGCACTGCTCTGAAACTGGCAGGATCACTGGAGTGAACTGTTAGCTCCCTAAGTGGCTAGCTTCCATACCACTGCACTACTGATGCTGCAGAGGCAAAGCTGCCTCATATATCAGCATCAAGAGACCACGCAACAGGTCGGAAATATTAATTAAAGGGGTTATCCGAGACTTTCTTTTCCCTATTGGGCTAAGAACTTACCGGCATGTCAACAGAGCAGCACCTACTCTTCCGGTCTGCAATGTCAATGGAGCGTTACTGCTGGCGTCGTGCTGAGTGACAGCTGGCTCCCCGCAGTTACACAGCGAGGAGTCGGCTGTCAATCAGCGTGGCATCAGCAGTCACCGTCAACCACAACAAAAAGACCGAAGTAAAGAAGCTACTGTGTCTATGTGACGTAACCGGAAGGGGAATTGCAAGCAGAAGCATCCATTAACCCTTCTGAACTGGGATTGACCATCACAGGGCAGAACAGGCATGTAGTTAGCAACTACTTAATTGTACGGTCTTGGACAAATAGGAAAAAAATACCTAAGCCCTGGACAACCCCTTAAAGCTGGAGGATCCACTCCTGAGAAATCAGAAACTCTGAAGGCTGGGGAGCAGTGCACTTCTAAACTGAGCAGACACAAATCCTTTAATTCATCACCGCTGCGTATATAATAACGTTGCACAGCTCGTCTCGATTATTCAGTAATTCATCTCTAGTTACATAAACCAGAAGACATATTTTTTCTGCTTACAGGTGTTTCTCAGTACCAGGAGAGGATCGTGGATAATAAACCGAGTGTCAGACTATGGCTATCCTGTGGACATGTTGTTTATTTCACGCTTTCTTAATACACTGCAACATTCTGCACCCAACTTCCTCGTGAATCATGTTGCAGAATCTAAGTTAAATCGACGCTTTGACCATGCGAATTATGGCCTGAAACCAAAGCACGGGTAAGTCACACTACCGAACATATAATGAAAGAGAGTGCAACTTTTTATGGTGTCCACTGATAACTTTAAGGCTATGTTCCCACTATGAGTATTTGATGAGTTAGTAGTAAAGTAAATTAGGTTGCCTTTTTATCACATTTTTGTCTCTTTTTGGTGTGTTATGTTGTAAATAAAGCTGCTTTGCTTTTGATGCTTCCTGGTATTTGGCTTTGATAAGCCTTTACTGATACAGTCATGTGCAAAATACATGTATTTTTACCTGCAGATTTTAAGCATTTAATGCAATTCTGTGGGAAAAATCTGAATACAAAACTCAGCGAATCTGCAAGAGAAATTGTTGTGAATTTCAAAACCAGTGGGCGTGAGATTTCTATAAATGCCATTCACTTTTTTGGAATTGTACGATGCTGTGTTTTTTTGTGTAGCAAAAACTCACCAAAAACTTATCATGGGAACTTAACCTAAAATCGACTCATTAAAGAAAGAAAAGTGCAGTAGAAAGCTCCTGCTTCACTGCTGCCATTACTCTGCCATTACTGTACATACTTACACCTCTATTAGCCTAAACAGTTGGCTAACAGGAGCTGTCAAAGAATAAAGTTATGAGTCCCCCATATACATGATGGGAACGCTGTCTCTTCCTGCCCCCTCAGTAGTGGTTGTGTAAGGATGTGGAGATGCTGCCCACGTTACCCCATGAAGACATGTATATTGTTGCAATGCATTATGACGTTTGAATGCTTAATAAGTTGTATTGGTAGTGATAGGATGTTTTCCGCCCAGCATTGGGTAGCCTACGTGGTTAATAGCTGGGACTAGCCCAGGGGGAGGGACTTAGTGTGGGTGCAATGGGGAGTTTCCTGTCAGGAAGTCAGATAGGGCCTGGCTCAAAGCTAGATCAGACCTTTGGTCTGATTAGTCAGCAGAGCTGCATGAATTGGATGTCCCTAACATGAGCGGAGACCAAAGCAATGGATAACATGACCCAGAGTTGGGACAAGGAAAAGTGTTAGAAGCAGAGAGTGATTCTCCGGAGACAAGGTCTGGGGCAGGAAGTCTAGCGGAATGGTACAGAGTTATCTGAAAGTCAAATGATGGAGCTGCATTGAGAAGAAAAGTGGGACACAGAGAGAGAATGCAACATGTGGTAGTTCTTAGGCTTTGGCAAGCAGAGATGTTGAGTAACCACCGTAGGGGCGCAAGAAGCTTCCCTAAGGGGAAAAGGATGCAGTGCCGTGGATTGAACATTAGGATTCTCGCCTACTGATTAGTGGTGCAGTTGTTGGAGACTAGAGAGGCTCCAAAAGTGTTCTGCTGGGTGGTGGTGAAGCTAGAGAGAGGCTAATGGAGATAGAGAGCAGAGCGAGCTCAGGAAGGAGGGAAATGTGTATGAAAATGTCATATTTTCTAAGAGACAAGTCCGCAAAGTTTTGCACCTGCTATCCTCTTTATATAATTCTCCCTGCATTATTGTTCAGTAAAAGACAATTTACTTTTCAGTGATGTCTCCCTCATTAAACACTACAACATCTGGTCCTGGCCAGCCAACATCACCAGCGTCAGTGTAGCGCCCCTATAGCTAAAGTCCACCTACCCCGCCAGGACCCTCGTTTTCATATAGTGTGCCAGAGTGTGGAAGACGAGTATCTCTGCCACAGCAAATGCCCCGCACCACTTTACATGTGGTTGCTGGTTACTGTGTATGCCGAGGAAATGGAAAGTACTCCTGTCATAAATGCTGCCGGCTCCATGGGGTGCCGTATGTACAGAGCTATTTCTTGTAATGCATTGAAGGGAGAATACATGTACATACAGTATCGACTGGAGAATGCCATGCATGAAATCAGAGGCATATGAGGGTACGGTAGAAGGCTTAAACACCTCTGGGAAAACATATGACTACTTCATACAACACAGATATATTTTACAGCCAATTGCAATTAGTTTCCGTAAAATGTTTTGCACCGATTTGCTTTTATAGCTTCTTATTTTCCCTGCACATTGACCTTTGATGTGGTCTCAAGTCATACATCAGCTGAGAGGATCTCAGAAAAAGTCAGATAAAAAAGATACAAACTCCTATCAGACCTACGTAGCCTGTTTAAAAATTCTCAGTAAAAGGGGTTGCCCGATCTTAAACTACAAATGTGCAGTCACTCTTTGCGCACACTGCACGCTGTGAGGATTCTTGCTCCGGGAACAGCAGTCATGTGACTGCAACTTTGCGATAGGTATAAATCTGGCCAAATTCCATCTAGATGGGTGCAGCCTAACTCAATGCAAGTGTATTGAGTGAGTCCGGAAACAGTCTAGTTGGAATGTGGCTGGGAGTATGCTTTGCGCATAGTTGCGGTCACTTTCCCGGAGCAAGCACCGGAGGATCCTCACAGTGTGCAGATTGTGAGGTATAACAAGTCTGCAGTCACATAGAGTAATTGAATATGTGTAGTTTAAGACTGGACAACTCCTTTAACTCACATTGTAGTCTGTAGTAGACAGTACAAACAGAAGCTGTGTAATGCAAACAGTGCACATTTTTTAATGAAACCCAACAGCAAAAAATATTTTAAGACCCAATTACATTCATTTAAGTAAGAAAAAACTAAAAATTGTCCCCAGAGGGTGGACAATCCCTTTAAGAAATTCTGATCTAGAATATGTATTTTATATATTTTAGGTCTTGGTCTTGGTTCTTTATTTTTTTTGCAGTGCTTTCTGGAGTCTGAACTTATTTCCCGAGGTAGGTCTCGGGTCTGTAATTAAATAGGGGTCAATTTTTGTTGTCTAACTTCAATGCATGTAATTGGGGCTAAAATAATTTTTACAATTGGGTTTCATTAAAATGTTGAACCGTTTGCCTTCTATAGCTTACACTATCTATTACTATCTGTAGGATGAGTTAACTGAGAATCCGTCAGTCAGCCCGCTATGATGGACCGACGGGGAGTTTGTGACACTTTCATCAGTCTTTTTCTGAGCTTCTCTCAGTTGCTTTATGACCACATTAAAGTTGAATGTGCAGAGAAAAAAGCCTCTAAAAGCAGAATGGTGCAATATTTTTAATGGCACCTGTAGTGTGGCTAATGGTCGCATAATCGATCGGCGGTATGTGCGACGCCCGCCAGGGCCGTGGGGTACTCAGAACCGGGTCGGACGATCTTAAAGGGGTGGTCACAGCAGCAGTGACCCGGTCCGTGGCCCTGGGCGCGCAATAAAAGTTATGAGGGAATGTTTGTAGGGGATTTCACGTGACGCCACCTGTGATGTTTGGCAATGGGTAGCCGACGCTGCTTAAGGGGGCCAATGGTGCCGCAGCTGAGATAGTTCTACTCCCCACAGGTGGAGCAAGGTCCCAGGGCTACGAGTACAGTCTACCAGAGATCGTGAACGTTGGGGTATAGGACTGAGTATGTGGGAAAAGGACTTGAGGACACAAAGACTAAAGTTTCTTATACCTTTAATGGCAGATGCAGTCCGGGGCACTAGTGACAGGTGGTCATGAAGATCCGGGCAGCCTGGAAGCATTTCAGGATCCACCGAGCCAGGTGGATTTGGAGGCCTTCCCCCTGTGCTACTCCCTAGATCCTCAGTGCCGTAAGCTCCCCACAAGTTCCTATTACAGTCTGTCCATGAAATGGAACATTTCCCCACATGCTAGGCAGCTTGAGCCTGTTCCAGGTGTCACTCCCTCATGGTGACTCTGGGTTCTCGCATGCTGCTGTGCCTCAGGGTGTCAGCTGGGGCCAGGAGACCTGCAATCTCCTGTCCTCCAGTTTTAGTTGTTGGGCCTGCAGTTCCCACACAACCATGGACTCTGGGGTCCAGTCATTGGCACTCAGTCCTGGGGTGAGCTCAGTCTCAGCTCCAATCCCCCAGGTTCTCCTCACTCGCCTCTTCCTCCTTCACTGTCTACTCCCCAGACTAACACTCACTCTCTCTCTCTCTCTAACCCCGCCTCCAGGCGAGAATTTATAGGGAAGCTCCCCTAAAACAGGAGCTCCCCCTTCTTGTCTGGAGTCTGGAAAGGTGTTGTATGCTGAAGTTACCTGGCAAGGGGACCCCTCTTTGCTCCCAGGCATGACATCACCCGCCGAGAGGGAGGCAATGCCACTGTGGCAACCGGAATCCTGGGGTGCCACATATGTGTCACAGAGATGGCTTGCCTCTGTGATGTATCCCGAGGTATTTTCTCTAGTGCAAGAAAGCACTAAGAGGTTTGTTTGTTGCACCTGGGCCTGTGTTGCGCGTAGCTGTGAGAGATGGGTGGGTCTGGCTACCCACATACCTCACCTGTGGGTGTGGTTACAGCCTATATAAAGGAGGCTGTTGTTTGGCACATGGTCTGTGTGTTGGTAGGGAGAAGGCCTCCTGTGTGTGTGGCTCAAGACCGAGCCTGAATACTGGACATTACTCCAGCCTGTGTGCCCACAGGCCTGGCGCAGCAGAGCCCTGCTATAAACATTTGTACTTTGTTATGCCTGATCTAAATGCTGTTTAATTTTTTTTTTTGCTTCTGGCTTTTTGAAGCAAGAAACCCACATGAGCTTTTAAAGGAACAAGCCTCCTGTTTTCCTCCCGTCGCACCCAAGTGAGTACAACCCCTACACACCCAAAAGCAAAAAATCATTTTTAGCCCCAAATAAATACATTTAAGGTAAAACATTTTTTTCCCTGAACGTGGACAACGTTTTCAGTACCGATGTGAAAACTGTAAATGTTTGCATGTGATAAGAACTATACAACATACTGCCGTATCTATTCTGCTAAGCACTGCTAGTTACAGAACCAAGGTCATCTACATTTACAAGACTGAAATATAGAGAACAACAAGCAGCTACAGTATGTATGTAACTATGTACGACTGTCACAACCTTTGTGGACAGGGTTATCAGAGGAAACTTTGCTGCAGCGCTAAGTATTAGTTATGAGGGAACATGCTCGGATAACATGTTATCCAACCATGCTCGGGTGCTAACCGAGTGTCTTTGGCATGCTCGTATACCATGTTTGAGTCTCCGTGGCTGCATGTCTTGAGGCTAGCAAACAGGCAATCCATGCATGCACAGCAGTTGCACTGTTTCTAATAGAAGACTAGTTTTCCTCATACATCCAATCATTGTAAGCTGATAATGACCAATGTCATACATTTATGGAGCTTGGTTCTGGGCTTTTAACTTTGTTCATGCTCCTGCAATCTAGCAGGAGCAGGTAGGGTCCCCAGCTGTCAGACATAGCTGAAGACCTGGGGGAGAAGATAGAGGAGGATTATTACCACTTCTGTTTTCTATTTTGCGAGCTACATAGCACTTAATGTACTATGTACTGTACAGAAGCATTGGTATTGCCAGTGGTTCTGTAGGACCTAGTGAGAACATAATCGCTAGTTTTCTGAAATGCAGGGTCCTAACAGAACAGAGGTCAGCTTGGCCAGTGACTTCTATAAGGCTAAGGTCACACAACTGTATTTTCTCTTATCCAAGAATATTGGTCTAATTTTGCTAATCACACTCTGATCAAAGTTTGATCACAGTATGATCCAATTTTTGCAGGATGTGGAGAAGATGGGAAAATTCTCCACCTTCTCCATTCTGACAGTCAGTGAAAACTGTAAACCCCCCTCAAAAATGTTCTGAAGTCTTTAGGTAATATTTATTACAATTGATGTGCTTGCCACTCATCAGTGCAAAGCAGGAGGTCTGATTTGGCTACTGTAAGTCAGAGGCTTCTGACTGGGGGTCTAAGGCTCGTTAAAGGGAACCTGTCACATGAAAATACATTATAAATAGTGTTGAGCGATACCGCCCGATACTTGAAAGTATCGGTATCGGAAAGTATCGGCCGATACCGGCAAAGTATCGGATCCAATCCGATACCGATACCCGATACCAATACAAGTCAATGGGACTCAAGTATCGGACGGTATTCCTGATGGTTCCCAGGGTCTGAAGGAGAGGAAACTCTCCTTCAGGCCCTGGGAACCATATTAATGTGTAAAAGAAAGAATTAAAATAAAAAATATTGCTATACTCACCTCTCCGAGGGAACCGGCAGCGTTGTTTGCTTAAAATTCGCGCTTTTCTTTCCTTACGTGAAGTCCCGGCTTTGTGATTGGTTGCGTCGCAGTCACATGGGCGACGCAACCAATCACAGCAAGCCGTGACGTAATTTCAGGTCCTTAAGGATTTTAAAATTACGTCCCGGCTTTGTGATTGGTTGCGTCGCAGTCACATGGGCGACGCAACCAATCACAGCAAGCCGTGACGTAATTTCAGGCCCTTAAGGATTTTAAAATTACGTCCCGGCTTTGTGATTGGTTGCGTCGCAGTCACATGGGCGACGCAACCAATCACAAGCCGTGACGTCACGGGAGGCTGGACACGCGCGCATTTTAAAATGAGCGCTGGTCCAGCCTCCCGACGCAACCAATCACAAGCCGGGACTTCACGTAAAGGAAAGAAAAGCGCAAATTTTAAACAAAGAACGCTGCCGCTTCCCTCGGTAAGGTGCAGGCTGCGTCGGAGAGGTGAGTATAGCAATATTTTTTATTTTAATTCTCTCTTTTACACATTTTTACATTAATGTTGTTTCGATACCGATACCCGATACCACAAAAGTATCGGATCTCGGTATCGGAATTCCGATACCCGCAAGTATCGGCCGATACCCGATACTTGCGGTATCGGAATGCTCAACACTAATTATAAACCTACAGATATAGGTTAATCTGCAGGTTAATAGCATTCGGAACCCACCTGCCCCAGTACTTAGACCCCCACTGCCGGTAGGAAATGAACTTTATTCCTCCCGGCAGCATTTGGGTTCCAGTCACAGGGGTAACAGTCATTCAATATTGACCCTTGTTAAAGGGTCAATCAATATTGACTTTTAGGATTGCTATCCCCAATAGGTGGCACTAGAGTTCCTGTCCTCTTCCTCTCTGAAGAGGCAATTTGACTATGTACTGTATCTACTGTGTTATCAGCTGCCAATAGGGCTGTTTGCTATAGAGAATATTGCAAGATTACTGTTTTCTTTTCATTATAAAGATTGTAATACAAAAAAAAGCCAAATAAAAAAATGCAACACAAAAACCTGTTTTAAGGTTTTTAGTTGTTTTCTGATGATAGCTTCCTGTTAAGGGGCAGCAGAAAAATGAAGAGGTTGGGATGAGGCTTTTCATAAGAGCAGGTAAGAAGAGTTTGTTGTGTTTCAGCTCATGGTAAGGGAGTGATTTGGAACAGGGTAATGGAAAATGTGTACATTATATAGGTTGGGAGAGAGCAGTCGGTGAGGGAGAGAGGGAGTATGCGCTCAGTCTTTGAAGATAGAGCTTACTTTGATGGAGAGGAAGCATAAGACCTGTCTGCTATGGAACATGAGCATTGGGAGGCTGACACGTTACTGTTAGTGATGAGCGAGTGTACTCATTGCTTGGGTTTTCCAAAGCATGCTCGGGTGACCTCCGAGTATTTGTTATTGCTCGGACATATAGTTTTCATCGCCTCAGTTGCATGATTTACGGCTTCCAGATACGCTGAATACATGTGGGAATTCCCTAACAAACAGGCATTCCTCACATGTATTCAGCGTATCTGGAAGCAGTAAATCATGCAACTGAGGCGATAAAAACTATATCTCCGAGCAATAACAAATACTCGGAGGTCACCCAAGCGTGCTTGGGAAAACTGTTGTGAATTCTGTTCTCGAGCTCCCTCCTGTGGTTATGAATGGTACTTCGGTGAGTTCTGTTCATGGACTCCCTCTGGTGGCTGTGAGTGGAGCTGCTGGTTCTGAGGTTCCTTCTCCAGCTGATCTCGTTTAGGCCTTGGCTGGCTGCTCTATTTAACTCCACTCAGATCGTTACTTGATGCCAGCTGTCAATGTCCTAGTACTGGTTCAGTTCTCTTGGATCTTTCAGATGACCTGTCTACTTCAGCAAAAGCTAAGTCCCTGCTAGCTTATTTGTTACCACTGTGTTTTTGTCCAGCTTACTATTATGTTTTTATCTTGTTAGCTGGAAGCTCTGGGATGCAGAGTGGCACCACCACGCCGTGAGTCGGTGCGGTGGTTTCTTTTGCACACTCTGTGTGGTTTTTTGTTAGTTTTTTATGCTGACCGCAAAGATACCTTTTCTATCCTCAGTCTGTTTAGTTAAGTCTGGCCTCCTATGCTGAAACCTATTTCATTCCTGTGTTTGTGACTTCCATCTTAACTCACAGTCAATATATGTGGGGCTGCCTATTTCTTTGGGGAATTTCTCTGAGGCAAGGTAGGCTGTATTTTCTATCTTTAGGGGTAGCTAGCTCTTAGGCTGTGAAGAGGCGTCTAGGCAGAGTCAGGAACGCTCCACGGCTATTTCTAGTTGTTGTGATAGGATTAGGGTTTGCGGTCAGCAGAGCTCCCACTTCCCAGAGCTCGTCCTGTATTGCTAGTTTGCTCATCTGGTCATTTCTAGTGCTCCTAACCACCAGCTCAACATAACAGAAAACCCAACACTAGTATACTCGCTCATCACTAGTTACTGTTTATTCTAAGGGGTTATTCACAAGGCAGTATTTTTGCTGACCAATGGTCTGCAAAAATAGGAGGTGTGTCTCTGATCCAATTTTTACGTCAAACTAGCCCATGCACTTGAATCAGTCAACTAAAAAACAAATTGAAAACCACACAGTTGCTCCTTGTTGCACATGTGCAAGGCTGCCACCAGGAATTTCAAGGCAAAATTTACAGGCCCCCTTCAGACTCTGCCCAGGCTCCACCCCAGCTCCACCCCCACCCCTCGAACGCAACACGTCCTCACAAATCACACAGTTCCCATCTAACACCAGATCACATACAAAGACATCAGACTCTGTTTTGGTCAAAAGATTTTTTAAGCTGCCACCATGACAAGGTTGACTCATTTGGCAGGGCCCTACACTAGCCTAACCTATTAACCTCTTTTCGATATCGGGTGTACATTTACGCTGATGTCGGACTCCCTCCCTTTGATGTGGGCTCCGGCAGTAATCCCACATCTTTGATGGGACATGTTAGCTGTTTTGAACAGCTGACTTGTGCCCACAGTAGCCGCAGGTTGAATTGCGATCCACCCTCGGCTATTAACCAGTTAAATGCCGCTGTCAAACTCTGATGGTGGCATTTAACAAGTGTTTCCGGTAATCACGTCAGAAATATGCACATCGGTGACCCCCGTCACGTGATCTCGGGTCACCAGTGTGTTGGTAGGAAAACCGGAGGTCTCCTGGAGACCTCTATGGTTGTTAGTTCCAGCTTGTTGTGATCGCCACCCAGTGGTTGGCGCTCATAGCAAGTCAGCAATTCTAGTATGTAGAGGCGATCTGATCATCGCATCTATGTAGCAGGGCCGATCGGGTTGTTGCCGCTTCTAGTCTCCCATGGAGACTATTGAAGCATGCCAAAAGTGAAAAAAAGTTTTTAAAAATATTAAAAAAATATAAAAGTTCAAATGACCCCCCTTTTCTCCCCATTCAAAATAAAACAATAAAAAAATCAAACATACACATATTTGGTATCGCCGCATTCAGAATTGCCCTGTTTATCTTTAAAACTGTATGTCTGTGTGCCTCAAGAATTTACTATTTGCTTATTTGATTGCTTGCTGACACTACTTAACTTGCTGCTGTGTATGCTTCAGTTGGTCGATAAAAATAATTTTTTGAGAGGGATCGTATGCTGGTGGTGGCGAATGTCTTAGATGGTCTGTTACTTAGCACAAAAGAGGACTACTCATGCATTTTGGAATTACATTAAAATTAAAGTAAATTTTGATTTCTCCTAACTGCAGATATGGATGTATTTGTAATAGAGGACCCATTTCAGTAAGCGGATGCGGTGGTGGGATGTGGAAGTTATATTAAATAGCCCTTTACTGTATTTAACAGAGACCATTGGAGTCCCTTTTGTAAATATGGCTTTGTCTCCAGTTAATACAAAATAACATTTTCTGAGAAGGAAATTGAAATTCTACATAGTGTCACTCCGATGTCACTGCATTTTTGTCTGTAGATGACTAAGTGCAGTTTACAGACTATGTGGGTTCTGACTCCTTTACACACAGAAGTACAATCATGCATTGCATTTACTGCTTTGCATACAGCACAAGGTGTACATATATAACAAATGATTAAGGCTGCCGTCACACTATCAGTATTTGGTCAGTATTTTACATCAATAGTTGTAAGCCAAAACCAGGAGTGGAACAAATAGAGGAAAAGTATAATAGAAACATATGCTCCACTTCTGCATTTATCACCCACTCCTGGTTTTGGCTTACAAATACTGATGTAAAATACTGACCGCATACTGATAGTGTGACGGCAGCCTAATAGTTGTGGCATATATACATTTACTACAACCACTAGGTGGCAACATTCACTTAATTACTTTGTGTGTTTTCTATATGTTGGTTATACTATTTGAAAAAAGGATAAAATCACAATATAATGTCCTTTATCGGTCTAATTTATTACACAAACATGAGTAATTTACCATCAAATATACTGTACATATATGTCTTACTTTGATGTACTGTTCATAATATTATTTTCCATATGAATTAATGGCATTAATATTTTGATTTCTACCAGTGTTTTTAGCCAACATCCTATGGTGAATGATGATCTTCCAAACCGTATTATTGCTGGCACAGTACTCGTGAAATCCAATGTGGCAAAATTTACTGAGACAAGCGCTATTTTTGATGATGAAACTGTGGAAAAAGATATTGATGCTGTTATATTTGCCACGGGTTATTCCTTCAGTTTTCCTTTTTGCGAGGAGCTTAAAGTCCAACACAACAAGGTCTCTTTATATAAATATACCTTCCTACCGGAGCTCGAGAAGCAAACGCTGGCCGTCATTGGTTTGGCACAACCACTTGGGGCCATTATGCCCATTTCAGAACTTCAATGCCGACTTGCCACAAGAATCTTTGCGGGTAAGTGAACTATGAGTTCAGTCAGTACAGAGAAATCTAGAGAACTATTCCCAGGATAGAGGATAATTGCATCATAGGGGATCTGAACATTGGCACATGTGAATTAAACTCATGTAACTTCACTCTATTCAAATGTAGTGATGTCAAACATGAACACAACCACTCTGTTCATAGTCCATATGGCACCGAAGAAATCGCAGTACAGCACTCGGCTATCTCAGCAGTTTAAATGTGACCTGTCAGGTCGGATAATACTACTATTAACTGCAGATTAAGGGTTAATCTGCGGATCAATAAAATTATGAAGGTGCCAGGCCAGAGTATTGAAAGAGTGGTACCTGGGAGAAAATGAACTTTATTGATCATGGGAGCCTCCGGCTTTGTCATACAGGTGTGGCGGCGTGGCTACAGAGTATCCCTCACTCCCTCTCTCGTTCTCTCTCACTTTCTCCCTCTCTCTCCATCACTTTCTGTCCCTCACCTTCTTTGACTCTTCCTCTCCCTCTCTTTCTCTCTCTCCCTCTCTTTCTCTCCATCTCTCTCCCTCTGCCCCTCTCCTTCTCCCTCTCTCTCCCTCTCTTTCTCTCCATCTCTCTCCCTCTCCCTCTTCCTCTCTCTCCGTCTCTTTCTCTCTCCCCCTCTCTCCTTCTCCTTTCTCTCCCCCTCTCTCCCTCTTCCACCCTCTCATTCCTCTCGTTCTCGTTCTCTCACTTTCTCCCTCTCTCTCCATCACTTTCTGTCCCTCACCTTCTTTGCCTCTTCCTCTCCCTCTCTTTCTCTCTCTCTTTCTCTCCCTCTCTTTCTCTCATCTCTCTCCCTCTGCCCCTCTCCCTCTCTCCTTCTCCCTCTCTCTCCCTCTCTTTCTCTCCATCTCTCTCCCTCTTCCTCTCTCTCCGTCTCTTTCTCTCTCTCCCCCTCTCTCCTTTCTCTTTCTCTCCCTCTCTCTCCCTCTTCCACCCTCTCCTTCCTCTCGTTCTCGTTCTCCCTCACTCTCTCCTTCCTCTTTCTCTCCCTCTTTCTCTCCCTCTTCCTCTCCCTTGTCTTCTTCCCTCTCTCTCCTCTCCCTCTCTCCTTCTCCATCTCTCTTTCTCTTGCTCTTCCTCTCCCTCTTTCTTCCTCTCCCTCACCCTCTCTCTCCCTTTCTCACTCTCCTTTACTTGTTTCTCTCCATCTTCCTCTCCCTCTCTCTCCTTCTCCATCTCTCTTTCTCTGGCTCACCCTCACCCTCTCTCTCTCCCTTTCCCTCTCTCGTTTTCCCTCTTTCGCTCCGTCGTCCTCTCTCTCTCTCCCAGTTCCTTACTGGAGTGACCTTCCTGGTGAAGGGCCACTGCAGTTGTAAGATGCACCTATTTCGTTATGAGGCCTGTGCTGGAGTAAGAGGCTCCTTATTCATATGTCTCTTAATGAATTTAGGGCGTCTTACTCAAGCAGTTCTTTCTTTAAGACTGACATGCAAAACGACAAACAACCATTGTTACTGACTTGTACTTTGTGTATCATATATAGTGTTATCTTAACAAAAATCTACAGTACCTCGACATTTCTCACAATCCTGTGTTAGTAGTTAAGTTTTTACTTCTAATAAACACCATAAAATCTGACTGATCTGGCATGATGATCAGATAATTTGTGTGCCTTTTTTGTTTAGAAATAAAAATCTGAGACACTGGCAGGCTTACTAAGGTCTTGTTAGTGGATGGACGCCTCTATCTTTGCCAAGGAGCAAAAGATAGAAGTGGAATAAAGGAATAAAAATGTTCCTAATAGTTGACAAAGGTGTGAAGGAGGCCTAGTTTTCAACATTATTATCGTGCAGGATTGCTGAAAGTCATTAGAAAAGGGTGGAGAAAACCAAATCTTAGAAAATTATTGTTGGTAAAATCGATTCAGAGAGATATGTTCAATAGAATATGTTCATCACAAGTTAGGATCTCTCCGCAGTCTGTACAAGGAGGATACTTTGGTTAAGAAAAAAAAATCATTTAAGGACAGAGATTGTAAAGAAGCGACCTTCACACAGATCACAAATCATTCATTTGATTCAAGTGGGGATTTAAACTATGGAACGATTACTGTATTTTTTCGGACTATAAGACACACCGGACCATAAGACGCACCTAGGTTTAGAGGAGGAAATTAGGAAAAAATAATTGAAGCAAAAAAATGGTCAATTCTGTACTTAATATTCCCTATCCTGGTATATATGTTCCCCTCATCCCCATTCTGATACACATGGCCCCCTCATCCTTATCCTGGTATGCATGGCCCCCTCATCCCTATCCTGGTGTGCATGGCCACATCATTACCCTGGTATGATTGGCCCCATCACGATCCTGATTCGATTGTTTCCATCCTTATTCTGGTATAATTGTCCCCATCCCGGTCCTGGTTTGATTGGTCCCATCCTTTTTCTGGTATAAATGGCCCCATCATGTTCCTGGTATGATTGGTCCCATTCTTTTTCTTTTATAAGTGGCCCCATCCCGTTCCTGGTATGATTAGCCCCATCTTTTTTCTTTTATAAGTGGTCCCATCCCGTTCCTGGTATGATGGGTCCCATCTTTTTCTTTTATAATTGGCCCCATCCTGTTCCTGGAATGTTGGTCCTATCCTTTTACTTTTATAATTGGCCCCATTCCATTCCTGGTATGAACAGCCCCATCAGGAAAGATTAAAAAAAACAAACCATTACACTCACCTACACGGCGTGGAATGCAGTGCATATTCATTTCTCTTTAGCAGCGGGCACAGGAGTTAGCTGGGGCCGCCGGCTCCAGCCTCCTGTGACCCGATGCTCCGCTGAAACCGCTCCCCCATGTCCCCACCACAGCCAGAGCCCATACATCTGGACTATAAGACCCCCCCCTCATTTACCTCCACATTTTGGGAGGAAAAAGGTGCGTCTTATAGTCCGAAAAATACGGTAACAAAGGAAAATGGAAGCAAGAGGTTGCTTAGCATACATGATGCTTATGAACTGCACATGGCCTCCAACAAGTCTTTGTAAACTGATGCTGAGTTAGGAGAGGTGCCTGGGGATTTCTTTCTTAGGGAGATTCATCAGAAGACAACATTAGACTGTAAATTGTGTAAATACATACTATATTAACCTCATGGACATTGCATAAAAAATCCTACTGATTTGGTATTTCCCTTAAAAAAACACAAACTTTTCACCAACAAGGTCAAAGGGGACTGTGCTTTCACCAAGGGCATGATTCATCATTTGTGATATGTTAAAATCACTTATCTTTTTTTGTCTTGTGGTAGTCACTGTCATTTTTTGCGCTAAATTCTTCAAAATGCCATACATGTTTCATGAGTACGCCGCAAACTAAAAAACGCTCTTCATATTTTGTCTTTACCTGTTTTTGTTGCGACTTTTCAGCACTAAAAGTTGGAAATCCTTTAAAATGTGAAAAAAAGTGCCAGTTTGAAAACTCCTCCAGAAACTTTAATCAAGGGGTAGAGGGGGATAAAGGAGTAAGATGCCTCCCCCCCAAAAATGCGACATTTGGTAAAAGTCACATTTCATGAATCTGTCTACAACATCTGGATAAGCAAAGTTAATAAGGGAAAATAAAAAAAAAGACTTTAATAAGAAAGCCAACTTATAAATAAGGCGCAAATACAAAAGCCACTCCAAAGTTGCAAATAATTTCAGAAAACTGGAGAAACAGCGATGATGAATCGAGGCCAAGTGTCTATGCGAGGAGATAATCAGATTTATCTTCAGGGTTCCTAGTTCAGAGCTTACCCTTTTGGACATTGGCTTTGACCAACTGCACTGTGCCACTATCCAATTTCAGAAAAAAGTTCCAATTCAATATCCTATAAAATGTCACCTCAACATACGTAGTTTTTGTGCCTAGATTTACCTTCTGTCTGTACATTAGTCTCATCATTCCAGAATGCTGAATGGCGTCAGGGCTCTGTTACTTCAAGCCCCTTGGTTCCTAAGCAGAGATGCCACACTTCCCTTTGCCCAGTGATTATTGTACATGTGTCCCATTTTAATTAAGGGGCTATTTTTTGTCATCCAACATGCAGTTGCATCTTTTCACCCCCATTTTGAACGGTGGGTGAGAGAGTTAAGGTACCTTCACAGTTAGCGACGCTGCAGCGATAAAGACAACGATGCCGATCGCTGCAGTGTCATGAATCCCCAATGGCTAGGGATAGCACAGGACAAGCAAAGTATAACAAATATTGGACGAGCTCTAGGGTGATGGAACCTGGGCTGACCGCTGCCCTACGCCTGACAAATGCAACTAGAGATAGCCAGGGAGCGTTCGTACGTTGGTTCTAGACGCCACGCACCAGCCTAAGAGCTAACTAGTACTGCAGAGAAAACAAGACCTCACTTGCCTCCAGAGGAATTAACCCCAAAGGTATAGTTGCCCCCCACATGTATTGACGGTGAAATGAGAGAAAGGCACACACATAGAGATGATGTATATAGCTTTAGCAAATAGAGGCCCGCTGAAAACTAGAAAGCAGAATGATACAAAAGGGGACTGAGCGGTCAGCAAAAAACCCTAATCAAAAAAACCATCCTGAGATTACAAGAACCCATGTGCCAACTCATGGCACATGGGGAGAACCTCAGTCCACTAGAGCAACCAGCTAGCATAGAGACATTCTAAGCAAGCTGGACCAAAAACCAAACAACTGAAAATCAGCATTTAGCTTATCCTGAAAGATCTGGGAGCAGGTAGGCAGGAACCAAACAGAGCACATCTGAACACATTGATAGCCGGCAAGGGAAATGACAGAAAGGCCAGGTAAAATAGGAAACACCCAGCCTCTGATGGACAGGTGGAAACCAAAGGCCGCAACCCACCAAAGTCACCCAGTACCAGCAGTAACCACCAGAGGGAGCCCACCAACAGAATCCACAACAGTACCCCCCCCTTGAGGAGGGGTCACCGAACCCTCACGAGAACCCCCAGGGCGATCAGGGTGAGCTCTATGGAAGGCGCGGACCAAATCAGTCGCGTGAACATCGGAGGCGACCACCCAGGAATTATCCTCCTGACCATAACCCTTCCACTTAACCAAATACTGGAGTTTGCGTCTGGAAACACGAGAATCCAAGATCTTTTCAACAACATACTCCAATTCTCCCTCCACCAGCACCGGAGCAGGAGGCTCGACCGAAGGAACAACGGGCACCTCATACCTCCGCAACAATGACCGATGGAACACATTATGAATAGCAAACGATGCTGGGAGATCCAAACGAAAAGATACAGGGTTAAGAATCTTCGAGATCCTATAAGGACCGATGAACCGAGGCTTGAACTTAGGAGAAGAGACCTTCATAGGGACAAAACGAGAAGACAACCACACCAAGTCCCCAACAAGAAGTCGGGGACCCACGCGGCGACGGCGATTAGCAAACTGCTGAGTCTTCTCCTGAGATAACTTCAAATTGTCCACCACCTGATTCCAAATCTGATGTAGCCTGTCCACCACCACGTCCACTCCAGGACAATCCGAAGATTCCCCCTGACCAGAGGAAAAACGAGGATGAAACCCCGAATTACAAAAAAAAGGAGAGACCAACGTGGCAGAACTAGCCCGATTATTAAGAGCAAATTCGGCCAGTGGCAAAAAAGCAACCCAGTCATCCTGATCAGCAGAAACAAAACACCTCAAATAAGTTTCCAAGGTCTGATTAGTTCGCTCCGTCTGGCCATTCGTCTGAGGATGGAATGCAGACGAGAAAGACAAATCAATGCCCATCTTGGCACAAAACGTCCGCCAAAATCTAGACACAAACTGGGATCCCCTGTCAGAAACGATATTCTCCGGAATCCCATGCAAACGAACCACGTTCTGAAAAAACAAAGGAACTAACTCAGAGGAGGAGGGTAACTTAGGCAAGGGCACCAGATGAACCATCTTAGAAAAGCGGTCACACACAACCCAGATAACGGACATTTTCTGTGAAACCGGGAGATCAGAAATAAAATCCATGGAAATGTGCATCCAAGGCCTCTTCGGGATGGGCAAAGATAACAACAACCCACTAGCCCGTGAACAGCAGGCTTAGCTCGAGCACACACTTCACAAGACTGCACAAAGGTACGCACATCCCTAGACAAGGAAGGCCACCAAAAAGACCTGGCCACCAAATCTCTTGTACCAAATATTCCAGGATGACCAGCCAACACAGAAGAATGGACCTCGGAGATGACTCTACTGGTCCAATCATCCGGAACAAACAGTCTTTCTGGTGGACATCGATCCGGTTTATCCACCTGAAACTCCTGCAATGCGCGTCGCAAGTCTGGGGATACGGCGGACAATATTACCCCATCCCTAAGGATACCAGCAGGCCCAGTGTCTCCAGGAGAATCAGGCACAAAACTCCTGGAAAGAGCATATGCCTTCACATTCTTTGAACCTGGCAGGTATGAAACCACGAAATTGAAACGAGAAAAAAATAATGACCAACGAGCCTGTCTAGGATTCAAACGCCTGGCAGACTCAAGGTAAATGAGATTCTTGTGATCAGTCAAGACCACCACGCGATGTTTAGCACCCTCAAGCCAATGACGCCACTCCTCAAATGCCCACTTCATGGCCAAAAGCTCCCGATTACCCACATCATAATTGCGCTCGGCGGGCGAGAATTTTCTAGAGAAGAAAGCACATGGCTTCGTCACCGAGCCATTAGAACTTCTCTGTGACAAAACCGCCCCCGCTCCAATCTCGGAAGCATCAACCTCCACCTGAAAAGGAAGTGAAACATCTGGTTGACACAACACAGGAGCAGAAGAAAACCAGCGCTTAAGTTCCCGAAAGGCCTCCACGGCCGCAGGAGACCAATCAGCAACATCAGCACCCTTTTTAGTCAAATCAGTCAAAGGTTTAACAATACTGGAAAAATTAGCAATGAACCGACGATAAAAATTAGCAAACCCCAAGAACTTCTGAAGGCTCTTAACAGATGTAGGTTGTGTCCAGTCACAAATAGCCTGAACCTTAACGGGATCCATCTCAATAGTAGAAGGAGAAAAAATGTACCCCAAAAAATAAATCTTCTGGACTCCGAAGAGACACTTTGAGCCCTTCACAAACAGAGAATTGGCCCGCAAAACCTGAAACACCTTCCTGACCTGTAGAACATGAGACTCCCAGTCATCAGAAAACACCAAAATATCATCCAAATACACAATCATAAACTTATCCAGATATTCACGGAAAATATTGTGCATAAAGGACTGAAAGACTGACGGAGCATTGGAGAGTCCAAAAGGCATTACCAAATACTCAAAATGGCCCTCAGGCGTATTAAATGCGGTTTTCCACTCATCACCCTGTTTTATCCGCACCAGATTATACGCACCACGAAGATCTATTTTAGTGAACCACCTAGCCCCCTTAATGCGAGCAAACAAATCAGTAAATAATGGCAATGGATACTGGTATTTGACTGTAATCTTATTCAGAAGGCGATAATCTATACAAGGCCTCAGGGAACCATCTTTTTTTGCCACGAAAAAAAAACCTGCTCCCAGAGGGGACGAAGATGGACGAATATGTCCCTTTTGCAAGGACTCCTTAATATAATTCCGCATAGCAGTATGCTCTGGCAGTGACAGATTAAATAAACGACCCTTAGGGAACTTACTGCCAGGAATCAATTCTATAGCACAGTCACACTCTCTATGAGGAGGGAGCGAATTGAGCTTAGGCTCCTCAAAAACATCCTGTTGTGAAATTGGATTTTGGGCTCCCCCGGTGGCCACTGGTGGAATTGAACTGGTGTGCATCATCCTCTCTGTTCACCTGTTTCCATCAGGATGTGGGAGTCGCTATTTAGCCTTGCTCCTCTGTCACTTCCATGCCGGTCAACATTGTAATCAGAAGCCTTTCTGTGCATGTTCCTGCTGCTAGACAACTCCCAGCTAAGTTGGACTTAGTCCTTGTTTGTTTTTGCATTTTGTTCCAGTTCACAGCTGTAGTTTCGTTTCTGTGTCTGGAAAGCTCTTGTGATCTGAAATTGCCACTCTGATGTTATGAGTTAATACTAGAGTCTTAAAGTAATTTCAGGATGGTATTTTGATAGGGTTTTCAGCTGACCATGAAAGTGCCCTTTCTGTCTTCCTGCTATCTAGTAAGCGGACCTCAATTTTGCTAAACCTATTTTCATACTACGTTTGTCATTTCATCTAAAATCACCGCCAATATTTGTGGGGGCCTCTGTCTGCCTTTCGGGGAAATTTCTCTAGAGGTGAGCCAGGACTATATTTTCCTCTGCCAGGATTAGTTAGTCCTCCGGCCGGCGCTGGGCGTCTAGGGATAAAACGCAGGCTACGCTACCCGGCTACTGTTAGTTGTGCGGCAGGTTTAGTTCATGGTCAGTTTAGTTTCCATCCTTCCAAGAGCTAGTTCGTATGTTTGCTGGGCTATGTTCTCTTGCCATTGAGAACCATAACAGTTTGACCGGCCTCAAAAGGGTTAAATTAATTGACAGAGAAAGGAGAGAAAAGAGAAGTCTGCTGAAGATTTTTTTTTTTTTTTTTCTCAGTTCTGAGTGTGCTTGTAATTGAATCTCTTGCAAGTCTGCCTATATTGCAGCCTTTCTCTCTCTCTCTCCTTCTAATCCTGGAATGGCTCTGTGTTCACCTGTTTAAAATGGATATTCAGAGTTTAGCTGCAGGTTTGAATAATCTCACCACGAAAGTTCAAAACTTACAAGATTTTGTTGTTCATGTTCCTATATCTGAACCTAGAATTCCTTTGCCTGAATTTTTCTCGGGGAATAGATCTTGCTTTCAAAATTTCAAAAATAATTGCAAGTTGTTTTTGTCCCTGAAATCTCGCTCTGCTGGAGATCCTGCTCAGCAGGTCAGGATTGTGATTTCTTTGCTCCGGGGCGACCCTCAGGATTGGGCTTTTGCATTGGCTCCAGGGGATCCTGCGTTGCTCAATGTGGATGCGTTTTTTCTGGCCTTGGGGTTGCTTTATGAGGAACCTCAGTTAGAACTTCAGGCGGAAAAGGCCTTGATGTCCCTATCTCAGGGGCAAGACGAAGCTGAAATATACTGCCAGAAATTCCGTAAATGGGCTGTGCTTACTCAGTGGAATGAGTGCGCCCTGGCGGCGAATTTCAGAGAGGGTCTCTCTGATGCCATTAAGGATGTTATGGTGGGGTTCCCTGTGCCTGCGGGTCTGAATGAGTCCATGACAATGGCTATCCAGATCGATAGGCGTCTGCGGGAGCGCAAACCTGTGCACCATTTGGCGGTGTCTACTGAGAAGACGCCAGAGAATATGCAATGTGATAGAATTCTGTCCAGAAGTGAACGGCAGAATTTTAGACGAAAAAATGGGTTGTGCTTCTATTGCGGTGATTCAACTCATGTTATATCAGCATGCTCTAAGCGTACTAAGAAGCTTGATAAGTCTGTTTCAATTGGCACTTTACAGTCTAAGTTTATTCTATCTGTGACCCTGATTTGTTCTTTATCATCTATTACCGCGGATGCCTATGTCGACTCTGGCGCCGCTTTGAGTCTTATGGATTGGTCCTTTGCCAAACGCTGTGGGTATGATTTGGAGCCTCTTGAAACTCCTATACCCCTGAAGGGGATTGACTCCACCCCATTGGCTAGCAATAAACCACAATACTGGACACAAGTAACTATGCGGATTAATCCGGATCACCAGGAGATTATTCGCTTTCTTGTGCTGTATAACCTACATGATGTGTTGGTGCTTGGATTGCCATGGCTGCAATCTCATAACCCAGTCCTTGACTGGAAAGCTATGTCTGTGTTAAGCTGGGGATGTAAGGGGACGCATGGGGACGTACCTGTGGTTTCCATTTTATCATCTATTCCCTCTGAGATTCCTGAATTCTTGACTGAATATCGTGACGTTTTTGAAGAACCTAAGCTTGGTTCATTACCTCCGCACCGGGAGTGCGATTGTGCCATAGATTTGATTCCGGGTAGTAAATACCCTAAGGGTCGTTTATTTAATCTGTCTGTGCCTGAACATGCTGCTATGCAAGAATATATAAAGGAGTCCTTGGAAAAGGGACATATTCGTCCTTCGTCATCTCCCTTAGGAGCCGGTTTTTTCTTTGTGGCTAAGAAAGATGGCTCTTTGAGGCCGTGCATTGATTATCGGCTTTTGAATAAAATCACGGTTAAATATCAATATCCGTTGCCACTGCTGACTGATTTGTTTGCTCGCATAAAGGGGGCCAAGTGGTTCTCTAAGATAGATCTTCGTGGGGCGTATAATTTGGTGCGAATTAAGCAGGGGGATGAGTGGAAAACCGCATTTAATACGCCCGAGGGCCACTTTGAGTATTTGGTGATGCCTTTTGGTCTTTCAAATGCCCCTTCAGTCTTTCAGTCCTTTATGCATGACATTTTCCGTGATTATTTGGATAAATTTATGATTGTGTATCTGGATGATATTTTGATTTTTTCGGATGACTGGGACTCTCATGTCCAGCAGGTCAGGAGGGTTTTTCAGGTTTTGCGGTCTAATTCCTTGTGTGTGAAGGGTTCTAAGTGCGTTTTTGGGGTTCAAAAGATTTCCTTTTTGGGATATATTTTTTCCCCCTCTTCCATCGAGATGGATCCTGTCAAGGTTCAGGCTATTTGTGATTGGACGCAACCCTCTTCTCTTAAGAGTCTTCAGAAATTTTTGGGCTTTGCTAACTTTTATCGTCGATTTATTGCTGGTTTTTCTGATGTTGTTAAACCATTGACTGATTTGACTAAGAAGGGTGCTGATGTTGCTGATTGGTCCCCTGCTGCTGTGGAGGCCTTTCGGGAGCTTAAGCGCCGCTTTTCTTCCGCCCCTGTGCTGCGTCAGCCTGATGTTGCTCTTCCTTTTCAGGTTGAGGTCGACGCTTCTGAAATCGGAGCTGGGGCGGTTTTGTCGCAGAGAAGTTCCGATTGCTCCGTGATGAGACCTTGTGCTTTTTTCTCGCGTAAATTTTCGCCCGCCGAGCGGAATTATGATGTTGGGAATCGGGAGCTTTTGGCCATGAAGTGGGCTTTTGAGGAGTGGCGTCATTGGCTTGAGGGGGCTAGACATCAGGTGGTGGTATTGACTGACCACAAAAATCTAATTTATCTTGAGTCCGCCAGATGCCTGAATCCTAGACAGGCGCGCTGGTCGTTGTTTTTCTCTCGGTTTAATTTTGTGGTGTCCTACCTGCCGGGTTCTAAGAATGTTAAGGCGGATGCCCTTTCTAGGAGTTTTGAGCCTGACTCCCCTGGTAATTCTGAACCTACAGGTATCCTTAAGGATGGAGTGATATTGTCTGCCGTTTCTCCAGACCTGCGGCGGGCCTTGCAGGAGTTTCAGGCGGATAGACCTGATCGTTGCCCACCTGGTAGACTGTTTGTTCCTGATGATTGGACCAGTAAAGTCATTTCTGAGGTTCATTCTTCTGCGTTGGCAGGTCATCCTGGAATCTTTGGTACCAGGGATTTGGTGGCAAGGTCCTTCTGGTGGCCTTCCCTGTCTCGAGATGTGCGAGGCTTCGTGCAGTCTTGTGACGTTTGTGCTCGGGCCAAGCCTTGTTGTTCTCGGGCTAGTGGATTGTTGTTGCCCTTGCCTATCCCGAAGAGGCCCTGGACGCACATCTCGATGGATTTTATTTCGGATCTTCCTGTTTCTCAGAAGATGTCTGTCATCTGGGTGGTGTGTGATCGTTTCTCTAAGATGGTCCATTTGGTTCCCCTGCCTAAGTTGCCTTCTTCTTCCGAGTTGGTTCCTCTGTTTTTTCAAAATGTGGTCCGATTGCATGGTATTCCGGAGAATATCGTTTCTGACAGAGGTACCCAATTCGTGTCTAGATTTTGGCGAGCATTCTGTGCTAGGATGGGCATAGATTTGTCTTTCTCGTCTGCTTTCCATCCTCAGACTAATGGCCAGACCGAGCGGACGAATCAGACCTTGGAGACATATTTGAGGTGTTTTGTGTCTGCAGATCAGGATGATTGGGTTGCTTTTTTGCCTTTAGCGGAGTTTGCCCTCAATAATCGGGCCAGTTCTGCCACCTTGGTGTCTCCCTTTTTCTGTAATTCGGGGTTTCATCCTCGATTTTCTTCTGGTCAGGTGGAATCTTCGGATTGTCCTGGAGTGGATGCTGTGGTGGAGAGGTTGCATCAGATTTGGGGGCAGGTAGTGGACAATTTGAAGTTGTCCCAGGAGAAGACTCAGCTTTTTGCCAACCGCCGGCGTCGGGTTGGTCCTCGGCTTTGTGTTGGGGACTTGGTGTGGTTGTCTTCTCGTTTTGTCCCTATGAGGGTTTCTTCTCCCAAGTTTAAGCCTCGGTTCATCGGCCCGTACAAGATATTGGAGATTCTTAACCCTGTGTCCTTCCGTTTGGACCTCCCTGCATCTTTTTCTATTCATAATGTTTTTCATCGGTCATTATTGCGCAGGTATGAGGTACCGGTTGTGCCTTCCGTTGAGCCTCCTGCTCCGGTGTTGGTTGAGGGCGAGTTGGAGTACGTTGTGGAAAAAATCTTGGACTCCCGTGTTTCCAGACGGAAACTCCAGTATCTGGTCAAATGGAAGGGATACGGTCAGGAGGATAATTCTTGGGTGACTGCCTCTTATGTTCATGCCTCCGATTTGGTCCGTGCCTTTCATAGGGCTCATCCTGATCGCCCTGGTGGTTCTGGTGAGGGTTCGGTGCCCCCTCCTTGAGGGGGGGGTACTGTTGTGAAATTGGATTTTGGGCTCCCCCGGTGGCCACTGGTGGAATTGAACTGGTGTGCATCATCCTCTCTGTTCACCTGTTTCCATCAGGATGTGGGAGTCGCTATTTAGCCTTGCTCCTCTGTCACTTCCATGCCGGTCAACATTGTAATCAGAAGCCTTTCTGTGCATGTTCCTGCTGCTAGACAACTCCCAGCTAAGTTGGACTTAGTCCTTGTTTGTTTTTGCATTTTGTTCCAGTTCACAGCTGTAGTTTCGTTTCTGTGTCTGGAAAGCTCTTGTGATCTGAAATTGCCACTCTGATGTTATGAGTTAATACTAGAGTCTTAAAGTAATTTCAGGATGGTATTTTGATAGGGTTTTCAGCTGACCATGAAAGTGCCCTTTCTGTCTTCCTGCTATCTAGTAAGCGGACCTCAATTTTGCTAAACCTATTTTCATACTACGTTTGTCATTTCATCTAAAATCACCGCCAATATTTGTGGGGGCCTCTGTCTGCCTTTCGGGGAAATTTCTCTAGAGGTGAGCCAGGACTATATTTTCCTCTGCCAGGATTAGTTAGTCCTCCGGCCGGCGCTGGGCGTCTAGGGATAAAACGCAGGCTACGCTACCCGGCTACTGTTAGTTGTGCGGCAGGTTTAGTTCATGGTCAGTTTAGTTTCCATCCTTCCAAGAGCTAGTTCGTATGTTTGCTGGGCTATGTTCTCTTGCCATTGAGAACCATAACACATCCTTATAATCTGACAAAAACGCAGGGATCTCCGAAGGAGTCGATGAAGCGATAGAAATCGGAGGTGCATCATCATGAACCCCCTGACATCCCCAGCTTAGCACAGACATTGTTTTCCAGTCCAGGACAGGATTATGAGTTTGTAACCATGGCAGACCAAGCACTAGTACATCATGTAAATTATACAGTACAAGGAAGCGAATCACCTCCTGATGAACGGGAGTCATGCGCATGGTCACTTGTGTCCAATACTGCGGTTTATTCATAGCCAATGGTGTAGAATCAATTCCCTTCAGAGGAATAGGAACTTCCAGAGGCTCTAGACTAAAACCGCAGCGTTTAGCAAATGACCAATCCATAAGACTCAGGGCAGCGCCTGAATCCACATAGGCATCGACGGAAATGGAAGACAGTGAAAAAATCAGAGTCACAGACAAAATGAACTTAGACTGCAGAGTATCAATGGCAAAAGATTTATCAACCCTTTTTGTGCGTTTAGAGCATGCTGATATAACATGAGCTGAATCACCACAATAAAAACACAAACCATTTTTCCGCCTATAATTTTGCCGTTCACTTCTGGACTGAATTCTATCACATTGCATAGTCTCAGGTGCCTGTTCAGAAGACACCGCCAACTGGTGCACGGGTTTGCGCTCCCGTAAACGCCGATCAATCTGAATGGCCATAGCCATAGACTCATTCAGACCTGTAGGCGCAGGGAACCCCACCATAACATCCTTAATGGCCTCAGAAAGACCATTTCTGAAGTTTGCAGCCAGGGCGCACTCATTCCACTGAGTAAGCACCGACCATTTCCGAAATTTCTGACAATATATTTCCACTTCATCATGCCCCTGAGAGAGGGCTAATAAAGCCTTTTCAGCCTGAATCTCTAGGTTAGGTTCCTCATAGAGCAATCCCAATGCCAGAAAAAACGCATCCACACTGAGCAACGCAGGATCCCCTGGTGCCAATGCAAATGCCCAATTCTGAGGGTCGCCCCGTAGGAACGATATAACAATCTTGACCTGTTGAGCAGGGTCTCCAGAGGAGCGAGATTTCAAAGAGAGAAACAATTTACAATTGTTCCTGAAATTCAGGAAGGTAGATCTATCTCCAGAAAAAAACTCTGGAATAGGAATTCTAGGTTCAGACATGGGAGTGTGAACAACGAAATCCTGTATGTTTTGAACCTTTGCCGCGAGATTACTCAGGCTGGAAGCCAAACTCTGGACATCCATGATAAACAGCTAAGATCAGAGCCATTCAAGGGTTAAGAGGAGGTAAGAAGCAGCTAGACAGCAATTAAGGGCTAGGCAGCAAAACTCTGAAGGAAAAAAAAAAAAAAAAAAATTTTCCTTGAACACTTCTTTTCCTCCTGCTTCAGCCCAAACAATTAACACTTTGTGGGCCGGCTATACTGTCATGAATCCCCAATGGCTAGGGATAGCACAGGACAAGCAAAGTATAACAAATATCGGACGAGCTCTAGGGTGATGGAACCTGGGCTGACCGCTGCCCTACGCCTGACAAACGCAACTAGAGATAGCCAGGGAGCGTTCCTACGTTGGTTCTAGATGCCACGCACCAGCCTAAGAGCTAACTAGTACTGCAGAGAAAACAAGACCTCACTTGCCTCCAGAGGAATTAACCCCAAAGGTATAGTTGCCCCCCACATGTATTGACGGTGAAATGAGAGGAAGGCACACACATAGAGATGATGTATATAGCTTTAGCAAATAGAGGCCCGCTGAAAACTAGAAAGCAGAATGATACAAAAGGGGACTGAGCGGTCAGCAAAAAACCCTAATCAAAAAAACCATCCTGAGATTACAAGAACCCATGTGCCAACTCATGGCACATGGGGAGAACCTCAGTCCACTAGAGCAACCAGCTAGCATAGAGACATTCTAAGCAAGCTGGACCAAAAACCAAACAACTGAAAATCAGCACTTAGCTTATCCTGAAAGATCTGGGAGCAGGTAGGCAGGAACCAAACAGAGCACATCTGAACACATTGATAGCCGGCAAGGGAAATGACAGAAAGGCCAGGTAAAATAGGAAACACCCAGCCTCTGATGGACAGGTGGAAACCAAAGGCCGCAACCCACCAAAGTCACCCAGTACCAGCAGTAACCACCAGAGGGAGCCCACCAACAGAATCCACAACACTGCAGCGTCGCTTTTGGTCGCTGGAGAGCTGTCACACAGACCGCTCTCCAGTGACCAATGATGCCAAGGTCCCCGGGTAACCAGGGTAAACATCGGGTTGCTAAGCGCAGGGCCGTGCTTAGTAACCCGATGTTTACCCTGGTTACCAGTGTAAAATGTAAAAAAACAAACAGTACATACTCACCTTCGCGTCCCCCGGCGTCCACTTCCTGCACTGACTGAGCGCCGGCCCTAACAGCAGAGCGGTGACGTCACCGCTGTGCTGTGCTTTCACTTTACGGCCGGCGCTCAGTCAGTGCAGGACGCCGGGGGACGCGAAGGTGAGTATGTACTGTTTGTTTTTTTACTTTTACAATGGTAACCAGGGTAAACATCGGGTTACTAAGCGCGGCCCTGCGCTTAGTAACCCGATATTTACCCTGGTTACCAGTGTAAAACATCGCTGGTATCATTGCTTTTGCTGTCAAACACAACGATACACGGCGATCTGACGACCAAATAAAGTTCTGGACTTTCCTAAACGACCAGCGATATCACAGCAGGATCCTGATCGCTGCTGCGTGTCACACTCAACGATATCGCTATCCAGGACGCTGCAACGTCACGGATCGCTAGCGATATCGTTTAATGTGAAGGTACCTTAACACTTCAAAATTACAATGTGTAATTTTGACCCTAAGGGTATGTGTCCACGTTCAGGATTGCATCAGGATTTGGTCAGTATTTTTCATCAGTATTTGTAAACCAAAACCAGGAGTGGAACAATTAGAGGAAAAGTATAACAGAAACATATGCACCACTTCTGCATTTATCACCCACTCCTGGTTTTGGCTTACAAATACTGATGAAAAATCCTGACCAAATCCTGATGCAATCCTGAACGTGGACACATACCCTAACACGTCACCATTGACAGTGGGGAGTTGGTCGAAAGTTTTGATCACTTGTTTATTCATTCCAACCATCTGTGCACTGGCAGCACCATGTAACAGGACCATGTTCTTGAGATATAGGCAGGTCCCATTGGTGGGACTCGAAATCTGCTATACATTTATGGCATCTCCACTTGACATACCATAAATTTACAAGATGGGAATACCCCTTTAAAGAAAAACAAATCTATATTTGGGAAATAGCAATGTGATCTAGATCTTTGCATCATGTGTCATATTAGTTTATTGAAACTTGATACCAAATATTGCTATTACTTTGTGCTTTAGGAGAACATCGACTGCCCCCCGTCAGTGACATGAAAGAGGATATCAGAAAAAAGAGAGATGCAATTGAAAAACGGTAATTTTACCTATTCTTTAAACAGATGTATACTAAAGCAGAGCTTTCTCCAAGGAGATTATTGAATAGGTCCAAGAAAAACGTGAGATTCCATGAAACCATGGATGGAAAAAGTGCTCTACAGCTGGGCACAACGTTCTCTGCTCCAAGGGCCACACTGTCAGGCTGTGCCACTTCCAAGGACCACAATAACATTTAAAGGGGGATTCTAGTCTATGATATTTAAGGCATATTGTCTGATCTGTTTATTATCACGTTGATAAATCAATGTTTTATCTGCTGCAGATCAAGCAGTTCTCTGAATGTGGAGCTCTGTATATTCCTGCCCACACCACTGACTGACAGCTTTCTGTGTACACTGTTCATAGGCAGAAAGCTGCTAATCAGTGGTAGGGGTGAGGTTAGATCAGAAGGCATAAGACACCAAGTCCTTTAGTGATAATCTCCTGCTGATAAAACACTGATTTTTTTTAAACATCAAGACACAGCCTAGTAAGTGATGCATTGCTGGAATCAGGGTACCTGTTTCTACATCCTGTTGCTCTCTGATTACATAGCCAAACCCTGCTGACAGATTCCCTTTAAGATTAGCTTGCCAGTTTTTATAGCTGTCTAGATACAGTAAATGTTTAAACGTATCTTTACCAAGGGGTCATTGCTCAGAAGTTTTTATCAGGGCATGTCCTTAGGCTTCTCTGCATTTCTATCCTGTGTACCATGCCCTTTTATTAAAAAAAAAATGTAGTTGCACATAAAAAGCCCACATTCCGGCAACCATATGGCGTATACAAAAAATAATCAACTAAATACTCAGGGGAGCAACGGTAATAATATAATAGCAAATTCTGACTACTTTTGACCTGGTGAAGGCTATATGTAATTTCTATGCCTCTTCTCTCATCCTCAGCTATGTCTGCAGTCAGCGACACACCATACAGGTGGATTACTTGGAATTCATGGATGAGCTGGCAGAATTGCTAGGCGTGAAACCAAAAATGTTGAGTCTTTTTCTAACTGATCCCCAGCTTGCCTGGAATGTGTATTTTGGCCCGTGCACGCCATATCAGTATCGGATATCGGGACCTGGAAAGTGGGTGAAAGCGAGGGCAACCATCTTATCTCAATGGGACAGAACCTTGAAGCCAATGAAAACGCGATATGTAGAGCCAAGCTCACGCTTTTCTCTTCTACACGTGATCATAGGGCTGGTCATTTTGGCTGCTATATATTTTTTTTTATGATTGGTGATGAAGAAGAGACGGGCTCCAATAATGACACTAATTTGTCCAGCAGATGACAGATTTAGGAACTACTGAATAATA
This sequence comes from Ranitomeya variabilis, assembly GCF_051348905.1. NCBI lineage: Eukaryota > Metazoa > Chordata > Amphibia > Anura > Dendrobatidae > Ranitomeya > Ranitomeya variabilis. Next base: position 67,356,104 of record NC_135239.1, on the reverse strand, counting down.
TGATCATACTGGTGTTTTTGTAAATTTCATCAGTATCTCGGTGAACTTACCATATTTTCATAGGGTCTCTATAGATAAGGATTATAGATTGTAACCTTGCGAGCAGGGACCTCACTCCTAATGTCACTGTTTAAATTGCCTTAACTTGTATTGAATTTGTCTGTACATGTCCCCGCTTAATTGGAAAGTGCTGCGGAATAGGTTGGCGCTATATAAATAATAATCATTACTATTATTATAAGGAGCCCTATTTTCTGGAATATAACAAAGTTTACAGTTGTCTTCTAGATTTTAGTAAGGAATTTCATCAATAATTTTCATGAGACACATTTGAGTTTATTGAAATTGGTGCAACAATTTGGGATTTAATACTCATGCTAATGCGCTCCCCAGATTTTGGGTTTTAATTGCACAAATAAATTACTTGTAAATCCTGCTCCAATACGTACGTGACTGTATGAGTTTTATGCATCAGTGATGAGTTATCATTTTAATATAAAAAATACTTTAACTTTTAATAATGAAAACAATAAAGCTTTTCATTTATTGAAAATATGTAGCTTTTTGTCTTGTTTTAATAGCAGCACATAAAAAATTACTGCCATATCCAAAACACTTTCATTTAATAATGGATTTACGTTGTGTTCAATATTTAGTTTTCATCCAGTCCCAATCCCCTGTTTTTGATAGAACATTTATACAAAAAAGAACACAGAGATAAATTTAGACTGCCATATAAAGGACCCATAATGTACAGATGCATACAGGCATAAAGGTGCTTCTCACAAAATTAGAATATCAACAAAAACATAATTAATTTCAGTTCTTCTGTTCAAAACGTAAAACTCATATATTACATAGAATCATTACAAACAGAGTGATCTATTCCAAGTGTATTTCTGTTAATGTTGATGATTATGGCTTAGAGCCAATGAAAACCCAAAAGTCATTATCTCAGTAAATTAGAATATGCAGCGCCCCAGAGTCCTGGTCGTTGCAGTACTGTGGCTCCGCCACTATGGGGAGCTATGGTACGTCTGATTGCACTAAAGGAGTTTCTCTGATCAGGTAACACCTCACTACACTTCACACTCCGGCCACCAGGGGGGGTGGTCCTATCTAGTAGGCCACTCCTCACACTCTGGTAAAAACTGGGGGTTGGACAGGAAGACAGAGAGAAGTAGCTGGGAAGAGCTAGTGAGAGGACCTGTCAGGGATGGGATCCTGACAGACTCCTCAGAGCAGAACTAACCAGTGCACAACGGGAATACAGTGAGGAGGAATTGGGACCAGAAGGAGTCATGCTGTTAGACCGAGGCAACATCCTTCTGAGGCGCAAACAGTCGGTGGCCGGAACGCCGAGCAAGTAAGAGACTTTAAGTACTACTGCAAACCACGGCAGGACAGCCAATTACAGGTTGGCTGTCTCACTAAACACCTAAGCAGACAACGGAGGCAGCTGTGGGAGAGGGGCGACTCTAGGGTCCCGGAAGAACTCCAGGCCTACCCCGTCATACGGGTGCGTCCTACCATATCATCTGGGGGACGGAGAGAACGAACATCGGAGATAGACAGAACCAGTTGTGAGGACTATCCCGGGAGCTCAGCAGGGAAGAACTACAACACCCAGCGCTAGAAGGTAGACACTGATTCCCACCTGTAAAGAGAACTCCTGATGTGTCTTTAGACCGGCCGGTCTCTGACAACCCTGGTAACAGCACTCTGGACTGAGGACTTTAAAACCTTCAGTAAAGAGGTAAAGAGACTGCAACCTGGTGTCCTCGTTATTTACTGCACCGCACCACCACTGTCATTTATACGTATTATAGACTGTGCGCCCCACGGCAGGGTCACGGACCGGGCCTAGCCGCCGTGACAATCCCAGAGCAGAGACTCAGAGGCCCGGTACCGGGTAACCCCTCGGCCCTGCGGCGGTGGGAGGCGCTACAACTTGGCGTCACGAACAGGATCTACTTAAGCCTGAAGAATCAGGTCATGTGTGCCTTGGAACTGTGATTTATTGTGCTTGGACTGTGTATTGCCATTTACCGCCAAAAATTCGCCATTGCCGCGCACGGGGGGAGGAGCCTTAGCTTCGTGGGCGGAACCAGCCAAAAGAAGCGCGGAACGGAAAGCGCGGTAAGGCGCCAATCCCGGAAGAGGAACCCCGACCCCCAGCAGGTTAGTGGGAGGAAGGGACAGCCATGTCCGAGTCGGGAGGAGAGGAGGTGGCGGCCGCAGCCGCGGATGCAGGGGCAGCTCCGGTCCCCGCAGCGAGTGAAGCCGCGGCCCTAATACCACCACCGGTTGCCGCAGAACCCGCTGCCCCCAGCAGTCAGTCGGGCACTGCCGCTAACACAAAAGCCATAATGCCCTTCTCCATGCCGTACCTGCCCGGAGCGGCCTGGCTCCCACGATACTCTGGGGAGTCGCATACATTCACTGACTTTAAGGAAGGGCTCTGCAGCCTGCTCGAGTTTTATCCCCTGACAGAGCCTCAGAAGGTTCATATGATAACCGGCCAACTCTTTGGGGCGGCTCTGAGAGAACTGAAGTCTTGGCCCGCCGAGGATAAAGGAACTGCACAGCAGGTTTTTGCAAAGCTTAAAGCCACCTTCGATACTCGCACTGCTACAGAAATTAAACTGACTTTCTATGGATGCAAACAAAGGCCGCAGGACAGCTTACGGGACTATGCCCTTAATCTCCAGGAGGCGATGCGGGCCATTAAGCAGAGTGACCCCGGCAGCGTGCAGGATGAGGATAAACTCCTGAAGGAGCGGTTCATTGAGGGGCTCCTGTGCAGTCACCAGCGGGGCCAATTGCACTTCCTGGCCATGCAAAATCCAGACTTGACTTTTGCGCAATTCAAGGATAAAGCTATCCAGGCATTGCAGGAGCGACAGCCCAACCGCGCCATACCACCCAGGCGCCCCGCTCTCACATACCACCAGGAGGTGGCATCGGATACCCCAGTTGCCGCGGAGGCCGACGCCCAGAGCTTTGAGGACGACTCCCCTGCAGGACTTCGCCTCCAGATGCAAGAGCTAACCAAGAGCGTTGCTGCCCTAGCCCGGACGGTGCAGGCCCTACAGGAGGATCCCAAAGAAAAGATCCAGCTAGCCTCCGGACCAGAAGATGTCCCCTGGACGCGACAGAAGAGGACCCCACCAACCAGAGGCCGGGACAGCGATCGCTTCCATCAGGACGGACGACCCATCTGCCGCCGATGTCACCAGGTGGGCCACCTTGCAAGGTACTGTCCTTTAAACGAGCAACCCCTGGGGCAAAGGGCCAACCCCCAGGAGTAGGACGATCGGGCCCGCAGCATTGGAGAACCAAGTATATTGGAGGGCGACCAGTTCTCCCTGTAGTGATTGATGGAATCCCCTTGAACGCTTTGCTGGACACCGGTTCTCAGGTGACGACTATACCTTACGTGCTTTATAAACGGTATTGGGAGGACGCTGATATTACTCGTGGCCCTGACGATGATTTCACCATAATAGCCAGTAATGGTCAGCCGTTGCCACAAGTGGGGTATAAGGAGGTCACCATCAAGGTGGGGCGGGTGGAATTGAAAGCCCAAGGGATTGTGATTGTTGATATTGATCGTCGAGAATGTAATCCCATGATGACTCTTGGTACTAATGTTATAGAAAATTGTCTTGCAGAAGTTATTGTTTTGTTGCAACAGGTGGCAGAAACCGCTGGCCACAGCGAGCAACGTGCCCTGCAGAGGGAAATCAGAGCTCTGATGCAGAGACAGCAGGTAGAGCTGACTGGTGGTGAGATTGGTCGTGTCACTGTGAGTGATTCAAACCCCATCGCGATACCCCCCAGGAGTGAGATGTTAATATGGTGTCGGGCAGCCATAGGCCTCAGGGGTAAGGACTACCAGGCCTTGGTAGAACCCGTATATTCAGACAATAGGCCTACTGTTCTGACAGCCCGGGGGGTGGTCGACGTCCGCCAGGGGAGAGTGCCCGTACGTGTCCTCAATTGTGGGGAGGAAGAGGTTCACCTCACCAAGTATACCACGCTCGCCAAACTGTTCACTGTCAATAATAGTGTGATACAGACACCTGAACCCTTGGTCCCGTCAAACGTGGCGGAGAACAAAGGTTCTGCAGAGCACTCGAAAGACTGGTGTCGGGAATTGCATGTGGGCACTGACTCTACCCCATCCCATCAAAAACAGGGGGCCTACAGGGTGGTACACGAGTACGAGCAGGTATTCAGCAAACACCCCTTAGATTTTGGGCAGGTGAAAGGGATCCAACATCACATCCCCACGGGAGATCACCGACCCATAAAAGAGAGATATCGCCCTGTACCCCCAGCTCATTACCAGTGTGCCAAGGATATGTTGCGGGAAATGAAGGAGGCTGGGGTGGTGAGAGACAGCTGTAGCCCCTGGGCAGCTCCGTTAGTCCTTGTTAAAAAGAAAGATGGTACAATGAGGATGTGTGTTGATTACAGGCAGTTGAATCACATTACACATAAGGACGCATACCCACTGCCCAGGATAGAGGAGTCTCTGGCTGCCTTAAAATCTGCTAACTACTTCTCTACCTTAGATCTCACCAGTGGGTACTGGCAGGTTCCTGTAGCGGAGGCGGACAAAGAGAAGACGGCCTTCACGACACCAATGGGTCTCTGCGAGTTCAACTACATGCCCTTCGGACTGTGCAATGCTCCCGGAACGTTCCAGAGGATGATGGAGTGCTGCCTAGGACACATGAACTTTGAAACTGTGCTGCTGTATTTGGATGATGTCATTGTCTTCTCTAAGACCTACGAAGACCATCTGAAGCACCTGGCCGAGGTGTTTGAAGCCCTGTCCAACTTCGGCTTAAAGGTGAAACCGTCCAAGTGTCATCTGCTCAAACCTAAAGTGCAGTACCTGGGCCATGTGGTGAGCGCTGAAGGAGTGGCCCCAGACCCCGACAAGGTCACAGTGATCAAGGACTGGCCAAAGCCTAGTGACCTCCACGAAGTCCGGCAGTTCCTCGGGTTGGTAGGTTACTACCGGAGATTCATTAAAGACTTCACCAAGAAGGCCGCACCCTTGCAAAACCTGCTGGTGGGCCAACCAAAGAAGACCAAGGGGAGGAAAACCCCCTTTGATTGGAACGAGGAGCTGGAGGAATCCTTCACCTGTTTGAAGTCGGCACTGACGGGAGAAGAGGTACTGGCTTACCCCGAATACGATCAACCGTTTGTGCTGTACACAGATGCCAGTAATGTGGGATTAGGAGCCGTGCTGTCCCAGGTTCAGAACGGCAAAGAAAGGGTGATCGCTTACGCCAGCAGGAAACTCCGTCCCACAGAAAGGAACCCTGACAACTACAGTTCCTTTAAGCTGGAATTCCTGGCCCTCGTCTGGGCAGTGACAGAGAGGTTCAAACACTACCTGGCCTCCACGAAATTCACCGTCTTTACGGATAACAATCCCCTAACGCATCTGGATACTGCCAAACTCGGGGCCTTGGAACAGCGATGGATGGCCCGGCTGTCCAACTACGATTTCACCATCAAGTACCGGGCAGGACACCAGAATGCCAATGCCGATGCCTTGTCCCGAATGCCCAATTTGCCCAAAACGGGAGAAGACCCGGAGGCACTTGAAGAGGTGGAGCTGCCTGCATTCCATCGCCCCAAAGCCACTCAGAACTCTCATCATGTGAAGAACAGGCACAAGAACCAACCAGATGCCACGCTGAATCCCCTGCCTCATCACGGGTGGGCAGAAACCCAGGATGGTGACCCCGCGGTCCGTCGGGTGAAAGAGCTCTTGACGCAGGCAGGGTTGCATCCCGGCCCAGATGATCCACAGGAAACCCAACAGCTGTGGAAGGGGAGAAGCAAACTGTTTATCCATGATGGCAAGCTGTGCAGGAGGAGCATCGACCCACGTACTCATGAATTGGTGTGGCAGATAGTGGTGCCAAGGCGAGATGCGCCCATGGTTCTGGGAGCCTACCACGATGGAGCCGGACACTTCGGATGGAGGAAGCTAGAGAGGCTACTCCGAGGGAGGTTCTATTGGGTTGGCATGAAGAGAACCATTGAGAAGTGGTGTCGGGAGTGTGGTCCATGTAATCTGCGCAGGAAGGACCGTGACAGTCAACGGGCTCCCCTGCGGCCTATCATCACCAAACGGCCGCTCGAACTGGTCGCGCTGGATCATGTGAAGCTGACACCTAGTCGGTCGGGCTATATCTACGCCCTTACCATCGTGGACCACTACTCCAGGTTTTTGGTGGTTGTACCTGTCAAGGATCTAACGGCCAGGACTGCCGCCAGGGCCTTCCAGCAGCACTTTTGTAGGCCCCATGGCTACCCAGAGAAGGTACTGACCGATCAGGGACCTGCATTCGAAGCAGAAGTGTTTCAAGAATTCTGCCAACTGTACGGGTGCAGGAAGATCAGAACCACACCGTACCATCCTCAAACCAACGGGATGTGCGAGAAGATGAATCAAGTGGTAATCGATTTATTGAAGACCTTGCCTCTGGAGGAACGGAACCTGTGGCCGATAAAGTTGCCTGACTTGGTGGATATGTACAATCACATCCCAGTAAGTTCCACCAACTGTACTCCAGCGTACCTGATGCGAGGAAGATCTAGTCGGTTACCCGTTGACCTGGACATGGGGGTCCTGGTGCCCGAAGATACCTCGCCGGATGCAGATTGGGATGCAGAAAGGCAGCGAAGGTACCGCGAAGTACAGGAGAGTGTAGAAAGAAGTCTCGCCCAGGCTAGGCAGAAACAAGAAAGGGACTACAACCAACACGCTCCTGCGATTCCCCTGTCACCTGGTGAGCAAGTACTTAAACGAAAGAGGAGATTACACAAGCTCGATGACCAATGGGAAGCGGAGCCGTATACCATCCTACCATCCGACTTCGACAACACGAAGGTCTGTCTCATCAGCAAGGACAGAGGGGAGACCTCGACAGCGGTATCCAGGGATCACCTTAAGGTCTGCCCCGATAAGTTGAGAGAGAGGGACACGGCCCCAAGAATTTCTCCGCCGGTGGAAAAGGAGAAGATGATCCATACCGTCCTTGGTGACTTTCCCCAGTCCTGGACTCAGATAAATCAGGCCATCGTGGTACCTGTTCTAATGTTTCCACAGCCGGACCCACCAGAAACAATGGTGGTACCAGATCATCCGGCCCCGCAACCTCAACAAGCCTTACCTGAAGATGCCATGCCAACCGTTGAACCGGCAAATCCTCCCTCTGCTATCAGTGAATCTGCTGTACCCACTGTTGATAGCAGCAGCCCTGAGAGCTCCAGCCTGCCAGTGCTACCCAGACTCACTAGAAGTGTAGCTAGAAGACAGTACACTACACCAGCGGTAGCCAGCATAGCGGGCCCTGTTATTCCAATAGCAACCCCTGCGCTGCGACGGTCCACACGCAGCACTCAAAATCAAACTCCTCTCCGCTACAAGACTTGGAGGTATTAGCGGGGGTTGCTATTCAGTTGAAAATGTTTGTGTGTATATCTTTTGTTACAGGTTTTAAAATGGACAATAGAGTAATGGACAGTGAATTGCTCAAAAACTTTCACAAGGGGGCCTCTTTGTTTACCCGGGGTCCCCGCTGTTTCAACCACTGAACTGAGAGTCATAAACTGTGCATGACCTAATTTTCGCAACGTTCAAGAGTTCTCACCTCCCATAAAGGGAAGCACTGTTATGTTTAATTGTTTATGCTATTTCAAAAATTTTGTGTGTTCCCTGTTAACATGTATTGTTGTTCTTGTTTTTCCAGTCCCGGAGTACTGGATTTAACCGGGGGGGAGTGCAGCGCCCCAGAGTCCTGGTCGTTGCAGTACTGTGGCTCCGCCACTATGGGGTGCTATGGTACGTCTGATTGCACTAAAGGAGTTTCTCTGATCAGGTAACACCTCACTACACTTCACACTCCGGCCACCAGGGGGGGTGGTCCTATCTAGTAGGCCACTCCTCACACTCTGGTAAAAACTGGGGGTTGGACAGGAAGACAGAGAGAAGTAGCTGGGAAGAGCTAGTGAGAGGACCTGTCAGGGATGGGATCCTGACAGACTCCTCAGAGCAGAACTAACCAGTGCACAACGGGAATACAGTGAGGAGGAATTGGGACCAGAAGGAGTCGTGCTGTTAGACCGAGGCAACATCCTTCTGAGGCGCAAACAGTCGGTGGCCGGAACGCCGAGCAAGTAAGAGACTTTAAGTACTACTGCAAACCACGGCAGGACAGCCAATTACAGGTTGGCTGTCTCACTAAACACCTAAGCAGACAACGGAGGCAGCTGTGGGAGAGGGGCGACTCTAGGGTCCCGGAAGAACTCCAGGCCTACCCCGTCATACGGGTGCGTCCTACCATATCATCTGGGGGACGGAGAGAACGAACATCGGAGATAGACAGAACCAGTTGTGAGGACTATCCCGGGAGCTCAGCAGGGAAGAACTACAACACCCAGCGCTAGAAGGTAGACACTGATTCCCACCTGTAAAGAGAACTCCTGATGTGTCTTTAGACCGGCCGGTCTCTGACAGCCCTGCTAACAGCGCTCTGGACTGAGGACTTTAAAACCTTCAGTAAAGAGGTAAAGAGACTGCAACCTGGTGTCCTCGTTATTTACTGCACCGCACCACCACTGTCATTTATACGTATTATAGACTGTGCGCCCCACGGCAGGGTCACGGACCGGGCCTAGCCGCCGTGACAATCCCAGAGCAGAGACTCAGAGGCCCGGTACCGGGTAACCCCTCGGCCCTGCGGCGGTGGGGGGGCGCTACAAATACTTTACAACTCCATGTGTTATAACTGCAACCTGATATATGCCAACCTGACACATTACATTGCCCTTGTAAGGCTATGTTCACATTTGCATTGTTGGGCGCAGCGTCGGCGACGCAACCAACAACGCATGTACACAACGCAGCGTTTTGCGACGCATGCGTTGTCATAAGATAGAAAGGATCAGGACTTTCGGCGCAGGGAAAACGCTACAAGTAGCGTCCTCTGCGCCCTGTCTTGTGCGTCTATATGACGCATGCGCCGTAAAACGCATTACAACGCATACCGGCACATGCCCATGCGCCCCCCACGTTAAAGATAGGGGCGCATGACGCATGCGTCGGTACCTGTCGGCGACGCTGCGCCCAACAACGCAAATGTGAACGCTACCTAAGAGTGATGGACTATTCGGCTGCGTTCCTGCCTCTGAAAACACCAATCTTGCTATGTGTACAGTGTGATGCGGTTTTACATTTAACGTGAATAGTGATGTGTCTTCTATATTGTGTGATAATTTACAGCGTATAAGTAATGTACAGTATTACTGTACAATGTGAGCAGCTCCTAGTGCAGGGTAAGCACAGGGTTAGACTAGGGATAAGATAAGTCCTGTTCATATACAGTGGGTACGGAAAGTATTCAGACCCCTTTAAATGTTTCACTCTTTGTTTCATTCCAGACATTTGGTAAATTTAAAAACGTTCATTTTTTTCTCATTAATGTGCACTCTGCACCCCATCTTGACTGAAAAAAAACAGAAATGTAGAAATTTTTGCAATGTACCCACTGTACATGTAATGTGAATAGTGATGTACATCTTCTATATTGTGTGATGTAATGTACAGCATATTAGGCTACGTTCACATTTGCGTTGTGCGCCGCAGCGTCGGCGCCGCAACGCATAACGCAAACAAAAACGCAGTTGCGTTTTGAACAAAAAACGCAGCGTTTTGCGCCGCATGCGCCCCCCCCAAAGTCTAGACGATGTTTGGCATTTTTATTAGAAAACGCATGCGTCGTACAACGCACCACGACGCAAGTACTTGCGTCGTCTGCGTTGTCAATACAAATCAATGGTAAAAAAGGCGCATCGACGACGCAAAAGCGACGCAAACACGACGCAAAGTCGGCGCCGCACAAAAAATGCAACATGTTGCGTTTGCTGCGCCCTGACAGGTGCGCCCTAACGCCGCATGCGGCGTACGACGCACCAAAACGCATGACAACGCATGTACATGCGGCGCCATGCGGCCCCAATGTTAAAGATAGGGCCGCACGACGCATGCGTTTTGTTGCGGCGACGACGCTGCGGCGCACAACGCAAATGTGAACGTAGCCTAAGTAATGTAAAGTATTAGGGTATGTGCACACGTCAGGATTTCTTGCAGAAATTTCCTGAAGAAAACCGGAAATTTTCTGCAAGAAATCCGCATTTTTTTTGCGTTTTTTTTAGCATTTTGCAGGCGTAATTAGCTTGCAGAATGCTAAAGTTTTCCAAGCGATCTGTAGCATCGCTTGGAAAACTGATTGACAGGTTGGTCACACTTCAAATTGAAGGTTTAGCGGCTGACAGCACTCTGACAACAAAACAAGTGAAGGCAGATGCACGTCCTAATTCCACTGGAGCCAAGTGGAAGAGTACATACCATAGGTTGAAGTGAAGGACAGCATCCAGTCAGGGTGAAAGAAATTCTTCTTTATTTAAGCCATAATGCAATGTTTCAACCTCATGCTTGATAAAGACCCTTGAGGTTGAAACGTTGCATTATGGCTTAAATAAAGAAGAATTTCTTTCACCCTGACTGGATGCTGTCCTTCACTTCAACCTAAGGTTGGTCACACTTGTCAAATATAGTGTTTGACAAGTGTGACCAACTTTTTACTATAGATGCAGCCTATGCAGCATCAATAGTAAAAGATAGAATGTTTAAAAATAATTAAAAAAAATTAAAAAAATGGTTATACTCACCTTCTGCAGACAGCCGATCTCCTCAGTGGCTTCCGTTCCTATAGATGGTGTGTGTGTGCAGGACCTTCGATGACGTCGCGGTCACGTGAGCGGTCACATGAGCGGTCATGCGACCAATCACAAGACCGCAACGTCATCGCAGGTCCTTCACACACACCATCTATAGGAATGGAAGCGGCAGCATGCACCAATGAGAGGCGAGAAGACTCCGGGGGCCATCGAAGGTGAGTATATGACTATTTTTTATTTTAATTCTTTTTTTTTTACCAATTATACGGTGCCCAGTCCGTGGAGGAGAGTCTCCTCTCCTCCACCCTGGGTACCAACCGCACATAATCTGCTTACTTCCCGCATGGTGTGCATAGCCCCGTGCGGGAAGTAAGCAAATCAATGAATTCCTAGGTGTGCGGAATCCCCGCAATTCCGCAAATTTAATGAACATGTTGTTTTTTTTTCCGCGATGCGATTTTTTCGCTAAAAAAAAGGCTACATTTGCACAAGAAATGCAGAAAACACTGAAAATAATGGGAGGCATATGTAAGCGTTTTTTTTGCGTTTTTTTCGTTTTTTATCACGTTTTTATAGTGAAAAAACGTGAAAAAAACCGCGAAAATTACTGAACGTGTGCACATGGCCTTAAGGTACAATGTGAGTAGCTCTAAAGGTACCGTCACACTCAGCGACACTGCAGCGATATAGACAATGAGCCGATCGCTGGAGCGTCGCTGTTTTGGTCGCTGTAGAGACATCAAATACAGCAGCTCCACAACGATGCAGGAGCGATCCAGTGACGTAACGGTGACTCACTTATCGTTCTCACAGGTCGTTAGCTCCATGTAAAACATTGCTGGCATCGTTGCTTTTGCTGTCAAACATGACGATACACGCCGATCTGACGACCAAATAAAGTTCTGGACTTCTAGTTCCGACCAACGATATCACAGCTGGATCCAGATCGCTGCTGCGTGTCAAACACAACGAGATCGCTACCCAGGACGCTGCAACGTCACGGATCGTTGTCGTTCTCGTTGTAAAGTTGCTGAGTGTGAAGGTACCTTTAGGGCAGGGTAAGCACAGAGATAGGCTAGGGATAAGATAAGTACTGTTCATATACTTAAGTGGCTTATCAACATCACAGGACAAAGGATAACAACAATAGGTTTAGACAATAAGAGAGGATATAGTTAATGGATAGAACCTAACAGTGGGTGGGGACTAGTGTTAGTAAAAAGAGGGCACTTCTTGGCAGTGAGGGGAGATAGAGAAGTGGTGACAGCAGAGAGAGGGCGGGCACCGCAACAAATTTATTCCACAGGGATCAACCACGTGCATATAGAAAACCACAAGAAGCAAAAAAAAAGAAGGAAAGATATGCACACCAGTGGGATCAACCAACCATAATAATCTTAATTTTAAATAACATTACAAAAGAGGCAAAGAAAAGGACACACAATTTAAAAGCATTTAAAAGGCCAAAGGGCTAAATGGACCAACTTAGATCCCCCAGGAAAGACACAGATGGCAAAGAAATATAGGCGAATATGGCAATAGGTGAGACAATATATAGGAGCACATAACAGTATGTGCAATTGAATGCGAGACAAGTTAACACACACAGAGATAAATAAATTTAAATTATGAACACTAATAACCTGTGCTGCCAGCTGACCTCAAATAAATGCCATAAGCCCATGTGTAAGTTGATAACCCATAATTTACATGCAGGAATAAACAAAGTGTCACAATACCGCCTACTTAAATATCATACAGTACACCTAGGTCCTGCCACAGCCAATAACAATGCGATATAAAGTAAGCGACCAGATAGTTTTGACCTAACCCACACTGCTGTGGCGTTTTGGTCAAGTAAAGGGAAAAATGACAACAGCTCCCTAAAGTGTCCCTTGGACAGCAGGTGCACATAAACCTGTATACAGGTTGCTAGGATGCGGATGCATGACAGGGTAACCAAAGTCCTGGGGGGATCAGGGCCCCACGCGTTTCGACGCTACTAGAGCGTCTTCATCAGGGGAGGTGTGAAAGACATATCCAAACCATGCCCCTTTATATATAAAGGTAATAAATAGAATAGTAGTCACCTGTGAGGGTGCTGCAGCATGTGAGATCATCTCTCCATGTGTAAAGCTGAGTGGATATCCAGTTCAAAGCAAATACTAAGAATGCGCCTGCTCACATGGGTACCCAGCAAGCTAGCCAGGTCCGAGTGCGCGGGCGCCAGGGTAACCATGATGATAAGCTTTGCAGATCGCCACGAGCGCATGCGCTGACAAGTAGCCTAAAACACCGCTGCTTAAACAAGTTGCATTCAGAACATCCAATATAGTGTGGTGTGGTAATCCGGCGGTACGGTGCTAATAAAGGTCACAAATGTGCGCCTGCGCACATATGTGCCCAGCAAGACAGCCGGACCTTATTGCGCAGGCGCAGGAATCACAGTAGACGTCAGGCATTACAGATCTACGCTGACATGTAAACTAATTTACCACTGCTGGAAGTAACATCCGATATGTGCATAAGCCAGATATATCAGGTTTTGAGTACCAATAGATCTGATGTTAGAGAGAATCTGCGACACATAGATGTTGCGCATGCGCCAATAGTCACCATAGTGATTCATACCGCTTGTGGGTCATATCACCGGGAGATAGAGAAGTGCAGTCATAAAGTCACGTTCAAGTGCAGTGGGCTGCTAGGGTCAGCATGTACCAGTCGTTCAAAGCAGTAGGAATTCCCACTGGAATCCCGAGCAGATGTTTCTGCCATGTCCGGAGCCCAAGGTCTGGCATAGGGGCTGCCGGGCACATTGTGTCCTCTGGTGTACAGTGGAAAATGGACAGGAACCCGTGAAGACGGAAGTTGATGGATCCCAAGTGCAATGCTGAACTGGTCAGGAAATCCCTGAAGCTGATTGAGTCAGTGGGCTTAGGGGTATTCCAGGACGAATGAATGGTAGGGCTGAACATGCATTACACTAAGGTAGTAGGAAATATGAAATGTTGTACCCTATCCAACATGATACCCCCTGATGAACTTGAACTGACCAGTAAACATTTGCTTGTTTCAATGAACTTAGTGTCCCCTGAATAGTGTGCGGCAGTTCATGAAGATGGTAGCCTGGAAGCAGCTGAGGCCTGCGACCTACGAGTAGGCACCTGACAGCACACTGGGACTAGAAGTCTGTTTTCCTGTAAAGTGCCCGTAACCGGACAGCAGCTCATTCATGACTACCGCTCTCGGTCACTTTACACATGCAATACTTGTGAGAATCTTCCAACTCTCCACCCAAGGGAAATTTCATGCCATGGTATTCTATTTAACACAGGTAAGAGCCCATAGAGACATTTCATCAAAGGACCTGTACATGGAATATCCATTGAAAAGTTCCCTGACTGTAAAGAATAACAGCGCAAAAGCTGTGATATGATACTGAAATAGTCTAATAATATTTTACATGTACAGCATGTAGTGCTTTTTTCCTGGTAACATTGGCGAATTCAATCATTCCCAGGGATATTGATTGCTTTACAGCATGCAACATTTAATATTTTGCGAGAAATGCATTGCAATAATGAAGAAATATGTTTGTTAAGTACAGCAAGATTTAGTAGCTAATAATTAGTTTTTCTCTTTGATTGTAACATTCTAGCATCACATCCTATTCATTCAATACATTTGTGATGTGGCAGATAAAAAAAATCTAATAGTTAATTTAAAAAGACTGAGTCCATATCAAACTACATTCTCAGCCTCCAATAGTTTGGTTTGAACTATGTAAGAAAAACACAGGATGGTTATTTGCTCCACGTTATTGTGCGCCCTGGAACATTTCATTGTTTGGATAACCTTCACACGATCCTTTTTGTCTCATCTTGTACCAATCGTCTAAAGAAAATTTCTGGCTCTGTATATGGGTATATTTACCAAAACACATAGGAAATTGTTGGGAAATAGCTTATGTGTCAAATAAGAAGGAACAAGGCCAGGATGTTAATTCAATTTTCTACAACTGGACATATTCTTGTGTCCATATCAGATAACATCCACTGAAAATAAACAGATGTCATATGGTTCATGTAACATGGGTAGCACCTTCTTATTCTTGTCCATAACACTGATTCTTCAAAATATTATGCTGCTTAAAGAAAACTTAACTTAGAGATGAAGGAAGCTCAATACTAAATGCAATGTACATATATAACAGAATCTGATTCTGTCTCTATCCATTTACCTCCTAAGCCTGTTTGCATCTTAATGACCAGGCCAGATTTTACACTTTATATGGTAATAACTCTGGAATGCTTCAAAAGATTCCACTGATTCTAAGAATGATTTTTCGTGACATATTGTATTTGTGATAGCAGTAAAATTTCTTCGATATAACTTGCATTCATTTGTGAAGAAAATGGAAATTTGGTGAAAATTTAGCAATTTTCAAACTTTTATTATTTATGCCCTTAAATCAGAATCATAATTATGTCACACAAGATAGTTAAAATGACAAAGTGTGATACGGTGGGTTGTCTAACTTTTTGCAACTATAATTTTTTTTAATGTGCCTTCGGTCTGCAGACAGGTTCATATCACCGCCACAAAATGACAATGTGGGATATAGCAGGCTGTTTCGCATTTAGCAACAGAAAAAACTATAACTTTTTTTAATGTGCCTTAGGTCTGCAGACAGTTTTGTATCACCACAGCACTAAATTATAAGGTGGGATACAGCAGGCTGTTTAATATTTTTTCACTAGCTACATGTGAATTAGAATGCTATACCCATGCATGGAGTACAGTAGAAGCAGTGCACAATATGTGCTTTGCTGGCTTTCTTTGTGGACCTCAGTAATGGCCAAAAAAGAAAAAAAATGCTGGAAGGTAAATTTAACAGCCAGACTGGACAGTAGCTCGCTACACTATCTGTCTGATATAAAACCACCTAGCTAACTAGCTAAAATGTGGGATACAGCAGGCTTTTTCACATTTAGCTAGTGAAAAAATATTAATTGGAATGCTATACTCATGCAAAGAGCACAATAGAAGCAGCGCACAACATGTATCCTGCTGACTTTGTCTGTAGACCTCAGTAAGGCCCCCCCCAAAAAAAAAATTCCAATGTGTGCATTTACAATTTTCATAGTCATGAAAATACAGAAAAATCATTAAATGAGAAGGTGTGTCCAAACTTTTGGCCTGTACTGTACAACCACCTAACTAGCTAAAATCTTGCTGTTAACCGTGCCAGCGTCAGGAGCAGCCTCTCTGCGCTGTTACAGTGTCAAAATGGCTCTAAAAGAAGATGTCCGCTATTAATATGAATATGGAGAGGGACATGTGATTTCAGCAGCCAATGACACAAGCTGTTGTGTCAGAACATTGTGGATGTTTCCTGCTCCCTGATTGGCTAGCCGCAATGTGCACACATAAAGTTAGGAAAAAAATGACTACTTACAAGAACGCCGCACCTCTGAGCTCTGCAAACCACCTCCTCTCATCAAACACGTGCCAAACGCTCATGATACAACACCATTATCTTTGCTAAAGTGCAGAAAATACACTGCTCAAAAAAATAAAGGGAAAACTAAAATATCACATCCTAGATATCTCTGAATGAAATATTCCAGTTGCAAATTTTTATTCATTGCATAGTGGAATGTGTTCAGAACAATAAAACATAACAATTATCAATGTAAATCAAAATGAATATCCCATGGAGGTCTGGATTTGGAATGATACTCAAAATCAAAGTGGAAAATCAAATTACAGGCTGATCCAACTTCAGTGGAAATGCCTCATGAAAAGGAAAAGATGCTCAATATTGTGTGTGGCCTCCACGTGCCTGTATGACCTTCTTACAATGCCTCGGCATGCTCCTGATGAGGCAGCGGATGGTCTCCTGAGGGATCTCCTCCCAGACCTAGAATAAAGTATCCGCCAACTCCTGGACAGTCTGTGATCCAACATGACGTTGTTGGATGGAGCGAGACATGATGTCCCAGATATGCTCAATCGGATTCAGGTTTGGTGAACGGGTGGGCCAGTCCATAGCTTCAATGCCTTCATCTTGCAGGAACTGCTGACACACTCAATCCACATGAGGTCTGGCATTGTCCTGCATTAGGAGGAACCCAGAGCCAACCACACCAACATATGGTCTCTCAAGGGGTCTGAGGATCTCATCTCGGTACCTAATGGCAGTCAGGCAAGCTCTGGCGAGCACATGGAGGGCTCTGCGGCCCTCCAAAGAAATGCCACCCCACACCATTACTGACCCACTGCCAAAACGGTCATGCTGAAGGATGTTGCAGGCAGCAGATCGCTCTCCACAGCGTCTCCAGACTCTGTCATGTCTGTCACATGTGCTCAGTGTGAACCTTCTTTCATCTGTGAAGAGCACAGGACGCAAGTGTCGAATTTGCCAATCCTGGTGTTCTGTGGCAAATGCCAAGCGTCATGCATGATGTTGGGCTGTGAGCACAACCCCCATCTGTGGACGTTGGGCCCTCAGACCATCTTCATGGAGTCGGTTTCTAATCATTTGTGCAGACACATGCACATTTGTGGCCTGCTGGAGGTCATTTTGCAGGTCTCTGGCAGTGCTCCTCCCGTTCCTCCTTGCACAAAGGCGGAGGTAGCGGTCCTACTGCTGGGTCGTTGCCCTCTTACGGTGCCCTCCACATCTCCTGGTATACTAGCCTGTCTCCTGGTAGCGCCTCCAGCCTCTGGACACTACACTGACAGACACAGAAAACCTTCTTGCCACAGCTCGCATTGATGTGCCATTCTAGATGAGCTTGCACTACCTGAGCCCCTTGTGTGGGTTGTAGAGGCCGTCTCATGCTACCACAAGTGTGAAATCACAACCAACATTCAAAAGTGACCAAAACATCAGCCAGAAAGCATTGGTACTGAGATGTGGTCTGTGGTCCCCACTTGCAGAACCACTCCTTTATTGAGAGTGTTTTGATAATTGTCAATAATTTCCATCTGTTGTCTATTCCATTTGCACAATAGCATGTGAAATTGATTGTCAAACAGTGTTGATTCCTAAGTGGACAGTTTGATTTCACAGAAGTTTGATTTAGTTGGAGTTATATTCTGTTGTTTAAGTGTTCCCTTTATTTTTTTGAGCAGTGTATTTTTCTGCAAAGCAAATATTTTCCCGCACTTTTAACGAATATTACCGGTTTTTACCGATTTTATAAAATTGTGTCCGGTTTGCCCATCACGAATCCGAATGTGCCACATTCGTGCTGAATTTATGTTTTGCCATCGATTTATGAACACATTCGCTCATCACTAGTGACCATGCCCCACCAGATTTTGATGCCAGCAAACTATTGGAGGGATGGGAGAAGATTAGCAGCACAAAGCATGAAGGAGAATTGTTGGATTTTGTGAGGAGGTTTCCACCCACTTTCTGGGGTTTATTAGTTAAGAATTGCACACTAGTGGACAACCCCTTAAGTTTATAAAACTTCCAGAATTGTATAATCTAGCTCTAAGATTTTGCAGACAATCTGTGTATGAGCCCTTATTTCCAGAACAGCCGCTAAAGTGCTGACTTTAACTCAACAACCTTATAGGTGCACCTGAAACAAGATGGAACAATCTTTATAGCAGTCAAAATGGTTGCTACCGGCTGAAGTTACCAGAGTGGTCAGGCCACCTAGCATAGTGCATAAAGTCCTGTGCTATTCAGCATCAGGATGTTGTGTGCAGAAGTGCTCAGGCAGGAGAAGAAAGGAGAGTGTAGCTTCAGCACAAAGTGTAGAAGCTATCTCCAGGGAATTCAAAGTGGACAGTACGCTCACAGTGTAAGTTCAGGGTAGAAGGAAAGTTTTTTTCTCCATATATAGCCTGTCCATTATATCATCTATTTATATAATTGCCTTGTAATGTTTTCATTTCCTGTTCTGTCTAGATGTCACCGTATCCCAGAATTCCAAGCGGAGGAAGTTCACCGACCGCCGTATTGGGAAACCCAAGTGATGGGTGTCTCAATATGGAAACTGCTGCTAATACCAACCTATTGTGCGGTACCATCAGTGAAACACCGTTGCACCACACACACACACGCACTCACACACACTCACACTCTTACACTCACACTCACTCACACTCTCATTCACATTCACACTCTCACACTTACGCACTCATGCAGCCTCTTGCGCGGTACCACCAGCGGAACAGCGTCGCGAACACGCTGCCGCCGAAATCAGCCAAATGATTCACTAACTGCCGCCATCTTTGCACAGGAGGAGCGCGTGCGCTCTTTTACTGTGACCGCCACTATCTGTCTGCACAAAGATGGTGGTGGTCTGATTTACTGCGCCTGCGCAAATTATTCGCAAGTGCAGTGAATCATTCAGCTGATCACAGCGGCAGATGCGTGACGTGTTTACAGACAGAGGACGCCGGTCACATTAAAGGGGTTTTCCCATGAACGAAAGTTCATTTTAAAAATTGACTGTGTCTGACCGTGTACGGAGCATACCACATCTCCTGGGCAGGGGAGGAAGCCAAAGATAATACTGACATTACAGCAGGGGATCACAGTGGATTCATTTTTTTAGGTAAAATATTTCACTGACTGTTTTAAAAAAATATTTTACCTCACAAAATGTATCCTCTGCGATCTCCTGCTGTAATGTCAGTATTGTCTGTTGCTTCCTCCCCTGCCGAGGAGCTGTGGTTTGTTCGGTACACGGTCAGACGCAATTTTTAAAATGAACTTTTGTTCATGGGAAATCCCCTTTAAAAAGCAAATATTAATGCCAACATGGCTCCTCCTAAAACGTATGCCAATGACAATGAAAGGAAAGCAGCAAAGGCACAATGTCAGAGTCAACAAAGGGCAAATGAGACTCTTGAAGAGCAACAGCATTGCTGGGACAAAAACAATGCATATAAGCGTAGGCGTCAAGCACATGAGTCCCCTGGTGCAAAAGTCATTAGATTATCACAGGATGCCATTAGGCAACAACAGCGCCGCATGCCTGCCCCATCGTGACATTACCGCCATCCCAATGCGATAGCATCGGGTCTCCATCTAGTGCATACATATTTCTCTGTGAATGTGAGGGTTTGCATACATGAATTGTGGCATTAATATTCAGGTGCTTGATGGTGTTGCAGAGCTCAGAGACTGCATTGTTATGAAGCAGTGGCCACAGAGAAGACTCTAGAGGCCAGCAATGCTAGTGATTAGACTAGATGCAAACAGAAGTACAATAGCGCAATTAATGTTTTCTAGCAAAATTTTAGTTAGATCATTTATATGAAGCTGTGGAGTGTGTTCTCTTGGGTTGTAGTAAGGCCAGATAACTTTTCTTTGGGTATTCTATCCAAAGAGAAAACATGTCTGGATTTTAAGAAGACTATGATGTCAAATCTGAAAAATGTTGATTGCTGACATGAAACACATGTCTAAAAGAAGTATTCTGGGCTAAAGGTCAATGACTATCAGGACTGCCATGGGCCAATTCTAAAATGCCTCAAGATTTTTCTTGCATGTCATGAATCATTTGTTCAAAACCAGTTTTGACTAATTGTTCTAAGACAGATGTTTGGCTTGTTAAGGTTATTAAAAGTCATTATTCAGAGCCTATGTGCATGCAAAGTTTTTGAAGCGCTCAAAAAGTAAGATTTTTTTAATTAGAAACTTCTTCAGAAAACTGAGTGCTGTTATGTGTGAGGTGCATCATACATACTTCGGGCCTTTGGGCCTCTATTGGCTCCAGATTTTCCTCTTGTGGAACCTCAGCAGCAATCATTTCAGGGGACACAAGATTTCTAAAAACAATCCAACTTTTACTTAATGGCAGACATTGCAAGCAGGCATACAGGATAAGGCCCAAGGGGTTGTCTTCTTTCCAACAGATACCGGTCACAACCAGACACAGCCCTGGTAGTGTCTCTCTTGCCATCCTCTCTTGCACTAGGAGTTCTTCTCCACCACTAGTAGTGCACCTGGATTGCAATACCTTGCACCCCATGTAGTCTGAGTCCATCTTTACCTGTTGCTTCACAGGCTGAGTGCGCCCAAAGGCCCCGACTTCCATCTCAAGGTTCCCAAGGCTGGTAGATGGAATCACATGGAAGGGTATTCTTGGCAATCCATTGCCCTGAGTATTAGGCCCGTTTTCCTTAGCAGCCCAATGTGTGAGAGTGCTGCTGCCACCACTTCACACTACTGTCCCTCAACTTCCTGACACTTCCTGAACCTGTCACCAACACTCAGTTCCCCTTCCCACAAAATACATTTAACCCTTTAGAGTGTCAAGGAGCAGACCATCAGCTCCACCACTCCTACATTCCCCAACACTTTAATTTTGGTCCCTGACCATGTCAGACCTTAAAAGAAGAGTTAATGTAAAGATTAAAACATTATAAACATTAAAACATTATAAAACTTTTTAAAACATTAAGCCATAACCTGGTCCCGACTTCTTTTTCCACCTCAGAGAACATCCGTCCCTTCTTTGTTAAGGACCCCAAAACAGCAAGTGAAACAGTCCAGCACATAACTACTGTATATATTGTTCAACTTTATAACTTTCGGCAGCACCAGTCCTTCTCGATAAGGACCCTGGAAGTCCATGAAAAACAGTCATTTACTTGAAACGGGGCAGTTTGCATCCAGCAGGGATTTTCTTTCAAACTTCCATTGAAGGAGAACTCACCCCCTTCTAGTGCCAGCCTGTCCCACTGTTTGATCACCCTCACTGTCAAATTTTTTTTCTAATATGTTTCTGGTCCATCTCGAGGTTCTCCAGGTTGGTAGACTGAATCATATGGAAGGATATACTTGTCAATCTACTAGCCCGAGCATTAGGCCCACATTGTCCCTAGCAGCCCATTGCATGAAACTGCTACTGTCACTTCACATTACTGTCCTGTACTGAATAGGGTTGAGCGAAACGGATCGGTCATTTTCATAAGTCGCCGACTTTTGGCAAAGTCGGCGTCTCATGAAACTCGACCCGATCCCTGTGTGGGGTCGGCCACGCGGTACGCGAACTTGGCGCCAAAGTCGCGTTTCGTATGACGCGTTTAGTGCCATTATTGCAGCCAATGAAGGAGCGGCAGAGTGATGACATAGGTGTCAGGGGGCGTGCACAGCTAATCGCCATTTTTTCGCTTGTATGTTGCAGCGATTTGGAAAGTGTAAAACCAGCCTGAGAGAGAGAGAGAGAGAGAGAGAGAGAGAGAGAGAGAGAGAGAAAAACAAAAAACAAAAAACACAATTTCTTCATTGGGTTTCGTGTTTCGGCCGATCCCCGACTTTTCAAGGTGGTCGGCCGATTTCACTCGACTCGACTTTTAGGACAGTCGGGTTTCACGAAACCCAACTCGACCCTAAAAAAATAAAGGTCGCTCAACCCTAGTACTGAACTGTCAATTCCTGAACTTGGCACTAACTCTCAGTTCCCCTTCCCAAACTGGGCTGACCATTACAGTTAACCCTGCCTAGAATAGACTGCAGCTCCATTGAGTGTTACCCTTTTATAACATGCATGCATATAAAATACATACGCAAATTGCCTCTTCAGAGAAAAAGAGGACTTGAAGTCTATAGCGCCACCTGTTGGAAGTAGTGATCCTATAAAATACATTTAACCCTTTAAAGTGTCAGGGAGCAAACCATAATTTCCACCACCACTGCTACATTTGCCTTAAAAATTCCTCAAAAGCACCCCAAAAAATGTACATATACACAGCAAATCAATTAAATATTTCTGTGCACATGTTCGTTTTATGTCACTTCTTTTAACTGCTTCAGAGTTCGTAAAATCTGAACCTGTTACAAGAAGTGACATGCTCATTCTTTAAGCAGTTTTCACTAAAGCTTGTGTCATGGGGTTACCGCGACAGAGAGAAGCAAGAAGACTGCATTGTCTGATTGCTCCTACTCCTGCGCTGAATAGAAGCACTTCACCTTCTTATTAAATGGTGTAAATTTATTTTGGCAATACAGGGGTTAATCTGGAATGTTGGGAGCTATGGCTCTCAGCTGAGCACGGTTAGCCACTCCTATCCCTTATATAATCTGGGTCCTGACTGACACACATCATCAGAGGTAGCTTATGCTGCATGGCTGGGATGATAGTAGTTGGTGGTTATTAGAGTAAGCATTGGATTTATCTGTGACTATTGCTTGGGTTTGTGAGTGAGATAATTGCCTTTATTCTCCTACTTTGGTTTTACCCCATGCAACACTCCCCAATGCATTCCTCTGTTATATGTGAGTGTATTTTGTATGTCCATTATTTTCTGTTTCCCCTGTTCGTGTTACCTTGTACGTCTGGTTGGTGTACTACGGTGCACTGCTACTCCACTCTTCCCTGGGCGGGGGAAGGGTATGCAGCGCCCCGGAGTCCTGGTCGTTGCAGTAATGTTGTTCTTCCACCAGGGGGAGCAATATTATGTCTGAAGGCAATAAAGGAGATCTTCTGTCCAGGTATCACAACCACACACAACACACTTCACACACCAGCCACCAGGAGGAGCAAAGGTTCTATCTACTAGGCCACTCCTCACAGATAGGTAAAACTGGTGGGTTGGTTAGGAAGTTAGACAGAAGCTGACTAGGCTTCTCCCAGACAGTTAGAGCTCGACGGAGTTTGGCAGAAGCTGGCTGGAGTGGGTTCCAGCCAGATCCAGACTGCGGTCTGAGGAGGACGAGGGTCCACGGAGCTGCGCCTGCCCCACGTGCGGCAGCCTCCAAAGTAAGAGACATTGAAAGGAAGTGTATTGCAGTGAGTGAGAAACGAAGGCTTAGCAACAAGTGGATACCAGAGAGGATAGTGACCGAAGAGAAGCGGCATCCTTCTTGTGCGCGATCCGGTGGCCAGAATGCCGAGGGAGTAAGGAGCTCTATGCTTTACTTCAGAGACTGGCAGGACAGTCAATTCCAAGTTGGCTGCCCGACCTTAATACCTAAGAAGATGTGGTGGTCGGGGCGTCTCTAGGGTCCCTATAAACAAGCCTCAGACCATCAGTCATACGGGTTTTGTTCTATCCTACCACGGGGAACAGTGAGAGGAGTAATAACAGTGAGGACCTCATTAGAGCTTATGCAAGTGGGAACCTACTGTGTTACTGTGCGCATAGGAAGGCTATTGCATTCCACCTGGACAAGGAGACTCTGGATTTGCCTTCAGACTGGCCAGACTCTGCCAACCCTGTGATCCGGTGCCCTGGACTGTGGACACTGAAGCCTTCAGTAAAAGGTAAAGAGACTGCAACCTTGTGTCCTCGTTATTCACTGCGCCTCACATCATTCACCATCTACACCTCTGGGAAGCCCTGGGGATACACTTCACCTGTGGGAAGGTATACCATCTAGCTGCCATAACACCACCCCAGCGGACCCCTAAGCAGCGTCGGTCACCCTGACCGAATACCACAGGTGACGTCACGAATATCACATAAACTTTTCCTTTTATTGGACACCCCTCAAAGGGCCACGGACCGGGTCAGCCACCGTGACATCCCCGCTGAGAACCGAAGGACCCGGTGCTGAGTACCCCATTGCCCTTGCGTGGGGGCGCTCCAGGTACAGATGGAGGGAAGATTCAGGAGATAAGGCAAGGTACATGGCCCCGTCATCTTCAACTTCAGAAGTAACCCAGTGAACAGGGAGAGCTAGCGCACCCCTAGCATTAGGGACAGGAAAGGAGTCCATGGTCCTGGGTCACCTGGCAACAGAGTCGTGACAGCTTGTTGTAGCTGTTGGAAGCTGCAGCAGTTGGAATCTATGCGATTCTAGTGGTTGTATCTCACGCAACCCTACAAGATGAGCACATTTACCTATTGATTCACTTGTACCACTTGGATAAGACCCTATTGCGCTTTTGCATCTTTTATCTAATTTTCTAACATTGGATTGTGATGATTAGTAATAATAAATTAAAAAGTGGCACTGCTATTGGACATGTTAGTGTGAGAGAGAAAAAAACCCATACAACAAGTAAAAATGTGTGAGCCACCAGCCACGGGCACTGCTAGTACTAGACATCCCAGTAGTAGCAATCACGGGTTGCAGTAGGCATTCTTTCACTCTGGTAAGCATATTATTGGGGAGGAAGTGAAATGTATAATGGAATAAATGTCTCATCACTTGTTGTCGTCACATAAGTATGATGTTACCTCTGACAGTGTTTCAGTCAGCTCGAGTCAGTGTTCTGATCTGTACAACTCTTCCATTGCCGTAACACATATGGCCTGATTCATTATTGCATTTACGTCAGTTTTTTGTCTAGTTTGTAATAATTTGTGCAATATTTATCTTTCCATATGTACCTTTTTAACCCCTTAATGACCACCAATACAACCTGAAAGTGACCTGCGATATAAGAGAATAGCATCCTCCGACGAGTGACAATCCAGCAGCTATCAGCTTTACACTATAGGTAACAACTTGCTGTATCAGACATGATAAGTCTTGGCACAAACCATGGCTATTTAACCCCTTAAATACTGCTGTAAATAGTGACTACAGCATCTAGATTTTTTAACAGAGTGTGGGGGCTTACTCTTTAACCCCATCGGCACCCTGAGATCTTGATTGTGTGGTTCTGATATTTGCAATGGCAATTTATTTCCAAATAAAGTATTCCAGATATAGTGGCCTGTTCAGAAGTTAGAAACATATAGGTGGTAAAAATACATTTTTTCATTCCTGTCATGTCACTTTGCATTAATTCATGAAAATCACCCGAAGGGTTAATAAACTACCTGAAAGCCATTTTGAAAACATTTAGGGGTGTTGTTTTTAAAATTGTATCACATTTGGGGAATTCCAATGTATAAGACCCCCAAAGTCATTTCAAAACTGAATTGGTCCCTAAAGAAATGCGTTTTGTAAATTTCTTTGAAAAAAATTATTATTGCTACATTTTTAAACCTTTTAAAATGTTAAAGGGAGCCTATCAGCAGTATTGTGAACAGTAACCTACACACAGTGTCATGTCAATGCCGTTATACTGATTAAAATGATACCTTGCTTGATGAAATCCGTCTTGTGGTTGTTGTTTAATCTTTATTTACAGTTTTGTGTTAGTGATATGGTCATGCCCTAAGGCGGGGCTGGGGTATGTGTGATCTGATTAGGCCAGGTTCACACTGCGTCAATGGCAATGCGCTGATGGCATCCGTTACACAGCGGCACTAACGCTATGTAACGGATGCGTTAGCGCACCCATTGACTGCCACTATGTAGCTCACTGCTAACCCACGTCATAATCGGCATGCGTTAGCGATGTGCCGTCTTTCTGTGATGGACCCTCGAACGCGGGCTGCAGGTTTCCGGGTCCATCATCGCAGATAGAGCATCTGCGCTGGCGCAATCACATAATGCAATCTTTTTCGGCACTTGCGTTAGCACAGTCCGTTTAATGCATGATTTGAATGGACTGCAGTAACGCAATGTGAAGCTAGCCTTATAGGTATTCATAATGCAGCCTGCTGACAGGTCACTGATCCCTCACTGACCTGCTCCCTTGTTTGCATAATGAATACCTAATATACTGATGAAAGAGACAAAAAACGCTTCTGCAGGCAGGTGCTTGCCATGGCACCAGCTCTGCAGTATAATCGCATGTTTAGTGTGCCAATAATACAGTTTCTTAATGTTATTCAGCTAGGGAAAAAAAATCTATTTGAAAATGGCACCACCCGCGTCCGCGCAGTAGCAGCTCGGAAATAGCTGACGTTGTATTATTGCATTTTGTGATCCCACTCCAATTATGGAAGTAATGATGGTACATTGTCCTTGTAGCATGGATCCAGCAGGGTGACCATCCAATAATTAGCACTTCTAACAATCTGGGCATCTCGGTGGTTGTTGTGCAGCAGCATGTTTTGGCCCATGTGTGCCAAGCTGCCCAGAAGCAACAACAAGCTGTCCTCAGTGGGAGGTGTATGGTTTGGGTCCTCTGTATCCACCTAGCCATGCTCCAGTGATGCATGTGAGCTGATCTGAGTGCCATCCTACTCTGAACATGGTTCCGCCGCCTCCTCGTCTTCCAAACTGTTTCCTGGCTGGACAGTAGTGTACCTGGCTGTTGTTGGTACGGTAACTGAGCCATGTGTGTAGGAAGTAGGGACCAGGGCCGTAGTCATGGCCGATAGCAATCCTTTTATCACTCTCTGGCTTTCCCTCTCCATACAAACATGTGTACCTTTCTGAGTACCTCGGTGCTGATCCTCAACGCTATCTTGCCTTGCCCGGTATGGGGATGTATTCCTCATAGAAGCTTCCACAAAATAAGAGTCACAGTCCGGTTCCAACTTTTCAACATCAACTCTTTTACTCAGCACTTCATCCAGGGCATATTCAGTACACACACAGGAATTCTTATCAGGCAATGCTTCCGCTTTCCCTTGCCTTCTCTCACATATGCAAAGCTTGTCCTGGGACGGACCGCATCCTTCGGTCCCTTA
This sequence comes from Ranitomeya variabilis, assembly GCF_051348905.1. Lineage (NCBI taxonomy): Eukaryota > Metazoa > Chordata > Amphibia > Anura > Dendrobatidae > Ranitomeya > Ranitomeya variabilis. The sequence continues at coordinate 67,328,873 of NC_135239.1, read as the reverse complement.
ACGTATTCACTGTCCTTTATTCTTGCCTTTTGTGGGGGGGTTCTCCACCGTTTCACCCGGATCTGAAAACCGCTGCGCAGGCAAAAATCTGCCACATTTCATGTGACCTGGTCTCGTGCTGCTTAGCTTTTCCTTCTCATGACAACTGCAGACCCACTAATTCTGCACTGTCAATTCTGACTGCTGCTGTGTGTGCTGTAACTCTCCGTCCCCTAAATACTATCTGCTGGGCCCACTCTTCTGTCAAATGTTGTGGGGCACAATGTTGCCCTGGGCTAGCCAGCCCTGTGTCCTACACGGGCACCCTGCTCCCACTGAACTGACCAGGAATACCTCACTATCTTATCCCACCATGCCCCTACTATGTTAACTATTTACAGTGTGAACTCCTACATTACTCAGTGCCCCCATCTATTGGCCAACCCGGGGTAATTCACTTTCCCTACATTATCATATGCATATAATGGCAAAACATATTATACATTTAGCAGAAAATGGTAATACACTTTACTGTGTAGCAGTACCAGTAATAAGTAGTGATAATACACCAGTGAGTGTAGCAGTATCATGTGTCAAAAAACATATACAGTGCCTACAAGTAGTATTCAACCCCCTGCAGATTTAGCAGGTTTACACATTTGGAATTAACTTGGCATTGTGACATTTGGATTGTAGATCAGCCTGGAAGTGTGAAATGCACTGCAGCAAAAAAGAATGTTATTTCTTTGTTTATTTTTTTTTTTAAATTGTGAAAAGTTTTTTCAGAGGGTCATTTATTATTCAACCCCTCAACCCACCAGAATTCTGTTTGGTTCCCCTAAAGTATTAAGAAGTAGTTCAGGCACAAAGAACAATGAGCTTCACATGTTTGGATTAATTATATCTTTTTCCAGCCTTTTATGACTATTTAAGACCCTCCCCAAACTTGTGAACAGCACTCATACATGGTCAACATTGGAAAGACAAAGGAGCATTCCAAGGCCATCAGAGACAAGATCGTGGAGGGTCACAAGGCTGGCAAGGGGTACAAAACCCTTTCCAAGGAGTTGGGCCTACCTGTCTCCACTGTTGGGAGCATCATCCGGAAGTAGAAGGCTTATGGAACTACTGTTAGCCTTCCACGGCCTGGACAGCCTTTGAAAGTTTCCTCCCGTGCTGAGGCCAGGCTTGTCCGAAGAGTCAAGGCTAACCCAAGGACAACAAGGAAGGAGCTCCGGGAAGATCTCATGGCAGTGGGGACATTGGTTTCAGTCAATACCATAAGTAATGTACTCCACGGCAATGGTCTCCGTTCCAGACGAGCCCGTAAGGTACCTTTACTTTCAAAGCGTCATGTCAAGGCTCGTCTACAGTTTGCTCATGATCACTTGGAGGACTCTGAGACTGACTGGTTCAAGGTTCTCTGGTCTGATGAGACCAAGATCGAGATTTTTGGTGCCAACCACACACGTGACGTTTGGAGACTGGATGGCACTGCATACGACCCCAAGAATACCATCCCTACAGTCAAGCATGGTGGTGGCAGCATCATGCTGTGGGGCTGTTTCTCAGCCAAGGGGCCTGGCCATCTGGTCTGCATCCATGGGAAGATGGATAGCACAGCCTACCTGGAGATTTTGGCCAAGAACCTCCGCTCCTCCATCAAGGATCTTAAGATGGGTCGTCATTTCATCTTCCAACAAGACAACGACCCAAAGCACACAGCCAAGAAAACCAAGGCCTGGTTCAAGAGGCAAAAAATCAAGGTGTTGCAGTGGCCTAGTCAGTCTCCTGACCTTAACCCAATTGAAAACTTGTGGAAGGAGCTCAAGATTAAAGTCCACATGAGACACCCAAAGAACCTAGATAACTTGGAGAAGATCTGCATGGAGGAGTGGGCCAAGATAACTCCAGAGACCTGTGCCGGCCTGATCAGGTCTTATAAAAGACGATTATTAGCTGTAATTGCAAACAAAGGTTATTCCACAAAATATTAAACCTAGGGGTTGAATAATAATTGACCCACACTTTTATGTTTAAAATTTATAAAAATTTAACTGAGCAATAAAACTTTTGGTTTGTAAGATTTATGCATCTGCTAATAAATCCTGCTATTGTTTGAAGTTTGAAGGCTCTAACTTATTTGCATCTTATTAAACCTGCTAAATCTGCAGGGGGTTGAATACTACTTTTAGGCACTGTATACAAGAAAGACAAAAAGGGAGTAGAACATTATACCATGTACCCTACATGTGGACGACAGGCCTGATAGCGGTGTGAATGGTCGCTCCTGCTTCTGTTCCTCCTGTGCCACTACCTCATCCATCATCGCCTGAAGTGCTTTTCCATCAGGCATAGAAGTGTATAGCAATGTTCATGATGGTGGATTATTCAAAGCAGCGCAACACAGCACACTCGTCCTGAATGGAGGCCCACTCTTTGGTGGTAATGTGGTGTCGTTCCGCAGAGCGTCTCAGACGTGCGTGCTGAAATTCCACTATTGCCTACTGCTGCTTGCACAGTCTCTCCAGTATATGCAAGGTAGTGTTCCACCTTGTTGGTATGCTGCATATAAGATAGTATATGAGCGAGAAGGCTGAAGTGATGCTGCAGCACAGAGAGGCGAGCAGCAGCAGGGCGAAAACGCCGAAAGCATGCACACACTGTCGGCACTTTAACGAGGACACCAGGTTGCAGTCTCTTTACCTCTTTACTGAAGGCTTCAGGATCCCCAATCCAGAGAGTCTTACAGCACGACTCCTACTGGTAATTCTCCTTGTTGCGTTGATCTCGTTTCTCACTCAGCACAATAAACCTTGCTTCTTGTCCTTTCTTGGGGTATCGCCGCGATGAAGTGCAGGCGCGGTCCCGTAATGTTCTTTCTGTTTGCTAGGCCTCTGTCATCCCTGACAGGGACCCCCCTGAATCTTCCCCTGCAACACCCTCTGCCACAGGATGTTGCCTGGTTCCAACCCAGTCAGCTTCTGACTAACTTCCTATCTAACCCCCAGTTTTACCAGATTGTGAGGAGTGGCCTAATACATAGCACCCTTAGCTCCCCCTGGAGGCCAGACTGTGAAATGTATTGGTGTCTGTGATACCTGGTCAGGTGAACTCCTTCAGTGCCATCAGATGTACCATAGCCCCCCTTAGCGGCGGAGCATCAGTACTGCAATGACCAGGACTCTGGGGCGCTGCACTCCCCCCCGGTTAAACCCAGTACTCCTGGACTGGGAAGAAAACAACAATACATGTGTTATGACCCCAATGGCGAGGGTCTCAGAGGAACGTGGAAGTCTGCAGAATACAAAAATCCAGCTCATAGGGCAGTGGTAACTGGGTTGACCATATATCTACTCCTAACGCCAACACTAGAAGTAGCCGGGGATCATTCCTACGTTGATTCTAGATGACACGCGCCAGCCGGAGAATCTAGCTACCCCTAGTAGAGGAAAACAAAGACCTTTCTTGCCTCCAGAGAAGGGGACCCCAAAGCTGGATAGAAGCCCCCCACAAATAATGACGGTGAGGTAAGAGGAAATGACAAACACAGAAATGAACCAGGTACAGCACAGAGAGGCCCGCTTACTGATAGCAGAATAAAGAAAGGTAACTTATATGGTCAACAAAAACCCTATCAAAATCCACACTGGAAATTCAAGAACCCCCGAACCGTCTAACGGTCCGGGGGGAGAACACCAGCCCCCTAAAGCTTCCAGCAAAGGTCAGGATATAGATTTGGAACAAGCTGGACAAAAATACAAAACCAAAACAAATAGCAAAAAGCAAAAGGCAGACTTAGCTGATATAACTGGAACCAGGATCAGTAGACAAGAGCACAGCAGACTAGCTCTGATAACTACGTTGCCAGGCATTGAACTGAAGGTCCAGGGAGCTTATATAGCAACACCCCTAACTAACGACCCAGGTGCGGATAAAAGGAATGACAGAAAAACCAGAGTCAAAAAACTAGTAACCACTAGAGGGAGCAAAAAGCAAATTCACAACAGTACCCCCCCCTTAGTGAGGGGTCACCGAACCCTCACCACGACCACCAGGGCGATCAGGATGAGCGGCATGAAAGGCACGAACTAAATCGGCCGCATGAACATCAGAGGCGACCACCCAGGAATTATCCTCCTGACCATAGCCCTTCCACTTGACTAGGTACTGAAGCCTCCGCCTGGAGAGGCGAGAATCCAAGATCTTCTCCACCACGTACTCCAACTCGCCCTCAACCAACACCGGAGCAGGAGGCTCAGCAGAAGGAACTACAGGCACAATGTACCGCCGCAACAAGGACCTATGAAATACATTGTGAATAGCAAACGACACAGGAAGATCCAGACGAAAAGATACAGGATTAAGGATTTCCAATATCTTGTAAGGCCCAATAAAACGAGGTTTAAATTTGGGAGAGGAGACCTTCATAGGAACAAAGCGGGAAGAAAGCCACACCAAATCCCCAACGCGTAGTCGGGGACCCACACCGCGGCGGCGGTTGGCAAAGCGCTGAGCCTTCTCCTGTGACAACTTCAAGTTGTCCACCACATGATTCCAGATCTGCTGCAACCTATCCACCACAGAATCCACCCCAGGACAGTCAGAAGGCTCCACATGACCCGAAGAAAAGCGAGGATGGAAACCAGAGTTGCAGAAAAAAGGCGAAACCAAGGTGGCGGAACTAGCCCGATTATTAAGGGCAAACTCAGCCAACGGCAAGAATGTCACCCAATCGTCCTGATCAGCAGAGACAAAACACCTCAAATAAGCCTCCAAAGTCTGATTGGTTCGCTCCGTCTGTCCATTAGTCTGAGGATGGAAAGCAGACGAAAACGACAAATCAATGCCCATCCTACTACAAAAGGATCGCCAGAACCTGGAAACGAACTGGGATCCTCTGTCTGACACAATAGTCTCAGGGATGCCGTGCAAACGAACCAAGTTCTGGAAAAACACAGGAACCAGATCGGAAGAGGAAGGCAGCTTAGGCAAAGGAACCAAATGGACCATCTTGGAGAAGCGATCACATATCACCCAGATAACGGACATGCCCTGAGATAGCGGAAGATCAGAAATGAAATCCATGGAGATATGTGTCCAAGGTCTCTTCGGGACAGGCAAGGGCAAGAGCAAACCGCTGGCACGAGAACAGCAAGGCTTAGCTCGAGCACAAGTCCCACAGGACTGCACAAATGACCGCACATCCCTTGACAAGGAAGGCCACCAAAAGGACCTGGCCACCAGATCTCTGGTGCCAAAAATTCCCGGGTGACCTGCCAACACCGAGGAATGAACCTCGGAAATGACTCTGCTGGTCCACTTATCCGGGACAAACAGTCTGTCAGGTGGACAAGACTCAGGCCTATCAGCCTGAAATCTCTGCAACACACGTCGCAGATCCGGAGAAATAGCTGACAAGATAACTCCATCTTTAAGAATACCAACAGGATCAGCGACTCCAGGAGCATCAGGCACAAAGCTCCTAGAAAGAGCATCGGCCTTCACATTCTTTGAACCTGGTAAATACGAGACAACAAAATCAAAGCGGGAGAAAAACAATGACCAGCGGGCCTGTCTCGGATTAAGGCGTTTAGCAGACTCGAGATACATCAGATTTTTGTGATCAGTCAAGACCACCACACGATGCTTAGCACCCTCGAGCCAATGACGCCACTCCTCAAATGCCCATTTCATGGCCAACAACTCCCGATTGCCCACATCATAATTTCGCTCGGCAGGCGAAAACTTCCTAGAGAAAAAGGCACAAGGCTTCATAACAGAGCAACCAGGGCCTCTCTGCGACAAAACGGCCCCTGCCCCAATCTCCGAAGCATCCACCTCAACCTGAAAGGGAAGTGAGACGTCAGGCTGGCACAAAACAGGCGCCGAAGTAAACCGGCGTTTCAACTCCTGGAAAGCCTCCACGGCAGCAGGAGCCCAGTTAGCTACATCGGAGCCCTTCTTGGTCATATCCGTCAAAGGTTTCACAATGCTAGAAAAATTAGCGATAAAACGACGGTAGAAGTTAGCGAAGCCCAAGAACTTCTGAAGACTCTTAACTGACGAGGGCTGAGTCCAATCAAGAATAGCTCGGACCTTGACTGGGTCCATCTCCACAGCAGAAGGGGAAAAAATGAACCCCAAAAAGGGAACCTTCTGTACACCAAAGAGACACTTTGAGCCCTTGACAAACAAAGAATTTTCACGCAAAATTTTAAAGACCAACCTGACCTGCTCCACATGCGAATCCCAATTATCAGAAAAAAACCAAAATATCATCCAGATAAACAATCAAAAATTTATCCAGATACTTCCGGAAAATGTCATGCATAAAGGACTGAAAAACTGAAGGCGCATTGGAGAGCCCAAAAGGCATCACCAAGTACTCAAAATGACCTTCGGGCGTATTGAATGCGGTTTTCCATTCATCACCTTGCTTAATGCGCACAAGGTTGTACGCACCACGAAGGTCTATCTTGGTGAACCACTTGGCACCCTTAATCCGGGCAAACAAGTCAGACAACAGCGGTAAAGGATACTGAAATTTGACAGTGATCTTATTTAAAAGCCGATAATCAATACAAGGTCTCAAAGATCCGTCCTTTTTTGCCACAAAAAAGAATCCCGCACCAAGAGGGGAAGAAGACGGACGAATATGTCCTTTTTCCAGAGACTCCTTGATATATGAACGCATAGCGGTATGTTCAGGTACCGACAGATTAAACAGTCTTCCCTTAGGAAATTTACTGCCTGGGATCAAATCTATAGCACAGTCACAGTCCCTATGAGGAGGCAGTGCACTGGACTCAGACTCACTGAAGACATCCTGATAATCAGACAAATACTCCGGAACTTCCGAAGGCGTAGAAGAAGCAATAGACACAGGCAGGGAATCCTCATGAATACCACGACAGCCCCAACTTGAGACTGACATAGCCTTCCAGTCCAGGACTGGATTATGGGTCTGTAACCATGGCAGCCCTAAAACGACCAAATCATGCATTTTATGTAAAACCAGGAAACGTATCACCTCGCGGTGTTCAGGAGTCATGCACATGGTAACCTGAGTCCAATACTGCGGTTTATTTGCTGCCAATGGTGTAGCATCAATACCCCTAAGAGGAATAGGATTTTCTAATGGTTCAAGAGTAAATCCACAGCGCTTAGCAAATGAGAGATCCATGAGACTCAGGGCAGCACCTGAATCTACAAACGCCATGACAGGATAAGATGACAGTGAGCAAATCAAAGTTACAGACAGAATAAATTTAGGTTGCAAATTACCAACGGTGACAGGACTAACAACCTTAGCTATACGTTTAGAGCATGCTGAGATAACATGTGTAGAATCACCACAGTAGTAGCACAAGCCATTCCGGCGTCTATGAACTTTCCGCTCATTTCTAGTCAGGATTCTATCACATTGCATCAAATCAGGTGTCTGTTCAGACAACACCATGAGGGAATCTGCGGTTTTTCTATCACATTGCACCGAATTAGGTGTCTGTTCAGACAACACCATGAGGGAATTTGCGGTTTTGCGCTCCCGCAACCGCCGGTCAATTTGAATAGCCAGTGCCATAGTATCATTCAGACCTGTGGGAATGGGAAAACCCACCATAACATTCTTAATGGCTTCAGAAAGGCCATTTCTAAAATTAGCGGCCAGTGCACACTCGTTCCAATGTGTCAGCATGGACCATTTCCGAAATTTTTGGCAATACACTTCAGCCTCGTCCTGCCCCTGAGACATAGACAGCAAGGCCTTTTCTGCCTGAATCTCAAGATTGGGTTCCTCATAAAGTAAACCGAGCGCCAGAAAAAACGCATCAAGATCAGCCAATGCCGGATCTCCTGGCGCCAGCGAAAAAGCCCAATCCTGAGGGTCGCCCCGTAAGAACGAAATAACAATTTTTACTTGCTGAGCAGAATCTCCTGATGAACAGGGTCTCAGGGACAAAAACAATTTACAATTATTCACGAAATTCCTAAACTTAAACCTGTCTCCGGAAAACAGTTCAGGAATCGGTATTTTAGGTTCTGACCTAGGATTTCTGATAACATAGTCTTGTATGCCCTGCACACGAGTAGCCAGCTGGTCCACACTTGTAATCAAGGTCTGGACATTCATGTCTGCAGCAAGCATAGCCACTCTGAGGTAAAGGGGAAAAAGAAAAAAAAAAAACAAAAACTCAGAATCTTCTTTCTTATAATCCCTCTTCTGCAATGCATTAAACATTTAATACTGGCCTGGCAAACTGTTATGACCCCAATGGCGAGGGTCTCAGAGGAACGTGGAAGTCTGCAGAATACAAAAATCCAGCTCATAGGGCAGTGGTAACTGGGTTGACCATATATCTACTCCTAACGCCAACACTAGAAGTAGCCGGGGATCATTCCTACGTTGATTCTAGATGACACGCGCCAGCCGGAGAATCTAGCTACCCCTAGTAGAGGAAAACAAAGACCTTTCTTGCCTCCAGAGAAGGGGACCCCAAAGCTGGATAGAAGCCCCCCACAAATAATGACGGTGAGGTAAGAGGAAATGACAAACACAGAAATGAACCAGGTACAGCACAGAGAGGCCCGCTTACTGATAGCAGAATAAAGAAAGGTAACTTATATGGTCAACAAAAACCCTATCAAAATCCACACTGGAAATTCAAGAACCCCCGAACCGTCTAACGGTCCGGGGGGAGAACACCAGCCCCCTAAAGCTTCCAGCAAAGGTCAGGATATAGATTTGGAACAAGCTGGACAAAAATACAAAACCAAAACAAATAGCAAAAAGCAAAAGGCAGACTTAGCTGATATAACTGGAACCAGGATCAGTAGACAAGAGCACAGCAGACTAGCTCTGATAACTACGTTGCCAGGCATTGAACTGAAGGTCCAGGGAGCTTATATAGCAACACCCCTAACTAACGACCCAGGTGCGGATAAAAGGAATGACAGAAAAACCAGAGTCAAAAAACTAGTAACCACTAGAGGGAGCAAAAAGCAAATTCACAACATACATGTCAGCAAAAAGACATACAATTGTGAAATGCAATAACAAGTAAACTTGAACAGAGCATCCCTGTATGGGACGTGAGGACACTTGAACGTTACAAACATGGCTAAATATTTTAAATAACATACTATAAATAACTTCTCTTACCCAACCGGGTATTCTATTTAGTGCAATTTCTGAACAATAATTTAGCCTTGCCTTTAAGGACGTATACGCTGAATCCACTAAAGACCTTCTTATAAAACACTATAAGGCTAATCAACTTTTCTTCATTTTCCACCTTTACATCTGCAGGACCGCCTGTCTATCTGCCCCAGGCCTACTGCCTCTCGTTCTGTTGCAGGACCGCCCCTTCCCGCCCGGGCCTACTGCCTTTCTGCTACTATACACAGTATAGAACTTATCAACCTTCTCTCAGTTCAAGATCACTGAGCCATCTCTGTATGGTTCCTAGGAGGACTCACCGACTAACCCCATACGGGTTCACTTCCTGTCCTCATTCTCTTCACATTATTAAACATTTCTTCCAATTAACTAGCTATCTACATATAATTTTGACATGTAAGCATTATTCGAATTTAAGTGCTATTGGTGAACGTCCCCTTTAAGAAGGGACCAAGTCTCTCAGAGGTAGTGCAACTTCTCAAGCTGCAAGTTCGTATACAGCAAGGACTCCGGTGCTGTTTCCAAGAACAGTTTCTTCGCAAAGAGTCCTTTTCTTTGTAAAACCAGTAGAGGGCACCTTTAAGAAGGTGCAAACAATTTACAATAAGTTTGTAATCATGCAGTGTTCATGATCCAGCAGTTCTTTTCAACAATGATGAACAAGAAACAAAAACAAAAGCAAAAAGGCAAAATAGGGATCCCGGGTAAACTAAGGGATCCCTTTAAGAGTTAACCCTAGTCGGGTTGTAGCAGCAGAGAAACACATAGAAAGACGGACAGTTAACTATATACAGTTTGCAAAGCACCTTAAAGCTTCATAGTAAATTGCAAGACATCAGCCGGTAGTGGACATCTCCTGACCGTGGCGGCTTCGGTCCCTGGTCTCTGGCTGATGCGATGTCAGTATCGGTGGTTGGCTTCTCGGGTGCAGTCAGGTCACATGGTGTCTGGATTCGAAGGCTAACCCTAGCTGCAAGCTCAGTAGCCGCAACAAAGCGTACGGTGGCGATAGTAGCAAGATCTGTCAAGTCTGGTTCAATCGTGGTTGGGGCAACGAGTGACACCCCCTCAGGCCCACATCGTTGGACGTTCCGGGCGCACCATCCTTGTGCACTCCGGTGGCGGGTGTAGGTCACCTGATCCCCCCTTTGCAATAATGGGTCACCGTATCGGTTGCGGAAAGGAGACTTCACATCGTGACTAGTAACGAAGACGTCAGTCGGTAGTCCCGGTTCCTGTATGGAGCCCCAACCCCGCTTTGGGTGAAAGGCCAGCACAGTTCCCCGCTTTACCACGTCTCTCCTGCCGCGCACAGGCTTTGGGTGTTTCACTTTTGGCACGTCAGTTTGTTCTGTCTCTTTTCGGTTTTTCCAGTGTAAGATCAGGCATTGTTTATATTGTTCCCACGTGAGCACAGCAAGGGTGAGGCCTTCCTCCCGAGCTCCATCTGGCCCGATCCAGGGGGTGTCCCACTGGAGAATCACCCCTTCTGAGCTCACATCTATGGGTTCTCCCATCTTGGTCGGTAGTGGGGGTACCAGCTTCCCCATCATGTCGGGGGTGAGGATCACCCACTCCACCGAGAGGAAACGGTTATTGTTGGGGTGAGGAGCGGTCACGGGAGCGGGATCGGTCAGGGGAGCAGGATCGGTCGGGGGAGCAGAGTCGGCCGGGGGAGTAGGGGTGCCTTCCATACCTGCGCCTGATGTGATTCCACCGATGTCGATCCGTTCCGCTGACAAGGACACTGGAATCGGCTGCAGCCCGGACCGCGGCTCCTCCAAGGTGGCCTCTCGATGTGGCTCCGCTCTCCATGGCTCCGCACCTGCTGGCTCCGTGGTCGGGGTAGGTAGGCTCGGCTCCTCCGCCGGTGGCTCCAAGGAGTTCAGATCCTTCAGCTGCAGTGGATGCGGGTCCGCCTCTGGTGGGTGAGGGCAAGCCGGGATCACTTCGCCGTCGCTCGGGCACCTGCTGGTCATCTTCGCTGTCTTGAGATCGGCAGCCGTGCATGCACCTGACTCCGCCATTTCTCCGAGGTCGAGCTCCCTTTTCACCTCGTTCCCGCCGTTGCAAATCTGGGGGCGGTTCTCCTCTGCTGCTGGGCAGGTCGTCATCTCGCAGCAGAAGTCGGAGGGGGCGGTCGCTGCTTTTGGCGCCGCTTTGGTAGTCTCCTCCCATGACACGCCCTTCTTCTTCCTCTGCGCTCTCCTTAGCGCTGTAATGGCGGCGGTTCTTGGCGGGAACTTTTGGCAGCAAGTGGCAATACACAGTCTTTGCAATAAGTCACAGTCCAAGTATAAGAAATCACAGTTCCAAGGCACACATGACCTGATTCTTCAGGCTTAAGTAGATCCTGTTCGTGACGCCAAGTTGGAGTGCCCCCACTGCCGCAGAGCCGAGGGGTACCCGGTACCGGGCCTCTACGTCTCAGTCCTGGGGTTGTCACGGTGGCTAGGCCCGGTCCGTGACCCTGCTGAGGGGCGTCCAGTGAAAGTTGAGAATGTGATGATGTTGTGGTGCGGTGCAAGTCGCAGTGAATAACGAGGACACCAGGTTGCAGTCTCTTTACCTCTTTACTGAAGACTTCAGGATCCTCAATCCAGAGTACGGTTAACCAGGCTACCTGAGTCCGGCCGGTCCGATGGCACCTCCAGAGTTCCCTTTGCAGGTGGAAATCGGTGCCTACCTTCTAGCGCTTGTGTGTTGTGGTCCTCCCCTGCTGTGCTTACGGGATAGTCCCAACTGTTGTGTCTGTTTCTAAAGTTCCCTCACAACTCGATTATGATGTTCTTCTTCGTCCCCCCAGATGATATGGCTAGGACGCACCCGTATGACGGGTAGGCTCGGAGCTCTTCCGGGACCCTAGTGTCGCCCCTCTCCAAATGTTGCCCACTATGTCTTCTTAGGTGATTTGAGTGAGACAGCCCACCTATAACTGACTGTCCTGCCATAGGTTTGAAGTAAGGCCTGGAGCTCAATACTTCCTCGGCGTTTCCGGCCACCGGCTACGTGCCTCAGTAGGATGTTGCCTCGTCTTACAGCACGACTCCTACTGGTAATTCTCCTTGTTGCATTGATCTCGTTTCTCACTCAGCACAATAAACCTCGCTTTTTGTCCTTTCTTGGGGTACCGCCGCGATGAAGTGCAGGCGCGGTCCCGTAACGTTCTTTCTGTTCGCTAGGCCTCTGTCAGGATCCCACCCCTGACAGGGACCCCCCTGAATCTTCCCCTGCAACACCCTCTGCCACAGGATGTTGCCTGGTTCCAACCCAGTCAGCTTCTGACTAACTTCCTATCTAACCCCCAGTTTTACCAGATTGTGAGGAGTGGCCTAATACATAGCACCCTAAGCTCCCCCTGGAGGCCAGACTGTGAAGTGTATTGGTGTCTGGGATACCTGGTCAGGTGAACTCCTTCAGTGCCATCAGACGTACCATAGCCCCCCTTAGCGGCGGAGCATCAGTACTGCAACGACCAGGTCTCTGGGGCGCTGCACTTTCAGCGGCAGCTCTAACTTGTGGTAAAATTTTCAGTAAGTTCCGTACCACCAATTTGAGAACATGAGCCAGGCAAGAGATGTGTACCAAACCAGATAGACCCAGAGATGCCATAAGATTTTGCACGTTATCGCATGCTACCAGGCCGGGCTCGAAGTACACCGGCACCAACCACTCATCTGTATGCTCCCCATTCACAGCTCCTGCGTGTTATGTGATTTTTTTTCTCAAACAGATGAGTTTCAGAACAGCCTACTGTCGTTACACCCTAGCTGTGCTGAATTTGATGGTGCATGTCTTACTCTGTCCGGATAAAGAAGTGGTGGAGGAAATGGTACAGTAGGAGGAGGCAACCTGGACATCCAGCAATCTATAATGGTGGTAGGAATGTGCTTGAATACCTTCCACTTCTGTCCCAGCCGTGACTACATTCACCTAGTGGGCAGTTAGGGATATGTAACGTCCCTGGCTGTGCTAACTGGTCCACGTATCGGTGGTTATGTGGACCTTGCCACTGATGGCATTGTGCACTACACACCTGATTTGGTCTGCAACATGTGCGCACAGGACAGGGAAAAAAGTAGTGGGGGCAGGGAACAACATACTGCTGGACAGTCACCACCATCAATTTTTTAAAACTGTCACCATCAGGCGGAATAGCAGCATTTTAATGGCTAGGAATTTGGAAAAGATGCTATTCAAGACAAGGGCTCATGGGTGGATAGGGAGGGTATTTCCTCTTTATCTCGAGGGTTTGCAGGATGGAGAGCTGAACACTTCCATGGCACAGTGTGGAGATGCTTTATAATACTGCTTGTGGTGGTGCTAGTGCAGCGCCCCAGAGCCCTGGTCGTTGCAGTACTGTGGCCCCGCCACTATGGGGAGCCATGGTATGTCTGATGGCACTGAAGGAGTTCATCTGACCAGGTATCACAGACACCAATACATTTCACAGCCGGGCCACCAGGGGGAGCTAAGGGTGCTATTCACTAGGCCACTCCCCACCATTGTGGGTAAACTGGGGGTCAGGCAGGAAGTTAGAGGAGAAAGCTGACTGGATTAGACCAGACAACACCTTGTGGCAGAGGGTGTTGTAGGGGAAGAGACAGTAGGGTCTCTGTCAGGGGTGGGATCCTGACAGTGGCTTGGCAAGTTGAGCGAATGTAACGGGACCGTGCCTGCTCAGCATAGCGGCGGTGCCCAAGGAAGGATCAGAAGCGAGATATATTGTGCTGAGTGAGAAACGAGATCGAAGCAATAGGAGAATACCAGTAGGAGTCGTGCTGTAAGACCGAGGCAACATCCTACTGAGGCGCACAACCGGTGGCCGGAACGCCGAGAGAGTATTATACACTGAGCTTCAAGCAATACTCTAAACAGCGGCAGGACAGTCAGTCTAAGGCGGGCTTGTCTCACTCAAATCACCTATGCAGTCTTGGGGGGGCAACTTGTGGAGAGGGGCGACTCTAGGGTCCCGGAAGAGCTCCGAGCCTACCCGTCAAACGGGTGCCGTTCCAACCAGAATAATAGGGAGGAGCGGAGGATTAGCAGAACATCATCTAATCGAGTTGTGAGGCAACTTAAGAAACAGACACAACAGTTGTGGGGTACTTTCCGTAAGCACAGCAGGGAAGGACTACAACACATAGCGCTAAGAAGGAAGGCACTGATTTCCACCTGCAAAGTGAACTCTGGAAGTGCCATTGGACCGGTCGGACTTGCGCAGCCTGGTGATCTATATTCCGGACTGAGGACCCAGAGATCTTCAGTAAAGAGGTAAAGAGACTGCAACCTGGTGTCCTCGTTATTTACCGCGACTTGCACCCCACAACTGCACCATTATCACTACTTATTGCACCGGACGTCCCCCACTGACCGGCAGGGCCACGGACCGGGTCTAGCCACCGTGACAATCCCAGAGCTGAGACTTAGAGGCCCGGTACCGGGTACCCCTCGGCCCAGCGGCGGTGTGGGGGCGCTCCACTGTCACATCCTCTCGATGTGGAGAGGCAAGTGGCCCTGTTGACTGTGAGTGGGAGAAAGAGGCAAGACTGCAGCAGAAGAGGGAGCAGGAGGAGTCTCAGATCTGTCATACTTTAAAGTGTGTACTCCACTGCACCTCGTGCTTCAAATTCAGATGGCTCATCATGCAGGTGGTGCTCAGGTTCAGAACATGTATTCCTTGCTTCAGGCTCTGACAGTACAGCGTGCAAACCACCTGTCGCTTGTCGTCAGCACATTGCCTGATGAAATGCTACTCCAGGGAACTCCTTTGAGCGTGATTTGGTGTACTTATCTCGTTGGCACGGTGGGCAGTAGCAGCTGACATACTGGCTAGGGGCCGCCCACTGTGCTTTTGCACTCTGCTCCCTCTTTTGCTAAGCTGTTTGGGCAGGATGACCACCTCCTCTTTCTCCAATCTGCTCATTTCATTAGGATGGCCTTTGCTCCATGTAGGGTCTAGGACCTCATTATCCCCCGCATCATCTTCCACACACTTCTCACCCCTGCCCTCCTTGCCAATCTGCACACTGCAGAAAGGTGTTGCAGTTGGCAACTGTGTTTTGTCATCCTCTGAGATGTGATGCGGTGGTCCACTGAACGTGTGCACTAGCCCTCCCATGTACTCATCCTCCAACCTAACAAGTGGTTTGGCATCATTGAACTCAGTCTCTTTTACTTGTGGGGCAGGGCCAGGTGGATGGGCCATGGAACCCCAGGGGAGTCATCAAAAAAAAGAAGAGACTGCTGCATGACTTGTGGCTCAGACTGCTTGGCTGATTTGCATGGGGGTGAGGTGGAAGCTGGATGACCATGGTTTACAGGTGCCAAATCTGTGCTTTATGCAGGGCACTGGGTGGAAGATAATGCGAAGAAACTGGAGGCACTCTCAGTCATTGAATCTTTCTCCTCCTAAATATGCTCTGGCATCACCATTCATGTAGTGGTACTCGGCCCTACAAAATGACGCAGGACATCCTGTCGCCTGCGTACATCAGAGGAATGTCATTTACCTACAGCAGCATCACCATGGTCACGTCCATGTTCCCTATTTGATGCTCTCCTTATTTTTTGCAGTGGTTTTTGTGCACACTTCTCCCACAGACATACGTGTAAAGTAAAATATTTTGTTTTTATGCACACTACTCTCACACACACAGGTGCAGAGTTCAGCAATTTGTTTTTATGCACACTACTCCTACAGACATGGTTGCAGAGTGGAAAAAATTGGTTAGACACACTACTCCCACAGACAAGTGTGCAGAGTAAAAAAAAAAAAATGATTAGGCACACTCCTCCCACAGACATGCTTGAAGAGTGTAACAATTTGTTTTAATGCACACTGCTCCTGCAGGCACAGGTGCAGACTAGAGCAATTTGTTTTTACTCACAATACTTCTGCAGACACAGGTGCAGAGTTGAAAAAATTGGTTAGGTACACTACTCTCACAGACACGTGAGCAGAGTAGGAAAAACTTGTTAAGCACACTACTCACACAGAAATGCGTGCAGTGTAGAAGTTTAGTAGAGTTTACGAACACTACTCCCAAAAACACAGGTGCAGAGTAGAGCCATTTGTTTTTACACACACTACTCCCACAGACATGGGTGCAGAGTAGAAAATATTAGTTAGGCACACTACTTCCACAGACACATGAGCAAAGAAAAAAAAATGGTTAGTTACACTACTCCCACACACGCACTTCCAGAGTATAAAAAATTGGTTAAGCATATGCAGCGCCCCAGAGTCCTGTTTGCTGCAGTAGTATTATTCCTCCACCAGGGGGAGTGATATTACGTCTGGAGGCAATAAAGGAGATCTCCTGTCCAGGTATCACAACGACACACCACACACTTCACATTCCAGTCCACCAGATGGAGCAAAGGTTCTATCTATTAGGCCACTCCTCACAGATAGGTAAAACTGGTGGGTTGGTTAGGAAGTTAGACAGAAGCTGACTGGGCTTTGCACAGACAGTCAGATCCCGACGGAGTTTGGCAGAAGCTGGCTGGAGTGGGTTTCAGCCAGATCCAGACTGTGGTCTGTGGAAGATGAGGGTCCACAGAGCTGCGCCTGCCCCACGTGCGGCAACATGCAAAGAGAGAGACATTGAAAGGAAGCATGTTGTAGTGAGTGAGAAACAAAGGCATAGCAATAAGTGGATACCAGAGAGGATAGTGGCTGAGAGAAGCGGCATCCTTCTGGTGCGTGTTCCGGTAGCCAGAATACCGAGGGAGTAAAGTGCTCTACACCATTGCTTCAGAGACTGGCAGGACAGTCAATTCCAAGTTGGCTGCCTGACCTTAATACCTAAGAAGACACGGTGGCAACTTGTGGGGGTCGGGGCGTCTCTAGGGTCCCTATAAACAAGCCTCAGGCCATCAGTCATACGGGTTTTGTTCTATCCTACCACGGGGAACAGAGAAAGAAGAGTAATAACAGTGAGGACCTCATTAGAGCTTAAGCAAGTGAGGACCTACTGTGTTGTTGTGCGCATAGGAAGGCTATTGCATTCCACCTGGATAAGGAGACTCTGGATTTGCCTTTAGACCAGCCGGACTCTGCTACCCCGTGATCCGGTGCCCTGGACTGAGGACACCGAAGCCTTCAGTAAAGGTAAAGAGACTGCAACCTTGTGTCCTCGTTATTCACTGCGCCTTACACCATCCACCATCTACACTCTGGGAAGCCCTGGGGATACACTTCACCTGTGGGAAGGTATACCATCTAGCTGCCATAACATCACCCCAGCAGACCCCTAAGCAGCGTCGGTCACCCTGACCGAATACCACAGGTGGCGTCACGAACATTAATCCCACAAACTCTTGTCCTGTCATAACTGGACGCCCCTCAAAGAGCCATGGGCCGGGTCGGGCCACCGAGACATTCCCCCGAACCGAAGGACCCTGTACCGAGTACCCCATTGCCCTTGCATCGGGGCAATCCATCTTGGCGTCATGAACAGAATCTACTTAAGCCTGAAAATCAGGTCATGTGTGCCTAAGAACTGTGCCAGAACTGTATTTGAACTGCGAGTTGCTTAAAGACTGTGTATTGCCGTTTACCGCCAAAATTCACGCCAAAATTGCCACCATTATAGCGCCACGAGCAGCGCAGGAGAAGAAGGGCGTGCCATGGGCGGAGACTACCAAAGCAGCGCCAAAAGTGATGACCGCCCCTCCGACTACTGCGAGAAGACAACTTGCCCAGAAACCAAGCAGGAGCTCCGCCACCAGAAAATGGAGGATCAGCGTGCGTGTGTGGCCGCAGAGAACTGGTAGTCAAGATGGCAGAGGGAGGTGAGCAGACCCCGGAGTGTGGGATAGAGCACGAGGACTCTCCCAGCCAGGGCCTGCAAGAACTGCACCCTTCACCGACGATGAATCAGGACCTCCTGCGGAAAGAAGAGGAAGAACGCACCTGTCAGCTCGTGCGCCAAGAGCTGGAAGCTGTGGCTGGATGGAAGAAGACCTTTTTCGGGAGCCTCACCAGACATCTGTCGGCAGCCTCGTCTGGTCCGGAGCAAGAAAGAAGTTCCAGCGCTCCAAAGCCAGAAAGCAAGGCCCTGCCGGAAAGCGAGATGCTGCAAACAGAGATGACAACGCCGCAGCACAAGGCCCTGCAACCAGCGTTCCAGACTGCAGCGGACACAGAGCAGACCGGCACTGGAGGGACCGCATCTGAAGCAGGTATGAGGAACAACCCTGCCCCGGTGACCGACCCCGCTCCCGCAACTGCTCCTGCCACAGCTGCTGACCCCGTTCCAGTGACTGATCTTGCAGCAGCCGCTACCTCTGCTGCAGCAAATGCCCATATTCAAACTACACAGACCTCCATTGCTGTGCATGATATGACAATTCACGAAAGATAAACCAATGGTGTTTGTCCAGCACCGGGTGTGACCCTAGATTCTACCCTTCCCAGGCCAAGAAGGGTTATGTGCCAGGTAAAGCCCTGGAAACCATTCAAATAAACCTCGAAAAAATGACAAAATGTATATAGTTTAAAAACTTTTCCTGTTTGTTTTGCTGCTTAAAAACCGGTCTAGGGTTAACTCTTAAAGGGATCCCCTGTTTAAAGGAATCCCTTTGTTTACCCAGGATCCCTGTTGTTTCAAGTTTTACACAAGTTTTATAGTTGCCTTTAAAGAACTGCGGAATCATGAACTGTGCATGATCACAAACTGTTCCTGTATATAGTTTACACCTTCTTAAAGGTGCTCTCTACTGGTTTTACAAGAAAGAGCTTTGCGAAGAGACTGTTCCTGATGACAGCGTGAAAGTTCTTGCTGTTTTATAAGTTAATAACTGACTTGCAAACTGATTGTTTGCACTACCTCAGAAGAGACTGGAGCTTTCCTCTTAAAGGGAATGTTAGTTGTTGCACTTTCTCCAAGAGTGATAATGTTGCCTTAAGTAGTTAGATAGCAATAATGTTTACATAGCTGATAGTATGTAGCTAGGAATAGAAAATGTTAAATGATGTACTTTGAATAAAATTGAAGTTAAAGTAATTGTTAGGTTTTATAGGAATAAGCTGAAGGAAGATGCAGTGAGCCCGTAGGGGTAGACAGATAGCCCTGCATATGTAGAAGAAGTGAGAATAGCATGTTGATTTGTACTTTGAAGTTTTACAGTATGCCCTCAGAGGGTACTTGCACTTAAAGGAAAAATACTGTTTTGTACTTGCACTTAATAGATAGTATACCCGTATGAGTGATGGTCGTTCATAGTTAGTTAAATTTATAATTGTTATTTAAAGTCGTACACACAATGTAAATATGTTATTGTTTGTAACGTTCAAGTGTCCCTACCTCCCATAAAGGGAAGCACTGTTAAACTAAATTGTTTTATAGCATTTAAAAAATTGTGTATGTCATTTTGCTAATGTATTGATGTTTTCTTTTCCCAGCCTGGGAGTGCTGGATTAAACAAGGGGGGGGGGGGGGGAGTGCACAGAGCCCCAGAGTCCTGGTTGCTGCAGTAGTATTATTCCTCCACCAGGGGGAGTGATATTACTTCTGGAGGCAATAAAGGAGATCTCCTGTCCAGGTATCACAACAACACACCACACACTTCACACTCCAGTCCACCAGGGGGAGCAAAGGTTCTATCTATTAGGCCACTCCTCACAGAGAGGTAAAACTGGTGGGTTGGTTAGGAAGTTAGACAGAAGCTGACTGGGCTTTGCACAGACAGTCAGATCCCGACGGAGTTTGGCAGAAGCTGGCTGGAGTGGGTTCCAGCCAGATCCAGACTGCGGTCTGTGGAAGATGAGGGTCCACGGAGCTGCGCCTGCCCCACATGCGGCAGCATCCAAAGAGAGAGACATTGAAAGGAAGCGTGTTGTAGTGAGTGAGAAACGAAGGCATAGCAACAAGTGGATACCAGAGAGGATAGTGGCTGAGAGAAGCGGCATGCTTCTGGTGCACGTTCCGGTAGCCAGAATACCGAGGGAGTAAAGTACACCATTGCTTCAGAGACTGGCAGGACAGTCAATTCCAAGTTGGCTGCCCGACCTTAATACCTAAGAAGACAGGTGGCAACTTGTGGGGGTCAGGGCGTCTCTAGGGTCCCTATAAACAAGCCTCAGGCCATCAGTCATACGGGTTTTGTTCTATCCGACCACGGGGAACAGAGAGAGAAGAGTAATAACAGTGAGGACCTCATTAGAGCTTAAGCAAGTGAGGACCTACTGTGTTGCTGTGCGCATAAGAAGGCTATTGCATTCCACCTGGATAAGGAGACTCTGGATTTGCCTTCAGAGCAGTCAGACTCTGTTACCCCGTGATCCGGTGCCCTGGACTGCAGACACTGAAGCCTTCCGTAAAGGTAAAGAGACTGCAACCTTGTGTCCTCATTATTCACTGCGCCTCACACCATCCACCATCGACACTCTGGGAAGCCCTGGGGATATACTTCACCTGTGGGAAGGTATACCATCTAGCTGCCATAACATCACCCCAGCAGACCCCTAAGTGGAGCGCCCCCAGATGCAGGGCCGCTGGGTACTCGGTACCAGGCCTCTCTCTGTCTCAGTCTTGGGGTTGTCACGGTGGCCAGACCCGGTCCGTGACCCTGCTAAGGGGCGTCCAATGACAGATGAGATGATGGTGCGTGGTGCAGGTTGCGATGAATGACGAGGACATGAGGTGGCAGTCTCTTTACCTCTTTACTGAAGGCTTCAGGATCCTCAATCCAGAGTACTGCTAACAGGGCTGGCTGAGACCGGCCGGTCCGAAGGCACATCCAGAATTCCCTTTACAGGTGGAAATCAGTGCCTACCTTCTAGCGCCTGTGTGTTGTAGTACCTACCTGCTGAGCACCACGGGATAGTCCTCACAACTGTTGTGTCTGTTTCTGATGTTCTTCTCTCACAACTCGTATCTATTCTGATGTTCTTCTCCGTCCCCCAGATGATATGGATAGGACGCACCCGTATGACGGGTAGGCTTGGAGTTCTTCCGGGACCCTAGAGTCGCCCCTCTCCCACAATTGCCCCCTATGTCTGCTTAGGTGATTTAGATGAGACAGCCAACCTAAAATTAACTGTCCGGCCGCTGTTTGAAGTAATGCTTGGAGCCCAATACTTCCTCAGCGTTTCGGCCACCGGCTACGCGCCTCAGTAGGATGTTGCCTCGATCTTACGGCACGACTCCTACTGGCTTTATCTCCTTTTTGCTGCGATCTCGTTTCTCACCTCTCCACAGTAAACCTCGCTTCTTTTCCTTTCTTAGGATGCCACCGCATTCAAGTGCAGGCGCGGCTCCGTGATGTTCTGTTCGCTAGGCCACTGTCAGGATCCCACCCCTGACAGAGACCCCCCTGAATCTTCCCCCCGCAATACCCACTGCCACAGGATGTTGCCTGGTTCCAATCCAGTCAGCTTCTCACTAACTTCCTATCCAGACCCCAGTTTTACCAGATTGTGAGGAGTGGCCTAATACATAGAACCCTTTGCTCCGCCTGGTGGCCAGAATGTGAAGTGTAAAGTGTGACTGTGATACCTGGTCAGGTGAACTCCTTAAGTGCCATCAGACGTACCATCACTCCCCTTAGTGGTGGAGCAACAGTACTGCAACGACCAGGACTCTGGGTGCTGCACTCCCCCTGGTTAAATCCAGTACTCCCAGACTGGGAAGAAAACAACAATACATGTCAGCAAAAGACATACAAATTTTGAAATGCAATGAACAAGTAATAAGTAATAATAACAGTGTTTCCCTTTATGGGAGGTGAGGACTCTTGAACGTTACAAACAAAACATGGTTAAATATTTCTAAATAACATACTATAAATAACTTCTATTACCCAGCCGGGTATTCTACTAAGTACAAATTCTGAACAATAATTTAACTTTTCCTTTAAGGGCGTATAAGCTGAACCCACTAAAGGCTTACTATAAAACTTCAAAAAGATAAATTGACTTTTTCTTTATTTTTCTCTTTTAAGTGCAACACTCTTCTTTTTACTCTCTGATTGTTCATATGCAGGACCGCCTGTCTATCTGCCCAGGCCTACTGCCTCTTTTCTTAGTACAGGATCACTGAGCCATCTCTCTATGGCTCCTATGAGGACTCTCTCACTAACCCCTACGGGTCTACTTCCTGTCCTCAATCTCTAGCAACATTATCAAACATTCTCTATAACTGTCTAGCTAACTACATATTACTCCTATGCAAAACATTATTACCATCTACTTTCTTTAAGGCAACATTATACTTTAAGTGCAACTAGTGAACCTTCCCTTTAAGAGGGAACCAAGTTTCTTTGAGGTAATGCAGACTTTCTCTATCTGCAAGTCCAGTTAAGGCAAGAGCTTCCATGCTGTACTCAGGAACAGTCTCTTCGCAAAGCTCTCCTTTTTGTAAAACCAGGAAGGGGCACCTTTAAGAAGGTGCAAACTATTTACAATACAGTTTGTGAACCATTCACCGTCCATGATTCGGCAGTCTTTGTAACATTGTGGAACAAAAGCAAAAGGAAAACAAAAGCAAAAATAAAAAGCAATAGGGATCCCGGGTAAACAAAGGGATCCCTTTAAGAACAACCCTGGTCGGGTTGAAAGCAGCAAAAAGCAAGGAAACAAACAGTTAACTATTTACATACTCGTGGTTCCGAGGTTTATCCTTACAGGAGGTTACACTGCATCAGCTGGTGACGGACACCCACCGGCCGGTAAGGCTGCGGTCCTCTGTCTTCGGCGGATGCAGGATCGGTATCATTGGTTGGTCTTCCAGACGCGGTCAATTCACCCGGTGTCTGGATTCGAATGTCAGCTGTGGTTGCAAGTTCAGTAGCGGCGATAATACACACCGTGGCGACAGTAGTGGCGTTGGTCAAATCCGGGTTAGTCGTAGTCGGGACAACAGGTGGCGCTACTGCCGGCTCGCATTGTTGGACGTCTCGAGCACACCACCCCTGCACACTCCGGTGGCAAGTGTAGGTCACCTGGTCCCCTTTACATGGTAGCTGATTGTCATATCGATTGCGGGACGGGGTTTTTACATTGTAGCTGGTAAAGAAGATTTCAGTCGGCAGTCCCGGTTCTTGTATAGAGCCCCAACCCCGCTTCGGGTGAAAGGCCAGTACAGTCCCCTGCCTTACAGAGTTCCTCTTATTGTGTTCAGTCCTTGGTCTCTGTACTCTTGGTGGGTCATTTGGTTCTGTCTCTTTTTGGTTTTGCCATTGTTGAATTAAGCATTGCTTATACTGTTCCCAGGTGAGCGCAGCAATGCTGAGGCCCTCCTGCCTGGCTCCATCCGCTCCAATCCGTGGGGTATCCCACTGGAAGGTCACCCCCTCTGAGCTCACATCTAGCGGTTTCCCCATCGTTGTTGGTAACGGAGGCACCAGCTTCTCCATGGTGCCTGGGGTTAGCACTACCAGCTCAGCGGTGAAAACTCGGTTATTGTCGGGCTGGGGAGCGGTCGCGGGAGCAGGATCGGTCGGGGGAGCAGGGACACTTTCCATACCTGCGTCTGATGTGATTCCACCGATGTCGATCTGTTCCGTTGACAAGGACACTGGAATCGGCTGCAGCCCAGACTGCGGTTCCTCTAATGTGACCCTCTCGCCCGGCTCCGACTCCCGTGGCTTCACAGCGGCTGGCTCCGCGTTCGGGATAGGCTGACTCGGCTCCGCCGCCTGTAGCTCCGAGAGGTCTGGATCCCCCAGCTGCGGTGTGTTCGGATCCATCTCCGATAGGCGAGGACAGGCCGGGATCACTTTGCCGTCTTTCTGGGACTCGCTGGTTGCCATCCCTGCTCCGGGATCCTCGGTGGCACATGCACGCTGCCCCTCCATTTTCTGAGGGCGTAGCATCTCCTTACTCTCGTTCCCGCCGTTGCAAATCAGGGGGCGGTTCTCCTCTGCTTCTGGGCAGGTCGTCATCTCGCAGCAGTAGTCGGAGGGGGCGGTCGCCACTTTTGGCGCTGGTTTGATAGTCTCCTCCCATGGCACGCCCTTCTTCTTCCTCTGCGCCCCCCGTGGCGCTGCAATGGCGGCGGTTTTGGCGGGAACTTTTGGCGGCAAGTGGCAATCCACAGTCTTTGCAATAAGTCACAGTTCAAGCACAATTCAGACACAGTTCCAAGGCACACATGACCTGATTCTTCAGGCTTAAGTAAATCCTGTTCGTGACGCCAAGTTGGAGCGCCCCCAGACGCAGGGCCGCAGGGTACTCGGTACCGGGCCTCTCTCTGTCTCAGTCTTGGGGTTGTCACGGTGGCTAGACCCGGTCCGTGACCCTGCTAAGGGGTGTCCAATGACAGATGAGATGATGGTGCGTGGTGCAGGTCACGATGAATAACGAGGACACAAGGTTGCAGTCTCTTTACCTCTTCACTGAAGGCTTCAGGATCCTCAATCCAGAGTACTGCTAACAGGGCTGGCTGAGACCGGCCGGTCTGAAGGCACATCCAGAGTTCCCTTTACAGGTGGAAATCAGTGCCTACCTTCTAGCGCCTGTGTGTTGTAGTACCTCCCTGCTGAGCACCACAGGATAGTGCTCACAACTGTTGTGTCTGTTTCTGATGTTCTTCTCTCACAACTCGTATCTATTCTGATGTTCTCCTCCATCCCCCAGATGATATGGATAGGACGCACCCATATGACGGGTAGGCCTGGAGTTCTTCCGGGACCCTAGAGTCACCCCTCTCCCACAATTGCCCCCTATGTCTGCTTAGGTGATTTAGGTGAGACAGCCAACCTAAAATTAACTGTCCTGCCGCTGATTGAAGTAATGCTTGGAGCCCAATACTTCCTCGGCGTTCCGGCCACTGGCTACGCGCCTCAGTAGGATGTTGCCTCGATCTTACGGCACGACTCCTACTGGCTTTATCTCCTTTTTGCTGCGATCTCGTTTCTCACTTCTCCACAGTAAACCTCGCTTCTTTTCCTTTCTTAGGATGCCACCGCATTCGAGTGCAGGCGTGGCTTCATGACGTTCTGTTCTGTTCGCTAGGCCACTGTCAGGATCCCACCCCTGACAGAGACCCCCCTGAATCTTCCCCCCCCGCAACACCCTCTGCCACAGGATGTTGCCTGGTTCCAATCCAGTCAGCTTCTGTCTAACTTCCTATCCAGACCCCAGTTTTACCAGATTGTGAGGAGTGGCCTAATACATACAACCCTTTGCTCCCCCTGGTGGCCAGAATGTGAAGTGTAAAGTGTGACTGTGATACCTGGTCAGGTGAACTCCTTAAGTGCCATCAGACGTACCATCACTCCCCTTAGTGGAGGAGCAACAGTACTGCAACGACAAGGACTCTGGGGCGCTGCATAAGCAGCGTCGGTCACCCTGACCGAATACCACAGATGGCGTCACAAACATTAATCCTACAAACTTTTGTCCTGTCATAACTGGACGCCCCTCAAAGGGACACGGGCCGGGTCGGGCCACCATGACATTCCCCCGAACCGAAGGACCCGGTACCGAGTACCCCATTGACCTTGCGTGCGGGCGATCCACATATTACTCTCACAGACATGTGTGCAGAGTAGAAAAAATTGGTTAAGCACACTACATTCAAACACACACGTGCAGAGAAGAAAAAATTGGTTAGGCTGGGGTCACACTTACCGAATGGAAAATCGGTCAAAGTCTCCCTGCTGAGAATCGCAAAAGTGTTCTCCGTATGGTCATCCGCGTGTAATGCATTTTCAATGTGATGATGCGATTTTCTCGCACCTATGTATCCGTATGGCATCCGAATTACATCCGTATGAAATGCGTATGGCTTTACATTTCTCACTGCTTTTCCCCATTGAATTTAATGGCTCAATGGGCTGAAATGAGGAAAATGTGTGTGCATTTCTCGCAAGCTACACAGATGGTCCATGTGGTGTCTGAGTTTTTCTCGCACACATTGGCTTGCATTGGAGAGTCTTTGACGATATACGCGTAAAATCGCAGCATGCTGCAATTTCACATGCACGTCGAATACACCTGAAAAAAAAAGGGTGATGTGAGCTGCCCCAAAGAGTAACACTGGTCTGAATGCTATGCAATGTTTTCTCGCATAGCACTTGCCCGTATTCTATGCTAGTGTGACCCCAGCCTTAGGCACATTACTCCCACACACACACGCATGCAGAGTAGAAAAAAATTGGCTGTAGGTGCACTACTCCCACAAACACATGTGCAGAGTACACACAGAGAGGCTTTTTGGAAAACTGTGCACACACAAAACCTAAGTGTTCCTCACTCTACCTGAGTCCTGTCCCTACGATAAACAGAACTGAATGATGGTGGCACCCATGATCTGGTATTCATGCAGTCCGGGTCATGTGGAGCACCAGCTAATCACAGCCATGCCAATACTTGACATGGCTGTGATGGATCCTGCAGTGCCCACAGCCTAAAAACTCGTTGATTTTCTGCACTGCAGCCTTTCAACAAACTTTATTCAGCATCCTAGCCCAAACAGCGAAACGGATTTCTGGTTAAAAGCCGGTGTTCGGGGATTGGTACCGGACACTGGGTATTTGGCACGAAGCACTAACTTAACAGTTCGGGATCGCTCATCCCTTGTATTTATCACTATATAATGAGGACACCCCATAAGACTGATTCCTTAATCTTCTTTGCAGCACTGCTTGAAACACATTTAGTCATGTCTAGTCAGCAACCCTTTGCTGTTTCTAGGAAATTGTGCTAATTGTTACCAAACACTGCAGAGAAAGGAATTATTTAGTAATTATTCTTCTTAGTGCAGGGTCTCGTTGTGCAGCAGCCCCATGCATACTGTATGTGTGTACTCATTTGCCTCCACATATCGCTGTGGTCTTCAGTTGCATGTGGCCACATTCTTGTAGAAAGCCTTCTGTTCTTTCTGCAAAGTTGTTAACTTTTGCGAGAGCAAAAACTAAAATGATTGCACACGTGTACATCACAAGCTTTTTAGTAGGCTACATTCACGTGGACGAAGTGTACAGTATGTTCTTGAATGTCTTACCTCGCTAACTAAAGGGGTGTGTAATCTACTGTTGGTCACATAATGGATAGACACGTAGGTTCACTCATTTGTATTTCTGTTTTACAAGAAGCTTTTACTGATGTCTAGTAAAAACTTATAGCCTTTGGTCATCAAGTCTCTTAAAAAAGAAGACGGCTCCAGCCTGTTAGAGTTCATCATAAAGTTGAAGCACTGTGAGGGAAAATGGTCCCTGGAATTTGCTAGTTCTCCTCACACACTCAGTGTTTAGCATCTTTAAATGCTTCTAAAAAACACAATAAATATAAATTTTGTGTTTCACAGTGTTTTGTCTGTTTCCATTTTCAGTAAGTAATTTTTTCCTGGTGATTTTGAAGTCAAAGCATATTGTTATAGATTTGTCACCAGTAGGACCCACATCTATCACAAGAGCAGGATTTTGACATGTACCACTGTCAGTGGAGGGGTTGTTGGAATTCCCATGCACATTACAATTAGTTTTCAACTAACAGCTGTGGATGGCAGAGCCCCAACCTCGGGATAGATGTGAATCCACAGCTAACATACATTCAATGTAAAGCAATTCGAAACATGTCAAACCTTGTTGGCTATTTTGTGACTTGCTAGTCGCAGTACCTGTTATGGCTGGACCTAGTGGTTAGGAGCACCTGGAATGACCTGATAGTCAAAACTGAAAAATAGAGCGAGCTCTGGGAAGTGGGAGCTCTGCTGACCGCAGCCCTAATCTATTATCAAGTAAAAAAACTTGGCACTCAACTTGGTTATGTAGATAGTTTTTGGATATGCTTTTTTATTTCGAATAACAGTCCCAAAATAAACGTTTCGGTCTACATAGACCTTCTTCAGTAGACTGAATTGAAAACATATGACAAGAAATTCCTTTAGTATAATACAATAAATGTACAAAAATAATAATATAAAAAGGGTAGGAAACAACAAGGTAAATCTAGCAGTGATTTAGTGAGTGGTGATGGATAAGGGAATAAGGGAAGTAAGGAAAGGAAATTATTTTTATCACATACCCGACTGCTCAGTGGATGGATGTGAAGGTGTCCCAGGATATAGTGTAGATCCTTGTATGTAGAGATACTAGTGGATCAGAACGGAGGACTGTAATGGTCGCTCTGTGATATTGAGGAGTATATCCAAAAGTTAGGTCTACAGTATAAATAATATATACATTTATATGTATCATGTTGTAGTCCCGAGTACATGTACTGACCCGATATAGTTTGGAAGATAGTGCTGTTAGTAGATAATGGAGTTCTGCTTAAGGTATGGCGTGGCTGTAAAGATAATGTGGTAACTGAGATTACTGTCTGGAATTGGGAGGTGATTCATGGTAGTAGGATTACATGTGAAAAAGGAGACTCCTTACCTATTGACAGTAAAGATCTATAGATTAATATGTAGCAGGAATATTCACCTATTAGAGGTGGAGTAGGATAGGGTAACCTGTCGTTAAGATAGAGTATCAATCAGTATGAGTATTGACATATAGTTCCTATGTAGCAACTCTATGGGTCTTACCCTATGCGTAAAGGCTGTGCCATATACGATGTATAATTATGGCCATGAGACGTAATCTGCACATATGGAATAACAAGAGCAATAAAGTGAGTAATAATCCAGGATAGGTAGAAACCACTAGTATCTCTACATACAAGGATCTACACTATATCCTGGGACACCTTCACATCCATCCACTGAGCAGTCGGGTATGTAATAATTTCCTTTCCTTACTTCCCTTATTCCCTTATCCATCACCACTCACTAAATCACTGCTAGATTTACCTTGTTGTTTCCTACCCTTTTTATGTTATTATTTTTGTACATTTATTGTATTATACTAAAGGAATTTCTTGTCATATATTTTCAATTCAGTCTACTGAAGAAGGTCTATTTATTAGAGGGATACTGAAGCACCACTGTAATCGGTATTAGAGGGACATAAGTCACACAACTTCCCTCTTCGTGCCCTTTAGGCCACCCAGGATAGCTCCAAGCAAGGATATAAACAAAAAAACGGAGCAGAAATATCCGCAACAACATAGTTGTATATAAAACCAATAAAGTTTATTTAATAATAACTCATAAACATATATATATACATGTACACACTAATGGTAGCCAATCACAAGGAGGAGCGGCACAAAACATTGTTTTGTGCCGCTCCTCCTTGTGATTGGCTACCATTAGTTTCCCCTTCTTGTATTACCTCTTTGTATCTGCGGGCTGCATACAGCGTCCGTAGTAGTGTGTACATGTATATATATATGTTTATGAGTTATTATTAAATAAACTTTATTGGTTTTATATACAACTATGTTGTTGCGGATATTTCTGCTCCGTTTTTTTGTTTATATATATGAAGAAGGTCTATGTAGACCGAAACGTTTATTTTGGGACTGTTATTCGAAATAAAAAAGCATATCCAAAAAACTATCTACATAACCAAGTTGAGTGCCAAGTTTTTTTACTTTATCTACGTCTACTGGTTTGGGGAACCTACCTTGTGCACCAACACAGTAGTGCCACGATATGCCTCACTAATCTATTATCACACACACTAGAATTAGCCGTGGATCGTACCTGACTCTGCCTAGACGACTCTTCACAGCCTGAGAGGTAACTACCCCTAAAGAGAAATATAGCCTCACCTTGCCTCAGAGAAATTCCCCAAAGGAAAAGAGCACCCCCCCACATATATTGACTGTGAGTTAAGAGGAAGGCACAAACATAGGAATGAGACAGGTTTCAGCAAAGGAGGCCCGACTTACTAAATAGACAGAAGATAAAGGGATCTTTGCGGTCAGCACAAAAAACTACAAAAAGCCACGCAGAGTGAGCAAGAAACCCCCCGCGCCGACTCACGGCGCGGTAGGTGCCACTCTGCAACCCAGAGCTTCCAGCTAGCGAGACAATATCATGATAGCCAGCTGGACAAAACTTAGCAGGTACTCAGAAATATATTCAGCACACAAATGAACAACAAATGAGCTTAACAGGGACTTAGCTTCTGCTGAAGTAGACAGGTCATCAGGAGATCCAAGTGAGATCTGAACCAGTACAGATACATTGACAACTGGCATCAGGTAACGATCTGAGCAGAGTTAAATAGGGGAACCAGCCCAGTCCTAAACGATGCAGCTGAGGAAGCCACCTCCAGACCAGCAGCTCCACTTTCAGCCACCAGAGGGAACCCACGGACAGAACTCACAGAAATACCATTCCTGACCACAGGAGGGAGTTCGAGAACAGAGTTCACAACAGTACCTTAGTCTAAAGGTTGTAGCAGCGACATCCAGCAAACCTTGGTCGAATGACAAGTATTGCTGCCAAAATTACTGTGTAGCACTGACCTTAATGTTAATAGACCAAGTGAAAACTATAACAGTGATACATCAAAATTTACGACATTTAAGCCCTGTCCTCAGCGTATGGAAAACTACCGCAAACTAGCCAGGAACGCATGAAAAACTGTTAGCACATATAAAATCTAACATAAAATGTAACATTTCACATACCAGATTTTCATAGTGTGTTTTTTGATGACTCTCTTCATTTAGGGATGATTTCACACAGCGTTATTTTCTTTTCTTAATGAAACTTCTGTTTTTGTAGAAGGTTCGGCGCTGAAGCCAAAAATTCAAAAGGAATTGTAAATATATAGGAAAGACACATACTTCTCCCTTTTTCAAGATTCACACCATGGACAATCTTCACTCCACTGAATCTCACTTCATTTGTGAAAGTGTAAAAGGGGTTACAAAGACTGATGTGCGTCTCTATCCCTTTAAGTAAATGTGAACTATAATGATTGTATACATATTATTGTTTAGCACTGTGGTGAGTATTCTAACTGCCGCTGCACCATGTATATTGTTTTATTATAGGGAAAGTGCAGTGCTTAGTTAAGCCACAAGATGGGGCACAGAGATATTGTATATAGTATAATAGGAAAAGCCACATGGAGTTTCAGATAGCGAATAGTTAAACATAGGAGGGGCATGGTGGATAAGACAGGGAGGTCTTCCTAATAGATCTCAGTTGGGGCCAGGGCTCCCATGTAGCTCACTTGGGCTAGCCAGCCTGAGCAACACCATGCCATGCAACGTTTAAAGAAGAATAGGGCCCAGCCATATAGCATCCCTGGTCTGGACCACATCAGGAGAAGCAACAGCGCTAGCGGTGCAGTATTAGTGGGACTGCAGTTTGCTTGAAAAGGCTAAGCAGTACAGGCAGGTTGCTCATCATGTGGCAGCTTATTGCGTGGGCTACTGCCCTCAGCACTGGTGCGAAATGGCTGAGGGAGTCCCCCAAATGGAGTAAGGTTGAGCAGAGAGGACGCTGCGGGATCGAAAGGTGTGGTCCGTCCCAGAAGCGAGCTTAGTGACAGAGAGCAAAGGACAGGGACAGAAGAGGTATTGTCTGTTGTGAAACTTGATGTGGAAGCTGGAAATAACTTGGATGTGCTGTGTAAAGAACCAAGTAAAGCAGTTGTTGTTAAAGTTGAGCTGGACTGTCCCTCTCTTTGTGTGACACTGATGACAATGAGCTTTCGGCAGCCTAAAGAGCAACCTGATGGTGCAGAGACCCAGAATACAGGCAAACTGACGGAAAGGCACTATTGTACTGTGAGGCGAGGCCAAGGTGTGATACAGGGATTACTCTCAGCCATGACTACCGCTCTGGACGACCCTTACAAAAACACCTGCACAGTGCACAGAATCAACAAGGATGGAATCTCAGCAACATGGTGCAGGATGGTAGCCATGGGCAAACACTCATATCTTATGCCCTGATACGTTACATGAAGGTGGAAGTCCTAGCTGGGTGTGTGGGCTTAGTTTATGGAGGCACTACACTCTTACAGGTCGCAAGATGCCGGTGACTTCGGCTGGCCAGCATTGGATACTAAACAGTTCAATGAAGGAGACCACCACTCAAAAATAAACAGTCTTTTAGTGAACATCAACTTGGTGGGGATTATGTACAATAGATAGTGGGTGCATAACTTCACAAATGTTTAGTTCACACACAGTCTCTCTACCTCTTTGAGTTCACTTGTTCCGGCATCACGTTTCTCCGTCTTCACCACAACTTAGCACACTACAACAGCCCAGTTAGCGAGAGTCATATTCTCAACTTACAGGTCCACGTCCTCTTCCCTTTTTAGGGAACTAATATGTCAATATGGCCGGTACTTAGAGTCTCTGCTTACTGCCTTGGAACTTGGTGCTGGGAGCACTCTATTCATCTCACGTTCTCTGATCTATCCAGGCTGATTACCTCTCTGAGTAATAAATTTGAGACCATAATGCTAGGTGTCCTGTCCCAGGACCTGTCTCCAGTTGATCAGTCTGTCCTTTGGTCATTTCTCCTTTCTTTACTCTGGATCTTGCTATCCACTGTCTCGGTCTTCCCTCACATCAGGGACACCCACAGCATGTGACTCTGTTCACTAGTTAGACTTTACATCTGCTCCCAATCTGGGCTAGTTCCAAACATTAATCCTAACTCTCCGTACTGTTGGTCAAGCTACAACACAGCCACTAAATATGCATGTCACAATACACATTGAAATACACTACAACAATACATGTGTCTTCAAAGGGGAATGTGAGCAGTGTATCCATCACCTTACATCCCATCATGGACCCATTCATTGAAATGTGTGAGTTTGGTCTGCCGAGTCACTTGCGTCTGATTTTTTTTTTTTTAAAGGCCTGTTGGTTCACAAAAAAGAAGTCATATGAAAGCAGACATAGGCTATGAGGTGTCTTTGTGTTTTCTGTAAAAAAAAAAGCAGTAATAAACAGTGTCGGACTGGAGCACCTTGGGCCCACCAGAGAAAATCATTCTTGGGGCCCACTATGTAGCTACATAGAAATAGATACAAGACTACCAATTGTGTGGTAAAAAGCACTAATATCAGGGTATAATATAAGGTAGTTCACGTCTTAATTATGTAGCAAGGGTTGGGGTAGCCCCCTCATAAAATATAATGCGGTCCCCTCTCATCTATAATATAACGCTGGGAGCGTCACTCTGTCCGAAGCCTCTATAGACTGCGCAAGCGCCGGCGCAGTCTGGACCGCACAGAGCGACGCTCCCAGGAGATCGCGGTATGCGTAAGCGCTGAACACACACCGCGATCTCCACCGGACAAGCAGGGACGAGCCAGGAGGCGGAGGGTGAGTATACTTACCTGACCCGTTCCACCGACGCGCTTCCGGGCCGTGACTGTCCCCCTGCTCCCGGAATCGGCGCCTGCGCAGTCCGCGCTTTCCGGCGCCATTTTCTTGAAGACACATTGCAGTGTCTTCAAGAAAATGGCGCCGGAAAGCGCGGACTGCGCAGGCGCCGACTCCGGGAGCAGGACCAAGAAAATGGCCGCACCCAGCACAGCCGCCGCGCCCAGCACAGCAACGCACAGCCGCCGCACCCAGCACAGCCGACCATAGCCGCCCACAGCCACGCACAGGCGCCCACAGCCACGCACAGCCGCCGCACCCAGCACAGCTGCCCACAGCCACGCACAGCCACCCATAGCCACGCACAGCCGCCGCACCCAGCACAGCCAACCACAGCCGCTGCACCCAGCACAGCCGCCCACAGCCACGCACAGCCGCCCACAGCCACGCACAGCCGCACCCAGCACAGCCGACCACAGCCACGCACAGCCGCCGCACCCAGCACAGCCGCCCACAGCCACGTACAGCCACCCATAGCAACGCACAGCCGCCGCACCCAGCACAGCTGCCCACAGCCACCCATAGCCACGCACAGCCGCCGCACCCAGCACAGCCAACCACAGCCGCTGCACCCAGCACAGCCGCCCACAGCCACGCACAGCCACGCACAGCCGCACCCAGCACAGCCGACCACAGCCACGCACAGCCGCCGCACCCAGCACAGCCGCCCACAGCCACGTACAGCCACCCATAGCCACGCACAGCCGCCGCACCCAGCACAGCTGCCCACAGCCACCCATAGCCACGCACAGCCGCCGCACCCAGCACAGCCAACCACAGCCGCTGCACCCAGCACAGCCGCCCACAGCCACGCACAGCCGCCCACAGCCACGCACAGCCGCACCCAGCACAGCCGACCACAGCCACGCACAGCCGCCGCACCCAGCACAGCCGCCCACAGCCACGTACAGCCACCCATAGCCACGCACAGCCGCTGCACCCAGCACAGCCGCCGCACCCAGCACAGCCGCCCACAGCCTCGCACAGCCCACAGCCGCCGCACCCAGCACATCCGCCGCACCCAGCACATCCGCCGCACCCAGCACAGCCATGCACAGCCACGCACAGCCACGCACAGCCGCCCACGGACAGCCGCCGCACCCAGCACAGCCGCCGCACCCAGCACAGCCACGCACAGCCGCCCACAGCCACGCACAGCCGCCGCACCCAGCACAGCCGCCCACAGCCACGCACAACCGCTGCACCCAGCACAGCCACCCACAGCCGCCGCACCCAGCACAGCCGCCGCACCCAGCACAGCCGCCGCACCCAGCACAGCCACGCACAGCCGCCACAGCCATGCACAGCCTCCGCACCCAGCACAGCCACGCACAGCCGCCTACAGCCACGGACAGCCGCCGCACCCAGCACAGCCACCGCACCCATCACAGCCGCCGCACCCAGCACAGCCGCCCACAGCCACGCACAGCCGCTGCACCCAGCACAGCCTCCCACAGCCACGCACAGCCGCCTACAGCCACACACAGCCGCTGCACCCAGCACAGCCGCTGCACCCAGCACAGCCACCGCACCCAGCACAGCCGTCCACAGCTGCCGCACCCAGCACAGCCGCCCGCACCCAGCACAGCCACGTCACATACAGCCGCCCGCACTCAGCACAGCCACATACAGCCGCCCGCACTCAGCACAGCCGCCCGCACTCAGCACAGCCGCCCGCACTGATGGGGGCGCAGGATGGAGCAGCACGTGATAGGATGGGGGCGCAGGATGGGAGCACATGACAGGATGGGGATGAGGATGGAGCAGCACATGACACGGTGGAGCAGCACATGACAGGATGGGGGCGCAGGATGGAGCAGCACATGACACGGTGGAGCAGCACATGACAGGATGGGGATGCAGGATGGAGCAGCACATGACACGGTGGAGCAGCACATGACAGGATGGGGGCGCAGGATGGAGCAGCACATGACACGGTGGAGCAGCACATGACAGGATGGGGGCGCAGGATGGAGCAGCATATGACAGGATAGGAGCAGCACATACCAGGATGGAGACCATATTCCAATATAAATGCTCGCCACCCGGGCGTAGAACGGGTTCAATAGCTAGTAGAATATAATGCAGCACTCCACAAAATATAATGCAACCCCCTCAGGTATGACACAGTCCCCACCATAGAATATAATGTAGCACCCCCATAGGGTATAATGCAGCCCCCCTCATATAGTATAATGCAACCCACCACAGAATATAATGTAGTCCCCTGAGAGAATGCAGTTCCACCACAGAATATAATGCAACCCCCCCATAGAGTATACTGTAGCCCCCTCATATAGTATGATGTAGACCCCATAATATAATGTAATCCCCTGAGAGAATAATGCAGCCCCACCACAGAATATAATGCTGCCCTCCATAGAGTATACTGTAACCCCTCATATAGTATGATGTAGCCCCCCATAATATAATGTAGTACCCTGAGTATGATGCAGTCCCCCCACAGAATATAATGTAGCCCCCCAGGGCTGTATTTAGAGTTTCTGCTGCCCTAGGCACTTTTAGTGCTGCCTCCCCTTTGGTGAGTATGACACTATCGGCAGTGACTTTGGCAAGAATCGCTGATGTGAAAGTCGCCTTTTGCAGCAGACCTGGCAGTTTTTCTGCATCTGCCGCGTAAGGGATCACTTCCAGCAACACTGCGTTCGGCCTCATTCATTCCCTATGGGATTTGCAGCACTTTCCGTAATCTGGCAAATGTGGTACCATACCTCCCAACTTTTGAAGAAGGGAAGGAGGTATAAAGTTTGCGGCCATGCCTCTGACCACACCCATTTCACAACTAGTCACACCCATATCCACGTCCCAACCACAGCCATTTAGCACTGCTGATCACACTGTTTTATATACAATAATTATAAACAAAAAAATATGGCCACACAGTGCTCCATACTGTATAATGGCCACACATGATACTCAATACTGTATAATGGCCACACATGATGCTCAATACTGTATAACAGCCACCACACATGATGATCCATACTGTATAATGGCCACACACAGTTCTCCATACTGTATAATGGCCACACATGATGCTCAATACTGTATAATGGCCACACATGATGCTCCATAGTGTATAATGGCCACACATGATGCACCATAGTGTATAATGGCCACAGTGTTCCATACTGTATAATGGCCACACATAGTGCTCCATACTGTATAACGGCCACACACAGTTCTCCATACTGTATAATGATCCCACATGATGCTCAATACTGTATAATGGCCACAAATGATGCTCCATACTGTATAACGGCCACACCTGATGCTCCATACTGTATAATGTCCATTGGCCACACATGATGCTCCATACTGTATAACGGTCACATATGATGCTCAATACTTAGACAAGAAAATTTTTGTTAACACTTAGGGATCAAAATTCTATCTATACCATCCCATACGAAATATATATATCAAAGAAGTATAAACCAGTGATCCTCAGTGCGAGCAAAAAGTGTTTGAGTGGAAACCACTCATATAGTCAGCAGATACCAACCACCAGAGTTATGGAATCCTGACGAAGGATTCTAAATCCGAAACGTGCGTTGGGGTGCGCATTGTTTGGAATTTGGTGACGCTATATACAGGTACAGGTGCTCCCATATATCCTTGGACTAATTTTTGCACACAGCACTTTGTCTTATTTTGCTGCTTGCACATTGCACTTAACACTGGTGCACTTGGCTTTAACCCACGTATTGCCCTGTGGGGAATTTATATATTTTTATATATTTTGTCATATGTTTTATCCTCACATTTTGCTTTTACAATTTCTTATCACTTGTGAGACACTATTATTATAGTATAGTCCTATATGAGAGCCCTGGGATTAACCCTTCCGTATGTGGTGCACCACTTGCCTATTTAGGTTTTTATATATTGGTGATTAACCTTTTATATATGTCACCTTGTATTGTTTTTATGTTTTCCAACATGTGCACATGAGATATGTTATTACCAGCTTTAAATAAAGTAATTTTAACAAGCTATATCCGTGTCACTATTTCTTTGGTAATTGATTCCATAACTCTGGTGGTTGGTATCTGCTGATGCTCAATACTGTATAATGGCCACACACAGTTCTCCATACTGTATAATGATCCCACATGATGCTCAATACTGTATAATGACCCCCCTCCTGTATGCATGGCTCATCTCCCTCCCATCCCATATGCATGGCTCATATTCCCCCCTGTATGCATGGCTCATATTCCCCCCTGTATGCATGGCTCATATTCCCCCCTGTATGCATGGCTCATATGCCCCCCCCTGTATGCATGGTTCATATTCCCCCCCCCTGTATGCATGGCTCATATTCCCCCCCTGTATGCATGGCTCATATTCCCCCCTGTATGCATGGCTCATATTCCCCCCTGTATGCATGGCTCATATTCTCCCCCTGTATGCATGGCTCATATTCTCCCCCTGTATGCATGGCTCATATTCCCCCCCTGTATGCATGGCTCATATCCCCCCTGTATTCATGGCTCATATCCCCCCTGTATGCATGGCTCATATCCCCCCTGTATGCATGGCTCATATTCCCCCCTTTATGCATGGCTCATATTCTCCCCCTGTATGCATGGCTCATATTCCCCCCCTGTATGCATGGCTCATATTCCCCCCTCATGTATGCATGGCTCATATCCCCCCTGTATTCATGGCTCATATCCCCCTGTATGCATGGCTTATATCCCCCCTGTATGCATGGCTTATCTCTCCACCCCCCCACTCCCGCTCCTGCTCCCATCTTGCATGGCACGCCGGCTTACGTCCTCCTTCATCCCCCCATCCCCCCGTCCCTCCGTCCCCCGTCCCTCATACTCACCTGTCTCACACCACGCGGCCGTGCCGACATCCCTCTGGCTCTGTCCCGACTCCCGGCGCAGCACCTTCTTCCTGCGTGAGCGGTCATGTGATACCGCTCATTAAGGTCATGAATATGCGCATATTCATGACCTTAATTAGCGGTACCACATGACCGCTCATTCAGGACGAGCTGCAGCCTGCAGACGCCGAGACCAGGCATTGCTGGAGCAGGGTGAGTATCGTCTTCAAGGAGGGTGGGTGGGAGGTGGGCGGGCGGCTGGTTGGGGGGGCCCTGGAGCAGTGGGGGCCCTAGGCAGCTGCTGGCTGATTTTGCTAGGTGAGAGGCTCTGGACTGGGGTCTAAGGGGTAACGTTTCTCCTTATGGAGTGACATACCAGCTGGCTTGTCAAGGTAAGGAGGCTTATTCACCGTGCAATGCTCCTCTGGGAAATTAAATATGCAAATTGCCTCTTCTGAGAAAAAGAGGACTTAACTCTATAGCGCCACCTGTTGGAAGTAGCGATCCTACAAGTCACAATCAACCCTTTAACGAGTTGTGCAATATGACTTAGGATAAAAGCCAAATCAGTATCTCAATTCACAGACACGGTGTTTCGGGCTGTTGGCCTTCGTCAGTGCGAAGCATGAGACTTTATCTCCTTACTTTTACCTCCTTACCTTGACAAGCCAGCTGGTATGTCACTCTCCATAAGGAGAAACGTTACCCCTTAGACCCCAGTCCAGAGCCTCTCACCAAGCCAAATCAGTTCTCATGCTTCGCACTGACGAGGGCCAACAGCCCGAAACACCATGTCTGCGAATTGAGATACTGATTTGGCTTTTATCCTAAGTCATATTGCACGACTCGTTAAAGGGTTGATTGTGACTTGTAGGATCGCTACTTTCAAAATCATATGAAAAAACCTCAGTATAAAATTCCTTTTTATTATTAAAAATAAGGCAACAACCCCACCTACAGTGAACAACAAAAAACAAAACCAACAAAACAATAGTGCTCAAAACAAATATAAACGAAACTAATGGGGAAACCTATACCACCCTATTAGAGGCACCTATACTGCCCCTGCCTGGCTGCGGAGGTAGACACCCTAGGGGGAGCGTTATGGCGCCCCCGCTCAATGATGACTCTCCCTATGGGCCCTGATAAGCCCTGCAGCCACTGATGAAGGCCCCTGCCCAGACACTAAAGGGTCCTCTAGCACTATACAGATGAATACTATGCTAGGGATTGCCTAATTCCCCAAAAGCAAAAGGCTATATATGAACACATATGGCGATAGATATACATCAACTAGATAGTCATTCACAGTGGCCCAGAGATCCTTAGCACAGTATGGGTGCACATCTAGGTAAATCCAGCCGGGTCGACTTTATACATTTGCATGGGCTATCATGCCCCTCATGTATCCCTGCTGTCATACTCCGGTCTCAATGAAGAGCTTTAGGCAATCTTAATGGTTTGCCACAAAAAGCGCTAGATTCAAATCCTAGAGTACTACACGCCTATAAGATCATTCACTGTGAACCCAATATTCTCAGCACAATGTGGATAAAAATCAAGATAGTTTCAACCGGATCCGCTCTGTTCTATGCATGAACTGACACACCAATCATGTGTCCCTACTATCAAGCTCCGGTCTTCATATATAGCTTCAGCAGTGTTTATAATTTCTCACATAGAGCCACAGAACCAAGCCGCATTCAGCTATCCACAATCTGATGTGACACAAGATATCGGTGTATCTGGCCTCCTGATGAGCCTGCATAGGCGAAACGCGTTGAGGCGGTTTCTTTAAGATGGCGTTCGGTGTAACACAGCGGCACAGATGAGTATTCATGGCTTGGTTCTGTGTTACATAAAGTTACATATTCTATAAGGGTTGCCCAAGCCTATTTCAGGATACCATTAGTATCATACCAAAAAAAAAAATCACCTGACAGATATGTTTTAAAGGAGTTGTCCATGGTTGGAACAAAAGTCTGCAGTCATGAGTCAACTAAACTTATCCAGCTTCACTCAATTCACTTCTAGTGAGAGAATCCAAAAGAGTTTAGCCAATATGTATGTAAATCATATAAATGTGGTCACTTGACCACTGATTAGGATAACGAATACCG
Organism: Ranitomeya variabilis; assembly: GCF_051348905.1. Lineage (NCBI taxonomy): Eukaryota > Metazoa > Chordata > Amphibia > Anura > Dendrobatidae > Ranitomeya > Ranitomeya variabilis. The sequence continues at coordinate 67,288,521 of NC_135239.1, read as the reverse complement.
AGGAATCGCGACAGCAAGCACGGTACACACTAGCATAATTTGGCAGTCGGAATTAACATCTAGTGACTGCAGACCTTTGTCACAAGCTTGGACAACCCCTTTAACATAAAGTTACAGTACATTGTGTTTTTGGCTATATTGATGGTATGGGTACTTGTTATATTCCTTGCTCAGCTGCATGACTGGAGCAATAACAGTTGCTGAGCTGAGAAGCAAACAAGGAAGACACAAATGAGTTTGCTACACATGATTCTTAACCATGAATAAAATATGAAACAAAATAAAACTTGAGGTTTAAAATACAGAATTCAGGATTCTGGTGAAGATTCTGTATCAGATCGGGCAGGAAGTTCAGGTAAGCTTGTAGTTGTGGAATACATACGGTACTTTTCATTTCAAGATACGCACACATCATGGAGATAAGGACACAGGATGCAGACTGGTTCCAGGAGTGCAGAATACTGGAAATAGGGTAGACCATGGAGTCAAGATGTCGGCAGTGGTGGGGAGAAGAGTTGTTGCTGGACTTTTCTATTATTTCAGTTGAGTAAAATCACACATAAAACTACATTCACAGTTTTCTTTAAACTCTGTTTGAAAGTTGTTTCACACAAAGTTTTGCATTGCACTTCTGAAATGCAGGAAAAAAGAACACCAGACATTACTAAGCAATAGAAAAAAAAACGTTACAACGTAATGGCACGGATAGAGAAACTGACAACATCAAAAAAAGCCCCAAGGTTCAAGAGCTTCTAAGCAGCTTTCATGTTAATCCAACAAAATACAATGTTTAACTAGGCTTATGTGTGTGGTAGGTCACTGCACAAAAGCTGAAAAGTGTATCTGCTTCATTTTAATGAGTGAACAATTAAACACAATTGTGTATCTGGTTATCACATGTACAAATTTAGTTATAATGAAAATTTTCAAATAGTTGTGAGTCATGTATCAATTTCTAACTTCCAATCTCCTTCCATTTTCCAGATTCTAATATATACATATGATATTTTTGATTCATTTTATTATTTAGCCTTCTGAGGAGCACTCCGCCTCCTAGCCACAGGTGTTTTAATCGCAACAGGTCCAGTACCCCTCCACAGAGAGAGAGAATGTTAGTCTAAGAAGAGGTTTTCATAGGTACCCATTCAGATGGAGATGTTTATTCTCAGTGAGGAAAGGAAAGTGTAGGACCTGGTATACGAGAGATGCCGTAAAGTGGCTACCAGGTACACATAAAATTGGCTTTTTTTATGCGCTAAACGCTCTCATTTTTCATATTTCTAGTGCAGTAATGCAGTTCAATTTTCGTGTTTCATGTTTGCATGTTTCAGCGCTGCAGTGTGCTGCCTTATTTGCTTGATTGTCTAATATATACATAGATATATAAGCAGTATCTGTCAAAAGTTTGGGCACACCTATTCATGCAATGTTTTACTTGTTCTTATTGGAATTGGGCAGCACTGTGCCTCAGTGGTTAGCACTGCAGCCTTGCAGCACTGGGGTCCTGGGTTCAAATCCCACCAAGGACAACATCTGCAAAGAGTTTGAATGTTCTCCCCGTGTTTGCATGGGTTTCCTCCGGGTTCTCTGGTTTCCTCCCACATTCCAAAGACATACTGATAGGGAATTTAGATTGTGACCCCCAATGGGGACGGTGATTATAATGTCTGTAAAGCGCTGTGGAGTAAGGTAGCACTATATAAGAAAAGCATAATAAATAATAATAATATTGTGCACATTGTAGATTCAGATTGAAGGCTGCAAAATCACAGAGAAACACATATGGAAAGTAAAAGAAACACTTGTAAAAGGTGCCAAAATTTGTGATAGACCTTAGATTCCTTATAGTACTCCTTTTTTCCTCTGATGTCAGCTATACACCCCCTTGGCATTGTCTCATCCAGCTTCATCAGGTAGTCACATAGAATGGCTTCCAGTAAACAGCTACGAGTTTATCTATGGAATCATCAGTCTTCAGAAAGTGTTTGCTACTATTAGGTATGTTTTGTAGAGGCAGGTTTGTTTCACGTGTTTCTTTAGTCCTTGTTTCCATAAGTGTTCATTGGTTGTTTTGCTGCCTTAGGTCTTTATCTACAATGTGCACATTCAAATAAGAACAAGGAAAATCATTGCATGAACAGATGTGTGCAATCTTTTTAGCAGCACTGTATTAATTGGAATGTAAGATGACATTCTCTGTATTATGTAGGATTATGAATAGTTGAAGTAGGCTAGTGAAAGCATCCATGAAAGTTTATCATTCCAGTCTTCTTATTATACTGTAACTTGCTGCTTTCTAGTGCATTAAGAATTATCATACCACTGCTGCCGCCTTCTCGCACGCTCCCGGCCTCTGCTTCTCGTGCATACCAGGTTCAGTGCTGCGCGTGTGCACTTCTGATCTTCTGTCGGCGCCCCTCTTCGTCTCCTCTATGGTCCTGGAGGACTAGTACCTTGAAGTCGGTCCTCCTTATTGTCCTCTCTATGGTTCTGGAGGTCTGTTACCCGGAAGTGCTACCCTGCCTTTAGGTATTTAAACTGCTTCCTGCCGTCCCTCTGTGCCTGGTTATCATTTGTTCCTTCAGGTGTTCCTGGCCGCTCTTAGTCTCTGTGAAGTTTGTTTTCCCTCTGACTTTGGGTGTATCCTGTCTTTCCTGTATCCTGCTAGCCTCTGCGTTCCCTCTGTTCCTCCACCAGTCCCTGCACTGCTGCAGTTTACCCACCAGTCCTGTGTCTCTGCAGTACTCACCTATCCTGTGGTCCTACTATCTCCGCCTCTTCTTGGTCTTCTCCCGTCCTGGTCCTCCAGCTTCCGTGGCGATAGTCCCTCACGGGCCTGCCCCTAACTCTCCCTGTATAGGGGGCGGTCTATCTGGTCAGCTCGTCCTTGAGGGGTTCGTCGTCGCGGTCTAGAGGGTCCACTTTCCGTTTTCCCTCTTTGAATCGTCACACTCACAATAGGACTGCACTCGGATGACATCTGAGTGCAGCCTAATTCTTACAGCATAACAAGAATAAAGAAAAACAATGTGTAATTGTAATTTAAATGCAGCAGTATAAATGCCAGGCAGGCAGGTATACTATATCATTGATCAATCACTGCTGCTGGAACCAGTCCTATATCTAACTTCCCCTATCAATTGAATATCTGTATTATTCCCAGACTTCTACTGTACACTTATCATTTTCACTGATATGGCTGTACAGCACACTACTGTCTGGAATATTTGTCCGATGTTTAAGGCTTTAAATTCCTATCTCTTTTTGAGCTGTAAGCTTTCATGCCTACTTCCTATCCTAAATCACCATGAAATGAATTCTGAATTCTCTGACTCAGCTTTTATATTGGCTATGATAGTCCCTACTGTTTTATGTCATCTGATGTGATGGCTGCAAATTATTATGGGCAACCTGCACAGTCACACATGAGGCCATATGAGCTTTCTGTAGCTGATGCGATTTTCTGAATTATTCAAAACAGCCACAATAATTTAACAATTTGTGCACATCAACTCACAAAATGATCAAATTCATTGGAACCTGAAAATGTCATAACATTTTACATTAGTTAATGTTAACGTTCATGAGTGTACCGTAAGGAACACACTTAATAATGAGGCATGAAAAAATTGCATGAAGAAGGCCACTGCTCTCCAAAACTAACATTGTTGTTCGTCCCACATTTTGCTAAAGATCACATGGACATGCCAGAAGGCTATTAGAACAATGTTTTGTGGACAGATGAAACAAAAATAGGGCTTTTTGGTTTAAATGAGAAATGCTAAGTTTGGAGAAAAAAAAGACACTGCATCACAAGATAAATACCTCTTATCATTTGAGAAACACTATGGTAGTAGATCATATTTAAGGGCTTTTTGGTGCCTCTGAGCCAGGATGGTTTTCCACAATTGATGAAGCAATGTACTCTGAATTATAATCCTAAAGGAAAATGTCAGGACATCTGTCCATTAACTGAATTTCATGAAAACATGCAGCAATTTGCAGCAATACAATGACCCAAAACACACAAGTCGTTCTACAAAAATATGTTTAGAGAAGAATAAAGTTAAAACTTTGTAAAGACCATCTCAAAATCCTGACCTTAAAGGGGTGGACTGATATCTATAACTCAACTCAACTCAAAAATATTGCCAGAATCCGTCCCTTCCTCAGCCCACAATCTACCAAAACTCTTGTGCATGCCCTCTTCATCTCCCGCCTCGATTACTACAACACCCTCCTCTGTTGCCTCCCCGCTAACTCCCTTGCGCCACTCCAGTCTGTCCTCAACTCTGCTGCCCGGCTAATCCACCTCTCTCCTCTCTACTCCCCCGCTTCTCCCCTCTGTAAATCCCTCCACTGGCTCACAATTCCCCAACAAATCCAGTTCAAACTACTAACCCTGATATACAAAGCCATCCACAACCTGTCCCCTCCCTATATCTCTGAACTAATCTCCCAATATCTTCCCTTACGTAATCTACGATCCTCCCAAGACCTCCTACTCTCCTCCACACTTATTCGTTCCAATCCTCACACAACCGCCTCCAAGATTTCTCCCAAATATCCCCCATCCCCTGGAATTCCACGCCGCAACACGCCGATTATCCACCACCCTCGGATCCTTTAGACGAAACCTGAAAACCCATCTCTTCAAGAAAGCCTACAGCCTGCAATAACCATTCTGCCACCTCACCACCACCCGAGCTGCCGCGTCACCACCACCTGAGCTGCTGCACCCCCGACCTTCTTTCTCTTCCCCATTATCCTATAAAATGTAAGTCCACAAGAGCAGGGTCCTCTCCCCTCTGTACCAGTCTGTCATTATAAAATTTGTTTACTGTAAATGATATCTTTAACTCTGTACATAGCCCCTTTCTTATGTACGAAACACAAAAAACTATTTGAGCGGGCACCATCCACTAATATAAGAAGGGGGATCTCCAGATGCATTAAATGCATCAAAAATTGGGATCACCACCCTAATAATTTTGATAACAAATATAACATTTTTTATTGTAAGCACCACACAGAAAACATGTTAAAAACATTTTCAAAAAAACCTCAAGCAGGGTAGAGGATTTGGGTCCAAATAAACACAGGTTAAATACTCAAAAAAGCACTTCACAGTCAAATCTATTAATGCATATATCATATAGACAAGAATAATATTCAATAATATTAAATAACCAGTATATGCATGCTGTTAGCCAATAAAAATACAAATACACAGCAACCCCATTGGGGTGACAAGTGCAGTTTTTGCTGCACAAAGCCACGAGACACTGAAAGCAAAGTTTCATTCAGACCTCAGATCAATTTCCTCAATATAAAAATGACAAAGTCTAATATTTTTGGTTCTCTTTGTCTACTTTTAGGACATGTGTGAAAATTTGATGTAGTTTTTGGTTAAATTTAAGAAAAACTATGGAAAAGAAACACTGTATATAACTGCGTATAGATGTGAAGTGAAAATAATTCAACGTACATTCATAATTCCAAGGCGTAAAGCAACATGAGAGTAGCAGTGATTGGTGCAGGAAACAGTGGACTGACATCCATTAAATGCTGCCTGGATGAGGGACTGGAGCCAACGTGTTATGAAAGGACTGACGACATTGGTGGACTCTGGAGGTTCACAGTAAGTTTTGCAATAATGTTTTAATTTGCAATAAAGTACTTTATATAGTGAACAATCTGCACTCCTCTAACTATCATGTGCATTCAATAGTACTAATTTCTTAGTAAGGGCAGAGCTTTCTAGGTATGAGATAATTGAAAAAAAAAAAAAGGGTTTCTGAAGCTGAGGGGGAATTTCAACTCTCCATGTCTTATTATATGGTAGTCCTAAAAATACTATGGTGAAACTAATTAACCAGCCAAGAGAGAACTTAGTGAGCACAAGACTGTTGCTTTAAATCACTAAGTTTTGCAGGAACAATATTATAAGGCTGCCTATGAGAGGAGTGACGTCACACCCCCGGAAGAAGCAATCTTGCGAAATGGCGCTCATTGGGTGAGGAGATCGTCAGCAGCAGCCACCTTCCACCGCGCAGCATTACAGCACCAGGCTTGTAGCACCAACCTTGCAGCAAGTAATTAAGTACATGAATAACTCGAATTTGGAACACGCCAAATACTTTACACACCTGCCTCTTTTATGGTGATTAACTGGTGCTGGTGATATGATATATAATTTACAAGCCATAGCGTCTTTTCACTTTTCACCTGCTGGTGCCTTGCCTTTACTTCTCCCCTCATAGGCCACCTTATAATATTGCTCCTGCAGAACCTAGTGAATATTTGTGTGGTATTTCCTGATGAAGAAGCCACTTCGGTCACATTCACACATCAGGTTTTTACCGTCAGGCACAATCCGTCGAATGTTGAAAAAAATGAATCCGTTGCAGATTGTGAAAATCTGATGCGACGGATCCGTTTTTCGATGGATCCAACTAGCTTAGACAGCTAATTGTGTCTCAAAAAATTGGAGCATGCTCAGTTAAAAAAACAGAATCCATCGCCGGATTCCATCATTTGATGGATTCGGCGCCATAGGGTTCGATTGTAGTAAACGACCGACGGCAACGGATCCGTCACTGTTTTCGACGGACACAAAAAACATTTCTATGTCTGTTTTTTTCTGGCCCCTGGAAGACCAATTTTCGACGGATCTGGCAAAAAACGGTTGAAACATGAGACCATTCATTGCAATCCGTCGCTAATACAAGTCTATGAGAATAAAACGGATCCGGCGGCAACTTTTTCCAGATCCATTTTTTCAGAATATGCCGGATTGAGCCTGACAGCAAAAATCTGATGTGTGAATGTAGCCTTAGACTTTGAAACGTGTTGAATAAACCACCTTTCTTTATGTGAAATGCGCTATGTTGCCATGATAACTCATCAGGACCCCGTGGTCAAGCTGTTGGGTGGGTTCTCCTCTGTCAAACTGCTTACATGAATTTGAGTTATCTCCAAATATTTACATGGTAGATACAGGGAACATTCATTAGGCCCTTGGCCAGGCTGACAACCCATCAGCATCCTACTGTGTAGGTACCAATAAGTTAACAGACGGGGAAGCTTTTTCTTAGCTGCTTAGATGCCGAAGTCTCTAGTTTCTATGAGACCTAAGAGAATAAACTATTATCTAACTAAATCTATTAGATGATTGGGGAGTAAAATGTAGTGCATAATTGAAGTTCTTTAATATGAAAAATACCATTACTCGTTAATATTACACATGTATTATCTGTTCTTTTACATTAATTTCCAGCCAGAGGTGGAGAATGGCAGATCCAGCATCTATGAGTCTGTTGTCAGTAACACTAGTAAAGAAATGATGTGTTATAGTGACTTTCCCTTCCCAGAAAGTTTCCCAAACTTTCTTCACAACTCCAAGATGTTGGAGTATTACAGGAAATATGCAGAGAAGTTCGGTCTAATGAAATACATTTAGTTTAAGGTAAAAAATAACAAATATATAATGTATTGTTCGTAGACTACGGGGAAAAATTGAACGTCCACATGATTTTGATTTTCTAGCTAATTTCCAATGTTCATTGCATGCTGTAAAATACAAGTATTTTTCCATTGAACAATCCATAGCGACTCTAAATTCGCCATTTGTGTATCAGTTTACGGTAGTTTTTGTAATAAACTGTCAAAATAAACAAATTAAATAATGACTGGAGAGAAATGTAAGCAACTATCTTAAACTTTTCGCATCACTCACCAAATTTTAAAAGTGACGATAACAAAGAGGAAAGCCTAAAAATGGCTCAAATTTTGGTCCAAGTCTATATCTGCTATGCAAACTTACGATATTAACTCTTTTCCAACATTGGGCGTACATTTACACAGATGTTGGACTCCCTCCCTTTGATGTGGGCTCCGGCGGTGAGCCCACATCTTTCATGGTACATGTCAGCTGTTTTGAACAGCTGACAAGTGCCCGGAACATCCGCGGGTGGAATCACGATCCACCCGCGGCTATTAACCCTTTAAATACGACTGTTAAATGCCGACAGCGGCATTTAACATGTGCTTCCAGCAATCGCGCCGGAAATCCGCCCACAGGTGACTTCCGTCACGTCAGCGCGGGTCACTGGTGGGTTGGCATCACAACCGGAGGTCTCCTGGCTTGCTGTGGTTGGCGCTCATAACAAGTGAGTAATTCTACTACATAGAGGCGATGTGATCATTGCCTATATGTAGCAGAGCCGATCAGGCTATGGCAGCTTCTAGTCTCCGATGAAGACTATTGAAGCATGCCAAAAGTAAAAAAAAATGTTTTTAAAAAAATAAAAAATATAAAAAAGTTCAAATCACCCCCCTTTCGCTCCATTTAAAATAAAACAATAAAAAAAAAAAAAAAAATCAAACATACACATATTCGGTATCGCCGCGTTCAAAATCACCCGATTTATCAATTAAAAAAAAAGATTAACCTGATAGCTAAATGGCATAGCAAGAAAAAAAGTCAAAACGCCAGAATTACATTTTTTTGGTTGCCACGTCATTGCATTAAAATGCAATAACGGGCGATCAAAAGTTCGTATCTGCACCAAAATGGTATCATAAAAACATCAGCTCGGCATGCAAAAAATGTGCCCTCACCCAACCCCAGATCCCGAAAAATGGAGACTCTACGGGTATTGGAAAATGGCGCAATTTTTTTCTTTTAACAAAGTTTGGAATATGTTTTCATCACTTAGATAAAAAAAGAAACTAGACATGTTTGGTGTCTATGAAATCATAATGACCTGAAGAATCATAATGGTAGGAAAGTTTTAGCATTTAGTAAACCTAATAAAAAAGCCAAGCAAAAAACAAGTGTGGGATTGCATTTTTTTGCAGTTTCACCACACTTGGAATTTTTAACCATTTTTTAGTAAGTAACATGGTAAAACCAATGGTGTTTTTCAAAAGTACAACTTGTCCTGCAAAAAACAAACCCTCACATGGCCATCTTGACAGAAAAAATAAAAAAGTTATGGCTCTAGGAAGAAGGGGAGCAAAATACGAAAATGCAAAAAAGAAAATACTTCTGGGGGTTAAGGGGTTAAAATATACACTATATGCCTTTCAGTAAATTTTCTGAAAAATACTTCAGGGGATTTTAAAGGCTTGGGACAAAAGTCACTTTATTTGACTGCAGACTGCAAAATTGTGACAGCATGTAGTGTGCACACTGTCATGATTCCCCAGTATTCACAGGACGGCCGAGGTCAGACATAACGTATAAAAATATGGTCCGCTTTTTATGGCTGAGATACGCAGAAAAGTTCCTGAACAGTGATCCGTATGTCATCTGTTGGCAAGGTGTGGCTGCATATTTTGCGCATGTAAACCTCCGTATGGCATCCGTACGGCGAGATTTTCTCACCGGCTTGCAAAATGGACATAGAATGGATCCATGGGCTCAAATATTCGTGAAAACATATATACAGTCTATACATATATACATATATATGTCAGTGAGACACATATATCTATCTATATAATCATCTAAGGGGTACTTCTGTCTGTTTGTCTGTCTTTCTGTCTGTAACGGATGTCCCGCATCGCTGATTGGTCGCGGCCGGCCTATGCCTATGCAGCATCAATAGTAAAAAGATATAATGTTAAAAATAATTAAAAAAAATAAAAAATTGTGCTATTCTCTCCTTCCGCAGTCCACCGATGCACGCGATGCTGCCACCAGTTTCCGTTCCCAGTGATGCATTGCGAAATTACTCAGATGACTTAGCGTTCTCGCGAGACCGCTAAGTCATCTGGGTAATTTCGCAATGGATCACTGGGAACGGAAGCTGCCGGCAGCATCACACGCATCTGGACAGCTTCGGTGGACGCCAGAGGGTGAGTATATAACTCTTTTTTATTTAAATTTTTTTTAACAGGGATATGGTGCCCACACTGCTATATACTACGTGGGCTGTGTTATATACTGCGTGGGCTGTGTTATATACTGCGTGGCCTGTGTTATATACTACGTGGGCTGTGTTATATACTACGTGGGCTGTGCTATATATTATGTGGGCTGTGTTATATACTGCCTGACTGCTATATACTACGTGGGCAGTGTTATATACTGCATGGCCTGTGTTATATACTGCGTGGGCTGTTATATACTACGTGGCTGCTATATACTATGTGGCTGTGCTATATACTACGTGGCTGTGCTATATACTACGTGGCTGTGCTATATACTACGTGGCTGCTATATACTATGTGGCTGTGCTATATAGTACGTGGCTGTGCTATATACTATGTGGCTGTTTGCTACGTGGCTGTGCTACATACTACGTGGCTGTGCTATATACTATGTGGCTGTGCTATATACTACTATACATATTCTAGGATACCCGATGCATTAGAATCGGGCCACAATCTAATATATATATATATATATATATATATATATATATATATATATATATATATATATATATATATATATATATATATATATATATATATATATACACACATATATACATACACAGTACAGACCAAAAGTTTGAACACACCTTCTCATTTAAATATTTTTCTGTATGTTCATGACTATGAAAATTGTACATTCACAATTAAGGCATCAAAACTATGAATAAACACATGAGGAATTATATACTTAACAAAAAAGTGTGAAACAACTGAAATTATGTCTTATATTCTAGGTTTTCAAAGTAGCCACCTTTTGCTTTGATGACTGCTTTGCACACTCTTGGCATTCTCTTGATAAGCTTCAAGAGGTAGTCACCAGGAATGGTTTTCACTTCACAGGTGTGCCCTGTCAGGTTTAATAAGTGGGATTTCTTGCCTTATAAATGAGGTTGGGATCATCAGTTGTGTTGAGCAGAAGTCTGGGGGATACACAGCTGATAGTCCTACTGAATAGACTGTTAGAATTTGTATTATGGCAAGAAAAAAGCAGCTAAGTAAAGAAAAATGAGTGGCCATCATTACTTTAAGAAATGAAGGTCAGTCAGTCCGAAAAATTGGGAAAACTTTGAAAGCTACCCCAAGTGCAGTTGCAAAAACCATCAAGCGCTACAAAGAAACTGGCTCACATGAGGACTGCCCCAGGAAAGGAAGACCAAGAGTCACCTCTGCTTCTGAGGATAAGTTTATCCGAGTCACCAGCCTCAGAAATCGCAGGTTAACAGCAGCTCACATTAGAGACCAGGTCAATGCCACACAGAGTTCTAGCAGCAGACACATCTCTACAACAACTGTTAAGGGGAGACTTCGTGCAGCAGGCTTTCATGGTATAATAGCTGCTAGGAAACCATTGCTAAGGACAGGCAACAAACAGAAGAGACATGTTTGGGCTAAAGAACACAAGGAATGGACATTAGACCAGTGGAAATCTGTGCTTTGGTCTGATGAGTCCAAATTTGAGATCTTTGGTTCCAACCACCGTGTCTTTGTGCGACACAGAAAAGGTGAACGGATGGACTCTACATTCCTGGTTCCCACCGTGAAGCATGGAGGAGGAGGTGTGATGGTGTTGGGGTACTTTGCTGGTGACACTGTTGGGGATTTATTCAAAATTGAAGGCATACTGAACCAGCATGGCTACCACAGCATCTTGCAGTGGCATGCTATTCCATCCAGTTTGCATTTAGTTGGACCATCATTTATTTTTCAACAGGACAATGACCCCAAACACACGTCCAGGCTGTGTAAGGGCTATTTGACCAAGAAAATTACTGATCATGTGCAGTACACTTCAGGATTGTCATTGAATTAGCTGGCATAAGGATTCCATATTGCTTTTGGCCCATTTCTGCGCGGAAAAAACCCTGTATGCACATAGCCTAATTGTTTAGATGTAGCACAAATATAAATAACATGACTAGGGTTGAGCGACTTTTATTTTTATAGGATCGGGTCGGGTTTCATGAAACCCAATGCAGTGCAATGGGATACTATGGTTCCCAGGGTCTGAAGGAGAGGAAAATCTCCTTCAGGCCCTGGGATCCATATTAATGTGTAAAATAAAGAATTAAAATAAAAAATATTGATATACTCACCTCTCCGACGCAGCCTGGACCTTACCGCTGGTAACCGGCAGCCTTCTTTGCTTAAAATGAGCGCGTTCAGGGCCTTCCATGACGTCACAGCTTCTGATTGGTCTCGGCCGCCCATGTGACCGCCACGTGACCAATCACAAGCCGTGACGTAATTCTCAGGTCCTAAATTCCTAATTCTAGGAATTTAGGACCTGAGAATTACGTCACGGCTTGTGATTGGTCGCGTGGCGGTCACATGGGCGGCCGCGACCAATCACAAGCCATGACGTCATCTAAGGCCCTGAACGCGCTCATTCTTAGGAAGGAAGGCTGCCGGAAAGAAGCCGAGGGTGAGTATATTCCTATTAGGTATATACTCACCCTCGGACGCGCCCTGCTTCTTTCCGGCAGCCTTCCTTCTTAAGAATGAGCGCGTTCAGGGCCTTAGATGACGTCACGGCTTGTGATTGGTCGCGGCCGCCCATGTGACCGCCACGCGACCAATCACAAGCCGTGACGTAATTCTCAGGTCCTAAATTCCTAGAATTAGGAATTTAGGACCTGAGAATTACGTCACGGCTTGTGATTGGTCGCGTGGCGGTCACATGGGCGGCCGCGACCAATCAGAAGCTGTGACGTCATGGAAGGCCGTAAACGCGCTCATTTTAAGCAAAGAAGGCTGCCGGTTACCAGCGGCGATGTCCAGGGGCCTCCGGAGAGGTGAGTATATCAATATTTTTTATTTTAATTCTTTATTTTACACTTAAATGTGGATTGCGATACCGATTTCCGATATCGCAAACATATCGGAACTCGGTATCGGAATTCCGATACCAGATTCAGAAGATCGCCGACCTCATGGCCGACCCCACACAGGGGTCGGGTCGGGTTTCATGAAACCCGACTTTGCCAAAAGTCGGCGACTTCTGAAAATGGCCGACCCGTTTCGCTCAACCCTAAACATGACAACTGCAGAGTATTCATAAACCATTTTTTATATTACACAGGTTTGGTCCAAGAAGAGAAAACACACTGCTGGTGGATTGGATGAGCTGACACAGATATAGGCTGCAAGCTCAATATTTTGGGGCTTTTCATGACTTATCCAATTCTTACTTTTACTCTTATTTGGACCCTGCACACCAGCACAGTTTCGCTTGACAGGTCCAGGGAAATGGCCACCGGAGAGGAAGCAAATAATAACCACATGGGATCGGATTTTAAAGCCAAATAAAACCTGTGTTGTAAAACACAAGAAAATAGCTTAATTTCCTTGATATTTGGGCTTTGGGGATTGTGTGCTCTGGCTGATCTATTCGCTATCATTATGTACAAGAACTGGTAAATGTGTGAAAGTTGGAATAGTAGATTAAGTGGTCACATACTTTTAGAAAAATGTTTTACAAAATCAGCATCTTTAATACATGAGGCTTTTACTACAGTTTTACCACACGTGTAGTTATAGTACTAGAAATTAGAAATGTAAATACAATATATGTGCTCGCATGTAAAACATTTCCAATCTTGTGAGTATACCCTCAGCACATAATGCAATTGGGCCTTACTTAATCAGACAAAACAAATTTACTAATTTACTAATATATATATATTAGTTTATAATATGCTCTAATTAAGAATCATAATAGGTTATAATAAAATAGAGTAATAAAGACATAGTTTTGGAATTAAAAATACAGATCAGATATTGTTGTGTACTGCTTATGTTTTAGAGTGCAGGGTAGAGTATGTCACCATGGAACAGACAGACCAACTGTTGAGGGGAATTTATTAACAGGAGTAAGATTCTCCTCACAGGGAGTAAACAGGGGGTTAATAGAGATAAAGCAAACAGTAAACAGTTAAGCGGAATCGAAACGGTTAACGAATGTTCTTGTAACTTATCAGTCCAGGGAGGTCCTGACTGGAGGGTCCTTATTCCCATGTGGGTACAGTCACCAGCAGCGCTTGAAGATCCTGAAGTCTCTCCTCTGTCTCCTGGGAACTGGAGACTCCGGGGTTAAGTCTTTGCAGTCTTTTCTCCCAGTGAAGCTGGAAGCAGGAAGTAGCACAGCCACTCTACTGCGAGTCTCTGTATATTAGGCTGGCAGTCTCTCTCTGCAGCAGCAATGCTACACACACACTGAGCAGTTTACTTGTCACACTCAGGGGTCCTGGCTTGTCAGTGCGGTCACCGAGGCTTCCCGCTCAGGTCACTGTCAGGGGATACGTCTTCTCTGATTATGGAGGCTTCCAAGTCCACACTCTCACATCCAGCCTCCACTACAGCTGGTATCTCAGCCTCAATGCCCTCACGGGGAGCACTCTCTCGGAGAGCACGGCGCTGCAGCTTGCTCTCTCTCTGGTGCGCTGTTCCCTTTGTCTCGCGCGCTCTGCTCTCCCGCTCTTTTCTGACCACACCCCCTCTCTTCCTCTCTGCCCCCAGCAGTCACATGGTCCCTTCTGTCCAGGGCAGAAAGTCCTCCCCTTAACAACCCAGCTGTCCGACTAAGTGGTTCCAGGTAAGGAGCAGGGAAAGCAACCTCCTTACACTTACCTACTATTCATTTTTTTATTTGTAGGTGCTGCTGCTTTTCTTTCAGTTTTCAGAGTTTGCGTTAATTGTTATTCTCCTGTTATTAAATTGCTTCAGTTAGTCACAAAGAATGAACATAAGTTTTCAATTGACTTGCTTTTTCTATTTGCTGCTGTGAGAGATTTTATCTTACATAGTATATAAAGTCTTTCAAAGGAACTTCACTACCAGAGCTTGGCAAGTTTGCCAGGTAGCTGCATTCCAGGTTGAGAAGTTAACTCCTAAGATCCCATTTAGCACTCTACAGCCCATGATTTTTATACAGCAGTTATCTGCACAACTCCCTCCCTCTCAGCTCCTGACTGAGCTTCTCTTATCATTACTGTCTAATAACAACTTCCTCCCCTCTTTTCCCTAGCTGGCAACTTCCAGAGTAGTTCTAATTACAGCTATCACCTTCCTGAGTTAAGTGCTTGTTCAGATGCACTGCCATCTCTACATGTAAATACAGTGATAACAGTGTAGAAACAGAACAAACACCAACAGACCATTAATGTGTTGTAGTTGGACAAAGCTATTCACTAGAACATCCATTCAAGGAGGAGCACCCCCAAGCAACCAGGAAGTAAAGAGACTGCATAGCTTTGAGCTGCTCAAGAGACAAGAGAATATCCCATTAATTACAGATAACTGATATGGCCAATAGTTATTACATACCAGTAACCATTATGATAAATGTGAAGTTAACCTCTGCAAACGCAGCTGATACCGAGCATTGATTTTTTTGTAATGCAGCAGCGTTCCTATTCATCCCTTGTGAAATGAAGTGCAACACCTCTCCATGCAAGTGAATAATACAGTACAGTGTAAACTGAGGGTCCTGTTCCAATTTTTGTTTTGCCCATTCTGCAAATTCAGCGTGCCGATCTGGCATTAGACAAACATCCCTTCGGCGGATATTAGCTACTCCCAGATGGCACCCTTATAAAATACAGCTGCTGCAGCATCTCAACAATGATGACCCAGATCGGCGCATTGAATTTGCAGATTGGGCAAAGCAAAAGTTGGAACCGGACCCTCAGTTTACACAGAACGTTATGTTCAGTGATGAGGCAAACTTTTTTGGGTAGGCCATTTATATGGATACACCTAAATAACATGGGAATGGTAACAGTTTTCTTGCATAGGGTGTCTTGCATTGAAATCTGCTGCAATGACTCGGACACTGCCTTCACCACACATCAACACAATTTCTATCCGCTCCTCACGTGTTAACCTGAGACATGTCAATGCCTGTAAACAAAGAGAAACTTGTAAATAACTCATGAAAGAATAAAGTTACATTAAAACCAAGCACACCATTGTTTTTCTTGTGAAATTCTCAAAACGTTTGATGCGTCACATGACCCTCTTCCCATTGAAAAAAATAAAGTTGGATCCAAAATGGCCGACTTCAAAATGGCCACCATGGTCACCACCCATCTTGAAAAGTTTTACCCCTCTCATATACTAATGTGCCACAAACAGGAAGTTGATATCACCAACCATTCCCATTTTATTTAGTTGTATCCATATACATGGCCCACCCTATAGAACAACATTTATCTTCTATATATTTCTGTAATTTTTGTAATTTTCTACTGTTAAACTTCCTATAATGTGCTTTGCTATAAGATTTATGTTGCCTTTATCACCTGTTTTCTTGAGTCTCATCTGTATTTTGTGTAGTTTACCTATACTATAAATATATCACTTATTCTGAATCAATAAATGTGAAGTAAACTAATGCTAATGGTTGGTTTAATATGATTAGTAAGTGTTTATTTTTATAACTTGTAGATATTTCTCAGTAAACTTCACTGACTATGCGAATTAATGATGTATACTTTGTAATCTCTTATGTAAAGTGCCACATTTTTTAGTCCTAAAAATACTACCAACGTCTGATGTAAGGGTGCATTGACACTAAATGATCTCATGCATACATGCTGATTGGCGGTCATTTAGCAGCCTGTTTAGACAGGCCGATTGCTCCTTTATGTGCATAGAATGTTTGTTAATACAATAATTCTGTGCTCATAGTGTGCAATTGTTCTTAGCAGCACAGGATGATGTTCTGCCAAGAATGAAGATTTGTAAGCAAGCTTAAAGAGAATTTGTCAGTAGAGTCAACTCTCCTAAGTCGTCTATGACTGTATGTAGGTTATAGAAAGGTGAATAAAATGATACATTGATATCTGTGATCCAATGTCTTATTCCAGAAAAATCCACATTCTTGTCCATATGTAAATTAGCTGTTAAGATCTATGGGCTGGACATAGAGAATCTCCCTGAGAATCTGCCTCCAGTACTTATTTTAAATGAAAGGGAGTGTTACCATTGTGAGCCATGTAATGACTGGCAGTCTGCTTTTCTGATCTGTATACAGTGGGTACGGAACGTATTCAGACCCCTTTACATTTTTCGCTTTTTGTTTCATTGCAGCCATTTGGCAAATTCAAAAAAGTTATTTTTTTCACATTAATGTACACTCTGTACCCCATTTTGATTGAAAAAACAGAACTGTAGACATTTTTGCAAATTTAATTAAAAAAAACAAACTGAAATATCACATGGTCATATAAATTCAGACCCTTTGCTCAGTCACTCATATTTAAGTCACATGCTGTCCATTTCCTTGTGATCCTCCTTGAGATGATTCTACTCCTTCATTGGAGTCCAGCTGTGTTTAATTAAACTGATAGGACTTGATTTGGAAAGGCACACACCTGTCTATATAAGACCTCACAGCTCACAGTGCATGTCAGACCAAGTGAGAATCATGAGGTCAAAGGAACTGGCTAAAGAGCTCAGAGACAGAATTGTAGCAAAGCACAGATCTGGCCAAGGTTACAACAGAATGTCTGCTGTACTCAATGTTCCTAAGAGCACAGTGGCCTCCATAATCTTTAAATGGAAGAAGTTTGGGACCACCAGAAGTCTTGCTAGACCTGGCCATCCAGCCAAACTGAGCATTCGTGGGAGAAGAGCCTTGGTGAGAGAGGTAAAGAAGAACCCCAAGATCAATGTGGCTGAGCTCCAGAGATGCAGTAGGGAGATGAGAGAAAGTTCCACAAAGTCAACTATTACTGCAGCCCTCCTTCAGTCGGGCCTTTATGACAGAGTGGCCTGACGGAAGTCTCTCCTTAGTGCAAGACATCTGAAAGCCCACATAGAGTTTGCTAGAAAACACATGAAGGACTCACAGACTATGAGAAATAAGATTCTCTGGTCTGATGAGACGAAGATAGACCTTTTTGGTAATAATTCTAAGCGGTATGTGTGGAGAATACCAGGCGCTGCTCATCACCTGCCCAATACATTCCCAACAGTGAAACATGGTAGTTGCAGGATCATGCTATGGCGGTGTTTTTCAGCTGCAGGGACAGGACAACTGGTTGTCATTGAAGGAAACATGAATGCGACCAATTACAGAGATATCCTGAATGAAAACCTCTTTCAAGATGCTCTGGACCTCAGACTTGGCCTAAAGGCCCCGTCTCACATAGCGAGATCGCTAGCGAGATCGCTGCTGAGTCACAAGTTTTGTGACGCAACAGCAACCTCCATAGCGATCTCGCTATGTGTGACACGTACCAGCGATCAGGCCCCTGCTGCGAGATCGCTGGTCGTGTCGGAATGGCCTGGACCTTTTTTTGGTCGTTGAGGCCCCGCTGACATCGCTGAATCGGTGTGTGTGACACCGATCCAGCGATGTCTTCACTGGTAACCAGGGTAAACATCGGGTTACTAAGCGCAGGGCCGCGCTTAGTAACCCGATGTTTACCCTGGTTACCAGCGTAAATGTAAAAAAAAAACAAACAGTACATACTCACCATCTGATGTCCGTCAGGTCCCTTGCCGTCTGCTTCCTGCTCTCACTGAGTGCCGCCGTACAGTGAGAAGTGAGAGCACAGCGGTGACGTCACCGCTGCGCTCTGCTCTCACTGTACGGCCGGATCTCAGTCAGAGCCGGAAGCAGACGGCAAGGGACCTGGACACCGAAAGGCGAGTATGTACTGTTTGTTTTTTTTGGTAACCAGGGTAAACATCGGGTTACTAAGCGCGGCCCTGCGCTTAGTAACCCGATGTTTACCCTGGTTACCCGGGTGCTGCAGGGGGACTTCGGCATCGTTGAAGACAGTTTCAACGATGCCGAAGTCGTTCCCCTGATCGTTGGTCGCTGGAGAGAGCTGTCTGTGTGACAGCTCCCCAGCGACCACACAGCGACTTACCAACGATCACGGCCAGGTCGTATCGCTGGTCGTGATCGTTGGTAAATCGCTTAGTGAGACGGGGCCTTAAGGTTCACCTTCCAACAAGACAATGACCCTAAGCACACAGTGAAAATAACAAAGGAGTGGCTTCAGAACAACTATGTGACTATTCTTGACTGGCACAGCCAGAGCCCTGACCTGAACCCAATTGAGCATCTATGAAGAGACCTGAAAATGGCTGTCCACCTGCGTCTACCATCCAACCTGACGGAACTGGAGAGTATCTGCAAGGAAGAATGGCAGATGATCCCCAAATCCAGGTGTGAAAAACTTGCATCATTCCCAAGAAGACTCATGGCTGTACTAGCTCAAAAGGATTCTTCTGCTCAATACTGAGCAAAGGGTCTGAATAATTATGACCATGTGATGTCTCAGTTTTTTTTTAATACATTTGCAAAAATTACTACATATCTGTTTTTTCAGTCAAGATGGGGTGCAGAGTGTACATTAACCCCTTAATCCCATTTGACGTACTATCCCGACGAGGTGACCTGTGAATTAATTCTCAGGGACGGGATAGTACGTCATGGGCGATCAGCCGCGCTCATGGGGGGGAGCGCGGCCAATCGCCACCGGGTGTCAGCTGATTATTACAGCTGACATCTGGCACTATGTGGCAGGAGTGGTCATGGACCACTCCTGGCACATTAGTCCCCGGAACACTGCGATCAAACATGATCGCAGCGTTACGGCGGCACAGGGAAGCATCGCGCAGGGAGGGGGCTCCCTGCATGCTTCCCTGAGACCCTCGGAGCAACGCAATGCGATCGTGTTGCTCCGAGGGTCTCCTACCTCCTCCTCCCTGCAGGCCCGGATCCAAAATGGCTTCGGGGGGGCCTTCCAGGTCCTGCAGGGAGGTGGCTTGCAAGCGCCTACTCAAGGCGCCGGCAAGCTTCCCTGCAGTGCCTGTCAGATTGCTGATCTGACACAGTGCACTGCAAAGTGTCAGATCAGCGAACTGACGCTATAGTGTGATGTCCCCCCCGGGACAATGTTATAAAGTAAAAAAAAATATTTACACGTGTAAAAAAAAAAAAAAACCTAAATAAAGAAAAAAATATATTATTCCAATAAATACATTTCTTTGTCTAAATAAAAAAACAAACAATAAAAGTACACATATTTAGTATCGCCGCGTCCGTAACGAAACAACCTATAAAACTGTCCCACTAGTTAACCCCTTCAGTGATCACCGTAAAAAAAAAAAACCGAGGCACAAAACAACGCTTTATTATCAACCGCCGAACAAAAAGTGGAATAACATGCGATCAAAAAGAGGGATATAAAAAAAAGGTACCGTTGAAAACGCCATCTTGTCACACAAAAAACAAGCAGCCATACAGCATCATCAGCGAAAAAATAAAAAAGTTATAGTCCTCAGAATAAAGTGATGCAAAAATAATTATTTTTTATATAAAATAGATTTTATCGTATAAAAGCGCCAAAACATAAAAAAGATATAAATGAGGCATCGCTGTAATCATACTGACCCGAAGAATAAAACTGCTTCATCAATTTTATCAAACGTAGAACGGTATAAACGCCCCCCAAAAGAAATTCATGAATTGCTGGTTTTTGTTCATTCTGCCTCACAAAAATCAGAATAAAAAGCGATAAAGAAAGTCACGTTCCCGAAAATGGTACCAATAAAAACGTCAACTCGTCCCGCAAAAAAACAAGTCCTCACATGACTCTGTGGACCAAAATATGGAAAAATTATAGCTCTCAAAATGTGGAGACGCAAAAACTATTTTTTTGCAATAAAAAAGTGTCTTTTAGTGTGTGACAGCTGCCAATCATAAAAATCTGCTAAAAAATCCGCTATAAAAGTAAATCAAACTCCGCTTCATCACCCCCTTAGTTAGGGAAAAATAATAACCGTGCCTCCTGGGTGTGGGTGCGGACAGGTAACGTGCAATTAGCTGTCCTGCCGGTCTCTGATGTAAGGCGTGGAGGTTCTTACAACCTCGGTGTTCCAGCTACCGGATTTCTGCGCCTCAGATGAAGGCAGCCTACTCAGGGCTGGTCCCCTTCTAGTATCATCTCCTGTGCTTCCTCTCCTGCATGCTCACTGCAATCAATTCTGCCTTCCAAAATGTCTCTTTCTGGGAGCTGCAGCTCTGTGGCATGCACAGCTCCGTTGACCCTCTGTCTTCCTCAGATGGCTGTCTGGAGCTCACTCTTGGAGCTCTGTCAGGAACTCACTGACTTTCCCTACAGACTACCAGTTATATCTATATGGGGAGTCACCTAGTAAATAGGATCAAAAGCTCCCCCTGGTGGCCTGGAGTGTGAATGTGTTGCATGTTTGTGGTACCTGGTTACAGTTATCCTCCGAACATAGCTTCACTCTCCCTGGGAGGAAAGCAATGCCACTGTGATGACCAGGACCCTGGGGGGGCCACACTCCATCA
This sequence comes from Ranitomeya variabilis, assembly GCF_051348905.1. NCBI lineage: Eukaryota > Metazoa > Chordata > Amphibia > Anura > Dendrobatidae > Ranitomeya > Ranitomeya variabilis. Next base: position 67,267,238 of record NC_135239.1, on the reverse strand, counting down.
CTTCCGAGCTCTCTCGTGCGCCAAAACAGGGGTTTACCCCAACATATGGGGTATTAGCGTACTCAGGACAAATTGGACAACAACTTCTCCTATTACCCTTGGGAAAATACAAAACTGGGGGCTAAAAAATAATTTTTGTGGAAAAAAATTTACGGCTCTGCGTTATAAACTGTAGTGAAGCACTTGGGGGTATAAAGTGCTCACCACACATCTAGATAAGTTCCTTAGGGGGTCTACTTTCCAAAATGGTGTCAATTGTGGGGGGTTTCAATGTTGAGGCACATCAGGGGCTCTCCAAATGCGACATGGCGTCCCATCTCAATTCCAGTCAATTTTGCATTGGAAAGTCAAACGGCGCTCCTTCCCTTCCGAGCTCTGCCATGCACCCAAACAGTGGTTTACCCCCATATATGGGGTATCAACATACTCAGAACAAATTGTACAACAACTTTTGGGGTCCAATTTCTCCTGTTACTGTTGGTAAAATAAAACAAATTGGAGCTAAATAAATTTTTGTGAAAAAAAATTAAATGTTCATTTTTATTTAAGCATTCCAAAAATTCCTGTGAAACACCTGAAAGGTTAATAAACTTATTGAATGTGGTTTTGAGCACCTTGAGGGGTGCAGTTTTTAGAATGGTGTCACGCTTGGGTATTTTCTATCATATAGACCCCTCAAAGTGACTTCAAATGTGATGTGGTCCCTAAAATAAAATGGTGTTGTAAAAATGAGAAATTACTGGTCAACTTTTAACCCTTATAACTCCCTAACCAAAAAAAAGTTGGTTCCAAAATTGTGCTGATGTAAAGTAGACATGTGGAAAATGTTACTTATTAAGTATTTTGTGTGACATATCTCTGTGATTTAAGGGCATAAAAATTCAAATTAGGAAAATTGTGAAATTTTCAAAATTTTCGCCATATTTCCATTTTTTTCACAAATAAACACAGGTAATATCAAATAAATTTTACAACTATCATGAAGTACAATATGTCATGAGAAAACGTTGTCAAAATCACTGGGATCCGTTGAAGCGTTCCAGATTTATAACCTCATAAAGGGACAGTGGTCAGAATTGTAAAAATTGGCCCGGTCATGTTGTGAATTCTGCTTTTGGGCTCCCTCCGGTGGTTGTAGGTGGTAATGCAGTTGTCCCTGAGTTGCAGTCCTAGTCAGGTGTATCTGCTGATTGCAGTTCTGACTGGGGTATTTAGGCGTGCAGGATTCATTAGTCCTTGCCAGTTGTCCATGGTTGTTGGGAGGTTTTGGTCCTGGTTTGGTTCCTTCTGCCTTCTGCCAAATCAGCAAAGATAAGTGTCTGGTTTTGGTTTCTGTGGCACACATGCTGTGTGCTTAATAATTCAGTGCTATTCAGTGTTTTTTTTTGTCCAGCTTAGATTGTGTCAGTATTTTCTCAGTCTTGTTGGATTCTCTGGAGTGGCAGATATACATTCCATGTCTTTAGTTAGATTGTGGAACTTTTTGTATTATCTGCTGTGGATATTTTTGGAAGGGTTTTAATACTGACCGCTTAGTATTCTGTCCTATCTTTCCCTATTTAGCTAGAGTGGCCTCTTTTGCTGAATCCTGTTTTCTGCCTGCGTGTGTCTTTCCTCTCCTACTCACAGTCAATATTCGTGGGGGGCTGCCTATCCTTTGGGGTTCTGCTCTGAGGCAAGGTAGTATTCCTATTTCCATCTATAGAGGTATTTAGTCCTCCGGCTGTGTCAAGGTGTCTAGTGTTATGACCCCAATGGCGAGGGTCTCAGAGATATCAGCAAGTCTGCAAAGTACAAAAATCCAGCTCATAGGGCAGTGGTAACTGGGTTGACCATATATCTACTCCTAACGCCAACCCTAGAAGTAGCCGGGGAACATGCCTACGTTGGTCGCTAGATGTCTCGCGCCAGCCGGAGAGCTAACTACCCCTAGAAGAGGAAAACAAAGACCTCTCTTGCCTCCAGAGAAAGGACCCCAAAAGTAGGATACAAGCCCCCCACAAATAATAACGGTGAGGTAAGAGGAAATGACAAACACAGAGATGAACTAGGTTTAGCACAGAGAGGCCCACTTACTAATAGAAGAATATAGTAAGATAACTTATATGGTCAACAAAAACCCTATCAAAAATCCACGCTGGAGATTCAAGAACCCCCGAACCGTCTAACGGCCCGGGGGGAGAACACCAGCCGCCCTAGAGCTTCCAGCAAGGTCAGGATACAGATAATATAGAAGCTGGACAAAAAATGCAAACAATAACGAATTGCAAAAAGCAAAAAAGCAGACTTAGCTTAATCATGCAGGAACCAGGATCAGAAGACAAGAGCACTACAGATTAGCTCTGATATCAACGTTGCCAGGCATTGAACTGAAGGTCCAGGGAGCTTATATAGCAACACTCCTGACGTAACGACCCAGGTGAGCATAAAAGGAATGACTGACAAACCCAGAGTCAAATCACTAGTAGCCACTAGAGGGAGCCAAAAAGTAAATTCACAACAGTACCCCCCCTTAGTGAGGGGTCACCGAACCCTCACCAAGACCACCAGGGCGATCAGGATGAGCGGCGTGAAAGGCACAAACTAAATCGGCCGCATGCACATCAGAGGCGACCACCCAGGAATTATCCTCCTGACCATAGCCCTTCCACTTGACCAGGTACTGAAGCCTCCGCCTGGAGAGACGAGAATCTAAGACCTTCTCCACCACGTACTCCAACTCGCCCTCAACCAACACCGGAGCAGGAGGCTCAGCAGAAGGAACCACAGGCACAACGTACCGCCGCAACAAGGACCTATGAAATACGTTGTGAATGGCAAACGACACCAGAAGATCCAGGCGAAAGGATACAGGATTAAGGATCTCCAATATCTTGTAAGGACCAATGAATCGAGGCTTAAATTTGGGAGAGGAGACCTTCATAGGAACAAATCGAGAAGACAGCCATACCAAATCCCCAACACGAAGTCGGGGACCCACACCGCGGCGGCGGTTGGCAAAACGCTGAGCCTTCTCCTGTGACAACTTCAAGTTGTCCACCACATAATTCCAGATCCGCTGCAACCTATCCACCACAGAATCCACCCCAGGACAGTCAGAAGGCTCCACATGTCCCGAGGAAAAACGAGGGTGGAAACCAGAGTTGCAGAAAAATGGCGAAACCAAGGTGGCAGAACTAGCCTGATTATTAAGGGCAAATTCAGCCAACGGCAAGAAGGTCACCCAATCATCCTGATCAGAAGAGACAAAACACCTCAAATACGCCTCCAGAGTCTGATTAGTTCGTTCCGTTTGTCCGTTAGTCTGTGGATGAAAAGCGGACGAAAACGACAAATCTATGCCCATCCTACCACAAAAGGATCGCCAGAACCTGGAAACAAACTGGGATCCTCTGTCCGACACAATATTCTCAGGAATGCCGTGCAAACGAACCACGTTCTGGAAGAACACAGGAACCAGATCAGAAGAGGAAGGCAGTTTGGGCAAAGGAACCAGATAGACCATCTTGGAGAAACGATCACATATCACCCAGATGACAGACATGCCCTGAGACACCGGAAGATCCGAAATGAAATCCATAGAGATGTGTGTCCAAGGTCTCTTCGGGACAGGCAAGGGCAAGAGCAACCCGCTGGCACGAGAACAGCAAGGCTTAGCTCGAGCACAAGTACCACAGGACTGCACAAATGACCGCACATCTCTTGACAAGGAAGGCCACCAAAAGGACCTGGCCACCAGATCTCTGGTGCCAAAAATTCCCGGGTGCCCTGCCAACACTGAGGAATGAACCTCGGAAATGACTCTGCTGGTCCATTTAGCAGGCACAAACAATCTGTCAGGTGGACAAGAGTCAGGCCTACCAGCCTGAAATCTCTGCAACACACGTCGCAGATCTGGAGAAATAGCTGACAGGATAACTCCTTCCTTAAGAATACCCACAGGTTCAGCGACTCCAGGAGCATCAGGCACAAAGCTCCTAGACAGAGCATCGGCCTTCACATTCTTAGAACCTGGTAAATACGAAACCACAAAGTCAAAACGGGAGAAAAACAATGACCAGCGGGCCTGTCTAGGATTCAGGCGTTTAGCAGACTCGAGGTACATCAGATTTTTGTGATCAGTCAAGACCACCACACGATGCTTAGCACCCTCGAGCCAATGACGCCACTCCTCAAATGCCCACTTCATGGCCAACAACTCCCGATTGCCCACATCATAATTTCGCTCTGCCGGCGAAAACTTCCTAGAGAAAAAGGCACAAGGTCTCATAGTAGAGCAACCAGGGCCTCTCTGCGACAAAACGGCCCCTGCCCCAATCTCCGAAGCATCCACTTCAACCTGAAAGGGAAGTGAGACATCAGGCTGGCACAAAACAGGCGCTGAAGTAAACCGGCGCTTCAACTCCTGGAAAGCCTCCACGGCAGCAGGAGCCCAGTTAGCCACATCAGTGCCTTTCTTGGTCATATCCGTCAACGGTTTAACAACGCTAGAAAAATTAGCGATAAAACGACGGTAGAAGTTAGCAAAACCCAAGAACTTCTGAAGACTCTTAACTGACGAGGGTTGAGTCCAATCATGAATAGCTCGGACCTTGACTGGGTCCATCTCCACAGCAGAAGGGGAAAAAATGAACCCCAAAAAGGGAACCTTCTGTACACCAAAGAGACACTTTGAGCCTTTAACAAACAAAGAATTTTCACGCAAAATCTTGAAAACCATACTGACCTGTTCCACATGCGAGTCCCAATCATCAGAAAAAAACAGAATATCATCCAGATAAACAATCAAAAATTTATCCAGATACTTCCGGAAAATGTCATGCATAAAGGACTGAAAAACTGAAGGTGCATTAGAGAGCCCAAATGGCATCACCAAGTACTCAAAATGACCTTCGGGCGTATTGAATGCGGTTTTCCATTCATCTCCTTGCTTAATGCGCACAAGGTTGTACGCACCACGAAGGTCTATCTTGGTGAACCACTTGGCACCTTTAATCCGGGCAAACAAGTCTGACAACAACGGCAAAGGATACTGAAATTTGACAGTGATCTTATTCAAAAGCCGATAGTCAATACAAGGCCTCAAAGATCCGTCCTTTTTAGCCACAAAAAAGAATCCCGCACCAAGAGGGGAAGAAGAAGGACGGATATGCCCCTTCTCCAGAGACTCCTTGATATATGAACGCATCGCGGTATGTTCAGGTACCGACAGATTAAACAGTCTTCCCTTAGGAAACTTACTGCCTGGAATCAAATCTATTGCACAGTCACATTCCCTATGAGGAGGCAATGCACTTGACCTAGACTCGCTGAAGACATCCTGATAATCAGACAAATACGCCGGAACTTCCGAAGGCGTAGAAGTAGCAATAGACACGGGCAGGGAATCTCCATGAATACCATGACAGCCCCAACTTGACACTGACATTGCCTTCCAGTCCAAGACTGGATTATGGGTCTGTAACCATGGCAACCCCAAAACAACCAAATCATGCATCTTATGCAGAACAAGAAAACGTATCACCTCCCGATGTTCAGGAGTCATGCACATGGTAACCTGTGTCCAAAACTGCGGCTTATTTTCTGCCAATGGCGTAGCGTCAATACCCCTAAGAGGGATAGGATTTTCTAATGGCTCAAGAACAAAACCGCAACGCTTGGCAAATGACAGATCCATAAGACTCAGGGCAGCACCTGAATCTACAAACGCCACGACAGGATACGATGACAGTGAGCAAATCAAAGTTACAGATAGAATGAACTTAGGTTGCAAATTACCAATGGCGACAGGACTAACAACCTTAGTAAGACGCTTAGAGCATGCTGAGATAACATGTGCAGAATCACCACAGTAGTAACACAAGCCATTCAGGCGTCTATGAATTTTCCGCTCATTTCTAGTCAGGATTCTATCACATTGCATCAAATCAGGTGCCTGTTCAGATAACACCATGAGGGAATTTGCGGTTTTGCGCTCCCGCAACCGCCGGTCAATTTGAATCGCCAGGGCCATGGAATCATTCAGACCTGTGGGAATGGGAAAACCCACCATCACATTCTTAATGGCTTCAGAAAGGCCATTTCTAAAATTTGCAGCCAATGCACACTCGTTCCACTGGGTCAGCACGGACCATTTCCGAAATTTTTGGCAATACACCTCAGCCTCGTCCTGGCCCTGAGACATAGCCAGCAAGGCTTTTTCGGCCTGAATCTCAAGATTGGGTTCCTCATAAAGCAAACCGAGCGCCAGAAAAAACGCATCAATATCAGCCAATGCCGGATCTCCTGGCGCCAGCGAGAAAGCCCAATCCTGAGGGTCGCCCCGTAAAAAAGAAATAACAATTTTCACTTGCTGAGCGGAGTCTCCAGAGGAACAGGGTCTCAGGGACAAAAACAATTTACAATTATTCCTGAAATTTCTAAACTTAAATCGGTCTCCGGAAAACAGTTCAGGAATCGGTATCTTAGGTTCTGACATAGGATTTCTGGTAACATAATCTTGTATGCCCTGCACACGAGCAGCAAGCTGGTCCACACTTGTAATCAAGGTCTGGACATTCATGTCTGCAGCAATCACAAGCCACTCAAAGGTAAAGGGGAAAAGAAAAAAAAACTCAGAACTTTCTTTCTTATAATCCCACTTCTGCAATGCATTTAACATTTAGTACTGGCCTGGCAAACTGTTATGACCCCAATGGCGAGGGTCTCAGAGATATCAGCAAGTCTGCAAAGTACAAAAATCCAGCTCATAGGGCAGTGGTAACTGGGTTGACCATATATCTACTCCTAACGCCAACCCTAGAAGTAGCCGGGGAACATGCCTACGTTGGTCGCTAGATGTCTCGCGCCAGCCGGAGAGCTAACTACCCCTAGAAGAGGAAAACAAAGACCTCTCTTGCCTCCAGAGAAAGGACCCCAAAAGTAGGATACAAGCCCCCCACAAATAATAACGGTGAGGTAAGAGGAAATGACAAACACAGAGATGAACTAGGTTTAGCACAGAGAGGCCCACTTACTAATAGCAGAATATAGTAAGATAACTTATATGGTCAACAAAAACCCTATCAAAAATCCACGCTGGAGATTCAAGAACCCCCGAACCGTCTAACGGCCCGGGGGGAGAACACCAGCCGCCCTAGAGCTTCCAGCAAGGTCAGGATACAGATAATATAGAAGCTGGACAAAAAATGCAAACAATAACGAATTGCAAAAAGCAAAAAAGCAGACTTAGCTTAATCATGCAGGAACCAGGATCAGAAGACAAGAGCACTACAGATTAGCTCTGATATCAACGTTGCCAGGCATTGAACTGAAGGTCCAGGGAGCTTATATAGCAACACCCCTGACCTAACGACCCAGGTGAGCATACAAGGGATGAATGACATACCCAGAGTCAAATCACTAGTAGCCACTAGAGGGAGCCAAAAAGTAAATTCACAACAGTCTAGGGTTTGTTAGGCACACCCCACGGCTACTTTTAGTTGCAGTGTTAGTTCAGGTTTTGCGGTCAGTACAGTTTCCACCTACTCCAGTGAAAGTTCATGCGGCTCCAAAGTCACCGGATCATAACAGTACAACTGGCCTACTATGAGTTAAATGCATCTCAGAAGAAGGGAAGAAAGGTGTTGTCATTTTTTTTTCTGCAGTTTGCTGTGCCTTTTCTTCCCTCTTTTTCTCTGGGTGGCTAAGGAGTCTTGTGTTAGCATGGATGTTCAGGAATTAGCTTCTCGTGTAGACCAGCTTGCTGCTAGGGTACAGGGAATTTCTGATTATATTGTTCAGACTCCTGTTTTAGAGCCGAAGATTCCTACTCCTGATTTGTTTTTTGGTGACAGGTCCAAATTTTTCAGTTTTAAAAACAACTGTAAACTGTTTTTTGCTTTGAGACCTCGATCCTCTGGGGATTCTATTCAGCAGGTTAAAATCGTCATTTCCCTGCTGCGTGGTGATCCACAGGATTGGGCATTTTCCCTTTAATCTGGGAATCTGGCTTTGCTTAATATAGATTCCTTTTTTCAGGCTTTAGGACTATTATATGATGAACCTAATTCTGTGGATCAAGCGGAGAAGACCTTGTTGGCCCTATCTCAGGGTCAAGAGGTGGCAGAATTGTATTGTCAGAAATTTAGAAAATGGTCTGTGTTGACTAAATGGAATGATGATGCTTTGGCTGCAATTTTCAGAAAGGGTCTTTCTGAATCCGTTAAAGATGTTATGGTGGGGTTTCCCACGCCCGTCGGTCCGAGTGATTCTATGTCTTTGGCCATTCAGATAGATCGGCGTTTGCGGGAGCGCAGAACTGTGCGCGCTGTGGCGTTTTCCTTAGAGCAGAGTCCTGAGCCAATGCAGTGTGATAGGATTCTGTCCTAGGACAGAACGACAAGGATTCAGACGTCAGAATAGGTTGTGTTATTATTGTGGCGATGCTTCTCATGTCATTTCAGTCTGCCCTAAACGGACAAAGAGGATCGCTAGTTCATTTACCATCAGTACTGTACAACCTAAATTTCTGTTATCGGTGTCCCTGATCTGCTCATTGTCATCATTTTCTGTCTTGGCGTTTGTGGATTCAGGCGACGCTTTGAATTTAATGGACATTGAGTTTGCCAGGCGTTGTGGTTTCCCCTTGCAGCCCTTGCAGAACCTTATTCCTTTAAGGGGCATTGATGCTACACCTTTGGCTAAAAATAAGCCCCAGTTTTGGACACAGGTGACCATGCGCATGGTGCCAGCCCATCAGGAAGATTGTCGATTTCTGGTGTTGCATAATTTACATGATGCTATCGTGTTGGGTTTTCCGTGGTTGCAGGTACATAATCCTGTGTTGGATTGGAAGTCTATGTCTGTGACTAGTTGGGGTTGTCAGGGGGTTCATAATAATGTTTCGTTAATGTCCATCTCCTCTTCTTCCTCTTCCGAAATTCCAGAGTTTTTGTCTGATTTTCAGGATGTATTCGATGAGACCAAGTCCAGTTCTCTTCCACCACACAGGGACTGTGATTGTGCTATTGATTTGATTCCAGGCTGTAAGTTTCCTAAGGGCCGACTCTTCAACCTGTCTGTGCCGGAACATACCGCTATGCGGAGTTATGTTAAGGAGTCTTTGGAGAAAGGGCATATTCGGCCATCTTCTTCACCGATGGGAGCGGGATTTCTTTTTGTTGCTAAGAAGGATGGCTCCTTGAGACCCTGTATTGATTATCGCCTCTTGAATAAGATCACGGTCAAGTTTTAATACCCTTTACCTTTGCTTTCCGATTTGTTTGCTAGGATTAAGGGGGCTAGTTGGTTTACGAAGATTGACCTTCGGGGGACGTATAATCTTGTTCGTATTAAGCAGGGTGATGAATGGAAAACTGTGCTCAATACGCCCGAAGGCCATTTTGAATACCTTGAGATGCCGTTCGGGCTCACTAATGCTCCATCTGTTTTTTAATCTTTCATGCATGATATCTTCCGGACTTATATTGATAAATTCTTGATTGTATATTTGGACGATATTTTGATTTTTTCTGATGATTGGGAGTCTCATGTGGAACAGGTCAGGATGGTATGTCAGATCCTTCGTGACAATGCTTTGTTTGTGAAGGGGTCTAAGTGTCTCTTTGGGGTGCAGAAGGTTTCTTTTTTGGGTTTTATTTTTTCTCCTTCATCTATTGAGATGGATCCGGTTAAGGTTCAGGCCATTCATGATTGGATTCAACCCACGTCCGTAAAAAGCCTTCAGAAATTTTTGGGTTTTGCAAATTTTTATCGCCGTTTCATTGCTAACTTTTCCAGCGTGGTTAAACCCTTGACCGATTTGACGAAAAAAGGCGCGGATGTGGCGAATCGGTCCTCTGCGGCTGTTTCTGCCTTTCAGGAGCTTAAACGTCGATTTACTTCTGCTCCGGTGTTGCGCCAACCGGATGTTTCCCTTCCGTTTCAGGTTGAGATTGACGCTTCTGAGATTGGCGCAGGGGCCATTTTGTCCCAGAGGGATCATGTTGGTTCCTTGACGAAACCGTGTGCATTCTTTTCCCGTAAATTTTCGCCTGCTGAACGCAATTATGATGTCGGCAATCGGGACTTGTTGGCTATGAAGTGGGCATTTGAGGAGTGGTGACATTGGCTTGAGGGAGCTAAGCACCGTATTGTGGTCTTGACCGATCATAAGAATTTGATTTACCTCGAGTCTGCCAAGCGGCTGAATCCTAGAAAAGCTCGATGGTCCTTGTTTTTTTCCCGTTTTGATTTTGTGGTCTCGTATCTTCCGGGTTCCAAGAATATTAAGGCTGATGCCCTTTCTAGGAGTTTTTTGCCTGATTCTCCTGAGGTCCTTGAACCGGTCGGCATTCTGAAAGAAGGGGTGGTTCTTTCTGCTATTTCCCCTGATTTACGACGGGTTCTTCAGGAATTTCAGGCTGACAGACCTGATCGTTGTCCAGTGGGGAAACTGTTTGTTCCTGACAGATGGACTAGTAGAGTGATTTCTGAGGTTCACTGTTCTGTGTTGGCTGGTCATCCTGGTATTTTTGGTACCAGAGACTTGGTTGGTAGGTCCTTTTGGTGGCCTTCTTTATCACGTGATGTGCGTTCTTTTGTGCAGTCCTGTGGGACTTGTGCGCGGGCCAAGCCTTGTTGTTCCCGTGCTAGTGGGTTGCTTTTGCCTTTGCCGGTCCCTGAGAGGCCTTGGACGCATATTTCTATGGATTTTATTTCTGATCTTCCGGTTTCCCAGAGGATGTCGGTTATCTGGGTTGTTTGTGACCGGTTTTCTAAGATGGTTCATTTGGTGCCTTTGCCTAAATTGCCTTCCTCTTCAGATTTAGTTTCGTTGTTTTTTCAGCATGTGGTTTGTTTGCATGGTATTCCGGAGAATATTGTGTCTGACAGAGGTTCCCAGTTTGTTTCTAGGTTTTGGCTTGCCTTTTGTGCTAGGCTGGGCATTGATTTATCTTTTTCCTCTGCATTTCATCCTCAGACAAATGGCCAAACCGAGCGAACTAATCAGACCTTGGAGACTTATTTGAGATGCTTTGTGTCTGCTGATCAGGATGATTGGGTGGCCTTTTTGCCATTGGCCGAGTTTGCCCTTAATAATCGGGCTAGTTCGGCTACTTTGGTTTCGCCATTTTTTTGTAATTTTGGTTTTCATCCTCGTTTTTTCTTCTGGGCAGGTTGAGCCTTCTGACTGTCCTGGTGTGGATTCGGTGGCTGACAGGTTGCAGCAGATTTGGGCTCATGTGGTGGACAATTTGGTGTTGTCTCAGGAGGAGGCTCAACGTTTTGCTAACCGTCGTCGGTGTGTTGGTTCCCAGCTTCAGGTTGGGGATCTGGTCTGGTTGTCTTCCCGTCATGTTCCTATGAAGGTTTCTTCTCCTAAGTTAAAGCCTCGGTTTATTGGTCCTTATAGGATTTCTGGGATTATTAATCTGGTGTCTTCGATTGGCACTTCCGGCCTCTTTTGCTATCCATAATGTCTTCCATAGATCTTTATTGCGGAAATATGTGGTGCCCGTTGTTCCCTCTGTTGATCCTCCGGCCCCTGTGTTGGTTGATGGGGAGTTGGAGTATGTGGTTGAGAAGATTTTGGATTCTCGTTTTTCGAGGCGGAGGCTTCAGTATCTTGTCAAATGGAAGGGTTATGGCCAGGAGGATAATTCTTGGGTTTTTGCCTCTGATGTCCATGCTGCTGATTTGGTTCATGCTTTTCATCTGGCTTGTCCTGATCGGCCTCGGGGCTCTGGCGAGGGTTCGGTGACCCCTCCTCAAGGGGGGGGTACTGTTGTGAATTCTGCTTTTGGGCTCCCTCCGGTGGTTGTAGGTGGTAATGCAGTTGTCCCTGAGTTGCAGTCCTGGTCAGGTGTATCTGCTGATTGCAGTTCTGACTGGGGTATTTAGGCGTGCAGGATTCATTAGTCCTTGCCCGTTGTCCATGGTTGTTGGGAGGTTTTGGTCCTGGTTTGGTTCCTTCTGCCTTCTGCCAAATCAGCAAAGATAAGTGTCTGGTTTTGGTTTCTGTGGCACACATGCTGTGTAGGGTTGAGCGACTTTTATTTTTATAGGATCGGGTCGGGTTTCACGAAACCCAACTTTCTCAAAAGTCGGGTCGAGTGAAATCGGCCGATCCTATAAAAAAGTCGGGGTTGGCCGAAACACGAAACCCAATGCAGTGCAATGGGATACTATGGTTCCCAGGGTCCGAAGGAAAGGAAACTCTCCTTCAGGCCCTGGGATCCATATTAATGTGTAAAATAAAGAATTAAAATAAAAAATATTGATATACTCACCTCTCCGACGCAGCCTGCACCTTACCGAGGGAACCGGCAGCCTTCTTTGCTTAAAATGCGCGTGTGAATGGCCTTAGATGACGTCACGGCTTGTGATTGGTCGTGGCCACCCATGTGACCACCACGCGACCAATCACAAGCCGTGACGTAATTCTCAGGTCCTAAATTCCTAATTCTAGGAATTTAGTACCTGAGAATTACGTCACGGCTTGTGATTGGTCGCGTGGCGGTCACATGGGCGGCCACGACCAATCACAAGCCGTGACGTCATCTAAGGCCATACACGCGCGCATTCTTAGGAAGGAAGGCTGCCGGAAAGAAGCCGAGGGTGAGTATATTCCTATTAGGTATATACTCACCCTCGGACGCGCCCTGCTTCTTTCCGTCAGCCTTCCTTCTTAAGAATGAGCGCGTGAAGGGCCTTAGATGACTGTTGTGTATCCGCTTTTTGGGCTCCCCTGGTGGTTGCTGGTGGTACTGGTGACTTGTTTGCACTTTGCTGCTTCTGTTCACCTGCTTCCATCAGTGTTTGGGAGTTTCCTATTTAGCCTTGCTCTCCAGTCTTTTCCTTGCCGGTCATCATTGTAACCAGAGCCTTCGGTTGCATGTTCCTGCTACTAGTCTGCTGATCAGCTAAGTGGACTTTGTCCTTTTGTTTTGTACCTTTTGTCCAGTTTGCAGTTTTGTTATTCTCTGTAGCTGGAAGCTCTTGCGGGCTGAAATTGCCACTCCTGTGTCATGAGTTGACACAGGAGTCTTAAAGTAATTTCAGGATGGTTTTTGAAAGGGTTTTCAGTTGACCGTGAAGTCCTCTTTTGTATCCTTCTGCTATCTAGTAAGTGGACCTCTCTTTGCTAAATCTACTTTCATACTGTGTATGTCTTTTCCTCTTAATTCACCGTTATTACATGTGGGGGGCTGCTATCATCTTTTGGGGTATTTCCCTAGAGGTAAGCCAGGTCTGTTTCTTCCTCTACCAGGCGTAGTTAGTCCTCCGGCTGGCGCGTGGCATATAGGAAGCCGTAGGTATGCTCCCTGGCTACTGTTAGTTGTGTGGTAGATTTAGCTCACGGTCAACTCGAGTTTCCATCACCCGAGAGCTCGTTTGTTACTTATATGTTTCTTACGTTCCCTTGCCATTGGGAACCATGACAGTATGACCGGCCTGTGTTAAACTTATTGGCAGAAGAAAGGAGAGAAAAAAGAAGTCTGTAGATTTTTTTTTTTTTTCCTATGTTTGCTCCATAGTTGGATTAGTTGTATTTCAGCTCTAATTACAGCCTTTGCCTTTCTCTCCTTCTAATCCTTGAATGGCTCTGAGCTCACCTGTTTAAAGATGGATCCTCAGAGTTTGGCTGCAGGTTTAAATAATCTTGCTACGAAGGTTCAAAATTTACAAGATTTTGTTATGCATACTCCTATTTCTGAACCTAAAATTCCTACACCAGAGGTGTTTTCCGGAGATAGATCTCGGTTTTTGAATTTCAAGTATAATTGTGGATTATTCCTTTCTCTCAGACCTCACTCCTCAGGAGATCCTGTCCAGCAGGTTAAGATTGTGATCTCTTTGCTGCGAGGTGACCCTCAAAATTGGGCATTTTCATTGGCACCAGGGGATCCTGCGTTGCTCAATGTGGATGCGTTTTTCCTGGCTTTAGGGTTGCTTTATGAGGAACCTAATTTGGAGATTCAAGCTGAAAAAGCTTTGATAGCCCTATCTCAAGGGCAAGATGAAGCGGAGATATACTGCCAAAAATTTCGTAGGTGGTCTGTGCTTACTCAGTGGAATGAGTGCGCCTTAGCGGCAAATTTCAGAGAGGGCCTTTCTGATGCCGTTAAAGATGTTATGGTCGGGTTCCCTGCGCCTACAGGTCTGAATGAGTCCATGACAATGGCAATTCAGATTGATCGGCGTTTGCGGGAGCGGAAACCCGTGCACCATTTGGCGGTATCTTCTGAAGAGACGCCAGAGAAAATGCAATGTGACAGAGTTATGTCCAGAAGCGAGCGGCAGAATTATAGGCGTAAAAATGGGTTATGCTTCTATTGTGGTGATTCTGCTCATGTTATATCAGCATGCTCTAAGCGTACTAGGAAGGTTGACAAGTCCATTTCAATTGGCACTTTACAGTCCAAATTTATTTTGTCTGTAACCTTGATTTGTTCATTATCACTTATTACCGTGGATGCCTATGTGGACTCTGGCGCTGCTCTGAGTCTTATGGACTGGTCCTTTGCCAGGCGCTGTGGGTTTGATTTAGAGCCTCTGGAAGTCCCTATACCTCTGAAGGGTATTGATTCTACACCTTTGGCTTGTAATAAACCACAGTTCTGGACGCAAGTGACTATGCGTATGACTCCAGACCATCAGGAGGTGATTCGCTTCTGTTATGGAAATATTAGGGTTGGATAAATATATCCCTGTGTGTGCTGTGGCCGCTCCCAATTAGACTGAGTATTTTGAGCGCTCATCAAGAATGGACTGTACACAACTGTGACAGAACAACATTCCATCAATACTGATACTTTATTGTACATACATAGTTTTATATTTTCACATAGAAAGGAGTGGTTAGGGGTTGTCAGGGGTGGTTAGTTAATTACCATATTGTCTAGCTCCTCTGTCATTGGTTATCTAAACATATATGGAATATTGTGATTAATGCTCATATGACTGCTGATTAAGCAACCGAACTCGAGTTCTGTGTCTAGGACAAAGTGGAGAGACTTGATCAGCAGTCACCAAACATCTGACAATGTTCTGCTTTAGGGATGGAAAACCCCATATGATCTGTCTGGGTTATATCAGTTTGTCAGCCATTTTAAACCATTGATTATAATGTATATATTCGCTGTGAGCATATAAGTATATATTTGATTATAGAGGAGTATACATGCAAGTGAGATCTACATGATATATATATTTCTATCACACTTCCTTGTGTTGTACAATTTACATGATGTTTTGGTGCTTGGATTACCATGGTTACAGTCTCATAACCCAGTCCTTGACTGGAAGGCTATGTCTGTGTTAAGCTGGGGATGTCGGGGGGCTCATGGGGACACTCCTATGGTGTCCATTTCGTCATCTATTCCATCTGAGATTCCGGCATTTTTGTCTGATTATCGTGATATTTTTGAAGAGCCTAAGATTGGTTCACTCCCTCCTCACAGGGATTGTGATTGCGCCATAGATCTGATTCCTGGCAGTAAATTTCCAAAGGGTCGTTTGTTTAACCTATCTGTACCTGAACATGCTGCTATGCGCGAGTATATTAAGGAGTCCCTGGAAAAGGGACACATTCGTCCTTCTTCATCTCCTTTAGGAGCTGGTTTTTTCTTTGTCTCTAAAAAGGATGGCTCTCTGAGGCCTTGTATTGATTATCGTCTCCTGAATAAAATTACAGTCAAATATCAGTATCCGTTGCCTTTGCTGACTGATTTGTTTGCTCGCATAAGGGGGGCTAAGTGGTTCTCTAAGATTGATCTTCGTGGGGCGTATAATTTGGTGCGAATTAAGAAGGGGGATGAGTGGAAGACCGCATTTAATACGCCTGAGGGCCATTTTGAGTATTTGGTAATGCCTTTCGGCCTTTCTAATGCACCTTCTGTCTTTCAGTCCTTAATGCATGATATTTTCCGTGAATATTTGGATAAATTTATGATTGTGTACTTGGATGATATTTTGATTTTTTCTGATGACTGGGAGTCTCATGTTCAGCAGGTCAGGAGGGTTTTTCAGGTTTTGCGGGAGAATTCTTTGTGTGTAAAGGGTTCAAAGTGTGTTTTTGGGGTTCAAAAAATTTCATTTTTGGGGTATATTTTTTCCCCTTCTTCTATTGAGATGGACCCTGTCAAGGTTCGGGCTATTTACGACTGGACGCAGCCTACTACTCTGAAGAGTCTCCAGAAATTCTTGGGCTTTGCTAATTTTTATCGTCGATTTATAGCTGGTTTTTCTGGCGTTGCTAAACCTCTGACGGATTTGACTAAAAAGGGTGCTGATGTTGCCAATTGGTCCCCTGCTGCCGTGGAGGCCTTTCGGAAGCTTAAGCGCCGCTTTTTGTCTGCCCCTGTGTTGCGCCAGCCTGATGTTTCTCTTCC
Source organism: Ranitomeya variabilis (assembly GCF_051348905.1). Lineage (NCBI taxonomy): Eukaryota > Metazoa > Chordata > Amphibia > Anura > Dendrobatidae > Ranitomeya > Ranitomeya variabilis. The sequence goes on along the minus strand of NC_135239.1, from coordinate 67,250,862 downwards.
CTTTCAGGTTGAGGTCGATGCTTCCGAGATCGGAGCGGGGGCGGTTTTGTCGCAGAAAAGTTCCGACTGCTCAGTGATGAGACCTTGTGCGTTCTTTTCGCGAAAATTTTCGGCCGCCGAGCGAAACTATGATGTTGGTAATCGGGAGCTTTTGGCCATGAAGTGGGCATTTGAGGAGTGGCGTCATTGGCTTGAGGGTGCCAGACATCAGGTGGTAGTTTTGACTGATCACAAGAATTTAATTTATTTGGAGTCTGCCAGGCGCCTGAATCCTAGACAGGCACGTTGGTCGTTGTTCTTTTCCCGGTTTAATTTTGTGGTCTCGTACTTACCGGGTTCTAGGAATGTGAAAGCAGATGCTCTTTCTAGGAGTTTTGAGCCTGACTCTCCTGGGAATTCTGAACCTGCTGGTGTCCTTAAGGATGGAGTGGTTTTGTCTGCTGTCTCTCCAGATTTGCGACGTGCTTTGCAAGAATTTCAGGCGGATAGACCTGATCGTTGTCCGTCTGGTAGACTGTTTGTTCCTGACGAGTGGACCACTAGAGTCATCTCGGAAGTTCATTCTTCTACTCTGGCAGGTCATCCGGGAATTTTTGGCACCAGAGATTTGGTGGCTAGATCCTTCTGGTGGCCTTCCCTGTCTCGAGATGTGCGTGTTTTTGTGCAGTCTTGCGATGTGTGTGCTCGGGCCAAGCCTTGTTGTTCTAGGGCTAGTGGGTTGTTGTTGCCCTTGCCTATTCCGAAGAGGACTTGGACGCACATCTCTATGGACTTTATCTCGGATCTCCCTGTTTCTCAGAAGATGTCTGTCATCTGGGTGGTGTGTGACCGTTTTTCAAAAATGGTTCATTTGGTGCCATTGCCTAAGTTGCCTTCCTCATCTGAGTTGGTCCCTCTGTTTTTTCAAAATGTGGTTCGCTTGCATGGTATTCCGGAAAACATCGTTTCTGACAGGGGTACCCAGTTCGTGTCTAGATTTTGGCGGGCAGTCTGTGCCAGGTTGGGCATTGATTTGTCCTTTTCGTCTGCATTCCATCCTCAGACCAATGGCCAGACGGAGTGAACTAATCAAACTTTGGAGACTTATTTGAGGTGTTTTGTGTCTGCGGATCAGGATGATTGGGTTGCCTTTCTGCCGTTGGCGGAGTTTGCTCTTAATAATCGGGCTAGTTCTGCCACTTTGGTTTCTCCTTTCTTTTGCAATTCAGGGTTTCATCCGCGTTTTTCATCTGGTCAGGTTGAATCTTCGGATTGTCCTGGAGTGGATGCGGTGGTGGATCAGTTGCATCGGATTTGGGGACAAGTGGTGGATAATTTGGAATTGTCCCAGGAGAGGACTCAGCAGTTTGCTAACCGTCGTCGTCGTGTTGGTCCCCACCTTCGCGTTGGGGACTTGGTGTGGTTGTCTTCCCGTTTTGTCCCTATGAGGGTTTCTTCTCCCAAATTTAAGCCTCGGTTCATCGGTCCTTATAGGATTTTGGAGATTCTTAACCCTGTTTCCTTTCGTTTGGACCTCCTGGCATCTTTCGCTATCCATAATGTGTTCCATCGGTCGTTGTTGCGGAGATATGAGGTACCGGTGGTTCCTTCTACTGAACCTCCTGCTCCTGTGCTGGTGGAGGGTGAATTGGAGTACGTCGTAGAGAAGATCTTGGACTCCCGTATTTCCAGACAGAGACTTCAATATCTGGTTAAATGGAAAGGCTATGGTCAGGAAGATAATTCTTGGGTAACTGCCTCTGATGTTCATGCCTCGGATTTGGTTCGTGCCTTTCATAGGGCTCATCCAGATCGCCCTGGCGGTTCTTGTGAGGGTTCGGTGCCCCCTCCTTAAGGGGAGGGTACTGTTGTGTATCCGCTTTTTGGGCTCCCCTGGTGGTTGCTGGTGGTACTGGTGACTTGTTTGCACTTTGCTGCTTCTGTTCACCTGCTTCCATCAGTGTTTGGGAGTTTCCTATTTAGCCTTGCTCTCCAGTCTTTTCCTTGCCGGTCATCATTGTAACCAGAGCCTTCGGTTGCATGTTCCTGCTACTAGTCTGCTGATCAGCTAAGTGGACTTTGTCCTTTTGTTTTGTACCTTTTGTCCAGTTTGCAGTTTTGTTATTCTCTGTAGCTGGAAGCTCTTGCGGGCTGAAATTGCCACTCCTGTGTCATGAGTTGACACAGGAGTCTTAAAGTAATTTCAGGATGGTTTTTGAAAGGGTTTTCAGTTGACCGTGAAGTCCTCTTTTGTATCCTTCTGCTATCTAGTAAGTGGACCTCTCTTTGCTAAATCTACTTTCATACTGTGTATGTCTTTTCCTCTTAATTCACCGTTATTACATGTTGGGGGCTGCTATCATCTTTTGGGGTATTTCCCTAGAGGTAAGCCAGGTCTGTTTCTTCCTCTACCAGGCGTAGTTAGTCCTCCGGCTGGCGCGTGGCATATAGGAAGCCGTAGGTATGCTCCCTGGCTACTGTTAGTTGTGTGGTAGATTTAGCTCACGGTCAACTCGAGTTTCCATCACCCGAGAGCTCGTTCGTTACTTATATGTTTCTTACGTTCCCTTGCCATTGGAAACCATGACAGATGACGTCACGGCTTCTGATTGGTCGCGGCCGCCCATGTGACCGCCACGCGACCAATCACAAGCCGTGACGTAATTCTCAGGTACTAAATTCCTAGAATTAGGAATTTAGGACCTGAGAATTACGTCACGGCTTGTGATTGGTCGCGTGGTGGTCACATGGGCGGCTGCAACCAATCAGAAGCCGTGACGTCATCTAAGGCCATTCACGCGCGCATTTTAAGCAAAGAAGGCTGCCGGTTCCCTCGGTAAGGTGCAGGCTGCATCGGAGAGGTGAGTATATAAATATTTTTATTTTAATTCTTTATTTTACACTTAAATGTGGATTCCGATACCGATTTCCGATATCGCAAACATATCGGAACTCGGTATCAGAATTCCGATACCAGATTCAGAAGATCGCCGACCTCATGGCCGACCCCACACAGGGGTCGGGTTTCATGAAACCCGTCTTTGCCAAAAGTCGGCGACTTCTGAAAATGGCCGACCCGTTTCGCTCAACCCTAATGCTGTGTGCTTAATAATTCTGTGCTATTCAGTGTTTTTTTTTGTCCAGCTTAGATTGTGTCAGTATTTTCTCAGTCTTGTGGGATTCTCTGGAGTGGCAGATATACATTCCATGTCTTTAGTTAGATTGTGGAACTTTTTGTATTATCTGCTGTGGATATTTTTGGAAGGGTTTTAATACTGACCGCTTAGTATTCTGTCCTATCTTTCCCTATTTAGCTAGAGTGGCCTCTTTTGCTGAATCCTGTTTTCTGCCTGCGTGTGTCTTTCCTCTCCTACTCACAGTCAATATTCGTGGGGGGCTGCCTATCCTTTGGGGTTCTGCTCTTAGGCAAGGTAGTATTCCTATTTCCATCTATAGGGGTATTTAGTCCTCCGGCTGTGTCGAGGTGTCTAGGGTTTGTTAGGCACACCCCACGGCTACTTTTAGTTGCGGTGTTAGTTCAGGTTTTGCGGTCAGTACAGTTTCCACCTACTCCAGAGAAAGTTCAAGCGGCTCCAAAGTCACCGGATCATAACAGGTCATTAACATGCAAACCACCCTTGGGGTTAAGGGGTTAATGAGAAAAAAAAAAATGAACTTTTTTGGATTTACCAAATGGCTGCAATGAAACAAAGAGTGAAAAATTTAAAAGGGTCTGAATGCTTTCCGTATCCACTGTATTTCACACTGATAATGATCCCTTTAATTTAAAATAAGCTCTGGAGGCAGATTCTCATAGAGAGATCCATGTCCGGGCAATAATGCTTAAAAGCTCTTTTGCATAAAAGAAAAATGTATCTCAGGAGTAATACATTGGATCTCAGATATCAAGGTATCATTTTATTCATCATTCTATGACCTACATGTCCATATAGACGGGTTAGGAGAGTTGATCCTACTGACAGATTTCCTTTAAAAATAATTTCCCTCTATGAATGACCATTTTACTTGTTCATCAAGTGAATGATAGCCTGTTTTCACTGGCCAATTATCAGAAAATACCTTTCTAGAGACCGTTCATTTCCCAATAATCAACCTTTATAAATGCATTTATGCATCCTTTCCTTTGTGTCAACCTCTGGAAGCAGAGCATCTAGTAATTCTCTCCTCACTTTAACACATTGCTTCCACTTGAATTTTGAAGGGATCTTTGTAGGATTGCAGGAAGTTTTTCTTCTTCTGCTAGGAATTGAATCGTGAAATCCCTGCCTAAGTTCAGTACACACTAAAAATAACAATGGTGGTCAATGCAGAATCTCATGCAACACCTGCTAGGGCCGTGGGGTAGTCAGAACAGGTTCTTAAAGGGGTGGTCACAGCAGCGGTGACCCGGTCTGTGGCCCGGGGCACGCAATATAAGGGATGATGGGAATGTTTGTAGAGGATTATTCATGATGCCACCTGTGGTGTTCAGCTAGAGATGGCCGATGCTGCTTAAGGGGGGACCGCTGGGGCCGGTGGTGTTGCAGCTGAGATGGTTTAGCTCCCCACAGGTGGAGCAGGGCCCCATAGCTACCAGAACAGTCTATGAGAGGTTGTGGATGTTGGGGTTGTCACGGGCAGACTAGGTGGGTGAGAGCTAATAACCCGGGCCCCTGCAATTTCCCTCAGACTAGGGAAATGCTGACAGACCCTCTACCTGAAGTTTACACTGATGGTGTGCATGTCCAGGCCTCGAACCTCACCCTGCCTCCTGTTACAACCCTAAGCTGAAAACCTCCGCCTCCACCCAGTGAATGTAATACACCAATACCCACAGTTAGCACAGACAAGGATAAAGGAAAATATACACCACGCCGCAGTCACTCAGGAATACACTATAAATGTGCAGGGCAAAATAAATACAAATATAGGAAGGAGTAAATAAGACAAAGGAAAATACACCACCAGCAACGATTCTCCAACAACCAGCTCTCCACTCCAGACCGAGATAACAACGCAAGACAGAAGCTATAATCGGCGACGCCCAATGATCCGGAGAACTATTTAAAGGCCATGGGCATGGCCCAGCTTCCAATCCGAGGATCAGGTAAATTAACCCTGGAACAGCTGGACAAAACCTAGCTGACGCCAATGAGCAAATAGTGGTCAAAAGCGGAATCACCGCTGTCTGTCGAACGACCTGGTCTGAACAGTGTCTGACATGACAGGGGTGCAGAATGATTGAAGGACACAGGGACTGTAGTTTCTTTACCTTTATTTGTAGGTGCAGTCTGGGGCACAAGTCACAGCTGGTGATGGAGATCCAGGCAGCCTAGAAGCATTTCAGGATCCACCTAGCCAGGTGGTTTAAGAGGCCTTCCCTCTGCGCTGCTCTCTAGGTGCTTGATGCCTTATGCTCTCTACAAGTCTCTATTGCTGTCTGTCCATAAAATTAGAACATTCCCTGCATGGCAGGCAGCTTGAGCCTTTTCTAGGTGTCACTCCCTCATGGTGACTCCGGGCTCTAGTTTGCTGCTGTGCCTCAGGGTGTCAGTTGTGGCCAGGAGACCTGCAATCTCCTGTCCTCCAGATTCAGTTGCTGTGCCTGCAGTCCCCACACAACCGCGGACTCTGGTGTCCGGTGTTTGGCACTCAGTCCTGGGGTGAGATCAGTCACAGCTCCAATCCTTCAGGTTCTCCACACTTGCTTCCTCTTCCTTCACTGTCTCTGACTAAACTGACTAACCCTGCCTCCAGGACAGAAGTATAGGGAAGCTACCCCGAAACTGGGTTTAGAGCTCCCCCTTCTGGTCTGGAGTCAGGAAAGGTGTTGCATGCTGACTGTATTACCTGCTAAGGGGATCCCTCTTGCTGCCAGGCATGGTATCACCCCACCTGAGGAAGGCAATGCCACTGTGGCAACCGGACTCCAGAGGTGCCACACTCACGCCTCCTAACAGTCTGCAAGGAATCAAAAATTTACAATGGTTGCACCAAAACACTGAAGATACAGTACAGCAATAGTGCTTATATTAATTTCTCCATAACAGTATGTAATCTCCTCTTATGCAGAAAATGTACACCAGCATCAAGTTTTTGGCTGTAGAATTTTGTTGATATGTGGAGATGATTCTCGTGGACTATTTCCTCTATTTGCAGAGTGAGCTTGTGGGCTGACAAATCAAGGCATGGACTCCACAAATTCTCTCCTGTGATATCTGTAAATATAAACAGCAGATCATTTAGGACCTGTAATTTGTGAGATAGCCATCCATGAATTGGACATTTTTTTATTTCTAGCATATCCCACAAATGCTGTAATAGTTGGTGATTTTGTGGAAGTAAAACGAATCTTTAGAATTCTTTGCCACAATTGTCAAACTATTCCAGCACCAAAAAGATTATATCAGTTGTGCTCAAAAGTTTACATACCCTGGCAGAATATTTGCTGAGAGTGGCCATCTCAGTCTCCTGACCTTAATATCATTGAGCCACTCTGGGGAGATCCCCATCCACAACTACCACAAAAGACTTCATGCTATATTGATGTTAGAGGGGGCAATACACGGTTTAAAGAAATGGGGTATGTAAATTTTTGAGCAGGGTCATTCGGATGTTTTGGGTTGTCATTATGATTTAAAAAGAGAAAACACAGTAGTTTGACAATGAATGGTTTCACCCAACCACTAACCATGAGTGGGGAAAAAGTTTTGGTGTTAGCATTCATATTCTCTGAGAAAAGGCCAAGAAAGCAAAAATTCTGCACAACTCTATCAGTATAAACATATACCCCCAGGTATTAACCCATTAACGACGGCCGATATGCATTAAAACAGTGGCTGCTAAGAGTACTTATTCCCTCATCACCGTTTTAGAACGGCGATCGGGAATAAGGCTGGCAGAGTTAGAAAATTTACAGGGTCTCAGATACCTTGGCTAGCTGAGATCCTGGAGAACATGATCAGGTTTGGATTTTCCGGTCCCCGATCACGTGATCGCTGTTATTCACTGAATAACATGTGATCACAAAAAAATGTGCCCACTGTTAGAACAATTTCTCTCTCTTCTGACATGATATACATGTTAGAGGAGAGCAAAATGGGGTCCCCCAAGCTTCTCTCGGCCCAGCATCATCTTCCTGGAAAACAAAATGGCCGAGATCTTCCTGCCGATACCTGGCAACAATAGGACATTTTTCCTATTAGTTCCTTTTGATCACTGTGATAGATTATATCACAGTGATCGAAAGAAAACAAATAGTAAATCAAATCCCCCTTTGTTACCCCCTTAATTAGATACAAATTCTACAATTTTTTTTTATTTTTTCCATCCTTTGCAGTTGGGGTTAGGGTTGAGGTTAAGATTGTGTTAGGGTTGGGGTTAGGATTGGGTTAGGATTTGATTAGGGTTGGGGTTAGCGTTGTGTTAAGGTTAGGGTTGGGTTGAAGTAAAGGTTGGGGTTAGAATTGGGGATTTTTCAGAAGTAGAAAAAAGTAAATTAAGACCATATGATTATCACAGCAATCACCAGCCGGGAGTCACGCAGAGCCACCTGCTGTGATCTTTGGAGCTCTCAGCTGGCCCCTATCTTCCAGACAATTACACAATTGAGTGATCAAATTAGGAGGCCACTGGCTGTTGCAAATAATTAGTTATCGGAAAATGAACAGTGCATGAGCGGCATATACACCTCCGGATAACAACACATGGAATATGTGTAAATACCACCGTACGATCACTGCTAAGGCTACGTTCACATTTGCATTGTGCGCCGCTGCGTCGGCGACGCAACGCACAACGCAAACAAACGCAACAAAACGCACGCTAAAACGCTGCGTTTTGCGACGCATGCATCCTTTTTCGCTGAAAGTTGGACGCAAAAAAATGCAACTTGCTGCGTTCTCTGCGCCCAACGCTTGCGGCCAAAAAACCGCATGCATCGCAAAACGCAGCACAACGCATGTCCACGCGCCCCCATGTTAAATATAGGGGCGCATGACGCATGCGGCGACGCTGCAGCGCCCGACGCTGCGGCGCCGAACGCTAATGTGAACGTAGACTTACTCCATGATAACCCCACACTACTCGCTGCCTCCACCAATTCTTTTTTTTAATAAATACAGGCAGATTGGACGACATTCTTCTTTTGAGGTCCTCACCATCAGTCTCTTACATTGCCTCCCCATCAGCCTAGCGGTCACATACCGTCTCCCAGGCTCACCCACCCACTTCTTTGACAACTTTTGTGCCTGGCTGACGCACTTCATGTACTCAGAATTGCCACCCTTATCCTGTGTAACAAAAGGAAATGGAGGCACAGGTGGTGAAGTGCACACCCGTTTATTGGAACCACGGGACCACTACCCGGGGGGCTCTGAAGGGGGCGTGACTAAGCGAGCCCTGGACTCCCGTAGTAAGATCCCTCAAACAGGGCAAGAATGGAAAGTTTGGGAGACACAATGTGCTACCTCCAGTTTGACCCCAGGTACGTGGAAGATGACTCAGCTGGACTGGCAAGCAGGCAGGTACTGCAAGTAGCGTAGAACCAGGCAGGAGACAGGCAGCTGAAATGGGTAGCGGGCAACAGCTGGTACGGAGAGAAGCAGGTAGTGCAAGCGTAGTCCCTAAAGGCGAGGGAAGCACGGAGACAAACCAGAATTAGCAAGGTTCAAGCTGAGGATGACACACAGGATCCAGGAACCTGAGAAATAACAATAGGAAACACTTGCTGCTTAGGCACCTCCCTAAGGGCAGAGGTGCCTGAAATAGTACAAGACACTCAGCTATTGGTTGAGATCTATTTTTTAAAATGGCGCGCTGTCACTTTAAGAGACCGGGAGTGTGCGCGCGCTCTTAGTGGCATGCCAGGAGATCTGCGGGACGCGTAGAGCATCCAGGAACAGCAGCAGAAGCAGGCAGACGGGACATGGAACAGAAGTACCAGGAGACCGGCGTCCCTGCCGGACACAGCGCTGAAGTGGTGGCCCCAAGGACACAGGTGCGGACCGGGGCAGCGGTGCTACATCCTAGGAGACTTCAACATCCGAAAAAACAGCCCCAACTCCACAACTGCATCCCAGCTTGTATCTCTAACCACTTCTCTTGGCCTCTCACAGCTTTCAACCACTGAGACACATGAAGATGGTAACACCCTTGATCTAGTATCTTGTCTGGCTCAGTTCAATCTCCTACCTAGATAACTCACTTCTTCCCCAAAAAATTAAGACTAATCACAACTTACACAGTTTTCGGCGCTCCCTAAAAACACATCTGTTTAGGGCGGCCTATAAAGTTTCCTAATCAAAGTCCTTTTTAATATATAACCCATTGTCTACTTCTCTGAACATAATTTGCCAACAAACTCCACCACATTGAAAAGCACTACAAATATCATCTCTGTCTCACAACCATAAACAGCTATTCAGTACTTTCAGTTCTCTCCTCCTTCCCCCAGCTCCCCCTCCCTCTCCACTCATCTCAGCTGAAGACTTTGCCTAATTCTTCGAGCAGAAGATTGACAACATATGGCAAAGCTTTTGCCTAAAACCACACAGCCCCTCCTCATAAATACTTAACTCTCCTCCTCAAAAAACAACTTATCCACCATCACGGAAGATCAACTTTCCTCTCTACTTTCCAATTCACATCTCACCACCTGTGACCTTGACTCAATCCCGTCCCACCTCATTCCAAAGCTTACCACAGTCTTTATCCCAACCCTAAGCCACCTCTTCAACCTGTCACTAACAACTGTTGTCTTCCCCCATACTTCAAACATATCTCGATCACACCCATCCTCAAAAAGCCCTCTCTTAACCCATCCTTTCTGTATAGCTATCGCCCCATATCACCATGCCTCAAAACTACTGGAGCAACTTGTCCATTTTGAACTTTCCTCTGACCTTTCCTCCTGCTACCTCTTTGATAGCTTACAATCTGGCTTTTGACAGCATTATACCACTGAAACTGCCCTAAAGTCACCAACGACCTACTAACTACCACATCCAAGCAACACTAATTTGTCCTCCTCCTGGAAGAACTGTCATCTGCCTTCCACACAGTGGACCATTCATTATTACTACAGACTCTCTCATCTCTTTGCATCACAGACTTGACCCTATCTTGGATCTCCTCATACCTAACAGACAGGACATTCAGCGTCTCCCACTCACACACCACCTCCTCCCCTCGCCCTATCTGTCAGTGTCCCCCAAGGTTCAGTTCTAGGACCCTTGCTCTTCTCCATCTACACCTTCGGCCTGGGACTGCTCATGTAATTTCACGGCTTTCAGTATCACCTCTTTGCTGATGACACACAGATCTACCTCTACGGACCTGATATTATCTCCTTACTAACCAAAATTCCACAATGTCTGTCCTCTATTTCATATTTCTTCTCTGCACGATTTCTAAAACTTAACCTGGCTCAAATCAAATTCATCATATTTCCACCATCTGTTTTAACCACCCCAACTGACCTATCCATCAAAGTCAATGGCTGCCCACTTTCCCCAGTTCCGCAAGCTTGACTCTGACCTCTCCTTATGAGATCTAAGACCTTTCCACTTCCTGCCGATTCCAACTCAAAAATAACTTTTGGATTTGCACATTCCTCTACCATGAATCTGCAAAAACACTACTGCATGCCCTCATCATCACCCGCCACACCTAACGCAACCTCCTGCTCTGTGGCCTCCAATCTAACACTCTCGCACCCATCCAATCTATCCTAAACTCTGCTGCCCGACTAATACACCTGTCACTCCGCTATTCCCGGATTCATCTCTTGGTCAATCCCTGCACGGGCTCCCCATTGCTTGGAGACTCTTGTTCATAAGCCTAACTGTGACCTAGTCTCCCGGTACTTACCTGTATGCAACCTCCCATCCTCACAAGATCTCCTTCTCTATTCCTCTTTTATTTCCTCTTCCCTCAATTGCATACTAAATTTCTCTCGTAGAGCCCCTCTGCTCTGGAACTGTGTGACACAACATATCATACTCTTGCGAACCATGGGAACCTTCAAAAGGAACCTGAAAAACCACCTATTCCAACAAACCTACAACCTACACTAACCATCGCTCCACCATACCACTGCATAAGCCAATGTCACTTAACCTATTGTATCCTCACCCATCCCTTGTCGACTGTGAGCTCTGAAGGGCAGGGTCCTCTCTCCTCCAGTGCCAGTCGGTGACTTCTATTGTTTAAGATTATTGTCCTTGTTTTTATTATGTATACCCCTTTTCAATGGTGCTGTAAGAATAAATAAGAATAATAATACCACTGTGCAGCTGCCAAAGAAAAAAGGAGTTGAGTAAACCATACAGTAAAAGAAGTTGTTGTTTTTTTTTAAAAAAAATTCACAATTATACTATTTCTACTCTGGGGAAATTGATTACACTTTAGTGGTGTGTGGCAATAATTTTGGGAAATGTTTGTACTCCAAGTTGGGTCTACTTCATGTGTGTTGCCTGTTTTGGCAGGGCTCCCAACACAGCATGCTTACACTGGTTCCTCAACCACATCTTAATTTCAACCAAATTTCAAAGCTGTAAATGCTGGCCCAGACCCCGATACCTCATGCATGGCCCATGGCTGACTGCTTCTGTGCCACTATAAAATAATAATAATAATAATAATAATTTTTATTTATATAGCGCCAACATATTCCGCAGCACCTTACAATTAATATTATCAGAAAATCCGGATACATAGCAAACTAAACCGGGATAAAGTACAAGTGACTATATAAGGTAATAACCCGGATAGTAAAGTTCCTCGCTCAAAACATAAATATCAAAAAACAGGAGGACCAAGAGCCAAGGGTACAAATGTATAAGAAACCTTTATTGATACAAATATTTAAAACAGGACATAGGTACTAATACCAAGTATTCCACAGCACTGTATGAAGGGGGAAGACAAACAGCCCTAACCCAATCCACCCCAATGCTATGCACAGTGGGGACACTGGGAATAATGGACAATTATCCCCATATGGTAACCCCTATATAAGAGGGTCCCACACAATGGTATATAAAAAAGAACATTTGCATGGCAGAGAGTAGTAACAGCATGGAAAGTACACGGCACATAAACAAATTGACTATGTAGGAGACCAGCAAGAGACATAAGGCAAGTGCAGCAATACATATAATTAGCTGGCCCAAAGCACATCCGCAATAAATGTCAGCGCCATGCTTACCCATGCAGAGGGGGGAAGAGGACAAGGGGTCCCACCGGTGGATAGCCCCCGACGCGCGTTTCGCGACGTACACACGCCGCTTCCTCAAGGGGAAAAGAAAGCGGCGTGTGTACGTCGCGAAACGCGCGTCGGGGGCTATCCACCGGTGGGACCCCTTGTCCTCTTCCCCCCTCTGCATGGGTAAGCATGGCGCTGACATTTATTGCGGATGTGCTTTGGGCCAGCTAATTATATGTATTGCTGCACTTGCCTTATGTCTCTTGCTGGTCTCCTACATAGTCAATTTGTTTATGTGCCGTGTACTTTCCATGCTGTTACTACTCTCTGCCATGCAAATGTTCTTTTTTATATACCATTGTGTGGGACCCTCTTATATAGGGGTTACCATATGGGGATAATTGTCCATTATTCCCAGTGTCCCCACTGTGCATAGCATTGGGGTGGATTGGGTTAGGGCTGTTTGTCTTCCCCCTTCATACAGTGCTGTGGAATACTTGGTATTAGTACCTATGTCCTGTTTTAAATATTTGTATCAATAAAGGTTTCTTATACATTTGTACCCTTGGCTCTTGGTCCTCCTGTTTTTTGACCTTACAATTAAGCAGGGACATGTGCAAACAATAAATTCGGTACGAGTTAAGACAATTTAAACAGTGACATTAGGAGTGAGGTCCCTGCTCGCAAGCTTACAATCTACAAGGAAATGGGGGGGACACAATAGGTGAAAAGTGCTTGTTATTTTAGGTCTGGCAATTATAATAAATAGGGATTTTCATACAAAGCTGCATGATCCGGTCATCAGCCCATGTGTTTAAGTGCAATAGTCAAGTATCAAGTGCAGTTATCGTGCGCATGGAGGGTGTGGAGACAGATGAATAGTAGGGTGCAGATTCAGAATAATATTTGGAAGGAGGAAACAGGGCAAAGTTAGTTTACTGAGTAGTTGATGTGGTAGGCTTGTTTGAAGAGATGGGTTTTCAAAGCACGCTTGAATAGGTCGGGGCTAGGTATCAGTCTGATCGTCTGGGGAAGTGCATTCCAGAGAGCTGGCACAGCACGAGAGAAGTCTTGGAGACGGAGGTGTGAGGTTCGGATTACAGGGGATGTTAATCTTAGGTCGTTTGTAGAACAGAGGGCACGTGTAGGGCGATAGACAGAGATGAGAGAGGAGATATAAGGCGGTGTTCTATTGTGGGTCAATTCATCAGTTAACTACCTGTGTTACTATCCTTACTAGTGTTGAGCATTCCGATACCGCAAGTATCGGGTATCAGACGATATTTGCTGTATCGGAATTCTGATACCGAGATACGATACTTTTGTGGTGTCGGGAATCGGTATCGGGATCACAGGCCGCGACGTCATCTAAGGACTTTCAAGCGCTCATTCTTATGAACGGAGGCTGGCGGTTACATCCAGGGCGCGTCAGAGGGTGAGTATATCAATATTTTTTATTTTTATTCTTTATTTTACACATTAATATGGATCCCGGGGCCTGAAGGGGAGTTTCCTCTCCTTCAGACCCTGGGAACCATCAGGATACCTTCCGATACTTGGTGTCCCATTGACTTGTATTGGTATCGGGTATCGGTATCGGCGATATCCGATACTTTTCGGGTATTGGCCGATACTATCCGATACCGATACTTTCAAGTATCGGACGGTATCGCTCAACACTAATCCTTACATTTTTCTACCAATAGTATTCCATGAAACTGACATTTGTGCCACCTAACTGTGGCTGGGAAAAAATAATTGAGCTGTTGCATGAGGTATCAGGGCTCCCAGAAAAGAAGGCTCACGCCACTCCCTTACAAGCCACATCTTAATTGAAACTTCAATTCAAAGGTCTAAGCACTGTCCTAGACCCTGATACCTCATCCCTGATTAGGATTCTAAAGTGCTAGGGACCCAAGGGGTTGATCCCCTTTTTATACACCCAGTTACTAAGCATGCTCCTCATAATATGTTTCAACAGCAAATAATAACAAGCAAGTCCAAATGAATATGGTCCGTCAATTCTACCTGACTCCTAGCAGGTTATATAAAATGGGTAGATCCACCACTGCAGATTGGCATAGATGTGGGGAAGAGGTAGCAGATTTTTACACCTGATGCTGTATTGTCCTTATACTGCAGACTTTTGGTAAGAGGTCATAGCTATCCTCATCACAATTATACAGTTCCGTGTGCCATTCTAACCTAAGGTGTGTTTATTAAAAATTCTTGATGAGAAGACCTGGCCTCACTACCCTCGCACTATTCTCATGGAAACATTGTTTGTGGCTTTCAAGGCTATTGCCAGAAGATGAATGGACAGAAGATTCCCATGAATTTCACACTGGGTCAATATGGTAAATATTGCAGCTTCCTATGAGAGAGTGGTATATAAAAATATACACTGTGCTGAAAAATCTGATAAGGTCTGGAAGCCTTGGTTTTACTCCCTTTGACTCACATTAGTCCCCAGGCGATTAAGACATGGGTGTCTTATGCTCTTGGTTAAGATATTAGAGCCATGGTATGTTAAGGGCACGGTAACTTTGCCAGACAGTATTAATGAGCTTTGAAAAGTACTGTTTGTTCTTTTGTTCTATGATGTAACCTTGTTGTGTTATGTAATCTTCAATAAAATTAGTTTAAAAAAAAAGTAAAATGTTGTGGTATTCTTGCTTCATTGGATTATTGTAAATAAAAAAAAGTGTATGTTTTGTTTGTAAACCTAATATGGGGGCTTAAGAGAACTTGACATCTGATATATGCTGCCCAATCCTTGGGTTAAAGGTATCAGGCTTTGGCTGTTTGAACACAGCCATGTATGTTAGACTCTGAAAATCTGGGGCGTTTCAGAGAAAAACTTTTTATAGGTCCGAGGCCGCACTATAGATTAGTCAGACAGGCAAATCCCTGATGGCTTCTCTCCACTTGCTGCCTTGGATTGACAGGTCCCTGAATATACATGCACGTAGGTAGAGGCCTGAATGTATTTCAGAGTCAAACATACCTGACATAGTACGTAAAGTCAGTGCCTGATACATGCTGCCCATGGATTGTGCAGCATGTATCAGATGTCAGGTTCACTTTAAATAATTTTGATTGCAACTGTATCTGTAAGGGCAGCATACAGTAAAAATTGGTCCAATTTTGCTAATTAGACTCTGATCAGAGTTTGATGAGAGAGTGATCAGAGTGTGGTACAGTTTTCTCAGAGATAGAAATAAAAAAAAAAAAGTTTTTCCACCTTCTCTATTATGTCTGTGAAAATTTGCCACACTAGACATGAATGGATGAATGACATCCGAATCTTGAAGGTAAAATCTTGCATGCCACGATTTTTTTTCTTGGACCACTCGGTCCAAGGAAAAAAAAAATCAGACATATGCAGAGCCCCATAGAACAACATGGGGACAAGTGATAGCCTTCAAAACCACAGACAGCACTCTTCCGAATTATATGGTCATCTGCACGAGCCGTACGATGAAGAGTGCACCCAATTAATAATCCTGAAATAACCTTCAAAGTAACCTTCACATTCTTTACAGTCCACCTTTTACACATATCTCTGGGACCTTGATACTGTTATTTTAGAAACAAAACCCAGAATGTTGTTCTGCAGTTTCGATGTGAATACTTTTCTGCCCAATGATGACAGAAGTATTCTAGGAGTGAAACCTTTATTGGCTAACCAGAAAATAATATGTTTGCAAGCTTTCAGAGCACAGTGGCTCCTTCTTCAGGCAAGATTACAAAAATCAGTTCTGCAGTTTCTAATTATGTAATCAATTCACCATTAAAATTGCTCATGTATTTAACAGTTATGGATGCAGACAGGGCCGTATTTGCCACTAGTCACGTGAGGGCACGTGCCTAGGGCAGGGACAATGCAGGGGGCGGCACCTGAGCAAGGTTTGTTGTGTTTTTTTTTTTTATAAAAGCTGGGTCACCTCCCGACCGACCCCGCCCCCCGCCCCCCCTGGCTGCCCGCCCGCCCACCTCCCACCCACCTTCCTTGAAGACGATACTCACCTTGCTCCAGCGATGCCTGGTCTCGGCTTCTGCAGCGCTCCTGAATGAGCGGTCACGTGGTACCACTCATTAAGGTAATGAATATGCGCATATTCATGACCTTAATGAGCGGTATCACATGACCGCTCACGCAGGAAGATGGTGCAGCTCCGGGAGTCGGAACAGAGCCAGAGGGACGTCGGCGCGGCCGCGCGGTGAGGAACAGGTGAGTATGAGGGACGGGGGGGACAGGGGAGGGGGGATGAAGGAGAACGGTAAGCCGCGCCATGCAACATGGGAGTGGGGGGTGGGGTGGAGAGATGAGCCATGCATACAGGGGGGGATATGAGCCATGCATACAGGAGGGGGAAATATGAGCCATGTATACAGGGGGAGAATATGAGCCATGCATACAGGGGGGAAATATGAGCCATGCATACGGGGGGGTGAAATATGAGCCATGCATACGGGGGGGAATACGAGCCATGCATACAGGAGGGGGGAATATGAGCCATGCATACAGGGGGGGAATATGAGCCATGCATACAGGAGGGGGGTCATTATACAGTATTGAGCATCATGTGGGATCATTATACAGTACTAGATTGTGGCCCGATTCTAACACATCGGGTATTCTAGAATATGCATGTCCCCGTAGTATATGGACAATGATGATTCCAGAATTCGCGGCAGACTGTGCCCGTCGCTGATTGGTCGAGGCAACCTTTATGACATCATCGTCACCATGGCAACCATTATGACATCTACGTCGATACTGTGCCCGTCGCTGATTGGTCGAGGCCATCTACGTCGATACTGTGCCCGTCGCTGATTGGTCGAGGCCGCCAGGCCTCGACCAATCAGAGACGCGGGATTTCCATTATGACATCATCGTCGCCATGCTGTGCCCGTCGCTGATTGGTCGAGGCCGCCAGGCCTCGACCAATCAGAGACGCGGGATTTCCAGGACAGACAGACAGACAGACAGAAAGACAGACAGACGGAAAAACCCTTAGACAATTATATATATAGATGGAGAACTGTGTGGCCATTATACAGTATTGAGCATCATGTGTGGCCGTTATAAAGTATGGAGCATCATGTGTGGCCAATGGCCATAATACAGTATGGAGCATCAGGTGTGGCCATTATACAGTATGGAGCATCATGTGTGGCCATTATACAGTATTGAGCATCATGTGGGATCATTATACAGTATGGAGAACTGTGTGTGGCCGTTATACAGTATGGAGCACTATGTGTGGCCATTATACAGTATGGAGCACTATGTGTGGCCATTATACAGTATGGAGCACTATGTGTGGCCATTATACATTATGGAGCATCATGTGTGGCCATTATACAGTATTGAGCAAGCATCATGTGTGGCCATTATACAGTATGGAGAACTATGTGTGGCCATTATACAGTATGGAGCATCATGTGTGGTGGCCGTTATACAGTATTGAGCATCATGTGTGGCTATTATACAGTATGGAGCATCATGTGTGGCCATTATACAGTATTCAGCATCATGTGTGGCCATTATACAGTATTGAGCAAGCATCATGTGTGGCCATTATACAGTATGGAGAACTATGTGTGGCCATTATACAGTATGGAGCATCATGTGTGGTGGCCGTTATACAGTATTGAGCATCATGTGTGGCTATTATACAGTATGGAGCATCATGTGTGGCTATTATACAGTATGGAGCATCATGTGTGGCCATTATACAGTATTCAGCATCATGTGTGGCCATTATACAGTATGGAGCACTGTGGCCATATTTTTTTTGTTTATAATTATTGTATATAAAACAGTGTGATCAGCAGTGCTAAATGGCTGTGGTTGGGACGTGGATATGGGTGTGACAAGTTGTGAAATGGGTGTGGTCAAAGGCGTGGCCTAAAATTTGCCGCGGTGCACTACGCCCGCCGCAAACTTTATTCCTCCTTCCCTTCTTCAAAAGTTGGGAGGTATGGTATTGCATTTGCCAGATCATGGCAAGTGCTGCAAATCCCACAGGGAATGAATGAGGCCGAACGCAGTGTTGCCGTAAGTGAAAAGGCAGAAAAACTGCCGTATTTGCTGCAAAAGGCGACTAACACATCAGCGATTCTTGCCAAAGTCACTGCCGATAGTGTCATACTCACCAAAGGGGGAGGCAGCACTAAAAGTGCCTAGGGCAGCAGAAACTGTAAATACGGCCCTGGATGCAGATATCACAAGGTTTTCATTAATCTGTCATGGTGTGCTATTCTTGAAGCTTTGTCCACTGCTAAGTTAGGTCTAAAGAAAGGTATTTTACCATTATAAACAGAAGTCCTAATGCAGGGCTGATAGGTATCGCATTTAGGAGCTCTGCTTTGTTCACAGGGTGCGCCATTGTCTTATGCTGAGGGGCACAGCGTCTCTGAATAGGGGTCAGTACCTACTTTATATATATTCAGCGTTCTCTTGAGATTTTTTCATGTTGTCATTTACTGTACATGTTTTCCCATTCCTGTATGATGGAATGCAACAATGGATCATGCACTTGCACTTTATTTTATATTATCGGTTTTTGGCCTCAAAGTTCAATCATGCAGCTTATGCATGGTTCACTTTCCCTTAATAGTTTACATATCTGAAGTCATTTTATGTATTGTTATTCATCTGTATAAAATAAATTCATTATTATCTGGATTCTGATCACACATTTTAAAAACTTTTTGGTATTATTCATATACGTATAATCATGGTGCACCCCTTATCATGCCTTTTTAAATGTTTTTCTGTGCAATTTATTCCCTTTCAGCACCACTCCAGCTGGTTTTTTTTTACGCTGAAGTGGTGTTGAAACCTTAGTTCTCTTCTTCCGGTCCCAGTTTTCCATACCATTCCGTTCCTGCAGTGCCATCTTGTTAGCGCAGTTTCTGACTGGCCAGAACTCAGAAGCTATGTCAAAAGCTCTCAACGTAAGTCTATGAGAGCCAGAACGAGGTACAAATTAGGCTCTCAGAGACTTACAGTGATTAGTGACCTCCGGCTCACTCCATGAAACACTGGAGCAGCCGACAGGTCATAAATGGCAGGAGATGGATGGAGCGGGTGCAAAAACTGTTGAAAATGCTGGAAGGTGAGTATCAGACAGGGGTCAGGGAACTTGGATTTTAAGCACCACTCCAGTGGTCAAATAAAAAAAAATGCTGAAGTGGTGCTTTAAATGAAGTACCTCTGACTTTGACTCTGCTTTGTACACAGGGTGCTGCTTTGTATTCACTACACCGCACTCAAAGATTTTTTTTTTACTGGGTGGAGTAATATTTCATCACATCTGCCTAAAGGAACATTCCAAACTGTTATATCTTAAGAGGATCATCTTGCTCCCTCATTCTCTTGATTAATTGTATCCCCTTGAATTACTCTTGTTTAGCAAAGAATACTAGTCTGCTGAAAAGAAAGTTCAGGCATCAAACAGTAAGTATACTCTGAATTCCCTCGTCCTGTTTCTATTATTGATCCTACATTTTGTGCACCTTAATGTTGGAATTAGAAATAATTAATTAAGTTATATAATACTTATTACAACATTTATAAAGTAATCTAAATCTGTAGCTTAAATTGATTTTAGGCGCAGTACACCAGCCCTTCTGGCTGGAAAATAACTAATATATACCGTATGTGGTTATAATTAAAAACGAACGGTTAAAAGGTTAAAAACTTTGATATAGTGTGTGTGTGTGTGTGTGTGTGTGTGTATACACATACACACACAGTGATTGGAAGAATGGGTATTTAAAGAGGAGCTGCTCTTATTTTATTCTTACTGCTCCACTGTCTATTCTATTTTTTTGTGCCATGCCCCCTTGGAAAGACCCCCCCAAAAAATAGGACTAAACTTAAAAGACCCATGTCTCTGGAGTCGATAGATTTAAGAAAAGAAAAACAAGCAAAGAAAAAATTAGAGCGCTCAGAGAAGTAGCAGGAATCTAAGGCTGCACACACACATTGAATATTTGGTCAGTATTTTACATCAGTGCTTGTAAGTTGTAAGCCAAAGCCTAAAATACATTTTACTGGTTTAACTGATGAGAGGTTAGAATATATTTTCTATTTTAGTTTTGTAATAAAAAAAAAAAATGAAAGACCTTCCCATTTTATTTGTACAAATACTTGATAAACTTTTCTATTAAAAATGTTTCTCATCTAATGTGTCACTACTTAGATCCTGAATATCAGATAAGTGAGGGTCCAGCAACTAGCTCCACCATGGGCCAGGTGCACACGACCATATTTTTGGTCTGAGTGCGCATACAACAAAACATGCGACTAATGTTATTCTATGCGGCTTTGCACATGTTCAATTTGATCCACTATTCGGATGAAATGTAGTCATGCAATTATATGAGTGTGTGCAAATCATTGGACTGCCAGTGCAGTCCGATTTCCGCGCGCTGACACAACAGGGAAGATGAATACATTTTGTTCACAGTGTGCTCAGATTCTCTTATCCATTGTCATCACATCTTTTCATTGATAATCCATGGCGAAGAGATGTTATTAACCTCTTAATGACCAGGCCTGAATGGACCTTAATAATTTAGATAATTTTTTTCATTTTTGTTTGCTTCTCCTTTATTAGCCAGTCATTTTGAAGAATATTTCTTTTGAAAACAATGTGTAAATGACATAGAAAATTGCTCTATATAAAAGCTCATGTCAAAAATTGTATTGCAATCTGATAGCAATCGCACTGCATGTGAATCGGATGCAAGGTGTGAAAAATCGGATCGTACTCGCATGACACTTGTGCGACTCTAGGCAGGGAGACTCGGTCTGATTTTTCATACGTTAAGGGCTCATACTCACTTGCGAGCAAAACGGACGAGTGCAATCCGATAAAAAAAATAAAAAAAAATTGATTGCACTCGGACCAATGTTATTCAATAGGTGACAACTCATTTGCAATTTTTTTCTGAGAAAAAAAATCGCAGCATGCTGCGATTTGCTGCAAGTCTCGCCAATGCAAGTCAATGGGTGCAATAAAAAAACGCACGGAATACGGATCATACATTTTCCGTCCGTTTTTTACAGATACCTTAAACATTCTGTGGCATAGAACACTGTAAATGGTCCTGTAAATGATTGTAAAAAAAATAGTCGCAGAGAAAAAAAAACGCATTGCATAAGGATGTCATACGGATGTAAAGCGGATGGTGCGATTAAAAATCGCATTGAACTAGCATGACAATCGCATAGTTTTCATCCAACTTTTTTGGTCCAGATTACGGACCGTTTTTTTTTTCTAGAAAGTGAGTATGAGCCCTAAGTGTGACTCCAGCCTTAGACTGGCCACGGGTCTCCAGACCCAACCGTGACAGCGTCATGCATTTCTATGAGCCAATCACACTTGGGTCAGGAAAGTCACAACCAGGACAATCTCAGACTGATTTGCACCGACACCTGAATGACCCTTATCTGAGTGCATTTCTAATGTTAGGCAACCACACCCCTCCTGAATCCCAGGTATGTAATTAGTTGCTCATTATTATTTTGCTCCTGTGCTAAAAGGTGGAGGCTGTATACATTCTATAATAGAAAGGGATTTTATCCACATATTGGTGAGGATGCCTTTTTTTTTTTTTATCTATTATTTATTATCATGTGTTTTATGTCCTTTTCAGTTAACTTTTTTTTTGTTGCAAAGTAATTAAAGAAGACATTCTATTCATTAAAAAAATCCACCAATAGATAGATTTCAACCTGTCATATATTGCCCTCGCCTGTGGTTTTTTTTTTTTTCTTTTCCCCCTTCCCCCCCATTTTACTTTGCTAGGTAATTCAATCATGACAGGTGAGTAACAATATTGAGGTTTTCCAATTTTCTATGGTTACTTGGTAAACTAGTCTATGTAGAGACCCATAAGCCAGGCAAGGGATATAATATAAACCCTCTTCCAGTTGGCTAATATATTCTCCATACATTCACCAAATAATTTTTCTACCAATACTCTTATTGGGGTCATTCTGATTTAGAGGCTGTATAGATTATAGACCAAAAACATATGTCCTGTGCTTTAAAAAAAATTCTGTTATCTGAGCAGAAATATCTATTGAAAAGGTCTGTTGTATAATTAGGCTGCGTTCTCACCGGGAGCTTTTCATGTTGCACATGATCTGCACCTAAGTAAATTTTAGATACTTGCATTTTTTTCGTTTTTTTTTTTTTTGATGCTGTGTTGTTTTTCTCTTATGCACCAAGTTTACTCGTTCATTATTTGGCAGCCAAAACCAGGAGTGGGTGATAAATACAGAAGTGGTGACGTGTTTCTATTATACTTTTCCTCTGTTCCTGTCCCGATTTTGGTTTACAAATACTGATGTAAAAAACTGAAAGTGTGAACATGGCTTAGTATGCGATGTTTTAAACAAACCTGCTTTATTTTTGATACTTCATGGTGTTTGGCTTTGATGAACCTTTTTCGATAGTCATATGCGGATTACACAAGTTTTTGATGCATTTCCATTTTTTTTTTTTTTTGCGTCTAATGTTGATCTGTGGGAAAAATATACACCTTAAGCTCAATGTATGTGGAAGGAAAATCGACATGTTTTGGATTTGTCAGTTCAGTTTACACAGAGGGGAAAGGAGGGAAACAAATGGGCGTGAGATTTCCATAAATCTAATCCACTTTGTTGGAACTGTAAGAACTCATTGTGAGCAATTAACGTATCCTTATTGAATTGTGAAGTGCTGAGAACGTGTTGGTTCTTTAGAAATAAAATATTATAAATTGCATTGTTACCTTATACCTGCATGTTCTCACTCGCTCTCGCTGTATGGAGAGGACTCCAGCACTAAGCCCGCATCATTCAGTGTTACTTAGCTGGAACCAGACCGTAACTGCAGGTATCTCCTATCACATCAGTTTAACCTTTTAAGTGCTGATGGCAAGCATGACGATAGATTTTATAACGCTTAAAAAATGGTGGCCTTCAGTGTCGTGCGCTACATAATCACAGGGGTGCCAACTGGTTGCCGTGACAGCTGGGGCCTTTTGATGGCCTACGTGTCTGTGATGTGGGATCTGATGGCGCCCAGGTTGTGGCTGTATTTCATTGTAGATGGTTCATTTGTCAGTACACTGCAACATAAATAATGTCGGGTTCAAATCTTCTGTAAAAATGCAAATATTTTTTAACATGTAAAATAACAAATTAGATAAAAAGTTGTGTATTTGGTATTGCTGTTTGCATAAAACTAACAACATATAAAAATATTTAGTATATGGTGAAAGGCGGGAAAAACTAAAATTGTAATGCCAACAACTTGTAATCTCTGCCATGCTCCTTTTTTAAGGCCACATTCATATGTAGAGTTTTTTTACCTCAGTATTTGTAAGCCAAAACTAGGAGTGGGTAATGCTCGTTCACAAGACATTTTTATCTCCTTTAGGCCACAAACACACGTTCAGTAATTTACCTCAGTATTTGTAGGCCAAAACCAGGTGAGGAACAATCCGAGGAAACATAATAGAAACCCATCACGGCTTCTGTAGATTTTACCCACTCCGAGATGGGCTCGTTCACACATCTGATTTTCTCATGCGTGCGGTCTGTGCTTTGATGGATAACACTTGTACCTACTGTATAATATTTTACGGGGCTGTGCACATTTTTTGGGGTTTTTTTTTTTCAATCTCCACAAACAAGAGAAACTGATACTTGGGCCAAAATATTGTCTGTTTTTCTCTCACGCAGATAGTACTGATATCTGAATGAGCCCTAGGGGTATGGTCACTCAGTTTTGTTTTGTTTTTGTTTGTTTGTTTTTTCAGGAGGTTTTGGGGCATAAGGTCTCCAAAAAAAACAACTAGTAGTTCAAAATCCATAATTTTTTTTTTTTTTAATGATTTGAAGATATTTTGCAAAAAAAAAACGTTCCCGAAGAAATCTGAAACCATAAGTTAATTAAACTCTCCAATCATCACAATCATGCATTATGAACTGTTTGTGATATTTTTGGAGCATTTTTTTCTCCAAGAACTTCTTTCTGAGGAAAAAAAAGTAGTAAACAAACCCATAGGCTATGTGACTACTATCAGGAACCAGCAGCGTTTTGGATGCAGCACATTTTCACTGCGTCCAATACATTCTGTTGTAGAGACTAGCTTTTCCGCAAAAGAAATTGACATTCTGCGGATCTGAATTACAAGCGGCATGCCCCTCTTGGCGGGTGCACATACACGCGCATTGGACATGACATTTCTAGAAATCCCATCCACTATGCGTACTTATGCTGCAGCCAGATATTACAGCAGAGTCAAAACCGCAGCAAATCCTGAATGTGGGAACGTCCCCTAAGGCTTTGTTCATCAGTATTTTGCACCTGTGCCCCTTCCGCATTTTATCACCTCTTTTCATTATTGGCATTTTAAAGGAAGCCTTTATTCGGTGTGCCTATTTTTTGTTTTTTTAAAAAATAAAAAATTCCAACCCAAGCATATTTTGGTTTTAACCCCTGTCTCTTGAATGTGTTTATTAAAAATGGCCATATCTATCACTAGGTTTGTTATTTATTTATTTTTTGTAGTTATGTACAATATTCCTTCAAAAGAATAAATATGACTATTAACTTTTTTTTTTTTCTGTTCTGCGCTTTTCTTTTTAAGTTGCCTTAAATATGAAGGTTGCTGTAATTGGAGCAGGTGCAAGCGGCTTGCCGTCCATTAAATGCTGCCTGGATGAAGGGTTGGAACCCACCTGCTTTGAAAGGAGCGATGATATCGGGGGGCTGTGGAAGTTTACTGTAAGTAGTGATAGGCTGTTAATTTTTACAATTTGATTTCCTAGACCTTTTACCTTTTTAATTTATACATGTATGTTCCCTATCTCTGCTAACACTTCTACACTACTATTTAGGTTTTATTTGCTTTTTTGTTTTGTCTAACTGTACCCCCCGTTGATGTGATATGTTATCCGTGCTCTCTGTAGCAGCAGTGTGGTATTAAGAAGGAATAATGAAGAGACGCATGCAAAAAAAGTGCTCTCAGCCTGCAATCTACAGTAGTTTCTGTGGGAGAGTTCTTTCGCATGATGCCTACATTTCTAACTAATTATCCTAAAAACAACCTATGGCCTCATTCAAACACGTATGTAAAAAAAAAATGGTACCGGTGTCAATGAGTGATATGATCAGTGTGCCATCCGTGTCCATTTTTACAGTCAGTGTTTCTTCATGCATAGATAAAGAAATGGATAAATTGCAAAGCTTTTTCTATCTTTTGCAATGTTGGATATGTAGAGCACACAGATGACATGTGTGTGCTGTACGTGTTTTGCATGGACCCATAGACTTGTATTGGCCATTGTCATCCTTTCTGCCAGAAGAAAAAAATGGATACGTCTCAATTTGTTTTGCACGACCACGCGGTCCGTGGAAAAAGACCTGTGAATAGCACCATAAATTATAATGGGTACATGTGGTATCAGTGAAAAATGTTGCAAAACATATATGTAGCGCTTAAGGGGGAATCTTAATGTAGGATCAACCCTCCTAAGCCTTATATATGGGCATGCAGATCACATGAAGCTGAATAAAATGGCATCATGATATCTGAAATCCGATGTCTTATTCCAGAGAAATACATATTTTTCTTAATGTGTGAATCAGCTGTTAAGATCTATGGGCTGGACATAGATCTCCCTGAGAATCTGCCTCCAGAGATTATTATAAAAGAAAGGAGGAGTTACCAGTATGAGACATGTAATGACTGACAATATGCTTTTCTGATGTATGTGGCCTGCCTGTAGATCTTAACAGTTTAAATCACGCTGTGAATCACTGACAGCAGAATTTAATACACTCCGATCGGAATCCTGCCAATCGGAGCCTCTGTCATGTGATCTTGGGTGCCAATGGTTGTCATGACAGTCGGGGGTCTGTTGATGACCCACGTCCTGTCATCATTATGATCCTCCTGGCTTCTGGCCGACATTCTTAAGAGATTGTGATTTCTGCTATACATAGCGGTGCTGAAGCAGTACTTTTTGTTTGGCCGCTGCAACATTGCAATAAGAGGTGATCAAAACATAGTATCTACCCGAAAATGGTATAAGTAAAAATGCTAACTCAGGGCGCAAAAATTAGCTCTCATCCAGCCCCATATCCCAAACAATGAAAATGGCAACAAAAGCAAAAAAAAAAACATTTTCTCACCACTTACATATAGCTAAATATAGTGAACCTGGTACAAAAAAAAACAAACAAACTTTGTGTAACTTCACCGCACTTGGAATTTTTTTTCTTGTTTTTCAATACACTGTGTGGTAGAGTTAATGATGTAATTCAAAAGTACAACTTGTCCAGCAACAAACAGGCCCTCATACAGCTATATTGACAGAAAAATAAAAGATGTGGTTCTAGGAAAAAGGGGAGGAAAAAAATAGAAAATAGATTAAGGTTGCGTAGTTACTACATTATGCAAACAAACCAGTTAGCATGGTTTCTTACCTTGATACTGTGCATGAGACTGTAGGTATCGTGAACAAAAACTTTGAACATGAGTGAAGACTGGCACCAGATGGCATAAAATCAGACCAACGTGGTCTTTACTAACCAAAACAATACTTTAAAAACAATCCACTAAAAAATGAGAAAATATTAATCCATTAAATACACAATGTAAAAACAAAAAAAGTACATTGATTTGTGTGCTGCCACTCTGTGACAGATTCAAATGTATTTACATTATTGTTTTTTCTGTTTTTCCCTAGTTGTTCTGAAAATGCATTCAGTTTGTATTGTGTTCTTACTTGTTATGATTTGCTGCCACCCAGTGGTCATCTTGGTGTTCTACATGTATATGTGTATATGTTAATGACCTGGGTGGAGACCTTGCTTGCCCGGTTAGAACCAGTTCTTCTTCCTGTCTGCATTCTGTAATTGTGGAACATTGATGGAAGTCATACTTTCTGACCTGGCAAAGGAATTGTCTTTTTACCTAGCGGACCGTGATTTGCTTCAAGGCAAAATAAACTGTCAAGTAATCTACTCCCTGACTCCTTGTCTTGTGGATACAGAGGTACTAGAAGAATTCAGGTACGATTTGAGTAATATCTGCATGCAGTTTTCTCACACATGGCAACGTTCTCATGAGGCTGAGCATAAGACAGTCCATACGTGAGGGGCGCGTGACAGAATAGTAAAAAGACAGCTCAGTATATTCAGGAAGAAAGCTTTGTGTGAAGATTCCTCAGCACTACATAGTGTGTGTGTCATAAGCTGCCGGAAGCCTCAGCAGCCCAGCACAAATCAGAGACTGTAATATGTAATAGGACACCTGCCTGTGTGTGCCTCATCCTGCAGCCGCATGGTGCCCACAACTGTTCAAGACACAATCCGAACCCATCTGCCCTCAATTAAGTGATAATCCGATCCGATTTGTCATACAATCTGCTTATCTATGAGTGACTGTGACTTATCATCCACCATTTGTGAGAGCACATGTTGAAATCACAGCTTGCTGCCATCTACAGTCCGCGCCATCCGCCACGCGCTCAAAGAGATCTTGATTAATCATAGACTGTATTCCTTTCTTGCATCATCTAAAGCCCTGCTTTCTGCCTCAAAAAAGATTTAAAGTGACAGTACATCTTTATTGCAAAGTGAAGGAAAATGTCTGATATAAGCTCGCCTGCCGATGCAGTGACAGTGATGGACATTCCTGTGTGCACAGAAGTCACAGAGAGTGCAGATGCAGCCACAAAACCTAAAAGGGCACTCCACCCATCCACAAAGGCAGTGGAAAGTTACATGTGCACAAAAAGTGAATATGAAAGCAACTTAAGTGAACTGTGGGAAAGAGTCTCCCAATGCATCTCAGCTTTCCCTCACGGTGATGATACAGCAGAATTAACAGCGTTCATTAACCGTTTATCTGCCAAGCAGGAATCTTATGAGAGGCTTCTTACCAAGTATACCACCTTTCTGAAAAGTAGTAATGTTCCAGATGCCTCACTAACCCTTGCCCAAATGGAAGAACTGAGCCAGCAGAGGCAGGGGACAGTGGAAAACACCAAGGTTAAAGCAGACCTCCGCATCGCCCATTTACAGGAGACCAGATCACACCGATCTGCTGCATCCAAGCAAACCATCAGGACAGCCAGATCATCACGGTCATGCAGAACTACTAGTTCCAGGAGGTCAGTCTTAAGTGACCAACTCATCCAAGCGCAAATAGCCGCTGCAGACTTAGAGGTGAGGAGTGCCTTCTCAAAGAAAGAAGCAGAAGCAGAGGCTGAAGCCAAACAAGCACAAGCAGAGGCCCAAGCCAAACAGGCAAAAGCAGAGGCTGAAGCCAAACAAGCACAAGCAGAGGCCCAAGCCAAACAGGCAAAAGCAGATGCCCTATTGAAAATCCTCCATACAGAAAAGGAAAAGGCCGCTGCCTTCGCTAAAGTAAAAGTCCTGGAACAAGCGTTGGGCCAGTGCACTAATACAGACTGTTTTCTCCCCACAGAGGAGGTTAGCACAGCTGATCGCACTGCTGAGTACGTGCTGAACCAATCAGCCTCCATGCCTCCTACCAGCGATCTCATGCAACCGCCTAAACCGGATGTCGCAGTGCCGCAGACACTGGCGCCACCTCCAATCCAATCTTTAAATGTGCCTACACACCAGCAGATCTCATCTGCAGCAGACCACAAGGTGAACACCAGCGCACCGCCACAGTTCAAGCTACAGCCACCAGTCACCACAGAGGTTAAACCGCAGCTCAACCCTTATGCTACGTCATTCCACCCTGGTACAGCTCAGCCTTACACGCCAAACGACTTACCCGTCCAAGAGGGACTACAAGTTTCAGCGGCAACAAGGAACGAGAGGTCAGATCTGTCTGACTTTGCCAGGTACATGATACGCAGGGAGCTGATCAAGGTTAGCCTCTCCAAGTTTGATGACTGTCCAGAGAACTTTAGGGCCTGGAAATCAACTTTCAAGGCTGCAATCGCAGATTTAAGCCTCACCGCCAAGGAAGAACTTGATCTACTCATCAACTGGCTTGGCCCAGAGTCTACCAATCGCATCAAACCGCTAAGGTCAGTGCACATGGATAACCCAGCTCCGGGTCTCGCTGCCGCCTGGAAAAGGCTTGAGGAGTCATATGGCAGCTCGGAGGTCATTGAGCGTGCCTTGCTCGACAGACTTAAGAACTTTCCTAGGATCCAGATGAGGGAAACTCGCAAGCTTCAGGATCTCAGCGATTTACTGACGGAACTCGAGTTTGCTAAGGCTGACCCACGCCTAACTGGACTGAGATATCTCGACAGTGCTCTTGGTGTGAACCCCATAGTAGCGAAACTACCACATGGCATACAGGAGAGATGGACAATACAAGGCTTCAAGTACAAGGAAGATTATGGTGTGTCTTTTCCCCCTTTCTCTTACCTTTGCAGGTTTGTCCAGAATCAAGCGCGGGTGAGAAATGACCCCAGTTTCGTCTACACCGATCCTGACATGTCAATGCCACCATCTGCCGCTAAGAGGTATGACAACACCACACCAAAACGCAGAGACATTAGAAGGACTGTATCCGTCAAGAAAACTGACATCCCTTCTGCCATGCCCCCTCCTGCTACATCAGTTCTCCCTGCCCCGAGGGAAAGGGATCCCAATAGAGAGTGCCCACTCCATGGCAAGTCTCACTCTCTTCATCACTGTAGGGGGTTTAAGGCAATGCCTCTGAGAGAGCGCAGAGAGTTGTTAAAGAAACATAGAATATGTTACAGGTGCTGCGCATCTACCAACCATATTGCCAAAGACTGTACGGTAGAAGTCAAATGTGCTGAGTGCAGTAGCAATAGACATGTAACAACCATGCACCTTGCCTTAGCTCCTGGAATTGCCCAGCATACCCCTGCCTCCAGTCCTGTACCAGTCCATGGCGGGGAGGGTGAGGGGCCAGTAGCTGCTAAAGCAACAGTCTCATCCTCTTGCACTGAAGTCTGTGGGGAGGGATCCGGTCCCAAATGCTGTGCCAAAATATGCTTAGCCAGTGTTTACCCAGAGGGGAAGCCAGAGGGGGCTGTCCGCATGTACGTTATGTTAGATGAACAAAGCAACAGGTCTCTAGCAAAACCCAAGTTCTTTGACATCTTTGGTATAAAGACACCGGCCACTCCCTACACTCTCAGGACCTGTTCCGGCCTGGTAGACACCACGGGCAGAAGGGCCAGCGGGTACATGATCTCTCCAATTAAGGGCACAAAGAGCTTTCCCTTACCTGCATTGATTGAGTGCAATGATATGCCAGATGAGAGAGAGGAAATACCCACACCTGAGGCCGCTTATCATCATCCCCACTTAAGGCACCTGGCCAGTGAGATCCCTCCCATGGACATGAATGCAGAAATACTAATCCTTCTTGGGAGAGACGTCCTTAGGATGCACAAGGTGCGCCAGCAGTGCAATGGTCCCGATAATGCCCCATATGCGCAGAGACTTGATTTAGGCTGGGTAATCGTAGGAGATGTGTGCCTGGACAGGATGCATCACGCAGACTGTGTGAGTTCCTTTAAGACTTATGTTCTAAGTAATGGCCGTCCTACCTGCTTCAGACCCTGTCCCTGTCATTACCAAGTGAAAGAGGGGCCTTCTGACATAGTGCAGACACCCGATGTCATTCCCACCCCTTATGATGACAGTTTGGGGGGACAGGTTTTCCGCACAACTCACGATGACAACAAGATAGCCTCATCAGTAGAAGACGAGGAGTTTGTCAATATTATGGACAGTGGGTTTGTCAAGGACAAGACCAGTCATTGGGTCGCACCCTTACCCTTTAAACTCAACAGGGCCAAACTCCCAAGCAACCGGGAACAAGCCTTATCCAGACTCAACTCCTTACAGCGCACTTTAAGCCACAAACCTCAGATGAAGGAACACTTTGTCACCTTTATGGGTAGGATATTCAGCAACAACCATGCCGAATCAGCCCCTCCACTACAAGTCAACGAGGAGTGCTGGTACCTGCCTTTCTTTGGGGTATACCACCCACGTAAGCCAAACCAAATAAGAGTAGTGTTTGACTCTAGCGCAAAGCACCACGGTACATCCCTTAATGACGTGCTCCTTACAGGTCCCAACCTCACCAATAACCTAGTGGGGGTGCTATTGAGGTTCAGAAAAGAGCGTGTAGCCATCACTGCTGACATTGAACAAATGTTTCATTGCTTTATTGTGCAAGAGGATCATAGGAACTTCCTCAGGTTTCTGTGGCATCGTGACAATGACACCAGTAAGGAGGTAATCGAGTACCGTATGAGAGTACATGTGTTTGGTAACAGCCCTTCACCTGCCGTAGCTACCTATGGGTTGCGCAGGACTGCATCTGAAGGAGGGGCAGAATACGGGGCAGATGCTCAGCGCTTTGTGGAGAGAGACTTTTATGTTGATGATGCACTGAAGTCCCTGCCCACTGAAGGGGAAGCCATTGATCTGTTGAAAAGAACCCAGAGTATGCTGTCCAAGGCTTGTTTAAGACTGCACAAAATTGCCTCCAATAGCGCAGAGGTCATGAAAGCCTTTCAACCTAGTGACCATGCTCCAGGTTTTAAAGACTTAAACCTAGGGTCAGATTTGCCACCTGTGCAGATGAGCCTAGGCCTGAAATGGGACTTGTCAACAGACTCCTTTGGGTTTCAGGTCAGCTGTGCCAACAAGTCATTTACGAAAAGAGGTGTCCTTTCAGTAGTCAATAGCCTCTATGATCCCATGGGATTTGTTGCCCCCATCACCATTCGGGGTAAATTCCTATTAAGGCAGCTTTCAGAGACTGTGAAAGATTGGGATGAACCGCTGCCTGACAGTAAGCTTAAAAAATGGGAATCCTGGAAGCAGTCCCTTCAAGCCTTAGAAGGGGTTAATGTGTTAAGACGCTATGTACCAATACCTCTTGCCTCAAGTAAAAGAACTGAGATACATGTGTTTTCTGACGCATCCACTGAGGCCATAGCAGCAGTTGCCTATCTAAGGATTACAGATTCTTCAGACAAAAACCATATTGGGTTCCTGTTCGGCAAGGCTAAGCTAGCCCCCAAACCCGATCATACAATACCTAGACTTGAACTTTGTGGGGCAGTGCTGGCCGTGGAGATGGCAGACTTTGTGCAGCAGGAGCTAGATGTCAATGTGGACAATGTTAAGTTTTATACAGACAGCAAGGTCGTCCTTGGTTACATTTACAATCAAACCAAGCGCTTCTATGTGTATGTACATAACCGTGTGACAAGAATCAGGAAATCTTCTAAGCCTGAACATTGGAGCTACGTTTCGTCTGAACTTATCCTGCTGATCTCGCTACCAGGGCAATATCTGCCAGTGCCCTAGTGAAATCTGCCTGGTTAACAGGCCCATCATTCTTGCTGGACAAGGAGGAAGAGTCAATTCAGGACAACTTCTTCAGTCTCCAGAATCCCAACAGCGATCCTGAGATCCATCAAGAAGTCAAGACTTATAAAACCAGAGCAGGACAGGACCGCCAGCACTTTGAATGCTTCTCGAGCTGGACGAGGCTTGTACGAGCTATTGCAAGAGAAATAGCCCCTTTTCAACTTAATCAGTTCACGGCGGGAGTTATCCTGTGGTCGCTGGGAACTCTTGGATTTGCTACCCTGTGGATTACAGTTACACTGTGGATTACAGTTACACTTTGGATTACAGTTTGCTGTTCTTTTTTCTTGAGGCCTTGGCCAGGAGGCAGCCTCCCACCTTCATTATAATTTGTTCCTGTTTTACATTTTTGCCCTTTTTTTTTTATGAACAAGGACTACAACTGTTCTTTTTGCATATTGTGTCTATTAAAAGTGCATCTATTCATGCCTTTCCCTTGCAGCTATTCCATGGACTTTGGGCATTTTCCAATGCAGTTAATAAAGGAGTAAAATCCCTTGGATTTTAGGCGAGGAGTGTGCTGCCACTCTGTGACAGATTCAAATGTATTTACATTATTGTTTTTTCTGTTTTTCCCTAGTTGTTCTGAAAATGCATTCAGTTTGTATTGTGTTCTTACTTGTTATGATTTGCTGCCACCCAGTGGTCATCTTGGTGTTCTACATGTATATGTGTATATGTTAATGACCTGGGTGGAGACCTTGCTTGCCCGGTTAGAACCAGTTCTTCTTCCTGTCTGCATTCTGTAATTGTGGAACATTGATGGAAGTCATACTTTCTGACCTGGCAAAGGAATTGTCTTTTTACCTAGCGGACCGTGATTTGCTTCAAGGCAAAATAAACTGTCAAGTAATCTACTCCCTGACTCCTTGTCTTGTGGATACAGAGGTACTAGAAGAATTCAGGTACGATTTGAGTAATATCTGCATGCAGTTTTCTCACACATGGCAACGTTCTCATGAGGCTGAGCATAAGACAGTCCATACGTGAGGGGCGCGTGACAGAATAATTTGGTATTGCTGCTTTTGGAACGAACAGACCTATGAAACGATTTCTCTGGTTAGCCTCTTCAGTGAAAATAAATAAATGAAAAATGAGGCAAAAAAATGATGCTTCATCATACCACTGAACAAGAAGTGGAGTAAAACTCTTTCAAAGTTGAATTGAAATAAAATGGTATAGCTGAAAACGTAATCTTGTCCTGCAAAAAGCAAGCTGGCTTACAGCTCCATGAGCAGAAAAAGGTTATATCTCTCAGAATAGAGATACAAAATTTTTTCTACAAGTTTGCGTAAAAACGCCAAAACATAAAAAAAAATACAGGGTGGGCCATTTATATGGATACACCTGGGTGGACCATTTATAAAGTTGCATTAAAAAATGCCGACTTCAAAATGGCCTCCATGGTCACCACCCATCTTGAAAAGTTTTCCCCCTCCCATATACTAATGTGCCACAAACAGAAAGTTGATATCACCAACCATTCCCATTTTATTTAGGTGGATCCATATACATGGCCCACCCAGGTGTATCCATATAAATGGCCCACCCTGTATAAATGGGGTATCGCTATAAAACCTACAATTTCTCCGCACTTGGAATTTTTTTTCTTGTTTTTCAATACACTATGTGGTAGAGTTAATGATGTAATTCAAAAGTACAACTTGTCCAGCAACAAACAGGCCCTCATACAGCTATATTGAGAGAAAAATAAAAGATGTGGTTCTAGGAAGAAGAGGAGGAAAAAAAATAGAAAATAGATTAAGGTTACGTAGTTACTACATTATGCAAACAAACCAGTTAGCATGGTTTGTTACCTTGCTACTGTGCATGAGACTGTAGTTATCGTGAACAAAAACTTTGAACAGGAGTGAAGACTGGCACCAGATGGCATAAAATCAGACCAACGTGGCCTTTACTAACCGCTTTGTGCTACTGAACCTTTGAATATTACTGATTAATAGAAGATCATTGTGTTCACGATTATAGGCTTTCAGTATAGACTAAATCGCCTAAACGGACCTTTTTTAGCTTTTTTTTTTTTTTCAATGTACAATAATCCTACTGCTTCTATTTGGTTATTGAAAAATAAAAAAAGGTGGTGTTTTAACCCCTTTCCGCATGCTCAGTATATGTACATATACTTCCCGACGATCGCTAAGCGTCGCTGCAACTAGATGCAGGTGTCTGCTCTATATGAGAGCTGATACCCTGTAGCAATACCCATGATTGGTGCTAGCAACGATTGCGGATAGGATATTCAAGATGCCAGAATTTCTTGAAGATCCTTCACGGGTCAAGTGCCATCTGCAGCCTAACT
The DNA here is from genome assembly GCF_051348905.1 of Ranitomeya variabilis. Taxonomy (NCBI): domain Eukaryota; kingdom Metazoa; phylum Chordata; class Amphibia; order Anura; family Dendrobatidae; genus Ranitomeya; species Ranitomeya variabilis. Next base: position 67,215,914 of record NC_135239.1, on the reverse strand, counting down.
TACTATATGTGTTGTGCATACTCCAAACGTATAAAGGTGACAATTTTACCTTGCAGTAAACTAATTGTTTTGGTAACTGCACTATTGCGCACCTCTCTTTACTGTTTCTAGCACTGATTATGGGCATTTGACCCTTCTGATGCTATTGTCAATAGTGAAAGTGACGTCAAAGGGCATCGCAGAGGGAGGGAGCTCCCTCTCTGCTCCCATCAGCACAACACGATTGCATTGTCCATGGTGACCCCGTGCCGAGAGATGGCCACAGGGTCACCCAATGACCGTGACCTATATGGAGCAGGAGCTGACACATCTTCTGTGTGCGAGGCGCTGATCTAATGCTTTATTGGCTCAGCAATCAGTCAGTGGAAAGTTGATGTCCTAAACTAGAACAGGATAAAAAAATTAACAATACTTTAACCCCTTTCTGACATCTGACGTACTATCCCGTCGAGGTGGGGTGGGCCCGTATGACCACCAACGGGATAGTACGTCATACGAGATCGGCCGCGCTCACGGGGGGAGGGCGGCCGGGTGTCAGCTGCATATCGCAGCTGACATCCGGCACTATGTGCCAGGAGTGGTCACGGACCGCCCCCGGCACATTAAGCCCCGGCACACCGCGATCAAACATGATCGCGGTGTACCGGCGGTATAGGGAAGCATCGCGCAGGGAGGGGGCTCCCTGCGGGCTTGCCTGAGACCCCCGCAGCAACGCGATGTGATCGCGGTCCCCAGGAGAACTGGAAACTAACAGTGGGTAATTATCACCTTTAATTTTGACATGCAAACAGGCTATTGTATTCAATGTTACTAATGCTTTGTGACGGGCGGCTCATTGAATAAGCATTGAGCATGAAGTGTTAGTGTGATTTCTATCATTGAAGACTGAGTCGTTGCTGTTTTCATATGTATGTTGCAATAGCCTGTTTAATCTGGTTTTCCTCTGTGGACCTATGGTCAATTTCACTCACCTGGGTAGTTCACATTGTATGTACTTGATATGTAATATCCATTTTTAAATTGTAAAATTCTTTGGATTTAATAAATAGTTAATTTAGTAAACTCTTGGTTCTCCTGTTCATGTAATTTGCGCATGAGTAATTCTAAATAGTTGGATATTTTGATTTCACTGGTATTTTTCTAGCGATGTGATCGCGTTGCTCCGAGGGTCTCCTACCTCCCTCCTCGCCGCAGGTCCCGGATCCAAGATGGCCGCGGCATCCGGGTCCTGCAAGGAGGGAGGTGGCTTACCGAGTGCCTGCTCAGAGCAGGAGCCGACTGAACCCAGATAGAAGGTTGAATGCTGGGCGTCTAGCGCGGGCAGAGACCGCTCACTCCTAGCGTGCCCCGGCCGGAAGCAACGCCGGAGCAGTAGCGGTATGAAGGGGGGGGCGTGGCTAGGGTAGTGACGTCACAAGTTAGGCGGGTGCTTGTCAGGGTAACCAACCAACGCGTTTCGAAGGAGGTGCTCCTCCTTCGAAACGCGTTGGTTGGTTACCCTGACAAGCACCCGCCTAACTTGTGACGTCACTACCCTAGCCACGCCCCCCCCTTCATACCGCTACTGCTCCGGCGTTGCTTCCGGCCGGGGCACGCTAGGAGTGAGCGGTCTCTGCCCGCGCTAGACGCCCAGCATTCAACCTTCTATCTGGGTTCAGTCGGCTCCGGATCTCCCTGAAGGCTCAGCTCGGCTCAGCAGAAGGGATTTGGACATCTACTGATCTCCGTGACTATCCTCACGCCTACATCTAGTAAGTGTATGTGCATGTACATAAACTGTCTGCACCACGGACCTTCTCCGCTAAGCAGAGCACAATTGGCCCCGTTTTTTTCCCTCACAGCAGGCAGCGCTGTAGTGCACGCAGCGTTCTTTTTCCCATTAGCGCAGGTGAGGTATCGGTTTATTACATTATTTATTTATTTACTCTAGACAGGGTTCAGCACAGTCTGTCACCTCACCAGCAGCTTTACCTTCCCCTTCTCCTTTTGTTTGGACAGTGCAGCGCCAGTGTTTAACCTCTCTTTTTCAGATATAAATAACCATGGTACCGCTGAAAACGTCATCTTGTCCCGCAAAAAACGAGCCGCCATACAGCATCATCAGCAAAAAAGTTATAGTCCTGAGAATAAAGCGATACCAAAATAATTATTTTTTTTTATAAAATAGCTTTTATCGTATAAAAGCGCCAAAAATGATATAAATGAGGTATCGCTGTAATCGTACTGACACGAAGAATAAAACTGCTTTATCAATTTTACCAAACGCGGAACGGTATAAACGCCCCCCCCCCCCCCAAAAGAAATTCATGAATAGCTGGTTTTTGATAATTCTGCCTCACAAAAATCGGAGTAAAAAGCGATCAAAAAATGTAATGTGCCCGAAAATGTTACCAATAAAAACGTCAACTCGTCCCGTAAAAAACAAGACCTCACATGACTCTGTGGACTCAAATATGGAAAAATTATAGCTTTCAAAATGTGGTAACGCAAAAAATATTTTTTGCAATAAAAAGCGTCTTTCAGTGTGTGACGGCTGCCAATCATAAAAATCCGCTAAATAACCCACTATAAAAGTAGATCAAACCCCCCTTCATCACCCCCTTAGTTAGGGAAAAATAAAAAAATAAAAAAAATGTATTTATTTCCATTTTTCCATTAGGGTTAGGGCTATGGTTACGGCTATGGTTAGGGCTAGGGTTATTGCTAGGGTTAGGGTTATTGCTAGGGTTATTGCTAGGGCTAGGGTTAAGGCTACAGTTAGGGTTGGGGCTAAAGTTAGGGTTTGGATTACATTTACGGTTGGGAATAGGGTTGGGATTAGGGTTAGGGGTGTGTCAGGGTTAGGGGTGTGGTTAGGGTTACCGTTGGGATTAGGGTAAGGGGTGTGTTTGGATTAGGGTTTCAGTTATAATTGGGGGGTTTCCACTGTTTAGGCACATCAGGGGCTCTCCAAACGGGACATGGCATCCGATCTCAATTCCAGACAATTCTGCGTTGAAAAAGGAAAACAGTGCTCCTTCCCTTCAGAGCTCTCCCGTGTACCCAAACAGGGGTTTACCCCAACATATGGGGTATCGGCGTACTCGGGACACATTGGACAATATCTTTTGGGGTCCAATTTCTCCTGTTACCCTTGGGAAAATACAAAACTGGGGGCTAAAAAATAAGTTTTGTGGGAAAATTTTTTTTTTATTTTCACGGCTCTGCGTTGTAAACTGTAGTGAAACACTTGGGGGTTCAAAGTTTTCACAACACATCTAGATAAGTTCCTTGGGGGGTCTAATTTCCAATATGGGGTCACTTGTGGGGGGTTTCTACTGTTTAGGTACATCAGGGGCTCTGCAAATGCGACATGACGCCTGCAGACCAATCCATCTAAGTCTGCATTCCAAACGGCACTCCTTCCTTTCCGAGCTCTGCCATGCGCCCAAACAGTGGTTTACCCCCACATATGGGGTATCAGCGTACACAGGACAATTTGGGCAACAACTTTTGGGGTCCAATTTATCCTGTTACCCTTGTAAAAATACAAAGCTGGGGGCTAAAAAATCATTTCTGTGAAAAAAAAGAGGAATTTTTATTTTCACGGCTCTGCGTTATAAACTGTAGTGAAACACTTGGGGGTTCAAAGCTCTCAAAACACATCTAGATAAGTTCCTTAGGGGGTCTACTTTCCAAAATGGTGTCACTTGTGGGGGTTTTTAATGTTTAGGCACATCAGGGGCTCTCCAAACGCAACATGGCGTCCCATCTTAATTCCAGTCAATTTTGCATTGAAAAGTAAAATAGCGCTCCTTCCCTTCCGAGCTCTGCTATGCGCCCAAACAGTGGTTTACCCCCACATATGGGGTATCGTCGTACTCAGGACAAATTGCACAACAACTTTTGTGGTCTAATTTCTTTTCTTACCCTTGGGAAAATAAAAAAATGGGGGCAAAAAGATCATTTTTGTGAAAAAATATGATTTTTTATTTTTAAGGCTCTGGATTATAAACTTCTGTGAAGCACTTGTTGGGTCAAAGTGCTCAACACACATCTAGATAAGTTCCTTAAGGGGTCTACTTTCCAAAATGGTGTCAGTTGTGGGGGGTTTCAATGTTTAGGCACATCAGGGGCTCTCCAAACGCAACATGGCGTCCCATGTCAATTCCAGTCAATTTTGCATTGAAAAGTCAAATGGCGCTCCTTTCCTTCCGAGCTCTGCCATGCGCCCAAACAGTGGTTTACCCCCACATATGGGGTATCAGCGTACTCAGGACAAATTGTACAACAACTTTTGGGGTCCATTTTCTCCTGTTACCCTTGGTAAAATAAAACAAATTGGAGCTGAAATAAATTTTGTGTAAATAAAAATGAACATTTAACTTTTTTTCAAACATTCCAAAAATTCCTGTGAAACACCTGAAGGGTTAATACATTTCTTGAATCTGGTTTTGAGCACCTTGAGGGGTGCAGTTTTTATAATGGTGTCACACTTGGGTATTTTCTGTCATATAGACCCCTCAAAATGACTTCAAATGAGATGTGGTCCCTGAAAAAAAATGGTGTTGTAAAAATGAGAAATTGCTGGTCAATTTTTAACCCTCATAACTCAATAACAAAAAAAAAAATTTGGTTCCAAAATTGTGCTGATGTAAAGTAGACTTGTGGGAAATGTTACTTATTAAGTATTTTGTGTGACATATGTCTGTGATTTAAGGGCATAAAAATTCAAAGTTGGAAAATTGCGAAATTTTCACCAAATATCCGTTTTTTTAACAAATAAACGCAAGTTATATCGAAGAAATTTTACCACTGTCATGAAGTACAATATGTCACGAGAAAACAATGTCAGAATCGCCAAGATCCGTTGAAGCGTTCCAGAGTTATAACCTCATAAAGGGACAGTGGTCAGAATTGTAAAAATTGGCCTGGTCATTAACGTGCAAACCACCCTTGGGGGTGAAGGGGTTAAAAACAATCCACTAAAAATGAAAAAATATTAAGCCAATAAATACACAATGTGAAAACAAAAAAGTACATTGATTTGGTATTGCAGCTTTTGGAACGAACAGACCTATGAAACGGTCTCTCTGGATTGCCCCTTCAGTGAACACTGTAAAAAATAAATAAAAAATGAGGCAAAAAAATGATGCTTCATCATACCACTGAACAAAAAGTGGAGTAAAACTCTATTTCAAAGTTGAATTTAAATAAAATGGTATAGCTGAAAACGTAATCTTGTCCTGCAAAAAACAAGTTGGCTTTCAGCTCCGTCAGCAGAAAAAGGTTATAGCTCTCAGAATAGAGATACAAATTTTTTTCTACAAGTTTGAGTAAAAGCGCCAAAACATAAAAAGACAATACAGGGTTGGCCACCTGGGTGGGCTATTTATAAAGTTGCATTAAGTTGGCGACTTCGAAATGGCCACCATGGTCACCACCCATCTTGAAAAGTTTTCCCCCTCCCATATACTAATGTGTCACAAACAGAAAGTTGATATCACCAACCATTCCCATTTTATTTAGGTGGATCCATATACATGGCCCACCCAGGTGTATCCATATAAATGGCCCACCCTGTATTAATGGGGTATCACTATAATCCTACTGACTCAAAGAATAAAGCTGCTTTATCAATTTAACCGCACGTGGAATGGTATAGAAAAAAAATCCCGAGTTGCTTCATTTTGCTCATTCTGCCTCTCAAAAATTGGAATTAAAAGCGAACAAAATTTTGCATTTGTTCGAAAATGGTACCAATAAAACATCAACTTGTCCTGCAAAAAAAGCCCTCACATGATTGTCGCCCGAAATATGGAAAAATTATAGCTATAAAAATCCTCTTTAAGTGTGTGACAGGAGCCAAACATAAAAACGCATCGCTGTAATCGCATTGATTTGAAAAATAAAGTCGTCTAGTAACCTATACCACACGAGGAACAATGTAAAAACAAGTTCTTCACTTGCTGTTGATTTGTTCATTCTGCCTTGCAAAGATTGCAGTAAGGCTCAGCTCACATTTATCCTATGCTCTACGCTGAGCGCTTACACTGGGGATTCCATGTAAATCTCTGAAATACGTGGTTCAGTTGAAACCCCCAATGGCAGATGGTGACCCTGTAGATTCAATCTGACCTGTGATCGGGCAGTGTGCCTGTATCATTTATACATCATTCAAATAGGATCATATGACTTCAAAGAATTAAAGATGCTGTCTCCAGAAAAGAAACCCCTTTAAATCTATGTAGGCTAGAAGATGTTTTGCTGTGGATCTTGTCTAACTCACAATTATTACCTCCAACTGGTAGAAGATGTGCTTTTTTTATGGGAAATGTTCCATTGCATGCCAGACATTGTGGGAGTTTTTCTTACAGATCAGTTATCCTTCCTGCCTTTTTAGGCCGGGTTACACTGTTGTCTATGCTCTCAGGTGAGGGAATTGGGCCAATTATGCAAATGACACAAAAACTGTCCTGATTTTCTTGCATGAGAGAATTGTAGTACAGGTGCTAAGGAGAGAAATTTCTCCAAATCCTCCATTGCCGGGGTCCGTGGTAATTGCACTGCTTTCGGATGGCATCTGAGAGCAGTGGATGTTTCACATGCACCCATAGACTTGTATGGTTGAAATGTGATCTGATTCTCGATGTACTCTCAGCATGCTGATTTTTTTTTTTTTTTTTCTTCTGACTGATTTGGCATGAGAAAAAAAAATGCAGATGTGCCTTGCCCTATAGTATTACATTGGTCAGTCTGATTTAGGGCTTGTTTCCACTTGCGAGAAACACGTCTGTGGAAACCAAGCTCTGGCGCCGGCACTTTGGAGCGGAGCTGTGCAGCTCCATGTGTTCCTATGCGGCCGCAAGCTCCGCTCTGGAGTGCCGGCGCCACAGCTTGGTTTCCACATGCGAGACACGGAAGTGTTTCTCGCAAATGGAAACAAGCCCTTATACACTCGTGTGAGCGAGTCCTTTTGCCTTTTTCAAAAGGCATATTTTAATGATTTGTAATGTATTAGAACTGTCAAATGTAATGTAAATGATCTGTTTTCCCCAGTTATTAAATTATATTCTCAATGTAATTTCTTGCTTCACATAACTGTAATGAATTGATTTCATCCAACACAACTTTCACAGTCTAGGACATATGTTATTCTAAAGGAATCCCACATACTGCTATGTTGTGCGTGCTGAGCTTGTATGGTGGAACAAGATCCAACAAGCCAGTCTTGCTGACCTGTAGACTGTTTGCCACCATATGGTGCCTGTATGAGACAGCATTTTCTTGACAATGAGGGTTTTTAGTAAATTTGTGACATAAAATATATACATAAACATACTGACCAACTATGCAATTATTAAACTGTGCGTTGAATCAAGGAGTGTTGTTTCTTTTTTTGTAAAAAGTTATAACTTTATTAATACAGACAATACACACATTTACATAAAATAATGCCTCCGAACCGGAGGAAGCTGTCGCGAAACGCGCGTCGGGGTTTGGCAAGGTTTAGCGTGCCTTGTGTGGCTGCCAGCAGGGAACATCACGCACTCAGGTAATACGTATATATCTAGTTTTCATAGCCGACTCATTTGATATGGGCAGATCTATGTTGATAGCAATTTTTGGAGCATGCTGGTCTCACTAAAATTTGTTATATTGGGCTCTTGGAATCCATGAATATCTGCATGATCTTTGGTTGCACTAAATATAGTTGCGGTTCTAGTATTTATTCCAATTGTGCAATGGAATTGGTATAATCTCTGCATGGCTGTGAGCTGCAGTCTTATGGTTCATATTAATAGGGCAATTGAGTCTGCACAATAGGTTTGTACGCACTATGCTGAGTTGAGGTCTTATTGTGCATGCGGATAAGGAAATTGAGTCATTATAATTTCTATTCACGTTGAATTTATGGCATTTGCACAATATCATATAGTGCATATTATAGTTGAACGCATTTGACCTCGCAGATTGAGCGCTTATATTGTCTGCATTTAAAGATCAACATTTTGGGATGCAGTTTTCTGCACTCTTTACAAATTGCGTTTGTGGCATTAGGAAGGTTGCATTTTATGTTCATTTTTGAGATGTTGAGATATTTTCTCAGCATGCTCTATTGACAACTAACAAGAAATTATAATCGCTTTTAAAAGTGTTTGAGATTTTTTCTCAGCATGCTCTATTGACAACTAACAAGTAATTTAAGCATAGTGCTGGTGATGAATTGAACATATTTTTCTCTTTAGACTAGGCGCATTAGATGGTTCATATCAGAACATTAAAATGTTTCGGCTAATAAATGTAATATTCTATACGTGTTATAGATTATTCAGGTGATACCAGCAAGTTTTGCATTAATTAAGAAATGTTGGAATGTTTCCAGTTAGGGAATCCCAATTGAGGTATTTTCTTAGCATGCTTTAATTTAATTGAGATATTGTCAGTATGTGTTTTGAGATATTTTCTCAGCATGCTTTATGATTAACAATAGTTAATTAAACTGCTTTCAATGCTATTTAGTGCTTACCTGCTATTATTGTAAACTTTTTCCACGCTTACCTGCTATTGTATTTTTTTCTACGGTTCGGAGGCATTATTTTATGTAAATGTGTGTATTGTCTGTATTAATAAAGTTATAACTTTTTATAAAAAAAGAAACACTCCTTGATTCAACGCGCAGTTTAATAATTGCAGAGTTGGTCAGTATGTTCATATAGATTGAGTAGAGTGTCACCCATCCCGAGTGTGAGGTAATGGGTCTGGGTTATACACTGTGTTCCAAATTATTATGCAAATAATATTTCCTCATATTTTCTCTAAATTACCTATCTGAATTGCAGTCATTGTTATTTTCAAGTCATCTACTATTCTAGTATAATTGCAATGTTTTGGAACAAACTGCCTATGAAAACAGTATCTTTTTAAAAAAAATAAACACTCAAAATGCATGTTCCAAATTATTATGCACAGCAGAGTTTTCAACTTTTTTTTTTTTTTATGTTGAACAAAAAATGGTGAATTGTGAAGTTATAAGCATTATCAGCTTATTACAAAATGAATTCAAACAGTTTTCAAGTGAAAACCTTATTCTAGGTGATGTTACATTTGCACATAGGACCCCTTGTTCGAAAGAAGCTTCTGAACTCTCTCGTCCATTGAATTTGTCAGTTTTTGGATGGTTTCTGCTTCAATTGTTTTGCATGTGGACAGAATCCCCTCCCAGAGCTGTTGCTTAGATGTGAAATGCCTCCCGCCATCATAGACACTCCTTTGATGATGCTCCAGAGGCTCTCAATGGGGTTGAGGTCAGGGGAAGATGGTGGCCACACCATAAGTTTGTCCTCTTTTATGCCCATAGCAGCCAGAGATGCAGATGTGTTTTTTGCAGCATGAGACGGTGCATTATCATGCATGAACATGATCTTTCTGCGGAAAGCACGTTTCTTCCTCTTGAACCATGGCAGGAAGTGTTGTTTTAGAAACTCCACATAGATTATGGAGTTCATCTTTAACCCTTCAGGGATCACAAAGGGGCCGACAATCTCTCTCCCCATGATTCCAGCCCAAAACATTACTCCACCTCCTCCTTGTTGGCGCCTTAGCCGTGTTTTCATGGGGTGTCCATCAACCAGCCATCCTCCACTCCATCCATCTGGACCATCGAGCGTTGCACGGCACTCATCGGTGAACAAAACAGTTTGGAAGTCAGTCTTCATGTATCGGTTGGCCCACTGGGCCATTTCTGCTTGTGTGCAGTGGATAGAGGTGGTCGACAGGATGGCTTACGCACCTCTGAAGGACCCTGCATCTTGTTGTGGGGATGTTGGAGGCACCAGTAGCTTCAAAAACTTGTCTGCTGCTATGACAAGGCATTTTTGCAGCTGCTCTTTTAACCTTACACAATTGCCTGTTGGAAAGAGTCCTCAATTTTTCCTTATCAGCACGCACACGTGTGTGCTGGGAATCAGCTACATACTTCTGGATTGTGCAATGATCACCATGAAGTGTCTTGGCAATGTTGATTGTAGTCATGCCTTGACCTAAATACTCCACAATTTGTTGCTTCTCAGCAGCCGACACATCCTTTTTCTCTCCCATTTTGGCAAAAAATGTAGGCTGCTTAATAATGTGGAACAGCCTTCTTAAGTAGTCTTGCCTTTATTTGGACACACCTGCCAAACTAATTTGCACAGGTATCTGCAATTGCTTTCAGTGATATAAAGAGCCCTGACACACATCACCATCAATGAGTTTAAATGACAGACAAAAAAATTCTAACCTTATCACTCCTAAACTCTTTGTGCATAATAATTTGGAACACAGTGTATGTTTACATAAAATATATACGGTATAGATGGAGCGCCCCCACGCACAAGGGCAATGGGGTACTCGGCACCGGGTCCTTCGGTTCGGGGGATGTTACGGTGGCCTGACCCGGTCCGTGGCCCTTTGAGGGGCACCCAATAAAAGGGGAAAGTTTGCACGGTGATCGTGACGCCACCTGTGGTATTCGGTCAGGGTGACCGACACTGCTTAGGGGTCCGCTGGGGTGATGTTATGGCAGCCAGATGGTATACCTTCCCACAGGTGAAGTGTATCCCCAGGGCTTCCCAGAAGTGTAGATGGTGATGGTGGAAGTTGTAAGGCGCAGGAAATAACGAGGACACAAGGTTGCAGTCTCTTTACCTTTTACTGAAGGTTTCAGTGTCCACAGTCCAAGGCACTGGATCACAGGGTAGACCGAGTCCAGCCGGTCCGAAGGCAAACCCAGAGTCTCCTTATTCAGGTGGAATGCAATAGCCTTCCTATGCGCACAGTAACTCAGTAGGTCCTCACTTGCTTAAGCTCTAATGAAGTCCTCACTGCTGTTACTCTTCTCTCTGTTCCCCGTGGTCGGATAGAACACAACCCGTATGACTGATGGCCTGAGGCTTGTTTATAGGGACCCTAGAGACGCCCCGACCCCCACAATTTACCACCGTGTCTTCTTAGGTATTTTAGGTCGGGCAGCCAACTTGGAATTGACTGTCCTGCCAGTCTCTGAAGTAATGGCGTAGAGCACTTTACTCCCTCGGTATTCTGGCTACCGGAACGCGCACCAGAAGGATGCAGCTCCTCACGTCTACTATCCTCTCTGGTATCCACTTGTTGCTATGCCTTTGTTTCTCACTCACTAGAACACGCTTCCTTTCAATGTCTTTCTTTGGATGCTGCCGCATGTGGTGCAGGCGCAGCTCCGTGGACCCTCTTCTTCCTCAGACCGTAGTCTGGATCTGGCTGGGCCTTGCTCCAGCCGGCTCGGCCTGGAGACCTCTCTCTCTGGGTCTCCAGCCAGGAACTCCGTCTGATGCTCACTGGATGGAATCCAGCTCGCTTCTCCCCACTTCCTAACCAACCCACCAGTTTTACCTAACTGTGAGGAGTGGCCTAATAGAACCTTTGCTCCCCCTAGTGGACTGGAGTGTGAAGTGTGTGTGGTGTGGCTGTGATACCTGAACAGGAGATCTCCTTTATTGCCCTCAGACGTAATATCACTCCCCCTGGTGGAAGAATGACATTACTGCAACGACCAGGACTCTGGGGCGCTGCATAGACCCATAGCAATATATAGGCACCGTATTCTAAATGTTTACAGCACGGATCTGTGACAAGGCATGTCCTAAAAGGCGAACACTTGGAAATTCACTTAGCATTCTGCACGGTAGCAAATGTGGTGCATGAAAAACAGGATCCAATTGGAGCCCCCAACTGATCCATTACAAAGGAACCTGTCACCTTGGAAAACGTTATATTTATCTGGAGATTTGGCTTTATCTGCAGGCAAACAGTGTTACAATGCTGTCTGACCACTAAGTGCAGCCACCAAAAAGAAACATAACTTATTTACTCCTGGGAGCCTCTGGCTTTCAGTCATAGCACTTTCACAGCTTGTTGTCTGCCGAGCGAGCTATGAAAGTGCTGGTGTGTACTTACCACCGCCACTCACCATATAGTGAGCTGTGACTGTATCTTCACCATGCACTCCCTAATGACTGAAAGCTCCAGGAGGGATTGAAGGAGTTTTCCAGCAAACAAAGTTCATTTAATTAATAGTTCTTTGAATAACATACATCCAATTGTGGAAATTATTATTAATAAAATGTCCCTGTGCTGAGAGAATTTTCTAAATGTGCCCCTGCTGTGTACTGTGTAATGGCTGTGTCTGACCGTACAGGAACATGGTCTGATCATACTACGGCTCCTGGGCAGGGGAGGAAGCAAAAGAGAGTATACAGATATTACATCAGGGCATCGCAGATTATTCTTATTTGGAGGTAAAACATGTGACTGCCTGTCGAGCAATGTTTTACTTGAAAGAAAGAGAATCAGCTGTGATTTGTCCTTCTCTACCCAGGAGCTGTGGTATGATCAGACCATTTTCCTGTGCGGTCAGACACAGCCATGGTAACACAAAACCCATTCAGACATACCCGACGTAAAGAATATGGAGTGCCCCCACATAGTAGGGCAATGGGGTACTCGGTACCGAGTCAATCTCTCTCGATTCTGGGGATGTCATGGTGGCACGACCCAGTCCGTGGCCCTTTGATGGGCGTCCAATTAAAGGTGTAGTTGTTTGTACAGTGTTCGTGACGCCACCTGTGGTACTCGGTCAGAGTGACCGACGCTGCTTAGGGGTCTGCTGGGGTGATGGAATGGCAGCTAGATGGTATACCTTCCCACAGGTGAAGTATGTCCCTAGGACTTCCCAGAGGTGTAGGTGTTGATGGTGGACGATGTAAGGCGCAGTGAATAACGAGGACACAAAGGTTGCAGTCTCTTTACCTTTACTGAAGACTTCGACGTCCACAGTCCAGAGTACCGTTCACAGGGCTGGCTGAATCTGGCCGGTCCGAAGGCACATCCAGAGTTCCCTTACTCAGGTGGAAATCAGTAGCCTTCCTACTAGCGCCTGTGTGTTGTAGTACCTCCCTGCTGAGCACCACGGGATAGTCCTCACAACTTTCGTGGATGTTTCTGATCTTCTCTCTCTGTCCCCCAGATGGTATGGATAGGACAACCCGTATGACTGGGTAGGCCTGGAGCTTTTTTATAGGGACCCTAGTGTCGCCCCTCTCCCACAATTTGCCTCCTTGTCTTCTTGGGTATTAAGGTCGGGCAGCCAACTTGGAATTGACTGACCTGCCGATTTCTGAAGTAATAGGTAGAGTCAATTACTCCCTCGGTGTTCCGGCCACCGGCTACGTGCCTCAGGAGGAGGCTGCCGATCTTGGGGCAGGACTCCTCCCGGTATTATCTCCTTGTGCTGTGACTTTGTTTCTCACTCTCCACAATACCCTTCGCTTCGTGTCTTTTCTTAGGATGCTGCCGCAATGGGTGCAGGTGCAGCTCCGTAACACTCTAACTCGTGCTTGGCCTCTGTCAGAATCCGACCCCTGACAGGGACCCTCCGTCTGCAGCTCAGATGTTCCCCCCTTTCCCCCCCCTTCCCCCCATCTGCCTGACAGGTCTTCTCTGGGTCGAACTCGGGTAGCTTCTGTCTAACTTCCTATCCAACCCACCAGTTTTACCCGTGTGTGAGGAGTGCCCTAATAGATAGAAGCAAGGCTCCCCCTGGTGGACTGGAGTGTGAGGTGTAGTGTGTGTCTTGTGATACCTGGTCAGGTGAACTCCTTTAGTACCATCAGACGTAATATCTCTCCCCCCTGGTGGAAGAGCGACATTACTGCAACGACCAGGACTCGGGCGCTGCAAATACACTAGGGCACCAATGTTGGATAGAGAAAAGGCCATGATGTTTATTAAGAGTAACTTAATACATTTTTAATAATAACCATAAATGAATAAATAACCACCATTATATCATAACCATAAGAACAAATTCACCGAGCCAGGCTGGGCGATTTTTTTTTTTTTTTTTTTTTTAATTCCCCCCCCACTAATAAACATCATGGCAATAAAGTAAAGTTGACAAAATAGGGAGGGTGGGCGGGTGTTCGCTCTTTTGCAGGTTTAATGAACAGCTGACAGAAAATCTGGGATATTTATAGACTTTCAAGTTAACCAATCAGATTCAAATAAAAAGACCGCCAAAAAAACTTGTTCTAACTGGAACAATAACCTACTCGTGAAATTACAGCTGACTGAGAGTTGAACTTTTGATCTCAAAGAAAACCATGCCATACACCATAATACAATACACAAAAAGTGGGGGTGAAGGTTTGTGCCATTGAGACCCTCATTATATTTGTTATAGGGGGCTTTCATTACACAGTACACAGCAGGAACGCATTCATAAGATTATCTCGGCGCATAAACACTTTATTTAAACACCGCTAAGGTGGAAATATATTACTATTCCAAGATCTATTGATTAAACTGATGATTAAAATGTAAACCCTTTTTAACCCCTTCATGACCTTGGGATTTTCCGTTTTTCCGTGTTCGTTTTTCGCTCCCCTCCTTCCCAGAGCCATAACTTTTTTTATTTTTCCATAAATTTGGCCATGTGAGGGCTTATTTTTTTGCGGTACAAGTTGTACTTTTGAACGACATCATTGGTTTTACCATGTCGTGTACTAGAAAAGGGGAAAAAAATTCCCAAGTGAGGCGAAATTGCAAAAACAGTGCAGTCCCACGCTTGTTCTTTGTTTGGCTTTTTTGCTAGGTTCACTAAATGCTAAAACTGACCTGCCATTATTCTCCAGGTCCGTACGAGTTCATAGACACCTAACACGACTAGGTTATTTTTTTATCTAAGTGGTGAAAAAAAAATTTCAAACTTTGCTAAAAAAAAAAAAAAAAAAAAAAAAAAATTGCGCCATTTTTCATGATCTGTGGTCGGTTGAGGGCTTATATTTTGTGTGCCGAGCTGGCGTTTTTAATGATACAATTTCGGTGCAGATACGTTCTTTTGATCGCCCGTTATTGCATTTTAATGCAATGTCGCGGCTACAAAAAAACCCGTAATTCTGGCTTTTCTAATTTTTTTTCTCGCTACGCCGTTTAGCGATCAGGTTAATGCTTTTTTTTTATTGATAGAACGGGCGATTCTGAACGCGGCGATACCAAGTATGTGTAGGTTTGATTTTTTTTTTTTTTTATTGATTTATTTTGATTGGGGCGAAAGGGGTGTGATTTAAACTTTTATATATTTTTTTATTTTTTTCACTTTTTTTTTGCTTTTTTTTTTTTTTTACTTTTGCCATGCTTCAATAGCCTCCATGGGAGGCTAGAAGCAGGCACGACGTGTTTTGACAGCGGCATTTAACTAGTTAATAGGCGTGGGCAGATCACGATTCTGCCCGCACCTATTACGGGCACATATCAGCTGTTCAAAACAGCTGACATGTCCTGGCTTTGATGCGGGCTCACCGCCGGAGCCCGCATCAAAGCGGGGCTTCTGACCTCGGACGTACTATCCCGTCCGAGGTCAGAAAGTGGTTTAAGTAAATTTTCTCACAGTATCAGCATTCACAGTTAAGCCTCCTTCACGTGTCCGTATAAAACACATACGCGAAAAAAAGGTATCAGTGTTTTCCATCCGTGTGTTGTCCATTTTTATCATCAGTGTGTCATCTATGTTCTTCCGGTATGGAGAAAAAAAAAAATAACTTCTATACTTTACAATGTTAAACACAGACCGCACACGGATGCCATCTATGTGTTGTGTGTTTCATGAACCCATAGTCTTCTATTAGCCCCTGTCATCCATGCTGCCGAAACAAAAAATGGACAGGTTAAAAAGTGTGTTGCATGGACACACGGTGTGTGTAGAAACACAGATATGTGAAGAGCCCAAAGATTAAAATGGGTGCGTTGTGAAAAAAAAAAAATTAATACCACACAAACTAGAACCATGGATGTGTGTAGGAGGCCTAAGGCGGCCGAGCAGCATTGTAATGCTATATACCTGCAGCATGGGCCTATATCTGCAGGTAAATGGTGTTTTCTGAGGTAATCTTTAAGTATAATGAAGCAAACAGAGTATTTTCCTCAGGCCACGTTCCCACGATGAGCTTTTGGCGACTTTGTTTTTTGTGTATTTTTACTATGTCAAAAAAGGCAGTGGTGCTTGTTTCAAATATGCAACTTGTCAATTTCTCTTCTCTCGTACGCTGAGTTTTCTGTGCAGATTTTCCTCATAGACTTACATTAGATGCGGAAAATTTGCAGGTGAAAAAAGCATGTGTTTTAGTGCATTTCCACTGCAGAAACGCATGCAGTCAGCACATGACTATTTAGATAAAGTTTTGTCAAAGCCAAATACCAGGAAGTATAAAAAAACAAACAAAGCGGCTTTATTTAAAACAGATTCCCTTTTAAGTAAAATGGGTATGTTGTTGGGTGATTTCATAGCATACTAGTAGCATTGTGAAATTGGGCTTGGGCAGCCCCTTCTGCATATGTAACAATTATTGCTGCAGCTTGTCCCTTGTCTTGCTTGCCTCGCGCCGGCTAGTCAAGAGCATGCAAATATTCACGCCCACCCCTCTGGGCCGATGTTTGTGATTCGGGCCCTCCATTCAATTTAACTGGGGTCAGGGTCTGGGTAAAGTACTGGTACACGAACCCAGCTGGACCCAAACATCCACGCGTTTGCCCATCTCTATTAGCCAGAAGTCACTTTTCAATTGTGACCTTTGGCTCTAACTTGCGGCCAGTTAGAAGCTGCAGTTACAAGATGGCGGAGAGGGACCAGAGCAGTCACAGGAAGAGCTGAACATGGTGGTTTGTTGGTATATTACGAGGCGCAGGGAACATGCATTAATGATACCATCACAGGGGTGAAATAAATGAAACCAATTTGTGGTTGTCTGTCAACTGAGTCCACAAATAACATGGGTGATATGAAATGACCAGGCCGAATGTTCCCTGCTATCCACCCCCACATGGTGTCCGCAGCTGAAGGAATTATGACACACACCGGTCTCAGGGATAACAGTTGCTTTTACTTCAGCAGGAACGGGAATTATAACTTGGAACAACTAAGGAACAGTTTCTCATGGGTAGTCCACGGCAATTACAGTTCACACTTAGATGCTGAGATGTGATTGGGGTCTGGAGCTTTAAGAGCACTGGGCAGTGTCATTTGGTAGTTTACAGAAGGAGGTAGACGCAGCAATTAGAGGTTACAGACCTGTACTCGGGGTTAACTCCACAGTGTGTTACGGCACGTGCATAAGTACTTATAGGTGAATGTAAAAACTGAGGTGATTCCAGTCAGAAAGACTTTAGAATGATGTCTGTAGAGGTTTTAGAGGGACCCCAGGCTCTTAAGGTACCGTCACACTAAGCGACGCTGCAGCGATACAGACAACGATGCCGATCGCTGCAGCGTCGCTGTTTGGTCGCTGGAGAGCTGTCACACAGACCGCTCTCCAGCGACCAACGATGCCGAGGTCCCTGGGTAACCAGGGTAAACATCGGGTTGCTAAGCGCAGGGCCGGGCTTAGTAACCCGATGTTTACCCTGGTTACCAGTGTAAAATGTAAAAAAACAAACAGTACATACTCACCTTCGCGTCCCCCTGCGTCCGCTTCCTGCACTGACTGAGTGCCGGCCCTAACAGCAGAGCGGTGACGTCACCGCTGTGCTGTGCTTTCACTTTACGGCCGGCGCTCAGTCAGTGCAGGAAGCGGACGGCGAGGGACGCGAAGGTGAGTATGTACTGTTTGTTTTTTTACATTTTACACTGGTAACCAGGGTAAACATCGGGTTACTAAGCGCGGCCCTGCGCTTAGTAACCTGATATTTACCCTGGTTACCATTGTAAAACATCGCTGGTATCGTTGCTTTTGCTGTCAAACACAACGATACACGGCGATCTGACGACCAAATAAAGTTCTGAACTTTAATCAACGACCAGCGATATCACAGCAGAATCCTGATAGCTGCTGCGTGTCAAACACAACGATATCGCTATCCAGCACGCTGCAACTTCACGGATCGCTAGCGATATCGTTTAGTGTGACGGTACCTTTAGGCCTGCAGATCTTGTAGTGAAAACAGCCACCATGTGTGTTCTCCTCTCCCTGAGGGCATCCCTCAGACTAAAGAACATTATAGACTTGCCTTGAAAACAGCTCCTCCTATTGACCATGTGACTAGGAGCTGGCTAATAAAACACCAAATTCACTTCTCAGATCCTTACAAAACAATAATTGTGAGTCATTGTACACTTTCATCATTAGATGGCGCCAGAACACAGCAAATGAGAAAAACATTGCATCTAAAATGGAGGTGACTAGAAATGGAGAATTACAGCTCACAAATGAAGGGAATAAGGTAGAGGGGCAGTTAGAGTGAGCTGTACTGTACAGAAACCACTCACAATCCAGGATTACTTAACCCCTTCCCGACCCATGACGCCACATAGGCGTCATGAAAACCCGTGCCAATCCGACCCATGACGCCTATGTGGCGTCATGGAATGATCGCGTCCCTGCAGATCGGGTGAAGGGGTTAACTCCTATTTTACCCGATCTGCAGGGAGAGGGGGAGTGGTGCTTCAGCCCAGGGGGGGTGGCTTCACCCCCCCGTGGCTACGATCGCTCTGATTGGCTGTTGAAAGTGAAACTGCCAATCAGAGCGATTTGTAATATTTCACCTAAAAAACAGGTGAAATATTACAATCCAGCCATGGCCGATGCTGCAATATCATCGGCCATGGCTGGAAAACCTGAAGTGACCACCCCCCACCCCACCGATCGCCCCCCCACCGCTCCGTTATGGGGTCCGGTCCCCTCCGTCCTGTGCTCCGCTGCCCCGTGCTCCTGCCCGCTCCCCCGTCCTGCTGTCCGCTCCCCCCGTCCTCCGATCACCCCCCCTGTGCTCAGATCCACCCCCCCACCACCCCTTCATACTTACCGATCCTCCCGGTGTCCGGCCGTCTCCTTGCTGGGCGCCGCCATCTTCCAAAATGGCGGGCGCATGCTCAGTACGCCCGCCGGCCGGCAGATTCCTTACAGGTACATTTTGATCGCTGTGGTAGGTTCTACCACAGCGATCAAAATAAAAAAAATAATAAATAAACCCCCCCCTTTATCACCCCCATAGATAGGGACAATAATAAAATAAAGAAAATATATATTTTTTTTTTTCCCACTGTGGTTAGGGTTAGAACTAGGGTTAGGGTTAGAACTAGGGTTAGGGTTACGGGTAGGGTTAGGGTTATGGCATGTGCGGATTTGGCAGCGGATCCGCAGCGGATCGGCCGCGGATCCGCAGCGGATCGGCCGCGGATCCGCAGCGGATCGGCCGCGGATCCGCAGCGGATCGGCCGCGGATCCGCAGCGGATTGGCCGCTGCGAATTCGTAGCAGTTTTCCATCAGGTTTACAGTACCGTGTACACCTATGGAAAACCAAATCCGCTGTGCCCATGGTGCGGAAAATTCCGTGCAGAAACGCTGCGTTGTATTTTCCACAGCATGTCAATTCTTTGTGCGGATTCCGCAGCGTTTTACACCTGTTCCTCAATAGGAATCCGCAGGTGAAATCCGCACAAAAAAACACTGGAAATCTGCTGTAAATCCGCAGGTAAAACGCAGTGCCTTTTACTTGCAGATTTTTCAAAAGTCGTGCGGAAAAATCTCACACGAATCCGCTACGTGGGCACATACCCTTAGGGTTAGGGTTGGAATTAGGGCTAGGGTTGGAATTAGGGTTACGGGTGTGTTGGGGTTAGGGTTGTGGTTAGGGGTGTGTTGGGGTTAGGGTTGGGATTAGGGTTATGGCTACAGTTGGGATTAGGATTAGGGGTGTGTTGGGGTTAGTGTTGAAGTTAGAAATGAGGGGTTTCCACTGTTAGGGCACATCAGGGGTCTCCAAACGCAACATGGCGCCACCATTGATTCCAGCCAATCTTGCATTCAAAAAGTCAAATGGTGCTCCCTCCCTTCCAAGCCCCGACGTGTGCCCAAACAGTGGTTTACCCCCACATTTGGGGTACCAGCGTACTCAGGACAAACTGGGCAACAACTGTTGGGGTCCAATTTCTCCTGTTACCCTTGCAAAAATAAAAAATTACTTGCTAAGACATAATTTTTGAGGAAAGAAGAATTATTTTTTATTTTCACGGCTCTGCGTTGTAAACTTCTGTGAAGCACTTGGAGGTTGAACGTGCTCATCACACATCTAGATAAGTTCCTTGGGGGGTCTAGTTTCCAAAATGGGGTCACTTGTGGGGTGTTTCTACTGTTTAGGCACATCAGGGGCTCTGCAAATGCAACGTGACGCCCGCAGACCATTCCATCAAAGTCTGCATTTCAAATGTCACTACTTCCCTTCCGAGCCCTGACGTGTGCCCAAACAGTGGTTTACCCCCACATATGGGGTATCACTGTACTCACAACAAACTGGGCAACAAACGTTGGGGCCCAATTTCTCCTGTTACCCTTGTGAAAATAAAAAATTGCTTGCTAAAACATCTTTTTTGAGGAAAGAAAAATGATTTTTTATTTTCACGGCTCTGCGTTGTAAACTTCTGTGAAGCACTTGGGGGTTGAATGTGCTCATCACACATCTAGATAAGTTCCTTGGGGGGTCTAGTTTCCAAAATGGGGTCACTTGTGGGGTGTTTCTACTGTTTAGGCACATCAGGGGCTCTGCAAATGCAACGTGACGCCCGCAGACCATTCCATCAAAGTCTGCATTTCAAATGTCACTACTTCCCTTCCGAGCCCTGACGTGTGCCCAAACAGTGGTTTACCCCCACATATGGGGTATCACTGTACTCACAACAAACTGGGCAACAAACATTGGGGCCCAATTTCTCCTGTTACCCTTGTGAAAATAAAAAATTGCTTGCTAAAACATCTTTTTTGAGGAAAGAAAAATGATTTTTTATTTTCACGGCTCTGCGTTGTAAACTTCTGTGAAGCACTTGGGGGTTGAATGTGCTCATCACACATCTAGATAAGTTCCTTGGGGGGTCTAGTTTCCAAAATGGGGTCACTTATGGGGGGTTTCTACTGTTTAGGCACATCAGGGGCTCTGCAAATGCAACGTGACGCCCGCAGAGCATTCCATCAAAGTCTGCATTCCAAAACGTCACTACTTCCCTTCCGAGCCCCGGCATGTGCCCAAACAGTGGTTTACCCCCACATATGGGGTATCACCGTACTCAGGAGAAACTGGACAACAACTTTTGGGGTCCAATTTCTCCTGTTACCCTTGCAAAAATAAAAAATTCTGGGCTAAAAAAATATTTTTGAGGAAAGGAAACACATTTATTATTTTCACGGCTCTGCGTTATAAACTTCTGCGAAGCACTTGGGGGTTCAAAGTGCTCACCACACATCTAGACTAGTTCCTTGGGAGGTCTAGTTTCCAAAATGGGGTCACTTGTTAGGGAGCTCCAATGTTTAGGCACACAGGGGCTCTCCAAACGTGACATGGTGTCCGCTAATGATTGGAGCTAATTTTCCATTCAAAAAGCCAAATGGCGTGCCTTCCCTTCCGAGCCCTGCCGTGCGCCCAAACAGTGGTTTACCCCCACATATGGGGTATCATCGTACTCAGGACAAACTGGACAACAACATTTGGGGTCCAATTTCTCCCATTACCCTTGGAAAATTAAAAAATCCTGGGCTAAAACTCATTTTTGAGGAAAGAAAAATTATTTTTTTATTTTCACGGCTCTGCATTATAAACTTCTGTGAAGCACCTGGGGGTTATAAGTGCTCACTATGCATCTAGATAAGTTCCTTGGGGGGTCTAGTTTCCAAAATGGGGTCACGTGTAGGGGAGCTCCAATGTTTAGGCACACAGGGGCTCTCCAAACGCGACATGGTGTTCGCTAACGATTGGAGCTAATTTTCCATTCAAAAAGTCAAATGGCACGCCTCCCCTTCCGAGCCTTGCCGTGCACCCAAACAGTGGTTTACCCCCACATATGAGGTATCAACATACTCAGCAGAAATTGCCCAACAAATTTTAGGATCCATTTTATCCTGTTGCCCATGTGAAAATGAAAAAATTGAGGCTAAAAGAAATTTTGTGTGAAAAAAAAGTACTTTTTAATTTTTACGGATCAATTTGTGAAGCACCTGAGAGTTTAAAGTGCTCACTATGCTTCTAGATAAGTTCCTTGGGGGGTCTACTTTCCAAAATGGGGTCACTTGTGGGAGCGCTCCAATGTTTAGGCACACGGGGGCTCTCCAAACGTGACATGGTCTCTGCTAGCGATGGAGATCATTTTTCATTCAAAAAGTCAAATGGCGCTCCTTCCCTTCCGAGCCTTACCATGTGCCCAAACAGTGGTTTACCCCCACATGTGAGGTATCAGTGTACTCAGCAGAAATTGCCCAACAAATTTTAGGATCCATTTTATCCTGTTGCCCATGTGAAAATGAAAAAATTGAGGCTAAAATAATTTTTTTGTGAAAAAAAGTACTGTTTAATTTTTACGGATCAATTTGTGAAGCACCTGGGGGTTTAAAGTGCTCACTATGCTTCTAGATAAGTTCCTTGGGGGGTCTAGTTTCCAAAATGGGGTCACTTGTGGGGGAGCTCCAATGTTTAGGCACACGGGGGCTCTCCAAACGCGACATGGTGTCCGCTAAAGATTGGAGCCAATTTTTCATTCAAAAAGTCAAATGGCGCTCCTTTCCTTCCAAGCCCTGCCGTATGCCCAAACAGTGGTTTACCCCCACATATGAGGTATCAGCGTACTCAGGACAAATTGGACAACATCGTTCGTGGTCCAGTTTTTCCTTTTACCCTTGGGAAAATAAAAAAATTGTTGCTAAAAGATCATTTTTGTGACTAAAAAGTTAAATGTTCATTTTTTCCTTCCATGTTGCTTCTGCTGCTGTGAAACACCTGAAGGGTTAATAAACTTCTTGAATGTGGTTTTGAGCACCTTGAGGGGTGCAGTTTTTAGAATGGTGTCACTTTGGGGTATTTTCAGCCATATAGAACCCTCAAACTGACTTCAAATGTGAGGTGGTCCCTAAAAAAAATGGTTTTGTAAATTTTGTTGTAAAAATGAGAAATCACTGGTCAAATTTTAACCCTTATAACTTCCTAGCAAAAAAAAAATTTGTTTCCAAAATTGTGCTGATGTAAAGTAGACATGTGGGAAATGTTATTTATTAACTATTTTGTGTCACATAACTCTCTGGTTTAACAGAATAAAAATTCAAAATGTGAAAATTGCGAAATTTTCAAAATTTTCGCCAAATTTCCGTTTTTTTCACAAATAAACTCAGAAATTATCGACCTAAATTTACCACTAACATGAAGCCCAATATGTCACGAAAAAACAATCTCAGAATCGCTAGGATCCGTTGAAGCGTTCCTGAGTTATTACCTCATAAAGGGACACTGGTCAGAATTGCAAAAAACGGCAAGGTCATTAAGGCCAAAATAGGCTGGGTCATGAAGGGGTTAAAGGGAAGGACACACTCTGGACTGGGTCACTACATAAATCTATGAAAATTCTTAAACATAAATCATCTCTTTTTTTTTCTTCCTTAGAACAACGTAGAGAATGGCATACCCAGCATTTATCAATCTGTTGTCAGCAACACTAGCAAAGAAATGATGTGTTACAGCGATTTCCCACATCCAGAGGATGTCCCAAACTTTCTTCATCATTCCAAGCTGTTGGAGTACATACGAAAATATGCAGAAAATTTTAATCTCCTGAAATATATCCAATTCAAGGTAAAAAAAAAGTCCACACATTTTTATAACCATTTTGTAGTAGTTTTTTGCTATCTCATCTGAGAGCAGCATGATGTAGGCAAAGAGAAGCTGAATCCAACAATGTATCACTTACATTCTTGAACTGAATTGGGAAAAGGGTACCACAAAAAAATGAAATAGGGATCAACCTAGAGCATGCTTGTACATTGCATAGGACAAGAGAAAAAGATGCATACTATACAAAAAGGATCACCAATAATTAGACAACATGATTTTATTGAGAGAACCAACACATACAAAAATACATAAGAATAAAAACATAAAAAAACAAAAGATGGTATGAAATACAAGACATGCCCACAATATGACAATGTGTAACCTCCTATAGACACTGAGAGACTAATGGCCCCTGATGTGGAAACTCTTGGTAAAGAGTCCATGTAAGTGATTTATCCACACAATCAATAAATGCATGTGGAAACCATTAGATATAACCAACAAACAGGACAAATATTAATAATCAAAGGCTAGTTAAGTCTCCCTGATGTTGCCTATGAAAAATTCATTCTCAGCACCATGCACAGGGTCACAAAGAATATATATGAAACCATAAAGATAGAACAAAAAAATCACTGCATGGAACATATGCGTTTATAAGTATAAAGTGAACTAGTGCAAGCAAGAATGTGCAAAATCAGACGCACGCTATTGAACCGGACCGCCACAACATGGGTCAGTATACAAGAGAAGCAATGCAAAAGTATGTATCTTTTGAAGGCTACCAGAATCATACCTGCATATATCAAGGTGGTAAGGCGATGTAAATGGGGCCATGTCAGCAAATAAGTCAAACGGAGGACAAACAAACCCCATGCGTATTGCCACCAGCGTTTGTGGCTTCTTCAGGGGGTATATAGCATATATACAACACAAATGCTAGTTCTAGTGTGGCATCCCAGGAGTGCGGTTGCCACAGTGGTATCGCCTGCCTGCCGAGGAGGGTGATGCCATGCCTGGAAGCAAGAAGGGATCCCCTTAGCAGGTAACATTGGCATACAACACTTTCCTGACTCCAGACCAGAAGGGGGAGCACTAAACCCGGTTTAAGGGGGAGCTTCCCTCTGAGCTCTGTCTTGTAGGAGTTAGAGGTCAGTTTGTGTGAGACAGTGAAGGGAGAGGAAGCACGGAAAGAGAGGAACTGTGAGTGGAGCTGTGATTGAGCTCACCCCAGGATAGAGCGCAAGAAAACAGACACCGGAGTCCGTGGTTGTGTGCGAGCTGTATGCCCCACAACTAGAACCGGAGGGTAGGAGATTGCACGTCTCCTGGCCACATCTGACAGCCGAAGGCACAGCAGCAGACTAGAGCCCAAAGACACCACGAGAGAGGGACACCAGAAAAAGGCTCGAGCTGCCGGCCATGCAGGTAGTGTTCCACCTGAGGGACAGACAGAGAGGGACTTGAGGAAAGCTTAAGGCATCAAGAACCCAGCAAACAGCGCAGTAGGAAGGCTTCCAACCCCACCTGGCTAGATGGATTCTGTACCACTTATAGGCTGCCCAGATTTGCAAGATCACCTGTCACCAGTATTCCGGATTGCACTTGCAATTAAAGGTGAAGAAACTACAGTCCCTGTGTCGTCCATTTAATGCTGCACCCTAACATCTACAACCCCTCATAGACTGTCACGGACCAGGTCAGTTGCTGCCATGACCACCCCTTGAGTACCCCACGGCCCTAGCGGGTGTCGCACTAGCACATGATTACATAGTTATTAAGGTTGAAGGAAGACTGTAAGTCCATCTAGTTCAACCCATAGCCTAACCTAACATGCCCTAACATGTTGATCCAGAGGAAGGCAAAAAAAACCCATGTGGCAAAGAGTAACTCCACCATGGGGAAAAAAATTCCTTCCCGACTCCACATACGGCAATCAGACTAGTTCCCTGGATCAACGCCTTATCAAGGAATCTAGTGTATATACCCTGTAACATTATACTTTTCCAGAAAGGTATCCAGTCCCCTCTTAAATTTAATTAATGAATCACTCATTACAACATTATACGGCAGAGAGTTCCATAGTCTCACTGCTCTTACAGTAAAGAATCCGCGTCTGTTATTATGCTTAAACCTTCTTTCCTCCAGACGTAGAGGATGCCCCCTTGTCCCTGTCTCAGGTCTATGGTTAAAAAGATCATCAGAAAGGTCTTTGTACTGTCCCCTCATATATTTATACATTAAAATAAGATCACCCCTTAGTCTTCGTTTTTCCAAACTAAATAGCCCTAAGTGTAATAACCTATCTTGGTATTGCAGACCCCCCAGTCCTCTAATAACCTTGGTCGCTCTTCTCTGCACCCGCTCCAGTTCAGCTATGTCTTTCTTATACACCGGAGACCAGAACTGTGCACAGTATTCTAAGTGTGGTCGAACTAGTGACTTGTATAGAGGTAAAATTATGTTCTCCTCATGAGCATCTATGCCTCTTTTAATACATCCCATTATTTTATTTGCCTTTGTAGCAGCTGCCTGACACTGGCCACTGAATATGAGTTTGTCATCCACCCATATACCCAGGTCTTTTTCATTGACGGTTTTGCCCAGAGTTTTAGAATTAAGCACATAGTTATACATCTTATTACTTCTACCCAAGTGCATGACCTTACATTTATCCCCATTAAAGCTCATTTGCCATTTATCAGCCCAAGCTTCTAGTTTACATAAATCATCCTGTAATATAAAATTGTCCTCCCCTGTATTGATTACCCTGCAGAGTTTAGTGTCATCTGCAAATATTGAAATTCTACTCTGAATGCCCCCTACAAGGTCATTAATAAATATGTTAAAAAGAAGAGGGCCCAATACTGACCCCTGTGGTACCCCACTGCTAACCGCAACCCAGTCCGAGTGTGCTCCATTAATAACCACCCTTTGTTTCCTATCCCTGAGCCAGCTCTCAACCCACTTACACATATTTTCCCCTATCCCCATTACTCTCATTTTATGTAACAACCTTTTGTGTGGCACCGTATCAAAAGCTTTGGAAAAGTCCATATACACTACGTCCACTGGGTTCCCTTGGTCCAGTCCGGAACTTACCTCTTCATAGAAGCTGATCAAATTAGTCTGACATGAACGGTCCCTAGTAAACCCGTGCTGATACTGGGTCATGAGTAGTGTTGAGCATTCCGATGCTGCAAGTATCGGGTATCGGCCGATACTTGCTGTATCGGAATTCCGATACCGGGATTCCGATACTCTTGTGGTATCGGGTATCGGGTATCGGAACAACATTAATGTTAAAATGTGTAAAATAGAGAATTAAAATAAAAAATATCGCTATACTCACCTGTCCGACGCAGCCGGGACCTCAGCGCAGGAACCGGCAGCGTTGTTTGTTTAAAATTCCCGCTTTTACATGGTTACGCGAAGTCCCGGCTTGTGATTGGTCAGGGCGGCCATGTTGCCGGGCCGCGGACCAATCACAGCAAGCCGTGACGAAAATACGTCACGGCTTGCTGTGATTGGTCCGCGTCCCGGCAACATGGCCGCCATTAACCAATCACAAGCCGTGACGTCACGGGAGGCTGGAAACGCGCTCATTTTAAAAAGGGCGCGTGTCCAGCCTCCCGTGACGTCACGGCTTGTGATTGGTTGCGTCGCGGTCAACCAATCACAAGCCGGGAGGCTGGACACGCGCCCATTTCAAAATGAGCGCGTCCAGCCTCCCGGCTTGTGATTGGTTGATCGCGGCGCAACCAATCACAAGCCGTGACGTCACGGGAGGCTGGACACGCGCCCATTTTAAAATGAGCGCGTGTCCAGCCTCCCGTGACGTCACGGCTTGTGATTGGTCAGGGCGGCCATATTGCCGGGACGCGGACCAATCACAGCAAGCCGTGACGTAATTTCGTCACGGCTTGCTGTGATTGGTCCGCGTCCCGGCAACATGGCCGACCTGACCAATCACAAGCCGGGAATTCACGTAACCAAGTAATAGCGCGAATTTTAAACTAACAACGCTGCCGGTTCCCTCGCTGAAGTCCCGGCTGCGTCGGACAGGTGAGTATAGCGATATTTTTTATTTTAATTCTTTCTTTTACACATTTATATGGTTCCCAGGGCCTGAAGGAGAGTTTCCTCTCCTTCAGACCCTGGGAACCATCAGGAATACCGTCCGATACTTGAGTCCCATTGACTTGTATTGGTATCGGGTATCGGTATCGGATTGGATTCCGATACTGTGACGGTATCGGCCGATACTTTCCGATACCGATACTTTCCGATATCGGAAAGTATCGCTCAACACTAGTCATGAGGTTATTCCTCTTCAGATACTCCAGCATAGCATCCCTTAGAATGCCCTCCAGGATTTTACCCACAGTAGAGGTTAAGCTTACTGGCCTATAATTACCGAGTTCAGTTTTTGCCCCTTTTTTGAATATTGGCACCACATTTGCTATACGCTAGTCCTGTGGTACAGACCCTGTTATTATGGAGTCTTTAAAGATTAAAAATAATGGTCTATCAATGACTGTACTTAGTTCCTGCAGTACTTGGGGGTGTATCCCATCCGGGCCCGGAGATTTGTCAATTTTAGTTATTTTTAGACGCCGCTGTACTTCCTGCTGGGTTAAGCAGGTGACATTTAATGGGGAATTTTTATCACCAGTCATTTTGTCTGCCATGGGATTTTCTTTTGTAAATACTGATGAAAAAAAGTCATTTAGCATATTGGCTTTTTCCTCATCCTAATGATGATAATGATGATTCTCTAAATGTAATTTGACTTCTTTCCAATGTCCAAATACTTTTTCAACAATAATAATAATAATAATAATAATTCTTATTTATATAGCGCCAACTTATTCCGCAGCGCTTTACAAATTATAGAGGGGACTTGTACAGACAATAGACATAACAGAAATCACAGTTCAAAACAGATACCAGGAGGAGTGAGGGCCCTGCTCGCAAGCTTACAAACTATGAGGAAAAGGGGAGACACGAGAGGTGGATGGTAAGAATTGCTTTAGTTATTTGGACCAGCCATAGTGTACAGCTCGGGTGTTCATGTAAAGCTGCATGAACCAGTTAACTGCCTAAGTATGTAGTAGTACAGACACAGAGTGCACAGACACAGACACTCAATAAAGTGTATGAGAACATGATGCGAGGAACCTGATTTTTTTTTTTTTTTTTTTTTTAAAGGCCACACAGGGATAGTTTGGCAAACCGCCTCAAAGCATTAACCTATCTGAACAAATGAGTTTTTAGGGCATGCTTAAAACTGTGGGGATTGGGGATTAATCGTATTAACCTAGGTAGTGCATTCCAAAGTATCAGCGCAGCACGTATAAAGTCTTGGAGACGGGAGTGGGAGGTTCTGATTATTGAGGATGCTAACCTGAGGTCATTAGCGGAGCGGAGGGCACGGGTAGGGTGGTAGACTGAGACCAGAGAGGAGATGTAGGGTGATGCTGAGCCATGGAGTGCTTTGTGGATGAGGGTAGTAGTTTTGTACTGGATTCTGGAGTGGATGGGTAGCCAGTGTAATGATTGGCATAAGGTAGAGGCATCGGTGTAACGGTTGGTGAGGAATATGATCCTGGCTGCAGCATTCAGGACAGATTGGAGCGGGGAGAGTTTTGTAAGAGGGAGGCCGATTAGTAGAGAGTTACAATAGTCCAGACGAGAATGAATAAGTGAAACAGTAAGAGTTTTTGCAGAGTCGAAAGTAAGAAAAGGGCGAATTCTAGAAATGTTTTTGAGATGCAGATAAGAGCGAGCCAGTGATCAGATGTGGGGGGTGAATGAAAGCTCGGAATCAAGGATGACCCCAATGCAGCGGGCATGTTGCTTTGGAGTAATGGTGGAACTGCACACGGAGATGGCAATGTCAGGCAAAGGTAGGTTAGTAGAGGGAAGAACACGAGGAGTTCAGTTTTTGACAGGTTCAGTTTCAGATAGAGGGAGGACATGTTAGAGACAGCGGTAAGACAATCACTGGTGTTTTCTAAAAAGGCAGGCGTGATATTAGGAGAAGTGTATAATTGGGTGTCGTCAGCATAGAGATGGTACTGGAAACCAAATCTACTGATTGTTTGTCCAATAGGGGCAGTATACAAAGAGAAGAGGAGGGGGCCTAGGACTGATCCTTGAGGAACCCCAACAGTAAGAGGAAGGTGAGAGGAGGAGGAACCAGCAAAACATACAGTGAAGGATCGGTCAGTGAGATAGGAGGAGAACCAGGAGAGAACGGTGTCCTTGAGGCCGATGGAGCGGAGCATAGTGAGGAGGAGCTGATGATCCACAGTATCGAATTCTGTGGAGAGATCCAAGAGAATTAGCATGGAGTAGTGACCATTAGATTTAGCTGTTAGTAGGTCATTAGAGACTTTAGTGAGGGCAGTTTCAATAGAGTGTAAAGAGCGGAAGCCAGATTGAAGAGGGTTGAGAAGAGAGTTATCTGAGAGATAGCGGGTAAGACGGGAGTGGACCAGGCGTTCGAGGAGTTTAGAGATGAAGGGAAGATTAGAGACAGGTCTATAATTAGCGGCACAGTTTTGGTCGAGGGAGGGATTATAAAGTAATGGATGTATGATGGCATGCTTAAATGAGGAGGGAAAAATACCGGAATTGAGAGAGAGGTTGAGTATTTTTGTTAGGTGAGAGGTGACAGCCGGGGAAAGGGACTGGAGGAGATGGGACGGAATGGGGTCACTGGTGCAAGTGGTCGGGCGAGAAGATGCAAGGAGCCTGCTTACTTCTTCTGTAACTGGTTCAAAGTCAGAGAGTGAACTAGATGCAGTGGGGGAGGGAGGACAGTGCATGGTATGAAGAGATTGGAAGATGATTTCCTGTCGAATGTGGTAAATTTTTTCTTTGACGTAATTGGCCAGATCGTCAGCACGGAGATCCGTGGTTTGGGCCTGCTCTCTTGGGTTGATTGGAGAATACCAGAAAATAGATTACACCAATGTTATGTGGACATTGAAAGATCACATTCATGATTATTCATTTTTGTCCTCCTCAAGACTGTTGTTGTCAGTGTAAGAAAATGTAAAGACTTTGAAAGCAGTGGCCAGTGGAATGTCACCACCGAAAAGGATGGAAAGCAGGAAACAACTATTTTTGATGCAGTCATGGTTTGTTCTGGTCACCACACTGATCCATACTATCCAGTGGAATCCTTTCCCGGTAAGAATTCCATTTAATACAATGTATTGTTTATTTATTATCCAGTAAAAAGCTGAAAATTAAACTTTTATCTACTGTGTAATCAGTGATTACTACAGAAATGGCCAAGTGACATTAGCATGAATCCAATGGAATCCTAAAAACCTATTCCAATGATATACCGTAATTTACCCTTCCCTAGCTGAATGAGGGGCTTATACATTATATTTCAATGTATAATATAAATGAACTGTTCTACAGGCATTAAAAAGTTTAGAGGACAATATTTCCATAGCCGGGAGTACAAGAATTCTGATGGCTACAAAGGCAAACGAGTTGTTATTGTTGGAATGGGGAATTCTGCAGCTGATATTGCTGTCGAGCTCAGTCATACTGCTTCCCAGGTAAGGAAAATCCAAAATTCTACAGACATTTACTAATTTGCAAGCAAAGATCAGCCTGTTGCAGTCTAACAAATGTGAAATGAATTGTACACTCTGGCAATACTTCGAGGCTGTGTGCCCATGAGTTCTTGGGCAGTTTTTGACATTGCATATTTTCGCTTAGTCAAAAACACAGCAGTTTGGCGTTTCAGTAAAGTGAATGGTATTTATAGAAATCTCCTGTCCTCTGTGCTTTTTTTTTTATTTATTTTTTTTTACTAGGTTTAAACTGTCCTTCGATGCGAGTTTCGAATTCACAACGTCAATTTCTCTTGCAAGTACACTGAGATTTATGTGCATAATTTTTCCCCATACACTTGTATTAGATGCGGAAATTCACAGGTAAAATGCACATGCGTTTAAGGTGCGATTCCACTGTGGAAATGCATAAAAAATGCATGTGATTGACATGCAAAGTTTTGTCAAATACCAGGAAATATCAAACAGTGTGTTCTTTAAGGGTATGTTTCCACGGTCAGTAAACGCTGCTTGTTTGACGCTGCAGCGTCAAACAAGCAGCGTCCAGATGTTCCAGCATAGTGGAGGGGATTTTATGAAATCCCGTCTCCACTATGCGTGGAAACCCGCACGCGGCAGCCCTGCGACTCCGGACATGCTGCGCGTCTTTTCAGAACGCAGCATGTCCGTACACCTTGCGGGGACGCAGCGTCCCCGCAAGGCATATCACAGGGCCCTATGGCGAGGGGTGCGATGATCCCGGATGTGTACTGTACACATCCGGCACCATCGCGTCCCATTAAGGGGGCGGGGCTTATCGCCGAGCGGCTTCGCCGCTGCGCCGATACCGGCCCCCAGACGGACCGTGGAGACATAGCCTAAAACATGACATACCAAAAATACAATTTAAAGCACCCAAAGACCATGAAAAAAGCAAATAATCTATTTTACTTAATGGGTGCAGAACATCTGCATCATCAAAAGCTCATTGTTTGAATGTAACCTAAGGGAACGTCTAAGAAAAGAAAATGTCTGTCATTCCTCCTCCTTTATCTTTTAATTTGATACTATTTAGATTAATATTTAACATGAATCAAAAAAATCAGTAGCAGACTGCACATCCCTTCATTGTCTCCCAATTCCGCAACATATCCACTTCACTTCAAGCTACTAACACTGACATGCATGCATACATACATACATGCATGCATACATACATACATGCATACATACATGCATACATACATACATGCATGCATACATACATACATACATGCATACATACATACATGCATACATACATACATACATACATACATACATCTGTCAACTACTCTCCCAAGATTTCCCACAAGTAATCTCTCCAACACCAGAGCTGCTGCAACACCCAAACCTACTGCTGCATGACTTGAAATTCAGGCAAGCAATCTGAGCCCCGGGGGTTGAGGTGGAAGACAGATGCCCATCGGCTGCAGGTGTAAAATCTGCACTTTCAGCAGGGAAACAGATGGAAGACAAAGCGAAGGAACTGAAGGCACTCTCAGCCAACCAATCTGAAACCGCCTCTACTTGTACTGGCCTCGCCATTCATCCAGCAGTAGTTTGGCCTACGAACTTACACAGAACGTCCTGTCGCATGCGTGCAACAGAGGAAGGTGTTTCATTTAGGCATATGGCAGGCACAGATCTACCACGGCCTTTCTCACCCTGCAGCAGCTATACAGCCAACTGCAACATGGCCATGTGCCCTATAGGATGCTCTCCTCAGTGTTTTCACCCAGAAAAAGTACAGAGTATTACACTGCCTCTATACAGAAAGTGGCCAGAAGATAATTACACAGTCTGTTTTCAGAGTGCCCCCCAAAAAACAATAAAAATATAAATGTTAGCAACCTCCTATGCCTCTTCCACCTCCTCCTCCACTTGGACCTCTGCTTCCTGGATCAAGATTATAATTTTTTTCATTCTGTTATTTTAAGTCTTTTCCCTCCAGTTTGCAGTGCAATTGTCCTGCTCTTGCCCCCATTTGGCTTCCTTTTGCAGCCACCTAACCCTAAGGCTGCCGTCACACTAGCATTATTTGGTCAGTATTTTACATCAGTATGTGTAAGCCAAAACCAGGAGTGGGTGATAAATGCAGAAGTGGTGCAGATGTTTCTGTTATACTTTTCCTGTATTTGTTCCACTCCTGGTTTTGGCTTACAAATACTGTGGTAAAATACTGACCAAATACTGCTAGGGTGACGGCAGCCTTACTATGACCATTTTACAGCCATTTTAAAGCACCAATGTTCAGGTCCCCATTCAGATAACAAACTGAACACTCAACTCTAACTTGGGCCAAACACCCATGGGGTTCCCTCATCCCTAGTCTAGCTGCAACATGAGTTTCCTTCAATTGTAAGTTTAATACTCGCATATCTAAAGTCAAACAAAAGGTTTCCTCATTGCAATGTATACTGCAGCATTTCAGAGAAATTGCAAGAAGCGTGTTCTGGGTAATGTCTTGGCTACAGTGGCGTACCGCCAATGGTGGCAGGTCACGCGACTGCTATGGGGCCCTGAGGGGTGAGGGGTAGTGATGAGCGAGTATACTCATTGCTCGGATTTTCCTGAGCATGCTCGGGTGGTCTCCGAGTATTTCAGTGCTCGGAGATTTTGTTTTAGTCACCGTAGCTGCATGATTTATGGCTGCTAGACAGGCTGAATACATGTGAGGAATGCCTGTTTGTTAGGGAATTCCCACATGTATTCAGGCTGTCCAGCAGCCTTAAATTATGCAGCTGAGGTGATGAAAACTGAATCTCCGAGCACTAACAAATACTTGGAGACCACCCGAGTGTGCTCGGGAAAACCTGAGCAACGAGTATACTCTCATCACTACTCATCACTAGTGAGGGTGCCCGCAGGAAGCGGACCTCAATGGCTGTGCTGTGCCATATGCCTACCCCTTACTGACATAGGGCGTAATAGTACACAGATGTCGGTATCCCTCCCTTTGATGTAGGCTCCAGCGGTTTCCCGGAACATGTCAGCTGTTTTGAACAGCTGACGTGTGCCCTCAATAGCCCCGGGTGGAATCTCCATCCACCCGCAGATATTGAGAGTATAGAAGGCTAGCACTCGACAAACGTGGAAGTGACGGTGCAAGTGAACGGAACACGTGGTCCTCTCAGTCATAGAGTATATAATCACTGCACTCGTACGATGAAGATACTTGATTCATGTGAATAATTTTATTGAAAAAATGTTCAGGTGAAGCGATAAGTACAAAACGTTTCGGCCAACCCGTGGCCTTGATCACTAAATCGCTGAAACAAATAAAATAAAACATAGTAAATAACTATATACATAGTGTAGACAAAGACAATAATACATATTTACATATATACAATTCAGAAAACATGTCAGGACCGTATGCTGAGAAAATGAAGGCCATGTAGTATCGTACCATCAATAAATGATAAGGAACAAAAATAACGGAAAAGAAAAGGTTTCAGAAATGCACAGTAGATTGATGTTAACAAGAGACGGTAAAGGTTGAAATTTAAGCATACCCTTAGGTAGAAGTTCCTTTCTCTAGAGTGTGTAAATGGTGCTGCTAAGGTATCAGCCAAAAAGTAAAGGTAGGCAGACCTGAAAAGGGTAATAGGACAAAATGAGTTGCACAGCTGTAATACTGGTGTTGGTGTGACATCAGGTAAGATCAAGAGTAGGAAGCCCTGGACATGGCGGGCGTATGTGTGTGTACACAAGCCAGAGGCTAAATTATTGTACTGATGAATAAACTTACAGGGTTTAAGGAATGTTTATCACCTTAATCTTATTGATGCCGTGGCTGCCGTGGTGAGGAGTCGGTTGCTATATGCATCAATGGCTGTAGGGGTAAATATAGACACACTAAATATTATCGTCTATTGGCAACATCTAGGTGGTAGGTCCAAATAGCAATAACTACCTGTTAGTTTGAGAAGCCTGTCAGAGCGAATGTCTGGTGCTTTTAAAGAGATAGACCAGTAATCTGGGGGAATCAAATCACTGCACTCAACATAGTTCAAGTCAAGTTTTGCTGAAGTGAATATTTTTATTGAAGGTGAAAACGAAGAAATAAGGCAACAAAGAATTTTAACGTTTCGGCCACTCTGTGGCCTTGATCACAAATGATGCCTTAGTAGGTAATTTGTATACCGTCATATGATAGTGGGGTAGAAAATTCAAAATTAAAGGTGGCCCACCTTTAATTTTGAATTTTCTACCCCACTATCATATGACGGTATACGAATTACCTACTAAGGCATCATTTGTGATCAAGGCCACCGAGTGGCCGAAACGTTAAAATTCTTTGTTGCCTTATTTCTTCGTTTTCACCTTCAATAAAAATATTCACTTCAGCAAAACTTGACTTGAACTATGTTGAGTGCAGTGATTTGATTCTTCTGGAACTCTTGGGGTCTTGGGACTTCGTTCACTTGCACCACCAACTTCCATCTACAGTCGAGTGCTAGCTCTTTGTTCATTCCACTATATAGTAATCTGGGGGAGTCTGTACGACTGGAAGGGGACAGATAATGTGAGAATATAAACACACATTCTATGTTGTAATCCATTGGCAAAGTATATGTAGCATGTCAGAAAGGAATCACTACCTCTTTGTTTATGGAGCCAGCCAGAGCCAATGTGTGATAATTTTGACAAGTTCGACCCACAAGGTAAGGGAATCAGTGCAGCTAAAAAAAAGACAGATGGCGTAAAAATGGGGCACAACTAGAGCTGTCATGAACTAATAACTTATCTGATAGTGGTAGCTCACATCCGTCCTCAGATTTCCGTGTATGAAGTGGCTGGGACCAGCGTTGGTGGGTCAGGCTGGTTTCACACTTGCGTTTTTATCTGCATGCGTTTTTAAAAAAAACGCATGTGTGTAAACGCGGTAAAACGCATGCGTCTTTAGATGCATGCGTTTTTATAGAAAAACACAAGAAAACAAGAAAAAAACAAAAAACCCTAACCCTACCCCTAACCCTACCCCTAACCCTACCCCTAACCTGAAATGCGTGGCACTGAAATACGTGTATATACGTATATAAGTGCCACGATATTTCAGTGGCCACGTATTTAAGTGCCACGTATTTCAGTGCCACGTATAACCACGTAGTTATAGTATTTACAGTACGTGGCACTGAAATACGTGGCACTGAAATACGTGATACGTGGCACTTAAATACGTGGCATTATGACTGTCAGAAAATGTTCATTAAACGGTTAGGGGTGAGGTTATGGGTAGAGTTAGGGTTAGGGTTTGGATCCCTTTATCACCTTGATGGTGGTGGGTGGCTTTTCAGTGTGTTTTCTGTTTTTTTTTCTACAAAAACGCATGCGTTTTTAACGCAAACAAACGCATGTGCTTAAAAACGCATGCGTTTACATAGACAGCAATGCATTTTTTTGCCGCGAAAAAACGCATGCGTTTTTTTGCAGCAAAAAAAAAACGCGCAAAAAAATACTACAGGTTGCATTTTTTGAAAATGAACGCATGCAGAAAAAAAACGCATGCGTTTACAAACGCGACCAAACGCGTACAAAAAAACGCATGCGTTTTCAATGTTAAATATAGGGAAAAAACGCATGCGTTTTTTCTGCAAAAAACGCTGCAGACAAAAACGCAAGTGTGAAACCACCCTCAGTGGGATATGCAGACACCGGCCGTGTCAATGCATGTGGCAGCGCTGCTAGTAGGTGTCAAACGGGCGCTTATTTAAGGTCCCAGGTGATCCTACATCCAGAGCGAGTGCAGGGACGCCGGCGCGTGCGCAGTGGAGATTACGGCCGTTCGCGCATGCGCAGTGGAAGCGTAGCCGAATCGGTCAGCTGTAGATTGGCTGGGCCTGCGCAGTATGTGTGAGCCCAAAAACGCCGATAGCCGAGAGATAGTCGGAGCCTGCGCTGTAGGAGCTGTAGAAGGTGTCAGTGTATACGTAGTAGAAGGAAGGGGGCGGTAATACCGCCACTAGGGTTGAGCGACTTTCATTTTTTTAAAGATCGAGTCGGGTTTTGTGAAACCCGACTTTGTCCAGAGTCGAGTCGAGTGCAGTCGGCCGATTATCGCTAAAAGTCGGGGATCGACCGAAACACGAAACCCAATGCAAGTCAATGGGGAAGCATAGTCGGCAGTGAGTGGAGGCCAGGAAAACTCCTACAGTGCCCATTTTAATGCCAAAAACATCCATTCTTGTTTCTGAAGCTTGTCAATCTTAATTAACTTTATAATAATAGTTGTTCAATGGAACTTGGGGGTCATTTGGCAAAAGTTGTGGGGGGTAGGGCTGGTTCAAGGTTTTAGTGGGCCCAGGAATCGTGGACTATGTCATGGCGGTGGAGCAGGGAGAGGTAAGTATTTCAACGTTGCAAGTGCTGTGATCCTGAGCAAGCAGGGGGGCACACTCGTTCGCATTGGCACTGGCACTGGCACAGGGCCCCTCAAAGTACAGCGGTGTGTTTGCACGGCGGGGGCGCCTCCCACCAGCAGCGACACTTTTGCGTACTCTGAGGGGCCCTGTGCCAGTGACGTCGCCAACGAGTATGCCCCCCCCACCTGATGAAGGAACTTGCACTTTCATCTGCACCTTCCTCTTTGTCCCTGTGTAAGGTGGTATAACATGCGGGAAGGGGAACCTTACTTTCAGCAGGGTCAGATTCTGGCTGTGTAGAGTGGAAGGGGAATGTAGTGGTCTAGGTCAATGTACCAGCAGACTCATCTAGCAGTGGCTGGGCAATGGGCAGGATGAGGAGGAAACAGATATAGGGCCAAAGAATAAAGTAGGCTAAATGCAGTTCAAAATTGGTAACAGGACTAAACAGGCGGCATTGCTTTGTTCAGTGGAGTAGCAAACCCAGGAGCAGCAGACACTGTTTTAAGGGCCCAACCACACTAGTAGGCCAAATGCAGTTTAATATCTGATACTTTAGGCCAAAAGCCTAAAGACTGAAGCTCAGCTTTATTCAGTTGAGGGCAAACACCAGGGAGGGGCAGACACCGTTAGTAGGCCCTAACCACCAATTTTTAAAAACACAGCACTTAATGAGAGCCAGAAGGTTGAAGCTCAGCTTTATTCAGTTGAGGAAAAACACCAGGCAGGGGCAGACACCGTTAGTAGGCCGTAACCAAAGTTGAAGGCCAAATGCAGTTTAATTTCTGATACTATAGGCCGAAAGCCAGAAGGTGGAAGCTCCGATTTAGACAGTGGAGGACAATTTGAATTAGGGACTGCAGACAGACTTAGTAGGCTGTCCCCTGTGGACCATGCATCCACCACATTAACCCATTGCGCCGTAATGGACACGTAATCTTCCGTGGCCATGCCTACAGGTCCATGCGTCTGTTGTCAGGTGCACCTTTGTACTCACAGATTGCCAGAGTGCATGGACAATGCGGTCTTTTACATGCTGGTGGAGGGTTGGGATGGCTTTTCTCGCAAAAGAAGTGTCGACTGGTTAGCTTGTAGCGTGGTACAGCGTAGTCCATCATGGCCTTATTAATAGTAAATAAAATATATAACTAGGCTCTATGAACTTTTAAATAGGTTCCAGGGGTACACGGGCAGCAT
Organism: Ranitomeya variabilis; assembly: GCF_051348905.1. Classification (NCBI taxonomy): domain Eukaryota; kingdom Metazoa; phylum Chordata; class Amphibia; order Anura; family Dendrobatidae; genus Ranitomeya; species Ranitomeya variabilis. The sequence goes on along the minus strand of NC_135239.1, from coordinate 67,177,098 downwards.
TGGTGTGGTCAGTGGAGGAGTATTGCAAGTAGGGGCCGCAGACAGGCTAACAAAGGCCTAAAATAACAAACAATAGGCAGGCATGGCAGTTTTAAATCGGTTACATGGATACACAGGCAGGCACTCCAGGCAGCATTGTGGTCAGTGGAGGAGTATTGCAAGTAGGGGCCGCAGACAGGCTATCAAAGGCCTAAAATAACAAACAATAGGCAGGCATGGCAGTTTTAAATCGGTTACATGGATACACAGGCAGGCAGCATTGTGGTCAGTGGAGGAGTATTGCAAGAAGTGTCTGACACAGTTAGTACTCCCAAAAAATAAATAGATGTTAATGTCTCGCAAAACAACTATAAATAAAAAAGAAAGGTGGCATGCTTAGGTACAGGGGTGGGCTCATATGCAGAGTTTGACAAAGTAATTTGGCAGTAAATTAGTATTTACTGGTGTCAATATAGGACACTGACCCAGACTACTTTAACTAGCATCATAGATGTCAACAAATTGGTATTGTTTGTCAGTGCCAGGCATTGAATGATGTCAGCGCATAGACTAAACATTGGTGGAGCTGTGCGAGATAATTTTGCACGTGGTAGAGCACAGTTTGAGCTGGGGGGGGAACTCTCTTGTGGCCGGCGGTACCGCCCCAGGGCCCCTCATGTTACAACGGTGTGTCTGACGTTGGGTGCGCACCACCACCGCCAGAGACACTACATTGTACTATGAGGGACCCAGTGGCAGTGCCGTCGACCAAAAGCAAGCACACCCACCTCTTCTGACAAACAGCACTGTAACTAACGGGTGCTTGCGCCAAGTGTCGAGAGTGAGACAACGGCCCCGTGGGGGGAGTTTTCCCATTGGGGGATGTGTAAACATGTCGTATGCTGGTCAAACAGCTGCTGCAAATTAAGAGATTTGAACACTCAGTAAGACCAGTCCACAAGCAAGACCTTTTTATAGGAAAGCTAGGTGTCAGCCGGGAAAGATGGGGCAAAATAATTTGAAATCCAGGAGTGGTTCATTTTAATGAAGGTGAGATCATCCACATTTTGGGTAGCCAGACGAGTCCTTTTTTCAGTTAATATTGAACCAGCAGCACGGAATACTCTTTCTGATAGCACACTAGCTGCTGGGCAAGCAAGCTCCTGCAATGCATATTCTGCCAATTCAGGCCAGGTGTCTAATTTGGATGCCCAGTAATCAAATGGGAATGATGCTTGAGGGAGAACATCGATAAGGGAGGAAAAGTAGTTAGTAACCATACTGGACAAATGTTGTCTCCTGTCACTTTGAATAGATGCTGCAGTACCTGTCCTGTCTGCGGTCATTGCGAAATCACTCCACAACCTGGTCAGAAAACCCCTCTGACCAACGCCACTTCTGATCTGTGCACCTCTAACACCTCTGCCCTGTAGCCCCCTGCAGCTTGTGTGAGAACCATCACCGGCGCTGTGTGCTGGGAATGCCTGAATCAAACGGTCTACAAGAGTAGCTTGTTTGGTTGCTAATATTTGTTCGAGGTTCTCATGTGGCATAATATTTTGCAATTTGCCTTTATAGCGAGGGTCAAGGATGCAGGCCAACCAGTAATCGTCATCGCTCATCATTTTAATAATGCGTGTGTCCTTTTTGAGGATACGTAAGGCATAATCCGCCATGTGGGCCAAAGTTCCAGTTGTCAAATCTGCGGTTGTGCTGGGTTGAGGGGCAGTTACAGGCAAATCTACGTCACTTGTCTCCCTTAAAAAAACAGAACCCGGCCTTGCAACACCACTAATTTGTGTTGGCCCAGGAGAAGCTTCCTCATTAAAAAAGTACTCATCCTCATCATCCTCCTCGTCCTCCTCCTCCTCTTCGCCCGCTACCGCGTCCTCTACACGGCCCTGACCAGACAATGGCTGACTGTCATCAAGGCTTTCCTCTTCCTCTGGTGCAGACGCCTGCTCCTTTATGTGCGTCAAACTTTGCATCAGCAGACGCATTAGGGGGATGCTCATGCTTATTATGGCGTTGTCTGCACTAACCAGCCGTGTGCATTCCTCAAAACACTGAAGGACTTGACACAGGTCTTGTCAGGTGTGCAGTGGTCGAAGCTACAACTCCATGTCTGCCATCCAACTGCCTGCCCGTGTATCCTCCCACAAATACATAACAGCACGCCTCTGTTCGCACACTATCTGAAGCATGTGCAGTGTGGAGTTCCACCTTGTTGCAACGTCGATGATTAGGCGATGCTGAGGAAGGTTCAAAGAACGCTGATAGTTCTGCATACGGCTGGAGTGTACAGGCGAACGGCGGATATGCGAGCAAAGTCTGCGCACTTTGAGGAGCAGGTCGGGTAACCCCGGATAACTTTTCAGGAAGCACTGCACCACCAGGTTTAAGGTGTGAGCCAGGCAAGGAATGTGTTTCAGTTGGGAAAGGGCTATGGCTGCCATGAAATTCCTTCCGTTATCACTCACTACCTTGCCTGCCTCAAGACGTACAGTGCCCAGCCATGACTGAGTTTCTTTCTGCAAGAACTCGGACAGAACTTCCGCGGTGTGTCTGTTGTTGCCCAAACACTTCATTGCCCATACAGCCTGCTGACGCTTGCCACTAGCTGTCCCATAATGGCACACCTGGTGTGCAACAGTGGCAGCTGTGGATGGAGTGGATGTGCGACTGCGGTCTGGACGAGCTATCGCTTCTGCAGGAGAAGGAGGAGGAAGAGGAGGAGGGGGGGCGAACGCCTACAGCCAACTCTTTCCTTGACCGTGGGCTAGGCAGAACTGTCCCAATATTGCTGTCCCCTGTGGACCCTGCATCTACCACATTCACCCAGTGTGCCGTGATGGACACGTAACGTCCCTGGCCATGCCTACTGGTCCATGCATCTGTTGTCAGTTGCACCTTTGTAGTCACAGACTGCCTGAGTGCATGGACGATGCGGTCTTTAACATGCTGTTGGAGGGCTGGGATGGCTTTTCTAGAAAAGAAGTGCTGACTAGTGTTGAGCATTCCGATACTGCAAGTATCGGGTATCGGCCGATACTTGCTGTATCGGAATTCCGATACCGAGATCCGATATTTTTGTGATATCGGGTATCGGTATCGAAACAACATTAATGTAAAAATGTGTAAAAGAGAGAATTAAAATAAAAAATATTGCTATACTCACCTCTCCGACGCAGCCTGCACCTTACCGAGGGAAGCGGCAGCGTTCTTTGTTTAAAATTCGCGCTTTTCTTTCCTTTACGTGAGTCCCGGCTTGTGATTGGTTGCGTGCCGCCCATGTGACCGGGACGCAACCAATCACAGCAAGCCGTGACGTAATTTCAGGTCCTTCAGGATTTTAAAATTACGTTCCGGCGTTGTGATTGGTTGCGTCGCAGTCACATGGGCGACGCAACCAATCACAGCAAGCCGTGACGTAATTTCAGGTCCTTAAGGATTTTAAAATTATGTCCCGGCGTTGTGATTGGTTGCGTCGCAGTCACATGGGAGACGCAACCAATCACAAGCCGTGACGTCACGGGAGGCTGGACACGCGCGCATTTTAAAATGGGCGCGTGTCCAGCCTCCCGTGACGTCCCGGCTTGTGATTGGTTGCGCCGCGATCAACCAATCACAAGCCGGGAGGCTGGACACGCGCGCATTTTAAAATTTTAAAATGCGCGCGTGTCCAGCCTCCCGGCTTGTGATTGGTTGCGCCGCGGTCAACCAATCACAAGCCGGGACGTCACGGGAGGCTGGACACGCGCCCATTTTAAAAAGCGCGCGTGTCCAGCCTCCCGTGACGTCACGGCTTGTGATTGGTTAATGGCGGCCATGTTGCCGGGACGCGGACCAATCACAGCAAGCCGTGACGTAATTTCGTCACGGCTTGCTGTGATTGGTCCGCGTCCCGGCAACATGGCCGCCCTGACCAATCACAAGCCGGGACTTCACGTAACCAAGTAAAAGCGCGAATTTTAAACAAACAACGCTACCGGTTCCCTCGCTGAGGTCCAGGCTGCGTCGGACAGGTGAGTATAGCGATATTTTTTATTTTAATTCTTTCTTTTACACATTTATATGGATCCCAGGGCCTGAAGGAGAGTTTCCTCTCCTTCAGACCCTGGGAACCATCAGGAATACCGTCCGATACTTGAGTCCCATTGACTTGTATTGGTATCGGGTATCGGTATCGGATTGGATCCGATACTTTGCCGGTATCGGCCGATACTTTCCGATACCGATACTTTCAAGTATCGGACGGTATCGCTCAACACTAGTGCTGACTGGGTAGTTCGTTCGCGGTACAGCGTAGTCCATCAGCGCTTTGAAAGCTTCGCTTTCAACTAACCGGTAGGGCATCATCTCTAATGAGATTAGTCTAGCAATGTGGGCGTTCAAACCCTGTGTACGCGGATGCGAGGATGAGTACTTCCTTTTCCTAACAAGAGTCTCATGTAGGGTGAGCTGGACTGGAGAGCTGGAGATCGTGGAACTAGCGGTGGTGCCGGTGGACATGGGTGAGTGAGAGAGGGTTGGAGATGGTATTCTTGTCGGTGCCCTACATGCAGTGTTTCCTACTACTAACCTGGTGATTCCCTGACTGCTTTGGCCTGGCGACGAAAGCTGCACAGATACTGCAGGTGGCGCGGGAAATGGTGGGCTTACAGGGAGGGAAGGGATGTAGCGTTGCTGACTAGCTTCATTGGCCGAGGGTGCTGCAACCTTTAGGGACGTTTGGTAGTTAGTCCAGGCTTGCAAATGCATGGTGGATAAATGTCTATGCATGCAACTTGTATTTAGACTTTTAAGATTCTGACCTCTGCTTAAGGTAGTTGAACATTTTTGACAGATGACTTTGCGCTGATCATTTGGATGTTGTTTAAAAAAATGCCAGACTGCACTCTTTCTACTATCGGATACCTTTTCAGGCATTGCAGACTGAGCTTCTTTAACCGGATGGCCACGCTGTCCTCCAACTGGTTTTGTTTTTGCCACGCGTTTTTGGCCAGATACGGGCCCGGTAGATGGAACCTGTTGTGATGTTGATGCCTGCTGCGGCTCCTCCTCCTCCGCTTCAGAACTACTGCCGCCTGCACCCTGTTCCCCCAATGGCTGCCAATCGGGGTCCACAACTGGGTCATCTATGACCTCCTCTTCTATGTCGTGTGCAATTTCGTCTGTGTCACCGTGTAAGCCGGTGGTATAGCCTTCGTGACGGGGCACCATAGTCTCCACTGGGTTTGATTCTGCCTCAGTACACTGCGAGGGCAATGTTCTGGTCCGAGTCAAAGGAACAGCATAGTAATCTGGCTGTGGCTGTGCATCTGTGCACTCCATGTCCGATTCAACTTCTAATGGGCATGGCCTGTTAACTGTTTCACTGTCTAACCCAGGAACGGTATATGTAAAGAGCTCCATGGAGTAACCTGTTGTGTCGACTGACGCATCCTTAACTGTTGTTTTTAGTGAAAGACACAAGGAAGCGACTTGTTCCTGACCGGGAGCATCCACTGACGATGCACTGCTCTGACATTTGGCACTTTCCGAGGAGGAGGCGAAAGAGTTAGAGGCAGAGTCGGCAATGAAAGCCAATACTTGTTCCTCCTGCTCCGGCTTCAAAAGTGGTTTTCCTACACCCAGAAAAGAGAGCGTTCGAGGCCTTGTGTAGCCAGACAACGAACCTGGCTCAACAACTCGAGACTTAGGTGCTGTACTGCTTTTACCACGACCACCTGATGCTCCACCACCACTACCATCATTACCAGCTGACCATGACCGCCCACGGCCACGACCTCTTCCACTAGACTTCCTCATTGTTTGCAAAACGTAACCAAAGTAACGCTATTTGTTACTGTAAAACAACTTATCAGGTGAACTCAAACTTCTGTAGGATTTATATATACCTTTTATAGGTGCCTGACACTGAAAGGAAAATCAGGCCCAATATTACACACTAGGTTTTCTGTGCCCCAATAATTTGAGACAGATGGCACACACAGGACCAGCACTCAAGCAGAAATGCCAATCTTAATCTCCCACTATTTTTTTTTTTCTGGGAGAATTTACCCTAAAAAAAAAAAATAAAAAAAAAAAGAGGCCCAGTATTACACAGTGGTTTTCGGTGGCACACAATGAGAGACAGATGCCACACACAGCAATGGCACGGAGGCAGACTTGCCAATATTTTTCTCCCACTAATTTTTTTTTTGGAAAAGGGAGAATTTAGCAAAAAAAAAAAATGGCCAAGTATTACACAGTGTTTTCGGTGGCACACAATGAGAGACAGATACCACACACAGCAATGGCACGGAGGCAGACTTGCCAATATTTATCTCCCACTAATTTTTTTTTTTGGAAAAGGGAGAATGTACCCCCCCCCAAAAAAAAAAAAAATGGCCAAGTATTACACAGTGTTTTCGGTGCCACACAATGAGAGACAGATACCACACACAGCACTGGCACAGAGGCAGACTTGCCAATATTTATCTCCCTGCAGTTATCTCAGAAAAGTATGGCAGGCAGCTATAAAAAGGACTGCTGCACACAAAAGTGTGGATAAACACACAAGATAGCTGTGCAGAAAGGAAGGAAAAACAGGATTTGTGCTTTGAAAAAAGCAGTTGGTTTGCACAGCGGCGTACACACAGGCACAGCAACGCAGCTATCAGGGTCAGGGAGCCTTCTAGTGCAGCCCAATGAGCTACAGCGCTGAGGAAAAAAAAATGTAGCTTCCACTGTCCCTGCAATCAAAAGGTGGTGTTGGACAGTGGAAATCGCTACAGCACAAGCGGTTTGTAGCTTTATGTACCCTGCCTATCACTATCCCTGCTTCCGAAGAAGCGGCAGCAACCTCTCCCTACTCTCAGATCAGCAGCAATAAGATGGCGGTCGGCGGGAACGCCCCTTTATATCCCCTGTGACGCCGCAGAAAGCAAGCCAATCACTGCAATGCCCTTCTCTAAGATGGTGGGGACTGAGATCTGTCATCACGCTGCCCACACTCTGCGTCCACCTTCATTGGCTGAGAAATGGCGCTTTTAGCGCGTACCGCATGGCAGACCCCACACAGGGATCGGCTCGGTTTCATGAGACGCCGACTTTGCCAAAAGTCGGCGACTTATGAAAATGAACGATCCGTTTCGCTCAACCCTAACCGCCACTACTGTTAGGAGGGCACCAGATGCTCAAGCAAGGTAGATGAGAGATGCCGGGGCTGAGTCTGCAGGCGCTTGTATAGTGAGGACTCTGGTGACGCTTGCGCTGTGTATATAGGAGGAACAAGACTTCATGACCCCAACATAGAGCTTGTGTACTTGTATAAAGATGTGGATGGCTGATAAGAAAGACATAGTGGAAAGTTATAGTAGAGAAAACCTACAGATATAAATGATAACACATCTTATACAGTACAAAAAAATACAGTTGCATGGTTATGTGAAGATGCATGGTAGGAGTCCAAACAAAACAAATAAATAAATAAATTGAAATAAATAAAATGAAATGAATGAACGGAGGATGAAAATCAATGAAATGAATCAAAATGAAAAAATGAGTGAAATAAATGAATGAAAACAAGAAAAAATGAGAAAAATAAAAAATGAAAAAATTAGGGAAAAATAAAAATAAAAAATTAATAAAAACTGGGGTACTGTTTTAAACAAAAAAGGCTCTGGGGTGTATGTCTTACCTTTTCTTTTCCGTTATTTTTGTTCCTTATCATTTATTGATGGTACGATACTACATGGCCTTCATTTTCTCAGCACACGGTCCTGACATGTTTTCTGAATTGTATATATGTAAATATGTATTATTGTCTTTGTCTACACTATGTATATAGTTATTTACTATGTTTTATTTTATTTGTTTCAGCGATTTAGTGATCAAGGCGACGGGTTGGCCGAAACGTTTTGTACTTATCGCTTCACCTGAACATTTTTTCAATAAAATTATTCACATGAATCAAGTATCTTCATCGTACGAGTGCAGTGATTATATACTCTACACCCGCAGATATTAACAAGTTAAATGCCACTGTCAAACGCAGACAGCGGCATTTAAATGGTGCTTCCGGCAATCGCGCTGGAAATACGCACACTGGTTACTCGCGTCACGTGATCACGGGTTACCGATGTGTCAGCATGGCAACCCGAGGTCTCCTGGAGACCTCTATGGTTGTCAGTGCCAGATTGCTGTGAGCGCCACCCAGTGTTCGGCGCTCATAGCAAGTCAGCAATTCTACTACATAGAGGTGATCTGAACTATTGAAGCATGGCAAAAGTAAAAAAATAAAATAAATTAGTTTATAAAAATATATATATATATATATATATATATATATATATATATATATATATATATATATATATATATATATATATATATATATATATATATATATATATATATATATATATATATATATATTAGTAAAAATATAAAAGTTCAAATTACTACCCCCCTTTTGCTCCACTCAAAATAAAACAAAAATAAAAACAAACCTACACACATTTGGTATTGCTGCATTCCGAATTGCCCGATCTATCAATTAAAAAAGAAAAAATAGAATATCCTGATTGCTAAACGGCATAGCAAGAAAAAAAGTAAAAACCCCAGAATTAGATTTTTTTTTTTTTTTTGGTCACCATGATCAAAAGAACGTATCTGCATCAAAATGGTATCATTAAAGACAACAGCTCGGCACGCAAATATAAGCCCTTACCCAATCCGAGATCACGAAAAATAGAGACACTACAGGTATATAAAAATGGCGCAATTTTTCTTTTTTTCGCAAAAGTTTTCAATTTTTTTTTTTCACCACTTAGAACATAGACATGTTTGGTGTCTATGAACTCGTAATGGCCTGGAGAATCACGATGGAAGGTCAGTCTTAGCATTTAGTGAACCTAACAAAAAAGTCAAACAAAATAAGTGTGGGATTGCACTTGACAATTTCACTGCCCTTGGAATTTTTTTTCCCCGTTTTCTAGTACATGACATGGCTAAAGCAATGGTGTAACTCAAAAGTACAACTCGTCCCACAAAAAATAAGCCCTCACATGGCCATATTGACAGAAAAATAAAAAAAGTTATGGCTCTGGAAAGGAGGGAAGCGAAAAAAGAAAACACAAAACCGAAAAAAGCTCCGGGGTTAATTAAATGTGCGCTCCGCCGTCACTCTGGGTGACCAGAAAATTGCCCACACGGAAAATTGCCCACACGGAAAATTACCAATTACCAATTGCAGCATCACAAAGTTTCAGATCTATGATATTTCAGGTGCAAGGTGTTCACATGATATGTGAAAAAGTGCCCACAGACATGAATACCCACAGGAAAACAGTAGAGAGTTATAGGTGAGATGCTCTGCAGAACAGAGAATAGCATAGAGCTATAGGCTAAATGCTCTGCAGGACAGGGGGATAGTATGCAGGTATATGTGAATTGCTCTGCAGGACAGCAGAATAATATAGAATTATAGGTGAGATGCTCTGCAGGGCAGGAGAATAATACAGAATTATAGGTGAGATGCTCTTCAGGACAGGAGAATATAGAATTATAGGTGAGATGCTCTGCAGGGCAGGAGAACAATATAGAATTATAGGTGAGATGCTCTGCAGGGCAGGAGAATAATATAGAATTATAGGGGAGATGCTCCGCAGGACAGGAGAATAATATAGAATTATAGGTGAGATGCTCTGCAGGGCAGGAGAACAATATAGAATTATAGGTGAGATGCTCTGCAGGACAGGAGAATAATATAGAATTATAGGTGAGATGCTCTGCAGGACAGGAGAATAATATAGAATTATAGGTGAGATGCTCTGCAGGACAGGAGAATAATATAGAATTATAGGTGAGATGCTCTGCAGGGTAGGAGAACAATATAGAATTATAGGTGAGATGCTCTGCAGGGCAGGAGAATAACATAAAATTATAGGTGAGATGCTCTGCAGGACAGAATAGCATAGAGCTATAGGCTAAATGCTCTGCAGGGCAGGGGGATAGTATGCAGGTATATGTGAGATGCTCTGCAGGACAGGAGAATATAGAATTATAGGTGAGACGCTCTGCAGGGCAGGAGAATAGTATAGAATTATAGGTGAGATGCTCTGCAGGACAGGAGAATAATATAGAATTATAGGTGAGATGCTTTGCAGAATCCTGAATCATGAAGTATCAGTTGACTATACTTTTCCGGAATGCAAAAATGTATAGTTTTTGGGTTAGGCAAATTACCATCTGTTCTATGATAGACCAGGCTTCTAGCAAGAGATGATTGTCTTGGCATATGGGCCAATACATCATTACTCAACACAGATAACACCTTTCCCATCACGTTGCGAGGAGTAGCACTTACTGCTCTCATGTCTTCTCTCATTTTGCTTCTGGCAACGTTTGCTTCTGCTTTTTGAGGGCAGGAGTCATGACAATGTTCTGTTGGTTCTTGAACTACGTTGCCATCTTTTGTTTTGAGAATTGAACGGCTCTTTGAAGAGCGGTACAGTCGGCATCTCCAAGTCACCACTGCGTTGATATTACAAAATGCAAGATATTCAAACCCCAAGTAAATCATAACTTTGTTGTTTCTCCGGCTTTTTGAAAACTCTATTGTTAGCAATACAAGAAGAAATAGAATACTTTAGATGAACTCAAAATACACTTTTATTGAAAATAAATTAACAAATATGGGGATAGATAAGACTATTGGTTCATCAATACAAAAAAACACAGATGTGTAACGACTGTGGTCGCAGGCATCAAGTCCACAACCAGTCAAGGGGGTACAGGTGCCTGCTTCTGCTGGATCTGCGTCTTCACTGAAGATGCAGATCCAGATGACATGCATCATGTTGCAGAGACTCTTGGGGTCCCTGCACTGCGATACATGCTGCCGGTGCGTTGGCTGTGAGCTGACATCAGAGGTGCAGCCACAGGGAGCGGTGCATGAAATGGCGCACACTCCGATGTCAGCTGCCGGGCTGTGCGGTGACTACAAAAGACACTGGGCGACGTGGGAGCAGAGGAAAGGTGAGTAGAATGTTATTGTTTTTAATTATGCATTAGGGTCAGAACGGGGACACATACACTAGGATTGGGGACCATGTAAACCAGGATAGGGACACATACCAGAAAGGGGGCATAAATACCAGGATGGAGATCATGTGGACCATACATACTAGGATGGGGACCATATATACCAGCATTAGGACATATATACCAGGATGCAGACATATTCACCAGGATGATGGGCATATATACCAGTATGGGGGACATTACTACATAATGAAGGGGGAGGGGGCAATTCATACGTCTCTATAGAATTTAGAACACTACAGGGGCCCATACATCTGACCAACGTGTGTGTGGGGGGGGAAGGTCCAAATTTTGCACTAGGGCCCATCGGACTCCACTGCAAAAGCATATCATACATTCTCAGTAAGAACACAAAGTGGTACAAGTGACAGAATCTCACCTTTCCGCTGTGCCTTCTGGGCTTCCAGGACCAAATATCTCTGCCAGCAGCAGTGATTCTTTGTGAGCACTGATAGCAGTGATGGCTCCTCTGGATCACACTGCTGCTGGTTCTGCATGTGCTGCTGTTCTGGGCTGGTGGGAGGAGTAAGGCAGAATCAGTGAGAGAAGAGCAGACTAGATCTATCTATTGCTGATGATGACAGACTGCTGCAAACCACAGATCATCATTTTTGCAGTTTTGCACTAGGTCAACCGTAAATCACAAGTTGATCACATATTACGTGAACATCCTCACCTTGCACCTGAAATATCATAGATCTGAAACTTTGTGATGCTGTAATTGGCAATTTTCCGTGTGGGGAATTTTCCGTGTGGGGAATTTTCCGTGTGGGCAATTTTCCTGTGGGCTTATTCAGGGAACCATCACTCTGTACCTGGCTCCTCCTAACTCTTCTTTTCTAGTTCTGCACTGCTCCTGGCTGGATTTGCATAAGGATGCCACGCCTCCTGGCTGAGTAGCTTTCCAGCCAGAGAGAGCAGTGCATGCTGGGCCTGGCCGGATATAGTTGCACGTGTCAGGGCAACTACCGGCTGTTGGAGGTGGAGCGTGAGCATCTGAGGCTGTGTGGAGACGCAAGATGGTGAGTTGAGCCCGGCGGTGATTTTGTTTTTATTCATTTTTTTCTATGTGTCCTTTGCCGCTATGTTGGCACTTCTTAGAGAAGTACTGGCACACAATTTGGAGAGGGGTACATCTTTTTTTTTTTTTTTTTTTTTTTTTTTGGGGGGGGGGGGAGGGCCCCATTCAGACTTTTGCTATGGAGCCCTATTATTTCTATGTATGCCCCTGCTTCTCCACCCTGCTTGATTGAATAATCTCTTCTAATTTGTTTAAGCATGAAAAGATTAGAGTAGCTCATTTCTGTTTATCCATAAGAAGTATAGAGCCTACAAGTATGATACACAGCCAGAAGTACAAAAAACAATATATTAATTTATTAGATACATGATTAAAATATACAATTACAAAGTAATGTGAAAAATCGGAACAAGGGTAAAATGAACCTCAGAGTGCACTAGCAGGGGTTACTAAATGTCAAGGTCACCAAATGTCAGAATGACTATAATAAAGCACAATGTGTGCGCAATATAAATACATGATACATAATATATGGCTCAAATTGCAACTAAATTACACAAGTATTAAAGTGCTTATTAATGGGCCCAAATGGCCAAAAGTAAATATTCACAATTGTATGTACCAAAATAAAAATTATTCGATATAATGGCAGAGGGTGACCAAGAAAAGAGAATAAATACAGACAGATGGGAAGTAATTGTGTGGAAGTGTAGTAACCCATTGCTATTGCATCTGCCCAATGCACGTTTCGCCGATGGCTTCAACGGGGAACTTCATTGAACTTTTGGGTTTCCATTGGCTGTAAGCCGTAAACATCAACATCAACAGAAATCAACACTTGAAATAGATCACTCTGTTTGTAATGACTCTCTATAATGAGTTTCACTTTTTGTATTGAACTGAAATAAATTAACTTTTTGATGATATTCTAACTTGGTGAGAAGCACTTGTGTGTGTATATAGCCGCTGTTTATGTCTGCTTCTCCATTTCTTTTATAACAAAAAACGATCTGGCGGATACGTTCATTATTGTAACAATCCCTTCTACACAAAGTGCCCATGGCACTTCAACGGGGAAAAGGGAGGGGCAAACTCCCACATGTATATAATCCTATAAATCTATCAAGAGCATGATGCCCCATGAAAGCACATAACGTCATAAATTTTATATAAAGTGTCTAAACTTTATTAAATGTGATACAAAAGAGTACAAAAATCCGTATAAAAATAGCATAAACGATGAGGATCAATAGATGAATAATAGACAACTACAGTGTAAAAACACACATTTAACACAAGTGAAGGTGCAACCCAGAAATAGCACTAGTATATACACTCAAATATATGGGGCAAACCAATGTGCACCTACTATATTTAGATCGGAGGGGGTTATTGGATTTGAAAACTGATCATAGCCAAATAGTAAAAAAGTAACGGCAATAGTGCCATATCACAGCAAGACCCACCCCTATTGCACAAAGCCCATCTAGTAAAAGAAACAGTTTAGAGAAAGTGTCGTGGGTTAAGCTTACCCATGTGTGGTTTTCTTTGCTGGAGGTGTCAGTAAAATAGCCCCAAATCAACACTTGAAATGGATCACTCTGTAATGACTCTATATAATGAGTTTCACGTTTTGTATTGAAGAACTGAAATTAACTTTTTGATGATATTCTAATTTGGTGAGAAGCACTTGTGTGTATATAGCCCCTGTTTATGTCTGCTTCTCCATTTCTTTGCAGGTATTTCTCAGTACGAGGAGAGGTGCATGGGTGCTAAGCCGTGTGTTTGATGATGGATACCCATGGGATCACTGTTATGATACACGGTTTGAGACTTTCAAAAGAAACAATCTCCCCATGTCGCTTGTGGCACATTTGACCGAGGCAAAGATGAACACATGGTTTAGTCATGCTAACTATGGGCTCCAACCTATTGATCGGTACAATTTTATTTTTTCAACTAATTATGCATTTGGGCATGTGAAGCGCCCCCTAGGGCTGTGGGGTACTTGGGCCGGGCCGGATGGGTCTTCAAGGGGATTGTCACGGTAGCAGTGACCCAGTTTGTGGTCCTGGGCGTCCAATAAAAATGATTTTGAAAGGGGAATAAAGTTTAAGTTTATGTGCAGCTTCTGACACCAATCCTAAAGCTGTTCTGCAGAGCCTTGTCCTCTGCCTGGTCGAACGGGACCAAGGGTTCTACTGCCTGTATTGCATTGTTACTGAGAGTGAACAGCTTAGCAAGGGTGTTGTATCGGGGTAAATGGACCTTACCTAATGGACTTTACCTCCCTCTGGGCAGCACCAGTTAACTGACCAGTAAGGATGCAGACTTTTTGACTCTCAGACAGGGGGTACACTTCAAACAAACTACATAGTCTCTCCTTGAAATCGCTCAGGGTATGCGACTCCCCTGAGTACTGTGGTAACCAGCCTGCTCCCGGTATGTACAGCATTGATAGTGGCATTATGGGGGCTGCGGCCACCACGGGATCTCCACTCGGGTTTGACATTGTCCTCCCCCCCCCCCTAGTTAACCTCAGCCAGGCTCTGAGTATTATCATAGTAAGCGGCTGTTCCACAGGCGGGATGGATTCAGCATCTGAGGGTGTCCAAGTCGGGGCCTCCTGCTTCCCGCTGGCTAACATCCGAGAGCGTGGCACGGCTTCTCTTCGTGCCCTCTCTTAGGCTCCACCCATGACAACACAACCCTTCTGCTTCTCGCACGCCACACAGAGTGATATTGGCAGTTAACACACAGTTGAATAAAATTTATGGCACACAAGACCCGGTTGTACAAGGCTACAATATCTTGTTCCAAAATGAAGTGCCCTCAAGAGCCGTGGGTACTCGGGCCAGACGGGTCTTCAAGGGGATTGTCACGGCAGCAGTGACCTGGTCCAAGGCCCTGGGCATCCAATAAGTGACTTGAAAGGGGAAAAAAGTTTATGGGAGATAAGTTTGTGACGCCACCTGTGGTGTTCGGCAATGAGTGGCTGATGCTGCTTAAGTGGACCGCTGTCGCCGATGGTGACGCAGCTGGGATGGTTCTAATCCCCACATGAGGAGTGGGGCCCCAAGGCTACCGGTATAGTTGGTAAGGGATTGTAGACATTGGGGTGCAGGACAGAGGGTGCGGGAAATGACTGAAGGACAGCAGTTTCCATTACCTTTACTTGTTAGTTGCAGGTGCAGTCCGGGGCACGGGTAACAGGTGATGATGGAGTCCGGGCAGATTGGAAGCAACTTGGGATCTACCTAACCAGGACGCCTTCCTTCTGCGCTGTTCTGTTAGGCCTTTGCTGCTTTAGGGTATGTGCACACGTAGAATGGTCCACTGCGGATTTTTCCGCAGCGGATTTGATAAATCCGCAGGGCAAAAACACTGCTTTTTTCCTGCGGATTTATCGCGGATTTACCGCAGTTTTTGTGCGGATTCCACTGCGGTTTTACACCTGCGGTTTTCAATTATGGAGCAGATGTAAAACCGCTGCGGATTCCGCACAAAGAATTGACATGCTGCAGAATGTAAACCGCTGCGTTTTTTTCCGCTGCATGTGCACTGCGGATTGCGTTTCCCATAGGTTTACATTGTACTGTAAACGCATGGGAAACTGCTGCGGACCCCCAGCTGCGGATCTGCAGCAAAATCTGCAGCGTGTGAACATAGCCTAATAAAGCTCTGTTCAAGTTCCTCTCCTGCATGTTGCTTCTAACCTGTACGGCAGACAGCATGAGCCTATCGCGAGCACTACCTTTTCACTGGCAGCCCTGGGCTCTTGATCTGCTGTGGTGCCTCTGGGTGTTCGATGTGGCCAGGGAGCTTGCAGTTCCCCGCCCTCCAGATTCGGCTGTCGGGACATACAGCACCCACATAGTCAAGGACTCCGGTGTCCTATTTTGTAAGCGCTCCGTTCTGGGGTGAGCTTGGTTACAGCTCCACTCCCCAGGTTCTCCTCGACTTCTCCCCTCCCCTCTGACTCAGACTACCGACTCACTAACTCTGCCTTCAGGCCAGAACTTATAGGGAAGCTCCCCTGAAACCAGGTGTTGGATGCTGGTGTTACCTGGTAAGGGGACCCCTCCGTGCTTCCAGGCATGACATCACCCCCTGTGAAGGAGGCAATGCCACTGTGGCAACCGGACTCCTGGGCTGACACATATGCAGTGATTCTCATCCTATCCTAAAATTTGCTCTTTCTGCACCCTTCGACAATTAGGTAAAGATTTGGCAAACTGCCCAAAATTACCAATAATTTGTGTGCGTGTATATAACAATAAATAAATAAATATATATTTATTTTTTTTCTAAAAATAAAACACTGCAGCACTCTGTAAGGGCCAATATATATGCAGACAATGAATACATGAGATGCAAACTGCATTATTGCTAAATAAATTGTGCTAAATAAGGTCAAGGTTCTTTTTAAGGTTCTTGGCTCATGCTGTTAGTGACTAAAGCAATCCGCTCATAACAATGTCATTTCTCATGTGCTGACTTCAGGTACAGTGGAAGCTACATGTAAATGTAATCATTTGTGGATTATTTTACAGTGTTTGCAAGTCTAAACTTTTTGTAGTATTGCAAGTAGTGTTGAGCGATACCGTCCGATACTTGAAAGTATCGGTATCGGCCGGTACCGGCAAAGTATCGGATCCAATCCGATACCGATACCAATACAAGTCAATGGGACTCAAGTATCGGACGGTATTCCTGATGGTTCCCAGGGTCTGAAGGAGAGGAAACTCTCCTTCAGGCCCTGGGATCCATATTAATGTGTAAAAAGAATTAAAATAAAAAATATTGCTATACTCACCTCTCCGACGCAGCCTGGAGCTTACCGAGGGAACCGGCAGCATTGTTTGCTTAAAATTCGCGCGTTTCCTTCCTTACGTGAAGTCCCGGCTTGTGATTGGTCGCGTGCCGCCCATGTGGCCGCGACGCGACCAATCACAGCAAGCCGTGACGTAATTTCAGGTCCTTCAGGATTTTAAAATTACGTTCCGGCTTTGTGATTGGTCGCGTCGCGGTCACATGGGCGACGCGACCAATCACAAGCCGTGACGTCACGGGAGGCAGGACAAGCGCGCATTTTAAAATGCGCGCGTGTCCAGCCTCCCGTGACGTCACGGCTTGTGATTGGTCGCGTCGCGGTCACATGGGCGACGCAACCAATCACAAGCCAGAACGTAATTTTAAAATCCTGAAGGACCTAAAATTACGTCACGGCTTGCTGTGATTGGTCGTGTCGCGGCCACATGGGCGGCACGCGACCAATCACAAGCCGGGACTTCACGTAAGGAAGGAAAAGCGCGAATTTTAAGCAAACAACGCTGCCGGTTCCCTCGCTGAGGTCCAGGCTGCGTCGGAGAGGTGAGTATAGCAATATTTTTTTATTTTAATTCTCTCTTTTACACATTTTTACATTAATGTTGTTTCGATACCGATACCCGATACCACAAAAGTATCGGATCTCGGTATCGGAATTCCGATACCCGCAAGTATCGGCCGATACCCGATACTTGCGGTATCGGAATGCTCAACACTAATTGCAAGGCTACAATACTATATCACAATTAGAGCTGAGCAAATTTGTTCGGGTCCCTGCTCCTTCAGCAAGCTATATCGCTTACTGAATAAGCTGCTTCGGGAACCCGTCTTCCTGGATAGCTCCGGCTGGTCAGCTGTTCGGCTCCGCAGCAGCATGTGTCGTGGCTGTGTCACTGTCACAACACCTGCATGGAGAGCCCAACAAACAGGCTCATGTCACACAGCTGCGACACATGCAGCTGCAGAGCCTAACAGCTGATCAGCCGGAGCGATCCAGGAAGTTGGGTCCCTCTGCAGCTTATTCGGTAAGCGCTATATCTTGCTGAAGAAGCAGGGACCTGAACAAATTCGCTCACTTCTAATCACAATGGCTTCCTATTTTCAGAGGTAGGATTACAATTTAGTAACCCACAAATAGTACGACTATGCTTTATACACTAAATAGTACTGCATATATCAATAGTCAGTTATTTGCTTAGGTCAACAGAGCTGTCAGTATGATGTTACATTCCTACCTAATTTTGTGCCTTAACATTCCTCTCCCAAATCCCACCATGCTGCTGTGCCATGCAGAGCATCCATAATAGAAATGGATCGTATAGCATGTAAATAACAGGTAAAAAAAAAACAACAAATGGGCAAAAAAAAAATGTACTGCAGATTTACTATTTCGTGTATATAAATATGCATTGTTGTTCTCTGGGGTCCAAAACATCAAAGAGCATTTACGTGGGTAGAAAAAAAAATTACCCCCTGTCTTCTCCTGTCCTTCCCAAAATAATCCAAAGTTCACAGTTCTGCCAGCATTTAAGTTCAAGGACCCTCAATAATGTCCTCTTGTAGATGTTTGTTTGGTTATTTTCGGTAGACAACCAAACCAATTTTGTCTTTCTTTGACTCTCTCCAATTTGCAGGACCCAATTTAAAGAGCCTTTGATTAACGATGAGCTGCCAAGCCGGATAACGTGCGGTTTTGTAGTGGTAAAACCATCTGTGTTGGACTTCACTGAAAATGCTGCGAAATTTGAAGATGGATCTATTGAGGACAACATTGATGTTGTCATATTTGCAACAGGATATTCCTTTTCTTTCCCATTCTTGGATGAATCTGTCATTAAAATGGAGAAAAACACAATCCACCTATACAAAAATGTTGTTCCACCTACCCTTGAAAAGCCAACACTGGGCATTTTAGGCCTTATTCAACCACTTGGAGCCATCATGCCAACATCAGAGCTACAAGGACGCTGGCTAACCAGAGTTTTCAAAGGTAAAGTGAAGGAATTGTAGAACCTACTTGCAGTAGCTAATGTGTGTTTTTTTTTGTTTTTTTTTCTTTTTATTCTAAGGAACAATAGGCCAATCATGTCAAGGTGTTTGTGCCAGAATTAAATACCTCGAAATGTGGCAAAAAATTTGATGTGACCTGAAATTGAGCAAAAATTTAGCGAGTTTTAAACGTCAGTCCCTGCCAGCTTTGTCAAAGTGGGCAGAGATGGAATGGGGTGGGTTCTGGCTAGCTTCTCAAATTTTATACCAGATTTGTGTAATCCAATTGTGGTTGGAGTAACCTTTCTAGTGGTGGCACATGGCTCTTAGATGTGCCCAGTTCATTAAATTACTTGCTACCTGCATGTGGAATCGATTTTTAAAAGCTATCATTTCCAAAGCAATTCTGCCACCGTTTTATAGAGGGAGAGGAAAAAATAAATTCTCTGATCTCAATAATGGCAAAATAGTAGCTCAATCAAAATATATATTGCAAAAACATACCTGTCATATAGTATAAATTACAGCTAAGAGATTATCATATTAGTACACTCCAATAAATAACCTAAATTTAAATGTGACATTAAGGGGCCAGTGAGGTGTGTAGTGACTAGTGAATAAATCGCTAGTGCCATATACTGTAGAACAACGAAAAATTAAAGTGGATGTCTGATTTCTACAATTTTTTTTTTTTCTAACGAACTGGGAATGTTATATTAATATCGGGCATAATGACCTAATCTAACCTTATGGATCCTTCATTCAATGCCTTGGTAGTCAGGTGATAGAAAAAGGATGTCATCACTTCCATAGTCTGTCCCAAAGCAGGAAGCAGTCAGTGGGTTAAAGCATGTAACACTTCATATAAGATGTCCTACGATTTTAGAGAAAAATAAATAGTATGTGTTTTTTTTAAAGTTCCACAATGCTTGTTAGGAGTTTTGTCAGTCAGTATCCCTTGGATCCATGCTGTGACAAATTTTGTTTGAGGGTAGATGACAACCTAATACAATGAAAGCCATATGGCACCTATAATGGGGTTCCTAAACGCAATGTCTGCCAAAAGACCCCTAAATGGCAGAGGTGCTGCCTAAAGGTGTATTTACACTGAAATGTAATTTGCTCTGTTTTTGGAGTGGAAACTGTGTGAACACATCTTTAGGGCTCTTGCAGATATTCGGGAAACTCTTGGCATGGACTGAAATGTACTGACTGTCCGTGGGTATCTTGACCTAAGCGTGACCATCTCCTAAGCATGTATGAGGCTTTCTAGCTTTGGTCTGGAGACCCCTGAACAAGTCAGTACATTGAGGGTGATATTGGATCACTTTTCAGATGTGTGCATGATCCCTAAAGCTTTGGGCCTGTTTCAAGAAGTTGGAAATTTTCAAGTTTATTTCTATTGTTTTTCTATATTGCCAATATATTAATAATAAATAAATATATTCCTTCACACCAAGGATCCCCAACTTTTGCTCGGGAGCCACATGTTGCTTGTGAGTCATTGATGTGGAGTTGCCGGTTGGCTGTCAGCTTGGTGCATTAGCACGGTCTAGCGAACCACTACAAATAGCAGATGTCCGTATAGTGATTTTTGGCAGCAGCCCTGCACAGAAGTGAAGATTTGGATGCTCTCATATACTTGCTTTGAGGGTGGAGAACGAAGTTAAATGCAAAATTGGAGATGGGATGATGGAGTAGGTGATAGACTTGATGCGGGAATACCGGACGGTGGGAACCATTGTAATCGAGTATACTACCTCTGTGTTTCTGTGGGGAAGGTTTGGCTGTCATTGTGCCAATTGACGTAGGCTGTTGGTGTCACTGCTGTGGTGAGGGTGCGAGCTGAATGTTAGGCTGGCTTCACATTTGTGGATGGAGGTGCTGAGGAGGGCTGCGTACATCCTCCATGAAGCTCCGCACCTCCTCCGGTCAGCTCCGCCTACATCTGTATGCGGCGTGCATACCCTATCTTTACCATTAGGTACGCAGGCCATGCAGATGTATGCGGATGCCTCTGCATGCGTTGATTTGATGGTGCGGTGACCACACCAAATTGCAACTCGTTGAGTTCGGCGCAGGTTGCCGCACCGTCAAAACGATGCATGCAGAGGCATCCACATACATCGACATGGCCTAATGGTAAAGATACGCACGCCGCATGCCAACATAGGCGGGGCTGACCAGAGGAGGTGCAGCAGTGGGCGAAGCTTCACAGAGGCTGTAGGCAGCCCTCCGCAGCACCTCCATCCGCAAATTTGAAACCAGCCTGACTGCTTGGGGGGGGGGGGGGGGGCTGGAGAGGCCTGGGTGTAGCTTGAGACCCCCTCTGATCAGAATGTGGGTGTCAAGGTAAGGAAGTTTGGGAACCACTGTTCTACACTTAAAAGACATGGTCATCACTTTTCCTAATTGGACTC
Organism: Ranitomeya variabilis; assembly: GCF_051348905.1. Lineage (NCBI taxonomy): Eukaryota > Metazoa > Chordata > Amphibia > Anura > Dendrobatidae > Ranitomeya > Ranitomeya variabilis. The sequence goes on along the minus strand of NC_135239.1, from coordinate 67,155,768 downwards.
ACAATCTACAGGGTGGGCCAATTATGTGGAAACACCTGGGTGAGCCATGTATATGGATACACCTAAATAAAATGGGAATGGTTGGTGATATCAACTTCCTGTTTGTGGCACATTAGTATATGGGAGGGAGAAAACTTTTCAAGTTGGGTGGTGACCATGGCGGCCATTTTGAAGTCGGCCATTTTTTAATGCAACTTTATAAATGGCCCACCCAGGTGTATCCATGTAATGGCCCTCCCTGTAGATTCCCTATGTTTAGAATCTCAGGCAAACTCTGGGAGTACATACAAAATTTCATGCATACTTTTTCCTTGGTCAAACTTGAACCCAGGACCCTGTGATGCAAAAGCCGCCACCCTTACACTAAGCCATTGTGATGTTTACATGTTGTATCTCTTCACCTTAGGACTGTGCCCATACCCTCCCTTAAAGATTGTGATGGATGACATGGCAAAGAAAAACAAAATCTTTATAAAAAGGTATGTGGCTCCTAATCTTGGTGGTACATTCTTAAGAGGGTATTCAGGTTTCAGAAAATCAATGGTTTCACTAATGTTCATAATACAATAAAAAAATAGAAAAAAAACCATTAATTTCCTTCCAAACCAGGGCTGTTCGAGCAATGTGTACCCGGTGATTTTGTGACCTTAATGCTTCTGTCAGATTAAAGTGTTCTGTCTGTTTTAAGTAAGAAGGCTGCTGCTTCGCATGATTGACCATGCTGGGTGATACTCAGATAACACTTGAGTATCTGAGCACTCAGATACTCATAACTCGGCGAGCATTGAGTGGTGCTCGATGCAAAACTCGAATCCCTGCCCCACATGTTTGGCACCTGTTGCACAGCCAATAAGCATGCAGGGATTACCTGCGCATCACTGTAATGCTGTGAATGGCTAGCCATGTAACCTCATCAGGAGTTATAAATGAACAGGCACTGCCTGGCTTAGCAAACTGACATCATTGCACAGCTCTGTGACTGTTCATCTTGGAGGGAGAGTGATCTCCAGGATGGTGTGTATGCACAGGCCTGTAGTGTTGATACTAGTAGTGAAGCTGAACCATCATACTAAGAGCCCTTATAAAGGCTAATCCAGTGCTTTGCTGTTTGTATCACAAAAAAATCTGCATTTAATGTAGGGAGGGAGAGAGATGATTGTAGGAGCAGGGAGAGTGACAGAATACAGTCTGCAGATGGGGATTAGGGCTGTGCAATCCCTTGCAAAATATTTAGCTGTGGCTTTGTTTTTGGTTTTTTTTGTATATGAGAAAATTGAATATTGTGTAATCTATTTAGTATAGTATCATATGCTTTGTGGTATATTTCTGTGTTGCATAACATTAAAAAAAAAAAGTGACCTTTTTTTCTGGATTAAATTACTTACCCATAGAGTATTCCATGGTCTGTAGTACATAATGGTGGTATTAAACGCCACAAAAAAAAAAAAAAACAAGAGTGTAGCCGGTGACAATTGTTTTTGTTTTATATTGTAAAAAAAAGAAACTGGTTTAAAGAGACACAGCAATTAGAAAATGCATAAGGCATGCAGTAAAGGGTCTGGAATGGCTGATAATGGTGCACACAGACGCTTAGGATGTGGGGCAGGTGCAACTACAGCTGTTGACGGAGCACAAGAAACACACCCATCCATGACATACAGGTTCCTGTCCCACTTTGCACGGAGGCACTGTACACCACTTCTGAAGCCAAAGCAGTGCGAACAGGTGGGTATTTGTATAGCAGAAAATCCTTCCAGCATGATTGGCAGCACCACAAAGTCTTCCACCTGGTCCAGTCTCACGAGTCCAAAGGCCTAGATCGCATCATCCTCACCCTGATCCTTCTTCCTCCCACCATGTTGCATCTCAGGAGACTAGTGATCCCACACTAGGACACTCCAAGGAGCTCTTTAAAACACAATTTCTTGATTGTGGCCCCTCACCCTGCATGTTCCAAGAGTGACAAGAGAACACTAAGTTTAGTGATGCACAAAACTTGGAGCAGCCAAGACAACAAGAAGTTGACGGGTGTGGAAAGCAAATTTTGTATATGGAAGATGATGACACACAGTTGCCAATAAGTCAGCTTGTTAAGTCACCAGGTCAGGAGGACCAGGGTGCAGTAGTGGAAGACGAGGTGGTGGATGGCGAAGTAACTGACCCAACCTGGAAAGCTGGCATGCTGAAGGGGAGGGATACGCAGCACCGAAACAGGCAGGAAGAGGCACATAGTTTTACATATTCTTGGGTAGATTTTTTTTTACATATAACAGTGCAGACAGATATGACACTAAAAGTAGAGAAGAAATCTGTATGGATTCAATTACTGATCTGTTGTGGATTCTGTTTTTGGGCTCCCTCTGGTGGTTACAGCTGGTACTGGGTGACTTTGGTGGGTTGCGGTCTCTGGTTTCCACCTGTCCATCTGAGGCTGGGTGTTTCCTATTTAACCTGGCTTTCCTGTCATTCCCTTGCCGGCTATCAATGTATCAGTGTGTCTCTGTTACCTTTGCTACCTGCTCCTAGGCCTTCAAGACAAGCTAAGTCTGGATTTCCCTGTTTCATGTTTGCTTTCATGTTTTTAGTCCAGCTTGCAGATATGTAATTCTCTGCTGCTGGTTGCTCTAGTGGGCTGAAATTACCACTCATGTACCATGAGTTGGCACATGAGTTCAAGTAATTTCAGGATGGTATTTTGAAGGGTTTTAAGCTGACCGCGCAGTTCACCTTTTGTATCCTCTGCTATCTAGCTTAAGCGGGCCTCATTTTGCTGAATCTGTTTTCATAACTACGTTTGTGCCTTCCTCTCATTTCACCGTCATTTATATGTGGGGGGCTGCTATTTCTATGGGAATATTTCTCTGGAGGCAAGATAGGTCTGTGATTCTTCTGATAGGGGTAGCTAGATCTCCGGCTGGCGCGAGACGTCTAGAGTCCCCCCAGGAACGTTCCCCGGCTGCTGTTGAGTGTTGAGGTTCAGGATCGCGGTCAGCTCAGGTTCCATCACCCTAGAGCTCGTCCTGTTTTTGCCCATGTTATGTGTTTAATTCCCTGCCATTGGGAACATGACACTGATCCATACAGCATTACTTGCTTTCTGTTAAATTTTGGTGTTATATAAAAAATAAAAAAACATGAACAATTATTTATGGATTCATCCATACACTGTAATGGGGTTAAATGTTGCTGGACTGGTATATTAAACTCACAAAAGCCTTCCAAAAATTGTTACATTTTGCTATATTAAACTTAAAAAATTTTGTAAGTTTTTTATTATAAGGAATTCCGGGATTTATGCACACAGTTTAACAGGCTTTGTGTAAAACTAATTAATGCGAGGCAGTGATTTGTGTCATAGGTAGGGGGTTGCTGTGTGTTCACCCCAGGTTGTGCATGGAGTCGAATGAAGTCCATAGGTGTGCATGGCAGTCACGGATTTCCAGTCTTCGTTTCCCATGTGGTTGGAAGTCATAAGTTTGTCTCTTAAAAACCCTGCAGTAAAGGGTATGGGTGTGTCAGGTGCAATGTCAGTGTCAGGCTGCCATCACACTAGCAATATTTGGTCCGTATTTTACATCCATATTTGCAAGCCAAAACCAGGAGTGGGTGATAAATGCAGAAGTGGTGCATATGTTTCTATTATACTTTTCCTCTAATTGTCTAATTGTTCCACTCCTGGTTTTGGCTTACAAATACGGATGTAAAATACTGACCAAATGCTGCTAGTGTGACAGCAGCCTCAGTCTGGTGTGTGCTGGTGTGCAGAGCAGAGGCCTGCAGATCACTGGCTGAGTGCATGGAGGCACAGGCCAGCGGAGCCATCAGCTATGGCAGCTGAATAGCCTGGCACTGCAAGTTGTCCATGGTAACTGGTCTCAGATGTGTACAGTCCTGTGCCCGGAGGTGAGCCGGAGGTGGATGTCCTGTGCCTGAAAAAGGACTGGCATGTGTAACAATTGCAAACAGGTGGATATGGTGCCTGGCTGCTATCTGGAGGATATACTGGGCTGTGTACAGCTGTGTGAGTAGAGAGACTGATACAGCAATGTAGGACACCCACAGGAACTAGTCAGAGGAGGACTGGCGTGTGTAGTGTCTGCAACATGTAAAGCTGTGTTTGGGTACTTTAATATGGCATGCGGTTGCCCAGGGAAACTGGACTAAGGGAGGTCTGGCCTGTTTACGGACTGCAATCTAAAGCCGTATGATATGTAGTGCTATGAAACGGGCACTGAGATGAGATGCAACTGTGTGTGTATTGAACTTTGATGTTGTGTACTATAAAATGCTATGCACCTTTATGTGTGAAGTAACACATTAAAGAGACTTTTGTGTTTCAACTTTGTGGGTCACTGCTTCTTCACTGCTACGGTGCTACCGCAGCATTACAGTAAGTTAACATTTTTAAAAAACGCTTGGCCTGGTACAGTTCACAAAATATTTTGACCATTGTTTTGTGCACTGTAGAACCTGCTTTGTGTGAAATTTCGTTGGATTGAAATAAAAATTTAAAATTGGCCTGCTACAGGTGTACGCTTAATATTTTAATTCGGCCATCCAGTTGTTGTCTTCAAGGGTGTATACATGACCCTGCTTGTAGTTTTTGGAAGGCATTGCACTCTGCATAATTTTTGAGTGTAGGAGTGCCACAACTATACTTTGCTCACAATTTTTGAATGAGATAAAACAGTTTTTGCCTTCAAGGTTGTATGGATGACCCTGCTTGTAATTTTTGGAAGGCTTTGCACTTGGTGCATAGCCTTTGAGTTCAGGAGTACCACTACATGACAATTTGAACAGAATGTGTATGAGATCTTCCTTATGTCTAATACAGGGGGGAGGATATGTGAGGCAGTGATTCGCGTCACAGGTAGGGGTTGCTGTGTGATCTCCTCAGGTTGTGTATGGAGATGGATGAAGTCCATAGGTGTGCATGGCAGTCATGGATTTTCGTTCCGGGTTTTCCATGTGGCTGGAAGCCACAAGTATGTCTGTTAAAAACCATGCAGTAAAGGGTATGGGTGTATGTAGTCACTCTTGCATCATATTTTTGGCAGTTCTTGCATACTTTATAAATTTACACTGAAATTTCCAATTTTTTACTAAAAATGTCAATTTTTTTCACTTCAATTTTTAAAAAATCCTTTTTAAATGCTGCCTTTATACAAGTCATTATACAGAAAATAATCTTTCTTAACCTTTTTTTTCACATAAACTCCAATTTCTTGATTTTTGAATGATTTATCAGTCCTTTAAAGTGGAGTAAAAGTATGACATCATTGTTCTCAGTAGCGATCTGGGAGACAAAGATGCTTCCAGGGGTTTTCACCCATCCTGTTCTCCTTCCATTCAGCACTTTCCCATCCATTTCCACATCTTCACTGTCCCCAGACTTCTTTGTAGGTTCTACAGGAAAAATGCTTTGATTTCCCATTATACATGTTACTCAAAACGAGCTCCTGAGCATTAGGAGAATTGGTCTGAGTAACGAGCATTTTAATGCTCTGTCATCTCTAGCTGCAGCCCATTAGCTTTCGCTGGTAGGTTGCATTGCTCACGTGATCTAAAGAATGTTATGAAATGACCTGACCTACAGTAAACATGCAATTCTTTGATCACTTGGTAGTGGAATTTTTACTAGTAGTGCAGTACATCAGTATTTATAAACCAAAATAAAAAGCGGAACCTATAGCAAAAGACTAATAGAAATGTGTTTTGTAGTCACTGCTCAAAATACAAATGTGTGAAATAAGGATTTTATACTGAAAGGCAGCCAACTAGATTCAGGGAGCATGAGATCTCAGAGGGAGCCATCTCCTGCTGTCACACTTTTCAGAAGGTGTGATTACTAGTGACGACATCACCTACGAGTCTAATTGGCTAGAATTGCCGATAGCTGGCTAAGGCCGTGGTCACACTTGCGAGAAACTTGCACGAGTCTCACGTCTCAATACCTGGCGGCAGTGCTGGGTATTGAGACATGAGACTAGTGGGAGTTTCTGGCCTTATGCTGTGGATGGGCCCGTGCTCGCTCAACCCTGGCACTGTATAGGTATGTCCTAGTGTTCTAAATGCTGTGTTTAACATTAACGTAATAAAGTAGATATTGAAAGTTAGAATAACGAATATGAAATGTAACATTCTTCCATTAGTAAGTAATGTGTTTGTGTATACTATGTAACATAATTCCTCTTGTTTTTATTTTCCTTCCCCATAACAGATTTGGAACAAGAAGGGAGAACCGTTTGCAAGTGGATTTTGTGGAATACCTGGATGAACTGGCATCTGCTGTTGGCGTGAAGCCAAATATTTTTCCATTATTTCTATACGATCCTCTGCTTGCCTTTGCGCTCCTCTTTGGCCCATGTACACCAGCGCACTTCAGATTGAATGGCCCAGGGAAGTGGAGCCCTGCTAGGAAAATAATCTTGACTACATTGGATCGAATTGTAAAGGCAACAAAGACTCGTGTTGTAAAAACAGATGATCATCATTTATCAATCACCAAAGTACTTGGAGCTCTGTGTGTCTTGGCAGTTTTCGTAGCTGTGGTTATATTCAGAATTTGAACAACGAAGTGTTAAAATTATCTGGACAAAATAACCTTCTGTAATCAATGTGCTTTTATAAGGTATGTGCACACTGAGTTCTTCGAAGAGTTTTTGGAGCAAAAACGGAGTATGGACTCTCCATATCCTTCTCAAAAACGTGAGTTTTTTGTCGAGTTTTCAGAGAAGAAATTCAATGTGCACATAGCCATATAGCTCTTCGAAAGTTTTCTTATATTAAGTGTCTTGTAAATTTGAAGAAATTGGGGGGAGGGGGAAAGTTCTCTTGATAAAGAACGGATATAAAGTGGGGAGGACACAATAGGCTTTACTTTGACAGTCTATATTTAAGTAGGCACTGTAAATTTTCCTGGTGGTGGCGCAACAAAGGAATTAACAATGGACACTTGGTTTTCCCCACAAATTGCTGGCAATCCAGGCAGCAGGACACCCTTTTACTAGCTTATCAATCCACACATTGAGCATAATGGCACTTTACTGGACCTAAAATCATGTATAACCTTATTGTATATCCCATTTTAATGTGATGCGTTAATTGCTGCAGTTGTTGGAAGTTTCGAAAATCTTTTCAGAGATGCTGGTTGCTTTTTAAGAAACATTTAGTTTCTAATACTACTACATTCCTTCTTTTTGTCGCCTCTGACATTGTACATGTGATGCAGCACTTTCTTTGTATATTGACAAAAGCAACTTTATATGTTAATAAAAATATACTGACTTTCTCACATTTTGTTCATGAGATATAAAATATTAACTAATTTTTATAGATATAATGTACCAATTTTCAATATGATGGAATTAAGCTTTATTTATTTTTTGATGTGCCAGATTTTGTCTAGTGAATACTTGGACTGAGTTATGGCTCTTTCACATGTCCTTGGATCTCAGTCCGATCAGACCACAAAGCACGGCCTGGCCGCCGGTCTCCTCACCCAAGTGTGACTGCTTCTTATATTTCTGAGGCTGTTATGCTCAGTTTGGGAGAGCCACAGCCAGTCTTTGCATTAGTGGTCCATACTGGGTCAGATTTCGACTGACATCTGTTTGAGCCATAAGACATGGGCTATGCATTTTTTTTTTTTTTCACAACAGCAATCCTTAGACAAGACACGACCAAAAAAACTAATGTAACTTGCCAGTGGCTTTCTGTTGCATGGCTATTTTAGTAATGTGAGCTGTCTGCCATCTAGCATTTTACAGCAAAGTCACATGCGACTTTGATGGAAGTGACGCTAATAAGTCTCATGAAGCTTGTAACCAGTGCCAAAGTCAACCAAATTTGCACAGGCGACCATGTGACACACTAGGAAAATATTAGATAATATTGGGATGTGGCATGTTGCTATATAGCACTATTCTAATTTTAAGCCCTTATTGACATATGATGTAGAGAATACATCATACTCCACCTCCTTGCCTTTGATGCAATCATGCAAGTTGAGCTCGAATCTTGCTGGCAGAAGATAGCTGTAATAATCGGCCATCATCTGCCTATAACATCTGCAGGTGGAGCAGAGCTTCGCCCATTGCTGTGAACCTGTCAAATGCTGCCATCAATCTGTGATGGCAATGGAGTGCTCCGTCAGGGCAAGGGGGTACTCTGTACCGGGTCCTGCAGTTCACAGGGGGATGTCATGGTGGCTGACCCGGTCCATGGCCCTAAGACGTCCTTATAAAAGGGAAAGGTCTTTAAAGGGATAGAGTTTGTTCGTGACACCACCTGTGGTATTCGGTCAGGATGACAGACACTGCTTTAACCCCTTTCTGCCATTGGACGTACTATTCCATCCATGTGGTGTGGGCCTTACTTCCCAAGGACGGAATAATACGTCCAGAGCGATCGGCCGAGCTCACGGGGGGAGCGTGGCCAATCGCGGCTGGGTGTCAGCTGACTATCGCAGCTGACATCACGGACTGCCACCGGCACGTTAACCCCTGGCACACTGCAATCAAACATGATCGCAGTGTTCCGGCGGTATAGGGAAGCATCTTGTACCGATCGTCTCAGGGAAGCGCGCAGGGAGCCCCCTCCCTGCGCGCTTCCCTGAGACGATCGGTACAAGGCGATGTGCTCACCTTGTACCGAGCGTCTCCTCCCTGCAGTCCCCGGATCCAAAATGGCCGCGGGGCTGCATCCGGGTCCTGCATGGAGGTGGCTTACCAGCGCCTGCTCAGAGCAGGCGCCGGGAAGCCTCCCTGCTGTGCATGTCAGATCGCTGATCTGACACAGTGCACAGCAAAGTGTCAGATCAGCGATCTGTCACTTTACTGTGATGCCCCCCCTGGGGCAAAGTAAAAAAGTAAAAAAAAAAAAAAAAACGTGTGGGGAAAAAAAAAATTCCTAAATAAATAATAATAATAATAATAATAATAAATTGTTCCCATAAATACATTCCTTTATCTAAATAAAAAAAAAAGTACACATTTAGTATCACCGTGTCCGTAACGATCCGACTTATAAAACTTCTCCACTAGTTAACCCCTTCAGTGAACAGCGTTTAAAAAAAAAAAAAAAGGAAAAAATACAACGCTATATTATCATACCGCCGAACAAAAAGTGGAATAACACGCGATCAAAAAGACAGATATAATTAACCATGGTACCGCTGAAAATGTCTTGTCCTGCAAAAATTGAGCCGCCATACAGCAATCATCATAAAAAAGTTATAGTCCTCAGAATAAAGCAATGCAAAAATTATTCTTTTTTTCTATAAAAGTTTTTATCGTATAAAAGCGCCAAAATATAAAAAAAATGATATAAATGAGGTATCACTGTAATCTTACTGACCCAAAGAATAAAACTGCTTTATCCATTTTACCAAATGCGGAACGGTATAAATGCCCCCCCCCCAAAAAAAAAAAAAGAAATTCTTGAATAGCTGTTTTTTGGTAATTCTGCCTCACAAAAATCGGAATAAAAAGCGATTAAAAAATGTCACGTGCCCGAAAATGTTACCAATAAAAATGTCACCTCGTCCCGCAAAAAACAAGACCTCACATGACTCTGTAGACCAAAATATAGAAAAATTATAGCTCTCAAAATGTGGTAACGCAAAAAATATTTTTTTGCAATAAAAAGCGTCTTTTAGTGTGTGAAGGCTCCCAATCATAAAAATCCGCTAAAAAACCCGCTATAAAAGTAAATCCAACCCCCCTTCATCACCCCCTTAGTTAGGGAAAAATTAAAAAACTAAAAAAAATTACTTATTTCCATTTTCCTGCTATGGTTAGGGCTACAGTTAGGGTTGGGGCTAAAGTTAGGATAACATTTACGGTTGGGATTAGGGTTAGGGGTGTGTCAGGGTTAGGGGTGTAGTTAAGGTTACCGTTGAGACTGGGGTTAGGGGGTGGGTTTGGATTAGGGTTTCAGGTATAATTGGGGGTTTCCACTGTTTAGGCACATCAGGGGCTCTACAAACGCGACATGGCGTCCGATCTTAATTCCAGCCAATTCTGCGTTGAAAAAGTAAAACAGTGCTCCTTCCCTTCCGAGCTCTCCCGTGTGCCCAAACAGGGGTTTACCCCCACATATGGGGTATCAGCGTACTCAGGACACATTGGACAACATGTTTTGGGGTCCAATTTCTCCTGTTACCCTTGGAGAAAATACAAAACTGGGGGCTAAAAAATAATTTTTGTGGAAAATTTTTTTAGTTTTTATTTTCACGGCTCTGCGTTATAAACTGTAGTGAAACACATGGGGGTTCAAAGTTCTCACAACACATCTAGATAAGTTCCTTGGGGGGTCTAGTTTCCAATATGGGGTCACTTGTGGGGGGTCTCTACTGTTTAGTTGCATCAGGGACTCTGCAAATGCAACGTGACGCCTGCAGACCAATCCATCTCAGTCTGCATTCCAAATGGCGCTCCTTCCCTTCCGAGCTCTCCCATGCGCCCAAACGGTGGTTCCCCCCACATATGGGGTATCGGCGTACTCAGGACAAATTGGACAAGTTTTGGGGTCCAATTTCTCCTGTTACCCTTGGGAAAATGCAAAAATGGGGGCTAAAAAATAATTTTTGTGGGAAAAATGTTTATTTTTACGGCTCTACATTATAAACTTCTGTGAAGTACTTGGTGGGTCAAAGTGCTCAACACACATCTAGATAAGTTCGTTAGGGGGTCTACTTTCCAAAATGGTGTCACTTGTGGGGGGTATCAATGTTTAGGCACTTCAGTGGCTCTCCAAACGCAACATGGCGTCCCATCTCAATTCCTGTCAATTTTGCATTGAAAAGTCAAACGGTGCTCCCTCCTTTCCGAGCTCTCCTTTGCGCCCAAACAGTGGTTTACCCCCACATATGGGGTATCAGCGTACTTGGGACAAATTGGAAAACAACTTTTGGGGTCCAATTTCTCTTGTTACCCTTGTGAAATTACAAAACTGGGTGCGAAAAAATCATTTTTGTGAAAAAATGATTTTTTATTTTTACAGCTCTGCATTATAAACTTCTGTAAATCACTTAATGGGTCAAAGTGCTCACCACACATCTAGATAAGTTCCTTGGGGATCTACTTTCCAAAATGGTGTCACTTGTGGGGGGTTTCAATGTTTAGGTACATCAGGGGCTCTCCAAACGCAACATGGCGTCCCATCTCAATTCCAGTCAATTTTGCATTGAAAAGTCAAATGGCGCGCCTTCCCTTCCAAGCTCTGCCATGCGCCCAAACAGTGGTTTACCCCCACATATCGGGTATCGGCGTACTCAGGTCAAATTGTACAACAACTTTTGAGGTCCAGTTTCTCCTGTTACCCTTGGTAAAATAAAACAAATTGGAGCTGAAGTAAATTTTTTGTGAAAAAAAGTTAAATGTTCATTTTTATTTAAACATTCCAAAAATTCCTGTGAAACACCTGAAGGGTTAATAAACTTCTTGAATGCGGTTTTGAGCACCTTGAGGGGTTCAGTTTTTAGAATGGTGTCACACTTGGTTATTTATCATATAAACCCCTCAAAATGACTTCAAATGTGATGTGGTCCCTAAAAAAAAAATGGTGTTGTAAAAATGAAAAATTGCTGGTCAACTTTTAACCCTTATAACTCCCTAACAAAAACAAATTTTGGTTCCAAAATTGAGCTGATGTAAAGTAGACATGTGGGAAATGTTGCTTATTAAGTATTTTGTGTGACATATCTCTGTGATTTAAGGGCATAAAAATTCAAAGTTGGAAAATTGTGAAATTTTCAAAATTTTTGCCAAATTTCCATTTTTTTTTCCACAAATAAACGCAGGTAATATCAAAGAAATTTTACCACTGTCATGAAGCCCAATAGGTCACAAGAAAACAATGTCAGAATCACCGGGATCCGTGGAAGCATTTCAGAGTTATAACCTCATAAAGGGACAGTAGTCAGAATTGTAAAATTTGGCCTGGTCATTAACGTGCAAACCACCCTTGGGGGTAAAGGGGTTAAGGGTCCGCTGGGGTGATGTTATGGCAGCTAGATGGTATACCTTCCCACAGGTGAAGTATATCCCCAGGGCTTCCCGCTGTATAGATGGTGAGTGGCGCAGAGAAGAACGAGGACACAGGGTTGCAGTCTCTTTACCTTTACTCAAGACTTCAGCATCCACAGTCCAGAGCACCAGATCAGATGGCAGGCAGAGAAGTCCGGGTAGTCCAGAGACAAGCGTGTTCCCCTGGGTAAGTCAGATGGGAGCCTACCACTCTGCGCTTACTGTCTCTAAGTCCCTGATGCCACTGAGTGTCTCAACAAGGTCTTTAATCGTTCTGCTGTCCTAGGACAGGTACCTGTATAGTTGGCAGCTCAGGCTGTGTGAACTGGGGTCTGTTCTTGGTGACTCCAGGCTCCTAGGTGCTGCTGTGCCACAGGTAATTATGGGCAAAGTCCTTGTAGAACAATACCCTCCGGTTCTGCTCTGTGTTTTATAATCCACAAAAGCCTCGGGCTCCCGGTACCTGGATTCTTGCGCTGATACTCTTCAGAGGCCTGCTTGTGGCCCCTTAGCGCTTTCACTCTCCTCTGTACTCCTGTCTGTCCTCGCACACAGACTCCTGCTACAAACTGAGCTCTCTCTGCCTCCAAACCAAGATCTTTATTCAGGGAAGCTGCCCTAAAAAAAGGGCTTGGAGCTCCCCCTCCTGCCCTGGAAGTGGAAGGGGTGTGTGTGTGTGTGTGTGTAAACCTACCAAAGCAAATCTCACTTGTCTCCAGACATGGCACTATCCTCCCTGTGAGGAAGACAGCACTACTGTGGTACCTGAACTCCTCGGGTGCCACAGCAGATCAGTAGGGCAGCATGCAGTTCTGCATACCTGTGATGTGATCGAAGAGCGCTGATGGGTTGCAATGGCAGATTGGAGTATACTGAAGACCCCTGTGCCTGTGATGATGCTATTCCTGAGAAAGCTGATGTTCATAGAGACAATGATTTTTACTATACATGGCAATATTATGGTATTGCTGAGTATAGTGAAGGTGATCAGATGAATTTTAAGTTAAAATCCCCTGATGGGACTATCAAAGAAAGAACAGTTACAAAAATGTAAGTATGAAAAAATAAAATGTTCAATTTGCTCCCCTTTTCTTCCATTTAACATGTTAAGTAATAAGTGTTAAAAATACACTTTATCACTGCATTCCATTCGTAAATGTCTGTTTTATTTAAATATAAAATTAATCTGCTCTGTAAATGTTGTAATGAGAAGAAAAATTAAAACCTCAGAATTGCCTTTTTGGATGCCTCAACATCACAAAAAAAAAATGTAAGAGGCGATAAAAGTATCATCTTTACCTCCAAAATAGTATCAATAAAAACATTGGTTTTGGGCCCCAAACAACATGCCCTTATTTTGCTCCATATCCCAATTGTTGACAATATTATTGGAAAATGGCGTCACAAGAATATTTTATTTTTTGTAAAATTTAAAAACTATGTACCGTATATATTTGAGTCTAAGCCGAGGCACCTAATTTTGCCATAGAAAACTGGGTAAGCTTATTGACTCGAGTACAAGCCGGGTATGCATTGTCCCCTTATCCCTGTCGTGCTATGTGTGGCTCACCCCCGTCCTGTCCCGGTATGCGTGGCTCACCCCGTCCTGTCCTGGTATGCGTGGCTTCCCCCTGTTGTACCATCATTGTATACATGACTCCCCCCCCCCCATCCTGGTATGCATGCTTTCTATTCCAAAAAAAACCCCATCACACTCCCCCTCCTCTGCGCTGTACATCTCATTGGTTCCGGTACCGGCAGCTCTTGCTGAGCGATGAATATGCGCTCCACGCCTATGGGAGTGGAGACTCGTGCATATTCATTACCTTAATGAGTGGTGCCACGTGATCGCTCAGCTCAGGAAGAGCTGCAGGTGCTGGGACCATCGAGAAGGCGTGGAGGAGGGTTAGTCGTCTTCCGGAAGCCGGTGGTTGCAGCTGAAGCGGTCACTGTGTGCTATAAGAGAAATTAATATTAATTTCTCTTTAGCAACTGCACAGTTGAAGCCACAGCCGCCGGCTCCTGCCGCCGCTCCCCCTCCCCTGCCGGCTTTCTGGACAATGACTCTTATATAAGCGGAGGAGGAGTTAAATCTGCTGAGTGCAATGCGAGAAACTCGCTCAAGTCTCTCACATCAATACCTGGCACTGCCGCCGGCACTAGGGACCAAAATGTGCGGCTGCATGTATTTCTATGCAGCTGAATGCTCCTTTCCTGAGTGCTGGCGGCAGTGCCAGGTATTGATGCGAGATACTCATGTGAGTTTCTCGCTTTGCACTCCAAGTGTGACCCTGGCCTTACAGAAACTTCGTTACTTAGCTTTTAAAGGGGTTGCCTGGTCTAAAATGAAACTGCGTCGCTAGGATTTGCTGTTCTCTGCTCCAGGAACGGGGGTCAAGTATATGATATGCAACCCTTGGGCAGAACCAGTCTAGTACTGAGCAAGGTAACTCCCACTAGATGGGTTCTGACCGGAAGAATACATATAGCATACTTGTCTGTCCCAGACAAAGAGGACAATAATAAATCCTTGCTTTTCATTTTAGTCCAGACAACTCCTTTTAATAAGTCATTGAGTCATATGTGGACTACATGTATTTTTAGAACGTTTACATAGCGGAAATACAATACAAATGCATAGGTTTTTAGCTGTGAATTTTCCTAATCTTATTCAAGTATCTGATTTAACCCCCTCAGCCCTAAGCCTGTTTTTACTTTCATGACCATGCTATATTTAATCATTCTGACCAGTGACACTTTGAGGTAGCAACTCTGGAATGCTTCAACAGATCTCAATGATTCAGAGACTGCTTTTACCCCAGAACGTCCCTCATGACAGCATGACAAGAGGTAGTCCTACTTATCCTCTAGGATGAAAACACACAAGAGAGTAAAACCCCCCCTTCACCCCACCCTCAGTGTTTTTCCTGTCCCTAGCACTACCAAGCACATCAAGAGGAGCGTAGGAGCGCAAACAACTTACCTGAGGAGCTCAGTGGGGTTGAATTGGACTGGATCTCTTCCCTTCCTGCTGTCAAAAGGCTCAGAGGCTGATTCCTCACTGGGCGGGGGCCCCTCAGCCTGTTGGTGGAGCAGGACGGAGCCCCCAATTTCGCCACTTCCTTCTGCAGAGAACTAGAGGCATCTTCAGATGCACGGTGTACTGGGATTGACTTCTACACAAAACAGTGGAAGAAGCAGTGGTGTCACCTGCAGAAAGTATTCCTGGAGCCTGGGGTTCGGCCCACAAAGTCGGGTGCTTTGCTGCCATGTGCCTGATCATGCTGGTGGTGGTCAGGCATGTAATTTTGCTACCCCTGCTGATGTGGGCATGGCAGGTGCTGCAAATGGCCTGTTTGGGGTTATCGGCAGAGTCTTTGAAAAAATAACCAGACACAGGAAGATCTAACAGTTGGAACGGGAACTTCCCTCATGTTGGTGTTATGGGGAACGGATGCATGCCTTCTGTTTGTGGCCACCACACTGCCTCTTCCTGCCTGTTGGGGTGATATACCTCTTTCCCCATGTGTGCTGCTGTCCTCGCTCTGCATGTCCTCCTGCCAGGTTGGGTCAGTCACTGTCATCCACCACCTCCTCTTCCACATCTGCACCCTGCTCCTCCTCCTGACTTTCTGGCAATTGTCTCATCATCGTCCACCTCTTGTGACACTTTCCCACCATCGCCTTTGTGTGACCGTGGCTGTTCAAAACTTTGGGCATCGCTACATGCAATCTCATCTGGCCCCACTTCAAGTTGACCAGCTGAGAGTCCGGAATCTTGAAAGGGAAAACCAAACAGTTCTTCAGAGTGTCCAAGTGTGGGATCAGTTGTCTCAGGGCACTCGGCAGGTGGGAGGAAGGAGGATCAGGGTGAGGAATATCCGGTCCACACTCAAGGCTACTCAGACTTGACTGTGTGGAAGACGTGGTGGTGGCTAAGTGACTGGAAGCATTATCCGCTATCCAACCAACAACCTTTTCACACTACTCTGGCTTAAATAGTGGTGTGCTGCGGTTCCCTAGAAACTGGGACAGGAAGATCGAGCGCGAAGATGTGGGTCTTTGTTGTGGCCCATTTTCAGCTTGGCCACGGCCTCGTCCTCTGCATACACTATCACATACACTTCCCCGTCCCTTGCCTTGCCCATTTTAAATGGACTACTGCACTATTTCAAAAGCTCAACACAAATGTATTTGGAGGAGCTAAATTATATCTGATCAGTATGCCTGCAAAGCTATGGTTTTTCAAACACAGAAACACCAGGCCTCAGCTTGACGTAACAGACTGCATACATTTTTTTTTTTGCTTTTTGATGAATTTAAAAAAAAAATTGAACAAGGCTAGCACACAGAACTACATATTCCTGCGAAAATATGATTTTTCAAACACAAACACCAGGCCTCAGTCTGACATACAGTCTGCTATGTCAGACTGAGGCCTGGCGTTTGTGTTTGAAAAACCATATTTTCGCAGGAATGTGTAGCATAGTTCTGTGTGCTAGCCTTGTTCAATTTTTTTTAAAAATTCATCAAAAAGCAAAAAAAAAGTAATACAGTCTGCTATTACTTTTTTTTTTTTTTGTTGAATTTAAAAAAAAAAAAAAAAAAAAAAGAAAAAGAAAGTAGAACAAGGCTAGCACACAGAACTATGCTACGTACGCCTGCGGAACTATGATTTTTAAAACACAGATACACCAGGACACAGTCTGACATAACAGACTGTATACATTTTTTTTTTTTTTTTTTTTTGGGGGGGGGTTGGGTAATTTTTGAAAGGAAAAAAAAAAGCCACAGAAAACTGCAGCTAGGTATATAATAAATAAGCAGCAGACAGTAATGGAGCTTTTGGAGGTATGCAGTGAGAGCTATGTACTCACATACAGTGCCCGCATGCCTTGCACTGATGTGGATATGTGCACATAGACTCTCCTGCCTACCTAGCGCTGAAATCTCGGGACCCCCGAATTAGCCCTAAAAAGGACTGTTGGTTTCTCAGTTGTGGACTGGACAGTTGCAGACCTGTCACTAACTCTTAAAATGACGATTCTGACCCTATCTCAGCAGCAGCTCTCCCTACACAAGCCAAGTCTGGAGCAGAATGCGGTGAGCAGGACAGGGCTAGGTCTATTATAGACCTGATGACGCTGTAAAGAGCGCCTGAATGGCAGGGCGGAGACCAGCGCTCCCGCCGAATAATCCCGGAAATACTCTGTGCCCGCCGAGTGCACCGAGCATAGTGATACTCGGGTGAGTACCGAGTAGTGGCGAGCACA
Source organism: Ranitomeya variabilis (assembly GCF_051348905.1). Classification (NCBI taxonomy): domain Eukaryota; kingdom Metazoa; phylum Chordata; class Amphibia; order Anura; family Dendrobatidae; genus Ranitomeya; species Ranitomeya variabilis. Next base: position 67,138,466 of record NC_135239.1, on the reverse strand, counting down.
TTCACTCGTTACTAGTCAAATATCAATAAAATGCTTTGTTTTATTCCATACTTTATGATCTTGGCTTACTATAATTTTCGTTCTTTGTGCAGATTATATAACATTGTGATCAGGTCACAGGGTAAGAAGACTACAAAAAAAAAACACAACATGAATAAAAGTACACAATTATATTGATAACAATAAATACAATTTTATTACATAATCAATTCAAGATATTTTACAACAAACAAAACATAGTTAAAATACTTGAAAATACACAACAGTGTAAAATTCTTGGTATCTGACCCTGATGCAGTAAAAGACACCTAATGTGGAGACAGAAGAAATATAAGGTGTATAACTATAAACACAGCAATGCACGAAAGTTCCTTACAGCAAATGAGAATACAAATATGATAAAAAATAATGCAACATGAAGCAAACAAAGATCCGAAGGGGAAAATGGAGACAAGTCAGATTATGCTATTTCTATATACAGTATGTATGTATTAGGTTTAGCAAGATAACCATGTGGGAATTGCGATTTCCACATGCATAAACCTTTTTTGGCCCAAAACCTGATCAGTCAATAAAACCTGGTGGAACAGAACAAATACAGATGTGACCAAAGCATATCATAACTACATGAATATTGGTGCAATTTAAAATCTTCCAAACAAAAATAATTTCCCCCCAAAATATGGCAGGATGGGAATAGCAGTGGATAACCTGATTTTCTGTTTAATTAATGTCATGTACTTTGTTATTAAGCCCTTAGGGTAACTGCTAGTAGTATGATGCCAAGGAAAAATATCCAAGGCAGAAAGGATATCCAGTGAGATTCTGGATTTTGTTTTATCACCCTTGTTTTTAGAGGCTTTTCTATTCGATGCCATTGGGTAAGAATTGCTTCACGGGCTCCAACCCATTTTCCTGGACCAGTCAGACGGAATTGGTAAGAATTACAGGGTCCAAAAACAACCTTCCATGCCAAAACTGGGTCTTTTAGAAACAACTTCCATATGTTTAGCTTCACTCCAATATCTGAGGCTAGATCATCCATGTATGAGATGTAATCTGTACGACGAAAGTTATTATCAGCCGTTGCAAACCTTATTATATAAAGAAAAATGACAATGAATTAAATAAGGTTTTGTACATCATCACATAAATATAAGTCCATCGTGTATGTAAAATGAATTCACTTTATATAAGAAAATGCTATTTGCAGTAGAATCCCTACAAGGACTGGGAAAAGGTATTTTTCAGAGAAAAATGTAGACCCCGATTCATCAAGACCAGCGTTAAAACTAGGCAACGGTGAAGTGCAAGATGCCTGATTCATTAGGAGGCTCATGCCTCATAGTGAATCAGGGGAGTCCAAGTGTCATGTGCCTCTCCACAAATCTTACTATAGTCGGGGACTAAGAACACCACCACTTGTCATGAATTTGACAAGCATTGGTCACTAAGTCTCATCTGTCATTTGTCAGGAGAATTCACACCAGTTGATTCCCAAAAGTTACTATCATTGTAATTTTTTATAAAAATGAGTAAGAAAATTGAAGATGGTTGGATACAGCATTTTGCATTGTTGCACCTGTAACTTCACAGCAAAGCAACAACCCCCAACCTCACACTGGCTATGGAGAAGGGAAATGACGCTGGTCGTTATGTGAGTGGGAAGGGTAAAAGAATAGTTTTTATTCTTTGAATGTGTATGTGGAGAGTGCCAGACGGAGGATATTATGACAAGATGGGGTCCAGTACGGGGGAGATTATTAGGAGATGGAGAACACTACTACAGAATGGGGACTAGGATTAGGGACATGACAGAAGGGAGGACCCACATCTCTTATAGGAAGCCTGTTAGCGCAAAATGACTGCAATCCAAGTACAGGTGCTTTGTTGATTGACAGATCTTGCTTTAAAAAGCCAGAGAAGGGCAGAGATGAATGGAAAACAAGTTGGTGGGAAGGTGCACTTATTAGTGATGAGCGAATATGCTCGTTACTCGAGATTTCCCGATCACGCTTGGGTGACCTCCGAGTATTTTTTAGTGCTCGGAGATTTAGTTTTCAGCGCCACAGCTGAATGATTTACATCTGTTAGCCAACTTGATTACATGTGGGGATTCCCTAGCAACCAGGCAACCCCCACATGTACTTATGCTGGCTAACAGATGTAAATCATTCAGATGCGGCGATGAAAAGTAAATCTCCAAACACTAAAAAATACTCAGAGGTCACCCGAGCGTGCTCGGGAAATCTCGAGTAACTAGTATATTCGCTCATCACTAGTACTTATATATGTTTGGCTACACCAAGGGTGCACAGAGTGCTTGTACTCAGTTTGAAAAGTCACTGTGTGTGAAGTGACTGCCTTTAATGAAATCAGGCGCGTCTTATTAGTGTTTTTCTTCTCTGTGCTCCTCAGCACAAGCCTTACTCCAGTCAGAGACCATTTTATGAGCGGGTGTCGCAACGCCCTGTTTTACCTCCACCAAAACTGCCGTGAAAACACCAGAAGGCTCAACATTTTTCTGTATCCTCATGTTGCACCCAAATTTTTCAACTTTTCAAAGTGTTTTACAACAGATCACTTTAATAAATCGGGACCTAAGTTTTTACCCTAAAATCTGACCTGGATCTTTTGCTGTAACTCACGCATTTTTATTGCAGATTGGCATGTTTAGACTATCACACGCAGTGGCAGATTACAGTATATGAATACAGCCTAAGGGTCTACAAATTGGGATCAGTCTTTAAACTTACCATTTCTTTCTAAGCCGTTCATCCTTTAGCATCTCATTTTTTATTCCCTCAGAGCTTGGAAGTTTGTGTAATCCTGAAAAACATAATTAGAAAATAATCACTAGTTTACACCAAAAGACAAAGTTTTGTTTATGATGGTATTTACTTCTATAAGGATTTAACTGGAATCTATCAGCAGGTTTTTCCTATGTCACCTCCTCAGCTCATTGCTGTAGTTTCAACACAATCAGTGTTTTATCAGCAGGAAATTATCACTGACAGACTTGGTATCGTGTGCCACGCAGTCTAACTAATCTGTGTAACCCCCCATTGTTTGGCAGCTCGTTGGTTAAGTGAAGTTTATACAGGAACCTGCCAATTAGGGTGTGGGTGGGATTATACAGGGTTCAGCAATCTGAACACTGCTATATCTACAGAAGAGAAAACATCAGCAATAAAGAATATTTGTGAGCTGAAATGGCTAAACCAAGAGGTAAATGTGTGTGAGTAGGGTCACAAATTCAACCTCAGCCTTGTTTATACCAAAATACAAAAAATCTTTATTGAATGTCTTATAAACCGGGCATAATGATATCAGTTACTCCACGCAATGAGCATAAACCTAATAAAAACAGGCGGGCAATGACACAACCATGGTGCGACCATACAGGCATGTCTTAAATAGGCTATGGAACACCATAATATACAAGTGACTAGATAAATATATCACATTTATGAAAGTCCTTAAACACAAATAAATGGTGAAAGAGGTATTTAAAAGACCAAAAGGATACCCAATACACTGGTGTGCAATTTGCACTGAATCAAATGCAAGCACAGGTGTAATCACACATAACGAATTTGGCTATAGTAACTCCATAATACGCCCTAGAGCACAGCCGGAGGTAACTATTACAGGAAAGAGCACCTATCAGGAAGTAGCCAATACTCATAAAAGATGAAAGGAAGTCCATTTACCCATTTTTAAGATGTCTGTATGTTGCGCCAAAGCCCCGACGTACGTTTTACTTTCGCTTCCTCGGGGGCAGAGAAAACATGAAATGCAACAAGCAGCCCAGTTTGTGATGAATCACTGGAATCAGTCTCTGGCCCTACATCAGGTTGCTCCCTGATTACATAGCAGCAACCTGCTGACAGATTTCCTATAAGAATTACTTACCCTTGAAAAGTTTAGTTGCCCATCGAGACTGAAGCTCAGCCACCACCATGGTTGGCCCAATAGGGAGGACGAATGAAATGAATGCTATTGTAGGCTTTTCAATCCCCAGCGGGATAATCTTTTTATAAAACGATCCTTTGGTTTCATCCTTTTTAACAATAGCTTCATCCAGAAAAGGGAAACTGTAGTCATAACCTGTGGCGAGCAAAACCACGTCAAGATTGTCCACAATAGATCCATCTGCAAAATGGACTGATGTCTCGGTGAACTTTGTCACATGTGGCTTGACCATGATTGAACCAGACAAAATGCGGCTTGGAAATTCTTCATTGACCAAAGGCTCTTTCCATGCAATTCTGCGATTAAATCAATACTAATGTGAGCAAGTTTAAATACAGGAACAGGAGAAAATTGTACAAAAATCAAGTACCGTATTTAGTAAAACAAACTGCAGTGTGTATATATCACATCAATAAAACCATCATATTTATAGGGTTCCCCTGAATACGTTAGTCACATTTCCTTCCTAAATCGCAACTGCTGTAATGCCCAGACTACAGCCAATTACTAGGCGTAGGGCTGAAGCCACTGTACATGCCAAGTGCCGCTCAGCACAGTGATTGTTTGCCGTCTTCACATGTGATGTTGTGACATCAACGCTGCAGTCCGTCAGCAAAGAGTTGCTTCAGCAGCAGATAATCATTGCTGGAGATGCAGAGAGCAAGTAACTCAGGTTTTATTTTTACCTTGGGCAAACCAATTGCCCATAGAAACATGTAAAATGAGAAAATCCTTTTAATTCTTGAAATTGTAAGCCCAAGTGAGAAGAGAGACAATTTATTCATTGTGCAATACTAAGGAGTATGATTGGTAGAATCTAGTGATGAGCGAGCGTGCTCTGATAAAGCGTTATCCAAGCATGCTTGGGTGTGATGGGAGTATTGCGGGGGCTTGAGTAATATGTTCGAGTCCCCACGGCTGCATGATTCTCAGCTGTTAAGACAGCTGCAACGGATTCAGGAATTGCCTTTTTGTTAGACAGCTGCAACACGTGCTGGGATTCCCTAACAGCTGAGAATCATGCAGCTGTGGAGACTCGAACATATTGCTCAAGCCCCCGCAATACTCCGATCACACCCAAGCATGCTCAGATAACGCTATATCAAAGCACGCTCGCTCATCATTAGTAGCAACCCCTAGCATCAGATAGTGTGTTAGATATGAAGTAATTCTATAAAATTATCTGCAGTTTATATTAAGTTCCACAATGCTGATTATCTTGAATTGCTGGAAATAATTTGACCTACATCTTAAATGAGATGTAGATAAAAAAAGCTAAATATAAGATTTACAGCGCCAGTTATCTTGGTTTCTAAAAATAGTCCCTCATTTGTTAGATGTTACTGCCGTCGGGACAAATTAGGATTTTATTTTTCTTCATATAGGTTTAAAATGTACATACAGTGTCCATAAAGTCATGGTGCACTTTTGACTAGTCACAGCATCCATTTATAGTTTACATTTTGGCGCCCTTTCTCTGGCCCAATCATATCAGACCTGTTCATAAGGAGACATAACAAGAACCAATCAAACAACACAAACTCATTTAAGCTGTTGCTGAGCCCCCAGTCAGATTAACCCTTTATAAACAGAACTCAGATTAACACACTGCCAGGTCTGTGACATCATGCAACCACAAGCTTACGCCAGCTGTGTGGTTTTCCATGCCAGTCGAGATGTGGACGGTGCAGAGGAAAGTTCAGTGTGTTCTGTGGCTCGCTAAATTCAAATCCGTGACCAAAGTGATACGTGAATATCGGCGTGTTTATAACGAAGCGCTACCACATAAGAATAACATTACTCTGTGGGATAAGCAGTTGAAGGAAACCAGCAGTTTGGTGGAGAAACCGCATTTTGGTAGGCAGTCAGTGATGAGTCTGTAGAGGCTATACGGGATAGCTACCTAAGGAGCCCTAACAAATATGTGCGTGCGTGTCCTCGACAATTACACCTAAGCAAAACTACAGTTCATAAGGTGTTAAAGAAACGTCTCTGTTTTACGGAATACAAATTGCGGCTGTTGCAGATATCAAATCGGCTTATAGACCCAAACGATGCGCGTTTGCTACAGATATGCTTCATGAGATCAACAATGATGCAAGATTTTTGCAGAAGATTGTGTTTAGCGATGAGGTGACCTTCCGTAAAACAGAGAATCACAGACATTATTCACTCTGTTACACCAGACGTTCTTACCCACGTGTGGCAAGAACTTCACTATCATTTGGATGTGTGTAGGGCAACAAATGGAGCCCACATCGACCTGCACTGAATAGGTATAAAACTGGGAGAGTTTTTCTTTTATTTGGAGCAGATTTCACATTTCTAGCATTTTTGTTGCTTTCCAGTGACTGGTCAAAAGTGCACCATGACTTTATGGACACACTGTATATATTTTCTCACTTCTTAATTGCGAGAAACATTATCTGTATTCACCTAAATATATATGTCATAGCCTTAAAATTATGGAAAATAAGTACAGAAAGTATGCACAGAATGAAAGTGACTTTCCACTTAGGTTTCTTTTTTCTTTATATGGGTTCAAAAACTAAGGCAGAAAGCTACTACCTGCCTGTTCTACCAATGCTGGCTGAGAGTGGCCATTGACTGCTCCTGCCAGCGATACAGCCACTCAAAATCAATACAGCAGCTCTTCCTCTTCTGGTCTGCACGTTCAATGGGGCGCGATTGCCATTTTCTTGCTGACAGCTGGCTACCTGTAGTTAGGCAGAGAGGAGACGGCTGTCAATCATCATCACACCCACTCAGCAGAGCAGAGTAGAAAAGAAGCCGCTGCTCTGTCGATGTAAAGCAAGTGGAAGCCACTGAATCGCTGGCAAGAGAAACCTGTGACCGCTCTATTGGCAAAGTTTGGCGCAGGGCACAATTGTCAGATAGGTCCTGCCAGCTTTTAAGCCCATAGTTAAAGAAAAAAAGTCTTGGATAAACCCTTTACTAAAACGGCAAGAGGAAGTTTGCACAATTACTGCATACAATCTTATTAATAGGTTCAATGTCATGGTATGCAGTAAGCTCCAATCCTTTTTCTACTGGGGATAAATATAATTGAATTAGGTTTATGCAAGAGGACTTAAATCTTTGCATTAGGAATTTTTCGTTTTAAGCACTATAAATATGAATTAAAAATGTAATTATAATTTTGAACCCATTATATAAAATTTACAAAAAGGTGTCAAGGGTTTCATATTCACAATATGAATGAAGTGTGCACATTCCACATCAGCATGTGCTTTCATTTACCCCTCTGGCTGTATGTTGTATAATTCATGGTTAAATTGATCATTCATGTATTTCTTTAACATCCATCGAGACACAGCTGCTGGCAGTATATTGTTGATCCAATTAGAGAAACGACATATGAATTCCAAATCAAAAGGTAGTCCTCCTTTTGCAAGTCGTTGTAAAACCCAAACTCCATGTCTGGAGCTAAGATATACCTGTGACCAATGAAAAAATGGACTCCTTTAAATAAAGATATGTTTAATAACAATACCTGTGGTTAATAATGCAATGTCAAATTCCCCATACTGCTCTATAAACTGACATTTTACAGATTATCACATCCTGTACAGTGGTGGTCAGTACTTGGGCCATCACTGATCAGAGGTTCACAGTGGAGCACAATTTGTACGGTAGTCATTTTCCAACTCCAGAGTCACTGGGTAAGGATGGAATCACAACAGCCATATGATGGTGACCCTCGGCTCCTGCTCTGCTGCGAGCATGAGCTGAATATCATACTACTGTGCTGCAATTCTCGCTTGTTGAAAATTTCCAATGAAAACCTAGTGTACTAATAGTTTGCGATTTGCACGCAAGTGTCTGATTTCATTCCTTCCATTCTGGGCGCTTGCAAAAGGATGAGAGAATAAAGTGTTGTATCACAGTGCAGCGCCATTTTGTTGGTGACTGCAATGTGATACTTAGATGTGGACAGTGTCACTGAAGTTGGCTGGCAGCGGCAATTTTTTTTAGTTGGTGCTACGCTACCCACTGTATCACACATGATTGGATTAGATACTTGGCTCTGCTCGGTCGGTGTAAAGCCTCATTCAGATGTTGCAGCATCACCGGTCTGAATGAGTCTTTAAACTTCGTAGAGGAGTCAGTGTTCAGAGCACAGCAGTGCGATTATTTTACCATTGTGCTCTCAACACTGCAGTGGAGACATCGGTGGTGAGCACAGGTCACGCAGCCTTACATTGTACTTCTAATGCAAGACTACTGACTTGTTCTTACTGCTGGAAGAAGTCATTGCCACAGCCCTGCTTTCACCAATCAGTGCAGGCCTGTAGAGGTAACTTCTTCCAGTAGTGAGACCAGCTTGGTATTCTGGCATTAGTAGTACAATGTCAGGCTGCCCAACGTATGCTCACTACGCTGCCCAATGATATGGCCCTTGGGCTTTTGTCACTGCTTATTTCTGAACACTACATGAGGGGTGAAGGGGAAATATACAGCTCTGGCAAAAATTAAGAGACCACCACGTCAAAACCCTGTCATGGGCAGCCCAATCTCCAGACATGAACCCTATTGAAAACCTCTGGAATGTAATCAAGAGGAAGATGGATAGTCACAAGCCATCAAACAAAGAAGAACTGCTTACATTTTTGCGCCAGGAGCAGTGTGAAAGACTGGTAGAAAGCATGCAATAATCCACTATGTTGTAGAACAAAACAGCTGCCTCTTAATATAAAGGCACTGTAGTACAATTAAATTACATATATACTACTTCATAAAAGGCAGAGCACTACAATATACACAAACCAGTATACAGTAATGGCCGAAAGGGTTTGCACATTTGAAATTGTTCCAGAAAATGAACTATTACACCCAGAAAATTACAGCAACTACACTTTTTTTTCCACAACTTTTTTTTCACATTTATTTCTGTTGTGTGTATGGGAACAACACAAGAAAAAAAAATTGAACATAATTTCACACAAAACCCCCAAAATGGACTGCAAAAAATTGTTGGCATCCTCAGCTTAAAATTGAGTTGCGCATCCTTTGGAATAAATAACTGCAATGCATTGCTTCCTATAACCATCAACAAGCTTCTTACACATCTCAACTGGAATTTTGGACCTTTCTTCCAACAGCTATTTTAATAACTCTCCACAGGTGTTCAATGGGATTTAGATCCAGACTCATTGCTACAGTACTTCAGAACTCTCTCTCCAGCACTGAAGCATGCTTGGGGTAATTGTCCTTCTGGAAAACCCATGACCTAGGATGCAAATCCAGCTTTCTGACATTGGACACTACATTGCATCCAAAAATCCATTGGTAATCTTCAGATTTCATGATGCCTTGCACAGTCAAGGCACCCAGTGCAGAGGCAGCAGAACAGCTCCAAGACATCTTTAAACCTCCAACATATTTCACTGTAGGTACTGTGTTCTTTTCTTTGTATGCCTCATTCCATTTTTTGTAAACAGTAGAATGCTCTGCTTTAATTAAAAGTTATATCTTGGTCTCATCTGTCCACAATACGCTTTCCCAAAATGATTTTGGCTTACTCGCATACATTTTGACAAACTTCATTCTTGCTTTTTTATGTCTCTGTGTCAGCAGTTAGGTTCTCCTGGGTCTCCTGCCATAGTGTTTCATTTCATTCAAATGTTGACGGATAGTTCACGCTGACACTGATGCACCCTGAGCCTGCTGGATAGCTTGACTTTCTTTGGAACTTGAATGGGGCTGTTTATCCACCATCTGAACTATCCTGCATTGCAAACGTTCATCAATTTTTCTCTGCCATCCACATCGATTAGCTACAGTGCCATGGGTTGTAAATTTCCTGATTATATTGTTCACCACATGTTGCAAAGGAACATCAAGATTTCTGGAGATGGACTTGTGACCTTCAGATTGTTGATATTTTTCATCACTTTTGGTTCTCAAGTTCTCGGACAGTTTTCTTCTCCTCTTTCTGTTCTCCATATTTAGTGTGGCACACACAGACACACAATGCAAACATTAAGTCAATTTCTCCCCTTTTTATCAAGTTTCAGGCATGATTTTCATATTACCCACACCTGTTTCTTGCCGCAGGCAAATTTCAACGAGCATTACATGCTTGAAACAAAGTTGCTTATCCACAATTTTAAAAAGGTGCCAGCAATTTTGTTGGAAAGGAAGTAAACATGTGTTTAACAAAACAAATATAAGAAGATTCCCCCTGCAAGGAGCACATACAATTAAGAAACAGATAATTAAATATTTAAAGAGTAACGGTTTTTGTTTTTTTTTGTATTTCATCAATCAAAAGTGCCCATAAAAATTAGCAACTTTTGTTATATCTCTTATCGGACAAATCTGCTTCTTGCCCTAACAGAATTGATCAGTCGTTATCAAAATTCTTAATTCGGAGGTAAAATCTGTATTCAGTGAAGACATACTTACCCATTACTGAGATAAAAGATGACAGTTACTACGGATACCAATGTATATTTCTTTTGGATACACAACAATTGTATGGGTTAAATGAACAATTAAATTACATTTTTTTTGCAAAATGAATAACTGCATATCCCCTTATCTAGGGTGATGTGGAGCCAATGTATTTGACAGTTCCAGTTTATAAGGACATAAACTCTCCCCTAAGCCCCTTTTTTTCTCCCCCCCCAGCGTGGTCCCCACCCCAGTGTGCTTCACCCTCCTCCCTGATCACTGAGAGACTAATCTTATAACTTTCTGGAAGCAATGACTGCTTCAGTGGTCTGGTTTGTGGGAAACTAAGCCAATTAAGAATTATTGGGGTACACAAACCCTCACTTTCATGAATTACACTGGACTCTGTCTTAAGTAAAATCAAGTGGTTTAGCTTATTGCTCTTAGAACCCATCATGGAATAAAAGAGAGACATACAATAAAGGAAAAGCAGAGACATTTTGCCAAATGTATTGGTTTTAGGTGGTTACAAATGTATGTAATATTTAGATTATCAAAAGTATCCCATGCGTTATAACATCCAGGTCCTTATGTGGTTAACTAAAGGAGGAATGGGTATTCTGAGAGAATTTGCGGCGATCATATGATTTACCTGAGAACACATTATATGTAAACAAAAGTGCTCCTGTGGGAGAAGCTTGCGGTCCAACGACCGGAAGTGATATGGCTGGTGACGTGTGCATTCCATTGTGATAGCCAGAAGTGACACATGCGTTCCACTGCTGAGACGCAGGGGCACAGAAACCGGAAGCGATTATGGAGAGAGGGCATGCGGGAGGACAGAAAGTGGCATCAAGAACGATATACCCATCCTTAACACAGGGATCCACTCCCCTATACACGGAGATGACGTCACACTCTGCATGATTAGAGGAACCACTTGCAACATATTTACAGGACAACAGATGGTATGAGGTGGTAAAACTTTTTCTCTGGATAGGGGCACTGACTTAATCGGTCAGCCTATTGGGCATTACTTGCCACTGCAAGAACCCACACGAGACATTGCTTTTAATACTAATTCTTCCCCCCACCAATAAACCCCGCAAACGGAAGGATAAACGAGTTGAGAGGCTACATAATCTTTATGGGTAACTTTCATACAGGTCCAAACTAGGGTACTGGCCTTGTCAGGGCAGGAGCGATACAGGGGCACAACATGGAGAATTAAGAGACAATAACTACCCCCCCCCTTTTTTCTTCCTATCCCCTATTGCCAAATATAAGGGGTAAATAATTATTTCTCCATTTTTGAAATCGTGTAACTATGACTGGGAGGAGGAATGGAAAGCAACTTTGGTGAGGCCTAACCATTTTCTATCTAGAGCATGGTTGAAGTTAAGCACTAGCACTTTAAGATGTTCTTGTTTGTTTGTCTGTACGTGCATACAGGTGCTTCTCACAGATTTAGAATATCATCAAAATTTTTTATTTATTTCAGTTCTTCAATACAAAAAGTGAACCTCATATTATATTGAGTCATTACAAACAGAGTGATCTATTTCAAGTGTTTATTTATGTTAATGTTGATGATTATGGCTTACAACCATTGAAAACCCAATAGTCATTATCTCAGTAAATTACAATACTTTATAACACCAGCTTGAAAAATTATTTTAAAATCCAAAACGTTGGCCTACTGTGTATGTTCAGTAAATGCACTCAATACTTGGTCGGGGCTACTTTTGCATCAATTACTGCATCATCATTTCGGCATGGCATGGAGGCGATCAGCCTGTGGTACTGCTGAGGTGTTATGGAAGCCCTGATTGCTTTGATAGCAGCCTTCAGCTCATCTGCATTGTTGGGTCTGGTGCCTCTGATCTTCCTCTTGACATTACCCATAGATTCTCTATGGGGTTACGGTCAGGTGAGTTTGCTGCCAATCAAGCATTGTTACTGTTAGTGATACTGTTGTTTTTAAACCAGGTATTGGTACTTTTGGCAGTGTGGACAGGAGCCAAGTCCTGCTGGAGAATGAAATTTCCATCTAGAAAAAGGTTGTCGGCAGAGGGAAGCATGGAATGCTCTAAAATTTCCTGGTAGACGGCTGCGCTGACTTTGGTCTTGATAAAACACAGTGGACCTACACCAGCAGATGACATGGCTCCCCAAACCATCACTGACAGTGGAAACTTCACACTAGACCTCAAGCAGCTTCGATTGTGGCCTCTCCAATCTTCCTCCAGACTCTGGGCCCTTGATTTCCAAATGAAATGCAAAATTTACTTTCCTTCTGGAGTGTGTCACTGGCCTTCTTCTGGATATCTGTCAAGTCAGCAGTCTTCCGCATGATTGTGGAGCCTACTGAAACAGACTAAGGGACCTTTTTAAACGCTTAGGAAGCCTTTGCAGGTCTTTTTTGTTAACTATTCTGATTTACTGAGATAATGACTTTTGGGTTTTCATTGGCTGTATGCCATAATCATCAACATTAACAGAAATAAACCCTTGAAATAGATCACTCTGTTTGTAATGGCTCTACATAATACACGAGTTTCAATTTTTGTGGTTTGATTATATTCTAATTTTGTGAGAAGCACTTGTATTGGCTGATAACCTTTTAGGCGATTATTAAAAGTTATGTTTTAGATAATTTTTGCCTGTCCCTGCTGTAATCTCTTTGTATCTCTTTGGGAAGGTATTGACAGTGAGTTACATTTTCTGATGAATGATTCGCTGATAATCAAATCTGCTTCTTGCCCTAACAGAATTGATCAGTCATTATCAAAATTCTCAATTCTGAGATAAAATCTGTATTCAGTGAAGACATACTTACCTATTACTGAGATAAGATGAAAGTTGCTACGGATTCACTTCTATGTAGATGTAAGGAGGAGCTAAAGGCAGAGCACCTCCTATCTACGTAGAATCTCATCAATAGCAACTGTCATCTCCTAACTCAGCAATGGCAAAGTCTGTCTTCTCTCAGTACAGATTTTGCCTCAGAATTGAGAATTTTGACACAGACTGATCAATTCTGACAGAAAAAAAAGTAGATTTGTCTGATAAGAGATATAACAAAAGTTGCTTATTTTCATTTAAACTGTTGATTTATGAAAAAGAAATTAAAATGACAGTTAACTGTCGCAGCTTTATATAATACACAGAGTGTACAAATTTCCGGAAGTATTGCATAAAGCAGGATTGCAAGCCAATTCTGAATGCCCGAGGTGTAAAAATGAAAATGCCGGAATATTTCACATGATGTGGACGTGTCCGAGATTGGCTGCTTTTTAGTTGGTGGTTCTAAGTCGTGTTGAAGGAGCGTATAGATGCTCAATACCAAGGGAACCGGTGGAGTGTTTGCTGGGTTATGTAGATGAGATTGGAGTGGACAACACCCTGAAGATAGCAATTGCCAGATTATTGTATATGGCCCGAAAGGTAATAGCGAGAAACTGGATAAAGGAGGAGCCGTCCACAAGAGGAGAATACCTTCAATATGTGAAGCAGGGTCTGGCACTGGAAAAAGGGGTCTATAAGAAAAGAGGGAAAGTGGAAATGTTTGATAAACTGTGGTCTTCGTGACTTGAAATGGGCTAGAAAGTGGGTAAAGGGGGCAAGGAGGTTGAGGGGCTGTGGAGGGAAGAAATATTAGATATGCGGTCTTAATGGTGATAAGATCTATTATGTCTCGCTTGAGGAAGTGGAAATAAAAGATGTGAGCAGTCTACTGGAAGGGGGGATAAGTTGGGGATAATGGGGTTTGACTGTTAAAAATTTGAAATGAAAACAAGGATGTTACATGTAAAATGCAATGTTATTCTTAATAAAAATCTATTTGATTTAAAAAAAAAAAAAAATGACAGTTAACTAAAAGAGGAAGAAAAGGATCCACATGGCCGTATGGATAAAAAATATGTAAAAAAAAATTGCCCATTCTGACATACATTTCTGGCCAAAGCACTTAGTCTATGACTAGTCTATGACTAAGGGCTTCGGCCAGAAACGTACGTCAGAATGAGCAATATTTTTTAATTGGACAACTTTTTTTTAACAATGTGAAATAAAGTTACATATGTTTCATCCATATGGCCATGTGGATCCTTTTCTTCCTTTTTTTGTCAATTTTCTCTAGTGGTCAACGGTATTGGATCCATGCTGTTTAACAAAGAGCAACGCTACATTTACCGCACGGTGATGCTCTTCCCAAATTTTCTTTTTGTGCTTCTTTTATATTTAAAATGATTTTTACGCTTTAAATAAATTGCAATTAAATAAAGGGGTGTTAGAGTGCTGGGATCCTTCCACATCTTAATCCGGTCTTCTAATTGCTTAGGCCTGGAGGGAAACTTGCCATCTTGTATTCATTAGTCAAATCAAATCTTGCCAATTTTAATCTCTAACTTTATAGTTTGCCAATAGCAGCTCCACTCGTTGAACTGGACCAGTTTGCTTTAGAGGTCCATTAACCTGCAACTTTAAATGTTAATAAAAATGATGTAAATTATAATTATTATAGTATTGTGAAATATACCTGTGAGGCTCTGGTGCATAATTCAGTTGAAATATCAACTCCAGTGTTCCCCAATCCAATTATTAAAACTCGTTTACCATCAAACCCAAGGGGCTTCTTGTATTCTCGGCAATGTTTTACTTGACCTCTAAAAACTTTGATGCCTTAAAAAAAAAAACACACAAAAAGGTTAATTGAAAACTGTATCTTGAACATACATAAAATACTGTACATGAACACATTTGCATTAAGTGTCATGTCTAAAAAGGGAAAGGGTGAAGAGTCATCAGGCCACCAGATTCAGCAGTCATAGGTGTCTCAGGCAGCTGCATTTTTACGCCCCTGGAGTGAGATTTGGACATCCTTTGATACAGTTGTGAGGTGACAACTGGCTCATGAAAGGAGTAAAATACTAGCTCTCAGCATTCCATTGTACTTGAGTCTTTCTGTGGCAAATGCAATTAAAGCCCTGACTGCTGGCACTTTCGGGTCAAGGCAACACCAGCAGCATGATGAAGGCAGCTGATCAAGCTGCTGACCTCACTCCTGCTCCACATAGGAGGTTGTTGACAGCAAGGTAAGTATGACAACAGACAGTAATTAGTGTTGAGCATTCCGATGCTGCAAGTATCGGAATTCCGATACCGGGATTCCGATACTCTTGTGGTATCGGGTATCGGGTATCGCAACAACATTAATGTTAAAATGTGTAAAAGAGAGAATTAAAATAAAAAATATCGCTATACTCACCTCTCCGACGCAGCCGGGACTTCAGCGAGGGAACCGGCAGCGTTGTTTGTTTAAAATTCGCGCTATTACTTGGTTACGTGAATTCCCGGCTTGTGATTGGTCAGGTCGGCCACGTTGCCGGGACGCGGACCAATCACAGCAAGCCGTGACGAAATTACGTCACGGCTTGCTGTGATTGGTCCGCGTCCCGGCAATATGGCCGCCCTGACCAATCACAAGCCGTGACGTCACGGGAGGCTGGACACGCGCCCATTTTAAAATGAGCGCGTCCAGCCTCCCGGCTTGTGATTGGTTGACCGCGGCGCAACCAATCACAAGCCGTGACGTCACGGGAGGCTGGACACGCGCCCATTTTAAAATGAGCGCGTGTCCAGCCTCCCGTGACGTCACGGCTTGTGATTGGTCAGGGCGGCCATATTGCCGGGACGCGGACCAATCACAGCAAGCCGTGACGTAATTTCGTCACGGCTTGCTGTGATTGGTCCGCGTCCCGGCAACATGGCCGACCTGACCAATCACAAGCCGGGAATTCACGTAACCAAGTAATAGCGCGAATTTTAAACAAACAACGCTGCCGGTTCCCTCGCTGAAGTCCCGGCTGCGTCGGACAGGTGAGTATAGCGATATTTTTTATTTTAATTCTTTCTTTTACACATTTATATGGTTCCCAGGGCCTGAAGGAGAGTTTCCTCTCCTTCAGACCCTGGGAACCATCAGGATACCGTCCGATACATGAGTCCCATTGACTTGTATTGGTATCGGGTATCGGTATCGGATTGGATCCGATATTTTGCCGGTATCGGCCGATACTTTCCGATACCGATACTTTCAAGTATCGGACGGTATCGCTCAACATATACAAGAATGGATGCGGCAAATGTGTGAAGAGACAGAATGTGCATGGGCGTAAATATGTGGATACAGTATGGGCAGAGATGGGGCAAGTTTGTGAGGAAACGGTATGGGAAAGAGAGTCACCTGAATTTGGCGGGACCGGTTTTCGGTCCGATGGGCTGTGTTTTTGGGTGTTTGATTCACCCTTTCTTTTCTCGCTGGCTGCATGCTGGTCGCAATATTGGCTTAAAGTTCATTCTCTGTCCTCCGTAGTACATGCCTGCGCAAGGCAATCTTGCCTTGCGCAAGCGCAGTATGCTTTGTCCAACTGCGGGCAAAGCCAAAAAGCATTAGTGCGCATGCGCCGGCGCACTATGTCCCGGAAGTATTTCTGGCACTTAGCCTCGCTCTTCCCACTTGTCCTGTAGTGGTGGCAAGTGGGTTAACAGTTGGAGGGTTGATGTCTCCTTTGTATTGTCAGGTGACATCAAGCCCAGAGGTTAGTAATGGAGAGACGTTTATGCGGCGCCCCCACACCGCCGCAGGGCCGAGGGGTACCCGGAGCCGGGCCTCTAGTTCAGTCTCGGGGTTGTCACGGTGGCTAGACCCGGTCCGTGGCCCTGTCCGTCAGTGGGGGACGTCCGGTGTAATAGGTGGTAGTAATGATAGCGGTGGAGCGGTGCAGTTGTGGGGTGTAAGTCGCGGTAAATAACGAGGACACCAGGTTGCAGTCTCTTTACCTCTTTACTGGAGATCTCTGAGTCCTCAGTCCAGAACACGGTTCACCAGGCTACGCAAGTCCGGCCGGTCCAATGGCACCTCCAGAGTTCTCCTCTCAGGTGGAAATCTGTGCCTTCCTTCTAGCGCTATGTGTTGTAGTCCTTCCCTGCTGTGCTTACGGAAAGTAACCCCACAACGGTTGTGTCTGTTTCTTAAGTTCCCTCACAACTCGATTTGATGTTCCTCTGTAATCCACCCCTTCCCTGTATTCAGGTTGGAATGGCACCCGTTTGTCAGGTAGGCCTGGAGTTCTTCCGGGACCCTAGAGTCGCCCCTCTCCCGCAATTGCCCCCCAAGACTTCATAGGTGATATGTGGTAGACAGCCCGCCTGAGACCGACTGTCCTGCCGCTGTTTGGAGTATGGCTTGAAGCTGTATTCTAATCCACTCCCTCGGCGTTCCGGCCACCGGTATTGCGCCTCAGCAGGGTGCTGCCTCTTTCAACAAAACCCCTGCTGGTATTCTCCTTCTGCTTGATCTCGTTTCTCACTCAGCACAATCTGTCTCGCTTCTAGTCCTTTCCTTGAGTCCCGCCGCTTCCAGGAGCCTGCGCGGACCCGTTACGTTCTTTCAATGCCAAGCCTCTGCCAGGATCCCACCCCTGGCAGAGACCCTACAGTCTCTCCCTTCACAACACCCCCTGCCACAGGGTGTTGCTCCGTTCAATCCCGTCAGCGTTCTCTTCTAACTTCCTGCCTGACCCCCAGTTTACCCACTATGGTGGGGAGTGGCCTAATGAATAGCACCCTTAGCTCCCCCCGGAGGCCCAGCTGTGAAACATATTGGTGTCTGTGATACCTGATTGGAGGAACTCCTTCGGTGCCATCGAACGTACCATGGCTCCCCTTAGCGGCGAAGCCACAGTACTGCAACGACCAGAACTCTGGGGCGCTGCACTCCCCCCTGGTTAAACACAGTACTCCGGGACTGGGAAGAAAAACAACAATACAGATTAGCAAAAAGACATACAATTTTGTTGAGTGCAAAACAATAAGTATACTTGAACAGGCTTCCCTTTATGGGAGGTGAGGACACTTTTAACGTTACAAACATGGTCAACATTATAAATTACAGGCTATGCATAACTCCTGTTACCCAACCGGGTATTCTACTTAGTGCAAATTCTGGAACAATAAATTAACATTGCCTTTAAGAAACATACACTCTTAGTTTACCAAAGGCCTTCCTATAATCACATTACAGGGTAAGGTAACTTCACATTCTCCTACTTTGAACCTGCAGGACCGCCTGTCCCTATGGCACCAGACCTACTGCCTCTCCTTTCTTTTACAGGACCGCCCTGTTCATCCAGGGCCTACTGCCTTTCTCTACTATACATGGTATAGACATAACATTCCTTTCGTTTAAAGAACTCTGAGCCAGCTCTACTCGGCTCCTTTAAGGACTCACTCTCTAACCCCTACGGGTTCACTCTCTGTCCTTAGTAACAAAGTAACTTTCAATGGGGACGCGGGGTTTACCTTCTATCCTCACCTTCATTATTACTTTGCTTACTTTCAACTATGCAGACCTCTATCTCTACCCCTACGGGCTCTCTGCATCTTTTCTTTCTGCAAAACATTATTTAAACATTTCAACAAATTCAACACATATAACTTAGCATGTAAAACAGTTACATTTCTTTTCAAGGCATCATTATGGCATTACTGTTCTGCAACAGTATCTCTCAAGTTCAGTTTCTCACATCCCCTTTAAGAGGGGACCAAGTCTTTCCGAGGTAGCTCGTCTTCTCAGCCTACCAGCCCATGCAAAGGTTCCGGTATGGTATCTTCGCAAAGTGTCTTTAACTAGAACCGGTAAGAAATGTATCTTCACAAAGTGTCTTTGGCTCAAACCAATAGGGCAAATATCTTCGCAAAGTGTCTTTGGCTAAAACCAGTAGGGAGCACCTTTAAGAAGGTGCAAACTATTTACAAGGAAGTTCGAATCATGCACAGTCCATGATTACGGCAGTTCTTATAACATTGTGAACCAAAAAGCAAAAATGAAAGTGAAAGCAAAAATACAAAGCAATAGGGATCCCGGGTAAACAAAGGGATCCCTTTAAGAGTTAACCCAGGACGGATTTTAGCAGCAAAACAGCAAGGAAATAAACAGTTAACTATTTACAGTTTCAGGTTTCCGAGGTTTAGTAGGACGGCTTCCAGGGCTGCACCTGGCACTTAACCCTTCTCGGCCTGGGAAGAGTGAGGTCCAGGGTTACACCCAGTGCTGGACAAACGCCGTTAATCCGTCTTTCATGTATGGTTAAATCATGCGCAGCAATGGAGGTCTGCGCAGCTTGAGTAGGGGCATTTGTTGCAGCAGAGGTAGAGGCTGCTGCAAGATCAGTCACTGGAACGGAGTCAGCAGCTGTGGCACTAGCAGTCACTGGAGGGGTGTCAGTTGTCAGGGCAGGGTCGTCCTTCATACCTGCTTCAGATGCGGTTCCTCCGGTGCTGGTCTGCTCTGCCTCCGCTGGGGTCTGTGTTGTGAATTTGGATTTTGGGCTCCCCCGGTGGCCGCTTGTGGAATTGGACTTGTCATCCTCTTTCCTGTTTCACCTGGTTCCATCAGTAGTGGGTGTCGCTATTTAAGCTCATTTCTCTGGTGGTTTCTTGCCGGTCAACAATGTTATCTGATGCCTCTCAGTGCTTGTTCCTGCTTCTGGACTACTACTAGATAAGTTGGACTTTTGTCCATGTTTTGTTTTGCCTATTTGTTCCAGTTCACAGCTGAAGTTTTGTTACTGTGTCTGGAAAGCTCTCGTTGATCAGGGATTGCTACTCTGGCGTTATGAGTTAATGCCAGAGTTTAAGGTAATCTCTGGATGGTGTTTTGTTAGTGTTTTTCTGCTGACCATGAAAGTATACTATCTGTCTTCTGCTATCTAGTAAGCGGACCTCAAATTTGCTAAGACTATTTTCCTGCTGCGTTTGTTGTTTCATCTGAACTCACCGTCATTATATGTGGGGGGCTACTGTCTTCTTTGGAATATTTCTCTAGAGGTGAGCCAGGTCTTATATTTCCCTCTGCTAGCTATTTAGGTCTTAGGCCAGAGCTGGGCATCTAGCTATAAATAGGAAATGCTACCTGGCTATTTCTAGTTGCGCGGCAGGCTTAGTTCATGGTCAGTATAGTTCCATCTTCCGAGAGCTTGTCCTTCTATAGGCTTGCTGTGATCTCTGCCTGCAGAGATCATGATAGTTTGACCGGCCAATAAAGTGTTAAAGACCCAGGTTGAGAAAGGAGAGTTATAAGAAGTCTGCTGGAATTTTTTTTTTTTTTTTTTTTCCTCCAGTCTGCCTTGCTGCAGTCTTTTTTCTCTCTCTCCTCCTAATCTCTGTATGCTCTGTGTGCACCTGACAATAATGGATCTCCAGAGTGTAACTGCGGGTTTGAATAATCTCATCACGAAAGTACAAAATTTACAAGATTTTGTGGTACATGCTCCGGTATCTGAGCCGAGAATTCCTTTGCCGGAGTTCTTCACAGGGAATAGAGCTAGCTTCCAGAATTTCCGAAATAATTGTAAGCTTTATTTGTCCCTGAAGTCTCGTTCAGCTGGAGACCCTGCTCAGCAGGTTAGGATTGTGATTTCCTTGCTCAGGGGTGACCCTCAAGATTGGGCCTTCTCATTGCCAGCAGGGGATCCTGCGTTACGCGATGTGGATGCGTTTTTTCTGGCCTTGGGCTTGCTTTATGAGGAACCTCATTTGGAACTTCAGGCAGAAAAAACTTTGATGGCACTATCTCAGGGGCAAGACGAAGCTGAAGTTTTCTGCCAAAAATTCCGTAAATGGTCTGTGCTTACTCAGTGGAATGAGTGCGCCTTGGCGGCAACTTTCAGAGAAGGTCTCTCTGATGCCGTTAAGGATGTTATGGTGGGGTTCCCTGTGCCTGCAGGTCTGAATGAGTCCATGACAATGGCTATTCAGATTGATAGGCGTCTGCGGGAGCGCAAACCGGTGCACCATCTGGCGGTGTCTATGGAAAAAACGCCAGAAAGTATGCAGTGTGATAGAATTCTGTCCAGGAGCGAGCGACAGAATTTTAGACGGAAGAATAGATTTGATACCGGGTTGTAAATATCCCAAGGGTCGTTTGTTTAATCTGTCTGTGCCGGAACATGCTGCTATGCGGGAATATATAAAGGAGTCTTTGGAAAAGGGACATATTCGTCCATCTTCTTCTCCCTTGGGAGCTGGGTTTTTCTTTGTCTCAAAAAAAGACGGCTCTTTGAGACCATGTATTGATTATCGGCTTCTGAATAAGATCACTGTTAAGTATCAATACCCATTGCCATTGCTTACTGATTTGTTTGCTCGTATAGAGGGTGCTAAGTGGTTCTCTAAAATTGATCTTCGTGGGGCGTATAATTTGGTGCGGATCAGGCAGGGGGATGAGTGGAAGACCGCATTTAATACGCCCGAGGGCCACTTTGAGTATTTGGTCATGCCTTTTGGTCTTTCTAATGCCCCTTCAGTTTTCCAGTCTTTTATGCATGATATTTTCCGCGATTTTCTGGATAAATTTATGATAATATATCTGGATGATATTCTGATTTTTTCTGATGACTGGGACTCTCATGTCCAGCAGGTCAGGAGAGTTTTTCAGGTTCTGCGGTCTAATTCTTTATGTGTGAAGGGGTCTAAGTGCGTTTTTGGGGTCCAGAAAATTTCCTTTTTGGGGTATATTTTTTCTCCCTCTTCCATTGAGATGGATCCCGTCAAGGTGCAAGCTATTTGTGACTGGACTCAGCCCTCCTCTCTTAAGGGTCTTCAGAGATTTTTGGGCTTTGCCAACTTTTACCGCCGATTTATTGCTGGTTTTTCGGATGTCGTTAAACCACTGACTGATTTGACCAGACAAGGCGCTGATGTTGCTAATTGGTCCCCTCATGCTGTAGAGGCCTTTCAGGAGCTTAAGCGCCGTTTTGCCTCTGCCCCTGTGTTGCGTCAGCCTGATGTGAATCTGCCTTTTCAGGTTGAGGTTGACGCTTCGGAGATCGGAGCTGGGGCAGTGTTGTCGCAGAAAGGTTCCGACTGCTCCGTCATTAGACCTTGTGCCTTCTTTTCTCGCAAATTTTCGCCCGCAGAGCGGAATTATGATGTTGGGAATCGGGAGCTTTTGGCCATGAAGTGGGCGTTTGAGGAGTGGCGCCATTGGCTCGAGGGGGCTAGGCATCAGGTGGTGGTATTGACTGACCACAAAAATTTGATTTATCTTGAGACTGCCAGACGCCTGAATCCTAGACAGGCGCGCTGGTCTTTATTTTTTTCTCGCTTTAATTTTGTGGTGTCATACCTACCGGGTTCTAAGAATGTTAAGGCAGATGCCCTTTCTAGGAGTTTTGACCCGGACTCTCCTGGTAATTCTGAACCCACAGGTATCCTTGGGGAGGGAGTAATTTTGTCGGCCGTTTCTCCTGATCTGCGGCGGTCCTTGCAAGAGTTTCAGGCGGATAGACCGGATCGTTGTCCGCCTGATAGACTGTTTGTTCCGGATGATTGGACCAGCAGAGTCATCTCTGAGGTACATTCTTCTGCATTGGCAGGTCATCCCGGAATTTTTGGTACCAGGGATTTGGTGGCAAGATCCTTCTGGTGGCCTTCCCTGTCACGAGATGTGCGAGTCTTTGTGCAGTCATGTGACGTTTGTGCTCGGGCCAAGTCTTGTAGTTCTCGGGCTAGCGGACTGCTGTTGCCCTTGCCTATTCCTAAGAGGCCTTGGACACACATCTCGATGGATTTTATTTCAGATCTGCCTGTTTCCCAGAAGATGTCTGTCATCTGGGTGGTCTGTGACCGTTTCTCTAAAATGGTCCATTTGGTTCCTCTGCCCAAGTTGCCTTCTTCTTCTGAGTTGGTTCCTCTGTTTTTTCAGAATGTTGTCCGATTGCACGGTATTCCTGAGAATATTGTTTCTGACAGAGGTACCCAATTTGTGTCTAGATTTTGGCGGGCATTCTGTGCTAGGATGGGCATAGATTTGTCTTTTTCATCTGCTTTTCACCCTCAGACTAATGGCCAGACCGAGCGGACTAATCAGACCCTGGAGACATATCTGAGGTGTTTTGTCTCTGCTGACCAGGATGATTGGGTTGCTTTTTTGCCATTGGCAGAGTTCGCCCTCAATAATCGGGCCAGCTCTTCCACCTTGGTGTCCCCGTTTTTCTGTAATTCGGGGTTTCACCCTCGATTTTCCTCCGGTCAGGTGGAATCCTCGGATTGTCCTGGAGTGGATGCGGTGGTGGAGAGATTGCATCACATCTGGGGGCAGGTTATGGACAATTTGAAGTTGTCCCAGGAGAAGACTCAGCGTTTTGCCAACCGTCATCGTCGTGTTGGTTCTCGGCTTTGTGTTGGAGATTTGGTGTGGTTGTCTTCTCGTTTTGTCCCTATGAGGGTCTCTTCTCCTAAGTTTAAACCTCGGTTCATCGGCCCTTATAGAATATTGGAGATTCTTAATCCTGTTTCTTTCCGTTTGGACCTCCCTGCGTCCTTTTCCATTCATAACGTTTTTCATCGGTCGTTATTGCGCAGGTATGAGGTACCTGTGGTACCTTCAGTTGAGCCTCCTGCTCCATTGTTGGTTGAGGGTGAGTTGGAGTACGTTGTGGAGAAAATTTTGGACTCTCGTGTTTCCAGACGGAGACTCCAGTATCTGGTCAACTGGAAGGGTTACGGCCAGGAGGATAATTCTTGGGTCAATGCATCTGATGTTCATGCTTCTGATCTTGTTCGTGCCTTCCATAGGGCTCATCCTGGTCGCCCTGGTGGATCTGGTGAGGGTTCGGTGCCCCCTCCTTGAGGGGGGGGTACTGTTGTGAATTTGGATTTTGGGCTCCCCCGGTGGCCGCTTGTGGAATTGGACTTGTCATCCTCTTTCCTGTTTCACCTGGTTCCATCAGTAGTGGGTGTCGCTATTTAAGCTCATTTCTCTGGTGGTTTCTTGCCGGTCAACAATGTTATCTGATGCCTCTCAGTGCTTGTTCCTGCTTCTGGACTACTACTAGATAAGTTGGACTTTTGTCCATGTTTTGTTTTGCCTATTTGTTCCAGTTCACAGCTGAAGTTTTGTTACTGTGTCTGGAAAGCTCTCGTTGATCAGGGATTGCTACTCTGGCGTTATGAGTTAATGCCAGAGTTTAAGGTAATCTCTGGATGGTGTTTTGTTAGTGTTTTTCTGCTGACCATGAAAGTATACTATCTGTCTTCTGCTATCTAGTAAGCGGACCTCAAATTTGCTAAGACTATTTTCCTGCTGCGTTTGTTGTTTCATCTGAACTCACCGTCATTATATGTGGGGGGCTACTGTCTTCTTTGGAATATTTCTCTAGAGGTGAGCCAGGTCTTATATTTCCCTCTGCTAGCTATTTAGGTCTTAGGCCAGAGCTGGGCATCTAGCTATAAATAGGAAATGCTACCTGGCTATTTCTAGTTGCGCGGCAGGCTTAGTTCATGGTCAGTATAGTTCCATCTTCCGAGAGCTTGTCCTTCTATAGGCTTGCTGTGATCTCTGCCTGCAGAGATCATGACAGGTCTGGAACGCTGGCTGCAGGGCCTCGCGCTGCGGCGTTGTCATCTCTGCTTGCAGTGTCCCGCTTTCCGGCTTCAAAGCGCTGGAACTTCTTCCCTGCTCCGGACCAGATGAGGCTGCCGACAGATGTCCGGTGAGGTTCCTGATGATGGCCTTCTTCCACCCGGCCTCAGTGCTCAGCTGCGTCCGCCGGGGTCGGTCGCTGAGCTCGTCCACTCCGGCCTGCAGGAATTCAGCATCAGCGGTGGAGGCCTGGTTGCGGTGCCCCTCCGGGTGGCTGGGGGAGTCCTCTGCTCCGACCCCACGCTCCGGCTCCAGGCGGCTCGCCATGGCGTCCTCCATGTCGCTCGCTCCTTCTTCCTGGTCCTTTTCCCGCTCTCTTCTTCGTGGGCGGTTTCGTTTTCGTTGTCTCTGCCCACCATTAAGGATCAGGAGGCGGATCTCGGCTGCTGACGGACACGTCCTCAAGGGGCCGAGATATTTAGACTGGGCGGCCATTGTCTTTCGCGCTCTTCAGCTTGTTCGCGCCCACTTCCACGCCCTTCTTCTTCTCCTGCGCTCTCCTCAGCGCTGTAATGGCGGCGGTTTTGGCGGGAACTTTTGGCGGTAAATGGCGCAGCACAGTCTTTGCAATAAAGTACAGTCCAAGCACAATAAATCACAGTTCCAAGGCACACATGACCTGATTCTTCAGGCTTAAGTAGATCCTGTTCGTGACGCCAAGTCTGCGGCGCCCCCACACCGCCGCAGGGCCGAGGGGTACCCGGAGCCGGGCCTCTAGTTCTCAGTCTCGGGGTTGTCACGGTGGCTAGACCCGGTCCGTGGCCCTGTCCGTCAGTGGGGGACGTCCGGTGTAATAGGTGGTAGTAATGATAGCGGTGGAGCGGTGCAGTTGTGGGGTGTAAGTCGCGGTAAATAACGAGGACACCAGGTTGCAGTCTCTTTACCTCTTTACTGGAGATCTCTGAGTCCTCAGTGCAGAACACGGTTCACCAGGCTACGCAAGTCTGGCCGGTCCAATGGCACCTCCAGAGTTCTCCTCTCAGGTGGAAATCTGTGCCTTCCTTCTAGCGCTATGTGTTGTAGTCCTTCCCTGCTGTGCTTACGGAAAGTAACCCCACAACGGTTGTGTCTGTTTCTTAAGTTCCCTCACAACTCGATTTGATGTTCCTCTGTAATCCACCCCTTCCCTGTATTCAGGTTGGAATGGCACCCGTTTGTCAGGTAGGCCTGGAGTTCTTCCGGGACCCTAGAGTCGCCCCTCTCCCGCAATTGCCCCCCAAGACTTCATAGGTGATATGTGGTAGACAGCCCGCCTGAGACCGACTGTCCTGCCGCTGTTTGGAGTATGGCTTGAAGCTGTATTCTAATCCACTCCCTCGGCGTTCCGGCCACCGGTATTGCGCCTCAGCAGGGTGCTGCCTCTTTCAACAAAACCCCTGCTGGTATTCTCCTTCTGCTTGATCTCGTTTCTCACTCAGCACAATCTGTCTCGCTTCTAGTCCTTTCCTTGAGTCCCGCCGCTTCCAGGAGCCTGCGCGGACCCGTTACGTTCTTTCAATGCCAAGCCTCTGCCAGGATCCCACCCCTGGCAGAGACCCTACAGTCTCTCCCTTCACAACACCCCCTGCCACAGGGTGTTGCTCCGTTCAATCCCGTCAGCGTTCTCTTCTAACTTCCTGCCTGACCCCCAGTTTACCCACTATGGTGGGGAGTGGCCTAATGAATAGCACCCTTAGCTCCCCCCGGAGGCCCAGCTGTGAAACATATTGGTGTCTGTGATACCTGATTGGAGGAACTCCTTCGGTGCCATCGAACGTACCATGGCTCCCCTTAGCGGCGAAGCCACAGTACTGCAACGACCAGAACTCTGGGGCGCTGCATTTATAAGACACCCCCATTACTTACCTCATAGTCATATTGTATAAAAACACACACACACACACACACACACAGAATAAAGTCCTTTTATTGAAATAAATACACAGACTCCTTTAATCAATCTTAATTAAGCCATACTTATGACATTGCCCAATCCAGTGACACTATTGTCTCATGCAAAAGAAATAATATAACAAACAACAATATTCCTTTGTCAGTCCTCTGACAAGAGGATAATCAATTTGTCCTGAGACAGGTCTAGCTCTCCTACATCTAGATGGCAGGTTGCATGGGTAGGGTAAATGATGTGACCATACAGCCTGACATCCAGCAGACACACTGAGCAGCATCTGCTACCGCTGCTTAGTGTCCCGCGGTGAACTCCTATAAGCTGTCTGATGTTATCGCGAGTGTGAGAAAGTTCTCACGCACGCTGTGCCGTCAGAAAGGTCCTAGGAGTTCACAGCCAATGAACTCACTTCACCTTGTGCTGGTAATATATAAAACATAGATTTCACTTGCATATGTACTAACAGCTAATATATACACTATAATTAATTGCTTAATGTGGCCACCACAAAGCAGACAACATCTTGGGACTTTCCAGACATGAAGAGGATCTGAACACCAGATGTCCAGAGCTGATGTCTCAACTTATAGCCTAATTGCAGGAAAGGCGACAGTTACACATTAGTTGCTTTATCAGCCTGTTGCTATGCCTTAACCACAATCTTCCATGTATTCAGATAACTAATAACAGAGAAGCTTGACCATATGATAATTGACTAACCTTCCCTTTCTATATGCAACTTTAAACACGTGTATGTACAATAAAGGATCAGTATTGATGGAATGTTATTCTGTCACCTTGGTGTGCAGTGTCATTCTTGAGTGCTATAATGCTCAGCCTAATTGGGAACGACCGCAACACACACGGGAATAGATTTAGCCTTACAAAATTTCTATCACAACCTAACTGACATCAGCGCGAGCGCCATGGGAAAATTTCTAACATCAGTTAGGTGAAGTGAGTGTGAGCCACAAGTGTGAGTATAATGTGTTTCTTAATTTTATTTGAATATTTATTTAAATTATTTTATGTGTTTTTTTTTTTTTTTTTTTAAGTTTGAGTACAGGCGCCGGCTGACGAGAAACTACTTCTCCCATCAGTGGCTCCTGCTATCAATGACAGCAGACGTAGCCTAATGGGAGGAGTAGTGTCTCATCAGCTGGAGCCTGCTGACCTGCGGTAAGCTTTTTTTTACTGATGGTCACAGTATCTCTGTGGTGTCATGCTGACATCTGACAACGTGACCCCGCAGCACTCTGACGGTGGTGACGATCTACTGGTGATAACGTTACCACCAAACTGAAGCGCCGCAATGATGTTTCCCACGGTCACACACAGTGGGAAACACCGGTGTTTGTGCTGTGTATGCGTTGGTTTTTGCCTCCCATTGACTCCAATGCCGTTCGGCTATATTTGGCAAATATTGCAAATTCGGCGATCGTGATACAAACCAAATATTGAAATATTCGCTCATCTCTAAATACGGCTCCCTGAGAATTCCATGGAGCCCGGCACTACTACTGTTTGCTTCTGATTTTATGTAGAGGCATAGAGCAGTTTTTTTCCTGCAAGTTTTGGCAAAACGAATTTAGATACAAGACCATACCATAAATTTAGATCCCAGACAATGCACCAAATTAATTAAAACCCCATGACAGACCCTACAATTAATACAGGTGGCTGACTAGACATCAACATTTTTCAGATCCCAGACCAGCTGGCTAATTCACTGGTTCCATTCAATGTAAGGCGTTTTATGCACAGTACACACATTATCCTAAAACTGTATAGCATGCCAACCAAGTGTGGCGGTGGAGCTGGAGAGAACTCAACCCATTAGCTAGAAGGGTAAGCAGTGGAGGAGTCACTGACTTAACCGGGGCAGTCCCATCTAGGGGAAACTACTTAGGCCTCAGTTACCCCACTAAGGCCAAATTTGCACAGCAATTTTCTTTTGTATACAAGAATTAACCATTTTCATTAGTGTTCAATCTCATTTTCATCCATTTTTGGTCCATGTGCCGGTTTTAACCATCTGTATGTCAGTTTTCCTTGTGTCCCAAAACAAAAAAACAACGCAAAAAATAAAATAACTGATGGAGCAACCAGTTGGTGAAAAGCAGATGGATGGTCATTCTCTGTAGCTCATTTCAGTCTTTATGTGCATTATAGGTCAGAATAAAAATAAAACTATGTGAATAACCCCAAAGATATAATGTGTGGGTGAGCTCTTTGTGAAAAACACTAATAGCAACAAAAATGGACTTGCAAGTGAGTCCTAACTCTGCTGACAGTAGTGGTGCAGTTATGCCACAATTTTGTATAATAAATTCTATCCTCTAGCCATTCTATATATATGGAACATATGCATGAGCAATTCGTACTATTTATAGAAGAGATGGTTTTCAAATATCACTCAAAAGTAAGTTCCTAATGTCACATTGAGTGGAAAATATACAGTATTTGAGAAAAAATATATTGTTCTGTACAACATTAATGTTTGGTTTAAACATATCATGGCATACTGAACCTAGAGGTTTCTAAGTTGGTGGAGTAAAATCATGTTTAATAACTACCTGGAAAGGTATCCAAAGGCACCATTGGCTGTGCATGCTGGCCAGTGCAAACCATAACTGCATCAAAGAGATCTGTCTTTGCTTCTCCATTGCTTTCTGTAGTAACTAGCCACTGACCAGTGACTCGAAAGTCACAATGCTTCTCTACACGGCAAACACTTGTCTGTGTCCAAGACAGAAATGGAAAAAATAAAAGTGAGCCAAGATTAACAGGAGGTCTGCTGCATTTTTTCCAAAGTTCCACATTGAAGACTCAGTCAGAACCAGATTGTCACTCAGTTTTGGAGTTTTGACAACAGTTCGGGGCAGCTCCGCCAAAATGGGCCCAGCATGGATCAAAGCAATGTCTGCCCTTTAAATTAGTCAATAGTGGCAGCATTTATTATACCAGAAATGTTACTCCAATCAGTGACTTAAGTAACATTTCTGGCAAGGTGCACCTAATTCATTATCATTATATCAATTGGTTTATCTTATTCCTGAATGTCCCTCATTAAGATTGCTGTACAAAGCGGTAGTCTTAATAAATTGGGGTCATAGTTTAAATGGGTTTTCCCATCAATACATTTCTTGTAACCCCATCATCTTTCTGTAGATAAAAATTATAAAACCAGCTACAGAGGGGGAAAAAATAGTCAGCCACCAATGTGCAAGTTCTCCCACTTAAAAAGATGAGAGAGGCCTGTAATTGATATCATAGGTAGACCACAACTATGAGAGTCAAAATGAGAAAACAAACCCAGAAAATCACCTTGTCTAATTTGGCAAGATTTATTTTGCAAATTATGGTGGAAAATAAGTATTTGGTCAATAACAAAAGTTTATCTCAATATTTTGTTATATATCCTTTGTTGGCAATAACAGAGGTCAAACATTTTCTGTAAGTCTTCACAAGGTTGGCACACCTAAGTGTTCTACCTATGATGTCAATTACTCATCTTTTTAACTGGGAGAACTTGCACAATTGGTGGCTAACTAAGTACTAAGTACTTTTTCCCCCACTGTACACTACCCAACCCCTGCAAAAGTGCTGCTTCTCCACAGTCACTCCTGTTTTTTGTTAACAGGTTGCAGTGGTGATATCATGACTACAGTACATGTAACTGCAGCAGCCAATCAATGGGTTCCTGGGGATACCATGGTAGTCGGCACAACACCATTCGGCCCAGTGATTGATTGCATCAGTCATGTTCTCTGAAGTTGTGACTTCATCACTGCAGCCTATTAAAGACCATGACCATGGAACAGGCATCAGAGTGTATGACGGATTTTACGCTCTTTTTACAGCAAACTGAATGAGTATAAAAAAATTAAAAAATTTAATCTGGTGCCCATCTTTCCATCCATTAAAATTGGTAGGTAAATATACAGATAGTGGTCTACCTTCTACTACGTAGATTGCATGTAAGGGAATAAGCTAGTGAATTTCATGGCTTATATTTAGTGGTGGATTGTTTGTCCACTAACACGATGGATAGAACAGGCCTCTGTACAATATGTTGCAGATTTAGGACTGCTAAAACTTTCCCAGCTCAAATAGTAAGCATGATGGCAAGAAATCTGTTCAAGGTTAGAAGAGTGGGGATCGGTGAGATAATTAGGTTTTGACTTTTAGAACCCACTTTATGCTGTGAAAAAAAATGGTACAAATGGGGGGAACCCCGGTTTTCCCCATGAACAAAGTGAATTATAATCAACATTTTAATCAATAGATCTTTGAATAATAATAATTTCCACAATTGGATGTGTATATAAAAAATGTTCTTGTGCAGAGAAATAATCTTATAAATGACAATATGTCCAGAAAAATAAGAAAAAGTACAGTGCCCGCACTGCTGCCTTATGTGATCACCTTACAGTGTGCCTTATAAAGCTGCGCCAGTACAACAACCCACTCATCCATAATGGGCGCTTCAGGAGCAATAGACACAAAAAGTGCATGACAGTCCAGTAAAACAGAAAAAACAGCTTCCACTGATCCCGGGATCAGTGGAATCGCGGTTGTGGGCGAAACAGCTGTCATCCTACATTTAGCATGTTCTCCTTGTCTTTACTGCGCATGTTCTAATAAAGACAAGTATTATTCATCGGGCCTGGTGAGTGCAAGCTGTTTTTTCTGTTTTACTGGAATCTTATAAATGTGCCCCTGCTGTGTACTGTGTAATGGCTGTGTCTGACCGTACAGGAACATGGTCTGATCTTACCACAGCTCCGGGGGAGGGGAGGAAGCAAAAGAGTGCACAGACACTACAGCAGGGAATCACAGCTTATTCTATTTTTTAGGTAAAACATTGCCTAAAAACAGGCAGAGAAAGGTTTAACCTCACAGAAAGAACCAGTTGTGATCCCGTGCTGTAATGTCTGTATACTTTTTTGCCTCCTCCCCTGCCCAGGAGCTGTGGTATGATCAGACCATGTTCCTGTACGGTCAGACACAGCCATTACACAGTACACAGCAGGGGCTCATTTATAAGATTATCTCCGTGCAGGAATATTTTTTTAATGCATCCCTTTGTGGAACTAATTCAAATATTTATTGATTAAAATGTTGAAATGCTGGGAAAACCCCTCTAACTTTATATACTCTAATGAGAGAACGTATTACTTCATTTTTTAGGTTAGTATTGGTATGTTCTATGGTATATAAATATTTCTTACCTTAAATTTGATATATTGTAACAGTTTAAAATGTTCTACATAGAGCGTGATGTATTCCAAATATTTGTGGTGTGGAAGGTAGTTCGGAAAATCGCCTGGCATTGGAAAATCACTAAAAGACAATATTTCTTTGGAAAGATTGGTAACCAAAGACTTGTAAATGCTGGCTCTTCCATCTTCTGCTTCATCCTGAAATAATTAATTTTTACTACATTTAGTCACTTATATTCTAAAAGTAACTAGATATTTTTTACTTAAATTGTTCATCCCATATTTAATTATGACATTACTGTTAAATTGCACAAAAACATAACTTTTATTTTAAATTTGATACAGGTTTTAAAAATGCCCCTGTGTCTAGCGTAGGAAACCGGGTAGGCTAGCATTAAATCCTAGCACTACAGGTCCCAATTAGGTGCACTTTTATTGACATGACTAGAACCAGGCCATGTGTTCACTGTTGTCAGTCAGCTGTGGGAAGCTGAGCAGAGTGGGTTGTGTTGGAGCTGGAGAGAGGCAAACCAGAATCTCTGAGAAAAGACTGCACAGGTTATATGCACCAAACTGCAAGCATCACTGATTGGTATGGATCATAGTAGTTTTGTGTGATGGAACTGAAATTGCAAAATTCTCACCAAACTGCAGTTAGATATCCAGAGGCTAGGGGCTTCTTTCTATCCCAAAAACTAGGGGCAACCTTAGCCATCCCTGCTCCCTGGATAACTTCTAATGGTGAAGATGTTAGGCCACGCACCTTGCTGTGCTTCTGAATCAGCCCTTCTCTGTCCCCTCCCCACCCAGGGAAGTGGGGAGTAGTTGTATATAAGTATACACAAACCAGACTAACAAGAGAAAACATATAGGAATAAATGAAATACCAATGATACAAAAATGCACACACAAATAAGAGTGGAACACCAGGAAGTAAAAGGAAGGGACAACCAAATAGAGGATGAGGAAATGTTAACAGACAAACCAGCAAGAAACAGTCTTTAGATCAACACTCCAAATGCCTCCTCAACAAACACTTCCCAATCCAAATCAGGTAGTTCAGAAGCAACACTGGCAATTTGGATTGCCAGTGGAGAGTATACAAGTGCTTCTCATTAAATTAGAATATCAAAAAGTTAATTTATTTCAGTTCGTCAATACAAAAAGTGAAATTCATATGTTATAGAGTCCTTACCAAAAGAATGATCTATGTCAAGTGTTTATTTCTGTTAATGTTGATGATTATGGCTTATAGCAAATGAAAACCTTAAAGTCATTATCGCAGTAAATTAGAATAATTTACAGAAAAAAAACACCTGCAAAGGCTTCCTAAGCATTTAAAAAGGTCCCTTATTCTGTTTCACTAGGCTCCACATTCATGGGGAAGACTGCTGACTTGACAGATGTCCAGAAGGCAGTCATTGACACACTCCAAAAGGAGGGTAAGCCACAAAAGGTCATTGCTAAAGAAGCCGGCTGTTCACAGTCTGCTGTATCCAAGCATATTAATGGAAAGTTGAGTGGAAGAAAAAAGTGTTGCAGTTAAAGGTGCAGAAGCAACCAGGATAACTGCAGCCTTGAAAGGATTGTTAAGAAAACACCATTCAAACATTTGGGGGAGATTCACAATGAGTGGACTGCTGCTGGAGTCTTTGCTTCAAGAGCCACCGCACACATACACACACACACATACATTTCCAGGGCATGGGCGACAAGTGACGCATTCCTTGTGTCAAGCCACTCATGACCAATAGACAATGCCAGAAGCGTCTTACTTGGGCCAAGGAGAAAAAGAACAGGACAGTTGCACAGTGGTCCAAGGTGTTGTTTTCAGATTAAATTAAATTTTGCATTTCATTTGGAAATTGGGGTCCCAGAGTCTGGAGGAAGAGTGGAGAGGCACACCATTCAAGCTGCTTGAGGTCTAGTGTGAAGTTTCCACACTCAGTAATGGTTTGGGGAGCCATGTCATATGTTGGTGTAGGTCCACTCTGTTTTACCAAGACCAAAGTCAGCTCAGCTGTCTACCAGGAAATTGTGGAGCACTTCATGCTTCCCTCTGCCGACAAAATTTGTGGAAATGGAAATATAATTCTCCAGCAGTACTTGGCACCTGTCCGCACTGCCAAAAGTGTCAATACCTGGTTTAAAAACAACAGTATCACTGTGCTTGTTTGGCCAGCGAACTCGCCTATTGTCAAGAAGAAAATGATAGCCACCAGACCCAACAATGCAGACAAGCTAAAGGCTGCTATTAAAGCAACCTTGGCTTCCATAGCACCTCAGCAGTGCCACAGGATGATCGCCTCCATGCCATGCCGCATTGATGCAGTAATTGATGCAAAAGGAGCCCCGACCAAGTATTGAGTGCATTTATTGAACATATATTTCAGTAGGCCAACATTTTGGATTTTAAAATCATTTTTCAAGCTGGTGTTATAATGTATTCTAATATACTGAGATAATGACTTTTGGGTTTTCATTGGCTGTAAGCCATAATCATCAACATTAACAGAAATAAACACTTGAAATAGATCACTCTGTTTGTAATGACTCTATATAATATGAGTTTCACTTTTTGAATTGAAGAACGGAAATAAAGTTTTTAATGATATTCTAATTTTGTGATAAGCACCTGTATATAGCGGAGGGGAGTGAACAACACTTATCAGCTGAGATTATAAAAGCAGGGAAGCTTCAGAGACTCAACTGAACAGATTTAATCCCTACACTGCTAGTAGAAACCTGCACCATTTAATATGATGGTGAAGTGTTTCTAATTAGTGTAGTTTGTGAAATCAGGCACCATTGTCTTCTGGACACTCTCTGTCGCAGTAAACCTGTGACATGAAATGTGTCTGAGTAGCCAGGGGCTGTATTGTTTAGTTAGTGACTGAACAAGGCTATGGATTTTATGTTTATGGCTTTGTTTTCTCTACTGTGCAACTAGTGGAAAGAAACATTTTGTTTATGACAGAAAAACCCTGCTGTTCGTTTTCCAGATGGCTACCCAAGAGAGTAAACCCCGGTGCTAGATATTGCTAATATATTCTTGGCAAGATATCCCTGATGCGCCCTTTATTTCTACGCTCATAAGAAAAAGTTGCTAATCTTTTGAGCTGGCCAGCACAATTGCAAAGAACTATCTCTTCCATTCTTCATAGGCTTTAGGGTTGAAGACGCACATAAGTGGAGCGCCCCCACACCGCCGCAGGGCCGAGGGGTACCCGGAGCCGGGCCTCTAGGTCTCAGTCCTGGGGTTGTCACGGTGGCTAGACCCGGTCCGTGGCCCTGTCCGTCAGTGGGGGACGTCCGGTGCAATAAGTGATGTTGTAGCGGTGCAGTTGTGGGGTGCAGGTCGCGGTAAATAACGAGGACACCAGGTTGCAGTCTCTTTACCTCTTTACTGAAGCTCTCTGGGTCCTCAGTCCGGAATACGGCTCACCAGGCTGCGCAAGTCCGGCCGGTCCAATGGCACTTCCAGAGCTCTCCTTGCAGGTGGAAATCGGTGCCTTCCTTCTAGCGCTATGTGTTGCAGTCCTTCCCTGCTGTGCTTACGGAAAGTACCCCACAACTGTTGTGTCTGTTTCTCGTGTTCCCTCACAACAACTTAATTCGCAATGATCTTCCTCGTCCCTCCAGATACTATGGTAGGAACGCACCCGTATGACGGGGAGGCTCGGAGATCTTCCGGGACTCTATCTGCGCCCCTCTCCTGTTGGTACCCCCCTTTGCCTTCCTGGGTGATGCGTGAGACAGTCCGCCTCAAGCTAACTGCCCTGCCGTAGGTCTGAGGTATGGCTTGAAACTCTTTACCTCCTCGGCGTTCCGGCCACCGGTAGTGCGCCTCAGTAAGGTGCTGCCTCTTTCAGCACAACCCTCACTGGTATCTCCTTTCGCTTGATTTCGTTTCTCACTCAGCACAATCTATCTCGCTTCTAGTCCTTTCCTGAGTCCCGCCGCTTCCAGGAGCCTGCGCGGACCCGTTACGTTCTTTCCATGCCAAGCCTCTGCCAGGATCCCACCCCTGGCAGAGACCCTACAGTCTCTCCCTTCACAACACCCTCTGCCACCAGGTGTTGCTCCGTTCAATCCCGTCAGCGTTCTCTCTAACTTCCTGCCTGACCCCCAGTTTACCCACTATGGTGGGGAGTGGCCTAATGAATAGCACCCTTAGCTCCCCCCGGAGGCCCAGCTGTGAAATGTATTGGTGACTGTGATACCTGCTCAGAGAACTCCTTCCGTGCCATCGAACGCAGCATGGCCCCCCTTAGTGGCTGAACCATGCTACTGCAACGACCAGGACTCTGGGGCGCTGCACTCCCCCCTGGTTAAACACAGTACTCCGGGACTGGGAAGAAAAACAACAATACAGGTTAGCAAAAAGACATACAATTTTGTTGAGTGCAAATAACAATAAGTATACTTAAGTAGGCTTCCCTTTATGGGAGGTGAGGACACTTGTAACGTTACAAACATGGTCAACATTATAAATTACAGGCTATGCATAACTCCTGTTACCCAACCGGGTATTCTACTTAGTGCAAATTCTGGAACAATAAATTAACATTGCCTTTAAGAAACATACACTCCTAGTTTACCAAAGGCCTTCCTATAATCACATTACAGGGTATTTCAACTTTACATTCTCCTTCTTGTGAACCTGCAGGACCGCCTGTCCCTACGGCACCAGACCTACTGCCTCTCCTTTCTTCTACAGGACCGCCCTGTTCAGCCAGGGCCTACTGCCTTTCGCTACTATACACAGTATAGACATAACATTCCTTTCGGTTGAAGAACTCTGAGCCAGCTCTACTCGGCTCCTTTAAGGACTCACTCTCTAACCCCTACGGGTTCACTCTCTGTCCTTAGCAATAAAGTAACTTTTCAATGGGGACGCAGGGTTTACCTTCTATCCTCACCCTCATTATTACTTCTCTTACTTTCAACTATGCAGACCTCTATCTCTACCCCTACGGGCTCTCTGCATCTTTTCTTTCTGCAAACATTATTTAGACATTTCAACAAATTCAACACATATAACTTAACATGTAAAACAGTTACATTTCTTTTCAAGGCATCATTATGGCATTACTGTTCTGCAACAGTATCTCTCTCAAGTTCAGTTTCTCACATCCCCTTTAAGAGGAGACCAAGTCTTTCTAAGGTAGCTCGTCTTCTCAGCCTACCAGTCCATGCAAAGGTTCCGGTATGGTATCTTCGCAAAGTGTCTTTAACTAGAACCGGTAGGAAAGGTATCTTCACAAAGTGTCTTTGGCTCAAACCAGTAGGGAGCACCTTTAAGAAGGTGCAAACTATTTACAAAGGAAGTTCGAATCATGCACAGTCCATGATTTCTGCAGTTTGTGTAACTTTTGTGCAACAACTTCAGAAAAGGAAAACAAACAAAGGGGATCCCGGGTCAACAAAGGGATCCATTAACCCTGGGCGGGTTTAGCAGCAACTCAAAAGAACAGTTAAAGGAATGAACAGTTAACTATTTACATTTTCCATAGAGCAATAAAATCTTACTGGGGTTCTGCAGAAGGCGGCCTCTTATCCGGCCTCACCAGGCCAACAGATTGCCCCGGTGAGCCAGGACGCCGTTCCGGTCCCAGTAATGATAAAATCCCTCGCCGGGAGGTCCTCCTTGTCGGCAGGTGCACCCGTCCCTCCGGGGCACGGCAAGGCTGGGCTTCCCGGGGTTCCGCAGGGCCGGGCTCTGCTGCTTTTCCCACTGAATCAGCTCCTTCTGGTGTTCCGGCAGCAGCCTGGAGGGCAACGCATCGTTGGACACCTCGGGCAAACCAGCCCGTCTCGCCAGTGTCCCTCCTCCACCTCGTGTAAGTGACGGCGTCTCCCGGCTCCAGGTCACGATCGAGCCTCCCGCTGCAAGGCTCCACCTCCTCCCGATCCACGCGGACCTGCAGCGGCTCTCCAATTTCCTGAATCACCCCTCTTCCATACCGGGGATTAAAGGCCACCACTACACCCCAGTGTGAGGACGGGACCTCTGGAGCGCTGGTCAGGTCAACCTGTTCCGCAGGCTGGGTTCGGCTCCTCCATGCGGCCATCAGACGCCGCAGATGTTCAGCATCTGGTGAAATCTTCAAGTCCGGCGTCGGTGACATGCCTCCAGCCACGGCCGGGTGGATGGCGGCAGGGGACACTGGGGACAAACGAATCTCTGTGGGCTGGCCTAGCCGTGTAAGTATTTATGAGATAAGAAAAAAGTACATGCAGAACAAAGGTTGGAACTCCACAAATTGATTCTTATCAAAATATATCAAATTTTATTTATACACACAAAAAATGCAACACACAATTAAAAACATCTAAAAAGTAACTCTGCAAAATAGAGAACTCCAATCTTCCATACTATAATATATATGTGAACTGGCCATGAATTATTATTTGCACCAAATACAAAAATACAAATGCTGCATATGCTGATAGCAAAAGGAAAATTCACAGATGAACTAAACCCAATTAGGGAGGCGCTGTTTTGGATTTAAAAGTGAAACACTCTATGTAAATACATATTGGGTAAAGAGAGCCTGAATGGATTGAAAGAAAGCCTTCTACTTGTGCTAAACCCTGTCAACAATGAATATGGTCAGGATACATGGTGATATGAATACATTGCTCAGATCAACCTGATAATTTACCCATAGAGATGCTCATACATGAATCAAGTCACCCTAGCCGTGTAAGTACGCGGGCATCGGCCCTCAGCCGGCGGGCTAGCTGTCGGGCCTCGGCCGCAGCCACACGTTCTGCAGACAGCGGCAGAGGAGGTCGACCCATTGGTGGCTCTGTGAGGGTCAGGCCCCGCAGCGTTGGCATCTCGGAGGCTGTCTCGGGTTGCGCAGCCTCGGGCCGGACCGGGTCAGCTCCGCGTGGTGCTCCTGGTGTCGCCATCTTTATTTGTCCTCCAATGTCCTCTTTTCGCGGTCTCTTTCGTGGGCGGCCCCGTCCCCATGGTCTCCACCCTCCGACCAGGATCAGGAGGCGGACTTCGGCTGTTGACGGGCACGTCCTCAGGACACAGAAATACTTAGACTGGGCGGCCATTGCTGTTCGCGCTCTCCAGCTTGTCTACGCCCACTCCACGCCCCTCTTCTCTTCCTGCGCTCTCCTCAGCGCTGCAATGGCGGCGAATTTTGGCGGCAAATGGCACAGCACACAGTCTTGCAATAAAGTACAGTCCAAGCACAGTAAATCACAGTCTCTAGGCACACATGACCTGATTCTTCAGGCTTAAGTAGATCCTGTTCGTGACGCCAAGTTTGGAGCGCCCCCACACCGCCGCAGGGCCGAGGGGTACCCGGAGCCGGGCCTCTAGGTCTCAGTCCTGGGGTTGTCACGGTGGCTAGACCCGGTCCGTGGCCCTGTCCGTCAGTGGGGGACGTCCGGTGCAATAAGTGATGTTGTAGCGGTGCAGTTGTGGGGTGCAGGTCGCGGTAAATAACGAGGACACCAGGTTGCAGTCTCTTTACCTCTTTACTGAAGCTCTCTGGGTCCTCAGTCCGGAATACGGCTCACCAGGCTGCGCAAGTCCGGCCGGTCCAATGGCACTTCCAGAGCTCTCCTTGCAGGTGGAAATCGGTGCCTTCCTTCTAGCGCTATGTGTTGCAGTCCTTCCCTGCTGTGCTTACGGAAAGTACCCCACAACTGTTGTGTCTGTTTCTCGTGTTCCCTCACAACAACTTAATTCACAATGATCTTCCTCGTCCCTCCAGATACTATGGTAGGAACGCACCCGTATGACGGGGAGGCTCGGAGATCTTCCGGGACTCTATCTGCGCCCCTCTCCTGTTGGTACCCCCCTTTGCCTTCCTGGGTGATGCGTGAGACAGTCCGCCTCAAGCTAACTGCCCTGCCGTAGGTCTGAGGTATGGCTTGAAACTCTTTACCTCCTCGGCGTTCCGGCCACCGGTAGTGCGCCTCAGTAAGGTGCTGCCTCTTTCAGCACAACCCTCACTGGTATCTCCTTTCGCTTGATTTCGTTTCTCACTCAGCACAATCTATCTCGCTTCTAGTCCTTTCCTGAGTCCCGCCGCTTCCAGGAGCCTGCGCGGACCCGTTACGTTCTTTCCATGCCAAGCCTCTGCCAGGATCCCACCCCTGGCAGAGACCCTACAGTCTCTCCCTTCACAACACCCTCTGCCACCAGGTGTTGCTCCGTTCAATCCCGTCAGCGTTCTCTCTAACTTCCTGCCTGACCCCCAGTTTACCCACTATGGTGGGGAGTGGCCTAATGAATAGCACCCTTAGCTCCCCCCGGAGGCCCAGCTGTGAAATGTATTGGTGACTGTGATACCTGCTCAGAGAACTCCTTCCGTGCCATCGAACGCAGCATGGCCCCCCTTAGTGGCTGAACCATGCTACTGCAACGACCAGGACTCTGGGGCGCTGCATAAGTCCATAGAGTTCAGCCTATAAAACAACATGATGATCCAGAAAAAGGCAA
This sequence comes from Ranitomeya variabilis, assembly GCF_051348905.1. Classification (NCBI taxonomy): domain Eukaryota; kingdom Metazoa; phylum Chordata; class Amphibia; order Anura; family Dendrobatidae; genus Ranitomeya; species Ranitomeya variabilis. The sequence goes on along the minus strand of NC_135239.1, from coordinate 67,098,000 downwards.
AAAACCCATAGGGAAGATGTGAATTGCCTCATATCAGGAGACAATTTCCTTCCAGATCAGACTAGTTCCTTGGATCTACGCCCATCACAGAATCTATTGTCCATAGCCTGTAATATTATATTTTTCAAGAAAGGCATCCAGGCCTCCGCGAACTTTTTTAGTGAATAAAACATTACAACAACATGTAGCAGAGAGCTCCATATCTCATTGTTCTTAAAGTAAAAAATCATTGATTATGATTAAGCCTTCTTTACTGTAGAGCAGGGGTCTCAAACTGCATTCCTCTAGGGCCGCAAACCATGCGTGTTTTCAAGATTTCCTTAGCATTGCACAAGGTGCTGGAATCATTATCTGGGCAGGTGGTTAAATTATCACCTGTGCAATACAAGGAAATCCTGAAAACATGACCTGTTTGCGGCCCTTGAGGAATGCAGTTTGAGAGCTCTGCTGTAGACACAGGATGCCTCCTTGTCCACGTCGCAGTCCTAGGTGTGAAAAGATAATTAGAAAAATCTCTGTCCTGTCCCTTCATATATATTTGTACATTGTAATTAGATGGCCCATGAGCCTTCATTTTTTCAAGAGGATCTTTTACTAGTACTGAATTACTGGGCACATGTTACCACTAAAGGTACCTTCACACTAAACAACTTTACAAGGAGAACGACAACGATCCGTGACGTTGCAGCGTCCTGGATAGCGATCTCGTTGTGTTTGACACGCAGCAGCGATCAGGATCCCGCTGTGATATCGCTGGTCGGAGCTAGAAGTCCAGAACTTTATTTGGACGTCAGGTCGGCGTGTATCGTCGTGTTTGACAGCAAAAGCAACGATGTCAGCAATGTTAAACATGGAGCTAACGACCTGTGAGAACGATAAGTGAGTCACCGCTACATCACTGGATCGCTCCTGCATCGTTGTGGAGCTGCTGTGTTTGACATCTCTACAGCGACCTAAACAGCGACGCTCCAGCGATCGGCTCGTTGTCTATATCGCTGCAGCGTCGCTGAGTGTGACGGTACCTTAACACTGGAAACCATAGGTGGATGTTAAAATATAAATATAATAGACAGTGTCAAAACAAGTAACTAACAGCAATATCCGGTCTCAGAAAGGAACATTTTTTTTTTAATATTTTCCATTGAAAAAAGATACCCAACAGAGAAATGCAATATCTGTAATACATCCCATTGATTTTGGTATTATTTGTAGAGAAGTTGGTAACTCACCTTGAACCGCCAAAGGCCTCCAAAGTCTTGACTTTTTTCAAAGCAAGTAGGCTCAAGACCATCCTCTACACATGCCTTAATTGCTCCCAAGCCGCTAAGCCCAGCTCCAATAATTGCAACTGTTTTCACCATGGTTTTATCTGCAACATGACGACTTGTAAATATACAATAAGTTGTAAATACAGTACACATGTGAATAAGTGATTAGAAAATATATGGGCTTGCATATTAATTTCTGTTTTCTCCTTTTTTGTATAAATCAAGTTGATTTAAACAAAACGCATATAAGTACAATCATGTAAATCAGCAAACTACCAGATAGTATTTACAAGCTGGTCAAGTATTACATTACAACATCTCCACAAATCTCACAGGTTTATATTTTGTCAAATGATATTACTGATTGTGTTAATATTGTGAAGCATTAATAATAAAAGAACAATAAAGATATTTGATAACACCTTCTTTCGATATCGTTATGATTATTCAAGAATCATAAAACAAGTTCAATCTAGGTAGGAAAAGGACAAACAAAGAAAGTAAGGAAAAGGAAAAGAGAGGAAAAGAAGGGTGGAAGGGGTATGTGGTATACTCGGGAGGAAACGTGACAGTCATCATTCCAACATCTGGATTACGGATTAACAAGGCGGTCCAGTAAAATACAAGTGCGTAATTCATCAGGGTCAAGAAAGCCAAAGATCTAAATCGGGTGTCTCCCTAAAGGCAATCCAAGGAGCTCATGTATTATATGTTTTATCAAGGTTTCCAGAGATCTGGTTTATCAATTGCTCCGTTATGTAAATATCATTAACCCCATCATGACCTTGGGATTTTCCATTTTTCCGTGTTCGTTTTTTGCTCCCCTCTTCCCAGAGCCATAACTTTTTTATTTTTCCATCAATTTGGCCATGTGAGGGCTTATTTTTTGCGGAACGAGTTGTACTTTTGAATGACATCATTGGTTTTACTATGTCGTGTACTAGAAAACGGGAAAAAAATTCCAAGTGCTGTGAAATTGCAAAAAAAGTGCAGTCCCACACTTGTTTTTTGTTTGGCTTTTTTGCCAGGTTCAGTAAATGCTAAAACTGACCTGCCATTATGATTCTACAGATCAGTATGAGTTCATAGACACCTAACATGACTAGGTTATGTTTTATCTAAGTGGTGAAAAAAAATTCCAAACTTTGCTAAAAAAAAAAAAAAAAAAAATTTGCACCATTTTCCGATACTCGTAGCGTCTCCATTTTTCATGATCTGGGGTCAGTTGAGGGCTTATTTTTTGCGTGCCGAGCTGGCGTTTTTACTGATACCATAAAGGTGCAGATATGTTCTTTTGATCACCCGTTATTGCATTTTAATTCAATGTTGTGGCGACCAAAAAAAAACGTAATTCTAGCATTTCAAATTTTTTTCTCGCTACTCCGTTTAGCGATCAGGTTAATGCTTTTTTTTATTGATAGATCGGGCGATTCTGAACGCGGCAATACTAAATATGTGTAGGTTTGATTTTTTTTTAATTGATTTACTTTGATTGGGGCAAAGGGGGGGTGATTTAAACTTTTATATTTTTTTTATTTTTTTCACTTTTTTTTTTTTTTACTTTTGCCATGCTTCAATAGCATCCATGGGAGGCTACAAGCTGGCACAACGCGATGGGCTCTGCTACATAATAGCGATCATAAGATTGCTGCTATGCAGCAGAAATGCAGGTGTGCTATGAGCGCCGACCACAGGGTGCCGCTCACAGCTACCGGCTATCACTAACCATAGAGGTCTCAAGGACCTCTATGGTTACAATGCAGAAGCATCACTGACCCCCGATCATGTGACAGGGGTCGGCGAAGCGCTCATTTCCGGCCGCCCGGCCGGAAGCGCCGGTTAAATGCCACTGTCTGCGTTTGACAGCGGCATTTAACTATTTAATAGTGGTGGGTGAATCGTGATTTCACCCGCCGCTATTGCGGGCACATCAAAACAGCTGACATGTCCCGGCTTTGATGCGGGCTCACCGCCTTAGCCCTGCATCAAAGCACGGTATCGTATCTGACCTTGGACGTACTATCCCGTCAGAAGTCAGAAAGGGGTTAAGTTTGGCTACAAACTCGGCACGTGAGGGAAACTTTTCTTGCTTCCAAAATCGTGGGATTAAGTTCCTAACAACAGTAAGGAAGTGTCTAAGAATACCCCTCTTAAACCTAAAAATCGACAGGTCACACAGGGACACCAGTGCTAACCTTGCTGAGGGTTGGATTGGTGTAATTGACAACTTATTGTGAAGTTCAAAAACAGCTAACAGATCATTTATGGGGGGGCAATCCCACCAAACCTATCTTTTTTAGGCATCTCCAACTAGTGTCAGGGGTCGTAGGGAACACCGCATGCACCATGGAGGGGCATCTATACCACCTCATCAGGATCTTGTAGCTCCTCTCCTGTGATACTGAACACAACGACGACCTGAATGTGAAGAGAAGGATTTTTGCTCTATCCTCAAGTGACAGACTTCCCTAGATCGATTTCCCATTTTGAGAAAAACATTGGAGAACCCTGCATTGGAGTCCTCCCCATTGAGATCATTTTCTAGGTCAACCCATTTCTTGTTATTTCTGCTATGGTATAGGTCTAGGATACATGTTCCTATTGATTGTAAATCAGTCCATATCACTTTATGCTAACCAATAGCAGTGAAACAGAAAAAGCACAAATAAACTTTTTTACTCCGATAAAATCATTTTTTATTAATAAATAATTTTAAAATGTAAATATTTTTACAATAATAAATCAACAACCATATACCTCAAATGTAAGGGACTGCTCTGGTACTGATCTCTTTAAAACACAAAATGTAATTAATAGCCAAATTATTGACACCATCAAGAGCAGAATACTAGGATGTGCATAACCACTTAAACATGATCGTGGTATCAAAGCCACACTAAATGTAAATAGAGCAGGGTATACAACAGCCTAAGTCAGCTTCAATGGGTCTCCATTATCGCAACATTAAATATTTTGGACTTACATCTTCACTGCCTACAATCTAAGGCACCCTGTCCTATGTTGCTCAAACAGGAACAATCAATTAAGCGCTATACTTGTAAAGTGTGAGATGAGTACACCAGTCCCTCTACCCCGACGCGCGTTTCATCAAAAACTTCCTCAGGGGGCGTGTCGGAAGAGGGAGAACCGGTCTCTTATGCTGCCCCTTAGCCAATCACCTGCCTCACTTCTGAATCATGTGAACATTGTTTGCCCAGGATGCTTGGCACACCGCATCGTTCCCTCGCCATCCGGAAATGACTCATCACTCTCGGTCTGTGAGCAGGTAAACAAGGACGCAGCCATAGTAATGGCTCACGTGCTTGTCAGCTGACTCAGATGGCCGAGGAGATTCCTATTGATGCATAACTATAGATCGCAAAGTCAGGGAGACCTAGACCACCTGTCAGCTTAGATCTGCTCAATAGCATGTACGAGGTACGCGCCCGACCATGAGACCAAATAAATCGAGTGATCATTTGTTTGAGGTGAGAGAAGAAGGAAGCTGGCAGGTGTAATGGTATTGTTTGGAAGAAGTACAAGAGGCGTGGTAGGAGGTCCATTTTAACTGCATTGATCCTGCCTAACCAAGATAACTGGAGCCAATGCCATTTCTCCAAGTCTGATTCAGCTTTCTGCAGGGCTGTTAAAGTTTGCTTCAAGCAATTGAGTTGTTTTACCTGTAATTTTAACACCTAGGTAAGTGAGGGAGTCAAAATGCCATTTGAATGGAAAGGCCGTCCTCAATTGATCAACTAAGGGAAGTTGTATTGATATGTTTAAGATTTCTGATTTGTGGGAATTCATCTTGAAATTACTTATGTTTTCTTTTTTATTATTTTTTAAATTTCAGTTGCAAAAATTGATTTGTAATCCATATAGGCATGTTATGCTTTAACACCTTTTCCAATTTGCTTTGAATCAGCTCCTTACAGATCTCTGCCTTCAGTTTCAATTTGCTTTCACATCCAGTGCAGTGCAGTGATAACTGCATGGCTCATTAGAAGACACTGCACCGATAACTAATGTAACGGTTTTCATCACATGATCCCAGAGGTCCAGCACTCTGGTTGAGATATGGGGAAAGAGGAAAACTCCCATCCCAGATTTTACTGCTACTGTTACTGCTTACAGTGTTGTAATGTGTGAATGACATTGTAATTAGTGAGGGATTAAACTTCAGGGGTTTTGATTTTTTTTTTTTACATTGCAGCGCTTGAGTGGTGGGTCTTATCTTACTTCCCTGCCCCTAGACTTATACGTATATTGCCTCAGTGCAACTGTGGTCATCTTCGGCAGGTTGGGAGTTTCCAAATTGCTCCAGTGTTTGCTGGATGATTTAGAAGTCACAACTCAATGCAAGTCTATGAGAGCCAGAACAATGTTCTCAGATTTGCATTGAGACCTTGGGACTGTTACATCTCACTTCTGGTCAATCAGAAGTTACCGTCACAAGATGGCTGTGCAAGACCAGAGCGGCACCAGAAAAAATTGAAAACAGTCAGTATTTGTTAGTTTTTTAGAACAAGCATAAGGGAAAAATTATGGACTCACTCAATTATGTGGGAAAAGATTATGGAATCACGAAAAACAAACAAAGAAAAAACGCTCCAACACATCACTATTATTTTGTTGCACCACCTCTGGCTTTTATAACAGCTTGCAGTTTCTGAGGCATGGACTTAATGAGTGTCAAACAGTACTCTTCACCAGTCTGGCTCCAACTTTCTCTGACTGCTGTTGCCAGATCAGCTTTGCAGGTTGGAGCCTTGTCATGGACCATTTTCTTCAACTTCCACCAAAGATTTTCAATTGGATTGAGATCCGGACTATTTGCAGGCCATGACATTGACCTTATGTGTCTTTTTTCAAGGAATGTTTTCACAGTGTTTGCTTTATGGCAGGATGCATTATCATCTTGAAAAATGATTTCATCATCCCCAAACATCCTTTCAATTGATGGGAGAAGAAAAGTGTCCAAAATATCAACAAACTTGTGCATTTATTGAAGATGTTATGGCAGCCATCTCCCCAGTGCCTTTACCTGACATGCAGCCCCATATCATCAATGACTGTGGAAATTTGCATGTTCTCTTCAGGCAGTCATCTTTATAAAGCTCATTGGAACGGCACCAAAAAAAAGTTCCAGCATCATCACCTTGCCCAATGCAGATTCCCGATTCATCACTGAATATGACTTTCATCCAGTCATCCACAGTCCACGATTACTTTTCCTTAGCCCATTGTAAAGTTGTTTTTTTCTGTTTAGGTGTTAATGATGGCTTTTCTGTATGTAAATCCCATTTCCTTTAGGCGGTTTCTTACAGTTAAGTCACAGACGTCGACTCCAGTTTCCTCCCATTTGTTTGTCATTTGTTTTGTTGTGCATTTCTTGTTTTGGAGACATGGTCTTGACGCTTTGACGTCTTCCTTGGTCTTCCAGTATGTTTGCCTTTAACAACCTTCCCATGCCTGATGATTTACCCTCTTTTCAGTGTGATTTACCCTCTCCAAGGTGTGATCACTCTTTTTTAATGAGCAGATCTAATTTGATGCAGGTGTTAGTTTTGGAAATTGAAATTTAGAGGGTGATTCCATAATTTTTTCCCACATAATTGAGTGAGTCCATAATTTTTCCCCTATGCTTGTTCTAAACAACAATTACTGACTACAACATTTTTTGTTCTTGATTTCTTTTAGTGTTTATTAAAGCCAGAATGTTGTCATTTGAAATGACTCTAGTTTTGTGCCATGTCTCCGATCTGCTTTTTTTAATAAAAAATAAACAACTGAATGAACATCCTCCAAGGCCGGTGATTACATAGTATTACAACCCCTGGCAAAAATTAAGGTCAGAACTTACATTAGTGGCTCTACTCCAGCGATGAGAGGTGCTTTAATTGTTTGGCTTTTTCGCCTATTCTGCACTACATTAACCCCTTAGTGACAGAGCAAATTTTGACCATAATAACCAGGCCAATTTTTAAAATTCTGACCACTGTCACCGTATGAGGTTATAGCTCTGAAACACTTCAACCGATTCCACTGATTCTGAGATTTTTTTCATGACATACTGTACTTCATGTTAGTGGTAAAATTTGTTCTATAGGACTTGCGTTTTTTTATGAAAAAAATGGAAATTAGGCAAAAATTTTGAAAATTTAGCAATTTTCAAACTTAATTTTTGTGCTCTTAAATCAGAGAGCTGTGTCAAACAAAATAATTAATGACTAACATTTCCCAAATTCCTACTTTACATTAGCACAATTTTGGAAACAATTTTTTTTTGTTAGGATGTTATAAGGGTTAAAAGTTGACCAGTGATTTCTCATTTTTCCAACAAAATTTACAAAACCATTTGTTTTAGGGACCACCTCACATTTAAAGTGACTTTGGGAATCCATATGAAAGAAAATTTTAAAAACTGCGCCCCTCTAGGTGCTCGAAACCACATTCAAAATGTTTATTAACCCTTAAGGTGTTTCACGAGAACTAAAGCAATGTGGAAGGAAAAAAATTAACATTTAACTTTTTTCACAGAAAATTTACTTTAGACCCAAACTTTATTTTCACAAAGCTATCAGGAGAAAATGGATCACAAAATTTATTGTGCAATTTCTTCTAAGTACGCTGATACCCCGTATGTGGTGGAAAGCCACTATGTATTTTGGTGCATTGCAGGGCTCAGAAAAGAGGGAGCACCATTTGACTTTTTTAATGCAAAATTGGATAGAGTTAATGGCTGGCACCATTTCGCATTTGGAGAGCCCCTTAAGTACCTAAACAGTAGAAACCCCCCCAATTCTAACTCCAACCCTAACACAGCCCTAACCCCAACACACCCCTAGCCTTAATCCCAATCCTAACCCCAGCACACCTTTAACCATAACCCCATCAGTAACCTAACAACACTAACCCTAGCCCCAACCCTAACTGCAAAGAATGGAAAAAAATACTTTATATTGTTATTTTTATCTAACTAAGGGGGTGACAAAGGGGTGTTTGATTTACTATTTTTTATTTTGATAACTGTGATAGGGTCTATAACGGTTATCAAAATGAACCAATAGGAAAAATCTATTGTTGCCGGATACCGGCTGGCAGATTTTGTCGGGAGCACTGCACATGCACTGGCCATTTTCTTCTGGGAAGATGACGTGGAGGGCCAGGAGATGGAGCCAGAGGGTCCGGGGATGGTGGAGGTACAGGGGGGCTTGGGGGACCCCATTTCTCTTTCATCTAGTATGCTAGACCATATCAGAGGAGAGAAATGAATGGAAAATCTGATTTTTTTGTGATCGCCGTTATTTGGTGAATAACGGCGATCACGGGACTGGGGAAGGTAAAAACCTGAATCAGGTTCTTCGGGGTCTTGGCTACCTCCGGTAGCGGAGACCCCAGAGCGGTGCTGAGCAATAAGGCCCCTTAACTTCCATCGTTAAAGGCGTATCGGCGGTCGTTAAGGGGTTAAGTCAATGTGGAGTTTTGTTCACAACACAGGCTGCTTTTGCTCCTTTTGACTCATCCAAGTGACAGGATGTAGGCATTAGACCATTTATCTCACCTCTGCTGACCCCACCATTCTGTTTTTAACTGGAAAATGGGATAGCCAAAAGGTAGTAGCCATAGCAGGACATCTCTCATGAATTTGCACATTGTGGGATAGTAATGTTCAGCAGTAGGGTTGAGCGACTTTCATTTTTTTAAGATCGAGTAGGGTTTTGGGAAACCCGATTTTGTCCAGAGTCGAGTCGAGTGCAGTCGGCCGATTATCGCTAAAAGTCGGGGATCGACCGAAACACGAAACCCAATGCAAGTCAATGGGGAAGCATAGTCGGCAGTGAGTGGAGGCCAGGAAAACACCTACAGTGCCCATTTTAATGCCAAAAACATCCATTCTTGTTTCTGAAGCTTGCCAATCTTAATTAACTGTATAATAATAGTTGGGCATAGGGAATTGGGGGAAAGTTGTGGGGGGAGTAGGGCTGGCTCAAGTTTTTCGTGGGCCCAGGAAATGCGGACTACGTCACGGCGGTGTTGCAGGGAAAGGTAAGTATTTAAACGTTGCAAGTGCTGTGATCCTGAGCAAGCAGGGGGGGCCCACTCGTTCGCATTGGCACTGGCACAGGGCCCCTCAAAGTACGGCGGTGTGTTTGCATGGCGGGGGCGCCTCCCACCAGCAGCGACACTTTTGCGTACTCTGAGGGGCCCTGTGCCAGTGACGTCGCCAACGAGTATGCCCCCCCACCTGATGAAGGAACCTGCACTTTCATCTGCACCTTCCTCTTTGTCCCTGTGTAAGGTGGTATAACATGCGGGAAGGGGAACCTTACTTTCAGCAGGGTCAGATTCTGGCTGTGTAGAGTACAAGGGGAATGTAGTGGTCTAGGTCAATGTACCAGCAGACTCATTTAGCAGTGGCTGGGCAATGGGCAGGATGAGGAGGAAACAGATATAGGGCCAAAGAATAAAGTAGGCTAAATGCAGTTCAAAATTGGTAACAGGACTAAACAGGCGGCATTGCTTTGTTCAGTGGAGTAGCAAACCCAAGAGCAGCAGACACTGTTTCAAGGGCCTAACCACACTAGTAGGCCAAATGCAGTTTAATATCTGATAGTATAGGGCGAAAGCCAGAATGTGGAAGCTCAGCTTTGTTCAGTTGAGGACAACACCAGGGAGGGGCAGAAGCCGTTAGTAGGCCCTAACCACCATTTTTTTTTTTAAAAACCACTTAATGAGAGCCGGAAGGTTGAAGCTCAGCTTTATTTAGTTGAGGACAACACCAGGCAGGGGCACACAGACAGACACCTTTAGTAGGCCGGAAAAGCCTATTGCATTTTTTAAAATGGTAATTTGGAGCAGAAGGTTGAAGCTCAGCTTTATTTAGTTGAGGGCAACACCAGGCAGGGGCACACAGACAGACACCTTTAGTAGGCCGGAAAAGCCTATTGCATTTTTTAAAATGGTAATTTGGAGCAGAAGGTTGAAGCTCAGCTTTATTTAGTTGAGGACAACACCAGGCAGGGGCACACAGACAGACACCTTTAGTAGGCCGGAAAAGCCTATTGCATTTTTTAAAATGGTAATTTGGAGCAGAAGGTTGAAGCTCAGCTTTATTTAGTTGAGGGCAACACCAGGCAGGGGCACACAGACAGACACCTTTAGTAGGCCGGAAAAGCCTATTGCATTTTTTAAAATGGTAATTTGGAGCAGAAGGTTGAAGCTCAGCTTTATTTAGTTGAGGACAACACCAGGCAGGGGCACACAGACAGACACCTTTAGTAGGCCGGAAAAGCCTATTGCATTTTTTAAAATGGTAATTTGGAGCAGAAGGTTGAAGCTCAGCTTTATTTAGTTGAGGGCAACACCAGGGAGGGGCAGAAGCCGTTAGTAGGCCCTAACCACCATTTTTTTTTAAAAAAACCACTTAATGAGAGCCGGAAGGTTGAAGCTCAGCTTTATTTAGTTGAGGACAACACCAGGCAGGGGCACACAGACAGACACCTTTAGTAGGCCGGAAAAGCCTATTGCATTTTTTAAAATGGTAATTTGGAGCAGAAGGTTGAAGCTCAGCTTTATTTAGTTGAGGACAACACCAGGCAGGGGCACACAGACAGACACCTTTAGTAGGCCGGAAAAGCCTATTGCATTTTTTAAAATGGTAATTTGGAGCAGAAGGTTGAAGCTCAGCTTTATTTAGTTGAGGACAACACCAGGCAGGGGAACACAGACAGACACCTTTAGTAGGCCGGAAAAGCCTATTGCATTTTTTAAAATGGTAATTTGGAGCAGAAGGTTGAAGCTCAGCTTTATTTAGTAGAGGACAACACCAGGCAGGGGAACACAGACAGACACCTTTAGTAGGCCGGAAAAGCCTATTGCATTTTTTAAAATGGTAATTTGGAGCAGAAGGTTGAAGCTCAGCTTTATTTAGTTGAGGACAACACCAGGCAGGGGCACACAGACAGACACCTTTAGTAGGCCGGAAAAGCCTATTGCATTTTTTAAAATGGTAATTTGGAGCAGAAGGTTGAAGCTCAGCTTTATTTAGTTGAGGGCAACACCAGGCAGGGGCACACAGACAGACACCTTTAGTAGGCCGGAAAAGCCTATTGCATTTTTTAAAATGGTAATTTGGAGCAGAAGGTTGAAGCTCAGCTTTATTTAGTTGAGGACAACACCAGGCAGGGGCACACAGACAGACACCTTTAGTAGGCCGGAAAAGCCTATTGCATTTTTTAAAATGGTAATTTGGAGCAGAAGGTTGAAGCTCAGCTTTATTTAGTTGAGGGCAACACCAGGCAGGGGCACACAGACAGACACCTTTAGTAGGCCGGAAAAGCCTATTGCATTTTTTAAAATGGTAATTTGGAGCAGAAGGTTGAAGCTCAGCTTTATTTAGTTGAGGACAACACCAGGCAGGGGAACACAGACAGACACCTTTAGTAGGCCGGAAAAGCCTATTGCATTTTTTAAAATGGTAATTTGGAGCAGAAGGTTGAAGCTCAGCTTTATTTAGTTGAGGACAACACCAGGCAGGGGAACACAGACAGACACCTTTAGTAGGCCGGAAAAGCCTATTGCATTTTTTAAAATGGTAATTTGGAGCAGAAGGTTGAAGCTCAGCTTTATTTAGTTGAGGACAACACCAGGGAGGGGCAGAAGCCGTTAGTAGGCCCTAACCACCATTTTTTTTTTTTAAAAACCACTTAATGAGAGCCGGAAGGTTGAAGCTCAGCTTTATTTAGTTGAGGGCAACACCAGGGAGGGGCAGAAGCCGTTAGTAGGCCCTAACCAAAGTTGAAGGCCAAATGCAGTTTAATTTCTGATACTATAGGCCGAAAGCCAGAAGGTGGAAGCTCCAATTTAGACAGTGGAGGACAATTTGAATTAGGGACTGCAGACAGACTTAGTAGGCTGTCCCCTGTGGACCATGCATCCACCACATTAACCCATTGCGCCGTAATGGACACGTAATCTTCCGTGGCCATGCCTACAGGTCCATGCGTCTGTTGTCAGGTGCACCTTTGTACTCACAGATTGCCAGAGTGCATGGACAATGCGGTCTTCTACATGCTGGTGGAGGGTTGGGATGGCTTTTCTCGCAAAAGAAGTGTCGACTGGTTAGCTTGTAGCGTGGTACAGCGTAGTCCATCATGGCCTTATTAATAGTAAATAAAATATATAACTAGGCTCTATGAACTTTTAAATAGGTTCCAGGGGTACACGGGCAGCATTGGTGTGGTCAGTGGAGGAGTATTGCAAGTAGGGGCTGCAGACAGGCTATCAAAGGCCTAAAATACCAAACAGTAGGCACTCATGGCAGTTTTACATCGGTTACATGGATACACAGGCAGGCACTCCAGGCAGCATTGTGGTCAGTGGAGGAGTATTGCAAGTAGGGGCCGCAGACAGGCTATCAAAGGCCTAAAATAACAAACAGTAGGCAGTCATGGCAGTTTTACATCGGTTACATGGATACACAGGCAGGCACTCCAGGCAGCATTGTGGTCAGTGGAGGAGTATTGCAAGTAGGGGCCGCAGACAGGCTATCAAAGGCCTAAAATAACAAACAGTAGGCAGTCATGGCAGTTTTACATCGGTTACATGGATACACAGGCAGGCACTCCAGGCAGCATTGTGGTCAGTGGAGGAGTATTGCAAGTAGGGGCCGCAGACAGGCTATCAAAGGCCTAAAATAACAAACAGTAGGCAGTCATGGCAGTTTTACATCGGTTACATGGATACACAGGCAGCTAGGTGGTGAGTGGAGGAGTATTTAAATTAAGGACCGCAGACAGGCTATCAAAGGCCTAACATAACAAACAATAGGCTCATGGCAGTTTTACAGCGGTTACATGGATAGACGGGCAGGCAGCTTGGTGGTGAGTGGAGGAGTATTTAAAGTAGGGACCGCAGACAGGCTATCAAAGGCCTAACATAACAAACAATAGGCTCATGGCAGTTTTACAGCGGTTACATGGATACACGGGCAGGCAGCTTGGTGGTGAGTGGAGGAGTATTTAAAGTAGGGACCGCAGACAGGCTTCAAAGGCCTAACATAAGAAAATGGGCTGGCTGTAGGCACTTTATAATTGGTTCCAGGGGTACACGGGCAGCAGTGGTCTGGCCAGTGGAGGACTAGTGGAAGGAGGGACCGCAGACAGGCTTCAAAGGCCTAACATAAAAAAATGGGCTGGCTGTAGGCACTTTATAATTGGTTCCAGGGGTACACGGGCAGCAGTGGTCTGGCCAGTGGAGGACTAGTGGAAGGAGGGACCGCAGACAGGCTTCAAAGGCCTAACATAAAAAAATGGGCTGGCTGTAGGCACTTTATAATTGGTTCCAGGGGTACACGGGCAGCAGTGGTCTGGTCAGTGGAGGACTAGTGGAAGGAGGGACCGCAGACAGGCTTCAAAGGCCTAACATAAAAAAATGGGCTGGCTGTAGGCACTTTATAATTGGTTCCAGGGGTACACGGGCAGCAGTGGTCTGGCCAGTGGAGGACTAGTGGAAGGAGGGACCGCAGACAGGCTTCAAAGGCCTAACATAAAAAAATGGGCTGGCTGTAGGCACTTTATAATTGGTTCCAGGGGTACACGGGCAGCAGTGGTCTGGCCAGTGGAGGACTAGTGGAAGGAGGGACCGCAGACAGGCTTCAAAGGCCTAACATAAAAAAATGGGCTGGCTGTAGGCACTTTATAATTGGTTCCAGGGGTACACGGGCAGCAGTGGTCTGGCCAGTGGAGGACTAGTGGAAGGAGGGACCGCAGACAGGCTTCAAAGGCCTAACATAAAAAAATGGGCTGGCTGTAGGCACTTTATAATTGGTTCCAGGGGTACACGGGCAGCAGTGGTCTGGTCAGTGGAGGACTAGTGGAAGGAGGGACCGCAGACAGGCTTCAAAGGCCTAACATAAAAAAATGGGCTGGCTGTAGGCACTTTATAATTGGTTCCAGGGGTACACGGGCAGCAGTGGTCTGGCCAGTGGAGGACTAGTGGAAGGAGGGACCGCAGACAGGCGTCAAAGGCCTAACATAAAAAAATGGGCTGGCTGTAGGCACTTTATAATTGGTTCCAGGGGTACACGGGCAGCAGTGGTCTGGCCAGTGGAGGACTAGTGGAAGGAGGGACCGCAGACAGGCTTCAAAGGCCTAACATAAAAAAATGGGCTGGCTGTAGGCACTTTATAATTGGTTCCAGGGGTACACGGGCAGCAGTGGTCTGGCCAGTGGAGGACTAGTGGAAGGAGGGACCGCAGACAGGCTTCAAAGGCCTAACATAAAAAAATGGGCTGGCTGTAGGCACTTTATAATTGGTTCCAGGGGTACACGGGCAGCAGTGGTCTGGTCAGTGGAGGACTAGTGGAAGGAGGGACCGCAGACAGGCTTCAAAGGCCTAACATAAAAAAATGGGCTGGCTGTAGGCACTTTATAATTGGTTCCAGGGGTACACGGGCAGCAGTGGTCTGGCCAGTGGAGGACTAGTGGAAGGAGGGACCGCAGACAGGCTTCAAAGGCCTAACATAAAAAAATGGGCTGGCTGTAGGCACTTTATAATTGGTTCCAGGGGTACACGGGCAGCAGTGGTCTGGTCAGTGGAGGACTAGTGGAAGGAGGGACCGCAGACAGGCTTCAAAGGCCTAAAATAAAAAAATGGGCTGGCTGTAGGCACTTTATAATTGGTTCCAGGGGTACACGGGCAGCAGTGGTCTGGCCAGTGGAGGACTAGTGGAAGGAGGGACCGCAGACAGGCTTCAAAGGCCTAACATAAAAAATGGGCTGGCTGTAGGCACTTTATAATTGGTTCCAGGGGTACACGGGCAGCAGTGGTCTGGCCAGTGGAGGACTAGTGGAAGGAGGGACCGCAGACAGGCTTCAAAGGCCTAACATAAAAAAATGGGCTGGCTGTAGGCACTTTATAATTGGTTCCAGGGGTACACAGGCAGCAGTGGTCTGGCCAGTGGAGGACTAGTGGAAGGAGGGACCGCAGACAGGCTTCAAAGGCCTAACATAAAAAAATGGGCTGGCTGTAGGCACTTTATAATTGGTTCCAGGGGTACACGGGCAGCAGTGGTCTGGCCAGTGGAGGACTAGTGGAAGGAGGGACCGCAGACAGGCTTCAAAGGCCTAACATAAAAAAATGGGCTGGCTGTAGGCACTTTATAATTGGTTCCAGGGGTACACGGGCAGCAGTGGTCTGGTCAGTGGAGGACTAGTGGAAGGAGGGACCGCAGACAGGCTTCAAAGGCCTAAAATAAAAAAATGGGCTGGCTGTAGGCACTTTATAATTGGTTCCAGGGGTACACGGGCAGCAGTGGTCTGGCCAGTGGAGGACTAGTGGAAGGAGGGACCGCAGACAGGCTTCAAAGGCCTAACATAAAAAAATGGGCTGGCTGTAGGCACTTTATAATTGGTTCCAGGGGTACACGGGCAGCAGTGGTCTGGTCAGTGGAGGACTAGTGGAAGGAGGGACCGCAGACAGGCTTCAAAGGCCTAACATAAAAAATGGGCTGGCTGTAGGCACTTTATAATTGGTTCCAGGGGTACACGGGCAGCAGTGGTCTGGCCAGTGGAGGACTAGTGGAAGGAGGGACCGCAGACAGGCTTCAAAGGCCTAACATAAAAAAATGGTCTGGCTGTAGGCACTTTATAATTGGTTCCAGGGGTACACGGGCAGCAGTGGTCTGGCCAGTGGAGGACTAGTGGAAGGAGGGACCGCAGACAGGCTTCAAAGGCCTAACATAAAAAAATGGGCTGGCTGTAGGCACTTTATAATTGGTTCCAGGGGTACACGGGCAGCAGTGGTTTGGTCAGTGGAGGACTAGTGGAAGGAGGGACCGCAGACAGGCTTCAAAGGCCTAACATAAAAAAATGGGCTGGCTGTAGGCACTTTATAATTGGTTCCAGGGGTACACGGGCAGCAGTGGTCTGGCCAGTGGAGGACTAGTGGAAGGAGGGACCGCAGACAGGCTTCAAAGGCCTAACATAAAAAAATGGGCTGGCTGTAGGCACTTTATAATTGGTTCCAGGGGTACACGGGCAGCAGTGGTCTGGTCAGTGGAGGACTAGTGGAAGGAGGGACCGCAGACAGGCTTCAAAGGCCTAAAATAACAAACAATAGGCTCATGGCAGTTTTACAGCGGTTACATGGATACACGGGCAGCTTGGTGGTGAGTGGAGGAGTAGTGCAAGGAGTGTCTGTCCCAGTACTCCCAAAATATAAATAGATGTTAATGTCTCGCAAAACAACCAAAACAAAAAAAAAGGTGGCATACTTAGGTACAGGGGTGGGCTCATCTGCTGAGTTTCTGACATAGTAATTTGGCAGTAACTATTTAATGGTGCCAATATAGGACACAGACACAGACTACTTTAAGTTGCATCATAGATGTCTACAAATTTGTATTGTCAGTGCCAGACATTGAATGATGTCAGCGAATAGACTAAAGATTGGTGGAGCTGTGCGACATAATTTTGCACGTGGTAGAGCACATTTTGAGCTGGGGTAGGGGGGAACTCTCTTGAGGCCGGCGGGACCGCCCCAGGGCCCCTCATGTTACAACGGTGTGTCTGACGTTGGGTGCGCACCACCACCGCCAGAGACACTACATTGTACTATGAGGGACCCAGTAGCAATGCCGTCAACCAAAAGCGAGCACACCCACCTCTTCAGACAAACAGCAGTCTCACGGGTGCTTGCGCCAAGTCGCGATACCACGGCCCCGTGTGGGGAGTTTTGCCATTTAGGGAGGTGTAAACATGTCGTATGCTGTACAATCAGCTGCAGCAAATTAGACATTAGAAAAGTAATTCACAGGCAAGAGCTTTTCATAGGAAAGCTAGGTGTCGGCCGGGCAAGGTGGGGCAAAAGATTTCGAAATCCAGTTGTGGTTCATTTTAATGAATGTTAGATCGTCAACATTTTGGGTAGCCAGACGAGTCCTTTTTTCGGTTAATATTGAACCTGCAGCACTGAATACTCTTTCTGATAGGACACTTGCTGCCGGGCAAGCAAGCTCCTGCAATGCATATTCTGCCAATTCTGGCCAGGTGTCTAATTTGGAGGCCCAGTAATCAAATGGGAATGACGGTTGAGGGAGAACATCGATAAGGGATGAAAAATAGTTAGTAACCATACTGGACAAATGTTGTCTCCTGTCACTTTCAATTGATGCAGCAGTACCTGTCCTGTCTGCGGTCATAGCAAAATCACTCCACAACCTGGTCAGAAAACCCCTCTGTCCAACGCCACTTCTGATGTGTGCACCCCTAACACTCCTAGTCTGCTGCCCCCTGGAGCTCGTGTGAGAACGATCACGTGCGCTGTGTGCTGGGAATGCCTGAAGCAAACGGTCAACAAGAGTTGATTGTTTGGTTGCTAATATTAGTTCCAAGTTCTCATGTGGCATAATATTTTGCAATTTGCCTTTATAGCGTGGATCAAGGAGGCAGGCCAACCAGTAATCGTCATCGTTCATCATTTTCGTAATGCGTGTGTCCCTTTTTAGGATACGTAAGGCATAATCCGCCATGTGGGCCAAAGTTCCAGTTGTCAAATCTCCGGTTGTGATTGGTTGAGGGGCAGTTGCAGGCAAATCTACGTCACTTGTGTCCCTCAAAAAACCAGAACCCGGCCGTGACACGCAACCAATTTCCTGTGCCCCCGGGAAAGGTTCGGCATTAAAAATATACTCATCCCCATCATCCTCCTCGTCCTCCACCTCCTCTTCGCCCGCTACCTCGTCCTGTACACTGCCCTGACCAGACAATGGCTGACTGTCATCAAGGCTTTCCTCTTCCTCTGGTGCAGACGCCTGCTCCTTTATGTGCGTCAAACTTTGCATCAGCAGACGCATTAGGGGGATGCTCATGCTTATTACGGCGTTGTCTGCACTAACCAGCCGTGTGCATTCCTCAAAACACTGAAGGACTTGACACATGTCTTGTATCTTAGACCACTGCACACCTGACAACTCCATGTCTGCCATCCTACTGCCTGCCCGTGTATCCTCCCACAAATAAATAACAGCACGCCTCTGTTCGCACAGTCTCTGAAGCATGTGCAGTGTTGAGTTCCACCTTGTTGCAACGTCTATGATTAGGCGATGCTGGGGAAGGTTCAAAGACCGCTGATAGGTCTGCATACGGCTGGCGTGTACAGGCGAACGTCGGATATGTGAGCAAAGTGCACGCACTTTGAGGAGCAGGTCGGAGAACCCAGGATAAGTTTTCAATAAGCACTGCACCACCAGGTTTAAGGTGTGAGCCAGGCAAGGAATGTGTTTCAGTTGGGAAAGGGAGATGGCAGCCATGAAATTCCTTCCGTTATCACTCACTACCTTGCCTGCCTCAAGATCTACTGTGCCCAGCCACGACTGTGTTTCTTGTTGCAAGAACTCGGACAGAACTTCCGCGGTGTGTCTGTTGTCGCCCAAGCACTTCATAGCCAATACAGCCTGCTGACGCTTGGCAGTAGCTGGCCCATAATGGGACAACTGGTGTGCAACAGTGTCATCTGCCGATGGAGTGGTTGGCAGACTGCGTTCTGTGGAAGAGCTGTAGCTTCTGCAGGAGGACGAGGAGGAGGAGGAGGAGGGGGTGCGAACGCCTACAGCCAACTGTTTCCTAGACCGTGGGCTAGGCACAACTGTCCCTAAATTGATGTCGCCTGTGGACCCTGCATCCACCACATTCACCCAGTGTGCCGTGATGGACACATAACGTCCCTGGCCATGCCTACTGGTCCATGCATCTGTAGTCAGGTGCACCTTTGTACTCACAGATTGCCTGAGTGCATGGACGATGCGCTGTTTAACATGCTGGTGCAGGGCTGGGATGGCTTTTCTGGAAAAAAAGTGTCGACTGGGTAGCTCGTATCGTGGTTCAGCGTACTCCATCAGGGCTTTGAAAGCTTCGCTTTCAACTAACCGGTAGGGCATCATCTCTAACGAGATTAGTCTAGCTATGTGGGCGTTAAAACCCTGTGTACGCGGATGCGAGGATAAGTACTTCCTTTTTCTAACCAGAGTCTCATGTAGGGTGAGCTGGACTGGAGAGCTGGAGATCGTGGAACTTTCGGGTGTGCCGGTGTACATGGCAGACTGAGAGACGGTTGGAGACGGTATTGTTTCCGCCGGTGCCCTAGATGCAATATTTCCTCCTACAAAACTGGTGATTCCCTGACCCTGACTGCTTTTGGCTGGCAAAGAAACCTGCACAGATACTGCCGGTGGTGCGGAAAATGGTGGCCTTACAGTGACGGAAGGGATGTTGAGTTGCTGACTAGCTTCATTGGCCGAGGGTGCTACAACCTTGAGGGACGTTTGGTAGTTAGTCCAGGCTTGAAAATGCATGGTGGTTAAGTGTCTATGCATGCAACTAGTATTTAGACTTTTCAGATTCTGACCTCTGCTTAAGCTAGTTGAACATTTTTGACAGATGACTTTGCGCTGATCAGTTGGATGTTGTTTAAAAAAATGCCAGACTGCACTCTTCCTAGACTCGGATCCCTTTTCAGGGATTGCAGACTGAGCTTTAACCGGATGGCAACGCTGTGCTCCAACAGGTTTTGGCTTTGACACGCGTTTTGGGCCAGATACGGGCCCGGCAGATGGAACCTGTTGCGATGTTGATGCCTGCTGCGGCCCCTCCTCCACCTCCGCTTCTGAACTACTGCCGCCTGCACCCTGTTCCCCCAATGGCTGCCAATCGGGGTCAATAACTGGGTCATCTATTACCTCCTCTTCGAGCTCGTGTGCAACTTCGTCTGTGTCACTGTGTCGGTCGGTGGTATAGCGTTCGTGGCGGGGCAACATAGTCTCATCAGGGTCTGATTGTGGATCTGTACCCTGAGAGGGCAATGTGGTGGTCTGAGTCAAAGGAGCAGCATAGTACTCTGGCTGTGGCTGTGCATCAGTGCACTCCATGTCAGAATATACTTGTAATGGGCATGGCCTGTTAAATGTTTCACTTTCTAAGCCAGGGACGGTATGTGTAAAGAGCTCCATGGAGTGACCCGTTGTGTCGCCTGCTGCATCCTTCTCTCTTGTTGTAGTTTTTGCTGAGGAGGACAAGGAAGCGACTTGTCCCTGACCGTGAACATCCACAAGCGACGCGCTGCTTTTACATTTACCAGTTTCGGAAGAGGAGGCAAAAGAGCTAGAGGCTGAGTCTGCAATGTAAGCCAAAACTTGCTGTTGCTGCTCCGCCTTTAAAAGCGGTTTTCCTACTCCCAGAAAAGAGAGCGTTCGAGGCCTTGTGTAGCCTGACGACGAAACTGGCTCCACAGCTCCAGACTTAGGTGGAATATTTTTATCCCCACGACCACCTGATGCTCCACTACCACTACCATCATTACCAGCTGACAATGAACGCCCACGACGACCTCTTGCACCAGACTTCCTCATTGTTTTAAAATCTTAACCAAAGTAACTTTATTTGTTGCTGTCAAACAACTTACACGGTGAGCTATAACTTCAGTATGATTTCAATATCCCTTAACAGGTTGGTGAGACCACAAGGAAAATCAGGCACAATGTTACACACTCTGTTTTCTGTGGCACAAAATCACAGAGATGACACACACGCAGGACTGTCACTCAAGCACTAATGTCAATATTAATCTCCCACCTAATGTATTTTTTTTTTTTTCTCAGGGAGACTTTAGAAACCAAATAATATTAAAAAAAAAAAAAAAAAAAGGCTTTCTATGGCCCACAATTAGAGAGAGAGGTGGCACACCCAGGAGTCAAGACTGGCGCACAAGCTGAAAGGGCAATATTACTCTCCCACTGTTTTTTTAAGTTTTTTTTTTATTTCAGGGAGACTTTAGAAACCAAATAATATTAAAAAAACCAAAAAAAAAAATAGCCTTTCTATGGCCCACTGAATGAGAGAGAGAGGTGGCACACCCAGGAGTCAAGACTGGCACACAAGCTGAAAGGGCAATATTACTCTCCCACTGTTTTTTTATGTTTTTTTTTTTTTTTCAGGGAGACTTTAGAAACCAAATAATAAGAAAAAAAATAAATAAATAAATAGGCTTTCTATAGCCCACTGAATGAGAGATAGCACACACAGCAGTGGCACACAAGCCCTGACTGAGGCCAATATTTTTCTCCCACTGATTGATGTAGTGTTTTTGTGTTGAGGTAGATTTTAGAACACAAATCAAGGAAAAAAAAAAAAAATGCTTTCTATGGCCCACTGAATGAGAGAGAGGTGGCACACCCAGGAGTCAAGACTGGCACACAAGCTGAAAGGGCAATATTACTCTCCCACTGTTTTTTTTATGTTTTTTTTTTTTTTTAAGGGAGACTTTAGAAACCCAATAATATTTAAAAAAATAAATAAATAGGCTTTCTATGGCCCACTGAATGAGAGGGAGAGAGGTGGCACACCCAGGAGTCAAGACTGGCACACAAGCTGAAAGGGCAATATTACTCTCCCACTGTTTTTTTATGTTTTTTTTTTTTTTTTCAGGGAGACTTTAGAAACCAAATAATATTAAAAAAACCAAAAAAAAAAATAGCCTTTCTATGGCCCACTGAATGAGAGAGAGAGGTGGCACACCCAGGAGTCAAGACTGGCACACAAGCTGAAAGGGCAATATTACTCTCCCACTGTTTTTTTATGTTTTTTTTTTTTTTAAGGGAGACTTTAGAAACCCAATAATATTTTTAAAAAAAAATAAATAGGCTTTCTATGGCCCACTGAATGAGAGAGAGGTGGCACACCCAGGAGTCAAGACTGGCACACAAGCTGAAAGGGCAATATTACTCTCCCACTGTTTTTTTATGTATTTTTTGTTTTTTAAGGGAGACTTTAGAAACCCAATAATATTTAAAAAAAAAAATAAATAGGCTTTCTATGGCCCACTGAATGAGAGGGAGAGAGGTGGCACACCCAGGAGTCAAGACTGGCACACAAGCTGAAAGGGCAATATTACTCTCCCACTGTTTTTTTATGTTTTTTTTTTTTTTTAAGGGAGACTTTAGAAACCCAATAATAGTTAAAAAAATAAATAAATAGGCTTTCTATGGCCCACTGAATGAGAGGGAGAGAGGTGGCACACCCAGGAGTCAAGACTGGCACACAAGCTGAAAGGGCAATATTACTCTCCCACTGTTTTTTTAGGTTTTTTTTTTTTTTTCAGGGAGACTTTAGAAACCAAATAATATTAAAAAAAAATAAAAATAAATAGGCTTTCTATAGCCCACTGAATGAGAGATAGCACACACAGCAGTGGCACACAAGCCCTGACTGAGGCCAATATTTTTCTCCCACTGATTGATGTAGTGTTTTTGTGTTGAGGTAGAATTTAGAACACAAATCACGGAAAAAATAAATAGGCTTTCTATGGCCCACTCAGTGAGAGATGGCACACACAGGGATGGCACTGTAGCAGAAATGCCAATCTTAATCTCCCACAAAAAAAACAAAAAAAAAACAGGGACTGTCCTACAATTACTATCTCCCTGCAGTAATCTAAGCCAGGTATGGCAGGCAGCAATAGGAGTGGACTGATGCACAAATTAAATAAAAAGTGTGGACAAACAAAAAAGATAGCTGTGCAGAAAGGAAGGAACAAGAGGATATGTGCTTTGAAAAAAGCAGTTGGTTTCCACAGTGGCGTACACACAGCAATACAGCTATCACGGAGCCTTCTAGGGCAGCCCAATGAGCTACAGCGCTGAGGGGAAAAAAAAAAAAAAATAGCTTCCACAGTCCCTGCACACCGAAGGTGGTGTTGGACAGTGGAAATCGCTGCAGCACAAGCGGTTTGGTGGTTAGTGGACCCTGCCTAACGCTCTCCCTGCTTCTGACGAAGCGGCAGCAACCTGTCCCTAAGCTCAGATCAGCAGCAGTAAGATGGCGGTCGGCGGGAACGCCCCTTTATAGCCCCTGTGACGCCGCAGACAGCAAGCCAATCACTGCAATGCCCTTCTCTAAGATGGTGGGGACCAGGATCTATGTCATCACGCTGCCCACACTCTGCGTTCACCTTCATTGGCTGAGAAATGGCGCTTTTCGCGTCATTGAAACGCGACTTTGGCGCGAAAGTCGCGTACCGCATGGCCGACAAGCACAGGGGTCGGATCGGGTTTCATGAGACGCCGACTTAGCCAAAAGTCGGCGACTTTTGAAAATGATCGACCCGTTTCGCTCAACCCTATTCAGCAGGACAGTGTGAGACAGCATAATATTCCATAAATACCTATTTAGACCATGCTATTAAACATTTATTGTTTTGTGTCAGTTTTACAGCAGGAATAATTTCCCATGGTACATGTACACTGTGGCATCCAATGTGCATATTTTTGTCATCGAAGATGGGAACCTGATGTTGGAAAAATATTTTACTCCCACCAGTACATGCCAAGAACTTATACAATATAAAATTCTCTGCTTTCATTATTTACTATAAGTTTTGAAGGTTCAACATTTCATTATTAGTGATGAGTGAGCATGCTCGGATAGAGTGTTATCCGACCATGCTCGTGTACTAATAGTGTCTTTGGCGTGCTTGAATACTATTATTATTATTATAGTGCCATTTATTCCATGGCGCTTTACATGTGAGGAGGGGTATACATAATAAAAACAAGTACAATAATCTTAAACAATACAAGTCACAACTGGTACAGGAGGAGAGAGGATCCTGCCCGCGAGGGCTCACAATCTACTATGTTCGAGTCCCCGCGACTGTATGTCTCACGGCTGTTCAACAGCTGCAACACATGCAGGGATTGCCTGTCAAACAGGCAATCCCTACATGTGTTGATGCTGTCAAACAGACGAGAGACATGTAGGCGCAGCAACTTGAATTTCATATTTGAGCACGCCGAACTTACTTTATGAGCACACGAGCATGGTCGGATAACACCTTATTGAAGCACGCTTGCTCACCACTTTTCATTACACAATTATGATATAGATTTTTAACAAATAAGTCAGTGCAGAAACTGTCAAAAGATCTAAGAGGTCACAAAGGCAAAAGGTGGAGAGGAATTTGCTGCAGATATCAATACATCTTATATAGTGTACTTATACATACATACACTCTATGGACAAAAGTATTGGGACACAATTCTTAATCATTTAAATTGGATTTTTCATTTAAGTTCTATTTACACAAGAGTATAAAATGCAGCAACATGCAGTCTGCTTGTACTAACATCTGTGGCCGAATGGCTCAATCTAAAGAGCTCACTGAATTTGAGTTGAGTATTTTACAGCAATAGGATGCAAGCATTTTATCAAATCAGTTTATGAAATTTCTTCCATCTTATATATTCAACTATGAATACACTATGAGCGGTATTAATGAAAATGTGACGTTTTTACGAACCACAGCAACTCAGCCACTAAGTGAGCACATGTAAAGTTACAGGGTGGGGTCTCCGAGTGCCAAGGAGCATAGCGCATAAAAGTCACTAACATTTAGCAGACTCCATAACTGTAGATCCAAATCTCCTCTGGCATTAATATCAGCACAAAAATGATGTGCTGGTAGCTTCGTTACATGGTTTTCCATGGCTAACCAGCTGCATGCAGGTCTTACCAAGCATATTACCAAGTGTTGGATGTTGTTGTCTGAAGCCACCACTACTGGACTCTGGAGCAGTGGAAATTTGTTCTGTGGCATGACCAATCATGCTCCTCTATCTGGATGTCTGATGGACTGGGTTTGTTGAATACCAGGAGAACGTTACCTGCCTGACTGCATGATGCCAACTGTAAAGTTTGGTGGAGGAGTGATAATGCTATGGACCCGTTTATTATGGTGGGCTTGGATTAGACTCTTCCTAGTGAAGGGAAATCTTAATGCTTCAAGAAAGTTTAGACAATTGTTTACATGCAACTTTGCAGGAACATATTATGAAAGGCCCATCTCTTTTCTCTTCCAGCATCACTGTACCCTGGTGCACAAAGCAAGCTCCACAAAAGACATAGATTGGTGTGTTTGCTGTAGAAAGACGCGATTTGCCAATACGAAGCTCTGACATCAACCCCATTGAACACCTTTGGCGTTAAGTGAAATGGAGATTGTGAGCCAAGACTTTTCAGCCAACATCGATTTCTGACCTCACAAATGTTCTTCTGCTCTTCCGAATAAATGGACAAAAATGTCCATAGACATATTCCACAATATGGTAAAAAAGCTTTGCTAGAAGAGTGGAGGCTGTTATAGCTGCAAAACGTAAACCAATGCCATACTAATGCCTGTGGATTTAGAATGGGATGTCAAAAACTCCTGTAGATGTAGCTCTCTCAATACTTTTGTCCATATAGTTTATATACACATAAAATATACTGCTCCAAAAAAATAAAGGGAACACTAAAATTCTGCATCATAGATATCACTGAATGAAATATTCCAGTTGTAAATCTTTATTCATTATATAGTGGAATGCTTTAGAACAGTAAAACCTAAATTGATCAATATAAACCACAACTGATATCCCATGGAGTCCCAATTGGGACAGTGAGGTCTAAGTCTGCAAGGACAGGGTCTTCTCCCCTCTGTACCAGTCTGTCATTGTAAATTTGGTTACTGTAAACGATATCTATAACTCTGTATGTAACCCCCTTTCTCATGTACAGCACCATGGAATTAACAGTGCTATATAAATAATAATAATAATAATAATAATAATAATAATAATAAAGTGCTGTGGAATTAATGGCAGTATTTAAGCAAGTAAAACTTATACATATACCCATACTGTATGTACGTACATACTTGACCTATCGTATGAAAAAAAAAAAATGAACATGACTTTGAACTAAATCTGTTTCATTAAGCAATCCCATTTCAACTCTATACATTTAATGCATTGATCAAAAAATAATTGCAATCCTTTAGAAAAAAAAAAATCATAAGGCTATTCTGCAAACCACAATTCCACAGCATCAATTGTCACGTTGTTTGTCATAAATGTTCCATCTTTTTTAAATTATTTTTTGAGTTTTGGAAAGAAACAGTCAGAAGAACGAGTCAAATACATATCATTAACATGTCTATTAGTACTGTGATGTTCACAATTGCACGGCCTTTCCTTTTTGGTGTTCAATTTTGAGAAATAAATATATGGTGTAACATGGATCTCTGTGTGGTGTGTTTGGGCCCCTTACAACATTATCATGATGTTTATTATGAGACAGACAACTAACAGTTCAGATACCCATTTCTTTCTTAAAATAAATAACGATTACAATATTTCAATGGCACCATAAAGGTTACAGTATATTCTCATTTCTGGACCTTAACATCAATTCACTGATGATGTTACCTGACCTGGACACTCCACACAGTAAGGTCTATATCTTCAGCCAGCTTTAGCAAGTGTTTCCGAGAAAGTTACTTCCTTGTCGGTTCCCCTTGTCGTACTCCGATATGTCCTTCTTTCGGAGGCATGTCTGAGTCTTTTATACCTGTATTAGCTACAGTTGTTTACTCTCATCCTGCCTAGAGGCATCTAATCCAAGGTAAGAGGAGAGGTCGATGTTCAGGCTGTGTTTCCCCACCCACCTGCCTAACAATATGAGAAGAATAATAATGGTGCGAGTGCCCAAAACCTGTATTTCATACAGATTTCCTAGAGGGCAAATAACCAAGACAAATGAGCCCTCTAACTTCTTAAGATCTAAAGGTCATAATTCTGAAATAACACGAGTGCTTAGGTTTTTAAACCAGGTTGGTCCAATGGAAGAGATTAATTGATACAGACTGGAAGGAGAACCATCACTATAATTATGTTTTAAGACGTTAAACCTTACATGCACAGACCTATCTATTCTATTTGCCAATGAATACAATCTCACACCATGCAAAAAATATACAACAAAATTCACACTAGCTGCCCTTTACTTTTTATGCTGGCTAAAAAAACCCAAAAAAACCTAAAGTTATAAACCTTCTGATAATATGTGACAGTGTGCAATCAATAATTAAACAAAAATATTCTTGGTGCAAACGGGAGTAAACTATATAGTCAATATGGATTTTGCAATGGAGCCCCTAAAATGTCTGGTGCAAGCAAGTCCCTTCCTAAGTCACATGCTCATTGACAGGACGTCCACCTGTGTAAAATCTAAGTGTCACATTTCTCTCAGTATATACACTTTACCCTTTCTGAAAGGCCACAGAGGCAAGACACACCACTAACCAAACATCATCATGAAGACCTCGGAGATCTCTAAACAAGTTAAGGACAAAGTTGTTGGGAAGTTCAAGTCAGGGATGGGTCATTTTGAGTTAGCCAAAAGACATGTGGGAGACTCCACAAATGTATGGAGAAAGGTGCTGTGGTCAGATGAGACCAAAATCCAACTTTTTAGCCACCAAGGTAAATGCTTTATCTGGAGACAAATGAACACAGCTCATCACCCCAAGAACACCACCCACGCAATGGAACATGGTGGTGGCAGCATCATGCGTTGGGGATGTTTTTTTGTCAGCAGTGACAGAGAAAATGGTCCGAGTCAAGGGGAAGATGGATGGTGCGAAGTACAGGGATATTCTTGAGCAAAACCTGCTTCAGTCTGTCAGTGATTTGAGACTAGGGTGCAGGTTCACCCTCCAACAGGGCAATGATCCAAAGCATATTGCTAAAACAACACTCGAGTGGTTTAAGGATAAAATGTGTAAATGTCAAAGCCCAGACCTTAATCCAACTGAGAATTTGTGGTCAGACTGGAAGATTGCTGTTCATCAGAAGAAATGTAACTTGAAGGAGCTGGGCAGTTTTGCCTTGAGGAATGGGCAAAAATCCCAGTGACAAGATGTGGAAAGCTCATAGAAATTTATCCAAAGTGACTGGCAGGTGTAATTGCCTCAAAAGGAGGCTCCTTAAAGTACTGACTTTAGGGGGTGAATAGTAATGCACACTGACATTTAAAAGTTATTATGTCCTACTTGTTTGCTTTGCAATAAAAAGAAAACCAAACGTTCACAGTTGCAAGAATGTTCTTTTTAAGAACTGATTCAAACCCTCAAAAAACTAGAAAACAGTGAAATTCCAGGATGTGAGGTAGCAAAACACATACAATGCCAAGGTGGGGAGTGAATACTTCCATAAGCTAATGTAATAGTATGGAGGGTAAGAGTAGGAGAGGAGATGGCAGACACCTGACTGTAATGGAGGCAAGTGAAGTACAGGCAAACTCATGACAAACTTGAGGCAAATGGGAAAAATTCTGCATTAATACCCACACAATTGGCCTCGGCCTAAGCCAACCTTAAAAAGGTTAGGGTGACAATGTCAGAGGAGTTCACTAGATTACCTTAGAAGTAGTGATGAGCGAGTATACTCGTTACATAGTTATTAAGGTTGAAGGAAGACTTTAAGTCCGTCTAGTTCAACCCATAGCCTAACCTAACATGCCCTAACATGTTGATCCAGAGGAAGGCAAAAAAAAACCATGTGGCAAAGAGTAAGCTCCACATTGGGGAAAAAAATTCCTTCCCGACTCCACATACAGCAATCAGACTAGTTCCCTGGATCAATGCCCTATCAAGGAATCTAGTGTATATACCCTGTAACATTATACTTTTCCAGAAAGGCATCCAGTCCCCTCTTAAATTTTAGTAATGAATCACTCATTAGTCATTACAACATCATACAGCAGAGAGTTCCATAGTCTCACTGCTCTTACAGTAAAGAACCCGCGTCTGTTATGATGCTTAAACCTTCTTTCCTCCAGACGTAGAGGATGCCCCCTTGTCCCTGTCTCAGGTCTATGATTAAAAAGATCATCAGAAAGGTCTTTGTACTGTCCCCTCATATATTTATACATTAAAATAAGATCACCCCTTAGTCTTCGTTTTTCCAAACTAAATAGCCCCAAGTGTAATAACCTATCTTGGTATTGCAGACCCCCCAGTCCTCTAATAACCTTGGTTGCTCGGGTTTTCTCGAGCATGCTCGGATGGTCTTTGTGAGTGCTCGGAAATTTAGTTTGTCGACACAGCTGCATGATTTGCAGCTGCTAGACAGCCTGAACACATGTGGGGATTGCCTGGTTGTTAGGGAATCCCCACATGTATTCAAGCTGTCCAGCAGCCGCAAATCATGCAGTTGCGTTAAAAAAAACCAAAACAAAACAACCTCCGAGCACTCACAAATGCTCGGAGACTACCCGAGCATGCTTGGGAAAACCTGAGCAACGAGTACACTCGCTCATCACTACTTAGAAGCCTTGCATGAACTACTGCGAAGGCTGGTAGCCATAGGAGAAAGTAGCAATGCCTGACTCTTGAGCTAGGACAGGTGATTAAAATATGGTGCTTACAAGCTACATTGAGATGCAACTTGGTGGAGCAATGACAGTCAGTCAAAAGAGCTTAATGCGGTCTTGAATATGGTTGAGCGACCTTAACTTTTATAGGATCGGGTCAGGTTTCACGAAACCCGACTTTCTCAAAAGTCGGGTCGAGTGAAATCGGCCGATCCTATAAAAAAGTCGGGGTCGGGGTCGGCCGAAACCCGAAACCCAATGCACTGCAATGGGATACTATGGTTCCCAGGGTCTGAAGGAGAGGAAACTCTCCTTCAGGCCCTGGGATCCATATTTAAGTGTAAAATAAAGAATTAAAATAAAAAATATTGATATACTCACCTGTCCGGCGGCCCCTGCAACTTACCGAGGGAACCGGCGGCCTGCTTTGGTTAAAATGAGCGCGTCCAGGGCCTTCCGTGACGTCACGGCTTTGTGATTGGTCGCGACGGCCCATGTGACCGCCACGCGACCAATCACAAGCCGCGGACGTCATTCTCAGGTCCTAAATTCCTAGAATTCTAAATTCTAGGAATTTAGGACCTGAGAATGACGTCCGCGGCTTGTGATTGGTCGCGTGGCGGTCACATGGGCCGTCGCGACCAATCACAAAGCCGTGACGTCATCTTAAGGTCCTTCACGCGCTGATTCTTAGGAAGGAAGGCTGCCGGAAAGAAGCAGGGCGCGTCCGAGGGTGAGTATATTCCTATTAGGCATATACTCACCCTCGGCTTCTTTCCGGCAGCCTTCCTTCCTAAGAATCAGCGCGTGAAGGACCTTAAGATGACGTCACGGCTTTGTGATTGGTCGCGACGGCCCATGTGACCGCCACGCGACCAATCACAAGCCGTGACGTCACCGCAGGCCATTCACGCACTGATTCTTAGGAAGGAAGGCTGCCGTTTAGTACCAGGGCGCGTCAGAGGGTGAGTATATCAATATTTTTTATTTTGATTCTTTATTTTACACTTAAATATGGATTCCGATACCGATTCCCGATATCGCAAACATATCGGAACTCGGTATCGGAATTCCGATCCCAGATTCAGAAGATCCCGACCTCATGGCCGACCCCACACAGGGGTCGAGTCGGGTTTCATGAAACCCGACTTTGCCAAAAGTCGGCGACTTCTGAAAATGGCCGACCCGTTTCGCTCAACCCTAGTCTTGAAGACAAAAAATACACACAAGATACTGAACCGATTTCTCTTTTGTTCATTATCTTTACATTTTATAAATGTATCAAAATAAACACTTATTTTTTAAAGCATTCTTATTTTGAAACATTTTTTCCCACATCTGCCTCAGAGGGATTGTGTAGGTTTCTGATGATTTACTGCAGAACATTGCGATTCTACAATGACGGAAGTGGGCAGTCATATGACCACAATTATGCACTATACATACTTCCGGCCACATTTCCGACTAAACGTGTGCGGCTTCAGTGAATTCACCTGTATTGAGCAAGACTGAAAACATCTAATTGAAATGTTGCCAGGAGCATACATATCACCTACAGTACTTGCGGTCACATGACCGCCTGCCCTTGCCGCTGCCACCAGAGAATTATGATAGATTGCTTTACAAGCTGTGAGGGGGCAAAAATCGGCAATCACAAAGTAACTACAGACTTTCATCATAAACCTAGGCACCCTCTTTAAATTTTTACACAGCATAATATAATTATTTATTTAGGTTTAAAAAAAAAAAAAAAAAAAAAAAAAAAGAAAGAAAGGAAAGAAAGGAAAGAAAGGAAAGAAAGGAAAGAAAGGAAAGAAAGGAAAGAAAGGAAAGAAAGGAAAGAAAGGAAAGAAAGGAATTTAGTGGGAATTAAACAATAAATTTATAAATAATGGATTTATAAATCAAGAATAATCTAGAAAGGATCAGGCCGACACACTTATTCACAGATACATGCTTCTCATTTAAAAGTCCTAAATTCCTCACATCCCACAAACTCTGCATCACACAAGTCATAATTAGGGTTGAGCGAAACGGGTCGGCCATTTTCAGAAGTCGCCGACTTTTGGCAAAGTCGGGTTTCATGAAACCCGACCCAACCCCTGTGTGGGGTCGGCCATGAGGTCGGCGATCTTCTGAATCCGGTATCGGAATTCCGATACCGAGTTCCGATATGTTTGCGATATCAGGAATCAGTATCGGAATCCATATTTAAGTGTTAAATAAAGAATCAAAATAAAAAATATTGATATACTCACCCTCGGACGCGCCCTGGTACTAACCGGCAGCCTTCCTTCCTAAGAATGAGCGCGTGAATGACCTGCGGTGACGTCGCGGCTTGTGATTGGTCGCGAGCGGTCACATGGGTGGTCACGCGACCAATCACAAGCCGCGACGTCATCTAAGGTCCTTCACGCGCTCATTCTTAGGAAGGAAGGCTGCCGGAAAGAAGCAGGGCGTGTCCGAGGGTGAGTATATACCTAATAGGAATATACTCACCCTCGGACGCGCCCTGCTTCTTTCCGGCAGCCTTCCTTCCTAAGAATGAGCGCGTGAAGGACCTTAGATGACGTCGCGGCTTGTGATTGGTCGCGTGACCGCCCATGTGACCGCTTGCGACCAATCACAAGCCGCGACGTCACCGCAGGTCATTCACGCGCTCATTCTTAGGAAGGAAGGCTGCCGGTTAGTACCAGGGCGCGTCCGAGGGAGAGTATATCAATATTTTTTATTTTGATTCTTTATTTTACACATTAATATGGATCCCAGGGCCTGAAGGAGAGTTTCCTCTCCTTCAGACCCCGGGAACCATAGTATCCCATTGCACTGCATTGGGTTTCGTGTTTCGGCCGACCCCGACTTTTTTATAGGATCGGCCAATTTCACTCGACCCGACTTTTGAGAAAGTCGGGTTTCGTGAAACTCGACCCGATCCTATAAAAATAAAAGTCGCTCAACCCTAGTCATAATTAACCATAGTATTCTATTTTTCACACGACCACATGCACCAATTCCAAACATTGCAACACGCCAATCAATAAAACTCACACCCGCTAACTCCTTACACATCCCACCTACACACGTCCACACACTGTACGCGTAATCACAGTCACACAAATTATGCCACACTGTCTCATCCACCACATCCTTCTTTCGGGCACACATCCATTCTGGTCAGACCTCTTCTCTTCTGAACCTGTCGCACACGCAAAATATTGTGCCACCACATGTATCCAGGACTTGAGCTACAAGTGTCGCATTCCTTGTGTAAAGTCATTCATGATCAATACACAGCACTAAAAGTGTCTTACCTGGGCCAAGGAGAAAAAGAACAGGACTGTTGCTCAGTAGTGTTGAGCGATACCTTCCGATATGCAAAGGTATCGGTATCGGATTGGATCGGCCGATATCCAAAAAATATCGGATATCGCCAATACCGATACCAAAGCATATCAATGGGACACAAAATATCGGAATGGTTCCCAGGGTCTGAAGGAGAGGAAACTCTCCTTCAGGCCCTGGGATCCATATTCATGTATAAAATAAAGAATAAAAAAAAAAAATATTGATATACTCACCCCTCAGACGGCCCCGGCTCTCACCGGTCCAAGCGTCTGCCTCCGTTCCTAAGAATGCAGCGTGAAGGACCTTCGATGACGTCGCGGCTTGTGATTGGTCGCGTGACCGCTCACGCGACCAATCACAAGCTGCGACGTCATCGAAGGTCCTTCACTCCCTGCATTCTTAGGAACGGAGGCACCGCTAAGGTCCAGGGTCCGCCGGAGGGGTGAGTATATCAATATTTTTTTTTTAAATTATTTATTTTTTACATGAATATGGATTCCAGGGCCTGAAGGAGAGTCTCCTCTCCTCCAGACCCTGGGAACCATATGCACCGCACACTTCCGATTCCAATTTCCGATATCGCAAAAATATCAGAACTCGGTATCGGAATTCCGATACAGCAAATATTGGCCGATACCCGATATTTGCAGTATCGGAATGCTCAACACTATTGCTCAGTGGTCCAAGGTGTTGTTTTCAGATTAAATTAAATTTTGCATTTCATTTGGAAATCAAGGTCCCAGAGTCTGGAGGAAGAGTGGAGAGGCCACAGTCCAGCTGCTTTACGTCTAGTGTGAAGTTTCCACAATCAGTGATGGTCTGGGGAGCCATGCCATCTCCTGGTGTAGGTCCTCTGTGTTTTATCAAGACCAAAGTCAGTACAGCCGTCTACCAGGAAATTCTTCATGCTTCCCTAAGCAGACAAGCTTTTTGGAGATGGAAATTTAATTCTCCAGCAGGACTTGACACATGTCCACACTGCCAAAACTACCAATACCTGGTTTAAAAAAAAAACAGTATATCTGTCCTTGACTGGCCAGAAAACTCGCCTGACCTTAACCCCCTAGAGAATCTATTGGGTATTGTCAAGAGGAAGATGAGAGACACCAGACCCAACAATGCAGATGAGCGGAAGGCTGCTGTCAGAGCAACCTGGGCTTCCATAACACCTCAGCAGTGCCACAGGCTGATCACCTCCATGCCACGCCGCA
This sequence comes from Ranitomeya variabilis, assembly GCF_051348905.1. Classification (NCBI taxonomy): domain Eukaryota; kingdom Metazoa; phylum Chordata; class Amphibia; order Anura; family Dendrobatidae; genus Ranitomeya; species Ranitomeya variabilis. The sequence goes on along the minus strand of NC_135239.1, from coordinate 67,063,932 downwards.
TTGATGCAGTAATTAATGCCAAAGGAGCCCCAACCAAGTATTGAGTGTATTTACTGAACAAACATTTCAGTAGGCCAACATTCCAGATTTTATAATAATTTTTCAAGCTGGTGTTGTCAAGTATTCTAATTTACTGAGATAAAGACTTGAGTTTTCATTGGCTGTAAGCAATAATCATCAAAATAAACAGAAATAAACACTTGAAACAGATCACCGTTTGTAATAACTATATAATATATGAGTTTCACTTTTTGTATTAAAGAACTGAAATAAATTAACTTTTTGATGATATTCTAATTTTGTGAGAAGAGATAAGAAGGTGCACCAAGGACCAGATGGTGGACACTGAGGTGCCGAAGGACTGGTAAGGTGAGCGGTGAGTATAGTTATCACCTTATTCATTACATTTCACGTTTATTATTGTTTAGGTCTGGAGAGACCCCAGAGCCCAATATGGTATATTCAATTCATGGGAATAACCTCGAATTTCAAAAGAAAATCTGCGCAAACAGGTAAATTTGAATCTTGCCTGATCTGTTGATCTCTACCAATAATCCAAGAGAAATGGGAGAACCTGTATGTATGGTTAGAGAGATGCCTTTGGGTGAAGTAGACAATGAGATGACCTATGCAAGAATGTACTAAAGGCGAAGTGCCACACCTATGAGCCACAGTGAAGACAGCAAAAGACTTTCAGTGAACTTATAGATATTGTATGTAACACACTGACGTGTACAGCAACATATATTTCAATGTGTGTACCTGTGTCAGTGTCTCCGGTTCGTGTGAAAACAGTCACCTTATGTATCGGAGACACGGACGTGTGAAAAAGTATATTAAGAAACTTCCAGGGTAGACAGTCTATGGTCTGGGTGTGGTGCATGGATTATTCACTGCTCTTGATTGCAGATTAAAAAGATCTCAATAGTCCAAAAGGGGATGTTCTCCAGCACCAAAGGAGAAAAGTTAAAATGTAACCTTTAACCCCTTAACCCACGAAGCTTTTTTCATTTTTGCGTTTCCGTTTTTTGCTCCCCTTCTTCCCAGAGCCATAACTTTTTTATTTTTTATTTTTCCGTCAATATGGCCATGTGAGGGCTTGTTTTTTGTGGGACGAGTGGTACTTTTGAACAACTCCATTTGTTTTACCATGTCATGTACCAAAAAACAGGAAGAAAATACAAGTTTGGTGAAATTGCAAAAAAAAGTGCAATCCCACACTTGTTTTTTGTTTGGGTTTCTTACTACGTTCACTAAATGCTAAAACTGACCTGCCATTATGATTTTCCAGGTCATTCCGAGTTCATATACACCAAACATGTCTAGTTTCATTTTTATGTAAGTGGTCAAAGAAAATTCCAAACTTCGCTAAAAAAAAAAACAACAAAAAAACAAAAACAAAATTGCCCCATTTTCCGATACCCGTAGCGTCTCCATTTTTTGTTATCTTGGGTTAGCTGAGGGCTTATTTTGTGTGTGTCGGGCTGACGTTTTTAATGATACCATATTGGTGCAGATACCATCTTTTGATCGCCCGTTATTACATTTTAATGTCACGGCGACCAAAAAAAATGTAATTTTGGCGTTTCAGGTTAATTTTTTTTATTGATAGATCGGGCAATTCTGAATGCGGCGATACTAAATATTTGTATGTTTGATTTTTTTCATTGTTTTATTTTGAATGGGGCGAAAGGGGGGTGATTTGAACACACACACACACATATATACATACACACACACACACACACACATACATATTTTATTTTTATTTTTTTTAATTATGTTTTTAAAAACATTTTTTTTTTTTTACTTTTGGCATGCTTCAATAGTCTCCATAGAAGACTAGAAGCTGCTATAGCGTGACCAGCTCTGCTGTGTAGAGGTGATGTTCAGATCGCCTCTATACAGTAGATTTACTGACTTACTATGGGTGGCGCTCACAGCAAGCCAGCATTGACAACCATAGAGGTCTCCAGGAGATCTCCGGTTGTCATGCCAATCAAGTGACAGGAGTCACCGGTGTGTGTATTTCCAGCCCGATGGCCAGAAGCACGAATTAAATCCCTCTGTCATAGTTTGACAGCGGCATTTAACTGGTTAAAGGGAACCTGTCACCCCAAAAATTGTATCTGAGCTAAGCCCACTGGCATCAGGGGCTTATCTACAGCATTCTGTAATGCTGTAGATAAGCCCCCCCGATGTAACCTGAAAGATGAGAAATACAGGTTATATTATACTCACCCAGGGGCGATCCCGCTGCAGTCTGATCCGATGGGTGTCACGATCTGGGTCCAGCGCCTCCTATCTTCATTCGATGACGTCCATTTCTTGCAGTGGCTCCGACGCAGGCATCGGGAAAGGTCAGAGAGCCTTTGCGCCTGCACACTGCAGTACTTTGCTCTGCCCTCAACAGAGCAGACAAAGTACGCCTGCGCCGGAGCCGCGGCAAGACGACAAGAAGAGGACGTCATCGGATGAATATAGGAGGCGCTGGACCCGGATCGTGATGCCCATTGGACCGGGCTGCAGCGGGACCACCCCTGGGTGAGTATAATATAACCTTTATTTCTCATCATTCAGGTTACATCGGGGGCTTATCTACAGCATTAGAGAATGGACATGTGCTGCGTCCAAAGCGCTGCCAATTACTGAACATCTGCACATACCCTAATGCATATTTGTTTTGGGTAAACAAAAAACCCTTAAACATATTTGACAGTTTGGTGAGATGTACTTCCTTAACCCCTTAAGGCCCAATTTTTTCTTTCAGCACTTCATGTTTTTTCTCCCCTTATTCCAAGAGCCATAACTTTTTCATCTACATAGCCATATGAGTCTTTTTTTAATGGTAATATAACTTATAATGATGTAATATACTGGAAAGCAGGAAAAAAATTTCAGGGAGACAACATATGATGTACATAGTTCAGTATGTTTTGGACCGCAAGAGGCATCAGACCAGAGGACACACCCAGGCCTAGACGAAGGAAGAAAAAAAGACAGACTTCATAGAAATTAAACTTCCATGATGATCTAAGGCTACTTTAACATTAGCGTCGTGAACTGCACGTCGCTATGCATTGTTTTGCAGAAAAAACGCATCCTGCAAAAGTGCTTGCAGGATGCATTTTTTCTCCATAGACTAGCATTAGCGACGCATTGCCACACATCACAACCGTCGTGCGACGGTTGCGTCGGACCGTCGGCACAAAAAAATACCCGTGTTATTTTGATGCATTTTCACTTGCCTTTTTTCCGATAGACTCAAATGGGTAAAAAGAAACACTTCAAAGGGCTGAAAGAACTGACATGCTGATGATCCGAGCAACACCTCAATGGTTCAAATCTGAAAGGGAAAAAAAAAATTAAATATAGCCAGTGTGTGCATGATACCCCAGACCTAGGTATAATCATTCACCCTGGCTCTAGTACCATTTTGCCACAGCTACTCAAGGGGTTTTTTTTTTTGGAAAGGCTTCGGAGGTTTTGTCACGATGACTATAGTGCACGTGATCTATCACTGGGCTCAGTGTTCACAAGTGGTCTACCATGACATGATTGTTAATGCTAGTGATTGGCAATGGTGGTGATGTGTGCTGTGGAAAAGCAAAGAAGAGTGAGTATTGTGCTTTGTATTTTCCATTTCTGAAAGTCTATTGGCAAATCAAATTTAATGTTGCACAACCGGTTTAAGAGGGTGGGGAGAGTAATGACAAAGTACAGCAGAATTCATTGAACATTGTATCAAATATAGCTATCTTTCCTTCATCGAGAAGTGGAGTGCGGGGAGATAGTGTTACACATGGGTTGGTGGAGCAGCGTGCGACGGGTACTTTTTAGACCCAGTCTAGCACGGTTTAATAGACCTTTACAAAGTCTAAGGCCCCTTTCATATTGCGTTCTTGCCCACGTTCAATGGTCCCGTTGGGGCTTGCGTTGGAACCCCTCGCAAAATGCGATTAGGGTATATGCACTGAAGAGCCATTGACTATAGTTGTGCCAACATGCGCTCTGTTCTGCATCATTGTCGAGCATATAAGCCTACTGGAGGTGGACACTCAGGCGCAGTCTGCTACATTATCGGGGCGATTCGAATGCAAGCCCCGACAGGACCACTGAATGTGGGCAAGAATGCCACGTGAAAGCATCCTGACAAGGTCCATGCAGCAATAACTAAAAACAGCCAATTCCAGTGTATATATATATAAGTACAGTACATGGAATCAATCTTTTATACACAATAACAGTTCTTCTTACTATGGTAATGGGGCAATCACTTGATATTGTTAGCAATATAAATAAGACTTGCACTTAATCTAAAGTTCAGTGAGAAATATAAACGGGGTTCGCCAGCTCACCACAAGGGTATAGTCTTTGTCTCCATGATTCAAAACTTTGCAGGGATGGATGATAAGGAAATCAGCATCAGATCTTTTAAAGACTTCTCATATAATTGTAAGCTCAGCACTTATTCTTGTCTGATTTAAAGGGTATATTCTCTAATCCATTATCAATAAAAACATTGTGAATTACTGCGCAGGGCCAAGTTCCTATGCAAACAAATCGTCCTTACTTATAGCCCAATTCTCTAAGCTAAATCCCAGCTTTAAAACATTACACCCCCACTCCACAGGTGCAGATAAACAGACCATGCTATTGAACTTTGTGTTAGGTCTCGTTCAGATGTCAGTGTTTTTCAGGTATGAAAACAAATGGTCCAGGTGTCGGTGTTTTGAATCAGTGTGTCAGAAGTGATCAGTGTTTTTCACGAATGGATAAGTATATTACAAAGCTTCTCCTATCTTTTATCCATGTGCTGTAAGTCTATTTCATGGACCCATAGACTTGTGTTAGTGCTTTCCTCGTGCAGCTGGACAAAACAAACATGTCTCCATGTATATCATTTTTTTTCTGAATGTAAACTAAGGCTATATTCACATGATGCAGTTTAACACTCTACACCAGTGTTTCCCAAACTCCAGTCCTCACGGACCCCACGGGTCATGTATTCAGGATTTCCTTAGTATTGTGCAAGTAGTGGAAGTATCATCAAGGCATCAGGAATTGTCTCACCTGTGCAACACTATGGAAATCTTGAAAACATGACCCGTGGGGTCCGTGAGGACTGGAGTTTGAGAAATACTGCTCTACACTATTAGGCCGGCCTCACACTAGTGAGTTTTACGGACGTAAGAGCGCAGAAATTACGTCCGTAAAACTCGCAAAATAAACGGCACAATTATTCTCAATGGGGCTGCTCCTATTAGCCGTATATTACGGTTCAGTATTATACGGCTTTCTACGGCCGTACAAAATCGCACCATGCTGCGTTTGTCAGCGTATTGCGCAAAAAAATCGCCAATGAAAGTCTATGGGGGCGAGAAAAATACGGATTCCACACGGACCTGCAGTATGACTTGCGAGAAATACGCAGCGCTGTTAGTGAAAAGTCGGTAATTCAATTGCCGGCTTTTCATTTCTCCTGCACAAACCCGACAGGATATGAGACATGGTTTACATACAGTAAACCATCTCATATCCCCTTTTTTTTTGCATATTCCACACTACTAATGTTAGTAGTGTGTATGTGCAAAATTTCAGCGCTGTAGCTGCTGAAATAAAGGGTTAAATGGCGGAAAAAATTGGCGTGGGCTCCCGCGCAATTTTCTCCGCCAGAATGGTAAAGCCAGTGACTGAGGGCAGATATTAATAGCCAGGAGAGGGTCCATGGTTATTGGCCCCCCCGTGGCTAAAAACATCTGCCCCCAGCCACCCCAGAAAAGGCACATCTGGAAGATGCGCCTATTCTGGCACTTGGCCACTCTCTTCCCACTCCCTGTAGCGGTGGGATATGGGGTAATGAAGGGTTAATGCCACCTTGCTATTGGAAGGTGACATTAAGCCAGATTAATAATGGAGAGGCGTAAATTATGACACCTATCCATTATTAATCCAATTGTTGGAAAGGGTTAAAAAACACACACACATGATTTAAAAGTAGTTTAATGAAATAAACACAGCGGTTGTTGTAATAATTTATTGTTCTCTCAATCCATCAGCAACACCCTCGCTTGGAAAAATAATAAACGCACAAGATACATAACTTCTGATGACCTGTCACGTCCCACGAAGTAATCCATCTGAAGGGGTTAACTAATATTACAGGCATGAGCTGCGATAAACCACTCGCTCGTACCTGTAATCCCCGGGTGCTGAAAGGAAAGCAGGATCTGTACTTACATTGAGTCGCGGTGAGGCGCCCTCTGGTGGATGTTCTCATGAACTGCAGCCTGGGAACTTTTTCCCACGCTCCAGGTCATATGAGGACATCCACCAGGGGGCGCATCACCGCGACTGAAGGAAATGTAGGTCAATGACCTACATTTCCTTCATTCGCTGGGGATTACAGGCACGGAGCACAGCTGCATTTAGCAGGGCTCCTGCCTGTAAAATTATTAACCCCTTCAGATGGATTACTTCGTGGGACGAGACGGTTCACCAGAAGGTATGTATCTTGTGCGTTTATTATTTTTCCAAGCGAGGGTGTTCCTGATGGATTGAGAGAACAATAAATTATTACAACAACCGCTGTGTTTATTTCATTGAACTACTTTTAAAGGGAACCTATCACCCCGTTTTTTTCGGTATGAGATAAAAATACTGTTAAATAGGGCCTGAGCTATGCGTTACAATAGTGTAGTTTGTGGACCCCGATTCCCCACCTATGCTGCCGAAATACGTTACCAAAGTAGTCGTTTTCGCCTGTCAATCAGGCTGGTCAGGTCGGATGGGCGTGGTTTCTTCCCCCAGATATTGCGTAGTTTTCCGTTGGTGGCGTAGTGGTGTGCGCATGTCCAAGGTCCCGAATCCTGCACAGGGGTGTGAAAATAGCAGCGATGTCCGTTATTCCATTGGTGATCGGTGGGCGCGGCCATCTTGCTTTGGCCGCGCGTGCGCAGAAGCGGCGCTCTGCTGGCCGCGGCTTCAGGAAAATGGCCGCCGCGATATCCATCTGCGCACGCGCGGCATCCCGCGGCCATTTTCCTGAAGCCGCGGCCAGCAGAGCGCCGCTTCTGCGCACGCGCGGCCAAAGCAAGATGGCCGCGCCCACCGATCACCAATGGAATAACGGACATCGCTGCTATTTTCACACCCCTGTGCAGGATTCGGGACCTTGGACATGCGCACACCACTACGCCACCAACGGAAAACTACGCAATATCTGGGGGAAGAAACCACGCCCATCCGACCTGACCAGCCTGATTGACAGGCGAAAAAGACTACTTTGGTAACGTATTTCGGCAGCATAGGTGGGGAATCGGGGTCCACAAACTACACTATTGTAATGCACAGCTCAGGCCCTATTTAACAGTATTTTTATCTCATACCGAAAAAAACGGGGTGATAGGTTCCCTTTAAATCATGTGTGTGTGTGTTTTTTAACCCTTTCCAATAATTGGATTAATAATGGATAGGTGACATAATTGACGCCTCTCCATTATTAATCTGGCTTAATGTCACCTTCCAATAGCAAGGTGGCATTAACCCTTCCTTACCCCATATCCCACCGCTACAGGGAGTGGGAAGAGAGTGGCCAAGTGCCAGAATAGGCGCATCTTCCAGATGTGCCTTTTCTGGGGTGGCTGGGGGCAGATGTTTTTAGCCACGGGGGGGCCAATAACCATGGGCCCTCTCCTGGCTATTAATATCTGCCCTCAGTCACTGGCTTTACCATTCTGGCGGAGAAAATTGCGCGGGAGCCCACGCCAATTTTTTCCGCCATTTAACCCTTTATTTCAGCAGCTACAGCGCTGAAATTTTGCACATACACACTACTAACTTTAGTAGTGTGGAATATGCAAAAAAAAGGGGATATGAGATGGTTTACTGTATGTAAACCATGTCTCATATCCTGTCGGGTTTGTGCAGGAGAAATGAAAAGCCGGCAATTGAATTACCGACTGTTCACAGATATCGCGCTGAATGAAATCTAAATACAGAATATACACTCACTGGCCACTTTATTAGGTACACCATGCTAGTAACGGGTTGGACCCCCTTTTGCCTTCAGAACTGTCTCAATTCTTCGTGGCATAGATTCAACAAGGTGCTGGAAGCATTCCTCAGAGATTTTGGTCCATATTGACATGATGGCATCACACAGTTGCCGCAGATTTGTCGGCTGCACATCCCAAAGATGCTCCATACAAGGCAGGATGGATCCATGCTTTCATGTTGTTTACGCCAAATTCTGACCCTACCATCCGAATGTCGCAGCAGAAATCGAGACTCATCAGACCAAGCAACGTTTTTCCAATCTTCTACTGTCCAATTTCGATGAGCTTGTACAAATTGTAGCCTCAGTTTCCTGTTCTTAGCTGAAAGGAGTGGTACCCGGTGTGGTCTTCTGCTGCTGTAGCCCATCTGCCTCAAAGTTCGACGCACTGTGCGTTCAGAGATGCTCTTAGGCCTACCTTGGTTGTAACGGGTGGCGATTTGAGTCACTGTTGCATACCTCCCAACTTTTGAAGATGGGAAAGAGGGACAAAGTTTGCGGCGCGCTTTGCGCGCCGCGGCAAATTTTAGGCCACGCCTCTGACCACACCCATTCATAATTAGTCACACCCATATCCACATCCCAACCACACCCATTTAGCACTGCTGATCACACTGTTTCATATACAATAATTATAGACAAAAAAAAATGGCCACACAGTGCTCCATACTGTATAATGACCACACATGATGCCCCATACTGTATAATGGTCACACATGACGCTCCATACTGTATAATGAACACACATGACGCTCCATACTGTATAATGACCGCATGCATACTGTATAATGGCCGCACATGATGCTCCATACTGTATAATGACCGCACATGATGCTCCATACTGTATAATGGCCACACATGATGCTCCATACTGTATAATGGCCGCACATGATGCTCCATACTGTATAATGGCCGCACATGATGCTCCATACTGTATAATGACCGCACATGATGCTCCATACTGTATAATGGCCACACAGTGCTCCATACTGTATAATGGCCACACATGATGCTCCATACTGTATAATGACCACACATGATGCCCCATACTGTATAATGGCCACACATGATGCTCCATACTGTATAATGGCCACACACAGTTCTCCATACTGTATAATGACCGCACATGATGCTCCATACTGTACGATGACCACACATGACGCTCCATAATATATAATGACCACACATGACGCTCCATAATATATAATGAACACACATGACACTCCATACTGTATAATGAACACACATGATGCTCCATACTGTATAATGACCGCACATGATGCTCCATACTGTATAATGACCGCACATGATGCTCCATACTGTATAATGACCGCACATGATGCTCCATACTGTATGACCGCAAATGATGCTCCATACTGTATGACCGCAAATGATGCTCCATACTGTATAATGACCGCACATGATGCTCCATACTGTATAATGACCGCACATGATGCTCCATACTGTATGACCGCAAATGATGCTCCATACTGTATGACCGCAAATGATGCTCCATACTGTATAATGACCGCACATGATGCTCCAGACTGTATAATGACCGCACATGATGCTCCATACTGTATAATGGCCGCACATGATGCTCCATACTGTATAATGACCGCACATGATGCTCCATACTGTATGACCGCAAATGATGCTCCATACTGTATAATGACCGCACATGATGCTCCAGACTGTATAATGACCGCACATGATGCTCCAGACTGTATAATGACCGCACATGATGCTCCAGACTGTATAATGACCGCACATGATGCTCCATACTGTATAATGGCCGCACATGATGCTCCATACTGTCTAATGACCGCACATGATGCTCCATACTGTATAATGACCGCACATGATGCTCCATACTGTATAATGGCCACACATGATGCTCCATACTGTATAATGGCCGCACATGATGCTCCATACTGTATAATGGCCGCACATGATGCTCCATACTGTCTAATGACCGCACATGATGCTCCATACTGTATAATGACCGCACATGATGCTCCATACTGTATAATGGCCACACATGATGCTCCATACTGTATAATGGCCACACATGATGCTCCATACTGTATAATGGCCGCACATGATGCTCCATACTGTATAATGGCCGCACATGATGCTCCATACTGTCTAATGACCGCACATGATGCTCCATACTGTATAATGACCGCACATGATGCTCCATACTGTATAATGGCCGCACATGATGCTCCATACTGTATAATGGCCGCACATGATGCTCCATACTGTATAATGGCCGCACATGATGCTCCATACTGTATAATGACCGCACATGATGCTCCATACTGTATAATGACCGCACATGATGCTCCATACTGTATAATGACCGCACATGATGCTCCATACTGTATAATGACCGCACATGATGCTCCATACTGTATAATGGCCGCACATGATGCTCCATACTGTATAATGGCCGCACATGATGCTCCATACTGTATAATGACCGCACATGATGCTCCATACTGTATAATGGCCACACATGATGCTCCATACTGTATAATGGCCACACATGATGCTCCATACTGTCTAATGACCGCACATGATTCTCCATACTGTATAATGACCGGACATAATGCTCCATACTGTATAATGACATACAGGCACGCAGCTCACACGCACGCAGCTCACACACGCACGCAGCTCACAAACACATGCAGCTTTGACACAAATGCATCACACACGCAGCCATCACACACACACGCAGCCATCACACACACACGCAGCCATCACACACACACACGCAGCCATCACACACACACACACGCAGCCATCACACACACACACACGCAGCCATCACACACACACGCAGCCATCACACACACACGCAGCCATCACACACACACACGCAGACATCACACACACACACGCAGACATCACACACACACACGCAGACATCACACACACACACACAGCCATCACACACACGCAGCCATCACACACACACACGCAGCCATCACACACACACACACACGCAGCCATCACACACACACGCAGCCATCACACCCACACACGCAGCCATCACACCCACACACGCAGCCATCACACCCACACACACGCAGCCATCACACACACACGCAGCCATCACACACACACACGCAGCCATCACACACACACGCAGCCATCACACACGCAGCCATCACACACGCAGCCATCACACCCACACACACGCAGCCATCACACACACACACACGCAGCCATCACACACACGCAGCCATCACACACACGCAGCCATCACACACACACATGCAGACATCACACACACACATGCAGACATCACACACACACACACAGCCATCACACACACGCAGCCATCACACACACACACACACACGCAGCCATCACACACACACGCAGCCATCACACCCACACACGCAGCCATCACACCCACACACGCAGCCATCACACCCACACACACGCAGCCATCACACACACACACACGCAGCCATCACACACACACACACGCAGCCATCACACACACACGCAGCCATCACACACGCAGCCATCACACCCACACACACGCAGCCATCACACACACACACACGCAGCCATCACACACGCAGCCATCACACACGCAGCCATCACACACGCAGCCATCACACACGCAGCCATCACACACACAGCCATCACACACACACACAGCCATCACACACACACAGCCATCACACACACACAGCCATCACACACACACACCCAGCCATCACACACACACACGCAGCCATCACACACACACACACGCAGTCATCACACACATCACACACACACAATCTCCTCTGTGATGCAGGGGCGGCTGATGTCCATGTGCAGCTCTCTGCTGAAGTCTTCAGTCTCCTGCTCACAGCTCTGCACTATCCCGGCACCTCCCCCGTCTCTCCTTCTCTGCCGGGATAGCAGATAAGAGCTACAGGAGAAGCCGGAGATCCGTGCACACACAGCCAGAGGTAGTGAATCGCTGACCTTTCTTCTTGATTGCTGCAGGCTCTCTCCTTCAGCGTGGCAGCGCCGCACAGGGGGCGGGGGCGGGGGCGGGGGGGGCTCGCGGGCGGTCAGGAGGCAGCTTTTATAAAAAAAAAAAAAAAAAAACAGCCACGGGCTCTCTCTACGTCCCGGAAGTGGGCGGGGCTTCACCGGCGGCCGCAAAATCGGGATTTTAAATGCCCGAAGCGGGACAGCGGGACCCCGGTGCCAAAGCGGGACTGTCCCGCTGAAATCGGGACGGTTGGGAGGTATGCTGTTGCCTTTCTATCAGCTCGAACCAGTCTGCCCATTCTCCTCTGACCTCTGGCATCAACAAGGCATTTCCGCCCACAGAACTGCCGCTCACTGGATTTTTTTTCTTTTTCGGACCATTCTCTGTAAACCCTAGAGATGGTTGTGCGTGAAAATCCCAGTAGATCAGCAGTTTCTGAAATACTCAGACCAGCCCTTCTGGCACCAACAACCATGCCACGTTCAAAGGCACTCAAATCACCTTTCTTCCCCATACTGATGCTCGGTTTGAACTGCAGGAGATTGTCTTGACCATGTCTACATGCTTAAATGCACTGAGTTGCTGCCATGTGATTGGCTGATTAGAAATTAAGTGTTAACAAGAAGTTGGACAGGTGTACCTAATAAAGTGGCCAGTGAGTGTATATATATGTGTCTCAATGACATATATATATATATATACTGTATATATGTTTTCCCGAACATTTGAGCACATAAATCCATTAGATGTCGGTTTTGCAAGCCTGCGCGAAAATCTCGCAGTACGGATGCCATACGGATTACATACGGAGGATACCATGCGCAAAATACGCTGACACACCCTGACTACGGATCAATATTAACATTTCTCCGTATTACGGCCGTAGTACGGACGTATAATACGTGGCGTATTGACTTACGCCAAGTGTGAGGCCGGCCTTATACTCTATTCAGCTACGTTCACATGGTGCTCTTAATCTATCATTTGCAACTCTGTGGGCTTGAGATCCATGTCAAAAATAGCCCTTGTGAACTAGCATGTAGGTTATTATTCGGTCCATGTGTTGTTTGTTTCTCACATGAACAAAAAATTAAGTTTGTCTGAATGTACAGTATTCTAAGGTTGAATTCACATATCCTCATTATACAGTTTGTGTTTGGATTCTTGACCAAACTGCAGGTTCTCCTTATTTGAGCTGAGGCCTGTCAGGCTGAATGTTGCGGTCAAAACATAGACTGTATAAGATGTCATTCAGATGCCTCTGTTTCATGTACATGTTCTTCACATAGAGGACACGTGTCCATTATTAACTGTGGGTTTGTTCACGTTTGCAAAAAATAAAAATAAATACAGAGACATATCTGACTTTGATCAAACACATGCACCCAAATCAATGAATCCATTAAATATTTGGACAACACACTGATAACTTCCCAGTTCCCTGTGTCCTATTGCTGTCCACTTTTCACTGACTGATAGAAGCTTGAAAAACTTCCATCACTATGTTTTTTTATATACAGTTTTGTAAAACTGATAAAGCACTGGATATAAAAATGGACACAAGGAGCAAACATTGCTGAAAAGGTTTTTACACGTTTTTAAACCCATAAGGCCGGTTTCACACGTCAGTGGCTCCGGTACGTGAGGTGACAGTTTCCTCACGTACCGGAGACACTGACACACGTAGACCCATAAAAATCAATGCATCTGTTCAGATGTCATTGATTTTTTGCGGACCGTGTCTCCGTGTGCCAAACACGGAGACATGTCAGTGTTCGTGGGAGCTCACGTATTACACGGAACCATTAAAGTCAATGGGTCCGTGTAAAACACGGACCTCACACAGATGTTCTCCGTCTGGGGTCCGTGTGCGTGCAGGAGACAGCGCTACAGTAAGCGCTGTCCCCCCCACATGGTGCTGAAGCCGCGATTCATATGTTCCCTGCAGCAGCGTTTGCTGCAGAGAAAATATGAATAATAGTGTTTAAAATAAAGATCTATGTGTCCGCCGCCCTCCCACCCCCTGTGCGCCCCCCCGCTGTTCAGAAAATACTCACCCGCTCCCACGTTGGCTGTCACTCCTTCCTCTCTGCCCCGCGCCTTCTACTGTATGCGGTCACGTGGGGCCGCTCATTTACAATCATGAATAGTCAGCTCCGCCCCTATGGGAGGTGGAGCCACATATTCATGACTGTAAATGATCGGCCCCACGTGACCGCATACACTAGAAGCCGCGGCCAGACCAGGAAGCAGCGAGGGAGGCGGGTAAGTATTTTCTGAACAGCGGGGGGGCGCACAGGGGGTGGGGGGGGCGCCAGACACATAGATCTTTATTTTAAACACTATTATTCATATTTTCTCTGCAGCAAATGCTGCTGCAGGGAACATATGAATCGCGGCTTCAGCACGATTCAGGGTACCACACGCGTGGGTACCACACACTCTGTGTGGTACCCACTCGCCATACGGGCGGCACACGTGTGCCGCAGGTATGGCCTACGTGAGTTCCCAGGCACACGGACACGGATAACTCCGGTACCGGAATTATCTGGACGTGTGGGACAGCCCTAAGGCTGCATGCACACATTGAGTATTTGGTGAGTTTTTTACCTCAGCATTTGTAAGCCAAAACAAGGAGTGGAACAATCAGAGGAAAAGTATAATAGAAACACGTCACCACTTCTGTATTTATCACTCACTCCTGGTTTTGGCTTAGAGATACTGAGGTAAAAAACTCAAATAGTCACTGTGTGAACATGATCATAGTTCCAGCAAAGTGGATGGGAGTTAAAGAAATCTCCTGGCCACTGTGCTTTTTTGTACCTTGTGTAAACTGACCCACGGTGCATGTTTCATTTCGCAACTTGTAAATTACTCTTGTGGATACCGAGTTTTAAGTGGAGATTTTTCCCATAGACTTGCATTAGATGAAGAAAATAAGGTAAAAAACACACATGCGGTTTCAGTGTGCTTCTCTGGTGGAAACAAACTAAAAACACATAATATGCAAACAAGAGACAAAAATGTGATAAAAATAAACTAAAAAAAACAATGAAAAAACACCTTAGCAGCATTCAGCTAAATGCGCATGCCAGATTAACCCCATATTCCCATATCTGCAGGTTAATAGCGTTTTTTTCAAGTGACAGGTTCCTTTTAACCCCTTCCCGACATGTGCTGTACATGTACTTCTCTGCGGGAGCTGCGTTCCCGCAAACAGCAATATATGTATGGCGGCACGATCGCGTGGCCTCACGCTGAGTACCGCGGGAATCGGGTGTGGGTATCAGAGCTGACACCCCGCAGCAATGCCCACAATTGGTGCTAGCAATGATCATGGGCATTTAACACCTCTGATGCCGCTGTCTATAGTTTCAGGGACATAGAGGAGCATTGCACAGGGAATAGGTTCCCTGCACGCTTCCATCAGGACGACTCGATGTGATCGCGTTGTCCTGATGGTCTCCATGGGGACTCCCAGCTGCAAGATGGCAGCAAGGTCCTTCAAGGAAGGCGGCTTCGCAGTGCCTGCAGAAAGCAGCAACTGAGACACCTCCTTCCCTGCCTGTCAGACACTGCTCCAATGTTCTGCAGTGCAGATGCATTGCAGAACTTCAGATCAGTGATCTGATCCCATACAATGATGTCCCATCCTGGGACAATGTAAAAAAAAGTAAAAATACCAAATAAAGAAAAAAAGAAACAAATATCTTTCCAATAAATACATTTATTTAGGTAAAAAAACCAAAACAATGAAAGTACACATATTTGTGTCCGCAACGACCTGCTCTATAAAACTGTCCCGCTAGTTAACCCCTTTCAGTGAATACCGTAAAAAAAATAAAAATAAAAACAAGGCAAAAAACATTGCTTTATCATCATACCGCCAAACAAAAAGTGCAATAAAACGCGATCAGAAAGACAAATGTAAATAAAAATGGTACCGCCGTGAAAACATCATGTTCTCCCACAAAAATCAAGCCATTATACAGCTCCATCAACAGAAAAATAAAGTTATAGCTCTCAGAATAAAACAATGCAAAAATAATTATTTTTTCTATAAAATAGTTTATATTGTGTAAAAGTGGCAAAACATAAAAAAACTACATAAATTGGGTATTGCTGTAAACATACTGACCCAAAGAATAAAGCTTTCTTACCAATTTTTCCACATGCGGAACGGTATGAAAAATAACCCAAAAAAACAATTACTGAATTACTGGTTTTTGTTCGTTCTGTCTCCCAAAAATCAGAATAGAAAGTTATCAAAATATTCCAAGTGCCTAAAAATCGTACCAATAAAATCATCAGTTTGTCCTGCAAAAAACAAGCCATAACATGACTCTGTCAGCCGAAATATGGAATAATTATAGTTCTAAAATATGGTGATGCAAAAACTAGTTTTTACAATAAAAAGTGTCTTTTAGTGTGTTACAGCAACCAAACATAAAAACCCAATATAAATCTGGCATCGCTGTAATTGCACCGACGGGGAGAATAAAGTTGCCAAATCACTTAGGTAACGTTCACATTAGCATTCTGCGCCGCAGCGTCGCCGCATGCGTCATGCGCCCCTATATTTAACATGGGGGCGCATGGACATGCGTTGCACTTGCGTTTTGCGACGCATGCGTCACTGCGGCGCACGCGTCATGGCGCAGAGGACGCAGCAAGTTGCATTTTTGGTGCGTCCAAAATCAAGCCAAAAAAGGACGCATGCGTCGCAAAACGCAGCGTTGGGCATGCGTTGTGTATGCGTTGTTCCTGCATTGTGCGTTGCGACGCCGACGCTGCGGCACACAACGCAAATGTGAACGTAGCCTTATACCGCACAAGGAATGGTATAAAAAATAGTGATTAGCAAGTGTACTCGTTGCTCGGGTGACCTCCGAGTATTTGTTAGTGTTCGGAGATTTAGTTTTCATTTCCGCAGTTGAATCATTTACAGCTATTAGTCAGACTGAGTACATGTGGGCGTTGCCTGGTTGCTAGGGAATCTCCACATGTAATCAAGCTGGCTAATAGCTGTAAATCCATACCTCCCAACCGTCCCGATTTCAGCGGGACAGTCCCGCTTTGGCACCGGGGTCCCGCTGTCCCGCTTCGGGCATTTAAAATCCCGATTTTGCGGCCGCCGGTGAAGCCCCGCCCACTTCCGGGACGTAGAGAGAGCCCGTGGCTGTTTTTTTTTTTTTTTTTTTATAAAAGCTGCCTCCTGACCGCCCGCGAGCCCCCCCCGCCCCCGCCCCCGCCCCCTGTGCGGCGCTGCCACGCTGAAGGAGAGAGCCTGCAGCAATCAAGAAGAAAGGTCAGCGATTCACTACCTCTGGCTGTGTGTGCACGGATCTCCGGCTTCTCCTGTAGCTCTTATCTGCTATCCCGGCAGAGAAGGAGAGACGGGGGAGGTGCCGGGATAGTGCAGAGCTGTGAGCAGGAGACTGAAGACTTCAGCAGAGAGCTGCACATGGACATCAGCCGCCCCTGCATCACAGAGGAGATTGTGTGTGTGTGATGTGTGTGATGACTGCGTGTGTGTGTGTGTGATGGCTGCGTGTGTGTGTGTGATGGCTGGGTGTGTGTGTGTGATGGCTGTGTGTGTGTGATGGCTGTGTGTGTGTGATGGCTGTGTGTGTGTGTGATGGCTGTGTGTGTGATGGCTGCGTGTGTGATGGCTGCGTGTGTGATGGCTGCGTGTGTGATGGCTGCGTGTGTGATGGCTGCGTGTGTGTGTGTGTGATGGCTGCGTGTGTGTGGGTGTGATGGCTGCGTGTGTGATGGCTGCGTGTGTGTGTGATGGCTGCGTGTGTGTGTGTGTGATGGCTGCGTGTGTGTGTGTGTGATGGCTGCGTGTGTGTGGGTGTGATGGCTGCGTGTGTGGGTGTGATGGCTGCGTGTGTGGGTGTGATGGCTGCGTGTGTGTGTGATGGCTGCGTGTGTGTGTGTGTGTGTGATGGCTGCGTGTGTGTGATGGCTGTGTGTGTGTGTGTGATGTCTGCATGTGTGTGTGTGATGTCTGCATGTGTGTGTGTGATGGCTGCGTGTGTGTGATGGCTGCGTGTGTGTGATGGCTGCGTGTGTGTGTGTGTGATGGCTGCGTGTGTGTGGGTGTGATGGCTGCGTGTGTGATGGCTGCGTGTGTGATGGCTGCGTGTGTGTGTGATGGCTGCGTGTGTGTGTGTGATGGCTGCGTGTGTGTGTGATGGCTGCGTGTGTGTGGGTGTGATGGCTGCGTGTGTGGGTGTGATGGCTGCGTGTGTGGGTGTGATGGCTGCGTGTGTGTGTGATGGCTGCGTGTGTGTGTGTGTGTGATGGCTGCGTGTGTGTGTGTGATGGCTGCGTGTGTGTGATGGCTGTGTGTGTGTGTGTGATGTCTGCGTGTGTGTGTGTGATGTCTGCGTGTGTGTGTGTGATGTCTGCGTGTGTGTGTGTGATGGCTGCGTGTGTGTGTGATGGCTGCGTGTGTGTGTGATGGCTGCGTGTGTGTGTGTGTGATGGCTGCGTGTGTGTGTGTGTGATGGCTGCGTGTGTGTGTGTGATGGCTGCGTGTGTGTGTGATGGCTGCGTGTGTGTGTGATGGCTGCGTGTGTGATGCATTTGTGTCAAAGCTGCATGTGTTTGTGAGCTGCGTGCGTGTGTGAGCTGCGTGCGTGTGAGCTGCGTGCCTGTATGTCATTATACAGTATGGAGCATTATGTCCGGTCATTATACAGTATGGAGAATCATGTGCGGTCATTAGACAGTATGGAGCATCATGTGTGGCCATTATACAGTATGGAGCATCATGTGTGGCCATTATACAGTATGGAGCATCATGTGCGGTCATTATACAGTATGGAGCATCATGTGCGGCCATTATACAGTATGGAGCATCATGTGCGGCCATTATACAGTATGGAGCATCATGTGCGGTCATTATACAGTATGGAGCATCATGTGCGGTCATTATACAGTATGGAGCATCATGTGCGGTCATTATACAGTATGGAGCATCATGTGCGGTCATTATACAGTATGGAGCATCATGTGCGGCCATTATACAGTATGGAGCATCATGTGCGGCCATTATACAGTATGGAGCATCATGTGCGGCCATTATACAGTATGGAGCATCATGTGCGGTCATTATACAGTATGGAGCATCATGTGCGGTCATTAGACAGTATGGAGCATCATGTGCGGCCATTATACAGTATGGAGCATCATGTGCGGCCATTATACAGTATGGAGCATCATGTGTGGCCATTATACAGTATGGAGCATCATGTGTGGCCATTATACAGTATGGAGCATCATGTGCGGTCATTATACAGTATGGAGCATCATGTGCGGTCATTAGACAGTATGGAGCATCATGTGCGGCCATTATACAGTATGGAGCATCATGTGCGGCCATTATACAGTATGGAGCATCATGTGTGGCCATTATACAGTATGGAGCATCATGTGCGGTCATTATACAGTATGGAGCATCATGTGCGGTCATTAGACAGTATGGAGCATCATGTGCGGCCATTATACAGTATGGAGCATCATGTGCGGTCATTATACAGTCTGGAGCATCATGTGCGGTCATTATACAGTCTGGAGCATCATGTGCGGTCATTATACAGTCTGGAGCATCATGTGCGGTCATTATACAGTATGGAGCATCATTTGCGGTCATACAGTATGGAGCATCATGTGCGGTCATTATACAGTATGGAGCATCATGTGCGGCCATTATACAGTATGGAGCATCATGTGCGGTCATTATACAGTCTGGAGCATCATGTGCGGTCATTATACAGTATGGAGCATCATTTGCGGTCATACAGTATGGAGCATCATTTGCGGTCATACAGTATGGAGCATCATGTGCGGTCATTATACAGTATGGAGCATCATGTGCGGTCATTATACAGTATGGAGCATCATTTGCGGTCATACAGTATGGAGCATCATTTGCGGTCATACAGTATGGAGCATCATGTGCGGTCATTATACAGTATGGAGCATCATGTGCGGTCATTATACAGTATGGAGCATCATGTGCGGTCATTATACAGTATGGAGCATCATGTGTGTTCATTATACAGTATGGAGTGTCATGTGTGTTCATTATATATTATGGAGCGTCATGTGTGGTCATTATATATTATGGAGCGTCATGTGTGGTCATCGTACAGTATGGAGCATCATGTGCGGTCATTATACAGTATGGAGAACTGTGTGTGGCCATTATACAGTATGGAGCATCATGTGTGGCCATTATACAGTATGGGGCATCATGTGTGGTCATTATACAGTATGGAGCATCATGTGTGGCCATTATACAGTATGGAGCACTGTGTGGCCATTATACAGTATGGAGCATCATGTGCGGTCATTATACAGTATGGAGCATCATGTGCGGCCATTATACAGTATGGAGCATCATGTGCGGCCATTATACAGTATGGAGCATCATGTGTGGCCATTATACAGTATGGAGCATCATGTGCGGTCATTATACAGTATGGAGCATCATGTGCGGCCATTATACAGTATGCATGCGGTCATTATACAGTATGGAGCGTCATGTGTGTTCATTATACAGTATGGAGCGTCATGTGTGACCATTATACAGTATGGGGCATCATGTGTGGTCATTATACAGTATGGAGCACTGTGTGGCCATTTTTTTTTGTCTATAATTATTGTATATGAAACAGTGTGATCAGCAGTGCTAAATGGGTGTGGTTGGGATGTGGATATGGGTGTGACTAATTATGAATGGGTGTGGTCAGAGGCGTGGCCTAAAATTTGCCGCGGCGCGCAAAGCGCGCCGCAAACTTTGTCCCTCTTTCCCATCTTCAAAAGTTGGGAGGTATGTAAATCATGCTGCTGAGGCGATGAAAACTTAATCTCTGAGCAGTCATAAATACTCGGAGACCACCCGAGCGTGCTCGGGAAAACCCGAGCAACGAGTACACTCACTCATCACTAGTAAAAAATAAATAAAAACAATTCTTCACATGCTGTTGATTTTTTCATTCTGCCTCCCAAAGATTGCAGTAAGGCTTGGCGCACATTTATCCTGTGCTCTGCATGCACATACTTACAGGTGCGTGTCTCCAGAAGCATGAGCTGGACTTAATGTACTGGTGACTACAGCATACTGGTCACTAGAATGTCGGTTTGCAATTTTCACTCAGCAACATCCACTGCTACTTGTTTCTGGAAAACACCCATGGACTCAAAATCATGACTACGTCTGTAGATAAATTTGCAAAGGGTTATAATTTCCAAAATGGGGTCACTTGAGCGGGGATTCTACTTTTCTAGCACTTAGGGGCTCTGTATATTGAATCTGCAAACTATTCTTGGAAAATCTGCTTTTCAGAAGACAAATAGCGCTCCGTCCCTCCCAAGTCTCTCCGTACGGCTAAGTAGTACTATACAGCCACATATGGGGTATTGCTACATTCAGTAGAAATTGTGGGACAAATTTTGGTGCCATTTATAACCATTTCCCAGTATGAAAATGTAAAATTTGGGGCTAACACATAATCTTGGTGATAAAAATGTAAATTATTTTATCTTCACTGCTCAATGGTATAAAAGTCTGTGACACACCTGTGCTGTCAATATAATCACTGCACCCCTAGATGAATTCATTGAGAGGTTTAGTTTGTAAAATGGAATCACTTATGGGTGGTTCTGCTGTGTTGGCACCTCAGGAGCTCTGCCACTGCACTGTAATATGGTGTTTCTTCCCTTCTGAGCTTTGCACTGTGCCTCAGAAGTAGTTTTTGATGACATATGAGGGATCGGTAAACTCAGGAGAAATTGCACAACAAATTTTGGGGGCCGTTTTCTCCTCTTACTCTCGTGAAAATTCAAACTTTGGAGCTAAAACAGATTTTTGCGGACAAATTAGATTTTTTTTATTTTTACGGCTTAATGTTCTAAACTTCTGTGAATCACCTGGGGGTTGAAAGTGTTCGATACACTTCTAGATAAGTTCCAAAATAGTATCACTTGTGGGGGGTTTCCACTGTTTAGGCACATCAGGGGTACTACAAACGCGACATGGCATCTGCTAATTATTCCAGCAAATTTTGCATTCAAAAATTCAAATGGCGCTTCTTCCCTTCCAAGCTCTGCCGTGCGCTGTTGGTTTCAGCCACATATTGGGTATATGCCCACTCAGAAGAAATTGCACAACAAATTGTATGGAGCAATTTCTCCTGTTACCCTTGAGTCACCCGCCAGGGCCATGGGGTACTCGGTACCGGGTCCGGTGTTCACAGGGGGATGTCACAGAGGCGACCCGGTCTGTGGCCCTGGGCGCCCATGTAAAAGGGAAAGGTCTTTAAAGGGAATAAAGTTTATGTTCGTGACGCCACCTGTGGTATTCGGTCAGTGGGGACCGATGCTGCTTTAAGGGGTCCTCTGGGGTGATGTTATGGCAGCTAGATGGTATAACTTCCCACAGATGAAATATATCCCCAGGGCTCCTGGTGTGTAGATGGAAGATTGTGAATGGCGCAATAAGGAATGAGGACACAGGTTGCAGTCTCTTTATCTTGTTTACTGAAGACTTCAGGCTGCCACAGTCCAGGGCACCAGATCACAGGGCAGGCAGGGTCCAGCCAGCTTGAAGGTAAGTTAGGAGTCCCCTTATCCAGGTGGAAATCAAAGCCTTCCTCTAGCACTGTGGTGTTGTAGTCCCTTACTGCCTATGACTTCAGGTAACATAGTAACATAGTAACATAGTTAGTAAGGCCGAAAAAAGACATTTGTCCATCCAGTTCAGCCTATATTCCTATATTCCATCATAATAAATCCCCAGATCTACATCCTTCTACAGAACCTAATAATTGTATGATACAATATTGTTCTGCTCCAGGAAGACATCCAGGCCTCTCTTGAACCCCTCGACTGAGTTCACCATCACCACCTCCTCAGGCAAGCAATTCCAGATTCTCACTGCCCTAACAGTAAAGAATCCTCTTCTATGTTGGTGGAAAAACCTTCTCTCCTCCAGACGCAAAGAATGCCCCCTTGTGCCCGTCACCTTCCTTGGTATAAACAGATCCTCAGCGAGATATTTGTATTGTCCCCTTATATACTTATACATGGTTATTAGATCGCCCCTCAGTCGTCTTTTTTCTAGACTAAATAATCCTAATTTCGCTAATCTATCTGGGTATTGTAGTTCTCCCATCCCCTTTATTAACTTTGTTGCCCTCCTTTGTACTCTCTCTAGTTCCATTATATCCTTCCTGATCACCGGTGCCCAAAACTGGACACAGTACTCCATGTGCTGTCTAACTAGGGATTTGTACAGAGGCAGTATAATGCTCTCATCATGTGTATCCAGACCTCTTTTAATGCACCCCATGATCCTGTTTGCCTTGGC
This sequence comes from Ranitomeya variabilis, assembly GCF_051348905.1. Taxonomy (NCBI): domain Eukaryota; kingdom Metazoa; phylum Chordata; class Amphibia; order Anura; family Dendrobatidae; genus Ranitomeya; species Ranitomeya variabilis. The sequence goes on along the minus strand of NC_135239.1, from coordinate 67,040,484 downwards.
AGCTGCTGCCTGGCACTGGCTGCTCCAGGTAAGTTTATAATTAACTAGGATCCCCAAGTCCTTCTCCCTGTCAGATTTACCCAGTGGTTTCCCGTTCAGTGTGTAATGGTGATATTGATTCCTTCTTCCCATGTGTATAACCTTACATTTATCATTGTTAAACCTCATCTGCCACCTTTCAGCCCAAGTTTCCAACTTATCCAGATCCATCTGTAGCAGAATACTATCTTCTCTTGTATTGACTGCTTTACATAGTTTTGTATCATCTGCAAATATCAATATTTTACTGTGTAAACCTTCTACCAGATCATTAATGAATATGTTGAAGAGAACAGGTCCCAATACCGACCCCTGCGGTACCCCACTGGTCACAGCGACCCAGTTAGAGACTATACCATTTATAACCACCCTCTGCTTTCTATCACTAAGCCAGTTACTAACCCATTTACACACATTTTCCCCCAGACCAAGCATTCTCATTTTGTGTACCAACCTCTTGTGCGGCACGGTATCAAACGCTTTGGAAAAATCGAGATATACCACGTCCAATGACTCACCGTGGTCTAGCCTATAGCTTACCTCTTCATAAAAACTGATTAGATTGGTTTGACATGAGCGATTTCTCATAAACCCATGCTGATATGGAGTTAAACAGTTATTCTCATTGAGATAATCCAGAATAACATCCTTCAGAAACCCTTCAAATATTTTACCAACAGTAGAGGTTAGACTTACTGGCCTATAATTTCCAGGTTCACTTTTAGAGCCCTTTTTGAATATTGCGAACATCTTTCTTGGCTGGTGGGAGGAGAAGCTCGTCTACCCATCACCAGCATTTGCGACCCATGTCCACGCCTGGCTTCGCTTTATAGACGATATCTTTATTTTGTGGAAGGGGACGGAGGAGGACTGTGTTGAGTTTTTCAATACTCTAAATTCTAACCCCTATAACATCTACCTCACCTATTCTTTTTCTGCCAGTGAGATTACCTTTCTGGATCTGAGGATTTTCTCCTATGGGAATGGCTTGGCAACGGATCTATATCGTAAGCCGACAGCAACAAACTCACTTCTGGAATTTACAAGTTTTCACCCTTGGCATACTAAGGTAGGTGTTCCCACAGGGCAGTTTTTACGCGTAAGGCGTAACTGCACCCGTGACTGTGATTTTTCGGTTCAAGCTCGTGATCTTACGGACCGCTTCCATCAGAGGGGTTACCCGAAACGCATTATCTCTACGGCCTATCAAAGGGCGAGGAATCAGGATCAGAGATCACTCTTGTCCTCTAGGAGACGATGTCAGGATACACAAACTAGGTTCATCACAGACTATAACAGTGGTTGGAAGCAGGTCAGTGGTATCCTATCTAAGCATTGGCAGATCTTACGAGTAGATCTTCAAACAGCGGACATCATCAGTGAGAGACCCCTTATGGTAGCTAGGCGAGCACCAAATTTAAGAGACCTGCTCACTAGAAGTCATTTTCAAAGACCCACAACAAGATTGAATAGGGGCATTATTCTGAGGGGTTCATTTCCATGTGGGGACTGTAACATCTGTCCCCATATGGCTGCGTCGCGAGATTCTTTCATTCACCCTACCCGTTCCAGTAGACATCCACTTAAGACTCACATTAATTGTAAGTCTAGGGACGTGATTTATGCCCTCACCTGTCCCTGCAAACTACTGTATGTTGGACAGACGTTGCAAGAACTCAGAAAACGTGTCCAGAAACATATCTCCACGATACACCTAGCGGCTTCTGACTTCAGGAAGGGTAAGGCCCTCACTCGAGTGTCCGAACATTTTCTGGCACATCATGGCGGTACTTCTTCCGGTCTTCAGGTTGTGGGCCTGCAAAAACTAGGTCATAATGAAAGAGGAGGGGACAAACGTAGGATTTTACTACAAGTAGAATCTAGGTGGATTTTTCAATTGCAAACGGTGGCCCCATTCGGATTGAATGAGGAGCTCCTCTTCACGGGTTTCTTAGGCTGATATTCAACAAATGGAATGCCTCGTTTCCGCTTTCTTTGTACATACATGTTTTCTTTGAGGTTATAATTTCATCTATAATATTCTTGCAGTTTCCGTGTGGCGGTGACCCGTCTATATGATGTGTACTAACCCTTCTACTACTCGGAAACCTCTGGGAATCCGTGGAGATGCATAAAGGAATACGCTTTATCTGGACATTTCCCTGTTCTCTCACTGTTCCATGGGGATTCTCTCTGTCCACTTGGACACTACGACATCTGGACCCAGGCCGGACACTGGACTTGAGTGGCTCTATTTGTACATGACCTGTTTGCCAATACTATTCACCATGGACATCCAGGCCTATTGACATCGCCGTGGAATATGGAGGGGTTGATGGAGTGCCTTTCGTATGAGACCTCTGTGGACTACCATGGCATAACGGCATAGACTTATTTCCCCTAATGGACACCCAGTGATGAATAAACACCCTCTATGTGATTTTGATAGTCTTTACGCCACTATGGCGTTATTATATTATTGTTCTTCTCTATCGGCTGTTGAGTCCTTACTTGTGGACACCACTAGATATGTTTGTTTGTGCTGGGTACTTATATATATAGGACTGTGATATGCACACATTTTTGTATGCCAAGTTGTTCAAGACACCTTCGTGGACATCTGTTATGTTCATTTGTCATGTTACATGCCTATGTGTACACTCATTAACATTCATTACTTCCCCCCGGCTTTAGGTGCCTCATCCGCCACATTGGCAATTGGACTATGATATATGTTCGATCCTACGATATGCTTTCTATTTGCTCCCCGTCTCTCCTCGCTCTTTAGTTCATTCTTTGCGCATCCTTCGGTTTTGCTTCCAGGCGCTTGCGCAATGCGACTCAATGGGGAGTCGGGTTTGCGCAGCCGCCACCTCTCTCCATGGAGATTGCTGATACTTCCGGTTTGTCTCCCTTTTCACTTAACCGGCGTACGTCACTGCACTTCCGCCATCGGCTTCCGAACATTCCAGCTGTCTGCACACCGGACGATACTTGTGAGTGTATATATATGTGGATTAATCACCACTTCCTTTACTTTCCCTGACGAAGCCGCTGCGGCGGCGATATGCGTGGGAGTTTCTTTGCCCACTCCATTCTTTGTCCTGATGCCGGACACTTAGGCACGGACTTTTGGCTCAGGATCCTATGGCCAGATTGGGTATGGATTTCAGCGCAGCTGCTCATTGCTCTAGCTGAGTATTTTTAGCTATACGTGCAGGTTAAGGTTTTCAGGTTACACACCTTACCTTCCATTAGGGCCCCTTTGGGAGACTTGTGCCCTATGCACTGTGGATTATCTTATTCTCAGGGGCCGCATGTTTCTAGCTGTGTTAGTTTTTATGGATACATACCCATTCATTTTCTATATTGTGCTTATATGCTATATGGCCATTTGTATTCAGTTTCCATTGTTATGATATTTTTTGGAGTGTTTTTGTACATGGTGTTGCATTTTAAATGTTTTTATTATCTGCGTTGTTGTGGAGTTTAATAAACGATATTGTATTTTTCTACTGCATTTGGTTGTGCGGGCCTCTTTATAGTCCATTCTTTTCTTTGTTTTTGTTTCATATCTACATCATTGGACTTGGCTCTGCACACCTTTGATTCTTATTCCTTAACAGCTAGAGTGCACCCTTATACATATTATTAATTCCCCTTTTTGAATATTGGCACCACATTTGCTGTGCACCAGTCCTGCGGAACAGACCCCGTCGCTATAGAGTCCCTAAAAATAAGAAATAATGGTTTATCTATTACATTACTTAGTTCTCTTAGTACTCGTGGGTGTATGCCATCCGGACCCGGAGATTTATCTATTTTAATCTTATTTAGCCGGTTTCGCACCTCTTCTTGGGTTAGGTAAGATCTTCACAGATATTCTCTCTCTGTCCCCTGTATAGGATAGGACATAACCGTTATGACTGGTGACATGAGCCTGTTTATAGGGACTCTAGCACGCCCCGGGCTCTAAGGGTGTCACCGTGCCTCCTGGGTATTAGGGCGGACAGGTAACTTGGAGTTCAGCTGTCCTGCCTGTCTCTGATGTAAGTCGTAGAGGCCCTTACAACCTCAGTATTCCGGTTACCGGTCTCTGCACCTCAGAAGGAGGCAGCCTGCTCGTGGCAGGTCTCCCACTGGTATCCTCTCCTGTGCTTCACTCTCCTACATGCTCACTGCAATATATTCGGCTTTCTGTATGTCTCTTTCCAGAAACTGCAGCACTGTTGCTACACAGCTCCGTAAACCCTCTGCCTCAGACTGCTCCAGTCTGTTTCCTGGCAAGAACTGTTCTGACCTTTCCCTCCAAAACTACCATATATATGGGGAGTCACCTAGTAAATAGGATCAAAAGCTCCCCTGGTGGCCTGGAGTGTGAATGTGTTGCATGCTTGTGTTTACCTGGTGACAGTTATCCCTTCTTGCCTTCAAACGTAACATCACCTCCCCCCATGAGGGAAGTAATGGTACTGTGATGACCAGGACCCTGGGGAGCCACACCCTTATGAAAATCCAAAATTTGGAGCTAAAAAAGATTTATCTGGGAAAAATGTGATTTTTTTTTTTATATTCTCATGGCTTAACGTTATAAACTTCTGTGAAGCACCTGTGGGTTCAAGGTGCTCAATACACATGTAGATAAGTTTCTTAAGGGGTCTAGTTTCCAAAACGGTGTCACTTGTTGGGGTTTTCCATTGTTTCAGCACATCAGGGGCTCGCCAAACATGACATGGCGTCCACTAATTATGCCAGTAAATTTTACATTCAGAAAGTGAAATGGCTTTCCTTCCCTTCCGAGCCCTGCCGTGCGCCCAAACATTAGTTTTTCCTCACATATGGGGCATCGGCATGCTTAGGAGAAATTGTACAACAAAGTATATTGAATATTTTTGTGAAAGAAAAGTAAATGCTTATTTTTTCCTTCCACATTCCAAAAATTCCTGTGAGACACCTGAAGAGTTAATAAACGTAAGAAATGTGCTTTTGAGTACCTTGAGGGGAGCAGGTTTTAGAATGGTGTTACTTTTAGGTATTTTCTGTCATATATGCCCCTCAAAGTCACTTTAAATGTGATGTGGTCCCTAAAGAAATGGTTTTGCAAATTTTGTTGTAAAAATGAGAAATCGCTGGTCAACTTTTAACCCTTATAACTTCCTAACAAAAAATATGTTTCAAAAATTGTGCTGATGCTGATGTAAAGTAGACATGTGGGAAATGTCATTTATTAACTATTTTGTGTGATATGACTCTTTGATTTAAGGGTATAAAAATGAAAAGTTTGAAAAATTGCAACATTTTCAAAATTGTCGCTTAACCCCTTACTGACCTCGGACGGGATAGTACGTCCGAGGTCAGATCCCCTGCTTTGATGCAGGGCTCCGCGGTGAGCCCGCATCAAAGCCGGGACATGTCAGCTGTTTTGAACAGCTGACATGTGCCTGCAATAGCGGCGGGTGAAATCGCGATTCACCCGCCGCTATTAACTAGTTAAATGCCGCTGTCAGACGCAGACAGCGGCATTTAACTACCGCATCCAGCCGGGCGGCCGGAAATGAGCGCATCGCCGACCCCCGTCACATGATCGGAGGTCGGCGATGCTTCTCCATTGTAACCATAGAGGTCCTTGAGACCTCTATGGTTACTGACCGCCGGTAGCTGTGAGCGCCACCCTGTGGTCGGCACTCACAGCACACCTGATTTTCTACTACATAGCAGCGAACAGCAGATCGCTGCTATGTAGCAGAGGCGATCGTGCTGTGCCTGCTTCTAGCCTCCCATGGCAAAAGTAAAAAAAAAAAAAGTGAAAAAAATAAAAAAAATATAAAAGTTTAAATCATCCCCCTTTCGCCCCAATCAAAATAAATCAATAAAAAAAAAATCAAACCTACGCATATTTGGTATCGCCACGTTCAGAATCGCCTGATCTATCAACAAAAAAAAAGCATTAACCTGATCGCTACACGGCGTAACGAGAAAAAAAATCGAAACGCCAGAATTACGTTTTTTTGGTTGCCGCAACATTGCATTAAAATGCAATAACGGCCGATCAAAAGAACGTATCTGCACCGAATTGGAATAATTAAAAACACCAGCTCGGCATGCAAAAAATAAGCCCTCAACTGACCCCAGATCATGAAAAATGGAGACGCTACGAGTATCGGAAAATGGCGCAATTTTTTTTTTTTTTTTTTTTTTTTTTTTAGCAAAGTTTGGAATTTTTTTCCACCACTTAGGTAAAAAATAACCTAGTCATATTAGGTGTCTATGAACTCATAGTGACCTGGAGAATCATAATGGCAGGTCAGTTTTAGCATTTAGTGAACCTAGCAAAAAAGTAAAGCAAAAAACAAGCGTGGGATTGCACTTTTTTTGCAATTTCACCGCACTTGGAATTCTTTTTCCATTTTCTAGTACACGGCATGGTAAAACCAATGATGTCGTTCAAATGTACAACTCGTCCCGCAAAAAATAAGCCCTCACATGGCCAAATTGACGGAAAAATAAAAAAGTTATGGCTCTGGGAAGGAGGGGAGTGAAAAACGAACACGGAAAAACGAAAAATCCCAAGGTCATGAAGGGGTTAATTTCCATTTTTTTTTCCACAAATAAACGCAAGTCATATCAAATAAATTTTACCACTATCATGAAATACAATATGTCACAAGTAGTGTTGAGCGATACCTTCCGATATCGGAAAGTATCGGTATCAGAAAGTATCGGCCGATACCGTCAAAGTATCGGATCTAATCCGATACCGATACCCGATCCCAATGCAAGTCAATGGGACGAAAATATCGGAATTAAAATAAACCCTTTCTTTCCTTGTAGGTTAATTCTACATGAAGGAAAACAACTAAGAATAATGTAGGATGTATTGGGGGAGGTGGCGGAGACATTAAAGGCACAGAGGTTTAGCCCAATCAAATAGAATAGCAGGATTTTTATTTTTTTTTATGACGTTCGGCGTTAGAAAGATTTTGACTGTTATTTTTTTTTTATTATTTTGTCAGATATTGATGTTTCACTACTTCCACGCCCTTCACCTTCTTTTTTACTTCTCCCACACTTTCTTCTTCATTATCCTCATCATCAGCTTCTTTGACATCAACTTCTTCACCTTATTCATCTTCTTCTTCATCTTCTACCTATTATTTTTTTTGTTACATTGTTCATATTCTTTTTATTTTACTATTATCTTCTTCATATTCTACTTCTTCATCATATTCTTATTTGTGACAGGCATTCCCGTAGTTGTTATCTATAAAAGTTTGAAGATTACACCTTCCGTTCTGCCTGTCACAAAACAGTTACATTTGTCCGCGTTCAGTTTGGCCTGCAGCATCAGGCTTTATCCAGGGGCACCACGAGGAGGAACGGACTCACCCCCATACACTGCTTAGTCTTCTTCTGCTTATAATTTAGATAATATCTTTTGCTCTGAAATTTAGTCTTATGCTTAATGTTCTTCTGCTCTTTGTTCTGCAGCCTCTTGTTCTTCTGCTTCTCGGTCTTCCAGGTCGTCGTCGTCTCCAGGGTCGTCGTCTCTGGGGTCGTCGTCATCGGGTGGTCTTCAGGGTCATCGTCTCCAGGGTCGTCGTCATCACGGTGGTTGTCGTCTCTGGTGTCGTCGTCATCTTAGGGGTGGTCTTCCGGGTCATCGTGTTTAGTCTCTTGAACTTGGAAATGTAGCAGAAGGTACAAGAAGGCTGAGAAAATGCCGAGAAACAGCTGATGGAACTGGAACTCGGATGGCTACCCGAAGGTCCAAGAGCCAATGGAACTACCGAGGACCAGCTGACGTTACTGGAACCCGGTTACTAAGCAGGAGGTACCCGTGCCTGAAAGCACTACCAAGGACCACCTGACATTGGTGGAACTCGGATACCCAGAGGGAGGCACCTAAGCCAAAGGCTCTGCCCGGAACCAGCTGACGGTGCTGGAACCAGGATGGGGAGCAGAAGGTACAAGAGCAAAAGACACTGCCGAGAACCAGCTGACGGTACTGGAACCCGGATGGGTAGCCGAAGGTCCAAGAGCCAATGGAACTACCGAGGACCAGCTGACGTTACTGGAACCCGGTTACTAAGCAGGAGGTACCCGTGCCTGAAAGCACTACCAAGGACCACCTGACGTTGGTGGAACTCGGATACCCAGAGGGAGGCACCTAAGCCAAAGGCTCTGCCCGGAACCAGCTGACGGTGCTGGAACCAGGATGGGCACCTATTCAAGCTTGTCTTCCTAGAGCCCCAACTAGCAGTGTTGGAGCAAAGGGTCAGCAGGAGGAAGAGAGGGAGCAGAGTGTAGGCCGAAGCCTGCACTGGCGGCAGCTTTGGGTCTGTTGTGTCTGCGTGGCAGTTGCAGGACACGTTGCCGGCTGCACAGCAGGGGAACAGCTGGCGGTGCTGAACCCCACTGACACATTGGCTGGTGTTTTTCTCTGTGCAGCTAGCAGTACCGGGCCCCAACTGGCGGTGTTAGAGCCCAGGCTCTGCAGGGGGAGCAGAGTGTAGGCCGAAGCCTAATTGAACCAATTTTAAAGGTAACCTTTAACCCCCCCTCAGGTGTTACAAAGTAGAAGAGCCACAGCTTATGCAGCAGTAGTGCTGCACAAGTCAAAGGTTGCTCTTTTAATTTTTCTCCTTGCACACGCTGAATGAAACACGTATAACATTTAGCCCTTTATACATTCAAACTGTGTTGGAGGCGCGAGTTCCCTTCGTAATGAGACGCAGCACAGATGTCAAGAATCCCACCTTGGTGCTGGGTGCAGCCTCCTGAGCGTTGTTATTTGCTGTACAGGAGTCTGCGCTGTCGTGTTATCCCTTGGCCTAGCGCTGTTAGCGCTGCCCATCTTCTGACATCATTTAATGTCGGCCGGTGCGGTTCGCGATGACCATGAATCCCAGCCCCGCAGTGTCTTAACATTGTTAAAACACTGCGGGGCTGGGATTCATGGCCTGGCGCAGCACATATGTTCGCCTCTCACACTCGGGTCCTTACACCCGCTTCAGACTGTGCGGCGTCAGCTGATCCCTTATCGCATGCCACAGCCATGAAGCCGCACAGTCTGAAGAAGGCGGAAGGAGATGAGGGACAGGCGAACTGATGCACTGCTCATGCCCATCAATCACACCCTCGCAGTCCAAATAAATAAGACACCGAGGGGCGTTGTGTGGGTCAGGGCGGCCGCAGAGGCGCAGGCAGCCAAACAATGATGCCAGAAGACGGGCAGCGCTACCAAGGGGGTTGCAGCGTGTCATTACAAAGGAAAGTCACACCTCCGGGACGGTTAAATGGTCACACAGAGGACACATTTTAGACGTGTTTTCAGTTCCACATGTGCGAGGAGAATACGTTTATGAGCCACCTTGCACACATGCAGCATTACTGCTGTACAAGGTGGCTGTAAAACATACAAACGCCTGGGGGAGGGGGGACAGGTTCCCTTCAATTTCAGTTCTTGTGTCTGCGTGGCATTTGCAGGACACGTTGCCGGCTACACAGCAGGGGAAGAGCTGGCGGTGCTGAACCCCACTGACACATTGGCTGGTGTTTTTCTCTGTGCAGCTAGCAGTACCGGGCCCCAACTGGCGGTGTTAGAGCCCAGGGTCAGCAGGAGGAGAGGGAGCAGAGTGTAGGCCGAAGCCTGCACTGGCGGCAGCTTTGTGTCTGCGTGGCTGTTGCAGGACACGTTGCCGGCTACACAGCAGGGGAACAGCTGGCGTTGCTGAACCCCACTGACACATTGGCTGGTGTTTTTCTCTGTGCAGCTAGCAGTACCGGGCCCCAACTGGCGGTGTTAGAGCCCAGGCTCTGCAGGGGGAGCAGAGTGTAGGCCGAAGCCTAATTGAACCAATTTTAAAGGTAACCTTTAACCCCCCCTCAGGTGTTACAAAGTAGAAGAGCCACAGCTTATGCAGCAGTAGTGCTGCACAAGTCAAAGGTTGCTCTTTTAATTTTTCTTCTTGCACACGCTGAATGAAACACGTATAACATTTAGCCCTTTATACAGTTAAACTGTGTTGGAGGCGCGAGTTCCCTTCGTAATGAGACGCAGCACAAATGTCAAGAATCCCACCTTGGTGCTGGGTGCAGCCTCCTGAGCGTTGTTATTTGCTGTACAGGAGTCTGCGCTGTCGTGTTATCCCTTGGCCTAGCGCTGTTAGCGCTGCCCATCTTCTGACATCATTTAATGTCGGCCGGTGCGGTTCGCGATGACCATGAATCCCAGCCCCGCAGTGTCTTAACATTGTTAAAACACTGCGGGGCTGGGATTCATGGCCTGGCGCAGCACATATGTTCGCCTCTCACACTCGGGTCCTTACACCCGCTTCAGACTGTGCGGCGTCAGCTGATCCCTTATCGCATGCCACGGGCATGAAGCCGCACAGTCTGAAGAAGGCGGAAGGAGATGAGGGACAGGCGAACTGATGCACTGCTCATGCCCATCAATCACACCCTCGCAGTCCAAATAAATAAGACACCGAGGGGCGTTGTGTGGGTCAGGGCGGCCGCAGAGGCGCAGGCAGCCAAACAATGATGCCAGAAGACGGGCAGCGCTACCAAGGAGCTTGTTGCGCGTCAATACAAAGGAAAATCACACCTGAGGGACGTTTTAATGGTCGCAGAGGACTCATTTTAGACGTGTTCAGTTCAACATGGGCAAGGAGAATAAGTTTCTGAGCCACCTTGCACACCTGCAGCATTACTGCCGTACAAGGTGGCTGTAAAACATAGAAACACCTGGGGGAGGGGGGACAGGTTTCCTTCAATTTCAGTTCTTGTGTCTGCGTGGCTGTTGCAGGACACGTTGCCGGCTACACAGCAGGGGAACAGCTGGCGGTGCTGAACCCCACTGACACATTGGCGAGGTGTTTGGCTCTGTGCAGCCAGCACATCTGGGCCCCAACTGGCGGTGTTAGAGCCCAGGGTCAGCAGGAGGAGGAGAGGGAGCGGAGTGTAGGCCGAAGCCTGCACTGGAGCAAGTTGAAAGGGAACCTTTAACCCCCCCCCCCCAGGCGTTTGTAGCTGAAAGAGCCATCGTGTACAGCACTAATGCTGGAAAAGGTAAACTTAGCTCTTTTAATTATGGTCCTTGCACATGCTGAACCTAACACTTATGAAATGTGTCCCCTCCTACCGTGATACCGTCCGGTTGGTGGAACTTTCCTTTGTCATGTGACGCAGCACAGCTGTCATTCTTATCCCCCGGCGCCGTGCCCCGGCTCCCCAGCGTTGTTTGATTCCGTCCCGGAGCCTGCGCTGTTATGTTATCCCTTGGCCAGGCACACTTAGCGCTGCCCGTCTTCTGACATCATTTGGTGTCAGGCTGGCTGCGCCTGTGCGGCCGCGCTGGCCGAGAGCCCGCCTAGCAGTGTCGTCTAATGTAATCCCACCGCGGGCCTGGGATCCGTGGCCATGCGCAGTGCATATCCTCGCCTCTCACTCCCCTCCCTACGGCTTCTTCAGACTGTGCGGTGTCACGGCCGTGGCATGCTATTAGGGATCAGCTGACACCGCACAGTCTGAAGAAGCCGTAGGGAGATGAGTGAGAGGTGGAGGTTCAGATATGCACTGCGCATGTCCATGGATCACAGGTCCGCAGTGGGATTAAATCAGAAGACACTGCGAGGCGGGATCTTGGCCAGAGCGGCCGCACAGGCGCAGCCAGCCTGACACCAAATGATGTCAGAAGACGGGCAGCGCAAAATCTGTGCATGGCCAAGGGCTAACCCAACAGCGCAGGCTCCGGGACTGATTCAAACAACGGTGAGGAGGCGGCGCACGGCGCCAAAGGGGTAAGAATGACGGCTGTGCTGCACCACATGACAAAGGAAAGTTCCACCTACCGGACGGTATCACGGTAGGAGGGGACACATTTCATAAGTGTTAGGTTCAGCATGTGCAAGGAGCACCACGAAAAGAGGCACTTTTTCCCTTTGCATCATTACTGCTGCACAAGGTGGCTCCTTCAGTAACAAACGCCTGGGGGGGGGGGACAGGTTCCCTTAAATTTAACTTGTTGTGTCTGCGTGGCGGTCGCAGTACACGTTGCCGTATACATAGCAGGGGAACAGCTGGCGGTGCTGAACCCCACTAACACATTGGCGAGGTGTTTGGCTCTGTGCGGACAGCACTTCTGGACAGCAACTAGCGGTGTTGGAGCCCAGGGACAGGAGGAGGAGGAGGAGGAGGAGGTGGAGGAGATAGGAGGGATTGCCACACACACAGCAGGGGAACAGCTGACGTTACTGAACCCCAATAACAGAGGAGGGACTGTGGGGACTGTGCGGGCAGCACTTCTGGACAGCAACTAGCGGTGTTGGAGCCCAGGGACAGGAGGAGGAGGTGGAGGAGATAGGAGGGTGTTGTGAAATTGGATTCTGGGCTCCCCCGGTGGCCACTTGTGGAATTGTACTTGTGTGCATCATCCCCTCTGTTCACCTGCTCCTATCAGGATGTGGGAGTCGCTATATAACCTTGCTCCTCTGTCAGTTTCATGCCGGTCAACAATGTAATCAGAAGCCTTCTGTGCATGTTCCTGCTACTAGACAACTCCTAGCTAAGTTGGACTTTTGTCCTTGTGTGTTTTTGCATTTTGTTCCTGTTCACAGCTGCTGTTTCGTTACTGTGTCTGGAAAGCTCTTGTGAGCGGAAATTGCCACTCTGGTGTTATGAGTTAATGCTAGAGTCTTAAAGTAATTTCTGGATGGTGTTTTGATAGTGTTTTCTGCTGACCATGAAAGTGCCCTTTCTGTCTTCATGCTATCTAGTAAGCGGACCTCGATTTTGCTAAACCTATTTTCATACTACGTTTGTCATTTCATCTAAAATCACCGCCAATATATGTGGGGGCCTCTGTCTGCCTTTTGGGAAAATTTCTCTAGAGGTGAGCCAGGACTGTCTTTTCCTCTGCTAGGATTAGGTAGTTCTCCGGCTGGCGCTGGGCATCTAGGGATAAAAAACGTAGGCATGCTACCCGGCCACTTCTAGTTGTGCGGCAGGTTTAGTTCATGGTCAGTATAGTTTCCATCTTCCAAGAGCTAGTTCTCATATATGCTGGGCTATGTTCTCTCGCCATTGAGAATCATGACAGTTTGACCGGCCCAAAAAAGGGTTAAATTACTGGCTGAGAAAGGAGAGAAAAAAGAAGTCTGCTACAATTTTTTTTTTTTTTTCCCTCTAGTTCTGAGTGTGCTCTTAATTGAATCACTTGCTATTCTGCCTATACTGCGGCCTTCCTCTCTTTCTCTCCTTCTAATCCTTGAATGGCTCTGTGTTCACCTGTTTCAAATGGATCTTCAGAGTGTAGCTACAGGTTTGAATAATCTCGCCACAAAGGTACAAAATTTGCAAGATTTTGTTGTTCATGCACCTATGTCTGAGCCTAGAATTCCTTTGCCTGAATTCTTCTCGGGGAATAGATCTCACTTTCAAAATTTTAAAAATAATTGCAAATTGTTTTTGTCCCTGAAGTCTCGCTCTGCCGGAGACCCTGCACAGCAGGTCAGGATTGTAATTTCCTTGCTCCGGGGCGACCCTCAGGACTGGGCTTTTGCATTGGCACCAGGGGATCCTGCGTTGCTCAATGTGGATGCGTTTTTTCTGGCCTTGGGGTTGCTTTATGAGGAACCTCATTTAGAGCTTCAGGCGGAAAAGGCCTTGATGTCCTTGTCTCAGGGGCAAGATGAAGCTGAAATATACTGCCAAAAATTCCGCAAATGGTCTGTGCTTACTCAGTGGAATGAGTGCGCCCTGGCGGCGATTTTCAGAGAAGGTCTCTCTGATGCCATTAAGGATGTTATGGTGGGGTTCCCTGTGCCTGCGAGTCTGAATGAGTCCATGACGATGGCTATTCAGATCGATAGGCGTCTGCGGGAGCGCAAACCTGTGCACCATTTGGCGGTGTCTACTGAGAAAACGCCAGAAAATATGCAATGTGATAGAATTCTGTCCAGAAGCGAGCGGCAGAATTTTAGACGAAAAAATGGGTTGTGCTTCTATTGTGGTGATTCAACTCATGTTATATCAGCATGCTTTAAGCGTACTAAGAAGCCTGACAAGTCTGTTTCAATTAGCACTTTACAGTCTAAGTTTATTCTATCTGTGACCCTGATTTGTTCTTTGTCATCTATTACCGCGAACGCCTATGTCGACTCTGGCGCTGCTTTGAGTCTTATGGATTGGTCCTTTGCCAAACGCTGTGGGTATGATTTGGAGCCATTGGAGGCTCCGATACCTCTGAAAGGGATTGACTCCACCCCATTGGCTAGTAATAAACCACAATACTGGACACAAGCGACTATGCGTGTTAATCCGGATCACCAGGAGGTTATTCGCTTTCTGGTGCTGTATAATCTACATGATGTTTTGGTGCTGGGATTGCCATGGCTGCAATCTCATAACCCAGTCCTTGACTGGAGAGCTATGTCTGTGTTAAGCTGGGGATGTAAAGGAACTCATGGGGACGTACCTTTGGTTTCCATTTCATCATCTATTCCCTCTGAGATTCCTGAATTCTTGTCTGACTTTCGTGACGTTTTTGAAGAACCCAAGGTTGGTTCACTACCTCCGCACCGGGAGTGCGATTGTGCCATAGACTTGATCCCGGGTAGTAAATACCCTAAGGGTCGTTTATTTAATCTGTCTGTGCCTGAACACGCGGCTATGCGAGAATATATAAAGGAGTCCTTGGAAAAGGGACATATTCGTCCTTCGTCATCTCCCTTAGGAGCCGGTTTTTTCTTTGTGTCTAAGAAAGACGGCTCTTTGAGGCCGTGTATTGATTATCGACTTTTGAATAAAATCACGGTTAAATATCAATATCCGTTACCACTGCTTACTGATTTGTTTGCTCGTATAAAGGGGGCCAAGTGGTTCTCTAAGATTGATCTCCGTGGGGCGTATAATTTGGTGCGAATCAAGCAGGGGGATGAGTGGAAAACCGCATTTAATACGCCCGAGGGCCATTTTGAGTATTTGGTGATGCCTTTTGGTCTTTCAAATGCCCCTTCAGTCTTCCAGTCCTTTATGCATGACATTTTCCGCGATTATTTGGATAAATTTATGATTGTGTATCTGGATGATATTCTGATTTTTTCGGATGACTGGGACTCTCATGTCCAGCAGGTCAGGAGGGTTTTTCAGGTTTTGCGGTCTAATTCCTTGTGTGTGAAGGGTTCTAAGTGTGTTTTTGGGGTTCAGAAGATTTCCTTCTTGGGATATATTTTTTCCCCCTCTTCCATCGAGATGGATCCTGTCAAGGTTCAGGCTATTGGTGATTGGACGCAACCCTCTTCTCTTAAGAGTCTTCAGAAATTTTTGGGCTTTGCTAACTTTTATCGTCGATTTATTGCTGGTTTTTCTGATGTTGTAAAACCATTGACTGATTTGACTAAGAAGGGTGCTGATGTTGCTGATTGGTCCCCTGATGCTGTGGAGGCCTTTCGGGAGCTCAAGCGCCGCTTTTCTTCCGCCCCAGTGTTGCGTCAGCCTGATGTTGCTCTTCCTTTTCAGGTTGAGGTCGACTCTTCTGAAATCGGAGCTGGGGCGGTGTTGTCGCAGAGAAGTTCCGACTGCTCCGTGATGAGACCTTGTGCCTTTTTTTCCCGTAAATTTTCGCCCGCCGAGCGGAATTATGATATTGGGAATCGGGAGCTTTTGGCCATGAAGTGGGCTTTTGAGGAGTGGCGTCACTGGCTTGAGGGGGCCAGACATCAGGTGGTGGTACTGACTGACCACAAAAATTTAATTTACCTTGAGTCTGCCAGGCGCCTGAATCCTAGACAGGCGCGCTGGTCGTTGTTTTTCTCTCGGTTTAATTTTGTGGTGTCTTACCAACCGGGTTCTAAGAATGTTAAGGTGGATGCCCTTTCTAGGAGTTTTGAGCCTGACTCCCCTGGTAATTCTGAGCCCACAGGTATCCTTAAAGATGGAGTGATATTGTCTGCCATTTCTCCAGACCTGCGGCGGGCCTTGCAGGAGTTTCAGGCGGATAGACCTGATCGTTGCCCACCTGGTAGACTGTTTGTTCCTGATGATTGGACCAGTAGAGTCATCTCTGAGGTTCATTCTTCTGCGTTGGCAGGTCATCCTGGAATCTTTGGTACCAGGGATTTGGTGGCAAGGTCCTTCTGGTGGCCTTCCCTGTCACGAGATGTGCGAGGCTTTGTGCAGTCTTGTGACGTTTGTCCTCGGGCCAAGCCTTGTTGTTCTCGGGCTAGTGGATTGTTGTTACCCTTGCCTATCCCGAAGAGGCCTTGGACGCACATCTCGATGGATTTTATTTCGGATCTGCCTGTTTCTCAGAAGATGTCTGTCATCTGGGTGGTGTGTGACCGTTTCTCTAAGATGGTCCATCTGGTTCCCTTGCCTAAGTTGCCTTCTTCTTCCGAGTTGGTTCCTCTGTTTTTTCAAAATGTTGTTCGTTTGCATGGTATTCCGGAGAATATCGTTTCTGACAGAGGGACCCAATTCGTGTCTAGATTTTGGCGGGCATTCTGTGCTAGGATGGGCATAGATTTGTCTTTTTCGTCTGCTTTCCATCCTCAGACTAATGGCCAGACCGAGCGGACTAATCAGACCTTGGAGACATATTTGAGGTGTTTTGTGTCTGCGGATCAGGATGATTGGGTTGCTTTTTTGCCTTTGGCGGAGTTCGCCCTCAATAATCGGGCCAGCTCTGCCACCTTGGTGTCCCCGTTTTTCTGTAATTCGGGGTTTCATCCTCGATTTTCCTCCGGTCAAGTGGAATCTTCGGATTGTCCTGGAGTGGATGCTGTGGTGGAGAGGTTGCATCAGATTTGGGGGCAGGTGGTGGACAATTTGAAGTTGTCCCAGGAGAAGACTCAGCTTTTTGCCAACCGCCGTCGTCGTGTTGGTCCTCGGCTTTGTGTTGGGGACTTGGTGTGGTTGTCTTCTCGTTTTGTCCCTATGAGGGTTTCTTCTCCTAAGTTTAAGCCTCGGTTCATCGGCCCGTACAAGATATTGGAGATTCTTAACCCTGTGTCCTTCCGTTTGGACCTCCCTGCATCCTTTTCGATTCATAATGTTTTTCATCGGTCATTGTTGCGCAGGTATGAGGTACCGGCTGTGCCTTCCGTTGAGCCTCCTGCTCCGGTGTTGGTTGAGGGTGAGTTGGAGTACGTTGTGGAAAAGATCTTAGACTCTCGTGTTTCCAGACGGAAACTCCAGTATCTGGTCAAATGGAAGGGATACGGTCAGGAGGATAATTCTTGGGTCACTGCCTCTGATGTTCATGCCTCCGATCTTGTCCGTGCCTTTCATAGGGCTCATCCTGATCGCCCTGGTGGTTCTGGTGAGGGTTCGGTGCCCCCTCCTTGAGGGGGGGGGGTACTGTTGTGAAATTGGATTCTGGGCTCCCCCGGTGGCCACTTGTGGAATTGTACTTGTGTGCATCATCCCCTCTGTTCACCTGCTCCTATCAGGATGTGGGAGTCGCTATATAACCTTGCTCCTCTGTCAGTTTCATGCCGGTCAACAATGTAATCAGAAGCCTTCTGTGCATGTTCCTGCTACTAGACAACTCCTAGCTAAGTTGGACTTTTGTCCTTGTGTGTTTTTGCATTTTGTTCCTGTTCACAGCTGCTGTTTCGTTACTGTGTCTGGAAAGCTCTTGTGAGCGGAAATTGCCACTCTGGTGTTATGAGTTAATGCTAGAGTCTTAAAGTAATTTCTGGATGGTGTTTTGATAGTGTTTTCTGCTGACCATGAAAGTGCCCTTTCTGTCTTCATGCTATCTAGTAAGCGGACCTCGATTTTGCTAAACCTATTTTCATACTACGTTTGTCATTTCATCTAAAATCACCGCCAATATATGTGGGGGCCTCTGTCTGCCTTTTGGGAAAATTTCTCTAGAGGTGAGCCAGGACTGTCTTTTCCTCTGCTAGGATTAGGTAGTTCTCCGGCTGGCGCTGGGCATCTAGGGATAAAAAACGTAGGCATGCTACCCGGCCACTTCTAGTTGTGCGGCAGGTTTAGTTCATGGTCAGTATAGTTTCCATCTTCCAAGAGCTAGTTCTCATATATGCTGGGCTATGTTCTCTCGCCATTGAGAATCATGACAGGAGGGATTGCCACACACACAGCTGGGGAACAGCTGACGTTACTGAACCCCAATAACAGAGGAGCGACTGTTGGGACTGTGCGGACAGCACTTCTGGACGGCAACTAGCGGTGTTGGAGCCCAGGGACAGGAGGAGGAGGAGGAGGTGGAGGAGATAGGAGGGATTGCCACACACACAGCAGGGGAACAGCTGACGTTACTGAACCCCAATAACAGAGGAGGGACTGTGGGGACTGTGCGGGCAGCACTTCTGGACGGCAACTAGCAGTGTTGGAGCCCAGGGACAGGAGGAGGAGGAGGTGGAGGAGATAGGAGGGATTGCCACACACACAGCAGGGGAACAGCTGACGTTACTGAACCCCAATAACAGAGGAGCGACTGTTGGGACTGTGCGGACAGCACTTCTGGACGGCAACTAGCGGTGTTGGAGCCCAGGGACAGGAGGAGGAGGAGGAGGTGGAGGAGATAGGAGGGATTGCCACACACACAGCAGGGGAACAGCTGACGTTACTGAACCCCAATAACAGAGGAGCGACTGTTGGGACTGTGCGGACAGCACTTCTGGACGGCAACTAGTGGTGTTGGAGCCCAGGGACAGGAGGAGGAGGAGGTGGAGGAGATAGGAGGGATTGCCACACACACAGCAGGGGAACAGCTGACATTACTGAACCCCAATAACAGAGGAGCGACTGTTGGGACTGTGCGGACAGCACTTCTGGACAGCAACTAGCGGTGTTGGAGACCAGGGACTGGAGGAGGAGGAGGAGGTGGAGGAGATAGGAGGGATTGCCACACACACAGCAGGGGAACAGCTGACGTTACTGAACCCCAATAACAGAGGAGCGACTGTTGGGACTGTGCGGACAGCACTTCTGGACGGCAACTAGCGGTGTTGGAGCCCAGGGACAGGAGGAGGAGGAGGAGATGGAGGAGATAGGAGGGATTGCCACACACACAGCTGGGGAACAGCTGACGTTACTGAACCCCAATAACAGAGGAGGGACTGTGGGGACTGTGCGGGCAGCACTTCTGGACGGCAACTAGCGGTGTTGGAGCCCAGGGACAGGAGGAGGAGGAGGAGGTGGAGGAGATAGGAAGGATTGCCACACACACAGCAGGGGAACAGCTGACGTTACTGAACCCCAATAACAGAGGAGCGACTGTTGGGACTGTGCGGACAGCACTTCTGGACGGCAACTAGCGGTGTTAGAGCCCAGGGACAGGAAGAGGAGGAGGAGGTGGAGGAGATAGGAGGGATTGACACACACACAGCAGGGGAACAGCTGACGTTACTGAACCCCAATAACAGAGGAGGGACTGTGGGGACTGTGCGGGCAGCACTTCTGGACGGCAACTAGCGGTGTTGGAGCCCAGGGACAGGAGGAGGAGGAGGAGGTGGAGGAGATAGGAGGGATTGCCACACACACAGCAGGGGAACAGCTGACGTTACTGAACCCCAATAACAGAGGAGGGACTGTGGGGACTGTGCGGGCAGCACTTCTGGACGGCAACTAGCGGTGTTGGAGCCCAGGGACAGGAGGAAAAGCAGAGGAACACAATGTAGGCCAAAGCCTGATTGGAGAAAGTCGAAAGGGAACCTTTAACCCCCCCCCCAAGGCGTTTGTAGCTGAATGAGCCAGCTTGTGCAGCACAAAAGATGCAAAAGGAAAAGGTGGCTCTTTTCATTATGCTCCTTGCAAACACAGAACTAAACACTTATAAAATGTGTCCCCTGAAACCGTGAGACCGTCCCGGAGGTGGGACTTTCCTTCGTAATATGACGCAGCACAGCCGTCATTCTTACCCCCCCGGCGCCGTGCCACGGCTCCTCAGCGTTGTTTGATTCCGTCCCGAAGCCTGCGCTGTTATGTTATCCCTTGGCCAGGCACACTTAGCGCTGCCCATCTTCTGACATCATTTGGTGTCAGGCTGGCTGCGCCTGTGCGGACGCACTGGCCGAGAGCCCGCCTCGCAGTGTCGTCTAATGTAATCCCACCGCGGGCCTGGGATCCATGGCCATGCGCAGTGCATATCCTCGCCTCTCACTCCCCTCCCTACGGCTTCTTAAGACTGTGCGGTGTCACGGCCGTGGCATGCTATTAGGGACCAGCTGACACCGAACAGTCTGAAGAAGCTGTAGGGAGATGAGTGAGAGGTGGAGGTTCAGATATGCACTGCGCATGTCCATGGATCTCAGGCCCCCAGTGGGATTAAATCAGAAGACACTGCGAGGCGGGCTCTCGGCCAGCGCGGCCGCACAGGCGCAGCCATCCTGACACCAAATGATGTCAGAAGACGGGCAGCGCTAAGTGTGCCTGGCCAAGGGATAACATAACAGCGCAGGCTCCGGGACGGAATCAAACAACGCTGAGGAGCCGGGGCACGGCGCCAAGGGGGTAGGAATGACGGCTGTGCTGCATCATATTACGAAGGAAAGTCCCACCTCCGGGACGGTTTTACGGTATCAGTGGACACATTTTATAAGTGTTAAGTTCTGCGTGTGCAAGGAGCTAAACAAAAATAGCTACCTTTTCCTTGTGCAGCATTACTGCTGCACAAGGTGACTCTTTCAGTAACAAACGCCTTGGGGGGGGGGACAGGTTCCCTTACATTTCAGTTGTTGTGTCAGCGTGGCGGTCGCAGGACACATTGCCAGCTACACAGCTGGGGATCAGCTGACGTTACTGAAACCCAATAACACTGGGTCGTATGTCTTGACTGTGCAGACGGCACTTCTGAGCCTCAACTGGCGGTGTTGGAGCCCAGGAATTTAAGTTCAGGTGGTAGAAAGATGAACACAACAGGAGACCTGGATAACGTAGACAGTGACCTAATTATTTAATCAGGAAGAGGAGTGGCAAATTCCTGCGAGATCCAGGCCTTGTTCATTTTCAGGAAAGTAAGCCGGTCAACGTTATCGGAGGATAGTCGCATGCGACGGTCAGTTAGTACACCACCTGCAGCACTAAAGACACGTTCCGATAATACACTAGCCGCAGGGCAAGCCAGCACCTCCAATGCATACTGGCTTAGCTCTGGCCATGTATCCAGCTTTGAGACCCAAAACTTGAAAGGGGAAGAGCCGTCTGGGAGTACAGCAAGAGGGCAAGACATGTAGTCTGTCACCATCTGACGGAACCGTTGCCTCCTGCTGACTGGAGCCGTCTGTGATGGTGTAGACTTTTGTGGCGGGCACAGAAAACTGTGCCACAGTTCGGCCATACTGGTCTTGCCTTGGGCAGAGGCACTGCTTCTGCTCTCTCTTTGTGCAGAGCCTCCACCACTGCCTGGACGCACTGAGCTGCTTTGTAATGCACTAGCAGCACTTCTCTCAATTGGAATGGAGAAGATTATGGAATTCACCAGTGTGTCTTGGTACTCCCGCATTTTTCGCTCCCGGTTCAACGGTGTGATGAGGCTTTCTATGTTGTCCCGGTAGCGAGGATCGAGGAGGGTGAACACCCAATAATCAGACATGTTGAGAATGTGGGCGATGCGGCGGTCGTTTCTCAGGCACTGCAGCATGTAATCCACCATGTCCTGCAGACTGCCAACTGCCCAAGAAACGCTGTCCCCTGCTGGAGGCGTGATCTCTGCCCGCTCGTCATCACCCCACCCTCGCTGTACACACTGAGTACTGGACAATTGTGTAACTCCCTCCTCTGGACGGATGTCTTCCTCCTCCATTGACTCCTCCTCATCCTCCTCACAAACTGTCCCCTGCCTATGCATTTGTGAGGAACCACGTGGCGCTGACTGTCCAGAAGATGATGGAAATGGTGAATCCTCATCCTCCACCTCTTCCACAACATCATCCCTTAGCGCTTGCAGTGATTTTTCAAGCAGGCAGATAAGGGGGACAGTCATGCTGACTAGTGCATCATCTGCACTCGCCATCCGCGTGGAATAATCGAAGGGACGCAAAACCTGGCAGACGTCCTTCATAGTGGCCCACTCTGTGGTTGTGAAGTCTGAACGGCGTGGAGTGCGACTTCTTTGCGCCTGATGCAGCTGGTACTCCATTACAGCTTGCTGCTGCTCACACAACCACTCCAACATATGTAACGTGGAATTCCACCTGGTAGGTAGGTCACATATGATGCGATGTTCCGGCAGGTGGTGTCGGCACTGCAGAGCCGCAATGCGCGCTTTTGCCGTGCTGGAACGCCGCAAGTGAGCACACTCTAGGCGGACCTTGTGCAGTAGTGCATCAAGATCCGGAAAGTCCCTCAAAAAACTCTGCACGACCAAATTGAGCACATGTGCCAGACATGGGATGTGAGTGAGGTTGCCGAGGCCCAGAGCTGCCACCAGATTTCGGCCATTATCACACACTACCATGCCTGGCTGGAGATTCGCTGGCACAAACCACACATCGCTCTCCTGCTTGATGGCATTCCAGAGCTCCTGCGCTGTGTGGCTTCGATTCCCCAAAGAAATTAATTTCAAGACGGACTGTTGACGTTTGGCCATGGCTGTGCTCATGTCGGTCGTAACAGGTAAACATTCATCACGGGTCCATGTGGAGGTGGACTGTGACGGCTCCTGCAGCGATGATTCTGAGGAACTGGTGTAAGAGGAGGAGTCAATGCGTACAGAATGGATTCCTGCAATCCTTGGAGTGGGCAGGACACGTCCTGTGCCACTCGCACGGTCTGTACCCGGCTCAACGACATTAACCCAATGGGCAGTGAGGGAAAGGTATCGCCCCTGTCCATGTTGACTGGTCCACGCATCGGTGGTGAGGTGGACCTTGCTACTGACGGCGTTCAGTAGCGCGTGTTTTATGTGTCCCTCCACATGCTTGTGCAGGGCAGGGACGGCTTGCCTGCTGAAGTAAAAGCGGCTGGGCACATTGTACTGTGGGACTGCCAATGACATCAAGTCACGGAAGCTGTCAGTCTCCACCAGCCTGAATGACAGCATTTCCAGTGACAGAAGTTTGGCAATGCCTGCAGTCAGAGCCTGTGCTCGTGGGTGGTTTGACGAGAAAGGCCGCCTTTTCTCCCATGCCTGTACTACCGATGGCTGTAGACTGGGCTGGGAGTGTGTGGATGACTGGGAAAGTGGTGCTGCGGGTGGAATTACAGCGGGTCTCTGGACAACAAGGCCAGAGGTTCTTCCACGGCGTTCCTGGGAGGAAGCCGAACCAGCTGCATGTGAGCTGGAGGAAGAGGCAACACGAGCTGAAGAGGTGGTAGCTGCCGCTGTTGATTGGCCTAGCTCTTCAGTGTGTTTTTCTAACTCCGCCGCGTGCCTGGTGCGCACATGTTTCCACATGTTGGAGGTATTGAGGTTGCTGACATTTTTCCCTCTTTTGACTTTGTGATGACACACCTTGCATTTGACATAGCAAATGTCATCTGCAACTGTGTCAAAAAAGGACCAGGCACTGCAAGTCTTGGGAGCGCCCTTTTTGGCTTTTGGAAGAGACACGCTCCTAACGGGTGCCAAAGCGGAGGCTGCAGGATCCGCAGTCTTCCCCCTCCCTCTCCCTCTTTGGGCCGTACGGGGAATCTCTTCCTCAGAGCTGCTCCCACCACCTTCCTGTCCCTCACGCCAAGATGGGTCAAGGACCTCATCATCTACACTACCCTCTGCCCCCAACTGCTCCTCCTGGGTAGTCTCAGCAGCAGAGCACGCACCAGTAAGTGGCACATGAGTGTCATCATCAGCTGATGCGGCTTGCGATGTGGTGACCGGAGCCACTGGCCCACCCGTCTCTTCAGAGGAAGAGAGAAAAAGCTGTTGGGCATCACTGCACCCTGCCTCTTCTTCCATTTCTCCAATGCTGCTTGGCTGGCCCCCTCTTTCCAAGCCAAGAGATTCAGAGAACAGAAGTAGAGACGGCTCCTGTCCTGGGCTCTCTGTCTGCCTGGGCAATTTGGCAGGTGGTGAAGAGACAGATGGCTGCTCTCCAGTGCTCTGTGTCTGAGAGGATGTGGCACTAATTGAAGTTGATGCATTAGCTGCCATCCATCCGACAACGGCTTCAATTTGTTCTTCACGCAGCAGCGGTGTACGGCGCTCTGCGACAAAGCTGCGCATGAATGACTGTTCCCTGGTGAAAGTGGGTGCTGATGAGTCACCGGTGCCCGCAGCAGGCACAGAATCCCCACGTCCCCTCCCTGCTCCGCGCCCACGCCCACGTGCCTTACTCACTGCCTTCTTCATCTTGGTTGACTGATAAAGATAAGCAGAAAAGTACTAACGGATTTGTGTGCTTATTCCTGAACAACTAACAGGTATAAGAAACACTAATTTTCTAAAGTGTGGACTAGACTTTAATATGAGCTAATGTGGCCTACACAAATGTAAAGTGGTGTCACTGGTGTGTTTGGTGAACTTTATTATTTATTTATTTTTTGGGGGCTGAACTGACAACAGAGAGAGCTGCAGTCACACGGAGACCGTGCAGACAGCCGTAAACGGCGCTGCAAGGCCCAAAAACCCTCCTCTACGTTATCCTATGTAGTGTTTTTCCACAAGTTAGCTGGAGACGGGTGGAAAGACACTAATAGGAATTTTTTGAAAAAATGTGCAGCAGCCTGCACTACTTAAAACAAAATGAAAATTGATTTTGCGGTATGACGCAGTGAAGAACCCTGAGCTGGAGACAACCAGGCTATGGCTGCTCACAGACTACAGGGCGAGCTGCAGTCACACGGAGACCGTGCAGACAGCCGTAAACGGCGCTGCAAGGCCCAAAAACCCTCCTCTACATTATCCTATGTAGTGTTTTTCCACAAGTTAGATGGAGACGGGTGGAAAGACACTAATAGGAATTTTTTGAAAAAATGTGCAGCAGCCTGCACTACTTAAAACAAAATGAAAATTGATTTTGCGGTATGACGCAGTGAAGAACCCTGAGCTGGAGACAACCAGGCTATGGCTGCTCACAGACTACAGGGCGAGCTGCAGTCACACGGAGACCGTGCAGACAGCCGTAAACGGCGCTGCAAGGCCCAAAAACCCTCCTCTACGTTATCCTATGTAGTGTTTTTCCACAAATTAGCTGGAGACGGGTGGAAAGACACTAATAGGATTTTTTTGAAAAAATTAGCAGCAGACTACACTACTTGGAAAAAAAAAAAAAAAAGAACAGTATGAGGCAATGAACCACCCTCCCTGAACTGAATACAACCAGCTATGGATGGCCTATGTGGCTGCACTCAGATTAGAGAGTGGGCTGCACTCACACACACACACACACACAGACCTTGCAGATCGCTGTGAAAACAGCGCTACAAGGCAAAAGCAAGGTGATTAGTAGGTGAACACAGCGGTTGCCAAATTAGCCTTGGAAAAGCACAAAGAAGCAAATCGCTATCTCTAAACTGGCCCTCAGTCAGCAAACAGCGTCCTGTCACTAACTGAATTCACAGCAGAGTGAGCGCAAAATGGCGCCAGCGACTTTTAAACTGCATCATGACATCATTTCAGCAGCCAATCACAGCCTTGCCAGTAGTTTCATGCCCTCCATGCTGAACAGGATGTGCCCACACTTGGAATCATTCTCATTGGCTGATTTCGTGCAAATTTGTGCAGTTTGAATCCTGGGAACTTCCGATTCCGGTATCCGATACGCGGCAAGTATCGGATCTCGGTATCGGAATTCCGATACCGCTAAGTATCGGCCGATACCCGATACTTGCGGTATTGGAATGCTCAACACTAGTCACAAGAAAACAATATCAGAATCAGTGGGATCCATTGAAGCGTTCCAGAATTATGACCTCATAAATTGACAGAATTGTAAAAATTGGCCGGCTCAGGAAGGTGAAAACAGACTTTGGGATGAAGGGGTTAAGGATGTGGAAGGGGGTATGGTGATCTATGTAATCCACCTGGTGGATTTTAAACCCTTAATGACCTGAGAATTTTTTGTGTTTGTATTTTCTTTTTTTCATTTCTTTGTTCCAAGAGCCATAATCTTTTTAACCCCTTTCTGCCATCTGACGTACTATCCTGTCCATGTGCCCCGGCACAATTAGAGCATGGACGGGATAGTACGTCATGGCGATCAGCAGCGCTCACTGGGGGAGCGGCCGGGTGTCAGCTGATTCTCAAAGCTGATACCAGGCGCTAAGAGCCAGGAGATGTCACAGACCGCTCCCGTCACTTTAACCCCCGAAACACTGCTATCAAAAAAGATCGCAGCTTTCTGGTGCCAGCAGAGGGGCTGACAGGGGTCCCGATCGCTGCTATGGTAACCTGATGTCATCATGACGACATCCGGGTTACCAGAGCTGAGAAAAGTCCTGCCATGCACAGTACATGTCAGGAAGTCTCTCAGTTCTGTGTGCAGAAAGTGCAGCGCTGTCAGCTTATATGGCATGCAGATGCTGCTTCATCTGCATGCCATATATGCGATCAGCCTGCAAAAAATGATTGTCCCATAGTGGGACAAAGTGTAAAAGTAAGAATAAAGTAATACATTTTTGAAAATAATTGTAAAAAATAATATAAAATATACACTCACCGGCCACTTTATTAGGTACACCATGCTAGTAACGGGTTGGACCCCTTTTGCCTTCAGAACTGCCTCAATTCTTCGTGGCATAGATTCAACAAGGTGCTGGAAGCATTCCTCAGAGATTTTGGTCCATATTGACATGATGGCATCACACAGTTGCCGCAGATTTGTCGGCTGCACATCCCAAAGATGCTCCATACAAGGCAGGATGGATCCATGCTTTCATGTTGTTTACGCCAAATTCTGACCCTACCATCCGAATGTCGCAGCAGAAATCGAGACTCATCAGACCAAGCAACGTTTTTCCAATCTTCTACTGTCCAATTTCGATGAGCTTGTACAAATTGTAGCCTCAGTTTCCTGTTCTTAGCTGAAAGGAGTGGTACCCGGTGTGGTCTTCTGCTGCTGTAGCCCATCTGCCTCAAAGTTCGACGCACTGTGCATTCAGAGATGCTCTTAGGCCTACCTTGGTTGTAACGGGTGGCGATTTGAGTCACTGTTGCCTTTCTATCAGCTCGAACCAGTCTGCCCATTCTCCTCTGACCTCTGGCATCAACAAGGCATTTCCGCCCACAGAACTGCCGCTCAATGGATTTTTTTTCTTTTTCGGACCATTCTCTGTAAACCCTAGAGATGGTTGTGCGTGAAAATCCCAGTAGATCAGCAGTTTCTGAAATACTCAGACCAGCCCTTCTGGCACCAACAACCATGCCACGTTCAAAGGCACTCAAATCACCTTTCTTCCCCATACTGATGCTCGGTTTGAACTGCAGGAGATTGTCTTGACCATGTCTACATGCCTAAATGCACTGAGTTGCCGCCATGTGATTGGCTGATTAGAAATTAAGTGTTAACAAGAAGTTGGACAGGTGTACCTAATAAAGTGGCCAGTGAGTGTATAAAATATATATATAATATAAAAAAATAACAATAACAAAAATCAATATGTATTATATCAATAAATAAATATTTGAATAAAAAAAAAAATTGGTATTGCAGCATCCGGAACGATCCGACCTATAAAACTGTCCCACTAGTTCACCCTTTTAGTGAACCCCATAAGAAAAAAAAAAAACAAGGCAAATAAACAATGCTTTATCATCATACCGCCGAACAAAAAGTGGAATAAGACGCGATCAAAAAAACGGATATAAATAAACATGGTGTCGCTGAAAACAGTATATTGTCCCGCAAAAAACAAGCCCCCATATAGCTCCATCAATGGAAAAATAAAAAAGTTATAGCTCTCAGAATAAAGAGATGCAAAAATGTATGCAAAAAATTATTTTTTCTGTAAAATAGTTTTTATTATATAAAAGCGCCAAAAAATATAAATGAGGTATCACTGTCATCGTACTGACCCGAAGAATAATACTGCCTTATCAATTTTACCACACGCGGAATGGTGTAAACACCACCCCAAAAAAGAAATTCATGAATTGCTGGTTTTTGCTCATTCTGTCTCCCAAAATTTGGAATAGAAAGTGATCAAAAACTGTCATGTGCCCGAAAATTATACCAATAAAAACGTCAGCTCGTCCTGCAAAAAAGAAGACCTCACAAGACTCTGTGGGACAAAATATGGAAAAATTATAGCTCTCAAAATGTGGTGATGCAAAAACTATTTTTTGCAATAAAAAGCGTCTTTTAGCATGTTACAGCTGCCAAACATAAAAACCTGCTACAATGCCTCTTTCACACGTCCTGATATTTCTGGCACCGGAGATGTCAGTGTCTGTGAGTGTAATACTTGCGGCACACGTGTTGCATGTGTGTGCCGCATCAGTACCACACGGACGGGCGCTAGGGAAGAAGCGTTACAGTAAGCGCTGTTCCCCAGCGCCGGGGGCTGAACATGGCTCTATCATTTTCCCGTGCTCTGCCGGCGATTGGCGTGAACATGGGAGAATGATGAGTTATATTTAACCCCTTAATGACTGCCGATGCGCCTTTTAACGGCAGCAGTTAAGGGTACTTAAACCACAGCGCCGCTTTTTAATTGCGCTGAGGTTTAAGGTTATAGTGCCCCTTAGCTTCTGAATTTCTCCAGGTTTCGGTTGCCAGGGGAAGCCGAGAACCCAGAGAACATGATTCGGGTCGGTTTTTGCCAACTCCGGTGTTGTGATCGCCATTATTAATGGTATAATGGTGACCGCAAAAAAAAAGTCAGATTTTCCATTTACTTTCTCTCTCCTCTGATGTGATCGCACATCAGTGGAGAGAGAAATAGGGTCCCCCTCTCCCCTGATCACCCCCGGTACCTCCGTTGTCCCTGCAGGCCCCCTAGAAGTCCCCCAGGCTGCCAGCTTCTTCTTCTGGGAGAAAATGGCTGGCGCATGTGCAGTGCACCTGCTGTGATCTGCCGACCGGCACCCAGCAACAATAGAAGATTTTTTCCTATTGGTTCATTTTGATCACTGTGATAGACCCTATCACAGTGATCAAAGTAAAAAAATAAATAGTAAAACAAACCCCCCATTATCACCCCCTTAGTTAGGGAAAAATAATAAAATAAAATAAATGTATTTATTTCCATTTTCCCATTAGGATTAGGGCTAAAGTTAGGGTTAGGGTTGGGGCTAAAGTTAGGGTTGGGGCTAAAGTTAGGATTAGGGCTGGGATTAGGGTTAGGTGTGTATTGGGGTTAGGGTCGGAGTTAGAATTGGGGGGTTTCCACTGTTTAGGCACATCAGGGGCTCTCCAAACATGACATGGCGCCCAATCTCAATTCCAGCCAATTCTGCATTGAAAAAGTCAAATGGTGTTCCTTCCCTTCTGAGCTCTGCTGTGCGCCCAAAGAGTGATTTACCCCCACATATCGGCATACTCTGGACAAATTGCACAACAAGTTTTGGGGTCCAATTTCTCCTGTTACCCTTGTGAAAATAAAAAATTGGGGTGAAAGATAATTTTTGTGGAAAAATTATGATTTTTTATTTTTACGGCTCTATGTTATAAACTTCTGTGAAGCATTTGGGGGTTCAAAGTGCTCACCACACACCTAAATAAGTTGCTTAGGGGGTTTAGTTTTCAAAATGGGGTCATTTCCACTGTTTCCACCGTTTAGGCACATCAGGGGCTCTCCAAACACGACATGGCATCCGATCTGAAATCCAGCAAATTTTGGTTTGAAAAAGTCATACGGCGCTCCTTCCCTTCCAAGCTCTGCCGTCTGTCCAAACAGTGGCCCCCCCACACATATCAGCGTACTCAGGACATATTGGCAACAACTCTTCTGGTCCAATTTCTCCTGTTACCCTTGGGAAAATAAAAAATTGTGAACTAAATATCATGTTTGTGGAAACAATTTGATTTTTTTATTTTCACACCAGGGCGTTATAAACTTTAGTGAAACACCTGGAGGTTCAAAGTTCTCACCACACATCCAGATAAGTTCCTTGGGGAGTCTAGTTGCCAAAATGGTGTCACTTGTGGGGGGTTTCCACTGTTTAGGCACATCAGGGGCTCTCCAAAAACGACATGGCGTCCAATCTCAATTCCAGACGATTTTGCATTGAAAAGTCAAACGGCGCTCCTTCCCTTCCAAGCTCTGCCATACGCCCAAACTGTGGTTTACCTGCATATATAGGGTATCAGCGTACTCAGGACAAATTGTACAACAACTGTTGTGGTCCATTTTCTCCTGTTACCCTTGGTAAAATAAAAAAAAATTGGATCTGAAGTAAATTTTTTGTGAAAAAAAGTTTAATGTTCGTTTTTTTAAACATTCCAAAAATTCCTGTCAAGCACCTGAAGGGTTAATAAACTTCTTGAATGTGGTTTTGAGCACCTTCAGGGGTGCAGTTTTTAGAATGGTGTCACTTTTGAGTATTTTCTATCATATAGATGCCTCAAAGTGACTTCAAATGTGATGTGGTCCCCCCAAAAAATGGTGTTGTAAAAATGAGAAATCTTTTAACCCTTATAACTTCCAAACAAAAAAAAATTGTGGTTCCAAAGTTGTGCTGATGTAAAGTAGACATGTGGGAAATATTACTTATTAAATATTTTGTGTGACATATCTGTGTGATTTAAGGGCATGAAAATTCAAAGTTGGAAAATTTTCGCCAAATTTCCTTTTTTTTTCACAAATAAACGCAAGTCATATCAAAGAAATTTTACCACTAACATGAAGTACAACATGTTACGAGAAAACAGAATCACCAGGATCCAATATTTTTTAAACTTTTAAAACATATACATGTGTATTTTTGCTTTATTTTTAATCTCCCTTTGGTACTTGAACAAGTGATTGTTCTGTGATTGTGATTGTGCTGTGAGGCACCAGGCCGTCAGCCCTGCCGGTGCTTTGTCGTTGCGGTGGTGGTCAGGGCTCTGCTCCGTTAGGACGATAAGGACCTACTAAGAGATTTGCCGTTATGGCTCTTGGAAGAAGGGGAAGAATAAATGAAAGCGCAAAAACAAAAAATGTTCAGGTAATTTAAATTACCTGTAGCCATAAATAGTCAGGTCACTTTTACATTAATAGGGCTGTGTTGGCATTAAACATCAAATGCTGTCATAGGAGACCTCAGATTGTTATATATGTTTTTTATTGGCAACTGGAGGCTTTTGCAGAACTTGTGATCTGTATCCAATTGAATCGAATTGTGGAGGAATATTTGACAAATTGTGGGAAATCGAATTTAGAAATATTTCCTGGTGTCTAATTGAAAGCTTATTAATATGAGCAGCAGTCCAGCACCCTGTGCAGGCAGCGGAGTTACCACTCGAAGGAGTCTTCATGAAAGCACTTACTCTGCTTTATAATGAAAAAGGCATTGTGTAGTAAAATAGGTCATATACAATCAGAAAGTATGGATTATTGTCAATAATCTATCAGATTAAAGAAGGCAATAGGAGGCAGTCAAATTAAATAAATACCGTATAAAGGAATTCAATACCCTGAGCAGTTTTCCATTTTGTTTATTTTTATTTTTCTGAATTCTGATCTCCATAATTTAATGTAAACTATGCAAAATAGAAGTAACACAATAGTGTTAGCACAGCATACATGGTTATATATTGATCCAATTGAAAATCTTACAAACAGAAATGCAATTGCAAATAGATAGATTACATACTGTTATACAGATTACACAATGGAGAAGAAAAAAAAGCTCATATAATTGATCGTCAGAAAGTATCACTCTAGCATTCTTTTTATTCTCTCTGATTTTAGTCATAGGTAATACACAGTGATGCACAGTACAGGCATTAAAATACTTACTGATCACTGCTTCTTCCTACTTCTAGTGCTGTACCGGTCCAGTTCTATGCAATGTGAATACAGCTTTGACTAGCGGGATCACATAGCAAACCGTTGCCTTTTCAATATAAGGCCGGGGTCACACGACCGGTTTACTATTTGAGAAAATCAGTCTGATTATGCTAATCACACTCTGATCAGACTCTGTTCCGAGTTTTATCAGAGTTTGATCAGTGTGATCCGATTTTCTCAGATTTGAAGAAAAAAGAACCCTTTAACTTCTCCATTCAGTCTGTCCATAAAAAAATAGCTGCATGCACAATTTTCCTCCAGTTATAGGTCGCACTCAGCCATCCATGTCTAAGGAAAAAAAATCGGACCACAATCAGATGACATCAGAGTGCGGTCACAGACCCTTAGACTTGGATGACTGAGTGTGATCTAATAATAGGAGGAAAATCGTGCATGCTGCAATATTTTTCCTCTCAACACTTCGTCTCATTGAATAACATGGGTACGAGTGCTCTCCATCAAAAATACATTTGATTTATACAGTCGTGTGCACAAGCCCTCAGACTTTGAGAACCTTGATGTGAATCTTATATATTAATTGAACATTGAGAATTTGTCTTCCAGTACACTCAGAAAACGCTGTATGAGCCAGCTAGACAAAACTGCAATCACATAGTATATGAGAAGACTCGAGCAGTGATGGAAACAGGATAAGACAGAAAAAGGTAAGTATTTTATTGTGTACACTGTGCATATATTTCCTAAGGCTGAAGGAGGAGGTAATTAAAAATACATCTACTGGTATGATGCTTTGAGTGAGACAAGCACATTATTATTTAGCAGTTTTTCCACATATCACGCTCTTAGGAAAAATGCTAAAATCAAAATAGAAAGGCAAACGATCCAAGGCAGAAGTGTTATCCAATGAGATTCCTGATTCTGCTTTATCACCCTTGTTCTTAGGGGCTTTTTAATTCGATCCCATTGGGTAAAAATCGCTTCTCGGGCTCCAGCCCATTTTCCTGGACCGGTCAGACGGAATTGATAAGGATTGCAGGGTCCAAAAACAACCTTCCATGCCAAAACTGGGTCTGTTAGAAATAGCTTCCAAATGTTTATATTCACTCCAATATCTGAGGCTAGATCGTCCATGTACATGATGTAATCTGTACGGCGAAAGTTATCGACAGCTGTTGCAAACCTTATTGTATATAAAAAAAGATAATAAAAATCATTGAAGTATTAATTATTTTAAAGTCATCGCATCAATATAAGTCCAACATGTGAGCAACATGTATTAAATGGTTATTTCCACAATAGCATTTAAAGCTCAGTATACAAGTTAGTTGGCATTTTTTACTGGCCTGTTTACATAGACTGAAGAATAATTTTTGGAACAGAACGGTTGGTTGTTAAAGGGGTTTTCAACTCCTAAAAAGCTTGTGCCCAAACAAATTGCTTACTTGCAAAACAAAAAATTTGGAGTCCAGTGCCAGCTCCCGGCTACAGCTGAGATTGGTGTTTTGGCTGCAACGGTGACTTCCCAACTACAGCAGTCAACACAGTTTCAGCCAATCACATAGTTCAGTGGTTATGCTGATAATACTCATGATGTCAGAATGGGGAAATATAGGGAACTGGAAGGTGATAAAAAACTCATCTTCCCTTGATAAGATATAATACAAATCTTAAAGATTCGCAATGACCCACATCTAGAAATAAAGAAATATATATAATGATATCTTTGAACTTACCATTTCTTCCTAAGCCGTTCATCCTTTAGCATCTCATTTTTTATTCCTTCATTGCATGGAAGTTTGTGTAATCCTTCAAAATCAAATAATAGTATGATGATAATTGATACAAATTTATGAGAAGGATAATTATCTCTGTTTATTACAGTATTTCTTTTCTTGCTGTTTTAAAAATTACTTACCCTTAAAAAGTCTAGTGGCCCATCGACACTGAAGTTCAGCCATTACCATAGTTGGCCCAACGGCAAGAACAAATGCAATGAATGCAATTGTAGGCTTTTCAATTCCCAGAGGGATTATCTTTTTGTAAAAAGATCCTTTGCTTTCATCCTTTTTAACAATAGCTTCATCCAGAAAAGGGAAACTATAGTCATAGCCTGTGGCGAGCAAAACCACGTCAAGATTGTCCACAACAGATCCATCTGCAAAATGGACTGATGTCTCGGTGAACTTTGTAACATGTGGCTTGACCATGATTGAACCAGACAAAATACGGCTTGGAAATTCATCATTCACCAAAGGCTCTTTCCATGCAATTCTGTAATTAAAATAATAATATAAACTTGAGCAAGTTTAAATATAGGAACATGAGATAAAACCTTAAAGAAAATTGCCGCAAGTTTTAAATAGTTGATAAAACAGTATGATTTATGGGATTCCTATATCAGAGTAGTGCCCCCTTGTACATATTAGACTAAAGTCAGCCACAACTGGCAATATCGGCCAACAATCTAATGTGTATGGGGGGCCTCCCACCTCTGCTCCGACAGATGATCTCAGGGAGAGAAGGATCCAACCTGTTTAATTTGAGTTAAGCCACTGCCAGAGGACACATGAGCGCATGGCCAAGGCAAGCATTTTTGTGTATGGTGGAGTTGGGTGAGATAGCTGTTGGCCAAACAAATGTTCATCCGACAGCTATCTAATGTGTATGTGGGCCTTTATTTGGAACCCCCCACACACACACTTAGCAGTGAAATACAGCATGAAGTGTAAAATCCCTTGATAACCACTGCAAATCTCCAGAAAAGGAAGACATACTAATGTAAATTCGCCAACAATGCAAAATTAGATTTTGCACCTTATATCTTGTATGCTCCGTGTCATAGCCCATAGCTATAGCAATTGTTAAACCTTTCATCTCTTGTGGTCCTACTTTGCAATGAACTAGAACATGACCTGGTTGAAAGTGAACATTCAGTTCTGGAAGATACTCTTGAAACAGAAAAAATGACCAAATATAAGGATCTGTGTGACATTCACAAAGGTCAAATTATAATGGCTAGGTGACTTCGCCATATCATCTTCAAAATGGCAGGACTGATGAGGTGTTACACCTACGCAATGGTTGGTACCTTTCAAAATTAAGATAAGTTTGTGTTATTTTGCTGTTATACACACTTAGTATGTTAAAATTTATTTCTGCTGCTCACTTGGAAGAACCTCTCATTGAGTGTGTGTGTTTTAACTAGACAGAGGTTCTCATTCACCAAGACAAGTGATTTTCTCACTGGTCTTGATGAGAAGGGCATGGAGGAGACAGATTCTCCGAATTCATGAAGCGGTGCTTACCTGTTAATGAATCAGGAGAAATCTTACACCAGTCTTTGACTAGAGTAATATTTCTGGAGTAAGGAACGTCACAGCTCATCATATATTAGATGAGCCATGGTGTCACACCATCTTTACACCCCAGCTCCACCCACCCAGCTCTGCTCATTTGTGGGTAGC
The DNA here is from genome assembly GCF_051348905.1 of Ranitomeya variabilis. Classification (NCBI taxonomy): domain Eukaryota; kingdom Metazoa; phylum Chordata; class Amphibia; order Anura; family Dendrobatidae; genus Ranitomeya; species Ranitomeya variabilis. The sequence continues at coordinate 67,005,175 of NC_135239.1, read as the reverse complement.
TGGGAGAAACTGTGATGAAAATGCAAAATAGGAGCTAAAGTTTAAGTGCAACTCCAAGTTGCACCAATATTTTGCAACTTTTCAAAGCAATTTACATCAGAATTCTGGCAAAAATGCTTTGATGAGCTGAGGCCTTAGCTCGACAGGATAAAACTGAAAGTAAATATCCACCTTGCAACAGAGCTAAAAAAGCTTGGGAATTTTTGCATACTGTGTTATTGCTGAGTTCAATGTAAAAACACAATGTAGTAAGGTCATCGCCCTCAGTTAAATATACTGTGGTTCAGAACTATGTCTAGGGGATTTTCATCTATACATTTGGAAAATTAGTATTCAACTATAAAATTGTAAAATAAAATAAATTGATTAGAATTTTGGACCTATTTGGATAAAGACAAAAAGTATTTCAAGGATGGATATGCACAATCCAAATTCACTGTGCACAGAAGGGGACATACTCCTTTTATATCATCATATCCTTTCATTTACCCTTCAGGTTGTATGTTGTACAATTCATGGTTAAAGTGTTCATTCAAATATTTCTTTAGCATCCATCGAGACACAGGTCCTGGCAACACATTATTTATCCAGGTCTGGTAACGGCGCATGAATCGCAAATCAAAAGGAAGTCCTCCTTTTTCAACCCGTGGGAAAACCCACACTCCTTGTCGAGAACTAAGATATACCTGTGAAAATATAAAATGGTCAAATATAGCAATGTCATCGGAAATATGAGCTATGGGTAATAGTGCAATGTCAGTCTTTTCCACCCAACTGTGGTCCTTCTAACACAAATCTATCAAAGGTAATTTGCAGGAGGCACATCCTGCAAATAAAAGCACCAAGAAGGAACACATGGAGTGTCAGTAACTGATCAATTTGTCAGTATCTGTAAATCTCATTAGAGGTGGAAAATAAAAAAAATTGAAAAAAGGAAAGGTACATCACAACATGAAGTAAAAAAAGAAGTGACCTAGCAAAAAGAGATCCATCACGATGCCTATCCATTTTTTGATCTCCTGATGAACCCGTAGTAATGGGCGAAACGCGTCGCTATTCTGATTCTACATCCCAGTAGAAGCAGTACCATCTAAAGATTAATAACCTGTTTATAACCTCTTTTCATTTTATTTTAGCCTGTATCATTGGGTCTCCTTAGTGAGAACAGGTTATTCCACTTATCTGTTTTACTCACACTGCATTTCTGATGGGAAATGTCATATATCTATTAATTTCCTTTTGGTACAATGGATATGCTTTATGACACCCAGCATCTATGTGTACTAGGACTGTACAACGCAGGTTTACAGATAGCTTTGATATCTTTTGAACAGTGCCTGTCTAACGTAGTGCCGCATTCTCTCATCATACCTTAATGATAGTCTATGTATATATTGATGCATGCATGGGACTTTCCTCTATTACTTGAGTATTTTACAGACCATCACTCTTTTTAATTAAACACACTTACCCATTAGATACTGTAGCGTTTCACCCACTACGTGTCTTGGGGGACACTCGCTTGGCATAGGATTCAAGCACTCAGGCACGGCACCTCACACAATTCAGCCCACATGGTTTATTTAAACTCCGCATAAACCAGACTGGGTACAGTCCGTTTCATTACAGTCACGAAACATTATAGGACATCAGTCAGTTCATGTAGCAGATAGGCTTCTCTGTCGTATATTATAATCCCCTTGTCCGGGGTTACCTTTCAGGAGTTCCACTCCTCACGCTGACTTCACGTCAGTCCCAGGTCCTCAACACAGACCGTCCAGGTCTACGGTCTCTAGGTGCTTCCAGGACCTACAGCACACAGGCCACTCAGTGCCAAATCCCAACCATGTGCTATTCAGGAATTCCAACACAGACTTCCAGGTCCTTGCATTTGGACCATTCAGATCCAAACACAGGAACCATGTGACCCACACCCTGGTCACATTATATACCCTTAACCACTCCCTTGGATGGGAGTGTAGATGTGTGGCTAGCTTGTCCCGCCCATCTCACACAACTAGCCTAGTAAGTCTCCCTTGACTATTAAAAAACACTACACAAACTCTTGAGGGACTACAGGTCCCAGAACAATCACGTTACATCAGACTTACCACACAGACTCCCTCTGCGACACATATCGGCCATTCACAACACTGCCAGTCACTGTTTCATCACAACTATGCCTCCAAGTGCATCTTGAAGTGCACACACAGCGCCCCCTGGCTGTAACATTGCTCACTGCACCACAATACCTTATTGTGTACTATTTTTCATTAGTTCATAGAAGGAATCCCACCTCGAACCTCTCTTGATATTACTGTGCATTAGTGCCCTCAGGTTTCTACCTGTAGTCATTTTGATGCATTTTACCTTTGCTATCTTTGCGTCTAACTGTAGGTCTACTCAGGGAAGTCTATGGACAGCCGATGCACAAGTGGGGCCACCATCTCTCGTCAACTTAGGGTGCCAACCTCCGCAAATAGGAAGGTGTGCAGCAGGCTCCAGCATCAGAGAGAGAGCATCTCTTCCTTACACCGATCCTTTGGTGTGTGTATTGCACTGACCCTTGCACTGTCTTCAGGACATGGATTCAGTTTTCTAGTCTAGGCTATGATGCATCGCTTATCCTTACTTTTTATACTGCACTTTTTTTGATTCCTCAATTGAGATTTTTCCTCAGTATATTGAGTTTGAGGAATCTTCCTTGTATATTCCTCTATGAACATTCATTCCACAGTTGAGGTGTACAGTATCGGGGATATAATTGATTGTTATCTGTTCCTTATCTAGGGCCACTGGGGTTACTATGGGAACAGTCGCTGTGTGAGTGGGTGCACCAATTCTTGCCATCTATGTATGAGGTGCCGACCTCCGCAGACAGGCAGGTGTTTCTAGGACCTAGTTCTTAGGATCAGACCACCTCCCTGATATTATCTCTGTTACTGTTTAGCACTTTTGCACTTTCTTCACTCTCGCGGGGTCGTTTTTTTTTTAGCATTTGTTCAATAAAAGTTCATTTTTATAAAGGTTATTTACAGTGAGCCCCCAAACACCCTTGTTCTATCTTTTTTAGTAGCCTAATTTGTAATCTCACCTGAAGAAGGAGCCTCTATACTCTGAAAGCTTAAAAACATATTTTTTGTGATAAAGGTATCACTCCTAGAATACTTTTGTGATTTTTGGGCATAAAAGTATTTACGTTGATTAAAAAATAATAGTAAGGACCAGGGAGTGTGACTGTGATAGTGGGTAGGAATGCGGTAAGCCACATGAGGACATGTGTTGTTTCATAGATGAATGAGAAAGAACAGATAACATTTAAATATATGAAGAGTTTATCAGCAACAATTATCAACAAATTTCCTCTCCAATGAGCTTTATTAATACTGATAAATTGATGAGTCACTGACCCTCCATGTGTTCCTTTTTGGCGCCTTTTATTTGAATGTACTTCCTATTTAAGTCTGGTACTGTGAAGCTATGTTCTTTGTATGTGGTTTTATCCCTATGAAGTCTTAAGACTTCAAAACGTATTGGTAATAATGTTGTATCAAGTCTACTGTGCAACCTGGATCATTCTTTTGGGTCTCCATTAGTTCAGCAGATGACCTACTTATTATTTTGTGAGATATCACTTACTGCATGTGTTGGGGGACATTCGCTTAGCAACGGGACTCAGTCACACAGGGACAATTTTCCTCTTAAACAGTCTATGCGGTTAATTATGCAATCATAAACCGGGTTATACACAGTTCAGTATAAACTTCATAGAACACAATTGGCACCAACAGGTGACATTAAGTTGCAGCTTTAACTTAGATACTTCTTGTACGGCTTTAACTCACAGTTCAGACACTACACTCACCAGCCCTCCTTGACTAGTTCCTGGGGGTGTCCGTACACCGTATCAATGTCGCTAGTCATATAGCACAAACGACATTGATTTGCAGTCTCTAAACATGCTGGACCTCACTTCGTCCAGTTACCGTGGGAGACCACACAGTTCATTACTGACCCTCATCAGTGCACACAGTTCCCCATTCTCGATGTTACCTTCCAGGAGCTCCTGCTCCACATGCTGACTTCTGTCAGTCCTCTCTCCTCAGGGAAGCTGCTGACCTGGGATCATCATCCCGGACAATGCCTTGCTCACTAGGCCATCTGACAGTCCAGATTCTCAGGACTGTAGCTCCCCCAGTGCAGTGCCGTTGCAGACTCTGCATCTACTCCTTCCCATGTGCTCTTCAGGAAGTTCAGGTTATGCTATTCAGAAAGTCCTACTCCCAGGACTTCCATCACAGGCCACTCAGTGCGCTATTCAGGACGTCCGTCCCCACCTGGAACCGTCCAACACACAAGTCTCTAAATGCGATTTTCAGGGATCAGATCCTACTCCTAGGATCTCCCAACACACCAGTCTTCAGATCCATGGCCTCACAGTGTGCTATTCAGGGATCCAGTCCACACACAGGACCTCCCAACACACAAGACATCCAGGATCTCACACTCTCCATTACAGAGAACATTCAGGTCCATACACAGGAACCATATGACCACACCATGGTCACATTATGTAGTTGTAACCACTCCCATAGATGGGAGGTGTGTGCGGCTAGTTCTACCCACCCAGCTCTCATAACTAGCCCTGTAAGCCTCCCTTCACAATTATACAAACACTTGTGGGACTACAGGTCCCATAACAACAACATTACTTCAGGCTTACAGCGCAGACTCCCTCTGCGACACATATCGGCCATTTACAATTCTGCCAGTCACTGTTCCACCATCATTATAACCACAGATACGCCTCCATGCATATCCCGAGGAGCATACACAGAGCCCCCTTGCTGTAACAGGGGTCACTGCATCACAATTTCTATCCTCCCTTTTTCTGGAGTATTGATTCTGCATCTTTGTGCCATAGTCCACTTCATAGTTTACCAGAATGTGGCAACTAGCAGTCCAGAATGGATGCATTCAGCTCCAGTCACATTTCCAAATCTACAGATCTCATAGCTGTAACAGCTCATCTATCTGCCAGTCAGCGCGCCTCCAACTAAAATAATGAGGCATGGACTGCGCCTCTTATATGGTCTGTCCCAAGTTCACGCCAGAGATTCAACGCTAAAAAGGTCCTCAAAACCAGAAGCGTTTATTGTTAAAAAATAAATCTATAACTCTAAATTAGTTTATTGTAACAGAGTGAAATATACCTGCGAGGTTTTTGTGCATAACTCCGTTGCGATATCAACTCCAGTGTTACCCATTCCAATTATTAAAACTTGTTTCCCTTCAAACTCATTAGGCCTCTTGTATTCTCGACAATGCAGTACTTGACCTCTAAACTTTTCAATACCTTAAAAAAACGCAAAATACGTAGGTAAACTGAAAATAGTATTTATAGCATACATAATATTCTTAACATACCGTACATACTGTATAGACATACTGTACATACAATGACAATATCAGTCAGCATTACCCACAGCAAACAAGGCGAATTCACAGATATACTGTAGTGATGGGCCTTAGAAAATATTTTCCATCAAAACATTATTTCAAATTGTTTAATGGTAATCTGTCACCAGGTTTATGCTTCTCAATCCCAGAGCAGGGTCCCTGTTTCCATTGGTATGTTCTTTACTCATCTCACTGCTGTAGGTCTGATAATATCAATGATTTATCTACTAAATGTTTCAATAAGGAGAACTGTCCAAAACTGGCAACACTGGGACTGCCAATCTATGATAGGGGGCTAGGTGTTGTGAATTCTGCTTTTGGGCTCCCTCCGGTGGCTGTAGGTGGTAATGCAGTTGTCCCTGAGTTGCAGTCCTGGTCAGGTGATTCTGCTAATTGCAGTTCTGACTGGGGTATTTAGGCTTGCAGGATTAATTGGTCCTTGCCAGTTGTCCATTGTTTTTGGAGGTTTTGTCCTTGCCTGGTTCCCTCCTGCCTTGCTGCCAAATCTGCAAAGATAAGTGCCTGTTTTTTTGTGAGACACTTGCTGTGTGCTTAACACTTTAGTGCTATTCAGTGTTTTTTTGTCCAGCTTAGATTGTATCAGTATTTTCTTAGGGTACCGTCTCACAGTGGCACTTTGGTCGCTACGACGGCACGATCCATGACGCTCCAGCGTCGCTCCATTATCGCTCAAGCGTCGTAGACTGCGATCACACTTCGCAATGCACAGCGCTGGAGCGATAATTTCATGACGTATTTGCGATGTAGAAGCCGTTGATTACTGTGCGCACATCATATATAATATTGTGCACACCTTTGTTACACGATGCGATCATGCCGCCACAGCGGGACACTTGACGACGAAAGAAAGTTTCAAACGATCTGCTACGACGTACGATTCTCAGCGGGGTCCCTGATCGCAGTAGCGTGTCAGACACAGCGAGATCCTAAGTATATCGCTGTAACGTCACGGATCGTGCCGTCGTAGCGACCAAAGTGCCACTGTGAGACGGTACCCTTAGTCTTGCTGGATTCTCAGGAGTTGCAGATATACATTCCATATCTTTAGTTAGATTGTGGAATCTTTTTGTATTTTCTGCTGTGGATATTTTTTGAGTTTTATTACTGACCGCTTAGTATTCTGTCCTATCTTTCCCTGTTTAGTTAGAGTGGCCTCTTTTGCTGAAATCTGTTTTCTGCCTGTGTGTGTCGTTCCTCTCCTATTCACAGTCAATACTTGTGGGGGGCTGCCTATTCTTTGGGGTTCTGCTCTGAGGCAAGATAGTGTTCCTATTTCTACCTATAGGGGTATTTAGTCCTCTGGCTGTGTCGAGGTGTCTAGGGTTTGTTAGGCACACCCCACGGCTACTTCTAGTTGCGGTGTTAGTTCAGGGTCTGCGGTCAGTATAGATTCCACTTCTCCTGAGAAAGTCTCATGCGGCTCCAAAGCCACTGGTTCATAACAGCTAGGATCAACAAAGGTCAAGAATATTGAGGACCAATGTTATGCCCCTGTCTGAAGTTCTGGGCTGAGCTCCACTCTCGTCCTGTTTGGACACGGCCTATTGTTGTGCTCTACATCAGGCATGCCTCAATGATTTCTTATACCCAGTTTACAAGATATTTTTAATTTGCATACTGGTCAATAATATTTGCATGCTAGCTCTTTTGTTATAAAATGTTTCAACTGCTCAACCACATAACTTCAAATGTATAAGAAATCTATGGCACTGAGGTACATGTGTGTACTGTGCCTCTGTGTCCCTCAAATATTATATGGGATAAAAATTGTGGCATGGTCCCTCGCGGTGAGGTCAGTGGTTCTATGGGTGTAGAGTAAATTAGGGAAGCATCGCATGGTGGCAAGCAGAGGGCGTATGGACCACTATACACAGGTCCCACTTTACTGGTGTTGAAATCAGTTGCTGCACAGTGCCATCATCTTACATTTTGCAGAGCCCGTATCATGCTAAAAAAATATATACATAATGCAATATGAAGGCTTGTTGTTTTACTATGTTAAGATCTATGCAATGCTACAAAATGTTTTACTAGCACATGATTAAGCTTGGCTGACATCATTATTTAAATGAATCATGTCACTTTTGATGGTGGTTCTAAGCAAAGCGTTTATTTAGTTATGTTAAGTCATGTGTAAGGACTTATCTGTCTGAGATACCAGATCTGAATTTTTAACCCCTTTACCCCCCTCCCCCCAGTATGTTTTCAACTTCATGACTGTGCCAAATTTTACAATTCTGACCAGTGGCCCTGTATGTGGTAATAACTCTGGAACGCTTCAACGGATCCCACTGATTCGTAGATTGTTGTTTTCAAGACATATTGTACTTGATGAAAGTGGTAAAATTTATTTGTTATGACTGGCATTTATTTGTGGAATAAAAGAAACTTTGGCAAAAATGTGGAATATTTTGCAATTTTCCATTTTTTCCCCCCCCTTAAACCAGAAAGTTATGTCACATAACATAGTTTTAGGGACTGCATCACATTTGAAGTGACTTTAAAGGGCCTATATGGCATAAAATTGACAAAGTGATATCATTCTAAAACTGCACCCCTCAAGTTGCTCAAAACCACGTTCAAGAAGTTTAATAACTCTTCAGGTGCTTCCCAGGAATTACTGGAATGTGGAAGGAAAAAAATTAACATTTAACATTTTTTCACAAAAATTTTACTTTAGACCTAATTTTTTTCCACTTTCCCAAGGGTAACAAGAAAACATAGACTCAAAATTTTGTTATGGAATTTCTTCTGAGCACACCTATACTACTACATATGTGGGGGATAAATACTTTTTGGATGCACAACAGCGCTCAGAAGAGAAAAAGCACCGTTTGAACTTTCAAAAGCAAAATTGGATGGAATTGAGGGCAGATGCCATGTTGCATTTGCAGAGCTCCTGATGTGCCTAAACAGTGAAAGCTCCCCACAAGTAACCTTATTTTGGAAACTAGACCCCTCAAGAAACCTATATAGTTGTATGGTGAGCACCTTGCACCCCCAGGTGCTTCATAGAAATGTATAATGTTGAGCCATAAAATAAAAAAAATCACATTTTTTTCCACAAAAATGTTTTTTTAGCCCCGATTTTTTTCACAAGGTTAACAGGAGAAAATTGACCCAGACATTTATTGTCCAATGTCTCCTGAGCACGCTGAGACCCAATATGTGGGAGAAAACTACTGTCTGGGTTCACGGCAGGGCTCAGAGGGAAAGTTGCACCGTTTGACTTTTTGAACACAAAAATGGCTGGAATTATTTGCGGACACCATGTTGTGTCTGGCGAGCCTTAATGTGTATAAACAGTTGCAGCTCCCCACAGATGATGCCATTTTCAAAACTAGACCCCTTCAGAAATGTATCTGGATGTGTGATGAGAACCTTGAACTCCCAGGTGCCTCACAGACGTTTATAATGTAGAGCCGTAAAAATAAAAAAAAAATACATTTTTCTCACAGAAATGTTGTTTTAGCCCCAATTTTTTAATTTTCACAAGGGTAATAGGAAAAATTGCACATACAATTTATTGTGCAATTTCTTCTGAGTACGCTCTGGTTCCCCGTATGTGGGGGAAACTACTGTTTGGGCTCACCGGAGGGCTCGGAAAGGGAATGAGTGCCATTTGACTCATTGACTGGAATCATTAGTGAATGCCCTGCTACATTTGAAGAGCCACTGATGCGTCTAGACAGCACTGATGCGTCTAGACAGTAGAAACTTCCCACAAGTGACCACCATTTTGATAAGTAGACCCCTCAAGGAATGTAGCTATATGTGTGGGGAGCAACTTGAACCCCCAGGTTTCAGAGAAATTTATAATGTAGAGCCGTGAAAATACAAAAATTTACATTTTTTCTCACAAAAATGTTCTTTTAGTCTCAATTTTTTATTTTCACAAGAGTAACAGGAGAAAATAGAACCCAAAATATTTGTGCAATTTCTCGTGAGTACACAGATGCCCCATATGTGGGAGAAATCTACAGCTCATAAGAGAAGGAGCACCTTATTATAGTGCAGATTTTATTGTTATGGTTTGCAGGTGTCATAACCCACTGGAATAGCCCCTGAGGTGCCTAACAGCAGAACTTTCCATAAGTGGCTCTATTTTACAAACTAAACCTCTCAATGAATTCATCTAGGGGTGCAGTGATCATATTGATGTGGAGCTTATTGCTCTAATGAAGTCCTCACTGTTATTACTCTTCTCTCTGTTCCCCATGGTCGGATAGAACAAAACCCGTATGACTGATGGCCTGAGGCTTGTTTATAGGGACCCTAGAGATGCCCCGACCCCCACAAGTTGCCACCGTGTCTTCTTAGGTATTTTAGGTCGGGCAGCCAACTTGAAATTGACTGTCCTGCCAGTCTCTGAAGCAATGGCGTAGAGCACTTTACTCCCTCGGTATTCTGGCTACCGGAACGTGCACCAGAAGGATGCAGCTCCTCTCGTCTACTATCCTCTCTGGTATCCACTTGTTGCTATGCCTTCTTTTCTCACTCACTACAACATGCTTCCTTTCAATGTCTCTTTCTTTGGATGCTGCCGCACGTGGGGCAGGCGCAGCTCCGTGGACCCTCGTCTTCCACAGACCGCAGTCTGGATCTGGCTGGAACCCACTCCAGCCAGCTTCTGCCAAACTCCATCTGGATCCGACTGTCTGTATGAAGCCCAGTCAGCTTCTGTCTGATGCTCACTGGATGGAATCCAGCTAGCTTCTCCCTACTTTCTAACCAACCCACCAGTTTTACCCAACTGAGAGGAGTGGCCTAATAGATAGAACCTTTGCTCCCCCTGGTGGACTGGAGTGTGAAGTGTGTGGTGTGTTTGTGATACCTGGACAGGAGATCTCCTTTATTGCCTCCAGACGTAATATCACTCCCCCTGGTGGAGGAATAATTGTCACGCCCTACAAATGGGTCTATCGGGTGGACCCTCTGGACCGCAAATACAGCGGTTGCTGATACCAGGAAGGGAGAGCCAGACCAAGAAAGCAGGTTCAAACGCTTTATTGTAAAGTAATACAAATACTAGGGGAGACACCCCAAAGGAGGGCCACAGACCACAACACCAGGGTGCCTCTAAGGAGTCCAAGGCTTGGAGTGACCCCTATACAGGGATTTCCCCTTGACCACCAATAGAGGGTCCGATGAAGCAGACACCTGTGTTAAACCGACCTAGGAGGCTGGGAAGAAATGAACTGAAAACACAGGGCAGAACGTGGAACTAGGAAGCAGGCTGAAGACTGCAGGGAACCGTACAGGATCCAGGACTCAGGATGCCGAGAAGGCCAGACACGATCCTAGGGAAAAAGGAACACAGAGTAAGGCAGGCAAACTGGATTGGTAAGCATAGCAGGACCAGACCTGGAGCAGCAACTTCAGGATAATAGAAGTTGCCCAGGCGGAGTCCAGGAGTGACTGAGATCCTTTTATCCCTCCAGCCTGCAGGTGATAGGCCGGGAGGAGGGGCAGTGAGTAGGAACGGGCTGGCCCTTTAAGAAGCCAGAGAGCTGGCCTGCCCACCCCCTATGCACTCCCTAGGAGAGGGAGAGGAACGAGGAAGTGCAGCAGACATGGGAGCAAGGACCCGGGCAGCATGTCTGCAGGGATGGACCCCGGAGTGCCGGCGGACGACCGGAGCGTGACCCTGCTGGCTCAGGACAGGGCCGGAGGAGGTAAGAACAGGCGGAGAAGAGATAGTAGGTGCCCCGGGCCGCGAGGTGGTGACAGTACCCCCCCCTCCAGGCCCCCCCCGGGCGGCGACTGGCAAGGAACCGACGTAGGAGACGAGGAGCATGGATGTTGCCCTCCGGTTCCCAGGACCTCTCTTCAGGACCAAACCCCTTCCAGTCGACCAGGTACCATGTGGCACGCCCTCTCTTCTTCACGTCCAGAATGGCACTGACCTCATACTCGTCATTGGCCGAGATAGGAGGAGGTCGCTCTCCCGGATCCTGGGAGAAGCGGTTGAGGATCACAGGCTTGAGGAGGGAACGGTGGAAAGAATTATGTATTCGCAGAGAAGGAGGCAGTCGTAGCCGATAGCACACATCGTTGAGTCTCCGGGACACCTCGAACGGTCCGATGTACCGAGGTCCGAGCTTGAAAGAGGGCACCTTAAGGCGGACGTACTTGGCTTATAACCATACCTTGTCACCCGGTTGAAACATCTGGGCATCAAGTCTTCTTTTGTCGGCATGGTCCTTCATACGCTGGGATGCTTTCTCAAGAGCTACACGAGTCTTGTTCCAGATGTCGGGGAAGTCGCGAGCCACGGCCTCTGCTGCAGGATTGGTAGTTGCGATGTCCAAGGGGGTCGGGATCCTCGGGTGCTGCCCATATACAATAAAAAATGGAGTGTTACGTGAAGACTCACCAACATGATTATTGTACGAGAACTCCGCCCAAGGCAGTAGGGACGTCCAGTTGTCGTGGTGTGCGTTGACAAAGTGCCGTAGATAACCTGCCAACACCTGGTTTACCCGTTCCACCTGTCCGTTAGTCTGTGGATGATAAGCCGAAGAGAAGTCCAAGGTAATATCGAGTTTCCTGCAGAGAGACCACCAGAATCGGGACACGAATTGAACTCCCCTATCGGAAACAATGTTGGAGGGTAACCCATGCAACCGGAGGATATGTAGAACAAACAACTCGGCCAGCTTGGGTGCCGAAGGAAGACCAGGCAGAGAAACGAAGTGACCCATCTTGGAAAATCTGTCCACCACGACCCAGATGACAGTATTCCCGGAGGATGCAGGAAGATCCGTGATGAAGTCCATCGCAATGTGTTGCCATGGTTTTGATGGTATAGGCAAGGGCAAGAGTTGACCGGCGGGAAGCCGTTTGGGGGTCTTGTTGCGGGCACAGGAAGAACAGGCAGAGACGTAATCTGTCACCTCTTGACGCATCCCAGGCCACCAGTAGTACCGGCCGATCAACTGTAGGGTCCTAGTCAGACCCGCGTGCCCGGCTAGTAAGGAGGAATGTCCCCAGCGAAGGATGCGTTCTCGATTAGGTTCAGGCACCAGCGTCTTCCCTGGGGGTACCTGCGACAGTCGGAGCGGTGCAACCATGATCACCTTGGATGGATCGATGATGGGACGAGGTTCCTCCTCATGATCGTCGGTAAGAAAAGACCAGGAGAGGGCGTCAGCCTTGACATTCTTATCTGCGGGACGAAAATGAAGACGGTAGTCAAACCGAGCAAAGAATAAAGACCAACGGGCCTGGCGAGGATTGAGCCTCTGGGCAGAGTGGAGATAGGCCAAGTTCTTGTGGTCGGTGTAGATCACCACCGGGTGCACCGCTCCCTCTAGGAGGTAACGCCACTCCTCCAAGGCCATTTTGATGGCAAGCAACTCACGGTCAGCAATGGAGTAATTCCGCTCACAGGGGGAAAAGGCCTTCGAAAAGAAGCCGCAAGAGACCTTACGTCCAGAGGCGGCTCTCTGCGTGAGGACGGCCCCGGCACCTGTGGAGGATGCGTCCACCTCCAGAAAGAACTGCTTCTCAGCGACGGGCCTGTGCAGGGCTGGTGCGGAGGAGAAGGCCCGTTTGAGAGCCTGGAAGGAGCACTCGGCCTCTGGGGCCCATCCATTAGCAGGTGTTCCCTTGCGTGTGAGTGCAGTGAGGGGCTTGACCAGATCCGAGAAGTGCGGGATAAACTGCCGGTAGTAGTTGGCGAATCCCAAGAAGCGCTGGATGGCTTTGATCCCGACCGGCCGAGGCCAGTTCATGATGGCCGACACTTTATCAGGATCCATCTCCAGCCCAGAGTCAGAGAGGATGTATCCAAGGAACGGCAGAGAAGACCGCTCGAAGAGGCATTTCTCATACTTGGCGTACAAGCGGTTCTCCCGTAATCGAAGGAGAACTCATCGGACGTCTCTTCTGTGTGTGGGTAGGTCTGGGGAGAAAACCAAGATGTCATCTAGGTATACCACAACACATACGTACAGCAAGTCACGGAAGACGTCGTTCACGAACTCCTGGAAAACGGCTGGTGCATTGCACAGTCCGAAGGGCATCACCCGGTATTCGAAGTGACCATCACGGGTGTTGAAGGCGGTTTTCCACTCGTCACCGGCCCGGATGCGGACAAGGTTGTAAGCCCCTCGCAGGTCCAGCTTGGTGAACATCCGGGCTCCCCGGAGCCGATCGAAGAGTTCTGGAATAAGAGGCAGAGGGTACTTATTCTTTACTGTGATGGCGTTTAATCCACGGTAGTCAATGCAAGGACGCAAAGACCCGTCCTTCTTTTTCACGTAGAAGAACCCGGCTCCAACAGGGGATGTGGACCTCTGGATGAATCCCCGGGCCAAGCTGTCTGTGACGTATTCTGACATCGCCTGAGTCTCAGCAGGGGACAGTGGGTAGATTCGTCCTGTAGGAAAAGAAGCACCTAGAACCAAATCGATGGGACAATCATAAGGCCTGTGCGGGGGCAAGACCTCGGCTTCTCGTTTATCGAAGACGTCCGCATATGCCCAGTAGGCCTCCGGAAGTCCAGGCAAGGACGTAGGTGAGGGAGGCAAACGGATAGGCCGGACGGACAGCAGGCAATGGCTATGGCAGGCCGAACCCCAACGCTGTATCTCCCCACTTCGCCAGTCTATGACTGGCTCATGCATACGCAGCCATGGCAGACCGAGCAAGAAAGGTGGGGAGAGAGTGGGTAGCACGTAAAAGGCAATCCTCTCAGTATGGAGAGCTCCGATCTGAATCTCCACCTCACTGGTAATGCCCTCAACGGAGTCTTGTAGGGGTCTCCCGTCAATGGAGGTGATGGTGCGGGGATGCTGCAGGGGGTGTATAGGGATGCCGAGGCGGAGAGCCCTGTCTCACTGAATAAAGTTACCTGCAGATCCCGAGTCCAAATACGCCAACTCTGAGAACCGCCTGTCACCGATTTTCACCTGTATGGAAACAGTTAACGGTAGAGAGGTATCACTCTCACCTAGGATGGCCTCTCTTACCTGTCCTAGGTGGAGGAGTTTTCCGGTCTTCTGGGACATTGCCGGCGGAAGTGGTTGGAGCCACCACAATAGAGACACAACCTCCGGGCGACTCTCTCCTCACGCTCCCGGGGACTCAGCCGGAGACGATCCACCTCCATGGGTTCGGGTGCTTCGGCAGACGAGGCGTTACCTGGTAACAGGGGCCTCTGAAAAGAGGGCGCCAATCGAGGTGGTCTTCTCTCCTGGGTTCTCTCCTTGGTGCGTTCTTGTAGGCGGCGGTCCATCCGGACGGCAAGGGAGATGTATTCGTCCAGGGTACCGGGAAGGTCTCGTATGGCAAGCTCGTCCTTCAGGCGACTGGATAACCCTCTCCGGAAGACACCGATCAGGGGCTCGTCAGACCAGCGAAGCTCCGAAGCCAAAGTGCGAAACTGTATGGCGTATTGGCCAACCGACAGAGTACCTTGCTGTAAGCTGAACAACTCCTCCGTGGCCGAAGCCACTCGACCTGGCTCATCAAAGATCTTCCGGAAGGTGTCCAAGAAGGACCGCAGATCGGATACAATGGGGTCCTCTCTCTCCAGTAGTGGGTTGAACCAGGCCAAGGCCTCACCCTCCAGGTGTGATGCCAGAAAGGCCACTTTCGCCACATCCGTAGGGTATTGATGAGGGAGAAGCCTGAAATGCAGCTGGCATTGGTTGATGACACCCCTGCACATTTTTGGATCCCCAGAGTACCTGGTGGGTTTGCAGAGACGAGGGGAAGAGAAGACGCCTCCTACGGCACCGGGATCCAACACGGGTGCAGCAACCGGGGCAGGAGACCGCTGCAGATTCGAGAGCCGCTCGTCCACAGATGTCATGTACTCCAGCATCTGGGTCTGTATCCGTCCTTGTTGATCCAGCTCTTGATGTAGATCTGCAAGATGAGAGGAGTAAGATGCATCCACCCCCTGAGGGGAACCTAGAAGGGCCTCAAGGGTCCGCATGAACGCAACAACCTGTTCCTGGCTCTGGCGGAGACTAGCAAGCTCCCTCTGAGCATCGAACCTGGCATCAGCGGGGTCCATGTCCTGGGCAAAATCTGTCACGCCCTACAAATGGGTCTATCGGGTGGACCCTCTGGACCGCAAATACAGCGGTTGCTGATACCAGGAAGGGAGAGCCAGACCAAGAAAGCAGGTTCAAACGCTTTATTGTAAAGTAATACAAATACTAGGGGAGACACCCCAAAGGAGGGCCACAGACCACAACACCAGGGTGCCTCTAAGGAGTCCAAGGCTTGGAGTGACCCCTATACAGGGATTTCCCCTTGACCACCAATAGAGGGTCCGATGAAGCAGACACCTGTGTTAAACCGACCTAGGAGGCTGGGAAGAAATGAACTGAAAAAACAGGGCAGAACGTGGAACTAGGAAGCAGGCTGAAGACTGCAGGGAACCGTACAGGATCCAGGACTCAGGATGCCGAGAAGGCCAGACACGATCCTAGGGAAAAAGGAACACAGAGTAAGGCAGGCAAACTGGATTGGTAAGCATAGCAGGACCAGACCTGGAGCAGCAACTTCAGGATAATAGAAGTTGCCCAGGCGGAGTCCAGGAGTGACTGAGATCCTTTTATCCCTCCAGCCTGCAGGTGATAGGCCGGGAGGAGGGGCAGTGAGTAGGAACGGGCTGGCCCTTTAAGAAGCCAGAGAGCTGGCCTGCCCGCCCCCTATGCACTCCCTAGGAGAGGGAGAGGAACGAGGAAGTGCAGCAGACATGGGAGCAAGGACCCGGGCAGCATGTCTGCAGGGATGGACCCCGGAGCGCCGGCGGATGACCGGAGCGTGACCCTGCTGGCTCAGGACAGGGCCGGAGGAGGTAAGAACAGGCGGGGAAGAGATAGTAGGTGCCCCGGGCCGCGAGGTGGTGACAATAATATTACTGCAGCAACCAGGACTCTGGGGCGCTGCATTGACACCACAGCTGTGTCACAGAATGTTATACCATTGACAAGAAATTATAAGAAACAGTGGATGTTGAGTGTAAATTGCAAACTGCCATTCTAATGGCCAGTATGTTGTCGTTACCAGTAAGTTGTAATGCACAATATGTTGTCCCAAGTACATTGTGTACAGTTAGGGTTTCTGGAGACACGCACCCATAAATTAGGCAGACTCTCATCTCTTCAAACATCTGCCAAACATGTGTGCGCTAAATGTAGTTTAGGCACACTGGGGCTCAGAAGGAAGGGTAGCATTTGGATTTGGGGGCGCAGAATTTTCTGAACTTCTTTTGGGGTGCGAAGAGACATTTTTCTTTTTAGAGCCTCAGTAATGTGGAAACTCCCTATATTTCCAATAGCAGATGATGGACCAGAATAGGGACTTGATTTTTTGTGGATTGATTTAAAGCTTTTGAGGGGAACATTTTACATGACCTTTGGGATGACATTTATCCAGTACTCTACGCTGAGCACTAACCTTGGGGTTTCCATCTAAATCTCCGAGTGACAAGATTCAAATGAAACACCTGAGGGATTCATTCACTATAGTGAGGCAGCAAAGCTACTCTGTACTCAATTTGGCCTCTGTTCAGCAGTGTCCTTTTCAGCAATGCACAAAACTGTAGCCAACTATGCTTTTATGCATGCCTAAAAAGATAAACGCTGCTGGATCACAGGCCAGACAGCATCCACAGCGACTCCTTCTACCCCATTAGAGGGTTATCTTGAGCTAGTGTTTTCATCTGAATCACATATTAGAGTATTACCTGGAAATCTCGGTGTAAGAACTCAGTGTAGAGCGCAGAATAAATGTGAGCCAAGCCTTACTGCGATCTTTGAGTGGCAGAATGAACAATTCAATAGTAGGTGAAAAATTGGTTCTATTTATTTTTTTACGGTATGCAGTATAAGTGATTACCCGTAACGTGTGTTACGAGCTTGCGTATTTTGGCCAAAATATAGACTAATGCTTCACATATATATATATATTTTTTTTTTATATGTGTTTTTTGCACTTTTTTTCGGGGTGCAGTTGGGCCCATTTTGTCTTGTAAACTGTGGTGTCCGTTCACATGGGGTGCATTTGCATAGCGCTTGGCAACCTGCCTGATCTAATAGAAGGGTGTCACTACTAGGCTGTTAACCTGGATGCTGTGCATTTCCATTATGTGAACAGCGCCACATACAAGTCTTTTATGTACAGTAATATGCCAAGCAGCCACCCCCTCCATTAGTTTGGTGGTAGGTTGTGAGTGGTTGCCTCATCGGTAATTCTGCACCTGTGTTGCCGCCATCTTAACCACATGGGTCCACTGCATCCTGATAGTGCATTTGTTTGGAGGCCTAGGCAGGTAAGCATCTCTGCCTTTTTGCTGTTTTTTTCTGATTTTTTGGAGGATCTCTGAATCCTCTTTTTGTGCTATTGCTGTTTAGAATTAGGACTCGTAAGCGTGGGGACCCGTGACGTGGGTTACAAGCTTGCGCATTTTGGCCAAAATATAAACTAACACCTTACATATATATATATTTTTTTATACGTGTTTTTTGCACTTTTTTTCGGGGTGCAGTTGGGTCCATTTTGTCTTGTAAACTGTGGTGTCTGTTCACATGGGGCGCATTTGGATAGCGCTGGCCAGCCTGCCTGATCTAATAGAAGGGTGTCACTACTAGGCCTGCCTGGATGCTGTGCATCTCCATTTATGTGCAGTAATATGCCAAGCAGCCACCCCCTCCATTAGTTTGGTGGTAGGTTGTGAGTGGTTGCCTCATCGGTAATTCTGCACCTGTGTTGCCGCCATCTTAACCACAGGGGTCCACTGCATCCTGATAGTGCAATTGTTTGGAGGCCTAGGCAGGTAAGCATCTCTGCCTTTTTGCTGTTTTTTCAGTATAGGTGATTAGACAACTTTATTCTTTGGGTGGGTGCGATAACAGTGATGCCAGATTTATATCAGGTTTTTATGTTTGGCTGCTGTAGAACTAAAAAATGCTTTTAATTCCAAAAACAAGTTTTTGCGTTGCCATATTTTGATAGCTATATATTTTCCATATTTCGGTAAGCAGGGTTTGGTTTTTGCAGGACGAGTTGTTGTTTTTATTGGTACCATTTTTGGGGACATTTAATTTTTTTTTCTTGCTTTCTACTCTAATTTTTGGGAAGCAGAACGAACAATAACCAGCAATTCAGGATTTGTTTTTTGTTTTTTTTTCTTATACCGTTCCACAAGTGGGAAAATTGGTATGGAAGCTATATTTATACAATTTTTATGTTTTGGCGCTTTAACACAATTAAAAACTATTTTATAGGAAAAATAATTATTTTTACATCGCTTCATTCTGAGAGCTATACGTTTTTTACTTTTCCTCTCATTTTTATTTACATTCGTCTATTTGATCGAGTTTTGTTTAACTTTTTGGGCTCATTTTTTTATTTATTTTTTATGGTGTTCACTGAAGGGATTAACTAGTGGGACAGTTTTATAGCTCGGACGATACCAAACATTTGTACTTTTTCTTTACTAAAATATTCATTTTTAGGTACAATATATTTTTATTATTTTGTGATTTTTTTTTTTTTTTTACATACAGTACAGACCAAAAGTTTGGACACACCTCAATTAAAGATTTTTCTGTATTTCATGACTATGAAAATTGTACATTCACACTGAAGGCATCAAAACTATGAATTAACACATGTGGAATTATATACTTAACAAAAAAGTGTGAAACAACTGAAATTATGTCTTATATTCTAGGTTCTTCAAAGGAGCCACCTTTTGCTTTGATGACTGCTTTGCACACTTATGGCATTCTCTTGATGAGCTTCAAGAGGTAGTCACCAAGAATGGTTTTCACTTCACAGGTGTGCCTTGTCAGGTTTAACCCCTTCATGACCCAGCCTATTTTGGCCTTAATGATCGGCCGTTTTTTGCAATTCTGACCAGTGTCCCTTTATGAGGTAATAACTCAGGAACGCTTCAACGGATCCTAGCGATTCTGAGATTGTTTTTTCGTGACATATTGGGCTTCATGATAGTGGTAAATATAGGTCGATAATTTCTGAGTTTATTTGTGAAAAAAACGGAAATTTGGCGAAAATTTTGAAAATTTCGCAATTTTCACATTTTTAATTTTTATTCTGTTAAACCAGAGAGTTATGTGACACAAAATAGTTAATAAATAACATTTCCCACATGTCTACTTTACATCAGCACAATTTTGGAAACAAATTTTTTTTTTTGCTAGGAAGTTATAAGTGTTGAAATTTGACTAGTGATTTCTCATTTTTACAACAAAATTTACAAAACCATTTTTTTTAGGGACCACCTCACATTTAAAGTCATTTTGAGGGTTCTATATGGCTGAAAATACCCAAAAGTGACACCATTCTAAAAACTGCACCCCTCAAGGTGCTCAAAACCACATTCAAGAAGTTAAAAAAAAGAGCATGAACCGCACATCCCAAAATCATACGTTGATCTAAAGCCGCTAGGCAAAAATTTAAATACTGAACATGAGGTTTTCAGTTTAACATTCTGATCAGACTGTATGAAGCCCACTGCCCCTTCACGGCAAACCTCGTAGTGGGTCCTAACGCCCTAACGGAGCGGAGCCGTGCGGCGACCACCGCCGCAGCGGCCATGCACCAGCAGGGCGGACGGCCTGTTGCCCCACAGCACCCATGCTGCGAGACTGAGCCCCCAAGACTCCAGACCGCGCCGCCCCACCAGCACAAAGCCACAGCAACAATGGCCGCCACACAGCACCAGCACCAAAATGAAAAGGAGTATTTAAACTCACCTTCCTCCAGCTCTTCAGTGAGAGCCAAAATGCATGGGTGCTGTGGGGCAACAGGCCGTCCGCCCTGCTGGTGCATGGCCGCTGCGGCAGTGGTTGCCGCACGGCTCCGCTCCGTTAGGGCGTTAGGACCCACTACGAGGTTTGCCGTGAAGGGGCAGTGGGCTTCATACAGTCTGATCAGAATGTTAAACTGAAAACCTCATGTTCAGTATTTAAATTTTTGCCTAGCGGCTTTAGATCAACGTATGATTTTGGGATGTGCGGTTCATGCTCTTTTTTTTCCTTTTGCACATAGCATGTACTTGTCTCTTTTTTTGGACCAGCACTCCTCCCATTTGGCTCAGGTGATTTTAATTAGCAGGAGACTGCAAAGTAAGGGGTCTAGCCCATTTTGGCTCTCACTGAAGAGCTGGAGGTAGGTGAGTTTAAATACTCCTTTTCATTTTGGTGCTGGTGCTGTGTGGCGGCCATTGTTGCTGTGGCTTTGTGCTGGTGGGGCGGCGCGGTCTGGAGTCTTGGGGGCTCAGTCTCGCAGCATGGGTGCTGTGGGGCAACAGGCCATCCGCCCTGCTGGTGCATGGCCGCTGCGGCGGTGGTTGCCGCACGGCTCCGCTCCGTTACGGCGTTAGGACCCACTACGAGGTTTGCCGTGAAGGGGCAGTGGGCTTCATACAGTCTGATCAGAATGTTAAACTGAAAACCTCATGTTCAGTATTTAAACTTTTGCCTAGCGGCTTTAGATCAACGTATGATTTTGGGATGTGCGGTTCATGCTCTTTTTTTTCCTTTTGCACATAGCATGTACTTGTCTCTTTTTTTGGACCAGCACTCCTCCCATTTGGATCAGGTGATTTTAATTAGCAGGAGACTGCAAAGTAAGGGGTCTAGCCCATTTTGGCTCTCACTGAAGAGCTGGAGGAAGGTGAGTTTAAATACTCCTTTTCATTTTGGTGCTGGTGCTGTGTGGCGGCCATTGTTGCTGTGGCTTTGTGCTGGTGGGGCGGCGCGGTCTGGAGTCTTGGGGGCTCAGTCTCGCAGCATGGGTGCTGTGGGGCAACAGGCCGTCCGCCCTGCTGGTGCATGGCCGCTGCGGCGGTGGTTGCCGCACGGCTCCGCTCCGTTAGGGCGTTAGGACCCACTACGAGGTTTGCCGTGAAGGGGCAGTGGGCTTCATACAGTCTGATCAGAATGTTAAACTGAAAACCTCATGTTCAGTATTTAAATTTTTGCCTAGCGGCTTTAGATCAACGTATGATTTTGGGATGTGCGGTTCATGCTCTTTTTTTTCCTTTTGCACATAGCATGTACTTGTCTCTTTTTTTGGACCAGCACTCCTCCCATTTGGCTCAGGTGATTTTAATTAGCAGGAGACTGCAAAGTAAGGGGTCTAGCCCATTTTGGCTCTCACTGAAGAGCTGGAGGAAGGTGAGTTTAAATACTCCTTTTCATTTTGGTGCTGGTGCTGTGTGGCGGCCATTGTTGCTGTGGCTTTGTGCTGGTGGGGCGGCGCGGTCTGGAGTCTTGGGGGCTCAGTCTCGCAGCATGGGTGCTGTGGGGCAACAGGCCGTCCGCCCTGCTGGTGCATGGCCGCTGCGGCGGTGGTTGCCGCACGGCTCCGCTCCGTTAGGGCGTTAGGACCCACTACGAGGTTTGCCGTGAAGGGGCAGTGGGCTTCATACAGTCTGATCAGAATGTTAAACTGAAAACCTCATGTTCAGTATTTAAATTTTTGCCTAGCGGCTTTAGATCAACGTATGATTTTGGGATGTGCGGTTCATGCTCTTTTTTTTCCTTTTGCACATAGCATGTACTTGTCTCTTTTTTTGGACCAGCACTCCTCCCATTTGGCTCAGGTGATTTTAATTAGCAGGAGACTGCAAAGTAAGGGGTCTAGCCCATTTTGGCTCTCACTGAAGAGCTGGAGGAAGGTGAGTTTAAATACTCCTTTTCATTTTGGTGCTGGTGCTGTGTGGCGGCCATTGTTGCTGTGGCTTTGTGCTGGTGGGGCGGCGCGGTCTGGAGTCTTGGGGGCTCAGTCTCGCAGCATGGGTGCTGTGGGGCAACAGGCCGTCCGCCCTGCTGGTGCATGGCCGCTGCGGCGGTGGTTGCCGCACGGCTCCGCTCCGTTAGGGCGTTAGGACCCACTACGAGGTTTGCCGTGAAGGGGCAGTGGGCTTCATACAGTCCGATCAGAATGTTAAACTGAAAACCTCATGTTCAGTATTTAAATTTTTGCCTAGCGGCTTTAGATCAACGTATGATTTTGGGATGTGCGGTTCATGCTCTTTTTTTTTCCTTTTGCACATAGCATGTAGTTGTCTCTTTTTTTGGACCAGCACTCCTCCCATTTGGCTCAGGTGATTTTAATTAGCAGGAGACTGCAAAGTAAGGGGTCTAGCCCATTTTGGCTCTCACTGAAGAGCTGGAGGAAGGTGAGTTTAAATACTCCTTTTCATTTTGGTGCTGGTGCTGTGTGGCGGCCATTGTTGCTGTGGCTTTGTGCTGGTGGGGCGGCGTGGTCTGGAGTCTTGGGGGCTCAGTCTCGCAGCATGGGTGCTGTGGGGCAACAGGCCATCCGCCCTGCTGGTGCATGGCCGCTGCGGTGGTGGTTGCCGCACGGCTCCGCTCCGTTAGGGCGTTAGGACCCACTACGAGGTTTGCCGTGAAGGGGCAGTGGGCTTCATACAGTCTGATCAGAATGTTAAACTGAAAACCTCATGTTCAGTATTTAAATTTTTGCCTAGCGGCTTTAGATCAACGTATGATTTTGGGATGTGCGGTTCATGCTCTTTTTTTTCCTTTTGCACATTCAAGAAGTTTATTAACCCTTCAGGTGTTTCACAGCAGCAGAAGCAACATGGAAGTAAAAAATTAACATTTAACTTTTTAGTCACAAAATGATCTTTTAGCAACAATTTTTTTATTTTCCCAAGGGTAAAAGGAGAAACTGGACCACGAACATTGTTGTCCAATTTGTCCTGAGTATGCTGATACCTCATATGTGGGGGTAAACTACTGTTTGGGCGCACGGAGGGGCTCGGAAGGGAAGGAGCGCCATTTGACTTTTTGAATGAAAAATTGGCTCCAATCTTTAGCGGACACCATGTCGCGTTTGGAGAGCCCCGTGTGCCTAACCATTGGAGCTCCCCCACAATTGACCCCATTTTGGAAACTAGACCCCCCAAGGAACTTATCTAGAAGCATAGTGAGCACTTTAAACCCTCAGGTGCTTCACAAATTGATCCGTAAAAATGAAAAAGTACTTTTTTTTCACACAAAATTTCTTTTAGCCTCAATTTTTTCATTTTCACATGGGCAACAGGATAAAATGGATCGTAAAATTTGTTGGGCAATTTCTCCTGAGTATGCCAATACCTCATATGTGGGGGTAAACCACTGTTTGGGTGCATGGCAAGGCTCGGAAGGGGAGGCGCGCCATTTGACTTTTTGAATGGAAAATTAGCTCCAATCGTTAGCGCACACCATGTCGCGTTTGGAGAGACCCTGTGTGCCTAAACATTGGTGCTCCCCTACAAGTGACCCCATTTTGGAAACTAGACTGTTGTGAACTCTGTTCTCGGGCTCCCTCTTGTGGTCACGAGTGGTACTGTGTGAGTTGTATCTTTGGGCTCCCTCTGGTGGCTCTTTTGTCATTCTGTGGGTCTGTGGCTGGATCAGCTGCCTCGTCACCTGCTAGTTAGGTTTCCTATTTAACTCACCTGGACTTTCAGTTGTTGCCTGCTGTCGATGTATTCAGTGCTATTCTGATCTCTCCTGACTTCATTCGTTACCAGTCTCTCCAAGAGAAGCTAAGTTTTTGTTTGTTTATTTTCCACTCATCAGTGTTCAATATGTTTCTGAGAATATGATGAGTTCTGTCCAGCTTGCTAATATGTGATTTCCTCGCTTGCTGGTAGCTCTGGGATGCAGAGTTTCTCCCCTCACATCGTTAGTTGGTGTGCGGGTTCTTGCATTCTCTGCGTGCATATTTTTGAATAGGGTTTTGTACTGACCGCACAGTTTCCTCGCTATCTTCTTCTATCTAGTGTTAGTGGGCCTCATTTTGCTAAACCTGTTTCATTTCTACGTTTGTGTTTTCCCCTTTCCTCACCGTTATTATTTGTTTGGGGCTTTCTATATCTTTGGGGTTATTTCTCTGAGGCAAGTGAGGTCTTTGCTTTCTCTCTAGGGGTAGCTAGTTTCTCAGGCTGTGTCGAGACGTCTAGGAATTCTAGGCACGTTCACCGGCTACCTTTAGTGTGTGCGGTTAGGATCAGGATTGCGGTCAGTCCAGTTACCACATTCCCAGAGCTCGTCCTATGTTCATTTACTTAGCTGGTCAGATTTGTGATCCTAAGCCACTAAGGATCATAACAGTACAGCAGGCCACAAAGTGTTAAATGCATCGCAGAAGCGGGATAAGAGAAGTCCTGAGTGCATTTTTTTTCTTTGCTGCAGTTTGTCTAGCTTCTCTCCTCCCCTTAATCTCAGGGTGGCTCTGAATTCAGTTGCAGACATGGATATTCAGAGTTTGACTTCTAATATGGATCGGCTTACTGCAAGGCTACAAAGCATTCAGGATTATGTTGTTTCCAGTCCTATGTCAGAGCCTAAAATACCTATTCCTGAGTTGTTTTCTGGAGCTAGATCTAGGTTTTTGAATTTTAAGAATTGCAAGTTATTCCTTTCTTTGAGACCTCATTCCTCTGGTAATCCTGCTCTGCAAGTTAAAATTATTATTTCCTTGTTACGTGGTGACCCTCAGGATTGGGCATTCTCCCTAGCGCCAGGAGACCCTGCATTGCTGAATGTGGATGCGTTTTTTCTGGCGCTTGGATTGCTTTATGAGGAACCTAATCTTGAGGACCAGACAGAAAAGGCTTTGCTGGCCCTCTCTCAGGGTCAGGATGAAGCAGAGGTTTATTGTCAGAAATTCAGGAAATGGTCAGTGCTTACTCAATGGAATGAGTGTGCTCTGGCAGCAATTTTCAGAAAGGGTCTTTCCGAAGCCCTTAAGAATGTTATGGTGGGGTTCCCCACTCCTGCGACTCTGAATGAGTCAATGGCTTTGGCCATTCAAATTGATCGGCGTTTGCGGGAGCGCAAACCTGTGCACCATCTGGCGGTGTTTTCTGAACAGAAACCTGAATCTATGCAATGTGACAGGATTCTGACCAGAATTGAACGGCAAAATCATAGACGTCAGATTGGGTTGTGCTTCTACTGTGGTGATTCTGATCATGTCATCTCAGTTTGTTCTAAACGCACAAAAAAGATCGCTAAATCTGTCACCATTGGTACCGTACAGCCTAAATTCATTTTGTCTGTTACTTTGATTTGCTCTCTGTCATCCTACTCTGTTATGGCTTTTGTAGATTCAGGTGCCGCCCTGAATCTGATGGATTTATCATTTGCCAGGCGCTGTGGTTTTGTCTTAGAGCCTTTGCAGTTTCCTATTCCACTGAAGGGAATTGATGCTACGCCATTGGCTAAGAATAAACCTCAATACTGGACTCAAGTGACCATGTGTATGACTCCTGCACATCAGGAGGTGATTCGTTTTCTTGTGCTGCATAATTTACATGATGTTGTCGTGTTGGGTCTGCCATGGCTGCAGGCTCATAATCCAGTCTTGGATTGGAAAGCAATGTCTGTGTTAAGCTGGGGTTGCTGGGGAATTCATGGCGATGCTCCTTTGGTGTCAATTGCTTCCTCTACTCCTTCTGAGGTCCCTGAGTTCTTGTCGGACTACCAGGATGTATTTGATGAGCCCAAATCCAGTGCCCTACCTCCTCATAGGGAATGTGATTGTGCTATAAATCTGATTCCTGGCAGTAAGTTCCCTAAGGGACGACTGTTTAATTTGTCGGTGCCAGAACATGCCGCTATGCGGAGTTATGTAAAGGAGTCTTTAGAGAGGGGACATATTCGCCCGTCCTCATCCCCTCTTGGTGCAGGATATTTTTTTGTGGCCAAGAAGGATGGTTCTTTGAGACCCTGTATAGATTATCGCCTTCTAAATAAAATCACGGTCAAATTTCAGTACCCTTTGCCATTGTTGTCTGATCTGTTTGCTCGGATTAGGGGGTCTAGTTGGTTCACCAAGATAGATCTTCGTGGTGTGTATAATCTTGTGCGTATAAAGCAGGGCGATGAATGGAAAACAGCATTTAATACGCCCGAAGGCCATTTTGAGTACTTGGTGATGCCTTTTGGACTTTCTAATGCCCCTTCTGTGTTTCAGTCCTTTATGCACGACATCTTCCGAGAATATCTGGATAAATTTATGATTGTGTATCTGGATGATATTTTGGTCTTTTCTGATGATTGGGAGTCCCATGTGAAACAGGTCAGGATGGTATTTCAGGTACTGCGTGCCAATGCCTTATTTGTGAAGGGCTCTAAATGTCTCTTTGGAGTCCAGAAGTGTTGTGAATTTGGTTTCTGGGCTCCCCCGGTGGTCACTGGTGGTACTGAACTTGTGTGCTTCATCGCCTCTGTTCACCTGTTTCCATCAGGATGTGGGAGTTGTCTATTTAGCCTTGCTCCTCAGTCATTTCTATGCCGGCCAACAATGTTACCAGAAGCCTTTCTGTTGCATGTTCCTGCTCCTAGACTACTATCAGCTAAGTTGGACTTGTAGTCCTAAGTTTGTTTTGCATTTTTGTTCCAGTTCTCTGTGATTGTTTATTTCTGAGGCTGGAAGCTCTTGTGAGCTGGAATTGCCACTCTGGTGTCATGAGTTGATATTAGAGTCTTAAAGTAATTCCAGGATGGTGTTTTGAAAGGGTTTTCAGCTGACTGTGAAGTTCCCTTTTCTGTCTTCCTACTATCTAGTAAGCGGACCTCAATTTGCTAAACCTATCTTCATACTTCGTATGTCAATTTCCTCTGAAATCACCGACAATATATGTGGGGGCTACTGTCTGCCTTTTGGGGAACATTTCTCTAGAGGTAAGCCAGGTCTGTATTTTCCTCTGCTAGGGTCAGTCAGTTCTCCGGCTGGCGCTGGGCGTCTAGGGATAAAACATAGGCACGCTACCCGGCCACTGTTATTTGTGCGGTAGGTTTAGCTCACAGTCAGCTCGAGTTCCCATCTTCCAAGAGCTAGTCCTTTTTGTATGCTTTACTACGTTCTCTTGCCATTGAGAACCATGACAGTTTGGCCGGCCAAGGGTTAAAATTATTGGCAGAAGAAAGGAGAGAAAAGAAGTCTGCAGAGAATTTTTTTTTTTTTCTGAGTTTGCTCATTAGTTGATTCACTAGCTTCTCTGCTTACTGCAGCCTTCGTCTCTCTCTCCTTCTAATCCTTGAATGGTTCTGACTTCACCTGATGAAAATGGATCCTCAGGGTTTAGCTACAGGTCTGAACAATCTCGCTATGAAGGTTCAAAGTTTACAGGATTTTGTAATTCATGCTCCTATATCTGAACCTAGAGTACCTTTGCCTGAATTTTTCTCCGGGGATAGATCTCGCTTCCAGAATTTCAAACATAATTGTAAATTATTTTTGTCTCTGAGATCTCGCTCCGCTGGAGATCCTGCACAGCAGGTCAGGATTGTAATATCCTTGCTCCGGGGCGAACCTCAGGATTGGGCATTTGCTTTGGCACCAGGGGATCCTGCGTTGCTCAATGTGGATGCGTTTTTCCTGGCTTTGGGGTTGCTTTATGAGGAACCTCATTTAGAGATTCAGGCTGAAAAAGCCTTGATGGCCCTGTCTCAAGGGCAAGATGAGGCTGAAATATACTGCCAAAAATTTCGTAAGTGGTCTGTGCTTACTCAGTGGAATGAGTGCGCCCTGGCGGCGAATTTCAGAGAGGGTCTCTCTGATGCCATTAAAGATGTTATGGTGGGGTTCCCTGTGCCTGCAGGTCTGAATGAGTCCATGACAATGGCTATTCAGATTGATCGGCGTTTGCGGGAGCGCAAACCTGTGCACCATTTGGCGGTGTCTACTGAGAAGGCGCCAGAGATTATGCAATGTGATAGAATTCTGTCCAGAAGCGAACGACAGAATTTTAGGCGAAAAAATGGGTTATGCTTCTATTGTGGCGATTCAACTCATGTTATATCAGCATGCTCTAAACGTACTAAGAAGGTTGATAAGTCTGTTTCAATTGGTACTTTACAGTCCAAGTTTATTCTATCTGTGACCCTGATTTGCTCTTTATCGTCTATTACCGCGGACGCCTATGTCGACTCTGGCGCCGCTTTGAGTCTTATGGATTGGTCCTTTGCCAAACGCTGTGGGTTTAATTTAGAGCCTCTGGAAGTTCCTATACCTCTGAAGGGTATTGACTCCACGCCATTGGCTAGTAATAAACCACAATACTGGACACAAGTAACTATGCGTATTAATCCGGATCACCAGGAGATTATTCGCTTCCTTGTGTTGTATAATCTACATGATGTGTTGGTGCTTGGATTGCCATGGCTGCAATCTCATAACCCAGTCCTCGACTGGAAAGCTATGTCTGTGTTAAGCTGGGGATGTCAGGGGACTCATGGGGACGTACCTTTGGTTTCCATTTCGTCATCTATTCCCTCTGAGATTCCGGAATTTTTATCTGATTATTGTGACGTTTTTGAGGAGCCTAAACTTGGTTCACTACCTCCGCACAGAGATTGCGATTGTACAATAGATCTGATTCCGGGCAGTAAGTTTCCAAAGGGTCGTTTATTTAATCTATCTGTGCCTGAACACGCTGCTATGCGGGAATATATTAAGGAGTCCTTGGAAAAGGGACATATTCGTCCTTCGTCATCTCCCTTAGGAGCCGGTTTTTTCTTTGTATCTAAAAAAGATGGCTCTTTGAGGCCGTGTATTGATTATCGGCTTTTGAATAAAATCACGGTTAAATATCAGTATCCTTTGCCACTGCTTACTGATTTGTTTGCTCGAATAAAGGGGGCCAAGTGGTTCTCTAAGATTGATCTTCGTGGGGCGTATAATTTAGTGCGAATTAAGCAGGGGGATGAGTGGAAAACCGCATTTAATACGCCTGAGGGCCATTTTGAGTATTTAGTAATGCCTTTTGGTCTTTCAAATGCCCCTTCAGTCTTTCAGTCTTTTATGCATGACATTTTCCGTGAATATTTGGATAAATTTATGATTGTGTATCTGGATGATATTTTGATTTTTTCGGACGACTGGGACTCTCATGTCCAACAGGTCAGGAGGGTTTTTCAGGTTTTGCGCTCTAATTCCTTGTGTGTAAAGGGTTCTAAGTGCGTTTTTGGGGTTCAAAAGATTTCGTTTTTGGGGTACATTTTTTCCCCCTCTTCCATTGAGATGGACCCTGTCAAGGTTCAGGCTATTTGTGATTGGACGCAACCCTCTTCTCTTAAGAGCCTTCAGAAGTTTTTGGGCTTTGCTAATTTTTATTGTCGATTTATAACTGGTTTTTCTGATGTTGCTAAACCGTTGACTGATTTGACTAAGAAGGGTGCTGATGTTGCTGATTGGTCCCCTGCTGCTGTGGAGGCCTTTCGGGAGCTTAAGCGCTGCTTTTCTTCCGCCCCTGTATTGCGTCAGCCTGATGTTACTCTTCCTTTTCAGGTTGAGGTCGACGCTTCAGAAATCGGAGCTGGGGCGGTTTTGTCGCAGAAAAGTTCCGACTGCTCCGTGATGAGACCTTGCGCGTTCTTTTCTCGTAAATTTTCGCCCGCTGAGCGAAATTATGATATTGGTAATCGGGAGCTCTTGGCTATGAAGTGGGCTTTTGAGGAGTGGCGTCATTGGCTTGAGGGGGCTAGACATCAGGTGGTGGTATTGACTGACCACAAGAATTTGATTTATCTTGAGTCTGCCAGGCGCCTGAATCCTAGACAGGCGCGCTGGTCGTTATTTTTCTCTCGGTTTAATTTTGTGGTTTCTTACCTACCGGGTTCTAAAAATGTGAAGGCGGATGCCCTTTCTAGGAGTTTTGAGCCTGATTCCCTTGGTAATTCTGAACCTACAGGTATCCTTAAGGATGGAGTGATATTATCTGCTGTTTCCCCAGACTTGCGTCGGGTCTTGCAGGAGTTTCAGGCGGATAGACCTGATCGTTGCCCGCCTGGTAGAATGTTTGTTCCTGATGATTGGACCAGTAGAGTCATATCTGAGGCAGTGGCGTAGGAAGGGGGGTGCGGGGGGGGCGGGCCGCCCCGGGCGGCACAATGCGGGGGGGCGGCACAATGCGGGGGCGAGTCAGTGGCGTATCTAGGGGGGAGCAGCCGGCAGGGGGGCGCAGTCGGGCCGCCTAAAGCGGCGGTCCGCAGTGTCCCCCCCGGCGGCTGCATTCTGCCGCCCCCGCACTGGGAGTCAGCTGTTCGCTGTGCCGACTGTCAAGCTGACAGCCGGCACAGAGAAGCTGCGGCGCGCCGGCTCCCAGTGTTCAATTGTACTCTTATCTGAGATGCGAGTACAATTGAAGCTCTGACTGCCGGGTCAGAGCGACGCCAGCAGTGTGATCAGGTCATGTGATCACGCTGCTGACGTCACTCACCTGCGCTGCAGAGCAGGAGATGCAGAGCGGTGGTAAGTGCTCCAGTGGAGCTGAAGACACCGAAGGTGCAGGGGGGGGGATTTACTGTGAGTGGGGATGGGGGCATATATTGTGGGGGGGATTTAATGTGAGGGGATGGGGGGCATATATTGTGGGGGGGATTTACTGTGAGTGGGGATGGGGGGCATATATTGTGGGGGGGATTTACTGTGAGTGGGGATGGGGGGCATATATTGTGGGGGGGATTTAATGTGAGGGGATGGGGGGCATATATTGTGGGGGGGATTTAATGTGAGGGGATGGGGGCATATATTGTGGGGGGGGATTTAATGTGAGGCGATGGGGGGCATATATTGTGGGGGGGATTTAATGTGAGGGGATGGGGGGCATATATTGTGGGGGGGATTTACTGTGAGTGGGGATGGGGGGCATATATTGTGGGGGGGATTTAATGTGAGGGGATGGGGGGCATATATTGTGGGGGGGGATTTAATGTGAGGGGATGGGGGGCATATATTGTGGGGGGGATTTAATGTGAGGGGATGGGGGGCATATATTGTGGGGGGGATTTACTGTGAGTGGGGATGGGGGGCATATATTGTGGGGGGGATTTAATGTGCGGGGATGGGGGGCATATATTGTGGGGGGGATTTAATGTGCGGGGATGGGGGGGATATATTGTGGGGGGGATTTAATGTGCGGGGATGGGGGGGATATATTGTGGGGGGGATTTAATGTGCGGGGATGGGGGGCATATATTGTGGGGGGGATTTACTGTGAGTGGGGATGGGGGCATATATTGTGGGGGGGATTTACTGTGAGTGGGGGGGATTTAATGTGAGTGGGGATAGTGGGATATATTATTGGATTGGGGATATTTAATGAGTGGAGATGAGGGGATTTATTGTGGGGGGAGATTTAATGTGAGTGGAGATGGGGGATTTAATGTGTGGGGGAGATCTGAGGACACAAAATGAAGAGCAAAGGGGGAGATGGGGGGGCATATATGAGGAAACAGTATGGGCGATGGGTGCAGACAGCTTGGGGTCAAACGGGGGGATGTATGCGGATACAGTATGAGTAGCGATGTGAAAAACGTATGTGGACAGAGTACGGGGAGTGAGGGTGTTGGGATGTGTGCATGCGTAGCATGGGGGACAGTGTAAGGGCACAGCCAGGAGGGGATAGTATACAAAGGAGGGGGAGTGTGATGAGAGAGTACAGTATAAATACTGGGCCCTATAGGGGGGACACAGTGTGAGAGGTCAGTGTGAAAAGGGGTCCGGTATAGAAAGGAGAGGTCAGTGTGAAGAGCAAGTACCATAAGACGGACAGTGTGGGGGTCATATTTTATGCAGACAATATAGTGAGGGGCAATTTTTTATTCAGGAGCATTATAATGACACTTGTATCTTTAAGGGCGTCATGTGGAGATTTTCTGCAAAAGAACGGAGAAGATGGAAGTCTGCAGAGACGGCTGTGGATCAGAAAACTCATCATGGGGTCTGGACAATATGAAGAAATGAAGGAGAACAACTCCAGAGGCGACGTCATCTATAAGGTACCTGGATGTAAATGTTATTTGTGATACTAACTAACTCTCATGTTTTTATTTATGTTAGGAGCATTAAAGGGGATGTCCAGGTTTGTAATGAGTCTGCAGTCATTCTTTGTGACTGCAGACTTCTGACTTTTCACAGTGCGCACTGCACACTGTCAGGATTCTCTCGTGCTGGCGATTTACATACATGCGGTCACATGCTGACTAGACATGTGTGGCCTCACTCTATGATAATGAACTGAGCGAGGCTGGGCACGTCTAGTCGGAATGTGGTCAGAAGTATACAAATCACATGCTTGTGCTGACATGACCGTCCACCGGCCAGGGAGAATCCTAAAAGTGTGCAGTGCATTAGTTGTGAGAATTCAGAAGCTGCGATGTCAGGATTCAGCTCTGCAGGTTCCAGTCGTCGACACATGGACACGTCACTCATATGCGATTTGCATACTCGTGGTCCTGTAACAACGAGCTTCTCTTCTGCTTCTCTCAGTTTTTCACTTAACATTGGGAGCTTAAGGGAGAGGAGCTCGTCGGTACATGACTAAGTGTGAAAATCGCATACATTCTGGGGGGGGGGGGGGGGGGCCGCCAAACTCGGGAACAGCCCCGGGCGGCAAAAGCTCTAGCTACGCCCCTGATCGGAGGTCCATTCTTCTGCGTTAGCTGGTCATCCTGGAATCTTTGGTACCAGGGATTTGGTGGCTAGGTCCTTCTGGTGGCCTTCCCTGTCGCGAGATGTGCGAGGTTTTGTGCAGTCCTGTGATGTTTGTGCTCGGGCCAAGCCTTGTTGTTCTCGGGCTAGTGGATTGTTGTTATCTTTGCCTATTCCGAAGAGGCCTTGGACTCACATCTCCATGGATTTTATTTCTGATCTCCCTGTTTCTCAGAAGATGTCTGTCATCTGGGTGGTGTGTGACCGTTTCTCTAAGATGGTCCATTTGGTCCCCTTGCCTAAATTGCCTTCCTCATCCGAGTTGGTTCCTCTGTTTTTTCAAAATGTGGTTCGCTTGCATGGTATTCCGGAGAATATCGTGTCTGACAGGGGAACCCAATTCGTGTCTAGATTTTGGCGAGCGTTCTGTGCTAGGATGGGCATTGATTTGTCTTTTTCGTCTGCTTTCCATCCTCAGACTAATGGCCAGACCGAGCGAACTAATCAGACCTTGGAGACTTATTTGAGGTGTTTTGTGTCTGCGGATCAGGATGATTGGGTTGCCTTTTTGCCTTTGGCGGAGTTTGCCCTCAATAATCGGGCTAGTTCTGCCACCTTGGTTTCTCCTTTCTTCTGTAATTCGGGGTTTCATCCTCGTTTCTCTTCCGGTCAGGTGGAGTCTTCGGATTGTCCTGGAGTGGATGCTGTGGTGGAGAGGTTGCATCAGATTTGGGGGCATGTGGTGGACAATTTGAAGTTGTCCCAGGAGAAGACTCAGCATTTTGCCAACCGCCGTCGTTGTGTTGGTCCTCGTCTTTGTGTTGGGGACTTGGTGTGGTTGTCTTCTCGTTTTGTCCCTATGAAGGTTTCTTCTCCTAAGTTTAAGCCTCGGTTCATCGGCCCGTACAAGATATTGGAGATTCTTAACCCTGTGTCCTTTCGTTTGGACCTCCCTGCATCTTTTTCTATTCATAATGTCTTCCATCGGTCATTGTTGCGCAGGTATGAGGTACCGGTTGTGCCTTCCGTTGAGCCTCCTGCTCCGGTGTTGGTTGAGGGTGAGTTGGAGTACGTTGTCGAGAAGATCTTGGACTCCCGTGTTTCCAGACGGAGACTTCAGTATCTAGTCAAGTGGAAGGGCTACGGTCAGGAGGATAATTCTTGGGTGACAGCCTCTGATGTTCATGCCTCCGATTTGGTCCGTGCCTTTCATAGGGCTCATCCTGATCGCCCTGGTGGTTCTGGTGAGGGTTCGGTGCCCCCTCCTTGAGGGGGGGGTACTGTTGTGAATTTGGTTTCTGGGCTCCCCCGGTGGTCACTGGTGGTACTGAACTTGTGTGCTTCATCGCCTCTGTTCACCTGTTTCCATCAGGATGTGGGAGTTGTCTATTTAGCCTTGCTCCTCAGTCATTTCTATGCCGGCCAACAATGTTACCAGAAGCCTTTCTGTTGCATGTTCCTGCTCCTAGACTACTATCAGCTAAGTTGGACTTGTAGTCCTAAGTTTGTTTTGCATTTTTGTTCCAGTTCTCTGTGATTGTTTATTTCTGAGGCTGGAAGCTCTTGTGAGCTGGAATTGCCACTCTGGTGTCATGAGTTGATATTAGAGTCTTAAAGTAATTCCAGGATGGTGTTTTGAAAGGGTTTTCAGCTGACTGTGAAGTTCCCTTTTCTGTCTTCCTACTATCTAGTAAGCGGACCTCAATTTGCTAAACCTATCTTCATACTTCGTATGTCAATTTCCTCTGAAATCACCGACAATATATGTGGGGGCTACTGTCTGCCTTTTGGGGAACATTTCTCTAGAGGTAAGCCAGGTCTGTATTTTCCTCTGCTAGGGTCAGTCAGTTCTCCGGCTGGCGCTGGGCGTCTAGGGATAAAACATAGGCACGCTACCCGGCCACTGTTATTTGTGCGGTAGGTTTAGCTCACAGTCAGCTCGAGTTCCCATCTTCCAAGAGCTAGTCCTTTTTGTATGCTTTACTACGTTCTCTTGCCATTGAGAACCATGACACAGAAGGTTTCCTTTTTGGGCTTTATTTTTTCTCCTTCTAATATTGAGATGGACCCAGTCAAGGTCCAGGCTATTCATGATTGGACTCAACCTACATCGGTTAAGAGTCTTCAGAAGTTCTTGGGTTTTGCTAATTTTTACCGTCGCTTCATCGCTAATTTTTCTGGTGTGGTTAAGCCTTTGACGGATTTGACCAAAAAGGGTTCTGATGTGACTAACTGGTCTCCTGCGGCCGTGGAGGCCTTTCAGGAGCTGAAGCGCCGGTTTTCTTCGGCTCCAGTCTTGTGTCAGCCAGATGTCTCTCTTCCCTTCCAGGTCGAGGTTGATGCTTCTGAGATTGGAGCAGGGGCTGTTTTGTCGCAGAGAAACTCTGATGGCTCTGTGATGAAGCCATGTGCTTTCTTTTCAAGAAAATTTTCGCCTGCTGAGCGGAATTATGATGTTGGTAATCGGGAGTTGTTGGCAATGAAGTGGGCATTTGAGGAGTGGCCACTAGGGTTGAGCGAAACGGGTCGATCATTTTCAAAAGTCGCCGACTTTTGGCTAAGTCGGCGTCTCATGAAACCCGATCCGACCCCTGTGCTTGTCGGCCATGCGGTACGCGACTTTCGCGCCAAAGTCGCGTTTCAATGACGCGAAAAGCGCCATTTCTCAGCCAATGAAGGTGAACGCAGAGTGTGGGCAGCGTGATGACATAGATCCTGGTCCCCACCATCTTAGAGAAGGGCATTGCAGTGATTGGCTTGCTGTCTGCGGCGTCACAGGGGCTATAAAGGGGCGTTCCCGCCGACCGCCATCTTACTGCTGCTGATCTGAGCTTAGGGAGAGGTTGCTGCCGCTTCGTCAGAAGCAGGGAGAGCGTTAGGCAGGGTCCACTAACCACCAAACCGCTTGTGCTGCAGCGATTTCCACTGTCCAACACCACCTTCGGTGTGCAGGGACTGTGGAAGCTATTTTTTTTTTTTTTTCCCCTCAGCGCTGTAGCTCATTGGGCTGCCCTAGAAGGCTCCGTGATAGCTGTATTGCTGTGTGTACGCCACTGTGGAAACCAACTGCTTTTTTCAAAGCACATATCCTCTTGTTCCTTCCTTTCTGCACAGCTATCTTTTTTGTTTGTCCACACTTTTTATTTAATTTGTGCATCAGTCCACTCCTATTGCTGCCTGCCATACCTGGCTTACATTACTGCAGGGAGATAGTAATTGTAGGACAGTTTTTTTTTTTTTTTTTTTTTTTTTTTTGTGGGAGATTAAGATTGGCATTTCTGCTACAGTGCCATCCCTGTGTGTGCCATCTCTCACTGAGTGGGCCATAGAAAGCCTATTTATTTTTTCCGTGATTTGTGTTCTAAAATCTACCTCAACACAAAAACACTACATCAATCAGTGGGAGAAAAATATTGGCCTCAGTCAGGGCTTGTGTGCCACTGCTGTGTGTGCTATCTCTCATTCAGTGGGCTATAGCAAGCCTATTTTTTTTTTTTTTTTTTAATATTATTTGGTTTCTAAAGTCTCCCTGAAAAAAAAAAAAAACCTAAAAAAACAGTGGGAGAGTAATATTGCCCTTTCAGCTTGTGTGCCAGTCTTGACTCCTGGGTGTGCCACCTCTCTCCCTCTCATTCAGTGGGCCATAGAAAGCCTATTTATTTTTTTTAAAAAATATTATTGGGTTTCTAAAGTCTCCCTGAAAAAACAAAAAATACATA
Source organism: Ranitomeya variabilis (assembly GCF_051348905.1). Classification (NCBI taxonomy): domain Eukaryota; kingdom Metazoa; phylum Chordata; class Amphibia; order Anura; family Dendrobatidae; genus Ranitomeya; species Ranitomeya variabilis. The sequence goes on along the minus strand of NC_135239.1, from coordinate 66,968,525 downwards.
AAAAAACAGTGGGAGAGTAATATTGCCCTTTCAGCTTGTGTGCCAGTCTTGACTCCTGGGTGTGCCACCTCTCTCCCTTTCATTCAGTGGGCCATAGAAAGCCTATTTATTTTTTCCGTGATTTGTGTTCTAAATTCTACCTCAACACAAAAACACTACATCAATCAGTGGGAGAAAAATATTGGCCTCAGTCAGGGCTTGTGTGCCACTGCTGTGTGTGCTATCTCTCATTCAGTGGGCTATAGCAAGCCTATTTTTTTTTTTTTTTTTTTTTTTTTAATATTATTTGGTTTCTAAAGTCTCCCTGAAAAAAAAAAAAAAACCTAAAAAAACAGTGGGAGAGTAATATTGCCCTTTCAGCTTGTGTGCCAGTCTTGACTCCTGGGTGTGCCACCTCTCTCCCTCTCATTCAGTGGGCCATAGAAAGCCTATTTATTTTTTTTTTTTAATATTATTTGGTTTCTAATTCTCCCTGAAAAAAAAAAAAAAACCTAAAAAAACAGTGGGAGAATAATATTGCCCTTTCAGCTTGTGTGCCAGTCTTGACTCCTGGGTGTGCCACCTCTCTCCCTCTCATTCAGCGGGCCATAGAAAGCCTATTTATTTTTTTTTAAAAATATTATTGGGTTTCTAAAGTCTCCCTGAAAAAACAAAAAATACATAAAAAAACAGTGGGAGAGTAATATTGCCCTTTCAGCTTGTGTGCCAGTCTTGACTCCTGGGTGTGCCACCTCTCTCCCTTTCATTCAGTGGGCCATAGAAAGCCTATTTATTTTTTTTTTTAAATATTATTGGGTTTCTAAAGTCTCCCTGAAAAAAAAAAAAAAACCTAAAAAAACAGTGGGAGAGTAATATTGCCCTTTCAGCTTGTGTGCCAGTCTTGACTCCTGGGTGTGCCACCTCTCTCCCTCTCATTCAGTGGGCCATAGAAAGCCTATTTATTTTTTTTTTTAAATATTATTGGGTTTCTAAAGTCTCCCTGAAAAAAAAAAAAAAAACCTAAAAAAACAGTGGGAGAGTAATATTGCCCTTTCAGCTTGTGTGCCAGTCTTGACTCCTGGGTGTGCCACCTCTCTCCCTCTCATTCAGTGGGCCATAGAAAGCCTATTTATTTTTTTTTTTAAATATTATTGGGTTTCTAAAGTCTCCCTGAAAAAACAAAAAATACATAAAAAAACAGTGGGAGAGTAATATTGCCCTTTCAGCTTGTGTGCCAGTCTTGACTCCTGGGTGTGCCACCTCTCTCCCTTTCATTCAGTGGGCCATAGAAAGCCTATTTATTTTTTCCGTGATTTGTGTTCTAAATTCTACCTCAACACAAAAACACTACATCAATCAGTGGGAGAAAAATATTGGCCTCAGTCAGGGCTTGTGTGCCACTGCTGTGTGTGCTATCTCTCATTCAGTGGGCTATAGCAAGCCTATTTTTTTTTTTTTTTTTTTTTTATATTATTTGGTTTCTAAAGTCTCCCTGAAAAAACAAAAAATACATAAAAAAACAGTGGGAGAGTAATATTGCCCTTTCAGCTTGTGTGCCAGTCTTGACTCCTGGGTGTGCCACCTCTCTCCCTTTCATTCAGTGGGCCATAGAAAGCCTATTTATTTTTTCCGTGATTTGTGTTCTAAATTCTACCTCAACACAAAAACACTACATCAATCAGTGGGAGAAAAATATTGGCCTCAGTCAGGGCTTGTGTGCCACTGCTGTGTGTGCTATCTCTCATTCAGTGGGCTATAGCAAGCCTATTTTTTTTTTTTTTTTTTTTTTATATTATTGGGTTTCTAAAGTCTCCCTGAAAAAACAAAAAATACATAAAAAAACAGTGGGAGAGTAATATTGCCCTTTCAGCTTGTGTGCCAGTCTTGACTCCTGGGTGTGCCACCTCTCTCCCTCTCATTCAGTGGGCCATAGAAAGCCTATTTATTTTTTTTTTTAAATATTATTGGGTTTCTAAAGTCTCCCTGAAAAAACAAAAAATACATAAAAAAACAGTGGGAGAGTAATATTGCCCTTTCAGCTTGTGTGCCAGTCTTGACTCCTGGGTGTGCCACCTCTCTCCCTTTCATTCAGTGGGCCATAGAAAGCCTATTTATTTTTTCCGTGATTTGTGTTCTAAATTCTACCTCAACACAAAAACACTACATCAATCAGTGGGAGAAAAATATTGGCCTCAGTCAGGGCTTGTGTGCCACTGCTGTGTGTGCTATCTCTCATTCAGTGGGCTATAGCAAGCCTATTTTTTTTTTTTTTTTTTTTTTATATTATTGGGTTTCTAAAGTCTCCCTGAAAAAACAAAAAATACATAAAAAAACAGTGGGAGAGTAATATTGCCCTTTCAGCTTGTGTGCCAGTCTTGACTCCTGGGTGTGCCACCTCTCTCCCTTTCATTCAGTGGGCCATAGAAAGCCTATTTATTTTTTCCGTGATTTGTGTTCTAAATTCTACCTCAACACAAAAACACTACATCAATCAGTGGGAGAAAAATATTGGCCTCAGTCAGGGCTTGTGTGCCACTGCTGTGTGTGCTATCTCTCATTCAGTGGGCTATAGCAAGCCTATTTTTTTTTTTTTTTTTTTTTTTTTAATATTATTTGGTTTCTAAAGTCTCCCTGAAAAAAAAAAAAAAACCTAAAAAAACAGTGGGAGAGTAATATTGCCCTTTCAGCTTGTGTGCCAGTCTTGACTCCTGGGTGTGCCACCTCTCTCCCTCTCATTCAGTGGGCCATAGAAAGCCTATTTATTTTTTTTTTTTAATATTATTTGGTTTCTAATTCTCCCTGAAAAAAAAAAAAAAACCTAAAAAAACAGTGGGAGAATAATATTGCCCTTTCAGCTTGTGTGCCAGTCTTGACTCCTGGGTGTGCCACCTCTCTCCCTCTCATTCAGCGGGCCATAGAAAGCCTATTTATTTTTTTTTAAAAATATTATTGGGTTTCTAAAGTCTCCCTGAAAAAACAAAAAATACATAAAAAAACAGTGGGAGAGTAATATTGCCCTTTCAGCTTGTGTGCCAGTCTTGACTCCTGGGTGTGCCACCTCTCTCCCTTTCATTCAGTGGGCCATAGAAAGCCTATTTATTTTTTTTTTTAAATATTATTGGGTTTCTAAAGTCTCCCTGAAAAAAAAAAAAAAACCTAAAAAAACAGTGGGAGAGTAATATTGCCCTTTCAGCTTGTGTGCCAGTCTTGACTCCTGGGTGTGCCACCTCTCTCCCTCTCATTCAGTGGGCCATAGAAAGCCTATTTATTTTTTTTTTAAAATATTATTGGGTTTCTAAAGTCTCCCTGAAAAAAAAAAAAAAAACCTAAAAAAACAGTGGGAGAGTAATATTGCCCTTTCAGCTTGTGTGCCAGTCTTGACTCCTGGGTGTGCCACCTCTCTCCCTCTCATTCAGTGGGCCATAGAAAGCCTATTTATTTTTTTTTTTAAATATTATTGGGTTTCTAAAGTCTCCCTGAAAAAACAAAAAATACATAAAAAAACAGTGGGAGAGTAATATTGCCCTTTCAGCTTGTGTGCCAGTCTTGACTCCTGGGTGTGCCACCTCTCTCCCTTTCATTCAGTGGGCCATAGAAAGCCTATTTATTTTTTCCGTGATTTGTGTTCTAAATTCTACCTCAACACAAAAACACTACATCAATCAGTGGGAGAAAAATATTGGCCTCAGTCAGGGCTTGTGTGCCACTGCTGTGTGTGCTATCTCTCATTCAGTGGGCTATAGCAAGCCTATTTTTTTTTTTTTTTTTTTTTTATATTATTTGGTTTCTAAAGTCTCCCTGAAAAAAAAAAAAAAACCTAAAAAAACAGTGGGAGAGTAATATTGCCCTTTCAGCTTGTGTGCCAGTCTTGACTCCTGGGTGTGCCACCTCTCTCCCTCTCATTCAGTGGGCCATAGAAAGCCTATTTATTTTTTTTTTTAAATATTATTGGGTTTCTAAAGTCTCCCTGAAAAAACAAAAAATACATAAAAAAACAGTGGGAGAGTAATATTGCCCTTTCAGCTTGTGTGCCAGTCTTGACTCCTGGGTGTGCCACCTCTCTCCCTTTCATTCAGTGGGCCATAGAAAGCCTATTTATTTTTTTTTTAAAATATTATTGGGTTTCTAAAGTCTCCCTGAAAAAAAAAAAAAAACCTAAAAAAACAGTGGGAGAGTAATATTGCCCTTTCAGCTTGTGTGCCAGTCTTGACTCCTGGGTGTGCCACCTCTCTCCCTCTCATTCAGTGGGCCATAGAAAGCCTATTTATTTTTTTTTTAAAATATTATTGGGTTTCTAAAGTCTCCCTGAAAAAACAAAAAATACATAAAAAAACAGTGGGAGAGTAATATTGCCCTCTCAGCTTGTGTGCCAGTCTTGACTCCTGGGTGTGCCACCTCTCTCTCTCTAATTGTGGGCCATAGAAAGCCTTTTTTTTTTTTTTTTTTAATATTATTTGGTTTCTAAAGTCTCCCTGAGAAAAAAAAAAAAATAAATTAGGTGGGAGATTAATATTGACATTAGTGCTTGAGTGACAGTCCTGCGTGTGTGTCATCTCTGTGATTTTGTGCCACAGAAAACAGAGTGTGTAACATTGTGCCTGATTTTCCTTGTGGTCTCACCAACCTGTTAAGGGATATTGAAATCATACTGAAGTTATAGCTCACCGTGTAAGTTGTTTGACAGCAACAAATAAAGTTACTTTGGTTAAGATTTTAAAACAATGAGGAAGTCTGGTGCAAGAGGTCGTCGTGGGCGTTCATTGTCAGCTGGTAATGATGGTAGTGGTAGAGGAGCATCAGGTGGTCGTGGGGATAAAAATATTCCACCTAAGTCTGGAGCTGTGGAGCCAGTTTCGTCGTCAGGCTACACAAGGCCTCGAACGCTCTCTTTTCTGGGAGTAGGAAAACCGCTTTTAAAGGCGGAGCAGCAACAGCAAGTTTTGGCTTACATTGCAGACTCAGCCTCTAGCTCTTTTGCCTCCTCTTCCGAAACTGGTAAATGTAAAAGCAGCGCGTCGCTTGTGGATGTTCACGGTCAGGGACAAGTCGCTTCCTTGTCCTCCTCAGCAAAAACTACAACAAGAGAGAAGGATGCAGCAGGCGACACAACGGGTCACTCCATGGAGCTCTTTACACATACCGTCCCTGGCTTAGAAAGTGAAACATTTAACAGGCCATGCCCATTACAAGTATATTCTGACATGGAGTGCACTGATGCACAGCCACAGCCAGAGTACTATGCTGCTCCTTTGACTCAGACCACCACATTGCCCTCTCAGGGTACAGATCCACAATCAGACCCTGATGAGACTATGTTGCCCCGCCACGAACGCTATACCACCGACCGACACAGTGACACAGACGAAGTTGCACACGAGCTCGAAGAGGAGGTAATAGATGACCCAGTTATTGACCCCGATTGGCAGCCATTGGGGGAACAGGGTGCAGGCGGCAGTAGTTCAGAAGCGGAGGTGGAGGAGGGGCCGCAGCAGGCATCAACATCGCAACAGGTTACATCTGCCGGGCCCGTATCTGGCCCAAAACGCGTGTCAAAGCCAAAACCTGTTGGAGCACAGCGTTGCCATCCGGTTAAAGCTCAGTCTGCAATCCCTGAAAAGGGATCCGAGTCTAGGAAGAGTGCAGTCTGGCATTTTTTTAAACAACATCCAACTGATCAGCGCAAAGTCATCTGTCAAAAATGTTCAACTAGCTTAAGCAGAGGTCAGAATCTGAAAAGTCTAAATACTAGTTGCATGCATAGACACTTAACCACCATGCATTTTCAAGCCTGGACTAACTACCAAACGTCCCTCAAGGTTGTAGCACCCTCGGCCAATGAAGCTAGTCAGCAACGCAACATCCCTTCCGTCACTGTAAGGCCACCATTTTCCGCACCACAGGCAGTATCTGTGCAGGTTTCTTTGCCAGCCAAAAGCAGTCAGGGTCAGGGAATCACCAGTTTTGTAGGAGGAAATATTGCATCTAGGGCACCGGCGGAAACAATACCGTCTCCAACCGTCTCTCAGTCTGCCATGTACACCGGCACACCCGAAAGTTCCACGATCTCCAGCTCTCCAGTCCAGCTCACCCTACATGAGACTCTGGTTAGAAAAAGGAAGTACTTATCCTCGCATCCGCGTACACAGGGTTTTAACGCCCACATAGCTAGACTAATCTCGTTAGAGATGATGCCCTACCGGTTAGTTGAAAGCGAAGCTTTCAAAGCCCTGATGGAGTACGCTGAACCACGATACGAGCTACCCAGTCGACACTTTTTTTCCAGAAAAGCCATCCCAGCCCTGCACCAGCATGTTAAACAGCGCATCGTCCATGCACTCAGGCAATCTGTGAGTACAAAGGTGCACCTGACTACAGATGCATGGACCAGTAGGCATGGCCAGGGACGTTATGTGTCCATCACGGCACACTGGGTGAATGTGGTGGATGCAGGGTCCACAGGCGACATCAATTTAGGGACAGTTGTGCCTAGCCCACGGTCTAGGAAACAGTTGGCTGTAGGCGTTCGCACCCCCTCCTCCTCCTCCTCCTCGTCCTCCTGCAGAAGCTACAGCTCTTCCACAGAACGCAGTCTGCCAACCACTCCATCGGCAGATGACACTGTTGCACACCAGTTGTCCCATTATGGGCCAGCTACTGCCAAGCGTCAGCAGGCTGTATTGGCTATGAAGTGCTTGGGCGACAATAGACACACCGCGGAAGTTCTGTCCGAGTTCTTGCAACAAGAAACGCAGTCGTGGCTGGGCACAGTAGATCTTGAGGCAGGCAAGGTAGTGAGTGATAACGGAAGGAATTTCATGGCTGCCATCTCCCTTTCCCAACTGAAACACATTCCTTGCCTGGCTCACACCTTAAACCTGGTGGTGCAGTGCTTATTGAAAACTTATCCTGGGTTCTCCGACCTGCTCCTCAAAGTGCGTGCACTTTGCTCACATATCCGACGTTCGCCTGTACACGCCAGCCGTATGCAGACCTATCAGCGGTCTTTGAACCTTCCCCAGCATCGCCTAATCATAGACGTTGCAACAAGGTGGAACTCAACACTGCACATGCTTCAGAGACTGTGCGAACAGAGGCGTGCTGTTATTTATTTGTGGGAGGATACACGGGCAGGCAGTAGGATGGCAGACATGGAGTTGTCAGGTGTGCAGTGGTCTAAGATACAAGACATGTGTCAAGTCCTTCAGTGCTTTGAGGAATGCACACGGCTGGTTAGTGCAGACAACGCCGTAATAAGCATGAGCATCCCCCTAATGCGTCTGCTGATGCAAAGTTTGACGCACATAAAGGAGCAGGCGTCTGCACCAGAGGAAGAGGAAAGCCTTGATGACAGTCAGCCATTGTCTGGTCAGGGCAGTGTACAGGACGAGGTAGCGGGCGAAGAGGAGGTGGAGGACGAGGAGGATGATGGGGATGAGTATATTTTTAATGCCGAACCTTTCCCGGGGGCACAGGAATTTGGTTGCGTGTCACGGCCGGGTTCTGGTTTTTTGAGGGACACAAGTGACGTAGATTTGCCTGCAACTGCCCCTCAACCAATCACAACCGGAGATTTGACAACTGGAACTTTGGCCCACATGGCGGATTATGCCTTACGTATCCTAAAAAGGGACACACGCATTACGAAAATGATGAACGATGACGATTACTGGTTGGCCTGCCTCCTTGATCCACGCTATAAAGGCAAATTGCAAAATATTATGCCACATGAGAACTTGGAACTAATATTAGCAACCAAACAATCAACTCTTGTTGACCGTTTGCTTCAGGCATTCCCAGCACACAGCGCACGTGATCGTTCTCACACGAGCTCCAGGGGGCAGCAGACTAGGAGTGTTAGGGGTGCACACATCAGAAGTGGCATTGGACAGAGGGGTTTTCTGACCAGGTTGTGGAGTGATTTTGCTATGACCGCAGACAGGACAGGTACTGCTGCATCAATTGAAAGTGACAGGAGACAACATTTGTCCAGTATGGTTACTAACTATTTTTCATCCCTTATCGATGTTCTCCCTCAACCGTCATTCCCATTTGATTACTGGGCCTCCAAATTAGACACCTGGCCAGAATTGGCAGAATATGCATTGCAGGAGCTTGCTTGCCCGGCAGCAAGTGTCCTATCAGAAAGAGTATTCAGTGCTGCAGGTTCAATATTAACCGAAAAAAGGACTCGTCTGGCTACCCAAAATGTTGACGATCTAACATTCATTAAAATGAACCACAACTGGATTTCGAAATCTTTTGCCCCACCTTGCCCGGCCGACACCTAGCTTTCCTATGAAAAGCTCTTGCCTGTGAATTACTTTTCTAATGTCTAATTTGCTGCAGCTGATTGTACAGCATACGACATGTTTACACCTCCCTAAATGGCAAAACTCCCCACACGGGGCCGTGGTATCGCGACTTGGCGCAAGCACCCGTGAGACTGCTGTTTGTCTGAAGAGGTGGGTGTGCTCGCTTTTGGTTGACGGCATTGCTACTGGGTCCCTCATAGTACAATGTAGTGTCTCTGGCGGTGGTGGTGCGCACCCAACGTCAGACACACCGTTGTAACATGAGGGGCCCTGGGGCGGTCCCGCCGGCCTCAAGAGAGTTCCCCCCTACCCCAGCTCAAAATGTGCTCTACCACGTGCAAAATTATGTCGCACAGCTCCACCAATCTTTAGTCTATTCGCTGACATCATTCAATGTCTGGCACTGACAATACAAATTTGTAGACATCTATGATGCAACTTAAAGTAGTCTGTGTCTGTGTCCTATATTGGCACCATTAAATAGTTACTGCCAAATTACTATGTCAGAAACTCAGTAGATGAGCCCACCCCTGTACCTAAGTATGCCACCTTTTTTTTTTGTTTTGGTTGTTTTGCGAGACATTAACATCTATTTATATTTTGGGAGTACTGGGACAGACACTCCTTGCACTACTCCTCCACTCACCACCAAGCTGCCTGTGTATCCATGTAACCGCTGTAAAACTGCCATGAGCCTATTGTTTGTTATTTTAGGCCTTTGATAGCCTGTCTGCGGCCCCTACTTGCAATACTCCTCCACTGACCACCAAGCTGCCTGCCCGTGTATCCATGTAACCGCTGTGAAACTGCCATGAGCCTATTGTTTGTTATTTTAGGCCTTTTATAGCCTGTCTGCGGTCCCTACTTTAAATACTCCTCCACTGACCAGACCACTGCTGCCCGTGTACCCCTGGAACCAATTATAAAGTGCCTACAGCCAGCCCATTTTTTTATGTTAGGCCTTTGAAGCCTGTCTGCGGTCCCTACTTGCAATACTCCTCCACTGACCACAATGCTGCCTGGAGTGCCTGCCTGTGTATCCATGTAACCGATGTAAAACTGCCATGACTGCCTACTGTTTGTTATTTTAGGCCTTTGATAGCCTGTCTGCAGCCCCTACTTGCAATACTCCTCCACTGACCACCAAGCTGCCTGCCCGTGTATCCATGTAACCGCTGTGAAACTGCCATGAGCCTATTGTTTGTTATGTTAGGCCTTTGATAGCCTGTCTGCGGTCCCTACTTTAAATACTCCTCCACTGACCAGACCACTGCTGCCCGTGTACCCCTGGAACCAATTATAAAGTGCCTACAGCCAGCCCATTTTCTTATGTTAGGCCTTTGAAGCCTGTCTGCGGTCCCTACTTTAAATACTCCTCCACTGACCACCAAGCTGCCTGCCCGTGTATCCATGTAACCGCTGTAAAACTGCCATGAGCCTATTGTTTGTTATTTTAGGCCTTTGATAGCCTGTCTGCGGCCCCTACTTGCAATACTCCTCCACTGACCACAATGCTGCCTGGAGTGCCTGCCTGTGTATCCATGTAACCGATGTAAAACTGCCATGACTGCCTACTGTTTGTTATTTTAGGCCTTTGATAGCCTGTCTGCAGCCCCTACTTGCAATACTCCTCCACTGACCACCAAGCTGCCTGCCCGTGTATCCATGTAACCGCTGTGAAACTGCCATGAGCCTATTGTTTGTTATGTTAGGCCTTTGATAGCCTGTCTGCGGTCCCTACTTTAAATACTCCTCCACTGACCAGACCACTGCTGCCCGTGTACCCCTGGAACCAATTATAAAGTGCCTACAGCCAGCCCATTTTCTTATGTTAGGCCTTTGAAGCCTGTCTGCGGTCCCTACTTTAAATACTCCTCCACTGACCACCAAGCTGCCTGCCCGTGTATCCATGTAACCGCTGTAAAACTGCCATGAGCCTATTGTTTGTTATTTTAGGCCTTTGATAGCCTGTCTGCGGCCCCTACTTGCAATACTCCTCCACTGACCACAATGCTGCCTGGAGTGCCTGCCTGTGTATCCATGTAACCGATGTAAAACTGCCATGACTGCCTACTGTTTGTTATTTTAGGCCTTTGATAGCCTGTCTGCAGCCCCTACTTGCAATACTCCTCCACTGACCACCAAGCTGCCTGCCCGTGTATCCATGTAACCGCTGTGAAACTGCCATGAGCCTATTGTTTGTTATGTTAGGCCTTTGATAGCCTGTCTGCGGTCCCTACTTTAAATACTCCTCCACTGACCAGACCACTGCTGCCCGTGTACCCCTGGAACCAATTATAAAGTGCCTACAGCCAGCCCATTTTCTTATGTTAGGCCTTTGAAGCCTGTCTGCGGTCCCTACTTTAAATACTCCTCCACTGACCACCAAGCTGCCTGCCCGTGTATCCATGTAACCGCTGTAAAACTGCCATGAGCCTATTGTTTGTTATTTTAGGCCTTTGATAGCCTGTCTGCGGCCCCTACTTGCAATACTCCTCCACTGACCACAATGCTGCCTGGAGTGCCTGCCTGTGTATCCATGTAACCGATGTAAAACTGCCATGACTGCCTACTGTTTGTTATTTTAGGCCTTTGATAGCCTGTCTGCAGCCCCTACTTGCAATACTCCTCCACTGACCACCAAGCTGCCTGCCCGTGTATCCATGTAACCGCTGTGAAACTGCCATGAGCCTATTGTTTGTTATGTTAGGCCTTTGATAGCCTGTCTGCGGTCCCTACTTTAAATACTCCTCCACTGACCAGACCACTGCTGCCCGTGTACCCCTGGAACCAATTATAAAGTGCCTACAGCCAGCCCATTTTCTTATGTTAGGCCTTTGAAGCCTGTCTGCGGTCCCTACTTTAAATACTCCTCCACTGACCACCAAGCTGCCTGCCCGTGTATCCATGTAACCGCTGTAAAACTGCCATGAGCCTATTGTTTGTTATTTTAGGCCTTTGATAGCCTGTCTGCGGCCCCTACTTGCAATACTCCTCCACTGACCACAATGCTGCCTGGAGTGCCTGCCTGTGTATCCATGTAACCGATGTAAAACTGCCATGACTGCCTACTGTTTGTTATTTTAGGCCTTTGATAGCCTGTCTGCAGCCCCTACTTGCAATACTCCTCCACTGACCACCAAGCTGCCTGCCCGTGTATCCATGTAACCGCTGTGAAACTGCCATGAGCCTATTGTTTGTTATGTTAGGCCTTTGATAGCCTGTCTGCGGTCCCTACTTTAAATACTCCTCCACTGACCAGACCACTGCTGCCCGTGTACCCCTGGAACCAATTATAAAGTGCCTACAGCCAGCCCATTTTCTTATGTTAGGCCTTTGAAGCCTGTCTGCGGTCCCTACTTTAAATACTCCTCCACTGACCACCAAGCTGCCTGCCCGTGTATCCATGTAACCGCTGTAAAACTGCCATGAGCCTATTGTTTGTTATTTTAGGCCTTTGATAGCCTGTCTGCGGCCCCTACTTGCAATACTCCTCCACTGACCACAATGCTGCCTGGAGTGCCTGCCTGTGTATCCATGTAACCGATGTAAAACTGCCATGACTGCCTACTGTTTGTTATTTTAGGCCTTTGATAGCCTGTCTGCAGCCCCTACTTGCAATACTCCTCCACTGACCACCAAGCTGCCTGCCCGTGTATCCATGTAACCGCTGTGAAACTGCCATGAGCCTATTGTTTGTTATGTTAGGCCTTTGATAGCCTGTCTGCGGTCCCTACTTTAAATACTCCTCCACTGACCAGACCACTGCTGCCCGTGTACCCCTGGAACCAATTATAAAGTGCCTACAGCCAGCCCATTTTCTTATGTTAGGCCTTTGAAGCCTGTCTGCGGTCCCTACTTTAAATACTCCTCCACTGACCACCAAGCTGCCTGCCCGTGTATCCATGTAACCGCTGTAAAACTGCCATGAGCCTATTGTTTGTTATTTTAGGCCTTTGATAGCCTGTCTGCGGCCCCTACTTGCAATACTCCTCCACTGACCACAATGCTGCCTGGAGTGCCTGCCTGTGTATCCATGTAACCGATGTAAAACTGCCATGACTGCCTACTGTTTGTTATTTTAGGCCTTTGATAGCCTGTCTGCAGCCCCTACTTGCAATACTCCTCCACTGACCACCAAGCTGCCTGCCCGTGTATCCATGTAACCGCTGTGAAACTGCCATGAGCCTATTGTTTGTTATGTTAGGCCTTTGATAGCCTGTCTGCGGTCCCTACTTTAAATACTCCTCCACTGACCAGACCACTGCTGCCCGTGTACCCCTGGAACCAATTATAAAGTGCCTACAGCCAGCCCATTTTCTTATGTTAGGCCTTTGAAGCCTGTCTGCGGTCCCTACTTTAAATACTCCTCCACTGACCACCAAGCTGCCTGCCCGTGTATCCATGTAACCGCTGTAAAACTGCCATGAGCCTATTGTTTGTTATTTTAGGCCTTTGATAGCCTGTCTGCGGCCCCTACTTGCAATACTCCTCCACTGACCACAATGCTGCCTGGAGTGCCTGCCTGTGTATCCATGTAACCGATGTAAAACTGCCATGACTGCCTACTGTTTGTTATTTTAGGCCTTTGATAGCCTGTCTGCAGCCCCTACTTGCAATACTCCTCCACTGACCACCAAGCTGCCTGCCCGTGTATCCATGTAACCGCTGTGAAACTGCCATGAGCCTATTGTTTGTTATGTTAGGCCTTTGATAGCCTGTCTGCGGTCCCTACTTTAAATACTCCTCCACTGACCAGACCACTGCTGCCCGTGTACCCCTGGAACCAATTATAAAGTGCCTACAGCCAGCCCATTTTCTTATGTTAGGCCTTTGAAGCCTGTCTGCGGTCCCTACTTTAAATACTCCTCCACTGACCACCAAGCTGCCTGCCCGTGTATCCATGTAACCGCTGTAAAACTGCCATGAGCCTATTGTTTGTTATTTTAGGCCTTTGATAGCCTGTCTGCGGCCCCTACTTGCAATACTCCTCCACTGACCACAATGCTGCCTGGAGTGCCTGCCTGTGTATCCATGTAACCGATGTAAAACTGCCATGACTGCCTACTGTTTGTTATTTTAGGCCTTTGATAGCCTGTCTGCAGCCCCTACTTGCAATACTCCTCCACTGACCACACCAATGCTGCCCGTGTACCCCTGGAACCTATTTAAAAGTTCATAGAGCCTAGTTATATATTTTATTTACTATTAATAAGGCCATGATGGACTACGCTGTACCACGCTACAAGCTAACCAGTCGACACTTCTTTTGCGAGAAAAGCCATCCCAACCCTCCACCAGCATGTAGAAGACCGCATTGTCCATGCACTCTGGCAATCTGTGAGTACAAAGGTGCACCTGACAACAGACGCATGGACCTGTAGGCATGGCCACGGAAGATTACGTGTCCATTACGGCGCAATGGGTTAATGTGGTGGATGCATGGTCCACAGGGGACAGCCTACTAAGTCTGTCTGCAGTCCCTAATTCAAATTGTCCTCCACTGTCTAAATCGGAACTTCCACCTTCTGGCTTTCGGCCTATAGTATCAGAAATTAAACTGCATTTGGCCTTCAACTTTGGTTAGGGCCTACTAACGGCTTCTGCCCCTCCCTGGTGTTGTCCTCAACTAAATAAAGCTGAGCTTCAACCTTCCGGCTCTCATTATGTGGTTTTAAAAAAAAAATGGTGGTTAGGGCCTACTAACGGCTTCTGCCCCTCCCTGGTGTTGTCCTCAACTAAATAAAGCTGAGCTTCAACCTTCCGGCTCTCATTATGTGGTTTTAAAAAAAAAAATGGTGGTTAGGGCCTACTAACGGCTTCTGCCCCTCCCTGGTGTTGTCCTCAACTAAATAAAGCTGAGCTTCAACCTTCCGGCTCTCATTATGTGGTTTTAAAAAAAAAATGGTGGTTAGGGCCTACTAACGGCTTCTGCCCCTCCCTGGTGTTGCCCTCAACTAAATAAAGCTGAGCTTCAACCTTCTGCTCCAAATTACCATTTTGAAAAATGCAATAGGCTTTTCAGGCCTACAAAAGGTGTCTGTCTGTGTGCCCCTCCCTGGTGTTGTCCTCAACTAAATAAAGCTGAGCTTCAACCTTCCGGCTCTCATTATGTGGTTTTAAAAAAAAAAATGGTGGTTAGGGCCTACTAACGGCTTCTGCCCCTCCCTGGTGTTGTCCTCAACTAAATAAAGCTGAGCTTCAACCTTCCGGCTCTCATTATGTGGTTTTAAAAAAAAAAATGGTGGTTAGGGCCTACTAACGGCTTCTGCCCCTCCCTGGTGTTGTCCTCAACTAAATAAAGCTGAGCTTCAACCTTCCGGCTCTCATTATGTGGTTTTAAAAAAAAAATGGTGGTTAGGGCCTACTAACGGCTTCTGCCCCTCCCTGGTGTTGCCCTCAACTAAATAAAGCTGAGCTTCAACCTTCTGCTCCAAATTACCATTTTGAAAAATGCAATAGGCTTTTCAGGCCTACAAAAGGTGTCTGTCTGTGTGCCCCTCCCTGGTGTTGTCCTCAACTAAATAAAGCTGAGCTTCAACCTTCCGGCTCTCATTATGTGGTTTTAAAAAAAAAAATGGTGGTTAGGGCCTACTAACGGCTTCTGCCCCTCCCTGGTGTTGTCCTCAACTAAATAAAGCTGAGCTTCAACCTTCCGGCTCTCATTATGTGGTTTTAAAAAAAAAAATGGTGGTTAGGGCCTACTAACGGCTTCTGCCCCTCCCTGGTGTTGTCCTCAACTAAATAAAGCTGAGCTTCAACCTTCCGGCTCTCATTATGTGGTTTTAAAAAAAAAATGGTGGTTAGGGCCTACTAACGGCTTCTGCCCCTCCCTGGTGTTGTCCTCAACTAAATAAAGCTGAGCTTCAACCTTCCGGCTCTCATTATGTGGTTTTAAAAAAAAAAATGGTGGTTAGGGCCTACTAACGGCTTCTGCCCCTCCCTGGTGTTGTCCTCAACTAAATAAAGCTGAGCTTCAACCTTCCGGCTCTCATTATGTGGTTTTAAAAAAAAAAATGGTGGTTAGGGCCTACTAACGGCTTCTGCCCCTCCCTGGTGTTGTCCTCAACTAAATAAAGCTGAGCTTCAACCTTCCGGCTCTCATTATGTGGTTTTAAAAAAAAAATGGTGGTTAGGGCCTACTAACGGCTTCTGCCCCTCCCTGGTGTTGTCCTCAACTAAATAAAGCTGAGCTTCAACCTTCCGGCTCTCATTATGTGGTTTTAAAAAAAAAAATGGTGGTTAGGGCCTACTAACGGCTTCTGCCCCTCCCTGGTGTTGTCCTCAACTAAATAAAGCTGAGCTTCAACCTTCCGGCTCTCATTATGTGGTTTTAAAAAAAAAATGGTGGTTAGGGCCTACTAACGGCTTCTGCCCCTCCCTGGTGTTGCCCTCAACTAAATAAAGCTGAGCTTCAACCTTCTGCTCCAAATTACCATTTTGAAAAATGCAATAGGCTTTTCAGGCCTACAAAAGGTGTCTGTCTGTGTGCCCCTCCCTGGTGTTGTCCTCAACTAAATAAAGCTGAGCTTCAACCTTCCGGCTCTCATTATGTGGTTTTAAAAAAAAAAATGGTGGTTAGGGCCTACTAACGGCTTCTGCCCCTCCCTGGTGTTGTCCTCAACTAAATAAAGCTGAGCTTCAACCTTCCGGCTCTCATTATGTGGTTTTAAAAAAAAAAATGGTGGTTAGGGCCTACTAACGGCTTCTGCCCCTCCCTGGTGTTGTCCTCAACTAAATAAAGCTGAGCTTCAACCTTCCGGCTCTCATTATGTGGTTTTAAAAAAAAAATGGTGGTTAGGGCCTACTAACGGCTTCTGCCCCTCCCTGGTGTTGCCCTCAACTAAATAAAGCTGAGCTTCAACCTTCTGCTCCAAATTACCATTTTGAAAAATGCAATAGGCTTTTCAGGCCTACTAAAGGTGTCTGTCTGTGTGCCCCTCCCTGGTGTTGTCCTCAACTAAATAAAGCTGAGCTTCAACCTTCCGGCTCTCATTATGTGGTTTAAAAAAAAAAAATGGTGGTTAGGGCCTACTAACGGCTTCTGCCCCTCCCTGGTGTTGTCCTCAACTAAATAAAGCTGAGCTTCAACCTTCCGGCTCTCATTATGTGGTTTTAAAAAAAAAATGGTGGTTAGGGCCTACTAACGGCTTCTGCCCCTCCCTGGTGTTGCCCTCAACTAAATAAAGCTGAGCTTCAACCTTCTGCTCCAAATTACCATTTTGAAAAATGCAATAGGCTTTTCAGGCCTACAAAAGGTGTCTGTCTGTGTGCCCCTCCCTGGTGTTGTCCTCAACTAAATAAAGCTGAGCTTCAACCTTCCGGCTCTCATTATGTGGTTTTAAAAAAAAAAATGGTGGTTAGGGCCTACTAACGGCTTCTGCCCCTCCCTGGTGTTGTCCTCAACTAAATAAAGCTGAGCTTCAACCTTCCGGCTCTCATTATGTGGTTTTAAAAAAAAAAATGGTGGTTAGGGCCTACTAACGGCTTCTGCCCCTCCCTGGTGTTGTCCTCAACTAAATAAAGCTGAGCTTCAACCTTCCGGCTCTCATTATGTGGTTTTAAAAAAAAAATGGTGGTTAGGGCCTACTAACGGCTTCTGCCCCTCCCTGGTGTTGCCCTCAACTAAATAAAGCTGAGCTTCAACCTTCTGCTCCAAATTACCATTTTGAAAAATGCAATAGGCTTTTCAGGCCTACTAAAGGTGTCTGTCTGTGTGCCCCTCCCTGGTGTTGTCCTCAACTAAATAAAGCTGAGCTTCAACCTTCCGGCTCTCATTATGTGGTTTAAAAAAAAAAAATGGTGGTTAGGGCCTACTAACGGCTTCTGCCCCTCCCTGGTGTTGCCCTCAAGTAAATAAAGCTGAGCTTCAACCTTCTGCTCCAAATTACCATTTTAAAAAATGCAATAGGCTTTTCCGGCCTACTAAAGGTGTCTGCCCCTCCCTGGTGTTGTCCTCAACTGAACAAAGCTGAGCTTCCACATTCTGGCTTTCGCCCTATACTATCAGATATTAAACTGCATTTGGCCTACTAGTGTGGTTAGGCCCTTGAAACAGTGTCTGCTGCTCTTGGGTTTGCTACTCCACTGAACAAAGCAATGCCGCCTGTTTAGTCCTGTTACCAATTTTGAACTGCATGTAGCCTACTTTATTCTTTGGCCCTATATCTGTTTCCTCCTCATCCTGCCCATTGCCCAGCCACTGCTAAATGAGTCTGCTGGTACATTGACCTAGACCACTACATTCCCCTTGTACTCTACACAGCCAGAATCTGTCCCTGCTGAAAGTAAGGTTCCCCTTCCCGCATGTTATACCACCTTACACAGGGACAAAGAGGAAGGTGCAGATGAAAGTGCAGGTTCCTTCATCAGGTGGGGGGGCATACTCGTTGGCGACGTCACTGGCACAGGGCCCCTCAGAGTACGCAAAAGTGTCGCTGCTGGTGGGAGGCGCCCCCGCCATGCAAACACACCGCCGTACTTTGAGGGGCCCTGTGCCAGTGGCAATGCGAACGAGTGGGCCCCCCCCCTGCTTGCTCAGGATCACAGCACTTGCAACTTTTAAATACTTACCTTTCCCTGCAACACCGCCGTGACGTAGTCCGCATTTCCTGGGCCCACGAAAAACTTGAGCCAGCCCTACTCCCCCCACAACTTTCACCCAATTCCCTATGCCCAACTATTATTATACAGTTAATTAAGATTGGCAAGCTTCAGAAACAAGAATGGATGTTTTTGGCATTAAAATGGGCACTGTAGGTGTTTTCCTGGCCTCCACTCACTGCCGACTATGCTTCCCCATTGACTTGCATTGGGTTTCGTGTTTCGGTCGATCCCCGACTTTTAGCGATAATCGGCCGACTGCACTCGACTCGACTCTGGACAAAATCGGGTTTCCCAAAACCCTACTCGATCTTAAAAAAATGAAAGTCGCTCAACCCTAGTGGCCACATTGGCTAGAGGGAGCTAAGCATCGTGTGGTGGTCTTGACTGATCACAAAAATCTGATTTATCTCGAGTCTGCCAAGCGGCTGAATCCTAGACAGGCTCGTTGGTTGTTGTTTTTCTCCCGTTTCGATTTTGTGGTCTCGTACCTGCCTGGTTCGAAGAACGTGAAGGCTGATGCTCTTTCTAGGAGTTTTGTGCCTGACTCTCCTGGAGTTTCAGAGCCGGCTGGTATCCTCAGAGAGGGGGTGATTTTGTCTGCCATTTCCCCAGATTTGCGACTGGTGTTACAGGAATTTCAGGCGGATAGACCTGACCGTTGTCCACCAGGGAGACTATTTGTCCCAGATAGATGGACCAGCAGAGTTATTTCCGAGGTTCATTCTTCGGTGTTGGCGGGTCATCCTGGGATTTTTGGTACCAGAGATTTGGTGGCTAGGTCTTTCTGGTGGCCTTCCTTGTCGCGGGATGTGCGCTCCTTTGTGCAGTCCTGTGGGATTTGTGCTCGGGCTAAGCCTTGCTGTTCTCGTGCCAGTGGTTTGCTTTTGCCTTTGCCGGTTCCGAAGATGCCTTGGACGCATATTTCCATGGATTTTATTTCGGATCTTCCAGTCTCTCAGAGAATGTCTGTCATCTGGGTGGTGTGTTCGTTTTTCTAAAATGGTCCATTTGGTGCCCTTGCCTAAGTTGCCTTCCTCCTCCGATTTGGTTCTGCTCTTTTTTCAGAATGTGGTCCGTTTGCACGGCATCCCTGAAAACATTGTGTCTTACAGAGGATCCCAGTTTGTGTCCAGATTTTGGCGGTCCTTTTGTGCTAAGATGGGCATTGATTTGTCTTTTTCATCGGCTTTCCATCCTCAGACGAATGGCCAAACCAAGCGAACTAATCAGACCTTGGAAACTTATTTAAGATGTTTTGTTTCTGCTGATCAGGATGACTGGGTGACTTTTTTGCCATTGGCCGAGTTTGCCCTTAATAATCGGGCTAGTTCTGCTACTTTGGTTTTGCCTTTTTTTTGTAATTCTGGTTTTCATCCTCATTTTTCCTCGGGTCAGGTTGAGCCTTCTGACTGTCCTGGGGTGGATTCTGTGGTGGATAGGTTGCAGCAGATTTGGAACCACGTGGTGGACAATTTGACATTGTCACAAGAGAGGGCTCAGCGCTTTGCTAACCGCCGTCGCTGTGTGGGTCCCCGACTCCGTGTGGGGGATTTGGTATGGTTGTCTTCTCGTTATGTTCCTATGAAGGTCTCCTCTCCTAAGTTCAAGCCTCGTTTCATCGGTCCTTATAAGATTTTAGAAATTCTCAACCCTGTGTCATTTCGTTTGGACCTCCCAGCATCGTTTACCATTCATAATGTGTTCCATCGGTCATTGTTGCGGAGGTATGTGGTGCCTGTGGTTCCTTCTGTGGATCCTCCTGCTCCAGTGTTGGTTGACGGAGAATTGGAGTACGTGGTGGAGAAGATCTTGGATTCTCGTATTTCAAGATGGAGGCTTCAGTACTTGGTTAAGTGGAAGGGCTATGGTCAGGAGGATAATTCCTGGGTTGTCACCTCCGATGTCCATGCGGCCGATTTGGTTCGTGCCTTCCATGTGGCTCGTCCTGATCGCCCTGGGGGCTCTGATGAGGGTTCGGTGACCCCTCCTCAAGGGGGGGTACTGTTGTGAACTCTGTTCTCGGGCTCCCTCTTGTGGTCACGAGTGGTACTGTGTGAGTTGTATCTTTGGGCTCCCTCTGGTGGCTCTTTTGTCTTTCTGCGGGTCTGTGGCTGGATCAGCTGCCTCGTCACCTGCTAGTTAGGTTTCCTATTTAACTCATTATCATTCACTATTTTCTTCTATCTAGTGTTAGCAGGCCTCATTTTGCTAAACCTGTTTCATTTCTACGTTTGTATTTTCCCCTTACCTCACCGTTATTATTTGTGGGGGGCTTTCTATATCTTTGGGGTTATTTCTCTGAGGCAAGTGAGGTCTTTGCTTTCTCTCTAGGGGTAGCTAGTTTCTCAGGCTGTGTCGAGACGTCTAGGAATTCTAGGCACGTTCACCGGCTACCTTTAGTGTGTGCGGTTAAGATCAGGATTGCGGTCAGTCCAGTTACCACATTCCCAGAGCTCGTCCTATGTTCATTTACTTAGCTGGTCAGATTTGTGATCCTAAGCCACTAAGGATCATAACACTAGACCCCCCAAGGAACTTATCTAGATGCATAGTGGGCACTTAAAACCCCCAGGTGCTTCACAGAAGTTTATAACGCAGAGCCGTGAAAATAAAAAATAATTTTTCTTTCCTCAAAAATGATTTTTAGCCCGGAATTTTTTATTTTCCCAAGGGTAATAGGAGAAATTGGACCCCAAATGTTGTTGTCCAGTTTGTCCTGAGTACGATGATACCCCATATGTGGGGGTAAACCACTGTTTGGGCGCACGGCAGGGCTCAGAAGGGAAGGCATGCCATTTGGCTTTTTGAATGGAAAATTAGCTCCAATCATTAGCGGACACCATGTCGCGTTTGGTGAGCCCCTGTGTGCCTAAACATTGGAGCTCCCCCACAAGTGACCCCATTTTGGAAACTAGACCTCCCAAGGAACTAATCTAAATGTGTCATGAGCACTTTGAACCCCCAAGTGCTTCACAGAAGTTTATAACGCAGAGCCATGAAAATAAAAAATGATTTTACTTTTCTCAAAAATGATATTTTAGCCCACAATTTTTTATTTTCCCAAGGGTAACAGGAGAAATTGGACCGCAAAAGTTGTTGTCCAGTTTCTCCTGAGTACGCTGATACCCCATATGTGGGGGTAAACCACTGTTTTGGCACACGTCGGGGTTCAGAAGGGAAGTAGTGACGTTTTGAAATGCAGACTTTGATGGAATACTCTGCGGGTGTCAGGTTGCGTTTGCAGAGCCCCTGATGTGCCTAAACAGTAGGAACTCCCCACAAGTGACCCCATTTTGGAAACTAGACCCCCCAAGGAACTTATCTAGATGTGTAGTGAGCACGTTCAACCCTCAAGTGCTTCACAGAAGTTTACAACCCAGAGTCGTGAAAATAAAAAATCATTTTTCTTTCCTCAAAAAAGATGTTTTAGCAAGCAATTTTTTATTTTCACAAGGGTAACAGGAGAAATTGGACCCCAATATTTGTTGCCCAGTTTGTCCTGAGTACAATGATAACCCATATGTGGGGGTAAACCACTGTTTGGGCGCACGTCAGGGCTCGGAAGGGAAGTAGTGACATTTGAAATGCAGACTTTGATGGAATGGTCTGCGGGCGTCACATTGCATTTGCAGAGCCCCTGATGTGCCTAAACGGTAGAAACACCCCACAAGTGACCCCATTTTGGAAACTAGACCCCCCAAGGAACTTATCTAGATGTGTGGTGAGCACTTTCAACCCCCAAGTGCTTCACAGAAGTTTATAACGCAGAGCCGTGGAAATAAAAAATAATTGTTCTTTCCTCAATAATTATGAGTACGCTGGTACCCCATATGTGGGGGTAAACCATTGTTTGGGCGCACATCGGGGCTTGGAAGGGAGGGAGCACCATTTGACTTTTTGAAAGCAAGATTGGCTGGCATCAATGGTGGCGCCATGTTGCGTTTGGAGACCCCTGATGTGCCTAAACAGTGGAAACCCCTCAATTCTAACTTCAACACTAACCCCAACACACCCCTAACCCTAATCCCAACTGTAGCCATAACCCTAATCACAACACTAACCCCAACACACCCCTAACCACAACCCTAACCCCAACACACCCGTAACCCTAATCCTAACCCTAATCCTAACCCTAATCCCAACTCTAACCCTAATCCCAACCCTAACCACAACTGTAACCCCAACACACCCCTAACCCTATCCGTAACCCTAACCACAAGCCTAGTCTTATTCCTATTTCCAACCCTAGTCCTAATTCCAACCCTAACCCTAAGGCTATGTGCCCACGTTGCGGATTCGTGTGAGATTTTTCCGCACGAATTTTGAAAAATCTGCAGGTAAAAGGCACTGCGTTTTACCTGCGGATTTACAGTGGATTTCTGTTATGATCCTTAGTGGCTTAGGATCACAAATCTGACCAGCTAAGTAAGAGAACATAGGACGAGCTCTGGGGATGTGGTAACTAGACTGACCGCAAACCTGATCCTAACTGCACACACTATAGGCAGCCGTGGAACGTTCCTAAAATTCCTAGACGTCTCTTCACAGCCTGAGAAACTGGCTACCCCTAAAGAGAAATAAAAGCCTCACTTGCCTCAGAGAAATAACCCCAAAGTTTAGAACAGCCCCCACAAATAAAAACGGTGAGTAAAGGAGAAGGCACAAACGTAGAAATGAAAACAGGTTCAGCAAAGGAGGCCCACTAATCACTAAATAGAAAGAGGATAGCAAGAATCTGTGCGGTCAGTAAAAAACCCTATCCAAAAAATATCCACGCAGAGAATGCAAGAACCCCCACACCAACTAACGATGTGAGGGGAGAAACTCTTCACCCCAGCACTACCAGCAAGCTGGACAGAACTCATCATATACTGAGAAACATATAGAACACAGATGAGCAAAAATGAACAAGCAAAAAAACTTAGCTTCTCTTGGAGAGACTGAAAACGAATGAAGTCAGGAGAGATCAGAACAGCACTGAATACATCGACAGCAGGCAAAAAATGAAGGTCCAGGTGAGTTAAATAGGAAACCTGTCTAGCAGGTAACGATGCAGCTGATCCCAGCCACAGACCCGCAGAAAGACAAAAGAGCCACCAGAGGGAGCCCAAAGACACAACTCACACAGTACCACTCACAACCACAGGAGGGAGTCCGAGAACAGAGTTCACAACAGATTTCCAGTGTTTTTTTGTGCGGATTTCACCTGCGGATTCCTATTGAGGAACAGGTGTAAAACGCTGCGGAATCCGCACAAAGAATTGACATGCTGCGGAAAATACAACGCAGCGTTTCTGCACGGAATTTTCCACACCATGGGCACAGCGGATTTGGTTTTCCATAGGTGTTCATGGTACTGTAAACCTGATGGAAAACTGCTACGAATTTGCAGCGGCCAATCCGCTGCGGATCCGCGGCCAATCCGCTGCGGATCCGCGGCCAATCCGCTGCGGATCCGCGGCCAATCCGCTGCGGATCCGCAGCCAAATCCGCACTGTGTGCACGTGCCCTAACCCTACCCCTAACCCTACCCCTAACCCTACTTCTAACCCTAACCCTAGTGGAAAAAGAAAAAAAAATATATATATTTTTTTATTATTGTCCCTACCTATGGGGGTGATAAAGGGGGGGAGTCATTTACAATTTTTTTATTTTGATCACTGTGATAGGTTATATCACAGTGATCAAACTATACCTGGAACGAATCTGCCGGCTGGCAGATTCAGCGGGCGCACTGCGTATGCGCCCGCCATTTTGGAAGATGGCGGCGCCCATGGAGAAGACGGACGGACACCAGGAGGCCCGGTAAGTATGAGTGGGGGGGAGGGATCTGAGCATGGGGGGTGGATCGGAGGACAGGGGGTGGCATCGGAGCACGGGGGAGCGGGCAGGAGGACGGGGGAGCAGACAGGACGACGGAGGGGAGCGGAGCACCGGATGGAGGACCGGGGAGGAGATCGGTGGTGGTGGGGGGGTACATAAGTGTTTCCAGCCATGGCCGATGATGTTGCAGCATCGGCCATGGCTGGATTGTAATATTTCACCAGTTTTTTAGGTGAAATATTACGAATCGCTCTGATTGGCAGTTTCACTTTCAACAGCCAATCAGAGCGATCATAGCCACGGGGGGGGTGAAGCCACCCCCCTGGGCTGAAGCACCACTCCCCCTGTTCCTGCAGATCGGGTGAAATTAGAGTTAACCCTTTCACCCGATCTGCAGGGACACAATCATATCATGACGCCACATTGGTGTCATGGGTCGGATTGGCACCGACTTTCATGACGCCTGCGTGGCGTCATGGGTCGGGAAGGGGTTAATAAGTGGGATTTCTTGCCTTATAAATGGTGTTGGGACCATCAGTTGTGTTGTGCAGAAGTCTGGTGGACACACAGTTGATAGTCCTACTGAATAGACTGTTAGAATTTGTATTATGGCAAGAAAAAAGCAGCTAAGTAAAGAAAAGCGAGTGGCCATCATTACTTTAAGAAATGAAGGTCAGTCAGTTCGAAAAATTGGGAAAACTTTGAAAGTGTATCCAAGTGCAGTAGCAAAAACCATCAAGCGCTACAAAGAAACTGGCTCACATGAGGACCACCCCAGAAAAGGAAGACCAAGAGTCACCTCTGCTTCTCAGGATAAGTTTATCCGAGTCACCAACCTCAGAAATCGCAGGTTAACAGCAGCTCAGATTAGAGACCAGGTCAATGCCACACAGAGTTCTAGCAGCAGACACATCTGTACAACAACTGTTAAGAGGAGACTTTGTGCAGCAGGCCTTCATGGTAAAATAGCTGCTAGGAAACCACTGTTAAAGACAGGCAACAAGCAGAAGAGACTTGTTTTGGCTAAAGAACACAAGGAATGGACATTAGACCAGTGGAAATCTGTGCTTTTGTCTGATGAGTCCAAATTTGAGATATTTGGTTCCAACCACCGTGTCTTTGTGCGACGCAGAAAAGGTGAACGGATGGACTCTACATGCCTGTTTCCCACCGTGAAGCATGGAGGAGGAGGTATGATGGTGTGGGGGTGCTTTGCTGGTGACACTGTTGGGGATTTATTCAAAATTGAAGGCTGAATCAGCATGGCTACCACAGCATCTTGCAGCAGCATGCTATTCCATCCGGTCTGCTTTTAGTTGGACCATTATTTATTTTTCCACAGGACAATGACCCCAAACACACTTCCAAGCTGTGTAAGGGCTATTTGACCAAGAAGGAGAATGATGGGGTGATACGCCAGATGACCTGGCCTCCACAGTCACCAGTCCTGAACACAATCGAGATGGTTTGGGGCGAGCTGGACCGCAGAGTGAAGGCAAAAGGGCCAACAAGTGCTAAGCATCTCTGGGAACTCCTTCAAGATTGTTGGAAGACCATTCCCGGTGACTACCTCTTGAAGCTCATCAAGAGAATGCCAAGAGTGTGCAAAGCAGTCATGAAAGCAAAAGGTGGCTACTTTGAAGAACCTAGAATATAAGACATATTTTCATTTGTATCACACTTTTTTGTTAAGTATATAATTCCACATGTGTTAGTTCATAGTTTTGATGCCTTCAGTGTGAATGTACAATTTTCATAGTCATGAAAATACAGAAAAATCTTTAAATGAGAAAGTGTGTCCAAACTTTTGGTCTGTACTGTATTTTTACAATTTTTGTTTTACTTTTTTTTTACTTAATTTACACTCAGCATGGTGTAGCAAGCATGCTAGCTCTGGTGACATTGGGTCATCATGGCAATGATCGGCCCTTCCCTCTGCCTGCTTTCTAAATGATGTGATCGCTATTGAGAGGGTTAAATTGGCAGGAGTTGTGAGGTGCCACTTCTAGCAGTGAGTGTCTGGTGTCAACTGTCGTATAAACTGAACACCTAGCGGCCATCGCTTACGCACAGCTTCTATGTGCGCAAAATCTCCATGACGACCTGGATACATGGATACGTCCAAGGTCGTGAAGTGGGTAATGTACATGAAATCAGCTGGATGCTTTATAAGGATTTCTTCTTACTGCTGTAATTTATTTTTAGATTTAAAATGCAGATATTCAATGTTTTCACATATCTATAGCTAGTGTTGTAAATAGAGTACGATGAGCCCCATCCTGGCTGTTTCCTGTAATAATATCCCCCATTGTGGTTCCCATCATGTAATAAAGTCTCTCATTCTAGACCTTTGAAATTATAATGTCCCCCATCCTGTGCCCTTTCCTGTAATAATGTAATTTTTCCTGACCCCCTTACTGTAATAATGCCCCCCATCCTGGGCCACTTCCTGGTATAATGAAAACCCATCCTAGGCCCCTTCCTAGTATAATGACCCCTACCCCAAGCCCCTTCCTGGTGTAATGTCCTCCATCCTGGTATACTGTTCTCCATCCTAGGCCACTTCCTGGTATGATGCTCCCTCTTTGCTTCAGACAGTACAACATGATTGTATTCATGCTGTTGATGGTCTCCATGATGATGCTGGGCCAATAGATAGCCAAGGGGTCATCCAGTCCTGTAAGTTCTTGCTGAGGGCAGGAGCTGACACACCTCCCGCCTGTGTGAGATTCACTGATCAAATACCCTGTAATTCAAAAGCATTGCAGAATACTAGATCAGAGATCAGGGTAGGGAAGTTTGATGTCTAATGAATGCACTAGGTAAAAAAAAAAATAAATGAAAGTAAAACAATTGTAAAACTTTAATAAAAAAAAATCCCAAATTCCAAAATAAAGAATATAAAAATAAAAAAATACCAATAAATATCCATATTTATGTAAAACAAAAATAAACAAAGTACACATATTTGGCATTGCCATGTCCAAAACTACATGATCTATAAAACTGTCACACTATCAAACCCCTTAATTGAACACCGTAAAAAAGCGACAAAAAATGTTTTGTCACACTGATGATAAAAAAGTGGAATAAAACGTGATAAAAAGTTGAATATAAAATAAAAATGGTATAGCTGACAGCATCATCTACACCTGAAACGAAAGCCACCATACAGCTACATCAGCCGAGAAATAGTTATAGCTCTGACTATAGTGATGAAAAAAACTGAAAATTATATCAATAAAAACTGATTCTTCTCGCAAAAAAACAAGCCCTCACGTGACTCTGTCTGCAGAAATATACAAAAATTATAGCTCTAAAAATATGGCGATGCAAAAACTTGTTTTTACAAAACCAGAACATTTTTTTTT
Organism: Ranitomeya variabilis; assembly: GCF_051348905.1. Lineage (NCBI taxonomy): Eukaryota > Metazoa > Chordata > Amphibia > Anura > Dendrobatidae > Ranitomeya > Ranitomeya variabilis. The sequence continues at coordinate 66,941,434 of NC_135239.1, read as the reverse complement.
TTCGGTGACAGATAGATAGTACCCAAACCAAAAAAAAAGAGTCTGGTATAGCTGTAACCGCACCGACCCGTAGAAAAAAACCACCTTATCACTTATATAGCATGAAAAATGGCATAAAAAATAAATACAAACAATTCTTGACCGGATGTTGTTCCGTTTATTTTGCCTCCCAAAGATCGCAGTAAGGCTTGGCTCACATTTATCCTGAGCTCTACACTGAGAGCTTACACTCGGGTTTCGTTTAAATTGCTGAAATCTGTGATTTGGGCCTCTGAAAAAAGGAACACTGCTGAACAGATGCCAGATATAATGCTTCTGCCTCATTATAATGGATCCATCGGGGGTTTCATCTGAATCATGTCAATTAAATAGAAACACATGTAAGTGCTCAGCGTAGAGAGAAGGATAAACGTGATCCAAAACGCTGTCAAGTTTTCCCAACAAACGTTTCAGCTAAATCCACAAAAAACAAGTCCCCACTCTTGTTTGTAGCAATGAAAGCCTGCTTAATTTATGGGTTGCATGACTCCAGAAGCACAAGCTGGGCACAATGTATGGGCACTACAACATACTGGACTCTACAATGTACTACAATGGCAGACTTGCAATTTTCACTCAGCAACATCTATTGGTGTTTGTTTCTGTAAAACACCCATGGAGTCAAGCTTTTCACTATACCTGTAATTAAATTTCTAGAGGGGTTTAATTTCCAAAATGGGGTAACTTGAGGGGTACTTCTTCTGTTCTGGTGCTTAGAGGCTCTATATGTGGAGTCCGCAAACTATTCTAGGAAAATCTGTGCTCAAAGAGTCAAATAGCGCTCCCTCCATAGTCTCGTCGTGTGACTAGGCAGTACTGTACAGCCACATATGGGGTATTGCCGCATTCAGCAGAAATTGAGTGACAAATTTTGGTGCAATTTTTATTGATTTCCCCATGTAAAAATGAACAATTTGGGGCTATAGCAAATTTTTTTGCGGCAATAACTAATGTAATTATTTTTTCTTCACCGCAAAATGGTATAAGGTTCTATGACACGCCTGTGGTGTCAATATGATCACTGCACTCTTAGGTGAATTCATTGAGGGATGTAGTTTATAAAATGCAGTCACTTATGGGAGGGTTCTGCTGTTCTGGCCACTCAGGGGCTTTGCCAATGTAACATGGCACCCATAAACCATAACAGCGATATCTGTACTATAATATGGTTTTCCTTCCCTTCTAATAAGCTGTGTACTGTGCCTAAAAGTAGTTCTTGACCATATATTGGGTATTCACATAAACAGGAGAAATTGCATAACAAATAGTATTATTATTTTTCTTCTTTGTACCCTTGTCAAAATGAAAAAATTTGGACTAAAGCAACATATATTGGTGAAAACTGTAATTTTTTTTCCCACGGCTCACATTATAAAACTCTGTGAAGTACTTGTGGGTTCAAGGTGTTCACCACATCTCTAGATAAATTCTTTGGGGGAATGTCTCCAAAATGGGGTCACTTGTTGGAGTTTCCATTACTTATGAAGATCAGGGGCTCTTCAAATGCAACATGGCGCCCACAGACCATTCCATCAATGTCTGCTCAAAAATGTTCCTTCTTCCTTTTGGAGCTTGGCAGTGTGCCTACACAGTAGTTTTTCACAACAACACATGGGGTCTCAGCGCACACTGTCAACAAGAGGAGAGGAAAGTGTGCAAGAAGATACAAAAACTCAGAGTGAAAAAATTAGAACATATTCACATAGAGTAGAGAGTGAAAGCTAAGGAGAGACATGAGTAAATGGAACAAGTATAATCTCCCAGAAACCTAAAGAGTTGAAAGTAAGAGGAACTGTGAAAGAAAGCAAACAGATTAACTGTAGGAATTCAAGTGGGGTTTGCCATGCAAAGTAAACCCCTTAGCTGAATGGCTAGAAATCCTAAACCCAAGACCACCTAGAGGTATAGCTAGCAAGGAAGTACAGTGAAGGGTGAACATATAAAACCCAATTCAGAATATAATAGGACAGACTAAAACAGGAAAATGGAAAACATCTGGAGAAGAGCAAACAAAGTAAGGGGAAAATTAGAACTATCAACCATCAGCATTTGGACTGGAAAGAAAAGGTAATAGCTAAGCAGATAGGGGAGCTGACCATGGAGCAACAGGTCTGAGGATCTAATTATAAAACCAAGCCATCAAGGAACATCAAGGGCTTTGCAAACGCAGCATGATGTTCATTATCTATTTCAGCTCATTTTGAGTTTCAAAAGTAAAATGGTACTCTTTCCTTTCCGAGCCTTGCCGTGCGCCCAAATAGTACTTTTCCACAACATATGGGGTATAAGCATACTCAAGAGAAATTTCGCAACAATTTTGGACTCAGTTTGTTCCAGTTACCTCTGTGAAAAAGTATTTTTTCTTCTACATTGCTTTAATTCCTGTGAAGCACCTAATGGATTAATAAACTTCTTGAATGCCGTTTTGAGTACCTTGAGGGGTGTCACTTTTAGGCATTTTCTGTCACATAAGTTTTTCAAAATGACTTCACATGTGATGTCTATAAAAAATTTGGTTTTGTAGATGTTGAAAAAATGAGAAATTGCTGATAAATACATCCATCTCTACACCAAAGTTCCTCCAGGCAAAAAAGATCAAGGTGCTCAAGGACTGGCCAGCCCAGTCACCAGACATGAACATCATTGAGCATGTTTGGGGTAAAATGAAAGAGGAAGCATGGAAGACAAAATCAAAGAATCTAGATGAACTCTGGGAGGCATGTAAGACTGCATTCTTTGCTATTCCTGATGACTTCGTTAATAAATTGTATGAATCATTGTTGAACCGAATGGATGCAGTCCTTCAAGCTCATGGAAGTCACTCAAAATATTAAATATGACTCTAATAGCACCACAACTTCATTCACCAATGTTATGCAACATATATTTGTATTTTAAGTTAATTATTTGTTTGAATATCATATTACTTTCTGTAGGCAACAAAACTTTTGTCTTACCAAAATCTGACCATTCTGTGTCCATTAACTGATCAATATTTCTGCATTGATGCCAATTTATTTTCTTAACCTAAACCACATTTAGGAGGGTTTCAGCTTTCAAAAGAATAACTTATACAACCAATGGATGAATTTAACGTCAGGTTATAAGCTTTTATTTACATAACCTGGATAAGCGACATAACTTCTGTCAGGGAGTGTATGGGCCCAATCATGGCAGAGGATGGGACAGCGATTAGTACATCCCTATCTATAGCTGTACTCTTTGGTTTGTAGATATATTGTTAGATAGTCAGACAAAAGTATTGTTTTCTAAAGTTACCTAAAGTGGATACGTTATGTAGAATTTATATGGAATTAGATAAAATACAATTGTATCTTCATTACAACATTCTAAATTATGTAGAAATTAGATAAAATAAAAAAATGAAAAAATCATACTTTATAACTACCTGGAAAAGTATTCAAAGGTACCACAGGCTGTTCATGCTGACCAGTGCAAACCATAACTGCATCAAATATATCCGTCTTCTTTTCTCCATTGCTTTCTGTAGTAACTAGCCACTGACCAGTGACTGAGAACTCAGAATGCTTCTCTACTCGGCAAACGGTTGTCTAAATTTAAGGCAAAAATTAGGTAATATTAGGAGAATGCTTTAAATGTAATTTATTAATTTGTTTTTGTTATATCGTTGATTTCATTGGGGTTTTATTTAAAGGAAGTCTTATATATTGAATTTTTTCATTTTAATTACTAACTTAAATTATTGAATAATATATTATATAAGAGATTACAATTCTATTTAATTTATATTTATACAATTAGGATTCATAAATGTTTGTCAGAAAAAAGTGCCTAAAAAGCTAGTATGTTTATAGTATACAGTGGGAAAATAAGTATTCAATACACTGCCGATTTTGCAAGTATTCCCACCCACAAACAACGGAGAACTAAAATTTTTATCATACGTACACTTCAACTGTGAGAGACAATCTAAAAATAAAACCCAGATGTGATGGTGTGATTTGGTGTGTGAGGTATCAGTCTGTCTATGTTCATATTCTTACTGATTTTAGGAGTGTTGTCTAGTTGCTCTGTATCATTCTGTGTATTCTCTGTTTGGTCTAGAGTCTTACTTAGTAGGGATGAGGGAATGTACTCGGTTATCACTCATTATTTGGTGAACAATGGGCAGTAGGGTTGAGCGACTTTCATTTTTTTAAGATCGAGTAGGGTTTTGGGAAACCCGATTTTGTCCAGAGTCGAGTCGAGTGCAGTCGGCCGATTATCGCTAAAAGTCGGGGATCGACCGAAACACGAAACCCAATGCAAGTCAATGGGGAAGCATAGTCGGCAGTGAGTGGAGGCCAGGAAAACACCTACAGTGCCCATTTTAATGCCAAAAACATCCATTCTTGTTTCTGAAGCTTGCCAATCTTAATTAACTGTATAATAATAGTTGGGCATAGGGAATTGGGTGAAAGTTGTGGGGGGAGTAGGGCTGGCTCAAGTTTTTCGTGGGCCCAGGAAATGCGGACTACGTCACGGCGGTGTTGCAGGGAAAGGTAAGTATTTAAAAGTTGCAAGTGCTGTGATCCTGAGCAAGCAGGGGGGGGGCCCACTCGTTCGCATTGCCACTGGCACAGGGCCCCTCAAAGTACGGCGGTGTGTTTGCATGGCGGGGGCGCCTCCCACCAGCAGCGACACTTTTGCGTACTCTGAGGGGCCCTGTGCCAGTGACGTCGCCAACGAGTATGCCCCCCCACCTGATGAAGGAACCTGCACTTTCATCTGCACCTTCCTCTTTGTCCCTGTGTAAGGTGGTATAACATGCGGGAAGGGGAACCTTACTTTCAGCAGGGACAGATTCTGGCTGTGTAGAGTACAAGGGGAATGTAGTGGTCTAGGTCAATGTACCAGCAGACTCATTTAGCAGTGGCTGGGCAATGGGCAGGATGAGGAGGAAACAGATATAGGGCCAAAGAATAAAGTAGGCTACATGCAGTTCAAAATTGGTAACAGGACTAAACAGGCGGCATTGCTTTGTTCAGTGGAGTAGCAAACCCAAGAGCAGCAGACACTGTTTCAAGGGCCTAACCACACTAGTAGGCCAAATGCAGTTTAATATCTGATAGTATAGGGCGAAAGCCAGAATGTGGAAGCTCAGCTTTGTTCAGTTGAGGACAACACCAGGGAGGGGCAGACACCTTTAGTAGGCCGGAAAAGCCTATTGCATTTTTTAAAATGGTAATTTGGAGCAGAAGGTTGAAGCTCAGCTTTATTTACTTGAGGGCAACACCAGGGAGGGGCAGAAGCCGTTAGTAGGCCCTAACCACCATTTTTTTTTTTTAAACCACATAATGAGAGCCGGAAGGTTGAAGCTCAGCTTTATTTAGTTGAGGACAACACCAGGGAGGGGCACACAGACAGACACCTTTAGTAGGCCTGAAAAGCCTATTGCATTTTTCAAAATGGTAATTTGGAGCAGAAGGTTGAAGCTCAGCTTTATTTAGTTGAGGGCAACACCAGGGAGGGGCAGAAGCCGTTAGTAGGCCCTAACCACCATTTTTTTTTTAAAACCACATAATGAGAGCCGGAAGGTTGAAGCTCAGCTTTATTTAGTTGAGGACAACACCAGGGAGGGGCAGAAGCCGTTAGTAGGCCCTAACCACCATTTTTTTTTTTAAAACCACATAATGAGAGCCGGAAGGTTGAAGCTCAGCTTTATTTAGTTGAGGACAACACCAGGGAGGGGCAGAAGCCGTTAGTAGGCCCTAACCACCATTTTTTTTTTTAAAACCACATAATGAGAGCCGGAAGGTTGAAGCTCAGCTTTATTTAGTTGAGGACAACACCAGGGAGGGGCACACAGACAGACACCTTTTGTAGGCCTGAAAAGCCTATTGCATTTTTCAAAATGGTAATTTGGAGCAGAAGGTTGAAGCTCAGCTTTATTTAGTTGAGGGCAACACCAGGGAGGGGCAGAAGCCGTTAGTAGGCCCTAACCACCATTTTTTTTTTAAAACCACATAATGAGAGCCGGAAGGTTGAAGCTCAGCTTTATTTAGTTGAGGACAACACCAGGGAGGGGCAGAAGCCGTTAGTAGGCCCTAACCACCATTTTTTTTTTTTAAACCACATAATGAGAGCCGGAAGGTTGAAGCTCAGCTTTATTTAGTTGAGGACAACACCAGGGAGGGGCACACAGACAGACACCTTTAGTAGGCCTGAAAAGCCTATTGCATTTTTCAAAATGGTAATTTGGAGCAGAAGGTTGAAGCTCAGCTTTATTTAGTTGAGGGCAACACCAGGGAGGGGCAGAAGCCGTTAGTAGGCCCTAACCACCATTTTTTTTTTAAAACCACATAATGAGAGCCGGAAGGTTGAAGCTCAGCTTTATTTAGTTGAGGACAACACCAGGGAGGGGCAGAAGCCGTTAGTAGGCCCTAACCACCATTTTTTTTTTTAAAACCACATAATGAGAGCCGGAAGGTTGAAGCTCAGCTTTATTTAGTTGAGGACAACACCAGGGAGGGGCAGAAGCCGTTAGTAGGCCCTAACCACCATTTTTTTTTTTAAAACCACATAATGAGAGCCGGAAGGTTGAAGCTCAGCTTTATTTAGTTGAGGACAACACCAGGGAGGGGCACACAGACAGACACCTTTTGTAGGCCTGAAAAGCCTATTGCATTTTTCAAAATGGTAATTTGGAGCAGAAGGTTGAAGCTCAGCTTTATTTAGTTGAGGGCAACACCAGGGAGGGGCAGAAGCCGTTAGTAGGCCCTAACCACCATTTTTTTTTTAAAACCACATAATGAGAGCCGGAAGGTTGAAGCTCAGCTTTATTTAGTTGAGGACAACACCAGGGAGGGGCAGAAGCCGTTAGTAGGCCCTAACCACCATTTTTTTTTTTAAAACCACATAATGAGAGCCGGAAGGTTGAAGCTCAGCTTTATTTAGTTGAGGACAACACCAGGGAGGGGCAGAAGCCGTTAGTAGGCCCTAACCACCATTTTTTTTTTAAAACCACATAATGAGAGCCGGAAGGTTGAAGCTCAGCTTTATTTAGTTGAGGACAACACCAGGGAGGGGCAGAAGCCGTTAGTAGGCCCTAACCACCATTTTTTTTTTTAAAACCACATAATGAGAGCCGGAAGGTTGAAGCTCAGCTTTATTTAGTTGAGGACAACACCAGGGAGGGGCAGAAGCCGTTAGTAGGCCCTAACCACCATTTTTTTTTTTAAAACCACATAATGAGAGCCGGAAGGTTGAAGCTCAGCTTTATTTAGTTGAGGACAACACCAGGGAGGGGCAGAAGCCGTTAGTAGGCCCTAACCACCATTTTTTTTTTAAAACCACATAATGAGAGCCGGAAGGTTGAAGCTCAGCTTTATTTAGTTGAGGACAACACCAGGGAGGGGCAGAAGCCGTTAGTAGGCCCTAACCACCATTTTTTTTTTTAAAACCACATAATGAGAGCCGGAAGGTTGAAGCTCAGCTTTATTTAGTTGAGGACAACACCAGGGAGGGGCAGAAGCCGTTAGTAGGCCCTAACCACCATTTTTTTTTTTAAAACCACATAATGAGAGCCGGAAGGTTGAAGCTCAGCTTTATTTAGTTGAGGACAACACCAGGGAGGGGCACACAGACAGACACCTTTTGTAGGCCTGAAAAGCCTATTGCATTTTTCAAAATGGTAATTTGGAGCAGAAGGTTGAAGCTCAGCTTTATTTAGTTGAGGGCAACACCAGGGAGGGGCAGAAGCCGTTAGTAGGCCCTAACCACCATTTTTTTTTTAAAACCACATAATGAGAGCCGGAAGGTTGAAGCTCAGCTTTATTTAGTTGAGGACAACACCAGGGAGGGGCAGAAGCCGTTAGTAGGCCCTAACCACCATTTTTTTTTTTAAAACCACATAATGAGAGCCGGAAGGTTGAAGCTCAGCTTTATTTAGTTGAGGACAACACCAGGGAGGGGCAGAAGCCGTTAGTAGGCCCTAACCACCATTTTTTTTTTTAAAACCACATAATGAGAGCCGGAAGGTTGAAGCTCAGCTTTATTTAGTTGAGGACAACACCAGGGAGGGGCACACAGACAGACACCTTTTGTAGGCCTGAAAAGCCTATTGCATTTTTCAAAATGGTAATTTGGAGCAGAAGGTTGAAGCTCAGCTTTATTTAGTTGAGGGCAACACCAGGGAGGGGCAGAAGCCGTTAGTAGGCCCTAACCACCATTTTTTTTTTAAAACCACATAATGAGAGCCGGAAGGTTGAAGCTCAGCTTTATTTAGTTGAGGACAACACCAGGGAGGGGCAGAAGCCGTTAGTAGGCCCTAACCACCATTTTTTTTTTTAAAACCACATAATGAGAGCCGGAAGGTTGAAGCTCAGCTTTATTTAGTTGAGGACAACACCAGGGAGGGGCAGAAGCCGTTAGTAGGCCCTAACCACCATTTTTTTTTTAAAACCACATAATGAGAGCCGGAAGGTTGAAGCTCAGCTTTATTTAGTTGAGGACAACACCAGGGAGGGGCAGAAGCCGTTAGTAGGCCCTAACCAAAGTTGAAGGCCAAATGCAGTTTAATTTCTGATACTATAGGCCGAAAGCCAGAAGGTGGAAGTTCCGATTTAGACAGTGGAGGACAATTTGAATTAGGGACTGCAGACAGACTTAGTAGGCTGTCCCCTGTGGACCATGCATCCACCACATTAACCCATTGCGCCGTAATGGACACGTAATCTTCCGTGGCCATGCCTACAGGTCCATGCGTCTGTTGTCAGGTGCACCTTTGTACTCACAGATTGCCAGAGTGCATGGACAATGCGGTCTTCTACATGCTGGTGGAGGGTTGGGATGGCTTTTCTCGCAAAAGAAGTGTCGACTGGTTAGCTTGTAGCGTGGTACAGCGTAGTCCATCATGGCCTTATTAATAGTAAATAAAATATATAACTAGGCTCTATGAACTTTTAAATAGGTTCCAGGGGTACACGGGCAGCATTGGTGTGGTCAGTGGAGGAGTATTGCAAGTAGGGGCTGCAGACAGGCTATCAAAGGCCTAAAATAACAAACAGTAGGCAGTCATGGCAGTTTTACATCGGTTACATGGATACACAGGCAGGCACTCCAGGCAGCATTGTGGTCAGTGGAGGAGTATTGCAAGTAGGGGCCGCAGACAGGCTATCAAAGGCCTAAAATAACAAACAATAGGCTCATGGCAGTTTTACAGCGGTTACATGGATACACGGGCAGGCAGCTTGGTGGTCAGTGGAGGAGTATTTAAAGTAGGGACCGCAGACAGGCTTCAAAGGCCTAACATAAGAAAATGGGCTGGCTGTAGGCACTTTATAATTGGTTCCAGGGGTACACGGGCAGCAGTGGTCTGGTCAGTGGAGGAGTATTTAAAGTAGGGACCGCAGACAGGCTATCAAAGGCCTAACATAACAAACAATAGGCTCATGGCAGTTTCACAGCGGTTACATGGATACACGGGCAGGCAGCTTGGTGGTCAGTGGAGGAGTATTGCAAGTAGGGGCTGCAGACAGGCTATCAAAGGCCTAAAATAACAAACAGTAGGCAGTCATGGCAGTTTTACATCGGTTACATGGATACACAGGCAGGCACTCCAGGCAGCATTGTGGTCAGTGGAGGAGTATTGCAAGTAGGGGCCGCAGACAGGCTATCAAAGGCCTAAAATAACAAACAATAGGCTCATGGCAGTTTTACAGCGGTTACATGGATACACGGGCAGGCAGCTTGGTGGTCAGTGGAGGAGTATTTAAAGTAGGGACCGCAGACAGGCTTCAAAGGCCTAACATAAGAAAATGGGCTGGCTGTAGGCACTTTATAATTGGTTCCAGGGGTACACGGGCAGCAGTGGTCTGGTCAGTGGAGGAGTATTTAAAGTAGGGACCGCAGACAGGCTATCAAAGGCCTAACATAACAAACAATAGGCTCATGGCAGTTTCACAGCGGTTACATGGATACACGGGCAGGCAGCTTGGTGGTCAGTGGAGGAGTATTGCAAGTAGGGGCTGCAGACAGGCTATCAAAGGCCTAAAATAACAAACAGTAGGCAGTCATGGCAGTTTTACATCGGTTACATGGATACACAGGCAGGCACTCCAGGCAGCATTGTGGTCAGTGGAGGAGTATTGCAAGTAGGGGCCGCAGACAGGCTATCAAAGGCCTAAAATAACAAACAATAGGCTCATGGCAGTTTTACAGCGGTTACATGGATACACGGGCAGGCAGCTTGGTGGTCAGTGGAGGAGTATTTAAAGTAGGGACCGCAGACAGGCTTCAAAGGCCTAACATAAGAAAATGGGCTGGCTGTAGGCACTTTATAATTGGTTCCAGGGGTACACGGGCAGCAGTGGTCTGGTCAGTGGAGGAGTATTTAAAGTAGGGACCGCAGACAGGCTATCAAAGGCCTAACATAACAAACAATAGGCTCATGGCAGTTTCACAGCGGTTACATGGATACACGGGCAGGCAGCTTGGTGGTCAGTGGAGGAGTATTGCAAGTAGGGGCTGCAGACAGGCTATCAAAGGCCTAAAATAACAAACAGTAGGCAGTCATGGCAGTTTTACATCGGTTACATGGATACACAGGCAGGCACTCCAGGCAGCATTGTGGTCAGTGGAGGAGTATTGCAAGTAGGGGCCGCAGACAGGCTATCAAAGGCCTAAAATAACAAACAATAGGCTCATGGCAGTTTTACAGCGGTTACATGGATACACGGGCAGGCAGCTTGGTGGTCAGTGGAGGAGTATTTAAAGTAGGGACCGCAGACAGGCTTCAAAGGCCTAACATAAGAAAATGGGCTGGCTGTAGGCACTTTATAATTGGTTCCAGGGGTACACGGGCAGCAGTGGTCTGGTCAGTGGAGGAGTATTTAAAGTAGGGACCGCAGACAGGCTATCAAAGGCCTAACATAACAAACAATAGGCTCATGGCAGTTTCACAGCGGTTACATGGATACACGGGCAGGCAGCTTGGTGGTCAGTGGAGGAGTATTGCAAGTAGGGGCTGCAGACAGGCTATCAAAGGCCTAAAATAACAAACAGTAGGCAGTCATGGCAGTTTTACATCGGTTACATGGATACACAGGCAGGCACTCCAGGCAGCATTGTGGTCAGTGGAGGAGTATTGCAAGTAGGGGCCGCAGACAGGCTATCAAAGGCCTAAAATAACAAACAATAGGCTCATGGCAGTTTTACAGCGGTTACATGGATACACGGGCAGGCAGCTTGGTGGTCAGTGGAGGAGTATTTAAAGTAGGGACCGCAGACAGGCTTCAAAGGCCTAACATAAGAAAATGGGCTGGCTGTAGGCACTTTATAATTGGTTCCAGGGGTACACGGGCAGCAGTGGTCTGGTCAGTGGAGGAGTATTTAAAGTAGGGACCGCAGACAGGCTATCAAAGGCCTAACATAACAAACAATAGGCTCATGGCAGTTTCACAGCGGTTACATGGATACACGGGCAGGCAGCTTGGTGGTCAGTGGAGGAGTATTGCAAGTAGGGGCTGCAGACAGGCTATCAAAGGCCTAAAATAACAAACAGTAGGCAGTCATGGCAGTTTTACATCGGTTACATGGATACACAGGCAGGCACTCCAGGCAGCATTGTGGTCAGTGGAGGAGTATTGCAAGTAGGGACCGCAGACAGGCTTCAAAGGCCTAACATAAAAAAATGGGCTGGCTGTAGGCACTTTATAATTGGTTCCAGGGGTACACGGGCAGCAGTGGTCTGGTCAGTGGAGGAGTATTTAAAGTAGGGACCGCAGACAGGCTATCAAAGGCCTAAAATAACAAACAATAGGCTCATGGCAGTTTCACAGCGGTTACATGGATACACGGGCAGGCAGCTTGGTGGTCAGTGGAGGAGTATTGCAAGTAGGGGCCGCAGACAGGCTATCAAAGGCCTAAAATAACAAACAATAGGCTCATGGCAGTTTTACAGCGGTTACATGGATACACAGGCAGCTTGGTGGTGAGTGGAGGAGTAGTGCAAGGAGTGTCTGTCCCAGTACTCCCAAAATATAAATAGATGTTAATGTCTCGCAAAACAACCAAAACAAAAAAAAAAGGTGGCATACTTAGGTACAGGGGTGGGCTCATCTACTGAGTTTCTGACATAGTAATTTGGCAGTAACTATTTAATGGTGCCAATATAGGACACAGACACAGACTACTTTAAGTTGCATCATAGATGTCTACAAATTTGTATTGTCAGTGCCAGACATTGAATGATGTCAGCGAATAGACTAAAGATTGGTGGAGCTGTGCGACATAATTTTGCACGTGGTAGAGCACATTTTGAGCTGGGGTAGGGGGGAACTCTCTTGAGGCCGGCGGGACCGCCCCAGGGCCCCTCATGTTACAACGGTGTGTCTGACGTTGGGTGCGCACCACCACCGCCAGAGACACTACATTGTACTATGAGGGACCCAGTAGCAATGCCGTCAACCAAAAGCGAGCACACCCACCTCTTCAGACAAACAGCAGTCTCACGGGTGCTTGCGCCAAGTCGCGATACCACGGCCCCGTGTGGGGAGTTTTGCCATTTAGGGAGGTGTAAACATGTCGTATGCTGTACAATCAGCTGCAGCAAATTAGACATTAGAAAAGTAATTCACAGGCAAGAGCTTTTCATAGGAAAGCTAGGTGTCGGCCGGGCAAGGTGGGGCAAAAGATTTCGAAATCCAGTTGTGGTTCATTTTAATGAATGTTAGATCGTCAACATTTTGGGTAGCCAGACGAGTCCTTTTTTCGGTTAATATTGAACCTGCAGCACTGAATACTCTTTCTGATAGGACACTTGCTGCCGGGCAAGCAAGCTCCTGCAATGCATATTCTGCCAATTCTGGCCAGGTGTCTAATTTGGAGGCCCAGTAATCAAATGGGAATGACGGTTGAGGGAGAACATCGATAAGGGATGAAAAATAGTTAGTAACCATACTGGACAAATGTTGTCTCCTGTCACTTTCAATTGATGCAGCAGTACCTGTCCTGTCTGCGGTCATAGCAAAATCACTCCACAACCTGGTCAGAAAACCCCTCTGTCCAATGCCACTTCTGATGTGTGCACCCCTAACACTCCTAGTCTGCTGCCCCCTGGAGCTCGTGTGAGAACGATCACGTGCGCTGTGTGCTGGGAATGCCTGAAGCAAACGGTCAACAAGAGTTGATTGTTTGGTTGCTAATATTAGTTCCAAGTTCTCATGTGGCATAATATTTTGCAATTTGCCTTTATAGCGTGGATCAAGGAGGCAGGCCAACCAGTAATCGTCATCGTTCATCATTTTCGTAATGCGTGTGTCCCTTTTTAGGATACGTAAGGCATAATCCGCCATGTGGGCCAAAGTTCCAGTTGTCAAATCTCCGGTTGTGATTGGTTGAGGGGCAGTTGCAGGCAAATCTACGTCACTTGTGTCCCTCAAAAAACCAGAACCCGGCCGTGACACGCAACCAAATTCCTGTGCCCCCGGGAAAGGTTCGGCATTAAAAATATACTCATCCCCATCATCCTCCTCGTCCTCCACCTCCTCTTCGCCCGCTACCTCGTCCTGTACACTGCCCTGACCAGACAATGGCTGACTGTCATCAAGGCTTTCCTCTTCCTCTGGTGCAGACGCCTGCTCCTTTATGTGCGTCAAACTTTGCATCAGCAGACGCATTAGGGGGATGCTCATGCTTATTACGGCGTTGTCTGCACTAACCAGCCGTGTGCATTCCTCAAAGCACTGAAGGACTTGACACATGTCTTGTATCTTAGACCACTGCACACCTGACAACTCCATGTCTGCCATCCTACTGCCTGCCCGTGTATCCTCCCACAAATAAATAACAGCACGCCTCTGTTCGCACAGTCTCTGAAGCATGTGCAGTGTTGAGTTCCACCTTGTTGCAACGTCTATGATTAGGCGATGCTGGGGAAGGTTCAAAGACCGCTGATAGGTCTGCATACGGCTGGCGTGTACAGGCGAACGTCGGATATGTGAGCAAAGTGCACGCACTTTGAGGAGCAGGTCGGAGAACCCAGGATAAGTTTTCAATAAGCACTGCACCACCAGGTTTAAGGTGTGAGCCAGGCAAGGAATGTGTTTCAGTTGGGAAAGGGAGATGGCAGCCATGAAATTCCTTCCGTTATCACTCACTACCTTGCCTGCCTCAAGATCTACTGTGCCCAGCCACGACTGCGTTTCTTGTTGCAAGAACTCGGACAGAACTTCCGCGGTGTGTCTATTGTCGCCCAAGCACTTCATAGCCAATACAGCCTGCTGACGCTTGGCAGTAGCTGGCCCATAATGGGACAACTGGTGTGCAACAGTGTCATCTGCCGATGGAGTGGTTGGCAGACTGCGTTCTGTGGAAGAGCTGTAGCTTCTGCAGGAGGACGAGGAGGAGGAGGAGGAGGGGGTGCGAACGCCTACAGCCAACTGTTTCCTAGACCGTGGGCTAGGCACAACTGTCCCTAAATTGATGTCGCCTGTGGACCCTGCATCCACCACATTCACCCAGTGTGCCGTGATGGACACATAACGTCCCTGGCCATGCCTACTGGTCCATGCATCTGTAGTCAGGTGCACCTTTGTACTCACAGATTGCCTGAGTGCATGGACGATGCGCTGTTTAACATGCTGGTGCAGGGCTGGGATGGCTTTTCTGGAAAAAAAGTGTCGACTGGGTAGCTCGTATCGTGGTTCAGCGTACTCCATCAGGGCTTTGAAAGCTTCGCTTTCAACTAACCGGTAGGGCATCATCTCTAACGAGATTAGTCTAGCTATGTGGGCGTTAAAACCCTGTGTACGCGGATGCGAGGATAAGTACTTCCTTTTTCTAACCAGAGTCTCATGTAGGGTGAGCTGGACTGGAGAGCTGGAGATCGTGGAACTTTCGGGTGTGCCGGTGTACATGGCAGACTGAGAGACGGTTGGAGACGGTATTGTTTCCGCCGGTGCCCTAGATGCAATATTTCCTCCTACAAAACTGGTGATTCCCTGACCCTGACTGCTTTTGGCTGGCAAAGAAACCTGCACAGATACTGCCTGTGGTGCGGAAAATGGTGGCCTTACAGTGACGGAAGGGATGTTGCGTTGCTGACTAGCTTCATTGGCCGAGGGTGCTACAACCTTGAGGGACGTTTGGTAGTTAGTCCAGGCTTGAAAATGCATGGTGGTTAAGTGTCTATGCATGCAACTAGTATTTAGACTTTTCAGATTCTGACCTCTGCTTAAGCTAGTTGAACATTTTTGACAGATGACTTTGCGCTGATCAGTTGGATGTTGTTTAAAAAAATGCCAGACTGCACTCTTCCTAGACTCGGATCCCTTTTCAGGGATTGCAGACTGAGCTTTAACCGGATGGCAACGCTGTGCTCCAACAGGTTTTGGCTTTGACACGCGTTTTGGGCCAGATACGGGCCCGGCAGATGTAACCTGTTGCGATGTTGATGCCTGCTGCGGCCCCTCCTCCACCTCCGCTTCTGAACTACTGCCGCCTGCACCCTGTTCCCCCAATGGCTGCCAATCGGGGTCAATAACTGGGTCATCTATTACCTCCTCTTCGAGCTCGTGTGCAACTTCGTCTGTGTCACTGTGTCGGTCGGTGGTATAGCGTTCGTGGCGGGGCAACATAGTCTCATCAGGGTCTGATTGTGGATCTGTACCCTGAGAGGGCAATGTGGTGGTCTGAGTCAAAGGAGCAGCATAGTACTCTGGCTGTGGCTGTGCATCAGTGCACTCCATGTCAGAATATACTTGTAATGGGCATGGCCTGTTAAATGTTTCACTTTCTAAGCCAGGGACGGTATGTGTAAAGAGCTCCATGGAGTGACCCGTTGTGTCGCCTGCTGCATCCTTCTCTCTTGTTGTAGTTTTTGCTGAGGAGGACAAGGAAGCGACTTGTCCCTGACCGTGAACATCCACAAGCGACGCGCTGCTTTTACATTTACCAGTTTCGGAAGAGGAGGCAAAAGAGCTAGAGGCTGAGTCTGCAATGTAAGCCAAAACTTGCTGTTGCTGCTCCGCCTTTAAAAGCGGTTTTCCTACTCCCAGAAAAGAGAGCGTTCGAGGCCTTGTGTAGCCTGACGACGAAACTGGCTCCACAGCTCCAGACTTAGGTGGAATATTTTTATCCCCACGACCACCTGATGCTCCTCTACCACTACCATCATTACCAGCTGACAATGAACGCCCACGACGACCTCTTGCACCAGACTTCCTCATTGTTTTAAAATCTTAACCAAAGTAACTTTATTTGTTGCTGTCAAACAACTTACACGGTGAGCTATAACTTCAGTATGATTTCAATATCCCTTAACAGGTTGGTGAGACCACAAGGAAAATCAGGCACAATGTTACACACTCTGTTTTCTGTGGCACAAAATCACAGAGATGACACACACGCAGGACTGTCACTCAAGCACTAATGTCAATATTAATCTCCCACCTAATTTATTTTTTTTTTTTTCTCAGGGAGACTTTAGAAACCAAATAATATTAAAAAAAAAAAAAAAAAAGGCTTTCTATGGCCCACAATTAGAGAGAGAGAGGTGGCACACCCAGGAGTCAAGACTGGCACACAAGCTGAGAGGGCAATATTACTCTCCCACTGTTTTTTTATGTATTTTTTGTTTTTTCAGGGAGACTTTAGAAACCCAATAATATTTTAAAAAAAAAATAAATAGGCTTTCTATGGCCCACTGAATGAGAGGGAGAGAGGTGGCACACCCAGGAGTCAAGACTGGCACACAAGCTGAAAGGGCAATATTACTCTCCCACTGTTTTTTTAGGTTTTTTTTTTTTTTTCAGGGAGACTTTAGAAACCCAATAATATTTTAAAAAAAAAATAAATAGGCTTTCTATGGCCCACTGAATGAAAGGGAGAGAGGTGGCACACCCAGGAGTCAAGACTGGCACACAAGCTGAAAGGGCAATATTACTCTCCCACTGTTTTTTTATGTATTTTTTGTTTTTTCAGGGAGACTTTAGAAACCCAATAATATTTAAAAAAAAAAATAAATAGGCTTTCTATGGCCCACTGAATGAGAGGGAGAGAGGTGGCACACCCAGGAGTCAAGACTGGCACACAAGCTGAAAGGGCAATATTACTCTCCCACTGTTTTTTTAGGTTTTTTTTTTTTTTTCAGGGAGACTTTAGAAACCAAATAATATAAAAAAAAAAAAAAAAAAAAATAGGCTTGCTATAGCCCACTGAATGAGAGATAGCACACACAGCAGTGGCACACAAGCCCTGACTGAGGCCAATATTTTTCTCCCACTGATTGATGTAGTGTTTTTGTGTTGAGGTAGAATTTAGAACACAAATCACGGAAAAAATAAATAGGCTTTCTATGGCCCACTGAATGAAAGGGAGAGAGGTGGCACACCCAGGAGTCAAGACTGGCACACAAGCTGAAAGGGCAATATTACTCTCCCACTGTTTTTTTATGTATTTTTTGTTTTTTCAGGGAGACTTTAGAAACCCAATAATATTTAAAAAAAAAAATAAATAGGCTTTCTATGGCCCACTGAATGAGAGGGAGAGAGGTGGCACACCCAGGAGTCAAGACTGGCACACAAGCTGAAAGGGCAATATTACTCTCCCACTGTTTTTTTAGGTTTTTTTTTTTTTTTTCAGGGAGACTTTAGAAACCCAATAATATTTAAAAAAAAAAATAAATAGGCTTTCTATGGCCCACTGAATGAGAGGGAGAGAGGTGGCACACCCAGGAGTCAAGACTGGCACACAAGCTGAAAGGGCAATATTACTCTCCCACTGTTTTTTTAGGTTTTTTTTTTTTTTTCAGGGAGACTTTAGAAACCCAATAATATTTAAAAAAAAAAATAAATAGGCTTTCTATGGCCCACTGAATGAAAGGGAGAGAGGTGGCACACCCAGGAGTCAAGACTGGCACACAAGCTGAAAGGGCAATATTACTCTCCCACTGTTTTTTTATGTATTTTTTGTTTTTTCAGGGAGACTTTAGAAACCCAATAATATTTTTAAAAAAAAATAAATAGGCTTTCTATGGCCCGCTGAATGAGAGGGAGAGAGGTGGCACACCCAGGAGTCAAGACTGGCACACAAGCTGAAAGGGCAATATTATTCTCCCACTGTTTTTTTAGGTTTTTTTTTTTTTTTCAGGGAGAATTAGAAACCAAATAATATTAAAAAAAAAAAATAAATAGGCTTTCTATGGCCCACTGAATGAGAGGGAGAGAGGTGGCACACCCAGGAGTCAAGACTGGCACACAAGCTGAAAGGGCAATATTACTCTCCCACTGTTTTTTTAGGTTTTTTTTTTTTTTTCAGGGAGACTTTAGAAACCAAATAATATTAAAAAAAAAAAAAAAAAAAAAAAAATAGGCTTGCTATAGCCCACTGAATGAGAGATAGCACACACAGCAGTGGCACACAAGCCCTGACTGAGGCCAATATTTTTCTCCCACTGATTGATGTAGTGTTTTTGTGTTGAGGTAGAATTTAGAACACAAATCACGGAAAAAATAAATAGGCTTTCTATGGCCCACTGAATGAAAGGGAGAGAGGTGGCACACCCAGGAGTCAAGACTGGCACACAAGCTGAAAGGGCAATATTACTCTCCCACTGTTTTTTTATGTATTTTTTGTTTTTTCAGGGAGACTTTAGAAACCCAATAATATTTAAAAAAAAAAATAAATAGGCTTTCTATGGCCCACTGAATGAGAGGGAGAGAGGTGGCACACCCAGGAGTCAAGACTGGCACACAAGCTGAAAGGGCAATATTACTCTCCCACTGTTTTTTTATGTATTTTTTGTTTTTTCAGGGAGACTTTAGAAACCCAATAATATAAAAAAAAAAAAAAAAAAAAAATAGGCTTGCTATAGCCCACTGAATGAGAGATAGCACACACAGCAGTGGCACACAAGCCCTGACTGAGGCCAATATTTTTCTCCCACTGATTGATGTAGTGTTTTTGTGTTGAGGTAGAATTTAGAACACAAATCACGGAAAAAATAAATAGGCTTTCTATGGCCCACTGAATGAAAGGGAGAGAGGTGGCACACCCAGGAGTCAAGACTGGCACACAAGCTGAAAGGGCAATATTACTCTCCCACTGTTTTTTTATGTATTTTTTGTTTTTTCAGGGAGACTTTAGAAACCAAATAATATAAAAAAAAAAAAAAATAGGCTTGCTATAGCCCACTGAATGAGAGATAGCACACACAGCAGTGGCACACAAGCCCTGACTGAGGCCAATATTTTTCTCCCACTGATTGATGTAGTGTTTTTGTGTTGAGGTAGAATTTAGAACACAAATCACGGAAAAAATAAATAGGCTTTCTATGGCCCACTGAATGAAAGGGAGAGAGGTGGCACACCCAGGAGTCAAGACTGGCACACAAGCTGAAAGGGCAATATTACTCTCCCACTGTTTTTTTATGTATTTTTTGTTTTTTCAGGGAGACTTTAGAAACCCAATAATATTTAAAAAAAAAAATAAATAGGCTTTCTATGGCCCACTGAATGAGAGGGAGAGAGGTGGCACACCCAGGAGTCAAGACTGGCACACAAGCTGAAAGGGCAATATTACTCTCCCACTGTTTTTTTAGGTTTTTTTTTTTTTTTTCAGGGAGACTTTAGAAACCCAATAATATTTTAAAAAAAAAATAAATAGGCTTTCTATGGCCCACTGAATGAGAGGGAGAGAGGTGGCACACCCAGGAGTCAAGACTGGCACACAAGCTGAAAGGGCAATATTACTCTCCCACTGTTTTTTTAGGTTTTTTTTTTTTTTTCAGGGAGACTTTAGAAACCCAATAATATTTAAAAAAAAAAATAAATAGGCTTTCTATGGCCCACTGAATGAAAGGGAGAGAGGTGGCACACCCAGGAGTCAAGACTGGCACACAAGCTGAAAGGGCAATATTACTCTCCCACTGTTTTTTTATGTATTTTTTGTTTTTTCAGGGAGACTTTAGAAACCCAATAATATTTTTAAAAAAAAATAAATAGGCTTTCTATGGCCCGCTGAATGAGAGGGAGAGAGGTGGCACACCCAGGAGTCAAGACTGGCACACAAGCTGAAAGGGCAATATTATTCTCCCACTGTTTTTTTAGGTTTTTTTTTTTTTTTCAGGGAGAATTAGAAACCAAATAATATTAAAAAAAAAAAATAAATAGGCTTTCTATGGCCCACTGAATGAGAGGGAGAGAGGTGGCACACCCAGGAGTCAAGACTGGCACACAAGCTGAAAGGGCAATATTACTCTCCCACTGTTTTTTTAGGTTTTTTTTTTTTTTTCAGGGAGACTTTAGAAACCAAATAATATTAAAAAAAAAAAAAAAAAAAAAAAAATAGGCTTGCTATAGCCCACTGAATGAGAGATAGCACACACAGCAGTGGCACACAAGCCCTGACTGAGGCCAATATTTTTCTCCCACTGATTGATGTAGTGTTTTTGTGTTGAGGTAGAATTTAGAACACAAATCACGGAAAAAATAAATAGGCTTTCTATGGCCCACTGAATGAAAGGGAGAGAGGTGGCACACCCAGGAGTCAAGACTGGCACACAAGCTGAAAGGGCAATATTACTCTCCCACTGTTTTTTTATGTATTTTTTGTTTTTTCAGGGAGACTTTAGAAACCCAATAATATTTTTTAAAAAAAATAAATAGGCTTTCTATGGCCCACTGAATGAGAGGGAGAGAGGTGGCACACCCAGGAGTCAAGACTGGCACACAAGCTGAAAGGGCAATATTACTCTCCCACTGTTTTTTTAGGTTTTTTTTTTTTTTCAGGGAGACTTTAGAAACCAAATAATATTAAAAAAAAAAAAAAAAAATAGGCTTGCTATAGCCCACTGAATGAGAGATAGCACACACAGCAGTGGCACACAAGCCCTGACTGAGGCCAATATTTTTCTCCCACTGATTGATGTAGTGTTTTTGTGTTGAGGTAGATTTTAGAACACAAATCACGGAAAAAATAAATAGGCTTTCTATGGCCCACTCAGTGAGAGATGGCACACACAGGGATGGCACTGTAGCAGAAATGCCAATCTTAATCTCCCACAAAAAAAAAAAAAAAAAAAAAAAAAAAACTGTCCTACAATTACTATCTCCCTGCAGTAATGTAAGCCAGGTATGGCAGGCAGCAATAGGAGTGGACTGATGCACAAATTAAATAAAAAGTGTGGACAAACAAAAAAGATAGCTGTGCAGAAAGGAAGGAACAAGAGGATATGTGCTTTGAAAAAAGCAGTTGGTTTCCACAGTGGCGTACACACAGCAATACAGCTATCACGGAGCCTTCTAGGGCAGCCCAATGAGCTACAGCGCTGAGGGGAAAAAAAAAAAAAAATAGCTTCCACAGTCCCTGCACACCGAAGGTGGTGTTGGACAGTGGAAATCGCTGCAGCACAAGCGGTTTGGTGGTTAGTGGACCCTGCCTAACGCTCTCCCTGCTTCTGACGAAGCGGCAGCAACCTCTCCCTAAGCTCAGATCAGCAGCAGTAAGATGGCGGTCGGCGGGAACGCCCCTTTATAGCCCCTGTGACGCCGCAGACAGCAAGCCAATCACTGCAATGCCCTTCTCTAAGATGGTGGGGACCAGGATCTATGTCATCACGCTGCCCACACTCTGCGTTCACCTTCATTGGCTGAGAAATGGCGCTTTTCGCGTCATTGAAACGCGACTTTGGCGCGAAAGTCGCGTACCGCATGGCCGACAAGCACAGGGGTCGGATCGGGTTTCATGAGACGCCGACTTAGCCAAAAGTCGGCGACTTTTGAAAATGATCGACCCGTTTCGCTCAACCCTAATGGGCAGTGTTTATTGTAAAACTCGAGTCCCCACCCCGCATGTTTGGCGACTTTTACGTAGCCAATAAGCATGGGGGGATTGCCTGGGAGTCATAGTAATGCCGTAGCCATCTTGGTTGTTGTAATATTGTGATTGGCTGGTCTTGTGACATCATCGAGGATTATAAAAGGACAGGCACTACCCAGCACGGCACACTGACACCATTGCATAGTTCTGTGACACTTCGTATTGGAGGGAGACAATGCTTGTCTAAGCCTGTGTGCACAGAATAACGAATCAGAGGCTTGTAGTGTTGATACTGATGCTGAAGCTAAGCCATCATTCTAACAGCCCTTCTAAAGGCTAATCATTTGCTGTGCTGTGTGTATAATGCAGCGCCCCAGAGTCCTGGTCGCTGCAGTAATGTCGCTCTGCCACTAAGGGGAGTGATGTTACGTCTGACTGCACTAAAGGAGTTCACCTGACCAGGTAACACTCACACTACACTCCACACTCCGGCCACCAGGGGGGGTGGTTCTATCTAATAGGCCACTCCTCACACTCTGGTAAAACTGGGGGTTGGACAGGAAGACAGGGAGAGAAGTAACTGGGAAGAGCTAGAAAGAGGACCTGTCAGGGATGGGATCCTGGCAGACTCTTAAGAGCAGCACAAACCAGTGAGCAACGGGAATACAGCAAAGAGGCAATAGGACCAGAAGGAGTCGTGCTGTAAGATCGAGGCAACATCCTTCTGAGGCGCAAACAGTCGGTGGCCGGAACGCTGAGCAAGTAAGAAACTACAAGCATTACTTCAAACCACGGCCGGACAGCCAATTATAGGTTGGCTGTCTCACTCAAACACCTAAGCAGACAACGGAGGCAGCTGTGGGAGAGGGGCGACTCTAGGGTCCCGGAAGAACTCCAGGCCTACCCCGTCATACGGGTGCATCCTAGCCATATTATCTGGGGGACGGAGAGAACGAACATCAGAGACAGACACAGAAGTTGTGAGGACTATCCCGGGGTGCTCAGCAGGGAAGGACTACAACACACAGGCGCTAGAAAGTAGACACTGATTCCCACCTGAAAAGGGAACTCCTGATGTGCCTTTGGACCGGCCGGTCTCGGACAGCCCTGTTAACAGTGCTCCGGACTGAGCACCGTGAAGCCTTCAGTAAAGAGACTGCAAACTGGTGTCCTTGTTATTTACTGTGACCTGCAACGCACCATAACATCATCTCATACCTCCAGCTTTATTGTACGCCCCTCAGCAGGGTCACGGACCGGGTCTAGCCACCGTGACAACCCCAGAACAGAGACTCAGAGGCCTGGTACCGGGTACCCCTCGGCCCTGCGGCAGTGGGGGCGCTACATATAACATATAATCTGCATATAGCATAGGGAGGGAGAGAGTGCGCAGGAGCAGGAAAAGTGATAGAATCCAGTCTTTAGACAGGGATTAGGCCTGTGTAGTCTGTTGGCAAATATATAGCAGCAGCTTTTTTTGCGGGGGCTTAAAAAATTTAATATATTTTGATTCATGAAGTATTACTTTCATTTGTGTTATATAACATGCCCAAAAATCATTGAAACATTTTTCTAGACTACATTTCTCAGCCATACATTATTCGGTAGTGTGAAATAAATTAAAACTGAGAATAAGCTTTTAAAAATTTTGTAGGCTTCCTTTTCTCAGCCATACAGTGTTACGTGGTCTGTGACCATTTCTTTCATCTTTAAAAGTGAAAAAAAGCTTTAAAATTTTTTGTAGGCTTCCATTTCTCAGCCCTACAGTAATAGGTGGTCTGGAAACATCCGTGAATTTTTGCATTCTTTTTGTTACACTACGGTGGAGTAAACTCCCCAAACCCACTTTGATTGCTGCAGGTGACCATTTTTTTTCTTATATTAAAAATAAACTTTGTTTCAAGAGACCTAGCAATTACAAAAGGCGTAAGGTGTGCATTAAGAGAAGGGGAAGTGCTCATAATAATGCATTCAGATGCCGAGGACATGGGGCAGGTGTAACTATGCCTGTTGCTGGAGCACAAGAATCATGCCCATCCATGACCCCATAGGTTCCTGTCTCACTATGCAGGGAGGCATGGTACATTACTTCTCAAGCCAGAGCAATGCGAACATGTGGTTGGTTGGATAGCAGATAATGCTTCTAGCAGGCTGGGCAGCATCACACAGTCTTCCACATGGTCCAGTCTCACCAGCCTAAAGTCTGGATCACATAATCTTCACCCTGATCCTCCTTCTTTGCATCATGTTAAGTTCCCAGGAGATGAGAGAACCCACACTAGGACTCTCTGAGGAGCTGTTTATCCCAACATTTCTTGATTGTGGCTTTTCAACCTGCATGCTTGAAGAGGGATAGGTCAACATGCGGTTTAGTGATGCATAAAACTTAACTTAGAGCAGCCACTGCCGCAAGAACATGGCGGTGGGGAATGGCAAATTTGGGATAAGGAGGATGATGATGATTAGACACAGTTGCCGCTAAATCTTGTTGTTAAGTCACAAATTGAGGAGGACCAGGATGGTAGAAGATGAAGTCACTGACCCAACCTGGAAAGCTGGCATTCGGAGACAGGAAGAGGAAGTGGAGTGACCAGTGGGAGAAGTTGGGCAACTGTTACGCAGGTCACCAACACTTCTGAATTTCTCCGTCAAAGAGTTAGGTGGTCCCCAATTTGGGACTTTTTTAAAAAGAGTTCTGAGACAAATAAAATGGCCATTTACAACCTGTGCCATGCAAAGATCAGCAGGGGTCTGGCCACTAAGAGCCTAACCACCACCAGCATGATCAGGCACATGTCATCTAAGCACCTGACTCAGTGGGCAGAACACCTGGGTACATTATTGGTGCCATCATAGTAACATCGTAACATAGTTAGTAAGGCCGAAAAAAGATATTTGTCCATCCAGTTCAGCCTATATTTCGTCAGAAGAAATCCCAGATCTACGTCCTTCTAAAGAACCTAATAACTGTAAGATACAATATTATTATGCTCCAGAAAGACATCCAGGCCTCTCTTGAACCTCTCGATTGAGATCACCATCACCACCTCCTCAAGCAAGGAATTCCAGATTCTCCCTGCCCTAACAGTAAAGAATCCTCTTCTACGTTGATGGAAAAACCTTCTCGTCTCCAGACAGCAGAGAATTCCCCCTTGTGACCGTCACCTTCCTTGGTATAAACAGATCCTCGGAGAGATATTTGTATTGTCCCCTTATATACTTATACATGGTTATTAGATCGCCCCTCAGTCGTCTTTTCTCTAGAATAAATAATCTTAATTTTGCTAATCTCTCAGGGTATTGTAGTTCCCCCATCCCCTTTATTAATTTTGTTGCCTCCTTTGTACTCGCTCTAGTTCTATTATATCCTTCCTGAGCACCAGTGACCAAAACTTTACACAGTACTCCATGTGCGGTCTAAGCAGTGATTTGTACAGAGGCAGTATAATGCTCTCATCATGTGTATCCAGACCTCTTTTAATGCACCCCATGATCCTGTTTGCCTTGGCAGCTGCTGACTGGCACTGGCTGCTCCAGGTAAGTTTATCATTAACTAGTATCCCCAAGTCCTTCTTCATGTCAGATTTACCCAGTGGTTTCCCATTCTGTGTGTAATGGTGATATTGATTCCTTCTTCCCATGTGTATAACCTTACATTTATCATTGTTAAACTGCATCTGCCACCTCTCGGCCCAAGTTTCCATCCTATCCAGATCCATCTGTAGCAGATTTCTATCTTCTCTTATGTTGACTTCTTTACATAGTTTTGCATCATCTGCAAATATCAATATTTTACTGTGTAAACCTTCTACCAGATCGTTAATAAATATGTTGAAGAGAAGAGGTCCCAACACCGACCCCTGCAGTACCCCACTGGTCACAGCGACCCAGTTAGAGAATATACCATTTATAACCACCCTCTGCTTTCTATCACTAAGCCAGTTACTCACCCTTTTACACACATTTTCCCCAGACACAGCATTCTCATTTTGTCCGGGCACAGGAACCTCCAGGCATGCGCAGTGGCTGAAGAGGGTATACCAGTGGCCAATACATAAAGGGCATGTGTAACCAAGAGAAATGGCCGTGTAAATACTGAGTATACTAAGGGGACAATATTAATTCTCAGAAGTATGTGGACAGGAAAATAGACTTAAAATTAGTTAGGACTATTCTACTAGCTACAGAGACAACGGACCAGCATCATGATGGATCACTATACACAGCACGAATGCAAAGTGCAAACTCCAGCAGCAAATCATAAGATATATATAGTGCAAGTAGAATTTCAGAATTAATATATATAATAAGCTCAATTAATTATAAAATAGATTACATATATATATATATATATATATATATATATATATATATATATATATATATAGGTAGGAATAATATCAATTACAGTGCATGAAATATAAATGCATATAAAGTGCTGTGTAGATAATACAGTACTAATATACAATAAGAAAATGTATATAAAAAATACCGTATCTAGTGTAAAAAATTATTTTATATATGTGAGATAATTAATATAAAAATTATACCAAAACAGATGCATATTAAATTACAATGGCCATATGGAAGTGTATGTGTCAATTATAAATAACTATAAGGTGCTATATAAAGATTACAATACTGATGTACAATATCAGATTGTCTATATAATGTAATACCACAAATAAAAGTGTGGAACTAAGGTGCATATGTGTTAATTAATATGAAATTTATACAAGACCATTACATATCAAATAACAATAAATATATAAAATCACAATAACAATAAAAGGAAAATAATATAAGAATTAGTAATAATAATAATAATTAATAATTATATCTGTCCATGATTGTGCTTCATAATTCTTCATAAGATCCAACATATTCCATTCTCCAATCAAGAACTAGCTCCCATCATCCACACTCAAAGAATGGTCGCTCAGATGTATAAGTAAATATATCTAGGGAATATAAATCAAAATATCAATACAAAGACTAAAAACAAATTAAAACCATATATGAACATGTTATAAAAGAATTAACCCATAATGAGCAGTAATTCAAAGAAATGATCCGAATCCATGACTCTCATTTAGTCCATTTGGGACTAGAGTGTTCAGCCTATAAATCCAGTGACTTTCCACTTGAGATAAAACTCTGACAAATTCCCTGATCTTTACTCCAGGTTTCGAAAAAGGGGATATGGACATCGTCCAATCCGTCATGCCTATAATAGACCTCGGAGTGTTATAAGAAATCAGTTCCTCTATATGAACAAGGTTAAGAAACCAAAATCCGATAAAGTAAGACTGATCACTACGTTTAATGGCCAATGGGAGGAATTAACTAAAATCATACATAACCGCTGGGCCATTTTATTAACGGACCCTATCATAAAGAGGACTTTGACACCTAAACCTCTCTCTCCTTTCGCCCAAGGAAAACTATTCAGATGAACCCCTTTTGGGAAGTACAAGGCTTTTTTCCTTGTAAAAAATGCAAAGCCTGTGCGAATACTGTCAAGAGTAAAGAATTCTACAACTCTGACAAATCTTATGAAGAATTATCAAGCACAATCATGGACAGATATAATTATTAATTATTATTATTACTAATTCTTATAATATTTTCCTTTTATTGTTATTGTGATTTTATATATTTATTGTTATTTGATATGTAATGGTCTTGTATAAATTTAATATTAATTAACACATATGCACCTTAGTTCCACACTTTTATTTGTGGTATTACATTATATAGACATTCTGATATTGTACATCAGTATTGTAATCTTTATATAGCACCTTATAGCTATTTATAATTAACACATACACTTCCACATGGCCATTGTAGTCTTAAATGGCCTTTGTAATTTAATATGCATCTGTTTTGGTATAATTTGTATATTAATTATCTCACTTATATAAAATAATTTTTTACACTGGATACGGTATTTTTTATATACATTTTCTTATTGTATATTAGTACTGTATTATCTACACAGCACTTTATATGCATTTATATTTCATGCACTGTAATTGATATTATTCTATATATATATATATATATATATATATATATATATATATATATATATATATTTTATAATTAATTGAGCTTATTACATATGTTAATTTTGAAATTCTACTTGAACTATATACAGTATATCTTATGATTTGCTGCTGGAGTTTGCACTTTGCATTGGTGCTGTGTATGGTGATCCATCATGATGCTGGTCCGTTGTCTCTGTAGCTAGTAGAATAGTCCTAACTCTAATTTTAAGTCTATTTTCCTGTCCACATACTTCTGAGAATTAATATTGTCCCCTTAATATACTCAGTATTTACACGGCCATTTCTCTTGGTTACACATGCCCTTTATGTATTGGCCACTGGTATACCCTCTTCAGCCAGAGCGCATGCCCGGAGATTCCTGTGCCCGGACCTTCCCGATGCGCTCACATGATGCGTGGGCATTCCCCACTGATAAGCAGCGGTGGATCGCTTGCGTCTCAGGAGCGTAGGAGGAAGTGCCCATATGGGGCCGGAGAATACTCGCGCATGCGCCGAACATCGGCTGACATCAATAAGGAATGGGATTTCTTCATTGGTTAGCTCTTTGTATATATACGGATATGAGCTCAGTATTAAGCCACGCCTCCTTAAGAAGAACAGCGAAACGCGCATCGGGGCGGCAGGCTGGGGTCCAGGTCTCCATTTTGGAAGTAAGTTATAGTTTGACACACGTTATATAACTTAGGCTCTTAATCTCTGCATAGCACTTGGAGCTTACCCTGCAGTGGGGTTGTATTATACTGCACTTGCAGATTATACTTGATTTCCTATTAGCTTTAATTAGCATCCAGGATAAATTAGCCTTATACATACAAGTGTCCTTGGTCTCTTAATATTTACTTCCCTCTTAAAGGGCCAGACATCTTTTGGTTTCTCACTATACACAGCAACTTTGCACAAAATTTGGTATGGATATACACTCACTGGCCACTTTATTAGGTACACCTGTCCAACTTCTTGTTAACACTTAATTTCTAATCAGCCAATCACATGGCGGCAACTCAGTGCATTTAGGCATGTAGACATGGTCAAGACAATCTCCTGCAGTTCAAACCGAGCATCAGTATGGGGAAGAAAGGTGATTTGAGTGCCTTTGAACGTGGCATGGTTGTTGGTGCCAGAAGGGCTGGTCTGAGTATTTCAGAAACTGCTGATCTACTGGGATTTTCACGCACAACCATCTCTAGGGTTTACAGAGAATGGTCCGAAAAAGAAAAAAAATCCAGTGAGCGGCAGTTCTGTGGGCGGAAATGCCTTGTTGATGCCAGAGGTCAGAGGAGAATGGGCAGACTGGTTCGAGCTGATAGAAAGGCAACAGTGACTCAAATCGCCACCCGTTACAACCAAGGTAGGCCTAAGAGCATCTCTGAACGCACAGTGCGTCGAACTTTGAGGCAGATGGGCTACAGCAGCAGAAGACCACACCGGGTACCACTCCTTTCAGCTAAGAACAGGAAACTGAGGCTACAATTTGTACAAGCTCATCGAAATTGGACAGTAGAAGATTGGAAAAACGTTGCTTGGTCTGATGAGTCTCGATTTCTGCTGCGACATTCGGATGGTAGGGTCAGAATTTGGCGTAAACAACATGAAAGCATGGATCCATCCTGCCTTGTATGGAGCATCTTTGGGATGTGCAGCCGAGAAATCTGCGGCAACTGTGTGATGCCATCATGTCAATATGGACCAAAATCTCTGAGGAATGCTTCCAGCACCTTGTTGAATCTATGCCACGAAGAATTGAGGCAGTTCTGAAGGCAAAAGGGGGTCCAACCCGTTACTAGCATGGTGTACCTAATAAAGTGGCCGGTGAGTGTATATGAAACCTTTTATGGTCTTGGCATTTATGTTTATAAAATAATGCTTCATTAAATTTTGATGGTATAAATTGTTACTTGCAACATACCTGGTTTTATTCCCCTTTAAACCTGCTTGGTTTGTGGTACTCTACTCCCATGTAAATGAATCTTGTATATATATATATAATAAAATATTGATATTTTGAAAATACTCTCTACCTCATTGATTAATATACAATAGGGGTTATGGCATTTAGGCTGGTTGACACGGAGGATTTCTACCAACTCTTGGTGGCAGCCATCCCTCAGTTCTTGGTCCTCAGCTGACACTTTTTCTCCCAGTGGGGTGTCCCAGCTTTGTACCAGCATGTGTTAATGAACACCACCCATGCCCTTACCAACACACTAAGGCTAAGTTCACACGTTGCAGAATTGCAGCGGAAATTTCCGCGGCAATTCTGCGCCTCCTGCCGCGGGTATATCGCATGCAGAATTAGCATGCATATACCCGCAGAAAACTAGCGTTTTGCAAGCATAATTAGCTTGCAGAATGCTAGAGTTTTCCAAGCGATCTGTAGCATCGCTTGGAAAACTGACTGACAGATTGGTCACACTTGTCAAACATAGTGTTTGACAAGTGTGACCAACTTTTTACTATAGATGCTGCCTATGCAGCATCTATAGTAAAAGATAGAATGTTTAAAAATAATTAAAAAAATAAAAAAAATGGTTATACTCACCTGCAGACCTCAGCGGCGTCCGTTCCTATAGCTGGTGTGCGGTGAAGGGCCTGCGATGACGTCGCGGCTTGTGATTGGTCGCGTGAGCGGTAACATGCGGTCTCGCGACCAATCACAAGACCGCGACGTCATAGCAGGTCCTTCACCGAACAGCAGCTATAGGAACCGAAGCGGCAGCGTGCAGCGGAGAGGCGGGAAGACTGCGGGGGACATCGAAGGTGAGTATATCACTATTTTTTATTTTAATTCTTTTATTTTTTACCAATTATATGGTGCCCAGTCCGTGGAGGAGTCTCCTCTCCTCCACCCTGGGTACCAACCGCACATGATCTGCTTGCTTCCCGCATGTTGTGCACAGCCCCATGCGGGAAGTAAGCAGATCAATGCACTCCTATGGGTGCAGAATCGCCGCGATTCCGCAATTTTAATGAACATGCTGCGTTTTTTTCTGGAATGCGATTCCGCTCAGGAAAAAAATGCAACATGTGCACAAAAAATGCGGAATGCATTCTATTACATAGGATGCTTAATGTTAGCATTTTTTTCGTGGTTTTATAGCGTTTTTATAGCGAAAAACCGTGAAAAAAACGCGAAAAATATGCTATGTGTGCACACAGCCTTACTGGCATTGTCCACTTAACGCCTGACACATGGACAAGCGCTTGTGGCCAGGGATGCTACATTTTCCTGATGGAACACTTTGTGAACATTATGGAGGCTGGAGCAGAGTCACACCCTGCCACGTTGCATGTGCTCCCGACGTTGAGGATTGCTGGCCCTACACCTATTATGGCTTCCTCCTCCGCATACATCAGTTCTTACACATCCTCGTGCTCCTCCACATACTCCATCTACAACGTCGTATTTCAGAGCACGTCGTCCACATCAGCTGGATGCTCTGGAGCACTGGCACAGCGAAGAGGCAGCAGACTCTTCTGAAGCTAATTTCAGAGTTACTTAAAGGAATAATAGACCAGACAGCTCTGTGGTTTTAGCTGCTGAACCTCCTACCAGGTATTGTCGTGTATTATAATGGACGTAACCTGATCGTGGCTGTGAATCGTGGCAAGCTCACACACGCACCATGCTTGGCACATGTACTAAACTTGGTAGTTCAGTGGTTTCTGAAAATATACTCATATTTGTCAGAGCTTCTGGTCAAGGTATGCAGCTTCAGCGCCCATTTCCACAAGTCAGCTACAGCTGCCTCTGCTCTGGCAGTGCTGCAGCAACTAGCAGCACATGCAAGTGCCAGCTCGCCAACTGGTGTGCGATGTCATCACGTGCTGGAACTCCACACTGCCCATGCTGACAAGGCTTTGCTAGCAGAAGAGGTCAGTGGTTGAGTACCAACTCCAACATGCCCGTCGGTGGTCGCCTCCGCACATAGCAACTGAAGAGTGGACATGGATGTCTGCTCACATTTGTTTGGTTCTTTAACACTTTGATGACAAACATAGTGATGAGAACACACTTGCTTTATTCAAGCAATACTTTGTGAGAGCAGCACATGGCTCTTATCTCAGACTTTCTCCAAGGCTAGCTGAGGAGTAACTATGGTAAGGAGCCTCAGCACAGCTTTTGTCCACAAAGTTTGTAAGAGAAGTTTGTTTGTGGACAGAAGCTCCGTGCTGAGGCTCCTTACAGAGTACCATAGTGAGGGTATGTGCACACGTCAGGATTTCTTGCAGAAATTTCCTGAAGAAAACCGGAAATTTTCTGCAAGAAATCCGCATTTTTTTTGCGTTTTTTTCCCGTTTCCTTTGCGTTTTTTTTAGCATTTTGCAAGCGAAATTAGCTTGCAGAATGCTAAAGTTTTCCAAGCGATCTGTAGCATCGCTTGGAAAACTGACTGACAAGTTGGTCACACTTGTCAAACATACCGTTTGACAAGTGTGACTAACTTTTTACTATAGATGCTGCCTATGCAGCATCAATAGTAAAAGATAGAATGTTTTAAAAAAATTAAAAAAATGGTTATACTCACCTGCAGACAGCCGATCTCCTCAGCAGCGTCCGTTCCTATAGATGGTGTGTGTGCGCAGGACCTTCGATGATGTCGCGGTCACGTGAGTGGTCACATGAGCGGTCACGCGACCAATCACAAGCCGCAACGTCATTGCAGGTCCTTCACCACACCATCTATAGGAACCGAAGCGGCAGCATGCAGCACTGAGAGGCGGGAAGACTCCAGGGGTCCATCGAAGGTGAGTATATCACGATTTTTTATTTTAATTCTTTTTTTTTTACCAATTATACGGTGCCCAGTCCGTGGAGGAGAGTCTGGGTACCAACCGCACATGATCTGCTTACTTCCCGCATGGTGTGCACAGCCACATGCAGAAAGTAAGTAGATCAATGCATTCCTAGGTGTGCGGAACCCCGCAATTCCGCAAATTTAATGAACATGTTGCTTTTTTTTCCGCGATGTGATTTTTTTGCGGAAAAAAATGCAACATTTGCACAAGAAATGCGGAATACACTTAAAATAATGGGAGGCATATGTAAGCTTTTTTTCGCATTTTTATCACGTTTTTATAGCAAAAAAAACGCAAAAAAATTGCGAAAAATACTGTACGTGTGCACATGGCCTGACTCCTCAGGTAACCTTGGGGAAGGCCTGAGATAAGAGCCATGTGCTGCTTTCACAAAGGATTACTTGAATAAAGCAAGTGTGTTCCCGATGGTGGTGCCTGTGCTGCAGCATGATTGCATATGTAATGAATTATATACATACACATTTGTTTGCTGTAATCTTGAAGTTCCTAAAAAAAAAATCCATTTGAAAATGGCGCCTGCCTGCAGAAGGGTTGTTTTTCTTAAGATATATATATATAATATTCATTATGTAAACTATTAAATTCATCATACTGATGAATAAATAATCAGAGCACAACATGAAGACCCTCCACAGGCCACCCCGTAACATAAGCATATCATTAGCTCAAAACTGAAAATATAGATTAAACAACAACTACAAGACGGATTTCATCAACCAAGGTATTATTTTAATCAGTATAACGGCGCCGACCTGACACTGTAGGTTACTGTGCACAATCCTGCTTACAGGTTCCCTTTGAAGTGAAGTAAAAAGTGTGACAACATTGTTCTCAGCAGCGATCTGGGAGTTATAGATGCTTCCGGGGTCTTCCCCGTACTGTTCCATTCAGCAACATTTTCACTGCCCCTTAGACCTCTTTGTAGGGTCTGCCAGAAAAAAGCTTGGCTTTCCCATTGATTCCCATTATACTCATTACTTGAAACGAGCATGCAAGTATTAGGAATTGCTTGGTTTGAGCAATGAGCACCTGAGCAATTTAGTGCTTGCTCATCCCTAGTGATAAGCAGTCGCATTACTGATGTGACCACTCACCAAACCATCCGGATCGTGGTGGGACACCAGCATTTAATGGATTTTTGGTGAACAAATGAGTTTTAACTTTGCTATTTTATTTTTTTTGGTAAATAAATGGGTAAAAGAGGCTCATTGTTGGAGAGTGTTTTTTTCAATTAAAGGACTTTTTTTCTGTGTGTGTCTTTATTACTTTTGACTATGGTGTTAGTAATGACTGATATACACATCTCCATTACTAACCTATGAGCTTGTTGTCAGTGGACATAAAACAGTTGACATTAACCCCAAAAATATGACCCCACTTGCCACCACACCAGGGCAAGTGAGAAGAGCTGTAGCTACATACCAGATTTGGCACATTTAATACTGTATATGCGCCACTTCTTGGGCTGCTGAGGGCTGATGTTTTTAGTCTGGGAGGGGGCCAATATCCATTGTTCCTTCCCAGCCTTTTAACATCAACCAACATATGTTTGTTTATCCTTTGATGGTTAGTAATAATAGGGGGTACCACTTGTCATTTTTTCGGGGTGGTCTAAGCAAACAGCTGTGAGCTGTGATTAATAGGCTGGGAACTTTTATGGCTATTGGCCGCTTCC
This sequence comes from Ranitomeya variabilis, assembly GCF_051348905.1. Classification (NCBI taxonomy): domain Eukaryota; kingdom Metazoa; phylum Chordata; class Amphibia; order Anura; family Dendrobatidae; genus Ranitomeya; species Ranitomeya variabilis. Next base: position 66,907,048 of record NC_135239.1, on the reverse strand, counting down.
CAGAATATGAACACCAGCCCCCAGCTGTTGGCTTTCCCTCAACTGGTTAGGAAAATTAACCCCTTTCCGACATTGGTCATAATAATACGCCAGTGTCGGACTCCATCCCGCTGATGTGGGCTTCGGCAGTGAGCCCATACCTTTCCAGGCACATGGCAGCTGTTTTGAACAGCTGAAATGTGCCTGGAAGACATGTCAACCTGTTAAACTGTGGTTAAATGCCGCTGTCAAATGCTGACAGTGGCGTTTAACATGAGCTTCCGGCAATCATGCCGGAAATCTGCTCACTGGTGACCTCCGTAACGTGATCGAGGGTCAACGGTGGATTGACATGACAACCAGAGGTTTCCTAGAGACCTCTATGCTTGTCACTGCCGGCCTGCTGTGAGCGCCACCCACTGACCTGGTGAATCATAATGGCAGGTCAGTTTTAGCATTTAATGAACCTAGTAAAAATGCCAAACAAAAAAGTGTGGGATTGCACTTTTTTTGCAATTTCACCGCACTTGGAATTTTTTTTCACGTTTTCAAGTACACGACATGATAAAACCAATGGTGTAATTCAAAATTACAACTTGTCTCGCAAAAAACAAGCCCTCACATGGCCATATTGATGGAAAAGTAAAAAAGTTATGGCTCTGGGAAGGAGGGGAGCGAAAAATGAAAATGCAAAAACAAAAATACCCCAGGGGGTTAAGGGAACCCCACAGTGTTTTCTTTTTTAAAATTATTTATTTAATACGCACGATACACACACACAGCAGTTGCTGACGCCAACTCTTATCATTGTCACCTGGTCACGCTGACCACAGGGAGACCAGGCGACAATGCTGAGAGCTGGATTCAGCACCCGGCAACTGGGAAAAGCGCTAACTGTACTGCTTTTCGTAGGCGCCAATACATGTCACACTGAGGACTCATGAATATGTGTTAGAATCTGTTTTGTTTTTTTGACCATCCGCCATCTTGTTGTGGTTTTCTGTCTGCTGGTCTTTTTCCCCTGGTGCTGGGTTGTCTTAGGTCAGGTGATTGTATCACCCTTTATTACCCAGCACCAGCCTCCCATTCCTTGCTGGGCAACAGTGTTCATCCGCTAGAGTTCTGGCTAGGTGCTTTGATAGCTTTCTGTATTGTATATTGTACAGTTCTGGGATCTCTGGTTCTGCTATCCTTAGTCTCTGTTTTCAGTTGTTTTCTGCAACTGTCTCTGTGTTTTCTATTAGGATGTGGCCTGAATTTTATACCCAGTCTTTAGATCTTTCAGGGACCTCCTTCCCCCTGTCTATAAGTCTTCGCTTGAGCTTAACCTAGGATCGTCGGGTCTATTCGCAAGGAATGGGTCACCCACTCCATCGTAGGGTATCAGCCTAGTCTCAATGTAGGGTCAGTTTTCCCCCTTCTATTCTAGTTCTGTGTTGCAGTTCCGTAACACATGTCAGCATTCATTTCACAAGGATATACTGTCCTTGTAAACACATTGACATGTGCGCAGACGTGCCCATTGACTTGAACTGGTCTATGTGTGTAAGTAAGTGTTTCTCCAGAACATGTGAAAACTGTCACCACACATACTTGGGATCACTGATGTTTGAAGGAGGCCTAAGGCTGTTTTTAATTAGTGCTGGATCCTACCTTCCCTTTAAATTTGAGGGCTTTGAGCCCAGGAGAGTCATGACATTCTGTTGTGGTCCCATCAAGGGGAAGTACGCTTTATCATGGCTTGTTGGCTCTCATGTATTGGCCAATTTATGCACGAAGTACCTTTAGGCCGGTGTCACACTTGTGCAATACGAGAAACTCACGCATCAATACCTGGCACTGCCGCCGGCACTCGGGATCGGAGTGTGCGACTGCAGGTATTTCTATGCAGCTGAACACTCCGGTCCGAACTGCCGGCGGCAGTGCCAGGAATTGATGATAGAGACTCGCTCGTGCTTCTCGCATTGCACACGCAAGTGTGACCCCAGCCTTATAAGTATATTCCATTAGTTCAAATTTTATATACAGTATTCAATGTTTGTATAAATGTTTTCACTTACAGTGTGCTGTTATATGCTTTTATTAAAAAAAAAATTAGATGTGGGGAAACCCCAGGGTATGTGCACATATTTAGGATTTAAAGCAGTTTCAACATTTTTGCAGTGTTTTTCATCCATATGACTAGGGAAAAAACAAAAAAAACTGCATGCAAAAAAATAAGTCCAATAAGTCAAAGTGTGTGTAATCTATGCATGCTTTATTCCTGCCAAGGGATGCATTTTTGGTGCAGCAATTTCTGCAATAAAAACTTAATGTGTGCACACACCCTAAGAGACACTACAAGATATCAAAAATAATGTACCAGTTTTGTTTTGCATAACAATATTTCTAGACTTTACCATGCAAAATATTAATATTCTTACCTTAAATTTGATATATCTTACTAATGCAAAATGTTTCGCATAGAGCTTGATGTATTCAAAATATTTGTGATGTGGCAAGTAGTTTGGGAAATCTTCCGGCATTGGAAAATCGCTGTGACTCATTATTTCTTTGGAAACATTGGTAACCAAAGACTTGTAGATGCTCGCTCTTCCATCTTCTGCTTCATCCTGAGGTAGTTCAATTTTTCAATATGTTTATTAGTTCACATTATGGCAATATCTAGATATTTTTACTTAAATTGTTTGTTCCACGTTTAAATATGACATTATTCCATTACAAAACATTTTTTTATTCTAATAGCTTTTGAAAAATGCCGATGGAAGATGTCACTTCCAGTGCAGTTATTCTTATAAACCCTCACAATAGATGGAGACACTCGACCCAAATCTACTTAGTTGAAAAATAGATCCAGAATAAAAACCTAGTATTTCACCTTGTGAAAGAGGTTCTCCAGCATTGTGAGGAATACAACTTCACATTTGTTGTAGAAACATTAAGAGGACATATGGTGGAGAGCCCAGGATGGCTAGTGACCAACGCATTTTGACCTTGAGGTCTTAATCATGGTCTTCAGAAGCGTGAAGTTTTATTCCTGACCAAGCTGGAGAACCTCTTTCACATTATTTGCTCCTGCAAGCCCAGAGTCGGGGCAGCTCACTGCGTGGACTCAGGGCTGGCCCGAGAGATTACGGCGCCCTAGGCGAAACTATTTTGTTGTGCCCCTACTACTTTTAACATACCTCCCAACTTTTGAAGATGGGAAAGAGGGACAAAGTTTGTGGTGCGCGAAGCGTGTCGTGGCAAATTTTAGGCCACACCTCTGACCACACCCATTCATAATTAGCCACACCCATATCCACATCCCAACCACACCCATTTAGCACTGCTGATCACACTGTTTCATAAAGAATAATTATAAACAAAAAAATATGGCCACACAGTGCTCCATACTGTATAATGGCCACACATGATGCTCCATACTGTATAATGGCCACACATGATGCTCCATACTGTATATTGGCCGCCCATGATACTTCGTACCGTATAATGGCCACACATAGCTACTCCTACACACACGGCTGCACTCCGTACACACACGCTCAGATCCATACACCTCGTACACGCGCGGCTCCGCTCCGTACACCTCGTACACATTTAGCTCCGCTCCATACACCTTTTGCCTTTTGAAAAGATTTTTTATAATTTTTTCTATTTTTTCTCTGGCGCCCCTTTAGGGTCGGTGCTCTAGGCGGCCGCCTAGTTTGCCTATACGTTCGGGCCGGCCCTGCGTGGACTCTATCTTCATCTGAGGAATTGATATACGGTAAGCTGACTCTTCCATTCCCTGTCCCTCCATACACCTCATACACACATGACTCCACTCTGTACACCTCATACACACAGCTCCGCTCCATACACCTCATACACACACGGCTCCACTCCATACACCTCATACACATTCAGCTCCGCTCCATACACCTTTTGCCTTTTGAAAAGATTTTTTATACTTTTTTCTATTTTTTCTCTGGCGCCCCTTTAGGGTCAGCGCCCTAGGCGGCCGCCTAGTTTGCCTATACGTTCGGGCCGGCCCTGCATGGACTCTATCTTCATCTGAGGAATTGATATATGGTAAGCTGACTCTTCCATTCCCTGTCCCTCTATATATATAGTATTTAACCTTGGTGCATATAGACATTGTGCCGGAATCTGCATTTGTGAAGTGGCCTCAGCTGCTGAGCCCACTCCATACACATCAGATGCCAGCAGTGTTTTACAGCATCTGCCTCTGACTGGAGGGAGCGCCATTCACTGCTGTTTAACTATTTACCGTAGATGCTCCTGTCAATTGCTGGCAGGGGCATTTAGACAGAGCAATTGCATTGCCCACCTTCCACAAAATGATCACAGGGTGCCAATGGGCTACTATGGCAGTTGGGGACTTGCTAAAAGCACCCACAGCTGCCATATTGGTAGTCTTCTGGAGCCCAATACTTTAAATATATACTGCAATACAGCAATACATAGAACAAGCAATCAATAAAATCAAATCCCTAAAAGTGAAATTATATATGAAAATATTTAAAAACAATTTAAAAAATATATAAAAATTTAAATCATTCTCCCATTTTCGAATTTTAAAGTAAAAAAAATATTTAGTACTGTTGCATCCGTAAAAGGCTGAACTATCTCAACATAAAGTAATTAAATTGCATGGAAAACATCAATACTTTACAGTTAAAAAAAAATGCTAGAATTGCTGTTTTTTTCATCGCCTCACCTCTTAAAAAATATAGTACAGAGCAATCAAAATGTCTTATATACTGCCATATGGTATCAATAAATTAGCAGCATAAGGTGCAAAAAATATGCACTGACACAGCTCTATCAAGAGAGAACTAAAAAAGTTCCAAGTGACAAAAAATACAATGTTTTTTAGCAAATTTCTAAAAAATGTTATCACTAAAACAATAACCAAACTATACAGGTTTGGCATAGTCACATTCATACTGACCTGAAGAATCATATTGATAAATAACTTTTACTGCACAATGAATTTCGTAAGAAAAATCCATGAAAATATGGTAGATTTGCATTTTTTTTTAATTACCATATATACTCGTGTATAAGCTGAGTTTTTCAGCACTTTTTTTGTGCTGAAAATGCCTCCCTCGGCTTATACAGGAGTCAACTGTCCCAGAAAGATGGGGAGGGGGAGCAACAGAGCAGCGGGTCACAGAGGCAGGAGCCGACAGCTGTAGCTAAAGCCTGTGCCCGCTGCTAAGGAGAAATGAATATGCATTTCTCTGTAATAGCGCACAGTGACAGCTGCAGCTGCAAGCTTCCAGCACATATCCTACTTACCTTCCCTACGCGCCATCGTTGCATCTTGTTCGTTCCGGTGCCAGCATCTCTTCCGGCTGAGTGATCACATGGACCTGCTGGCGCCAGAACAAGATGCAACGAGGGCGCACAGACAAGGTAAGTAGGATGTTTTTATTTATATAGGAACCATGCATACAAGGATAGGGAACAAGGAGCCATGCATACAAGGACAGTGACAGGGGAGCCATGCATACAAGGACAGCGACAGGGGAGCCATGCATACAAGGACAGCGACAGGGGAGCCATGCATACAAGGACAGTGACAGGGGAGCCATGCATACAAGGACAGCGACAGGGGAGCCATGCATACAAGGACAGGGATGTGGGAGCCATGCATACCAGGATAGGGATGAGGGGACAGTGCTACCCGACTTATTAGGTTTACCCAGTTTTTCGTGGAAAAATTAGGTGCCTCGAGTTATACTCGAGTATATAAGGTATTTTATCCCACATTTAATTTTTTTCCCATTTTTCTGTAAATTACATGGTAAAGTGAATTATATCATTCAAAATTATAACTCCTTCCACACAATTCCTTCCTTGAATGGAAAAATGAAAAAAAAAAAAGGCTCTTAGAGGAAGGGGAGAAAAAACAGAAAGTATAAAAAACAAAATAATTGCCCGGGATTGATGGGTTTTATCATCAAGCACCCATTTATGACAGTAATTATATGTAGAGTACTTACTGTAAATCTCCAGAGGCCTCCAATATCATTACTTCTTTCAAAGCAAGTAGGCTCAAGACCCTCTTCTACACATGCCTTAATAGCACCCAAGCCGCTAATTCCAGCTCCAATGATAGCAACTGTCTTTACCATGACTTTATCTGCAACATGAAGAAAATAATTTGTAAATTGACATCTAACTTTGTGCCTAAAACAAATTAAACATAAAGTATTTGTTTTCATATTTCAGTTTCCCTTTTCACTAGGCATATAATTAAAGAAGCACTCCTATCAAACTTTCTATCCTCTATATTGCATATAGAGTAAATTGCAGTCATCAGTTTATATAAGTACTTTGTTCTTACAATTGCTCATTTTGCCTTTCTATCCAGTTAATTCTCCTCTTTTCCATTAGGCCTATGACATCACGTGATTAAACATGGACTAGCTGAATCATTTTAAAATCTATGTAAAAACAGTAGGTCTTTTACCCCTGCATGAATCTGGAACGCTCACCAGGGCCTGGGATACTCGGTACCAGGGCCGGACTGGCCGTCAGGCAGTTCTGGCAAATGCCAGAAGTGCCGGTGGCAGTAGTGGGCCGCTCGAGTGTGCAACTGTCAGCACACTCCCCCCGCTGTCAGCACACTCCCCGCCCCGCATTCAACAGTTGAATACAATGATGGAGGAGAGAGCGTCTGCTGTCGCTCCCTCTTCCATTATTCCCCGGTCTGCCTCTGACACCGTGGGTGCGCGATGATGTCATATCATCACGAACCTGCTGTGTTTCGGGCGGGCAGACTGCAGCTGCTGAGACTGGAGCCGGGAGCAGCACCGGGCACGAGGAGAGGTGAGGAGAGTGTTTGTTTTTTTTAATATATCAATGAGTGATAACTGGATTGTGGGGCAATTGGGGGAGCTGTAATACATTCTATGGGGGCTGGCTGCATTACATTCTATGGGGAAGGGCTGTATTACATTCTATGGGGCTGTGCTGTATTACATTTTTTATGGGGGCTGGCTGCATTACATTCTATGGGGAAGGGCTGTATTACTTTCTATGGGGTCTGTGCTGTATTACATTCTATGGGAGCTGTGCTGTATTATATTCTATGGGGGCTGGCTGCATTACATTCTATGGGGGCTGGCTGCATTACATTCTATGGGGGCTGTGCTGTATTACATTCTATGGGGGCTGTGCTATATTACATTCTATGAGGGCTGGCTGCATTACATTATATGGGGGCTGGCTGCATTACATTCTATTGGGGGCTGTGCTGCATTAAATTCTATGGGGCTGGCTGTATTACATTCTATGGGGAAGGGATGTATTACATTCTATGGGTGCTGTGCTGTATTACATGCTATGGGGGGCTGTCTTACATTCTATGGGGTGGGCTGTATTACATTCTATGGGGGGAGCAGCAGGCTGTATTACATTCTATGGGGAGGGCTGTATTACATTCTATGGGGGCTGTACTACATTCTCTGGGGGCTGTATTATATTCTATGGGGTGCTGTATTATATTCTATGGGGTGCTGTATTATATTCTATGGGAATAGCGCTAACTCTACTGCTTTTCCCAGCCGCCAGAGCATTTAATTCTGGTATGTGTAATGATTTTTAGGGTCGATGTCAGCTGCGTAATGTCAGCTGCTATCAATCCTTGGTGTAAGTAATGGAGAGATGTCTATCAGACACCCCCAGTAATAGCCCAGACCTGGCGAGACCCAGCGACTATGAAGAGCGGTGACGGTAGTAACAATACCGCTCTTCACAGTCGCCAAGCTCAGCGCAAGACCCGGAATATCTGAAGAGCGTGACGTTACTGATGTCACCGCTCTTCAGAGTCACTGGGTCTCGTGCTGTGCAGCAGAACCAAAAGTGGCTGTAGGCAAAGTTTATGGAGAATCAGAATGAGTTTCCATAGCCTTTGTTGGTCTCAATCCCTTCATTATCTGCGAGATCCAGTTATGTAGGTAATAGCTGCTTTTCTTGGTACTGCAACTAAAAGCAATAAATAGGACTGAGCTGTAATGCTGGAAACAGCTGTGATTATATGTTATATAGTCGTGTTACACTCCCCTCACTTCTTGTAACCTACAAGTGTACAAAGATATTATACAGTCAGCATGTGACAAGTGTGCCTGTGTAACTTCAAATGCCAGGGCTGAATTTTAGTCCCAGTCCAGCCCTGCTCAGTACCAAGTCTGGTCTCTGTTAAAGGGGTGGTCACGGTGGCTGCGAACCGGTCCGTGGCCCTGGGCGCCCAAGTAAAAGGAATAGTCTTTAAAGGGGATTTGTGAATAAAGTTTGTGTTTGTGATGCCACCTGTGGTGTTCGGTCACAGATAACCGACGCTGCTTAAAGGGGTCCTCTGGGATGATGTTAAGGCAGCTAGAATTACATTCTATGGAATGGAGTAACTTCCCACAGGTGAAGTCAGTCCTCAGAGCTCCCGATGTGTAGATGGAGATGGTGAGTGGTGCAGCAAAGAACGGAGGACACAGGTTTACAATCTCTTTACTTGGTTTACTGAAGACTTCAGGCAGCTACAGTCCAGGGCACCAGATCACAGGTACAGGCAGGGTCCGGCCAGCTTGGAAGCGAATTCAGAGTCCCCTTTACTAGGTGGAGTTAAAAGCCTTCCTACTAGCGCGGTGGTGTAGTCCCTTGCTGCCTGTGGCTTCTGTCAAGGTCCTCACAGTTCTCTCTGTCCTCCTTAAAGTTGGGACACCCGTATGACAGGTGGCTCGAGCCTTTTTACAGGGTCTCTATCATGACCCGAGCTCTATGCGCCACTGTGTCTTCTCTGTATTAGGGCAGACAGGTGATGTGTAGTCCAGCTATCCTGCTGGTTTCTGCTGTAAGTCTTGCAGTCCCTCACAACCTCGGTCCCCGGCTACCCGTGTCTGAATTCTGCCAAGGAGGTAGCCCAGTCACAGCTGTCCTCCCCAATTGTCATGCTCCTGTGCTTCGCTCTCCTGCACACTCACTACCCGCGATTCTTCCTTCTGTATTCTCTCTCTCTTTCTGCCAGGAGCTGTAGACTCCCACGTCTGCTCAGCTACACTCCTTTCGTACCAGCCCCGCCTCAGCTGATGTTCCGTGGCAAGTTCCTCTCTTGCCTTCTCCAACTCTCTGTCACTCCAGGAGCTGCAGCACTTTATCGTGGCTGCATGGCCCCTCTGCTTCCTTCCCCTCTGTCTCTCTGACAGGAACTAACTGACTTTCCCTCCAGACCAGAATATGTATATATATATGGGAGCCACCCACAAGCTGGATCAGAGCTCCCCCTTCTGGCCTGGAGTGTGAACATGCTGTGTGCTTTGTGGTTCCCGGATGAAAGAGATCTTACCTCGCTTCCAAGCGTGACATCACTCTCCCCGTGAGGAAAGCAATGCCACTGTAACAACCAATTGCTCCTCTTCTCCCCCTACCAGGGACTTTTCAGTAATGTTGAATTATAGTTCTAATGATGACTCACGCAGGGAACAGAGACTTCTTGTTTCTACATAGAGTTAAGAAGGATTCACTTTGTTTTTAATTAATAAATATGTTAAAAAAAAAGATGGCAGTAATCTATTCAAAATATAATTGTGATGTCCGGAGGAAGACCGGGCTTCTGGTCTGGAATTGTCGAGGCTGCATCCAGTGTTGCCGGGGGAAAGAATAGAGAGCCGGACAGGTCCCATGACCCGGGAAGAGGGGGCGTGGCTAAGCCAGGCAGTGAGCAGGAAGCACGGGAGCGTGCTCTCAGTTACCCACCGGCAGTGAGAGCAGAGAGAGGTGTGTGGCGCGCTCTGCAGTTACAGAGGCAGTGTGGAGACGTGCCCCTGCAAAGCTTAGGTGAATGCTCCAGTGAGCCAGCAAGGGTTCAGAGTGCCACCCGCCAGGCCAAGCAGGGTTCAGTACTCGCGTGGAGGAGCGGATGTGTTATGATCCTAGCGGCAAGGATCGCAAGAATGAGTAGCTAAGAAACTAAACCGACGACTAGCCCTGGGGAAGTGGTAACTGGATTGACCGCAACCTGATCCTATCCACACACAACTATAGGTAGCCGTGGAACGTTACCTGGAAATCCTAGACATCTCTTCACGGCCTGAGAAACTGACTATTCCTAAAGGGGAAGTAAAGTCCTCACTTGCCTCAGAGAAATGACCCCAAAGATATAGAAAAGCCCCCCACAAATATTAACGGTGAGTTAAGGGGAAAGCACAAACGCAGAGATGAAATAGATTTAGCAAATGAGGCCCGCTAACACTAGATAGCAGAAAATAGGAAGGGAGCTGTGCGGTCAATAGAAAACCCTATACAAAATATCCACGCAGAGATTGCTCGAGCCCCCGCACCAACTAACGGTGCGGGGGAAGCAACTCCGTACCCCAGAGCTTACCAGCAGCAAGAAATCACATATTAGCAAGCTGGACTAAACTCATCATACACAGAAATCATATTGCAGACTGATGAGCAAAAAGTAATCAAACAGAAACTTAGCTTCTCATGAAGAGACTGAAAAAGAAGATAGTCAGGAGTAATCAGAATAGCACTGAGTACATCGACAGCCGGCAACAAGTGAAGGTGTAGCAGAGCTAAATAGGAACCTCCCTGGTGAATAACGAGGCAGCTGATCAGCCACAGACCCGCAGGATAACAAACAAAGCCACCAGGGGGAGCCCAAAAACCAAACTCACACAATACCACCTGTGACCACAAGAGAGAGCCCTGTTATGACCCCAATGGCGAGGGTCTCAGAGGAACGTGGAAGTCTGCAGAATACAAAATCCAGCTCATAGGGCAGTGGTAACTGGGTTGACCATATATCTACTCCTAACGCCAACACTAGAAGTAGCCGGGGATCATTCCTACGTTGATTCTAGATGACACGCGCCAGCCGGAGAATCTAGCTACCCCTAGTAGAGGAAAACAAAGACCTTTCTTGCCTCCAGAGAAGGGGACCCCAAAGCTGGATAGAAGCCCCCCACAAATAATGACGGTGAGGTAAGAGGAAATGACAAACACAGAAATGAATCAGGTTTAGCACAGAAAGGCCCGCTTACTGATAGCAGAATAAAGAAAGGTAACTTATATGGTCAACAAAAACCCTATCAAAATCCACACTGGAAATTCAAGAACCCCCGAACCGTCTAACGGTCCGGGGGGAGAACACCAGCCCCCTAGAGCTTCCAGCAAAGGTCAGGATATAGATTTGGAACAAGCTGGACAAAAATACCAAACCAAAACAAATAGCAAAAAGCAAAAGGCAGACTTAGCTGATATAACTGGAACCAGGATCAGTAGACAAGAGCACAGCAGACTAGCTCTGATAACTACGTTGCCAGGCATTGAACTGAAGGTCCAGGGAGCTTATATAGCAACACCCCTAACTAACGACCCAGGTGCGGATAAAAGGAATGACAGAAAAACCAGAGTCAAAAAACTAGTAACCACTAGAGGGAGCAAAAAGCAAATTCACAACAGTACCCCCCCCCTTAGTGAGGGGTCACCGAACCCTCACCACGACCACCAGGGCGATCAGGATGAGCGGCATGAAAGGCACGAACTAAATCGGCCGCATGAACATCAGAGGCGACCACCCAGGAATTATCCTCCTGACCATAGCCCTTCCACTTGACCAGGTACTGAAGCCTCCGCCTGGAGAGGCGAGAATCCAAGATCTTCTCCACCACGTACTCCAACTCGCCCTCAACCAACACCGGAGCAGGAGGCTCAGCAGAAGGAACTACAGGCACAATGTACCGCCGCAACAAGGACCTATGAAATACATTGTGAATAGCAAACGACACAGGAAGATCCAGACGAAAAGATACAGGATTAAGGATTTCCAATATCTTGTAAGGCCCAATAAAACGAGGTTTAAATTTGGGAGAGGAGACCTTCATAGGAACAAAGCGGGAAGAAAGCCATACCAAATCCCCAACGCGTAGTCGGGGACCCACACCGCGGCGGCGGTTGGCAAAGCGCTGAGCCTTCTCCTGTGACAACTTCAAGTTGTCCACCACATGATTCCAGATCTGCTGCAACCTATCCACCACAGAATCCACCCCAGGACAGTCAGAAGGCTCCACATGACCCGAAGAAAAGCGAGGATGGAAACCAGAGTTGCAGAAAAAAGGCGAAACCAAGGTGGCGGAACTAGCCCGATTATTAAGGGCAAACTCAGCCGACAAATCAATGCCCATCCTACTACAAAAGGATCGCCAGAACCTGGAAACGAACTGGGATCCTCTGTCTGACACAATATTCTCAGGGATGCCGTGCAAACGAACCACGTTCTGGAAAAACACAGGAACCAGATCGGAAGAGGAAGGCAGCTTAGGCAAGGGAACCAAATGGACCATCTTGGAGAAGCGATCACATATCACCCAGATAACGGACATGCCCTGAGATAGCGGAAGATCAGAAATGAAATCCATGGAGATATGTGTCCAAGGTCTCTTCGGGACAGGCAAGGGCAAGAGCAAACCGCTGGCACGAGAACAGCAAGGCTTAGCTCGAGCACAAGTCCCACAGGACTGCACAAATGACCGCACATCCCTTGACAAGGAAGGCCACCAAAAGGACCTGGCCACCAGATCTCTGGTGCCAAAAATTCCCGGGTGACCTGCCAACACCGAGGAATGAACCTCGGAAATGACTCTGCTGGTCCACTTATCCGGGACAAACAGTCTGTCAGGTGGACAAGACTCAGGCCTATCAGCCTGAAATCTCTGCAACACACGTCGCAGATCCGGAGAAATAGCTGACAAGATAACTCCATCTTTAAGAATACCAACAGGATCAGCGACTCCAGGAGCATCAGGCACAAAGCTCCTAGAAAGAGCATCGGCCTTCACATTCTTTGAACCTGGTAAATACGAGACAACAAAATCAAAGCGGGAGAAAAACAATGACCAGCGGGCCTGTCTCGGATTAAGGCGTTTAGCAGACTCGAGATACATCAGATTTTTGTGATCAGTCAAGACCACCACACGATGCTTAGCACCCTCGAGCCAATGACGCCACTCCTCAAATGCCCATTTCATGGCCAACAACTCCCGATTGCCCACATCATAATTTCGCTCGGCAGGCGAAAACTTCCTAGAGAAAAAGGCACAAGGTTTCATAACAGAGCAACCAGGGCCTCTCTGCGACAAAACGGCCCCTGCCCCAATCTCCGAAGCATCCACCTCAACCTGAAAAGGAAGTGAGACGTCAGGCTGGCACAAAACAGGCGCCGAAGTAAACCGGCATTTCAACTCCTGGAAAGCCTCCACGGCAGCAGGAGCCCAGTTAGCTACATCGGAGCCCTTCTTGGTCATATCCGTCAAAGGTTTCACAATGCTAGAAAAATTAGCAATAAAACGACGGTAGAAGTTAGCGAAGCCCAAGAACTTCTGAAGACTCTTAACTGACGAGGGCTGAGTCCAATCAAGAATAGCTCGGACCTTGACTGGGTCCATCTCCACAGCAGAAGGGGAAAAAATGAACCCCAAAAAGGGAACCTTCTGTACACCAAAGAGACACTTTGAGCCCTTGACAAACAAAGAATTTTCACGCAAAATTTTAAAGACCAACCTGACCTGCTCCACATGCGAATCCCAATTATCAGAAAAAACCAAAATATCATCCAGATAAACAATCAAAAATTTATCCAGATACTTCCGGAAAATGTCATGCATAAAGGACTGAAAAACTGAAGGCGCATTGGAGAGCCCAAAAGGCATCACCAAGTACTCAAAATGACCTTCGGGCGTATTGAATGCGGTTTTCCATTCATCACCTTGCTTAATGCGCACAAGGTTGTACGCACCACGAAGGTCTATCTTGGTGAACCACTTGGCACCCTTAATCCGGGCAAACAAGTCAGACAACAGCGGTAAAGGATACTGAAATTTGACAGTGATCTTATTTAAAAGCCGATAATCAATGCAAGGTCTCAAAGATCCGTCCTTTTTTGCCACAAAAAAGAATCCCGCACCAAGAGGGGAAGAAGACGGACGAATATGTCCTTTCTCCAGAGACTCCTTGATATATGAACGCATAGCGGTATGTTCAGGTACCGACAGATTAAACAGTCTTCCCTTAGGAAACTTACTGCCTGGGATCAAATCTATAGCACAGTCACAGTCCCTATGAGGAGGCAGTGCACTGGACTCAGACTCACTGAAGACATCCTGATAATCAGACAAATACTCCGGAACTTCCGAAGGCGTAGAAGAAGCAATAGACACAGGCAGGGAATCCCCATGAATACCACGACAGCCCCAACTTGAGACTGACATAGCCTTCCAGTCCAGGACTGGATTATGGGTCTGTAACCATGGCAGCCCTAAAACAACCAAATCATGCATTTTATGTAAAACCAGGAAACGTATCACCTCGCGGTGTTCAGGAGTCATGCACATGGTAACCTGTGTCCAATACTGCGGTTTATTTGCTGCCAATGGTGTAGCATCAATACCCCTAAGAGGAATAGGATTTTCTAATGGTTCAAGAGTAAAACCACAGCGCTTAGCAAATGAGAGATCCATGAGACTCAGGGCAGCACCTGAATCTACAAACGCCATGACAGGATAAGATGACAGTGAGCAAATCAAAGTTACAGACAGAATAAATTTAGGTTGCAAATTACCAACGGTGACAGGACTAACAACCTTAGCTATACGTTTAGAGCATGCTGAGATAACATGTGTAGAATCACCACAGTAGTAGCACAAGCCATTCCGGCGTCTATGAATTTTCCGCTCATTTCTAGTCAGGATTCTATCACATTGCATTAAATCAGGTGTCTGTTCAGACAACACCATGAGGGAATTTGCGGTTTTGCGCTCCCGCAACCGCCGGTCAATTTGAATAGCCAGTGCCATAGTATCATTCAGACCTGTGGGAATGGGAAAACCCACCATAACATTCTTAATGGCTTCAGAAAGGCCATTTCTAAAATTAGCGGCCAGTGCACACTCGTTCCAATGTGTCAGCACGGACCATTTCCGAAATTTTTGGCAATACACTTCAGCCTCGTCCTGCCCCTGAGACATAGCCAGCAAGGCCTTTTCTGCCTGAATCTCAAGATTGGGTTCCTCATAAAGTAAACCGAGCGCCAGAAAAAACGCATCAAGATCAGCCAATGCCGGATCTCCTGGCGCCAGTGAAAAAGCCCAATCCTGAGGGTCGCCCCGTAAGAACGAAATAACAATTTTTACTTGCTGAGCAGAATCTCCAGATGAACAGGGTCTCAGGGACAAAAACAATTTACAATTATTCACGAAATTCCTAAACTTAAACCTGTCTCCGGAAAACAGTTCAGGAATCGGTATTTTAGGTTCTGACCTAGGATTTCTGATAACATAGTCTTGTATGCCCTGCACACGAGTAGCCAGCTGGTCCACACTTGTAATCAAGGTCTGGACATTCATGTCTGCAGCAAGCATAGCCACTCTGAGGTAAAGGGGAAGAAGAAAAAAAAAAAGAAAAAAAAAAACTCAGAATCTTCTTTCTTATAATCCCTCTTCTGCAATGCATTAAACATTTAATACTGGCCTGGCAAACTGTTATGACCCCAATGGCGAGGGTCTCAGAGGAACGTGGAAGTCTGCAGAATACAAAATCCAGCTCATAGGGCAGTGGTAACTGGGTTGACCATATATCTACTCCTAACGCCAACACTAGAAGTAGCCGGGGATCATTCCTACGTTGATTCTAGATGACACGCGCCAGCCGGAGAATCTAGCTACCCCTAGTAGAGGAAAACAAAGACCTTTCTTGCCTCCAGAGAAGGGGACCCCAAAGCTGGATAGAAGCCCCCCACAAATAATGACGGTGAGGTAAGAGGAAATGACAAACACAGAAATGAATCAGGTTTAGCACAGAGAGGCCCGCTTACTGATAGCAGAATAAAGAAAGGTAACTTATATGGTCAACAAAAACCCTATCAAAATCCACACTGGAAATTCAAGAACCCCCGAACCGTCTAACGGTCCGGGGGGAGAACACCAGCCCCCTAGAGCTTCCAGCAAAGGTCAGGATATAGATTTGGAACAAGCTGGACAAAAATACCAAACCAAAACAAATAGCAAAAAGCAAAAGGCAGACTTAGCTGATATAACTGGAACCAGGATCAGTAGACAAGAGCACAGCAGACTAGCTCTGATAACTACGTTGCCAGGCATTGAACTGAAGGTCCAGGGAGCTTATATAGCAACACCCCTAACTAACGACCCAGGTGCGGATAAAAGGAATGACAGAAAAACCAGAGTCAAAAAACTAGTAACCACTAGAGGGAGCAAAAAGCAAATTCACAACAAGCCCGAAAACAGAGTTCACAACAGTACCCCCCCTTGAGGAGGGGTCACCGAACCCTCATCAAAACCCCCAGGGCGATCAGGGTGAGCCACATGGAAGGCACGAACCAAATCGGCCGCATGAACATCAGAGGCGACCACCCAGGAATTATCCTCCTGACCATAGCCCTTCCACTTAACCAAATACTGAAGCCTCCGTCTAGAAATACGAGAATCCAAGATCTTCTCCACCACGTATTCCAATTCTCCCTCAACCAGCACAGGGGCAGGAGGCTCAACCGAAGGAACCACAGGCACCACAAACCTCCGCAACAACGACCGATGGAACACATTATGAATAGCAAACGATGCTGGGAGGTCCAAACGAAATGACACAGGGTTAAGGACTTCCAAAATCTTATAAGGACCGATAAACCGAGGCTTAAACTTAGGAGAGGAGACCTTCATGGGAACAAAGCGAGAAGACAACCACACCAAGTCCCCAACGCGAAGTCGGGGACCCACACAGCGACGGCGGTTAGCAATGCGCTGAGCCTTCTCTTGTGACAGCTTCAAATTGTCCACCACATGATTCCAAATCTGATGCAACCTATCCACCACAAGATCCACTCCAGGACAGTCAGAAGGCTCCACCTGACCCGAGGAAAAACGAGGATGAAACCCCGAATTACAAAAGAAAGGCGAAACCAAAGTAGCAGAACTAGCCCGATTATTAAGGGCAAATTCGGCCAATGGCAAAAAAGTCACCCAGTCGTCCTAATCAGCAGAAACAAAACATCTCAAATAGGTTTCCAAGGTCTGATTAGTTCGCTCGGTTTGGCCATTTGTCTGAGGATGGAAGGCCGACGAAAAAGACAAATCAATGCCCATCTTGGCACAAAAGGTCCGCCAAAATCTAGACACAAACTGGGATCCTCTGTCGGAAACAATATTTTCAGGGATCCCGTGCAAAAGAACCACATTTTGAAAAAACAGCGGAACCAACTCGGAGGAGGAAGGCAACTTAGGCAAGGGCACCAAATGGACCATCTTAGAAAAACGATCACAAACCACCCAGATGACAGACATTCTCTGAGACAGGGAGAT
This sequence comes from Ranitomeya variabilis, assembly GCF_051348905.1. NCBI lineage: Eukaryota > Metazoa > Chordata > Amphibia > Anura > Dendrobatidae > Ranitomeya > Ranitomeya variabilis. The sequence goes on along the minus strand of NC_135239.1, from coordinate 66,889,685 downwards.
CTGAAATAAAATCCATGGAAATGTGCGTCCAAGGCCTCTTCGGAACAGGCAAAGGTAACAGCAAACCACTGGCACGAGAACAGCAAGGCTTAGCCCGAGCACAAATTCCACAAGACTGCACAAAGGAACGCACATCCCGCGACAAGGAAGGCCACCAAAAGGACCTGGCCACCAAATCTCTGGTACCAAATATTCCAGGATGGCCCGCCAACACCGAAGAATGAACCTCGGAAATAACTCTGCTGGTCCATCTATCTGGGACAAACAGTCTCTCCGGAGGACAACGGTCAGGTCTATCCGCCTGAAATTTTTGCAGCACTCGTCGCAAATCTGGGGAGATGGCAGACAAAATCACCCCCTCTCTGAGGATACCAGCCGGCTCTGAATCTCCAGGAGAGTCAGGCACAAAACTCCTAGAAAGAGCATCAGCCTTCACATTCTTCGAACCAGGCAGGTACGAGACCACGAAATCAAAACGAGAGAAAAACAACGACCAACGAGCCTGTCTAGGATTCAGCCGCTTGGCAGACTCGAGATACAGTAAATCAGATTTTTGTGATCAGTCAAGACCACCACACGATGCTTAGCTCCCTCGAGCCAATGTCGCCACTCCTCAAATGCCCACTTCATAGCCAACAACTCCCGATTACCGACATCATAATTCCGCTCGGCAGGCGAAAACTTTCTTGAAAAGAAAGCACATGGCTTCATCACAGAGCCATCAGAATTTCTCTGCGACAAAACAGCCCCCGCTCCAATCTCAGAAGCATCAACCTCGACCTGGAAAGGAAGAGAGACATCTGGCTGACATAAGACCGGAGCCGAAGAAAACCGGCGCTTCAGCTCCCGAAAGGCCTCCACAGCCGCAGGAGACCAATTAGTAACATCAGAACCATTCTTGGTCAAATCCGTCAAAGGCTTAACCACACCAGAAAAATTAGCGATGAAGCGACGGTAAAAGTTAGCAAAACCCAAGAACTTCTGAAGACTCTTAACAGATGAAGACAAAAGAGCACAGTGAGGTCAAAAATACGCTGTTGTAAAAAAAAATCACAGTAATCAGCAAGTGCTAGTCAAAAGATGTAAAGAAAACAGGGTATTTAGTTGATACGTTTTTTTGCAAAAAAATGTATACTAAGCTGCTCCACCAAATCGTCAAGGTATACCCTTATAGAGCAGTCCTAACTAATGTATAAAATCCCTATCTGATATATTTAAAACCTGATCATCTGTATAGTACCTGTATAAGCAGGGTTCAGAGAAGGACTATCCATGTGGACATGCAGGATGGAACAGCTTAAATGCAAATGACCCACAGAGGAGTGGTGGACTCCCCAGTCTTGTAGAAACAAGAGAACAATTAGAGAACCAGAAACACATGGGCCACTTGCACATTGAACAAGTCTATAGGAACCTGTTCACACCACCAGAAAACTTGAAGACAAAAGAGCACAGTGAGGTCAAAAATACGCTGTTGTAAAAAAAATCACAGTAATCAGCAAGTGCTAGTCAAAAGATGTAAAGAAAACAGGGTATTTAGTTGATACGTTTTTTTGCAAAAAAATGTATACTAAGCTGCTCCACCAAATCGTCAAGGTATACCCTTATAGAGCAGTCCTAACTAATGTATAAAATCCCTATCTGATATATTTAAAACCTGATCATCTGTATAGTACCTGTATAAGCAGGGTTCAGAGAAGGACTATCCATGTGGACATGCAGGATGGAACAGCTTAAATGCAAATGACCCACAGAGGAGTGGTGGACTCCCCAGTCTTGTAGAAACAAGAGAACAATTAGAGAACCAGAAACACATGGGCCACTTGCACATTGAACAAGTCTATAGGAACCTGTTCACACCACCAGAAAACTTGAAGACAAAAGAGCACAGTGAGGTCAAAAATACGCTGTTGTAAAAAAAAATCACAGTAATCAGCAAGTGCTAGTCAAAAGATGTAAAGAAAACAGGGTATTTAGTTGATACGTTTTTTTGCAAAAAAATGTATACTATGCTGCTCCACCAAATCGTCAAGGTATACCCTTATAGAGCAGTCCTAACTAATGTATAAAATCCCTATCTGATATATTTAAAACCTGATCATCTGTATAGTACCTGTATAAGCAGGGTTCAGAGAAGGACTATCCATGTGGACATGCAGGATGGAACAGCTTAAATGCAAATGACCCACAGAGGAGTGGTGGACTCCCCAGTCTTGTAGAAACAAGAGAACAATTAGAGAACCAGAAACACATGGGCCACTTGCACATTGAACAAGTCTATAGGAACCTGTTCACACCACCAGAAAACTTGAAGACAAAAGAGCACAGTGAGGTCAAAAATACGCTGTTGTAAAAAAAATCACAGTAATCAGCAAGTGCTAGTCAAAAGATGTAAAGAAAACAGGGTATTTAGTTGATACGTTTTTTTGCAAAAAAATGTATACTAAGCTGCTCCACCAAATCGTCAATGTATACCCTTATAGAGCAGTCCTAACTAATGTATAAAATCCCTATCTGATATATTTAAAACCTGATCATCTGTATAGTACCTGTATAAGCAGGGTTCAGAGAAGGACTATCCATGTGGACATGCAGGATGGAACAGCTTAAATGCAAATGACCCACAGAGGAGTGGTGGACTCCCCAGTCTTGTAGAAACAAGAGAACAATTAGAGAACCAGAAACACATGGGCCACTTGCACATTGAACAAGTCTATAGGAACCTGTTCACACCACCAGAAAACTTGAAGACAAAAGAGCACAGTGAGGTCAAAAATACGCTGTTGTAAAAAAAAATCACAGTAATCAGCAAGTGCTAGTCAAAAGATGTAAAGAAAACAGGGTATTTAGTTGATACGTTTTTTTGCAAAAAAATGTATACTAAGCTGCTCCACCAAATCGTCAAGGTATACCCTTATAGAGCAGTCCTAACTAATGTATAAAATCCCTATCTGATATATTTAAAACCTGATCATCTGTATAGTACCTGTATAAGCAGGGTTCAGAGAAGGACTATCCATGTGGACATGCAGGATGGAACAGCTTAAATGCAAATGACCCACAGAGGAGTGGTGGACTCCCCAGTCTTGTAGAAACAAGAGAACAATTAGAGAACCAGAAACACATGGGCCACTTGCACATTGAACAAGTCTATAGGAACCTGTTCACACCACCAGAAAACTTGAAGACAAAAGAGCACAGTGAGGTCAAAAATATGCTGTTGTAAAAAAAATCACAGTAATCAGCAAGTGCTAGTCAAAAGATGTAAAGAAAACAGGGTATTTAGTTGATACGTTTTTTTGCAAAAAAATGTATACTAAGCTGCTCCACCAAATCGTCAAGGTATACCCTTATAGAGCAGTCCTAACTAATGTATAAAATCCCTATCTGATATATTTAAAACCTGATCATCTGTATAGTACCTGTATAAGCAGGGTTCAGAGAAGGACTATCCATGTGGACATGCAGGATGGAACAGCTTAAATGCAAATGACCCACAGAGGAGTGGTGGACTCCCCAGTCTTGTAGAAACAAGAGAACAATTAGAGAACCAGAAACACATGGGCCACTTGCACATTGAACAAGTCTATAGGAACCTGTTCACACCACCAGAAAACTTGAAGACAAAAGAGCACAGTGAGGTCAAAAATACGCTGTTGTAAAAAAAATCACAGTAATCAGCAAGTGCTAGTCAAAAGATGTAAAGAAAACAGGGTATTTAGTTGATACGTTTTTTTGCAAAAAAATGTATACTAAGCTGCTCCACCAAATCGTCAATGTATACCCTTATAGAGCAGTCCTAACTAATGTATAAAATCCCTATCTGATATATTTAAAACCTGATCATCTGTATAGTACCTGTATAAGCAGGGTTCAGAGAAGGACTATCCATGTGGACATGCAGGATGGAACAGCTTAAATGCAAATGACCCACAGAGGAGTGGTGGACTCCCCAGTCTTGTAGAAACAAGAGAACAATTAGAGAACCAGAAACACATGGGCCACTTGCACATTGAACAAGTCTATAGGAACCTGTTCACACCACCAGAAAACTTGAAGACAAAAGAGCACAGTGAGGTCAAAAATACGCTGTTGTAAAAAAAAATCACAGTAATCAGCAAGTGCTAGTCAAAAGATGTAAAGAAAACAGGGTATTTAGTTGATACGTTTTTTTGCAAAAAAATGTATACTAAGCTGCTCCACCAAATCGTCAAGGTATACCCTTATAGAGCAGTCCTAACTAATGTATAAAATCCCTATCTGATATATTTAAAACCTGATCATCTGTATAGTACCTGTATAAGCAGGGTTCAGAGAAGGACTATCCATGTGGACATGCAGGATGGAACAGCTTAAATGCAAATGACCCACAGAGGAGTGGTGGACTCCCCAGTCTTGTAGAAACAAGAGAACAATTAGAGAACCAGAAACACATGGGCCACTTGCACATTGAACAAGTCTATAGGAACCTGTTCACACCACCAGAAAACTTGAAGACAAAAGAGCACAGTGAGGTCAAAAATATGCTGTTGTAAAAAAAATCACAGTAATCAGCAAGTGCTAGTCAAAAGATGTAAAGAAAACAGGGTATTTAGTTGATACGTTTTTTTGCAAAAAAATGTATACTAAGCTGCTCCACCAAATCGTCAAGGTATACCCTTATAGAGCAGTCCTAACTAATGTATAAAATCCCTATCTGATATATTTAAAACCTGATCATCTGTATAGTACCTGTATAAGCAGGGTTCAGAGAAGGACTATCCATGTGGACATGCAGGATGGAACAGCTTAAATGCAAATGACCCACAGAGGAGTGGTGGACTCCCCAGTCTTGTAGAAACAAGAGAACAATTAGAGAACCAGAAACACATGGGCCACTTGCACATTGAACAAGTCTATAGGAACCTGTTCACACCACCAGAAAACTTGAAGACAAAAGAGCACAGTGAGGTCAAAAATACGCTGTTGTAAAAAAAATCACAGTAATCAGCAAGTGCTAGTCAAAAGATGTAAAGAAAACAGGGTATTTAGTTGATACGTTTTTTTGCAAAAAAATGTATACTAAGCTGCTCCACCAAATCGTCAATGTATACCCTTATAGAGCAGTCCTAACTAATGTATAAAATCCCTATCTGATATATTTAAAACCTGATCATCTGTATAGTACCTGTATAAGCAGGGTTCAGAGAAGGACTATCCATGTGGACATGCAGGATGGAACAGCTTAAATGCAAATGACCCACAGAGGAGTGGTGGACTCCCCAGTCTTGTAGAAACAAGAGAACAATTAGAGAACCAGAAACACATGGGCCACTTTCACATTGAACAAGTCTATAGGAACCTGTTCACACCACCAGAAAACTTGAAGACAAAAGAGCACAGTGAGGTCAAAAATACGCTGTTGTAAAAAAAAATCACAGTAATCAGCAAGTGCTAGTCAAAAGATGTAAAGAAAACAGGGTATTTAGTTGATACGTTTTTTTGCAAAAAAATGTATACTAAGCTGCTCCACCAAATCGTCAAGGTATACCCTTATAGAGCAGTCCTAACTAATGTATAAAATCCCTATCTGATATATTTAAAACCTGATCATCTGTATAGTACCTGTATAAGCAGGGTTCAGAGAAGGACTATCCATGTGGACATGCAGGATGGAACAGCTTAAATGCAAATGACCCACAGAGGAGTGGTGGACTCCCCAGTCTTGTAGAAACAAGAGAACAATTAGAGAACCAGAAACACATGGGCCACTTGCACATTGAACAAGTCTATAGGAACCTGTTCACACCACCAGAAAACTTGAAGACAAAAGAGCACAGTGAGGTCAAAAATACGCTGTTGTAAAAAAAATCACAGTAATCAGCAAGTGCTAGTCAAAAGATGTAAAGAAAACAGGGTATTTAGTTGATACGTTTTTTGCAAAAAAATGTGTACTAAGCTGCTCCACCAAATCGTCAAGGTATACCCTTATAGAGCAGTCCTAACTAATGTATAAAATCCCTATCTGATATATTTAAAACCTGATCATCTGTATAGTACCTGTATAAGCAGGGTTCAGAGAAGGACTATCCATGTGGACATGCAGGATGGAACAGCTTAAATGCAAATGACCCACAGAGGAGTGGTGGACTCCCCAGTCTTGTAGAAACAAGAGAACAATTAGAGAACCAGAAACACATGGGCCACTTACACATTGAACAAGTCTATAGGAACCTGTTCACACCACCAGAAAACTTGAAGACAAAAGAGCACAGTGAGGTCAAAAATACGCTGTTGTAAAAAAAATCAGAGTAATCAGCAAGTGCTAGTCAAAAGATGTAAAGAAAACAGGGTATTTAGTTGATAGGTTTTTTTGCAAAAAAATGTATACTAAGCTGCTACACCAAATCGTCAAGGTATACCCTTATAGAGCAGTCCTAACTAATGTATAAAATCCCTATCTGATATATTTAAAGCCTGATCATCTGTATAGTACCTGTATAAGCAGGGTTCAGAGAAGGACTATCCATGTGGACATGCAGGATGGAACAGCTTAAATGCAAATGACCCACAGAGGAGTGGTGGACTCCCCAGTCTTGTAGAAACAAGAGAACAATTAGAGAACCAGAAACACATGGGCCACTTGCACATTGAACAAGTCTATAGGAACCTGTTCACACCACCAGAAAACTTGAAGACAAAAGAGCACAGTGAGGTCAAAAATACGCTGTTGTAAAAAAAATCACAGTAATCAGCAAGTGCTAGTCAAAAGATGTAAAGAAAACAGGGTATTTAGTTGATACGTTTTTTTGCAAAAAAATGTATACTAAGCTGCTCCACCAAATCGTCAAGGTATACCCTTATAGAGCAGTCCTAACTAATGTATAAAATCCCTATCTGATATATTTAAAACCTGATCATCTGTATAGTACCTGTATAAGCAGGGTTCAGAGAAGGACTATCCATGTGGACATGCAGGATGGAACAGCTTAAATGCAAATGACCCACAGAGGAGTGGTGGACTCCCCAGTCTTGTAGAAACAAGAGAACAATTAGAGAACCAGAAACACATGGGCCACTTTCACATTGAACAAGTCTATAGGAACCTGTTCACACCACCAGAAAACTTGAAGACAAAAGAGCACAGTGAGGTCAAAAATACGCTGTTGTAAAAAAAAATCACAGTAATCAGCAAGTGCTAGTCAAAAGATGTAAAGAAAACAGGGTATTTAGTTGATACGTTTTTTTGCAAAAAAATGTATACTAAGCTGCTCCACCAAATCGTCAAGGTATACCCTTATAGAGCAGTCCTAACTAATGTATAAAATCCCTATCTGATATATTTAAAACCTGATCATCTGTATAGTACCTGTATAAGCAGGGTTCAGAGACGGACTATCCATGTGGACATGCAGGATGGAACAGCTTAAATGCAAATGACCCACAGAGGAGTGGTGGACTCCCCAGTCTTGTAGAAACAAGAGAACAATTAGAGAACCAGAAACACATGGGCCACTTGCACATTGAACAAGTCTATAGGAACCTGTTCACACCACCAGAAAACTTGAAGACAAAAGAGCACAGTGAGGTCAAAAATACGCTGTTGTAAAAAAAAATCACAGTAATCAGCAAGTGCTAGTCAAAAGATGTAAAGAAAACAGGGTATTTAGTTGATACGTTTTTTTGCAAAAAAATGTATACTAAGCTGCTCCACCAAATCGTCAAGGTATACCCTTATAGAGCAGTCCTAACTAATGTATAAAATCCCTATCTGATATATTTAAAACCTGATCATCTGTATAGTACCTGTATAAGCAGGGTTCAGAGAAGGACTATCCATGTGGACATGCAGGATGGAACAGCTTAAATGCAAATGACCCACAGAGGAGTAGTGGACTCCCCAGTCTTGTAGAAACAAGAGAACAATTAGAGAACCAGAAACACATGGGCCACTTGCACATTGAACAAGTCTATAGGAACCTGTTCACACCACCAGAAAACTTGAAGACAAAAGAGCACAGTGAGGTCAAAAATACGCTGTTGTAAAAAAAATCACAGTAATCAGCAAGTGCTAGTCAAAAGATGTAAAGAAAACAGGGTATTTAGTTGATACGTTTTTTTGCAAAAAAATGTATACTAAGCTGCTCCACCAAATCGTCAAGGTATACCCTTATAGAGCAGTCCTAACTAATGTATAAAATCCCTATCTGATATATTTAAAACCTGATCATCTGTATAGTACCTGTATAAGCAGGGTTCAGAGAAGGACTATCCATGTGGACATGCAGGATGGAACAGCTTAAATGCAAATGACCCACAGAGGAGTGGTGGACTCCCCAGTCTTGTAGAAACAAGAGAACAATTAGAGAACCAGAAACACATGGGCCACTTGCACATTGAACAAGTCTATAGGAACCTGTTCACACCACCAGAAAACTTGAAGACAAAAGAGCACAGTGAGGTCAAAAACACGCTGTTGTAAAAAAAATCACAGTAATCAGCAAGTGCTAGTCAAAAGATGTAAAGAAAACAGGGTATTTAGTTGATACGTTTTTTTGCAAAAAAATGTATACTAAGCTGCTCCACCAAATCGTCAATGTATACCCTTATAGAGCAGTCCTAACTAATGTATAAAATCCCTATCTGATATATTTAAAACCTGATCATCTGTATAGTACCTGTATAAGCAGGGTTCAGAGAAGGACTATCCATGTGGACATGCAGGATGGAACAGCTTAAATGCAAATGACCCACAGAGGAGTGGTGGACTCCCCAGTCTTGTAGAAACAAGAGAACAATTAGAGAACCAGAAACACATGGGCCACTTTCACATTGAACAAGTCTATAGGAACCTGTTCACACCACCAGAAAACTTGAAGACAAAAGAGCACAGTGAGGTCAAAAATACGCTGTTGTAAAAAAAAATCACAGTAATCAGCAAGTGCTAGTCAAAAGATGTAAAGAAAACAGGGTATTTAGTTGATACGTTTTTTTGCAAAAAAATGTATACTAAGCTGCTCCACCAAATCGTCAAGGTATACCCTTATAGAGCAGTCCTAACTAATGTATAAAATCCCTATCTGATATATTTAAAACCTGATCATCTGTATAGTACCTGTATAAGCAGGGTTCAGAGAAGGACTATCCATGTGGACATGCAGGATGGAACAGCTTAAATGCAAATGACCCACAGAGGAGTGGTGGACTCCCCAGTCTTGTAGAAACAAGAGAACAATTAGAGAACCAGAAACACATGGGCCACTTGCACATTGAACAAGTCTATAGGAACCTGTTCACACCACCAGAAAACTTGAAGACAAAAGAGCACAGTGAGGTCAAAAATACGCTGTTGTAAAAAAAATCACAGTAATCAGCAAGTGCTAGTCAAAAGATGTAAAGAAAACAGGGTATTTAGTTGATACGTTTTTTGCAAAAAAATGTGTACTAAGCTGCTCCACCAAATCGTCAAGGTATACCCTTATAGAGCAGTCCTAACTAATGTATAAAATCCCTATCTGATATATTTAAAACCTGATCATCTGTATAGTACCTGTATAAGCAGGGTTCAGAGAAGGACTATCCATGTGGACATGCAGGATGGAACAGCTTAAATGCAAATGACCCACAGAGGAGTGGTGGACTCCCCAGTCTTGTAGAAACAAGAGAACAATTAGAGAACCAGAAACACATGGGCCACTTACACATTGAACAAGTCTATAGGAACCTGTTCACACCACCAGAAAACTTGAAGACAAAAGAGCACAGTGAGGTCAAAAATACGCTGTTGTAAAAAAAATCACAGTAATCAGCAAGTGCTAGTCAAAAGATGTAAAGAAAACAGGGTATTTAGTTGATAGGTTTTTTTGCAAAAAAATGTATACTAAGCTGCTACACCAAATCGTCAAGGTATACCCTTATAGAGCAGTCCTAACTAATGTATAAAATCCCTATCTGATATATTTAAAACCTGATCATCTGTATAGTACCTGTATAAGCAGGGTTCAGAGAAGGACTATCCATGTGGACATGCAGGATGGAACAGCTTAAATGCAAATGACCCACAGAGGAGTGGTGGACTCCCCAGTCTTGTAGAAACAAGAGAACAATTAGAGAACCAGAAACACATGGGCCACTTGCACATTGAACAAGTCTATAGGAACCTGTTCACACCACCAGAAAACTTGAAGACAAAAGAGCACAGTGAGGTCAAAAATACGCTGTTGTAAAAAAAATCACAGTAATCAGCAAGTGCTAGTCAAAAGATGTAAAGAAAACAGGGTATTTAGTTGATACGTTTTTTTGCAAAAAAATGTATACTAAGCTGCTCCACCAAATCGTCAAGGTATACCCTTATAGAGCAGTCCTAACTAATGTATAAAATCCCTATCTGATATATTTAAAACCTGATCATCTGTATAGTACCTGTATAAGCAGGGTTCAGAGAAGGACTATCCATGTGGACATGCAGGATGGAACAGCTTAAATGCAAATGACCCACAGAGGAGTGGTGGACTCCCCAGTCTTGTAGAAACAAGAGAACAATTAGAGAACCAGAAACACATGGGCCACTTTCACATTGAACAAGTCTATAGGAACCTGTTCACACCACCAGAAAACTTGAAGACAAAAGAGCACAGTGAGGTCAAAAATACGCTGTTGTAAAAAAAAATCACAGTAATCAGCAAGTGCTAGTCAAAAGATGTAAAGAAAACAGGGTATTTAGTTGATACTTTTTTTGCAAAAAAATGTATACTAAGCTGCTCCACCAAATCGTCAAGGTATACCCTTATAGAGCAGTCCTAACTAATGTATAAAATCCCTATCTGATATATTTAAAACCTGATCATCTGTATAGTACCTGTATAAGCAGGGTTCAGAGACGGACTATCCATGTGGACATGCAGGATGGAACAGCTTAAATGCAAATGACCCACAGAGGAGTGGTGGACTCCCCAGTCTTGTAGAAACAAGAGAACAATTAGAGAACCAGAAACACATGGGCCACTTTCACATTGAACAAGTCTATAGGAACCTGTTCACACCACCAGAAAACTTGAAGACAAAAGAGCACAGTGAGGTCAAAAATACGCTGTCGTAAAAAAAAATCACAGTAATCAGCAAGTGCTAGTCAAAAGATGTAAAGAAAACAGGGTATTTAGTTGATACGTTTTTTTGCAAAAAAATGTATACTAAGCTGCTCCACCAAATCGTCAAGGTATACCCTTATAGAGCAGTCCTAACTAATGTATAAAATCCCTATCTGATATATTTAAAACCTGATCATCTGTATAGTACCTGTATAAGCAGGGTTCAGAGAAGGACTATCCATGTGGACATGCAGGATGGAACAGCTTAAATGCAAATGACCCACAGAGGAGTAGTGGACTCCCCAGTCTTGTAGAAACAAGAGAACAATTAGAGAACCAGAAACACATGGGCCACTTGCACATTGAACAAGTCTATAGGAACCTGTTCACACCACCAGAAAACTTGAAGACAAAAGAGCACAGTGAGGTCAAAAATACGCTGTTGTAAAAAAAATCACAGTAATCAGCAAGTGCTAGTCAAAAGATGTAAAGAAAACAGGGTATTTAGTTGATACGTTTTTTTGCAAAAAAATGTATACTAAGCTGCTCCACCAAATCGTCAAGGTATACCCTTATAGAGCAGTCCTAACTAATGTATAAAATCCCTATCTGATATATTTAAAACCTGATCATCTGTATAGTACCTGTATAAGCAGGGTTCAGAGAAGGACTATCCATGTGGACATGCAGGATGGAACAGCTTAAATGCAAATGACCCACAGAGGAGTGGTGGACTCCCCAGTCTTGTAGAAACAAGAGAACAATTAGAGAACCAGAAACACATGGGCCACTTGCACATTGAACAAGTCTATAGGAACCTGTTCACACCACCAGAAAACTTGAAGACAAAAGAGCACAGTGAGGTCAAAAATACGCTGTTGTAAAAAAAATCACAGTAATCAGCAAGTGCTAGTCAAAAGATGTAAAGAAAACAGGGTATTTAGTTGATACGTTTTTTTGCAAAAAAATGTATACTAAGCTGCTCCACCAAATCGTCAAGGTATACCCTTATAGAGCAGTCCTAACTAATGTATAAAATCCCTATCTGATATATTTAAAACCTGATCATCTGTATAGTACCTGTATAAGCAGGGTTCAGAGAAGGACTATCCATGTGGACATGCAGGATGGAACAGCTTAAATGCAAATGACCCACAGAGGAGTGGTGGACTCCCCAGTCTTGTAGAAACAAGAGAACAATTAGAGAACCAGAAACACATGGGCCACTTGCACATTGAACAAGTCTATAGGAACCTGTTCACACCACCAGAAAACTTGAAGACAAAAGAGCACAGTGAGGTCAAAAATACGCTGTTGTAAAAAAAATCACAGTAATCAGCAAGTGCTAGTCAAAAGATGTAAAGAAAACAGGGTATTTAGTTGATACGTTTTTTTGCAAAAAAATGTATACTAAGCTGCTCAACCAAATCGTCAAGGTATACCCTTATAGAGCAGTCCTAACTAGAGTTGAGCGACTTTCATTTTTTTAAGATCGAGTCGGGTTTTGTGAAACCCGATTTTGTCCAGAGTCGAGTCGAGTGCAGTCGGCCGATTATCGCTAATAGTCGGGGATCGACCGAAACACGAAACCCAATGCAAGTCAATGGGGAAGCATAGTCGGCAGTGAGTGGAGGCCAGGAAAACACCTACAGTGCCCATTTTAATGCCAAAAACATCCATTCTTGTTTCTGAAGCTTGTCAATCTTAATTAACTTTATAATAATAGTTGGGCATAGGGAATTGGGGGTCATTTGGCAAAAGTTGTGGGGGGAGTAGGGCCGGCTCAAGTTTTTCGTGGGCCCAGGAAATGCGGACTACGTCACGGCGGTGTTGCAGGGAAAGGTAAGTATTTCAACGTTGCAAGTGCTGTGATCCTGAGCAAGCAGGGGGGGCCCACTCGTTCGCATTGGCACTGGCACAGGGCCCCTCAAAGTACAGCGATGTGTGTTTGCATGGCGGGGGCGCCTCCCACCAGCAGCGACACTTTTGCGTACTCTGAGGGGCCCTGTGCCAGTGACGTCGCCAACGAGTATGCCCCCCCACCTGATGAAGGAACCTGCACTTTCATCTGCACCTTCCTCTCTGTCCCTGTGTAAGGTGGTATAACATGCGGGAAGGGGAACCTTACTTTCAGCAGGGTCAGATTCTGGCTGTGTAGAGTATAAGGGGAATGTAGTGGTCTAGGTCAATGTACCAGCAGACTCATCTAGCAGTGGCTGGGCAATGGGCAGGATGAGGAGGAAACAGATATAGGGCCAAAGAATAAAGTAGGCTAAATGCAGTTCAAAATTGGTAACAGGACTAAACAGGCGGCATTGCTTTGTTCAGTGGAGTAGCAAACCCAAGAGCAGCAGACACTGTTTCAAGGGCCTAACCACACTAGTAGGCCAAATGCAGTTTAATATCTGATAGTATAGGGCGAAAGCCAGAATGTGGAAGCTCAGCTTTGTTCAGTTGAGGACAACACCAGGCAGGGGCAGACAGACACCTTTAGTAGGCCGGAACAGCCAATTTCTTAAAAAAACAGCAGTTAGTAAGAGGCAGAAGGTAGAAGCTCAGCTTTATTCAGTTGAGGACAACACCAGGCAGGGGCAGACAGACACCTTTAGTAGGCCGGAACAGCCAATTGCATTTTTAAAAATGGTAATTTGGAACAGAAGGTAGAAGCTCAGCTTTATTCAGTTGAGGACAACACCAGGCAGGGGCAGACATTCACCTTTAGTAGGCCGGAACAGCCAATTGCATTTTTAAAAATGGTAATTTGGAACTGAAGGTTGAAGCTCAGCTTTATTCAGTTGAGGACAACACCAGGCAGGGGCAGACATTCACCTTTAGTAGGCCGGAACAGCCAATTTTTAAAAAAAACAGCAGTTAGTAAGAGGCAGAAGGTAGAAGCTCAGCTTTATTCAGTTGAGGACAACACCAGGCAGGAGCAGACAGACACCTTTAGTAGGCCGGAACAGCCAATTGCATTTTTAAAAATGGTAATTTGGAACTGAAGGTTGAAGCTCAGCTTTATTCAGTTGAGGACAGCACCAGGCAGGGGCAGACAGACACCTTTAGTAGGCCGGAACAGCCAATTGCATTTTTAAAAATGGTAATTTGGAACTGAAGGTTGAAGCTCAGCTTTATTCAGTTGAGGACAACACCAGGCAGGGGCAGACAGACACCTTTAGTAGGCCGGAACAGCCAATTTTTTAAAAAAACAGCAGTTAGTAAGAGGCAGAAGGTAGAAGCTCAGCTTTATTCAGTTGAGGACAACACCAGGCAGGGGCAGACAGACACCTTTAGTAGGCCGGAACAGCCAATTTTTAAAAAAAACAGCAGTTAGTAAGAGGCAGAAGGTAGAAGCTCAGCTTTATTCAGTTGAGGACAACACCAGGCAGGGGCAGACATTCACCTTTAGTAGGCCGGAACAGCCAATTTTTTAAAAAAACAGCAGTTAGTAAGAGGCAGAAGGTAGAAGCTCAGCTTTATTCAGTTGAGGACAACACCAGGCAGGGGCAGACAGACACCTTTAGTAGGCCGGAACAGCCAATTGCATTTTTAAAAATGGTAATTTGGAACTGAACGTTGAAGCTCAGCTTTATTCAGTTGAGGACAACACCAGGCAGGGGCAGACATTCACCTTTAGTAGGCCGGAACAGCCAATTTTTTAAAAAAACAGCAGTTAGTAAGAGGCAGAAGGTAGAAGCTCAGCTTTATTCAGTTGAGGACAACACCAGGCAGGGGCAGACATTCACCTTTAGTAGGCCGGAACAGCCAATTGCATTTTTAAAAATGGTAATTTGGAACAGAAGGTAGAAGCTCAGCTTTATTCAGTTGAGGACAACACCAGGCAGGGGCAGACATTCACCTTTAGTAGGCCGGAACAGCCAATTGCATTTTTAAAAATGGTAATTTGGAACTGAAGGTTGAAGCTCAGCTTTATTCAGTTGAGGACAACACCAGGCAGGGGCAGACAGACACCTTTAGTAGGCCGGAACAGCCAATTGCATTTTTAAAAATGGTAATTTGGAACTGAAGGTTGAAGCTCAGCTTTATTCAGTTGAGGACAACACCAGGCAGGGGCAGACAGACACCTTTAGTAGGCCGGAACAGCCAATTTTTTAAAAAAACAGCAGTTAGTAAGAGGCAGAAGGTAGAAGCTCAGCTTTATTCAGTTGCAGCTTCTTGGCAATAATATAAAGAAGACGCGACAGGACAACACTCGGTGGATGCCATATCTGTGTTTTCAATGGAAAAAAACCTTTCAGTTAACTACTTGCAGGAGCAAGTTTTTGTAGCTGGTGGACAATTTTTTTTAAAAAAAGCAGTTAATAAGAGGCAGAAGGTAGAAGCTCAGCTTTATTCAGTTGCAGCTTCTTGGCAATAATATAAAGAAGACGCGACAGGACAACACTCGGTGGATGCCATATCTGTGTTTTCAATGGAAAAAAACCTTTCAGTTAACTACTTGCAGGAGCAAGTTTTTGTAGCTGGTGGACAATTTTTTTTAAAAAAAGCAGTTAATAAGAGGCAGAAGGTAGAAGCTCAGCTTTATTCAGTTGCAGCTTCTTGGCAATAATATAAAGAAGACGCGACAGGACAACACTCGGTGGATGCCATATCTGTGTTTTCAATGGAAAAAAACCTTTCAGTTAACTACTTGCAGGAGCAAGTTTTTGTAGCTGGTGGACAATTTTTTTTAAAAAAAGCAGTTAATAAGAGGCAGAAGGTAGAAGCTCAGCTTTATTCAGTTGCAGCTTCTTGGCAATAATATAAAGAAGACGCGACAGGACAACACTCGGTGGATGCCATATCTGTGTTTTCAATGGAAAAAAACCTTTCAGTTAACTACTTGCAGGAGCAAGTTTTTGTAGCTGGTGGCCAATTTTTGTACTGTACCAGTTTTTTGTTGTATGTGTTTTTGTTTTTAATGTTAAAATGTCTGCATTTGATATCTCTCCAGTATTTTCTTTTTTATAAGCAAAATACTGCAGTTTTACATCGGTTACATGGATACACAGGCAGCTTGGTGGTGAGTGGAGGAGTATTTAAAGTAGGGACCGCAGACAGGCTATCAAAGGCCTAAAATAACAAACAATAGGCTCATGGCAGCTTTACAGCGGTTACATGGATACACGGGCAGGCAGCTTGGTGGTGAGTGGAGGAGTATTTAAAGTAGGGACCGCAGACAGGCTATCAAAGGCCTAAAATAACAAACAATAGGCTCATGGCAGTTTTACAGCGGTTACATGGATACACGGGCAGGCAGCTGGTGATGAGTGGAGGAGTATTTAAAGTAGGGACCGCAGACAGGCTATCAAAGGCCTAAAATAACAAACAATAGGCTCATGGCAGCTTTACAGCGGTTACATGGATACACAGGCAGCTTGGTGGTGAGTGGAGGAGTATTTAAAGTAGGGACCGCAGACAGGCTATCAAAGGCCTAAAATAACAAACAATAGGCTCATGGCAGTTTTACAGCGGTTACATGGATACACGGGCAGGCAGCTGGTGATGAGTGGAGGAGTATTTAAAGTAGGGACCGCAGACAGGCTATCAAAGGCCTAAAATAACAAACAATAGGCTCATGGCTGTTTTACATCGGTTATATGGATACACAGGCAGCTTGGTGGTGAGTGGAGGAGTATTTAAAGTAGGGACCGCAGACAGGCTATCAAAGGCCTAAAATAACAAACAATAGGCTCATGGCAGCTTTACAGCGGTTACATGGATACACGGGCAGGCAGCTTGGTGGTGAGTGGAGGAGTATTTAAAGTAGGGACCGCAGACAGGCTATCAAAGGCCTAAAATAACAAACAATAGGCTCATGGCAGTTTTACAGCGGTTACATGGATACACGGGCAGGCAGCTGGTGATGAGTGGAGGAGTATTTAAAGTAGGGACCGCAGACAGGCTATCAAAGGCCTAAAATAACAAACAATAGGCTCATGGCAGCTTTACAGCGGTTACATGGATACACAGGCAGCTTGGTGGTGAGTGGAGGAGTATTTAAAGTAGGGACCGCAGACAGGCTATCAAAGGCCTAAAATAACAAACAATAGGCTCATGGCAGTTTTACAGCGGTTACATGGATACACGGGCAGGCAGCTGGTGATGAGTGGAGGAGTATTTAAAGTAGGGACCGCAGACAGGCTATCAAAGGCCTAAAATAACAAACAATAGGCTCATGGCTGTTTTACATCGGTTATATGGATACACAGGCAGCTTGGTGGTGAGTGGAGGAGTATTTAAAGTAGGGACCGCAGACAGGCTATCAAAGGCCTAAAATAACAAACAATAGGCTCATGGCAGTTTTACATCGGTTACATGGATACACAGGCAGCTTGGTGGTCAGTGGAGGAGTATTTAAAGTAGGGACCGCAGACAGGCTATCAAAGGCCTAAAATAACAAACAATAGGCTCATGGCAGCTTTACAGCGGTTACATGGATACACAGGCAGCTTGGTGGTGAGTGGAGGAGTAGTGCAAGGAGTGTCTGTCCCAGTACTCCCAAAATATAAATAGATGTTAATGTCTCGCAAAACAACCAAAACAAAAAAAAAGGTGGCATACTTAGGTACAGGGGTGGGCTCATCTACTGAGTTTCTGACATAGTAATTTGGCAGTAACTATTTAATGGTGCCAATATAGGACACAGACACAGACTACTTTAAGTTGCATCATAGATGTCTACAAATTTGTATTGTCAGTGCCAGACATTGAATGATGTCAGCGAATAGACTAAAGATTGGTGGAGCTGTGCGACATAATTTTGCACGTGGTAGAGCACATTTTGAGCTGGGGTAGGGGGGAACTCTCTTGAGGCCGGCGGGACCGCCCCAGGGCCCCTCATGTTACAACGGTGTGTCTGACGTTGGGTGCGCACCACCACCGCCAGAGACACTACATTGTACTATGAGGGACCCAGTAGCAATGCCGTCAACCAAAAGCGAGCACACCCACCTCTTCAGACAAACAGCAGTCTCACGGGTGCTTGCGCCAAGTCGCGATACCACGGCCCCGTGTGGGGAGTTTTGCCATTTAGGGAGGTGTAAACATGTCGTATGCTGTACAATCAGCTGCAGCAAATTAGACATTAGAAAAGTAATTCACAGGCAAGAGCTTTTCATAGGAAAGCTAGGTGTCGGCCGGGCAAGGTGGGGCAAAAGATTTCGAAATCCAGTTGTGGTTCATTTTAATGAATGTTAGATCGTCAACATTTTGGGTAGCCAGACGAGTCCTTTTTTCGGTTAATATTGAACCTGCAGCACTGAATACTCTTTCTGATAGGACACTTGCTGCCGGGCAAGCAAGCTCCTGCAATGCATATTCTGCCAATTCTGGCCAGGTGTCTAATTTGGAGGCCCAGTAATCAAATGGGAATGACGGTTGAGGGAGAACATCGATAAGGGATGAAAAATAGTTAGTAACCATACTGGACAAATGTTGTCTCCTGTCACTTTCAATTGATGCAGCAGTACCTGTCCTGTCTGCGGTCATAGCAAAATCACTCCACAACCTGGTCAGAAAACCCCTCTGTCCAACGCCACTTCTGATGTGTGCACCCCTAACACTCCTAGTCTGCTGCCCCCTGGAGCTCGTGTGAGAACGATCACGTGCGCTGTGTGCTGGGAATGCCTGAAGCAAACGGTCAACAAGAGTTGATTGTTTGGTTGCTAATATTAGTTCCAAGTTCTCATGTGGCATAATATTTTGCAATTTGCCTTTATAGCGTGGATCAAGGAGGCAGGCCAACCAGTAATCGTCATCGTTCATCATTTTCGTAATGCGTGTGTCCCTTTTTAGGATACGTAAGGCATAATCCGCCATGTGGGCCAAAGTTCCAGTTGTCAAATCTCCGGTTGTGATTGGTTGAGGGGCAGTTGCAGGCAAATCTACGTCACTTGTGTCCCTCAAAAAACCAGAACCCGGCCGTGACACGCAACCAATTTCCTGTGCCCCCGGGAAAGGTTCGGCATTAAAAATATACTCATCCCCATCATCCTCCTCGTCCTCCACCTCCTCTTCGCCCGCTACCTCGTCCTGTACACTGCCCTGACCAGACAATGGCTGACTGTCATCAAGGCTTTCCTCTTCCTCTGGTGCAGACGCCTGCTCCTTTATGTGCGTCAAACTTTGCATCAGCAGACGCATTAGGGGGATGCTCATGCTTATTACGGCGTTGTCTGCACTAACCAGCCGTGTGCATTCCTCAAAACACTGAAGGACTTGACACATGTCTTGTATCTTAGACCACTGCACACCTGACAACTCCATGTCTGCCATCCTACTGCCTGCCCGTGTATCCTCCCACAAATAAATAACAGCACGCCTCTGTTCGCACAGTCTCTGAAGCATGTGCAGTGTTGAGTTCCACCTTGTTGCAACGTCTATGATTAGGCGATGCTGGGGAAGGTTCAAAGACCGCTGATAGGTCTGCATACGGCTGGCGTGTACAGGCGAACGTCGGATATGTGAGCAAAGTGCACGCACTTTGAGGAGCAGGTCGGAGAACCCAGGATAAGTTTTCAATAAGCACTGCACCACCAGGTTTAAGGTGTGAGCCAGGCAAGGAATGTGTTTCAGTTGGGAAAGGGAGATGGCAGCCATGAAATTCCTTCCGTTATCACTCACTACCTTGCCTGCCTCAAGATCTACTGTGCCCAGCCACGACTGCGTTTCTTGTTGCAAGAACTCGGATAGAACTTCCGCGGTGTGTCTGTTGTCGCCCAAACACTTCATAGCCAATACAGCCTGCTGACGCTTGGCAGTAGCTGGCCCATAATGGGACAACTGGTGTGCAACAGTGTCATCTGCCGATGGAGTGGTTGGCAGACTGCGTTCTGTGGAAGAGCTGTAGCTTCTGCAGGAGGACGAGGAGGAGGAGGAGGAGGGGGTGCGAACGCCTACAGCCAACTGTTTCCTAGACCGTGGGCTAGGCACAACTGTCCCTAAATTGATGTCGCCTGTGGACCCTGCATCCACCACATTCACCCAGTGTGCCGTGATGGACACATAACGTCCCTGGCCATGCCTACTGGTCCATGCATCTGTAGTCAGGTGCACCTTTGTACTCACAGATTGCCTGAGTGCATGGACGATGCGCTGTTTAACATGCTGGTGCAGGGCTGGGATGGCTTTTCTGGAAAAAAAGTGTCGACTGGGTAGCTCGTATCGTGGTTCAGCGTACTCCATCAGGGCTTTGAAAGCTTCGCTTTCAACTAACCGGTAGGGCATCATCTCTAACGAGATTAGTCTAGCTATGTGGGCGTTAAAACCCTGTGTACGCGGATGCGAGGATAAGTACTTCCTTTTTCTAACCAGAGTCTCATGTAGGGTGAGCTGGACTGGAGAGCTGGAGATCGTGGAACTTTCGGGTGTGCCGGTGTACATGGCAGACTGAGAGACGGTTGGAGACGGTATTGTTTCCGCCGGTGCCCTAGATGCAATATTTCCTCCTACAAAACTGGTGGTTCCCTGACCCTGACTGCTTTTGGCTGGCAAAGAAACCTGCACAGATACTGCCGTTGGTGCGGAAAATGGTGGCCTTACAGTGACGGAAGGGATGTTGCGTTGCTGACTAGCTTCATTGGCCGAGGGTGCTACAACCTTAAGGGACGTTTGGTAGTTAGTCCAGGCTTGAAAATGCATGGTGGTTAAGTGTCTATGCATGCAACTAGTATTTAGACTTTTCAGATTCTGACCTCTGCTTAAGCTAGTTGAACATTTTTGACAGATGACTTTGCGCTGATCAGTTGGATGTTGTTTAAAAAAATGCCAGACTGCACTCTTCCTAGACTCGGATCCCTTTTCAGGGATTGCAGACTGAGCTTTAACCGGATGGCCACGCTGTCCTCCAACAGGTTTTGGCTTTGACACGCGTTTTGGGCCAGATACGGGCCCGGCAGATGGAACCTGTTGCGATGTTGATGCCTGCTGCGGCCCCTCCTCCACCTCCGCTTCTGAACTACTGCCGCCTGCACCCTGTTCCCCCAATGGCTGCCAATCGGGGTCAATAACTGGGTCATCTATTACCTCCTCTTCGAGCTCGTGTGCAACTTCGTCTGTGTCACTGTGTCGGTCGGTGGTATAGCGTTCGTGGCGGGGCAACATAGTCTCATCAGGGTCTGATTGTGGATCTGTACCCTGAGAGGGCAATGTGGTGGTCTGAGTCAAAGGAGCAGCATAGTACTCTGGCTGTGGCTGTGCATCAGTGCACTCCATGTCAGAATCTACTTGTAATGGGCATGGCCTGTTAAATGTTTCACTTTCTAAGCCAGGGACGGTATGTGTAAAGAGCTCCATGGAGTGACCCGTTGTGTCGCCTGCTGCATCCTTCTCTCTTGTTGTAGTTTTTGCTGAGGAGGACAAGGAAGCGACTTGTCCCTGACCGTGAACATCCACAAGCGACGCGCTGCTTTTACATTTACCAGTTTCGGAAGAGGAGGCAAAAGAGCTAGAGGCTGAGTCTGCAATGTAAGCCAAAACTTGCTGTTGCTGCTCCGCCTTTAAAAGCGGTTTTCCTACTCCCAGAAAAGAGAGCGTTCGAGGCCTTGTGTAGCCTGACGACGAAACTGGCTCCACAGCTCCAGACTTAGGTGGAATATTTTTATCCCCACGACCACCTGATGCTCCACTACCACTACCATCATTACCAGCTGACAATGAACGCCCACGACGACCTCTTGCACCAGACTTCCTCATTGTTTTAAAATCTTAACCAAAGTAACTTTATTTGTTGCTGTCAAACAACTTACACGGTGAGCTATAACTTCAGTATGATTTCAATATCCCTTAACAGGTTGGTGAGACCACAAGGAAAATCAGGCACAATGTTACACACTCTGTTTTCTGTGGCACAAAATCACAGAGATGACACACACGCAGGACGGTCACTCAAGCACTAATGTCAATATTAATCTCCCACCTAATTTTTTTTTTTTTTTTCTCAGGGAGACTTTAGAAACCAAATAATATTAAAAAAACCAAAAAAATAAATAGGCTTTCTATGGCCCACTGAATGAGAGAGAGAGGTGGCACACCCAGGAGTCAAGACTGGCACACAAGCTGAAAGGGCAATATTACTCTCCCACTGTTTTTTTATGTATTTTTTGTTTCAGGGAGACTTTAGAAACCAAATAATAAGAAAAAAAATAAATAAATAAATAGGCTTTCTATAGCCCACTGAATGAGAGATAGCACACACAGCAGTGGCACACAAGCCCTGACTGAGGCCAATATTTTTCTCCCACTGATTGATGTAGTGTTTTTGTGTTGAGGTAGATTTTAGAACACAAATCAAGGAAAAAAAAAAATGCTTTCTATGGCCCACTGAATGAGAGAGGTGGCACACCCAGGAGTCAAGACTGGCACACAAGCTGAAAGGGCAATATTACTCTCCCACTGTTTTTTTTATGTATTTTTTGTTTTTTAAGGGAGACTTTAGAAACCCAATAATATTTTAAAAAATAAATAAATAGGCTTTCTATGGCCCACTGAATGAGAGAGAGAGAGGTGGCACACCCAGGAGTCAAGACTGGCACACAAGCTGAAAGGGCAATATTACTCTCCCACTGTTTTTTTATGTATTTTTTGTTTTTTAAGGGAGACTTTAGAAACCAAATAATATTAAAAAAAAACAAAAAAATAAAGGCTTTCTATGGCCCACAATTAGAGAGAGAGAGGTGGCACACCCAGGAGTCAAGACTGGCGCACAAGCTGAAAGGGCAATATTACTCTCCCACTGTTTTCTTAAGTTTTTTTTCTTTTATTTTCAGGGAGACTTTAGAAACCAAATAATATTAAAAAAACCAAAAAAATAAATAGCCTTTCTATGGCCCACTGAATGAGAGAGCGGTGGCACACCCAGGAGTCAAGACTGGCACACAAGCTGAAAGGGCAATATTACTCTCCCACTGTTTTTTTTTTTTTTTTTTTTTTTTCAGGGAGACTTTAGAAACCAAATAATAAGAAAAAAAAATAAATAAATAAATAGGCTTTCTATAGCCCACTGAATGAGAGATAGCACACACAGCAGTGGCACACAAGCCCTGACTGAGGCCAATATTTTTCTACCACTGATTGATGTAGTGTTTTTGTGTTGAGGTAGAATTTAGAACACAAATCACGGAAAAAATAAATAGGCTTTCTATGGCCCACTCAGTGAGAGATGGCACACACAGGGATGGCACTGTAGCAGAAATGCCAATCTTAATCTCCCACAAAAAAAAAAAAAAAACAGGGACTGTCCTACAATTACTATCTCCCTGCAGTAATCTAAGCCAGGTATGGCAGGCAGCAATAGGAGTGGACTGATGCACAAATTAAATAAAAAGTGTGGACAAACAAAAAAGATAGCTGTGCAGAAAGGAACAAGAGGATATGTGCTTTGAAAAAAGCAGTTGGTTTCCACAGTGGCGTACACACAGCAATACAGCTATCACGGAGCCTTCTAGGGCAGCCCAATGAGCTACAGCGCTGAGGAAAAAAAAAAAAAAATAGCTTCCACTGTTCCTGCACACCGAAGGTGGTGTTGGACAGTGGAAATCGCTACAGCACAAGCGGTTTGGTGGTTAGTGGACCCTGCCTAACGCTCTCCCTGCTTCTGATGAAGCGGCAGCAACCTCTCCCTAAGCTCAGATCAGCAGCAGTGAGATGGCGGTCGGCGGGAACGCCCCTTTATAGCCCCTGTGACGCCGCAGACAGCAAGCCAATCACTGCAATGCCCTTCTCTAAGATGGTGGGGACCAGAACCTATGTCATCACGCTGCCCACACTCTGCGTTCACCTTCATTGGCTGAGAAATGGCGCTTTTCGCGTCATTGAAACGCCACTTTGGCGCGAAAGTCGCGTACCGCATGGCCGACAAGCACAGGGGTCGGATCGGGTTTCATGAGACGCCGACTTAGCCAAAAGTCGGCGACTTTTGAAAATGATCGACCCGTTTCGCTCAACCCTAGTCCTAACTAATGTATAAAATCCCTATCTGATATATTTAAAACCTGATCATCTGTATAGTACCTGTATAAGCAGGGTTCAGAGAAGGACTATCCATGTGGACATGCAGGATGGAACAGCTTAAATGCAAATGACCCACAGAGGAGTGGTGGACTCCCCAGTCTTGTAGAAACAAGAGAACAATTAGAGAACCAGAAACACATGGGCCACTTTCACATTGAACAAGTCTATAGGAACCTGTTCACACCACCAGAAAACTTGAAGACAAAAGAGCACAGTGAGGTAAAAAATACGCTGTTGTAAAAAAAAATCACAGTAATCAGCAAGTGCTAGTCAAAAGATGTAAAGAAAACAGGGTATTTAGTTGATACGTTTTTTTGCAAAAAAATGTATACTAAGCTGCTCCACCAAATCGTCAAGGTATACCCTTATAGAGCAGTCCTAACTAATGTATAAAATCCCTATCTGATATATTTAAAACCTGATCATCTGTATAGTACCTGTATAAGCAGGGTTCAGAGAAGGACTATCCATGTGGACATGCAGGATGGAACAGCTTAAATGCAAATGACCCACAGAGGAGTGGTGGACTCCCCAGTCTTGTAGAAACAAGAGAACAATTAGAGAACCAGAAACACATGGGCCACTTGCACATTGAACAAGTCTATAGGAACCTGTTCACACCACCAGAAAACTTGAAGACAAAAGAGCACAGTGAGGTCAAAAATACACTGTTGTAAAAAAAAATCACAGTAATCAGCAAGTGCTAGTCAAAAGATGTAAAGAAAACAGGGTATTTAGTTGATACGTTTTTTTGCAAAAAAATGTATACTAAGCTGCTCCACCAAATCGTCAAGGTATACCCTTATAGAGCAGTCCTAACTAATGTATAAAATCCCTATCTGATATATTTAAAACCTGATCATCTGTATAGTACCTGTATAAGCAGGGTTCAGAGAAGGACTATCCATGTGGACATGCAGGATGGAACAGCTTAAATGCAAATGACCCACAGAGGAGTGGTGGACTCCCCAGTCTTGTAGAAACAAGAGAACAATTAGAGAACCAGAAACACATGGGCCACTTGCACATTGAACAAGTCTATAGGAACCTGTTCACACCACCAGAAAACTTGAAGACAAAAGAGCACAGTGAGGTCAAAAATACGCTGTTGTAAAAAAAATCACAGTAATCAGCAAGTGCTAGTCAAAAGATGTAAAGAAAACAGGGTATTTAGTTGATACGTTTTTTTGCAAAAAAATGTATACTAAGCTGCTCCACCAAATCGTCAAGGTATACCCTTATAGAGCAGTCCTAACTAATGTATAAAATCCCTATCTGATATATTTAAAACCTGATCATCTGTATAGTACCTGTATAAGCAGGGTTCAGAGAAGGACTATCCATGTGGACATGCAGGATGGAACAGCTTAAATGCAAATGACCCACAGAGGAGTGGTGGACTCCCCAGTCTTGTAGAAACAAGAGAACAATTAGAGAACCAGAAACACATGGGCCACTTTCACATTGAACAAGTCTATAGGAACCTGTTCACACCACCAGAAAACTTGAAGACAAAAGAGCACAGTGAGGTCAAAAATACGCTGTTGTAAAAAAAAATCACAGTAATCAGCAAGTGCTAGTCAAAAGATGTAAAGAAAACAGGGTATTTAGTTGATACGTTTTTTTGCAAAAAAATGTATACTAAGCTGCTCCACCAAATCGTCAAGGTATACCCTTATAGAGCAGTCCTAACTAATGTATAAAATCCCTATCTGATATATTTAAAACCTGATCATCTGTATAGTACCTGTATAAGCAGGGTTCAGAGAAGGACTATCCATGTGGACATGCAGGATGGAACAGCTTAAATGCAAATGACCCACAGAGGAGTGGTGGACTCCCCAGTCTTGTAGAAACAAGAGAACAATTAGAGAACCAGAAACACATGGGCCACTTGCACATTGAACAAGTCTATAGGAACCTGTTCACACCACCAGAAAACTTGAAGACAAAAGAGCACAGTGAGGTCAAAAATACGCTGTTGTAAAAAAAAATCACAGTAATCAGCAAGTGCTAGTCAAAAGATGTAAAGAAAACAGGGTATTTAGTTGATACGTTTTTTTGCAAAAAAATGTATACTAAGCTGCTCCACCAAATCGTCAAGGTATACCCTTATAGAGCAGTCCTAACTAATGTATAAAATCCCTATCTGATATATTTAAAACCTGATCATCTGTATAGTACCTGTATAAGCAGGGTTCAGAGAAGGACTATCCATGTGGACATGCAGGATGGAACAGCTTAAATGCAAATGACCCACAGAGGAGTGGTGGACTCCCCAGTCTTGTAGAAACAAGAGAACAATTAGAGAACCAGAAACACATGGGCCACTTGCACATTGAACAAGTCTATAGGAACCTGTTCACACCACCAGAAAACTTGAAGACAAAAGAGCACAGTGAGGTCAAAAATACGCTGTTGTAAAAAAAATCACAGTAATCAGCAAGTGCTAGTCAAAAGATGTAAAGAAAACAGGGTATTTAGTTGATACGTTTTTTTGCAAAAAAATGTATACTAAGCTGCTCCACCAAATCGTCAAGGTATACCCTTATAGAGCAGTCCTAACTAATGTATAAAATCCCTATCTGATATATTTAAAACCTGATCATCTGTATAGTACCTGTATAAGCAGGGTTCAGAGAAGGACTATCCATGTGGACATGCAGGATGGAACAGCTTAAATGCAAATGACCCACAGAGGAGTGGTGGACTCCCCAGTCTTGTAGAAACAAGAGAACAATTAGAGAACCAGAAACACATGGGCCACTTTCACATTGAACAAGTCTATAGGAACCTGTTCACACCACCAGAAAACTTGAAGACAAAAGAGCACAGTGAGGTCAAAAATACGCTGTTGTAAAAAAAAATCACAGTAATCAGCAAGTGCTAGTCAAAAGATGTAAAGAAAACAGGGTATTTAGTTGATACGTTTTTTTGCAAAAAAATGTATACTAAGCTGCTCCACCAAATCGTCAAGGTATACCCTTATAGAGCAGTCCTAACTAATGTATAAAATCCCTATCTGATATATTTAAAACCTGATCATCTGTATAGTACCTGTATAAGCAGGGTTCAGAGAAGGACTATCCATGTGGACATGCAGGATGGAAC
The DNA here is from genome assembly GCF_051348905.1 of Ranitomeya variabilis. Classification (NCBI taxonomy): domain Eukaryota; kingdom Metazoa; phylum Chordata; class Amphibia; order Anura; family Dendrobatidae; genus Ranitomeya; species Ranitomeya variabilis. The sequence goes on along the minus strand of NC_135239.1, from coordinate 66,862,500 downwards.
AGCTTAAATGCAAATGACCCACAGAGGAGTGGTGGACTCCCCAGTCTTGTAGAAACAAGAGAACAATTAGAGAACCAGAAACACATGGGCCACTTGCACATTGAACAAGTCTATAGGAACCTGTTCACACCACCAGAAAACTTGAAGACAAAAGAGCACAGTGAGGTCAAAAATACGCTGTTGTAAAAAAAAATCACAGTAATCAGCAAGTGCTAGTCAAAAGATGTAAAGAAAACAGGGTATTTAGTTGATACGTTTTTTTGCAAAAAAATGTATACTAAGCTGCTCCACCAAATCGTCAAGGTATACCCTTATAGAGCAGTCCTAACTAATGTATAAAATCCCTATCTGATATATTTAAAACCTGATCATCTGTATAGTACCTGTATAAGCAGGGTTCAGAGAAGGACTATCCATGTGGACATGCAGGATGGAACAGCTTAAATGCAAATGACCCACAGAGGAGTGGTGGACTCCCCAGTCTTGTAGAAACAAGAGAACAATTAGAGAACCAGAAACACATGGGCCACTTGCACATTGAACAAGTCTATAGGAACCTGTTCACACCACCAGAAAACTTGAAGACAAAAGAGCACAGTGAGGTCAAAAATACGCTGTTGTAAAAAAAATCACAGTAATCAGCAAGTGCTAGTCAAAAGATGTAAAGAAAACAGGGTATTTAGTTGATACGTTTTTTTGCAAAAAAATGTATACTAAGCTGCTCCACCAAATCGTCAAGGTATACCCTTATAGAGCAGTCCTAACTAATGTATAAAATCCCTATCTGATATATTTAAAACCTGATCATCTGTATAGTACCTGTATAAGCAGGGTTCAGAGAAGGACTATCCATGTGGACATGCAGGATGGAACAGCTTAAATGCAAATGACCCACAGAGGAGTGGTGGACTCCCCAGTCTTGTAGAAACAAGAGAACAATTAGAGAACCAGAAACACATGGGCCACTTGCACATTGAACAAGTCTATAGGAACCTGTTCACACCACCAGAAAACTTGAAGACAAAAGAGCACAGTGAGGTCAAAAATACGCTGTTGTAAAAAAAATCACAGTAATCAGCAAGTGCTAGTCAAAAGATGTAAAGAAAACAGGGTATTTAGTTGATATATTTTTTTGCAAAAAAATGTATACTAAGCTGCTCCACCAAATCGTCAAGGTATACCCTTATAGAGCAGTCCTAACTAATGTATAAAATCCCTATCTGATATATTTAAAACCTGATCATCTGTATAGTACCTGTATAAGCAGGGTTCAGAGAAGGACTATCCATGTGGACATGCAGGATGGAACAGCTTAAATGCAAATGACCCACAGAGGAGTGGTGGACTCCCCAGTCTTGTAGAAACAAGAGAACAATTAGAGAACCAGAAACACATGGGCCACTTGCACATTGAACAAGTCTATAGGAACCTGTTCACACCACCAGAAAACTTGAAGACAAAAGAGCACAGTGAGGTCAAAAATACGCTGTTGTAAAAAAAATCACAGTAATCAGCAAGTGCTAGTCAAAAGATGTAAAGAAAACAGGGTATTTAGTTGATACGTTTTTTTGCAAAAAAATGTATACTAAGCTGCTCCACCAAATCGTCAAGGTATACCCTTATAGAGCAGTCCTAACTAATGTATAAAATCCCTATCTGATATATTTAAAACCTGATCATCTGTATAGTACCTGTATAAGCAGGGTTCAGAGAAGGACTATCCATGTGGACATGCAGGATGGAACAGCTTAAATGCAAATGACCCACAGAGGAGTGGTGGACTCCCCAGTCTTGTAGAAACAAGAGAACAATTAGAGAACCAGAAACACATGGGCCACTTTCACATTGAACAAGTCTATAGGAACCTGTTCACACCACCAGAAAACTTGAAGACAAAAGAGCACAGTGAGGTCAAAAATACGCTGTTGTAAAAAAAAATCACAGTAATCAGCAAGTGCTAGTCAAAAGATGTAAAGAAAACAGGGTATTTAGTTGATACGTTTTTTTGCAAAAAAATGTATACTAAGCTGCTCCACCAAATCATCAAGGTATACCCTTATAGAGCAGTCCTAACTAATGTATAAAATCCCTATCTGATATATTTAAAACCTGATCATCTGTATAGTACCTGTATAAGCAGGGTTCAGAGAAGGACTATCCATGTGGACATGCAGGATGGAACAGCTTAAATGCAAATGACCCACAGAGGAGTGGTGGACTCCCCACTCTTAACAGATGTAGGCTGAGTCCAGTAATGAATAGCCTGAACCTTGACTGGGTCCATCTCAATAGTAGAAGGAGAAAAAATGAAACCCAAAAAAGAAACCTTCTGGACTCCAAAAAGACATTTTGAGCCCTTCACAAATAAAGCATTGGCACGCAGGACCTGAAACACCATCCTGACCTGCTTAACATGGGACTCCCAATCATCAGAAAAAAACAGAATATCATCCAGATACACAATCATAAATTTATCCAGATATTCGCGGAAGATGTCGTGCATGAAGGACTGAAAGACAGAAGGAGCGTTAGAAAGTCCAAAAGGCATCACCAAGTACTCAAAATGGCCTTCGGGCGTATTAAATGCAGTTTTCCATTCATCACCCTGCTTAATACGCACAAGGTTATACGCACCACGAAGATCTATCTTGGTGAACCAACTAGACCCCCTAATGCGAGCAAACAGATCAGATAACAATGGCAAAGGATACTGAAATTTGACCGTGATTTTATTTAGAAGGCGATAATCAATACAAGGTCTCAGGGAACCATCCTTCTTAGCCACAAAAAAGAACCCCGCACCAAGAGGGGAGGAGGAGGGGCGAATAAGTCCTTTCTCCAAAGACTCCTTTATATAACTCCGCATAGCAGCATGCTCCGGCACTGACAAATTGAAAAGTCGTCCCTTAGGAAACTTACTACCAGGAATCAAATTTATAGCACAATCACAATCCCTATGAGGAGGTAGAGAACTGAGTCTGGGCTCATCAAATACATCCTGGTAGTCCGACAAAAACGCAGGGACTTCAGAAGGAGTGGACGAAGCAATTGCCACCACAGGAGCGTCGCCATGAATTCCCTGGCAACCCCAACTTGACACAGACATTGCTTTCCAATCCAGGACTGGATTATGAGTCTGCAACCATGGCAGACCCAACACGACAACATCATGCAAATTATGCAGTACAAGAAAGCGAATCACCTCCTGATGAACAGGAGTCATGCACATGGTCACTTGCGTCCAGTACTGAGGTTTATTTATAGCCAATGGTGTAGCATGAATTCCCCTTAGTGGAATAGGGAATTTTAAAGGCTCCAAAACAAAACCACAGCACCTGGCAAATGACAAATCCATCAGACTCAGGGCAGCACCTGAATCTACAAAAGCCATAACCGGGTAAGATGACAGGGAACAAATCAGGGTAACAGACAAAATGAACTTAGGCTGTAAAGTACCGATTGTGACAGATTTATCAATCTTTTTTGTGCGCTTAGAGCATGCTGAGATAACATGAGCTGAGTCACCACAGTAAAAGCACAACCCATTTTGCCGTCTATAATTTTGCCGTTCACTTCTGGTCAGAATTCTATCACATTGCATAGACTCAGGTGTCTGTTCAGAAGACACCACCAAATGGTGCGCAGGTTTGCGCTCCCGCAAACGCCGATCAATCTGAATGGCCAGAGTCATTGACTCATTCAGACCTGCAGGCGTAGGGAACCCCACCATGACATTCTTAATGGCTTCAGAAAGACCTTTTCTGAAATTTGCAGCCAGGGCACACTCATTCCATTGAGTAAGCACCGACCATTTCCGAAATTTCTGGCAATACACCTCTGCTTCATCTTGCCCCTGAGAGAGAGCCAGCAAATATTTTTCAGCCTGGTTCTCAAGATTAGGTTCCTCATAGAGCAATCCAAGGGCCAGAAAAAACGCATCCACACTGAGCAATGCAGGATCCCCTGGCGCCAGTGCGAAGGCCCAATCTTGAGGGTCGCCACGCAAGAAAGAAATAATAATTTTAACTTTCTGAACGGAATCGCCAGAGGAACGAGGTTTCAAAGAAAGAAACAATTTGCAATTGTTCTTAAAATTCAGGAACCTAGATCTATCTCCAGAAAACAACTCCGGAATAGGTATTCTAGGCTCTGACATAGGACTGTGAACAACAAAATCCTGAATACTTTGTACCCTTGCAGCAAGATGATCTACACTGGAAGCCAAACTCTGGATATCCATGTCAGCAGCTGAACACAGAGCCACACCAAGATTAAGAGGAGGAGAGAAGCTAGACACACAGCAGCTAGACACACGGCAGCAAAAAGAAAAAAAAAATTTCTCAAGGCTTCTCTTCTCCTGCTTCTGCCATGCAATTAACACTTTATGGCCGGCTGTACTGTTATGATCCTAGCGGCAAGGATCGCAAGAATGAGTAGCTAAGAAACTAAACCGACGACTAGCCCTGGGGAAGTGGTAACTGGATTGACCGCAACCTGATCCTATCCGCACACAACTATAGGTAGCCGTGGAACGTTACCTGGAAATCCTAGACGTCTCTTCACGGCCTGAGAAACTGACTATTCCTAGAGGGGAAGTAAAGTCCTCACTTGCCTCAGAGAAATGACCCCAAAGATATAGAAAAGCCCCCCACAAATATTAACGGTGAGTTAAGGGGAAAGCACAAACGCAGAGATGAAATAGATTTAGCAAATGAGGCCCGCTAACACTAGATAGCAGAAAATAGGAAGGGAGCTGTGCGGTCAATAGAAAACCCTATACAAAATATCCACGCAGAGATTGCTCGAGCCCCCGCACCAACTAACGGTGCGGGGGAAGCAACTCCGTACCCCAGAGCTTACCAGCAGCAAGAAATCACATATTAGCAAGCTGGACTAAACTCATCATACACAGAAATCATATTGCAGACTGATGAGCAAAAAGTAATCAAACAGAAACTTAGCTTCTCATGAAGAGACTGAAAACGAAGATAGTCAGGAGTAATCAGAATAGCACTGAGTACATCGACAGCCGGCAACAAGTGAAGGTGTAGCAGAGCTAAATAGGAACCTCCCTGGTGAATAACGAGGCAGCTGATCAGCCACAGACCCACAGGATAACAAACAAAGCCACCAGGGGGAGCCCAAAAACCAAACTCACACAATACCACCTGTGACCACAAGAGGGAGCCCGAAAACAGAGTTCACAACACGGTTGCCAGTGGCAGGACCCTGACGTGTGTTCCCCATTGCTGAGATATGCGCATCAGCGCATGTGCGGCACAAAGACTACTGCAGCGCTCCCCACTTTGGCTGCACAGATTTATGGACTAGGGGCTCAGAGGGCAAAACCAGCGACCACCCGTTGCCGCCAGAAGCTGGACCATGATTTGTTGTGATCCGTCTGAGGACACCACGCCGGCCGTTTCCGGTACTCCAACTCCCATCAGACTGTATGTTTGTATGTGGATGAGGATCAGAGAAGACTACGATAAGTGCTGTTTAGCTATCAGACTGTTGTGATAACTATTTACTTCCTTAGATTCCTGTCTATTTTTTGTTAACTCCATGCAAGGAGATCAGTTTCATCCTTTTGTTAAAAAATTAAATACTATTGTTAAACAGCATTGTTCTGCAATCCCTGCATTACTGCATTTCCGAACCTGCTTACAGTGCTAAGAATAAAGGAAAGAAATATCAGCTCAGAGAATTTCCAAACATTAGGGTGCGGTGCAGGGAATCATCAGGCCGGTCTCTAAGTGTAATAATGAATGCAGGATAAAGGAGGTAAATACAGCATCGGAAAATAATGGGAACATTTAAAACATCACATTTAATGGTATAATTAAAAACATGCAAATGCGTTAAAAACACATGAATAAAGGGGATAAAAGACATCGGATGTACGAGTTTTTAGCTATGTAGCTCTTAATCCTGATCATGTATCTTTAATGTAATTCCCTGTTTTCAATTGTACCATTAATTTTGATGTTTTACATTTTCTAATTTTTCTTCCACTTTGTGGATTTACATCCATTTGGCAACCTTGAATAACTTCTGTTAGAAACCACTCAAGAAATTTCTTTCTTGCAAAGTGTAAGCATGACACTTTTTCTTTTTTCATGAGCCATTATTCTGCAAAAATCTATTGATATTTCTTTAATTAAATTGCTATGCACAAGAAATTTTCGTAGATTTTTTCCTCATCTGTAGGTTACACTCAGGGGCGATGACATTTTTAAATTCAGGATTGGCCAATAATGGACAGTGATTATGTAATGTTGAATCTGCTTTCAATACCAACATGAATGCACTTAATCTGATTTAGAGGTTTTTTTTTATTGTTGTTTATCCTTCTGATTAACAGATTAAATCATGTACTAACCCTTGTTTTGCCATTATGCTCTCCTCTATGGTTTATTAGGGTATCCTCCATTCATCTGGAATTTTTTATATCAGTTATTAAATTCAGTCTAGAGTGTGAAGTAATCAGAACTATAGGAATATACTGTAATATAGTTCCTATAGGCTTTAACATATTGCCCAACTGTTATTCCCATAAACAGAAATGGTAGATGCCAGCTTTTCCAATTCAAATGGCTGTTAAAAAAATATCTTTTTTGGACACAGCCATCAAGATCAACCCAGATCCTCAGATCTACGCAATGTATCTCTTGCACATATAACATATGAAGGGCATCCTTATTTTATTGCTACTTAGGATAAAAATAAAATCCACAAAAATGTGTCTCTTGCCTTCCAAAAAATACATATATTGCCCCAAAAAGAAATGTGACTCATGTAAAAAATCATATCATCTGTTGGTCATCCTACCACCCTAAAGAAGATTGGCAAACAATGGTGCACAAACTATACCCATGGCTGTACCTAATAATAAGAGGCACCATCAATCAAAAATAATTATGCATAAGAAAAAAATGTAATGCTTTAAAAATAAAATTGTTGGTGAAGCTCAAAACATTAAACAGTATGTACAGCAAGTCAAAAGTATATGCTTTTTTCTTATTAACATTTATTTATCGTTTATTATGAGACATGCACGTACCCTAAGTGCAAAGACATATACTTCAAAGTTTAAATTCCCTAACAAATTCAATGTTAGGCATGTAAAATAGAAGCAAGGACCCTTCAGCTGCACTTTTACATAGAATTGAGGTACATCAGAATGACGAGCAGACCAGCACTTTGTAAGGTGGCGTAAATATAATAGTAGCAGGGTCAATCCCTTGACTCAGTGAGCAAGTTCAGTTATTGAAGGATCAAAATGCCTGTCAAAGTAAATAGAGACTTGCCTGCTATCACAAACTCTGATTGAAAGTTATAAGGGGGATTAGAAAATTAAGAAATGCAGAACATCTAAATGACGTTGTCCCTATGCTATAGCCCTGGTTCCCTTTGATAATGAACTGTCAAAGGAACCAGTGAGCGATTCTCAGGCACCAATGTTTACTACGTGCTGGCACAGTATGACCCCACAAAAGGTCCAAGGCAATGCAAATTCCAAAAAGTTCAGTGACTCCAGAGAGTTTGTATATGGATAAAATGTAGCTTTTATTTCATCCTTAAAATCACAGCAATTTTAAGATGAAATAAAGTCAACATTTTATCTCTATACAAACTCTCTTGGAGATTTTTAGAATTTGTATTGCCTTGTCGAGGAAAACAATGTCTAGGATGCTGTAATGGCAAACATTAATGCTGGTGCTTCCCATATGATGTATTAGATGTGGTGTGTGCTGCAGACAAGACTTAATAACTGATACAATCTGTTCATTCAGCCATGCATGGTAGTTAGAATAAATGAATGAAAAAATGGTAATATTTATAAAGATATCAGGGATTTTTTTTAAATAAATTAAATAAATTTTAACAAACGCTAATAAAAGTGAAGTATTAATAGTTAAGTAGAGGGGTGGTAATTACTTGCCTTAGGGAACTGTATAAATAAGTGTATCAATACATCATACCATCTAACATTCAGAAAAATCACGCTTTAGAAAGACTTACTAGCGAGGTGATGAATTTTACATCCATATGGCAAGGGGGCTGAGTGAATATCCTGAATTTAGGGTGTCCTAATACTTTTGCACATATTTTGCATAATTTATAACTAGATAATTAGATTAAATTGACCAGAACTGGATTGAGAAATGTGTACGGTATGTTCTTTTCTCTGTGTGTCACGCCCAGTTAATGTTTTAATCCTAATATAATTGAATCATTATTAAGCATGAAGCATGGTCCACAGATAGTCTATCTCAAAAGAACACAGAATATATAGGATCATAAAATAAGGGTGTGACTGAGACAGTGGTATACCTGCCAATAAAAACAACTATTTGCGTAGTGTGAATATTGTCTTGAGGATTTACCACATTTTATTTTGTAATGTGAAAAGTGTAACGTGATTAATGCAGAGTGTGTGTTTTGTAAGGTAACGCCTAAGGTAACTTTGATACACTCAGATCAGTGGTAGGGAAAGTGTAGAAAATAGGTTAGTACTTAGATTGTGATCAATAGGAACATTAGGATAGATAAGGCAGTGGCGGGCCTTATTAGTGTACAGTAATAGGAATAATGTATGAAAACAGTTAAATGTTTGGGACCAGCCGATCATGGGAGGCTCAAGTAAAAAGGGGAATCACTTCCCAGATTAGTTAGCTAGGTAAAGTGTGAAGTTCAGGCACAAGTTGCAGTGGCTGGAGAGGATTCATATATAGTTCTGACAGGATGAGGTTGCACCAGATTTTCTGTGGACATTCCTGTAACGTCCGTGACCTATGACACGAACTAGGCACAGAGCGGTGTGCTTTATTCTTTTCCATACAGAGAAAGCCAAATAGTGAAGCACGTGAGGAAAATGTAACGTTCTCTGGAGTGCTATGCTATGGTGCCAGTTAGGAAATCCCTGGGGCTGACAGGAGGATCAAGCATAGGGATAGTCTGAGCTGAACGTAAGCTAGAGCTTGACATACTATGTTGATGTAACTGGAACTGGAGGGTGCTTTGCCTGATACTGCATGTTAAAGACTGATGTACTTAAACTGTCGAGTAAAGTTGAACTTGTTATAATGAACTGGATGTCCCCTGATGTGTGTGCAGCTAATCCTGGACCTCTGGCCTGCAAGTGAGTACAATGCAATGTACAGAACACTAATGGACTGGGACACTGTTTGTTTATGGGGTGCCAGAGTGTAGAGAAGCCGCAGTTCGGCCACGGCTAATGCCCTGAGCACTTTAGACAGACATGCAGCACAAGTTTCACTGTGTGTTCTAGCTATATAGCGTTATTTCTCAATGACAGACATCATGATGACGTCCATTAGTTACGTCCGTGTTCTATCAATATTTTTCACAGATAGAATTTGTACCTTTCATAGTCTGTGTGGCTGTTCACACATCCATGTATTTTTGCTGATGATCAGCACAACATAAAGACATGTCCAATTTTGATCCAAGTTACTGATTATACTCGCCTATGAAAGTCTATGGTTCTTGGTAAAAATGCTTGATGACTAGTGTTGAGCGATACCTTCTGATATCGGGAAATATTGGGATCGGATTGGATCGGCCGATATCCAAAAAATATCGGGTATCGCCGATTCCGATACCGGAAACCAAATGCAAGTCAATGGAACACAAATATCGGAATTAAAATAAACCCTTTCTTTCCTTGTAGGTTAATTCTACATGAAGGAAAACAACTAAGAATAATGTAGAATGTATTGGGGGAGGTGGAGGAGACATTAAAGGCATAGAGGTTTAGCCCAATCAAATGGAATAGCAGGAATTATTTTTTTTTTAAGACGTTCGGGGTTACAAAGATATTGACTATTTTAAGCTTTTTTATATTTTGTCAGATATTTATGTTTCACTACTTCCATGCTCTTCACCTTCTTTTTTTACTTCTCCCACACTTTCTCCTTCATCATCCTCAGCAGCAGCATCTTTTTCATCAACTGCTTCTTCACCTTATTCATATTCTTCTTCTTCACCTTCTTCCTATTATTCTTTTTTTTACATTCTTCATATTCTTCTTATTCAACTATTATTCCGCTTCATATTCTACTTCTTCATCTTCTTCGTATTCTTCTTCTTCATCATATTCTTATTTGTAGCAGGCATTCCTGTAGTTGTCATCTATAAAAGTTTGAAGATTACACCTTCCATTCTGCCTGTCACAAAAGATTTACAACAGGATTTGTCCACGTTCAGTTTGGCCTGCAGCAGCAGGTTTTTTCCAGGGGCACCACGAGGAGGAACAGACTCATCCCCATACACTGCTTAGTATTCTTCTGCTTATAATTTAGATAATATCTTTTGCTCTGATTTTTAGTCTTATGCTTAATGTACTTCTGCTTTTTGTTCTGCAGCTTCTTTCTCTTCTGCTTCTTGGTCTTCTGTCTCTTGTTCTTCTGTATCTTGGTGGTTGCCTTCTTGTTCTTTTTCCTTTTGGTCATCTTCTTCAGGGTCATCTTCTTGGTCTTCTTTGGGGTGGTCTTCAGGGTCGTTGTCTCCAGGGTCATTGTCTTCTTTGGGGTGGTCTTCAGGGTTGTCGTCCCCAGGGTCGTCGTCTCCGGGGTCATCGTCTCCGGGGTCGTCATCTTCTTCGGGGTGGTCTCCAGGGTCGTCGTCTCCAGGGTCGTCGTCTCCGGGGTCGTCGTCTTCTTCGAGGTCGTCTTCAGGGTCGTCATCTTTAGGGTTGTCATCAGGGAGATCCAGAGTGATTACCAAAAACCATTTAAAAAACGCTTGAACTTGGAAATGTAGCAGAAGGTACAAGAAGGCTGAGGAACTGCCGAGAACCAGCTGACGGTATTGGAACCCGGATGGGTAGCCGAAGGTACAAGAGCCAATGGAACTACTGAGGACCAGCTGACGGTACTGGAACTCGGTTACTAAGCAGGAGGTACCCGTGCCAGAATGCACTACCAAGGACCACCAGACATTGGTGGAACTCTGATACCGAGAAGGAGGCACCTAAGCCAAAGGCTCTGCCTGGAATCAGCTGATGGTATTGGAACCCAGGGGGACCTATTTAAGATTGACTTCCAAAGAACCCGCTAATGGTGCTGGAACTCAGATAGGCAGCAGAAGGTCCACATGAAAAAAAAAGTAGCAAGGCCGCGAGCCAGCTGCAGTTACTGAAACCCACAGTCCTACAGGGGGAGCATGTCCTATTGGCACTACGGAACCAGCCTTGATTGCCAGATCCCGCAGCCCACATAGGAAGCACCTAAACTGCAGGCACCATAGAGTCGGCAAACTCGCCAGCAACCCGACAGGACAACGTATTGGAGGCGAAGTGACATTGACACTACCCGGAAACAGCTGGCGTGCTGGAACCAAGGTGGGCAGGAGGGAGTACCTGTGCCAAAGACACTGCCAAGAACCAGCTGGTGGTGCTGGAACCCGGATGGGTAGCAGAAGGTACAAGAGCCAATAGAACTACCGAGGACCAGCTGACGGTACTGGAACCCAGTTACTAAGCAGGAGGTACCCATGCCAGAAAGCACTACCAAGGACCAGCTGGCGTGCTGGAACCAGGCTGGGCAAGAGGGAGTACCCGTGCCAAAGACACTGCTGGGAAACAGCTGACAGTGCTGGAGCCCAGGGTAAATACTAGAAACAGACTGGAGGCAGAGGCGTAATTGGAGAAAGTTTAAAATCAGTAATAGTGTGAGTGTGGACAGTGCAGGTGAAATTGCCAGATATACAGCAGGGGATCGGCTGACGTTACTGAACTCCAATAACACGGTAGAAAGTGTTGACTGTGCAGACGGCACTTCTGAGCAGCAACTGGCAGTGTTGGAGCCCAGGGATTACAGGAGAAACAGAGTGTAGGCCGAGGCCTAATTGGAGCAAGTTTCATATCTGTAGTAGTGTGAGTGTTGACGGAGCAAAACCAAGAAGAAAAAGCATTACTGCAAAAAACCAGGTTGGTTAATTTTGATGATGCAACACAGGTCCAGCCGCTCAGAGGTATGTTAAAGGAGGGCTTAGAAAAGTATGACCGTGACATTATGTCAAAAAAGAAAAATAATTTTTTTAGAGATCGTAATGATTTTGATTCAAATAAGGCATTTAAATGGAGACACCAAGGAAATGGAAGACGGGGGCCACAAATCTAGAAAGTGGTGGATACAAAACTTGATTCCTCTAGGAGAATGGACTATACTTCGGAGAGCGATTTTTTTTTTTATCGTCAGTGGAAAGCGAGCCCGACGTTGGACTAGAAGGGGGCGGAGGCGTCGCATCTCTACCACCACGGACCACCAGATACGGAGGTCACAGACCCCCTGTACAGAAGCACAACAGGAACAACCGCAAGTAGGGGCATTTGCCCCCGGGGACTCTGCTGCTGATGACCAGGTACCCTTGGGGACATTTCAGGTCATTAACCTGTTGGATTATACTCTGTCCCCTATTGAACTCTCTGTATTACAACGAGGTGTCACCTTTTCCCATGTCCATGTATTGGACAAGTTTACTCTGGTAAAGGACCTATACTTATTTTGTCGACGTCTTCTATTGCAGGTGTTACATAACAGACCCCGTATGATTGAGGGTGTTGAGCCAACGGACCAACAAGTATTTTGTGATCTACTGCAACTTTTACAGGAAAACAGCTCGGACGACGGTAAGAATCCTTGTCCATTTAAAAATAAGTCTCGTGTGGTCCCGCCCTTTTCTCTGGTCCCTGCCATTAGGGTTTTCTTTGAACTTACCAAAAGGGACATTATGGCTTTGCGCCCATGTACTTCCTTCCTGGGTAATCTCAGTGGGAAGGAGAGGCGTGCTCTCAACGGTCTGAGGGATAACAACGCCTTTTTGATTAAAGAGGCGGATAAGGGGGTAATGTGGTCTAGTGGCCACATTCACTCTACCTGGAGGAGGCACATCGTCAGCTTGGAAATAGCCGGTTCTATAGGAGGCTTCCATCCAATCCTACGGCAGTATTTGCAGTCAAATTCAGACGGCTCCTGGAAAGGGCTAGGGACCTGGGCATTATTAGTCATCAGGAGTTCGACTTCATGTGGGTAGAATCGCCTATTATGGCTACTTTCTACATGTGGCCGAAGGTCCACAAAGATTTACAGAGGCCGCAGGGCCGGCCTATTGTAGCCGGCATTGGCAGCCTCTGTGAGAAAGCGTGTGTATATGTGGACCACTTCCTACAGCCCTTGGTCAGAAATCTGCCCTCATTTGTTCAGGACTCGTCACATTTCATCCGGATTTGCTGTGAGGTCTCTCTGCCCCCTGACTCTCTATTGGTTACTTGCGATGTGGAGTCGCTATATTCGAATATCAGCCATGAGGACGGGATCACAGCGACTTTGTATTTTCTTTACCAACTAGGGCATTCGGATAGGATGCACGACTCTTTAGTGGTTGGCCTCCTGGAATTTATTATGAAGCACAATTTCTTCTTATTTGACAGAGCTTACTATCTCCAGATCTCGGGTGTGGCCATGGGGGCTAGGTGTGCCCCGGCCTTCGCCAACCTCTTCTTGGGTTGGTGGGAGGCCACCATGGCCTATACCCGGGAGGAATTTAAGAGGCATATACGCCATTGGAGTCATTACATCGACGACGTGTTTTTCATTTGGACAGGGGGTAGGGAGGAGTGTTGTAGCTTCATTGATTCCTTAAATGTGAATCCCCACAATATTGTGCTTACACACTCTGTTTCTCCTATCACAGCTACCTTCTTGGACCTGGGGGCTGGCTGGGGATGGCTCTCTCTCTACTAGATTGTTTCGCAAGCCAACTGCAACAAACAGTCTTTTGGACTATAGAAGTTTTCACCCACAACACACCAAAAATGGAGTTCCAATGGGACAATTTCTTAGGATCAGAAGAAACTGTACCTCGGATGAGGATTTTCATCAAGAGGCCCTTAAATTGATGGATCGATTTAAACAGAGACACTACCCACAGAGGAGCATCAGTACAGCCTTTCAATGGGCTAGGACACATACACAAGAGTCACTTTTGATGCCCTAGAATAAGGTGCGGGATAATAAGTCAAGGCTTATCACCAATTATAATAATAATTGGTCACAAATTAGGGCCATCCTTTATAAGCATTGGGGCATTCTTACCACTGACTTATGCACCTCTTTGGTGGTGGGAGACCAACCACAACTTACAGCAAGAAGAGCCCCTAATTTTAGGGATCTTCTAACTAGGAGCCATTACAAGCGCCAAACTGTGAAACTTCATCGGGGCATTGAATATCGTGGGTCCTTTGCATGTGGTAATTGCAGTATCTGCCCTTATATGTCCCCAACTGGGGACTTCTTTGTGAACCCAGGGGACGTCAATAAACATAGATTACGATCCTACATTAACTGCAGAACGGCCTATGTAATCTATGCCCTTATATGCCCATGCCAACGTGTTTACGTTGGCCAGACGTCTCAGGAGCTGCGACGTAGAATACAAAAACATCTTTCTACAATTAATCTCGCACGCTCTGATGACCTCAAGGGTAGGATGCTGACTCCGGTGGCCTCTCATTTCTTGGCACAACATGGTGGCCGGGTTTCCGGCACTAAGATTGTTGGCTTGGATAAGATTCAAATGTCTAATAGGGGAGCGTAACACAAGCAATTGCTTTTACGTATGGAAGCAAAATGGATCTTTAATCTTGGCTCCATTACCCCCACAGGTCTGAACGAGGAATTATTATTCACCGGTTTTTTGGGATGACCATCTCTCCTCTTCTCCAATTGATCGTAACTTGGACTAGAAGAATCTGGACTATAAGAATTATCTTCTTTCCATCATTCTCCCTTGCTTTGGGGGATAGCCTCCTCCACCCGGCTATATTGCCTTCTAGCCTGGGCTCTGTATTGGTAGTTACCCTTAGTGTGAATTTTGTCCGATGTTGCTTGTGGTAACCCTTGATCTTCCATGTTTATGCTTTGCTAACATCTACCTAACTATGGTGGGCCTAGAATTCCATTTTGATGTGCCCCCTTTTTTGGTATATAGTCCGCTATAATGCCTTTATTGGACATATTTTGGGCGAATGCTATAGTGTATATATATTTTTCTATATTGGCTCAAGAGGTGGTGTGTCTTTGCCTGGCTCATGGGGTGTGCTTTGTACTCTCTCAGTTTAGGGTAGTTTTTGGTATGTTGTTCTTAACCTCCCCCCTTCCCGTTATATTTATATATATATATGCTGTATTGCTGCTACTTCTTGGGTGTCTATTCGCCCATTCTATCTTATCGTACTGTGACCTTAATATTTATTGTCTAGGGAAATCCGCATAGTATACACCATGGTTCTTTACATAATAAAATTGTGGCAATAATAATTATAATAATAATAATAAAGAAATCCTTTTGCAACAATTTGTATAAATGTTTATACTCTTTGCTGGTTCCTTGCTGGCTCTTTTTGTATTTATTTGGTCAGGTCGGTATGATTGCATGGATGAGTGCCCCCGGGGGAATGTGGCGGATGACTTATGGGATATGTATGTTAGGAGTGGTATGCCTATATGTCCTTTGGTTGGTATATTCTGTTTATACCTATTTGGGCTTTTCATATAACAGCTTTGATTTGGAGTATCACAACTTGCTACCTTATGGGCAGGCACTTTTCCTATGGCCTTTGCTCTATCTAAGCTTCTCTACTTCGTCTTTTCTTTCAGCGCTTGTGCACTCGGCATATCAGTGTTCCGTTCAGTATGGGCATGATCCTTTGCCCATGTGTGGACACCTGAATGATGCCCTGTGCCTTCTGCGCGTGCGCGCCCTGGATCTATGCGCCTCATCTGGCGCAGCCGCTGTTTGTATATGAGCGGCTGTTCTTATACAATTTCTTTGCACATGCGCCTTGTTTCAATCCTGTGTCTATCAGGCACTATGCTTTGGATCATGCGTGGTCCTGCTTTGGGCGGCTTGATCTACTTCCGTCGTCTCCGGGCGCCCACATACCGGTCTCTTATGAGCTATTAGGCTCTTAATATTTATAGCTGTCGGGCCATTCCATTGACATCTTCCCTGACGAAGCCTGCTTGTCAGGCGATACGCGTGGGCATCGCTCCATATACCAGGTTGTATTCTAATGGAGGGTTTCCTCTGTATATAGCTATTAGATCCAGCTCAGCACCTTTATTTATGGGTGATTCTTAAACCCTCCCCCCCCCTTCCCCCCCCCTTTTTTGGCTACTCTCTGGGTATACAATTCCTTGGGCAGTTGTTTGTATATATGTTTTTGCATAGGACTGCTAGTGTGCGTATATTGGGTGTATACTATGCTGCCTAATACGGATATATTTTTGCACATTGCTTCATGAGTAGTGTTGAGCATTCCGATACTGCAAGTATCGGGTATCGGCCGATACTTGCTGTATCGGAATTCCGATACCGAGATCCGATATTTTTGTGATATCGGGTATCGGTATCGAAACAACATTAATGTAAAAATGTGTAAAAGAGAGAATTAAAATAAAAAATATTGCTATACTCACCTCTCCGACGCAGCCTGCACCTTACCGAGGGAAGCGGCAGCGTTCTTTGTTTAAAATTCGCGCTTTTCTTTCCTTTACGTGAGTCCCGGCTTGTGATTGGTTGCGTGCCGCCCATGTGACCGGGACGCAACCAATCACAGCAAGCCGTGACGTAATTTCAGGTCCTTCAGGATTTTAAAATTACGTTCCGGCGTTGTGATTGGTTGCGTCGCAGTCACATGGGAGACGCAACCAATCACAAGCCGTGACGTCACGGGAGGCTGGACACGCGCGCATTTTAAAATGGGCGCGTGTCCAGCCTCCCGTGACGTCCCGGCTTGTGATTGGTTGCGCCGCGGTCAACCAATCACAAGCCGGGAGGCTGGACACGCGCCCATTTTAAAATTTTAAAATGCGCGCGTGTCCAGCCTCCCGGCTTGTGATTGGTTGACCGCGGCGCAACCAATCACAAGCCGGGACGTCACGGGAGGCTGGACACGCGCCCATTTTAAAAAGCGCGCGTGTCCAGCCTCCCGTGACGTCACGGCTTGTGATTGGTTAATGGCGGCCATGTTGCCGGGACGCGGACCAATCACAGCAAGCCGTGACGTAATTTCGTCACGGCTTGCTGTGATTGGTCCGCGTCCCGGCAACATGGCGCCGTGACCAATCATAAGCCAGGATGTCACTGGAGGCTGGACACGCGCGCTTTTTAAAATGGGCGCGTGTCCAGCCTCCCGTGACGTCCCGGCTTGTGATTGGTTAATGGCGGCCATGTTGCCGGGACGCGGACCAATCACAGCAAGCCGTGACGTAATTTCGTCACGGCTTGCTGTGATTGGTCCGCGTCCCGGCAACATGGCCGCCCTGACCAATCACAAGCCGGGACTTCACGTAACCAAGTAAAAGCGCGAATTTTAAACAAACAACGCTGCCGGTTCCCTCGCTGAGGTCCAGGCTGCGTCGGACAGGTGAGTATAGCGATATTTTTTATTTTAATTCTTTCTTTTACACATTTATATGGATCCCAGGGCCTGAAGGAGAGTTTCCTCTCCCTCAGACCCTGGGAACCATCAGGAATACCGTCCGATACTTGAGTCCCATTGACTTGTATTGGTATCGGGTATCGGTATCGGATTGGATCCGATACTTTGCCGGTATCGGCCGATACTTTCCGATACCGATACTTTCAAGTATCGGACGGTATCGCTCAACACTATTCATGAGCCATTAGTTTGGGTTTGATTTGGGTGGCTATATTATATTGCTATTTGGTCTTTATTACCTGTGTATTTTGGATGGTGTGTATTTTTTAATTGTGTTTTAACTGTTTGTGAGGTCTATGAATTGTCTAATAAAATCAGCTTGTTATTTTTATATATTATTGCATATTATTATTGGTGTGCGAGTTTTTTGCAGTAATGCTTTTTCTTCTTGGTTTTGCAATTTTGTTTATTACTGACTTTGCACCCATAATATGCTTTATCATTATATGGTAGTGCGCCCAGTATCTTGATTATTCGATAAGTGTGGACGGAGCAGGAGCAATTGCCGGATGCACAGCAGGGGATCAGCTGACGTTACTGAACCCCAATAACACAGGAGCAGGTGTTGACTGTGCAGACAGCACTTCCGAGCAGCAACTGGCAGTGTTGGAGCCCAGGGATTACAGGAGAAACAGAGTGTTGGCCGAGGCCTAATTGGAGTAAGTTTGATATTTGTAGTAGTTTGAATGTGGAGGGAGCAGGAGAAATTGCGGCACACACGGCAGAGGATCAGCTGACGTTACTGAACCCCAATAAACACAGCAGCAAGTGTTGACTGTGCAGACAGCACTTCCGAGCAGCAACTGGTGGTGTTGGAGCCCAGGGTAAATGCTAGAAACAGAGTTTAGGCCGAGGCCTAATTGGAGCAAGTTTAATATCTGTTGTAGTGTGAGTGTGGATGGAGCAGGAGCAATTGTCAAATACACAGCAGGGGATCAGCTGACGTTACTGAACCCCAATAACACAGGAGCAGGTGTTGACTGTGCAGACAGCACTTCTGAGCAGCAACTGGCAGTGTTGGAGCCCAGGGATTACATGTAGTCCGTCACCATCTGACGGAAACGTTGCCTCCTGCTGACTAGAGCCGTCTGTGATGGTGTAGACATTTGTGGCGGGGACACAAAACTTTGCCACATTTGGGCCATACTGGTCTTGCCTTGTGCTGAGGCGCTGCTTCTGCTCCCTCTTTGTGCAGAGCTTTCTTCACTACCTTGACGCACTGAGCTGCTTTGTAAAGCACTAGCAGCACTGCTCTCGGTTGGAAAGGAGAACATGATGGAATGCACCAGTGTGTCTTGGTACTCCCGCATTTTATGCTGTTGGGAATTCTGCTCTTGGGTTCCCTCCGGTGGTTGTTGGTGGTAGTGCAGTTGCCTCTGGGATGCAATCCTGGGCAGGTGTTTCTGCTGATTGCAGCTCTGACTGGGCTATTTAGGTCTGCAGGATCCATTAGCCATTGCCAGTTGTCCATTGTTCTTGGAGGTGTTTCATCTCTGTCTGGTTCCTCCTGCTCTGCTGCCAATTCAGCTAAGATAAGTTTCTGTTTTTGTCTCTGCAGCACACATGCTGTGTGCTTTACAATTCAGTGCAATTCATTGTGTTTATTTGTCCAGCTTAGACTGTGTTTGGATTTTTCAGTCATGTTGCATTCTCAGGAGATGCATATATACATTCCATGTCTTTAGTTAGATGTGGTATTTTTGTATTTTCTGCTGTGGATATTTTTAGGATTTTAATACTGATCACTTAGTACTCTGTCCTATCCTTTTCTATTTAGCTAGAGGTGCCTCTTTTGCTAAATCCTGTTTTCTGCCTGTGTGTGTCTTTACTTTTATATTCACAGTCAATATTTGTGGGGGGCTCCCTATCCTTTGGGGTTCTGCTCTGAGGCAAGATAGAATTCCCATTTCCATCTATAGGGGTATTTAGTCCTCCGGCTGTGTCGAGGTGTCTAGGATGTGTTAAGTACACCCCACGGCTACTTCTAGTTGCGGTGTCAGTTTAGGGTTTGCGGTCAGTACAGGTACCACCTACTCCAGAGAAAGTCTCATGCGGCTCCAAGGTCACCAGATCATAACATTACGCTCACAGTTCAACGGTGTTATGAGGCTTTGTAAGTTGTCCCGGTAGTGAGGATCGAGGAGGGTGTACACCCAATAATCAGCCGTGTTGAGAATGTGGGCGATGCAGTGGTCATTTCTCAGCCACCGCAGCATGAAATCAACCATGTTCTGCAGACTGCCAACTGGCCAAGAAACGCTGTCCCCTGCTTGAGGCGTCATCTCTTCCTGCTCTGCATCACTCCACCCTCGCTCTACAAACTGACTACTAGAGCATTGTGTACCTCCCTCCTCTGGACAGATGTCTTCCTCTTCCATTGACTCATCCTCCTCACAAAGTGTCCCCTGCCTAGGCCACTGTGAAGAACCACGTTGCGCAGACTGTCCAGAAGCAGATGGCATTTGTGGCTCCTCATCCTCCACCTCTTCCGAAACCTCCTCCCTTAGTACTTGCAGTGTTTTTTCAAGCAGGAAGATAAGTGAGATAGTCATGCTGACTAGTGCATCATCTGCACTCGCCATCCGCGTGGAATCATCGAAGGCACGCAAAACGTGGCAGATGTCCTTCATAGAGGCCCACTCAGGGGTGGTGAAGTGTGAACGGCGCGCAGTGCGACTTGTTTGCGCCTGATGCAGCTGGTACTTCATTACTGCTGCCTGCTTCTCACACCACCGCTCCAACATATGTAAGGTTGAATTCCACCTGGCAGGCAGGTCCCATATGATGCGATGTTCCGGAAGGCGGAATCGGCGCTGCAGAGCTGCAATGCGCGAACTTGCCATGCTGGTGCGCAAGTGAGCGCACACTAGGTGGACCTTGTGCAGCAGTGCATCAAGATCCAGATAGTCCCTCAAAAAACTGCACGACCAAGTTGAGCACATGTGTTAGACATGGGATGTGAGTGAGGTTGCCTAGGCCCAGAGCAGCCACCAGATTTCGGCCATTGTCACACACTACCATGCCTGGCTGGAGATTCGCTGGCACAAACCACAAGTCGCTCTCCTGCTTGATGGCATTCCAGAGCTCCTGCGCAGTGTGGCTTCGATTCCCCAAAGAAATTAATTTCAATATGGCCTGTTGACGTTTGGCCACGGCTGTGTTCATATCGGTTGTAACAGGTAAGCGTTCATGGGTCAAGGTGGAGGTAGACCGTGACGGCTCCTGCAGCAGTGATTCAGAGGAACTGGATTATGAGGAGGAGTCAATGTATACAGACTGGATTCCTGCAATCCTTGGAGTTGGCAGAACACGTACAGCGCCACTCTGAAGATCTGTACCCGGCTCCACAACATTTACCCAATGGGCAGTGAGGGAAATTGTTATGACCCCAGTGGACAGGGTCTCAGAGGAACGTGTAAGTCTGCGAGATTCAAAAATCCAGCTCATAGGGCTGTGGTAACTGGGTTGACCAAATAGCTACTCCTAACGCCAACACTAGAAGTAGCCGGGGATCATGCCTACGGTGATCGCTAGATGACTCGCGCCAGCCGGAGAATCTAACTACCCCTAGGAGAAGAAAACAAAGACCTCTCTTGCCTCCAGAGAAAGGGACCCCAAAGCAAGATACAAGCCCCCCACAAATAATAACGGTGAGGTAAGAGGAAATGACAAACACAGAAATGAACCAGGTTCAGCAAAGAGAGGCCAGCTTACTAATAGCAGAATATAGCAAGATAACTTATCTGGTCAACAAAAACCCTATAAAAATCCACGCTGGAGATTCAAGAACCCCCGAACCGTCTAACGGTCCGGGGGGAGAACACCAGCCCCCTAGAGCTTCCAGCAAAGGTCAGGATACAGATTGGAACAAGCTGGACAAAAATATCGAACAAAACAAAAGCAAAAAGCAAGGAAGCAGACTTAGCTTGAAATACAGGAACCCGGATCATAGGACAAGAGCACAACAGATTAGCTCTGATTTCAACGATGCCAGGCATTGAACTGAAGGTCCAGGGAGCTTATATAGCAACGCCCCTGAACTAACGGCCCAGGTGAGGATATAGGAAAAGACAGAAGCTCCAGAGTCAAATCACTAATGACCACTAGAGGGAGCAAAAAGCAAAATCACAACAGTACCCCCCCCTTAGTGAGGGGTCACCGAACCCTCACCACGACCACCAGGGCGATCAGGACGAGCGGCGTGAAAGGCACGAACTAAATCGGCCGCATGAACATCAGAGGCGACCACCCAGGAATTATCTTCCTGACCATAGCCCTTCCACTTGACCAGGTACTGAAGCCTCCGCCTGGAGAGACGAGAATCCAAGATCTTCTCCACCACGTACTCCAACTCGCCCTCAACCAACACCAGAGCAGGAGGCTCAGCAGAAGGAACCACAGGCACAACGTACCGCCGCAACAAGGACCTATGAAACACGTTGTGGATAGCAAACGACACAGGAAGATCCAGGCGAAAGGATACAGGATTAAGGATTTCCAATATCTTGTAAGGACCAATAAAACGAGGTTTAAATTTGGGAGAGGAAACCTTCATAGGAACAAAGCGGGAAGAAAGCCACACCAAATCCCCAACACGTAGTCGGGGACCCACACCGCGGCGGCGGTTGGCAAAGCGCTGAGCCCTCTCCTGTGACAACTTCAAGTTGTCCACCACAAGATTCCAGATCCGCTGCAACCTATCCACCACAGAATCCACCCCAGGGCAGTCAGAAGGTTCCACATGACCCGAAGAAAAACGAGGGTGGAAACCAGAGTTGCAGAAAAACGGCGAAACCAAGGTGGCGGAACTAGCCCGATTATTAAGGGCAAACTCAGCCAACGGCAAGAAGGTCACCCAATCGTCCTGATCAGCAGAGACAAAACACCTCAAATAAGCCTCCAAAGTCTGATTAGTTCGCTCCGTCTGTCCATTAGTCTGAGGATGGAAAGCAGACGAAAACGACAAGTCAATGCCCATCCTACTACAAAAGGATCGCCAGAATCTGGAAACGAACTGGGATCCTCTGTCTGACACAATATTCTCAGGGATGCCGTGCAAACGAACCACGTTCTGGAAAAACACAGGAACCAGATCGGAAGAGGAAGGCAGCTTAGGCAAAGGAACCAAATGGACCATCTTGGAGAAGCGATCACATATCACCCAGATAACAGACATGCCTTGAGACACCGGAAGATCAGAAATGAAATCCATGGAGATATGTGTCCAAGGTCTCTTAGGGACAGGCAAGGGCAAGAGCAACCCGCTGGCACGAGAACAGCAAGGCTTAGCTCGAGCACAAGTCCCACAGGACTGTACAAATGACCGCACATCCCTAGACAAGGAAGGCCACCAAAAGGATCTGGCCACCAGATCTCTGGTGCCAAAAATTCCTGGGTGACCTGCCAACACCGAGGAATGAACCTCGGAAATGACTCTGCTGGTCCACTTATCAGGCACAAACAGTCTGTCAGGTGGACAAGAATCAGGCCTATCAGCCTGAAATCTCTGCAACACACGTCGCAGATCTAGAGAAATAGCTGACAAGATAATACCATCCTTAAGAATACCAACAGGTTCAGCGACTCCAGGAGCATCAGGCACAAAGCTCCTGGAAAGAGCATCGGCCTTCACATTTTTTGAACCTGGTAAATACGAGACAACAAAGTCAAAACGGGAGAAAAACAATGACCAGCGGGCCTGTCTAGGATTCAGGCGTTTAGCAGACTCGAGATACATCAGATTTTTGTGATCAGTCAAGACCACCACACGATGCTTAGCACCCTCGAGCCAATGACGCCACTCCTCAAATGCCCATTTCATGGCCAACAACTCCCGATTGCCCACATCATAATTTCGCTCCGCAGGCGAAAACTTCCTAGAGAAAAAGGCGCAAGGTCTCATAACAGAGCAACCAGGGCCTCTCTGCGACAAAGCGGCCCCTGCTCCAATCTCTGAAGCATCCACCTCAACCTGAAAGGGAAGCGAGACATCAGACTGGCACAAAACAGGCGCCGAAGTAAACCGACGTTTCAACTCCTGGAAAGCCTCCACGGCAGCAGGAGCCCAATTAACCACATCGGAGCCCTTCTTGGTCATATCCGTCAAAGGTTTCACAATGCTAGAAAAGTTAGCGATAAAACGACGGTAGAAGTTAGCGAAACCCAAGAACTTCTGAAGACTCTTAACTGATGAGGGCTGAGTCCAATCAAGAATAGCTCGGACCTTGACTGGGTCCATCTCCACAGCAGAAGGGGAAAAAATGAACCCCAAAAAGGGAACCTTCTGTACACCAAAAAGACACTTTGAGCCCTTGACAAACAAAGAATTTTCACGCAAAATTTTAAAGACCATCCTGACCTGCTCCACATGCGAGTCCCAATTATCAGAAAAAAACAGAATATCATCCAGATAAACGATCAAAAATTTATCCAGATAGTTCCGGAAAATGTCATGCATAAAGGACTGAAAAACTGAAGGGGCATTAGAGAGCCCAAAAGGCATCACCAAGTACTCAAAACCCCAAAACGGGAACCTTCTGTACTCCAAAGAGACACTTTGAGCCCTTAACAAACAAAGCATTCTCACGCAAAACCTGAAACACCATCCTGACCTGCTCCACATGTGAGTCCCAATCTTCAGAGAAAACCAGAATATCATCCAGATAAACAATCATAAATTTATCCAGATACTTCCGGAAAATATCATGCATAAAGGACTGAAACACTGAGGGAGCATTAGAGAGCCCAAAAGGCATCACCAAGTACTCAAAATGACCTTCGGGCGTATTGAATGCGGTTTTCCATTCATCCCCTTGCTTAATGCGCACAAGGTTGTACGCACCACGAAGGTCTATCTTGGTAAACCACTTGGCACCTTTAATCCGGGCAAACAAGTCAGACAACAGCGGCAAAGGATACTGAAATTTGACAGTGATCTTATTTAAAAGCCGATAGTCAATACAAGGCCTCAAAGATCCGTCCTTTTTAGCCACAAAAAAGAATCCCGCACCAAGAGGGGAAGAAGACGGACGGATGTGTCCTTTCTCCAGAGACTCCTTGATATATGAACGCATAGCGGTATGTTCAGGTATCGACAGATTAAACAGTCTTCCCTTAGGAAATTTACTGCCTGGAATCAAATCTATTGCACAGTCACATTCCCTATGAGGAGGCAATGCACTGGATCTGGACTCGCTGAAAACATCCTGATAATCAGACAAATACTCAGGAACTTCCGAAGGCGTAGAAGAAGCAATAGACACAGGCAGGGAATCCTCATGAATACCACGACAGCCCCAACTAGACACTGACATAGCCTTCCAGTCAAGGACTGGATTATGGGTCTGTAACCATGGCAGCCCCAAAACAACCAAATCATGCATTTTATGTAGAACGAGAAAACGTATCACCTCGCGGTGTTCAGGAGTCATGCGCATGGTAACCTGTGTCCAATACTGCGGTTTATTTTCTGCTAATGGCGTAGCATCAATACCCCTAAGAGGGATAGGATTTTCTAATGGTTCAAGAATAAAACCACAGCGCTTAGCAAATGAGAGATCCATAAGACTCAGGGCAGCACCTGAATCTACAAACGCCATGACAGGATAAGATGACAGTGAGCAAATCAAAGTTACAGACAGAATAAACTTAGGATGCAAATTACCAATGGTGACAGGACTAACAACCTTAGATATACGTTTAGAGCATGCTGAGATAACATGTGTAGAATCACCACAGTAGTAGCACAAGCCATTCCGGCGTCTATGAATTTTCCTCTCATTTCTAGTCAGGATTCTATCACATTGCATCAAATCAGGTGTCCGTTCAGACAACACCATGAGGGAATTTGCGGTTTTTCTATCACATTGCATCACATCAGGTGTCTGTTCAGACAACAACATGAGGGAATTTGCGGTTTTGCGCTCCCGCAACCGCTGGTCAATTTGAATAGCCAGGGACATGGTATCATTCAGACCTGTGGGAATGGGAAAACCCACCATAACATTCTTAATGGCCTCAGAAAGGCCATTTCTAAAATTAGCGGCCAGTGCACACTCGTTCCAATGTGTCAGCACAGACCATTTCCGAAATTTTTGGCAATACACCTCAGCCTCGTCCTGGCCCTGAGACATAGCCAGCAAGGCTTTCTCTGCCTGAATCTCAAGATTGGGTTCCTCATAAAGTAAACCGAGCGCCAGAAAAAACGCATCAATATCAGCCAATGCCGGATCTCCTGGCGCCAACGAAAAAGCCCAATCTTGAGGGTCACCCCGTAAGAATGAAATAACAATTTTTACTTGTTGAGCAGAGTCTCCAGATGAACAAGGTTTCAGGGACAAAAACAATTTACAATTATTCCTGAAATTCCTAAACTTAAATCGGTCTCCTGAAAACAGTTCAGGAATCGGAATCTTGGGTTCAGACCTAGGATTTCTGGTAACATAATCTTGTATACCCTGCACACGAGCGGCAAGCTGGTCCACACTTGTAATCAAGGTCTGGACATTCATGTCTGCAGCAAGCTTAAGCCACTCTGAGGTAAAGGGGAAAAGAGAAAAAAAAAAAAAAAATGAGAGAGGGAAAAAAAAACTCAAAATTTTCTTTCTTATAATCCCACTTCTGCAATGCATTAAACATTTAATACTGGCCTGGCATACTGTTATGACCCCAGTGGACAAGGTCTCAGAGGAACGTGTAAGTCTGCGAGATTCAAAAATCCAGCTCATAGGGCTGTGGTAACTGGGTTGACCAAATAGCTACTCCTAACGCCAACACTAGAAGTAGCCGGGGATCATGCCTACGGTGATCGCTAGATGACTCGCGCCAGCCGGAGAATCTAACTACCCCTAGGAGAAGAAAACAAAGACCTCTCTTGCCTCCAGAGAAAGGGACCCCAAAGCAAGATACAAGCCCCCCACAAATAATAACGGTGAGGTAAGAGGAAATGACAAACACAGAAATGAACCAGGTTCAGCAAAGAGAGGCCAGCTTACTAATAGCAGAATATAGCAAGATAACTTATCTGGTCAACAAAAACCCTATAAAAATCCACGCTGGAGATTCAAGAACCCCCGAACCGTCTAACGGTCCGGGGGGAGAACACCAGCCCCCTAGAGCTTCCAGCAAAGGTCAGGATACAGATTGGAACAAGCTGGACAAAAATACCGAACAAAACAAAAGCAAAAAGCAAGGAAGCAGACTTAGCTTGAAATACAGGAACCCGGATCATAGGACAAGAGCACAACAGATTAGCTCTGATTTCAACGATGCCAGGCATTGAACTGAA
Source organism: Ranitomeya variabilis (assembly GCF_051348905.1). Lineage (NCBI taxonomy): Eukaryota > Metazoa > Chordata > Amphibia > Anura > Dendrobatidae > Ranitomeya > Ranitomeya variabilis. The sequence goes on along the minus strand of NC_135239.1, from coordinate 66,835,681 downwards.
GGTCCAGGGAGCTTATATAGCAACGCCCCTGAACTAACGGCCCAGGTGAGGATATAGGAAAAGACAGAAGCTCCAGAGTCAAATCACTAATGACCACTAGAGGGAGCAAAAAGCAAAATCACAACAGGAAAGGTATCGTCCCTGTCCATGGTTACTGGTCCACGCATCAGTGGTCAGGTGGACCTTGCTACTGATCGCGTTTAGTAGCGTATGTTTAATGTTTCCCTCCACTTGCTTTTGCAGGGCAGGGACGGCTTGCCTGCTGAAATAAAATCGGATGGGCATATTGTATTGTGGGACTGCCAATGCCATGAAGTTACGGAAGGTGTCAGTCTCCACAAGCCTGAATGAGAGCCTTTCAAGCGACAGTAGATTTGCAATGCCAGAATTCAGAGCCTGTGCTCGGGGGTGATTTGCCAAGTATGGGCGCCTTTTCTCCCATGCCTGTGCTACTTATGGCTGTAGACTGACCTGGGAGTGTGACGATGACAGGGAACGTGGTGCTGTGGGTGGAATTACACTCTGTCTCTGTCCAACAGTGCCAGAGGTTCTTCCATGGCGATCCTGTGAGGAAACCGAACCAGCTGTGTGTGAGCAGGAGGAAGAGGCTACAACATGAGCTGAAGAGGTAGTAGGTGGCACTGTAGGTTGGCCTAGGTCTTCAGTGTGTCTTTGTAACTCCACCACATGCTTGGTCCGCACGTTTCCACATATTTGTGGTATTGAGTGTTATGATCCTGGTTGTTTGGATCACAAAAACCGACCTGATAAGTAAACCACATATTAAGGACAAGCTCTGGGGATGTGGGAACTTTACTGACCGCAACCCTGATCCTATCGACACACACTATAGGCAGCCGTGGAGCGTTCCTAAAAACCTAGACGCCTCTTCACAGCCTGAGAAACTGACTACCCCTAGAGAGAAACACAGCCTCACTTGCCTCAGAGAAATTACCCCAAAGTTTAGATAGCCCCCCACAAATAATAACGGTGAGTTAAGGGGAAAACACAAACGTAGAAATGAAAACAGGTTTTAGCAAATGAGGCCCGCTAACACTAAATAGTCAGAAGATAGCACGGGATCTGTGCGGTCAGTATAAAATACTATCAAAATTATCCATGCAGAGAATACAAAAAACCCCCACACCGACTCACGATGTGAGGGGCGCAACTCTGCACCCCAGAGCTTCCAGCAAGCGAGAAAATCACATATAAGCAAGCTGGACTGAACTCATCATATGCTGAGAAACATTTTCAAGAAAACAATGAGCAAACATGAACTAGCAAAACTTAGCTTCTCCAGGAGGAGACAGGTCACTAGTGAAGTCCAAGAGAGATCAGGACCAGTACTGAATACAACGACAGCAGGCAACAAGTAAAGGTCCAGGTGGAGTTAAATAGGCAGCCAGACTAGCAGAAAACGAGGCAGCTGGAGCCCAGCTACAAACCATCCGCATCGCTAAAAGCCACCAGAGGGAGCCCAAGAACAGAACTCACAGTACCACTCATGACCACAGGAGGGAGCCCGAGAACGGAATTCACAACAATTGAGGTTGCTGACACTTTTCCCTCTTTTGACTTTCTGATTACATAGCTTGCATTTGACACAGCAAATGTCATCTGCAACTGTGTCAAAAAAGGACCAAGCACTGCAAGTCTTGGGAGCGCCCATTTTGGTTTTTGGAAGAGGCATGCTCCTAATGGGTGCCGAAGTGGAGGCTACAGGAAACCCAGTCTGCCCCCTCCCTCTCCCTCCTTTTTAGGTCGTTCGGGGAATCTCTTCCTCAGAGCTGCTCCCACCACCTTCCTGTACCTCACGCCATGATGGGTCAAGGACCTCATCATCTACACTACCCTCTTCCAATGACTGCTTCTCCTGGGTAGTCCCGGCAGCACAGTATGCCCCAGAAAGTGGCACCTGAGTGTTGTGAATTCCGTTCTCGGGCTCCCTCCTGTGGTCGTGAATGGTACTTTGGTGAGTTCTGTCCTTAGACACCCTCTGGTGGCTTTGAGTGGAACTGCTGATCTTTGAGGTTGGCTTTCTCAGCTGCCCTCGCTTATTGCTTCTGCTGGCTTCCCTATTAAACTCTGCTCAGATCGTTAGTTCATGCCAGCTGTCAATGTGTCAGTACTGGTTCAGTTCTCTCTTGGATTTCTCAGATGACCTGTCTACTTCAGCAGAAGCTAAGTCCCTGCTAGTTCATTTGTTGTTCATGGGTTTTTGAATATATTTCTCAGTACATGCTATGTTTCTAGTCCAGCTTGCTATTATGATATTTCCATGCTAGCTGGAAGCTCTGGGGGTGCAGAGTTGCACCTCCACACCGTGAGTCGGTGTGGAGGTCTTTTTGCACACTCTGCGTGGTTTTTGTAGTTTTTAATACTGATCGCACAGTTCCCTTTCCTATCCTCTGTCTATCTAGAGAAGATTCGGCCTCCTTTGCTAAAATTTGTTTCATTCCTGTGTTTGTCACTTCCCTCTTAACTCACAGTCATTATTTGTGGGGGGCTACTTTTCCTTTGGGGAATTTCTCTGAGGCAAGGTAGGCTTCTATTTCTGTCTTTAGGGGTAGTTAGCTCTTAGGCTGTGAAGAGGCATCTAGGGAGAGTTAGGCACGCTCCACGGCTATTTCTAGTGTGTGTGATAGGATTAGGGATTGCGGTCAGTAGAGTTACCACCTCCTCAGAGCTTGTCCCAGGTTTTCCGTTTTAACCATCAGGTCATTCTGGGTGCTCCTAACCACCAGGTCCATAACACCTGAGTCTCATCATCAGATGCGTACTGAGGTGTGCTGACCGTAGGCACTGGCCCACCCGCCTCTTCAGATTCAGAGAGACAAAGCAGTTGCGCATCACTGCTCAATTTCTTGAATGCTGCTTGGCTGGCTCCCTCTTTCCAAGCCAAGAGATTCAGAGAACAGAAGTAGAGATGGCTCCTGTCCAGGGCTCTCTGACTGCCTGGGCAATTTGGCAGGTGGTGAAGAGACAGATGGGTGCTCTTCAGTGCTCTGGACCTGAGAGGATGTGGCACTAATTGAAGTCGATGCATTAGCTGCCATCCATCCAACAACAGCTTCAATTTGTTCCTCCCGCAGCAGTGGGGTACGGCGAGCTCCTACAAAGCTGCGCATAAAGGACTGTTCCCTGGTAAAACTGGGGGATGCTGAGTCTCTGGTGCCTGCAGCAGGCACAGAATCCCCATGTCCTCTCCTTGCAGAAACTCCACGCCCACGACCACGTGCCTTACTCCCTGCCTTCTTCATCTTGGTAGACTGATAAAGATAGGCAGAAAAGTACTAAGGGCTGAGTGTGCTTATTCCTGAACAGCTGCTAACAGGTATAAGAAACACTAATTTTATAAAGTGTGGACTAGACTTTAATATGAGCTAATGTGGCCTACACAACTGTAAAGTGGAGTGTTTGGTGAACTTTATTAACTTTTTGTTTTTTTCACAAAAAGATACTGGATGTGCCCAAAGATGTAAAACCGATAGTATCACAAACTTTTTGTAGCTATTACAATGCAGGAAGGTAACCTACAATGCAATAGATGAGACTCCAAAAAATACGCTAATACTAATCTGGCTGGGGCTGCAGGGCACAAGGCTGCAGAAAGGCTCCTCTATCTACTCCTACAGTATATATTGTGCGCACGCAATCTAGCTGGATACGGATGGAAACACACTAATAGGAGAAATCAGGAAAAATGAGCAGCTGCACTAATGCAAAAAAGGACAATTGAACAGTATGAGGCAGTGACGCACGCTGAGCGGACTACAACCAGATGTGGCTGCAGAACAGACTACAGCATGAGCTGCACTCACACACAGAGACCTTGCAGACACCCGTGAACAGCGCTGCAAGGCTTCAGAAAAGCTCCTCTATCTACTCCTATATATTGTGCGCACGCAATCTAGCTGGATACGGATGGAAACACACTAATAGGAGAAATCAGCAAAAATGTGCAGCTGCACAAATGCAAAAAAGGACAATTAAACAGTATGAGGCAGTGACGCACGCTGAGTGGACTACAACCAGATGTGGCTGCAGAACAGACTACAGCGTGAGCTGCACTCACACACAGACACATTGCAGACAGCTGTGAACAGCGCTGCAAGGCAAAAAAAAGCTTCTCACACAGCGGTTGCTAAAGTAGCCTGGGTAAAGCACAATGTAGCAAATCGCTATCTCAAACTGGCCCTCAGTCAGAACAGCAGCGTCCGTCCCTAACTGAATTCACAGCAGAGTGAACCCAAAATGGCAGCAGCGGCTTTTATAGTGCATCATGACATCATTTCAGCAGCCAATCACTGCCATGCCATTAGTTACATGCCTAACATGCATAACAGGATGTGCCCACACTTCTTGGGATTCCTCATTGGCTGAATCAAATCAAACTGGGTCATTGCATTATGGGAACTTCCGATTCCGGTATTCGATACACTAAAAGTATCGGAACTCCAATACCGCGAATATCGGCCGATTCCCGATATTTGCAGTATCGGAATGCTCAACACTATTGATGACATCCAAATGATGTTTGATTTTTACTGACTAATTTGTGCACAAATGGTGCTAAAGATTTGCATCATCCAAAAAGCACCAAACACTCATTGTGGGAACTTTGCCATAGACTAGGGTCACACGAGTATAAAAAAAAATTGGTCCGATTTTCATCCAGAAAAGTGTAATGATTTTTTTCCTCATTTATCATCCGTGTGATGTCCGTATGCAATCCATTTTTTTATTCAGCAGCTATTAATCTTTCACAGGACCATTTACTGTTTCGTATGCTACAGAATTGTAATGTATCTGTAATAATCGGGCGCTATACTGTGGCTCTGAATGGCATCTGATTTTTTCTCTCATCCATCCTATTTCAGAATGAAATCACAAATTCTGTCACTGAAAAAAATCGGTTACCAGCACTGCCCCATTGAATAACGTTAGTGCCATTGTGATATGTTAAACAAAAAGATAGTGCTTATCCAATTTATACGGTGATATGTGAGAGCCCTTAGTGTACGTTCACTCTGCCTTATTTTCCTTCTGGGTACTCTCTGTGAAAAAAATTGAGATCACTCACACCTTTGTTGTTCAATAAGGCTACTCTGATGACTATTTTTTCACCTGGACCAAATGTCCCCATGAAAAAAAATCCCAGTATGCACAAGTCTCTTACATATTTTATAAGATGTGTCTATTCAAGTCTGTGGGTGCGCAGAATTCATACAGATCATCTGTACAGCATCGAATTTTTAATTAAATATTGCAATTCTTTAATATATGGAATGTTATTTCTTCTTATATATTTCAATAACTGCTGATGTACAGTGGGTACAGAAAGTATTCAGACCCCTTTAAAGTTTTCACTCTTTGTTTCATTGCAGCCATTTGATAAATTCAAAAAAGTTATTTTTTCACATTAATGTACACTCTGCACCCCATCTTGACTGAAAAAAACAGAAATGTAGAAATTTTTGCAAATGTATTAAATAAGAAAACTGAAATATCACATGGTCATAAGTATTCAGACCCTTTGCTCAGTATTGAGTAGAAGCACCCTTTTGAGCTAGTACAGCCACGAGTCTTCTTGAGAATGATGCAGCAAGTTTTTCACATCTGGATTTGGGGATCGTCTGCCATTCTTCCTTGCATATTCTCTCCAGTTCAGTCAGGTTGGATGGTACACGTTGGTGGACATACATTTTCAGGTTTCACCAGAGATGCTCAATTGGGTTTAGGTCATGGCTCTGGCTGGGCCAGTCAAGAATGGTTACAGAGTTGTTTTGAAGTCACTCCTTTGTTATTTTAGCTGTGTGCTTAGGGTTATTGTCTTGTTGGAATGTGAACCTTTGGCCAAGTCTGAGGTCCAGAGCACTCTGGAAGAGGTTTTCATCCAGCATATCGCTGTATTGGCCGCATTCATGTTTCCTTCAATGGCAACCAGTCTTCCTGTCCCTGCAGCTGAAAAGCACCCCCATAGCAAGATGCTGCCACCATCATGTTTCACTGTAGGGATTGTATTTGCCAGGTAATGAGCACTGCCTGGTTTTCTCCACACATACCACATAGAATTATCACCAAAATGGTCTCTTTCTCTAATCAGACCAGAGAATCTTATTTCTCATAGTCTGGGAATCCTTCATGTGATTTTTAGCAAAATTTATGTGGACTTTCATATGTCTTGCACTATTGAGAGGCTTCCATCAGGCCACTAAGCCATAAAGGCCCGACTGGTGGAGGGCTGCAGTGATAGTTGACTTTGTGGAATTTTCTCCAGTCTACCTACTGCAGCTCTGGAGCTCAGCTACAGTGATCTTGTGGTTCTTCTTTACCTCTCTCATCAAGGCTCTTTTCCCACGATTGCTCAGTTTGGCTTGACGGCCTGGTCTAGGAAGACTTCTGGTGGTCCAGAACTTCTTCCATTTAAGGATTATAGAAGCCACTGTGCTCTTAGGAACCTTGAGTACTGCAGAAATTCTTGTGTAACATTGGCCAGATCTGTACCTTGCCACAATTCTGTCTCTGAGCTCCTTGGCCAGTTCCTTTGACCTCATGATTCTCATTTGGTCTGAGATGCACTGTGAGCTGTGAGGTCTTATATAGACAGGTGTGCGCCTTTCCAAATCAAGTCCTATCAGTTTAAATAAACACAGCTGGACTCCAATGAAGGAGTAGACCCATCGCAAGGAGGATCACAAGGAAATGGACAACATGTGACTTAAATATGAGTGTCTGAGCAAAGGGTCTGAGTACTTATGACCATGAGATATTTCAGTTTTTCTTTTTTAATAAATATGCAAAAAGTACTACATTTCTGTTTTTTTCAGTCAAGATGGGGTGCAGAGTGTACATTAATTAGAAAAAAAACATTTACCAAATGGCTGCAATGAAACAAAGAGTGAAAAATGTAAAGGGCTCTGAATACTTTCCATACCCACTGTATAAATAAGGGTGCTATATGGATTGCATACAAATGACAATACAGATGAAAATATACACTCATGCATATATACTGTATATGCTCATACAAATGTAGCTTTAGGGTAGTGCTAGATAGAGTGGTTGACCGCATACAGCTGAAATTCTGGCCACAGCGATAGTCAATAGCCACACAACATTGATTCATAGTCATGCAGCCACTGACCTACTGCCAGTGGTCGAAGCGTTGGTTGCTCTATCACCCGACCACCAGCATTACACTGGGTATGTTCAAATGGGTCGAATAAGCAGCGGATTTTCTGGACATAAAAGCTTACATGTGTTACAGCATCAGTGTTGTGATTATTTATATTAGTTTTGAAGTTCATCTTTTGAAATGCAAAAAGTCTGCAGTATAACTGTAGAATTTTCTCAGCAAATACTGCGAATATGCTGTTGCAAATTTTTAGTTTTTTCTACTGCTAAAATTTTTGTAGCAAAAACACACCCCATGTTAAGCCTCACTAAATGGATAACAGATTTCAATGCAAAAGTATTGCAGTGAGTTGTATCTGCTTCCTGTGCATACAATTCCTGTCCCTTAGCAGCATGAAAATGTTTTTTTTTTCTAAATTTCTTAAAATGAAAACTATTTAAAAATATGTAAAAAAAAATACAAAATAATACATCACCATTTTACCATTCATTAATAAAAAATAAACATATTAAGTGTTATGCAGTCTCTAAAAGTCCAAACTTTTGAGCACTAAGAAATAAATAAAAATGCCAATTTTTGTAGCTGATATTTGATTACCTCTCACCAAATCAATGAAACAAAATGCAATCAGAGTGATTATGTACAGTACCCTAAATTGGCAATAATATATACTGCAGTTTATTTCAGAAATTGCAAGATCTTACAGACCTATTGGAAGAAAAATGGTGACTTTTTATAATTTTGTATTTTTTAAAAGCTGTCAAACATAAAAGTTATTTACAATTGGTATCACTGTAACCACACTAACATGCAAAATAAAGCTAGTGGGTAATTTTTTTTTCAGACACTGAACAATGTAAAAACAAGACCCATCAACAGTAGAAGAATTACTTTCCTGTATTCCACCTTACAATTTCCTCCATTTTTCAGCTAGCATTATACAGTAAATTAGGAATAAAGAAAAAACTGCAATTCATCATGAAAATAAACAAGTTATCATATAGCTTTGCTGATGGAAAAATATAAAAGTTATGACTTGGATAAAAAAAAAAAATCAAGGGAAAAAATTAAAAATGCCTGCAGGTGGAAGGGCTTAAAAGACAAAGAAGAAATGAGGAATCCAGCTCAATGAGGTAGTGAAAAAATGCTTTTCTTTATTCACTTGAAAGATGTGTTCAGTAGAGGATAAAAACATCAGCGATTACAAAGAATAAAAAGCGATATCAACGCGTTTCTGGTGATCAAACACCCTTAGTCATGATATCCAATATGTGGCTAGTCTTGCATTTTTATACTAAGATCCGGTGAGCACACCGGTACACTGATTAATTAACATAATTGCTAAACAAGGTGAAAACACAAGAAAGTGAATATGAATACAAATTAAAACAAATACTTTCGCTGGATGAAAGTACAATATGGGCAATATGTTATTCACAGTATTAAATAATTTTTGGATTATATATCCTATTGCATAAAAATAGCAGCAAAAAATATCCTATATATATGGAATTTTGTTTGATGTCATGATTTTATGAACATGGGAAAATACACCATAATTGTTAGCACATACAGTATAGATGCAAATCTAAGGTTATCAGTAGTGTTGAGCATTCCGATACCGCAAGTATCGGGTATCGGCCGATACTTGCGGGTATCGGAATTCCGATACCGAGATCCGATACTTTTGTGGTATCGGGTATCGGTATCGAAACAACATTAATGTAAAAATGTGTAAAAGAGAGAATTAAAATAAAAAATATTGCTATACTCACCTCTCCGACGCAGCCTGCACCTTACCGAGGGAAGCGGCAGCGTTCTTTGTTTAAAATTCGCGCTTTTCTTTCCTTTACGTGAAGTCCCGGCTTGTGATTGGTTGCGTCGCAGTCACATGGGCGACGCAACCAATCACAGCAAGCCATGACGTAATTTCAGGTCCTTAAGGATTTTAAAATTACGTCCCGGCTTTGTGATTGGTTGCGTCGCAGTCACATGGGCGACGCAACCAATCACAAGCCGTGACATCACGGGAGGCTGGACACGCGCGCATTTTAAAATGCGCGCGTGTCCAGCCTCCTGGCTTGTGATTGGTTGACCGCCACGCAACCAATCACAAGCCGGGACGTCACGGGAGGCTGGACAAGCGCGCATTTTAAAATGCGCGCGTGTCCAGTCACGGGAGGCTGGACAAGCGCGCATTTTAAAATGCGCGCGTGTCCAGCCTCCCGTGACGTCACGGCTTGTGATTGGTTGCGTCGCCCATGTGACTGCGACGCAACCAATCACAAAGCCGGGACGTAATTTTAAAATCCTTAAGGGCCTGAAATTACGTCACGGCTTGCTGTGATTGGTTGCGTCGCCCATGTGACTGCGACGCAACCAATCACAAAGCCGGGACGTAATTTTAAAATCCTTAAGGACCTGAAATTACATCACGGCTTGCTGTGATTGGTTGCGTCGCCCATGTGACTGCGACGCAACCAATCACAAAGCCGGGACTTCACGTAAGGAAAGAAAAACGCGAATTTTAAGCAAACAACGCTGCCGGTTCCCTCGGAGAGGTGAATATAGCAATATTTTTTATTTTAATTCTTTCTTTTACACATTAATATGGTTCCCAGGGCCTGAAGGAGAGTTTCCTCTCCTTCAGACCCTGGGAACCATCAGGGATACCGTCCGATACTTGAGTCCCATTGACTTGTATTGGTATCGGGTATCGGTATCGGATTGGATCCGATACTTTGCCGGTATCGGCCGATACTTTCCGATACCGATACTTTCAAGTATCGGACGGTATCGCTCAACACTAGTTATCAGTCAATTTATAAATTAAATCCTCTCAAACGAAAAACAAGAATACTACATGGCTGGGTAATATACTACGTGGCTGGGCAATAGCATATTCTAGAATACCCGATGCGTTAGAATCGGGCCACCATCTAGTTGTATATAATAGTCTAACGAATGCATGCTTATGATAAGAAAAAAAAATTATTGCATTTAATGTTATGATTTTATGAACATGGAAAAATACACCATAATTGTTAGCGCATACAATATAGAAGCTAATACTATCAGTCCGTTCCGTGCTCCGAGTTTCCAAGGATGTCGATCATGGTGAGCTGGACTTTGTTCGATTTTGTTAAAAGACAAAACCTCACACAAAATATGTTTTGACATTTTTTTAAATTATGCTTGACTACTATTTGAGCATGATATCTTTCAATTTTGGATAACGCAACAAATTTCAAGTGTGAAATGCATCAAGTCAAAATTATTGGATGCCAGCTGAATTGAATATCAACTAAAACAGGAATGCAATTTCATGCTCACATAATAGCATGGAACCAAATCCTGTAAATTACACAAGACAACACAAATCATTAACTCACGATATATTTGCTGTCTGCTAGCTGTACAACAGAAAAATAATTGATCTGAGCACTGTCTATCTACTATTACCTATCTATCTGTAAACATATAAATACATACATATATATTTGTCTGGCTATCGATCATATCCAAAAAAAAATTTTTTATACTTACTTAATTTTGTTCTTCTTCTACAGCATGCCTTATTATCGTTTTACATTAATCAAAACAAGTTCCGTCCTCTTGTTTTTACAGCTATGTCTTAACTGAAAGCCTTAAGGGAGGACTTGACTACACAAATTCAACTTGATATTTCGAAATTCACTTTTGATTGCATTCTGAATAAACATCCCATAAAACAATCATCCAATAGTCACAGTGTATAGTCTATAATCTGTAGCTTTCATCTGCATTTGTAGACTTGTAAATGAATATACAGTAGCATATTTTCTTTTACTTATTAAATCAAAAGTCACATGTGGAAAAATATGAATAACATAAGCTGTAGTTCTGACACAACAATTTCCAGTGCGAAGTTGATATTGCTTTTACTGTCATATGTGTCTCTTGGAGAAGGATAATCTTATCAGAGTTAAGAGTCACAGAATTTCTCTTTATCTGATCCCCCAGATCAAGAATATAATGGAAATCTTATAGACAAGTAATAATCAACAAAAAAAAAGATAAAAAAGGAAAAAAATTAGAAATAAATTACTGCATTTATTCATAGTCCCAGCTACAGTGGGGAAAGTATTTAGTCAGCCACTAATTGTGCAAGTTCTCCAACTTGAAAAAGATGAGAGATGCCTGTAATTGACATCCTAGGTAGACCACAACTATGAGAATCAAAATGAGAAAACAAATCCAGAAAATCACCTTGTCTGATTTGGCAAGATTTACCAAGGACTATGTTCTCTCTTGCGAGGTATGTGCCCATTACAAGACTCCTCATGTGGCACCTACGGGTCTTCTACACCCATTACCGGTTCCGTCCCACCTTTGGGGGTCTATATCAATGGACTTTATTGTGGAGCTGCCTACATCAGGGGGCATGAATACAATCATGGTGGTAGTTGATCGCCTGACTAAAGCTGCTCATTTTGTTCCGTGCACCGGCCTCCCCTCAGCTAAAGATACAGTGAACTTGGTTATACAGAATGTCTTTCGGTTGCATGGGGTTCCGGATGAGATCATCTCTGACCGTGGAGTACAGTTCACTTCAAGATTCTGGAAGGGGTTTTGCTCTGCACTCAATATTAATGTCTGTCTCTCTTCTGCTTACCATCCCCAGACAAATGGTCAGACTGAGCGTACCAACCAGACGCTGGAACAATATCTAAGATGCTATGTCAGCCATCTCCAGGATGATTGGTTGGAGTTGTTGCCGTTAGCCGAATTTTCATATAATAATTCTCAGAGCACCTCCACTAAATTTACACCTTTCTTTGCCAATCTGGGTTATCATCCGTGTATTTTACCTAGGTCTCCAATTAATTCTCCTGTCCGACAGTGGAGGAAAGGCTGACTGCGATGAGACAAAATCTGGAGGTTCTGAAGGAATCCCTGACCACAGCTCAAGAACGTTATAAGAGATCGGCTGATAGATTCCGTAAACCTGCACCCATGTTCAAGGTAGGAGATTCCGTGTGGTTAGCAACTAAGAATCTGAAGTTAAACGTTCCTTCACAAAAACTTGGACAGAAAATCATTGGCCCTTTCAAGATCAACGGTATTGTGAGCTTTGTGGCCTGCCGGCTGAAGCTGCCTAGGACAATGAAGATACACCCATTTTTTCATGTATCTTTACTAAAGCCTGTATCTCCTAATACCTTTCAGGGACATGTTGTGCCACCTCCGCAGCCTGTGGTGATTGATGGGCAAGAACAATTTGTGGTGGAGGAAATTATTGATTCGAGGATTCACAGGAATCGGCTCCAGTATCTGATAAGATGGCAGGGATATCCCCCTGAGGAAGACTCTTGGGAACCAGTGGAAAACATCAATGCCCAACAGAAGATTTGTCGTTTTCATCAGAGATTCCCTGAGAAACCAGGTCCAGGATCATCCTCAGGCCGCTTCTAAGGAGGGAGTAATGTCAGGACTCATTTTTTACCTTTCATTTTTTACCTTTTATGCATTACTGCTCTCTTCCAAGATGGCGTCTTTGGTCTCATGTGCACTGTGTCTTCCTGCTATAAAACTCCACCCCAGCCTTCAGTCTGTGCTAGAGTATTCTGCCTTGCATCCAGCTCCTGACCTCTGATTACTCCCTGGCTAAACACCTGCTCCTGTTAACCTGTGTGGTGATCCTGCTACTCTGCTCTGAGTTCCTGCTGCATACACAAGTTTCCAGTAATCCTCCTTCATCTGCTGCTCGTGTTTACTTCATCTGCATTTGCTGGACATGTAAGCTGCTGCTGCTTTGCTATAACCTGAGACTATTAACCAGGCCTCCCTGGTTGAGCTAAGATATGATTTGAACTGCCTATAAGCATATCTATCTGTGTCTGGACTAAGACAAGGATTTATTCGTGTCAAGTATCCTCAAGAATAACTGTGCTTCATAGACTTTCTGCTTGATTGCATTTTGCTCTGAAGTTTCCTATAGACTGCTAAGCTGCGTTTATTATTTGCACCAAGTGTTGTGGACTTGAGTTTCTCTCTGCACCTGTTTGAATCACCGTGTGATAATATAGACTTTACCACTTATAAAACTGTGTCCTGTAGTTGTCTTGTTCCACGCAAAGAGTCTCCTGAGTTATCCCCTATAATTATTACATACTCCTTCTGACTTACGCCGCTCCGAATGAACAACAGCCGGAATACCCCCCAATCAATACAATCGGGGCCAATTTATTTGTCAGCAAACTGTTCAAGAAAAAGAAGATTGCCAATGCGTTTTACAAGAACACTCACCCGTGGAATGGCGAGCAAAAGGAGATGGGGAGTGTAGGAAGATGGACCGGGCTGTTAATACCTCTCTCGTGTTGGTTCCGGAACTATCAGGGCTTCCACCATTGTTGCTGGTGAGGAAAGCTTTCCGACCCAGACAGACCTTTGCACCCGACTGTAGGAGACATGTCAGGGATAAAAGGGTCAGTGCACAGGACAGTGAGACAGTTGTGGGAAGACAGAGCACGCAGCAGGGGAAGGTTTATTCACTCTCAGTGGGGAGATGCAATAGTCCAGGCCTGCGCTGCATCTCACCAGCCGTTGAGCACACTGACTGTGAGGAATGTATATCTGTGTTCCCACTTACCCCAGTCTTTTGGATTCCTTCCCGCACCATTCCGCTTAATACCGCAGAAGCGCGGCCTAAGTCGGACCAGCTGAACCGGGTAGCATCATCCACGCCTTTGCCATTGAACTGAGACGCAGTTCGGCAGTACCTCAGACTACATCACAGCACGGACGTCATCCCAGTAACCCAGTAACCCAGGACCTCACCTCAGAGAGCCAGGATACGCCGCTTCCATCAGGAGACAGTGCATCTGCAGCGCCCCAGAGTCCTGGTCGTTGCAGTAACGTCGCTCTGCCACTAAGGGGAGTGATGTTACGTCTGATTGCACTAAAGGAGTTCACCTGATCAGGTAGCACACACTACACTTCACACTCCGGCCACCAGGGGGGGTGGTTCTATCTAGCAGGCCACTCCTCACACTCTGGTAAAACTGGGGGTTGGACAGGAAGACAGGGAGAAGTAACTGGGGAGAGCTGGAGAGAGGACCTGTCAGGGATGGGATCCTGGCAGACTCCTTAGAGCAGAACAAACCAGTGAGCAACGGGAATACAGTTAAGAGGCATTAGGACCAGAAGGAGTCGTGCTGTTAGACCAAGGCAACATCCTTCTGAGGCGCAACAGTCAGTGGCCGCAACGCCGAGCAAGTAAGAGACTCTAAGCCATACTGCAAACCACGGCCGGACAGCCAATTATAGGTTGGCTGTCTCACACAAATCACCTAAGCAGACAAAGGAGGCAGCTGTGGGAGAGGGGCGACTCTAGGGTCCCGGAAGAACTCCAGGCCTACCCCGTCATACGGGTGCGTCCTACCATACCATCTGGGAGACGGAGAGAACGAACATCAGAGACAGACAGAACCAGTTGTGAGGACTATCCCGGGAGCTCAGCAGGGAAGGACTACAACACACAGGCGCTAGAAGGTAGACACTGATTCCCACCTGTTAAGGGAACTCCTGATGTGCCTTTGGACCGGCCGGTCTCAGGCAGCCCTGTTGACAGCGTATTCCGGACTGAGGACCTTGAGACCTTCAGTAAAGAGGTAAAGAGATTGCACCCCTTTGTCCTTGTGATTGATTGCGTCCTGCACGATAACACCCTCCTATACCTCTACCTACGTTGTACGCCCCTCAGCAGGGTCACGGGCCGGGTCTAGCCACCGTGACTACCCCAGAACAGAGACTCAGAGGCCCGGTACCGGGTACCCCTCGCCCCTGCGGCGGTGGGGGCGCTACAACTTGGCGTCACGAACAGGATCTACTTAATCCTGAAGAATCAGGTCATGTGTGCCTTGGAACTACTGTGATTTACTGTGCTTGGACTGTACTTTATTGCAAGAACTGTGTATTGCCACTTGCCGCCAAGAGTTCCCGCCACGATTTGCCATTGCCGGGCACGGAGGGAGGAGCCTTAGTTTCGTGGGCGGAACCGGCCGAAAGAAGCTCGGAACGAGAAAGCGCGGTAACGTACCAATCCCGGAAGAGGAACTCCGACCCCCAGCAGGTTAGTGGAGGAAGGGCCAGCCATGTCCAAATCGGAAGGAGTGGAGGTGGGGGCCGCAGCCGGGGACGCAGGGGCACCTCCGGGCCCCGCAGTGGGCGAAGCCGCGGCTCTAGTACAACCACCGGTTGCCGCAGAACCCGCTGCCCCCTCAGCCAGTCGGACACTGCCGCTACCACAAAAGCCATAATGCCCTTCTCTATGCCGTACCTGCCTGGAGTGGCCTGGCTCCCACGATACTCTAGGGAGTCACATACCTTCACTGATTTTAAAGAAGGGATCTGCAGCCTGCTCGAGTTTTATCCCTTGACAGAGCCTCAGAAGGTTCATATGATAGTCGGCCAACTCTTTGGGGCGGCTTTGAGAGAAGTGAAGTCCTGGCCCGCTGTGGATAAGGGAACGGCACAGCAGATTTTTGCAAAGCTTAAGGCCACCTTCCCTTCGATACCCGTACTGTTACAGAAATTAAATTGACTTTCTATGGATGCAAACAGAAGCCACAGGATAGCTTACGGGATTATGCCCTTAATCTCCAGGAGGCGATGCGGGCCATTAAGCAGAGTGACCCCGACAGCACGAAAGATGAAGATAAACTTTTGAAGGAGCGGTTCATTGAGGGGCTCCTGTGCAGTTACCAGCGGGGCCAATTGCACTTCCTGGCCATGCAGAATCCAGACTTGACTTTTGCGCAATTCAAAGATAAAGCTATCCAGGCGCTGCAGGAGCGACAACCCAGCCGCGCAGTACCACCCAGGCGTCCCGCTCTCACGTACCACCAGGAGGTGGCGTCGGATGCCCCAGTCGCCGCCGAGGCCGATGCCCAGAGCCTAGAGGACGACTCCCCTGCAGGGCTTCGCCTCCAAATGCAGGAGCTAACCAAGAGCGTTGCTGCGCTGGCCCGGACGGTGCAGTCCCTACAGGAGGCCCCCAAGGAGAAGATTCAGCTGGCCTCCAGACCAGAGGATGTCCCTTGGATGCGACAGAGGAGGATTCCGCCGACCAGAGGCCGGAACGACGACCGCTTCCACCAGGACGGACGACCCATCTGCCGCCGCTGTCACCAGGTGGACCACCTTGCAAGGTACTGTCCTTTAAACAAGCAACCCCTGGGGCAAAGGGCCAACCCCCAGGAGTAGGACGGTCAGGCCCGCAGCATTGGAGAACCAAGTACATTGGAGGACGACCAGTTCTCCCTGTAGTGGTTGATGGAATCCCCTTGAACGCTTTGCTGGACACCGGTTCTCAGGTGACAACTATACCTTATGTGCTTTATAAACGGTATTGGGAGGACACCGATATTACTCGTGGCCCTGACGATGATTTCACCATAATAGCCAGTAATGGTCAGCCATTGCCACAAGTGGGGTATAAGGAGGTCACCATCAAGGTGGGGCAGGTGGAATTGAAAGCCCAAGGGATTGTGATTGTTGATATTGATCGTCGAGAATGTAATCCCATGATGACTCTTGGTACTAATGTTATAGAAAATTGTCTTGCAGAAGTTATTGTTTTGTTGCAACAGGTGGCAGAAACCGCTGGCCACAGTGAGCAACGTGCCCTGCAGAAGGAAATCAGAGCTCTGATGCAGAGACAGCAGGTAGAGCTGACTGGTGGTGAGATTGGTCGTGTCACTGTGAGTGATTCAAACCCCATCGCGATACCCCTCAGGAGTGAAATGTTAATATGGTGTCTGGCAGCCATAGGCCTCAGGGGAAAGAACTACCAGGCCTTGGTAGAACCCGTATATTCAGACAATAGGCCTACTATTCTGACAGCCCGGGGGGTGGTCGACGTTCGCCAGGGGAGGGTGCCTGTACGTGTCCTCAATTGTGGGGAGGAAGAAGTTCACCTCACCAAGTATGCCACGCTCGCCAAATTGTTCACTGTTAATAATAGTATGATACAGACACCTGAACCCTTGGTCCCGTCAAACGTGGCAGAGGACAACGGTTCTGCAGAGCACTCGAAAGACTGGTGTCGGGAATTGCATGTGGGCACTGACTCTACCCCATCCCATCAAAAACAGGGGGCCTACAGGGTGGTACACGAGTACGAGCAGGTATTCAGCAAACACCCCTTAGATTTTGGGCAGGTGAAAGGGATCCAACATCATATCCCCACGGGAGATCACCGACCCATAAAAGATAGATATCGCCCTGTACCCCCAGCTCATTACCAGTGTGCCAAAGACATGTTGCGGGAAATGAAGGAGGCTGGGGTGGTGAGAGACAGCTGTAGCCCCTGGGCAGCTCCGTTAGTCCTTGTTAAAAAGAAAGATGGTACAATGAGGATGTGTGTTGATTACAGGCAGTTGAATCGCATTACACATAAGGACGCATACCCACTGCCCAGGATAGAGGAGTCTCTGGCTGCTTTAAAATCTGCTAACTATTTCTCTACCTTAGATCTCACCAGTGGGTACTGGCAGGTTCCCGTGGCGGAGGCAGACAAAGAGAAGACGGCCTTCACGACACCAATGGGTCTCTGCGAATTCAATTACATGCCCTTCGGATTGTGCAATGCTCCAGGGACGTTCCAGAGGATGATGGAGTGCTGCCCGGGACACATGAACTTTGAAACCGTGCTGCTGTATTTGGATGATGTTATTGTTTTCTCTAAGACCTATGAAGACCATCTGAAGCACCTGGCCAAGGTGTTTGAAGCTCTGTCCAACTTTGGCTTAAAGGTGAAACCGTCCAAGTGTCATCTGCTGAAACCTAAAGTGCAGTACCTGGGCCATGTGGTGAGCGCTGAAGGAGTGGCCCCAGACCCGGACAAGGTCACGGTGATCAAGGACTGGCCAAAGCCCAGTGACCTCCACGAAGTCCGGCAGTTCCTCGGGCTGGTAGGCTATTACCGGAGGTTCATTAAGGACTTCACCAAGAAGGCCGCACCCTTGCAAAACCTGTTGGTGGGCCAACCAAAGAAGACCAAGGGGAGAAACACCCCATTTGATTGGAACGAGGAGCTAGAGGGATCCTTCACTTGTTTGAAGTCGGCACTGACGGGCAAAGAGGTACTGGCCTACCCCGAATACGACCAGCCGTTTGTGCTGTACACGGATGCCAGCAATGTGGGATTGGGAGCCGTGCTGTCCCAGGTCCAGAAAGGCAAAGAGAGGGTGATCGCTTACGCCAGCAGGAAACTCCGTCCCACGGAAAGAAACCCTGACAACTACAGTTCCTTTAAGCTGGAATTCCTTGCCATCGTCTGGGCAAAGACAGAGAGGTTCAAACACTACCTGGCCTCTGCGAAATTCACCATCTTCACGGACAACAATCCGCTAACGCATCTGGATACTGCCAAACTCGGGGCCTTGGAACAGCGGTGGATGGCCCGGCTGTCCAACTACGATTTCACCATCAAGTACCGGGCAGGACACAAGAATGCCAATGCCGATGCCTTGTACCGAATGCCCAATTTGCCAGAAATGGGAGAAGACCCGGAGGCACTTGAAGAGGTGGAGCTGCCTGCCTTCCATCGCCCCAAAGCCACTCAGAACTCTCATCATGTGAAGAACAGGCACAAGAACCAACCGGATGCCACGCTGAATCCCCTGCCCCATCACGGATGGGCGGTAACCCAGGATGGTGACCCCGCGGTCCGTCGGGTGAAAGAGCTCTTGACGCAGGCAGGGTTGCACCCCGGCCCAGATGATCCCCAGGAGACCCAACAGCTGTGGAAGGGGAGAAGCAAACTGTTTATCCATGATGGCAAGCTGTGCCGGAGGAGCATCGACCCACGTACTCATGAATTGGTGTGGCAGATAGTGGTGCCAAGGCGAGATGCACCCATGGTTCTGGGAGCCTACCACGATGGAGCCGGACACTTCGGATGGAGGAAGCTAGAGAGGCTACTCCGAGGGAGGTTCTATTGGATTGGCATGAAGAGAGCCATTGAGAAGTGGTGTCGGGAGTGTGGTCCATGTAGCCTACGCAGGAAGGACCGTGGTAGTCAACGGGCTCCCCTGCGGCCTATCATCACCAAACGGCCGCTCGAACTGGTCGCACTGGATCATGTGAAGCTGACACCTAGCCGGTCAGGCTATATCTACGCTCTTACCATCGTAGATCACTACTCCAGATTTTTGGTGGTCGTACCTGTCAAGGATCTCACGGCCAGGACTGCCGCCAAAGGCTTCCAGCAGTACTTTTGTAGGCCCCATGGCTACCCGGAGAAGGTACTGACCGATCAGGGACCAGCATTCAAAGCAGAAGTGTTTCAAGAGTTCTGCCAACTGTACGGGTGTAAGAAGATCAGAACCACACCGTACCACCCTCAAACCAATGGGATGTGCGAGAAGATGAACCAAGTGGTGATCGAATTATTGAAGACCTTACCCGTAGAGGAACGGAACATGTGGCCGACCAAGTTGCCTGACTTGGTGGATATGTACAACCACATCCCAGTAAATTCCACCAACTGCACTCCAGCGTACCTGATGCGAGGAAGGTCTAGCCAGTTACCTGTTGATCTGGACATGGGGGTCCTAGTCCCCGAAGATACCTCGTCGGATGCAGATTGGGATGCAGAAAGGCAGTGAAGATACCGCCAAGTACAGGAGTGCGTGGAAAGAAGTCTCGCCCAGGCTAGGCAAAAACAAGAAAGGGACTACAACCAGCATGCTCCTGCGATTCCCCTGTCACCTGGTGAGCAAGTACTCAAACGAAAGAGGAGGCTACACAAGCTCGACGACTAATGGGAAGCGGAACCGTATACCATCCTGCCATCCGATTTTGACAACACGAAGGTCTGTCTCGTCAGCAAGGACGGAGGAGAGACCTCAACAGCGATATCCAGGGATCACCTTAAGGTCTGCCCCGATAAGTTGAGAGAGAGGGACACGGCCCCAGGAATCTCCCCACCGGTGGAAAAGGAGAAGATGATCCACACCGTCCTTGGAGACTTTCCCCAGTCCTGGACTCAGATAAATCAGGCCATCGTGGTACCTGTTCTCACGTTTCACCAGCCGGACCCACCAGAAACAATAGTGGTACCAGATCATCCGGTCCTGCTACCTCAACAAGCCCTACCTGAAGATGCCACGCCGACTGTTGAACTGGCGAGTCCTGCCTCTGCTATCAGCGAGCCTGCCGTACCCACTGTTGCTAGTAGCAGCCCTGAGAGCTCTAGCCTGCCCGTGCTACCCAGACTCACTAGAAGTGTAGCTAGGAGGCAGTACACTACACCAGCGGTAGCAAGCATAGTGGGCCCGGCTAGGCCAGTAGCAACCCCTGCGCTGCGCAGGTCCACGCGCAGCACTCAGAATCAAACTCCCCTCCACTACAAAACTTGGAGGTATTAATAAGGGCTGCTATGTAGTTGAAATTGTTTGTGTACATATCTTTTGTTACAGGTTGTAAAATGGACAATAGAGTAATGGACGGTGAATTGCTCAAAAACTTTCAAAAGGGGGACCCCTTTGTTTACCCGGGGTCCCCGCTGTTTCAACCACTGAACTAAGAGTCATAAACTGTGCATGACCTAACTTTTGCAACGTTCAAGAGTCCTCACCTCCCATAAAGGGAAGCTCTGTTATGTTGGATTGTTTACAATATTTCAAAATGTGGTGTGTTTTCTGTTAACATGTGTTGTTGTTTTTTGTTTTTCCCAGTCCGGGAGTACTGGATTTAACCGGGGGGGAGTGCAGCGCCCCAGAGTCCTGGTCGTTGCAGTAACGTCGCTCTGCCACTAAGGTGAGTGATGTTACGTCTGATTGCACTAAAGGAGTTCACCTGATCAGGTAACACACACTACACTTCACACTCCGGCCACCAGGGGGGGTGGTTCTATCTAGTAGGCCACTCCTCACACTCTGGTAAAACTGGGGGTTGGACAGGAAGACAGGGAGAAGTAACTGGGGAGAGATGGAGAGAGGACCTGTCAGGGATGGGATCCTGGCAGACTCCTTAGAGCAGAACAAACCAGTGAGCAACGGGAATACAGTTAAGAGGCATTAGGACCAGAAGGAGTCGTGCTGTTAGACCAAGGCAGCATCCTTCTGAGGCGCAACAGTCGGTGGCCGGAACGCCGAGCAAGTAAGAGACTCTAAGCCATACTGCAAACCACGGCCGGACAGCCAATTATAGGTTGGCTGTCTCACACAAATCACCTAAGCAGACAACGGAGGCAGCTGTGGGAGAGGGGCGACTCTAGGGTCCCGGAAGAACTCCAGGCCTACCCCGTCATACGGGTGCATCCTACCATACCATCTGGGGGACGGAGAGAACGAACATCAGAGACAGACAGAACCAGTTGTGAGGACTATCCCGGGAGCTCAGCAGGGAAGGACTACAACACACAGGCGCTAGAAGGTAGACACTGATTCCCACCTGTTAAGGGAACTCCTGATGTGCCTTTGGACCGGCCGGTCTCAGGCAGCCCTGTTGACAGCGTATTCCGGACTGAGGACCTTGAGACCTTCAGTAAAGAGGTAAAGAGACTGCACCCCTGTGTCCTTGTGATTGATTGCGTCCTGCACGATAACACCCTCCTATACCTCTACCTACATTGTACGCCCCTCAGCAGGGTCACGGGCCGGGTCTAGCCACCGTGACTACCCCAGAACAGAGACTCAGAGGCCCGGTACCGGGTACCCCTCGGCCCTGCGGCGGTGGGGGCGCTACACATCAACTTTCTTCAGGAGCAGGCCAGAGACTTTGAGTCACTTACGGTGCCACCGTGGGATTTCAAGCTTCGACAGGCCGGAAACCATCAGACTGATAAGTGTACCTGTTTCATAACCGTTTGTTCTTACCCTCACATAATATCCTGTTTAACTCCTCTCTTAACCCTTTCTCTCCCTGCATTGAGTATCCCCTGTAATAAACACTTTAACTCTTGCTCTACCTCCGGCTTGTTGCTGCATCTTGCGTCCCTGCTATTCTTACAACAGCATAGTGGATGGGATTTCAAGAAATCTCATGTTCACTATGCGTGCATAAGGGCCTGTGGCTCACCTGTGGAGATGGACATGAGGCGCATCTTTCCAGACCACAGCATGTCTATTTATCTTGAAGAGATGCGAGTCTCCGCAAGATAAATCTCACCCATACAATTATTGGGCCCGGCGATTCTGCACGGTTCAATGAACACATGCGGAATCACCTGCGTTCAAAAGCTGGCAGTGCTTTGGACGCAGCAGACATGTGCTGCATCCAAAGTGCTGCCAATTAATGACCGTGTTCACATACCCTTAATGATCCCCTATATTTCTTGTTTGTTACATGTGCTTCTGTTTTGGGGAGTGGAGTTCACTCCAGCATAGATGACTGTGCTCTAAGGTCCAAAGCTTTTAGTGCTGCAATATAAGAGATTTCTTTCATTGTTCTTATTGACATTTTTGTAGTAATTTTTGTAGGTTTCACCTATCGGACCGGACCGCCCCACAGGTGAATATAATAAAAGTTAATTTTCTTCTCTTACATGTTGGATCGGGGGCTTATACACAACATTATAGAATGCTGTATATAAGTCCTGAAAAGGCATGTCCGTAACTCCTATCGGCCAAACCTGGTGACAGGTTCCTTTTTGAAAATAGCCCCAAAACAAGGTGAAAAGTGCAACGTGCAAAGCATGTATTTCTTTATATACATTTAGAGGGTTAGCGAAAACAGAGGGGCAGTTAGTAGGAGGGAATAAGAAGAACTAACACTATACTCCCCTGTTTACAACAGTGATACAATTGATAGTTCCTTATTGTCTCTATGTGAGTATCGGCTTAATCTGACAAAAATAAAATGCAGTCAGCATAGAAGACACATAAAAGTCGATTATAGCTCTATATAAGGTCTCATCTGGAAGAATAATAAAGGTAATGTATAACTAAATTGCCTAGAGAAATAACAAAGATCAAACCTGCAATACATGTGGGCAGGTGATCAGCTATTACATCTGATTATGGCTATATCATGCTTAGGAATTATATGCCACAGTCCGTGAAAAACCATTCACACTAAGCCGATGTGAGGAAGGGGTGCGCTAGCCCTAAGTATTACCCCTGCTGCACACCTACCTATTTGCGAAGGTTGGCACCCTAAGATGGCGAGATAAGGCGCCCCCGCTCGTGCGTCAGCTGCCCCTAAGCTCCTACCAAATACCCGTGTGCAGACGTATAGTCAGAAAAAGGGAGCCAGTCTGAGCTGTATCTGCTAATGACAGTCCTTAGGACCATAAAATAAGATATTAGATAAAGCAAGGGAATAAAAATTGGGGTAAGAAGGAGGGTAGGGGTTTGTAAGATAAAGTGACAGAATGGAGTGCAGACACACCTTTATTCACACTGCAATAAACAGTCGATGCAGATTGCAATGGAACAAAGTAATCATGATATACAAATAATATTAAATTTTCCCACTGACTGGCGCCATACATATAGGACAAGAAAAATAACACTGCTCGTGAACGCTAAACAATGAGCACTATGCAAACCAGGAGCAAAGCATGGACAGATAGGTCACATCGCCTACCCTAGGCGAGGAGGCCTGATAACAGACATTCAAATTTGATCAGAGAATGACTTATCAGTTTAGATGTGTTGCATCAGGCTAGATAGATGGTGCCAAATTCAATCTCGATGTGTTTCCCCAAGGGCTGCGTTCATCAGGAGATGCAAAGATATGGTGCATTACAGAGAATCAGTGTCCTTAGGATGAGGCTGTTGCAACAGCGAATATCTTTGCATCTCCTGATGAACCCAGCCATGGGGTAAACACATCAAGATTGAATTTGGCACCATCTATCTAGCCTGAAGCAACACATCTAAACTCATAAATCATTCTCTGATCTAATTTGAACGTCTGTTATCGGCCTCGCCTAGGGTAGGCCATGTGACCTATCTGTCTATGCTTTGCTCCTGGTTTGCATAGTGCTCATTGTTCATCATTCACGTGCATTGTTATTTTTATTTTCCTTTATGTATAATGCCAGTGGGAAAGTTTAATATTATTTGTATATCATGTTTACTTTGTTTGTTCTATTGCAATCTGCATTGACTGTTTATTGCAATAAACAGTGTTTATAAAGGTGTGTCTGTACTCCATTCTGTCACTTTATCATACAAACCCCTACCCTCCTTCTTACCCCAATTTTTATTCCCTTGTTTTATCTAATACCTTTTTTCATGGTCCTAAGGACTGATATTAGCAGATACAGCTCAGACTGGCCCTCTTTTTCTTTAAACCAAAAAATAGGAGTAAAAAATAACCTATCAATTATATAATCAAAATCTTGTTCAAGTAGACAACCTAATCTTCAAACCAAAAAAAAACTGCTTGAACACCTAAATCCATATTAACCACATAATACACAAATTAATCTTCATATAAAACACAATTTTATTAAAGACACCAATCCAAATTTACACAATACATGATAAAAACATATAACAAAATTAAAAACACACAAGGGGAGCAGGGCACCAATCGTAGTACAAATATAATTAATGGTAGAAAAAGGTAAAATTCACTCCATAATCAATAAAGTGCTTTATAAGTAGCAAATCCAGATGATACTGGTAAGCAAAGAGGAGTACTCAGTACTTAATAGTTTATAATCTGTTAATCAATAAGGTGTCATAGACATAATAAATCCAAATAATTCATATTAGATCCAGATGGTGCTGGTAAGCAAAAAGGAGTGCTCAGTGCTCAAAAATTTATAATCTATTAATCAATAAGGTGCCATATACATAATAAATCCAGATAATACTGGTGAGCAAAAAAAGCGCTCAGTGCACACATAGTAAAATGTACATATATGCCCATAAATATTGTAAAGTGCCAAAGTGCAAACAGTAATCAATAACCTTGTCCATAAAGAGTAATAATAAGGCATATATCTGCATATACTAACTGGAATTCATCTTAAGCGTGGTGCCACTGCTACCCCCCACTCCAACGGGCGTTTCACAAGTTGCTTCGTCAGGGAGTGAGCCCACTTTTTCTGACTATGTCTGCACAAGGGTATTTGGTAAGAGCTTAGGGGCAGCCGACGCACGAGCGGGGGCGCCATATCTCGCCAGCTTAGGGTGCCAAACATCGGCTTAGTGTGAATGTTTTTTTCGCTGACTGTGGCACATTTTCCCTAAGCATGGTATAGCAATAATAAGATGTACAGTAATAGCTGATTACCTGTCCACAGGTATTGCAGGTTTGATCTTTGTTATTTCTCCAGGCAATTTAGTTATACATTACCTTTATTATTCTTCCAGATGCGGCCTTATATAGGGCTATAATAGACTTTTATGTGTCTTCTACTCTGTCTGCATGTTTTTTGTCAGATTAAGCTGACACTCACATAGAGAACGTAAGGTGCTATCAGTTGCATCAATGTTGTGGACAAGGGAGTATAGTGTTAGTTCTTCATATATGCTACTAGCCTGCCCCCTGTTTTCGGTAGCCCTCTATATGTATTGTGAGGCAGTGACTCATGTCACAGGTAGGGGTCGCTGTGTGTTCTCCCCAGGTTGTGCATGGAGACTGATGGAGTCCATAGGTGTGCATGGGAGTCACGGATTTCCGGTACGGATTTTCGATTTGGCTGAATGCCACGGGTTTGTTTGTTAAAAAGCCTGCAGTAAGGGGTATGGGTGTGTCAGGTGTAATATCAGTGTCAGTCTGGTGTGTGCTCTTGTGCAGGGCCGAGGCCTGCAGAGCGATGGCTGTGTGTGTGTGAAGCAGCACAGGCCAGCGGAGCCAGCAGCTATGGCAACTGAATAGCCTGACACCCACAGCATATACAGCAATGCAAGTCGCCCATGGTAACTGGTCTCGGATGTGGACAGTCCTGTGCCCAAAGGTATACCGGAGGTAGATGTCCTGTGCCCAAAAGAAGACTGGCATGTGTAACGATTGCAAACAGGTGGATATGGTGCCCGCCTGCTATCTAGGGGATATCCTGGGCTGTGTACAGCTGTGTGAGTAGAGAGACTGTGATACAGCAATGCAGGATACCCACGTGAAGTAGTCAGAAGAGGACTGGCGTGTGTAGTGTTTGCAACATGTAAAGCTGTGTGCTTGGAGACTGTAATATGGCGTGCGGTCGCCCAGGGAAACAGGACAAGGGAAGTCTGGCCTCTTTAGGGACTGCAATCTAAAGCCGCATGATGTATAGTGCTATGAAACGGGCACTGTGTATTTAACTTTGATGTCATGTACTGTAAAAAACTATGCACCTTTATGTGTGAAGTAACACAGTAAAGAGACTTTTGTGTTTGAACTTTGTGGGTCACTGCCTCTTCATTGCGAACGGTGCTTCTGCAGCATTACAGTACATATAAAAATACCTGCTTTGAACGTTGCACTTTTCACCTTGTTTTGGGTCTATTTTTAAACTTTACTTATTAAAAGTTATATTTTATAAGGATTGATCATCAATAAGCCACTTTGAAACACCCTTTCGAAAAATCTGTTTCTTGTAAGCCCCTTACATCAGATTTGATAGACTACTTTGGATCGGCATGGGATTCATCTCTTTAATAAAATGGTTCCAAACCAGCCAACAGAAAACCAACACCATAAAACAGATCCTTTTGGGATGTGAAGGTCCGTGGATATTGGTTACTTCCTTATCTAAAAATAATGGCTTGCAGCCACCCCAGGAAAGCAAACATTCACACTCTCATGGTGCAGTAGGCAGTGAAATAATAGTGAGGGGGAATCTATTTTTGAGGCAACAAAACAACCCTGACGCTAACATATTTTAAACACCATCCCCCGTTGATCATTTTATTAACCAAATAGATCCTATGTTGGTCCAACATAGTCCATCAAATACAGTATAAAGCTCTGGCAAAAATTAAGAGACCACCACATCAAAACCCTGTCATGGTCCGCCCAATCTCCAGACCTGAACCCCATTGAAAACCTCTGAAATGTAATCAAGAGTATGATGGATAGTCACATGCCATCAAATAAAGAAGAACTGCTTACGTTTTTGCGCCAGAAGCAGTGTGAAAGACTGGTGGAAAGCATGCCAAGACGAGTGAAAGCTGTGATTAAAAATTATGGTTATTCCACAGAATATTGATTTCTGAACTCTTCCTGAGTTAAAACATCAGTATTGTTGTTTCTAAATGATAATGAACTTTTTTCTCTGCATTATTTCAGGTCTGAAAGCACTGTTTAGTTTTTTTTAATTTTGACCATTTTTCTTTATCAGAAAAATAATACAAAAATGATTGCTTGGAAATTCGGAGACATGTTGTCAGAAGTGATCAGCGAATATACTCGTTGCTCGGGTTTTCCCGAGCACGCTCGGGTGATCTCCGAGTATTTATGACTGCTCGGAGATTTAGTTTTCCTTGCCCTAGCTGGATGATTTACGGCTGCTAGCCAGGCTGAGTACATGTGGGGGTTGCCTGGTTGCTAGGGAATCCCCACATGTAATCAAGCTGTCTAGTAGCCGCAAATTATCTAGCTAAGGCAAGGAAAACTAAATCTCCAAGCAGTCATAAATATTCGGAGATCACCCGAGCGTGCTCAGGAAAACTCGAGCAACAAGTATATTCGCTCATCACTAGTTGTCAATAGTTTATAGACTGAAAGAACAATTTACATTTTACTCAAAAATATACCTAGAAAGAGAAAAATCAGACAAACTGAACATTTTGCAGTGGTCTCTTAATTTTTTCCAGAGCTGTATAGTCCAAATAGTGATAAAAAAAATGAAAGAAATCTATCATTTTTAGTTTTGCAATCTTTATCTTATTGTACAGAGTGTGTCCTCCTTTTTGTTGCAGAACTTAGACTTTCTTATTAATATAGTAAATGGATGGTAGGCCCCAAGCATAATATTCTCTGGTGGGCTTTGTGTTCTCCAGTCCGACACTGCCAATGAATGCCAGCAACAGGCTGGCTTTCACAGGAGAATTTTCATGACAAACACCGAGGTCTTCAGCAGACCTCTGACTGTCATGGCAGCACATTGGCATCCCGCGATCATGTCACGGACTCGTAGTTTGGCATGCGGAATGAAGCCCTCCCATGTCGGCACATATTAAATACCGCTGTCAGTCTATTTCTCTCAGCACTTTTAACTTTAGAGACTGAGGGAGAGAAGGATTTATTTTTCACCATTTTATACCAACATATACTTTTCAAACAGGGTGAAAATGACATCTTCTGCAAAAACAGTGATAAGAAAGAAAAAGCTTTACTATCTATCGATTTGAATTACTAATTTACTAGAGAGGAGAATATGCCAGCTCAAAGAAAGCTACTGCTAAGTTAATAACCAAACATTCATAACAAATGGAAAGTGTCTTACTTGTCCTGTTGCTCTTCTCCTGGAATCTGGACTATCTGTAGAAGTATGATACTTCTTTCCGTCTAGGACTATAAGAATCAGTAACTACTGTGATATGGTCGGAAATAAACAAAGAGCAGTTGACAGTCCTCTCCTTGTTGTGAAGCAAAAGAGATCAAAGGTCTGATCCAGAGAGAGAGATTGCACCGACACTGGTATCCATATCTTACAAAACGTTGAAAGACTAGAAAGAGGGATACACATCGCATAGCCCGCAGAAGCAATATCTATTTTGCACTAAAATTAGCAAACAGTAAGATATCTAGTACAATCACCTCACCAGATGACAGAAATACAGTCATGACTGAAAGTGTTGGTACAGTTGAAATTGTTCCAGAAAATGAAGCATTTCATCCTGAAAATTATTGCGATTACACGTTTTGCTATACACATATTTATTTCCTTTGTGTGTATGGGAACAACACACAAAAAAAAGAGAAAAGGGGCAAATTTGACATAATTTCATGCAAAACCTCAAAAATGGGCCAGACAAAATCTTGGCTCCCCCTGCTTTATATTTGCTTGCATACCCTTTGAAATAAATAAGTTAACCCCTTAGTGACGGAGCCAAATTTTTGAAATCTGACCAGTGTCACTTTATGTGGTAATAACTCTGCAACGCTTCAACAAATCCCGGTGATTTTGAGATTGTTTTTTCGTGACATATTATACTTTATGATAATGGTAAATTTAGGTCAATATGTTTTGTGTTTATTTATAAAAAAAATATCAAAAATTTGAGAAAAATGTTAAAAAATTAGCGATTTTCAAAATTTGAATGATTATCCCTTTAATCCAGATGGTCACACCACAGCAAACCATTAATAAATAACATTTCCCACATGTTGGCTTTATATCACCACCATTTGTAAAATGTTCTTTTATTTTGTTAGCATTTTAGGAGGATTAATAATGTAGCAGCAATTTTTCATTTTTTCAAGGAAATTTACAAAATTTATTTTTTAGAGACTTATCCATGTTTGAGGTGACTTTAGGGGTCTCATATATTGGGAAACCCCCAAACGTGATACCATTTTAAAAACAGCACCCCCTGACATATTGAAAACTGCAGTCAGGTAGTTTATTAACCCTTCAGGTGCTTTACAGGAATTAATGCAAAGTGGCATGTCAGAAATGAAAATGTGTATTTTTATCACCTAAATGCCTCTAACTTCTGAACAGATTACTACAGCCGTCAGATTCTTAGGCCACTATTTGATCGTGAATTGCCATGACAAACATCAGGACCACAAAATCATGATCGGAGGGCACCAATTGGGATAAAGAGGAAGCCCCCACACTCTGTTAACCATTAATAATGATGTAGTCACTATTGACAGCAGCATCTAAGGGGTTAAACAGATTTGGACGGTGCAAACACTGATTGTGGCCGATACAGCAAGTTGTCAGCTATAGTGTACAGCCGACAGCTGCTGGATTGTCACCTGTATGGGGAGGATATTCTCTTATATCTCAGGTCAGTTAAAAGACGTATTGGCTGTCATTAAAGGGTTTGCTTGCTAAAACGGTCAACAAACTTCTTACACCTCTCAACTGTAATTTTGGACCACTTTTCTTTTGTAAAATCCTCCAGGCATCTCATATTTGAAGGGTGCTTTCTCCCAACAACAATTTTAAGGGCTTTAATGACAATTTTAAGGGCTTTAATGACAATTTTTTTTTTTAGCAAACCCTTTAATGACAATTGGCTGTCATTAAAGGGTTTGCTTGCTAAAACGGTCAACAAACTTCTTACACCTCTCAACTTTAATTTTGGACCACTTTTCTTTTGTAAAATCCTCCAGGCATCTCATATTTGAAGGGTGCTTTCTCCCAACAACAATTTTAAGATCTCTCCACAGAATTTAGATCTGGTCTCATTGCTGGCCACTTCAGAACTGTCTAGCGCTTTTTTTCCATCCATTTCTGGGTGCTTCTTGAAGTATGCTTGGGTTCAATGCCTTCTGGAAAACCCATAGCCTAGGATGAAAACCCAGCTTTCTGACACTGGGAACTATAAGGCGACCCAAAATCCATTGGTAATCTTCAGATTTCATGATGCCTCACACACAGTCAAGGTACTCAGAGCCAGAGGCAGCAAATCAACCACAAAGCATCTTTGAACCTCAACCATATTTGACTGTAGGCACTGTGTTTCTTTCTTTATAGGCCTCATTCCATTTTCTGTAAGCAGTAGGATGATGTACTTTAACAAAAACATCTATCTGACACTTTTTCAGAAGGATTTTAGCTTACTCACGTACATTTTAGATAACTGCAGTCTAGCATTTTTATATCTCTGAATCAGCTGTGGGGTCCACCTGGGTCTCCTGCGATAGCGTTTCATTTCATTTAAATGTCATCAGATAGTTCACACTGACAATGATGCACCAAGAGCCTGCAGGACAGTTTGAATTTCTTTGGAACTTGATTGGGGAAACTTATCCACCATCCGGACTATCCTGCATTGCAGACTTTCATCAATTGTTCTCTGCTGTTCACATCCAGGGAGATTAGCTACAATGCCGTGGGTTGTAAACTTCTTGATTATGTTGAGCACCATGAACAAAGGAACACCAAGATCTCTGGAGATGGACATGTAAACTTGAGATTGTTGATATAGTTCAACAATTATGGTTCTCAATTTTTCAGATAGTTCTATTTTCCTCTTTCAGTTTTCCATGCTTTGTGACACAGACACACAATGTAAAAATTGAGTCAACTTCTACCCTTTTTATCTTGCTTGATGTGATTTTAATACTGCCCGTACCTGTTACTTGCCACAGGTGAGTTTGAACGAGCATCACATGCTTAACCCCTTAGTGACAGAGCCAATTTGGTACTTAATGACCGAGCCAATTTTTACAATTCTGACCACTGTCACTTTATGAGGTTATAACTCTGGAATGCTTTAACAGATCCCGCTGATTCTGAGACTTTTTTTTTTTCGTGACATATTGTGCTTCATGTAAGTGGTAATATTTATTCGATATTACTTGCAATTATTTATGAAAAAAATGGAAATATGGCAAAAAAATTTAACATTTTGCAATTTTCAAAATTAGTATTTTTATGCCCTTAAATTAGAGAGATATGTCACAAAAAATAGTTAATAAATAACATTTCCCACATGTCTACTGTACATCAGCACAATTTTGGTAACAAAATGTTTTTTTGTTAGGGAGTTATAAGGGTTAAAAGTTGACCAGCAATTTCTCATTTTTACAACACCATTTTTTTTTTAGGGACTACATCACATTTGAAGTCATTTTGAGGGGTCTATATGATAGAAAATAACCAAGTGTGACACCATTCTAAAAACTGCACCCCTCAAGGTGTTCAAAACCACATTCAAGAAGTTTATTAACCCTTTACGTGCTTCACAGGAACTGAAATAATGTGGAAGGAAAAAATGGACATTTAACTTTTTTTTGCAAACATTTTACTTCAGAACCATTTTTTTTATTTTCACAAATGTAAAAACAGAAATTTAACCATAAATTTTGTTGTGCAATTTCTCCTGAATACGCCGATACCCCATATGTAGAGGTAAACCATTGTTTGGGCGCACCGCAGAGCTTGGAAGTGAAGGAGCACCGTTTGACTTTTTCAATGCAGAATTGGCTGGAATTGAGATCGGACGCCATGTCGCGTTTGGAGAGCCCCTGATGTGCCTAAACAGTGGAAACCCCCCACAATTGACACCATTTTGGAAACTAGACCCCTTACGGAACTTATCTAAATGTGTGGTGAGCACTTTAAACCCCCAGGAGCTTCACAGAAGTTTATAACGTAGAGCCGTGAAAATAAAAAATCAAATTTTTTCTACAAAAATGATATTTTTGCCCCCAAATTTTTATTTTGACAAGGGTAACAGGAGAAATTAGACCACAAAAGTTGTTGTGCAATTTCTCCTGAGTACGTCGATACCCCTTATGTGGGGGTAAACCACAGTTTGGGCGCACCACAGAGCTTGGAAGAGAAGGAGTGCCGTTTTACTTTTTCAATGTAGAATTGGCTGGAAGTGAGATCGGACACCATGTCGCGTTTGGAGAGCCCCTGATGTGCCTAAACAGTAGAAACCCCCCACAAGTGACCCCATTTTGGAAACTAGACCCTTTAAGGAACTTATCTAGATGTGTGGTGAGCACTTTAAACCCCCAAGTGCTTCACAGAAATTTATGAAGTAGAGCCGTGAAAATAAAAAATCCTTTTTTTTCCTCAAAAATGATTTTTTAGCCTGCAATTTTTTATTTTCTCAAGAGTAACAAGAGACATTGGACCACAAAATCTGTTGACCAGTTTGTCCTGAGTATGCTGGTACCCCATATGTGGGGGGGGCACTGTTTGTGCACCCATTGGGGCTCGGAAGGGAAGGAGCGCTGCTTGGAATGCAGACTTTGATGGGATGGTCTGCGGGCGTCATGTTGCATTTGCAGAGCTCCTGATGTACCTAAACAGTAGAAACCCCCCACAAGTGACCCCATTTTGAAAACTAGACCCCCCCAAAGAGCTTATCTAGATGTGTGGTGAGCACTATGAACCCCCAACTGCTTCACAGAAGTTTATAATGTAGAGCCATGAAAATAAAAAAAATCATATTTTTTCCACAAAAATGAACTTTTCACCCCAAAACTTTTACTTTCACAAGGGTAACAGGAGAAATTGGGTGCGAACATTTATTGTGCAATTTATGCTGAGTAGGATGATACCCCATATGTGGGGGTAAACCACTGTTTGGGTGCATGGCAGAGCTCAGAAGGGAGGGAGCGCCGATTTGGAATGCAGACTTTGATAGAATGGTCTGCGGGCGTTATGTTGCGTTTGCAGAGCCCCTGATGTACCTAAAGAGTAGAAACCCCCCACAAGTGACCCCATTTTGGAAACTAGACCCCCCATGGAACTTATCTAGATTTGTGGTGAGAACTTTGAATGCCCAAGTGCTTCACAGAAGTTTATAATGGTGGGTCATGAAAATAAAAAATATTTTTTTTTCCACAAAAAAGATTTTTTAGCCCCCAAGTTTTTATTTTCACAAAGGTAACAGGAGAAATTGGACCCCAAAAGCTGTTGTCAAATTTATTCCGAGTACGCTGATGCCCCATATGTGGGGGTAAACCTCTGTTTGGGCGCGCGGCAGAGCTCAGAAGGGAGGGAGCACCATTTGACTTTTTGAGCGCAAAATTGGCTGTTGTGTTTGGAGACCCCCTGATGTACCTAAACAGTGGAAACCCCCCAATTCTAACTCCAACCCTAACCCCAACACACCCCTAACCCTAATCACAACCCAATCCATAATCCTAATCACAACCCTAATGATAATCACAACCCTAACCCCAAAACAACCCTAATCTCAACACTAACCATAATCCTAATCAAAACCCTAAATCCAACACACCCCTAATCCTAATCTCAACCCTAACCTCAAACCTAACCCTAGTCCCAATACACCCCTAACTCTAATCTCAAACCTAACCTTAACCCTAATCCCAAACCTAACCCTCATCCCAAACATAACCCTAATGCCAACCCTAATCCAAACCCTAACCCTAATCCCAACTCTAACACTAACTTTAGCCCCAACCCTACCCCTAACTTTAGCCCCAACCCTAACCCTAAATTTAGCCCCAACCCTAACCCTAACCCTAAATTTAGCCCCAACCCTAACCCTATCCCTAAATTTAGCCCCAACTCGTCTAGCGGCACCCATCGGGAGCCACAAGGAGCACCGGGGGAGACAGGTGAGTATCGGAGGGCGATCGGGGACCCCATTTCTCTGTCCTCTGATGTGTGCTCACATCGGAGGACAGAGAAATTAAATGGCAAATCGCTTTTTTTTTTTTTGCGATCGCCGGTAAATGGTTAATTACCAGTGATCGCAACCCGGGGGTCGGTAAAATTCCCCCGAATCATGTTCTCTGGGGTCTCGGCTACCCCCGGTAACCAAGACCCCAGAGAAAATCTGACTCTGGGGGGCGCTATTCACTTTTTCCACAGCGCCGTTAATTAACGGCGCTGTGGTTTAAGTACCCTTAACTGCCGCCATTAAAAGGCATATCAGCAGTCGTTAAGGGGTTAAAACAAAGTTGTTTACCCACAATTTTTTAAATATACCAACAATTTTGTCCAGCCCATTTCGGGGTTTTGTGTGAAATTATGTCCCATTTGCCTTATTTTCTCAGTTTTTTTGGTGTTGTTTGAATACACACAAAGGAAACAAACATGTGTATAGCAAACATGTGTAATTGCAATAAATTTCTGGAAGAAATACTTCATTTTCTGGAACAATTTCAAGGGTGCCAACACTTTCAGCCATGACTGTACACCTACGATTCCAATATACAGTACAGACCAAAAGTTTGGACACACCTTCTCATTTAAAGATTTTTCTGTATTTTCATGAAGAAAGGAAGACGCCGAAACGCGCGTCGGGGCAGGGCGCATCCCGGGGACTCTGTTTGTACAGGCACAAGGTAATCTATTGGGAGGCTTATGGCTTACTTTTGGATGTGATTAATTATACTTTAAGCGATGGATGCATACATATGCTTGGTGATTAGGAGCCTCAGTTCAGCCCCCATGTATGATGAATTTAACGTATACTGGTTTAACTCTTGAAATGCCTGTACACTGTTTACATTTGTGTCTCAATTAGATTACATTGCGCTTCCAATCGTTTGTGGCATAATTACTTTATAATACTATATAAGCATACCATGATGTAAGAATTTTTTCTGGGTCACATTTTGTATATTTTTGTATACTTATATTGACTTTCATACAATCAGTGTCCCCCACGTTGCCCCCCCCCCCTTTTTCCTTTGGTACCTTCTCACCCCTCCTTATGGTTTATGTATCCTTAAATAAATGTTTTCTTTCTTTAAAAGTACTGGATATTTTGTTCGGGTTCTTGTTTTTCGTCGTGAACTAGTTTAATTGAATTATATTGTATCTTGGATTTTTTTCTATTTTCGTAATTTACATTTATGTGCACTTTGCCTGGGATTTTGTGTATTTATTGACTATGAAAATTGTACATTCACACTGAAGGCATCAAAAGTATGAATTAACACATGAGGAATTATATACTTATATACTATATGTCTTATATTCTAGGTTCTTCAAAGTAGCCACCTTTTGCTTTGATGACTGCTTTGCATTCTCTTGGCATTCTCTTGATGAGCTTCAAGAGGTAGTCACCGGGAATGGTTTTCATTTCACAGGTGTGCCCTGTCAGGTTTAATAAGTGGGATTTCTTGCCTTGTAAATGGGGTTGGGACCATCAGTTGTGTTGTGCAGAAGTCTGGTGGATACACAGCTGATAGTCCTACTGAATAGACTGTTGTCTATTGGCGTGCACAGTGCGCCGATACAGTTACATTCTGCAGCAGAGCAGGAAAAATCGATCTGCTTGCTCTGCCACCAGGCCGCTATGGGCCCCTAAGCAGATGGGGGGGGGTGCCAGCAGTGAGCCCGCCGCCTGTCATCACAGGGTCAGCTGTATCGGCATCTAGCTGATGCAGCTGATTGCATTGATGATGGAAGGAGCGCAACACTCCTCCCATTATCGCCCTGTCAGCGTCTGAAGTCACTGACGCTGACACTGACAGGGGGCGCGATGACATCACTGTCCTGCGCCCGCGGTCCAGAGGTGAGCGGGAGCAAGGAGCAGCGCAGGAACCAGGAAGAAGGGAGGTGAGTATTTATTTATTGTTTTACCTTTTGGGGGCTGCCTTATATTACAGGGTCTGCCTGTGGGGGGTGCTGGCTTATACTACAGTGTCTTCCTATGGGGTGCTGCCTTATGCTACAGAGTCTGCCTATGGGGTGCTGCCTTATACTATAGAGTCTGCCTATCGGGTACTGCTTTATACTACAGAGTCTGCCTATGGGGTGCTGTCTTATACTACATGGTCTGCCTATGTGGTGCTGCCTTATACTACAGGGTCTTCCTAAGGGGTGCTGCCTTATACTACAGAGTCGAGTCTGCCTGTGGGGGCTGCCTTATACTACAGAGTCTGCCTATGCGGTGCTGCCTTATACTACAGCGTCTGCCTATGGGGTGCTGTCTTATACTATATGGTCTACCTATGGGGTGCTGCCTTATACTACAGGGTCTGCCTAAGGGGTGCTGCCTTATACTACAGAGTCTGCCAATGTGGGTGCTGCATTATACTACAGAGTTTGCCTATAGGGTGCTGCCTTATACTACAGGGTCTGCCTATGGGGGCTGCCTTATACTACAGAGTCTGCCTATGGGGGCTGCCTTATGCTATAGAGTCTGCCTATGGAGTGCTGCATTATACTATAGAGTCTGCCTGTGGAGGGCTACCTTATACTACAGAGTCTGCCTATGGGGACTGCCTTATGCTATAGAGTTGACAGAATGGGAGCGCAGAATGGGTGCAGCACATGACAGTATGGGGTGCAGGATAGGAACAACACATTACAGAATGGGGTGCAGGATGGGAGCAGCACGTGACAGATTGGGGGCGCAGGATGGGAGCAACATGACAGGATTGGGACACAGGATGAGAACACCACATGACAGGATGGGAACGCAGGATGAGAGCATGACATGACAGGATGGGGGCGCAGAATTGGAGTAGCACACACCAGGATGGGCCAGCACATACCAGAATTGGGGCACAGGATGGGAGCACATGACAGGATGAGGGCACAGGAAGAGAGTAGCACATGAAAAGAAAGAGAGGCACAAAACAGGACAAGGGCGCAGGGTGGGGACTGGACATGACAGGAAGGGGGCGCAGGATGGGGGATGCACATGACAGGAAAGGGGGCACAAGATGGTAGCAGCACATGACAAGATTAGGGAGCTGGATGGAAGCAGCACATACAAGGATGGAGACCATATACCAATATAAATGCTCGCCACCCGGGCGTAGAACGGGTTCAATAGCTAGTCTTATATATTAATTCTATCTGCCTCAGAGTGGTTCTGTTGGTTAATGTGAGGAAGGGTAGGATTCAAAGCAGATCCTGTAAGCAACAAACTTTCTTACACTCTCTGGGCTTTGTTTTTCCCATGTACAGCCACTTAACACTGCACTTGCAAGACTTAGTTTTTAAAGCAACCTTTTGGTGCCTGCTAAGTCTACTATTAATATGTCCTTTTTTCGCATATAAGGGTTAACAAATGCCTGGATCCTTTATTCAAGGTTCATCTCCCACCCTCTACCTCGACTGTGCACTTTATCGCTACAATCTGCTGCTTCCTTCCCCACTAATGGAGGTCTCTTCTTTTGCCCTATCTTTTAAAAAAAATGTTTTTTACATTGTTGTTTTTTAACCCCTTAAGCCCCGAGGGTGGTTTGCACGTTAATGACCAGGCCAATTTTTACAATTCTGACCACTGTCCCTTTATGAGGTTATAACTCTGGAACGCTTCAACGGATCTTGGCGATTCTGACATTGTTTTCTCGTGACATATTGTACTTCATGTTAGTGGTAAAATTTGTTCGATATAACTTGCGTTTATTTGTGAAAAAAACGAATATTTGGCGAAAATTTGGAAAATTTCGCAATTTTCCAACTTTGAATTTTTATGCCCTTAAATCACAGACATATGTCACACAAAATACTTAATAAATAACATTTTCCACATGTCTACTTTACATCAGCACAATTTTGGAACCAAAATTTTTTTTTGTGACGGAGTTATAAGGGTTAAAAGTTGACCAGCAATTTCTCATTTTTACAACACCATTTTTTTTTAGGGACCACATCTCATTTGAAGTCATTTTGACGGGTCTATATGATAGAAAATACCCAAGTGTGACACCATTCTAAAAACTGCACCCCTCAAGGTACTCAAAACCACTTTCAAGAAGTTTATTAACCCTTCAGGTGTTTCACAGGAATTTTTGGAATGTTTAAATAAAAATGAACATTTAACTTTTTTTCACACAAAATTTATTTCAGCTCCAATTTGTTTTATTTTACCAAGGGTAACAGGAGAAAATAGACCCCAAAAGTTGTTGTACAATTTGTCCTGAGTACGCTGATACCCCATATGTGGGGGTAAACCACAGTTTGGGCGCATGGCAGAGCTTGGAAGCAAAGGAGCGCCATTTGACTTTTCAATGCAAAATTGACTGGAATTGAGATGGGACGCCATGTTGCATTTGGAGAGCCCCTGATGTGCCTAAACATTGAAACCCCTAACAAGTGACACCATTTTGGAAAGTAGACCCCCTAAGGAACTTATCTAGATGTGTGGTGAGCACTTTGACCCAACAAGTGCTTTACAGAAGTTTATAATGCAAAGCCGTAAAAATAAAAAATCATATTTTTTCACAAAAATGATCTTTTCACCCCCAATTTTTTATTTTCCCAAGGGTGAGAGAAGAAATTGGACCCCAAAAATTGTTGTGCAATTTGTCCTGAGTACGCTGATACCCCATATGTGGGTGTAAACCATTGTTTGGGCGCAGGGCAGAGCTCGGAAGGGAAGGAGCGCCATTTGACTTTTCAATGCAAAATTGACTGGAATTGAGATGGGACGCCATGTTGCATTTGGAGAGCCCCTGATGTGCCTAAACATTGAAACCCCTAACAAGTGACACCATTTTGGAAAGTAGACCCCCTAAGGAACTTATCTAGATGTGT
This sequence comes from Ranitomeya variabilis, assembly GCF_051348905.1. Lineage (NCBI taxonomy): Eukaryota > Metazoa > Chordata > Amphibia > Anura > Dendrobatidae > Ranitomeya > Ranitomeya variabilis. Next base: position 66,796,496 of record NC_135239.1, on the reverse strand, counting down.
GGTGAGCACTTTGACCCAACAAGTGCTTTACAGAAGTTTATAATGCAGAGCCGTAAAAATAAAAAATCATATTTTTTCACAAAAATGATCTTTTCACCCCCAATTTTTTATTTTCCCAAGGGTAAGAGAAGAAATTGGACCCCAAAAATTGTTGTGCAATTTGTCCTGAGTACACTGATACCCCATATGTGGGTGTAAACCATTGTTTGGGCGCAGGGCAGAGCTCAGAAGGGAAGGAGCGCCATTTGACTTTTCAATGCAAAATTGACTGGAATTGAGATGGGACGCCATGTTGCGTTTGGAGAGCCCCTAATGTGCCTAAACATTGAAACCCCCCACGAGTGACACCATTTTGGAAAGTAGACCCCTTAAGGAACTTATCTAGATGTGTGTTGAGCACTTTGACCCAACAAGTGCTTCACAGAAGTTTATAATGCAGAGCCGTAAAAATAAAAAATCATATTTTTTCACAAAAATGATCTTTTCACCCCCATTTTTTTATTTCCCTAAGGGTAAGAGAAGAAATTAGACCACAAAAGTTGTTGTACAATTTGTCCTGAGTACGCTGATACCCAATATGTGGGTGTAAACCATTGTTTGGGTGCATAGCAGAGCTCAGAAGGGAAGAAGCGCTATTTTACTTTTCAATGCAAAATTGACTGGAATTAAGATGGGATGCCATGTTGCGTTTGGAGAGCCCCTGATGTGCCTAAACATTAAACCCCCCCACAAGTGACACCATTTTGGAAAGTAGACCCCCTAAGGAACTTATCTAGATGTGTTTTGAGAGCTTTGAACCCCCAAGTGTTTCACTACAGTTTATAACGCAGAGCCGTGAAAATAAAAATATTTTTTTTTTTCACAAAAATGATTTTTTAGCCCCCAAGTTTTGTATTTTCACAAGGGTATCAGGATAAATTGGACCCCAAAAGTTGTTGTCCAATTTGTTTGGAGTACGCTGATACCCCATTTGTGGGGGGGGACCACTGTTTGGGCGCATGACAGAGCTCGGAAGTGAAGGAGCGCCATTTGGAATGCAGACTTAAATGGATTGGTCTGCAGGCGTCACGTTGCATTTGCAGAGCCCCTGATGTACCCAAACAGTACAAACCCCCCACAAGTGACCCCATATTGGAAACTAGACCCCCCAAGGAACTTATCTAGATGTGTTGTGAGAACTTTGAACCCCCAAGTGTTTCACTACAGTTTATAACGCAGAGCCGTGAAAATAATATTTTTTTTTTTTCACAAAAATGAAATTTAGCCCCCAGTTTTGTATTTTCACAAGGGTATCAGGATAAATTGGACCCTAAAAGTTGTTGTCCAATTTGTCCTGAGTACGCTGATACCCCCTATGTGGGGGGGAACCACTGTTTGGGCGCATGACAGAGCTCGGAAGGGAAGGAGCGCCATTTGGAATGCAGACTTAAATGGATTGGTCTGCAGGCGTCACGTTGCATTTGCAGAGCCCCTGATGTACCCAAACAGTACAAACCCCCCACAAGTGACCCCATATTGGAAAGTAGACCTCCCAAGGAACTTATCTAGATGTGTTGTAAGAACTTTGAACCCCCAAGTGTTTCACTACAGTTTACAACGCAGAGCCGTGAAAATAAAACATATTTTTTTTCCCACAAAAATGATTTTTAGCCCCCCAAATTTTTATTTTCCCAAGGATAACAAGAGAACTTGGACCCCAGAAGTTGTTGTTCAATTTGTCCCTAGTACGCTGATACCCCATATGTTGGGGTAAACCCCTTTTTGGACGCACGGGAGAGCTCGGAAGGGAAGGAGCACTGTTTTACTTTTTCAACGCAGAATTGGCTGGAATTGAGATTGGACGCCATGTCGCGTTTGGAGAGCCCCTGATGTGCCTGAACAGTGGAAGCTCCCCAATTCTACCTGAAACCCTACCCCTAACCTCACCCCTAACCGTTTACTGAACATTTTCTGACAGTCATAAGTGCCACGTATATAAGTGCCACGTATTTAAGAGCCACGTATTTAAGTGCCACGTATTTCAGTGCCACGTATTTCAGTGCCACGTATTTCAGTGCCACGTATTTCAGTGCCACGATATTTCAGTGCCACGTATTTCAGTGCCACGTATTTCAGTGCCACGTATTTCAGGCACTGAAAAATACGTGGCACGTAAATACTTCAGTGCCACGATATTTCAGTGCCACGATATTTCAGTGCCACGAATTTCAGTGCCACGAATTTCAGTGCCACGTATTTCAGGCACTGAAAAATACGTGGCACGTAAATACGTGGCACGTAAATACGTGGCACGTAAATACGTGGCACTGAAATACGTGGCACTGAAATACGTGGCACTGAAATACGTGGCACTGAAATACGTGGCACTGAAATACGTGGCACTGAAATACGTGGCACTTAAATACGTGGCACTTAAATACGTGGCACTTATATACGTGGCCACTGAAATATCGTGGCACTTATATACGTATATACGTATATAAACGTATATTTCAGTGCCACGTATTTCAGTGCCACGTATTTCAGGTTAGGGGTAGGGTTAGGGGTAGGGTTAGGGTTTTTTGTTTTTTTCTTGTTTTCTTGTGTTTTTCTATAAAAACGCATGCGTTTTACCGCGTTTACATGCATTTTTTCACACATGCGGTTTTTTTAAAAAACGCATGCAGATAAAAACGCAAGTGTGAAACCAGACTAAAAGACGCTTTTTATAGCAAAAAAGTTTTTGCGTCTCCACATTTTGAGACCTATAATTTTTCCACATTTTGGTCCACAGAGTCATGTGAGGTCTTGTTTTTTGCGGGACGAGTTGACGTTTTTATTGGTAACATTTTCGGACACGTGACAGTTTTTGATCGCTTTTTATTCCGATTTTTGTGAGGCAGAAAGACCAAAAACCAGCTATTCATGAATTTCTTTTGGGGGAGGCGTTTATACCGTTCCGCGTTTGGTAAAATTGATAAAGCAGTTTTATTCTTCGGGTCAGTACGATTACAGCGATACCTCATTTATATCATTTTTTTATGTTTTGACGCTTTTATACGATAAAAACTATTTTATAGAAAAAATAATTATTTTGGCATCGCTTTATTCTGAGGACTATAACTTTTTAATTTTTTTGCTGATGATGCTGTATGGCGGCTCGTTTTTTGCGGGACAAGATGACGTTTTCAGTGGTACCATGGTTATTTATATCCGTCTTTTTGATCGCGTGTTATTCCACTTTTTGTTCGGCGGTATGGTAATAAAGCGTTGTTTTTTGCCTCGTTTTTTTTTTTTTTTTTCTTACGGTGTTTACTGAAGGGGTTAACTAGTGGGCCAGTTTTATAGGTTGGGTCGTTACGGACGCGGCGATACTAAATATGTGTACTTTTATTGTTTTTGTTTGTTTTTTTTAGATAAAGAAATGTATTTATGGGAATAATATTTTTTTTTTTATTATTATTTATTTAGGAATTTTTTTTTTTTTTTTTTTACACATGTGGAAATTTTTTTTTTTACTTTTTTACTTTGTCCCAGGGGGGGACATCACAGATCGCAGATCTGATAGTGTGCACAGCACTCTATCAGATCCGCGATCATACTTTCATCGGAGCAGGCTGCAGCTTTCATCTGCAGCCTGCTCCGACCCGGAAGTGCTCCCTGCAGGACCCGGATACAGCCCCTCGGCCATTTTGGATCCGGGGCCTGCAGGGAGAAGACGTTCGGTACGAGGTGAGTACATCACCTTGTACCGATCGTCTCAGGGAAGCCCGCAGGGAGCCCCCTCCCTGCGCGATGCTTCCCTGTACCGCCGGTACACTGCGATCATGTTTGATCGCGGTGTGCCGGGGGTTAATGTGCCGGGGGCGGTCCGTGACCGCTCCTGGCACATAGTGCTGGATGTCAGCTGCGATATGCAGCCGACACCCGGCCGCGATCGGCCGCGCTCCCCCCGTGAGCGCGGCCGATCGCGTATGACGTACTATCCCGTCACCGGGAATTAAGGCCCACCCCACCTCGACGGGATAGTACGTCATACGGGCTTAAGGGGTTAATAAAGATCATTTTATTCTTACTTTGTTCCTTATCACTACTTATCTTTATGGCACCGCAACATAATAGATTGTGTTAATTAAAGTATGTTGAAGTGTCCTTAGACTCTATAACCAGGACTATGGGAATATATAAACAGAAATAAAGATAGCTGGTGCAAGGTATAATAGTTGATAATATAAAAAGTTATAAATAAATGGTTTATATATTATACCTTGAAGAGAACCTGTCACCAGGTTTAGCTGATATGAGTTACGGCACTGGTATATGTCTGCCCCGATCCGAACTGCAAGAGAAAAAAGTAAGTTTTATTATACTAACCAGCGGGGAGGTCCGGTCCAATGGGTGCCGCAGGTCCTGGTCCTGCACCTCCCATCTTCTTGCGATGCTGCCCTCCTGCTTGCTTCACAGGCTCCCCGACATAGCGATCCTGCGCAGGTATACTTTTCTGCCCTGTTGACAGCAGAGAAAATTCCTGCAGTGCGCAGGCGCTGGGCCTCTCTGACCTTTCTCAGCGCCTGCGCACTGCAGTACTTTGCTCTGCCCTCAATAATATTTAGAGACAGCTTAGTAAGCTGTAACATGAGTAGTAGAGTTGAGCGACTTTTACTTTTTTCAGATCGAGTCGGTTTCGCGAAACCCAACATTGTCAAAAGTTGGGTCGGGTGAAATCGGCCGATTACTGCGATTATTGCGAAAAGTCGGGGGCCGACTGAAACACGAAACCCAATGCAAGTCAATGGGGAATCAAAGTCGGCAGTGAGTGGAGACAGGAAAACACCTACAGTGCCCATTTTAATGCCAAAAACATCAATTCTTATTATGTAAGCTTGTCAATCTTAATTTACTTTATAATAATAGTTAGGCATTGAAAACTGGGGGTCATTTGGCTAAAGTTGTGGGGGGGTAGGGCTGGCTCAAGATTTTCGTGGGCCCAGGAAACGCGGAATACGTCACGGCGGTGGAGCAGGGAGAGGTAAGTATTTCAACTTTGCAAGTGCTGTGATCCTGAGCAAGCAGGGGGGGCCCACTCGTTGGCTTTGACACTGGCACAGGGCACCTCATAGTACGGCGCTGTGTTTGACGGCAGGTGGCGCCTCCCACCGGCAGAGACACTTTTGCGTACTATGAGGGGCCCTGTGCCAGTGACGTTGCCAACGAGTATGCCCCCCACCTGATGAAGGAACCTGCACTTTCATCTGCACCTTCCTCTTTGTCCCCGTGTAAGGTGGTATAGTATGCGGGAAGGGGAACCTGACTTTCAGCAGGGTCAGATTCTGGCTGTGTAGAGTGCAAGGGGAATGTAATGGTCTGGGTTAATGTACTAGCAGACTCATCTAGCAGTGGCTGGGCAATGGGCAGGATGAGGAGGAAACACAGATATAGGCCCAAATAATAAAGTGGGCTAAATGCTGTTCAAATGTGGTAACAGGACTAAACAGGCGGCATTGCTTTGTTCAGTGGAGGACGACTGTAATGACCGGCAGACACAGTTAGTAGGCCAAAATAATAAAGTAGGCTAAATGCAGTTCAAAATTGGTAACAGGACTAAACAGGCGGCATTGCTTTGTTCAGTGGAGGACAACTGTAATGACCAGCAGACACAGTTAGTGGGCTAAACGTCTGCCAAAAAATTGTTCATAAATAAACAGGTGGGATAGCTAGGTACAGGGGTGGGCTCCTCTGCTGAGTAGCAGACAGTGGTAGTAGGCGCAAAGTATTAACTGGTCTAAATGGAGGCCAGGGCCCCTGTATATTTTAACTATCATCTATCATTTCAACAAATTTGTATTGGCAGTGCCATTGAAGGATTTAACAGCACAGACTACACAGTGGTGGAGCAGGGAGAGGTAAGTATTGCAAGTGGTAGAGCACTGTTCGAGCTGAGGGGAACACTCTCTCGTGGGCGGCGGTACTGGCACAGGGCCCCTCATATTACGACGGTGTGTCTGACGTTGGTTGTGCACCACCACCATCAGAGGCACTTCATTGTACTATGAGGGACCCTGTGCCAGTGCCATCGCCCAAGAGTGGGCACACCCACCTGTCCAGGCAAACGGCACTCGCACGGGTGCTTGTGCCAGGTGGTGACCACGGCCCTGCGGGGGAGTCAGCCCATTTACGGAGGTATAAAAATGGCCTATGGTGGACATTCAGCAGCTGCAAATGGAGGAATTTGAGCAGTCAGTAAGAGGAGGCCAAAAGCAAGACATTTTTCAGGCAAGCTACGTGTCAGCAGGGGAAGGGGGGGCAAATAATTTGAAATCCATGATTGGTTCATTTTAATGAAGGTTAGATCATCAACATTTCGGGTACCCAGATGTGTTTTTTTTTCGGTCAGTATTGAACCAGCAGCACTGAAGACTCTTTCTGATAGCACACTAGCAGCAGGGCAAGCGAGCTCCTGTAATACATATTCTGCCAATTCAGGCCAGGTGTCTATTTTAGATGCCCAGTAATCAAAGGGGAATAACCTATGAGGGAGAACCTTGATAAGGGAGGAAAAGTAGTTCGTAACCATACTGGAGAAATGCTGTCTCCTGTCACTTTGAATCGATGCAGCAGTACCTGTCGTGTCAGCGGTCATTGCGAAATCACTCCACAACCTAGTCATAAAACCCCTCTGTCCATTGCCACTTCGGATTTGTGCACCTCTAACACCTCTGCCATGTTGCCCCCTACGGCTCGTGTGAGAATCATCACCGCCGCTGTGTGCTGGGAATGCCTGAACCAAACGGTCTACAAGAGTTGCTTGTTTGGTAGCCAATATTTGGTCAAGGTTCTCAAGTGGCATGATATTCTGTAATTTTCCTTTATATCGTGGATCCAGGAGGCAGGCCAACCAGTAATCTTCATCGGTCATCATTTTGATAATGCGGGGGTCCCTTTTTAGGATACGCAAGGCATACTCAGCCATGTGAGCCAATGTTCAGGTGTCAATTCACTGCTTGTGCTGGGTTGAGGAGCACTTTCTTGCAAATCAACATCACTTGTGTCCCACAAAAACCCTGTACCTGACCTTGCAACGCCACCAGTTTCTATCACCCCTGAGAACCATCCTCCTTCCATAAATATTCATCCCCATCATCATCCTCCTCCTCCTCCTCTTCGTCTGTCACCTCGTCCAGGACAGTTCCCTGAGCAGACAATGGCTGACTGTCATCAAGGCTTCCCTCCTTCTCGGCTGCAGATGCCTGCTCCTTAATGTGCATCAAACGTTGCATCAGCAGACGCATTAGTGGGATGCTCATGCTTATGATGGCGTGGTCTGCACTTACCAGCCATGTGCATTCCTCAAAACACTGAAGGACTTGACAGAGGTCTTGTAGCTTCGACCACTGCACACCAGACAACTCCATGTCTGCCATCCAAGTGCCTGTCCATGTATGTGTATCCTTTCACAAATAAATTACAGCATGCCTCTGTTCGCACAGCCTCTGAACCATGTGCAGTGTGGAGTTCCACTTCCACGTCGATTATTAGGCGGTGCTGGGGAAGATTCAGCCATCGCTGATGGTTCAGCATACGGCTGGAGTGTACGGGCGACCGGCGGATGTGCAAGCAAAGTCTTCGCACCTTCAGGAGCAGGGCTGGTAAACCCGGATAATTTTTCAGGAAGCACTGCACCACCAGGTTCAAGGTGTGAGCCAGGCAATGTATGTGTTTCAGTTCTGAAAGGGCTATGGCAGCCATAAAATTCCTTCCGTTATCACTGACTACCTTGCCTGCCTCAAGATGTACACTGCCCAGCCATGACTGAGTTTCTTGCTGCAAGTACTCGGCCAGTAGTTCCGCGGTGTGTCTGTTGTCGCCCAAACACTTCGTTTGTAACACAGCCTGCTGACGCTTACCACTAGCTGTTCGATAATGGGACACCTCGTGTGCAACACTGGCAGCTGCGGATGGAGTGGTTGTGCGACTGCGCTCTGTGGATGAGCTTTCGCTTCTGGAGGAGGAGGAGGGGTGGCGTATGCCTACAGCCAACTGTTTCCTAGACCGTGGGCTAGGCAGAACTATCCCACTATGGCTGTCCCCTGTGGACCCAGCATCCACCACATTAACCCAGTGCACCGTGATGGACACGTAACATCCCTGGCCATGCTTACTGGTCCATGCATCTGTTGTGAGGTGCACCTTTCCACTGACTGATTGTCTCAGTGCATGGACAATGCGGTCTTTGACATGCTGGTGGAGGGCTGGGATGGCTTTTCTCGCAAAGAAGTGGTGACTGGGTAGGTCATAGCGTGGTACTGCGTAGGCCATCTGGTCTTTGAAAGCTTCGCTTTCAACCAACCGGTAGGGCATCATCTCTAACGAGATTAGTATAGCAATGTGGGCGTTCAAACCCTGTGTATGCAGATGAGAGGATGAGTACTTTCTTTTCCTGGCGGATTGAGAGAGGGTTGGTGATGGTATTCTTGATATTGGCCTACATACAGTGTTTCCTACCAAAAACCTTGTGATTCCCTGACTGCTTTGGCCTTGCGACGATACCTCCACATTTGCTGCTGGTGGTGTCCTAACCGGTGGGCTTTCAGTGAGGGAAGCAATGTAGCGTTGCTGACTACGTTCTTTCTGAGCAGGTGCACCAACGGTACGGGACGTTTGGTAGTTAGTCCAGGCTTTCAAGTGCATGCTGGTTAAATGTCTACGCATGCACGTTGTAGTTAAATTTTGAAGACTCTTCCCTCTGCTAAAGGTCTTTGAGCATTTCTCACAGATAACTTTTGACTGATCATTCGGATCTTGGTTAAAAAATTGCCACACTGCACTCTTCCTACTATGGAATACCTTTTCAGGCATTGCACGATGTGCTACTTTCACCGGATGGCCACGCTGTCCTAAAACTGTTTTTGTTTTTGACAAACGGTTTTGGCCTGATACGGACCTGCCAGATGACAGCTGTTGCGATGTAGATGGCTGCTGCGGATCATCCTCCTCCACTTCTGAGCTACTGGCAGCAGCACCCTCTTCCCCCAATGGCTGCCAATCTGGGTCAACAACTGGGTCATCTATCACCTCCTCTTCAATGTCATGTGCACCTTCCTCTGTGTCACCGTGTAAGTTGCAATAGCGTTCGGGACGGGGCACCATAGTCTCTTTAGGGTCAGATTCAGGCTCAGTACACTGCAAGGGCAATGTAGTGATCTGAGTCAATGGAACAGCTTAATAATCTAGCTGTGGCTGTGCATCAGTGCACTCCATGTCCGATTCATCTTGTAATGGGCAGTTAACAATTTCCCTTTCTAACCCAGGCACGGTATGTGTAAAGAGCTCCATGGAGTAACCTGTAGTGTCGCCTGACACATCCTTCACTTTTGGTTTTTGGTGAAGGACACAAGGAAACGTCTTGTTCCTGACCGGGAGCATCCACTGACGACTCGCTGCTTTTATATTTGGAACTTTCTGAAGAGGAGGCAAAAGAGCTAGAGGTTGAGTCAGCAAGGAAAGCCAAAACTTTTTCCTGCTGCTCCGGCTTTAAAAGTGGCTTTCCTACTCCCAGATAAGGGAGCCTTCGAGGCCTTGTGTAGCCAGACGATGATGCTGGCTCAACACCTCCAGCCTTAGGTGCGATTGTGCTTTTGCCACTACCACCAGATGCACCACCACCACCACCATCAGCACCAGCTGGCAACGACCGCCCACGGGCTCTTCCGCCAGACTTCCTCATTTTTTTGGAAAATCTAACCAAAATAACAACGGTTATAACAACCATAATAACAACCAGTGTATAAAACAACACAATGTAAGTGGCTGGCTGATATACGACAAACTAACAGGACTGTAGTATATCCACTTTGTGAGAATTTGAATCTCCCTTTTTTGAGGAGGAGACTGAACCAAAACTCTGGCCCAGTGTATAAAACAACACAATGTAAGTGGCAGAAAGTGGCTGGCTGATATACGACAAACTAACAGGACTGAGGTATATCCACTTTGTGAGGATTTGAATCTCACTTTTTTTTTTTTTGGAGACTGAACCAAAACTCACGCCCAGTGTATAAAACAACACAATGTAAGTGGCAGAAAGTGGCTGGAAGATATATGAAAAAATACAAGGACTGTAGTACAATTTCAATCTTCCTACAATGATCTCAGGACAAGTATGGCATAAATAAAAAGGACTGCTGCACACAAAAGTGCACTGTGGACAAATAAACAAGATAACTGCTGAAAGGAGCAACAGGATTTTTGCTTTTAAAAAAGCAGTTGGTTTGCACAGCAACGTGCAAACAGCAATGCAGCTATCAGGGAGCCTTATAAGGCAGCCTACTAAGCTACAGAGCTGATGCACAGAAATCTAGCCTCCACTGTCCCTGCAAAAAACAGGTGGTGTTGGACAGTGGAAATCGCTACAGCACAAGCAGTTTGGGGGTTAATCTTCCCTCCCTAACTATATCCCTTCTTCTGATGAAGCTGCAGCAACCTCTCCCTAAGCTCAGATAGGCAGAAGTAAGATGGTGGTCGGCGTGCATGCCCCTTTATAGCCCCTGTGACGCCACATAAAGCAAGCCAATCACTGTCATGCCCTTCTCTAAGATGGTGGGGACTGAGACCTATGTCCTCACGCTGCCCACAGTCTGCATCCTCCTTCATTGGCTGAAAAATGGCGGTGAAAGCGTCATATGAAACGTGACTTTGGCGCGGAGTTCGCCGACCTCATGGCCGATCCCACACTAGGATCGGGTCGGGTTTCATGAAACCCGACTTTGCCGAAAGTCGGCGATTTTTGGATTTGTCTGATCCGTTTTGCTCAACCCTAATGAGTAGTACACAAGCATAGGAATAATAGATATATTCCAATTAAGGTGCCTAATACAAAAAACTATTAAGGAGTCACATATAAATTAACAGTTCATACCCAGAGAATATTAGCCATAGGTTCTTGCGTCCACTACTCCCTTTCGCATATGAATGCTTTGTCCAGAGGTGATTAGACGCTGGTCAGGTGGCTAACCAATCATGAGAGGAGTAATGAGAGCCCCATACAAAAGACTAATTTCCGGAGATTGACGCATAAAAATGTTGACGCCATTGCCATAGAAATAGACATATGCTCAGAAGAGGAGGAAAGTGGTCCACCTCCGGTTAGGTGAGAGGCACAGACGCGACGTCAGATAGGCTGCCCACACTAATTGCATTGGCACTGCCCCAAAAGCAGTGTCACAGCCGGAGAAGCCAGAAGTAGCAAGCACCTAGGTAACCAAGATACATTGCATGTGGAATGCTTGCCCGGGCCTTGGGGTACTCGGTGTCGGGTCTGGTCGCTATTAAAGGGGTGGTCCCGGTGGGTGCGACCCGGTGGTACCCAAGTGAAAGGGAAGAGTATTTAAAGTGGATTTTATGAAATAAAGTTTTATGTAATGCCACCTGTGGTATTTGTTCACAGATAACCAACGCTGCTTAAAAGGGTTCTCTGTGGTGATGTTATGGCAGCTAAAATGGTATAACTTTCCACAGGTGAAGTTGGGTCCCCAGGGTTCCGGGTGTGTAGATGGAGATGGTGGGTGGTGCGGTAAGAAATGGAGGACACAGATTTCCAGTCTCTTTACCTGGTTTACTAAAGACTTCAGGCAGCCACAGTCCAGGGCACCAGATCACAGGTACAGGCAGGGTCCGACCAGCATGGAAGCGAATTCAGAGTCCCCTTTACCAGGTGGAGTTAGAAGCCTTCCTACCAGTGCTGTGGTGTAGTCCCTTGCTGCCTGTGCCTTCCATCAAGGTCCTCACTGTTCTCTCTGTCCTCCTTAAAGGTGGGACACTAACCCGTATGACAGGTGGCTCGAGCCTTTTTATAGCATCTCTATCATCACCCGGGCTCTATGTGCCACTGTGTCTCCAGGTGTTAGGGCGGACAAGTGACATTCAATCAGCTGTCCTGCCGGTTTCTGCTGTGCCTCGTGGAGTCCGACACAACCTCGGTCTTCTGTCTACTGGTGTCTGCGCTCTGCAGGGAGGTAGCTCAGTCACAGCTATTCTCCCCAGTTCTCACTCTCCTGGCTTTGCACACTCACTACACTGCGTTCTTTTTTTTGTATTATCTCTATCAAGGAGCTGCAGCACCCTCGTGGCTGCATGGCCCCTCACTTTCCTATCCGCTTTAGACCATTTCAGACTGCTGTCTGGCACTCACTGACTCACTTTCCCTCCAGACCAGAATATATATAGGGGAGCCATCCATAAGCTGGATCAGAGCTCTCCCTTCTGATCTGGAGTATGAACATGTTATATGCTTGTGTTTACCTTGCAAAGAAGATCTTACCTCACTTCCAAGAGTGACATCACTCTCCCCATGAGGAAAGCAATGCCACTGTAACAACCAGGACCCTGGGGTGTTAAACACTGTGTGCAGAATTATTAGGCAAGTTGTATTTTGATCACATGATACTTTTTATACATGTTGTCCTACTCCAAGCTGTTCAGGCTTGAGAGCCAACTACTAATTAAGTAAATCAGGCGATGTGCCTCTCTATAATGAGGAGGGGTGTTGTCTAATGACATCAAAACCCTATATAAGGTGTGCTTAATTATTAGGTAACTTCCTTTCCTTTGGCAAAATGGGTCAAGAGAGAGATTTGACGGGCTCTGAAAAGTCCAAAATTGTGAGATGTCTTGCAGGGGGATGCAGCAGTCTTGAAATTGCCAAACTTTTAAAGCGTGATCACTAGTGTTGAGCATTCCGATACTGCAAATATCGGGTATCGGCCGATATACGCTGTATCGGAATTCCGATACCGAGTTCCGATATTTTTGCGTTATCGGAAATCGGAATCCATATTCATGTAAAAAATAAAGAATAAAAATAAAAAATACGGATATACTCACCCACCGACGGCCCCTGGCTCTCAGCGGTGCAACTGGCAGCCTCCGTTCCTAAGAATGCAGTGAGTGTAGGACCTGCGATGACGTCGCGGTCTTGTGATTGGTTGCGTGACCGCTCATGTGACCGCTCACGTGACCGCGACGTCATTGAAGGTCCTTCACTCTCTGCATTCTTAGGAACGGAGGCAGACGCTTGCAGCGGTGACAGCCAGGGTTCGTCCGAGGGGTGAGTATATCCATATTTTTTATTTTTATTCTTTATTTTTTACATGAATATGGATCCCAGGGCCTGAAGGAGAGTTTCCTCTCCTTCAGACCCTGGGAACCATCCAGGATGGCTCCCTATTACGTTCCGATATTTGTGTCCCATTGACTTGTATTGGTATTGGGTATCGGTATCGGCGATATCCGATATTTTTTGGATATCGGCCGATCCAATCCGATACCGATACTTTCAAATATCGGAAGGTATCGCTCAACACTAGTGATCACCGAACAATCAAGCGTTTAATGGCAAATAGCCAACAGGGTCGCAAGAAGCGTGTTGGGCAAAAAAGGTGCAAAATAATTGTCCAGGAATTGAGGAAAATCAAGCATGAAGCTGCCAAGATGCCATTTGCCACCAGTTTTGCCATATTTCAGAGCTGCAACGTTACTAGAGTAACAAAAAGCACAAGATGTGCAATACTCAAGGACATGGCCAAGGTAAGGAAGGCTGAAAAACCTTTGAACAAGAAACATAAGATAAAACGTCAAGACTGGGCAAAGAAATATCTTAAGACTGAATTTTCAAAGGTTTCATGGACTGATGAAATGAGAATGACACTTGATGGGCCAGATGGATGGGCCAGAGGCTGGATCAGTAAAGGGCAGAGAGCTCCACTCTGACTCACACGCCAGCAAGGTGGAGGTGGGGTACTGGTATGGGCTGGTATCATCAAAGATGAACTTGTGGGACCTTTTCGGGTTGAAGATGGAGTGAAGCTCAAATCCCAGACCTACTGCCAGTTTCTGGAAGACAACTTCTTCAAGCAGTGGTATACTAAGAAGTTGGTATCGTTCAAGAAAAACATGATTTTCATTCAGGACAATGCTCCATCACATGCCTCCAACTACTCCTTAACAGTAAAGTTCTCAAAGAAGAAAAAATAATGACATTGCCCCTTTGTTCACCTGATCTGAACCCCATAGAGATCCTGTGGTCCTTCATAAAATGTGAGATCTACAGGGAGGGAAAACATCCCGGCACATTAACCCCCGGCACACCGCGATCAAACATGATCGCGGTGTGCCGGCGGTATAGGGAAGCATCGCGCAGGGAGGGGGCTCCCTGCGGGCTTCCCTGAGACCCCCGCAGCAACGCGATGTGATCGCGTTGCTCCGAGGGTCTCCTACCTCCCTCCTCGCTGCAGGTCCCGGATCCAAGATGGCCGCGGCATCCGGGTCCTGCAGGGAGGGAGGTGGCTTACCGAGTGCCTGCTCAGAGCAGGCGCTGGTAAGCCTGCAGCTCTGCTCAGCAGATCGTCGATCTGACAGAGTGCTGTGCACACTGTCAGATCAATGATCTGTAATGTCCCCCCCTGGGACAAAGTAAAAAAGTAAAAAAAAAATTCCCCACATGTGTGTAAAAAAAAAATAAAAAAAATATCCTAAATAAAGAAAAAAAAAATATTATTCCCATAAATACATTTCTTTAGCTAAATAAAATAAAAAAAACAATAAAAGTACACATATTTAGTATCGCCGCGTCCGTAACGACCCAACCTATAAAACTGCCCCACTAGTTAACCCCTTCAGTAAACACCGTAAGAAGAAAAAAAAAAAAACGAGGGAAAAAACAACGCTTTATTATCATACCCCCGAACAAAAAGTGGAATAACACGCGATCAAAAAGACGGATATAAATAACCATGGTACCGATGAAAATATCATCTTGTCCCGCAAAAAACAAGCCACTATACAGCATCATCAGCAAAAAAATAAAAAAGTTATAGTCCTGAGAATAAAGCGATACCAAAATAATTATTTTTTCTATAAAATAGTTTTTATCGTATAAAAGCGCCAAAACATAAAAAAATGATATAAATGAGATATCGCTGTAATCGTACTGACCCGACGAATAAAACTGCTTTATCAATTTTACCAAATGCGGAACGGTATAAACGCCTCCCCCAAAAGAAATTCATGAATAGCTGGTTTTTTATCATTCTGCCTCACAAAAATCGGAATAAAAAGCGATCAAAAAATGTCACGTGCCCGAAAATTTTACCAATAAAAACGTCAACTCGTCCCGCAAAAAACAAGATCTCACATGACTCTGTGGACTCAAATATGGAAAAATTATAGCTCTCAAAATGTGGTAACGCAAAAAATATTTTTTGCAATAAAAAGCGTCTTTCAGTCTGTGACGGCTGCCAATCATAAAAATCCGCTAAATAACCCGCTATAAAAGTAAATCAAACCCCCCTTCATCACCCCCTTAGTTAGGGAAAAATAAAAAAATTAAAAAAATGTATTTATTTCCATTTTCCAATTAGGGTTAGGGCTAGGGTTAGGGCTAGGGTTAGGGTTAGGGCTAGGGTTAGGGCTAGGGTTAGGGCTAGGGTTAAGGCTACAGTTAGGGTTGGGGCTAAAGATAGGGTTAGGGTTTTGATTACATTTAGGGTTGGGAATAGGGTTGGGTGTGTCTGGGTTAGAGGTGTGGTTAGGGTTACTGTTGGGATTAGGGTAAGGGCTTTGTTTGGATTAGGGTATCAGTTATAATTGGGGGGTTTCCACTGTTTAGGCACATCGGGGGCTCTCCAAACGGGACATGGCATCCGATCTCAATTCCAGCCAATTCTGCGTTGAAAAAGTAAAACAGTGCTCCTTCCCTTCAGAGCTCTCCCGTGCGCCCAAACAGTGGTTTACCCCAACATATGGGGTATCGGCGTACTCAGGACAAATTGGACATCATGTTTTGGGGTCCAATATCTCCTGCTACCCTTGGGAAAATACAAAACTGGGGGCTAAAAAATAAGTTTTGTGGGGAAAAAAAAGATTTTTTATTTTCTTGGCTCTTCGTTATAAACTGTAGTGAAACACTTGGGGGTTCAAAGTTCTCACAACACATCTAGATAAGTTCCTTGGGGGGTCTAGTTTCCAATATGGGGTAAAATTTTGGGGGGTTTGTACTGTTTGGGTACATCAGGGGCTCTGCAAATGCAACGTGACACCTGCAGACCAATCCATTTAAGTCTGCATTCCAAATGGCGCTCCTTCCCTTCCGAGCTCTGTCATGCACCCAAACAGTGGTTCCCCCCCACATATGGGGTATCAGCGTACTCAGGACAAATTGGACAACAACTTTTGGGGTCCAATTTATCCTGATACCCTTGTGAAAATACAAAACTGGGGGCTAAAAAATCATTTTTGTAAAAAAAATAAAGAATTTTAATTTTCACTGCTCTGCGTTATAAACTGTAGTGAAACACTTGGGGGTTCAAAGTTCTCACAACACATCTAGATAAGTTCCTTGGGGGGTCTAGTTTCCAATATGGGGTCACTTGTGGGGGGTTTGTACTGTTTGGATACATCAGGGGCTCTGCAAATGCAACGTGACGCCTGCAGACCAATCCATCTAAGTCTGCATTCCAAATGGCGCTCCTTCCCTTCCGAGCTCTGTCATGCGTCCAAACAGTGGTTCCCCCCCACATATGGGGTATCAGCGTACTCAGTACAAATTGGACAACAACTTTTGGGGTCCAATTTATCCTGATACCCTTGTGAAAATATAAAACTGGGGGCTAAAAAATCATTTTTGTAAAAAAAAAAAGAATTTTTATTTTCACGGCTCTGCGTTATAAACTGTAGTGAAACACTTGGGGGTTTAACGCTCTCAAAACACATCTAGATAAGTTCCTTAGGGGGTCTACTTTCTAAAATGGTGTCACTTGTGGGGATTTTTAATGTTTAGGCACATCAGGGGCTCTCCAAACGCAACATGGCATCCCATCTTAATTTCAGTCAATTTTGCATTGAAAAGTAAAATAGCGCTCCTTTCCTTCCGAGCTCTGCTATGCACCCAAACAGTGGTTTACCCCCACATATGGGGTATCGTCGTACTCAGGACAAATTGCACAACAACTTTTGTGGTCTAATTTCTTCTCTTACCCTTGGGGAAATAAAAAAATGGGGGCGAAAAGATCATTTTTGGGAAAAAATATGATTTTTTTATTTTTACGGCTCTGCATTATAAACTTCTGTGAAGCACTTGTTGGGTCAAAGTGCTCAACACACATCTAGATAAGTTCCTTAGGGGGTCTACTTTCCAAAATGGTGTCACATGTGGGGATTTTTAATGTTTAGGCACATCAGGGGCTCTCCAAACACAACATGGCATCCCATCTTAATTTCAGTCAATTTTGCATTGAAAAGTCAAATGGCACTCCTTCCCTTCCGAGCTCTGCCCTGCGCCCAAACAATGGTTTACACCCACATATGGGGTATCAGCGTACTCAGAACAAATTGCACAACTATTTTTGTGGTCCAATTTCTTCTCTTACCCTTGGGAAAATAAAAAATTGGGGGCCAAAATATCATTTTTGTGAAAAAATATGATTTTTTATTTTTACGGCTCTGCATTATAAACTTCTGTGAAGCACTTGTTGGGTCAAAGTGCTCACCACACATCTAGATAAGTTCCTTAGGGGGTCTACTTTCCAAAATGGTGTCTCTTGTTGGGGGGTTTCAATGTTTAGGCACATCAGGGGCTCTCCAAATGCAACATGGCGTCCCATCTCAATTCCAGTCAATTTTGCATTGAAAAGTCAAATGGCGCTCCTTTTCTTCCGAGCTCTGCCATGCGCCCAAACAGTGGTTTACCCCCACATATGGGGTATCAGCGTACTCAGGACAAATTGTACAACAACTTTTGGGGTCTATTTTCTCCTGTTACCCTTGGTAAAATAAAACAAATTGGAGCTGAAATAAATTTTGTGTGAAAAAAAGTTAAATGTTCATTTTTATTTAAACATTCCAAAAATTCCTGTGAAACACCTGAAGGGTTAATAAACTTCTTGAATGTGGTTTTGAGCACCTTGAGGGGTGCAGTTTTTAGAATGGTGTCACACTTGGGTATTTTCTATCATATAGACCCCTCAAAATGAGTTCAAATGAGATGTGGTCCCTAAAAAAAAAAATGGTGTTGTAAAAATGAGAAATTGCTGGTCAATTTTAACCCTTATAACTCCGTCACAAAAAAAAATTTTGGTTCCAAAATTGTGCTGATGTAAAGTAGACATGTGGGAAATGTTACTTATTAAGTATTTTGTGTGACATATGTCTGTGATTTAAGGGCATAAAAATTCAAAGTTGGAAAATTGCAAAATTTTCTAAATTTTCGCCAAATATTCGTTTTTTTCATAAATAAACGCAAGTTATATCGAAGAAATTTTACCACTATCATAAAGTACAATATGTCACGAGAAAACAGTGTCAGAATCGCCAAGATCCGTTGAAGCGTTCCAGAGTTATAACCTCATAAATGGACAGTGGTAAGAATTGTAAAAATTGGCCCGGTCATTAACGTGCAAACCACCCTTGGGGGTGAAGGGGTTAATCACACCAGGATTGAAGAATGTATATGCTTATTTTTCTCACACTATGCCAGGCCCAGTTAATCCCTATATTGAAGTACATGGTAAAGAATGTGGCCTATTGCCACACAGCTGCATTGTTATAAAAGAGCGGAAAATAGGATCATATTTCATATTGTGTATTTGAAGGAGGTGAGTTATATTTCAAGTGAGTGGGACTTTGCTGCTGTTCTCAGGACAGCTAAATAGCTGAGAATACCGCTGTACAGGTAAAAGAAGTGACAGCTCTATGAGACTAAATCAGCGTTGTGTCTATTTCATTCTCAGATTTAATGAGTATATCAAAGGATGGTTAATAAATACTGAAATGAACAGTTATGAACTAGCATTAAACATGGCATTTTAGTTTATTTTATTTCTATCATGTGCTTTATAATGGGTCAAAACAAGCCCTTACATTGGGGTGGTCATAATCTAACCTAAAAGCTTGCCCTGGAACTGAGCCGCTCTGCTTTAGGACTTTCCTTAGAATGTTCTCAGGGATCGGTGTTTGTGTGATCCAGCAGCAGCACCAATGCTCAGGCGGGAGGAGAATGTGGTTGGAGTTGCAGCTGCACAAAGTGTAGAACTCTTCAGGGGAGTAGAGTCAGCAGGAGTGACAATCTGTGTCCTTTTTAGTATTAACCACACGTCGATCTGGACATCAGCCATTTGCAATTGAGCACCAATCACAATGTAAGTTGAAATGAAAAGGTAAAATTTGAGCTTTATGACTGTAACCTTCCCTCTCTGCCATTAAAGGGAACCAGCATCCCCGACTACATTTCTCATACTGGTGACATCCCCCTTTCATTTAAAATAAGCTTTGGAGCCAGATCCTCAGGGAGATTTATGTTTGGCCTATAGATCTTAAGAGCTCTTTTACATAAGAATAACATTGTGACTTTCTCTGGAACAAGACATTGGATCGTAGACAGGGGTGGACTGGGCCGGGTGGCAGGGAGGCAAATGGCGCCCCCCCGGGCCGCACAGCAAACTGCATGCGGCCGTGTCTGCTGTGCTGTGATGCGGCCGGCAGCAGACAGGGCCACATGCATCGGTCTGTCTCATAAGCTGCAGACCATGAATTGTGAGACCTCAGCGTCCTCCTGCAGGGGGTGCGATGAGTCATTGTCTCACACCGCTCTACAGGCCAGAAGAGAAGACCGAGGCTGCGTTGCCAGAAATCAGAATGAGGTGAGTATAAACAGGCTGTGTTGCCACTATACTGTATATAAGGGGGCTGGGGCCATCATACTGTATATATGGGACTGGGGCCATTATACTGTATATAAGGGGGCTTGGGCCATCATACTGTATATATGGGGGCTGGGGCCATCATAATGTATATATGGGGGCTGGGGCCATCATACTGTATATATGGGGGAGACTGGGGCCATCATACTTTATATATGGGGGGGACTGGGGCCATCATACTGTAATACTGTATATATGGGGGCTGGGGCTATCATACTTTATATATGGGGAGAACTGGGGCCATCATACTTTATATATGGGGAGAACTGGGGCCATCATACTATATATGGGGGAACTGGGTCCATTATACTTTATATATGGGGAGAACTGGGGCCATCATGATATATATATATATATATAGAGAGAGAGAGAGAGAGAGAGAGAGAGAAATACAAATGAGATGCTAAGCACAAAATTTGGCCAAATAATGTGAGCCCATCCACCATCGTCAAGGTAATCTCATGAATCGTATAGGTCCCTGACCTGTTATGACCTGGTGGTTATGGAGCAGTACTAAAATGACCTAGTGGGTAAAACAAATAAAGTACAAGCTCTGAGGAGGTGGTAACTTTACTGACCGCAATTCCTACACCTAACACCAACACTAGAAATAGCAGTGGAGCGTTCCTATCTCTGCCTAGACGCCTCTTCACAGCCTAAGAACTAACAACCCCTGAAGACGGAAACGGAAAACTATCTCGCCTCAGAGAAACCCCCAAAGGAAAGATAGCCCCCCACAAATATTGACGGTGAGTGGAGAGGGAAATGACAAACTCAGAAATGAAACTAGAAAAGGCTACTGTGCGGTCAGTATAAAAACTAAATGTCCACGCAGAGTTTACAAAAAATAACCTCCACACCGACTCACGGTGTGGAGGAGCAAATCTGCTACCCCAGAGCTTCCAACTAGCCGGAATAATTCATAATGGCAAGCTGGACAAAAGAGACATAACATAATCTTGAACAGAAGGTCATAAGAAGGGAAACACCCAAAAAACTA
The DNA here is from genome assembly GCF_051348905.1 of Ranitomeya variabilis. Taxonomy (NCBI): domain Eukaryota; kingdom Metazoa; phylum Chordata; class Amphibia; order Anura; family Dendrobatidae; genus Ranitomeya; species Ranitomeya variabilis. The sequence continues at coordinate 66,775,769 of NC_135239.1, read as the reverse complement.
TCAGACTTATCTTAAGCTGAAATGAACTGGCCAACAGAGCACTTCCAGGAAAGGACTGAATCCACAGGAGAAACATTGACAGCTGGCATCGACTACAGACTGAAGCCCAGTTAAATAACAAGACCAGGGAACCGATTAGTGAATGCAGCTGCTAAGTTCCACTAGAAACCGCCAGAGGGAGTCCAAGAGCAGAACTCCCAAAAATACCATTCATGACCACAGGATGGAGCCCAAGAACGGAATTCACAACACTGACCTAACTGTCCAGTGTGAACTCTTACCTATGGCTAATCTCTGAATGTATGGGTAAGCTTACAACCTGCAGTAACCACCGATCGACCAAACCACTGCACGACCAGCTCTATCCTCACCTACTGTATCCTCACCCATTCCTTGTAGTTTGTGAGCCCTCGCGGGCAGGGTAATCTCTCCTCCTGTACCAGTTGTGACTTGTATTGTTCAAGATTATTGCACCTGTTTTTATTATGTACACCCCTCCTCACATGTAAAGCGCCATGGAATAAATGGCGCTATAATAATAATAATATAAAACCTATATTTAAGGGTTGGTCGGAACCTGACATGATCAGATCTAATTAAAATCACCACTTGGTGAAGAGCGGAGTGCACTTATTCAGACTAGTTCTCATTGTTTCTGTTAGGCTGGGGTCACACTTGCGAGTGTGATGCGAGAAACTCACGTGAGTCTCTCACATCAACACCCGACACTGCCGCTGGCAGCTGGACTGGAGCGTGCGGCTGCATATATTTCTATGCAGCCGTACACTCCACTCCGAGTGCCAGCGGCAGTGCCGGGTGTTGATGCGAGAGATTCATGCGAGTTTCTTGCATCACATTCGCAAGTGTGACCCCGGCCTTACTTATATTCTAAACTTTCTGACTGAGCACTCCGCCCTTCAGATGTAATTAAAATTACCGCATGGTGATCTAGTGATGAGCGAGTATACTCGTTGCTCGGGTTTTCCCGAGCATTCTCAGGTGTCCTCTGAATATTTTAGCGTGCTCAGAGATTTTGTTTTTGTCGACACAGCTGTATGATTTGTGGCTGCTAGACAGTCTAAATGCATGTGAGGATTTCCTGTCAAACAGGAAATCCCTGCATGTGTTCAGGCTGTCCAGTTTCCGCAAATCATGCAGCTGTGTCGACAAAAACTAAATCCGAGCACGCCAAAATACTCGGAGGACACCCAAGCATGCTCAGAAAAACCAGAGCAACGAGTATACTCGCTCATCACTAATGGGGAGACATGCACTTTGGAGCTTGGACCCCTGATCTTTTAGAACCCTAGCAATGTCCCTGCCGTACTGTGTGTTTACTTGTCAGTGTTTCTAGAGATACCGTATATACTCGAGTATAAGCCGACCCCCCTAATTTTGCCACAAAAACCTGGGAAAACTTATTGACTCGAGTATAAGCCTAGCGTGGAAAATGCAGCAGCTACCGGTGAATTTCAAAAATAAAAATAGATGCTCCATAACATTCATTATGGCCCCATAGATGCTCCATATAAAGCTGTGCTACATATATAATGCTCTGCACCATTTATTATGGCCCCATAGATGCTCCACATAAAGCTGTGCCATATATAATGCTCTGCACTAGGGTTGAGCGAAACGGGTCGGCAATTTTCAGAAGTCGCCGACTTTTGGCAAAGTCGGGTTTCATGAAACCCGACCCGACCCCTGTGTGGGGTCGGCCATGAAGTCGGCGATCTTCTGAATCTGGAATCGGAATTCCGATACCGATTCCCAATATGTTTAAGATATCGGGAATTGGTATCGGAATTCAGATTTAAGTGTAAAATAAAGAATTAAAATAAAAAATATCGCTATACTTACCATCTGACGCGCCCTGGTACTAAGCGGGAACCTTCCTTCCTTAGAATCAGCCTTCCAGGACCTTGCGGTGACGTCGCGGTGACGTCGCGACTTGTGATTGGTCGCCCATGTGACCGCTCGCGCGACCAATCACAAGCCGCGACGTCACCGTGACGTCACCGAGGGTCCTGGAAGGGCTAATTCTTAGGAAGGAAGGCTGCCGGAAAGAAGCAGGGCGTGTCCGAGGGTGAGTATATACCTAATAGGAATATACTCACCCTCGGCTTCGTTCCGGCAGCCTTCCTTCCTAAGAATCAGCCCTTCCAGGACCCTCGGTGACGTCACGATGACGATGATTAGTACGTCATCGCGCCCTCTGACCTGAAAAGTCAGAGCAAGAGGATGTGGAAGACAGAGCGGCGCCCGGCGTGTGGAACGCGGACAGGTAACTATGACATACTTACCTGCTCCCGGCGTCCCTGGCTCCTTATCCCGGACAGCTGGTCTCCGGGTGCCGCAGCCTCTTCCTCTGTCAGCGGTCACCGTTACCGTCATTAGAGGAATGAATATGCAGCTCCACCCCTATGGGAGTGGAGTCCATATTCATAACTTTAATGATCGGTCCCACGTGACTGCTGAACAGGGGAAGAGCTGCGGCACCGAAGACCGTGGGACGGGCAGGGGGAGCACCAGGAGCGCTGGGACTAGGTGAGTATGCGACAGTCCTCTCTCCCCCTCACCCGCCGACCCCACCACCGATCATGACTCGAGTATAAGCCGAGAGGGGCAATTTCAGCCCCAAAATTTGGGCTGAAAATCTCGGCTTATACTCTAGTTTATATGGTATACAGGTGTAGCTCAAAAAATTAGAATATCATCAGAAAGTTAATTTATTTCAGTTCTTCAATACAAAAAGTGAAACTCCTATATTAGAGTCATTACAGAGTGATGTATTTCAAGTGTTTATTTCTGTTAATGTTGATGATTGTGGCTTACAGCCAATGAAAACCCCAAAGTCATTATCTCAGTAAATTAGAATAATTTATAACACCAGCTTGAAAAAATGATTTTAATATCCAAAATGGTGGCCTACTGAAATGTATAATCCGTAAATACACTCAATATATCGTCGGGGCTTCTTTGGCATCAATTACAGAATCAATGCGCAGTGGCATGGAGGCGATTAGCCTGTGGCATTGCTGAGGTGTTATGGAAGCCCAGGTTGCTTTGATAGCAGCCTTCAGCTCATCTGCATTGTGGGTTCTGATGTCTGTAGTCTTCCTCTTTACAGTACCGAATGGATTCTCTATGGGGTTAAGGTCAGGTGAGTTTGCTGCCAATTAAGCACAATGATACTGTTGTTTCTAAACCAGGTATTGGTACTTTTGGCAGTGTGGACAGGTGCCAAGTCCTGTTGGAGAATGAAATTTCCATCTCCAAAATGCTTGTTAGCAGAGGGAATCATGAAGTGCTCTAAAATTTCCTGGTAGATGGCTGCGCTGACTTTGGTCTTGATAAAACACAGTGGACCTACACCAGCAGATGACATGGCTCCCCAAGCCATCACTGATTGTGGAAAATTCACACTGGACCACAAGCAGCTTGGATTGTGGCCTCTCCACTCTTCCTCCAGACTCTGGGACCTTGCATTCATTTGTTTTTCAATTGAATTATACAGAATTATCAGGGACATTAATGGTTGAAAAAGTTTTGAAATGATTCTACATAGTATGATAAATAAAATATTGTATGTTTGTAAATGTTTTGAAGAAAAAAAAATTAAAAAAATAAATAAACAATATAAAAAGGGTCATGTTCTGAAGGGATTTATCAGGAGGCACACTGTGCTTTACTGAGTTCTGGAAATACCTGTAATTGCTGCCTGGTCACATTCACTTTGATGTGGTGAAGCAAACAATGAATAAAAACAGCCACATAAAAATATGCTGAGCTGAGATTTAAGAACTATGAAGGACATCTACAACACTGAATGTGAGGTCACACAGTGCACTTAACACCTTCCTGTATTAACACATGACTTAAAGGAGTATTTACAAGTTTGGAAGGATACAGGATAACTTCATGATAGCTGGGGGTCCAACCGCTGGGTCCCCCAACAATTGCTGCAAATCATAGCTCTGTATTTTTAATTACCAGGCAGGCAAAACTGACAGCTGCAGGCTGCAACCCTCATCTGTCAGCGTTAGCAAGGCTGGTTATCAAGAATAGAGGGGTCCCAAGCTGTTTTTTTTTTTATTATTTAACCCCTTAATCCCGTATGACGTACTATCCCGTCAAGGTGACCTGGGACTTAATTCCCGGTGACGGGATAGTACGTCATACGCGATCGGCCGCGCTCACGGGGGGAGCGCGGCCGATCGTGGCCGGGTGTCAGCTGCATATCGCAGCTGACATCCGGCACTATGTGCCAGGAGCGGTCACGGACCGCCCCCGGCACATTAACCCCCGGCACACCGCGATCAAACATGATCGCGATGTGCCGGCGGTGCAGGGAAGCATCGCGCAGGGAGGGGGCTCCCTGCGGGCTTCCCTGAGCCCCCCGCAGCAACGCGATGTGATCGCGTTGCTGCGAGGGTCTTACCTCCCTCCCTGCCTGCTCCAGACCCGGATCCAAGATGGCCGCGGATCCGGGTCCTGCAGGGAGGGAGGTGGCTTCACAGACGCCTGCTCAGAGCAGGCACTGTGAAGCAGCCTGCACTTCTCTCAGATCGGTGATCTGTCAGAGTGCTATGCAAACTGACAGATCACCGATCTGTATTGTCCCCCCCTGGGGCAAAGTAAAAAAGTTAAAAAAAAAATTTCCAAATGTGTAAAAAAAAATAAAAAAAAATATTCCAAAATAATGAAAAAAAAAAAATAAATATTATTCCCATAAATACATTTCTTTATCTAAATATATAAAAAAAAACAATAAAAGTACACATATTTAGTATCGCCGCGTCCGTAACGACCCGACCTATAAAACTGGCCCACTAGTTAACCCCTTCAGTAAACACCGTAAGAAAAAAAAAAAAAAAACGAGGCAAAAAACAACGGTTTATTATCATACCGCCGAACAAAAAGTGGAATAACACGCGATCAAAAAGACTGATATAAATGACCATGGTACCGCTGAAAGCGTCATCTTGTCCCGCAAATAACGAGCCGCCATACAGCATGATCAGCAAAAAAATAAAAAAGTTATAGTCCTGAGAATTAAGCGATGCAAAAATAATTATTTTTTCAATAAAATAGTTTTTATCGTATAAAAGCGCCAAAACATAAAAAAATGAGATAAATGCGGTATCGCTGTAAGCGTACTGACCCGAAGAATAAAACTGCTTTATCAATTTTACCAAACGCGGAACGGTATAAACGCCTCCCCCAAAAGAAATTCATGAATAGCTGGTTTTTGGTCATTCTGCCTCACAAAAATCGGAATAAAAAGCGATCAAAAAATGTGACGTGCCCAAAAATGTTACCAATAAAAACGTCAACTCGTCCCGCAAAAAACAAGATCTCACATGACTCTGTGGACTCAAATATGGAAAAATTATAGCTCTCAAAATATGGTAACGCAAAAAATATTTTTTGCAATAAAAAGCGTCTTTCAGTGTGTGACGGCTGCCAATCATAAAAATCCGCTAAAAAACTCGCTATAAAAGTAAATCAAACCCCCCTTCATCACCCCCTTAGTTAGGGAAAAATAAAAAAAAAGTATTTATTTCCATTTTCCCATTAGGGCTAGGGTTGGGGCTAGGGTTAAGGCTACAGTTAGGGTTGGGGCTAAAGTTAGGGTTAGGGTTTGGATTACATTTACGGTTGGGAATAGGGTTGGGATTAGGGTTAGGGGTGTGTCAGGGTTAGAGGTGTGGTTAGGGTTACTGTTGGGATTAGGGTTAGGGGTGTGTTTGGATTAGGGTTTCAGTTATAATTGGGGGGTTTCCACTGTTTCGGCACATCAGGGGCTCTCCAAACGCAACATGGCGTCCGATCTCAATTCCAGCCAATTCTGCGTTGAAAAAGTAAAACAGTGCTCCTTCCCTTCCGAGCTCTCCCGTGTGCCCAAACAGGGGTTTACCCCAACATATGGGGTATCAGCGTACTCAGGACAAATAGGACAACAACCTTTGGGGTCCAATTTCTCCTGTTACCCCTGGGAAAATACAAAACTGGGGGCTAAAAAATAATTTTTGTGGGAAAAACAAAGATTTTTTATTTTCACGGCTCTGCGTTATAAACTGTAGTGAAACACTTGGGGGTTCAAAGTTCTTACAACACATCTAGATAAGTTCCTTGGGGGGTCTAGTTTCCAAAATGGGGTCACTTGTGTGGGGCTTCTACTGTTTAGGTACATTAGGGGCTCTGCAAACGCAATGTGACGCCTGCAGACCATTCCATCTAAGTCTGCATTCCAAATGGCGCTCCTTCCCTTCCGAGCCCTCCCATGCATCCAAACGGTGGTTCCCCCCACATATGTGGTATCAGCGCACTCAGGACAAATTGGACAACAACTTTTGGGGTCCAATTTCTCCTGTTACCCTCGGGAAAATACAAAACCAGGGGCTGAAAAATATTTTATGTGGGAAAAATTTTTAGTTTTATTTTTACGGCTCTGCATTATAAACTTCTGTGAAGCCCTTGGTGGGTCAAAGCGCTCACCAAACATCTAGATAAGTTCCTTAGGCGGTCTACTTTCCAACATGGTGTCACTTGTGGGGGGTTTCTACTGTTTAGATACATTAGGGGCTCTGCAAACGCAATGTGACGCCTGCAGACCATTCCATCTAAGTCTGCATTCCAAATGGCGCTCCTTCCTTTCCGAGCCCTCCCATGCGCCCAAACAGTGGTTCTCCCCACATATGGTGTATCATCGCACTCAGGACAACTTGGACAACAAATTTTGGGGTCCAATTTCTCCTGCTACCCTCGGGAAAATACAAAACTGGGGGCTAAAAAAATAATTTTTGTGGGAAAAAATTTTTGTTTTATTTTTACGGCTCTGCATTATTAACTTCTGTGAAGCCCTTGGTGGGTCAAAGCGCTCAAAACACATCTAGATAAGTTCCTTAGGGGGTCTACTTTCCAAAATGGTGTCACTTGTGGGGGGTTTCAATGTTTAGGCACATCAGTGGCTCTCCAAACGCAACATGGCGTCCCATCTCAATTCCTGTCAATTTTGCATTGAAAAGTCAAACGGTGCTACTTCCTTTCCGAGCTCTCCCATGCGCCCAAACAGTGGTTTACCCCCACATATGGGGTATCAGCGTACTCAGGACAAATTGTACAACAACTTTTGGGGTCCAATTTCTCCTGCTACCCTTGGAAAAATACAAAACTGGAGGCCAAAAAATAAGTTTTGTGGGAAAAAAAAGATTTTTTATTTTCACGGCTCTGCGTTGTAAACTGTAGTGAAACACTTGGGGGTTCAAAGTTCTCACAACACATCTAGATAAGTTCCTTGGGGGGTCTAGTTTCCGATATGGGGTCACTTGTGGGGGGTTTGTACTATTTGGGTACATCAGGGGCTCTGCAAATGCAACGTGACGCCTGCAGACCAATCCATTTAAGTCTGCATTCCAAATGGCACTCCTTCCCTTCCGAGCTCTGTCATGCGCCCAAACAGTGGTTCCCCCCACATATGGGGTATCAGCATACTCAGGACAAATTGGACAACAACTTTTGGGGTCCAATTTATCCTGATACCCTTGTAAAAATACAAAACTGGGGGCTAAAAAATCATTTTTGTGAAAAAAAAAAAGAATTTTTATTTTCACGGCTCTGCGTTATAAACTGTAGTGAAACACTTGGGGGTTCAAAGTTCTCACAACACATCTAGATAAGTTCCTTTGGGGGTCTAGTTTCCAATATGGGGTCACTTGTGGGGGGTTTGTACTGTTTGGGTACATCAGGGGCTCTGCAAATGCAACGTGACGCCTGCAGACCAATCCATTTAAGTCTGCATTCCAAATGGCGCTCCTTCCCTTCTGAGCTCTGTCATGCGCCCAAACAGTGGTTCCCCCCCACATATGGGGTATCAGCATACTCAGGACAAATTGGACAACAACTTTTGAGGTCCAATTTATCCTGATACCCTTGTGAAAATACAAAACTGGGGGCTAAAAATCATTTTTGTGAAAAAAAAAAGAATTTTTATTTTTACGGCTCTGCATTATAAACTTCTGTGAAGCACTTGTTGGGTCAAAGTGCTCACCACACATCTAGATAAGTTCCTTAGGGGGTCTACTTTCCAAAATGGTGTCACTTGTGGGGGGTTTCAATGTTTAGGCACATCAGGGGCTCTGCAAACGCAACATGGCATCCCATCTTAATTCCAGTCAATTTTGCATTGAAAAGTAAAATAGCGCTCCTTCCCTTCCGAGCTCTTCTATGCGCCCAAACAGTGGTTTACCCCCACATATGGGGTATCGTCGTACTCAGGACAAATTGCACAACAACTTTTGTGGTCTAATTTCTTCTCTTACCCTTGGGGAAATAAAAACATAGGGGCGAAAAGATCATTTTTGTGAAAAAATATGATTTTTTTATTTTTACGGCTCTGCATTATAAACTTCTGTGAAGCACTTGTTGGGTCAAAGTGCTCACCACACATCTAGATAAGTTCCTTAGGGGGTCTACTTTCCAAAATGGTGTCACTTGTGGGGGGTTTCAATGTTTAAGCACATCAGGGGCTCTCCAAATGCAACATGGCGTCCCATCTCAATTCCAGTCAATTTTGCATTGAAAAGTCAAATGGCGCTCCTTCCCTTCCGAGCTCTGCCCTGCGCCCAAACAATGGTTTACACCCACATATGGGGTATCAGCGTACTCAGGACAAATTGCACAACAATGTTTGAGGTCCAATTTCTTCTCTTACTCTTGGGAAAATAAAAAATTGGGGGCGAAAAGATCATTTTTGTGAAAAAATATGATTTTTTATTTTTACCGCTCTGCATTATAAACTTCTGTGAAGCACTTGTTGGGTCAAAGTGCTCACCACACATCTAGATAAGTTCCTTAGGGGGTCTACTTTCCAAAATGGTGTCACTTGTGGGGGGTTTCAATGTTTAGGCACATCAGGGGCTCTCCAAATGCAACTTGGCGTCCCATCTCAATTCCAGTCAATTTTGCATTGAAAAGTCAAATGGCGCTCCTTTCCTTCCGAGCTCTGCCATGCGCCCAAACAGTGGATTACCCCCACATATGGGGTATCAGCGTACTCAGGACAAATTGTACAACAAATTGGGGGGTCTATTTTCTCCTGTTACCCTTGGTAAAATAAAACAAATTGGATCTGAAATAAATTTTGTGTGAAAAAAAGTTAAATGTTCATTTTTATTTAAACATTCCAAAAATTCCTGTGAAACACCTGAAGGGTTAATAAACTTCTTGAAATTGGTTTTGAGTACCTTGAGGGGTGCAGTTTTTAGAATGGTGTCACACTTGGGTATTTTCTATCATATAGACCCGTCAAAATGACTTCAAATGAGATGTGGTCCCTAAAAAAAAATGGTGTTGTAAAAATGAGAAATTGCTGGTCAACTTTTAACCCTTATAACTCCGTCACAAAAAAAAATTTTGGTTCCAAAATTGTGCTGATGTAAAGTAGACATGTGGGAAATGTTACTTATTAAGTATTTTGCATGACATATGTCTGTGATTTAAGGGCATAAAAATTAAAAGTTGGAAAATTGCGAAATTTTCAAAATTTTTGCCAAATATTCATTTTTTTCACAAATAAACTCAAGTTATATCGAAGAAATTTTACCACTATCATGAAGTACAATATGTCACGAGAAAACAATGTCAGAATCGCCAAGATCCGTTGAAGCGTTCCAGAGTTATAACCTCATAAAGGGACAGTGGTCAGAATTGTAAAAATTGGCCCGGTCATTAACGTGCAAACCACCCTCGGGGCTTAAGGGGTTAAATAAATAATTTTAAAAAATTGCATGATGCCCTTCATTTTTGACAAACAGTCAAGCAAAGCTGACAGCTGGGGGCTGGTATTTCAAGGCTGGTAAGGACCATGGATATTGACCTCCCCAACCTAAAAATAGCAGCCGCCACAGAAAAGCTGCATCTATTAGATGTGCCAATTCTGGTGCTTTGCCTGGCTCTTACCACTTGCCCTATGGTAGTGGCAAGTGGGATTTTTATTTGTGGAGTTGAGGTCACCTATGTAATGTCCGGTGATATCAAGCCACAGCTTAGTAATGGAGAGGCATCTATAAGACACCTCTCCATTACTAATCCTATAGTTATATTGTAAATAAATTCACAGCCAGAATAAAGTCCTTTAATTGAAAAAATGACACAGACTTCTTTAATGAATGCAAATTAACCTATACTCACGTCATTGCCCAGTCCACAGAAGCCAGTGTCTCTTGTTACAGAATTAAAACAATAAATCACAATATTCCATACCTGTCCACCGAGAAGATAATAATCCATTTGTCCCTCAATGGGTCTAGCTCTGCTACATCTAGATGGCAGGCTGCATTGTTGCATGATGTGACTATACAGCCTGTCATTCAGCAGAGACACCGAGCAGCGTGTGCTACCACTGCTCAGCAGCACCATTTTAATAACCAGAAAAGGCTAAGTATACAGCTGTGTGCTGATATTAATCACCTGGGATGCTTTATGAATATTGTCTCTTTCCTACAAAATTAACATCAGCCCCCAGCCATTGGCTTTCCCTCTGCTGATTATGAAAATTAAGCATTTATTTCAATAATTTTTTTAATGGTCAACAAGAACAGTAAGGTCACCTGAGTATATAGCAGCTGCGTCTCTTGCTTTCCAAGTGCCAATGCCGGACTGATGAACGGCCGCAAGTCTGGCATTCAACAGTCCAGCACTGGAGCTACCTCGAGACCCGGTGGCTTGAATTCAAGTAACCTTTCAGGTTACCAGAATTCACAGTCACTGGGTCTTCTGGCAGCTGTGAGGCCCGGAAATCTCATATGAAACTTTAAACGACATTTTAAGGTTACTGAGGTTTCCAGCTGCGGGTACGCCTGAGGGCTGTAAACTAAGTTTATCTTGGGTGTGTATTTTACTGTACTGGTAAATATTAAAATTAAAAAAATCTTTAAAAAAATGGAGTGGAGTCCCCTATAATTTTCATAAACAGATGAGGAAAAGCTGGCAGCTGGAATCTGATATTAATAATCTGGGAAAGAGACAATATCCATAAAGGTTCATAGGCTATTAATATCAGCTCACAGTTGTATACTTAGCCTTTCCTGGGTATTAAAATGGGCAACCCAAAAAAATCATGTGGGGTTCCACTGTATTTTTGATAACCAGCCAGACAACACTGACTTATTTGTGGGGTTGGTGTCACTTTTGTATTGTCCAGGGATATCAAGCCGATGGCTTAATAATGGAGAGGCGTATATAAGACTCCTATCCATTAGTAATCCTTCAGTAATATTGTAAATAATACACACAGCCAGAATAAAGTCCTTTACTTATAATAAAAACTACAAAAACACACTTTTCCTTTCCTTTTTTTACTTAAAAATAACAAACACAGTTATACTCACTTAACACCCATTACATTGAAGCCCTCGTCTCCTGTAATAAAACAAAAATAAAAAACAACCATATCCCTCACCTGTCCGCCATTCTGTCTCACCCCATAATCCATATCTGGAGATAAACAGTTTTCAACCTGGACGGTGTCAAGTTGTGACCATCCAGACTGAGAACCACTGAGGAATGAGGTGCTGCAAGCGCAGCCTCAGTGACTAGCAGTGACGTCATTGAGGTTACCACAGGCAATGAGGCTGCGTTCCCAGCTATGCCCCTGAACTGGGTGAGATCACCCCTAGCACAGCAAGAAAAAATCTTACCGTACAGCGCTGAGTCCGTCACCCCCCAAAATGTATTTTAAATGGGCTATTCAGTGTTGTAGGGGACTTAGCTTCTATAACAACCATAATAGTACTGTACCTGTTACAGATACAGTGCTTGGGAAAATAGCTTTAATTCATATGAAAATGAGGATGTTTTGTTGCTCCACTGGTGTGAGGAAGAGTTTGGTGCACTGTCATTCCTTCTCATTTGCATATTTAGGCCCGTCCCTTGCTTCTAATGGACTGTGCTCGCTTCTTAGCGTGAGCAGTCTGGATGTTGTTGGCGTATGTGCAGTCATGCGTTCTCCTCTCTGCCTCCTTTCTTCTGATGCCACTTGCTGCAGTTCCAGGTATGTTAATGTACGACTAGCGAGCAGCATCAGAAGAAAGAAGACAGCGAGGAGAATGTACATGGCCACAGTGTATGCACATATACCAGCAACATTCAGACATTGCTCTCTCTGGGAAGCGAGCACTGTCAAATCAGGAGAGGAGGAAAGGTCCCAAGATGCAAATGATCAGGTCTAACAGTACACCAACCTCTTTGCCACGCCAAGGGTGTGCCGAAGCCTCCCAATTTACATATTAATTAAAATCTGTTATTTTAGGCACTGTACCAATACCATATACATTGCTAGTATGGTTGTAATAGGGGCTAAGTCCCCTACAACACTGTACATCCATTTAAAAATCTATGTTATTGTGACTAACTCTATTTTCTTCCAATAATAAATTTTTTTGCAATTTTATTTCTCATTGATCATACCATTATCTTGTCTAGCATGTACTGATACATTCAACTTGCTTCATTCCTCACTAACCAAATTGGTTTAGTGCCATCTAGTGTTTTTTCTATGTCCTTCTGCTAATACTACTTAGCCAGGTAGACCATTCTCAGTATTTTTTGTACAGTAACTTCAGTCTGATAACTGTATTGCATTGTTGTACTAAGGTACTAACTACACGTAACGTTACCATTATATTTTTCTTCCCCAATGTAATTGAATAATGATGCTGCTTACACCCCCTTGAAGATCTTATAGTTATATAACGCATTGTCATATTTTAAAATGTTCTTTTATCTGGTTTGTGTTCTGCTAAAGAGGGTTAGCTGCAGGCAGAGATAACGATTGGGGCCAGCCCAGGATGGGAGGAGTTAAGTGGTCATAGGCAGATCTGCCATTGTTAGGCAGATAGGAAAAATTTGCCAAGTAGAAGGACATACGGTCCTAATATACCAAAGGGAGCAATGCGGGTGTGCCCCACTGCTGTTAAGGAATTCACAGGATTCGGATGAACAGAAATAGATTACAGCTTATTCCCAACTCATTTATAGGTCAAACAAACCTCTTCCTGTGGTGACCCTGAGGAAGAGATCTGTTTTACCTATAAATGCATTGGGACTACACTACAATTTGTATCTATTTATCTGAATGCTTTGAATTCCTTACCAGCAGTGCCAGGGCCGCCATCAGGGCATTACTGCCATTACTGGTGTATGGGGCCCCGTGAGCAAAAGCAAAGAAGGAGGTCTGGACTGGGTGAGATATATTGCTCAGCCTGCACGGAGGCAGCACAGCCGGGCAATTTATAAATGGTCTGGCAGACTGTGTGGCACATTGGGACCTGGGCTAAATACTTTTCTTTGCTATATTAAGCCCCAGGGCCCCAGTCACTCACAATCACAGCTACTTACATTGTATTGCCTTAGCAGAGGGGGTTGGCTTTGTTGGGCATCAGTGATGTAAGATGCTGCCAGCCCATCCTGTTACTAAGCTGCCAGCACGCCTTGGGCTTTTGTGGCACATTATATTCAGGAGTTGAGGGCCAAAAAGTGATGAGGTACGCCCACCCGCCCACTCTCCCATCCACTCGTCTGTCTGACTTTACATTCTCCCAGCTGATCTCCCATTTTCCCTCTCCGCTGGCCCACCCAACCTCTATTCTTCTTGTGCCCCCTCCTGTTATGACCCCAATGGCAGAGGGTCTCAGAAGTAATTACCAAGTCTGCAAACACAAAAAACCAGCTCATAGGACAGTGGTAACTGGGCTGACCGTATAACTAATCCTAGCACCACAAATAGCAGCAGCCGGGGAACGTGCCTACGTTGGTTCTAGACGTCTCGCGCCAGCCGGAGAACTAACTAACCCTAGAAGGGAAAAGATAGACCTTTCTTGCCTCCAGAGAAAAGACCCCAAAAGTTGGATACAAGCCCCCAACAAATAATAACGGTGAGGTAAGAAGAAAAGACAAACGTAAGAATGAACTAGATATTTAGCAAAGAGAGGCCCACTGACTAATAGCAGAATATAGTAAGATGACTTATACGGTCAGCAAAAACCCTATCAAAATTTCCACGCTGGATATACAAGAACCCCCGAACCGTCTAACGGCCCGGGGGGAGGATACCAGCCCCCTAGAGCTTCCAGCAAAATCAGGAATCACATTTAGTACAAGCTGGACAAATAAATAAGAGCAATGCAAATAACCAAAAAACAAGGAAGCAGGACCTAGCTTAATTTTGCAAGAACCACGACCAGCAGACAGGAGCAAACAGAAAGGAACTGATTACAACGATGCCAGGCACCAGACTGAGAATTCAGGAAGTTTATATAGCAACACCCCTGGACTAACGACCCAGGTGGGTGCCAAACTAGGGAAAGACAATCCCAGAGTCATATCACTAGTGACCACAAGAGGGAGCCAAAAAAGTCTAATTCACAACACCTTCCCTGCTTGTGCAGTGGGAAGTTGGAGGTCATTTCTGTCTACTGCCTGGCTGCAACCTACTAAGAACTACTAAGTTGAACTCTACTGACTGCTGCCTGTCTGCAATAAGGTACAGTTGCCTGACTTAAAAGGGTATTCTAGTAACCTAATGCTTATCCCCTATACACAATATACGGGATAATTATTAGGGCCAGTTCACATGGCAGATATTCATGCAGAAGTTTGGCGTGGTGGCTGTGTCACGGGGATACAAGGAGGGCGAGAGCTAATAACCCGGGCCCCTGCAATTTCCCTCAGACTAGGGAAACCCTGTCTGACCCTCTACCTGAAGTTTACACTGAAGGTGTGCATGTTCAGGCCTCCACCCTCACCCTGACTCCTGATTTAGCCCTAGACTGAACACCACCGCCCACCACCCAGTGAATGCAATAGACCAATAACCACAGTTATAACAAACAAGGATAAAGGAAAATATACACCACGCCGCATTCAATCAGGAATACACTATAAAGGTGCAGGGCCAAAATAAATACAAATATAGGAAGGAGTAAATAAGACAAAGGAAAATACACCACCAGCAACGATTCTCCAACAACCAGCTCTCCACTCCGGACCGAGATAACTACAGATAAGACAGAAGCTATAATCGGCGACGCCCAAAGATCAGGAGAACCATTTAAAGGAAATGGGCATGGCCCAGCTTCCAATCCGAGGATCAGATAAATTAACCCCGGAGCAGCCAGACGAAAACTAGCCAATGCCAATGAGCAAACAGTGGTCAAACGCGGAATTACCGCTGTCTGTCAGACGACCTGGTCTGGACAGTGTCCGACATGACAGGCTGCTTCGTTCATGCTTCCCATTCATGTATATGGGAGACAGCAAGGAGGATTGTGGAACGGTGGGTTTTAGCTGCAGCCATGCCGAGAAAGCACCTGTCCGTACCATAACTAATCGTCATAACAAGCAGGATTACCAGGATCCACCATTCACAGTAGGCAGTGTCACAGCTCACCTTTTCCCCCTTCCTGCACAATGACATCTGCGGGTCAATAAACCTGACAACACGTGTAGAAAACTCTCCCAAGGGAATAAATCATTATTAATAATGACCTTCAGCTCAATCTCAAGACATGGTGACTTGATGGATGAACGCTCTGTAGGAAGATCGATTGTGCAAGGCTAGATTGGTCCACGAGGGTCTTCTCTTGCTTTATCTTCATTGTAACAAGCCATCGGGTTGCTGATCTTCCTCTTGGTCTTGTTTTTTTCTATTCTTCCGACCATTATGTTCTTCTCCAGTGATATGTCCAAAGTAGGCAAGTTGTAGCTTGGTGATCTTTGCTTTGAATGACATGTCTGGCTTGATTTTTTCCAAGATTGATTTGTTTGTTCTTGCCATCCATGGTATTGATAGCATCCTTCTCCAGCACCACATTTCAAAGGTGTTGATTCTTCTTCTGTCTTGTTACTTTATCTTTCAGTTTTCACATCAACCTTGTACGAACCGTGTCTTCGCCGCCAGTGAAATGTTCCTTGCTTTGAAGACCTTGTCCAGTTACTTAGTCTTCTATAATGTCTTGTGATATACATGCATGCATCCAATGTCCATATCTGCAAACAGGCAAGAGAGGAGCTTCCATAAATGTACAGAAAATAATAATCTGCAATCAGAAATGCAGATTATAAAAAAATTATCACAATCTTGTTTCAATTAGTTTAAAAAATGTATATGACACATTCCCTTCAAGAAAAATGAAGAAAATATACCTCAACAGAGTGTTGGCTATTTTAAGACATTTTTATTAGGTTAGAGTAGAGCAGGGCCTGCCAAAAGATTCTACATTGTCTTGGTAGCGGCTTACAAAATTCTTTGGGCCAAAACAAAAGCTGCTGGCTATGTATGCGATATGGTGCTCTATGGGAATAGTTAATGTGTGATTATTGTCGAGGTGGTGCAGAAGGTGGGACTGTGGAAGGTTTGAAGTGTGGAGATTGAGCTTGGGCAGAGCCTGGGTGGAGTCTCAAAATGTCCAGTATGTGGCCTTGAAATTCCTGGTTGCAGCTTTGAGCAGCGCAGCACACCCTCATTTCTCCCTTTGGTAAATATTGATGTGGGTTTAACCAACCAGTGGAGTAGCAACAATTGGGTTTTGCTATCTAAAGCTATACAGTTGCTCTGGTTTGAAAACATCACAAGATGAGCGCAAAAAAA
Organism: Ranitomeya variabilis; assembly: GCF_051348905.1. Taxonomy (NCBI): domain Eukaryota; kingdom Metazoa; phylum Chordata; class Amphibia; order Anura; family Dendrobatidae; genus Ranitomeya; species Ranitomeya variabilis. The sequence goes on along the minus strand of NC_135239.1, from coordinate 66,759,118 downwards.
GCAATAAAACCGCATGCTACTTGTAAATGCCTTATGTGCATTTTTTGTCCATCCCTAGTCTATATGGACCTAATGTAGCATACCTGCATTGGAAAGGGGGGTTATGTGCAAACAGGGGAGACCATATATCAGATCACATGTTCTGAAGGAGACGGATTTCTCATCTCAGGCAGGAGAGCTTAGAGCAATGACTAAGGGTACCGTCACACAGTGCCATTTTCATCGCTACGACGGTACGATTCGTGATGTTCTAGCGATATCGTTACGATACCGCAGTGTCTGACACGCTACTGCGATCCGGATCCCCGCTGAGAATCGTACGTCGTAGCAGATCGTTTGAAACTTTCTTTCGTCGTCTAGTGTCCCGCTGTGGCGGCATGATTGCATCGTGTGACACAGGTTGTATACGATGTGCGCACAGTAACCAACGGCTTCTACATCGCAAATACGTCATGAAATTATCGCTCCAGCGCCGTGTATTGCAACGTGTGACCGCAGTCTACGACGCTGGAGCGATAATCATACGACGCTGCAACGTCACGAATCATGCCGTCGTAGCGATGAAAATGGCACTGTGTGACGGTACCCTAAGTGAAGAAAAGACTCCTTATTTATTGGGCAAGCAGGTCTTAAGCAAATGAACGATACTAGATAAGAAGATAGAATGCAGCCACAGGACTGAGTGTCATAGAGGAAAAGATGGCCAGGCTGGGACACGAGTACTCATATGGGGAATTACAGATGCAGTGGCACAGCAAGGAGTGAGTGGCCCTCATCAAATGGACTCTGAAAATAGTAGTGAGAAGTCGCATCTCAGCCAGGGGAATATGGAGGTTTCCATAATGGTTTGCTGGACTTATGTAACATGTAATGGAAGTAATGTACCACTGCTATTCAGTAAAGAAAAGTTTATTTTTGGACTCTGGTCTCCCTTATTCATCTCTATTCCATCTTATCCTGGCCTGCCATGTCAATGGTGGAATACAGTCTGCAGAGGAGGATTGCCAAGGTAACAACAGCACAAGGTAACATACACTCGGCCAGGATCACCATTTTTCTGTAATATGGTGGAGTGCTGATACGCAACTCAGTCACAGCTGTCAGCTCACCCATTACATTTTGCATAGTCAGCATGATCAAGGCTAGCAGAAGATAGAGAAGAGAATAGGGGATACTCATGAAAAAGGGAAAATGGCATTTGGAGCTTGTTAAAAGATAGCCTCTGAATTGGATGGCAAGATAGCGATTGTTGTTGCAGTACAAAAAAAACCTCTGCATATAGTGGCCATAGATGGCGCAGAATGGCGCAAAGATTTGCACAACCCATCAGTGGTTCAGCCCCAAGAAAAGCGCACCCGAAAAAAAGGTACAATGGAAGAAATAGGCCTGCCAACTCGGAAGTGAGGAAAGAAAACATGAGACTGCCAAGGAAAAGTATTACGGTACATTTCAGACAAACTTCTACCCATGGAAGGGTGGAGCCACATCAGGATGTGTGCAGCAAGTTAAAAGTTAGTGCCATTAGGCTAGGAACGAGAGGAAGTAGTATTATTAGACTGGAGAGAGAGACTCTCCTTTGGCTATGGTGGATTATCTGTCTCTTCCTAGAGGAGTTTTTAGTTTTATACCAAGAGTGGTAGCCAGATTCAGACTTCGATGGAGGAGATGCACGCTCCCTGAGGAAGGTATTAGCCGAAACGCGCGTCGGGTGGACGGGAGATGTGTGCGTGTATGCTTTGACATCCTGCTTGTTGGTATGTATACTTGTTACACTTGCATGTAAATATGATACCACAAATATGTTGTTGCTGTTGGTCTACTATGACTGAATTTCTTTATTCATGATGTTGTTGGATAGCAACGATATTTGATAGAAGTACTGCCACATGTGCCTCCACCTGTCCCATTGTATGTGCTGAGTTTGGTGCAGGGGACTTCCCACTTGCTATGTTTTATACCTGTTAATGTTAATGCTAAATAAAGTTTTTTACACGTTTATATATTTGAACTTTATGACTGCTTCTTTTTGGGTAGTGCATTCTTAGTGAATATGCAGTTGGTCCGTTATGGTCCCATCCAGTCGCGTTATTACTTCTGTCAATAAATCTATAATATGAGAATGTTGGTACTATAGACTGGTTATGTACTCCATTGATTATTTTTGGATGGAGGAGAAGCCTGGAGCTGGGGCAACAACTTGAGCGAGGCAGAGAGTGACTGTATGCTACTCTCTGGGAATGATTGTTTAGCTCCAGAGAGCCATGAAGACATATTTTTGTCCCATATATAGCAAGCAGCGTTCAAAGCAGAGTTGTCCCACAAACAAAATGTCAGGGACTGGGTTAAAACTGGAGGGGAGACAAAGGTCATAGCCTGTATCCAGGTACGTGTCGGTGAAGGTGAGCAGGCCGCAACGCTCTGTTTTGAATCACCGTTTGCCTGAGGCAAAGGCCTTGGTTGCTTTCGCCAGCTTATTGAGTGGTTGAAGCCAGAGCTTGAGAGTGACACCATGGAGGGACTGATTGACCACATTGCCAGTGGAATGCCAACACTGTAGCTGAAAAAAATGCCAGAGGCAGTTTCACCTCAGTCTGACCTGTGGGACAGCAGGAGTAGTCCGAAACCTGCTGTCTGGAGAAGAGCTTTGATCAGGTGGCCTGTTTGAAAAGGCCACTTGGTCCCCAAGTAGAAGGCAAGCCAAGCCGCAGAATCTGAGATGGATCCAAAACCATTTGTCCCGGCCTGGTTTGCTGTCTGAGGATGAGCAAATAGGCTAGCTACCTTACCTTCGCTAGCTAGACCAGGGTGCTATCGTTCTATGAGAGTGAGCACTGCATCCATGGCTAGATGGATTGCCGAAGTGGTGGTGGAGAAGAAGCAAGTGGAGGTATTTACTAAAGCCTGGATGGATGGGCCAAGAGTAGCCAGCACAGACCACAAGTTATAATGAAAACTAGTGCTATCATTCAATAACATATAGGGGCTCTTGTAGGAAGAACGTACCAGGCACATAATTTATGTTAATCACTGCTCCATTAAATGGAGGTACCTTAATGCCCATCTACACAGTTCACAGCTCAGGGAGTGGGAGTAATTTCTGGAGGTGGACTGCCTCAAGGGTTGCTACGCTGCAATCCTTTCTCAAACCTGCATTGAAATGGGTATTTTTGTGTGAAGAGGGGAGACCATATATCGGATAGCATATTCTGAAAGCAACAAGGGCAAAGTAGTAGAAGGATTTCTAATCTCAGGCAAGGGTGCAAAAAGTAAGGACCAAGTGAAGGAAGAAGTTCTTACGAAAACACTATACTAGAAAAGAAGCTAGCATGTCACCAGGTTTAAGAGTCATAGAGGAGAAGATGACCAAGATGGGACATGAGTTCTCCCTTGGGCAATTACCGATGCAGTTGCACAAGAATGACAGTGTGGCCATCATGGAATGGACTCTGAGATTAGTAGTGAGGAGTCGTATTGATGCACCTCAGCCAGTGAAGTCCTCACGAATGAACTGTAAGTTGATACAAGCTACTAGGTTCCAGCAGCGAAACGCCTTGACCCGTGCAGCACTCACAGGTGAATATGAGGTTCCCATAATGGCTTATTGGACTTATGTAATATGCAATGGAAGCAAAGGACCTCCTTTTGTACTTGCAAAGTTCCTGCCTCTGAATTGTACAGAAAAAAGTATTCTTAAAGTGTTGTGCCTGTTATCTGATGTATATATTTCTCATCAAGTTGTTCAGTAAAGAAGAGTTTATTTTTGCACTCTATTTTCCCTCATTCATCTCTATTCTTGTCCTGGCCTGCTATGTCAAGCGGCAGCATGTGGTCTGCAGAGGCACATCGCCAAGATAACAACATGACAGTTGGTATACGTGAATCCCCATGAGTTTCTCTACCCACCTTTTTTACTCCTCATTTTTACCCTTCAACCAAACGGCCCGACCGCTTTATCCAAAATAAAAAACTGACCACAATGGTATTTGGATAAGTTGGCCACAGCAGCCGTTTATTAACACATAATAACAAACAGTTTATTTATTAAACATTAACCACGGGGAGGGTGGTCCTCGAAGCCCCAAAATGTAATAAACTTGGCCTCCAGACCATAAAAACTTGTCTTCCATAACCGTAAAACTTGGCCTCCAGGTCACGTCTTGCCTCTAGCCGCTACGCTCCAGCTCAGAGACGCCCATAGACTCACCCGGCCAATTTCCTCCAAAATTACCCATATATCCTAATTATCACCTCCATGTGATCTTTTTGTTCCATTCCAAATTTGTTCACCCACGGGGGAGTCCAGGACCTTAGAGATCCCCCCCCCTCCGATCCACCATTTCCATCACCACCAACCTCGAGGACCTCCCCCCCCACGCCTTGCTGCTGCGACAAAACAACAGAAAACATAACGCAATAATTCGAGCAATACAACGATAATAACCCCTTTTTCTTAACGACCTTGACATCACCTATGAACGTTTCCAAAGCAACCAACAAAAAAGGGAGGGTGGGTGGGAGCTTGTTTCTAGTACGGTGGGGGACCTAAAATGGTTGCCCCACTGAGATGGCCGTTGCCCCTTATACTGCCCGCCCTTACTCCGCCTCTTCTCCCCATTCCCCCTCCCCCTAGCCATACATCATTCCCCTGATTCAAATTTATTAACCCTTCCCCACCCAAAATTCCCTCAACCCAATGCTTTCTCATGTATTATCACTTAACCCTGTCATGGCGTCCTCCCTTTGAAGGCCTGCGGCCCAGTACGGCCTTACTTGACAGTTGGTATACGTGAATCCCCATGAGTTTCTCTACCCACCTTTTTTACTCCTCATTTTTACCCTTCAACCAAACGGCCCGACCGCTTTATCCAAAATAAAAAACTGACCACAATGGTATTTGGATAAGTTGGCCACAGCAGCCGTTTATTAACACATAATAACAAACAGTTTATTTATTAAACATTAACCACGGGGAGGGTGGTCCTCGAAGCCCCAAAATGTAATAAACTTGGCCTCCAGACCATAAAAACTTGTCTTCCATAACCGTAAAACTTGGCCTCCAGGTCACGTCTTGCCTCTAGCCGCTACGCTCCAGCTCAGAGACGCCCATAGACTCACCCGGCCAATTTCCTCCAAAATTACCCATATATCCTAATTATCACCTCCATGTGATCTTTTTGTTCCATTCCAAATTTGTTCACCCACGGGGGAGTCCAGGACCTTAGAGATCCCCCCCCTCCGATCCACCATTTCCATCACCACCAACCTCGAGGACCTCCCCCCCCACGCCACCAGCATAAATGTTCTGACCCCTCAAACATTTATGTCACGCCATACCAAAATACCTTTCTCAATGCCCTCTTGAATCGCCAGACACCACAAATCTAGACCTATCGCATTTAAATGGACCCCATCTTTCCTCCAGTATTCCCCTTGCCCAGACTCCAGATCCTTATGCCGAACCACAAGTGCCCCATTTCTCACCATAAAACGTGAAATCGCTCTGTTTAACTTAATCCTCGCCTTGTTCACACCATGAACAGATCTTGCCTCGCGCCAAACCTTCCTGGGCACAATGTCCGACCAAACAACCAACAAACGTGGAAACATAGACCAAAGCCGTAACATGTCAAACTTGATATCCTTAATTAGTTCCCTACAGGGACGTTTGCCCAAGTCATTGCCCCCCAAATGAACCACCAACAAGTCTGGCACCCGATCCAATCGAACAAATCTGTGGAATTCCGACAGCAATTGCTTCCACATCATACCCCTTTTTCCGATCCACCTCAGGGTTCCACGCGATCGGGGCACTCCCAGTTGTCTCCCGTCCGGCCGAACGTCGGCCCTCAATGCCGCCCAGAATACAAATGAATGACCCATGATCCAAATAAGCAATTGCCTCGGCTCTGAAAATAGAAAAGGAAACATCAACACCGTATAACTGAAAAGGAAAACTGCGGTCAATTAGATCAATCCGTTACAACAAAGACGGGCGAATGTAAGAACGAAATCTTACTGATTCCCACCGACCGATCCTCTGAACCATTTCATCTCCTAGACCCCTCCTGGCAGCCTCCGTTGCCGCCCCAATCCGGAATGAATGCCCACTAAAATTCTTCGCTGAAATGCCCCCTTTTTCCAAACAACGTCTAAATACAGTCAAAAATTGAAAACGGGAGAGAAATGACCCATCCTTATGCACTAACAATGGGCAATCCCCCGAACCTGGACCAGACAGGAACTCCCTCAAACATTTTACCGGGCAAACTGGAGAGCCGTTTACCTCAAAAAGAACCACTCGACAACCTTTACCTGCAGTATCCGTTTTGGAAGAACGCAAAATTATCACTAGCCTGTCCCCAAACATGTCCACATCCTGCCTCAGTATACCACCTTTCTTACACTTGGAAGGACTAACCAATTCACCTAACCGAAACGCACCAAAAAATGCTAGAGAAAATGCTAATCTAAACAAAATTACTTCCCCCATATCCGAACACACAGCCTCTAACTGATTTTCCAGATTTAATAAAACTTCATATGACACCGGCCGCCTACCGTCTGACACCTTCCAGCCTTTACGACAGCCTTTTACCACCTGCCGGACCAGAAACGATTTTGTCAAATCCTGCAACCCTCTAAGTTTAAAGCCAAAAGCCAAGCCTGATAACGAATTATTGATTTTTGACACTGACCAACCTGACTCCCAGATATGACCGATAAATAAAATCAATTTGCTTTCGTCCTCTAAATCCGCACTCATCTGATTTTTCCACCGGACCCAAGAATCCCAGGCCCTCGTATAGTGCGACCAAGTTCCAGCCGACAGCGATCTGGCCAACAAGTCTCTCACTGCCCCAGCGGAAGATTCCAAAGCTCCTCTGAACAAACCTTCCCCGTGGGTTCCACTTGAGGTGCCAACTCCCGAACACGATCCCACTGCGAAGAAGAAAGAGCTTCAAGAATTTTGTTATATTTCAAAACCCCAAGTTCCGCCGTGACCCACAAATTAAAATTCAAACCAGCCCAAACCAATTGTTGTAAAACTCGCAGAAGAGAGTGTTTTGATGATGACAATGAATTAATAGCCTCCATGGCCCCAACTGAGCCGCAACAAAAACATATTTTCTTGTCTCGAACATTGCCTCCCCATAGTGTCAAAGCTACCACGATAGGAAAAACTTCGCGTAGTGTAATATCAGCCACTAAACCGTTCTCTTTCCACGTTTTTGGCCACTCGGCCACTAACCATTCGTTCCGAAAAAACAAAGAAAAACCCGATTCGTCCGCTGAACCGACCAAAATGCCGAGAAACTCCGCCGACACCACCGGCGCAATCCAGAGTGACTTTCCATTGTATGAATCCAGAAAAAATTCCCAAACTTTCAAATCATCCTTCAGATCCCTTCTAAGCCGTATGAAATGATTTGGCGCCCTAATCCCAACCGTGGCCAATGAAAGTCTACGACAAAAGGCTCTTCCCATTGGCATGATCCGACATGCGAAGTTCAGTTTACCAAGCAACGACTGGACCTCACGAAGTGTTACCTTCTTCAAGCTACCCACACGCTTCACCTCCAATCTCATGTTCACCAGTTTGTCCTCAGGCAATCTACACTCCATTGCCACCGTGTCGATTTCAATACCCAGAAAACTCAAAGATGTAACAGGCCCAACCGTTTTTTCCGCTACCAACGGAACGCCAAATTTTTTAGCCACCCCTTCCATCGAGTGAAGTAAAACCGAACAATCCGAAGAAAAGGCCGACCCAACAAACAAGAAATCATCCAGATAATGAACACAAGAACCGAGTCCTGTCACGTCCTTAACTACCCATTCTAAAAACGTACTAAATGCTTCGAAATAGGCGCATGACAATGAACACCCCATCGGTAAACAACGATCCACAAAAAATCCCCCGTCCCAAAAACAACCAAGCAAATGCATACTGTCCGGATGAACTAGTAGCAGTCTAAACGCTGCCTCAATGTCCGTCTTTGCCAACATGGCCCCTTGTCCACATTTTCTAACCCATGACATTGCCGAATCAAAAGAAGTATATAACACAGAACACAATTGGGGGTCAATTCCATCGTTTACCGAAGAGCCCTTCGGAAATGAGAGGTGATGAATCAACCTGAACTTGTTAGGCTCCTTTTTTGGTACAACCCCCAATGGCGACACTCTCAGGTTAACCATGGGGGCTGTGTCAAACGGCCCAGCCATTCTACCTAAAGCCACTTCTTTTTGCAATTTTTCAGTGACCACTTCTGGGAATTCCCTGGCTGATTTCAAATTCCTGGTTGATAACCTCACCTCCATGTCACGCAACAATTTTTGCAGCCTCTTTGTCAGGGTATTTATTTAGGAAGTGCTCCATCTCTTCCAGCCGAACCGGTGTCACCCCTTTTTTCAAAACCCTCAGATCCCTTCTGTTTTCCTCCCTTGAAGCACTTCGACACCCCATGATTACCTCCGCAGGCGGAACACTCGTGTTTGAATTTGCACTTGGCGCCGAACCTGCATGCGCCGTCATTGTATGAGAAGCACAGTCCTTTCTGTACTGCCACCGAGTGCCCTGACTGCCCTGAACCCCCGGTGCCCCCAAGAAACGATTGTGAACCCGAACCCCCTTTTCCAGGGGCCGTCACTCTCATCCATAGAGCTATGTCTTTATGTTCCCATCTAATGTTTGGACGAACTGCTTTCCTCTGGCGGAATTGTTCATCATATCTCAACCATCCTTGTCCCCCGTATACTCTATATGCCTCCCCTATGGTATCCATATAGCAGAATAGGGGCGAACAATTTTCTGGCGCTTTTTCCCCAATCACACTAGCCAATATAGCGAAAGCCTGTAACCAATTATTGAATGTGCGGGGTATCAAACGAAAACGTCTCCTCTCCTCGTCTTCCTTTTTATACTCATCCCGTCTGACCCTGTCTAAATTAAAACGTTCGAGTGGGAGAAGTGAGAATATCTCCACGTATTCCCCCTTCCAAATCCTATCCCTTACTTCCTGCTTTAAATGTGTTCCCAGAGGCCCCTCAAAACAGACATACACTTCACATTTTGCAGCATCCCCTAAACGCACTGCTTCATCTTTATCTTTGCCCCCGTTATCAACCGCCGTGGATACCTGACCCGTTATTGCGTTGCCCGAAGCCGCCTCGTCCCCAGCCGCCGCAGTAACCCCCGTTACCTCGCTCTGTACCACAGGACGTGACTCCAGACTTCTTTCTCCATCCCCTATACCCCTTCTATTACCTAACCAAGCCGCCGAGGGAGATAACGTACCCTGCGCACTCCCCGCCTCCCATAACCACACTAAATCTTTAAGACTTTGTAATAAAACACCAGAGCCGCCACTAGCCCCCCCAACAGATAATTCCTCCCCCCTTGCATTCACATTTGAGGCTAGTGCAGGTAAGTAAAAAGAAGTGCAGTCTCGCTCACCTGGCTGCCTGGGTGCTGTGTTCCCAGCAGCCGCCAATCCGGCGTCCTGACGCGATCTCTCTGGGTGCGTGCTTCCTCCATCCTCGTGCTGTCCCATGGAAGTTGATGCAGTGTGCAGCCAGCCTGACTCGACCGCTGCGTCCCCAGTGTCCATACGTCCCACATGTCCTGGTTCAAATCCATCTGATGATCCTCTTCTTCTAAATGAATGGCCTAATCCATGCTCCCCCCTCCTCTCCCCCTCCCCAGTGGCCAGAGATTCCCTCCCTCCTACTACACAGCGATCTCCTCCATGCCTGCGGTCAGCTTCGCCCCCCCTCCCCCTCCCCCTCCCAGCTGCAGCACAGGGACGTCCAGCTCTGCTCTCTGTAGCAGCAGCAGCAGCCGATGAGCAGGAGGAGACTCCCCACTGCCACTCACCAGCCGCCCTGCGTGCTGATGCTCGCCCCGCCGACTCCTCACTGCTGCTGGATGAATGCCGAGCCTGGGGCCGAACCGAAGGGGCCCCAGCCGTTCCTGACCCCGGATCCCTGGCTCCTTCTGCTGCTGGTGAGTGCTCGCGTTGCCGGTTTCCCCCCTGCGCTGAAGGCACCTGACTAGCAGGCCCTCGTGTGCTCTTCAGTACCTCTCTGCCCCGCCGAGCCGAGCCCGTTCCTGGTTGGGCAGCGGCCGCTCCTGCTCCTGGATCCACGCTTCCTCCAGACACCATCGCTGCAGGGGAGGCCGACACCTCCCCCTGTTGCAGGCCCCGCCGGTGTTGCGGATTCCTCCCAGCCGCAGGTTTACGCGCCGGCTGCCGACGCTTCGTGACCACGGCCGGAGGGTCCCTAGAGGGGCTCCTTATACGGCGCCGGGCCCTGGGGGTAGCCTCAGGGCTGAAGCGCTCCGGAGGCCTAGACCTCCGAGTCCGTCGCCCTGCACTTAAACCTTGGGGTTGGTCGGCTCCCTCATCAGGCAGCAGGCCCTGAATGGATGCCTGCAGCCATCCCGCACCTCTGGTTCCCGCAGCCGCTCTCAATTGCTGCAAAATTGCCTCAATCTCCATAACTAAAATCAGCTCTGAGCTTGTTTCTAGTACGGTGGGGGACCTAAAATGGTTGCCCCACTGAGATGGCCGTTGCCCCTTATACTGCCCGCCCTTACTCCGCCTCTTCTCCCCATTCCCCCTCCCCCTAGCCATACATCATTCCCCTGATTCAAATTTATTAACCCTTCCCCACCCAAAATTCCCTCAACCCAATGCTTTCTCATGTATTATCACTTAACCCTGTCATGGCGTCCTCCCTTTGAAGGCCTGCGGCCCAGTACGGCCTTACTGAACACTCACCCAGCCAGGATCCTCATTTTCCTGTAGCGTGGTGGGACTTTGAAGCACACCTCAGCCATGGTTGCTGCACTGCCCGTTGCTTCTACTTTGTGTGACAATGTGTGTACTGTCTCACAGTTTTACCTAATTTAAGATATCATAAATAAAAATCTATATTTTTGGTTGTAAGCTGTAGTGCGTGCTATCTTTAGGTGGGCTAGTATGTTTTTTTGAGGCACAGCAGATATCTTTGAGTGAATACTATGGTTATCTTGTATACAGTACATAGATTTATGTGCATGCAGTTTTTGCCTAAATTCACACATGCTAAGAATAATAGTACACAGTCACTAATCACAGTGTCAATTAACACCATCCAAACATTGGATGCACAGGGTCGGCTGACCAAATATAATGCACAGGGTGTGTGCCAGTAACCATACTGGATTCAACTGAATGTGCAGCTCCCTGCACCGCAATAGAAAAAACGACTACCAGCCTATCAGAGAATGATAGCTTACGTCATCGCACCTGTCTCAGTTGACGCATGGCAGTAACGTCATACGTTGTTGATAGGCTGGTGGGGGATATGAAGCAGCAAGAGGACGTGTGTGGTGGACAATCATAAGGGACAAGGACGGAGGAACATAGGTACTCAGTATAGGGGCCGAGGCCTTGGAACATAGAGGCCCAGGATGGAGTAACATAGGAGGCTAAGATAGTGGACTTAGAGATTGGACTCAGGATGAAGAAATAGGGGCCCAGGATAGAGGCACATATGGGCCCAGGATGGTGAAACATAGGGGCCCGGGACCATGGGGCCCAGGATGGGGCAACATACTTACCCAGGATGGGGCAACATAGGGACTCAGGTTGGGTGACATTATTAAATAAAGTGGACAGGATGGAGGACGTTTTAAAATAAAATACCCAGGATGGAGGAAATCATTAAATAAAGGAACCAAGATGGGGATATTATTAAATAAATGGGCCCAGTATGGAGGACATTATTAAAAAGGGGCCCATGATGGGGGACATTAATAAATAAAGGGTGCCAGAATGGGGCCACCAGAATGAGGAACATACATTATTAGTTTATGGTGGCAAATGGGGAACACAATTATGGTTGGGGTCAATAAGGGGACATTATTTCTGTGGTATGTGAGTTAGCGTTCACCGCATGTGTTGGGAGACACTCGCTTGACCATGATATTCAGGCACATAGGCACAGTTTTTAACACAGTACTCTCTCAGGGAAGCTGCTGAACTGGGATCACCGTCCCGGGCAATATCTTGCTCACCAGGCCATCTGACAGTCCAGATCCTCAGACGGACTGTAGCTCCCCAAACGCAGTGCCATCACGGACTCTGCACACACGGCCTCTCTGTGCGCTATTCAGGATGTCCGTTACCTCCTGGGACCGTCCAACACACAGGCCCTCAGGTCCAGGCCTCCCCATGTGCTCTTCAGGGATCTAGTCCTATTCCCAGGACCTCCCAACACAGAGGCCTTCCAGGACCTGGCACACAGACCACTCAGGTCCATACATTATCCACCATGTGACCACCATGGTCACATTATATGCTTGTAACCACTCCCATAAGTGGGAGGTGTGTGTGTGGCTAGTTCGACCCGACCAGCTCTCAGAACTAGCCCTGTCAGCCTCCCTCTTAAAACAACACAATTACTTGTGGGACTACAGGTCCCAGAACATCCTTACTTCAGGCTGACAGTGCAGAGTATCTTCCTCTGCGACACACATACCTGCCATTCACAATAATGCCTGCAACTGCCATGCATTCCCATGGCCTCACTACGCCTCCATGTACATTCTGGAGAACACAAACAGTGCCCCCTAGCTGTACCAGGGGTCACTGCCTCACAGGTAATACATTTTATTTTTAAGGATAAAAATGTTTTCCATGTTTTCCCCTGTTTTCCATGGGGGGGATAAAAGGGAGGTGTTGTTGCTCTGTATTGCTTCACTGTGCCACTTTTTTTCTTCATTTGGCACCATCTACAAGTTTGGGGAAAAAGTGGGGGATGTGCTCTAGATGTGATCAGCTATACATACTGCTCTGGCAAAAATTAAGAGACCACTGCAAAATTTTCAGTTTGTCTCATTTTTCTCTTTATAGGTATATTTTTCAGTAAAATGTAAATTGTTCTTTTATTCTATAAACTACTGACAACATGTCTCTGAAGTTTTAAGCAATAATTTTTGCATTTATTTTCTGAAAATAAGAAAAAATTTGAAATGGTCAAAATAACAAAAAAATGCGTGGCTTACAGACCTCAAATAATGCAAAAAAAACAAATTCATAACTTGTTAAGAGCCAAATACAATGTAGCCCCCCAAAAAAGAACAATAGACGCCAATACTTACCTTACAGGCAGTAATCCAACAGCACAGCAGTAAGGCAGCACCAGGAAGACGGCAGCACCAGGAAGACAGCAGAACCAGGATGGCAGCAGCACCAGGAAGGCAGCAGCACCAGGAAGGCAGCACCAGGACGGTAGCACCAGGTAGGGAGCAGCACAAGGATGGCAGCACCAGGAAGACCGCAGCACCAGGAGGGTGGCAGCACCAGGACTGCAGCAGCACCAGGATGGCAGCACCAGGAAGGCAGCAGCACCAGGACGGCAGCACCAGGAAGGCAGCACCAGGAAGGCAGCAGCACCAGGACGGCAGCACCAGGAAGACAGCAGAACCAGGAAGACGACAGCACCAGGATGGCAGCAGCACCAGGAAGGCAGCAGCACAAGGAAGGCAGCACCAGGACGGCAGCACCAGGTAGGGAGCAGCACCAGGATGGCAGCACCAGGAAGACCGCAGCACCAGGAGGGTGGCAGCACCAGGACGGCAGCAGCACCAGGATGGCAGCACCAGGAAGGCAGCAGCACCAGGACGGCAGCACCAGGAAGGCAGCACCAGGAAGGCAGCAGCACCAGGACGGCAGCTCCAGGATGGCAGCACCAAGACAGCAGCAGCAGGATCGGAGCAGCAAGCAGCCTACAAGGAGCAGAAAAAAAATAGTACAGAGTACAGACTGCAAAGACAAACAGACATTTTCAAAGCTTCTATACTTACATCCAAAGTCTTGTCCAGAGTCTTGTGCTTGCATCCAGAATCTTGAGAGTAATGGACTACCTGTCTACAGACCCCCTTTTATACATCAGGGATTTTGCAGGTGGTGACATCATTTCCTGGACATTATTAGTGTGAAGTACGCATGTGAGTCGCCACCAGGGCCTTGGGATACTCAGTACCGGGTCTGGTACTCACAGGGGGATGTCACGGTGGCTGCGACCCGGTCCGTGGCCCTGGGCACCCATGTAAAAGGGAAAGTCTTTAAAAGGGTTTTAGGAATAAAGTTTGTTTGTGATGCCACCTGTGGTGTTCGGTCAGTTGATCACCCTCTGGGGTGATGGTATGGCAGCTAGATGGTATAACTTCCCACAGGTGACGTAGGTCCCCAGGGCTCGCGTGTGTAGATGGAGATGGTGAACAGTGCAGTAAAGAACAGAGGACACAGGGGTGCAGTCTCTTTACCTGGTTTACTGATGGTAGCAGGCAGCCACAGTCCAGGGCACCAGATCACAGGTACAGGCAGGGTCCGGCCGGCTTGGAAGCAAATCCAGAGTTCCCCTTTACCAGGTGGAGTTAAAAGCTTTCCTATAGTGTGGTGGTATTGTAGTCACTTACTGCCTATGGCTTCTGAAAAGGTTCTCACAGTTCTTCTCTGTCCCCCATATAGGTTAGGACACAAACCCGTATGACAGGTGACTCGAGCCTTTTTACAGGGTCTCTGTCATGACCCGGGCTCTATGTGTCACTGTGCCTCCTGGGTATTAAGGCGGACAGGTAACTTGCAGTTCAGCTGTCCTGCCGGTTTCTGCTGCAAGTCTTAGAGTCCCTCACAACCTCGGTGTTCCGGCTACCGGTAATCTGCGCTTCACAGGGAGATAGCTCATTCGCAGCTGTCCTCCCCTGTTGTCACTCTCCTGTGCCTCGCTCTCCTTCATGCTCACTGAACGATGTTCTTTCCTTTTCTGTTATCTTTCTCCAGGGGCTGTAGTATCTCAGACTACAGGGCCCCTTCAGACCTTCTGACACTGTGTCTGTCTGCACTCTCCTCTGTCTCTCTGACAGGAACTGAACTCCCTTTCCCTCCAAACCAGAATGTATATAGGGAAGCCACCCATAAACAGGGTTAGGGCTCCCCCTTCTGGCCTGGAGTGTGAACATGTTGTGTGCATTGTGATACCCGATAAAGAAGATCTTTCATCGCTTCCAAGCTTAACATCACTCTCCCTGTGAAGAAAGCAATGTCATTGTGATGACCAGGTCCCTGGGGCATCACACATGCGAATCGAACGCATGTGTACGCATGTCCTTGCGTACCAATGCGTTCCCATAGACAGTAATGCGCTTTTTTATGCACTCATCCGCAATCATCCACATGCGCATGATTTCGCAATATTTGACGCCTCAAAAAATGCAACATGTTGCATTCGCCGGACACTGCCGCACACCGCGAAACGACGCATGCGTACGCATCTGCATTCGGAAGCATGAAAAAGCACGTCCCTGCATACACCATATTAAAGATATGAACACATGTGGATCTATGCGAATCATACGCTGCGCACAGAAACGCTAATGTGAACCCGACTTAAGTGTACATCCTTGTGGAGTATGACTGCCTAGATATAGCGTGGCAACTATTATCTCTACTTTGCTTATTTTTCTACTTCAGGCTACACTTTAATTCAATTTACCAAATTGTTCCTGCTGCAATAAACCACAAGGACCCAGTAAATTTGTGTATTTTTTGATTATCTGATTAAACATTAATGATTGCTCTATTAAAAATTCCTTTGACTGCACAGTATTTACTTTTAAATCTTCAGTTGCAAGTACAGTGTGTCCTGATTTCATCACTATTGATCTAACAGACGACAAACAAATCATGGAGGTAGAGGAGTAAAATTCTGGACTGAAGCTTGTAGCAATATTAAAGGGACACTGTCACCTGAATTTGGAGGGAACAATCTTTAGACCTAGGGGCGGGGTTTTCGGGTGTTTGATGCACCCTTTCCTTACCCGCCGGCTGCATGCTGGCTGCAATATTGGATTGAAGTTCATTCTCTGTCCTCCGTAGTACATGCCTGCACAAGGCAATCCTTGTGCAGGCATGTTCTACGGAGGACAGAGAATGAACTTCAATCCAATATTGCAGCCAGCATGCAGCCGGCGGGTAAGGAAAGGGTGCATCAAACACCCGAAAACCCCGCCCCTAGGTCTAAAGATTGTTCCCTCCAAATTCAGGTGACAGTGTCCCTTTAAAAAGAGATGTCACCAGATTTCACAATAGAAACTGCATACATTGTTAAACAGATATTTTAGACCTGATGAGGCTGATATACTTACTTTTAAAAAATCAATGCCAGAATGACTTGTGCTGTAGTATCTCCCTTGTTTCCTGTTGTTTGCTCCATGCTCAGTATTGATCATCTTCTACCCATTCTGTAGGGTCTGTGGGAAAGGAGAATCATAGAGGACTGTGTTGCTAGAAGCCGGGCTACCTCACGGCTAGCTGTGTTGCAAGAGTCTGCCCACTTTTCCTGTGTACTGTATCTTTGTCGACTGAACGTCAATGAGGTCCTGAATCTTCAGTGCAAGGGGTATGAAAAGGAAGGGCATGAGATTACTTTCATGGGTGGGGGCCTGGGGGTTTGTGAAAACAGCAGAAGAGGTGCAAGGTTATGAATGAATTAGAAATTGACTTCCTACTCAAAGTGACTTCAAAAGTGATGTGGCCCTAAAAAAAAATGGTTTTGTTAATATTATTGGAAATAATGAGAAATTGCTGATAAACTTTTAACCCTTCTAACTTCCTAATGTATGAAAAATGATGCTGATTTAAAGTAGACATGGCATGACATAAATGTTATTTATTAACTACAGTGGTTTGCAAAAGTATTCACCCCACTGGCTTTTTACATGTTTTATTAAATTACAAACTATTTCAATATTTTTGTAATCCGATTTGTGTGTGATGCATCAGCACTAAATATTCTAAGTTGGCTAAGTGAAGTGAGAAAAATATACCGTATATACTCGAGTATAAGCTGAGATTTTCAGCCCATTTTTTTGGGCTGAAAGTCCCCCTCTCGGCTCATACTCGAGTCATACCCAGGGGTCGGCAGGGGAGGGGGAGCAGGGGCTGTCTAATTATACTCACCTGCTCCTGGCGCGGTCCCTGCAGGTCCCTGGCTCCCCAGCGCCCCAGCTTCTTCCTGTACTGAGCGGTCACATGGTACCGCTCATTACAGTAAAGAATATGCGGTTCCACCTCCCATAGGGGTGGATCCGCATATTCATTACTGTAATGAGCGGTAACGGTGACCGCTCAATACAGGAAGAAGCTGCGGTGCTGGGGAACCAGGGACTGCACCGCGCCAGGAGCAGGTGAGTATAATGGGGAGGGGGAGCGCTGCGCGATATTCACCTGCTCCCCGTTCCAGCCACCGCTCCATCTTCAGCGTCTTCTACAGTGACACTCAGGTCAGAGAGCGCGGTGACGTGGTTAGTGTGCGCCCTCTGCCTGAACGTCAGTGCAGAAGACGCTGAAGATGGAGCAGGGCCGGAACGAAATCAGGTGAATATTGAAAGTGCTGGGGGCCTGAGCGATGGAGAGGTGAGTATGAGATTTTTTTTTTATCGCAGCAACAGCAAATGGGGCAAGTGTCTGTATGGAGCATCTTATGGGGCCATAACGTTTGTGCAGCACTATATGGGGCAAGTGTCTGTATGCGGCCATAATCAACGTTTGTGCAGTACTATATGGGGCAAATATCTTTATGGAGCATCTTATGGGGCCATAATTAACGTTTGTGCAGCATTATATGGGGCAAATGTCTGTATGGAGCATCTTATAGGGCCATAATCAAGGTTTGTGCAGCACTATATGGGGCAAATATCTTTATGGAGCATCTTATGGGGCCATAATTAACGTTTGTGGAGTATTATATGGGGCAAGTGTCTGTATGGAGCATCTTATGGGGCCATAATCAAGGTTTGTGCAGCATTATATGGGGCAAATATCTTTATGGAGCATCTTATGTGGCCATAATCAACATTTGTGCAGCATTATATTGGGCAAATGTGTCTATGGAGCATCTTATGGGGCCATTATTAACCTTTATGCAGGATTATATGGGGCATATTTTAATATGGAGCATCTTATGGGGCCATCATAAACTTTATGGAGCATTGTACTGTATGGGGCTCCTGATTCAATATGGATATTCAAAAACACTTAACCTACTGATTTCCCAATCAATTTTACTTTTATTGGTATCTATTTTTACTTTTGACAGTTACCGGTAGCTGCTGCATTTCTCACCCTAGGCTTATACTAAAGTCATTAAGTTTTCACAGTTTTTTGTGGCAAATTTAGGGGGGTCGGCTAATACTCGGGTCGGCTTATACTCGAGTATATACGGGCATAAATTAAATAATTACATTTATGGGATCAAATAACTAAAAATTGGCATGTCCATATGTATTCACCCTTTTTGGCTAAGAAGCCCCTAAACATTTTTGGTGCAAGCAATTACCTTCATAAGTCACATGCTCCGTGACAGGACGTCCACCTGTGTGTAATCTAAGTGTCACCTGCCTGTAAATACAATTTAGCTTTTCAGAAAGGCCACAGAGGCTGCAACACTATTAAGAAAGAGGCACCACTTTCCAAACACCACCATGAAGACCAAGGAGATCTCCAAACAAGTCAGGGTCAACGTTGTTGAGAAGTACAAGTCAGGGTTGGGTTATAAAAAAAAAATTCCAACTCTAATGATCTCCCGGAGCACCATCAAGGGGAAAGAACATGGTACTACAACAAACCTGCCAAGAGAGTGCCACCCTCCAAAACTTTGAAGGAGCTGCAGAGTTCCCAAGCACAGAGTGGAGTATCTGTCCATATAACCACAATAAGCCATACTCTCCATAGAGGTGGCCTTTATGGAAGAGCAGGCAAAAAAAGCCTTTACTTCCAAACAAATTTAAGGCTAATTTTGAGAATGCCAAAAGACATGTGGGAAACTACCCAAATGTATGGAGGAAGGTGCTGTGGTCAGATGAGACCAACACTGAACTTTTTAAACACCAAGGTAATTGCTATGTCTGGCACCAAACCAACACAACTCATTACCCAAAGAACACCATCCCCAAAGTGAAACATGGTGGTAGTAGCATCATGCTGTGGGGATGTTTTTTCGGTGACAGGGAAAACAATCCGATCCGAGGGGAAGATGGATGGTGCAAAATACAGACACATTCTTGAGCAAAACCTGTTCAGTCTGTCAGAGATTTGAGCCTGGGAGAGAGGTTCACTTTCCAACAAGACAATAACCCCAAGCATACTGCTAAAGCAACACTCAAGTGGTTTAAGGAGAAACATGTAAATGTTTTGAAATGGCCTAGTCAAAGCCCAGACCTTAATCCAATTGGGAATCTGTAGTTAGAGTTGAAGATTGCTGTTCTCCAGAGGAAACCATCTAACTTGAAAGAGCTGGAGCAGTTTTGCCTTGAGGAATGGGCAAAATTCCCAGTGGCGAGATGTGGAAAGGTCATAGAGACTTATCCAAAGTGACATGCTGCTGTAATTGCTGCACAAGGCTCTACAAAGTACTTACTTTAGGGGGGTGAATGGTTATGCATACTGAAGTTTGCAATTATTTTGTCATATTTGTTGTTTGCTTCACATTAAAAAGAAAACCAAATGTTCACAGTTGTAGATATGTTCTTTACATGAACTTATGCAAACCTTCAAAAAAAAAACAATGACATTCTACATTGTGCGGTAACAAAACATGAAAAATGCCAAGGAGGTGAATACTTTTGCATGCCACAGTATTTTGTGTGATATAACTATCTGGTTTAAGGGTGTCAACATTTTCGCCAAAATTCAGATATTTTCACAAACATTCGGATCACACTGGGATCACACTCTGATCAGAGTTTGATCAGAGTGCGATTTGCATAATTGACCCAATTCTCTCAAATGACAGAAAAAATGGTAAATCTGCATCGGCCCTAACTGAAAAGATGGTAATAACTTGCAGCTTTCTAGAATAGTCAGTAGTGATGACTGAGTACTAAAATGCTCATGTGCTCGGTACTCGAAGTAAGCAGGTCAGACTCTCGGAAGGGCTCAACTCAAGTAATGAGCATAACGTAAGTCAATGTGAAACTCAAGAATTTTTCCAGAAGACCTTTACAAGAGGGTTGGGGGTCTATAAAATCACTGAAATAGACGGGAACAGCGCTCAAATGCAATGGGAGCAGCATGAGGAAGATGCGTGGATGCATCTCTGACTCCTTGGTCACTGCAGGGAATAATGTTGTCAGAGTATTACTCCGCTTTAACCGAATGACAATAAAACATACACAAGATAAAATGGACTTTACAAGAAAAATGTTAGGAAACTTTCTTCTCTGTATAATGACTTGTATATAAGGTAAAATTGAAAAGAGAAAAAAAAAAACGCCTCCTACACCCCTTAATAGCTGGGCCATCTCTCAACAAATTTTCCATCGCCTATAACTACAGTAGATGGAGTAGAAGGGAAAATAATAAAACTACACCCACCGGTATTCACCAATAAATGTAATTTGTTATGCCAGCAGGTGGCGCACATGGTTCGTGGACCCACTGTGCCACAGAGTCGGACCTGCCAAGGAAGCTCACTGAAGCGCCTGATGGTGGAGAAATACTGGGCTGTAGGGAGCCACCAGGTACCAGTCCTAGGCAGATCCTGGTACTGCAGCTAATGACCTCAGGGGTGAGGTTAACTGACACTGATTAAGGACTAGGGCTGATTTGAAGACTTCTAGCAGGCTGGATAGAAACACACCAGGGGACAAGGTTTCGGGCAATGGCCCCACATGGTCCAGGACACCAGGTTCTGGCTCTGGCCGCACAAGGACCAAGGGAACAGGTTCAGGCACTGTCTGCACACGAACCAGGGGAGCAGGTCCAGGATGTTAGCCACCAAAAATTAGAAGGAGGGACTGCAATACGCCCTGGAAGACATGTGCCTCAGAAAACATTTTTTCCCATATTTAAGGAATGGGACTCCTAGACTAGTAAAACCTATGCACTAAGTGCAAGGACTGAAAAACATTTATCCTTGGGGTGTGCATATATATAAGAATTTTAGAAGTCAGCCTTTTATGCATCCTGTAAAAATCAGGGAGAGCATCACGCACACCCTGGAAAAATTAAGAACGAGGGTAGCATGATGACCGTCTAAAAATTAGGCGTGAGGGCCACATGATGACCCTGTTGAAGATGACCCCTGAAAAGTGGGACAGGAAGCTAGGTCTCATGGATCAGAATGTTTGCTATGCTCACAGAGCAGGCACAGTTTCACCTGGCCATCAGCCTCATCCTCTGCGTGCACCATTAGCAGCACGTCCACTTCCCTGTCTCTTATCGCAAGCCCAGAAAATTTTAAATTAGGTATATAATATATGCCTGCAAACTTTCAGGTATTAATAGGGAAATTAAAATATGTAGCCCTAAAAAGAACTTTTTTTTTTGCAGCAGCCGTATACCTATAGAAGGACAGTGTCATGGTTAGGACATGGTTAATGTCCTGTTCTCATAGAGTTAATATGGTTGACCTCTCTTTCAAGATGGGAGGGGTATTTATACTCGCTCCCAGCTGGGGTTCCTTGTCAGCTATACGTTCTGTTTTGGTTTGTCTGCCTGATTCCTAGAGTATGTTCGGTCTGCACTATGTTTACCTTGCTTTCCGTGTGTTTCTCTGTTTGCTATTCTGGATTCCTGACCTCTGGCTTTGCTTCTGACCATCCTCTGTGTCGTCCCTTTGGTACCTCATGATCTTCTGGCCCAGATCTCTGATTGTTTGGTATTTCTCTAAGTATTTATCTCTTCTCTGGTCCCCGGTGTCTGGCTCCGCCCCCTGACCACCTCCCACTCTGTCATATGTCTTAGGTCCTGTTGGTTACCTGGTCACTCTGTCACATGTCTAAGGTCCTGTGGGAGACCAGGTTAGTACCCGGCGTTTAGCTCAGCTCCGTGGCTGCTGTGTGCAGCTCTCTCCGCAGCATTAATACCCTGGAGCTGTGACAGACAGTAAGGCAATAAACCCTGCCTATATGCCTGTAATCCAAAAATAATCCTCTTCCACTAGCTAACCCTACACTGAATGCAGGTAACAGCAGTTTTACTAGAGAAGGAACAGTATGTAGCCCTGAAAAGGACTTTTGCTTTAATGGTGCTGCAGCAATATACAAGTACTTCAATATCAATTAAACACTGCCTATGCAGGCCTGCTCTAATCTAAGCTCTCCCTCCTTGCTCAACTCTCCCTGAAATGCTTCCAGAGGACAGTGTGCAGAGCATCTCATCTCGGAGTCGGATGACCTGATGAATCAATGCGGCCGAACAAGCACAGTAATGTCGGTAGCCAACATAGCTAATGCATTACCGTGTATGGCAGGAAATCCCTGCATGTTTATTGGCTGTCTAAGGGGTGCAAAATATGTGGGGCCGGGGCACCTCTAGCATGGTGCTAGAGCACCCCGATGCTTGATAGAGCATCGAGCAGTGGCGAGCATGCTCGCTAATCAGAAAGAGTATAACACAAAATCTGAAGAGTCACATACTTATATACAACAGAACATAGAATAGTGCAGTAAATAAGACAAGTGACGAAAAGCAGAACTAGCAATACGTGAAGGGGAGGAACAGTTGCGGCCGTAAATAATGGTACAGGTCGTAGATAAAGAGTGTGAAAGTTTTATTGTCCCAATTGAGGTCTGGTTCATGGTTGTGATGCCCCCATGGTGTTTTCTACTTGCCTATCTCCTCCCCACCCACACAGTCAACCAGATAGCTGTTAGTGCTTACCTCTTCTTCATGTTCCTGTGCCGTGTATGTCATATAAGTTAAAATGACACTGGGGCAGTCATCATCGCTCACTTTATCCTCCTGGATGACACTTTGAACTGAAGGTTCCGTGACATCACTTCATTAGTAGGCAGTATTCACTTGTATCATAGATCCACAATGGCCAACTGGGGGTGAAAATACAATAAAGGAGCTGACCAGCCTCTTACTCAGAAGGATTTATAATAAAATATATAATATTCCCGGTGAAGAAAAGAAACATCCTATACAGAGAAAATTCAGAAGTGACAGCATAGAATAGTGAGGTGTCTTATGTTTTTATCAAACTTTGAACTTTCTCGGGTTAATAAATAAGTAGCAATTTTATACAAACAATCTTCCCTCTCGATGTGGTTTTTGGGGATGTGTATGGCTGGTTTCACATTTGCGTCTTTGTGCGCAGCATTTGATCTGCATAGATCCACATGCGTCATGCGTACATATATTTAACATTTGTGTATGCATGTGTCGCTTTGCTGTGTGCGGCGGGGCGCGGTGAACGCAACATGTTGCATTTTTGGAGGTGGCAAAAACCCGTCAAATATGCGCAGGCATGCGTCAAAAAACGCATTACTGTCTATGGGAGCGCATTGGTACGCAAGGACATGTGTACGCATGCGTTCAATATGCATGCGTACTTCACATTAATCATGTCCAAGAAATGATGTTACCACCCCCCAAAAAAAAGCTGTATAAAAGGAATTGTGGAAACTGCAAGGCTATTACTTTCAAGACTCTGGATCTGACAACAACACTGGCTATGTAAGTATAGAACCTTTGAAAATGTCTGTCCTTCTCACTGCTGTCTGTACTTTGTACAAATTTTTTTTTCTGTTCCTTTTAGACTGGTTGTCTCCTGGTGCTGCCGTCTCTCCTGGTGCTGCCATCTCTCCTGGTGCTGCCGTCTATCCTGGTGCTGCTGTCTCTCCTGGTGCTGGCGTCTGTCCTGGTGCTCCCATCCTGGTGAGGTCAATACTGGCTATGTAAGTATAGAACCTTTGAAAATGTTTGTCTCTCTTTTTTTTCTGTTCCTTTTAGACTGATTGTCTCCTGGTGCTGCCATCTGTCCTGGTGCTGCCATCTGTCCTGCTGCTGCCATCTGTCCTGGTGCTGCCGTCTGTCCCTGTCCTGTGCTCACTCCAGGCCACAAGGGCAAGCTCTGATCCGGTTTATGGGTGGCTCCCCTATATATATATATTGTGGTTTGGAGGGAAAAGGAGTCAGATAGTGCCAGACGGCAGACTGAAGCAGTCTGTCAGAGGACAGAGAAGAGAGCAGTCAGACATTGAGTGTCGGAAGGACTGAAGGAGCCGTGTAGCCAGAGTTGCTACAGCTCCTAAAGAAAGAGAATTAAGAAGGACAGGACAGCTTGTGGAAAGAGTGCAGGAGAGCAAAGCACAGGAGAGTGATACCAGTGGAGCAGAGCAGTGAATTAGCTACCTCCCTGGCTGGCGCAGATTACTAGTAGCCGGAACACCGAGGTTGTGAGGGACTCTAAGACTGACAGCAGAAACCGGCAGGCCAGCTGGATTACACATCACCTGTCTGCCCTAATACCCAGGAGGCACAGTGACACATAGAGCCCGGGTCGTGACAGAGACCCTGTAAAAAGGCTCGAGTCACCTGCCATACGGGTTTATGTCCCACCTTTATGGAGGACAGAGAAAACTGTGAGGACCTTATCAGAAGCCATAGGCAGTAAGGGACTACAATACCACCACATTATGAGGAAGGCTTTTAAATCCACCTGGTAAAGGAGACTCTGGATTCGCTTCCAAGCCGGCCGGACCCTGCCTGTACCTGTGATCTGGTGCCATGGACTGTCGTTGCCTGAAGTCTTCAGTAAACCAGGTAAAGAGACTGCAAACCTGTGTCCTCATTCTTTTCTGCACCATACGCCATCTTCCATCTGCACACCGGGAGCCCTGGCCCTTCACCTGTGGGAAGTTATACCATCTCAGCTGCCATAACATCACCCCAGAGGACCCCTTTAAGCAGCGTCGGTCCCCACTGACCGAATACCACAGGTGGCATCACGAACATAAACTTTATTTAATTTCCCTTTTACATGGGCGCTCAGGGCCACGGACCGGGTCGCCACCGTGACATCCCCCTGTGAATACCGGACCTGGTAATGGGTACCCCACAGCCCTGGCGAGTATTCCACCCTTCCTCATCAACTACCACCAAATCATCACAGCTCCAAACCCCCAAAGTCCACCCTATCTGATCGACACCTGTGGCTTGTGGATGAATATCGTTCCCCGCTGCTCTCAAAGGCGCACTTGTAGAATCTGATGTTATCCTCATCCTACTAATGCACTGTCCAGATAAGTGTATTGATAATACTAATGCTAAGTATGGCTCCTGATGAACCGATCATGGGGAAACGCGTCCAGCTTTACATACTTATTGCTTAATGAGCTTTACATACTTATTGCTTATCATAATTTGGGTATTTTATGTGGGGGAATTGTCACTAATATAGAGTTAACACAGTTTGCCTGGTGATTTTTTTTTTTTTTTGGTGATTCGTTATAACCCTCCCTATCTAACAAGTTTTTGAGGGGTGTATTAGGGTTTGACGATGCTGAGCGGGAGCGCCAACTGCGCAGGAATTAGGGTGCCAACCTCTGCTGACAGGCAGGGCTCATCTAGGTCCAGTGTTTAGGTTCCCGGTGTTTTTTCTTGTTTCTGGGTAAAGGTGCAATAAAATCTAGTGTGTGGTTAATCATAGCACACAATATTGCTCCGGGATATGTACAATATTTGAGCACATTACTTATAGTGACAATTTTATACCTCTTGTTTATCTGTTCGGATTGAATGGTCTGTTGTTTGATCTAATTTTCTTTTCCTGCACGATAGGGCCCATCAGGGGCAATTAGGGAGAGCCTACGTTGAGCGGGGGCACCACTGCGCAGGATTTAGGGTGCCAACCTCTGCGGCAAGGTAGGGTACAGACAGTTCTGTTAACAGGGATATTGTGCACTCTGTATCTTTCAGCCCAACAACTTACACTAGTCTATGGTCGTATGTGTTGAGTGGTAATTATAGTGCTTTGGAACAAAGCACTATACTGTTATTCCATCGTGGATAACTTCTTCTTATTATAGTGCTTTGGAACAAAGCACTATACTGTTATTCCATCGTGGTAAACTTTTTCTTATTCTTCTTATTATTATTAGGCTTTTTTCCGCAATTAATGCGGCCCGAACCGCTGAACGCACAGACTCCAGTGAGGTGTCATTTCGAAGCCAGCGTCCACGAGAGGTGTGCTAAGTATTTTTCGTGTCGATCGGATTTGTAGTTTTGGCGCAATTTGCATTTGAAAATTGTTTTCCCCTCATTGGAAAGCATTGTCTCAATGCGTTTCAATAGGGAAATTTCCTCATAGGGTATAATGGCCTGGTTTCTGAGGCAATTTCTAAAAATAACTGCCAACTGCCACCTGGCTGATTAGCTCATTGATATGCGCAGTCAGATCCAGTTACTATGCCAACGCCTACGAGCCCACTAGGAAACAGGTTTTGTCAGTCAGATAATATCAGCTCCTCTCTGTTATCAGTCATTCCCCGTCCTGCTGTCAGTCTATTTCTCTCTGTTATCAGCCATTCCCCGTACTGCTGTCAGTCTATTTCTCTCTGTTATCAGCCATTCCCCTGTCCTGCTGTCAGTCTATTCTCTCTGTTATCAGCCATTCCCCGTCCTGCTGTCAGTCTATTCTCTCTGTTATCAGCCATTCCCCCATCCTGCTGTCAGTCTGTTTCTCTGTTATCAGCCATTCCCCTGTCCTGCTGTCAGTCTATTTCTCTCTGTTATCAGCCATTCCCCGTCCTGCTGTCAGTCTATTTCTCTCTGTTATCAGCCATTCCCCTGTCCTGCTGTCAGTCTATTCTCTCTGTTATCAGCCATTCCCTTGTCCTGCTGTCAGTCTATTCTCTGTTATCAGTCATTCCCTTATCCTGCTGTCAGAGTGACCCGGCCCACCAAATCGGACCCAGAGTGACCCGGCCCACCAAATTGGACCCAGAGTGACCTGACCCACCAAATCGGACCCAGAGTGACCCGGCCCACCAAATCGGACCCAGAGTGACCCGGCCCACCAAATCGGACCCAGAGTGATCCGGCCCACCAAATCGGACCCAGAGTGACCCGGGCCACCAAATCGGACCCAGAGTGACCCGGGCCACCAAACCGGACCCAGAGTGACCCGGGCCACCAAATCGGACCCAGAGTGACCCGGCCCACCAAATCGGACCCAGAGTGACCCGGCCCACCAAATCGGACCCAGAGTGACCCGGCCCACCAAATCGGACCCAGAGTGGCCTCAACCCTGAGGGGCTACAACTACCAAACCAGCGCCTGAGGGGCACCAAAGTGTGAAAGTCTTGCAGGGGCAGCCCGGGCACCATTCTAAAGCACTATCTGTAGTTCCTTCAGGAAATACCCATCTAGTTATAGTGCTTTGGAACAAAGCACTATACTGTTATTCCATCGTGGTAAACTTCTTATTATTATGGTGCTTGAACCTCCTAGGTTCAAGCAACATATTGTAATCCGATTTCTTATATTTTCTTATTATTATTATTATTATGGTGCTTGAACCTCCTAGGTTCAAGCAACATATTGTAATCCGATTTCTTATATTTTATTATTCTTCTTCTTCTCCGCGTTTTCCGCAATTAATGCGGCCTGAACCGCTCGGCGCAGAGACCCCTTTCAGGCGGCGTTTCGAAGCCCTCGGTGGGGACAGGTGTGCTATGACTTTTATAGTCGATCCGATATGTAGATTTTATTTAAATCGCATTTTAGAAAAAAAATTTCCCATAGGAAATAATGACGAACTTTCCATTACCCCCAACTTGACCTTCCAAAGATGGCAGCTATGCAAATGTACGGTGTCCATTTTAGGACATGATCATTTATCAAAGTCAAACATCAGAATAAAGTGACTATGACACCCTCTCGTCCCGTGTGTGAAAAGTAAGTGCCCCTCCGGCCCCGTGTGTGAAAAGTAAGTGACCCCCGGCCCCGTGTGTGAAAAGTAAGTGCGCCCCCGGCCCCGTGTGCAAAAGTAAGTGCGCCCCCGGCCCCGTGTGCAAAAGTAAGTGCGCCCCCGGCCCCGTGTGCAAAAGTAAGTGCGCCCCCGGCCCCGTGTGCAAAAGTAAGTGCGCCCCCGGCCCCGTGTGCAAAATTAAGTGCGCCCCCGGCCCCGTGTGCAAAAGTAAGTGCGCCCCCGGTCTGTATATAGGGGGATGTCTGTATATAGGAGTGGTGTCTGTATATAGGGGGATATCTGTATATTGGAGTGGTGTCTGTATATAGAGGGATGTCTGTAAATAGGAGTGGTGTCTGTATATAGAGGGATGTCTGTATATAGGAGTGGTGTCTGTATATAGAGGGATGTCTGTATATAGGAGTGGTGTCTGTATATAGGGGGATGTCTGTATATAGGAGTGGTGTCTGTATATAGAGGGATGTCTGTATATAGGAGAGATGTCTGTATATAGAGGGATGTCTGTATATAGGAGTGGTGTCTGTATATAGAGGGATGTCTGTATATAGGAGAGATGTCTGTATATAGAGGGATGTCTGTATATAGGAGTGGTGTCTGTATATAGGAGTGGTGTCTGTATATAGAGGGATGTCTGTATATAGAGGGATGTCTGTATACAGGAGTTGTGTCTGTATACAGAGGGATGTCTGTATATAGGAGTGGTGTCTCTATATAGGGGGATGTCTGAATGTAGGAGATATGTCTGTATATAGAGGGATGTCTGTATATAGGAGTGGTGTCTGTATATAGGAGTGGTGTCTGTATATAGGAGTGGTGTCTGTATATAGAGGGATGTCTGTATATAGGAGTGGTGTCTGTATACAAAGGGATGTCTGTATATAGGAGTGGTGTCTGTATATAGAGGGATGTCTGTATATAGGAGTGGTGTCTGTATAAAGAGGGATGTCTGTATATAGGAGTGGTGTCTGTATACAGAGGGATGTCTGTATATAGGAGTGGTGTCTGTATATGGAGGGATGTCTGTATATAAGAGTGGTGTCTGTATATAGGGGGATGTCTGTATATAGGAGTGGTGGCTGTATATAGAGGGATGTCTGTATATAAGAGTGTTGTCTGTATATAGAGGGATGTCTGTATATAGGAGTGGTGTCTTTATATAGAGGGATGTCTGTATATAGGAGTTGTGTCTGTATACAGAGGGATGTCTGTATATAGGAGTGGTGTCTGTATATAGAGGGATGTCTGTATATAGGAGTGGTGTCTGTATAAAGAGGGATGTCTGTATATAGGAGTGGTGTCTTTATATAGAGGGATGTCTGTATATAGGAGTGGTGTCTGTATATAGAGGGATGTCTGTATATAGGAGTGGTGTCTGTATATAGGGGGATGTCTGTATATAGGAGTGGTGTCTGTATATAGAGGGATGTCTGTATATAGGAGAGATGTCTGTATATAGAGGGATGTCTGTATATAGGAGTGGTGTCTGTATATAGAGGGATGTCTGTATATAGGAGTGGTGTCTGTATATAGGGGGATGTCTGTATATAGGGGGATGTCTGTATATAGGAGTGGTGTCTGTATATAGGGGGATGTCTGTATATAGGAGTGGTGTCTGTATATAGAGGGATGTCTGTATATAGGAGAGATGTCTGTATATAGAGGGATGTCTGTATATAGGAGTGGTGTCTGTATATAGAGGGATGTCAGTATATAAGAGTGGTGTCTGTACATAGAGGGATGTCTGTATATAGGAGTGGTGTCTGTATATAGAGGGATGTCTGTATATAGGAGAGATGTCTGTATATAGAGGGATGTCTGTATATAGGAGTGGTGTCTGTATATAGAGGGATGTCTGTATATAGGAGTTGTGTCTGTATACAGAGGGATGTCTGTATATAGGAGTGGTGTCTATATAGGGGGATGTCTGAATATAGGAGATATGTCTGTATATAGAGGGATGTCTGTATATAGGAGTGGTGTCTGTATATAGAGGGATGTCTGTATATAGGAGTGGTGTCTGTATATAGAGGGATGTCTGTATACAGGAGAGGTGTCTGTATACAGAGGGATGTCTGTATATAGGAGTGGTGTCTGTATATAGGGGGATATCTGTATATAGGAGTGGTGTCTGTATATAGGGGGATGTCTGTATATTGGAGTGGTGTCTGTATATAGAGGGATGTCTGTATATAGGAGTGGTGTCTGTATATAGAGGGATGTCTGTATATAAGAGTGTCTGTATATAGAGGGATGTCTGTATATAGGAGTGGTGTCTGTATATAGAGAGATGTCTGTATATAGGAGTGGTGTCTGTATATAGAGGGATGTCTGTATATAGGAGAGATGTCTCTATATAGAGGGATGTCTGTATATAGGAGTGGTGTCTGTATATAGGAGTGGTGTCTGTATATAGGGGGATGTCGGTATATAGGAGAGATGTCTGTATATAGAGGGATGTCTGTATATAGGAGTGGTGTCTGTATATAGAGGGATGTCTGTATATAGGAGTGGTGTCTGTATATAGGGGGATGTCTGTATATAGGAGTGGTGTCTGTATATAGAGGGATGTCTGTATATAGGAGTGGTGTCTGTATATAGGGGGATGTCTGTATATAGGAGTGGTGTCTGTATATAGAGGGATGTCTGTATATAGGAGAGATGTCTGTATATAGAGGGATGTCTGTATATAGGAGTGGTGTCTGTATATAGAGGGATGTCTGTATATAGGAGAGATGTCTCTATATAGAGGGATGTCTGTATATAGGAGTGGTGTCTGTATATAGGAGTGGTGTCTGTATATAGGGGGATGTGTGTATATACGAGAGATGTCTGTATATAGAGGGATGTCTGTATATAGGAGTGGTGTCTGTATATAGAGGGATGTCTGTATATAGGAGTGGTGTCTGTATATAGGGGGATGTCTGTATATAGGAGTGGTGTCTGTATATAGAGGGATGTCTGTATATAGGAGTGGTGTCTGTATATAGGGGGATGTCTGTATATAGGAGTGGTGTCTGTATTCAGAGGGATGTCTGTATATAGGAGTGGTGTCTGTATATAGGGGGATATCTGTATATAGGAGTGGTGTCTGTATATAGAGGGATGTCTGTATATAGGAGAGATGTCTGTATATAGAGGGATGTCTGTATATAGGAGTGGTGTCTGTATATAGAGGGATGTCTGTATATAGGAGAGATGTCTCTATATAGAGGGATGTCTGTATATAGGAGTGGTGTCTGTATATAGGAGTGGTGTCTGTATATAGGGGGATGTCTGTATATAGGAGAGATGTCTGTATATAGAGGGATGTCTGTATATAGGAGTGGTGTCTGTATATAGAGGGATGTCTGTATATAGGAGTGGTGTCTGTATATAGGGGGATGTCTGTATATAGGAGTGGTGTCTGTATATAGAGGGATGTCTGTATATAGGAGTGGTGTCTGTATATAGGGGGATGTCTGTATATAGGAGTGGTGTCTGTATATAGAGGGATGTCTGTATATAGGAGAGATGTCTGTATATAGAGGGATGTCTGTATATAGGAGTGGTGTCTGTATATAGGGGGATCTCTGTATATAGGAGTGGTGTCTGTAGATAGAGGGATTTCTGTATGTAGGAGTGGTGTCTGTATATAGAGGGATGTCTGTATATAGGAGTGGTGTCTGTATACAGAGGGATGTCTGTATATAGGAGTGGTGTCTGTATATAGAGGGGTGTCTGTATATAAGAGTGGTGTCTGTATATAAGAGTGGTGTCTGTATATAGAGGGATGTCTGTATATAGGAGTGGTGTCTGTATATAGGGGGATGTCTGTATATAGGAGTGGTGTCTGTACATAGGGGGATATCTGTATATAGGAGTGGTGTCTGTATATAGAGGGATGTCTGTATATAGGAGTGGTGTCTGTATATAGAGGGATGTCTGTATATAGAAGTGGTGTCTGTATACAGAGGGATGTCTGTATATAGGAGTGGTGTCTGTATATAGAGGTATGTCTGTATATAGGAGAGATGTCTGTATATAGAGGGATGTCTGTATATAGGAGTGGTGTCTGTATATAGAGGGATGTCTGTATATAGGAGTGGTGTCTGTATATAGG
Source organism: Ranitomeya variabilis (assembly GCF_051348905.1). Lineage (NCBI taxonomy): Eukaryota > Metazoa > Chordata > Amphibia > Anura > Dendrobatidae > Ranitomeya > Ranitomeya variabilis. Next base: position 66,727,245 of record NC_135239.1, on the reverse strand, counting down.
GGGATGTCTGTATATAGGAGTGGTGTCTGTATATAGAGGGATGTCTGTATATAGGAGTGGTGTCTGTATATAGAGGGATGTCTGTATATAGGAGTGGTGTCTGTATATAGAGGGATGTCTGTATATAGAAGTGGTGTCTGTATATAGAGGAATGTCCGTATATAGGAGAGATGTCTGTATATAGGGGGATGTCTGTATATAGAAGTGGTGTCTGTATATAGAGGGATGTCTGTATATAGGAGTGGTGTCTGTATATAGAGGGATGTCTGTATATAGGAGTGGTGTCTGTATATAGAGGGATGTCTGTATATAGAAGTGGTGTCTGTATATAGAGGAATGTCCGTATATAGGAGAGATGTCTGTATATAGGGGGATGTCTGTATATAGGAGAGATGTCTGTATATAGTGGGATGTTTGTATATAGGAGAGATGTCTGTATATAGGAGTGGTGTCTGTATATAGAGGGATGTCTGTTTATAGGAGTGGTGTCTGTATATAGGGGGATGTCTGTATATAGGAGTGGTGTCTGTATTTAGAGGGATGTTTGTATATAGGAGTGGTGTCTGTATACAGAGGGATGTCTGTATATAGGAGTGGTGTTTGTATATAGAGGGATGTCTGTATATAGGGCGATGTCTGCATATAGGAGTGGTGTCTGTATATAAGGGGATGTCTGTATATAGAAGTGGTGTCTGTATGTAGGGGGATGTCTGTATAAAGGAGTGGTGTCTGTATATAGAGGGATGTCTGTATATAGGAGTGGTGTCTCTATATAGGGGGATGTCTGTATATAGTAGAGATGTCTGTATATAGGGGGATGTCTGTAAATAGGAGTGGTGTCTCTATATAGGGGGATGTCTGAATATAGGAGTGGTGTCTGTATATAGGGGAATGTCTGTATATAGGAGTGGTGTCTGTATATAGAGGGATGTCTGTATATAGGAGAGGTGCCTGCATATAGGAGTGGTGTCTGTATATAGGAGTGGTGTCTGTATATAGAGGGATGTCTTTATATAGAAGTGGTGTCTGTATATAGGGGGATGTCTGTATATTGTAGTGCTGTCTGTATATAGGGGTATGTCTGTATATAGGAGTGGTATCTGTATATAGAGGGATCTCTGTATATGGTAGTGGTGTCTGTATATAGAGGGATGTCTGTATGTAGGAGTTGTGTCTGTATATAGGAGTGGTGTCTGTATATAGGAGTGATGTCTATATATAAGATGATGTGGCCAAAGGGGCTACCAGGATTCCTGCTTGTCAAAATGGCTACCAAGGGGCCAAAGTTGCTAACAAGGGGCCCCGCACATCAAAGTGGCTACCAAGGGGCCAAATTGGATACCCAGAGTCAGGGCCCTGCATGCCAGACTTGCTCCTGAGGTTCATTGGCAGCTGGCAGCGCTGTTCAAGCACCATGTATTTCCTTCAGGAAATGCCCATCTAGTTATTATTCTTCTCCGCGTTTTCCGCAATTAATGCGGCCCGAACCGCTCGGCGCAGAGACCCCGTTCAGGCGGCGTTTCGAAGGCCTCGGTGGGGACAGGTGTGCTATGACTTTTATAGTCGATCCGATATGTAGATTTTATTTAAATCGCATTTAAAAAAAAAAAATTCCCATAGGAAATAATGGCGAACTTTCCATTACCCCCAACTTGACCTTCCAAAGATGGCAGCTATGCAAATGTACGGTGTTCATTTTAGGACATGATCATTTATCAAAGTCAAACATCAGAATAAAGTGACTATGACACCCTCTCGTCCCGTGTGTGAAAAGTAAGTGCCCCCCCGGCCCCGTGTGTGAAAAGTAAGTGCCCCCCCGGCCCCGTGTGTGAAAAGTAAGTGCGCCCCCGGCCCCGTGTGCAAAAGTAAGTGCGCCCTCGGCCCCGTGTGCAAAAGTAAGTGCGCCCCCGGCCCCGTGTGCAAAAGTAAGTGCCCCCCCGGCCCCGTGTGTGAAAAGTAAGTGCCCCCCCGGCCCCGTGTGTGAAAAGTAAGTGCGCCCCCGGCCCCATGTGCAAAAGTAAGTGCGCCCCCTGCCTCGTGTGCAAAAGTAAGTGCCCCCCCGGCCCCGTGTGTGAAAAGTAAGTGCGCCCCCGGCCCCGTGTGCAAAAGTAAGTGCGCCCCCGGCCCCGTGTGCAAAAGTAAGTGCGCCCCCGGCCCCGTGTGCAAAAGTAAGTGCGCCCCCGGCCCCGTGTGAAAAGTAAGTGCGCCCCCGGTCCCGTGTGCAAAAGTAAGTACCCCTCCGGCCCCGTGTGTGAAAGTAAGTGCGCCCCCGGCCCCGTGTGCAAAAGTTAGTGCGCCCCCGGCCCCGTGTGCAAAAGTAAGTGCGCCCCCGGCCCCGTGTGCAAAAGTAAGTGCGCCCCCGGCCCCGTGTGCAAAAGTAAGTGCGCCCCCGGCCCCGTGTGCAAAAGTAAGTGCGCCCCGGTCCCGGGTGTGGAAAGTGCTGCTGTAAAGCTGGCAGCGCTGTTCAAGCACCATGTATTTCCTTCAGGAAATGCCCATCTAGTTATTATAGTGCTTTGGAACAAAGCACTATACTGTTATTCCATCGTGGTAAACTTCTTCTTATTATTATTATTATTAGGCTTTTTTTCGCAGTTAATGCGGCCCGAACCGCTGAACGCACAGACTCCAGTGAGGTGTCATTTCGAAGCCAGCGTCCAACGAGAGGTGTGCTAAGTTATTTTCATGTCGATTGGATTTGTAGTTTTGGTGCAATTTGCATTTGAAAATTGTTTCCCCCTCATTGGAAAGCATTGTTTCAATGCATTTCAATAGGGATTTTTTCCTATACGTTTAAAATGGGCTGGTTTCTGAGGCAATTTCTAAAAATAACTTAACTGCCAAATGCCACCTGGCTGATTAGCTCATTGATATGCGCAGTCAGACACAGTTACTATGCCAACGCCTGCCAACTCCACCAGGTCACAGTTTTGTCAGATAATATCAGCTCTTAAAGTGACAGCACAGCACAATTTTAAAGCACTATCTGTAGTCATATTATTATTACAGTATACAGCGCAGAGCCACGCAGCATACAGCGCAGAGCCCCGCAGTATACAGCGCAGAGCCCCGCAGTATACAGCGCAGAGCCCCGCAGTATACAGCGCAGAGCCGCGCAGTATACAGCGCAGAGCCGCGCATTATACAGCGCGGAGCCGCGCAGCATACAGCGCGGAGCCCCGCAGCATACAGTGCAGAGCCCCGCAGTATACAGCGCAGAGCCGCGCAGTATACAGCGCAGAGCCCCGCAGCATACAGCGCAGAGCCCCGCAGTATACAGCGCAGAGCCGCGCAGTATACAGCGCAGAGCCGCGCATTATACAGCGCAGTGCCCCGCAGCATACAGCGCGGAGCCGCGCAGCATACAGCGCAGAGCCGCGCAGCATACAGCGCAGAACCCCGCAGCATACAGCGCAGAGCCCCGCAGTATACAGCGCAGAGCCGCGCATTATACAGCGCGGAGCCGCGCAGCATACAGCGCAGAGCCGCGCAGTATACAGCGCAGAGCCCCGCAGCATACAGCGCAGAGCCGCGCAGTATACAGCGCAGAGCCCCGCAGTATACAGCGCAGAGCCTTGCAGTATACAGCGCAGAGCCACGCAGTATACAGCGCAGAGTCGCGCAGTATACAGCGCAGAGCCGCGCAGTATACAGCGCAGTCAGACCCAGTTACTATGCCAACGCCTATGAACTCTACATGAGTCCAGCACACAAGTTTTGTCAGATAATATCAGCTCTTAAAGTGACAGCACAGCACAATTCCAAAGCACTATCTGTAGTCATATTATAATTATTGCCCCGCTCACCAATTCGGACCCCGAGTGGCGCCGCCCGCCAAATCGGACCCAGAGTGGCGCCGCCCGCCAATTCGGACCCCGAGTGGCGCCGCCCGCCAAATCGGACCCAGAGTGGCGCCGCCCGCCAAATCGGACCCAGAGTGGCGCCGCCCGCCAAATCGGACCCAGAGTGGCGCCGCCCGCCAAATCGGACCCAGAGTGGCGCCGCCCGCCAAATCGGACCCAGAGTGACCCGGGCCACCAACTCGGACCCAGAGTGACCCGGGCCACCAAATCGGACCCAGAGTGACCCGGGCCACCAAATCGGACCCAGAGTGACCCGGGCCACCAACTCGGACCCAGAGTGACCCGGGCCACCAAATCGGACCCAGAGTGACCCGGGCCACCAAATCGGACCCAGAGTGACCCGGGCCACCAAATCGGACCCAGAGTGACCCGGCCCACCAAATCGGACCCAGAGTGACCCGGGCCACCAAATCGGACCCAGAGTGACCCGGGCCACCAAATCGGACCCAGAGTGACCCGGGCCACCAAACCGGACCCAGAGTGACCCGGGCCACCAAATCGGACCCAGAGTGACCCGGGCCACCAAATCGGACCCAAAGTGACCCGGCCCACCAAATCGGACCCAGAGTGACCCGGCCCACCAAATCGGACCCAGAGTGGCCCCGCCCACCAAATTGGACCCAGAGTGGCCCTCGCCCACCAAATCGGTCCCAGAGTGACCCAATCCACCAAATCGGTCCCTGAGGTGCCCCGCCCACCAAATCGGTCCCTGAGGTGCCCCGCCCACCAAATTGGACCCAGAGTGACCCCATCCACCAAATCGGTCCCTGAGGTGCCCCGCCCACCAAATCGGTCCCTGAGGTGCCCCGCCCACCAAATTGGACCCAGAGTGGCCCTCGCCCACCAAATCGGTCCCAGATTGACCCCATCCACCAAATCGGTCCCTGAGGTGCCCCGCCCACCAAAGTGGTCCCTGAGGTGCCCCGCCCACCAAATTGGACACAGAGTGACCCCGCCCACCAAATCGGACCCAGAGTGACCCCGCCCACTAAATCGGACCCAGAGTAGCCTCAACCCTGAGGGGCTACAACTACCAGAGTGACCTGGCCCACCAAATCGGACCCAGAGTGACCCGGCCCACCAAATCGGACCCAGAGTGACCCGGCCCACCAAATCGGACCCAGAGTGACCCGGCCCACCAAATCGGACCCAGAGTGACCCGGCCCACCAAATCGGACCCAGAGTGACCCGGGCCACCAAATCGGACCCAGAGTGACCCGGGCCACCAAATCGGACCCGGAGTGACCCGGGCCACCAACTCGGACCCAGAGTGACCCGGGCCACCAAATCGGACCCAGAGTGACCCGGGCCACCAAATCGGACCCAGAGTGACCCGGGCCACCAAATCGGACCCAGAGTGACCCAGGCCACCAAATCGGACCCAGAGTGACCCGGGCCACCAAATCGGACCCAGAGTGACCCGGGCCACCAAATCGGACCCAGAGTGACCCGGCCCACCAAATCGGACCCAGAGTGACCCGGGCCACCAAACCGGACCCAGAGTGACCCGGGCCACCAAATCGGACCCAGAGTGACCCGGGCCACCAAATCGGACCCAAAGTGACCCGGCCCACCAAATCGGACCCAGAGTGACCCGGCCCACCAAATCGGACCCAGAGTGACCCGGCCCACCAAATCGGACCCAGAGTGGCCCCGCCCACCAAATTGGACCCAGAGTGGCCCTCGCCCACCAAATCGGTCCCAGAGTGACCCCATCCACCAAATTGGTCCCTGAGGTGCCCCGCCCACCAAATCGGTCCCTGAGGTGCCCCGCCCACCAAATTGGACCCAGAGTGACCCCATCCACCAAATCGGTCCCTGAGGTGCCCCGCCCACCAAATCGGTCCCTGAGGTGCCCCACCCACCAAATTGGACCCAGAGTGGCCCTCGCCCACCAAATCGGTCCCAGATTGACCCCATCCACCAAATCGGTCCCTGAGGTGCCCCGCCCACCAAAGTGGTCCCTGAGGTGCCCCGCCCACCAAATTGGACCCAGAGTGACCCCGCCCACCAAATCGGACCCAGAGTGACTCTGCCCACTAAATCGGACCCAGAGTAGCCTCAACCCTGAGGGGCTACAACTACCAGAGTGACCTGGCCCACCAAATCGGACCCAGAGTGACCCGGCCCACCAAATCGGACCCAGAGTGACCCGGCCCACCAAATCGGACCCAGAGTGACCCGGCCCACCAAATCGGACCCAGAGTGACCCCATCCACCAAATCGGTCCCTGAGGTGCCCCGCCCACCAAATCGGTCCCTGAGGTGCCCCGCCCACCAAATTGGACCCAGAGTGGCCCTCGCCCACCAAATCGGTCCCTGAGGTGCCCCGCCCACCAAATTGGACACAGAGTGACCCCGCCCACCAAATCGGACCCAGAGTGACCCCGCCCACTAAATCGGACCCAGAGTAGCCTCAACCCTGAGGGGCTACAACTACCAGAGTGACCTGGCCCACCAAATCGGACCCAGAGTGACCCGGCCCACCAAATCGGACCCAGAGTGACCCGGCCCACCAAATCGGACCCAGAGTGACCCGGCCCACCAAATCGGACCCAGAGTGACCCGGCCCACCAAATCGGACCCAGAGTGACCCGGGCCACCAAATCGGACCCAGAGTGACCCGGGCCACCAAATCGGACCCGGAGTGACCCGGGCCACCAACTCGGACCCAGAGTGACCCGGGCCACCAAATCGGACCCAGAGTGACCCGGGCCACCAAATCGGACCCAGAGTGACCCGGGCCACCAAATCGGACCCAGAGTGACCCAGGCCACCAAATCGGACCCAGAGTGACCCAGGCCACCAAATCGGACCCAGAGTGACCCGGGCCACCAAATCGGACCCAGAGTGACCCGGCCCACCAAATCGGACCCAGAGTGACCCGGGCCACCAAACCGGACCCAGAGTGACCCGGGCCACCAAATCGGACCCAGAGTGACCCGGGCCACCAAATCGGACCCAAAGTGACCCGGCCCACCAAATCGGACCCAGAGTGACCCGGCCCACCAAATCGGACCCAGAGTGACCCGGCCCACCAAATCGGACCCAGAGTGGCCCCGCCCACCAAATTGGACCCAGAGTGGCCCTCGCCCACCAAATCGGTCCCAGAGTGACCCCATCCACCAAATTGGTCCCTGAGGTGCCCCGCCCACCAAATCGGTCCCTGAGGTGCCCCGCCCACCAAATTGGACCCAGAGTGACCCCATCCACCAAATCGGTCCCTGAGGTGCCCCGCCCACCAAATCGGTCCCTGAGGTGCCCCACCCACCAAATTGGACCCAGAGTGGCCCTCCCCCACCAAATCGGTCCCAGATTGACCCCATCCACCAAATCGGTCCCTGAGGTGCCCCGCCCACCAAAGTGGTCCCTGAGGTGCCCCGCCCACCAAATTGGACCCAGAGTGACCCCGCCCACCAAATCGGACCCAGAGTGACCCTGCCCACTAAATCGGACCCAGAGTAGCCTCAACCCTGAGGGGCTACAACTACCAGAGTGACCTGGCCCACCAAATCGGACCCAGAGTGACCCGGCCCACCAAATCGGACCCAGAGTGACCCGGCCCACCAAATCGGACCCAGAGTGACCCGGCCCACCAAATCGGACCCAGAGTGAACCGGGCCATCAAATCGGACCCAGAGTGACCCGGGCCACCAAATCGGACCCAGAGTGACCCGGGCCACCAACTCGGACCCAGAGTGACCCGGGCCACCAAATCTGACCCACAGTGACGCGGCCCACCAAATCGGACCCAGAGTGGCCCGGCCCACCAAATCGGACCCAGAGTGGCCCGGCCCACCAAATCGGACCCAGAGTGACCCAGCCCACCAAATCGGACCCAGAGTGGCTCCACCCACCAAATCGGACCCAGAGTGGCCCCGCCCACCAAATCCTCAACCCTGAGTGGCTACAACTACCAAACCAGCATCTGAGGGGCACCCAAGTGTGAAAGTCTTGCAGGGGCAGCCCGGGCACCATTCCAAAGCACTATCTGTAGTTCCTTCAGGAAATACCCATCTAGTATTATTATTGTAATCCAAACGTGGTAAACTTATTATTCAGTTTATTTTTCCGCAATTAATGCATCCCGAACCGCTGCAATCACAGACTCCAGTGAGGCGTCATTTCGAAGCCAGCGTCCACGAGAGGTGTGCTAAGTATTTTTCGTGTCGATCCGATTTGTAGTTTTTTTTAAAAATTGCATTTAAAAAAAAAAATTCCCATAGGAAATAATGGCGAACTTTCGTATGGTGTCCATTTTACGACATGATCATTTATCAAAGTCAAACATCAGAATAAAGTGACTATGACACCCTCTCGTCCCGTGTGTGAAAAGGAAGTGCACCCCCGGTCCCGTGGATGAAAAGTAAGTGCACCGAGTGGCCCCGCCCCCCAAATCGGACCCGAGTGGCCCCGCCCCCCAAATCGGACCCAGAGTGACCCCGCCCACCAAATCGGTCCCAGAGTGACCCCGCCCACCAAATCGGACCCAGAGTGACCACGCCCACCAAATCGGACCCCGAGGGGCCCCGCCCACCAAATCGGACCCCGAGGGGCCCCGCCCACCAAATCGGACCCCGAGGGGCCCCGCTCACCAAATCGGACCCCGAGGTGCCCCGCCCACCAAATCGAACCCCGAGGGGCCCCGCCCACCAAATCGGACCCGAGTGGCCCCGCCCACCAAATCAGACCCAGAGGGGCCCCGCCCACCAAATCGGACCCAGAGGGGCCCCGCCCACCAAATCAGATCCAGAGTGGCCCCGCCCACCAAATCGGACCCGGAGGGGCCCCGCCCACCAAATCGGACTCAGAGGGGCCCCGCCCACCGAATCGGACCCAGAGGGGCCGCGCCCACCAAATTGGACCCTGAGGTGCCCAGCCCACCAAATTCTCAACCCTGAGGGGCTACAACTACCAAACCAGCGCCTGAGGGGCACCCAAGTGTGAAAGTCTTGCAGGGGCAACTCGGGCACAATTCCAAAGCACTATCTGTAGTTCCTTCAGGAAATACCCATCTAGTTATTATTATTATTCAGTCCGCACATAATGCGGCCCGAACCGCTTCACTCACAGACTCCAGTGAGGTGTCATTTCGAAGCCAGCGTCCCCAAGAGGTGTGCAAAGTATTTTTCGTGTCGATCGGATTTGTAGTTTTGGCGCAATTTGCGTTTGAAAATTTTTTTTCCCCTCATTGTAATGCATTTCAATAGGGAAATTTTCCCATAGGTTATAATGGCCAGGTTTCTGAGGCAATTTGAAATGTACCTGCCACCTGGCTGATTAGCTCATTGATATGCGCAGTCAGGCCCAGTTACTATGCCAACACCTGCGAACTGTACATGACCACACCAGCACAGTTTTGCAAGATAATATCAGCTCTTAAAGTGATAGCACAGCACAATTCCAAAGCACTAGGCCGCCCACCAAATCGGACCCAGAGTGGCGCCGCCCGCCAAATCGGACCCAGAGTGGCGCCACCCGCCAAATCGGACCCGGAGTGGCGCCGCCCGCCAAATCGGACCCTGAGTGGCGCCGCCCGCCAAATCGGACCCGGAGTGGCGCCGCCGCCAAATCGGACCCGGAGTGGCGCCGCCCGCCAAATCGGACCCGGAGTGGCGCCGCCCGCCAAATCGGACATGGAGTGGCGCCGCCCGCCAAATCGGACCCGGAGTGGCGCCGCCCGCCAAATCGGACCCGGAGTGGCGCCGCCCGCCAAATCGGACCCAGGGTGGCGCCGCCCGCCAAATCGGACCCAGGGTGGCGCCGCCCGCCAAATCGGACCCAGGGCGGCCCCGCCCGCCAAATCGGACCCAGAGTGGCGCCGCCCGCCAAATCGGACCCAGAGTGGCGCCGCCCGCCAAATCGGACCCAGGGTGGCGCCGCCCGCCAAATCGGACCCAGGGTGGCGCCGCCCGCCAAATCGGACCCAGGGTGACGCCGCCCGCCAAATCGGACTGAGGGTGGCGCCGCCCGCCAAATCGGACCCAGGGCGGCGCCGCCCGCCAAATCGGACCCAGAGTGGCGCCGCCCGCCAAATCAGATCCAGAGTGGCCCTCGCCCGCCAAATCGGACCCAGAGTGGCGCTGCCCGCTAAATCGGACCCAGAGTGGCGCCGCCCGCCAAATCGGACCCAGAGTGGCGCCGCCCACCAAATCGGACCCAGAGTGGCGCCGTCCGCCAAATCGGACCCGGAGTGGCGCCGCCCGCCAAACCGGACCCGGAGTGGCGCCGCCCGCCAAATTGGACCCAGGGTGGCGCCGCCTGCCAAATCGGACCCGGAGTGGCGCCGCCCGCCAAATCGGACCCAGAGTGGCGCCGCCCGCTAAATCGGACCCAGAGTGGCGCCGTCCGCCAAATCGGACCCGGAGTGGCACCGCCCGCCAAATCGGACCCGGAGTGGCACCACCCGCCAAATCGGACCTGGAGTGGCGCCGCCCGCCAAATCGGACCTGGAGTGGCGCCGCCCACCAAATCGGACTTGGAGTGGTGCCGCCCGCCAAATCGGACCCAGGGTGGCGCCGCCTGCCAAATCGGACCCGGAGTGGCGCCGCCCGCCAAATCGGACCCAGAGTGGCGCCGCCCACCAAATCGGACCCAGAGTGGCACCGCCCGCTAAATCGGAACCAGAGTGGCGCCGCCCGCCAAATCGGACCCGGAGTGGCGCCGCCCGCCAAATCGGACCCGGAGTGGCGCCGCCCGCCAAATCGGACCTGGAGTGGCGCCGCCCGCCAAATCGGACCTGGAGTGGCGCCGCCCGCCAAATCGGACCCGGAGTGGCACCGCCCGCCAAATCGGACCCAGAGTGGCCCCGCCCGCCAAATCGGACCCAGAGTGGCTACAACTACCAAACCAGCACCTGAGGGGCACCCAAGTGTGAAAGTCTTGCTGGGGCAACCCGGGCACCATTCCAAAGCACTATCTGTAGTTCCTTCAGGAAATACCCATCTAGTTTTACTATATAATCTATTAAATGTTAAGTTTTATAGTGGTAATTTAGTCTAATTTCTGTATTTAGTGCTTTAGATGGTGAATGGTTTAACTTTTTTAGGCACTTCTATTTTGTTTGATCTGTGAACCAGTCCACCCCATCTCCCCCTCAGATAGACCTCCATCCTAAACCCAATTATTTTTTTGTTTAATAAAATGTTTATTTTCTTTGTACAATATCTGTGTTTTCTTTGTCTCTTTAAGCACCGCCGCCACAAACACACACATATGTGTATTGTATTGTTGAGGGAACTTGTAACGGGTGTTTTACTACAGGTATTTTATTATTTAATTCAGCAAACATAACAGGTACAGTACATCTTAACGTTACAGGTAAATTTTAACATTACAGGTACATTTTTACATTATATACTTAGCGGCTTAAACCATTCCGTCTTGCCATCCCACACGTCCATTATTGAAACAAAGTATTCAGCAAACTTATCCCTCATCTGGGCAACTACCACTGTAGTCCTCTGAAGGTGATCTTGGCAATCATGCAATGTAACTGGTTCCTTAGGTTCTAAGTTGGGTTGCTCTTTTGCCACAATGTAATTGTGCATAACAACACATGCTTTCACAGCCTCATCAATTGTCTCAATTTTTAGATTTGTTGCTGTTCCCAAAATGCTCCATTTAGATACCAGCAAGCCAAAGGCACACTCCACAGTTCTTCATGCCTTTCTCAGTCAGTAGTTGAAAATCCGTTTGGTGTGATTTAAGTCCCTACTTGAGTAAGGTTTTAGGAGGTTGGCACACATTTGAAAGACCTCATCCCCAGCCACAACAAAAGGCATTGGCGGGCCTTCAGTGTTGGGAAGAGGTCATGTCTGTGGAAAATTGAAATTGTTATGATACAAATGTTGGCCCATGTCAGAGTTTTTGAAAGTCTGAGACTCATTTCCTCGTCCAAATGAGCCAACGTCCATAGCGACAAATCGACATTAAGCATCTACAATCGCCATGAGAACAATAGAAAAGTAGTTTTTGTAATTAAAATACTCTGTTCCACTTTCAGCAGGTTTTTTAATCCAAATGTGTTTGCCGTACACAGCCCCCACACAGTTAGGAAAATTAGAAATGTCCTTGAATTGTTCTGCATTTTCAAGCCGGAGTTCAGTTGTGGGTTGGGGAAGGAATTCTTGATGCAGAACATCACATAAAGGCCTGCAGGTGTCTCCAACAATCACAGAAAGGGTGGACACTCCAATCCGGAACTGGAAATGGAGAGATGATAAGGTCTCTCCGGTAGCCAGGAATCTGCCGAACAGAAAATGAAAAAAAAAAATTTAATACATGGGTTTTCTTTTTCAAAGATTTATAAAGTTTTCCAATAAACAGGGTAGTTAAAGGGCGGAGAGGGAAGGGGGGGTGGGGGGGGGTAGGGATATGATGGGGGGAAAGGGGGGAGTGTAGGATAGTAACATATGATACAGTACACACAGAAACAAGTAAAACATAACATATGCTGATGGCTATGTGTTATGATCCGGTGACCTTGGAGCCGCATGAGACTTTCTCAGGAGAAGGTGGAACCTGTACTGACCGCAAACCCTAAACTGACACCGCAACTAGAAGTAGCCGTGGGGTGTACCTAACACATCCTAGACACCTCGACACAGCCGGAGGACTAAATAGCCCTATAGATGGAAATGGGAATTCTATCTTGCCTCAGAGCAGAACCCAAAGGATAGGCAGCCCCCCACAAATATTGACTGTGAGTATAAGAGGAAAGAAAAACGCAGGCAGAAATCAGGATTTAGCAAAAGAGGCCATGCTAGCTAAATAGGAAAGGATAGGACAGAATACTGAGCGGTCAGTATTAAAACCCTAAAAATATCCACAGCAGATAATACAAAAATTCCACCAACTAACTAAAGTCATGGAATGTATCTCTGCATCTCCTGAGAATCCAACTGGACTGAAAATATCCAAACACAGTCTAAGCTGGACAAGAAAAAACAATGAATAGCACTGAATTGTAAAGCACACTGCATGTGTGCAGCAGAAACAAAACCAGACACTTATCTTGGCTGATTTGGCAGCAGGGCAGGAGGAACCAGACAGAGATGTATACCCTCCAAGAACAATGGACAACTGGCAAGGGCTAATGAATCCTGCACACCTAAATACCCCAGTCAGAGCTGCAATTAGCAGGAACACCTGCCCAGGATTGCAACCCAGGGACAACTGCATTACCACCAGCAACCACCGGGGGGAACCCAAGAGCAGAATTCACAACAGCTATGAGTATCTTAGTAAGTTTTAGACAAATTGAACTTGCTGGTCAGTAGCTTAGTACAGTGGTAAGAGCATCCCCTCTTGGGGAAGAGAATGACGGGTTAGGTTGCTCAATCTGCAAGAGAAAGTATACGTAGAACAGTGGCAATAACATTAAGTAACTATAATTAAGTGCTAGCTAGTGTTGAGCATTCCGATACCGCAAGTATCGGGTATCAGCCGATACTTGCGGGTATCGGAATTCCGATACCGAGATCCGATACTTTTGTGGTATCGGGTATCGGTATCGAAACAACATTAATGTAATAATGTGTAAAAGAAAGAATTAAAATAAAAAATATTGCTATACTCACCTCTCCGACGCAGCCTGGACCTCACGGAGGGAACCGGCAGCGTTCTTTGCTTAAAATTCGCGCGTTTACTTCCTTCCGTGAAGTCCCGGCTTGTGATTGGTCGCGTGCCGCCCATGTGGCCGCGACGCGACCAATCACAGCAAGCCGTGACGTAATTTCAGGTCCTTCAGGATTTTAAAATTACGTTCTGGCTTGTGATTGGTCGCGTCGCGGTCACATGGGCGACGCGACCAATCACAAGCCGTGACATCATGGGAGGCAGGACACGCGCGCATTTTAAACTGCGCGCGTGTCCTGCCTCCCGTGACGTCACGGCTTGTGATTGGTCGCGTCGCCCATGTGACCGCGACGCGACCAATCACAAGCCAGAACGTAATTTTAAAATCCTGAAGGACCTGAAATTACGTCACGGCTTGCTGTGATTGGTCGCGTCGCGGCCACATGGGCGGCACGCGACCAATCACAAGCCGGGACTTCACGGAAGGAAGTAAACGCGCAAATTTTAAGCAAAGAACGCTGCCGGTTCCCTCCGTGAGGTCCAGGCTGCGTCGGAGAGGTGAGTATAGCAATATTTTTTATTTTAATTCTTTCTTTTACACATTAATATGGATCCCAGGGCCTGAAGGAGAGTTTCCTCTCCTTCAGACCATGGGAACCATCAGGGATACCGTCCGATGCTTGAGTCCCATTAACTTGTATTGGTATCGGGTATCGGTATCGGATTGGATCCGATACTTTGCCGGTATCGGCCGATACTTTCCGATACCGATACTTTCAAGTATCGGACGGTATCGCTAAACACTAGTGCTAGCCCGTCCCCTTGGGACACCCTAAGTGTAACAAGGGCATGTGGGCGGAAATATCTGGCTCATTATCAAAGCTAATTATTAGGAAGAAATACATTTGTAACTTGTAAGAAGCGTAATGAAGACAGACGCTAATAGATGTAGGGCAGGACTACAAGTCAAGTAGGACCATTGGAGGCTCTAGAAGGTTCCAGTCCATGTTGCTGCAGGAAGGACAAACCTTCCTCAGGAGTTGCAATATGTACGATCCCGGACATGAATTTTACCAAAAGAGTAGAGGAAGGAGACCATGAATAGGCAAAGTGAGACCTCCGGAGCTCCCGGGTAACTGATGCAAAATCTCGCTGTTTTTTCAAAGTGTCTTTAGATAAATCTCTAAAGAATGTTAGGTGGCCATATGGGGAGAGCAGGAAGTCTTTTTCGGAGGAGAGGTCGAATAGCTTACCCCTAACCCAGGCCGGGAAAAAGGAGACAATGATGTCTCTTGGCACGTCCGGTGAGAGGAACAAGGGTCTTTTAATTCGGTAGATGCTTTCTATGATATTAGGTTCGTTGACATCAGGAATGAGTTGAGAGATCATTTTGTGGCTATAGCTTTTCAAGTGGGGGGGTTTAACAGACTCTGAGACTCCCCTGATTTTCACGTTGCTTCTTCGCCTATAGTCTTCGAGACTTGCCAAGTTACACCTAAGTGAATCTATGTCTCTTTGCAGATTTTCCAGCAAAGCTGTGGATATAGGAGAAGTCGGTGTTGGGTCCGAATGGGGAAGATCGAAATCCCCAGGGGGAAAATCTTCCATACTGCTGTCTGGAGAGTTTACAGAGGGTGCGTATGAGTCGTGTGGTGATGAAGAGTAGTCGCAAAGGGAGGACCTTGAGGAAGATAAGAACGACGAGGAGGAGGAATCGAGGCTTTCCGCAATGGATGTCAATGCGTCCTTTATATAAGACTCAGATGCTGTATCCGTACAAGATGGTCCAGTGTTTGGTGGATTGAAAGAGAGGTACGAGTAATTATCTGGTATTACAGACATCCAGTTTCCTATTTATAATGTCGCAAAAGGTCTTCAGCATATTGTCTATAGATAACTCAGTGGGGGGTCCCTCAGCAGCCATCACCCCTTCAGCACTGGGGAAGGGGCATGTTACTTCTGTGGTGGAGTTCTCCTCCCCCTGACTGATACAGCTGCTAGGTCACTGTAGCGGTGCAGCTTGTAAGCAGCGACTTGTCTGTGATGCGCCATCCGGTTTGGCCGGCGTTGCTCCAGGACCTGTGACCCAATGCTTCTCCATCACCTGAGGTCTGAGTTGAGGTATGAACGCAGGGGCTTCATACCTTAAGGCACGACTGGCAATCTGTCTCCTCACATCTTTAGCAGCGGTGCCGCCACGGGTTGTGGGCTGAGTTGTGGGCGGGGTTTCATCCTCTCTCCTGCACCCCGGCCCTGTCAGCATATGCAGGGCCACAGCTTTGAGTCTAATCCCGGAGGTTGCGCTGGCTTGAGAGGATGGAGCAGAGGGTCTCGGGGATTTCAGAGCGGAAGCCGCTTGTGGTAAGAACTTACCTGGGGCCCTTCTTGCAGCCGGGTCGGGGTTCATTTCTTTGGGAGCGGGGACATCGCACGCTGTGGGCGGACTTGTGGGCGGGGTTTCAGCTTTTCTCCTGCTTCCCTGTTTCGCCAGCTCAGGCGAGGCTGCGGCTTTGGGCCTACTTACGGAAGTAGCTCCGGTTTGTGTGAAAGTAATGGAGGGTATCATGAATTTTAGTGCGGCAGCCACTGTGGATGAGAGCTTGTCCGGGGGCCTTCTTGTAGCCGGATCTGGGCAGGAGCCTGAGAATTTTGTTGAGTGTAGTCCTTTGTCCTCTTATGTGTGCAGGCCTGTAATAAGGCCGCAGCTAGAGCTTACATGTCTTGGTGCTGTTTTTGTTGTCTTTAAAGCTGTTTTTTTCATCTTGTGTCTTGTTCTCGATCGCTTTAAACAAGGCTTGGAGGTATTTCTTCCCAAAAAGTATGCAATATGCAGCTAATAATGAAGGATTCTTTAGGAGCTCCTGTATTTCAGGTCTACTCCTGAACCCCAGCAAGCCACGCCCCCTACATGGGTTTTCTAACAATAATACTATGAACATGTGTTAGTTTTCCACAATTACGTACCTCAGCGTCACCAACAGTCGTTCCTCAGCAGGAATTGCTCTACGGAGTTGTGTGTCATGCCTGCTGATGGATCCTTAGACACATTGCAGCAGGTAATTGAAACTCCGTTCAGACATCCTCGTGCAGTCAAAAAACTTCTGAGGGTTTGCACGCAGCTCGGTGTACAATGAGTGGTAGGCTCCACAGCTCTCTCGGAATTCAAGGATGGGCTATTGCCAGTAGCGACGACGACATCTTCTCAGTCTTTGTCTTCTTCTTTTTCTTGACAAGCAAAGGCAACGGCCAATTGTAAATCCAGATTATCATAGAAGCTGTCCAGGTCAAGATCCATCTTGCAGCTGGATACAGCAGCCAAAGATGATGCAGATAAAAAATGCTGCGTATGAATGCGTTTATTATAAAGCAAAGAAAAAATGACCACTTCTCAGACACGGATACACGTAAATCTGAACTCCGCGGTAAAATAACAGCTGGTAATGGTGCTTACACGAATTCAGGACGACTCCGAATGAACAGTATAAGGAAAAAAGTGTAGCACTCACCCGCATGAAGATAAATCCAATAGTCCTTTATTCACATACATGCCATGGACAAAGGTTAGAAGTGCAGGACATGTTAAACATGCGAGGGAAGGAGAGGACGAAGGCCGTTTTGCGATTACTCGCTTCTACAGGTCCAGGTGAAGTAATCTAACAAAGGTCATTTCCTTTATAGGGGTCAAGACCTTACAAATGAACACGTGCTGTGCAGGGTTACTCTAAAATTTACATATATACATTTCATGATTACTGACATATGCAGAGTACAAATATTAACAGAATATATAACATTAGAAGAAATATATTTAAATTGGATTTATCTTCATGCTGGTGAGTGCTACACTTTTTTCCTTATATTGTATGAATGCGTTTGCAAGCATTTTTGTATGCGTTTGCGCATGCGGATGGTACGCTGCGGACTCAAACGCTAATGTGAACCTAGACCATCTCTGTGCTAGATAAATACTGAATTTTTTTTCGTTTTAATCTTAAAGCATCGTTGTCAAAGAATAAGAGAGTCAAACAAGGATATCTATAGATTGTCAAAGAAAGGTTGAAAGGGTTTTCCATAATACCAATGACCAATCAATATAAGATCAGTGGGAGTGTGACTCCTGGTCAAAATTTGCCAGGTCAACATTTTCCATTGGGACCCTCAGACTTTAGTTACATCACTGAACCAATTGAAGACAGTGCTTCTTAGAAAGGATCATATATAAGTTTTTCATATATTTTCATATATAAGTTTTTTAAGCTTAAAAAGAGCAAACAGGTCAAAATGTTGCTGCTGTCTTTATATTGAGGAATAAAGAACTTATATTATGAAACTTCCTAACGAGCGCGGTCTTCAAATAGTTCTGTGTATTTTACATCGAGTGCATCTCTTGGGTATGACGCTCCCTTATGCGTAATGTTTGTACAGCAGACATGCATATTTGTAGTGCTGTAGTTACTCCTCTGTCTTTTAGATACCGACATACCTGGCCGTGATCTTCCTGAAGTATCTTTTATAACAATTTTTTTACGCCTTTTGCAGCTGTAATTTTTCATTTAATTGTATCTATTGATAGTGACTGGTTTCCAGTCGTTCAGGTCATTTTTTTAATCACTATGTGGCTTTGGAATCCTGAAGCAGTTAAAAGAAGAACATAAAAAAGACTGAACACGTGCACAGTACATCATTATACCTTTATTTTGTCTTTATTACCCATATCAAGCAATCCCAGCGCAGTATCATTTCTTAGAGCGCTGTTGAAAAATGAAAGCTGCACTGTGATTGACACATGAATAAGCACATTTTCAAAAAATTGAATTTGAACAAATATCTTAAAATTCAAATTTGTCCAGGACTTTTCTTCAATGAAAATTGAATGTGGTTTATACTCTGGGGTCTCACAAGATCCTATAGCATAGTAAACACAAGAAAAAAAAAGGCATAATACATTCAGGATAAAAAAAATAATTAAGAAATAATAATACTTAACTGACCCTCAGCGGCTACTTGACAGACCTGTGAAGAAGACCAAAGACTTGCTTGAATGGTCAAAAACTGTCAAGACCGGGTGGGTAACTACAATGAGATGGTCAGTGAGAGGTAAGTATATTTTTACTTTTTTTTTTTTTTTTTTAACCCTCTTGCCTTAAGTTAATTCGCTCATCTCTACTATGGGCAACAAGGAAAGTTTTTCTTTCAGAAAGTTTTGTAAATCTCCCCTTTGACTGTTTATATCATAACGATTCTAAAACTTACATCTTATGAGCTTTTCTAACAATAAGACATCATTTTTCAATTACATTTGTTTTGTTTTTTTGTTAAAATAAATGGTAAACCGATAAGAAAACACTAAACCTCCTTTTATTTCGGTTTTACAATGAAACCTGAGATGAGTGTATGAATGCTGCCTTGTTAGCATACCAAGAAGATTTCACCAGGTCTGCAACCCTGGAAAACTATCATGTTACAATTGTTGTTTTTCCTGCTTTGTAATAGATATCTGTTAAGGTGTTAAGTTCACTTAATGTAGTTTTAGATACGACTATTAAATGCTGCAGCAATTAAAGCACCTTATAAAAAGAAATCAAGCAGTATTGGGTTAACATATAAATGGAAGCGTAAACCTTAATCCACAACAAACATGAAAACTTATAGTCCCAGACAGATCACCATTTTACAGTGGGGTTCAGTTTACTTGGCAATAGTTCTTACAGGGTTTATCTTGAACTTTTTTCAATATTATATACTTTTATTTTTATATATATATATATATATATATATATATATATATATATATATATATATATATATATATATACAGTATATAATTTTTTTTCTTTTCCCCTTGGGGCTAAGTACTCATTGGTAGGCAGTTGCTAACTTCCAGCCTTGTAATGATCTCTCCCAGCTCAGAACAGTCCTTTCCTCCTGGCGATTCTCCTTCTTCCTGTGATGTCATGTTGGACAGAGCAATTCCTTGCCTTACCCTATGGGTACCTTCACACTGAACAACTTAACAACGATATCGCTAGCAATCCGTGACGTTGGATATCGTTGTGTTTGACACGCAGCAGCTATCAGGATCCTGCTGTGACATCGTTGGTCGGAGCTAGAAGGCCAGCACCTTAGTTCGTCGCTGGATCACCCGCTGACATCGCTGAGTCGGCGTGTGTGACGCAGATTCAGCGATGTCTTCACTGGTAACCAGGGTAAACATCGGGTTACTAAGCTCAGGGCCGCGCTTAGTAACCCGATATTTACCCTGGTTACCAGTGTAAATGTAAAAAAAAACAATGTAGTGTTTGGGTTTTTTTACATTTACACTGGTAACCAGGGTAAACATCGGGTTACTAAGCGCGGCCCTGCGCTTAGTAACCCGATGTTACCCTGGTTACCCGGGGACTTCGGCATCGTTGGTCGCTGGAGAGCTGTCTGTGTGACAGCTCTCCAGCGACCACACAGCGACGCTGCAGCGATCGGCATCGTTGTCTAGATCGCTGCAGCGTCGCTAAATGTGACGGTACCTTATGACCTATCGACGGGGTGTTACTGGCTGCCACTGTTATCTTGATTGACAGCTTAGCCTAACTCAGTGGAGAGTCAGCTGTAAATCAACGTAATGTCTGCAGTAATGTCCTGTCGAAAGAACAGAGTGTAAGAGAAGAAACTGCTCTGTGTGATTTCACAAGAAGCAGGAGAATCGCTGGCAGGAGGGGTCTAGGACCACTCTGACCAAGGAGAGATTCTCAAAGCGGCAGAACAGGCAGGTAGTTAGCAACTACTTACCAATAAGTGATTGGGACCATAGGGAAAATATAAAAAATAGTCATGGATAACCCCTTTAATATTTGTAAGAGGGTGGCAATATCATTTTAATTTCACTTATAGCTCAACTAATGAAATACGTTATAGACCAGCAAGGGCAATATGAAACAGGGCAATATGAAAGCTGAAGTCAAATTCTTTAGCCATTAAGAGACACTTTTTTACAAATTCTGGTATAAAAGTGGAGGTGATGGCCGAAGGCCAGCATGATGGGTTTGTGGATTTTGAGGACCTACCTGATTGGGCCCCTGAGAGTGACAGGACTCTGAACATTTTTTATTACCTTTTGTGCATTACTGCCCTTTTCCAAGATGGCTTCTTTGGTCTCGTGCGCTGTGTGTTCCTGCTATAAAACTCCACCCCAGCCTTCAGTCTGTGCTAGATTATTCTGCCTTGCATCCAGCTCCTGACTCTGATGATTCCCTGGCTATATACCTGCTTCTGTGAACCTATGTGGTGATCCTGCTACTCTGCTCTGAGTTCCTGCTGCATATACTAGTTTCCAGTAATCCTCCTTCATCTGCTGCTCGTGTATACTTCCATCTGCATTTGCTGGACATGTAAGCTGTTGCTGCTCTGCAAAAACCTGAGACTATTACCCAGGCCTCCCTGGTTGAGCTAAGATATTATTTGAACTGCCTTATAAGCATATCTATCTGTGTTTGGATTAAAACAAGGACTTATTTGTGCCAAGTATCCTCAAGAATAATTGTGCTTCAAAGAGTTTCTGCGTGATTGCATTTTCCTCTGAAGTTTCCTATAGACTGCTAAGCTGCGTTTAATATTTGCACCAAGTGTTGTGGACTTGAGTTTCTCTCTGCACCTGTTTGAATCACCGTGTGATAATATAGACTTTACCACTTATAAAACTGTGTCCTGTAGTTGTCTTGTTCCACGCAAAGAGTCTCCTGAGTTATCCCCTATATTTATTAAGGGATACTCTAGCCAGAAAATAGGAGATTTCTGGAACAATGACTACAGAGAGCAGATTAGGGCAGGTGTTTGCCATAATTAGATCACTGCAGAAAGATGTGGAAGGTCTGCAAAAGAAGTTTGGAAGCTTTGAACACAATCAACAAGTGTTTGGACAGACTTTTCAGGACTTAAGCTCCCTCATGGCAGCCCAGGAAAACAAACTTGCTGGCATAGGGTCCCAGTATGGATGGGCTTTTCAGGACATAAGCACGCAAATAGCTGCACAAGCGACTTTACCCTTTGGGCAACCGCCACCAGCTAGCCCACCTAAGTTGCCCCCATTCAGATTTAATGGTGATCGTGACAAATTTCGTGGCTTTGTGAATCAATGTATGCTATATTTTGATGTGCATGCTGACTGTTTTCCTAATGATAGATCCAAAGTATTGTGCGTAATAATGCTGCTGACCGCACGAGCACTCGCCTGGGCAAATCCGATGATTGAGTCTCATAACCCACGGTTAAATAACTTGGATGATTTCTTGGCCGCTATGGCATTAATGTTTGATGACCATAATCGCCATGCAACCGCTGAATCTGCTTAATTGTCTTTACGCCAGGCTAAACGTTCTGTTATTGAGTATGCTACTGAATTCAGGAGATTAGCGGTAGATACTAATTTGGACAGTTATGCACAATTGCCTATTTTTAAAAGGGGTCTGTCTAGTATTGTAAAAGATGAACTAGCTCGCTCTGAGTCACCACAAGAGCTAGAGACATTTATACAGCATTGTGTGCACATAGACATTCGCCTTACTGAGCGTAGGCAGGAGAAGTTTGCTGCATATAACCGTATTTCTAACTTTTCCCTTCCTTCCAAAGAGCCTGCAGGTAAAACATCTCGGGAGGAGGAGGCGGTGCCCATGCAAATTGATTCTGTTCAGAGGCGTGAGATCAATGAGCGCCGGGAGCATCGCCTTCGTGAAAGTCTATGTTTCTACTGTGGCCAGTCTGACCACTTCTTGATCAATTGTCCTAGGTGTCCTAGATGGCCTAACAAGGTGCTAGCAGCAGTAGGGGAGTATGACAACTGTGATGATGAATCTGACATCTCTGAATGTAGCCTGCCTTTAAATGCTGTATTCCATTCACTTTCTATGACTTTATCCCCCAAGGAGCTTAAGGAAAAGAACTCTCACTATTCTCTCCCTATTAATATCCTGTGTTCAGGACAGTGGATTTCCAATGCAGCTATGATTGACTCTGGTGCAGGTGGCAATTTCATGGATGTCGCATTTGCCAAGGAACATGGTATTGAAATTCAGCAAAGACCCTCTCCAATTACCATGGAAACAGTGGATGCATCACCTTTAATCTCTGGGCCTGTGGATGAGGAGACCGTACCCCTTGAAATTGTGTTGGAGCCTAATCATCAGGAGCAACTTTCTTTCTTGCTAATTTATTCTCCTCATTTTCCTGTCATTTTAGGCATTCATTGGTTGCGTTCTCAGAACGCAATTATCAACTAGGAGACCAAGGAGATTATCTTCCCAACAAGGAGCAACTCAGCGCTAACAGAAGCTGTCCCTGAGTGCACGGCTACGGAACCACATGTACAGGTATTTTCTTTACCTCCAGCATATAAAGAGTTCTCTGACATCTGTGACAAGAAGAATGCAGATCAGCTTCCTCCACACAGGCATTATGACTGTCCCATTGAGCTGCTTCCTGGGGCAGCTATTCCTTTTGGTAACGTATACCCTTTGGCGGCACCTGAGCTTCAAGCCTTAAAGGAGTATATTGATGAAAATCTGGCCAAAGGCTTCATAGGTCCTTCTTCCTCACCAGCAGGTTCACCTATATTTTTTGTAAAAAAGAAGGATGGGACCCTGAGACCCTGTGTTGACTATCGAGAACTCAATAAGGTAACCATACGAAACCGTTACCCTTTGCCTCTGATTCACGAATTACTGAAAAGAGTCCGCCATGCTAAGATGTTCTCTAAACTGGATCTTCGTAGGGCTTATAATTTGGTGCGTATTCTTCCAGGGGATGAGTGGAAGACAGCATTCAGATGCCAGTATGGACACTTTGAATATCTTGTGATGCCCTTCGGGCTTTGTAATGCCTTGCTAATGACATTTTCAGAGATTTGTTGGACCAGTTTGTGGTGATCTATTTGGACGATATACTAATCTTTTCTGACTCCTTACAGGAACATGAAGAACATGTCAAAACTGTTTTAAGACGTCTGAAAGAGAACCATCTGTATATTAAGCCAGAGAAATGCGAGTTCCATCGTTCTGAGATACAGTTCTTAGGTTATATCATCTCCCCCCAGGGGCTGAACATGGAATCTGATAAGATTCAGGCTATCCTTGACGGGCCGGTACCCAAGAACGTTAAGGAGGTACAACGTTTTATTGGTTTTGCAAATTTCTACAGACGCTTCATTCGAAATTTTTCTGATATTGTCCGTTCCATTACTTCCTTGACAAAGAAGGAAAAGCCCTTTAAGTGGTCATCACAGGCTCAAGAAGCTTTTGATCGGCTTCAGATCTGTTTCACATCAGCACTGCTGTTGATACACCCAGATCCAACACTTCCTTTCATTGTGGAGGTGGACGCTTCTGATAATGCTTTGGGGGCTATTCTCTCCCAAAGAACTGGAGAGAAGGTTCTGCTACATCCTTGTGCTTTCTTTTCCCATAGACTAACCTTAGCAGAGAAGAATTATGACGTGGGAGACAAGGAATTGCTGGCTATTTTTGCGGCTTTCAAAGAATGGAGGCATCATCTGCAAGGAGCTGCACAACAGATGATAGTGCTAACTGACCATCGCAATTTAGAGTTCCTTAGATCCGCTAGATGTCTTTCTGTCACGGGGATACAAGGAGGGTGAAAGCTAATAACCCGGGCCTCTGCAATTTCCCTCAGACTAGGGAAACCCTGTCTGACCCTCTACCTGAAGTTTACAATGAAGGTGTGCATGTTCAGGCCTCCACCCTCACCCTGACTCCTGATTCAGCCCTAGACTGAATACCACCACCCACCACCCAGTGAATGCAATAGACCAATACCCACAGTTATAACAAACAAGGATAAAGGAAAATATACACGCAGCAGTCAATCAGGAATACACTATAACGGTGCAGGGCAAAATAAATACAAATATAGGAAGGAGTAAATAAGACAAGGAAAATACACCACCAGCAACGATTCTCCAACAACCAGCTCTCCACTCTGGACCGAGATAACTACGGATAAGACAGAAGCTATAATCGGCAACGCCCAAAGATCAGGAGAACCATTTAAAGGAAATGGGCATGGCCCAGCTTCCAATCCGAGGATCAGATAAATTAACCCCAGAGCAGCCAGATGAAAACTAGCCGACGCCAATGAGCAAACAGTGGTCAAATGCGGAATTACCGCTGTCTGTCAGACGACCTGGTCTGGACAGTGTCCGACATGACACTTTCTCCTCGTCAGGCTCGTTGGAACTTACTTTTAAATCAATTTAACTTTGTTATCTCGTACCATCCAGGTTCTCGTAATGGGAAGGCTGATGCTTTATCCCGAATCCATGCTGCGGATTCCGTACCTGGAGCCCCGTCCAAGACCATTATATCTGATGCCAATTTCATCAGAGTTATCCATGATCAGGACTTGTGGAAGGAATGCAGGGAGGCCTATGACGTATTTCTGGCCAACCCACATGTGGATATTAATCTTGTCTTTAAGGGTGGCATGTGGTTCAGAGATCAACGTATCTACGCCCCTGAGGTTGTCCGTCTGCAGATCCTCAAGTTGGTACGTGACTCCAAGTTGGCTGGTCACAGGGGGGTACAGAAGACACAAGAGTTCCTGAGCCGATTCTTCTGGTGGCCAACTTGCCTGAAGGATACCAAGGACTATGTTCTCTCTTGTGAGGTATGTGCTCATTACAAGACTCCTCATATAGCACCTACGGGTCTTCTACAACAATTACCTGTTCCGTCCTGCCCTTGGGGGTCTATATCAATGGACTTTATTGTGGAGCTGCCTACATCGGAGGGCATGAATACAATCATGGTGGTAATTGATCGCCTGACTAAAGCTGCTCATTTTGTTCCGTGCACCAGCCTCCCTTTATCTAAAGATACAGTGAACTTGGTTACACAGAATGTCTTTTGGTTGCATGAGGTCCCGGATGAGATCATCACTGACCGTGGAGTACAGTTCACTTCAAGATTCTGGAAGGGGTTTTGCTCTGCACTCAATATTAATGTCTGTCTGTCTTCTGCTTACCATCCGCAGACAAATGGTCGAACTGAGCGTACCAACCAGACGCTTGAACAATATCTAAGATGCTATGTCAGCCATCTCCAGGATGATTGTTTGGATTTGCTGCTGTTAGCTGAATTTTCATATAACAATTCTCAGAGCGCCTCAACTAAATTTATACTTTTCTTTGCCAATCTGGGTTATCATCCATGTATCTTACCTAGGTATCCAATTAATTCTCCAGTTCCGGCAATGGTGGAAAGGCTGACTGCGATGAGGCAAAATCTGGAGGTTCTGAAGTAATCCCTGACCACGGCTCAAGAACGTTATAAGAGATCGGCTGATAGATTTTGTAAACCTGCACCCATGTTCAAGGTAGGAGATTCCATGTGGTTAGCAACTAAGAATCTGAAGTTAAACGTTCCTTCACAAAATCTTGGACAGAAATTAATTGGCCCTTTCAAGATCAACGGTATTGTGAGCTCTGTGGCCTGCCGGCTGAAGCTGCCTAGAACTATGAAGGTACATCCAGTTTTTCATGTATCTTTACTAAAGCCTGTATCTCCTAATACCTTTCAGGGTTGTGTTGTGCCACCTCTGCAGCCTGTGGTGATTGATGGGCAAGAACAATTTGCGGTGGAGAAAATTGTTGATTCCAGGATTCGCAGGAATCGGCTCCAATATCTGATAAGATGTTAGCGATATCCCCCTGAGGAAGACTCTTGGGAACCTGTGGAAAATATCAATGCCCAACAGAAAATTT
This sequence comes from Ranitomeya variabilis, assembly GCF_051348905.1. Taxonomy (NCBI): domain Eukaryota; kingdom Metazoa; phylum Chordata; class Amphibia; order Anura; family Dendrobatidae; genus Ranitomeya; species Ranitomeya variabilis. The sequence goes on along the minus strand of NC_135239.1, from coordinate 66,701,041 downwards.
CTCGTTTTCATCAGAGATTCCCTGAGAAACCAGGTCCAGGATCATCCTGAGGCCGCTTCTAAGGAGGGAGTAATGTCAGGACTCTGAACATTTTTTATTACCTTTTGTGCATTACTGCCCTTTTCCAAGAAGGCGTCTTTGATCTCATGTGCACTGTGTCTTCCTGCTATAAAACTCCACCCCAGCATTCAGTCTGTGCTAGAGTATTCTGCCTTGCATCCAGCTCCTGACTCTGATGACTCCCTGGCTATATACCTGCTTCTGTGAACCTGTGCGGTGATCCTGCTACTCTGCTCTGAGTTCCTGCTGCATATACCAGTTTCTGTCAGGACTCTGAACATTTTTTACCTTTCGTGCATTACTGCCCTTTTCCAACATGGCGTCTTTGGTCTCATGTGAACTTGTCTTCCTGCTATAAAACTCCACCCCAGCCTTCAGTCTGTGCTAGATTATTCTGCCTTGCATCCAGATCCTGAACTCTGATTACTTCCTGGCTATACACCTGCTCCTGTGAACCTGTGTGGTGATCCTGCTACTCTGCTCTGAGTTCCTGCTGCATACACAAGTCTCCAGTAGTCCTCCTTCATCTGCTGCTCGTGTTCACTTTATCTGCATTTTCTGGACATGTAAGCTGCTGCTGCAATAACCTGAGACAATTAACCAGGCCTCCCTGGTTGAGCTAAGATATGATTTGAACTGCCTTATAATCATATCTATCTGTGTCTGGGCTAAGTCAAGGATTTATTCGTGTCAAGTATCCTCAAGAATAACTGTGCTTCATAGACTTTCTGGTTGATTGCTTGTTTCTCTGAAGTTTCCTATAGACTGCTAAGCTGCGTTTATTATTTGCACCAAGTGTTGTGGCCTTGAGTTTCTCTCTGCACCTGTTTGAATCACCGTGTGACAATATAGACTTTACCACTTATAAAACTGTGTCCTGTAGTTGTCTTGTTTCACGCAAAGAGTCTCTTGAGTTATCCCCTATAATTATTACAGGATAATCTAACCTAAAAAAAAAAAGGTGACTGCTGGAACAATGACTGCAGAAAGCAGATTAGAGCAGGTGTTTTCCATAATTAGATCACTGCAGAAAGATGTGGAAGGTCTGCAAAAGAAGTTTGGAAGCTATGAACTCAATCAACAGGTGTTTGGACAAACTTTGCAGGACTTGAGCAACCGCATGGCAGCCCAGGAAAACAAGCTTGGTGGCATAGAGTCCCAGTATGGACGGGCTTTTCATGACATAAGCAAGCAAATAGCTGAACAAGTGACTTTTCCCTCTGGGCAACCGCCACCAGCTAGCCCACCTAAGTTGCCCCCATTCAGATTTAATGGTGATCGCGACAAATTTCGTGGCTTTTGTGAATCAATGTATGCTATATTTTGATGTGCATGCTGACCGTTTTCCTACTGATAGATCCAAAGTATTGTGTGTAATAATGCTACTGACCTCACAAGCGCTCGCCTGGGCGAATCCGATGATTGAGTCTCGTGACCCACGGTTAAATGACTTGGTTGATTTCTTGGCCGCTATGGCATTAGTGTTTGATGACTCTAATCGCCGTGCAACCGCTGAATCTGCTTTGTTGTCTTTACGCCAGGCTAAACGTTCTGTTATTGAGTATGCCACTGAATTCAGGAGATTGGCAGTTGATTCCAATTGGGACAGTTATGCACAATTGCCTATTTTTAAAAGGGGTCTGTCTAGCATTGTAAAAGATGAACTAGCCCGCTCTGAGTCACCACAAGAGCTAGAGACATTTATACAGCATTGTGTGCACATAGACATTCACCTTACTGAGCGTAGGCAGGGGAAATTTGCTGCATATAACCGTGTTTCTAACTTCCCTTCCTTCCAAAGAGCCTGCAGGTAAGACCTCTTAGGAGGTGGAGGAGGTACCCATGCAAATTGATTCCTTCCAGAGGCGCAAGATCAATGAGTGCCGGGAGCATCGCCTTCGTGAAAGTCTATGTTTCTACTGCGGCCAGTCTGACCACTTCTTGATCAATTGTCCTAAGTGTCCTAGATGGCCTAACAAAGTGCTAGCAGCAATAGGGGAGTATGACAACTGTGATGATGAATCTGACATCTCTGAATGTAGCCTGCCTTTAAACACTGTATTCAATTCACTTTCTATGACTTCACCCCCCAAGGAGCTTAAGGAAAAGAACTCTCACTGTTCTCTCCCTATTAAGATCCTGTGTTCAGGACAGTGGATTTCCAGTTCAGCTATGATTGACTCTGGTGCAGGTGGCAATTTCATGGATATCTCATTTGCCAAGGAACATGGTATTAAAATTCAGCAAAGAGCCTCTCCAATTACCATGGAAACAGTGGATTGGTCACCTTTAATCTTTGGGCCTGTGGATGAGGAGACCGTACCCCTTGAAATTTTGTTGGAGCCTATTCATCAGGAGCAGCTTTCTTTCTTGCTAATTTCTTCTCCTCATTTTCCTGTGATTTTAGGCATTCCTTGGTTGCGTTCTCAAAACCCAATTATCAACTGGGAGACCAAGGAGATTATCTTCCCAACAAGGAGCAACTCAGCGTTAACAGAAGCTGTCCCTGAGTCCACGGCTACGGAACCACATGTACAGGTATTTTCTTTACCTCCAGCTTATAAAGAGTTCTCTGACATCTGTGACAAGAAGAATGCAGATCAGCTTCCTCCACACAGGCATTATGACTGTCCCATTGAGCTGCTGCCCGGGGCAGCCATTTCTTTTGGTAACGTATACCCTTTGGCGGCACCTGAGCTTCAAGCCTTAAAAAAGTATATTGATGAAAATCTGGCCAAAGGCTTCATACGTCCTTCTTCCTCACCAGCAGGGGCACCTATCTTTTTTGTAATGAAGAAGGACGGGAACCTGAGACCCTGTGTTGACTATCGAGAACTCAATAAGGTAACCATACGAAACCGTTACTCTTTGCCTATGATTCCAGAATTACTGGAAAGAATCCGCCATGCTAAGGTGTTCTCTAAACTGGATCTTCGTGGGGTTTATAATTTGGTGCGTATTCGTCCAGGGGATGAGTGGAAGACAGCATTCTGATGCCGGTATGGACATTTTGAATCTCTTGTGATGCCCTTCGGGCTTTGTAACGCCCCTGCAACATTTCAACACCTTGCTAATGACATTTTCAGAGATTTGTTGGACCAGTTTGTAGTGATCTATTTGGACGATATACTAATCTTTTCTGACTCTCTACAGGAACATGAAGAACATGTCAAAACTGTTTTAAGCCGTCTGAAAGAGAACCATCTGTATATTAAGCCGGAGAAATGCGAGTTACATTGTTCTGAGATACAGTTCTTAGGGTATATCATCTCTCCCCAAGGGCTGAACATGGAATCTGGTAAGATTCAGGCTATCCTTGACTGGCCGGTACCCAAGAACGTTAAGGAGGTCCAACGTTTTATTGGTTTTGCAAATTTCTACAGACGCTTCATTCGAAATTATTCTGATATTGTCCGTCCCATTACTTCCTTGACAAAGAAGGAAAAACCCTTTAAGTGGTCATCACAGGCTCAAGAAGCTTTTGATCGGCTTAAGATCTGTTTCACATCAGCACCGCTGTTGATACACCCAGATCCAACACTTCCTTTCATTGTGGAGGTGGACGCTTCTGATAATGCTTTGGGAGCTATTCTCTCCTAAAGAACTAGAGAGAAGGGTCTGCTACATCCTTGTGCTTTCTTTTCCCTTAGACTAACCTCAGCAGAGAAGAATTACGACGTGGGAGACAAGGAATTGCTGGCTATTATTGCGGCTTTCAAGAATGGAGGCATCATCTGCAAGGAGCAGCACAACAGATCATAGTGCTAACTGACCATCGCAATCTAGAGCTCCTTAGACCTGCTAGATGTCTTTCTCCTCGTCAGGCTCATTGGAACTTTTTTTTAAATCAATTTAACTTTATTATCTCGTACCGTCCAGGTTCTCATAATGGGAAGGCTGATGCTTTATCCCAAATCCATGCTGCGGATTCCGTACCTGGAGGCCCGTCCAAGTCCATTCTATCTGATGCCAATTTCATCTGAGTTATCCACGATCAGGACTTGTGGAAGGAGTGCAGGGAGGCCAATGAAGGTGATGTATTTCTGGCCAACCCACCTGTGGATATTAATCTTGTCTTTAAGGGTGGCATGTTGTTCACAGATCGAGGTATCTACGTCCCGGAGATCATCCATCTGCAGATCCTCAAGTTGGTACATGACTCCAAGTTGGCTGGTCACAGGGGGGTACAGAAGACACAAGAGTTCCTGAGCCGATTCTTCTGGTGGCCAACTTGCCTGAAGGATACCAAGGACTATGTTCTCTCTTTCGAGGTATGTGCCCATTACAAGACTCCTCATGTGGCACCTACGGGTCTTCTACCACCATTACCTGTTCCGTCCCGCCCTTGGGGGTCTATATCAATGGACTTTATTGTGGAGCTGCCTACATCGGGGGGCATGAATACAATCATGGTGGTAGTTGATCGCCTGACTAAAGCTGCTCATTTTGTTCCGTGCACCGGCCTCCCCTCAGCTAAAGATACAGTGAAATTGGTTATACAGAATGTCTTTCGGTTGCATGGGGTGCCGCATGAGATCATCACTGACCGTGGAGTACAGTTCACTTCAAGATTCTGGAAGGGGTTTTGCTTTGCACTCAATATTAATGTCTGTCTCTCTTCTGCTTACCATCTCCAGACAAATGGTCGAACTGAGCGTACCAACCAGACGCTGGAACAATATCTAAGATGCTATGTCAGCCATCTCCAGGATGATTGGTTGGAGTTGTTGCCGTTAGCCAAATTTTCATATAATAATTCTCAGAGCGCCTCCACTAAATTTACACCTTTCTTTGCCAATCTGGGTTATCATCCGTGTATTTTACCTAGGTCTCCAATTAATTCTCTGGTTCCAGCAGTGGAGGAAAGGCTGACTGTGATGAGACAAAATCTGGAGGTTCTGAAGGAATCCCTGACCACAGCTCAAGAATGTTATAAGAGATCGGCTGATAGATTCCGTAAACCTGCACCTATGTTCAAGGTAGGAGATTCCGTGTGGTTAGCAACTAAGAATCTGAAGTTAAATGTTCCTTCACAAAAACTTGGACAGAAATTCATTGGCCCTTTCAAGATCAACGGTATTGTGAGCTCTGTGGCCTGCTGGCTGAAGCTACCTAGGACAATGAAGGTACACCCAGTTTTTCATGTATCTTTACTAAAGCCTGTATCTCCTAATACCTTTCAGGGATGTGTTGTGCCACCTCCGCAGCCTGTGGTGATTGATGGGCAAGAACAATTTGTGGTGGAGGAAATTATTGATTCCAGGATTCGCAGGAATCGGCTCCAATATCTGATAAGATGGGAACCTGTGGAAAACATCAATGCCCAACAGAAGATTTCTCGTTTTCATCAGAGATTCCCTGAGAAACCAGGTCCAGGATCATCCTGAGGCCGCTTCTAAGGAGGGAGTAATGTCAGGACTCTGAACTTTATTTACCTTTTGTGCATTACTGCCCTTTTCCAACATGGCGTCTTTGGTCTCATGTGCACTTGTCTTTCTGCTATAAAACTCCACCCCAGCATTCAGTCTGTGCTAGATTATTCTGCCTTGCATCCAGCTCCTGACCTCTGATTACTCCCTGGCTATACACCTGCTCCTGTGAACCTGTGTGGTGATCCTGCTACTCTGCTCTGAGACACAAGTCTCCAGTAATCCTCCTTCATCTGCTGCTCATGTTCACTTTATCTGCATTTGCTGGACATGTAAGCTGCTGCTGCTGCAATAACCTGAGACTATTAACAAGGCCTCCCTGGTTGAGCTAAGATATCATTTGAACTGCCTTATAAGCATATCTATCTGTGTCTGGACTAAGTCAAGGATTTATTCGTGTCAAGTATCCTCAAGAATAACTGTGCTTCATAGACTTTCTGCTTGATTGCTTGTTTCTCTGAAGTTTCCTATAGACTGCTAAGCTGCGTTTATTATTTGCACCAAGTGTTGTGGCCTTGAGTTTCTCTCTGCATCTGTTTGAATCACCGTGTGACAATATAGACTTTACCACTTATAAAACTGTGTCCTAAGTTGTCTTGTTCCACGCAAAGAGTCTCCTGAGTTATCCCCTATAATTATTACAATTTCCAGTAATCCTCCTTCATCTGCTGCTCGTGTTTACTTCCATCTGCATTTGCTGGATATGTAAGTTGTTGCTGCTCTGCAAAAACCTGAGACTATTACCCAGGCCTCCCTGGTTGAGCTAAGATATTATTTGAACTGCCTTATAAGCATATCTATCTGTGTTTGGATTAAAACAAGGACTTATTCGTGTCAAGTATCCTCAAGAATAATTGTGCTTCATAGACTTTCCGTGTGATTGCATTTTCCTCTGAAGTTTCCTATAGACTGCTAAGCTGCGTTTAATATTTACACCAAGTGTTGTGGACTTGAGTTTCTCTCTGTACCTGTTTGAATTACCGTGTGATAATATAGACATTACCACTTATAAAACTGTGTTCTGTAGTTGTCTTGTTCCACGCAAAGAGTCTCCTGAGTTATCCCCTATAATTATTACAGAGAGGTGGAAGAGGCTGGATTATGCACGAAGGGAGGGCCATGTTGTAGTACATGGTAATGCCCCTTTGGGTAATGATATCCATACTCATGTCGATTTGGGTTTGCCATTTGGGTAAATCCCCTAGAATGGCCATGTCGAACATACCCATGTTGTGACCACTCTCCTACAGTGGGTATGTGCAAGTGGCCATATTGGGCAGGTGCAGCAGGATTTGAGAATTGCACATGTTGTTGGCGGTGTTGTTATGGTGATTGATGTGGCTGTGGTGATGGGATCTGTGATGGAGGTGGTTCTGGGAGTGCTTTTTTCTGCAAATCCTGGCTTCCAGGCATGTGTAGGTGGTTGTTGGTGGACATTTGCCATCTTTCAAGGAAGTTAAACACCAGACTTGGATTATTAGGTTCGGTGCATGAATCAATCACAATTTGTACAGCTCCTCTGGCACACAGCCTCACCTCACGGGGAATTGTGCGCATATACCATGCAAGACTACGGCCATACGCCTCCTCACCATCATCATTAACAGTGCGTGAAAGATAGTTCAAAACAGTTCAAAACACCTAGGTCTACTTGGCGCCTGTTACCGGTGGTGGGTAGTGCCCTGCATGGGATGGCCGCAGCCTGTGATGAGGTATCCAGGGGTAGCGTAGGACTACTACTATGTCCACGGGCATCTTCTTCTCGATTGGTCTTATGTCCTGTAGAAGGTCATAGGTCATGGTGGTGGGGGTTGGTTTGCTGCTGATGGTGCAGAAGAATGTCCAGCCACAACTTCAACTTCGCCAACAGGTTCCACGTTGACCTCGGAATCAGATGCTGTTTCTCATTCGAGTCAGTTCTGGTATTTGTCAAAGTTAAAATTAAAAGATAAATTACCTGATGCACCTTAAGGCCATGTGTCAAATTTTCAGACAAGCATACACTTTTGAACTTAAATGTAGAATGGGAGTAAGGAAAGTCAATCGGTCATAATATACAGTGTGTACGGAAAGTATTCAGGCCCCTTTAAATTTTTCACTCTTTGTTTCATTGTAGCCATTAGGTAAATTCAAAAAAGTTCATTTTTTTCTCATTAATGTACATTATGCACCCCATCTTTGCTAAAAAAAACAAAAGATATGAATTTGTCAAATTTATCAAAAACGAAAAACTGAAATATCACATGGTCATAAGTATTCAGACCCTTTGCTCAGACACTCATATTTAAGTCACATGCTGTCCATTTCCTTGTGATCCTCCTTGAGATGGTTCTACTCCTTCATTGGCGTCCAGCTGTGTTTAAGTAAACCAAGATAAAACTTGATTTGGAAAGGCAAACACCTGTCTATAACAGGCTACTTTCACACTAGCGTCGTGCACTGCACGTCGCTATGCATCGTTTTGGACAAAAAACGCATCCTGCAAAAGTGCTTGCAGGATGCGTTTTTTCTCCATAGACTATCATTAGCGATGCAGTGCGACGCATTGCCACAGGTCGCAACCGTCGTGCGACGGTTGCGTCGTGTTGCGTCGGACCGTCGCCACCAAAAAACGTTACATGTAACGTTTTTTGGTGCGTCGTCTGCAGCATTTCCGACTGCGCATGCGTGGCCGGAACTCCGCCCCAACCTCCCTGCACCTCACAATGGGGCAGCGGATGCGTTGAAAAACAGCATCCGCTGCCCCCGTTGTGCGGCGCTTCCACAGTTAGCGTCGGTGCACTGAAACGACTGGTTGCCATTGAAGGAAACATGAATGCTGCCAAGTATAGAGATATCCTGGATGAAAACCTCTTCCAGTGTGCTCTGGACCTCAGACTTGGCCGAAGGTTCATTTTCCAACAAGACAATGACCCTAAGCACACAGCTAAAATAACAAAGAAGTGGCTTCACAACAACCTTGTGACCATTCTTGACTGGCCCAGCCAGAGCCCTGACCTAAACCCAATTGAACATCTCTAGAGAGACCTGAAAATGGCTGTCTACCAACGTTCACCATCCAACCTGATGGAACTGGAGAGGATCTGCAAGGAAGAATGGCAGAGGATCTCCAAATCCAGCTGCAAAAAACTTGTTGCATCATTTTCAAGAACACTCATGGCTGTACTAGCTCAAAAGAATGCTTCTACTCAATACTGAGCAAAGGGTCTGAATACTTATGACCATGTGATATTTCAGTTTTTCTTTTTTAATAAATTTGCAAAAATTTCTACATTTCGGTCAAGATGGGGTACAGAGTGTACATTAATGAGAAAAAAATGATCTTTTTTGAATTTAACAAATGGTTGCAATGAAACAAAAAGTGAAAAATTTAAAGGGGTCTGAATACTTTCCATACCTACTGTATATATTTCCATTTTTTAGTTGCTGCTGCACCACTCCTGGCCTGCTGCTGGCACTCATTGTGATACTGATCACGGCAGCTGCGCCATCGTCTTGTGACATCAGACACTGCCAAGTAACACAATACATTATTCAAAATATGATCACCGTGTTCGCGTTTAGAAAAATAGGTTACAGTGTAAAGTCTCATTCAACTTGTCAAGTGTAAAGGGAAAAACAGGCCACTTATACTAAAGAACAGCACGTAGCATAATGTTGTCTTATTTTGTTGGGACCTTTTTACTTAATTAATATTGTTGAATTTTTACTTTACTTACTAATTTCATGCTGGACCTCACGTGTACTCTCATCATAATTGGGGAGCATCTGGCAGCATATGTGTCTCCAAGCTGCATTAATTCTATTGCGGTCCACATAATGGGCGTCACGTTGGTCCCATATTTCAGACCTCTCCTGAACCAGAACAATCAACATTTCCACATTAATATGTCTGGCCATATTGCTGGTATCCATGAAAGCGTGTTTCTTGTTTTTTATAGGTTGCTAGGAGAATTTGCATGCTAGGCTTCCTGTTCTTGGCTGATGCAATTTCCTGTCAGCTGGAAAATGTGCACGTATTTGTTGCAAGCTACACTGATGGTTTGTGTGGTGTCCGAGTTTTTCTCAAACCCATAGGCTTCCATTGGCGAGTCTCAGACGATATATGCATAAAATCGTAGCATGCTGCGATTTTACACGCACGTAAAATACACCCGAGAAAAAATACGGTGATGTGAGCTTCCCCATAGATTAACACTGGTCCGAATGCTATGCAATGTTTTCTCGCACAGCACTCCTCCGTATTCTACGCTCGTGTGACCCCATCCTAAGGTTTAACATATCAGCTTATGGTACAGTACTGTATGTATGAATCAGCTTTCTATATTACATCATTTTGTTATATAGAATGGGGTTTGTCTGCTTTAGAAAATCCCTTTTGAAGAAATATGTTATAGAAATTTGGGTTAATACAGAGGTCCATTTGTCCCACTCCAGGAGTCCGGTTGCCACAGTGGCATTGCCTCCCTCACATGGAGTAATGTCATGCATGGAGGCAAGGCGGGGTCCCCTTACCAGGTGTCAGTAAGAGAGAAGTAGAGCAGAACTTGTGGAGTGGAGCTGTGATTAAACTCGCCCCAGAGCTGAGCGCTAGGAACCAGATACCGGAGTCTCTGGTTGCGTGGTGTAAGAGTCATTTCGGTCTGGTAGTCGGGGGCAGATATATCTCGCCCAGGTACTTGTCCTATGTGAGTTAAGCCGCTCAGTATCTTCAGGATACCGAGGGGTTAATAAGTGCAGGAATAAAGGATGACCAGCTGGGGGTTTCTGTCGTCAGCCTGGGGCACACAGATTGCCTGTCTGTGTGAGACAAACGTGAGTGAGAGCTGTGCTCAAGTACTGTGTGTTGTTAGCTGGGTGGGAGAAGCCCCCCCAGTTGTTAAGATAGCAACGTATTGGTTTAGTTAGTGCCGGACAGGCTAGGGTTTATTTTTATGTTTTGTTTTTTCTATGTTGCTTTCACTTTAATAAACCTGACCCGAGGTCAGCTAACTCGGAAACCTGCTGTCGCCTCAGAATTCAATGCATAAACCACGTGACCTTTGACCCCAGCAAAGGCCATCCCAGAGTGTTTTGTTACATTGTGGTGGAGAACGCGGGCAGTAACGTGGCACAGGCGACAGTATGGAAGACGTGGTGAAAGCCCTAGTACAGTCCACTGCCGTACAGCAGCAGGCCACTGCCGCACAGCATGAAGCTAATCGCTTGATGGCCGCACAGCTGAAGGAGTTAGTGGACATGACGGGTGCAAACCGCCAGCTTCTCCAACAGGTGGCGCAGCGCCTGGTGAACATGCCTGAGGTGGACCCGGAAGCAGAGTCCAGAAGGATCCATGTGAGTCGATACTGGCAAAAGCTGACTGCAGAAGATGACGTTGAGGCATACCTGACAACGTTTGAGCGGACAGCCTTGAGGGAGAAGTGGCCGAAGGCACGTTGGGCCGATTTGATTGCCCCGTTTCTCTCCGGCGAGGCCCAAAAAGCTTACCATGACTTGGACCCGGAAGACGCTCAGGACTTTGAGAAGCTGAAAGCTGAGGTCCTGGCCCGGCTAGGGGTGACGACGGCTGTCCGTGCACAGAGGGTACACCAGTGGACATACCAGCCAGATAAACCGGCGCGGTCTCAGATGTTCGACCTGATCTACTTAACAAAGAAATGGTTGCAACCCGAGGTACTGACAACACCAGAAATAATCCAGCGGATTGTCCTGGACAAGTACCTGAGGGTACTACCACCAGCGCTGAGAAGGTGGGTAAGCCAAGGAAATCCCACGACCGCGGATCAACTTGTGGAGTTGGTCGAGCGTTATTCCGTGGCAGAAGGACTTCCCGACGAAACCGCTAGCACCCGGTCCGTGCCTCCTCCTCGTGGAACTGGTAAGACTGTTCCAGGGACTACGGGTGAAGGAAAATCGCCTAAAACTGTGGGGGAGGAACACGGGACTGCTCGCACTCCGAGACCAAGAGTGTTGGACGGTGGACTCAGTACGGGGCCTGTTAGGTGTTTCCGCTGCCATGAGAAAGGCCATGTTTCTGCGAACTGTCCTGTTACCACTGAACCCATGCAGTGCGACGTTACAGACTCTAAAAAATGCATGTCTTTGGTTACAGGGCTAGTGAGTGTGAATGCGGGTCAAAATGATACAGCGAAGCACCTGTGTGAATTATCTGTTGATGGGAAGAATGTGGTGGCATTACTAGATTCTGGAAGTGTGGTGACTCTGGTGAAAGCCAGTCTGGTGGCACTTCCATCTGGTCCATCTGACAAGTTTTCTGTAACGTGTGTGCATGGGGACACTTGCTCGTACCTAACAGCAGTCATATGGATTTCCACTCCCTATGGGTCTGTGCAGCACAAAGTGGGACTCGTTCCCGCATTGTTACAGGATATAATCCTGGGCAGAGATTTTCCCCATTTCTGGCAGTTGTGGAAGAATCAGTTGCTCCTTCACGGTAGCTGTGCCCGTGAATCTTCTCCCATGCCCTCGGGAGGTCCCGAGCCTCTAGAGGAGGCCCCACAGGAAGACGTTGCTGGGGAAGTTATTAAATCTAACTTTCAGTTCCCCTTCTCAGTTATGGCGGGGGAAACTGAGGAAACTCAGCGAGAGGCGGAGGCAGACAGACATCCAGCACCCTGCCTGCCAGATTTGGAAGTCCAGTCGGATGACTTCCACAGCGAGCAAATGAAAGATCCTACCCTGTCTCCGGCTAGGAAAAATGTAAAAATGATAGATGGGGTACCCGTAGAACCTAACACTAGGCTGGCATACCCGTACATGGTACTTGAGAATGATTTGCTCTACCAGGTAGAGAAAAAAGGGGAAGACACTGTACAACGGTTAGTGGTACCGAAACCTTATCGGCGGAAGGTACTCGACCTGGCCCACGGGCATATAATGGGGGGGCATCTGGGGGTACAGAAAACCACAGAAAGGATATCACATTGTTTTGTGTGTGTGTATACATAATGATGTGCGTAACTATTGTGAGTCCTGTCCAGAGTGCCAAATCTCTGCGCCTAAACCCCGGTTCTGTAGCCCTTTGGTACCCCTCCCTATCATAGAAGTCCCATTTGAGAGGATTGGGATGGATTTGGTTGGGCCCCTTCCCCGGTCCGCACGTGGGCACCAACATATTCTCGTCATCGTGGACTATGCCACTCGTTACCCGGAAGCCATTCCTTTGCGTAACACAGCTACCAAGACGATTGCCAAGGAATTGGTACAAGTGTTTAATCGGGTGGGAATTCCAAAACAGATACTCACCGACCAGGGGACTCCCTTTATGTCGAGGGTAATGAAGGAGCTCTGCCGACTCTTACAAATAGATCCGTTGCGTACATCTGTCTATCACCCCCAAACAGATGGCCTGGTTGAGCGGTTCAACAAAACCTTAAAACAGATGCTCCGGAAGGCGATAGACAAAGATGGGAAGAACTGGGATTACTTGTTACCCTATTTGCTGTTTGCCATTAGGGAAGTTCCCCAGTCTTCCACAGGCTTTTCGCTTTTCGAGCTGTTGTACGCCCGTCGTCCCCGTGGACTGTTGGACGTCGCAAAAGAGACCTGGGAAGGACAAATCACTCCCTTTAAAACGGTGATCGACCATGTAACACAAATGCAGGACCATATTGCCGCTGTGATGCCCATTGTTAAGGACCATATGCTACAGGCCCAGGGAGCCCAGAGGCAAAGTTATGATAGAGGTGCTAAGGTCCATACATTTGCATCTGGGGATAGGGTGTTGATCCTGATCCCTACGGTAGATAGTAAATTTCTGGCGAAATGGCAGGGTCCCTTTGAGATCGTAGGTAGAGTTGGTGAAGTGAACTATAAAGTATACCAGCCTGGTAAGAGAAAACCAGAACAGATTTATCATGTGAATCTGATAAAGCCCTGGAAAGACCGCTCTGCCCTAACGGCGGATCTGCCCCATCCGGTTTGCTCACCTACCGTACCGGAGGTGCAGATTGCCGAGACTCTCTCGGAATGGCAAAAATCTGAGGTTAAGCAGTTTTTGTTACAGAACCGACAGTTTTTTTCGGAAAAACCTGGCCGGACTAAGCTGGTGAAACATGAGATTGTCACAGAACCTGGAGTCACGGTTCATGCAAAGCCATACCGGATCCCGGAAGCGCGCCGTGAAGCCGTCTCCCGGGAAGTAATGGCAATGGTGGACTTAGGAGTCATTGAGGAGTCGCACAGTGCCTGGTCCAGTCCAATCGTGTTGGTACCTAAGCCGGATGGTTCCATCCGGTTTTGTAATGACTTTAGGAAACTGAATGCGGTTTCTAAATTTGATGCGTACCCTATGCCCCGGGTCGATGAGTTAATCAACCGGCTTGGTAAAGCCCGATACAGTACGACCCTGGATCTAACAAAGGGGTACTGGCAGATCCCTCTGGCGGAGGCGGCCAGAGAGAAGACGGCATTTGCTACACCGGAAGGTCTGTTCCAGTATGTCTACATGCCGTTTGGACTTCACGGAGCTCCAGCAACGTTCCAGAGATTGATGGATCGAGTCTTGAGGCCCCACAGGCAGTACGCTTCGGCCTACCTGGATGACATCGTAATTTACAGCATGGATTGGGAAACTCACCTCCGGAAGGTACAGGCAGTGATTGATGACCTACGAGGCACGGGCTTAACGGCGAACCCCAAGAAATGCCACATCGGACTTGAAGAAGCCCGCTACTTGGGCTACGTGATTGGCAGAGGAGTGGTTAAACCACAGATCGACAAAATACAGGCAATTCAGGGCTGGCCGCAACCAGTGAACAAAAAACAAGTGCAAGCTTTCCTGGGGATTGCCGGCTATTATCGCCGGTTCATACCCAATTTTGCAGCCATGGCTACCCCTTTGACGGACCTTACCAAAGGGAAGGGTTCCGTCATGGTAAAATGGACCTCGACTGCTGAAGAGGCCTTCCACAACCTGAAACAGGCTTTGTGCTCTCAGCCAGTGCTAGTGGCTCCTGATTTCAGCAGCGAGTTTGTGGTGCAAACTGATGCCTCTGATACTGGTGTCGGAGCTGTACTTTCACAGGTGAGGGACGGAGTGGAACACCCGGTCCTCTACCTCAGCCGAAAACTAAATGTACACGAGCAGAGGTATGCCGTAGTTGAAAAAGAGTGCCTAGCCATTAAATGGGCTCTCGACTCCCTCAAGTATTACCTGGCGGGTAGGAAGTTTAGGCTGGTCATGGACCATGCCCCTCTCAAGTGGATGCACCTCCACAAGGACCGTAATAGTCGGGTAACCCGGTGGTTCCTTGCTCTGCAGGCGTACTCTTTTACAGTGGAGCACCGCCCTGGGATGCAGATGGGGAACGCTGATGCCCTGTCCCGAGTGCACTGTTTCAGGAGTGCTCTTGCTCGACCGGAGCGGTCTGAGCAAAGGGGGGGGATATGTAAGAGTCATGTCGGTCTGGTAGTCGGGGGCAGATATATCTCGCCCAGGTACTTGTCCTATGTGAGTTTTGTTTTTTCTATGTTGCTTTCACTTCAATAAACCTGACCCGAGGTCAGCTAACTCGGAAACCTGCTGTCGCCTCAGAATTCAATGCATAAACCACGTGACCTTTGACCCCAGCAAAGGCGATCCCGGAGTGTTTTGCTACAGTGGGTACTGAAGTCCCTGCAGCTAAATCCGGAGGTCAGGTGACTGTAGGTTTCCTGGCCTGATCAAATACCCGGCAGCACAGCAGCATACCAGAGCCTGGAGCCGACACAAAGGAGCGGCACCTGTGATACGCTTGAGCTGCCATGCGGGCAACGGTTAGTTTTTACTAACAGAGAGAGACAGCTAGAAGCAGGAGGGTGAGCTGTTAGGCAGCAAGGGAGGAAAAAAGGCAAAAATGGAGGACAGCGCAGAAGGAAGGCCTCTGTACCTACCTGGCCATGGGTATCCAAAAATTGCTTCCAGGCTGCCCAGCTCTCTATTACGATCTGTTACTAGTGTTGAGCATTCCGATACCGCAAGTATCAGGTATCGGCCGATATTTGCTGTATCGGAATTCCGATACCGAGTTCTGATATTTTTGTGATATCGGAAATCGGAATCGGAAGTTCCCAGTGTATGGTTCCCAGGGTCTGGAGGAGAGGAGACTCTCCTTCAGGCCCTGGGATCCATATTCATGTAAAAAATAAAGAGTTAAAATAAAAAATATGGATATACTCACCCCTCCGGCGGCCCCTGGACCTTAGCGATGTAACCGGCAGCCTCCGTTCCTAAGAATGCAGTGAGTTTAGGACCTGCGATGACGTCGCGGCTTGTGATTGGTCGCGTGAGCGGTCACATGAGCGGTCACGCGACCAATCACAAGCCGCGACGTCATCGAAGGTCCTTAACTCTGCATTCTTAAGAACGGAGGCACCGCTAAGAGCAGGGGCCGCCGGAGGGGTGAGTATATCAATATTTTTTATTTTTATTCTTTATTTTATACATGAATATGGATCCCAGGGCCTGAAGGAGAGTTTCCTCTCCTTCAGACCCTGGGAACCATTCCGATATTTTGTGTCCCATTGATATGCATTGGTATCGGGTATCGGTATCGGCGATATCCGATATTTTGCAGGTATCGGCCGATCCAATCCAATACCGATACCTTTGCATATCGGAAGGTATCGCTCAACACTATCTGTTACCAGTACCCCGGTCTGTACTATCAACCATCAAGTAAAGGAAAAGAAAACTACAGCCCTTGTGCCATTCAGTGATCTCTTGCGCCCTGAGTCCTGCACCACAAGGTACACGAAGCCTGACATAAAAGGGACCGGTAGCTCTGGGGAGCAGAATCATCCCAGCTGTGTCACCATCAGCCCCATCGGTCTCCTTTAGCAGCATCGGCCATCCGTTGCCGAACACCACAGGTGGCGTCACGTTAAATCCCATATACATATTCCCCATTTTATGGGTCCATTGGTCCGGTTCTCTCACCCGAGAATGGCAGCAATGTTCTCCGTATGGTGATCCATATGTAATCCATTTGCAATGCGATTATGTGATTTCCTCGCATCTAAGTATCCGTCTAACATGCGTATGGCTTTTTATTTCTCACTGTTTTTTCTCATTGAATTTAACTCAATGGGCTGAAATGAGAAAAATGTGTGCTTACTTCTCCCAAGTCCCGTGTGGTGTCCGATTTTTTTCTCAAACCCATAGACTTGCATTGGTGAGACTCAGCCGATATACGTGTAAAATCGCAGCATGCTGTGATTTCACTTGCACATAGAATATGCCCAAGAAAACAAATGGTGATGGGAGCTGCCCCATAGTTTAACACTCGTCCAAATGCTATGCGATGTTTTTTCGCATAGCACTCGCCCGTAATAAACTCTAGTGTGACTCCAGCCTTAACTACTGAATTTCTCCACACATTGTAACTCATTCTCAGCAGACCGAAAAGCAGGGCACCCTGCAATTAGCTTATTATTTTTGGACCCATTAAACACAAAATATCATTGATATTTGGACTATTACAGGACAGTTGAATGTAATTCATCTTTTAAACATTGGATTTCTCCAAAGATACCTGGACTTGCATTACATAAGTACTGTATACCCCAAAATATATGTTTTTATTGGATGAATTTGAGCAAACAATCCAGTTAACTGAGCTATTCTGAACAATAAAAATAAAGTACACTGACATATACTAGCATGACAGAGGTAAATAGGAGGCTTTTCCCCAGAGGTTTATATCATAGCTCATCTCACAAGATTTTCAGGTTTGTCCCTGCACTAAGGGACTTACTGTTTAACAAAATAGTCACAAGTTGGGTTTCCAGGATTAGAAAAACATGTGATGCATGACTCTCACAAGATAACCCTAAGGGTACATTGCCACGGTCAGTAAACGCTGCAGGTTGGACAGTGCTTACATACGCAGCATCCAAACCACAGTGGCCAGATGTTACAGCATAGTGGATGGGATTTCAAGAAATCCCATGTCCACTATGCGTGCACCATCACCCGCGGCTCACCTGCTTAGATGGACATGTGGCGCATCTTTCCAGACCGCACCATGTCAATTTATCTTACAGAGACGCGATAAATGTCACCCGTCTAATGTATTGGGCGTGGTGATTCTGCACGTTTCAGTGAACACATACAGATTCACCAGCATTTAAAAGCCGGCAGCGCTTTGAACGCATCAAACATGTGCTGCATCCAAGGTGCTGCCTAAGGCTAGGTTTATATTAGCGTTTATGTGCACAGCATATCATCTGCATGCGCAAACGCATGCCAAAGCGCATGCAAACACATGTTTACGCAGCATTTTTTATCCCCATGATCTTATGCTTGATGGCAAAAAAACGCTGCATGTGAATGCGTTTTTGCATGCGTTTGCATTTTTTATGCGCATGCGTACAGTCTTTCCCAATGGGCGTGGCTTATGAGATTTCTATATATAGACCCTGCACAGATGAAATCCTCTTCTTTTGATGCTGTATCGTGCTGCAAGATGAATTTTAGAAGAAGAAGAGAAAGACGGAGAAGACGTCGCTATTGGCAACACCCCATTGTTGTAGTCTGAGAGAGCCATGGAGCCTACCACTCATTGTACACCGAGCTTTGTGAAAACCGGCAAAAGTTTTTTGAATACACGAGGATGAACAAAGCTTCGATTATGTGCGAGGATCCATCACCAGGCATCACCATGTGTGCCAACCTCATAAACCCATACTCAAGTCGGGACTTGAATCACACCAAAAGGATTTTCAACTACAGACTGACAAGGGCAAGAAGAACTGTGGAGTGTGCCTTTGGTTTGCTGGCAGCTAAATGGCGCATCTTGGGAACACCAATCAATCTTAAAATGGAGACAATTGATGAGGTTATGAAAGCGTGTGTTGTTCTGCATAATTACACCCTGGTAAAAGAGCAACCCCACTTTGAACTTGAGGAACCTGTTAATACCACATTGCCGAATTATCATGATCACCCTCTGAGGACTACAGTGGAAGTTGCCCAAATGAGGGATAAATTGGCTGCCTACTTTGTGTCTGATATTGATCGTGTGGCATGGCAAGATGAAATGGTTTAAAATGTACCTGTAATGTTATGTACCTGTACTTTTTTCTGACTGTAATATTGACACCTTGAATGTCACTTTAATAATAAACACCTTAACTGTAACAATAGTTCACTCAACAATACACACATGTTTAAATAAAGAGATAAATACTTCACTCAACAATACACTCTAAAATACACACATGTTTAAATAAAGTGACAGTTATTGTGAATCAAAAGAAATTTTATTAACAAAAGTAAAAACAATTTCATTTTTTTTTAAAATGAAAATGTGATTACTTTCGGGTTCTGTGGGAGGGAGTGACATGGTGGACCTGGGGGGTGTCAGGCTGTGATAGTAGGCTTGGAGTGGCTGGGGAAGTAGGGGAAGTGGAAGTGGCAGACAATTGGAGGATTGGGTCAGAAACATTGGCAGAGGACACACTGGGAGAAGAGGACACATTAGTAGTGAAAAACAAGATGGAAGGAATTGCCACATTGGATGAAGTGCCCGCCAGGGACGTGGGGCACTCGGTGCCGGGTCGGCTCTTAAAGGGGATGTGTCACGGCAGCAGTGACCTGGTCCTTGGCCTTGGGCGTCTAATTAAAGGGGATGAAGTGTAGTGGGAGAATAAAGACTTTAGAGTAATGTTCATGACGCCACCTGTGGTATTCAGCAAATGTGAGATGTTAGCTGCTGGAGATACCGTTGGAGCTGATGGTGATGCAGCAGTGTTGGTACAGCTTTCCACAGAGAGAGCTTTAGTCCCACGACACTTAGGTTGTATTATGGTGGTGATGGCAGTTGTGGTAATTGTAGTGCAGGGTGGATGGCGCAGTAAATAAGTGTGAGGACACAGCGAGGTGCAGTTTCCAATGCTTTACTCACAGTTCTTAGTTGCCCCAGCCAGGGTGCTGTGTCCTCTAGGTCTGTGGTCCAGCCAGCTCTCAAGCAAGTTGGGTGCACTTTCCAGTACCCTCTTTCATATGTCCTTTCCTGACCATCTCTCTGCGATGGCTTTGCCTCTCCTGCCCTGTGCCTGCCACACAGTGTCCCAAGCCAACAACCATGGATTTTGTCGGGCGGCGAGCGCTAAGTCCCCCTGGATCCTATACGGCTGCCTTTTCATCGAATGTGTGCAGATGTGGCTGTGCTTCTTGCAAAAGCCACAGCCTCCAGTTATCTAGCTGAGTCCTTAGTTTCTCTACCAAAATGGGGCAGGTGCCCTGTCTGCGACCTAGTCCCTGCACCTGACTCTGGTTAGCATGAATATGAGCCCCACGGGTGGACTTCTCACTTCCCGTGCCTCTAGGACCCCTTCCTTCTCTTCTTTCTTTAGCTTCACTTTCCTTCAGCTCCCTCTCTTTGGGAACTCCTTTCTGTCTGACAGGAGCTACAGACCCTCATGTCTGTTCCGCTCCACTTCTCTCACCATCTGAGTGCACTTATCTTCCTAACAAGCTCCACCTCTACTCTTCCTGCCCCACCCACTCCTCCAACACCCTTTCCTATCCATGGGATGAGGCCATGCTCCCTAAGGGTATGCCCAGGTGCCTTGATTGAATTGTCTAGCTTTGGATGCAGGTGTAGGGTTCTGTGCCGTACCCCCTCCTTACCTGAGAGCAGAATACCACACCTCTCGGTGAGGTGCAGTACTCTGTGGCAACTGGATCCTCAGGGGCACCACATTGAATGGGAAAAAACCAAGGGAAGGTGTGGACAGACTTGAAAAAATTGGAGGTGATGGTGGAGGGGGGGAATCAATGTTTATTGGCAGTTTTACGTTTCCTGGACTTGGTTTTGCTGCTTCCTAGGCCTTTTCCTTTGTGTTGCTGCATGGTGGGAGTGGAAGTCTGGGCTGCCGCACTCGGCTGCATGGCAGAAGTGGAAGGCTGGGCCGCTGCACTTGGCTGCATGGCTGGAGGGGAAGGCTGGGCTGCTGCACTTGGCTGCATGGTGTAGCTGGGTACTGGTGGAACAGTCCTAATGTCCAGCGGTCGTTGTGGTGGTGGTGGATAGTGCCACTGATGCGGTCCTGGAGCTTGTTGTCCTGTAGAGAAAGAACTTTGTGCCTGCTGCTGATATCAGGACTGCTGCATGGCCTCGGTGTAAGCATCCTGACAGGCCTTCATCACATAGAGCTGGAGATCAGGACTAAGGATTTCCATCACGCCCCGTTCTATAGAGCAAAAATAATGTTGCGCCTGTCTATTACGGTCGGCTTCCAGGCGGTCAAGGCATCTGTGGACGCCCTGGAAAAGTGTGTTTACCTGAGTGAACGACAGAGAAGCTTCTATTCTTGCATCCAGAGTCTTCTTCTGAGTCTTGTGCTTCCATCCAGAGTCTAAGGCAGGGGTCCCCAACCTGTAGCTCGGGAGCCACATGTGGCTCGCGGGACCATGAATTGTGGCTCGCGGCTGTCTGCCAGCTTGGTACATTAGTTCCAGATTTAGTAAACCGGTATGAAGAGCACATCTCAAAATGGTGAACTTTTTGAGTCGCCCTGCACAGAAGTGCAGACCTGGATGCACATACAGTGGGTACAGAAAGTATTCAGACCCCTTTACATTTTTCACTCTCTGTTTCATTGCAGCCATTTGGTAAATTCAAAAAATTCATTTTTTTTCTCATTAATGTTCACTCTCCACCCCATCTTGACTGAAAAAACAAATGTGGAAATTTTTGCAAATTTATTAAGAAAGAAAAACTGAAATATCACATGGTCATAAGTATTCAGACCCTTTGCTCAGTATTGATTAGAAGCACCCTTTTGACTAGTGCAGCCATGAGCATGAGTCTTCTTGGGAATGATGCAACAAGTTTTTCACACCTGGATTTGGGGATCCTCTGCCATTCTTCTTGCCGATCCTCTCCAGTTCCTTCAGGCTGGATGATGAACCTTGGATGGTTCACAGAGTTGTTCTGAAGCCACTCCTTTGTTATTTTAGCTGTGTGTTTAGGGTCATTGTCTTGTTGGAAGGTGAACCATCGGCCAAGTCTGAGGTCCAGAGCACTCTGGAAGACGTTTTCATCCAGGATATCTCTATACTTGGACGCATTTATGTTTCCTTCAATGAAAACCAGTCTTCCTGTCCCTGCAGCTGACAAACACCCCCATGGCATGAAGCTGCCACCACCATGTTTCACTGTTTGGATTGTATTGGGCAGATGATGAGCAGTGCCTGGTTTTCTCCACACATGCAGCTTAGAATTATCACTAAAAAGGTCTATCTTCTCATCAGACCAGAGAATCTTATTTCTCATAGTCTGGGAGTCCTTCATGTGTTTTTTAGCAAACTATGCTTGCTTTCATATGTCATGCACTGAGGAGAGGCTTCCGTTGGGCCACTCTACCATAAAAGCCTGACTGATGTAGGGTTGCAGTAATAGTTGACTTTGTGGAGCTTTCTCCCATCTCCCTACTGCATCTCTGGAGCTCAGCCACAGTGATCTTGGGGTTCTTCTTTACCTCTCTCACCAAGACTCTTCTACAATTGCTGATTTTGGCTGGACGGCCAGGTCTAGGAAGACTTCTGGTGGTCCCAAACTTCTTCCATTTAAGGATTATGGAGGCTACTGTGCTCTTAGGAACCTTGAGTACTGTAGAAATTCTTTTGTAACCTTGGTCAGATCTGTGCCTTGTCACAATTCTGACTCTGAGCTCCTTGGCCAGTTCCTTTGAAGGGGTCTGAATAGTTTCTGTACCCACTGTATACTGGTCTTGGGGGATTAGAGATAATTTAAGTATGGTACGCTGGAGATGGGATGATACTTCCTGTCAGAGGATGTGCTTGAAGATGGATGTGACATTGTTGGGAGTGCGTGATGGGAGAATGGTGAATGTGGTTGAGTGTGGTGGGAACCCCTGGATCTTGGTATACTGCTTTGAGGTGATTTGTGTGGAAAAGCTTTGGTTATAATTATACCCATAATGGGGGCTTTGGTTGCCACTACTGTGAGGGAAGCAAGAGCTGGATGTGGCTCGCGACCCTCTTGAAGAGCTGAATGTGGCTCTCAAGGTCAGAAAGGTTGGGGACCACTGGTCTAAGGGTATGTGTCCACGTTCAGGATTGCATCAGGATTTGGTCAGGATTTTTCATCAGTATTTGTAAGCCAAAACCAGGACTGGAACAATTAGAGGAAAAGTATAACAGAAACATATGCACCACTTTTGCATTTATCACCCACTCCTTGTTTTGGCTTACAAATACTGATGAAAAATCCTGACCAAATCCTGATGCAATCCTGAACGTGGACACATACCCTAAGAGTAATAGACTACTTGTCTCCAGACCCCCTTCTATACATCAGTGATTTTGGAGTTGTTGACATTATTTCCTGGACATGATTAGTGTGAAGTACGCATTGCGTATCGAACGCAATGTGTTCCCATACACAGTAATGCGTTTTTTTATACAATCATCCACAATCGTAATCGCAATACGGACAATTGCGCAATATTTGCTGCCTCAAAAAATGCAGCATGTTGCGTTCGCCGGAAACCGCCGCACACTGCGAAACAACACATGCGTACCCATGCGCATTCGAAGGGTTATATAGGGCTCAGCATTTGAGCTCTGCAGAGAAACAATGATTTTATCAAAATTGTTGTACCCACTAAACTAAGTGGCACATTGCTGGAATCAAGGTCTCTCCCTTACAACATACTGCTGCACTGGTGATGTGAGCTGTAGTTATGACATCACCATTGCAGCCAGTATAAAGAAAACTTAACAATAGTGGAGAGACAGCGCTGGAAGCAGCAGGGCAACATCCGATTATATTATTTAATATTGTACATGCACGGGCCAGTCCTTCTTTATCTATGGCCTTATTCACATATCCAGGTTTTAACGGGACATCAAATGAATACAGTTTGGATGGCTTTAATGTGATACTGTATACTGAGTTAGAAAAGCATATATATTTATTAGAAAGGGCGAGTTTGATTTGAATTCAGACCAAAGTAAAATATGCTTTCAATGGTCACCAATAAACAAAAATCTTGGCTAAAGTGCCATGGAATAATGTGCATCCATGAGCAATCCATTTAAAAAATGTGTAAAGGAGGGGAGAAGCTGTTGACACCCCCCTTAAACATCATATGGATTATATAATGCATTGCCATGTTTTGAATCTTGCTTTATCTATTTAGTGGCCTGCAACACTTAGCTAACCAGTGGATACAGTTAACTTTTGGGGCCAGCCCATGGTGGGAGGAGCTATGTGGGCAAAGGGAATTCAGTTCATGTTGCTAGGCAGATAGGGAAGAGTACTGAAAGAAGAATGACCTATGGTCCTAATGTTAGCAGACCTGCACAGAAACCGGTGTGTGAAAAGAAGAGAGACCAAAATTGGATTACCTGTTCTGAAGTAGGCAAGGATTATAGGGAATCTGTCACCAGGTTTTGGTACCACATATGAAAGCAGCATAATGTAGGAAAAGAGACCCTTATTCCAACAATGCATCTCTCATGTTACTGGGTCCAGCAGTTGTGACACAATCAGAGTTCCTAGATGTAACATGTAAGAAACGTTCTTTCCAGGATAATGACTTGTACAGGTCCTTCTCAAAAAATTTGCATATAGTGTTAAATTTCATTATTTACCATAATGTAATGATTACAATTAAACTTTCATATATTATAGATTCATTATCCACCAACTGAAATTTGTCAGGTCTTTTATTGTTTTAATACTGATGATTTTGGCCTACAACTCCTGATAACCCAAAAAACCTGTCTCAATAAATTAGCATATCAAGAAAAGGTTCTCTAAACGACCTATTACCCTAATCTTCTGAATCAACTAATTAACTCTAAACACATGCAAAAGATACCTGAGGCTTTTAAAAACTCCCTGCCTGGTTCATTACTCAAAACCCCCATCATGGGTAAGACTAGCGACCTGACAGATGTCAAGAAGGCCATCATTGACACCCTCAAGCAAGAGGGTAAGACCCAGAAAGAAATTTCTCAACAAATAGGCTGTTCCCAGAGTGCTGTATCAAGGCACCTCAATGGTAAGTCTGTTGGAAGGAAACAATGTGGCAGAAAACGCTGTACAACAAGAAGAGGTGACCGGACCCTGAGGAAGAAGTGGACTGAGTCTGGTGTGGAAACATCCAGAGCCACCGTGCACAGGCGTGTGCAGGAAATGGGCTACAGGTGCCGCATTCCCCAGGTAAAGCCACTTTTGAACCATAAACAGCGGCAGAAGCGCCTGACCTGGGCTACAGAGAAGCAGCACTGGACTGTTGCTAAGTGGTCCCAAGTACTTTTTTCTGATGAAAGCAAATTTTGCATGTCATTTGGAAATCAAGGTGCCAGAGTCTGGAGGAAGACTGGGGAGAAGGAAATGCCAAAATGCCTGAAGTCCAGTGTCAAGTACCCACAGTCAGTGATGGTGTGGGGTGCCATGTCAGCTGCTGGTGTTGGTCCACTGTGTTTCATCAAGGGCAGGGTCAATGCAGCTAGCTATCAGGAGATTTTGGAGCACTTCATGCTTCCATCAGCTGAAATGCTTTATGGAGATGAAGATTTCATTTTTCAGCATGACCTGGCACCTGCTCACAGTGCCAAAACCACTGGTAAATGGTTTACTGACCATGGTATTACTGTGCTCAATTGGCCTGCCAACTCTCCTGACCTGAACCCCATAGAGAATCTGTGGGATATTGTGAAGAGAAAGTTGAGAGACGCAAGACCCAACACTCTGGATGAGCTTAAGGCCGCTATTGAAGCATCCTGGGCCTCCATAACATCTCAGCAGTGTCACAGGCTGATTACCTCCATGCCACGCCGCATTGAAGCAGTCATTTCTGCAAAAGGATTCCCGACCAAGTATTGAGTGCATAACTGAACATTATTATTTGATGGTTTTTTTGTTTGTTATTAAAAAACACTTTTATTTGATTGGCCGGGTGAAATATGCTAATTTATTGAGACAGGTTTTTTGGGTTATCAGGAGTTGTAGGCCAAAATCATCAGTATTAAAACAATAAAAGACCTGACAAATTTCAGTTGGTGGATAATGAATCTATAATATATGAAAGTTTAATTGTAATCATTACATTATGGTAAATAATGAAATTTAACACTATATGCTAATTTTTTGAGAAGGACCTGTATATAAGTCAAAATAAATAAGAGGGAAAAAAATTCTCCTCCCCACCTTGGGCTGTGTTCACACAGAGTGTTTTTGCTGCATTTTTTGCACAGTTGCATTGCTTTAGATGAAAAAAAAAAATTCACAAGGAAATTTTATTTTAACTCTTTACTACCTTATCTGGCCATGTGGTATGTAAGACATGATCAGACATGTCCTGTATAATTTATTTAGGGACTCGGAAAGTTGCAGTTTTTTTTTTCATGGCCATCAGGCGGCACTCACTATTTGTAGAAAGCCATTAGGTGGCCCTTACTATTGTTAGAGGGCCATCAGGCGACCCTCACTCACCAGTTTTGGAGGGCCAGTAGTGGGCTATGACTTGCATAGCCATATATTGCTACTGTAGTATAACTTATACATCTGAGGTGGGAAATTTTTCTTTTTCATATTAATACTGCAAATTTTGACACTTGGTAACAAAACCAGGAAACATATTGGTCAACTTTAGGGAAATTAGCACTCAATATTGCAAAAGAACCCAAAACCAAAAAAGAAACACCAACTCCATATACCAAAGAAGGAGAATGGAGGAATATATAGGTATAAAACAATAATATTTTATTAATAATACATTAACAATGTGCATACAAAAGTACAAAAATCAGTAAGGTGCATAAGGCTAGAATAGGGAGGACACCCCCAGTGTAAGCACCCAGCTAGATCAATACTTGTAAAGGCAGAGGGCTGCTGTAACTGTAGTCTTTGTGCTAGTGAATAAATGTCACCGCCACAGCCAGTGGGCATAAAAAGCAGCGTTTACCGGTAAATAGCGGGTGGCTGACGCCGGGTAGGATCCAGAAAGAGCCCCCGACGCGCGTTTCATTTCTTGTAATACTTGCTTCTCAAGGGGAAGTAGAGAACAGAGTCACAAGGACTTTAAAATATGATTGGTTCCCGTTCACGTGACCCATCACGTGCTTTGTCTCAGCCAATGATAGCGATTCTATTGGCACATGCGCGCAACGACCACCAGGTCCCGTGTCAGAAAACAGCGTCACACACCGCCGCACATGCCCGGGGAAAGACAAGGATAAAATCCTAAGTTCCCCGGACATGTGTGGGAGGAACTATAGACGCTGCACTAACGCAAGAGAAGGCGGACATACACGCTGCATGCGCACGACCGCAGAGATATGTGAGGAATATCAATGAGTTATAGCAGCCACCAATATTATACATAGTGTATCCCACAATCAATAAGATTAAAATGTCTGCCACCATACTAGAGACTTGCAAATATGAATATAAATCTCAAAAATTGCTTAAAGAGACATAATATACAGTATAATAAATAAGTCAATACATAAGATGGCAACAGAAATGATGAATGCCGTATTTTCGATTGATGGGTTTGAATGTTATTAAAGATGATAGATGGTCCAATGGTCCTATCCAGCCACAGATGGTATAGTGTGAAATAGGTCAGCAGTGACTTGAAAATAAATGAGGAGTACTGAAATAATAAACAACATAACAACACATTAAAAAACAAATCAGAAAACTAAAATCAATAAAAATAGAGTATTAAGAGGATCCAAGAAGATGCCCACACATGCGGGCACCGAAGGATGGGAAAAGGTTACTAATCACAGGAAAAACTACCATTAAGGCCATGTGCACACGTTCAGGATTTTTAGCGTTTTTTTCGCGTTTTTTCGCTATAAAAACATGATAAAAACGCGAAAAAAACGCTAACATATGCCTCCTATTATTTACAGTGTATTCCGCATTTTTTGTGCAAATGTTGCGATTTTTTCCGCGAAAAAATCGCATCGCGGAAAAAAAGCAACATGTTCATTAAAAATGCGGAATTGCGGGGATTCCGCACACCTAGGAGCCCATTGATCTGCTTACTTCCCGCACGGGGCTGTGCACACCATGCGGGAAGTAAGCAGATTATGTGCGGTTGGTACCCAGGGTGAAGGAGAGGAGACTTTCCTCCACGCACTGGGCACCATATAATTGGTCAAAAATAAAAGAATTAAAATAAAAAATAGTCCTATACTCACCTTCGATGGCCCCCGGAGTGTTCCCGCCTCACCGCTGCATGCTGCCACTTCGGTTCCTATAGCTGGTGTGCATTGAAGGACCTGTGATGACGTCACTGTCTTGTGATTGGTCGTGACCGCTCACGTGACCGCTCACATGACCGCGACATCATGGAAGGTCCTGTGCGCACACACCAGCTATAGGAAGAGGAACGGACGCCGCTGAGGAGATCGTCTGGGTGAGTATAAGCATTTTTTTTATTATTTTTAAACATTCTATCTTTTACTATAGATGCTGCATAAGCTGCATCTATAGTAAAACGTTGGTCACACTTGTCAAACAGTATGTTTGACAAGTGTGACCAACCTGTCAGTCAGTTTTCCAAGCGATGCTACAGATCGCTTGGAAAACTTTAGCATTCTGCAAGCTAATTACGCTTGCAGAATGCTAAAAAAAAGCGAAAAAAACGGAAAAAAAACGCAAAAAAAAAATGCGAATTTCTTGCAGAAAATTTCCGGTTTTCTTCAGGAAATTTCTGCAAGAAATCCGGACGTGTGCACATACCCTAGTGATGAGACCGAGGGAATATCTCATAGGAACGAAGAGAAACTGAGAGACTCATTCAACCCCTTAGGCATCATAGTGTTAAGGCGCACGATCCAGCTAGCCTCCCTCTGTGCTAGGGTTTTTTTTTTATAATTGCCACCCTGACTCCCAGATGTATACTCTCAATCCCACTGACCTGAAAGGACCCCGTGTCACAATCATAGAATTGTTTAAAGTGGCAAGGGATCGTCTTCAAGTCAGAGGGATCAGCCACCGTCCTAGCCGCGCGAATATCCCTACCATGTTCCCGGACACAAACCTGAAGCTCCCTAGATGTCAATCCTATATATATCAGGGAGCATCCACACGTGGCATAGTATATGACATTTGTGGTGCCACAAGTGATATGCTGTCTAATGTGGAATTGTTTGGATCCGTCAGATGATTCAAAAGTTGAAATCCGTAGAACAGTTGCGCATGCTAGGCAGTGACCACATCGAAAACACCCCAGAAGGGGATCCCTGGTGCCAAATGGATTAGTAATGGGAGGGATATAGTGGCTCCGAACTAGGTATAGAGACCTTCTGGGGGTCATGGACGGGAAGTCACCCAGGGTGGGCCCCAGGGAGGGCTCGGTCATCAAAATTGACCAATGCCTAGTCAGAATGTCTCTCACATTCGACCATTCGTGGCTATATGTTGTGATGAATCTAATTTTATACCCCTCTACTCTCCCTTCCCTCCTGTTTTTTTGTGGTATTCAAAAGATCCCTTTGCGGTGTTTTCCTGGCCCTGTCAAAGCCGCATCTGATACTCTTGCGGCTATAACTGCTTGTCTCAAAATGTGCTTTAAAGGGCCACTGTCACCCCCTCCAGCCGTTATAAACTAAAAGAGCCACCTTGTGCAGCAGTAATGCTGCATTCTAACAAGGTGGCTCTTTTAGTTTTTGCTTCTGTTATTCCCTCAATAAAGCGTTTTATAATTTTCCCTAAATACCTGTCTTTGTACCTGGAGGTGGGTCTGAAGCCTCCTCTGTGAAGCGCCCAACTGCCGTCACTCATCTCTTCTGGGGTGATGGTCGCTATGTCAATGGAAGGTCCTGAACACACAGCATTAGGAACGGAAGCCGCTGAGGTGAGTATAACCTTTTTTTTTTTTTTTTTATTATTTTTAACATTCTATCTTTTACTATAGATGCGGCATAGGCTGCATCTATAGTAAAAAGTTGGTCACACTTGTCAAACACTATGTTTGACAAGTGTGACCAACCTGTCAGTCAGTTTTCCAAGCGATGCTACAGATCGCTTGGAAAATGCTAGCATTCTGCAAGCTAATTATGCTTGCAAAACGCTAGTTTTCTGCTGGTATATGCATGCTAAGTCTGCATGCGATATACCTGCTGTTATGACCCCAATGGCGAGGGTCTCAGAGAAACAAGTAAGTCTGCGACGTACAAAAATCCAGCTCATAGGGCAGTGGTAACTGGGTTGACCATATATCTACTCCTAACGCCAACACTAGCAGTAGCCGGGGAACATGCCTACGTTGGTCGCTAGATGTCTCGCGCCAGCCGGAGGACTAACTACCCCTAGAAGAGGAAAACAAAGACCTCTCTTGCCTCCAGAGAATAGACCCCAAAAGTAGGATAGTAGCCCCCCACAAATAATAACGGTGAGGTAAGAGGAAATGACAAACACAGAGATGAACTAGATTTTAGCAAAGAGAGGCCCACTTTACTAATAGCAGAATGTAGTAAGATAACTTATATGGTCAACAAAAACCCTATCAAAATCCACGCTGGAGATTCAAGAACCCCCGAACCGTCTAACGGCCCGGGGGGAGAACACCAGCCACCCTAGAGCTTCCAGCAAGGTCAGGAAACAGATTATATACAAGCTGGACAAAAATGCAAACAAAAACAAATAGCAAAAAGCAAGAAAGCAGACTTAGCTTAATCAAGCAGGAACCAGGATCAGTAGACAAGAGCACTACAGATTAGCTCTGATATCAACGTTGCCAGGCATTGAACTGAAGGTCCAGGGAGCTTATATAGCAACACCCCTGACCTAACGACCCAGGTGAGCATACAAGGGATGAATGACATACCCAGAGTCAAATCACTAGTAGCCACTAGAGGGAGCCAAAAGGTAAATTCACAACAGTACCCCCCCCTTAGTGAGGGGTCACCGAACCCTCACCAAGACCACCAGGGCGATCAGGATGAGCGGCGTGAAAGGCACGAACTAAATCGGCCGCATGCACATCAGAGGCGACCACCCAGGAATTATCCTCCTGACCATAGCCCTTCCACTTGACCAGGTACTGAAGCCTCCGCCTGGAGAGACGAGAATCTAAGATCTTCTCCACCACGTACTCCAACTCGCCCTCAACCAACACCAGACCAGGAGGCTCAGCAGAAGGAACCACAGGCACAACGTACCGCCGCAACAAGGACCTATGAAATACGTTGTGGATGGCAAACGACACCGGAAGATCCAGGCGAAAGGATACAGGATTAATGATTTCCAATATCTTGTAAGGACCAATGAAGCGAGGCTTAAATTTGGGAGAGGAGACCTTCATAGGAACAAATCGAGAAGACAGCCATACCAAATCCCCAACGCGAAGTCGGGGACCCACACCGCAGCGGCGGTTGGCAAAACGCTGAGCCTTCTCCTGTGACAACTTCAAGTTGTCCACCACATGCCCCCAGATCCGCTGCAACCTATCCACCACGGAATCCACCCCAGGACAGTCAGAAGGCTCCACATGTCCCGAGGAAAAACGAGGATGGAAACCAGAGTTGCAGAAAAATGGCGAAACCAAGGTGGCGGAACTAGCCCGATTATTAAGGGCAAATTCAGCCAACGGCAAGAAGGTCACCCAATCATCCTGATCAGAAGAGACAAAACACCTCAAATAAGCCTCCAGAGTCTGATTAGTTCGCTCCGTTTGTCCGTTATTCTGGGGATGGAAAGCGGATGAAAACGACAACTCAATGCCCATCCTACCACAAAAGGATCGCCAGAACCTGGAAACAAACTGGGATCCTCTGTCCGACACAATATTCTCAGGAATGCCGTGCAAACGAACCACGTTCTGGAAGAACACAGGAACCAGATCAGAAGAAGAGGGCAGCTTAGGCAAAGGAACCAAATGGACCATCTTGGAGAAACGATCACATATCACCCAGATGACAGACATGCCCTGAGACACCGGAAGATCAGAAATGAAATCCATAGAGATGTGTGTCCAAGGTCTCTTCGGGACAGGCAAGGGCAAGATCAACCCGCTGGCACGAGAGCAGCAAGGCTTAGCTCGAGCACAAGTACCACAGGACTGTACAAATGACCGCACATCCCTTGACAAGGAAGGCCACCAAAAGGACCTGGCCACCAGATCTCTGGTGCCAAAAATTCCCGGGTGCCCTGCCAACACCGAGGAATGAACCTCGGAAATGACTCTGCTGGTCCATCTAGCAGGCACAAACAATCTGTCAGGTGGACAAGAGTCAGGCCTACCAGCCTGAAATCTCTGCAACACACGTCGCAGATCTGGAGAAATAGCAGACACGATAACTCCTTCCTTAAGAATACCCACAGGTTCAGCGACTCCAGGAGCATCAGGCACAAAGCTCCTAGACAGAGCGTCGGCCTTCACATTCTTAGACCCTGGTAAATACGAGACCACAAAGTCAAAACGGGAGAAAAACAATGACCAGCGGGCCTGTCTAGGATTCAGGCGTTTAGCAGACTCGAGATACATCAGATTTTTGTGATCAGTCAAGACCACCACACGATGCTTAGCACCCTCGAGCCAATGACGCCACTCCTCAAATGCCCACTTCATGGCCAACAACTCCCGATTGCCCACATCATAATTTCGCTCTGCCGGCGAAAACTTCCTAGAGAAAAAGGCACAAGGTCTCATAGTAGAGCAACCAGGGCCTCTCTGTGACAAAACGGCCCCTGCCCCAATCTCCGAAGCATCCACCTCAACCTGAAAAGGAAGTGAGATGTCAGGCTGGCACAAAACAGGCGCCGAAGTAAACCGGCGTTTTAACTCCTGGAAAGCCTCCACGGCAGCAGGAGCCCAGTTAGCTACATCAGAGCCTTTCTTGGTCATATCCGTCAGCGGTTTAACAACGCTAGAGAAATTTGCGATAAAACGACGGTAGAAGTTAGCAAAACCCAAGAACTTCTGAAGACTCTTAACTGACGAGGGTTGAGTCCAATCATGAATAGCTCGGACCTTGACTGGATCCATCTCCACAGCAGAAGGGGAAAAAATGAACCCCAAAAAGGGTACCTTCTGTACACCAAAGAGACACTTTGAGCCTTTTACAAACAAAGAATTTTCACGCAGAATCTCAAAAACCATCCTGACCTGCTCCACATGCGAGTCCCAATCATCAGAAAAAAACAGAATATCATCCAGATAAACAATCAAAAATTTATCCAGATACTTCCGGAAAATGTCATGCATGAAGGACTGAAAAACTGAAGGTGCATTAGAGAGACCGAATGGCATCACCAAGTACTCAAAATGACCTTCGGGCGTATTGAATGCGGTTTTCCATTCATCGCCCTGCCTAATGCGCACAAGGTTGTACGCACCACGAAGGTCTATCTTGGTGAACCACTTGGCACCTTTAATCCGGGCAAACAAATCTGACAACAGCGGCAAAGGATACTGAAATTTGACAGTGATCTTATTTAAAAGCCGATAGTCAATACAAGGCCTCAAAGATCCGTCCTTTTTGGCCACAAAAAAGAATCCCGCACCAAGAGGGGAAGAAGAAGGACGGATATGCCCCTTCTCAAGAGACTCCTTGATATATGAACGCATCGCGGTATGTTCAGGTACCGACAGATTAAACAGTCTCCCCTTAGGAAACTTACTGCCAGGAATCAAATCTATTGCACAGTCACATTCCCTATGAGGAGGCAGTGCACTGGACTTAGACTCGCTGAAGACATCCTGATAATCAGACAAATACGCCGGAACTTCCGAAGGCGTAGAAGAAGCAATAGACAAGGGCAGGGAATCTCCATGAATTCCATGGCAGCCCCAACTTGACACTGACATAGCCTTCCAGTCCAAGACTGGATTATGGGTCTGTAACCATGGCAAACCCAAAACAACCAAATCATGCATTTTATGCAGAACAAGAAAACGTATTACCTCCCGATGTTCGGGAGTCATGCACATGGTAACCTGTGTCCAAAACTGCGGTTTATTTTTTGCCAATGGCGTAGAATCAATACCCCTAAGAGGGATAGGATTTTCCAATGGCTCAAGAACAAATCCGCAGCGCTTGGCAAATGACAGATCCATAAGGCTCAGAGCAGCACCCGAGTCCACAAACGCCATGACAGGATACAATGACAGTGAGCAAATCAAAGTTACAGATAGAATAAATTTAGGTTGCAAATTACCAATGGCGACCGGACTAACAACCTTAGTAAGACGTTTAGAGCATGCTGAGATAACATGTGTAGAATCACCACAGTAGTAACACAAGCCATTCTGGCGTCTATGAATTTTCCGCTCATTTCTAGTCAGGATTCTATCACATTGCATTAAATCAGGTGTCTGTTCAGACAACACCTTGAGGGAATTAGCGGTTTTGCGCTCCCGCAACCGCCGGTCGATTTGAATAGCCAGGGCCATAGAATCATTCAGACCTGTGGGAATGGGAAAACCCACCATCACATTCTTAATGGCTTCAGAAAGGCCATTTCTAAAATTAGCAGCCAATGCACACTCGTTCCACTGGGTCAGCACGGACCATTTCCGAAATTTTTGGCAATACACTTCAGCCTCGTCCTGGCCCTGAGACATAGCCAGCAAGGCCTTTTCTGCCTGAATCTCAAGATTGGGTTCCTCATAAAGCAAACCGAGCGCCAGAAAAAACGCATCAATGTCAGCCAATGCCGGATCTCCTGGCGCCAGCGAGAAGGCCCAATCCTGAGGGTCGCCCCGTAAAAAAGAAATAACAATTTTTACTTGCTGAGCGGAGTCTCCAGATGAACAGGGTTTCAGGGACAAAAACAATTTACAATTATTCCTGAAATTTCTAAATTTAAATCGGTCTCCGGAAAACGGTTCAGGAATCGGTATCTTAGGTTCTGACATAGGACTTCTGATAACATAATCTTGTATGCCCTGCACACGAGCAGCAAGCTGGTCCACACTTGTAATCAAGGTCTGGACATTCATGTCTGCAGCAAACACAAGCCACTCAGAGGTAAAGGGGAAAAGAAAAAAAAATGAGAGAGAGAAAAAAAAACCTCAGAACTTTCTTTCTTATAATCCCGCTTCTGCAATGCATTTAACATTTAATACTGGCCTGGCAAACTGTTATGACCCCAATGGCGAGGGTCTCAGAGAAACAAGTAAGTCTGCGACGTACAAAAATCCAGCTCATAGGGCAGTGGTAACTGGGTTGACCATATATCTACTCCTAACGCCAACACTAGCAGTAGCCGGGGAACATGCCTACGTTGGTCGCTAGATGTCTCGCGCCAGCCGGAGGACTAACTACCCCTAGAAGAGGAAAACAAAGACCTCTCTTGCCTCCAGAGAATAGACCCCAAAAGTAGGATAGTAGCCCCCCACAAATAATAACGGTGAGGTAAGAGGAAATGACAAACACAGAGATGAACTAGATTTTAGCAAAGAGAGGCCCACTTTACTAATAGCAGAATGTAGTAAGATAACTTATATGGTCAACAAAAACCCTATCAAAATCCACGCTGGAGATTCAAGAACCCCCGAACCGTCTAACGGCCCGGGGGGAGAACACCAGCCACCCTAGAGCTTCCAGCAAGGTCAGGAAACAGATTATATACAAGCTGGACAAAAATGCAAACAAAAACAAATAGCAAAAAGCAAGAAAGCAGACTTAGCTTAATCAAGCAGGAACCAGGATCAGTAGACAAGAGCACTACAGATTAGCTCTGATATCAACGTTGCCAGGCATTGAACTGAAGGTCCAGGGAGCTTATATAGCAACACCCCTGACCTAACGACCCAGGTGAGCATGCAAGGGATGAATGACATACCCAGAGTCAAATCACTAGTAGCCACTAGAGGGAGCCAAAAGGTAAATTCACAACAACCTGCGGCAGGAGGCGCAGAATTGCCGCGGCAATTCTGCTACGTGTGAACTCAGCCTAAAGGTTTCAAGTAAAAGTCAATAAACCTACATACTGGATCACAAAGACCATCAATGCTAGACAAGATCGGATGCCCTGGAGGGTCAACAGCATCCTTGTGGACCTTGGGCAGGAGGTAGAAGGTCGGTGTCTTAGGGGACCTGACTTTTAATCCCTCCCTTCTTATCTATAACAATTACTTTCAAAAGCCCTGATAAGGATCAATTGTAACTGAGACGAAAAGGAGGCCACTGGGTTATACGTCAGTTTTGTATAAGTTTCAACATCTCTTAGTTGGTGAAATGTCTCTTTTTCATATTTATCACATGGCCAGCTCACAATATTCCCCCCTTTGTCCACCAGTTAAAATACAACATCCTTAAAGGATTGTAGTTCTTTAATAGCCTGCCGTTGTCTATGTGCGAGATTGTTGTATCTACGTCTTGAGGATAGTTGTTTAAAATTCTTGGATACTAATTTTGTAAAAATATCTATCACTTGGCATAGAGACAAAGGGGGGAACCTCGTTGACCTGGGCATGATGGCAGGTGGAAACTTACCTTGGGAAGTTGTAGATTGTTCACCAAAAGATCTTCCAAAACTTGCAGGCAATCGTCCTCTCCTCTCTTGATGTTGACGTTCAAAAATTCAATCAGATGTCTATCAAACTTATATGTAAGATGTATATTACGGTTATTCTGGTTTACGGATAACATAAATGAATGAAGAGCCTCCTCGGAATCCTGCCAAATAATGAATACATCATAGACGAAAAAAGGTCAGAGGAGAAGAGGTCCTTCTCCCATAGCCCCTGGAATAGATTGGCATACGCGGGTGCAAAAGATGCCCCCATGGCGGTGCCCTAGAGCTGCAGGTAGAAGGACCCCTTGAAAAGAAAAAAATTGTGACGTAATGAAAAATTAAGTAAATCGATAGTAAGTCTTCTCATAGAAGGCAAGATAGAAGATGAGTTTAAGAAATGTTGAACAGCTTGGACGCCATCATCATGCTTTATATTTGTGTACATGTGTTTACATTGCACATGGTGCACGTATATAATTATAAGAATTTTTATACTCATTTATTTTCACTTTTTTATTTGCTCAGTATAATTGTATCCCATTTTTCTATTAGTCAATGAGGGGATTTTATGGATTTATTTATCATTTATAAATATGATAAACTTTCTTTATTGCGTGTACATTGTGTTTTTTTAACCTTTTATTGTATCTTTCTGTATTATCAGATGTTATAAATAAAAACTTATTTTACATGGTTCTATGTCTGGATGATTTTCCTTCTTTTAATCTGTGCTTTGGTTTTGGTTTCAACATGGCTATGGTATTACAGTGACTGGCAGGTAATCCCTGTGTGATGCAACTGCAAGGCAGTTGCACGCAACCTCCTCCAGGGGGCACAGGTAAGGGGAACAAGGTAGCACTCACAGTGTAGCACCACAGTGCAAGGCACAGA
Organism: Ranitomeya variabilis; assembly: GCF_051348905.1. Classification (NCBI taxonomy): domain Eukaryota; kingdom Metazoa; phylum Chordata; class Amphibia; order Anura; family Dendrobatidae; genus Ranitomeya; species Ranitomeya variabilis. The sequence goes on along the minus strand of NC_135239.1, from coordinate 66,664,194 downwards.
GCGCCACTAGGAGGCGGCAGTGTAGTCAGACAGACCGGTCCGCAACAAACAGGAGACGAGGTGCCAGAAGTAACAGCAGAGCACATAGTCAGAGACAAGCCAGAAGTCAGAGCCAAGCGGGAGCACGGTATCCAAAACGTGAGACGTAAGACGAAGTCGGGGTACAAGCCAGAGAGTCAAAAGCCAGTCAAGGAACGTGTTACAGGGACAGAAAACAAGAGGCGGGGTCAGAGATCAGGCCGAGTCATACACTGTAGGGAATGAATCTAATACAAATATGGGAAGTCAGAGGCAGAAGGAATACCAGGGTATACAGTTCAGCTGCTTTAGCCAGGAAGCATGAACTATCACTGACGCCAGCCAGCAGACTACAGAGGACTTAAAAAGCCCAGCCAGCTCCAAAATGAGGATGAGGGGATTAACTCCCGCATGTTGAGTCCAGAGATGGAACAGCAGAAAACAAACTCCGAACTGGATCATGACACGCTGCATGTTTATTGGCTGTCTAACAAGAGCCAAACATGCCGGGTGGAGGCGCAAGCTCACGCTCGAGCATTCAAAAATACTTGTCGAGTAACGTGCATCTCTAGCACCCTGATGCTCGTGCGAATAACAATCAGTAGCGAGCACGCTTGCTCATCGATAGTGGTGATGTTTCCTAATATTCAGTGTGCTTAAAAGTCAGCTCTCAAGGTGCTGGTCTTGAACAGTTTTGCTGGAATCTTTAGCCCCATATAGCAGTCTTTTCATATTGCACCCATCTTATGTGTGTTGCCCTTAAAACATATGACATTAACTGAAAATTTGACATCCCCTTTCTTGATACAGGGTGGAGTCTGAAATTGTTGTTTTGCAAGACCTATGAAAAAAATGCTGGCAGACTGCAAAAGTACACAGAACTAGCAGCAGATTAATGTCCTGTCAAGATTCTGCTCATTCCACTTAACAATTATCACAAAAGAAAACCTAATCTTCACCAAGAACAGCAAAAAGTAAGTAAAGCAAGTTTCAGACAGGTACTAATGCTCCAATGTATACAAGTAGAGTCAAATGTGTACTGTGTAGCTTTTACTGTTCCACAGTTAACCCCTAGTCATCTACCTTAACAAGACTGTGCAGTAACATAGTAACATAGTAACATAGTTAGTAAGGCCGAAAAAAGACATTTGTCCATCCAGTTCAGCCTATATTCCTATATTCCATCATAATAAATCCCCAGATCTACATTCTTCTACAGAACCTAATAATTGTATGATACAATATTATAGTTAATCAAGTAGCTTCCTTGATTTAACAATTAAATAATATTCTTAGACACTATAACGTATTTAAGTTAATATGATATCCTAAACTAAGCAGGAAATAATGGAGACATTGTTAATAAGAGTTGTAAAAGTAGTATACACAGAAGTTGGATTTATTTATGTTTTGTCATTATCTTGCTTGATTCTGTAAACCAAACACTGATAGCATTATTAAATATAAATAGGAGTGCAAAAAAGAAAAATGATATAAGAGAGAAAGCTTTGATTGTGTAACCATCCATGTACAAGATTATTAGTAAATTATTCTCTCAGGTGGGATAACATGTCACATATTGGAATTTCATGCTTTATTTTCTTTGTATAGGTAACTATTTTCTGTTATAAAAATGAACATATAGTGTTTGTGAACTCAACAATTTCAGTATTGACTTTTTCCAGTTTTTATTTGCATCTCCAGTTTGGACAAACAAACTAAAATATTAGGAATCTGCTTTATACTACTGTACCATTATTAATCTTTCTGCAGTTCATTGTTTGATAGAGTATATTTTCTATAAGAATCAGTTATATGAAAATTGAAAACAACAGATCAGGAAAAAGGTCTTAGGTTTACCCCTTAAAATGGGTTTTCTGGGCATGCAGATTATAATGAAGAAAGTTCATAACTTACTGTTAAAATTCTTCTCCGTTCCTGAGCTGTCAAACATGGTCATGTGACCAAAGAGCTCCTTACTTCTTGTTATCATCCAATCAAAGCACAGAATACAGAGATTCCCTGTCTGTGCTTTTCAAAGGAACATTACCCGTCATTCAAGGGCAATCCTGCATGTAGAAGGCAGGACTCAGCTGACAAATGTAAGAGCAGTGTGATCTAAATGGTAATATAATGGATGACAAGGCCTATGTTTCCCAGTAAGTTGTGGGTGACTGGGGATGTGTGCAGAGAGGAAAAGCAACCGAAGTTAAACCTGCGCAACAGACTTTGGCCAGAAAGGAGGCTACTCGGTGTTACAGAGTGTTTTTCATTAAATGAATTCATTATCTGACTAATTTCTCCCCCTGCAGTACACGGAGCCTTCGACGTGCTAGTGTCAGCACCTGTAACACTATTGATTATGGGAGAGTCTTAAGGCCCCGTCTCACTTAGCGACACTAAAGCGATCCCGACAACGATACGACCTGTCAGGGATCGTTGCTGCGTCGCTATGTGGTCGCTGGTGAGATGTCAAACAGTGAGATCTTCCAACGATCGCAGCTGCGATCTCACTGTTTGACATCTCACCAGCGACCTGTAGCGACCTGTACAACGATGTCACATGGGAGCTATTATGACGATTCAGTGTCTGAGTCGTCAACGAGGTCGTTGGTAAGGTGTCAAACACAGCGATGTGTGCTACCCAGCGGGACCTCAACGATCAAAAAAAGGTCCAGGCCATTCCGACACGACCAGCGATCTCACAGCAGGGGCCTGGTCGCTGCTACGTGTCACACATAGCGAAATCGCTACTGAGGTCGCTGTTGCGTCACAAAACTTGTGACTCAGCAGCGATCTCGCTAGCGATCTCGCTTAGTGAGACGGGGGCTTTAGGATAACACACACTAAGGGGATAATGGTAGCAAGGAGAAACTGTGTGTCTAGCAATTTATCCATCTTGAGACTCTATAGAAGTCTCAAGGTAATGCTTTGTGTGTGAAGTGGGTGGGCACTGAGAATGGGAGTGTTTGAACTGGGGACAGATACAGCTGTATCTCATTGGAAATGTAGTCTAGAGGTACAGGGGAAGGGCTGGCAGGAATCTATATAAGCAATAACAGACTACAGAAATGGCTGCAGGGAAATGAAGGGCAGTCAAAACAAGAATACAAAGATAAAAAAGGAGGTTTAGGGACTCATTACATGGACAGCCATGTTTTTTTTTTTGTTAGTGTGTTCAGAAAGTCCTTTTAATTCTATCAATAGACTATAAGCCATCACTAAGGCAATGGATAGTTAATCCACTGGACTCAAGCTTCAGGTTGTCTAAAAATACTATAGTATGTTATATTTATTGCACCGTATTGGGCAACAAGAAGGATTGGTTGCTTAATTCTTTGATTAGATGAAACTTTAGGTTATTTTGATACCGAGAACTAGATAAAATCTAACACAGGTAACTGGAAAAAGTGACACAGCGGCACAGAGCAAGGGTTAACAGGGGAAAACAGTTTTGGATATAATCCTTACAGGGTAAACCTCCTCACAGTGAGCAACAGGGAATAAATCAGATTAATGTTAGGGATTACAAAGGGAAAGAGCAGCTCAAGATGGCAGTTTATATACAAGTCAATTTCATTTAGCGTGACTCTGGTGCCTGTCTCTTCTTCTGGGTTGAATGCTGGCTGCTGACTGAGGCCAGTGCTGAGTTCTTCTGGCTTCCCTGCCTAACAAGTTGGTCTCTCTTCTAGCGGCAGCAGGCAGGTACCGGTCAGACCCGCTGAGCCCCTAGTCCATTATGCTGCTCTGCAGCCAAGAGTATTCGGCGGAAATCTCCCACTCTGCGTGAACTCCTCGGCACGCCAGATGACATCTCAGGGTCCTTAATGCACTTGACCTTTATCCCTGTCGAGCAGTCTATCCTTACTTGTGGCACTGCGTCATCCTCACTATCACTTCTCTCAGGCGGTAGCTCCCTCTCTTTTCCCACGCAAACTTATTATTATTATTTATTTATATAGCACCATTAATTCCATGGTGCTGTACATGAGAAGAGGTTACATCAAAATACAAATATCACTTACAGTAAACAAACTAACAATGACAGACTGGTACAGAGGGAAGAGGAACCTGCCCTTGGGGGGTTTATATTCAACAAGATTATGGGGAAGGAGACAGTAGGGCGGGTGTTGCGGTAGCTCTGATTGTGTTGAGGTGGCCATGTGGTCATTACAGGTTGTAAGCTTTCTTGAAGAGGTGGGTTTTCAGGTTTCTTTCGAAGGATCCAAATGTGGTGGATAACCGGATATCTTGGGTCACAGAATTCCAGAGGATGGGGGATATTCAGGGGAAGTCTTGGAGGCAATTGGGTGAGGAGCGAATAAGCGTGGAGGAGAGAAGGAGGTCTTGGGAGGACCGGAGATTACGTGAGGGAAGATATTGAGAGATTAGTTTGGAAATATACGGAGGAGAAAGGTTATGGATGGCTTTGTGGGTCAGGGTTAGTAGTTTAAACTGGATACGCTGGGAAATTGGGAGCCAGTGAAGGGATTTGCAAGGAGGGGAATCAGTAGTGTAGCGAGGAGAGAGATTAATTAGTTGGGCAGCAGCGTTAAGGACGGACTGGAGGGGTGTGAGAGTGATAGAAAGTAGGCCACAAAGGAGGATGTTGCAGTCGTTCAAGTGGGAGATGGTTAGGGCATGCACAAACATTTTGGTAGAGTGAGTTGAGGAAAGAACGGGTTCTGGAAATATTTTTGAGCTGGAGGCGACAGTAAGTGGCGAGAGCTTGGATGTGCAGTTTGAAGGACAGGGCAGAGTCAAGGATTACTCTGAGGCAGCGGATTTTGGGGACAGGGGAAAGTGTGATTTCATTTATTTTGATAGATAGATCAGGTAGGGCAGACATGCGAGATGGAGGAAAGATAATTAGTTCAGATTTGTTCACATTGAGCTTGAGGAAGCAAGAGGAGAAGATGGAGGATATGGCTGATAGACACTCTGGAATTTTTGGGAGCAGAGAGGTGACAACTGGGCCAGTGAGGTAGATCTGAGTGTCATCAGCAAATAGATGGTACTGGAAGCCATAGGACCTTGTGAGTTGTCCCAGGCCGAGTGTATAGATTGAGAAGAGTAAGGGTCCTAAGACAGAGTCTTAAGGGACACCAACAGAGAGGGGGCGAGGTTGGTAAGGTATGAGGAGATCCAAGATAGGCCAAGGTCTTTGACACCAAAGGAAGAAAGGATCTGTAGCAGGAGGCAGTGGTCAACTGTGTCGAAGGCAGAGGACAGGTCTAGAAGGAGGAGTATAGAGAATTGTCTGTTAGCTTTGGCTGTAAATAAGTCGTTAGTAATTTTGGTCAGGGCAGTCTCAGTGGAATAGTGGGAACAGAAGCCAGATTGTAGGTTGTTGAAGAGAGAGTTAGATGCAAAGTGAGAGGAAAGTTCAGCATGGAAGCTCAAGGAGTTTGGAAGCAAATGGTAGCAAAGATATGGGACGATAGCTGGACAAAGCGTTTGGGTCAAGGGATGGCTTTTTGAGGATAGGTGTGATTGTGGCATGTTTGAAAGCAGAGGGGAAGGTACCAGAAGTTAGTGATAGGTTGAAGAGATGGGTTAGGGATGGGATTAGTGTGGTGGTGAGGTTGGGGAGGAGGTGGGATGGGATGGGGTCAAGCGCACAATTGATGAGGTGTGATTTGGAGAGAATATGAGCAAGCTTCAATTCAGTCATTCCGGAGAGGGAAGTTATGGGGTTAGGGCATTGGTCTGGTATACAAAGAGGTTATGATGGTTTGACAACAAAGACTTGCCTTGTTTTGTTTTTTAAGTGCGTGGCAAAATCCTCGGCAACGATTAGGGAACTCGGAGGGGGCAATGATGGGTGGAGGAGGGAGTTAAAAGTGTTGAACAACTGTTTGGGGTTGTGTGATAAGGAAGATATGAGGGTTGTGAAGTAGGCCTGTTTAGCAGAGGTGAGAGCTAGTGTTGAGCATTCCGATACCGCAAGTATCGGGTATCGGCCGATACTTGCGGCATCGGAATTCCGATACCGAGATCCGATACTTTTGTGGTATCGGGAATCGAAATCGGAAGTTTCCAGTGTATGGTTCCCAGGGTCTGAAGGAGAGGAAACTCTCCTTCAGGCCCTGGGATCCATATGAATGTGTAAAATAAAGAATTAAAATAAAAAATATTGATATACTCACCTGTCCGGAGGCCCCTGGACATCACCGCTGGTAACCGGCAGCCTTCTTTGTTTAAAATGAGCGCGTTCAGCACCTTCCATGATGTCACGGCTTCTGATTGGTCGCGTGCCGCTCATGTGACCGCCACGCGACCAATCACAAGCCGCGACGTCATCCCTCAGGTCCTAAATTCCCTTCTAGGAATTTAGGACCTGAGGGATGATGTCACGGCTTCTGATTGGTCGCGTGGTGGTCACATGAGCGGCACGCGACCAATCAGAAGCCGTGACGTCATGGAAGGTGCTGAACGCGCTCATTTTAAGCAAAGAAGGCTGCCGGTTCACAGCGGTAAGGTCCAGGCTGCGTCGGAGAGGTGAGTATATCAATATTTTTTATTTTAATTCTTTATTTTACACATTAATATGGATCCCAGGGCCTGAAGGAGAGTTTCCTCTCCTTCAGACCCTGGGAACCATCAGGGATACCTTCCGATACTTGAGTCCCATTGACTTGTATTGGTATCGGGTATCGGATCAGATCCGATACTTTGCCGGTATCGGCCGATACTTTCCGATACAGATACTTTCAAGTATCGGACGGTATCGCTCAACACTAGTGAGAGCTGATTTGAATGCCAGTGTTGCTTGTTTGAGTGCAGTGAAATCATCTTGTGAATGCGTTTTCTTCCAACGCCGTTCTGCAATTCTGGATACTTGCCGAAGCTTTTAAGTGATGCTATTGTGCCAGGGTTGTCTATTGATTTGTCGCACTCTGCTATGCATGACAGGGGTGACCGAGTCGATGGCTGATGCCAGAGTGGCATTGTAGAAAGCAGTGGCAGTGTCTGTGTCAGGATTGAAGCTATGGATGCCAGTGGTAGGATTGAGTCAGAGAGTTTGTGGGCGTCTAGGTGTGTGAGGTTTCTGCGGGAGTGTGCATGTTGCTGGACATGGGTGACAGGTGAGGAGGACAGGGATGAGAAAGTGTGTAGATGGTGGTCGGATAGAGGGAGAGGGGAGGTGGTGAAGTTAGATAGGGAGCAGAGACGGGTGAAGACCAGTTCTGATGTATGTCCATCTGTGTGGGTGGCTGAGGAGGACCACTGAGTAAGTTCAAAAGATGAAGTAAGGGACAGGAGTTTGGAGTCTGCTGATAGGTGGGTATCAATGGGGATGTTGAAGTCACCCATGATTATGATGGGAATGTTAGCTGACAGAAAGTGAAGGAGCCAGGTGGAGAATTGGTCAATAAAGGCAGTGGTTGGGCCCGGAGGTCAGTAAATATATATATGACGGCCATTTGGAGGTTATGGGGGGAGTAGATGTGGACAGAGTGGACTGCAAAAGAGTGGAGGATAAGAGAGGGTAGAGGTGGGATTGGGTTAAAGGTACCGTTGGAATTAAGGAGAAGACCCACTCCTCCACTATGTTTGTTGCCAGGGCGAGGAGTGTGGGTGAAGTGGAGGCCACCGTAACATAGTGCAGCAGGGGAGGCTGTGTCCTGGTTTGCCACGCCACCTCTACACAGGTGAAGGGTCTGCTCCGTCCTCAATCTCCTTACCCCCTGCAACAGTAGGCTCTGCCCCTGCAGTTCCGGACCCTGTGACCTGTGAGCACCCACAACCCTACAAAAACAACTCAGATTTAACATATCAGCTTATAGTATGTATGAATCAGCGTTGTACATAATTTTGTTATATACTGTAGAATGGGGTCTGTCTGCTTTAAAATCCCTTTTGAAAAAACATATGATAGAAAATTGGGTTATTTTCCATAAGGCAGATCAGAGAGAAGCTATAAAAAAAACCTTCTTGGTCTGAATAACCATTGATTTCAGTTAAAACTGTTCTTCATTTTCCTTACAGTGGTACTGAGGGGACATTGACTATAAACTGCTGAATTTCTCCACTCATTGTAACTCATTCTCAGCGGACTGAAAAGCAGGACACTTTGCAATTAGCTTATTATTTTTTGGACTCAAACACAAAATATCATTGATATTTGGACTATTACAGGACAGTAGAAGGTCATTCATTTTGTAAACATTGGATTTCTCCAAAGATACCTGGACTTGTGTCACATAAGTACTGCATACCCCAAAATACAGTATATGTTTTTGTAGGATGACTTGGAGCAAAAAATCCAGTTAACTGAGCTATTCTAAACAGTAAAAAAAGTATACTGATGTATACTAGCAAGAGATAGGATGCTTTTCCCCAGAGGTTTATATTATAGCTCATCTCACAAGATGTTCAGGTTTTTCCCTGCACTAAAGGGACTTACTGTTTAAATAAATTGTCACAAGTTGGGTTTCCAGGATTAGAAAAACATGTGATGCGTGACTCTCACAAGATAACCCTTAAAAGAATAAAAACAAAACAAAAATAAATAAAAGACCAACACAAAATGCCATGCAGTTTTAGTGAACATGACGGCAGATACAGCGGTACACAAAAAGTTTTAGTATTTGATTGAAGGGCTGATCTTAAAGGGGTTTTCCTACCAACAAAGTTCATTTTAATCAACTTATTTCCAAGATCTATTAAGTAAAATATCCATTGCTCATGGGAAGATCCATGTAAGTGAAAAATAATACAAAATAATACATATTAATAAGCACAGAAAAATGAGTGAAATCTTCATGTCAAGGTCTCTATTATTCACGTAGGGACCACACCAACACTGTATTACTCTACAAAGTCTCATACTAATAAACACCAAGTATCTGACAGCAATCTGTCAGTAATATAGACCACGGGTGGAAAATTAATTTTCCCAAGGAGATATATGAGAAACTATGACTGCCATTTGCTAATAGGAAAAAATGAACTTCTTAGTTTGTTGTGCAATTTCTCCTGATTGCGCCAAGTCCCTACATGTAATTGGGAGCACCATATTATAGTGTAGATTTTACTGGTTTGCGGGTGCCATGACCCACTGGGAGAGCCCCTGAGGTGCCAGAGCAGCAGATGCTCCCATTAAAAATCCCATTTTACAAACTACTGTACACCTCTCAATGAATTCATCTTGTGGAGCAGTGATCATATTGACACCACAGGTTGTTACAGAACGTTATATCATTCGGCAGTGATGAAAAAATAATTACAGTTTTGCAACAAAAAAATTTGTTGTAGCCCCCAAATTTTACATTTTCACACAGGGAAGTGGGTAAAAATGGCATCAAAATTTGTCACACAATTTCTGCTGTGTATAGAAATACCCCATATGTGGCTGTACATTAATGCTTAGTTTGCGGACTCCATATACAGAGCCCCTAAGTGCTAGAAGAGGGGAATCCACCCTCAAGTGACCCCATTTTGGAAATTATACCCTTGCCAAACATGGGGTTACTAAATGTGGTTTAGGCACACTGTGAGGCTCAGAAGGGAGAGGAGCATTTGGATTTGGGACCACATAATTCGCTGAATTTCTTTTGGGGGTGAGGGGCCTTTGTATTATCAGTAACGTGGACACCCCCTATATTACCATTGACAGATGACAGACGTGAGTGGGGATTTGATTGTTGTTTGGATTGAGTTGAAGCTTTAATATGGAACATTTTATATAATTTTTTGGACCACTTACTTTGGGGTTTCCATCTAGAGCTCTGAAGTGATTCAGATGAAATTCCCGAGGGATCCATTCACTATAATGAGGCAGCAGAGTTACTCTGGACTCTGTCTGGCCTCTGCTCAGAGTTGTCCTTCTTTTCAGAAGTGCACAAAACTGTAACGGACAGCGCTTTTATTCACGTCTAAAAAGACGGGCACCACTGGATGATAGGCAAGACAGCATCTACAGTTCCCCCATTTGCCTGATATAGGGAATCTTCTGCTGGGGGTTCCATCTTAATCACGTATTTCAGAAATTAACAGCGATATCAGATTTATATCAGGTTTTTATGTTTGGCTGCTGTCACGCACTAAAAGACACTTTTTCTTTGCAAAAACTATCATTGTCATATTTTGAAAGCTATAATTTTCTTATATTTCTGCTAACAGAGTCATTTGAGAACTTGTTTTTTTACGGGCAGAGTTGACGTTTTTATTGGTACAATTTTTGGGCGCATGACATTTTTTGATCGCTTTCTATTCTGATTTTTGGGAATGAACAAAAAATGGGTATTAGACCTACTGGTAATTATGTTTCCAGGAGTCCATCCTGAGAGCACCATGTAGGTCATCCTCCTCCTCCTTACAGGGACAGGAAACACACAAAAGGTTAAAAGGCCCCTCCCATCCATCTCCCTCAGTGCTTTTCTAAGTACCACACCAAGGATAGATGCAACTAAAAATTTTTATTACATTACTTTTCTCCCAAAAGCAGTCTGTTGACCTGACAACACATCCAAATTATAATGCTTGCAAAATGTATTTAATCTAGCCCAAGTTGCGGCCTTATAAATTTGTTTGACTGAAGCCTGCGCCCTCTCAGCCCAGGAGGTGGAGACTGCTCTAGTCGAGTGGTCCTTTAGGCTCTATGGAGGGGAAATCCCTTCTGAACTGTACGCTAAGGATATTGCCGAAATGATCCACCTTGCTATAGTGGGTTTGGAAGCTTTGTTCCCTCTGTTTTTGCCCCCATTTAGAACAAAGAGATTAGAATCCAGCCACTAACTCCGAGTTGCCTCTAAGTACCCGATGACTGCCTGTCTAACGTCCAAAGCGTGAGAGACTCTTTCTCGTATGCTGGATTTTCACAAAAGGAGGGTAAGATTATCTCTTGGTTTAGGTTCTGGACAGACACTTCTTTGGGCAAAAAGGCAGGATCTAATTTAAGGACTATTTGTCCAGAATCTGGAGATGCGGATCCCGGGTGGACAGGGCTTGGATCTCCCCTACCTTTTTTGCGATAGTAATGGCCACTAAGAACGCTGACTTAATGGACCAACACGAAAAGATTATGCTCTCCACGGGCTCATAAAGGTCTTTACAAAGGGAATTAATGACTAAGTTTAAATCCCATGGTGCCCGACCACCTGATAGTAGGTCTTAACCTCTGTGTTGCTTTAATAAACCTAACTACCCAGGAGTGAGAAGCCAACAGATGATTGAAGAAGACGCTCAAGGCCGATATCTGGACTTTAAGAGTGCTTGTTCTCAGACCCTTGTAAAATCTTGTCTGAAGAAAATTCAAAATCTTTGGAATATCCAGGCTGCCGGAGTCTATATTGGAACTGCCACATTCCAAACAGAATCTTTTGCATATTTAATTATAGATTGCCAAGACTGTCTTTCTATTTTCCTGGATTGTAGTAATAACCTGGTCAGATAGACACTGGGCCCTTAAGATGTTCTTCTCAGGAACTAAGCTGACAGATGGAGTCTATCTAGGTCGTGGTGGAAGACTGGGCCTTGATGTATTAAGTCTTCCCTCCAGGAAAGTAGAGCAGGTTCTTCCAGTGCCATGGCCTTTAGTCGAGGAAACCAACTACTTTTTGGCCGAAATGGAGTGATCAGAAGCTTCATAGACCATGCTCTGAGCATGGTATAAGAAGCTTTCTGTAGCTTGGTGACTCGGGGATCGTCATGGTAATGATCTATATCCTGTCATGACGTTGCGCGTGTGCCGATCTGAAGGGAGAAGGCTATCCAAATAATAACATATAGTATGTTCTCCCCGTGTTTGTATGGGTTTCTGTTATGATCTGGTGGCCTAGGAGCAGCATGAGACTCACTCTGGAGAAGGTGGTATCTGTACTGACCGCGGACCGTGAACATAACACCGCAACTAGAAGTAGCCGTGGGATGTACCTACTGATCCTAGACACCTCGACACAGCTGGAGGACTAATTAACCCTATAGATAGAAAAGGGAAAACTATCTCGCCTCAGAGAAAATTCCCAAAGAACAGACAGCCCCCCACAAATATTGACTGTGAGAGGAGAGAAAAAAACATACACAGGCTGAAAACAGGATTTAGCAAAGGAGGCCAATCTAGCTAAATAGGAAGGATAGGACAGAGAACTATGCGGTCAGTATTAAAATACTAGGAAATATCCACCAGAGAAAATACAAAAACTCCACATCTAACTAAAGACATGGAGGGTATGCCTCTCCAGAGATTCCAGCCTGGCTGCATAAATCCTTACACAGATTAAGCTGGACAAGAAAAAACATGAAATGCACTGAACAATAAGGCCCACAAAATGAGGGCGACAAAAACAAGCAGGACTTATCTTGGTGAAAAGAACACGTGAGTTGGGGTGGGCACACACACCTCTCTGGACCTTAATGTAGAGCCTGGCACCTGCTTTATAATACCTAAGGTATATAATTCTTTATTGAATTCTACCAATGTTTTTATAGCTGGCATTTACATATATGCTTTGTGTGCCTAAACTGCCTATACTTATTTTGCACTACCCACTTTTGATATGATGGTGGGTTCTGGTTTCATATTAACTCATATTTAGCTCCACATGTTAGTGGTTCCTTTCAGGTGTAGTGTGCCCTTGTTTTACAGCAGCACATGCTTAATATTTTCACCTTATTGTCCACTCCAGTTTCCTGATTCATTTTGGTATTTTAGCTAATAAAGGTTGTGCTTTATGATATTTTGGACCAGTACATCTTTTTTGTTGCATGCGCAGCTGTGTTTAGTCTTTGTTTGATGTGTCCAGTATAATGATCCTATTCACCGGGTACACAACTAAACATTTTTATGACATAGCATTGTCTTGGTTGTGATACAATATGTGTTTATTTGTGGAGCTTACTACACTGCTAAAAAAAATAAAGGGAACACGAAAATGCCACATACTAGATATTCCTGAATGAAATATTTCAGTTGCAAATCTTTATTCATTACATAGTGGAATGTGTTGAAAACAATAAAACATTAAAATAATCAATGTAAATCAAAATGAATATCCCATGGAGGTCTGGATTTGGAATGATACTCAAAATCAAAGTGGAAAATGAAGTTACAGGCTGATCCAACTTCAGTGGAAATGCCTCAAGACAAGGAAATGATGTTCAGTTGTGTGTGTTGCCTCCATGTGCCTGTATGACCTCCCTACAATGCCTGGGCATGCTCCTGATTAGGCGGCAGATGGTCTCCTGAGGGATCTCCTCCCAGACATGGACTAAAGCATCCGCCAACTCCTGGACAGTCTGTGGTGCAACGTGACGTTGGTGGATGGTGCGAGACATGATGTCCCAGATGTGTTCAATCTGATTCAGGTCTGGGGAATGGGCAGGCCAGTCCATAGCTTCAATGCCATTATCTTGCAGGAACTGCTGACACATTTCAGCCACATGAAGTCTGGCATTTTTCTACATTAGGAGGAACCCAGGGCCAACCGCTCCAGCATATGGTCTCACAGGGGGTCTGAGAATCTCATCTCAGTACCTAATGGCAATCAGGCTATCTCTGGCGAGCACATGGAGGGCTGTGCGGCCCTCCAAAGAAATGCCACCCCACACCATTACTGACCCACTGCCAAACTGGTCATGCTGAATGATGTTGCAGGCAGCAGATCACTCTCCACGGTGTCTCCAGACTCTGTCACGTCTGTTACATGTGCTCAGGGTGAACCTGGTTTAATCTGTGAAGAGCACAGGGCACCAGTGGCGAATTTGTCAATTCTGGTGTTCTGTGGCAAATGCCAATCGTCCTGCACGGTGTTGGGCTGTGAGCACAACCCCCATCTGTGGACATCGGGCACTCAGACCATCCTCATGGAGTCGGTTTCTAACCGTTTGTGCAGACACATGCACATCTGTGGGCTGCTGGAGGTCATTTTGCAGGGCTCTAGCAATGCTTTCCTGTTCCTCCTTGCACAAAGGCTGAAGTGGCGGTCCTGCTGCTGGGTTGTTGCCCTCCTACGGCCCCCTCCATATCTCCTGGTGTACTGGCCTGTCTTTTGGTAGCACCTCCAGCCTCTAGACACTACGCTGACAGACACAGCAAACCTTCTTGCCACAGCTCACATTGACGTGCCATCCTGGATGAGCTGCACTACCTGAGCCACTTGTGTGGGTTGTAGAGTCCGTCTCATGGTACCACGAGTGTGAAAGCACAACCAACATTCGAAAGTGACCAAAACATCAGCCAGAAAGCATTGGTACTGAGATATGGTCTGTGGTCCCCACCTGCAGAACCACTCCTTTATTGAGTGCGTCTTGATAATTGGCAATAATTTCCATCTGTTGTCTATTCCATTTGCACAACAGCATGTGAAATTGATTGTCAAACAGTGTTGCTTCCTAAGTGGGCAGTTTGATTTCACAGAAGTTTGATTTACTTGGAGTTATAGTCTATTGTTTAAGTGTTTCCTTTATTTTTTGAGCAGTGTATATCTAACATAAAGTAGGAATAGAAACCCAGATTGTCCTTTGTTAATACATAGTGCTCACCACCTCTTACCTTTCCCTTGGCAGTCAATTCCTAGTTTTCTTTTTTCCCTCTAGCACCCTCTTGCCCACTTCCCACCCGCAGTCATGATCCTGCTATTAATTTCTTCAACTGCCTAAGAAAAACCTTGTCCCAGCTAAACTCCGATTTTTCTTTTGAAAAGTGAAAAACAACAAAAAGCCGTAAAAATTACGTTCCAAAATTTGAGATTAGTTTTTGATTTTGCACTGGAAAAGTGCAGTATCAAGCCTCACAGTGCAAGTTACTCTAAGAAAAATGATGGTTTCCAGTGCCAGATGAAAACATTTTCTTTTATTGAAAAATCTTAAAAAGACAACTCCAAGAGAGAGATGGAAGCGTTGTGGACGTTTTGACGGACAAATGCAGCGCGTTCAAGTCGCAGCTCTGGGGCCGTTTGTCAAAGCTTTTCAGAGCACATTACTGATATAATCAATGTCACCCATCGTAAAATCTCTTATGCTTCTCAGCATTTTATCACACGTCATAACATGCAGACGACCTCCGTGCAGGTTTTCGGTATTGAGAAAGTGAGAAAATTTGAGAGGTGAGGAAACCTCAGGAGACACTTGCGTATCAGGGAAGCTTTTTAGAGGTATAGTTTAGGTACTTGTGTTCCTGATGGTCTGAACATGCGTAAAGAAGTCATGTTTCATTATTAGACATCATGCAGGACATATTTGCATTTTTTATTTCTCTTTTACTCCCGTTTTTACCCATTGATATATTCTATTTATTTTGTTGATTTTATTATTATGATTAGGTGTGTTGTTCAATCATTCGTATAACACTATGATGATGTTTGTATTCTTGGAGCTGTTCTTACAGGCACTTCCTCCATGTCGGGGAATTCAAGCCCTGATCGAATCACCTGCATCTAAACACGTATATATATATATATATATATATATATATATATATACATAGTGTTTGCTTATTTGTAACAGAGTAGCTTTGACAAAGAACACCAGAGTTGAGTCCAAGATGGGTTGCATTTGTTCCTTCAAAATGTCCAACTCCCTTCCTCTCCCATGGAGTTGTCATTTTAATGTTTTTCAATAAAAGAAAATGTTTTTATCTGGAGGTGGAAACCACCATTTTTCTTACTGAACAATCTATTTCAAGTCAGCATGACCTCCTGTTCTCCACTCTAATTGTGTCGCAATAGGTGAGCTGACATCTACTTTCCATATACAACTTCCTCTGAGCTTGTGAGCCCACGATGAGCTTTTGGTGAGTTTTTGGTGCTACATATTTTCACTGCATCAAAAATGAAGCGTCTTACAGTTTCAGAAAAGTGGATGGGATGATAGAAATCTCACAGCAACTGTGTTTCGTATTTTATCAGTGTAAACGGATCTGCGATGCAGGTTTCCAATCAACAAAATATCAATTTCTCTTGCAGGATGTTTGTGCAGATTTTTCCCATAGACTTGCGGAAACGCATAAAAAATGTATGTAATCCACACATGAATGTATAAATAAAGCTTTGTCAAAGCCAAATAAGAGGAAGTATCAAAATCAAAGCGGCTTAATATAAAACATGACATACCAAAAAGAGAAGAAAAATGTTAAAAAAAGTCAACTCAATAAAAACTCATGTAAAAAGACGCACTAAAAAGTGATGACAAACGCAAGTAACCTAATTACCATAATAGCTGCTGAAATTCTGCAACATCAAAAGCTGATCGTGAGAGCATAGCCTAACACACTTCTGTTTTATATGCCAGTAAATTTCCCCCCGTATTTGTGACATTTTTACTTGTAAAACTTGGCAAAGTATGGAACATTGTCCGCTGCATTTGACACAAGTTCAAAACAACATGAGAACGTTTTAAGTGGAGCAACAGAACCGAAACATCTGCTGATGGCAAGACCTTCAATCAGAAGAGAAGACAGATTTATTACTAAAGGGAAAAAAGCCAAAATCAAAGGATGTATTTCCACATATTATAATACTTTGCACAAACTGTGAAGACCATAAAGTAAAAAACAAAAAGAAGGTGAACTACAAACAGTGAGGTGAAAGCTGTTCTAGGTCACCTAGCCTTGAAAAAAAAATTTTGATAAATGTTGCTGCACATTGTATATGAGATTTTTGCTGCTTGCATCCCCCCCCCCCCCCGTAGAAATCAGTGCACATACCCTGGAACAGGGGTGGGGAACCTCAGGCCCCAGGGCAACTTGCGGCCCTCATTGACCTTTTATCAGGCCCCTGAGCAGATTCTCAGGGACCGCATTCTTGGGCAAGGAGCTGTATTTTGATTGCTACAAGCTCATTAATTTCTTCTTGCTCTGTTAGCACACACACACAGTGTTCACTACTGAACACTGAAGGGCATGCAATCAAAGATTACATCCTGAAACCAGTGCCAGAGTCAGGATGTACTCTGCGGGCTGCGTTTGTAAGACCCCCGAAGGAAGGTATAAATATCTAAATGGTCCTTGACAGAAAAAAGATTCCCCACCCCTGCCCTAGAAGGTGAATTTATCATGTGGGAAATGTTATAGCTGGTATTCATATAATCATAGAGTGTTATAGTTGGTATTGCTTGTAGCTGCGTTGCCTTTATTTGCTAAATATTTATCGAAGTGATGCACTATACTTGGTGTATGTGGCACATCCAGGGGCGCTGCTATCTTGAGGCTGGTTGAATACTTTGCCTCAGGTGGCGGAGCATCCTTAAAGACAGGGGGCGGCAGAGCGGCAGTCAGAACATGTGGTGCCGACTCTCCCTGTAATCCCTGCTCTGACACTTGCTGACAGTGCAGTGTCACAACATCCTAACGTGCGATGTGCCCGGCAGGTGACTGTTACTTACCTGGGTTGAGGTGCAGAGGCGGTGCCCAGTCTCCTGACCTGATGGGAGACCTACACTTTGCTGGGAGTCGGACTAGTCAGAGAGCAGTAACCGGCAGTAAGTAACTGTAAAAAACATCAGGTTCTCTGGTTTCCTCCCACACTCCAAAGACATACTGATAGAGAACATAAATTGTGAGCCCCAATAGGGACAGTGATCATGTGTAAAACTCTGTGGAATTAGTGGTGTAAAAACAATATAATACTTTTGTCTGTTTCTTCAGTTTTAACACAACATCCCTACTGGAGTGAGAATGGCAAATATTTTTGCATGTAACAAATGTATAACAAAATCCCTTCACCCTTTTTTTATGACAAAAGACTATAATGGTTTACAGTGCAATTCACGTGTCCATGTTTTTCTGTGGGCCACGTGTCTGCAAAAAAAAATCTGTAAATGCATGTAGAAAAGCCGTGGAGACACCATCACGTGTTTCTCAAAGCAAGCAATGAATAGCCAGGTCTTTCACCGGGAAGGAACAACCACGGGAAGGGCAGCATCCAATAAAGGAAAACCACCAATACCCCGAAACAGCTGTCTGTGGATGGATACCATGTTTTGGCATAGGTGGTTTTCCTTTATTGGATGCTGCCCTTCCCGTGGTTGTTCCTTCCCGGTGAAAGACCTGGCTATTCATTGCGTGCGTTGAGAAACACGTGATGGTGTCTCCGCGGCTTTTCTACATGCATTTGCATATTTCCCTTTAGGGATGGGGGCAGTGTTCTGGATCACTGCGTTGAGAAACACGTGATGGTGTCTCTGCGGTGTTGGATGTTTTGATCTCCCTGAGGTCATTCATCCTTATGTTTATTGCAAAAAAAAATTTGAGATGACCATTTTTGATTGGAGTCATGATTACTCATACAGGTCGGTAAAAATCAGAAATAATATACAGATATTATCAGTGTGCTGTTCATAAATAATATTGCAATGGACAGGAAAGCATCGTAGTTCATTTATTTTTTCACAAGTGAAAGTCACTGAAGAAAGATTGATGGTAAAAAGTGGCACTGATCAAACACTAATAAAACTTAGATTGTTTTTTGCGTATGTGAAAATACGAATGTCTGAATGAGGCCTAAAGGTGTGATTTATTGTCCCTTTTTGTATATAGCTTTTGGTGCATTTTTCATACTGTGTACTTTTTGCTACGTCACAACTCACAAAGGCAGCGCCTTACAGTTCTAGCAAAGTGGATTGGATTTATAGAAATCTCCTGCGCACTGTGCTTCTTTTTAATGCACCGTGAACTGACGCAGTGTGGGATTCAAATCCGCAGCTGAGTTTTCTGTGAAGATTTTCGCCATAGACTTACTTTAGGTACAGAAATTCCGCAGGTAAACCCACATGTGTTTTAAGTGCATTTCCACTGCAAAAACACATCAAAATGCATGTAATACTCACCTAAGTATGTCACGAATGTTTTGTCAAAGCAAAAAAAATAGGAAGTATCAAAAACAAAGCAGCTTTATTTAAAGCATGACACATCAAACACAGACAAAAATCAGTGTCAAAAATGCAATAAAAATGCATGTTAAAAAAATGCACACACAAACCAAAGTAACCTAATTTTGGATGGCACGACACAGGTTAAGGAACGTGCCACTGACTGCGGTGTCCCTTTCCCCTCTTCCCCCATTACATCCACTTGGTTCACCCCTTCTCCCCCTTACCTTCAGTAAGGAGTGCTGTAGGCTGGCCCACTTTAAAGGTGGCCAATGGAAGCCCGTTGGGTATGTTCACTCCCCCATTCATTCTCCTGGTATAAAATAGAAGCAGCAGCCTGGATCCTTCCTTTCCCCTTTTCGGTCCCAGAGGTGCTCGTCCCGCCCTCCCTCTCCTTTGTTTATGGTTAATTTATTTTGTTTCATTCTAGATAAAGTCACAGCAGCTGTTTTCAATGAAGGAAGCATCGAAATGTTGCAGCTAAGTAGGCTGACTTGCCTGTAGATGTTGCAGGGCATTTGGCTACTGGTCTTTTTTGAAGTTAAAGTGTTTCCTTTTATTATTGTTACATATATTTCTATAAAAAATGAAAGCTGTGACCAACCTCACCCATCAATTTCTGGTGTTTGTCTTGTTATTGTTCAATGGGTTTTTCTGAGGGGAGGGTGAGAGGGTTTACCAAAGGGTGTTTTCTGGGGGGTCACTGCAGTCAAGCAATAGGTGCAGAAATGGTGCATAAATTCTGCAGTGCCAAACATGCACAAAAAGCTTGTGGGAGCGCAGCCTTGAATTGGAATTTTTCATCATGTATAGAGTTGAGCGACTTTTACTTTTTTCGTATCGAGTCGGGTTTCGCGAAACCCGACTTTATCAAAAGTCGGGTCGGATGAAATCGGCCGATTATTGCAAAAAGTCGGGGGCCGACTGAAACACTAAACCCAATGCAAGTCAATGGGGAATCAAAGTCGGCAGTGAGTGGAGGACAGGAAAACACCTACAGTGCCCATTGTAATGCCAAAAACATCAATTCTTATTACTGAAGCTTGTCAATCTTAATCTACTTTATAATAATAGTTAGGCATTGAAAACTGGGGGGCATTTGGCCAAAGTTGTGGGGGGGTAGGGCTGGCTCAAGATTTTTGTGGGCCCAGGAAACGCAGTGGAGCAGAAGGAAGTAATTATTTCAACTTTACAAGTGCTGTAATCCTGAGCAAGCAGGGGGGCCCACTCATTGGCATTGGCACTGTCACAGGGCCCCTCAAAGTACGGCAGTGTGTTTGACAGAGGGTGGCGCCTCCCACCAGCAGAGACACTTTTGCGTACTATGAGGGGCCCTGTGCCAGTGACGTCGCCAATGAGTATGCCCCCCACCTGATGAAGGAACCTGCACTTTCATCTGCACCTTCCTCTTTGTCCCCGTGTAAGGTGGTATAGTATGCGGGAAGGGGAACCTGACTTTCAGCAGGGTCAGATTCTGGCTGTGTAGAGTGCAAGGGGAATGTAGTGGTGGTCTGGGTCAATGTACCAGCAGACTCATCTAGCAGTGGCTGGGCAATAGGCAGGATGAGGAGGAAACACAGATATAGACCCAAAAAATAAAGTAGGCTAAATGCAGTTCAAAATTGGTAACAGGACTAAACAGGCAGCATTGCTTTGTTCAGTGGAGGACAACTGTAATGAGTGGCAGACACAGTTAGTAGGCCCAAATAATAAAGTGGGCTAAATCTAGTTCAAAATTGGTAACAGGACTAAACAGGCGGCATTGCTTTGTTCAGCGGAGGACAACTGTAATGTGAGGCTGACACAGTTAGTAGGCCCAAAAAAGTAAGTAGGCTAAATGCAGTTCAAAATTGGTAACAGGACTAAACTGGCGGCATTGCTTTGTTCAGCGGAGGACAACTGTAATGTGAGCCTGACACAGTTAGTAGGCCCAAAAAAGTAAGTAGGCTAAATGCAGTTCAAAATTGGTAACAGGACTAAACTGGTGGCATTGCTTTGTTCAGCGGAGGACAACTGTAAAGTGAGGCTGACACAGTTAGTAGGCCCAAAAAAGTAAGTAGGCTAAATGCAGTTCAAAATTGGTAACAGGACTAAACTGGCGGCATTGCTTTGTTCCTCTTTTGTGGGGAATAATTGGAAGAGGTTAGTATAAAAAAAATATATTTTAAACAACAATGACCGTGCGAATAGGTGAAGATCTGTAACCCCTTCATGACTCGGGGTATTTTCGGTTTCGTTTTTGGCTCCCCTCCTTCCCAGAGCCATAACTTTTTTATTTTTCCATCAATATGGTCATGTGAGGGCTTATTTTTTGCAGGACGAGTTGTACTTTTGATTGACATCATTGATTTTACTATGTCTTGTACTAGAAAACAGAAAAAAAAATTTCAAGTACGGTGAAATTGCAAAAAAAGTGCAATCCCACACTTGTTTTTTAATTGGCTTTTTTGCTAGCTTCACTAAATGCTAAAACTGACCTGCCACTATGATTCTCCAGGTCATTATGAGTTCATAGACACCTAACATGTCTAGGTTATTTTTTATCTAAGTGGTGAAAAAAAATTCAAAACTTTGCTAAAAAAAAAAAGCGTCATTTTCCAATACCCGTAGCGTCTCCATTTTTCGTGATCTGAGGTCGGGTGAGGGCTTATTTTTGCGTGCCGAGCTGACATTTTTAATGATACCACTTTTGTGCAGATACGTTCTTTTGATCGCCCGTTATTGCATTTTAATGCAATGTCGCTGCGACCAAAAAAAAACGCAATTCCGGTGTTTCTAATTTTTTTCTCGCTACGCCGTTTAGCGATCAGGTTAATACTTTTTTTTATTGGGGCACTCACAGCAGGCTGGCATCAATAACCATAGAGGTCTCAAGGACCTCTATGGTTACCATCGCCGACCCCCAATTATGTGTCAGGAGTCAGCGATGCGCTCATTTCCGGCCGTGCGTCCGGAAACGCCAGTTAAATGCCACTGTCAGTGTTTGACAGTGGCATTTAACGGGTTAATAGCGGCGGGTGAATCGCGATTTCACCCGCCGCTATTGTGCCCACATGTCAGCTGTACAAAACAGCTGACGTCGTGACTTTGATGTGGGCTCACCGCCGGAGCCCACATCAAAGCAGGGAGTATAACAAAACCCGGCACTCAACTTCAATGTGGATAGCTGGAAGATTTATTTGTAGTACCAACAAAACGTTTCGGTCAATGTCTGACCTTCCTCAGTTACAAGTTACGAAGGGATATCGAAGGTATATGGAGATAGGTCCTTTTGAGAGAACAAACTTAATGGAGTCACTTATACATCAGTGACCTGCTCCTGAAGTAAGTTAGGAGCTTACGTGTGTCCGGAGGAAGACGCGGAGTCCACCGCTAGTCCTTGCGTGTGCCGCTAGTCCTCCGGCACACGCAAGGACTAGCGGTGGACTCCACGTCTTCCTCCGGACACACGTAAGCTCCTAACTTACTTTAGGAGCAGGTCAATGATGTATAAGTGACTCCATTAAGTTTGTTCTCTCAAAAAGACCTATCTCCATATACCTTGGATATCCCTTCGTAACTTGTAACTGAGGAAGGTCAGACTTTGACCGAAACGTTTTGTTGGTACTACAAATAAATCTTCCAGCTATCCACATTGAAGTTGAGTGCCTGGTTTTGTTATACTTACAGTTTAAGGTGTGGGAACCTACCCGTGCACCTATGTAGCAGTGCTCACGGTTTAGTTCACCACATCAAAGCAGGGGACCCGACATGCGCCGTACTAGTACGGGGCATTTCGGGAAGGGGTTAACCTATAATTTTTTGTTTTCAAGGAGTCCTTTTTCCTACAGCTCCAGGGGACAGCTATGGGGGCATCTTTTGTGCCCTCGTATACTAATCTTTTGCTCGGGCTGTGGAACAGGGACCTCTTCCTATCAGATCAGCCTTCGTCAATGTGCCGCGTCCTCTCCTGGATGCGGTACATTGACGACATATTGCTGATCTGTCTGGGATCTCTTGAATCCTTAAATAATTTTTTTTTATGTTAAACAACAATGACCGTAATATCCATCTTATGCATCAATTTTGTGATGATGAGATTGAACGTAATGCTCAAAAGAGAAGACAAAGATGAGATACAGACGAATAAATATTTTCTGCAAAGCGACTGCTACAAACATGCTATTACATACCTCCTCCTCCCATCCCAGCCATATTGTTCAGTCTGTCCCTATGGAACAGTTCTTGCATCTCTGCAGACTGTGCTCAACTGAGAAAGACTTTGCTGCACAAGCTGAGGATTTAAAACTACATTTAATTGAACGTGGATACAGTAAACGAATGATTAAAAAAGCCTTTAATAGGGCTAAAAATTCCTCGAGACACGACCTCCTCTGCAAAACCCACATGAAAGATGACCATGAAATTGTCTGGTTCATTACTAATTACCATTCACAGTTTTTGCTGTTAAGGAAGGCAATAGACAAATCATGGCCTATCTTGAAAGCCGATCCTATTATTTCTAGGTTTCTGCCGGAGAGGGCTGCCATCGCAGCACAATTGTCATGTAATCTCCATAATTGTTTAGTCCGCAGACATTATGTTAGTGAACCACCAAAAACTTTTCTGAATACCATAGCTGCGAGGTGTGGATGCGTCCCATGTTGTCGCTACTTAGCATGCCCTAGCTTGGACCATTGTGATACCTTTTCTAATGCTAGTCAATCACGAGAATACAGGATAAGAAAACGTATCACATGTACAAGCACTAATGTCATTTATTATGTGACATGCCTCTGTTCAAAAATCTATGTGAGATTGACTACACGTCAATTAAAGGTGCGCATAAGAGAACATGTTCTCAGCATTGCTGCAGCGGCGACCCATGTGGACGCATCCACATTTAAAACAATCCCTCGTCATTTTAAACTTTACCACAACTGTGATGGCAGCCTTCTCAGGGTAAGAGGGATCAACATGATTGATGTCGGTATTTGTGGTGGTGGACTGGTGTCTCGAGAAAATTGGCCCAAATAGAGTCCAGATGGATTTGGACATTGGGAACACTACAACCATCTGGACTTAATGAAAATATAAGCTATGCCCCCTTCTTATGATAACTTGTCGGGTTAGATAATATTGTATATATTTATAGGTCATATGCTGCTATTGTTTTTGTTTTTAATATTTTATATTAATTACATCTATCTCTTGTTCCGTAGTTCCAGTTGATGCGTTTCCATATTTTCCTCTTCTTTCTGTAATTTTCCCATACAAGATTAAGTTGGACGGTGCAGTAGTTCACTCACGTGGCGGCACACAGAGGTGACTATGATTAAAAAAATGCAAAAGTGGTGGGATGACTTTTGCATTTTTTTATTAAAATTATCTTAACTAAGTACCCTATAGTATTTTCATGCAGTATTGCTGTTTATTTATTTACTGCAGTGTATTCAATCATTGTTTCTGTCTTTTGTTTCTTTCTGTGCAGTGGCCAGTGTAAACGTCCACATAGGTGCTGCATGCACCCCAGTTTGTATCCCAGTTCATATCTTTAGGATTTTTCAGTCTGTTTGCGCCATGTGCATATAAAAGTGTGGCCTGCTTTTTCTTTGAGCTGGTAAATTAGGGAGACAAAAAGCACATGTAGGGTCTTATCCTCAGATTAAGTGCCGTTTTATAACAGGGAGCTGCTCACCTGATGTAAAGGCCCCGTCACACACAGCGACGCTGCAGCGATACAGACAACGATGCTGATCGCTGCAGCGTCGCTGTTTTGTCGCTGTGTGGTCGCTGGGGAGCTGTCACACAGACAGCTCTCTCCAGCGACCAACGATCAGGGGAACGACTTCGGCATCGTTGAAACTGTCTTCAACGATGCCGAAGTCCCCCTGCAGCACCCGGGTAACCAGGGTAAACATCGGGTTACTAAGCGCAGGGCCGCGCTTAGTAACCCGATGTTTACCCTGGTTACCAAAAAAAACAAACAGTACATACTCACCATCTGATGTCCGTCAGGTCCCTTGCCGTCTGCTTCCTGCTCTGACTGAGTGCCGCCGTACAGTGAGAGCAGAGCGCAGCGGTGACGTCACTGCTGTGATCTGCTCTCACTGTACGGCGGCACTCAGTCAGAGCAGGAAGCAGACGGCAAGGGACCTGACGGACATCAGATGGTGAGTATGTACTGTTTTTTTTTTTTTACATTTACGCTGGTAACCAGGGTAAACATCGGGTTACTAAGCGCGGCCCTGCGCTTAGTAACCCGATGTTTACCCTGGTTACCAGTGAAGACATCGCTGGATCGGTGTCACACACACCGATTCAGCGATGTCAGCGGGACCTCAATGACCAAAAAAAGGTCCAGGCCATTCCGACATGACCAGCGATCTCGCAGCAGGGGCCTGGTCGCTGGTACGTGTCACACATAGCGAGATCGCTACTGAGGTCACTGTTGCGTCACAAAACTTGTGACTCAGCAGCGATCTCGCTAGCGATCTCGCTATGTGTGACGGGGCCTTTAAGCAAAAGCATGTGCGTATTGGCTGCTGCAGATCCACGGGCAACCCACGCGACCTTCTCAGAGATGTTGTACAGGATAGCTTATGGATTAAGTCCACGCTGCCACAGTAATACAGATTTGAATATAATGAAAAACTCTGGTGGTTTATTCAACGCGTTTCAAGGTCGATCTGACCCCTTCATCAGAAAAATACCACAAAGACATTATATGGACATTATAGCAATGTGATTCCCCATGGTTGTGTGTCTACTAGCTGGGCTCAGTCCTTCTCCACATGCATGCCTGTTACAAGAGTGTAAGAATTTGAAATACAGTATCCATGAATGAATGACATCTGGGCCGGGGGATTTGTAAATATTTAATTTGCTCAGATGCAGGTATATTTCTTTTTGCATTAAACTAGTTATATCTGGTGGCGATCTTTAGTTTTTGCCTTGTTGAAAGATCACTGGAACAGACAGGCCATTGGTGAATGCGGATGAAAAGTGCCTCTTTAATATCTCAGCCTTTTCTTTGTACTCTATAATTATCTTGTTGTTATATTTTAAGGGTCCTATTCCATCCATTTTTTCCTTTTCTGCATTGATTTATTTGAAAAAATTTGTAGGATTTATTTTAATATCGCTGGTGATTTGTTTCTCTTTAGATAACTTTGTCAACTTGATTTCTTTACTTTCCCTATTGAGATCTTTATACTCCTGAAATGCTATTTCTGTATTCTTGGCATTCAAGATTTTAAATGCTGTTTTTGCCTTATTAAACTTTGTATGTCTTATTTATAAATAATGTTTTCTTTTTATTTCTTGACATTTTATTGTTATAGGGTATAAATTTTCTATAGCAGAAGTTTCTGCTACCAAAACTCTGAAAAACTCTTTGTGTACGTAGCCTAAGGGTATGATCTCACAGTGTTTTTTCTTACATTGTTTTTGTCAAAATGAGAAAGCGCACATTTTTAAATTCCTTGTTATAAAATGCATCAAATCAATACTTTGTAGCGTTTTCCATTTGTATATAATTGCAAAACATGCATTTCCTGTTTTTAATTATTTTTTAATCACTTTTTTTATGCTGTTTTGGCAAGATTTGTAATAAATAGATAAGAACAGTTTGGCAGAGACAGTCAGTTTTACTAAAAAGTGTTGTATTTTTCCAATTTTATTGAGCTTTGCCCATGTTTGGAAAATCCCTGTACTGGTTTGTTTTCCAACAAGTGATAGCTGCATTCTTTAGATATACTGTACACTAGTCCACAAAGTTTCCCATAATTGCCCTTTTCTGTATGAGCTTTCAGTATATATGTATTTTGATTTCTGTGGAATTAGAAACTTTTGACTGAAACAGTGTAACTGCAATTTCATGCTTTTATAAATTTATACAGAGCATGGCATCAACCATAGCGATAATTGGCTCTGGTATAAGTGGACTTGCAGCGCTTAAATGCAGTTTAGAAGTTGGCCTTCGTGCAACCTGCTTTGAAAAGAGTGACTGTGTTGGTGGACTATGGAATTTTATGGTAAGTTTCTTGATGCTTTTATTTTTCTATAAAAGCATTTATGGGTCGATTCATCAAGCATTGTATGCCTGAAAACTGGCATTAAAAAGTCACTAATTTTTGCGGGAATATTTACATGTATGTCACATATCGGGTGCATATGTCATCAGCAGGCTACACTTCTTACGAGGCGGGTGGTGCAATGATTCCTCTGTCTCCACAACAGCTGCCCTCTTAGCCACTACTGGTGGGTGCCATTTAAATACAGCTATTAGAGGGGTTTCCCGGAGATCTAATTTAGATTACATAATCTAAGGGTGCAGTCAGACTACCGTATAAATTCGACCGGGATCAGATTGCAGTGAATGGACTGGCTGGCGGCTTTCCTGGCCTGAACCTGACAGTTGTGTATAAATAAATACATGAAGGTGTCATGCTCTGGTCGGGAGAGCTGCTAGCCGGTCTATGCACTGTAACCTGATCACAGCCCAATTTATATGGCCGTCTGACTTGGTAGGATATATGCGTAGCATAGTACAGAAGTATTGTCACTTATCATTAGTGTTGAGCGATACCTTCCGATATCGGAAAGTATCGGTATCGGAAAATATCGGCCGATACCGTCAAAGTATCGGATCTAATCCGATACCGATACCCGATCCCAATGCAAGTCAATGGGACGAAAATATCGGAATTAAAATAAACCCTTTCTTTCCTTGTAGGTTAATTCTACATGAAGGAAAACAACTAAGAATAATGTAGGATGTATTGGGGGACGTGGCGGAGACATTAAAGGCACAGAGGTTTAGCCCAATCAAATAGAATAGCAGGATTTTTATTTTTTTTTATGACGTTCGGCGTTAGAAAGATTTAGACTATGTTATTTTTTTTATTATTATTTTGTCAGATATTGATGTTTCACTACTTCCACGCCCTTCACCTTCTTTTTAACTTCTCCCACACTTTCTTCTTCATTATCCTCATCATCAGCTTCTTTGACATCAACTTCTTCACCTTATTCATCTTCTTCTTCATCTTCTACCTATTATTTTTTTTGTTACATTGTTCATATTCTTTTTATTTTACTATTATCTTCTTCATATTCAACTTCTTCATCATATTCTTATTTGTGACAGGCATTCCCATAGTTGTTATCTATAAAAGTTTGAAGATTACACCTTCCGTTCTGCCTGTCACAAAACAGTTACATTTGTCCGCGTTCAGTTTGGCCTGCAGCATCAGGCTTTATCCAGGGGCACCACGAGGAGGAACGGACTCACCCCCATACACTGCTTAGTCTTCTTCTGCTTATAATTTAGATAATATCTTTTGCTCTGATATTTAGTCTTATGCTTAATGTTCTTCTGCTCTTTGTTCTGCAGCCTCTTGTTCTTCTGCTTCTCGGTCTTGCAGGTCGTCGTCGTCTCCAGGGTCGTCGTCTCCGGGGTCGTCGTCATCGGGGTGGTCTTCAGGGTCATCGTCTCCAGGGTCGTCGTCATCTCAGTGGTTGTCGTCTCTGGTGTCGTCGTCATCTTAGGGGTGGTCTTCCGGGTCGTCGTCTTTAGGGTCTTGAACTTGGAAATGTAGCAGAAGGTACAAGTAGGCTGAGAAAATGCCGAGAAACAGCTGATGGAACTGGAACTCGGATGGCTACCCGAAGGTCCAAGAGCCAATGGAACTACCGAGGACCAGCTGACGTTACTGGAACCTGGTTACTAAGCAGGAGGTACCCGTGCTTAAAGCACTACCAAGGACCACCTGACGTTGGTGGAACTCAGATACCCAGAGGGAGGCACCTAAGCCAAAGGCTCTGCCCGGAACCAGCTGACGGTACTGGAACCAGGATGGGGAGCAGAAGGTACAAGAGCAAAAGACACTGCCGAGAACCAGCTTACGGTACTGGAACCCGGATGGGTAGCCGAAGGTCCAAGAGCCAATGGAACTACCGAGGACCAGCTGACGTTACTGGAACCCGGTTACTAAGCAGGAGGTACCCGTGCCTGAAAGCACTACCAAGGACCACCTGACGTTGGTGGAACTCGGATACCCAGAGGGAGGCACCTAAGCCAAAGGCTCTGCCCGGAAACAGCTGACGGTGCTGGAACCAGGATGGGGACCTATTCAAGCTTGTCTTCCTAGAGCCCCAACTAGCGGTGTTGGAGCAAAGGGTCAGCAGGGGGAGCAGAGTGTAGGCCGAAGCCTGCACTGGAGGCATTTGTAGGTCTGTTGTGTCTGCATGGCATTTGCAGGACACGTTGCCCTCTACACAGCAGGGGAACAGCTGGCGGTGCTGAACCCCACTGACACATTGGCTGGTGTTTTTCTCTGTGCATCTAGCAGTACCGGGCCCCAACTGGCGGTGTTAGAGCCCAGGGTCAGCAGGAGGAGAGGGAGCAGAGTGTAGGCCGAAGCCTAATTGAACCAATTTTAAAGGTAACCTTTAACCCCCCCTCAGGTGTTACAAACTAGAAGAGCCACGCCTTATGCAGCAGTAGTGCTGCAGAAGTGAAAGGTTGCTCTTTTAATTTTGTTCCTTGCACAAGCTGAATGAAACACGTACAACATTTTGGCCCTTATACAGTCAATCTGTCTTGGAGGCGGGAGTTCCCTTCGTAATGAGACGCAGCACAGCTGGCAAAAATACCACCTTTGTGCTTGGCGCGGCCTCCTCAGCATCGCATTTTGATGTACAGGAGTCTGCGTTGTTGCGTTATCCCTTGGCCATGCGCTGCCCGTCTTCTGACATCATTTCATGTCAGCTGGTGCGGTTCGCGATGCCCATGAATCCCAGCCCCGCAGTGTCTTTACAGCAGGGGTGGATTAAGGGTAGCCAGGGCCCCGGGCTGTTCAGACGCTGTGGGCCCCCGGTATTAGGATGGGAGAGTTGTCCCTGTGTCCGGCGACTTAGCACAGTTGTAAAGTTACACAAAACACACACAATACACATACATGACACACAGTACAGTACATACAACACATAACATAGAGTATATACTCACCAACAGCACACTTGTAGGCAAAGCCCTCGATCCTCCAGGAAAAAATCACAAAATAAAAAATCAAATCCATACTCCCTGTCCGCAGAATCCATAAAACGAGTGTCCCACGCCGATCGGCTGCTCTCCGGCAATACACTGCCAGGAGCGAAGCTCCTAGCAGTGTATCGCGTACTGTCCCGGAGTTCAATGACTCCGGCGTCTCGGTTAACAGCAGTACAGCTGCGTAGAACTTTCCCACGCAGCACTGCCGTTAAGCGAGAGTGCCGGGGTCAATGACCGCCGGTAAACTCGCTCGCGCATGCGCAGTGACACACCGACAGGAACTATGGCTCCTGTCAGTGTGTTGCTGCAGCCGTAGAGAGCAGACATATCTCTGGATGTGTCTGTTCTCCATGGAAAATCTTCGTGGGATACGTGGCACTTAAATACGTGGCAATTAAATACGTGACACGTGGCACTTATACGTGATACGTGTCACTTAAATACGTGGCACTGAAATACGTGATACGTGGCACTTTGATACGTGGCACGTGTCATTTAAATACATGGCACGTGGCACTGAAATACGTGGCACTGAAATACGTGATACGTGGCACTTTGATACGTGGCACGTGGCACTTAAATACGTGGCACTGAAATACGTGGCACTAAAATACGTGATACGTGGCACTTTGATACGTGGCACGTGTCACTTAAATACGTGGCACTGAAATACGTGGCACTGAAATACGTGATACGTGGCACTTTGATACGTGGCACGTGGCACATAAATACGTGGCACGTGGCACTTAAATACGTGGCACGTGGCACTTAAATACGTGGCACGTGGCACTGAAATACGTGGCACTGAAATACGTGATACGTGGCACTTTGATACGTGGCACGTGGCACTTAAATACGTGGCACGTGGCACTTAAATACGTGGCACGTGGCACTTAAATACGTGGCACGTGGCACTTAAATACGTGGCACGTGGCACTTAAATACGTGGCACGTGGCACTGAAATACGTGATACGTGGCACTTTGATACGTGGCACGTGTCACTTAAATACGTGGCACGTGGCACTTAAATACGTGGCACTGAAATATGTGGCACTGAAATACGTGGCACTGAAATACGTGATACGTGGCAAAGAAATAAGTGGCACTTAAATACGTGGCACTTAAATATGTGGCACTGAAATACCAGGCAATTAAATACGTGATACGTGGCACTTAAATACGTGGCACTTAGGCTATGTTCACATTTGCGTTGTGCGCCGCATGCGTCCTTTTTTTGATTGATTTTGGACGCAGCAAAAATGCAACTTGCTGCGTCCTCTGCGCCCGGATGCGTGCGCTGCAGTGACGCATGCGGCGCAAAACACAAGTGCGACGCATGTCCATGCGCCCCCATGTTAAATATAGGGGCACATGACGCATGCGGCGCCCGACGCTGCGGCGCAGACCACAAATGTGAACGTAGACTTAAATAGCTGGATAGAGCTGGATCCGCGGGCTGTGATCTGGCCTACGCTCAGCACTCTGCGGAGCGCTGTCATTCAAAACACGTCCACTCATTTTGGTGTTTAGTCCCAAAATGGAGGATGGAAGAAGAAAAGGGTTGGACAAGGAAATTACATCATTTCTTTTTTTTTTTCCCCCACTGCAGTTAAAGCTTTATTTGTGTCAAACACAGACAATCTGCAGAGAAAACTGCATAAAAAACCGCACTAAAAACCGCATCAAAAACCGCATCAAACACGCACCAAAAACGCACCAAAAACGCACCTGCGTTTTCTGCCAAGAGCTGCGGTTTTTGTCCTGAAAAAAAAGGATTGAAATCAGGATCGTGTGAACATACCCTCACAGTGACGCTCCTCCTCCTCACATCGCTGCGGCTTATTAAACTGATGGGGGGGGGGCCATAAACCAGTAAGGGACGGGTATAATAATGCCCTGATGGCGGCGGGCAATCTGTGCAGTAGCCCAGGGCCCCCCCACACCACTGGGCCCTGGGCTACCGCCCAGATTGACCCTCTTATAATCCGCCCCTGCTTTACAGTGTTTCACACTGCGGGGCTGGGATTCATGGCCTGGCGCAGTACATATGTTCGCCTCTCGTTCGTGTCCTTACACCTGCTACAGACTGTGCGGCGTCAGCTGATCCCTTATCGCATGCCGCGGCCATGAAGCCGCACAGTCTGAAGAAGGCGGAAGGAGCTGAGTGACAGCCTGGCGAAGATATGCACTGCTCATGCCCGTCAATCACACCCTCGCAGTCAAAATAAATAAGACACCGAGGGGCGTTGTGTCGGGCAGGGCTGCCGCAGAGGCGCAGCCAGCCAAACAATGATGTGAGAAGACGGGCAGCGCTACCAAGGGGGTTGCTGCGTGTCATTACAAAGGAAAGTCACACCTCAGGGACGTTTTAATGGTCTCAGGGGACACATTGTAGACGTGTTCCGTTCCACGTGTGCAAGGAGAATAAGTTTATGAGCCACCTTGCACACATGCAGCATTACTGCTGTACAAGGTGGCTGTAAAACACACAAACACCTGGGGGAGGGGGGACAGGTTCCCTTCAATTTCAGTTCTTGTGTCTGCGTGGCTTTTGCAGGACACGATGCCAGCTACACAGCAGGGGAACAGCTGGAGGTGCTGAACCCCACTGACACATTGGCTGGTGTTTTTCTCTGTGCAGCTAGCAGTACCGGGCACCAACTGGCGGTGTTAGAGCCCAGGGTCAGCAGGAGGAGGAGAGGGAGCAGAGTGTAGGCCGAAGCCTGCACTGGCGGCAGCTTTGTGTCTGCGTGGCTGTTGCAGGACACGTTGCCGGCTACACAGCAGTGGAACAGCTGGCGGTGCTGAACCCCACTGACACATTGGCGAGGTGTTTTTCTCTGTGCAGCCAGCACTTCGGGGCACCAACTGGCGGTGTTAGAGCCCAGGATCTGCAGGGGGAGCAGAGTGTAGGCCGAAGCCTAATTGAACCAATTTTAAAGGTAACCTTTAACCTCCCCTCAGGGGTTACAAACTAGAAGAGCCACGCCTTATGCAGCAGTAGTGCTGCACAAGTCAAAGGTTGCTCTTTTAATTTTTCTCCTTGCACACGCTGAATGAAACACGTATAACATTTAGCCCTTTATACAGTCAAACTGTGTTGGAGGCGAGAGTTCCCTTCGTAATGAGACGCAGCACAGATGTCAAAAATCCCACCTTGGTGCTGGGCGCAGCCTCCTGAGCATTGTTATTTGCTGTACAGGAGTCTGCGCTGTCGTGTTATCCCTTGGCCTTGCGCTGTTAGCGCTGCCCGTCTCCTGACATCATTTAATGTCGGCCGGTGCGGTTCGCGATGACCATGAATCCCAGCCCCGCAGTGCCTTTACAGTGTTTCACACTGCGGTGCTGGGATTCATGGCCTGGCGCAGTACATAGGTTCGCCTCTCGCTCGTGTCCTTACACCTGCTACAGACTGTGCGGCGTCAGCTGATCCCTTATCGCATGCCACGGCCATGAAGCCGCACAGTCTGAAGAAGGCGGAAGGAGATGAGGGACAGGCGAACATATGCACTGCTCATGCCCATCAATCACACGCTCTCAGTCAAAATAAATAAGACACCGAGGGGCGTTGTGTGGGTCAGGGCGGCCGCAGAGGCGCAGCCAGCCAAACAATGATGCCAGAAGACGGGCAGCGCTAGCAAGGGGGTTGCAGCGTGTCATTACAAAGGAAAGTCACACCTCAGGGACTGTTTAATGGTCTCAGGGGATACATTGTAGACGTGTTCTGTTCCACGGGTGCAAGGAGAATAAGTTTATGAGCCACCTTGCACACATGCAGCATTACTGCTGTACAAGGTGGCTGTAAAACATACAAACACCTGGGGGGACAGGTTCCCTTCAATTTCAGTTCTTGTGTCTGCGTGGCTTTTGCAGGACACAATGCCGGCTACACAGCAGGGGAAAAGCTGGCGTTGCTGAACCCCACAGACACATTGGCTGGTGTATTTCTCTGTGCAGCTAGCAGTACCGGGCCCCAACTGGCAGTGTTAGAGCCCAGGGTCAGCAGGAGGAGCAGGGGGAGCAGAGTGTAGGCCGAAGCCTGCACTGGCGGCAGCTTTGGGTCTGTTGTGTCTGCGTGGCTGTTGCAGGACACGTTGCCGGCTACACAGCAGGGGAACAGCTGGCGATGCTGAACCCCACTGACTCATTGGCGAGGTGTTTTTCTCTGTGCAGCCAGCACTTCCGGACAGCAACTAGCGGTGTTGGAGCCCGGGCTCTGCAGGTGGAGCAGAGTGTAGGCCGTAGCCTGCACTGGAGCAAGTTGAAAGGGAACCTTTAAACCCCCCCCCCCAGGCGTTTGTAGCTGAAAGAGCCATCTTGTACAGCACTAATGCTGGAAAAGGTAAACTTAGCTCTTTTAATTATGGTCCTTGCACATGCTGAACCTAACACTTTTGAAATGTGTCCCCTCACACGGTTAAACCGTCCGGTCGGTGGAACTTTCCTTTGTCATGTGACGCAGCACAGCCGTCATTCTTACCCCCTTGGCGCCGTGCGCCTCCTCCTCAGCGTTGTTTGAATCTGTCCCGGAGTCTGCGCTGTTATGTTATCCCTTGGCCAGGCACACTTAGCGCTGCCCGTCTTCTGACATCATTTGGTGTCAGGATGGCTGCGCCTGTGCGGCCGCGCTGGAGGAGATCCCGCCTCGCTGTGTCATCTAATGTAATCACTCTGCGGACCTGTGATCCATGGGCATGAGCAGTGCATATCCTCGCCTCTCACTCCCCTCCCTACGGCTTCTTCAGACTGTGCGGCGTCACGGCCGTGGCATGCTATTAGGGATCAGCTGACAGCGCACAGTCTGAAGAAGGCGTAGGGAGATGAGTGAGAGGCGGAGGTTCAGATATGCACTGCTAATGTCCATGGATCACAGGTCCGCAGTGGGATTAAATCAGAAGACACTACGAGGCGGGATCTCGTCCAGCGCGGCCGCACAGGCGCAGCCATCCTGACACCAAATGATGTCAGAAGACGGGCATCGCTAAGTGTGCCTGGCCAAGGGATAACATAACAGCGCAGACTCCGGGACAGATTCAAACAGCGCTGAGGAGGAGGCGCACGGCACCAAGGGGGTAAGAATGACGGCTGTGCTGCGTCACATGACAAAGGAAAGTTCCACCGACCGGACGGTTTAACCGTGTGAGGGGACACATTTCAAAAGTGTTAGGTTCAGCATGTGCAAGGAGCACCACGAAAAGAGGCACTTTTTCCCTTTGCATCATTACTGCTGCACAAGGTGTCTCCTTCAGTAACAAACGCCTGGGGGGGGGGACAGGTTCCCTTAAATTTAACTTGTTGTGCCTGCGTGGCGGTCGCAGTACACGTTGCCGTATACACAGCAGGGGAACAGCTGGCGGTGCTGAACCCCACTAACACATTGGCGAGGTGTTTGGCTCTGTGCGGACAGCACTTCTGGACAGCAACTAGCGGTGTTGGAGCCCAGGGACAGGAGGAGGAGGAGGTGGAGGAGATAGGAGGGATTGCCACACACACAGCTGGGGAACAGCTGACGTTACTGAACCCCAATAACAGAGGAGGGACTGTTGGGACTGTGCGGGCAGCACTTCTGGACGGCAACTAGCGGTGTTGGAGCCCAGGGACAGGAGGAGGAGGAGGTGGAGGAGATAGGAGGGATTGCCACACACACAGCTGGGGAACAGCTGACGTTACTGAACCCCAATAACAGAGGAGGGACTGTTGGGACTGTGCGGGCAGCACTTTTGGACGGCAACTAGCGGTGTTGGAGCCCAGGGACAGGAAGAGGAGGAGGTGGAGGAGATAGGAGGGATTGCCACACACACAGCTGGGGAACAGCTGACGTTACTGAACCCCAATAACAGAGGAGGGACTGTTGGGACTGTGCGGGCAGCACTTCTGGATGGCAACTAGCGGTGTTGGAGCCCAGGGACAGGAGGAGGAGGAGGTGGAGGAGATAGGAGGGATTGCCACACACACAGCTGGGGAACAGCTGACGTTACTGAACCCCAATAACAGAGGAGGGACTGTTGGGACTGTGCGGGCAGCACTTCTGGACGGCAACTAGCGGTGTTGGAGCCCAGGGGCAGGAGGAGGAGGAGGTGGAGGAGATAGGAGGGATTGCCACACACACAGCTGAGGAACAGCTGACGTTACTGAACCCCAATAACAGAGGAGGGACTGTTGGGACTGTGCGGGCAGCACTTCTGGACGGCAACTAGCGGTGTTGGAGCCCAGGGACAGGAGGAGGAGGAGGTGGAGGAGATAGGAGGGATTGCCACACACACAGCTGGGGAACAGCTGACGTTACTGAACCCCAATATCAGAGGAGGGACTGTTGGGACTGTGCGGGCAGCACTTCTGGACGGCAACTAGCGGTGTTGGAGCCCAGGGACAGGAGGAGGAGGAGGTGGAGGAGATAGGAGGGATTGCCACACACACAGCTGGGGAACAGCTGACGTTACTGAACCCCAATAACAGAGGAGGGACTGTTGGGACTGTGCGGGCAGCACTTCTGGATGGCAACTAGCGGTGTTGGAGCCCAGGGACAGGAGGAGGAGGAGGTGGAGGAGATAGGAGGGATTGCCACACACACAGCTGGGGAACAGCTGACGTTACTGAACCCCAATAACAGAGGAGGGACTGTTGGGACTGTGCGGGCAGCACTTCTGGACGGCAACTAGCGGTGTTGGAGCCCAGGGACAGGAGGAGGAGGAGGTGGAGGAGATAGGAGGGATTGCCACACACACAGCTGGGGAACAGCTGACGTTACTGAACCCCAATAACAGAGGAGCGACTGTTGACTGTGCGTACAGCACTACCAGGCAACAACTAGCGGTGTTGGAGCCCAGGGACAGGAGGAGGAGGTGGAGGAGATAGGAGGGATTGCCACACACACAGCTGGGGAACAGCTGGCGTTACTGAACCCCAATAACAGAGGAGCGACTCTTGACTGTGCGTACAGCACTACCAGGCAACAACTAGCGGTGTTGGAGCCCAGGGACAGCCAGAGAAGCAGAGGAACACAATGTAGGCCGAAGCCTGATTGGAGAATGTCGAAAGGGAACCTTTAACCCCCCCCCCCAAGGCATTTGTAGCTGAAAGAGCCAGCTTGTGCAGCACAAAAGATGCAAAAGGAAAAGGTGGCTCTTTTCATTATGCTCCTTGCAAACACAGAACTAAACACTTATAAAATGTGTCCCCTGAAACCGTGAGACCGTCCCGGAGGTGGGACTTTCCTTCGTAATATGACGCAGCACAGCCGTCATTCTTACCCCCCCGGCGCCATGCCCCGGCTCCTCAGCGTTGTTTGATTCCGTCCCGGAGCCTGCGCTGTTATGTTATCCCTTGGCCAGGCACACTTAGCGCTGCCCATCTTCTGACATCATTTGGTGTCAGGCTGGCTGCACCTGTGCGGCCGCGCTGGCCGAGAGCCCGCCTAGCAGTGTCGTCTAATGTAATCCCACCGCGGGCCTGGGATCCGTGGCCATGCGCAGTGCATATCCTCGCCTCTCACTCCCCTCCCTACGGCTTCTTCAGACTGTGCGGCGTCACGGCCGTGGCATGCTATTAGGGATCAGCTGACGGCGCACAGTCTGAAGAAGGCGTAGGGAGATGAGTGAGAGGCGGAGGTTCAGATATGCACTGCGCATGTCCATGGATCTCAGGCCCCCAGTGGGATTAAATCAGAAGACAATGCGAGGCGGGCTCTCGGCCAGCGCGGCCGCACAGGCGCAGCCAGCCTGACACCAAATGATGTCAGAAGATGGGCAGCGCTAAGTGTGCCTGGCCAAGGGATAACATAACAGCGCAGGCTCCGGGACGGAATCAAACAACGCTGAGGAGCCGGGGCACGGTGCCAAGGGGGTAGGAATGACAGCTGTGCTACGTCATATTACGAAGGAAAGTCCCACCTCCGGGACGGTTTTACGGTATCAGTGGACACATTTTATAAGTGTTAAGTTCTGCGTGTGCAAGGAGCTAAACAAAAATAGCTACCTTTTCCTTGTGCAGCATTACTGCTGCACAAGGTGGCTCTTTCAGTAACAAACGCCTTGGGGGGGGGGACAGGTTTCCTTACAGTTCAGTTGTTGTGTCAGCGTGGCGGTCGCAGGACACATTGCCGGCTACACAGCTGGGGATCAGCTGACCTTACTGAAACCCAATAACACTGGGTCGTATGTTTTGACTGTGCAGATGGCACTTCAGAGCCTCAACTGGCGGTGTTGGAGCCCAGAAATTTAAGTTCAGGTGGTAGAAAGATGAACACAACAGGAGACCTGGATAACGTAGACAGTCACCTAATTATTTAATCAGGAAGAGGAGTGGCAAATTCCTGCGAGATCCAGGCCTTGTTCATTTTCAGGAAAGTAAGCCGGTCAACGTTATCGGAGGATAGTCGCATGCGACGGTCAGTTAGTACACCACCTGCAGCACTAAAGACGCGTTCCGATAATACACTAGCCGCAGGGCAAGCAAGCACCTCCAATGCATACTGGCTTAGCTCTGGCCATGTATCCAGCTTTGAGACCCAAAACTTGAAAGGGGAGAGCCGTCTGGGAGTACAGCAAGAGGGCAAGACATGTAGTCTGTCACCATCTGACGGAACCGTTGCCTCCTGCTGACTGGAGCCGTCTGTGATGGTGTAGACTTTTGTGGCGGGCACAGAAAACTGTGCCACAGTTGGGCCATACTGGTCTTGCCTTGGGCAGAGGCACTGCTTCTGCTCCCTCTTTGTGCAGAGCCTCCACCACTGCCTGGACGCACTGAGCTGCTTTGGAATGCACTAGCAGCACTTCTCTCAGTTGGAATGGAGAAGATGATGGAATTCACCAGTGTGTCTTGGTACTCCCGCATTTTTCGCTCCCGGTTCAACGGTGTGATGAGGCTTTCTACGTTGTCCCGGTAGCGAGGATCGAGGAGGGTGAACACCCAATAATCAGACATGTTGAGAATGTGGGCGATGCGACGGTCGTTTCTCAGGCACTGCAGCATGTAATCCACCATGTGCTGCAGACTGCCAACTGCCCAAGAAACGCTGTCCCCTGCTGGAGGCGTGATCTCTGCCCACTCATCATCACCCCACCCTCGCTGTACACACTGACTACTGGACAATCGTGTAACTCCCTCCTCTGGACGGATGTCTTCCTCCTCCATTGACTCCTCCTCATCCTCCTCACAAACTGTCCCCTGCCTACGCGTTTGTGAGGAACCACGTGGCGCTGACTGTCCAGAAGATGATGGAAATGGTGAATCCTCATCCTCCACCTCTTCCACAACATCATCCCTTAGCGCTTGCAGTGATTTTTCAAGCAGGCAGATAAGGGGGACAGTCATGCTGACTAGTGCATCATCTGCACTCGCCATCCGCGTGGAATAATCGAAGGGACGCAAAACCTGGCAGACGTCATTCATAGTGGCCCATTCTGTGGTTGTGAAGTCTGAACGGCGCTGAGTGCGACTTCTTTGCGCCTGAAGCAGCTGGTACTCCATTACAGCTTGCTGCTGCTCACACAACCGCTCCAACATATGTAACGTGGAATTCCACCTGCTAGGTAGGTCACATATGATGCGATGTTCCGGCAGGCGGTGTCGGCGCTGCAGAGCCGCAATGCGCGCTTTTGCCGTGCTGGAACGCTGCAAGTGAGCACACTCTAGGCGGACCTTGTGCAGCAGTGCATCAAGATCCGGATAGTCCCTCAAAAAACTCTGCACGACCAAATTGAGCACATGTGCCAGACATGGGATGTGAGTGAGGTTGCCGAGGCCCAGAGCTGCCACCAGATTTCGGCCATTATCACACACTACCATGCCTGGCTGGAGATTCGCTGGCACAAACCACACATCGCTCTCCTGCTTGATGGCATTCCAGAGCTCCTGCGCTGTGTGGCTTCGATTCCCCAAAGAAATTAATTTCAAGACGGCCAGTTGACGTTTGGCCACGGCTGTGCTCATGTCGGTCGTAACAGGTAAACGTTCATCACGGGTCCATGTGGAGGTGGACTGTGATGGCTCCTGCAGCGATGATTCTGAGGAACTGGTGTAAGAGGAGGGGTCAATGCGTACAGAATGGATTCCTGCAATCCTTAGAGTGGGCAGGACACGTCCTGCGCCACTCGCACGATCTGTACCCGGCTCAACGACATTAACCCAATGGGCAGTGAGGGAAAGGTATCGCCCCTGTCCATGTTGACTGGTCCACGCATCGGTGGTGAGGTGGACCTTGCTACTGACGGCATTCAGTAGCGTGTGTTTTATGTGTCCCTCCACATGCTTGTGCAGGGCAGGGACGGCTTGCCTGCTGAAGTAAAAGCGGCTGGGCACATTGTACTGTGGGACTGCCAATGACATCAAGTCACGGAAGCTGTCAGTCTCCACCAGCCTGAATGACAGCATTTCCAGTGACAGAAGTTTGGCAATGCCTGCAGTCAGAGCCTGTGCTCGTGGGTGGTTTGACGAGAAAGGCCGCCTTTTCTCCCATGCCTGTACTACCGATGGCTGTACACTGGGCTGGGAGTGTGTGGATGACTGGGAAAGTGGTGCTGCGGGTGGAATTACAGCGGGTCTCTGGACAACAGGGCCAGAGGTTCTTCCACGGCGATCCTGGGAGGAAGCCAAACCAGCTGCGTGTGAGCTGGGGGAAGAGGCAACACGAGCTGAAGAGGTGGTAGCTGCCGCTGTTGGTTGGCCTAGCTCTTCAGTGTGTCTTTCTAACTCCGCCGCGTGCCTGGTGCGCACATGTTTCCACATGTTGGAGGTATTGAGGTTGCTGACATTTCGACCTCTTTTGACTTTGTGATGACACACCTTGCATTTGACATAGCAGATGTCATCTGCAACTGTGTCAAAAAAGGACCAGGCACTGCAAGTCTTGGGAACGCCCTTTTTGGCTTTTGGAAGAGACATGCTCCTAACGGGTGCCAAAGCGGAGGCTGCAGGATCCGAAGTCTTCCCCCTCCCTCTCCCTCTTTGGGCCGTACGGGGAATCTCTTCCTCAGAGCTGCTCCCACCACCTTCCTGTCCCTCACGCCAAGATGGGTCAAGGACCTCATCATCTACACTACCCTCTGCCCCCAACTGCTCCTCCTGGGTAGTCTCAGCAGCAGAGCACGCACCAGAAAGTGGCACCTGAGTGTCATCAGCGGATGCGTCCTGCGATGTGGTGACCGGAGCCACTGGCCCACCCGCCTCTTCAGAGGAAGAGAGAAAAAGCTGTTGGGCATCACTGCACCCTGCCTCTTCTTCCATTTCTCCAATGCTGCTTGGCTGGCCCCCTGATTCCAAGCCAAGAGATTCAGAGAACAGAAGTAGAGACGGCTCCTGTCCTGGGATCTCTGTCTGCCTGGGCAATTTGGCAGGTGGTGAAGAGACAGATGGCTGCTCTCCAGTGCTCTGTGTCTGAGAGGATGTGGCACTAATTGAAGTTGATGCATTAGCTGCCATCCATCCGACAACGGCTTCAATTTGTTCTTCACGCAGCAGCGGTGTACGGCGCTCTGCGACAAAGCTGCGCATGAAGGACTGTTCCCTGGTGAAAGTGGGTGCTGATGAGTCACCGGTGCCCGCAGCAGGCACAGAATCCCCACGTCCTCTCCCTGCTCCGCGCCCACGCCCACGTGCCTAAAGGTACCTTCACACGAAGCGACGCTGCAGCGATAGCGACAACGATGCCGATCGCTGCAGCGTCGCTGTTTGATCGCTGGAGAGCTGTCACACAGACCGCTCTCCAGCGACCAACGATGCCGAGGTCCCCGGGTAACCAGGGTAAACATCGGGTTGCTAAGCGCAGGGCCGCGCTTAGTAACCCGATGTTTACCCTGGTTACCAGCGTAAAAGTAAAAAAAACAAACAGTACATGCTCACCTGCGCGTCCCCCAGCGTCTGCTTCCTGACACTGACTGAGCTCCGGCCCTAACAGCACAGCGGTGACGTCACCGTTGTGCTTTCACTTTCACTTTAGGGCCGGCGCTCAGTAAAGTGTCAGGAAGCAGACGCTGGAGGACGAGCAGGTGAGCATGTACTGTTTGTTTTTTTTACTTTTACGCTGGTAACTAGGGTAAACATCGGGTTACTAAGCGCGGCCCTGCGCTTGGTAACCCGATGTTTACCCTGGTTACCAGTGTAAAACATCGCTGGTATCGTTGCTTTTGCTTTCAAACACAACGATACACAGCGATCGGACGACCAAATAAAGTTCTGGACTTTATTCAGCGACCAGCGACATCACAGCAGGATCCTGATCGCTGCTGCGTGTCAAACGAAACGATATCGCTAGCCAGGACGCTGCAACGTCACGGATCGCTAGCGATGTCGTTTCGTGTGAAGGTACCTTTACTCACTGCCTTCTTCATCTTGGTTGACTGATAAAGATAAGCAGAAAAGTACTAACCGCTTTGTGTGCTTATTCCTGAACAACTAACAGGTATAAGAAACACTAATTTTCTAAAGTGTGGACTAGACTTTAATATGAGCTAATGTGGCCTACACAAATGTAAAGTGGTGTCACTGGTGTGTTTGGTGAACTTTATTATTTATTTATTTTTTGGGGGCTGAACTGACAACAGAGAGAGCTGCAGTCACACGGAGACTGTGCAGACAGCCGTAAACGGCGCTGCAAGGCCCAAAAACCCTCCTCTACGTTATCCTATGTAGTGTTTTTCCACAAGTTAGCTGGAGACGGGTGGAAAGACACTAATAGGAATTTTTAAAAAAAATGTGCAGCAGCCTGCACTACTTAAAACAAAAGGAAAATTGATTTTACGGTATGACGCAGTGAAGAACCCTGAGCTGGAGACAACCAGGCTATGGCTGCTCACAGACTACAGGGCGAGCTGCAGTCACACGGAGACCGTGCAGACAGCCGTAAACGGCGCTGCAAGGCCCAAAAACCCTCCTCTACGTTATCCTATGTAGTGTTTTTCCACAAGTTAGCTGGAGACGGGTGGAAAGACACTAATAGGAATTTTTTGAAAAAATGTGCAGCAGCCTGCACTACTTAAAACAAAAGGAAAATTGATTTTACGGTATGACGCAGTGAA
Source organism: Ranitomeya variabilis (assembly GCF_051348905.1). Classification (NCBI taxonomy): domain Eukaryota; kingdom Metazoa; phylum Chordata; class Amphibia; order Anura; family Dendrobatidae; genus Ranitomeya; species Ranitomeya variabilis. Next base: position 66,621,317 of record NC_135239.1, on the reverse strand, counting down.
GAACCCTGAGCTGGAGACAACCAGGCTATGGCTGCTCACAGACTACGGGGCGAGCTGCAGTCACACGGAGACCGTGCAGACAGCCGTAAACGGCGCTGCAAGGCCCAAAAACCCTCCTCTACGTTATCCTATGTAGTGTTTTTCCACAAGTTAGCTGGAGACGGGTGGAAAGACACTAATAGGAATTTTTTGAAAAAATGAGCAGCAGACTACACTACTTGAAAAGAAAAAAAAAAAAAGAACAGTATGAGGCAATGAACCACTCTCCCTGAACTGAATACAACCAGCTATGGATGGCCTATGTGGCTGCACTCAGACTAGAGAGTGGGCTGCACTCACACACACACACACACACACACAGACCTTGCAGATCGCTGTGAAAACAGCGCTGCAAGGCAAAAGCAAGGTGATTAGTAGGTGAACACAGCGGTTGCTAAATTAGCCTTTGAAAAGCACAAAGAAGCAAATCGCTATCTCTAAACTGGCCCTCAGTCAGCAAACAGCGTCCTGTCACTAACTGAATTCACAGCAGAGTGAGCGCAAAATGGCGCCAGCGACTTTTAAACTGCATCATGACATCATTTCAGCAGCCAATCACAGCCTTGCCAGTAGTTTCAGGCCCTCCATGCTGAACTGGATGTGCCCACACTTGGAATCATTCTCATTGGCTGATTTCGTACAAATTTGTGCAGTTTGAATCCTGGGAACTTCCGATTCCGGTATCCGTTACGCGGCAAGTATCGGATCTCGGTATCGGAATTCCGATACCGCTAAGTATCGGCCGATACCCGATACTTGCGGTATCGGAATGCTCAACACTACTTATCATTAGTGTTGAGCATTCCGATACCGCAAGTATCGGGTATCGGCCGATACTTGCGGTATCGGAATTCCGATACCGGGATTCCGATACTTGCCGCGTATCGGATACCGGAATCGGAAGTTCCAAGATTCAAAATGCAGAAATTCAGCCAATGAGAATGATTCCAAGTGTGGGCACATCCTGTTTAGCATGGAGGGCATGAAACTACTGGCAAGGCTGTGATTGGCTGCTGAAATGATGTCATGATGCAGTTTAAAAGTCGCTGGCGCCATTTTGCGATCACTCTGCTGTGAATTCAGTTAGTGACAGGACGCTGTTTGCTGACTGAGGGACAGTTTAGAGATAGCGATTTGCTTCTTTGTGCTTTCCAAAGGCTAATTTAGCAACCGCTGTTCACCTACTATTCACCTTGCTTTTGCCTTGTAGCGCTGTTTTCACAGCGATCTGCAACGTCTGTGTGTGTGTGTGTGTGAGTGCAGCCCACTCTCTAGTCTGAGTGCAGCCACATAGGCCATCCATAGCTGGTTGTATTCAGTTCAGGGAGGGTGGTTCATTGCCTCATACTGTTCTTTTTTTTTTTTTTTTTTTCAAGTAGTGTAGTCTGCTGCTAATTTATTCAAAAAAAATCCTATTAGTGTCTTTCCACCTGTCTCCAGCTAATTTGTGGAAAAACACTACATAGGATAACGTAGAGGAGGGTTTTTGGGCCTTGCAGCGCCGTTTACGGCTGTCTGCACGGTCTCCGTGTGATTGCAGCTCGCCCTGTAGTCTGTGAGCAGCCATAGCCTGGTTGTCTCCAGCTCAGGGTTGTTCACTGCGTCATACCGCCAAATCAATTTTCATTTTGTTTTAAGTAGTGCAGGCTGCTGCACATTTTTTCAAAAAATTCCTATTAGTGTCTTTCCACCCGTCTCCAGCTAATTTGTGGAAAAACACTACATAGGATAACGTAGAGGAGGGTTTTTGGGCCTTGCAGCGCCGTTTACGGCTGTCTGCACGGTCTCCGTGTGATTGCAGCTCGCCCTGTAGTCTGTGAGCAGCCATAGCCTGGTTGTCTCCAGCTCAGGGTTGTTCACTGCGTCATACCGCCAAATCAATTTTCATTTTGTTTTAAGTAGTGCAGGCTGCTGCACATTTTTTCAAAAAATTCCTATTAGTGTCTTTCCACCCGTCTCCAGCTAATTTGTGGAAAAACACTACATAGGATAACGTAGAGGAGGGTTTTTGGGCCTTGCAGCGCCGTTTACGGCTGTCTGCACGGTCTCCGTGTGACTGCAGCTCTATCCGTTGTCAGTTCAGCCCCCAAAAAATAAATAAATAATAAAGTTCACCAAACACACCAGTTACACCACTTTACATTTGTGTAGGCCACATTAGCTCATATTAAAGTCTAGTCCACACTTTAGAAAATTAGTGTTTCTTATACCTGTTAGGAGGAGTTGCTCAGGAATAAGCACACAAAGCCGTTAGTACTTTTCTGCTTATCTTTATCAGTCAACCAAGATGAAGAAGGCAGTGAGTAAGGCACATGGGCGTGGGCGTGGGCGCGGAGCAGGGAGGGGACGTGGGGATTCTGTGCCTGCTGCGGGCACCGGTGACTCATCAGCACCCACTTTCACCAGGCAACAGTCATTCATGCGCAGCTTTGTGTCAGAGCGCCGTACACCGCTGCTGCGTGAAGAACAAATTGAAGCCGTTGTCGGATGGATGGCAGCTAATGCATCAACTTCAATTAGTGCCACATCCTCTCAGACACAGAGCACTGGAGAGCAGCCATCTGTCTCTTCACCACCTGCCAAATTGCCCAGGCAGACAGAGAGCCCAGGACAGGAGCCGTCTCTACTTCTGTTCTCTGAATCTCTTGGCTTGGAAACAGGGGGCCAGCCAAGCAGCATTGGAGAAATGGAAGAAGAGGCAGGGTGCAGTGATGCCCAACAGCTTTTTCTCTCTTCCTCTGAAGAGGCGGGTGGGCCAGTGGCTCCGGTCACCACATCGCAGGCCGCATCAGCTGATGATGACACTCAGGTGCCACTTACTGGTGCGTGCTCTGCTGCTGAGACTACCCAGGAGGAGCAGTTGGGGGCAGAGGGTAGTGTAGATGATGAGGTCCTTGACCCATCTTGGCGTGAGGGACAGGAAGGTGGTGGGAGCAGCTCTGAGGAAGAGATTCCCCGTACGGCCCAAAGAGGGAGAGGGAGGGGGAAGACTGCGGATCCTGCAGCCTCCGCTTTGGCACCCGTTAGGAGCATGTCTCTTCCAAAAGCCAAAAAGGGCGCTCCCAAGACTTGCAGTGCCTGGTCCTTTTTTGACACAGTTGCAGATGACATTTGCTATGTCAGATGCAAGGTGTGTCATCAAAAAGTCAAAAGAGGTCGAAATGTCAGCAACCTCAATACCTCCAACATGTGGAAACATGTGCGCAACAGGCACCCGGCGGAGTTAGAAAAACACACTGAAGAGCTAGGCCAACCAACAGCGGCAGCTACCACCTCTTCAGCTCGTGTTGCCTCTTCCTCTGGCTCACACGCAGCTGGTTCGGCTTCCTCCCAGGATCGCCGTGGAAGAACCTCTGGCCCTGTTGTCCAGAGACCCGCTGTAATTCCACCCGCAGCACCACTTTCCCAGTCATCCACACACTCCCAGCCCAGTCTACAGCCATCGGTAGTACAGGCATGGGAGAAAAGGCGGCCTTTCTCGTCAAACCACCCACGAGCACAGGCTCTGACTGCAGGCATTGCCAAACTTCTGTCACTGGAAATGCTGTCATTCAGGCTGGTGGAGACTGACAGCTTCCGTGACTTGATGTCATTGGCAGTCCCACAGTACAATGTGCCCAGCCGCTTTTACTTCAGCAGGCAAGCCGTCCCTGCCCTGCACAAGCATGTGGAGGGACACATAAAACACGCGCTACTGAACGCCGTCAGTAGCAAGGTCCACCTCACCACCGATGCGTGGACCAGTCAACATGGACAGGGGCGATACCTTTCCCTCACTGCCCATTGGGTTAATGTCGTTGAGCCGGGTACAGACCGTGCGAGTGGCGCAGGACGTGTCCTGCCCACTCCAAGGATTGCAGGAATCCATTCTGTACGCATTGACTCCTCCTCTTACACCAGTTCCTCAGAATCATCGCTGCAGGAGCCATCACAGTCCACCTCCACATGGACCCGTGATGAACGTGTACCTGTTACGACCGACATGAGCACAGCCGTGGCCAAACGTCAACAGGCCGTCCTGAAATTAATTTCTTTGGGGAATCGAAGCCACACAGCGCAGGAGCTCTGGAATGCCATCAAGCAGGAGAGCGATGTGTGGTTTGTGCCAGCGAATCTCCAGCCAGGCATGGTAGTGTGTGATAATGGCCGAAATCTGGTGGCAGCTCTGGGCCTCAGCAACCTCACTCACATCCCATGTCTGGCACATGTGCTCAATTTGGTCGTGCAGAGCTTTTTGAGGGACTATCCGGATCTTGATGCACTGCTGCACAAGGTCCGCCTAGAGTGTGCTCACTTGCGGCGTTCCAGCACGGCAAAAGCGCGCATTGCGGCTCTGCAGCGCCGACACCGCCTGCCGGAACATCGCATCATATGTGACCTACCTACCAGGTGGAATTCCACGTTACATATGTTGGAGCGGTTGTGTGAGCAGCAGCAAGCTGTAATGGAGTACCAGCTGCTTCAGGCGCAAAGAAGTCGCAGTCAGCGCCGTACAGACTTCACAACCACAGAGTGGGCCACTATGAATGACGTCTGCCAGGTTTTGCGTCCCTTTGATTATTCCACGCGGATGGCGAGTGCAGATGATGCACTAGTCAGCATGACTGTCCCCCTTATCTGCCTGCTTGAAAAATCACTGCAAGCGCTAAGGGATGATGTTGTGGAAGAGGTGGAGGATGAGGATTCACCATTTACATCATCTTCTGGACAGTCAGCGCCACGTGGTTCCTCACAAACGCGTAGGCAGGGGACAGTTTGTGAGGAGGATGAGGAGGAGTCAATGGAGGAGGAAGACATCCGTCCAGAGGAGGGAGTTACCGAATTGTCCAGTACTCAGTGTGTACAGCGAGGGTGGGGTGATGACGAGCGGGCAGAGATCACGCCTCCAGCAGGGGACAGCGTTTCTTGGGCAGTTGGCAGTCTGCAGCACATGGTGGATTACATGCTGCAGTGCCTGAGAAACGACCGCCGCATCGCCCACATTCTCAACATGTCTGATTATTGGGTGTTCACCCTCCTCGATCCTCGCTACCGGGACAACGTAGAAAGCCTCATCACACCGTTGAACCGGGAGCGAAAAATGCGGGAGTACCAAGACACACTGGTCAATTCCATCATCTTCTCCATTCCAACTGAGAGAAGTGCTGCTAGTGCATTCCAAAGCAGCTCAGTGCGTCCAGGCAGTGGTGGGGGCTCTGCACAAAGAATGAGCAGAAGCAGTGCCTCTGCCCAAGGCAAGACCAGTATGGCCCAACTGTGGCACAGTTTTCTGTGCCCCCCACAAAAGTCTACACCATCACAGACGGCTCCAGTCAGCAGGAGGCAACGGTTCCGTCAGATGGTGACAGACTACATGTCTTGCCCTCTTGCTGTACTCCCAGACGGCTCTTCCCCTTTCAAGTTTTGGGTCTCAAAGCTGGATACATGGCCAGAGCTAAGCCAGTATGCATTGGAGGTGCTGTCTTGCCCTGCGGCCAGTGTATTATCGGAACGTGTCTTTAGTGCTGCAGGTGGTGTACTAACTGACCGTCGCATGCGACTATCCTCCGATAACGTTGACCGGCTTACTTTCCTGAAAATGAACAAGGCCTGGATCTCGCAGGAATTTGCCACTCCTCCTCCTGATTAAATAATTAGGTCACTGTATACGTTATCCAGGTCTCCTGTTGTGTTCATCTTTCTACCACCTGAACTTAAATTCCTGGGCTCCAACACCGCCAGTTGAGACTCAGAAGTGCCGTCTGCACAGTCAAAACATACGACCCAGTGTTATTGGGTTTCAGTAACGTCACCTGATCCCCAGCTGTGTAGCCGGCAATGTGTCATGCGACCGCCACGCTGACACAACAACTGAAATGTAAGGGAATCTGTCCCCCCCCCCAAGGCGTTTGTTACTGAAAGAGCCACCTTGTGCAGCAGTAATGCTGCACAAGGAAAAGGTAGCTATTTTGGTTTAGCTCCTTGCACACGCAGAACTTAACACTTATAAAATGTGTCCACTGATACCGTAAAACCGTCCCGGAGGTGGGACTTTCCTTCGTAATATGACGCAGCACAGCCGTCATTCCTACCCCCCCGGCGCCGCGCCCCGGCTCCTCAGCGTTGTTTGATTCCGTCCCGGAGCCTGCGCTGTTATGTTATCCCGTGGCCAGGCACACTTAGCGCTGCCCGTCTTCTGGCATCATTTGGTGTCAGGATGGCTGCGCCTGTGCGGCCGCGCTGGCCGAGAGCCCGCCTCGCAGTGTCTTCTGATTTAATCCCACTGGGGGCCTGGGATCCATGGACATGCGCAGTGCATATCTGAACCTCCACCTCTCACTCATCTCCCTATGGCTTCTTCAGACTGTTCGGTGTCAGCTGGTCCCTAATAGCATGCCACGGCCGTGACACCGCACAGTCTTAAGAAGCCGTAGGGAGGGGAGTGAGAGGCGAGGATATGCACTGCGCATGGCCATGGATCCCAGGCCCCCAGTGGGATAAAATCAGAAGACACTGCGAGGCGGGCTCTCGGCCAGCGCGGCCGCACAGGCGCAGCCAGCCTGACACCAAATGATGTCAGAAGATGGGCAGCGCTAAGTGTGCCTGGCCAAGGGATAACATAACAGCGCAGGCTCCGGGACGGAATCAAACTACGCTGAGGAGCCGGGGCGCGGCTCCGGGGGGGTAGGAATGACGGCTGTGCTACGTCATATTACGAAGGAAAGTCCCACCTCCGGGACGGTTTCACGGTTTCAGTGGACACATTTTATAAGTGTTTAGTTCTGTGTTTGCAAGGAGCATGATGAAAAGAGCCACCTTTTCCTTTTGCATCTTTTGTGCTGCACAAGCTGGCTCTTTCAGCTACAAACGCCTTGGGGGGGGTTAAAGGTTCCCTTTCGACTTTCTCAGGCTTCGGCCTACATTGTGTTCCTCTGCTTTTCCACCTGTCCCTGGGCTCCAACACCGCTAGTTGCCGTCCAGAAGTGCTGTCCGCACAGTCCCAACAGTCGCTCCCCTGTTATTGGGGTTCAGTAACGTCAGCTGTTCCCCAGCTGTGTGTGTGGCAATCCCCCCTACCTCCTCCACCTCCTCCTCCTCCACCTGTCCCTGGGCTCCAACACCGCTAGTTGCCGTCCAGAAGTGCTGTCCGCACAGTCCCAACAGTCGCTCCTCTGTTATTGGGGTTCAGTAACGTCAGCTGTTCCCCTGCTGTGTGTGTGGCAATCCCTCCTATCTCCTCCACCTCCACCTCCCCCTCCTGTCCCTGGGCTCCAACACCGCTAGTTGTTGCCTGGTAGTGCTGTGCGCACAGTCAACAGTCCCTCCTCTGTTATTGGGGTTCAGTAACGTCAGCTGTTCCCCAGCTGTGTGTGTGGCAATCCCTCCTACCTCCTCCTACCTCCTCCTCCTCCACCTGTCCCTGGGCTCCAACACCGCTAGTTGTTGCCTGGTAGTGCTGTACGCACAGTCCCAACAGTCCCTCCTCTGTTATTGGGGTTCAGTAACGTCAGCTGTTCCCCTGCTGTGTGTGTGGCAATCCCTCCTACCTCCTCCTACCTCCTCCTCCTCCACCTGTCCCTGGGCTCCAACACCGCTAGTTGTTGCCTGGTAGTGCTGTGCGCACAGTCAACAGTCCCTCCTCTGTTATTGGGGTTCAGTAACGTCAGCTGTTCCCCTGCTGTGTGTGTGGCAATCCCTCCTACCTCCTCCACCTCCTCCTCCTCCACCTGTCCCTGGGCTCCAACACCGCTAGTTGCCGTCCAGAAGTGCTGTCCGCACAGTCCCAACAGTCGCTCCCCTGTTATTGGGGTTCATTAACGTCAGCTGTTCCCCAGCTGTGTGTGTGGCAATCCCTCCTACCTCCTCCACCTCCTCCTCCTCCACCTGTCCCTGGGCTCCAACACCGCTAGTTGCCGTCCAGAAGTGCTGTCCGCACAGTCCCAACAGTCGCTCCTCTGTTATTGGGGTTCAGTAACGTCAGCTGTTCCCCTGCTGTGTGTGTGGCAATCCCTCCTATCTCCTCCACCTCCACCTCCCCCTCCTGTCCCTGGGCTCCAACACCGCTAGTTGTTGCCTGGTAGTGCTGTGCGCACAGTCAACAGTCCCTCCTCTGTTATTGGGGTTCAGTAACGTCAGCTGTTCCCCTGCTGTGTGTGTGGCAATCCCTCCTACCTCCTCCACCTCCTCCTCCTCCACCTGCCCCTGGGCTCCAACACCGCTAGTTGCCGTCCAGAAGTGCTGTCCGCACAGTCCCAACAGTCGCTCCTCTGTTATTTGGGTTCAGTAACGTCAGCTGTTCCCCAGCTGTGTGTGTGGCAATCCCTCCTACCTCCTCCACCTCCTCCTCCTCCACCTGTCCCTGGGCTCCAACACCGCTAGTTGCCGTCCAGAAGTGCTGTCCGCACAGTCCCAACAGTCGGTCCTCTGTTATTGGGGTTCAGTAACGTCAGCTGTTCCCCAGCTGTGTGTGTGGCAATCCCTCCTACCTCCTCCTACCTCCTCCTCCTCCACCTGTCCCTGGGCTCCAACACCGCTAGTTGTTGCCTGGTAGTGCTGTACGCACAGTCCCAACAGTCCCTCCTCTGTTATTGGGGTTCAGTAACGTCAGCTGTTCCCCTGCTGTGTGTGTGGCAATCCCTCCTACCTCCTCCTACCTCCTCCTCCTCCACCTGTCCCTGGGCTCCAACACCGCTAGTTGTTGCCTGGTAGTGCTGTGCGCACAGTCAACAGTCCCTCCTCTGTTATTGGGGTTCAGTAACGTCAGCTGTTCCCCTGCTGTGTGTGTGGCAATCCCTCCTACCTCCTCCACCTCCTCCTCCTCCACCTGTCCCTGGGCACCAACACCGCTAGTTGCCGTCCAGAAGTGCTGTCCGCACAGTCCCAACCGTCGCTACCCTGTTATTGGGGTTCAGTAACGTCAGCTGTTCCCCAGCTGTGTGTGTGGCAATCCCTCCTACCTCCTCCACCTCCTCCTCCTCCACCTGTCCCTGGGCTCCACCACCGCTAGTTGCCGTCCAGAAGTGCTGTCCGCACAGTCCCAACAGTCGCTCCTCTGTTATTGGGGTTCAGTAACGTCAGCTGTTCCCCTGCTGTGTGTGTGGCAATCCCTCCTATCTCCTCCACCTCCACCTCCCCCTCCTGTCCCTGGGCTCCAACACCGCTAGTTGTTGCCTGGTAGTGCTGTGCGCACAGTCAACAGTCCCTCCTCTGTTATTGGGGTTCAGTAACGTCAGCTGTTCCCCAGCTGTGTGTGTGGCAATCCCTCCTACCTCCTCCTACCTCCTCCTCCTCCACCTGTCCCTGGGCTCCAACACCGCTAGTTGCCGTCCAGAAGTGCTGTCCGCACAGAGCCAAACACCTCGCCAATGTGTTAGTGGGGTTTAGCACCGCCAGCTGTTCCCCTGCTGTGCAGCCGGCAACGTGTACTGCGACCGCCACGCAGGCACAACAAGTTAAATTTAAGGGAACCTGTCCCCCCCCCCAGGCGTTTGTTACTGAAGGAGCCACCTTGTGCAGCAGTAATGATGCAAAGGGAAAAAGTGCCTCTTTTCGTGGTGCTCCTTGCACATGCTAATCCTAACACTTATGAAAAGTGTCCCCTCCTACCGTGATACCGTCCGGTTGGTGGAACTTTCCTTTGTGATGTGACGCAGCACAGCCGTCATTCTTACCCCCTTGGCGCCGTGCGCCGCCTCCTCAGCGTTGTTTGAATCAGTCCCGGAGCCTGCGCTGTTAGGTTAGCCCTTGGCCATGCACACATTTTGCGCTGCCCGTCTTCTGACATCATTTGGTGTCAGGCTGGCTGCGCCTGTGCGGCCGCGCTGGCCGAGAGCCCGCCTCGTACTGTCTTCTGATTTAATCCCACTGGGGGCCTGAGATCCATGGACACGCGCAGTGCATATCTGAACCTCCACCTCTCACTCATCTCCCTACGGCTTCTTCAAACTGTGCGGTGTCAGCTGGTCCCTAATAGCATGCCACGGCCGTGACACCGCACAGTCAGAAGAAGCCGTAGGGAGATGAGTGAGAGGTGGAGGTTCAGATATGCACTGCGCATGTCCATGGATCTCAGGCCCCCAGTGGGATTAAATCAGAAGACAGTACGAGGCGGGCTCTCGGCCAGCGCGGCCGCACAGGTGCAGCCAGCCTGACACCAAATGATGTCAGAAGACGGGCAGCGCAAAATGTGTGCATGGCCAAGGGCTAACCTAACAGCGCAGGCTCCTGGACTGATTCAAACAACGCTGAGGAGGCGGCGCACGGCGCCAAGGGGGTAAGAATGACGGCTGTGCTGCGTCACATCACAAAGGAAAGTTCCACCTACCGGACGGTATCACGGTAGGAGGGGACACTTTTTATAAGTGTTAGGTTCAGCATGTGCAAGGACCATAATTAAAAGAGCTAAGTTTACCTTTTCCAGCATTAGTGCTGTACACGATGGCTCTTTCAGCTACAAACGCCTGGGGGGGGGGGGTTAAAGTTTCCCTTTCAACTTGCTCCAGTGCAGGCTTCGGCCTACACTCTGCTCCCTCTCCTCCTCCTGCTGACCCTGGGCTCTAACACCGCCAGTTGGGGCCCAGATGTGCTAGCTGCACAGAGCCAAACACCAGCCAATGTGTCAGTGGGGTTCAGCACCGCCAGCTGTTCCCCTGCTGTGTAGCCGGCAACGTGTCCTGCAACAGCCACGCAGACACAAGAACTGAAATTGAAGGAAACCTGTCCCCCCTCCCCCAGGCGTTTTTACGTTTTACAGCCACCTTGTACGACAGTAATGCTGCATGTGTGCAAGGTGGCTCAGAAACTTAATCTCCTTGCCCATGTTGAAGTGAACACGTCTAAAAATGAGTCCTCTGCGACCATTAAAACGTCCCTCAGGTGTGATTTTCCTTTGTATTGACACGCAACAAGCTCCTTGGTAGCGCTGCCCGTCTTCTGATATCATTGTTTGGCTGCCTGCGCCGCTGCGGCCGCCTTGCCCCACACAACGCCCCTCGGTGTCTTATTTATTTGGACTGCGAGGGTGTGATTGATGGGCATGAACGGTGCATTTCTTCGCCTGTCCCTCATCTCCTTCCGCCTTCCTCAGACTGTGCGGCTTCATGGCCGCGGCATGCGATAAGGGATCAGCTGACGCCGCACAGTCTGAAGCAGGTGTAAGGACCCGAGTGTGAGAGGCGAACATATGTACTGCGCCAGGCCATGAATCCCAGCCCCGCAGTGTTTTAACAATGTTAACACACTGGGGGGCTGGGATGCATGGTCATCGCAAACCGCAACAGCCGACATAACATGATGTCAGAGGATGGTCAGCGCTAACAGCCCAAGGCCAAGGGATAACACAAAAGCGCAGACTCCTGTGCAACAAATAACGATGCTCAGGAGGCCGCGCAAAGCACCAAGGTGGCATTTTTGCCAGCTGTACTGCGTCTCTTTATGAAGGGAACTCACGCCTCAAAATCAGTTTGACTGTGTAAGGGCCTAAATGTTATACGTGTTCCTTTCAGCGTGTGCAAGGAGCAAAATTAAAAGAGCAACCTTTGACTTGTGCAGCATTACTGCTGCATAAGCTGTGGCTCTTCTACTTTGTAACCCCTGAGGGGGGGTTAAAGGTTACCTTTGAAATTGGTTCAATTAGGCTTCGGCCTACACTCTGCTCCCCTTGCAGAGCCCGGGCTCCAACACCGCCAGTTGGGGCCCGGTACTGCTAGCTGCACAGAGAAAAACACCAGCCAATGTGTCAGTGGGGTTCAGCACCGCCAGCTGTTCCCCTGCTGTGCAGCCGGCAACGTGTCCTGCAACAGCCACGCAGGCACAACAGACCCAAAGCTGCCGCCAGTGCAGGCTTCGGCCTACACTCTGCTCCATCTCCTCCTCCTGCTGACCCCGGGCTCTAACACCGCCAGTTGGGGCCCGGTACTGCTAGCTGCACAGAGAAAAACACCAGCCAATGTGTCAGTGGGGTTCAGCACCACCAGCTGTTCCCCTGCTGTGCAGCCGGCATCGTGTCCTGCAAAAGCCACGCAGACACAAGAACTGAAATTGAAGGGAACCTGTCCCCCCTCCCCCAGGCGTTTGTACGTTTTACAGCCACCTTGTACAGCGGTAATGCTGCATGTGTGCAAGGTGGCTCATAAACGTATTCTCCTCGCACATGTGGAACTGAAAACACGTCTGAAATGTGTCCTCTGTGTGACCATTTAACCGTCCCGGTGGTGTGACTTTCCTTTGTAATGACACGCTGCAACCCCCTTGGTAGCGCTGCCCGTCTTCTGGCATCATTGTTTGGCTGCCTGCGCCTCTGCGGCCGCCCTGACCCACACAACGCCCCTCGGTGTCTTATTTATTGGGATTGCGAGGGTGTGATTGATGGGCATGAGCAGTCGATCAGTTCGCATGTCCCTCATCTCCTTCCGCCTTCTTCAGACTGTGCGGCTTCATGGCCGTGGCATGCGATAAGGGATCAGCTGACGCCGCACAGTCTGCAGCGGGTGTAAGGACCCGAGTGCGAGAGGTGAACATATGTGCTGCGCCAGGCCATGAATCACAGCCCCGCAGTGTTTTAACAATGTTAAGACCTCGCGGGGCTGGGATTCATGGTCATCGCGAACCGCAGCGGCCGACATTAAATGAGGTCAGAAGATGGGCAGCGCTAACAGCGCTAGGCCAGGGGATAACACGACAGCGCAGACTCCTGTACAGCAAATAACAACGCTCAGGAGGCTGCACCCAGCACCAAGGTGGGATTCTTGACATCTGTGCTGCGTCTCATTACAAAGGGAACTCGCGCCTCCAACACAGTTTGACTGTATAAAGGGCTAAATGTTATACGTGTTTCATTCAGCGTGTGCAAGGAGCAAAATTAAAAGAGCAACCTTTGACTTGTGCAGCACTACTGCTGCATAAGCTGTGGCTCTTCTACTTTGTAACACCTGAGGGGGTGTTAAAGGTTACCTTTGAAATTGGTTCAATTAGGCTTCGGCCTACACTCTGCTCCCCCTGCAGAGCCCGGGCTCCAACACCGCCAGTTGGGGCCCGGTACTGCTAGCTGCACAGAGAAAAACACCAGCCAATGTGTCAGTGGGGTTCAGCACCGCCAGCTGTTCCCCTGCTGTGCAGCCGGCAACGTGTCCTGCAACAGCCACGCAGGCACAACAGACCCAAAGCTGCCGCCAGTGCAGGCTTCGGCCTACACTCTGCTCCATCTCCTCCTCCTGCTGACCCCGGGCTCTAACACCGCCAGTTGGGGCCCGGTACTGCTAGCTGCACAGAGAAAAACACCAGCCAATGTGTCAGTGGGGTTCAGCACCGCCAGCTGTTCCCCTGCTGTGCAGCCGGCATCGTGTCCTGCAAAAGCCACGCAGACACAAGAACTGAAATTGAAGGGAACCTGTCCCCCCTCCCCCAGGCGTTTGTACGTTTTACAGCCACCTTGTACAGCGGTAATGCTGCATGTGTGCAAGGTGGCTCATAAACGTATTCTCCTCGCACATGTGGAACTGAAAACACGTCTGAAATGTGTCCTCTGTGTGACCATTTAACCGTCCCGGTGGTGTGACTTTCCTTTGTAATGACACGCTGCAACCCCCTTGTTAGCGCTGCCCGTCTTCTGGCATCATTGTTTGGCTGCCTGCGCCTCTGCGGCCGCCCTGACCCACACAACGCCCCTCGGTGTCTTATTTATTGGGACTGCGAGGGTGTGATTGATGGGCATGAGCAGTGCATCAGTTCGCCTGTCCCTCATCTCCTTCCGCCTTCTTCAGACTGTGCGGCTTCATGGCCGTGGCATGCGATAAGGGATCAGCTGACGCCGCACAGTCTGCAGCGGGTGTAAGGACCCGAGTGCGAGAGGCGAACATATGTGCTGCGCCAGGCCATGAATCACAGCCCCGCAGTGTTTTAACAATGTTAAGACACCGCGGGGCTGGGATTCATGGTCATCGCGAACCGCAGCGGCCGACATTAAATGAGGTCAGAAGATGGGCAGCGCTAACAGCGCTAGGCCAGGGGATAACACGACAGCGCAGACTCCTGTACAGCAAATAACAACGCTCAGGAGGCTGCACCCAGCACCAAGGTGGGATTCTTGACATCTGTGCTGCGTCTCATTACAAAGGGAACTCGCGCCTCCAACACAGTTTGACTGTATAAAGGGCTAAATGTTATACGTGTTTCATTCAGCGTGTGCAAGGAGCAAAATTAAAAGAGCAACCTTTGACTTGTGCAGCACTACTGCTGCATAAGCTGTGGCTCTTCTACTTTGTAACCCCTGAGGGGGGGTTAAAGGTTACCTTTGAAATTGGTTCAATTAGGCTTCGGCCTACACTCTGCTCCCCCTGCAGAGCCCGGGCTCCAACACCGCCAGTTGGGGCCCGGTACTGCTAGCTGCACAGAGAAAAACACCAGCCAATGTGTCAGTGGGGTTCAGCACCGCCAGCTGTTCCCCTGCTGTGCAGCCGGCAACGTGTCCTGCAACAGCCACGCAGGCACAACAGACCCAAAGCTGCCGCCAGTGCAGGCTTCGGCCTACACTCTGCTCCATCTCCTCCTCCTGCTGACCCCGGGCTCTAACACCGCCAGTTGGGGCCCGGTACTGCTAGCTGCACAGAGAAAAACACCAGCCAATGTGTCAGTGGGGTTCAGCACCGCCAGCTGTTCCCCTGCTGTGCAGCCGGCATCGTGTCCTGCAAAAGCCACGCAGACACAAGAACTGAAATTGAAGGGAACCTGTCCCCCCTCCCCCAGGCGTTTGTACGTTTTACAGCCACCTTGTACAGCGGTAATGCTGCATGTGTGCAAGGTGGCTCATAAACGTATTCTCCTCGCACATGTGGAACTGAAAACACGTCTGAAATGTGTCCTCTGTGTGACCATTTAACCATCCCGGTGGTGTGACTTTCCTTTGTAATGACACGCTGCAACCCCCTTGGTAGCGCTGCCCGTCTTCTGGCATCATTGTTTGGCTGCCTGCGCCTCTGCGGCCGCCCTGACCCACACAACGCCCCTCGGTGTCTTATTTATTGGGACTGCGAGGGTGTGATTGATGGGCATGAGCAGTGCATCAGTTCGCCTGTCCCTCATCTCCTTCCGCCTTCTTCAGACTGTGCGGCTTCATGGCCGTGGCATGCGATAAGGGATCAGCTGACGCCGCACAGTCTGCAGCGGGTGTAAGGACCCGAGTGCGAGAGGCGAACATATGTGCTGCGCCAGGCCATGAATCACAGCCCCGCAGTGTTTTAACAATGTTAAGACACCGCGGGGCTGGGATTCATGGTCATCGCGAACCGCAGCGGCCGACATTAAATGAGGTCAGAAGATGGGCAGCGCTAACAGCGCTAGGCCAGGGGATAACACGACAGCGCAGACTCCTGTACAGCAAATAACAACGCTCAGGAGGCTGCACCCAGCACCAAGGTGGGATTCTTGACATCTGTGCTGCGTCTCATTACAAAGGGAACTCGCGCCTCCAACACAGTTTGACTGTATAAAGGGCTAAATGTTATACGTGTTTCATTCAGCGTGTGCAAGGAGCAAAATTAAAAGAGCAACCTTTGACTTGTGCAGCACTACTGCTGCATAAGCTGTGGCTCTTCTACTTTGTAACCCCTGAGGGGGGGTTAAAGGTTACCTTTGAAATTGGTTCAATTAGGCTTCGGCCTACACTCTGCTCCCCCTGCAGAGCCCGGGCTCCAACACCGCCAGTTGAGGCCCGGTACTGCTAGCTGCACAGAGAAAAACACCAGCCAATGTGTCAGTGGGGTTCAGCACCACCAGCTGTTCCCCTGCTGTGCAGCCGGCAACGTGTCCTGCAACAGCCACGCAGGCACAACAGACCCAAAGCTGCCGCCAGTGCAGGCTTCGGCCTACACTCTGCTCCATCTCCTCCTCCTGCTGACCCCGGGCTCTAACACCGCCAGTTGGGGCCCGGTACTGCTAGCTGCACAGAGAAAAACACCAGCCAATGTGTCAGTGGGGTTCAGCACCGCCAGCTGTTCCCCTGCTGTGCAGCCGGCATCGTGTCCTGCAAAAGCCACGCAGACACTTGCTCTTGTACCTTCTGCTCCCCATCCTGGTTCCAGTACCGTCAGCTGGTTCCGGGCAGAGCCTTTGGCTTAGGTGCCTCCCTCTGGGTATCCGAGTTCCACCAACGTCAGGTGGTCCTTGGTAGTGCTTTCAGGCACGGGTACCTCCTGCTTAGTAACCGGGTTCCAGTAACGTCAGCTGGTCTTCGGTAGTTCCATTGGCTCTTGGACCTTCGGCTACCCATCCGGGTTCCAGCACCGTCAGCTGGTTCTCGGCAGTGTCTTTTGCTCTTGTACCTTCTGCTCCCCATCCTGGTTCCAGTACCGTCAGCTGGTTCCGGGCAGAGCCTTTGGCTTAGGTGCCTCCCTCTGGGTATCCGAGTTCCACCAACGTCAGGTGGTCCTTGGTAGTGCTTTCAGGCACGGGTACCTCCTGCTTAGTAACCGGGTTCCAGTAACGTCAGCTGGTCCTCGGTAGTTCCATTGGCTCTTGGACCTTCGGGTAGCCATCCGAGTTCCAGTTCCATCAGCTGGTTCTCTGCATTTTCTCAGCCTTCTTGTACCTTCTGCTACATTTCCAAGTTCAAGAGACTAAACACGATGACCCGGAAGACCACCCCTAAGATGACGACGACACCAGAGACGACAACCACCGTGATGACGACGACCCTGGAGACGATGACCCTGAAGACCACCCCGATGACGACGACCCCGGAGACGACGACCCTGAAGACCACCCCGATGACGACGACCCCGGAGACGACGACCCTGGAGACGACGACGACCTGGAAGACCGAGAAGCAGAAGAACAAGAGGCTGCAGAACAAAGAGCAGAAGAACATTAAGCATAACACTAAATATCAGAGCAAAAAATATTATCTAAATTATAAGCAGAAGAAGACTAAGCAGTGTATGGGGGTGAGTCCGTTCCTCCTCGTGGTGCCCCTGGATAAAGCCTGATGCTGCAGGCCAAACTGAACGCGGACAAATGCAACTCTTTTGTGACAGGCAGAACGGAAGGTGTAATCTTCAAACTTTTATAGATAACAACTACGGGAATGCCTGTCACAAATAAGAATATGATGAAGAAGTAGAATATGATGAAGATAATAGTAAAATAAAAAGAATATGAACAATGTAACCAAAAAAATAATAGGTAGAAGATGAAGAAGAAGATGAATAAGGTGAAGAAGTTGATGTCAAAGAAGCTGATGATGAGGATAATGAAGAAGAAAGTGTGGGAGAAGTAAAAAAGAAGGTGAAGGGCGTGGAAGTAGTGAAACATCAATATCTGACAAAATAAAAAAAAAATTAACATAGTCAAAATCTTTCTACCGCCGAACGTCATAAAAAAAAACTAAATCCTGCTATTCTATTACATTGGGCTAAACCTCTGTGCCTTTAATGTCTCCGCCACGTCCCCCAATACATCCTACATTATTCTTAGTTGTTTTCCTTCATGTAGAATGAACCTACAAGTTTATAAAGGGTTTATTTTAATTCCGATATTTTCGTCCCATTGACTTGCATTGGGATCGGGTATCGGTATCGGATTAGATCCGATATTTTGACGGTATTGGCCGATACTTTCCGATACCGATACTTTCCGATATCGGAAAGTATCGCTCAACACTACTTATCATCACTTATCTTTTATGTGTCTTGTACGAGTTCAGATAATTACTTACGGTACATTTGGACTGTATAGGATAGATGCCTATCCTATTACATTTTGACTGGATAGGATAGATGTGTAGCAGTTGCTGCGAATTACTGCACTTGAACTCTTATTCAAGTAGGTCTAAGGCTACTTTCCCACGATAAGCTTTTGGTGTGTTTTTGAAGCTGCGTGTTTTTGCTGCGTCAAAAACACCGAGTCTTACAGTTCCATCAAAGTGGATGGGATTTATAGAAATCTCATGTCTACCGTGCAATTCTTGCGCTGCGTATTTCAAATTTGCCAACTATCAATTTCTCTTGCTGGTATGCTGAGTTTTCTGTGCGGATTTTCCCCATGCACTTACCTTTTGGTGTGGAAAATATTCAGCAAAAAATGCACATGCGTCTTTAGTGTGTTTCCGCTGCGCAAACGCATCAAAAGTGCATGTAATCAGCTCCTAAGTATGTCCATAAAGCTTTGTCAAAGCAAAAAACAGGAAGTATCAAAAACAAAGCAGCTTTATTTTAAAGCATGACACATCAATAAGAGACAAAAAAACGCAGCATTAAAAACACAATTAAAAAGCCGCAAGTAACCGTATTTAAATAATAGGTATAGAAATTCATGCCACATCAAAAAAGCACCAAGTTCATCATGAGAATATAGCCTAAAGGAGACCAAAATGTTTTATTTTGCCTCAATGAAGTAACAAACGCTGAAGTCCAGGAATATTGTCACTTATCATCACTTATCTTTTATGTCTCTTGTACGAGTTCAGATAGTTACTTACAATTTTTACTTTACTTTTTCTATATGACTATGTTCCTTATAGGACCATGCAGAAGATGGGAAGGCTAGTATCTACCATTCAGTATTCACAAATGCTTGCAAAGAAATGATGTGTTATCCAGACTTTCCTATACCAGATGAATTCCCGAACTTCATGCACAATATTCTGTTCCTGGATTACCTGAAGCAATATGCCAAACACTTTGACCTGTTAAGGCACATCAAGTTTAAAGTAAGTGTCTTCTAAATTTACATCTATCATCTTACAATATGTGAAATAATTGCTCATGCTTTGCATTATGTATTGTGATGGCATGTTGGCATTAACAGCAGCTACAATATGAATAAGTGCACAGCTTTTATCATGGGTAACATCAATGCTGCATCTACATTAATTGAAGTCTATGGATGAACACTTGTCCTACAGCTATTCACATGGATTAGTCTAAAGCTACAGTAGAATCTCTTTTTGAATAAAAACTTGCTAATTCTTTATTGAAAATCCATTAAAAAGGTATAAAAAGTATATTCACCACTGGTCACAGACTGACTAGTGTTTGGCGTACACAGCACACTTGGTCATTGTCAACAATTAAGTCCCCTTTGGTGGTTTTTGTTTGATTTGTGTGGACGCAACCCCATATTCTAGCTGCTCGGGGCACAAAAAGGTAAGGAGACTCATCCTTTATATCTACTGATCCACACAGGGAATATTCCTAAACTCCCTCAACATAGCCTTACTCCAGTCTACCTTGGCATTGAGGACACCACCCCAACCCATCCCAGATTCCCTCACAAAATTACCATCAGATTTTCCAGAATTAATCTCTCCAGGTTGCCAATACAGTTCAGCTGACTTTTCATCAGCAATAACACACACAATACACCTTTAGGCTAACCTCTGCCTTAGATAGACTCTCCTCTCCCCTGCATAATTAGCAATCACGTTTAGCTCACCATCTGCATAGTAACTACACACTATAGTCATAGATAGGCATTGTAGTTGAACCACTTCATTCTTTACTCTGTAAAGATCTCGGACATACAGTGTTCATTTTAGGACATGGTCACAAATCAAAGTCAAACATCAGAAAGTCGGGTATCAGAATCAAGTATCAGAATGAGGTATCAGACAGAGTATTTCTGATGTTATTTCTGATGTTTGACTTTGATTTGTGACCATGTCCTAAAATGAACACTGTACAGACAGTATGAGGGAGGTGAGCAACTAACTGCTGCATAGAAGTCAATTTACTGGAGAGAAATGACTGGGATATTAGCAGCTAACTCATCTCCTGCACATACTAGACCATGCTTGAGTGGCAGAGCTCTGCGGGAACAAGCTGTACACTGTGCAAGATAAAAGCTCGCATATCAGGAGAATGGCAGCAGTTAGAAAAAGCAAGTCAATTAAAAACAAGCTTAATTTCATGCTGCAAATCAATTTAATAACATATAAAGCTAGACACTATATATATATATATATATATATATATATATATATATATAAATATATATAAATATATATATATATATATATATATATATATATAGTTTTATATACAGTACAGACCAATTGTTTGGACACACCTTCTCATATAAAGAATTTTCTGTATTTTCATGACTATGAAAATTGTAAATTCACACTAAAGGCATCAAAACTATGAATTAACACATGTGGAATAATACTTAACAAAAAAGTGTGAAACTACTGAAAATATGTCTTATATTCTAGGTTCTTCAAAGTAGCCACCTTTAGCTTTGATGACTGCTTTGCACACTCTTGGCATTCTCTTGATGAGCTTCAAGAGGTAGTCACCGGAAATGGTCTTCCAGCAATCTTGAAGGAGTTCCCAGAAATGCTTAGCACTTGTTGGCCTTTTTGCCTTCACTCTGCGGTCCAGCTCACCCCAAACATCTCGATTGGGTTCAGGTCTGATGACTGTGGAGGCCAGGTCATCTGACATAGCACCCCATTACTCTCCTTCTTGGTCAAATAGCCCTTACACAGCCTGGAGGTGTGTTTGGGGTCATTGTCCTGTTGAAAAATAAATAATGGTCCAACTAAGCGCAAACCGGATGGAATAGCATGCCGCTGCCAGATGCTGTGGTAGCCATGCTGGTTCAGTATACCTTCAATTTTGAATAAATCCCAGACAGTGCCACCAGCAAAGCACCCCCACACCATCACACCTCCTCCTCCATGCTTCACGGTGAGAACCAGGCATGTAGAGTCCATCCGTTCACCTTTTCTGCGTCGCACAAAGACACTGTGATTGGAACCAAAGATCTCAAATTTGGACTCATCAGACCAAAGCACAGATTTCCACTGGTCTAATGTCCATTCCTTGTGTTCTTTAGCCCAAACAAGTCTCTTCTGCTTGTTGCCTGTCCTTAGCAGTAGTTTCCTAGCAGCTATTTTACCATGAAGCCTACAAGAGAAAAAAGTAAACAAAAACCCTGATGTAACTAAGTAAAAAAGCGAAAGTGCATTTAAATAGCACAGAGTTTTTAATAATACTGTTTTTTGATAAAAAAAATAGCAAAAAAGCCATCCCACCTCGTCAATGTAACTCTGATAGGGACAGTCCTACACTGTCTAATATTAAAACCTTACCACTTTTTTCTCTTGTAGGTTTTAATGTTTTGTGGCTAATGTGAACATGCGTTTAACCTTTGCATGTGTACCAACTCAAGTTAAGCTCAATTTTTGTGTTTTTTTATCTGTATTGTTGCATTCTGTGGAAGCCGGGGTGTGGCCTCCCTGTTTCTGAGCTAGAGACTATATATAAGGCTTCCCCAGTCTGGTGTTTCACTGGTTGGGCCCAGTCCTTTTGTCTGCCCTTATTCACACTGAGGTCAACATTGGCACATGGTAAGGTTTTAATATTAGACAGTGTAGGACTGTCCCTATCAGAGTTACATTGACGAGGTGGGATGGCTTTTTTGCTATTTTTTGATCAAAAAACAGTATTACTAAAAACTCTGTGTTATTTAAATGCACTTTCGCTTTTTTACTTAGGCACATCAGGGTTTTTGCTTACTTTTTTCTCTTGTAGGTTTTAATGTTTTGTGGCCACTGTGAACATGCGTTTAACCTTTGCATGTGTACCAACTCAAGTTAAGCTCAATTTTTGTGTTTTTTTATTTTACCATGAAGGCCTGCTGCACAAAGTCTCCTCTTAACAGTTGTTGTACAGATGTGTCTGCTGCTAGAATTCTGTGTGGCATTGACCTGGTCTCTAATCTGAGCTGTTGTTAACCTGCGATTTCGGACGCTGGTGATTCGGATAAACTTATCCTCAGAAGCAGAGGCGACTCTTGGTCTTCCTTTAAATACAGAAAGATCTTTAAATGAGAAGGTGTGTCCAAACTTTTGGTCTGTACTGTATATATATATATATATATATATATATATATATATATATAATTAGGATTGCTTTTATGCAACAGCGCAGCTTTTGATTAACTAGGGCTGGTGCAGCGCCATTATTGTGGCTTGTTGCATAGATAACATGCCATCCCAATCGGTAAGAGATTCACAAACCTCCCATTTTGCAAAGACTACTGATCTGTCCAACAGACTGGAGTCCAACTAATCAATTCATGCATCTCTACTTACTTATATAGCCCTAACATTTCCCTCATTGCTTTACAAACATTACTGTCCCCACCACAGCTCACAATCTAAATTTTCTAGGAGTATGTGTTTTGGAGTGTGGAGGGAAACCAGAGTACACGGAGGAAAGCCACAAGCACTGGGAGAACATACAAACTCTATGGAAATGTTGTCCTTGACCTCATTTGAACCCACGGTCCCAGCTCTGCAAAAAAACATTCTGTTCACTAAGGCACAGTATTAAAATTAATGGGCTGTTTGTGGAATGCACAGCTCTGATGTGTCCTCCAGATAAGGACCTTGCTTTTGTGGCCACTGATCCAGATAATTTATGGACCTCACAAATTAAGTACTGCATTTATTTGACCATAAACGGTGTTTGCAAATAGTATTCAAGCATAATAAAGATATATTAAATGACGATTTTCCAGACAGATTGTGGGTTCTGTTGACGTTAGATTTATAAACGCAGTGAAGGGAACCACGCTAAATAGAAAGATAAAAATTTACTTTTTGTTAGGGAAGTTAAATATTCTGTTTCATTGTTATGGTTATATTTATTTCAGAAGTCAAAACATGATTTCTGGCCTTTATATAGAACAGTGTTCCCCCACTCTGGTCCTCAAGAGCCACCAACAAGTCATGTTTTCAGGATTTCCTTAGTATTGCACAGGTGATAATTGCATCATCCATTAGCGGGCATGGCAATTAAAGAATACATGTTCTGTACAGTTCAGAAGCATAGGTTTGACAGTTACATGTGGTGGCACATTTCTTATATTGCTTCCTACACTGAAAGAGCAGGTTAACATGAGGTACTCCATCTCCATTCTAATGAGGGCCTCCTGGGTGAGATGGGTCACTAGAGGCCCTCACAACTATTCTCAACTTCTACTACATTTGGGTTACTCGCATCCGGTTTCACCACTCCATCTTAGTATCCGTTTACACGGATTGGCCAGGCTTATCTTTGACCCTTAGGTCTGACTACATTAAAGCTTCCTTATCAGATAACGCTTTCTGTAGGTACCTTACTTGCCTTCTATGAAGGACTACTTCTGCTGCTTGATATTTGGTTTCTACTGAAGTTGCTACCTGGGTATAGTCTTCTTTTTTCTCCACACACAACTCCCTGATCCAATGCTGGTCTGCAAAATTCTCCTTCTCCTGTCAAGACTCTCCAATAACTCGCTAAGGCTACTTTCACACTAGCGTCGTTCACTGCACGTCGCAATGCGTCGTTTTGTAGAAAAAACGCATCCTGCAAAATTGCTTGCAGGATGCGTTTTTTCTCTATAGACTTGCATTAGCGACGCAGTGCGACGGATTGCCACACGTCGCAACCGTCGTGCGACGGTTGCGTCGTGTTGCGTCGGACCGTCGGTATAAAAAAAAGTTACATGTAACGGTTTTTGGTGCGTCGTGTCCGCCGTTTCTGACCGCGCATGCACGGCCGGAACTCTGCCCCCGCCTCCCCGGACATCACAATGGGGCAGTGGATGCATTGTAAAACTGCATCCGCTGCCACCGTTGTGTTTTCTCCTCACAGTTTGCGTCGGTACGTCGTAACGTCGCATTGCGACGTGCGTTGTGCGACGCTAGTGTGAAAGTAGCCTAAGAAACAGGAACTGAGTTTCTAACGTCCATTTGACTCCTCCCAAGATGGGATGTCTGTAGGCTAACTAATTGCTGCTGCACAGGTCAAAGCATTATATTACTATAAGATCTACAGGAGGAAATTTGTTAATAGCTTCTTCCACTCTCTGACAGTTCATCTTATAATGTGGTGAGAGGTGAACTATTTAATTAATATTAGGGATGAGCGAATGTGCTAGAAGTATCACAGTGCTCAGATGCACTCATTACTCGCTGAGTAATGAGAGGTGCTCTATGTAAAACTCAAATTCCCAACCCCCCTTTTTGGTGCCTGTTACCTAGCAAATAACATACTAAAATAGTAACATAGTTATTAAGGTTGAAGGAAGACTTCAAGTCCATCTAGCTCAACCCATAGCCTAACCTAACATGCCCTAACATGTTGATCCAGAGGAAGGCAAAAAAAAACCATGTGGCAAAGAGTAAGCTCCATCATGGGGAAAAAAATTCCTTCCCGACTCCACTTATGGCAATCAGACTAGTTCTCTGGATCAACGCCCTATCAAGGAATCTAGTGTATATACCCTGTAACATTATACTTTTCAAGAAAGGCATCCAGTCCCCTCTTAAATTTAAGTAATGAATCACTCATTACAACATCATACGGCAGAGAGTTCCATAGTCTCACTGCTCTTACAGTAAAGAATCCGCGTCTGTTATTATGCTTAAACCTTCTTTCCTCCAGACGTAGAGGATGCCCCCTTGTCTCTGTCTCAGGTCTATGATTAAAAAGATCATCAGAAAGGTCTTTGTACTGTCCCCTCATATATTTATACATTAAAATAAGATCACCCCTTAGTCTTCGTTTTTCCAAACTAAATAGCCCCAAGTGTAACAACCTATCTTGGTATTGCAGACCCCCCAGTCCTCTAATAACCTTGGTCGCTCTTCTCTGCACCCGCTCTAGTTCAGCTATGTCTTTCTTATACATCTGAGACCAGAACTGTGCACAGTATTCTAAGTGTGGTCGAACTAGTGACTTGTATAGAGGTAAAATGATGTTCTCCTCATGAGCATCTATGCCTCTTTTAATGCATCCCATTATTTTATTTGCCTTTGTAGCAGCTGCCTGACACTGGCCACTAAATGTGAGTTTGTCATCCACCCATACACCCAGGTTTTTTTCATTGACGGCTTTGCCCAGAGTTTTAGAATTAAGCACATCTTAATACTTCTACCCAAGTGCATGACTTTATATTTATCCCCATTAAAGCTCATTTGCCTTTTATCAGCCCAAGCTTCTAGTTTACATAAATCATCCTGTAATATAAAATTGTCCTCCTCTGTATTAATTACCCTGCAGAGATTAGTGTCATCTGCAAATATTGAAATTCTGCTCTGTATGCCGCCTACAAGGTCATTAATAAATATGATAAAAAGAAGAGAGCCCAATACTGACCACTGTGGTACCCCACTGCTAACCGTGACCCATAAATAAGCATGCGGGGATTGCCTGCATGTCACTGTAATGCTGTAGCCATTTTAGTTATGGCATTACTGTGATTGGCTGGTCATGTGACATCATCAGGGCTTATAAAAGAACAGACACCCCCCGGCACGGCACACTGATGCAATTCCACAGCTCTGTGACACTTCATATTGGAGGGAGAGAGTACATGTCTAGGCCTTTGTGCACAGTATAGTGAATCAGTAGTGTTGATGCTGGTGATGAAGCTGAGCCATCATACTGACATTCCTTCTAAGGGCTAATTATTTGCTTCGCTGTTTGGACCACATACAATCTGCATTAAGCCTAGGGAGGGAGGGAGAGTCGCAGGAGCAGGGACAGTGACAGAATCCAGTCTGTAGACAGGGATTAAGGCTGTCCTTTAGCAAATATATAGCTGCAGCTCTTTTGTGGGGTGAAAAAATTGAATATGCTTTGATCCATTGAGTATTACGTGATTTGAGTTATATAACACTCAAAAGATTTGTTAAATTTCCATGAGTAAAATTTCGTAACCATACAGTATTCTGTGTTCTGGATGATTTTCTTTTTTAATATACACCACTCCAAAAAAGTGATTAAAAATGTGCAGGGTTAAATCTGTCACCCATAAAATATTACGTCTGGGGTACATTTGCTGTGATCTATAAAACTTAAAAAAAAAGTTAAAAAAAAAATTGCAAGCTTAAATTTCTCTTCCATACGGTTTCATGTGTTCTGTGTTACATTTCTTTGATATCTAGCACTGCAAAAAAGCATTAAAAAAATGCCTGGATTTAAGTTCTCATCCATATAGTATTCTATGGTCTGGGGTACATTTCCTGTGACCTATAAAACTGAAAAAAGAGTTAAAAATGTGTGTAGGGTCATATTTCTCAACTATACAGTATTATGTGGTCTGGGTACATTTCTGTGATTTATAGCACTCCAAAAAATTGTTTTGTAATCTTCCCTGAAAGCTTGCAAACAGATTATTTTCTGGTTAGGCAATAAAGGTGTCACTCCTAGAATACTTTTGTCTTCATTGGGCAGAAAAGTATTCACATTGATTTTTTTTCTGGCTAGCACGGTACTACAATACATTTTGTTATTGTACATCAAAAAATTGTTAAAATGTTTTACTGTATTCAATTACTCATCCATATAGTATATAGTGCTTTATTGGGCTCCAAGGTTGGCAGAAGCACGCAAGAGTCCCGAAGGAGTGACTGGATGAAAATCAGAGCCAGACCTCTTTGTGTGGTTTGCAGAAAAAACCTTGACTTTCCCATTGACTTCCATTATACTCATTACTCAAAATGAGCATTCGAGTATTAGGAATTGCTCGGTTCGAGCAATGAGCACCCGAGTATTTTAGTGCTTTCTGATCTCTAATATATCAATTGTTCCATTGGATGCATACTATTTTTAAGTGATCAGAGTAGAGATTTCTACATTTGGTATAAAAGATTTGTGTTCATCATTTTATAATAAGGTAGTTTGTGAAAGGTTCAAATTGCCTTGATTACCTGGAGATCGGAAATTTTAGGAGAAGCTATTGAGAGAAATTTACTGTTGAACAATTTACTTTATTGAGCATCATTGACTTCTAGTGTTCTAATCTTTTCACATCACAAATCTTCTTGGTAAAGCAGGTTTTACATATCTATGAAACATTGACCATTCTCATATTGGAAGACCAATGGCCAGGTCTTCTGACCTGAGCGGACTGCTTCATACGTATATACCTAGGTGGTCAGGACACATTTGTGAAACAGGTATAATGTGTGGCTAAATTGCTTTCTGAAATAGCAGCTTAACTTTAAAGAGTAGTAACACCAATTTTCCTGTTAGACAGCTGTGGTCCATATACAGAAAAGACCAGACTTTGCCATAACAGGACAATGGGATGTTGTTACAGATCATGAAGGAACACAAAAGTCAACCATCTTTGATGCTGTACTCATTTGCACTGGTCACCATGTTTATCCAAATCTTCCCCTTCAAACCTTCTGTGGTAAGTCATATTTTACTATAAATATTATATAGAAGACTGTGTACTTATATTAAATCTGCTCCACCTGCATGTAATGGATGTATGAGGTGGAACACAGTAATACTCAAGAGCGGCCACTACATGGCTGCGATGGTCTGCTCTGTATATTATATTAGGCTGCTGCCAGAGCTGATGTCAGCTGATAGTGGGGAATAGGGGGTGTTTGATCCTCCACCAATCTCATATTAAAGGGAATCTGTCACCCCATTTTTCGCCTATAAGCTGCGGCCACCGCCATCAGGGGCTTATCTACAGCATTCTCTAGATAAGCCCCCGATGTAACCTGAAAGATAAGAAAAACAAATTAGACTATACTCACCCAGGGGCGGTCCCGGTGTGGTCTGGTCTGGTTGGCGTCGCGGTCCAGGTTCGGCGCCTCACATCTTCATTCGATGACTTCCTCTTCCTTGCTTCGTGTCATAGCTCCTGCGCAGGCATACTTTATCTGTCCTGTTGAGGGCAGAGCAGAGTACTGCAGTGCGCAGGCGCCAGGAAAGATCAGAGAGGCCCAGGGCCTGCGCACTGCAGTACTTTGCTCTGCCCTCAACAGGACAGATAAAGTACACCTGCGCAGGAGCAGCAACAGAAAGCAAGGTAGAGGACGTTATCGCATGAAGATGGGAGGCGCCGGACCCGGACCGCGATGCCCATCGGACCGGACCGCACCGGGACCGCCCCTGGGTGAGTATAATCTAACTTGTTTTTCTTATCTTTCAGGTTACATTGGGGGCTTATCTACAGCATTACAGAATGCTGTAGATAAGCCCCTGATGGAGGTGGCAGCAGCTTATAGGCTAAAAATGGGGTGACAGATTCCCTTTAATGACCTATCCTATGAATAGGTCAGCAATTGTTTTCTTGACTAACCACCTTAGTACTAGCAATTTTATCATGAAGGATAATTTTTTACTTAAATCAATCTAATAATACAGTTGATTAGAGCATAGTAAAAACATACCAATGAACCTTGACCCACCCACCCACCCAATCTTGACGTCACATGAGCACTGCAACCAATCAGCGCTCATGAATGGACCCAAAATTCACTTTGGGTTAGGACGAGCTATGTTTTACTCCCTTTTTAGGCATTATATTGTTCAACGATTGACCATTAATCAGTTCCGATGTAAATCAGGCATTTTTAGCTCATTGCATCTACAACTTTTCATGGGTGTGTGACAGTGTTTTTTCAACAGTCTGAATCCAGAAGAAATCCTGACCATGGTCCATACAGTATAAAGAATCCCCGCATGGTCTATACTGTATAAAGCATCCCCTCCATGGTCCATACAGTAAAATACATTCCCCCATCGTCCATACTGTATAAAGCATCCCCTCCATGGCATATACAGTATAATACATCCCCCCCATGGTCCTCAATACAGTTTTATCACCACACAGTGTCCTAAAAAACAGCAAAACACAATACTCACCTCTCCTCCTTGTTCCTCCGCTGCTCTGGTCTCCGCAATGCCAGTTTGTCTTCTGAAGTGTTACACATCTCTGCGTACAGGGTGCCATTTGGTGACGTCATTGTGCTGAGACATCAGACACTGAGGAAGAATAATGGGGGAGGAAGCGTCAGCTGACGCTCCATCCTCCAACTTGCTTTCATCTGTATCGGCACTCGGCAGATGCCGATACAGTTGAACTTATTGGAGGGGCTCTGTGTCAGTGCTGGAACCACCCCCCAGCTCACGGGCCAGATAGATCACGTCTCCCTGCTCTTCTGCACAGTTTAACTGTATCGGCGTGCTGCGTACGTCGATGTAGTTAAAAGTAGCATAGCTCTGGGTGGGCCCACTCAAAGAGGAGGGCCTGGGGCAGCCGAACCCTCTGCCCCCCCGGTAGCTATGCTACTGGCTAGACTAGATAGATATCCTGTAGATGTATAATGTAATAAGCCCTCCACATATAATAAACTTGCACCTTTTAGTGCCGTTCATTTCGCATTAAAGGGTGTTTAGCCTTATTTTACCTATTAAATAAATAATTGAAGGAAAATGACATGAGATCCACCAAATGTTTGATAACCAGCCAAAGTAAAGCAGACTGCTGCGGGCCTATATTATCAGGCTGGTAAGATCCTTAGTTATTGGTCCCTTCCCAGCCTAAAATTACAAGCCCGCAGCCATGAGATGTGCCAATTCTGGTGCTTTACCTGGCTCTTCCCGATTTCCCTGGTGCAGTGGCAATTGGAGTAATGATGATAGTTGGGGTTGATGACAACTGTGTCAAAAATCACAGCTGCCATCAATACCTGGGGATAGTAATGAGAGTGGTGTCTATCAAACACTCCCATTACTAATGCAGTAATCAAAAAGAAAAAAACACTTTATTTGAAAAAAGACTCCCCCACACTATCCTTGTTCATCAGTTTATTGGAGGAAACAATACAGTCCCTAGTTCACCAAGTTATTTCCCAAAATGTTCCCTCGAAGCTCCGCCATAGTCAACATTCCCCGATGTCTTTGGCAATTGGGAATAGCAGGAAAGTTCCTGCTATTCACAAGTACCAGGTAGTGACTAAAAATCTCATCAAAGAAGTCAGGTCTCACTGTGCCCAGTGAGGCATGGAGATGATGATGAGCATTGTCATCACTATCCCGGCGCCTGTGAATAGCAGGAACTTTCCTGCTATTCACACACGCCAGAGACATCAGGGAATGTGGACTACGGTGGAGCTTCGTGGGAGCATTTTGAGTATTGGGCACTGTCTATTGTTTTTATTTCTGTCTTTTTATGCTTTTCAGGTATTCTTTTTTTCGATTACTTCGGACCTGCATGGGATTTTTTTTCAATAAATTGGTGAGCAAGGGATAGTTTATGGGAGTCTTTATTTAAATAAAGTGTTTGTTTTTTTCTCTGTGTGTTTTTCTTTTTGATTAATGGGTTAGTAATTGGAGAGACGCCTCTCCATTACTATGCCCAGTGGTTGATGGCAGCTGTGATTTTTGACAAATTATAGCTGTCATTAACACCAACTACCATTATCTTGATTGCCACCTCACCAAGGCAATAAGCATGTGATGCGCCAATTCTGAGGCGGCTGTGGGCCTGTATTTTTCAGCTGGTAATAGCCCAATAACCAGGAACCTTCGCAGCCTGATAATATAAGTCCGTAGCTGTCGGCTTTACCTTGGTTGGTTATCAAAAATAGGGGGGATCTTGCATCATTGTTTACATTATTTATTTAAGAGGTTAAAAAAGGCTAAATATACTCATTACTGCCACATGAAAGGCATTTCAAGTTTAAGTTTATTATATGTAGGGGGCTTGTGACATTAAATAGCTACAGGATATCTATTCTATCTATTCTGTATATCGATCCCTCTATTCTGATGGTTCGGTCTGTGAATTTACTGTACTTGGCTGATGAAATGTCAGGTTTCCTTTTGAGATTTTGCATAAAAATTGGGCGCAATAAGCATGATTCATGCGCCTTCCAATTTTCTTTTTTCTCACACTTACAGACTTGCATTGGTGAGTTTCGCCCGATACATGCAGTCAATCACTGCACTCTGCAAATTTTATTTTTTCCCTCCTCAGTCTGATTGGAGCTGAGGAAAAATTAGCAAAATGGCAGAATCATTTAATAACATTGGTCAGAGTAAAATCCGATGTTTTCTCATATTGCATGCCTTCGTATTATACGTCAGTGTGAGCAAGCCCTTATATTGAGCTTTACATATATATATTTTTTTTAATTATATTTAGGTATTGAGAAGTTTAAAGGCCAATATATGCACAACAGAGATTACAAGCATCCTTCAAATTATGTCGGCAAAAATGTGCTTATTGTTGGCTTGGGAAATTCCGGGGCGGATATTGCTGTAGAGCTAGGGCGGACAGCCAAACAGGTAACAAGTGATAAAACAATTCTGATCAGCAGTAACCAATTCCTTTGCATTTTTGTAAATGATTTCTAAAATCGGGTTTCTGTTATTATATATTTTTCTGCCTACTGAAGTTAAGTTCCCACGATGAGTTTTTGGTGAGTTTTTGATGCTGTGTATTCTCACTCATCACAAAAACGCAACATCTTCCAGTTCCAGCAATGTGAATGGGATTTATAGATATCTCATGCCCATGAGCTTTTCTTTTTACTCAATAGAAACTGACCTGAGTTGTATTTTCCTTATTGAATTGCTTTAGATGCGGAAAATTCATAGGTAAAAATGCAAATGTTTTTAGTGCTTTCCACTGTGGAAACACATTAAAAACGTATGTAATTATCACATGACTGCATCAATAAAGTTTTGTCAAAGCCAAATACCAGGAAGTCTCAAAAAAAACAAAGCAGCTTTATTTAATCCCTTCACTCTGACGTCAATTTCAATTTTTTTTCTTTTTTTTCCTCCTCTTCTTACAAGAGCCATAACTTTTTTTAATTTTTCCATCCACATCGTTTTTTGTGGGATAAGTTGTACTTTTGAAACGCACCATTCATTTTCCCATGTGATGCACTAGAAATTGAGAAAAATCGTTTTCAAGTGAATCGAAATTGTAAAAAATGTGCAATTCCATATTTTTTTTATTTATTTACCATATTCATTATGATAAAACTGACAGAGCAATATGATCCAAGTCTGTACACAGATACCAAACATGTATAGGTTTATTTTAGCCCTTTTTTCTTCACCACTTTCAAAGTGGTGGTAAAAAATTGTAAATTTGTAAAAAAAAAAAAGTAATAAAAAATTTTTTTTTATGGTGTGTCATCATTTTCTGAGACCAGTAACATTTTAAATTTTCAGGATATGGGGATGTGTGAGGGGTTATTTTTTGCCCCGACATAGCTAATGACATGGTATAGCAAAAAGAGACAAAAAAAAGCTGCAATAAAAAAGCATGTAACAAATGCTGTCAAACACGCAGTTAAAAAAAAAACACCAGTAACCCAATTTATCTGATGGGGGAAGAAAATTGACATCATAAACTTGCCGTATACTCAATGTAGCCTAACAGTTGGAACCAATGATGAGTTATGATGTGCAGGTATTTAAAGGGAACCTGTCACCCCCAAAATCGAAGATGAGCTAAGCCCACCAGCATCAGTGGCTTATCTACAGCATTCTGTAATGCTGTAGATAATCCCCTGATGTATCCTGAAAGATGAGAAAAAGAGGTTAGATTATACTCACCCAGGGGCGGTCCTGCTGCGGTCCGGTCCGATGGGTGTTGTGGTCCGGGGCCTCCCATCTTCTTACGATGACGTCCTCTTCTTGTCTTCACGCCGCAGCTCTGGCACAGGTGTACTTTGTCTGCCCTGTTGAGGGCAGAGCAAAGTACTGCAGTGCGCAGGCGCCGGGAAAGGTCAGAGAGGCCCAGCGCCTGCGCACTGCAGTACTTTGCTCTGCCCTCAACAGGGCAGACAAAGTACACCTGTGCCAGAGCTGCGGCGTGAAGACAAGAAGAGGACGTCATCGTAAGAAGATAGGAGGCGCTGGACCGCGACGCCCATCTGACCGGACCGCCCCTGGGTGACTATAATCTAACCTCTTTTTCTCATCTTTCAGGATACGTCGGGGGCTTATCTACAGCATTACAGAATGCTGTAGATAAGCCCCTGATGCCGGTGGCCTTAGCTCATCTTCGATTTTGGGAGTGACAGGTTCCCTTTAACTGCCAATTCTCCAGTAAGGGATGATTTTAACACTATTTTCCTTATAATTAACCCTATCTGTGCAGGTACATAGCACGTGGAAATAGTGATGCCCATCTGACTGATGCAGCCAATCACTAGCCTTAGCAGTCACATGCTATACATGCAAACATCACAATTGAGGCCAGTGATTGACTGCAGTGGTGAGATGATTGATGGACAGAATATCCTCACAAGAGAGGAATAAGTAACCATTATTCCTTCACTTTATATCCTTCATTGCCTTGGAGCCAATTTTATAAAACTACTATAATGATGCTTATTCAGCACAAATGTCAAGCATGTATTGTAAGAGGGATTTGTAGTTACCGGTTAGAAATTTGTATTTAGATATTGGTAACCTATTACTATATTACATTTTTTCAGGTTGTTCTAAGCACTAGAAGTGGCTCTTGGATAATGAGCCGTGTGTGGGATAATGGTTATCCTTGGGACATGGTTTATCTCACCCGCTATCAGTCGTTCCTAAACTGGATTCTACCAAGATTGGTCTCGGATTGGCTCTATGAAAGTATGATGGAAAAAAGATTCAACCATAGCCACTACGGCTTGGTGCCTGTGGACAAGTATGTACATTTTTTTGCAACTAGATATACACTTAGAGCTGGCTCACATGAGCGTATAACTGGGACGAATGCTATCCGAAGTTTTATCGTAAAACATTCAGACCAGTGTTATACTATGGGGCAGTGAAGATCTGTCGGCATGAGAAAGGAATCGCAGCATGCTGCTGGTGGCTCCTCAGATTGGATGACGTGTACCCATGCAAGTCTGTGAGGACGTGGAAAACATCTGACTGCACTCTGATGCCATCTAAGTGGTGTCGGATTTATGCGGTTTTACACCTGCGGATTCCTATTATGAAGCAGGTGTAAACCACAGCAGAATCCGCACAAAGAATTGACATGCTGTGAAATGTAAACCGTAGAGTTTCCGCGCATTTTTTTCCGCAGCATGGGCACAGCGGAATGCGGTTTCCATAGGTTTACATTGTACTGTAAATGCATGGAAAGCTGCTGCGGACCCGCAGCTGCAGATCCGCTGCAGATCCGCAGCAAAATCCACAACGTGTGCACATAGCCTAAATGTTTGGATCCGGTGGGTTCCGCCAAACAGTAAAAAAAAAAAAATTTGGTACCAGAACAGTATGCGAATCCAGACACCATTCACTTGAATGGGGGCCCGAACATCCAGTGTTTTTTCCACGTTCATGTGCATGACAGCGTGGCAAACACTGCCTGTGATCATCAGTAAAATCATTGCCGCTGGTGAGACAGCCGTGGTTCACATGCTGTCAAATGACAGCATGAGCCCGCAACTGTGATCGGAGGTAAAAAGTTTACCTCCGGTCACTGTTATTCCCTGATGAGACTACTTCTTCCATCAGCCTATGCCTACTGCTGCTAATAACAGTGAAAGCAGGTGGTGGCAGATGGGAGTATTCATCAGCCGGCTCCTGCTCTAAAAATAATTTAAATAAAAACATGGCGTGGGTTCCCCTGTGTTTTTGTTAACCAGCCAGATAAAACTGACAGCTGGGGGCAGCAACCCTCAGTTGTTAGCATTAGCTGTTTATAAAGAATAGAGATGTCCCAATGCCATTTTTTGTAATTATTTACGTAAGTAATTGAAAAACCAACCAACCTTGCTAAAGCTGACAGGTGAGGGTTGCATATGACAGCACGAGAAACACCTGGTATTTGGGGTGCCGAACCCGAACAGTAATATGGCCTTCCAGGTGAAGTTAGTGTTCGGGGTCCATGTCTGAACAGTAGGTGTTCGGACCCTGAATTTCACTGTTCGGGTTCGCCCATCTCTAACAGTGAGTAGACGGCTTCTGAGCAGAAGCTGCCCAAAGTATGAGCATGTCACTACAGGGTCTCCAAATCCTGGAGTGGTTTAAATAAGTGACATGAGACAGAACCTGTACACAGCAAATCGTTTTGACATTGCTGTACACTATGTTCATTTTATAGGGCACTTTTGTGGCGCTTTTTTAGGAGTATTCCTGGCGGAATCAGTAAAAAAAATATGTGCATATAGCCTGAAAGGAGTTTTCCAGCACTGCAATATGAGTAGCTTATCAACCTACATTGTAGAACAGGCAGAATGTTGCACTTTTGGCTTTTCTTGTGCCTGATACTGCAGCATGGGACTGTACCAGACATTGGCACAACCAGACATATGTCGCTGTGCCAGATAAATAATATCATTCACCTGATCAGCAGGATTGCTTGGAGTTGAATGTACATCTATAAAATATGGATTGCCTAGAATCTTAAAATCGCCTTAAAGGAATCTGTCAGTAGGTTTTTGCTTTGTAAACTGAGAACAGCATGATATAATGGCTGAAAGCCTGATTCCAGGGATGTGTCACTTACTAGACTGTATATTGCTGCTGTTTCAATAAGGTGAGTTTATTGTCAGCTGCAGATTATCCCTACAGGACTAGTTGCCTCGTTCCTCCTAGTCCAACCACGCCCCCACCACTGATTAGCAGCTTTCTGCCAGTCAGTGGTGTGGGCGGGGTTATACAAAGCTCAACATTCAAAGCTCTGCTAGATCTGCAGCAGAGACAACAGGGATTGTATCACCATGACAGCAGCAGACAAGCAAGTGACACATCACTGGAATCAAGGTATCAGCCCCTACATCATGTTGCTATCAGATAAGGCAGTAAAACCCTGGTGACAGATTCCTTTTTAATGTTCTCAATTTTGTTTTTTTTTAGTAAATTCCCAAAATCTAATGATTGGCTAATCTAATTATAGATATTGTTGTTTATTTTTTTTCCGTGATATGTTTTCTTTATATTCCTTTTGCAGGTCTCTAAGGAAAGAGCCTGTATTTAATGATGACCTGGCGGCCGCCATTACTTGTGGCACTGTCACGGTAAAACCCAATATCCGAGAGTTCACTGAAACCTCAGCAGCCTTTGAAGATGGTTCAGTGATGGAGAAGGTGGATGTTGTCATATTCGCCACTGGCTACACCTATGCGTATCCATTTATGGATGATTCCATTGTCAAGAACAATAAAAACAAGGTTTCACTTTATAAAGGAGTCTTCTCCCCTAAGCTAGAAAAGCCAACACTGGCAGTCATTGGATTGGTCCAATCATTGGGAGGGATTCCACCAACGTCTGATGTGCAGGCTCGATGGGCTGTGAGAGTTATCAAAGGTATGCAAGATGGAACTTCAAACGAGAAGAGTATTAATACCAAAATGTATTTTTATCTAATCTTTTATAAGTAATGGTCACACTGTGTATGTTGTTTATTTGATTACATTTTCTGATCTATTCTTTGTCGCCAGTGTGGAATATCACCTTTTCTGGACCCCACTAATAGAATAAATGCAAAAAGGGTGGCTTCGGATTTGCTGCACTCAGTATATGTAGTGCTCTACTTGTGACTTCTAGTGCATCAAAGGCCATAACTCCCTCCTGAAGATGCCAAATAGGCTAATGATGCACCAGCTTCTAACAGTAGATCATCAGGTCACCATACAAGGAATCTGTCATCAGTTTTTTGCCACCTAATCTGAAAACAGCATAATATACAGTCAGAAACCTTGATTCCATCGATGTGTCAATTATTGGGCTGCTTGCTTTAGTTTTGGTAAAGTCATTGTTTTATAAGCAGGAGATTAATTATTACTAGAGGACTAGTAAACCTGCTGCCCATTAGTCTCCATATTCATTAGTTCTTTATAACCCCGCCCCCACCACAGATTGGCAGCTTCCTGTGTGCACTGTGCATAAGCAGAAAGCTGCCAATCAGTGATGTGATATATATATATGTGTTATACAGAGCCTGTAGAGGTGCAGCAGACAAAAATGTGACTTTTATCAAAATGACAGCAAGCAGCCCAATAAGTGACACATCTCTGGAATCAGAATCTCTGCCTTTACATCATGCTGCTCTCAGATGGTATTGCAAAAACTTGGTGACTGATTCCCTTTAAAGAGAGATTGGCCTTTGCATTCTCTGCAAGAGTTCTAGGATTTAAGATCATACAGAAAATTCTGATGACTTGTGGTCGTGTCACCTTCTCGTGTATTCGGGACATCTGCAATGCCGAATCTTTTTCCTCTTCATGTGCCTTTCTCTTTATCTGCATCCAATTTTCTCCACCTTTCCTGAAATTTGACACTCTCTCCCAATTTTTCAGAGTAATGAGATTTGTGTACAACAACTTACCTGCTCCTATGTCTGAGATAGAGCCCGTAGAGCTAGCAAACTGGACTCCTCTGTGGACTTGTATCAGTTTTGTAGAAAAGGCAGCCAAGGGAAGAATATTACTATTTGGAAAGTAGTTTTATTTTGCATTTAAGGTGCAAATGGACAATTGAAAAAAAACTGAGTGCTAACGTGTGCAGAGTAATACACTTTTCACAGTTTTTTATGCATTCTACGAGCTCATGGACTTTGTAACGAGCCGGATCACCGCTCATATAGAATCTGATGACCTCTTCCCCTTGAAGTGAGTTGGGTATAGTGTTTTCAGCGATCAATGCAGCCTCAGGACCCAGACTCCCAACGATCAGCAGGATTTAAAATAACATGCTCTAAAAAAAATTAATTAAAAAAAACCAAAGTGTCCATACACTTTAATGGTGCAATCTGTCTGCGCTCATTTCTGTATTGAGAAGTGAGTGGGGTCATTGACGTCATGTCTATAGAAACCTTAGGATAAAAAAAATACTTCCAAATTAAAGAGCGTTCATTGCTTATTGATATAATTGTTATTAGCATTATTAGTTATTCTGCTTCTTTCCGCTATTCCCTTTCTTCTCATTCTTCTTCTCTTCTTACATTTTTTTATTACTATCATTTATTTCAGGTACCTGTAAATTGCCACCAAAAGAGACAATGATTAATGAATTAAATGAAGAGGAGGGTGAAAAAAAGGACTGGTATGCTGCAGTTAATCCTTCTGTTATTGATTTGATCTAAAGTGAACTGTAATGTTCATTGATGCTTCATTACTCGTAATCGTGAGCGATGCAGGATATTGCTGGGATGATGGCTCTTTCTTTCTATACATTTCAGGTTTGGTCGCAGCGAGACACTATCCACTGATTATGTCACTTACATGGATGAATTAAGTTCTTTTATCGGGTGCAAGCCAAATCTCCCTCTTCTCTGCCTTACTGATCCAAAATTGGCTTTGGAAGTATTCTTTGGCCCCTGTAGCCCTTATCAGTTTCGTCTTCATGGACCAGGAAAGTGGGATGGAGCCCGTAAAGCTATTTTAAACCAGTGGAATAGAACCATTGCTGCAACTAGAATGAGAGTTGTCCCCGCTCATCAACAGTCCTCTTCCATTGTTACTATGGTCAAGATTCTACTTTTGCCCTTGCTTCTTCTTGCCTTGTTTTGGGCATGGGCTTAGCTTCATTTGCTGCATTGTGCTATCACTGATATATTTTATTAATACCTAATTTGTTTCGTTAGGATTTTTTTTTCTTATCTTTGATGAGTGAGCTGTATTTTTAAATCGGTAAGTGCTGATCTTTTCTTTTAGTCATAGATTTTTGTCAATACTCAATTATTTTTTCAGTATGGCAAATAACATTTCAATTTCATTTTATCACATCATGATGGGGCTCTTATTTGGTACCCTTCTCTTTTTAACCAGAGTGGAGAGCCACTATTGATGCACTTTTCATTGGTTGATTTGACCACCCAATATTTAAAGGTTGACTATATATTTCAATAATGAGCATTTAAAGGGAATCTGTCACCAGTTTTTTCTATATAATTTGACAGCAGCATGAGGTAGGGGAAGAGCCCCTGATTCCAGCCATATGTCACTTATTGGTCTGCATGCTGTTATTTTTTATGCCATCCCTGTTTTCTGTGAGACAGATCTAGCATTGCTCAGAAAGCTGGGCCCTGTATAACCCTGCCCACACCTCTGATTGGTAGATTTCTGGGCACACTGTATATACAGTTAGGTCCATATATATTTGGACAGAGACATTTTTCTAATTTTGGTTATAGACATTACCACAATGAATTTTAAACAAAACAATTCAGATTCAGTTGAAGTTCAGACTTTCAGCTTTCATTTGAGGGTATCCACATTAAAATTGGATGAAGGGTTTAGGAGTTTCAGCTCCTTAACATGTGCCACCCTGTTTTTAAAGGGACCAAAACAGACAAGGGACAGATTCAATAATTTTAAATAAAATGTTCATTTTTAGTACTTGGTTGAAAACCCTTTGTTACAATGACTGCCTGAAGTCTTGAACTCATGGACATCACCAGACGCTGTGTTTCCTCCTTTTTGATGCTCTGTCAGGCCTTCACTGCAGTGGTTTTCAGTTGCTGTTTGTTTATGGGCCTTTCTGTCTGAAGTTTAGTCTTTAACAAGTGAAATGCATGCTCAATTGGGTTGAGATCAGGTGACTGACTTGGCCATTCAAGAATATTCCACTTCTTTGCTTTAATAAACTCCTGGGTTGCTTTGGCTTTATGTTTTGGGTCATTGTCCATCTGTAGTATGAAACGACGACCAATCAGTTTGGCTGCATTTGGCTGGATCTGAGCACACAGTATGGCTCTGAAGACCTCAGAATTCATTCGGCTGCTTCTGTCCTGTGTCACATCATCAATAAACACCAGTGACCCAGTGCCACTGGCAGCCATGCATGCCCAAGCCATCACACTGCCTCCGCCGTGTTTTACAGATGATGTGGTATGCTTTGGATCATGAGCTGTACCACGCCTTCGCCATACTTTTCTCTTTCCATCATTCTGGTAGAGGTTGATCTTGGTTTCATCTGTCCAAAGAATGTTCTTCCAGAACTGTGCTGGCTTTTTTAGATGTTTTTTAGTCTTTTTATTCTTGATGCTTATGAGTGGCTTGCCCCGTGCAGTGAACCCTCTGTATTTACTTTCATGCAGTCTTCTCTTTATGGTAGATTTGGATATTGATACGCCGACCTCCTGGAGAGTGTTGGTCACTTGGTTGGCTGTTGTGAAGGGGTTTCTCTTCACCATGGAGATTATTCTGCGATCATCCACCACTGTTGTCTTCCGTGGGCGCCCAGGTCTTTTTGCATTGATGAGTTCACCAGTACTTTCTTTCTTTCTCAGGATGTACCAAACTGTAGATTTTGCCACTCCTAATACTGTAGCAATTTCTCGGATGGGTTTTTTCTGTTTTCGCAGCTTAAGGATGGCTTGTTTCACCTGCATGGAAAGCTCCTTTGACCGCATGTTTACTTCACAGCAAAACCTTCCAAATGCAAGCACCACACCTCAAATCAACTCCAGGCCATTTATCTGCTTAATTGAGAATGACATAACGAAGGGATTGCCCACACCTGTCCATGAAATAGCCTTGGAGTCAATCATCCATAAAAACAGGGTGGCACATGTTATGGAGCTGAAACTCCTAAACCCTTCATCCAATTTTAATGTGGATACCCTCAAATGAAAGCTGAAAGTCTGAACTTCAACTGCATCTGAATTGTTTTGTTTAAAGTTCATTGTGGTAATGTCTATAACCAAAATTAGAAAACTGTTGTCTCTGTCCAAATATATATGGACCTAACTGTATGACAAAAAGCTGTTAATCAGTGGTAGGTGCAGAACTGCACAGATCAGCAGGACTCGGAGGCACAAGACACCTAGTCCTGTAATGATTAAAACACTGATTTTATTGAAACAGGAAAATAGTCTAATAAAAATGAAACATCACTGAAATCAGGCTCTCCTCCCTACATCATGTTCCTCTCAGATAACAAACCTGCTGACACTTAATTTCATAGTAGAGAATAATACACTAAAGGGAGACCCACAAACATGCAAAGGTTTAACGGAAAACGCATTCTAAATTGTATATCATCTATGCCAATAGAGTGTTTATTAACGGCATAATCACAAAAGAAGAGACTCTCCACTGGATTCCTCATCCATTATCTGTGTTTGATACATATGAACTAATTTGGACTGGTTTGAAACCACTTTTTTTTTTTTTTCCAAAATAAAATGGATTTAAAAAAACTAAAAAAGTGACTCCTTATCTCATATGTTAGTTTTTAAAGCTTTGTTATACTTTTGTTTTAGTTATTCTTGAAGAATAGTGCCATCTTCCTGCTGGTGTAAAATTTCTAATGGAAGTCCAGTGCTTCAGATATAAATATAAAGTATTCTGTTAGTTAATATTTTAAACTCTGTGTAACAGCTTAGTATTTTAACGCACCAGGGGTGCTGATACAGAACATGCCAATAGTCAGCAGTGTGTACAGGTTGCTGATATGTGATACGACAATAATTTATAGTGGATACACGGGTCCCAACATGTGACTTATCAGTATTGGCATAAGTGTCTTTACATGCAAGTCTACTGCTGCATGCGGTGACAATGTAGTGAGAACTATACATGCCACATTATAGGCAGCTGAATTTATCATTGTCATCAATTGTCACTCAGCTTATCTAATTTCCCTAAAAAGTAATTGAGCAACACTTCCGTAAGGAGTGGTAGACACATTAGTCTGAGAATGTTGGGACACAACCCATGTGGGGTCTGTAATATTTGCCACATGAGGTCTCACCCAGCTATTACAAAGGGCACTGTTCATAGTCACCTGTCACCTCTAAAAATGGCCACCACTGACAGGTTTGGCACTAGCCACTCAGTTTACTAGATCCCAGAGGCTATCCTCGCCTTCACACTTTAACACCTGTACAGGGATTTGGCTTTACACAGTGAACTCTACGCTGGGACCATGGGGTCACCTGCTGTTCGGTAGTGAAGACTGGCAGGAATGGTCTGGTTCTGACCCAGCTACCTGAAGGGTAAATGAGGTACAGGCAAAAGCATGGTCAGTAAATGAGCTGAGCTCAGAAGAAGCAAGGAGCTGAATATGTGTGTGTGTGTCTGTGTGTCTGTGTGTGTGTGTGTGTGTGTGTGTGTGTGTGTGTGTGTGTGTGTGTGTGTGCCGGTGTACTTCAGTTCTCCTGCAGGCTTCGCCTATAAGGCCGTCACTGGGAATGCTGAAGGTCTGACCACTGTGGGGAACAATACACCATACAGCAAATAGGGATACAGTTTACATTGCATAGGACACTAGATAGTTAATATTGGGATTAACTCACCAGTTGGGAGGAGTAAGAGCAGTTTTTATAGAAAATGTTTCCAGGTTACAATTAGTGGAAGTAGGGGCTGTCACACGGCCTATTCAGAGTCTGGGACTCATCAAGAGCAAGTCTGGGTGGAGTGGAAAGCAAGGCTGAACATAGCAGAGTGAGCAGGTTCTAGTGCACCTAAGCTGTAGCAGAAGAGTATGGGTCCGGTCAGTGTTAGTTTCCTACAAAAATGAGGACCCAGCTTTTGTCACGTCTGGATGCCGGGACAGTCTTGAACGTAAGGTTTGTAAGAGGTATAGAGAGTCATGACTCTGTCTCCCTGGAAAGGAAGATGTCAGCTGGGTCACAAAGTGAGGTGAAGATGGTGGGTCTCAGGGCATGACGAGGACAAGAACTGATAGATCACAAAACCAAGGAAACATCACTAAAAAGAGACTTTGTCTTAATCTGTGTGCTGCAGACATGTGTAAATGAATTGCACAGTAAAGTCAAACCTGTTAACCCAAACCCAAGGTCTTCTGTCTTGTTTGTAGTCGACACCAGTCCCATGGATGGAGAAGTAAATAGGGCTCCCGAAGTAAAAGTGAGTAAAGAACGTTCTCCAACACACGACTCACTCCACCCAGACATCCGCTTAGAAGAGGGGTTGCGGGGCAATCAGAATGTGTGCCCTGGCAATGCTTTATTTATACCAAGCAAGCAGAACTATATCTTGATACCAAGCAAAAAAAGGAGTTCTATACGGAATTTAAAATAATTATTTTATTACCATAACTTGTAAAAAAGACATACATAGTCCAACATTTTTTTATTATACAAAAATTGCAATCAAGGAAGAAAAGGAGACCCTAGTACAAAAAACATCCGAGTCACAGGCAATGGAAGTAAAAAATACCATGGTATGAGTATAAACATAAGTGAGCACCCATACTAGCACATGGAGATGTGGTCTAGGTAATTAATTTAACTGTACCGGTGTCCAAGTGGACATACATACCACATACATAAGAAGCGCCAGTTATGGTGCAGCTATAACACAAATGCATTACAAAATTCCTTACCCATGGTAAAAGTAGTTGTTGCCTGGGACTCCGAATACCCCCTAATGCGCGTTTCGCGTTGCTTTCTCAAAGAGGGAATAAGGTAGTTTAACAAGAACATGGCGTTTTTATAATGGTGCCCATAAACCGGCGTTGTAAGTGCGCAGGCGCACCACAGCCTAAACAGGAGGAAGTCCTCAATCCCCAGCATTCACTGGGAGCGCACGTCACGGGGAAATCCCCTACTGACGTCACAGACATGCGCTCTCAGATCACAGAAGCCGGAGATGCAGGAACTCCCTACCAAGCGTGGAGCGCGTGCGCACACCAGCAAGCGGGCTCAGAATGAATAGAAGACCAGAGCGTGGTTTTGTGTCGCCATCAGTCAGCGGTGCATAATGAATGTTGAAGCAGGATAAAGGCATCAATAAAACCGCATCACTAAATATCACTGGAGGATTGTTCACGAACTGGATATTTGTTTGTTCTTATTTGCATTATTGTATATTTATGCTTGTCTTATTTGTAAATATTGTTATATTGCACTTTTTTGTATAATATATATTTATTACATATATGAAGAATTGTTAATTGCACTTTTTAGTACACGATATTTATTACATTATTGTATTGCAGTACTAAGTACTGTAACATGCACCGATGCGGCGTTAATTTGTGTGCTTTTTCCTGTTTCTTTTTTCTTTTTTTTATATAATGGCAATTGCGATGTGTGCGTACCGTAAGCTGCTTTCATCTATTTTATTATCAATTTCTTTGGTTGATATTCTATCAGCATTTTT
Organism: Ranitomeya variabilis; assembly: GCF_051348905.1. Classification (NCBI taxonomy): domain Eukaryota; kingdom Metazoa; phylum Chordata; class Amphibia; order Anura; family Dendrobatidae; genus Ranitomeya; species Ranitomeya variabilis. Next base: position 66,577,462 of record NC_135239.1, on the reverse strand, counting down.
TTATTCATTATTGCGGTCTTGCACTTACACATCGCGGATGTCATTTTGTTCCGCTGTAGTAGGTCTTCTATTCATTCTGAGCCCGCTTGCTGGTGTGCGCACGCGCTCCACGCTTGGTAGGGAGTTCCTGCATCTCCGGCTTCTGTGATCTGAGAGCGCATGTCTGTGACGTCAGTAGGGGATTTCCCCGTGACGTGCGCTCCCAGTGAATGCTGGGGATTGAGGACTTCCTCCTGTTTAGGCTGTGGTGCGCCTGCGCACTTACAACGCCGGCTTATGGGCACCATTATAAAAACGCCATGTTCATGTTAAACTACCTTATTCCCTCTTTGAGAAAGCAACGCGAAACGCGCGTTAGGGGGTATTCGGAGTCCCAGGCAACAACTACTTTTACCATGGGTAAGGAATTTTGTAATGCATTTGTGTTATAGCTGCACCATAACTGGCGCTTCTTATGTATGTGGTATGTATGTCCACTTGGACACCGGTACAGTTAAATTAATTACCTAGACCACATCTCCATGTGCTAGTATGGGTGCTCACTTATGTTTATACTCATACCATGATATTTTTTACTTCCATTGCCTGTGACTCGGATGTTTTTTGTACTAGGGTCTCCTTTTCTTCCTTGATTGCAATTTTTGTATAATAAAAAAATGTTGGACTATGTATGTCTTTTTTACAAGTTATGGTAATAAAATAATTATTTTAAATTCCGTATAGAACTCCTTTTTTTGCTTGGTATCAATTCTCCGGAGTATACGTCATTGTCCTCTTATATATACATGGGTAAAGGTAACTATCTGTTTACACCTGCACACTTTGTGTGTGGGATCCGTGTTGTTTCTGTGGGAGTGTTTTTATTGATATTTAGAACTATATCTTGCAGCTCCGGCAGTGAGATTTTGTTGGGTATGGTTCCAATTGGAAAGGAAAGGGAGCTGATTACCCCAACTGACAGCACACACCCATACTGCCTGATTGGATAGTACTACAGGTCACAGCCACCCTAGTCAGTGACTGTACAGAGCCTGCACCACCAGAAGCTTTTTTTCCTGTGTCTCCCACATTACCATGCAAGTTATAAAGAAGATGTGACACCAGCTTCTCCAAATGCCTGAATAACAAATCTCCCTCTACCTGTAATGACAAGGGGTGGTGGTTTTACTAATATATATTAGTCATTGGTTAGAGGAGAAATCAAGGACTTTCATTTGACTTAGTTTTTTATAACTACTTTGGAACCACTCAGAGACTTTGAGTCCACATTTTATTCTGTTCTGACATTGTAAAACGGCATTTCAGAGTAAACTGCATGTTGAAGATTATACATCCGTGAGGGCAGCGAGCTGGCTGTCAAACACAGCCAAATAACCCAAAAAGACGGTAGAGAAAGTTTATTACTTTTTCTTCCTGATCACTTTATACACAATGCTGTATATACAGAATAGGAAACGCTAACCATGTTCCCTCTCCTGAACCCAGCAACCATGTGATCACTTGGTGTAGGAAGGAAGAACATGCTGCTGCGTCCTTGAACACTTATTCAGCTCTGCTATATAGACCCCACCAAACATCTTTTAAAAGACACTGAAAAACTGTCCAAAGTCCAAAGTTGCTGTTTCTAGCCCGGATCTTTAAAAAAAAAAAAAAGTGTGTGTATATATTATAATTTCTTCGGGAAGGGGAACACAATGTAAAATGTTTTTTTTTGAGGTCGTAAAAAAACAGAAACAAAATGTTAAAAATAATCACTTATTTCCTATTTTTGCAATTTTTTTCCCACAGTTAATTATCTTTGGTGCTACACAGGGCTATTTGCAACTCCAGATGCAAATTAAATTCATTTCAACACTTAGGAATTCACTGAATTGTAACAATTCTCCTAAAATGGCCTCTGCAATTTTTCAGGTTGAGAAGATTGCATCAGCCGGAAAAGGATTTCATGACCTTGGATGGACGTCCTAATTTTTTGCAAAACCAATAGTATAGCACAGTCAATCAGGAGCGACTATCTTAGCCAATATAAAAGCAGAAGCCGTGAATGCATCGGCTATTTTGTGGCAAATTTGGATAGTGAGAGAAAATTACCGTTCTCAGCTTAAATTATGAAATAGAGACCACCATAATTATGGATTGCTCAGTACACAGTATACACAGTAAAAAGTTCATATAGCAGAAACCCAAGACAACAATCAATTGAAAGAGAAAGGCAAACAATTAAAACCAATTAAAATACACAATAGTGTAAACAGAACATTTAATGTTTAACCATGATTTTGTGTTATATTCATCCCAACAGAATAAGTGAGGTCTACCCCGTATCAATATGCAAAGAGTATATACAATCCATCAAACACAAAAAAGGGACAGAAGGCAATGTAAGAACATATGGCCAAATAACAAAAGAAACACCCCCCCTCCTATTGGGAAGCAAGAATACAGCCACAGAATAGCATATTTAAGGGAATCTGTCAGTAGGATCCACCCTCCTAAGCCATCTATATGGGCATGTAGGTAATAGGAAGCTAAATAAAATAATACCTTGATATCTTCCATCTGGTGTCTCACTCCAGAGAAATCCACATTTTTCTTACATGTAAATGAGCTGTTTAGGGCTAATGGCTGGACACTGTTTTGCATGAGAATCTGCCTCCAGAGCTCATTTTAAATAGAAGGGGGCGTTACCAGTGTGATGTGTAATGGCCGCTCTTTGATCTCACTGCAGAGCTGTGTGTGATTATATCTAACACATCTGTAGCTTCCTCTCAGCTTCAGCTTCCATCTCACAGAGAGCCAGTGCTGCAATATTGTTGCAACACAGCAGAGCTGCAACAAATGTTTGTAAGAAGACAAAGTTCAGTTCTATTGTTCTGTGTTACTTCCATGTCTCACACTGGTAACCCCCCTTTTTATTTAATAATAAATCTCTGGAGGCAGACTCTCATGCAGATCAGGGTCTGACCCATGGATCCGACCAGCTCATATACATATAAGAAAAATGTGGATCTATCTGGAATAACATATCAGATGGCAGATATCAGGGTATCGTTTTATACAGCTTCCTATGACAAAATGCCCATATAGACGGCTGACTAATACCCATATACAGGCTCGGACTGGCCCACAGGGTAACAGGGGAATCCCTCGGTGGGTGCCCCTGTACAGATCTGGGCCTCTAACCTCACTGTATGGGCAGTACTTGGCATAATTCACTTGATTCACTCTGTACAGAAAAAAATAGCATCTCATCATTCATTAACCAAACGACCCAGTTTATTAATAGAGATAGAAGTAAATTTGTGACAAGGGTAGTGTATTACTTGTTTGAAGGTGAAAAGTGGGCCCCCAAAGTCAATGTTACTGGTGGGCCCTTGGCACCTCAGTCCGACACTGCCCATATAGACGTCTTAAAAGGGAATCTGTCAGTAGGATAAACTCTTATAAGTATAAACAGATAAGGAAGAGGCAGGGAATAGAGCTGGAATGGCAGAGGTTTCAGATATTTAATCTCATTTGCATATAAAATTAAACGCTGATTTCTCAGTAATGGAGGAACGGACTGGCCATGTAAATCTATTGCTGGACTTGTCTTTGAAAGAGCTACACGTGCATAGAAATAGTTCATTTTTGTTTTTGTGGGTTTTTTTGGCAGCTTGCTAATAAAGTCTCATTAATGAGTTCTGGACTATGAAGCATCAAACTTTAAATTGATGCTTAAAGGGAATTTGTGATCAGCCTGTTGCTTAATAAGGCTGGTGTAATGCTGCTGCTGGTTAATTAAAAAAAACTAAATGCAATCATATTTATATGAAAGCTGTTCCTTTTCTCATTTTTCATCAGTTAATTGATAAACCTACTTTATGTTAATGAGTTACCTTAAGTTATCAGGGCATTGCATCAGCACGGCAGAGTCACAGTGATTGACATTCCAGCATCGATAGGTGGGAACGTGTAACTAGTTTTTTGCCTATGAAGCTGTCACTCTGTTGCTGCAGGTCATTTAATACTAAACATCATCATGTTTTTATAAAAACTGTCCTTTTTCAGCAATTGATTTTTAAACTTTATATTAACCATCCGGGTGTTGCATCAGCATGGCAGAGTCACAGTCAAAGCTGCAAACTCGCCCTGTACACAGTGATTGACATCCTCCCAGCACACGGCACAAGCCATTGAAAGCCTCAATTTTAAAGTTTGTTGCACCTTTCTTTGGTTACCTTTTCCAGGCACACATTAACAATCTGATACTTCTGAACAGTTCTCATCACTGGTCACTCTGAAAAATGAAATATTTGCCAAGCTCTTGTAATACCACCTGTTCATGGGATCAATTTCTTGCACCAATTTTGTAAAAAAGAGCTACGGATACCTTGGATAATCAGGTTGTAGATTTTTATTAGTGTATTTTTCATTTATGCCAGTGAATGCTTTTGTTTTGTTTATTTTAATAGGATCATTACTTTTTATCACATTATTAATAACTTCTTATAAGAACAGTAAATGGTTTTCCTACTAACACTTAATCCAGCCTTGAGGTTTCAGTGGCTTAAATTTCACACAAATAGAATCCTATAAGAACTGCTGTAGTCAGTCCACACAGGATGAAAAAGTGTTTCATCATTCTCCAGGAGTCCGTAGATTTCTGAACGACGCGTGTCCTGGCTGGGTTTATGGTTCTACTGTGTTGGGTCATGATTGCGTTCCTAGCACCACTCCATTTCCCAGGACCAGTTAGGCGATATTGGTATGGCGTGCATGGACCGAAAAAAACATTCAAAGCCAATTTGGGGTCTGTAATTAACAGACGAATAATGTTGGGACGAACGCCAATCTCCTCAGCTACTTCATCCATGCATTCTGTAAAGAACATTTGTAAAGTCTCTCTTCGACCATCTCCAAAACTGTGGAAATATAATTAGAATGATGTTATTTATATTGGTAGGAAACAATGGTGGCATCAACAGAACACAGTTCATTATTTTTGTGGCCCTATTCCTTGTATATGAAATAGGAGAAGATTTGGTAGGTAAGATTTGCCAGTTTTCTGATGACACAAAAGTGTGTTATTGGTTTGATAATCATGGAGGCATCTGTAAAGGAAAATGATTGATCTTTACTGGATAATGAAAACTGTAACAAAATGTAAAATTATGTAGTCAGAAACAAGGAATCCTTAGTGCCACTCCGCACTGACTATGCAGAGCGCAATGGGTAAAATGAGTGTCATTGGATGCTGTGCTCTGCATAGGTAGCAACTAGAGTTGAGCGACTTTTACTTTTTTCGGATCGAGTCGGGTTTCGCGAAACCTGACTTTGTCAAAAGTCGGGTCGGGTGAAATCGGCCGATTATTGCGAAAAGTCGGGGGCCGACTGAAACACGAAACCCAATGCAAGTCAATGGGGAATCAAAGTCGGCAGTGAGTGGAGGCCAGGAAAACACCTACAGTGCCCATTTTAATGCCAAAAACATCAATTCTTATTACTTAAGCTTGTCAATCTTAATTTACTTTATAATGATAGTTAGGCATTGAAAACTGGGGGTCATTTGGCTAAAGTTGGGGGGGGTAGGGCTGGCTCAAGATTTTCATGGGCCCAGGAAACGCGGAATACGTCACTGCGGTGGAGCAGGAAGAGGTAAGTATTTAAACTTTGCAAGTGTTGTGATCCTGAGCAAGCAGGGGGGCCCACTCGTTGGCACTGGCACAGGGCCCCTCATAGTACGGCGGTGTGTTTGATGGCGGGTGGCGCCTCCCACTGGCAGAGACACTTTTGCGTACTATGAGGGGCCCTGTGCCAGTGACGTCGCCAACGAGTATGCCCCCCCACCTGATGAAGGAACCTGCACTTTCATCTGCACCTTCCTCTTTGTCCCCGTGTAAGGTGGTATAGTATGCGGGAGGGAAGGGGAACCTTACTTTCAGCAGGGTCAGATTCTGGCTGTGCAGAGTGCAAGGGGAATGTAGTGGTCTGGGTCAAAGTACCAGCAGACTCATCTAGCAGTGGCTGGGCAATGAGCAGGATGAGGAGGAAACACAGATATAGGCCCAAAGAATAAAGTAGGCTAAATGCAGTTCAAAATTGGTAACAGGACTAAACAGAGGGCATTGCTTTGTTCAGTGGAGGAAAACTGTAATGAGTGGCAGACACAATTAGTAGGCCCAAATAATAAAGTGGGCTAAATGTCTGCCCAAAAATTGTTCATAAATAAACAGGTGGCATAGCTAGGTACAGGGGTGGGCTCCTCTGCTGAGTAGCAGACAGTGGTAGGAGGCGCAACGTATTATCTGGTCTAAATGGAGGCCGGGGCCCCTGTATATTTTAACTATCATCTATCATTTCAACAAATTTGTATTGGCAGTGCCATTGAGGGATTTAACAGCCCAGACTACACACTGGTGGAGCAGGGAGAGGTAAGTATTGCAAGTGGTAGAGCACTGTTCGAGCTGGGGGGGAACACTCTCTCGTGGGCGGCGGTACTGGCACAGGGCCCCTCATATTACGAAGGTGTGTCTGACGTTGGTTGTGCACCACCACCGTCAGAGACACTTCATTGTACTATGAGGGACCCTGTGCCAGTGCCGTCGCCCAAGAGTGGGCACACCCACCTGTCCAGGCAAACGGCACTCACACGGGTGCTTGCGCCAAGTGGTGACCACGGCCCTGTGGGGGGAGTCAGCCCATTTAGGGAGATGTAAAAATGGCCTATGGTGGACATTCAGCAGCTGCAAATGGACGAATTGGAGAAGTCAGTAAGAGGAGGCCAAAAGCAAGACATTTTGCAGGCAAGCTATGTGTCAGCAGGGGAAGGTGGGGCCAAATAATTTGAAATCCATGATTGGTGCATTTTAATGAAGGTTAGATCATCAACATTTTGGGTAGCCAGAGGAGTCCTTTTTTCGGTCAGTATTGAACCAGCAGCACTGAAGACTCTTTCTGATAGCACACTAGCAGCAGGGCAAGCAAGCTCCTGCAATGCATATTCTGCCAATTCAGGCCAGGTGTCTATTTTAGATGCTTTTGCTACTACCACTAGATGCACCACCACCACCATCAGTACCAGCTGGCAACCACCGCCCACGGGCTCTTCCACCAGACTTCCTCATTTTTTGGAAAATCTAACCAAAATAACAACCGTTATATGGTACTGTAAAATAAGGTAGAAGGTGTATATAAACTTGTTGAGAATTTAAATCTCCCTTTTTTTGGGGGAGACTGAACCAAAACTCAGGCCCTGTGCATAAAACAACACAATGTAAGTGGCAGAAAGTGGCTGGCTAATATACGACAAACTAACAGGACTGAAGTACATCCACTTTGTGAGAATTTGAATCTCACTTTTTTGGGGGGGAGACTGAACCAAAACTCTGGCCCAGTGTATATAACAACGCAATCTACGTGGCAGAAAGTGGCTGGAAGATATAGTATGAAAAAATACAAGGACTGTAGTACAATTTCAACCTCCCTACAATGATCTCAGGACAAGTATGGCAGCAATAGAAAGGACTGCTGCACACAAGAATGTGGACAAATAAACAAGATAAGGGTACGTTCACACAGGACTTTTTTGCTGTTTTTTTTTGCTGCTTTTTTTTATGCTAATTTAGGTGCGTTATTTTGGTGCGTTTTTGGTGCGTTTTTTGGGTACGTTCACACAGGACTTTTTTGCTGCAGATTTTTGCTGCAGATATTTGCTGCTTTTTTTATGCCAATTTTCAGCTGCTAGGACACCTCACAATGGCTCTTCACACCTCACAATGGCTCTTCACACCTTACTACCAGGAACTCCCTCACAATAGATCACAATCAGGACACCTCACAATGGCTCTTCACACCTCACAATGGCTCACAATGGCTCTTCACACCTCACTAACCACACCCCTAAGCTCTTGGCTGTGAGATCCCTTCCTGCTGGCCATGATTTTCTGCACAAAAAACGCAGCAAATAATGCTACATGCGTTTTTTCAGCGTTTTTGCAGCGTTTTTTTCATCACCCATTCAAGTCAATGGGTGAAAAAACGCTGCAAAAACGCAGCAAAAACGCTGAAAGAAGTGACATGCCCTATGTCCAAAAAAAGCAGCAAAGCAGAAAATACTGATCAAACAAAAAACCAACGTGTGTGCATGAGATTTCTGAAATCTCATAGGCTTTACTGGTACTGTAAAAAGCAGCTGAAAATTAGCATAAAAAAAAGCAGCAAAAAAAAGCAGCAAAAAAGTCGTGTGTGAACGTACCCTAACTGTGCAGAAAGGAGCAACAGGATTTTTGCTTTTAAAAAAGCAGTTGGTTTGCACAACAGCCTGCAAACAGCAATGCAGCTATCAGCGAGCCTTATAAGGCAGCCTAACAAGCTACAGAGCTGATGCACAACAATATAGCCTCCACTGTCCCTGCAAAAAAAAGGTGGTGTTGGACAGTGGAAATCGCTACAGCACAAGCAGTTTGGGGGTTAATCTTCCCTCCCTAACTATATCCCTGCTTCTGATGAAGCTGCAGCAACCTCTCCCTATGCTAAGATCGGCAGAAGTAAGATGGCGGTCGGCGTGCCCCCTGAAAGCGTCATATGAAACGCGACTTTTGCCCGCAGATCGCCGACCTCATGGCTGATCCCACACTGGGATCGGGTCGGGTTTCATGAAACCAGACTTTGTCGTAAGTCGGCGATTTTTGAATTTGTCAGATCCGTTTCGCTCAACCCTAGTAGCAACCTTAAAAATAAAGATCAGACTTCTTGACCAATGCCTGTATAAGGCGTAGCAGTCTATGACAAATATATCTTGCCTGCTGTGCTCTACATTACTAGCCACAGAGGTAACCGCTAATGAATGCAGCCAGCATTGAGTTAAATGTAGGGCACATGATTCAATACACATTATTCAATTCTGTCTTCATTCTTTACTTAGAGATACTTTTAAATTTTTACACTTTTTTTTGTATGATAAATGGGGTTAAGGCCGGTGGCTTGGCTTAAGTATAGCCTTAAGGTTAGGACTAGGGTTAGGGATAGGGTTATTGGTAGGAAAAGGGTAGAAATATGGCTAAGGTAATACAAAATGTAATAAATATATATATCTTTTTATTTTAAAATTTTACATCTGATTTCATCAAAAAGCAGAAAAAAGGGTGGTCCAAGCACAAATTATAATTACATCAGTCTTTTCCTCAAATCACAATACATTGGTTGAAGGGTAAGGTGTATAATACTGGACTTGTCAAAGGGGATCCAGAACTGCTAATGGCTCACTGGTTTGAAGGAGCAAAATATTTCTCTTGCCCCAGGCATTTTCACTAAGAGGGGGAGATTGTGATTCCATGGTATACAGAGGGACCATATCTAGAATACCAAGTTATTAATATCTTATAAAGTAAAGCTAAAATAGAATGAGTCTAAAGATGATCTACAAAACCCAAATCAGTAGAAAAGCTCCGTCTTATTGTCCTCACTTCAAAGAAGTTAAACTTCTTATATTACATATACCAGTCTTATAAGTTCGGGAACTGTCTTAATTTTCATGTTCTGTAATTTTCCATCCACTCTTTTTGATTAGAGTTTAATTTTCATAAGTATTGTGTCACGCCTATAGTTGCTAAAACTTCCATTCCTTCACTTTCCAGTATGCCTTTCCCCAGCAAGTAGTTTGGCTGTCCCTAATTGAAAGCTTGCCTTTCTTTCTTTCTTTTCGGGCCAACAGCCTGAAACACTGTGTCTGCGAATTGAGATACTGATTTGGCTTTTATCCTAAGTCATATTGCACGACTTGTTAAAGGGTTGATTGTGACTTGTAGGATCGCTACTTCCAACAGGTGACGCTATAGAATTCAAGTCCTCTTCTTCTCAGAAGAGGCAATTTGCATATTTCTTTCTTTAGTCATTCATTCCAGCAGATTCAGGTGGTTTTAACTAGCTGGTTCCTTCCTGCCACATATATTGCAGATTTTTTAGTCCAGGAGAGAAGTCTTATCAGGACAGGGACCCAACTATAAATTACACCTTGATGTTGCAGTTTGGGCTCATATACATTGGCCAATGTAAGTGCTAAGTACCTTCTTTTTACCATAAATTTTCCTATAGCAAATTTTGCATTATCAATTTTTTCAAAATTTCACATGTACGTAATATAGCACTTAACCAATGTTCTATGGCAGTAATGCAGTTCCAATTTTCTTTATGTACCATTCTAAACCATTCAAAGTGTAGCTTTATATTTTCTTTGTATTCATTTTGTCAGACAGGAGAGCAGGAGCAGAGAGGAAAAAAAATCCTTCCCACTTACTGAAATCTGTCCCAGTGTTTCAGCTGCTATAGAGCAATTAATCTGGAAATTGGCAGTAGACAGCAAGTTAGAAGAAATATACTCTGGGGCAATTTTTAGGGGTACGACCAAAACTTTTAAATAAGTAATTTGCTGATAGAAGATGTGCTAAAGTTATCTAGGCTATCAAAGGAGATCAAGCTGTCTGTCAACTGTTATATTTCTGGATTCACAGCTACACTGCTCGGCGCTTTTGTATAATATCTCTCATGCCACAGAGATATTAGGATGCAAGATGTACTGTTCTTTGTGTGAAATTTATGGGAGACCTCTGCCTTTATGGCTAACTGAAAATTGAAGATCGATCCTGCAGGGGAAAAAATCTTCCTTATACCAGTCTTAAAATGACGAAAAATAGTATTATTCCTCATTTTCACATGAGAAAGCTTATTCTAAAAAATCACATAAACCGATACAGTTTTAAATAAGCCTGGAATATACATACATTTATCCTAACTTAAAAATGAAAAGAAAGCAATTTAGGGCATATTAGAGGTGGTCATTTATGCTGCTGTATCTTTTTAATAAAACAGAGGACAACCGTCATAACTTCCTGGGCCAAAGGGAAAATCTTTTCCGTGGTTTTCCACCTCCCTCATAACTTCTTGGGCCAAACGGAAATCTTTGCTATGGTTTTCCACCTCCCATGTGCCATGTGTGCTCTCTCTAGGACCATGCATGTGTCAATTTTGGTTATTGTTTCATCATTTATATTAGAATTGGGGCAGTGCACCCAGATAATATAGTATCAAATGTATTTAGTAGAATCTTTTCTAGTAGAAACATATCTTATATCTGGAGCTCATAACTTACCGCTATTTATAAAAGCGTTGAGTACATAAACCTACAGCACATTTTTCCATTAGAAAGAAAACATTGATATGATACAGTGCCAAATATTTTTTTTACTATTTTTCCTGTTTTCTTGCTAAATTCTAATCTGAGAACAAAATCTGTGCCTTTTTTTCCATACAAACGGTAACTTTTCTAAGAAAACATAAGAGTCAAAAGAATCATTCAAATATTTTCTGTGAAGAGCAATGAAAAGGGGTAAGAGAGAAGGCAGTTCAACTGCCTCTCCTATCTATGGAGCACTTCCCTACCTACCTCTGGTGGGCACAGACAGAAAAGGGGCCCTGTGCAAGGACAATATATGGGCCCTTTGCAGTCCAATACGGTATCTCTTTACAATGCATAATTCCACATGCTTTGGAAGTAGAAATAGGCCCCCTTACGTCTTGGGCCCCTGTGCGACGGCACAGGTTGCACCAATGGTATGTCCACCCATACTACCTACCCAACTCCATTCCCGGTTTGACACTCAAGCAGATGTATTGTTGGACTCACTAGCATCTACATGGTGCATTACTGACAGTACTTACTCTTTACTTCATCATTGACTTAAGAAGTTTCCTATTTATTTTTTCACAGAATTAAGTAACATGAAACTCACAGCTTTTTTTTGCTTTCTGCACTGTTCTTGAGGTAGGCCTCCATTTTTGCAGCAGGAGGTAACCGTGCAGCCCCTGTAACAAATTAAGACAACCATAAACAAAACGTCTTTTGTCCAGTTTTTCAACCTATAGTTGAAGTGAATTTGTTATTTTGCGGATGATTGTTATACAGCTTAACATATAACATTAAGATGTGCAATCAGAGTAGCAAATTTTGTAATAAATTAATTATTTGGACCAAGTTTACCATGGTCCATATACTTTACATGCATTAATTTTATTTTAAGCAAATGACAAATGCACAAATGACAGGAAAAGATTCAGGCACAAAATGGGATAAGGTTTCTTCTTGTGGAGAGTGACATGCCAGGTCTGGCACACCACTATAAGGAGACTTAAACGCCTTAATTCTCCACTGGGGAATTAAATATGCAAATTATCTCTTCAGAAGACTAGAACTCTAGCGTCACCTATTGGAAGTAGCAATCCTAAAAGTCGGTATCGACCCTTTAACGAGCCTTGAAATATGATTTAGGATAAAAGCCAAATCAGAATCTCAATCTGTAGACACTGTGTTTTTGGATATTGCCCCTCATCAAGCCATATGAGACTCGTTAAAGGGTCGATAATAATAGGATTGCTACTTCCTATAGGTGGCACTAGAGTTGAAGTTGTCTGTTCACAGAACGGTGACTGAATTTGTGCCGGTGCCATTCCCGTAACTGAAACCCGAATGCTTCCAGGAGGAATACAGATATTTCCTCCCAGCTGGGGGGGTTATAAGTGCGGGCACCAGGCAGGTTCAGAATGCTATTAACCTGCAGATTAACCCCATATCTGCAAGTTAATAGCATGTTTTCAGGTGATAGGCTTAATGGGAGCCTATCATGAAAAAATAGTGCAGACTGCCTTCTCTAAATAATTTATGTACTATAGTATAAACACTGTACCTCAATTTAGATTGCATTCAGAGAAAGGTATAGAAACTGCAGAAACATTGCATCTATTAGAGTGTCCCCATAGACATACACTGATATTGTGGATCGTCGTGGAGAGACTAAGGCAAGCATATGGTGCCCACAGAATAGTGTGTACAGGCCCTTTGGCAAATATCAGCAAGGGAAGCTATGTTTCGTTATATATGTCATCTGTAGTTGGAGCATGGTAATTAAAGGGGTGGTCATGCTGGCAGTGATCAGGTCCGTGGCCCTGGGTGTCCAAGTTAAAGGGAAGGTCTTTAAAGGAGTTGTGGAATAAAGAATGTTCGTGACGCCACCTGTGGTATTCAGTCAGCGATAACTGACGCTGCTTAAAGGGGTCCACTGGGGATGATGGTACTGCAGAAATGATGGTATGGCTTCCCACAGGGGAAGCTTAGTCCCCAGGGCTCCCGGTGTAGTGGGTAACGATGACAGATGGCAAAGTGCAGAAAAGAATGAAGAGACACAAGGTTGCAGTCTCTTTATCTTTTAATGGTATGATGCAGCCATAGTCCAGAGTACGGATCACAGGTGATAGTGAGGCCCGACCAGCTTGGAGACGATTCGGAATCCCCCTAGCCAGGTGGGGTTGGAAGCCATCCTTACTGCGCTGAATTTTAGTCCCTTGCTGCCTAAGGCTTCACACAAGGTCCTCACGCTCTCTCTGTCCCTTTAAGTAGGACACTACCCGCATGGCAGGCAACTTGAGCCTTTTTACAGGTGTCTCTGGTTGCGACTCCGTGCTCTATATGCTGCTGTGCTTTCGGTGTTAAAAGTTGACAAGCGACTTGAAATATCCTGCCTGCCAGTTCTGCTGTGGGGCATACAGTTATCCCCACAACCTCGGAATTCCGGCCTCCGGTATTCTGCGCTTCAGCGTGGAGGAAGCCCAGTCGCAGCTCCCCTCCAGCTCCTTACTTCTCCTGTGCTCCTTCCTCCTTCACACTTTCTTACAGAATGTTCTGTCTTTCTCTTTCCTTCCAAGGAGCTGCAGAACCACATGTCTGCACGGCCCCAGCTTTCCACTCCTCACTCCTCTCAGACAGACTCACTCTGTCCCTGTCTCTGACAGACTGACTAACTCCTCCAGCCAGAATATGGAAGTTCTCTGAATCCGGGTCTAGAGCTCCCCCTTCTGGCCTGGAGGTAGAACTGTGTTGTATGGGCATGTTACCTGTTAAAGGGATCTTCCTCGCTTTCAAGCATGGCATCACCCTCCTCAAGAGGAACGCAATACCACTGTGACAACCGGTCTCCTGGGGTGTCACAAAATGCTACATTAAAATGCAGCATCATATGACTGTTCATATAATGCATGGACATTTAAGGTACGCCAGAGCAAGAACTGGTCATATTTTAAGTGAATTGGTCACAAAATTTTACAAAACAAACTGCATACACTATCAGATTGATAAAACCTAGAAATAAAATTAAGACATACCCTACTATATGTAAGTAAAAAGCAATAATGCATACAAATAACATAGGGTACTGGGTAAACAGTGTTTTTGATTTAAAAAAAAGGGTAAAATAAATCCCAATAGTGTCAAAGTTTACCAAGTAGGGACGTTCCTAACCTCCAGTATTAAAACTTTACCATGTGTCAAAAATGACCTCAATGTGAATAAGGGCAGGAATGGTGCCCACCTGATACACTATTCATTTGTTTAGACCCAAAGAGATCTGCGTACTTAGTTTGAAAATCTCTGTCAGAAGAGCTGTATAGTTCTCTTATAAAGGTTACTCAATCACTGCCCAACTAGCCTGATTGACAGCTCCTCAGTGTTCTTCCTCCCCAGCTGCTGCTGAGATCTCACACTGCTCAGTACAAGTTACAGCTGTCAGTAAGGCTAGATTGGCAGATAATGAACATAGCTGGACTCATGAGCTCCCTTCCCTCTTTAGCTTGACTCACAAGAAGCTCATTTTAACATCAGGATTATACAAAGTACATTCATCAGTTTCATCATGTCCAAGAAACCTATTTAGTACCGTCTGCATTTTGTATTGTGGAATTTGGTAACCAACCTGCTTTAAATGTAGTTCTTGAGTGCCTCCTGTTCATCTTAACTGTTATTCAATGTTACAAAATACTAAGAAGGCACTTACTGTAGCATCCTAGTTTTCGTGAAAATATAGTAATATTGAGACTGACATTTGTCTTAAAAGAGCAGCTATTTAAAACAAGAAACACAAACCTTTGAATATTCGGGCAGCCCAGCGAACCTGAACCTCAGATACTGGAAGGAGGGATCCAAGAGGTTGGACAAGCCCTATAAATGCCAGAGTAGGTTTCTCATGGTGAGGCGGGAACACATTCTTGTACAGGGTAACGCTATTATTATTCACTTTGACAATGGAGTCATCAAGAAATGGAAAGGAAATGTTATATCCTGTTGCAAATATGACTTCATCCAAACCATCCACTATAGATCCATCCTCAAACACGACAGATGATTCAGTGAACATTCTGATTTGTGGCTTTATCCTTATTGCTCCACATAGGATTTGGCTTGGGAAATGGTCGTTAACCATCGGTTCTCTGAACAACGACCTGTCAATTCAAGATAAATTTGAAACCACCATCTAACACCATGTACTGTATATGAATAAAACAGAAACAAATACATCTCCCTTACATAAGGTCTGATAGAGCATGGTACATTGATTGCTGAGTCCTTGAGGCTTTGTAGTATGGAGCCACATGGGACTCTGCATTACCGTACACCTGTAACACACAGATAATACAGCAACACCATCTTTATATGCTAGCGTCTATGCTTCTGTATTGTACAGAAGATGATGCCAGACACTCGGTCAAGACAGCGGGATAAGGAGATTAGGTCTGGACAAGAAAGGAGTGCCTTGAGCTGCTCTTGGGTACGTGTACCTCAGTAGGTGAGTGATGGGGAGAGAGGAGGGCAAATGAATGGCTCAAATGGGAGACTGTGAATAGAACCAGCAAAGGGAGATTACCAGAGCGAGAAACACAACATGTCCTGGTGATCCAGTAGAGCATCTTTCAGAACTCAACACAAACTTTGGCAGGCCAATAATGTGTCGATTGCAGAAGCTGCTTACTGATTTGGAGATGGTAGTGACCCCCTAACCTTTTGGGGCCCTGCACAGCTGCACAGATTGCACCAATGGTATGTCCCCCCTAACCTTTACAGCTAATTCTAGTAATGGAGCAAGGGCAGCCAGAGTACAGGAAAAGAACACCTGGTGTACAGACAGCTCAGGGTTGCCAACTTGGCATTTTATTTTTTGTTGGCACTTTATCAAAAAAATCAAGAACGTGCAATTCTTTTTCTGGACACATTGGAAAACCAAAATAAATCATTAAGATATTAAGGTTAAAAGTGATACATGTCTACAGCCCATAATTCTAATATGAAGACATGAGCTAACTTCATTGTAAACTGTAAAGTGATGATAATTAGTCAAATTAATTTGTATAAGTTTCTTCAGCTTCATAAAATCATGCACACCTTAATAAAAATATGCCTTATATTTACGCACTGTCCAGGAATTTCTGGATGGTTAGCAACTCTGACAGTGACTGACCACAGATGAAGGAAGGAGAGTCATTCCTCGAATGTTATTGTGATCTTAAGTTAAATTAATAAGACTGTGGCCCTCTCCAAGTACATGGACATTCCATGAACTGCAATATTCCTAGAGATGTGCAAACTGTAAAGCGTTGTGGAATATGTTAGCGCTATATAAAAATAAAGATTATTATTATAGATTATCCGAGTGAACTGTGTCCATTATTTTTATATTCATCTACTATACAATCGTCTAATTCTGTCTGTCTGTAATGGAAATCCCGTGTCGCTGATTGGTCGCACTAGCCGCCCGTGACCAATCAGCGACAGGTGCAGTCCGGCTGTAGTTCAGTCACGTTTACTGAACAAGTTCTGTCAGTCACAGTGCCACGTAGTTCAGTCACGTTTACTGAACAAGTTCTGTCAGTCACAGTGCCACATAGTTCAGCCACATTTACTGAACAAGTTCTCTCAGTCACAGTGCCACGTAGTTCAGTCACGTTTACTGAACAAGTTCTGTCAGTCACAGTGCCACGTAGTTCAGTCACGTTTACTGAGCAAGTTCTGTCAGTCACAGTGCCACGTAGTTCAGTCACGTTTACTGAACAAGTTCTGTCAGTCACAGTGCCACGTAGTTCAGTCACATTTACTGAACAAGTTCTGTCAGTCACAGTGCCACATAGTTCAGTGACGTTTACTGAACAAGTTCTGTCAGTCACAGTGCCTCGTAGTTCAGTCACGTTTACTGAGCAAGTTCTGTCAGTCACAGTGCCATGTAGTTCAGTCACGTTTACTGAACAAGTTCTGTCAGTCACAGTGCCACGTAGTTCAGTCAAGTTTACTGAACAAGTTCTGTCAGTCACAGTGCCACGTAGTTCAGTCACGTTTACTGAACAAGTTCTGTCAGTCACAGTGCCACATAGTTCAGTGACGTTCACTGAACACGTTCTGTCAGTCAGAATATTCTAGAATACCCGATGCGCTAGAATCGGCCCACCATCTAGTTGTTAACAATCTTGAAGATAAACACTATTCAGTTACATATTAAGCTGTGTAAAAATTCAAGTTTCACTGTTAGATCATCTTAAATCTCCTGCTCCATATTTGATGGGTGCTGTTTGTTGTTGTTTAACTGTTTAAATACTGTTGCCAATGTTTGATAGTGGCATTTCAGTGGTGTAATACCAGTGCTATGTTGACTCAGGCACTCATTGACCTGTGGTCCAAGGAGACATGGCAATTGGAGGTGTACCAAAGGCTCCCACTATCACCATGTTTACACTCCTATGAAGCCCAGCCTGTGACAGAGTTTTATGAGATTGAAAATTTCAGTATACAGTGCAATACTCAGTGTTACAGTATATACAGGTGCTTCTCATAAAATTAGAATATCATCAAAAAGTTAATTTATTTCAGTTCTTCAATACAAAAAGTGAAATTCATATTATATAGAGTCATTACAAAGAGTGATCTATTTCAAGTCTTTATTTCTGTTTATGTTGATGATTATGGATTACAGCCCATGAAAACACCTGCAAAGGCTTTCTACGCATTTAAAAAGGTCCCTTAGTCTGTTTCAGTAGGCTCCACAATCATGAGGAAGACTGCTGACTTGACAGATGTCTAGAAGGCAGTCACTGACACACTCCACAAGGAGTGTAACCCACAAAAGGTCATTGATAAAGAAGCTGGCTGTTCACAGAGTGCTGTATCCAGGGATACAAGGATATTAATGGGAAGTTGAGTGGAAGGAAAAAATGTGGTAGAAAAAGGTGCACAAGCAACCGGGATAACCACAGCCTTGAAAAGATTGTTAAGAAAAGGCCATTCAAAAAGTTGGGTGTGATTTACAAACAGTGGACTGCTGCTGGAGTCATTGCTTCAAGAGCCACCACACACAGACTTATCCGGGACATGGGCTACAAGTGTCACATTCCTTGTGTCAAGCCACTCTTGACCAATAGACAACGCAAGAAGCGTCTTACCTGGGCCAAGGAGAAAAAGAACTGGAACTGTTGCTCAGTGATCCAAGATGTTTTCAGATGAAAGTAAAATTTGCATTTCATTTGGAAATCAAGGTCCAGAATCTGGAGGCAGAGTGGAGAGGTGTTGTGAATTCCGTTCTTGGGCTCCCTCCTGTGGTTATGAATGGTACTTTTGTGAGTTCTGCCCTTGGGCTCCCTCTGGTGGTTTCAAGTGGAACTGCTGCTCCTTGAGTTTAGCCGCAGCAGCTGCTTTCACTAATCGGCTCCCCTGGCCTTGCTATTTAACTTGGTTCTGGTCTGTAGTCCATGCCAGCTGTCAATGTTCTCTGGGTTGGATTCAGATCTCTCCTTGGATTTCTCTGATGGCCTGTCCATTTCAGCATAAGATAAGTTCTTGCTAGTTCTTTGGTTGTCCATTTGCTTTGGACTTTACTGCTCAGTTTAAGTTATGTTTCTTTTTGTCCAGCTTGTCATTATGAAATATTCAGGCTAGCTGGAAGCTCTGGGGAAGCAGATTTGCCCCTCCACACCGTGAGTCGGTGTGGAGATCATTTTTGTAAACTCTACGTGGATTTTTAGTTTTTAATACTGACCGCACAGTATCCTTTTCTATTTCTGTCTAGATTAGAATTGGCCTCATTTGCTAAAATCTGTTTTCATTTCTGTGTATGTCATTTCCCTCTCTACTCACAGTTAATATTTGTGGGGGGCTATCTTTCCTTTTGGGAATTTCTCTGAGGCAAGATAGTTTTCTGTTTCCATCTTTAGGGGTAGTTAGCTCTTAGGCTGTGACGAGGTGTCTAGGGAGAGTCAGGAACACTCCACGGCTATTTCTAGTGTTGGTGTTAGGATTAGGAACTGCGGTCAGTAAAGCTACCACCTCCTCAAAGCTCGTCCCATGATTCATCTTACCCACCAGGTCATATCAGTGCTTCTCCGTAACCACCAGGTCATAACAGTACAGCTGGCAACAATGTGTTGAATGCATCTCAAAAGAGGGAAAAGAAAATTCTGAGCCATTTTTTTTTCCTTTGCAGCTTGTTTTGTCTTTTTTTTCCCCTTAATCTTTGGGTGGTTCAGGATTCTGGTGCTGATATGGAGATTCAGGGTTTGTCCTCGCGTGTTGATCATCTCGCTGCAAGGGTACAGAGTATCCAAGATTATGTTGTTCAGACTCTGGTTTCTGAGCCTAGAATTCCTATTCCTGATTTGTTTTCTGGGGATAGATCTAAATTTTTGAACTTTAAAAATAATTGCAGATTGTTTTTTGCTCTGAATCCCCGTTCCTCTGGTGACCCCATTCAGCAGGTGAAGATTGTCATTTCTCTGCTGCGTGGAGACCCGCAGGATTGGGCATTCTCCCTTGAGCCAGGGAATCCTGCATTGCTCAATGTGGACGCATTTTTTCAAGCACTCGGACTGCTGTATGACGAACCTAATTCTGTGGATCAGGCAGAAAAAATCTTGTTGGCTCTGTGTCAGGGTCAGGAAGCAGCAGAAGTATACTGCCAAAAATTTAGAAAATGGTCTGTGCTCACAAAATGGAATGAGGATGCCCTAGCAGCTATTTTCAGAAAGGGTCTTTCTGAAGCCCTTAAAGATGTTATGGTGGGGTTCCCCATACCTGCTGGTTTGAACAAATCGATGTCTCTGGCCATTCAGGTTGATCGGCGCCTGCGCGAGCGTAAGGTGGTGCACCATATGGCGGTGTCCTCTGGGCTGAGTCCTGAGCCTATGCAATGTGATAGGATTTTGACTAGAGCAGAACGGCAGGAATTCAGACGTCAGAATGGGCTGTGTTTTTACTGTGGTGACTCTACTCATGTTATTTCTGATTGCCCGAAGCATACTAAGAGGGTCGCTAGGTCTGTTACCATTAGTACTGTACAGCCTAAATTTCTCTTGTCTGTTACCCTGATTTGCTCATTGTCGTCCTTTTCTGTAATGGCATTTGTGGATTCTGGCGCTGCCCTGAACTTAATGGACTTAGAATTTGCCAAACGCTGTGGTTTTTCCTTGGAGCCTTTGCAGAGCCCTATTCCCTTGATGGGGATAGATGCTACGCCATTGGCCAAGAATAAACCTCAGTACTGGACACAGTTGACCATGTACATGGCTCCAGCACATCAGGAAAATATTCGCTTTTTGGTGTTGCATAATTTGCATGATGTTGTTGTGCTGGGTTTTCCATGGTTACAGCTACATAATCCGGTGCTGGATTGGAAATCTATGTCTGTGACTAGTTGGGGTTGCCAAGGGATGCATTGTGATATTCCTTTGATGTCAATTTCCTCTTCCCCATCTTCTGAAGTTCCTGAGTTTTTGTCGGATTTCCAGGATATATTTGATGAGCACAAGTCAAGTTCCCTACCTCCTCATAGGGACTGTGATTGTGCTATTAACTTGATTCCTGGCTGTAAATTCCCTAAGGGTCGACTCTTCAATCTGTCTGTGCCAGAGCATGCCGCTATGCGGAGTTATGTAAAGGAGTCCTTAGAGAAGGGGCATATTCGCCCGTCTTCGTCACCGTTGGGAGCGGGGTTCTTTTTTGTTGCCAAGAAGGATGGCTCCTTGAGGCCCTGTATAGATTATCGCCTTCTCAATAAGATCACTGTCAAATTCCAGTACCCTTTACCTTTGCTTTCTGATTTGTTTGCTCGGATTAAGGGGGCTAGCTGGTTTACCAAGATCGACCTTCGAGAGGCGTATAATCTTGTTCGTATTAAACAGGGTGATGAATGGAAAACAGCATTTAATACGCCCGAAGGCCATTTTGAATATCTTGTGATGCCTTTCGGGCTCTCTAATGCTCCATCTGTGTTTCAGTCCTTTATGCATGATATTTTCCCGGATTATCTGGATAAATTCATGATTGTATATTTGGATGATATTTTGTTTTTTTCTGATGATTGGGAGTCTCATGTGAAGCAGGTCAGGATGGTATTTCAGATCCTTTGTGCTAATGCATTGTTTGTGAAGGGGTCTAAGTGCCTTTTTGGAGTTCAGAAGGTTTCTTTTTTGGGTTTCATTTTTTCTCCCTCGGCTATTGAAATGGACCCTGTTAAGGTCCAGGCCATTCATGATTGGACTCAACCCACATCTGTGAAGAGCCTTCAGAAATTTTTGGGCTTTGCTAATTTTTATCGGCCCTTCATTGCTAATTTTTCTAGTGTGGTTAAACCTCTGACCGATTTGACGAAGAAAGGTGCTGATGTGGTAAATTGGTCCTCTGCGGCTGTGGAGGCCTTTCAGGAGCTTAAACGTCGTTTTACTTCTGCCCCTGTGCTGCGTCAGCCAGATGTTTCTCTCCCTTTTCAGGTTGAGGTTGACGCTTCTGAGATTGGGGCAGGGGCCGTTTTGTCTCAGAGAAGTTCTGATGGCTCTTTGATGAAACTGTGTGCTTTCTTCTCTAGAAAGTTTTCGCCTGCTGAGCGTAATTATGATGTCGGCTATCGGGAATTGTTGGCTATGAAGTGGGCATTTGAGTGGCGACATTGGCTTGAGGGAGCTAAGCATCGCGTTGTGGTCTTGACCGACCATAAGAATCTGATTTATCTCGAGTCTGCCAAGCGGTTGAATCCTAGACAAGCTCGATGGTCTCTGTTTTTCTCCCGTTTTGATTTTGTGGTCTCGTATCTTCCGGGATCTAAGAATGTGAAGGCTGATGCCCTTTCTAGGAGTTTTTTGCCTGATTCTCCGGGAGTCCTTGAGCCGGCTGGTATTCTCAAGGAGGGGGTGATTCTTTCTGCCATCTCCCCTGATTTGCGGCGGGTGCTTCAGGAGTTTCAGGCTGATAAACCTGACCGCTGTCCAGTGGGGAAACTGTTTGTTCCTGATAGATGGACTAATAAGGTAATTTCTGAGATTCATTGTTCTGTATTGGCTGGTCATCCTGGGATTTTTGGTACCAGAGATTTGGTTGCCAGGTCCTTTTGGTGGCCTTCCTTGTCGCGGGATGTGCGTTCTTTCGTGCAGTCCTGTGGGACCTGTGCCCGGGCCAAGCCCTGCTGTTCCCGTGCTAGTGGGTTGCTTTTGCCTTTGCCGGTCCCTGGGAGGCCCTGGACGCATATTTCCATGGATTTTATTTCTGATCTTCCTGTTTCTCAGAAGATGTCTGTCATCTGGGTGGTTTGTGACCGGTTTTCTAAGATGGTCCATTTGGTACCTTTGCCTAAGTTGCCTTTCTCCTCTGATTTGGTTCCATTATTCTTTCAGCATGTGGTTCGTTTGCATGGCATTCCGGAGAATATTGTGTCTGACAGAGGTTCCCAGTTTGTTTCTAGGTTTTGGCGGTCCTTTTGTGCTAGAATGGGCATTGATTTGTCTTTTTCGTCAGTATTTCATCCTCAGACAAATGGCCAAACGGAGCGAACCAATCAGACCTTGGAAACCTATTTGAGATGCTTTGTGTCTGCTGATCAGGATGATTGGGTGACCTTCTTGCCGTTGGCCGAGTTTGCCCTTAATAATCGGGCTAGTTCGGCTACCTTGGTTTCACCTTTCTTTTGTAACTTCGGTTTTCATCCTCGTTTTTCTTCGGGGCAGGTTGAGCCTTCGGACTGTCCTGGTGTGGATTCTGTGGTGGACAGGTTGCAGCGGATTTGGACTCATGTGGTGGACAATTTAACGTTGTCTCAGGAAAAGGCTCAACGTTTTGCTAACCGTCATCGGTGCGTTGGTCCCCGGCTTTGTGTTGGGGATTTGGTCTGGTTGTCTTCTCGTAATGTTCCTATGAAGGTTTCTTCCCCTAAGTTCAAGCCTCGCTTTATTGGTCCTTATAAGATTTCTGAAATTATCAATCCGGTGTCTTTTCGTTTGGCCCTTCCAGCTTCTTTTTCCATTCATAATGTGTTCCATAGATCTTTGTTGCGGAGATATGTGGTGCCCATGGTCCCTTCCGTTGACCCTCCTGCTCCTGTGTTGGTTGAGGGGGAGTTGGAATATGTGGTGGAGAAGATTTTGGATTCTCGTCTTTTGAGGCAGAAGCTTCAGTATCTGGTTAAGTGGAAGGGTTATGGCCAGGAGGATAATTCTTGGGTTTTTGCCTCCGATGTCCATGCTGCCGATTTGGTTCGAGCTTTTCATTTGGCTCATCCTGATCGGCCTGGGGGCTCTGGTGAGGGTTCGGTGACCCCTCCTCAAGGGGGGGTACTGTTGTGAATTCCATTCTTGGGCTCCCTCCTGTGGTTATGAATGATACTTTTGTGAGTTCTGCCCTTGGGCTCCCTCTGGTGGTTTCGAGTGGAACTGCTGCTCCTTGAGTTTAGCCGCAGCAGCTGCTTTCACTAATCGGCTCCCCTGGCCTTGCTATTTAACTTGGCTCTGGTCTGTAGTCCATGCCAGCTGTCAATGTTCTCTGGGTTGGATTCAGATCTCTCCTTGGATTTCTCTGATGGCCTGTCCATTTCAGCATAAGATAAGTTCTTGCTAGTTCTTTGGTTGTCCATTTGCTTTGGACTTTACTGCTCAGTTTAAGTTATGTTTCTTTTTGTCCAGCTTGTCATTATGAAATATTCAGGCTAGCTGGAAGCTCTGGGGAAGCAGATTTGCCCCTCCACACCGTGAGTCGGTGTGGAGATCATTTTTGTAAACTCTGCATGGATTTTTAGTTTTTAATACTGACCGCACAGTATCCTTTTCTATTTCTGTCTATCTAGATTAGAATTGACATCATTTGCTAAAATCTGTTTTCATTTCTGTGTATGTCATTTCCCTCTCTACTCACAGTTAATATTTGTGGGGGGCTATCTTTCCTTTTGGGAATTTCTCTGAGGCAAGATAGTTTTCTGTTTCCATCTTTAGGGGTAGTTAGCTCTTAGGCTGTGACGAGGTGTCTAGGGAGAGTCAGGAACACTCCACGGCTATTTCTAGTGTTGGTGTTAGGATTAGGAACTGCGGTCAGTAAAGCTACCACCTCCTGAGAGCTCGTCCCATGATTCATTTTACCCACCAGGTCATATCAGTGCTTCTCCGTAACCACCAGGTCATAACAGAGAGGCCACAATCTAAGCTGCTTGAGGTCTAGTGTGAAGTTTCCACAATCAGTGATGGTTTGGGGGCCATGTCATCTGCTGGTGTAGGTCCACTGGGTTTTATCAAGACCAAAGTCAGCGCAGCCGTCTACCAGGAAATTTGAAGGCACTTCATCCATCCCTCTGCCAAAAAGCTTTTTGGTGATGGAAATTTCATTCTCCAGCAGGACTTGTCACCTGTCCACACAGCCAAAAGTACCAATACCTGGTTTAAAAACAACTGTATCACTAACAGTAACAATGCTTGATTGGCCAGCAAACTCACCTGACCTTAAGGCCCCGTCTCACACAGCGACGCTGCAGCGATACAGACAACGATGCTGATCGCTGCAGCGTCGCTGTGTGGTCGCTGTGTGGTCGCTGGGGAGCTGTCACACAGACAGCTCTCTCCAGCGACCAACGATCAGGGGAACGACTTCGGCATCGTTGAAACTGTCTTCAACGATGCCGAAGTCCCCCTGCAGCACCCGGGTAACCAGGGTAAACATCGGGTTACTAAGCGCAGGGCCGCGCTTAGTAACCCGATGTTTACCCTGGTTACCAGCGTAAATGTAAAAAAAACAAACAGTACATACTCACCATCTGTTGCCCGTCAGGTCCCTTGGCGTCTGCTTCCTGCTCTGACTGAGCCGCCGTACAGTGAGAGCAGAGCGCAGCGGTGACGTCACTGCTGTGCTCTCACTTTACGGCGGCTCAGTCAGAGCAGGAAGCAGACGCCAAGGGACCTGACGGGCAACAGATGGTGAGTATGTAGTGTTTGTTTTTTTTTACATTTACGCTGGTAACCAGGGTAAACATCGGGTTACTAAGCGCGGCCCTGCGCTTAGTAACCCGATGTTTACCCTGGTTACCAGTGAAGACATCGCTGGATCGGTGTCACACACACCGATTCAGCGATGTCAGCGGGACCTCAATGACCAAAAAAAGGTCCAGGCCATTCTGACACGACCAGCGATCTCGCAGCAGGGGCCTGATCGCTGGTACGTGTCACACATAGCGAGATCGCTACTGAGGTCGCTGTTGCGTCACAAAACTTGTGACTCAGCAGCGATCTCGCTAGCGATCTCGCTATGTGAGACGGGGCCTTTAACCCCATAGAGAATCTCATCAAGAGGAAGATGAGAGACACCAGACCCAACAATGCTAACGAGCTGAAGGCTGCAATCAAAGCAACCTGGGCTTCCATAACACCTCAGCAGTGCCACAAGCTGATTGCCTCCATGCCACGCCGCATTGATGCAGTAATTGATGCAAAAGGAGCCCCGACCAAGTATTGAGTGCATTTACTGAATATACATTTCAGTAGGCCAACATTTTGGATTTAAAAATCATTTTTTCAAGCTGGTGTTATAAAGTATTCTAATTTACTGAGATAATAACTTTTGGGTTTTCATTGGCTATAAGCCATAATCATCAACATTAACAGAAATAAACACTTGAAATAGATCACTCTGTCTGTAATGACTCTATATAATATATATAACATATATAATATATGAGTTCACTTTTTGTATTGAAGAACTGAAATAGATTAACTTTATGATGATATTCTAGTTTTGTGAGATGCACCTGTATCTTTCGATTCTGTGATTTTTATTACTCTACAACTTTTCCTACTGTAATTTTAATGTTTGAGTGTATAAAATTACCGTATTTAACCCATATGGTTAATATCATAAAGCAAACAAACCCACCAAAAAATTGGAGTTAACATTTTCCGGAGGCTGCACGTCTCACAAATAATAAAAAAAGTAATCAAAACTTAGGTTTTACCCTAAAATGACACCAATGAAAGCTAGAGTTTACCACACAAAAACAAGCCCTCAATCAACTCCATTGTCAGAAAAGCAGGTTATTGATTTCTGAAAATGGCAACACAAACCATTTTTTTTAGTTCTGATTTTTATCTTACCCACTAAAATTGCATAAAAATTACAAGATAATCATGTTGACAGGTCATTTTTACTGCACACTGAGTGCTGTAAAAGTAAAACTCAAAAAACAATGTCAGAACTGCTTTTTTTACCATATCACTAAACTTGAAACTTTTTTTACATTTGTCAGGATATTACCGGTGTATAGTAAAATAAATGGTGTCGCTCAAAACTAAAATTCATACCACTAGAAAAGTTCTGATATGCCTATTTTGACTGAAAAAAGTTATGCTTTTTTGCAAAAAATGGAGGAAAAAATGAAAGTGAAAAACTGAAAATTGCTAGTGGCCGGATGGGGTTAAGTAATGAAAAAGTCAATTGCTTGTCCGAGTGTGTTGCCGCCCATCCACTTACTTCTGCACAAAGCTCTGTAAGTCACTGCTTATATTTTTCAATTATATGATTGTTTTCTGTATATGGATAATTTTATAGAAAACCTACACAGAATGTGAACTCGTATGAGTTTTACATAAAATGAAAATCCCCACACCATTATATTGAACTTACACGTCGTCAGGAAGCAAACCATAATTTGCATGGTCAAACCAGCTGCTCATTATTTTTGCATTTAGTTTCTGTAAAAGTCCAGTAGGCAAACATCTACCTATCCAAAAATGGCAGCGAGATGAGAGGGCCATATCTATAGGCAGCCCATCATGGGAAATGCGACTTAATACCCACGTTCCCTGTCTGGTACTCACATACACCTGAAATAAAAGACAAATATTAAATCCAAAACTCATCTTTAGCTCCAGCCTCAGTTTTAGCAAATATACATTTTGGCTTTCCTATATATTCTGTAGAAAACAAAAAATCTAAGATAGGCACTTTCAATGTTATATAAAACTAGAATATATTTAATTATTTCGCATACAGGATGTATTATGTGTGTTTTTCCAAAGGGACCTAGGACTCTACAGAAGCAATTTTAATTTGTAATACAACTAAATTTGATGACTATCCATTTATTTTACTTAAAAGGGTTTATCCATTTGTCTTAGGGTACCGTCACACAGTGCCATTTTCATCGCTACGACGGCACGATCCGTGACGTCGCAGCGTCGTATGATTATCGCTCCAACGTCGTAGACTGCGGTCACACTTTGCAATCACGGCGCTGGAGTGATGCCGAAGTCCTCGGGTAACCAGGGTAAACATCGGCGCCGCGCTTAGTAACCCGATGTTTACCCTGGTTACCAGTGTAAACGTAAAAAAAACAAACAGTACATACTTACATTCCGGTGTCTGTCCCCCGGCGTTCTGCTTCTCTGCACTGTGTAAGCGCCATAGCCGGAAAGCAGAGCGGTGACGTCAGACGTCACCGCTGTGCTCGCTTTCCGGCCGGCAGGCGCTCACAGTGCAGAGAAGCTGAGACGCCGGAGGACAGACACCGGAATGTGAGTATGTACTGTTTGGTTTTTTTACGTTTACGCTGGTAACCAGGGTAAACATCGGGTTACTAAGCGCGGCCCTGCACTTAGTTACCCGATGTTTACCCTGGTTACAAGCGAACACATGCTGGATCGGTGTCACACACAACGATCCAGCGATGTCAGCGGGTGATCAAGCGACGAAAGAAAGTTTTAAACGATCTGCTACGACGTACGATTCTCAGCAGGATCCCTGATCGCTGCTGCGTGTCAGACACAACGATATCGTAATGATATCGCTAGAACGTCACGAATCGTACCGTCGTAGCGATGAAAATGGCACTGTGTGACGGTACCCTTATGTGCATCTCAGTGCTTTGTAGTCTCTTTACTTCCTGGTTCCTTGGGGGGGAGAGCAATGCAATCCTCGTTGAGTGACAGTTCTGGTCGGGAGCT
Organism: Ranitomeya variabilis; assembly: GCF_051348905.1. Classification (NCBI taxonomy): domain Eukaryota; kingdom Metazoa; phylum Chordata; class Amphibia; order Anura; family Dendrobatidae; genus Ranitomeya; species Ranitomeya variabilis. The sequence continues at coordinate 66,549,385 of NC_135239.1, read as the reverse complement.
CCATCCTGCTAATACACGTTAACAATCCATCAGTGTTTCTTCTGAGTCTACACTGTTATCACTTTATTTACATATATCAGTAATAGGGACTTTGAACAAGCACGCAGCTCAAGAAAGTAAGAACCATGATTAGGAGAACTTCTCTGGAAGCTGCTAATGCACGTGTCCTGGGCAGACAGGACTGATAAGAGCACCTTGATCAGGAGTTGAGAGGGTTAGGAAGGAATCTGAACAGCTAGTTGCTGTGTAGAAACCAATGGATTTTAGAGAGACAATTAGTATGTTAGGAGTTAATTCCTCTCCTGGATTGTAACTATTATGCACACTGGGTCAGGCTCTGGAGGCCATGCTCATTAGTATTAAGCTATCCAATATATCAAATGAAAGCTCTCATTGCAGAAGAATATCAGCGGATAGACAAAGCAAGTCAATTGCAACTTGCTAATTTTCATGCTGTTTAACTAACTAAAGCAATTTTATAATATGAGCATAGCACTTTTGAAGGGTATGTCCTCCTAAAATAGGGTATATTTTAAAGGGGCAGCATGTAAGAGGAGGCTGTCACTTAAATACTGTATGTCACAGGGTCTACATCATTAACACTGCAATTCTGCTCATTTCCCTTTGGTTTGTTGTCCACAATCCCTCTCTGTCCATTAATCTGCTCTAAAGAACTTCTCAGTAGCCATAGCCTTCAACTTCCGGTATACCCTGAAATGCTGTGGATGTCGTAGTTATCGTTAAAGGGAAGCTAACAGCTGATTTCTGCTGACTTAACATTGAACAGCATGATCAGATACAGGCTCCATAATTTCAGACAGGTATATTTAATCTAAAGAGCTGCAGTATTTTAGAAAAAAATACATTTGAAAGCTGGCTCTGGTGACCCGTCCAAGAGGTCGTTCCCTGGAGGTTTCTTCCCACCTGCCTCCCTTGAGTGACATGTGGCATGAGTGACTCTGCCACTCCCCCAGTACATCCTCATTCTTCGCACTTCTCACTCTTAAGATACAGAATACCATAAACAAGGTGAATCAAAATATTAGCATTATTCAAGCATTTTGCAATCTCTCTGATGAAAAAGTTTGTGTTCTATTTACCCAGACTTTTGCATTGATACAAGTAATTGAGCCTATTTTATTAATCAACTGTTCAAATAAAGATAATTCTTCTGCAACTTTGTTATAGTTCATTCCCAAAGCTTGCAGAATTGTGAATGTAGCTCAGGATTGAAATACAGGGTACCATTCAGAATCAGATTAATGTAATGTATTTCCGTATATCAGAACAGAAAATGTGAAAACCGATTTAGAATTTTAATTCAAAGTCAATTAGTACAGTATTAGGTGTCGAGTTCCCGCCGCTGCACAGGGGGAATCTCAAACCACCTCCGCTGCGGTCTCCAATTCTTCTCCAGCCACAGTGGAGCCTGCTCAGCAGAGACTTCGGTCCCAGTGTCTGGCTCAGGCAGATACTGTGCGCTTGGTTACTGCTGATCTTCCAGACTCTGCCATTGTAACCAGCACTGTTCTGCGGCGAGCTGATGCTCCTGGGACTAAGTCCTGCTTTTCCTCTACTGGGCATTCCCAAGGGACAATCTCTCATTGGAAGTCGGGGGTCACATGCTCAGGTCCTGAAGCAGTTCCTATTGCACCACTAGGAAGGTCCTGGAGAGCTTCCTCTATAAAAGGTTTGCATGGCGGCACGGCCATGCGCTAGTATCAACTTAAGTTCATGTGTGTATGAGCTTATCTACTTTTGTGGTCGCTGTCAGCATGTGCTCAGGGTCAGCTGTATAGCCACCAGAATTCTGGCACCTCCGGAGAGGAGTTTGTGTGAATGAATTCAGGGCTGGCGTGTAGCCACTAGAATTCCGGCACCTCCGGAGAGGAGTTTGTGTGAATGAATTTAGGGCTGGCGTATAGCCACTAGAATTCCTGCACCTGCAGAGGAGTTGTTTGAGTGCTGTTGCTGACTGTGTGACCACTATATGCTCCTTGCTCCGTTAGAGAGCTGTGACCCTCTGTGAGGTTAACAGGGCACAGCGTTATCCTTTATCCCGGTGACTGTGTGAAGCAACAGAGTTTGCTCATATACAGACTGGCTGATGGAACCCGTGTCTGTTCAGGCGTAATACCGCCATATATTGCTGCCATTTACTAGCAGCAGGTTCCACTTCTGCACGGTGGACCCCGGGCTGCGAACGCACCAATATTATCTCCATGTTTACTTGGTGCGTTCCACCAGCCCTAACATACAGTAATCATTAAAGGTATTCAATAGAGAAAGACCCTAAAGATGGATTTTGCACAAAGAGACCCGAATGGATTGACATAAGTACCAATACCAGAGACAGGACAGGTAAGTAATTATAAGAAATCGTAGCTCAGCGTAAGTAGCATGGACTGGAGCTGATGGCACAGTAGAGCAGTACTTACCAAATAGCACATGGAACAGTGAGAACAAGGACAGCTAGGTTTGCTGGATGAAAAACAGTCAAGAGCAGGAAACACTAGAGCCAAATACCAGAACCAGGAGTGTGGATATACACCAGAATTATAGCTGTACAGTCAATTCTGGATTTCCAGCAGATGAATTATTAATGGCAGAATGATTTGCTATCAGCAGGCAAAGGGTTAACTGGAGGGCAACAGTGATGAATAGGCAAACTGGATGCTTGCTTGCAAAGATTACACACAGAGGCATCAGAGTTATAGGTGTGAGCAGCACCAGTATAAAAAGAGAAGAGTTTTTTTTTATCAGACCCCTATTGTAGCAGTGTTAAGAGTGTAAAAATATCAGGGTTCTCAGGACTGAGCAAGAAAATAGTTGAAAATAGTTGAACAGCCTTGTATTTACTGAAGAGTTTAGACAACTGAGAGAAAAGGGTAAAGAGGCAAACTTCTGTAGAATGTATTGTAACTGAATGCTACTTCTTCTGACTACACAGACTGTACTAGACTGTCTAAACCCAGTCTGAAAAGGTCTTGGGTGATGATGTCAGAGATGTTTGACTGGTACTTTATAATAGTAAACCAGTATGGACTAGCACTAAGGAAATTTCACTAATGAAAGGAAATGAGACCCAGCATCTGAGCCAGGACAGGTGAGTAACAAAAAGAAGCGGGGTTATGTCTTTATAAGCCTACTTTCTCTGTCAGTTCTTATACAGACATTATATAATAAAGTCTTTGCAAAACGGTGTTTAGAACAGCACACTGTAGTAAACTGCTGAATTTATCATGCCTGGGTCTGCCTACAATCAGTGATTCTCTCTTTGTTTTCACTTGCCTACTGATTTAAAAAAAATCAGATTAGCAATTCTACTCTTTTCTTATGTCCTAAAGTTTTAATCATCCTTTGACACATTGTAGCTCCATGAATTATCTATTGATTACACTGTTCTACAGCCAAGTTACTTCAAAGACAAAAACAGTTGACCTTCTTAACAAATTTTGTGGTGCTGCAAACAAAGATACGATGCTTAAATTTGCTGATTGGCTCTAATTTTTCAAGATCCAGAGGAGGTTGTAATTACTTATGTATGACACTTTTCATGCAGGCATATAAAAAAGTTGCGTGTTTACTATTTTATCAACATTATTTCACTGTTAGTAGCTAGTCTATTATATCATCTATGTAGTCTATTGAGCTTTCAGTATTCTATCATCAAAAAAACGTCAACTCAGTTCGGATGACGTAATCCTAGTAATCAGAATTACAGTTGCATCAACTGCTTTCATAACTGCTTCTTTTGTAAGGTATACAGTTTTAGAATTTCTTAGCTTAGATACTCAGCATATTGACATGTTTCTACATGTTTTTTCAGATATGCCTAGTTCTTGCATTAACAAAGCGGATAGTGTTTGCTGCCTCAAGCTAGTCTTCAAAGAAGAGCATTATTTACACTATGCACTGCAATAATGGATCAAGTCCCATCTAAAACACAAAGTGAAGCAAAAAAAATAATCAAAGTTTATATCACCTTCTTTAATTATACATTTTTATTATTGTGTCGATAAAAGTCTGGTCTATCAAAATATGAAATTAATTAAGCCATACACAAAACATTATTGCCAGTATTGCCATTTTTGGTCTCTGAACTCCAACATACAGAAAATATTAAAAGGCAATCAAAATGTTGCATGCATCACTAAATGCATCAATGAAAGTTTTTTTCAACCTACAACTCATTCTGCAAAAAAAAAAAAAACCTCATATAATTATGTTGATAGAAAAATAAAAAAGTTATCTGTCTTTAAAGAACAGGAAGAAAAAACAAAAGTGCAGAAAAGAAAAAAAATTGCCAGTTCTCGACAGTGGTAAAGGGACAATTGATAACCAAATAAAGAAAAGAAGACTACCTCTAAACTGAGTACACAGGAACCAAGTGGAAAAAAACGCAGATTATGTTTTACTGTATGTGGCACTCAGTTCATCCATACAGATAAGGGGGTCTAAGGTCTCAAGGGATATTAGGAATGTTTAAGGATAACTAGTGATGAGGGAATCTGCTGAATCTCAAATTCATCTGTTCACTCGCATTTTGTAAAGAAATTCAATTTTCATCCTTGTTAGTTGATACAAATGTCATGTTGCCAAGGGTGCAGTACCACCGGCAACCACAGGAGGATGACCGTAGCTCACCTCCAAAGGAGTAGAGATGCCGCGACGGGTGCTACCAGTAGATGGTCGGAGAGAAGTCAAACTAACCGGGTCATTAACAGTCGAGAGCATGGTGCCAGAGACAAGAAACACTATAGGGAAATCACCAAACGAGCGCAAAGTTAGGGATGGGGAATGGGTCAGACACCAATACAGGAAGTCAGAGGCAGAAGGATCACTAGGAAATAACGGGTCAGCTGCTCAAGCCCAGGAACAGAACTATCGCTGACAAAGGCTGCCGGCAACAACACCAATAAATAGCCACAGAAAAATAAAAGAGAGGCAGGAAAGGTTAACCCCACCATGTCCAGACCGTAGAATGGAAGGCAGAAGGTAAACCCCAGCCTGGATCATGACAGTACCCCCTCTCAATGGGAGGTCACAGGACCCCCAGGCTTCAATGGATACCGAGCATGAAAGGCCCGGACCAACCATGGACTTACCATGCTGGAACCCAGGACCGGTCCTCAGGAGCGTAACCCCTCCAATGGATCAGATATTGGAGTGAACGACGGACCATACGAGAGTCCATAATCCGTTCCACTTCGAACTCACTGTGGCCATCCACCGAGACTTGCTTCCATTCTTCAAATGCTAATTTAATGGCTAGTAACTCCCTGTTACCCACATCATAGTTCCTCTCAGCAGAAGAGAACTTTTTCAAAAAGATAGGACAAGGTCTTAAATTGGTTAAAGTGGCTGGTCCCTGAGACAATACTGCCCCCACTCTCATCTCCAAAGTGTCAACCTCCACAATAAACCGTTCAAGTGGGGTCAGGTTGAATTAATACGGGGGTGGACATTAAACATTTTTCAATGTAGAAAATGCCGCTACAGCTGAAGCTGGCCAATTCTTGGTATCCGACCCCTTTCGAGTCAAGTCAGTCGGAGGTTTAACAATCTGAGAAAACCCCCTTATAAATTTCCTATAATAATTTGTGAACCCCAAGAAGCACTGAAGACCCTTAAGATCTCTGGGTTGCACCCAGTCCACAATGGCCTGAACCTTTCTGTGGTCCATGCGAAACCCTACAGCCGACAAAATTAACCCCAAAAAGGACAATTCCTGAACCAAAAACAAACATTTCTCTGGTTTAGCAAAGAGACAGTTCTCCCAGAGTCTCTGGAGAACTGCACGGTGGTGACCTATGTGGGCCTGCTTCTCCAAAGAGTACACCAGAATATCATCAAAATACACAACAATGAAGTGCCTAATTACATCAGAAAAGAGCTGATTGATGAAATTTTGTAAAACAGCCGGTGCATTAGTCAGACCGAAGGGCATAACCAAATTTTCAAACAGCCCCTCAGAAGTGAGGAACGTAGTTTTCCACTCATCCCCCTCCCGCATATGGATCAGATTGTATGCCCCTCAGAAATCCAGTTTCAAAAACAACTTAGCCCCAGACAACTGGTTGTATAAATCAGGGATAAGTGGGAGAGGGTACGTATTCCAAACAGTGATATTACTTAGTTTTCGGAAATCGAGGCATGGGCGCAAACCACCATCTTTTTTTTTTACAGAAAGGAACCCAGCCGCCACAGGGGACACAGAGGGGCGAATGTGCCCTTTACAAAGACTTTCAGAGATGTATTCTTTCAAGGAAGTTTGCTCAGGACCAGATAAATTGTATAAACAGGCCTTGGGCAATTTAGCATCAGGAACAAGATCAATAGTACAATCAACTGAACAGTGTGGTGGTAAAACCTCAGCCTCTTTTTTGGAGAACACATCCCCAAAGTCCTTCAAGTACTCCGGAATACCTTCCAGACTGATGGATGACAGAGACATAGTAGCAAAACAATCCTCAGAACAATTAGGTCCCCACTTCACAATGTCTCGGGTGTTGTGAATTAGACTTTTTTGGCTCCCTCTTGTGGTCACTAGTGATATGACTCTGGGATTGTCTTTCCTCAGTTTGGCACCCACCTGGGTCGTTAGTCCAGGGGTGTTGTTATATAAACTTCCTGGTTTCTTAGTCCAGTGCCTGGCATCGTTGTAATCAGTTCCTTTCTGTTTGCTCCTGTCTGCTGGTCTTGGATCTTGCAAAATTAAGCTAAGTCCTGCTTCCTTGTTTTTTGGTTATTTGCTTTGCTCTTATTTTTTGTCCAGCTTGTACTAAATGTGATTCCTGATTTTGCTGGAAGCTCTAGGGGGCTGGTGTTCTCCCCCCGGGCCGTTAGACGGTTCGGGGGTTCTTGAATATCCAGCGTGGAAATTTTGATAGGGTTTTTGCTGACCATATAAGTCATCTTACTATATTCTGCTATTAGTCAGTGGGTCTCTCTTTGCTAAATATCTAGTTCATTCTTACGCTTGTCTTTTCTCCTTACCTCACCGTTATTATTTGTTGGGGGCTTGTATCCTACTTTTGGGGTCTTTTCTCTGGAGGCAAGAAAGGTCTATCTTTTCCCTTCTAGGGTTAGTTAGTTCTCCGGCTGGCGCGAGACGTCTAGAACCAACGTAGGCACGTTCCCCGGCTGCTGCTATTTGTGGTGCTAGGATTAGATATATGGTCAGCCCAGTTACCACTGCCCTATGAGCTGGTTTTTTGTGTTTGCAGACTTGGTATGTACTTTTGAGACCCTCTGCCATTGGGGTCATAACAGTATGCCAGGCCAAGGTTGAATGTTTAATGCATTGCAGAAGTGGGATTACAAGAAAGGAAAGTCTGAGTTTTTTTTTTTTTTCTTTCCTCTCTTTTTTCCTCCCCTTTACCTCTGAGTGGCTTGTGCTTGCTGCAGACATGAATGTACAGACTTTGATTACAAGTGTGGATCAGCTTGCTGCTCGTGTGCAGGGCATACAAGATTTTGTTACCAGTAGTCCAATGTCTGAACCTAAAACAGGGCCGGACTGGGACTAAAATTCAGCCCTGGCATTTGAAGTTACACAGGCCCACTTGTCACATGGTGACTGTATAATACCTTTGTACACTTGTAGGCAGGGCCGGTTTTAGGCAAAGTGGGGCCCTAGGCAAAGTTTAAAATGGGTCCCCAAATGCTAACATATTGCACATCACACAGAAGCCTTTCTGTTGTATTTACGTGCGCTGAGTTCAGGCCGCTAAACAAGTTTGATCGACAATACTGAAGTTGTTCAACGCTTGTTTCCCGGCCTCTTTCCACCAGCTGAGGAATAATGATGAGACAGAACGATCACTAATAGATCACTAACAGATCACCATACAGTATCATGTTTTCAGCAGCACATCTACAGTTTACACTGGCAATGTGCTGCTGACAACAAGGCTTTTAGTTCCAGCAAAAACAATCCGAATATGCAGCATTTTACTTGTTTAGTAAAATACACCCCATAGTCCTCCATATATTATAATGTGCTCCATAGTCCTCCATATAGTATAATACACTCCCTATAGTCCTCCATATATTAAAATACACTGCTCAGTCCTCCACATAGTATAATACACTCCTCATAGTCCTCCATATAGCATAATACAATCCTCATAGTCCTCCATATAGCATAATACAATCCTCATAGTGCTCCATATAGTATAATGCACCGCCACAGTCATCCATGTAGTACAATTCACTTCCCATAGTATAATGCACCCCATAGTTCTTCATATAGTATAACGTATTCACCATAGTCCTCGATACAGTATAATGCAGCCCACATATAGTATAATGCAGCCACCCCAGAGTATAATGCAGCCACCCCAGAGTATAATGCAGCCACCCCAGAGTATAATGCAGCCACCCCACAGAGTATAATGCAGCCACCCCAGAGTATGTAACCCCCATAGAATATAATACAGCCCACCTCCCCATAATATATAATGTAGCCCCCCATAGAATATAATGCAGCCCCCCATAGTATATAACGCAGCCTCCCCCATAGAATATAATATACCCCCACAATAGTATATAACACAGCCACATAGTACATAACATGGCCTCCCCCATAGAATATAATATACTCCCCATAGTATATAGCAAAGCCCGCATATTATATAGCACAAACCGCATAGTATACAGCACAGCCTGCATACTATAGCACAGCTCGCGTAGTAGATCACACAGCAGTATTCAGCACAGACCACACAGTAGTATACAGCACAGACCACACAGTAGTATACAGCACAGCCCACGTAGAAGTATACAGCACAGTCCACACAGTAGTATACAGCACAGCCCACAGAGTAATATATACAGCACAGCCCACAAAGTAATATATACAGCACAGCCCACAAAGTAATATATACAGCACAGCCCACAGAGAACTATATACAGCACAGCCCACAGAGAACTATATACAGCACAGCCCACAGAGAACTATATAAAGCACAGCCCAGAGTACTATATACAGCACAGCCCAGAGTACTATATACAGCACAGCCCAGAGTACTATATAAAGCACAGCCCAGAGAGTACTATATACAGCACAGCCCAGAGAGTACTATATACAGCACAGCCCAGAGAGTACTATATACAGCACAGCCCAGAGAGTACTATATACAGCACAGCCCACAGAGTACTATACACAGCACAGCCCACAGAGTACTATATACAGCACAGCCCACAGAGTACTATATACAGCACAGCCCACAGAGTACTATATACAGCACAGCCCACAGAGTACTATATACAGCACAGCCCACAGAGTACTATATACAGCACAGCCCACAGAGTACTATATACAGCACAGCCCACAGAGTACTATATACAGCACAGCCCACAGAGTACTATATACAGCACAGCCCACAGAGAACTATATACAGCACACAGTAGTATACAGCACAGAGCACAGCCCACAGAGAACTATATACAGCCCACAGTAGTATACAGCACAGAGCACAGCCCACAGAGAACTATATACAGCCCACAGTAGTATACAGCACAGAGCACAGCCCACAGAGAACTATATACAGCACAGAGCACAGCCCACAGAGAACTATATACAGCCCACAGTAGCATACAGCACAGAGCAGCCCACAGATAACTATATACAGCCCACAGTAGTATACAGCACAGAGCACAGCCCACAGAGTACTATATACAGCCCACAGTAGTATACAGCACAGAGCACAGCCCATAGAGTACTATATACAGCCCACAGTAGTATACAGCACAGAGCACAGCCCAGAGAACTATATATAGCACACAGTAGTATACAGCACAGAGCACAGCCCACAGAGTACTATATATAGCACAGAGCACACAGTAGTATACAGCACAGAGCACAGCCCACAGAGAGCTATATACAGCCCACAGTAGTATACAGCACAGAGCACAGCCCACAGAGAGCTATATACAGCCCACAGCAGTATACAGCACAGAGCACAGCCCACAGAGTACTATATACAGCCCACAGTAGTATACAGCACAGAGCACAGCCCACAGAGTACTATATACAGCCCACAGTAGTATACAGCACAGAGCACAGCCCACAGAGTACTATATACAGCCCACAGTAGTATACAGCACAGAGCACAGCCCAGAGAACTATATATAGCACACAGTAGTATACAGCACAGAGCACAGCCCACAGAGTACTATATATAGCACAGAGCACACAGCAGTATACAGCACAGAGCACAGCCCACAGAGAGCTATATACAGCCCACAGTAGTATACAGCACAGCCCACAGAGAGCTATATACAGCCCACAGTAGTATACAGCACAGAGCACAGCCCAGAGAACTATATATAGCACACAGTAGTATACAGCACAGAGCACAGCCCACAGAGTACTATATACAGCCCACAGCAGTATACAGCACAGAGCACAGCCCACAGAGTACTATATACAGCCCACAGCAGTATACAGCACAGAGCACAGCCCACAGAGTACTATATACAGCCCACAGCAGTATACAGCACAGAGCACAGCCCACAGAGTACTATATACAGCCCACAGCAGTATACAGCACAGAGCACAGCCCACAGAGTACTATATACAGCCCACAGTAGTATACAGCACAGAGCACAGCCCAGAGAACTATATATAGCACACAGTAGTATACAGCACAGAGCACAGCCCAGAGTACTATATATAGCACAGAGCACACAGTAGTATACAGCACAGAGCACAGCCCACAGAGAACTATATACAGCCCACAGTAGTATACAGCACAGAGCACAGCCCACAGAGAGCTATATACAGCCCACAGCAGTATACAGCACAGAGCACAGCCCACAGAGAGCTATATATAGCACAGAGCACACAGTAGTATACAGCACAGAGCACAGCCCACAGAGTACTATATACAGCCCACAGCAGTATACAGCACAGAGCACAGCCCACAGAGTACTATATACAGCCCACAGCAGTATACAGCACAGAGCACAGCCCACAGAGTACTATATACAGCCCACAGTAGTATACAGCACAGAGCACAGCCCAGAGAACTATATATAGCACACAGTAGTATACAGCACAGAGCACAGCCCACAGAGTACTATATATAGCACAGAGCACACAGTAGTATACAGCACAGAGCACAGCCCAGAGAACTATATACAGCCCACAGTAGTATACAGCACAGAGCACAGCCCACAGAGAGCTATATACAGCCCACAGCAGTATACAGCACAGAGCACAGCCCACAGAGAGCTATATATAGCACAGAGCACACAGTAGTATACAGCACAGAGCACAGCCCACAGAGTACTATATACAGCCCACAGTGGTATACAGCACAGAGCACAGCCCACAGAGAACTATATACAGCCCACAGTAGTATACAGCACAGAGCACAGCCCACAGAGAACTATATACAGCCCACAGCAGTATACAGCACAGAGCACAGCCCACAGAGTACTATATATAGCACAGAGCACAGCCCAGAGAACTGTATATAGCACACAGTAGTATACAGCACAGAGCACAGCCCACAGAGTACTATATATAGCACAGAGCACACAGTAGTATACAGCACAGAGCACAGCCCACAGAGAACTATATACAGCCCACAGTAGTATACAGCACAGAGCACAGCCCACAGAGAGCTATATACAGCCCACAGCAGTATACAGCACAGAGCACAGCCCACAGAGAGCTATATAAAGCACAGAGCACACAGTAGTATACAGCACAGAGCACAGCCCACAGAGTACTATATACAGCCCACAGTGGTATACAGCACAGAGCACAGCCCACAGATAACTATATACAGCACAGAGCACAGCCCACAGAGAACTATATACAGCCCACAGCAGTATACAGCACAGAGCACAGCCCACAGATAACTATATACAGCCCACAGCAGTATACAGCACAGAGCACAGCCCAGAGAACTATATACAGCCCACAGCAGTATACAGCACAGAGCACAGCCCACAGAGAACTATATACAGCCCACAGCAGTATACAGCACAGAGCACAGCCCAGAGAACTATATACAGCCCACAGCAGTATACAGCACAGAGCACAGCCCACAGATAACTATATACAGCCCACAGCAGTATACAGCACAGAGCACAGCCCAGAGAACTATATACAGCCCACAGCAGTATACAGCACAGAGCACAGCCCACAGAGAACTATATACAGCCCACAGCAGTATACAGCACAGAGCACAGCCCAGAGAACTATATACAGCCCACAGCAGTATACAGCACAGAGCACAGCCCAGAGAACTATATACAGCCCACAGCAGTATACAGCACAGAGCACAGCCCACAGATAACTATATACAGCCCACAGCAGTATACAGCACAGAGCACAGCCCAGAGAGAACTATATACAGCCCACAGCGGTATACAGCACAGAGCACAGCCCACAGAGAACTATATACAGCCCACAGCAGTATACAGCACAGAGCACAGCCCACAGAGAACTATATACAGCCCACAGCAGTATACAGCACAGAGCACAGCCCACAGAGAACTATATACAGCCCACAGTAGTATACAGCACAGAGCACATCCCACAGAGAACTATATACAGCCCACATCTCTTCTCTTCCTCCCCTCACCTCCTCCGAGAATGGCCCCACAGTCCAGAAAAAAAAAAAACTCTCCTCACCTCTCCTCGTGCCCAGCGTTGCTTCCTGGTTCCTGCTCCTGTCTCAGCAGCTGCAGTCTGCCCGGGACACAGCAGGTGCGCGATGATATGACATCATCGCGCACCCGCAGTGTCAGAGGCAGAGCGGGGAATGATGGGAGAGGAGCGTCTGTAGACGCTCTCCTCCATCATTGCATTCAACTGTACCGGCGTCTATACGCCGGTGTAGTTGAATGCGACGGCGGGGGCGGCGGATTGAGCGGCCCACCACTGGCACCGGCCCTTCTGGCATTTGCCAGAAGTGCCCTATGGCCAGTCCGGCCCTGACCTAAAATACCTATTCCTGAACTGTTCTCTGGAGACCGATTTAAGTTTAGGAATTTCAGGAATAATTGTAAATTGTTTCTATCTCTGAGACCCCGTTCATCTGGAGACTCAGCTTAGCAAGTAAAAATTGTTATCTCTTTCTTACGGGGCGACCCTCAGGATTGGGCCTTCTCGCTAGCGCCAGGAGATCCGGCATTGGCAAATATTGATGCGTTTTTTCTGGCGCTCGGATTGCTTTACGAGGAACCCAATCTTGAAATTCAGGCAGAAAAAGCCTTGCTGGCTATTTCTCAGGGTCAGGATGAAGCTGAAGTGTATTGCCAAAAATTTCGGAAATGGTCCGTGCTTACTCAGTGGAATGAGTGTGCTCTGGCCGCAAATTTCAGAAATGGCCTTTCTGAAGCCATTAAGAATGTGATGGTGGGTTTCTCCATTCCTATAGGTCTGAATGATTCCATGGCGCTGGCTATTCAAATTGACCGGCGTTTGCGGGAGCGCAAAGCCGCGAATCCTCTGGTGGTGTTGTCTGAACAAACACCTGATTTAATGCAATGTGGTAGAATTCAGACTAGAAATGAACGGAAAAATCATAGACGTCAGAATGGGTTGTGTTTTTACTGTGGTGATTCTACACATGTTATATCAGCATCCTCTAAACGCATAACTAGCGTTGTTAGTCCTGTCGCCATTGGTAATTTGCAACCTAAATTTATTTTGTCTGTGATTTTAATTTGCTCATTGTCCTCCTACCCTGTTATGGCGTTTGTGGATTCAGGTGCTGCCCTGAGTCTTATGGATCTGTCGTTTGCCAAGCGCTGTGGTTTTGTTCTTGAGCCGTTGGTAAATCCTATCCCTCTTAGAGGTATTGATGCTACGCCATTGGCGGAAAATAAACCGCAGTTTTGGACACAGGTAACCATGTGCATGACTCCTGAACATCGGGAGGTGATTTGTTTTCTTGTTCTGCATAAAATGCATGATTTGGTCATTTTGGGTCTGCCATGGTTACAGACCCATAATCCAGTCTTGGATTGGAAGGCAATGTCTGTGTCAAGTTGGGGCTGTCAGGGAATTCATGGTGATTCCCCGCCGGTGTCTATTGCTTCCTCTACTCCTTCGGAAGTTCCTGAGTATTTGTCTGATTACCAGGATGTATTCAGCGAGTCCAGGTCCAGTGCTCTTCCTCCTCATAGGGACTGTGACTGCGCTATAGATTTGATTCCAGGTAGTAAATTTCCTAAGGGAAGATTATTTAATCTGTCTGTACCTGAGCATACCGAAATGCGTTCGTATATCAAGGAATCTCTGGAGAAGGGGCTTATCCGTCCATCCTCTTCCCCTCTTGGTGCGGGATTCTTTTTTGTGGCCAAGAAGGACGGATCTTTGAGACCTTGTATTGACTATCGGCTTCTGAATAAAATCACTGTTAAATTTCAGTATCCTTTGCCTCTGTTGTCGGACTTGTTTGCCCGGATTAAAGGTGCCAAGTGGTTCACCAAGATAGATCTTCGTGGTGCGTACAACCTTGTGCGCATTAAGCAAGGAGATGAATGGAAAACTGCATTTAATACGCCCGAAGGTCATTTTGAGTACTTGGTGATGCCTTTCGGGCTCTCTAATGCTCCTTCAGTGTTTCAGTCCTTTATGCATGATATTTTCCGGAAGTATCTGGATAAATTTATGATTGTTTATCTGGATGATATTCTGTTTTTTTCTGATGATTGGGACTCGCATGTAGAGCAGGTCAGGATGGTGTTTCAGGTTTTGCGTGAGAATGCTTTGTTTGTTAAGGGCTCAAAGTGTCTCTTTGGAGTACAGAAGGTTCTCTTTTTGGGGTTTATTTTTTCCCCTTCTGCTGTGGAGATGGACCCAGTCAAGGTCCGAGCTATTCATGATTGGACTCAACCCACGTCAGTTAAGAGTCTTCAGAAGTTCTTGGGTTTTGCTAACTTCTACCGTCATTTTATCGCTAATTTTTCTAGCGTTGTTAAACCTTTGACGGATATGACCAAGAAAGGTTCTGATGTTGCTAACTGGGCTCCTGCAGCCGTGGAAGCCTTTCAAGAGTTGAAGCGCCGGTTTACTTCGGCGCCTGTTTTGTGCCAGCCTGATGTCTCACTTCCCTTTCAGGTTGAAGTGGATGCTTCTGAGATTGGGGCAGGGGCCGTTTTGTCGCAGAGAGGCCCTGGTTGCTCTGTAATGAGACCATGTGCTTTTTTCTCTAGGAAGTTTTCGCCTGCTGAGCGGAATTATGATGTTGGCAATCGGGAGTTGTTAGCCATGAAGTGGGCATTTGAGGAGTGGCGTCATTGGCTCGAGGGTGCTAAGCATCGTGTGGTGGTCTTGACTGATCACAAAAATCTGATGTATCTCGAGTCTGCTAAACGCCTGAATCCTAGACAGGCCCGCTGGTCATTGTTTTTCTCCCGTTTTGACTTTGTGGTCTCGTATTTACCAGGTTCAAAGAATGTGAAGGCTGATGCTCTTTCAAGGAGCTTTGTGCCTGACTCTCCTGGAGTCGCAGAACCAGTTGGTATTCTCAAAGAGGGAGTTATCCTGTCAGCCATTTCTCCGGATTTGCGACGTGTGTTGCAGAGATTTCAGGCTGGTAGACCTGACTCTTGTCCACCTGACAGACTGTTTGTTCCTGATAAGTGGACCAGCAGAGTCATTTCCGAGGTTCATTCCTCGGTGTTGGCAGGGCATCCGGGAATTTTTGGCACCAGAGATCTGGTGGCTAGGTCCTTTTGGTGGCCTTCCTTGTCACGGGATGTGCGGTCATTTGTGCAGTCCTGTGGGACTTGTGCTCGAGCTAAGCCTTGCTGTTCTCGTGCCAGCGGGTTGCTCTTGCCCTTGCCTGTCCCGAAGAGGCCTTGGACACACATTTCCATGGATTTCATTTCAGATCTTCCGGTGTCTCAGGGCATGTCTGTCATCTGGGTGGTATGTGATCGCTTTTCCAAGATGGTCCATTTGGTATCTTTGCCTAAGCTGCCTTCCTCTTCCGATCTGGTTCCTGTGTTCTTTCAGAATGTGGTTCGTTTACACGGCATTCCTGAGAATATTGTGTCTGACAGAGGATCCCAGTTTGTTTCCAGGTTCTGGCGATCCTTTTGTGCTAGGATGGGCATTGATTTGTCGTTTTCGTCTGCCTTTCATCCTCAGACTAATGGACAAACGGAGCGAACTAATCAGACTCTGGAGGCTTATTTGAGGTGTTTTGTTTCTGCAGATCAGGATGATTGGGTGACCTTCTTGCCGTTGGCTGAGTTTGCCCTTAATAATCGGGCTAGTTCCGCTACTTTGGTTTCGCCATTTTTTTGCAACTCTGGTTTCCATCCTCGTTTTTCCTCGGGACATGTGGAGCCTTCTGACTGTCCTGGGGTAGATTCCGTGGTGGATAGGTTGCAGCGGATCTGGAATCATGTGGTGGACAACTTGAAGTTGTCACAGGAGAAGGCTCAGCGTTTTGCCAACCGCCACCGCGGCGTGGGTCCCCGACTTCGTGTTGGGGATTTGGTATGGCTGTCTTCTCGATTTGTTCCTATGAAGGTCTCCTCTCCTAAATTTAAGCCTCGTTTCATCGGTCCTTACAAGATATTGGAAATCCTTAATCCTGTGTCCTTTCGCTTGGATCTTCCGGTGTCGTTTGCCATTCACAACGTGTTCCATAGGTCTTTGTTGCGGCGGTACGTTGTACCTGTGGTTCCTTCTGTTGAGCCTCCTGCTCCGGTGTTGGTTGAGGGCGAGTTGGAGTACGTGGTGGAGAAGATCTTGGATTCTCGTCTCTCCAGGCGGAGGCTTCAGTATCTGGTCAAGTGGAAGGGCTATGGTCAGGAGGATAATTCCTGGGTGGTTGCCTCTGATGTGCATGCGGCCGATTTAGTTCGTGCCTTTCACGCTGCTCATCCTGATCGCCCTGGTGGTCTTGGTGAGGGTTCGGTGACCCCTCCTTAAAGGGGGGGTACTGTTGTGAATTAGACTTTTTTGGCTCCCTCTTGTGGTCACTAGTGATATGACTCTGGGATTGTCTTTCCTCAGTTTGGCACCCACCTGGGTCATTAGTCCAGGGGTGTTGTTATATAAACTTCCTGGTTTCTTAGTCCAGTGCCTGGCATCGTTGTAATCAGTTCCTTTCTGTTTGCTCCTGTCTGCTGGTCTTGGATCTTGCAAAATTAAGCTAAGTCCTGCTTCCTTGTTTTTTGGTTATTTGCTTTGCTCTTATTTTTTGTCCAGCTTGTACTAAATGTGATTCCTGATTTTGCTGGAAGCTCTAGGGGGCTGGTGTTCTCCCCCCGGGCCGTTAGACGGTTCGGGGGTTCTTGAATATCCAGCGTGGAAATTTTGATAGGGTTTTTGCTGACCATATAAGTCATCTTACTATATTCTGCTATTAGTCAGTGGGCCTCTCTTTGCTAAATATCTAGTTCATTCTTACGTTTGTCTTTTCTCCTTACCTCACCGTTATTATTTGTTGGGGGCTTGTATCCTACTTTTGGGGTCTTTTCTCTGGAGGCAAGAAAGGTCTATCTTTTCCCTTCTAGGGTTAGTTAGTTCTCCGGCTGGCGCGAGACGTCTAGAACCAACGTAGGCACGTTCCCCGGCTGCTGCTATTTGTGGTGCTAGGATTAGATGTATGGTCAGCCCAGTTACCACTGCCCTATGAGCTGGTTTTTTGTGTTTGCAGACTTGGTATGTACTTTTGAGACCCTCTGCCATTGGGGTCATAACACTCGGGACCCCCAGTTAATAACCGGGTTATGAAGCTGTAACCAAGGAAACCCTAACACCAGGCCAGCAGGGAGATTATCCAAGACAAAACATGAAATAAGCTCCTGGTGTAGGGCCCCCACCTTGAGGGTGAACTCTTCAGAGATTAAATTAACACCACCCTTTGTAAGAGGTGCAGAGTCAATGGCCACGATTTTAATGGGAGTCCCCAACCTAACTGTCCCTAACTTACAGCTGGCCACCAACTTAGAGTCAATTAAGTTCATGGATGACCCACAGTCCACAAAGGCCGAAGTGGGAGTGATGCAGTTCTGAATACCAAGTTCCACTTTTAACAGTACTTTAAGGAATGAGGAAAAAGGTACCTGTGAGTCTGGGCAATTTCCTCTGTAGTTACCCAGACTTAGGCGTTTCCCGACACCTTGGGAGTGGGAGGACAGGAGGGTCAGTCCTTCTGCCAATGTCCTGGAGTACCGCAGTAAAAACAAAGTTTGCCTTCCCGTCAACATCTCCTCTCCCTTTCCTTAAAGGTGATGGTCTTAACTTCCATAGGCTCAGCAGCTTGTGAGGATTCTGGCTTAACTGGAAGTAAAATGCGGATGTCCGGAGTCATGGCCTCTTCCAGAGAGCAGGGTGGGGGATGAAGAGCCAGATCATCCTTTAAATGATCACACAGTCCCCTCCAGAACTAACACCTGAGTTCCGAGTCGTTCCAGGACACCTCGGGGGACCATCGCCGAAATTCCAAACAGTACTATTTGGCAGAGAGCTTTCCTTGAGATAAACCCATAATAGTGTACACTGCCAATCTGACTCGGTCTGGTTCATCATAGATGAGGCCCAGAGCCTCAAAGAAATTATCCACAGACATTCTTTCAGAAGCGGTTGGGGTAAAGATAACGCACAAGACTGTGGACCCTCCCTCAGTAAAGATATAATTATCCCCACCCGCTGACTCTCATCCCCTTAAGATCAAGGTCTAAGGGAAAACAATAGTTTGCAACCCCTCCTGAACTTGCGGAACTTATCCTTCTCACCAGAGTCAGGAAGTTTCACCAAAGGCTCAGGAGAGTGCAGAGACATGTCAGTCACCTCTCCAGCTTTACTGACAGAAAGAATCCCCTGGGCTATTTTAACTGTCTCAGCCAGCTCCCTCTGCACCTGCTTCTGAGAAGTAGCCAAAGCCCTGTGCTCTACAGATAATTCCTGCATCATCTGAGTAAGGTTGGTCACTTGGTCCACCACGGAGTACGGAGCGGATCAATACCACAACACACTGTGAAGGGGAGAAGAAGGGATCCCCCAAAATTAGAAAGGTCAGCGATAATGTCGTGTTGCCAAGGGTGCAGTACCACTGGCAACCACCGGAGGATGACCGTAGCTCACCTCCAAAGGAGTAGAGATGCCGCAATGGGTGCCACCACGAGATGGTCAAAGAGAAGTCAAACTAACCGGGTGATTAACAGCCGAGAGCGCAGTGCCAGAGACAGTAGACAGAAAGCGGAGTCAGACTGCAAGCCAGAGAGCCAAAGCCAGAAGAGGAACGTGGTATCCATAAAGAGAGACAGGAGGTGGAGTCAGATTATGAGGGAGGAAGTCACAAGCCGGTCAGAGATCATAGTACCAAAAACGGAAAACAGGAGGCAGGGTTCACAGTTGAAGCACAGTCATACACTATAGGGAAATCACCAAATGAGCGCAAAATCACTGATGGGGAACAGGTCAGACACCAATACAGGAAGTCAGAGGCAGAAGGATCACTAGGGAATAACGGGTCAGCTGCTCAAGCCGAGGACCAGAACTATCGCTGACAAAGGCTGCCAGCAAAAGCACCAATAAATAGCCACCCAAAGATCTAAGAGAGGCAGGAAAGGTTAACCCCCCATGACCAGACCGGAGAAGGGATGGCAGAACGTAAACCCTGGCCTGGATCATGACAACAAAATTAATATTTCCTTATTATTTTCTGTAGTGAAACCAGATGCCTAATCGGGACTGGAAATTCCTTGCACAATAAAATTTAATGAAGTAGACGTCACTTGCCAGAGGGAAGAAGATGCTAGATAGAGAAAAGAAACAGATGGAGCGATTACAGCATCGGTTGGACAGGTTAGTGGTGAGGTGAATATTGTTTTTTTAACCCTTTTCCCTGCCCTCTATAGTTCAGTAAACTGTTCTTCAGTCAAGCTGCCGGTTTGCTGAATTTGCATAGCACTAATTACAAAAAAATGTGATTAAAAAAAATCTTTTGTAAATTGTGAAGAAATCAATTTGTCCCTAAGGAATTTTCTCATCTCTACTCTACACCATTTTGTTTAAACAAGAAGTATTTCACTTTAATCAAGGGTTTTACACAGAACCCCTCCATTAGATTTTATAGATCTTTGCTCAGACACCTAAAAAAATAGCTCTTCCTATTATCTGTCAGGGCTCGCTTACACGAGTGAATAAATCGGCGAGTACAATCCGATAAAAAAAATCAGATTGCACTCAGCCCAGTGTTATACTATGGGGCAGGTCACAGCTGCGATTATTTTATCATGCCAATTCAGCAGGAGAGAACAATGGCAGCATGCCGCGAATGGCTGTGAGAATTGTATCACTAGCACTCATAGGAGTCGATGGGTCTGAGTGAAATACGGCACCACACTCGGATGTTACCTGAGTACAGTGCAATTCCTGCGGATGCCAGCAATGTCGGAGATGGAAAAATTACTTTCTCCGTCTCCTTCTCTCCTGCGCTCAGATTCTCTCATGCGAGAGGCTCGGAGGACAGAGCACTGACACTCGGATCACACTAGCAGCAGAGCTGGAGCCGAAGATTATTGGCATCTTGCATCAGATACTATACGCTAATCTGACTCTGGCCTCAGACTGCACATTATAGAATATACTAATGAGTCTCATGTATTAGGTAGCCCCTTGAGGGATTTTTGGGAAAGTCATAAAGGAAGGACTGTATTAGTAACACCCCTTTCTTATCAAACTATCAACTTGAAACATATGCTATGTTTCCATAGGTCCTATACTTTCTACATCTGCCAATGGACAAAGGAAGACACATGGGATCCAAACTCATCTGAAAACAAATATGGTCAACTTCTTTATTTAAAGCAGTTGTCCACTTGACACCTTTCCTTTTAAAGAAATGGCCCAGATTGGCATATAAAACAAAAGTAATGATTCATACCTTACCGATCCCCCACTGGTCCTGCTTTTTGCTCTATACTTCCTGATTGTCAATGTTTCCTGCTCAGTTAATCTTTTACTGTGACAGTGACATGGATTAACCAGTAATTGGCTGCATGTACCTGTGTAGGGATGTCATTGGTGGAAGTAGACATCGGGATTGGACCAGGTAGCATTTGGATTAGAGCAGTGGGGTTCAGTGAAATGAATATGGCGGATTTTACTTTTCTTTACTCATTTTGAGCCTTTAAAAAAATATTGTCAACATTGACAACCCTTTTAAACAATGCTGATTACATGTATGTATATTACACTTGACACTTGCACTTCCTTCTACAGCGCTTTGCAGATCAAAAATGGGTGTTGGTCTTCCTAATTGAAGAAAGCTAGCAATTTAAGTTCTCTGATTTTTTGCTTCTTGGGTCTACAAAATAGGATCTAGATATGAAAAGCAAATACTTTACCTGCTTGGCTATGGCACTAATTTCCACAGCAATGTCCCCAGCTGAATTTCCAATTCCTACCACCAATACAGTCTTCTCACGATACTCTTCATATTTCTTATAAAAACGACTATGGATGTAACGGCCTTTAAAATCATGAACACCTGACAACAGTATAGGAAATTCACATCAATGCAAAGAACAAAAACATTTTATAGTAAAGGGAATTTGTCAGTATGATCAACTCTCCTAAGCAGTCAATATGGGCATGTAGGACATAGGAAGCTGAATAAAGTGATAGCTTGATATCCGCGATCCAAAGAATTGGCCTCCAGAGATTATTTTAAATTAATGGAGGCATTACCAATACTGTAAGGCTGCCATCACACTAGCAGTATTTGGTCAGTATTTTACATCAGTATTTGAAAGCCAAAACCAGGAGAGGAACAATTAGAGGAAAAGTATAATAGAAACATATGCACCACTTCTGTTATTTATCACCCACTCCTGGTTTTGGCTTACAAATACTGATGTAAAATACTGACCAAATACTGCTAGTGTGACGGCAGCCTAACTCACAAAGAGAATCCGCTGTGACCCCATGCTGTGCTATATGTTTACTCTTTTGCTTCCTCTCCTGCCCAGGAGATGTGGTATGATCAGGCCATGTTCCTGTACGGTCAGACACAGCCATTACACAGTACACAGCAGGGGCACATTTATAAGATTATCTCAGCACAGGAAGATTTTTTTTAAAACACATTCAATTGTGGAATTTATTATTATTCCAAGATCTATTGGTTAAAATCAACTTAAAATTAACTTTATTCGTGGGAAAACCCCTTTAAGTTTAATTATGAAACTCTCTGAAACAGACTGAGACGTTTCAGACAATACATTGCCTAAGTAACTCACAAACACTATAAAGAGAGACCTGATTTGACCAGCGCTGCTCCAGCTTCTTTCTCCCTGCTCCACTCTAGTTGACTTACAGGTCTCTCCCATGTGTGTACATCAGTAGAGACCTGTCCATCACTTGTAGCACAGTGAGGAGAAGTTGGCTGGAGGTGACGCAGCACTATTAGCATCTCTTCCTATGGTCCCTGGTCGGCCTTTGAAACTATATTTTCACTGAAACGTTGCTGTAGTTTGTGAGCAAACCTTTTGATGTTCGACAACTTGTTCAACAAACGTAACCGGAACATCAAAAACCTTGCCTCCCCTCCCACACCTTTTTCAGCCCCATGACAGCTGATCAGATCAGCTGTCATGTGCCCCTAAGAGCTACAGGTGGAATCGCGATTAACCCACAAGTGTTAACATGTTAAATGCCGCTGTCTAGTTCCGACAGCATGGGGATCCCTCGCTGTGGAGACCCCTCTATTCTTGATAACCAGCCTTGTTGAAGCTGACAGCTAAGTAAAGCAATTTACTATTTGAAATAGCAGTCACCTTCATACTAGAATTTTGATACATATGATTAAATAGGAGAATTTACGCACCACCAAAATGTGCAGTCTAAACGTCTCTACAGAAACAGACTGATTACAACTCTCACATATTTGACAGGAGTCCTCATTCACTCCTATTAGAGAATGTAAGCAGTCTCATTAATGTGTCCTAGTAATTTACCAGGGAATGACTCCAAAGGTAAATATGGATCTACATGATGGCCATTGCAGACCAAAACAGCATCAAAACACTCCTTCTTCTTTACACCATTCTTCTCCGTCATGACCTCCCATTGACCAGTCTTGGAAAAACTCGGGCTCTTTGTCACCAAGCAAACTTCAGTCTTGGAGTAAACAGAAATTGCAACATTATTCACTTTTGTAGAATCCAAATGTGATATTCAGACAAATATAAGGTACAGACTATTAGAGAGAGAAGGCATATGGTAATGTCATGGAAAGCAGCCTGCATGAGACAAGGCATGGGAAGTAAGATGTCTAAGAAAGAGTGCCATGTTTTGGTCTGATTCTGCTCTTGTGTCTAGTGACTGTACTGAGTGGTTTGGTTTGGGGTATGAATTAATTTTGAGGTCTGTTCTGGGATCTGAATGATTTAGAGGTCTGATGAGGGGTATGACAATTTGTTGGTAAAATTAAAGACATCTTGGCAACAAATTTTACAGTCATCATCAGTATAATAGGAGACATTGCCATGTTGAATTTGGCTTGATTGAAACATAAAGGAAGGAAGAAACAGATTTAATATGCATTATATTTACCTGTTCAGTGGCATTCTCTTTTCTTTTCAGAGCGTAAACAGCTCTAGCATTAACACAATTGCAATTAAGACTCTTTTAATGTATATACAGTGCTTGAAAAAGTATTCATACCGTATGAACTTTTCCTTTTCCCTTTTGGAATTGTATGTGATATATGAACACAAAGTAACAAGTATTTGTGAAGCGTAAAGGAAATGATTATACATGTTTTTCTAATTATTTAAAAAACATAAATCTAAAAATTGTATCACGCATTTTGCATTCAGCTCTCCTTAAGGTACCTTCACACGAAGCGACGCTGCAGCGATAGCGACAACGATGCCGATCGCTGCAGCGTCGCTGTTTGATCGCTGGGGAGCTGTCACACAGACCGCTCTCCAGCGACCAACGATGCCGAGGTCCCCGGGTAACCAGGGTAAACATCGGGTTGCTAAGCGCAGGGCCGCGCTTAGTAACCCGATGTTTACCCTGGTTACCAGCGTAAAAGTAAAAAAAACAAACAGTACATACTCACCTGCGCGTCCCCCAGCGTCTGCTTCCTGACACTGACTGAGCTCCGGCCCTAACAGCACAGCGGTGACATCACCGCTGTGCTTTCACTTTCACTTTAGGGCCGGCGCTCAGTCAGTGTCAGGAAGCAGACGCTGGGGGACGCGCAGGTGAGTATGTACTGTTTGTTTTTTTTACTTTTACGCTGGTAACCAGGGTAAACATTGGGTTACTAAGCGCGGCCCTGCGCTTGGTAACCCGATGTTTACCCTGGTTACCAGTGTAAAACATCGCTGGTATCGTTGCTTTTGCTTTCAAACACAACGATACACGGCGATCGGACGACCAAATAAAGTTCTGGACTTTATTCAGCGACCAGCGACATCACAGCAGGATCCTGATCGCTGCTGCGTGTCAAACTAAACGATATCGCTAGCCAGGACGCTGCAACGTCACGGATCGCTAGCGATATCGTTACAAAGTCGTTTCGTGTGAAGGTACCTTAAGTCAATGCTTTGTAGGACTACCTTTCACTGCAATTACTGCTTCAAGTGTTTTGGGGGGAATGTGTCTATCAGCTTTGCATATCTAAAGGCTGACATTTTTGCCCATTCTTCTTTGCTCACTGATTGGATGGAGGCATCTGTGAAAATACAATTTTCAAGTCTTGTCACAGATTCTCAATGGGATCTAGGTCTGGACTTTGACTAGGGCATTCATACCCATGAATATGCTTTGTTCTAAACCATCCATTGTAGCTCTGGCAGAATGTTTAGGGTTGTTGTTCTGCTGGAAGGTGAACCTACACCCCAGTTTCATTTTTTTGCAGCCTTTAACATGTTTTACTTCAGAATTTCCCTTTATTTAGTTCCATCCATCTTCTCATCAACTCTGACCAGCTTCCCTTTCTCTCCTGAGGAAAAGCATTCTCACAGCATGATGCTGCCACCACCATGTTTGATGGCAGTATGATGTTTTCAGTTCTTCTTTGGTCTCACCTGACCAGAAAATCTTCTTCCACATGCTAGCTGTGTACCCTACATGACTTTTTGCAAACTGCAAATGGGACTTCTTATGGTTTGCTTTAAAAAATGGTTTTCTTTTTGCCACTCTACCGTAAAGTACATGTTTGTGGAGTATATGATAGTTGCCTGTGGACAGATTCTACCACCTTAGCTGTGGATCTCTACAGCACCGCTAGAGTAACCATGTGCCCCTTGGTTGTTTCTCTAATTAGTGTTCTCTTTGCTTGGGATGACATTTTGGATGAACAGCCATGTCTTAATAGGTTTGAAGTTGTGCCATACTCCTTCCATTTTTGGATGATGGCTTGAACAGTGCTCCATGAGATGTTCAGAGCTTTGACTATTTTTTTTTTATAATCAAACCATTCATTACTCTTCTCCACGGATGTTTCCATGACCTGTCTGGTGTTCCTTGGTTTTCATTATGCTGTTCTCTAACAAACCTATGAGGCCTTCACAGAACAGCTGTAGTTATACTGAAAATAAATTACACATGGAAACTGTGTTATTTGCTTAATGCTGCTGGGAAGTTATGTTGTGCTGCATGTGTGGTATTTGGTACTGCTAGAAGAATTATGCACACTGCATGGTATTCTGGCCCTGGTGCACATATGTGAGATGTGTCTGAGGGATGTGAGCACAGATCTCTGTGCAAGATATGGCACATAATGTTACTCGCTAACCTTTTCCTCCTATGCTTTAACAGCTGCATGTGGTACATCCGAAAAGGACGATGCAATGATGAACTTTAACAGGTTTTATTTACATGAGGTAAGATGTCAGGAAAGATGAAGGGATGAAGATGAGGTACAATATGTAGGGTATAGGCTAGAGGTAACAGGAGAATCCTCTCTTCAGTCCTGATACACATGCTACCAAGATGACACTGACTACAAAATGTCATAACTTTTCAAAGTGCGGTACATCAGAATTCATGTATAAACACTTTGATGAATCGCGGCCACTGTGTCTATTCATATTATTTTTTTATTGCTATAAGTGAATATGTAGGCCAGGCCTGGTTGACTGGCCACAATAGGTACCAGACTTTAGTATAATGGACTTTTGGGGAGTTATCAAAGATTAGGTATATTCAAGACCACCATCCACTATGTTGATAACATGATTATATTCAACTATTATTTACGCTGTATACCTATTTTTGCACTTCCTGCATATTAAATCACAATGTGTGTCATGAAAAAAAGCACTGAAACATTTTAACTTTTGAAAAGTGGTGATGCATACTGTGCATGTTCATATTTGGTACCAATGTAAATGATCTGTATACTGTACTGAAATGATAATGTTATTAATACTAAATGGTCGATTTCGTAGAAAGAACATAAACTAGTAGATTTGATTTTGTCACTTTTGACTCCCTTCCCCCCAAAAAGAATAAGCATAAATCAACATATGATATGTAGACCTTAAACGGTTTCATTAAAAGTAAAAAGCAGACCTCATATAGTTAAGACAACAGGAAAGTAAAAAGTTATTATCCTGCAAATGCTGCAATCATTTTTTTTTAAAGAAAATGACAGTGTCCAGAAGGCCCAAAAGTGACCAGCTAATATTTGCATGGACCACAAGAGTATATTTTTTTGATGGGGTTTTAAAGGGAATCTGTCACCCCCTGGGACTTATAGAACCTATTAATATGGGCATACAGGTGATAGAAATGTTAAACTAGTCCTACCTGTATGACTCATATCTGCGGTCTTGTTGAGAAATCCTCTATTATTTCTTGGTCCTAACGATTTCTTCAAGGCTCCGGGGCGTGCAGTGCCTGTAAAATCTCTGCCTCTTCTCTTCATTTGCGTACCAGTGCACTATGACATGCAATGGTGGCACTAGAATCCCTCGCCTATGCCCTGCAATAGGGCAATTATACGTACCTATTCTACCCTTTTATGGGCATTGGCCTCAGTGATCTTATGCGCAGGTGCCAGCGAGTCACTGCTTCTTCCGTTGCAGTGACCTCCATTGTGGGCGGCAATAAGGTGCTTTCCCCCACCATGCTTACACGGGTGACGGGGCATCAGAAACTGTATGGTTTCTAACTATATAGGGAGGAAGGATGTGGGGAGAGAACCTTATTGCTGCGCACACTGGTGCCTGTGCAGAAGAATGCTGAAGCCAGTGACCATAGATGGGCGGAACTCATAAAGTCCAATGGCTTCCAGTACCATCTATATGCCGATGACACTCACATCTACTTCTCTGGCCCAGATGTCACCTCTCTGCTCTCCAGAATCCCAGAGTGTCTATCAGCCATATCCTCCTTCTCCTCTCGTTTCCTCAAACTCAATGTGGACAAAACCGAATAATTATCTTTCCTCCATCTCGTATACCTTCCCTACCTGATCTATCTATCACAATAAATAAATTCACACTTTCTCCCATCCTAGTAATCCGCTGTCTGGGAGTAACCTTTGACTCTGCCCTCTCCTTTAAACAGCACATGCAAGATCTCGCCACCTCCTGTCGCCTCCAGCTCAAAAATATTTCCAGAATCCATCCTTTCCTCAATCCTCTACCAAAATGATTGTGCATGCCCTAATCATATCCCGCCTCGACTACTGCAACATCCTTCTTTGTGGCCTACCCTCTAACACTCTTGCACCCCTCCAGTCCATCCTTAACTCTGCTGCCCAACTAATTAATCTTTCTCCTCGCTTCACTCCAGCTTCTCCTCTTTGCAAATCCCTTCACTGGCTCCGATTTCCCAGCGTATCCAGTTTAAATTACTAACACTGACCTACAAAGCCATCCATAACCATTCTCCTCCGTATGTTTCCAAACTAATCTCTCAGTATCTTCCCTTGCGTAATCTCCAGTTCTCCCAAGACCTCCTTCTCTCCTCCACGCTTATTCACTCCTCACCCAATCGCCTCCAAGACTTCTCCCGAATATCCCCCATCATCTGGAATTCTGTACCCCAACACGTCCGGTTATCCACCACACTTGAATCCTTTAAACGGAACCTGAAAACCCATCTCTTCAAAGAAGCTTACAACCTGCAATGACCACACGACCACATCAACACCATTGGAGCTACTGCAACCCCCGACCTACTGTCTCCTTAATCCTGTAGAATGTAAGCCCGCAAGGGCAGGGTCCTCTCCCCTCTGTATCAGTCTGTCATTGTTAGTTTTGTTTACTGTAAGTGATATTTGTATTTTGATGTAACCCCGTCTCATGTACAACACGATGGAATTAATGGTGCTATATAAATAAATAATGATAATAATAGTAGATACGTATAATTGCTCTATTGCAGGGCGCAGGCACGGGATTCCGGAGCGACCAGGACACTGTGACGCTATTGGGAGGGGGTGGTACGATTTTTCAACAACACAACCGCAGATATTAGGCATACAGGTATGTCTATTTTAACTTTTCTATCCACTGTATGCCCATATTAATAGGTTATATATGTCCCAGGGGGTGACAGATTCCCTTTAAACTCCCAAGCCTTACACTGTACTTCATAGAAAATGCTAACTAAGGTGGTTTATATATTGACTAATAATACAATACATCAATTATAATGTCTCAGACTTTTTTTATTACATTTTTATGTCTTTTGTATTTTCAGTCAAGCCTTGAATATTATTTCCATCAATGAGAAAATTCACAAAAGCCTCACCTTAAACTGGATATACTTCAGGAGTTCAAAGTGTTCAGCATAAATTCTTAGGTACTCCAGGATTCTTGAATGATGCAGATATGCTGGGAAATCGTCTGGCATTGGGAAGTCTGTGTAACACATCATCTCTTTGGAACTGTTGGTTACCACACTGCTATATATACTTGCTCTTCTGTCCTCCACCATTTCCTGCAAGTAATTAGACTCTAAATTGTAATGAGTCTTTCTTATACAAAATGGCAAGAATTTATTTTATATACAATCATACAAATATAGAGACTGGCGGCCATAGCTTCATTGCGATTGGTTCAGTAAATTTTTACTAATAGCTAAATCAGTTCTGACTGATATGAATCAGAAATGCATGAAAATATTCCTGATCAGCCACAATTAATAATACCTGTAATAGTGTTAGAAATATCCCATCATTTTCCCTAGTGTCTATGATAAGTTTAATGAGGTCACTGACCACAACCATTATAACATATTTAAAGAAGAGGATAAGGCATGAGTATATGATCAGTGATTTTCCAATCTCTTGGTCCTCTACCAAAGTCTATAGTAAAAATGGCACAGCGCTTAGCTAAGTGCTTCTGTAGCGCCCCCACTGCCGCAGGGCCGAGGGGTACCCGGTACCAGGCCTCTGAGTCTCTGCTCTGGGGTTGTCACGGTGGCTAGGCCTGGTCCGTGACCCTGCTGAGGGGCGTACAGTGAAAGATATGAGGGATGAAGGTGATGATGGTGACGCTGTAGTGGTGCGGTGCAGTAAATAACGAGGACACCAGGTTGCAGTCCCTTTACCTCTTTACTGAAGATCTCTGGGTCCTCAGTCCGGAGTCCAGATAGCCAGGCTGCGCAAGTCCGGCCGGTCCAATGGCACCTCCAGAGTTCTCTTAGCAGGTGGAAATCTGTGCCTTCCTTCTAGCGCTATGTGTTGCGGTCCTTCCCTGCTGTGCTTACGGAAAGTCCCCACAACTGTTGTGTCCGTTTCTTAAGTTCCCTCACAACTCAATTAGATGATGTTCTGCTAATTCTCCGTTCCTCCCTGATGTAGCGGTTAGAACGGCACCCGTTTGACGGGTAGGCTCGGAGCTCTTCCGGGACCCTAGAGTCGCCCCTCTCCACAAGTTGCCCCCCAAGACTGCATAGGTGATTTAAGTGAGACAGCCCGCCTTAGACTGACTGTCCTGCCGCTGTTTAGAGTATTGCTTGAAGCTGAATATTGTAATACTCCCTCGGCGTTCCGGCCGCCGGTTGTGCGCCTCAGTAGAATGTTGCCTCGATCTTACAGCACGACCCCTACTGGTATTCTCCTTGTCGCTTTGATCTCGTTTCTCACTCAGCACAATCTATCTCGCTTCCAATCCCTTCTTGGGCACCGCCGCTATACTGAGCAGGCACGGTCCCGTTGCTTTCTCTCTAGTTGCCAAGTCTCTGTCAGGATCCCACTCCTGACAGAGACACTACCGAATCTTCTCCCGCAACACCTTCTGCCACAAGGTGTTGCCTGGTTCCAACCCAGTCAGCTTTCTGTCTAACTTCCTGCCTGACCCCCAGTTTTACCAGTGTGTGAGGAGTGGCCTAATGAATAGAACCCTTAGCTCCCCCTGGAGGCCCGGCGGTGAAATGTATTGGTGTCTGTGATACCTGATCAGATGAACTCCTTCAGTGCCATCAGACGTACCATAGCTCCCCTTAGTGGCGGAGCCACAGTACTGCAACGACCAGGACTCTGGGGCGCTGCACTCCCCCCCGGTTAAATCCAGTACTCCGGGACTGGGAAGAAAACAACAATACAGGTTAGCAAAAAGACATACAATTTTGTTGAGTGCAATAACAATAAGTATATTTAAACAGAGCTTCCCTTTATGGGAGGTGAGGACACTTGAACGTTACAAACATGGTTAA
Source organism: Ranitomeya variabilis (assembly GCF_051348905.1). Lineage (NCBI taxonomy): Eukaryota > Metazoa > Chordata > Amphibia > Anura > Dendrobatidae > Ranitomeya > Ranitomeya variabilis. Next base: position 66,518,757 of record NC_135239.1, on the reverse strand, counting down.
ATATCATAGCAACATGCTATAAGTAACTTTTCTTACCCAACCGGGTATTCTACTTAGTACAAATTCTTGAACAATAATTTAACATTGCCTTTAAGGACGTACACTCTGAATCCGCTAAAGACCTTCTCATAATCACATTATAAGGCAATTTAACTTTTACATTCTCCTTCTTTAAATCTGCAGGACCGCCTGTCCTAACGGCACCAGACCTACTGCCTCGCCTTTCTTACAGGACCGCTCCTTTCAGCCCGAGCCTTCTGTCTTTTCAACTACTATACATAGTATAGAACATAACATTTCTTTCAGTTTAGGATCAATGAGCCCCTTCTTCAAGGCTCCTAAGAGGACTTACGAACTAACCCCGTACGGGTTCACTCTCTCTGTCCCCATCTTTCTATCAACATTATCAAACATTTTTCACAATTTAACTCGTTAAATTCACATAACTTTCTCATACAAACATTATCATAACTTTCTTTCTGTCAAGTCATTATTGCTATCTCTCAGTTTTAAAGCAATACCATTCTTTAAGTGCAACAAGTGAACATCCCCTTTAAGAGGGGACCAAGTCTCTATGAGGTAGCATATCTTCTCAAGCTACCAGTCCGTACTCAGCAAAGGTTCCAGTGTGGTATCTTCACAAAGAGTCCTTCTTTAAGTAAAACCAGTAAGAAGCCCCTTTAAGAAGGTGCAAACTATTTACAAGCAGTTTGTATCATGCACTGTTCATGATTGCGGCAGTTCTGGAAACTTGTGCAAAACTTGGAAAAAGCAAACAAAACAATAGGGATCCCGGGTCAACAAAGGGATCCCTTTAAGAGTTAACCCAGGACGGGTTTTAGCAGCAAAAAGCAGGAACAAACAGTTAACTATGTACAGTTTCAGGTTTCCGAGGTTTAGTTGGACGGCTTCCAGGGCTGCACCTGGCACTTAACCCTTCCTGGCCTGGGAAAAGTGAGGTCCAGGGTTATACCCAGTGCTGGACAACTGCCGTTAATCCGTCTTTCATGTACAGTCAAGTCATGCGCAGCGATGGAGATCTGCGCAGCTTGAGTATGGGCATTTGCTGCAGCAGAGGTAGCGGCTGCTGCAAGATCAGTCACTGGAATGGAGTCAGCAGCTGTGGCACTAGCAGTCACTGGAGTGGTGTCGGTCGTCAGGGCAGGGTCATCCTTCATACCTGCTTCAGATGCGGTTCCTCCGGTGCCGATCTGCTCCGTCTCCACTGGGGTCTGTAGCGCTGGTTGCAGAGCCTTGCGCTGCGGCGTTGTCATCTCCGTTCGCAGCATCTCGCTTTTTGGCAGGGCATTGCTTTCTGGCTTTGGAGTGCTGGAACTTCTTTCTTGCTCCGGACCAGACGAGGCTGCCGACAGGCATCCGGCAAGGCTCTCGATGAAGATCTTCTTCCACCCGGCCTCAGTGCTCAGCGGCGTCCGCCGGGGTTGGTGGATCAGCGCGTCCGCTCCGGTCTGCAGGAAGTCAGTGTCAACTGTGGAGGTCTGGCTGCGGTGCCTCTCCGGGTAGCTGGGGGTGTCCTCAGCTCCGACCCCACGCTCCGGCTCCGGGCGGCTCGCCATGGCGTCCTCCATGTCGCTGACTACTTCTTCCTGGTCCTTTTCCCGCTCTCTCCTTCGTGGGCGGTTTCGTTTTCTCTGTCTCTGCCCACCATTGAGGATCAGGAGGCGGATCTCGGCTGCTGACGGACACGTCCTCAAGGGGCCGAGATATTTAGACTGGGCGGCCATTGTCTTTCGCGCTCTCCAGCTTGTCTACGCCCACTCCACGCCCCTCTTCTTCTCCTGCGCTCTCCTCAGCGCTGTAATGGCGGCGGATTTTGGCGGTAAATGGCGCAGCACAGTCCTTGCAATAAAGTACAGTCCAAGCACAACAAATCACAGTTCCAAGGCACACATGACCTGACTCTTCAGGCTTAAGTAGATCCTGTTCGTGACGCCAGGTTGTAGCGCCCCCACTGCCGCAGGGCCGAGGGGTACCCGGTACCAGGCCTCTGAGTCTCTGCTCTGGGGTTGTCACGGTGGCTAGGCCCGGTCCGTGACCCTGCTGAGGGGCGTACAGTGAAAGATATGAGGGATGATGGTGGTGATGGTGACGCTGTAGTGGTGTGGTGCAGTAAATAACGAGGACACCAGGTTGCAGTCCCTTTACCTCTTTACTGAAGATCTCTGGGTCCTCAGTCCGGAGTCCAGATAGCCAGGCTGCGCAAGTCCGGCCGGTCCAATGGCACCTCCAGAGTTCTCTTAGCAGGTGGAAATCTGTGCCTTCCTTCTAGCGCTATGTGTTGCGGTCCTTCCCTGCTGTGCTTACGGAAAGTCCCCACAACTGTTGTGTCCGTTTCTTAAGTTCCCTCACAACTCAATTAGATGATGTTCTGCTAATTCTCCGTTCCTCCCTGATGTAGCGGTTAGAACGGCACCCGTTTGACGGGTAGGCTCGGAGCTCTTCCGGGACCCTAGAGTCGCCCCTCTCCACAAGTTGCCCCCCAAGACTGCATAGGTGATTTAAGTGAGACAGCCCGCCTTAGACTGACTGTCCTGCCGCTGTTTAGAGTATTGCTTGAAGCTGAATATTGTAATACTCCCTCGGCGTTCCGGCCGCCGGTTGTGCGCCTCAGTAGAATGTTGCCTCGATCTTACAGCACGACCCCTACTGGTATTCTCCTTGTCGCTTTGATCTCGTTTCTCACTCAGCACAATCTATCTCGCTTCCAATCCCTTCTTGGGCACCGCCGCTATGCTGAGCAGGCACGGTCCCGTTGCTTTCTCTCTAGTTGCCAAGTCTCTGTCAGGATCCCACTCCTGACAGAGACCCTACCGAATCTTCTCCCGCAACACCTTCTGCCACAAGGTGTTGCCTGGTTCCAACCCAGTCAGCTTTCTGTCTAACTTCCTGCCTGACCCCCAGTTTTACCAGTGTGTGAGGAGTGGCCTAATGAATAGTACCCTTAGCTCCCCCTGGAGGCCCGGCGGTGAAATGTATTGGTGTCTGTGATACCTGATCAGATGAACTCCTTCAGTGCCATCAGACGTACCATAGCTCCCCTTAGTGGCGGAGCCACAGTACTGCAACGACCAGGACTCTGGGGCGCTGCACTTCTGCCATCGATTTTAAGTGGTCATTGTACTGTCAGACAACTGGATTTCATTTATTCAGTTATTGAGCTAAATAGGCAATCTGCAAATCGCAATTCTGTTCATTTACGTATGAAAAAACATTGAAAAGTCCTGGTAATTAGGAGTTACCTTAGCTAGTTACTGTCCACTGCCCATTGTGATATATAATCCAAGTCCAGAAGGCAGAGACAGCCTGGGCCTTGTGGGCTGTAGAGATGGGCAAATTCTGTCAAATTCAAATTTGCCAGGTTTGACAAATTTTTCCCCCCAAATTCAATTTGCCACATATCTCAATATGATGTGTGGTCTGTAGTAAAATTATAACTTCTTTCATTAAGAGTAATTGTCCAAGTCATTGTTAAGCAATGCCAACAAATAACCTAAAATTGATTTTATGCATTTCAAATAGCTTATGGCCACCATCACCTACCACAACTTTCATGACACTAGGACTTCAGTTGTAGAAAATAAAAGATGATTCCTTGCAGATTTATATTTAACAGAAAAGTGATTTTTGTTTTCCTTTCATGCTGTCAGTTCTAGCCTGGTGCCTCCTCAACATAAGACGTCAGCTCTAATGCAAAATCTGTAAATGGGCACCAACTATCACACATCATTTAGAGTGCAAAACACCTCATGTGACGTGTTGAGCGTCCTCAGAGTTTAGGGTCCAGTTACCAAACTAACCTATGCATCCCTTATATTTATTCCCTACCCAACGCCCCCCAAAAGTCAAAGTATTTGTGAAACAGCAAAACCTTGCCCAACACGGTATATGCCAACCAACATACTGTGCGTCAGTCATTTTCTATACAGGTCCTTCTCAAAAAATTAGCATATAGTGTTAAATTTCATTATTTACCATAATGTAATGATTACAATTAAACTTTCATATATTATAGATTCATTATCCACCAACTGAAATTTGTCAGGTCTTTTATTGTTTTAATACTGATGATTTTGGCATACAACTCCTGATAACCCAAAAAACCTGTCTCAATAAATTAGCATATTTCACCCGTCCAATCAAATAAAAGTGTTTTTTAATAACAAACAAAAAAACAATCAAATAATAATGTTCACTTATGCACTCAATACTTGGTCGGGAATCCTTTGGCAGAAATGACTGCTTCAATGCGGCGTGGCATGGAGGCAATCAGCCTGTGACACTGCTGAGATGTTATGGAGGCCTAGGATGCTTCAATAGCGGCCTTAAGCTCATCCAGAGTGTTGGGTCTTGCGTCTCTCAACTTTCTCTTCACAATATCCCACAGATTCTCTATGGGGTTCAGGTCAGGAGAGTTGGCAGGCCAATTGAGCACAGTAATACCATGGTCAGTAAACCATTTACCAGTGGTTTTGGCACTGTGAGCAGGTGCCAGGTCGTGCTGAAAAATGAAATCTTCATCTCCATAAAGCATTTCAGCCGATGGAAGCATGAAGTGCTCCAAAATCTCCTGATAGCTAGCTGCATTGACCCTGCCCTTGATGAAACACCGTGGACCAACACCAGCAGCTGACATGGCACCCCACACCATCACTGACTGTGGGTACTTGACACTGGACTTCAGGCATTTTGGCATTTCCTTCTCCCCAGTCTTCCTCCAGACTCTGGCACCTTGATTTCCGAATGACATGCAAAATTTGCTTTCATCAGAAAAAAGAACTTGGGACCACTTAGCAACAGTCCAGTGCTGCTTCTCTGTAGCCCAGGTCAGGCGCTTCTGCCGCTGTTTATGGTTCAAAAGTGGCTTTACCTGGGGAATGCGGCACCTGTAGCCCATTTCCTGCACACGCCTGTGCACGGTGGCTCTGGATGTTTCCACACCAGACTCAGTCCACTGCTTCCTCAGGTTCCCCAAGGTCTGGAATCGGTCCTTCTCCACAATCTTCCTCAGGGTCCGGTCACCTCTTCTCGTTGTACAGCGTTTTCTGCCACATTGTTTCCTTCCAACAGACTTACCATTGAGGTGCCTTGATACAGCACTCTGGGAACAGCCTATTTGTTGAGAAATTTCTTTCTGGGTCTTACCCTCTTGCTTGAGGGTGTCAATGATGGCCTTCTTGACATCTGTCAGGTCGCTAGTCTTACCCATGATGGGGGTTTTGAGTAATGAACCAGGCAGGGAGTTTTTAAAAGCCTCAGGTATCTTTTGCATGTGTTTAGAGTTAATTAGTTGATTCAGAAGATTAGGGTAATAGGTCGTTTAGAGAACATTTTCTTGATATGCTAATTTATTGAGACAGGTTTTTTGGGTTATCAGGAGTTGTATGCCAAAATCATCAGTATTAAAACAATAAAAGACCAATGGTAGAGATAGAATGGCACCAGACCAATATTAAGTGATCATAATATAGTCCAAGTAGAGGATTATTTCAAGATCCCTTGCGGCATGCAATAGTCAGCAGTTTAGGGAGGTGCTCACAGCAGTAATAATCCAAATCCAACAATATACGAAGAAAAGAACGTGGCACTCACCCGATTGTTGCTGTGAATTAATGTCTTTTATTCAACATATGTAGACATAAACACGATGTGGAGAGGCGGCTGGTGAGAATAGCGGTGCGAGAGGAGGATGAAGGACGACGGCCGTTTCGCGCTTGTGCGCTTCAACGGGTCCTGGACCCGTTGAAGCGCACAAGCGCGAAACGGCCGTCGTCCTTCATCCTCCTCTCGCACCGCTATTCTCACCAGCCGCCTCTCCACATCGTGTTTATGTCTACATATGTTGAATAAAAGACATTAATTCACAGCAACAATCGGGTGAGTGCCACGTTCTTTTCTTCGTATATTGTTGAAAACAATAAAAGACCTGACAAATTTCAGTTGGTGGATAATGAATCTATAGTATATGAAAGTTTAATTGTAATCATTACATTATGGTAAATAATGAAATTTAACACTATATGCTAATTTTTTGAGAAGGACCTGTATTTAACCATTTGCTTTGTTCTATAATATGCTTAAAAACTAGTTTAATTTCTAGAGCATGCAGAAGTTTCGTCAGCAAGGGATTGTGCCAGATCAGTTGCTCATTTAAGGTTCGTCTGCTGAAATTGATAACGTTTTGTGTTGCCTTTACAATGATAAATCTTGCTGAAATCTTGAATGTAGTTGAACGTTTAGATTTTGTTTAATCTTTACAGGAGTTTATTTATCAGCCCAAAAATCTACTTACTGTGTACCTCCATAGCCCTCCGATATCATCACTTTTCTCAAAGCATGTGGGGTCCAGGCCTTCTTCCAAACAGCATTTGATGGCTGTAAGTCCACTGCAACCTGCACCAATTATAGCCACTGTCTTAGCCATAGTGTGCTGAAAATAAAGAAACAAAACACAGTTTTTACTGAATGGACAGTTTATACACTTACACAAGTGGAGCTATGCTGAAATCAAACTTGAAAACAGCATGATGTAAGGGAAAAGACCCTGATTCCAGTGAGGTATCACTTACTAAGCTGCTTGCTGCAGTTTTTAGGATATACAGTTTTATCTTTTGCAGGTCTACCAGTTCTCTGAATAATCAGTGCTATTTAACCCCGTCCACACCACTGATTGACAGCTTTATGACAATGCACAGTGTATACAGAGAGCTGACAATCAGTGGTGGGGTGGGGTTATACAGAGCTCATGAATATGGAAAACAAATGGCCCTTTAGTGATAATCTTCTGCTAATAAAACATTGATTTTATCAAAACTTCAACAAGAAGCTTTTATGACTGCACAAGCACATGCACACAGATAGCATACAAACCAAGGGGGTAGATACCTGTCAGACTGGAAAAAGCTATACTTTGACCCCGGTCTGCCCCTATCTGACCGCAGAGGTTTGACAATGTAAGGTAACACAATAGCGCCCCTAATTTACAACGGCTCGCCTTGAATACTCCTAATAGCTTCTAACATTTGGGAAAATAGGTTAAAAAAAATGAAGAGAAATCCAGCTCCACGAACAGTGAATATTTTATTCACAAAAATGCTCCAAGGACATACAGAGTCAATATGTTTATTGTAGAGCTTTCTCCATTAAAAATAGTATATGCTCATATGAAGCTTACGCATTTCGGACTGAAAGCTAGTCTTTATCCCTATAAATAAGATTTTTCTTGCCCGATGCTGCATTGAATTAAACCACTTTCCCCTTTTCCTACATTCTTCATGCTTTCTTAGATTAGCTGATAAGAACCTGGAGACAGATTTCCTTTAAATACTGCATTCCCTGGTGTAAAATAAAAATAACTGATACTTAACTCGCGCACTGGTTCCATTCCAGTATTTGTGAGGGACAATCAACGGCCGCTAATGGGCTGCAGTTTTTACACTCGTTTCGGTTGAGGGAAATTTTAGCGAAACAGCCCTTATTGGCCATTGATTGGCAGCTGCGCTCATGTGGCACAATATCACATGAGTATTGTAATACCCAGTGCCAACTTTGATGAAATGGTGCCGATGCGGAAAGTGAGAATCTGTTATTTATATTTTACACTGACAATTATAGAACCTAAATGCTTCCGGACCGCTCTTAGACTTTAACCATTGAGGTTGTTCCACTCGTGTGCTACAGTGGCGCTCTAAAACATCACTGTACAGGAGCGCAGATACACACAATCATCATCATAGAGAAGGCACAGATGGTTTATTACTGTCTGTGCGTTGTCCATCACTGTATACGCAAAGCTAAAATAGCGCTGTGTATGCAGTAGTAGGAAACGCTGACAGCCCTTCCACCTCCATACAGAGCAATCATATAATCACTGTGTGTAGTGAGAGAGCAGGAGCTGCTTGGTTTGGAGAACCAGACTGCTCTGTTATGCAGCCCGGAGGGACAGTTAGGAGGGAAATAAGATTTCAATATTTAAATGCCCCCCAAAAAGTTTTTATGGCCTTATGGAGGACGCGGTGTATAAAATAAATGAAAAATAATTAAATAAAGAAACAGGTAAAAAATACATACATTAAAAAATGCCACTGTCAATCCAAGCTGCTGTTACTACCCCTAGCCTGGTAAAAACAAAAGTGTCCAATACCAATATATAAAAATATTTAATACAGAAGGAGGAACACTGTTAGGGCTGGCGGAACGCACTGAGTAAATAGAGAGATGTTATTTGGTGCATTCGCAGCCCAGGGTCCACCGTGCAGGAGAAAAACCTGCTGCTGGCAAATGGCGGCCCTATATGGCGGTAGAAGCGAACTCTGTTACTTCACAGAGTCGCCAAAAGAAAGCACTGTGTCCTGTTAGCCTCACAGGAGTACACGGCGACTGCTGAGCAGATAGCAGTTTGTGGTTACGCAATCATACAATCTCCTCATCGGAGGAGCCGGTATTCTAGGGGCTTATTTCAGCCGGGGCCCTGAATCCATACACACAATCTCCTCACCGGAGGTGCTGGTATTCTAGGGGCTTATTTCAGCCGGGTCCCTGAACACATACAAACGTAACCACACTGGCGCAAAGCACATAACTTAGATTTGATACTAGCGCATGGCTGTGCGGCCATGTGAACCTTTTATAGCTGCAGCAAGTACAGGACCTTCCTAGGAGGACCAATGAGAGGCTGCCACAGAGCCTGAGCACCTTCAGGACCTTCCTGGAGAACCAATGGGATTTGCTGCAGTATCTAAGCATGTTACCCTCGATCTCCAATGAGAGATCTTGCCCTGGGCATGCTCAGAAGGGGAAAAGCAGGACTTAGACCCAAAAGCGTCTGCTCGCCGCTGCCCAGCACTGGCTTCAATGGCAGAAGCTGGAAAAGCAGCAGTAACCCTTTGCACAGAGTCAGACTGAGCGAGACGCTGGAACCGAAGTCTCCGCTGAGCAGGCTCCACTGCGGCAGGAGAAGACCGCAGCAGAGATGGCCCGAGATTCCCCCTGTGCAGAGGCGGGAACTCGACCCCTAACAAACACATTCTTAAAATGTACCTTAGTGTTCCTGTGTGGTCATAAAAAAAATTGGGAAAAAAAAAATATTTTCATTATTTGTCTGCCAATCTCGAATGCTATCATCATGATTATAAAAAAAAATAAACTACCACAGTGACGTAAAAATGAAGCACCATGTAACATGAAAAAAGATGCAAATATTAACTGAATAAGAAAACGTTTTGTAGCTCTTTAAAGCTCTTCAAAAAAGTACCTAGTCAGTAACGGGGACCTTTGGCCGAGTCTTGAACTGGTTAAGAAAGGGTTGTTGGAGTTGTGGACAAACTGTTTAAAGGTACCGTCACACTCAGCAACTTTGCAAAGAGAACGACAACAATCCGTGACGTTGCAGCATCCTGGATAGCGATCTCGTTGTGTTTGACACGCAGCAGCGATCTGGATCCCGCTGTGCCATCGCTGGTCGGAGCTAGAAGTCCAGAACTTTATTTAGTCGCCAGGTCGGCGTGTATCGTCATGTTTGACATCAAAAGCAACGACGCCAGCAACGAGCATAGAGGGCGTCGCAGCGTCTCCTTCTAGCCAGTCGGTACACTCCGGCTGTTTGACATGGAGCTAACAACCAGCGAAAATGAGAAGTGAGTCGCCGTTACGTCACTGGATCGCTCCTGCATCGTTCTGGAGTTGCTGTGTTTAATGTCTCTACAGCGACCTAAACAGCGACGCTCCAGCGATCTAGTTTAGGTCGGCTCTTTGTATATATCGCCGCAGCATCGCTGAGTGTGACGGAACCTTAACACCAGTAAGGTTACGCGTTACAAAACACTGGATTTAACAGACATCAAATTAACTTATGGCTATTAGTCAAAGATAAACTTAGCCTTAGTAACCAACATGAGACAGCTGCTATCAAAGCAAATAGGATCGGAATGTCCCACAAAAGGGCAGAGATACACAGAGTAAGAACATAGTTCAACAAGAAAACAGACTTTAGAGCTTGTAGGCTTATGGGTGGACAGTAGAGATGATCAGATCAATCTGTGGAAAATCATGTTTTAGTTGAATTTCCCTAAATTAGCAGATCCCCACAATTTCGAACAGTTTGTGATGCAATTCACGCAGATTTCCCTCCTCCCATAAAAACAAACAAAATACTTACGGTACCTCCATTTCACACACTGGTGAAGAGTCACAGAGCAGGGCAATGATGTCAGGAGCGTCCAGGTGTGCTTCCCCACACCGCTTACATCACATGGTCTAGTTAGCCAATCAAGAGGGACTATCACAGCCAGTATAAAATACGAGGACCACCAACAGCTTTATTTTTTTGAAGGGCTTCTTGACAGCAAGCCATTGTTTATTATATTTGACAAGTAACCTGTTCCTATTCCCTAAAAAAAGGAATCACTTTTGGAAGACTTGATAAAAAAACCCTTTCCAATTGTTCACTGGTTTTGAGAATAGCAAACCTGTTGCAGATTCCAAATTAAGACATAATGTTTTCACTACTAATTTAGAAGTCATTACTTCTTCACTTTCAAATGTGATGAGCATATCTCTTTTTTCTCCTAAATGAAAGGATAATTTTTGATCAATTTCTAATAAACCTTCTGCTTCTTAATTTAGCAATGAAAAAAGCTCTTGAAACTGCACAAATGGATAATAGTTAAGCACCACCCCATATGAAAAATCCATGTTTTCTTCCATGTGCACTGCTTATGTATAAACATTAGCCAGGCAGGCACCTGCCCCCCCCCCCCCCCTAAAAAAAAAGGATAATTTTTGGACTGCTTCTACAATTTAAGTGGCTCACCCAGCTTGACACCACAATGTTTTATTAAATAGTCTGCTGAATACACATACTCAGTAGCTGTAGGGTGAATTGGACATTGATCAGACTGTGTTTGTAAGAGCTCAAAAAAGGGTCCAATGCAGTCGTAAGGAGACCCACAAGTGTAATTAATCTATTTTTAGGACAAATAGAGACTTGAAGTATTCAGATTCATGATCAATTTCTTCAATGCAAATCAATTTTTTGGAGAAAATGGGTCAATCATTTCTAGTAGGTGTCAGTACCGAGGATGATTATAAAAACTAGTTTAAAGGGAATCTGTTAGCAGGTTTTTGCTACCTCTTCTGAGAGCAGCATTATGGAAGCAAAGAGACCCTGAATCTAATGATGTATCAGTTAGGTTACTGGTTGTAGTAGAGCTGAGAAAGCTATCCCTGCCCCCACCAGGCGGGGTATGTACATACCCTGTAGACAATGAGCTGCTTACCACAGTGGGGGCAGACTTGGACTTGCAAGCACCTGTCAACTAGTCACAGCAAGAATCACCAGGTAAAAAAAAAATCAGTGTAAATAAGCAACAAAACACACAGCTTGACATGTACACATCCTTCAATTCTCTGTTTTAACCCCTACCTCATACTGTCCTCAAATTATATTGCTAAATCCTACTGACAGATTCCCTTTAACAGCATAGGGTATTTATCTTAACATTTTTTTGTTTTTCACTTACGTAAATAAACTGTTATTCAACTATACCAGGATTCCAGTATTGCCTTCATGGAAGCCCTTTAATTAATATGAAAAGGATTGTCTAATGAAATTGAACCCCTTTGAATGAAAAGCCGATTACATGATCTCCAAGGGTCCAGCTTTAGAATTCCCTAGTCATGAGCTGCGAGCCTGGAGAAAGCCATACATTTACCCTTCAGCAACCATTTATGACATAGTTTTAATCTGTTTTGCCAGTATAAGGAACAATCATTTTGAGTATTACTTTACTCTGACTAAAATAGAATTGGGCCCGAGTCCGGAGCCCTTCTGTGATGTCCATATGCTCAGACACAGAAAATTGGAATCTGCAGTCTGCTGAAATGCCCTGCTCAGACATCTGGATAGATTTAGCCAGTTTGGTACACGAGTCGTACAGTAAATGGAGGGGTGGCCATGCATGCACAGCTCTCGCCACTCACCTCACTATAAGGCCGTGTGCACACATTGCTGATTTTTCGCGTTTTTTTCACGTTTTTTCGTGATAAAAACGCTATAAAACCGCAAAAAAAGCATACAATATGCATCCCATCATTTAGAATGAATTCCACAATTTTTGTGCACATGATGCGTTTTTTCCGCGAAAAAAAACGCATCGCGGTATTAATTTTGCGGGTTTTTTTGCGGATTTCCCACTATAAAATGTATTGGGAAATGTCTGGAAAAAAACGCACCAAAAACGCATGCAGATTTCTTGCAGAAAATTTCAGGTTTTTCTCAGGAATTTTCTGCAAGAAATCCTGAACGTGTGCACATAGCCTTAGGGTACCGTCACACAGTACCATTTTAATCGCTACGACGGCACGATCCGTGACGTCGCAGCGATCGTATGAATATCGCTCCAGCGTCGTAGACTGCGGTCACACGTTGCAATCACGGCGCTGGAGCGATGCCGAAGTCCCCGGTAACCAGGGTAAACATCGGGTAACTAAGCGCAGGGCCGCGCTTAGTAACCCGATGTTTACCCTGGTTACCAGCGTAAACGTAAAAAAAACAAACAGTACATACTCACATTCCGGTGTCTGTCCCCGGCGTTCTGCTTCTCTCCACTGTGTAAGCGCCATAGCCGGAAAGCAGAGCGGTGACGTCAGACGTCACCGCTGTGCTCGCTTTCCGGCCGGCGCTCACACTGCAGAGAAGCTGAGACGCCGGAGGACAGACACCGGAATGTGAGTATGTACTGTTTGTTTTTTTTACGTTTACGCTGGTAACCACGGTAAACATCGGGTTACTAAGCGCGGCCCTGCACTTAGTTACCCGATGTTTACCCTGGTTACAAGCGAACACATCGCTGGATCGCTGTCACACACAATGATCCAGCGATGTCAGCGGGTGATCAAGCGACGAAAGAAAGTTCCATACGATCTGCTACGACGTACGATTCTCAGCAGGATCCCTGATCGCTGCTGCGTGTCAGACACAGCGATATCGTAACGATATCGCTAGAACGTCACGAATCGTACCGTCGTAGCGATCAAAATGGTACTGTGTGACGGTACCCTTAGAGTTATGCAGGTTTGCATGGCTATTTTCAGATCTCCTGTAGATCTGAATAGAGAAAGCCATGCATGTTTGATTACAACCACCATTCACAGGAACACAAAATATTGTTCCATTCTCCAGATATTTGTTGGGCACAGATGTGAAACGTGCATCTATAACACATTTATGTCATATCCTGCGTGTGCTATATATGTGTGAGATTGGAATAACCTTTTAACACCTTTAACATAATATCGAGGTTTGTAATCCAGCTGGGAAAGAACGGAAAGTTAAGTAAAAAGTTACCTTAGAGGGAATGTCCAAATTATTGGAAAAAGACCACTTTTCTTCCTACTAAAGAAGTATTTATACTAGCCACAGGTTTGCCAACTTGACTTTTTACCTTTTTTGGACAGTGCATCAAAAAATCATGGACAGACAATATTTTTTATTGACACAGTAAAGTTGGGGGTCCGTACTGAAACACTTAGTGTTCAGCCAGGGCCACAAACATGGACTTCTCAATAAAGTCCATGTTACTGTTCAAACATCGGGTGTTTCCTATGCATGAGAGAGCGAGAAACACCGGCGGCAGTGATTGGCGGTAAGTTTCTTACCGTCGGTCAGAGAGCTGTGGTTCCCACGCTGTCAGATGACAGTGTAAACCAGCAGCTGTGACCAGTGGTTAAAAGTTTACCACCAGTCAGGGCTGATTAGAGAGTATTACTTCCATCAGCCTACGCCTTCTGTCGCTGACAGCGTGGGAGCCGCAGCTCTCTGACCGGCGGTAATAATCTAACCGCCGATCAGAGTCTTTGTTTGCCGCGTTGTTATGCGGATGACAGTATAGCAAACAATGGATGTTTGTGAGCCCTAGTCATCTGTGTTTTTTAGATGTACGACCAAACCCACCGTACCCGAACATCCACGGGTCCGCTCATCACTAATTGGGATTTTAAGCGATACATGTCAATAGCCTATAATTCTGATATGAAGACATTAACTGCAATCAATTGGAATTGTAAAATGATAATTACAGTCAAAATAATCTGTATAAGTTTCTTCACCTTAAAGCAAATCATAGTTTCTTTATGCAAAGGACAAAAAAGTGACCAATTTTAATGGACTGTCCTGGAATTTCTGGTCGATTGGCAATCCTGCCAGGCCATTATGCATAAAGGAATAAAAAGAGGGAAATTGGGTAAATAAAATTACTTCAACTATGAAAACTTTCTACTATCCAGCAAGCGACCCAGTAACTGATGCATTGCTGGAATCAGAATCCCTGCATCATACTGCTCTCTATGGGGCTAGCAAAAGCCTGTTTGCAGAATACCTTTCAATATATAAAATGACTGTTTTTATTGCGATAAACAGCACAACTCACTAGTAAATAAGCATTCATGTAAGTCATTATGCATATGAAAGTAGAAAGCGGTAAACTGAGCTAAATAAAATTACTTCTGCTTCACGCCTACAGTATGTGTCTTATAGCACAGTCCGTTCTTTCTAAATCTAATGAGAAAAAAATGTGGCAAACCAGAACGGGAACCAATGGAACCTGTTTTTCTCAGTCAGGTTTATGTATTTAGCTGTGTTTAACTAAGTGATTATATAATATAGCTGGCAAAGAACAAGATTCAGAGCACAACGTAAATGCGCTTGTTCTATTTTGTCCAGTCTGTTGTTACAAATGATTATTATATAGGTAATCACTATATTTGTTCATATATGCATATTTATAGAAGAAGTGCATTAATTACATTTCCTGATGAGGAAACTTGCTGTCAGGATATTACACCTCTAAAGAAACGTGTTTAAAGACCCTTCAATTTTTATTAGATCCATTACACCAAAGCTGTAGACACGGACCGCACATCCAAAACTTATACATTGCTGTATTGCAGCTAAGCAAAATGTTATAAAACTAAACAGAAGTTTCTTAGTTTAACATTCTGATCAGACTGGACAAAGCCAACAGTGCCACGTCACGGTGAACCTCTCGGTGGGACCCTGAGGCTTCATACAGTGTAATCAGAATGTTAAACTAAGAAACGTATATTTAGTTTTATAACATTTTGCATAGGTACAATAGACCATGGTATACAGCTCTGGCAAAAATTAAAAAAACACTTTAAAATTTTCAGTTTGTCTGATTCTTCTCTTTATAGGTATATTTTTGAGGAAAATTTAAATTATTCATTTATTCTACAGGGTGGGCCATTTATATGGATACACCTAAATGAAATGGGAATGGTTGGTGACCCAGATCGGTGTGCTGAATTTGCAGAATGGGCAAAACAAAAATTGGAACAGTACCCTCAGTTTACACAGAACATTATGTTCAGTGATGAGTAGTGTTGAGCGATACCGTCCGATACTTGAAAGTATCGGTATCGGAAAGTATCGGCCGATACCGGCAAAGTATCGGATCTAATCCGATACCCGATACCAATACAAGTCAATGGGACTCAAGTATCGGACGGTATTCCTGATGGTTCCCAGGGTCTGAAGGAGAGGAAACTCTCCTTCAGGCCCTGGGATCCATATTAATGTATAAAATAAAGAATTAAAATAAAAAATATTGCTATACTCACCTCTCCGACGCAGCCTGGACCTCACCGAGGGAGCCGGCAGCGTTCTGTGCTTAAAATGCGCGCTTTTACTTCCTTCCGTGACATCACGGCTTGTGATTGGTCGCGTGCCGCCCATGTGGCCGCGACGCGACCAATCACAGCAAGCCGTGACGTAATTTTCAGGTCCTGGATGCCTAATTCTAGGCATTCAGGATTTTAAAATTGCGCTCCGGCTTGTGATTGGTCGCGTCGCGGTCACATGGGCGACGCGACCAATCACAAGCCGTGACGTCACGGGAGGCAGGAGACGCGCGCATTTTAAAATTACGTCACGGCTTGTGATTGGTTGCGTGCCGCCCATGTGACCGCGACGCGACCAATCACAGCAAGCCGTGACGTAATTTCAGGTCCTGAATGCAGAAATAGGCATTCAGGACCTGAAATTACGCGACCAATCACAAGCCGTGACGTCACGGAAGGAAGTAAAAGCGCGCATTTTAAGCACAGAACGCTGCCGGCTCCCTCGGTGAGGTCCAGGCTGCGTCGGAGAGGTGAGTATAGCAATATTTTTTATTTTAATTCTTTATTTTACACATTAATGTTGTTTCGATACCGATACCCGATACCACAAAAGTATCGGATCTCGGTATCGGAATTCCGATACCTGCAAGTATCGGCCGATACCCGATACTTGCGGTATCGGAATGCTCAACACTAGTTACGGCTTGTGATTGGTCGCGTCGCGGTCACATGGGCGACGCGACCAATCACAAGCCGTGACGTCACGGGAGGCAGGAAACGCGCGCATTTTAAAATTACGTCACGGCTTGTGATTGGTTGCGTGCCGCCCATGTGACCACGACGCGACCAATCACAGCAAGCCGAGACGTAATTTTCAGGTCCTGAATGCAGAATTAGGCATTCAGGACCTGAAAATTACGTCACGGCTTGCTGTGATTGGTCGCGTCGCGGCCACATGGGCGGCACGCGACCAATCACAAGCCGTGACGTCACGGGAGGCAGGAAACGCGTGCATTTTAAGCAAAGAACGCTGCCGGTTCCCTCGGTGAGGTCCAGGCTGCGTCGGAGAGGTGAGTATAGCAATATTTTTTATTTTAATTCTTTATTTTACACATTAATGTTGTTTTGATACCGATACCCGATACCACAAAAGTATCGGATCTCAGTATCGGAATTCCGATACCCGCAAGTATCGGCCGATACCCGATACTTGCGGTATCGGAATGCTCAACACTAGTGATGAGGCAAACTTTTTTGGGTGGGCCATTTATATGGATACACCTAAATAAAATGGGAATGGTGACAGTTTTCTTCCATAGGGTGTCTTGCATTGAAATCTGCTGCAATGACCCGAATACTGCGTTCACCAGACATCAACACAATTTCTATCCGCTCCTCACTTGTTAACCTCTGTGACATGTCAATGGCTGTAAACAAAGAGAAACTTGTAAATAACTCATGAAAGAATAAAGGTACGTTAAAATCAAGCACACCATTGTTTTTCTTGTGAAATTCTCAATAAGTTTGGTGTCACAGGACCCTCTTCCCATCGAAAAAAATAAAGTTGGATCCAAAATGGCCGACTTCAAAATGGCCACCATGGTCACCACCCATCTTGGTGGTACCTGCAGGATAGCATAGAGGGTGGCAGGACTTTATGTCCCTCCTTTCTAGCTCATAGGCACTTTATCTCCATGCACAAGCAAGTCCCCTGAAGAATCAGCTTGGATGAAACGCGTCGGGACGGACTATATAGGGAGAGTGCAGGGCATGTGTATATAGGGGTAGCTGTGGACTGCCCTTGTAAGGGAAGGAGCTCTGGGGTTAGCTTACTGATAGCCCCATAGGGACCGACATAGGGACTGTCGTCTCTTCTCTTCCGGATTATCCCCTGACTAGAGGCTATCCGGCGCTCCTTTGCCTACACCTAGGAACGGGTGAGATTGTTCCTTTTCTACTATATGTATATAGCCACCAGTGGTACTGGTCATATCATATGCGTCTGCTGCTGGTAACTTATTGTTTTTACATGTAACTAGGTATATGATGATGCTGAGTGTTATATATGTATCCTGACTTCAGCTCTCTTACAGGATATATCCTAGTGTTATTTTGATTTCTCTAAAATGTCTATAGATGAAATCATATAATCCTGTCAGGGGATAATTGGTCTTTATGGTTACCATACCATTGGTTAAAGACTTTGTCCCTTTTTATTCACTTGGGTGTTTGGTTTTGTTTTTGTGTGGCTTTAGACAATAAAAGTTACGTTTTATTCTTTCCACTTTTGCTTTGCTACATATAATTTATAGTGGTCTTGTCTATGCGACTTACAGTCAACATATAGATTTTTTGTTTTTTTTCACCACCCATCTTGAAAAGTTTCCCCCTCCCATATACTAATGTGCCACAAACAGGAAGTTGATATCACCAAGCATTGCCATTTTATTTAGGTGTATCCATGTAAATGGCCCACCCTGTATAAACTTCTGACAACATCTCCGAATTTCCAAGCAATACATTTTGTACTTTTTTCTAAAAGTGAGAAATGGTCAAAATTAAATAAAAGAACCAGTGCTTTCATACATCAAATAATGCAAAGAAAACAAGTTCATAATCATTTAGAAACAACAATGCTAATGTTTTAACTCAGGAAGAGTTCAGAAATCAATATTTTGTGGAATAACCATGATTTTTAATCACAGCTTTCATGCGTCTTGGCATGCTTTCCACCAGTCTTTCACACTGCTTCTGGCGCAAAAATTTAAGCAGTTCTTCTTTGTTTGATGACTTGTGACTATCCATCATCCTCTTGATTGCATTACAGAGGTTTTCAATGGAGTTCAGGTCTGGAGATTGGGCTGCCCATGACAGGGTTTTGATGTGGTGGTCTATTAATTTTTGCCAGAGCTGTAAGTTTTGCATGTGAGGTTCATGTCCTTCTCTACAGCTATGGTATATTGCATGGTTTGTCCGCTCATTTTTTGTGTTACTTGGACCAGCACTCTTCCTATTTCGCCCAGTTGTTTTTAATTAGCAGTAGACCACAATAGGGGTTCTGTCTATTTTCGCTATCAGTTTACAGTCTGTGAGTATGTGGTAGGTGAAATTTTTTTAGCTTTTTCACTTGGTGTTGTGGCGATTTGCAGCCATTGTTGCTGTAGTGCTATGTTTGTGGGGTGGTGTAGCCTGAAGTCATAGGGACTCAGCCCCGCAGCATGGGTGCTGTGAGGAACCAGGTCGCTCCACCTGCTAGTGCATGATCGATGTGGCAATGGTTGGTGCACAGTGCAGCACCCTACAGGCCACTTGCACAAATTGAGTATTTGGTGAGTTTTTTTACCTCAGTATTTGCAAGCCAAAACCAGGAATAGGTAAAAAAAAAGTGCCTTACAAATATTGAGGTAAAAACTCACCAAATACTCCATGTGTGCACATGGCCTTAAAGTCAGGGACTCACTAAGAGGTATGCTATGAAGCAAAAAGAAAGGTAAAGAAGTATGCATACACAGGGATCACCGTGATAATATCAAAAACTATTTATTAATACATCAGAACTAGTGATGAGCCAGTGTACTCGTTGCTCAGGTTTTCCCGAGCATACTTGGGTGGTCTCCGAGTATTTGTTAGCGCTCGGAGATTTAGTTTTTGTCAAAGCAGCTGCTACTCAGCCTGAGTACATGTGGGGGTTGCCTGGTTGCTAGGGAATCCCCACATGTATAATCAAGCTGTCTAGCAGCTGTAAATCATGCAGCTGCAGCTATGAAAACTAATTCTCCGAGCACTAACAAATACTCGGAGACCACACAAGCGTGCTCAGGAAAACCCGAGCAACAAGTCTACTCGCTCATCACTAATCAGAACACATGCAAAAAACATACATTTAAAACAGTATCATGTAGTGTCATGTATTGGTACTCCTAGACTCACAAAGACTGCACTCTTGAGGGTTATATACCAAGGAAAAGTACTCCAGACCACGAAAAAGTCTGTGTGTGAGCAATATAATACCGATGAGGGTATGTGCACATGGTGAGTAAAATTTCTGCACCATTTCTGCATCTCTTGGCAGGAAAAACACAACTGCAAAAACACATGTTTTTGATTCGCTTTTACCATGTTTTTAGTGCTTTTTGGCTGTGTTTTTGGTTCATTGTAGTGAAGTCAATGGTGAAAAAAGCAGGACAAAAACGCACAGAGAATTGACATTCTGCAGATTATTTTCTTTGCCAAATTGACAATAAAAAATACTTAACGTGTGCATGACACTTTAGGTTTCATATTCACTTTGCTGTCATCAGGTTTTGCCTCAAAACGAAAAAGCACTACAAAAATGCATCAAATCTGCAACGTGTGCACACAGCATAAAACCCTGAAGAAGCGGGGCGAAACGTGCACATCGGGGCTTGAAACTTTACTCTTTCTTTTAACTGTAAGCACCGCGGTTCACAGGTATATTCATCATTCTTCAATATCCTTCTAATGCTGAGTCTTAATACCAAGTGTTGTATTTCATTATCTACAACTACAGATTATTTCTGATCTATTGAGGTTTAGGGTATGTGCACACGTCAGGATTTTTTGCGTTTTTTTCGCGTTTTTTCCGCTATAAAACCGCGATAAAAACGTGAAAAAAACGCTAACATATGCCTCCTATTATTTACAGTGTATTCCGCATTTTTTGTGCAAATGTTGCGATTTTTTCCGCGAAAAAATCGCATCGTGGAAAAAAAAAGCAACATGTTCATTAAAAATGCGGAATTGCGGGGATTCCGCACACCTAGGAGTCCATTGATCTGCTTACTTCCCGCACGGGGCTGTGCACACCATGCGGGAAGTAAGCAGATTATGTGCGGTTGGTACCCAGGGTGGAGGACAGGAGACTCTCCTCCACGGACTGGGCACCATATAAGTGGTCAAAAATAAAAGAATTAAAATAAAAAATAGTCCTATACTCACCCTCGATGTCTTCCCGCCTCACTGCTGCGTGCTGCCGCTTCGGTTCCTATAGCTACTGTGCGGTGAAGGACCTGTGATGACGTCACTGTCTTGTGATTGGCCGTGAGCGGTCATGTGACCGCTCACGTGACCGCTCACATGACCGCGACGTCATGGAAGGTCCTGCGCGCGCACAACAGCTATAGGAAGAGGAACGGACGCCGCTGAGGAGATGTCTGGGTGAGTATAACCATTTTTTTTATTTTTTTTATTATTTTTAAACATTCCCTCTTTTACTATAGATGCTGCATAGGCTGCATCTATAGTAAAAAGTTGGTCACACTTGTCAAACAGTATGTTTGACAAGTGTGACCAACCTGTCAGTCAGTTTTCCAAGCGATGCTACAGATCGCTCGGAAAACTTTACATTCTGCAAGCTAATTACGCTTGCAGAATGCTAAAAAAACGCGAAAAAAACGGAAAAAAAACGCAAAAAAAAAATGCGGATTTCTTGCAGAAAATTTCCGGTTTTCTTCAGGAAATTTCTGCAAGAAATCCGGACGTGTGCACATACCCTTAATGTTATGCTGCCACCTAGCTGCACACAAATAGAGTACACTGATACTACAATTCAGGGACAACTGCTTTGATAATTAAAGCTTTCTTTCTGTTCTCTGATTGAGACTATGATTAGACATTGCTTTATGTGAATTGTTCTAGTTGATGCTGTTGATGTCATATTCTGTATAGTCACCATTACTCAGTAGTTTTGAGATATGCATTATTCCTCGGTAGACAGCAATATGCTTATTGCAGTATTTTTATTAATTATAATCTTACAGTAGTTGCATTCTTTGGCTGGAAATACTGATAGCAATGAGGTGGGTTATTGTCACCCTGAGTATTCCATAGTGCCGCACTACTAGCTCTTTAGTTCTGATACATGGAGTCATTTTTCCTAGATATACCATTGTTCATGATATATACCTGGTTTTGAATCTTCTAATAATGATTATAATGTATTAACCTATCTGCTAGCAATTCATTACATGTCTTGTCTCCAATTTTTCCCTGCACCTTTTCTGTGTTTTTAAGTGTTTTTTTAATTATTACACATCACTAACATTTATTTTTATGGGTTTTGTTGTCGGCACTTCAATGAATTGCCAAGGTGGAACTATACACTAGGTTATTCCTATGTCAGAACTTGTAATTTATAGGTCATTGAGAAATGAAATGTGTGCACACAGCCTAAAATTTTGAACACGTTTATTGAGGACTAGATGGCAGCCCGATTCTAAAGAATCGGGAGTCTAGAATCCATATATACTTTATTTATTCAAATGTAAGAATAATACAATTAATAAATAATAGTAAGAAAGAACAAAAAATGGCTGCACTCACCAGCTCTTGACAATTCTTGTTATTTAAGGTACAGTTACACAGGATCCATGAACATGCTTATGAGGGGAGTGATGAAAGACATCAGACAACAACTTTGCGTGTTGTGGCAAATGCCACAACAACGGTTCTTTGCTTAAGAACAATAATGTAAATAATAAATAATATGTATCAATAACTATGTATATTGGTATGTTCTTTCTTGGCACAAATTGCAGGAAGTAGTATTCTAGGCAATTATATATTAGATGGGCATTTCCTGAAGGAAATACATGGTGCTTGAACAGCGCTATCAGCTTTACAGCAGCACTTTTCACACACGGGACTGGGGGGCGCGCTTACTTTTGCACCCGGGGCCGGGGGCACGCTTACTTTTGCACCCGGGGGCGCACTTACTTTTGCACCCGGAGGCGCACTTACTTTTGCACCCGGGGCGCACTTACTTTTGCACCCGGGGGCGCACTTACTTTTGCACCCGGGGGCGCACTTACTTTTGCACCCGGGGGCGCACTTACTTTTGCACCCGGGGCCGGGGGCACGCTTACTTTTGCACACGGGGGCTCACTTACTTTTGCACCCGGAGGCGCACTTACTTTTGCACCCGGGGGCGCACTTACTTTTGCACCCGGGGGCGCACTTACTTTTGCACCCGGGGGCGCACTTACTTTTGGGGCCGCACTTACTTTTGGTGGGCGGGGCTCCTCGGCCTCCGATTTGGTTGGTGGGGCCCCTCGTCCTCCGATTTGGTGGGTGGGGACCCTCGGCCTCCGATTTGGTGGGCGCGGACAGGCCTCTGATTTGGTGGGCGGGGACCCTCGGCCTCCGATTTGGTGGGCGGGGACCCTCGACCTCCGATTTGGTGGGCGGGGACCCTCGGCCTTCGCTTTGGTGGGCGGGGCCCCTCGGCCTCCGATTTGGTGGGCGGGGTCCCTCTGCCTCCGATTTGGTGGGCGGGGACCCTCGGCCTCCGCTTTGGTTGGCGGGGCCCCACGGCCTCCGATTTGGTGGGCCGGGTCCCTCTGCCTCCGCTTTGGTGGGCGGGGCCGCTCGGCCTTCGATTTGGTGGGCGGGTCTCTTCGGCCTCCGATTTGGTTGGTGGGGCCCCTCGGCCTCCGCTTTGGTGGGCGGGGCCACTCGGCCTTCGATTTGGTGGGCGGGGCCCCTCGGCCTCCGATTTGGTTGGTGTGGACCCTCGGCCTCCGATTTGGTGGGCGGGGACCCTCGGCCTCCGATTTGGTGGGCGGGGACCCTCGGCCTCCGATTTGGTGGGCGGGGACCCTCGGCCTCCGATTTGGTGGGCGGGGACCCTCGGCCTCCGATTTGGTGGGCGGGGACCATCGGCCTCCGATGTGGTGGGCGGGGCCCCTCGGCCTCCGATGTGGTGGGCGGGGACCCTCGGCCTCCGATTTGGTGGGCGGGGACCCTCGAACTCCGATTTGGTGGGCGGGGACCCTCGGCCTTCGCTTTGGTGGGCGGGGCCCCTCGGCCTCCGATTTGGTGGGCGGGGTCCCTCTGCCTCCGATTTGGTGGGCGGGGACCCTCGGCCTCCGCTTTGGTTGGCGGGGCCCCACGGCCTCCGATTTGGTGGGCCGGGTCCCTCTGCCTCCGCTTTGGTGGGCGGGGCCGCTCGGCCTTCGATTTGGTGGGCGGGTCTCTTCGGCCTCCGATTTGGTTGGTGGGGCCCCTCGGCCTCCGCTTTGTTGGGCGGGGCCCCTCGGCCTTCGATTTGGTGGGCGAGGCCCCTCGGCCTCCGATTTGGTTGGTGTGGACCCTCGGCCTCCGACTTGGTGGGCGGGGACCCTCGGCCTCCGATTTGGTGGGCGGGGACCCTCGGCCTCCGATTTGGTGGGCGGGGACCCTCGGCCTCTGATTTGGTGGGCGGGGACCATCGGCCTCCGATGTGGTGGGCGGGGCCCCTCGGCCTCCGATTTGGTGGGCGGGGCCCCCCGGCCTCCGATTTGGTGGGCGGGGCCCCTCGGCCTCCGAATTGGTGGGCGGGGACCCTCGGCCTCCGATTTGGTGAGCGGGGACCCTCGGCCTCCGATTTGGTAGGCGGGGCCCCTCGGCCTCCGATTTGGTGGGCGGGGACCCTCGGCCTCCAATTTGGTGGGCGGGGACCCTCGGCCTCCAATTTGGTGGGCGGGGACCCTCGGCCTCCGATTTGGTGGACGGCGCCCCTCGGCCTCCGATTTGGTGGGCGGGGCCCCTCGGCCTCCGATGTGGTGGTCGGGGCCCCTCGGCCTCCGCTTTGGTGGGCGGGGCCGCTCTGCCTTCGATTTGTTGGGCGGGGCTCCTCGGCCTCCGATTTGGTTGGCGGGGCCCCTTATCCTCCGATTTGGTGGGCGGGGACTCTCGGCCTCCGATTTGGTGGGCGGGGACCCTCGGCCTCCGATTTGGTGGGCGGGACCCCTCGGCCTCCGATCTGGTTGGCGGGGCCCCTCGGCCTCCGATTTGGTGGGCGGGGACCCTCGGCCCCCGATTTGGTGGGCGGGGCCCCTCGGCCTCCGATTTGGTTGGTGGGGCCCCTCGGCCCCCGATTTGGTGGGCGGGGACCCTCGGCCTCCGATTTGGTGGACGGGGACCCTCAACCTCCAATTTGGTGGGCGGGGACCCTCGGCCTCCGATTTGGTGGGCGGGGACCCTCGGCCTCCGATTTGGTGGGCGGGGACCCTCGGCCTCCGATTTGGTGGGCGGGGCCCCTCGGCCTCCGATGTGGTGGGCGGGGCCCCTCGGCCTCCGCTTTGGTGGGCGGGGCCAGGCCCCTCGGCCTCCGCTTTGGTGGGCGGGGCCGCTCGGCCTTCGATTTGGTGGGCGGGGCTCCTAGGCCTCCAATTTGGTTGGCGAAGCCCCTCGGCCTCCGATTTGGTGGGCGGGGCCCCTCGGCCTCCGATTTGGTGGGCGGGGCCCCCCGGCCTCCGATTTGGTGGGCGGGGCCCCTCGGCCTCCGAATTGGTGGGCGGGGACCCTCGGCCTCCGATTTGGTGAGCGGGGACCCTCGGCCACCAATTTGGTAGGC
This sequence comes from Ranitomeya variabilis, assembly GCF_051348905.1. Classification (NCBI taxonomy): domain Eukaryota; kingdom Metazoa; phylum Chordata; class Amphibia; order Anura; family Dendrobatidae; genus Ranitomeya; species Ranitomeya variabilis. The sequence goes on along the minus strand of NC_135239.1, from coordinate 66,493,748 downwards.
GGGGCCCCTCGGCCTCCGATTTGGTGGGCGGGGACCCTCGGCCTCCAATTTGGTGGGCGGGGACCCTCGGCCTCCAATTTGGTGGGCGGGGACCCTCGGCCTCCGATTTGGTGGACGGCGCCCCTCGGCCTCCGATTTGGTGGGCGGGGCCCCTCTGCCTCCGATGTGGTGGTCGGGGCCCCTCGGCCTCCGCTTTGGTGGGCGGGGCCGCTCTGCCTTCGATTTGTTGGGCGGGGCTCCTCGGCCTCCGATTTGGTTGGCGGGGCCCCTTATCCTCCGATTTGGTTGGCGGGGCCCCTTATCCTCCGATTTGGTGGGCGGGACCCCTCGGCCTCCGATTTGGTTGGCGGGGCCCCTCGGCCTCCGATTTGGTGGGCGGGGACCCTCGGCCCCCGATTTGGTGGGCGGGGCCCCTCGGCCTCCGATTTGGTTGGTGGGGCCCCTCGGCCCCCGATTTGGTGGGCGGGGACCCTCGGCCTCCGATTTGGTGGACGGGGACCCTCAACCTCCAATTTGGTGGGCGGGGACCCTCGGCCTCCGATTTGGTGGGCGGGGACCCTCGGCCTCCGATTTGGTGGGCGGGGACCCTCGGCCTCCGATTTGGTGGGCGGGGCCCCTCGGCCTCCGATGTGGTGGGCGGGGCCCCTCGGCCTCCGCTTTGGTGGGCGGGGCCAGGCCCCTCGGCCTCCGCTTTGGTGGGCGGGGCCGCTCGGCCTTCGATTTGGTGGGCGGGGCTCCTCGGCCTCCAATTTGGTTGGCGAAGCCCCTCGGCCTCCGATTTGGTTGGCGGGGCCCCTCGGCCTCCGATTTGGTTGGCGGGGCCCCTCGGCCTCCGATTTGGTGGGTGGGGACTCTCGGCCTCTGATTTGGTGGGCGGGGACCCTCGGCCTCCGATTTGGTGGGCAGGGACCCTCGGCCTCCGATTTGGTGGTCGGGGACCCTCAGCCTCCGCTTTGGTGGGCGGGGCCCCTCGGCCTCTGATTTGGTGGGCAGGGTCCCTCTGCCTCCGATTTGGTGTGCAGGGACCCTCGGCCTCCGCTTTAGTGGGCGGGGCCCCTCGGCCTTCGATTTGGTGGGCGGTGCCCCTCGGCCTCCGATTTGGTTGGTGTGGACCCTCGGCCTCCGATTTGGTGGGCGGGGACCCTCGGCCTCCGATTTGGTTGGCGGGGACCCTCGGCCTCCGATTTGGTGGGTGGGGACCCTCGGCCTCCGATTTGGTGGGCGGGGACCATCGGCCTCCGATGTGGTGGGCGGGGCCCCTCGGCCTCCGTTTTGGTGGGCGGGGCCCCCGGCCTCCGATTTGGTGGGCGGGGCCCCTCGGCCTCCGATTTGGTGGGCGGGGACCCTCGGCCTCCGATTTGGTGGGCGGGGACCCTCGGCCTCCGATTTGGTGGACGGGGACCCTCGGCCTCCGATTTGGTGGGCGGGGACCCTCGGCCTCCGATTTGGTGGGCGGGGACCATCGGCCTCCGATGTGGTGGGCGGGGCCCCTCGGCCTCCGATTTGGTGGGCGGGGCCCCCGGCCTCCGATTTGGTGGGCGGGGCCCCTCGGCCTCCGATTTGGTGGGCGGGGACCGGCCTCCGATTTGGTGGGCGGGGACCCTCGGCCTCCGATTTGGTGGGCGGGGACCCTCGACCTCCGATTTGGTGGGCGGGGACCCTCGGCCTCTGCTTTGGTGGGCGGGGACCCTCGGCCTCCGATTTGGTGGGCGGGGTCCCTCTGCCTCCGATTTGGTGGGCGGGGACCCTCGGCCTCCGATTTGGTGGGCCGGGTCCCTCTGCCTCCGCTTTGGTGGGCGGGGCCGCTCGGCCTTCGATTTGGTGGGCGGGGCTCCTCGGCCTCCGATTTGGTGGGCGGGGACCCTTATCCTCTGATTTGGTGGGCGGGGACCCTCGGCCTCTGATTTGGTGGGCGGGGCCCCTCGGCCTCCGATTTGGTGGGCGGGGCCCCTCGGCCTCCGATTTGGTGGGCGGGGCCCCTCGGCCTCCGATTTGGTTGGTGGGGCCCCTCGGCCTCCGATTTGGTGGGCGGGGACCCTCGGCCTCCGATTTGGTGGGCGGGAACCCTTGGCCTCCAATTTCGTGGGCGGGGACCCTCGGCCTCCGATTTGGTGGGCGGGGACCCTCGGCCTCCGATTTGGTGGGCGGGGTCCCTCGGCCTCCGATTTGGTGGGCGGGGCCCCTCGGCCTCCGATGTGGTGGGCGGGGCCCCTCGGCCTCCGCTTTGGTGGGCGGGGCCACTCGGCCTTCGATTTGGTGGGCGGGGCTCCTCGGCCTCCGATTTGGTTGGCGGGGCCCCTCGGCCTCCGATTTGGTTGGCGGGGCCCCTCGGCCTCCGATTTGGTGGGCGGGGACTCTCGGCCTCCGATTTGGTGGGCGGGGACCCTCGGCCTCCGATTTGGTGGGCGGGGACCCTCGGCCTCCGATTTGGTGGGCAGTGACCCTCGGCCTCCGATTTGGTGGGCGGGGACCCTCGGCCTCCGCTTTGGTGGGCGGGGACCCTCGGCCTCCGATTTGGTTGGCGGGGCCCCTCGGCCTCCGATTTAGTGGTCGGGGACTCTCGGCCTCCGCTTTGGTGGGCGGGGCCCCTCGGCCTCCGATTTGGTGGGCGGGGTCCCTCTGCCTCCGATTTGGTGTGCGGGGACCCTCGGCCTCCGCTTTCGTGGGCGGGGCCCCTCGACCTTCGATTTGGTGGGCGGGGCTCCTCGGCCTCCGATTTGGTTGGTGGGGCCCCTCGGCCTCCGATTTGGTGGGCGGGGACCCTCGGCCTCCGATTTGGTGGGTGGGGCCCGTCGGCCTCCGATTTGTTGGGCGGGGCCCCTCGGCCTCCGATTTGGATGGTGTGGACCCTCGGCCTCCGATTTGGTTGGTGGGGCCCCTCGGCCTCCGATTTGGTGGGCGGGGACTCTCGGCCTCCGATTTGGTGGGCGGGGACCCTCGGCCTCCGGTTTGGTGGGCAGGGACCCTCGGCCTCCGATTTGGTGGTCGGGGACCCTCGGCCTCCGGTTTGGTGGGCAGGGACCCTCGGCCTCCGATTTGGTGGTCGGGGACCCTCGGCCTCCGCTTTGGTGGGCGGGGCCCCTCGGCCTCCGATTTGGTGTGCGGGGACCCTCGGGCTCCGCTTTCATTGGCGGGGCCCCTCGACCTTCGATTTGGTGGGCGGGGCTCCTCGGCCTCCGATTTGGTTGGTGGGGCCCCTCGGCCTCCAATTTGGTGGGCGGGGACCCTCGGCCTCCGATTTGGTGGGCGGGGACCCTCGGCCTCCGATTTGGTGGGCGGGGACCCTCGGCCTCCGCTTTGGTGGGTGGGTCCCGTCGGCCTCCGATTTGGTGGGCGGGGCCCCTCGGCCTCCGATTTGGATGGTGTGGACCCTCGGCCTCCGATTTGGTGGGCGGGGCCCCTCGGCCTCCGATTTGGTTGGCGGGGCCCCTCGGCCTCTGATTTGGTGGGCGGGGACTCTCGGCCTCCGATTTGGTGGGCAGGGACCCTCGGCCTCCGATTTGGTGGGCGGGGACCCTCGGCCTCCGATTTGGTGGGCGGGGACCCTCGGCCTCCGATTTGGTGGTCGGGGACCCTCGGCCTCTGCTTGGGTGGGCGGGGCCCCTCGGCCTCCGATTTGGTTGGCGGGGTCCCTCTTTTTTCCGATTTGGTGTGCAGGGACCCTCGGCCTCCGCTTTGGTGGGCGGGGCCCCTCGGCCTTCGATTTGGTGGGTGGGGCCCCTCGGCCTCCGATTTGGTTGGTGTGGACCCTCGGCCTCCGATTTGGTGGGCGGGGACCCTCGGCCTCCGATTTGGTGGGCGGGGACCCTCGGCCTCCGATTTGGTTGGTGTGGACCCTCGGCCTCCCATTTGGTGGGCAGGGACCCTCGGCCTCCGATTTGGTGGTCGGGGACCCTCGGCCTCCGCTTTGGTGGGCGGGGCCCCTCGGCCTCCGATTTGGTGGGCGGGGTCCCTCTGCCTCCGATTTGGTGTGCAGGGACCCTCGGCCTCCGCTTTGGTGGGCGCGGCACCTCGGCCTTCGATTTGGTGGGCGGGGCCCCTCGGCCTCCGATTTGGTTGGTGTGGACCCTCGGCCTCCGATTTGGTGGGCGGGGACCCTCGGCCTCCGATTTGGTGGGCGGGGACCCTCGGCCTCCGATTTGGTGGGCGGGGACCCTCGGCCTCCGATTTGGTGGGTGGGGACCATCGGCCTCCGATGTGGTGGGCGGGGCCCCTCGGCCTCCGATTTGGTGGGCGGGGCCCCCCGGCCTCCGATTTGGTGGGCGGGGCCCCTCGGCCTCCGATTTGGTGGGCGGGGACCCTCGGCCTCCGATTTGGTGGGCGGTGACCCTCGGCCTCCGATTTGGTAGGCGGGGCCCCTCGGCCTCCGATTTGGTGGGCGGGGACCCTCGGCCTCTGATTTGGTGGGCGGGGACCCTCGGCCTCCAATTTGGTGGGCGGGGACCCTCGGCCTCCGATTTGGTGGACGGGGCCCCTCGGCCTCCGATTTGGTGGGCGGGGCCCCTCAGCCTCCGATGTGGTGGTCGGGGCCCCTCGGCCTCCACTTTGGTGGGCGGGGCCGCTCGGCCTTCGATTTGTTGGGCGGGGCTCCTCGGCCTCCGATTTGGTTGGTGGGGCCCCTCGGCCTCCGATTTGGTGGGCGGGGACCCTCGGCCTCCGATTTGGTGGGCGGGGACCTTCGGCCTCCGATTTGGTGGGCGGGGACCCTCGGCCTCCGATTTGGTGGGCGGGGACCCTTGGCCTCCGATTTGGTGGGCGGGGACCCTCGGCCTCCGATTTGGTGGGCGGGGCCCCTCGGCCTCTGATGTGGTGGGCGGGGCCCCTCGGCCTCCGCTTTGGTGGGCGGGGCCAGGCCCATCGGCCTCCGCTTTGGTGGGCGGGGCCGCTCGGCCTTCGATTTGGTGGGCGGGGCTCCTCGCCCCCCGATTTGGTTGGCGAAGCCCCTCGGCCTCCGATTTGGTTGGCGGGGCCCCTCGGCCTCCGATGTGGTTGGCGGGGCCCCTCGGCCTCCGATTTGGTGGGCGGGGACTCTCGGTCTCCGATTTGGTGGGCGGGGACCCTCGGCCTCCGATTTGGTGGGCAGGGACCCTCGGCCTCCGATTTGGTGGGCGGGGACCCTCGGCCTCCGATTTAGTGGTCGGGGACCCTCGGCCTCCGCTTTGGTGGGCGGGGCCCCTCGGCCTCCGATTTGGTGGGCGGGGTCCCTCTGCCTCCGATTTGGTGTGCGGGGACCCTCGGCCTCCGCTTTTGTGGGCGGGGCCCCTCGACCTTCGATTTGGTGGGCGGGGCTCCTCGGCCTCCAATTTGGTGGGCGGGGTCCCTTATCCTCCGATTTGGTGGGCTGGGACCCTCGGCCTCCGCTTTGGTGGGCGGGGCCGCTCGGCCTTCGATTTGGTGGGCGGGGCTCCTCGGCCTCCAATTTGGTGGGCGGGGTCCCTTATCCTCCGATTTGGTGGGCTGGGACCCTCGGCCTCCGCTTTGGTGGGCGGGGCCGCTCGGCCTTCGATTTGTTGGGTGGGGCTCCTCGGCCTCCGATTTGGTTGGCGGGGCCCCTCGGCCTCCGATTTGGTTGGCGGGGCCCCTCGGCCTCCGATTTGGTGGGCGGGGACTCTCGGCCTCCGATTTGGTGGGCGGGGACCCTCGGCCTCCGATGTGGTGGGCGGGGACCCTCGGCCTCCAATTTGGTGGGCGGGGACCCTCGGCCTCCGATTTGGTGGGCGGGGCCCCTCGGCCTCCGATGTGGTGGTCGGGGCCCCTCGGCCTCCGCTTTGGTGGGTGGGGCCGGGCCCCTCGGCCTCCGCTTTGGTGGGCGGGGCCGCTCGGCCTTCGATTTGTTGGGCGGGGCTCCTCAGCCTCCGATTTGGTTGGCGGGGCCCCTCGGCTTCCGATTTGGTTGGAGGGGCCCCTTAGCCTCCGATTTGGTGGGCGGGGACTCTCGGCCTCCGATTTGGTGGGCGGGGACCCTCGGCCTCCGATTTGGTGGGCGGGGCCCCTCGGCCTCCGATTTGGTTGGCGGGGCCCCTCGGCCTCCGATTTGGTGGGCGGGGACCCTCGGCCTCCGATTTGGTGGGCGGGGCCCCTCGGCCTCCGATTTGGTTGGTGGGGCCCCTCGGCCTCCGATTTGGTGGGCGGGGACCCTCGGCCTCCGATTTGGTGGGCGGGGACCCTCGGCCTCCAATTTGGTGGGCGGGGACCCTCGGCCTCCGATTTGGTGGGCGGGGACCCTCGGCCTCCGATTTGGTGGGCGGGGACCCTCGGCCTCCGATTTGGTGGGCGGGGCCCCTCGGCCTCCGATGTGGTGGGCGGGGCCCCTCGGCCTCCGCTTTGGTGGGCGGGGCCAGGCCCCTCGGCCTCCGCTTTGGTGAGCGGGGGCCGCTCGGCCTTCGATTTGGTGGGCGGGGCTCCTCGGCCTCCGATTTGGTTGGCGAAACCCCTCGGCCTCCGATTTGGTTGGCGGGGCCCCTCGGCCTCCGATTTGGTGGGCGGGGACTCTCGGCCTCCGATTTGGTGGGCGGGGACCCTCGGCCTCCGATTTCATGGGCGGGGACCCTCGGCCTCCGATTTGGTGGGCAGGGACCCTCGGCCTCCGATTTGGTGGTCGGGGACCCTCGGCCTCCGCTTTGGTGGGCGGGGCCCCTCGGCCTCCAATTTGGTGGACGGGGTCCCTCTGCCTCCGATTTGGTGTGCGGGGACCCTCGGCCTCCGCTTTCATAGGCGGGGCCCCTCGACCTTCGATTTGGTGGGCGGGGCTCCTCGGCCTCCGATTTGGTTGGTGGGGCCCCTCGGCCTCCAATTTGGTGGGCGGGGACCCTCGGCCTCCGATTTGGTGGGCGGGGACCCTCGGCCTCCGATTTGGTGGGCGGGGACCCTCGGCCTCCGCTTTGGTGGGTGGGGCCCGTCGGCCTCCGATTTGGTGGGCGGGGCCCCTCGGCCTCCGATTTGGTGGGCGGGGACCCTCGGCCTCCGATTTGGTGGGCGGGGACCCTCGGCCTTCAATTTGGTGGGCGGGGACCCTCGGCCTCCAATTTGGTGGGCCGGGCCCCTCGGCCTCCGCTTTGGTGGGCGGGGCCGCTCGGCCTTCGATTTGGTGGGCGGGGCTCCTTGGCCTCCGATTTGGTTGGCGGGGCCCCTCGGCCTCCGATTTGGTTGGCGGGGCTCCTTGGCCTCCGATTTGGTGTGTGCTCTGCCTGGGGCCACTGTGCTCTGCCTGGGGCCCCATATGCTGCCTGGGGCCCCTGTGCTCTGCCTGGGGCCCCATATGCTGCCTGGGGCCCCTGTGCTCTGCCTGGGGCCCCTGTGCTCTGCCTGGGGCCCCATGTTCTGCCTGGGGCCCCTGTGCTCTGCCTGGGGCCACTGTGCTCTGCCTGGGGCCCCATGTTCTGCCTGGGGCCACTGTGCTCTGCCTGGGGCCCCATAAGCTGCCTGGGGCCCCTGTGCTCTGCCTGGGATCACTGTGCTCTGCCTGGGGCCCCATATGCTGCCTGGGGCCCCTGTGCTCTGCCTGGGGCCACTGTGCTCTGCCTGGGGCCCCATATGCTGCCTGGGGCCACTGTGGTCTGCCTGGGGCCCCTGTGCTCTGCCTGGGGCCCCTGTGCTCTGCCTGGGGCCCCATGTTCTGCCTGGGGCCCCTGTGCTCTGCCTGGGGCCACTGTGCTCTGCCTGGGGCCCCATATGCTGCCTGGGGCCTCTGTGCTCTGCCTGGGGCCCCTGTGCTCTGCCTGGGGCCCCATATGCTGCCTGGGGCCCCTGTGCTCTGCCTGGGGCCCCTGTGCTCTGCCTGGGGCCCCATGTTCTGCCTGGGGCCCCTGTGCTCTGCCTGGGGCCACTGTGCTCTGCCTGGGGCCCCATATGCTGCCTGGGGCCCCTGTGCTCTGCCTGGGGCCCCATATGCTGCCTGGGGCCCCTGTGCTCTGCCTGGGGCCACTGTGCTCTGCCTGGGGCCCCATAGGCTGCCTGGGGCCCCTGTGCTCTGCCTGGGACCACTGTGCTCTGCCTGGGGCCCCATATGCTGCCTGGAGCCCCTGTGCTCTGCCTGGGGCCACTGTGCTCTGCCTGGGGCCCCTGTGCTCTGCCTGGGTGGAGGACACTGGTGACGTCACTTATCTCCGGACATTAGCTCCGGACATTAGCTCCGGACATTAGCTCCGGACATTAGCTCCGGACATTAGCTCCGGACAAAGCCACGGAAGTTGGCACAAATTGCAGGAAGTAGTATTCTAGGCAATTATATATTAGATTATATATCAAAGAAATCTACCAAAGAAGATGTAATACCCTATGGGTGAGCAATATAATACTGAATACATTTAACAAGTTTCTTGAGGTTTATAGAGCAACGAACTGTACCGAAGAAGATGTAGCACCCTATGGATGAGCAATATAACATCGATAGGTTTTTTAACAAGATTTTTGAGGGTTATGTACCAACAAAATGTACTCCAAACCACGGAATAGTGTATGGGTGAACAATATAATACAAATGAGGGTATGTTCACACATTGAGTAACATTTATGCACCATTTTTTAATATCTTGGCACGAAAAACTCAGCTGCAAAAACTCGCATTTTTGTTACGTTTCTGACTCGTTTTTAATTGATTTGAGTGAAGTCAATGGTAAAAAATGCAGGACAAAAACGCACAGAGAATTCACATGCTGCCGATTATTTTCTGCACCAAATCTGCAAGTTAAAAATACTGACACTTTAAGTTTCTCATTCACTTTGCTGGCATCAGGTAATAGCATTATATATCTGAAAATTATACCCCAGAACCCGGAATAGCGTATGGGTAAGAAATGTGAATAAGTAAAAAACATTTTCAAATGCTTTTTTGTATTGTTATATACCACCAAAAATGTGCCAGAAAGCACATAATACTTTATGGATGAGTAATGTAATCCTTAAATATTTTTCTATTCTTTTTGTAAGTTTTACATACCACCGTAATGCAAAAATAACTGTGTTGAACTGTGTTGAACTGTATGCATGAGACATTGAATCAGTATAAATTTTTTGAAAGAAAACATTTTAAAATTGAAGTTGATGTAAGTATAAAGTCATAAAGGCTTTGCAGAAAGTGCAAAGCTAGACAAAAATTATGAGGAGAGTCAACCATAGACCCCTTAAAGGCAACAAATGGTGGGCCTCATTAAAATATTGAGGACAATGAAGAATGACCAAATTTACAACTTAAAAAATATTATTCTTTATTGATACAATATAAACAACGTGGGTAAGGGTGAAAACAAATACCCCTGACGAAGGCAAATGCAGAAACGCGTGTCGGGGTGGATGCATTCTTGAGACAGCAGCCGGATCCTCACAGTCACTGCTTCCAGCAGGTACTTAAATTTCCTCATATGGCACTATGTGAATTTTCATTTTCATATTATGAGCATTGATCTCTTTCATCTCATGGATAATGATCTTATATAATAACATTGGCACTTCGCTGTAGTTTCATTTTTTGCACTTTGTTACACTCAACAAGCTGCTAGCCACACATTGCAGTGTTAAGGGGATAATATATGCACATGCGCTTTATTATTTATTATTTTATGATCATTTCTTAACCCCATTCTTTCCATTCTTGCTTTAGGTCTTTCTTTTTGAGGATCCACATTTTTTATACATTTATATATTGTGGTATTTAAACCAGCAGACTCTTATTATCATCAATCTTTAACTTTTTTGTGCTGCTATGATCTACTCAATTTTCATTATTGCATAATTTATTTGTTCCCAATGTATTGCGTCCTCTTCTTGTTCCCTGTGTATTTGTTTCCACCCTTACGCATATTTTTTATATTGTATCACTAAAGAATAATATTTTTTAATAATTTTGTTGTAAATTCAGTCATTCTTCTTTGTCCTTTATATGTATTGCCGATATGATATGCCTTTCAATATCTCCATGTTACACATATAATGGCACATATGGTATTATCCCATATTATACATTAAGATACATTTATTTTATTGCCATCTTGACTGATGTGTATTGTTTTTTGAGTTTGTAACTAAACGCATTAAAATATTGAATATTACAAAGACTTTATGTGCTGCTGTCATTTGGTGGTGTGGAAATGTGTGAGCTAATCCAGGCTTTGTTTATTTTTATGAGAGTGAGCATGTCTGCATTCTCTGTTGACAGGCAAAAGCGCCTGTCTGTTATGACCCCCCCCCCCGCGGCACTAAAAACCAGCTTAGACAAGATGCTAGCGGCAGGGCAGTGCAACACCCTGCCCGCTGTGCTGGTGTCATGAAATTGACCCATGCCTTTGACACTGTATCCCTGCCTCTGCTGTATGTCTCAATGGCCTCCTCTCCTTGGTTGGTCAAGGATGCTTGACTCCTGTCACTAGTGCTGTCTGATGGAAATTTTATCAACATATTTTCTACAATGGCCTTCTGGTATAGCACTATTTTAGAAGACCTTTCCACCCCAGGAAGAAGAGATACAAAGTTCTCCTTGTAGTGTGGTTCTAACAGGGTGAAAAACCAGTACTCTTTTTTGGCCAATGTAATGCAAGGGTCATGGGAACGGCAGCGATGCATAAAATTGGTCATATGCGCCAAGCTCCATACTTCCAACATTTCCCTGACTCCACCATGATGATGACTCTCCATCTCCTTCTCCTCCCTCCTGTCATGATCCGTTCTGAAGTTTAGTCCTATCTGCTCTTTCTCTGGGTGGATCATGTCAAGGGATAACTTTGCTCTGCCTCATTCTGGGCTTTGGTTTGCTATTTAGCTCCCAGGTATCCTGAGGGTGGTGTCAGCTATAGCTCTGCCTTCGGCGTGTGAACCTGACTCTGGAAGCCCTTGATTTGTCCTACAGTGAACCCTGACTTGTCCAGTGTCTGTTATCTCCCCCTGCCTGCCCTTTCCCAGCGTCTCTTTGTTTGTCTCTAGATCTGCTTGACTCTCTGGGTCTGACCTCCTGGTTTGGCTTTTGACTCCGTGTCAGTTTGTCCCTATTGTACCATATTTACTGATCCCTTGCTATGTCCTGACTATCCATTCTGTCTAAATCCTTTTGTACTGTTGTGCTGTCTTGTGCTCTGACTTGGCTTTCCTGACCTCGCTCTCGCCACTAGGTGACGTCTGTTCAGCTGCTCTGTGTGTGCAGTCTTGCTTCCCTATCAAGCTCCCCCTGGTGGAGGTTGCGCTGTACTGCACCGCAGCTGCATGACACCGCCCTTCTTCCTCATTCTCCTCCTCATTCCCATTCATGTAGGAGATTCGGAATGGTTACTGCAACTGTGTAGGTCACCAGGTCGGCACTATATTGCTATTCTTTTTCATCTAGCACTGTGTAAAAGCAGGGGAAAAAGTGAGGAGGGTGCACAAGCAGTGATCGGACACAGATGTCTGTGTGTTACATTTTGGGTAGATAATCGTGGCTGGAAGAGGTCATAGTGGTCTGCACTAGATGAGGAAAATGAATTACTTCAAATACAGTACAGACCAAAAGTTTGGACACATCTTCTCATTTAAAGATTTTTCTGTATTTTCATGACTATGAAAATTGTAAATTCACACTGAAGGCATCAAAACTATGAATTAACACATGTGAAATTATATACTTAACAAAAAAGTTGAAACAACTGAAAATGTCTTATATTCTAGGTTCTTCAAAGTAGCCACCTTTTGCTTTGATGACTCCTTTACACACTCTTGGCCTTCTCTTGATGAGCTCAAGAGGTAGTCACCGGGAATGGTTTTCAATTCACAGGTGTGCCCTGTCAGGTTTAATAAGTGGGATTTCTTGCCTTATAAATGGGACTGGGACCATCAGTTGTGTTGAGCAGAAGTCTGGCGGATACACAGCTGATAGTCCTACTGAATAGACTGCTAGAATTTCTATTATGGCAAGAAAAAAGCAGCTAAGTAAAGAAAAATAAGTGGCCATCATTACTTTAAGAAATGAAGGTCAGTCAGTCTGAAAAATTGGGAAAACTTTGAAAGTGTCCCCAAGTGCAGTGGCAAAAACCATCAAGCGCTACAAAGAAAGTGGCTCACATGAGGACCACCCCAGGAAATGAAGACCAAGAGTCACCTCTGCTTCTGAGGATAAGTTTATCCGAGTCACCAGCCTCAGAAATCGTAGGTTAACAGCAGCTCAGATTAGAGACCAGGTCAATGCCACACAGAGTTCTAGCAGCAGACACATCTCTACAACAACTGTTAAGAGGAGACTTTGTGCAGCACGCCTTCATGGTAAAATAGCTGCTAGGAAACCACTGCTACGGACAAGCAACAAGCAGAAGAGACTTGTTTGGGCTAAAGAACACAAGGAATGGACATTAGACCAGTGGAAATCTGTGCTTTGGTCTGATGAGTCCAAATTTGAGATCTTTGGTTCCAACCACCATGTCTTTGTGTGACGCAGAAAAGGTGAACAGATGGACTCTACATGCCTGGTTCCCACCGTGAAGCATGAAGGAGGAGGTGTGATGGTGTGGGGGTGCTTTGCTGGTGACACTATTGGGGATTTATTCAAAACTGAAGGCATACTGAACCATCATGGCTACCACAGCATCTTGCAGCGACATGCTATTCCATCCGGTTTGCGTTTAGTTGCACCATCATTTATTTTTCAACAGGACAATGACCCCAAACACACCTCCATGCTGTGAAAGGGCTATTTGACCAAGAAGGAAAGTGATGGGGTGCTACGCCAGATGACCTGTCCTCCACAGTCACCAGACCTGAAACCAATCGAGATGGTTTGAGGTGAGCTGGACTGCAGAGTCAAGGCAAAAGGGCCAACAAGTGCTAAGCATCTCTGGGAACTCCTTCAAGATTGTGGGAACACCATTCCTGATGACTACCTCTTGAAGCTCATCAAGAAAATTCCAAGAGTGTTCAAAGCAGTCATCAAAGCAAAACGTGGTTACTTTGAAGAACCTAGAATATAAGACATATTTTCAGATGTTTCACACTTTTTTGTTAAGTATATAATTCCACATGTGTTAATTCATAGTTTTGATGCCTTCAGTGTGAATTTACAATTTTCATAGTCATGAAAATACAGGAAAATCTTTAAATGAGAAGGTGTGTCCAAACTTTTGGTCTGTACTGTGATTCACTAGATATTCCTGCACTGTATACACTATATACAGAGCTCCTGCTTGTAATGTCACCGCGGATCACTATATTACCTGCACACTTACAGTATACATTATCTACAACCTACAGAGCTCCTGTTTGCAATGTCACCGCTGATCACTATACTGCCTGTATATTTGCATTATACAATATCTACAACCTACAGAGCTCCTTTTTATAACCTTCCTGGTGGTAATATTAGTGTTAGTGTTAGTAATGATCAGTAGGGTGGTTTTACTCAGTCACAACTGCATATGCTGGTAATATGTGCCCGTGATGCTTGTTACGTGTTTATGCTTGCCCCTGTACATGGTATTTTTTTGTATATTGGTTTTGGTATAGTAGGTTTTGTTTAGCTACAGGATGGTGGTTATATTCAGACACTATGTGGTGGTAATAAATGGTCATGGGTTAGCAGCATTATTTCGACCTTGAGTAGTGATATTGATCTTTATATTTTGAACTATGCTCAGTAACAGAATTGTAATAATAATATATGCTTCTTGGTAACTGTATGACTATTATTATTAATAATAATAATAATAATAATTTTTATTTATATAGCGCCAACATATTCCGCAGCGATTTACAACTTATAGAGGGGACTTGTACAGACAATAGACATTACAGCATAACAGAAATCACAGTTCAAAATAGATACCAGGAGGAATGAGGGCCCTGCTCGCAAGCTTACAAACTATGAGGAAAAGGGGAGACACGAGAGGTGGATGGTAACAATTGCTTTAGTTATTTGGACCAGCCATAGTGTAAGGCTCGGGTGTTCATGTAAAGCTGCATGAACCAGTTAACAGCCTACGTATGTAGCAGTACAGACACAGAGTGCTATTAACTGCATAAAGTGTATGAGAACACGATGCAAGGAACCTGATTATGTGTTTTGGTTTTTTTTCTATTTTTAATAGGCCACACAGGGATAATTAGGTTAATGCGTTGAGGCGGTAGGCCAGTCCGAACAAATGCGTTTTTAGGGCACGCTTAAAACTGTGGGGATTGGGGATTAATCGTATTAACCTAGGTAGTGCATTCCAAAGAATCGGCGCAGCACGTGTAAAGTCTTGGAGACGGGAGTGGGAGGTTCTGATTATTGAGGATGCTAACCTCATTATTGCATCGTTACTATTACTGTTGTGTTTTCTGTTAGATTTACATGATTTATCTATAGTTTTCTTAATTTATGGTGGATAAACACATATGTCTTTATTGGCTCTGACAATGTCACTGAGGCCCATGTTTGGTATGTGGTGAGGGAGAGGAGGGATCAGATCAAAATTTTGTCCTTGGGCCCATAGAACTTTACTTACGCCATGTTGAAAGACACTTGTTACCCTGGATATGACAAGAGATTTCTCCATGACAAGAGACTATGTTGTTAGCAAATAATCATGGCAGTTATAATTGTATCATATATAAGTATAATAATATAATCACATGCAAATATACCTCAAAAATACCTGTACAACGCAGTGATGTCATAATAGTCATTATGTTACAAAACAAAGCCTTTGGTAAATATACAAAGGCAAACACAGACGGTTCTAGACACTGTCTATCTTACCTTAGTGTCTGACTTGTCTCAGTGCTTCAGGAGCCAGGAAATAATAAAATAGTCAAAGGTCCACTGTACAAGTTAATGATTCACCCAGATAAAAAGCTTTGGAGCATATTTATTAACGCTATTGCTCTACTCCTATTAGCTTTTACATTAAATTGAAAAACAAAATATTACCAAAATAAAAAGATGCATGATAAATTATAATATGATATTTGCATTCAAGTATCAATTGGGCTTAAAAGGAACTTGTCAGTTGATCATGCTGCCCAAACTATGTACAGCATGAATCAGAGAATAACTTCTACATTAGAAATATCTACCTTTTACTCTACCACACAGCAAAATTTCAAAGAAAACATAGTTTAAAGCATAGCCTGGGATGTGAGGACTTGTCCAAATTGCATATCTCCACCTGCGCAGGTACACTGACAGGACTCTCCTTATTCAGACACATGGATAATCCTGTCAGTCTAAGGGTACCGTCTCACATAACGATTTACCAACAATCACGACCAGCGATACGACCTGGCCGTGATCGTTGGAAAGTCGTTATGTGGTCGCTGGGGAGCTGTCACACAGACCGCTCTCCAGCGACCAACGATGCCAAGGTCCTGGGTAACCAGGGTAAACATCAGGTTACTAAGCGCAGGGCCGCGCTTAGTAACCCGATGTTTACCGTGGTTACCAGCGTAAAAGTTAAAAAAAACAAACCGTACATACTCACCTTTCGGTGTCCTTCAGGTCCCTTGCCGTCTGCTTCCCGCTCTGACTGAGTGCCGCCGTAAAGTGAAAGCAGATCACAGCGGCGACGTCACCGCTGTGGTCTGCTTTCACTTTACGGCGGCACTCAGTCAGAGCGGGAAGCAGACGGCAAGGGACCTGAAGGACACCGAAATGTGAGTATGTACTGTTTGTTTTTTTGGCTTTTATGCTGGTAACCACGGTAAACATCGGGTTACTAAGCGCGGCCCTGCGCTTAGTAACCCGATGTTTACCCTGGTTACAAGCGAACGCATCGCTGGATCGCTGTCACACACAACGATCCAGCGATGACAGCGAGAGATCCAGCGACGAAAGAAAGTTCCAAACGATCTGCTACGACGTACGATTCTCAGCAGGGTCCCTGATCGCAGTAGCGTGTCAGACACTGCGAGATCGTAACTATATCGCTAGAACGTCACGAATCGTGCCGTCGTAGCGATGAAAATGCCACTGTGTGACGGTACCCTAAAGCTAGGCCCCGTTCACACGTCCTTGTTTCAGGTACATGTGGTGACAGTTTTCACACGTACCGGAGACACGTACACAAGTACACCCATTCAAATGAATGGGTCTGTGCACACGTCAGTGCGTTTCCACGGACCGTGTGTTCATGGGCAAAACACGCTGATATGTCAGTTTTTTGCCGACAGCACGGACGGCAAAACGTCCCACACACGTACACATGGAGAAAACACTTTGATGTCCTCCGTGTGACACGGACGGCCGCCGGGGAAGAAGCACTATAGTAAACGCTGTTCCCCGGTGGCTGGTGCTGAAGCCAGCTGTCATCATTCTCTCCTGCTCTGCCAACGAGGAGAGGAGAATGATGAGTGTTGTATTAAAGTCCGAACGACAGCAGATGGTGGCTTTTGGGACTGTTACCCCCATCATTTGACACCTGCTGTTGCTAATAACAGTGACAGTAGGTGCAGATGATCGGTTATTCCACAGCACCAGCTGCGATCATTCGGAAATAAATGAATTAAAAAGTTGATGTGGGTTCCCCCCTGTTTTATTGAACCAATCAGACAAAACTCACAGCTGGGGGCTGCAACCCCCAGCTGTCAGCTTCTGCAAGGTTGGTTATCAAGAATAGAGGGGGTCCCCATGCTGTTTTTTTTAATTATTTAAATAAACAATTTAAAAAAAACGGTGTGGGTCCCCCCATTTTTGACAACCATTATTGCTAAAGCTCACAGCTGGGGGCTGCTGTTCTCAGACTGGTAAGAGGCCATTGATATAGGCCCACCCCAGCCTAAAAACAGCAGCCCATAGCTGCCCAGAAAAGGTGCATTCGATGCGCCTTTTCTGGCGCTTTGCCTAGCCCTTCCCACTTGCCCTGTAGCGGTGGCAAGTGGGGTAATATTTATGGGGTTGATGTCACCTTTCAGGTGACATCAAGCCCACGGCTTAGTGATGGAAAGGCATCTATAAGACACCTATCCATTGCTAATCCTATGGTTGAAATGTTAAATAAAGACACTGACAGAATAACGTATTTTATTTGAAAAAATTGTACAAACACCTTTAATGTTCTAAATTAAACCATACTTACTGTAACACCTAATTCTCTGATGCCCTCGATCTCCTGTAATAAAAGTAAAATAATAAACCAACAATATACCATACCTGTCTGTCGTTGTGTCCCACGCTGTAATCCAAGTCTAAGGCTACATAGTTTTCAACCAGGATGGTGCCAAGATGCAACCGTCCTGGCTGAAAACCACTGGTGAATGAGCTGCAGAGAGCGCAGCATCATTCACCAGTGGTGACAGCATCACGGCTGGCCTGAAATGAGATGACCTCTGCACCATGGGAAAAAGCCGGTGATGATGTCACCGCTTGTGTGCTCTGTGCAGCTCATTCTATTTAGCTCCCAAACTTGAATTACGGTGTGGGACACAACGACGAACAGGTATGGTATATTGTTGGTTTATTATTTTATTCTTTTATTACGGGAGATCGAGGGTGTGAGGGAATTAGGTGTGGCAGTAAGTATGGTTTAGGTTAGAACATTAAAGGTGTCTATGTAATTTTTTGAAATAAAAGACTTTATACTGGCTGTGTCTTTATTTAACATTCCAACTATAGGATTAGTAATGGATAGGTGTCTTATAGACATCAACCCCACAAATATTACCGCACTTGCCACCTCTACAAGGTAAGTAAGAAGAGCAGGCAAAGCGCCCGAAAAGGCACAACTAATAGATGTGCCTTTTCTGGGCAGCTGCAGGCTGCTGTTTTAGACTGGGGGCCTACATCAATGGCTCCTTACCAGTCTGAGAATAGCAGCCCCCAGCTGTGAGCTTTAGCAAGGCTGGTTGTCAAAAATGGGGCCTTTTTTATTATTTATTTAAATAATTTAAAAGAACAGCATGGGGACCCCTCTATTCTTCATAACCAACCTTGCAGAAGCTGACAGCTGGGGGTTACAGCCCCCAGCTTTGAGTTTTGTCTGGTTGGTTCAATAAAATAGGGGGGAACCCACGTCGGATTTTTCATTCATTTATTTCCGAAAGATCGCAGCCGGCGCTGTGGAATACCCAGATCATCCGCATCTACTATCACAGATGATGGGGTAACAGTCCCAAAAGCCACCACCTGCTGTTGTTTGGACTTTAATATAACGCTCATCATTCTCCTCTGCTCGCCAGCAGAGCAGGGGAGAATGATGAGAGCCAGCTTCAACACCAGCCGATGGGGAACAGCGCTTACTGTAGCCCTTCTTTCCCGGCGGCTGTCCGTGTGGTACTGATGTGGCACACGGTTGCCACATGTGAGCCGCACGTAGTACACACACGGACACAGATATCTCCGGTACAATTTTTTTCCGGTACTGGAAATATACAGACACTAGACTGTGGCCCGATTCTAACGCATCGGGTATTCTAGAATATGCATGTCCCCGTAGTATATGGACAATGATGATTCCAGAATTCGCGGCAGACTGTGCCCGTCGCTGATTATGTCATAAAGGTTGCCTCGACCAATCGTCGCCATGGCAACCATTATGACATCTACGTCGATACTGTGCCGGTCGCAGATTGGTCGAGGCCTGGCGGCCTCGACCAATCAGACGCGGGATTTCCATTATGACATCATCGTCGCCATGCTGTGCCCGTCTCTGATTGGTCGAGGCCTGGCGGCCTCGACCAATCAGAGACGCGGGATTTCCAGGACAGACAGACAGACAGACAGACAGACGGAAAAACCCTTAGACAATTATATATATAGATGTGAAACCGGCCTTAGATAAAGTGCCACGTAAAAGTTGGGCACCTCTGTTATTGTTAACAGTTAAGCAAGTTGAAGATGAAATAATCTCTAAAAGGGCTAAAGTTAAAGATGACACATCTCCTTTGTATTTTAGGCAAAAAAAATATTTCTTCATGTTTTGCATTTTAAAAATTACAAAAAGGAAAATGGTAAGATGCAAAAGTTTGGACACTATGCGTGGTTAGCACCTAATACCTTGGAAAATTCTTCCAGTTTTGTGATATCTCTGGGTCTTCTTGCATGCACTGCTATTTTGAGGTCTAACCACATATTTTCAATGATGTTCAGATCAGGGACTGTGAGGGCCATTGTAAAACCTTCGGCTTGCATCTTTTGAGGTAGTCTATTGTGGATTTTGGCATGTGTTTAGGATCATTATCCTTTTGAAGAAGCCATACTCTTTTCAACTACAGCCTTTTTTACAGAAAGTGTTATGTTTGCATCAAGAATTTGTTGAAATTTAATTGAATCCATTTGTCCCTCTACCTGTGAATAGGGTTGAGCGACTTTTATTTTTATAGGATCGGGTCGGGTTTCACGAAACCCGACTTTCTCAAAAGTTGGGTCGAGTGAAATCGGCCGATCGTATAAAAAAGTCGGGGTCGGCCGAAACACGAAACCCAATGCAGTGCAATGGGATACTATGGTTCCCAGGGTCTGAAGGAGAGGAAACTCTCATTCAGGCCCTGGGATCCATATTAATGTGTAAAATAAAGAATTAAAATAAAAAATATTGCTATACTCACCTCTCCGACGCAGCCTGGACCTTACCGCTGGTAACCGGCAGCCTTCTTTGCTTAAAATGAGCGCGTTCAGGGCCTTAGATGACGTCACGGCTTTGTGATTGGTCGCGGCCGCCCATGTGACCGCCACTCGACCAATCACAAGCCGTGACGTCATCTAAGGCCCTGAACGCGCTCATTTTAAGCAAAGAAGACTGCCGGTTACCAGCGGTAAGGTCCAGGCTGCGTCGGAGAGGTGAGTATACCAATATTTTTTATTTGAATTCTTTATTTTACACTTAAATGTGGATTCTGATACCGATTTCCGATATCGCAAACATATCGGAACTCGGTATCGGAATTCCGATACCAGATTCAGAAGATCGCCGACCTCATGGCCGATCCCACACAGGGGTCGGGTCAGGTTTCATGAAACCCGACTTTGCCAAAAGTCAGCGACTTCTGAAAATGGCCGACCCGTTTCGCTCAACCATGATTGATCCACCCTGATGCTTAATGGTTGGCAAGATGTTATTTTCATGTAATTATGTGCCCTTTTTTCTCCACACATACCTTTAATCATTGTGGCCAAAGAGTTCTATTTTAACCCCTTTACTCCCGAGGGTTGTTTGCACGTTAATGACTGGGCCAATTTTTACAATTCTGACCAATGTCCCTTTATGAGGTAATAACTCTGGAGCACTTCCATAGATTCCAGTGATTCTGACATTGTTTTCTCATTATATACTTTACTTCACGATAGTGGTAAAATTTCTTTGCTATGACTTGCGTTTATTTGTAAAAAAGCGGAAATTTGGCAAAAATTTTGCAATTTTCCAACTTTTAATTTTCATGCCCTTAAATCACAGAGATATGTCACACAAAATACTTAATGAGTAACATTTCCCACATGTCTACTTTACATCAGCACAATCTTGGAACAAAATTGTTTTTGTTAGGAAGTTATAAGGGTTAAAAGTTAACTGGCGTTTTCTCATTTTTGCAACACCATTTTTTTTAGGGACCACATCATATTTGAAGTCACTTTGAGGGGTATATATGATAGAAAATTCCCAAAAGTGACACCATTCTAAAAACTGCACCCCTCAAGGTGCTCAAAACCATATTTAAGAAGTTTATTAATCCTTCTGGTGCTTCACAGGAATTTTTGGAATGTTTTTTAAAAAAAATGGACCCAAACGTTGTTATACAATTTGTCCTGAGTACGCCGATACCCCATATGTGAGAGTAAACCACTGGCTGGAATTGAGATCGGACACGATGTTGCGCTTGGAGAGCCCCTGATGTGCCTAAACAGTGGAAACTAACAACAAGTGACACCATTTTGGAAAGTAGAACACCTAAAGAACGTATTAACTTATTTAGATGTATGGTGAGCACTTTGAACCCCCAAATGCTTCACAGAAGTTTATATTGTAGAGCCGTAAAAATAAAAAATCATATTTTTTTCACAAAAATGATCTTTTCGCCCCCAATTTTTATTTTCCCAAGAGTAACAGGAGAAATTGGACACCGAAATTTGTTGTGCAATTTGTCCAGAGGGGGGCTGGAACAAAGCGTAGCTGGGTGGAGGCCCCCCATGACTGCTTTGAGCCGGGCGGGCTTTTTAAATAATGCTGTGGTTAGGGATAGGAGGATGGCAAGGGGGGGAGGAGTTAGGATAGGGGAGGTAGGAAGGAAAGTGCGGGAAAACCGCCATTCCTTTCCTTATTTCTGGACGAAGAAGACGTACAGGATGGCGTCGGCGGAGTCCATGATGTCCCAGCTTCAGGAGATGGCCAGGTCCAGGAGAGGGGGCTGGCTCGAGGCCCAGCTGGCCTCCATCATTGGTGCTGCAGGAGGATCCGCTCAGAGCGCACGGGGCAGGAGGACCAGGCCCCCAGAGAGACTGTCTCCGGATCTCCCTGCGCGTGGCAGGCGCAGGCTCCGGAGCCCCTCCAGGGACCCTGCGGGCGGTGAGTCCGGCGGCGCTGCCTCCCCCGGTCGCTCCCGCTCCGGCAGGAACCCCAGTACCCGGCCTGCACGCGCCGGGCGTCAGACCCAGGACGCCGCCGCTGCTGCCGGGAGCGCCGGACCGGAAGTGCGGCCTGCGCGATCCAGGCAGAGCGCAGCCGCAGCTTCCCCCGCTCCTGGCAGGTCCCCGGCTCGCAGGGGGCGCACGGCCGCTGCTTCACCGCCTCCTTCCGGTGTACCGGTGTCCAGAGGGAGAGCAGCCGCCGCTTCCCCTGCCCTCATCAGAGCTACAGCGCCCAGGGGGCGCGCAGCAGCAAGAAGAAGCAGAGCAGCGCTGCCAGGAAGAGCAGCTGAGCCAAGAAGAGCGGCACAGCCAGGAGGAGCAGCAAGAGGAGCAGCAAGTCCAGGAGGAGCAGCACGGCCAGGACGAGCAGCAGCAGCAGCCAGGAATCCGGCCCCTTTACCTGCAGCAGGCACTCACAGCCCATCACCTCCCAGGGTGCCTGCTCGGATGACCACAAGGAGCACACAGGCGGCGGACGGTCAGCGGTCAGGAGGTCTTCTACGTCCCGCTTGTACAGAACGGCGCAGCGGAGGGAGAGATGCAGGCAGCAGTGTCGAGCTGCCTGCTCGGGAGCGAAGATCGTTGCACGACCGGGCGGGCTCGCCCGGGTTGGAACACGGGGATCGGTCGCGGTCGCCCAGGAGGTCTCCGGAGCTCAGAGCAGCGTATACCCGTTACCCATTGGACGGTGAGGTGGCGGGGGATACTGACCACAGACGGAGGAGTGGGTCCGTACAGCAGCTACAGCACGCTCGGGTCCCCCCTGGTGACGAGGAGGCCAGGGGCGCGGGCCTGGGGCAGAGAGGGCTAGCAGCGCAGCAGTTTCAACACGCTCGGGTCCCCCCTGGTGACGAGGAGGCCAGGGGCGCGGGCCTGGGGCAGAGAGGGCTAGCGACGCAGCAGTTCCAGCACGCTCGGGTCCCCCCTGGTGACGAGGAGGCCAGGGGCGTGGGCCTAGGGCATCGACGCGGCGAGGAGGTGTCGGAGTCCAGTGGTGATCGTCACGGGAGGTCGGAGCAACAGGGATCCGGAGGTCCGGCTGGCGGGGACACAGCACCCGCGCAGCGTTGTGAGTATGAGTCCATGTCTGGTTTGTCGCCCACAGGGGCCGAGTTACAGGAAGCTAGGAGGGGTCGGGTGGCGGTGTGTGAGGAGCGGCAGAGGAGTGGGCCGATTGTGGCGGAGGTACCAGGTATGCAGGATTTATTGCAGGGTATGTCGCAAATTTTGCGTAGATTGGAGGGAGGGTCAGCAACTGGGGTTGCCGCATCGCCGGTTGAGGCGTGGTTGTCAGGGCGGGGGGTGGAACCCCCGTTGGGGGGGGGTTTGGCAAGCCCTGGTCGGGTATTGGAGGTTGCATCGTCGGGTGTATCGGTTTCGGTTCAGACAGAGAAGGAAAAAGGCGATACGGTCAAATTAGATGACAGAGCGAAAGGGGAAGTTTATGTGTGCTTTGAAGGGCCGTTGGGAGCGCATTTAAAAAAGGAGGTGAAGGAAAAGATTTGGAGAGATGAGTATGTGGAAATTTTTTCCCTGCTCCCGTTGGAAAAGTTTAACTTGGATAAAGGAAAAAAAGACGATAGCAAAAAGGAGGAGGAAGAAAAGCGGAGGTGGCGGCTAATTCCGCAGACATTTGTGAATTGGTTGCAGGCATTTGCGATATTGGCGAGTGTAGTGGGGGAGAAGGCGCCTGAGAATTGCTCAGGTTTATTTTGCTATTTAGACTCGATTGGGGAGGCGCATCGTACTTATGGCGGTCAGACGTGGCTGCGGTATGATGAGCAGTTCAGGCAGCGAAAGGCGATAAGGCCAGAAATTAGGTGGGACCAGAAGGATATAGGCCTTTGGTTGAAGGTTATGGCCCCAGCTAGGCATGGGCAGTCCTTTCATGGGTCCGGGGGGGGTGGCAGCCAGCAGTCGGGACACGGAGGCAGTAGTCAGGGTGCACAGGGAGCGAAGGAGAAGTCTGGAACCTGCTGGCAGTTTAATGACGGTCAGTGTAAATACGGTAGCACCTGTAAATTTAAGCATGTGTGTTCCCACTGTAATGGAAGTTCACACGGGGCTTCGAAGTGTTTCAGGAAAGGAAAAGGAAAGCCAGCCTTGGGTGCCGGTCAAGGGGGAGAGCCCGGTGAGGCTTCACGAGATGGCCCCCTTTCTAAATAGGTACCCCGATCAGGTGAAGGCAGGTATTATTTTCAATGGTTTTGCGGATGGTTTTAGGATTCCTCCCCCGAGTCACGAGGTTCCTTTTTCGGTTAAGAATTTGCGGTCGGCAATGTTGCATGCCGAGGTTGTTGATGTTAAACTCAAGAAAGAAGTGGAGTTGGGAAGGATGTCGGGGCCGTTTTTGCATCCGCCGACGGAGGGTATGGTGGTTTCCCCTTTGGGGGTGGTGCCTAAAAAGAGCCGAATAAATTTCGGTTGATTCAGCATTTGTCGTACCCAAAGGGTCGGTCGGTAAATGATGGCATCTCCCAAGAGCTGTGCTCGGTTGAGTATACATCATTCGATGCAGCGGTGCAGTGGGTGAGAAGGCATGGCCCTGGGGCGCTGTTGGCAAAAACGGATGTTGAATCGGCCTTCCGTTTGCTTCCGGTGCATCCGGACAGCG
Source organism: Ranitomeya variabilis (assembly GCF_051348905.1). Taxonomy (NCBI): domain Eukaryota; kingdom Metazoa; phylum Chordata; class Amphibia; order Anura; family Dendrobatidae; genus Ranitomeya; species Ranitomeya variabilis. The sequence continues at coordinate 66,469,650 of NC_135239.1, read as the reverse complement.
TTCCGTTGTTAGGTTGTTTTTGGAATGGTGGTTACTATTTGGATAGATGTTTGCCAATGGGCTGCTCCATTTCTTGTTCATTGTTTGAGACGTTTAGTACTTTCCTGGAGTGGGTGGTTAAGGACGTTTCAGGAGTTCAGTCGGTTATCCATTATTTGGATGATTTTTTTCTTTATCGGGCCGCCTGATTCCGCAGTTTGCCGTAATATGTTAACGGCTATGTTTTGGGTCGCAGACCTTTTTGGAGTTCCATTAGCGGCGGATAAGACAGAAGGTCCCAGTACAGTATTGAGTTTTTTGGGAATTTTAATCGACTCCGAGAAGATGGAGTGTCGGTTGCCGGAAGATAAGTTGGCCATGTTGCAGCAGGAGGTTGAAAGAGCTAGAAGGAAGCGGAAGCTGACTTTGAAAGAGTTGCAGTCTCTTTTGGGTAGATTGAATTTTGCATGTCGGATCATACCCATGGGCAGGATATTTTGTCGCAGGTTGTCGGTCGCGACGGCAGGCGTAAAGGAGCCACACCATTTTATTCGCCTGAGCAAGGAACACAAAGATGACTTGCTAGTGTGGCAACGTTTCCTGTGCAACTACAACGGGCGGTCGTTGATTCAGCAGGAGGTCTTAACAAATTTTGATTGCGAGATATATACGGATGCAGCCGGTTCGGCTGGTTACGGGGCCTTTTGCGGTGGTCGTTGGTGTGCCGGACGGTGGCCGGGCCAGTGGAGGGAGTTGGGCCTTACAAAAAACCTGGTCTTGTTGGAATTGTTCCCTATCGTGGTTGCGGTTTCCATTTGGGGGGAAATGTTTGCTAACAGGAGGATTCGTTTTCATTGCGACAACATGAGCGTCGTGTCAGTGATGAACAGTTTGTCGGCCTCATCTCCCCCGGTGATTAAGTTGGTGAGGGAGTTGGTTTTTCGGTGCTTGGAGCTGAATGCTTGTATTTCGGCGGTGCATGTGCCGGGTGTGCAGAACTCAATAGCAGATGCATTGTCTCGTTTCCAGTGGGACCGTTTTCGGGAATTGGCGCCGGACGCGGAGATCTTGGGAGAGGAATGCCCTTTGCATCTTTGGAGCGTGATTATGGACGAGCGGGCCGGTTGATTCAGGAGTCGGTTACGAGTCAAACATGGGCATCATACGAAGCATCTTGGCGAGTATGGCAAAGTTGGGTGGCGGTGTGGGGCCAGTTGGTGTCTGACGAAGATAGGATGTTGGCAGTGTTATTTTTGATCGGGAAGGCGGCCGAAGAAGGTTGGTCGATTTCGAAGGTAAATAAATTTGTTGCTGGTTTGGCTTTTGCTTTTAAGTTGCAGGGGTTGGTGGACGCGACGAAACATTTTTTGGTCAGACAGGCACTTAGGGGTTTTAGGAGAGGTAATCAGACGATTGACCGTCGCCGCCCCATTTCGTTTAGCCTTTTAGAACGGTTGGGTGGAGTCTTGGAGATTATTTGCGGTTCGAGTTTTGAGTTGGCGTTGTTTCGCCTCGCCTTTTCATTAGCATTTTTTGGGGCTATGCGCGTTGGGGAGCTGGTGTCAACGTCCAAAGTTAGAGCAGGGGGTTTGTTGGCAGAGGATGTGGAACTTTGGACGGGGGGTATCGTTTTTTGGATTCGGCGTTCAAAGACTGACCAAATTGGGAGAGGAAAACGTGTGGTGCTGGGGAGGGTTCACAGGTCTTTAATGTGCCCTAGAGGTTGTCTGGAAGAATACTGGCAGTTATGGTCAGGCAGATCCGGCCCTTTGTTGTGTCACGCAGAGGGGTCCTTTTTGTCACGCTTTCAGTTCATTGCGGTATTAAGGAGGGGCTTGCGGGAGTTGGGCCTTTCTCCGGAGTTGTTCGGGTCGCATTCATTTCGTATCGGGGCGGCATCAGAAGCTGATAGTTTGGGTTTGGGCGCGGAGGACATTTGTAGAATTGGTAGGTGGACTTCGAATCGGTACTTGGGTTACGTCCGTCATTAATTTAGTAGTGTGGTTATGTTTTTGTATTTGACCCAGTGTTTTCTTCATGCATCTTGTTGCAGGTGTGTCCCCTTACTTAGCCTGGATCTTCGGACATTCGTTCGTTCACTGGGGGGCGCTGCGGGCCGAGGTCAGGCCGGACGGTAGGCAACTGGGGTTTAGTAGGCGTCAGGTTGTCATTCGGTGGCTGGGATATAGGGGGATGGTGTGGAACAAGGCACTTCCTGAATTTTCTAAGGCGGTTCGTTTAGACAGACAACCTGATATTTTAGTTGTGCATTTGGGGGGGAACGACTTGGGTGTACGGCCTGTCAGGGAGTTGATTAGGGACATACGGTTCGATTTGTTGAGGTTGCAGGTATCATTTCCTGGGGTGTTGATTGTGTGGTCGGATATTGTGCCTAGAAAACGGTGGAGGGGGGCTAGATCTTTGAAAGGTATTAATAGGGCTAGGGTTAAGTTGAATAGGGCAATAGGGGGTTTTGTTTCCAGAAACGGGGGGTTTAGCGTTAGGCATTTTGAATTGGAGTCAGGGCTTGGTAACTACTGGAGGGAGGATGGAGTTCATTTAAACGCAATTGGAATTGATTTGTGGACTTTGTCTTTGCAAGAAGGAGTTGAACGGGCGTTGGTGGCGTTGGGGCACTCACGAGCCTGAGGTGGTCAGGGCTGTTCGTGTGTGGTGGGGGGGTGGGGGTTCTTGGAGTTGACGCTGATTGTTTGGGGGAAGGAATTGGAGCATAATTACAGGCAATTTAAAATGTGGTGGGGTTGGATCTGGCATTTTGGTATGGGCTCTGGACGGGGTCTTTACCCTGGGAGCTGTTGGTGGTTTTTTCTCTTCCCGGAACGGGATGTACGGTGCCCTCGAGCTGGTTTTCACGGCTGGGGGTAATATGGTGGTCGATCTTCTTTTGTGGGGTTTGCCAGATCTTTTTAGCTCCAAGAACCCTCCCCTCGAATTTATACTGTTGTATTTATTTTTATGTTAATTTTGTTAATAAAAGTTGGCCGCTGTGGCCAAAATATCCAAAAGAATAATTAGTCATGTTTTATTCAGGGTAAGGGTTGGGTCGGTGGGCAGGTGTTGGTGGTTGGGTTAAACACGTAACAAAAGACCGTACTCGGCATACGCGGTCAAGAGGGGGGCTGGAACAAAGCGTAGCTGGGTGGAGGCCCCCCATGACTGCTTTGAGCCGGGCGGGCTTTTTAAATAATGCTGTGGTTAGGGATAGGAGGATGGCAAGGGGGGGAGGAGTTAGGATAGGGGAGGTAGGAAGGAAAGTGCGGGAAAACCGCCATTCCTTACCTTATTTCTGGACGAAGAAGACCCACCCACCCTCCCTTGTTGGCTTGTATTTGGGGGTTTTTTAATGAAAGGGGGGGAGAATTGTTGTGAAGAGTTTATATATCGATATGGCGAGGGCAGTTGTGTATGTGTATGTGTATGTATATATATATATTTATATAAAAAAAAAAAATGGGATTGCACTTTGTATGCGGGTGTTTGGTTCATTATTTACATGCTATTTGTATTGTCACAGTGGCTGTGGGGGGGGTGGGGGTTCTTGGAGTTGACGCTGATTGTTTGGGGGAAGGAATTGGAGCATAATTACAGGCAATTTAAAATGTGGTGGGGTTGGATCTGGCATTTTGGTATGGGCTCTGGACGGGGTCTTTACCCTGGGAGCTGTTGGTGGTTTTTTCTCTTCCCGGAACGGGATGTACGGTGCCCTCGAGCTGGTTTTCACGGCTGGGGGTAATATGGTGGTCGATCTTCTTTTGTGGGGTTTGCCAGATCTTTTTAGCTCCAAGAACCCTCCCCTCGAATTTATACTGTTGTATTTATTTTTATGTTAATTTTGTTAATAAAAGTTGGCCGCTGTGGCCAAAATATCCAAAAGAATAATTAGTCATGTTTTATTCAGGGTAAGGGTTGGGTCGGTGGGCAGGTGTTGGTGGTTGGGTTAAACACGTAACAAAAGACCGTACTCGGCATACGCGGTCATGAGTATGCCGATAGCCCATATGTGGGGGGGGGGAACCGCCGTTTGGGCGCATGGCAGAGCTCGGAAGAGGAGCACCGTTTTGGAATGCAGACTTAGATAGAATGGTCTGCGGGCATCACGTTGCGTTTGCATAGCCCCGGATGTGCCTAAACAGTAGAAACCCCAACAAGTGACCCCCATATTGGAAACTAGATCCCCCAAGGAACTTATCTAGATGTGTTGTGAGAACTTTGAACCCCCAAGTGTTTCACTAAAGTTTATAACGCCGAGTCGTGAAAATAAAAACTAATTTTTTTTCCACAAAAATGATTTTTTAGCCCACAAATTTTTATTCTCCCAAAGGTAACAGGAGAAATTGGACTGCAAAAGTTGTTGTCCAATTTGTCCTGAGTTCACTGATACCCCATATGTGGGGGCAAACCACTTTTTTGGTGCACGGCAGAGCTCGGAAGGGAAGGAGCACCGTTTTACTTTTTCAACGCAGAATTGGCTGGAATTGAGATTGGACGCATGTCGCGTTTGGAGAGCCCCTGATGTGCCTAAACAGTGGAAACCCTCCAATTCTAACTCCAATCCTAACCCGAACACACCCCTAACCCTCATCCCAACCCTAACCACACCCCTAACCCTGACACACCTCTAACCCTAATCCCAACCGTAAACATAATCCAAACAATAACCCTATTTCTAGCCCCAGCTCTAACCCTAACTTTAGCCCCAACCCTAACTTTAGCCCTAAACTTGATGGGAAAATGGAAAGAAATAAAAAAAAAGTATTTTATTATTGTTCCCTAACTAAGGGGGTGATAAAGCGGGGTTTGATTTGTTATTTATATCAGGGTTTTATAGCGGGCTTTTGTTTGGCAGCTGTCACACACTAAAAGACGCTTTTTATTGCAAAAAATAGTTTTTGCATCACCACATTTTGAGAGCTATGATTTTTCCATATTTTGGACCACAGAGTCATGTGAGGTCTTGTTTTTTGTGGGACGAGTTGACATTTTTATTGATACCATTTTCAGGCACATGACATTTTTTGATCGCCTTTTATTATGATTTTGTGAGGCAGAATGACCAAAAACCAGCAATTAATTAATTTATTTTGGGTGGGGCATTTATACCGTTCCACGTGTGATAAAATTGATAAAGCAGTTTTATTCTTCGGGTCCGTATGATTACAGTGATACCTCATTTATATTTTTTTTATGTTTTGGCGCTTTTATACAATAAAAACTATTTTATATAAAAATAATTATTTTGCATCGCTTTATTCTGAGGACTATAACTTTAATTTTTTTGCTGATGATGCTGTATGGCGGCTCGTTTTTTGCGGAACAAGATGACATTTTCAGCGGTACCATGTTTATTTATATCTGTCTTTTTTATCACGTGTTATTCCACTTTTTGTTCAGCGGTATGATGATAAAGCATTGTTTTTTGCCTCGGTTTTTTTTTACGGTGTTCACTGAAGGGGTTAACCAGTGGGACAGTTTTATAGGTCGGGACGTTACGGACGCGGCGATACTAAATATGTGTACTTTTATTGTTTTTTTAATTTACATAAATAAATGTAAGTTTTGGAAAAATATATTTTTTTTTTCTTTTGTTTTTGCTTTTTTAATATTTTTACGCATGATTTTATCTTTTTACATTTGTCCCAGGGTGGAACATCACTGTATAAAGTCAGATCGCTGATCTGACACTTTGCAGAGCACTGTGTCAGATCAGTGATCTGACAGGCTGTGTAGGAGGTTTCTGCTCTCAGCAGGCACTGACAAGCCACCTCCCTGCAGGACCCGGAAGTACACCGCAGCCATCTTGGATCCAGGGGCCTGCAAGGAGGAGACCCTCGGAACGAGATCACATCGCGTTGTTCTGAGGGTCTTAGGGAAGCATGCAGGGAGCCCCCTCCCTGCGCGATACTTCTCTATGCCACCGGAATGTTGCGATCTTGTTTGATAATCAGCCGACACCGACCGCGATTGTTCGCGCTCCCCCCGTGAGTGCGGCTGATCGCGTATGACGTACTATCCCGTCCATGGGAATTAAAGCCCAGGTCCCATGGATGGGATAGTACGTCAAATGGTAGAAAGGGGTTAAGCTCATCCGTCCACAGGACTTGTTTTCAAAATGCTTCAGGCTTGTTTGGATGATCCTTTGCATACTTCTGATGCTCAATTTTATGATGTGGATGCAGGAGAGGTCTTTATCTGATGACTTTCCCATTATGGCCATAATTGTGCAGGCAACTCTGAACAGTAGAACAATGTACCTCAACGCCAGAGTCATTCGAATGGTAAGCTTCTGCTTTCTTCCACATCCCTCTGTTTTCACTTTCCGTTTTAAAGCATTGGAGGTCATTTTAGCTGAATAGCCGATCATTGTCTGCACTTCTTTATAAGTTTTTTTGCCTCTCATGTCAACTTTTTAATCAAAGTACGCTGTTCTTCTGAACAATGTCTCGAACGACCAATATTTCTCAGGCTTTCAAGGAGAAATGCATTTACAACATGTCCTGGTTTTACCCTTAAATAAGGGCTACCTGATTCACACCTTCTTCATAGAATGATTGACCTCACTAATTGAACTCCACACTGCTATTATTTTGAACACCCCCCTTTATATTAATTATTCTAATATACAGACTCAAAAACATGCAGATCATGAATGCTGGTTTTCTTAGAATCTACTGCACCAACTGGTAAATTGTTTGACATGTGGTGGTAATATAGTTTATACCAAAATCAGTGATTAATCTGGTTAGTCATATTGGACTGCTATTATTTTGAACACTACAGTACAATCAAAGTGAATGAGATTTATTAATTCTCATGTATTCATTATTTTTTCCTTACTGATTTGAATCTGCAGAATGTCAGTTCTTGCAGCATATTTCACCTATTCTAAAGAGTGGAGAAAAATCTGAAACAAAAACACGAGTAAAAAACACAGCAAAAGCGTGTTTTTCCTTCCAACACATCAGATTTTTTTTATATAAATTATATACATACACACACACTTTTTTATATGTGTAATTATTTAAATATTTGTTTTGTTAATGCTAGCAATAAATAAAAGACCAGGCTCTCAAATGGATCTTTAATTATAACGCCCAATCGGACTTTAATTTTAACCTTTTTTTAAACTAATTTCAATTCTTGATAAACACCGAGTAGATCAATGTGTTGAATTTATCAAAAATAACAATAGAAATTATTTGATGTACATAGTTCTGAAATAAAATAAAAAAGCAGAATACTGTGGGTAGAATACAAGTAATACAAATATACATAGTAAAATTCTATCCACAATTAGTGTTGAGCATTCCGATACCGCAAGTATCGGGTATCGGCCGATATTTGCTGTATCGGAATTCCGATACCGAGATCCGATACTTTTGTGGTATCGGTATCGAAACAACATTAATGTGTAAAATACAACATTAATGTGTAAAATAAAGAATTAAAATAAAGAATATTGCTATACTCACCTCTCCGATGCAGCCTGGACCTCACCGAGGGAACCGGGAGCCTTCTTTGCTTAAAATGCGCGCTTTTCCTTCCTTCCGTGACGTCACGGCTTCTGATTGGTCGCGTGCCGCCCATGTGGCCGCGACGCGACCAATCACAGCAAGCCGTGACGTAATTTTCAGGTCCTTCTAGGCATTCAGTATTTTAAAATTACGTTCCGGCTTTGTGATTGGTCGCGTCGCGGTCACATGGGCGACGCGACCAATCACAAGCCATGACGTCACGGGAGGCAGGAGACGCGCGCATTTTTAAAATTACGTCACGGCTTGTGATTGGTTGCGTGCCGCCCATGTGACCGCGACGCGACCAATCACAGCAAGCCGTGACGTAATTTCAGGTCCTGATGCCTATTTCTGCATTCAGGACCTGAAATTACGTCACGGCTTGCTGTGATTGGTCGCGTCGCGGTCACATGGGCGGCACGCAACCAATCACAAGCCGTGACGTAATTTTAAAAATGCGCGCGTCTCCTGCCTCCCGTGACGTCACGGCTTGTGATTGGTCGCGTCGCCCATGTGACCGCGACGCGACCAATCACAAAGCCGGAACGTAATTTTAAAATACTGAATGCCTAGAAGGACCTGAAAATTACGTCACGGCTTGCTGTGATTGGTCGCGTCGCGGCCACATGGGCGGCACGCGACCAATCAGAAGCCGTGACGTCACGGAAGGAAGGAAAAGCGCGCATTTTAAGCAAAGAAGGCTCCCGGTTCCCTCGGTGAGGTCCAGGCTGCGTCGGAGAGGTGAGTATAGCAATATTTTTTATTTTAATTCATTATTTTACACATTAATATGGTTCCCAGGGCCTGAAGGAGAGTTTCCTCTCCTTCAAACCCTGGGAACCATCAGGAATACCGTCCGATACATGAGTCCCATTGACTTGTATTGGTATCGGGTATCGGTATCGGATTAGATCCGATACTTTGCCGGTATCGGCCGATACTTTCCGATACCGATACTTTCAAGTATCGGACGGTATCGCTCAACACTATCCACAATCATTTCAACAGAGTATTGGTGGACCAAAATATTGCATAGTGCTTTTGAGAGTAGCTTACTGACCATTTAATAACAACAACTCAAAGATACAGTTATGACACAGGAAGATAAGGCAAATTTGAAGGCTGCCTAAGCTGGAAGTGGGTGGGCTTCATGAGGAGTTGGGGGATCCTTGTACTTGCAGAACTTGCGTAGCTGTAAAGTGAATCGATCTATCGAATATATGGTGAAATTTACCTTCTGATTATATACCCATTTACTAAAAGGGAATATGGTATTTAAGAAAAGTAATCAAGCTGGAGTAGCAGCAGACATAAGAGATTATCAATCCCTAAGCTCCATAAATTATCATTGGAGAATTTAATAACTGTGGCTGTAGAATCCATAAAAAAAGGAGCACAAACGAGTTTATAGGATAATTTAGTTGGGATATATAGGTAACTATGGTATTTTAGGGAAAATAATTAACTTTAAAGTAATAGTGGTTACAGAAGGAGATGGTTTGGGCCAGGCTAGGAGTCAGTATTTAACATGATTTAGGGTGAGAATTACTAAACAAGATGCTAGGGCTCAAAGGTAAGTGCTAGGAGTGGACCACAAGAAAGGCTGTGAACAAGCAAGGATAGATCCCTGTTGCTCATATCTTTACATTGGTTAAGATAAAACCTTTGAAAACATCCAAGAGGCTCCACTACTGAGCCAAGCGAAATACCCATTCTGGTCAGCATTTATTCTAGCTCTTAAAAACCATATTGCTGCTAACATTGAGCCAATGACCAAAGCTCTCTTAATATTTAACCAGGGTTCAGCTTGCTCATGTAACACTCGTGTCTTCGTTGGCTTAATTGTTCTGTCCCACTGTGTAAGAATGGCATTTCTCGCTCCAGTCCATTTCCCAGGCCCTCTGAGCCGAAGCTGGTAAGGTGTGTATGGTCCGAAAAACACCTGCCAGGCTAATCTTGGGTCAGTGAAGAAAAGAAATGTAATGTTTGGATGGATTCCAATTTTTCTTGAAATGTCATTTATGTAATCAATGTAATGTACTTGTAGAACTTGAGTCCTCCCAACACCAAACCTAAATAAACAATAAAAATGTAATTAAATAATTGACAAGAACAATGTGAGTTTAGTAAGTAAAATTGTTCTCAGTTGTTTCCATCCCTCTCATGCAAGTTAAATGGATATGTATTTTACAGCCCTATTCCAACTTTTCTCCAGTATGTTTGTAAGGGTGAAGAAGATCAATGAATTGATGACATTGGTTCTAGTGATCATTGATGGTCCTAGTGGAGAAGACCCCTAGTGACCAAATCACTTAGCACCTAAAGTCATATTACCTGAAAGTAGTAGTTGAAGATGGTGCTAATCTTTCCTTAAATGTAAGGTAGGAAGGGAAGACTGCATATTCATATCCCCAACTTTTATAGTATAGCATATAAATTTGAATTGTGACTGAAGACATGTGAAAGATTTTATTGTGCAAATATGAACTAAAGTCGTATAACTGTACATAACTTGTTGTAATATATCTATATATATAATTGTCTAAGGGTCACTTCCGTCTGTCTGTCTGTCCTTCTGTCTGTCTGTCACAGATATTCATTGGTCGGGGCCTCTGTCTGTCATGGAATCCCGCGTCGCTGATTGGCCTCGCCAGCTGCCTGTCATGGCTGCCGCGACCAATCAGCGACGGCCACAGTCCGATTAGTCCCTCCCTACTCCCCTCCAGTCAGTGCCCGGCGCCCGCTCCATACTCCCCGCAGTCACCACTCACACAGGGTTAATGCCAGCAGTAACGGACCGCGTTATGCCACGGGTAACTCACCCCGTTACCGCCGCTATTAACCCTGTGTGACCAAGTTTTTACTATTGATGCTGCCTATGCAGCGTCAATAATAAAAACATCTAATGTTAAAAATAATAAAAAAAATAAAAAATCACTATATACTCACCTTCCCGCTCCTCGCGACGCTCTGGTGGCAAGGATGGTCTGCGAGAAGGACCTGCCATGACGTCACGGTCATGTGACCACGACGTCATCACAAGTCCCGCGCGCCTGCGCGAGAAGGACCTGCCGTGATGTCATGTTCATGTGACCGCGACACAGTCATGTGACCGCGACATCATCACAGGTCCTGCGCGCCTGCGTGAGAAGGACCTGCCGTGACGTCACGCTCATGTGACCGCGACACGGTCATGTGACCGCGACGTCATCACAGGTCCTGCGTGCCTGCGCGAGAAGGAGGCAACAGAACTACAAGGGGCCCTCGGAAGGTGAGTATATGTTTATTTTTTAACCTGTGACATACGTGGCTAGGCAATATACTACATAGCTGGGCAATATACTATGTGACTGACCAATATACTACGTGACTGGCCAATATACTACATGGCTGGGCAATATGCTACGTGGGCGGGGCAATATACTACGTGGACATGCATATTCTAGAATACCCGATACGTTAGAATCGGGCCACCATCTAGTATATATATATTAGAGGCAAAATTAGTTAAATATTTTACTGAATAAATGTCTCTCACCATTTATTTTTCCGGTCCTTGCTTTTTATGCAATCGGTTTCCATCTTTTTGGCTGATGGTAAATGAGCTGCACCTGTTTTAAAAATGACAGAAGTAAAAGAAAGCTCATTTAGGACAGAAAAGTGGGAAAACAACTACCGTACTTTTTTCCACTCCCTAATTTATATACTAAACTACCAGAGCCTAGTGAAAGTATGCGCCTTCTTGGAATTAAAATGTATTTCTTTTAATTATAAAGCAGTAAGAATTCCCCAAAACTTCTCCAGAAAATCAAAATTGTGGAAAATAAATAGATGAAAATTGCAATACTGAAAAGTCTCTAAATGTGCATAACACTATGAGATGTGTATTGAATCTGGTTTGAGCTCTATAATGCAAAACCCAGCCTTATTCAAATCCGGGCTACCTCAATCTGGCTAGGTGAAAAAGATGGTAATCGCAAATAACAGCCTATTTTAATAAACATTGCAGTTTTAGACTTTGTGTGCTACCTAGTATATAAAAGCCAAATACTCAAAATTAAAGACCAAGAGAGGAGAATAAATCGGTACACTTCCTAAAGTAAGATAACCCCAAAAAAAGGGAGGTACAAGTAAAACTAAACAAAGTTTATTCATAATTAATAAAATCTATAATCATCAATATAAATACGGGAATCGGACAAGGCAGAGTGAACTCCAAACAATCCACAAAAAGTAATAGCAACACCCACACTAAAAATCGTAGGGACCAGTAAATCTCAAATAAGTACAAATGTCCAGTGGTGTGGATGTATATAGGTACAACAGCAGGCTATTGGGTATTGAAATGATTCAACTTCTGAAAGTGACAGTGAGCAAACTAAAGTTCAAGTGCATAACGAGTAGACATGTCCACATATCAAAGTCTAAGAAGAAATATCCCATGAAAACTGAGCGTGACTAGTGCCATATTGCAAGTGCCAAGTGCTAAATAAACGGAAACACCATGTTGATTTTACCTGCAGTGTGAGGATTGTAGGGAGAGAGAGACCCCGACGCGCTTTTCGCTTGTTGCTTCTTCCTGGGGGATCCTTGTCCTAGCCCAGCGTTCAGCAGTCCCTACCCCATGCCTTGGAACAAAAAAGAAAGTTCCCAGCCACCCACCCACAGGCCTAAAGGCTAAACAGGCACATTTCCAGGCTGCTTGCTGTGGAAATGCTGCCATTTAGACTTGTAGACACAAGGGATTTTCGCCGACTCATGACGGCAGCCATCCCTCAGTACTCGATCCCCAGCTGCCACTTTTTCTCCCGTGTGGCATCCCCACCTTGTACCAGCATGTGTCCAGGAACATTACCTGTGTCCTTACATACTGTCAATGTCCACTTAACAACCAACACGTGGACAAGCGCTTGTGGCCAAGGATGTTACATTTCCCCGACGGCACGCTGGGTGAAAATTGTGGAGGTTGGGGCTGTATCACATCCTGGCACAGCACATGTGCTCCAGACGCTGAGGATTGCTGGCCCTACTTCTATCTGGGTTTCCTCCACCTCCTACAGCAGTTTGACCAGACTTGGTTGGTTAGCAATAGCATTGCTATTTTGCTCCTGAACTATAACAGATCCATCTCAGGTGGACAAATTTTCCTGCAATAGTAATCTTGCAAAGTTTTCTCAACATATCATACATAATTTAAAATGGGCAAGGCACATGGTAAGGGACAAGGAAGTGGACGTGATGCTGATGGTGAGCACAGAGGCCAACGCCAAGGGCAAGGTGAAACTGTGCCTGCTGTAGGAGCACAACAAGTACACACATCATGTCGACCTAGCTTTCTGTCCCATTTTGTAGGGGGGCACGGAACACCACTCTTGATGCCAGACCAGAGCAAAAAAGTTGTTGGATCGATAGCAGATAATGCTTCCAGTCAGTTAGCTAGCTCCCCCATGTTTTCCACACAGTCCAGTCTCCTTAGCTGTAATTATGGACCACATAATCCTCACCCTGCTCCGCCTTCCTCCCACCATGCCAAGTTCCCAAAGACAAGTGATCCCACACTTGGAAAGCGGTTCACATTTCCATTTCTAGAATCTGGTCTCTTGCCCTGCCAGTTTCAAGCAGAAGATGAGGAGATCACAGCACCACAACAAGCAGAAAGAGGCAGTGGGGTGGCCAGAGGCACAAGGTGGGCAACTGTTCCCCAGAGCACCAATACAGGTTAAGTTGCTAGGCCAAGGGTCAGCTGTTCCCAAGTGTGGTGCTCTTTGAAGACAGTACAGTTACCCAAAAAAGGCATTTGAAACATCTGCCATGCCAGCATCAGCAGCACAACTACCAGCCTGACAACCACTAGCATGCTCAGGCACATGACAGCAAAGCACCAGACTAGTTTGGCCAATTGTCAGGGTTCAGAGACAGCATCTGCAGTTGACACCACTGCCTCTTCCCAAGTTCTACGTGCACACTAATCCCCTCTCCAGGACGAAGGTGATGATGCCTCCAACACCGCATCTGTTGCACACTTGCAAGCACCATCAGCAACCATGTCCTTGTCTCAACACAGCGTTCAGTTGTCCCTCAGTTGTCCCTACCCCAGTTCTTGGAATGCAAGCGTAAATATGCAGGCATGCACCCACAGGCCACAATACTAAACAGCTACATTTTCAGACTGTTTACCCTGGAAATGTTACCGTTTAGGCTTGTGGAGAGAAGCTTTCCGCAACCTCATGGCGGTAGCCATCCCTCGGTACTCAGTACCAAGCCACCACTACTTCCACTGGTGTGCCATTCTCGCCTTACACAAGCACGTGTCTCAGAACATCAACCGTGCCATGACAAATGCTGTGACTGGGAAGATCCACTTAACTATGGATATGTGGAAAAGTGCTTGTGGCCAGGGATGCTACATGTCCTGGATGGCACACTGGCTGAACATTGTGGAAGCCGGAACCCAGTCGGACTCTGGGATGGAACACATGCTACCGACACCCAGGATTGCAGGTCCTGGTTCAATCAGGATTTCCCCCACCTTCTACAGCAGTTCCTGCACCTCCTCCTACTCACCTGCCATCTCAGAAACGTCAACATCAGTCACAAGCTGGAAGCACTTCAGCACTGAATCAACAAAAAAGCAGCAGGCTCTGCTGAAGCTTATCTGCTTAGCGGACAAACCGCATACTGCCACAGAGTTGTTGAAAGGTCTAACAGACCAGACTGACCTGTGGCTCTCACCCATGAACCTACAACCAGGCATGGATGTGTGAGACAATGGCTGTAACCCTGGTGGTGGCTCTGAATCTTGGTAAATTCACACACGTACCATGTGTGGCCTTCGTGCTCAATCTAGTTGTTAAGTGTTTTCTCAAAACTAACCAGATCTGCCTGAGCTACTTGTGAAACTACGCTGCATGTGTGCCAATCTCCACAAGTCAGCTACATCTGCCGCTGCCTTGGTGGTGCTGCAGCAGCGTTTGCAACTTTCAGCTCACCGACTGGTGTGCAATATCACCACGCATTGAAACTCAACGTAACATATGTTGGCATTGTGAGCAGCAGAGGGTAGTAGTTGAATACCAGCTGCAACATGCCCATCGGGATTCGGGTCAGCCTCCGCACATAAGAGCTGATGAATGGGCATGGATGTCTGACATCTGTGCTGTTCTCCAAACAAGATGGTGAGCAGCAATGACGCCGTAATGAGCATAGCTATCCTGCTTCTCTGTCTACTGAAAAATTTGCTGCTCACAATTAAAGAGGAGGCATTGCAGGTGGAGCAAGTTGAGATGGAGCAAGAAATTATACTGGGTGATACTACACTGCCCAGCCTGTTCTAATCTTCCCAACATGGAAGATAGGTGAGGGATGATGGATGATGATGATGATTTTGTGGGGACGGGAAAATCTTGGCTGTTGACAGTCTGGCACACATGGCTGAGTTTATGTTCCATTGCCTTTCCATTGACCCTAGAAAGTCATTATTACCTGTAGATCTGGGGTTAATCTGCAGGTTAAAAGCGTTCTGAAGCTGCCTGGCGCCTGCACTGAGAAAATTAAACTATTACTCCCGGCAGCCATGGGCTTTCAGTCATAGGTGTGGGCTGCCATAGTTTCAGTCACCACTCACCTCTAAATTTCAGTGACTTGGAAAAGTCAAATCAATGGCCAGACCATAATGCAATTAAGAATTTGTGGCTCGGGTTGAAGACTGCTATTTACAGATAGCACATCTGGTCTAATGGATTTGAAACAGTTTTGCTAGGAAGAATGGACAGAAATCCCAAAGTATAATTGTGTTAAAATAATAGAGACATTCGCTGAGAAACTTACATTTGTATTTGCAGCAAAGCGTGGCTCCACAAAATATTGACTTTCAGAGGCCAATACGTATGCACATTAAAATTCTTTGTTTTTTAAAGGCTTAATTATTGTTTGTCAGTTTAAAAAGTTTGTCCCTTTCAAATGGTAGACATGCTTTGTATATCAAATGGTGTAACCCCCCCCACACACACACACACACGCACACATACCTCCTTCCCTTCCAAAAGAGATTTTAATTCCTTGTTGTAATGTAAAAAAAAAGAAAAGAAAAAAGGGGGAGATACTTTTGCAAGGCACGATATACTACCATAAACGTGACAGCCACAACCATAAAAAATACACAACTGTAAAACAGCTGCATTTAAACAAATTGAACAACAACCCTTTCTTAAAAAGACAAAATACCTTGACGCAGAAAGCCTAGCTAGTAGTGATGAGCGAGTGTACTCATTGCTCGGGTTTTCCCGAGCTCGCTCGGTGACCTCCGAGTATTTGTTAGTGTTCGGAGATTAAGTTTTCATCTCCTCAGCTGAATGATTTACAGCTACTGGCCAGCGTGATTACATGTTTGGATTCCCTAGCAACCAGGAAACCCCCACATATACTCAGCCTGGCTAATAGCTGTAAATCATTCAGCTGCCGCGATGAAAACTAAATCTCCGAACACTAACAAATACTCGGAGGTCACCCGGGCGTGTTTGGGAAACCCGAGCAACGAGTATACTCACTCATCACTACTAGCTAGCCATTTAACACAGCACAAGCCATTAAAAATGTTCACTATATGATGACATCTGTAGACCTGTTCCCTCAGCTGCTAACTGTATGAGTCCAAAATTCTGAAAAATATTTCAGGAAGACTGCATTTTGAATGGTAAACCAGTAAAATAAGCAAATGAAACTGTTAAAAATGTGACCATGAAAAAGCTTGAACTACTGGAAGATCTTACCTCTAAAAACTCTGGTTGCCCAGCGAGCCTGTAATTCAACAGTTGGCATGATAGCTCCAAGGGGTTGAATTAGTCCTAGGAAAGCAAGTGTTGGCTTTCCCAAATACATTGGAAACACATATTTATATAAAGATATGTCATTGTTATTCAGTTTGAGTATATCATCATCAAGAAAAGGGAATGTTGAATTGTATCCTGTAGCGAAAATTACTTCATCCACATCTGCCTCAGTTCCATCTTCAAAGATGACAGATGTTTCAGAGAACGATTTAATGCTGGGCTTCACCTTGATTGATCCCTGTAATATGTGACTTGGAAGGTAGTCATTTATAATTGGAGGTTTCTGCCTATAACAAAAAAAGCAAAATGTGAGCTGATTGAACTCTCCGGTAGCGTGTCCCAGTGGGATTACTCTTCAATGCCAGGGTGGAGAGTCACTTTAAGAAAAGCAGATGGAAATACTTGCTTCATTTACCTGAATTTTGGTTCCAAACCGAAATTTGAGTGGGTAAACCAGCTGCTCATAATTTTCTCAGTGATCTTTGCAGCAAGCATTCTTGGCAAGAAATTCTTGATCCACATGGTATAACGTCTCGAGATAGTCATATCTATAGGAAATCCACCATAGGAAATTTTGCTAACCACCCATGATCCATGTCTGGTGCTTAGGTAAACCTAGGACCATAAAAATTGATTTATAAAAAATACATTAAAGGAAAAATATTATTGCCCTGGGTAAAACTAAACCAGTGCTGACGGCTAGAGTAAGAAAGTACCTAGTGTATGAGTGATCAAGTAGACTTAAAAAAATATTTAGAATTGAGAGTCCTCAGTGATTGATACCTTTAAGTGGCTAAAGGTACCTTCACACTAAGCGACGCTGCAGCGATACAGACAACGATGCCGATCGCTGCAGCGTCACTGTCAGTACGGGAAGGAGACGGCGAGGGACGTGTTACAGACAGCAGAAAGTGAGTATGTACTGTTTGGTTTTTTTACATTTACAATGGTAACCAGGGTAAACATCGGGTTACTAAGCGCGGCCCTGCGCTTAGTAACCCGTTGTTTACCCTGGTTACCACTGTAAAACATCGCTGGCATCGTTGCTTTGGCTGTCAAACACGACAATACACGCCGATCTGACGACCAAATAAAGTTCTGAACTTTCAGCAACGACCAGCGATATCACAGCAGGATCCAGATCGCTGCTGCGTGTCAAACACAACGATATCGCTATCCAGGACGCTGCAACGTCACGGATCGCTAGCGATATCGTTGCAAAATCGGTTAGTGTGAAGGTACCTTAACTGAAAACATGAACCAGAACCCATTCAGAGGACCAAAAGAAACTTTCAGACTCCTTATCTATGAACTGTTCCAATATTTACGGCCACCGCTGTTTATCTCTCTCCCATAATGATAGTTCTGCTTCACGAAATTTGTCTTATCTCTTGCATTATTCCTGTGCCCTGTTGTGTATATATGTGATTCTTCAGATTTTGTTTTAGTCTATGCCTGATGAAGAGACCTGAGTAGTCTCGAAAGCTTGCAATTTGTTACCATCTTTTCAGTTAGCCATTAAAAGGTATAAACCACTGAGGACTCTCAAATCTAAATATTTTTCTACCTACTGGCTAACACTGTACAAAGATATATATATCTTTCCTGTATCAAATAGGCTTAGGCTGCCATCTTCAGCCTTCACAATTTGGTGTTATTTACACAGGCAGTTTTGTTGCATATTTTTAATTAAATTAATCAAACTAATAGTGGATTCTAATAAAAGAAAAGAACGAGGCCAGAATGAGGCCCATATAGACTTACAGGTGCTTCTCACAAAATTAGATTATCAAAAAGCTCATTTATTTCCGTTCTTCAATACAAAAAGTGAAACTCCTATATAAAATATTATATAGAGTCATTACAAACAGAGTGATGTATTTCAAGTGTTTATTTCTGTTAATGTTGATGATTATGGCTTACAGTCAAATACTTATTTTCCCCACTGTATGTATTGATATTATTCTTTTTTTTATTTTGTAATTTTTTTTTATAATTTTTTTAAACTTTACTTTGTCCCTCTATGTGGCTAACTTTTAGTACTCTGATCGCTGATATAAAGCAGTGCAATGCACCAGAATTTCAATGCATTATACCTGTCAGTGTTACACTGACAGAAGCCTCTTAGACCATTCTCCTGGCAAAGTCTAAACAGGCCACCATAGCTGGCAGACTTCAGGATGCCATGACAACTATGACCTTTGCGATGACTCCCTCTATTAGCCTCCTAAATGCTGCAATCGATATTGATTGTGGCATTTAGAGGTTAAACAGCCAGGGGCAATGCAGGCATCACATAAGTTGAGCTCCCGGCAGCAATCGCGTGAGCATAGCTCCTGTGCACCGCACAATCGCCCTGAGGAACCTATTTTTAAAGGGTCGGGAACCCCTTCTCAGCCATGGCGTATAGGTGCGTCAAAGGTCTTTAATTGGTTGAAGGTGTTTTAAAGTGGATTCAATTTTTATTTTTCTTGTAGAAATATGTTAGTCTAACACCCGTCGGGGTTGACGCCACTTGGAAGAAGGATCCTGACATTGTATCCCCTTATATTAAGTTTCTCTAAACATCCATACTCTTGTGATGGCATACACCATAGGTGACAGATATTGCTCCACATAGGACTAACATGCTCCAGGAGGTCTGTCTTTTCAATTACTATATGTTTGGGATTACTACTCTTTACGTGACAATTCTCATGGACTTCATACTGTTAGTTTTGTATTGAGTTTGACTTCAATTTCTTCCTTTGGACATTCGTCAACACCTTTCCTTATTTTTATCATACGATTTTTAAACATTGTTCTGTTATCCCATTGTTATCTCCTTATCTAAATAAAGTATCATTTTGGTTCACTACACTGGGACTCTTTATGGTCGGATTTGCTTTCTCTTTTTTCTTGTGTTGATCGTAATCAGACACAGCTGCAGGACCATGAGAGGACAACTGCTTCGGCAAATGTTTGAAATGAGGCAAACTGTGCTTGCTCTGGTGTACAGTGTTCGTTTTGATCTCATGTGTGATTACGAGAGCAAAGTGTCAGTCATTACTTGGTTCACATTGGTAACACCCCATTCTATTTTAAATGAGGTCTTTGGACAGATTCTCATGCAGATCAATGACCGCCCCATAGACCCGAACAGCTAATTTACATATAAGAAAAATTTAGAATTCTTTGGAATAAGACATCAGATTTCAAGGTATAAATTTTATTCAACTTACTACTACCTACATGCCCATACTGACAGCTCAAGGAGGTTGTTTTTATGGACAGATTCCCTTTAAAATGCCTTTACATACATGCCATCAGTTTGCGGAGATTCATTCCCTGCACCAGTCATCTTGATTACAATGTTCTCTGCATCATCAGGATGTTGATACAGTAGAGTGCAGCGATGGAACAGGAAGACATTGACATTTTTTAGGAGTGGACAAATTTAACACTTTTGTTTTGGGGCCCCATTACTTCTATGTGACATCCTGTTCAAGTCATTTTCCTCACCCCAGAGCTGGATTCACAGCTACAGAAATCAGTACTGCTGTATAATTTCCTCCATGCTTCTGATGCTACTTAAGGAATCAAGAGCAGGAATCCCTCTGTGTGCTGTGCAGTTCATGAGAGACATAATAGCAGCAAATCTTCTTCCACAAGCTCAATTGTAAATTAAGAACTAGAGCACGCAGATGGGGAAACTGGTGAAAATGTAGGAAATAAATCATAAAATAACCAGTAATAGTATTATTTCTGATGTACACACCAACGACAGTCTATTCTGAACAGTTAAAAATATAGTTCCACTTTAAGTTTTCATTATGCATCAATTTAGACTGATTATAATAAGAATACCCCTGTGATAATATGAAATCAAGGAATGTGCTATCAGAGTTCGAGCAAACAGAATTGCTGATGAATATGTAAAAAAGGAATAAACTGAAATATTGGTACCTGTTTTGCAATATGGCTGAGTTCCACAGAAATATCTCCAGCTGAGTTTCCAGTTCCCACGACCACCACGCTTTTCCCTCGATATGCCTCACATGTTTTGTAGAAACGACTGTGAATGTGGTGGCCTTTAAAATGTTTTAAGCCTTCCAATAAAATTAAAAAAAAAACATTTTTATAAAGTTAGACAATAGGATATTGTTGTAGGCTTAACAGTTTGTTGCTTTCACCCTGTATTTTAACACCTTGTGCACACTGACATGCTGGTATGTCATACAAAGGCTGTGAGTTTGTGCAGCAGGCTCAGAAGGAAATTCTGCTCCACACAGGAAGGAGTGGACCATGAGGAAGAGATTCTGCTCCACACAGGAAGAAGGGGGAGGTGACCGTGAGGAAGAGATTCTGTGGCACCCCAGGAGTCCGGATGCCACAATGGTATTGCCTTCCTCATGGGGGAGGTGATGTCATGCCTGGAAACAAGGAGGGATCCCTTAATCAAATAACACTGACATGCAACACCGTTCTGACTCCAGGCCAGAAGGGGGAGCTCTAAACCCGGCTTCAGTGCAGCTTCCCTAGATATTCTGGCTGGTGGGGGAGTTAGTAGTCAGTCTGCTAGGGACAGTGAGGGGAGAGGAGGCAAAAGGAGAGGAGCCTGGGGTCTGGAGCTGCGAGTGGGCTCACCCCAGAGGAAAACGCCAAGAGACCAGACACCAGGGTCCACGGTGGTATGGGAGTTGCAGACCCAGCCACTGAACCATTGCAGTCTCCTGTCCCATCCAACACCTGCAGATACCACAGCAAGTGAGGAGCCTGGGGCTGCCAAAGAAAGGACAGTGCCCATAAAAGGTTAAAGCTGTCAGCCATACAGGTTGAGAATACAGACACAGAGGACTTGTGAAGATCTTCAGGCAGCAAGGGTCAGATATACAGCGCAGAGGGAAGGCCTTCAAACCCACCTGGCTAAATGGATCCCAAGATGTTTCCAGGCTGCTCGGACCCCACCATCACCTGTTACCTGTACCCTGGACTGTACCTGAATTGTACCAGTAAAAGCTAAAGGAAACTGTTACCCCAGGGGGTGATTGTGAGGAAGAGATTCTGCGCCACACGGATGGGGAGGGGGTGACGGTGAGGAAGAGATTCTGTTCCACACAGGAGGGGGGGTGACAGAGAGGAAGAGATTCTGCTCCACACAGGAGGGGGGTTACAGCTAAGATGATATTCTGCTCCACTTGAAGGGGCAGAGCATGTGTTTAACCATTTAGATTCTGTTTTCAATCAATGACACTGACATTTAAATGGTTCCTTACTAACTTTGCACACACTATTTGATCGTAGGGTGCCAATGCTTCCAAATGGCAGCCGTGGGCCTTCTAAAAGTTTCTGTCGCCCAACCATACGTAGGGCTTCAGAGGAAATCATTAATTTTACTAGGCACTGTAAGACAAAGGTTTTACTGGCCTAGATTAATGGTCCAGTAGAATGGCTTGGTCAGCCTAATTAGTGATTAATTAGTATATATACAGGTTATTCCCATAAGCGTCACTGTGTATTGAGAGGTCTCCTAAGTAGAGTTTCAATGCATAAGATATTGTGTATTTTTACATCAATATAACTGTGCACAAATAAATAGCTAACTGTCTCTTCAGAGAGGAAATAGCAAATAAATAGCTCAAATGCTTATTTGTTCTCATAGGAGATACTAAGGTGATAGAATAAAGTGCTAAGTGCTAAAGTGTCAAAAAAGATCCACATATCCAGTGAAAAACATGTTGGCATAAGGTGCCTAGGGAGTAATTAGCAGCAGAGCATAATGACACAGTAGCAGCATATATGAAACAAGTGGTGAATATACATTGACAGCAAAGGGTAAGGAATAGCAGCATGAAAGAGTTAAATGGACATGACCTAGGGATGCAGCACAGAGCCAGGCACCCATCACACCTGACGCGTGATTCCTGGACGAAGAATTTCATTGCAAAACGCGCGTCGGGTGTGGTGGGTGCCTGGATAACCTGATACTATTAGGCAATATTACTACTTTGTATGCACATTATGTTACTTATTATGTGGTTTCTTTGTTAATGCAAGTACCTACTAAGGTTATATGACTATTTGTGTTTATGTATGTTATATCTAATGTTGTGTATATTTATTGCACTCTTTTGCTTGCATATGTTTTATTAGTAACCATGTGGTCTATACAATACTTAAGCTAACATGGGTTTACTAGATAATTATACGCATACAAGACAACATATACTCAGGACTATTCTGATATTTTATGTAGATTATCCTCCCATATATCTTCTTGTAGACATATGCTGCAATATTCAAAAACAGCAGAAAAAAGGCAACGATGTTTACCTGCCCTGGCCTCCAAACAAATGCACTATCAGGAAGCAGTGGACCCATGTAGTTTAGATGGCGGTAACACAGGTTCCAAAAATACCGATGAGACAACCACTCTAGGCCTACCAATCCATGGAGGGGATGGTTGCTTGGTATATTAACGCACAATAGAGGTTTGTATGCAGCGCTGTTCACTTGCAGGTGATGCACAGCTTCCAGGTTAGTGGAACGCCTGCCAGGGCTGTGGGGTACTCGGTACCGAGTCCGGTACTTAAAGGGATGTGTCACAGCAGCGGTGACCCGGTCCGGGTAGAGTTAGAAACCTCTCTAGCACTGTGGTGTAGTTCCTTGCTGCCCTAGGCCTCACACAAGGTCCTGACGTGTTCTCTCTGCCCTCCTTGTAGGTAGGACACTAACTTGTATGACAGGTGGCTCGAGCCTTTTTACAGGGTCTCTATGACGACCCATGCTTTATGCGCCACTGTGTCTCCAGGTGTCAGGGCGGACAGGTGACGTGTAGTCCAGCTGTCCTGCCGGTTTCTGCTGTGAGTCTTGGAGTCCCTCACAACCTCGGTCTTCAGGCTACCAGTATCTGCGCTCTGCAGGGAGGTAGCTCAATTGCAGCTATTCTCCCCAGTTCTCACTCTCCTGTGCTTCACTTCTCCTACATGCTCTCTACAATCCATTTGTCTTTCTCTCTTTCTAGGAGCTGCAGCACTTCTCGTGGCTGCACGGCCCCTCTGCTTCCTTCTCCTCTGTCTCTCTGACAGGAACTCTCTCAGACTGGCTGACTTTCCCTCCAGACCAGAATATATATAGGGGAGCCACCCACAAGCTGGATCAGAACTCCCCCCTTCTGGCCTGGAGTGTGAACATGTTGCATGTTTGTGTGTACCTGATGAAGAAAATTCTTCCTCGCTTCCAAGCGTGACATCACTCTCCCCGTGAGGAAAGCAATGCCACTGTGACAACTAGGAACCTGGGGTGTGGCATTAGCGGCCTATTAATGATGCCCATACTATTCGATCAGGCGGGCTGCCCAGTGCTATCCAAATGCATCCCATGTGAACAGACACCACAGTTTACAAGACCAAATGGGTACAGCTGTACCCTGAAAAATAAAGTACAGAAAATGCATATAAAAATATGTGAAGTATTAGTCGATATTTTGGCCAAGATATGCAAAGTTCGCAACCCACGTCAAGGGTCCTCACGCTTGCGAGTCCTAACAATAAACAGCAAAACCACAAAAAGAGGACTTAAAGATCATCCAAAAATTCAAAAACAGCAGAAAAAAGACAGCGATGTTTACTTCCCCAGGCCTCCAAACAAATGCACTATCAGGATGCAGTGGACCCATGTAGTTAAGATGGCGGCAAACAGGTGCAAAAATACCCATGAGACAACCACTCACAACCTACCCATCCATGGGGGGGGTGGTTGCTTGGTATATTAACTCCTTCATGACCCTGGGTATTTTCGTTTTCGTTTTTCGCTCCCCTCCTTCACAGAGCCATAATTATTTTATTTTTCCATCAATATGGCCAAGTGAGGGCTTATTTTTTGCAGGACGAGTTGTACTTTTGAACGACATCATTGATTTTAGCATGTAGTGTACCAGATAGTGATGAGCGAATATACTCGTTACTCGAGATTTCTCAAACATGCTCGGGGGTCCTCCGAGTATTTTTTAGTGCTCGGAGTTTTAGTTTTTCTTGCCGCAGCTGAATGATTTACATCTGTTAGCCAGCATAAGTACATGTGGGGGTTGCCTGGTTGCTAGTGAATCCCCACATGTACTTATGCTGGCTAACAGATGTAAATGATTCAGCTGTGGCAAGAAAAACTAAATCTCCGAGCACTAAAAAATACTCGGAGGACCCCCGAGCGTGCTCGAGAAATCTCGAGTAACGAGTATATTCGCTCATCACTAGTACTAGAAAACTGGAAAAAATTCCAAGTGCGGTGAAATTGCAAAAGAAGTGCAATCCCACACTGGTTTTTTGTTTGGCTTTTTTGCTAGGTTCACTAAATGCCGGAAATGTGGTCATAGGGATTTTGAAATATTAGGACCATGCTTCATAGCTCATCTAAGGGTCTGAACTCAGCTCATGTAAGTCAAGTCTAAATGTTTGAGTGTGATGGTGACATATGTGAGTATCTATGGCCCCACTGTGTCTAAAACTGGCTCCGGGCTGTAGATTCTCCAGGGGTACCATGGCATCTTTAGACTAGTGGATGGAACAAGTCCAAGAATAAATGCCAAAGTGTGTATGTAGTCATAGGCAGCAGACTCCCTTAGTGGCCCATGGATTCAGGTAGGCAAAGCCATTTTATGACACAGTTTGGCCTCTAAGCCCTAAAATTGTAATTTAATTAGGCTTGACAGGGTGTCTAAATATTTTAAGCATTAAATATCAGAGGCTGATAAGTACTGACTTTAGAGAAATAACTATTTCTAGCCAGTCTCTAGACAAAGGGTCAAAGAATAACTGTGTTTGTGAACCTTAGGCCGGGGTCACATGATCATATGTTCTCTTGTGTGAGAGAATCGGGCTTATTATGCAAATGACACTCTGCTCAAACTCTGTCAAAGTTTGATCTGAGTGGCATCAAAGAGTGATCTGATTCTCTCACATTAGAGTCACAGCACAGGTGCGGAGATGATGGAGGACGTAATTTCTCCATCTTGTCCATAGTCCACAAATGTCAGACTGCACTCAGATGTCATCAGAGTGCAGTCTAATGTTTCACTCACACACATGGACATGAATGGGTGAGTGCGATCCGAAATCCAGAGTCACTCTGCATAAGAAAAAAAAAATCAGATTTGCAGTGCTCCATACTATAACATTGTTCTGAGTGCAATCTGATAAAATATTGGATAGCACTCAGCTGTGGTATATGCTTATTTGAGCGAGCCCTTACTTGAACAAATGTCTTAGCTAAAGCCCATGCACAGGACAATATGTTTGCCAACCTTCCTGAAACAAATGTTTCAGGCTTACAATTGTGTGAAAAAGTGTTTGCCCAAACACTTGCCTCGACGCGTTTCCCCGTCCATACGGTTCATCAGGAGGCACACAATGCCAGCTAATCAGCGGATGTGAGGTGTCAACATAGAAGGACAGACCTGTCGAAACGCGTCGAGGCTGGAAGCTAAGTTTGGGATAAATCCCAGCTTTGTTTTTTTCTTCATTTCTTTTTTCAATAGCCACAAATTGTACATCCATGTGTATCTTTTTGTAAATCAATGTGGTTAATTGTTTTTGTCTAAAACCATGCTGAAAAGCTAGTTCCATGGCCCCTTAGTGTGTGTACAGGTCTCAATCACTTGTGAAGGGTCCATCATGTATATCTATTGTATATGGGTCCCACAAGATATGTTTATGAAATTATACTGAATTTTTTGGTAGACTAGTACTATGGTATTGGTACATGAGGGTGCCAATTTTTACAATAACCTACTGCTCTTTAATTAATAAATACTATCCCTTCATTTCTTTTATTTGCTTATTATTTTCCCACCTATAGCACAATAGGAAATTATTAGGGCTAGTGGGGGACAGCCGCCTTGGAGTGGGGGTGCCAAAAAATCATATCTAATAGGGTGCCAACCCCCACGGATAGGAAGGGACAGCAGGCAAGATTAGGGATTTGCTAGGTTATTGTTAGACCTATATCACTTTGTTTTGCACTGGGAGGGTATTTTTAATACTTTTTTCATTAAAGATATATTTTTAAAGGGATTACGTGCAAGAAAGTTTCAAACGATCTGCTACGACGTACGATTCTCAGCGGGGTCCCTGATCGCAGTAGCGTGTCAGACACAGCGAGATCGTAAGTATATCGCTGGAACGTCACGGATCGTGCCGTCGTAGCGACCAAAGTGCCGCTATAGTATGTAACCATTGATACACAATGGTCTGCATAGGTGGTATGTACACAAAACATTAGGAGATGTTAGTTCTTTTGCAAAGGGGAATATATCAGGTTCACCCCTTTTTATATTGTCAGATACCAAAGGAGTTTTTTTTAGCCTTGCAATGATACTAATATTTAGCGACATTTAAAGTGGTGCTCTGAAGTCTAAATTATTTATCATCCTAAATTCCTATATATTTAATGCCATAATCTAAATTATTTTCTAATATACTTGAATTCAAAATTTCCTTATCCTTTCCTAACTTCACAGTTTTTTTTTTCTTTTCTTTCTCATTTGTTTTTTGCTGACACTAAGGCCGGAGACACACTAGTGATTTTAAAATCGGTCCAATTTTGTTCCCGCAAAGTCGAAAGAGTGTCATGCAAGTGTCATCGGTTTTTTATGCAAGTACAATCCGATTTTTAACACCTAGCATCCGATTTACATCTGAATGCAGTGCGATTGCTATCCGACTGCAATGCGATTTTAACACGAGCTTTTACAAAGTGCAATTCTGTCATTTACACATAGTTTTCAAAGGAAATATTCATCAAAACACACACATAGATAGATAGATAGATAGATAGATAGATAGATAGATAGATAGATAGATAGAGCGATCGATCGCCGGCAATTCAGTAGCCGCGTACAGTAAAATCACAGCAGGACCCAACAGGAAAGAATAGATAGATTCCATACAGTATACACATAGAATAGATGGATATAGAGATGTCAGTGACATATACAATTAGTACAGTGCATGTGCAGCTTACTGTACATGTATTTAATTATTAACCCCTTTCTGACCTCGGATGGGATAGTACAGTAAGCTGCACACGCACTGTGCTAATTATTTATGTCACTGACATCTATAATATAATAATAATAATAATAATTTTTATTTATATAGCGCCAACATATTCCGCAGCGCTTTAGAACTTATAGAGGGGACTTGTACAGACAATAGACATTACAGCATAACAGAAATCACAGTTCAAAACAGATACCAGGAGGAATGAGGGCCCTGCTCGCAAGCTTACAAACTATGAGGAAAAGGGGAGACACGAGAGGTGGATGGTAACAATTGCTTTAGTTATTTGGACCAACCATAGTGTAAGGCTCGGGTGTTCATGTAAAGCTGCATGAACCAGTTAACAGCCTAAGTATGTAGTGGAGCGCCCCCACACCGCCGCAGGGCCGAGGGGTACGCGGAGCCGGGCCTCTGGGATCTCAGTCCTGGGGTTGTCACGGTGGCTAGACCCGGTCCGTGGCCCTGTCCGTCAGTGGGGGACGTCCGGTGAAGTAGGTGGTGTTAACGGTGGTGTAGCGGTGCAGGTCGCGGTAAATAACGAGGACACCAGGTTGCAGTCTCTTTACCTCTTTACTGGAGATCTCTGAGTCCTCAGTCCAGAATACGGTTCACCAGGCTGCGCAAGTCCGGCCGGTCCAATGGCACCTCCAGAGTTCTCTTCACAGGTGGAAATCAGTGCCTTCCTTCTTAGCGCTGTGTGTTGTAGTCCTTCCCTGCTGTGCTCACGGAAAGTACCCCACAACTGTTGTGTCTGTTTCTTAAGTTCCCTCACAACTCGATTAGATGTTCCTCTCTTATTCCATCCCTCCCTGTTATTCAGGTTGGAACGGCACCCGTTTGTCAGGTAGGCCTGGAGTTCTTCCGGGACCCTAGTGACGCCCCTCTCCCGCAATTGCCCCCCAAGACTTCATAGGTGATATGTGGTAGACAGCCCACCTGAGACTGACTGTCCTGCCGCTGTTTGGAGTATGGCTTAAAGCTGTATATTATTCCACTCCCTCGGCGTTCCGGCCACCGGTAATGCGCCTCAGCAAGGTGCTGCCTCTTTCAACAAAACCCCTGCTGGTATTCTCCGTCTGCTTGATCTCGTTTCTCACTCAGCACAATCTATCTCGCTTCTAGTCCTTTCTTGGGCACCGCCGCTATGCTGAGCAGGCACGGTCCCGTTACGTTCTTTCTAATGCCAAGCCTCTGCCAGGATCCCACCCCTGGCAGAGACCCTACTGTCTCTTCCTCCACAACACCCTCTCTCACTAGGTGTTGCTTCGTTCAATCCAGTCAGCGTTCTCCTCTAACTTCCTGCCTGACCCCCAGTTTACCCACTATGGTGGGGAGTGGCCTAATGAATAGCACCCTTAGCTCCCCCCGGAGGCCCTGCTGTGAAACATATTGGTGTCTGTGATACCTGATTGGAGGAACTCCTTCAGTGCCATCGAACGCACCATGGCTCCCCTTAGTGGCGAAGCCACAGTACTGCAACGACCAGGACTCTGGGGCGCTGCACTCCCCCCTGGTTAAACACAGTACTCCGGGACTGGGAAGAAAAACAACAATACAGATTAGCAAAAAGACATACAATTTTGTTGAGTGCAAAACAATAAGCATACTTGAACAGGCTTCCCTTTATGGGAGGTGAGGACACTTTAACGTTACAAAACATAATCAAATATCATAGCAACAGGCTACAATTAACTCTCATTACCCAACCGGGTATTCTACTAAGTGCAAATGCTGGAACAATAAATTAACATTGCCTTTAAGAAACATACACTCTTAGTTTATCAAAGGCCTTCCTATAATCACATTACAGGGCAAGGTAACTCTTCATTCTCCTACTTTTGAACCTGCAGGACCGCCTGTCCCTATGGCACCAGACCTACTGCCTCTCCTTTCTTTTACAGGACCGTCCCGTTCAGCCAGGGCCTACTGCCTTTCTCTACTATACATAGTATAGACATAACATTCCTTTCAGTTTGAGAACATGGAGCCCACTCTGCCTGGCTCCTATAAGGACTCACTCACTAACCCCTACGGGTCTACTTTCTGTCCTTAGTAACGAACTAACTTTCTATGGGGACGCAGGGTTTACCTTCTATCCTCACCTTCATTATTACTTTCTTACGTTTCTAGTTATGCAGAACTCTAGTCTACCTCAACAGGCTTTCTGCATCTTTCCTTTTAAAGAACATTATTCAAATTTCACATTTCAAACATATTAAACACATATAACTTTTCATGTAAAACGGTTACATTTCTTTCAGAGCATCATCATAACATTACTGTTCAGAAACAGTATCACTTTCCAAGTTCAATTCTAACCTCCCCTTTAAGAGGAGATCAAGTCTCTCTGAGGTAGCTCGTCTTCTCAGCCTACCCGTTCATGCCAGAGCTCCGGAATGGCATCTTCGCAAAGTGTCTTTAACTAAAACCAGTAGGAAGCACCTTTAAGAAGGTGCAAACTATTTACAGGAAAGTTCGAATCATGCACAGTCCATGATTACTGCAGTTTGTGTAACTTTGTGCAAAACTTCTGGAAAACAACAATAGTGACCCCGGGTCAACAAAGGGGTCACCTTTTTAAAGTTTACCCTGGACGGGTTTAGCAGCAACAGGAACAAAAGAACAAACAGTAACTATTTACATTTTCATAAAGCAATAAAATCTTACTGGGGTTCTGCAGAAGGCGACCTCTTATCCGGCCTCACCAGGCCAACAGATCGCACCGGTGAGCCAGGACGCCGTTCCGGTCCCAGTATTGATAAAATCCCTCGCCGGGAGGTCCTCCTTGTCGGCAGGTGCACCCGTCCCTCCGGGGCACGGCAAGGCTGGGCTTCTCGGGGTTCCGCAGGACCGGGCTCTGCTGCTTTCCCCACTGAATCAGCTCCTTCTGGTGTTCCGGCAGCAGCCTGGAGGGCAACGCATCGTTGGACACCTCGGGCAAACCAGCCCGTCTCGCCAGTGTCCCTCCTCCACCTTGTGTAAGTGACGGCATCTCCCGGCTCCAGGTCACGATCGAGCCTCCCGCTGCAAGGCTCCACCTCCTCCCGATCCACGCGGACCTGCAGCGGCTCTCCAATTTCCTGAATCACCCCTCTTCCATACCGGGGGTTAAAGGCCACCACTACACCCCAGTGTGAGGACGGGATCTCTGGAGCGCTGGTCAAGTCAACCTGTTCCGCAGGCTGGGGTCGGCTCCTCCATGCGGCCATCAGACGCCGCAGATGTTCAGCATCTGGTAAAATCTTCAAGTCCGGCGTCGGTGACATGCCTCCAGCCACGGCCGGGTGGGTGGCGACAGGGGACACTGGGGACAGACGGATCTCTGTGGGCTGGCCTAGCTGTGTAAGTACGTGGTCATCGGCCCTCAGCCGGCGGGCTAGCTGTCGGGCCTCGGCCGCAGCCACACGTTCTGCAGACAGCGGCAAAGGAGGTCGACCCATTGGTGGCTCTGCGAGGGTCAGGCCCCGCAGCGTTGGCGTCTCGGAGGCTGTCTCGGGTTGCGCAGCCTCGGGCCGGACCGGGTCAGCTCCGCGTGGTGCTCCTGGTGTCGCCATCTTTATTTGTCCTCCAATGTCCTCTTTTCGCGGTCTCTTTCGTGGGCGGCCCCGTCCCCATGGT
This sequence comes from Ranitomeya variabilis, assembly GCF_051348905.1. NCBI lineage: Eukaryota > Metazoa > Chordata > Amphibia > Anura > Dendrobatidae > Ranitomeya > Ranitomeya variabilis. Next base: position 66,438,660 of record NC_135239.1, on the reverse strand, counting down.
CTCCACCCTCCGACCAGGATCAGGAGGCGGACTTCGGCTGTTGACGGGCACGTCCTCAGGACACAGAAATACTTAGACTGGGCGGCCATTGCTGTTCGCGCTCTCCAGCTTGCCTACGCCCACTTCACGCCCCTCTTCTCTTCCTGCGCTCTCCTTAGCGCTGCAATGGCGGCGGATTTTGGCGGCAACTGGCGCAGCACAGTCTTTTCAATAAAGTACAGTTCAAGCACAGTAAATCACAGTCTCTAGGCACACATGACCTGATTCTTCAGGCTTAAGTAGATCCTGTTCGTGACGCCAAGTTGGAGCGCCCCCACACCGCCGCAGGGCCGAGGGGTACCCGGAGCCGGGCCTCTGGGATCTCAGTCCTGGGGTTGTCACGGTGGCTAGACCCGGTCCGTGGCCCTGTCCGTCAGTGGAGGACGTCCGGTGAAGTAGGTGGTGTTAACGGTGGTGTAGCGGTGCAGTTGTGGGGTGCAGGTCGCGGTAAATAACGAGGACACCAGGTTGCAGTCTCTTTACCTCTTTACTGGAGATCTCTGAGTCCTCAGTCCAGAATACGGTTCACCAGGCTGCGCAAGTCCGGCCGGTCCAATGGCACCTCCAGAGTTCTCTTCACAGGTGGAAATCAGTGCCTTCCTTCTTAGCGCTGTGTGTTGTAGTCCTTCCCTGCTGTGCTCACGGAAAGTACCCCACAACTGTTGTGTCTGTTTCTTAAGTTCCCTCACAACTCGATTAGATGTTCCTCTCTTATTCCATCCCTCCCTGTTATTCAGGTTGGAACGGCACCCGTTTGTCAGGTAGGCCTGGAGTTCTTCCGGGACCCTAGTGACGCCCCTCTCCCGCAATTGCCCCCCAAGACTTCATAGGTGATATGTGGTAGACAGCCCGCCTGAGACTGACTGTCCTGCCGCTGTTTGGAGTATGGCTTAAAGCTGTATATTATTCCACTCCCTCGGCGTTCCGGCCACCGGTAATGCGCCTCAGCAAGGTGCTGCCTCTTTCAACAAAACCCCTGCTGGTATTCTCCGTCTGCTTGATCTCGTTTCTCACTCAGCACAATCTATCTCGCTTCTAGTCCTTTCTTGGGCACCGCCGCTATGCTGAGCAGGCACGGTCCCGTTACGTTCTTTCTAATGCCAAGCCTCTGCCAGGATCCCACCCCTGGCAGAGACCCTACTGTCTCTTCCTCCACAACACCCTCTCTCACTAGGTGTTGCTTCGTTCAATCCAGTCAGCGTTCTCCTCTAACTTCCTGCCTGACCCCCAGTTTACCCACTATGGTGGGGAGTGGCCTAATGAATAGCACCCTTAGCTCCCCCCGGAGGCCCTGCTGTGAAACATATTGGTGTCTGTGATACCTGATTGGAGGAACTCCTTCAGTGCCATCGAACGCACCATGGCTCCCCTTAGTGGCGAAGCCACAGTACTGCAACGACCAGGACTCTGGGGCGCTGCAGTAGCAGTACAGACACAGAGGCTATTAACTGCATATATATATATACCTATTCTATGTGTATAAACTGTATGTATTTTATCTATTCTTTCCTGTCAGGCCCAGCAGTGATTTTACTGTACCCAGCTGCCGAAATGCCAACTTTGGACATTGGTGTGTAAAAATAGGACAGCACTCGCATGGCCCAAGTGCTGTGATATTTATTTATTTTTTTTATTTTTTTCTCGCACCCATTGACTTCTATTGTCGAGTGCGAGACGCTAGGGGTATCGGAAAATGGCGCAATTTTTTTTTTTCTGGCAAAGCTTGGAATTTTTTTTCACCACTTAGATAAAAAAGAACCTAGTCATGTTAGTTGTCTATGAACTCATAATGACCTGGAGAATCATAATGGCAGGTCAGTTTTAGCATTTAGTGAACCTAGCAAAAAAGCCAAACAAAAAACAAGTGTGGGATTGCACTTTTTTTACAATTTCACCACACTTGGAATTTTTTTCCAATTTTTTTTCCGATTTCCGATTACAATCGAAACACGCTGCACTTTTTTTCCAGACTGATCATGATCTGATCCGAGCTGGAAAAAAAAACGCTGAAGAACACATATTGATAGAATAACATTGGCCCAAATGCAATCCAATTTTTAATCGGATTGCATTCGTCCAATTTCATAGCAAGTAAGAATGAGCCCTAAGTTTGATAATCCCAGTACATGCCAGGACGCTCAAGCGAAGACTGAAATCACTGCCGCAGCCTCTGCCCCTCCCTGAAACAAAGCATCAACAGTAATGCCCGTTTCAGAGACTGGGCTAATCCCTGCGTGACGTGCACAATGACAGCATACTTTCTCATCGTCTCAGATCAGCAATAACGAGCCGGCAACAGAGCACATTGTCAGAATAAGCAGTGTGCAAAAACCAGTGACGTCCCTTGCTGGGGTTGTGCTGGTCTCTGCACGCTGGATATTCTAACAAAACGTTCTATTGCCAGCTTATTACTCCTGATCTGATCTGGCAACATAGAGAGCACTGTCATTGTGCACAGTGCACATCATGCTGAGACTAGCCCAGCCCCTGAAATGGGTGTCACTGATGACTCTTCATTTCAAGAAGCGAGCAGGATAGTACGTCCGAGGTCAGATCCCCTGCTTTGATGCGGGCTCCGGCAATGAGCCCGCATCAAAGCTGGGACATGTCAGCTGTTTTGAATAGCTGACATGTGCCTGCAATAGCGGCTGGTGAAATCGCGATTCACCCGCCACTATTAACTAGTTAAATGCCGCTGTCAAACGCAGACAGCGGCATTTAACCGGCGCTTCTGGCCGGGCGGCCGGAAATGAGCGCATCGCTGACCCCGTCACATGATCGGGGGTCAGCGATGCTTCTGAATAGTAACCATAGAGGTCCTTGAGACCTCTATGGTTACTGATTGCGGTAGCTGTGAGCGCCACCCTGTGGTCGGCGCTCACAGCACACCTGCATTTCTGCTGCATAGCAGCGAACATCAGATCGCTGCTATGTAGCAGAGCCGATCACGTTGTGCCAGCTTCTAGCCTCCTATGGAGGCTATTGAAGCATGGCAAAAGTAAAAAAATGTGAAAAAAATAAAAATATATAAAAGTTTAAATCACCCCCCCTTTCGCCTCATTCAAAATAAATCAATAAAAAAAAAATTAAACCTACACATATTTGGTATCGCCGGGTTCAGAATCACCCGATCTATCAATAAAAAAAAGCATTAACCTGATCGGTAAACAGTGTAGCAAGAAAAAAATTTGAAACGCCAGAATTACGTTTTTTTGGTCGCCGCGACATTGCATTAAAATGCAATAACGGGCGATCAAAAGAACGTATCTGCACCGAAATGATATCAATAAAAATGCCAGCTCGGCATGTAAAAAATAAGCCCTCACCTGACCCCAGATCATGAAAAATAGAGACGCTAGGGGTATCGGAAAATGGCGCAATTTTTTTTTTTTCTGGCAAAGCTTGGAATTTTTTTTCACCACTTAGATAAAAAAGAACCTAGTCATGTTAGTTGTCTATGAACTCATAATGACCTGGAGAATCATAATGGCAGGTCAGTTTTAGCATTTAGTGAACCTAGCAAAAAAGCCAAACAAAAAACAAGTGTGGGATTGCACTTTTTTTACAATTTCACCGCACTTGGAATTTTTTTCCCGTTTTCTAGTACACGACATGCTAAAACCAATGATGTCGTTCAAAAGTACAACTCGTCCCGCAAAAAATAAGCCCTCACATGGCCATATGGACAGAGAAATAAAAAAGTTATGGCTCTGGGAAGGAGGAGAGCGAAAAAGGAACACGGAAAAACGGAAAATCCCAAGGTCATGAAGGGGTTAAAAGATTATTTTTCTGAAAATTGCGTGGGCTCCAGCATATTTTCTTAGCAGAGGGAAAGCTAACAGCTGGGGCAGAAGTTTATAGCCTGGGAAGGGGTAATACCCATGGAGCTTCCCATACTATTAATATAAGTGCCACTGTGAGACGGTACCCTTACACAACAGGAGGGCAACAAATGATGGACTATCGCAGCATATGTCAGTAAAGGTTAAACTTTTTGATTCACAACAATAACTCACCTGGAAAACAGTCTAACGGTAGGTATGGATCATTATAATGACCATTGCAAACAATAACAGCATCAAAAACATCCATCTTCATCTTTCCCTCTTTTTCAATTTCAATATTCCATTTTCCTGTTGTTGCAAAACTTGAATGTTGTTTTACACTGCAAACTTTTGTCTAGATAGAATAAAAATAGTAAATGTATTAATATATTAACATTTACATAAGGCTTTTAGATCATGTTTGTGAAGGATACTTAAAGGGGTGGTCTGAAGTCCAAATTAATTTTCATCCTAAATCCTTATCTATTTAATGCCATAATCTGTTTTCTAATATAAATGACACGGCGGCGCTAATATCTAAAAGATTATAGTTATCAGCAAATAAAGGCAATTACCACCATTTGTCTAGTTTAAGGTAGTAAAATGTGTATAATCTGCTCTTGACTGAAACCAAAATAGTATAGACAGCTGAGGAGTTGTTTAGATCGATTTATATTAATCACTATACTTGATAAAACTGAGTCCCAAAAACACATGAATATATGATAGAGCGGTTGCCAGGGCCTAGAATCTTTTTCAATTAGATAATTTGAACTAAAGTGCAAGGGATTAGCAGCAGTGGATTTGTATAAAAAAAAGTCCAACAGCAGGAAATAATCTTCATTCATAAAATGGCCTTTGTAATTTTCTTAACCAGAAGACGGAAAGCCGACGGCTGGGGGCAACTGTTTATAGCCTGGGAAGGGGGTAACACCCATGGAGCTTGGGGACCCTACGTCATTTTTAGGGGGGGTTCCCTCATTTTAATAGCCAATAAATGCTAAGTATACAGCTGTGAGCTGATATTAATAGTATGGGAAGCTCCATGGGTATTACCCCTTCCCAGGCTATAAACTTCTGCCCCAGCTGTTAGCTTTCCCTCTGCTAAGAAAATATGCTGGAGCCCACGCAATTTTCAGAAAAATAATCTTTTAACCCCTTCATGACCTTGGGATTTTCCGTTTTTCCGTGTTCCTTTTTCGCTCTCCTCCTTCCCAAAGCCATAACTTTTTTATTTCTCTGTCCATATGGCCATGTGAGGGCTTATTTTTTGCGGGACGAGTTGTACTTTTGAACGACATCATTGGTTTTAGCATGTCGTGTACTAGAAAACGGGAAAAAAAAAGCCATTTTTATAATAATAATAATCTTTTAATTAAATACATGTACAGCGTCTCTATTTTTCATGATCAGGGGTCAGGTGAGGGCTTATTTTTTACATGCCGAGCTGGCATTTTTAATGATATCATTTCGGTGCAGATACGTTCTTTTGATCGCCCGTTATTGCATTTTAATGCAATGTCGCGGCGACCAAAAAAACGTAATTCTGGCGTTTCAAATTTTTTTCTTGCTACACTGTTTACCGATCAGGTTAATGCTTTTTTTTATTGATAGATCGGGTGATTCTGAACCCGGCGATACCAAATATGTGTAGGTTTAATTTTTTTTTTATTGATTTATTTTGAATGGGGCGAAAGGGGGGGTGATTTAAACTTTTATATATTTTTATTTTTTTCACATTTTTTTACTTTTGCCATGCTTCAATAGCCTCCATAGGAGGCTAGAAGCTGGCACAACGTGATCGGCTCTGCTACATAGCAGCGATCTGATGTTCGCTGCTATGCAGCAGAAATGCAGGTGTGCTGTGAGCGCCGACCACAGGGTGGCGCTCACAGCTACCGCAATCAGTAACCATAGAGGTCTCAAGGACCTCTATGGTTACTATTCAGAAGCATCGCTGACCCCCGATCATGTGACGGGGTCAGCGATGCGCTCATTTCCGGCCGCCCGGCCAGAAGCGCCGGTTAAATGCCGCTGTCTGCGTTTGACAGCGGCATTTAACTAGTTAATAGTGGCGGGTGAATCGCGATTTCACCAGCCGCTATTGCAGGCACATGTCAGCTATTCAAAACAGCTGACATGTCCCAGCTTTGATGCGGGCTCATTGCCGGAGCCTGCATCAAAGCAGGGGATCTGACCTCGGACGTACTATCCCATCCGAGGTCAGAAAGGGGTTAATAATTAAATACATGTACAGTAAGCTGCACATGCACTGTACTAATTGTATATGTCATTGACATCTCTATATCCATCTATTCTATGTGTATACTGTATGGAATCTATCTATTCTTTCCTGTTGGGTCCTGCTGTGATTTTACTGTACGCGGCTACTGAATTGCCGGCGATCGATCGCTCTATCTATCTATCTATCTATCTATCTATCTATCTATCTATGTGTGTGTTTTGAAGAATATTTCCTTTGAAAACTATGTGTAAATGACAGAATTGCACTTTGTAAAAGCTCGTGTTAAAATCGCATTGCAGTCGGATAGCAATCGCACTGCATTCACATGTAAATCGGATGCTAGGTGTTAAAAATCGGATTGTACTTGCATAAAAAACCGATGACACTTGCATGACACTCTTTCGACTTTGCGGGAACAAAATTGGACCGATTTTAAAATCACTAGTGTGTCTCCGGCCTTAGTGTCAGCAAAAAACAAATGAGAAAGAAAAGAAAAAAAAACAGTGAAGTTAGGAAAGGATAAGGAAATTTTGAATTCAAGTATATTAGAAAATAATTTAGATTATGGCATTAAATATATAGGAATTTAGGATGATAAATAATTTGGACTTCAGAGCACCACTTTAAATGTCGCTAAATATTAGTATCATTGCAAGGCTAAAAAAAAACTCCTTTGGTATCTGACAATATAAAAAGGGGTGAACCTGATATATTCCCCTTTGCAAAAGAACTAACATCTCCTAATGTTTTGTGTATATACCACCTATGCAGACCATTGTGTATCAATGGTTACATATATCTCGAAAAATGATCTGATATTGTATTTATACTTCACTGTCTCGATCTGTCCCCTATTTCATGCTGATTTACATTCAAGGGCAGATGGAAGGGAGAATAAATGCAGAATCAGACCATTCCGGCTTTGTTAAAGTTTGCAACAAAGAATAGACATACAGTAAGTCTGGATATTCACTCTGAGCAATAAATGGTTTGGATGTTTAAATCAAAGAAATCACAATTTTGCTTTTTTTTATGCATTGGAATGAAAAAAAGTGTTAAATCTGGTATATCCTTTAACTTTCATAGTATATTCTATCTTCATATTATCACTAGTCTATTTATTTTGTGTTACCTCGAACTGAATGTATTTAAAGAGGTTGAAGTGTTCTGCATACAGATTGAGGTACTCCAAGATCTTCGAATGATGCAGATATACAGGGAAGTCTTCAGGCATCGGGAAATCACTGTAGCACATCATCTCTTTGGAAGTATTTGTGAATAGTGAATTATAAATACTAGCTTGATCTTCTTCCACAGCATCCTATAGGAATATAGACTAGTGAAAACAACAGCACTCAAGGGATAAATATGAGAGGAACAATGTACTGGTTTGTAGTTGAGAACATTTGGCACATTATTCAATGCAGAAGTACTGAACAACCACAAAACCACCAAAGAGGGAGGCTGGAGAACCTTCATCTACCCCTAATTCCTGATTATTCACACCAACTATTAACCAAACAATATCTGGTTTACTGATATATATTTGGGACAGATCCACTAACTGTGTTTAATATGTCGACAGGCAGTGTGAAAATACAGTCGCATGTAAAAGTTTGGGAACCACTGGTGAAAATTACTGTTATTGTAAACAGTTAAGTAAGATGAAGATGAAATCTCTAAAAGGTCTAAAGTTAAAAGATGACACATTTCCTTTGTATTTTGGGCAAATATATATATAATTTTCATCTTTTACATTTTAGAAATTACAAAAAAGGAAAATTAGCTGATGCAAAAGCTGTGTCACCCTTGGAGATTTGTGTGCTCAGACAACCTTGGCCAAGGTTTCTGACCTTAGCCTGTTATGGTTATGGCTTCTTCTCTATAATTTATAGAAAAGGCCAGGTGATGCAAATTCCCCAGCTTTATAGAAACCAAGCCTCCTCTAACCTTGTGCCAAAAAACAACAACCATGGGTTCTTCTAAGCAGCTGACAAGCACTCTGAAAATGAAAATGGTGGAGGCCCACAAAAACATAAGAAGGCTATAAGAAGATATCAAAGTGTTTTCAAGTTACCCTTTCTTCAGTTTTAAATGTAATTAAGAAATGGCAGTTAACAGGAACAGTGGAGGTCAAGCTAAAGTCTGGAAGACCAAGCAAAATTTCAGAGACAGCTGCTCATAGAATTGATTGCTAGAGAGGCAAATCATAACACCTTCTTGATTGCAAAAGACCTTCAGAAAGATTTAGCAGATTGTTCTACACTCCCTGACAGAAGTTATGTCGCTTATCCATGTTATGTAAATAAAAGCTTATGACCTGACGTTAAATTCATCCATTGGTTGTATAAATTATTCTTTTGAAAGCTGAAACCCTCCGAAATGTGGTTTAGGTTAAGAAAATAAATTGGCATTAATGCAGAAATATTGATCAGTTAATGGACACAGAATGGTCAGATTTTGTCCAAAACAAAAGTTTTGTTGCCCACAGAAAGTAATGTGATATTCAAACAAATAATTAATTTAACCTCTTCATGACATGCGATACTAGTACGGCGCATGTCATGTCTCCCCCTTTGATGTGGGCTCTGGCGCTGAGCCCACATCAAAGTCGCGATTTGTCAGCTGTTTTGTGCAGCTGACATGTGCGCGCAATAGCGGCAGGTGGAATCGCGATTCACCCGCCACTATTAACTAGTTAAATGCCGTTGTCAAGCGCTGACAGCGGCATTTAACTACTGCTTCCGGCAATTGGGCCGGAAATGAACGCATCGCTGACCCTGTCATGTGAGACCACTATGGTTGGTGATGTCGGCTTGCTGCGAGCGCCACCTGTGGCCGACGCTTATAGAAAGCCTGTAATTCATCTGCATAGGAGTGATCTGATGATTGCTCCTATGTAGCAGAGCTGATGCAGTTGGCCAGCTTCTAGCCTCCCATGGAGGCTATTGAAGCATGGCAAAAGTTAAAAGAAAAAGTTTAAAAAAATAGGAAAAAAAAATATATATATATATAAAAAGTTTAAACCACCCCCCTTTTTGCCCCATTCAAAATAAAACAATAAAAAAAAAAATCAAACATACACATATTTGGTATCGCCGCGTTCAGAATCGCTCAATCTATCAATTAAAAAAAAGGATAAACTTGATCGCTAAATGGTGTAGCGAGAAAAAAATTCATTAAAATGCAATCACAGGAGATCAAAAGAACGTATCTGCACAAAAGTAGTATAATTAAAAACGTCAGCTCGGCACACAAAAAATAAGCCCTCACCCGACCCGAGATCCCGAAAAATGGAAACACTATGGGTATCGGAAAATGGCGCAATTTTTTGTTTTGTTTTGTAGCAAAGCTTGGAATTTTTTTTTCACCACTTAGATAAAAAATAACCTAGACATGTTTGGTGTCTATATACTCGTAATGATGTGGAGAATCACAATGGCAGGTCGGTTTTAGCATTTAGTGAACCTAGCAAAAAAGCCAAACAAAAAGCAAGTGTGCGATTGCACTTTTTTTGCAATTTCACCACACTTGGAATTTTTCTCCCGTTTTCTAGTACAAGACATGGTAAAACCAAAAGTACAACTCGTCCCGCAAAAAATAAGCCCTCACATGGCCATATTGACAGAAACATAAAAAAGTTATGGCTCTGGGAAGGAGAGGAGCGAAAAACGAAAACGCAAAAACGAGAAAGGGCTGCGTCTTGAAGGCATTAAAATACAAATATATGTTGCATAACATTGGTGAATGAAGTTGTTGTTAGGGCTAGTGGAATGCACCCAGTAAATATAGATGTTTATTAGTATTGGTGCGTTCGCAGCCCGGGGTCCACCGTGCAGGAGGAACCTGCTGCTAGTGAATGGTGGCACTATTTGGCGGTATAGGCTAGCTATGTTACTTCACAGAGTAGCCGTGAAAGGAAAGCACTGCGCCCTGTTAGACTCACAGGAGCACAAGCTAACTGCCGAACTGATAGCAGTCAGTGGTCATGCAAGCACACAATCTCCTCACCGGAGGTGCCAGTATTCTAGGGGCTTATTTCAGCCAGGTCCCTGAATACAATCACACATAACCACACTGGCGCAAAGCACATAACTTGGATTGATACTAGCGCATGGCTGTGCGGTCATGCGAACCTTTTATAGCTGCAGCAAGTACAGGACCTTCCCAGAAGGACCAATGGGAGGCTGCCACAGAAGTTGAGCTCCTTCAGGACCTTCCTAGAGGACCAATGGGATTAGCTGCAGTATCTAAGCATGTGACCAGGGCCGTATTTGCCACTAGGCACTCGAGGGCACGTGCCTAGGGCGGTGACATTGCGGGGGGCGGCACCTGAGCAAGGGTTTTTTTTTTGTTTTTTTTTTAAGTCCCAGGTCACAAGCGACCAACCGCCCCGCCCCCCCGCCTCCCGCCCCCCGCCTCCGAGTCCCACCCGCCCTCCTTGAAGACAATACTCACAACTCACACCGGGTAGGAGGGGGGCGCGGAGAGCAGCTGCACCATCCAGGAAGTGTCTTCTCGCACCGCAGCTTGGAGCAGTCGCGGGGTTTCCCCCTAAGGAGGAAGCATGGGGCTAGAGAAGGAGAAAGCCGACACTCGCATCTTCATGGACGAGGACGAGTTCAACCGCTCCTCTGCCCCTATGCCCCGATGCTGACGGAGAAATCGTATGACAGTCAGCCGGACCGGGACCCACACGACCTGAACGGGCACCTGAAGGTGAGTGCTGCGCAGATATAGCAGAGCCGAGCGGGTTACTGGCAAACTCCCCGCACGCCATCCAAGTCCTGCTCTGCCACCCCTGTGTATGCCAGGGCACGGTATATACCTGGTCCTACGGGGGAATATATGAGCCATATGCATGGCTCATATTCCACCCCCCCGTATGCATGGCTGATGGCCCATCAGCCATGCATACAGGGGGGGTGGAATATGAGCCATGCATACAGGGGGAGGGGTGGAGAGATGAGCAATGCATACAGGGGGGGTGTATATGAGCCATGCATACAGGGGGGTGTATATGAGCCATGCATACAGGGGGGGTGTATATGAGCCATGCATACAGGGGGGGTGAATATGAGCCATGCATACAGGGGGGGTGAATATGAGCCATGCATACAGGGGGGGTGAATATGAGCCATGCATACAGGGGGGGAGTGTGAGCCATGCATACAGGGGGAGGAGTGTGAGCCATGCATACAGGGGGGGAATATGAGCCATGCATACAGGGGGAGGGGTGGAGAGATGAGCCATGCATATAGGGGGGGTGTATATGAGCCATGCATACAGGAGGGGGGGTGAATATGAGCCATGCATACAAGGGGGTGAATATGAGCCATGCATACAGGGGGGGTGAATATGAGCCATGCATACAGGGGGGGGTGTATATGAGCCATGCATACAGGGGGGGTGTATATGAGCCATGCATACGGGGGGGGTGAATATGAGCCATGCATACAGGGGGGGTGAATATGAGCCATGCATACAGGGGATGATGAATATGAGCCATGCATACGGGGGGGAGTGTGAGCCATGCATACAGGGGGGAGTGTGAGCCATGCATACAGGGGGGGAATATGAGCCATGCATACAGGAGGGGGGGTCATTATACAGTATCATGGAGAACTGTGTGTGGCCATTATACAGTATTGAGCATCATGTGTGGCCGTTATACAGTATTGAGCATCATGTGTGGCCGTTATACAGTATGGAGCATCATGTGTGGCCATTATACAGTATTGAGCATCATGCGTGGCCGTTATACAGTATGGAGCATCATGTGTGGCCAATGGCCATTATACAATATGGAGCATCATGTGTGGCCGTTATACAGTATGGAGCATCATGTGTGGCCGTTATACAGTATGGAGCATCATGTGTGGCCATTATACAGTATTGAGCATCATGCGTGGCCGTTATACAGTATGGAGCATCATGTGTGGCCAATGGCCATTATACAATATGGAGCATCATGTGTGGCCGTTATATAGTATGGAGCATCATGTGTGGCCGTTATACAGTATGGAGCATCATGTGTGGCCATTATACAGTATTGAGCATCATGCGTGGCCGTTATACAGTATGGAGCATCATGTGTGGCCAATGGCCATTATACAATATGGAACATCATGTGTGGCCGTTATACAGTATGGAGCATCATGTGTGGCCGTTATACAGTATGGAGCATCATGTGTGGCCATTATACAGTATGGAGCACTGTGGCCATATTTTTTCGTATATAATTATTGTATATAAAACAGTGTGATCAGCAGTGCTAAATGGCTGTGGTTGGGACGTGGATATGGGTGTGACTAGTTGTGAAATGGGTGTGGTCAGAGGCGTGGCCTAAAATTTGCCGCGGCGCGCTTAGCGCGCCGCACACTTTATACCTCCTTCCCTTCTTCAAAAGTTGGGAGGTATGGTACCACATTTGCCAGATCATGGCAAGTGCCGCAAATACCATAGAGAATGAATGAGGCCAAACGCAGTGTTGCCATAAGTGATCCATTACGCAGCACATGCAGAAAAACTGCCAGATCTGCTGCAAAAGGCGACTTTCACATCAGCGATTCTTGCTAAAGTCACTGCCGATAGTGTCATACTCACCAAAGGGGGAGGCAGCACTAAAAGTGCCTAGGGCAGCAGAAACTCTAAATATGGCCCTGCATGTGACCCTTGATCTCCAACGAGAGAACTTACCCTGGGCATGCTCAGAAGGGGAAAAGCAGGACTTAGTCCCAAAAACGTCTGCTCGCCGCTGCCCAGTACTGGCTACAATGGCAGAAGCTGGAAAGGCAGCAGTAACCCTTTGCACAGAGTCAGACTGAGTGAGACGCTGGGACCGACGTCTCCGCTGAGCAGGCTCCACTGCGGCAGGAGAAGAATGGGAGACCGCAGTAGAGATGGCCCGAGATTCCCCCTGTGCAGAGGCAGGAACTCGACTCCTAACAGTTGTGGTGCTATTTAATATTTTGTGTGACTTCCATGAGCTTGAAGGACTGCATCCATTCGGTTCAACAATGATTCATACAATTTATTAATGAAGTCATCAGGAATAGCAAAGAATGCAGTCTTACATGCCTCCCAGAGTTCATCTAGATTCTTTAGTTTTGTCTTCCAAGCTTCCTCTTTCATCCTACCCCAAACATGCTCAATGATGTTCATGTCTGGTGACTGGGCTGGCCCGTCCTTGAGCACCTTGATCTTTTTTGCCTTGAACTTTGTTGTAGAGATGGATACATGAGATGGAGTACCATCCTGCTGCAGAATTTGGCCCCTTTTATGATTTGGAATATAAGAGGAAGCTAATACTTCTTGATATTTTAGGCTATTGATATTGCCTTCCACCTTGCAAATGTTTTGCACACCCCCATACTGAATGTAACCCCAGATCATGATCTTTCCACCACCACCAAATTTAACTGTTTTCTGGGTGTACTTTGGATCCATAGGGGCTCCAGTAGGTCTCCTGCAGTATGTGTTTTGGCTGTGGTATAATTCTACTCAAGATTCATCAGTAAATCCACCTTCTGCCACTTTTCCAGCGTCCATCTGTTTAGCAGGCTGTGGGACTTTGCAAATGCCACACGGTTTTTTATTTGCCTTTTGTTTAGTGCTGGCTTCTGGGCACTGATTCGACCATGGAGGCCATTTCGAGACAGAATCCTACAAACTGTTCTAGTTGACACAGGGACTTGAGGTGACCAGGCCTGTTGGAGCTCTGCTGCAGTGGAAGAGGAGCATGCTTTGGATTTTCTAACCAACAAATGTTCCTCCTGAGCAGTTGTCTTGCGGGGTCTGCCAGACCTGGGCTTATCAAACACATCTCCAGTCTCTTCAAATCTTTTTTTAATTCTTTGTACTTGATGCTGAGACACATTAAAGGTGCCAGCCACCTCTGTAGTAGATCTGGTCTTCAGCCTCTTGATAATCCAGGCTTTAGTCGCAGGGTGGATTTTTGGCATGTTGTCAGAGCTCAAGTTGCAGTTCAAGTGAAGGTCTGGGTTGCTGGGTTTCTTTTTATACACACACTAATTAACCGATCATTTACTGAGCACAGGTGAGGATGTAAACTAGGATTGGGTGCATTATATGACCAGGCGACAAAACTTTGGTCTTGCCAAAATCTGACCATTCTTTGTCCATTAACTGATCAATATTTTGGCATTGATGCCAATTTATTTTCTTAATCTAAACCACATTTCAGAGGGTTTCAGCTTTCAAAAGAATAATTTATACAACCAATGGATGAATTTAACGTCAGGTTATAAGCTTTTATTTACATAACAAGGATAAGCGACATAACGTCGTCAGGGAGTGTACTGTTCAGAGATACCTGCACAAATATGGCCTTGATCGAAGAGTCATCAGAAGAAAACCTCTTCTGTGTCCTCACCATAAAATTCAGGGGCAGAAGTATGCAAAAGAACATCGAAACAAGCCTCATGCATTTTAGAAACAAGTCATAGATCATTGAGGTTAATATAATGCATGGAATAAAAAGGTCATAGAATTTCAGGAAAATAACATTTTGCTAACCATTAGGCATGGGGGTGGATCAATGATGCTTTTGGATTTATGTTGCATTCAATGTCATGGGGAACATTTCACAGGTAGAGAGAAGAATGGATTTAATGAAATTTCAACTAATTTTTAATGCAAACATATCATCTATAAAAAAGCTGAAGTTGAAAAAAGGATGGCTTCTTCAAATGGATAATGATCCTAAACACACTTCATAATCTACAACAGACTACCTCAAAAGATGCAAGCTGAAGGTTTTACAATGGCCCTCACAGTCCCCTGATCTGAGCATCATTGAAAATCTGTGGCTAGCAAAATAGCAGTGCATGCAAGACAACCCAGGAATCTCACAGACTTGGAAGAATTTTCCAATAAAGAATGGATAAAAATCCCTCAAACAAGAATTGAAAGACTCTTAGCTAGATACAAAAAGCGTTTGCAAGCTGTTATACTTTCAATAGGGAGTACTACTACATACAAACCATGCAGGGTGCCCAAACTGTTGTATTGGCCCATTTTCCCTTTTGTAATTCTTAAAATTTAATAGATGAAAATGTATTTTTGTATTTGCGTAAAATACTAAGGAAATGTGTCATCTTCAACTTTAGGTCTTTTAGAGATCATTTCATTTTTAACTTGCTTAACTGTTCATAATAACAGTAATTTTGACCATGGGTGCCCAAACTTTTATATGCCACTGTGATATATATTGTGCTAGATAGGCTCACTCAGCTGCGCACTGAGGTAGACACAGGTACACTGTGGCTTTAATTATTCCTCTGGTTTACTAGACATATGGCATAAACCAACAAAGTGAAAATAAACATGGCCCTCCAGGCAAAACAGGAAAAAAAAAACAAAGTGGTATACAGTCTCCGCAGCTTTGGGGATCCGCACACTCAGAATATAACAGCTAGGTTCAATATAATAAACAACCACTTCTCTGGAGATGCCAGCTCCAGCCCCACTGAACACTGCCACTAGAGGCCGACTATTTAAACACCAGACCATACCCTGGAGTGGATATAAGATTTGCAAAGCTCTTTGGTCTTGCCCATGATGTAGAGGATAGAGTCTGACTGATTAATTGAGTCTGTGGACAGGAGTCTTTTATAAACGTGATTATGTAAAACAGCTGTCTTTAATGCATGTAACGAGTGGATTAGGAGCATCTAACAGGTCTGTAGGAGCCAGAACTCTTAATGGTTGGTAGGATGATCTGCAAAGAGGAGTGGACCAAAATTCATCGTAACTTGCCCAAACCTCATTATCAACTACAAACAACATCTGACTGCTGTGCTTGCCAACAAGGGTTTTGCCACCAAGTATTAAGTCATGTTTGCCAGAGGGATCAAATACTTATTTCTCACTGAAAAATGCAAAGAAATGTATACAACTTGTACAATGTGATTTTCTGGATTTTATGTTTGATATTCTATCTCTCAATATTAAAATTAACCTACCCTTAAAATTATAGATTGTTCATGTCTTTGTCAGTGGGCAAACTTACAAAATCAGCAAGGGATCAAATAATTATTTCCTTCACTGTATGTATTCAGCGAATTTGTGAATATTCAGAAGAAGTAAAGGTACCGTCACACTCAGCGACGCTGCAGCGATATAGACAACTAGCCGATCACTGCAGCGTCGCTGTTTAGGTCGCTGGGGAGCTGTCACACAGACAGCTCTCTCCAGCGAGCAACGATCAGGGGAACAACTTCGGCATCTTTGAAACTGTCTTCAACGATGCTGAAGTCCCCCTGCAGCCCCCGTGTAACCAGGGTAAAAATCGGGTTACTAAGCGCAGGGCCGCACTTAGTAACCCGATATTTACCCTGGTTACCATTGTAAAAGTAAAAAAAAAACACTACATACTCACATTCTGATGTCTGTCACGTCCCCCGGCATCCACAGGGTTAAACTGCTTTCGTCAGGAGCGCTTGCTAATGCTGAGCTGCTGCCGAGAGCTTCCCTGCACTGAAAGTGTCAGCGCCGGCACCCGGCAGTAACAGCGGTGACGTCACCGATGTGCTCTGCTTTACGGCCGGCACTGACAGTCAGTGCAGGGAAGCTCTCGGCAGCAGCGCAGCATTAGCAAGCGCTCCTGCCGAAAGCAGTTTAACCCTGTGGACGCCGGGGGACGTGACAGACATCAGAAGGTGAGTATGTAGTGTTTTTTTTTTTAACTTTTACAATGGTAACCAGGGTAAATATCGGGTTACTAAGCGCGGCCCTGCACTTAGTAACCCGATATTTACCCTGGTTACCATTGTAAAACATTGCAGGCATCGTTGCTTTTGCTGTCAAACACAACGATACACACCGATCTGATGACCAAATAAAGTTCTGGACTTCTAGCTCCGACCAGCGATATCACAGCAGGATCCAGATCGCTGCTGCGTGTCAAACACAACGATATCGCTATCCAGGACGCTGCAACGTCACGGATCGCTGTCGTTCTCGTTGTAAAGTCACTCAGTGTGAAGGTACCTTAAGTCTGGCAGTAACTTCAAGTCCACTCATGGTACAAGGCATCAGAGGGTGTTGTTCTCCTAACAGACCCCTATAAAGTGAGTGTACTTATCACACTCACGTCTCCTTAACATCTCTTCATCAACTGTGGCTCTATCAAGCGCTTTTGGGATTTATTTTTAACATATGCTAGAAAGGATAACAATATAGTATATGGGTGACAAATGACAGTGGTAAGCAACAGTTACAGTTTCTGTAAAAAAAAATTTTGGTAGCTTTATCTGATATGTATGTTAAAACAGATAAAAATCATTACTTTAGAAGGAGTTTTGAGTCACCATCTTGCAGATCAGTTACAAACCACTATGGATAGCAACATATTTTACCTGTATATGGGCACTATGCATCGGCTTATAGAGAGCCTACTACATTTTAGTAGAGAGACTTAAGGACTACATTCAGACTTGGTACTTTTCTCTATGGGATATATCATTGTGAAACACAAACAATTAAAGAAAAAAAATGTAATAGACTTTTAAAGATGCATTTTCACTGTTAATAAAAAGCCGAAAGACAGATAATGTAAATGTTCGTACCGTGTATTTCCAGACTCCACCAATTCCATCCCTCTGCTCAAAACATGTAGGTTCCAAACCTTCTTCTAAGCAACATTTGATGGCTGTGAGACCACTGCACCCCGCACCAATAATGGCCACTGTCTTGGACATACTGGAGTTATTAAAAAACGAGAGTGACGGTGATTGAAGTGAAGAAGGCGGCAGATAGACATGAGGATAAGTGCAAGGACTTAAGTTTTAAACTGCATCTGTGGACAGTGACTGGTCCAAAATTCAAGTCCCCCGAGGCATCGCCCAGCCCGCTCAGCTAGACTGACAGGTCACTCTCTATTCTCTTAGAAGACAGGAGTACTAAACAACACCATTAGTAGCAGGTAAATCCCAAAGTAGATATAATATATTGCAACATTTTCAAGATATACAAATATTAAAATATGTTGTCATTTCTTACATAGTCTTCAAACATTGTAGCACATTTTGTGCATACATTGCCCATTTAAGACAAATTTGTGCATAATAATTGATAAAAACAATCCTTATTGTCTGACAAACAATGCAAAGATGACATTTTAAGACATATTGTATGTTTGTTTGTTTTTTTCAGGACAGTACCTTGATCTACGACTTTCTTTGCTGTAAGTAATCTTTTCCTGTTGCACAAACAAGATTGATAGAAGTTAATAAGTAACCCAAGTTCATATCTGCAAGTTATAATATAGTAATTTAAGGATATTGCATAACCTGTATCAGTGTAGGCATCTTAATGATTTCACAAATTAATCATTTATCTTAGATAGTACATATTACTGTACAGTTGTATCACTGATGTGTACGGATTCATTTTATGTAATTGTCTTTGCAAATAAATATTTAAAAGTCTAGTAAGTTAGCCTGTCAGATCCATCTTTTCCTCAAATGTACAGTATAATATTGCTACAGCTAAACAGACAATAAACAACAACCAATATTCTATTAACACCAGTTTTCCAGCATAACTTGATTGAAAAATATGTAATTTGAGCTGAAAGTCATTCATCTATAATAATAATAATTTTTATTTATATAGCGCCAACATATTCTGCAGCATTTTACAATTCAGCAGTTGATACACAACAGTCATAGGTAACAAAGTTAAAGATAATACAATAATTAAAGCAAACATAATGACGACCCTGCTCGCAAGAGCTTACAATCTACAATGAGTTGGGGGAGACACAAAATACAGGTCCTTATTTACATTGATAGTCCAGCCTTCTTGACCAAATGGGGATAGATAAAAGCTGCATAAGCTGCTCACCAGTATTTATAGTGCTTTTAGGTGCAGTGTATTTTTATGTAGAGTTATGTTTAGAGAAGTAGTGAATGGGCTATATATAAAAAGGTCTTTGATTAAGGAACGTGATAGGCCGCCCTAAACAGATGTGTTTTTAGGGAGCACCTAAAACTGTGTAAGTTGTGGTTAGTCCTAATTTCTTGGGATAGAGCATTCCAGAGAATTGGTGCAACTTGGGAAAAGTCTTGGAGCCAGGAGAGGGAGTTACAGATTAGTGTAGATGTTAGTCGAAAGTTGCTTGTGGAGCGTAACAAGTAGGTAGGCTGATAAACAGAAATGAGGGAGGAGATGTTGGGGGGTGCCCACTGTGGAGAGCTTTGTGGGTGAGATCAAGCAGCTTAAATTGGATCCTATAATGCATCGGCAGCTAGTGCAGTGACACAGTGTGGAGATGTCCGAGTACCATTTACCAGATAGATGACCCTGGCTGCTGCATTAAAGATGGACTGGAGAGGGGAAAGTCGAGTGAGAGGGAGGCCAATTAATAGAGAATTACAGTTGTGAAGGCGGGAGTGGATCAGAGCAGCAGTGAGGGTTTTTGTTGTTTCCATGGTGAGAAAGGGGCAAATTCTAAAGATGTTCTTTAGGTGCAAGCGACAAGAGCTGGAAAGAGATTGTATATAGGAGAAGCAAAGATTAGTGTCAAATGTAGCATCCAGACAGCGCGCCTGCTGCCTAGGCGTTATTGTGGTGCCACCCACAGAGAGTGAGATGTCAGAGTTAGGGAGGTCAGTAGACGGTAGGAGCAGAAGAAGTTCAGTTTTGGAAAGGTTGAGTTTTAGATAAAGAGCTGACATGATGTTGTAAATTGCGGTCAGACAGACACTGGTGTTCTGCAGTACAGGGGGGGTAAGGTCTGGGAAAGAAGTGTATAGCTGTATGTCATCAGCATAAAGATGGTACTGAAAGCCAAATTTGCTGATGGTCTGTTCAATTGGGGCCGTGTAGAGAGAGAAGAGAAGGGGGCCAAGGACTGAACCCTGAGGAACTCCAAGAGTGAGAGGAAGAGGAAACGTAGTGCAGCCAGCGAATGATACACTGAAGGAGCGGTCAGAAAGGTAGGAAGAGAACCAGGAGAGAGCAGTGTCATTTATGCCTATTGATTGAAGCATATAGAGTAGGAGAGGGTGGTCAACAGTGTTGAAAAGTGCAGAAAAGTCAAGAAGAATAAGCAGAGAGTAGTCACCATTACGTTCTGCTGTCAAAATGTAATTGGTCACTTTGATGAGTGCAGTTTCTAAAGAATGTAGGGGCGGAAGGCGGACAATGATGGATCTAGGAGAGAGTGAGTGGACAGGTAACAGGTAAGGCAGGAGTAGATCAGGCGCTCCAAGAGTTAAGAGATGAAAGGGAGATTTGAGCCTGGTCTGTAGTTATTTGTGCAGGATAAGTCAAGAGAGGTTTTTTTTAATAATGGAGTAATGATAGAGTGTTTGAAGGAGGGGGGGAAATATCAGAGGAGAGGAAGAGATTGAAGACTTTAGTTAGATGAGTAGAGACGATTGGAGAGAGACTGGAGTAGGTGTGAGGGAATGGGGTCAGTGGTACATTTAGTAGGATGAGAAGAAGAGAGGAGCCTGGAAACTACTTCTTCTGTGACGGGGCCAAATGTGGAGAGTGCACCAGAGGAGATGTGGCAAGGGATGGGAGTCACAACTCTTGGCGGCTGGGAGCTGATTTCCTGATGGATATTTTCTATTTTCTCTGTAAAGTGGGAGGCCAGATCATCAGCAGAAAAGTATGTGATATGGCCTATGCATTTTGATTGAGGATGGAGTGAAAGGTGTCTACGTTTTTTGGAGTTGTTTGACAGAAAGGAGATCCGGGTGGTGAAGTAGGTCTGTTTGGCAAGATGAAGGGCAAAGTTATAGGTTCTTAACATAAATATGTAGTGGATGAAGTTTTCTGGTGTGAAGAAACCAGATTGTATCTTAATTTCCCAGACAACCATGTTTATTTGCAAACCAAAAGAACTGGCTTTTTATCTGTATATTGGCTTGTGAATTTAAGTGTTTATGTCTGGTGGGTCAAGAAGACAGACTTGCCAACTGATATACTATCTAACATACTGTGTTAAGGTACCTTCACACTAAGCGACTTTGCAGCGAGAACGACGACGATCCGTGACGTTGCAGCGTCCTGGATAGCGATCTCGTTGTGTTTGACACGCAGCAGCGATCAGGATCCCGCTGTGATATCGCTGGTCAGAGCTAGAAGTCCAGAACTTTATTTCATCGCTGATCACCCGCTGTCCATCGCTGGATCGGCGTGTGTGAAGCCGATCCAGCGATGTGTTCACTTGTAACCAGGGTTAACATCGGGTTACTAAGCGCAGGGCCGCGCTTAGTAACCCGATATTTACCCTGGTTACCATTGTAAAAGTTAAAAAAAAACAGTACATACTCACCTTCTGATATCTGTCACGTCCCCCGGCGTCCACAGGGTTACGCGCTGCTGCTCAGAGCTTCCTGCACTGACTGTGTCAAAGCAGAGCACAGCGGTGATGTCACCGCTGTGCTCTGCTTTACTGCCGGCGCTGACACATTCAGTGCAGGAAGCTCTGAGCAGCAGCGCGTAACCCTGTGGACGCCGGGGGACGTGACAGACATCAGAAGGTGAGTATGTACTGTTTTTTTGTTGTCTATATCGCTGCAGCGTCACTGAGTGTGACGGTACCTTAAAGGTACCTTCACACTAAGCGACGCCGCAGCGATATCGACAATGATGCCGATCGCTGCAGCGTCGCTGTGTGGTCGCTGGAGAGCTGTCACACAGACAGCTCTCCAGCGACCAACGATGCCAAAGTCCCCGGGTAACCAGGGTAAACATCGGGTTACTAAGCGCGGCCCTGCGCTTAGTAACCCGATGTTTACCCTGGTTACCAGTGTAAATGTAAAAAAACAAACACTACATACTTACATTTCGGTGTCTGTCGCGTCCCCAGGCGTCCGCTTCCCTGCACTGTATGTGTCAGGGCCGGCAGAGCACAGCGGTGACGTCACCGCTGTGCTTTGCTTTACGGCCGGCGCTGACACATTCAGTGCAGGAAGCTCTGAGCAGCAGCGCGGACGCCGGGGGACGTGACAGACATCAGAGGGTGAGTATGTAGTGTTTTTTTTTTACTTTTACAATGGTAACCAGGGTAAATATCGGGTTACTAAGCACAGGGCCGCGCTTAGTGACCCGATATTTACCCTGGTTACCATTGTAAAACATTGCTGGCATCGTTGCTTTTGCTGTCAAACACGACGATACACGCCGATCTGACGACCAAATAAAGTTCTGAACTTTCAGCAACGACCAGCGATATCACAGCAGGATCCAGATCGCTGCTGCGTGTCAAACACAACGATATCGCTATCCAGGACGCTGCAACATCACGGATCGCTATCGTTATCATTGCAAAGTCGTTTAGTGTGAAGGTACCTTTAAGGCCCCGTCTCACTAAGCGATTTACCAACGATCACGACCAGCGATACGACCTGGCCGTGATCGTTGGTAAGTCGCTGTGTGGTCGCTGGGGAGCTGTCACACAGACAGCTCTCCCCAGCGACCAACGATCAGGGGAACGACTTCGGCATCGTTGAAACTGTCTTCAACGATGCCGAAGTCCCCCTGCAGCACCCGGGTAACCAGGGTAAACATCGGGTTACTAAGCGCAGGGCCGCGCTTAGTAACCCGATGTTTACCCTGGTTACCAAAAAAAACAAACACTACATACTCGCCTTTCGGTGTCCAGGTCCCTTGCCGTCTGCTTCCTGCTCTGACTGAGCCGCCGTACACTGAGAGCAGAGCGCAGCGGTGACGTCACTGCTGTGCTCTCACTTCTCACTGTACGGCCGGGAGTCAGTGAGAGCAGGAAGCAGACGGCAAGGGACCTGACGGACATCAGAAGGCGAGTATGTACTGTTTGTTTTTTTTTTACATTTACGCTGGTAACCAGGGTAAACATCGGGTTACTAAGCGCGGCCCTGCGCTTAGTAACCCGATGTTTACCCTGGTTACCAGTGAAGACATCGCTGGATCGGTGTCACACACACCGATTCAGCAATGTCAGCGGGGCCTCAACGACCAAAAAAAGGTCCAGGCCATTCCGACACGACCAGCGATCTCGCAGCAGGGGCCTGATCGCTGGTACATGTCACACATAGCGAGATCGCTATGGAGGTCGCTGTTGCGTCACAAAACTTGTGACTCAGCAGCGATCTCGCTAGCGATCTCGCTATGTGAGACGGGGCCTTTAGTCTGTAATAGTGACTGTACATTGAGTGTGTGAAGCTTTGTTTATTGATGTGTGCTTATATGCTAATAGTGCTACTTAATCCCATCACCACTGTTTACCTTATCTTGATGTTGGACTGAAAGACCCTGGGTAATTCTAAAAATAGCTTACATGCCTTAGGGTACCGTCTCACAGTGGCACTTTTGTCGCTACGACGGTACGATCAGTGACGTTCCAGCGATATCCATGCGATATCGCTGTGTCTGACACGCAGCAGCGATCAGGGACCCTGCTGAGAATCGTACGTCGTAGTAGATCGTTTGGAACTTTCTTTCGTCGCTGGATCTCCCGCTGTCATCGCTGGATCGTTGTGTGTGACAGCGATCCAGCGATGCGTTCGCTTGTAACCAGGGTAAACATCGGGTTACTAAGTGCAGGGCCGCGCTTAGTAACCCGATGTTTACCCTGGTTACCATCGTAAATGTAAAAAAAAAAAACCAGTACATACTCACATTCCGGTGTCCGTCAGGTCCCTAGCCGTCTGCTTCCCTGCACTGACTGTGAGCGCCGGCCGTAAAGTGAAAGCACAGCACAGCGGTGACGTCACCGCTCTGCTTTGGCCGGCGCTTACACAGGATGCAGGAGGAGTGCAGGGAAGCGGACGCAGGCACCGGAATGTGAGTATGTGTTTTTTTTATTTTACGTTTACGCTGGTAACCAGGGTAAACATCGGGTTACAAAGCGCGGCCCTGCGCTTAGTAACCCGATGTTTACCCTGGTTACCCGGAGACTTCGGCATCGTTGGTCGCTGGAGAGCTGTCTGTGTGACAGCTCTCCAACGACCACACAACGACTTACCAACGATCACGGCCAGGTCGTATCGCTGGTCGTGATCGTTGGTAAATCGTTTTGTGTAACGGTACCCTTAGGTATAAAAAGACTCAGATATCACATCCTGGGAGTCTGAAGTAATACAGAGCTACCAGCCAGACATTCTGCAAACCACACTACAGACAGGAGAAAGGCACCATCACGAGGGACACTGATCTATGATTCTATAGAAAACAAACCCAGGGGTTTTCAGCTCCGGTTGGAAGGACACAGATCTGATCCAGTGACCATCTCTGAACCATGGATACGTTTGGAGAAAGCCAGGTATGGGACCCACTGGTCAGCTGGTTCCATGGAGATGGTCAGATAAGCCAGGTGGTGGCTCTCGTGTCAACTGGCTTTGGACCTTGTCTGTACTCTATGGACAGTTCTTGGTCATCTCCCGATGCTTGTCGTTACCTCTTCTCTGTGCGTTCATCCACAGATGGAGTAGCGACCCTGGGAGCTCTGACATCATGTCATACTGGAAATACGTGGAGACGCAGTGATCTTTTATATGCGCCCATGTGACCCTGGGAGCTCTGACAGCATGTCATACTGGAAATACGTGGAGACGCAGTGACCTTTTATATATGCCCATGTAACCAAACAATTCCAGTCATGGTGGGGTTGTTCTGTTTGCTATTGTGTGTTGTGGTTCAATAGAGTATTGCCATACTGTTTTACCTTAACCCTGTGTTGTCTGTGTAGTGTATTGCCCACTGGGAGATAGAGCGGGCATTCAATGGTATGAGCCGTGGTCCATGCAGCCTTGCTAAAGACAGCCAGGCCAGCGGACGAGAGCATCCACTGACCCCGTTTCTCCACATCTGGTATGTGAGCTTTCCTCCATAGGAGTTCAGCACCCAGGGCTGTTTTAAGCTGTTTGGAGGTTCTGAGGGTGAGGGACGCTACTTTGTCCAGGGTGGTTCTGAGAGTGTCATTCTAGTGGATTTACAGTCAGATAAGTAAAGGAAAAAGAGGAGATTGGGGACAGTGAGGAGAGTAGGGAGTATAAGTGTTTGAGGGTTAATGGCTTGTAGATTTCTGAATGTGTGATAGGTAGAAGTGTCCTGTCATGGGCGAGGGTTTGTGAGCATGAAGGAGAGAATATTGTGATCAGAGAAAGGAAGAGGTGAGTTGTCAAATTAGAAGATTGAATAGAGCCGGACAAAGACCAGATCAAGGGTGTTACCATCTTTGTGTGTCATAGAGGTTGAAAGCTGTGCGAGGCCAAGAGAAGTGGTTAGAGATAAAAGATAGGATGCAGATGGGGAAGTGGTGCTATTTATAGGGATGTTGAAGTCTCCCAGGATAAGGGTTGGTAATTCGGAAGACGTGAAGAGCGGCAGGCAGGCAGAAAAATGGTCAAGGAACTGGGTGCGTGAGCCTGGGGACGGTATATGACCGCTACTCTGAGGGAGAGAGGATGGAAGAGTCTGATGGTGTGGACATCAAAAAAGTGAATAAGAATGATGGAACTGGGGGGAGAAAAGTGCATTGTGGGGACAGGAGTATTCCAACTCCACCACCAAGTCTGTATGCAGGTTTTGGAGAATGGGAAAAGTGTAAGCTGCCATCAGAAAAAGAAGCAGGGTAGACAGTGTGTCATGGGGTTACAGCAACAGTGTGGAGCCAGAAGACGGCAGCGTCGATTGCTCCTACTCCGGTGCTGAGAAGAAGCACTTCTCCTTCATTTTAAATGTGTTCATTTCTTCTGGCAGAACAGGGGCTAATCGGCCATGTTGGAGATTCCTGTGCTTACAGTTGTGCTCGGTTAGCCACTCTTTTTCCCTTTATGATCTAAGCTCTGTCACTAATCCTCATCAGAGCTAGCATTTGCTGCATGGCTATCAGTGGGAGAGGAGTACATATGAGAAGGAGAGTTGAAGGAGTTATTAGTGACTGTTGCTTGGTTTGTATGCGTGGTAATTCCTTATCCTTCTCTGTTTGTTTATTCTCCTACCTCAACATCCTGGTGCTTTTCCTGAGTGAATATTTTGTATGCCTAGAGTTTTCTGTTAACCCTTGTTAAAAACAAACAAACCGTACATACTCACATACCGGTGTCCGTCAGGTCCCTTGCAGTCTGCTTCCCGCACTGACTGACTGCCGGCCGGAAAGTAAGAGCAGATCACAGCGGTGATGTCACCGCTGTGATCTGCTTTCACTTTACGGCGGCACTCAGTCAGAGCGGGAAGCAGACGGCAAGGGACCTGAAGGACACCGGAATGTGAGTATGTACGGTTTGTTTTTTTTTACTTTTACGCTGGTAACCAGGGTAAACATCGGGTTACTAAGCGCGGCCCTGTGCTTAGTAACCCGATGTTTACCCTGGTTACCCGGGACCTCGGCATCGTTGGTCGCTGGAGAGCTGTCTGTGTGACAGCTCTCCAGCGACCACACAACGACTTTCCAACCATCACGGCCAGGTCGTATCGCTGGTCGTGATCGTTGGAAAGTTGCAGAGTGTGACAGTACCCTTAGGGTACTGTTACACTAAACGATTTACCAACGATCACGACCAGCGATACGACCTGGCCGTGATCGTTGGTGATTGTGTGGTCGCTGGGGAGCTGTCACACAGACAGCTCTCCAGCAATCAACGATGCCGAAGTCCCCGGGTAACCAGGGTAAACATCGCGTTACTAAGCGCAGGGCCGCGCTTAGTAACCCGATGTTTACCGTGGTTACCAGCGTAAACGTAAAAAAAACAAACAGTACATACTTACATTCTGGTGTCTGTCCCCCGGCGTTTTGCTTCTCTGCACTGTGTCTGCCAGCCGGAAAGCACAGCGGTGACGTCACCGCTGTGCTCACTTTCCGGCCGGCCGGCGCTCACAGTGCAGAGAAGCAGAACGCCGGGGGACAGACATCGGAATGTAAGTATGTACTGTTTTTTTTTTTTTACTTTTACGCTGGTAACCACGGTAAACACGGGTTACTAAGCACGGCCCTGCGCTTAGTAACCCGATGTTTACCCTGGTTACAAGCGAACGCATCGCTGGATCGCTGTCACACACAACGATCCAGCGATGACAGCGGGAGATCCAGCGACGAAAGAAAGTTCCAAACGATCTGCTACGACGTACGATTCTCAGCGGGGTCCCTGATCGCTGCTGCGTGTCAGACACAGCGATATCGTATGGATATCGCTGGAACGTCACGGATCGTACCGTCGTAGCGACCAAAGTGCCAATGTGTGACAGTACCTTTAGTCTACCGTCACACAGTGCAATTTTGATCGCTACAACGGCACGATTCGTGACGTTCCAGCGATGCATTTACGATATCGCTGTGTCTGACACGCTACTGCGATCCGGATCCCCGCTGAGAATCGTACGTCGTAGCAGATCGTTTGAAACTTTCTTTCGTCGTCTAGTGTCCCGCTGTGGCGGCATGATTGCATTGTGTGACACAGGTTGTATACGATGTGCGCACAGTAACCAACGGCTTCTACATCGCAAATACGTCATGAAATTATCGCTCCAGCGCTGTGTATTGCACCGTGTGACCGCAGTATACGACGCTGCAACGTCACGAATCGTGCCGTCGTAGCGATGAAAATGGCACTGTGTGACGGTACCCTTAGGATAAATTAGCAGCTGGTCAACACACCAGGGGATGGATAGATGATCAAAGACAGCCAGACCTAACAATATGCCTCACTGCATCTACATGGTATAACACCTTTTACCAGATAACATCTACAGTGGCCAAAGGGTGGACATACTGCAGTAAGTATTGAATAGAATACAACTGATAATTTATAGCAGAGATACAACAAGCAGAGATGTTATACCATTAAATTGCTTCTGAATGCCAACTGCTGCATTTTATTTTCCCACAATGCTCAATTATATTATAAAAATGATTCATGGCTTCAGAGTTGCACTGGGTGTGTTTGATTTATGAAAAATGCAAATGATAATTAGAATTCTGTAATTAATTTTACAAATTTCTATTCCTAAGCTCAAGAGAAGCACTGCAAAAAAGTATGAAAAAGTGTTTGCCCCCTGCTTTTGCATGTTTGTCACACTAATATTTTTATATTTGTTTGGTGATCTGAAACATTTGACTAAGATAACACAAGAAAACAAAATGTAGTTTTTAAATGAAGGTCTTTATTATTAAGGGAAAAAGACTTGTCACATCACTGTAGAGCAAATGTTAATGCATGTAGAAAAGCCGCGGAGACACCATCACGTGTTTCTCAACGCAAGCAATGAATAGCCAGGTCTTTCACTGGGAAGGAACAACCACGGGAAATTTGCATATTTCCCATAAGGGATGGGGGCAGTGTTCTGGATCACTGCGTTGAGAAACACGTGATGGTGTCTCCGCGGTGTTGGATGTTTTGATCTCCCCGAGGTCATTCATCCTTATGTATATAGCCTTTTCACTAGGCACTGCTCCTAATAGCCAGTTTCCTACTCCACACTGATGAGAGGCAAATACCCCGAAACAGCTGTCTGTGGATGGATACCATGTTTTGGCATAGGTGGTTTTCCTTTATTGGATGCAGCCCTTCCAGTGGTTGTTCCTTCCCGGTGAAAGACCTGGCTATTCATTGCTTGCGTTGAGAAACACGTGATGGTGTCTCCGCGGCTTTTCTACATGCATTTGCATATTTCCCATCAGGGATGGGGGCAGTGTTCTGGATCACTGCGTTGAGAAACACGTGATGGTGTCTCCGCGGTGTTGGATGTTTTGATCTCCCCGAGGTCATTCATCCTCATGTTTGTAGAGCAAATGTTGACATCCATACAATGGTGTTGTTACTGCCCCCATTTGGATCATAATATAATCATGATGGACAAAGACATTATACAATAAGATATGCTATATTCAAATGATCTATTCATCATTCTTATTAAAAGTGGTTGTTCCATGATCTTTGGCAGAAGTACACTGGTTCCCAGGCTTCCATGTGCTGAGTCACTATGTGCTTCTGCTTGATTGACATGTTAGAACCTGTGCGCTCTTTAATTCTGTTTTGAGGCAACTTTGCCTGTGCAGCATCGGAGATGTTGTAGCTGGGTGAAATCAGAACAAGCAGAGCTCTTCAGCAACCCAGGACAGCGCTTAAAGGGACTTAATTGCTTTAAAGCACCACTCCAGCTTTTTTTTCCTTTAAACTTCAGCGCTGGAGTAATGCCACCAATCTAAGTTCCCTGCCTCTAGAATCCTCACGGCTATATCACAACAGCGAGGGGCCAGAAGATCATGGCATCTGGTTACACGAACTCCTGCACTGATTAGAACTGCTTTACTATCCTGTTATACAGTGTAGATTTTCCTTGCTCTGTCTTTGCAAGGGTTAATCAGTTCATGAGATCTTCTGGAGCTCTTCACACTGTTCTGTGTTGGCCACTCCCCTTTGGTATATATGCTTTCTACTGGCAATTGGTTATTGCCCGCAATAGTTCACCACTACCTGGTTTGGAGTTGAAGGAAAATTTCAGTGTTTGGAGTTGGCAGTTGGAGTTTTTCAGGCGATTTCTGCATCAAGTTGGTTTGTGTGTCATCCTAATCTTCACCCATTTAGTTTCTTCTTCCTATGGCCCTCTGTTTCCCCTTATGTTGTTTTGTGAGTGTATCTGTATGATTGTAGTTATCCTTTATCCCTGTCTTAGTGTTTTCCTTTATACTTTGGTCTCACGCCTTCCTGGGTGGATAAGGGAACAGATAAGGGCTCATATAGGAGCATAGCAAGGTACGAGACTCCGGCATCTCCACCACCCGGGTAATCTGTGGGACAGGGATAGCCTTTGGGCTCCCCTAGTTTGAGGGATCGTGTAGGTGCACACACTCCCTTGTCACTATGTGTATTATACTTACCAGCTGCCATTTTCAGATCTTCCAGTCACTGCTCCAGTCCCATGATGCTGCCATCTTGTGACTGTTACCTATGACTGACCGGATGTCATAAGAAACAGTTACAAGCTCTCAATGCAAGTATATGAGAGCCTCGTTCTGTCTTTCATAGACTTACATTAAGTTGTGACTTCCGGCTTGTCCAGGAAACACTGGAACAATCTGGCAAGTCACAACCTGCAGAATATGACCAGAGCAGAGCCAAGAACAGATGAAGTTGGCAGCTGATAAGCATAACGCTACGAGCAGGGAGTTTACATGAATGGCACCACTTCAGAGTTAAAATTTAAAAAAAAATCTGTAGTGGTGATGCAAGGGATTTACTTGAAAGAGTTTGGCCACTACTGCCAGACTGCAGAGGTGGCCGGCTGGATAATAATTGTTAAATTGATATAAAATTTTATTTATTGTGAAGGGTCTACTTATGACTTTTATGCCACAACACAGAACAGTTATTTTGCTCTATATTTTTTCCATCACAAATCAATAGTGCAAGTGAAGATAAGAAACATTGTAATATATTATTAGAAAAAAATGCATCTTTCTCCTAAACATCTGCTCATTTTCTACCAATTCACAGTTACATCTGTCATCGCTAAAACATCAGATTACAGTTGATGATCATAAAAGTTTATGGAAATGAAGTTACAAGGACATTTTTTCTCCACTGTTTTTAGAACTTTAAGAGGAAAAAAAACTATAGCACTTGACTTTTTTGGGCACTAGCATATTGCATGGAGCAATGCATGTTCTACCCCAGCTCTATGTTGACTTTGAGAGTTGACTTTGGAGAGCCCCCTTCTCAGAATACCTACAGGTAGGTTTTTGATTGCTGTAAATTCATTACATCATCCTAATTTTATGTAGATTCTTTGCAATCTTCATAAAAGAGATGCATTCAGTGCAACACTGAAGTGTTATCTGCTTTTGCTGCAAAGTTTGTAAGTTTGTAAGTTAGTAAGTTTCAGTAAAATAAAAGTAGAGCACTGAAGTCATATATGGCGATTATCCCAAACTCCAAACGTTATTGTGCGTGTTCCTGCACTATCATTTTTCTGCTATCGTAGAACAAATCACCTCAAATGGAATTTCTATTATGAAACTCCAAAATTAATATACCGTACCCAAATATGCAAATGGTGAAAGATATGAAATCAATACCGTAGATATACGAGGTATAAGACGATGTCAATTCCATAAATATGTTGAGTGCCAAACACCTCATATACTGCGGCTGAATAAAGAGGATTATCATCTGTAAATTATCTGCATGAGCTCATGACATAATAATTAACTCATTTTTTTTTTTTGATCTGTGAACAAATTAAAATTATGTATAATGAACTGATGGTCAGTAGATGCATCCTCTGCCTGACAAGCTACTTATTGTCTCCTGACCATGAGGTGAGAAGACCAAGAGTAAAGTTGCATTTACACTAATAGATTAAAAATAAGTGTCCTTAATGATGTCATGACAGGCTATATTTCACTTTTTGCAAGAGCCATAACTTTATTGTTTTTTCATCTGCATAGCTGTATAAAGGCTTTTGCTTTTGTCTCCATTTTCCAAGACCCATAACGCCTTCAATTTTCGGGATAAAGCACTGTGTGAGGGCTTATATTTTGCGTCCTGAGCTAATGATTTTACTAAATCCACAGCACTGCAATAATGAAAAAAAATAACTAGAAAACCCTCACCATGTTCTAAATGGAAAAATATCTTCTTATTCAAACATCCATCAATCTATGAGGGACCGCTGGCAATCGGTGTGAATGTTGTCAAGACGAAATCCAGATTCCAATGAATGTAGATAAAATCCCATTCTTTATTCTATAAATCAAAAAATAGTTTACCCCCTTATGACCTTGGACGTATCCATATGTCCTGGTTGGCTAGTACTTACCGATATTGGACATATGGATATGTGATTACTATTTTGATTGCACAGAGGCTGTGCGTGCGTGATAACTTCTGGTGTCTGCCGACATTCAGTAGTGCAGAAGCGGTGCATGCACCGCTCCCGGCACTTTAACTCCCTAAATACTGCAATCGATATTGATCACAGTATTTAGCAGGCAAGTAGAGGGAAGGAGCCCCCTCTGCTCTCCGATCGGCTCCCCGCGTTGTCATCGCGAGGGGCTTATCGTTGTCATGGTGACCCGATGTCGTCATGAAGACATCCGGATCACCAGAGCTATTAAACTTCCAAGATCATGTTCAGAGCATGATGTAGCACGTTTGTCTGTCAGTGCAACACAGACCGTTTGTAAAGCATAGCAAAGGCTATGCTTTATAAGCGATCAGACTGCAAAAAGAGAATGTCTCATAGTGAAAAAAAAACAAATAAAAAATATATATATATATATATATATATATATATATATAAATATATATATATATATATATATATATATATATTTGTTGTACCCATAAATATTTTTATGAAAATAAAAAATTACACAAAAAAAGTACACATATTTGGCATCGCTACGTACGGAACGACCTGACCTATAAAACTGTCCAATTAGCTAACTCCGCAGAGACAAAAAAATCCTGAGGCAAAAAACTATGCTTTATCATCATACTGTGAACAAAAAGTGGAATAAAACAAGTTAAAAAAGATGAATGTAATTAAAAATGGTATCACTGAAAAAGTCATCTTATCCCGCAAACAAAAGGCCATACAACTCCAGCTAAAAGTTATAGCTCTCAGAAAAAAGCAATGCAAATATAATTATGTTTTCTATAAAATATTTTTTATTGTGTAAAAGCGCTAAAACATAAAAAAAAATACATAAATGTGGCATCGCTGTAATCATACTGACCCAAAAAATAAAGCTGCATTATCAATTTTACCACACGCGGAACATAAAAAAAGAAAATACAACCACAATTAATGAATTGCTGTTTTTTGTTCATTCTGCATCCCAAAAATCAAAATATAAGCATCAAAAAATGTCATGTGCCCGAAAATAGTACCAAAAAAATGCCCCCACATGACTATTGACTGAAATATGGAACAATTATAACTCAAAATATGGGGGTGCAAAAACTAGTTTTTGAAAAAAAGTGGCTTTTAGTGTTGGACAGGAGCCAAACATAAAAACCCAATATAAATCTGGTGTTGCTGTAATCGCACCGACCAGAAGAATAAAGTTGCCTAATCACATATACTGCACTAGGATTGGCATAAAAAATAAATAAAACCAATTCTTCACATAATGTTAATTTTTTCATTCTGACGCCCAAAGATCGCAGTATGGCATGGCGCACATTTATCCTACGCTCTGCACTGAGTACTTACACTGTGGTGTCTATGTAAATCTCTGAAATACGTGGTTCAGACAGAAGAAGATTCCTTATAATGAGGCAGGTGGAGGCACTGTGGGCGTCATAGGATCCGGCGGTGTCCATCTTTTTAGGATTGCATAAAAGTGCCGTCAGCCACAGATTTGTGGACCTCTGAAAAGAAGGACACCGCTGAACAGAGGCCAGGCGGAGTCCAGAGTAACTCGGCTACCTCATTATAGTGAATGGATCCATCAAGGGTTTCATTTGTCATGTTACTCAGAGATTTAGATGGAAACCCCAAAGTATGTGCTCAATGCAGAACGCCGGATAAATGTGATCATAAATGCTATGTAAAATGTTACCAATAAAAGTTTCAACTCAATCCACAATAAAGCAAGCCCTCACTCAGGTCCGCCATCTATTAACGGAAATATAGGGGCTTCCATGTTACTGGTAGCACAAAGGCTCTGGAAAAGCGAAATGAACCTTGCCTCCCAAAACAAATTCAGCAAATTCTCTGCTCCCAAATCCAAATGCCCCCCTCCCTT
Organism: Ranitomeya variabilis; assembly: GCF_051348905.1. Taxonomy (NCBI): domain Eukaryota; kingdom Metazoa; phylum Chordata; class Amphibia; order Anura; family Dendrobatidae; genus Ranitomeya; species Ranitomeya variabilis. The sequence continues at coordinate 66,404,837 of NC_135239.1, read as the reverse complement.
TTGTGTCCCAAAGTGCCTAAACCACATTTAGAGCCCACATGTATGGCAATTTCTGTAGCGATGACAGCCCGCCTGTTGGAATAAGTTTAAATGCAACAACTCCATTCCTGTTGTAGTCTGCATTGAATGTCTATGAGTGTTCATTTGTCAGCTATGCTGTGATTGTTAAAGTTTGTAAAAAAAAAAAAAAAAAAGGGTCAGAGGACACTCACTGATTGCATCAGTCTGCTGCTGTTTCCTTCACAGAGAGACATGTGTTACATGGACTAGATTATATTGGTAGTTACTGTCAAAGCTTTCTTATTTTGTTCCAGTTCAAGCTGCATATATTAAACACAGTTTGCCTTACGTTGGATTCTGCTGCTTATATGAAGTAACACGCGCTGCTGTGGTAATACTCCGGCTAACAGGTTATGGGCCCAGCCACCGGAAAGTAAATGGTAAAAAGCCCAGTCACCGGAATAAGCAGCGAGCCAAGCGCAGACAGCACAGAGGAACCCCCGGAATACAAGGACACCGGAACGCAAAGGTACCGCAGTGTACAGAGCACCGGACAGCGCAGCTTAAAGGGCCAGTAACAAACAAAAAAAAAAAGAGGTACAAGAGACAAGAATGTCTACAGAAAGGAATGCAGTGAAGTACACAGTGCCAAGTCTCACAAATCACAATTACAGCTCCTGGAAATTCAAGGTAAAGATGTTACTTATAAGAGAGGGTACATGGAAATGTATTGAACAGCCTGTGCCTGACCCAGTACCGGGTGATTGGCTAGAGACTGATCAGAAAGCACAAAGCACTATTTCCCTCAGCATAGATGATAACCAGATTGTACATGTATGCAAATGTGATACTGCAAAGAAAATGTGGGAAGAATTACAGAAAGTGCATGAAAGGTCAAATCTCAGCAATAAGCTATATCTTATGAGAAAGCTGTATCAGTCTAAATTAAGTGATGGCCAGCATATGCAGGACTATATCAGAAACACCCTAGAGATTGTGGAGCGCCTAAGGGGTATTGGTGAAGAAATTAAAGATTTTCATGTTGCTGCATTACTATTAAGTGGTCTTCCAGAAAGTTATGACACGCTTGTGACTGCATTAGATGCCAGACCAGATGATGAACTCACACTAGAATATGTGAAAGGGAAACTTGCAGATGAATACAAGAGAAAGTCAGAGACTATTAGCAATAATATATGCAAAGCAGAAACAGCATTAAAGACACAGTACTTTTCTAAAGCTCAGAGTCATTTAAAGGAAACTCGTGAATGTTTTGTCTGTAAAAAGCCTGGTCACCTTAAAGCAGACTGCAGAGTGTGGAAAGCAAGAATGAATCAGTTTAAAAAGCAGGACAGTCATCAAAAGGTTAAAACAGCTGTAAAGAAGGAAGATGCATGTATTGCGACTGCATTTGGGGTCAGCACAAGCCCATATGCAAACCATGTTTGGTGTATTGACTCTGGAGCGACTGCTCACATGACACGTGATAAGGATTTCTTCATTAATCTAGATGAAAGCAAGTCTGAAAAGGTAATTTTAGCTAATGGTCACTATATGACATCAGAAGGAATAGGAGATGGTTATTTCCATTGTCAAGTTCAATCCTCAGCACAAGTCAGAAAAATCCCAGTTAAAGACGTGCTGTATGTTCCCAAACTTGAAAGTAACCTTTTATCTGTAAAGAAGCTTGCACAACAAGGAAATATAGTTACATTTAAGGATGACAGATGCATCATTTCAAAGAAGGGTCATACCCTTGCCGAAGGAAAAATCAAAGATGAACTTTATCAGCTGAAATGCAATGAAACTGTTTACAGTGCTAGACAAGATTTTCATAAGGACTGTATTCATGTGTGGCACAGATGCCTAGGCCACAGAGATCCAGAAGCAGTAAAGAAACTAGCTCAACTTGCAAATGGTATTGCAATCAACCAGTGTAATCAAACAATGAAGTGCACAAGTTGCCTAAAAGGGAAAATGTCCAGAAAATCGTTTCCTAAAGTAAGCACTACTAAATCTGCACAGATACTGGATTTGATACATACAGATGTGTGTGGTCCAATGAGTGTTCTTACTCCCAGCAAGAAGAGATATTTTCTCACATTCATTGATGATTATTCCAGATATACTGTTACTTACCTACTTCAAAGTAAAGACGAAGTTCCACAGAAACTTGAAGAATATCTTGCTGCAGTTCTTAACAAATTTGGAAGAATACCAAAGGTACTGCGAGCAGATAATGGAACTGAATATACAAGTGGTAAAGTGCAAACCATCCTGAAAAAGAATGGAATCGTGTTCCAGACAACCGTTCCATACAACCCAGAGCAGAATGGCACAGCAGAGAGAAAGAACCGAACTCTTTGTGAAAGTGGAAGAAGTATGCTATTTGATGGAAACCTACCTACAACATATTGGGGAGAAGCCATCATGACTGCTACCTATCTTCAAAATCGACTGCCAAGTAAAGCTACAAGTAAAACTCCATATGAGCTATGGAACTGTGAGAAGCCCAACCTGAAGCATCTCAGGATATTCGGAAGCAAAACTTTTGTGCATGTTCCCAAAGAAAAACGTTCTAAGTGGGAATCTCATGCAAAGGAAGGAGTTCTTGTGGGGTACAGTGAAACTCAGAAAGGATACAGAATCCTGCATCCACAGACCAACACAGTAACAATCAGCAGAGATGTAGTGATTGATGAAAACTCAGTATCGCTCAAATTTCATGAGGTTACGCAAATAATTCAACCTAAGGAACAAGAATTTCAGTCAGTGATTCCAGACATTGAAGAGAATCTCAAAGAAAATACTGAAGTCTGGATATGCTCTGAAAGTACTGAAAAAGAAACAGAAGAACCAAGCCAACCTCAGGAGATCAGAAGATCAGAAAGATCAAATAAAGGAATTCCAGCTAAACGCCTTTCTTATATGGTCAGATCAATTCCAGAAGAAGAGCCACAGTCATGGCAGGAAATGCAAAAACTGCCTATTCATAAGAAGCAAAAATGGATAAAAGCTGCTGATGAAGAAATGGAATCCCTTCATAAGCTCAAAACATGGGAGCTCACAGAGCTACCTCAAGGCAAGAAAGCAATTGGATGTAAGTGGGTCTTTAAGAACAAATATGACTCCGAAGGTAATATTCACCGTTTTAAAGCAAGATTGGTCGCAAAAGGATATTCACAAAAATATGGTGAAGATTATGATGCTACTTTTGCTCCAGTTGCCAAGCAAACTACATTCAGAACTTTATTATCCATAGCTGCTGTTCAGCAGATGAAAGTAAGACATTTTGACATCAAAACAGCCTTTCTACATGGAGACATTGAAGAAGAGCTGTACATGACTCAACCAGAAGGCTATGTTAAAAGGGGTAAAGAGAACCTTGTTTGCAGAATGCAAAAATCTCTCTATGGCCTTAAGCAATCAGCAAGAGCATGGAACACTAAGATGAACAAAGTGTTAATCGACGAAGGATTTAAAAGGTCTCAAGCGGATCCATGTTTGTATACAAAAAGTGTATCACAAGATTGGATGTATGTTATTCTATATGTGGATGATGTAATAATAGCGCATCAAGAAGAGAGAGAAATTTCAAAACTAGGTCAAATTCTGAACAAGCATTTCGAGACCAAGGACCTTGGAGATGTGACATACTATTTGGGAATCCAAATCCAGAGAGAGGAAGATGGAAGTTTTCTTCTTAATCAAAATTCTAAAATCTCCACAGTTCTAAACCAGTTTGGAATGTCAGAAGCCAAAGGCATATCAACTCCAATGGATCCATCTTACCTAAAATTGGAAGGAGAAGAAGATCTGCTACCCACAAATGACAGTTACAGACAAGCAGTGGGGGCACTTCTATACATAGCAACCACAACCCGTCCAGATATCTCAGCCACAGTGGGAATTCTCTGCCGACGTGTAAGCAAGCCACGCCAAAGAGATTGGAATGCAATTAAGAGACTTCTTCAGTATCTTAAGGCAACCCAAGAGTTAAGTCTAAAGATTTCTGCATCAGGAGATCTAATTCTCAGAGGATATGTAGATGCAGATTGGGCTGGAGACTCAAGTGATCGAAGATCAACAAGTGGTTACTTGTTCAAGTTAGGACACACTTCAATCTCATGGTCGAGTAGAAAACAAGTGTCAGTTGCATTGTCTTCTACAGAAGCAGAATATACATCAGCTGCTCATGCAAGTCAAGAGTTAATTTGGTTGAAGCAACTTTTGGAAGAATTCGGCAAACCACTAGCTGAACCAACTGTTATCTATGAGGACAACCAAGGATGTATCAAGCTCGCCAGCAGTGAAAGGATAAGTGCAAGAACAAAGCACATTGATGTTAAACATCATCACTTGCGTGACTTAGTAGAGCGTGAAGTTCTAAAGTTTGTTTACTGTGAATCTGACAAGATGTTAGCAGATGTTTTGACAAAGCCATTGTCAAGAGCCAAGTTTGAAGAATTCAGAACTGCAATGGGACTAACAGGATAAGCAGTTGTTGAGTGGGGGTGTTGGAATAAGTTTAAATGCAACAACTCCATTCCTGTTGTAGTCTGCATTGAATGTCTATGAGTGTTCATTTGTCAGCTATGCTGTGATTGTTAAAGTTTGTAAAAAAAAAAAAAAAAAAGGGTCAGAGGACACTCACTGATTGCATCAGTCTGCTGCTGTTTCCTTCACAGAGAGACATGTGTTACATGGACTAGATTATATTGGTAGTTACTGTCAAAGCTTTCTTATTTTGTTCCAGTTCAAGCTGCATATATTAAACACAGTTTGCCTTACGTTGGATTCTGCTGCTTATATGAAGTAACACGCGCTGCTGTGGTAATACTCCGGCTAACACCGCCTAATTTACAGGTGTGTGTCTCCAGAAGCATGAGCTCGGTATAATGTACTGGTGACTGCAACATACTGGTCACTACAGCGTACTGGTCACTACAATGGCAGTTTGCAATTTTCACTCAGCAACACCCACTGCTGCTTGCTTCTGGAATGCACCCATGGAATCAACATCGTCAGTACATCTGTACAGTAGATAAATTCCAAAAGGGTTATAATTTCCAAAATGGGGTCACTTGAGCGGGATTCTGCTTTTCTAGCACTTAGGGGCTCTTTCTACATAATCTGAAAACTATTCTAGGAAAATTTGCGTTCCAGGAGGCAAATACACTGTGTTCCAAATTATTATGCAAATAATATTTCCTCATATTTTCTCTAAATTACCTATCTGAATTGCAGTCATTGTTATTTTCCAGTCATCTACTATTCTAGTATAATTGCAATGTTTTGGAACAAACTGCCTATGAAAACAGTATCTTTAAAAAAAAAAAAAAACACTCAAAATGCATGTTCCAAATTATTATGCACAGCAGAGTTTTCAACCTTTTTTTTTATTTTGAACAAAAAAAATGGTCAATTGTGAAGTTATAAGCATTATCAGCTTATTACAAAATGAAAGCAAACAGTTTTCAAGTGAAAACTTTATTCTAGGTGATGTTACATTTGCACATAGGACCCCTTGTTCGAAAGAAGCTTCTGAACTCTCTCGTCCATGGAATTTGTCAGTTTTTGGATGGTTTCTGCTTCAATTGTTTTGCATATGGACAGAATACCCTCCCAGAGCTGTTGCTTAGATGTGAACTGCCTCCCGCCATCATACACTCCTTTTGATGATGCTCCAGAGGTTCTCAATGGGGTTGAGGTCAGGGGAAGATGGTGGCCACACCATAAGTTTGTCCTCTTTTATGCCCATAGCAGCCAGAGATGCAGATGTGTTTTTTGCAGCATGAGACGGTGCATTATCATGCATGAAAATGATCTTGCTGCGGAAAGCACGGTTCTTCCTCTTGAACCATGGCAGGAAGTGTTGTTTTAGAAACTTCACATAGATTATGGAGTTCATCTTTACCCCTTCAGGGATCATAAAGTGGCCGACAATCTCTCTCCCCAAAACATTACTCCACCTCCTCCTTGTTGGCGCCTTAGCCGTGTTTTCATGGGGTGTCCACCAACCAGCCATCCTCCACTCCATCCATCTGGACTATCGAGCGTTGCACGGCACTCATCGGTGAACAAAACAGTTTGGGAGTCAGTCTTCATGTATCGTTTGGCCCACTGGAGCCATTTCTGCTTGTGTGCAGTGGATAGAGGTGGTCGACAGGATGGCTTACGCACAGCTGCAAACCTCTGAAGGACCCTGCATCTTGTTGTTCTGGGGACGTTGGAGGCACCAGCAGCTTCAAAAACTTGTCTGCTGCTATGACAAGGCATTTTTGCAGCTGCTCTTTTAACCTTACACAATTGCCTGTTGGAAAGAGTCCTCACTTTTTCCTTATCAGCACGCACACGTGTGTGCTGGGAATCAGCTACATACTTCTTGATTGTGTGATGATCACGATGAAGTGTCTTGGCAATGTTGATTGTAGTCATGCCTTGACCTAAATACTCCACAATTTGTTGCTTCTCAGCAGCCAACACATCCTTTTTCTTTCCCATTTTGGCAAAAAATGTAGGCTGCTTAATAATGTGGAACAGCCTTCTTAAGTAGTCTTACCTTTATTTGGACACACCTGCCAAACTAATTAGCACAGGTATCTGCAATTGCTTTCAGTGATATAAAGAGCCCTGACACACATCACCATCAATGAGTTTGAATGACAAACAAGAAAATTCTAACCTTATCACTCCTAAACGCTTTGTGCATAATAATTTGGAACACAGTGTAGTGTTCTGTCCCTCCCAAGTCTCTCCATATGGCTATGTAGTACTACACAGCCACATATGGGGTATTGCCACGTTCAGCAGAAATTGTGGGACAAATTTTGATGCCATTTTTAAAAGAAATTGTCGCACCCCAATACCCCTTTGAAGAGACATACAGGTGGGCCTCATGAAAAAATGTTCCCATTAATAGGAAGTGGGTCTCTCATAGTGTTTGCCTATGCAGTGAATGCAGTTGCAGCCAAATATTTGGACGCACCCCAATACTCCTTTGATGAGTCGTACAAGAGGGCCTCATCAAAAAATATTCTCATTATTAGGAAGTGGGTCTCCCATAGTATTTGCCTATGCAGTGAGTGGCAGAGCTGCCCAAAATTTGGATGCCCCCCAATACCCCTTTGAAGAAATGTACAGGAGGGCCTCATGAAAAAATGTTCCCATTAATAGGAAGTGGGTCTCCCATAGTGTTTGCCTATGTAGTGAATGCAAGGGCTGCCAAAAATTTGTAGGCACTCCATTGCCTCTTGGAAGAGATGTGGAGGAGGGCCTCATGAAAAAATGTTCCCAATATTAGGAAGTGGGTCTCCCATAGTGTTTGCTATGCAGTGAGTGGCAGGGTTGACCAAAATTTGGACGCACCCCAATACCCCTTTGATGAGACATTCAGGAGGGCTTCATGAAAAAATGTTCCCATTATTAGGAAGTGGGTCTCCCATAGTGTTTGCCTATGCAGTGAATGCAAGGGCTGCCAAAAATTTGTAGGCACTCCAATGCCTCTTGGAAGAGACGTGGAGGAGGGCCTCATAAAAAAATTTTCCCATTAGGAAGTAGCTGGTCTTTTATACTTGTAATGCCCATGCACTAAGTATATAGGCTAACGAACATTTACCCCTGGGGGGTATATATGAACACACTCACTGTCTAACAAATTGCTTTTATGGGCATCATAAACATCCTTTAAAAAATGATGTGGGTGTTGCACCACGGACCACGGTCACCCTGGTGATATGGTGGTGTAGGATAAGGATGAGGAGAAGGAGGAGGACAACAGCAAATAGCGAAAATCAGGAAGCATATACCCATGTGTCGGTGTGAAGAGGTGCATGGGAATAGACCTCCCCAAAAAGACACTGGATTTGAGTTTATGTTACGCTGCTATCATTCGGTGGTGTTGAAAGTCTGGCCCAATCCAGCCCTTGTTCATTTTTATAGAATTCAGCCTGTCAGCATTTTCAGTTGACAGACGGATGCACTTATCAGTTATAAGTCCACCAGCGGCACTAAAACATGCTCTGACAAAACGCTATCGGCAGGGCAGGCCAGGACCTCCAAGGCATAGAGAGCCAGTTCATACCGCGTGTCCAGCTTCGATACCCAATAATTGTAAAGCACAGAGGAATCACGGAGGACATTGGTACGATCAGCAAGGTACTCCCTCAGAATCTTCCCAAACTTTGCACTCCTTGTGAGAATACCCCGCGCCGCGCCTCATGGCCTGTGCGATGGGATGGTCTGAGAAAACTCTCCAAGAACTTTGCCAGTGTTCCCCTGCCTCTGCTAGATTGGAGTTGTGTCTCTCTCGCCTGTACTCCTTAGTTGTCCAATGAACTGTGACCTCTGCCACCAGCATTTTCAGATGGGAATTTTTCTAATAATTCCACAACAAGGGCCCTCTGGTACTGCCCCATTTTAGTACACCTGTCCACCTCAGGAATAAGAGATAGAAAGTTCTCCTTGTAGCATGGGTCTAGAAGTGTCACCAACCAGTAATGACTGTCACCAAAAAGTTTGGGAATGCGAGGGTCATGGGAAAGGCAGCATAACATAAACTCCGCCATTCGTGCTAGACTGCTAACAGGCAAGACTTCCGTGTCCTCACCAAGAGGACAACTGACCATGCTCTACTCCTCCTCCCTGTCCTCAGGCTATCCACGCTGAACAGACAGTTGTGCAGGTAGTACCATTTATAGCGCATGAAACTAGCTCTTGTTCTACCTCCTCCTGGTCCCCCAATCCACATTGGGATGAGATGAGGCTGGGCTGTGTGTAATCACCCTGTATGGTTCCTTGTTCCATCTCATCATGCTCCGCCTGCAATGCATCCTCTTTGATTGAGAGAAGAGAGCGCTTCAGAACACAGAGAATCGGGATGGTGATGCTAATTATGCCGTCATCGCTGCTCACCATCTTGGTGGAGTCCTCAATGTTTTGGAGGATGGTACATATGTCTGACATCCATGTCCACTCCTAAGATCTTATGTGTGGAGTACGAACTGAATACCGAAGGCCTTGTTGATGCTGGTAGTCAACAACTGCCCTCTTCTGTTCACAAATCCTTTCAAACATCTGCAGTGTAGAGTTCCAATGCGTGGGGACATCACACATCAGTTGTTGAGCGGAAGCTGTAAATGCTGCTAAAGCACAGAAAGGGCGGCAGAAGCTGAAGCTGATTTTCTAAAATGGGCACACAGGCGGCGTACTTTGACAAGCAGATCCAGGTAGGTTTTGAGAAACCGCTGAACCACGAGGTTAAGCACATGGGCCAGGCATGGTATGTGTGTGAGCTCGCCTCACCTCAGAGCCACCACCAGGTTCTGGCCATTGTCACACATGACCATGCCTAGCTGTAGGTTCAGCGGTGTCAGTCACAGATCTGCCTGCTCTTTCAGCACTGCCCACAACTCTTCAGCACTGTGCGGTTGTCACCTAAGCATATGAGCTTCAGCACAGCCTGTTGCTACTTGGCTGAGGCAGTGTTGCAGTGCTTCCTGCTTGTGATGTGGTCATGGAGGCTGAAGAGGAGGAGGAGGAGGAGGTGCAGGAGCTGTAGACTGTGGGGGCAACCCTGATTGACCTAGGACCCGCAATCCTCGGCATCAGGAGGACATGTTCAATCCCAAGGTCCGACTGGGACCCAGCTTCCACTATATTAACGAAGTGTGCCATCAGCGAGATGTACTGTCCCTGCCCACGAGCACTTGTCTATGTGTCCATGGTTAGGTGGATTTTCCCAGTAACTGCATTGTTGAGGGCACGGCTAATGTTGTGGGACATGTGCTTGTGTAATGCGGGGATGGCACAATGGGACAAATAGTTGCGGCTGGGGACTGAGTACCGAGGGACGGCCATCGCCATCAGGTTGCGGAAAGCTTCCATCTCCACGAGCCTAAAAGGAAACATTTCGAGCACAACCAGTTGCGAAATGTGAGAATTTAGTAGTGTGGCCTGTGGGGCATTGGCTGCGTATTTGCACTTGCGTTCCAGGGACTGGGGTATGGACAACTGAATGCTGCGCTGGGACAAGTACGTGGACGTGCTTGCTGATAGTGATAGCTGAGTGTGTGCAACAACAGGTGCAGGGCAGGAGGCATCTTCGCATGCACCATGGACAGGGGATTGGCTTTCACGCACAACAGCGGAAAAAGCAGTGGTGTCGCCCACAGACACTGTTCCTGGACCCTGGGGTTTGGCCCACAAAGTTGGGTGCTTTGCTGTCATGTGCCTGATCATGCTGGTGGTGGTCAGGCTGGTAGTTTTGCTACCGCTGCTGATGTTGGCCTGACAGGTGGTGCAAATGGCCTTTTGGGGGTTATCGGCAGAGTTTTTAAAAAACAAGCAGACTCGGGAAGACCTAACAGTTGGACTGGCAACTTCCTTCGTGTTGGTGTTATGGGCAACGGTTGCCCGCCTTCTGTCTGCGGCCACCACACTGTTCTTCCTGCCTGTTGGGGTGCTACGCCTCCCTCCCCCTGTGTGCTGCTGTCCTCGCTCTGCATTTTCTCCTGCCAGCTTGGGTCAGTTACTATATCATCCACCACCTTGTCTTCCACTTCCACACCCAGGTCCTCCTCCTGACTTTCCAGCAATTGTGTCTCATCATCGTCCACCTCTTGTGACACATTCCCACCGTCACCTTTGTGTGACTGTGGCTGCTCAAACATTTGGGCATCGCTACATGCAATCTCCTCTTGCCCCTCTTCAAGTGGACCGGATGAGAGGCCCGATTCTATAAATGGAAAAGTGAACAGCTCTTCAGAGTGTTCAAGTGTGGGATCAATTGTCTCTGGGCACTTGGTATGGTGGGAAGAAGGAGGATCAGGGTGAGGAATATGCGGTCCAGACTCACGGCTACTGAGACTTGACCGTGTGGAAGACATGGTGGTAGTGATGGTGGCAAAGGGACTAGAAACATCATCAGCTATCCAACCAACAACCTTTTGACACTGCTCTGGGTTCAATAGTGGTGTGCTAGTAATTGGGACAGACAGGTCGGGCGAGAAGATGTGGGTGTTTGTTGTGGCACAAATGGAGGACAATATTTTCCATGTTAACTACAAATGGCTGAATTTCGAGCGAACTTATATGTGATCCGTGTGACGGACAAACCACAGTTTGAAATAGCTGGTCTGTAGGTAACTATTTTTACCAGCAAATTGGTGACAATAACTTCACTAACATACTGCAATAAAAATTAAATGGAGGGCAGAAATGGCAGATTTTTGAGCGCAGTTATATGTGATCCGTGTGATGGACAAACCACAGTTTGAAATAGCTGGCTTGTAGGTAACTATTTTTACCATAAAACTGGTGTCAATAACTTCACTAACACACTGCAACAAAATTTAAAGGGAGGCCAGAAATGGCAGAATTTTGAGCACAGTTTTTATCTCTGATCTGTGTGTCAGACAAACCACTGCCTGTAGGTAACTATTTTTACCAGCCAACTGGTGTCAATAACTTCGTTAACACACTGAAACAAAATTTAAAGGGAGGCCAGAAATGGCAGAATTTTGAGCGCACTTTTTATCTCTGATCTGTGTGATGGACAAACCACTGTTGTAAATAGCTGGCCTGTAAAAAAAATTATTCCTGGCCCCTGATACTTGGGGCTATGTCTAGAAATATATTTAATAGCAGCAGCAGCAGACAGAACTGGAATGGACCCTCTTACTATATGCACTGCAGTCTGCCACATACACTGCCTGCCTGCCTAGCACTGATATCTATGCAGCTTTATAAGTCCTCAGAAGGACTGTTAGTTGACATGGATATGTGTATTATATATGGTATACCCACAATATGTAAGAACCAAGCAAATCTCTCCCTAGCTCAGCAGCAACTCTCCCTACACTGCCTGATTCCGGAGCAGACCGTGACGAGCAGGACGGCGCCAGGTCTGATATAGACCTGATGACGCTGTGTGGTCAGCTAATCACTGTAATACCACAACCAGCATGACTGGGGCATTACAATGTGTGGCAGACAATCCCTGCATGTTCATTGGCTCTCTAAACAGTGGCAAACATGCATGGCGGGGACCCAAGATCCCGCCGAGCAACCCCGGAAATACTCAGCAGTGAGATGCTCGGGGGAGTACCGAGTAGTGGCGAGCATGCTCGCTCATCACTAGTTAAGATGACCGGGGTCAGCACTGAGAGGTGAGGGATACGCCTTGTCACTCTAGGGCAGTGTTCCCCAAATCCGGTCCTCAAGAGCCACCAACAGGTCACGTTTTTAGTATTTCCTTGGTATTGCACAGGTGATAATTGCATCACCTGCACAGGCAATAATTGCATCACCTGTGCAATACTAAGGAAATCCTGAAAACATGACCTGATGATGGCTCTTGAGGACCGGAGTTGGGGAACACTACTCTAGGGGAATCTCCGGGCATGAAACAACAGCCAACGCTGCTGTAGAGCTAGCGAGGTGATAGACTCCGTCCATTCCAGCTCTCCTCCGCTCGCTCACTCCCCTCCCTCAACCACTTCAAAGTACGCACAGGTCCCGACAAATGGAGAGGACTGAGTGCAGAGAAATGCTGTCCTACCTCGCCTCCTGCTGTCTCCTCTGAGTCCCGTTGCCGTCACTATTTGGGAGAGGTGTGGGTCTGAGTGAGCAACCTGTCGGACTCTTCTGCAGCTGCCCTTACAAAGGCGCCAATTCCGTCATTTTGAGAATCGGGTGAAGTGAAACACTGCTGTTTCTCCATCCAGCACCACCTTTCACCTTCTGTTGTTGAGGGGAGATAGAGCTAGGACCCTGCTCCACTGATCTTTGATACCCTATAGAGACAGCTATAAGCAGTTCTCACAATTGCAGGCATCAAACCTGATAACAAAAGAAAACTATCTGTGTTATATCCAATTTTTTCCTTCACTTTGTTTACTTTGGACTGCAAACTTAAAAGCTAAGAGTAACACTGCCATCTACTGCCCCTTTGTTGAATCACAACTCCATAAACACCATTGAAGCCTCTTATAGCTTACAGCCGACACAAAATAACTTGACCTAGACATCAAGATCAAAATTATATTATTATATTGTTGTTAACTGTTTTATCAAAAGACAAAGTAATCTACTCAACAGCGAAACACCATCGTCCATTTTGGCTGACAGAAACAAAAGCACTTCTTATATAGAGACCACCTATCAGTTAATTCCTCAGGCTGGCTCGAGACGTCTAGGATTTTAGGCACGTTCACCGGCTACCTCTAGTGTGGTTGGATAGGTTCAGTTTTGCGGTCAGTCCAGTTTTCCACCTCCCTAGAGCTTGTTCTATGTTTGTCACCTTGCTGGAGTAATTTGTGATCCTCAACCATTAGGATCATAACAGTATAGCAGGCCAGAAAAGTGTTTAATGCATCGCTGAAGTGGGATTAAAAGAAGACCTGAGTACTTTTTTTTTTTTTTTTGTGCTGCAGTCTGTCTAGCTTCTTTCATCCCCTTGAACTCTGAGTGGTTATTGAGCTCTGCTGCAGACATGGATGTTCAGACTCTGACTACTAGTGTGGATCATCTTGCTGCACGGGTGCAAAGTATTCAGGATTTTGTTATTCATAGCCCTATGTCAGAACCAAAGATACCCATTCCTGAGTTGTTTTCTGGAGATAGATCTAGGTTTCAGAATTTTAAGAATAATTGTAAATTATTTCTATCTCTGAGACCTCGTTCCTTTGATGATTCCGCTCAGCAAGTAAAGATTGTTATCTCCTTGTTGCGTGGCGACCCTCAAGATTGGGCTTTCTCTCTGGCGCCAGGAGATCCTGCATTGCTTAATGTGGATGCGTTTTTTCTGGCTCTTGGACTGCTTTATGAGGAGCCTAATCTTGAGAATCAGGCAGAAAAAGCGTTGCTGGCCCTCTCTCAAGGGCAGGATGAAGCAGAGGTGTATTGTCAAAAATTTCGGAAATGGTCAGTGCTTACTCAATGGAATGAGTGTGCCCTGGCTGCAAATTTCAGAGAAGGTCTTTCTGAGGCCATTAAGGATGTTATGGTGGGGTTCCCCACCCCTACTAGTCTGAGTGATTCTATAGCTTTAGCCATTCAGGTTGATCGGCGTTTGCGGGAGCGCAAATCTGCTCATCCTTTGGCGGTAGTTTCTGAACAGAGACCTGAGTCTATGCAATGTGATCGAACTCTGACCAGAATTGAGAGACAAAGTCATAGACGTCAAAATGGGTTGTGCTTTTACTGTGGTGATTCTGCTCATGTTATCTCAGCATGCTCTAAACGCTTAAAAAAGGTCGCTAAACCTGTCACCATTCGTACTATACAGCCTAAGTTTATTTTGTCTGTTACTTTGATTTGTTCTTTGTCGTCCTACTCGGTTATGGCCTTTGTGGATTCGGGTGCTGCCCTGAATCTGATGGATTTGTCATTTGCCAGGCGCTGTGGTTTTGTCCTGGAGCCTTTGGAATTTCCTATTCCTCTGAGGGGAATTGATGCTACGCCATTGGCTGAGAATAAACCTCAGTATTGGACGCAAATGACCATGTGCATGACTCCCGTTCATCAGGAGGTGATTCACTTTCTTGTTCTGCATAATTTACATGATGTTGTCGTTTTGGGTCTGCCATGGCTACAGGCTCATAATCCAGTTTTAGATTGGAAAGCTATGTCTGTGTCTAGTTGGGGTTGTCAGGGAATTCATGGCGATACTCCATCGGTGTCTATTGTTTCTTCCACTCCTTCTGAGGTCCCTGAGTTTTTGTCTGACTACCAGGATGTATTTGATGAGCCCAGGTCCAGTGCCCTGCCTCCTCATAGGGATTGTGACTGTGCTATAAATTTAATTCCTGGTAGTAAATTCCCTAAGGGACGACTTTTTAATTTGTCTATACCAGAGCATGCCGCGATGCGGAGTTATATAAAGGAGTCTTTGGAGAAGGGACATATTCGTCCATCCTCTTCCCCTCTTGGTGCAGGATTCTTTTTTGTGGCCAAGAAGGACGGTTCTTTGAGACCGTGTATTGATTATCGCCTTCTGAATAAAATCACAGTCAAATTTCAGTATCCTTTGCCATTATTGTCTGATTTGTTTGCTCGGATTAAGGGTGCCAGTTGGTTCACCAAGATAGATCTCCATGGTGCGTATAATCTTGTGCGCGTTAAGCAGGGAGATGAATGGAAAACAGCATTTAATACGCCCGATGGCCATTTTGAGTACCTGGTGATGCCTTTTGGACTCTCTAATGCTCCTTCTGTGTTTCAATCCTTCATGCATGACATTTTCCGAGAATATCTGGATAAATTTATGATTGTTTATCTGGATGACATTTTGGTCTTTTCTGATGATTGGGAGTCCCATGTGAAGCAGGTCAGGATGGTGTTTCAGGTCCTGCGTGCTAATGCTTTATTCGTGAAGGGCTCGAAATGCCTCTTTGGAGTACAGAAGGTCTCCTTTTTGGGTTTTATTTTTTCTCCTTCTACTGTGGAGATGGACCCAGTCAAGGTCCAGGCTATTCATGACTGGACTCAGCCCACGTCTGTTAAGAGTCTTCAGAAGTTCTTGGGTTTTGCTAATTTTTACCGTCGTTTCATCGCTAATTTTTCTAGCGTGGTTAAACCTTTGACGGATTTGACCAAGAAGGGCTCTGATGTGACTAATTGGTCTCCTGCGGCCGTGGAGGCCTTTCAGGAGCTTAAGCACCGGTTTTCTTCAGCTCCAGTCTTATGTCAGCCAGATGTCTCTCTCCCCTTCCAGGTCGAGGTTGATGCTTCCGAGATTGGAGCGGGGGCTGTTTTGTCGCAGAGAAGCTCTGAGGGCTCTGTGATGAAGCCGTGTGCTTTCTTTTCAAGAAAGTTTTCGCCTGCTGAGCAAAATTATGATGTTGGTAAACGGGAGTTGTTGGCTATGAAGTGGGCATTTGAGGAGTGGCGACATTGGCTCGAGGGAGCTAAACATCGTGTGGTGGTCCTGACTGATCACAAAAATCTGATTTACCTCGAGTCTGCCAAGCGCTTGAATCCTAGACAGGCTCGTTGGTCGTTGTTTTTCTCCCGATTCAACTTTGTGGTCTCATACCTGCCTGGTTCGAAGAACGTGAAAGCTGATGCACTTTCTAGGAGTTTTGTGCCTGACTCTCCGGGAGTTTCTGAGCCGGCTGGTATTCTCAGAGAGGGAGTGATTTTGTCTGCCATTTCTCCAGATTTGCGACGAGTGCTGCAGAAATTTCAGGCGGATAGACCTGACCGTTGTCCACCAGAGAGACTGTTTGTCCCGGATAGATGGACCAGCAGAGTTATTTCCGAGGTTCATTCTTCGGTGCTGGCGGGTCATCCTGGGATCTTTGGGACCAGAGATTTGGTGGCTAGGTCCTTCTGGTGGCCTTCCTTGTCACGGGATGTGCGTTCCTTTGTGCAGTCTTGTGGGATTTGTGCTCGGGCTAAGCCTTGCTGTTCTCGTGCCAGCGGGTTGCTTTTGCCTTTGCCTGTCCCGAAAAGGCCTTGGACACACATTTCCATGGATTTTATTTCGGATCTGCCAGTATCTCAGAAAATGTCTGTCATCTGGGTGGTGTGTGATCGTTTTTCCAAGATGGTCCATTTGGTGCCTTTGCCTAAGCTGCCTTCCTCCTCCGATTTGGTTCCTCTATTTTTTCAGAATGTGGTTCGCTTGCACGGTATTCCTGAAAATATTGTGTCTGATAGAGGATCCCAGTTTGTGTCCAGGTTTTGGCGAACTTTTTGTGCTAAGATGGGCATTGATTTGTCTTTTTCGTCGGCCTTCCATCCTCAGACTAATGGCCAAACCGAGCGAACTAATCAGACGTTGGAGACTTATTTGAGATGTTTTGTTTCTGCTGATCAGGATGATTGGGTGACTTTTTTGCCATTGGCCGAGTTTGCCCTTAATAATCGGGCTAGTTCTGCTACTTTGGTTTCGCCTTTTTTCTGCAATTCTGGCTTCCATCCTCGTTTTTCCTCGGGTCAGGTTGAGTCTTCTGACTGTCCTGGGGTGGATTCTGTGGTGGATAGGTTGCAGCAGATTTGGAGCCATGTGGTGGACAATCTGAAATTGTCACAGGAGAGGGCTCAGCGCTTTGCCAACCGCCGCCGCGGTGTGGGTCCCCGACTTCGTGTTGGGGATTTGGTGTGGCTGTCTTCTCGGTATGTTCCTATGAAGGTCTCATCTCCTAAGTTTAAGCCTCGCTTCATCGGTCCTTATAAGATCTTGGAAATCCTTAACCCAGTGTCTTTTCGTTTTGATCTCCCGGCATCGTTTGCCATCCATAATGTGTTCCATAGGTCTTTGTTGCGGAGGTATGTGGTACCTGTGGTTCCTTCTGTTGAGCCTCCTGCTCCGGTGCTGGTCGAGGGCGAATTGGAGTACGTGGTGGAGAAGATTTTGGATTCTCGTGTCTCTAGACGGAGACTTCAGTATTTGTTTAAGTGGAAGGGCTATGGTCAGGAGGATAATTCCTGGGTTGTCGCCTCTGATGTTCATGCGGCCGATTTGGTTCGCGACTTCCACGCAGCTCGTCCTGATCGCCCTGGGGGTCTTGATGAGGGTTCGGTGACCCCTCCTCAAGGGGGGGGTACTGTTGTGAACTCTATTTTTGGGCTCCCTCTAGTGGCCACAAGCGGTACTGGGTAGTGTTGTCTTTCTGCAGGTTGTGTTGTGAATTTACCTTTTGGCTCCCTCTAGTGGCTACTAGTGTTTTTACTCTGGGTATGTCATTCATTCCTTGTATGCTCACCTGGGTCGTTAGGTCAGGGGTGTTGCTATATAAGCTCCCTGGACCTTCAGTTCAATGCCTGGCAACGTTGATATCAGAGCTAATCTGTAGTGCTCTTGTCTACTGATCCTGGTTCCTGCTTGATTAAGCTAAGTCTGCTTTCTTGCTTTTTTGCTATTGTTTTTGTTTGCATTTTTGTCCAGCTTGTACATAATCTGTATCCTATTCTTGCTGGAAGCTCTAGGGAGGCTGGAGTTCTCCCCCCGGGCCGTTAGACGGTTCGGGGGTTCTTGAATCTCCAGTGTGGAGTTTTGTTAGGGTTTTTGTTGACCATATAAGTTATCTTACTACATTCTGCTATTAGTAAGTGGGCCTCTCTTTGCTAAACCTAGTTCATCTCTGTGTTTGTAATTTCCTCTTACCTCACCGTTATTATTTGTGGGGGGCTTGTATCCAACTTTTGGGGTCTATTCTCTGGAGGCAAGAGAGGTCTTTGTTTTCCTCTTCTAGGGGTAGTTAATCCTCCGGCTGGCGCGAGACATCTAGCGACCAACGTAGGCATGTTCCCCGGCTACTTCTAGTGTTGGCGTTAGGAGTAGATATATGGTCAACCCAGTTACCACTGCCCTATGAGCTGGATTTTTGTACTCCGCAGACTTGCTGATATCTCTGAGACCCTCGCCATTGGGGTCATAACAGTTTGCCAGGCCAGTATTAAATGTTAAATGCATTGCAGAAGCGGGATTATAAGAAAGAAAGTTCTGAGTTTTTTTTTCTCTCTCTCATTTTTTTTTTCTTTTCCCCTCTAGCTCTGAGTGGCTTGTGATTGCCGCAGACATGAATGTCCAGACCTTGATTACAAGTGTGGACCAGCTTGCTGCTCGTGTGCAGGGCATACAAGATTATGTTACCAGAAATCCTATGTCAGAACCTAAGATACCGATTCCTGAACTGTTTTCCGGAGACCGATTTAAGTTTAGAAATTTCAGGAATAATTGTAAATTGTTTTTGTCCCTGAGACCCTGTTCCTCTGGAGACTCCGCTCAGCAAGTGAAAATTGTTATTTATTTTTTACGGGGCGACCCTCAGGATTGGGCTTTCTCGCTGGCGCCAGGAGATCCGGCATTGGCTGATATTGATGCGTTTTTTCTGGCGCTCGGTTTGCTTTATGAGGAACCCAATCTTGAGATTCAGGCAGAAAAAGCCTTGCTGGCTATGTCTCAGGGCCAGGACGAGGCTGAAGTGTATTGCCAAAAATTTCGGAAATGGTCCGTGCTGACCCAGTGGAACGAGTGTGCATTGGCTGCAAATTTTAGAAATGGTCTTTCTGAAGCCATTAAGAATGTGATGGTGGGTTTTCCCATTCCCACAGGTCTGAATGATTCTATGGCCCTGGCTATTCAAATCGACCGGCGGTTGCGGGAGCGCAAAACCGCAAATTCCCTCATGGTGTTGTCTGAACAGGCACCTGAATTAATGCAATGTGATAGAATCCTGACTAGAAATGAGCGGAAAATTCATAGACGCCAGAATGGCTTGTGTTACTACTGTGGTGATTCTACACATGTTATCTCAGCATGCTCTAAACGTCTTACTAAGGTTGTTAGTCCGGTCGTCATTGGTAATTGGCAACCTAAATTTATTCTATCTGTAACTTTGATTTGCTCACTGTCATCGTATCCTGTCATGGCGTTTGTGGACTCAGGTGCGGCCCTGAGCCTTATGGATCTGTCATTTGCCAAGCGCTGTGGATTTGTTCTTGAGCCATTGGAAAATCCTATCCCTCTTAGGGGTATTGATTCTACGCCATTGGCAAAAAATAAACCGCAGTTTTGGACACAGGTTACCATGTGCATGACTCCCGAACATCGGGAGGTAATACGTTTTCTTGTTCTGCATAAAATGCATGATTTGGTTGTTTTGGGTTTGCCATGGTTACAGACCCATAATCCAGTCTTGGACTGGAAGGCTATGTCAGTGTCAAGTTGGGGCTGCCATGGAATTCATGGAGATTCCCTGCCCTTGTCTATTGCTTCTTCTACGCCTTCGGAAGTTCCGGCGTATTTGTCTGATTATCAGGATGTCTTCAGCGAGTCTAAGTCCAGTGCACTGCCTCCTCATAGGGAATGTGACTGTGCAATAGATTTGATCCCTGGCAGTAAGTTTCCTAAGGGGAGACTGTTTAATCTGTCGGTACCTGAACATACCGCGATGCGTTCATATATCAAGGAGTCTCTTGAGAAGGGGCATATCCGTCCTTCTTCTTCCCCTCTTGGTGCGGGATTCTTTTTTGTGGCCAAAAAGGACGGATCTTTGAGGCCTTGTATTGACTATCGGCTTTTAAATAAGATCACTGTCAAATTTCAGTATCCTTTGCCGTTGTTGTCAGATTTGTTTGCCCGGATTAAAGGTGCCAAGTGGTTCACCAAGATAGACCTTCGTGGTGCGTACAACCTTGTGCGCATTAGGCAGGGCGATGAATGGAAAACCGCATTCAATACGCCCGAAGGTCATTTTGAGTACTTGGTGATGCCATTTGGGCTCTCTAATGCACCTTCAGTTTTTCAGTCCTTCATGCATGACATTTTCCGGAAGTATCTGGATAGATTTTTGATTGTTTATCTGGATGATATTCTGGTTTTTTCTGATGATTGGGACTCGCATGTGGAGCAGGTCAGGATGGTTTTTGAGATTTTGCGTGAAAATTCTTTGTTTGTAAAAGGCTCAAAGTGTCTCTTTGGTGTACAGAAGGTTCCCTTTTTGGGGTTCATTTTTTCCCCTTCTGCTGTGGAGATGGATCCAGTCAAGGTCCGAGCTATTCATGATTGGACTCAACCCTCGTCAGTTAAGAGTCTTCAGAAGTTCTTGGGTTTTGCTAACTTCTACCGTCGTTTTATCGCAAATTTCTCTAGCGTTGTTAAACCGCTGACGGATATGACCAAGAAAGGCTCTGATGTAGCTAACTGGGCTCCTGCTGCCGTGGAGGCTTTCCAGGAGTTGAAACGCCGGTTTACTTCGGCGCCTGTTTTGTGCCAGCCTGACGTCTCACTTCCCTTTCAGGTTGAGGTGGATGCTTCGGAGATTGGGGCAGGGGCCGTTTTGTCGCAGAGAGGCCTTGGTTGCTCTACTATGAGACCTTGTGCCTTTTTCTCTAGGAAGTTTTCGCCGGCAGAGCGAAATTATGATGTGGGCAATCGGGAGTTATTGGCCATGAAGTGGGCATTTGAGGAGTGGCGTCATTGGCTCGAGGGTGCTAAGCATCGGGTGGTGGTCTTGACTGATCACAAAAATTTGATGTATCTCGAGTCTACTAAACGCCTGAATCCTAGACAGGCCCGCTGGTCATTGTTTTTCTCCCGTTTTGACTTTGTGGTCTCGTATTTACCAGGTTCTAAGAATGTGAAGGCCGATGCTCTGTCTAGGAGCTTTGTGCCTGATGCTCCTGGAGTCGCTGAACCTGAGGGTATTCTTAAGGAAGGAGTTATCTTGTCAGCGATTTCTCCAGATCTGCGACGTGTGTTGCAGAGATTTCAGGCTGGTAGGCCTGACTCTTGTCCACCTGACAGATTGTTTGTGCCTGCTAAATGGAGGTTCATTCCTCAGTGTTGGCAGGGCACCCGGGAATTTTTGGCACCAGAGATCTGGTGGCCAGGTCCTTTTGGTGGCCTTCCTTGTCAAGGGATGTGCGGTCATTTGTGCAGTCCTGCGGTACTTGTGCTCGAGCTAAGCCTTGCTGTTCTCGTGCCAGCGGGTTGCTCTTGCCCTTGCCTGTCCCGAAGAGACCTTGGACACACATCTCTATGGATTTCATTTCGGATCTCCCGGTGTCTAAAGGCATGTCTGTCATCTGGGTGATATGTGATCGTTTCTCCAAGATGGTCCATCTGGTTCCTTTGCCTAAGCTGCCTTCCTCTGCTGATCTGGTTCCTGTGTTCTTCCAGAACGTGGTTCGTTTGCACGGCATTCCTGAGAATATTGTGTCGGACAGAGGATCCCAGTTTGTTTCCAGGTTCTGGCGATCCTTTTGTGGTAGGATGGGCATTGATTTGTCGTTTTCGTCCGCTTTTCATCCACAGACTAACGGACAAACGGAACGAACTAATCAGACTCTGGAGGCGTATTTGAGGTGTTTTGTCTCTTCTGATCAGGATGATTGGGTGACCTTCTTGCCGTTGGCTGAATTTGCCCTTAATAATCGGGCTAGTTCTGCCACCTTGGTTTCGCCATTTTTCTGCAACTCCGGTTTCCATCCTCGTTTTTCCTCGGGACATGTGGAGCCTTCTGACTGTCCTGGAGTGGATTCTGTGGTGGATAGGTTGCAGCGGATCTGGAATCATGTGGTGGACAACTTGAAGTTGTCACAGGAGAAGGCTCAGCGTTTTGCCAATCGCCGCCGCGGTGTGGGTCCCCGACTTCGTGTTGGGGATTTGGTATGGCTGTCTTCTCGATTTGTTCCTATGAAGGTCTCCTCTCCCAAATTTAAGCCTCGATTCATTGGTCCTTACAAGATATTGGAGATCCTTAATCCTGTATCCTTTCGCCTGGATCTTCCGGTGTCGTTTGCCATTCACAACGTATTTCATAGGTCCTTGTTGCGGCGGTACGTTGTGCCTGTGGTTCCTTCTGCTGAGCCTCCTGCTCCGGTGTTGGTTGAGGGCGAGTTGGAGTACGTGGTGGAGAAGATCTTAGATTCTCGTCTCTCCAGGCGGAGGCTTCAGTACATGGTCAAGTGGAAGGGCTATGGTCAGGAGGATAATTCCTGGGTGGTCGCCTCTGATGTGCATGCGGCCGATTTAGTTCGCGCCTTTCACGCCGCTCATCCTGATCGCCCTGGTGGTCTTGGTGAGGGTTCGGTGACCCCTCACTAAGGGGGGGGTACTGTTGTGAATTTACCTTTTGGCTCCCTCTAGTGGCTACTAGTGTTTTTACTCTGGGTATGTCATTCATTCCTTGTATGCTCACCTGGGTCGTTAGGTCAGGGGTGTTGCTATATAAGCTCCCTGGACCTTCAGTTCAATGCCTGGCAACGTTGATATCAGAGCTAATCTGTAGTGCTCTTGTCTACTGATCCTGGTTCCTGCTTGATTAAGCTAAGTCTGCTTTCTTGCTTTTTTGCTATTGTTTTTGTTTGCATTTTTGTCCAGCTTGTACATAATCTGTATCCTATTCTTGCTGGAAGCTCTAGGGAGGCTGGAGTTCTCCCCCGGGCCGTTAGACGGTTCGGGGGTTCTTGAATCTCCAGTGTGGAGTTTTGTTAGGGTTTTTGTTGACCATATAAGTTATCTTACTACATTCTGCTATTAGTAAGTGGGCCTCTCTTTGCTAAACCTAGTTCATCTCTGTGTTTGTAATTTCCTCTTACCTCACCGTTATTATTTGTGGGGGGCTTGTATCCAACTTTTGGGGTCTATTCTCTGGAGGCAAGAGAGGTCTTTGTTTTCCTCTTCTAGGGGTAGTTAGTCCTCCGGCTGGCGCGAGACATCTAGCGACCAACGTAGGCATGTTCCCCGGCTACTTCTAGTGTTGGCGTTAGGAGTAGATATATGGTCAACCCAGTTACCACTGCCCTATGAGCTGGATTTTTGTACTCCGCAGACTTGCTGATATCTCTGAGACCCTCGCCATTGGGGTCATAACAAGGTTGGCTTCATCAGCTGGTTCGTTATCCTTGGTTCATTTCCTATTTAGCTCACCTGGATACTCAGTTCCTTGCCTGCTATCAATGTATCCAGAGCTCTTCAGATTCCTTGTGACTACCTTGCTCCCAGTCTCTCCAAGACAAGCTAAGTTCTTGTTTGTTCATTTTCTGATTATCAGCGTTCATCATGTTTTTTGTCCAGCTTGTTAAAATGTGACTTCTTACTTGCTGGTTGCTCTAGGGGACTGAGTTTCTCCCCCCACACCGTGAGTTGGTGTGGGGGTTCTTGAATTCTCAGTGTGGATATTTTGTAAGGGTTTTTTACTGACCGCATAGACCCCTTTCTCTATTTTCTGCTATTTAGAATTAGTGGGCCTCTTTTGCTGAATCTGCTTTCACCCCTGTGTATGTGCCTTCCTCTTACCTCACCGTTATTATCTGTTGGGGGCTTCTATATCTTTGGGGATTATTTCTCTGGAGGCAAGAGAGGTCTTTCTTTCTCTCTAGGGGTAGTTAGTTCCTCAGGCTGGCTCGAGACGTCTAGGATTTTAGGCACGTTCACCGGCTACCTCTAGTGTGGTTGGATAGGTTCAGTTTTGCGGTCAGTCCAGTTTTCCACCTCCCTAGAGCTTGTTCTATGTTTGTCACCTTGCTGGAGTAATTTGTGATCCTCAACCATTAGGATCATAACAACCACCCCAGCAGACCCCTTAAAGCAGCGTCGGTCACCCTGACCGAATACCACAGGTGGTGTCACGAACATTCCCCTTTAAAGACCTTTCCCTTTTACATGGATGTAATAATTATAGGGGATAACTCAGTAGACTCTTTGCATGGAACAAGACAACTACAGGACACAGTTTTATAAGTGGTAAAGTCTTTATTATCACACGGTGATTTAAAGAGGTGCAGAGAGAAACTCAAGTCCACAACACTTGGAGTAAATATTAAATGCAGCTTAGCAGTCTATAGGAAACTTCAGAGGAAAATGCAATCACACAGAAAGTCTATGAAGCACAATTATTCTTGAGGATACTTGACACGAATAAGTCCTTGCTTAGTCCAAAACACAGATAGATATGCTTATAAGGCAGTTCAAATAATATCTTAGCTCAACCAGGGAGGCCTGGGTAATAGTCTCAGGTTCTTGCAGAGCAGCAAAGCTTACATGTCCAGCAAATGCAGATGGAAGTAAACACGAGCAGCAGATGAAGGAGGATTACTGGAACTGGTGTATGCAGCAGGAACTCAGAGCAGAGTAGCAGGATAACCCCACAGGTTCACAGGAGCAGGTATATAGCTAGGGAGTCACCAGAGGTCAGGAGCTGGATGCAAGGCAGAATACTCTAGCACAGACTGAAGGCTGGGGTGGAGTTTTATAGCAGGAAGACACAGTGCACATGAGACCAAAGACGCCATCTTGGAAAAGGACAGTAATGCACAAAAGGTAATAAAAAATGTTCCGAGTCCTGACAACGGATGTCCCTAGGGCCACGGACCGGGTCAGCCACCGTGATATTCCCCTGTGAACTGAAGGACCCGGTATCGAGTTCCCCTAGTCCTTGGGGGCGCTCCAATCTTTTGGTGTCATGAACAGGATCTATTTAAGCCTAAAAAATCAGGTCATGTGCGCCTAGAGACTGTGCCAGAACTGTGCTGAACTGTGATTTATTGAAAGGACTGTGTATTGCCATTTGCCGCCAAAATTCCCGCCAAAACCACCGCCATTACAGCGCCACGAGGAGCGCAGGAGAAGAAGAAGGGTGTGCCAGAGTGGGCGTGAACTGACTGAAAGCACGAAAAATAATGGCCGCCCAGTCCAAATATCTCTGCACCTTGAGAATGTGTCCATCAGCAGCCGAGATCTGCCTCCTGATCCTCAATGGAGGGAGGAGACCAGGAAAAATAAACCGCCCCCGGAGGAGAGAGCGGGAAAAGGACGAGGAAGGAGCAAGCCACGTGGGCGACGCATGGCCAGCCGTCCAGAACCAGACCGTGGGGTAGAGGCCAAGGACTCCCCCAGCCACCTGGAGAGACACCGCAGCCAGGCATCACCCGTTGGCCCTGACTTCCTGCAGGCCGGCGCAGAGGAGTTAATAGACCAGCTCCTGCAGATGCGGCTGAGCACCAAGGCCACATGCCGGACGGCGCCCGCAGAGGATCTACCAGCACCGCCTCCAGCACCGCTCCCTGCATCGCTTCCAGAGCCGCTGCCAGCACTGCTGCAGACGCCACCACCAGTGGAACCGACTGGCACTGAAGACACCGCTGCGGCAGGTAAGGGTGACAACCCTGCCCCAGTGACTGATGAGCTACTGATAGGCCCGGTAGCAGCGCCTCCTCCCCGCGGTACCAGTCGGCTCCAACACCTCGCGCCCTGGGACCAGGCAACGGGGATGGAACAGTTTTTAAAGGCCCCGATTCAGCCAACCAGCCTGCCTAGCGAGATCCATGCAGAGAAAGTTGTTTACCGCTGGGTGAATCCATGGTCAGACTTTATGAGGTTCCCTGGGACCACTAAACAGAAGGGAGAGACTGTAGAAGTTCTAAGTTGGGAGGACTACCAGTCCCAGCTCACCCGCAAGTGGGAAGAGAAGGAGGAAAAACACCAGGCCCAGCACAGAGCCTTTGACAAGCGGGATCTACAGGTCAAAGCCCAGTTCCACAAGGACCGCACCGCTAACCAGGCCCCACGTAAGCAGGGCACCTTGGTCACTTTCAAACTGCAAGGAGACTGGGATTTCCTAAAGGAGCAGGGATTGTATGCAGAAATATTTGTGAATAGGAGGGATGTGGAATCTCATCTCTGGAAAGGACACCTGGACAGGGACCTGTATCCAGGAGATAGTGTCACCTACACCAGGTACCTTGGTGAAAAGGGATGGTTTGCTCTAAATGTTCACAAGCGCAGAGATCTCATGACACCCAGCTCTAAAGCACCAGCTATGCCTCCTCAAGCGGCAACAGCGCCACCGTGTGCCAAAACTGCAGCCACCCTCACTACTTCCACGGCTACTCCTGCTTGCACCCTTACAAGGACCACCGTATGCACTGTTACTACCACAGAAACTGTTGTGGCTATGGAACCAACAGCCATATGAACCAAAGCCGTTATAGTGGAGCAAAATTCGGTGGGCACTCAGACCCCTGTCTGGAGCAAAGGAGCCCCATATGTAGTACCTGGTAGCCGCCAGCATCCCAATGGGCTACCTCCACCAGTGCTACCTCCAGAACTGCAGTAAGACCCACAAAAATGGAACTGACTGTAAATAGTTCTTAAACTTTCTTTTGCTGCTTTAAACCCGTCCAGGGTTATTTCTTAAAGGGGTCCCATGTTAAAAAGGGTCCTCAGTTTGCACAAGTTACTTTCCATTTAAAGAACACTTGAATCATGGACAGTGAATGATTCACAAACTGTCTTGTAAATAGTTTGCACCTTCTTAAACGTGCTTCCTACTGGTTTTACAACAGAGGCTTTTATAGAGACTGCCTCCAACGGAGACTGCTGCTAATCTTGTTGTGAGAAATGCTTTGTTTTTCAGAGACCTGAAGAAAAACCCGTTGGTGTGGAAGAATTCCGGGTCTGAATACACGTCTTGTAGCTCGCCCAAGACCTAGTTGGGGATTCGTAATGGGTCCCTCGCTTCACGTCACTCATGTTGCTAAACTGACTTGAATCTCGATGTGATTGATATTGCACTACCTCATTGAGTTATCTGAACCCATAAAGGGTTCAATGTCTAATTGTTGCATTTTGCCAGAAAGTTAACATTTTACAGAGTTAATATAACAGATAAAGTAAAAAAATTGAATTTAGATAGAACTGTAGTTTTGCATAAGCAGATAGTGAGTTAATGTATTAAAGAGAATTGCTAAAAGAGGAGCTTGTCTGTTATGGACCTGGTGGTTAGGAGCACCCTAAATGACCTGATGGTTAAAATGGAAAACCTGGGACAAGCTCTGAGGAAGTGGTAACTCTACTGACCGCAATCCCTAATCCTATCACACACACTAGAAATAGCCGTGGAGCGTACCTAACTCTCCCTAGACGCCTCTTCACAGCCTAAGAGCTAACTACCCCTAAAGATAGAAATAGAAGCCTACCTTGCCTCAGAGAAATTCCCCAAAGTAAAGGTAGCCCCCACAAATATTAACTGTGAGTCAAGAGGGAAGTAACAAACACAGGAATGAAACAGATTTTAGCAAAGGAGGCCGAATCTTCTCTAGAAAGACAGAGGATAGGAAAGGGAACTACGCGGTCAGTATAAAAACTACAAAAACCACGCAGATTGTGCAAAAAGACCTCCACACCGACTCACGGTGTGGAGGTGCAGCTCTGCACCCCCAGAGCTTCCAGCTAGCAAGGAAATATCATAATAGCAAGCTGGACAAAAACATAGCTTGTACTGAGAAATATATTCAAAAAAACAATGAACAGCAAATGGACTAGCAAGGACTTAGCTTCCGCTGGAGTAGACAGGTCATCAGAGAAATCCAAGAGAGATCTGAACCAGTATTGAGACATTGACAGCTGGCATGAACTAACGACCTGGGCAGAGTTAAATAGGGAAGCCAGCAGCAACAACAAATGAGGGCAGCTGAGAAAGCCAACCTCAAAGATCAGCAGTTCCACTCAAAGCCACCAGAGGGTGTCCAAGGACAGAACTCACCAAAGTACCATTCACGACCACAGGAGGGAGCCCGAGAACGGAATTCACTACAGTACCCCCCCCCCTTGAGGAGGGGTCACCGAACCCTCACCAGAGCCCCCAGGCCGATCAGGACGAGCCAAATGAAAGGCACAAACCAAATCGGCAGCATGAACATCGGAGGCAACAACGAAGGAATTATCCTCCTGACCATAGCCCTTCCATTTAACCAGGTACTGAAGCTTCCATCTCGAAATACGAGAATCTAAAATCTTCTCCACCACATACTCCAACTCCCCCTCAACCAACACCGGAGCAGGAGGATCAACGGAAGGAACCATAGGCGCCACATATCTCTGCAACAACAACCTATGGAACACATTATGGATGGCAAAAGAAGCTGGAAGGGCCAAACGAAACGACACGACAGGATTGATAATTTCAGAAATCTTATAAGGACCAATGAAACGAGGCTTGAACTTAAGGAAGAAACCTTCATAGGAACATAACGAGAAGACAACCAACCCAAATCCCCAACACGAAGTCGGGGACCAACACAGCGACGGCGGTTAGCAAAACGTTGCGCCTTCTCCTGAGACAACGTCAAATTGTCCACCACGTGAGTCCAAATTTGCTGCAACCTGTCCACCACAGAATCCACACCAGGACAGTCAGAAGGCTCAACCTGCCCTGAAGAAAAACGAGGATGAAAACCAGAATTACAAGAAAAAGGCTAAACTAAAGTAGCAGAACTAGCCCGATTATTAAGGGCGAACTCGGCCAATGGCAAGAAGGTCACCCAATCATCCTGATCAGCAGAAACAAAGCATCTCAGATAGGTCTCCAAGGTCTGATTGGTTCGTTCAGTTTGGCCATTTGTCTGAGGATGGAACGCTGAAGAAAAAGACAAATCAATGCCCATCTTAGCACAAAAGGACCGCCAAAACCTAGAAACAAACTGTCCGACACAATGTTCTCCGGAATGCCATGCAAACGAACCACATGCTGAAAAAATAATGGAACCAAATCAGAGGAGGAAGGCAATTTAGGCAAGGGTACCAAATGGACCATCTTAGAAAACCGATCACAAACCACCCAGATGACAGACATCCTTTGAGAGACAGGAAGATCAGAAATAAAATCCATGAAAATATGCGTCCAGGGCCTCTTCGGGACAGGCAAAGGCAAAAGCAACCCACTGGCACGAGAACAGCAAGGTTTGGCCCGAGCACAAGTCCCATAGGACTGCACAAAAGAACGCACATCCCGTGACAAGGAAGGCCACCAAAAGGACCTAGCAACCAAATCTCTGGTACCAAAAATCCCAGGATGACCAGCCAACACTGAACAATGAACCCCAGAAATAACCCTACTAGTCCATCTATCAGGGACAAACAGTTTCTCCACTGGACAGCGGTCAGGTCTATCAGCCTGAAACTCCTGCAGCACCCGCCGCAAATCAGGGGAGATGGCAGACAGAATCACCCCCTCTTTAAGAATACCAGCCGGCTCAGGGACTCCCGGAGAATCAGGCAAAAAACTCCTAGAAAGGGCATCAGCCTTCACATTCTTAGATCCCGGAAGGTATGAAACCACAAAATCAAAACGGGAGAAAAACAGTGACCATCGAGCCTGTCTAGGGTTCAACCGCTTGGCGGACTCGAGGTAAGTCAGATTCTTGTGATCAGTCAGGACCACCACGCGATGTTTGGCTCCCTCAAGCCAATGTCGCCACTCCTCGAATGCCCACTTCATAGCCAACAACTCCCGATTGCCGACATCATAATTACGCTCAGCAGGCGAAAACTTTCTAGAAAAGAAAGCACACGGCTTCATCAAGGAGCCATCAGAACTTCTCTGAGACAAAACAGCCCCTGCCCCAATCTCAGAAGCATCAACCTCGACCTGAAAAGGGAGCAAAACATCTGGCTGACGCAACACAGGGGCTGAAGTAAAATGAAGTTTAAGCTCCTGAAAAGCCTCAACGGCCGCAGGGGACCAATTCACCACATCAGCGCCTTTCTTCGTCAAATCAGTCAAAGGCTTAACCACACTAGAAAAATTAGCGATGAAGCGACGGTAAAAATTAGCAAAGCCCAGGAACTTCTGAAGACTCTTCACAGATGTAGGTTGAGTCCAATCATAAATGGCCTGAACTTTAACAGGATCCATCTCGATAGTAGAAGGGGAAAAAAATGAAGCCAAAAAGGAAACCTTCTGAACTCCAAAGAGGCATTTAGAGCCCTTCACAAACAACGCATTAGCATGAAGGACCTGGAACACCATCCTGACCTGCCTTACATGAGACTCCCAATCATCCGAAAAGACCAAAATATCATCCAAATATACGATCATGAACCTATCCAGATACTTCCGGAAGATGTCGTGCATAAAGGACTGAAACACAGATGGAGCATTAGAAAGCCCGAATGGCATCACCAGGTACTCAAAATGGCCCTCGGGCGTATTAAATGCTGTTTTCCATTCATCGCCCTGTTTAATACGCACAAGATTATACGCCCCTCGAAGGTCAATCTTGGTAAACCAACTAGCCCCCTTAATCCGAGCAAACAAATCAGACAACAGAGGCAAAGGGTACTGAAATTTGACCGTGATTTTATTGAGAAGGCGGTAATCTATACAGGTCTCAGAGAGCCATCCTTCTTGGCCACAAAAAAGAACCCTGCTCCCAACGGCGACGAAGACGGGCGAATATGCCCTTTCTCCAAGGACTCCTTTACATAACTCCGCATAGCGGCATGTTCTGGTACAGATAAATTGAACAGTCGGCCCTTAGGGAACTTACTACCAGGAATCAAATTAATAGCGCAATCACAGTCCCTATGAGGAGGTAGGGCACTGGACTTGGGCTCATCAAATACATCCTGGTAATCCGACAAAAACTCAGGGACTTCAGAAGGAGTGGAAGAAGAAATTGACATCAAAGGAACATCACCATGTATCCCTTGACAACCCCAACTAGACACAGACATTGAATTCCAATCCAGTACTGGATTATGAACCTGTAACCATGGCAAACCCAACACGACAACATCATGCAAATTATGCAACACCAAAAAGCGAATATTTTCCTGATGTGCGGGAGCCATGTACATGGTCAGCTGAGTGCAGTACTGAGGTTTATTCTTGGCCAATGGCGTAGCATCAATCCCCCTTAAGGGAATAGGACTCTGCAAAGGCTCCAAGGAAAAACCACAACGCCTGGCAAACTCCAAGTCCATCAAGTTCAGGGCAGCGCCCGAATCCACAAATGCCATAACAGAGTAGGACGACAATGAGCAAATCAGAGTAACAGATAAGAGAAATTTAGGCTGCAAAGTACAAATGGTGACAGACCTAGCGAACCTCTTAGTGCGCTTAGGACAATCAGAGATAGCATGAGAGGAGTCACCACAGTAAAAACACAGCCCATTCTGACGTCTGTGTTCTTGCCGTTCAGCTCTGGTCAAAGTCCTATCACATTGCATATGCTGAGGCCTCCGCTCAGAGGACACCGCCAAATGGTGCACAACTTTGCGCTCGCGCAAACGTCGATCAATCTGAATGGCCACAGACATTGACTCATTCAGACCAGCAGGCGTGGGGAACCCCACCATAACATCCTTGAGGGCTTCAGAAAGACCCTTTCTGAAAATTGCTGCCAGGGCACACTCATTCCATTGGGTAAGCACAAACCACTTTCTAAACTTCTGGCAATACACTTCTGCTTCATCCTGACCCTGACATAGAGTCAGCAAGATCTTTTCTGCCTGATCCACAGAATTAGGTTCGTCATAAAGCAATCCAAGCGCTAGAAAAAATGCATCCACATTAAGCAATGCAGGATTTCCCGGCTCAAGAGAGAATGCCCAGTCTTGCGGGTCACCACGCAACAAAGAAATAATAATCTTTACTTGCTGAATGGGATCACCAGAGGAGCGGGGTTTCAGAGCAAGAAGCAGTCTGCAATTATTTATGAAATTCAAAAATTTAGATCTATCCCCAGAAAACAAATCAGGAATTGGAATTCTAGGCTCTAACATCGGATTCTGAACTACATAATCTTGAATACTCTGTACCCTAGCAGCGAGTTGATCCACACAAGAGGACAAACCTTGAATATCCATATCTACACCTGCGTCCTGAACCACCCAGAGGTTAAGGGGAAAAGAAAGACAAAACAAGCTGCAAAGAAAAAAAAATTGACTGAGAACTTCTCTTTTCCCTCTTTTGAGATGCATTAACACTTTGTGGGCCAGCTGTACTGTTATGGACCTGGTGGTTAGGAGCACCCGAAATGACCTGATGGTTAAAATGGAAAACCTGGGACAAGCTCTGAGGAAGTGGTAACTCTACTGACCGCAATCCCTAATCCTATCACACACACTAGAAATAGCCGTGGAGCGTACCTAACTCTCCCTAGACGCCTCTTCACAGCCTAAGAGCTAACTACCCCTAAAGATAGAAATAGAAGCCTACCTTGCCTCAGAGAAATTCCCCAAAGTAAAGGTAGCCCCCCACAAATATTAACTGTGAGTCAAGAGGGAAGTAACAAACACAGGAATGAAACAGATTTTAGCAAAGGAGGCCGAATCTTCTCTAGAAAGACAGAGGATAGGAAAGGGAACTATGCGGTCAGTATAAAAACTACAAAAACCACGCAGATTGTGCAAAAAGACCTCCACACCGACTCACGGTGTGGAGGTGCAGCTCTGCACCCCCAGAGCTTCCAGCTAGCAAGGAAATATCATAATAGCAAGCTGGACAAAAACATAGCATGTACTGAGAAATATATTCAAAAAACCAATGAACAGCAAATGGACTAGCAAGGACTTAGCTTCCGCTGGAGTAGACAGGTCATCAGAGAAATCCAAGAGAGATCTGAACCAGTATTGAGACATTGACAGCTGGCATGAACTAACGACCTGGGCAGAGTTAAATAGGGAAGCCAGCAGCAACAATAAACGAGGTCAGCTGAGAAAGCCAACCTCAAAGATCAGCAGTTCCACTCAAAGCCACCAGAGGGTGTCCAAGGACAGAACTCACCAAAGTACCATTCACGACCACAGGAGGGAGCCCGAGAACGGAATTCTCAACACTTGTCGTGGAACATCAGCTAAGGCGGAGCTGGTACAATAGGAGAATGGCTGAGCAGGCATCGGGGTCTGTAGCTGCTGGTAGAAAGAAGGAACTGAGAATCAATTTGAAACTGATGTTTGTTGTACTTGTGAAAAAAATAAAGAAAACATAGAAGGACCATGGGGTTAGAGAAACGTTTTGCACTTGAATAACAGTAAACCCGTGGGGGTTGGTCGAAACTTTGCACTGTGACTTAAATAAAGAAAAATGTTGACTGCACTTTGAAGCCTAAACAGATAGTATACCCGGATGGGTAATCTCATTTCATAGTTAGTTAATGCACTGTTTTACTAAATTGTTCCCACAATGTAAATATGTTTTTGTTTGCAACATTCAAGCGTCCTTACCTCCCATAAAGGGAAGCATAGTTAAATTAACTTGTTTTATAGCATTTTAAAAATTGCATGTCTTTTGCTAATGATTTGTTGTTTTCTTTTCCCAGTCCCAGAGTACTGGATTTAACGGGGGGGAGTGCAGTGCCCCAGGGTCCTGGTCGCTGCAGTAATATCATTCTCCTCTAGGGGGAGTGATGTTATCTTTGGAGTCAATGAAGAAGATCTCTTTACCAGGTATCACAAACATACAATACATTTCATACTCCAGTCCACCAGGGGGAGCTATGCTCCTATTTCTTAGGGCACTCTTCACACTTAGGTAAAACTGGTGGCCTGGAGAGGAAGTTAGGCAGTTGCTGTCTGAGCTTTGCTCAGGTAGTTGGTCCCTGACAGGGGTGGGAGTCTGTCAGAGATCTAGACAGAAGCACACAGAGCTGTGCCTGCCCTAAGTGCAGCAGTTCCTAAGAACGGACACCAAAGCGTACTGTATTGTAGAGAGGGTGAGAAGAAGTCATAACAAAAGGAGTGGATACCAGATGTTCTGCCCTGCACAGGCTGCCTCCTTCTGAGGCGCAGGATCCCGGTAGCCGGAACACTGAGGGAGCAACAGTCCTTTATGCCTTGCTCCAGAGACCGGCAGGACAGTTAATTTCATGTTACTGATCTGCCCCTACATCCAGGAGGCAAGGTGGCACCCACGAGAGGCTGGGGTATGATAGAGTCCCTGTAAAACGCCTCAAGCCACCAGTTATACTGATTTCCATATGTAGATCAACTGGCCTATATGTATGACACTTCCATCAACACAACAAGATCCAATAAGCACCAAAAGCGGAAGTCAATGTCATATTTTTCATAAACCGGTAAATTTTATTAAATATATTTTTTAAAAACAAAAAATAAATATATCAAGCAATTAAAATAAATAATTCTAACAGTGGAGACAACATATGCAAGTACACCGCATAATACCTGTTCATGTAGCACATACAGTACAAGGAGTGTGCAACAAACTAATGAGGTACATGAGTAATATATATAGCTAAATTTTATATTGCTGAGGTTCTCAGTATAGGGATAAGTTGTAAGTACACATATACCTGTCCCAACAGTGGACCATACTAGATAACCCTATAAGGATATATGTGGTGGTATATATAGCCTAATAAAGTGCATAGTGCATTGTGCTCAACTAATGCCACCACATAGCCTCCATACCAACAGCATAGCTACCCTCAATGAACAAACTTCCTATTCATCAGAAATCCTACAGATCCCATAAATCAGTATAATCAAACATAAGGATAAATAGTGCTACATAACCTGTATATGCGGTCCTGACCCCCAACGCGCGTTTCGCGTTTAGCTTCGTCCGGGGGAATGTATGTTAATGTGCCCAAAGTAGATCTTTTTTATAGTGGCTGGCTGATTAAACAATTGGTGTGCTTTCTCTTTGTTAGGGCCGGCCATTGCACATGCACAAGTCGGCGTCTGACATCACTTCCACATTCCCCCGTTCAAAGCATCAATACAGGGGGCGGAGCCAATATCGCCATGGACGCGTTGCCATAGTAGCGCAATAGTCCATGCGTAAATGAATAAAAGTGCCCGCTGATGTAAATTAATGGAAGCGAAAGTAAAGGGAGGTGTAAATGAGGGATATTTATGTCCCTTTTATGGTTCCAAAACGGCAGCGGCACTCAGCCGCCAGATCCGGCCACCACGCATGCGCCGGCAAGCATCCAATGCATGTCCAATTATGATGCAGAATTGATTGACTTTCTCATGTCCCTACTAAGATTTGCACTTGAACATAATTATTTTATTTTTAAAAACACTATTTATCTACAAAAGCAGGGTACTGCTATGGGGGCGGCATTTGCCCCCTTATATGCAAATCTTTTTTTAGGGGCATGGGAGAGGAAAATCTTCTTTACCAATCCCATGGTGGACATTGAAAAGGTTCTGTTTTGGGCCAGATTTATAGACGATATTCTTATGATCTGGCAGGGTACTGAACAGGAACTTATCTCCTTTGTAGGCACTCTGAACAACAACAACATCAACGTGAAACTATCATGCAAGTACAGCCAGCAAAATATTGAGTTTCTGGATATCCTCATATTCAAGGGACTGTCGAATGTATTGGAAACAGATGTATTTCGTAAAAAAACTGCTGTAAATTCTCTCCTACATGCTTCTTCTTCCCATCCTTATCAGGTGATAAAAGCCATACCAACTGGTCAGTTTTTACGAATCAAAAGAATCTGCTCGAATGATCATTTATTTAATAAGCAAGCTGATGACTTAGCTACAAGATTTCAAAATCGGGGATACTCAAATAGAAGTATCAAAAGAGCCCGCAGGAGAGCAGCAGTGGAAAATCGAATGGATCTTCTTCAACCAAAAACCAAACCAGTCAAACAAAATAATGTGACCAGATTCATATCAACGTATAATGACAAGTGGATGGACATGAGGAAAGCCCTGAACAAATATTGGGCAATATTAAAAACTGATCAGGTACTGACTAAATATGTTGGTCATACTTCATCCATCACATATAGAAGATCACAGAACTTAAAAGACATGCTGGTACATAGCTACTACCCGGGTGAAGAACCAAGTAAAGCGTTTGGCTCAAAGGGACCAAAATGGGTTTTTTTCCCTGCAATGATTGTATAGCTTGTCCAAACATGCAAAAGGCCACGACATTTAAATCAAGTGATGGAACTAGAACTTTCACCATCACACAGAATATAACATGCAACACGGTAGGTGTCATATATTATGCCACCTGCCCGTGTGGTAAGATTTACGTCGGCCTTACGTCTAGACCATTAAAAATTCGGGTAAGAGAACATCACAGAGACATTGTGAATGCACAAGGAATAATGGATATGTCAGAGCTTAAACCAATACCTAGGCACTTTAAGCGTGTCCATGATTGCAATGCAAGACATCTAAAGGTATCAGGGATTGATAGAGTATTTATTGACCAGAGGGGTGGGAATTGGAGAAAAACACTGGTCAGTTGGAAACCAGATGGATCAAAAAGATTGATTGTATCCACCCAAAAGGATTAAATGAGAAATTGAGTTTTGCCCCTTTTCTTTAATTTTAATTGTTTATGTATGTTTCTGTCTTATTATATTTTATTAATTCTGCTTTTGTTTAGTTTTTATTTAGGTATACTTACCATTTGGTGGTGATTTGGCTGCTTGTGTGGACTTGGGCTGGCTGGAGGGCTATGCACTGTCGTGGGAGATTGTCTTCATCTGAGACCTCGTGTAGGTGGATGGGGGATCCCTCTAAAACCTACAGACAGAAGAAGAAAATAAAAGAGGGAACAACATCAGAAGAGAAAGAACTGAAGACTATATACAATATATTGGAAAAAAGGACATGGACAAATTATGGACACTAATGAACATTTCTTTGGAATGTGAGCCATACCCACTAAGGGATTTATATAGTGAGCGAGGATATGTAATATCCCTGAAGTGGATGTATTTTGCACTAATATTTATAAAATACAAACAGTTATAATGCACGGATTTTTTTATTCACTTAAGTAGTATTTGTTATTTATTCACCCAAAAGTCATAGACCATGTTGGACTTTGACTTTTGCAGTTTTTTCTTCATCACTATTGGTCTACTAATTTATGAGCAATGGTCCGACATGGACCCTATTATGTAATTGAGATTGTCCTTAATTCATTTATGTTGGCACACACTAAGTTCCCATATTTTATATGGGCTATGATCCAATGTGGATCTTCATTAATAGACTTATCATAGATTCACTTTATTTATCTGAATAGGATTATTATTTCCTATTCATTCACCTAATTATTTATTAGATATCCACTTCTGGGTTTAAGCCACGTAATGGAACCATTAAAACCCATGATACATTTGATGTCCAATTAAACACGGTGGTTACCTTTTGATGTATAGTTACACTCACAACAATTATAATCATAGTATTTGTCTCATTGTGGTGTCCTTACCGGCGGGGATCTCTCTGCCGCGGATCGGATCGCCGCGCTGCCGTGGCAACGCATCCGTGCCGCCTCTGACCCCGCCCCCGGTCCTGACGCGTCGGACTGGGGGGTGTGGCGGTGACGGGGGATGCTTGCCGGCGCATGCGTGGTGGCCGGATCTGGCGGCTGAGTGCCGCTGCCGTTTTGGAACCATAAAAGGGACATAAATATCCCTCATTTACACCTCCCTTTACTTTCGCTTCCATTAATTTACATCAGCGGGCACTTTTATTCATTTACGCATGGACTATTGCGCTACTATGGCAACGCGTCCATGGCGATATTGGCTCCGCCCCCTGTATTGATGCTTTGAACGGGGGAATGTGGAAGTGATGTCAGACGCCGACTTGTGCATGTGCAATGGCTGGCCCTAACAAAGAGAAAGCACACCAATTGTTTAATCAGCCAGCCACTATAAAAAGATCTACTTTGGGCACATTAACATACATTCCCCCGGACGAAGCTAAACGCGAAACGCGCGTTGGGGGTCAGGACCGCATATACAGGTTATGTAGCACTATTTATCCTTATGTTTGATTATACTGATTTATGGGATCTCTGATGAATAGGAAGTTTGTTCATTGAGGGTAGCTATGCTGTTGGTATGGAGGCTATGTGGTGGCATTAGTTGAGCACAATGCACTATGCACTTTATTAGGCTATATATACCACCACATATATCCTTATAGGGTTATCTAGTATGGTCCACTGTTGGGACAGGTATATGTGTACTTACAACTTATCCCTATACTGAGAACCTCAGCAATATAAAATTTAGCTATATATATTACTCATGTACCTCATTAGTTTGTTGCACACTCCTTGTACTGTATGTGCTACATGAATAGGTATTATGCGGTGTACTTGCATATGTTGTCTCCACTGTTAGAATTATTTATTTTAATTGCTTGATATATTTATTTTTTGTTTTTAAAAACTATATTTAATAAAATTTACCGGTTTATGAAAAATATGACATTGACTTCCGCTTTTGGTGCTTATTGGATCTTGTTCACCAGTTATACTGGTTTGTCCTATCCATCTGGGGATCAGAGAGAGAGACATAACATCTGTAACATCTTCAACATCTGTGAGGACCTTATGAGACGCTTAGCAGTAAGGTACTACAACACCCAGGCGCTAGAGGAAGGCTACTGATTTCCACCTGGATAAGGGGACTCTGGATTTGCCTCCAAATCGGCTGGACTCTGCCTGCCCTGTGATCTGGTGCTCTGGACTGTAGATGCTGAAGTCTACAGTAAAAGGTAAAGAGAATGCAACCTTGTGTCCTCATTCTTCACTGCGCCTCTCACCATCCACCATCTACACACCGGGAAGCCCTGGGGATATACTTCACCTGTGGGAAGGTACACCATCTAGCTGCCATAACACCACCCCAGCGGACCCCTTAAAGCAGTGTCGGTCACCCTGACCAAATACCACAGGTGGTGTCATGAACATTCCCCTTTGAAGACCTTTCCCTTTTATACGGTCGTTCCTAGGGCTACGGACTGGGTCAGCCACCGTGACATCCCCCCCTGTGAACCGAAGGACCCAGTACCGAGTTCCCCTAGCCCTTGGGGGCGCTCCACAAATACCATACTGCAATAGCTTTTATTCCAGAGACACACTTCAAATCTAGTCGTACCCCAGATCTTTCTAGGTCAAAATTTCCATAGTTGTAGTTCTACTGCTTCTAAGGGAGTCAGCATCGCCCTGCATAAAAATTTGCCCTGAAAGATTGCTTGTCTGATGCAAGGGTAGATATATCTTTGTTAAGGGTTGTATCATTAATACCATGGTCATGCTCTGTAATCTTTATGTTCCAAACCAGGGCCAATCTACTTGGGTCACCAGGACACTGGAGACCCTGAGCTCCTTCAAAGACGGCTTCCTCGTGGTAGTGGGGTATCTTAATACCCCTTTAAACCCATTCTTAGACGTGTCTACCGGACTCAATGTCTACTCTATCGCAGAGAGTCCTCAGGAAAATTCACATCTTTAAACTTTCTGCATCTTGTGGATACATGGAGGCCCTACAAACCCTCACTGAAGAATTATAATAATAATCATTATATAGCGCTAACATATTCCACAGCACTTTACAGTTTTGCACACATTATCATCGCTGTCCCCGATGGGGCTCAGAATCTAAATTCCCTA
Organism: Ranitomeya variabilis; assembly: GCF_051348905.1. Classification (NCBI taxonomy): domain Eukaryota; kingdom Metazoa; phylum Chordata; class Amphibia; order Anura; family Dendrobatidae; genus Ranitomeya; species Ranitomeya variabilis. Next base: position 66,365,175 of record NC_135239.1, on the reverse strand, counting down.
TCAGTATGTCTTTAGAATGTGGGAGGAGACCCATGCAAACATGGGGAGAACATACAAACTCCTTGCAGATGTTGTCCTTGGTGGGATTTGAACCCAGGACTCCAGTGCTGTAAGGCTGCAGTGTTAACCACTGAGCCACCATGCCACCCAGGATTACACTTTTACAGTGGGAGTGCCGCCCAGAATTTACACTCCCACCAACGTTTCACATACCATAGATTAGACTATATTTTCCTCCAGGGCACAAACCTGTCCCTGATTAAATCCACTTCAGTTGGACCCATAACTATATTTCATCATGCACCAATATTGTCATGGGTGTGTCATGTGTGACAGACAGTCATCCTGGATCCAGCTGTAGAAGGTCTTTGCGATTAGCTCATGCACCTTCTTGATTTTTGTATCTCTGTTGTGGAGCGACATCCATCACCCTTTAGGACCCAACGGTTGCCTCCACCTTCTGCTGCTCATTAGATATCTGTGCTGAAGGTTTATATTCATTTTGTGTCTGCAGCATAATGCTGGTGTTAGCTCTTATATGTCTCTGTCTAGATGGATGTAGTAACAGTTGGTTAGTTCCCTCTCAGAGGTCTCTTGGAGGATTGCTGGTGTGACATCTCGGTTGTCTTCTCAAGCTAAGTGTCCCTTTGTTTGTCTACTCTCTTTGTCTTTAGTTATAGTGGGGACTGACTAATGTAACCCCAACCACTCCCGAACCAGGACCTATTGCTAGGGTCAGGCAGGGATTAGGTTCAAGCTCGGCGATAGGTGCAGAACCTATATAGGGACGGTTAGGGTAGTCAGTAATTTTAGATCTGCCCAGAGGTCTCCACTCCTCACTTCCATAGTGTTTGGGTTCCCCCTCCCTTTCCCTTTTATTGTGCACTTACATGTCCATCACCCAGCGCGACATTAACACCAGCCGTGCACTTTTGTAAAAAGAAAAAAACTAATACTTGTTTTGTGTGTGTGTGCTTTATTTCGATGTGGTTTCTTCTTTCTTTTTCCAGGATCATGAATCCCATTTCTGTGCTGACAGAGCAGCTACAGAGGTTGTCAATGGAGGCGACCGTCGTTCTGAGGTTCAGCAGCAATGGCAGCGACTTCAGACTCCTGTTGTGGGGGACTCTACGCGTAGACCAGTCAAGCTTGAACCCAAAATTGCCCTCCTGGACAGGTTTTCAGGAGGTAGGGACAGGTTTTTGTAGTTAGAGAAGCTTGTAAACTATATTTTAAACTTTGACCTTACTCCTCTGGGGATGAGGAGCAACATGTGGGAATTGTGATTTCACTGTTGCAAGGGGATCCTCAATCCTGGACTTTTTCTCTACCACAGGATTCTATGTGTCTCCAGTCCACAGAAGGGTTTGTCAGGGCTTTAGCCCTTATCTGTGATGATTCTGACCGTATTTCCTTGGCTGATTCCAGGCTTCGCCGTCTTCAGCAAGGGAATCGTTCAGTGGAGGCTTATAACTCTGAATTCCGCAGGTGGGCAACCAATACCAAATAGAACGACCCAGCTCTTAGATGCCAATTTTGTCAAGATTTTACTGAAAGGTTAAAAGATCCTTTGCCTAAACATTTCCCTTTCTGCAGTATCCACTGTAACCTTACCAGTGTTTTTGTTGGGTTTTGAGGACATATTTTCTGAGAAAGGGTGTCAGGATTTACCCCCCCCCCCCCACACACACACACACACACACCAATCAGGCTTATGTCTGTCCTATTAAACTGTCTCCCGATGCTAAACTATCCTTTGCGGTCCTGAAAGACAAGCCATGAAAGATTTTATTGCTGAGAGTCTTGAGAAGGGACATATCAGATCTTCATCTTCGCCCGTGGTGGCAGGGTTCTTTTTCATGAAAAAGAAAGATGACGTTCTCCGTCCCTATTTAGATTTCCGGGAACTGAATCTAATTTCTATCCGAGATCCATATTATCTTCCTCTGATTCCTGATTTATTCAACCCGGTGGAGGGAGCTGAGGTTTTTCCAAGTTGGATTTAAGGGGGGCCTATAACCTGGTTAGAATCAGAGAAGGGGATGAATGGAAAGCGGCGTTCAATAACCCTGAGGGACATTTTGAGAGTCTGGTTATGCCTTTCGGTCTGACCAATGCACCACCGGTGTTCCAGCATTTCATTTATGATATTTTCCATCATTTGTTGGGCAGGTTTGTGGTGGCCTATCTGGATGATATTTTGGTTTATTCAACTGATTTGGAGACACATCGGGGGCATGTGAGACAAGTACTTCAGATATTAACCCCTTCATGATGGGCTTTTTTTCCGTTTTTGTTTTTCGCTCCCCTTCTTCCCAGAGCCATAACTTTTTTTTATTTTTCCATGAATATGGCCATGTCAGGGCTTATTTTTTGTGGGACGTTGTACTTTTGAATAATACCATTGGTTTTACCATGTCGGGTAACAGAAAACAGGAAAAAAATTCCTAGTGCGGTGAAATTGCAAGAAAAGTGCAATCCCACACTTGTTTTTTGTTTGGCTTTTCTGCTAGGCTACTAAATGCTAAAAACGGACCTGTCATTATGATTCTCTAGGTCATTATGAGTTCATAGACACCAAACATGTCTAGCTTCTTTTTTATCTAAGGCTTCTTTCACACTTCAGTTGTTTGGCGTCAGTCACTTCCGACATAGTGACGGATTGACGGATCCGTCACAATTGTTAAGAAAACGGTTCTAACGGATCCATTTTTTTGACGGATCCGTTACTTGGGGGTTGTCTGGGAAAAGTATCTACTTTTTGGAGCATGCGCAATTGAAAAAGCGGATTGGGGCGACGGATCCGCCGAAATGACGGTCGCGACGGATCCGTCTCCCATAAGCGGCCATTCTATGGAATGGCGGACGCGACTGATCCGCCGCGAACCGTCATTTCGGCGTTGACAAAAAATGTTTCAATGTCCGTCTATGTCTAGACAACGTCCGCCAAATTTCAACGGATCCGTCGCATGACAGATGGAACGGACGATCATCCGTCACAATCCGTCGCTAATGCAAGTCTATGGGAAATTAGCTGATCCGTCAAAAAAAAATGACGGATCCGTTATTTGAGGTAAATGGCGGTTTTAGACTGATGCCAAACAACTGAAGTGTGAAAGAGGCCTAAGTGGTGAAAAAAATTCCAAAGTTTGATTTAAAAAAAAATTGCGCCATTTTCCAAGACCCGTAGCGTCTCCATTTTTCATGATCAGGGTTTGGCTGAGGGCTTATTTTTTCCGTGCCGAGCTGTTGTTTTTATTGATACCATTTTTGTGCAGATAAAATCTTTTGATCGTCCGTTATTGCATTTTAATGCAATGTCGTGGCAACCAAAAAAATGTAATTCTGGAGTTTAATTTTTTTTTTCTCGCTACACCATTTAGCGATCAGGTTAATCCTTTTTTTAATTGATAGATTGGGTGATTCTGAACGTGGCGATACCAAATATGTGTATATTTGATTTTTTTTTCATTATTTTATTTTGAATGGGGTGAAAGGGGAGTGAACTTTTATGTTTTATTTTTTCAGATTTTTAATAATCAATTTTTTTTTACTTTTGGCATTCTTCAATAGCCTCCATGGGAGGCTCGAAGCTGCTATAACTTGATCAGCTCTGCTACATAGAGGCAATGCTCAGATCGCCTCTATGTAGCAGAATTACTGCATTGCTATGAGCGCCGACCACAAGGTGGTGCTCATAGCAATCTGGCATCAACAACCATAGAGACCTCAAGGAGACCTCTGGTTGTCATGCCTACGCACCAAAGACCCCTGATCAAGTGAAGAGGGTCAGCAGTGCGCGTATGTCCGGTCCAATTGCCGAAAGCGAGCGTTAAATGCCACTGTCAGAGTTTGACAGTGGCATTTTACTAGTTAATAGGGGCGGGTGGATCACGATTCCACCCGCGCCTATTGCGTGCACATGTCAGCTGTTGAAAACAGCTGACATGTCGCGGCTTTGAGGAGGGCTCACTGCCGGAGCCCACCTCAAAGCGGGGATTCTGCCATCAGACTTACTATCCCATCCGACATCAGAAAGGGGATAAGGGATAACAAACTTTATGCCAAACTAGAGAAATGTGTCTTCGCCATACAGAAAATGCAGTTTTTGGGGTACCTGTTGTCTTCTTTGGGTTTTCAGATGGATCTGGAAAAAGGTTCGGGCTGTACTTGATTGGGACCATCCCAAGAATCATTAACCCCTTCATGACCGTGGGATTTTTCGTTTTTTCGTGTTCGTTTTTCACTCCCCTCCTTCCCAGAGCCATAACTGTTTTATTTTTCCGTCAATTTGGCCATGTGAGGGCTTATTTTTTGCGGGACGAGTTTTACTTTTGAACAACATCATTGGTTTTACCATGTCGTGTACTAGAAAACGGGAAAAAAATTCCAAGTGCGGTGAAATTGCAAAAAAAGTGCAGTCCCACACTTGTTTTTTGCTTGGCTTTTTTGCTAGGTTCACTAAATGCTAAAAAAAAAATTGCGCCATTTTCCGATACTCGTAGCGTCTCCATTTTTCATGATCTGGGGTCGGTTGAGGGCTTATTTTTTGCGTGCCGAGCTGGCGTTTTTAATTATTCCAATTCGGTGCAGATACGTTCTTTTGATTGCCTGTTATTGCATTGTAATGCAATGTCGTGGCGACCAAAAAAACGTAATTCTGGTGTTTCAATTTTTTTCTCAATACGCCGTTTAGCGATCAGGTTAATGCTTTTTTTTTTATTGATAGATCGGGCGATTCTGAACGCGGCGATACCAAATATGTGTAGATTTGATTTTTTTTTTTATTGATTTATTTTGATTGGGGCGAAAGGGGGGTGATTTAAACTTTTTTTTTTTTTTTTTTTTTTCACATTTTTTTAAACTTTTTTTTAAACTTTTGCCATGCTTCAATAGCCTCCATGGAAGGCTAGAAGCAGGCACAGCGCGATTGCCTCTGCTACTGTTATGACCCCAATGGCGAGGGTCTCAGAGGAACGTGGAAGTCTGCAGAATACAAAAATCCAGCTCATAGGGCAGTGGTAACTGGGTTGACCATATATCTACTCCTAACGCCAACACTAGAAGTAGCCGGGGATCATTCCTACGTTGATTCTAGATGACACGCGCCAGCCGGAGAATCTAGCTACCCCTAGTAGAGGAAAACAAAAGACCTTTCTTGCCTCCAGAGAAGGGGACCCCAAAGCTGGATAGAAGCCCCCCACAAATAATAACGGTGAGGTAAGAGGAAATGACAAACACAGAAATGAACCAGGTTTAGCACAGAGAGGCCCGCTTACTGATAGCAGAATAAAGAAAGGTAACTTATATGGTCAACAAAAACCCTAACAAAATCCACACTGGAAATTCAAGAACCCCCGAACCGTCTAACGGTCCGGGGGGAGAACACCAGCCCCCTAGAGCTTCCAGCAAAGGTCAGGATATAGATTTGGAACAAGCTGGACAAAAATACAAAACCAAAACAAATAGCAAAAAGCAAAATGCAGACTTAGCTGATATAACTGGAACCAGGATCAGTAGACAAGAGCACAGCAGACTAGCTCTGATAACTACGTTGCCAGGCATAGAACTGAAGGTCTAGGGAGCTTATATAGCAACACCCCTAACTAACGACCCAGGTGCGGATAAAAGGAATGACAGAAAAACCAGAGTCAAAAAACTAGTAACCACTAGAGGGAGCAAAAAGCAAATTCACAACAGTACCCCCCCCTTAGTGAGGGGTCACCGAACCCTCACCACGACCACCAGGGCGATCAGGATGAGCGGCATGAAAGGCACGAACTAAATCGGCCGCATGAACATCAGAGGCGACCACCCAGGAATTATCCTCCTGACCATAGCCCTTCCACTTGACCAGGTACTGAAGCCTCCGCCTGGAGAGGCGAGAATCCAAGATCTTCTCCACCACGTACTCCAACTCGCCCTCAACCAACACCGGAGCAGGAGGCTCAGCAGAAGGAACTACAGGCACAATGTACCGCCGCAACAAGGACCTATGAAATACATTGTGAATAGCAAACGACACAGGAAGATCCAGACGAAAAGATACAGGATTAAGGATTTCCAATATCTTGTAAGGCCCAATAAAACGAGGTTTAAATTTGGGAGAGGAGACCTTCATAGGAACAAAGCGGGAAGAAAGCCATACCAAATCCCCAACGCGTAGTCGGGGACCCACACCGCGGCGGCGGTTGGCAAAGCGCTGAGCCCTCTCCTGTGACAACTTCAAGTTGTCCACCACATGATTCCAGATCCGCTGCAACCTATCTACCACAGAATCCACCCCAGGACAGTCAGAAGACTCCACATGACCCGAAGAAAAGCGAGGATGGAAACCAGAGTTGCAGAAAAAAGGCGAAACCAAGGTGGCGGAACTAGCCCGATTATTAAGGGCAAACTCAGCCAACGGCAAGAATGTCACCCAATCGTCCTGATCAGCAGAGACAAAACACCTCAAATAAGCCTCCAAAGTCTGATTGGTTCGCTCCGTCTGTCCATTAGTCTGAGGATGGAAAGCAGACGAAAACGACAAATCAATGCCCATCCTACTACAAAAGGATCGCCAGAACCTGGAAACGAACTGGGATCCTCTGTCTGACACAATATTCTCAGGGATGCCGTGCAAACGAACCACGTTCTGGAAAAACACAGGAACCAGATCGGAAGAGGAAGGCAGCTTAGGCAAAGGAACCAAATGGACCATCTTGGAGAAGCGATCACATATCACCCAGATAACGGACATGCCCTGAGATAGCGGAAGATCAGAAATGAAATCCATGGAGATATGTGTCCAAGGTCTCTTCGGGACAGGCAAGGGCAAGAGCAAACCGCTGGCACGAGAACAGCAAGGCTTAGCTCGAGCACAAGTCCCACAGGACTGCACAAATGACCGCACATCCCTTGACAAGGAAGGCCACCAAAAGGACCTGGCCACCAGATCTCTGGTGCCAAAAATTCCCGGGTGACCTGCCAACACCGAGGAATGAACCTCGGAAATGACTCTGCTGGTCCATTTATCCGGGACAAACAGTCTGTTAGGTGGACAAGACTCAGGCCTATCAGCCTGAAATCTCTGCAACACACGTCGCAGATCCGGAGAAATAGCTGACAAGATAACTCCATCTTTAAGAATACCAACAGGATCAGCGACTCCAGGAGCATCAGGCACAAAGCTCCTAGAAAGAGCATCGGCCTTCACATTCTTTGAACCTGGTAAATACGAGACAACAAAATCAAAGCGGGAGAAAAACAATGACCAGCGGGCCTGTCTCGGATTAAGGCGTTTAGCAGACTCGAGATACATCAGATTTTTGTGATCAGTCAAGACCACCACACGATGCTTAGCACCCTCGAGCCAATGACGCCACTCCTCAAATGCCCATTTCATGGCCAACAACTCCCGATTGCCCACATCATAATTTCGCTCGGCAGGCGAAAACTTCCTGGAGAAAAAGGCACAAGGTTTCATAACAGAGCAACCAGGGCCTCTCTGCGACAAAACGGCCCCTGCTCCAATCTCTGAAGCATCCACCTCAACCTGAAAGGGAAGTGAGACATCGGGCTGGCACAAAACAGGCGCCGAAGTAAACCGGCGCTTCAACTCCTGGAAAGCCTCCACGGCAGCAGGAGCCCAGTTAGCTACATCGGAGCCCTTCTTGGTCATATCCGTCAAAGGTTTCACAATGCTAGAAAAATTAGCGATAAAACGACGGTAGAAGTTAGCGAAACCCAAGAACTTCTGAAGACTCTTAACCGACGAGGGCTGAGTCCAATCAAGAATAGCTCGGACCTTGACTGGGTCCATCTCCACAGCAGAAGGGGAAAAAATGAACCCCAAAAAGGGAACCTTTTGTACACCAAAGAGACACTTTGAGCCCTTGACAAACAAAGAATTTTCACGCAAAATTTTAAAGACCAACCTGACCTGCTCCACATGCGAATCCCAATCATCAGAAAAAACCAAAATATCATCCAGATAAACAATCAAAAATTTATCCAGATACTTCCGGAAAATGTCATGCATAAAGGACTGAAAAACTGAAGGCGCATTGGAGAGCCCAAAAGGCATCACCAAGTACTCAAAATGACCTTCGGGCGTATTGAATGCGGTTTTCCATTCATCACCTTGCTTAATGCGCACAAGGTTGTACGCACCACGAAGGTCTATCTTGGTGAACCACTTGGCACCTTTAATCCGGGCAAACAAGTCAGACAACAGCGGTAAAGGATACTGAAATTTGACAGTGATCTTATTTAAAAGCCGATAATCAATACAAGGTCTCAAAGATCCGTCCTTTTTTGCCACAAAAAAGAATCCCGCACCAAGGGGGGAAGAAGACGGACGAATATGTCCTTTCTCCAGAGACTCCTTGATATATGAACGCATAGCGGTATGTTCAGGTACCGACAGATTAAACAGTCTTCCCTTAGGGAATTTACTGCCTGGGATCAAATCTATAGCACAGTCACAGTCCCTATGAGGAGGCAGTGCACTGGACTCAGACTCACTGAAGACATCCTGATAATCAGACAAATACTCCGGAACTTCCGAAGGCGTAGAAGAAGCAATAGACACAGGCAGGGAATCCCCATGAATACCACGACAGCCCCAACTTGAGACTGACATAGCCTTCCAGTCCAGGACTGGATTATGGGTCTGTAACCATGGCAGCCCTAAAACAACCAAATCATGCATTTTATGTAAAACCAGGAAACGTATCACCTCGCGGTGTTCAGGAGTCATGCACATGGTAACCTGTGTCCAATACTGCGGTTTATTTGCTGCCAATGGCGTAGCATCAATACCCCTAAGAGGAATAGGATTTTCTAATGGTTCAAGAGTAAAACCACAGTGCTTAGCAAATGACAGATCCATAAGACTCAGGGCAGCACCTGAATCTACAAACGCCATGACAGGATAAGACGACAGTGAGCAAATCAAAGTTACAGACAGAATAAATTTAGGTTGCAAATTACCAACGGTGACAGGACTAACAACCTTAGCTATACGTTTAGAGCATGCTGAGATAACATGTGTAGAATCACCACAGTAGTAGCACAAGCCATTCCGGCGTCTATGAATTTTCCGCTCATTTCTAGTCAGGATTCTATCACATTGCATTAAATCAGGTGTCTGTTCAGACAACACCATGAGGGAATTTGCGGTTTTTCTATCACATTGCACCGAATTAGGTGTCTGTTCAGACAACACCATGAGGGAATTTGCGGTTTTTCTATCACATTGCACCGAATTAGGTGTCTGTTCAGACAACACCATGAGGGAATTTGCGGTTTTGCGCTCCCGCAACCGCCGGTCAATTTGAATAGCCAGTGCCATAGTATCATTGAGACCTGTGGGAATGGGAAAACCCACCATAACATTCTTACTGGCTTCAGAAAGGCCATTTCTAAAATTAGCGGCCAGTGCACACTCGTTCCAATGTGTCAGCACGGACCATTTCCGAAATTTTTGGCAATACACTTCAGCCTCGTCCTGCCCCTGAGACATAGCCAGCAAGGCCTTTTCTGCCTGAATCTCAAGATTGGGTTCCTCATAAAGTAAACCGAGCGCCAGAAAAAACGCATCAATATCAGCCAATGCCGGATCTCCTGGCGCCAGCGAAAAAGCCCAATCCTGAGGGTCGCCCCGTAAGAACGAAATAACTATTTTTACTTGCTGAGCAGAGTCTCCAGATGAACAGGGTCTCAGGGACAAAAACAATTTACAATTATTCACAAAATTCCTAAACTTAAACCTGTTTCCGGAAAACAGTTCAGGAATCGGTATTTTAGGTTCTGACCTAGGATTTCTGATAACATAGTCTTGTATGCCCTGCACACGAGTAGCTAGCTGGTCCACACTTGTAATCAAGGTCTGGACATTCATGTCTGCAGCAAGCATAGCCACTCTGAGGTAAAGGGGAAGAAGAAAAAAAAAAAAAAAAAAAACTCAGAATCTTCTTTCTTATAATCCCTCTTCTGCAATGCATTAAACATTTAATACTGGCCTGGCAAACTGTTATGACCCCAATGGCGAGGGTCTCAGAGGAACGTGGAAGTCTGCAGAATACAAAAATCCAGCTCATAGGGCAGTGGTAACTGGGTTGACCATATATCTACTCCTAACGCCAACACTAGAAGTAGCCGGGGATCATTCCTACGTTGATTCTAGATGACACGCGCCAGCCGGAGAATCTAGCTACCCCTAGTAGAGGAAAACAAAAGACCTTTCTTGCCTCCAGAGAAGGGGACCCCAAAGCTGGATAGAAGCCCCCCACAAATAATAACGGTGAGGTAAGAGGAAATGACAAACACAGAAATGAACCAGGTTTAGCACAGAGAGGCCCGCTTACTGATAGCAGAATAAAGAAAGGTAACTTATATGGTCAACAAAAACCCTAACAAAATCCACACTGGAAATTCAAGAACCCCCGAACCGTCTAACGGTCCGGGGGGAGAACACCAGCCCCCTAGAGCTTCCAGCAAAGGTCAGGATATAGATTTGGAACAAGCTGGACAAAAATACAAAACCAAAACAAATAGCAAAAAGCAAAATGCAGACTTAGCTGATATAACTGGAACCAGGATCAGTAGACAAGAGCACAGCAGACTAGCTCTGATAACTACGTTGCCAGGCATAGAACTGAAGGTCTAGGGAGCTTATATAGCAACACCCCTAACTAACGACCCAGGTGCGGATAAAAGGAATGACAGAAAAACCAGAGTCAAAAAACTAGTAACCACTAGAGGGAGCAAAAAGCAAATTCACAACAGCTACATAGCAGCGATCTGCTGTTCGCTGCTATGTAGCAGAAATGCAGGTGTGCTGTGAGCGCCAACCACAGGGTGGCGCTCACAGCTACCGGCGATCAGTAACCATAGAGGTCTCAAGGACCTCTATGGTTACAATGGAGGAGCATCGCCGTCCTCCGATCATGTGACGGGGGTCGGCGATGTGCTCGTATCCGGCCGCCCGGCCGGATGCGGTAGTTAAATGCCGCTGTCTGCGTTTGACAGCGGCATTTAACTAGTTAATAGCGGCGGGTGAATCGCGATTTCACCCGCCGCTATTGCGGGCACATGTCAGCTGTTGAAAACAGCTGACATGTCCCGGCTTTGATGCGGGCTCACCTCGGAGCCCTGCATCAAAGCAGGGGAGCTGACATCGGACGTACTATACCGTCCGATGTCAGTAAGGGGTTAAAGCATTTTCTGGTTTCACTCATTTTTTACCGGAGTTTATTCAAAATTATTCGGTAATGGTGAAATCCCTTACTGACATGACAAGGAAGGGGTTTTTCTAAATGGTTGGATGCTGCTCAACGGGCTTTTTCCTCCTTATAGAGTTGTTGTCACTCACAGTGTAGAAGAGACTAAGTGCAACACAAAGGGATAATGGAAGGGGAACCAAACACAGTGGGGGAAGTGGAGACCCCTAGACTGATCTAACATCACTGGTACCGCGCTTAGGTGATTTAGGGTGATCTATCCCTGGTAACAGGGATACGATCAACGTAAGTGTGATGGTGGATGCAAATATCCCACTATGAATGGTGGTGTGCCCTGTTATGGACCTGGTGGTTAGGTGCACCAGGAATGACCTGATAGTTAAACACGGAATCGGGACGAGCTCTGGGGAAATGGGAACTCTGCTGACCGCAAACCCTACTCCTATCAGCACAACTAGAAATAGCCGTGGAGCGTGCCTGACTCTGCCTAGACGCCTCTTCACAGCCTAAGAGCTAACTACCCCTAAAGAAAGGAAACAAAGCCTCAATTGCCTCAGAGAAATTTTCCCAAAGGTAAAAGCAGCCCCCCACAAGTATTGACTGTGAGTTAAGAGGAAATCACAAACACAGGATGAAATAGGTTTTAGCAAAGAGAGGCCAGTCTAACTAAACAGATTGAGGACAGAAAAGGGATCTTTGCGGTCAACACAAAAAGCTACAAAAACCACGCAGAGTGTGCAAAAAATACCCCCGCACCGACTCACGGTGCGGTGGTGCCACTCTGCACCCCCAGAGCTTCCAGCTAGCCAGACAGTTTCATGATAGCAAGCTGGACTAGAACTTAGCAAGAAAAACCATATGTAACAAATGAACAAGCAGGAACTTAGCTTCGCTTGAGTAGACAGGTCCTCAGAAAGATCCAGGAGAGATCTGAACCAGTACTAGAACATTGACAGCTGGCATGGAGTAACGATCTGAGTGGAGTTAAATAGAGAATCCAGCCTAGCCCTAAACGAGGGCAGCTGGAGAAGGAATCTCAGAACCAGCAGCTCCACTCACAGCCACCAGAGGGAGTCCACGGACAGAACTCACCGAAGTACCATTCATGACCACAGGAGGGAGTTCGAGAACGGAATTCACAACAGTGCCCAGTACCTGACTGGTGAGCCGGCTAATCACCTATGAGTAATTGCAAGATGCACTGAACATTTATAGCCAATGGGTCGCCCGTTCAGAATAAATGTCAGTACACTGCAGCCACCGCAAAAAACATAAACAATATCAGAAGAGCCCTTCAGTCGTTCCCTGGCTCTGCACTTATCAGCGACACCCCACACAGGTCACGCTTGATCAGTATTTGTGTGCCCACCCGCTACCCGTCACCCGCAGATTTACTCTGCTTTCATATTCGCCACGTTCACTTGCAGGACACCGCACATCTCCTCTGACATCTACTAGGAAGAGCTGCACGCCCAACGAGATACAGCACACGGTAAGGGCTCTTCCTGATATTGTTTATGTTTTTTGCGGTGGCCGCAGTGTACTGACATTTATTCTGAACGGGCGACCCATTGGCTATAAATGTTCAGTGCATCTTGCAATTACTCATAGGTGATTAGCCGGCTCACCAGTCAGGTACTGGGCACACCACCATTCATAGTGGGATATTTGCATCCACCATCACACTTACGTTGATCGTATCCCTGTTACCAGGGATAGATCACCCTAAATCACCTAAGCGCGGTACCAGTTATGAGTTTATTCATTTGGTCTTTACAGAAGTGGCACATGTTCTGAGGATACCAGCAGCTGGGGGATTTCATCAGTAACTCCCACATACGTAGTGGGCAGCAGTGTTGAGCGCCAGTGATACTGTTTTATTTATTGATCTAACATCACCCTGCCTGTCCTACCATTCCTATATAGGTTCCGCACGTATCGCCGAAAAATATACCTAGTCCCTGTGTGACCCTGGTGCTAAGCCCTGCAGCGGCAAGGGCAGGATGACGCTAGCCAATCTCACTAACACTAAAGACAGTAAGGATAAATTAAACCAGGGGAGCACTTAGCTTGAGTAGACTCAGAGAGAAATGCCGAGGCCCTCCAAACTCCAAAAGGATGCTAGCAGTCTGCTTACCCGCTGTAGGTCAGCCCTGGAATAGCACCTGGTTCTACCTCCTTGTCCATCCTTGGGTCACAGTCAGGGCCGGACTAGCCATCGGGCACTTCTGGCAAATGCCAGAAGGGCCGGTGCCAGTAGTGGGCCGCTGCACTCTTAAACCCCCCCTCTCCCCCCGCAAGTGCCGCCGCCGCATTCAACTATACCGGCGTCCATGACGCCAGTATAGTTCAATGCAATGATGGAGGGAGAGAGCGTCTACAGACGCTCCCTCTCTCATCATTCCCCGCTCTGCCTCTGACACTGCGGGTGCGCAATGACGTCATATCATCGCGCACCTGCTGTGTCCCGGGCAGACTGCAGCCACCGAGACAGGAGCAGCGCGGGCAAAAGGAAAGGTGAGGAGAGTTTTTTTTTTTTTACTGGGCTGTGGGGCCATTATCGGGGGGGGGGGGGTGGGGGGAGAGATGAGATGTGGGCTGTGCTCTATATACCACTGTGTTGGCTGTGCTCTATATACCACTGTGCGGGCTGTGCTGTATATACCACTGTGCGGGCTGTGCTGTATATTCCACTGTGCGGGCTGTGCTCTATATACCACTGTGCGGGCTGTGCTGTATATACCACTGTGTTGGCTGTGCTGTATATACCACTGTGAGGGCTGTGCTCTATATACCACTGTGTTGGCTGTGCTGTATATACCACTGTGAGGGCTGTGCTCTATATACCACTGTGCGGGCTGTGCTGTATATACCACTGTGCGGGCTGTGCTGTATATTCCACTGTGCGGGCTGTGCTCTATATACCACTGTGCGGGCTGTGCTGTATACACCACTGTGTTGGCTGTGCTGTATATACCACTGTGAGGGCTGTGCTCTATATACCACTGTGTTGGCTGTGCTGTATATACCACTGTGAGGGCTGTGCTCTATATACCACTGTGCGGGCTGTGCTCTATATACCACTGTGTTGGCTGTGCTCTATATACCACTGTGCGGGCTGTGCTGTATATTCCACTGTGCGGGCTGTGCTCTATATACCACTGTGTTGGCTGTGCTCTATATACCACTGTGTTGGCTGTGCTGTATATACCACTGTGCGGGCTGTGCTGTATATACCACTGTGTGGGCTGTGCTCTATATACCACTGTGTTGGCTGTGCTCTATATACCACTGTGCGGGCTGTGCTGTATATACCACTGTGCGGACTGTGCTCTATATACCACTGTGCGGGCTGTGCTCTATATACCACTGTGCGGGCTGTGCTCTATATACCACTGTGCGGGCTGTGCTGTATATTCCACTGTGCGGGCTGTGCTGTATATTCCATTGTGCGGGCTGTGCTGTATATTCCACTGTGCGGGCTGTGCTCTATATACCACTGTGCGGGCTGTGCTCTAAATACCACTGTGCGGGCTGTGCTGTATATACCACTGTGCGGGCTGTGCTGTATATTCCACTGTGCGGGCTGTGCTCTATATACCACTGTGAGGGCTGTGCTGTATATACCACTGTGTTGGCTGTGCTGTATATACCACTGTGAGGGCTGTGCTCTATATACCACTGTCCGGGCTGTGCTCTATATACCACTGTCTTGGCTGTGCTCTATATACCACTGTGCGGGCTGTGCTGTATATTCCACTGTGCGGGCTGTGCTCTATATACCACTGTGTTGGCTGTGCTCTATATACCACTGTGTTGGCTGTGCTGTATATACCACTGTGCGGGCTGTGCTGTATATACCACTGTGTTGGCTGTGCTCTATATACCACTGTGCGGGCTGTGCTGTATATACCACTGTGCGGGCTGTGCTCTATATACCACTGTGCGGGCTGTGCTGTATATTCCACTGTGCGGGCTGTGCTGTATATTCCACTGTGCGGGCTCTGCTGTATATTCCACTGTGCGGGCTGTGCTCTATATACCACTGTGCGGGCTGTGCTCTAAATACCACTGTGCGGGCTGTGCTCTAAATACCACTGTGCGGGCTGTGCTGTATATACCACTGTGAGGGCTGTGCTCTATATACCACTGTGTTGGCTGTTGTGAACTGTGTTTCTGGGCTCCCTCTGGTGGTCACTAACGGTACTGTGTTAGGCATGTCTTGTTGCAGGCCTGGGCTCCAGCTGGGTCATTAAGCAGCGGGTGTTCCCTATTTAGGTCTCCTCTGGACTCAGTCTCTTGCCTGGCATCGTTGTATCCAGTCCTATAAGGTCTCCTCCTGATTCCTTTCCGTCTGTCTCATGCAAGAAAAGCAAAGTCCGTTTTGAATACTTTGGATCATTTGCATTTTTCTGTGTTTTTGTCCAGCTTGCTTAATATGTGATTTTCTGGCTCGCTGGAAGCTCTAGGGTGCTGATATTCTCCCCCCGCACCGTCAGTCGGTGTGGGGGTTCTTGAAATATTCAGCGTGGATGTTTTTGCAGGGTTTTCTGCTGACCGCATAGTTCACTATCTATTTTCTGCCTATCTAGACTAGTGGGCCTCACTTTGCTGAATCTAGTTCATCTCTACGTTTGTGTTTTCCTCTTGCCTCACCGTTATTATTTGTTGGGGGCTTTCTATATCTTTGGGGTACAGAAGGTTTCTTTTTTGGGTTTTATTTTTTCCCCTTCTACTGTGGAGATGGACCCAGTCAAGGTCCGTGCCATTCATGACTGGACTCAGCCCACGTCTGTTAAGAGCCTGCAGAAGTTCTTGGGCTTTGCTAATTTTTACCGTCGTTTTATCGCTAATTTTTCTAGCGTAGTTAAACCTTTGACGGATATGACCAAGAAGGGTTCTGATGTTGCTAATTGGTCTCCTGCGGCCGTGGAGGCCTTTCGGGAGCTGAAGCGTCGGTTTACTTCAGCGCCAGTCTTGTGCCAGCCGGATGTATCTCTTCCCTTCCAGGTTGAAGTTGATGCTTCTGAGATTGGTGCAGGGGCCATTTTGTCGCAAAAAAAGTTCTGATGGCTCCGTGATGAAGCCATGCGCCTTCTTTTCAAGAAAATGTTCGCCTGCTGAGCGGAACTATGATGTTGGTAATCGGGAGTTGTTGGCTATGAAGTGGGCATTTGAGGAGTGGCGGCATTGGCTCGAGGGAGCTAGGCATCGTTTGGTGGTCTTGACTGATCATAAAAATCTGATTTATCTCGAGTCTGCCAAGCGCCTGAATCCTAGACAGGCTCGTTGGTCGTTGTTTTTCTCCCGTTTTGACTTTGTGGTCTCGTACCTGCCTGGTTCGAAGAACGTGAAGGCTGATGCACTTTCTAGGAGTTTTGTGCCTGACTCTCCTGGAGCCTCGGAGCCGGTTGGTATTCTCAGAGAGGGAGTGATTTTGTCTGCCATTTCCCCAGATTTGCGACGAGTGTTGCAGAAATTTCAGGCTGATAGGCCTGATCGTTGCCCACCAGAGAAACTGTTTGTCCCTGACAGATGGACCAGCAGAGTTATTTCTGAGGTTCATTCTTCGGTGTTGGCGGGGCATCCTGGGATTTTCGGTACCAGAGATTTGGTGGCTAGGTCCTTTTGGTGGCCTTCCTTGTCGCGGGATGTGCATTCTTTTGTGCAGTCCTGTGGGATTTGCGCTCGGGCTAAGCCTTGCTGTTCTCGTGCCAGCGGGTTGCTTTTGCCCTTGCCTATCCCGAAGAGGCCTTGGACGCAAATTTCCATGGATTTCATTTCGGATCTTCCGGTATCTCGGAAGATGTCTGTCATCTGGGTGGTGTGCGATCGTTTTTCTAAAATGGTCCATTTGGTGCCCTTGCCTAAGCTGCCTTCCTCTCTGATTTGGTTCCTTTGTTCTTTCAGAATGTGGTTCGTTTGCACGGCATCCCTGAGAATATTGTGTCTGACAGAGGATCCCAGTTTGTGTCCAGATTCTGGCGATCCTTTTGTGCTAAGATGGGTATTGATTTGTCTTTTTCGTCGGCTTTTCATCCTCAGACTAATGGCCAGACCGAGCAAACTAATCAGACGTTGGAGACTTATTTAAGATGTTTTGTTTCTGCTGATCAGGACGACTGGGTTACCTTTTTGCCACTGGCCGAGTTTGCCCTTAATAATCGGGCTAGTTCTGCCACTTTGGTTTCACCCTTTTTCTGCAACTCTGGTTTTCATCCTCGTTTCTCCTCGGGCCAGGTTGAGCCTTCTGACTGTCCTGGGGTTGATTCTGTGGTGGATAGGTTGCAGCGGATTTGGAACCATGTGGTGGACAATTTGCAATTGTCACAGGAGAAGGCCCAGCGTTTTGCCAATCGCCGCCGCGGTGTGGGTCCCCGACTTCGTGTTGGGGATTTGGTTTGGTTGTCTTCTCGGCATGTTCCTTTGAAGGTCTCCTCTCCTAAGTTCAAGCCTCGCTTTATCGGTCCTTATAAAATTTTGGAAATCCTTAACCCGGTGTCTTTTCGCTTGGACCTTCCAGCGTCATTTGCTATTCATAATGTGTTCCATAGGTCCTTGTTGTGGCGATACGTGGTGCCTATTGTTCCTGCTGTTGAGCCTCCTGCCCCGGTTTTGGTTGAGGGCTAGTTGGAGTACGTGGTGGAGAAGATTTTGGATTCTCGTATCTCTAGACGGAGACTTCAGTATTTAGTTAAGTGGAAAGGCTATGGTCAGGAGGATAATTCCTGGGTTGTCGCCTCTGATGTTCATGCGGCTGATTTGGTTCGTGCCTTTCACGCTGCTCATCCTGATCGCCCTGGGGGTCTTGGTGAGGGTTCGGTGACCCCTCCTCAAGGGGGGGGTACTGTTGTGAACTGTGTTTCTGGGCTCCCTCTGGTGGTCACTAACGGTACTGTGTTAGGCATGTCTTGTTGCAGGCCTGGGCTCCAGCTGGGTCATTAAGCAGCGGGTGTTCCCTATTTAGGTCTCCTCTGGACTCAGTCTCTCGCCTGGCATCGTTGTATCCAGTCCTATAAGGTCTCCTCCTGATTCCTTTCCATCTGTCTCATGCAAGAAAAGCTAAGTCCGTTTTGAATACTTTGGATCATTTGCATTTTTCTGTGTTTTTGTCCAGCTTGCTTAATATGTGATTTTCTGGCTCGCTGGAAGCTCTAGGGTGCTGATATTCTCCCCCCGCACCGTCAGTCGGTGTGGGGGTTCTTGAAATATTCAGCGTTGATGTTTTTGCAGGGTTTTCTTCTGACCGCATAGTTCACTATCTATTTTCTGCCTATCTAGACTAGTGGGCCTCACTTTGCTGAATCTAGTTCATCTCTACGTTTGTGTTTTCCTCTTGCCTCACCGTTATTATTTGTTGGGGGCTTTCTCTATCTTTGGGGTTCAATTTCTCTGGAGGCAAGTGAGGTCTTATTTTCCCTCTAGGGGTAGTTAGTTCTCCGGCTGGCTCGAGACGTCTAGAATCAACGTAGGCACGTTCACCGGCTACTTCTAGTTGTTGTGTTAGGTGTTATGGTTTCCAATGGCAAGGAGACATCAGAAGCATAGAATAAACGGACAAGCTCTCGGGTGATGGAAACTAGAGCTGACCGCGATGCTAAACCTACACACCACACTAGAAGTAGCCAGGGGGCATTCCTGCGTTGTCTCTAGATGCCGCGCGCTAGCCGGAGAACTAACTACCCCTGGTAGAAGAAAACACAGTCCTGGCTTGCCTCCAGAGAATGTCCCCACAGGAGATAGCAGCCCCCCACATATAATAACGGTGAGAGCAGATGAAAAGACACACGTAGTATGAAAGCAGATTTAGCACAGAGAGGCCCGCTAACTAAATAGCAGAAAGATACAACAGAGGACTTCGCGGTCGGCTGCAAAACCCTTCAAAACACCATCCTGAAATTACCTTAACTCATGTGACAACTCATGCCACTAGAGTGGTAATTTCAGCCCAACAAGAGCTTCCAGCTGCAGAGATTCACATAAGTGCAAACTGGACAAAACATACAAAAATAGACTTAAGGACTAAAGTGTCCAACTTAGCTGAGCAGAAATCTGGGAGCAGGAACATGCAACAGAATCACTCTGGATACATTGATGGCCAGCATTAGAATGACCGAGGAGCAAGGTTAAATAGGATACTCCCACATCCTGATAGGAACAGGTGAACTGAGAAGGCAAAGCTTGCAGGACACCAGTACCACAAGAGACCACCGGGGGAGCCCACGAACCGAATCACAACAGTACCCCCCCCTTAAGGAGGGGGCACCGAACCCTCACAAGAACCACCAGGGCGATCTGGATGAGCCCTATGAAAGGCACGGACCAAATCAGAAGCATGAACATCAGAAGCTGTAACCCAAGAATTATCCTCTTGACCGTAGCCCTTCCATTTCACCAGATATTGAAGTCTCCGTCTGGAAACACGGGAGTCCAAGATTTTCTCCACCACGTACTCCAATTCACCCTCAACCAGCACAGGAGCAGGAGGCTCAACAGAAGGCACAAGTGGTACCTCATACCTCCGCAATAATGACCGATGGAAGACATTATGGATAGCAAAGGATGCTGGGAGGTCCAAACGAAAAGACACAGGGTTAAGAATTTCCAAAATCTTATAAGGACCGATGAACCGAGGCTTAAACTTAGGAGAAGAGACCCTCATAGGGACAAAACGGGAGGACAACCACACCAAGTCCCCAACACGAAGACGAGGACCAACACGACGATGGCGATTAGCAAAACGTTGAGTCCTCTCCTGGGACAACTCCAAATTGTCCACCACCTGCCCCCAAATACGATGCAACCTATCCACCATGGTATCCACTCCAGGACAATCCGAAGACTCCACCTGACCAGATGAAAAACGAGGATGGAACCCTGAATTGCAAAAGAAAGGGGAGACCAAAGTGGCAGAACTGGCCCGATTATTAAGGGCAAACTCAGCCAACGGCAAAAAGGAGACCCAGTCATCCTGATCAGCAGACACAAAACACCTCAAATAAGTCTCCAAGGTCTGATTAGTACGTTCCGTCTGGCCATTTGTCTGGGGATGAAATGCAGACGAAAAAGACAAATCAATGCCCATCCTGGCACAAAACGCCCGCCAAAATCTGGACACAAACTGGGATCCCCTGTCGGAAACGATATTCTCCGGAATACCATGCAGCCGAACCACATTCTGAAAAAACAGGGGCACCAACTCAGATGAGGAAGGCAGCTTGGGCAAGGGCACCAAATGAACCATCTTAGAAAAGCGGTCACACACCACCCAAATGACGGACATCTTCTGAGAAACAGGGAGATCAGAAATAAAATCCATAGAGATGTGTGTCCAAGGCCTCTTAGGAACAGGCAAGGGCAACAACAACCCACTAGCCCGAGAACAACAAGGCTTGGCCCAAGCACAAACATCGCAAGACTGCACAAAAGTACGCACGTCCCGAGACAGGGAAGGCCACCAGAAGGACCTAGCCACCAAATCTCTGGTACCAAAAATTCCCGGATGACCTGCCAACGCAGAAGAATGAACCTCCGAGATGACTCTATTGGTCCACTCATCCGGCACAAACAATCTACCAGGCGGACAACGATCAGGCCGATCCGCCTGAAACTCTTGTAAAGCCCGTCGCAGGTCTGGGAAGACAGCAGACAATATCACCCCATCCTTAAGTATACCCGTAGGTTTAGAATCACCAGGGGAATCAGGTTCAAAACTCCTAGAAAGGGCATCCGCCTTCACATTCTTAGTACCTGGCAGATACGAAACCACAAAATTAAACCGGGAGAAAAACAACGACCAGCGCGCCTGTCTAGGATTCAGACGTCTGGCCGACTCAAGATAAATCAAATTTTTGTGATCAGTCAAGACCACCACCTGATGTTTAGCACCCTCAAGCCAATGATGCCACTCCTCGAATGCCCACTTCATCGCCAAAAGCTCCCGATTACCGACGTCATAATTTCGCTCGGCGGGCGAAAATGTTCGAGAAAAGAACGCACAAGGTCTCATCACTGAACAATCTGAACTTTTCTGCGACAAAACCGCCCCCGCTCCGATCTCGGAAGCATCAACTTCCACCTGAAAAGGAAGAGAAACATCAGGCTGGCACAACACCGGAGCAGAAGAAAAACGGCGCTTAAGCTCCCGAAAGGCCTCCACAGCAGCAGGAGACCAATCTGCAACATCAGCACCCTTTTTAGTCAAATCAGTCAAAGGCCTGACAACGCTAGAAAAACCAGATATGAATCGACGATAAAAGTTAGCAAAGCCCAAAAATTTCTGAAGGCCCTTAAGAGAAGTCGGTTGCGTCCAGTCACAAATAGCCCAAACCTTCACAGGATCCATCTCAATAGAAGAGGGGGAAAAAATGTACCCCAAAAAAGAAATCTTCTGAACCCCAAAAACACACTTTGAACCTTTAACAAACAAAGAATTGGTCCGCAAAACCTGAAAAACCCTCCTAACTTGTTGAACATGAGATTCCCAGTCATCCGAAAAAATCAAGATATCGTCCAAATACACAATCATAAATTTATCCAGATATTCACGGAAAATATTGTGCATAAAAGACTGAAAGACCGAAGGGGCATTTGACAGACCAAAAGGCATCACCAAATACTCAAAATGGCCCTCGGGCGTATTAAATGTGGTTTTCCACTCATCCCCCTGCTTAATTCGCACCAAATTATACGCACCGCGAAGATCAATCTTAGAGAACCACTTCGCCCCCTCAATGCGAGCAAATAAATCTGTCAGCAATGGCAAAGGATACTGATACTTGACTGTGATCTTATTCAAGAGTCTATAATCAATACAAGGTCTCAAAGAACCATCGCTTTTAGCTACGAAAAAGAACCCCGCTCCAAGAGGAGATGAAGAAGGACGAATATGTCCCTTTTCCAAGGACTCCCTAATATACTCTCGCATGGCAGCATGTTCAGGTACAGACAGATTGAATAGACGACCCTTAGGAAATTTACTGCCAGGGATCAAATCTATGGCGCAATCGCAATCTCTGTGAGGAGGAAGAGAATTAAGAGTAGATTCCTCAAAAACCTCACGATAATCAGACAAAAACTCAGGAATTTCAGAGGGAATAGATGAAGCAATGGAGACCAAAGATGTGTCCCCATGATTTCCCTGACATCCCCAGCTTAGTACAGACATTGTTTTCCAGTCAAGGACTGGGTTATGAGTTTGCAACCATGGCAATCCCAGCACCAACACATCATGTAGATTATACAGTACAAGGAAGCGAATCACCTCTTGATGGTCTGGAGTCATACGCATAGTCACTTGTGTCCAGTATTGTGGTTTATTACTAGCCAATGGTGTAGAATCAATACCCTTTAAAGGTATAGGAACTTCCAGAGGCTCTAGATCAAACCCACAGCGCCTGGCAAAGGACCAATCCATAAGACTCAAAGCGGCGCCAGAATCCACATACGCATCCGCAACAATAGAAGATAACGAACAAATTAGAGTTACAGACAAAATAAACTTGGACTGCAAAGTGCCAATAGAAGAGGATTTATCAACTTTCTTTGTTCGTTTAGAGCATGCTGATATAACATGAGTAGAATTTCCACAATAGAGGCACAAATGATTTTTGCGCCTATAAATCTGTTGTTCGCTTCTGGACAGAAAGCTATCACATTGCATACTCTGTGGTGCCTCTTCAGAAGACACCGCCAACTGGTGCACAGGTTTGCGTTCCCGTAAACGCCGATCAATCTGAATTGCCATTGTCATGGACTCATTCAGACCAGTAGGCGCAGGAAACCCCACCATGACGTCTTTTACAGCATCAGAGAGACCTTCTCTGAAAATTGCCGCCAGAGCGCACTCATTCCACTGAGTAAGCACAGACCATTTTCGAAATTTTTGGCAATATATTTCGGCTTCATCTTGCCCCTGAGAGAGGGCTATTAGGGCTTTCTCAGCCTGAATCTCCAAATTTGGTTCCTCATAAAGCAACCCCAAAGCCAGAAAAAACGCATCCACATTGAGCAACGCAGGATCCCCTGGTGCCAATGAAAATGCCCAATTTTGGGGGTCACCCCGCAGTAAAGAAATAACAATTTTTACTTGCTGGGCAGGAATCTGGGAGCAGGAACATGCAACAGAATCACTCTGGATACATTGATGGCCAGCATTAGAATGACTGAGGAGCAAGGTTAAATAGGATACTCCCACATCCTGATAGGAACAGGTGAACTGAGAAGGCAAAGCTTGCAGGACACCAGTACCACAAGAGACCACCGGGGGAGCCCACGAACTGAATCACAACAGTTAGGATCAGGTATGCGGTTAGCCCAGTTTCCACCTCCCTAGAGCAGTTCTTATGTTTTTGTTGACCTTGCCGGAATACCAGAGATCCTCTACCACTGCGATCATAACAGTTGGCTGTGCTCTATATACCACTGTGCGGGCTGTGCTGTATATACCACTGTGCAGGCTGTGCTGTATATTCCACTGTGCGGGCTGTGCTCTATATACCACTGTGTTGGCTGTACTGTATATACCACTGTGAGGGCTGTGCTCTATATACAGTACCACTGTGTTGGCTGTGCTGTATATACCACTGTGAGGGCTGTGCTCTATATACCACTGTGCGGGCTGTGCTCTATATACCACTGTGTTGGCTGTGCTCTATATACCACTGTGCGGGCTGTGCTGTATATTCCACTGTGCAGGCTGTGCTGTATATTCCACTGTGCGGGCTGTGCTGTATATACCACTGTGTGGGCTGTGCTCTATATACCACTGTGTTGGCTGTGCTCTATATACCACTGTGCGGGCTGTGCTGTATATACCACTGTGCGGGCTGTGCTCTATATACCACTGTGCGGGCTGTGCTCTATATACCACTGTGCGGGCTGTGCTGTATATACCACTGTGCGGGCTGTGCTCTATATACCACTGTGCGGGCTGTGCTCTATATACCACTGTGCGGGCTGTGCTGTATATTCCACTGTGCGGGCTGGGCTGTATATTCCACTGTGTGGGCTGTGCTGTATATTCCACTGTGCGGGCTGTGCTCTATATACCACTGTGCGGGCTGTGCTCTATATACCACTGTGCGGGCTGTGCT
Source organism: Ranitomeya variabilis (assembly GCF_051348905.1). Taxonomy (NCBI): domain Eukaryota; kingdom Metazoa; phylum Chordata; class Amphibia; order Anura; family Dendrobatidae; genus Ranitomeya; species Ranitomeya variabilis. The sequence continues at coordinate 66,340,853 of NC_135239.1, read as the reverse complement.
GTATATACCACTGTGAGGGCTGTGCTCTATATACCACTGTGTTGGCTGTGCTCTATATACCACTGTGCGGGCTGTGCTGTATATTCCACTGTGCGGGCTGTGCTCTATATACCACTGTGCGGGCTGTGCTGTATATTCCACTGTGCGGGCTGTGCTCTATATACCACTGTGCGGGCTGTGCTGTATATTCCACTGTGCGGGCTGTGCTCTATATACCACTGTGCGGGCTGTGCTCTATATACCACTGTGATGGCTGTGCTCTATATTCCACTGTGCGGGCTGTGCTGTATGTACCACTGTGCGGCTGTGCTCTATATACCACTGTGTTGGCTGTGCTGTATATACCACTGTGCGGGCTGTGCTCTATATACCACTGTGTTGGCTGTGCTCTATATACCACTGTGTTGGCTGTGCTCTATATACCACTGTGTTGGCTGTGCTCTATATACCACTGTGTTGGCTGTGCTCTATATACCACTGTGCGGGCTGTGCTGTATATACCACTGTGCGGGCTGTGCTCTATATACCACTGTGCGGGCTGTGCTCTATATACCACTGTGCGGGCTGTGCTGTATATTCCACTGTGCGGGCTGTGCTCTATATACCACTGTGTTGGCTGTGCTGTATATACCACTGTGTTGGCTGTGCTCTATATACCACTGTGTTGGCTGTGCTCTATATACCACTGTGTGGGCTGTGCTCTATATACCACTGTGCGGGCTGTGCTGTATATACCACTGTGCGGGCTGTGCTGGATATACCACTGTGCGGGCTGTGCTGGTATACCACTGTGCGGGCTGTGCTGGATATACCACTGTGTGGGCTGTGCTCTATATACCACTGTGCGGGCTGTGCTGTATATACAACTGTGTGGGCTGTGCTGGATATACCACTGTGCGGGCTGTGCTCTATATACCACTGTGCGGGCTGTGCTGTATATACCACTGTGTAGGCTGTGCTCTATATACCACTGTGTGGGCTGTGCTCTATATACCACTGTGAGGGCTGTGCTCTATATACCACTGTGTTGGCTGTGCTCTATATACCACTGTGGGGGCTGTGCTCTATATACCACAGTGGGGGCTGTGCTGTATATACCACTGTGATGGCTGTGCTGTATATACCACTGTGGGGGCTGTGCTGTATATACCAGTGTGGGGGCTGTGCTGTATATACTACTGTGTGGGCTGTGCTGTATACTACTACGTGGGCTGTGCTATATTATGCAGGCTGTGCTATATACTATGCAAGTTGTGCTATATACTATGCGGGCTTTGTTATATACTATGGGGGGTATATTATATTCTATGGGGGAGGCCATGTTATATACTATGTGGCTGTGTTATATACTATTGCGGGGGTATATTATATTCTATGGGGGAGGTTGTGTTATATACTATGGGGGGTATATTATATTCTATGGGGGAGGCTGTCTTATATACTATGGGGGGCTGCATTATATATTATGGAGAGGTGGGTTGTATTATTCTATGGGGGGCTGTATTAGATTTTATGAGGGATGATTGCATCATACTCTTTGATGGGGCTGCATTATATTCTATGTAGAGGTGGACTGTATTCTATTTGGGGCTACGTTATATTCTATGGGGGGCAGTATTATATTTATATTCTATGAGGGGTGATTGCATCATACTCTATGGGGGGCTGCATTATATTCTATGGGGTGGCTGCATTATACTCTGGGTTGGCTGCATTATATTCTGTAGGGTGGTGGCTGCATTATACTATATGTGGGCTGCATTATACTGTATTGAGGACTATAGGGAATACGTTATACTATATGAAGAACTATGGGGTGCATTATACTATGGGAAGTGAATTGTACTACATGGATGACTATGGCGGTGCATAATACTATATGGAGCACTATGAGGAGTGTACTATGCTATATGGAGGACTATGAGGAGTGTTTTATACTATATGGAGGTCTGAGCAGTGTATTTTAATATATGGAGTACTATAAGGGGTGTATTATACTATATGGAGGACTGTGGTGTACATTATAATATATGGAGGACTATGGGGTGTATTTTACTAAACAAGTAAAATGCTGCATATTCAGATTGTTTTTGTTGGAACAAAAATCCTTGTTCTCAGCAGCACATCGACGGTGTAGACTGTAGATGTGCTGCTGATAACATGATCCTCATCATTATTCCTCAGCTGGTGGAAAGAGGCTGGGAGACAAGCGTTGAACAACTTCAGTATTGTTGATCAAACTCATTTAGCGGCCTGAACTCAGCTCTTGTAAACCGAAATGCTTTTGTGTGATGTGCAATATGTTAGCATTTGGGGTCACATTTTAATCTTTGCCTAGAGCCCCACTTTGCCTAAAACCGGCCCTGCCTACAAGTCTACAAAGATATTATACAGTCACCATGTGACAAGTGGGCCTGTGTAACTTCAAATGCCAGGGCTGAATTTTAGTCCCAGTCCGGCCCTGGTCACAGTGTCACCTGCTGCCAGTTATCTGAGGAGGGGTTTGGTAGGCCACCTAGTTATGCCCCTCCAGGCTTTCTGAGGGCTATGGCACAGTGGTTCCACCACATTGCCCATTACAGTCTCCATCTGCTGGGTTTGCTGTAGTGGAAGAGGTGTCAGTCCCCAATATACTAGTTCTACTCTAGTGAAATTGATGCCACTTTGGTGGGGTCTGCCATTAATATTTGGAAATGTGTAGATACCTGGTTGGGTCTCCTTCATGTGTGTTGCCTGTCTCAGTAGGCCTCCGAGACCGGCAGGCCTCCACTTACTTTCAGTCAACTGCCCGTGTTACTATCCTTACATTTTTCTGACAATACTAGTCTTTGAAACTGATATTTGTGCCACCTGAGTGTAGCTGAGCATAAAAGCAGGTTGAGCTGTTGCATGTGGTATCAGGGCTCCCAGCACAGCAGGCCTACACCAATTCCTCACCCACCACATCTTAATTTGAAGTTCAATTCAAAGCTGTATATGCTGTCCCAGACCCCGATACATCATGCCTGGCTGATTGCTGCCGTGCCATTCTGAAATTTGTGCTGTGGGTGAATTGAGACCACTTTCCTGGTGTCTGCCCCTAATTTAATGTGTTTTGGCAGCTTTTGGGAACATTTGAAGGTAGTGTTGTCACGGATCCCACCGGATATGTCAGGGATCCCACTAATCTGTCACGGTTCACGGGGGAAGATACCTTTATCATCCCCACCGCTCTCACCAATTTGTCACGAATCAGGGTTGATTGGTTCCCCCTGGTTCCTTCTGAAGGGGATTTATCTATATCCCACTTCCCAGTTCCGGTTTGGAACTTACAGCTCTCTGGCACCCCCTTACCCTTAGGTCAGTAAGGGTACTGCACCTCGGGTAATTAGTCGCCAGAAGGGCTGCCTGCTGTGTACTGGCTATTGGGCATGCTGCAGCAAGGGCGATATAACTACTCCCACACAGGCGGGAACAATAATTATCAACGCCGCCAGTCGCTGCAAAGACGCCCAATTGAACAGGACAAAGTATGCTGCCACCAGCTCCGATTTGGTATGTATTAATGGGTCCGGAACCAAACCCAACTCAGTAGTGTAATTCACTTCAGAGAACGCGACAGTTTGTTATAGAACATGGAGAGACAAGCTAGTAGTTTTATATTTTACTCCAAAAAGGTAGGCAGTGTTTACAAAGTATAAAAAATAAATTATAAAGGAGACAAGATCATATGTACAATACAATTACAAATTAAATGGGATTAAAATTGAAAAGAACACTTACAGGTCATTATGCCATTGTATCATCTTGACTGGCCGTGTGCTGAGGGGAAGGGCAAGCATATATCCAGATGCATAGCTATGCAGCCGCACACTCCGATCTGAGTGCCGGGTGCAGCATCGGGTATTGACGTGCGAGACTTATCTGAGTTTCTCGCATGTGAGAATGAGCACTAAATCTTTTTTTATATTGATAGATCGGGAGATTCTGAACGCGGCGATCCTTCTATATTATTTCAAAACACTCTTTTTCGGTGATTACTTTGTATCTCCGTTTATACTGCACACACACATACACAAAGGATACACCATTTGAAAGGTAAACTTGCCCCCTTCAGCAAGAAAATAGCCAAACAAACCACACATCCACGATATGATCACAAAATACATTTTGATCTTTAATTTTCATAAAACTGCAGTAAGGAAAAATGACCTGCAGGTGGCAACACACTACCCCATGCATACTACCACAAAGCTGAAACAAATCCTAACATTTGCCTTGGGGGCTTTCCAGCTTGCCGAACTCCTTGCCCAGCCGATTTCAGGCAGGTGCATATAAAATGTTTGCTACATATATGGAAGTAGAATAAAAGTAAAAACTTTACCTGTTTAAGACTTCAGCTTTAAAACTGAATATATAAATGAATGCAGCCTAAAAGGGACCGGACAGGTTCTGAACCATCAGATTTTCCATATTATTGGACAGTCATTGAAAAGTCTATCTTCCTTCTAAGGTTGCAGCTTATTGGTGACCTGGAGTCACCTCTGGTTCCAAGTAAAAAACTGCATCATTGACATAACTCAGACTGTACATTGTTTCCCGATGGGATAGATTGGTGGAAACAACCTTGCAAAAATTGAAAAAAAAATCCAATCGTAGGGAAAAGAAAAGGTAAAATAATCTGCAGATATTACATTTTTTTTTTTTTTTTAAAGGGATATTCCCAATTATTATACAATGGTGTAAATACGCTCATTTTTACTGTCAAAGTGGCACTGCTGTACAGGGAGCTGCTCCATTCACATACATAGGGCTGTGTTGCACTTCCCTACAGTGCAGATAGATGGCAGTGCTGCTGTAGAGGGGAAAAAATGCTGCTGTCCCTGTTCTTTTGCAAGGTCCTGACAATCAGACCCCTTCTGATCAGTAAGTAAAATACCACTATGTTTAATGTTGGGGGATCTCCTTTAGGCTGGAGTTACACACAACGTATTAAAAAAATCGGTCCGTTTTACACGGACGACAATCGCAGAAATGTTCCCTGAACAATGATCCGTATATCATCCGTGTGCAGTGCGAGGATGCAATTTTTTCGCATGTAAGCATCCGTGTGAAATCCGTATGACATCCGTATGGCAAGATTTTCTCGCCAGCTTGAAAAATGAACATACAATGGATCCATGGGCTCAAATATTCGTGAAAACATATATACAATTGTGGCACCCCAGGAGTTCGGGTACCACAGTAGTGCTTCCTTCTTCTCAGGGAGGGTAGTGCTATGCCTGGAGACAAGTGGGATCCCTTTGGCAGGTTATCCCACTGTGACAGTTTGTTCGCAAATCGCCATTGCTGCGCCGTGTGGAGCGCGAGGGAAAGGAGGCGTACCTTTGTGGGCGGAGCTGGCCAAAAAGAGCTTGAAGGAAACGGGTGCCACGCTGCCAGAGGGACAACGGAAGTGAAGACGCCGTGCAGGGGCCCTGGATGGAGGACTGGGAGAAGCGCCCGACCGCACGCAGAGGAACTGCTGTACACCGCGCACCGGAGGAACCACTGCAGACTCTGGAGGAGAGACCCAAGCCCCTACAAGGTTAGCAAGGGGGAAAAGCCATATCTGACCCAAGAGGAGGATTGGCAGCGGTCGCAGCCGCAGGCCCCATGGTACCCCCAGGCCCCGCAGCGTATGCAGCCGCAGGCCCTATACTGCCACCAGGCCCCGCAGGGCCCACAGCTCCTACAAGCCAGCTGGACCCCGCCACAGCTACAGCACCCATAATGCCACTGTCTATGCCCTATATACCTGGAGAGGCCTGGTTTCCACAATATTAATGGGAGTCTCATACCCTCAGTGACTTTAAAGAAAGGCTCTGCAGTGTGGCACCCCAGGAGTTCGGGTACCACAGTAGTGCTGCCTTCCTCTTGGGGAGGGTAGTGCTATGCCTGGAAACAAGAGGGATCTCTTTGGCAGGTAAATCACACACACAACACCTTCTGAATCCAGGCCAGGAGGGGGAGCTCAAAACCCTGTTTTAGGGCAGCTTCCCTGAATAAAGATCCTGGTTTGGAAGAGGAGCTAGTTTAGTCTGGATCAGTGTTGTGAATTAGACTTTTTGGCTCCCTCTTGTGGTTACTAGTGATATGACTCTGGGATTGTCTTTTCTCAGTTTGGCACCCACCTGGGTCGTTAGTCCAGGGGTGTTGCTATATAAACTTCTGGATCCTTAGTCCAGTGCCTGGCATCGTTGTAATCAGATCCTTTCTGTTTGCTCCTGTCTGCTGGTCCTGGTTCGTGCAAAATTAAGCTAAGTCCGGCTTCTTTGTTTTTTGGTTATTTGCTTTGCTCTTATTTTTGTCCAGCTTGTACTAAATGTGATTCCTGACTTTGCTGGAAGCTCTAGGGCGCTGGTGTTCTCCCCCCGGACCGTTAGACGGTTCGGGGGTTCTTGAATATCCAGCGTGGATATTTTGATAGGGTTTTTGCTGACCATATAAGTCATCTTACTATATTCTGCTATTAGCTAGTGGGCCTCTCTTTGCTAAATACCTAGCTCATTCTTACGTTTGTCTTTTCCTCTTATCTCACCGTTATTATTTGTTGGGGGCTTGTATCCAACTTTTGGGGTCTTTTCTCTGGAGGCAAGAAAGGTCTTTCTTTTCCCTTCTAGGGTTAGTTAGTTCTCCGGCTGGCGCGAGACGTCTAGAACCAACGTAGGCACGTTCCCCGGCTGCTGCTATTTGTGGTGCTAGGATTAGATATATGGTCAGCTCAGTTACCACTGCCCTATGAGCTGGTTTTTTGTGTTTGCAGACTTAGTAATTATTTCTGAGACCCTCTGCCATTGGGGTCAAAACAGTATGCCAGGCCAACATTGAATGTTTAATGCATTGCAGAAGTGGGATAATAAGAAAGGAAATTCTGAGTTTTTTTTTTTTTTTTTTTTTCCCTCTCTTCCTCCCCTTTACCTCTGAGTGGCTTGTGCTTGCTGCAGACATGAATGTCCAGACCTTGATTACAAGTGTAGACCAGCTTGCTGCTCGTGTGCAGGGCATACAAGATTTTGTTACCAGTAGTCCAATGTCTGAACCTAAAATACCTATTCCTGAACTGTTTTCTGGAGACCGATTTAAGTTTAGGAATTTCAGGAATAATTGTAAATTGTTTCTATCTCTGAGACCCCGTTCATCTGGAGATTCAGCTCAGCAAGTTAAAATTGTTATCTCTTTTTTACGGGGCGACCCTCAGGATTGGGCTTTCTTGCTAGCGCCAGGAGATCCGGCATTGGCAAATATTGATGCGTTTTTTCTGGCGCTCGGATTGCTTTACGAGGAACCCAATCTTGAAGTTCAGGCAGAAAAAGCCTTGCTGGCTATTTCTCAGGGCCAGGATGAAGCTGAAGTGTATTGCCAAAAATTTCGGAAATGGTCCGTGCTTACTCAGTGGAATGAGTGTGCTCTGGCCGCAAATTTCAGAAATGGCCTTTCTGAAGCCATTAAGAATGTGATGGTGGGTTTCCCCATTCCTACAAGTCTGAATGATTCCATGGCGCTGGCTATTCAAATTGACCGGCGTTTGCGGGAGCGCAAAACCGCTAATCCTCTGGTGGTGTTGTCTGAACAAACACCTGATTTAATGCAATGTGATAGAATTCAGACTAGAAATGAGTGGAAAAATCATAGACGTCAGAATGGGTTGTGTTTTTACTGTGGTGATTCTACACATGTTATATCAGCATGCTCTAAACGCCTAACAAGGGTTGTTAGTCCTGTCGCCATTGGTAATTTGCAACCTAAATTTATTTTGTCTGTGACTTTAATTTGCTCATTGTCTTCTTACCCTGTTATGGCGTTTGTGGATTCAGGTGCTGCCCTGAGTCTTATGGATCTGTCATTTGCCAAGCGCTGTGGTTTTGTTCTTGAACCGTTGGTAAATCCTATTCCTCTTAGAGGTATTGATGCTACGCCATTGGCGGAAAATAAACCGCAGTTTTGGACACAGGTAACCATGTGCATGACTCCTGAACATCGGGAGGTGATTCGTTTTCTTGTTCTGCATAAAATGCATGATTTGGTCGTTTTGGGTCTGCCATGGTTACAGACCCACAATCCAGTCTTGGATTGGAAGGCAATGTCTGTGTCAAGTTGGGGCTGTCAGGGAATTCATGCTGATTCCCCGCCGGTGTCTATTGCTTCCTTTACTCCTTCGGAAGTTCCTGAGTATTTGTCTGATTATCAGGATGTATTCAGCGAGTCCAGGTCCAGTGCTCTGCCTCCTCATAGGGACTGTGAGTGCGCCATAGATTTGATTCCAGGTAGTAAATTTCCTAAGGGAAGACTATTTAATCTGTCTGTACCTGAGCATGCCGCAATGCATTTGTATATCAAGGAGTCTCTGGAGAAGGGGCATATCCGTCCATCCTCTTCCCCTCTTGGTGCGGGATTCTTTTTTGTGGCCAAGAAGGACGGATCTTTGAGACCTTGTATTGACTATCGGCTTCTGAATAAAATCACTGTTAAATTTCAGTATCCTTTGCCTCTGTTGTCGGACTTGTTTGCCCGGATTAAAGGTGCCAAGTGGTTCACCAAGATAGATCTTCGTGGTGCGTACAACCTTGTGCGCATTAAGCAAGGAGATGAATGGAAGACAGCATTTAATACGCCCGAAGGTCATTTTGAGTACTTGGTGATGCCTTTTGGGCTCTCTAATGCTCCCTCAGTGTTTCAGTCCTTTATGCATGATATTTTCCGGAAGTATCTGGATAAATTTATGATTGTTTATCTGGATGATATTCTGGTTTTCTCTGAAGATTGGGACTCACATGTGGAGCAGGTCAGGATGGTGTTTCAGGTTTTGCGTGAGAATGCTTTGTTTGTTAAGGGCTCAAAATGTCTCTTTGGAGTACAGAAGGTTCCCTTTTTGGGGTTTATTTTTTCCCCTTCTGCTGTGGAGATGGACCCAGTCAAGGTCCGAGCTATTCATGATTGGACTCAACCCACGTCAGTTAAGAGTCTTCAGAAGTTCTTGGGTTTTGCTAACTTCTACCGTCGTTTTATCGCTAATTTTTCTAGCGTTGTTAAACCTTTGACGGATATGACCAAGAAAGGTTCTGATGTTGCTAACTGGGCTCCTGCAGCCGTGGAGGCGTTCCAAGAGTTGAAGCGCCGGTTTACTTCGGCGCCTGTTTTGTGCCAGCCTGATGTCTCACTTCCCTTTCAGGTCGAAGTGGATGCTTCTGAGATTGGGGCAGGGGCCGTTTTGTCGCAGAGAGGCCCTGGTTGCTCGGTAATGAGACCATGTGCTTTCTTCTCTAGGAAGTTTTCGCCTGCTGAGCGGAATTATGATGTTGGCAATCGGGAGTTGCTGGCCATGAAGTGGGCATTTGAGGAGTGGCGTCATTGGCTCGAGGGTGCTAAGCATCGTGTGGTGGTCTTGACTGATCACAAAAATTTGATGTATCTCGAGTCTGCTAAACGCCTGAATCCTAGACAGGCCCGCTGGTCATTGTTTTTCTCCCGTTTTGACTTTGTGGTCTCGTATTTACCAGGTTCAAAGAATGTGAAGGCTGATGCTCTTTCAAGGAGCTTTGTGCCTGACTCTCCTGGAGTCGCAGAACCTGTTGGTATTCTTAAAGAGGGAGTTATCTTGTCGGCCATTTCTCCTGATTTGCGACGTGTGTTGCAGAGATTTCAGGCTGGTAGACCTGACTCTTGTCCACCTGACAGACTGTTTGTTCCTGATAAGTGGACCAGCAGAGTCATTTCCGAGGTTCATTCCTCGGTGTTGGCAGGGCATCCGGGAATTTTTGGCACCAGAGATCTGGTGGCTAGGTCCTTTTGGTGGCCTTCCTTGTCACGGGATGTGCGGTCATTTGTGCAGTCCTGTGGGACTTGTGCTCGAGCTAAGCCTTGCTGTTCTCGTGCCAGCGGGTTGCTCTTGCCCTTGCCTGTCCCGAAGAGGCCTTGGACACACATTTCCATGGATTTCATTTCAGATCTCCCGGTGTCTCAGGGCATGTCTGTCATCTGGGTGGTATGTGATCGCTTTTCTAAAATGGTCCATTTGGTGCCTAAGCTGCCTTCCTCTTCCGATCTGGTTCCTGTGTTCTTTCAGAATGTGGTTCGTTTACACGGCATTCCTGAGAATATTGTGTCTGACAGAGGATCCCAGTTTGTTTCCAGGTTCTGGCGATCCTTTTGTGCTAGGATGGGCATTGATTTGTCGTTTTCGTCTGCCTTTCATCCTCAGACTAATGGACAAACGGAGCGAACTAATCAGACTCTGGAGGCTTATTTGAGGTGTTTTGTTTCGGCAGATCAGGATGATTGGGTGACCTTCTTGCCGTTGGCTGAGTTTGCCCTTAATAATCGGGCTAGTTCCGCTACTTTGGTTTCGCCATTTTTCTGCAACTCTGGTTTCCATCCTCGTTTTTCCTCGGGACATGTGGAGCCTTCTGACTGTCCTGGGGTAGATTCTGTGGTGGATAGGTTGCAGCAGATCTGGAATCATGTGGTGGACAACTTAAAGTTGTCACAGGAGAAGGCTCAGCGTTTTGCCAACCGCCGCCGCGGTGTGGGTCCCCGACTTCGTGTTGGGGATTTGGTATGGCTGTCTTCTCGATTTGTTCCTATGAAGGTCTCCTCTCCTAAATTTAAGCCTCGCTTCATCGGTCCTTACAAGATATTGGAAATCCTTAATCCTGTGTCCTTTCGCTTGGATCTTCCGGTGTCGTTTGCCATTCACAACGTGTTCCATAGGTCTTTGTTGCGGCGGTACGTTGTACCTGTGGTTCCTTCTGTTGAGCCTCCTGCTCCGGTGTTGGTTGAGGGCGAGTTGGAGTACGTGGTGGAGAAGATCTTGGATTCTCGTCTCTCCAGACGGAGGCTTCAGTATCTGGTCAAGTGGAAGGGCTATGGTCAGGAGGATAATTCCTGGGTGGTTGCTTCTGATGTGCATGCGGCCGATTTAGTTTGTGCCTTTCACGCTGCTCATCCTGATCTCCCTGGTGGTCTTGGTGAGGGTTCGGTGACCCCTCCTTAAGGGGGGGTACTGTTGTGAATTAGACTTTTTGGCTCCCTCTTGTGGTTACTAGTGATATGACTCTGGGATTGTCTTTCCTCAGTTTGGCACCCACCTGGGTCGTTAGTCCAGGGGTGTTGCTATATAAACTTCCTGGATCCTTAGTCCAGTGCCTGGCATCGTTGTTATCAGATCCTTTCTGTTTGCTCCTGTCTGCTGGTCCTGGTTCGTGCAAAATTAAGCTAAGTCCTGCTTCTTTGCTTTTTGGTTATTTGCTTTGCTCTTATTTTTGTCCAGCTTGTACTAAATGTGATTCCTGACTTTGCTGGAAGCTCTAGGGGGCTGGTGTTCTCCCCCCGGGCCGTTAGACGGTTCGGGGGTTCTTGAATATCCAGCGTGGATATTTTGATAGGGTTTTTGCTGACCATATAAGTCATCTTACTATATTCTGCTATTAGCTAGTGGGCCTCTCTTTGCTAAATACCTAGCTCATTCTTACGTTTGTCTTTTCCTCTTACCTCACCGTTATTATTTGTTGGGGGCTTGTATCCAACTTTTGGGGTCTTTTCTCTGGAGGCAAGAAAGGTCTTTCTTTTCCCTTCTATTGTTAGTTAGTTCTCCGGCTGGCGCGAGACGTCTAGAACCAACGTAGGCACGTTCCCCGGCTGCTGCTATTTGTGGTGCTAGGATTAGATATATGGTCAGCTCAGATACCACTGCCCTATGAGCTGGTTTTTTGTGTTTGCAGACTTAGTAATTATTTCTGAGACCCTCTGCCATTGGGGTCATAACAGTTTTCAGAAACGAAGACAAAGGTGAAAGGCACTGCCCAAAACTTATTAATAGAATAAAAGCTGGTATTTATAAGTCATCTTTGTCCAGAACAGCCACACCTAAGATTCCGGGTGCAACTCCATAGAAAAACAGATGTGTTCCATAGAATGAAAAGAAGAAAAAGCGGAATCCACTCACCGATCTCAAAAAAACAGCTTTATTCAATCTTCATGGATAAAACTTCATGGCAGGGGGAAGAGGAGTGGAGCTCGGGCGAGCAGGAGGAGACGACGACCGTTTCGCGCAGTGCTTGCGCTTCAACGGGTCTGCAGCCGCACACTCTGGTCCCGAGTGCCAGCGGCAGTGCCGGGTATTGAGGTGCGGGACTCATGCGAGTTTCTCGCTAGTGTGACCCCGGCCTTAAACGCAATATCTGTTTAATTTTAAAAAAAATGACCCCAAAAAAATGGCGTGGGCTTTTTGCCACTGCACATGGGGACATTTTCAAAGTTTTCCCAATTTTTCGGACTGACTGACCTTCACTTCTTAAAGTAATGATGGCCACTCATTTTTCTTTACTTAGAATTTGTATTATGGCAAGAAAAAAGCAGCTAACAGTCTATTCAGTAGGACTATCAGCTGTGTATCCACCAGACTTTTGCACAACACAACTGATGGTCCCAACACCATTTATAAGGCAAGAAATCCCACTTATTAAACCTGACAGGGCACACCTGTGAAGTGAAAACCATTTCCGGGGACTACCTCTTGAAACTCATCAAGAGAATGCCAAGAGTGTGCAAAGCAGTCATCAAAGCAAAAGGTGGCTACTTTGAAGAACCTAGAATATAAGACATATTTTCAGTTGTTTCACACTTTTTTGTTAAGTATATAATTCCACATGTGTTAATTCATAGTTTTGATGCCTTCAGTGTGAATTTACAATTTTCATAGTCAAGAAAATACAGGGAAATCTTTAAATGAGAGGGTGTGTCCAAACTGTGTATAATAATATATATATATATATATATATATATATATATATATATATATTTATTAGCTGAAGAGCCCGGCGTTGCCTGGGCATAGTAAATATCTGTGGTTAGTTATAGCACCTCACTTCTCTTATTTTCCCATCACGCCTCTCATTTTCCCCCTCACTCCTCTCATTCCCCCCTAACACTTGTCATTTCGACCTCGCATCTGTCATTTTCCGATCACTCCACTATTTTCCCTCACTCCTCTCATTTTGCACTCACACCTTTTCATTTTCACCTCACACCTCATTTTCCCCTCAGTATATACATGTTTGTCATCTCTCTTATATATAGTATACACCTGTATGTCATCTCCTGTATATAGTATATACCTGTGTGTCATCTCCCCTGTATATAGTATATACCTGTGTGTCATCTCCCCTGTATATAGCATATACCTGTGTATCATCTCCCCTGTATATAGTATATACCTGTGTGTCATCTCCCCTGTATATAGTATATACCTGTGTCATCTCCCCTGTATATAGTATGTACCTGTATGTCATCTCCCCTGTATATAGTATATACCTGTGTGTCATCTCCTCCTGTATGTAGTATATATCTGTGTGTCATCTCCTCCTGTATTAGACCTCGTTCACACGTTATTTGGTCAGTATTTTTACCTCAGTATTTGTAAGCTAAATTGGCAGCCTGATAAATCCCCAGCCAACAGGATGCCCTCCCCCCTGGCAGTATATATTAGCTCACACATACACATAATAGACAGGTCATGTGACTGACAGCTGTCGTATTTTGCTTATTAATCAGATTTTTATTTTTGAAGGATAATACCAGACTTGTGTGTGTGTTTTAGGGCGAGTTTCATGTGTCAAGTTGTGTGTGTTGAGTTGCGCGTGGCGACATGCATGTAGAGCCTTTTGTGAGATGAGTTTTGTGTGGCGACATGCGTGTAGCAACTTTTTGTGTCGAGTTGCATGTGACAGGTTAGTGTAGCAAGTTGTGTGCAGCAAGTTTTGCGCGTGGCGAGTTTTATGTGTGGTGCATTTTGAGTATGTGCAAGTTTTGTGTGAGGCAACTTTTGCATGTGTTGCAACTTTTGTGCATGTGGCAATTTTTCCGCATGTGCAAGTTTTGCGTGTGGCGACTTTTCCATGAGGTGAGTTTTGCACATGTGGCGAGTTTTGCGTGAGCCTAGTTTGCATGTGGCGAGTTTTGCGCGTGGCGAGTTTTGAGCGGCGACTTTTGTGTTTCGACTTTTATGTGGCGAGGTTGGTGTATGTGTGGTGAAGTGTGTGCAGAGGGTGATATGTGTTCAAGCACGTGGTAGTGTGTGGCGCATTTTGTGTGTGTGTTCATATCCCCGTGTGTGGTGAGTATCCCATGTCGGGGCCCCACCTTAGCAACTGTACAGTATATACTCTATTGTGCCATCGCTCTTGTTCTTTAAGTCCCCCTTGTTCACATCTGGCAGCTGTCAATTTGCCTCCAACACTTTTCCTTTCACTTTTTCCCCATTATGTAGATAGGGGCAAAATTGTTTGGTGAATTGGAATGCGCGGGGTTAAAATTTCGCCTCACAACATAGCCTATGACGCTCTTGGGGTCCAGACGTATGACTGTGCAAAATTTTGTGACTGTAGCTGCGACGGTGCAGATGCCAATCCCGGACATACACACACACACACACATTGAGCTTTATATATTATATATATATATATATATATATATATATATATATATATATATATATATATATATATGTATATATATATATTTATTATATTTTTACAAACAGGTGCACAGAAGTTTGTAACACACATAGATGACAGTAAGTCTGCACACATTTTATTACTTACATATGATGTCGCTCTGGCAGGTGCATTCTCCCATCTTCAGTCCTCCTTCAGCACTTTGGCTATGTTCACACGCTGCGGATTTTGCTGCGGGTCCGCAGCGGTTTCCCATGAGTTTACAGTACAATGTAAACCTATGGGAAACGCAATCCGCAGTGCCCATGCTGCGGAAAAAAATGCACGGAAACGCAGAAGTTTAGATTCCGCAGCATGTCAATTCTTTGTGCGGAATCCGCAGCGGTTTTACACCTGCTCCATAATAGAAAATCGCAGGTGTAAAACCGCAGTGGAATCCGCACAAAAACCGCGATAAATCCGCAGGAAAAACGCAGTGTTTTTGCCCTGCGGATTTAACAAATCCGCTACGGAAAAATCCGCAGTGGACCATTCTACGCGTGCACATACCCTTACTGGCCAGATCTCCAGCCGTCACCACTCCTTTTGCCTCTTCACTACCTCTGATAGCGGCAGAGAACAGCCTCCCAGCAGTCAGTGAATCTGACACTTCTCCTCCTTCCTTCTAAGTTCTGGCAGGTATCTGACCCATGTGAACATCGGCCATCACATCACTCTTCCCTCGGGACTTACTAAAAAGAATTAAGAAAAGGAATAAAGAAAAAGAATTAACATAATAACTTATAGGTCCAAAGAGATGAAGAGGTATTATAGATTTCTTATGGATCTTAGATACAGCATGAAATGAACATGATTTATATGTAGACATTTAGGAAATCAACACATTCCCCATATAAACAGGTGTATATTATATTCCCTGAGCTTTATAGGTGTGGGATGAGCATAAAATATATGTAGATAATAGGAGAATGAACACATTCCCCATATAAATTATTTTTATATAGCACTAACATATTCCACAGCACTTTACAGTTTGCACACATTATCATCACTGTCCCCGATGGGGCTCACAATATAGATTCCCTATCAGTATGTCTTTGGAATGTGGGAGGAAACCGGAGGACCCGGAGGAAACCCACACAAACACGGGGAGAACACACAAACTCCTTGCAGATGTTGTCCAAGGTGGGATTAGAACCCAGGACTGCAAGCGCTGCTATCCACTGAGCCACCGTGCTGCCCCACCTATAAAGCTCATGGACTGTAATATACACCTGTATATATGGGGAATGGGTTCACTTCTCTATTATCTACATATATTTCACTAGATGGCAGCCCGATTCTAAAGAATCGGGAGTCTAGAATCCATATATACTTTATTTATTCAAATGTAAGAATAATACAATTAATAAATAATAGTAAGAAAGAACAAAAAATGTCTGCACTCACCAGCTCTTGACAATTCTTGACAGTACGGCACATTTCTGATTGGTCGCTCGCGGCAGGCGGCAACCAATCAGAAAAGTGCCGCGCACCACGAAGGCATATATCTTTGTCCACCCTGAGCGGGTGTAGGACGCTGGTGACGTCACTTATCTCCGGACATTATCTCCGGACAAAGCCACGGAAGTTGGCACAAATTGCCGGAAGTAGTATTCTAGGCAATTATATATTAGATTTTAATGTTATCAGTGTTTACCTTTGAACGTTTATATTGTATTGTCCTGTCACCAGCCATGTGTACGATTATCGGCCGAAAGCCTCTCTGGAACCAATAATCACCCCATGTAAAGGTATCTTTATAAGTTAAAGATTCAGAATACTATGACTTTTATCATATCCTGAACAGTCAAGTTTTTTATGAACCGTTAAGGTTTTCTGGTTGAAGTAAAAAAAAACTCTGAGTGTTTACAGTTTGAAACCATAAAATGTTGAAAAATTATGTCATTCTTGAGTATATCACTCAATGGTGCTCATAAACGTGTCAAATTTGATCTATAATATACTTTAATATACGTTACTTTAATCTTTAATATACTTAAGAACAGGGCCCCAGACATCACACAGGGGGTCTGAAACACCGCACAGTGGTCCAAAATATCGCTGTGCTCTGCCTGGGGCCCCATATGCTGCCTGGGGCCCCTGTGCTCTGCCTGGGGCCCCATATGCTGCCTGGGGCCCCTGTGCTCTGCCTGGGGCCCCATGTTCTGCCTGGGGCCCCTGTGCTCTGCTTGGGGCCACTGTGCTCTGCCTGGGGCCCCATATGCTGCCTGGGGCCCCTGTGCTCTGCCTGGGGCCCCATATGCTGCCTGGGGCCCCTGTGCTCTGCCTGGGGCCCCATAGGCTGCCTGGGGCCCCTGTGCTCTACCTGGGACCACTGTGCTCTGCCTGGGGCCCCATATGCTGCCTGGGGCCCCTGTGCTCTGCCTGGGGCCCCTGTGCTCTGCCTGGGGCCCCATGTTCTGCCTGGGGCCACTGTGCTCTGCCTGGGGCCCCATAGGCTGCCTGGGGCCCCTGTGCTCTGCCTGGGACCACTGTGCTCTGCCTGGGGCCCCATATGCTGCCTGGGGCCCCTGTGCTCTGCCTGGGGCCCCATATGCTGCCTGGGGCCCCTGTGCTCTGCCTGGGGCCCCATATGCTGCCTGGGGCCCCTGTGCTCTGCCTGGGGCCCCTGTGCTCTGCCTGGGGCCCCATGTTCTGCCTGGGGCCCTTGTGCTCTGCCTGGGGCCACTGTGCTCTGCCTGGGGCCCCATGTTCTGCCTGGGGCCACTGTGCTCTGCCTGGGGCCCCATAAGCTGCCTGGGGCCCCTGTGCTCTGCCTGGGACCACTGTGTTCTGCCTGGGGCCCCATATGCTGCCTGGGGCCCCTGTGCTCTGCCTGGGGCCACTGTGCTCTGCCTGGGGCCCCATATGCTGCCTGGGGCCACTGTGCTCTGCCTGGGGCCCCATATGCTGCCTGGGGCCCCTGTGCTCTGCCTGGGGCCCCATATGCTGCCTGGGGCCCCTGTGCTCTGCCTGGGGCCCCTGTGCTCTGCCTGGGGCCCCATGTTCTGCCTGGGGCCCCTGTGCTCTGCCTGGGGCCACTGTGCTCTGCCTGGGGCCCCATATGCTGCCTGGGGCCCCTGTGCTCTGCCTGGGGCCCCATATGCTGCCTGGGGCCCCTGTGCTCTGCCTGGGGCCCCTGTGCTCTGCCTGGGGCCCCATATGCTGCCTGGGGCCCCTGTGCTCTGCCTGGGGCCCCTGTGCTCTGCCTGGGGCCCCATGTTCTTCCTGGGGCCACTGTGCTCTGCCTGGGGCCACATATGCTGCCTGGGGCCCCTGTGCTCTGCCTGGGGCCCCATATGCTGCCTGGGGCCCCTGTGCTCTGCCTGGGGCCACTGTGCTCTGCCTGGGGCCCCATAGGCTGCCTGGGGCCCCTGTGCTCTGCCTGGGATCACTGTGCTCTGCCTGGGGCCCCATATGCTGCCTGGGGCCCCTGTGCTCTGCCTGGGGCCACTGTGCTCTGCCTGGGGCCCCATATGCCGCCTGGGGCGCCTGTGCTCTGCCTGGGTGTAGGACACTGGTGACGTCACTTATCTCCGGACATTAGCTCCGGACATTATCTCCGGACATTAGCTCCGGACATTAGCTCCGGATATTATCTCCGGACATTAGCTCCGGACAAAGCCACAGAAGTTGGCACAAATTGCAGGAAGTAGTATTCTAGGCAATTATATATTAGATGGGCATTTCCTGAAGGAAATACATGGTGCTTGAACAGCGCTACCAGCTTTACAGCAGCACTTTTCACACACGGGACTGGGGGGCGCGCTTACTTTTGCACCCGGGGCCGGGGGCGCGCTTACTTTTGCACCCGGGGGCGCACTTACTTTTGCACCCGGAGGCGCACTTACTTTTGCACCTGGGGGCGCACTTACTTTTGCACCCGGGGGCGCACTTACTTTTGCACCCGGGGGCCCCCGCTTTGGTGGGCGGGGCCAGGCCCTTCGGCCTCCGCTTTGGTGGGCGGGGCCGCTCGGCCTTCGATTTGGTGGGCGGGGCTCCTCGGCCTCCGATTTGGTTGGCGAAGCCCCTCGGCCTCCGATTTGGTTGGCGGGGCTCCTCGGCCTCCGATTTGGTTGGTGGGGCCCCTCGTCCTCCGATTTGGTGGGTGGGGACCCTCGGCCTCCGATTTGGTGAGCGGGGACCGGCCTCCGATTTGGTGGGCGGGGACCCTCGGCCTCCGATTTGGTGGGCGGGGACCCTCGACCTCCGATTTGGTGGGCGGGGACCCTCGGCTTCCGCTTTGGTGGGCGGGGCCCCTCGGCCTCCGATTTGGTGGGCGGGGTCCCTCTGCCTCCGATTTGGTGGGCGGGGACCCTCGGCCTCCGCTTTGGTTGGCGGGGCCCCACGGCCTCCGATTTGGTGGGCGGGGTCCCTCTGCCTCCGCTTTGGTGGGCGGGGCCGCTCGGCCTTTGATTTGGTGGGCGGGGCTCCTCGGCCTCCGATTTGGTTGGTGGGGCCCCTCGGCCTCCGATTTGGTTGGCGGGGCCCCTCGGCCTCCGATTTGGTGGGCGGGGACTCTCGGCCTCCGATTTGGTGGGCGGGGACCCTCGGCCTCCAATTTGGTGGGCGGGGACCCTCGGCCTCCGATTTGGTGGGCGGGGACCCTCGGCCTCCGATTTGGTGGTCGGGGACCCTCGGCCTCCGCTTTGGTGGGCGGGGCCCCTCGGCCTCCGATTTGGTGGGCGGGGTCCCTCTGCCTCCGATTTGGTGTGCGGGGACCCTCGGCCTCCGATTTGGTGGGTGGGGACCCTCGGCCTCCGATTTGGTGGGCGGGGCCCCTCGGCCTCCGATGTGGTGGGCGGGGCCCCTCGGCCTCCGCTTTGGTGGGCGGGGACCCTCGGCCTCCGATTTGGTGGGTGGGGACCCTCGGCCTCCGATTTGGTGGGCGGGGCCCCTCGGCCTCCGATGTGGTGGGCGGGGCCCCTCGGCCTCCGCTGTGGTGGGCGGGGCCGGGCCCCTCGGCCTCCGCTTTGGTGGGCGGGGCCGCTCGGCCTTCGATTTGGTGGGCGGGGCTCCTCGGCCTCCGATTTGGTTGGCGGGGCCCCTCGGCCTCCGATTTGGTTGGCGGAGCCCCTCGGCCTCCGATTTGGTGGGCGGGGACTCTCGGCCTCCGATTTGGTGGGTGGGGACCCTCGGCCTCCGATTTGGTGGGCGGGGACCCTCGGCCTCCGATTTGGTGGGCGGGGACCCTCGGCCTCCGATTTGGTGGTCGGGGACCCTCGGCCTCCGCTTGGTGGGCGGGGCCCCTCGGCCTCCGATTTGGTGGGCGGGGTCCCTCTGCCTCCGATTTGGTGTGTGGGGACCCTCGGCCTCCGCTTTGGTGGGCGGGGCCCCTCGGCCTTCGATTTGGTGGGCGGGGCCCCTCGGCCTCCGATTTGGTTGGTGTGGACCCTCGGCCTCCGATTTGGTGGGCGGGGACCCTCGGCCTCCGATTTGGTGGGCGGGGACCCTCGGCCTCCGATTTGGTGGGCGGGGACCCTCGGCCTCCGATTTGGTGGGCGGGGCCCATCGGCCTCCGATGTGGTGGGCGGGGCCCCTCAGCCTCCGATTTGGTGGGCGGGGACCTCTGGCCTCCGATTTGGTGGGCGGGGCCCCTCGGCCTCCGATTTGGTGGGTGGGGACCCTCGGCCTCCGATTTGGTGGGCGGGGACCCTCGGCCTCCGATTTGGTAGGCGGGGCCCCTCGGCCTCCGATTTGGTGGGCGGGGACCCTCGGCCTCCAATTTGGTGGGCGAGGACCCTCGGCCTCCGATTTGGTGGGCGGGGACCCTCGGCCTCCGATTTGGTGGGCGGGGCCCCTCGGCCTCCGATTTGGTGGGCGGGGCCCCTCGGCCTCCGATGTGGTGGTCACGGCCCCTCGGCCTCCGCTTTGGTGGGCGGGGCCGGGCCCCTCGGCCTCCGCTTTGGTGGGCTGGGCCGCTCGGCCTTCGATTTGTTGGGCGGGGCTCCTCGGCCTCCGATTTGGTTGGCGGGGCCCCTTATCCTCCGATTTGGTGGGCGGGGACTCTCGGCCTCCGATTTGGTGGGTGGGGACCCTCGGCCTCCGATTTGGTGGGCGGGGCCCCTCGGCCTCCGATTTGGTGGGCGGGGACCCTCGGCCTCCGATTTGGTGGGCGGGGCCCATCGGACTCCGATTTGGTTGGTGGGGCCCCTCGGCCTCCGATTTGGTGGGCGGGGACCCTCGGCCTCTGATTTGGTGGGCGGGGACCCTCGGCCTCCGATTTGGTGTGCGGGGACCCTCGGCCTCCGATTTGGTGGGCGGGGCCCCTCGGCCTCCGATGTGGTGGGCGGGGCCCCTCGGCCTCCGCTTTGGTGGGCGGGGCCAGGCCCTTCGGCCTCCGCTTTGGTGGGCGGGGCCGCTCGGCCTTCGATTTGGTGGGCGGGGCTCCTCGGCCTCCGATTTGGTTGGCGAAGCCCCTCGGCCTCCGATTTGGTTGGCGGGGCCCCTCGGCCTCCGATTTGGTGGGCGGGGACTCTCGGCCTCCGATTTGGTGGGCGGGGACCCTCGGCCTCCGATTTGGTGGGTGGGGACCCTCGGCCTCCGATTTGGTGGGCGGGGACCCTCGGCCTCCGATTTGGTGGGCGGGGCCCCTCGGCCTCCGATGTGGTGGTCGGGGCCCCTCGGCCTCCGCTTTGGTGGGCAGGGCCGCTCGGCCTTCAATTTGGTGGGCGGGGCTCCTCGGCCTCCGATTTGGTTGGCGGGGCCCCTCGGCCTCCGATTTGGTGTGTGCTCTGCCTGGGGCCACTGTGCTCTGCCTGGGGCCCCATATGCTGCCTGGGGCCCCTGTGCTCTGCCTGGGGCCCCATATGCTGCCTGGGGCCCCTGTGCTCTGCCTGGGGCCCCTGTGCTCTGCCTGGGGCCCCATGTTCTGCCTGGGGCCCCTGTGCTCTGCCTGGGGCCACTGTGCTCTGCCTGGGTGTAGGACACTGGTGACGTCACTTATCTCCGGACATTAGCTACGGACATTAGCTCCGGACAATAGCTCCGGACAATAGCTCCGGACAAAGCCACGGAAGTTGGCACAAATTGCAGGAAGTAGTATTCTAGGCAATTATATATTAGATGTTCATTCCCCACCTATAAAGCACAGGGAATATAATATACACCTGTATATATGGGGAATGGGTTCACTTCTCTATTATCTACATATATTTCATGTTCATTCCCCACCTATAAAGCTCATGGACTGTAATATACACCTGTATATATGGGGAATGTGTTCACTTCTCTATTATCTACATATATTTCATGTTCATTCCCCAACTATAAAGCTCATGGAATGTAATATGCACCTGTATATATGGGGAATGGGTTCACTTCTCTATTATCTACATATATTTCATGTTCATTCCCCACCTATAAAGCACAGGGAATATAATATACACCCGTGTATATGGGATCTGTGTTGATTTCCTAATTGCCTACATATAAGTCATGTTCATTTCATATCCAAGATGCATAAGAAATCTATAATACCTCTTCATGTCTTTTGACCTATAAGTTATGTTCATTCCTTTTCTTCATTCTTTAGTACGTCCCGTCATGTACACTATATACTATATTCATACTAGTATAAACTCTGTATACAGTTACATACGCTATATACTGTATACAGACACTTACCTTCGCTGTCGTCGGTCTTCAGAAGCAGTCGGGGTCTTCACACACCTGCCCGCCCCCAGTACAGCAGTCATGAGTGGTCAGCAGGATATTGGGGTGAGAGCTGAGCAGCTTCCTGTCACCTCCTCTGCACACAGCTGCCATGTCCGTCCTCCCTCTCCCTCTGTCCCGACTGCCTGTCTAGTGATGGCGGGAGAGGACGGGACACGGCTTATACACAGCAGCTGTGGAGCAGGGGCCCTGCTCTCCTGGAGGTGGGGAGCCTGTTTACTGGGGAGCCTGTGTACTGGGGAGCAGGCACCTTGCTGCGCCCCATACTGCTGCTGCAGAGTTCTCACAAGTCCAGTCTCACAAGCAGCAGTAACTGCAATCTGTGATGGCGCCGCCTGCTGGACATAATGATGTTTTCTCTCAGAGAAGACATGAGTAGGGTTGAGCGACTTTCATTTTTTAAAGATCGAGTCGGGTTTTGTGAAACCCGACTTTGTCCAGAGTCGAGTCGAGTGCAGTCGGCCGATTATCGCTAAAAGTCGGGGATCGACCGAAACACGAAACCCAATGCAAGTCAATGGGGAAGCATAGTCGGCAGTGAGTTGAGGCCAGGAAAACACCTACAGTGCCCATTTTAATGCCAAAAACATCCATTCTTGTTTTCTGAAGCTTGTCAATCTTAATTAACTTTATAATAATAGTTGTTCAATGGAACTTGGGGGTCATTTGGCAAAAGTTGTGGGGGGTAGGGCTGGTTCAAGGTTTTAGTGGGCCCAGGAATCGTGGACTACGTCACGGCGGTGGAGCAGGGAGAGGTAAGTATTTCAACGTTGCAAGTGCTGTGATCCTGAGTAAGCAGGGGGGCACACTCGTTCGCATTGGCACTGGCACAGGGCCCCTCAAAGTACAGCGGTGTGTTTGCACGTCGGGGGCGCCTCCCACCAGCAGCGACACTTTTGCGTACTCTGAGGGGCCCTGTGCCAGTGACGTCGCCAACGAGTATGCCCCCCCACCTGATGAAGGAACCTGCACTTTCATCTGCACCTTCCTCTTTGTCCCTGTGTAAGGTGGTATAACATGCGGGAAGGGGAACCTTACTTTCAGCAGGGTCAGATTCTGGCTGTGTAGAGTGCAAGGGGAATGTAGTGGTCTAGGTCAATGTACCAGCAGACTCATCTAGCAGTGGCTGGGCAATGGGCAGGATGAGGAGGAAACAGATATAGGGCCAAAGAATAAAGTAGGCTAAATGCAGTTCAAAATTGGTAACAGGACTAAACAGGCGGCATTGCTTTGTTCAGTGGAGTAGCAAACCCAGGAGCAGCAGACACTGTTTTAAGGGCCCAAACACACTAATAGGCCAAATGCAGTTTAATATCTGATACTTTAGGCCAAAAGCCTAAAGACTAAAGCTCAGCTTTATTCAGTTGAGGGCAAACACCAGGGAGGGGCAGACACCGTTAGTAGGCCCTAACCACCAATTTTTAAACACACAGCACTTAATGAGAGCCAGAAGGTTGAAGCTCAGCTTTATTCAGTTGAGGACAAACACCAGGCAGGGGCAGACACCGTTAGTAGGCCGTAACCAAAGTTGAAGGCCAAATGCAGTTTAATATCTGATACTATAGGCCGAAAGCCAGAAGGTGGAAGCTCCGATTTAGACAGTGGAGGACAATTTGAATTAGGGACTGCAGACAGACTTAGTAGGCTGTCCCCTGTGGACCATGCATCCACCACATTAACCCATTGCGCCGTAATGGACACGTAATCTTCCGTCGCCATGCCTACAGGTCCATGCGTCTGTTGTCAGGTGCACCTTTGTACTCACAGATTGCCAGAGTGCATGGACAATGCGGTCTTTTACATGCTGGTGGAGGGTTGGGATGGCTTTTCTTGCAAAAGAAGTGTCGACTGGTTAGCTTGTAGCATGGTACAGCGTAGTCCATCATGGCCTTATTAATAGTAAATAAAATATATAACTAGGCTCTATGAACTTTTAAATAGGTTCCAGGGGTACACGGGCAGCATTGGTGTGGTCAGTGGAGGAGTATTGCAAGTAGGGGCCGCAGACAGGCTATCAAAGGCCTAAAATAACAAACAGTAGGCAGTCATGGCAGTTTGAAATCGGTTACATGGATACACAGGCAGGCACTCCAGGCAGCATTGTGGTCAGTGGAGGAGTATTGCAAGTAGGGGCCGCAGACAGGCTAACAAAGGCCTAAAATAACAAAAAGTAGGCAGGCATGGCAGTTTGAAATCGGTTACATGGATACACAGGCAGGCACTCCAGGCAGCATTGTGGTCAGTGGAGGAGTATTGCAAGAAGTGTCTGACACAGTTAGTACTCCCAAAAAATAAATAGATGTTAATGTCTCGCAAAACAACTATAAATAAAAAAAGGGTGGCATGCTTAGGTACAGGGGTGGGCTCATCTGCAGAGTTTATGACAAAGTAATTTGGCAGTAAATTAGTATTTACTGGTGTCAATATAGGACACTGACCCAGACTACTTTAACTAGCATCATAGATGTCAAGAAATTGTTATTGTTTGTCAGTGCCAGGCATTGAATGATGTCAGCGCATAGACTAAACATTGGTGGAGCTGTGCGAGATAATTTTGCACGTGGTAGAGCACAGTTTCAGCTGGGGGGGGGACTCTCTTGTGGCCGGCGGTACCGCCCCAGGGCCCCTCATGTTACAACGGTGTGTCTGACGTTGGGTGCGCACCACCACCGCCAGAGACTCTACATTGTACTATGAGGGACCCAGTGGCAGTGCCGTCGACCAAAAGCGAGCACACCCACCTCTTCTGACAAACAGCACTGTAACTGACAGGTGCTTGCGCCAAGTGTCGAGAGTGAGACAACGGCCCCGTGGGGGGAGTTTTCCCATTGGGGGATGTGTAAACATGTCGTATGCTGGTCATACAGCTGCTGCAAATTAAGAGATTTGATCACTCAGTAAGACAAGTCCACAAGCAAGACCTTTTTATAGTTAAGCTAGGTGTCAGCCGGGAAAGGTGGGGCAAAATAATTAGAAATCCAGGAGTGGTTCATTTTAATGAAGGTGAGATTATCCACATTTTGGGTAGCCAGACGAGTCCTTTTTTCGGTTAATATTGAACCTGCAGCACTGAATACTCTTTCTGATAGCACACTAGCTGCTGGGCAAGCAAGCTCCTGCAACGCATATTCTGCCAATTCAGGCCAGGTGTCTAATTTGGATGCCCAGTAATCAAATGGGAATGACGGTTGAGGGAGAACATCGATAAGGGCTGAAAAATAGTTAGTAACCATAGTGGACAAATGTTGTCTCCTGTCACTTTGAATAGATGCTGCAGTACCTGTCCTGTCTGCGGTCATTGCGAAATCACTCCACAACCTGGTCAGAAAACCCCTCTGTCCAACGCCACTTCTGATCTGTGCACCTCTAACACCTCTGCCATGTAGCCCCCTGCAGCTTGTGTGAGAACCATCACCGGCGCTGTGTGCTGGGAATGCCTGAATCAAACGGTCTACAAGAGTAGCTTGTTTGTTTGCTAATATTTGTTCGAGGTTCTCATGTGGCATAATATTTTGCAATTTGCCTTTATAGCGAGGGTCAAGGATGCTTGCCAACCAGTAATCGTCATCGCTCATCATTTTAATAATGCGTGGGTCCTTTTGGAGGATACGTAAGGCATAATCCGCCATGTGGGCCAAAGTTCCTGTTGGCAAATCTGCGGTTGTGCTGGTTTGAGGGGCAGTTACAGGAAAATCTACGACACTTGTCTCCCTCAAAAAAACAGAACCCGGCCTTGCAACGCAACTAATTTCTGTTGGCCCAGGAGAAGCTTCCTCATTCAAAAAGTACTCATCCCCATCATCCTCCTCGTCCTCCTCCTCCTCTTCGCCCGCTACAGCGTCCTCTACACGGCCCTGACCAGACAATGGCTGACTGTCATCAAGGCTTTCCTCTTCCTCGGCTGCAGACGCCTGCTCCTTTATGTGTGTCAAACTTTGCATCAGCAGACGCATTAGGGGGACGCTCATGCTTATTATGGCGTTGTCTGCACTAACCAGCCGTGTGCATTCCTCAAAACACTGAAGGACTTGACACAGGTCTTGTAGCTTCGACCACTGCACACCTGACAACTCCATGTCTGCCATCCAACTGCCTGCCCGTGTATCCTCCCACAAATACATAACAGCACGCCTGTGTTCGCACAGTCTCTGAAGCATGTGCAGTGTGGAGTTCCACCTTGTTGCAACGTCGATGATGAGGCGATGCTGGGGAAGGTTCAAAGACCGCTGATAGTTCTGCATACGGCTGGAGTGTACGGGCGAACGGCGGATATGCGAGCAAAGTCTGCGCACTTTGAGGAGCAGTTCGGGTAGCCCCGGGTAACTTTTCAGGAAGCACTGCACCACCAGGTTTAAGGTGTGAGCCAGGCAAGGAATGTGTTTCAGTTGGGAAAGGGCTATGGCTGCCATGAAATTCCTTCCGTTATCACTCACTACCTTGCCTGCCTCAAGATGTACAGTGCCCAGCCATGACTGAGTTTCATTCTGCAAGAACTCGGACAGAACTTCCGCGGTGTGTCTGTTGTCGCCCAAACACTTCATTGCCAATACAGCCTGCTGACGCTTGCCACTAGCTGTCCCATAATGGCACACCTGGTGTGCATCAGTGGCAGCTGCGGATGGAGTGGATGTGCGACTGCGGTCTGTGGACGAGCTCTCGCTTCTGCATGAGGAGGAGGAAGAGGAGGAGGGGGGGCGAACGCCTACAGCCAACTCTTTCCTTGACCGTGGGCTTGGCAGAACTGTCCCAATATTGCTGTCCCCTGTGGACCCTGCATCCACCACATTCACCCAGTGTGCCGTGATGGACACGTAACGTCCCTGGCCATGCCTACTGGTCCATGCATCTGTTGTCAGGTGCACCTTTGTAGTCACAGACTGCCTGAGTGCATGGACGATGCGGTCTTTAACATGCTGTTGGAGGGCTGGGATGGCTTTTCTAGAAAAGAAGTGCCGACTGGGTAGTTCGTAGCGCGGTACAGCGTAGTCCATCAGCGCTTTGAAAGCTTCACTTTCAACTAACCGGTAGGGCATCATCTCTAATAAGATTAGTCTAGCAATGTGGGCGTTCAAACCCTGTGTACGCGGATGCGAGGATGAGTACTTCCTTTTCCTAACAAGAGTCTCATGTAGGGTGAGCTGGACTGGAGAGCTGGAGATCGTGGAACTAGCGGTGGTGCCGGTGGACATGGGTGACTGACAGACGGTTGGAGATGGTATTCTTGCCGGTGCCCTACATGCAGTGTTTCCTACTACTAACCTGGTGATTCCCTGACTGCTTTGGCCTGGCGACGAAAGCTGCACAGATACTGCAGGTGGTGTGGGAAATGGTCGGCTTACAGGGAGGGAAGGGATGTAGCGTTGCTGACTAGCTTCATTGGCCGAGGGTGCTGCAACCTTTAGGGACGTTTGGTAGTTAGTCCAGGCTTGCAAATGCATGGTGGATAAATGTCTATGCATGCAACTTGTATTTAGACTTTTAAGATTCTGACCTCTGCTTAAGGTAGTTGAACATTTTTGACAGATGACTTTGCGCTGATCATTTGGATGTTGTTTAAAAAAATGCCAGACTGCACTCTTTCTACTATCGGATACCTTTTCAGGCATTGCAGACTGAGCTTCTTTAACCGGATGGCCACGCTGTCCTCCAACTGGTTTTGGTTTTGCCACGCGTTTTTGGCCAGATACGGGCCCGGTAGATGGAACCTGTTGTGATGTTGATGCCTGCTGCGGCTCCTCCTCCTCCGCTTCAGAACTACTGCCGCCTGCACCCTGTTCCCCCAATGGCTGCCAATCGGGGTCCAAAACTGGGTCATCTATGACCTCCTCTTCTATGTCGTGTGCGATTTCGTCTGTGTCACCGTGTAAGCCGGTGGTATAGCGTCCGTGACGGGGCACCATAGTCTCCGCTGGGTTTGATTCTGCCTCAGTACACTGCGAGGGCAATGTTCTGGTCTGAGTCAAAGGAACAGCATAGTAATCTGGCTGTGGCTGTGCATCTGTGCACTCCATGTCCGATTCAACTTCTAATGGGCATGGCCTGTTAACTGTTTCACTGTCTAACCCAGGAACGGTATGTGTAAAGAGCTCCATGGAGTAACCCGTTGTGTCTCCTGACGCATCCTTCTCTCTTGTTCTGGGTGAAGAAGACAAGGAAGCGACTTGTCCCTGACCGGGAGCATCCACTGAAGATGCACTGCTGTGACATTTGGCACTTTCCGAGGAGGAGGCGAAAGAGCTAGAGGCAGAGTCAGCAATGAAAGCCAATACTTGTTCCTCCTGCTCCGGCTTCAAAAGTGGTTTTCCTACTCCCAGAAAAGAGAGCGTTCGAGGCCTTGTGTAGCCAGACAACGAACCTGGCTCAACAACTCGAGACTTAGGTGCTGTACTGCTTTTACCACGACCACCTGATGCTCCACCACCACTACCATCATTACCAGCTGACAATGACCGCTGTCATGAATCCCAATGGCTAGGGATAGCACAGGACAAGCAAGGTACAAATATATAACGGACGAGCTCTAGGGTGATGGAACCTGGGCTGACCGCTGCCCTACGCCTGACAAACGCAACTAGAGATAGCCAGGGAGCGTGCCTACGTTGGTTCTAGACGCCACGCACCAGCCTAAGAGCTAACTAGTACTGCAGAGAAAATAAAGACCTCACTTGCCTCCAGAGGGATGAACCCCAAAAGGTATAGTTGCCCCCCACATGTATTGACGGTGAAATGAGAGGAAGGCACACACATAGAGATGATATATATAGGTTTAGCAAATTGAGGCCCGCTGTAAACTAGAAAGCAGAACGATACAAAAGGGGTCTGAGCGGTCAGCAAAAAACCCTAATCAAAAAAAACCATCCTGAGATTACAAGAACCCATGTGCCAACTCATGGCACATGGGGAGAACCTCAGTCCACTAGAGCTACCAGCTAGCATAGAGACATAATAAGCAAGCTGGACAAAAAACCAAACAACTGAAAATCAGCACTTAGCTTATCCTGAAAGATCTAGGAGCAGGCAGCAACAAAACAGAGCACATCTGAATACATTGATAGCCGGCAAGGGAATGACAGAAAGGCCAGGTAAAATAGGAAACACCCAGCCTCTGATGGACAGGTGGAAACCAAAGGCCGCAACCCACCAAAGTCACCCAGTACCAGCAGTAACCACCAGAGGGAGCCCACAAACAGAATCCACAACAGTACCCCCCCCTTGAGGAGGGGTCACCGAACCCTCACGAGAACCCCCAGGGCGATCAGGGTGAGCTCTATGGAAGGTGCGGACCAAATCAGTCGCATGAACATCGGAGGCGACCACCCAGGAATTGTCCTCCTGACCATAACCCTTCCACTTAACCAAATACTGGAGTTTGCGTCTGGAAACACGAGAATCCAAGATCTTCTCAACAACATACTCCAATTCTCCCTCCACCAGCACCGGAGCAGGAGCCTCAACCGAAGGAACAACGGGCACCTCATACCTCCGCAACAACGACCGATGGAACACATTATGAATAGCAAACGATGCTGGGAGATCCAAACGAAAAGATACAGGGTTAAGAATCTCCGAGATCCTATAAGGACCGATGAACCGAGGCTTGAACTTAGGAGAAGAGACCTTCATAGGGACAAAACGAGAAGACAACCACACCAAATCCCCAACAAGAAGTCGGGGACCCACGCGGCGACGGCGATTAGCAAACTGCTGAGTCTTCTCCTGAGATAACTTCAAATTGTCCACCACCTGATTCCAAATCTGATGTAGCCTGTCCACCACCACGTCCACTCCAGGACAATCCGAAGACTCCACCTGACCAGAGGAAAAACGAGGATGAAACCCCGAATTACAAAAAAAAGGAGAGACCAACGTGGCAGAACTAGCCCGATTATTAAGAGCAAATTCGGCCAGTGGCAAAAAAGCAACCCAGTCATCTTGATCAGCAGAAACAAAACACCTCAAATAAGTTTCCAAGGTCTGATTAGTTCGCTCCGTCTGGCCATTCGTCTGAGGATGGAATGCAGACGAGAAAGACAAATCAATGCCCATCTTGGCACAAAACGTCCGCCAAAATCTAGACACAAACTGGGATCCCCTGTCAGAAACGATATTCTCCGGAATCCCATGCAAACGAACCACGTTCTGAAAAAATAAAGGGACCAACTCAGAGGAGGAAGGCAACTTAGGCAAGGGCACCAAATGAACCATCTTAGAAAAGCGGTCACACACAACCCAGATAACGGACATTTTCTGTGAAACCGGGAGATCAGAAATAAAATCCATGGAAATGTGCGTCCAAGGCCTCTTCGGGATGGGCAAGGATAACAACAGCCCACTGGCCCGAGAACAGCAAGGCTTAGCTCGAGCACACACTTCACAAGACTGCACAAAGGTACGCACATCCCTAGACAAGGAAGGCCACCAAAAAGACCTGGCCACCAAGTCTCTAGTACCAAATATTCCAGGATGACCAGCCAACACAGAAGAATGGACCTCGGAGATGACTCTACTGGTCCAATCATCCGGAACAAACAGTCTTTCTGGTGGACAACGATCCGGTTTATCCACCTGAAACTCCTGCAAAGCACGTCGCAAGTCTGGGGATACGGCGGACAATATTACCCCATCCCTAAGGATACCAGTAGGCCCAGAGTCTCCAGGAGAGTCAGGCACAAAACTCCTGGAAAGAGCATCTGCCTTCACATTCTTTGAACCTGGCAGGTATGAAACCACGAAATTGAAACGAGAAAAAAACAACGACCAACGAGCCTGTCTAGGATTCAAACGCCTGGCAGACTCAAGGTAAATGAGATTCTTGTGATCAGTCAAGACCACCACACGATGTTTAGCACCCTCAAGCCAATGACGCCACTCCTCAAATGCCCACTTCATGGCCAAAAGCTCCCGATTACCCACATCATAATTGCGCTCGGCGGGCGAGAATTTTCTAGAGAAGAATGCACATGGCTTCATCACCGAGCCATTAGAACTTCTCTGTGACAAAACCGCCCCCGCTCCAATCTCGGAAGCATCAACCTCAACCTGGAAAGGAAGTGAAACATCTGGTTGACACAACACAGGAGCAGAAGAAAACCGGCGCTTAAGTTCCTGAAAGGCCCCCACGGCCGCAGGAGACCAATCAGCAACATCAGCACCCTTTTTAGTCAAATCAGTCAAAGGTTTAACAATACTGGAAAAATTAGCAAGAACTTCTGTAGGCTCTTAACAGATGTAGGTTGTGTCCAGTCACAAATTGCCTGAACCTTGACGGGATCCATCTCAATAGTAGAAGGAGAAAAAATGTACCCCAAAAAAGAAATCTTCTGGACTCCGAAGAGACACTTTGAGCCCTTCACAAACAGAGAATTGGCCCGCAGAACCTGAAACACCTTCCTGACCTGTAGAACATGAGACTCCCAGTCATCAGAAAACACCAAAATATCATCCAAATACACAATCATAAACTTATCCAGATATTCACGGAAAATATTGTGCATAAAGGACTGAAAGACTGACGGAGCATTGGAGAGTCCAAAAGGCATTACCAAATACTCAAAATGGCCCTCAGGCGTATTAAATGCGGTTTTCCACTCATCACACTGTTTTATCCGCACCAGATTATACGCACCGCGAAGATCTATCTTAGTGAACCACCTAGCCCCCTTAATGCGAGCAAACAAATCAGTCAATAATGGCAATGGATACTGATATTTGACTGTAATCTTATTCAGAAGGCGATAATCTATACAAGGCCTCAGGGAACCATCTTTTTTTGCCACGAAAAAAAAACCTGCTCCCAGAGGGGACGAAGATGGACGAATATGTCCCTTTTCCAAGGACTCCTTAATATAATTCCGCATAGCAGTATGCTCTGGCAGTGACAGATTAAATAAACGACCCTTAGGGAACTTACTGCCAGGAATCAATTCTATAGCACAGTCACAATCTCTATGAGGAGGGAGCGAATTGAGCTTAGGCTCCTCAAAAACATCCCTATAGTCAGACAAAAACTCAGGGATCTCAGAAGGAGTAGATGAAGCGATTGAAATCGGAGGTGCATCATCATGAATCCCCTGACATCCCCAGCTTAACACAGACATTGTTTTCCAGTCCAGGACAGGATTATGAGTTTGTAACCATGGCAGACCCAGCACTAGTACATCATGTAAATTATACAGTACAAGGAAGCGAATCACCTCCTGATGAACGGGAGTCATGCGCATGGTCACTTGTGTCCAATACTGCGGTTTATTCATAGCCAATGGTGTAGAGTCAATTCCCTTCAGAGGAATAGGAACTTCCAGAGGCTCCAGACTAAAACCGCAGCGTTTAGCAAATGACCAATCCATAAGACTCAGGGCAGCGCCCGAATCCACATAGGCATCAACGGAAATGGAAGACAGTGAAAAAATCAGAGTCACAGACAAAATGAACTTAGGCTGCAGAGTACCAATGGCAAAAGATTTATCAAGCTTTTTTGTGCGTTTAGAGCATGCTGATATAACATGAGCTGAATCACCACAATAAAAACACAATCCATTTTTCCGCCTATAATTTTGCCGTTCACTTCTGGACTGAATTCTATCACATTGCATAGTCTCAGGTGCCTGTTCAGAAGACACCGCCAACTGGTGCACGGGTTTGCGCTCCCGTAAACGCCGATCAATCTGAATGGCCATAGCCATAGACTCATTCAGACCTGTAGGCGTAGGGAACCCCACCATAATATCCTTAATGGCCTCAGAAAGACCATTTCTGAAGTTTGCAGCCAGGGCGCACTCATTCCACTGAGTAAGCACCGACCATTTCCGAAATTTTTGACAATATATTTCCGCTTCATCATGCCCCTGAGAGAGGGCTAATAAAGCCTTTTCAGCCTGAATCTCCAGGTTGGGTTCCTCATAGAGCAATCCCAATGCCAGAAAAAACGCATCCACACTGAGCAATGCAGGATCCCCTGGTGCCAATGCAAATGCCCAATTCTGAGGGTCGCCCCGCAGGAAAGATATTACAATCCTGACCTGTTGAGCAGGGTCTCCAGAGGAGCGAGATTTTAAAGAAAGAAACAATTTACAATTGTTCCTGAAATTCAGGAAGGTAGATCTATCTCCAGAGAAGAACTCTGGAATAGGAATTCTAGGTTCAGACATGGGAGTGTGAACAACAAAATCCTGTATGTTTTGAACTTTTGCCGCGAGATTACTCAGGCTGGAAGCCAAACTCTGGACATCCATGTTAAACAGCTAAGATCAGAGCCATTCAAGGGTTAAGAGGAGGTAAGAAGCAGCTAGACAGCAATTAAGGGCTAGGCAGCAAAACTCTGAAGGGAAAAAAAAAAAAAAAAATTTCCCTTAAACACTTCTTTTTCTCCTGCTTCAGCCCAAACAATTAACACTTTGTGGGCCGGCTATACTGTCATGAATCCCAATGGCTAGGGATAGCACAGGACAAGCAAGGTACAAATATATAACGGACGAGCTCTAGGGTGATGGAACCTGGGCTGACCGCTGCCCTACGCCTGACAAACGCAACTAGAGATAGCCAGGGAGCGTGCCTACGTTGGTTCTAGACGCCACGCACCAGCCTAAGAGCTAACTAGTACTGCAGAGAAAATAAAGACCTCACTTGCCTCCAGAGTGATGAACCCCAAAAGGTATAGTTGCCCCCCACATGTATTGACGGTGAAATGAGAGGAAGGCACACACATAGAGATGATATATATAGGTTTAGCAAATTGAGGCCCGCTGTAAACTAGAAAGCAGAACGATACAAAAGGGGTCTGAGCGGTCAGCAAAAAACCCTAATCAAAAAAAACCATCCTGAGATTACAAGAACCCATGTGCCAACTCATGGCACATGGGGAGAACCTCAGTCCACTAGAGATACCAGCTAGCATAGAGACATAATAAGCAAGCTGGACAAAAAACCAAACAACTGAAAATCAGCACTTAGCTTATCCTGAAAGATCTAGGAGCAGGCAGGAACAAAACAGAGCACATCTGAATACATTGATAGCCGGCAAGGGAATGACAGAAAGGCCAGGTAAAATAGGAAACACCCAGCCTCTGATGGACAGGTGGAAACCAAAGGCCGCAACCCACCAAAGTCACCCAGTACCAGCAGTAACCACCAGAGGGAGCCCACAAACAGAATCCACAACAGACCGCCCACGGCCACGACCTCTTCCACTAGACTTCCTCATTGTTTGCAAAACGTAACCAAAGTAACACTATTTGTTACTGTAAAACAACTTATAAGGTGAACTCAAACTTCTGTAGGATTTATATATACCTTTATAGGTGCCTGACACTGAAAGGAAAATCAGGCCCAATGTTACACACTAGGTTTTCTGTGGCCCAATAATTTGAAACAGATGGCACACACAGGACCAGCACTCGAGCAGAAATGCCAATCTTAATCTCCCACTATTTTTTTATTTTTCTGGGAGAATTTACCCTAAAAAAAAAAAAAGGCCCAGTATTACACAGTGGTTTTCGGTGCAACACAATGAGAGAGAGATGCCACACACAGCAATGGCACGGAGGCAGACTTGACAATATTTATCTCCCAATAATTTTTTTTTTTTTTGAAAAGGGAGAATGTACCCCAACGAAAAAAAATGGCCAAGTATTACACAGTGTTTTCAGTGGCACACAATGAGAGAGAGATGCCACACACAGCAATGGCACGGAGGCAGACTTGCCAATATTTATGTTATGACCCCAATGGCGAGGGTCTCAGAGGAACGTGGAAGTCTGCAGAATACAAAAATCCAGCTCATAGGGCAGTGGTAACTGGGTTGACCATATATCTACTCCTAACGCCAACACTAGAAGTAGCCGGGGATCATTCCTACGTTGATTCTAGATGACACGCGCCAGCCGGAGAATCTAGCTACCCCTAGTAGAGGAAAACAAAGACCTTTCTTGCCTCCAGAGAAGGGGACCCCAAAGCTGGATAGAAGCCCCCCACAAATAATGACGGTGAGGTAAGAGGAAATGACAAACACAGAAATGAACCAGGTTTAGCACAGAGAGGCCCGCTTACTGATAGCAGAATAAAGAAAGGTAACTTATATGGTCAACAAAAACCCTATCAAAATCCACACTGGAAATTCAAGAACCCCCGAACCGTCTAACGGTCCGGGGGGAGAACACCAGCCCCCTAGAGCTTCCAGCAAAGGTCAGGATATAGATTTGGAACAAGCTGGACAAAAATACAAAACCAAAACAAATAGCAAAAAGCAAAAGGCAGACTTAGCTGATATAACTGGAACCAGGATCAGTAGACAAGAGCACAGCAGACTAGCTCTGATAACTACGTTGCCAGGCATTGAACTGAAGGTCCAGGGAGCTTATATAGCAACACCCCTAACTAACGACCCAGGTGCGGATAAAAGGAATGACAGAAAAACCAGAGTCAAAAAACTAGTAACCACTAGAGGGAGCAAAAAGCAAATTCACAACAGTACCCCCCCCTTAGTGAGGGGTCACCGAACCCTCACCACGACCACCAGGGCGATCAGGATGAGCGGCATGAAAGGCACGAACCAAATCGGCCGCATGAACATCAGAGGCGACCACCCAGGAATTATCCTCCTGACCATAGCCCTTCCACTTGACCAGGTACTGAAGCCTCCGCCTGGAGAGGCGAGAATCCAAGATCTTCTCCACCACGTACTCCAACTCGCCCTCAACCAACACCGGAGCAGGAGGCTCAGCAGAAGGAACTACAGGCACAATGTACCGCCGCAACAAGGACCTATGAAATACATTGTGAATAGCAAACGACACAGGAAGATCCAGACGAAAAGATACAGGATTAAGGATTTCCAATATCTTGTAAGGCCCAATAAAACGAGGTTTAAATTTGGGAGAGGAGACCTTCATAGGAACAAAGCGGGAAGAAAGCCACACCAAATCCCCAACGCGTAGTCGGGGACCCACACCGCGGCGGCGGTTGGCAAAGCGCTGAGCC
The DNA here is from genome assembly GCF_051348905.1 of Ranitomeya variabilis. Classification (NCBI taxonomy): domain Eukaryota; kingdom Metazoa; phylum Chordata; class Amphibia; order Anura; family Dendrobatidae; genus Ranitomeya; species Ranitomeya variabilis. The sequence goes on along the minus strand of NC_135239.1, from coordinate 66,304,692 downwards.
TTCTCCTGTGACAACTTCAAGTTGTCCACCACATGATTCCAGATCCGCTGCAACCTATCCACCACAGAATCCACCCCAGGACAGTCAGAAGGCTCCACATGACCCGAAGAAAAGCGAGGATGGAAACCAGAGTTGCAGAAAAAAGGCGAAACCAAGGTGGCGGAACTAGCCCGATTATTAAGGGCAAACTCAGCCAACGGCAAGAATGTCACCCAATCGTCCTGATCAGCAGAGACAAAACACCTCAAATAAGCCTCCAAAGTCTGATTGGTTCGCTCCGTCTGTCCATTAGTCTGAGGATGGAAAGCAGACGAAAACGACAAATCAATGCCCATCCTACTACAAAAGGATCGCCAGAACCTGGAAACGAACTGGGACCCTCTGTCTGACACAATATTCTCAGGGATGCCGTGCAAACGAACCACGTTCTGGAAAAACACAGGAACCAGATCGGAAGAGGAAGGCAGCTTAGGCAAAGGAACCAAATGGACCATCTTGGAGAAGCGATCACATATCACCCAGATAACGGACATGCCCTGAGATCGCGGAAGATCAGAAATGAAATCCATGGAGATATGTGTCCAAGGTCTCTTCGGGACAGGCAAGGGCAAGAGCAAACCGCTGGCACGAGAACAGCAAGGCTTAGCTCGAGCACAAGTCCCACAGGACTGCACAAATGACCGCACATCCCTTGACAAGGAAGGCCACCAAAAGGACCTGGCCACCAGATCTCTGGTGCCAAAAATTCCCGGGTGACCTGCCAACACCGAGGAATGAACCTCGGAAATGACTCTGCTGGTCCACTTATCCGGGACAAACAGTCTGTCAGGTGGACAAGACTCAGGCCTATCAGCCTGAAATCTCTGCAACACACGTCGCAGATCCGGAGAAATAGCTGACAAGATAACTCCATCTTTAAGAATACCAACAGGATCAGCGACTCCAGGAGCATCAGGCACAAAGCTCCTAGAAAGAGCATCGGCCTTCACATTCTTTGAACCTGGTAAATACGAGACAACAAAATCAAAGCGGGAGAAAAACAATGACCAGCGGGCCTGTCTCGGATTAAGGCGTTTAGCAGACTCGAGATACATCAGATTTTTGTGATCAGTCAAGACCACCACACGATGCTTAGCACCCTCGAGCCAATGACGCCACTCCTCAAATGCCCATTTCATGGCCAACAACTCCCGATTGCCCACATCATAATTTCGCTCGGCAGGCGAAAATTTCCTAGAGAAAAAGGCACAAGGCTTCATAACAGAGCAACCAGGGCCTCTCTGCGACAAAACGGCCCCTGCCCCAATCTCCGAAGCATCCACCTCAACCTGAAAGGGAAGTGAGACGTCAGGCTGGCACAAAACAGGCGCCGAAGTAAACCGGTGTTTCAACTCCTGGAAAGCCTCCACGGCAGCAGGAGCCCAGTTAGCTACATCGGAGCCCTTCTTGGTCATATCCGTCAAAGGTTTCACAATGCTAGAAAAATTAGCGATAAAACGACGGTAGAAGTTAGCGAAGCCCAAGAACTTCTGAAGACTCTTAACTGACGAGGGCTGAGTCCAATCAAGAATAGCTCGGACCTTGACTGGGTCCATCTCCACAGCAGAAGGGGAAAAAATGAACCCCAAAAAGGGAACCTTCTGTACACCAAAGAGACACTTTGAGCCCTTGACAAACAAAGAATTTTCACGCAAAATTTTAAAGACCAACCTGACCTGCTCCACATGCGAATCCCAATTATCAGAAAAAACCAAAATATCATCCAGATAAACAATCAAAAATTTATCCAGATACTTCCGGAAAATGTCATGCATAAAGGACTGAAAAACTGAAGGCGCATTGGAGAGCCCAAAAGGCATCACCAAGTACTCAAAATGACCTTCGGGCGTATTGAATGCGGTTTTCCATTCATCACCTTGCTTAATGCGCACAAGGTTGTACGCACCACGAAGGTCTATCTTGGTGAACCACTTGGCACCCTTAATCCGGGCAAACAAGTCAGACAACAGCGGTAAAGGATACTGAAATTTGACAGTGATCTTATTTAAAAGCCGATAATCAATACAAGGTCTCAAAGATCCGTCCTTTTTTGCCACAAAAAAGAATCCCGCACCAAGAGGGGAAGAAGACGGACGAATATGTCCTTTTTCCAGAGACTCCTTGATATATGAACGCATAGCGGTATGTTCAGGTACCGACAGATTAAACAGTCTTCCCTTAGGAAATTTACTGCCTGGGATCAAATCTATAGCACAGTCACAGTCCCTATGAGGAGGCAGTGCACTGGACTCAGACTCACTGAAGACATCCTGATAATCAGACAAATACTCCGGAACTTCCGAAGGCGTAGAAGAAGCAATAGACACAGGCAGGGAATCCTCATGAATACCACGACAGCCCCAACTTGAGACTGACATAGCCTTCCAGTCCAGGACTGGATTATGGGTCTGTAACCATGGCAGCCCTAAAACGACCAAATCATGCATTTTATGTAAAACCAGGAAACGTATCACCTCGCGGTGTTCAGGAGTCATGCACATGGTAACCTGAGTCCAATACTGCGGTTTATTTGCTGCCAATGGTGTAGCATCAATACCCCTAAGAGGAATAGGATTTTCTAATGGTTCAAGAGTAAATCCACAGCGCTTAGCAAATGAGAGATCCATGAGACTCAGGGCAGCACCTGAATCTACAAACGCCATGACAGGATAAGATGACAGTGAGCAAATCAAAGTTACAGACAGAATAAATTTAGGTTGCAAATTACCAACGGTGACAGGACTAACAACCTTAGCTATACGTTTAGAGCATGCTGAGATAACATGTGTAGAATCACCACAGTAGTAGCACAAGCCATTCCGGCGTCTATGAATTTTCCGCTCATTTCTAGTCAGGATTCTATCACATTGCATTAAATCAGGTGTCTGTTCAGACAACACCATGAGGGAATTTGCGGTTTTGCGCTCCCGCAACCGCCGGTCAATTTGAATAGCCAGTGCCATAGTATCATTCAGACCTGTGGGAATGGGAAAACCCACCATAACATTCTTAATGGCTTCAGAAAGGCCATTTCTAAAATTAGCGGCCAGTGCACACTCGTTCCAATGTGTCAGCACGGACCATTTCCGAAATTTTTGGCAATACACTTCAGCCTCGTCCTGCCCCTGAGACATAGACAGCAAGGCCTTTTCTGCCTGAATCTCAAGATTGGGTTCCTCATAAAGTAAACCGAGCGCCAGAAAAAACGCATCAAGATCAGCCAATGCCGGATCTCCTGGCGCCAGCGAAAAAGCCCAATCCTGAGGGTCGCCCCGTAAGAACGAAATAACAATTTTTACTTGCTGAGCAGAATCTCCTGATGAACAGGGTCTCAGGGACAAAAACAATTTACAATTATTCACGAAATTCCTAAACTTAAACCTGTCTCCGGAAAACAGTTCAGGAATCGGTATTTTAGGTTCTGACCTAGGATTTCTGATAACATAGTCTTGTATGCCCTGCACACGAGTAGCCAGCTGGTCCACACTTGTAATCAAGGTCTGGACATTCATGTCTGCAGCAAGCATAGCCACTCTGAGGTAAAGGGGAAGGAGAAAAAAAAAACTCAGAATCTTCTTTCTTATAATCCCTCTTCTGCAATGCATTAAACATTTAATACTGGCCTGGCAAACTGTTATGACCCCAATGGCGAGGGTCTCAGAGGAACGTGGAAGTCTGCAGAATACAAAAATCCAGCTCATAGGGCAGTGGTAACTGGGTTGACCATATATCTACTCCTAACGCCAACACTAGAAGTAGCCGGGGATCATTCCTACGTTGATTCTAGATGACACGCGCCAGCCGGAGAATCTAGCTACCCCTAGTAGAGGAAAACAAAGACCTTTCTTGCCTCCAGAGAAGGGGACCCCAAAGCTGGATAGAAGCCCCCCACAAATAATGACGGTGAGGTAAGAGGAAATGACAAACACAGAAATGAACCAGGTTTAGCACAGAGAGGCCCGCTTACTGATAGCAGAATAAAGAAAGGTAACTTATATGGTCAACAAAAACCCTATCAAAATCCACACTGGAAATTCAAGAACCCCCGAACCGTCTAACGGTCCGGGGGGAGAACACCAGCCCCCTAGAGCTTCCAGCAAAGGTCAGGATATAGATTTGGAACAAGCTGGACAAAAATACAAAACCAAAACAAATAGCAAAAAGCAAAAGGCAGACTTAGCTGATATAACTGGAACCAGGATCAGTAGACAAGAGCACAGCAGACTAGCTCTGATAACTACGTTGCCAGGCATTGAACTGAAGGTCCAGGGAGCTTATATAGCAACACCCCTAACTAACGACCCAGGTGCGGATAAAAGGAATGACAGAAAAACCAGAGTCAAAAAACTAGTAACCACTAGAGGGAGCAAAAAGCAAATTCACAACAATTTATCTCCCAATAATTTTTTTTTTTTTTGAAAAGGGAGAATGTACCCCCCCCCAAAAAAAAGGCCAAGTATTACACAGTGTTTTCAGTGGCACACAATGAGAGAGAGATGCCACACACAGCAATGGCACGGAGGCAGACTTGCCAATATTTATCTCCCAATAATGTTTTTTTTTTAAAGGGAGAATATACCCCAACAAAAAAAAATGGCCAAGTATTACACAGTGTTTTCAGTGGCACACAATGAGAGAGAGATGCCACACACAGCAATGGCACGGAGGCAGACTTGCCAATATTTATCTCCCAATAATTTTTTTTTGGGAAAAGGGAGAATGTACCCAAAAAAAAAAAAATGGCCAAGTATTACACAGTGTTTTCAGCGGCACACAATGAGAGACAGATGCCACACACAGCAATGGCACGGAGGCAGACTTGCCAATATTTATCTCCCAATATTTTATTTTTTTTTTTAAAGGGAGAATGTACCCCCCCAAAAAAAAATGGCCAAGTATTACACTGTGTTTTCAGTGGCACACAATGAGAGACAGATGCCACACACAGCAATGGCACGGAGGCAGACTTGCCAATATTTATCTCCCAATAATTTTTTTTTTTTTGAAAAGGGAGAATGTACCCCCCCAAAAAAAAATGGCCAAGTATTACACAGTGTTTTCAGTGGCACACAATGAGAGACAGATGCCACACACAGCAATGGCACGGAGGCAGACTTGACAATATTTATCTCCCAATAATTTTTTTTTTTGAAAAGGGAGAATGTACCCCAAAAAAAAAAATGGACAAGTATTGCACAGTGTTTTCAGTGGCAAACAATGAGAGACAGATGCCACACACAGCAATGGCACGGAGGCAGACTTGCCAATATTTATCTCCCAATATTTTTTTTTTTTTTTAAAAGGGAGAATGTACCCCCCAAAAAAAAGATGGCCAAGCATTACACTGTGTTTTCAGTGGCACACAATGAGAGACAGATGCCACACACAGCAATGGCACGGAGGCAGACTTGCCAATATTTATCTCCCAATAATTTTTTTTTTTTTTTAAAAGGGAGAATGTACCCCCCCCCAAAAAAAAATGGCCAAGTATTACACAGTGTTTTCAGTGGCACACAATGAGAGACAGATGCCACACACAGCAATGGCACGGAGGCAGACTTGCCAATATTTATCTCCCAATAATTTTTTTTTTGGAAAAGGGAGAATGTACCCCCCCCCAAAAAAAAAAGGCCAAGTATTACACAGTGTTTTCAGTGGCACACAATGAGAGAGAGATGCCACACACAGCAATGGCAAGGAGGCAGACTTGCCAATATTTATCTCCCAATAATTTTTTTTGGGGAAAAGGGAGAATGTACCCAAAAAAAAAAAAAATGGCCAAGTATTACACAGTGTTTTCAGTGGCACACAATGAGAGACAGATGCCACACACAGCAATGGCACGGAGGCACACTTGCCAATATTTATCTCCCTGCAGTTATCTCAGAAAAGTATGGCAGGCAGCTGTAAAAAGGACTGCTGCACACAAAAGTGTGGACAAACACACAAGATAGCTGTGCAGAAAGGAAGGAAAAACAGGATTTGTGCTTTGAAAAAAGCAGTTGGTTTACACAGCGGCGTACACACAAAGCAACGCAGCTATCAGGGTCAGGGAGCCTTCTAGTGCAGCCCAATGAGCTACAGCGCTGAGGAAAAAAAAATGTAGCTTCCACTGTCCTGCAAACAAAAGGTGGTGTTGGACAGTGGAAATCGCTACAGCACAAGCGGTTTGCAGCTTTATGTACCCTGCCTATCACTGTCCCTGCTTCCGAAGAAGCTGCAGCAACCTCTCCCTACGCTCAGATCAGCAGCAGTAAGATGGCGGTCGGCGGGAACGCCCCTTTATAGCCCCTGTGACACCGCAGAAAGCAAGCCAATCACTGCAATGCCCTTCTCTAAGATGGTGGGGACTGAGATCTATGTCATCACGCTGCCCACACTCTGCGTCCACCTTCATTGGCTGAGAAATGGTGCTTTTAGCGTCATTGAAACCCGACTTTGGCGCGAAAGTCGCGTACCGCATGGCAGACCCCACACAGGGATCGGCTCGGTTTCATGAGACGCCGACTTTGCCAAAAGTCGGCGACTTATGAAAATGAACGATCCGTTTCGCTCAACCCTAGACATGAGGTAATTACTGAGGCTACAGGGACGGCTCAGGAAGTCCACAAAATAAGCGTCCACCATGAACCTGTCCACTAGGGCCTGGTGTGACTACATGGCAAGGCAGACACCTGTCCATCATCAAGTGTCAGCCAATCACAGGAGTGCACATAAAGCGGAGTCTGTGATTGGCTGACGAGGTGAGGCACAAGTGTACTGCAGCGCAGTATTAGGGGCCCCTCTCCAGTCTCCCCCTCATAGCTCCCTACTGTCCCTCATTGTGTAGGACTGTCCCGGTTTTGATGCTTTGCCCCGCTGTCCAGCACGGGATCCCGACACGCCCCCTTGTGTTAAGCCACGCCCCCTGCAGTCTCTTTTTCTTCCAGTGTGCGCGGTACAGCTCAGAGGGAGAGAGAGGAGACATGTTTGAGGTACGTGTCACGCCCCCTTGTGTTAGACCACGCCCCCTTCCCCTCCGGTATGTTCCTGAGTGAGTCTCCAGTGTGCCTGCGGTACAGACCTTTAGAGAGGGAGACACGGAGAGGGGACACTTCTGTTCTGAGGTACATAAGTTACAACACAGTCAGTCACCACCTCCAGGGCTTATCTGCCGAACACAGCCCTGGGTGCCGCAATAAGCAGACCAGTGGACTGCTGAGCTAATCATGCCTGGATAGTAAACTAATCGTGCGTGGAATGAGTGGGGATGAGCATGGTGGGATGGCCTCTGACAGCCTCCTCTGTTACTGGCCTCTGCTGCTGTCATTGCAGATCGACGTATCAGGTATGAAGAAGTCTGTGCAGTTAGCCGTGTGTGTATGAGGTGTACGGAGCGGAGCCGTGTGTGTACGAGGTGTACAGAGCGGAGCCGTGTGTGTATGAGGTGTACGGAGCTGAGCCGTGTGTGTACGAGGTGTACGGAGCTGAGCCGTGTGTGTACGAGGTGTACGGAGCGGAGCCATGTGTGAACGAGGTGTACGGAGCAGAGCGCGTGTGTACGGAGTGGAGCCATGTAGGAGTAGCTATGTGTGGCCATTATATGGTACGAAGTATCATGTGCGGCCAATATACAGTATGGAGCATCATGTGCGGTCATTATACAGTATTGAGCATCATGTGGAGTTATACAGTATGGAGCATCATGTGCGGTCATTATACAGTATGGAGCATTATGTGCGGTCATTATACAGTATGGAGCATCATGTGCAGTCATACAATATGGAGCATCATGTGCGGTCATTATACAGTATGGAGCATCATGTGCGGTCATTATACAGTATGGAGCATCATGTGCGGTCTTTGTACAGTATTAAGCATCATGTGTGGCCATTATACAGTATCGAGCATCATGTGCGGCCATTATACAGTATGGAGCATCATGTGCGGTCATTATACAGTATGGAGCATCATGTGCGGTCATTATACAGTATGGAGCATCATGTGCGGTCATTATACAGTATGGAGCATCATGTGTGGCCATTATACAGTATGGAGCATCATGTGCGATCATTATACACTATGGAGCATCATGTGTGGCCATTATACAGTATGGAGCATCATGTGCGGTCATTATACAGTATGGAGCATCATGTGTGGCCATTATACAGTATGGAGCATCATGTGCGATCATTATACAGTATGGAGCATCATGCGTGGCCATTATACAGTATGGAGCATAATGTGTGGTCATTATACAGTATGGAGCATCATGTGCAGTCATTATACATATGGAGCATCATACGTGGCTATTATACAGTATGGAACATCATGTGTGGTCATTATACAATATGGAGCATCATGTGTGGCCATTATACGGTATGGAGCATTGTGTGGCCATATTGTTTTGTTTATAATTATTGTATATGAAACAGTGTGATCAGCAGTACTAAATGGTTGTGGTTGGGACGTGGATATGGGTGTGACTAATTATGAATGGGTGTCATTAGAGGCGTGGCCTAAAATTTGCCTGAAGGAGGGTCTCCTCTCCTCCAAACCTTGGGTACCATCTGCACATGAAGCACTCACTTTATGCACGGTGGGCATAGCCACATGCGTAAAGTGAGCGTTTCAATGCAATCCTATGGCGGCGGAATCGCCGTGATTCCGTAGTAATAATGAGCATGCTGCGGATTTTACCGCTATGCGATTCCTCATCGCAAAAATCCGCAGCATGGGCACAGCAACTGCGGAATCCCATAAGATTGCATAGGAATGCGTTTTTTAAGCGTCTCTGCTGCGGTAAAAACCACGGCGGAAACACATAAAAAACGCAATGTGGGCACACAGCCTTATAGTGGCTAATGTCTTCACTAAGCACAATTATCCCCCCACTGGCCAGTCACTTACTTTACAGATGATCATGACAGGAGTTCAAAAAGTCCCCCCCTTCACCTGCAGTATGCATGTAGGCTGATGCTCAGAGTGCAGGGCAACCCCGACTCCATAGAGACTCCAGCAGGAGGAGCAGAGGGGCTTCTGTAACACCTCAGGGTCCTGGTTGTTACAGTGGCATTGCATTCCTCACGGGGAGAGTGATACCATGCTTGGAAGTGAGGAAGGATCCATTTAGCAGGTATTCACATAAATGCAACATGTTCTGACTCCAGGCCAGAAGGGGGAGCACTGAGCCGGTTTCAAGGGAGCTTCCCTAAATATAGATATATGTTCTGGCTTGGAGTTAGTTAGTTGGTGCCAGACAGCAGTCTGGGGTAGTCTGTCAGATGGACAGAGGAGAGGAGGGGCCGTGCTGACTGAATTCTGCAGCTCCAGGAAAGAGAGAACTGGAAGAGGAGAGAAAGAGAACTGAATAGTTGTAGAGACAGTGAAGGAGCAAAGGCGAGTAAGGAGCTGGAGGAGAGCCGCGATAGTGCTCCCTCCAAGCTGAAGCGCAGATACCGGTAGCCGGACGACCGAGGCTGTGGGGGTAACTTCATGCCCCACAGCAGAAACCGGTGGACAGCTAGATTTCAAGTCACCTGTCCACCATTAAGACCTGAAGACTCAGAAGCACAGAGAGCCCGGCGTCATCTGAGAGACCCTGTAAAAAGGCTCGAGTTACCTGTCATACGGGTAGTGTCCTACCAACCAGGGGGACAGAGAGAAAACGTGAGGACCTTGTGTGAGGCCTAAGGCAGCAAGGGACTACAACAAAGCGTAGTGGAAGGCTTCCAACCCCACCTGGTTAGGGGGATACCTGAGTCGCTTCCAAGCTGGCCGGACCACACCAGCGCCCGTGATCTGGTACCCTGAACTGTGGCTGCCTGAAATCTACAGTAAAAAGGTAAAGAGACTGCAATCCTGTGTCCTCCGTTTCTTGCTGCACCCTCTACCATCTTTATCTATACACCGGTAGCCCTGGGGACCCAACTCCACCTGTGGGAAGCCATACCACCCCTGCTGCCACAACATCACCCCAGAGGACCCCTTTAAGCAGCGTCGGTCATCCCTGACCGAATTCCACAGGTGGCGTCACGAACAAACTTTATTTCCCATTTCAAATCCCCTTTAATTTGGAAGCCCAAGGCCACGGACCCGGTAACTGCCACCGTGACATATCCCTTTAATTACTGGCCCGGTACCAAGTACCCCACAGCCCTGGTGGGCGCTCCAAACTTGCATCATGAACAGGATGGACCGACCCATTAAGATAGGTCTGGTGCGCCTAAGAGACTCGAATTTGTTGAACTGCTAATTGCCGCCAAAACTGCCGCCATTATAGCACCATGTGTGCAGGAGGAGAAGGGTGTGTTGTCGTTGGCGGTGCTTGGAGGAACTTTTTGGAAGTGCATTTGAACAGCAAGGTGGATTGCTGTTGAGGGGAGACAGAGAGAAGAAAAAAACAAACAAAAAAATCTATAAATCTTCAGCTTAGCGAGTGTGAACGAGCTGAGTGTGACCTGAGCGTAAGTGTGAACGGCGGTAAGTGTGACTTGTGATTCAGTGACTTGTGATTCAGTGACTTGTGATTCAGTGACTTGTGATTCAGTGACTTGTGATTCAGTGACTTTGGAATCAGGGAGTTTCCAAGGGAGGAATTGCTGTCTGTTTTTTTTTTTTTTTCATGTCAGACTAATTTGATCAGCTTCTATGAAGAGGTAAGTTCCGGACTGGACCAAGGGAACCCAGTGGACATAGTGTATATGGACTTTTCTAAAGCTTTAGATACAGTGCCACACAAAAGGTTGTTACTTAAAATGAGAATAATAGAGATAGGGGAAAATATGTGTAAGTGGATTGAGAGTTGGCTCAGGGATAGGAAACAAAGGGTGGTTATTAATGGAGCATACTCGGACTGGGTCGCGGTTAGCAGTGGGGTACCACAGGGGTCAGTATTGGGCCCTCTTCTTTTTAACATATTTATTAATGACCTTGTAGGGGGCATTCAGAGTAGAATTTCAATATTTGCAGATGACACTAAACTCTGCAGGGTAATCAATACAGGGGAGGACAATTTTATATTACAGGATGATTTATGTGAACTAGAAGCTTGGGCTGATAAATGGCAAATGAGCTTTAATGTGGATAAATGTAAGGTCATGCACTTGAGTAGAAGTATTAAGATGTATAACTATGTGCTTAATTCTAAAACTCTGGGCAAAACCGTCAATGAAAAAGACCTGGGTGTATGGGTGGATGACAAACTCATATTCAGTGGCCAGTGTCAGGCAGCTGCTACAAAGGCAAATAAAATAATGGGATGCATTAAAAGAGGCATAGATGCTCATGAGGAGAACATAATTTTACCTCTATACAAGTCACTAGTTCGACCACACTTAGAATACTGTGCACAGTTCTGGTCTCCGGTGTATAAGAAAGACATAGCTGAACTGGAGCGGGTGCAGAGAAGAGCGACCAAGGTTATTAGAGGACTGAGGGGTCTGCAATACCAAGATTGGTTATTACACTTGGGGCTATTTAGTTTGGAAAAACGAAGACTAAGGGGTGATCTTATTTTAATGTATAAATATATGAGGGGACAGTACAAAGACCTTTCTGATGATCTTTTTAATCGTAGACCTGAGACAGGGACAAGGGGGCATCCTCTACGTCTGGAGCAAAAAAGGTTTAAGCATAATAACAGACGCGGATTCTTTACTGTAAGAGCAGTGAGTCTATGGAACTCTCTGCCGTATGATGTTGTAATGAGTGATTCATTACTTAAATTTAAGAGGGGACTGGATACCTTTCTGGAAAAATATGTTACAGGGTATATACACTAGATTCCTTGATAGGGCGTTGATCCAGGGAACTAGTCTGACTGCCGTATGTGGAGTCGGGAAGGAATTTTTTTCCCCAAAGTGGAGCTTACTCTTTGCCACATGGGTTTTTTTTGCCTTCCTCTGGATCAACATGTTAGGGCATGTTAGGTTAGGCTATGGGTTGAACTAGATGGACTTAAAGTCTTCCTTCAACCTTAATAACTATGTAACTATGTAACTACTAGATGGTGGCCTGATTCTAACGCATCGGGTATTCTAGAATATATATGCGTAGTGTATAGCACAGCCCACGTTGTACATTGCGCAGCCCACGCAGTACATTGCGCAGCCCACGCAGTACATTGCGCAGCCCACGCAGTACATTGCGCAGCCCACGCAGTACATTGCGCAGCCCACGCAGTACATTGCGCAGCCCACGCAGTACATTGCGCAGCCCACGTTGTATATTGCGCAGCCCACGTTGTACATTGCGCAGCCCACGTTGTACATTGCGCAGCCCACGTTGTACATTGCGCAGCCCACGCAGTACATTGCGCAGCCCACGCAGTACATTGCGCAGCCCACGTAGTACATTGCGCGGCCCACGCAGTACATTGCGCAGCCCACTTGTATATGGCGCTGCCCGCGTAGTATATTGTGCAGCCCACTTTGTACATTGCGCAGCCCACGTTGTACATTGCGCAGCCCACGTTGTACATTGCGCAGCCCACGCAGTACATTGCGCAGCCCACGCAGTACATTGCGCAGCCCACGCAGTACATTGCGCAGCCCACTTGTATATGGCGCTGCCCGCGTAGTATATGGCGCTGCCCGCGTAGTATATGGCGCTGCCCGCGTAGTATATTGCGCAGCCCGCGTTGTATATTGCGCAGCCCACGTTGTACATTGCGCAGCCCACGTTGTACATTGCGCAGCCCACGTTGTACATTGCGCAGCCCACGTTGTACATTGCGCAGCCCACGCAGTACATTGCGCAGCCCACGCAGTACATTGCGCAGCCCACTAGTATATGGCGCTGCCCGCGTAGTATATTGCGCAGCCCACGTTGTATATTGCGCAGCCCACGTTGTATATTGCGCAGCCCACGTTGTATATTGCGGAGCCCACGTTGTATATTGCGCAGCCCACATTGTATATTGCGCAGCCCACGTTGTATATTGCCCAGCCCCTGTAGTATATTGCGCAGTCCACGTAGTATATTACGCAGTCCACGTAGTGTATTGCGCAGCCCACGTAGTGTATTGCGCAGCCCACGTAGTGTATTGCGCAGCCCATGTAGTATATTGCACAGGCCACATATATAGCAATGTAAGCATGATATTCCTGTTACAAAAAAAAAAAAAAAGAATTAAAATAAAAAAAATAGTTATATGCTCAGCTTCCGTTGGCGCCTGGATCCAGGAAGCGGTTACCGACGCTTGGAATCCACCAAAGCTAAGCCGAGCCGAGGGCGCCGGCTGCCATCTTCCTTTCCCAGGATGTATTGCGAAATTACCCAGAAGACTTAGCGGTAATTTTGCAATACATCGGCGGGAACGGAAGATGGCGGCCAGCGCCAGCGGCTCGGCGAACTACGGAGGGTGAGTATAGCAGGTTTTTTTTTTATTATTATTTTTAACATTACATTTTTTTACTATTGATGCCGTATAGGCAGCCTCAATTGGGGACACACAGGGTTAATAGCGGCGGTTACGGAGTGCGTTACCATCGGCATAGCGCGGTCCCTTACCGCCGGCATTTACCCTGTGTGAGCGGTGACCGGACAGCGTATGTGGGCGCCGGCAGTGAGTGCGGGGAGTAAGGAGCGGCCATTTTCTTCCGGACTGTGCGCGTCGCTGATTGGTCGCGGCAGCCATGACAGGCAGCTGGCGAGACCAATCAGAGAACGAATAACCGTTACAGAAGTTGCCGACAGACAGACAGAAGGACAGACGGAAGTACCCCTTAGACAATTATATAGTAGATGTAAAATACGCCCCATATAATCCTGCACAAACCTTGATTATGGCCCCATAAGATGCTCCATAAATATATTTGCGCCATATAGTGCTGCAGAAACATTAAATATGGCCCCATAAGATGCTCCATACAGACTTTTGCCCCATTTGCTGTTGCTGCGATAAAAAAAATAAATAAATCTCATACTCACTTCTCAGTCGCTCAGGTCCCCGGCACTTTCAATATTCACCTGATTTCGTTCCGGCGCCGCTCCATCTTCAGCGTCTTCTGCACTGACTTTCAGGCAGAGGGCGCGCACTAACCACGTCACCGCGCCCTATGACCTGAGCGTCACTGCAGAAGACAGAGTGGCGCTGGAACGAGCAGGTGAATATCGCGCATCGCTGCGCTCCCCCTCCCCATTATACTCACCTGCTCCTGGCGCGGTGCAGTCCCTGGTTCCCCAGCACCGCAGCTTCTTCCTGTATTGAGCGGTCACCGTTACCGCTCATTACAGTAATGAATATGGGGCTCCACCCCCATGGGAGGTGGTGCCGCATAGTCATTACAGTAATGAGCAGTACCATGTGACCGCTCAGTACAGTAAGAAGCTGCCGGGGAACGAGGGACCTTTAGGGACCGCGCCAGGAGTAGGTGAGTATAATTAGACAGCCCCCACTCCCCTTCCCCTTATACTGAGTATCACAGAATGCCGCCGCCGAGGAGCCTCCTTGGACCTCCGCATCATCAGGCGGCCCGCTGGCGACCCCGTCGGCTGCGTCCGGGGCACGTGCCCCGGCTGCTCCCCCTTGGATGCGCCACTGCATGGACCTGCTTATGCTATACACTGGGGACATGGTGCCTGTGGACACTTCAGATTTCCCCTGATGTAGAGAAAATTGAGATGTGCATGTAGCCTAACAGTCATCGCTTCTCTTGTGCTCTCCACATTAAATATCCCTTTTTAAAACTACAGTTTTCCAACATGTCACCATCCATGGCCAGACCAATGATGATGGGATCCCACGTAGCTACCATCATGCTATGGTTTTGCCTTGCTCTGATTTCCACCAAAATATCACATTGTGGCTACCATCTGCCCTTCCTGCCTTCCCCTGAGTTCCACGACTTTCATCAGCTTAGGTAAGCTCAAAATCAAAGCAATGAATCATTTTATGGATTATTTCCTTCCTAAATGCAAAGTTAAGCAATTTTTTAATTAGTCACCCTTAAAATAAATTCCACCATTTTGCTACTACAGTGTCGAAGTCATTTATTGTATGTTTTTCAAACCAGAACCAAATCCATCAGTGCTCCTGGTCTTCATGTCTCTCTGCTCACCCTTCTAATTTCTCTCACTGTTAGAAATAACAAGAGGGAATGAAAGGGTGTTTTACACAGACCTTTAGAAAGGGGAGAAAGCATGTATGCAGTCCTTTAGGGCAGAGAAAATTACCTTTAGAAAAGGAAGAAAGAGGAAGTGAGTGCAGGACAGAAGCTGTGCTTCTATATGAGCAGTGAAAGCAGCAGCACACTGGATATACGCAATGTAGCGAAATATGTATAGGTATATATGTCTGACTAGCAGTAATTTAACATCTGTCCTGAGACTGCAGGTCTCACAGGGGTCACATCATATGTTCTCCTGAGAAAGCAGTCTACTGTCTCCAATCTCGCCAGGGGGTCTTGCTAAGAACCAGGAAGGGGAAGCGCTCCACACGTTCTGTTTCTTTTGAAGAGATGTCAATTACAGCCTGACACTATCTGTGAGAAACATACGCAGAGAATTTAAGAGAAAATAATATATTCATTGGTGGAGTGTTCAAGGTCCAGTCACAAACAAGCAGTTATAAATATTAACATGAGAGGCTGGTCTAGAAATGTGACCTCCAGGGTGACTCTATAAATTAGACCTACACACAAAGGGGGAGGTTCACAGATTGAGGGGCAGCCAAGCTGATGTGTTCCAATCCATATTCGTTTTCCCCTCAGGGAGCAGAAAGCAGACTACACAGTTAGATATTTCTGTAAGTTTTCTCCCGTTTATTTTTATATTTTGCATATTTGTATGTTTTTTTATTACAAATATTTTTATACCCTTTTTATTGTAAGCACTGTACCTTTTTGTATTAAAGCATCAAACTTTAACAAGTTGAACTTTGCATGTTCTAAAGAATCCATAGCCTTAAACTGTGTGAGCCTTATGATTGGCAGACATTAGTAGTAATATTTGCGGGACTCATCGCCCGTGTGTTCGGTGACTGGTGGCAGCCTGTATGAGCGAGTATGTGGCCTGGGTTGGTGTGTGATTTATGCTCCCATTACAGCATAGGACAGAGGTTGAATGCTGGAATGAGAGAGGGGAGATAAATTAACCCTTGTAGACGCAACCCCAACTCGCGTGCTGAGAAGCGGGTACGTGGCAAATTGGTGGCAGAGCGGTGGGATAGAATTATTTTTATTAGAGCATTAGTGCATGGTTTAAGCAATTATTCCCTGTACTAAAGAATTGGTATCCTTGCGAAGAGTGCTCCAGCTACAAGGTTCAACTCAGTGTTTACTTAGACATACTTGCAATCAGTTTCCCTTCCCTGTTTTTCTTTTCTATATTTTATTTGGCAAAGGCTGTTCATCGATATGGCAGTCCAGTACAAGAAGCAGTGCAAAGAGGTTCTGACCGGCCTCTGTGAGCAGAGAGGTATAGAGACGGCCGACAGATCCAAGGAACTGCTGATACGCGCCTTGGTCGAGCAGGACATAGAGCAAAGTACTGGGCAAGGAGAGAGTCCACCTCGGAGAAACTCAGCAATGCCAGCTCTTGCACCAGAGATACCTGATGGAAATGCCAATGCTGAGGAGCCTATGAACTTTACTTTACAAATGGCCTTACAAGAGCTGGGAACAAGTGATTCCAATCTGCGCTGCAGGCAATACCATCTACCCCGTGAGCAGTGGGCGCAGTGTGTAACCCCAGGGTTGAGAGGCAAAGCCCTGGAAGTTTTTGCTGGCCTCCCACTAGACCTAGATGAGAACTATGAGGTCACAAAAGAGGCCCTGATCAGGAAATACAACCTAAGCCCAGAAGTGTATCGGAGAAAGTTCCGGAACCTACAACGTGGATCAACTGACAGCTATGCAGGTGTTGTGAGCACCTTGAGGACCACGTTCCACCAATGGATCAGGGGACTTTCTGTTAACAGATCTTTCTGTTAACGGATCTTATGGTCAAGGATCAATTTCTTCACGTGTGCCCCACAGTTGTACAACAAGGATTGCTGACTGTTATGTGGCTAACAGGATGCCTGAGGTGCGGAAGCCATCGGGATTCAGCTAGAAGGGAGGAAAGCCAAACGGGGACCCTTCTCCCTCTGCCGGCCGATCACCAGTGCTGTCCAAGCCCACCTCCTATGGGATCCCGGGGAATAGACATTCTCTAGGTGATGCATACCGGTGCTTCTCCTGCAACAAAGTAGGACATGTTAGCGCTGTCTGCCCTGATAGGGAGAAATGCCCAGCCACAACCACAAAGCCATCTGTGTCCCCACCGTCTGTCCCCTTTGTGGCCGGCTCTGATGCGAGGGATAATGAGAACTGTGAACCTGTCACTGTTGGCAATAAAGTCACCATTGGACTCCGAGACACTGGGGCAGAGGTGACTCTGGTGCATCCAGCAATGGTAACCCTTGCCGATATCATACCAGCAAAGACTATGTCTATAACCGGGATTGGAGGGGTCAGCCCTGCTGTGGCCATGGCCCGTGTGTACCTGGACTGGGGAGCAGGGAAAGGACAGAGAGAAGTGGGAGTATCAGAGGCTATTCCCACCAATGTGTTGCTAGACACAGACCTGGGGAGGATGGTGTCCCACTATATTTCTCTCTTGCAAGTAAATGCTACAGAGAAGGTGGAAGCAAATGACCCACCTGAGATCCCGTGCAAGGAGAAAATGTACCATTGCACAGGACTGTACATATGTGGCAGCTGTGACCCAGAGTCAGGCTGCAGCTCAGACTCAACCCCAGAGAATCGGGGATGAGTCTCAGACAGAACAGCCAGAACAGGAGGCCCATACTGTGGCCTCGGAGCCTCCTCACATGGCAGACCCAACAAGGTCCCTGATAACCAACACTGAAGACTCAGCTTCAGACCAGGGCCTGGAAGTCACACTAGGCCAGGGCCTGAAGACTGACAGTCAGAGCTTCCAGGAGGCCCTGGAGACAGATATCAGTCTGGAGAAGCTCCGATGTCTTGCAGACCGACCCCCTGCTACTTCTGACAAGTAAAGAGTATACTGGGACAAGGGCAGACTGTATAAAGAGACTAACACCTAAAAGCGTAGTGCCTCACATACCATCACATAGTGATCCCTTCACTACAAACATGAAACCAGTGGAGGACTATGAAGGTACAGTATGTAAAAAGACGAAAATGTATTGAAATAACAAACAACATATACAAAAAATATCAATATATAGAAGCTTATACAAAAATACAGCACCGCTAGTCACAGATGCTGCCGCCGGCAGCTTCTCATTCATCCATCAGTGGTTTACAGCCGGGACGGTCGCATTAGCACCGCTCCTGGTTGTAAACTGTATATCCCCTAGATATGGATTACGGCGTGGGACTGAACGCCAGACAAGTATGATATATTGTTGGGGTTTTTTTGTTTTTTTTTTATTACAGGAGAGCAAGGGCATTTTATGGATTAGCTGAATAATAAAGATGGCAAACTGTATTTAGCGTTTTATTTCATTAAAAGACTTTATTCAGGCAGTGTCTTTATTTAACCCTTTCACAACTATAGGTTTAGTAATGGATAGGTGTCTTATTGACATCTCTCCATTACTAAGCCAGCTTGATGTCACCTTACAATACAAAGGTGACATCAACACCCCAACTATTACCCCATTTGACACTGCTACAGGGCACCAATTCTGGCACTTAGCCTCTCTCTTCCCACTGCATCTTAGAGATGTGCCATTTCTGGGGCGGCAGTGAGCTGGTGTTTGTAGCTGAGGGGAAACCAATAACCATGGTCCCTTCCTAGGCTATTAATATCAGCCCGCAGCTGGCTGTCTGCATAGCCTTTTCTGGCTATTATAGGGGGACCCACATCATTTTGTTGGGCGGCCCCCCTATTTTAACAGCCAGTAAATGCTAAATACACAGGTGCGGGCTGAAATTCATAGCCTGGGAAGATCCATGGGTATTAACCCCTTCCTAAGCTATAAACATCTGCCACCAGTTGCTGGCTTTCCCTCTCTGGCGCAGAAAATTGTGCGGGAGCCCATGCCATTTTGTTCCCAAAAAGATTCTTGTATTAAATACATACAAGTTCCATAATTTGTAAACCATGTCTCCTACCTGTCGGCTCCTGCAGTGATTTTACAGAAGCCGACAACTGAATTAACGGCTATTCTTCTATGTATCTATGTGTGTCACTGACATATATATTATACCTATTCTATGTGTGTATATGTATTCTATCTATTCTAACCTGTCACTGTGATTTTACTGTACACCGCACATGCCAGCTTTTCAAAGAACACCGGTGCGTATTTCTTGCAAGTCACACTGATGGTCCGCGTGGTGTGAGATTTTTTTTCTAGTACCCATAGACTTGCATTGGCGATTTCACTCGCATGTGTAATACGGCCGAGAAAAAAAAAGGGTGATGGGAGCTGCCCCATAGATTAACAGTGGTCCGACTGCTATGCTATTTTTTTTCTCGCATAGCACTCGTCCGTATTCATCTCTAGTGTTACTCCATCCTAAGAAAGGCTGTATGACGCTTTATAAAAGTTTCCTGCCTAATTTGAAAATTAGGCTTCTTTCACACTTCCGTCTTTTTGTGTCTGTCGTAGTGCAGCAAAATGACGGATCAACGGACGTCATAAAAATAGTGAAAACGTGTGCGACGCATCCAGTGTAATGACGGATGTGTCGTCCACAAATTCCGGGAAAATAAATGAGAAATGAGAGAGAGAGCGTGAGAGAGAGAGAGAGATTTTTTTCCCGGACTTGAAAATCCTTCCGGGCATGCTCAGAGGGGAAAAACTGGATCCGTCGCTGGATTCCAGTGTGTGACGGTCAGCGACGGATCCTGCGTCCATAGGCTTCTATTCTAATGAAAGACGTATGACGCAGGATCCGTCGCTACACGCTTTCCCGACGCAGACAAAAAATGTTACATTGAACGTTTTTTCCATATGACGGTCCGCCAAAACACGACGGATCAGTCATACGACGGATGTGACGTATGGCCATCCGTCGTGATCCGTCGCTAATACAAGTCTATGGGAAAATGCAGGATCCTGCAAATTTTTTTGCAGGATCCTGCATTCTCAAAAATCGACGAATTGTGACGGGAGCTGAAAGAGGGAAGTGTGAAAGTAGCCTTATTTGTTTGAGTCTATTTCTAGCTGGACTCATAAAATGATCTTTTAAGTGTGAGAATTAGACAGCCATTTTGACACTGATTTTCATGGTAAGTACACCAGTCTCATCAGATTTGAGAGACATAATTAATGAGTTTTGCAGTGTGTAATGTGATGCTAACAGATCCACTATTAAGGTGTATTCCCATCTCAGACATTTGTGTCCATCGAATAAGCCATAACTGTCTGACGAATGCCGATCTCACATTTTGGCTAAAAATTTCCGGAAATTTCCGCGGCAATTCTGCAACTCCTGCCACGGGTATATCGCATGCGGAATTGGCATGCGTATTCCCGCTAAACACTAGCGTTTTGCAAGCGTAATTAGCTTGCAGAATGCTAGCGTTTTCCAAGCGATCTGCAGCATCGCTTGGAAAACTGATTGACAGGTTGGTCACACTTGTCAAACAGTGTTTGACAAGTGTGACCAACTTTTTACTATTGATGCTGCCTATGCAGCATCAATAGTAAAAGATATAATGTTAAAAATAATTTGAAAAAAATAAAAAAAAATGGTTATACTCCCCTTCTGATGGCCCCCGATCTCCTCAGCGGCTTCCGTTCCTATAAATGCTTTGTGTGCAGGACCTGCGATGACGTCACTGTCACGTGACCGCAACGTCATCACGGTCATGTGACCGCGACGTCATCGCAGGTCCTTCACACACAGCATCCCTGGGAACGGAAGCGGTAGCGTGCACCTCTGAGAGGCGGGAAAACTCCGGTGTCATCAGAAGGTGAGTATATCACTATTTTTTATTTTAATTCTTTTTTTTTTAAACAATTATATGGTGCCCAGTCTGTGGAGGAAAGTCTCCTCTCCTCCACCCTGGGTACCAACCGCACATGATCTGCTTACTTCTCGTATGGTGGGTATAGCCCCATGCGGGAAGTAAGCAGATCAATGCATTCCTAGGTGTGCGGAATCCCTGCGATTCCGCAAATTTAATGAACATACTGCGTTTTTTTCTGGAATGCGATTCCACTCAGGAAAACAGCGCAGCATGTGCACAAAAAATGCGGATTGCATTCTATTAAGTAGGATGCTTAATGTATGCGTTTTTTTCGCGTTTTTATAGCGAAAAACCGTGAAAAAAATGCACACAGCCTTATACTCCACACCTTTCTTCAGAATGGCTGTTCCCTAGTCTGCTTTTACATCTTTTTCCATAACTCCCATGGAAATCAATGAAGAGGACCACTAATATACACGACCATCTCTCTATACATTGGAATTGGCGTGCACCTATCGGACAGTGATGACTTATCCTGTGGATGGGCAATAACTATTTATGGTGGAAATACCCTTTTATTAGGCTGTTTAATGAGTAAAGGGGTTTTCTATGAGTCGAAAAATTCTTAACCTGAAAACGTTTTGTGTTGAACATTATTTCAGTGCATTTTCTCTTGCTTTGATGTTCTTTCTGGCCCCATTATCGGGGACACATGCCACTGCTTGGCTCTCAGGCTTGTGGCCATGTTGCCAGTTCAGCTTACTACTATTATAACTTTACCTTGTGGCGTCCTGTTCCCACCATCTTTATCCTGCCACTGTACCTCCTTGTTCTGTACGGCCAACGACACCTCCTTTTCCATCTCTATCCTCCGGATACATCTCTTGCTGCACTAAGGCTACGTTCACATTTGCGGTCAGCGCCGCAGCGTCGGGCGCCGCAGCGGCGCCGCATGCGTCATGCGCCCCTATATTTAACATGGGGGCGCATGGACATGCGTTGTGCTGCGTTTTGCGCCGCATGGCCGCAAGCGTTGGACGCAAGAAACGCATCAAGTTGCATTTTTTTTGCGTCCAACTTTCGGCCAAAAACGACGCATGCGGCGCAAAACGCAGCGTTTTAGCGTGCGTTTTGCCGCGTTTTTGTTTGCGTTGTGCGCTGCGGCGCCGACGCTGCGGCGCACAACGCAAATGTGAACGTAGCCTAATCTATTCTATCCCATTACATCCCCTTGCTCCAGGTCACCTTTCCATATGTGATGGGCTGGAGGCTCCTGAGATGGTGCTCGGTGTGGAGCTCCTGTGGGGTAAGTACAGTGACTATGGAATATGGCGTCCTCTACATGATCTGTGACCTGCAGGGACATTAGTGGAGGAGACCACACTTGGGTTACAGCCGCTGATGGCGTCGGCCCTATCCCATGTACTACATGTGATGGATGATGTGGGGCATGATGGGGCAGTGACATCAGTCTGGGAAAGCCATATGACAGATGCCATAACATCACTGTCATCACGTGACCCAACTCCACACAAAGTATCGGATTAACTCTTAATTCCCCGCCATTTGTCACAATCACTATAGCCGTCCAACATTATAATAAAAGAATATAAAGAAGACGCAGACACAATGAATGGGGTTTATTAATTTTTATTGTTATCTATTATATTATTTAGTTTAATTTAATGTAATCATCCAGCGCCATTTATAGGATTTACTGCATAAAGAGTATGTGACCCAGAGGAAGGCGAAACAACCCCATGTGTGGGGAAAAATTCCTTCCTGACCCCATGTCCTGGCGATCGGCTAATCCCTGGGTCACTGCAGTGTCAGCGCTGGATGGGCCCTGTCACCCCTGTACATGGGGTGTTATATACTTATCTAATACTTATATTTCTACCTTATCTTTATCTCTAGGCTATATAAAGCTTATGTATAACTAAGGGGGAACTTACACTGGGCGATTATCTATACTTAGCTTTTTTTATTTATTTTTTTTTTAAATATACCTATCCTTTCTTACCTATATTTATCTATACTTACTTATCTATACTTATCTTTTTTTTTTTTTTTATTTTAAATATACGGGGCCTATCATTTCTTAGCTATATTTACCCATAGTTATCCTTACTTATCTATACTTATATATATTTTTATTTTTTTATTTTAAATATACGGGGCCTATCATTTCTTAGCTATATTTACCTATACTTATCTATTTTTTTTTTTTTTTTTTTAAATATACGAGGCCTATCATTTCTTAGCTATATTTACCTATACTTATCCTTACTTATTTATACTTATCTTTTTTTTTTTTATTTTATTTTAAATATACAGGGCCTATCATTTCTTAGCTATATTTACCCATAGTTATCCTTACTTATCTATACTTATATATATTTTTATTTTTTTATTTTAAATATACGGGGCCTATCATTTTTTAGCTATATTTACCTATACTTATCTATTTTTTTTTTTTTTTATTTTTTTTTTAAATATACGAGGCCTATCATTTCTTAGCTATATTTACCTATACTTATCTATACTTATCTATTTTTTTTTTATTATTATTTTAAATATACGGGGCCTATCATTTCTTAGCTATATTTACCTATACTTATCCTTACTTATTTATACTTATCTTTTTTTTTTTTTTATTATTTTAAATATACGGGGCCTATCATTTCTTAGCTATATTTACCTATACTTATCCTTACTTATTTATACTTATCTTTTTTTTTTTTTTTTTTTTTTAAATATACAGGGCCTATCATTTCTTAGCTATATTTACCCATAGTTATCCTTACTTATCTATACTTATATATATTTTTATTTTTTTATTTTAAATATACGGGGCCTATCATTTCTTAGCTATATTTACCTATACTTATCTATTTTTTTTATTTTTTTTTTAAATATACGAGGCCTATCATTTCTTAGCTATATTTACCTATACTTATCTAAACTTATCTATTTTTTTTTTTTAATTATTTTAAATATACGGGGCCTATCATTTCTTAGCTATATTTACCTATACTTATCTATACTTATCTATTTTTTTTTTTTTATTATTTTAAATATACGGGGCCTATCATTTCTTAGCTATATTTACCTATACTTATCTATTTTTTTTTTTTTTTTTTTTAAATATACGAGGCCTATCATTTCTTAGCTATATTTACCTATACTTATCTATACTTATCTATTTTTTTTTTTTTTATTATTTTAAATATACGGGGCCTATCATTTCTTAGCTATATTTACCTATACTTATCTATTTTTTTTTTTTTTTTTTTTTTTTTAAATATACGAGGCCTATCATTTCTTAGCTATATTTACCTATACTTATCCTTACTTATTTATACTTATCTTTTTTTTTTTTATTTTATTTTAAATATACAGGGCCTATCATTTCTTAGCTATATTTACCCATAGTTATCCTTACTTATCTATACTTATATATATTTTTATTTTTTTATTTTAAATATACGGGGCCTATCATTTTTTAGCTATATTTACCTATACTTATCTATTTTTTTTTTTTTTTTTTTTTTTTTTTTAAATATACGAGGCCTATCATTTCTTAGCTATATTTACCTATACTTAGCTATACTTATCTATTTTTTTTTTTTTATTATTTTAAATATACGGGGCCTATCATTTCTTAGCTATATTTACCTATACTTATCCTTACTTATTTATACTTATCTTTTTTTTTTTTTTATTATTTTAAATATACGGGGCCTATCATTTCTTAGCTATATTTACCTATACTTATCCTTACTTATTTATACTTATCTTTTTTTTTTTTTTTTTTTTAAATATACAGGGCCTATCATTTCTTAGCTATATTTACCCATAGTTATCCTTACTTATCTATACTTATATATATTTTTATTTTTTTATTTTAAATATACGGGGCCTATCATTTCTTAGCTATATTTACCTATACTTATCTATTTTTTTTTTTTTTTTTTAAATATACGAGGCCTATCATTTCTTGGCTATAATTACCTATACTTATCTATACTTATCTATTTTTTTTTTTGAATTATTTTAAATATACGGGGCCTATCATTTCTTAGCTATATTTACCTATACTTATCTATACTTATCTATTTTTTTTTTTTTATTATTTTAAATATACGGGGCCTATCATTTCTTAGCTATATTTACCTATACTTATCTATTTTTTTTTTTTTATTATTTTAAATATACGGGGCCTATCATTTCTTAGCTATATTTACCTATACTTATCTATACTTATCTTTTTCTATTTTATTTTATTTTAAATATACGGGGCCTATCATTTCTTAGCTATATTTACCTATACTTATCCTTACTTATCTATACTTATCTTTTTCTATTTTTTTTTATTTTAAATATACGGGGCCTATCATTTCTTAGCTATATTTACCTATACTTATCTATACTTATCTTTTTCTATTTTATTTTATTTTAAATATACGGGGCCTATCATTTCTTAGCTATATTTACCTATACTTATCCTTACTTATCTATACTTATCTTTTTCTATTTTTTTATTATTTTAAATATACGGGGCCTATCATTTCTTAGCTATATTTACCTATACTTATCTATTTTTTTATTTTTTTTATTTTAAATATACGGGGCCTATCATTTCTTAGCTATATTTACCTATACTTATCTATACTTATCTTTTTCTATTTTATTTTATTTTAAATATACGGGGCCTATCATTTTTAGCTATATTTATCTATACTTATCCTTACTTATCTATACTTATCTTTTTTTTCTTTTTTTTTTTTTTTATTAAAGACTAAACATACCTATCCTTTCTTACCTATATTTGTCTATTCTTATACATTCTTAGAAATACTTACCTAGAAATATTATTTTTACCTATACTTAGACTTATCTTTTTCTCTTTTTTTATTAGACTAAATATACCTATCCTTTCTTATAATTACCTATACTTATCACTTATAGTTATAGTTTTGTAGGTCCCTGATGGTGTTGGACATCCAATGCTCTGGTCTTCTCGGCGTGGTCTTCTGGAAGCTCAGGTACGCAGCTTGCTCTGGTGTTATTGAGCCGGTGTCTTGTTGAGGGTTTTCAGTTGAAAAATGGAAACCCCCCTCTGAACAGCTTAAATGCACGGACCCTGGGATTAGGCTTAGTTGGCTATAGAAAAAAATGCAGAAAAAAGTCATGGTGAACTTAGTGACTAATCAAACAGTTTTGACTTTAAGTATTGAAAATAATAGTTCAATATTAAAAGGAACCTGTCACCAGGCACCAGGTTAGTACCATATGGGGTAAGGCCAGCACCTTTCAGCCCTGATATACAGCATTCTAATATGCTGTATATATGCCCCCAACCCAACCTGCAAGACAAGCAAGACCTTTTATAATATTCACCTACGGGAGGTCAGGTCCGATGGGCATCGCTGTCTTGGTCCAATGGCTCCATTCTTCTTGCAATGCCGTCCTCTTTCTTGCTTTGTGTGGATGATGCGTCCTTCGTCATCCACAGTGTCCCCGGTATCACACTACTGTGCAGGCGTACTTCTCTCAGCCCTGTGAAGGGCCGATCAATGTCCTGCAGTGCGCATGCACCAGGAAAGTTCAAAGAGCTCCGCCGCATGCGCACTGCAGGACTTTACTCTGCCCCCTGGTCATAAGTACGTTTGCTCAGGAGCGCAATTCCGGGGACATTGTGTGGATGATGTAGGACACGTCATCCACATGAAGCAAGAAGGGGAACGGCATCGCTAGAAGAAGGGAGGCACCGGACCTACACCAGTGATGCCCATCGAACCCGAACGCCCTGTAGGTGAGTATGTAAAAGGTCTTTTTCTTGTCTTGCATGTTGGAATGGGGGCAGATATATAGCACATTAGAATTATGTATATCAGGGCTGAAAGGTCTCATATGGGACAAACCTGGTGACAGGTTCCCTTTAAAGGAACGTTTTCAAATGTGAATATAATATCTTAGAGACAAAACCAGCACCACGAGCATTGCAGCTGACGTCTGGTCACTTCAATGAGCTGCAGCGCCACTAATCATCTCTATGGCCGGTCACATTTCTGTCTCATCATACATAGGATGCAGAATTATGTGCAGGTAACAGGCAATAGCCCAAGTATGGTGAGAACGAGAAGTGTTTATATCAGTACAATCTGTACTTATCACTTCAGCTCTGAACACTTTCACCTGTTTACAGACTCTTTCCGAATTGAAAAAAAAAACCAGGAAGACCAAAAGGAGGAGTCACCGAGCCGCAGGTTACTTATTGCAGGAAAAAAGTGTCAGGACAAAGAGGTTTCTATAAAGTAAAAACACCTTTATTATCTAGTACGGTAAGTGGTGCCACAGAAGGCGCTCACAAACAACATGAAAATATTATATAAAAAGTAATAATCAAACATCATGGAAACACAGCAGCAGTTGGTATATAGGAAAGATACCTCTTTGTCCTGATATTTATTTCCTGCAATAAGTGACCTGCGTCTCAGTGTCTCCTCCTTTTGGTCTTCCTTGTTTTCCGAGTGGTTTTTCCATTCTTTGTCCACACCAGTATACACTGGTATTTTTTTACTCTAATATATTTTGTTCTTCCTGGTGTCTCTCGTTCTCTTGTACCTATAGGTCTTTCTGAATTGGCCTAGCTCCATCAGTTCTGTTTTTTGACAAAAATGTGTTCCTATTTTTTGTTTTATTTTTCATCTGGTGTAAATTAGCAGTGGAGACTATAAAAAGGAGAAATGTTATTTAAAAATGTAAATTAATCTTTAGAATCACTTCCAGGTCTGCATGAAAAATATAAAAATCTTATGAACTGCTCCTTATGGAGGGCTCATGTAAAAAAATGTTTTACCAAGGGCGGTCTTCTCTAGCTCCAGCTACAGACGGCTATGCAATGCTTTGTCTGATTAAAGGGAATCTGTCACCCCCAAAAATCGTATATGGGCTCAGGCCACCAGCATCAGGGGCTTATCTACAGCATTCTGTAATGCTGTAGATAAGCCCCCGATGTAGCCTGAAAGGTAAGAAAAACAGGTTATATTATGCTCACCCAGGGGCGGTCCCGGTTAATTTCGGGTCTGATGGGTGCGGCGCCTCCTATCTTCATACGATGACGTCCTCTTCTTGTCTTCCTGCCGTGGCTTCGGCGCAGGTGTACTTTGTGTGCCTTGTGGAGAGCAGAGCAAAGTACTGCAGTGCGCAGGCGCCGGGAAAGGTCAGAGAGGCCCAGCAGTACTTTGCTCTGCCCTCAACAGGAGCCGCGGCAGGAAGACAAGAAGAGGACGTCATCGAATGAAGATAGGAGGCCCTGGACCCAGACCGCGACACCTATCAGACCCGAAACGAAAAGGGACCGCCCCTGGGTGAGTATAATATAACCTGTTTTCCTTACCTTTCAGGTTACATCGGGGGCTTATCTCATCATTACAGAATGCTGTAGATAAGCCCCTGATGCCAGTGGCCTTAGCTCATATACGATTTTTGGGGGTGACAGGTACAAGCCATTTAAAGGGAATCTAACAGAACTTATAACTAGTTAATTATTTGCATGTAACCCTCAAAATGGCCTGAAAGAAGAACAATCCTATAGACTAGACATACACTGCTAAGAGATTACATTGTCCAATAACGCAAGCGAAATTATTTTCCAACCCTGACACTAAACATAATGTATCACAGAACCAAAAGCGTAGACGATTGTGGGAGAGAATCTTATTCAGATCCATGGGAGAATTCTCCCATTACTTACTACAGGGATGTACGGTGGGGCCATCCTAAGGGCTTCCACAGAGACCCAATCAATTCGCTGGAAGAAGAGGTGTTCTCGGATCTCACCATGGACTCCTAGTCGCTGGACAGGATCTTCCTGCAGGAGCTGAAAAGGAGAAATGTATTTAGGATTTAGTAAGGGAACCCTGTGATCTGACCAGTAAAGATTATACACAGTGATCACTTCTTTCTGATTGTTGCTCTCCATGACGCGTTGTGTGCTGTGATGGTATATGATAGTGATATTTAGTGATGAGGGGGTGCAAGCAATGGATTTCTACTTCTCTTATCCATAATTGGACATTGTAAATGTGGTTTACGAGGTTGAGGATGGGGAGAAGATGTCTGTGTAAGGCTGTGTTCAGTACAATTACAGCCTCCGGGTCAGGGACTACTAACATTGTATGACCCCAATACTAGACCCTTATACCGGGAACATACTGACCTGTTCAATGATGTCCTTGGCGCCGGAGGAGGACTCATCAAACACTGCGGGATTGTAGATAGTAAAACTGGTCAGCATCTGGTTTATGATGACTCCAAGCGAGAACCAGTCTACTCCGGCGTTATACTCCTGCATGTCCAGGATCTGCCATAGAGCAGCATTATTAGTAGTGCCACCTCCTGTCACCGCACGTATATGTCACTCATATTGTTATGTGATCCTACAGTAATGGCAGTAAGTCTTACTACTCAGTCAGAGGCACAAAGGATCTTCCATAATTATGCTCCATAAATGAAATTAATAAACTATATTAACAATCAGAGTGAATGTAATATATATGGGTGTGACGGCGCACACAACGCTCGGCTCAGTGTGTTACCGGCTCACACTGTAACCCCTTCATACCAAGAGATTGTCAGCTTTTTTGTTTTAGCATTTTCCTTCTTTCAAGAGCCATAACTTTTTTATTTTTCCGTCCACATAACTATATGAGGGCTTGTTTTTTGAAGGACGAGTTGTACTTGACATCATTCGTTTTATCATGTGATGCACTTAATTTTTTTTATTTACCATGTTCATTATGTGATAAAACTGACAATATGATTATCCAGGTCAGTGAAATTACTCATACCAAAATGTATATATTTTTTTATTTAAGTGGTGAAAAAGAAAATCTTAGATTTGTAAAAAAAAACCCTTTACTTGTGTTGCCATTTTCTGAGATCATGATCATGTCATGGGCCCATTGATGGGAGTATGGAAAAACGCACACCCCCGCCTGCGCATGTTAAATGCCATTGTCTGAGTGACAGCAGGATTTAACAGGTTAACGGACATAGACAGAGCAATGTCACACCCGCAGCTGATAAAGGCACATGATGGCTCATTAAATCACCCATCATCTGCCGGAAAAGATGAAGGCTCTGCGGGTGAGACCGCATGAAAGCAGAGACACAACATATATCCGGCATGTCCGCCTTATGCCATGAAGGGGTTAAGGAGCTATCTGTGGCATTATGGCTGATAGTATTGAGGTGGCGGTTGGCCTTGTCTAATATACACAGAGCAGCTTAGTCCGATGTACGTGATACATCTGATGCGTGTTATGTAATAAATGTAATAAGTGCACATAAAATAACACATTTTCCTGTATCATGATTACACATTTTATTAACCCTTTAGGACATCTATGGTCCGGATAACTCAGCATTACACCTGGTCAGCCATAGTTCACTATCCATGTAGACATGTAGGCTGGGAAGAGTAGGAGGCTCTGGTCCTCCCATTTGGTGATTGTGGGGTACAAAGCAGTGAAGCCCCCAGAGGTCACACATTTCTCACCTTTTCTGGGGATGGGTGATATTTATAATGAAAATCATTTATAGGGGGTTTCTAATACTTTATATTGATGAGCAGAACATCAATATAAGAATGGTGGGAGCCAACACCCGTCAGTCCCACTGATTAGCTGCTATCACCTCCGCCGGTGGTTGGATATAACCAATAAACAGACGTCACAGCTCCCCTCACTGGTTAGTGGCGATTGCTGGTACTACAGATTAGTCCCTACTGAAATGAACACGGTCTGATCTGCAGTCCTCAGTACTGACCACTAAACAGTACAGAGGTGCGATGTTCTGCTCTGGTTGCCTCTGTAAGAACAGCTAATCAGTGGGATCGGACCCCCAATGATTTTATATTGATGAACGCGCATAAATAAAGCTAATCAATGTGAAATTACCTGAAAAACCTTTTATATACCAAAAATAAAAGCATTCTATTCTCACCTCAGGAGCCATGTAACCTATTGTCCCAGCGAATCCGGTGGCTGTTCGGTCTCCGTGCATGTTCTCTAGTGCTAGACCGTAATCCGTGATCTTAATATGGCCCGTCTCAGCCACCAGGATGTTCTCGGGCTTTAGGTCTCTGTAAGAAAAAGAAAAATAACCTGAGTATAAAGTAAGTGTTCTTCTTATATCTGTGGTCACATGATGACAGATGGGAATAAACCTCTTTTCTCTTCCTGCTGTACTTTGCTCATCTGAGATGACTCCATTACTATGTCCCCTACCTGCGCACTGTAGGGATCACTGTATGACATGTGACGGCCGCTCATCTGCAGCTTCCTGTCTGTGACCCCAGACAGGACGACTAGACCCCAGGTACAGCGCATCATTCTGTCAGTGGGTAACAAAACATCAGATTGCACTCGGACCAATGTTATTCTATGGGGCCATGTACATGTCTGATTGTTTCCGATCGCAACATGCCTGAGTTGGATCAGATTATCGGATCATGCTTCAATAGGCAAGTTAATGAGTCCATGTAAAACATTTAACTACACTCGGATGACATCTGAGTGCAGTCTGATTGCAGAAGATGGAGACATTTTTTTACATCTTCTCCTCATCCGAAAAAATGAGATCACACTGTGATCACTCTGATCAAATTCTGTTCAGAGTTTAATCAACGTGCGATTAGGATCATCTTCCGGATTCTCTTAGATGAGAGAATATACGCTGGTGTGACCCGGCCTAGCACTGACTAGATTACCTGTGGATGACGCCTCTCGAATGGAGGAACTGGATCCCACACACCAGTTCGGCGGTATAGAATCTGACAAAGAGAAAATGAATAAGTATCAGATCCCATAGAGAGGAAACCTGGGAATCATATCAGTCATTAGAAGCATTATTCTATATTATTCCTCTTAACTTAGAGGGTTTTATAAAGGGGTTGTCCGGTCTCAGAAGAAAAGTCTGCAGTCACTGTATATGACCGCCGAATCGTGACGGTGTAAGAAGTGCACACTATCAGTACTGCAGTCTCGAGAAGGTAGGAATGAATGAATGAATGAATGAATGAATGAATGAATGAGTGTATGAAAATTACATATTGGCGATTATGTTCTGACTGTACCCTGCACGTCTCTCAATTCTTTACTACTGAGAGAAGCCGGGTGAGACTAGTCAGCACGTGACCACAAATGTGCAAATTGTACACAGGATCGCCCACCTGATTGGGGAACACAGGGAAGTCGTGACCGTGTGCGCATTGCCCCCTGTCACAATCTGGCAGTCTGCAGTCATGTACAGTGACTGATGACTTTTCTTCTGAGATCGGACAACTCCTTTAACACATTACCTGGCACTGGAGATGTCTAGTGGCCCATTCCTTTCTAGAAGTTGGTGAAAGTCCCCGTATCTCATGTACTCCATTCCAAAGTAAACATTCATCTGTAACATGGAACATTTGCATTTATTATACACTAAAGACAAATACAGATTTTACTACTTAATGGGGTTTTCTATCCAAGAAATTTAAATTAAAGCATATTGCTGTGATATGTAGTCACTCATTGAATGAAAAAGGTGTTTTAACTGCTGGGACAACTAAAATTCTAAACAATTATGTAGAATATATTACTAAATTTAGAAATTAATGTTCCAGCCAATGTTTGGTAATCATTATTTTTATTTTAATTGTAGACATAGGCCCGGGTGCATAATCAGCATTTTTTAATCACTTTTGTTTTGGTCTTGTGTATTTGTTGCTGGTTTTGGTGCCAGAATCTTCATAATGGCGTGCACAGTTCAAGAATTTGAGGCAAAGTCGAAAGAGGTCTTTTTTTCTGCCTTGAACTGTTTTTCCAACTTTTTGGCCCCCCAAATCACACATTTTGAAAATTGACCCAAAATTTGGCCCAAAAATTGTAATAATTAAAAAATACACCAAAGGGAATTGAAATGAAGATTGTGTCCTATTTGCGGCTTTTTTAAATAATCACAATTGATGAATAGGGTAAACATATCTGGAATCACTAAACTCTGAGCACAAAGTGGAAAAAAACAAAAAAAGTTTACAGTATACAGTAATATCACAACAATATCACACAGTAATAACCCACAATATACTCCCCAAATTACCCAAATCACACATTCAATATTAGCCCTCCCATATATAGCCTACTATCCCTAATGAGTAGTACAGGGCCTCATAAGAAAAGGGGATACAGAGTATACTTAACCACCACGTACGTCCATGATCTTCCCAGCAAGCAAGGGAGCCAAAAGAGAGTGAACCACATGCTCTTGTCCCTTTTATGTGACCAGCTAAAAGAGGTGCGTCCAGCCCCAGGTGTGAGGAATGAGATCACAAGTCTATTGTCTACTGGAAAAGGTACATCCCCTCAATAACCTGTCTTACCAGCTCATGAAAGACCTAATTTGCAATACTGCAGGCTGGAGGATGGGTTTCGCTCCTCCATGTGGGGGTGTATATACACAAAACATGCATTAAACACATCACAATATAAAAATATACATTTTGGCGCACTACCCTTCTACATTCCCCCTGTTGTCGAGAACACGACAAGGACATTTGAGGGAAGTGTTGTGCTGGATTTATTTGCCTACTCAACCCCAATTATAGCTAGTAACAGTTTAGGATGGAATGAAGCATAATTCTGCACTAAGGTACCTACACATCATCCACACGACCATCATCTCTTCCCTGCCGTTCACCATAACCCACATCTCTATCTTTGATCTTAATCAAAGTCTTTTTGTTGTCAAATCAAAGTCTTTTGTTATCAAAGTCTCTTTGTTGTCAAATCAAAGTCTTTTGATATCAAAGTCTCTTTGTTATGTCTTTTCTCTGTGGTCATGTCGTTACCAGTCTTCAGGTGTTGGCCTATCCCAATGTCATCTTACTGGTCAGACTCTGGAATGGCTTCACCCTTACAGAGCATAGGTCAGACAACATCATCCTGTGTGCACCCGTCACCCTGCCAGACTTCACGTTACTCTCCTATAGCTTAATTCAGCAGGATTTTGAGTATGTCTGGAAGATGAGACTGCTGGATGTCACAGGGTTTTTTTTTTTGGCTTTGCAGACTCAGGCACTTCAAACGACTTTCAGCTGACATGCACCAGACACGGCTTCCATCAGGCAGTTCTCCTGTAATCTTGATTGAAGATCGTTGATGAGGTTCCTCCATAGATAGATATGCAGATCTTTAATAGGCAGGTCAGAATTTCTGGAGTAGGGAGTGATGTCACAGTACCTAAGTTGACTGCAGGAAAAACACCGTCTAATTCTAACCGACATTCAATCCATCCCTTACAAACTTCACCATTGCTAGGGTTAAAGTGGCAAATACCTAGTTGAGGGGACCTGTCCCTAGAGAACCTTAAGAAAAAAATGTATATTTCAGCTCACCCTTATTCTTCCATCCGATGTGGTAAATGTTGGTCCGAGCAAGGAGACAAAGTGTTGCTGCCACAACGCTGATTAACGTATTGAAAAAGAAGAGAAGGTTCCAGCTCCAGGAATTAAATGTAGAAACTTTATTAGTACATATTAAAATGCTGCTGAGACATGACCGGCATGGTCGGTAGGGGAGAGTAACCAACACCCGACTGGACGCGTTTCGAGCACAAGCGTGCTCTTAGTCCTCAGTGTGAGGACTAAGAGCACGCTTGTGCTCGAAACGCGTCCAGTCGGGTGTTGGTTACTCTCCCCTACCAACCATGCCGGTCATGTCTCAGCAGTGTTTTAATATGTACTAATAAAGTTTCTACATTTTATTCCTGGAGCTGGAACCTTCTCTTCTTTTTCAATACCTAGAGAACCTTACTCTTTTTCCCCATTCACACAAAACACATATTACAATTCCATAATGCATATAGAGACTTAAGCTAAAATAGCATGGCAGCTAATGATCCATAATGCACATGCAGATCATTGATCCACGTACAGTTGGAGTTATCTACTGGCTGTAAATGCATGAACACCTTCACATGAACCCACTTACTGAGTATGTCCATGTACAGGTAGTCCTGCGCCTACACCTAAAGTGTATATATGCACACATATGGAATTACTACACAGTAACACGATAATGAATATAACATCATTATTTATGTACAATATATATTGGATTCACGGTAAAGTACTGGACTTTTCTTATGTCCTTAACCCCCTTCTCCGGCTGAGTAAATGGTGCTCAGCCTGACTTCCGTGCAGTTGGGTGTCCAGTCTTTTGGTTCTCCTGCAGATAATACCAGTCCAGAATATATATATATATATATATATATATATATATATATATATATATATATATATATATATAAATAATGACCAGGAGGAAAATGACAGGAAGAAGTGGCATTGGGTTTTATTACAGTCTCCTCCTCATGGCTGAAATCTGAGAGATGTTTCAGCTCGGCACCAAACATAAGAGGGGTGTTTTGGAGTCTCTCAAGGGCATCTGGGCAAAGGTCAAGACTTCTTCTCTGGAGTGATAGCTGCTCTTCTACATAGATACCTAAACCTAAAATGGAACAAAAGGAACTATACGCTCTGGGAGAGCATCCTTATTTGA
This sequence comes from Ranitomeya variabilis, assembly GCF_051348905.1. NCBI lineage: Eukaryota > Metazoa > Chordata > Amphibia > Anura > Dendrobatidae > Ranitomeya > Ranitomeya variabilis. The sequence goes on along the minus strand of NC_135239.1, from coordinate 66,269,167 downwards.
TGCTTCCCTGTCCCAACCAAACGCACTTATTCTTTATACTTTTACTTCTTTATACTGTTAACTTACTTGAGCTGCCCAGTAATTAGCTAATGCCTCAGCTCTCCTGAACCCCACAAAATGAATGCCATTTTCTTATAGTACGATCCTAGTCAATTGCCTCTGTTTCCTATACAGACACCCCTACCAGTTTTCCACAAATCAAAAGAGTAACATACAACCCTCGCAGCTACTTTACACCCTAGGAAAACTAAACTAAGGTACACTGACATTAGTTTTATCCTGCATCACGTATTAAACAAAACCATGTTATCCGTCCAAACTTCAAGGTCTAAGCACAGTATAACACGACATTCCATCGTGTACGTCCATTATCTGTCCATGCTTCTTCGCCTGTCTTAGTTCACGTAACAACAACCTTTATCCAAGACAAACTTCCTTCTACAGAGGGCAAACAAAAATAGGCGCAAAACGGACAAAAAGGTAATGATGAATCAAGAACATAATCTTTCTGTTTTGTATAGGGCTGCCATACTGTAGAAGTTTTCTGTACATCCCAGTTTCCAAAAAGTGGAATAAAAGTAGCAAAACATAAAAATCATATAAATCTGGTTTTACCATAATCATAAACACCCCGAGAATAAGGTAACATAATATGTAACAGCCATAAAACCTCAAAAACACTAGCAAGCTGGCTATTGTTTTCAATCCAACCTCAAAAAATAGATAACTGTTACAGAGCCATTTTGTTCTGCACATTAATACCTCCTCTATCACATATGTAAAGTTTGTCCCTGGCAGAGGTTTTGCCCATTGCGTAGTGAGGCTTGTAGTGTAGGGTCAATTGATTAAGGGGTTTTTCACTCTTATAATGTGCCCATCCTTAGAATAGGTCATTAAAGGAAACCTGTCACCCCCCCCCAGGGCCTATTAAGGTAAAAGAGCCACCTTCAGCAGCACTAAGGCTGCATTCTGTGAAGGTGGCTCTAAGGCCAGTCTCACATGTCCACGCGAGACTCAAGCGCCTCGCAGCCGTCCATCATCCCACCGGGCGCCGCCTGCTCTCTGTTTTGTGCCGTCACCCGCGCTCTGCAATTATTTCTCGGGCATGCGCTATGCGCGTTGCCCTGGAACTTACATCAAGTGATGTAAGTAGATGGCTCCTGCGCACAGCGCCAGATTCCCAGCCCCGCAGTGTGAATGCATCATAACACACTGCAAGGCAGGATCTGGGGCCTCCGCTGTGCGCAGGCGTGATCTACTTACCTCACTTGATGTAAGTTCCAGGGCAGCGCGCACAAGACAGAGAGGACGCTGAGCCCGGTGGGATGATGGACGGCTGCAAGGCGCTTGAGTCAGGGAGAAATCATACCTCCCTGACTCAATAGAGGTATGGCTCGAAATTTATAAAAGTGATTATTTCAGCATTCCTAGGGATACTAAACATAAGAGCCACCTTCACAGAATGCAGCCTTAGTGCTGCTGAAGGTGGCTATTTTACCTTAATAGGCTCTGGGGGTGACAGGTTCCCTTTAATATCAGATTTGTGGGGTCCGATCAGCTGTTACCATCTCCTCTAAAAGCCGGATGTGAGCAGTGAACGGAGCACACAAGGTTTAGTGGTCACTCCTGGGTCCTGTAGGACAGCTCCCATTCAGATGAACAGGTCACCAACATCAGAGAAGTGGCTAAATCTTATAGTGCTAAATAGTCACAATGATACCTTGGTCTGAAATGCGAAGGATGAGTGGACAAGGAAGGGGCTTCCAGATGCCAGCTGCAGAACTCGCCTCTCCACCATCACATCCAGCCTATCCCCTCCGGCCAGCAGGGCTGTTTTGCCGATGATCTTCACTGCAAATTCTTTGCGGGTTAAAATATCTTCCGCCATCAGGACCTTTCCAAAGCTTCCAACTCCGATCACATGGTGGAATAATAATCTATCCATGATGGAATGAGAGATTATGATGGAGCTGGATGGCCGAACACCGCTGCCTCCTATCAGGGGGGATGAATGGGAAGTGTCAGAATAAATCTAACATTTACAGGACATTATTCACACTGAGGAAATCTTCTGTTCTAAGTAAAGCTTGTTCTTCATTTCATAAATTGTGTTAAAGCGAAGCTGTCACCAGGTTTGGCCAATATGAGATACGACACCACCATTCAGGGCTGATATACAGCCTTCTATAATGCGATATATCTGCCTCAACCTGACCTGTGAGACAAGAAAAAGACCTTTATTAGTCCCACGTGTGGGGCGGTCCGGTCCGGTCGATGTTCTTGGTCCGGCACCTCCCATCTTCCTACGATCCTTGTCCTCCTTCTTGCTTCGCGTGGATGACGTGTCCCTGCGTCATCCACACAGTCTCCTCGGCATTGCGCTCCTGTGCAGTCATACTTCTCTGCCATATTGAGCAGAGAATAAAGTATTTCAGTGCGCAGGTGCCGGGAAAAGACAAAGAGCCTTGATGTATGCTCACTGCAGTACTTCGCTCTCCACTCAAAAGGGCTGAGAAGTATGACTGCACAGGAGCGCGATGCCGAGGAAACTGTGCGGATAATGCAAGGACGTGTCATCCACACAAAGCAAGGAGGACGGCGATCATAAGATGGGAGGCGTCAGATGAAAAACATTGTCACCCTTTGGACCGGACCGCCCTACAAATGAGTATAATAAAAGGTCTTTTTTTTCTCTTACAGGTCGGGTTGAGGGCAGATATACCGCACTATAGAATACTGTATATCATCCCTAAAAGGTGGTGGCCGTATCTCACACAGGCCAAACTTGGTGACAGGTTCCCTTTAATGGATTTTATTAACCCCTTCACGACCTTTGACGCATACGCTGCGTCATGAAAGTCGGTGCCAATGCGACCTATGACGCAGCGTATGCGTCATGGAATGATCGCGCTCCTGCAGATCGGGTGAAAGGGTTAACTCCAATCTCACCCGATCTGCAGAGACAGGGGGAGTGGTGCTTCAGCCCAGGGGGGGTGGCTACACCCCCCCGTGGCTACGATCGCTCTGATTGGCTGTTGAAAGTGAAACTGCCAATCAGAGCGATTTGTAATATTTCACCTAAAAAACAGGTGAAATATTACAATCCAGCCACGGCCGATGCTGCAATATCATCGGCCATGGCTGGAAATACTGATGTGAGCCCCCCCCACCCCACCGATCGCCCCCCCCAGTCCTCCGTTATGGGGTCCGGTCCCCTCCGTCCTGTGCTGCGCTGCCCCGTGCTCCTGCCCGCTCCCCCGTCCTGCTGTCCGCTCCCCCCTGTGGTCCGATCACCCCCCCTGTGCTCCAATCCACCCCCCCACCACCCCTTCATACTTACCGATCCTCCCGGTGTCCGGCCGTCTCCTCGCTGGGCGCCGCCATCTTCCAAAATGGCGGGCGCATGCTCAGTACGCCCGCCGGCAGATTCCATTCAAGTACATTTTGATCGCTGTGGTAGGTTCTACCACAGCGATCAAAATAAAAAAAATAATAAATAAACCCCCCCCCTTTATCACCCCCATAGATAGGGGTAATATTAAAATAAAGAAAATATTTATTTTTTTTTTTTCCACTAGGGTTAGGGTTAGAACTAGGGTTAGGGTTAGAACTAGGGTTAGGGGTAGGGGTAGGGTTAGGGGTAGGGTTATGGCATGTGCGGATTTGGCTGCGGATCCGCAGCGGATTGGATGCGGATCCGCAGCGGATTGGCCGCGGATCCGCAGCGGATTGGCCGCGGATCCGCAGCGGATTGGCCGCGGATCCTGTTGTGAATTTGCTTTTTGCTCCCTCTAGTGGTTACTAGTTTTTTGACTCTGGTTTTTCTGTCATTCCTTTTATCTGCACCTGGGTCGTTAGTTAGGGGTGTTGCTATATAAGCTCCCTGGACCTTCAGTTCAATGCCTGGCAACGTAGTTATCAGAGCTAGTCTGCTGTGCTCTTGTCTACTGATCCTGGTTCCAGTTATATCAGCTAAGTCTGCCTTTTGCTTTTTGCTATTTGTTTTCGTTTTGTATTTTTGTCCAGCTTGTTCCAAATCTATATCCTGACCTTTGCTGGAAGCTCATAGGGCAGTGGTAACTGGGTTGACCATATATCTACTCCTAACGCCAACACTAGAAGTAGCCGGGGATCATTCCTACGTTGATTCTAGATGACACGCGCCAGCCGGAGAATCTAGCTACCCCTAGTAGAGGAAAACAAAGACCTTTCTTGCCTCCAGAGAAGGGGACCCCAAAGCTGGATAGAAGCCCCCCACAAATAATGACGGTGAGGTAAGAGGAAATGACAAACACAGAAATGAACCAGGTTTAGCACAGAGAGGCCCGCTTACTGATAGCAGAATAAAGAAAGGTAACTTATATGGTCAACAAAAACCCTATCAAAATCCACACTGGAAATTCAAGAATCCCCGAACCGTCTAACGGTCCGGGGGGAGAACACCAGCCCCCTAGAGCTTCCAGCAAAGGTCAGGATATAGATTTGGAACAAGCTGGACAAAAATACAAAACCAAAACAAATAGCAAAAAGCAAAAGGCAGACTTAGCTGATATAACTGGAACCAGGATCAGTAGACAAGAGCACAGCAGACTAGCTCTGATAACTACGTTGCCAGGCATTGAACTGAAGGTCCAGGGAGCTTATATAGCAACACCCCTAACTAACGACCCAGGTGCGGATAAAAGGAATGACAGAAAAACCAGAGTCAAAAAACTAGTAACCACTAGAGGGAGCAAAAAGCAAATTCACAACAGTACCCCCCCCTTAGTGAGGGGTCACCGAACCCTCACCACGACCACCAGGGCGATCAGGATGAGCGGCATGAAAGGCACGAACTAAATCGGCCGCATGAACATCAGAGGCGACCACCCAGGAATTATCCTCCTGACCATAGCCCTTCCACTTGACCAGGTACTGAAGCCTCCGCCTGGAGAGGCGAGAATCCAAGATCTTCTCCACCACGTACTCCAACTCGCCCTCAACCAACACCGGAGCAGGAGGCTCAGCAGAAGGAACTACAGGCACAATGTACCGCCGCAACAAGGACCTATGAAATACATTGTGAATAGCAAACGACACAGGAAGATCCAGACGAAAAGATACAGGATTAAGGATTTCCAATATCTTGTAAGGCCCAATAAAACGAGGTTTAAATTTGGGAGAGGAGACCTTCATAGGAACAAAGCGGGAAGAAAGCCACACCAAATCCCCAACGCGTAGTCGGGGACCCACACCGCGGCGGCGGTTGGCAAAGCGCTGAGCCTTCTCCTGTGACAACTTCAAGTTGTCCACCACATGATTCCAGATCTGCTGCAACCTATCCACCACAGAATCCACCCCAGGACAGTCAGAAGGCTCCACATGACCCGAAGAAAAGCGAGGATGGAAACCAGAGTTGCAGAAAAAAGGCGAAACCAAGGTGGCGGAACTAGCCCGATTATTAAGGGCAAACTCAGCCAACGGCAAGAATGTCACCCAATCGTCCTGATCAGCAGAGACAAAACACCTCAAATAAGCCTCCAAAGTCTGATTGGTTCGCTCCGTCTGTCCATTAGTCTGAGGATGGAAAGCAGACGAAAACGACAAATCAATGCCCATCCTACTACAAAAGGATCGCCAGAACCTGGAAACGAACTGGGATCCTCTGTCTGACACAATATTCTCAGGGATGCCGTGCAAACGAACCACGTTCTGGAAAAACACAGGAACCAGATCGGAAGAGGAAGGCAGCTTAGGCAAAGGAACCAAATGGACCATCTTGGAGAAGCGATCACATATCACCCAGATAACGGACATGCCCTGAGATAGCGGAAGATCAGAAATGAAATCCATGGAGATATGTGTCCAAGGTCTCTTCGGGACAGGCAAGGGCAAGAGCAAACCGCTGGCACGAGAACAGCAAGGCTTAGCTCGAGCACAAGTCCCACAGGACTGCACAAATGACCGCACATCCCTTGACAAGGAAGGCCACCAAAAGGACCTGGCCACCAGATCTCTGGTGCCAAAAATTCCCGGGTGACCTGCCAACACCGAGGAATGAACCTCGGAAATGACTCTGCTGGTCCACTTATCCGGGACAAACAGTCTGTCAGGTGGACAAGACTCAGGCCTATCAGCCTGAAATCTCTGCAACACACGTCGCAGATCCGGAGAAATAGCTGACAAGATAACTCCATCTTTAAGAATACCAACAGGATCAGCGACTCCAGGAGCATCAGGCACAAAGCTCCTAGAAAGAGCATCGGCCTTCACATTCTTTGAACCTGGTAAATACGAGACAACAAAATCAAAGCGGGAGAAAAACAATGACCAGCGGGCCTGTCTCGGATTAAGGCGTTTAGCAGACTCGAGATACATCAGATTTTTGTGATCAGTCAAGACCACCACACGATGCTTAGCACCCTCGAGCCAATGACGCCACTCCTCAAATGCCCATTTCATGGCCAACAACTCCCGATTGCCCACATCATAATTCCGCTCGGCAGGCGAAAATTTCCTAGAGAAAAAGGCACAAGGCTTCATAACAGAGCAACCAGGACCTCTCTGCGACAAAACAACCCCATCCCATCAAAAACAGGGGGCCTACAGGGTGGTACACGAGTACGAGCAGGAGCCCAGTTAGCTACATCGGAGCCCTTCTTGGTCATATCCGTCAAAGGTTTCACAATGCTAGAAAAATTAGCGATAAAACGACGGTAGAAGTTAGCGAAGCCCAAGAACTTCTGAAGACTCTTAACTGACGAGGGCTGAGTCCAATCAAGAATAGCTCGGACCTTGACTGGGTCCATCTCCACAGCAGAAGGGGAAAAAATGAACCCCAAAAAGGGAACCTTCTGTACACCAAAGAGACACTTTGAGCCCTTGACAAACAAAGAATTTTCACGCAAAATTTTAAAGACCAACCTGACCTGCTCCACATGCGAATCCCAATTATCAGAAAAAACCAAAATATCATCCAGATAAACAATCAAAAATTTATCCAGATACTTCCGGAAAATGTCATGCATAAAGGACTGAAAAACTGAAGGCGCATTGGAGAGCCCAAAAGGCATCACCAAGTACTCAAAATGACCTTCGGGCGTATTGAATGCGGTTTTCCATTCATCACCTTGCTTAATGCGCACAAGGTTGTACGCACCACGAAGGTCTATCTTGGTGAACCACTTGGCACCCTTAATCCGGGCAAACAAGTCAGACAACAGCGGTAAAGGATACTGAAATTTGACAGTGATCTTATTTAAAAGCCGATAATCAATACAAGGTCTCAAAGATCCGTCCTTTTTTGCCACAAAAAAGAATCCCGCACCAAGAGGGGAAGAAGACGGACGAATATGTCCTTTTTCCAGAGACTCCTTGATATATGAACGCATAGCGGTATGTTCAGGTACCGACAGATTAAACAGTCTTCCCTTAGGAAATTTACTGCCTGGGATCAAATCTATAGCACAGTCACAGTCCCTATGAGGAGGCAGTGCACTGGACTCAGACTCACTGAAGACATCCTGATAATCAGACAAATACTCCAGAACTTCCGAAGGCGTAGAAGAAGCAATAGACACAGGCAGGGAATCCTCATGAATACCACGACAGCCCCAACTTGAGACTGACATAGCCTTCCAGTCCAGGACTGGATTATGGGTCTGTAACCATGGCAGCCCTAAAACGACCAAATCATGCATTTTATGTAAAACCAGGAAACGTATCACCTCGCGGTGTTCAGGAGTCATGCACATGGTAACCTGAGTCCAATACTGCGGTTTATTTGCTGCCAATGGTGTAGCATCAATACCCCTAAGAGGAATAGGATTTTCTAATGGTTCAAGAGTAAATCCACAGCGCTTAGCAAATGAGAGATCCATGAGACTCAGGGCAGCACCTGAATCTACAAACGCCATGACAGGATAAGATGACAGTGAGCAAATCAAAGTTACAGACAGAATAAATTTAGGTTGCAAATTACCAACGGTGACAGGACTAACAACCTTAGCTATACGTTTAGAGCATGCTGAGATAACATGTGTAGAATCACCACAGTAGTAGCACAAGCCATTCCGGCGTCTATGAATTTTCCGCTCATTTCTAGTCAGGATTCTATCACATTGCATTAAATCAGGTGTCTGTTCAGACAACACCATGAGGGAATTTGCGGTTTTTCTATCACATTGCACCGAATTAGGTGTCTGTTCAGACAACACCATGAGGGAATTTGCGGTTTTGCGCTCCCGCAACCGCCGGTCAATTTGAATAGCCAGTGCCATAGTATCATTCAGACCTGTGGGAATGGGAAAACCCACCATAACATTCTTAATGGCTTCAGAAAGGCCATTTCTAAAATTAGAGGCCAGTGCACACTCGTTCCAATGTGTCAGCACGGACCATTTCCGAAATTTTTGGCAATACACTTCAGCCTCGTCCTGCCCCTGAGACATAGACAGCAAGGCCTTTTCTGCCTGAATCTCAAGATTGGGTTCCTCATAAAGTAAACCGAGCGCCAGAAAAAACGCATCAAGATCAGCCAATGCCGGATCTCCTGGCGCCAGCGAAAAAGCCCAATCCTGAGGGTCGCCCCGTAAGAACGAAATAACAATTTTTACTTGCTGAGCAGAATCTCCTGATGAACAGGGTCTCAGGGACAAAAACAATTTACAATTATTCACGAAATTCCTAAACTTAAACCTGTCTCCGGAAAACAGTTCAGGAATCGGTATTTTAGGTTCTGACCTAGGATTTCTGATAACATAGTCTTGTATGCCCTGCACACGAGTAGCCAGCTGGTCCACACTTGTAATCAAGGTCTGGACATTCATGTCTGCAGCAAGCATAGCCACTCTGAGGTAAAGGGGAAGGAGAAAAAAAAAAACTCAGAATCTTCTTTCTTATAATCCCTCTTCTGCAATGCATTAAACATTTAATACTGGCCTGGCAAAACTGTTATGACCCCAATGGCGAGGGTCTCAGAGGAACGTGGAAGTCTGCAGAATACAAAAATCCAGCTCATAGGGCAGTGGTAACTGGGTTGACCATATATCTACTCCTAACGCCAACACTAGAAGTAGCCGGGGATCATTCCTACGTTGATTCTAGATGACACGCGCCAGCCGGAGAATCTAGCTACCCCTAGTAGAGGAAAACAAAGACCTTTCTTGCCTCCAGAGAAGGGGACCCCAAAGCTGGATAGAAGCCCCCCACAAATAATGACGGTGAGGTAAGAGGAAATGACAAACACAGAAATGAACCAGGTTTAGCACAGAGAGGCCCGCTTACTGATAGCAGAATAAAGAAAGGTAACTTATATGGTCAACAAAAACCCTATCAAAATCCACACTGGAAATTCAAGAACCCCCGAACCGTCTAACGGTCCGGGGGGAGAACACCAGCCCCCTAGAGCTTCCAGCAAAGGTCAGGATATAGATTTGGAACAAGCTGGACAAAAATACAAAACCAAAACAAATAGCAAAAAGCAAAAGGCAGACTTAGCTGATATAACTGGAACCAGGATCAGTAGACAAGAGCACAGCAGACTAGCTCTGATAACTACGTTGCCAGGCATTGAACTGAAGGTCCAGGGAGCTTATATAGCAACACCCCTAACTAACGACCCAGGTGCGGATAAAAGGAATGACAGAAAAACCAGAGTCAAAAAACTAGTAACCACTAGAGGGAGCAAAAAGCAAATTCACAACAGGATCCGCAGCGGATTGTCCGCGAATCCGCAGCGGATTGGCCGCGGATCCGCAGCGGATTGGCCGCGGATCCGCAGCGGATTGGATGCGGATCCGCAGCAGATTGGCCGCGGATCCGCAGCGGATTGGCCGCGGATCCGCAGCGGATTGGATGCGGATCCGCAGCGGATTGTCATGATCTCTGCAGGCAGAGATCATAGCAAGCCTATAGAGGGACAAGCTCTCGGAAGATGGAACTATACTGACCATGAACTAAGCCTGCCGCGCAACTAGAAATAGCCAGGTAGCATTTCCTATTTATCGCTAGATGCCCAGCTCTGGCCTAAGACCTAAATAGCTAGCAGAGGGAAATATAAGACCTGGCTCACCTCTAGAGAAATATTCCAAAGAAGACAGTAGCCCCCCACATATAATGACGGTGAGTTCAGATGAAACAACAAACGCAGCAGGAAAATAGTCTTAGCAAATTTGAGGTCCGCTTACTAGATAGCAGAAGACAGATAGTATACTTTCATGGTCAGCAGAAAAACACTAACAAAACACCATCCAGAGATTACCTTAAACTCTGGCATTAACTCATAACGCCAGAGTAGCAATCCCTGATCAACGAGAGCTTTCCAGACACAGTAACAAAACTTCAGCTGTGAACTGGAACAAATAGGCAAAACAAAACATGGACAAAAGTCCAACTTATCTAGTAGTTGTCTAGAAGCAGGAACAAGCACTGAGAGGCATCAGATAACATTGTTGACCGGCAAGAAACCACCAGAGAAATGAGCTTAAATAGCGACACCCACTACTGATGGAACCAGGTGAAACAGGAAAGAGGATGACAAGTCCAATTCCACAAGCGGCCACCGGGGGAGCCCAGAATCCAAATTCACAACAGTACCCCCCCCTCAAGGAGGGGGCACCGAACCCTCACCAGATCCACCAGGGCGACCAGGATGAGCCCTATGGAAGGCACGAACAAGATCAGAAGCATGAACATCAGATGCATTGACCCAAGAATTATCCTCCTGGCCGTAACCCTTCCAGTTGACCAGATATTGGAGTCTCCGTCTGGAAACACGAGAGTCCAAAATTTTCTCCACAACGTACTCCAACTCACCCTCAACCAACACCGGAGCAGGAGGCTCAACTGAAGGTACAACAGGTACCTCATACCTGCGCAATAACGACCGATGAAAAACGTTATGAATGGAAAAGGACGCAGGGAGGTCCAAACGGAAAGAAACAGGATTAAGAATCTCCAATATTCTATAAGGGCCGATGAACCGAGGTTTAAACTTAGGAGAAGAGACCCTCATAGGGACAAAACGAGAAGACAACCACACCAAATCTCCAACACAAAGCCGAGAACCAACACGACGATGACGGTTGGCAAAACGCTGAGTCCTCTCCTGGGACAACTTCAAATTGTCCATAACCTGCCCCCAGATGTAATGCAATCTCTCCACCACCGCATCCACTCCAGGACAATCCGAGGATTCCACCTGACCGGAGGAAAATCGAGGGTGAAACCCCGAATTACAGAAAAACGGGGACACCAAGGTGGAAGAGCTGGCCCGATTATTGAGGGCAAACTCTGCCAATGGCAAAAAAGCAACCCAATCATCCTGGTCAGCAGAGACAAAACACCTCAGATATGTCTCAAGGGTCTGATTAGTCCGCTCGGTCTGGCCATTAGTCTGAGGGTGAAAAGCAGATGAAAAAGACAAATCTATGCCCATCCTAGCACAGAATGCCCGCCAAAATCTAGACACAAACTGGGTACCTCTGTCAGAAACAATATTCTCAGGAATACCGTGCAATCGGACAACATTCTGAAAAAACAGAGGAACCAACTCAGAAGAAGAAGGCAACTTGGGCAGAGGAACCAAATGGACCATTTTAGAGAAACGGTCACAGACCACCCAGATGACAGACATCTTCTGGGAAACAGGCAGATCTGAAATAAAATCCATCGAGATGTGTGTCCAAGGCCTCTTAGGAATAGGCAAGGGCAACAGCAGTCCGCTAGCCCGAGAACTACAAGACTTGGCCCGAGCACAAACGTCACATGACTGCACAAAGACTCGCACATCTCGTGACAGGGAAGGCCACCAGAAGGATCTTGCCACCAAATCCCTGGTACCAAAAATTCCGGGATGACCTGCCAATGCAGAAGAATGTACCTCAGAGATGACTCTGCTGGTCCAATCATCCGGAACAAACAGTCTATCAGGCGGACAACGATCCGGTCTATCCGCCTGAAACTCTTGCAAGGACCGCCGCAGATCAGGAGAAACGGCCGACAAAATTACTCCCTCCCTAAGGATACCTGTGGGTTCAGAATTACCAGGAGAGTCCGGGTCAAAACTCCTAGAAAGGGCATCTGCCTTAACATTCTTAGAACCCGGTAGGTACGACACCACAAAATTAAAGCGAGAAAAAAATAAAGACCAGCGCGCCTGTCTAGGATTCAGGCGTCTGGCAGTCTCAAGATAAATCAAATTTTTGTGGTCAGTCAATACCACCACCTGATGCCTAGCCCCCTCGAGCCAATGGCGCCACTCCTCAAACGCCCACTTCATGGCCAAAAGCTCCCGATTCCCAACATCATAATTCCGCTCTGCGGGCGAAAATTTGCGAGAAAAGAAGGCACAAGGCCTAGTGACGGAGCAGTCGGAACCTTTCTGCGACAACACTGCCCCAGCTCCGATCTCCGAAGCGTCAACCTCAACCTGAAAAGGCAGATTCACATCAGGCTGACGCAACACAGGGGCAGAGGCAAAACGGCGCTTAAGCTCCTGAAAGGCCTCTACAGCATGAGGGGACCAATTAGCAACATCAGCGCCTTGTCTGGTCAAATCAGTCAGTGGTTTAACGACATCCGAAAAACCAGCAATAAATCGGCGGTAAAAGTTGGCAAAGCCCAAAAATCTCTGAAGACCCTTAAGAGAGGAGGGCTGAGTCCAGTCACAAATAGCTTGCACCTTGACGGGATCCATCTCAATGGAAGAGGGAGAAAAAATATACCCCAAAAAGGAAATTTTCTGGACCCCAAAAACGCACTTAGACCCCTTCACACATAAAGAATTAGACCGCAGAACCTGAAAAACTCTCCTGACCTGCTGGACATGAGAGTCCCAGTCATCAGAAAAAATCAGAATATCATCCAGATATATTATCATAAATTTATCCAGAAAATCGCGGAAAATATCATGCATAAAAGACTGGAAAACTGAAGGGGCATTAGAAAGACCAAAAGGCATGACCAAATACTCAAAGTGGCCCTCGGGCGTATTAAATGCGGTCTTCCACTCATCCCCCTGCCTGATCCGCACCAAATTATACGCCCCACGAAGATCAATTTTAGAGAACCACTTAGCACCCTCTATACGAGCAAACAAATCAGTAAGCAATGGCAATGGGTATTGATACTTAACAGTGATCTTATTCAGAAGCCGATAATCAATACATGGTCTCAAAGAGCCGTCTTTTTTTGAGACAAAGAAAAACCCAGCTCCCAAGGGAGAAGAAGATGGACGAATATGTCCCTTTTCCAAAGACTCCTTTATATATTCCCGCATAGCAGCATGTTCCGGCACAGACAGATTAAACAAACGACCCTTTGGATATTTACAACCCGGTATCAAATCTATGGCACAATCGCACTCACGGTGCGGAGGTAACGACCCAAGCTTGGGTTCGTCAAAGACGTCTTGATAATCAGAGAGGAACTCAGGGACTTCAGAGGGAATGGACGACGAAATAGAAACCAAAGGTAAGTCCCCATGAATACCCTTACATCCCCAGCTCAACACAGACATTGCTCTCCAGTCCAAGACTGGGTTGTGAGACTGCAACCATGGCAATCCCAGTACCAAATCGTCATGTAAACTATACAGCACCAGGAAACGAATAATCTCCTGGTGATCCGGATTGATACGCATGGTTACTTGTGTCCAGTATTGTGGTTTATTATTAGCCAATGGGGTGGAGTCAATCCCCTTCAGAGGAATAAGAGTCTCCAAAGGCTCTAAATCAAAACCACAACGATTGGCAAAGGACCAATCCATAAGACTCAGAGCGGCGCCAGAGTCAACATAGGCGTCCGTGGCAATGGATGACAAAGAGCAAATCAGGGTTACAGACAAAATAAACTTAGACTGAATGGTGCCAATGGAAACAGACTTATCAAGCTTCTTTGTACGCCTAGAGCATGCTGATATAACATGAGTAGAATCCCCACAATAGAAACACAATCCATTCTTCCGTCTAAAATTCTGTCGCTTGCTCCTGGACAGAATTCTATCACACTGCATACTTTCTGGCGTCTTTTCCATAGACACCGCCAGATGGTGCACCGGTTTGCGCTCCCGCAGACGCCTATCAATCTGAATAGCCATTGTCATGGACTCATTCAGACCTGCAGGCACAGGGAACCCCACCATAACATCCTTAACGGCATCAGAGAGACCTTCTCTGAAAGCTGCCGCCAAGGCGCACTCATTCCACTGAGTAAGCACAGACCATTTACGGAATTTTTGGCAGAAAACTTCAGCTTCGTCTTGCCCCTGAGATAGTGCCATCAAAGTTTTTTCTGCCTGAAGTTCCAAATGAGGTTCCTCATAAAGCAAGCCCAAGGCCAGAAAAAACGCATCCACATCGCGTAACGCAGGATCCCCTGCTGGCAATGAGAAGGCCCAATCTTGAGGGTCACCCCTGAGCAAGGAAATCACAATCCTAACCTGCTGAGCAGGGTCTCCAGCTGAACGAGACTTCAGGGACAAATAAAGCTTACAATTATTTCGGAAATTCTGGAAGCTAGCTCTATTCCCTGTGAAGAACTCCGGCAAAGGAATTCTCGGCTCAGATACCGGAGCATGTACCACAAAATCTTGTAAATTTTGTACTTTCATGATGAGATTATTCAAACCCGCAGTTACACTCTGGAGATCCATTATTGTCAGGTGCACACAGAGCCATACAGAGATTAGGAGGAGAGAGAGAAAAAAGACTGCAGCAAGGCAGACTGGAGGAAAAAAAAAAAAAAAAAAAAAAAATTCCAGCAGACTTCTTATAACTCTCCTTTCTCAACCTGGGTCTTTAACACTTTACTGGCCGGTCAAACTGTCATGATCTCTGCAGGCAGAGATCATAGCAAGCCTATAGAGGGACAAGCTCTCGGAAGATGGAACTATACTGACCATGAACTAAGCCTGCCGCGCAACTAGAAATAGCCAGGTAGCATTTCCTATTTATCGCTAGATGCCCAGCTCTGGCCTAAGACCTAAATAGCTAGCAGAGGGAAATATAAGACCTGGCTCACCTCTAGAGAAATATTCCAAAGAAGACAGTAGCCCCCCACATATAATGACGGTGAGTTCAGATGAAACAACAAACGCAGCAGGAAAATAGTCTTAGCAAATTTGAGGTCCGCTTACTAGATAGCAGAAGACAGATAGTATACTTTCATGGTCAGCAGAAAAACACTAACAAAACACCATCCAGAGATTACCTTAAACTCTGGCATTAACTCATAACGCCAGAGTAGCAATCCCTGATCAACGAGAGCTTTCCAGACACAGTAACAAAACTTCAGCTGTGAACTGGAACAAATAGGCAAAACAAAACATGGACAAAAGTCCAACTTATCTAGTAGTTGTCTAGAAGCAGGAACAAGCACTGAGAGGCATCAGATAACATTGTTGACCGGCAAGAAACCACCAGAGAAATGAGCTTAAATAGCGACACCCACTACTGATGGAACCAGGTGAAACAGGAAAGAGGATGACAAGTCCAATTCCACAAGCGGCCACCGGGGGAGCCCAGAATCCAAATTCACAACAGCGGATTGGCCGTGGATCAGCAGCGGATTGGCCGCGGATCCGCAGCGGATTGGCCGCTGCAAATTCGTAGCAGTTTTCCATTAGGTTTACAGTACCATGTACACCTTTGGAAAACCAAATCCGCTGTGCCCATGGTGCGGAAAATTCCGTGCAGAAACGCTGCGTTGTATTTTCCACAGCATGTCAATTCTTTGTGCGGATTCCGCAGCGTTTTACACCTGTTCCTCAATAGGAATCCGCAGGTGAAATCCGCACAAAAAAACACTGGAAATCTGCTGTAAATCCGCAGGTAAAACGCAGTGCCTTTTACTTGCAGATTTTTCAAAAGTCGTGCGGAAAAATCTCACACGAATCCGCTACGTGGGCACATACCCTTAGGGTTAGTGTTGTGAAATTGGATTTTGGGCTCCCCCGGTGGCCACTGGTGGAATTGAACTGGTGTGCATCATCCTCTCTGTTCACCTGTTTCCATCAGGATGTGGGAGTCGCTATTTAGCCTTGCTCCTCTGTCACTTCCATGCCGGTCAACATTGTAATCAGAAGCCTTTCTGTGCATGTTCCTGCTGCTAGACAACTCCCAGCTAAGTTGGACTTAGTCCTTGTTTGTTTTTGCATTTTGTTCCAGTTCACAGCTGTAGTTTCGTTTCTGTGTCTGGAAAGCTCTTGTGATCTGAAATTGCCACTCTGATGTTATGAGTTAATACTAGAGTCTTAAAGTAATTTCAGGATGGTATTTTGATAGGGTTTTCAGCTGACCATGAAAGTGCCCTTTCTGTCTTCCTGCTATCTAGTAAGCGGACCTCAATTTTGCTAAACCTATTTTCATACTACGTTTGTCATTTCATCTAAAATCACCGCCAATATTTGTGGGGGCCTCTGTCTGCCTTTCGGGGAAATTTCTCTAGAGGTGAGCCAGGACTATATTTTCCTCTGCCAGGATTAGTTAGTCCTCCGGCCGGCGCTGGGCGTCTAGGGATAAAACGCAGGCTACGCTACCCGGCTACTGTTAGTTGTGCGGCAGGTTTAGTTCATGGTCAGTTTAGTTTCCATCCTTCCAAGAGCTAGTTCGTATGTTTGCTGGGCTATGTTCTCTTGCCATTGAGAACCATAACAGTTTGACCGGCCATAAAAGGGTTAAATTAATTGACAGAGAAAGGAGAGAAAAGAGAAGTCTGCTGAAGATTTTTTTTTTTTTTTTTTTCTCAGTTCTGAGTGTGCTTGTAATTGAATCTCTTGCAAGTCTGCCTATATTGCAGCCTTTCTCTCTCTCTCTCCTTCTAATCCTGGAATGGCTCTGTGTTCACCTGTTTAAAATGGATATTCAGAGTTTAGCTGCAGGTTTGAATAATCTCACCACGAAAGTTCAAAACTTACAAGATTTTGTTGTTCATGTTCCTATATCTGAACCTAGAATTCCTTTGCCTGAATTTTTCTCGGGGAATAGATCTTGCTTTCAAAATTTCAAAAATAATTGCAAGTTGTTTTTGTCCCTGAAATCTCGCTCTGCTGGAGATCCTGCTCAGCAGGTCAGGATTGTGATTTCTTTGCTCCGGGGCGACCCTCAGGATTGGGCTTTTGCATTGGCTCCAGGGGATCCTGCGTTGCTCAATGTGGATGCGTTTTTTCTGGCCTTGGGGTTGCTTTATGAGGAACCTCAGTTAGAACTTCAGGCGGAAAAGGCCTTGATGTCCCTATCTCAGGGGCAAGACGAAGCTGAAATATACTGCCAGAAATTCCGTAAATGGGCTGTGCTTACTCAGTGGAATGAGTGCGCCCTGGCGGCGAATTTCAGAGAGGGTCTCTCTGATGCCATTAAGGATGTTATGGTGGGGTTCCCTGTGCCTGCGGGTCTGAATGAGTCCATGACAATGGCTATCCAGATCGATAGGCGTCTGCGGGAGCGCAAACCTGTGCACCATTTGGCGGTGTCTACTGAGAAGACGCCAGAGAATATGCAATGTGATAGAATTCTGTCCAGAAGTGAACGGCAGAATTTTAGACGAAAAAATGGGTTGTGCTTCTATTGCGGTGATTCAACTCATGTTATATCAGCATGCTCTAAGCGTACTAAGAAGCTTGATAAGTCTGTTTCAATTGGCACTTTACAGTCTAAGTTTATTCTATCTGTGACCCTGATTTGTTCTTTATCATCTATTACCGCGGATGCCTATGTCGACTCTGGCGCCGCTTTGAGTCTTATGGATTGGTCCTTTGCCAAACGCTGTGGGTATGATTTGGAGCCTCTTGAAACTCCTATACCCCTGAAGGGGATTGACTCCACCCCATTGGCTAGCAATAAACCACAATACTGGACACAAGTAACTATGCGGATTAATCCGGATCACCAGGAGATTATTCGCTTTCTTGTGCTGTATAACCTACATGATGTGTTGGTGCTTGGATTGCCATGGCTGCAATCTCATAACCCAGTCCTTGACTGGAAAGCTATGTCTGTGTTAAGCTGGGGATGTAAGGGGACGCATGGGGACGTACCTGTGGTTTCCATTTTATTATCTATTCCCTCTGAGATTCCTGAATTCTTGACTGAATATCGTGACGTTTTTGAAGAACCTAAGCTTGGTTCATTACCTCCGCACCGGGAGTGCGATTGTGCCATAGATTTGATTCCGGGTAGTAAATACCCTAAGGGTCGTTTATTTAATCTGTCTGTGCCTGAACATGCTGCTATGCGAGAATATATAAAGGAGTCCTTGGAAAAGGGACATATTCGTCCTTCGTCATCTCCCTTAGGAGCCGGTTTTTTCTTTGTGGCTAAGAAAGATGGCTCTTTGAGGCCGTGCATTGATTATCGGCTTTTGAATAAAATCACGGTTAAATATCAATATCCGTTGCCACTGCTGACTGATTTGTTTGCTCGCATAAAGGGGGCCAAGTGGTTCTCTAAGATAGATCTTCGTGGGGCGTATAATTTGGTGCGAATTAAGCAGGGGGATGAGTGGAAAACCGCATTTAATACGCCCGAGGGCCACTTTGAGTATTTGGTGATGCCTTTTGGTCTTTCAAATGCCCCTTCAGTCTTTCAGTCCTTTATGCATGACATTTTCCGTGATTATTTGGATAAATTTATGATTGTGTATCTGGATGATATTTTGATTTTTTCGGATGACTGGGACTCTCATGTCCAGCAGGTCAGGAGGGTTTTTCAGGTTTTGCGGTCTAATTCCTTGTGTGTGAAGGGTTCTAAGTGCGTTTTTGGGGTTCAAAAGATTTCCTTTTTGGGATATATTTTTTCCCCCTCTTCCATCGAGATGGATCCTGTCAAGGTTCAGGCTATTTGTGATTGGACGCAACCCTCTTCTCTTAAGAGTCTTCAGAAATTTTTGGGCTTTGCTAACTTTTATCGTCGATTTATTGCTGGTTTTTCTGATGTTGTTAAACCATTGACTGATTTGACTAAGAAGGGTGCTGATGTTGCTGATTGGTCCCCTGCTGCTGTGGAGGCCTTTCGGGAGCTTAAGCGCCGCTTTTCTTCCGCCCCTGTGTTGCGTCAGCCTGATGTTGCTCTTCCTTTTCAGGTTGAGGTCGACGCTTCTGAAATCGGAGCTGGGGCGGTTTTGTCGCAGAGAAGTTCCGATTGCTCCGTGATGAGACCTTGTGCTTTTTTCTCGCGTAAATTTTCGCCCGCCGAGCGGAATTATGATGTTGGGAATCGGGAGCTTTTGGCCATGAAGTGGGCTTTTGAGGAGTGGCGTCATTGGCTTGAGGGGGCTAGACATCAGGTGGTGGTATTGACTGACCACAAAAATCTAATTTATCTTGAGTCCGCCAGACGCCTGAATCCTAGACAGGCGCGCTGGTCGTTGTTTTTCTCTCGGTTTAATTTTGTGGTGTCCTACCTGCCGGGTTCTAAGAATGTTAAGGCGGATGCCCTTTCTAGGAGTTTTGAGCCTGACTCCCCTGGTAATTCTGAACCTACAGGTATCCTTAAGGATGGAGTGATATTGTCTGCCGTTTCTCCAGACCTGCGGCGGGCCTTGCAGGAGTTTCAGGCGGATAGACCTGATCGTTGCCCACCTGGTAGACCGTTTGTTCCTGATGATTGGACCAGTAAAGTCATTTCTGAGGTTCATTCTTCTGCGTTGGCAGGTCATCCTGGAATCTTTGGTACCAGGGATTTGGTGGCAAGGTCCTTCTGGTGGCCTTCCCTGTCTCGAGATGTGCGAGGCTTCGTGCAGTCTTGTGACGTTTGTGCTCGGGCCAAGCCTTGTTGTTCTCGGGCTAGTGGATTGTTGTTGCCCTTGCCTATCCCGAAGAGGCCCTGGACGCACATCTCGATGGATTTTATTTCGGATCTTCCTGTTTCTCAGAAGATGTCTGTCATCTGGGTGGTGTGTGATCGTTTCTCTAAGATGGTCCATTTGGTTCCCCTGCCTAAGTTGCCTTCTTCTTCCGAGTTGGTTCCTCTGTTTTTTCAAAATGTGGTCCGTTTGCATGGTATTCCGGAGAATATCGTTTCTGACAGAGGTACCCAATTCGTGTCTAGATTTTGGCGAGCATTCTGTGCTAGGATGGGCATAGATTTGTCTTTCTCGTCTGCTTTCCATCCTCAGACTAATGGCCAGACCGAGCGGACGAATCAGACCTTGGAGACATATTTGAGGTGTTTTGTGTCTGCAGATCAGGATGATTGGGTTGCTTTTTTGCCTTTAGCGGAGTTTGCCCTCAATAATCGGGCCAGTTCTGCCACCTTGGTGTCTCCCTTTTTCTGTAATTCGGGGTTTCATCCTCGATTTTCTTCTGGTCAGGTGGAATCTTCGGATTGTCCTGGAGTGGATGCTGTGGTGGAGAGGTTGCATCAGATTTGGGGGCAGGTAGTGGACAATTTGAAGTTGTCCCAGGAGAAGACTCAGCTTTTTGCCAACCGCCGGCGTCGGGTTGGTCCTCGGCTTTGTGTTGGGGACTTGGTGTGGTTGTCTTCTCGTTTTGTCCCTATGAGGGTTTCTTCTCCCAAGTTTAAGCCTCGGTTCATCGGCCCGTACAAGATATTGGAGATTCTTAACCCTGTGTCCTTCCGTTTGGACCTCCCTGCATCTTTTTCTATTCATAATGTTTTTCATCGGTCATTATTGCGCAGGTATGAGGTACCGGTTGTGCCTTCCGTTGAGCCTCCTGCTCCGGTGTTGGTTGAGGGCGAGTTGGAGTACGTTGTGGAAAAAATCTTGGACTCCCGTGTTTCCAGACGGAAACTCCAGTATCTGGTCAAATGGAAGGGATACGGTCAGGAGGATAATTCTTGGGTGACTGCCTCTGATGTTCATGCCTCCGATTTGGTCCGTGCCTTTCATAGGGCTCATCCTGATCGCCCTGGTGGTTCTGGTGAGGGTTCGGTGCCCCCTCCTTGAGGGGGGGGTACTGTTGTGAAATTGGATTTTGGGCTCCCCCGGTGGCCACTGGTGGAATTGAACTGGTGTGCATCATCCTCTCTGTTCACCTGTTTCCATCAGGATGTGGGAGTCGCTATTTAGCCTTGCTCCTCTGTCACTTCCATGCCGGTCAACATTGTAATCAGAAGCCTTTCTGTGCATGTTCCTGCTGCTAGACAACTCCCAGCTAAGTTGGACTTAGTCCTTGTTTGTTTTTGCATTTTGTTCCAGTTCACAGCTGTAGTTTCGTTTCTGTGTCTGGAAAGCTCTTGTGATCTGAAATTGCCACTCTGATGTTATGAGTTAATACTAGAGTCTTAAAGTAATTTCAGGATGGTATTTTGATAGGGTTTTCAGCTGACCATGAAAGTGCCCTTTCTGTCTTCCTGCTATCTAGTAAGCGGACCTCAATTTTGCTAAACCTATTTTCATACTACGTTTGTCATTTCATCTAAAATCACCGCCAATATTTGTGGGGGCCTCTGTCTGCCTTTCGGGGAAATTTCTCTAGAGGTGAGCCAGGACTATATTTTCCTCTGCCAGGATTAGTTAGTCCTCCGGCCGGCGCTGGGCGTCTAGGGATAAAACGCAGGCTACGCTACCCGGCTACTGTTAGTTGTGCGGCAGGTTTAGTTCATGGTCAGTTTAGTTTCCATCCTTCCAAGAGCTAGTTCGTATGTTTGCTGGGCTATGTTCTCTTGCCATTGAGAACCATAACAGGTTAGGGTTGGAATTAGGGCTAGGGTTGGAAATAGGGTTAAGATTAGGCTTGTGGTTAGGGTTACGGATAGGGTTAGGGGTGTGTTGGGGTTACAGTTGTGGTTAGGGTTGGGATTAGGGTTAGGGTTGGGATTAGGGTTAGGATTAGGGTTGGAATTAGGGTTACGGGTGTGTTGGGGTTAGGGTTGTGGTTAGGGGTGTGTTGGGGTTAGGGTTGGGATTAGGGTTATGGCTACAGTTGGGATTAGGATTAGGGGTGTGTTGGGGTTAGTGTTGAAGTTAGAAATGAGGGGTTTCCACTGTTTAGGCACATCAGGGGTCTCCAAACGCAACATGGCGCCACCATTGATTCCAGCCAATCTTGCATTCAAAAAGTCAAATGGTGCTCCCTCCCTTCCAAGCCCCGACGTGTGCCCAAACAGTGGTTTACCCCCACATTTGGGGTACCAGCGTACTCAGGACAAACTGGGCAACAACTGTTAGGGTCCAATTTCTCCTGTTACCCTTGCAAAAATAAAAAATTACTTGCTAAGACATAATTTTTGAGGAAAGAAGAATGATTTTTTATTTTCACGGCTCTGCGTTGTAAACTTCTGTGAAGCACTTGGGGGTTGAACGTGCTCATCACACATCTAGATAAGTTCCTTGGGGGGTCTAGTTTCCAAAATGGGGTCACTTGTGGGGTGTTTCTACTGTTTAGGCACATCAGGGGCTCTGCAAATGCAACGTGACGCCCGCAGACCATTCCATCAAAGTCTGCATTTCAAATGTCACTACTTCCCTTCCGAGCCCTGACGTGCACCCAAACAGTGGTTTACCCCCACATATGGGGTATCACTGTACTCACAACAAACTGGGCAACAAACATTGGGGCCCAATTTCTCCTGTTACCCTTGTGAAAATAAAAAATTGCTTGCTAAAACATCTTTTTTGAGGAAAGAAAAATGATTTTTTATTTTCACGGCTCTGCGTTGTAAACTTCTGCGAAGCACTTGGGGGTTCAAAGTGCTCACCACACATCTAGATTAGTTCCTTGGGAGGTCTAGTTTCCAAAATGGGGTCACTTGTGCGGGAGCTCCAATGTTTAGGCACACAGGGGCTCTCCAAACGTGACATGGTGTCCGCTAATGATTGGAGCTAATTTTCCATTCAAAAAGCCAAATGGCGTGCCTTCCCTTCCGAGCCCTGCCGTGTGCCCAAACAGTGGTTTACCCCCACATATGGGGTATCATCGTACTCAGGACAAACTGGACAACAACATTTGGGGTCCAATTTCTCCCATTACCCTTGGAAAATTAAAAAATCCTGGGCTAAAAATCATTTTTGAGGAAAGAAAAATTATTTTTTATTTTCACGGCTCTGCGTTATAAACTTCTGTGAAGCACCTGGGGGTTATAAGTGCTCACTATGCATCTAGATAAGTTTCTTGGGGGGTCTAGTTTCCAAAATGGGGTCACTTGTAGGGGAGCTCCAATGTTTAGGCACACAGGGGCTCTCCAAACGCGACATGGTGTCCGCTAACGATTGGAGCTAATTTTCCATTCAAAAAGTCAAATGGCACGCCTCCCCTTCCGAGCCTTGTCGTGCACCCAAACAGTGGTTTACCCCCACATATGAGGTATCAACGTACTCAGCAGAAATTGCCCAACAAATTTTAGGATCCATTTTATCCTGTTGCCCATGTGAAAATGAAAAAATTGAGGCTAAAAGAAATTTTGTGTGAAAAAAAAGTACTTTTTCATTTTTACGGATCAATTTGTGAAGCACCTGAGAGTTTAAAGTGCTCACTATGCTTCTAGATAAGTTCCTTGGGGGGTCTAGTTTCCAAAATGGGGTCACTTGTGGGAGCGCTCCAATGTTTAGGCACACAGGGGCTCTCCAAACGTGACATGGTCTCTGCTAGCGATGGAGATAATTTTTCATTCAAAAAGTCAAATGGCGCTCCTTCCCTTCCGAGCCTTACCATGTGCCCAAACAGTGGTTTACCCCCACATGTGAGGTATCAGTGTACTCAGGAGAAATTGTCCAACAAATTTTATGATCCATTTTATCCTGTTGCCCATGTGAAAATGAAAAAATTGAGGCTAAAAGAAATTTTGTGTGAAAAAAAAGTACTTTTTCATTTTTACGGATCAATTTGTGAAGCACCTGAGAGTTTAAAGTGCTCACTATGCTTCTAGATAAGTTCCTTGGGGGGTCTAGTTTCCAAAATGGGGTCACTTGTGGGAGCGCTCCAATGTTTAGGCACACAGGGGCTCTCCAAACGTGACATGGTCTCTGCTAGCGATGGAGATAATTTTTCATTCAAAAAGTCAAATGGCGCTCCTTCCCTTCCGAGCCTTACCATGTGCCCAAACAGTGGTTTACCCCCACATGTGAGGTATCAGTGTACTCAGGAGAAATTGTCCAACAAATTTTATGATCCATTTTATCCTGTTGCCCATGTGAAAATGAAAAAATTGAGGCTAAAATAATTTTTTTGTGAAAAAAAAGTACTGTTTCATTTTTACGGATCAATTTGTGAAGCACCTGGGGGTTTAAAGTGCTCACTATGCTTCTAGATAAGTTCCTTGGGGGGTCTAGTTTCCAAAATGGGGTCACTTGTGGGGGAGCTCCAATGTTTAGGCACACGGGGGCTCTCCAAACGCGACATGGTGTCCGCTAAAGATTGGAGCCAATTTTTCATTCAAAAAGTCAAATGGCGCTCCTTTCCTTCCAAGCCCTGCCGTATGCCCAAACAGTGGTTTACCCCCACATATGAGGTATCAGCGAACTCAGGACAAATTGGACAACATCGTTCGTGGTCCAGTTTCTCCTTTTACCCTTGGGAAAATAAAAAAATTGTTGCTAAAAGATCATTTTTGTGACTAAAAAGTTAAATGTTAATTTTTTCCTTCCATGTTGCTTCTGCTGCTGTGAAACACCTGAAGGGTTAATAAACTTCTTGAATGTGGTTTTGAGCACCTTGAGGGGTGCAGTTTTTAGAATGGTGTCACTTTTGGGTATTTTCAGCCATATAGAACCCTCAAACTGACTTCAAATGTGAGGTGGTCCCTAAAAAAAATGGTTTTGTAAATTTTGTTGTAAAAATGGGAAATCACTGGTCAAATTTTAACCCTTATAACTTCCTAGCAAAAAAAAAATTTGTTTCCAAAATTGTGCTGATGTAAAGTAGACATGTGGGAAACGTTATTTATTAACTATTCAAAAATTCAAAATGTGAAAATTGCGAAATTTTCAAAATTTTCGCCAAATATCCGTTTTTTTCACAAATAAACTCAGAAATTATCGACCTAAATTTACCACTAACATGAAGCTCAATATGTCACGAAAAAACAATCTCAGAATCGCTAGGATCCGTTGAAGCGTTCCTGAGTTATTACCTCATAAAGGGACACTGGTCAGAATTGCAAAAAACGGCAAGGTCATTAAGGCCAAAATAGGCTGGGTCATGAAGGGGTTAATAAGCAACTTAGTATTCATGTAATTCATCTTATATGGCTCTGTCTGTTAAAGGGAATCTGTCACCCCCAAAATCGAAGATGAGCTAAGCCCACCGGCATTAGGGGCTTATCTACAGCATTCTGGATTTTACCTGGACATTCGATTTACAGTGAATTTATTCTCAGCTAATTCGATTTCCTTTACTAAGCTCTCAGGTACTGGGGTATGGAAAGACTCCCCAAGCATAATACGCAGGAAAAAATACCCAGAAAATTAATACTCTCCTCACATCTCCACTTTTATGCTATTTGTCATCCACAAGGTCCTTGGCGCTGCTCCTTACCGCCAGCATGCGCTGATGGAACCCGGTCATCTTCACACTAGGCCGAGACTTCTGTCCGTGACTAGGCCTGTGAATTCCCTGCGCATCCAAAGAAATGTCCTGGGGCCTACTTGCAGCTGGAAGTCCCTTGCTAGAGTCATGAAGCAAGTCATGATGTTACGACATGTGCCACAGCCTTAGGGTATGTGCACACGTTCAGGATTTCTTGCAGAAATTTCCTGAAGAAAACCGGAAATTTTCTGCAAGAAATCCGCATTTTTTTTTTTGCGTTTTTTTTCCGTTTTTTTCGCGTTTTTTTAGCATTCTGCAAGCGTAATTAGCTTGCAGAATGCTAAAGTTTTCCAAGCGATCTGTAGCATCGCTTGGAAAACTGACTGACAGGTTGGTCACACTTGTCAAACATAGCGTTTGACAAGTGTGACCAACTTTTTACTATAGATGCAGCTTATGCCGCATCTATAGTAAAAGATAGAATGTTTAAAAATAATAAAAAAAATTAAAAAATGCTTATACTCACCCAGACATCTCCTCACCGGCGTCCGGCTCCTCTTCCTATAGCTGGTCTGTGCGCACAGGACCTTCCGTGACGTCACGGTCACGTGAGCGGTCACATGACCGCTCACGACCAATCACAGGACAGTGACGTCATCGGCAGGTCTTTCGCCGCACACCAGCTACAGGAACCGAACGGCAGCGTGCAGTGGAGGCGGGAAGACATCGAGGGTGAGTATAGGACTGTTTTTTATTTTAATTCTTATTTTTTGACCACTTATATGGTGCCCAGTGCGTGGAGGAGAGTCTCCTCTCCTCCACCCTGGGTACCAACCGCACATAATCTGCTTACTTCCCGCATGGTGTGCACAGCCCCGTGCGGGAAGTAAGCAGATCAATGGACCCCTAGGTGTGCGGAATCCCCTGCAATTCCGCATTTTAATGAACATGTTGCTTTTTTTTCCGCGATGCGATTTTTTCGCGGAAAAAAAGGCTACATTTGCACAAAAAATGCGGAATACACTTAAAATAATAGGAGGCATATGTAAGCGTTTTTTTCGCGTTTTTATCACGTTTTTATAGCGAAAAAACGCGAAAAAAACGCGCAAAATACTGAACGTGTGCACATGGCCTTACAACGAGTACTGTAGTCCAGGACTTCCAGACTCAGGGACACCCAGGGTCTACTCCCAGCCTAACGTGAAGATGCCTGAGGTTTCAGGGCACAGTGATGGTAAGTAGAGGTGTTGAGGACTGTAAGGGGGACAACGAGCAACAGAGACATTAGTTTTTTAACCTTCGGCCGACTCTGTACAGTTCAACAAAAATTGTGGAAACTATTTTACTGAATTCCTTAGGAGCAAACTACAAAAAAATCTGGAAAAGAATAGTGATGTTTGTAAAATTGAACTTCACTTGAATACATTTTCCCGACTCTACTTATCACCTATCTTACTCTGGGACTCTCATGGTCACTAGAAAAGGACCCCTGCAGTCGTCCATTGAGGAGGGTTTTTATATATGATAGTGGTGAAACATGCATATTGCTATTTTCAACTCAAAATTTATGGGACTGATGGAAACAGCAAAGTGCTACAGTATTGTGCTGGCAGCTCTAGATGGGAGATCTGAAAAGGTGTTTAAAGGGATCCTGTCAGCAGGATTGTGCACAGTAACCTACACACAGTGTCAGGTTGGCGCCGTTATACTGATTAGGCCGAGGTCACTCTTGCGAGTGCAATGTGAGAAACTTGCGCGAGTTTCTCGCCTCAATACCCAGCCCTGTCTCCGGCACTTGGGACTGGAGTGTGCGGCTGCATGGATTTCTGTACAGCTGAACACTCCGGTCCCAAGTGCCGGCAGCAGTGCCAGGAATTGAGGTGAGGTTCTCGCATTGCACTCGCAAGTGTGACCCCGGCCTTACAATGATACCTTGGGCGATGTGGTTGTTCTTTAATCTTTATTTTCAGTTTTGTGTTAATGAGATTCTCATGCTCTAAGGTGGGTTTGGTGTATATGGTGTCTGATAATATATTCATAATGCAGACTGCTGACAGGTCACTGATCCCTCACTGAACAGCAATCTAATCTGAACTGGTGCATAACCAAAAAAGTCATATAGCAAATAGATCAATGTCTGCACTCAAAATTTACTTGTGCTAAAGCAAGGAAATGTGTAATACATGAAATGTGAATAGCATAATGGCTTGTGAAATATATGAAAAAACACATGAGATTTTTAGCACAAGATTTGGCCAAAAGTTGTGAGCCCATCCACCAAACGTCAAGGTAATCTCAAAACGGATGGGTAACTGAGCTGACTGCCTAGTGTGAACACTTACCTATGGCTAATAAAATGGTAAAGCCTGCTTATATAGGAAGCTCAGAACCAACTGTGTCTGGATGAAGTTAAAATCACAGCATGGTGAAGGGCGGGGCGTTCAAGTCAGGAAAAAATACATAGCAAATATAGGAAAACTGACTGAACAGCACTTTACCATTTTATTAGCCATAGGTAAGTGTTCACACTAGGCAGTCAGCTCAGTTACCCATCCGTTTTGAGATTACCTTGACGTTTGGTGGATGGGCTCACAACTTTTGGCCAAATCTTGTGCTAAAAATCTCGTGTTTTTTCATATATTTCACAAGCCATTATGCTATTCACATTTCATGTATTACACATTTCCTTGCTTTAGCACAAGTAAATTTTGAGTGCAGCCATTGATCTATTTGCTACTGATCCCTCACTGACCTGCCCACTAGTTAGCATATTGACTATCTGTATATACATAAAAAAGTGCTTCTGCAGGAAGGTGCCGGCCGTGCCACCTGCACTGCAGCATAATCGCATGTTTACTGTGACACAAATACATTTTATTCATGTTATTCAGCTTGGAGAAAAAAAAAATCAATCAAATTGACTTGCATCTGGAGGGGCATCTAAACGGGCATCTAGACGAATGCTACAACTGTCACTCCAGAACAGAGGTGCGGTAAAGCACTTACTGCAGAATGCCAAGGACATGTCAGTCACAGAATTCCCAAAACTCGGGAGCAACGTAAATCAGATTAAAGCTACATTTTCTCAGTTATGATGCTGCTAAAAATATAAATTTGCAGACAAACCTGTTGACAGTCTCCTTTTTAGAAAATCGCTCCAGTATTTTTTTTCCATATATAAAGATTACTCGCCTTCAGTATTCTAGCTGTTAACCAGTTTGCGAACGGGCTGCTTCCCCCCATTCCTGACCATACACTTTTTCGGGTTTTCTCATACATGGGCTTATAAGTGCTCTAAAAAGAATGTTCTCACTTGGATATTCAAAAGTTTTGCCTTTTTTTGCCTTACATGGGGTTTATTTTTTATGGCATTTTTAGATTCCCTTTTCTTGTTCATATGGGGGGAATGTGTTTTTACTTTTTACTGGGTACAATGGTCCATGGGAGACTAGAAGCTGCGATCCTCCGATCACCTGTGCTACACATGGCAGGGCGTTTCTGTAGCTAAAATACTCACAGCAGTTTGGGTGATGACAATGACAGTGGTCTCCGCAGACTCCGGGTTGTCATGCCAACTCATTAGCAGCCCGCGGTCATGTGACGTGGGTGTCGATGGGCAGGGTTTGTGATGCGCTTCCGGCACGATCATGTTACATTCCGCTGTCAGAGATTGACAGCGGCATTAAACATGTTAACAGCCGCGGGTGGATATCGATTCCAACCGCAGCTGTTAGGGTCACGTGTCAGCTGATAAAATCAGGGGGAGGCGACCTTGGACGTACCAGCATGTCCACGGTCATCAAGGGGTTAACATTCTTATTATTGCTAATTTACCCTGTAACTTAGGCTGGCATATTACCCCCAGTTACAGGAGAATTCCAGCCTCCGGCCTGCATGGCAGAGCTGACCTGACCTCCTACAGCCAAGCAGCTCCTGGTCCCTCCCTATATCTAGCGTCACATGTTCTCTGGATCTGGAGAAGGAAGCACAGTCCATGTTTCCTAATCTCTTCTTAATCTGTACACTGTGTGCAGAATTATTAGGCAAGTTGTATTTTAGAGGATAATTTTTATTAATTGATCAACAACTATGTTCTCAATCAACCCAAAAGACTCATAAATATCAAAGCTTAATATTTTTGGAAGTTGGAGTGGTTCTTTTTTAGATTTGGCTATCTTAGGAGAATATCTGTTTGTGCAGGTAACTATTACTGTGCAGAATTATTAGGCAACTTATTAAAAATCAAATATATTCCCATCTCACTTGTTTATTTTCACCAGGTAAACCATTATAACTGCACAAAATTTAGAAATAAACATTTCTGACATGCAAAAACAAACCCCCCAAAATTAGTGACCAATATAGCCACCTTTCTTTATGATGACACTCAGCAGCCTTCCATCCATAGATTCTGTCGGTTGCTTGATCTGTTTACGATTGACATTGTGTGCAGCAGTCACCACAGCCTCCCAGACACTGTTCCGAGAGGTGGACTGTTTTCCCTCCCTGTAGATCTCACATTTCATGAGGGACCACAAGTTCTCTATGGGGTTCAGATCAGGTGAACAAGGGGGCCATGTCATTATTTTTTCTTCTTTGAGACCTTTACTGGCCAGCCACGCTGTGGAGTAGTTGGAGGCAAGTGATGGAGCATTGTCCTGCATGAAAATCATGTTTTTCTTGAACGATACCGACTTCTTCCTGTACCACTGCTTGAAAAAGTTGTCTTCCAGAAACTGGCAGTAGGTCTGGGAGTTGAGCTTCACTCCATCCTCAACCCGAAAAGGCCCCACAAGTTCATCTTTGATGATACCAGCCCATACCAGCACCCCACCTCCACCTTGCTGACGTCTGAGTCGGAGTGGAGCTCTCTGCCCTTTCCTGATCCAGCCTCTGGCCCATTCATCTGGCCCAGTAAGAGTCACTCTCATTTCATCAGTCCATAAAACCTTTGAAAAGTCAGTCTTAAGATATTTCTTGGCCCAGTCTTGACGTTTTATGTTATGTTTCTTGTTCAAAGGTGGTCGTTTTTCAGCCTTCCTTACCTTGGTCATGTCCCTGAGTATCACACACCTTGTGCTTTTTGTTACTCCAGTAACGTTGCAGCTCTGAAATATGGCAAAACTGGTGGCAAATGGCATCTTGGAAGCTTCATGCTTGATTTTCCTCAATTCATGGGCAGTTATTTTGCGTCTTTTTTTGCCCAACACGCTTCTTGCGACCCTGTTGGCTATTTGCCATGAGATGAGACACTTGATTGTTCGGTGATCACGCTTCAAAAGATTGGCAATTTCAAGACTGCTGCATCCCTCTGCAGGATATCTCACAATTTTGGACTTTTCAGAGCCCGTTAAATCTCTCTTTTGACCCATTTTGCCGAAGGAAAGGAAGTTGCCTAATAATTAAGCACACCTTATATAGGGTTTTGATGTCATCAGACAACACCCCTCCTCAGTACAGAGATGCACATCACCTGATTTACTTAATTGGTAGTTGGCTATCAAGTCTGAACAGCCTGGAGTAGGACAACATGTATAAAAAGTATCATGTGATCAAAATACAACTTGCCTAATAATTCTGCACACAGTGTATACAGAAGCGCTGGTTTAGCACAGTGTATTCAACCATGGAGATGGTGAGCATGGTAATAAGCCAGGTTTTACCTCCTGTCTGGGAAGTCTGGCTGTGTATGACAGTCTGCTCCCCACCCCACAGCTTCACCATCTTGTGCAAGCTGCTTACACTCCATTGATGTTTTAGAACGTCAGTGCAGAGTAATGAGTGGACTGCCCAGAAATGTATAATGTAAGGGTCGTCCAGAAGTGCTTTATTTCATCCCACATCAGTTACACTGACACATCCCCCCTTCATTATAGGGAGTTGGGTCATGTGATCTCCGGTCTGACAACTATTCCAGTACATGCACTAATGTGTTGACAGTGCAGCGCCCCAGGATCCTGATCGTTGCAGTAATATCATTCTCCTCTAGGGGGGAGTGATGTTATGTTTGGAGGCGATAAAGGAGATCTCACTTCCAGGTAACACCAACACAAAACACATTTCACACTCCAGTCCACCAGGGGGAGCTATGCTCCTATTTATTAGGGCACTCTTCACAATTAGGTAAAACTGGTGGTCTGGATAGGAAGTTAGACAGAAGCTGGCTGAGCTCCGCTCAGGCAGTTGCTATCTGAGCTCCGCTCAGGTAGTTGGTCCCTGACAGGGGTGGGATCCTGTCACAGGCCTAGACAGAAGGACACGGAGCTGTGCCTGCCCCACGTGCAGCAGCTTCCAGAAAGAGACACGAACAGAGAACTGTATTGTAGAGAGTGAGGAGAAGTCATAGCAAAAAGAGAGGAAAACAGAAGGAATTCTGCCCTACACAGGCTGCCTCCTTCTGAGGCGCAGGATCCTGGTAGCCGGAACACCGAGAGAGCAACAGTTCTCTATGCCTTGCTCCAGAGACTGGCAGGACAGCTAAATCCACGTTACCTGCCCACCCTATACCCAGGAGGCAAGGTGGCACCCATGAAAGGCTGGGGCATGATAGAGTCCCTGTAAAAAGCCTCACACCACCGGTCACACGGGTTTGTCCTATCCATCTGAGGGACAGAGAGAGACACAACATCTAGAACATCTACAACAGTTGTGAGGACCTTATGAGAGGCTCAGCAATAAGGTACTACAACACCCAGGCGCTAGAGGAAGGCTACTGATTTCCACCTGGATAAGGGGACTCTGGATTTTCCTCCAAACCGGCCGGACTCTGCCTGCCCTGTGATCTGGTGCTCTGGACTGTGGATGCTGAAGTCTTCAGTAAAGGTAAAGAGACTGCAACCTTATGTCCTCGTTCTTCACTGCGTCTCACACCATCCACCATCTACACACTGGGAAGCCCTGGGGACATACTTCACCTGTGGGAAGGTATACCATCTAGCTGCCATATCATCACCCCAGCGGACCCCTAAGCAGCGTCGGTCACCCTGACCAAATACCACAGGTGGCGTCACATACATATCCCTTTAAAGACCTTTCCCCTTCTACAACGGACCTCCCGAGGGCCACGGACCGGGTCAGCCACCGTGACATCCCCCTTGAGAACCGAAGGACCCGATGTCGAGTACCCCTAGCCCTTGGGGGCGCTCCAACAGGAAGTCAGTCTCTGACGTCATGTGACCTGAAAGATGACCTCTCCAGCTATGAATCCCTCCTGACAGCTCAGACTCTTCCCCGGACCCCCAGCTTCACCCTCCGTG
This sequence comes from Ranitomeya variabilis, assembly GCF_051348905.1. Taxonomy (NCBI): domain Eukaryota; kingdom Metazoa; phylum Chordata; class Amphibia; order Anura; family Dendrobatidae; genus Ranitomeya; species Ranitomeya variabilis. The sequence goes on along the minus strand of NC_135239.1, from coordinate 66,236,509 downwards.
TCACTCTGTATGTCTCCCATGCAGCTATAGAGATGGTTGAAGACTTGTCTAAAAGAAGTCATGTCAGGTAAAACACTGTGGCAAAACGCGCATTTTTGCTGCATTATTTACTTGTGAGTTTGGGGCAGATTTTTCCCCACTCAGAATGAGTGAAATCTGCAGGAAAAACGCTGAAAGAATTGACATGCTACGGATTTAAATCTGCACCAAATCTGCAAGTCACAGATAAGCAAGGTGAGCATGAGACTTCAGGATTCTCATTCACTTTTCTGGCATCAAGAAACACTTTACGTTTTATGACAAATCTGCACTGAATAAACGCAGCAAAACCACAACGTGTGCACACAGCCGTACAGCAGGACTATCTACTGTGCTCATAACAACCAATCAGTGATCAGCGGTCATTTTACCTAAGCATTTTGAGAAATGAAAGCTGAACTCTGGTTGGTTGCTATGGGCAACAAAAACAATTTAATGAACAGTTTTGATAAATGAGGATGAGACCCTGAATTATACATTAGGGGACAGCAGCTCCATGTCACTGGTCTACCACTGTTGTCAGGAGATGGAGCAAGGACAACGGAGGAGAACCCAGCAATATGGGGAATATACTCTGCATTACAAGAGCCATATAAGCAGGGGCGTACATAGAAATCATGGGGCACTGGAGCAGAAGTTCCAATTGTTCCCTCCTCAAAAAAAAAAAAAAAAAAATTGCTGGGGTCACAGAAAAGCGTATCTCCCAACTTTCCAGCCTTTACAAAGTAATTTTCCGCCTACTGAAGTCTTAGACCCACACAGCCTCCCCATGTCCAGCAAAGAGACCCACACAGCCTCCCTATATACTGCATGAGCCTCACACAGCCTCCCTATATACTGCATGAGCCCCACACAGCCTCCCTATATACTGCATGAGCCTCACACAGCCTCCCCATATACTGTATGAGCCCCACACAGCCTCCGTATATACTGCATGAGCCTCACACAGCCTCCGTATATACTGCATGAGCCCCACACAGCCTCACTATATACAGCATGAGCCTCACACAGCCTCCCTATATACAGCATGAGCCCCGCACAGCCTCCCTATATACAGCATGAGCCCCACACAGCCTCCCTATATACAGCATGAGCCCCGCACAGCCTCCCTATATACAGCATGAGCCCCACACAGCCTCCCTATATACTGCATGAGCCCCGCACAGCCTCCCTATATACAGCATGAGCCCCACACAGCCTCCCTATATACTGCATGAGCCCCACACAGCCTCGCTATATACTGCATGAGCCCCACATAGCCCCTCTATATACAGCATGAGCCCCATACAGCCTCCCTATATACTGCATGAGCCCCACACAGCCTCTCTACATACTGCATGAGCCCCACACAACCTCCCTATATACTGCATGAGCCCCACACAGCATCCCTATATACTGCATGAGCCCCACACAGCCTCCCTATACACTGCATGAGCCCCACATAGCCTCCCCATATACTGCATGAGCCCCACACAGCCTCCCCATATACTGCATGAGCCCCACACAGCCTCCCCATATACTGCATGAGCACCACACAGCCTCCCTATATACTGCTTGAGCCCCACACAGCCTCCCTATATATTGCATGAGCCCCATGCAGCCTCCCTATATACTGCATGAGCCCCACACAGCCTCCGTATATACAGCATGAGCTCCACATAGCCTCCGTATATACAACATGAGCCCCACACAGCCTCCCCATATACTGCATGAGCCCCACACAGCCTTCGTATATACTGTATGAGCCCCACACAGCCACCCTATATACTGCATGAGCCCCACACAGCCTCCCTATATACTGCATGAGCCTCACACAGCCTCCCTTTATACAGCATGAGCTGCACACAGCCTCCCTATATACAGCATGAGCCCCACACAGCCTCCCTATATACTGCATGAGCCTCACACAGCCTCCCTATATACAGCATGAGCCCCACACAGCCTCCCTATATACAGCATGAGCCCCACACAGCCTCCCGATATACTGCATGAGCCTCACACAGCCTCCCTATATACAGCATGAGCCCCACACAGCCTCCCTATATACAGCATGAGCCCCACACAGCCTCCCTATATACTGCATGAGCCTCACACAGCCTCCCTATATACAGCATGAGCCCCACACAGCCTCCCTATACACAGCATGAGCCTCACACAGCCTCCCTATATACAGCATGAGCCCCACACAGCCTCCCTATATACTGCATGAGCCCCACACAGCCTCCCATATACTGCATGAGCCCCTCACAGCCTCCCTATATACAGCATGAGCCCCACACAGCCCCCCTATATACAGCATGAGCCCCACACAGCCTCCCTATATACAGCTTGACCCCACACAGCCTCCCCATATACTGCATGAGCCCCACACAGCCTCTCCATATACTGCATGACCCCCACACAGCCTCCCTATATACTGCATGAGCCCCACACAGCCTCCCCATATACTGCATGAGCCCGACACAGCCTCCCCATATAATGCATGAGCCCCACATAGCCTCCCTATATACTGCATGAGCCTCACACAGCCTCCCTTTATACAGCATGAGCCGCACACAGCCTCCCTATATACAGCATTAGCCTCACACAGCCTCCCTATATACTGCATGAGCCCCACACAGCTTCCCTATATACTGCATGAGCCCCGCACAGCCTCCCTATATACAGCATGAGCCCCACACAGTCTCCATGTATACTGCATGAGCCCCACAGAGCCTCCCCATCTCCAGCAAGAGCCCCAAACATCTTCCCTATATACAGGATGAGCCCCACACAGCCTCCCTTAATATTACATGAGCCCCACACGGCCTCCATATATACAGCATGACCCCCGCACAGCCTCCCTATATACAGCATGAGCCCCACACAGCCTCCCTATATACTGCATAAGCCCCACACGGCCTCCCTATATACTGCATGAGCCCCACACAGCCTCCCTATATACAGCATGAGACCCACACAGCCTCCCTGTATACTGCATGAGCCCCACAGAGCCTCCCCATGTCCAGCATGAGCCCCACACAACCTCCCTATATATTCCATGAGCCCCACACAGCCTCCCTGTATACAGCATGAGCCCCACACAGCCTCCCCATATACTGCATGAGCCCCACACAGCCTCTTCATATACAGCATGAGCCCCACACAGTCTTCCTATGTCCATCAAGAGCCCCAAACAGCCTCCCTATATTCAGCATGAGCCCCACACAGCCTCCCTATATATTCCATGAGCCCCACACAGCCTCTCTATATACTGCATGAGCCCCACACAGCCTCTCTATAAATTGCAAGAGCCCCACACAGCCTCCCTATATACAGCATGAGCCCCACAGCCTCCCTATATACTGCATGAGCCCCACACAGCATCCCCATGTCCAGCAAGAGCCCCAAACAGCCTCCCTATATACAGCATGAGTTCCACACAGCCTCCCTATATACTGCATGAGCCCCATGTAGCCTCCTCATATACTGTATGAGACGCACAGCCTCCATATATACTGTATGAGCCCCACACAGCCTCCCCATATACTGTATGAGCCCCACACAGCCTACTCATATACTGCATGAGACCCACACAGCCTCCCCATATACTGCATGAGCCCCACACAGCCTCCCTATATACTGTATGAGCCCCACACAGCCTCCCTATATACAGCATGACCCCCACACAGCCTCCCCATGTCCAGCAAGAGCCCCAAACAGCCTCCCTATATAGAGCATGAGCCCCACACAGCCAACCTATATACTGCATGAGCCCCACACTGGCTCCCATATACTGCATGAGCCCCACACAGCCTCCGCATATACAGCATAAGCCCAAGCACAGCCTCCCTATATAGTGCATGAGCCCCACACAGCTTCCCCATATACAGCATGAGCCCCAGCACAGCCTCCTTATATACTGCATGAGCCCCACACAGCCTCGCTAGATACCGTATGAGCCCCACACAGCCTCCCTATATACTCAAAGACCAAAAAGAAAGAAAAAAGCAGCATGGAGTCCAGATAAATATGTAAACAAACTTTATTAACAATTATTACAGGCTTAAAAATGAACAGAGGGAAATGATCCCCGTGCTGTACTCAGCACGCATCTGCAAAAACAGGGGGTATGTGCCTGTAGTACACATATATCCACATTATAACCGATAGTAACAGACTAAAGTGACTGTGCATAAGGTTCAACAGAACCTGTATTGGACACATGGGTCCGTCAAAAGTAGCTACCAAGTACACTTCATATTAAGTATATAATCATATACATACCAGATAATGTGGAGAAAAAGTCACGGCGTGGATTGGTACTTCCCCCTGTATCCCCCGACGCGCGTTTCGGCTATCGCCTTTCTCAAGGCGATAGCCGAAACGCGCGTCGGGGGATACAGGGGGAAGTGCCAATCCACGCCGTGACTTTTTCTCCACATTATCTGGTATGTATATGATTATATACTTAATATGAAGTGTACTTGGTATCTACTTTTGACGGACCCATGTGTCCAATACAGGTTCTGTTGAACCTTATGCACAGTCACTTTAGTCTGTTACTATCGGTTATAATGTGGATATATGTGTACTACAGGCACATACCCCCTGTTTTTGCAGATGCGTGCTGAGTACAGCACGGGGATCATTTCCCTCTGTTCATTTTTAAGCCTGTAATAATTGTTAATAAAGTTTGTTTACATATTTATCTGGACTCCATGCTGCTTTTTTCTTTCTTTTTGGTCTTTGATTAATTTAAGGCAGTGGTCCTATATGTTCCTTTTTGGGTCCCAGTTTCTTTTTGCACTGAATATACCCTATTTGGGCTTTGAATACTATGTTGGTGACCTCTCATTGTTCCACCCTAGTGTTTTACTCCCTATATACTGCATGAGCCCCACAACCTCCCTATATACAGTATGAGCCCTATACAGCCTCCCTATATACAGCATGAGTTCCACACAGCCTCCCTATATACTGCATGAGCCCCATGTAGCCTCCTCATATACTGTATGAGACGCACAGCCTCCATATATACTGTATGAGCCCCACACAGCCTCCCCATATACTGCATGAGCCCCACATAGCCTCCCCATATACTGCATGAGCCCCACACAGCCTCCCTATATACTGCATAAGCCCCACACAGCCTCCCCATATACTGCATGAGCCCCATCACAGCCTCCTTATATACTGCATGAGCCCCACACAGCCTTGCTATATACAGTATGAACCCCACACAGCGTCCTATATCCAGCATGAACCCCACACAGCCTTCCTATATACTGCATGAGCCCCCCACAACCTCCCTATATACAGTATGAGCCCCACACAGCCTCCCTATATACTGCATGAGCACCATGTAGCCTCCTCATATACTGTATGAGACCCACAGCCTCCCTATATACTGTATGAGCCCCACACAGCCTCCCTGTATACTGCATGAGCCCCACACAGCCTCTTCATATACAGTATGAGCCCCACACATTATTCCTATGTCCAGCATGAGCCCCACACAGCCTCCCTATATACTGCATGAGCCCCCCACAGCCTCCCTATATACTGCATGAGCCTCCACAGCCTCACCATATACAGCATGAGCCCCACTCAACATCCCTATATACACCATGAACCCCACACAGCCTCCTATATACTGCATGAGCCTCACATAACCTCCCCATGTAGTCAATGAGAGTCCCATAGCCTTCTTATGTCCAGCATGGACATACAATACAATATTTTGCTCTCCCTATGGTCCTCCATAGAATATAATGCACCGCCTTTGCTCCTTACAACAGAATTTAGCCCTTCTTGTCCTCCATACAATATAATGCAGACCTCATGGTCCTCCATACAATATAATGCACTCCACATGGTACTCCATACAATATAATGCATTCGCCATGGTCCTCCATATAACAAATAACTTACCCCCCCATTGTCCTCCATAAGATAGAATGCACCCCCATACTCCTCCATGTAAGATAATGCACTCCTCATGGCCTCTATACAGTATAATGCACTGCCCATGGTTCTCCATACAGTATATTGCAATCCCTGTTATCCTTCATAGAATGTAATGCACAGCCCATAGTCCTCCTTACAATAGAATGCAGCCACCATGGTCCTCCACACAATATAATGCAGCCCTCATGGTCCTCCATACAATATAATAAGCCCCAGTGGTCCTCCATAGAATATAATGCCCCCATGGTCTTCCATACATTATAATGCATATAATAATGCACGCCTCATGGTCATCTATACAATATAACGAATCTCCAATTGTCCTCCATACAATACAATGTACTCTCCATGGTCCCCCATACAATATAATGCTCCCCCTTGGTCCTCTATATAGTTTAATGCACTCTCCATGGTCCTTCCTACAATATCATGCACCACCCATTGTTCTATATACAACATAATGCATTCCCATGGTCCTCTGTTCAATATAATACACAACCCAAGGTCTTCTATAAAATATAATGCACCCCACATGGTCATCCGTACAATATGAGGAACCATTTCCTTTTGTCCTCTATACAATATAATGACCTTCCCATGGTCCTACAACCAATATAATTCACCCACCAAGGTCATCTACACAATATAAAGCACTCAACACGGTCCTCCATATAATGCAATGCACTTGCCATGATCCTCCATACAATATAATGAACCTGCTATTGTCCTCTATACAATATAATTCAATCCCCCATGGTCCTCCATACAATGTAATGCACTCCCTATAGTGCTCCATAGAATATAATGCGCTCCACACGGTCCTACAGAGAATATAATGTACTCTCCATGGTCCTCCATAGAATGTAATGAGATCCCCATGGTCCTCCATACAATATATTGCTCTCACATCAAGGAAAATAGAAAAAATTGAAATCCGGCTCAACAGGACTGGATTTTCCTTTTCTTTTTACTTTTCAAAAGAAATACGGTGCATACATAAGAAAAATTTACATGGTCGACATGACCCAGTGTCTGAGCCCCAGGTGGATGAGCATAGAGCAACTGGGTGAGCTGGAATTAAGTTTCTATAAATATAATGCTCTCCCCATGGTGCTATATACAATATTATGAACCTCCTATTGTCCTCTTTATAATATAATGAACCTCCTATTGTCCTCTATACAATATAATGCACCCACAAATCACCTATACAATATAATGCACTCCCTATGGTCCTACATATAATATGATGCACTCCCCATGGACCTCCATGCAATATAATATACTCCCTATGGTCCTCCATACAACATAATGCCCTCCCCACAATTGTTCATAGACAATAATGCACTCCCCATGGTCCATTATACAATATAATGCATTCCCCATGGTCCTCTATAGAATATAATGCACCTCCCATGGTCCTCCATACAATGTAATGCACTTTCCATGGTTCTCCATAGAATATAAATCACCCTCCCCATAGTCCTCCATACAATATAATGCACCCCTCCATAATCCTCCATATAGTATAATGAACTCCCCATGATACTCTGTACAATAAAATGCACCCTCCATGGTCGTCCACACAATATAATGCACCCTCGTGGTCCTCCATACAATGTAAAGCACACCCAAGGTCATCTATACAATATAATGCCTTCCCTATGGTCCTCCACACAATATAATGCACCCCCACGGTCCTCCATACAACATAATGCACTCCCAATGGTCCTCCATAGAATACAATGCATTCCCATGGTCATGTATGCAATATATTGCACTCCCAAGGGTCCTCCATAAAATATAATGTGCTCTCCTTGGTCCTCCATAGAATATAATGCACCTCCCCATTGTCCTCTATACATTATAATGTACCCGTTTGGTCCTCTTTATAGTATAATGCATATCCCATGGTTCTCTATACAATATATTGCACCCCTTATGGTCCTCTATACAATATAATGCACTTTCCATGGTCCTCCATACAATATAATGCACTCCCTATTGTCATCTATACAATATAATTCACTACTTATGGTCCTCCGTGCAATATAATGCCCTAGCTTGGCCCTCCATACAATATAATGCACCCCCTATGGTTCTCCATACAATATAATGCACCGCTATGGTCCTCCATACAATATAATGCCCCCCTATGGTCCTCCATACAATATAATGAACCACCTATAGTCCTCTATACAATGTAATACAATCCCCCACTGTTCTTTATACAATATAATGGACCCCCCATGGTCCTCCATGCAATATAATGCACTCTCCATGGTTCTCCATTCAACATAATGCACCCCTCATGGTCATCTTTACAATTTAATACACTCCCCATAGTCCTCCATATAATAAATTGCAGCCCTTCATAATCCTCCATATAGTATAATGCACTCCCCATGGTACTCTATACAATAAAATGCACCCCTATGGTCCTCCACGCAATATAACACCCCCCCCCCCCCGTGGTCCTCCATACAATATAAAGCACCCCCATGGACATTTATACAATATAATGCCCTTCCCATTGTCCACGACACAACATAATGCACCCCTATGGTCCTCCATACAATGTAATGCACTCCCCATGGAACTCTATATAATATACTGCACCACCATGGTCCTCCATGCAGTATAATGCACCCCCCATAGTTCTCTATACAATATAATACAAGCCACGTGGCCCTCCATAGAATTGAATGCGCTCCCGATGGTGCTCCATAAGATATAATGCGCTCCCCATGGTCCTCTATAGAATGTAATGAGCTCCCCGTGTTCCTTCATACAATATAATGAACCTGCAATTGTCCTCTATACAATATAATGGCCTCCCCATGGTCCTCCAAAGAATAGAATGCACCCACCAAGCTGATCTATACAATATAATCCACTCCACATGGCTCTCCATACAATATAATGCACTTCCCATGGTCCTAAATAGAATAAAATGGGCTCCCTATGGTCCTCCATAGAGTATAATGTGCTCCCCATGGTCATCCATAGAATGTAATGAGCTACCCATTGACCTCCATACAATATAATGCCTTCCCATGGTCTTCCATACAATGTAATGCACACCTCATTTTCCTCCATAGAATATAATGCGCTCCACATGGTCCTCCATAGAATGCAGTGTACCCCCCATGGTGCTCCATACAATATAATGCGATACAATAATAAAGAGGCTAAGGACACTTGATCAATATATGACTAACATCATCTACTATCGTAAGGTGCCATATAGATGAGAACTGATATGAAACAACATGCAAATAAAAGAATATCTGTATTAAATAACAATAGTATAAAAACAAATTTAAAAAGACAGGGCAAGAAAAAAGGGCCTCCAAATGATGGGGAAAGGAAGCAGCAGCAAGTAATGATAAAGCGCACAGTTAAAGAATAAAATGCGAGCACCATGCATAAAAGAAGCAGGCGAATGTATAATCCTTAAATTCATGAAGGGGCAGGAACAGAGACTTAGCAAGCACTACAAATTTGCTTTATATGCTAAGTTTTGCAGATGCAATATTAAATAGCTGCCTGCAAGAAGGAAAGGAAAGAAACAAAGTCCAGGAGGAGTGAAGACAAGGTGAGGTGCTTATGGATTATATGCCATAGAAGCTAGTTCCTTCACATCACATGTGCTGACAGAGCTCAGTAAATAGCAGGTATATAAAATGTCCAGGAAGTTCAGAATGCTCATATAGTTAGATACCTGCTAGAAGACTGGAACTGTGAGACTGTGCAGTAGGGCCAGCTGCTGCTAGAGATCCCCTTGCCCGATGTGCACCGTTTCGCAAGGTTGCTTCTTCCGGGGGCCTGACTATGGTCCTCCATACAATACAATGCAGTCCCCATGGTCCTCCATAGAATATAATGCACCCCCCATAGTCCTCCCTAGAATATAATGCACTCCCAATAGTCCTCTTAACAATTTAATGCACAACCCATTTTCCTTCCGAGAATATAGTAGACTCCCCATGGTCCTTCATAGAATATAATGCACCTCCCATAGTCCTCCCTAGAATATAATGCACTCCCCATAGTCCTCTTAAAAATATAATGCACACCCCATTTCCCTCACGAGAATATAGTTGACTCCCCATGGTCCTCCATAGAATATAATGCGCACCCCATGGTCCTCCATAGAATGTAATGCGCTCTCCGTGGTCCTCCATAAAATGCACTCCCAATGGTCCTCAATAGAATATAATGTTCTCCCCATGGTCATCCATAGAATGCAATGAGTGACCTATGGTCTTTCATACAACATAATGCCCTCTTCATGGTCCTCCATACAATATAATGCACTCCCCATGGTCCTCCATAGGCTATAATCCACCCCCATAGTCCTCCATAGAATATAATGCACTCCCTATGATCCACCAAACAATTTAATGCACACCCCATGGTCCTCCAGAGAATTTAATGCACTCCCCGTGGTCCTCCTTAGAATATAATGCACCCCCAATGGTCCTCAATACAATATAATGCACCCCATGGTCCTCCATACAATATAATGAACCTCCTATAGTCCTCCATACAGTATAATGCACCCTTCATGGTCCCCCATACAATATAGTTTACCCTCCATGGTCCTCCATAGAATATAATGCACCACTCATGGTCCTCTGTAGAGTACAATGCACCTTCATGGCCCTCTATACAATATAATGCATACCCCCTATGGTCCTCGATACAATATAATGAACGTCCAATTGTTTTGCATTCAGTATAATACACCCCCCATGGTCCTCTATATAGAATAATGCACCCCCATGGTTTCCCATACCATATAATGCACTCCCCAGTTATCTATATAATATAATGCATGTCCCATGGTACTCCATATAATATAATGCACTCCACTTTCGGTCCTCTATACAGAATAATGCAGCCCCCATGGTCCTCCTTACAATATAATGTACCCTCCATACAATATAATGAACATTCTATAGTCCTCCATACAGTGTAATGCACCTCCCATGGTACTCCATAGAATTTAGTGCACTGCCCATGGTCATACATGTAATAAAATGCACTCCCCATGGTCCTCCATAGAATATAATGCGCACCCCATGGTCCTCCAAAGAATGTAATGCGCTCTCCGTGGTCCTCCATAAAATGCACTCCCAATGGTCTTCCATACAAGCTTATGCACCCCCATGGTCATACATGTAATAAAATGCACTCCCAATGGTCCTCCATAGACTATAATGTACTCCCCATGGTTCTACATAGAATATAATGCACCTGCCATGGTCCTTTATAGAATATAATGCACCTACCATGGTCCTCCACAGAAAATAATGTACCCCCCATGGTCATCCATGCAATATAATGCACTCTCAATGGTCCTCCATAGAATAAAATGCACCTCCCATTGTCCATCATAGAACATAATACACAGCCCATGGTACCCATATAATAAAATGCAGCCCTGAACCCTATGGACCTCCATAAAATATATTGCCCTGACCATGGTCCTCCATACAATATAATGCACCCCCATGGTCCTCCATACAATATAACGCACTCCCAATGGTCCTCCATAGAATACAATGAACTCCTCATGGTACTCCATTGAATATAATGCACCTCCCATGGTCCTCCAAACAAGATAATGCACTCCCCATGGTCCTCAATAGAATACAAAGCACTCCACATAGTCCTCCCATGGTCCTCCAAACAATATAATGCACCCCCCATGGTCCTCCAGAGAATATAATGCACTCCACATAGTCCTCCCATGGTCCTCCAAACAATATAATGCATCCCCCATGGTCCTCCATAGAATATAATGCACCCCTATGGTCCTTCATGAAATATAATGCACCACCCATGGTCCTCCATAGAATATAATGCACTCCACATAGTCCTCCCATGGTCCTCCAAACAATATAATGCACTCCCCATGGTCCTCCATAGAATATAATGCACTCCACATAGTCCTCCCATGGTCCTCCAAACAATATAATGCACCCCCCATGGTCCTTCATAGAATATAATGCACCACCCATGGTCCTCCATAGAATATAATGCACTCCATATGGTCCTCCATGGAACATTATATATCACCCATGGTCCCCCATACAATAAAATGCAGCCCCCCCATCCCATGGTCCTCCATACAATATAATGCATTCCCTAAGGTCCTCCCTAGAATATAATGCATCCCCATGGTCCTACATAGAATATAATGCACCCTCCATACAATAAAATGTAGCCCTCCACCCCATGGTTCTCCATGCAGAATAATTCACCCACCCCCCATGGTCCTCCATACGCTATTATAACCTCCAGTCACTGATTTAAAAAAATAAATACAATGTTCACATCTCCTCCACCCGATGCTCTGGTCTGCTGAGCATGTGGTGTAAAGCGTCGAACATGTCAGAACAGTTGGCGTGCTGTAATGACGTCATCGCGCCCGCTATTCTGACACGTCAGATGCCGAGGCAGAATGATGGGTGTGGAAGCGTCTGCCGGCACTCCCTCCTCATCATCAATGGTCACGAGCAATGATGATGGAAGACGGAGTGTCAGCAGACGCTTCCGCCCCTATCATTCTGTGCGGGGGGCAGTGCGGCTGCTGACGGGCAGAGGGGGGCCCAGTGCGGGCGCTGACACCGGGCTTCCCTGGCTCACGGGCCACATTGTAGTGGCGTGGCCCGCCGCCATTGGTGGTACACCGCTGCATATAAGAGCAGAACTCAATATGGCAGATACTGCAGACATTTCACACAAGGCATACACGAGGATTTCTAAATATACGGCGTATGGTGCTGATAAACAACCGCAATGCTCATGAAATAACCTCCTAAGAGACGGAAAATCCTCATACAAATGTCACTAGGATTATTATTATTTATTATTATAGCGCCATTTCCTCCATAGCGCTTTACATGTGAGAAGGAGAATACATAGTAATAACAGGTGCAATAATCCTGACCAATACGAGTCAGCGACTGGTACAGGAGGAGCGAGGACCCTGCCCCCGAGGACTCACAGTCTACAGGGGGTGGGTGAGGATACAGGAGGGAGGGCAGCGCTGGTCGTGCAGCGGTGTGGTGGAGCGAGGGTTACTGCAGGTTGTAGGCTTGTCGGAAGACGTAGGCCTTCAGGTTCCTTAGGAAGGTTTCCACAGTAGGTGAGAGTCTGATATGTTGGGGTAGAGAGTTCTAGAGTAGGGGGGATACACTGGAGAAACCTTGTATGTGAATGTGGAAAGACTAAATAAAAGGGGGGTAGAGGAGGAAATTGTAACATTATAACATTGGCAAAAAATGTGGCAACTTCTAGGACCATTTACTGCAGAGAAAGTCATTTAAGGAGTTATTCACTACTGGTCAACCCCTTCTGAGTGCTGCAGAGCAACAAAGTAAAAGCACTCCATGTTTACAGGAGACTCAGCGCCAGCATCGTTGGAATGGCGCCATTCCAGGAGGTGTGTGTTTTTTATTTTATTTCAGACACTGCAGCATTTAAAGGGGTTATGTCACCAAGGTTTTAACACCTAATCTGAGATCTAATATATTTAGAATTATATATCTATATACTGTAATATATAAAGAGAAATGTGTCACGTATTGAGCTGCTTGCTAAAATCACTGTTTTATCAGCAGGAGATTATCACTAGAGGACTGCTGCAAGATAGTCATCCATATTCATGAGCTCTGTATAACTCCACCACTGATTCAGAGCTTTCTGCCTATGCACAGTGTACACATACACAGAATGCTTCCAATCAGTGTTGTTAGCAGGGTTATACAGAGCTCAGCTTTGAGAGAACTAGTAAATCTGCAGCTGATAAGACTGTCAATTTATCACAATTACACCATGTAGTCCAATAAGTAGTATATCACTGGTATAAGGGTCTCTGCCCCTATATCATGCTGCTCTCAGATACAGTAACGAAAAACTGCTGACAGATTCCCTTTAAAAAGGTGTCAGCATTTTCCATATCTTGTGGTAAATCTCATCAGAGCTGAACCTGGACATTACACAATGATAAGAACATGTCACCATGATTCGGGAACAGATAACTCTGACCATGTTATATTGGTAAACTGCCTATAACACCTATAATCTTCTGCACTAATATAAAACTGGTTTTGGTAATTTTTCATTATAAAGGTTCATTTGATGTAGAATCATTTAGCTGACTTTTTATCCCCGGATTACATGTGGAGATATAAAACATGTACAATAACTTTCTCTGTAATTGATAGTTCTTTTTCTCTACTTACCTGAGCCTCCTGGGTACTTCTGCAGGTCTTTTTTTTCCTGAATGTTGGTCTTAATAATTGGTGTCTTTCCTTCCTCTGAACAGTCCAGGCTGATTCTTCTGTTCTTTGGTCCTTTACTCTGGACAATGACGTCTTCATCCACTCGGTCCATCTCTGGGGTGGGAGACATCTTCTGTCCTGCGTCTGGATATTTCCTCTTTTTGCCCTTCCTTTTGGGCTCTTTGATTGAAGACTTCTCATCAGCCGATGAGTCAAAGTGTCTTCTGTTCTTTAGCCTTTCACCTTGGGCAATGACGTCCTCATCCACTCGCTCCATTTCTGGGGTGGGAGACGTCTTCCGTCCTGAGTCTGCTTTTTTAATCTTGCGTCCCATCCTTTTTGGTTTTTTGATTGAAGACTTGTCATCAGCCGATGAATCCACGTGTCTTCTTTTCCTCTCTCTCTTCCTCCCTACAAACTCTTCTTTCTCCATATTAGCGCTTTGCTTATAATCCACAGACAGATTCTTCACCTTCACCATCAACTCCAACTGTCACTTTCCTCAACTGTCAACTGAGCGCACGGGCACCTGGATGGCACTGGTCATGTGATCAGTAACTGACCAATAGGATTGCAGGGTATATGCTATAGGAATGTATCAATTTCATATACGGGTTGTAATAAAATTAAATCTGTTTCTGTTTTACTGTTTTTAGTTAGTTGATCTAATCTTTATCTTTGCAATTTTCCATCACTTGAGTATTATCTCACAGATAATGTTAGGATTGTTGGGCCCATTTTAACAATGTTCTGTATTATTTGTCCACACAACAATCAATAAACTGTATACCTGACCACTGTACTTATTGAGAATCATCTTATGGGGTCATAATCAACATTTGTGCAGCATTATATGGGGCATATTTTAATATGGGGCCCATCATGAACTGTATGGAGCATTATATGGGGCTCCTGATTCAATATGGATATTCAAAAACACTTAACCTACTGATGTCTCAATTAATTTTACTTTTATGGTACCTATTTTTATTGTTGACATTTACCGGTAGCTTCTGCATTTTCCACCCTAGGCTTACACTCAAATCATTAAGTGTTCTCAGTTTTTTGTGGCAAAATTAGGGGTCTCGGCTTATACTCGGGTCGGCTTATACTCGAGTATATACGGTACATATTTTTTTACAGTCTCCTCTCATTATATATATATTGCCGCCCCTTATTACACTGCACTCTCTTTATGTATAGCGCCGTCCCTTATCACATAGTTCCCTCTTGTTACATACAGCACTGTCCCTTACATATCAGATTCTCGTCATTTTTGTTATTTATACCTCCCTTTTCTTTATTACATATCGTCCATTCTTGTTAGATATAAACTGAAATGATGGCTGATGGAGAATGGGAAAGCTTCTTTTGTGATGGATGCGGCTGATGGACTGGTCTTCTGGTCAGATGCTGCTCCATCAGCTGTAATTTTACATTTTACAGGAGAGGACACTATGCAATAAAGAGAGGGCGCTGTGAATAACAAAAATAATGAGAATACTCAATGTAAGGGACGGTGCTGTAGATGACAAGAGATGATACTGTGTAATAAAGGACGGCGCTCCACATAACAGGATGCTACTTAATAAAGGACTGCACCATACATAAATAGAGAGGATGTTACGTAATAAGAGACGGGAGGGAACCGATACTGCAGACGTGATATCAGGATACGGACACCGCCGAAGCAGTCACAGGAAGCGAGCACTAATAACAGTACACAGGGTATGGGAAATGGGACACTATCAGACTAGGGATGGGGGACCCTACAGTTGCTTACACATCAACCACCTAACATACAGTGGGGGAAATAAGTATTTGATCCCTTGCTGATTTTGTAAGTTTGCCCACTGACAAAGACATGAACAGTCTATAATTTTAAGTGTAGGTTAGTTCTAACATTGAGAATATAGAATATCAAAAATAAAATCCCGAAAATCACATTTTAGAAATTATATAAATTTCTTTGCATTTTGCAGTGAGAAATAAGTATTTGATCCCTCTGGCAACCAAGACTTTTGATGGCAAAACCCTTGTTGGCAAGCACAGCAGTCAGACATTTTTTGTAGTTGATGATGAGGTTTGCGCACATGTCAGGAGGAATTTTGGTCCACTCCTCTTTGCAGATCATCTCTAAATCATTAAGATTTTGAGGCTGTCGTTTGGCAACTTGGAGCTTCAACTCCCTCCATAACTTTTCTATGGGATTAAGGTCTTGAGTCTGGCTATGCCACTCCATGACCTTAATGTGCTTCTTTTTCAGCCACTCCTTTGTTGCCTTGGCTGTATGTTTTGGGTCATTGTCTTGCTGGAAGACCTAGCCATGACCCATTTTTAATGTCCTGGCTGAGGGAAGGAGGTTGTCGCTCAGGATTTTACTGTACATTGCTCTATCCATTCTCCCATTGATGCGGTGAAGTAGTCCTATGCCCTTAGCAGAGAAACACCCCAAAGCATAATGTTTCCACCTCCATGCTTGACAGTGAGGACAGTGTTCTTTGTGTCATAGGCAGCATTTCTCTTCCTCCAAACATGACGAGTTGAGTTAATGCCAAAGACCTCAATTTTTGTCTCATCTGACCACAGCACCTTCTCCCAATCACTTACAGAATCTATCCAGGTGTTCATTGGCAAACTTCAGACGGGCCTGCACATGTGCCATTTTGAGCAGGGGGACCTTGCGAGCACTGCAGGATTTAAAACCTTTACGGCGTAATGTGTTACCAGTGGTTTTCTTGGTGACTGTGGGTCCTGCTGCCTTGAGATCATTAACAAGTTCCCCCTGTGTAGTTTTAGGCTGACCTCTCACCTTCCTCATGATCAAGGATACCCCACAAGGTGAGATTTTGCATGGTGCCCCAGATTAAAGTGACTCTGTCACCTGAATTTGGAGGGAACAATTTTCAGCCATAGGGGCGGGGTTTTCAGGTGTTTGATTCACCCTTTCCTTACCCGCTGGCTGCATGCTGGCTGCAATATTGGATTGAAGTTCATTCTCTGTCCTCCGTAGTACATGCCTGCACAAGGCAATCTTGGACTGAAGTTCATGCTGTGTCCTCCGTAGTACACGCCAGCGCAAGGCAATATTGCCTTGCGCAGGCATGTACTACGGAGGACAGAGAATGAACTTCAATCCAATATTGCGGCCAGCATGCAGCCAGCGGGTAAGGAAAGGGTGAATCAAACACCCAAAAACCCCGCCCATATGACCTAAAACCGGTCCCGCCAAATTCAGGTGACAGGTTCCCTTTAAAGTAATGATGGCCACTCGTTTTTCTTTACTTAGCTGCTTTTTTCTTGCCATAATACAAATTATAACAGTCTATTCAGTAGGACTATCAGCTGTGTATCCACCAGACTTCTGCACAACACAACTGATGGTCCCAACACCATTTCTAAGGCAAGAAATCCCACATATTAAACCTGACAGGGCACACCTGTGAAGTGAAAACCATTCCCGGTGACTACCTCTTGAAGCTCATTAAGAGAATGCCAAGAGTGTGCAAAGCAGTCATCAAAGCAAAAGGTGGCTACTTTGAAGAACCTAGAATATAAGACATATTTTCAGTTTTTTCACACTTTTTTGTTAAGTATATAATTCCACATGTGTTAATTCATAGTTTTGATGCCTTCAGTGTGAATTTACAATTTTCAGTCATGAAAATACAGAAAAATCTTTAAATGAGAAGGCGTGTCCAAACTTTTGGTCTGTACTGTATATAATATATATATATATATATATATATATATATATATATATATATATATATATATATATATATATATATATATATATATGTAATTTTTACAAACAAGTGCACAGAAGTATGTAATACACATAGATGACAGTAAGTCTGTACACATTTTATTACTTACATATGATGTCGCTCTGGCAGGTGCATTCTCCCATCTTCAGTCCTCCTTCAGCACATTGGCTATGTTCACACGCTGCGGATTTTGCTGCGTTTCCGCAGCTGCGGGTCCGCAGTGGTTTCCCCATGCGTTTACAGTACAATGTGAACCTATGGGAAACGCAATCCACAGTGCACATGATGCGGAAAAAAATGCGCGGAAACGCAGAAGTTTAGATTCCGCAGCACGTCAATTCTTTGTGCGGAATCCGCAGCGGTTTTACACCTGCTCCATAATAGAAAACCGCAGGTGTAAAACCGCAGTGGAATCCGCTTAAAAACCGTGGTAAATCCGCAGGAAAAACGCAGTGTTTTTACCCTGCGGATTTATCAAATCCGCTGCGGAAAAATCCGCAGTGGACCATTGTACGTGTGCACATACCCTTACTGGCCAGATCTCCAGCCGTCACCACTCCTTTTGCCTCTTCACTACCTCTGATAGCGGCAGAGAACAGCCTCCCAGCAGTCAGTGAATCTGACACTTCTCCTCCTTCCTTCTAAGTTCTGGCAGGTATCTGACCCATGTGAACATCGGCCATCACATCACTCTTCCCTCGGGACTTACTAAAAAGAATTAAGAAAAGGAATAAAGAAAAAGAATGAACATAATAACTTATAGGTCCAAAGAGATGAAGAGGTATTATAGATTTCTTATGGATCTTAGGTACAGCATGAAATGAACATGATTTATATGTAGACAATTAGGAAATCAACACATTCCCCATATAAACAGGTGTATATTATATTCCCTGAGCTTTATAGGTGTGGGATGAGCATAAAATATATGTAGATAATAGGAGAATGAACACATTCCCCATATAAATTATTTTTATATAGCACTAACATATTCTGCAGCGCTTTACAGTTTGCACACATTATCATCACTGTCCCCGATGGGGCTCACAGTCTACATTCCCTATCAGTATGTCTTTGGAATGTGGGAGGAAACCGGAGGACCCGGAGGAAACCCACACAATCACAGGGAGAACATACAAACTCCTTGCAGATGTTGTCCAAGGTGGGATTAGAACCCAGGACTGCAAGCGCTGCTATCCACTGAGCCACCGTGCTGCCCCACCTATAAAGCTCATGGAATGTAATATACACCTGTATATATGGGGAATGGGTTCATTTCTCTATTATCTACATATATTTCATGTTCATTCCCCACCTATAAAGCACAGGGAATATAATATACACCCGTGTATATGGGATCTGTGTTGATTTCCTAATTGTCTACATATAAATCATGTTCATTTCATATCCAAGATGCATAAGAAATCTATATTACCTCTTCATGTCTTTTGACCTATAAGTTATGTTCATTCCTTTTCTTCATTCTTTAGTACGTCCCGTCATGTACACTATATACTATATTCATACTAGTATAAACTCTGTATACAGTTACATACGCTATATACTGTATACAGACACTTACCTTCGCTGTCGTCGGTCTTCAGAAGCAGTCGGGGTCTTCACACACCTGCCCGCCCCCAGTACAGCAGTCATGAGTGGTCAGCAGGATATTGGGGTGAGAGCTGAGCAGCTTCCTGTCACCTCCTCTGCACACAGCTGCCATGTCCGTCCTCCCTCTCCCTCTGTCCCGACTGCCTGTCTAGTGATGGCGGGAGAGGACGGGACACGACTTATACACAGCAGCTGTGGAGCAGGGGCCCTGCTCTCCTGGAGGTGGGGAGCCTGTTTACTGGGGAGCTGGCACCTTCCTGCGCCCCATACTGCTGCAGAGTTCTCACAAGTCCAGGCTCACAAGCAGCAGCAGCTGCAATCTGTGGTGGCGCCGCCTGCTGGACATGATGATGTTTTTTCTCAGAGAAGACAGAAGTAATTACTGATGCTACAGGGACGGCTCAGGAAGTCCACAAAATGAGCGTCCACCATGAACCTGTCCACTAGGGCCTGGTGTGACTACATGGCAAGGCAGACACCTGTCCATCATCAAGTGTCAGCCAATCACAGGAGTGCACATAAAGCGGAGTCTGTGATTGGCTGACGAGGTGAGGCACAAGTGTACTGCAGCGCAGTATTAGGGGCCCCTCTCCAGTCTCCCCCTTTAAGCTATGTGCCCACATTGCAGAAATGCTGTGGAAATGTCCACAGCATTGCCGCATCTCCCTGCCGTGGGTAAAACGCATGCAAAATTCACATGCGTTTTCCCGCTAAAGCGTTTTGCAAGCGTTTTTACCTTGCAGAATGCTTGCTCTTTAAAAGCGATTTGAAGCATCGCTTGGAAAAGTGATTGACAGGTTGGTCACACAAGCATAGTGCTTGACAAGTGTGACCAACTTTTTACTATTGATGCTGCCTATACAGCATCAATAGTAAAAGATAGTAAAAAAAATATGGTTATTCTCACCTTCCGACGGCCCCCGATCTCCTCAACGGCGCTCCCGGTACGTTCCGTTTCCAGGGATTCTTTGCGCGAAGGACATTTGTGACGTCAAGGTCGCGTGACCACGACGTCATCTCAGGTGATTTGCGCAATGTATCCATGGGAACGGAGCCGCCGCATGCACCGCTGAGAGGCAGGAGGACTCCGGGGGCCATCAGAGGGTAAGTATATCCCTATTTTTAATTTTAATTCTCTTTTTTACAGGAATATGGTACCCAGGGCCTGAAGGAGGGTCTCCTCCCCTTCAAACCCTGGGTACCATCCGCACATGAAGCACTCACTTTATGCACGGTGGGCATAGCCACATGCGTAAAGTGAGCGTTTCAATGCAATCCTATGGCGGCGGAATCGCCGCGATTCCGCAGTAATAATGAGCATGCTGCGGATTTTACCGCAAGGCGATTCCTCATCGGGAAAATCCGCAGCATGGGCACAGCAACTGCGGAACCCCATAGGATTGCATAGGAATGCGTTTTTTTAAGCGTTTCTGCTGCGGCAAAAACCGCGGCGGAAACACATATAAAACGCAACGTGGGCACACAGCCTTATAGTGGCTAATGTCTTCACTAAGCACAATTATCCCCCCACTGGCCAGTCACATACTTTACAGATGGTCATGACAGGAGTTCAAAAAGTCCCCCCCTCACCTGCAGTATGTATATAGGCTGATGCTCAGAGTGCAGGGCAACCCCGACTCCATAGAAACCCCAGCAGGAGGAGCAGAGTGGCTTCTGTAACACCTCAGGTTCCTGATTGTTACAGTGGCATTGCATTCCTCACGGGGAGAGTGATACCATGCTTGGAAGTGAGGAAGGATCCATTTAGCAGGTATTCACATAAATGCAACATGTTCTGACTCCAGGCCAGAAGAGGGAGCACTGAACCGGTTTCAAGGGAGCTTCCCTAAATATAGATATATGTTCTGACTTGGAGTAAGGGTACTGTCACACAGTACCATTTTGATCGCTACGACGGTACGATTCGTGACGTTCTAGCGATATCGTTACGATATCGCAGTGTCTGACACGCAGCAGCGATCAGGGATCCTGCTGAGAATCGTACGTCGTAGCAGATCGTGTGGAACTTTCTTTCGTCGCTTGATCACCCGCTGACATCGCTGGATCGTTGTGTGTGACAGCGATCCAGCGATGTGTTCGCTTGTAACCAGGGTAAACATCGGGTAACTAAGCGCAGGGCCGCGCTTAGTAACCCGATGTTTACCGTGGTTACCAGCGTAAACGTAAAAAAACAAACAGTACATACTTACATTCCGGTGTCTGTCCTCCAGCGTCTCAGCTTCTCTCCACTGTGTGAGCGTCTGCCAGCCGGAAAGCGAGCCCAGCGGTGACGTCTGACGTCACCGCTGTGCTTGCCGGCTATGGCGCTTACACAGTGGAGAGAAGCAGAACGCCGGGGACAGACACCGGAATGTAAGTATGTACTGTTTGTTTTTTTTACGTTTACGCTGGTAACCACGGTAAACATCGGGTTACTAAGCGCGGCCCTGCGCTTAGTTACCCGATGTTTACCCTGGTTACCGGGGACTTCGGCATCGCTCCAGCGCCGTGATTGCAACGTGTGACCGCAGTCTACGACGCTGGAGCGATATTCATACGATCGCTGCGACGTCACGGATCGTGCCGTCGTAGCGATCAAAATGGTACTGTGTGACAGTACCCTTAGTTAGTTGGTGCCAGACAGCAGTCTGGGGTAGTCTGTCAGAGGGACAGAGGAGAGGAGGGGCCGTGCAGACCCAGTTCTGCAGCTCCAGGAAGGAGAGAAAGAGAACTGAACAGTTGTAGAGACAGTGAAGGAGCAAAGGCGAGTAAGGAGCTGGAGGAGAGCCGTGATTGTGATCCCTCCAAGCTGAAGCGCAGATACCGGTAGCCGCAAGACCGAGGCTATGGGGGTAACTTCATGCCCCACAGCAGAAACCGGCGGACAGCTAGATTTTAAGTCACCTGTCCACCATTAAGACCCGAAGACACAGTAGCACAGAGAGCCCGGCGTCATCTGAGAGACCCTGTAAAAAGGCTCGAGTTACCTGTCATACGGGTAGTGTCCTACCAACCAGGGGGACAGAGAAAACGTGAGGACCTTGTGTGAGGCCTAAGGCAGCAAGGGACTACAACAAAGCATAGTAGAAGGCTTCCAACCCCACCTAGTTAGGGGGATACCTGAGTCGCTTCTAAGCTGGCGGGACCACACCAGCGCCTGTGATCTGGTACCCTGAACTGTGGGTCCCTGAAATCTACAGTAAAAAGGTAAAGACTGCAATCCTGTGTCCTCCGTTTCTTGCTACATCCTCTACCATCTTTACCTATACACCGGTAGCCCTGGGGACCCAACTCCACCTGTGGGAAGCCATACCATCCCTGCTGCTACAACATCACCTCAGAGGACCCTTTTAAGCAGCGTCGGTCATCCCTGACCGAATACCACAGGTGGCTTCATGAACAAACTTTATTTCCCATTTCAAATCCCCTTTAATTTGGACGCCCAAGGCCACGGACCGGATCACTGCCACCGTGACATATCCCTTTAATTACTGGCCCGGTACCAAGTACCCCACGGCCCTGGTGGGCGCTCCAAACTTGCATCATGAACAGGATGGACCGACCCATTAAGATGGGTCTTGTGCTCCTAAGAGACTGTAATTTGTTGAACTGCTAATTGCCGCCAAAACTGCCGCCATTATAGCACCATGTGGCGTGCAGGCGGAGAAGGGTGTGTTGTCGTAGGCGGTGCTTGGAGGAACGGCGCAAAAGCTATGGCCACCCCTCACCAATACTACTATGTGAGAGAAGTATGCCCATCAACTAGAGAAGTTCGCCTCCTGGTCTGAAATGGCGAGAAGAAGAGGAAGAACCGCCCTCGAAGACAGGCGTGGTGAGTGAAACCGTGAGAAACCAGACCGAGGAGGAAGTGCCGGAAAGCAGCATGACGGAGGGGGGTGAGTGAGCACCGGAGCATGGGGTGGAGCAGGAGGACTCCCCAAGCCGGGACCAGCAAGAACCGTACCAGTCTCCGACGTTGGATCCGGACCTCCTGTGAAAGGAAGTGGAGGAACTCACCCGGCAGCTCGTGCAGATGCAGCTGGAGGCTTTGGCCAGATGGAAAGAGGCCTTCCTCGGACACTTTACCGGGTGACCGCCAGCAACCCGGCCCGGAGAGGGAACTCGGCAATCCAGAAGAAAAGGTAAGGTGTATGACCCTGACCCTGGTGGTGGAAGGTCCGACAGCTAGGCCCGAGTCACCCCCATGGCTGTACACACCTGACCAGGGGTTTGGGCCCCTCGGTAAGATGTCACCGTACAGTGAGAGTACCCCGGCCTCAAGTCCTCCTGCAACCCCTGCGCCAGATGAAACCCTGGTGGGCCCCCTACTGACCCCACCGACTCCAAGGCCTGCATGATGCACTGCTGTCTCTCTCGCTCCTTCTCCAGAATAATCGCTTTCAGATGATTTGCCTCAATAGTAAAATCTACATTAATCTTCAGAATGTTTGCCATCACGTCTTCCATCTTTGCAACCTGCTCCTCTACAACCTGTCAAAGATGGGCTGTAGGAACACTGTGTATATAGGTTTTCAGTAACCAGTCACGTTAGGGAGCCTCACATGGGCGCTTTTAAAAACCGGATCCATCGTAAAACGGATTTAAAAAAAAAAAAGGACGAAACGGATACAAAATGGATGGGATGGATCCGCTTTTTAGCCGGATCCGCTAGACGAAAACCGGATCCATCGCATCAGTTTTCTACAACTTATGCTGGATCCATTGCTCCGGTGTGACGCCGGATTTAGCCTGACGGCAAAAACCTGATGTGTGAAACAGGCCTTATGTGACACAGTTGCCATTGCACCGAGTTAAACAGGATCAAAAATTAAAGGAAGGAATCAGTGAACAGCAAAGGAAGATATGTAAAAGAAGCAGCTGAAGAGAACGGAGAGAGTAAATGATAAATATAGCAAATAACAAAAATAAAAAATAATGAAAAGATAAAAATAAGAAATACAAACCTTATTGTGCAGTAAACCAACCAATACTAATATGAAAAAAACTGTGTAAATGTGCTTGTCCCCTGATGAAGCTTTGAGTGAAACACGCATCTAGTCCAGATATTGAGGCATTTGCTTTTTTTATTCTTAGGACTGGCTGCTTTATGCAGGAGAGATTGCATACTTTAGGATTAGGGTATTCCCGCAAATCATTAATTTAGGCTGGTAGTTTGTCTTTTGGTGCCTATTGTTTCTTTTGGTCGTGGCCCATACCTTTTTGGTATGACGTACATTTGGCTAAGCCGAGCATGCAGTGTAATGCGAGTCATAGCTGTCGGGAGAAAGAACATGAAGCTTTCATAAAAACGTTATGATCATTGGCCTGAGTACACATGCCTCAACCAGCTGATGTATGAGCATTCTGTGCATGCGGGGGACAGTTACATACTGTTATCGGCAGCATATTGCACTGTGTAAACAGGGGATGTGCTGCCGACAACATGGATGCTGTATGGCGACAGAACCATCATATTAATTGTTTTCTTCCTCAGCAGAATGGGCAGAAATCGGCCCATGAAAACGTAACTTTACTTTAAGTCCTCTACTCATTCTCGGATGACAAATATCACGTTTTTACCAAGATTGTCTTGATCCTCTGTTTCAGCAGTTCCATTGTAAATCATTTATTCAAATTGACATTACAATTTTTTTTTACATTTTTTACATTTTCCAGGGGCAATGGTAATTCCCATTCTTTCCTTCTGGATGTACAGCGCAGTCTCAATGCTTGTTGACCTGACTGGAAAACCAAACTTTATAGCTCGTATAAAATCCAGCTTGGGAAGAATGACCCAGTAAGTATAAAGAACCAGTGAGTCCCAGTTGGCTCACAGCCTATTAATTACTGACGTACTAGTGATAATTTCATGGTTTCCTATTAATATGCTTCATCTGGGGAGACCAGAGATTCTGAACAAAACTAAAGCAAGTACCGGGTACCTCCACCTGTCATTGTGCCATCTAAACAGCTTGTCCATGGCTGCGCTAACATGCTACAGGGATTGGACATCAAAAAATGACTCATGGTGTACATCAGCAAGCTACTTATCAGCAGAGGCAGGATTACTGCTATTTTAGACCAATACTTCCTGTTTGTTCAGGAGGAGTTTTCAGCAAGATCCTTATCATCAGAGGCAGTAACAATGCCAGATAACACAACCCACTCAGCTGAAAACACAGGATTTCACAGCTCCCCCTACTCACGTGAGAATGACATTTGCTCACGTTCATGTAAGGTTCGGCCAGGACCGTAGTCATGGCCGAGGACACTGGGCCTTTGTGTCCTGGCCTCCTCTTACAGAAAAATAATCTTCTTCTATCAGCATACCTGTGTCTTCTCTCACCACACCGTCAGGGACTTCTCTGCGGTGCTGGGGACTTTCTGCAATCGACGTCACAATAATTGAGACACAGTCCGTTTCAAATGCAAAACGAAGAACTTTACTTAATACACTTTTCAGCACATTCTTGTCAGAATCAGCATAAACATCAGGCTCCATACAGTACACACCCTGCATCTTCCCTGTACTCAGTCCCACGTACTTCAGTATATTACGGGGTAATAACGCCTAAGTCGGTACCGCAGTGTCCTCCTTGTCCAGACTCACTATTTCTGGGGTTTTGCTCATCCGTTTCACCCCGGATATAAGAGCATCTGCCCATGTAATGATCTGCCACATCTTGAACCATCTGCGCCCTGTACTTTCCCGGACCACTTCTTTCTTCCACTCCAAGCTGCTGTATCTCTGCTGCTGCACACTGTCCTTCTGTCCCTATAGGACTCTGAATGGCTGTGTTCTCCACTTGAAACGTTACGTGGCTGCTGCGGTGTCCTGGGCCTAGAGCCCATGTGGACACTTTGGGCGCTTAGGCCCTTCTCAACTTCCTAACATGACACACTTGCTTACCACACAGTAGCCCCTCCTACAATTAACCATCTACGTACACTAAGTTCCTGTATACACTATGAATACTATAGTGCCCCCCATCTAGTGGCCATAATTGGACACTACGCTTTCCCTATTCTACATGGCACCAATACAACAGTATATATATATATATATATATATATATATATATATATATATATATATATATATATATATATATATATATATATATATATATATATATATATATATATATATATATATATATATATATATAATGTATGACACGGTAATACAGTAATACACCTAACAGTGCAGCAGTACTATTGTATAAGAGCATTGGCGGATTATAATGAGGTCAATCTGGGCGGTATCCCAGGGCCCGGTGGTGTGGGGGGCCCTGGGCAACCGCTCAGATTGACCTCGGCCGCCATCAGGGCATTACTGCCCTCACTGGCGTATGGGCCAGGCCAGTGCGCGCTGCTGGAGGGAGCTTCGCCGCTGGAGCACGGACAGGTGAGGAGAACTCTGTGTTTTTGGGGGTTTTTTTTTATTGCGAACAGCAATCCGGGGGGCCCGGGCCAGAATACTGGACGCACTGGGGGCAGAGATGCTGGACGCACTGGGGGGCAGAGATTCAGGACACACTGGGGGCAATATGCTGGACACACTGGGGGCAGAATGCTGAACACTCTGGGGGCAATATGCTGGACACACTGGGTGCAATATGCTGGACACACTGGGGGCAATATGCTGGACACACTGGGGGAGAATGCTGGACACACTAGGGGCAGGATGCTGGACACACTGGGGGCAGAATGCACAGGTGCACCAAGCGGCCAATTCCTGATTGTAGGGTGGCTGCATTATCGGTATTATTGCACCTGTGTATTTGCCATCTTAACTTGGGTCCGCTGCACCTTGGTTAGTGCAATTGTTGGAGGCCTTGGACAGGTAAGCATCTCTGCCTGTATACTGGTGTTATTTTGTCTAGAATAGTGGAGGTTTTTCCTCTTATGGTGTTTTTTTTAGATTAGGACTGCCAATATGTAAGGACCCTTGACGCGGGTTGGCAGCTTAAATATTGTGGCCATAATATCGACCAATACCTTGCATACATTGTTATGTTTTTGGTGCACTGTATATTTTTTCAGGGGGCGGCTGGGCCCTAGATGGCTCTGTACACTGTGGCCCCTGTTCACACAGGATGCATTATGGTGAGCCCGCTACATGGCGTCATTAATAGGCTTTGAGCCATATACTTTGCATTCCTGTGTGAACACGCCACATACAGACTATTTGTTTGCACAGGTGCACCAAGCTGCCAATTCCTGATTGTAGGGTGGCTGCCTTATCGGTATTATTGCACCTGTGTATTTGCCATCTTAACTTGGGTACGCTGCATCTTGGTTTTTGCAATTGTTGGAGGCCTTGGACAGGTAAGCATCTCTACCTGTATACTGGTGTTTTTTTGGACACACTGGGGGCAGAATGCTGGACACACTGGGGGCAGGATGTTGGACACACTGGGGGCAGGATGCTGGACACACTGGGGGCAGGATGCTGGACACACTGGGGCAGGATGCTGGACACATTGGGGGCAGAGATGCTGGACACACTGGGGGCAGAGATGCTGGACTCACTGGGGGCAGAGATGCTGGACACACTGGGGGCAGGACTGGAGACATG
Organism: Ranitomeya variabilis; assembly: GCF_051348905.1. Lineage (NCBI taxonomy): Eukaryota > Metazoa > Chordata > Amphibia > Anura > Dendrobatidae > Ranitomeya > Ranitomeya variabilis. The sequence continues at coordinate 66,208,262 of NC_135239.1, read as the reverse complement.
GGCAGAATGTAGATACGGGGCATGATTGGAGACACGGGGCAGAATGAAAGACATGGGGCAGGATTGGAGACAGATCGTGCAGGATCATGGGGCAGGATGGATACGATGGAGACTGATGGGGCAGGATGGGGAGATCATATGGAGCAGGATGGATACTCATGAAGGCAGGATGAGGAGATCATATGGCTGGAGCCAGGAATGAGATACACGGGGCCAGGATGGGGGATATTATTATTACCATAGGGGCTAATTAAGGGATATTATTACTGCAGTGATGTATTTATTTTATTTTTTGAGGACACTGTTTTAAATGGGGGGCCGTCCTGTTACTGTGTAGAGTGACACTGTCGCCTCTTTTTCTTCATGTGGTGTAATGTAGAAGTTGGGAAAAATTAAGTAATGTGTTCTACAAGCTGAGCTCGAGATAACTGTGTTATTTCCTGCAGAGACGAGCCCTGGCTGAATGAAGTGATGGCGGTCTGTGCTCGATGAAAGATGAAGGACTTCACCTAGAGACGTCACTTGTGAGTCAGTGTTACCGATACACTGACACTATACACTGTATACTATATACTGAACTGAAGGGTAAATTGACTAGATCAATGGATGTTTGACAGGTTATAGTTTCACACAGCAACTATTTTTCTGGAATAATCTGGTTCAGGTATATGATGACCCCGTTGCATGACCCCGTCACATGACCGGGGGGCCCACAGTGTCTGAACAGCCCGGGGCCCTGGCTACCCTTAATCCACCCCTGTATAAGAGTGGTAATACACTAAATCGTGTAGCAGTACCAACATACGTTAACAAATAGACCAACACTGATAATATAAGGCACCGGGACGAGAGAGAAGGGCAAAGGTATAACCATAATATATCATACCCCCTACACTCATTTCAATACAAAAGATGAGGTCAGGGTCTGTTCTTTGTGGCAAATGTACGTGTGCATTTCCTGAAATAACGGGAAGTTAGAATCCTAAACAACCCCAGTGACAAGTGTGAAAATTCCAAACTTTCTAATGTTTATTTTTAATACAAATCAAGAATTGGGGGGGGGAACACTGTCAAAAAATTCTGGAAAAAAAAATACTTTTAACACAAGAAACTTGATTTAAACAATAGGTAATTTTCCGGGGACAATTCTCTTTACCGGAATCTGTCAACAGGCTTTTGGATATGTCGTCTAAGGGCAGAATGACATAGGGGCTGAGATCCTGATTCCAGCGATGTGTCACTTGCTGGTCTGCATGCTGTCATTTTTATACAATCCCTGCAGAACTTGGAATGTTGAGCTGTGTATAACCCCGCCCACACCCCTGATTGGCTGCAATATTGACAGAAAGCTGCCAATCAGTGGTGAGGGTGTAATTGGACTAGGCGGCATGAGACACCTGGTCCTCTTGTGATAATCTCCTGCTGATAAAACACTAATTTTATTGGAATAGCAACCCATAGCCTAATAAGTGACACATCACAGGAATCAGGCTCTCAGTCCCAACAAAATGTTGCTCTCAGATTACATAGCAAAACAAATCTGCTGACAGATTCCCTTTAAATGTATAAAGTCTAAGATCTAATTCCTTTGATATGACTAATTTCTGTTTGATGTTTCCAGGTGGACCCAGCAAAGCTCAAGCATGCAGTCAAGGTTGTCTTCATTAGCCAGATTTTACTCTCCTTACCCATGGTCCTCCTCATATATCCATTTATGAAGTGGCGGGGCAACCCTTGTGGTACAGAGTTGCCCACATTTCACTGGGTTTAGTGGAGCTCTCCATTTTTGTGCTAGTTGAAGAAATCCTTTTCTATTACTCACACAGGTACGACAGTGAGAACAATCGGGTGAATTTGGTTGTGGTTTTATACAATAATGGTTTCACAATAGCGCAGTGTCCTTGAATATCCAATTTTGTACGCCACTAAGTTTTTAGGAATGTACTGATTATTTTCTTAATAGTCCTGGATAGACTTAGATTTAGAAGGTAACATTTGGGCACTGCTAGTGGAAGCTTATGTGCTGGATGGACAATCCCTTTAAGGCCTTAGGCATATGGTCTTATTATGGATCTGTAGTCTTTTTTGGGGGGTGGAAAATGTTCTTCTATTTGCGCACACTGTACGTATGTTCGATGGGGTTTTCTGGAAGGCAAAAATATATTTTATGGAGCTACTTTTTTTGTTGTTCTTCTACAGATTGTTCCATCACCCAAACATTTACAAACGTGTTCACAAACAGCACCATGAGTGGACTGCCCCTGTAGAAGTGGTGGCTATGTATGCTCGTCCATTGGAGCACATTGTAAGTACAGTATTAATCCTCTTCAAGTCAAAATTTGAACTTTAAAGAGGAACTGTCACTAGATCAAAAGTGGCCAGTGTTATCGCCTATTTTATTCTCACTGCTCCCCTGATTATAGCACTTTTATTTTATTTTTTTAATCCGCCATAAGGTTCCAGAGACATGGGCCTTTTTATTTAGTACTAATTTTTACGTTTTTATCAAGGAGGCGTGGCTCACATGATCCTCTGGAGCGTGTCTTTAGGCTGCTCTGCATAAATTCCCCATGAGCCACGCCCCCTACTAAAATCCATAAAAAGTAGCATAAAGTAAAAGCATCAATATCTCTAGAACCATATGGCCGATTTAAAAAATGTAAAAAATGGCATACTCAGGGGAGTGGTGAGCATAAAATATAACATGGTGGGAGGCTGTTTTCGATTTACATAACAAATTATCCTTCCACAAGATCCAGCCTACAATGGAATTAGCTTTATTATCTATATGTGATCTCTCTATTGCCAGATTTAAAAAAGGCCTTCTTAGACACTTTCTAACAGCCGAACGCAATCTAATACCTCGTTACTGGAAACAATCAAAATCTCCTTCACGCTCAGAACTTGTTTCGGAGTTGAACCATATTTTCAGAATGGAGCAATAGATTGGTCAGGACACTGGAACCTCAAAGTTGTAAACACATGGTCTCCTTGGATTATGTTCAGAGAGACTACGGATTTGGTGACTTGACTGGGCTAACTGACTAAATTTTCGAACTACGCATATGTATATCTAAAATCTCTGTGGTGGATTATCGAGCCTTTAATAATAAGTATACCAGATACAGGTTGAAGTAGACAGGAAATCAGAAACCGAACCCTTCCCCTCCCCTTTCTCTCCCTTCTTCTTTCTCTCTCTACTTTCCTACTCTCTCTCTCTATCTCTTTTTCTAAACATAAATAAGGTTTAAACTATCTTAAGGTTTTTGTTCAATGTAATAATATAGATACTCTCGCTCCTGAATTGTACCCAATTCTATTTTTCTATATACATGAGAATTGAACATAGGGAGTTTTTTGCTAATAATATTCGTGAACCTTTGTCGCAATGTTGATAGATCATCCTTCCAATTTAAGGGTAAAATACTCTTAAGGTTGAATTATAGCACATAGTTAATGATTCCAGATCTCCTTTTGAATGGTTACGGGAATAGTACCTTTTTTTTTTTTTCATATAGAAGACAAAAGGAATATTGCCACACAGGTTTATTTAAAAATGTAATATACTTTATTGATTAAGAGTTTACAATGGAAACTTTATTTCAATATGCATTTGTTTGTTGACGACCTGATTTGTAATGAATAATTATATGCAACTTATATCAATAAAACTGATTTACACAAAATATAACATGGTGGTCATTCATATCGTAAGGATGATAACGCAGATAAAAAAAAATCAGGCAGTAAAAATTTCTATTTCTCTAGATCTTTTTGTTTTCATGGAAGAAAAGCCACTAACAGAAGGGTCTTCCCTGTCCCTAATGAAAACACATGAACGCTGTCTATAATATAGTTATGCCCCCTTTCTGCATCCACATGTAATAATTCCCTCTGTGCCTTTACGCAATAATAATACCCCCATTTACTAGTAATGTCTTCTCCTTTATTCCTGTGTATAATAGCTATTCCCCTCACCATTTGTGACTCTATATATTAGTTATATCCCCCCTCTGTGCCTCTTCACAATAATGGTGCCCTCTTTGTTCCTCTACCCACAATAATATTACCCAGAGGCGTATCTAGGGTTTCTGGCACCCGGGGCAAGAATACATTTTGGCGCCCATCCCCCACCTCCCCACCAGAACATATGCGATTTGCACACTTAGTCATGTACCCACGAGCCTCTCTCCCTAATGCTCTCAATATTCAGTGAAAAACTGAGAGAAGCAGAAGAGAAGCTCAGTGTCACAGGACCATGAGTATGAAAATCGCATATGAGTGAAGTGTCCATGTGACGACTACTGGAACCTGCAGAGCTGAATCCTGACATCGCAGCTTCTGAATTCTCACAACTAATGCACTGCACACTTTTAGGATTCTCCCTTGCCGGTGGACGGTCATGTCAGCACAAGTATGTGATTTGTATACTTCTGACCACGTTCCGACTAGACTCTCTCAGTTCATTTTCATTGACTGAGGTCACACGTATCTAGTCAGCACGTGACCGCATGTATGTAAATCGCCAGCACGAGAGAATCCTGACAGCGTGCAGGGCACACTGTGAGAACTCAGAAGTCTGCAGCCACAAAGAATGACTGCAGACTCAATACAAACCTGGACATCCCCTTTAATGCTCCGAACATAAATAAAAACATGAAAATTAGTCAGTATCACAAATAACATTTACATCCAGGTACCTTATAGATGACGTCGCCTCTGGAGTCGTTCTCCTTCTTTTCTTCATCTCGTCCAGACTCCATGATGAGTTTTCTCATCCACAGCCGTCTCTGCAGACTTCCATCTTCTCCGCTCTTTTGCAGAAAATCTCCACATGACGCCCTTAAAGATACAAGTGTCATTATAATGCTCCTGAATAAAAAATTGCCCCTCACTATATTGTCTGCACAAAATATGACCCTCACACTGTACCTCTTATGGTACATGCTCTTCACACTGACCTCTCCTTTCCATACCGGCCCCCTCTTCACACTGTCCTCTCATACTGTGTCCCCCCTATAGGGCCCAGTATTTATACTGTACTCTCTCATTACGCTCCCCCTCCTTGGCATACTGTCCCCTCCTGGCTGTGCCCTTACTCTGTCCCCCCCATGCTGCGAACCCACTACTCACTTTCTATTCTGTGCCCACTCACTTTTGTCCCCACACTATTCCCCTCCCTCCTCATACTGTCTCCTCTCACATCCCTCCTGTTCACCATACTGTCTACTCATATATTTACCCCCTCACTTTCTATACTGCCTGCTCACCTGACTCCCCATACTGTGTCTGCACACATCCTATCACCCTCACTCCCCGTACTCTGTCCACATACATTTTTCACATCGCTACTCATACTGTGTCCACATACATTCCCCCCTTCTCTCCTCATACTATCTGCACCCATCTCCCATACTGTTTCCTCAGATATGCCCCCCATTCTCCTGTACTGTTTCCTCTTATATTAGTAAGCATAACGCCCAAACCCATAACCCCATCAGGGGAGTGGGCAACACTCCATATATCTACTATATCACATCAAGAACACAGATGAATATTACCGTGGTCCAAGAAGTGTCATACAGATAATTAAAAATACTTTTATTCTTGTAAATAATTTAAAATGTAAACCAAACTAAATATGTATAAATACAAAGATGCCTCATAAAACAACCTATCGCGGTCAGCAGGAGCAGAATGTTCATTTACATAAACAGGAAGCACACTGGGAATATAACAGATTGCCGAAAAAAAATCAAATCATGCACTGTTTTTTAAGTATTATCACTGCATAGTCAAATGCATACACACCCAATTGGATTGTATTAATATCGGATTATTACCGAGCTATTGTATTCAACGGCAAGCTGAGGGTAAGGCTAGAATATACACCGCATCTTAAATGTCTCCTCCCCGTACCATCTACCTGGACATGGTGAGCGGTGCGCCCCGTCCCCTACACATATTACCTGTTCTGTGCTGCCCGTTACACGTGCCCAGCCAAATGGCGTGCTGTATCCGCGAACCCCGACGCGCGTTTTGCGTTAAGCTTCTTCCTGGGGGTGTGTCTAAGGCGATGAGTCACAAAGGTCTTATATGGTCAATGTCCAATCCAGGTTAATGGGGCGGAGACTTGTTTGTAAACGTCATCCCGTGTCAACCCACTCATTCTAACTCCTGCACGCTGCCAAAAATTGTGACTATCCTCTACCCCATAACATGATAAACATCACATATATCGGCACAGAGTTTCCGAGTCGTATATTGAAAGATAATAAGATCTCTAGCTAAGTCCATTGAATCGGCCGAAACAGGGGCGGAGTCATTTCTACGTCATTAAACTAACGCCCCCCAAGCCAAAAGATGATGGCATTGGTGGAAACCAAACCACAGTTCTCAGTTTGTACGGAGTGCCAGATAAAAAACTGAGGTAAATACCTCTGTTGTGTAATTCATATATATGCCCGTGAAGTGAAACGACCATAGAAATACTGGTCCTAAATTACCGGATAGACTCAAGAGTGATAAAGAAAATCAGTAATTATATTAAAAGTGATTACTGTGCTTGTTTAAACCCATTAATAGTGTACAGAAAGAAAAGTGAAAAAAGTGATTTGATTGAGTGAAGGCCAAGTGCCTATATGTGCATTTGAGTACCATATAAGTGAATAGAGTTATTATGGGCTTTGTTAATGGCAGGTTTAAACTGAGGTGGGGTCACGGGTAACATCTACCCCCCCTGCAGTAGGGGGCAAAGTCAACCCCAAACACCAACCATCAGATCCCACCAGATCCCACCAGACGTGTCCCTTAAAATATTATTACTTAGATATAGTGCATAATATTTTAATAATAAAGAGTGAAACGCACCAGTGAAGTGAAAATAAAAACCATATATTTAATGCCTATAATTTGATAAGTATAATACAAGCATGTTTTCATATAACATAACTGAACTGCGCCCAGAACTGTGAAGCGGTTTTAGTCAGACACAATAAATTAGTCTGATGTATCTATGTCCATATTATTGTTGGTAATATCAAACTTCAAATATACTTTAAAATTTTAAGATTTTAAGAAAGTGGCTCAATCCATATGTTAATAATATTTATCCTATATATTAAAGTTCCTATTGCCTAATTTTCACATGTATATGCGAACTGAGAATAGAATCATGATGGGGACTAGTCACAATAAAAGGCATGATAATATCACATGCAACACCTATGCTATGAAGGAAACCCACTAAAATGAAGCAAAAAATCTGAAAGACAATATCTTCACAAACGGAAAGAATTAAGAATACTACTCTAATATAATCGGATTCCTATTGTCTAACTGATTTGGGTGTCTTAAGAGCTAGAAATAGTGTCCCAGTAAGAACTGGTAGTTGGCATACACCCACCACTTACATCCCATTAAAAGAAAAACCCTTAAGATGTGGCCCCAATATACAACCTCATATCCCAACTCAAGACGAAGACTCTTATCCAGATATCCTTCGCTTGCAGTGTCCTCGTTTTGTAGTTCGAGTGTCCAAAAGAACACCTTCTCTGCTTCTACATGAGACCACATATTGAATTCACGAGGCACATAGTCAGGGTATGATATACCATCTCCACTCATAGAAAAGTCCGTCTAAAGAAGAAATTATAATTATCCGGCATTTCTCATACATCAGCTAGATGGTAATTGGAAGTCCATAATTCGTGGTAGATGCTGTCCATACATATCGTCACTCCAATAAGGGTTCTTCATGCTTCAGCTGGATGATAGCTGGAAATGCGTAACCCAGAGTAGATGCCGTCCACATATATGTCCAAAATGGATTCAGCATTTCTCATATTTCAGCTGGATGGTAACTTTAGGTACATACTCAATGGTGGATGTTGTCAACACACACCGCCACACCGATATAAATTTTTCATGTTCCCGCTGGATGATAGCTAGACATACATAATCTGAAGTGTATGCCGACCACACATTCGACCAAGATGGAATCTAAATAAACAAAACATAATTAAAATCAAACCTAAAAAACTAAAACCAAACTATGGGAAAACCCACCGTCAAAGACTAAAAACCTGATGAAACAAGCAACTGAGAAATATATACTTCTAATCAAGAATTGTGTACATCCCCGGGCAAGCATGTACCTATAATTTATAGGAAGGCACTAAAGCCAAAATTTTCGTTCAGGCCTTGCGGGGCCAGGGTACCTAATCTGTAAATCCATCTGCTTTCAACCTGAGCAAGAGCCTTGCCCAGGTCACCCCCTCTTGGTCCTAAAGTTACTGTATCAATACCCTTAACTTTCATAAGGTATGGATCACAATCATGGAATTTTTTATAGTGTCGGGGGATGGTTTTCAAAATTGTAATGTCTTCTATTGTTTTAGCCTTGGCAATATCCCTGTGATGTTCTCGGACACGAATTCTCAATTCCCTAGTAGTAAGGCCTATATAGGCCTTACCACATGGGCATACAGATTGGTAATACAGATTACGCGAAACGCGCGTCGGGGTTCGCGGATACAGCACGCCATTTGGCTGGGCACGTGTAATGGGCAGCACGGAACAGGTAATATGTGTAGGGGACGGGGCGCACCGCTCACCATGTCCAGGTAGATGGTACGGGGAGGAGACATTTAAGATGCGGTGTATATTCTAGCCTTACCCTCAGCTTGCCGTTGAATACAATAGCTCGGTAATCCGATATTAATACAATCCAATTGGGTGTGTATGCATTTGACTATGCAGTGATAATACTTAAAAAACAGTGCATGATTTGATTTTTTTTCGGCAATCTGTTATATTCCCAGTGTGCTTCCTGTTTATGTAAATGAACATTCTGCTCCTGCTGACCGCGATAGGTTGTTTTATGAGGCATCTTTGTATTTATACATATTTAGTTTGGTTTACATTTTAAATTATTTACAAGAATAAAAGTATTTTTAATTATCTGTATGACACTTCTTGGACCACGGTAATATTCATCTGTGTTCTTGATGTGTTTCCTCTTATATGCCCATTATTTTCCTCTACCCCACCCCATCATTGCTCTCTTCAACACCTCCATCTTTCCCATTCCACCACCTCCATCATTTCCTCCTTTGCCTTTTCCACCATATCCATCATTTTCTCTTCCCCACCATCCCTATCATTGCCCTTTCAACCACCATCATCATTGTCCTTTTCGCCGCCATCACCATACTTGCCCATTCCACCACCTCCATCATTTTCTCCCCCTCCAATATCATCAATGTGCTTTCCACCACCACCATCCTTGTCCATTCTACCACCTCCATCATTTCTTCCCCCCTTCATGTTTGCCCTTTCCACCACCTCCCATGATGTCCTCCTCCCCACCATCATTGCATTCTCCCCCCACCACCATCATTGCCCATTCCAATTTCCACCTCCATCATTGTCTCCCCCCCCAACCCCATCATTGCCCATTCCACCACATCCATCATTTCCTCCCCCCTCCATCCCAATTATTGCACTCTCCCTGTCAGCCCCATCATTGCCCTCGCCACTCCTCCCCGTACACACACACACAACCATTTACGTCTCTGCACATTCGCCCGCAGTGCTACGCATGCACGCACAAACACACACACACATTGCGTACAGTATAATGGCCACACCTAGTTACTCCTACACACGCGGCAGAGCTCCATACACCTTGCACACACGGCTCCGCTCCGTACACCTCGTACACACACGGCTCCGCTCCATACACCTTGCACGCACGGCTTCCGCTCTGTACACCTCGTACACACACGGCTCCGCTCCGTACACATCATACACACACGGCTCCACTCTGTACACCTCGTACACACACGGCTCCACTCTGTACACCTCGTACACACACGGCTCAGCTCCATACACCTTGCACACACCCAGTTCCGCTCTGTACACCTTGCACACACCCAGCTCCGCTCCATACACCTTGCACACACGGCTTCCGCTCTGTACACCTCGTACACACACGGCTCTGCTACATCCACACAAACCACTCCTGACCCCACACAAAAGCTTACCCTCGTCCAGCCCCATGAGAACCAGCAGAGTCCTGCACTACACGTAGGTCCTCCCGATCATGTGACTACTGACTCCTCCCCTCCTGTGACCTCATCACAGGTCCTGTGCGCACAGAGCAGCGGCAGCAACAGCTGTGGTGTGCGGCTCTCTGCAGTGGAGGGGCTCTGCTGTGGGGTAGTTACGCCGCTGACACTTGGGATTCGACGCGCAGCACTTTCTCTAAGCCGGCTGTCAATTTGACGGGACTATCTCAGTGTGGGGGTGGCAGAATGCCGCCAACGAGGAGCCTCCTTGGACGGCCCACTGGCACCCCCCTGTCGGCTGCGCCCGGGGCACATGCCCCGGCTGCCCCCCCTGGATACGCCACTGATATTACCACCTAGAGGATACAGATACCATTGAAAACCATGCCCACCTGGGGACTCAGGCAGACCCTGGTACCCTCTGGTTTTATATGTAGCAGTATCCTGCAAAATAAGAGTTATATACTGCTGTGTACTTTATTTTTTATACCATAGATTACTGTGCGCCCATACAGTGCCATAGATTGGAGGTCTGTGTGAGAGAACACTTGAAAAAAAGACTGTTCAGTGTATCTAAAAGGCCCAAAGCCTGAGGCTGCACTATGTCAATACTAAGTGCCGTGGATAGAGCGCCCTCTTATCTATATAAAGTGGCATTCATAAGTTGTCTTGAGCCTGCGGCTGGGATATGCTGTCTATAGGTTCTCATTGTAAAAAAATGACTATACCTATAAGTTCTCACTGGAAAAAACCCTACACCTATAGGCCCCCACTGCAGAAAAATTACTCAGATAGGCTCCGACTGCAAAATAATTACCGTATATACTTGAGTATAAGCCGACCCAAGTATAAGCCGACCCCCCCTAATTTTGCCACAAAAAAATGGGAAAACTTAATGACTCAAGTATAAGCCTAGAATGGGAAATGCAACAGCTACTGGTAAATTTCAAAAATAAAAATAGATACCAATGAAAGTAAAATTAATTGAGACATTGGTATGTTACGTGTTTTTGAATATTCATATTGAATCAGGAGCCCCATATAATGCTCCATACAGTTCATGATGGCCCCATAAGATGCTCCATATTAAAATACGCCCCATATAATGCTCCATATACAAATGTGCCACATAAAATGCTCCATGCAGTTCATTATGGCTCCATATACAAATATGCCCCATATAATGCTCCATGCAGTTCATTATGGCCCCATAGACACTCCATATACAAATATTCCCCATATAATGCTCCATACAGTTCATTATGGCCCCATAGATGCTCCATATACAAATATGCCCCATATAAAGCTCCATGCAGTTCATTATTGCCCCATAGATGCCCCATATAATGCTCCATACAGTTCAGTATGGCCCCATAGATGCTCCATATAACAATGTGCCACATATAATGCTGCTGCTGCAATTAAAAAAAAAAAAAAAAAAAAAGTCATACTCACCTCTCGTCGGTGCTCCTCAGCGTCCCATCCCTCCGCACTGACTGTTCAGGCAGAGGGCGGTGCGCATACTAGTACGTCATTGCGCCCTCTGACCTTAACAGTCACTGCAGAGGACGTGGAAGACGGAGCAGCGCCGACGCTGAAACGAGGGACAGGTGAATATGAAGTACTCACCTGCTCCTGGCACGGTCCCTGCTTCTCCCGGACAGATCGTCTCCGGCACCCGCACTTTCTTCCTCTGTCAGCAGTAACTGGTACCGCTCATTACAGGAATGAATATGCGGCTCCATCCCTATGGGAGTGGAGTCCATATTAATTACTTTAATGAGTGGTACCACGTGACCGCTGAACAGAGGAAGAAGGTGCCGGAGACCATGGGACATGCAGGGACAGCGTCAGGAACGCCAGGAGAGGGTTAGTATCTGACCGTCATCGCTCCCCCTCACCCGCCGACCCCCCCCCCCGCCTTCCATGACTCGAGTATAAGCCGAGAGGGGCACTTTCAGCCCATTTTTGGGGGGCTGAAAATCTCGGCTTGTACTCAAGTATATACGGTAATACACGTTTTGGCTTCCACTGCAAAAAAATTACTACACCTATAGGATCCAACGAGAAAAAATGACTACACCTATTATAGGCATCCACTGCAAAGAAATGATTACACCTATAGGATCCCACTGCAAAAAAAATTACTATACCTATAGGATCCCACTGCAAAAAATTGACTATACCTATAGGATGGCATTGCAAAAAATTAGTACACTTTTAGACATCTATTGTATAAATTGGTTACATCTATATGCTCCCAGTAAAAGAAAAGATGACAACATCTATAGGCTCCCACAGCAAAAAAAAGAGGCTATATCTATAGGCTCTTATTGGGAAAAAAACAACTACACCTAAAGGCTCCAACTGCAAAAAAATGACCCCACCTATAGTCATCGACTGCAAACAAAAAATGACCACACCTATAGGAATTCACTGCAAAAAAAAATGACACCTATAGGCATCCGCTGCAAAAAATGACTACACCTATAGGCACCTTTTGCAAAAAGTCTGCACCTATAGGCCCCACTGAAAAAAATGACTACACCTATAGGCACCTACTGCAAAAAAAATGACTACACCTATAGGCACCTACTGCACAAAAAAAAAGGCTACACCTATAGGCACCTACTGCAAAAAAAATGACTACACCTATAGGCACCTACTGCAAAAAGTCTACACCTATAGGCCCCACTGAAAAAAATGACTACACCTATAGGCCCCACTGCAAAAAAATTACTACACCTATAGGCTCCTACTGCAAAAAAAAACTACACTTATAGGCCCCACTACAAAAAAATGACTACACCTATAGGATACCACTGCAAAAAATGACTACACCTATAGGATACCACTGCAAAAAGTGACTACACCTATAGGCACCCACTGCAAAAAATGACTACACCTATATGCACCTACTGCAAAAAGTGACTACACCTATAGGCACCCACTGCAAAAAATGACTACACCTATTGGCACCTACTGCAAAAAGTGACTACACCTATAGGCACCTACTGCAAAAAATGACTACACCTATAGGCACTCACTGCAAAAAGTGACTACACCTATAGGCACCCACTGCAAAAAATGACTACACCTATAGGCACCTACTGCAAAAAGTGACTACACCTATAGGCACCCACTGCAAAAAAAATTACTATACGTATAGGATCACACTGCAAAATTGACTACACTTTTATGCACCTATTGTACAAACTGATTACATCTATATGCTCCCAGTAAAACAAAAATTGACTACATCTATAGGCTCCCACAGCAAAAAAAGAGGCTATATCTATAGGCTCTTACTGGGGGAAAAAAAGCTACACCTGTATGCTCCCCGACTGCAAGAAAAAAAAAAGTACACTTATAGTAACGCAGCAAAAAAATACTGCACTACACCTGTAGGCTTGCATGTAAAAACATGACTACACCTTTAGGATCCCACTGCAAAAATTAAATAATTAGACCTTCCTATACAATGAAATAAGGAATGCCAGCAGCAGCCCAGCGTATGCCACATGGACCCAGAGGTGTATCTAGCCTTTCTTGCACCCGGGGCAAAGGATCATGTCACAGGGTCCTACTCCGGTACCACACACACACAATCAACAGAGGAAGAGAATAGTGAACAATTCCAGAACCTTTATTTAGGCAAAAACACGAAGGGTCCATATACGATCCACCACACAGAGGATACAATAGTCCAGAACACGAATGCAGTTCAGTAACAGGATAAAAGTCCAACAATCCAGCAGAGAGGATAGCATAGTCCATATACCCTTCTTTCTCTCTGATATCCTCTTCACATCATTCCACACCAGACTGATCTGTGTCTCACCTCCCTGATATTTACAAGTCTCCCTCCTCATTCACAGGTCAGGAGGGGGAAGGTCTCAGGGGCTCATTGTTTCAACAAGATAGGTCAACATGTCATTAGCATATTAGCAAACAACATTATTCACTGACCCTGTGGAGAGATAACAGTACTGGACTGTGGGGGCTGATATCAGATGGCAAATAACAACTCATCCTACAAGAGAACACCATGAAAATAAGTAAAATAGAAATATACACAAAAATGATACCCACATAGCATATCACACCATCACAGATCAGTTTGGCGCCCCCCCCCCCCCAAACCTCCCCCATTTGAACCTTAACTCTATTGAAACTGTATGACCAAGCCAAGGTACATTCCTGAAACCCCATAATGTTAAAATAGATACCAATAAAAGTAAAATTAATTGAGACATCAGTAGGTTGTGTTTTTGAGTATCCATATTGAATCAGGAGCCCCATATAATTCTCCATACAACATACGCCCCATATAATCCTGCATAAAGGTTAATAATGGCCCCATAAGATCCTCCATAGACACATTAGCCCAATATAGTGCTGCACAAACCTTGATTATGGCCCCATAAGGTGCTCCATAAATATATTTGCGCCATATAGTGCTGCACAAACGTTGATTATGGCCCCATAAGATGCTCCATACAGACATTTGCCCCATTTGCTGTTGCTGCAATAAAAAAAACCAAATCTCATACTCACCTCTGTCGCTCAGGCCCCCGGCACTTTCAATATTCACCTGACTTCGTTCCGGTGCCGCTCCATCTTCAGCGTCTTCTGCACTGATATTCAGGCAGAGGGCACGCACTAACCACGTCACCGCGCCCTCTGACCTGAGCATCACTGCAGAAGACGCTGAAGACGGAGCATCGCCGGAATGAGGAGCAGGTGAATATCGCACAACGCTGCGCTCCCCCTCCCCATTATACTCACCTGCTCCTGGCGCGGTGCAGTCCCTGGTTCCCCAGCGCCGCAGCTTCTTCCTGTATTGAGCGGTCACCGTTATCGCTCATTACAGTAATGAATATGCGGCTCCACCCCTATGGAGGTGGAGCCGCATATTCATTACTGTAATGAGCGGTACCATGTGACCGTTCAGTACAGTAAGAAGCTGCCGGGGAAAGAGGGACCTGCAGGAACCGTGCCAAGAGTAGGTGAGCATAATTAGACAGCCCCTGCTCCCCTTCCCCTTATACTGAGTATCTCAGTGTGGGGGCGGCAGAATGCCGCTGACGAGGAGCCTCCTTGGACCGCCGCATCATCAGGCGGCCCGCTGGCACCCCCCTGTCGGCTGCGCCCGGGGCACATGCCCCGGCTGCCCCCCTGGATACGCCACTGCATGGACCTACTTATGATATACACTGGAGACATGGCGCCTGTGGACACTTCAGATTTCCCCTGATGTAGATAAAATTGAGATGTGCATGTAGCCTAACAGTCATCGCTTCTCTTGTGCTCTCCACATTAAATATCCTCTTTTAAAACTACAGTTTTCCAACATGTCACCATCCATGGCCAGACCAATGATGATGGGATCCCACGTAGCTACCATCATGCTATGGTTTTGCCTTGCTCTGATTTCCACCAAAATATCACATTGTGGCTACCATCTGCCCTTCCTGCCTTCCCCTGAGTTCCACGACTTTCATCATCTCAGGTAAGTTCAAAATCAAAGCAATGAATCATTTTATGGATTATTTCCTTCCTATATGCAAAGTTAAGCAATTTTTTAATTAGTCACCCTTAAAATAAATTCCACCATTTTGCTACTACAGTGTCTAAGTCATTTATTGTATGTTTTTCAAACCAGAACCAAATCCATCAGTGCTCCTGGTCTTCATGGCTCTCTGCCCACCCTTCTAATTTCTCTCACTGTTAGAAATAACAGGAGGGAATGAAGGGGTGTTTTACACAGACCTTTAGAATGGGGAGAAAGCATGTATGCAGTCCTGGAGGGCAGAGAAAATGACCTATAGAAAAGGAAGAAAGAGGAAGTGAGTGCAGGACAGAAGCTGTGCTTCTATATGAGCAGTGAAAGCAGCAGCACACTGGATATACGCAGTGTAGCGAAATATGTATAGGTATATATGTGTGACTAGCAGTAATTTAACATCTGTCCTGAGACTGCAGGTCTCACAGGGGTCACAGCATATGTTATCCTGAGAAAGCAGTCTACTGTCTCCAATCTCGCCAGGGGGTCTTGCTAAGAGCCAGGAAGGGGAAGCGTTCCACACCTCCTGTCTCTTTTGAAGAGAGATGTCAATTACAGCCTGACACTATCTATCTGTGAGAAACATACACAGAAAATTTAAGAGGAAATAATATATTCATTGGTGGAGTGTTCACGGTCCAGTCACAAACAAGCAGTTATAAATATTAACATGAGAGGCTGGTCTAGAAATTTGACCTCCAGGGTGACTCTATAAATTAGACCTACACACAAAGGGGGGGTTCACAGACTGAGGGGCAGCCAAGCTGATGTGTTCCAGTCCATATTCGTCCCCCCCTCAGGGAGCAGAAAGCAGACTACAAAGTTAGATATTTTTGTAAGTTTTCTCCCGTTTATTTTTATAACTGTTTTGCATATTTGTATGTCTTTTTATTACCATATTTTTATACCCTTTTTATTGTAAGTGCGGCGCCCCAGTGTCCTGGTCGTCGCAGTGATGTCATTATCCTTTCAGGGGACAAGTGATGTCATGTCTGAAGGCAATGGAAGACAACCACATTCAGGTATTACACGCATGCAACATGTTCACACTCCAGACCAGAAGGGGGAGCTCTAAGCCTGTTTAGGGTGAGCTCCCCTATTTTACATCCTGATCTGGAGAAAAGGAGTTCAGTTCCTGTCAGGCAGACAGAAGAAGTGGAGCTCTGCTGGCCTGAAGTGCTGCAACTCCTGGAAGAAAGACACAAAAAGGTGAACATACTGCAGAGAGTGTGCAGGAAAGCAGAGCACAGGAGAGGAATATCAGAGGGAGATCAGCCAGGAACAAGCTGCTCCTTTTTGAGGCGCAGAAGCCGGCAGCCAGAAACACCGAGGAAGTAATAGACTCTACGCTTTACTTCAGAGGCCGGCAGGACAGTCAATTCCAAGTTGGCTGCCCAACCTTAATACCTAAGAAGACACGGTGGCAAATTGTGGGGTCGGGGAGTCTCTAGGGTCCCTACAAACAAGCCCCAGGCTATCCCAGTCATACGGGTTATCCTATCCATACCATCTAGGGGACAGAGAGGAAGAAATAACAACATCTAGAACATCTACAAGAGTTGTGAGAACCTTACCGAGAAGCTCAGCAGGGAGGTACTACAACACACAGGCGCTAGTAAGAAGGCTACTGATTTCCACCTGGACAAGGGGACTCTGGAATTGCCTTCAGATCGACCGGACTCTGCCTGCCCTGTCATCTGGTGCTCCGGGCTGAGGATACCATCTGAAGTCTTAGTAAACAAGGTAAAAGACTGCAAACCTGTCTCCTCGTCCTTTATTGCACCTTGCCCATATATAAACTCTTTTACTGGACACCCCTGAGGGCCACGGACCGGGTCAGCCACCGTGACATCCCCCGAATCGCAGGACCCGGTACTGAGTACCCCATTGCCCTACACTGGGGGCGATCCATAAGCACTGTACCTTTTTGTATTAAAGCATCAAACTTTAACAAGTTGAACTTTGCATGTTCTAAAGAATCCATAGCCTTAAACTGTGTGAGCCTTATGATTGGCAGACAGTAGTTACATTACAGCATAGGACAGAGGTTGAATGCTGGACTGAGAGAGGGGAGATAAATTAACCCTTGCAGGCGCAACCCCAACTCGCGTGCTGAGAAGCGGGTACGTGACAAATTGGTGGCAGAGGGATAGAATTATTTCTATTAGAGCATTAGTGCATGGTTTAAGCAATTATTCCCTGTACTAAAGAATTGGTATCCTTGCGAGGAGTGCTCCAGCTACAAGGTTCAACCCAGTGCTTACTTAGACATACTTGCAAACAGTTTCCCTTCCCCGTTTTTCTTTTCTATATTTTATTTGGCAAAGGCTGTTCATCGATATGGCAGCCCAGTACAAGAAGCAGAGCAAAGAGGCTTTGACCGGCCTCTGTGAGCAGAGAGGCATAGAGACGGCCGACAGATCCAAGGAACTGCTGATACGCGCCTTGGACGAGCAGGACATAGAGCAAAGTACTGGAACATCTGGGCAAGGAGAGAGTCCACCTCGGAGAGACCCAGCAATGCCAGCTCTTGCACCAGAGATACCTGAAGGAAATGCCAATGCTGAGGAGCCTATGAACTTTACTTTACAAATGGCCTTACAAGAGCTGGGAACAAGTGATTCCAATCTGCGCATGCAGCTTATTATTTTGTTTGGAGATACAGACATAAAGGAATTCCTGTCTGAAACACCTACGATCACCTACAAAAGGGGGAGGTCCCTAAGGGATCAACTTGTACATAGTACCTTTACTCCCCCAAAAAAGAGTGGTACGTGGCTTGATAGAAGACAGCTGGGCACATTCCGTTGCGATGGCTGTTCCTTCTTTGGTTATATATCAACAGGAAATCGTTTTTCCAGTGTGAGTACAGGCCAAGTGTTTGAAGATAGACACTTTGTCAACTGCAAGCCAAGCGGTTTGATATATCTGTTTAACCCCTTAAGCCCCGAGGGTGGTTTGCACATTAATGACCAGGCCAATTTTTACAATTCTGACCACTGTCCCTTTATGAGGTTATAACTCTGGAACGCTTCAACGGATCTTGGCGATTCTGACATTGTTTTCTCGTGACATATTCTACTTCATGGTAGTGGTAAAATTTCTTTGATATTACCTGCGTTTATTTGTGAAAAAAATGGAAATTTGGCGAAAATTTTGAAACTTTTGCAATTTTCCAACTTTGAATTTTTATTCCCTTAAATGACAGAGATATGTCACCAAAATACTTAATAAATAACATTTCCCACAAGTCTACTTTACATCAGAACAATTTTGGAAACACATTTTTTTTTGTTAGGGAGTTATAAGGGTTAAAAGTTGACCAGCAATTTCTCATTTTTACAACAAAATTTACAAAACCATTTTTGTTAGGGACCACCTCACATTTGAAGTCACATTTAGGAGTCTATATAGCAAAAAATACCCAAAAGTGACACCATTCTAAAAACTGCACCCCATAAGCTGATCAAAACCACATTCAAGAAGTTTATTAACCCTTCAGGTGCTTCATCAGAGCTAAAGCAATGTTGAAGGAAAAAATGAAAATTTAACTTTTTAGTCATGAAAACGATCTTTTAGCAACAATTTTTTTTATTTTCCCAAAGGTAATAGGAGAAATTGGACTGCAAAAGTTGTTGTCCAATTTGTCCTGAGTACGCTGATACCCCATATGTGGGGGGGGACCACTGTTTGGGCACATGGCAGAGCTCGGAAGGGAAGGAGCGCCGTTTGATTTTTTCAACCTAACATTGGCTGGAATTGCGATCGGACGCCATGTTGTGTTTGACAAGCCCCTGATGTGCCTAAACAGTGGAAACCCCCCACAAGTGACCCCATTTTGGAAACTAGACCCCCTAAGGAACTTATCTAGATGTGTGATGAGCACTTTGAACCCCCAGGGGCTTTACAGAAGTTTATAACGCCCGGGCGTGAAAATAAAAAATCATATTTTTTCCACAAACATGATTGTTTAGTCCCCAATTTTTTATTTTCACAAGGGTAACAGAAGAAATTGAACCACAAAACTTGTAGTCCAATTTGTCCTTAGTACGACGATACCCCATATGTGGGGGGGAACCACTGTTTGGGCGCAAGGCAGGGCTCAGAAGGGAAGGAGCGCCGTTTGACTTTTTCAAGCTAAAATTAGCTAGAATTGAGATTGGACGCCATGTTGAATTTGGTGAGCCCCTGATGTGCCTAAACAGTGGAAACCCCCCACAAGTGACCCTATCATGTTATCTAGATGTGTGGTGAGCACTTTTATCCCCCAAGTGCTTCACAGAAGTTTATAACGCCCGGGTGTGAAAATAAAAAATCCTATTTTTTGCCCATAAAAATGATCTTTTAGTCCCCAACTTTTTAATTTCCCAAGGGTAACAGGAGAAATTGGACTGCAAAAGTTGTTGTCCAATTTGTCCTGAGTATGCTGGTACCCCATATGTGGGAAAAAACTACTGCTTGGGCACACGTCAGGGCTCGGAAGGGAAGTAGTGACGTTTTGGAATGCAGGCTTTGATGGAATGTTCTGCGGCCATCATGTTCCGTTTGACGAGCCCCTGATGTGCCTAAACAGTGGAAACCCCCCACAAGTGACCCCATTTTGGAAACTAGACCCCCTAAGGAACTTGTCTAGATGTGTGGTGAGAACTTTGAACCCCAAAGTGTTTCACTAAAGTGTATAATGCCTGGGTGTGAAAATAAAAAATCCTATTTTTTGCCCACAAAAATGATCTTTTAGTCCCCAATTTTTTAATTTCCCAAGGGTAAAAGGAGAAATTGGACCGCAAAAGTTGTTGTCCAATTTGTCCTGAGTACAAATGTGGGAAAAAACTGTTTGGGCACACGTTGGGGCTCGAAAGGGAAGTACTGAAGTTTTGGAATGCCGACTTTGTTGAAATCGTCTGCGAGCGTCATGTTCCGTTTGCAGAGCCCCTGATGTGCCTAAACAGGAAAAAACCCCACAAGTGACAACATTTTGGAAAGTAGGCCCCCAAAGAACTTACAGCTCCAAGAAGGGAAGTTTATTAGTCAAAACACATCTTATATATCTCCTGTAAGGGGGCTCGGTTAGCTCTAAAATGGGAGTGATCTGATATATTCCATTGGTTAGTGGGTTGGGCATGAGCAAGTCCATGGGCGGATCCATGAGGTCATCAAGGTGGGTTGGTCCGTGAGGTCATCAGGGTGGGCGTCGCTGTGGGTGGATCCATGAGGTCATCAGGGCGGGCGTCATCTTGGATACCAGAGCACACGGCATGCTGACACAGGAAATGGCGGCCATCTTTAGTGTCTCACTTTGTTCATCTTGGATACCAGAGCACACGGCTCTGATACAGGAGATGGCGGCCATGTTTAGTGTCTCACTTTGTCTGAGGAAAACTTATGTAAGGTTAAACAATACATGTTATGGGTTGCTTCTCTCAATTACCTTATGTGTTGAGGTTAATTAAGTATTTGATCTTATGGCTCTCCTCAACAGTCCCCCCTAAATACTTTATTAACCTTTTTTTTTTTTATCTTGATCCCACCGTGGTTCCCTAACCCACCGATGTTAAGTGTTATTATGACATCAGAGGCTTCATGACAATATGGATGCTATAGACACCAGAGAATGTGTGACCAATTACGGGTATACCGGAGCGTGTTACCCATGTCCTTGGGACTTTCCTACATGCTGGATCTATTACTCTCCAATCTCCCATCTTTATGGTTACATAAAATACACATGTGACTCACCCTGATGTAACATCCTAGATCTGACCGTCTTGCCCGGGAGGGGGGAATTGGAGTTTTCACCAGTTTGAGACAAGGTTTCCCTTGTGGAAAACCTCCCTTTGTAGCTGGACTTTGACAAGCAGGTCAGATCCTACTCTGTCCCTAACTGTCTAACAAGTTTATAATGTGAGAGATGGATCCAGGAGGCGCTCAGCAATCCTGACTGAAGTAGGAGTAGTCAGGAGCACTTAGTAGGGACCCTTAAATCTCGACTCCAGGAATGTCTTTTCTGATGAACTTCTTTACCAGCATGTAGTCACCAGGTTAGAAAGTATGGGTACCGTCACTGGAATCTGGACCTGGAATGGATAATAAAACTTGTACATGTGTTATTGACAGTTCTTTAGTAACAACAATTACATAATTTACAAGAGTATCACTTCCTAAGGCTAGCTGTTGTGGAAAATATTGACCCAACCTTGGAGGCTCCACAAAAAGAATCTCGTATGGTGTGAGTTTAGTGGGACCCCTTGGAGTGTTTCTGACTGAGTATAAGGCAACGGGCAAAATGTCCAAGTCTGACCTCCTAACTGGCTTTCAGTATTTTATTTTTGAAGGTGCCATTCAGTGTTTCTACTTTCCCACTGCTCTGTGGGTGATATGGAGTATGTAAACCAAAATCAGCTCCCACTAATGTTCATAGTTCCTTAGTCAGTGCTACAGTGAATGCGGGTACTTGGTCACTCAATTACCTCTGGGACCCCATATCTGCATACTACTTCAGTCACCAGTCTCTTAACAGTCACTCTGGCAGTCATGTTTGTTACTGGATAGGCTTCGGGCCATCCTGAGAACATGTCAGTCACTACCAGTACATACTCGTACTTCCCTACTTTTGGCATTTGAATGTAATCGATCTGAATCCTCTGAATGGGATAGAGTGGTTTAGCCAAATGTTTCTGAGTAACTTTCTGAGGCGGTGCTGGATTGCATGTTGCACACACAAGGCAGGACTTGAAATATTTTTGGGTGACAGTAGAAATCCCAGGTGCCATGTAGGTCTTCCAAATCGGGTCATTCATCTGATTCTTGCCTCTGTGGGTGATACCGTGTGCCCATTCTGTCACTGAGGGGTACAGATTACGGGGTAGACCTTTGTGTTCACCCTCCAGACTCCATCTTCATCCTTTTTTAGCTCCTCCTTCTTGCCATGACTTCTTTTCATCATCTGATGTCTTGTCTTGATGTAGATGGATAATCCTCATAAGAGAGGCTTTAGTCCCTTCTTCAGTGTCTTGTGACACGTACACCGCTGCTTTCTCTTTCCTAAATGGATCCACAGCATAGGTTTTTGCTGTTTTGTCAGCAAAGAAGTTCCCCCTTGCTTCTGGAGAAGCCAATCTCCCGTGAGCTTTGATCTCGATCACTGCAACCTCTGAAGGTAGATTCAGAGTGACCACAAGTTCTTGCATGGTAGCAGCATGTTTTACAGGAGTTCCACTGGACGTTAGGTATCCTCTGGCTGCCCAGATACTGCCGAAGTCATGAGCCACTCCAAAAGCGTATCTTGAATCCGTGTAGATGTTGACCACCTTCTCCGTCGCTTCCTGACAAGCCAACGTCAAAGCTTTAAGTTCCGCTTCTTGTGCAGACATGTGCGGTGGTAGCGATCCAGCTGAGATGACCTGGTCATGTGTAACCACGGCATATCCCGTATGGAACCTTCCTGTATCATCTGCAAATCTGGAACCATCAGTGAAGAACGTCAGGTCAGCATGTGGGAGTGGGTCTTCATACACGTTTTGGAACCATCAGTGAAGAACGTCAGGTCAGCATGTGGGAGTGGGTCTTCAGACACGTTTTTCTTGGAGGCTACTTCTTCATGCATTTGTTCAAGACAGTCATGATCCTCTGAGTGTGTAGAGGCATCTTCTCCGAGAGCATCAGTATCATCATCCACATCCCCCCCCTGGAAAGAGGAAGCAGCGTGGACAGTTTGAAGATGCTGCAGCGGACAAGAGTGACATTGTCCGGAACCAAGAGCAAACATTGGAGTCTCATATGATGCTGCACCAACAGATGTTTAGGTTCCAAGAATAGCAATTATGTTGTGTGGAGCCATTAAGAGAACTGGATGTCCTCAGATGATATCAGGATTTGGGATTCCAAGAGCTGGTGCAGACTGTATGGCCTGTTTAAGAGCGTAGAAAGCTTCCACGGATTTAGTACATAGTGGAAACGCTGATGTCTTGAGGTCATCGTACAATGGCTGCATCAGCTTTGAGGCATCTGGAAACCTTTGGCAACAATAATAATTGATAAGTCAGCCAACTCATCCGAGGCCCTTGTCTTAGGTTCTTGGCAGAACTCAACACCAGAGTCCCATGTCTTGTCCTGCTCCTGTAGAAAGGCATCAGCTGTTTTTCTGGATCTAGAACTTGGTTCAGCAGAGTAGCAGCTTGCTGGGGTGTAAACTTGACATAGATGGTGGGCTCCTCAGACATGAGCATTGGCACTGTTGGCGGTGGCACCTGAGGCGGGAGTAGAGATGGCACCGGGAGTGCAGATGTAGTCCCTTGTGTATGAGGAGCCGGAGGAGGTAACAGTCCTGGAATGAGGGGCTCTATTTGGGCAGCTCCAGTATCATGGTGTGGGCTCCAGGTGACGCAGGCAGTCTTAAAAGCTTTAACAGTCCTGTCCTCATTAATGCGAGTTATTGCTGCATGAAGTTGTTGAGCACTAACGTCTGGATGAATAGGGTCAACATTAGGGGTCACAGCGTGTATGATCATTCTACATGGAAGATTGCCAGCTTTAGTCACCGCTATGTCCCCAACAGCTATCTGACCACGTGACTCAACAATGATTCGACTGTCAGCTTGAATAGTCGCCCCTCCTGCTTCCACTATAGCTCTAGCTACACCTCCATTGTGCTCTAACCGAGAATTGGCAGCATTAACAATAGCGTCTGTCTCCATTGTTGTTATGTCACCCTTTCCCACCACTAACAAGGGTCCCTCAGGAAGTTCTTTTTCAAAAATAGGTTGCCAACATTCCCTCCCCTTTGTGCTTCCTGTGCTATTGGTATCCTCCTCCCAGATTGAGCCCCCCCTGTTACAGTTGCCACCGTCCCATACAGGTGTGCACTTGGCTGCGAGACAGCCTGTGAGGTACTGGGTATAGGGTTATGTAGGCTGCGTGAGAGTGCTGTTGTGGAAGCATTGGGAGGAGAGGCCGCTGCTTGGAGCATCTCGTGCGGGTGTGCAGCTAAATTGGCAGTGGAAGTGACAGTAGAAAGGGTAGGTGCCGGGGACGATCCAGGTGGGAAGATTGCTGGATTCACAACAGGAGTGATAGGGGAAAGGGTTGGTGCCCCATTGGAAACCACTGAGATAGGAAACATGGGTAAAGCCTGTTCACTTCCCGAAGGAATATAGTATTGGCCGTTAGTGGTCATTACTGGGTAACAAGGATTTGGTGATGTGGTGTGTAGCCTTAGTCTGAGATGTTCACCACCAGGAGCAGCACATTTGCCATCCACAACATGGCCGCCGTCAGAATTACATTTGCCATCCACAAAATGGCCGCCGTCAGAATTACATTTGCCATCCACAAAATGGCCGCCATCAGAATTACATTTACCACCAACAAAATGGCGGCCATCAGAATTACATTTACCACCAACAAAATGGCCGCCATCAGAATTACATTTACCACCAACAAAATGGCCGCCATTACATTTACCACCAACAAAATGGCCGCCATCAGAATTACATTTACCACCAACAAAATGGCCGCCGTCAGAATTACATTTACCACCAACAAAATGGCCGCCATCAGAATTACATTTACCACCAACAAAATGGCCGCCATCAGAATTACATTTACCACCAACAAAATGGCCGCCATCAGAATTACATTTACCACCAACAAAATGGCCGCCATTAGATTTAGCACATGGTTCTGGGCCACCATTTTGGCTGCTATTACATTTAACACATGGCTCTGGTACACCATTATACGGTGGTGGCCGCTCACAGGATATATTTTTGTAATACACGCAACTCAAAACTCTATTCTTTCTATTCCTTTTCTCTTCTACCCAATTTCCAATTTTTATTTATTTATTTATTTATTTTTTTCTACAGACTTCCAGAGACTCTTTCTCCTGCCCTAGCAATAGACAACAATCCATTATCTTCTAGGATACCTTTTCTTTCTTTCAAGACAAGCTTCCACTCCAGGGGCTGTAACCATCCCAAAAAAACACCAGAACACAGGCATGGATGCTTACCTGTTCAAGGCCTCCAACAATTGCACTACCCAGGGTGCACCAGGCCCAAATGAAGATAGCGAAAACACAGGTGCAAATAATACCGATGCAGCCAACCTACAATCAGGAATTGGCTGCTTGGAGCACCCGTGCAAAAAAAACATAACCATATATTTTGCATTCCTGTGTGAACATGCCACATACAGACTATTTTTTTGCACGGGTGCTCCAAGCAGCCAATTCCTGATTGTAGGTTGGCTGCATCGGTATTATTTGCACCTGTGTTTTCGCTATCTTCATTTGGGCCTGGTGCACCCTGGGTAGTGCAATTGTTGGAGGCCTTGAACAGGTAAGCATCCATGCCTGTGTTCTGGTGTTTTTTTGTTTAGTTTAGTGGAGGGTTTCCTCCAATGCTGTAACCATCCCCCCTTCTGGCATTCCACACAATTTCCACTAATGTGCATGAGTCTAACTTGCCATCTGAATTTGGCTTAGTGCCCATACGGCAGAACTGCATTAATTTCTCCATCTTTCTATAGATATACAATATATATATCTATCTATCAAGATAACAAACACCAAACAAACAATAAGACGGGGGAGATGACTCAAACCTGAGATTCTAAAGGGAACTGAGTCTGCAGTACTCAGTTCCTATTGCTTCTTGTCACGTGGTCCCTGTCTGACTTCCGTGCTCCGTACTTTACAAACCAATTATTCCCTACTTTGTCAAATTGCTCCCTAACTTACCGGTCCCCGTGCAGAGTCACTCACTCGATGTCACGGGGCAAAAACTATAAATTTAATTATTTGGCTCAAACTGAGTCAATCACTCCAAGTTTTTAATGAGCCGCTACACAATTTATTATGCCCGAACTGAGTCAATCACTCCAAGCTTTACCGGGCCCCCCTAGGCCGAGTCAATCACTCCAGGTCCTAGTCTCTCTTATACAGAACTGAAAATCTTATCACAGGCGACAACCGTATACCACAGACAAAAATTATTATTATTATTATTTTTTTTATTTTTATTTTTTTTCTACACTTGCTTGCTTCTCTAAAAAAAAACCTGTTTATCCCGTTCTCCACATGCTTTTCCTTCTGTAAACACTTGCTTCTTTCCTTTCCTAGAAACCTGTTCTTCCTGCTCCAAACACAATGCTTTTCCTAACTACCAGTCATCTCCTTCTGTAAAAACCTGTTTTTCCTGTTTTATCACTTGCCTCTCCCTCTGTAGGAAAAAAAAAAAACCTTGCTTCTTTTAACTACTAGTCATCTCCCCTCTTCACAACATGTAACAGGCAGCAGGCAACTAAAATATGTGACGGTTCTTGCAATTAAATGACCAGCAGCGGAGATACCCTTCTGCCGTCTTACAGATACCAAGAAAACCGGACACGGTCAGGCAATCTGCACAGGATACCCCGAAGGACACAGGTAAAGACTACAGATTATAAAAATCAGCAGACTTACCGTGTTCTGTTAAGGAGGTGATCAGTCTCCAGGTTCGGGGTACTCAGTGCATCCAGCCGTTCCAGTCGCCGGTCCTCAGGGTTCAGGGCTCTCCTCTGCTGGCCCCAGGTTGGGCGGCCAAATATTAGGGTTGAACAATTCATATAAAATGTTCAATTCTCTAGTTGCCTACTCCTGGCCTAATGGATATTGATCATGTGCACTAAAGAAATACACCAGACACAGTCAGCTGTAACTCTCCTTGATCAATGTGTGGCTCAGCTCCAAGAAGGGAAGTTTATTAGTCAAAACACATCTTATATATCTCCTGTAAGGGGGCTCGGTTAGCTCTAAAATGGGAGTGATCTGATATATTCCATTGGTTAGTGGGTTGGGCATGAGCAAGTCCACGGGCGGATCCATGAGGTCATCAGGGTGGGTTGGTCCGTGAGGTCATCAGGGTGGGTGTCGCTGTGGGTGGATCCATGAGGTCATCAGGGTGGGCGTCATCTTGGATACCAGAGCACACGGCATGCTGACACAGGAAATGGCGGCCATCTTTAGTGTCTCACTTTGTTCATCTTGGATACCAGAGCACACGGCTCTGATACAGGAGATGGCGGCCATGTTTAGTGTCTCACTTTGCCTGAGGAAAACTTATGTAAGGTTATACAATACATGTTATGGGTTGCTTCTCTCAATTACCTTATGTGTTGAGGTTAATTAAGTATTTGATCTTATGGCTCTCCTCAACACCTTCAGTTCCAGAAGTACTGGGCCCGCCCCTTCCCTCGTGCCAAACATCAGGGCCTTAACCACTACCTCCTGGAAATGAAGGTACGACGTATCGGTGTTGTGTGCACATCGTGACAGCAGGAAAGAGTTGAGCATTGCCATTTGTACAATGTGCACGGACAGCTTTTTGTACCACACCCTGGCCTTTCTCAAAGCACTGTACGGTTGGAGGAGTTGATCAGAGAGATCAACGCCCCCATGTTTTTGTTGTACCCCAGTACACAGGTCGGTTTGCTGACCTCTGTAGAGGTACCCCTTACAGTGCTGAGGGCGCTGCCATCATGTGTATGGTGGTCAATAGAAGAACATCCCTTTTGTCCTTGTACTTGACCACCAGCAGGTGGTCGCTACATTGGGCTTTGCTCTCACCTTTTCTGAGAGTCTGCCCAAGTAGCGTCTTCGGGAGGCCTCTCTGATTTTTGCGGACAGTACCGCAGGCTGCGGTACCTCGTGCAGAGAGAGATTTGTAGAGTGGGATGCTGGTGTAAAAGTTATCGGTATAGAGGTGATATCCTTTATCCAGCAGTGGGTGCACCAAATCCCACACAATTTTCCCACTCACTCCCAGGATAGAAGGACACTCAGGCGGTTCAATCCTGGTGTCCTTCCCTTCGTAAACTCTAAAGCTGTGGGTGTACCCTCTGGTACTCTCACACAGCTTGTAGAGTTTGATTCCGTACCTGGCCCTTTTGCTGGGCAGGTATTGACGGAATTTGATCCGCCCCTTAAAATGAATTAAGGACTCATCCACGCAGATGTCCCTTTGAGGCACGTACACTTCAGCAAACTTTTTGTTGAAGTGTTCGATGACCGGCCGAACTTTGAACAGACGGTCAAAGTTGGGGTCATCTCGGCAGGACACCGTGCATTATCGTTGTAATGCAGGAACTTATGGATGGCCTCAAAATGCATCCAGGTCATGACCATTCGGAACACTGGAGTGTTATATAAAATATCTACACTCCAATATTGCCGAAGTTCAGGCTTCTTCAGGATCCCCATGTGGAGGACTAGGCCCCAAAACTGCATCATTTCAACTGCGTCTACAGGAGACCAGTTAGAATATGATGAACCCGAGTTTTGGTCCAAAAATTGCCGAGCATACAAGTTAGTTTGCTCCACCATGAGGTTAACGAAAGCCTAGGAGAAAAAGACTTTGAAAAAGTCTAGTTCTGTGAGGCCGGTGGTGTCAAACTTGATTCCTGATTCTGCCACAAAATCAGGAATCAGTGGCTCGTAATTTTCGGGTGGCGACGTCCATATGGGGTCCGCAGTGGGGTGCGCTGGTTCGTCTTCAGCAATGGTGGGCGCTTCATCATCTTCATCATCTTCATCAATGATGGGCCTTGCCTCATGTTCTGTCCTGTGGCGTCTGCGTGGCGGTTCCGCAGGGCCAGAGGAGGAAGATGAGGAGTGGGAAGAGGATGAGGAAGAATCTGAAAAATAAAGAAAAGTGGGATCCTCTCCCTCGCTATCAGTGTCGGACGCAAGGAAAGAATATGCCTCCTCCGCTGAATAGCGCTGTTGGGACGAATGGGACGAGCGGGACATTTTTTTTGTAAGTGTGGTGCTTGGGTGTACTTTATTGGTAACTATGTGTAAGTGTGGGGGGGATAGTGCTTGGTGCAAACTACTCTGAAAAGAAAAAGCTAAAGGAAAAAAAAAGCAAATAGGGAAAAAAATACCTGTGAAAGAAAAGTCTAAAACAGCAGGCCCTAGCTCTGATAAGTGAACCGCGTCACTTATCAAAGTTAGGCCGCTGCTGGGTGTGCGAACGGGGATGTGAAAAAAAAACTGCAGGCACGAGAGCTCTGATAAGTGAACCGCGTCACTTATCAAAGTTCGGCCGCTGCTGGGTGTGCGATTGGGGATGTGAAAAAAAGCGGCAGGCACGAGAGCTCTGATAAGTGAACCGCGTCACTTATCAAAGTTCGGCCGCTGCAGGGTGTGCGAACGGGGACGTGAAAAAAAAAACGGCAGGCACGAGAGCTCTGATAAGTGAACCGCGTCACTTATCAAAGTTCGTCCGCTGCTGGGTAAGCGCACGGAGATGGGAAAAAAAAAAAAAGGAAAGGAAGGCACGGGTTAGACGCAGCGGCTGGGTGAGCGCACGGGGATGGGAAAAAAAAAAGGAAAAGGAAGGCACGGGTTAGACGCAGCGGCTGGGTGAGCGCACGGGGATGGGAAAAAGGGAAAAAAAAGAAAAGGAAGGCACGGGTTAGACGCGGCAGCTGGGTGAGTGCACAGAAATGGGAAAAAAAAGAAAAGGAAGGCACGGGTTAGACGCGGCGGCTGGGTGAGCGCACGGGGATGGGGAAAAAAAAAAAGGAAAAGGAATGCACGGGTTAGACGAAGCGGCTGGGTGAGCGCACGGGGATGGGAAATGGGAAAAAAGAAAAGAAAAGGAAGGCACGGGTTAGACGCGGCGGCTGGGTGAGCGCACGGAGATGGGGAAAAAAAAAAAAGGAAGGCACGGGTTAGACGCGGCGGCTGGGTGAGCGCACGGAGATGGGAGAAAAAAATAAAATAAAACGGCAGGCACGGGAGCTTTGATAAGTGAACCGCGTCACTTATCAAAGTTCGGCGGCTGCTGGGTGTGCGCACAGGTGTGGTGAAAGAAAAAAAGGAAAAAGGCAGGCACAAGCTCTGATAAGTGAACTGCGTCACTTATCAAAGTTTGGCGGCTGCGGGATGGGTGCATGGAATTGGGCAAGGGGGGCTGATGAAAAAAAAGCAAGCACGAGTGTTGATTGGTGAACTGCGTCACCAATCAACGCTCGGCGGCTGCTGAACGTGTGCATGGAGGTGGCGCAAAGAGGGATGGAGGGGGTTAAAAAAGAGGGGGATGGGGGGGTGAAGAGAGATCGGGTAGGGGCTGTTAACACTTACGTTTGTAGTCTCTCTTCTTTCTTCAGTTTTCTTTCTTCTTTCTTCGTTTTTTCTTTCTTTCGCTCTTTTCTAACGCAGGGGATTGTGGTGTTACAGGCTTCTGTAGCACCACAAGGCCCAGCAAGACAAGATCTGGCTGTGTGACCGCTCTGCAGGAGTCCTCACCTAGAGTGGGGACCCCTGCAGAGCGGTCAGACAGGTCACCTGCAGGTGACAGACAGGTCACAGAGCGGTCACACCGCTGCTGTGAGCTGTCATTGGTGGGATCGAATGATAACATCGATCCCACCAATCCCTGCAGGCCCTGGTGACCATGGCAACTGCCTAGGATCCCTCCGATCCTAGGCAGGTCACAGCCAGGTCACCAGCAGGGCACACAGCGGTCACAACGAGACCGCCGCTGTGCCCTGTGATTGGCGCGATCGTCGATAGCATCGATCGCGCCAATCAGGTACTGCAGGCCCTGCTGGGCCTGCACTAGTCTCTGGCGTGCGATTGAAGCACCGATCCAGGCGACTACAGCAGGGCACACAGCAGGGGAGAGCCGGTACAGCAGGGCACAGCAGGGCCCAGCGCAGTAATACCGCCGCTGTGCCCTGCGATTGGCGCGATCGATTGGCGCGATCGCGCCAATCCGGGGGTCATCAGTACTCGATCCTAGCCTGGGACCTCATTGTTTCAGCCGCTCCGATTGGCTGAAACAATGAGAAGCGCTGTGATTGGCTGTTCAGAATTGAACAGCCAATTACAGCGATCGTGAGGCCTGGGGGGCGGAGCCAGGCCCTGGGATGCCGACGCCATCATCCTGCAGGTAAGATGGCGCCGGAAATTTAATGCGATCACCGCGACTTAAGTCGCGATGTCGCATTAAACAGTATGACGTACTATCCCGTCACTGCGAATTAAGTCCCAGGTCACCTTGACGGGATAGTACGTCATATGTGATTAAGGGGTTAAATGTACTTGCCCTATGAATTATGTGCGAAAAACCAGAAGGGAATTGAGGAGAAGGATAGGGGATCACCTGGGAGACATCAGGCATGCCAGGGACACTCCTATATCGAGACATGTCCGTGGTGTGCACCAGGGAGACCTCGGCTCCTTCTCCTTCTGTGTATTAGAAGTGGTGGTTCCATCAATTCGGGGTGGGAATTGGGACAGAAGGATTCTACAAAAGGAATTAAAATGGATCCATAGATTGGACACGGTCTCCCCAAGGGGGTTGAACGAACAAATGAACTTTGGTTGTTACTTTTGAGTTGTTCTCTGTTGATGAAAAATCGGCAATAAGTTTACCTGCAACATTGACCTGAATGGGTTAAATATGTATGATTATCTGTCTTTATTCTTGGACGTTATATCTGTGGGCATCCGTCAAAAGTACTGTTTTTGACAGAAATAATGGGTTGGGGTACATACACTTGTGGCCAGAAACTGAAGAGCCCTGCTGTGCATGTTGAAGTTCACAGTTTAGTGCTATATGCCAAATATTAAATTGTGCATTCATCTATATTGGGCACTTATCATAGGGAAATATGTGAAAAAATAATAAATGGCACCCAAATTATACCTATTTCCGGCACTAAGTACGACATTGATTATCTGGGTTGTGACCTCACTGTTGCGGAGTTAAATACAACTCTGCAACGCAAGGGACTTGACTGAAGTCTCTGTATCATATTAGGACCGGTATTATCCCCGGGAATGTGAAAAGAACGCATGCGCAGTGGATGTAGTACGTGGGGGGATTACAGCCATGTGCCTGAATACTGATTGCGCCTGCGCATTAATAGCATCAATAGAATAAGCGTCTCTGGAGGTGAATGATTATAGGAGTGGCGCAGGCGCAATGGGCGAAATATATACCTGAAACGCAATAACATCAACGCATGCGCAGATACATCTGCGCACACGCATTACAGGTAGCGTGGGCACTTAACCCTGATCACGGACTTCTGAGCGGGTATAATGATATACAACACCTGGATATTGACGGCGCCTGCGTACTAGAAAAATTAGCGCCTTTAGTGGTCAATGGTGATCGTAGTGGCGCAGGCGCAGTAGGTGAAACGCACACCTGGAACGCAGTAACGTCAGCGCATGCGTGGGTATTGACGCCTGCGCACATGCACTGCAGGAAATGTGGTCATATAATCTGGATCACGTGAGGCGTCTGGAACGCTGGTTGGGAACCGGATATGCAATGTGTTGACACGCACGCTAAGCAACCAGGTGATGCAAATGAATGTACAATGAGTGGGCTATAAAACGTACTCTGGCACTCGCCCTGAGGCACTATATCATGAGGGGACCTGCCCTGAGGTGCTAAGGACTATATAGGTTGAAACCTATCATCTATGAGAAGCTAAGTAACCCTTTGCCAATTTGTTTACTCCTGACGAACCTCATATATTTATGGAGGGGAAACGCGTCGAGTTTACAAGGGATATAGTTATGAGTGTATAGGTGATAGACCTATTGATGTGTTTCTAAGGGATTTGTCTGGCATTTCAAATGTTGGATTTGGTATCCGGAACTATGAATTATCAAATCATCACTACCTTGTCTTGTGTATATGAATTATGAATGAGTGTCACATCAAGGGGACCCAATATACAGTGGGGGCAAAAAAGTATTTAGTCAGTCAGCAATAGTGCAAGTTCCACCACTTAAAAAGATGGGAGGCGTCTGTAATTTACATCATAGGTAGACCTCAACTATGGGAGACAAACTGAGAAAAAAAAATCCAGAAAATCACATTGTCTGTTTTTTTATCATTTTATTTGCATATTATGGTGGAAAATAAGTATTTGGTCAGAAACAAACAATCAAGATTTCTGGCTCTCACAGACCTGTAACTTCTTCTTTAAGAGTCTCCTCTTTCCTCCACTCATTACCTGTAGTAATGGCACCTGTTTAAACTTGTTATCAGTATAAAAAGACACCTGTGCACACCCTCAAACAGTCTGACTCCAAACTCCACTATGGTGAAGACCAAAGAGCTGTCAAAGGACACCAGAAACAAAATTGTAGCCCTGCACCAGGCTGGGAAGACTGAATCTGCAATAGCCAACCAGCTTGGAGTGAAGAAATCAACAGTGGGAGCAATAATTAGAAAATGGAAGACATTCAAGACCACTGATAATCTCCCTCGATCTGGGGCTCCACGCAAAATCCCACCCCGTGGGGTCAGAATGATCACAAGAACGGTGAGCAAAAATCCCAGAACCATGCGGGGGGACCTAGTGAATGAACTGCAGAGAGCTGGGACCAATGTAACAAGGCCTACCATAAGTAACACACTACGCCACCATGGACTCAGATCCTGCAGTGCCAGACGTGTCCCACTGCTTAAGCCAGTACATGTCCGGGCCCGTCTGAAGTTTGCTAGAGAGCATTTGGATGATCCAGAGGAGTTTTGGGAGAATGTCCTATGGTCTGATGAAACCAAACTGGAACTGTTTGGTAGAAACACAACTTGTCGTGTTTGGAGGAAAAAGAATACTGAGTTGCATCCATCAAACACCATACCTACTGTAAAGCATGGTGGTGGAAACATCATGCTTTGGGACTGTTTCTCTGCAAAGGGGCCAGGACGACTGATCCGGGTACATGAAAAAATGAATGGGGCCATGTATCGTGAGATTTTGAGTGCAAACCTCCTTCCATCAGCAAGGGCATTGAAGATGAAACGTGGCTGGGTCTTTCAACATGACAATGATCCAAAGCACACCGCCAGGGCAACGAAGGAGTGGCTTCGTAAGAAGCATTTCAAGGTCCTGGAGTGGCCTAGCCAGTCTCCAGATCTCAACCCTATAGGAAACCTTTGGAGGGAGTTGAAAGTCCGTGTTGCCAAGCGAAAAGCCAAAAACATCACTGCTCTAGAGGAGATCTGCATGGAGGAATGGGCCAACATACCAACAACAGTGTGTGGCAACCTTGTGAAGACTTACAGAAAACGTTTGACCTCTGTCATTGCCAACAAAGGATATATTACAAAGTATTGAGATGAAATTTTGTTTCTGACCAAATACTTATTTTCCACCATAATATGCAAATAAAATGATAAAAAAACAGAAAATGTGATTTTCTGGATTTTTTTTTCTCAGTTTGTCTCCCATAGTTGAGGTCTACCTATGATGTAAATTACAGACGCCTCTCATCTTTTTAAGTGGTGGAACTTGCACTATTGCTGACTGGCTAAATACTTTTTTGCCCCACTGTATATATATATATATATATATATATATATATATATATATATATATATATATATATATATATATATATATATATATTATAAGAAACCCTGAGAAACATTTTCTACACTTCAAGGCACTATAGCACCTCAATGATTCTTGCCCTTAACTGAAGCCAGATGCTTGCATTCCTTGTGTGAACACGCCACATACGGAGTATGTATCTCAGTGCATTGGTGTACCACACGGCCAATCCCTTATTGAAGGCTGGCTGTTTCATTAGGTATTGCACCTGTGCATTTGCTATTTTATTTGGGTCCGCTGCACCCTGCTTGTGCATTTGTATTGAGGCCCATTTAGACAGGTAAGCATCTCTGCCTGTTTTTGGTGTGTTTTCTTGAATTTTTCCTTTTTTGGTGTTTTTCATGTTAGAGTAGGACTGGCAAAACGTAAGGGCCCTTGGCGTGGGTTGCCGGCTTGCATATTATGGCCAGAATATCAACTAATACCTTACATATATTTATAAGGGACAGGATAGAGGATAGCCACCGAGGAGCGGGGGCGCCACTTGCGTACTAAAATAGGGTGCCAACCTCCGCTGACAGGTAGGGGCAGGATAGAGGTAATCAGAGATCTGCCACTCTGCCAATGTAGACTAAAAATAATACGATTGGGGTACAGTGTGTATGACTAAGACCGTCTTATCCCATTTCATCAGGGCCCATTAGGGGTAGAAGGGATAGTCGATGGTGAGCGGGGGCACCATTTGCGCAGGTGATAGGGTGCCAACCTCTGCTGGCAGGTAGGGTGCATGTAGTGGAGTGTAGGGTCAGGCACCACCCTGGTCTTTTCTATGGTATGTTGTTGTTACTGTGATGGTTTATGTAGTGCACTATCTGAGACTTTTTAAAATTTAATAAATTAAATTTTTAATAAAAGGTATTTTTTATCCATTAAACACTGGGGATTTCTTCTGTGAGCTCCCTAATAACATATCCCCAGAGATATTTTTTCTTCTCTGTGAATGTGTATACGTAAGTATCACCCAACCTCTTACTTACATTTTACGTGGTTGTTACCACAACGGTTGCTCGTGTTCAGCTACATTGAAACTGAATACATGTGACTAGCATGGAGAGTGAAAACAACAGTACATTAATTTTTCATATTACAAACTGAGACTTTCATCCAAAAAAGG
Source organism: Ranitomeya variabilis (assembly GCF_051348905.1). Lineage (NCBI taxonomy): Eukaryota > Metazoa > Chordata > Amphibia > Anura > Dendrobatidae > Ranitomeya > Ranitomeya variabilis. The sequence goes on along the minus strand of NC_135239.1, from coordinate 66,172,105 downwards.
GACCATTTTTCCTAACTTGTCACTTGTATACAATCTTTTTTTTTTACAACAGCAGTTACTAATCATTTACAGGAACATTTGCACTGTATCCATAAAAATCAGATGCTGTACTGTGGAATCTGATTTTTATTTTTGCAACCATAGACTTGAATGGGTGAGACTCATCCAATTTACGGAAAAAAACTAGTCCATGCTGCAATTTTTTTCGCATTCAGATTCTGTTAGCGAAAAAAAATAGTTCATCTATCTGCACTGACCCATTGAATAACATTGGTCCTATTACGATACGTTTTTAATGGACAGTACTTGGACCAAAACTACGGCGGTGTGTAGGACCCTGTAGAATTAATTTAACATCCAATAAATGTCTCAGACAGCCAATTTCAGAGCCAACATGGCACAGTCAAGAGAAAAATACATCCACCACCATTTTAAAACAAATCATCTGAAGCATTCTATCATACCTCCCAACTTTTGAAGACGGGAAAGAGGGACGAAGTTTGCGGCGCGCTTTGCGCGCCGCGGCAAATTTTGGGCCACGCCTCTGACCACACCCATTCATAATTAGTCACACCCATATCCACGTCCCAACCACACCCATTTAGCACTGCTGATCACACTGTTTCATATACAATAATTATAAACAAAAAAATATGGCCACACAGTGCCCCATACTGTACAATGACCACACATGACGCTCCATACTGTAAACTGGCTGCACATGACGCTCCATACTGTATAATGGCCGCACATGATGCTCCATACTGTATAATGACCGCACATGATGCTCCATACTGTATAATGACCGCACATGATGCTCCATACTGTATAATGACTGCACATGATGCTCCATACTGTATAATGGCCGCACATGATGCTCCATACTGTATAATGAAAGCACATGATGCTGCATACTGTATAATGACCGCACATGATGCTCCATACTGTATAATGACCGCACATGATGCTCCATACTGTATAATGACTGCACATGATGCTCCATACTGTATAATGAAAGCACATGATGCTGCATACTGTATAATGAAAGCACATGATGCTCCATACTGTATAATGACCGCACATGATGCTCCATACTGTATAATGAAAGCACATGATGCTCCATACTGTATAATGAAAGCACATGATGCTGCATACTGTATAATGACCGCACATGATGCTGCATACTGTATAATGACCGCACATGATGCTCCATACTGTATAATGACCGCACATGATGCTCCATACTGTATACTGGCTGCACATGATTCTCCATATTGTATGACTGCACATGATGCTCCATACTGTATAATGACTGCACATGATGCTTCATACTGTATAATGACCGCACATGATGCTCCATACTGTATAATGACCGCACATGATGCTCCATACTGTATAATGACTGCACATGATGCTCCATACTGTATAATGACCGCACATGATGCTCCATACTGTATAATGACTGCACATGATGCTCCATACTATATAATGACCGCACATGATGCTCCATACTGTATAATGACTGCACATGATGCTCCATACTGTATAATGACTGCACATGATGCTCCATACTGTATAATGACTGCACATGATGCTCCATACTGTATAATGACTGCACATGATGCGCCATACTGTATAATGACTGCACATGATGCTCCATACTGTATAATGACTGCACATGATGCTCCATACTGTATAATGACCGCACATGATGCTCCATACTGTATAATGACTGCACATGATGCTCCATACTATATACTGGCTGCACATGATGCTCCATATTGTATAATGACTGCACATGATGCTCCATACTGTATAATGACTGCACATGATGCTCCATACTGTATAATGACTGCACATGATGCTCCATACTGTATAATGACTGCACATGATGCTCCATACTGTATACTGGCTGCACATGATGCTCCATATTGTATAATGACTGCACATGATGCGCCATACTGTATAATGACCGCACATGATGCGCCATACTGTATAATGACTGCACATGATGCTCCATACTGTATAATGACCGCACATGATGCTCCATACTGTATAATGACTGCACATGATGCTCCATACTGTATACTGGCTGCACATGATGCTCCATATTGTATAATGACTGCACATGATGCGCCATACTGTATAATGACTGCACATGATGCTCCATACTGTATACTGGCTGCACATGATGCTCCATATTGTATAATGACTGCACATGATGCGCCATACTGTATAATGACTGCACATGATGCTCCATACTGTATAATGACCGCACATGATGCTCCATACTGTATAATGGCCACAGTTCTCCATACTGTATAATGACATACAGGCACGCAGCTCACACACAGGCACGCAGCTCACACCCACGCTCGCACACACGCACACAGCTCACACACACGCAGCACACACACAGGCACGCAGCACACACACAGGCACGCAGCTCACACCCACGCACACAGCTCACACACACAGCTCACACACGCACGCAGCTCACACACATGCAGCATCACACACACACGCAGTATCACACATACACATGCAGCATCACAAACGCAGCTCACAAACACATGCAGCTTTGACACAAATGAATCACACACGCAGCCATCACACACACCCACGCAGCCATCACACACACACACACACACGCAGCCATCACACACACATGCAGCCATCACACACACACACGCAGCCATCACACACACACACACGCAGCCATCACACACACACGCAGCCATCACACACACACACGCAGCCATCACACACACACGCAGCCATCACACACACACGCAGCCATCACACACACACACGCAGCCATCACACACACATGCAGCCATCACACACACACATGCAGCCATCACACACACACACAGCCATCACACACACACGCAGCCATCACACACACACACGCAGCCATCACACACACACACGCAGCCATCACACACACACACGCAGCCATCACACACACACACGCAGCCATCACATACACACACGCAGCCATCACACACACACGCAGCCATCACACACACACGCAGCCATCACACACACACACACGCAGCCATCACACACACACACGCAGCCATCACACACACGCAGCCATCTCACACACACACGCAGCCATCACACATACACCAGATACCTCATACACACACACACACATGCAGCATCACACACATCACACAGCTCACACACATACACATCACACACTCTCCTCTGTGGTGCAGGGGCGGCTGATGTCCATGTGCAGCTCTTCAGTTTTTCCTGCTCACAGCTCTGCACTGTCCCTGCACCTCCCCCGTCTCTCCTTCTCTGCTCTGCCGGGATAGCAGATAAGAGCAGGAGAAGCCGGAGCTCCGTGCACACACAGGAGGTAGTGAGTCGCTGACCTCTCATCTTGATCGCTGCTGGCTCTCTCCCTCAGCGTGGCAGCGCCGCACAGGGGGGGGGGCGGTGTCGGTCGGGAGGTGACCCAGCTTTTATATAAAAAAAACAAAAAAAAAACAGCCACAAACCTTATTCAGATGCCGCCCCATGCTGCATTGTCCCCGCTTTAGGCACGTAGTGTGGGACAACTAATGTCCCGTCCGGGATCCCGGGGCTGACTGTCAAAATCAGGACAGTCCCGCGGGATCCGGGACGGTTGGGAGGTATGATATAGTTTATAAAAACTGCAGATCCTTGTTTGTAAGGAACTTGGATACAATTAAAAATGTGGTACAAATCTAGAATAAGGGGTTCTCTACATTACAGTGGTAGCCAGGGCCGGACTGGCCATCGGGCAGTTCTGGCAAATGCCAGAAGGGCCGGTGGCAGTAGTGGGCCGCTCGAGTGTGCCGCTGTCGGCGCACTCCCCCCGCTGTCGGCGCACTCCCGGCCCCGCATTCAACTATACCGGCGTCATAGACGCCGGTACAGTTGAATGCATTGCAATGATGGAGGAGAGAGCGTCTGCTGACTCTTCCCCTCCCATCATTCCCCGCTCTGCCTGCCGCTGACACTGCGGGTGCGCGATGAAGTCATATCATCGCGCACCTGCTGTGTGACCGGGGGCGGGCAGACTGCGACTTCTGAGACCGGAGCCAGAGCAGCGCGGGGCAGGAGGAAAGGTGAGTTGTAGAGTGTTTTTTGTTTGTTTTTTTATCAATGAGTGATGACTGGATTGTGGAGCTATTGGGGGTGGGGCTGTGCTGCATTCCATTCTATGGGCCTCTGCTGCATTATATTCTATGGGGCTGTGCTGCATTCCATTCTATGGGCCTCTGCTGCATTGTATTCTATGGGCCTGTGCTGCATTCCATTCTATGGGCCTGTGCTGCATTATATTCTATGGGCCTGTGCTGCATTATATTCTATGGGCCTGTGCTGCATTATATTCTATGGAGCTGTGCTGCATTCCATTCTATAGGCCTGTGCTGCATTATATTCTATGGGCCTGTGCTGCATTGTATTCTATGGGCCTGTGCTGCATTGTATTCTATGGGCCTGTGCTGCATTGTATTCTATGGGCCTGTGCTGCATTCCATTCTATGGGCCTGTGCTGCATTCCATTCTATGGGCCTGTGCTGCATTCCATTCTATGGGCCTGTGCTGCATTCCATTCTATGGGCCTGTGCGGCATTCCATTCTATGGGCCTGTGCGGCATTCCATTCTATGGGCCTGTGCTGCATTATATTCTATGGGCCTGTGCTGCATTCCATTCTATGGGCCTGTGCTGCATTCCATTCTATGGGCCTGTGCTGCATTCCATTCTATGGGCCTGTGCTGCATTATATTCTATGGGCCTGTGCTGCAATCCATTCTATGGGCCTGTGCTGCATTCCATTCTATGGGGACTGGCTGTATTACATTCTATGGGGACTGGCTGCATTACATTCTATGGGGACTGGCTGCATTACATTCTATGGGGGCTTTGCTGCATTATATTCTATGGGGGCTGTGCTGCATTACATTCTATGGGGACTGAGCTGTAATGCTGGATACAGCTGTAATTATATGTTATATAGTCGTGTTACACTCCCCTCACTTCTTGTAGCCTACAAGTGTACAAAGATATTATACAGTCACCATGTGACAAGTGGGCCTGTGCTGCATTATATTCTATGGGCCTGTGCTGCAATCCATTCTATGGGCCTGTGCTGCATTCCATTCTATGGGGACTGGCTGTATTACATTCTATGGGGACTGGCTGCATTACATTCTATGGGGACTGGCTGCATTACATTCTATGGGGGCTTTGCTGCATTACATTCTATGGGGCTGTGCTGTATTACATTCTATGGGGGCTGAGCTGTAATGCTGGATACAGCTGTAATTATATGTTATATAGTTGTGTTACACTCCCCTCACTTCTTGTAGCCTACAAGTGTACAAAGATATTATACAGTCACCATGTGACAAGTGGGCCTGTGTGACTTCAAATGCCAGGGCTGAATTTTAGTCCCAGTCCGGCCCTGCTGGTAGCATCAGCCAAGTGAGTACATTTAGAAAAATACACAAGAAAGTATTAAAGTACAGAGCTGCAGGCTGAACACACCAATAATGCTTACCTCCAAACTGTTTAGAATTGAGAGTCCTCAGTGGTTGATACCTTTTAATGGCTAACTGAAAAGATGGTAACAATTGCAAGCTAACACGGTACCAATATATATTTATTTCCTGTACCTCCAAACTATCATTTTTGCCAGGTATATTTTTTTTTTTAGTAGTATAGTATATATTATGCTTTACTATACTTCTATAAAAAAACGTATACCTGGCAGGCCCGGATTTAGGGGTGGGCCCAAGGGGCCCGGGCCCCGGGCCACCCACCAAGTAGGGGCCTCCCACCAATATAGGGATAAATATCTCCAAACATGTAAAATACACGTCTCTTTGCGGTGAACCATTTCTAATGATAAGGAACATTTAACAAAAGAGAAACTATTGAAAGTGTAGGGACCTGGCTACAGTCCTACATCTCAGTGGCTGGCACAGAGCGGCAGAATCATGGCACCCGACCTGCATCAGCATCCACTGACCTGGCTAGCCTAGCCAGACTTCCTTAGTGCCCTCCCTGTACCTAATGCTTAGCTTATGGCATGCGGCAGCCTTCTCCGATCCCAACAAGCTTCTAGGCGCTACCTATTCAGCTACAGTATATGATCGCTCCCTCGGATTACATCAGATGAGAGTTTGTTCAGCTACCTTCGAGGAAGGAGACGGAGCCACTATGTCAGCGCAAGAAGAGGATTCTCCACTGCGGAGAGCGGCAGGACTTCACTCTGGATCTTCAGTCACTGAAGATCCAGAGGTGAAGTGGTTCAGTCTTCACAGTGTCGCGGTGGGTGAGTATGACCTGTGTCTGTCCGTGTGTGTGTCCATGTGTCTGTCTGTCTGTATCTTTCTTGCAGCTCCTGTCCTACACAGTACCATACTGTATATACAGGTCCACACTATATCCTGCATTATAGTGTGTCTGTGTATACTGTATGTATATAGTGTGGACCTGTATACAGTATAGTGCTGTGTATACACTTTATACAGCCCCTCAGCCTCTATTCTGTATACAGCCAGCACAGCAACAGCCTCTGATATATACAGCCCGGCAGCAGCCCCTCATATATATACAGCCCAACAGCGGCTTCTAATATATACAGCCCAGCAGCAGCCCCATATACTGTATGTATATATATATATATATATATATATATATATATATATATATATATATATATATATATATATATATATATATATATATAAAGCTCAGAAGCCCCTCATATATATACAGCCCAGCAGAAGCCTCTCATACATATAGAGCTTAGCAGAAGCCTCTGACACATAGAGCCCAGCAGAAGCCCCTCATATATATACAGCCCAGCAAAAGCCTCGCATACATATACAGCTCAGCAGAAGCCTCTCATACATATACAGCCCAGCAGAAGCCTCTCATACATATACAGCCCAGCAGAAGCCCCTCATACATATACAGCCCAGCAGAAGCCCCTCACATATATACAGCCCAGCAGAAGCCTCTCATACATATACAGCCCAGAAGCCTCTCATACATATACAGCCCAGCAGAAGCCTCTCATACATAGAGTCCAGCAGAAGCCTCTGACATATAGAGCCCAGCAGAAGCCCCTCATATATATACAGCCCAGCAGAAGCCCCTCATATATATACAGCCCAGCAGAAGCCTCTCATACATATACAGCCCAGCAGAAGCCCCTCATACATATACAGCCCAGCAGAAGCCCCTCATATGTATACAGCTCAGCAGAAGCCTCTCATACATATACAGCCCAGCAGAAGCCCCTCATATATATATATATATATATATATATATATATATACACAGCCCAGCAGAAGCCTCTCATACATATACAGCCCAGCAGAAGCCCCTCATATATATATATATATATACAGCCCAGCAGAAGCCTCTCATACATATACAGCCCAGCAGAAGCCTCTGACATATAGAGCTCAGCAGCAGTCTTTGATATAGACAGCCCAAATTTCTACAATATACACTCACCGGCCACTTTATTAGGTACACCATGCTAGTAACGGGTTGGACCCCCTTTTGCCTTCAGAACTGCCTCAATTCTTCGTGGCATAGATTCAACAAGGTGCTGGAAGCATTCCTCAGAGATTTTGGTCCATATTGACATGATGGCATCACACAGTTGCCGCAGATTTGTCGGCTGCACATCCCAAAGATGCTCCATACAAGGCAGGATGGATCCATGCTTTCATGTTGTTTACGCCAAATTCTGACCCTACCATCCGAATGTCGCAGCAGAAATCGAGACTCATCAAACCAAGCAACGTTTTTCCAATCTTCTACTGTCCAATTTCGATGAGCTTGTACAAATTGTAGCCTCAGTTTCCTGTTCTTAGCTGAAAGGAGTGGTACCCGGTGTGGTCTTCTGCTGCTGTAGCCCATCTGCCTCAAAGTTCGACGCACTGTGCGTTCAGAGATGCTCTTAGGCCTACCTTGGTTGTAACGGGTGGCGATTTGAGTCACTGTTGCCTTTCTATCAGCTCGAACCAGTCTGCCCATTCTCCTCTGACCTCTGGCATCAACAAGGCATTTCCGCCCACAGAACTGCCGCTCACTGGATTTTTTTTCTTTTTCGGACCATTCTCTGTAAACCCTAGAGATGGTTGTGCGTGAAAATCCCAGTAGATCAGCAGTTTCTGAAATACTCAGACCAGCCCTTCTGGCACCAACAACCATGCCACGTTCAAAGGCACTCAAATCACCTTTCTTCCCCATACTGATGCTCGGTTTGAACTGCAGGAGATTGTCTTGACCATGTCTACATGCCTAAATGCACTGAGTTGCCGCCATGTGATTGGCTGATTAGAAATTAAGTGTTAACAAGAAGTTGGACAGGTGTACCTAATAAAGTGGCCAGTGAGTGTACATACATATGTACATATTTTAATCTTTAACGCCCTTTCAGGACTTTAAGGGTTGACAAGGTCAGATATACTGCGTGAATTGGACTTTAGTGACATCATTAGTGATTTTGCAGCACACAAATCAAGGAAAGTGCCCGGATTGTAAAAAATGAATGATTTTACTTAAATTACTCTGTGTAAATGATTTTTGTAAATAAACTTGCGTTCGTTTCATTTTGTGTTTTTGCATCACTTATTGCAGCACCTTGAAAAATGGGCCTACCTCCAAAATGGGCCCCGGGCCACCCACCTCTTAAATCCAACCCTGATACCTGGCATGAATAGGGTCAGACACAAGCATGGGCTTGCTAAGTATGACCATCACAGTCCATGGCTCAGCGCTGCCTCTGATTCCCTCATTTGTATTTTCTGAAATGCAGACGCTCAGCCAAAGCCGGATGGTAACGTCTGATCTTCTTATGTATTTTAGGAACAGACAGGTGGAACTGATGTGCACAAGCATTGGATGATCGCATCTGCAAAGCTCTCTCTACTTCTATGGGAGCAGTGCTGTAATGTGTGACCCCCACTTCATCCACTTCTATGGGAGCACTGGTGTAATGTGACCCCGCTCTGTCCACTTCTATGGGAGCACTGGTGTAATGTGTGACCCCACTCTGTCCATGTCTATGGGAGCACTGGTGTAATGTGTGACCCCCGCTTTCACAGAGCGGGGTCACATATTACAGCACTGCTCCCATAGAACTGGACGGAGCGGGGGTCACACATTACACCACTGCTCCCATAGAAGTGGACGGAGCAGGGTCACACATTATAACACTGCTCCCATAGAAATGGATGGAGCGGGGGTCAAACATTACACAATTGCTCCCATAGAAGTTGATGGAGCAGGGTCACACATTACACCACTGCTCCCATAGAAGTGGATGGAGCGGGTTCACACATTACACCACTGCTCCCACAGAAGTAGAGGGAGCGGGGTCACACATACAGATATATAATTTCACAAGCCCCCTACATATAATAAAGTTACACCCTTTAGTGCCTTTCATGTGGCATTAAAAGGTGTTTAGCTTTGTTTACCCTAATAAATAAATGGTAAAGCAGCTGGGGGCTGATATTATCAGGCTGCGGAGGTTCCTGGTTATTGGCCTCTTACCAGCCTATAAATACAAGCCTGCAGCCGCCCCAGAGGTGGCACATCACATTAGATGCGCCAATTCTGGTACTTTGCATGGCTCTTTCCGATTGCCATGATGCGGAGGAAATAAAGGTAATGGTATTTGGGGTTCAAGACAGGAGTGATTTGTCAAAAATCACAGCTGCCATCAACCCCTGGGGCTAGTAATGGAGAGGTGTCTATCAGACACCTTCATTACTAACCCAGTAAGGAAAGAAAAAACACACAGACAGAAAAATAAATGTTATTAAAAAAAACAAAACACTTTCCCTGGTTCAGCAAGTATTAAAAAAAAATCCATGCAGGTCTGCTGTGGTCCACAAATGGAAACCTGAAAAACATAAAACGAGAGAAATAAAGACAAGACACCAATTTATTAGAAAACAAAAATATCCTATGCAAGTCCAATGTAGTCCACGGTGTTCCCATTATGATCCCCGATTCCGACGTCCAAAGGTTATGGAGCCTCATTCAGAGACCGAAGATCCATAGGCTGTAGCAGCAGCCACTCCGGGTCCCACTGCGCTCCGTAAGACCTGGCAACTATAATGGCTACATACAGCTCTGGCAAAAATTAAGAGACCACCACCTCAAAACCCTGTCATGGGCAGACCAATCTCCAGACCTGAACCCCATTGAAAACCTGTGGAATATAATCAAGAGGATGATGGATAGTCACAAGTCACCAAAGAAGAACTGCTTACATTTTTGTGCCAGAAGCAGTGTGAAAGACTGATGGAAAACATGCCAAGACGCACAAAAGCTGTGATTAAAAATCATGGTTATTCCACAAAATATTGATTTCTGAACTCTTCCTGAGTTAAAACATTAGTATTGTTGTTTCTAAATGATTATGAACTTCTTTTCTTTGCATTATTTGAGGTCTGAAAGCACTGTTGTTTTTTTTTATTTTGACTCTATTTCTCCTTTTCAGGTAAAAAAAAATGCATTGCTTGGAAATTCGGAGACATGTTGTCAGAAGTTTATAGAATAAAAGAATAATTTACATTTTACTCAAAAATATACCTATAAAGAGAAAAATCAGACAAACTGAACATTTTGCAGTGGTCTCTAAATTTTTGCCATTGCTGTATAGTGCCCCATAGTATAATGACCCCATATAGCGCCCCGCGGTATAATGGCTCCATATAGTGGCCCACAGCATAATGCTCCCATATAGTGCCCCACAGTATTGTGTGCCCCATATAGTGCATCCTGGTATATGTCCGACATCCTGGCATATGGATATATGTTCCCTAAACCTGGTATATGTCCATCTGCTCCCCCATTCTGATATATTTACCTCATCCTGGTATATGCTCCCACATCCTGGTATATATTCATATGTTTACCCCTACTGGTATATGTCCATCTCTTCCCCCATCCTGGGATATGTCCATCTCTTCCCCCATCCTGGGATATGTCCATCTCTTTCCCCCATCCTGGGATATGTCCATATGTTTCCCCATACTGGTGTACACCCATATGTTCTCCCATCCTGGTATATATTCATGTTTCCCCATCCTTGTATATGCTCATATATTTCCCCATCCTGGTATACAGTATGTCCATCTCTTCCCCCATCCTGGGATATGTCCATTTGTTCCCCCATCCTAGGATATGTCCATCTCTTCCTCCATCCTGGTATATGTCCATATGTTTCCCCATACTGTGTACGCCCATATGGTCCCCCCATCCTGGTATATATTCATCTCTTCCCCCATCCTGGTATATGTCCATCTGTTCCCCCTATCCTGGTATATGCTCATATGTTCCCCCATCCTGGTATATGTCCACCTGTTCCCCATACAGGTATATGCTCATATGTTCCCCCTATCCTGGTATATGCTCATATGTTCCCCCATCCTGGTATATGTTCACCTGTTCCCCATACAGGTATATGCTCATATGTTCCCCCTATCCTGGTATATGCTCATATGTTCCCCCATCCTGGTATATGTTCACCTGTTCCCCATACAGGTATATGCTCATATGTTCCCCCTATCCTGGTATATGTTCACCTGTTCCCCATACAGGTATATGCTCATATGTTCCCCCTATCCTGGTATATGCTCATATGTTCCCCCCCATCCTGGTATATGTCCATCTGTTCCCTCATCCTGGTATATGCTCATATGTTCCCCCATCCTGGTATATGTCCATCTGTTCCCTCATCCTGGTATATGTCCATCTGTTCCCTCATCCTGGTATACGTCCATCTGTTCCCCCATCCTGGTATATGCTCATATGTTCCCCCTATTGTGGTATATGCTCATATGTTCCCCCATCCTGGTATATGTCCATCTGTTCCCCCATCCTGGTATATGTCCATCTGTTCCCTCATCCTGGTATATGCTCATATGTTCCCCCCCATCCTGGTATATGTCCATCTGTTCCCTCATCCTGGTATATGCTCATATGTTCCCCCATCCTGGTATATGTCCATCTGTTCCCTCATCCTGGTATATGTCCATCTGTTCCCCCATCCTGGTATATGCTCATATGTTCCCCCTATTGTGGTATATGCTCATATGTTCCCCCATCCTGGTATATGTCCATCTGTTCCCCCATCCTGGTATATGTCCATCTGTTCCCTCATCCTGGTATATGCTCATATGTTCCCCCATCCTGGTATATGTCCATCTGTTCCCTCATCCTGGTATATGTCCATCTGTTCCCCCATCCTGGTATATGCTCATATGTTCCCCCTATTGTGGTATATGCTCATATGTTCCCCCATCCTGGTATATGTCCATCTGTTCCCTCATCCTGGTATATGCTCATAAGTTCCTCCTATCCTGGTGTATGCTCATTTGTTCCCCCATCCTGGTGTATGTCCATATGTTCCCCTAACCTGGTATACGTCCACCATACTGCCGACACCGCTGTTCAATGCATGGAAAAAAACAAATGCTGTTTTACTCGCCTTCCCTACACACCCACGCAATGCAGTGTCCTATTCTGTGTGCTCAGAGCACAGCAGAGTTATGATCTCCCTGCTGTGCTCCAAACAGGTCGGCGGTGAGCGATGATCACAGCCTGCACCTTAATACTGACGACATGCTACGATCACCTCTCCCCGCAGCCGCAGATACATACTCACCTCACCCCGGACCTCTGCTCCCTGGCATCTCCTCTCCCTGGCATCTTCTGTCATCACATGCACTGAGCAGTGTGGGTGATGACAGGGGAAAAGTGTAACCCAAAGGATACACTGCGAGTTTTACAAGAATGGCACCCATCTCCTTCCACAGCTGTGACCTGGACAGACCAGGAGGCATTGCCAGGTCACAGCTAGAAGCAGCAGGAGCAGCCTCAATACAAGAGATGTGGTCAGACAATGAATGCAGTCTCCTATGCCTAGGGTTGCCGTATTTGAGGTATGTGCCATGTTCAGACACTTACACACCCCAAAATGCAAATTGCAGTCCCCCAGTGGCTGAAGTAAAAATTAATGAATACAAAACTATTACATTTAATTTTGTATTAAAAATAATTGATTATATAATCAATAATTAATAATACAAAAATAAAATTGAGGCACTTTCCCTGTAAATTTGTTGATTGGCTCTAATCATCAAGATACAAAGGAGATTGTAATTCCAGTACTTATGATACCTTTCATGCAGGATTATAGAAAAATTGTGTCTTTATTATATCATCATCATCATTACTGCATTGTTAGTAGCTAGTCTATCCTAACGGGCAATGTTCGGATCTCTTTGTTCCACAATCGTGATGAAGATCTTGTCCAAAAGTTCTTCATGGAGGGCGGTCTTGTGGCGTGCAACATCAACAGTTTAATGGAAGCTCTGAAGTCATAATCCAGAGGAATGGAGGCTCATTGATTTGCTCAAAACAAAACTAAAAGCAGAATTGCTGCATAATGGCATTACGCTAGCTTCAATTCTAGTTGGTTATACAGTCTACAGCAAAGAAACCTGTGACAACAGGAAAACTGTTGAGGTGCCTGAACTGTGTCCAACATTGGCTGTGACATGTCCTTAAAGATTCATTTCTTGCATTCACATCTAGACTTTTTTCCATCAAACTGCGAAGTCGTGAGTGACGAGCACGGTGAAAGATTTCACCAAGATACTGGAGAAAAGATAAAAAGGAAAACAGAATACATCACTGCTTGCAGATTACTGCTGGACAATTGTAAGATGATCTGATGTAGGACTACAAGAGACAAGCAAAAAAGTGTCACCGATTAAGGTGCAAATTTTGTAATGCAATTTCTGTAACGGTTTATAATTCACAATAGTGTTTTAGTTATTTGAATTGCTGCTAAGTTTCCTCTAAATAAATATCAGAAAATTGGCATAACAAAATGTTCTGCATCTTTATATTTGCAAAAATAATGTTTCAAAGCGCTGAAAATTGTATGCATGCATTAAATATAGCAGTAAAAAAAAAACACTTTGATATCATATAAAGAAAATTTTCTGATTTGAATTTAGGAGGGTGAAATTATTAAAGGGAACCTGTCACCTCCCCCCCCCCCAAGTGATGTGAGTAGAAGAGAAGCGCAAACTGCACATGCCCGAAAAAGGAACTTACAGCGCAGGCGCCGGGCACGTTAATGGAGGCAGAGGAGGCGCCCGGTGCACGGAGGGGCTAAGTGATAGCTGGGAGGCTTTTGTGTTCAGGGGGAAAAGACGTGCCCCCTGGGCAGACTAAAGGTATGGCGGGCAAATTATAAAAAGTAATATTGCAGCATTGGAAGGGACCACAAACAAAAGAGCCACCTTCACAGAATGCAGCATTAGTGCTGCACAAGGTGGCTCATTTAGTTAAAAATGCCAGGGGGGTGACAGGTTCCCTCTAAGAAATGGCTCATTTCATAATTAAACCAGACAACTTTTAAAAATATGTAGAACAGTGTTATCGGAGATTTTCCACTATAGATGGTATGGTGGGGAAGCTGGACTATTAGTACTAGATCCGCTCGCTACACTTCTTTTTTTTATGTTTTTACTCCTTTTTTGCTTGTCTTTCCCCCTGGTTCATAATATTGGGATCACAATTATTTCTGTGATTGAGAAGACCACCAACCATGTGACCTAAAACTATCTACTGGAGGTCATGATACCGTAAGTATGCGACTTGAAGACTTCCGGCCACATTCCGACTAGATGTGTCCGGCCTCACTCAATTCACTTGCATTGAATGGGGCCGCGCACGTCTAGTGACTACGTGTATGCAAATCGTATACTTTTAGTCACGCATCCACCTGCTCCTGGTGCTGAAAAATTCGACAGTGCACACTGTGAGGATTCACAAGTCTGCAGTCATATAGACTGAATCCCAAGCCTAGACAACCCCTTTAACATTAAAAGAGGCCTTTGAAAAATATATTCATTTTATATTCTACCTGCTTTCTGCTTTACCTGATTACCGTAGTGCTGCTTTTTTTGCACTAATTTGCTATACGCTTATATTCACAATAGTTGAAGCCTATAGCCGGTACGACTGCACGATGACCAGCTGCTCCGTGCTTAGGTTTCATCCCGATGTGGTAACAATACTGGGGGGGGGGGGGGAGCAGGACATCCTGTGCTTAGTTAATTATTTAGAAAGAACCCCTTCTGCACAAGGAATAAAACCAGTAGATCCTGGTGATGCCATTATGGTGAGTCATTAGACCCATGGTCGGCTTTACCCAGTGTCTGTAATAATACAGAAAAATGCCAGCAATACTTGTCTAGTTTGGTTTTATTCAACGATCGAGCAGAATTACTTGTTCCTGACTTTTTATAGCGATTTCCTATTTTAAAGGGTTTTCCAGAAATAACTTTCTGGAAACAATAAAGAGCTGTCACTCATGACCCACAGGTAAGAATCTCCGCCGCTCCTCTGGTCTTTGGTGATGTCACGACTACAACGCAAGTGACTGCTGCAGCCAATCACTGAGCTCAGAGGCTTGTGACATCTACATTAATTGAGCCACAGAACTCAGTGATTGGCTGCAGCAGTCAGGTGTGCTGTAGTCATCACACTGCAGCCTGTACACACAGACCAGAGCAGCGGCAGAGAGGCGGCACTAGAGCAGCGCAGACGAACAGCTTGTTTTATTAAAATGGTTTTAAAAAACAATTCCCTATTTGCACAATTTCTTGCAAAAAAAACCAACTGTGCTTTACTTACTCTCCCGGGGTCCAGCGCCGTGTCTCTTTAAGGGCTCGCTCACAGTAGCGTATAGCAACTGATGATGCTATCATGAGAGAGTATCGGATACTGCATGAAAAAGACCCTCGTCTTAATCTCTGCTGCGAGCGTGATCTGAGTGTCATCTTACTGTGGTCTTACATACGAGAATCGGATCACAGGTGCAGAGAAGATGGAGAATTTAATGTCTCCGTCTTGTGAGTCGGGGTATATCGGACTGCACTCAGATAACATCCGAGTGCAGTCCGATGTTTTGCACACACTCATAGACTTGCAAGGGGGAACGCCGTCTGCTATATGCTGCCAATTGCAGAATGTAGAGTTATCTTTGTCCTTCATGAGAAAATATCCGCTAGTCTGCACTGCGCCATAATATAACATTGGAGCGAGTGCTATCTGATGGAACATCGCACAGCAGTAGTCTGAGTTATACGCTGGCTACTCCCCAGTGTGAGCGAGCACTAAATATTGAGCTACAGGCACTGTCCAAAGAGGCCCATACATGGCTGTGTGCTGCAAACGCCATTAGTTACAAATGCTAAGACATTGCCACAGTCCTGAAGACCACCAGAAACGTGAGTAATCATAAAAGCCTGCTGCCCACCTAATGTGTATTGAGACCTCCTGACACATCATGTCTGAGGAAACATAGACTGGGGACCTTGACTCCCAGCACCTGCCGCCCCCCGTACCCGGCGTCCATCAGCATCTTACTACCCTTTTCCCATAGAAAACGAGTAAGCCCTCTGCCAAAGCAAGAGTGCAAGTGTATGGGGGGGACAAGGGAGATGGCTGCAGGCCGAACGAGGATATGTCTGAGGGTAAGAGCACACGACCGTCTTCTCAGCCGAGAAAAGAGCACTGATTTTTGGGATCAGAGTGGGATCAATTTTTCTCAGACATGGGGAGAAAAAAAAAAGTTTCCACATCTCCTCCATTCTCTCAGTATGTGAAATTAGGACTGCACTCAGATGTCATCCGAGTGCAGTCCATTGTTTTTCACTGACCCATACATGGACGATTTTGGTCTGACACTTGGATCAAAATCTGACACGTCTCGGATTTTTTTCCTCAGACCACTGGAAAGAATCTGACATATGTACAGCCCCATGGGATAATATGGGCAGGAGCACTGATGGCACGCGTCCAAGAAAACCGTCCATGTACACGAGGCCTCTGTTATATACAGGTAAGGACACCTTAGGGCGGCCGTATTTTTGGCCGCAGGTCACTTTTCCATCGCGCCTGCAGTGTATAACCTGCCTCCAATCCTTTTTACCCCTTTTGTGAGCGGCTTGGAGTCACATTCTCCCTGTAGCCTGCCCCACGTTGCTGCCCTGATTATCAGACCCGGTCTGTCACACATGGCCTGTCCCTATTATACGCCGTCAACAAAAACCCCTTTATAAGGAATTGTAAGAAATAGTTGCTTCCTACAGCAACCAATTAGATTGCGTCTTTCATCTTCACACCTTCCATAAAACAATGAAAGCTGGATCCTGATTGGTTGCTAGCCTTAACATACAATTATTGCAGGGTTTCTTTCCCGCTTCCCAATATTTGGGGCCGTACATGATAATTTGATCAGGACTCTACACACTACAGAAACCACCATAAATCCTGACCAAACGTACAAAGCCATACACCAAAAACGCCGAGTCCCGTGTCTATTGTGCACCGCTGCCCACACTAATCATGGCGGACGAACAATTAGCTACTGTCCCCAGAACGACCATCGTCATACGCGAGAAATAGCGGGCGCCATCTTTGTTACTGGCAACTTCCGCAAAGCCTCGCTTGACCACGCTTGTACGGCTGCGTGCTGACGTTGTCCGTTGGCGGTCGGCCATCTTTTCTGGCGCCGGGGGTCTCGTTCTGTGGTGTGAGGAGGGGAAGATAACGGGAGTCCGGGCTGCGAGTAAGTGCTTGCGGCCTGTGTGACTCCGCGGGGTGCAGCGTGAGGTAACGGCTGAGGCCATTGGGGAAGGGGAAGTGAGCAGAAGCAGCATCCTCCCGACCCTCACCATAAGCGTCATAACTCCGCGCCGCCAGCACCGCCATTCACTCCGCTGCCGGGAACACACCGCTCTGAGCTCATTCTCCGCCGCGGGCAGGACGCAGGAACACCCAGGTGAGGCCCCGCCGCCCGCGCCACGGCTCACTGCCGCCCGTCTGCCCGTGCTCTGTGTGTGCGGAGGCCGGCGACGTGCAGGCCGCAGGGTCCCACATCCTGCCGAGCACAGTGGATGGAGGCCGGGCTCTGCACCTTCTCTGCAGCGGAGCCTGGCTCGTGCGATCGATGTGATATCGATCTGCTGCGATCACCACCTCATCGATCTGAGCAGCGATCCTGCTCCCACATTATAGCTGCCCAGTGATCTATTAGATCCAAGATTTGATGATGCAAAACCGACCAGATTGTAACAATCAATGGATCTTCATATACTCTGATCACAATGGGCAGTGTGGGGGTCTCAGCAGATCTCGGCACTGCCCTGGGATCCACCACTGACTGATGCTAATATGATGGAAGAAGGAGCCATCAGCATCTGCTCTGTGGATTTCCTCCGCAGCGCGGGGTAATGGGACGGATGTGATCACACCTAGATCACATATATATATATATATATATATATACACACACACACACACACACACACACACACCTCTTCTAGTGTTCCTTTCTGATTTATCATATATGATACATTTCCTCCATTTATTGTATAGCACCAGCATTTTATGGGCCCATCTGCCATGATTGGGAGGGGGTGGGGGTCTATGGTTCGTTACAATGTGGCCATGATCTGGGGAGAACAGTGCGGTAATATTTATTCCCTTCAGTCCCTGAATATCAGGGGTGATGGGGCCCTAAGATCAGCAGATGGGACAGGACCTTGTCATCTTTGTCCCAGGATGGCCTTGGGTGTTCACAGACCATCAATAAACAAAAGGTTTCAGCTCATTATCTTGACAATGAAATCAGGAAGTGAGCTAATCACTGTGCAGGACCTCTCTTTGTGGTGTGAACCAATAAGTGGGGTCCCCTGTGCATCATTTAACTGATCACCTGCCAGACGGATGCACAGTGTGTCCTCCGCTATATTCATTCATGTCGGGTTATCTAACACCTCACCAATTAGATTAACTCCCCAATTCCTAATGGCTTGTGTCCACTGAACACTCTTCCTTTGTGTTTATTCCAAAAGGTTTTTATTTGGAAAGGTAAAACTGTTTTCTTAATCTATTGTGCACAAATTGCTTGTTTTCTGAGCCCTCCAAATTTACATTAGGGTTTAATATTAGGCTGTCGTTCTTATATGTATTGCCTACGTCAAAGTGAGCCTTTGGCTGGCATTCACCTACTTGGGATGGTTTGAGCCACACATTTTGAGTATTGGAAATCACAGCAGGCTGCACTTTTCATATAAAGTGGGCAACCGCAAGAGAAACAAGCTGTGATATATATAAAATTTCCCATTGCAGCATACTGTGCGGTGGCAAATCTCAGCCGCACATACTTGTGACTTAGCCCTATGCATACCTCTGACACGCAGGCCAATTGTCTCGTGAACAGAGCTAACCGGAAACCATTAGTCGGAATTATTGATGTACCCGTAGTCAGCGCTCTTACCTCCACACTGGGGATTTGCAGACAAATCTGACCGGTAGCTGCAACTGTATGAAGCAAGTTCTCATGTATGAGTGGGCTTCATTTAAATCTGCTGTTCAGGGCTGGGATCAGATCACATTTATGACTTCCGCTTAGCATTGGCATTTTTGTATGTATATGCTGTGTCCTTAGGGTTTCATTGTCCTCCGCCAGTTTATTATACATTAGTATACTGTAAAAAAAAAAAAATGTACACTGTGAGGCCTTTTTTGTTCTATCACAGTAGGACTGTATTAGTAATGGCTGTAAAGCAATTGACAAAGATGCTGTTTTTTTCCTTAAACATATGTATGGCTATTTTTTACAGACTTGTGTTTAACCTGTAATGTCTCAAAACGCTGTTGATCTGCAGATTAATTTTGTTACAAAGCTCCTCGGCTGCTGCACTGAAAACCCGGCTGCCGGGAGGAAGTTAACTTTATTCGCTCCAGCTTTCAGTAATAGAGGTGCAGCTTCTGTGACCGCTCGGTTCATAGTAACCACGCTCCGGAACTGACTGACAGCCAGCTCAATGTTGCATCAGTGCGAAGACACCATCACGTGTTTCTCAACGCAAGCAATGAATAGCCAGGCTATTCATTGCTTGCGTTGAGAAACACGTGATGGTGTCTCCGCGGCTTTTCTACATGCATTTGCATATTTCCCATAAGGGATGGGGCAGTGTTCTGGATCACTGCGTTGAGAAACACGTGATGGTGTCTCCGCGGTGTTGGATGTTTTGATCTCCCCGAGGTCATTCATCCTTATGTATATAGCCTTTTCACTAGGCACTGCTCTTAATAGCCAGTTTCCTACTCCACACTGATGAGGGGCAAATACCCCGAAACAGCTGTCTGTGGATGGATACCATGTTTTGGCATAGGTGGTTTTCCTTTATTGGATGCTGCCCTTCCCGTGGTTGGTCCTTCCCGGTGAAAGACCTGGCTATTCATTGCTTGCGTTGAGAAACACGTGATGGTGTCTCCGCGGCTTTTCTACATGCATTTGCATATTTCCCATAAAGGATGGAGGCAGTGTTCTGGATCACTGCGTTGAGAAACACTTGATGGTGTCTCCGCGGTGTTGGATGTTTTGATCTCCCCGAGGTCATTCATCCTTATGTATATAGCATCAGTGCGGAGACGGCTGTTGGACAGTGCTGGGCCGTGGTTACCAGAGCTGTGGAGTTGGTAAGCCAAACCTCAGACTCCTCAATTTCCCTGACTGACTCCACAGCCCTGGTCACTACTGAGCATGTGCATAAAGTGCAGCACAGATTCATCTCAACTAAGAGCTGAGATCCTTAGATCAGAACAGACATTTATAGGACATTTCATAACTTTCCCAAATATTTATGAAAACATAAAACTTAAAAATTTATGAAAACATAAGAACCAAATTTATTACCGTATTTTAGGAGTCGGTCCGTTTTACTCCGACTCCACAGCCCTGGTGGTTACATCCACCACTCACTATGTGACAGAAGCCACACTTTCATGACTGAAAGCCAGAGGCTGCCGAGAGGAATCAAGTTAAAGGGACTCAGTTTGAACAGTCATTCTGTGCTGACAAAGTCCCGCTGCTCAGAGCTTCGCGGCCTGGCCGATCATTTGTATACACCTTCACACCTGCTTGTTTTCCCTCCATCTCCACCCACATCTTCTTTGACAGCTCTGGCTTCATAGGAGCAGAGAAGGGTGGATATAGATGGGAAGAAGTATATAAATGATTGGACGCACCGTGAAGCACCAAGCGTCTACACTTGGTTTGAACAGACATTCTGTGCTGACAGTCCCATTATTTTCCTCCTGGGAGTTTTGTAACACTGTTAACCTGCAGATCAACCTCACATCTGCAGGATAACTGCATTTTGGGACATGGTATAAGAGAGATGCCGTAAAGTGGCTACCAGGTACACATAAAATTGGCCTTTTATGCGCTAAACGCTTTCATTTTTCATATTTCTAGTGCAGTAATGCAGTTCAATTTCCGTGTTTCATGTTTGCATGTGTTAGCGCTGCAGTGTGCTGCCTTATTTGCTTGACTGTATAAGAGTTGGTGACTCTAAGGTTCAGCACCTGTTCACACTTAATCTATGTTTGGATGTGACGGTCAGTTTTTTCAAATGCGTTTTGGGACTTGACAGGTTCCATTTAAAGAAGCCATAACTTTTTTTTTTTCACTGGAGAACCAATTTATCACCTCTCGTAACTGGTAGTTTGGAGTACAACCACTTGGACTTGAATCAATCAGGGAAATAGGGAACCTTTATCCCTGTTGTATTGGAGCAAGACTGCATGTTCCTGACTGTTCTCCATGAGGCTGCCCGTGAAATGGAAGCGCAACACTCACAAGCCCATAGGGAATGGATGCAGCGATGGTTGAGTATGCGCACTGCTGCTCCATTCTAAGGGCTTATTCACATGTCAGTATTTATATGCCAACACCTGGCAGGAGTGGAACTGACAAAGAAAAACTTTAATTGGAAGATTGTGTCTACCGAACAGGTATCAATCCATTTTGTAGTTTATTTAAAATGGGGAGATATATATATAATTTTGGTTTCCAGCCGTGTTGGCTGGACTTGTGGGTTGATCACAATCACTATTTCCCTCAGATGAGAGAAAATATGCTGGGGTGACCCTAACCAATGAGTGGACAGTGTTGGTCACAACTCGATAGTGCTTGTGGTCCAAACTGTCAATCAAGCAGGAGAGCCCTGCAGTCCCTAGGAGGATGGAAAACAGTGCACTCCTGAAGAAAAAAAAAATGATGTAGCATCCACCTATAATTTAATAACCAGCAAAGGCTAGGCAGATAGCTGCAGGCTGACATTAGTAGCCTAGGAAGGGGCAATGGATACTGGCCTGCTCTCAGACTAAAAACCTAATTTCTCAGCCGCCCTAGAAATATCACATCCATAAGATGCGTCAATTTTGGCACTTAGGCCGCGGTCACACTTGCATGTGCAATGCGAGAAACTCGCGTATCAATACCCGGCACATATGCCGGCTCTTGGTAACGGAGCATTCAGCTGCATAGAAATACATGGAGCCGCACGCTCCGGTCCCGAGTGCTGGCGGCTGTGCTGGGTATTGATGCGAGAGACTCGTGTGAGTTTCTCGCATTGCACATGCAAGTGTGACCCTGGCCTTAGCCTCGCTCTTGCCACTTGCCCTGGTGCTGTGGCAAGTGGGGTGATAGTATTGGGGTTGATGACACCTTTGTATTGTCAGGTGACAAAGCCCAGAGTTTAGTAATGGAGAGGTGTCTCTAAGACGCACCCATTACTAACCCCATAGTCAAATAGTAAAAAAACAAAAAAAAAAACACACCCAGAATATAGTTCTTTATTTGAAACTTATGACAGATTCCTTTTATTGATGCTAAATTAACCAAAATCAAAGTAGTTTTTGAGGGGGCACCACGGGTCGTGGGATCACACTAAGACCTGAAAATAAACCAATAGAGCAAAAACAGAAGAGACAGACCAGGTCTATATATAAGGGATCACCACGCTCAGACTATAGCTACAATTTAAAGACACAACTTTATTCAAGAAACAACAGTAACAATTGCAAACCACATACATTTATTTTAAAAACATTTAAAAAGGCATATTGTTGCCATGAAAGCACACCCACAATATGGTTAGTAGCCCACACTGAACTCACTAAATAAATGCAGTGGTTACCATAATATCACCTAAACTGCATAGACAGCACAGCCTCACATTTCAAGCAGCCAAGTTAGATGGACAATACATACAAAAGCATATAAATATATGTACAAAGATAGGGCTTGAAAATTGGGGTTAATAAAGGAATCAGTGCATACACCCCACCTACTGCCTAAATACGACCTCACCCCCTACATGGGAGCAAACGTGTGGCAACATGGCTGAGAAGAACGATGAAGAGGCCACATGGAGCTGTTCAAATCACAGGTATAATGAACAGCTTACAATGCCTCAGAAAAAGTAAGAGCCCAGTGACCAACAAATATCATAGCCACTTAATGGCCAAACAACATATAGTTACCAATGGTATAATAGCCCTTAGTGTTCAAGTAAGCTATGCCGCTGAGCAGAGTCCAAGTGTGGGCTACACAACTACCCAGTACTACATTATACCTGTGATTTGAACAGCTCCATGTGGCCTCTTCATCGTTCTTCTCAGCCATGTTGCCACACGTTTGCTCCCATGTAGGGGGTGAGGTCGTATTTAGGCAGTAGGTGGGGTGTATGCACTGATTCCTTTATTAACCCCAATTTTCAAGCCCTATCTTTGTACATATATTTATATGCTTTTGTATGTATTGTCCATCTAACTTGGCTGCTTGAAATGTGAGGCTGTGCTGTCTATGCAGTTTAGGTGATATTATGGTAACCACTGCACTTATTTAGTGAGTTCAGTGTGGGCTACTAACCATATTGTGGGTGTGCTTTCATGGCAACAATATGCCTTTTTAAATGTTTTTAAAATAAATGTATGTGGTTTGCAATTGTTACTGTTGTTTCTTGAATAAAGTTGTGTCTTTAAATTGTAGCTATAGTCTGAGCGTGGTGATCCCTTATATATAGACCTGGTCTGTTTCTTCTGTTTTTGCTAAATTAACCAAAATCACTTATACGCACAATCCATTGAAGCCCATGTCTCTTGTAAATCAAATGAAATAATAAAGTAACATCATCCTCACCTGTCCCTAAAGTGATGATGATCCATTTGTCCCGCAACGTGTCTAGCTCTGCTACATCCAAATGACAGGCTGCATTGTTGCATGATGCGACTATGCAGCCCTTCCATCCAGCGGGGACACTGAGCTGCACGTATTTTCTCAGCTCAGTGCCTCTCGGTGATGTTTTAAAGTTGAACAGGGTTCATATCCAATGCACTCATTTCACCTCAATGACGTCACTGCGAGCGTGAGAAAGCTCACACACTCGCAGCGCCATCAGAAAGGTCAGAGCCAATGAACTCCGTTTAACTTAATGTCGTCAGCGCAAGCGGCGTTAGAACTTTTCCAAAGGCGCTCATTCTGGCGTAATTGAGATGAAAGTAGTTAATTGGCTCTGAACTCTGATGACTTTTCTGGGGCACTGCAAGCGTGAGATCTTTCTCACGCTTGCGGTGACTCAATTGAGGTGAAACGAGTTCACCGTGAGGTGATGAGCGAGCAGGCACAGCTCAGTGTCTCTGCTGGATGTCAGGCTGAATAGTCGCATCATGCAACAATGCA
Source organism: Ranitomeya variabilis (assembly GCF_051348905.1). Classification (NCBI taxonomy): domain Eukaryota; kingdom Metazoa; phylum Chordata; class Amphibia; order Anura; family Dendrobatidae; genus Ranitomeya; species Ranitomeya variabilis. The sequence goes on along the minus strand of NC_135239.1, from coordinate 66,147,454 downwards.
GTTTGCCATCTAAATGTAGCAGAGCTAGATGCATCATCGCTGGACAAATTATCTTCACATCGGGGACAGGTAGAGGATGATGTTGCTTTATTTTATTTTTATTACAGGAGACATGGGCTTTAGTGGATTGGGCATAAGGTGCATATAAGTGCTTTTGGTTAATTTAGAGTCAATATAGAAGTCTGTGTCATTTGTTCAAATAAGGACTAATAAATAAGGACTTTATTTTTGGTGGGGTTTTTATGACTGTTTGACTATGGGGTTAGTAATGGAGGCGTCTTATAGATGCCTCTCCGTTACTAACATCTGGGCTTGATCTCACCTGACAATACACAGGTGACATCAGCCCCAATACTATCAACCCACTTGCCACCGCACCAGGGCAAGTGGGAAGAGCGAGGCTAAGTGCCAGAATTGGAGCATCATATGGATCTGCCTTTTCTCTAGTCACCTTCCACGACGGCATATGGAGGTTGCCTCTTTGCCCTAATGGGGAACAGGAAATGGAGAGGTTAAAAGGCCCTCCCACCTCCCTCTCACCAGTGTCTTTCCTGTTCCCCATGGGACAGGAGAGGTTTACTTTCGTATGCAGTGGTGGCCGGTGACTGCTGCATCTAACAAGCGTCGGCTTGTGTGTAACCGGGCAGCATGGGGTCGTATCTTACCTCCCCGCCTATGCTGCTCCCGTCGCGCCGCGCTGCGGTGTCCTCGGGACCTGTGCCTAGCCTTCCCGCGCCCCCGTGAGGGCAAAGCAGGCTAATGTTTCCTGACCGGAGTCCTCCTGGAGCTCTCCGGTCTCCTTCCCCTCCAACATGCTGCTGGCAACCCGGAAGTGATCGCGCGCGTCACTTCCGGTCCTTTCTGCGCTCCCTGGAGGCACTTCCGCCGGCGGTGTCTCGTGCAGGACGGCGTCCTCCACGCTGGACCATGGAGGGGAAGAGGTGTATCCACATCGCTGGGGGCAGGTGCATACCGCTGCGTATAAAACCTGCCAGAAAACGTCGCAGGTAAGACCGTTCCTATCATGGAGAGCAGTACCTGCCCTGCGCTTGCAGAGCCCAGCGCTGCCCCTGCCACAGTAAGTGCCGCAGGGACAGGGGTCCTTAGATAGTAACTTTGGGGTATCCTTGGTCACTCTCTCCCTCCCCTCTCATTGCAGGGAGAAAGGTCTACCCCCAAAACTACTGTTAAAAAGAAGTGTGCCATCTGTAATATTAAGCTGCCACCTTCATGGGAGAAAAAACTCTGCAGGACCTGTACTGACAAAGTTGTCAGGGCAGAGCAACCTTCTTTACTAGAGGAAATCCGGTCCCTGGTCAAGCAAGAGGTGCAATCCTCCCTAGCAGCCTTTACCCCTCCACCCCCTCCGCCACCCCCTCCGCCACCCTCTCCAGCCAAAAAAAGGAAGATCCAGGAAGAGGATTCTGAATCTGAGTCAGACCTCTCTTATGCCTCATCCTCAGGTCGTCAGGAGGAATCTGCATCCTCTATTACATCTGAGGCCAGAAAATATCTCTCTTCTTCAGACTGGATTGAGGACTTAGTAGCCGCAGTACGCAGTACTATGGGGCTGGAGTAGGAGCCAGAACCCCAGTCCATACAGGACCAGATGTTTGGTGGCATAACTAAGGGTAAACGGGTGGGGTTTCCAATCCACCAGAATATTTCTGATATGATTGACCAAGAGTGGGAATTACCTGAAAAACGCCTCAGTACTCCATCCGAGATGAAGCGTAGATTCCCCTTAGAAGGCGAAATGACCAAATGGGATGTCCCTAAAGTTGACTCTCAGGTGGCAAGAGTGGCTAAAAGAACGGCTCTTCCATTCGAAGACTCGTCACAATTAAAGGATCCGATGGACAGGAAGATAGAGAGTCTATTAAAGAAATCATGGGAGACCTCCTCGGTAGCCCTGAAAGCTAATATCGCATCAACATGCGTGGCTAGAGCTCTATTCCGCTGGATAGGTGAACTGGAGTCTCACATATCCCAGGGCACTTCAAGAGCTGAATTATTAGACTCCCTTCCTAGTCTCCTTAGAGCCACAGGTTTCCTAGCAGATTCTTCGATGGAAACTATCAGAATTGCTGCAAGGTCGTTAGTACAGACTAACTCGGCCAGAAGGGCGCTGTGGTTAAAAATGTGGTCTGGTGATATCACCTCCAAAGCCAAGTTATGCGCCATACCATTTAAAGGTAACTACGTCTTCGGGCCTTCTCTTGATGACATCTTGGAGAAAGCAACCGATAAAAAGAAAGCCCTCCCGGAACAAAAAACCCCCAAAAAGAAGTTTTTTCGTCCCTTTCAGGCCCAAACCTCTCAGAGAGGGAAAGGCAAGTCCGGGAGGTGGAGTTACCCGAAGGGAGGGGGGAGAAACATCCTCATCCCTCAACAACAGCAGCAGCAGTCTCAACAGGAGAAACGGTGACTTCGATCCAGTGGGGGGGAGACTTTAAAATTTTTACTCCCAGTGGCAAAACATCACCTCTTGCCCCTGGATCCTCAATGTCATCAAAGAGGGTCTTCTAATAGAATTCATTTCCTCCCCCCCACGGGGTCTAAAAGTCACCTCCCTACCTTCCCTGAAAGATCAGTCAAAATTGGCGTCCGGTCTCAGAGCCCTAAAGATGTCAGGTGCGATATCCCAGATACCGGAATCGGAGAGGGATCGAGGCCACTACTCTCGCTTATTCCTGGTTCCCAAGCCATCGGGCGAGTCCCGTGTCATTATAAATCTAAAGAATCTCAATCGGCATATAAAGTACCGAAGATTCAAGATGGAATCAGTGAAGAATGCCATCCCCTTGATAGGTCCACACTCCTTCATGGCCACTCTCGATCTGAAAGATGCCTACTTTCACATCCCCATTCACCAAAGACATCGCCAATATCTCAAATTTGCTGTACAGAGAGGGCGTCTGATAGAGCACTATCAATTCAACGTCCTCCCATTTGGAATTTCCTCGGCTCCAAGGGTATTTTCCAAAATAATGGGGGAGGTAGTCTCCTTTATCCGGAAGCAAGGCGTCTGTATAGTGCCGTACCTAGACGACCTTCTGTTAATAGCTCCTTCCAAACAGGCCCTGGAGTCTCATGTATCCAAGACTCTCGAAATCCTGACATCTCTTGGATGGGTGCCGAATCTGGAAAAATCACACCTACGACCCTCCAAATGCAGGAAATTCCTGGGAGTTCTCCTGGACTCTGCAAGACAAATGTCCTTCCTCCCAGTGGAACACCGTCAAACCCTTTTATCAAAGGTCAAAACGTTCAGGGACACCAGATCCCCTACAATCAGAGAAGGCATGTCTCTTGTAGGCTCGATGACAGCCTGCATTCAATCGGTACCATGGGCCCAGGCCCATTCCAGAATTCTTCAGGCACATATCCTGCAGAATTGGGATGGCCATCCCAGTTCTTTGAACAAAAGACTGTACACGTCGGGCCGTGTCAAAGCCTCCCTGGCATGGTGGATGTCCCCAAAAAATTTACAAAAAGGGGTCAGCTGGACGCAAGTCCCACTGACCACAGTAACAACAGACGCCAGCCAGAGAGGCTGGGGGGCCATGATAAATCACACCCCTTTCCAAGGTCTCTGGGACCAGTCAACAAGCAAGAAATCTTCCAACTACAGAGAGCTAAAGGCTGTAGAAGAAGCCCTACTAGTAGGAGGTCATCTGATCAAGGGACATCACGTTCGGATATATTCGGACAATGTGACCACGGTGGCCCACATCAGACATCAGGGCAGTTCAAAAAACAATTGCCTGAAGAATATATCTGCCCGGATATGCTCCTGGGCAGAAAGACATCTCTTATCTCTGACAGCGGTTCACCTGAAAGGCTCGTCCAACATTCAGGCAGACTATCTAAGTCGCCAAGACATACATCCGGGGGAATGGTGCCTGAGCAACCGAAGCTTCGAGATGCTGGTGAACAAATGGGGTCTCCCAGAAATCGACCTCTTTGCATCCAGCCGAAATGCGAAAGTCGAAGCATTCTTCTCTCTGAACCCCAGGGACGGCTCCAAAGGAGTGGATGCACTGGTCCAGAAGTGGAATTTCCGGCTGGCTTATGCGTTTCCACCAATCCCAATACTGGCGAAAGTCTTACAGAAAGTGCGAGAAGAACAAACGCCTACCATATTGGTAGCTCCGCTGTGGCCCAAGAGGAGTTGGTACAACCTGATAGTGGACCTTCAGGTGGATGGGCCGCTCCACTTTCCGATAGAAGAAGACCTTCTTTCTCAAGGACCAATCCATCTCCTAGATGCCCACAAGTGGAATCTGGCGGCATGGCTACTGAAGCCCAAATATTAAGAGCCAGAGGACTATCAGAAGCAGTGGTTTCCACACTTCAAAAATCTAGGAAACCTGTAACCATTGCAATATATAATAAAATCTGGAAGAAATTCTCATCCTTTTGTCTCCCTGAGGTGCCGGATCCCTTCAACCCGAATATTTCAAAAATTCTAGACTTTTTGCAAAAGGGCTTAGAAATAGGCCTCAGGCCTAGCACCTTAAAAGTCCAGGTGTCCGCCCTCAGTTCAATATTTGATCAAGATCTGGCAAATCATCGCTGGATCAAGAGATTCATGATATCGGCTTCTAGAATGAACCCTAAGAAGCAAATAACAGTACCACTGTGGGATCTCAACCTAGTATTACAGGGGCTCACAGGTCCCCCCTTCGAACCATTATCCTCCTGCTCCCAGAAAAACCTAATCTACAAAACAATTTTTCTAGTGGCTATTACATCAGCAAGGAGAGTGGGAGAATTACAAGCTCTCTCAATAAGAGAACCATACCTAACCATTCGAGATGACTCTATAGTACTGCGCCTAGACCCTTCCTTTCTTCCAAAGGTCGTATCGGACTTCCACCGCTCCCAGGAAATTATTCTACCTTCTTTTTGCCAAAATCCTGCAAATTCCAAAGAAGAGAGATTCCATATGCTGGATGTCAGGCGCACTGTATTGTTTTACTTAGAACAAACCAGTTCTTACAGAATTGACCACAATCTATTTATCCATCCATCAGGACAAAATAAGGGAAAAAAGGTAGCCAAAAGTACTATTGCCAACTGGATAAAGAAAGCAATAGCAGAGGCATACCTTGCTCAAGACAAAACTCCTCCAGTGGGAATCAAGGCTCATTCGACTAGATCAACCTCAGTCTCCTGGGCAGAAAGAGCAGGTGCATCAGCAGAGCAAATCTGCAGGGCAGCCACATGGTCTTCATTGCATACTTTCTCCAGGCATTACAGATTGGATGTAATGCCCAACAAGGATTTAGCCTTCGGCCGGAAAGTACTCCAGGCCGTTGTCCCTCCCTAGCGCCAATCAGTTGGTATTCCTCCATATGCCGTCGTGGAAGGTGACTAGAGAAAATAGAATTATTCTTACCGTTAATTCGGTTTCTAGGAACCTTCCACGACGGCGCTAGTTCCCTCCCTATACTCCTGGATTTAAATCTGGGATTCAAGGTAAACCGGTGCTATGGTTTTCAGTTATAAGTCACTGGTGAGAGGGAGGTGGGAGGGCCTTTTAACCTCTCCATTTCCTGTTCCCCATTAGGGCAAAGAGGCAACCTCCATATGCCGTATGCCGTCGTGGAAGGTTCCTAGAAACCGAATTAACGGTAAGAATAATTCTATTTTCTGGGGCTCCTGAGAGCCAATGTTTTTAGTTAGGCAAGGAGTGAATATCCATAGCCCCTTCCTAGGCTATTAATATCAACCCACAGCTGTCTGCCTAGCCTATTGATGGTTATTAACTAAAGGGGTCCCATCTTTTTTTTTTGGGGGGGGGGGATGGGGGGTCCTATTTTAATCACCACGAAAGGCTAAGTATACAGGCTGTTAGCTTATATTGATAGCCTGGGAAAGCTCCATGGGTATTACCCCCTTCCCATGTTATAAACTTCAGCCCCAAGCTGTCCGCTTTCCCTCTGCTGGTTAGTAAAATGTCGGGGAATCCCACGCCATGTTATTTAGAGATTTATTTAATAAATACATGTACAGAGAGCTCCACAAGCAGTGCACTAATTATATATGTCAATGACCTCTTTATATCTGTTCTATGTGTACATATCTATCCTATTCTGTCGGGTAACACTGTGATTTTACTGTACGCAGCTGCTGAAATGTCGGGTTTTCGAGGACATGGGTAGTTAAAAATTGTATTTACGAGTCTCGTCTGAGATACGAGGACAATTGCAGCATGCTGTAAATTAAGTTATTTTTTTTGTCAATGGGTAATTTAAAAAGTGCTGCGGTTTTTATCGGGTTGCCCACTTCCAGAATTAACAAACACAGGAGGATTGCACGGCGAATAAGCTTCCTTCATTGACATGCCAGAGCCGGTGTGTCAGTCTCCACAAGGAGAAACATTACCTCTTAGGGTATGTTTCCACGGTCAGTAAACGCTGCTTGTTTGACGCTGCAGCGTCAAACAAGCAGCGTCAAGATGTTCCAGCATAGTGGAGGGGATTTTATGAAATCCCGTCTCCACTATGCGTGGAAACCCGCACGCGGCGGCCCTGCGACTCCGGACATGCTGCGCGTCTTTTCAGAACGCAGCATGTCCGTACACCTTGCGGGGACGCAGCGTCCCCGCAAGGCATATCACAGGGCCCTATGGCGAGGGGTGCGATGATCCCGGATGTGTACTGTACACATCCGGCACCATCGCGTCCCATTAAGGGGGCGGGGCTTAGCGCCGAGCGGCTTCGCCGCTGCGGCGATCCCGCCGGCGAAACGGACCGTGGAGACGTACCCTTAAACCTCAGTCCAGAGCGTCTCACCTAACCAAATCATCTCTCATACTTTGCACTGACGAGGGGCAATACCCCAAAGCACCGTGTCTGCAAGTTGAGATTCTGATTTGGCTTTTCTCCGAAGTCATATTACAAGGCTCGTTAGAGTCGATAATGACTTGTAGGATGGCTGCTTCCAACAGATGGCGCTATAGAGTTCAAGCGCTCTTCCTCACTGAAGAGGTAATTTGCATAAACACATTGAAGTGATTCTGCTTTTATTTTCCAAGTTGCCCTGATCTTCAGATGCCGGTGCAGTGACAGCAGCTTCCATGCTTGGGTTTGATGTAGGAGATGTTTCCCGTGTCTGCACGGCATCTGTGCTCTGTGAAGGGGCTGGGCCGGCTCATGCCATTTGCTAAGCAACCACCCTTCTGTGTAGCAGCTAATGCTTATACAAAGAGGTGGCCGGTTTATCGCTGGTTATTTGCCAATGCTGAAATCTAACACCGATAGCGGAAGACTGAGACGCCTCTAGAAATAAGTGTATTAGAAAGCTCAATATAGGTCTATTACAAACACTTAGAAGCCCAATTAAAACACTAAAAACAAGTTTCTTTAGCATGAGTGGGTATTTGATGACATCTGGATTTTGCACTAAAGTTCCACAGTGGTAAAACCATCCAGTTTATATTCCACGAGTGTAAAATTGTCCCTAGTGTGAATTTTGGAAATTCCATTGAAGCAGGTACTGATAGTGCATGTGATTTTATGATTACATTATGATGTACAGCCCTGTAGAATATGTTGGTGCCATCTAAATGAAAAGACACTGATCATTCATTGGGGCTGATCACTTACATTGTGGCTGCAGTGTTTCGCCACACATTGCCCCATCACGGGTCTTCCGCCACGTTCACACTTTGCGGTGTGCTCTGCGGGTTAATCCCGCAGCGGAATTGATAAATCTGCAGGGCAAAACCGCTGCGGTTATCCCTGCAAATTTATCGCGGTTTGTTCCGCGGTTTCCGCTGCGGGTTTCCGCCTATACTATTGATGCTGCATATGCAGCAATATGCAGCATCAATAGTAATGTAAAAAATAATAAAAATTGGCTATACTCACCCTCTGACGTCGCGATCTCCTCGGTGCTGCAGGCGGCTGTGCCGACAAGGACCTTCGTGACGTCACGGTCATGTGACCGCGGCGTCATCAGTCATGTGACCGCGACGTCACCACAGGTCCTGCTCGCACAGCAACTGAGACCGGACGCCGCGGGCAGCGCTGAGAGGTGAGTATAGCATCATTTTTTATTTTAATTCTTTTTTTTTTACACCAAAAAATGGTTCCCAGGGCCTGGAGGAGAGTCTCCTCTCCTCCACCCCGGGTACCATCTGCACATTATCCGCTTAACTTCCTGCAACGTGGGCACAGCCCCATGCGGAAAGTGAGTGGATCAATGCATTTCTATGGGTGCAGAATCGCTGCGATTCTGCACCAAGAAGTGACATGCTCCTTCTTTTTTTCCGCAGAAAAGCCGCGCGGCTTTTTCCGTGGAAATCCGCAGCGTGGGCACAGCGGGTTTTGTTTTCCATAGGGTAACATTGTACTGTACCCTGCATGGAAAACTGCTGCGGATCCGCAGTGTCAAATCTGCTGCGGATCCGCGGCAAAACCCGCAAAGTGTGAACGTAGCCTTCCACTGTATGCAAGTTTCTCTACACTCAGGTTTTCAATGTGGTTTAAAGACCTGCTGCATCTGCCAGCACAGAATGACTGTACAAACCAAGCACAGGCGCTCGGTGCTTCACGGCGGGGCCAATCATTTGTATAGACCTTACCTCCTGCTTGTTTTCCTTCTATCTCTGCCCTTCTCTGGCCCTTAAAGACAGAACTGTCATTCAAAGAGAGGGTATGGGGGAGATTGAGGGAAAACAAGCTGGAGGTAAGGGCTATATAAATGATTGGCCCCGCCGTGAAGCACCGAGTGTCTGTGCTGACAGTCCCTTTATGTTCACCTTCCCACCTGCTTGTTTTCCCCCTCTTCTCCTCCTTTGATACACAGCTCTGTCATTATAGAGCCAGAGAACGGCGGAGATAAAGGGAAAACAAGCAGGTGGGAAGATGTATATAAATGGCCGGCCCTGCGATGAAGCACCGAGCACATGTACTTGGTGTGAGCAGTTCTGTGTTGACAACTCAGAAGGACTGTTCAAACCCAGCACAGTGCATAATGGCGGGGCCAATAATTTCTCTACAGCTTTCCACCTGCTTGTTTTGTCTCAGTCTCCACCCACCCCTCCCCTTTGACAGCTCTGGCTTCATAGAGCTAGTGAAGGGTGGTTATAGAGAAAAACAAGCATGTGGGAAGGTGTATTGGCCCCGCAATTCTGCACCCAGCGCCTGTGCTGGGATTGAACAGTCATTCTGCGCTGACAGCCCCCTTTTAAACAACTGCCCATCAGCATACAAGTAGCTGATCGGCGGTTGCTTAGGGCCTTCAGTCGATCGGTGTAAATGCTGTTCCTTCCTGTGTCTGCGGCAGTCGGGATTGGAATGTGACATCGTTTGAGGCGCATCCTGTGATCTCCTATTCCAGTTACCAGACCACTGCAGCCAATCACAGGCATCAGCTATCAGCGTCCTCTAGAATCACTGACAGATTACTTATGTCTGTGCTGTAGTTTAGTGTCTCCTCAGGATCCCAGAGAAGATTTTAATAGTTGTTTTATGCAGTATATTGCAGGACTATGCTCAGCTCTTACTGTCAGTGCCATAGACTTTCGGTGCTGTGGAAAGGGTCCATGCTCAACCGTCATACAAGCCAATGTCCCCGTAACTGGGGGTCACCTGTTCTGATGGTTGTTTGGGGGGGATCTTCCAGACTCTTGGCAATTTTGCTATGAACAATGAGAGGTGATCACATTTTGAACAATTCTTTTCAGCATGATTTCATACAGGACGTTTTGTTTTTATAACATCATGACTTGAGTTTCTGATGTCACTGCCAAAAGCCGGCAGAGAATATAAAGGGGAGATATATATTGCCAGTGCTGATCTTTCCATATAATATTGTGGAGCAGATAAACACCAGCCATACGCTTGGTGCTCTGGGATGCGCTGCGAGATGGAAGTTTCTCCTGGGCCGTCATTTGCCTGAGACTGGGCAAACTCACTCATTACCATTGCACTGAGGACATCTATTTATATAGAGAGGTCTCCAAGCTCCAGTCATAAACATGCTGCTGGCAGACCGTTAAAGGGATCACAAAACCTCAATGCAATAACGGTCCAGGGACTACGACCCCCACTGCAGCAAATGCTTATTAAATAGATTTGTATATACCTTTTCTATTTACTATTCAAAAGACCCATATGTGCTTTAGAGATGATAAAAAGCTCATACTTGTATCCTGATCTCCTGATACTCCTCCATACTGCTTCCTAAAGGCGAGTTTATACCACCTAACTTGTGACGTTTGCCAACCAGCGGCCCGTTACTGTTCCGATTACCCAGGCAGACGGAGGGATGATCTGTAATAATCAATCGTTCAGTGCACATAGACTGCCATTGATCTCAGCAACGCAGGTCCTGTTTACACAGGACGATGTGCTGCCAAGAAAAATGAGTTAAAAAAAAAAAAAAGACATTTCACCCGACGAACAAGCGGTTTGTTTGACAGGTGATTGGTCAGGGTTTTACACTTGCCAATTATGAGGAAACCAGATTTCCCATGAACTCTCTCGTTCAGGATAATCGACCAGTGTAAACCCAGCTTCTGTTCACTGCGTGTCTCCTCTCTTCTTCCTCTAGTGTGGTCTGCCCATGACCACTGCAGCCAATCAATCTCCAGAGCCGTGGTCATTTTTGATTTTTTTTTCCTCTGCGGAGTTGTCAGATTTAATTGAAAATGCTGGTACTGTATTACCCAGTAGATTTTCTACAAGTGAACATCTGCATTGGGAGAGAACACGCTGCTTCCCCAAGCTCCAACTAAGTAGTTAAATCTCAGCGATCAGAGATGGTCTTAATGGTTGCTGTTAGAGGCAGGTGCTGGCTGTATAAAACAGACGCTGTACAGCGCCGGCTCAGCTCCTTAGCCCAGTGTATCCATATGCACTCGTATCTATGGTACACACCGTATACTATAGGATTAAAGAATATGGACTTTTTTCAGTTCTTCCACATCATTGTTGCAATTAGGTTTTCTTAACAATGTTGCTTTTAAATTTTTCTAGTCTGTGCTGCATTGACTGCTGGCTACAGAGTGAGTTCACTGTGAATCTGTCAGCGAGCTTGTTTTTACAGTAGAGTAGATAACTAGTTATAAATCACCTGAGAGGAGATCTGAAGAAGGGAGATAAGGCCACGTTCATAGTTTTCACACTGACTAATGCAGTGCGTCTGGAGGTTTTACCTGCATTCCCCAAAAACGGATTTGGATGGAGCCATAGATGATGGTGGCCTGAATAGTGGTCAGATGAGCAGAAGTGTGCTGTTTTTTTTGTTTTTTTGTTTTTTTTTGTAGTTGGACACGTTTCTCCACCATTCTAGACAGACACTTTCAGAGAAAAACTGCAAACTGGGTTAATTGAAAGTAACTCCGTTCTCGTCATTGCCTGCCTTCTATTGCAGTCTCTGGATTACAAGGGAAAAAGGACTTAAGACAAAATCCACCGATTGCAATGCACAAATGCAGCATCAACAAGGTCTGAGGGTATGTGCACACGTCAGGATTTCTTGCAGAAATTTCCTGAAGAAAACCGGAAATTTTCTGCAAGAAATCCGCAAATTTTTTTTTGCGTTTTTTTTCCCTTTTTTTTTTTTTTTTTTTTTTTTTTTTTTTAAAGCATTTTGCAAGCGTAATTAGCATCGCTTGGAAAACTGATTGACAGGTTGGTCACACTTGTCAAACATAGTGTTTGACAAGTGTGACCAACTTTTTACTATAGATGCAGCCTATGCAGCATCAATAGTAAAAGATAGAATGTTTAAAAATAATAAAAAAAATGGTTATACTCACCTTCTGCAGACAGCCGATCTCCTCAGCAGCTTCCATTCCTATAGATGGTGTGTGTGTGCAGGACCTTCGATGACGTCGCGGTCACGTGACCGCGATGTCATCGCAGGTCCTTCACACACACCAGCTATAGGAACGGAAGCTGCAGCATGCACCGATGAGAGGCGGGAAGACTCCGGGGCCATCGAAGGTGAGTATATGACTATTTTTTATTTTAATTCTTTTTTTTTTTTTACCAATTATATGGTGCCCAGTCCGTGGAGGAGAGTCTCCTCTCCTCCACCCTGGGTACCAACCGCACATGATCTGCTTACTTCCCGCATGGTGTGCACAGCCCCGTGCGGGAAGTAAGCAGATCAATGCATTCCTAGGTGTGCGGAATCCCCGCAGTTCCGCAAATTTAATGAACATGTTGCTTTTTTTTCCGAGATGCGATTTTTTTCGCGGAAAAAAATGCAACATTTGCACAAGAAATGCGGAATACACTGTAAATAATGGAAGGCATATGTAAGCATTTTTATAGCGAAAAAACGCGAAAAATACTGAACGTGTGCACATGGCCTGAGAGTTATAATAAACTCCCGTCAGAACGAGCTCACTGACTAGTTCTCGGTTACCTAATTTTGCAGCCAGCAACTGCCAAAAAGATGTAAAACGTCCAAATTTTTTTTTTTATGAAATCCATTGTAGAAATGATTATTAGCCCCAAGAATACACATATTTAAGTAAGTGTCCCTGAGGGTTGTCTATATTTTAAGAAGTTACTATGCCTGTGTACATTGTGATACTGAGGGATATAGTCACTGGCAGATGAATTATCGCACACATCCTGTAACTCATCTGAATGGGGAATTGCAGACATCCCGCAACCTCATTTACTTGTATGGAAATTATTTTAATTCACAGAAATTTCTGCAGTCGCTGCTAAACCCAGGCCGGTCTCTGGTGGCCACATTTCTAAATCTTTAATTGAATGCTAGATTATATTTTCCCGTTATATCCCATTGATTCTCGGAATGGAAATTCCTTTTAAGCTGATTCATATGGCAGGCTATGCAGTGTCCGAGCAGTTCCATTGGTTTTTAAATGGTTAATACTGATGTATTTGTACGCACTTGCGGTACTGGAAAAACATCTCCTGGTCATCAGACTTTAACTGGTTAAGGAAAAAGTGGCGTCAGAATACTGCGCTTGGTCCAGGACTTTATTCTTGCTCCATTGTAAATTTACAGCACTGAGTTAAAGCCTCACGTACTACCAAGAGCAGCTCACAGCCAGGAACGCTGGGGAGAAGACGGAAGTGGTTTATTAGCGCTTCTGTCTTCTTTTGTGGGATACATAACATCCAAAAAAGTCTGCGCTTGAAACAAATCAGTTCCCATCCCCCCACCCCAGAATAATTCCAATGTTATTACATATAGAAAAAGAAACCTTACACATGTTGGGTATGTATACAACAGTAATAACCTGGAGAATTCATTTGACAAGTTATCTGGTGGGGAAATGTTGATAATAATAAAAAGAAAAAAAAATATAGAAAAAAAGTCCTTTTTTTATTTGCCTAAGAAATGTTTAACACAGTGACTATTATGTATCTGAAAGCAGACCTAAAACAAAAAAAAAATACAATTTGTCCTGCATAAAACAGTCTCATATATCCATGTTAATGAAGAAAGAAAATGGCTCCTGAAAAGTGGAGAGGCAAAAAGACACCAGACCGATCGGTCACACGTTTTAATATTTTTCATGGTTATAAGAATGCAACCATCAAAAGCCAATTTGTGTTCTGCTCTATGTATATTTGATTTGTGACGGGATTTTTCTAATTGGTGTTTCTGATTGTCAAACATCTGTATCCATCTCTTGTTGTGTAGGTGAGAACTGGGCATAAAAGTGAGGCAGGGGCTGTATCAGACTCGATGAGTTTCTTTCGTCATGTCGGAGAAGTCAGGCCAGAGCACAAAAGCAAAGGATGGGAAAAAATACGCGACCCTCAGCCTTTTTAACACGTACAAAGGAAAGTCGCTAGAAACTCAGAAAACTACAGGTGAGTGCGATTGAGCCTTATTGTGCCCTATATATTTTATTGTTGTAGAATATATGTCTATATTTGCAGATTTTTGTGCCCTCATTTGCTTTTACCAGTAAATGGTGGTTATTTCGCAAAGATTTGGCTTTGTGCTCCCGAGTTATGAGGTCCCACTACTGTATTGTACTTATGTGTGTTACCAATGCTTTAAAGCACCACTCCAACATTTTTTAATACATTTCAGCACTGGAGTTTTACCACTAATGTAAGTTTCCTGCCCCTAGTATTATACTTACCAGCTGCCACCCTCGTCCTGCGCTGACATTTTGTGACTCATAGACTTACATTGGAACGTGACTGCCGGATCGCTTCATCAAACCCTAGAGCAATATGGCAGGTCACAAGCTGCAAAAATCGGTGCAAATAACAGATTAAGACAATGGCTGGTAAGTAAAATACTAGGGTCAAGAAGTTTAGATTGGAGGCACCACTCCGGCGCTCACTTAAGGCACCACTCCGGCGCTCACTTAAGGCACCACTCCGGCGCTCACTTAAGGCACCACTCCGGCGCTCACTTAAGGCACCACTCCGGCGCTCACTGAAGGCACCACTCCGGCGCTCACTTAAGGCACCACTCCGGCGCTCACTTAAGGCACCACTCCGGCGTTCACTTAAGGCACCACTCCGGCGTTCACTTAAGGCACCACTCCGGCGTTCACTTAAGGCACCACTCCGGCGTTCACTTAAGGCACCACTCCGGCGCTCACTTAAGGCACCACTCCGGCGCTCACTTAAGGCACCACTCCGGCGCTCACTTAAGGCACCACTCCGGCGCTTTAAAAAAAAAAAAAAAAAAAAGTTTAACCTACTTTGAATGTGATGCTTTCAAGGTGTTTTCCTGTGTAAATCGTAAGTCTGCAGTTACCCTGTGTGCCTGCAGACTTATGTATCCCCCCCAGCGCACTGTGCTACTAGGATTCTCCGGTTTCTTGTGGTGTGTATATATATATATATATGCCACCCAGAGCCCAAGTAGTGGGCGTGGCCTCAATCCATACACTTCTATTGAGCAAGGCCGTGCCCTTTCTGGGCATCCAGTGGGCGTGGCCGCTAGAGATTGCGGCTTGGCTCCATACAAGTGTATGGAGCGAAGCCACGCCCACTGGACAGCTCTGGACAAGAGCATGTATAAACGCATAGATACCTTCCGGTCCCAGCTCAGAAACCATTTAATCCCCGCAGCACACGCACACAGTGACTGCAGACTTATCTATTTGGATCAGACAACTCCTTTAAAGGGAGTCCGTAACCTCCAAATTGTATTTTAAATGGGCTGTAACGTGTCATAGGGGACTTGCCCCCTATAACAACTATACTAGCGCTGTAGCTGCTACTGGTACTGCGCCTGAGAAACAGTGCTGTCTACCAGCATGTGGGGGGCCGCTTGCGTTCTCCCGATGCCGTTCACTGCACTGCCGGGTGTATTGGTGTAACGAACCTCGTCCGAAGAAAGATGGGGAGAAGGACGCACCCGCCAGCGAGGCTGCTCCCTCAGGGACGCGAAGACTGTCAATCAGAGGCGGAGGCAGGGCTCCCAAAATGCAAATGAGGAGCCATAACGGGGGATCAAACTCTTGGCCATGCTAAGGGTGCGCTGAAGCCTCCTCATTTGCATAGAAATAGCTTGTTTTCTCAGTCGCTGGACCAGTACCAGGCACAGTATGGTCACTAGTATGGTTGTTGTATACAGTGATGTCCCGTACAACACTGTGAAGCCCATATAACGTGTTTTGCGGTGGCAGATTCCGGAGAAGGATTCATGTCTCAGCTGATCATAAAGCGCTTTTACAAAGTTGATCTCTCTGTTGATTATTTGGCTCGTATAATTCGTATAGCTAAATGGCATTTCTGTACCGGGTTTTACTGACTTGTTGGACACTGTAACCTGCACTCACTTGTTATTATGGTAATGAGACAGTAATTTGCCAGTCTTTGTTAAGGATGTCTAGAGGAGGCAATAAACAGGTTTATGCCGTCTTCAAACGCCTGATGTTACTGTCCTGGTGCAGACCTCGATATACAGACTATATGGGGCAGTCGAGTCGGTCAGGAGATCCACGGCAGTCTGGACGTTGTGCGAATGCTGGACGTGTGATGCAAGACTTCGGCTTCTTTTGCCCACATTCGTCAGGACCAGCATTACTCACGCCGGTCTTGATGAGGCATGTTTGAGTCATGTGTAATGAGGTGCGCAGTCACCTGAAACGCGTCGCATACCATGTAACTTACATCGCTGATTGCTTCATCCTCTACGGAGCATTTTGAGTGAATAAAGGAGTTTGTACACAAGTTCGTTGCGCTGTATTGTCTCCTGTTTTGTGACTGGAGTTATATTTCTTGCCTAAGATACGTCACAACTAGTCATGATGAGATGAGCTGTGGGATCATGCTTACGTCCATTTTGATGGAGCTGGACAAAGCTGGCAGCTCCCCCTTGTGCAAAAAAAATTGCAGCATTTCAAAGCTATTATGTGTTTGAGGGCTTTTTTTATGCACTCCTTATTTTTCACTATGGAGACATCTATTGTAATAATTCGCACAGCACCTAGCAGACACGCTCAGTATTTGGACAGTATTCTACATCATTATTTGTAAGCCGGAACCAGGAGAGGAACAATCAGAGGAAAAGTATAATAGAGACATGTCACCACTTCTGTATTTATCACCACTCCTGGTTTTGAGTTAGACACTGCTGTAAAATACTGAACATGTGAATGTGGCCAGAGCATGATAAAATAAATGCCAGAAATACAATTAAATAATTAAATTAAATGATGGCATAAAAATGCCGCCCGTCCTGTAAAAATGACGCACCCATACAAAATATGTCGCTGGAAAGAAAGTTCAATTCTCCTGTGATGCGAGTGAGAAAATAAAATCCTGACTCCAGCAGTCGGTCACTAGTGTGTCACCGTTTTGCTATTGTATTTTTGAACCCCATCAATCTGCAGCTATAGAATTGTGAATGACACTTTCTGTATTTGGCTGCCAGAGTTCTACCATCCCTGAAAACGCCTGAAAGTCCTATTTCCTTTTTCATTTGGAATGCATTGTCTAACATTTGCTAATATAGTGATTAAAGGTTGAGTCACACATAACGATATCGTTAACGATATCGTTGCAACGTCACGCTTTTGGTGACGTAAGCAACGATCCCGCTAACGATCTCGTTATGTGTGACAGCGACCAACGATCAGGCCCCTGCTGGGAGATCATTGGTCGATGGGAATGATCAGGACCTTTTTTTGGTCGCTGATCACCCGCTGTCATCGCTGGATCGGCGTGTGTGACGCCGATCCAGCGATGTGTTCACTTGTAACCAGGGTAAATATCGAGTTACTAAGTGCAGGGCCGCGCTTAGTAACCCGATATTTACCCTGGTTACCATTGTAAAAGTAAAAAAAAAAAAAAAAAAAACAGTACATACTCACATTCTGATGTCTGTCACGTCCCCCGGCGTCCACAGGGTTGACTGTCCGCGCCGGCCGTAAAGCAGAGCACAGCGGTGACGTCACCGCTGTGCTCTGCTTTACGGCTGGCGCTGACACATTCAGTGCAGGGAAGCTCTCGGCAGCAGCGCGTGCATTACCAGCGCTCCTGCCTAAAGCAGTTTTAACCCTGTGGACGCCGGGGGACGTGACAGACATCAGAATGTGAGTATGTAGTGTTTTTTTTTTTTTTTTACTTTTTTACAATGGTAACCAGGGTAAATATCGGGTTACTAAGCGCGGCCCTGCACTTAGTAACCCGATGTTTACCCTGGTTACCCGGGTGCTGCGTGGGGACTTTGGCATCGTTGAAGACAGTTTCAACGATGCCGAAGTCGTTCCCCTGATCGTTGGTCGCTGGAGAGAGCTGTCTGTGTGACAGCTCCCCAGCGACCACACAACGACTTACCAACGATCACGGGCAGGTCGTATCGCTGGTCGTGATCGTTGTTAAGTCGTTTAGTGTAACGGTACCTTACCAGTCAGTGTACATGTGTTATGTTTACATTTTACCATGCAGTTCTCCTTATCTTAATGGAATCTCACCCCATTGAGAGGGGGTGTCATCTTTCAGAAAATCCTGATCCCTGGGAGCAGTTTATTTAAAACAAAACCCCACCTTTTTTTTTTTATCAAACCGCATTGGGATGTTATTGAAAGTGGACAAACCCTTTAAATTGACAGTTGAGTAAAGTTCTATTCTGCTCAGATGCATGAGAGAAAATTAAGTCCGTTTTTGAACAGTTCGATTTTACCATAACCACACTTTCTGGACTACTTGTCACTTTTGCAAACCAAAAAAAACACTGCAAATTCCAAAAATGAAGTGACCATAAAGTCTGACGGAATTCAGAGATATTCCATATAGAAGTGTAAACATAACGTACTATACAATCTAAAGTTGTTTGGTCCAAAGTTAACCGTTATTGAGGTAGGACATAATCGTACAGCCTACGTCAGGTTCACATGTATGGTGCAGGCTCAGGTGCGGAGCCTGCACCTCTCCAGTGGCATTTTTAGCCCAATTGCTGTTTTACACACAGACTCTCGTGTCCCATTCCCTTTGTGATGTGATTTATAGGATTCTGATGAGTTGTCAGGACTCCTGTGGAAATGGCCCTTTAACAGTAGACTGCAGCATGCCAGTATATAGAACAAGCTATGAAATGATTGAAGTGTCAAGTCTCCTAAGAGGACTAGAAAAATAAAGTTAAAAAAAATTATATATAAGACTTAGAATATTGCACTTTGTTTGCCAGTTTAGGAATTTAAAAAAAAGTACTTGTATCACCACGTCCTGAAAAGTTTGATCAAAATATAAAATTAATCCATATGGTAAAAACTGTAAAGAGAAAACTCAAAAGCCCACGTAAAGTGGTGTAGATGTGGAACAAGTACCGAGTGGCGCTATTGTCAGTATCGCGTCGCCTGCACCGAGCCTCTGCTCAGCCCCGGTGTGATCAGCTCGCTTACATCTGTCCCCAGCCGGGCGTTCTACACATCTGCAGCACTGAAACTTGTGTTCGGTTCTGACTTATACTACGTCCTATTAACCTGTTTTCGATGGAGTTTGCCATTTTTTACATGGAATATAACAAACTTTTTTTTTTATGTTCAAAGTTGCTGCACGCCATGGTCTTCAAAGCCTAGGAAAAGTTGCTGTGTCTCGGCGCATGCCACCACCTGCAAATTTACCCAGTCTAAAGGCAGAGAATAAAGGCAATGACCCAAATGTGAACATTGTTCCCAAAGATGGCACTGGCTGGGCATCGAAACAAGAGCAGTCCGACGAGGATAAGTAAGTCCCACCCATCAATGCTTTTACTACCTAGTTACTATTCACAATAAGATTAAAAGCAACCTGGACTAAATTTTAACTTTTTTTTTTTCCTAGAACACCCGAAGTGCCTCCTCCTCCACCTCCAAAGCCAGTTCCACCCCCACCAACTGAGGTTCCTGTGGTTACCAAATCTTGGGCCAATACCAAGCCAGGTGGGCAAGGAGATGGTAAGATCGGTTTTAAGGAAATTACTGAATTTTATTTGTGTTTTTTGTGTTTTGTTTTTTTCTTTTTTTTTTTTATATGTTTCAGCTATTGTGCATTGTTGGTTCTGGGACTGAAGACTGTAGGCTTTGTTTTTTCTTTTTGATTGTGATCTGCCTCTCCTCTAACCCTAGTCTTTCAATAATATGAGCATTCATAGCACCATTGTGCGTCCATATCTGCCGCAGTCAATCCCAATGTTTTCCTCCTTCAAGACCTTGGGGTAGCTCTTTTCTTAAATGTCAATGTGGTTTGCTACTCGCCCGATTTAGCTTTATGGCTTTGTAACTGTGTATTCCCTGAAACGCATTGGTAACTCTTTTGGCCATTCGTGCCCTCCGTAGGGCTGTGACGTCACACGCTGGCCAGCCTCTGTCGGCCATTTTTTCTATTGCCGCGCAACCAGGGACGCCACCGGCCAGGGCTTCCTTGGCTCTGCGCGCCTTTCTTGATCCCTTGTGGTCTCGTCTACCTATCGCCATCTACAACTCCAGCAGGAGAATGGAGAATAGATATTCAGCAGGATGGTTGCCGTTGTAGCTGCATATTTAGTTTCAGCAGGTTACAGTTTGTACTGCTTGTGTTGATCTCTTGGTACGAGGTCCTTTCGTGCAAGGCCTTGCTGCAGGCAATCTGTAACGTATCGCACTGTCACTAGCTTTGAGATTTATTGCAGTGTATGTCTGTCTGTACGGCCTATGTGGATCTCATTATGTGAACGCATATCACGTACGATCATAATTTGGAGTATATTGCTCATTGTTTAAGGACAACTATATAAGCAATTTTTTGTATGTTACTAACTAGATACTGCCAGTAGCTGTTTCAACCTGAAAATCAAGCTTGCCATTGTACACAGTTGAACACTACACTGGCTATTTCACCTGTTGCATTCAGCACCATTGTTTTAGTTAAATCATTGATTAGGTGTTACTGTGTTTACACACAGGATCCTGAGCTTTGCCAGCAGCTGTATATCCTATATTTTAATCAAAATTGTTTTTTAGGTTACCTCTGTCAATAAGGGCGCGCTGGTGTAATTGATATACATTTCTTTAAATACGTATCATAATTATTGATGAGCGAGCGTACTCTGATATCGTGTTATCCGAGCATGCTTGGTTGCTATCAGAGTATCTTGGGTGTGCTCGTGTAATATATGTCAGAGTCCCCGCAGGTGCAAGATTCGCGGCTCTTAGACAGCTGCAACTTATGCAGGGGTTGCCTGTTTGTTAGACAATCCCTGCATGTTTTGCTCCTGTCTAGCAGCTGCGGGGACTCGAACACGCCTGAGATACTTGGGTAGCACCAACACTCAGATAAAACGATACCGGAGTGCGCTCGCTCACCACTAATCCGAGCATAGTCATGTGTTTATAGTACTAAGATGTTGACAGGTATTATATCTGATTTTAAAGTAGAGATTGTGTTATCTTTCCAGGTGTTCAGGTGAACAGCTATTTCCAGCAAGAATTCCCAAGTCTGCAGGCAGCTGGGGATCCAGAAAAGAAAGAAAAAGACGCAGCCGACGATAATTATGGGCCTGGCCCTAGTCTACGGCCGCAAAGTAATGCATATGGGGCTATAAATATATTTATATATTTATTTATATTTTAGCTGTTAGTAATTTTACTTGCAAAAGCCTAATAGAGGCAAGTGTAACATCATTTTTAAGGGGAATCTGTCATCAGGTGTTTGCTATGTAATCTGAGCGCAGCATGATGTAGGGACAGACTCTGATTCCAGCGATTTATCACTTACCGGGCTGCTTGCTATAATTTTGTTAAAATCTGTTTTATTAGCAGGACATTATCATTAGAGGACTAGTAGACCTTCTGCTTTTTAGTCCATCAAACCTGCCCCACCCCTGATTCTTAGCTATGGTACCTTTCTGCCTATGCACAGTGTACACAGCTGCCAATCAGTGGTGAGAGCTGGGTTATACAGAGCTCAGCAGTCAGAACTGGTGAATCTGCAGCAGATAAAATGAGGAGTTAATCAAAACTTCAGCAAATAGCCTAGTAAGTGATAGAACGCAGAAAATAGGGTCTCTGTCCCTACATGATGCTGCTCTCATGTAGGGTAACAAAAACTTGGTGACAGATTTTGTTTAAATATAATTTCCAGATTCAGAGTGGATGTGAATTGCAACTTTCTCTTGCTTCATTGGGGGACTCCGCTATGACTGCTGGAGAATTTTAGTTTTCTGTTACTGTTGACCATGATGCCTGAATAGATCTGTTAACCACTTAAGGCCTGGCCTTTTGGGGCATTTAGAGCGTACCGGCCATTTTTATTTATCAGTTTTATGGCTGTAACTTAATTTTTTTTTACATGCTGAATATGATTATAACCCAATTAAATTCAACCTGTCCTAATCTGTGCACACAGCTGATGTGGCCAGTTGGCGGGAAGGTGGAGGGAGGAACCTTGGTATTCCACTTGCACCCCCTGACCAAGAAAATGCTGTTTCGCTTGGAGAAGAAGGATCGTCCCATCCGGCTCTCCCTGGTGCAGATCAGAACAAGATTGCTGATAAACGACCGGCCACCACCCAGCTTAAAGTGAATGGACAGCAACCAGGCCTACCTCCTCAGTACAGAGGCATGATGCCTCAATTTGCTGGAAATGTAGGTATTGCAGTCACCTTAGTATTTTGGTTTATTCCAGTAACCTTGCTTCGTATGTGCAGCCATTCCTGCTGTTGTGCAGCCAGTTGGATATTAGTTCAGTTGTATTCCAGGGCAAGGAGCTCAGTTTGCATTTTGTGTAGCCAATCTTTGCATAAAGTTTAAGGTGAGGGCTACCGCTAATGGCTTCATGACAATGAACCTATATGAACACTGACTTCTTAAATCTATTTTTTCCCCCCAGATGTTCCCTTCTTATCCTCGACTTCCATTTCCTCCGGTGCAGGGACAAACCAGATATCCCGCGCAAGCAGAGGCCAACAGGTAATCTGTCTAGACCTTAATCTAAAATGGACATTTTTTACTGAAATGTTTTTTTTCTAAGGTTATCAAGCTTAAAGGGGTTTTACAATGACGGTAAATGTTTTCTGCGTAAAAGATCTTTGATTAACAACATTTCAAATTTATTTATCTTCCAGAATTGCATCCTTTTCCTATATTGGGCTGCTAAGTTTACAGCTCGGCTAGTAGTAGGGTTCTCTTGGTCTGGTCCAGCATGTGCAGATGGTTTTTCTGTAGTAAATGGGTTCTGTGTGCGGAGACCGAGGAGCACACCACCCAATGTAGCACTCGTAGCATGTTCATGTGAGGCAGGCAGCACTGTTATACAGATGCCTGCCTGCCCAATCTCCGAGAACCGATAGTGAGCCCCTCTGTGACTGCTGACCTGTGCTGTGCATACCCCAGACTGCTAGGTAGAACAACGCCATGTGTGTGCTTGGGGCAGAAGAACTGCTTGTGATGGTGCAGCATACCACAGAGCCGTCTGCATCACATGAAGGGTCCGATTTTGCTTTCTGAGCAGACAGCACTGTATTATGCCACAATCTGCCAGTGCGATCACCGAGAACTGATAACGAGCACTTCTGTGACTGCTGACTTTTGTACTATTCAGCCAGACTGCTATTTAGGTCGGGGTCACATAGCATCGGATGCAATGACGCTCCCCGAAGTCATGGATGAAGCGCTCATTATCGATTCTCAGTGATGGTGCAGGCAAACGGCTGCAAATAAGATAAGCAAAGCCCACTCGGGGTGCAAGAATCCAATCAATCGAAGTTGGGGTAAACAGGATCAGATATAAAATATAACTTAATATTAAAGATTAAAATATGGCTAGCCATTACCTCGCAATGACAAAACCATTTTTTTATTGAGTACTGATGCACTTATCACTTTAATGTCTGTATATGTCATTGCTGGGGAATGGCTACCCATATTTTAATGCTGAACCAGACCAGAAGCTTTCTAATGGCCAAGCTGTGTTCTGTATCTGTAGCTGCTTTTATTATGGAAAAAATGCTTTCTCCTATGCCTCATTGGGGGACACAGGACCATGGGTGTTATACTGCTGCCACTAGGAGGACACTAAGTAATACAGAAAGAATAGCTCCTCCCCTGCCTTGTACACCCTCCTGCTGGCTCCAAGTGAACCAGTTCTTGCTTAGTGTCTGTAGGAGGCACTTGGGTCTGCTTTCAGACCCCACTGTTTTTATTTTCAATTTTTATTCTATTTTTTCCTTAACGGAGCGAATGGGGGCGATGGATCCTTTCTTGGTTCCGATCTCCCCCGAACCATCAACAGGCAAGAACGTGTCTCTGGATGCCACTGACAGCGCTTCTCAAGCAGCAGCAAACGCCATCACCATTCGGAGGTCATTATGGCTCAGGGACTGGCGCGCGGATTCTGCTTCCAAAAAGTAATTGACTTCTTTACCATATCAGAGTGGTCGCCTTTTTGGCGAAAAACACGATCAATTAATTTCCGACGCCACTGGAGGGAAGAGTAAATTTCTCCCACAACAGAGACTTTCGGAACCAGCAACAGCAGGCTTGGTCCCGATTTTTTTTTTTTTTTGTTCCAACTCAAATTGGTCCTCTACTTCCACATCTTCCAGACCCAGCCGGGCACAAAGTAGGGGTCCCCAGACCTCTTACAAACCTTCCCCTTCATGGAGAGGCAGGCATAGGTAAGTCAGGATCCAGGGGGTCCAGACCGGGCAGATCTCCCACCCAATGACTCCCGGTGGTATCCGGAGGACACCCTCAAAGTAGGCGGCCGCCTGCTTTCCTTCTCCGACGTGTGGCTCTCGGTCGTTCACGACGAATGGGTCCGTGACCTCGTGTCCTCCGGATACAAGATACAATTCTTCTCTCTTCCCCCAAATCGTTTTTTCCTGTCTTCTCCTCCCAAGGCAAAGGCATCAGAGTTCTTTCAAGCCATAAGATCTCTAAAAGAAGACGGGGTTATTATCCCGGTCCCTCAAAGCGAAAGGTTTCAAGGTTTTAATTCAAACCTGTTCATTGTTCCAAAGAAGGATGGTGCAGTACGGCCTATACTGGACCTAAAACTGCTGAACAAGTCCGTCAGGGTACGACTGTTCCGAATGGAATCGCTTCGTTCTGTCATCGCCTCCATGGAAAAAGGCGAGTTCCGGGCGTCTATAGACATCCAGGACGCGTACCTCCACATTCCAATTTTCCCTTCTCACCAGAGGTTCCTTCGCTTCGCAGTTCAGTAACAACACTTCCAATTCGTTGCTTTGCCTTTCAGCCTCGCCACCGCTCCCAGAGTGTTTACCAAGGTCATGGCGGCCGCCGTGGCCATCCTTCAAACCCGAGGCGTGGTGGTGCTACTGTATCTAGACGATATCCTCATCAAAGGCCCCTCTTTCCGTGCCTGCAAGGAGGCCGTGAACATCACAATAGATTCTCTTTCTCGCCTGGGTTGGAAGATAAACTTCAAAAAATCTTCCCCAGTACCGGCTCAGCGAATTTCCTCTCTAGGAATGATACTGGACTCGTCCCAGGGGTTGATGCTCCTTCCCCCGGAAAAGATCTCAGCCTTAGGGCTTGTTTCCATTTGCGAGAAACACGTCCGTGTCTCGCATGTGGAAACCAAGCTCTGGTGCCGGCACTTAGAAGCGGAGCGTGCGGCCGCATAGGAACACATGGAGCTGCACGCTCCGCTCTGGAGTGCCGGCGCCAGAGCTTCGTTTCCACATGCGAGACACGGACGTGTTTCTCGCAAATGGAAACAAGCCCTTACAGCGAGAAGCTCACTCAGCCTCGCACTCACTCTGTGCTTCAGTATGAGAGTCCTCGGCAGGATGGAAGCAGCCTTGGAGGCGGTTCCATTTGCCCAATTACACCTCCGTCCCTTACAGCATGCCCTCCTTGCTGTTTGGGACAGGAACCCTTTCTCCCTCGACCGTCGGTTCTTCCTTCCCCAGCGAGTCAGACAGTCTCTCAGGTGGTGGACATTAAAGTCCTCCCTGAATCAAGGGAAGTCTTTTCTTCCAGTACATTGATTAGTTGTGGCAACAGATGCCAGTCTTCTAGGCTGGGGAGCGGTGTTCTTACATCACACTGCTCAGGGCCGCTGGTCACTTCAGGAATCACGCCTTCCGATC
Organism: Ranitomeya variabilis; assembly: GCF_051348905.1. NCBI lineage: Eukaryota > Metazoa > Chordata > Amphibia > Anura > Dendrobatidae > Ranitomeya > Ranitomeya variabilis. The sequence continues at coordinate 66,121,954 of NC_135239.1, read as the reverse complement.
AACATCTTAGAAATTCGGGCAATCAGGTTAGCTCTTCTACAATTCCATCCCTTCCTGGCGGATCGTCCCATAAGGATTCAGTCCGACAATGCCACTGCAGTGGCATACATCAACCGACAGGGGGGACCCGCAGCATGGCAGCCATGAACTAGGTAGGCTACGTTCTCCGTTGGGCCGAGGAAAACCGCTCAATGATTTCTGCTGTTCACATCCTGGGCAATTGGGAGGCAGATTTCCTCAGTCGTCAAGGCCTCGACTCCGGGGAGTGGTCTCTCCATCTGGAGATCTTCCACCAGATCTGCTGTCGCTGGGGAACTCCGGACGTGGATCTGATTACCTCACTGCTAAATTCCAAGGTTCCCGACTTCATAGCTCGGTCCCACGACCCAGCAGCCATCGGGGCAGATGCACTCGTACTCCCGTGGCATCATTTTCGGCTTCCGTACATATTTCCCCCGCTCCCCTTACTGCAGAGAGTCATCAAGAAGATCAGAGTGGAGGGAGTACCGGTAATCCTGATTGCGCCAGGTTGGCCGCGCCGGACGTGGTATGCGGAACTTGGCCAACTAGTTGCCGATGTTCCCTGGCTATTACCGAATCGTGCAGACCTGCTGTCACAGGGCCCCATTTACCACCAGAACTCTGAGGCCCTGTGTTTGACGGCATGGCCATTGAGTCCTGGATTTTAACCCAGGCAGGTTGCTCTCCGGAAGTCATCTCTACCATGATCAGCGCTAGAAAGCCTACGTCTATGCTCATTTATCATCGCACTTGGAAAACCTTCTATTCCTGGTGCAACGACAGGGGACGTTCTCCTCTTGAATTTTCCATTCCTTCCATCCTCAAATTTTTACAAACGGGTTTGGACTTGGGTCTCTCCCTTAGTTCTCTCAAGGGGTAGATTTCAGCCCTGTCCGTTCTGTTCCAACGCAGGATTGCCTGCAGATTACAAGTGAAGACTTTCAATCAGGGAGTCTCCCATAGGGTGCCGCCCTATAAGATGCCGTTGGAACCATGGGACCTTAATCTGGTCCTCGGAGTCTTGCAAGACTCTACAGCAGACGTGTCAAACTGCATTCCTCGAGGGCCGCCAACAGGTCATGTTTTCAGGATTTCCTTGTATTGCACAGGTGATAATTTAATCACCTGCATAGAATGATTCCAGCACCTTGTGGAATGCTAAGGAAATCCTGAAAACATGACCTGTTGGCGGCCCTCGAGGAATGCAGTTTGACACCTCTGCTCTACAGGAGGTTACCCTTTCCTTTCTTTTATGGAAGGTTGCCTTCCTGGTTGCGGTCACGTCCATTAGGCGAGTCTCGGAGCTGGCGGCTTTGTCTTGTCAAGCTCCGTTCCTGAATTTTCATCAGGATAAGGTGGTTCTGAGAACATCCCCGTCCTTTTTGCCAAAAGTTCTCATTCTTTCATCCCAATCAGGAGATTCTCTGTCCAGCACCAGTACATCGCATCGAGAAGGCCCTCCACACACTGGATTTAGTGAGAACTCTCAAGAGATACATCTCGCGGACGGCTTCCTTCCGCAGGTCAGATGCCCTGTTTGTGTTCCCGGAAGGGCCAAGGAAGGGGTTTTCCGCTTCCAAGGCGACAATAGCCAAATGGATTCGATCAGCTATTCAGGAGTCCTACCGAGTCAGAGGTCATCCTCTCCCAGCAGGGATAAAGGCTCATTCCACTCGGTCAGTGGGTGCGTCTTGGGCCATCCGGCTCCAAGCTTCGGCAGCACAAGTTTGCAGAGCTGGGACCTGGTCCAGTCTGCATACGTTTACAAAACATTACCATATTCATTCTCAGGCCTAGGCAGATGCGACTGTCGGCAGACGAATTTTGCAGGCGGTTGTGCCGCATCTGTAACCTGTTGTTACAAGGAGCAATTATAGTTGATTGTTACCCACCCAGGGACTGCTTTAGGACGTCCCATGGTCCTGGGTCCCCCAATGAGGCGTAGGAGAAACGGATTTTTGTGTACTCACCGTAAAATCCTTTTCTCCGAGCCAATCATTGGGGGACACAGCACAAACCCTGTTAGCCTAACGGCTTTGGTTTTTCTGTGTTGGCTTGGTTTTGACATAGTTCATCCTGGTTAAATGTTAAGCTCCTACTGCTTTGTTACCGAACTGGTTCACTTGGAGCCAGCAGGAGGGTGTATACTGCCGGGGAGGAGCTATTCTTTCTGTATTACTTAGTGTCCTCCTAGTGGCAGCAGCATAACACCCATGGTCCTGTGTCCCCCAATGATTGGCTCGGAGAAAAGGATTTTACGGTGAGTACACAAAAATCCCTGTATTCTGAAATTAAACGTTTGTTTTTCAAAGTTCTTTTTACACAGAATGCATTTACCATCATCGTAAACCCGCTTTAATAATTAGGTACACCCTACTTTATAGTCGAGATATAAAATATCACTCAGGATTTCAAAGATGTTTTTCTTAAATCATTCCTTAATTTCAGACCGCCTCGACGACCACAAGCTTGGGCTGCTGAGGGCATCGATCGTCCCTCCATCATTAGTGCTACTGAACTGAAAGAGCTGGACAATCTGGACACTGAAGCAGATGAAGGCTGGGCAGGTAAATCTCACTTGCATTTTGAGGAAATCAGTATGAAGCTTTGGATAAGGAAACACTTTGGTGGATCATAAATGTACAGTTTAGTTTCAGCTACAGCAAATTATAGTTTGTTTTATTTTTTTACATTTTTTTTAATCCATTCCTCATGATCTTTGAGATTTCTGCTTGCTTCATTCAGTCGGAATTTTCATTGTGTTCTTCCACTGTAAAAAAAAAAAAAAAAAAAAAAAAAATTAAAATGGTAAAAATTTGCCTGTCATGTGATGGACACTTTAAACCACCCAGATTAGAAGACACGTGTCTCATTGTTCTTGCTGATCATTATACGTACAGGACGGATTATCCAGTGAAAGAAAACAACAAAGATTCCTAATAAATGATAGCAAGAAAAGATATTGCATGTTGTATAACTGCAAAGCATGCTGGTTTGTGTCCAGAGGACTAGGCATTTCTTGCAAATGACTGTAACCATGGCATAATTTGCAAAGTGGCTAACATTTGTCTAAATTTGTAAGAGGTGTACATGTGTGTGGTTATGGCTCACGGACAGAAACACCTGCCTGTCACTGCTCTGATGGACCTGGAAAGGGAGAGAAACTGGCAGAGAGCTCCAGAGTATAGTCAATGTGGCCAATTTATCTCTACATTTTTTACAGTGCAGACCTGGGGTTCGTGTACATGACTGTATTATCAGTCTGAGTGTGATCCAACAAAACATTGGATTGCACCCGTGCACATGTCAGATATTTTTCCTCGGACAGAGTCTCTCCGGGGAAAAACTCGCTACATGCCTGATCTGGATCTGATATTCGTATTGCACTCAGCCATGCAAATCAATGAGTCCGTGGAAGCCATTGGACTGCACTTGGATGACATCTGTTTGCAGTTCAGCTTCCATTGACTGACAGAATGGAAAAGATGAAGAATTTTTTATTTTCTTCTCATCCAAGATAATCTGATCACACTATGCTCCCACTATGATCAGTGTCGTTTGCGTAATCTGCCCGATACTCTTGGATGAGAGAATCTGTCAGTCTGCACATACCCTTACATTAGACAGTCTTAACCCCTTCCCGACCTTTGACGCATACGCTGCGTCATGAAAGTCTGTGCCAATCCGACCTATGACGCAGCGTATGCGTCATGGAATGATCGCGTCCCTGCAGATCGGGTGAAGGGGTTAACTCCTATTTTACCCGATCTGCAGAGACAGGGGGAGTGGTGCTTCAGCCCAGGGGGGGGTGGCTTCACCCCCCCGTGGCTACGATCGCTCTGATTGGCTGTTGAAAGTGAAACTGCCAATCAGAGCGATTTGTAATATTTCACCTAAAAAACTGGTGAAATATTACAATCCAGCCATGGCCGATGCTGCAATATCATCGGCCATGGCTGGAAATACTTAAGTGACCCCCCCCACACCCACCGATCGAGTACATTTTGATCGCTGTGGTAGGTTCTATCACAGCGATCAAAATAAAAAAAATAATAAATACACCCTTTATCACCCCCATAGGTAGGGAGAATAATAAAATAAAGAAAATATATATATTTTTTTTTTTTCATTTTCCACTAGGGTTAGGGTTAGAACTAGGGGTAGGGTTAGGGGTAGGGTTAGGGTTACGGGTAGGGTTAGGGGTAGGGTTATGGCATGTGCGGATTTGGCCGCGGATCCGCAGCGGATTGGCCGCGGATCCGCAGCGGATTTGGCTGCGGATCCGCAGCGGATTGGCCGCTGCGAATTCGTTGCAGTTTTCCATCAGGTTTACAGTACCATGTACACCTATGGAAAACCAAATCCACTGTGCCCATGGTGCGGAAAATTCCGTGCAGAAACGCTGCGTTGTATTTTCTGCAGCATGTCAATTCTTTGTGCGGATTCCGCAGCGTTTTACACCTGTTCCTCAATAGGAATCCGCAGGTGTAATCCGCACAAAAAAACACTGGAAATCTGCTGTAAATCTGCAGGTAAAACGCAGTGCCTTTTACCTGCAGATTTTTCAAAAATCGTGCGGAAAAATCTCACACGAATCCGCAACGTGGGCACATAGCCTTAGGGTTAGGGTTGGAATTAGAGTTAGGGTACCGTCTCAGTGGCACTTTGATCGCTACGACGGTACGATCCGTGACGTTCCAGCGATATCCATACGATATCGCTGTGTCTGACACGCAGCAGTGATCAGGGACCCTGCTGAGAATCGTACGTCGTAGCAGATCGTTTGGAACTTTCTTTCGTCGCTGGATCTCCCGCTGTCATCGCTGGATCGTTGTGACAGCGATCCAGCGATGTGTTCGCTTGTAACCAGGGTAAACATCGGGTTACTAAGCGCAGGGCCGCGCTTAGTAACCCGATGTTTACCGTGGTTACCAGCGTAAAAGTAAAAAAAAAAAAAACCGTACATACTCACATTTCGGTGTCCTTCAGGTCCCTTGCCGTCTGCTTCCCGCTCTGACTGTCTGCCGGCCGGAAAGTAAGAGCACAGCACAGCAGTGACGTCACCGCTGCGCTCTGCTCTCACTGTACGGCGGCACTCAGTCAGAGCGGGAAGCAGACGGCAAGGGACCTGAAGGACACCGAAATGTGAGTATGTACGTTTTTTTTTTACTTTTACGCTGGTAACCATGGTAAACATCGGGTTACTAAGCGCTGCCCTGCGCTTAGTAACCCGATGTTTACCCTGGTTACCCGGGACCTTGGCATCGTTGGTCGCTGGAGAGCGGTCTGTGTGACAGCTCCCCAGCGACCACACAACGACTTTCCAACGATCACGGCCAGGTCGTATCGCTGGTCGTGATCGTTGGTAAATCGTTATGTGAGACGGTACCCTTAGGGTTGGAATTAGGGCTAGGGTTGGAAATAGGGTTAAGATTAGGCTTGTGGTTAGGGTTAAGGATAGGGTTGGGGTTGTGTTGGGGTTACAGTTGTGGGTAGGGTTGGGATTAGGGTTAGGGTTAGGGTTGGATTTAGGGTTACGGGTGTGTTGGGGTTAGGGTTGTGATTAGGGTTATGGCTACAGTTGGGATTAGGGTTAGGGGTGTGTTGGGGTTAGTGTTGAAGTTAGAATTGAGGGGTTTCCACTGTTTAGGCACATCAGGGGTCTCCAAACGCAACATGGCGCCACCATTGATTCCAGCCAATCTTGCGTTCAAAAAGTCAAATGGTGCGCCCTCCCTTCCAAGCCCCGACGTGCGCCCAAACAGTGGTTTACCCCCACATATGGGATACCAGCGTACTTAGGACAAACTGGGCAACAACTATTGGGGTCCAATTTCTCCTGTTACCCTTGCAAAAATAAAAAATTACTTGCTAAAACATAATTTTTGAGGAAAGAACAATTATTTTTTTATTTTCATGGCTCTACGTTATAAACTTCTGTGAAGCACTTGGGGGTTGAAAGTGCTCACCACACATCTAGATAAGATCCTTTTGGGGTCTAGTTTCCAAAATGGGGTCACTTGTGGGGTGTTTCTACTGTTTAGGCACATCAGGGGCTCTGCAAATGCAACGTGACGCCCGCAGACCATTCCATCAAAGTCTGCATTTCAAATGTCACTACTTCCCTTCCAAGCCCTGACGTGCGCCCAAACAGTGGTTTACCCCCACATATGGGGTACCAGCATACTCACAACAAACTGGGCAACAAATATTGGGGTCCAATTTCTCCTGTTACCCTTGTGAAAATAAACAATTGCTTGCTAAAACATCTTTTTTGAGGAAAGAAAAATGATTTTTTATTTTCACGGCTCTGCGTTGTAAACTTCTGTGAAGCACTTGGGGGTTGAACGTGCTCACCACACATCTAGATAAGTTCCTTGGGGGGTCTAGTTTCCAAAATGGGGTCACTTGTGGGGGGTTTCTACTGTTTAGGCACATCAGGGGCTCTGCAAACGTAACCTGATTCCCGCAGACCATTCCATCAAAGTCTGCATTCCAAATCGTCACTACTTCCCTTCCGAGCCCCGGCATGTGCCCAAACAGTGGTTTACCCCCACATATGGGGTATCAGCGTACTCAGGAGAAACTGCACAACAACTTTTGGGGTCCAATTTCTCCTGTTACCCTTGGGAAAATAAAAAATTGTGGGTTAAAAAATCATTTTTGAGGAAAGAAAAATAATTTTTTATTTTCATGGCTCTGTGTTATAAACTTCTGTGAAGCACTTGGGGGTTCAAAGTGCTCACCACACATCTAGATTAGTTCCTTGGGAGGTCTAGTTTCCAAAATGGGGTCACTTGTGCGGGAGCTCCAATGTTTAGGCACACAGGGGCTCTCCAAACGCGACATGGTGTCCGCTAATGATTGAAGCTAATTTTCCATTCAAAAAGCCAAATGGCGTGCCTTCCCTTCCGAGCCCTGCCGTGCGCCCAAACAGTGGTTTACCCCCACATATGGGGTATCATCGTACTCAGGACAAACTGGACAACATTTGGGGTCCAATTTCTCCTATTATCCTTGCGAAAATAAAAAACTCCGGGCTAAAAATCATTTTTGAGGAAAGAAAAATAATTTTTTTATTTTCATGGCTCTGCGTTATAAACTTCTGTGAAGCACCTGGGGGTTTTAAGTGCTCACTATGCATCTAGATTAGTTTCTTGGGGGGTCTAGTTTCCAAAATGGGGTCACTTGTAGGGGAGCTCCAATGTTTAGGCACACAGGGGCTCTCCAAACGCGACATGGTGTCCACTAACGATTGGAGCTAATTTTCCATTCAAAAAGTCAAATGGCACGCCTCCCCTTCCGAGCCTTGCCGTGCACCCAAACAGTGGTTTACCCCCACATATGAGATATCGGCGTACTCAGGAGAAATTGCCCAACAAATTTTAGGATCCATTTTATCCTGTTGCCCATGTGAAAATGAAAAAATTGAGGCTAAAAGAAATTTTGTGTGAAAAAAAAGTACTTTTTCATTTTTACGGATTAATTTGTGAAGCACCTGGGGGTTTAAAGTGCTCACTATGCATCTAGATAAGTTCCTTGGGGGGTCTAGTTTCCAAAATGGGGTCACTTGTGGGGGAGCTCCAATGTTTAGGTACACAGGAGCTCTCCAAACGCGACATGGTGTCCGCTAACGATGGAGATAATTTTTCATTCAAAAAGTCAAATGGCGCTCCTTCCCTTCCGAGCCTTACCATGTGCCCAAACAGTGGTTTACCCCCACATATGAGGTATCGGCGTACTCAGAAGAAATTGCCCAACCAATTTTAGGATCCATTTTATCCTGTTGCCCATGTGAAAATGAAAAAATTGAGGCTAAAAGAAATTTTGTGTGAAAAAAAAGTACTTTTTCATTTTTACGGATTAATTTGTGAAGCACCTGGGGGTTTAAAGTGCTCACTATGCTTCTAGATAAGTTCCTTGGGGGGTCTAGTTTCCAAAATGGGGTCACTTGTGGGGGAGCTCCAATGTTTAGGCACATGGGGGCTCTCCAAACGCGACATGGTGTCCGCTAAAGATTGGAGCCAATTTTTCATTCAAAAAGTCAAATGGCGCTCCTTCCCTTCCAAGCCCTGCCTTGCGCCCAAACAGTGGTTTACCCCCACATATGAGGTATCAGCGTACTCAGGACAAATTGGACAACAACGTCCGTGGTCCAGTTTCTCCTTTTACCCTTGGGAAAATAAAAAAATTGTTGCGAAAAGATCATTTTTGTGACTAAAAAGTTAAATGTTAATTTTTCCCCTCCATGTTGCTTCTGCTGCTGTGAAACACCTGAAGGGTTAATAAACTTCTTGAATGTGGTTTTGAGCACCTTGAGGGGTGCAGTTTTTAGAATGGTGTCACTTTTGGGTATTTTCAGCCATATAGAACCCTCAAACTGACTTCAAATGTGAGGTGGTCCCTAAAAAAAATGGTTTTGTAAATTTTGTTGTAAAAATGAGAAATCACTGGTCAAATTTTAACCCTTATAACTTCCTAGCAAAAAAAATAATTTGTTTCCAAAATTGTGCTGATGTAAAGTAGACATGTGGGAAATGTTATTTATTAACTATTTTGTGTCACATAACTCTCTGGTTTAACAGAATAAAAATTCAAAATGTGAAAATTGCAAAATTTTCAAATTTTTCGCCAAATTTCCGTTTTTTTCACAAATAAACTCAGAAATTATTGACCTAAATTTACCACTAACATGAAGCCCAATATGTCACGAAAAAACAATCTCAGAACCGCAAGGATCCGTTGAAGCGTTCCTGAGTTATTACCTCATAAAGGGACACTGGTCAGAATTGCAAAAAATGGCAAGGTCATTAAGGCCAAAATAGGCTGGGTCATGAAGGGGTTAAAGTTGTGCACGCTGATTCATAAACCAGTCCTCATTAGACTGTCTAGTCTTAATACCACTCATACTTGGCTTATTTTTGGTTAAGGCTTCTTTCACACTTCCGTCTTCTGCTGTGCGTCGTTGTGTAGTGAAATGACGGATCGACCGACGTCACGAAACTAGTGAAAAACGTGTGTGACGCATCCAGTGTAATGACGGATGCGTCGTTTGTGGTGTTGCCACAATGTCAATGGAGAAATTTCCAGAAATCAAATCTTGAGAGAGAGAGAAAATTTTTCCCGGATTTGAAAATCCTTCCGGCATGCTCAGAAAGGAAAAACGTGATACGTCGCTGGATTCTTGTGTGTGAAGGTCAGCGACGGATCCTGCGTCCATAGGCTTCCATTATAGCCGACGACGGGCAGCACAGGATGCATCGCTGAACGATTTTCCGACTTGCAGAAAAAACGTTCCTCTGAATGTTTTCTCCGCACAATGGACCACTATTTTTCAACGGATCTAGTGCACGACGGATGAAACGGATGGCCATCCGTCACAATCCATCGCTAATACAAGTCTATGGGAAAATGCAGGATCCTGCAGACAACTTTGCAGGATGTGTTTTTTTCTCCTAAACGACGTATTGCGACGTAGGCAAAACGACGCTAGTGTGAAAGTAGCCTAAGCGACCGAGAGAGCAGTGTGATACTTCCCGCATCGCCCACTCTCGGACCTGCTGGCAGGACTTCGTCCCCTATCACCCTTGTGGGTGTTTCAGGGTGACTTCTTGGTGGCCAGTCCTTGCCTTTTCCCCTCCTCACTCCTCTCCTCCGAGAGGTCTGAGAGGAAGACGGTGGTCACCTGTAGTGACCTCCCCCCTTGCAGGAAGGAAGGTGCAGGAAGGAAGATCTTATTCCCAGGACCCTCTTCCTCACCGAGGGATTCTGACACGATCCTCATACACCAAGGAGCCGGATTCAAGCAAATGGGACAGAAACCACTCCCTCCCCCCCCCCCTCCTCTCCCCACGGCAGCGCTCACCAGTCGCTAATTTTTCAAATCTTGCGCACTTTTTCTTATAATTGTGCGGTTCCCGGCATCTTGCAGCCTCTCTCTATCCCCCTTGTCGGTCTAGGCCTATCATCGCTGCACTTTCATTTTTTCCAGCCCCGGGCACGCCCCCTCTGCTATGGGCTTGCTTTGGAGCTCTCACACCGACACACCCCCTCAGGCGTGTCAGCCTATCAGGATGCCGGTTTCTTTTTCCAGGGTACGCCCCTCTTTCTGCACGCCCGAACACAGTTTTACCCGCCCACCGCTCGCTCCAGCGCGTCGCATGGCCGGAGAGTACTGCTTCCATCTTGGCACCGGGCTCCTGCAGCGTCTTCAGGATTTGGAGAGGGACACGGCTACCTGAGCTGCCTCTGCAAATCGCTGGGTGTCTGGTAGGCTCTGAATTCCCTGGCCTCCTTCCTCGCCTTTACTCCCTTCAGCAGCATCGCCTTTATAGCGCTCTGCTGCAGTCCTCACTCAGGCTCTACCTATACCCAACCCCACACAGGCCTTCGGCTACAATCCCACGGTGACCCATTACGCTTGTGCCCGCTGTAAGAGAAAGTGGGCTTCAGGCCAGCAGTCGCCTTTGTCTGTCCTGCAGTCCTTCCACCATGTCCATCCCTCAGGAAGCTCCTAATACTCGGCATGAGTGTTCTCCCCCTCCCCCAGAGTGGGCTGTTGCTATGTCTGTCAGTCCCAGACCTGACAAGTGTCCCAATCCCAGACCTGACAAGTGTCCCAGTCCCTGGTACAGGTCCTGGAATGCATGCCGCTTCTATCTTATGCCACGAACGCCTCCCACGGTGATTCGCACGCACCTGACCACGACCCTCACAGGGTCAGATTAGAGAAAGGATCCAGAAAGATGACTCTGTCTAGCTCCTCATCCAGCTCTCAGGACCCCGCGGCGCCATCTAGAATACCCCTCTCCACTCGTTCCCCCTCCTCGGAGGCGGACATCGGGTCGGATGTATTTTCTCCTACGCCTCATTGGGGGACACAGGACCATGTTGTTATGCTGCTGCCACTAGGAGGACACTAAGTTAACACAGAAAGATTAACTCCTCCTCTGCAGTATACACCCCTTGACTGGCCAGTATTCAACCAGTTCTTGCTTAGTGTCTGTAGGAGCCACTTGGGTCTGTTTTCAGACCCCAACTTTCTTAATTTAATTTTTAATTTTTATTTTTCTGTACATTTTTTTTTTAAATTTAACGGAGTGAAGGGGGCGACGGATTCCTTTTATAGAGTCCGCTTTCCCCCGAACCATCAACAGACTAGCACGGCGAGTATACCTCTCCGTCCCTCTCCTGCGACGTCTGGGGCACGCCTAACTTTACTGGGGCGACGGTTCCTGCTTGGTCCCGATTTCCCCCCCTCCCCCGCAAGACGGTGAGCACGTAGAGCCCTGCTCTAATGTCCCTCTCCAGAGCCCGACAAGAGGAGGATGTATCTGGAGACAAGGCACACATCTGATGGCGTCACATCAGCCCCAAGACAAAAACCCCTTTGGGGAACAGAGGAGGATGTATCAGGACCTCTCCATCCCACATCCAGGGGGCATGAATTGAGCGCACAGTGTGACAAGCGGACCTGGGGAGACTGCGACACTGTGAGTACATGCCCTCCCCTCGCTCTCAACTGCGGCAGAGGTGCGGTCTGGGTCCCTGGGGAGAGGCGTCGGGGGTCAGCGGTGGTCAGCAGCGCTCCGTCGCGGCCGCCGCTGCGCATCGCCGGCAGGGCCCTGAAATTTAGTCCCCGGCTTTTCAGCCGGACTAGGCCGCAGTGTGCAGATCCGCCCATGGCCGTAACCCCGCCCCCTATATCGGCGCTTCTCGTCTGGGACGAGAGGCGCCCTGCAGATCTCGGGGGCCATATTGCCACTCATCTCCTGCGGGGACAAGACCCCGAAGGTGGCTCACGCTGACTGGCACTACCAGGACCGCCGCGGCTGCATTCCTCCCCGGGGACACAGGCACAGGACCGTGGGTAAGCTGCTTCAAGAAAGCTTAACCCCTTCCCTGCACCATAGTGCATATTCTGCCTTTGTCTCTAAAGACACTGTCTCAACCTAAGGAGACCAAAAAGGGTAACAAGAAGCACAGTGTTTTTCACTTCATGTGCCAGTTGCAATATGGCCCTGCCCCAAGCTCACAATACCCCGGTATGTGCGGATTGTGACCCGGCCTCTGTGCAGCCGCCGCTGACCGTGCAGAGCCTAGCCCCCCTGAGTGGGCCTCATCCCTGTCACAATCTAGGGCTTCCCTAGCCAAGGCAATTGACTCCCTCTGGGGTCCCTCTTTAAGTCAGGCCGCGGAGGACTCTGGCGACGGTGCGGATCCGTCCACCAGCAGGGGGGCGTACTGTCACTAAGGGATCGGGGCTCCAGAAAGCGTACCCATGTCCCATCCCTTGACCAGGGGCGCTTTTGCCTTTCTGCATCTGCGAGCTCAGTCTCCCGCTCCCCCTTCTCCAGAGAACCTAAATGACTCTGAATATGAGTCCGACGATTCTTACGTCCAGGATTCCTCGACTTCCCAAGAGACACTCGATTCTCTCATTGAAGTGGTCAACAAGACACTGAAGGTGGACGATGAATCCGTATCCATCCGGAACACGCGGTGTCTTTTTAAAAGACTAAACGTGCCCAAAAAGTATTTGTCACTCATCCTGACTTTAAGGAAATCGTACAAAAACACAGGGACCGCCCTGACAAACGCTTCATGGGTCAAGTAAATTTCTCCCCCAACAAAAGCCTACTCGACCGTTTCGGTATCGATTCCGGCCTTTTCGCAACAATCCCAACTGGTCATCTACATCCTTCTCCCCTGCATCAGGACGAGGTTCGCGTGGTGACCGAGGCCCCCAGGTCTCATACAGACCTAACCATAACTGGAAACCCAGACCGAGATTATCTGGGTGTAAGGGATCCAGATCCCTTAGATCCTCCACTCAATGACTCGTTGCAACATCCGGAGGACATCAACAAAGTAGGAGGTCGCCTACTTTCGTTCCGTCAAGCATGGCTCTCGGTCGTCCACGACAAGTGGGTCAGAGAACTGGTGTCCTCCGGATACAAAATAGAATCTCCCCCCCAAACCCCCCCCCCCCGCCCCCCCGGACACGTTTTTTCCAGTCGTGTCCTCCCAAACCAAAGAACCTTTTCTCCAGGCCATAAGGGCACTACAAGAGGACGGAGTCATCATTCCGGTCCCACAAGATCAAAGGGCTCTACTCGAACCTATTCGTGGTCCCAAAATAGGACGGATCGCTGCGTCCTTTTCAGCGCTTCAGAATGGAATCCCTCCGCTCTGTCGTCGTGTCCATGGAAAAAGGAGAGTTCCTAGCATCCATAGACATCAAAGATGCTTACCTCCACATCCCAATTTTTCCTCCTCATCAGCAGTTCCTTCGCTTCGCAGTTTGCAAGGAACACTTCCAGTTTGTGACCTTACCTTTCAGCCTCGCCACTGCTCCCAGAGTTTTCACAAAGGTCATGGCGACTGCCATGGCCATTCTTCATTCCAGAGGGGTGGTGGTACTTCCGTACCTGGACGACCTACTGATAAAGAGCCCGTCATACCCAGCCTGCGAAGAGTCCGTCGAGCTCACGGTGGATACTCTTTCTCGCCTGGGTTGGAAGATAAACTTCGAAAAATCTTCTCCGATCCCGGCTCAACGGATCTCCTTTCTTGGAATGACACTGGACACTTCCTGCGGTCTGGTCATTCTCCCTCCAGACAAGGCCTTTGCCGCGGGAGCTCGGAGTCTTTCCCGGCCAGTCTCCCACTCCATTCGTTTCAGCATGCGCATTCTCGGGCAGATGGTAGCAGCCATGCAAGTGGTTCCGTTCGTGCAATTTCATCTCCGTACCCTACAACATGCGCTGCTGTCGGCGTGGAATGGGAACCCGTCCTCTCTCGTCCGCCGTTTCAGTCTGTCCCCACAGGTCAGACAGACCCTCAGGTGGTGGACGCTGAAGTCCTCCCTGAACCAAGGAAAGTCCTTTCTACCAGTGCGTTGGCTGGTGGTGACCACTGATGCCAGCCTCCTGGGCTGGGGCGCGGTTTTCAAACACCACACGGTACAAGGTCGTTGGTCCACTCGAGAGTCCCCATAAATATCTTGGAAATACGAGCGATCAGACTAGCTTTGCACAGTTTTCACCATCTCCTTGCAGGTCACCCCATCAGAATCCAGTCCGACAACGCCACAGCGGTGGCGTACATCAACCGTCAAGGGGGAACCCGCAGCAAGACGGCCATGCTCGAGGTGTCCCACATCCTCCATTGGGCCGAAACCAACCATTCGCCCATCTCAGCAATCCACATACCAGGTGTGGAGAATTGGGCGGCGGACTTCCTCAGTCACCAGGGTCTCGCCTCGGGCGAGTGGTCCCTCCACCCGGAAGTTTTCCAGCAGATTTGTCATTGCTGGGGGACACCGGACATGGACCTCATGGCCTCCAGGCTAAACAAGGTCCCACAGTTCATTGCCCGATCTCTCGACCCACGTGCCACTGGCGCAGATGCCTTGGTCCTGCCGTGGCGTCAATTCCACCTCCCGTACATTTTTCCTCCTCTTCCCCTGCTACCGAGGGTCATCAAGAAGATCAGGGCAGAGGGGGGTACCAGTGATCCTCGTGGCGTCGGACTGGCCGTGCCGAGCATGGTACGCGGAACTGGTTCAGCTGGTCACCGACGTCCCGTGGCGTCTTCCAGATTGCATGGATCTTCTCATAGGGCCCGATTTACCACCAGAACTCAGGGGCCCTGTCTTTGACAGCCTGGCCGTTGAATCCTGGATTGTAGGCCAAGCGGATTTCACTCCCAAGGTGTCCTCCACCATGATCAGGGCTAGGAAACCCGTGTCCATGCGCAGTTACCACCGTACCTGGCGAATCTTCTTCGCATGGTGCGACGCACATGGATGATCTCCTCTGGCATTTTCCATTCGTTCCATATTGGAATTTCCCCAGTCAGGACTAGAGTCGGGTCTCGCACTTGGCTCTCTCAAGGGACAGGTATCCGCATTGTCAGTCCTGTTCCAATGAAAAATTGCCAATAGATTACCGGTTAAGACGTTCTTTCAGGGAGTTTCCCGTGTGGCGCCTCCCTACAAAATGCCTTTGGATCCGTGGGATCTTAATTTGGTCCTTGGAGCCCTTCAGGAGGCCCCTTCGATCCACTTCAGGACGTCTCTCTGACCTTCCTTTCCTGGAAGGTAGTTTTCCTAGTGGCTATTACATCCATCAGGCGTGTTTCAGAGTTGGCGGCACTTTCCTGCTGACCTCCGTTTCTGATTTTTCACCCGGGCAAGGCAGTCTTAAGGACTTCTCCTTATTTTCTACCCAAGGTCGTTTCCTCTTTTCACCTCAACGAGGAGATTATTCTGCCTTAGTTCTGTCCGGCACCTGTCCATCACATTGAGAAAGCTCTGCACACTCTCGATGTTATGAGGGCCCTTCGACTGTACGTCTCACGGACAGCTCCCTTCCGCAAGTCGGATGTCCTATTCGTACTTCCAGTGGGACCAAGGAAGGGTTCTCCCGCTTCCAAGGCTACTCTAGCCAAATGGATTCGATCGGCTATTCAGGAATCCTATCGTGTCAAGGGTGTTCCTATCCCAGCAGGGATTAAGGCCCATTCTACTCTGTCGGTGGGTGCCTCTTGGGCTATTCGGCACCAGGCGTCAGCACAACAGTTCTGCAAAGTTGCGACATGGTCCAGCTTTTGCATACTTTTACGAAACATTACCACATTCATTCTCTATCTTCTGCAGACGCCGCCCCTGGCAGGCGCATTCTGCAATCGGCAGTACCTTAGCTGTAAGCCAGTGGTACATGGGGTATTAGCAGCTATGTTGCTCCCCACCCAGGGACTGCTTTAAGACGTCACATGGTCCTGTGTCCCCCAATGAGGCGTAGGAGAAAAGGAGGTTTTTGTGTACTCACCGTAAAATCTTTTTCTCCAATCATTGGGGGACACAGCACTCACCCTGTTAGCCTTTTGGCTTGTTGTTACTTCTTTGGTTTTGACAAGTTTTGTCTTTCTTTTTTATACTCCTGCTTTACTACCGAACTGGTTGAATACTGGCCAGTCAAGGGGGTGTATACTGCAGAGAAGGAGTTAATCTTTCTGTGTTAACTTAGTGTCCTCCTAGTGGCAGCAGCATAACAACATGGTCCTGTGTCCCCCAATGATTGGCTCGGAGAAAAAGATTTTACGGTGAGTACACAAAAATCTCCTTTTCTCATTCGGAGTCTGATTCAGATGCAGATAACTCCTCCGGCACGCAGGATATGGTAGATAGCCTTATTTCAGCTATTATTCAAACCCTGAAACTTGAGGATGACTCCACCTCCCGGGAGGACTCCGTTTCTTTCAAACGGGTGAAACGGCCCTCTAGAGTTTTTCCCAATCACAAACAGTTTGAGAATACTACCTCTAGACACTGGGAACAACCCGGAAAACGTTTTCCAGGAAGAAAGCATCTGGATATTTTGTACCCCTTTAATCCAGATCTTGTCAGCAAATGGTCTGATTCCCCTAAGATAGACCCGCCTGTCTCTCGTCTATCCTCGCAGACAGTTCTGTCTATCCCCGATGCAGCGTCTTTTAAGGACGCTACAGACAGGCAAATTGAGGCTTTAACCAAATCAGCCTTTGAGGCGTCCGGCGCCTCTCTGCCCGAATTTCGCCGCCTCTTGGGTGGGGAAAGCCGTGTCTGCCTGGGCCAAGATACTTCGCAGGGGCATCGTAGCTTTGGCTCCTTCGGAGGAACTATCTGATTTAGCAGACCAGATTGCACACGCGTGGAAATATCTCTTAAACGCCTCCTTACCGCAACCGTTTTTCGGGTTTTTACTCAAATCTGTTTGTGGTTCCGAAAAAAGATGGCTCACTCCGCCCGATTTTGGACTTCAAACAGTTGAACCGCCACCTTCGGGTTCGGCACTTCAAGATGGAATCTCTGCGCTCAGTGATCGCTTCCATGGAACCGGGGGAATATCTGTGCTCTGTAGACATTCAGGATGCGTACCTGCATATTCCTATTTATCAGCAGCATCAGAGGTTCCTTCGTTTCGCGATCCGAGAGCAATATTACCAGTTTACAGCTCTCCTGTTCGGCCTGGCGTGCGCCCCCAGGGTCTTTACGAAAGTAATGGCAGCGGTCATGGCCATCCTTCGCTCAAGGGGGATCCTCATAATCCCCTATCTCGACGACCTTCTGGTCAAGGGCTTGTCTCGCCAGGACTGCGACCAGAGCCTCCAGATCACTCTGGACACACTGTCCCACCTCAGTTGGATAATCAACAAGGACAAATCGACCTTGATTCCAACTCAGCCCCTCGAGTTCCTGGGCATGGAATAAAACACCATTCAGGCTCGGGTCCTCCTCCCGAAAGAGAAGTTCCTCTCTCTCTGACAGGGCATCAAAGCCTTAAAGCGCCCTGTCCCTCTGCCTCTATGGCTCTGCATGAGAGTACTAGGGAAGATGGTCGCTTCCATGGAAGCAGTACCTTATGCTCAGTTCCACTCTCGCTCTCTCCAGCTGGCTCTCCTGTCTGCCTGGGTCAGGAATCCACTTTCCCTGGATTGCCCAATTCGCCTTCCTCTCAATGTAAGGCAGTATATCACTTGGTGGACGCTTTCCACCTCCATTCTGCGCGGAAGGTCATTTCTCCCCCTCTGCTGGCAAATCGTCACCACCGACATCAGTCTTCAAGGGTGGGGTTCGGTCTTTCTCCATCACACAGCGTACGGTCGCTGGAATGTTCAAGAGACCCTTCTCCCGATCAGTCTCTTGGAGATCAGGGTTATCTTCCTCGCCCTCCTCCGCTGGTAGTCCCTCCTCGCGGGAAATCCGGTCCGCATTCAGCCGGACAATGCCACGGCCGTGGCTTACATAAACCACCAGGGCGGGACTCACAGCAAGCAGATCATGAGGGAGGTATCAAACATTCTACGGTGGGCAGAGAACCAGGTTCCCGTCATCTCAGCTGTCCACATTCCAGGGGTGGATAATTGGGAATCCGACTTTCTCAGCCGTCAGGGCCTCGTGTCAGGCGAGTGGTCTCTCCATCCCACCGTCTTCAACCAAATATGTCAGAGATGGGGAGTTCCGGACGTCGACCTAATGGCCTCCTGAACAAACCACAAAGTTCCCCAGTATGTATCCAGCTCTCTGGACCCAATGGCCGTCGGTTGCGACGCCCTTGTGATCCTGTGGGCCCACTTCCACATGCCCTATCTGTTTCTTCCTCTTCCCTTGATCCCAAGGGTCGTAAAAAAAAGATAAAGGCAGAGAGGGTCCCCGTTCTCTTAATAGCTCGAGATTGGCCCCGGAGGACCTGCTACGCGGAGCTAGTGAACATGCTGTCGGACGTCCCATGGAGACTCGCAGACCGTCCGGATCTTTTATCGCAGGGTCCCCTCTTCCACCCGAATTCTTGGTCTCTGAATTTAATGGTATGGCCGTTGAGGCCGCGGTCCTATGGGTCGCAGGTTTTTCTCACAGCATCATACAGACCATGATAAAAGCTAGGAAACCGGCATATTCACGTATCTATCATAGATGTTGGAAGGCCTTTTTCCGATGGTGTGACGACAACAGTTTGTTCCCTATGGTTTTTTCCCTTCCTTCAGCCCTTGGCTTCCTTCAGGCGGGTCTCGATTCAGGCCTGTCTTTAAGTGCTTTAAAGGGCCAGGTTTCCGCCCTGTCCATCCTTTTCCAACGGGACCTAGCTTCCCTTCCCCAAGGCAGGACCTTCCTCCAAGGTGTTGCCCACATAGCACCTCCTTATCATTCCCCGGTCAAGCCATGGTATCTCAACCTTGTTCTTGGCGCCCTCAAGCGCACACCTTTTGAACCAATCCAGGACATTTCCTTTTCCCTTCTTTCCTGGAAAGTGGCCTTCCTAGTCGCCATCACCTCTATTAGGAGAGCCTCCGAGTTGGCAGCATTGTCCTGCCGTTCTCCTTTTCTGATTCTGCATCAGGATAAGGTAGTCCTTCGGCCTGTTCTTTCCTTTTTACCAAAAGTAGTTTCGACTTTTCACATTTAACGAGGACATCATCCTCCCTTCCTTGTGCCCTTCCCCGGTTCACCCCTTGGAGAAATCTCTCCACAAGCTGGATTTGGTCAGGGCTATCTGGGTCTATCTTACCAGAACTGCTTCCTTTCGCCAGTCCGATCCTCTGTTTGTCGTCTCCGAAGGTCGTCGGAAGGGGCTCCCCGCCTCTAAATCCACTATTGCTCGTTGGATTCGTTCGGCGGTTCTGGAGGCATACCGCATTCAAGGTAAACAGCCACCCCCCGGGGATGAGGGCTCACTCTACCTGGGCTGTGGGAGCTTCCTGGGCCGTTCGTCAAAAGGCCTCGGCTTTGCAAGTTTGCAAAGCCGCAACTTGGTCGTCCCTTCACACCTTCATACGGTTGTACATTGTGCATACTCTGGCTTCTGCGGACGCAGGCCTGGGTAGGAAGATACTGCAGGCGGCGGTTTCCCACCGACCGACCGAAGTCTTCTTTTCTTGGACTATTTTTCCCTCCCTTGGGACTGCTTTTGGACGTCCCATGGTTACCTGTGTCCCCCAATGAAGCGAGAAAGAAAGAGGGATTTTTGGTTCTTGCCGTAAAATCTTTCTTGGAGCCTTCATTGAGGGACACAGCTCCCTCCCTCTATGTTGTACCGTGTTGGCCAATGTTGTTTTGGGTTGGTACATAGGTTGCGTTCTTTATACTTACTCCTACAACTGCTTTAGCACCAACTGAGTTGGATTGTGCCTGTCGGAGGGTGTATACTGCCGAGGAGGAGTTATTTTTTCTTTGCATAGTGTCAGCCTCCTAGCGTCAGCAGCATACACCCATGGTTACTTGTGTCCCACAATGAAGGCTCCAAGAAAGAAAGAAATTTTATGGTAAGAACCAAAAATCCCTCTTTTGTGATCACATAGTGGATGTGTGGTTTGTTTGGCTATTTTCTTGCTGAATGGGGCAAGTTTACCTTTCAAATGGTGTATCATTTGTGTGTGTGGGTGCAGTATGAATGGAGTAATCACCCAAAAAGAGTATTTAGAAATAATATATAAGGATTGTATATCTCTTATCATATTTTTTTTTTAAATTGTTAATTGTTGAAATTGTTGAAAAATGTATTCGGTACACTGATAAGAAATGTTCCATTTTTATTTATTTTGTAGAAGAAACGTGTGAAGAAGGCCTACTGCTGTACGCAATAATGCGGTTAGGTGCAATATAGCGACAAACCGCCACTCACTTATCATTCCTGTGGGGTGGATGCACGTGTTTATACGTGCACATAGACCAGGCTTCTACAAGGTGCCGCTCAGTTACCTGTAGTGCACACTCCCGCTTACTGCCCATTTGTGAGGTCCACTATAGGATAGTAAATGGCTCCCAGTACCTTCTAAGCATCCCACACAAATCCCAGCCATTGCCAGCATCACAAGAGCATACAGCATCCTGCAGAAATATTGGTAATTTAGCCAAAATACTCAAGTTTCAAGCCCAACCCATCACTGAAAAAGCGACATAAAATTACAGAACGAAGCTGTACTTAATGCTAGCAGTAGCCATCTATCATTTAGGCCATCTTTTCAGTGCCATGTTTGTGAATGGCTTGTGGAATATCTTACCTCTATTGGACACCTAAACTTTGTGTCACATATCTGACTTTCACTGGCAGAGTACAGATCGCAATGTCCAGAACGGCCAGGGATCATCTGATCGAAAGCCTACACCCGGATAGGCATGTATAAGTATTCTCAGATTTGGGTCGGGAGACCCGAGATGAGTTCACACTCACTGTGTATGTCGGACGTGTGAGACTATACGCTGTGACTCGCCACACGTGGCCAAAACTCTGTTTAACCCCTTCACGACCTTGCCCTTTTCCATTTTTGCGTTCTCGTTTTTCACTCCTCTCCTTCCCAGAGCCATAACTTTTTTTATTTTTCTGTCAATATGGCCATGTGAGGGCTTGTTTTTTGCGGGACAAGTTGCACTTTTAAATGACATCATTGGTTTTACCATGTCGTGTACTAGAAAACGGGGAAAAAAAATTCCAACTGCGGTGAAATTGCAAAAAAAGTGCAATCCCACACTTGTTTTTTGTTTGCCTTTTTTGCTAGGTTCACTAAATGCTAAAACTGACCTGCCACTTTAATTCTCCAGGTCATTAAGAGTTCATAGACACCAAACATGTCTAGGTTACCTTTTATCTAAGTTGTAAAAAAAAATTCCAAACTTTGCTAAAAAAAAAATAATAAAAAAATTGCGCAATTTTCTAATACCCGTAGCGTCTCCATTTTTCATGATCTGGGGTCGGGTGAGGGCTTATTTTTTGCGTGCCGAGCTGACGTTTTTAACTATACCATTTTGGTGCAGATACGTTCTTTTGATCGCCTGTTCTTGCATTTTAATGCAATGTCGCGTTTCTAATTTTTCTATCTCTACGCTGTTTAGCGATCAGGTTAATCCTTTTTTTTTTATTGATAGGGCGATTCTGAACGTGGCGATACCAAATGTGTAGGTTTGATTTTTTTATTTTATTTTATTTTGAATGGGGCGAAAGGGGGGTGATTTAAACTTTTTTTTATATATTTTTTTATTTTTTTCATTTTTTTTAAACTATTTTTTTTACTTTTGCCATGCTTCAATAGACTCCATGGGAGGCTAGAAGCTGGCATAACTCGATCGGCTCTGCTACATAGCAGCGATCATCAGATCGCTCCTATGTAGTTGAATTCCTGCATTGCTATGAGCGCCGACCACAGGGTGGCGCTCATAGCAATCCGGCATCAGCAACCATAGAGGTCTCAAGGACCTCTATGGTTACTATGCAGACGCATCGTTGACCCCCGATCATGTGACGAGGGCCGGCGATGCGCTCATTTCCGGCCCGATGGTCGGAAGCTCTGGTTAAATGCCGCTGTCAGCATTTGACAGCGGCATTTAACTAGTTAATAGCGGCGGGTGAATGGCGATTTCACCTGCCGCTATTGCGGGCACTTGTCAGCTGTACAAAACAGCTGACATGTCCTGGCTTTGAGGTGGGCTCAGCGCCGGAGCGCACATCAAAGCAGGGTACCCGACCTCCGCAGTAATAGTACGGCGGAGCTCGGTAAGGGGTTAATGATGGCCAATTGTTTCGCAGTTGTTCAGCTATTCGCCTGCCTCGGTAGGCAGAGCTTAGACCTCGGCTTGTTGCCGGGCCCTTAGGGCTGAGTCTCGCACAATGTTAGGTCCGTGCTCTGATTCTTGGGATTTCAGCCTGACCCAGGTTTGCTTCTTATTTGCAGGTGCACAAAGTGAAGTCGATTATACGGAGCAGCTGAACTTCAGTGACGATGATGAGCAATCTCCATGTCAGAAAGAAAAATCAGAGAGCTGGTAATCTAACATCTTTTTTTTGTTTTACGATTGATCTATGTATCCACGGTGAAGTTACATGTGCTGTAGTTGTGTGTTGCAATTTTTGTTTTTTTCTACTGTATGTATTTGTCCCTTTTTTGTACCTTGAATTAAAATATGGCTTTTTTAATATTCAAATGTTCTCCCCTGAGTTTTGTTTTGTGACTTGAACAACACATGGGTTGAATATTCTCCGACCTTAATACTACACCTTAAACCAGACATTGCCAACTATAGGACAGATCCTAACTCCATCTCTTAAGTCTCAATCAAAAGTTATGTAAAATACAACTGGCTACCACTTCAAAGTAACATTCATGCAATCGGCAGCGTTATGATGGAGTTGCCATTTATTTCAGCTAATTTAAAGGGAATCTGTCACCAGGTGTTTGCCATGTTATGTGAGAGCACCATGATGTAGGGGTAGATGCCTTGATTGATTCTAACAATGTATCACTTACTAGGCTGCTTGCTGCAGTTTTGACAAGATCACTGTTGTATGTGCTGCCTATCAAGCAGATCTCTTGAGCTTTGTATAACCCCGCCCACACTACTGATTGGCAGATTTCTTCCCATCATTTGTGAGGGCGTGGTTACATAGAGTAGAAGGACTACATGGCACGAGACAACTAGTCCTCTAATGATCTGCTTATAAGACTGGTTTTATTGAAACTACAACAAGCAGACCAGTAAGTGATACAATGCTGGAATCTGGCTCTCTGCCTCTACATCTTGCTGCACTCAGATTAAATAGCAAAAACCTGCTGATAGATTCCCTTTAAAAGTGTAAATATTGGTTAAAATAATGATCTTATCTAGTATATAGTGGTTTAGAGGAAGGGTGAACATCTTTTACCTCTGAAAATGTAATGGGCTCAGTGTGGTGTGAAAAATAGGCGCAACATAAATCAGAAGTAACCCCCAGCGATCCCTACAGTTTTACAGTGGATCTGCTTTTCCATTGGACCTTGGGTATATGGGCATGCGCTCATAAAGACTGTTCTGTTGTGTACAGCATCTTAGGATATTTTAAGATTCCCCACTGAGTGGGAAGATGTTACGTGGCATGAAATGAAACCTTTTTGCTGGAATTAATTGGAAATGATGGAAAAAATGGTAACTGGGTGTTTGTACGCGGCACTTGGTACAGAAATTACATGAATGCTGCATATATTTCATAATTGAAGGGCACAGAAGGGGCTACAATGTTGCACTCGCATTGAGTTGCTTTATTTGGCCAGAAATATTTGACAAATCTGGTTAACTCACTTTTTAGTTTTTGTGGTGACAGGATAGGTGATAACTTGTTAATTGGTAGGGGTCTGACCACTGTGACCCACATCGATCATCAGAATAGGGAATTTCTATATCTGTTAGAATGGAGCGGCCATGCACATGTAAACTATGGCCCCGCACAGAGACCTCCCATGTACGGACGGTAAAGCGATGGGTATTATGCACTCATTTAAAGGGAACCTGTCACCCCCTCCTGCTGTTTTTAACTAAAAGAGCCACCTTGTGCTGCACTAATGCTGCATTCTGTGAAGGTGGCTCATCTTTTTGGGGTCCCTTCCAACGCTGCAATATTACTTTTTATAATTTGCGCGCCATACCTTTAGTCTGTCCAGGGGGCACGTCTTTTCCTCCCAGCCATCACTCTGCTTCTCCGAGCGCCGCCTCCTCTGCCTTCCATAACTTACTCGGTGCCTGCGCTGTGCTTTCCTTTTTCGGGCATGCGCCGTTTGCGTTAGTTAAAAACGCCAGAGGGGGTGACAGGTTACCTTTAACTAAGGCCTACTTTACTCACTTTCTTGTTGGTAGTTGCTGTGATTGCTGCTTAGATCTATTATTCTTATTTAATCCAGACCTAATAAAGTTTCACTTTCATTATCAGTCATTCCTTTTTTTTTTGTATACTTTTTTTTTTTTTTTACTTTTCTGAAGTCTCTTGCTGCTAATTAAAAGGACTGCTCAAACCAAGCACAGGCGCTCTGCATCACGGCATGGCCAAACATTTATATGCATCTTCCCACCTGTTTGGTTTCCATCTATATCCACCCGTCTTCTCCTATGAAGTCAGAGCTGTCAGTCAAAGAGGGAAGTGAAGATAGAGGGAGAATCAGTGGGAAGGTGTATATAAATGATTGGCCCCGCCATGAAGAACTGAGCAGCAGTACTTTGGTGGATCAGTTATTCTGTGCGGACAGCCCTTTAACCCCTTCCCGACCCATGACGCCTATGCGGCGTCATGGAATGATCGCATCCCTGCAGATCGGGTGAAAGGGTTAATTCCTATTTTACCCGATCTGCAGGGAGAGGGGGAGTTGTACTTCAGCCTAGGGGGGGTGGCTTTGCCCCCACGTGGCTACGATCGCTCTGATTGGCTGTTGAAAGTGCAACAGCCAATCAGAGCAATTTGCAATATTTCACCTATGAAAATGGTGAAATATTGCAATCCAGCCATGGCCGATGCTGCAATAGCATCTGCCATGGCTGGAAATCATGTACTGGCCCCCCCCACCGCCCCCGATCTCCTCCCCAGTCCTCCGTTCTGTCAGGTACCCCCCTCCGTCCCCCTGTTCGCTCCCCCGTGCTCCTGTCCGCTCCCCCGTGCTCCTGTCCGCTCCCCCCGTCCTCCGATCCCCCCCCCTGTGCTCCGATCCACCCCCCCACCACCCCCTCATACTTACCGATCCTCCCGAAGTCGGTCCGTCTTCTCCCTGGGCGCCGCCATCTTCCAAGATGGCGGGCACATGCTCAGTACGCCCGCCGAATCTGCAGGCTGGCAGATTCGTTACAGGTACATTTTGATCGCTGTGGTAGGTTCTACCACAGCGATCAAAATAAAAAAATAATAAATAAACCCCCCCCTTTATCACCCCCATAGGTAGGGACAATAATAAAATAAAGAAAATATTTTTTTTTCTTTTTCCACTAGGGTTAGGGTTAGAACTAGGGGTAGGGTTAGGGGTAGGGTTAGGGTTACGGGTAGGGTTAGGGTTAGGGGTAGGGTTATGGCATGTGCACACAGAGCGGATCGGCCGCGGATCCGCAGCGGATCGGCAGCGGATCCGCAGCGGATCGGCCGCGGATCGGCCGCGGATCCGCAGCGGATCCGCAGCGGATCGGCCGCGGATCGGCCGCGGATCCGCAGCGGATCGGCCGCGGATCCGCAGCGGATCGGCCGCGGATCCGCAGCGGATCGGCCGCGGATCCGCAGCGGATCGGCCGCGGATCCGCAGCGGATCGGCCGCGGATCCGCAGCGGATCGGCCGCGGATCCGCAGCGGATCCGCAGCGGATTGGCCGTGGATCTGCCGCGGATCCGCAGCGGATCGGCCGCGGATCCGCAGCGGATCGGCCGCGGATCTGCCGCGGATCCGCAGCGGATCCGCAGCGGATTGGCCGCGGATTGGCAGCGGATTGGCCGCGGATCCGCAGCGGATCGGCAGCGGATCCGCAGCGGATTGGCCGCGGATCCGCAGCGGATTGGCCGCGGATCTGCAGCGGATTGGCAGCGGATTGGCCGCGGATCCGCAGCGGATCGGCAGCGGATCCGCAGCGGATTGGCCGCGGATCTGCAGCGGATTGGCAGCGGATTGGCCGCGGATTCGCAGCGGATTGGCAACGGATTGGCCGCGGATCCGCAGCGGATTGGCCGCTGCGAATTCGAAGCAGTTTTCCATCAGGTTTACAGTACCATGTACACCTAAGGAAAACCAAATCTGCTGTGCCCATGGTGCGGAAAATTCCGTGCAGAAACGCTGCATTGTATTTTCCGCAGCATGTCAATTCTTTGTGCGGATTCCGCAGCGTTTTACACCTGTTCCTCAATAGGAATCCGCAGGTGAAATCCGCACAAAAAAACACTGGAAATCTGCTGTAAATCCGCAGGCAAAACGCAGTGCCTTTTACCTGCAGATTTTTCAAAAATCGTGCGGAAAAATCTCACACGAATCCGCAACGTGGGCACATACCCTTAGGGTTAGGGTTGGAATTGGGGCTAGGGTTGGAAATAGGGTTAAGAATAGGCTTGTGGTTAGGGTTACGGATAGGGTTAGGGGTGTGTTGGGGTTACAGTTGTGGTTAGGGTTGGGATTAGGGTTACGGTTGGGATTAGGGTTAGGATTAGGGTTGGAATTAGGGTTACGGTTGTGTTGCGGTTAGGGTTGTGGTTAGGGGTGTGTTGGGGTTAGGGTTGTGATTAGGGTTATGGCTACAGTTGGGATTAGGATTAGGGGTGTGTTGGGGTTAGTGTTGAAGTTAGAATTGAGGGGTTTCCACTGTTTAGGCACATCAGGGGTCTCCAAACGCAACATGGCGCCACCATTGATTCCAGCCAATCTTGCGTTCAAAAAGTCAAATGGTGCTCCCGCCCTTCCAAGCCCCGACGTGCGCCCAAACAGTGGTTTACCCCCACATTTGGGGTACCAGCGTACTCAGGACAAACTGGGCAACAACTGTTGGGGTCCAATTTCTCCTGTTACCCTTGCAAAAATAAAAAATTACTTGCTAAAACATAATTTTTGAGGAAAGAACAATTATTTTTTATTTTCACGGCTCTGCGTTATAAACTTCTGTGAAGCACTTGGGGGTTGAAAGTGCTCACCACACATCTAGATAAGTTCCTTCGGGGGTCTAGTTTCCAAAATGGGGTCACTTGTGGGGTGTTTCTACTGTTTAGGCACATCAGGGGCTCTGCAAATGCAATGTGACGCCCGCAGACCATTCCATCAAAGTCTGCATTTCAAATGTCACTACTTCCCTTCCGAGCCCTGACGTGTGCCCAAACAGTGGTTTACCCCCACATATGGGGTATCAGCGTACTCACAACAAACTGGGCAACAAATATTGGGGTCCAAATTCTCCTGTTACCCTTGTGAAAATAAAAAATTGCTTGCTAAAACATCTTTTTTGAGGAAAGAAAAATGATTTTTTATTTTCACGGCTCTGCGTTGTAAACTTCTGTGAAGCACTTGGGGGTTGAACGTGCTCACCACACATCTAGATAAGTTCCTTGGGGGATCTAGTTTCCAAAATGGGGTCACTTGTGGGGGGTTTCTACTGTTTAGGCATATCAGGGGCTCTGCAAACGTAACATGATGCCCGCAGACCATTCCATCAAAGTCTGCATTCCAAAACGTCACTACTTCCCTTCCGAGCCCCGGCATGTACCCAAACAGTGGTTTACCCCCACATATGGGGTATCAGCGTACTCAGGAGAAACTGGACAACAACTTTTGGGGTCCAATTTCTCCTGTTACTCTTGCAAAAATAAAAAATTCTGGGCTAAAAAAATATTTTTGAGGAAAGGAAACACATTTATTATTTTCATGGCTCTGCGTTATAAACTTCTTTGAAGCACTTGGGGGTTCAAAGTGCTCACCACACATCTAGATAAGTTCCCTTGGGGGTCTAGTTTCCAAAATGGAGTCACTTGTGGGGAGTTCCTACTGTTTAGGCACATCAGGGGCTCTGCAAACGCAACCTGATGCCCGCAGAGCATTCCATCAAAGTCTGCATTTCAAAACGTCACTACTTCCCTTCCGAACCCCGACGTGTGCCAAAACAGTGGTTTACCCCCACATATGGGGTATCATCGTACTC
Source organism: Ranitomeya variabilis (assembly GCF_051348905.1). Classification (NCBI taxonomy): domain Eukaryota; kingdom Metazoa; phylum Chordata; class Amphibia; order Anura; family Dendrobatidae; genus Ranitomeya; species Ranitomeya variabilis. The sequence goes on along the minus strand of NC_135239.1, from coordinate 66,094,009 downwards.
AGGAGAAACTGGAAAACAACTTTTGGGGTCCAATTTCTCCTATTACCCTTGGGAAAATAAAAAATTGTGGGCTAAAAAATCATTTTTGAGAAAAGAAAAATTATTTTTTATTTTCATGGCTCTGCGTTATAAACTTCTGTGAAGCACTTGGGGGCTCAAAGTGCTCACCACACATCTAGATTAGTTCCTTGGGAGGTCTAGTTTCCAAAATGGGGTCACTTGTGCGGGAGCTCCAATGTTTAGGCACACAGGGGCTCTCCAAACGCGACATGGTGTCCGCTAATGATTGGAGCTAATTTTCCATTCAAAAAGCCAAATGGCGTGCCTTCCCTTCCGAGCCCTGCCGTGCGCCCAAACAGTGGTTTACCCCCACATATGGGGTATCATCGTACTCAGGACAAACTGGACAACAACATTTGTGGTCTAATTTCTCCTATTTCCCTTGGGAAAATAAAAAATTCTGGGCTAAAAATCATTTTTGAGGAAAGAAAAATTATTTTTTTATTTTCACGGCTCTGCGTTATAAACTTCTGTGAAGCACCTGGGGGTTATAAGTGCTCACTATGCATCTAGATAAGTTCCTTGGGGGGTCTAGTTTCCAAAATGGGGTCACTTGTAGGGGAGCTCCAATGTTTAGGCACACAGGGGCTCTCCAAACGCGACATGGTGTCCGCTAACGATTGGAGCTAATTTTCCATGCAAAAAGTCAAATGGCACGCCTCCCCTTCCGAGCCTTGCCGTGCACCCAAACAGTGGTTTACCCCCACATATGAGGTATCGGCATACTCAGGAGAAATTGCCCAACAAATTTTAGGATCCATTTTATCCTGTTGCCCATGTGAAAATGAAAGAATTGAGGCTAAAAGAAATTTTGTGTGAAAAAAAAGTACTTTTTCATTTTTGCGGATCAATTTGTGAAGCACCTGGGGGTTTAAAGTGCTCACTATGCCTCTAGATGAGTTCCTTGGGGGGTCTAGTTTCCAAAATGGGGTCACTTGTGGAGGAGCTCCAATGTTTAGGCACACAGGGGCTTTCCAAACGCGACATGGTGTCCGCTAACGATGGAGATAATTTTTCATTCAAAAAGTCAAATGGCGCTCCTTCCCTTCCAAGCCTTACCATGTGCCCAAACAGTGGTTTACCCCCACATGTGAGGTATTGGTGTACTCAGGAGAAATTGCCCAACAAAATTTAGGATCCATTTTATCCTGTTGCCCATGTGAAAATGAAAAAATTGAGGCTAAAATAATTTTTTTGTGAAAAAAAAGTACTTTTTCATTTTTACGGATCAATTTGTGAAGCACCTGGGGGTTTAAAGTGCTCACCACACATCTAGATTAGTTCCTTGGGAGGTCTAGTTTCCAAAATGGGGTCACTTGTGGGGGAGCTCCAATGTTTAGGCACACGGGGGCTCTCCAAACGCGACATGGTGTCCGCTAAAGATTGGAGCCAATTTTTCATTGAAAAAGTCAAATGGCGCTCCTTCCCTTCCGAGCCCTGCCGTGCGCCCAAACAGTAGTTTACCCCCACATATGAGGTATCAGCGTACTCAGGACAAATTGGACAACAAAGTCCGTGGTCCAGTTTCTCCTTTTACCCTTGGGAAAATAAAAAATTTTTCGCTAAAATATCATTTTTGTGACTAAAAAGTTAAATGTTCATTTTTTCCTTCCATGTTGCTTCTGCTGCTGTGAAACACCTGAAGGGTTAATAAACTTCTTGAATGTGGTTTTGAGCACCTTGAGGGGTGCAGTTTTTAGAATGGTGTCACTTTTGGGTATTTTCAGCCATATAGAACCCTCAAACTGACTTCAAATGTGAGGTGGTCCCTAAAAAAAATGGTTTTGTAAATTTTGTTGTAAAAATGAGAAATCACTGGTCAAATTTTAACCCTTATAACTTCCTAGCAAAAAAAAAATTTGTTTCCAAAATTGTGCTGATGTAAAGTAGACATGTGGGAAATGTTATTTATTAACTATTTTGTGTCACATAACTCTCTGGTTTAACAGAATAAAAATTCAAAATGTGAAAATTGCAAAATTTTCAAAATTTTTGCCAAATTTCCGTTTTTTTCACAAATAAACTCAGAAATTATCGACCTAAATTTACCACTAACATGAAGCCCAATATGTCACGAAAAAACAATCTCAGAATCGCTAGGATCCGTTGAAGCGTTCCTGAGTTATTACCTCATAAAGGGACACTGGTCAGAATTGCAAAAAACGGCAAGGTCATGAAGGGGTTAAAGGAAATTCGTTGCCAGGTTTTTGCCACCTAATTAGAGAGCAGCATAATGGAGAGACAGCGACCCTGATTCCAGCAATGTATCACTTACTGGGCTGCTTGCCGTAGTTTTCATCTTTAGTAAACCTGATGCCGTGTAGTCCTCCATGTTCTTCAGCTCTGTATAACCCCACCACTGATTGGACATTTTCTGCCTATGCACAGTGTATACAGAAATCTTCCAATCAGTGGTGTGGGTAGGGTTATATAAAGCTGAATATTCCTAATATCTGGTAGTTCTGAAACAGATATAACCATGATTTTATCAAAATGACATCAAGAAATTCAGTAAGTGACACGTTACTGGAATCAGTGTGTCTGCCCCCTCATTATGCTGCTCTCAAAAGGGGTTGTTGAAACTTGGTGACAGATTCCATTTAAAAATCATGCATGCAGAGTCATTATTGTCTTAGGCTATGTTCACACGTTGCATTTTTGCAGCTTTTTTATGAAAATTTTCAACCGGCTTTTACAGTACCAGCAAAATCTGAGATCTCAGAAATCTCCTACACACACATTGATTTTATTTTCCTGATTTGGAAAACTGCTGCATTTTTGCAAACTGCATTCCATTTAGTAATCAATTGGTAAGTGCAAAAACCCAGGTATCAGTTTTTGCTGCATTTTTGTTGTAAAGATCTAAGCACATTGTATCGTAATTTTTTTCTGGCCACTGACTTTACCAATTTGCACAAGAGACAACCAAAACGCAGCAATAAAACTCAGCAAAGCCTGCTTTTTGTGAACAGCTTCTTTTCTGCCAAGAGAGCGGGTTTTGCGTGTGGCAAAAAATGCAGCAAAAACACAACGTGTGAACATAGCCTTACATGGTGCTGAATCATAACCCTGCTCTCCCCACCATTGAAAGATCTTCCATGTTTTATTATATCCTCTTATTAAATAAAATGTCTTAACGATATGAAATAAAGAAAAGCCGCATTGCCCACTTAGATTGTGCTTTTTAATGTAAAACCTTGAATCCATTTTCCAAAAAGATGTTTTCCCCAAAGCTGTGATTGTAGTAAATGGAGACAATATTTTCAGTGTGCTAATAATGCGGACGTATTGCACTATTCCATAGTATTGTGCCAAAAATTCTCATACAAAGTGATATTGATATTTAATGTACTTTTTAAATAGTTCTCCAAATTCTCAAAACTTCTTTGCTACAGAAACGTACCGCTGTAACCACACGTTTGGTATCCGTTGTTCTTCTTGTACACATTTCAGCTTTCTCTGGCTTGACCGTCATGCTTGTATGTATGTGTGAGGCTATGTGTCCCCGATTAGGATATACCAGCATTTTGGATGCAGTGTATTTTCGCTGTGTCCAAAACGCTGCGTTCTAATTACGCCGGTACATCCACATAGGTTCAGTGAACTGCGGATTTACACTGCATCTAATGAATGGCTATGGGGTGGACTACACAGTTTAGACCAGCGTCTCCGATGCAGATAATTGACATCCCGCGGCTCGTAAAGCCGCGCTGCCGGTGAGTATAAGCAGCGTTAAATAGAAGCACAGAGGACATGGGATGTCTATAAATCCCATCCACTGTTCCTCTAATGTAGAACACAGCACGGATGTGCTGCGTCTAAAACACTGCTATTCCTGATCATGAGGCTTAGCATTAATATGGGCGACGGTTTGAATCCATAACTATATATATTTAGTTGTTGTGCGAACAAACAAAACTGAGCGTTAAGCAGTGAAAACGGCAACAATCTTGCATGGAGGAGATGGGGATTGAATGTCTGATGTGGTTTAGTGTAGTTGTAATGTCAGTAATAGTTTATTAAAAGTACTTTGTGTGCAACTTTTGACCTCAGGGATGATCGCATCTCAAAAACGGAGCAGGTGCAATCAAAATCCAGTGAGAATTTTGAAATCTGCAAAGAACTAGAAGAGCGGTCCGCCAACACTTCACAAGCACCGACCGGGCAAAAGTCTCTCCTTGGGAAAGGTCCACCTCCTGATACACAGGTAGGACAGATGGAGTGTGTGTGTATATGTGTGTATATATATATATATATATATATATATATATATATATATATATATATATATATTTATATTTGTGTATGTGGAGTATTCAAGTTGCCAACTATAGGTTTTGTGAGCTTTAATAAAATGTGATCCTGTGGGTCCTGCTTTTTATAAAGGTTATTTATGGTCTGTAATGCCATTATTATTTATTTATTATAGCACCTTTAATTCCATGGTGCTGTACATGAGAAGGGGTTGCATACAAATTACAGCTATCACTTATAGTAAACAAACTAACAAAGACAGACTGATACAGAGGGAAGAGGACCCTCCTCTTGCGGGCTTACATTCTACAGGATGGTGGGGAAGGAGACAGTAGGTCGGAGGTTGCAGTAGCTCCGATGGTGTTATGGTGGTCGTGTGGTCATTACAGGTTGTAAGCTTCTTTGAAGAGATGGGTTTTCAGATTCTGTTTGAAGGATCCAAATGTGGTGGATATCCGGACGTGTTGGGGGACAGAATTCCAGATTATAGGAGATATTCCAGAGAAGTCTTGGAGGCGATTGGGTGAGGAGCGAATAAGCGTGGAGTAGAGAAGGAGGTCTTGGGAAGACCAGAGATTGTGAGGGAAGATATTGAGAGATTAGTTCTGAAATATACGAAGGAGAAAGGTAATGGATGGCTTTGTAGGTCAGTGTTAGTAATTTAAACTGGATACGCTGGGAAATTGGGAGCCAGTGAAGGGATTTGCAAAGAGGGGAAGCAGGAGTGTAGAGAGAAGAGAGATTAGTCTGACAGCAGAGTTAAGGACGGACTGGAGGGGTGCGAGAGTGTTAGAGGGTAGACCACAGAGGATGTTGCAGTAGTCGAGGTGGGAGATGATTAAGGCATGCACAAGCATTTTGGTAGAGTGAGGGTTCAGAAAAGGACCGATTCTGGAAATATGTTTGAGCTGGAGGCGACAGGAGGTGGTGAGAGCTTGGATGTGCAGTTTAAAGGAAAGGGCAGAGTCCAGGGTTACTCCGAGGCAGCGGATTACCAGGACGGGGAAAGTATGAATTCATTTCTTTATTGCCTCTCATTGGGGGACACAGGAACCATGGGTGTATGCTGGTGCCACTAGGAGGCTGACACTATGCAAATAAAAAAGTTAGCTCCTCCTCTGCAGTGTACACCCCACCGACTGGCATTACAATCTTCAGTTTAGCTTAGTGTCAGTAGGAGGTGGACACGGGTCTTTCATTAGACCCTTATCTACCTCAATGTGCGTCGTTTTTCAGGTTTTTTCCGGAAGGGATACAGGGTGAACAGTCACACCTCTGTAGTCCCACAAGGCGGACTATGAGTATGGCGTGTACTGCCACCCCGTATCCTCATAGATCCCTCTCCAGGACCAAGATCCTAGCACACAAGCGTGCTCAGAAGTCCGGTCCTGGCTCCGTCCCCCCACCCACTCGCCCACCAGAGCCTGTCGGTCGGAGGAGACGAGGACGTCCATCAGCAGCTCACATGGACGTCTGATACCTTCACCAAATCATTAAGGACGCTACAGGGGGCACGAGTTCCCTTCTTCCCCAGGCCAAGCCTCGACGCCCTCCTCCTAGACGTCAATTTCGGTCTTTTCGGCCCTTTCGGCATCTAATTCCTTCTCCCAGCAGCAACAGAGGCCACAGACCCGTCAAGAGAAGAAGACGGTATCCTTTAGGCCCACTCCTTCCTGGCATCCTCGCTACTCCCAGGGTAAATCCTCCAGGTCCAGGACTGGAAGAACCACCTCGGCATGACTCTCGGCTAGTAGCCAACCCACCTCCCAGGCTGGGCGGCCGTCTCCTCTTCTTCAGGGACGTCTGGATCTCCTCGGTAGAGGACGCTTGGGTCAGGGAAGTTGTATCCTCGGGATACAAGATGGTTCCTTTCACGACCCCGGGATCGTTTCTTTGAATGCCGACCTCCAAGAGACCCTGCTCTAGTTCCGGGTTTCTTCGTAGCCATTGCTTCTCTCCTCAAAGCCGGGGTAATCGTTCCCGTCCCAGAAAAAGAACGGTTCACAGGTTTCTACTCCAACCTTTTTGTGGTACCGAAAAAAGACGGCAGAGTGCGTCCCATTCTGGATCTCAAATTGCTGAACAGGAGAGTCCGTCTGAAGCACTTCAGGATGGAATCCCTTCGTTCAGTAATTGCTTCCATGGAGGCTCAGGAATTTCTATGTTCCATAGATATTCAGGGCGCCAACCTCCATGTTCCGATATTTCCAGGACATCACCGATACCTGCGCTTTGCAGTGCTTCAGGAACATTTTCTGTTCGTCGCCCTGCCGTTCGGTCTTGCAACCGCTCCGAGAGTCTTCACGAAGTTCATGGCGGCGCTGGTGGCCATCTTGAGGGTCAGAGGCCTGATTCTGTTTCCATACCTCGACAACGTCCTCATCAAGGCTCCGTCCTTTTCTCAGGCCCACGAAAGCCTGTTCCTCGTTCTCGACACCCTAGCCCGTTTCGGGTGGCTGGTCAACCGGAAGAAGTCTTGTCTTATTCCTTCTCAGCGCATCATCTTTCTGGGCATGCTCTTCGACACCCGTCGGACCAAGGTCTTTCTCCCCGAAGACAAGAGATCCATTCTTCGTCGGGACATACGCATGCTCCAGGGCCCTCGATCGGCCATGAAGGTTTTGGGGAGGATGGTAGCAACATTGGAAGTGATTCCCTTCGCCCAATTTCACTCCCGACCCCTTCAGCAAGCCATCCTGTCTCAGTGGAACGGGTCTGTCTTCTCCCTGGACCGTCCGATCCGACTCTCTCCCCAAGTCAAACGGTCTCTCAACTGGTGGCTCACGTCACCTCTTGTCTCCCAGGGCAGGTCCTTCCTTCCAGTTCGCTGGCAAGTGGTGACGACGGATGCCAGCCTGCTCGGCTGGGGTGCAGTGTTTCGCCACCTGACTGTACAGGGCCGCTGGTCGTCGCAAGAGTCAACCTTGCCGATAAATGTCCTCGAGATCCGGGCCATTTTTCTGTCCCTTCGTCACTGGGAAACGATTCTCAGGGGCCTTCCTATCCGAATCCAGACGGACAATGCCACGGCGGTGGCATATGTCAACCATCAGGGGGGGACTCGGAGCTCCTTGGCCTTGGCCGAGGTATCCAAGATCCTCCTCTGGGCAGAGGCAACGGTTCCGGTGATATCCGCGGTGCATATCCCCGGCGTGGACAATTGGGCCGCCGACGTCCTCAGCCGCGAGGGTCTCGCGGCAGGGGAATGGTCCTTACATCCGGAGGTCTTCCATCAGATTTGTCTTCGATGGGGGACTCCGGACGTGGACCTCACGGCGTCTCGAATGAACAGGAAGGTTCCGCAGTTCGTCTCCAGGTCTCGCGATCCTCTCGCAGTGGGCGTCGACGCTCTGGCCATTCCTTGGTCACAGTTCGTGCTGCCCTACCTGTTCCCACCCCTTCCATTGCTTCCCAAACTGTTGAAGAAGATCAAAGCGGAAGGGGTGCCGGTCTTTCTAATCGCCCCGGATTGGCCCAGGAGAGCTTGGTTCGCGGAGCTCGTCAATCTTCTCGCGGACGCTCCCTGGCGCCTTCCAGACAGGCCCGATCTGCTGTCTCAGGGCCCGATCTGCCACCCGAATTCTCGGTAGCTCAGTTTAACGGCGTGGCTGTTGAGACCGCAGTTCTAAGAGCGTCCGGCCTTTCGGCCCCGGTTATTCACACCATGATTCAGGCTCGGAAGCCTTCGTTTTCCAGGATCTACTAACGTACCTGGAAGGCTTACTTCCGTTGGTGCGAGTCCAACCGCGTTTCTTCTATGTCCTTTTTCCTGCCTTCCATCTTGGCTTTCCTTCAGGCAGGGCTGGATTCGGGCCTTGCTCTTAGTTCCCTAAAGGGCCAGGTTTCTGCGCTTTCCATCCTTTTTCAGAAGACTTTGGCTTCCCGACCACAGGTTAAGACCTTCCTTCAAGGAGTAGCCCACGCGGTCCCTCCGTAATGGGCCCCTGTGGATTCATGGGAATTAAACCTGGTACTGGACGTTCTGAGGGTTTCCCCCTTTGAGCCTCTAAGGGAGGTTCCCCTGTCAGTTCTATCTTGGAAGGTGGCCTTTCTTGTGGCCATCACTTCTACCCGCCGCGTTTCCGAACTGGCGGCCCTGTCTTGCCGTCCTCCGTTCTTGGTCATCCACCAGGACAAGGTGGTCCTCAGGCCTCCGACTTCTTTTCTTCCTAAGGTGGTTTCCACCTCAACGAGGACATCGTTCTACCTTCTTTTTGTCCAGCTCCGACTCATCCTCTGGAGCGATCGTTGAACAGGCTGGACCTTGTCAGGGCAGTGAAGATCTACCTGGATAGAACGTCCACTTTCCGGAAGACGGATTCTCTTTTCGTCATTCCTGATGGCTCGCGCAGAGGCCAGCCGGCTTCTAAGGCGACTATTGCTCGCTGGATCAGAACGGCTATTCTGGAGGCTTACCGGGTCAAGAACAGAGTGCCTCCTCCTGGGATCAAGGCTCACTCTACCCGGGCAGTCGGCGCCTCCTGGGCGGTGCACCACAGGGCTTCCGCCCTACAGCTTTACAAAGCGGCAACCTGGTCTTCCATCCATACGTTCGCCAAATTTTACAAGGTCCACACCTACGCTTCGGCGTACGCCAGCCTAGGCAGAAGGATCTTGCAGGCGGCAGTGGTGAGTCCTCTGACCTGATGGAAGTCTGTCTTTCCCGCCCTTGGGACGTCCCATGGTTCCTGTGTCCCCCAATGAGAGGCGATAAAGAAAACAGGATTTTTGGTTGCTTACCGTAAAATCTGTTTCTTGGAGCCTCCATTGGGGACACAGCTCCCTCTCAATGTTTCTGTTTTATGTTCTATGACTGTTCTCACGTTTGACTGTTATCACTAGGGTTGAGCGAAACGGGTCGGCCATTTTCAGAAGTCGCCGACTTTTGGCAGTCGGGTTTCATGAAACCCGACCCCTGTGTGGGGTCGGCCATGAGGTCGGCGATCTTCTGAATCTGGTATCGGAATTCTGATACCGAGTTCCGATATGTTTGCGATATCGGAAATCGGTATCGGAATCCACATTTAAGTGTAAAATAAAGAATTAAAATAAAAAATATTGATATACTCACCTCTCTGACGCAGCCTGGACATCGCCGCTGGTAACCGGCATCTTCCGTTCCTAAGAATGGCGCTTGTGATTGGTCGCGGCCGCCCACGTGACCGCTCAGCGACCAATCACAAAGCCGTGACGTAATTTTCAGGTCCTAAATTCCTCATTCTAGGAATTTAGGACATGAGAATTACGTCACGGCTTTTGATTGGACGCTGAGCGGTCACGTGTGCTGCCGCGACCAATCACAAGCCGTGACGTCATCGAAAGGTCCTTCACGCGCTCATTCTTAAGAAGGAAGGCTGCCGGAAAGAAGCAGGGCGCGTCCGAGGGTGAGTATATACCTAATAGGAATATACTCACCCTCGGCTTCTTTCCGGCAGCCTTCCTTCTTAAGAATGAGCGCGTGAAGGACCTTTCGATGACGTCACGGCTTGTGATTGGTCGCTGAGCGGTCACGTGGGCGGCCGCGACCAATCACAAGCCGTGACGTCATCGAAAGGTCTTTCAAGAGCCATTCTTAGGAACGGAAGATGCCGGTTACCAGCGGCGATGTCCAGGCTGCGTCGGACAGGTGTGTATATCAATATTTTTTATTTTAATTCTTTATTTTACACTTAAATATGGATCCCAGGGCCTCAAGGAGAGTTTCCTCTCCTTCAGACCCTGGGAACCATATTATCCCATTGCACTGCATTGGGTTTCGTGTTTCGGCCGACCCCGACTTTTTTATAGGATCGGCCGATTTCACTCGACCCGACTTTTGAGAAAGTCGGGTTTCGTGAAACCCGATCCTATAAAAATAAGTCGCTCAACCCTAGTTATCACGTTTACAGTTCTCAAGTTTGTGGTTATGGTTTTCAACCTTGTTATTTATCTCCTACTGCTTTCTCACTAACTGAAGAGTGTAATGCCAGTCGGTGGGGTGTACACTGCAGAGGAGGAGCTAACTTTTTTATTTGCATAGTGTCAGCCTCCTAGTGGCAGCAGCATACACCCATGGTTTCTGTGTCCCCCAATGGAGGCTCCAAGAAACAGATTTTACGGTAAGCAACCAAAAATCCTGTTTTATTGTGATAGATAGATCGGGTAGGTAAGGTGTGCAAGATGGAGGAAAGATAATTAGTTCAGATTTGTCCACATTGAGTTTGAGGAAGCGAGAGGAGAAGGAGGATATGGCTGATAGACACTCTGGGATTCTGGAGAGCAGAGAGGTGAAATCTGGGCCAGAGAGGTAGATCGGAGTGTCATCGGCATATAGATGGTACTGGAAGCCATAGGACATTGAGTTGTCGCAGGCCAAGGGTATAGATTGAGAAGAGAAGGGCCCTAGGACAGTGCCTTGAGGGACACCAACCGAGAAGGGGAGAGATGAAGAGGTTGTATGGGAGTAGGAAACGCTAAATGTGCAGTTGGCAAGGTATGAGGAGATCCAGGATAGGGCGAGGTCTTTGACACCAAAGGAAGAGAGGATCTGTAGTAGGAGGCAGTGGTCAACTGTGTCGAAGGCAGAGGACAGGTCTAGGAGGAGGAGTATAGAGAATTGTCTGTTAGCTTTGGCTGTAAATAAGTCGTTAGTAATTTTGGTCAGGGCAGTCTCAGTGGAATGGTGGGGACGGAAGCCAGATTGTAGGTTGTCGAACAGAGAGTTAAATGCAAGGTGAGAGGAAAGTTCAGCATGGACGTGCTGCTCAAGTAGTTTGGAAGCAAATGGAAGCAAAGATATGGGGCGGTAGCTGGATATAGCGCTCGGGTCAAGGGATGGCTTTTTGAGGATGTAGAATATTATTATTTTTATTTATTTTAGCGCCATTTATTCCATGGCGCTTTACATGTGAGGAGGGGCATACATAATAAAAAGTACAATAATCTTGAACAATACAGGTCACAACTGGTACAGGAGGAGAGAGGACCCTTCCCGCGAGGGCTCACAATCTACAAGGGATGGGTGAGGATGCAGTAGGCGAGGGTAGAGCTGGTTGTGCAGCGGTTTGGTCGATCTGTTACTGCGGGTTGTAGGCTTGTTAGAAGAGATGGGTCTTCAGGTTCTTTTTGAAGGTTTCGATGGTAGGCAAGAGTCTGATATGTTGTGGTAGAGAATATAAGAGTAGGGGTGATGCGCCAGAGAAATCTTGTATGCGATTGTGTGAAGAGGAGATAAGAAAGCAGTAGCGAAGGAGATCTTGTGAGGATTGTAGGTTGCGTGCAGGAAAGTACAGGCACAAGGCCTGGCCACCAGTCTTGTGACCTGAATTGGCATCATGTATGGCTGTGATTCAAATAACTAGGGTCACGAGACTCCAGGTCAACTCAAAACATACAGTGCAGTCGTGTGGGTTGGACCCCATGGTAGATTTGCAATAGTATGGAAAAAATAAAAAATGCTCACAGATTAAAGGTAACCTGTCATGTAAAATAATTCTATTAACCTGCAGATATGGGGTCAATCTGCAGGTTAATTGCATTTGGACACCATTCGGTACTGGAACCAATCTTTGTCGAGAGGAAATTAACTTTATTACCCCCTGCAGCATTTGGCATTTAGTCCTTGGGGGCATCACTGGCACCATTTCAGTCACCACTCGATGCATAGAGAGTGGTGTCTGTAACTCTGCCCCTGCAGTGACTGACAGCAGGCTCAGTATTGGTGGTGGCTGTCAGTCAGAGCTGGGGGCGCAGTTACTGAGCGGTGACTTAAGGTACCGTCACACTCAGCGACGCTGCAACGATATAGACAACGATCCGATCGCTGCAGCGTCGCTGTTTAGGTCGCTGTAGAGATGTCAAACACAGCAGCTCCGGAACGATGCAGGAGCGATCCTGTGACGTAGCGGTGACGTAGTTATCGTTCTCACAGGTCGTTAGCTCCATGGTTAACATTGCTGACATCGTTGCTTTTGCTGTCAAACACGACGATACACGCCGATCTGACGACCAAATAAGGTTCTGGACTTCTAGCTCCGACCAGCGATATCACAGCGGGATCCAGATCGCTGCTGCTTGTCAAACACAACGATATCGCTATCCAGGACGCTGCAACGTCACGGATCGTCGTCGTTCTCGCTGCAAAGTCGCTTAGTGTGAAGGTGCCTTAAATCCATGCCGATGCCACCCCTATGACTGGAAGCCGAACTCTGCCGGGGGGAAATAAAGTTCATTTCCTCCCGCAGTGAGGCTGTCCTTGCAGGCTCCGCACGGTTTCAGACCGCTATTAGCCTGCAGCTTAACCCGATATCTGCAGGTTGAGCGTTATTTTTCATGACCGGTTCGCTTTAACAACTACTAAGTGCAGGTGAGACCCTTCACAAGTAAAGTCAGTGTAGATGGAAACCGTAAAGAACCAGGGGGGTTTTTTTGTAATTTTTTTTTTTTTCGAGGGGGGTACAGTTACTCTTTACCTGGCACCCCCAAAATGGAAGGTGAGCTAAGCCCACCGGCATCAGGGGCTTATCTACAGCATTCTGTAATGCTGTAGATAAGCCCCTATGTATCCTGAAAGGTAAGAAAAACAGGGTATATTATACTCACCCAGGGGCGGTCCCTTTTCGTTTCGGGTCCGATAGGTGTCGCGGTCCGGGTCCAGGGCCTCCTATCTTCATTCGCTGACGTCCTCTTCTTGTCTTCACGCTCCGGCGCAGGCATACTTTGTCTGCCCTGTTGAGGGCAGAGTAAAGTCCTCAGTGCGCAGGCGCCGGGCCTCTCTGACCTTTCCCGGCACCTGCGCACTGCAGTACTTTGCTCTGCCCTCAACAGGGCAGTCAAAGTACGCCTGCACCGGAGCCGCGGCATGAAGACAAGAAGAGGACGTGATCGTAAGAAGATTGGAGGCCCCGGACCGTACCGTGACGCCCATCGAATCGGACCGCAGCGTGACCGCCCCTGGGTGAGTATAATCTAACCTCTTTTTCTCATCTTTCAGGTTTCATTGGGGGCTTTTCTACAGCATTACAGAATGTTGTAGATAAGCCCCTGATGCTGGTGGGCTTAGCTCAACTTCCATTTTGGGGGTCACAGGTTCCCTTTAAGCTTTTGGTATTGTGTATATTACTGTGTGCACTTTGTATTTTTTCTCTTTTTAATGTATAAATCCTTTGCTCTGTCGTTTCAGGATAGACGCCAAATGCCTCCATCCCTATTATCTCTTGATAAGACTATTCCCCCTCTACTGCAACCAAAAAGCGCTCCACAGCAGGTACCTGTGTTTATGGACTTTTGTAATTGAATGACAATTGGGTAAAAGGATTGCTCTTTTTTTATTAGATTTACCTAGCCCTGCTAAAGACGGAGTTCTTATTTTCCAAATCCATACCAGAATGACTGTAATCTTTTCTGAACTTTTGGCATTTTCGGAGTTCAGCTAGGTTGCCATAATTTCTCTATCATTTCAAGGGGACTATAAGATCCCCATGATTAGGGTAGAATTGATACTGTGTCCCCCAATGAAGACTCCGTGTAAGGGAGATTTTACAGTAGGTACCCAAAATCTTCATTTTGAGTCCAAGCACTTTCAGGCTGCCAGCTCTAACCAGGGTGGATAAAAATCAATGTTTTTTTAAAAAAATCAAAAAAATCGGATTTTTTTTTATTTAAATCGGATTTTTTTGATTTAAATCGGATTTTTTTCAATAAACTGCTTTTTGAGGAAAATATTTTACCATCCAAAGGTTCTTCCATCATGAGATAAAGCTGAGTTGTTTAACTCAGTAGAATAAAGGCTGTATATGTGTAACATTCACAATGCCATGCTCTTCCAGAGGTTTCTGTAGGATGCTGACTATCCAACAAGTTTGGGCATGTCAACTGAATGGAAAAAGAAACTAAACCAAAAGTGAAACCAAGCTAGAAGTGTGGAATTAAAGGGGCAGTATGAACAAAATGTGGAGGCTATTAATAGTTTATACAATTAAGACATGCTGCTTTTAAACACCTACCTATTGCCATATAGTAAAACAAAAAAGATTTTTACTTACTTTGGGGTCCCCCCCTCACCCTGGCGTTAGATCGTTGCCCCTAGTTTCGTCCGTGTAACTATGGGCGCACATGCGCACTGCTCTCACTTCTCATTTTAATCGTGATTTATATTAAAAAAAACCTTTTGATTTAAATCAGTGATTTAAATCATGATTAAAATCATGATTTAAATCGATCCGATTTAAATAGAAAAAAATCTTTTGATTTAAATCGTGATTTAAATCATGATTTAAATCGGCGTGATTTAAATCAATCCACCCTGGCTCTAACCTCTACCCACCTAACTTGATTGACAGCTTCTTTCACTGTCCTTCTGAAATCTTGCACTTGCTCAGCGGGCATTGCAGTCTCGGCACGCAGAATAAGCCCATGTTTGTGTAGTGCAATCGGACTGTAATGACCAGAGTGTAGGAAGGAAGCAATGCTCAGCGAGCTAGTACTCCGATCCACTCTATTAGAGACTGTTCCTTGACCATTACTACTCGTGTCACTTGTGCACCACTGCCTGCTGTATAGACCAGAGGTGTCAAACTGTATTCCTCGAGGGCCGCCAACAGGTCATGTTTTCAGGATTTCCTTAGTATTCCACAAGGTGCTGGAATCATTCTATGCAGATGATTAAATTATCACCTGTGCAATACAAGGAAATCCTGAAAACATGACCTGTTGGCGGCCCTCGAGGAATGCAGTTTGACACCTCTGGTATAGACAATGTCCATGAATCGCTATTGACTCCTCTCGATTACCAAACTTTTTGGGCAGTAGTGCATATGAGTAATATTGGCAGATCTGGATTCAAAATCCAGGGGTGCAAGGAAGAAGACAACACTGATTTTTGATGAAGCACCAAGCCCGCTGAACCATCCTCTAAACAGGATTTATATATTTTTCCGCCAAACAGTAAGTCCTTTTTAGAAGCACTGTTAGTAGTGCTATTGAGCTTGACAAATGACTTTAGATTGCCAGGGGTTTTCTGGTGGCACAGCCACTTTAAATATATTGGGTTATTGATTCTATGACTCTGACTAAAAGAAAGTTCTCTATTTATTACGTCATTTTTAAATTTAATTGAAATTATAATTTATTATAAGCAAAAATAAAAACACTTTTTTTTTTTTAAATAACAAGCCTAACTATGTGTTAATTTCTTTGCATGTTATAGCATCCATCACAAGGCCGCCCTGGGGCATCGGCTAGATCGGCACCTTTACCATCTCGACCCAGTGAAGATGAGATATGGAAGCAAAGACGAAGGCAGCAAGCAGAACTGTCTGCGGCTGTGGAACGAGCCCGTAAGAGACGGGAGGATGAGGAAAGGAGGATGGAAGAGCAAAGGAAAGCTGCCTGTGCGGAAAAGCTTAAACGTTTAAATGAGAAGTTTGCAGCCGCTGCCTCCGTCCCCTCCACTGAGAAGCCTGCATCTGAAAAAAACCCCGAAGATGAGAAGCCGGTCACTGAGCCGTCCCCTCAGGAGTCCCCCGTCCCTCAGGAGGAAGAGGATGTCACTGACATTGAACATCATGTAACAGAAAATGAAACCGAGAGGTCGGAGACTCCTATACAACATGAAGAAAAGGAAGATATGATCCCTCAGCCCGATCTGGAACCAGCGGAAGAAAGTGTCAGTGTTGTGGAAGAGAAGTCGTCTGAGCTAGGTACCGACTGTGCTGCAGACCTGTGTGTGCACTCTTTTATGCTCTCATACAAATGCTTTAGTGTTAAATATACTGATAGGACATGAATCCTTGGTTATCAGGGCCATGTGGAAGGAAAACTAATCCTAGAAATGGATGTCAAGAAAATCGAATCCCTTTCATTTTGCAGGATTTACTGTGTTGTCTTGAAGCAAACTGACATAGTACTGATAAGTTCCATGTTCAGCTTGAGTTTGGTGGGGCTTGACATAGGGGGGAGGCTCCTGCTGCAGTCAGTTGCCTTGCAGCCAAGACACATGGCTAATCTTTCGGCATATAAAAAGATTGTTATATGTTTCTCAGCTATTATTGTAGTATGAGACAAAATAAGATGAAAAGAGAATGTCTAGAGGCAGGAATTGCTGTGATATTTTTTTCAGGTTATTTTTTAATACAGTTTATTTAAAACTTGTAGATGCATATTGAACTACTGTATATACTCGAGTATAAGCCAACCCGAGTATAAGCTGAGACCCCTAATTTTGCCACAAAAAAACTGGGAAAATATAATGACTCAAGTATAAGCCTAGGGTGGGAAATGCAGCAGCTACCAGTAAATGTCAAAAATAAAAAGATACCAATAAAAGTAAAATATATTGAGACATCAGTAGGTTAAGTGTTTTTGAATATCCATATTGAATCAGGTGCCTCATATAATGCGCCATACAAAATACACCCCGTATTAATGCTCCATACAAAATACGCCCCATGTAATGCTCCATAAAGTTTATGATGGGCTCCATAAGATGCTCCATATTAAAATATGCCCCATATACCGTATTTTTCGGACTATAAGACGCACCGGACGATAAGACGCACCCCAAATTTTCAGAATAAAAATAAGGAAAAAAAAAATGTTTCAAATGGGGGTACATCTTACAGTCCGAATTCAGCTTACCAGTGAAGGGATCGCCACAGGTGGAGAAGTGGTCACAGGGGCCTTTCGGTGGTCCAGGCTGGTGCGTTGGCCTCCAGGAAATCCCATCCCAGGCTGGTGCTCTGTGATTGGTCAGGGGTGGAGGCTCTGTGTCCGGGGCAGGGGCTGTGCTCCGCTCCAGAACAGTGGCTGGGCTCCGGGGCACAGGCTGGGCTCTGGGGCACAAGCTGTGCTGCGGGCAGTGGCTGGGCTCTGGGGCACAGGCTGGGCTCTGGGGCACAAGCTGTGCTGCGGGCAGTGGCTGGGCTCTGGGGCACAGGCTGGG
Source organism: Ranitomeya variabilis (assembly GCF_051348905.1). Lineage (NCBI taxonomy): Eukaryota > Metazoa > Chordata > Amphibia > Anura > Dendrobatidae > Ranitomeya > Ranitomeya variabilis. Next base: position 66,076,776 of record NC_135239.1, on the reverse strand, counting down.
CTCCGGGACATAGGCTGGGCTCTGGGGCACTGTCTGGGCTCTGGGGCACTGTCTGGGCTCTGGGGCACTGTCTGGGCTCTGGGGCACTGTCTGGGCTCTGGGGCACTGTCTGGGCTCTGGGGCACTGTCTGGGCTCTGGGGCACTGTCTGGGCTCTGGGGCACTGTCTGGGCTCTGGGGCACTGTCTGGGCTCTGGGGCACTGTCTGGGCTCTGGGGCACTGTCTGGGCTCTGGGGCACTGTCTGGGCTCTGGGGCACAGGCTGGGCTCTGGGGCACAGGCTGGGCTCTGGGGCACAGGCTGGGCTCTGGGGCTGTGGCAGCGGCTCTCTGGGCTCAGTGGGTGCTCCGACGGCATTTCTTCAAAGCCCGGAGGCCCCCTGCTCATCCGGCATGTTGCGGTGGCCTCCGAGAACATGGGCGCCAGGAAAATGGCCGCCGGGCTGGCGCACGCTCAGATTCAGATCTTGTTGCCGAGATCTCGCGAGACGAGATCTCGTTGACGAGATTTGAATCTGAGCGTGCGCCCGCCCGGCGGCCATTTTCCTGGCGCCTATGTTCTCGGAGGCCACCGCAACATGCCGGATGAGCGGGGGGCCTCCGGGCTTTGAAGAAATGCCGTCGGAGCCCCCACTGAGCCCAGAGAGCCGCTGCCACAGCCCCTGCCCGCAGCACAGCCACAGCTTCACCAGCATGGGAAGGGAGGCTGCATCGGGGCCGCTGCCGCATAATTTGTAAGTATATTCCGACTACAAGACGCACCCCCATTTTCCCCTTACATTTTTGGGGAAAAAAGTGCGTCTTGTAGTCCGAAAAATATGGTAATGCTGCACAAAGGTTAATAATGGCCCCATAAGATGCTCTATAGAAACATTTGCCCCATACAATGCTGCATAAAGCTTAATAATGGCCCCATAAGATGCTCTATAGAAACATTTGCCCCATATAATGCTGCATAAAGCTTAATAATGGCCCCATAAGATGCTCTATAGAAACATTTGCCCCATACAATGCTGCATAAAGGTTGATTATGCCCCATATGCTGTTGCTGCTATTAAAAAAAAAATAAAAAAAAAATGGCATACTCGCCTCTCGTCACTCAGGCCCCCAGCACTTGCGATATTCACCTGTCCCCGTTCCACCGCCAGGTGCCGCTCCATCTTTGTTCAGGCAGAGGGCAGTTTGCACACTAACCACGTCATCACGCCCTCTGACCTGAACATCACAGCCAGAGAATGCGGAAGACGGAGCGGCGCCCAGCGGTGGAACGGGGACAGGTGAATATCGCGCAATGCTCACCCTCCCCTGTTATACTCAACTCCTCCCGTCGCGGTCCCTGCTTCTCAGTGACTGATGGTCTCGGTGCCGCCAGCTTGTTCCGGTGTTCAGCGGTCATTGGTACCGCTCATTAAAGTAATGAGCATCCATATTCATTACTTTAATGAGCGGTACCACTTTACCGCTGAACACAGGAAGAGCAGCCGGAGACAATCGGAGATGCAGGGACCGTGCCAGGAGCAGGTGAGTATGTGACGGCCGCCGCCCCCCTGGGACAATGACTAGAGTATAAGCCGAGACTGGCACTTTCAGCTTAAAAAATGGGCTGAAAATCTCGGCTTATACTCGAGTATATACGGTAATTATTCACAATCTAATATGGTGATTGCTTTTTTTTCTTTCTAGTAGTAACAGAAGAACCACCTTTTACTAGGAAGGATAGCATTTCAAGTGACAGAGCGGACACCCCTCCAGCCATACCTATTCAGCTTCCAGCACCTATTGTTCAGCCGCCTTCAGTTCCATCTTCAGTGTCCAGTCTGCCACCTTCCCCGTCAGGGCCTGTGATGCCACATGAGAATGAACCTGAAAGTGGCACACAAACGCGCCCTCCGCTTTCTTCTGGATACTCAAAACAGTTTCAGAAATCGTTGCCTCCAAGATTCCAGAGACAGCAGGTACAATTCAGTAAACTTATATTGCTGGTTGTGTGACATTACTCTTACTTGTAGACAAGGCTGTGGAGTCTGAGTCGTGGAATCAGTTAGTTTTGGTTGTAGTCGTTAGAAATGTTCCGACTCAGCTTTAAAAAAAAATGTATTAATATTTCATAATTGAACTTCCATATGAATTTTATAAATGTTACTCAAATATATATGTTCTATCAAACTATGAACAACAGTGATAAGCAGTTCTGCTGGAGATAGACATGTCTTAGGGTACCGTCACACATTGAAATTTCCATCGCTACGACGTTACGATTCGTGACGTTCTAGCGATATCGTTACGATATCGCTGTGTCTGACACGCTACTGCGATCAGACACCCTGCTGATAATCGTACGTCGTAGCAGATCGTTTGGAACTTTCTTTCGTCGCTTGATCACCCGCTGACATCGCTGGATCGTTGTGTGTGACAGCGATCCAGCGATGTCTTCGCTTGTAACCAGGGTAAACATCGGGTAACTAAGCGCAGGGCCGCGCTTAGTAACCCAATGTTTACCCTGGTTACAAGCGTAAACGTAAAAAAACAAACAGTACATACTCACCCGTCGGTGTCCTTCAGGTCCCTTGCCGTCTGCTTCCTGCTCTGAGTGCCGGCCGGAAAGTGAGAGCAGAGCGCAGCGGTGCTGCGATCTGCTCTCACTGTGCGGCTGCACTCAGAGCAGGAAGCAGACGGCAAGGGACCTGAAGGACACCGACGGGTGAGTATGTACTGTTTGTTTTTTTACGTTTACGCTGGTAACCAGGGTAAACATCGGGTTACTAAGCGCGGCCCTGCGCTTAGTTACCCGATGTTTACCCTGGTTACCCGGGGACTTCGGCATCGCTCCAGCGCCGTGATTGCAACGTGTGACCGCAGTCTACGACGCTGGAGCGATGATTATACGACGCTGCGACGTCACGAATCGTGCCGTCGCAGCGATGAAAATTTCAATGTGTGACGGTACCCTTACTTCTTGTGTGTCACTGTTCTCCACTGCCCTTATCTAATCTTATACTTGGTTACCCTCATGGTGCCCCAACCCCCCTACTTTACAATGTATGAAACTGAAAGTGAAAATGTGTTGCAAATTCTTAGTAGTAAAGCTCCTCCTCTAGACTAGATGTTAACTAGGTGTGCGTCTTCCAAGCATCTCACAGCTGCTACTCAGAAGAGGAAGACTGTAAGAAGTATTATCCTTTCAACAAACTTTGCATCAGTTAACTGTGAGTACATGTGGAATAACAGTATTACTGACCACTATATCAGTTGTACGACCTGGCAATAATTTTGTACAATTGTTTTTAGGAAAAACAATTGTCATTTGGATTGTGAATGCAGAATTAAAAACCTGAGAATGTCAAAGAAGCGTCACATTAAATCAGCTGTATTTGAACATTTCACCATCACTCAAGATAGAAAACATTGTCTGTCAGTGTATGACATGATCCAGACGAAAACAAATGCTGTGAAGCCAAGATCAGTGCATATTCAGGCAAAGATAAAAATGCTCCTACCAGAGCTTCTAATCTAAAGAGACATTTACAGCGCTTTCATCCAGAAGTACTGAAAGCAGTGGATGAGAAAGACTGCATCCAAACCAATGAACCAGTGCCCAACTCTTCCAGCCAAACAAAGGAGCAGAGAACTTTGCAGCCATCAGTTGCAAGATATTTTGTCAGTGACAAAGTTACTGTGACAATGACAGTAGATACATTTAAAAAACAGATCATAGAGCTTGTTGTAAAGGATAGTGTGCCTATTTCATTATTTTCACAACCCGCTTTTATGTGTCTGAATGGGGAAATGACCCGCAAGCTTGGTGTTTCTCTGGAGAGAGAGAGTATTAGAAAATTAGTAATCGAAGAAGCTTTTAAACAAAAGGAAGAATTTAAAAAAAAACTCTCAAGGGACGCTTTCTGTTTCTTAAAATGGATGCCTGCACACGTCACAGAGTGAACTATTTTGCCATCAATGTCCGATTTGTTTGTGACAAAAATGAAATAGTTACCAAGACATTGGCAGTAAAAGACACCAAAGCTCATCACACCAGTGAGTTTCTCCAGGTCTTGGTGGAAAAGGTTCTGCAAGACTATGAACTTAAAAAAAGAGCAAGTTCTTTCTGTCGTAACTGACAATGCTTCAAATATGATAAGTACTATTAAGCTAATGAATGGGAGTAATGATGGTGACCAGCAGCTAGAAGAACATTCTGGGTCCACAGACACAGAAATGTTTGAAATAGAGGAACACAGTATTGTAACTGAGGAGCAAACTGAAGTTGCTTCAGATGAACAGCAACATGATAGTTTAGATGATCTTGTTGAAACGGTGTCAATACGTTCTTTCATTCATCACATGCGCTGTGTTGTGCATACGCTACAGCTGGCTATAACAGACAGTCTGCAAGAAGGACATGCTGCTGCACTGATTGGCAAGGTGAGAAAATTGGCTACTGTTGTCAGAACCCCTAAAGTTGAATAAATTTTGAAGAGACCTGCTGGAAAAGGTGCAATTATTGATCAAGCCACACGATGGGGCAGTACTTACTTAATGATTCAGCGCTTGGTTGAACTGAAAACCTTTCTTGTAGACATGGCTAACCCTCAACTGACGCTAAATGAAAGTCAGTGGAATCAGGTGACTGAGCTGGTACAATTGCTAGAGCACCCATTTACAGTGACTAAAAAATTACAAGCAGAGGACTTAACTCCAGGTATTTTCTTTAAAGGAGTGGAAGAACCTGATGTTTCGCCTGTCCCAAAGAGGAGGGTTAATTGCAAGTGGCATTGCTACATCAATGAAACGGAGAGAGGAGCTACTATTACAAAATAACATTCTTTTTTGCAGCTGTTTATGTAGACCCAATGCATCAGATTCTTCTAGATGATCAACCGCTAACTAAAGGAAAAGAAGCTCTGTTTGCAATAGCAGTAAGGATGAAAGGGTTGCAGAACAGTCAGGAGGAACAAAAAGAATTTGGTCGTCCTGCCACAGCTTCACCCTCATCAACTGATGAAGAATTTAATTTCGAAAAATATTTGGATCACAAGGACCGTGCAAAGCGTTCCTGCATAGAAGAAAAGTCATCCCCATCAAAGAACACAGCCAGTACATTTCAGCAGAATTTTTCATGTGCACTAAAAGAAATTGAGAAATTTGACCGTTCATCAAAAATAACAGTGCAACAAGCGATTCCTCTGTATCCTGACATTGTCAGAGATGTTGCCCGAGTGGTTACTGCTTTGCCACCAACCCAAGTTAGTGTAGAGAGGTTGTTCTCTGCTCTCAAAATAATTAGATCAGATTTGAGGGCATCCATGAAGGAGGATCTGACAGAGGCAATACTTTTTCTGAGGACAAATTTATAGATTTCTTCTTATTAACTGCATAACTGTGTTTATTGCATATTTACTTACAAGAGTTTAGAAAAGTTTATAAAAGTTATTTGCAATATTCTAATTGTATTCCAATAAATATAGTTTTTGCTCTAAGTGGTCTGATTACTTATATGATGGTGAGAAACTGAATAAGCAAGATGTTAATATTTTACAACAGTACATTTATTGTTACGAATTGGCCATTTATGAAGGAGCCGGAGCCTGATAAAATCCAGGAGTCGGAGTCGCAACTGTGGCTTACCGACTCCACAGCCCTGCTTGTAGACGTTGCAAAATCGTGCACCTTGCCCACCGATTGCTATGTCAAAGGAGATGTGCCAACTGAAATACTTGCATACGTAGGTAGCCAAAAGGCTTATTCAGCCCTCAGATTTTGCCTAAAAATACACCAACTTTTATCCCTCAAAATTAATGAAAGAATTCAGTGAAATCTCATTTCTCCTCCATCGTACTCAAATGGATCCACAATACAGAGACGTCAGATGATGTATGTGTATTATATTTCCTCAAGCCATCAAATATGAGCCTGCACTTATTTACTGTGAAAAGCCATCAGTTCAGGTATTTTCCCACAGTCAGTAAGCACTGCGGATTGGACTCTGCATACATCCGCAGCGGCCAGATGTGACGGCATAGTGGACGGGATTTGAAGAAGTCCCATCTCCACTATGCGTTCAGGGACGCCTCTGACTTCCCTGCAGAGATGGAAATGTGACGTATCTTTCGAGACTGCAGCATGTCCGTTTATCTTGTGGAGACTGGAGCGTCTCCACAAGATAAATTTCTCATCCAATGTATTGGGCGCGGTGATTCCTCATGGTTCAATAAACACATGCAGAATCACCTGCGTTCAAAAGCCGGCAGCGCTTTGGATGCAGCAGACATGTGCTGCGTCCAAAGCGCTGCTGATTTCCTGACCGTGGGAACATACCCTAAAAGTAATAAACATGTAGTACTCGTTTCGGTCTAGCATTAACTTTAGCCTACTATCACACGATCAGTATTTGGTCAGTATTTTGCATCCGTATTTGTGAGCAAAATCCAGGTGAGAAAAAGTATAATAGAAACATTTCACCACTTCTCTATTTATCACCCAGTCCTGGTTTTGGCTTACAAATACTGATGTAAAATACTGACCAAATACTGATAGTGTGACTGTAGCCCCAAAGGTATTTTTACACGTGGCGGATGCTATGCAGAATTTCCTGCCTGAAAATCTTATCGAATGTTATCCACAGTCCTCACAAAAAGTGTATGGATTTTAAATCCACTGTATGTTTGTTTTATCCTTTGGAACAAATCTACACGCAACACATTTATGATGGAGATGTGCAGCAAAATCCACAGTAGAAAATTTGTGCATGTGATTGTACCCTTGTGTTTTTGAGTGGAGGAGTCATTTAACATTGCAAATATTTGCTGCTTACTTTGTATTTTTAGGAACAGATGAAACAGCAGCAGTGGCAGCAACAGCAGCAGGGCGTACTATCCCAGCCAGCCCAGTCCCAACCTTCCAGCAGCCCTGTCCCCCCACCACAACACAGGCCTCTATACCAGCCCTTAGGACCACATCCGCAACATTTGGCTTCCATGGCCTTTGATCCTCGCTGGCTAATGATGCAACCTTATATGGATCCTCGGATGATGTCTGGAAGGCCAACAATGGACATTCCACCAATGCATCCTGGTATGATCATCACAGGTTTTTCTACCTTATCACTTAATACCTATTAAGGAATTTGTGTAGAATCTCCTTGTGTTTTTTTAACAAATTATATGAACTCCTTATACTCTCTTTCTACAGGAATGATACCAACCAAACCTCTAATGAGGCGTGAACAAATTGAACCCGCAACATCTGCTTCTGAACCCTACGAACACATGGCTCGATCTGTTAGAGACCATGGTGTCCCAATATCTGAGCCTCGCATGATGTGGGGAGCTGAGCCTTACTCCCACCCAGACGGCGCACAGGTTTCTTCCTCTGCTAAAGAGCCTGACGAGCCTGAAGATTACAGGTATGCTTGTATGTCAAAGCATAGCATTATGCAATCCGTGTAAAGCCGTACATGATATTGATTCTGAAATCTATATACCGCATTAGAGGTTCGTTAATACCTTCTCGACATCTATCGTACCAGTATGGTGCATCAGGAAGCACAGCTCATCAGATATAAACGTACATACAGATCGGGGTACATATTTGATAGAAAGCATAGGTTACGAAGCCTTTGTTATCTACGGAATCCGGTCTGTGCTCCTGCTCACACTGACTCCAGTCTGCCGAGATCGGCACTTCTCTATTGTGTGAGCAGTGGGGTCTCAGGAGCTGGTCCCCCACCAATTCATGTGCCTGCTGCAAAAGTCTCTGCTTTCTATTGAGTCCAATCTGTGTGCGCACTCCTGTCTGCTGAGCTGCGCACTTCTCAGTGGTCTGTTGTTCAATCGATGGGGGTCTCGGGGCACCAGATCACCACCAATCTGCAGGCAGTTCAAGTACCTGCTAAATATAAAAAATAAGTCAGAAAATGTAGTTACTCTTTTATGCAGTTGTACTGTTATGAAGCTTTAGGTATATTTGATTTATGAATTGGGTATATTCAGATTTTGGCATTTGCAAATACTAATCTTTAACATGTTATTTATTTTTGGTTTTATTTAGACCTGAAACACCACTGGACCAAGATGCTATCACTGAAAACTACGCGTTGGACCACAGTCCATTTGAGCCCCAGCACAAAACTGATTTCTTTTCAAGAACACGAGAGCCAGATCTTCACAGTGCACCTACTAGACTTACAGAGCCTGTTCAACTACCTCAAGCAGAAGAAAAAGACCCAGGAATGTCCACATATGAACCATCAGAGAAGTCTGCACCGACTGAAGAACCGTCTCACATTGAAATTCAGCCTGTGCTAACCAGGACTTTATCCAGTGAGTCAGCTCACACTCACAAGCAAGAAGAGAGGAGGGTGGATCCCATACAGATGAATGCTAAAGTATCTGTTAGGCCCCCGGAGCCTGCAAAAGAATCCATAGATGATAAACCGAGGAAAGAAGGTTTTTCTAAGCCACTAGATCTATTAAAGTCAGAAAAGCCTTTCAAACCCAAGTCTGAAACCAGGTGGGGCCCAAAACCAGGATCCCGAAACCGAGAAGAAGGTATGGATAGACCAGTAAGACGATCTGGCCCCATTAAGAAACCTATTCTTCGTGACATGAAAGAGGAACGTGAAATGCGAAAAGAAAAGGAGGAAGAAAAGTTTGGGTATGAAAAACCTATGAAACCAGAAAAAGTTGAAAAGAAAGTACCGCCACAGCAGCCAGTGCCAAGTTCAGCATCAGCAATAAGTAAAGCTGAGCAAGATAAGCCTTCACTTGATACTGCTACTCTTTCTAAAGTGTCAAATACTAGCACATTACATTCAGAAAAGTCATTGGATAATGCTTCAGATTCGATACCCAAGCCTGTCGCCCAACCAGCTCCAACCACTCAGCCAAGTAAGGAGGATAAAGTGGTGCGTGTGGTAAGCAAGGAAAATAAAGACCTGCCTCCTGAAAAGCCCAAATCTGATACTAAACCTCCATTAGCATCTCAGCCTCCTTATGCAATGGTGCCACATCGAAGAGACCAAATGCTTCCTCCAAGGGCTTACAGAAAAGAGGCTAGAGACAGAGACTGGTTTCCTGATCAGGGATACAGAGGTCGAGGCAGGGGAGAGTATTATTCCAGAGGTAGAAGCTATAGAGGTTCGTATGGAGGCAGAGGACGCGGAGGCAGAGGACATAATAGGGAATATCCACATTACAGAGATTCTAAGGCACGGTGTGATCCAGCTCCCCCTGGAGCTTTAAGACGCAGGGATGAAAGCGAAACACGTAGTGAAAGCTCAGATTTTGAGCTGATGCCGAAAAGAAGACGACAACATGGTTCTGAAACAGACTCTGATAGTGAAGCTCGTGAAAGTGCAAGTGACACTCCTCTTTCAGATAAGGAGACTTCCAGCAGAAGCAAATCTTGTAGAGATGATCGCCCCGATATCAAAAGAGCACCTAAATCTGTTTCTACTTTGAAGTCCGAAGCTGGAACTTCAAGGGCAGAAATCAGACCACCCGAAAGGCACTTCTCCAGAGAAGATGACTCTCGAATAAGACCTGGCTTTTTGCCAAAAGGGGAGCCTTCTCGTAGAGGTAGAGGAGCTGGAAGTTTTCGCCGTGGTGGCAGGGAACCCGGCATGCGTCCAACTCGTCCTCCCCCACCTAGAAGATCTAATTATAGAGAAAATCACTGGATTCCACGGCAGCAGGATTCAAGACCACCACCACCTCCGCGTATGGATGATGGTGAACACCGACATCAAGATCACCATCTATTACCAGCTGGTGATAAGAGACCACCTGTTAAGTTTGAACGCAAGTTTGACCCCTCAAGAGACAGACCAAGGAGGCAAAGACCTACACGACCACCCAGACAGGATAAGCCTCCACGATTTAGACGATTAAAAGAGCGAGAGAGAGAAGATGCTGGCAAACCAGTAGAAGTCAGTGGATCTTCTAATCAAGGAGTGCCAGCCTCAAATAGTGTCCATGAATTCCCATCAGATTTTTCGGGTAACAAGACACCAGATTTGTCTAATCATAACTCTTCAGACCAGGCCAATGAGGAATGGGAAACTGCTTCCGAAAGTAGCGACTTTAACGAGCGAAGGGAAAGGGATGAACGGAAAGCAGCAACTTCAGCCAGCGTCCAATCACCAGCCCCTAGCAAAACAACTGATGGTTTGGCACAATCGCCACCCAAAAGGGAAAGCGCAAAAAGAAGTTTCTCCAGTCAAAGACCGGGCATGGATCGTCAGAATCGACGTGGCAATACAGGTGCTCCAAAACCTGGTCGGCATTACTCTGGTCCCAGGGGTGAGAGGCGAAGCGGAACATCATTGCAAAGGGGAAAACGAGGGTGAGAAACCTGTTTCATGTTGATGGATGTATTGCTATGTGGTGCGTAATGCAAAAAGTTTTCTTGATGATTTATCTTAATCTTTGTAATTAATTACAGTCATAAGTTTTTTCTTATTGAACCTCTAGGACAGTCGATGACCAGACCTCAGGATTAGGGGCAGATACATCAGGTGGCAGCGGCAATGCTCATCATCACTATCACAACTATCACCCTCATCCTGAAGATGGGAGCACCTCATCCCAATCAAAAACAGCCAAGGATGCTGCTGGCAAGAAGAAGGAAGAGCCCAAGCTAGTTGTCAAGAAACCTAAAGAAAAAGTAGATGCCTTGTCACAGTTTGACCTGAACAACTATGCAAGTAGGTTTCCTGTTTTAGCTTTCTTACCATGCATGATAAAAGGTTTGTTTGTATTATTGTTTTGTTGCTTTGCACAGTATGGCAGGTACCAATTAACCTTCCTTTGTATTTTGGGAACATTTGTATTTCTTTTTGCCTTCCTGCAGAAGGTAACAGTTTACCTAGATCTAATATTTGCAATGTAATTGAAGGGTTTTTTATAATTGTATTTCCTGTTTTTGGCTATTTTCTGTCCTCTGTCAGAACCTATTTTTATTAGCATTATAAGGCAATAATTACTTAATAGGACTCTAGTAATAGGACCAGTAACTGAAATAAACCTCATACAAAGTTTTCTTTAAAGGCGTTGTCCACTTCCTCGACAACCCTTTTTAAGGGAAGTTGTCCCCTCTTTTATAATAAAAATAACAGCGACCTCCCACACCGGTACTGTTTCAGGGATGTCGGCATCGGGGCTTGCGTGACATGTTACGCGAGTGCTGCAGCCGATCAGTGGCCGCTCTGTCTGCTTCACTCTCACTTCAAATGGACAATAGTCTAAGTGGAAGTAATGAGACTGCAGTAGCCCAATGGGGGCTGCAGGGCTGACATGGCATAACAATGTCAGGGGAGCCCCGGAGCTGATGTAGCCGGAGCGGCGCCAATGCAGGAGGCGAGGATATGTTATTTTTAATTTAATTGAGGGACTCAAGGGGTTGTTCAGGCAGTGGACAACCCCTTTAAGCTGTTGCACATAGTGCTTCTTTTACCTGTGCTCCACTTTAATGTGTTTTAGGTGTTGTAATAATAGATGATCATCCTGAAGTAACCACTCTAGAAGACTCTCAGTCCAACCTCAATGACGGCTTCACAGAAGTGGTCTCCAAAAAGCAGCAGAAACGTCTGCAAGATGAAGAGCGCAGGAAGAAAGAAGAGCAAACGGTAAAGGTATAATCTTGTAACTGCGGAGCACTTGTAGGCATGCTCACAAGTGTGTGAGGCTTTACTGCACCCTATAGTGCTGACTGATGGGCAGTGAGGATTCAGCGAGATTCTTTCTTGCTTGCTTTATAGGGTTATTTAGTTGCAGCCTTTTGTGGCTGAGATGGGAATAACTCAATCATGATGCTGGGATATGTTTTCATAACATCCTTGGAAATGAAGAATGAGTTAAGGAAACCACAGATACATCTATTATAGGGGGCTCCTGGATGGTGTTATTCCTGTTGCAGCTTTGAAATGGATAGTATCTCTACAGTTCTGAATAGCATCATTTTTTTTTCTTGCGATATGAGCAGTCATAATTTATTAGCCATTTTCCTTGAATTTTTATTTATTTTTTTTTTTTTTCTTTACTCCATTGTGGGTTGTTTTTTTTTTTTGTTTGTTTGTTTTTATTGCAGCATTGGAGTGGTGCCACCAGTCTAAGTTCCCTGTCCCTAGTATTACACTTACCGGCTGCTGTCTTAAGCTGTTCCCAGCCTCTCTGGGCCCGTGCCACCATCTTGTGACCGCAACTTCTGACTGACCGGAAGTCAGAGGTAACGGTCACAAGTTCTCAATGTAAGTCTATGGGGCCTTGTTCTGGGCTGTTATAGACTTACATTGATTAGTGACTTCTGGATCACCCAGAAAATACTGGAGCAATTAGACAGGTCATAAACTACTGGAGACCGATAAAGGCAGCGGCGATAATGGAAGAGGACGGCAGCTAGTAAGAATAAGACCGGATAAAGGAAGTGAAATTAAGAAAAGCTAGAGTGGTTAAAGGGGTTGTCCAGTCCAAATTGATAATTCTGCAGTCACTTTGTATGACTGCAGTCTTATGAATCCTCCCAGCGCACACAGTGTGTGCTGCATAGATTTGCCGGTTTCTGAGCCGGGACCAGAGGGTATGTACGGGTTATACATACTCCCAATACTCCCAGACAGTCTAGTGAGCGTGGCTAACTAGAGGGCACAGCCTTGCTTTATACAAGTGTATGGAGAGCAAGGTCGTGCCCCCCAGTCGTGAGTATATATAGTGCATACACAGGGCCGTATTTAGAGTTTATGCTGCCCTAGGCACTCACCTATTGGTGAGTATGACACTATCGGCAGTGACTTTGGCAAAAACACTATCGGCAGTGACTTTGGCAAAAATCGCTGATGTATAAACACATGTTTATGCACCACATTAAGTCTGTTCTGCAAGGCCTGGACATGGGCTGTCATAGCACCGTGTTGCATTTGTAGCACCTGTGGGAAGTACAGACCAGTCTTTGGCAAACTACTAAACAGGACTTCAAAAAGGGGACAAGCCTGTCTTTCTATTTGGAGTGTGTCTAACTAGAAAGAGTGCAAGAGACAAGCACTCTACCCCGCTCTTTCCTGTGTCTGCCATGGCTTCTGAATTTTCAGTTTAAGTGTCCCATTTAGTGTTTCCATTTTCCCACTACTTTGTTGTCTATATGGTGCATGATATGCTTGCTGTACTCCCAGGGCCTGCAAGTGTGTACCCCTACCGCTCTTTGTGGTTTCTGGGACACCATACCTGCAGATCAGTTCTTTCATTAGGTTGTCTGCAGTCGCTTTAGTATTTGCACATTTTACCAGATAGGCTTCCAGCCAACCAGAGAAGAGATCTACACATACTAGGACATTTTTCACACACTGTAGCTGTATGTAGCCCGTCTGCAGTCTCTGAAATGGGTAGAGAGGCCTGGGTGTCGCTTTCTTAGGGATTTTTACTGTTTTACCAGGGTTGTGCTGTGCACAGATGAGGCATGACCGTACGAGCTTTGCTGCTGCGTAACTGAAACCAGGAGCGATCCGGAAGGCATGTGACATTTTGAGGTGTGAGTGGGGCCAAGTGTTGCTTGTGCCATAATTAGGAACAGGGACCTTGGTATATACAATTTATCCTTATTCTCCCAAAACTCTTCTTGAGTTCAGCTCAGCTCCCATTCTCCCCCGTGTTCCTTCTCTGTTTGGGCAGCTGGAGGGATTTCAGGACATCTAGGCTCAGTGTGGCTGGAATACGCTGACTCTCCGCCACTGTCCACTGCTCCCTAGGCCGCCTTGCTGCTACTTTAGCAGCCTCGTCCGCCCTTCTGTTGCCCTCTACCTCCACAGAGTCACCGTCCGTGTGTGCTGTTACCTTGACGATGCCAACCTGGACTGGTAACGTCAATACCTCCTCTAATTGTTTCATCAGCTCTGCATTTTTAATGGGCTTACCGGCTGATGTAAGAAACGTTCTGCTTCTCCAGACAGGGCAATAATCATGGGATATTCCCCATGCACAATTCGAATCTGTGTAAATATTGGCGACTTTACCTGCAGCAGCTCTACACGCCTCAGTGAGCGCCTTCAACTCAGCCTCCTGCACCAACATGTGTGGAGGGAGTGGTTCAACTCGGATTACCTCATGTGAGGATACTACTGCATGTCCAGTGTAGAAAATCGCCCATCCTGGTGGTATCTGGAGCCATCTACAAAAATAAAACTTCAAAATATGCATTAGGAACAGGTTTTTCATGAACATATGTAAAACATACTGTCTCCTGACTCATCAGTTCCTATGCAGTCATGTTTGTGCGTCATGTCAACGTACCAGTGTACTTTTTTTTTTTTTTTTTTTTCTAACGCTGTCACCAATTCCCCCTTTTCTGAATCCACAGGCAGATGAGTGGCTGGATTCAGAACACTATGTCTTTTGAGGGTGACGTATTCAGGAATTAGTATTAGAACACATTCGAGTCTGATCTGTCTATTCATAGACAGGTGTTTTGGTTGAACTTGTACAAGTATGGCATTAATGTCATGTGGGGAACAAATTGTCAAAAGAAAGTCAGTGTGAGCTCACATGCCTAGCAGTAGTACAGCAGCTCTACAACACGGACACACGTAGGAGACCCTCTAATCACTGGGTGTAATTGTGCTGAGTAGTAAGCTATTGGTCTCTGTTCCTCTCCACATTGCTGTGTCAGTACTGCGGTAGCATGTCCTCCCTGCTCTGTTCAAAATAAGAAAAATGGCTGATCATAGTTTGGAATGCCTAAGGCCGGGGCTGGCACAATGAGCAGCTTCAGAGAATCAATTGCTTCTTGAGTGAGATTGTAGGGGTTTGATGACAACCTGTCATAGAGTGGTTGCGTCATTTGTGAAGCAGACCTTATCCAAGGCCTACAGTAGGTCACCAAACCTAGGAAAATACGTAGATGCTGGTGTGACCTGGGTAAAGGGAGATTTTGTATTGCCTGTTTTCTGTCTTCAGTCAGGTGTCTTGTACCTTCAGCAATACAATGTCCCTAAAAATGTCACCTTTTGTTTGCAATACTGTAATTTGTCACGGGAGACTTTGCAACCCTTCTCTGCCAAAAAACACAGCAAGGAAACTGTAGCTTCCTTGCAGGACGTCTGGTCCGGGCAGCAGAGCAAGAGGTCATCCACGTACTGCAATAGTACAGTCTGTGGATGAGGTGGTTGCCACTGCTCAAGAATCCCTGCCATCGTTGTTGAATAGATGGTTGGGGAGTTCTTTCCCCCTTTTGGGAGGACCGTCCAACAGTGTTTGTTTACCTTCGTAAGTAAAAAAGAAAAGATGCTGTCAGTCAGGGTGCAGGGGTACAGAGAAGAATGCATTTGCCAAATTAATGACTGTGAAACATTTTGTGACCGTACGGTGTGTGTATTAGGAACAATTGAGATCACACTCACTGTACATCATTAATGGCCTGTAAGTCATGAACTATTCTGTGTCAGGGGAACCCTTGGGTCCTTTTTCTTTTTAATGGGATACAAAGGGGTGTTGCTTTAACCAAAGAGGAGTGGTTCCTTCTTTTAATTTAATCATGACAAGGGGAATGGGCAGCCGACCCATATCAGATTTTCCCCTTGCCCAAACGGTATCTGGTACCTGACTCTTTTCCCTGTCCTCAGACATTCTGGTGTCAGGTATTACTTTCACTACTCTTGCCATATACACCATTTCTGCAAATTTACACAAGTGTTTATATAAATCACACATTAATGACCAAATATTATTTATACCCGTATTTGATTGGGTAGAGTACCTCTTAAGAAAACTAAATTTGATTCACAAAATATGTTACCAAAAGAAAATTATATATATGAAAATATATATATTTATGAAAGATACTGAGTCGTAAAAAGGGGGAGCCCAATGCCATAGGCCACAGCAAAGCACAAGCTTATTTTAAGAAGGTAGAAGCCCTATGTAAATCCATAACTATCAGTTCCAAATATAAAAAGAAGGGATTTGAAAACTACCAAATATCAATACCAGTTGCTTGCGATAAGGTATAGGAAGTGGAAAAGACAAACAGTGATTATGGGTTGAGCCAATATAATGAATGGCTAAAATACTATATATCATATGAAGACAACCTAGAAATACACGGTAACTATACCATCTTGTGTAAGGAAACTACTAAACTGGTAAATTAAAGGGCACCTGTCACCCTGTTTTTTCGGTATGAGATAAAAATACCGTTAAATAGGGCCTGAGCTGTGCATTACAATAGTGTAGTTTGTGGACCCCGATTCCCCACCTATGCTGCCGAAATACGTTACCGAAGTAGTCGTTTTCGCCTGTCAATCAGGCTGGTCAGGTCAAAAGGGTGTGGTGTCCTCCCCCAGATTTTGCGTAGTTTTCCGTTGGTGGCATAGTGGTGTGCGCATGTCCAAGGTCCCGAATCCTCTGCCAGGGGTGTGAAAACAGCAGCGATGTCCGTTATTCCATTGGTGGTCGGTGGGCGCGGCCATCTTGCTTTGGCCGCGCGTGCGCAGAAGCGGCGCTCTGCTGGCCGCGGCTTCAGGAAAATGGCCGCGGGCATCCGCGTGTGCGCAGATGGCTATCGCGGCGGCCATTTTCGTGAAGCCGAGATGCGAACTCTGCTTCACGAAAATGGCCGCCGCGATAGCCATCTGCGCACGCGCGGATGCCCGCGGCCATTTTCCTGAAGCCGCGGCCAGCAGAGCGCCGCTTCTGCGCACGCGCGGCCAAAGCAAGATGGCCGCGCCCACCGACCACCAATGGAATAACGGACATCGCTGCTGTTTTCACACCCCTGGCAGAGGATTCGGGACCTTGGACATGCGCACACCACTACGCCACCAACGGAAAACTACGCAAGATCTGGGGGAGGACACCACACCCTTTTGACCTGACCAGCCTGATTGACAGGCGAAAACGACTACTTCGGTAACGTATTTCGGCAGCATAGGTGGGGAATCGGGGTCCACAAAATACACTATTGTAATGCACAGCTCAGGCCCTATTTAACGGTATTTTTATCTCATACCGAAAAAACGGGGTGACAGGTTCCCTTTAATGAAATTAAGTGTAACTATAATAGGGCATGATTTACCTGTGGTATAATGTGCATGTGGAATACCCTGGCGTCTCTCTGCACCAAGTGTTTATATGACAGGGGACTTGTGACTGTAATACCCTCAGGAGAGTACTGTATGATGGCCTAGCCAGCACTCAACTCTGCTCCCAGCAAATCCATAGGGGTATTGTCACTGACAATAAGTTTGTAAGCAGCTCTTCTAAGCACGGTCTCGTGATTCTAGTCTTATTTGTTTAGTCATAGGGCTTCAGTCGCTTGTCCTTCTACACTCACGCATTCCACAGTCTCGTCAGTAATCATGCCTGGCATTATCAAGTCTCTGTGCCACAGTTCCGGCTGCTCCAGTGTCAATCAAGAATTCTGTCTCTTTCCCTCCTGGAGGTGAAGAAGGTGGAAGATTGGTCTGAGTGTCCATTTTCTCCACAATTCCAGCACTTTACGGTTTCTAAGTCTTTAGGTCTCTCATTACGTCTCTACTGTTTTCCTTGTCCTCCAGCATACATCATGACACGTCGTCTTATTGTCCTAGTTTGTTCAACTCCTTTAGCAACTTTCAGGAGATCTTTTGGATCTACATTCCTCCATTCAGGTCTAGCTGTCTGTACTGCGTCTCGTAAGTCTTTGGTCATACCGTCAATGAATGTATTTACCAATACTTTAACATCAAGTGGGTTTACTGGACTGTACCCCATGTCTTCCCATTTAAGCTGTAACCGTCTAAAGTACATCTCTACACTCTCTTCTTTTGTCACATCTGTATGTGTCTTAATTATGTGTCCTAGCAAGTCACCTGCTTTTGTGCTCACTAACTACCTAGGCCTGCCCAGGTGCACTTGTACGTCCATCATATTGTCTGTCTTTTTGTCTATAAAATGGGAAAGGTTGGTTCTCAGGATCAGCCAATTGTTTTTAGCGTAACTAGCTAGTCAGAGGGCCTCCAGGGATAATACTCCTGTATCTGTTTTACCCTACCTGATGTGGTTGGTTCTCTGGTGGTGGGGAGTGACTAGATGACCGGTTGGGGGTGACTAGACATGCTGGTCTACAGCTCCTTCCCAAAAGGATTACTGTCAGCCTACTCCCAAAAGTTAATGTCCCCACTATCCACCAACCACAACCTGTGTCAGCTTCTTATGTCACTACATGTGATCTTGTCTGGACAGGATTCAGTGTAATTCTCTTAGGTCGGGTTGCAGCACAGATCATACAAGTATTTCTCCAATCTGGGATTGTCTGACCACAGTCCATCTGTCTTGTCTGGGTCTCTGGTTATACAAAGGTATAACAGTAGCAGTAATGTGTCAGTCATAGTCGGACTTTTAAGCATCAAAACATTCATAATACACCTTACTTTCGTTCTTTGTCTGTGCCTTTTTGTACAACAAAACATCCACTCACTGGCATTTTTGCCTTTTTCAATATTGGTTTCACATTTTTCACTGCTTCCTTTTTCCAATCTGTACAGCGGCTTTGGATCCCATTGGGGGCCCTGACTGCACACAGAATAAGTTGCCCATGGCTTCAACTTATCCGCTCAACAACACCGAGCAGGTTCCCTACCTACCACTCGGTGGCACCGAGCAGGTGCACTACCTACCACTCGGTAAATCAGCTGGCTAGCACAGCTCCATGGACGGCAAGGTTACACCACCTAATGCCGTAGACTGACTGTAGCAGGTTACTCCGTACACTACATCAGCCGTGCAGTTGGTTACCTCCTCTGCTGATCCTCAATTTGCTATATCAATCACTCAGCTTGAAGCAGGTGAATCTTTTACCAATCTTTTCAATCACTTACAAGTTTTCCTCTAAAAATAGGCACAGTTCTTTATCACTTTCAATTCCATACAGTACTTATTGCTTTAAACACAAATCTCTCAGCGTGTACTAAACAAAGGACAGAGAAACTTCAAAGGGGAGAAAACTCAAGCAAGTAGCGCAGGGGTGCACTTCCCTCCTCCCATCTGGTATTTCGCGCTGATCAGAGCTTTGTGCCTCACACACACAGAAGCAGTTTACAAAACATTCATCCTCTCGGAATTAAAAACAATTTCTCTATACAGGCAAATCACTGCACAACTTGAAAAAGCTGATTCTGACCGCGTCCGGCCAAACCACATATAGACATACATAGAAACCTATCCAGTATCAAACCATATATAACACAGGTTTCTCTGAATCTCAGATGTAAATTAAATGTACATTAAAAATATCCACAACTCATTCATCCTGGACCCTCAACAACACTTAGATAAGTAATGATACTTATGTGATCATTCATTCATGCGTGCTCAGGGATTGTTTTGTTTGATTTTTTTTTTCTTTTCCTTTCACTTTTTAGTTGAGTTTCACAAGAAGAAAATCCCTTATCTCAATCACTCCACCTCTTATCTCATTCAGAGGTTCTCATAGACATACACGCATACAAGGCTCACACAGCCTGTCTATTCTGCACTTTGGAATTTAACACAACTCTATATAAATAAAACTGCAGCAGTGTCCACTGACACTCTGAAAACACTTTAAGGCCAAACAACAAAAACCACGGCCTTATACAAAATACAGCTTCATATAATGTACTGCCAATCCAAAATGGCCAAAATAACAACACTGCACAGAGTCTATCCCAGCTCTTGTATTACACACACTAAACAAATACACAACCAATTAGGATATTGACAAATAATACAGATAACAATTATCATCTTATGACTCTATTATTCAACTCTCATACGGACATAAACAGACAAAACAAACACAAAACTCACTGGTGATGTGTGGATTCTTTGAACCGTGTTTACAGCCTTTTACCCAGAGGTATGGAGAAATCCGGAAGAGAGATTGCAGGTGCAAACAGATTGTAAGAATAACATTTCTTACCTTGCTGCAGCTGTTGTTTGCATTATCCAATCTCTCTGGAAGCTCCCACATACGGATTCCGAATAAGGCGGCTGGTTACACGGTCCCCGTTCGGACGCCAAACTGTCGTAGCTGTTTTCATTCTGACCCAAATGTCAGCTGACAGATCACCAGTGAGTCCTAATTGTGGATTTACGCCCTTAGTTGACAAGCGCTTGGAGACAAAAGACACCTCACACGTATCCCGTGAGCAAGTCACTTTTATCTGATATATAAAAAGCCAAAGCAATGTTTTATACCATTTACATCCAATGCATTTCAATGTAACTCATGTAGCCCCCACCAGCACCCAGGGTCATATTCTATTTACCATAGCTCAGAACATATTGTAACTGACTATTGAGAACATACATGATAAGAAGTGTAGTCTCCTTGGAGAGGAGACCATCAGACTACTGAGTCAACAGATTCTAGTAATTCTAACACTTAAAGGTAAAAGGCACTTAAAGGCAAGGCAGTTAAAGGCAAACTATTAACCCTTCTATAACACTGCCCTAGGCACTCACCTATTGGTGAGTATGACACTATCGGCAGTGACTTTGGCAAAAACACTATCGGCAGTGACTTTGGCAAAAATCGCTGATGTGGCCTTTTGCAGCAGATCCAGCAGTTTTCCTGCATCTGCCGCTTAACGGATCACTTACGACAACGCTGCGTTCGGCCTCATTCATTCCCTATGGGACTTGTGGACATGTGCGGCACTTGCGGTTTTGCCGCGATCCTGCAAATGCGGTACTTACAGCAATGGAAAAAAAATGCTGCTAGCAGAGTTTTTTTGTCTCGCTGCACATGTTCGCAAGTAGCCATCACTACCTGTCTCTGCACCTTGCTAGCTCATCCCTGACCTAAAACTACACTGTAAAGCTTTAGAAAAACAATTTATTAACTGACATATTCTTATGATAATGAGGGCTACGGCGTAGACTGGGACGGGCAGTCTCCGGGTCTCCATTCTCTCTCTGTGCCAAACACTCAGTCCCTGCCTCACTGCCTGTGCTGCACTGTGCACAGACATCCCTCCACAGATCCCTGGAATCACCGCTCGCAGTAGCATACCGGCAGAGGTGTATTTAGGTTTTCTGGCACCCGGGGCAAGAATTCATTTTGGTGCCCCCCCCCCCCCCCCCTCCACCCCCTTTCCCGAGCACATATGCGATTTGCACACTTAGACATGTACCCACGAGCTCCTCTCCCTTATGCTCTCAATGTTCAGTGAAAAACTGAGAGAAGCAGAAGAGAAGCTCGGTGTCACAGGACCACAAGTATGAAAGTCACATATGAGTGAATTGTCCATGTGACGACTACTGGAACCTGCAGAGCTGAATCCTGACATCACAGGCTTCTGAATTCTCACAAATAATGCACTGCAAAGGGAAAATAAACTCCAAGCAAATGTGGCACTAAGCACCTATGGATTTTTTTAATGCATCCACTTCCAGTGAAAAAATGTTAATAAAAATTCATTTATTTTCTCAAAATAAAAAAAATAAAATATATTTGTAAAATATTTTTTTAAAATACAGTACAACGCGTTTCGGCTGCTATTTTTACAGTGCAGCCTTCATCAGGTAGCAAAAAAAACAACAAAAAAACAGACATACAATAAGCACTATAAAGTGATGTTACAACCTCCAAGTTTTCTTATTTCTGAGGGTTCCTAGAAGGGATTAGCAGGGCGGGATCGGGGATCAGGATCCGAAGCAGGATCTCAGTTCTCCAAATTGAGCTGCACACCTTACTGGATTATACAACATACGGAGAAGAGTTGCCTACAGAATTGATTCCTTGAGAATCTCAATTTGCATTTCTTACCGATAGAAAGTGAGCATAACCATAACTAAAAGAATTTTTTTTAACTGTTGGTAAAAACGTATTACGCTCAGAGGAAGCGCCGCACTTGTCTCTTTTTTTCCCTCTTTCCCTAAACCAGGGTATTTCTAAAGAAATAATGCACTGCACACTTTTTTAGGATTCTCCCTTGCCGGTGGACAGTCATGTCAGCACAAGCATGTGATTTGTATACTCTGACCACATTCTGACTAGACGTGGCCTCGCTCAGTTCATTTTCATTGAATGGGGCCACACATGTCTAGTCATCGCATGACTGCATGTATGTAAATCGCCAGCACGAGAGAATCCTGACAGCGTGCAGTGCACTCCTAACATAAATAAAAAAATGAGAATTACCGTATATACTCGAGTATAAGCTGACCCGAGTATAAGCCGAGACCCCTAATTTTGCCACAAAAAACTGGGAAAACTTATTGTCTCGAGTATAAGCCTAGGGTGGGAAATGCAGCAGCTACTGGTAAATTTCAAAAATTAAAATAGATGCCAATAAAAGTAAAATTGATTGAGACATCAGTAGGTTAAATGTTTTTGAATATCCATATTGAAACAGGAGCCCCATAAGATGCTCCATACAAAATACGCCCCATATAATGCTCCATAAAGTTCATGATGGGCCCCATAAGATGCTCCATAGAATAATATGCCCCATATGCTGCACCATAAAGGTTGATGGCCCCATAAGATGCTCCATAGAATATTATGCCCTATATAATGCTGCACATAGGTTAATGATGGCCCCATAAGATGCTCCATAGAATAATATGCCCCATATGCTGCTCCATAAAGGTTGATGGCCCTATAAGATGCTCTATAGAATAATATGCCCTATATGCTGCCGCTGCGATAAAAAAAGACATAATCACCTCTCGTCGCTGGGTGTCGAGTGCCGGGGGCCTGAGCAGACAGAGACACTGGTGTGCTATGGGGGTCAGGTGCCGAAGTCGCCGCTGGCTTAGGCCCCCGGCACTTGCGATATTCACCTGTCCCCTTTCCACCACCGCGTGCCGCTGTGTCTTCAGGGTCTCTGCATTGACTGTTCAGGCAGAGGGTGGTGAAACGGGGACAGGTGAATATCGCATGGCTCACCCTCCCCCGTTATACTCACACTCCTGGCGCAGTCTCTGCACTTCCCTGCTTCGTCCCGGGGCCTGCAGCTCCTTCCGGTGTTGAGCGGTCACATGGTACCGCTCATTAAAGTAATGAATATGCGCTCCACCCCTATGAGTGGAGTTGCGTCCATATTCATCACCTTAATGAGCGGTACCACGTGACAGATGAGCACAGGCAGAGCTGCCGGCGCTGAGACTATCGGAGTTGCTGGCATCGCTGCGCTGGAGGAGGGTGAGTATGATGTCCCCCAGACTTAAATTTAAAAAAATAAAAAATCTTGCTCAGGTGCCACTCCCCGCAACCTGGCACCCTAGGCAAGTGTCTAGTGGAAAATATGGCCCTGCGCATACATACATTTCCGTCCCGTGTCTGAAAGCGGCAAATCCCCGCAGCGCACTATCTGGGGGTATTCATGAGTCTGCAGGCACACAGAGTGACTGCAGACTTATCGATTTGGACTAGACAACCCCTATAAAGCCTAAAAAATGGAGTGCTGTCCATTGTGCTGCAAATTGGCCATATTTGCAGTCTACTGGTCTGCTCTTGTCGGCTGTGATTGTAGGGTAGGAAAGATACATGCAAGTCTTCTGACCACTGTGCAGAGTATGATGATGTGGCTTGGGGGGAAGACAGTCACAAAGATGAAATGATTTTATATAAAGAATCAGAAGTGATATGCTACTCTTCGTTAGACACTGAAGATGTCTCTTGTCATGGCATAGTTCTCATTTATTCTTTGTGTTCCTTATAATGCACAGAGCATGAAATATCCAATCTTCTAAGAGACATGGGGCACAGACAGGCTGTAAATGTATTACAACACGGTGCATACCATTTGTATAGTTGTGTTTGGTTCAGTGAAATGATTAGACTTGTTCTGATGAAATACTTTTAGGTTTGGAATAAAAAGGGTTCTGGTGAGAAGGGACGAGGCCAAAATTCGAAGCTTCCGCCCCGTTTTGTGAAGAAACAGCAGCAGCAAGCGGCCGCACTGCAGGCCCAATCCTCCGGGCTTACTGCTCCACAAAGTATAACCCCATCTGTACCCCCTGCAATGGCTTCCAATCAACCTCCAGCTTCTGCCCAGACACAGCCGGCAACAAACGGGTCCGAGTTTTCTGCACCTGTAAAACCGCAACCTCCATCACAGCCACCTAGTGCTCTGGGAACAGAGCTATGGGAAAGCAAGATAACGGCCCCGAATGTTCTGAATGACCTGTCCAAGAAAAGTAAGTAACCTCTACTGTATTCCCAAGAATTAAAGGGAATCTGTCAGTAGGATCAACCTTCTAAGTTGTGTGTATGGGCACACAGGTTACAGGAAGCTGATGACACATCAATGACACATTGATATCTGCGATCTGATGTTTTATTGCAGAGAAATCAAAGTTTTTCTTAATATGTAAATGAGCTGTTAAGATCTATGGTCTGGACATAGATCTCTGCAATAATCTGCCTTCAGAGATTATACATGTTACCAGTGTGAGACATGAAATCACTGACAGTCTGCTCTCCTGATCTACATGTCTCAATGGTGACATCCCCTTGCATTTATAGTAGGCTCGTCAGATTCCCGGGGAGATCTACAGTATGTCCGGCCCATAGATCTTAACAGCTCATTTACATATTAAGAAAAACTTTGATTTTTCTGGAATAAGACATTAGATTGCACTTTTTCAAGGTATAATTTTATTCTATACCCTACGTGCCCATATACACGGCTTAGGAGGGTTAATCCAACTGACAGATTACATAAGTGCTTAATAACCGTAGATTGAGAACAGTCTAATTTGCATTTACAGGCTGTAGCTAATCTTGCTCTCAGCTGAGAAGTGGATGCAGTGGTGTCAGATACAGGGAAACTTCTGTCTGATACATTGTTGCCACCCACTAGAGAAGGGTGTGGAGATGCTGCTGGACTGGATGTAGTTGAATCCACTTTTCAGCTGCTTTGTAAGGCCATGTTCACACTTTGGGAGTTCTGTCAGAATTCAGGTGCCAAATGGAGCTTAAAGTCTGACCGAATATGATTTCTTATTTAAAGGGGTTGTTCAGTGAAAGGCTGGGATAGGTGATCTGTTATTGATCAGAAGGGATCTGACTGCAGCTGCCTGCCTAACCACGGCTCCATTAATTTTTGATGGTGCTGGAGAGCTTTGCTTGCAGCTTTTTCCGGCGGCTCTATAGAAAATGAATGGCGCCTTTGTTGAACATGCGTTCTGCCACTCCATACTAATGGGGGGATAAATACTCCACACTCTGCTGATCGGTGGGTAGGTGATAACAGGGGTCTTCCTGCTAGGCTTGACTAGACATCTGTTAATTTGTACTAATGACTTGTAAAAATTGAGTAATTGTTTGTAAATTCTAGTAGAAAGTAAGACTATATTCATGTAATGTGTAACTTGCTTTTTAGTGGGACCTATAAATCCTCCACAGCCGCCATCTTCCAGTGCCTGGAATAAACCTCTAACAGGTTTTGTGTCCGCCACCAGTTCTGAGGTACAATCAGCCCACACTGTATACAATACACTAAGATGATGGGGTATGTAGATTGTTTCTCACCTTTAAATTGAGGGGTATTTCCTTACAGACATCCAAAAATGGCCAAGATGTCACAGTCGACTTGACAATGGAAGCTATTCAGTTTGGCGCCCCTGCGTCCAGCAACAGTGACAATGAAGGGGCTCCGTCCATCTCCGAAAAAACAGAATCGCTGCCTGAGCCAAAGGAGCAAAGACAAAAGCAGCCTAGGGCTGGCCCAATCAAGTCTCAGAAGGTAATGGTAGTTTGTGTTTTGTTGTTTAACAATATTACCACTTTTGACTTTCCAGTTATTCGCTCTCGGCCATTGTCAGCCCTGTGGGCAATGCTTGGAGTGGACCAGCAGGGCCATGTACAATGGGCCAATCCATTTACTTCTCCTGGCTGTGGTCTTGCAGTGATGGGAGATTAGGGGAATGCAGCTGTTAGACCCACCCGATCTAACAATATTGCATATCCAGTGGATAGCTGATCATTATTGTAGCCTGGAATATCCCTTTAAGGCTAGTTGGTCACCCACAATGGAGAATCTAGATATGTTAGAGTATAGCTATTCCTCCCGCCTCTCACCAGTTACATTTTGCTCCATAAATTTTTTACATCATTTTTATTTTATTAGAACCCTTGATACATTGCTATTGGTGGCAGCTGCCACAATACTATGTTACACATTTTATGTAACACGTTTTGTAATATATTTTTTTCCTAGATACATGATCTCAATGTAATTCAGAACAAGGAATATCAACCAGGTCCTATTGGTAAGGAGCGATCATTAAAGAACCGCAAAGTAAAAGAAGTGCAGTCTGAGCCCGAGACTCCGGAAAAACAGATTCCAAATACCGTTCACACAGCCGAACCTGTCACGTCAAAGGACACTAAAGTTATCACCGAGGTGGCCACTGAAATCACCAGTATGTTGTCTGTGTCTGCACCTGAATTCGGCACAAGCACCAAGGTACTAGGAGCCCGCCATGCGTGGAAATCTCATGTGTGTGTGTGTGTGTATTGGGACTAAATCCTTAAGTATTCATTTTTTTTATTTTATCTGTAAGGAAACTGTAACAGACTACAGCAGCCTGTCCAGCTCCCTGCCCAGCTCCCTGCCCAACACCCTGCCTAACACTGCATCTGCAGGCAGCTCCAAAATGGAGGCTACTTTGGTTCCTAATGTAAGTTTGGCTGATGTCTCTCTTCCTCCAGTCTTTGATTTGACACCCGAGAGCGGTCTCCAACCGAAAACTGTCATTACAGGTACCCCTGCCTCACAGTCTACCCCTGTCTCGGAGAGAGACTCTTCAGCAGAGTTCAAGCCTAACTCCTGTGTCTCCTGCCACAGTAGACCTGACTCTGAAGGTACGGTGCATATATGCAGAAAGTAATACTAGAAGTCTAAAGGCGTTATTCTCCATGCCAGGTGTCAGCAGGAGATCCACTTGTCTACTAGATGTTGGTGGCGTGGAACATGTTTTCTCTGGATACTTGCTGAGTGTCTACTCCCAATCCGCAGTGTGTGAGCCCACCCTTATGGTGTTCGTCCCTGCGATTTGCAGTTGGATATTTCAGAAACTGATACTTATGTGATGTCCTTGTGATTTTGTCTGTTTAGCGTCAAGTCATCCAACATTCTTGCTGACTTTTATTCTGTTTTATGTGGTGTTTTCTGCAGATGGAATCTGCTCGCAAGGCCTGGGAGAACTCCCCTAGTGTTGCTGAAAAAGGCTCCCCAATCACCTCTGCCGCCCCCCCTACCAGCACCTCCGTAGTAGGGGCTTCCTCCAATTCCAGCACTGGGGTTGGTAGTATATCTGCCAACAGTGGAAATGCTGGGCCGCCTCCGCCCAGTAGCGTTCCCTACAATTCTTTCTCCAGTGCATCCATGCCGCCTATCCCAGTAGCCTCAGTGACGCCAACTACATCCTTATCAGGTAATGGGAACTACTACTGGTGTTTAATGTTCTCTTGGATGCATCCAGTATATATCATGTCCCGATGCTTCCTCCATCTAGGTGGTGGAACATACACAACATCATCGCTCAGCACAAAAACGACCACAACGTCCGACCCTCCTAATATCTGCAAAGTAAAGCCTCAGCAGCTCCAGAGCAGCAGCGGTATGCCCTCCGCCAGCCACTTCTCCCAGCTTAGCTGCATGACCTCATTAATGGCACAGCAGCAGAGCCCACAGGTCTATGTCTCCCAGTCTGCAGCAGGTATTCCATCTTTCTTTAATTTTACACTTTTTTTAGCTTGGATTTTCTTTTATGTAGAATAAGAGGGTCTCTACTGCAGCAAGCTGCTTCTCAGCTAGAGAAAATGCAGCCTCAGCGCCTCCTGTGTTCTCCAATGTGATCACCAAATGTTTTTTTAACACTTTAATGTTTCTTATGTTTTTCTTTCTTGTGGCACAGGGCCGGCTGCACAGATACCTGCTTTCTATATGGACACAAGTCACTTATTTAATACTCAGCATGCACGATTGGGTCCTCCAACCCTAACCCAACAGCAAGGATTCCAGCCGAGTCTCTCCCAAGTGAGTTTGTGGGGATGGTTTTGTGCTTATCACTGTAAAGAAATAATAAAAATTGAAGGGGTTATGTATCATGTACAAATTGTGTGCATTCATCTCATGATGGGAACCCAGCAATACGTCTTCATTTACAAGTATGTCCTGAATTGCCAAACCAGATGCCGATGCCTGATACGTGGTGTCAGGAGTAATGTACTTTTCTTGTATATGAACACATGGACTTAATTGACCAGAGGGTTACCTCCCTTCTTTCTTGCTGGCCCATAGAGATGATCAAAGAAATTCCCAGGACTCAGGTGTCCTCCAAACCACCTCTTACCTGCCTGAATCCTCGGCACCGCTTCTGATTATTAGACTATGTCGTCGTCATTCCTGATCAACGCAAGCATGACGCCAGGTCTAGTAATCAGAGAAGAAGCCCTGGGGATGCTGGCAGGTAGGAAGTTGGCAGATGTCTACTTCGGTGGCCGTGGACTATCGACATGGCCAGAGACCAAGCTGCTAATCATTTTCATCATTTGTTGTCCATCATCAAGCACATACTATCTGTGGTGCTGCCACTGTGACTGCTGTTTGCTCTCTACTTGGGGGCTCCATAGCAAGTGCCCCAGCAGGAGGGAATGATTGATCAGAGCCAAAGGGCGAGTGGGGTATCATGTAGGGTAAAAGTTAATCCTAGGGCATGTAGTATTACAGTGCATGCTGAAAAATAAAGGGATGTAAGTAAGTTTTATGAATACGAGTTAAGATAAGGGATCATTTATAAAAGTAATTTGACGCATTATCATTGTCAGTTTTTAATTTTTTTTCACTAGTATCCTAAAAAAAACATTTCATTGTTGATGAACAAAGTATCACCTCTGACTTCTGTTCATTTCCAATTTTTTTTTTCTTTTTTAAGATTCCAATCCCCATCTACGCTCCCCTCCAAAGTCAACACCAGGCTCAGCTTGGCTTAGCACCTGCTCCTCCTGTATCCCAAGCCCAAGAACTTTTTACTCCCTCTCTCCAGCCTTACAGGTAGGTCCATTCAGTCCAGCTTGGTAATAACTGGTTCATCTAATGGAGAGAATGTAAATGAGAAGCGAATAGTAAATTAGTGTATGACTGAAATCTCCTTCCATCATCCAACCTTCTCCATAGGTCTCAACAGGCATATCTACAGAGCAATATGTCTCAGCCTTCACCGGTTGTCTTGTCTGGTGCTACCTTACACAATTTCCCTGGAGTACAACACCAGGACCTTGCTAAAGCTCAGTCTAGCTTGGCGTATCAGCAGACCACCAACACCCAGCCCATTTCTATCTTGTATGAACATCAGCTTGGTCAGTCTGGTTTGGGAGGATCTCAACTTATCGATACACATATTCTTCAGGTAAGATATTAATTTCAGCAGAACAGTGATTTGCTTTATAGAATTATTTTGGGGGGCTACTTGAAAACCTACAACTCCTCTTCACTTCACCTCCACAGACACGACAGGGGCTCGGCCAGCCTTCTAATCTGTATTCTGGGCAGCAGCCTAGTCAGACCAGCTTCTACAACACGGCTCAGTCTCCGACAGGTCTTCAGCAGGTCAGCTTTGGTTTCTTCAGCATCAGCACCACCTTTGTTCATGACTTCTGACCGCTCAGCCGCATTAAAGTAAATGTGTCTGAGCTGCAATTTCAGATACACTGTGTAAGCAAAAGATGTGATGTTTTGGAGGGAATGCCAAATTGATCTAAATCTTTCACAACTCATTTATCCACTGTGCAAAGGGGGGTTCATTTGTGATCTGTTATCAAGCGATCTGTGTCTTGAATAAAGTTGAGCGAATATGTTCGGAATTGGTCGCCGGATCTGAATTTGCCATATTGGTACCATATTCGTGCCGAATTTGTTTGATGATCGGTTCCAATCATATTCGGTAATTTCTGCTCCATTGACATTCGGCTGTGTTCAGCGAATATTGCAAAAACAATATTCACCTCCGGTTGTAATCGGAACTGAATTTTGAAAAATTCGCTCCACTCTATTCCTGAGCGATGTTTGAGTTCTCCTTTTGTATGATGCACTCTCGCACTAAGGCTCTTCTACTATTCTCTCCCAATTAACGTTTTAAATCGGTAGCTTTGTAGTGAACAAAGTTTGTTCAAGGATCTACTGAAATCCCAGTATGGACTCCTATAGAAAGTCCAGTGAAAGGTTTCAAAAACTTTTACCAGTTTTCACAAATGTTCTTGTATATAAGGGATAATGTTTCTAGTTGTGGAGGAGAGTGACTGCCTAGCCTGGCATGCCAATGTGAGGAGACTTTTATGCATTGCAATGCTTCTCGGGGAAATTCAATATGCAAATTGCCTCTTCAGAGAGGAAGAGGACTTGAACTCTAATGCCACCTATTGTGGAAGTAGCAATCCTAAAAGTCTGTAACAAACCTTGCCGTATGACTTTATTACCTTATCCATATGGTAAAGGTCGATTGTGACTTTATAGGATTGCCATTTCCAATAGGTGGCGCTAGAGTGAAGTCCTTTACCTGCTGTTCTGTTGGTCAAAAATGACTGTTTTTGAAATTCTATAATGTTATAAAAATTCAGCGTGTGATTCTGAGACTTGAGGGTCCCTGACTTTTCGTCATTAGGGGGGTACTCTCTGTGGGAATTTTTTTTTTTTTTTATTTTTGTTTACTTTATTTGGTACAATTTTTTTATGTGAAATCTAAACAGAACAGCAGGGTTTTAAGAGGCAATTTGCACACACATGTTTTGTTAACTTGAATTCTGTATTAGTGAGATTATCTTAACCTTGTACTTCCAGATGACTGTACCTTTGCAGGGATCGCAGCTGTCGTTGTCCAACTTTGGTTCTACTGGAGGGCAGCCCCTCATTGCTTTATCTCAAACTCTGCCACCCGCACCTCAAGCGCAACACCAGAGTCTCTCTAGGGCCAGTCAAGTGAGCCAGGCTTACCGTGGCCTCATAGCTTCTGGCAGTCAGCATGGAATGATCGCTGCCCCCGGCAAGGTGACCGCTACAATTATTCTCTTTGGGTGATGTAAGATTACATGTATGATGTTTGCATGAAGCTCCTTTTAGTTGTAAATTGTGGAGTCGGCTGATCCATCTAGGACCCGGCTACAGAGACGAGGCCTTGTCTTCATGTCTGTCCCCTACTGGGATAGAAAACTAAATATCACATCAGTTGTACAGCACTTGTCTGAGTTATTCTGCACTTAGTAGTCCCACAGGGGGTCCTGCCAATCACTGTGCAGGACCGCCCCTGGACTCCTAAAAACCTGTATATTAATGTAGAGAGCATCTCCTGCATAACATGGCTGCAGAACAGACTTCGCTTTAAAGATGCGACCAATGGAAACCGGTGTATTAGATAAAAATCGGCTGATGCTTTTATTTTGTTACTGCATATTGAAATACCATATGCTGACATAATGGGCATGGGGGAAGAAGCCATGAAAGTACTGGAAATGATCCATATAGCTGATGCTTAAAGGGGTTGTCCGAGCTCAGCAAACTATCTGCTATCTATCAACTTGATGATCGCTGAGGGTCCGACTGCTGGGACCCCTACCAATTCTGACAGCAGTACGCCGAAATGCCCTGCTGAAATGGAGCTCAACTATGTCTGCCAGGCCCATAAGTAATAAAGCGGCGGTGCACATGCATGGCCTGTTACATTTCAGAATCCCAGATAAATGTAACAGGCCATGCATGTGCACCGCCGCTTTATTATTTATGGGCCTGGCAGACGGTCCCTGTGTCCCACTGTGTGGTATACATTAGTGTACCCTGATATAATGCTTTTTGTCTTTTCATGTTATTAAAGAGTAACTGCACTTTCAGGTCGTGTGCGCGTACCTGCATTTTTTTTATTTAGTTATTTTTTTTGCAGTTTTTAACTTCTGCATCTGCAGCCTTAGCAGTTTCCCTCGTTTCTTTCTGATCTTGTCTCCCTCCAACTTCTCTCTCCGTAGACTTATATTGGCAGGAAATGTAATTAATCCCTCACTGCCAACAGAATTGTAGACAGATTTAAGCAGTTCTTGACAGCGAATGATGAAAGTTATGGCTCTGGGAAGGAGGGGAGCGAAAAACAAAAACGGAAAATGGCCTGGGGGTTAATTGGGGTATTTTTATCCCCAGGATCCTATCCCAATATGTAGTAGGTGTAATAATAATAATGATTTCAAATTCTTTGAATTAGAAATGTAGCATAGTTCTGCTGATTCACAGTGTCACCCCATGTGTAGGGGATTGCAATGGCAGGTTAAGACCACTAGCAACTAACTCACTATATGTGGTCGTAACCATGGTTACCTAAAGCAACTGCAACGCCTTGTACATGGGGTAAACGACATAGCGAATCAGAAGAATTATACTGCATTTTTAATTGGAGGTATTTGTTAATATTATTATTACACCTACTATATATTGGGATTGGATATCTGAGATGGGAATACCTCCTTAAGTGTTAAAGGGGCGTTCCAGGAATAGAAAAACATGGTTGACTTTAAAGGGGCTGATCTGAAATCTCATGCACAATGCATGGACAGGTAAGGCGCTATTTAAGATGGTCTTTATTTTCCTATTTCTAGCTCTTTTATACAAGTTTCTGTTTGCAGAAACACTATCACTCTAGCCCATGGGACATGTCTGATATTGTAGCTTATTATTAGTTAAGGGCGTGAGGCTGTCCTGCAGTGCAAGAGTCGCTGTTTCTGGAAAAACTGAGCTCTTGTTTCTAATCTTGTACCGCCCCTTTAATTGTCAATATTTGTATTAGTATTGAGTACTTGGCCTTCTTTGTCCCATGCGGTTTTATTCTTCTGGTCGGCTCTAATAACTATGTGATTTCTATTGTGGTATACTGTGAAGCGCTAGTATACGAGTGTGGAAATACATCTGCTGAAATGTCACCAGACGTAGTCACACATCCCCGCACACTGCATTGTTATGTGAGTATATTTATGTATCTCCTTCTGTGTAGGTGACCGAGATAGATCTTAAACCTTATGTCAGTGGCTTGGACCATGGCAAGCCTGGTACTCCACCTGTAGGAAGAAGCACTACACCTACTTCCAGTCCTTTTCGGTAAGCTTAGTCCTGTTTTGTCCTATAATGGCTGCATTAGCCTTCAGCAGTTTGCACATTGATGTAATTTATGTAAAAAATGTAACTCTTGAAATGGAATATGTGACTGTTTTTTGCTACCGATTCAGATAATGTGGTGTAGGGGCAGAGACCCTGATTCCAGTGATGCATCACTTACTGGGCTGCTTGCTGCTTTTTGATAAAACTCTCAGAATGCTGCACTCTGTATAACCTCACCCCTCTCAATGATTGACAGCTATCTGAGCGCACAGTGTTTTAGTGCGCATCGGCAGAAAGCTGCCAATCAATGCTAGGGGGTTGTATCTCCTGAATATGCTTGACTACCTGGCATCTGGTTTACTAGTCCCCTTATGATCTGATAAAACAGTGATATCAAACTACAGTAAGCAGGCCAGTAAGTGGTACATAACTGGAATCAGGGTTTCTGTCCTTTTAAATTATGATACACTCAGAATAGGTAGGGACGAATTAATTTTAGATGCATTGCATAACTTGTACAGCCTGCATTATACTCCATACTTTGTCTCTCTAGGGCAAGTTCAACTAGCCCCAGTAGCCAGTCAAGTAAAATGAGCAGCTTGGTTTACCAGAAGCATCAATTTCCTTCATCGTCGGCCAGTGTAAGAATGGGACAGCCGCCATTCCCCACACCACAGTTTCCTCCTCAGGTAATAAAAATCGGAAAAAAAATTTGTCCCATTGAATTTACGCTTTCTGCTTGTTTGCAGGTTTTGCATTAGAATCGCCACCTATTTCACTCTTAAAGGGTAAAAATCTGCAGAATTTTACAGACCAGTGGCCATGCTCTTGGTGTACAAATAATTCACTGGGGCTTTTTTAGGCTATTTCTTCTTGCTGTTTCAGGAAACAACACATGTACATAGCCACAATGAACTGACCCTGACCCTATGTTTTGTATTAAAGCATCTAATGGTCATTGTGGAGGAAAGGGGTGCATGGTCAGCTGTGACATCTATTGTGATTGGCGGATCCTATGTTATCAGCTGTGTATAGAGGTCTTGCTTGTCATTGTAATCCTGCCTCTGATGATACTGAGCCTGCTGAAAGGACAGGCCCACAAATTAAAAAAAAAAAAAAGCCCAAATGCCCAGTGTGAAAATTGCGAGATTATTAATTTTATCTTATTTAATACAGATTGTAATATGCAAAAAAAAAAAAAAGTTTAAATGCATATAACTCGAAAACCTGATTTAAGCAATTGGTGCTTTTCTGACGACACATTCTTTTTAAATTGGCTGTTGTCTAGGATTAAAAAAGATCTTTCCACACCACTTTCCAAGAAACATGAGTCCAAAGGTCTGTTCATTTAAATGGATTCTGTCTGCTCAAACTAAGTGCTTAATCCTAAGGGTACCGTCTCACAAAACGATTTACCAACGATCACGACCAGCGATGCGACCTGGCCGTGATCGTTGGTAAGTCGTTGTGTGGTCGCTGGAGAGCTGTCACACAGACAGCTCTCCAGCGACCAACGATGCCGAAGTCCCCGGGTAACCAGGGTAAACATCGGGTTACTAAGCGCAGGGCCGCGCTTAGTAACCTGATGTTTACCCTGGTTACCATCGTAAATGTAAAAAAAAACAAACAGTACATACTCACATTCCGGTGTCCGTCAGGTCCCTTGCCGTCTGCTTCCCGCACTGACTGAGTGCCGGCCGTAAAGTGAAAGCTGAGCACAGCGGTGACGTCACCGCTGTGCTGTGCTTTCACTTTACGGCCAGCAGTCAGTCAGTGCGGGAAGCAGACGGCAAGGGACCTGACGGACACCGGAATGTGAGTATGTACTGTTTGTTTTGTTTTTTTACATTTACGATGGTAACCAGGGTAAACATCGGGTTACTAAGCGCGGCCCTGCGCTTAGTAACCCGATGTTTACCCTGGTTACAAGCGATCGCATCGCTGGATCGGTGTCACATACACCGATCCAGCGATGACAGCGGGAGATCCAGCGACGAAAGAAAGTTCCAAACGATCTGCTACGACGTACGATTCTCAGCAGGGTCCCTGATCGCTGCTGCGTGTCAGACACAGCGATATCGTATGGATATCGCTGGAACGTCACGGATCGTGCCGTCGTAGCGACAAAAGTGCCACTGTGAGACTGTACCCTAAGGGGGTGTTTTCAAGTGTTTACATTGCTTTAGTTAGACATTAAGCAAGTTAGCTTTTTTCATACGCTGTCCTCCCGCAATGAGAGATTTTGTGTATAGCTAGTTTCCCTTGATCTCATCCTGGAGTGCCTAGCCAAGTGTGCGCAGTAGTTACTTTTCAGTAGCGGGGTTAACTCCTGACATACCAGCCACCTCTCTGCAGCCCATTGATTTTTATACAGCAGTTAACTGCTCACTACCCTTTCTCAGCTTCTGATGAGGCATAGTTATAAATCACCAGCCTAGCAGCTATTACACCAGGTCTCCTAACCATGGCTCTCTATCCTGACCTGTGTGCTTGTTCTAACTCTATTACCTATGTGTAAATACAGGGATAACAATGTAGAGTCAGAACAAAGTACTGATAGCTGAATGTGTTACATCAGAAGGTGTGCTGAGCTTTATAGTTACTACTACTAATATAATATACAGTTCTACTCGTCAGAACTGTCACTCGCATGGCGGGCTGTCAGAAACTAGGAAGTGAGGAGACTACAGAGTTATGTGCTGCTCAAAAGACAACTTGAGAATGCCCCTTTAAGACGGTCTGTCTGATTCATTAAAGCTTTCACTCCAGAATTCTGGTGTGAAAAGCATTGAAGGGTGCAAGATTTGAGCCCAACTCCAGGCTGTGCTAAGATTTTGTGACTTTTTTCCTTTACTTACGGTCTAGTTTAATCTTATACCACCCAATAGTAGGAAGGCACATTTGGGGAAACGTTCGTGTGGTACGGTCCCGGTTGTTTACTTCTCTGACAACAATTTCTCAATCACTATATCTCCCCCATGTAAAATAACAGCTGATACTCTCCTCACGTGCGGGCGCGGTTTCAACCATGTCGGCACTGGGATTTCCCGCGAGCCCTGCAGCCAATCAGCAGCCTCTACTCTCTCTTCCAATCGACAAAACTCACATCTGGAGGCAGCAGCTCTCATTTCTTTGTCTGGACGTCAGTTTTGTCTAATGGAAGTGAGAGTGAAGCAGCGGCAGATTGGCTGCAGGGCTCACATGACATAATGTCATGAGAGCATCGGGAGGTCAAGTGCTGTCAACTTTGGAATGTCACCTGCCCCATAGGTGAGAATAGGATGTTGGACATGATGGACTAAAGTAATTGAGAAGGGGATGTCTGAGTAGTGGACAGTCCCTTTAACTTAACGTCTGTACATTGTTTCCACCATTGTATGCAATCAGTGGAGATTTGGGGGCATCCCTATAGACATAGATGGTCACCAGTGCATTAACACATCCGTGAGTCACCAACCAGCTGCTTATCTCCATCCTGAACTCTGCAGCATCATAGGAGACTCGCAGCCCAGGCAGTGACCAACAGATGTGTGAATCCACTGCTGGATCCATCATCCCTTCTCATTTTAGAGTCTCATAATAAAATCCAAAACTTCAGAAACGATGAGTCCCTTCATGCTGCTCACTCTGGCTTATAGAGGGGGTCACTAGGAGGGGCTCCTGTTTATCATATCACAATTTGAGGTATATGGGACCAAGTTTGGTGTTGTCAGAATATATTTTCTGTTTTTATACGATTACCTGCCTTTTTAAAAAAAAATAAATAAAAAAAATAAGCATTTGTTTTATTTTTCTCCCTTTCAGATACTGTCACAACCTAATTTGGTTCCACCAATGGTCCGAGGACCACATCCAAACACGTTCCAGCCCCCTGTTCAGCGTCCACCTATCCCACTGACCAGCCAGATGCCCCCGCAGATGCCCACAGGCTTAATGAACCACCCTCGCCTTCATCATGTGTCCCGAGCCCCTCCTATTCCACCTTCTGGGGTGCGAATTAATGCAGCAATAAAGGCGGAGCAGGATCTGAAGGTCAGTTTGGTCTCTGGGATGAGATTTCATGCGCCACTTGGGCCGGTTTCACATTAGCGTTTTGAGGAGCTGCAGACTTCCTCCGTGAAGCCCCACCCTCGGCCGCACCTCCGCCGCTAGCTCCGCCTACTTCTGCATGCAGCCTGCGTACCTATCTTTAACATTAGGTACGCAGGTCGTGCGGCTGTATGCGGATGCTTCCGCATGCGTCGTTTTGACTATGCGGCGACCAGTGTAGGACGCAGCTGGTAGCAATTTCTTTTTTTCCGCATACAGCCGCACGACCTGCATAACTAATGTTAAAGATAAGTATTCAGGCCGCATGCAGAAGTAGGCGGAGCTAGCGGCGGAGGGCGGGGCTTCACGGAGGAAGTCCGCAGCTCCTCAAAACGCTAGTGTGAAACTAGCCTTAGTGTTTATCCAGGATTAATAAAAACTTGACCCATGTACAGCTGAAAACTCCAGTGTCCTCATAGTGTGTGGGTGTGTACTGACGGGGACCCTGATTTTACAGATGTTACTTACTGGGCTGCTTGCTGTAGTTTTGTCACTGTTTTATTAGTGGAGATTATCACTAGAGGACTAGTAAACTTGCTGCCATGTAGTCCAACCATGCCACACCACTTACTTTCAGCTTTCTGCCTATGCAGTCCAACCATGCCACACAACTTGCTTTCAGCTTTCTGCCTATGCAGTGTACAAAGAAAGCTGCCAATCAGTGGTGCGGGTGGGGTTATATAGAGAAGTGGTAGACCCGTGGCACATAATACAGTTATTTTATCAAAACTGCAGCAAGCAGCCCAGTAAGTAACACATTGCAAGAATCTGGGTCACTGCTGCTCTCAGATGGGGTAGCCTGGTGACAGATTAGGGAATTGTTGTGTAACAGATGCTACAGAGTATAGGGATCCTCTGAGTGGTTACATGGACAGGCCATCACCTGAATGGCTGCCGACATGTAACGCATGTAACGCTGTGTTTCTGATCTCAATGCTTTGGGTAATAATGTTTTCACTTTCAGCGTTACAGAAAAGCGGCCTAATGAAACGTACGCATGAATATACCTTGGCACATCTTAATTTATGGGACACGTCTTTTTTTTCCCCCTTTTTTTTTCTCCTTTCCCTTAAGGCAAAACAGAGAGCCGAGGTCTTGCAGTCGACACATCGCTTCTTTGAACAGCAGCAACATCAACAGAGCAAACCCGTGATGCCCAAACCTCCGAGATCGGCGCCAGTCATTTCCAAGCCTTCAGACATCATAGCAGAGCCTTCAATGATCTTGCCGGAGAAGGCAGAAGACAATTCTGCCGCCATGCCTCAAGCTACGGTACCGACCACCACAAAACCCATCAGAACTGGACCAATAAAACCTCAAGCCATCAAAACCGAAGACATCAAGTCATAAGAGTCAGCCAGGAGGACGGTTACCTTCTAAGCACTACACTTAGGTGTACGGATAAGGTTTTCATGGTTCACTGAAGAATGCAGGAGGGAAGTCAGCAGGTATAGTTAGCTGATCTGACCGGTGAAGCCATCCTTTCAGCATTTCATGAAGCGTAGACGACTCTGGGTGCAGTTGGCTCAGAGTCTTCTCCTTTCTACTAGATTTGTCTGTGACTACCGATTGCGGCATAATGCTGGCATTTAGTATTTTCAGCGTAATATGTGGGAAAGCTCACACTGTATACGATTCATTAGAAACACTACCTGGCATTTCTTCTCAATACCCCACCATAAACCAGAGCGAGCTTGAAGTGCAACGTTATCACACATGTACACCCAAACACGCTTTATGGTCTTGTTTAGGGTTACGTAGCCGGCTCCATCTCACTCCCGCTCTTTCCTCTCCCAATATCTGGCTCTTCTGTGTTGTGCCCCTCCAACACAACACATTTTCCTGAAATGTTTTGGGGTTGGCACCGACCTGGCTCTAGAGAAAAAAGGGTGCATGCGGTTTAAAAAGTTGCAAGCAGAGTTTGCCATTGTACAATCGGGCTCCTCAGAGGTCATTAATATATGGTCCGTTATGTAGAGAGGCCTAGCTTCATTTTATTTTCCCTACCCATGCTATGGTAGAAGAATGGAAACCACGCCAATGTCGCTGCTGTCGTTTCAACAATATCAGTCTATACTGTACCTTTAAGATCTAACTTCTGTGACTTTGTTTTTTTCTGTAAAAGTGAGATCACGTAATATAAAGCAAACCTTTTGTATAAATAGGGACACAGAAGTTTTACTTCTGTACTGGAAAAGACAACTGTACATTCTAATAAGATATCTTGTAAATGCAGCTATGTTGTGGTAAAGGTGTTCTTATTAAACTTAAAGAAAAAATATTTTGCCCAATTAAAGGATTCTGCTTTTGTTTTCCTTTTTTTTTTTTTTTTTTAGTTTTGCAATAGTTACAAAAATACCTGAAAAGATAAAAGTATATGATATTGGTGTATAAGGAAGGAATTCAAATTAAAAGGATGTTATACACTAATTGTGAGCCGGTCATTAAGGATGTACGGCCCTTTTAAAAGAATTATTGACTGTGATCATCTACTAGTTCGGACTGTTACTACTTCTCTGGCCAGTAATTTCCATTTAGCATTTGACTATCTTTCTAGCCGAAATGTTAGGCAAAAGCCACAGGTGAATTTTCTACTTGCCCTGAAGTCATTGCATATGACGCTCACTTGGCCTGCTGTACAGAAGAGTCGCAGACGGAGGACGAGCTGCAGATTAGTTGTATGTTTCTTTTTTTTTTTTTTTTTTCTCTTCTTTTTTTTAATTATAAATATATATAAATATATAAATACTATTGTTGTGTTTTTTTATTTTATTTCTTTAGCTGTTTTGTCATCTTTTTGCAATGGGGATAGTATAGGTTTCCCACACATCTTTTTGGCTTTGTACAGAATTGACAGCCACTCTCAGCCCTGCTGAGAGCAAGAAAGAGAAATCTGTTGTATGAAAATATGTAAGGTCTTTACTTTATCCAGGTTTGATTACAGGAACTAATAAAGTATTCTCTAAATAAATATATTGCAGCTTGTCATGAATGAATGTTTATATATGTTTTATATACACACTTTAAAAAAAAAATATATATATACCGTATATATATAATATGTATGTATGTATAATATATTTTTACTTTGCCTGTGCCCAGACTTTAGGGACATCTTGTATATAACTTTAGGGAGAAAATTCCCTGATGCGTTTTATTTTCTAGCATGAAATCTCCATTATCTGCTGGCGAACAATGACTCATGATTGTAGCTTAAAAGTAAGTATGCACTTACCGATCTGCAAACTCATACCCCTCATAAGGGCACAGCAGTGTTCTCGTTGTGTGAGGGATCTTTGCTGAGAGTCTACATTCTCCTTGCACAGGCTGCAATAAGCTGGAATAATGAAATTTATAGTGCAGGCAATGGGGGGGGGGGGGGGATGGTGGCATACTGGCTTTCCCCAAAGAGATCGGCTGAGCATGGGGTCCGATCCCCAATATGAGGCTCGGGATAAATACCAAGTCAAAAATTAATCTACAGACAGCCGAACTCTGTCCTACAGTAATGAGATGCAGAGTAGGAAAAAGGTACAACTTAAGAAGAAAGAAAAAAAAAACCCAAATACTTTAATAGCTGCCGGTGACTTCTCTCCACTCACTGTCCTGGATTGACAGGTTTCTATACGCGAACTGTCAATCCAAGCCAGCAAGTGGGGAGAACCTGCTAGGATCCTGCCTGTCTGACTAGTCTATAGCAATGTCTCTGTCCCCGGTGGCTAAAGTACCGGTATGTTTTTCCCTAAAATGTTGCAGAGTTTCAGAGCTGAACATACCTGGCTGATTTCATGCAGCCGGTCCTGATACTTACGGCCCTGTGGATCGGACAGCAGGTGTCAAGTTCACTTTCAGCCCTACTGTTAGGCAGAATTTCTATCTAGTGTCAAATGTCGCATGAGGAGAGTATAAGGTTTCTATTTTATGTGGGGGGGGGCTACAAGATTTAAGAAGGGGTTGTTCAAGTAGTAAAGTTGTGCCCAACACTTCTAACAAGATCTGCTTATTATACAATGCTCAAAAAAATAAAGGGAACACTTAAACAACAGAATCTAACTCGAAGTAAATCAAACTTCTGTGAAATCAAACTGTCCACTTAGGAAGCAACACTGATTGACAATCAATTTCACATGCTGTTGTGCAAATGGAATAGACAACAGATGGAAATTATTGGCAATTATCAAGACACACTCAATAAAGGAGTGGTTCTGCAGTTGGGGACCACATCTCAGTACCAATGCTTTCTGGCTGATGTTTTGGTCACTTTTGAATGTTGGTTGTACTTTCACACTCGTGGTAGCATGAGACGGACTCTACAACCCACACAAGTGGCTCAGGTAGTGCAGCCCATCCAGGATGGCACATCATTGTGCGCTGTGGCAAGAAGGTTTGCTGTCTGTCAGCGTAGTGTCCAGAGGCTGATGACGCTACCAGGAGATAGGCCAGTACACCAGGAGACGTGGAGGGAGCCGTAGCAGGGCAACAACCCAGCAGCAGGACCGCTACCTACGCCTTTGTGCAAGGAGGAACAGGAGGGGCACTGCCAGAGACCTCCAAAATGACCTCCAGCAGGCCACAAATGTGCATGCGTCTGCACAAATGGTTAGAAACCGATTCCATGAGGATGGTCAGAGGGCCTGACGTCCACAGATGGGGGTTGTGCTCACAGCCCAACACCGTGCAGGACGCTTGTCATTTGCCACAGAACACCAGGATTGGCAAATTCGCCACTGGCGCCCTGTACTCTTCACAGATGAAATCAGGTTCACACTGACCACATGTGACAGACGTGACAAGAGTCTGGAGATGCCGTGGAGAGCGATCTGCCTGCAACATCCTTCAGCATGACCGGTTTGGCAGTGGGTCAGTAATGGTGTGGGGTGGCATTTCTTTGGAGGGCCGCACAGCCCTCCATGTGCTCGCCAGAGGTAGCCTGACTGCCATTAGGTACCGAGATGAGATCCTCAGACCCCTTGTGACACCATATGCTGGTGCGGTTGGCCCTGGGTTCCTCCTAATGCAGGACAATGCAAGACCTCCTGTGGCTGGAGTGTCAGCAGTTCCTGCAGGATGAAGCTATGGACTGGCCTGCCCGTTCCCAAGACCTGAATCTGATTGAACACATCGGGACATCATGTCTTGCACCATCCACCAACGTCACGTTGCACCATAGACTGTCCAGGAGTTGGCGGATGCTTTAGTCCAGGTGTGGGAGGAGATCCCTCAGGAGACCATCTGCCGCCTCATCAGGAGCATGCCCAGGCGTTGTAGGGAGGTCATACAGGCACGTGGATGCCACACACAATACTGAGCATCATTTCCTTGTCTTGAGGCATTTCCACTGAAGTTGCATCAGCCTGTAATTTGACTTTCCATTTTGATTTTGAGTATCATTCCAAATCCAGACCTCCATGGGATATTAATTTTGATTTACATTGATCATTTTTATGTTTTATTGTTCTCAACACATTCAACTATGCAATGAATAAAGATTTGCAACTGAAATATTTCATTCAGTGATGTCTAGGATGTGGGATTTTAGTGTTCCTTTTTTTTTTTTTTTGAGCAGTGTACTTGGGCTGGGTGTACACAGTTCTTGTGAGGCTGTCAAAAGCCGTGTTTTGTAGTGGAAACTGCCTCAGGAAATGCTCTTAGGCCGCATTAATCGGGCCAAGATCAAATCGCAAGGCACGGACTGACCTGCAGCTCTCCCGACCAGAGCGTGACAGCCTCATGTATTTCTGTGCAACTGTCCCAATCAGGTAGGTAGAGCCGCCGGCCAGTCCAAGCCCCGCAATCCTACCTCTGTCCCATTTACATGGCTGACTGTGTTCTTACGCTGAGGATTTTGGAAGAACGTTTATTCCCTAAAGCGTTTTGGAAGTATTTTTTTATCCTGAAGTGTCTCTTGTAACCTTCTGTTTGGACAGAGTCTAGTTTTGATGCTGCTCTAAGTGATGACATGCCATCTCTCTCCCCCCATCAAGTGTTATTACACCTACGAGAGAGAAAAAATGTTCAAAACACTGAATATGAATAGCAAAGTAGATGTACCCTAGAAATTAGAAAGAAGCGTCTTTCAAGCATTTTTTTTTTTCTTTTTTTATAGCTGGGTTTGCTCCAAAAACTCCCATCTGCCCTTAAAATAAGTAGAAAAAAATGATATTTCTCTTTCTCCTCAGTGGGAGACACGGGACCGTGACTGTATGCTGCTGCCACTAGGAGGCTGACACTAAGTGATACAAAGAAAGTTAGCTCCTCTGCAGTATACACCCTCATGGAAGAAAATCATGGAAAAAAGGTGTAAGAATGCATAAACAATGCAAACATCATGTATCAAACCAGTTAAAAGCAATTACAAAGAGATTATAAGCTCCAGTGAAACCCGGGGGGCTACACCATAAGTGGCAACGGTTTAAAGGGAATCTGTCACCCCCTGGGACGTATATGGGCATACAGGTGATAGAAATGTTACACTAGTCCTACCTGTATCCATATTAATGGTCTTGTTGTGATGAAATGTTATATTCTGTCTTTATGTTAATGATTTCTTGCAGGCTCTGGGGTGTGTGGTGCCTGGAAGAAATCCCTGCCCCCTCTCATTGTAATACTACCTCCCTCCCATCAGGGTCAGATACGGCCCCGGAATCCCTCAGAAATGCGTACTCATCCTCCATCCTGTGGGCGCTGCATTCAGGGATCTTCTGTGCAGGCGCCGGTTACTTGTGCTCCAGTGACCTCCTCCCCACTTCCTCCCTGCATGATCATCGCAATGTACACATGGTTCCTGGCGATGACT
Organism: Ranitomeya variabilis; assembly: GCF_051348905.1. NCBI lineage: Eukaryota > Metazoa > Chordata > Amphibia > Anura > Dendrobatidae > Ranitomeya > Ranitomeya variabilis. The sequence goes on along the minus strand of NC_135239.1, from coordinate 66,032,808 downwards.
GTATGGGGAGAGCATCCTATTGGCGTGCACAGTGACTCGCCTGCACAGAAGATCCTTGAATAGGAGGATGAGGTACATATTTCTGAGGGAGTGCAGGGCACAGGTGCGGGATTCCGGGGCCGTAACTGATGCTGATTGGGTGGGGGTGGGGGGTAGTATTGTAATGAGGACAGGAGGCAGGGATGTCTCGAGGCACCGCACGCCCCGAAGCCTGGAAGAAATCATTAGCATATAGAAAGAATATAACATTTCTCAGCAACAATAATATGAGGCATAGAGGTAGGACTAGTGTAACATTTCTATTACCTGTATGCCCATATTAATAGGTCATATACGTCCGGGGGGGGGGGCAGATTCCCTTTAAGGTTGAAAGAAGACACAAATCCATTGAGTTCAGCCTATAACCTAACACTGATCCAGAGGAAGAAAAAAACCATGAGACAAATCCTGATTACCACACATTAGGGAAAAAAATTCCTTCCTACCTCCACATATGGCAATCAGACTAGTCCCTTGGATGAACATCCCATCTCAGAATCTAGTGCCCATAACCTGTAATGTAGGTTTCCAGAAAGGCACCCAGGCCCTCCTTGAACGCCTTGCAACATATGGTAAGGAGTTCCAAAATCTCACTGCTTTTACTGTAAAGAATCGCAGATTATGATTATAGCAAGTGGTTACACACAAAAGGGCTGGTGACTACCCGGGCAGCTCCTTAAATGCCGTAGTTCCCCTGTGTAAAATAATAAAACTACTACTCCCCTCCCGCACAGGCACCTTTCCAGTGATGGCAGCGCTGGGTCTGTTGGCAACTGCGTGACCTTTTCACATGAACGCTGATGGGCTGCAGTCCTCATGGGGCATCTGCTGCAGGAGAATATTGGGGGGTTATTCTAAATGACACATGGTGGGCTAGAGCATTTAAAGGGAATCTGTCACCAGGTTTTTGCCATCTAATCTGAGAGCAGCATGATGTAGGGGCAGAGACTCTGATTTCAGTGATTTGTCACTTATTTAACTGTTTGGTGCCATATTAATAAAATCTATCTGGCTCTAGTGATGACCATGCTCTTACCACTAGCAGCTTTCTGCCTATGCAGTGTACACAGAAAGCAGCCAATCAGTGATGTAGTTGGTGTTATACAGCGCTCAGGAGTCAGAGAACTAGCAGATTTGCGGTAAGCAACCTAGCTGGAATCAGGGTCTCTGTCTCTACATCATTCTGCTGTGCAAAAAAATCGGGTGACAGAGTCCCAAAGTTTAAAGGGACTATAAGTACATGCGCTCCATGCATCAGTGTGGGCCAAACAATTAAAGACGCCTTCCCACCTGCTTGTTTTCCCTCCATCTCCACCCTTCTATGGCTCTATGAAGCCAGAGCTGTCAATCAAAGGAGATTTGTAAGCCAAAACCAGGAGTGGGTGATAAATGCAGAAGTGGTGACATGTTTCTGTTATACTTTTCCTCTGACTGTTCCACTCCTGGTTTTGGCTTACAAATACTGAGGTCAAATACTGAACGGGTGACTGCAGCCGAAGAATGAGTTGACCAGATAAAGACAACCCTTATAAATATTAAAATGCCTGGAACCTACCTAATAATATCGCAAGAAAGCGTACAAGTAGGCATTGTCACGACAGCAAGTCACTGAATGAAATCAATATAATACCACCAGGACATGGGGGTCTCTAGGGGAAGAGTGAATGGTGCACAACACCCAAATGTTCCACCAACAGCAGTGGCCTCCTCAGGGGAACAGAGTGTCCGCCTAATGAGCTGTATACAGTCTGTGTGCATAGGAGCTGGAACAAGCCGTAAAGCAGCTCTGATTAGCACATGGCAATGCTACCTGATGGCACAGCATGGGGTTAACCAGCACAGATACCCGGAGAGAATGCAGGCGGCAAACAGCAATGCAACGCCGCCACCTAGTGGTGGAAAAATGGTATTGACCAAGCTTCATATAAACACATAAGATGATGAATTCTAGTCCTACACAATGAGACAGTGCGAATAGCTCCAGTAGAATTGTAGAATTGCTTAGATGCTACAGGTCCTTCTCAAAAAATTAGCATATAGTGTTAAATTTCATTATTTACCATAATGTAATGATTACAATTAAACTTTCATATATTATAGATTCATTATCCACCAACTGAAATTTGTCAGGTCTTTTATTACTGATGATTTTGGCCTACAACTCCTGATAACCCAAAAAACCTGTCTCAATAAATTAGCATATTTCAACCGTCCAATCAAATAAAAGTGTTTTTTAATAACAAACAAAAAAACCATCAAATAATAATGTTCAGTTATGCACTCAATACTTGGTCGGGAATCCTTTGGCAGAAATGACTGCTTCAATGCGGCGTGGCATGGAGGCAATCAGCCTGTGACACTGCTGAGATGTTATGGAGGCCCAGGATGCTTCAATAGCGGCCTTAAGCTCATCCAGAGTGTTGGGTCTTGCGTCTCTCAACTTTCTCTTCACAATATCCCACAGATTCTCTATGGGGTTCAGGTCAGGAGAGTTGGCAGGCCAATTGAGCACAGTAATACCATGGTCAGTAAACCATTTACCAGTGGTTTTGGCACTGTGAGCAGGTGCCAGGAAGCATGAAGTGCTCCAAAATCTCCTGATAGCTAGCTGCATTGACCCTGCCCTTGATGAAACACAGTGGACCAACACCAGCAGCTGACATGGCACCCCACACCATCACTGACTGGGTACTTGACACTGGACTTCAGGCATTTTGGCATTTCCTTCTCCCCAGTCTTCCTCCAGACTCTGGCACCTTGATTTCCGAATGACATGCAAAATTTGCTTTCATCAGAAAAAAGTACTTGGGACCACTTAGCAACAGTCCAGTGCTGCTTCTCTGTAGCCCAGGTCAGGCGCTTCTGCCGCTGTTTATGGTTCAAAAGTGGCTTTACCTGGGGAATGCGGCACCTGTAGACCATTTCCTGCACACGCCTGTGCACGGTGGCTCTGGATGTTTCCACACCAGACTCAGTCCACTGCTTCCTCAGGTTCCCCAAGGTCTGGAATCGGTCCTTCTCCACAATCTTCCTCAGGGTCCGGTCACCTCTTCTCGTTGTACAGCGTTTTCTGCCACATTGTTTCCTTCCAACAGACTTACCATTGAGGTGCCTTGATACAGCACTCTGGGAACAGCCTATTTGTTGAGAAATTTCTTTCTGGGTCTTACCCTCTTGCTTGAGGGTGTCAATGATGGCCTTCTTGACATCTGTCAGGTCGCTAGTCTTACCCATGATGGGGGTTTTGAGTAATGAACCAGGCAGGGAGTTTTTAAAAGCCTCAGGTATCTTTTGCATGTGTTTAGAGTTAATTAGTTGATTCAGAAGATTAGGGTAATAGGTCGTTTAGAGAACCTTTTCTTGATATGCTAATTTATTGAGACAGGTTTTTTGGGTTATCAGGAGTTGTAGGCCAAAATCATCAGTATTAAAACAATAAAAGACCTGACAAATTTCAGTTGGTGGATAATGAATCTATAATATATGAAAGTTTAATTGTAATCATTACATTATGGTAAATAATGAAATTTAACACTATATGCTAATTTTTTGAGAAGGACCTGTATGGTCACATTCACACAGAGGTCTTTGAGGAGTATTTTTTGGATCTGGTCTGCTTTATTTCTGTTATAACACCACTTTGCTGTTCGCATCTTCAGTCTTTGGAGCTGTTTTTTTTTTTTTCTGCTTCCGATTTTGAAAAATACCTGAAGGATAAAAAAAGAAAAGGTGCGTGTTACTTCTTACAAACTGCTGCGGATAGAATCGGCTCCTAATGAGTCGGTGTCCACACGGAGAGCACGGAAGAAAGAAGTGCATCAAGAAATTAAAAACTCCTGCTCAAACGCCCCCAAAAACTTGAAGTGGTGTCCGCTAGAAATCTCGGCATTTTTGACACCTCAAAAATTCAGTTTGCTGTTTCTTAATTTTTCTAGAGTAATTTGCTCCTCTTTAGTGACTTTAGTATTTTTTTCCTCATTCCCTGCACGCTTTGCGCCATTTTTAAGTTGTCTATTTTGTCCTATTTAAATTTATTTAAATTTTTCCTTGACAACTTTGCTTATCCAGATGTTTTACGCAAATTTATGAATTGTAACCCCCCCTTTTTTTTCTTTTTTTTTGCAACTCCATTCCTTGACTGGAGTATAGGTTCTGGAGGAGTTTTCAGTATGGCGCACTTTTGCAACTTTTTAACTCCTTCCCGACATATGTCATACAGTCGAGCCTGCATCTTTCCAGGGAGATGATGTCTGAATTATTCAGTTATCATCTGCCTCTAGCAGCCACTGGTGGAGTGCCGCCCATGGCTGTTAACCTGTTAAATGCCACTGTCTATGTCGGACAGCGGCATCTAATGCGTTCCGGCATGGGGGTGCGTCATTCCATATTCCAATCTTCGCCCCATGATGTGATCACAGGGCGTAAATAGGTTGCTGCGACAGCTGGGGTTCTGCTGAAGACCACCTAGCTTGTCATGAAGTTCCGCCTGTGAAAGTCCGCCTGTAGCTGGTGTTCACAGGAGGTCGTGATTTTCACTGATGCATTGCTATGTACAAGTGATCAGATGATCGCATCTTCAAGTCCCCTAAGGGGACTAACATACAGAAAAATATGATAAAAAATGTTTTTAAAGGTTGTCTCACACATGCGAGAGAATCGGATACTATATGCGAATGACTCTCGGCTCAAACTCTGCTGCGAGCGTGATCCGAGTGTCGCCTTACCGTGATCCTATTCGCTCAGGTGAGAATCAGATCACCAGTGCGAAGATGGAGAACTTAATTTCTCCATCTTCTCCATTGTGTGAGTCAGCATATTACAGACTGTTATCAGATGTTTTCCAAGTGCAGTCCGATATTTTGCATGCACCCATAGAATTGTATGAGTGCGCACCGTCCACTACACGTTGCCAATCACAGCATGCAGCAATTTTTTTTTCTCAAGCCAACACCGCATAGCACTCGTCCGAGTTATATGCTGGCTACTCACCAGTGTGAGCAAACCCTTAGGGTACGTGTCCACGGTCAGGAAACGCTGCGTGTTTGACGCTGCGTGGGGCCGCAGCGTCAAACACGCAGCGTCCAGATGTTCCAGCATAGTGGAGGGGATTTTTTGAAATCCCGTGTCCACTATGCGTGGAAACACGCATGCGGCAGCCCTGCGTCTTTTCAGATCGCAGCATGTCCGTGTTCCTTGCGGCGATGCTGCGTCGCCGCAAGGAATAACACAGGGCCCTATGCGAGGGGTGCGATGATCCCGGATGTGTACAATGAACATCGCCCAGAAGGGGGCGGGGCTTGGCACCGAGCGGCTTTGCCGCTCCGACGATGCCACCGGCCCAAAACCAGGAGTGGGTGATAAATGCAGAAGTGGTGCATATGTTTCTATTATACTTTTCCTCTAATTGCTCCACTCCTGGTTTTGGCTTACAAATACTGATGTAAAATCCTGACCAAATACTGATGCAATCCTGAACGTGGACACATACCCTTAAAGGGAACCTGTCACCTGAATTTGGCGGGACCAGTTTTGGGTCATATGGGCGGGGTTTTCGGGTGTTTGATTCACCCTTTCCTTACCCGCTGGCTGCATCCTGGCCGCAATATTGGATTGAAGTTCATTCTCTGTCCTCCGGAGTACACGCCAGCGCAAGGCAATATTGTGGTCACTACAGGTTTCAAGTAAATTTAAATGTAAATTTCTGACTTTTTTCACCACTTAAATAAAAAAAATAAACTATACATGTTTGGTATCTGCGTACTCGTACAGACATGGAGAATCATATTGCCAGCTCAGCTTTACTGTACAGTGACCATCGTAAATAAAAAAACAATTGTGGAATTCCACTTATTTTTTAAATTTCAACACACATGCATTCTTTCCCCACTTTCCAATGCATCACATGATAAAATGGATGATTTCTTTCAAAAGTATAATTTATATCGCAAAAAACAAGCTATCATATGGCTATGTGCACAGAAAAATAACAAAAGTTATTTTTCTTGGAAGAAGGGGAGGAAAAAGCAAAAATGGAAAATCAGAAATCAGCCATGGCATGAAGGGGTTAAAGAATTAGTGAGTTTTAGTGCTAAGAAGTCAACAAAACTGAAAATAAACAGTAATCTTGATTTTGCACCAAATGTGCAAATAATAGAAGACGAAAAAAAGTAACCTCAAAAAATCCCAAATTTCTGAATCTGGGCCCTTTGTGTGAACAAAGCCTGTGAGCTGCACATTGAATCAAGATTAAAATTAAAGGGGTTTTCCACAATTAGGACAACCCCTTCTTGATCTGAAAGGCGCCGGCACGGAAGGGGAGTATAAGCTTTTTTGTTTTATCGGGGCCAAAAGTTTAGATCGAGAAGGGGTCGTCCTAGTATTGGACATCCCCTTTAAGACTAGAGCTGAGTAATGCAAGTAATATACTAATAGTTTCCATTAGGATGGCACTTAGCGTAAAACTTCCCAATAAAAGTGTTTGAAAAATACAATGTATCTATCCATCAAATGATCTCTGCTGACATCGCGCTATACAGGAGGTTCTTTGTGTGAACAGGAAATGAGCATAATTATTACAAGATCTGCAAATATGGATAGACTTGATAGAAATAAGTATATATTATAAAGGGAATCTGTCAGCAGATTTGTGCTATGAAATCTGAGAACAGAGTGATGTAGGGGCAGAGCTGATTCCAGTGATCTATCGCCTGGTTTACGGGGTGCAGCAGGTGTAATATCACTGTTCTCTCTGCTGCAGAGCTCTGAATGCTGAGCTCTGTATAACCCCACCCACACCCGTGATTGGCTGCTGTCTGTGTACGCTGTGCATTGACAGAAAGCTGCTAATCTGTGGTAGAGGAGCAAGATGCCTAGGGGTATGTGTCCACGTTCAGGATTGAATCAGGATTTGGTCAGGATTTTTCATCAGTATTTGTAAGCCAAAACCAGGAGTGGGTGATAAATGCAGAAGTGGAGCATATGTTTCTGTTAGACTTTTCCTCTAATTGTTCCACTCCTGGTTTTGGCTTACAAATACTGATGAAAAATCCTGACCAAATCCTGATGCAATCCTGAACGTGGACACATACCCTAGTTCTCCAGTGATAATCTGTTGAGAAAGCACTGCTTTTATTTCAAAAATTTCAAAGGAATCTGTCAGCAGGTTTTGCTACGTAATCTTAGTGCAGCATGGAATAGCAGCTGAGACAGATTTCGGCAATGTGTCACGTATTAGAATGTGTGCTGTTGTTTCCATACAATGAATGTTTTATCACCAGGAGATTATCACCGCTGGGACAACAGCATCCTGGTCTGACCACGCCCCCTCCTCTGATAAGCAGCTCACTGTCACTATTCAATGTACCCAAAAACTGTGGTGTTGGCGGAGGCAGCTTTCTGAGCTCTACTACATGCTACATCTAAAACTTTTGACTGTATCACAACTGCTGCACCCAGTAAACTACGTGATACATTACTGGAATCAGGGTCTCTGGCCCTACATTACACTGCTTTCAGATTGCCTAGCAAAAACCTGCTGACAGATTCCCTGCTAATATATTGTAGCACAATACATATGTGAATAGCTGATCAAGAATAGAATAAATTAATCAAATAAAAACTAGTAAGGGGTGTGAGCTGGATGGCCGCACGTGGACCTAACTCCAGACTAGTGACCTTTTTAAAGGGAACCTGTTATGTGATAAACCGATATTAACCTGCAGATATCGGGTTAATCTGCAGGTTAATGGCAATTTCAACCTTCCCATCGCCTGTACTTTAGAGCCCCACTGCCTGGAGACATTTAACTTTATTCCTCCCCGCGGTTTTTGGGTTTCAGTCATGGGAGTGGCGCCGGCGCGGGTTCAGTCACCGCTCTATGTATAGAAAGTGGATGCTGTAATTGCATCGCTGACACTGACTGACAGCCGGTCCTAATGCAGAGCTGCTGTCACTCAGTACAGGGGCACTGTTACAGCCGCTGCGCTCTATACACAGAGCGGTGACTGAACCCGGGCCGGCGCCACTCCCATGACAGAAACCAGAACACTGCCGGGAGGAATAAAGAGAGTTTCCTCCCAACGGGGCTCAAAGTGCGGGCGCCGTGAAGGTTAAAAATGCCATTAGCCTGCAGATTAACCCTATATCTGCAGGTTAATAGCATTTTTTCACATAACAGGTTCCTTAAAAGAAGAGACTCCTCTCCACCTGAAGTCGCTACAGGAGACATCAAACGACATCTATTCTTCAAAATAGCACACGCTATTCATGAATTTTGAGGAAAGTACGAAAAAAAAAAAAAGGTCTTTATTTTTGTCTTTAGCCTTTTTTTATAAGACTCCTTAGGACATAAACTTGCACATTTTGTGAAAGATTGCAAAAACCTGCCTAAATATCTGGTGTATCATAAAATCACAGCAGGGGGTGACCGGAGCACATTTGTGACAAATTTTTCGACTTTTCAAAAACTCACAAATGATGAATCAGGCAAAAAAAAATATCTGGAAACCCTAAACTCTATCCAAAAATAAAACGGGAGAACATATATGAAATAGTCCTAAAAAAAGGCACACATTGAAAGATGAATTAGGAGGAAACAGAAGGCGCAAAAGATATTAAAAAAAAAACATAAAAAAAACAGGTGCCAATAGAATAATGAATTGGGCCGATTATATTTGCCTTTTTTAAAAACAGATAAAAGTGATGGCAAACGTTTGCCTAAGACCACGTGCACAAGTTCAGTGTTTGGTCAGTATTTTACCTCAGGATTTCTAAGCCAAAACCAGGAGTGGAACAATTGGAGGAAAAATATAATAGAAACACGTCACCGCTTCTGTATTTTTCCTCCACTCCTGATTTTGGCTTACAAATACTGAGGTAAAATACTGACCAAATACTCGATGTGTGCCTGTGACCTTAATTAATTCCTCCGTTACCAGGTGTAGCTCTTTACTTAAATACTGGTGGGAGCTCAGCTCACAGCATAGAGGGATCACAATGAGTTTGGGTGAGAGATGTGCAGCATTTCACCAAGTGTTTCTACAGATTCCAAGGGTCTAGTGTCATTACTTGTGACAGACTTCTGCCGTTCGTATGTAGTTTGCGGAATTTGCCATATGGACTGCTCTTTACTTTCAGGCAGTGAAGTAAAAGAAGCTTTTTCAGCGTTGTGATATGCAGTATCTTCTCTGCAGATTTAGGTTGGAAACTCGCTCGCACTCCTTTTGTTTTTTTAAGCCATAGTCAGATGTGGATCCAGCAAGATAAATTGTAAATCTTTTAGACTTCCTTTGTTTTCCAGTCTCCTTTATTTCCCCTGATTTTGACTCCATGTTCTCAAAAATTTATTTCATCCTAAGAACTCCTGCGATGTCGTGCTCCCCCCCTTTTTTTTTTTTTTTTTTTTTTTTTTTTTTTTTTTTTTCCTTCTAAACAAGAAAAAAAATCCAAGATTTACCTTATCACTAAACAGTAATAAATGGTCATTACCCTGACATGGGTGACATCTCTGGGGGTTTTTGTTTTGATTTTTGATATGTTATTCATGGAGCAACTAACTTGAGAGGGTGGGTATGATTTCTACTGTTAATCTAACACTGGCTGCCCTCAATAATAACACAAACATGTGAACAGTCCTGTTCACGTGTTCTCTGGGTTTCTCACAGATAAGGCCTAGATGTGTGGGGAGGTTTATATTTTATTTTTATAATTTTTGCTGCATTTTTTTGACCATAAGGGAGAAGATGTATCGTTGAAATTTGATTGGCCATGTTTTAGATGAATTTCTAGTGTTGTATACCAAAAACATTGTGGTTTTAGCATTTTAAGTCTGATCTGAGCCTCATATCGTTAGGCCATAGAGCTCATGAAGAAACTTGTATGTCTGTGCTTAAACACATGCATGAGAAAATGGCTCCAATGCAGGTTCTAATTTTGCTGCTTTAGTATTTTATTTTATTTTGTATTTTCTTTAGGGGAACAGTTACAAAGACGAGCTAAACTGCTGTTTCAGATCAACCATACAAACAAGGTCAGTATCGCTGTGCCTGGCTCCATTACACTACGCTCCGGTAATTGAATAAGCTTCAGAAAATGGAGATGCAAATGTGACACATGGCAAGTCCTAATGCCAATATCTGTAATACTAGGGCTGCACGTTTACGACTACGCTTTCCTACCAAACCAAATCTAGATAACTAGATTGTTGGAACTGCATTCACTGTAAAATAGTCTATGGCTGCACAAAAAGAAAACATTATGCAACTTGCAATATGGCTGTCAAGAAAAATAAGTTGCAAGTAAAGCCGTACACAACTTGCATTGCTGCCTAACATGGCTAGATTTCTAATTTGGCAGCCCAGTAGCATTCACTTCTCTGGCACCGCTGCGGGTGGCAGACTAGATCTTCACTGTTGTCAAATATAGTATATCAGCATTATTAATAATTTGCTGCTCCTGCCATCGGACAAATCTTACTCCCAACACCAAGGGTACATGCCCCAGTAGTCGGCTATTGATAACTCCTTCTGTGGCTGGACTTGGTGTACAGAACTGAAGCAGCCCGGCTCTGTACAGTGTTCTGTAGCCAGGCTTGGACTGGCCCACAGGGGAATCCTCCGGTGGGCCCCTGTGCAAGAGTGGGCAACCACCCTCTTCTACTTGATACTTTATATACTTAAATCACTGTGTACAGGCAGAGGCAGCATTTTATTCATGTAACAATCTACCCCGTTCATTCTTCTATAAATTTGTGATTGAGGATAATGTCACATTTGCATGTAGCTGAAATGTTGGGCCCTTTTGTTGGTTACTGGTGGGCCCTTAGCTCCCCAATCCAACGCAGTCTGTGGCTGTTCTGTTATCCTGCAGCTTGGCTCCTACTGAAGTGAATGGGAGCTGAGCAGCTACACGGCTTGGCATGGTCTTTGGCTGCACCATGTGTTGGTCGCAGTGTAGCCCCAGCCTAGTTATTAATGATAATCCCACAATAAATATTGTCCGAAATTTACATTTTATTCATTAAAACATTCAATGGGGACCTGGTTACCTGCTCGATTTCGTTACATAGAATCGGCCGATTTCACGCGATCCGACTTTCGATAAGGTCAGGTTTCACAAAACCCAACTCGATCCTAAAAAAGCAAAAGTCGCTCAATCCTAGGGTGAGCTATTGACAGAGTATGAGTATTGGAAATTTCAGCTAATGTTCACTTGTCCAGAAACTGAGTGCAGTTGTGTTATACACGGTGTCTGATGTGCTGATTTTACATGCCCCGAATAGGTAGGCACATCCATGTGACATAGCCAAAATAAATCAGTCACTGGCCTCCTCATCATTCATGGGTGGTCCTGCTGTTACCTGAGCCGATATTGGCACTATAGGAAGTAAAGTATTGTCAGGTTATAAATAATACTATAACCTTTATGTATTTGAGTGATTTTGCGCTATTTGTGAATACAACTATGCCGTCATTATTAGCTACATCGGTTGTGACAGTACAAACTGCTGTAATAATGGCCGAACTCATTCATAATAAATGTGCCCATATCCCCCCACAACTATGTGCACACGGAAAGGTGTTCTGTATGTGCAGAGTATGGGGCACATGTTCCCTGTTTTTGTAGCTATTGTGGCAAAATATTTGGCGCAAGGCACCAAGTGAATGTTCCCTGACTGACGCCTCCTCCAGCAGTATCTACTAACGTGGGAATGGTGGCACTGTTCACATAATGGCTCCTCAGCTGCCACTCTACGCACTAATGGGTGCCCACCCTATGGGTACAATGGCATAAATTACTGTGTGACATGGAACTGAGCCTTTTCTTTTCCATGCCAGGAGTACCGAGAAGATGAACCTTTTCGAGATATTTCAAACTTGACTGTTAAATTGGAGAAATTGAAAAGTGAGTATCTGCTTTGTGTGTAATGGTGATGGTGGATTGTAGTGCCAGTCACATTATGGTAAATTGGGGAGGAAGCAAGAGTATACAGACAGGACAGCACGGGATGTAAATCCTTTCCCTGCCTGTTTTGAACAGTGAAATGATTTACCTCAGACTTTGCTGCGATCTTCTTCCGGTTGTCCTGTTTTTGTTCTGTTTTTGTTCTGTTTTTGTTTTTCCTATTGTGGAAGATATCAATATTCCAAGATGAGAATGTTATAGTGACTGTTTTGTATGGAGCTGCAATATAGCACCCATAAATGTGCATGGGACCTTACTGTACCTCCTGCATGCAAGCTGTAATATCAGATGCTTCATTAATGGAGAACAAACAAAATTAACATGGCAGATGCCTCATTTCTGTAACTTACCCTTATGGGTCTCTTGTCTGTTACGGTTGTGGCTTTAATTTTTGGATCTAAAGATTCGTTATGAAAGAACAAGAAAGTTGATGCCTATTTTGGTAAGTTGGCCTTACATGTTAACAAACGTTGGATGACCAGAAAAGGAGGTGTCAAAGGGAATAAACTATGGCAAATCTTTGGGTAACGGTACAATTGTCTATGTTGGAGGCTCGTTCATGCTTGTGGATGACTAGAATGACATGCCTGCTGTTCAGCAGCAGATCTAGCATGTGCAGGGCAAGAATAGAAGTCTGCATTATCAGTCCCGTTGGTTCTCCTGAAAATACATGGCTACCTTGCCCACATGGCTGCTACCAATCATCGGCTCAGTAGCACACTGATTTCTCAACAGCAGGCCTGGACTCGTGTTGCCTGTGCAACATCCGTTAGGGCCGTGGGGTACTCTGAACCGGGGTGGTCACGGCAGCGGTGACCCGGTCCATGGCCCTGGGTGTGCAATGAAATAGATGATGTAAATAAAGTTTGTAGGGGATAAGGGGAAATGTTCATGACACCACCTGTGGTACTCGGCCAGGGATGGCCGACGCTGCTTAAAGGGCCAACTGGGGCTGATGGTGTTGCAACAGAGTTGGTATAGCTTCCCCACAGGTAGAGCTTAGCCCCAGGGCAGTTAAAGTGCATGATAAAGTTCTGATGGTGGTAGTGGTGCAGGGCAAGCATCGCAGGGAAGAATTGAGAGGACACAGCAAGATGCAGTCTTCACGTTTTACTCACAGTTCAGTTGTTAGTCCCCAGCCACGGTGCTGTGTCCTCCAAGTAGTGATCCTGGAAACTCTCTGGTAACTTGGGGGCACTTTTCCAGAACCCCCTTTTATGCCTCTCCTGGCTGCCTCCTCTCCTGCCCTGCGCTTGACACCCGGTGTCCTGAGACGGTAGTCGCGGGTCCTGCCTGGCGATGTCCCCTTCACCTCTGTCTAACTTTTCAGCAAAGTGGGTGTGAGATTGGCTGTCACTTAGTCACAACAGCCTCTGGGTTCCTAGTTGAGACCTTGTAGCTCCTCCACTAGATCAGGGGGCTGGTTCCCTTTTCTGCGACCTGGTCCCTCCACCTGGCGATGGTCAGCATGGATGTGGGCCCCACGGGTGGCTTCTGCACTTCCTGTGCCCCTAGGACCCCTTTCTTTCTTCCTGGGAGCTTCTCTTCTCCTCATCAGCTCTGACTCCTCCCTCCTGTCTCCCCTGACAACTCCTCACTCTCCTCACACACCTTCTACCTAATCCCTCCCTGGCCTGGAGAGGTGTAGTGATGGGTGCAAGTATTAGGGTTCTGTACAGTGCTCCCTCCTTACCAGAGAGTTGGGGCACCACACCTCTGGCTGAGATGCAGTACCTCTTTGGCGCCACACCCATGAGAACTAGGTTTGTCCAGAGTCTTGGTATGGATAATATGAAGCTTGAGCCCCCTCTGTAGTGTGTGCCACATATAGTAGGAACTTACAAGGTGTTAGTGGTTCTCCTGCTGAAGCCATTTTTTGTCCCTACAGGTGCATTCCTGAGACATGACCCTACCAGCAATGGAGAAATAGGTACGTCCTTCTTACATAACAAAATAAGGTATAATTTGCTGACATCCCATACTGTCAGTGAATTATGGATTTTTTTTTCTTAGAATGTAATCTTATGTTTAGTGCACTTATTTTATCACTTTTTTTTTTGTCTGATCTAGATTACACTGCCTTCCATGCTATGGCTCAGGACCTTGGCATTTCCAGAAGTGTGGCTGCGCTGCAGGATAGGGTGCAGGATGTAACTGGTAATAATAGAAACGCCCTATCCTATAGAGACTGTGCCATGGCTATGCTGGGCCGACGCTCGACTATGTGCCAGAGGTAACTGCTTATGCAGAAATTCTATTCTCCCTATTCAAAGCTTATAATAATAATAATAATCTTTATTTATTCAGTCGTCATGACAGCACTAACGAGAGAGGGGATCCGCCCTTCAGGGACAGGAAACCTACAGAGATAAAAGGGCGGCACCTCTCTCCCGCATCAGTTGGTTTCCTGTCCCTGACAGGGGACCCTGCAGAGGCCTTTTGAAGAAAGGCGAAGAAATTGGGACCCAGGTCCGACTCACCGATCCTGGAGGCGGGATGGCCCCTTCCCCGGTGTTGATCGCGACGCTGGAAGTGCCGCACCACAGAGGGCTGTGGGGGTAGGCAACAGCACGGCAGGAGCAGCCTTCAGGGGGAGTGCTGGCTCGAGTGGTGTCCCATCGCCAGGTGCAGGTAAGTATTGTGTGGGAGGCCCTCCGATACCCATCTGGTGACACACATCGCAGCGGCGGTACTTTTGCGGCCGGCACTGTGCGCTGGAGCGTCCCCTCTGCACGGGCGTGTTATGCGGTGCATCGCAGCGGCGGGTTCTTAGGTACCGGCGTCGGGGCTAGAGCTTCCCCTTTACACCGGCATTCTATGCAGCACGAGCGCTGCGCTCAGCGTCCCGGAAACGGCGCACCGGAGGTGACGCGCATAAGGGGGGCGGTGCTTAGTCCGGCAAGAAGCAATGACGCTCGGCGCATGCGCAGTGCGTCTATGGAAGAAAAAACATGGTGGCGCCCAGCGTTCTTCCCTGCATAATCGGCGTGGGGGCGTTTTAGGTAGAATCTTGCGGCGGTACTTCCGGAATAAAGCTGTGAGTACCATTGGAGGGGTCTTGGGGAAGGGAGGGGCCTCCCACACACTGGCTGGCACCAGGCAGTTCACCGGGATTGGCCTGCTGTCCCCCCATCAGGGGGTGGTACCTTTAGGGGGCCGGCTATTTAAAGATTCATCGATGGCTGCCTCATGCTTCGTATCCATTGTTACAATGGAGTCTCAGGAGCAGGAGCAGTTGCCTTCTGAGCAGCAGCAACCCCTGGAGAAGCCCCATGCAGCAAACACCCAGCGACGTTCTAGTGGCAGTAGTCGTCCTGGAGGTAAAGCTGTTCAATCTGTTAAAGCCGGAAAGTCCTCGAGCCGGATGGATATTGCTTCGGTGGAGAGGGTCCCCCCGCAATCTTCGGTACCACTCGGACACTGTAGGGGTAAGTGATCATCGTGAAAGTTCACTTAGTGATTGGTGTCCCTCCTTATTCCCTTTTTTACATCAGGGAAGGAAGCGGTCCTCTAAATCTAAGCACAAGGAATGTGCAGAATGTGGTATTCCTCTACCTGACGAATACGTTAAAAGACTATGTGGTCCGTGTATCCAACGTCTAATAGCGGAAGAAACACCAGATTTCGCTTCTAGTCTGAGACAGATGGTTAGACAAGAGATTAGGAGCTCTACTAGATCTCAATCTCATAACAAGGGGTCTAAAATAATAGACTCTGCTTCCCCAAGTTCACACGAAAGTGACTTAGGAGATCTGAAGTCGGAAGCCTCTCTCTCATCAGTGTCCTCCTCGGGTTCTGAATATGAACATTCCTGTTTTTCTTTTGACCGCATAGACCGCCTCGTTAAAGCGGTAAATAATACAATCGGTATTGAGCAGACGCCGCCAGAGAAATCCATGCAGGATGTCATGTTCAGAGGTCTGGACCGTAAATCCCGCCGATGCTTTCCGGTGGTGGAGAAAGTCAGCGCCCTAATTTCCAGAGAATGGAAAAAACCGGAAAGAAAAGGTTCTCTTCCTCCATCCTTCAAACGGAAGTATCCGTTCGAGGAATCTGCTTCGGCCACGTGGGATAAAGCCCCGAAGCTTGATGCGGCTGTAGCCAAGGCTTCTAAAAAGTCCTCTCTACCTTTTGAAGATCTGGGGACTTTAAAGGACCCACTGGACAGGAGGGCAGATGTGTTTCTCAAAGGAGCCTGGGAAACTTCAGCAGGGGCTCTCAGACCATCAATCGCTGCCACCTGCACGGCACGCTCCATGATGGTGTGGCTGGATAGCCTGGAGGGTCAGCTGAAGGACAAAACCCCGAGAGATGAAATATTATCTTCCCTCTCTATGATTCAGGGGGCTGCGGCTTACCTTGCTGACGCTTCAGCGGACTCTGTTAAATTGGCGGCGAGGTCGGCCGCGCTCTCTAATTCAGCCCGTAGAGCAATCTGGCTGAAATGTTGGCAAGGAGACATGCAGGCCAGATCTAAATTGTGCAACATCCCGTGCGTGGGAGAACACTTATTCGGTCCGGTTCTGGACGAATTATTAGAGAAAGCGGGAGACAGTAAGAAACGGTTTCCCTACCTGGGTAGACCTTCTTACAGAAGAGGCACTAATAGGAGATGGTTTGATCGAACAAGACCAAATAGGGATAGACCCAGATATGATGCCAACAAAAAGAAAGGTAGAGGCTACATGTTTAGCTCCTTTAGAGACAACAGGAAGCCACAATGACTGGCGGACCGGGTAGGAGGCAGGCTTCTAGCCTTCTATCCGGCATGGCGTTCTATATCCAATAGCCCGTGGGTCTTGAACATTGTGGAGTCTGGTTTAAAGTTTGACTTTCGATTTACTCCTGTCGACAGGTTTCTGGTAACACCATTGCGTTCTTCCCCCACAGAACAGCTGGCGTTAGAGACTGAGGTCCAGGAACTCCAACTGAAAGGCGTTTTGGTGGAGGTTCCTGAAGTACAGAGGGGTAAAGGATTCTATTCTCCCCTCTTCCTGGTTAAAAAGCCAGATAACACCTTTCGCACAATTATAAACCTTAAAGGCCTAAATAGGTTTTTGTGGATCCCGTCATTTAAAATGGAGTCGGTCAAGTCTGCAATAAAGTTATTGTTTGGCGGGTGCTTTATGGTCGTCTTGGATCTGAAAGACGCGTATTATCACGTCCCCATACACGTAGACCACCAGTGTTATCTAAGAGTTGCAGTCCTCTTAGGAGAATCAATAAGACACTTCCAATACAGGGCACTCCCCTTTGGTGTTGCGGTGGCCCCTCGGGTATTCACTAAAATAATGGTGGAGGTTATGGCGCATCTTCATGAGCAGGATATTCTCATAGTTCCATATCTCGATGACCTATTAATAATAGGAAACTCCGAATCACACTGCACGTCCCAACTACACAAAGTAATCGCAGCCTTACAAAGGTTGGGGTGGATAATCAATTTTAAAAAGTCACGGTTGCAGCCTCTAGAGATTCAAGAATTCTTGGGTCTCATATTGGACTCAAGATTACAAGAATGCCGTCTACCTGACGTTAAGTTGGAAAAGATCCAACAACAGATTCTTGGAGTGATTGCTAATCCAGTTATAACATTGAGGAGAGCAATGTCACTGTTAGGCTCACTCACGTCGTGCATCCCGGCAGTACGATGGGCCCAGTACCACACCAGGGTCCTACAGTGGGAGGTTCTGTACAACACTCGTCGGTTAGAAGGTCACTTGGACAGTTTTCTTTCCTTGTCAAATGTCACTATTCAGTCCTTACGTTGGTGGTTACACACTCCAAACCTTCGTAAGGGGGTACCCTGGATAAACCACATATCACGAGTATTAACCACAGACGCTAGCCCCACGGGATGGGGGGCACATATGGGCGAGATGTGGGTCCAGGGGGTTTGGTCACCCTCCGAACAGAGTTTGTCATCTAACCTCAAAGAGTTGTTGGCCGTAGAACGAGCTCTGAGATATTTCCTTATATCCTTACAGGACCATCACGTCAGAATATTCTCAGACAATCAGGTAACGGTAGCTTACGTTAACCACCAAGGGGGAACCCGATCCAGGTCCTTAATGGAGGTATCGGGTCGTATCTTACAGATAGCCGAGAATCATCTACGGTCACTAACATCACTGCACATAAAGGGGAAGCACAACGTTGTAGCCGACTTTCTAAGTCGCAGAAAGCTCGGGCAAGGAGAGTGGGTGCTCAATCAGACCATCTTCGATCACATCACCCATCGTTGGGGATACCCACAAATAGACCTCTTCGCCAACAAAGAAAACAAAAAATGTCGTCTATTTTGTTCCCTAAATCCCAGAGACAATCCGGTGGCGGTGGACGCTCTCCTGATTCCTTGGCACTTCGAAACAGCCTATGCCTTTCCCCCGTTGAACTTGATCCCGATAGTCCTCAGAAAGATTCGGGAGGACAGAGCTCATGTGATTCTGATAGCGCCATTCTGGCCCAAGAGGCCGTGGTTTCCTTGGTTGAGGAAAATGTCCATTTCTCAACCATGGATTCTCCCAGAACTCCCAGACCTCCTCTCACAGGGTCCGATCTTCCATCCACGAGTGGCCAGTTTACATCTGACGGCGTGGGATTTGAAGGGTCATTATTAAGAAAAAAGGGATTTTCTGAGGGACTTATTAATACCCTATTAAAAAGCAGAAAAAACTCAACTACAAATATTTATGTAAGAATCTGGAGAAAATTCCTTTCAGTCTCAGGATCAGTTATCAGTCAGAAAGCTAGTATTCCAAAGATCTTGGAGTTCCTGCAGAAAGGTCTCGAAATGGGGCTAGCTACAAGCACCCTCAGAGTCCAAGTTTCAGCCTTGGGGGCACTGTATAATTGTGGGTTAGCTAAAAATTATTGGATTGCTCGGTTTATTAAAGCGGCCGCTAGATCAAGACCCATCGTTAAGAATAAACTAGCCCCGTGGGACTTAAACTTAGTCCTCTCAGCGTTAACGGAACCCCCCTTTGAGCCTTTAGAATCTGCATCTATAAAGATCCTGTCCTTAAAAACTGCTCTTTTGATTGCTCTTACGTCTGCTAGGAGAGTTAGTGATTTGCAGGCCCTCTCTAGACTAACTCCATATATGCAGATTAGAGATGATAGAGTAGTATTAAGAACTGATCCCCTCTATCTCCCAAAAGTAGCATCTAGGTTCCACAGACTCCAGGAAATAAATCTCCCTACCTTTTGTCCTAATCCTAAAAACCCAAAGGAACTCAAACTCCATACATTAGATGTCAAAAGATGTCTTCTTAAATATATTTCTTTAACAGATTCCTGGAAAAAAGACAATTCCCTGTTCATATCCTATCAGGGAGTCAAAAAAGGGTTTAGAGTGTCCAAAAACACCTTGAGTAGATGGATTAGGGAGGCAATTTCTCTGGCTTATTCAGCAGGTGGCCTAGAAGTCCCGGAAGGCGTAAAGGCTCATTCCACTCGTGCCATGGCATCTTCCTGGGCAGAGAGATCGGAGGTGTCAATTGAGGACATATGTAAGGCGGCCACATGGTCATCTCCGTCTACTTTCTTGAATCACTATAGATTAGATCTTGGTAGCTCCAATGATCTCACATTTGGTAGAAGGGTGCTGGAAGCAGTAATCCCACCCTAATACTCTTTTCTCTGTAATTCTCTCGTTAGTGCTGTCATGACGACTGAATAAATACTCAAGCTACTTACCAGGTAGCGGTGTTTTTCAGGAGTCCATGACAGCACTCCTATATTCCCTCCCTTTCTGCTGGTATGGGTTTCATCACGATAAGTATATTCTAATGTAGGTTAATTTTCTACAAAATTTAGTCACAAGGTGAAATGTGTTAAGATATTTATGTGTTACTAATCAATGGAGGTCCTCTCATGCTCTGTAATCCAACTGATGCGGGAGAGAGGTGCCGCCCTTTTATCTCTGTAGGTTTCCTGTCCCTGAAGGGCGGATCCCCTCTCTCGTTAGTGCTGTCATGGACTCCTGAAAAACACCGCTACCTGGTAAGTAGCTTGAGTATTTTTATATAGCGCTAACATATTCCGCAGCGCTTTACAGGTTGCACATGCAGCGCCCCAGAGTCCTGGTCGTTGCAGTACTGTGGCTCCGCCGCTAAGGGGGGCTATGGTACGTCTGATGGCACTGAAGGAGTTCATCTGACCAGGTATCAGACACCAATACATTTCACAGTCTGGCCTCCAGGGGGAGCTAAGGGTACTATTCATTAGGCCACTCCTCACAGTCTGGTAAAACTGGGGGTTAGGCAGGAAGTGAGAAAGAAAGCTGACTGGGTTGGAACCAGGCAACACCTCGTGGCAGAGGGTGTTGTAGGGGAAGATTCGGAGGGGTCCCTGTCAGGGGTGGGATCCTGACAGAGGCCTAGCAACCAGAGAGAACGTTACGGGACCGCGCCTGCACGACATAGCGGCGGTGCCCTAAGAGAGGATAAGAAGCGAGGTTTATTGTGCTGAGTGAGAAACGAGATCAACACAACAAGGAGAATACCAGTAGGAGTCGTGCTGTAAGACGAGGCAACATCCTATTGAGGCGCATAACCGGTGGCCGGAACGCCGAGGAAGTATAGAGCTCCAAGCCAAACTTCAAACCTACGGCAGGACAGTCAGTTACAGGCGGGCTGTCTCACCCAGACCCAGGAAGACACAGGGGGGTAACAACAGGAGTGGGGCGACGCTGGAGTCCCGGAAGAGCTCCGAGCCTCCCCGTCATACGGGTGCGTCCTAACCGTAAGATCAGGGGGACGTAGAGGGAGAACATCAGAATCAAGTTGTGAGGGAACACGAGAAACAGACACAACAGTTGTGGGTACTATCCCGTAAGCACAGCAGGGGAGGACCACAACACACAAGCGCAGGAAGGTAGGCACAGATTTCCACCTGCAACGGGAACTCTGGAGGTGCCATCGGACCGACCGGACTTGCGCAGCCCGGTTAACCGTATTCCGGATTGAGGACTCAGAAGCCTTCAGTAAAGAGACTGCAACCTGGTGTCCTCGTTATTGACCGCGACCGGCACTACACCGCACCATAACATCAGCACCATACCACCACCTTTCATTGTGCGCCCCTCAGCAGGGTCACGGACCGGGTCTAGCCACCGTGACAACCCCAGAACAGAGATTCAGAGGCCCGGTACCGGGTACCCCTCGGCCCTGCGACAGTGGGGGCGCTGCACACACATTATCATCGCTGTCCCCGTTGGGGCTCACAGTCTAAACTCCCTATCAGTATGTCTTATACCATTTTTCGATATTGATCATAAATGTTTTGGCAGGAAGTAAGCTTTAATTAAACCTTGCAGCAAGACTACATCCTTGGTGTCCAACTTCCAATAGTGCCTACATCATATAGTTAGAGTTCTCCTTAGCCCCTGGGGCTGGCAGCCACCATCTCCATGCAGACTGCCGTTGGCTTGGCAGTAATGAGATGCACTACCTCTTAAGCCAGGGCTATAAAGCAACCTGTGGCTACCAGCGATGAACAAGCGTGCTGGGATAAGGCGTTAACGGGTGCTAACCAAGTGTCTTCAGCGTGCTCGAAAAATGTTTTGAGTCCCTTTGTTAGGTAATCCCTGCATGTGTTGTGGCTGTTAAACAGCCGTGAGACATGCAGCCACGGAAGATCGAACATGGTATTTGAGCACGCCGAAGACACTTTATTAGCACCCGAGCATGGATGACACCTTATCCCAGCACGCTCATCATCACTAAACACGGATAGTGTTTTATTACAGATCCCTACTGGGGCTGCACTTGGAGTATACTGTAGTTTTTAGCACTTCTGTAGACTTATTGGTGGGCAACCAAAGGAAATAGGTGGACAACCGTACTCTACTCATAGGAAAAGGAAAGTTTTTGGCAATAATGGAGCTATAAATTCATGAAGGGACACTGAAATGGCAGAGTATACTTTAGTGTAGTGCAACTTAAAATCCCTTATCACATCTAATGAGAGTTCTTATTTGCAAGATTCTCGGATTAAAAATAGTAAATTCTGCTGCTACCTATCAAATTTGGGGATGGCTGTACTCCAGTTGTGCAATCACATTAACACTGAATAACGTGATGTCTTAGTTTCCTAATCTTTAGGTGGAAAGCTTCTTTCTGCATCACCAGAGGCATAGCTAGGGTTTTGGTTTAGGCAGTAGGGGCAAAACTTCTGAGTGGGCCCCTAACCAGGTAACCTTTATTACAACTGGGTGATGCACCATAATAGTGGATGTAGGAGAACCTCAGCAGATGATGGCACTGTTACTGAATCTCTCTACAAAGACACAGACCCTTTTTTTTGTTTTTTTTTCCCGCCATATGGTTAGTGATAAATGCCAGTCCTAAGGGACTTGTAAGATCACAGTACAGTTATAGATGGTGACTTACAGCTCATGTTTTTTTTCTGATAGAATCATTCACTTGTCCATCTGGCCCAGACCAACATGACAACTTCTTCCGGCCAGGACTCATCTGCAGAGATTACAACAAAGACACATTTTACTTCTCACACTTCATGTCTGTCCCCATTTATCCCAACCTACACAAACTCCTCATCCCGTGGATACCCCAATGCTGAGCAGCTGCTGCTGTATGTCTCCCTATTACTGCACCTATTGTGTGGTTCTCTGTGCCCTCTAGATCAGGCCTGGGCATAGTGCTGCCCACAGGTCACATCCGGCCCTCTGGCTGTCTCAGTTTGGCCTGCAGACACAGCCGTGGGGCTGGAAATCAGAGGTCCACGGGCCGCATGGTGGTGCCTGCCTGCTCGCTGTCTCGATGTACGGCTCTGTGCTGTGCCCGCCGCTGACTCCTTTGGAGGAGGGGCCTGGGGAAGCTATGGGGGTGTGACATGGCGCCGCACACATGGGGCGGCTATGAGGCTCATGCAGTATATAGGGGATGTCAGAATTAATTCTGCTCAATATTAAGTTATACAATTAATATAATTATCAATATAATAATTATAATCAATATTAATATTGAGCAGAATTAATTTCGGCCAATTGGTTCAGCTCTCCACAGTGGTCACGGTCTCTCATGTGGCCCCTCGGGATAATTAATTGCCCACCCCTGCTCTAGATGGTAAAACAACCCTCTCGAATATAGTAATGTTGTATGCAAGTGCCCTAGAAAAGTGCCCATATTTTGCCCCTAGAAAGTAATAAAGCCCTGTGTGTGCCCCTTTGACAGTCACAGTAACCTGAATTCCCCTATAACAATAAGTGCCCACTTAACATTGAATAATGTCTCGCGTCTCCCCCCTATACACAATATCATGCTCCCTCACAGTATAGTACCACGCACACAGTATACTGACCCCTTAGTAGCCCCCAAACTCTTTTATGGCTCCCTCACTGCAATCTCCATATTGTATGATGGCTCCCCCTAGATAACTTCTATATAGTTTAATGCACCAAATGGTCCTCAATATAGTATATTGCACTCCCAATAGGTAGACTCTATAGTATAATGTATCCCATAAAAAATAAATACAACTCCCCTCTCCTCCCTGCTCCGAGCTCATGTACATCTCCAGACAGCAGGCGCCAGGTAATGACGTTGTCACGCCTGTTGTCATTGTCTGTGATGTCAGACGCTGAGGGGGAATGATGGGAGAGGGAGTTTGTCGCTCCCACTCTCATCAATGCAGTCAATTGTATCGGCATCTTACAGTTGACCTTGCGATGGAGGGCGGCGGAGCACTACTAGCATCGGGGGCCCCATTGTGGCGGGGTAGCAGTGCAGAGAGGTCGATACACTGCCACAGATCAGGGAGAAGCTGTATGGGCGAGCAGTGCACACCGATGGTTACAGTAGCGTAGCTCCGGGTCGTCGGCACCTCGGTACCTACACTACTGTGCATCACCGTATCTTCCCTGGTGGTAAAACGACCAAGCAAGTGGAAGTATTCTTCCTAACAGCCAAACAATTGATGGTTTTCTATTAAATATGGAGAGAACCAGAAGATGTAGCATTCTTACCAACTTTCTACAAGAATTTTGTTCAGATATTTGTCCTGCTTAATCAGTTTCCATTGTAAACTTGTATTATAGACAAAGTTTCTACTCAATAAAATTGCAAAAAATTTTAACGTGTTTTTTTTTTTTTTTTCTTTTTTTAAGGGTCATGAGGTACAGTGGCAAAAATGGAGACTTTGAGAATCGTCCCTGCTGGCTGCATTGCATCAGGCCATTGTACGTCAGCACCTTGGAAGTTACTTTATCTTCTAGTCTTCCATCTCCAATCGCATTCCTGCCACCACCTCCTCCTCCATCTCCTGCTGACATGACCACCATAGAAAATACAGGAACCTATCCTGCTGCGTAAATGACACTTCTCCAAGATTGTTTTCTTTTTTTTTTGTTTAATTTTTGTTAGCAATTCTGACTTATTAAATATTTATTACAAAATGTTGCTGTATTAATGTGCCAATGAGCAGGTATAAGGTTTTTGCATTTACATGACCTGAAAGTCTTGTCCAATGTTTTCTTATAGCAGTCAGTATAAATGCCTATACATGCGTCTTCTAAACCTCAAAATTGGCCATGAAAAGCAACTTGTTTGTTTTTCATGAGAGTAGCCAAACTTGCGCTTATTTTAAAGGACAGGTACAGATGGCCATAGATTGTCCTATCTGAGAATCAGGCTGATTGATCAGAGTGTAATTTGCATAGAGTATGATAGTGTGATCACATGCTTCTCTTCCAAGAAAATCGGGGGAAAAAAACTCCATTCTGAGATGCCACAAATCTGACTGCACTCACATGTCATCTGAATGCAGCCCGACTATTCCCACTGAATCTTTGACTTGCATGGCTGAGTGCAATCCAAATATCAGATCAAGCTCTGTCAGGTATTTTTTTTATTTTTTATTTTTTTTCCTATCGGATCGCACTCAGAAGGTAAATTCAGTGGTGTGAGCGAGCCCTTAGAGTTAAACTCCCTTGCAGAACTAGCTCCCTGGGTATTCTTGGTTAAATCCTCCTGTAGCCAGAAATAGGCAAAACAGTGCAACTTTTTTTAATGAAGCTCAACTGTAAAAATGTTTTTATTCCAGATGAACTGCATGTGAATTGATGGTGGGGAAGGGGGTGAAACATCCCCCCCCCCCCCCCAAAAAAAAAGACCCCTTTTTAATACAGGTAATTTGGCTTTTTAAGGACTAATAATAAAGTTAAATTGTCACCAAACCCCGTATGTCGCCCCCTCCACTGCACCCACCCAATGGATCTCTCCGTACCGTGTCTGGTAACATCTTCATGCTAAATGGGCACTAACAACCTAAAATGACACTACAGCAACAAACACCAAGTTTCAATATAAACTGTAGAAAATATTTTATTACTCTTATAACATACAAAGTTTAAGAGCGACCACTCTTAAGGGTGTTTTTTTGTACATTTTGACAATAGAACAATATTTTTTATATATTTAACAAAAACAATTGTAAGGAAAATATGTGCATCATATAACATTACATTGGAATGTAAGATTAATGGTTTTCCTGTATTTTAAGTCATACAATGAAAGAGCATTCTATTACATACAGGACTGTGTAATGTAGGATCACGTCCTGTAGATATTCCTTGTGACATGTTTGAGCAATATACAGTTTACATTCGGAGTCGTACATGGACAGTGCACTTTGTATACGTGTAGTAGCGTGTGCTTCCCTATGTGTATCCTAAATCCTGCGCTATACAGATATCTTGCAGTGTTTAAATTTAGTAGGGATCCATTAGCGGAGCTGAAAACACCAATGGGGGGGAAAAAATGCAGAATTGCGGTTTCTTCTTTATGTACCATCCGGTAACTAGTTGCAATGGTGGGAAACAGATCTCGAAATAGATTTTAGCTGACGCATCGAAATAGAAGTGGTCTAATTATAAAATAATGAATCTGCTTGGAGTCAATGACTGAAATGGCTGTAAAATTCAGACGGCTGCTTTTATCAATCTGCATTGCACTAGTGCTTTCAAAACTAGACATTTTTGATCTACCGAACACAATGGGCAAAACATAATAGTGTTGCCTTTTTTTTTTTTTAATGCTGGACAGCACCTTCTAAAATAAAAATGGATGTCTGGTATCTTTCAAAAACTGACACGTCGACGGTTTTTGAACCTTCTAAATCGCATTTTAAAGGGAAATCTGTCACCAGTGTTATACCTTTTATAAACAATGGCCCTCATCTTTTTAAAGCAGGTTAGTGGGGTTCTGACAACGCTTTTTACACCCTCTTGAGTGCTCTTGCATATCTCCCAAAGTTTATGCACGGTCCGGTCTGATGGGCAAATCTACCTCCAGCCCAAGTCCGCTCAAACACCACCTCTTGCACCTTCTACATCATTGTCGTTCACCTGCGCAGTTGAATCAGAGATCTGTGCAGGAGCCTAGGGCAAAGTCATGTAATGCACAGGTACTGGCTTCACATCTACGTCACCAGCTCCCCGGATTAGAAATAGGGCAAAGTGAGGAGTCACAGATTCCACTGTGCAGGTACGAGACTTCGGGCACAGAGTGGATGATGTAGGGGATGTCCTCCACGTCCATAATGATTAGAGACAGAATTTGAAGGGCCGCGGGCAGCATTGAACACAACCTGGAGACATCCATTAGACTGGCCTATGCAGTTTGCATACAGCACGGAACATGAATAAAACACTTTTGGAGATATGCAAAGGCACCTATGAGTGAATTAAGGGGTTGGAGTAACCCCATTCACATGATTTAAAAGGTGATGGGCATAGTTTATAAGGTATAAAACAGGTGACCGGTTCTTTTTCAAAGAGAACCCGTCATCAGGATTATCCATGTTAAACTAAAGATATGGCCATAATGGTGCTGGTATACTGATTTAATAGATACCTTTAGTGTGGAAATCCACAGCCTGGTTTCTGATAAATCATCACTAAGTTTTGTTTTCCTAATCTCCGTGCTTTGGGGCGGGACCGTGGTCAGGGTCTTTGGCTCTGCAACGGCTCCTTCGATGCCTCTGGTGCATTTATCTTCTTCCTAATGTACACTTCATGCCGCTGTGGGCAGCGCTTGCGCAGATTAATCTTGTGGCGGGCTTCTAGAAAATGGCACCAGTGGCAGCGCATGTGCAGATTTACATCTTGGCTCAATGAGGAGTTGAGATCTCATTCTGCACATGCACCGCTACCGACGCCATTTTAATGAGCACCACAGGAAGGTCGATCCGTGCATGCGCCGTCACCGATGACATTTTCCTGAAGAAAGCCACCGTATCAATCTGCGCCAGCGCAGCCCTCAGCTAGGACGGCACCAGCAAGAAAGTGAAATGATGAAGAAGAAAAATATACAAGCAGCAACAGAGGGGGTCGTGGCAGAGCCGAAGACCCTACCCCAGTCCCGCCCCTATGCATGAAGAGATTAACAAACCAAAACTTCTAATGATTTAACAAAAAACAGGCTGCGGATTTCTTCACTGAAGGTATCTATGAAATCGGTATACCAGCGCCATTATGGCCATATCTTTAGTTTAACATGGATAATCCTGATGACAGGTTCTCTTTAAGAACGGTTTCACGCATCACGATTTGTTTTCCACACATGGGAAGAACAGTCTGTGCGATGAGTTGTGTTTTGTTTTTTCACTCCAGCAGCTCCATTTTTGTTCCTAGTTTATTTTCACCATCCGATTTTCTCTTCACAAACGAAGAAAAAATATTCTTAGCTTTTCCTACCCATAAAACCGTAAAATAGCGACAGCACAGGGATGACATTTGTGTGCTATTTGATTTTATTTCCTTCACTGGGCAATTGATTTGTACATGAAAGTTTAATCCACAACACGGGTCAAAGTTGGGCGTCTTGGTTTTTTTTAAGGAGGGAGGAGTTTTCGGCCAACGAAAATAAAAAAAAAAAAGTGAAAAAGCACATTCATAGTAATTAATGTGTGATCCATCCGTAAAAATAAAATGGCACATGTACCAAAAACCTGATGTGTGAAAGACCCTCAGGCTTGGTTTTCTAGCTATTGCGTGTGGCTTAAACCATGTTCTGAGTAAGTGACGCTCTTGCTTCAAAAATCCGTCAGCTACGTGGTTTTGGCCACGTGTCGCAGTGTGGAAACCTAGCCTAAGCATCTCTTGTTAATAAAACAACCTGAGACTGTCTTGAAATCCAATTAATCGTAAGTGCAATTGCAAAAAACCATATACGTATACCCTGATTATTCCGAGTGGACAGCCTTTACCATCCCAACCTGTAAGTACATATTTGTAACCGCTCCTGGTAGTCTGCTGCTCCAGTTCTCTATGCATATGCAATAATTACAGCGCTATTATGACTAACCCATGGGAAAGTAATCTCAAATTAAGAATGCAAACATGGGTTCTCTCTAGATTCTGCATTCTGCCAGTATCTCATAATGCCACTAACCATGCAAAGCATTATTTGTTTCCCATTATGTGAGTAAATGGTACTTAACTGCAAGAAAGATCATTTTCCAGTGGCTGAAGCACATATTATTGGGAGACAGTGCATGAGAGGTAGTTCCTCTTAGTTCTTTCTACGTCTGCAAAGCTTATCCCTCCCTTTAATGTACCCCATGCCAACTGGCAGTCTTCCCACCTTGCCCTTTTCACGCATAATCCTCCACATACATCTCTCCTCACATTTTGGAAAGCCTGACATCATAGGCCACCATGGTAAAATTGTCCCAGCCATAAATTTTTTTCTCAGTTGGGTTGTAATCTACCATGCTGGCGTAGCCGTATTGATTCTGAAATGGGATGCTCAATTGCTTCTGGACACCAGTGTGAGTATCGAAAGCAAAACTGACAGTGGTGGTTGGAGAGGAATAGCTTGCGATGGTGTACAGCGTGCCACACACCATGAATGCATTGGCCATTGACTGCTTTCGAATTGTCGTGTTCCAGCTCTGCTTCACTTCCAAGGTTTTGGGCTCTAACTGAGATATAACTATAGACCCTTTAGCATTCTCTGTGCTATAGATTGCCCACAAACCCACCTCATCAACCGCCAGATCAATATCTGTATAGCCTCCCCAAGAATATGGGTATTTACCATGATATCCGGCGTCAACAAGTTCCTTCTGGATTGCGACTGTTTCTGTCCTGAAGTCATATTTTACAATTATTTTAGATTTTTTGCGTATATAATATAGTGAACCCTTGTATACCACAGCCCCGTTACTCTCCATGGAGCGAGGCACAACATACACCTTGGTAGGATAACCTTTTACTAATTGGTCAAGATTCTCATACTCAAAAACCTGCCGTATATCTGCCCCAACAGTATTTATTCTCCAAATGGTGTCCAAGGTAAAAGGAGATACTGGTTCTGGGTCTTTCATCCAAACTCCATATTTACCAGCAATATTATCTGCCTTTCGGTAAGTAGTAGGTTCTCCGACCCATGTAAGTTCACCACATCCTGGAAAAGAGATATATGTTAATTTATTTTCAAATCCGCTAAGTTTTTTTTATCTTTGTCTTTTGGCTTGAAAAGGCTAAAATGCCATATTTATCATATTTCGAATTTTTAAAATGATCCAATAAAGAGAACATATCTTGGAAATCAACTTTTTTTTTGTTATTTTCAAATCTTGTAATAAAAAATAATCTTGCATTTCCTATTAGTTTCAAATTCTTCTAGTTATGAGATTTGCAGAGAAACAATTTTGATGAGCCGTCCTCGATTATGATGACTGCCAGACTGACCTGTTGCCTAGGCATAATAAACATAACTACTTCGTAGCGTCTGCCAACAGAAATGAAACCTAATTCCTCATGTGTGCAGTAGCATTAATTAGCGAAGGCCAAATTTTTAATGGTCTTCTTGGAAAATGCATAATGGAACATTTAATGTAAGGTTGGTGTAATGCAATATTAGGGAGGTGCAATTATGTGTCCAAGCATTTTTCACAAATATTAAGTACGAAACAAATATACAGTATTTGTACCAGGTATCCCCATGGTCTCTGAGCCTTGACCCGTTGAATGACTTTCTGGAAACATTCTAGATGCAGGAAGTGCTGTAAGCTCTGATTTCAATTCTTGGTACCCCACCCCATCCGCGCCCCAGGGAGACACTAAAATATTAAAAAACATACCATTAGAAGTCTGTAAAAAACATTTAAAATGGAAAATTTTATGTAAAAACTGTATAATACATCTTATGTGACGACTTTAGGTCTATTTGAGAAAATTTAGTTATCACGTTATGTATTTATACCCCTTTAAACGATTGACTTTTTACATTTTTGGCCTGTGACTGGGCTAGGAGACATAATATGTACAAAAATTCCATCTTGTGTGAAACTGTCCTTGTGCAACATTTTCAGATTTTCCACACTGAATTTAAGGATGACCCATGTAAATATGGCATTGGCATGCTGTCATCTCAATTGACAATGTGTCACTGCACATAGCTCTTGTGGCTACAGTCCATTGTATACGCTCATGAGATATATGACTGGCAGTCAGTGCCAATTCTCACTTCCTCTCACTCAAGCAAAAATTGAAATACAAAAAAAAATCATTATTAAAAAATCAAAATATATTCTAAAAAGTAGAGTTGGTGCCATTCGATTGGCAGGACCAAGTCCATTGGCCATGGCAGGAATATGTGGCCACCAGATGGGAGTCCTTACAACCGCTTGTTACCTGATTGGCATGTACGGCTCTTCTTTTTATTAGCTGGTCTGGCGCCATTTGATCATTTTGGTGTGATGCACATGTGACATTGCGCCAAGCCGAGAAATCAAGAGATGAGCCGCAGATGCCCATCAGATAAGAGGCAGTTCTGAGGACAGAGGCCTCACATTGCTGCTTTGGCCAATGGACAGGGTACTGTAAATCAATTCATACAAACTCTACTAAAACATGTCTCAAACTTGAATTTATATATCCCTATGAGCTGTATTGTCTGATGCTTCATGTCCAACCCTCACTTATTATCACAGTAACTGTAATTTCCATTAATCAGCCATTATATACTATTTCCTTACCCCAACCCACTCACGGTTTATTGTCATAGAAATCATCCAATATTTGCGATTCCCCCATTATTATAGTAATAAATAACTTAGCTCTGCTTATCACATACTACTTACAGACAGTAATCAACCCTCCACCCATCTCACACAGCTGAAATTAGCGGCGATGCATCCACAGGCTCCTCTCGGGCAGCAGCTATGGGCATACGCTTGTTACACAGACAGGGCAGGTTGCACCCAGAATGTAATGTCTCATGGTCACTTGTATCTACTAGACTGTGATGCTGTAGTGCCAGCACCTGGCGGCAAGGTTTCTAGCTCCCCCGTTATTTTTTTTCTGGGTTGCAGGTTTTTGGTATCCTACAGACAGGAGGCTTCTCACCCCTCATTATATACTCACAGCATGTCTCTCAAAACATGTAACTCTACCCTTCCCCTCTTCAAAAAACCGCCTTCTCCACCCTCCTCACCTCACTACCTAACAATCCAAAACTACACTTTTCACTCCCTCCTCAGTCCTAAGGTACAGACCACAATCACCAACCTTAGCATTGATGACAATCTGGCCACTTATTTCAAAGAAAAAAAATGTACCATTTCTGACAGGAAATTGTCTCCCAGTCCCCTAATATCATGGATCCTCTTCTCTCCTGCACTTCATCAAGCTCACTTTCAGTCCTTGAATTAGTGACAGAAGAAGTTACCAGGCTCCTCACGTCTTATCGCCCAACTACCTGCACTAGTGACCCTATTTCCTCACACCTCCCCAAAACACTCTTTCTGGCTGTCACCACCCACCAAACTATAATATTTAACCTCTCTCTTTCATCTAATATTTTTCACTCCTGATGATGGCTGGACCATACACTACAAACACTTTTTTACCTTTAGTGCCTTCCGTGTTTCCTTATAGATTATAAGCTTGTGCGTAAGGCCCTCACTCCTCTTGTATTTGTTGAACTACTGTGGCATGTAAAAGTTTGGGCACCCCTGTTATTGTGAACAATTAAATATTAAATTATCTCTAAAAGGCTTAAAGTTAGATAACAAATACTGTATATATATATTTTCATCTTTTACATTTTAAAAATTGCAAAATGGACTGATGCAAACGTTTGGGCACCCTGTATGGTAAGCATCTAACAGCACCCCCTTTTCCAAGTATCACAGCTTGTAAACGATTTTTGTAGTGAGACAAGAGTCTTTTTAATTCTTATTTAATCCATTCTTCCTTGGAAAATTCTTCCAGGTCTGTGAGATTCCTGGCACGTCTGGCATGCTCTGCTATTTTGAATTCTAGTCACAGATTTTCAATGATGATCAAACCAGGGGACTGTGAGGGCCATTGTAAAACCTTCTGCTTTCGCCTTTTGAGGTTGTCTATTGTGGATTTTGACGTGTGTTTAGGATTATTATCCATTTGCAGAAACCAATCTGTTTTCAACTTCAGCTTTTTTACAGATGTTGTCATGTCTATTTTCAGAGTGCTAGGCATCTGCTTAGAAGAACCCATGGCTGCTGTTTTTTTGCACAAGATCACCTTGGTCAAAGTTATCAGAGCACACAAATCTTCAAGGGTGCCCAAACTTTTGCATTGGCCCATTTACTTTTTGTAATTTTTAAAATGTAAAAGATTAAAATATATGTATTTTTGTCTAAAATACAAAGGAAATGTGTCATATTTAATCTTAGACCTTTTAGAGATCATTTCATCCTCAACTTTAACTGTTAATATCAGTAATTTTGACCAGGGATGCCCCAACATTTACATGTCACTCACTGTATGTGTTACTCTTTAATGTCTGATGTTGTCTGTACATGTCCTCTCAGAATTATAAAGTACTGTGGAATATATTATCATTATTCTCACTCCTTCCTTATATACAAACTGCAGGTTTCTGACCAGTGGAGAACCGCCAATGGCAGGAAGCCACATGGCTTCTATGGGGCCCATGAGCTAGAGGGTCTGGTTCCAGCGTTGGCACAGGGCCCCTCCATCCGTCACCAAGGATCAACTTCTATAGGTATCCTGGATGCCGATACAGTTGTGAGGAGTGATGAAAAAGGGAGCATCAGCTGATGTTCCCTCCTCCATTCTCCCTCAGTAACTGATGTCTCAGCGCAATGGGCACAATGACGTCACTACATGGCGCCGGCTCCGCTGAGATGTGCGAGCTTTTCAGAGACTGGAAAAGTGAGGGAACAAGGAGAAGAGGTGAGTATTATTATTTTTATTTTTTTTTTAAATCAGTGAGTACATTAACGTGGCCATAATACTATATAGAAGACTATGGGGAGTGCAGAACTATGGGGAGTGCATTATACTGTATGGAATATGGAGAGTCTATTATGCTGTATGGAGGACTACAGGGAGTGCATTATACTGTATGGACTATGAGGAGTACACTATACTGTATAGTGGACTATAAGGAGTGCATTATACTGTATGGACTATGAGGAGGAGGACTATGGGGAGTGCATTATACTGTATGAAGGACTATCAGGAGTGCATTATACAGTATGGAAGACTATGGGGAGTGCATTATACTGTATGGATTATGAGAAGTGTATTATACTGTAAGGAGGACTATGGGGGCTGCATTATACTATTTGGAGGCTGCATTATACTATATAGAGGACTATTGGGGTCATTACACTGTATGGAGGACTGTGGGGAGTGCATTATACTATATAGAAGATTATGGAGCATGCATTATACTATATGGAGGACTATGAGGTGCAGTATACTAAATGGAGAACTATGGGGTGCAGTATACTAAATGGAGGACTATGAGGTGCAGTATAGTATATGGAGAATTTTAGGATGTAGTATGTGGTCCATTATACCAAACGGAGAGCTATGTGGGGGGCATTATAATATTTGGAGGGCTATGTGGGGGCCATTATACTTTATGCAAGCAGTTATACAGTGTGACGGTTTGTGTGGTATCCATCATACTGTGTGGGATCCATCATACTGTGTGGGCCATCATACTTTGTGGAGCACATTTGTTTGCATCATACTTTATGGGTGCAAAGAAAGGGAAATTTAGGGCTTCAGTGGGAGGAAATTACCTTGTAAAGGCTGCAAAGTTGTGAGATATGCTCTTCTGTGACCCAGCCGAAAATGAATTATTTTTTTTTGTTGGAGTGGACCCAACTAGAATTTCTGCTATGGGGCCCCATTATTTCTAGGTATGCCCCTGCTTCTGACTCCTCCATTTATATACAGACAACAGGTTTTTCACCCCCTCCTTATACACAGATAGCAGGTTTTTGTCCCCTCCTTATATACAGACAGCAGACTTTTCACACCCTCTTTATATACCAACTGCAAGCTTCTCACATCTCTGTTTATCAGCATTGGTAATGAGATTACAAATAATTCAGTTTTTTTACACAAATTGCTAATTAGAAGGTGACATTATCTACCCCACATCTGCTCTCCACATCTTCGGGGGATGTGAATAGCTCTGCCCCTGTCCACCAGCCTCTGCAGCCTCCTCCTGTGCTTGGCTCTCTATGGAGAAGATTCTGCTTTTCATGTTTCCATGCTCATCCACTCAGCAGCGACCTCTACACTAACAACTCTTACGATTGGCTCCCATATGCTATACTTTGATTGGCTGATGCTTTTACTCTCTTTCTCCTTTGCTGTGATTGGTGAATCATGGGACTGCCTTAGAGGTTCGTAGTTTGCACCGCACATGTTGCTGGCAGGTCCGGCAATGGCAGGGAGTCGGGGAGTTTTACAATCATTATGTGTGACACAAGCGGTATCCGCCAACACACAACATGGTGGCTGCTGCCGCACCACCACGCACTGCATATTTACCTACAGTTTAGTGCAGACTCAGTGTCCACTTTGCCTTATTGATGATAAACAACATCTAGATTTACTTACATTCAGAGGGTCCACCTTTGCCTTGTGCTGAGGATGTCCTGCCAGATCCTCCATGACTATCAGTGACATATGGTGCTGAAAAATGGAACAATTGCAAAGAATTAGCACAATGGCTGAATAACATCATGACATGGTCTATTTAATGAGTGTTGAGAAAGCTCGCAACAAGTTGTTCTAAGCCCGATCGCTCCATCTTCTGGGACCATTGTCTAGCATTATTTGAGCAGAGAAGAGGAACTTGGACATACTTGCTTGAGAGGACAACTATGGTAATTCATGTATAGAATAAAGGCCACCAGAGAAATGAACAGAATGTTTTTGGTGAGCTTACTCCTATATTTTCAGGTCTATTTATAAAGAAAAATTTTGGCATGCTGCATTTTATGCCATACAAAGATGGGAGATATTCTCTTTTGGAGCTTCAAGGAACCATGCACATGGACCCTAAGGGCTCAATCAGACCTCCATTTTTCACGCAAGAGTTCTATTCCTGTTTTTCACGGACAAAGCTGTTTTTTACAGCCAACGCAGCCATTCTCGTGTCCGATTTGTTTTGGTGTGGACCAAGTGTTTAGCATAAAATCACTGAAACATGTCTGATATTGATCCGAGTATTGGCTAAAAATCATCAAGTCCATGGGTGAGTATAGAAATCGGACAGCAACTGTATCCTATGCCTGTGCTGTCCATTTTTCACATAGTGCCAGATAGCAAAAGGCAGAAAAACTTTTTTTTTGACCCAAGAAAAACATAAAACTCAGATGAGACTGTGATAACACTGTATTGAAAATCTCATAAAACACTGATCAAAGTCAGTGATGAAACTGAGACTGTTTTGCTCGTACGTGAAAACAAGGGACATATGAATGATCCCTAATGAAGTAGTTGCATCACAAGTCTGTGATCATCAATCTAGCTAAACTTTAAGGTCATGTTACTGTAACTCGTCATCTGGAAAATATATTACATAACCAAAGAAAATAAAACCAACAGAAATTGACGATGTTTTATTAGAAAAAAAGCTGTTACATTCTTGATAGGATATTTGGCATAAAAACGATATATCTGGCGTCAGTCAGATGGCCGTCCTAATACCATTACATTTTTATAAGTAGGGTTTTCAATGAGCCGCTGACACTCTGCTCCTCGGGGACTTGGCCACTTATCACCAAAGACTATAAATTCTTTGCTGACACTAGATCTGATTATCTCTTTAGGCATGTCCTGTGTCATGTTACCTAATGAATATGTTGTCACCTGAAAAAGACTGAAGATCAGGTCATGATCTTTTCCACGTAACCTGAAGGGTTAATCAATGGGGTTTATTTACAGGACGGCATGGCTCAGACTAAAACCTGGTGAATGTCAAGTTCTCTGTGCTACTATGTGTCATCCACACACATAGTAGACAAGCACATGGAGCTGGACACAAGGCCCAGCAACACTGACTTTTGTAATCATGACAGGCCCAATTTTTAATATGGCGGTTTGGACCCTGCCTAAGTGGTAAGCATTGCCAGTTTAAAAGGATATTATTAAGTTTAAAAGTTATCCTCTATCCAAAGGATAAGGGAAAGGGAAAACTTTGTGATCACTGGAGGTTGGAATGACGTTGCCCACATCAATCCTGAGAAATGGGACTCTGAAGAGCCCCGGCTGAATGGAGGAGAGGTCGTTTATAAGCACTACAACTCCATTCATTCTTAAAGGGTATCCGTCAGCAGGTTTTTGCTATGTAATCTGAAGACAGCATGCCGTAGGTGTTAAAACAAAGATTTTAGTAATGCCTCTCTAATCAAGCTCAAAGGTTTTGTTTGCTTACAATGATTGTTTTAGCACCAGTAGCTTATCAATTCTGTGCCTAGCTGGTTGTGTGATCCCTGGTCAGACACGCCCCCTGCTGTGATAAGCAGCTCACTGTCTATTAACTTTGCACAGAGAGTCTGGTGTGGGTGGGGTTAGCTTTCTCAGCTCTGCTTCATTGCTGAATCTGAAAACTCTAATTGTGTCAGAAAGGCACAACCCAGTAAGTTAAGTGTTACCTCGTTGGATTCAGCTACTCTTTGCCTACATCAGACTGCTCTCCGATGGGATAGCAAAAACCTGCTGACAGATTACCTTTAATGGGAGCGCCAGGAGATTATTGAGTGCAACACTCGGCTAATCTTCAGTGCTCCTATTGGAATGCATGGAGAGGCAGTACGCATGATTGACCCCCTCAGAGCCCCATTTCTCAGGAGTGCTGGGAACCAAGGCATTCAGACTCTCAGCAATTGGAAAATGATCCACTATACTTTGGATATGAGATAACGTTCAGACTTGAGACCACTTTAAGCAGCGTTTCGCTGGATTGAAAAATGTACTTTTTCTCAAAATCCGCTCCCCTATTGTATGTAGGTATTGAATGGTAACAAGCTCGGTCACTTTCACATGAATTGGACTGAGCTGCAATACCAGACACAGCTTATGGACAGAAGTGATGCTGTTACTGGAGGAAAAAACTCTAACTGTATAGCCAGAAAATCGTTCATGTCAGTTAATAAATCATATTAGAATTGATAGCAATGTGGAAGACAGTAGGAAAGCCTTGTTTTACAAAGAATAGAGGCTACAATGAAGAAGGAAAGATGCCATCTCTTCTTCATCCAACGCATATGTCAGCAGCTAAATATGATCCAGATGTCTACTGATTTGGCACATGAAATCGTAAATGTTAATAAGATAATTGCATTTTATAGTGCTCACTTGTGGTATCACAGATTATGTGTTATTTGTTTGACCCCAGCACTTTTGAGTGTGCTGCTTTATTAAGTCTTAAATCCTATCCATATTCTTAGCACACTCAGTGTCCTTTCATTTCTCCAAAACAGCTTCAACATAATAAAATATTTGTTTATTAGATTCTCATTAAAATTAACAAGCAGTAAAGTTATATTAGTCTAGAATAAATTACGGCTAGGGTAGGTGCACACAGGCGTTTATATCGGGCGAGTGCTCTCAGTGGCTTTCATGGATAGCACTCTTACCCATATTATTCTATGGAGCCATGCACATGCCTGAATTTTTCCTCAGACCGAGTGGTAGAGGAAAGAAAACCGATTTTGTCCAATTTTCACCCAAGCAATGCAAGTGTATGGGACCGTGGAAAACATTGAACCCCAATCGGATGACATCCAAGTGTGGTCCAATTTAGCGCGGCCTGATTTCCACTGACTGACTGGAAAAGGTGGAGACATTTTTTTCTCTCCATCTATGAGAAAAACTGATCCCACTCTGATCAAACTCTGATAATCAGACCATTTTCTCAGACAGAGAGGAAAACAGTCATGTGCACCTACTCTAAGCCTAAGTTCACACACGCATGTATACTACTGTTCATTTTACATACAGAAAAAGCGCATATTTTTCATCTAATTTTTTATACATCAGCAGCAATAGTTAAAGTTTACAAGATCAAATACAGTGTTCTATGTTAAAGAATTGAAATGTATCTGTAAAACTCGGGTACTATAGGGTTGATCCATGTGGGATTTACTTTTTTTTTGCCCAACCATAGAATTGAATAAGTGAATCTCATCCAAAAAGTGGAAGAGACTAGAGACTGTGATTTTTTTTATTTTTGCAAGGACATTTTGAAAAAAAAGCAGTCATCTGAACAGCCCAATTGAATAACATTGGTCAGAGCACTGTCAATTACTTTTTATGGCAAAAATATGCTTGTGTGAACTTAGCCTTATAGCAATTTCTGCATGACTCTAAGACTCACCTTGTCTTGGAGATATTGGCTGCTCTCTATTCCTAGATGTCTCAGCAACTTGAGGACACTGTCTTTGCTGCAACTTTTCCAGCCTCTCGGTCAACCTCTGTTTTTCCTCTGCCAAAGAAGACTTCTCCTTCAAGAGGTCTGAATAAGCTATCTCCAGACTTCCCCTCTGACTTTCCCATTCATCCTTTTCCAGCGTCAGCCGTTGCACTTCTATTTGAGCATCCGCAAAAGATTGGGGTGAAGAAGCTGATCGTCCAGTTCCTTCAACTCCCAATAACCGGTTCACCACCTTCTCCAATAAGCTCAGCCTAATTTTCAAAGCATCTGTATCTTGTTTGATGGCTGTGTTTTCACGTTGAAGTTCACCAATTGCTGTCATTGCTTCTCCAGGTTCTGCACAGGTGCCTTCCTTTGGGCTGGGGACCGTGAATGTGTAGGTGCATTGTCCTTGACGATCATTCGCTCTTCGGAGTTGGGGACTTCCTTGGGCCAAACTAAACAGAAGTGATACCAGAATAGCAAGGATAAGACGCCCCATTGTACAGCACTGTGTCCTGCCGATCTGCTCAGAAATGTTAAAAATAAGTCTCTAAAAAAAGTTCAGACTCACAGACAAATATCCCAATGAAGATCTGCTGCTCTAAACTAAGTTAAACTATTGCAATCTGCTGTGTATTGGGAAGCTCACCTCAACCTCTCCTTTATACACTGAGGATGGATGACGGATGGTGTGGGGGCGTGACGAAAAAGGGGGATAGATAAAATGACAGGAATCTTCCAGACTCCCGTGTCTGAACTGTGGAGTGACACCATGCCTGGAGCCAGCTCATATTGCAGCCTCTTGCTGTTTGGGAGTTTGCTGCTCTCAAGAAAGCTAAATCATCATGAAAACAGCCTGTTCTGAGGTTGTTGACAGAGCAAAGCAGGAGTTAAGTTACTAAAAGCCTCAGATATCATTCATCGGGAATTATTAATAATAGTAGTAGCCGAAGCAAACTGCTTTGAGTAGTTTGTATGAATAATTTGGATTTACCGTATTTGTATTTATATATCAGTACTTTTTTCATGAAGGACTTTTTTTTATTTTAACTAACATTGGTCATTTTGTAGTAATTTTTAGAGGAAAAAAAATAAATAAATTTGAGTTCCAGCTCCTAAGGAGCTGGAACTCAAATTTTTTTTTTTTTCTCTGATGATCAACTCGTTTTCCTGCAACGGAGTTCCGTGCACCTGCGGTGGTTACTGGTGAGCTGGCTACTAACTTGTTTTCTGTTGTAGTAATTTTTAGACCTTTATGGTCCCCTTTTTTTCCAAAATGAGACTACTTATTTCCTATACCTGTCCTAAAGTTACTCTACGATTGGAAACACCAATGACTGAATCCTGTTTTCTGATATTATCAGCAATTATAAGCTTAGTATCAGAGTTTAGTATCATGAAAAATGTTCTTCTTCATTGATTCAAACCCTAAATGGGTTGTCCAGCCTTAAGATAAAAATGTTGTAAGCAGCTTATAATGTTATCAGCAAAAAAAAAAGTAATGCTCGACATAGTAATCTCCTATGGTTCTGGTTCCCTGGTTGTAAAGTTTTTCAAGCCACCGTTTCTTTTTAATTTTTTTGTTTTGTTTTGAGGAAGAGAAAAAATTGACGCTGGAAAAAACATCAATTCCATTGTCACTTCCAATCTTCTATTTGGCAACATACTGAGTGTTTTTAGGTTTGTTTTCCTATTAATATTTGACTGTAACGCTGATTTTAGGTGACAAGCTAAATATATATTGAGCAATATTTATAATTTTAGCAATGGATTCGGCTACTGTTGTGGCACCATTAGAAAAAAAATGAGAAGCCCTAATTTTACAATGCAATGCGATTCCTTAAATATAGACTTAAAAAATCGCCAACCTTGTTATGACCGGTGCAGGCCTGTAGGTCCCTACATAACTTCTACATTCGGTGTTCTGTGAATCATGCTCCTGCCCCTTAGGAACAGCAATTGGCATAACACAGTATTTCAGTATTACCCAAAGCCTTCCTTTCATTATTACTAACTTTACATTATACTTTCTTTACAGTGGTGAAATTTATTTTTTAGGAAGGAGTCAATGACCCCCAGGATTTTAGCTAATGTTTCGATATTAGATTGTAGAGTCTAGAAAGAGTCTAGAAAGTAATATTTCATCAGCCATTAAGCTACATTGGAAGAGTTTCTGAGCTCAGTGATTGGCCGTCATGTGCGCTACAGCCGTGATGTCACCTCCAGGGTCATAATAAGTGACCAAGCCAATGATAAAGATGCCAGCGGCGTTTTCAGCCAAACTTGCGTCCACGGACACATATTCATCTGAAATGTATTGCAGCATAGAGAGCTACCAGAGGATATTATTACAAGGGCCCATACATCTAACCAACAAGATGGAAGGCTCCCAAGTACAAGTTTTATACTGGGACCACTGCAGCCTATACACAAAGACCGGAGGAGCAGAGAGGCAGTGCTTGACCTACAGAAGAACACTGTTTATTTTTTATTCTAACACTAGCACATGCTGATAGGCTTAAGAAACTTATTGAAAAAGTATGATTTCTGGTATCTGCCCCTCAGATCCATTTCTTGTGCATTATTACACTTAATGTAAGCTTTTCGGTAAAGACCCTTGATGAAGCAGGGCGAAACATGCGATAGAGTGGAGGGACACAAGGCCTGACTTATATTTACAGCAGCCGCTATGTACAACAAAGTACTGCTTCTACTTGCTATTGTTACTATTATTTGTTTGTACCTTATGTCTTATCACTATTGATGAGCTAAAATGATATATATGGGTTTGAGTAGTTGGAGATTGTAGAACTTGTTTCGCTTGCCCCTTCCTTTTTACCCACTGTATATGATTTGAATAGTCCTATTTAGTGTTTCATTCTGTAACGCACCTAGTGCTTTTAATGTTTTGGCTCTATGAAAACTTAATAAAACACATTTTTTAATGGATTTGTTTGTGTTGCCTACTTTATGCCCTAGGTTATGCTCTTTATCTGTCGCTAGGCATTTGTTTGTATCACTGCTGTTAAATTGCAGTCCTGCACATGATATTGACTATAACATTGTAAATGTTGCTGATTTATTATAATCTATGATAGCCATGTGCGAAAAAGGGTTTATGAGAATTGCACTTAGATGCATGTTACTTTTAGCATAGCATTATTATAGCATTAGATGGAGCTGTAAGGGTATTGCTCCACTTTTTCAAATCTAGCCAGGGAAAGCGATTGTTAAAAAAATGAATAAAATCTTACTTATCCATGTGAACCTATGCTATTCCAGCTCTGCTGCAAGTGATGACTTTCCATCAATTAGAGAACTCTGCAGTCAATCAATGGCCTGAGTTGTCATGTGATGGAAAGGATCATTACTTCCGGTCTAAGTCAAGACCACCAGAAGGGCAGCACTAGATTGCCAGGGGTCCATTTAAGTAAGAAACACTCATTCCTTACTTTTTTATTTTTTTTAAGCCCCTTTCTCTGGTTTGTTTTGAAAGGATGTTGTGGAAACCCCCTTCAAGACAATTATCACAATCTACTGGAATTTCCAATGTAGAATGTATAATTCTTTTAAGAGTTGTATTTTTTGGAAAATACTGGAAAAAATATTCTTTTTTCCACAACTATATTTTGGCTGAAAATGTAAACTTTACTTGAATTTACTTTTTTAACTTGACGTATTTCTTCTGGCATCAGAATCTTCAGCTAGTCCAATACATACACTGGCATTAAAAGTGGCAAAAATCCTGCATTGGAAAAATGTAAGACGCCAATTGGTATGTCAGTCACATGTCAACATTGTGTAACCTTTTCATCCTTCAGTGTTAGTCTATTAAACCCACAGATTTTGAATTTCATGAGGGTTTTTTTACAATTATTTATTAAGGCACTTTTTAAAGTTGAGATATCTATTGATTTGCCACCACATCAAAAGTGTAAATACGGGCCTCATAAAAACCACACAAATTGCATACGTAGTTTGATAATTTTGTGTATTTTTAGACTCTCTAGTCTAAGTTTACCATCACAATTAGTTGCCTTATTTTGGTCCAATAACACACTAATTTTTGAGGCAATAAAAATTTAGGCCACGTAAAAAAATTTTAAGCAAACCATGATCCATTTCTATTAAGCCACTGCAAATTGTTGGATAAAGTGTCAGGGTATCTAGAAGGAATATAGAGCGCACATAGGATCTTATCCGAGATAAAGGGAATATTCGTGAGAGATAATATAAATTCACTCACCTATTATGGTTGTGTGAGGCACAACCACTGCACTTAGCATTGGCGGCTGCTGCAGGCCCCGATGTGATGATCCTTTGCTAGGTGAAGAGAATGGGGCATCAGACTGCGCTGCTCGCCTGTCAGGAGGACGTCCAGAGAAGTCCTAGTAGATGTAATAGAGAATAGATTTTATTTCAAAATAAAGTCTATTCTCCATTACATCTACTAGGACTTCTCTGGTACATTATCCTGACAGGCGAGCAGCGCAGTCTGATGCCCCATTCTCTTCACCTAGCAAAGGAAAAAGTGTCAAAAGCACATAATAAATGTGGTAGAAACCATGTAAGGGTATGTGCACATGTTGCGGATTCCACTGCGGATCTTTCCACGTGGATTCTGCAGAATCCGCAGGTAAAATGGCCTGTGCTTTACCTGCGGATCCCCTGCAGGTTTTCTGCTGATTTTGTGCAGATTTTGTGTGGATTTCGCCTGCATTTTTACTCCTGCGGATTCCTATAATGGAATAGGTGTAAAACACTGCGGATTCCACACAAAGAATTTACATGCTGCGGAAAATAAACCGCTGCGTTTCCGCGAGGAATTTTACTCAGCATGTGCACAGCGGATTTTGTTTTCCATAGGTTTACATGCTACTGTACACCGCATGGAAAACGGCTGCGGATCCGCAGCCAAATCCGCAACGTGTGCACATACCCCAAGTCAGGTTTTTTTGGCACAAATTAACAGAATTATAGCAGATTTAATTAATACATCTCTCCTACTGTGGTGTTTTATACTTTCCTATTGACTTACAGTCAACATCTGGCGGCAACATTTTTTGTTGAAAACAGGCAAGAAAAAAAAAATGACTAAAAGAAGTGCTGCATTTTTCCAAAAATGCTGAGTGTGTGAAACCACCTGCCACCACATTCCACTGCAGGTGGAATATAATCTACTGAAATTTTACATCCTAGGGGATAACCTTAGGCTAACCGTTTGGATGGG
This sequence comes from Ranitomeya variabilis, assembly GCF_051348905.1. NCBI lineage: Eukaryota > Metazoa > Chordata > Amphibia > Anura > Dendrobatidae > Ranitomeya > Ranitomeya variabilis. The sequence continues at coordinate 65,988,873 of NC_135239.1, read as the reverse complement.
GATTAACATAACCCTCATTACAGCAGCTGTACAGGCACTTTATGATCTACAGTACTACTGTTGGCTTTTCCTTTGCATGAATCTAGTCTAGATCATGTTCATTGGTTTTTCAGGCATATTCTGTATCTCTGTGGAGGTTTTCCCTGTCATTTTATATTTAGCATTTAATGTTATGTATTAATCAATAAAAAAAATGTTTTTGAATTGATGATTGCTTGAATCTCTTCCTACCCCGGGATATGAGTATACTGCTCCCAAGTTGTTTTGGGGAATATATATTTGGTGAAGTGTCTAGCATTTAACCTTTTTCAGGGACTATCGTGATTTCTTTAGGATACAGATAGAGATTGTTATTTTTAAGGGCACTGTTGTGTGGGGATGTGCTGCAAAAGACCAGAGAAGAGGGAGGTCTGCAGAGACTAGTTGTGGATGTGAAGTCATCATGGCATCTAGAGAAGATGAAGGTGAAAAGAAAGAGTTGTCTCCAGAGAAGATGTCATCTATAGGGTACATGGATATAAAACTTTATTTGTGTTACTGACTAATTCTCATCAGTTATGTGGTGGTTGTATGGTCCGCAGTCTGATAATGGCTGTAAATAACAACTACCAATATCTCCTTACCATTGTTGACGACATACTGTGAGTTGTAGGTTCATGCGATACAACTGTTTCGGGGCTGAGTTGATATTCCCATTGATCTTTGTACTAAGTTTGGTTCTTGCAGTCAAGTACTTTTGGTTCTGGCCATGTATTCATGTTCTTATGGTGGTTCTGGTGATGTATTCATGTACTGATGGAGATTCTGATAACACAGCTTGTCTGTGAGAAGTGATGATAGCCAGCATCACAGCAGTATTTCCCCTTCCAGTCTGCTCTGTCATCGGAGCACCACAGCAGATCTCATGGTGATTTACAGCCAGCTTCCTGCAGGTAGTTAGTGGGGAGGCAGCTGTCAATCAGCATGACATCGGCAGTGATGACCTGTCGACAGAGCAGAGTGAAAGAGAAGATGCTGCTCTGTTGATGAGAGTCGAAATGAAGCAGGGGACTCACCCTATGAGCCGGCAGAGATTGTTCCAGTGCAAAACAGCAGGTAATTAGAAAGTTCCTGCCTGTAAGGTCTTAAAAAAAGTTCCGGATAAGCCCTTTAAGTGTTAGTTTTACCTTTTCAACCTAATTTCAGAAAAAATCCATTCCATTGGCAACAGCAAACATAAACACTACTGTTTTGTAACACTTTTCTAATGTTTTATAGTTTCTTTGTATGACTCAGATTACTCCCTCCTAGAATTTTCATCTTTTTTTCTAATGGGTGTGACATCTTATAAAGCTTTCTCACTTATTTTTATATTCTTGTAAAACAAAAGTAAATTCCGAATTTAGTTCTAAAATTGCAAAAAAACATTTGTTGTTTTCCCAAACTTTTCCCGCATACTTTGTGTGTCAGAATTTTTCCCATCATTAATTCATTGCTTTTCTGGAGTCGTCCAGGTTTCTGCTTCAGCTAATTTTCCTTACACCTGACACTGAATTACAGTCTTGGAGGGAATTAGATTGCAAAAGACATCTGTTATGGTGCCAATTACCATAGACACAAGTTTAATGCCAGAATCTAACAGACTGTCTAACTGCTACTATACTGTGGAGAAATAATTTTCATGCACCACTCCAGCGGTTTTTTTTATTGCAGTGCTGGAGTGGTATTGCAACACCCGCTAGAGCCGTGGGGTACTTGGAACCGGGTCAGACGATCCTTAAACGGGTGGTCATGGCAGCAGTGACCTGGTCCGTGGCCCTGGGCGTGCAATGAAATAGAGATGGATGATGGAAATAAAGTTTGTAGGGGATAAGGGGAATGTTCGAGATGCCACCTGTGGTACTCAGCCAGGAATGGCTGACGCTGCTTAAAGGGACTGCTGGGGCTGATGGTGTTGCAGCAGAGTTGGTATAGCTCCCCACAGGTAGAGCTTAGTCCCCAGGGCACTTAAAGAAGTGTATGATAAAGTTCTGATGGTGGTAGTGGTGCAGAGCAAGTCTCGAAGGAAAGAATTGAGAAGACACAGCAAGATGCAGTCTTCACATTTTACTCACAGTTCAGATGTTACTCCCCAGTCGGGGTGCTGTGTCCTCCAGGTCAGTAGTCCAGGAACTCTCTAGTAACTTGGGGCACCTGTCTAGAACCCCCTTTTTTATATACCTTTCCTGGCCATCTCACTGTGCTGGCTGCCTCCTCTCCTGCCCTGTGCTTCACACCCAGTGTCCCGAGCCGGTAGTCGCGGGTCAGGCCGGGCGACATCTTCACTGTCCCCTTGACCCTCTATGTCTACCTTTTCAGCGAAGTAGGTGTGAGCTTGGCTGTCACACTTACAGACATGACAGCCTCCGGGTTCCTAGTTGAGACCTGTAGTTAGTCCACTAGATCAGGGGCCGGTTCTCCTTTCTGTGACCTGGTCCCTCTACCTGACGCTGGTCAGCCTGGATGCAGGCCCCACGGATGGCTTCTGCACTTCCTGTGCCCCTAGGACCCCTTCTCTCTTCCTGGGAGCATCTTTCCTTTCTCTCTCTTGAAACTGGCAGGAGCTTCAGACCCATATGTCTGCTCTGCTCCACTTCTCATCAACTCTCTCTTACGTCTGCTCTTCTCTCTTCTTTCCCACAGACTGACTGACTTACTAACTCTCTCCTCCCCTTGTTCACTTTCTCCACCCGCACCCTCTACCTAATCCCTCCCTAGCCTGGGGAGGTCTAGTGTTGGATGCAAGTGTTAGGGTTCTGTACAGTGTCCCCTCCTTAGTAGAGAGTTGGGGCATCACACCTCTGGCTGAGGTGCAGTACCTCTGTGGCAACTGGACCTTCAGGGGTGCCACAGTATCATTACTCTAAGTTCCCTGCTCCCTGTCTTATACTTACCAGCCACCATCTTCATCTGTTATTGGCACCACTCAGGTCATCTTCTACAGGTTGTGACCTGCCTCATCGCTTCAGTGGTTGCTGTGCGATACGGAGGTTGCTACGCAATATAAGTCTAGTCAGAACAAGGCCAAAACGAGGCTCTCATACTCATACATTGAGAATTTCTGACTGTTACATCTGACTTCCGGTCAGTCAGAAGTTGCTGTCACAAGATGATGGCGCGAGACAGGAGTGATACTGAGAATAGCTGAAGATGGCACCTGGTAACTATAATAGGGTCAGGGAACTTAGAATAGTAGCACCACTCCAACACTGAAATAAAAATTAAAAAAAAACTATGAAATGGTACTTAAACTGCCTAGAAATGTCTCTCTATATACATTGACCTCCTAAAACTTTTCATTCTCTTGGCTGATTTTGGTTTATTTCTATCTTGAAGGGAATACTATACATTAAGACTGGACAAGTGCTTGTGGCCAGGGATGCTACATTTCCCTGATGCCACACTGGGTGAACATTGTGGAGGCTGGGGCCGGGTCACACCCTGGTAAGGCTCATGTGCTCCTGATGCTGAGGATTGCTGGTCCTACTCCTATCGGTGTTTCCTTCACCTTCTACAGCAATTCCTGCACCCCTTCCTGCTCCTCCTCACCCTCCATCTCTGATGTGGTTTCTCAGAGCACGTCGTCCCCATCAGTCGGAAGTTCTGCAGTTCTGCCTCAGTGAAGTGGCAACATGCTCTGCTGAAGCTAATTTGTCTAGGAGACAAATCACACACCATGGCAGAGTTACTTAAAGGAATAACAGACCAGAAAGATCTGTGGTTTTTGCCGCTGAACCTCCAACCAGGTATGGTCGTATGTGATAATGGGCGTAACCTGGTGGCAGCTGTGAAGCTTGGCAAGCTCACACATGTACCATGCTTGGCAAATGTGTTCAACTTGGTAGTTCAGCAGTTTCTGAAAATATTCCCAGATTTGCCAGACCTTCTGGTCAGGGTACGCCACATCAGCGCCCATTTCTGCAAGTCAGCTACAGCTGTCGCCACTCTGGCAGTGCTCCAGTAGCGCTTGTAAGTGCCAGCTCACCGACTGGTGTGCAATGTCACCACGTGCTAGAACTCCCCACTGCACATGCTGGCAAGACTTTGTGAGCAAAAGAGGCCAGTGGTTGAGTACCAACTCCAACACGGTATTTTGGTTAACCTCCGAACATACAGAATGGGCATGGATGTCTGACATTTGTTTGGTTTTCCGAGACTTTGAGGACTCCACAAAGATGGTGAGCGATGATGACCTCATAGACAGCGCAACTATCCCGCTTCTGTGCCTACTTATACAATCACTGCTCATAATTAAACATGAAGCTTTGCATGCTGACCAGGTGAGGATGGAGGAAGAGTGGAAAATAAGGAAAATCAGCACCAAACAACTTATAACATACCTTTTCAAGCTTACTCGGTGGACCAGCAGTGTACGTCTTGCAAAATTCGGGATGCAACACCTGAAATGATCAACGTCGTACAAAGTCCAGGCCACAGAAGTATGGACTTGGACCCGTTGAAGCATCTAGTTGACGTGAAACAGTCGTCGTCCTCCGCTACACCTGCTCCCTTGCATCCATGTACTACTTGTATTGAATAAAGAAAGAATTTTTTTACTGCATCACAGAGTGCCACCTAATTTTTCCTCTTTAGCCTGGGGATGGAGGAGGACATAACAAAGAGAGATTGTAGCCAGCACAGCCTCATCGCATCTGCTCAGTGCAGATTGGGTAACAATGAGGAGATGGACGCTGAGGAGGAGGAACAGGAGCTTTTGGCTAGCACAACAGAGGCAATTAGCCACACATCCTTTGTCCCATCTCTCCTATGTGGATGGGCTGAGGATGGGAATGAGGAAGAAAAGAGATAGGAGGAGATGGAGAGTCGTCATCATGGTGGAGACAGGGAAATGTTAGCTGTATGGAGCTTGACACATATGGTCAACTTTATGTACCGCTGCCTTTCCTGAGATCCTCATGTTACATTCATCTTGGCAAAAAAAGAGTACTGGTTTCTCACCCTGCTAGACCCTGAGGTGGAGATGTGTTCTAAAATGGTGCTATAACAGGAGGCCATTATGGAAAATATGTTGAAAAAATTAGCAAGGGACAAGCTTCCTTACAAAACCAAGGAGGAGAGGCCAGGGATACACACAACAGAGGCAGGGGTACACTGTCAAAGGTGTGAGCCTATTTCATGACACCAGCCCAGCGCCCAGGGCCTGATGACTGGGTATTTTTGACAAGTTTTTAAAGATGGTCAAGAAATACCTGGCTGACCAAACCAGCGTACTCCCTAATTCCTCTGCGACTTTCAACTATTTGGTGTCAAAGCTGGACACCTGGCATGAGGTGTCCCTCTATGCCTTGGGTATGTTGTGCTGCCATGCTTTTAGCGTTTTATCTGAGTGGGTTTTTAGTGTTGGGGGTCATAACAGACAGGCGCTTTCGCCTGTCAACAGAGAGTGCAGACATTTCATAAAAAGGAGCAAACCTCTGATTAGCCCACACTTTTCAACACCACTAGATGACAGCAGCACATTAAATGTTTGTAATATTCAATATTTTAATGAGGCCAACCAGTTGTTGCCTTTCAGGGGTCTATGGATGACCCTCCTCATACTTTCTGCATACAGAAGTACATCAATTACACTTTCAAAATAGTTGAGCACATGTGCCAGACATGGGATGTGAGTGAGGTTGCCTAGGCCCAGAGCTGCCACCAGATTTCGGCCATTGTCACACACTACCATGCCTGGCTGGAGATTCGCTGGCACAAACCACACGTCGTTCTGCTGCTTGATGGCATTCCAGAGCTCCTGCACTTTGTGGCTTCGATTCCCCAAAGAAATTAATTTCAATATGGCCTGTTGATGTTTGGCCACTGCTGTGCTCATATCGGTCATAACAGGTAAGCGTTCACGGGTCCATGTGGAGGTGGACTGTGACGGCTCCTGCAGCGCTGTGCTGTATTACATTCTATGGGGGCTGTGCTGCATTACATTCTATGGGGGCTGGCTGTATTACATTCTATGGGGGCTGTGCTGCAGTACATTCTATGGGGGCTGTGCTGTATTACATTCTATGGGGGCTGGCTGTATTACATTATATGGGGATTGTGCTGCATTACATTCTATGGAGACTGGCTGCATTACATTCTATGGGGCAGGCTGCATTACATTCTATGGGGGCTGGCTGCATTACATTCTATGGGGGCTGGCTGCATTACATTCTATGGAGGCTGTGCTGTATTACAATCTATGGGGGCTGTGCTGCATTACATTCTATGGGGGCTGGCTGTATTACATTCTATGGGGGCTGTGCTGCATTACATTCTATGGGGGCTGGCTGCATTGCATTCTATTGGGGCTGGCTGTATTACATTCTATGGGGGCTGTGCTGTATTACATTCTATGGGGACTGAGCTGTAATGCTGGATACAGCTGTAATTATATGTTATATAGTCGTGTTACACTCCCCTCACTTCTTGTAACCTACAAGTGTACAAAGATATTATACAGTCACCATGTGACAAATGGGCCTGTGTGACTTCAAATGCCAGGGCTGAATTTTAGTCCCAGTCCGGCCCTGGCTGCAAGGCTGCAGAAAGGCTCCTCCATCTACTCCTATATAGTGTTTGCAAGCAATCTAGCTGGATACGGATGGAACCACACTAATAGGAGAAATCAGGAAAAATGAGCAGCACTAATGCAAAAAAGGACAATGTATGAGGCAGTGACGCATGCTGAGCGGACTACAACCAGAGGTGGCTGCAGAACACACTACAGCGTGAGCTGCACTCACACACAGAGACCTCGCAGACAGCCGTGAACAGCGCTGCAAGGCAAAACAAAGCTACAGCGGTTGATAAAGTAACCTGGGTAAAGCACAATAAAGCAAATCGCTAGCTCAAACTGTCCCTCAGAACGGCAGCGTCCTGTCCCTAACTGAATTCACAGCAGAGTGAACCCAAAATGGCGGCGGCGGCTTTCATAGTGCATCATGACATCATTTCAGCAGCCAATCACAGCCATGCCATTAGTTAACATGCCTAACATGGCTAACAGGATGTGCCCACACTTCTTAGGATCCTCATTGGCTGAATAAAATCAAACTGGCTCATTGCATTTTGGGAACTTCCGATTCCGGTATTCGATATACTAAAAGTATCGTAACTCATTATCGGAACTCCGATACCGCGAATATCGGTCGATACCCAATATTTCAGTATCGGAATGCTCAACACTACTTCTCATACATGATGCACAGAACAAGGCTGTGTGAACAGACCCTCAAAAGTTGGTACCTACAGAACCTGTGATTCAGTGTTATGGAGCCATAGGTCCTCTATGTGCCTCTGTTCGGCACTGCAGAATATCTCTGTATGCTCAAATTTCTGATAGCTGGAGGCCCCACTCTAACACTTCCTTCCATCAGAAGAACGATGATACCATGAACCAAATCTGCAAGCTATGATGGTGGACACATCTGAGTAAGCCAAGCACTGGATAGTTTCCACACAAGACAATATTTGACTCTATTGAGTTTTTGTTCTCATACTTTCAGGCATTACTTACAAAAAGCTTTGTGACGTTGTAAAATACATTTCTTAGTACTATAAATTGCATTCGTTATGTGTAAACACACATAAGAGAAAAGAAATCCTATCCTGTTCCATTATGAGAGGCAGCTGGGACCTCTTGTTTTTCAAACCAGCATTATCTGCTGTGGAGGGCTAATGGCCCATTTTTACATAAAGGCTGTTTTCAATGATGCGTACAAAGGAAAGTTATGTTAAAAGCAATGATTGTTTATTGCCACTTCTGGCCTCTTTAGTGAGTTCTAACATGACAGGTCATACTAAAAAGCATGATTTTTTTTCTCCCCATTTTTCATGTATTCATTGCTCTGTTTTGTATTAAACGCTGTAAAACGAGTCATTTGCACTTTACTATCCTTCCTAAGGTATTGAGGGAAAAAGCTGAGTAAAATGTAAAACAGAAGAAAGGAAACTATAGGAAGTGTGATGCAGTGACCCCTGTGGCGGCTAGGGGGCACTGTGTGTGCTCCTTGGGATATGCATGGAGGCATATTTGTTGTTATAATGGTGGTGAAACAGTGACTGGCAGTGTTGTGAATGGCCGATATGTGTTGCAGAGGGAGTCTGCGTGGTAAGTCTGATGCAATGTTGTTGTTCTGGGACCTGTAGTGCCTCAAGAGTTGTATAGCTATGAAGGGAGACTTACTAGGCTAGTTGTGTGAGATGGGCGGGACAAACTAGCCACACACACACACTCTCCCACCTAGGGGAGTGGTTAAGTGTATATAATGTGACCAGGGTGTGGGTCACAGAGTTCTTGTGTGGTTCCTGTGTTGGATTTCCTGGGAGTAGGAGTCCTGAGGAGCAGATGTCAGTGTGTTGGATTTCCTGGGAGTAGGAGTCCTGAGGAGCATATGCCAGTGTGTTGGACGTTCCCATGTGGGATGGACGTCCTGAATAGCACACTGGGCAACCTGTGTTGGAAGACCTGGGAGTAGGCTTCCTGAAAAGCACAACCTGTGTTGGATTTCCTGGGAGTAGGAATCCTGAAGAGCACATGCCAGTGTGTTGGATGGACTCATGTGGGATGGACGTCCTGAATAGCACACAGTAAGACTATGGTTCTGGAAGGTCTGTGTTGGGGAAGCTATCGTCCTTCGGTGGCTCTGGACTGACTGATGTGTGCCGGCCAGGCAAGTTGGTGAACCTCGTAAAGGCAGTTTCCCCAGGAGAGAGGACTGACGAGGAGGCAGTAGGTGGAGCAGGAGCTCCCATAAGGTACCGTTAACTGTTGGTGCTTGTGATAGTCTATGAACTGTGTGGTCTCCCACGGTAACTGAACGAAGTGAGGTTCAGCGTGTTTAAAGACCGCGACCCAATGTCATGTGCGCTACATGACTAGGGACATTGGTGAACTGTTCGGCGTACGGACACCCATGGTAACTGGACGAAGTGAGAGGTCCAGCATGTTTAGTGTCTGTGAGACAAAGCCGTATATGAAGTGTACAAGATAAAGCTGCAAGTTAATATCACCAGTTGGTGCCTATTGTGTTCTATGAAATGTATAATATGAACTGTGCATAACCCGGTTTATGACACGTTAATAAACCGGATGGACTGTTTTGTGTGAAAAATTGTGCCTGACTACGCTAATCCCGTGCCAAGTGAGTGTCCCCCAAGACACTTAGTAAGTGCAATCTTACAGAAGGCAAATATATAGGAGGTTACAATGGCTTATCACCGATGGCGGAAGGCGCGCTACCGTTCTAGAGTCCAATGCTGAACAGTCTCACCTCCTCCCTGACGTCCACCCAATTCTCCCGATATTTGCTGAATATTTATGACGGAAGTTGGGAGATTTTGTATGGAATGGGCTTATGCGCTGAAATCTCTTTATGCCTGGCGGGAGCTGGCTGCTTTACATAAAAGGCAATCGTCATTAAGTACAGTGATTAGAGCTAGCTCTGATCACAGCTGTTTAATCCCTTAGATGCCTTAGTCAATAGGGACCATGACATCTAAGTGGTTAGACAAGGAATTTGAAACTGACAAAAGTAATTTTCAATTTTAGCTGACTGAATATATCAGTTAATTGCGGTTCAACTGAAAAGAAAAAAGCTAATAAAAATAGCCTGGAAAAAAATGATGTCACTTTTAGAAGAGATTGAAAATAATTTAACCATAGGGACATGTTAAACTAAGGTGTGTCCTGTTATTAACATCACAGCTGTCTGCAAACTTGTAATCAGTCAGTCCTCCTATTTAAAGGCAGAAAAGTAGTCACTGTGCTGTTTGGTATCATGGTGTGCGACACACTGAACATGGACTAAAGAAAGCTAAGGAGAGAGTTGTCTCATGAGATTAGAAATAATATTTTAGAAAAACATGTTAAATGTAAAGGCTATAAGACCATCTCCAAACAGCTTGATGTTCCTATTACTATAGATGCACATATTATTCACAAGTTTAAGGACTATGCCGCAAGAGGAAAATTGATGACAAATTTAAGAGACAGATAATACGAATGGTAACCAAAAAGCCTGAAAAAATCCCAACGAGATTAGAGGTGAGCTCCAAGGTACATCATTGTCAGATCCCACCATCTTACTTTGTCTTGGCTACATTGGATTTCATGGGAGATGACTGAGGAGGAAACCACTGTTGAAAGCAAAAAAACTAAGAAAGCAAGACTGGAATTTTGCAAAATGTATATTGACCAGCCACAATCTTCTATGAGCATGTCCTTTGGACAAAAGAGACAAAACTCAGATTTTTGGCAAGTCACATCAGCTTTATGTTCACAGATGCAAAAATGAAGCATTGTACCTACTGTGAAACATGGAGGAGACTTGGTTATGTTTGGGGCTTCTTTGCTGCACCTGGCACAGGGAGTCTTGAAGCTGTGCAGGGTACAATTACCGGTAAATGTCAAGACTATCAAGGCATTATGCAGCAAAATCTGCTGCCAGTGTCAGAAAGCTTGATCAGAGTCGTAGGTCATGAGTCCTCCAACAGGACCCAAAACACACTGATAAAAACATCCAAGAATGGCAAAGCATTGGCTTCTTTTGAAGTCACCTTCTAGGGGCCCTGATCTATTGAACATCTGTGGAAAGAGCTGAAACCTACAGTATGGAGAAGGCACCATTCAAATAAAATATTAAATTATGGGTATCATTATATTTTGTCCAGGCCATTTTCATTATTTTGTTTTATTTTTATGTTCAACCAAAATAGAAAAGCAATATCTGATTGTCATTAGTTGAGATTCAGTCAATTTAAAATTAGTTTGTTATTTACAAGGTATTTCAGTGACCATTGTGGGTTTTTTGTGACCATCGTGGGTTTTCTTACTTTAACAGAGGGGTACCAAACATTTTTGCCCATACGTGTGTGTAAATTTACTCCTAAAATAAGCTAATAACACTTTTATTTTTGAAAGCATTCTTATTTTGCAGCATTTTTCCCCACTTTCCTAAAACTTTTGCAAAGTACTGTATATACTATATATGTATGTACAGGTCCTTCTCAAAAAATTAGCATATAGTGTTAAATTTCATTATTTACCATAATGTAATGATTACAATTAAACTTTCATATATTATAGATTCATTATCCACCAACTGAAATTTGTCAGGTCTTTTATTGTTTTAATACTGATGATTTTGGCCTACAACTCCTGATAACCCAAAAAACCTGTCTCAATAAATTAGCATATCAAGAAAAGGTTCTCTAAACGACCTATTACCCTAATCTTCTGAATCAACTAATTAACTCTAAACACATGCAAAAGATACCTGAGGCTTTTAAAAACTCCCTGCCTGGTTCATTACTCAAAACCCCCATCATGGGTAAGACTAGCGACCTGACAGATGTCAAGAAGGCCATCATTGACACCCTCAAGCAAGAGGGTAAGACCCAGAAAGAAATTTCTCAACAAATAGGCTGTTCCCAGAGTGCTGTATCAAGGCACCTCAATGGTAAGTCTGTTGGAAGGAAACAATGTGGCAGAAAACGCTGTACAACGAGAAGAGGTGACCGGACCCTGAGGAAGATTGTGGAGAAGGACCGATTCCAGACCTTGGGGAACCTGAGGAAGCAGTGGACTGAGTCTGGTGTGGAAACATCCAGAGCCACCGTGCACAGGCGTGTGCAGGAAATGGGCTACAGGTGCCGCATTCCCCAGGTAAAGCCACTTTTGAACCATAAACAGCGGCAGAAGCGCCTGACCTGGGCTACAGAGAAGCAGCACTGGACTGTTGCTAAGTGGTCCCAAGTACTTTTTTCTGATGAAAGCAAATTTTGCATGTCATTCGGAAATCAAGGTGCCAGAGTCTGGAGGAAGACTGGGGAGAAGGAAATGCCAAAATGCCTGAAATCCAGTGTCAAGTACCCAGTCAGTGATGGTGTGGGGTGCCATGTCAGCTGCTGGTGTTGGTCCACTGTGTTTCTTCAAGGGCAGGGTCAATGCAGCTAGCTATCAGGAGATTTTGGAGCACTTCATGCTTCCTGGCACCTGCTCACAGTGCCAAAACCACTGGTAAATGGTTTACTGACCATGGTATTACTGTGCTCAATTGGCCTGCCAACTCTCCTGACCTGAACCCCATAGAGAATCTGTGGGATATTGTGAAGAGAAAGTTGAGAGACGCAAGACCCAACACTCTGGATGAGCTTAAGGCCGCTATTGAAGCATCCTGGGCCTCCATAACATCTCAGCAGTGTCACAGGCTGATTGCCTCCATGCCACGCCGCATTGAAGCAGTCATTTCTGCCAAAGGATTCCCGACCAAGTATTGAGTGCATAACTGAACATTATTATTTGATGGTTTTTTTGTTTGTTATTAAAAAACACTTTTATTTGATTGGACGGTTGAAATATGCTAATTTATTGAGACAGGTTTTTTGGGTTATCAGGAGTTGTAGGCCAAAATCATCAGTATTAAAACAATAAAAGACCTGACAAATTTCAGTTGGTGGATAATGAATCTATAATATATGAAAGTTTAATTGTAATCATTACATTATGGTAAATAATGAAATTTAACACTATATGCTAATTTTTTGAGAAGGACCTGTATATTCATGCAGTCTATTTTACTTTAGTAAGCAGCTCACTATGGGGGCGATCATCATTGTTATAATGTCTGCTCACACTTAATCGAAACTGAATATACCATGATGTTCGGCTTCCCTGCTTGTACTGTGAGATGTTATGGATGTATTCACACATCAACGATAATAGGAGGTGAAGGTATACTTCCCCCAAGTCCAACGCTGCAGCACTCGGCATGCCAGAATGGGGGACTCATGTGACTGGGACTTCTATATGGACATAGTGACATCCATAATTATAATCACACAAACGGTACAGAATTTAAAACATATAATTTTTGTGCAACTTCCCAGGGTTCACATAGGGTATATCTGCCCATGACATAGGATGTTGTCAAGAAAAGACCATTGTTCTGCAGTGTACACAGATGCGTGCCACTTTTGCCAAAAGCAACATGCATAACAAAGGCAGTACACCGAAATAGTGACGTTAGAGCAGAAATGTTACTTACACCGGACAGACGTGCTCTTCTCTGTTATAAATAAAGAACATTTTAAGGACAATGTTGGACCAAGCTGTAATGTTTAGAATGGTTGGAAACTGCAATACAGGTCCAGCTATGCAGGGAAAATATAGCATTACCATTACATAAATGGGTATTTCTTAATTTTAACGGACCTGTGTAGTCCTCCAGAGCAGAAGGCTGCCCATAAAGAGAATGCCCACTATTTAAATGTCTGTGATTTTTGTTAAAGCACCACTTTGTAGACTCTAATAATGTTTTTATAATGGTGCTAGAGTGTTGCCACTAACCTAAGTTCCTGAGGCTTGGTCTCAAACTTTATCCTCATCTTTTATCAGCACCACTCCGGTTGTTTGTGACCTGACTACTGGGGAATGAATGAGAAGCTGCCTCCGGTTGTTTGTTTTCCAATAATCTTTATTGGTTTTATAAATTTTATAACGGGGAAGGGTAAAGAATAAGGGAAAGCAAGGTAGAGGGGAAAAAAGGAAAAACCCCATATAATATGGGGAAAAGGGAAAAAAGACAGGTATACATACAGACATTCCAGTAGGTTTACACAGCAGAACTGTCGCTTAATATCAGCACCTGAAATAGAAACCCAAACAGTACACGTATACAATTGCGTATGACATCAAATTAAATGTTGCTCAATATCAGCGTCTGAAAATAAAAGTCAGTATATATTATGTAAAGTATGAAAACCTGTCAAGTCTGGGAACACCTTAAGGAGATCCTAAGACTGGCTGGAGGGCAAGGTTCGGTTCTTTTTAGTAAAATAACAAGTGGAATAAAGGTCTTTTCAAGTAGGATGTATATTTGATGTACACAGAGAGGAGGTATCGGAAGAAACAGCAGAAGATGTCAATCCTGTTCTTTTCAGAAAGTGAATTCCTTCCTCCGGAGATGAGAGCGTGAACAATTTTGAAGCAAATTTCACTTGTAGATTGGAAGTCTTTGTCCATTGGTAGGGTATTCCGGCGTGTAAAAGTTCCCTAGTGGTTTGAAAGAATGATTTTCGTTTTTGTAGGGTATCTTTAGACAAGTCCTTGAAAAAAGATAAGTTGCTGTATGGAGATGGAAGGTGTTTTGAGTCTCTTGTCAGCATAAGGAGATCGTTCTTTACCCCTGTAGGACAGAGGGACACAATGACATCTCGAGCAATGTTTGTAGGGAGAGAGAGTGGCCTTTGGATTCCAAAAACCTTCTCAATCAGATTTTTTCTTTTTTTTTTGAGTAATAAGTGAAAGATCATTGAAGAAATATAATTTTTTAACTGTGAAGGCTGGACCGACTCCGGTATTCCTCTGATTTTTATGTTATTTTTCCTTTTGAAGTCTTCATAATTAGCCAAGTAGTCTCTAAAAAAGATGGTCTTTTTGGATCCTCTCCAGAGAGTCCTGATAGTATGTGTGGGCTATGAGCATGGATAGAGGGCAAGATCCGGTAGTTTTTGTCTAGAGAGTCTGTTATTTTTGAGTCTTGAAGAGGGGCATCATAGGCCTTGGTAGAATTTAAGTTAGAGTCTTTGACTATAAAATATAGTGTATCTTTAAATAGCTTCTTGATAAAAGATTCAGAGGCGTTTATTGTATTTGATTGTTGAAGGTCGGATATTTTAGATTCGTATCCATGTGTATTAGTACCCTTTTCCAAGATGTTTGCCGATGTTAAAAAGGCTCTGCAGATATTGATCATAAAGCTCTCAGATGGGTAGTTGTCAGAAGCTGGTATGTTATCTGTTAAAGAAACATTAAAGATATGGTCCTCAGGCCCTGCATCCGATTTCTCTTGACCCAAGTTAATTTTATTTGGCTGGAATAGGAATTTTCCTATGGGCTCATAAGTCTCGTATTCAGTAGAACTCTCTGAGGAGGAATGTTGGGATGAATTTTTGTCAGAATCTTTAAAATTAGTGAAGTCGCTGTCCCCATAGTCAGAGGTATCCGTCATTTTGGTAAATTCTTCTGAGTGGACACTTTCTAGCCCCTCTGATGAATTAGAATTATCTGTATCATGGTTTACATCCAGCTGTTCCTTTTGATCTACTGTGTCGCTATTGTTTTTGTCGGCTGGTTCCATAGTAGAGGTCAAATTAGGAAGTATTTTTTGGATTATTTCTTCAAAGCTTTTAATACAAAGAAGAATGGTTTCTTCTAGTATAGATTTTTGTTGTGACCGTATTTGTTTAAAGGGGTCACTTTCTGATGTGTCAGAGGACTGGTCACAGCCATTCCAATTTGTTGATAAAACCCCTTTAACAGATGGGCTTCTACATAGTTGCCCGTTATTGTCAGGGTTTTCATGAATTTCCCCTATGATTTTGGGGGTGTCAAAAGAAGGTTTAAGGGTGGCACCTCTCATCAATATAGGAAGAGGTTGTGAGGCATTATATAACTGTAGCGGTGTTCCAATCGCTATTCCACCACTTTGTAGTGGCAAGACTCCCTCCTCCCTAACTGTTGCCGCATCAGCCTCTTCATCTTCTGTAGTGTAGCTTCTGCATGATTGCCCCTTATTGTTTGGGTAATTGTCAATTTCCCCTGTGATTTTTGGGCAATTATATGAAGGATTAGAGGTAGCACACCTCTCTGAAGCACTAAGAGGCTGAGCGGCGCTATATAGTAGTGGCGGTGTACCATTCGCTGCTTCACAATACAGCTGAACACCTCGTAGAGGCGGGAGTCCCTCTTCTCTCACTGCTGCTGCATCAGCCACTCTGCATGCGGCGATGTCGCAAGCGGCCGGCGGAGGAATCACCGGGCCACACCGGGCTTCTCTTCCCAGCCCCCACCGGACCGAGTCAGTCCTGAAGGACTTGCCTGGTGTTAAGGTAGGGGACAAGTCCTGGGGTCCTTCGTTCCGCAGCGTCGCAGCTCCTGATCTCACCGCAAACTCCCGGCTCTTCTTCCCCTCCTTTTCAGCAGGTAACGGTGCCACGGGGAGTGCAAGGTTCTTCGCTGTTGGCAGCGCTGACGTCGTCCAGCATATCACCTCCGCAACAGTCGACGACGATTCAGCACAGCCGTTGGTATACTTCTGTCTTGAATCCCTGTTGTCTGGGGGAACATCCGAGGTCCTCCCCAACACAGAAGCAAAAGGGACTTTTCTCACATCTTTTACCGGAAACTTCTTGGCTCCAGCTCTTTCTGTTCCGTGGGTGACAGAAACCCTGAAGGACTTTCCTCTCATGTTTGCCTGTGTGGCGGCCATCTTGATTGGAGGCCTTGTTACAGGCTAAAAAGCTGTAGTGCTTGTTGTCCTTGTAATATCCGCTATATTCTTCATTTTATTTGTTGTAGATAAGGATCAAAGGTTTTCCAAGCCTATAGATCTATAAGTTCCACTTTTTGGAAGCCAAAAGTAGCTCAATATAGGGGATTATTCAGGAGCTCTATAAAGGCATGTCTGTTGTGAACTGTATTTCTTGGCTCCCTCTTGTGATCACTAGCGGTATGACACTTGGATTGTCTTTCTCCAGGTTGGTACCCACCTGGTTCGTTAGGCCTTGGGTGTTCCTATTTAGATTTCCTGGAAACTCAGTCTAGTGCCTGGAATCGATGTAGTCAGTCTATGTCTGTTTGCTCCTGACTCCTGGTCTCCTGATTTTTGCAAGATAAGCTAAGTCCTGCTTTCTTATTTTTGATTATTCGCATTTCTGCTATTTTGTTCCAGCTTGTTACAATGTGATTCCTGATTTTTGCTGGAAGCTCTAGGGGGCTGATATTCTCCGCCCACACCGTTAGTCGGTGCGGGGGTTCTTGGATATTCAGCGTGGATATTTTTGCAGGGTTTTTGCTGACCGCATAAGTTCTCTTCCTATTTTCTGCTATTAATTAGTGGGCCTCTCTTTGCTAAATCTAGTTCATACTTACGTTTGTCTTTTCTTCTTACCTCACCGTTATTATTTGTTGGGGGCTTGTATCATAACTTTGGGGTCCTTTCTCTTGAGGCAAGTGAGGTCTTATTTTCTCTGAAAGGGTTAGTTAGTTCTCCGGCTGGTGCGAGACGTCTAGAATCAACGTAGGTACGTTCCCCGGCTACTTCTAGTTGTTGCGCTAGGATCAGATATACGGTCAGCCAAGTTACCACCTCCCTATGAGCTGGTTTTTGTGTTTGCGGACTTAGCTTGAACTTCTGAGATCCTCTACCACTAGGATCATAACACATGTCTGCTCCTGTCCCCTGCAAACCACGACCCCTTGCATCCCTTTGCACTCTCTTGGCATTCTCTTTATGAGCTTCAAGAGGTACAAGGAACCAGGTTTCTTGTATCATGTTCTCATACGCTATATGCAGTTAATAGCCCTCTGGGTCTGTACTGTTACATACTTAGGCTGATAACCGGTTCATGCAGCTTTACATGAACACCCGAGCCTTACACTATGGCTGGCCAGAACATTGAAAGCAATTGTTACCATCCACCTCTGGTGTCTCCCCTATTTCCTCACAGATTGTAAGCTTGCGAGCAGGGCCCTCATTCCTCTTGGTATCTGTTTTGATCTATGTGATTATTGTTATGCTGTAATGTATATTGTCTGTACAAGTCCCCTCTAAAATTGAAAGTGCTACAGAATATGTTGGCGCTATAGAATTAAAGTTATTATTATTATTATTTGCCCCTACCTTGCAAGTAGGAACAATACAAGAATTTAGGGCATCAATTCAAGATGTATGCAAAACCATAAAACATTTTTTGAAAAAAGGGCAATTTGATCAAATTAATTAGGGGAAACAGTTTATTATGTTTTAATAAATAGTGACTATTCTGAACAAAAAAGCGGGATTCATGTACAAAGTGCAGCCAATAACTAAGGTTATTTAAATTCATGAAAAAATACACAATTGCAAATGTAAAAAACAGTGGGGGAAGATGAAGTGGTAGGACATAGTTTACTATCACACAGTGTAGGGCATTCAATTCCTATTGATTACTTTCTCCCATTGGTAGGGCACTGAGTTGGTCAGGCATTGTTTACTTTCACACATATCACTAATTTAATTAAACTGTACTGATAGACATACTCACGTGAGGATACCCAGACATTATGGTTTAATCTTGGGAAAATCCCAAAAATAAATAGGTCTCACATTCTGCTGTACCAGTTCAGTGAATGGGTACAGCAGGATGTGAAACCAATTCGGTGAGACTACATGCCATTCAGTAAGAATTGACATGCTGCAGTTATAAAAACATGCACTACATAGGCTGCGTCATACTGCTGTCCAGTTCAAACAGTTATTTCTGCAAAGGAAACTGCAAGATGAGGCTCAGCAAGGAAAAGGATAAGCAAGTGCATTCAGCGGAACACAGCATTGCTCAGACAAACATTATTGACCTCATTGGAAATCATGACAAGGGGTGTAAGTGCAGGCATTTCTATGAATGGTGCTTATACTACATGTTGAATAAATCACAATTTTTTGAAAAATTTGTTTCCATTTTTTCATCATTTACATATCATTAACATGTCTATTGTTCTGGTTATTCCCATGATTTCTCCTTCCTGGTGTTGCAGTTTCAATGTTGAGGAGTCTATATACCGGTGTTACCTTTCATCGTTATTCTGCCCGTGATAATAAGATGACTGCTAAAAAGGATATATCTCTGCGAGATCATCTTGTGACCGTGTAAACAGGTTACTAGGATGCAACACAGAGATAAGAACAAGGCGGAAGTAACCAAATAAACTATTTTCTAAATACAGGAATTAAAGGGTTAATTTTGCAAGGAATCAATATTAATACAGGGTATTAGGTAATACAATATTAGTACAAATGACAATAAACACACTTTTTAACAGTTGCGGTATGGATTCTCTATCCTATCTGACTCTTTCCCAATGGGAGTGATGCCTTAAAGTCCCTTATGTGATAACTTCAAAGGGTGACGCTCAAAACTTTACAGGCACACGTGGAGGAAAGACAATTATGGCAGCTAAATAGGAAAGGGTTCTTTACAGTAGGAGCAATCAGACTGGCATGCCGACCACAAGATCTAGTAATGGCAGTTACTATAACAACATTTAAAAAAGGTCTGGATGCTTTTTTAACAAAACATGACATTGTGAGTTATAAATAATCAAGCAATATAAAATATATAACTTTGAAGATAGGTTGAACTTGATGGTCCTAGGTCTTTTTTCAAACTATGTAATTATGTGAACTGAGCATTAGGAAAATGCTTGAAATGTAATTCCCTATAATATTATTTTACAAGTAATTTCCCCTTATTTTTTTCTGTGTAAAGTGCTAGCTATAAATCCAATCTCTGGATTTAAAAAGTGCAAAACCCTCCTGAAACGCTTGCACGTTTAATCTGTACTTCTTATGGTGCCTAAGGGAAGCCATAATGATAGGCGCCTGCTTGGTAATGAGTGCAGTTATTTGCCTCTATAATGAAGTGAATTACCAATGATGAAAGGGTTAATACTTGGGTCCTGCATCAGTAATAGCCCCTGCAGTAACCATGACAACTGTTATGAGGTCATAAACAAGCGTGATAAAGAAGATTCCATAATAGAAGGCACCGCTGCTACGATCAGTGCCATTACTGATGCGCCTGAGGACGTTGAGCTTGACCACCCCACGTAATGTGCCGACCTTGGTGAAATTTGGAGGTTCTAGCAGGGAAAGGGGTTGTCTGCTTTAGACACCCCCAGGGCATGGGAAGGTAACCGAGGGGGGTCCCCAGCAGAGGATCCCCTTCTGTTACCCTCTACGAAGAGCTGCTCTCCTTTGGGAGTTCATGGAAGCACCTATGACTTTAATGGGTGATAAATTGGGATGGGAGAAGGGGGAGGTGGTATTTCTCCTATTAGGGGTTATCCATTATGAACAATCCCTGTAACCAAAAGTCTAAATTTATGAGAGGTGGACCTGGATCTGTAAGGTGGAAATGGTTCATCCATCTGGGAAATTAGATCAACTAAATTGGGTCTAACAACCAATGTGGTGACCGATATCGCAGCCAGATCTCTCCCACATCCGGTTTATCACATTTATAGTCTATATTTGTTATATCGTTCTCTGTAAATCTGGTAAAATGTACAAATGTTAAAACTTGTTACATCTGTTATATATCGGCACGAACTCTCTAAGCCCAAGGGAAGGGCGACCCTCCAGCCATCGTTCCCTAGAGGTTTCCACCATGGGGTTTTTCCTCTCCTGAGTGCTGGAGCGTGACTCTTCGTGAGTCGGGGGTTGTGCCATTTTTGGTGTCATGTAAATGTAAATAAAATTGAGAACGTTTGACACCTAATTACAATGCTTCGTGTATTTATTTTGTGTGCGTCTGTGTGATTCATTTTGCTTGGGAGTCGGGGTCCATCACATGTCACTGTGTCATAGGGCCGGACATCTGTCGGCCACAGTTTTGCCCCAGGTGTTTCTCCTGCTCTGCTGATTATCATGGAGCAGAGAAAACAGGCAAATGTGCACTCATCATTGGAATAAGGACTTCTATTACAGCAGGATTACAAGCAGCTTCCTCGCCTCATTCACACAGTGAGAATTTTGGCCAGTATTTTACATCAGTATTTGTCAGCTAAAAAAACAGACACGAGCAAACACTGAGAAAAATAATAACTGAATGACTTCCACCTCTTCTGTGTTTTGGATCCACTCCTGGAGTCTGTTAACAAATACTGATGCAAAATATCACCATGTAAAGTGCTGTAAATCCTTACTGACTTCATCATTACATCGGTGCCAGCGCTGCAGTCAGTAACTTAGCTCAGTGACTCTGCTTGAGTAGAAACCATAAGCTGCTGAGCTCACTAATTGTCTGCAGCGCTGTCGATGTGAAGTCAGCGCTGCAGACAATAACAGATACCATGGGGGGCACCGGAGATTCAGCCCTGGAGCAGGGGAGAGGGTGTAAAGTACAGGGGAACAGAGATTTCACTTTCTGAATACCCTTCATAAAAAACGACACATTTCGAACCAGGACTAAGAACGTTGTAATGTTTGGAACACATTGGTTCTTGTAGAACGTGTTCACTTCAACCTTTTGCAAAGTTTGTGTATTTTTTCACTTTTTTAATGGATTAAATTAAAAATTATATTCTGGAAGCTGGATCCTTTACCGTTCTTGGACTTGTTTACTTTTTTAAATACTACAAAAATTGTGGTGTGTTGAAATTTTGAAATCTTGCGAATTATGTGTTTTATTTGGGGGGTTTCCTCATACACTTTAATGAGATGCCGAATATTCGCATATAAAAAAATCATATGGGTTTTTATTACATTTCAGCAGCAAAAAAAATGGATATAATTCACATGCATAACATTATCAATAAAGCATTATCAAAGCTCACAGCAAACAGGAAGTTTACAAAACAAAGCAATTTTAATTTAAAAATTATATTAAAAAAGAAGCAAGAGTGAAACTGAAAAAAATGCAATAAAAACGTAAAAAAACACTCAAAAGGCAACGAGGAAACACAAATAACCTAATCTGGCAAGTTGAAGAATGAAATTCTGCAAGAAATCTACAGCGTCAAAATCTCACCAAATACTCATCGTAGAAACATAGTCTCAGAGGGTAATTTCACTGATTGTGAGACAGGAGATGAGAGACAAGTCTGCTGCCAATGGGAGAGAATTTGTGGTCTAAATTATGAGATTGTCCAGCTAAGAAAAAAGTGCACAAAAAACCCCAAAACAAAACATTTTGATATGGTATCTTGAAGAATACTAAGGAATATAGGGGTGTCCTTTGTCCGTGATCCTCGTGGTCAGTGTGGTTACAGAGAACATGTCTTGCTCTTGCCTCTGGATGGCTGTTATACCCTGCAGTAACTGACAATCCACGGATCTTAATAAGTGCTGTATTGTGAGGGGCAGCCAGGGCCGTAGTCATGTCCCACGTAGGTGTCTGCTTTAGCGCGCCCTGACCACCCCCATCACATATATACAGTATCACTGTCTCGCTTGCCTGGTCTCAGAGACCTCCCTTAGACACAGGGACACTTCTTCACATAAAGAGACAGAATCCAATTCCAACTTGAAATGTAGAACTTTGCTTGTTTCCAATCGCAGCACGTCCACATCAGTTACAGCATCAACACAGAGTTCTGCACAGTTCACATCCTTCGCTTTCCCTGTGCTCTTCCCTATGTCCTTTAGGTTGTACCCGGTTTGTCCCGTCTCGACCGATACTGCAGCGTCCTCCCTGTTCAGCTTCGCTACGTGCAGGATTCCCTTGTCCGTTTTGTTTCAGGCATAAGGGCGACTGTCCAAAAATGAAGAGATGATCCAGCTTCCATATAAAATGTAAAAGTTTAATCCAACATATTAAAATGAGGAGACGACTACTGGGATGGCATCATACACATAGTAAGGCGAGCGACGCGTTTCGACCTAGCGGTCTTGATCAAGACGGCTAGGTCGAAACGAGTCGCTCGCCTTACTATGTGTATGATGCCATCCCAGGAGTCGTCTCCTCATTTTAATATGTTGGATTAAACTTTTACATTTTATATGGAAGCTGGATCATCTCTTCATTTTTGGATACTTGCTACGTCACGTCAGGACGGAGATCCGTGCTTTCTGCATTTCCTCGGTGTGCTGGCTCCCTGCCTTTGTCTATAAGGGCATCTGCCCAAGTAGAAAGCTGCCACATTTTGGAGCGACCTGCGTTTCTGTTCTGCGTTGACTTCTACTATCACCTCTGCTCTCACTTTTGCTGTCATGCTGCTTTCACTTCTGCTATCACCTGTGCTCTCACTTCTGCTGTCCTGCTGCTCTCACTTCTGCTGTCCTGCTGCTCTCACTTCTGCTGTCCTGCTGCTCTCACTTCTGCTGTCCTGCTGCTCTCACTTCTGCTGTCCTGCTGCTTTCACATCTGCTGTCCTGGACGACTGGGCTTCACACTTAACATTACGTGGCCCACTGCTTAGCTGGGGGCCCCCAGGCCCAGCTGACCTGCCTGGGCTCCCTAGCCTGACTGACCCAAAACCAGGAAATCCTCCTGTCTTACCTGCAGTTGGCCCCTCCTAAGTTAACTGTTACTGTTCCTGAGTTCCTATCTCTAAACTCAGTGTGCTATAATGCCCCCTCTGGATAACCCAGACTCTTAGAGCTGCTTAAAATGTACAGAAACTGGCCAATACCCATCACCATTTTTTTTTCAACCAAAATTTAGAAAATATAAGGGAAGCGACAGTTTAATAAAGAGACACAAGTCTCCTTTAGGAGCCTCTAAAAGCCAGCAATGGTCTTTGTCCAGCACCAGACAATCTAAAGTGCTAACAAATATATATGCCCTATCTAACTAACAATTTGTGAACAGACATATATACTGACAAGGGACAACTAAGGCTACGTTCACATTAGCGTTCTGCGCCGCAGCGTCGGGCGCTGCAGTGTCGCCACATGCGTCATGCGCCCCTATATTTAACATGAGGGCGCATGGACATGCGTTGCACTTGCGTTTTGTGACGCATGCGTCACTGTGGAGCATGCGTCAGGGCGCAGAGGACGCAGCAAGTTGCAGTTTTTTCTGTGCCCAAAACCATGCAAAAATGGACGCATGCATCACAAAACGCTGCGTTGTGCATGCGTTTACATTTGCGTTGTGCGTTGCGTCGCCGACGCTGCGGCGCACAACGCAAATGTGAATGTAGCCTAAACGCTGGACTGGATGTGGTTAGTGACTGTTGTGTCTGTGCAACTGCAGGTTGTGGGCAAGAGGCATCAGCGCCTCCTTCCTGGACAGCAAATTGGGAAGGGTGTAACACAGGGGAATTGAATTACTCCATGCATTTAAATCAGGTACATAAAGCACCCATCCGGAGTTACTTCATTGATGCCAGAAATGCAATTCATAAAACAGTAACAGACCTACATAGTGTCCTGTTGGCACCGAAAAATGCTATGTTGACAGCATGGAATTTCATTTATTCAGGAAACTTTTTTGAAAGTTTTTTTCCTCTTAATACAGTATATTGCAATCATCATATTGTATATCACTGTGTACTTACAATTGCTAATTTTGCTTTTCTACCCAGCTACTTCTTCTCTTTTCCATTAGCTCTATATCACGTGATGTAGAATTCTAGTTCTAATGATGACTCATGCAGGGAAGAGAGGCTTCCTGTTTCTACATCGAGCTTAGAAGGATTCAGCTAGTCTGTTTTTACTCATGTGATGTCATAGATCTAATAGAAAAGAAAATAATTAACTGGGAAGAAGGAAAAATGAAGGGCAGAAGGGAAAAATGAGCAATTGTAAGTACACAGTGCCATATAGTATGATGATTGCAATATATTAAGAGGAGTGCGTTTTAAAATGTAGTTTCTTTCAGTTGACACATTTGTGATGCCATCAAGATATTATAGATTTTCTTCCAGAGTTTATTTAGGTGTCTGGTTCATGTAGGAAACTGGGCTCATAAGATGTGTTTCTCTTCAAGAACTGCAATGAGAAATCATATCTATCCTCTTATATGGATACATTTTGGTCAATGATTTTTAAATGATTTTTGTCATTTTTTTGGTCACTCACGATGTACATTTTTACCATAAGTGTGTTTTTTGTTTGAAAGGATTGAAAAAGATCAACATTTTCCACCTTCTACCTATTTGACAGCGAAAATTGCGCAGCATTATGATGCCACATGGATAGCGTCAATTTATCTATAAAAAAGCTGGACATGTGAGCATGCCCATAGACTATAATGAGTACTTGCTTATAATGGATAGAACACTAAGAATATTGGATGTGTGAAAATGATCTAATATTTCTTTACTCTATCTTATAGTCATCATCGATTACAGACTGTTAATAGCCAACAGCTGCATTCACCATTTTACAGAATAAATAGCAGTAATCTGCCAGCAGTAATTTCTGACTCAGTGCCTTGAGGATTAGATTATTGATACTTAAGGTACCTTCACACGAAACGACGCTGCAGCGATAGCGACAACGATGCCGATCGCTGCAGCGTCGCTGTTTGGTCGCTGGAGAGCTGTCACACAGACCGCTCTCCAGCGACCAACGATGCCGAGGTCCCCGGGTAACCAGGGTAAACATCGGGTTGCTAAGCGCAGGGCCGCGCTTAGTAACCCGATGTTTACCCTGGTTACCAGCGTAAAATGTAAAAAAAACAAACAGTACATACTTACATTCGCGTCCCCCGGCGTCCGCTTCCTGCACTGACTGAGCGCCGGCAGTAGCAGGGCACAGCGGTGACGTCACCGCTGTGCTGTGCTTTCACTTTCACTTTGCGGCGCTCAGTCAGTGTGGGAAGCAGACGGCGGGGGATGCGAATGTAAGTATGTACTGTTTGTTTTTTTTACATTTTACACTGGTAACCAGGGTAAACATCGGGTTACTAAGCGCGGCCCTGCGCTTGGTAACCCGATGTTTACCCTGGTTACCATTGTAAAACATCGCTGGTATCGTTGCTTTTGCTGTCAAACACAACGATACACGGCGATCGGACGACCAAATAAAGTTCTGAACTTTATTCAGCGACCAGCGACATCACAGCAGGATCCTGATCGCTGCTGCGTGTCAAACTAAACGATATCGCTAGCGAGGACGCTGCAACGTCACGGATCGCTAGCGATATCGTTACAAAGTCGTTTCGTGTGAAGGTACCTTTAGACTAGGCCAGTATTATCAGATCAGTGGGACCCTTCACACCCCATAAAGATCAGCACAAGTTCTGCTAGAATGAGTCACAGCACCTGTGTAAGCACTACAACCAGTGTCAGACTGGGGTGACAAGGGCCCACCAGTAACATTGACTTTGGGGGGGCACTTTTCACCTGCATGCAAATATTATACTACATTCACAAATTTACCTATATCTCTATATAGTAATAAACTGGGTAGTGTGGTTAATGAATGATGAGATGCTGCTATTTTCTGTACAAAGTGAATTATGCAAAGTACTGCCCATACAGTGGGGTTGGAGGTCCAGATCTACACAGGGGCCCACTGGGGGATTCCTCTGTTACCCTGTGGTCCAGTCCGAGCCTGTATACGGCCACAAGAGAATGTCTCTTCAGCACGTTTCTACTTAGATTTTATGCGCTAACAGGGGTCATCAGTATTTCCCGTTAGGCCGCAAGTCCTCCTGTAAAAGTCAAGTTATGTTCTCTGGGCCCTTCTCACACTGGCCGGTACCCAACCTATCAGATGTCCCTCTGGTTTCACTTGTTGGCACCAACTGACTTCCCACCTTGTCACTCCAGCTTTTTATATCAGGTAATACTGACCCCGGTGCTCTCACATGGTGCGAGTCCTGTGCAATTTTTTTCTCGCACCCATTGACTTCTATTGCAGGATGCGATCCATTTTCTGATTACAATAGCAGCATGCTGCGATTTTTTTCCAGCCTGATCGTGATCCGATCCGAGCTGGATAAAGAAATGCAGATGAGCACAACATCACCGATTAACATTGGTCCGAATTCAATCCAATTCTTTATCTGATTGAATTCGGACGATTTAATTGCAAGTGGGCATGAGCCCTACTGTTATTAATTAATAGATTAATTAATAACAAAACTGAACTTTGTTATACTGAAAAACACAGCTAAAAAAAACACGCAAAAATGCAACAAAAAGCAGATAAAACGCTGCAAAATCTGCTTTTTGTAAGCTGCTTCTTCACCTCCAAGAGAGCAGGTTTTGCCTGCAGAAAAAAAGCAGCAAAAAAGCAACGTGTGACCATAGCCAAAACGTCCATAGCAGTTCATTGCTTAGTTTGACTTCTCTAATGAAGCTCTGAGCTACTGGCCAATTTCTTTCTCTTCTTTGCATGTATATAATGAGGTTTTTACATATACAGTGGGGCAAAAAAGTATTTAGTCAGTCAGCAATAGTGCAAGTTCCACCACTTAAAAAGATGAGAGGCATCTGTAATTTACATCATAGGTAGACCTCAACTATGGAAGACAAACTGAGAAAAAAAAATCCAGAAAATCACATTGTCTGGTTTTTTTATCATTTTATTTGCATATTATGGTGGAAAATAAGTATTTGGTCAGAAACAAAATTTCAAGATTTCTGGCTCTCACAGACCTGTAACTTCTTCTTTAAGAGTCTCCTCTTTCCTCCACTCATTACCTGTAGTAATGGCACCTGTTTAAACTTGTTATCAGTATAAAAAGACACCTGTGCACACCCTCAAACAGTCTGACTCCAAACTCCACTATGGTGAAGACCAAAGAGCTGTCAAAGGACACCAGAAACAAAATTGTAGCCCTGCACCAGGCTGGGAAGACTGAATCTGCAATAGCCAACCAGCTTGGAGTGAAGAAATCAACAGTGGGAGCAATAATTAGAAAATGGAAGACATTCAAGACCACTGATAATCTCCCTCGATCTGGGGCTCCATGCAAAATCCCACCCCGTGGGGTCAGAATGATCACAAGAACGGTGAGCAAAAATCCCAGAACCACGCGGGGGGACCTAGTGAATGAACTGCAGAGAGCTGGGACCAATGTAACAAGGCCTACCATAAGTAACACACTACGCCACCATGGACTCAGATCCTGCAGTGCCAGACGTGTCCCACTGCTTAAGCCAGTACATGTCCGGGCCCGTCTGAAGTTTGCTAGAGAGCATTTGGATGATCCAGAGGAGTTTTGGGAGAATGTCCTATGGTCTGATGAAACCAAACTGGAACTGTTTGGTAGAAACACAACTTGTCGTGTTTGGAGGAAAAAGAATACTGAGTTGCATCCATCAAACACCATACCTACTGTAAAGCATGGTGGTGGAAACATCATGCTTTGGGACTGTTTCTCTGCAAAGGGGCCAGGACGACTGATCCGGGTACATGAAAGAATGAATGGGGCCATGTATCGTGAGATTTTGAGTGCAAACCTCCTTCCATCAGCAAGGGCATTGAAGATGAAACGTGGCTGGGTCTTTCAACATGACAATGATCCAAAGCACACCGCCAGGGCAACGAAGGAGTGGCTTCGTAAGAAGCATTTCAAGGTCCTAGAGTGGCCTAGCCAGTCTCCAGATCTCAACCCTATAGAAAACCTTTGGAGGGAGTTGAAAGTCCGTGTTGCCAAGCGAAAAGCCAAAAACATCACTGCTCTAGAGGAGATCTGCATGGAGGAATGGGCCACCATACCAACATCAGTGTGTGGCAACCTTGTGAAGACTTACAGAAAACGTTTGACCTCTGTCATTGCCAACAAAGGATATATTACAAAGTATTGAGATGAAATTTTGTTTCTGACCAAATACTTATTTTCCACCATAATATGCAAATAAAATGATAAAAAAACAGACAATGTGATTTTCTGGATTTTTTTTTCTCAGTTTGTCTCCCATAGTTGAGGTCTACCTGTGATGTAAATTACAGACGCCTCTCATCTTTTTAAGTGGTGGAACTTGCACTATTGCTGACTGACTAAATACTTTTTTGCCCCACTGTATTTAGAAGCCTAGAACCTCTGGTAGGTTCCTTGTTTCAGGCTGTTCACTGAGCTTTGTTGTACTCCTTCTAGGTTGCATCAGAGTCATACCATAAACTATTGCAAGTTTCAGCTTTCAGCAGAAACATTGAGACATTGTGGAATAATTGTTTTACGTAATGACATACAGGAGACATTTTCTTCATTATCACAACATGAAAGAAATAGGAAAAGAACCAATTCAAGCAAGAAAAACTAAGGCATACATAACATTATTAACAAACCCTATTCATTAACAATGCCAAATGATGTCAGCTCAATACAGTTCCAGAATAAAGCCTGCAACTGTTGTGTACTCCAAAAGGGAATATTCCTTTAAGGCTTAGAAGCTGCTGGAAAGTACTGAGATTCTGCTAATAATTTCAATCATGTAAATTCACAGCTAAAGGTTGTGATTAGAGTAATATAATTAATTTCACGATACTCATATACTTATGTATAAATAATAACATTCCGTTATAGAATTGAATACTTGTTGTTTCTTTAATCTGGTGGTCAATTAGCATCTAAAGATTGACAGCAAGGGGCAAATGAGACTTTGGGTAAAGTCTGATGAATAGGTTTTCTCTACAGACTTTATTGTTTGGATTCTTGATGAGCTTCACAGGCTACTCGAGTGACTACATGGGCCACCCAGATGGTTGGTGTTACTGCAGGGATAAGTCAGAATTCCACTATGAGAACGTCGGGACTTAGATCTTGCTGTAAATATCTCCAGGTCATGTGCTAAGGTCTTGGGGGGATTGCATTTTAACTGTAGTTCAAATCTCTCTCATTACCTTGATTTGGTAGGACATGTTTTTAAAGCAACCACTTGGCCTTTGGTGTTGTCATTGTTCTAGAATTATAGGGTTTGTTGTAATAATTTATGAGCTCTAAGAGAACACATAATCACTCTATCATAGAACCAAGGGAAATATTTTCTGTATCTTAAACTTTTGACTTCTGAACATTTTTTAGACTTCTGAACATTTTTCAGACTTCTGAAATTTGAATTTAGCAAATGTTTTTGACACAACTGTTGAAGGGTTTATCCAGGACTTTTTTACCTATGGGGCTAAGAACTTACAGGCCGAAATTTACCAATTACCTAGTTATTCTGCTCTGCAACGATCTCTTTCAACTCAAGCAGTGATTCTCTTGCTTCTTTTGACTTCACGTCGACTCAGCAGCTCTTCTCTTCTGCTCCTCTCTGTTGAAGGGATGCCACTGCCGACATCATTCTGATTGCCTGCTGAGCCTGAAGCAACGAGGAGCCGGCTATCAATCAAAAGGACAACGGCAGTAACGCCTTGGTGTAGAGCAGAAGTGAAGGAGTTGCTCTGCCAACTTGAAGTCAAAGGAAGCAGTAGGATTGTCACTGGGACCAGTCGGTAACCACTCTGAGCCAGGACAAAGAGTCACAGGGCAGAATAGGCAGGTAGTTCGCAACTACCTGCTGGTAAGTTCTTCCCATAGAAAAAAAAAACAAAAGTCTTGGATAACTGCTTTAACTATCCAAATATACAGCCAGAAAAGGAAAACATGAAAGTTGCTATTGCTCAAGTAAATGGTGTGCACTGTGCCACCTTATTCAACTGTATGTGTGTGTTTTATGGTGCTCAGTGTGGCAAGAGGACAAATAGAAAAGACACAATGAAATCACTATTGGAACAGAAGGGCAGTGAGAGAAGTTTAAAAAAAATACAAAAGAAAGAGCAAAGTAGGAGGTGGTGTTCTCATGAAATGGCAAATACCCTGGAAAGTTGAGGTGGTCGTAGAGCGCTGGGCCAAAAAGACTAGTTTTGGTGAGAACTGCCCCCGTATTCCAAACCCCCTTCATTATGATACCTCTAATTTAAAGAAGGTTGGAGAGCGCCAACTGGAGAAAGCTTCTGGTGAATCCCTTTTGCTCGCTCGCTTCTTCTTGCTCCTTTTAGAGTCTCGTAATTCTTAAGGACACACAGTAGAATCATTGACTGTATGGTAACTGAAGGGTGTTTAACAGCTCATAACTCATGTGAAGGCTATGTACACATCCCTCCACCATTTCCTGCATTGCTGTCCAGGCGCTATGCTGTAGCTGCCAAGTGACAAATTGTTTACCTGGAATATATTTGGTTTCAGCTCCAGGACCATCTATACCTCTAGATCTAATAGCAGTTGTATGGCCATTTGGTATCCTGCCACATTGGGAACATAAACATACTGGTCGCCTTCACAGATTGGGCTTTGTATTCTTTGCTCCTTTGGCTTCATTTTGACATTTTACACAGTAATAAGTAATATATTACAAGGACATTTCTTGATTACATCATTATCATACATCACATGTGTGTACATTATTTTGGCATGGTTTTGTAAAAAAAAAAAAATAGAAAATTTGCAGAGTAAACTAAAAGAAAACCAATGGATCTCTTGGGCAAAAGCCATAACACAGTGAGCCAAGAATACAAATGTGACAATCAATGAGGCTTATAAATCAAGTCTATTTATGCCTGGATGTATTAAAATGTTCTCTAAAATAACAAATATCTTGTGGAAAGAAGATGATTATAAGAAGAATGTAATGCTAATATTTAAATGGGTGCTCATATCGTGGTCATAGAAACCATCAGGAAAGATATTTTTAAAGCGTAACCATTGTTTTAACTATTATTTAGTGAATCAATGGTACATGTGAAAATAAGCAACTTTGCAATATATGTTATCAGTACAAATTGCTTCAATTTCCTTCTGGATTGGTCTTTAATTCCCAATTCACGGATAATCTGTATTCAATGAAAACATATTTTGACATTACTGAGACAGGAGATGACAGTTGGTGCTCATAAATGTCTGTGGCAAAGAGAGGAGGGAGGAGATAGAGGTAGACACAGACATTCTGCTGCCAGTTCTCCTCTGCTGATGGTTACAGGAATGAACCTCAGGATGGACATGTGTAGAGGTGGAGAGGATGACGTGCCATCTCTCTATAGACCCATATTCTTTTAAATGTTTGAAAAAGCACCGTATGGTAAGTGTTACCCTCTAGGAGGCTGCATTTCCAGTAAGTCAGGGGTGACAGGGTTAACTGTAGATCCGGCCCATGGTTGGGGAGGAGGCTTGGAGACCTGTGTGACAGTTCCTGTTTCAATAGTTAGTTGTTAGTGAGCTGGAGACAAGAAAAGACACCCTCAAAGGAAAGCGATCATCTTTGGGCGTGTGAGTGGAAAGAGGCCAGGAGAAAGGTGTAAGTTTCAGCAAGAGATCTTTGGTGTCGGCAGTGTTCCTCCTTCAGCAGGCAAGTTGGGGTACCCATCGCAGGAGGCTGTTAGGAACGTCTTTAGTGTTAGCCAGACTTGGAAGATGCTGTCTGTAAGTTGGTAGCCGGGGAGCTCCCTTATGTTATTCTCTGAAAGTGCAGTTAGGGTGGAGTGATCACAAAGAAACACATTGACCAGTGTGGTCCTGTATCAGGAAGATGAAGTTGCCCTATTTGTCCTGTTGTTCACCATAAGTATTGTGCTGCTGTCCATAACCACCAAGAATATGTCTCTGCATTGTGCAGAAGAAAACAGAAAGCTTATTTCCTTCTACCTTCTGTACAAAAGTTTGATTGTCAGTAAACAGGACTCTATTTTACCCACTGGTCTGGTTTCCTCATCGTGGGTCTAAATCGGCCCGCTGTGGCAGAATTGAACCTAAGGGTGTCCGCAGCAACCCTTACACACACACCCAGTCAGGACCCCGTTTTTATGTAGCGTGCTGGGGCGCGGAAGACAAGTACCTATCCCATGGCTACCGCCCCGCACCACGTTACTCACGTACTGCCTCTTCAAAAGACTACCTCTTTGAGAAGACATTTCTTCTTAAACCATGGAAGTATGGGGGCTCTGGGCTTTCACAAAATGTCAGCGGAGCCCCCGCACCACCAAACAACCACAGTGTGGCACATCCGAACACCCCTTTCTCCCAGTCTGGGGTCCGCAACATCGACCCACTGCTGCCTCCACCAGCAGCGACCCTGGGACCTCACTTCACCACAGCCACCACCCCTTGTAAGCAATAATACGCTTGGCTTGTAAGAAGAACCACCATTTTATTTTTAAAAAAGTTTTCCTCCTACTTTTCTCCTCAAAATTTGGGGTGCTTCTTATAATCCGCAAAATACGGTATATATATATATATATATATATATATATATATATATATATATATATACACGTACAGTGTATATATATATATGTACTCAGAACTATAAAAGCAAAGTATTTACCAATGGAAAGGTTAGCTCTTTTCTCATATGAAACTGTTTAATCCAAATATTGTAATTTATGTTTTCCTAGAACAAAGACTATAAAACGCTATGTGTATTATTGAGTTACAGGAATGTCATGATGTAATTTAGTGTTAACTTTAATCAGAACGGTTGCGGGATGAAGTCAACCGTTTACAGAGATAATTTAGACAAAAGCTGGAATGCATATTTTATGTAATACTTTGCACAAGTGTTCAATCATATTCAGAAATTGGTTACACAAGATGTTTTGCACAAGGAACTTTAGTTGTAGTTAATGGGAAACTGCCGTCAAGCCCTCTTAATCATAGAAAACCAAATAAATACTGTAGTTGCACGAGTTTCTTTTCAAACTTCTTTTCATCTTTGAGAGATCTTTGATAAAGAACAGGATATCAATTAGGATCTGAGATCCCTCCATGTTCTCCTTATATTAGCTATTGAGGGTGATTTTGAATGTCAAATGAGGTAAGAAAAGAAGGTAATAGTAGGTAACAGCTTGATTAAAAGATACAACCACCTGTTCTCAGGGGAGTACGGAAACCACTGTCAGGGCTCATACTCACTTGCGCGAGACTTGGATGAGTCTCGCACGGCAATACCGGCCGCCGGCACTCAGATCGGAGCGTGCGGCCGCATAGGAAAGCATGCAGCTCCGCTCCTCTGTGCCAGGTGCAGTGCCGGGTATTGCCGTGCGAGACTCATCCGAGTCTCGCGCAAGTGAGTATGAGCCCTCACCAGCAATGTGGACAAATAGGGAGTCCAAAAGCTTTCCACATTGTGTGAAACCTGATGACTCAATTAATTTGTGAGACTAAAATTATATCATATAGCGGTGATGGTCCACCAAGATCACATGACATCTCATTGCATAAGGAAGATACCATATAAATACTAAAGTAGGATGGGTATGACCTGGCTATGGAGAAGTGAAGACACATTTTGTCCTGGCTCCATGTGCTGGCACTGAGAATTAACCAACCACGATCATATAACACCTACAAAAGAAGAATATGAGTAGCAGGAGAAGGGGGAAGTCATCCGATTCCAGAGGAATTCAGCTTTTTTTTCTGGGCAGATGGTGGGCCCTGTCATGAAGACAACATGGCCACCGACACTATGAGCTATGCTGAAGCTGCTTCCTCCTGGGGCAGCCTGGCACAGTCCTGTGAAAGGAGTCAAACTCCCAACAGACTCCGGGCTGTCAGACTCCCCTCCGGAGCCTGGGAGTCACAACCAAGGGGGTAGAGTAAACTGATGGTGGATATGGACAGGTTGGAAGATCTCAGCCTGGGAGGTGCCATGGAGCGGCACACTTGGGTGACTCCTATTTTCCAGACCCAGGCTCTCCATGTATGTCACAAGAGGCCTTCTCATCACATAGCATATATGTGTGAAAGCTAAATAAATAGTGCATTTAGATATAATCATTGCTGGGAGAATGCACCTGGTCTTTAAGAAGCTGTAGAAAACAACGATTGGACAAGTGAAAAAAGATCGTTCCAGCTCCTTAAAATCGAAAACTCTTTATTTATCCATTAAAATTCCATGAAATAGATGAAAATCCTTGGATGCAAGCATGTCAGAAAAAGAGGTACAAGCGACGCGTTTCGATCTATGCAGATCTTTATCACAGCTTGAAAATAATGATCATGAAAAGTATATGGATTCCCATATCTGTTGAACTATATGTTATATTTAGGAATGTTTATATCTAATTGCACTATTTATTCAACTTTCACGCATATATTTATTGTATACCTGAGTATTTTTTCAATACTATGTAAATTGTTGCACAATTTTATTACTAAGTAATTGTATGCGCTAGATTGCTGTCACTAATTATGGCACCGTAATACTGATTAGGTTATAGCATACTGTACATATTTGTCAGTATACACATTTGTATTCATTTTTGTTTTATTATTCCAGGTGCCATGTCTAATGTCCTTGGAAGATATACAGGGGCTGTGACTGCCTTTGTTTTGATTATACGATACGTCTGTACCTGCGATGCGCATAGCTGCGCGTGCGCTGTGGGGTCCCAGTGTGGAGGCGCTTGCACAGGCGACGCGTCACCTTGGTTACACTTCCGGTCACATGACCGAATAATGTGACTGGGTGGTGTGTCTGCCGAGCGCCGTCCCCTCCGTGACATCACAACTTGGCGGCTATGTGCCGGAACACAGGCCCAGCTGATCATCTCATTAGTAGACTGCTATTTAAGGATATGAACAACAACAAGAGAAAGCAGTATAGGGTGCCAATAAAAAATAACATTTATTTAAAGGGAACCTGTCACCTGAATTTGGCGGGACCAGTTTTGGGTCATATGGGTGGGGTTTTTGGGTGTTTGATTCACCCTTTCCTTACCCGCTGGCTGCATGCTGGCCGCAATATTGGATTGAAGTTCATTCTCTGTCCTCCGGAGTACACGCAAGATTGCCTTGCGCAGGCGTTTACTCCGGAGGACAGAGAATGAACTTCAATCCAATATTGCAGCCAGCATGCAGCCAGGGGGTAAGGAGAGGGTGAATCAAACACCCGAAAACCCTGCCCATATGACCCAAAACTGGTCCCGCCAAATTCAGGTGACAGGATCCCTTTAAGCATCATTAAAAACCATAGTAGCATACATGGTAACTGCATTCCAAAATGGGAGAAGCCACTACACAGATTGTAATCCTCTTTGTGCTTTACTAAAGATAGTCCATCACAAGCCTGAAGTGCCACATTCTGTTTGTGGGATATATTGTTCCCTTATATGAGTCTGGCTATAGTAAAGTAAAGTAAATCAAAGCACTTACGTAGGTAGAGAGTCTGTGTATGGCGTCCCCAGGGGAGCCACTCATGTCCGTCCACACCAAACTCAACCAACCATGCCTTTTTGGACTTTGCTTTTTGCAGTTGGGCATAGTCATGGTGACCGAAATGGGCCTTCCCCAAACGGTTCCGCACAAAGTTGGAAGCTACAATTGTCCAAATTGATTTGGTATGGAACTATGGGTCTTAGACCCCTTCCATCTGACACTTGGCATTGTGCTTAGTGATGTACGGCTAGCATGCAGCTGCTTATCAATGGAAGCCATACTTCGGGTACAGAGTTCTTGTGCTGATGTTAATACCAGAGGAAGTTTGGACTCTGTAATTACGGAGTGTGCAGAGCGCTGGTGACGTTTTTGCACTATGGTGACTCAGCTTTAACTTCATGTTGTCTCCACTTTTTGATGGTTATTGTAGCTCCTAAACGATTCTTTTAAATAATGCCATGTCATAAATGGACCTGATACACTGGTGGCTCCTACAACAGTTTTGCCAATTGTACCACATGAAAAATATGAATTCAATAATTAACAGTATGTCCTAATACTTTCGTCCATATGGTATATAGCAGATGAAATAAGTGAGCACACCAATTTTCTAAGTAAATATATTTCTAAAGGTGCAATTGACATGAAATTCTTACCAAATGTCAGTTATGTGTAATAATGAGAAATGACACAGGGAAAAAGTATTGAACACGCTTAGTTAAATTTAATACTTCCTACACAAGCTGTCAGTGAGGACAGCTTCAATACGCCTTCTGTGTGGAGAAACTAGTCACATGCATTGCTCAAGTGCGATTTTGGCCCATTCTTCCACACAAACACTCTTCAAATCATGAAGGACCCGTGGGCTCCTTCTTTGAACTTTGTACTTTAGCTCCTTCCATACATTTTTTATTAGATTAACTTTAGGTGATTGGCTCGGACATTCTTGCAGCTTTATTTTCTTGCTCTGAAACCAACTGAGATTTTCCTTTGCAATATGTTTGGGATCGATGTCTTGCTGAAATGTTCACCATTGTTTCATCTTCATCATCCTGGTGGATGGCAGCAGATTTTTATCAAGACTGTCTTGCTACATTTGTCCATGCATTCTTCCTTCAAATATATGGTTTGTCCATGCCGTAAGCTGAAAAACAGCCCCACACCATGATGTTCCCACATCCAAACTTTACTATTGTTATGGAGTTTTTGGGGTGTAATGCAGTGCACTTTCACCTCCAAACACAGTGGGTATTATGGCTTCCAAAGAGTTCAATTTTGGTCTCAGACTATATTCTCACAGTATTTGACAGGCTTGTCTAAATGTGGTTGAGCAAACTTTAAATGCACTTGAACATGCTTTTTGTTCAGCAATGGAGTCTAGCGTGGTGAGCGTGCATACAGGCCATGGAGGTTGAGTACATTACTAATAATTTTCTTTGAAACAATTGTACATGCCAATTACAGATCTATCTGTAGCTCTTCACAGGTTGTCCTTGTTCTTGGACAACTCTTCTGATAATTCTTTTCACTCCTCTATCTTAAATCTTGCAAGGAGCACCTAGTTAAGGCCAGTTTATGGTGATATTATGTTCTTTCCACTTCCGGATTATGGCCCAAATAGTGCTCACTGGAACTTTCAGTAGTTTAGAAATGCTTCAATAATCAATACCATCAGTGTTTTGCAACAATAAGGTTACAAAGGTCTTGAAACAGCTCACTGCTTTTACCCATCAGATGTTTCTTGTGTGGCACCTAGGTAAGTGTGCCTTCTAAATACTGATAGATTTCAACAAGTGTTGTGGTTTACATTAATTTTTGCACTTCTCTTTCTTAAATGTGTTCAATACTTTTTCACTGTGTCATTTATCATTATTACACATAACAATTTATGGACATTTATGGTTTGATTTCTTTTCCTGGGTGTATTGGATGGGATCTTACAGACATCTGGTGAGAATTTCATGTCAATAGCACATTTGGAAATATATTTACTTAGAAAATTGGCATTTATTTCCCCCGCTCTATGTTAACGTTTCTTTAAAAACATTTTCAAGCTTCTTTTCTATAATCCCCCCTCTTCCCTATTCCTTACAAAGTTTATGATCTGTATCTTAAGGTGAATATCCACTCTATTTCTTCAAGGGTCAAAATTCTATGCTGAATAATCTTTTTTTAGGGGTTGGAGTTTCATTATTCTGACACAAAACTCAAATTCCCTGACCTAACAACCTGGCTACCTATGGTGGCCACTAGAGAGGGCTTAAAAAGCTTATTTACATTGAACTAAAAAATGCAGTATCATATGAGCGCTCATACTCCTCTAGTGAAGATTCAAATATAACTGTTGTAGCAATGCTACTCACTTGGGAGTGATCTGCGATATTTAAAGTCTGGCTGGTTTATTGCCGCCCTCACAAACCACATCACAAGAAATTCAAATACAGCCATTGTCCGAATCTAAGTACAACATAAAGCATAAAGTCCATACAATAGTGCTGGTTAGCCCACCTGGCTTAGAGTTCGGCTTCTTAAGGTACCTTCACACTGAGCAACTTTCCAACGAGAACGACAGCGATCCGTGACGTTGCAGCGTCCTGGATAGCGATCTCGTTGTGTTTGACACGCAGCAGCGATCTGGATCCCGCTGTGATATCGCTGGTCGGAGCTAGAAGTCCAGAACTTTATTTCGTCGCTGATCACCCGCTGTCCAACATATCCAAGGTATTTGGTCTCCTCTCTCCCCTTGGCACATTTTTGGGGATTTAAAAAGAACCTCGCCTTCCTGAATGCATCAAACACTGCCTTGACGTTTCCCAATGACTTTCCCAATCCAGGCTGAAAATTACGATATTGTTAATGTATGCCGCAGCGTAATTCTTGTGGGGTGCAAGGATCCAGTCCATGGCCTTCTGGAAAGTGGTCAGAACTCCCTGCAGTCCGAATGGCATCTGGACATATTGGAAGGAACTGGAATAGAAGGAAATATCACTTTTTTGATCCAAGGTGGTTATGTAACTTGCCTGTCCAAGTTTCTTGATCAGCGCATGTATACGCGGCATCGGATATGTGCCGAATTTGGAGACTTCTTTCAGCTTCCAATAATCAATACCAAATCTCCATTCTCCATCAGGTTTTGGAACAAAGACAATCAGGTTAGACCGCCAGCTCTTAGATTTCTCAATGACTCCGAGATTCAGCATATGCTCCACTTCGAGAGATCAGTTCTCGGAGGGCCTCTGGAATTCGATAGGGCTTCGAATTCACCTGCAAATGGGGTTTCATCAGAACCTTGTGTTCTATGACATCTGTACACCCCGGAAAAATCTAAGAAGAGGTCCCGATTCTGCTGCAGCATTTCCCGACATTGCTGTTTTTTGGCCTTTGACAGTGTTTTGTCTACTGTGACATCTTCAATGTCCCCTTCTAGCTTAACCAGCAAACTCGGAGTTTCCATGGGGTCCCTGTCTTGTCATGCCTTGGTGGATACCGGCAGGAGGGGATTTTGGAAGTGAGAGGTGAGAGCGGTTAACTGGCATGTGGGACAAGACTTGCAATACCTTATGATTTCCAGGTGACATCTGGGTCATTAGAACCTCCGCATGACCCGTTCTTGAGTTTTGTCCATCCCCAGATGGCCACCCAAGACTTGTGAATGGGCCATGTCCAACACCCTCCATCTATAGGGTCATGGTAACAATTGTTCCACTGTCACCTCCCTCACCTTAGTAACCCGGTACAACAAGTCCCCACTCAACATGAAACAGGGAAACCTGGAGCCATTCCCCGCCTCTTTGGCTATACCATTTATAATTGTTACCTTATTGAACGCTTCTTTTAAAGTTAGTTACCATATGTTGGGCGGACCTAAACTTTCCTCTGGTCACCCCTATCTCAGGAATGTCAGCTTCAGAGGATATTACCGCTTCATCTCCCTCCCAACATTACACAGAAGGGAAACCCATCAGGCTCTGGGGTTGGTGAGACTTCTTTAGGGCCACCTCACTTCTTACCTGAGCAATCAAGGTCTCTGTCCCTCCCCCACAAGTCCCAAAACAGCACAAAGTTTGGTCTATGATAATTGGGTGCAATAAATCATGGGACTCAGTACCTCAGGCTGTCTCAATTACCACTTTTGCTACCGTATAGTCTTTAGCATCCCCGTGAATACAGCAGTCACTCACCTTCTTCCCAGGGATCAATTGGAGAGGGAGTGTGGTGCTCATAAAGGTCCTCAAACTCCCTGAGTCTAGTAGTCCAGTCACTTGCAGACCATTTACTTTTACAGGACAAGCTTGAGGCCCCTTGCCAGGTGGACAGTCCACACTACAAGTCGGATATGTGTAGAATGAACACCAGCATCCCATGCTACAGTCCATTTGCTCGGTGATCAAGGGACAATGGGCAGCTATATGACCTGTACTGTGACATCTCCAGCAAATTACATTACAGCAACCACTTTTGAACTATGTGCAGCAGATCAAACATTTGGGAGTGAGGGGGTTTGTCACGGTGATATGCCAGGCGGTGGACCCATTGTGCCCTGGCAGACATTGTCACCCCCAAGTGCGCCAAAATTTCCGTTTTCAATTTTTCATAATCTTTGGTATCCTGAAAAGCTAAATTATAGGATGCCTTTTGTGCCTCCCCCGTTACGTATGGCGCCAGGACTGCGATCCCTCATTTCAATCAGTTTTTCAAATATGTGAAGGAAAAAAAAGTTTCTACACCCTCTCCTGTCTAACAGCCCATGAAAATCGGACCGCACTTGGATGACATTCCAGTACTGTCTGATTTTTTTCACAGATCCATATTTTTTCTTTATCAATTCTGATTCAAGACTCAAATACATTTGGAGAGTCTCCCACATCTCTTTTGACAAATTCAAAACAAGCTTCACAGACAAAAATTGTAAGTAAAGGCGCTTTTTCTGGCCACTCTTCCATAAAGGCCATATCTATGGTACGTGTATGACTTATTGTGGTTGTATTGACAGATACTCCAGTCTGCTTGGGAACTCTGCAGCTCCTTCAGGTTTACCTTTGGTCTCTGAGCTGCCTCTCTGATTATTGCCCTCCTTGCCCGGTCTGAGAGTTTTGGTTGGCGGCTCTCTCTTGGCAGGTTTGTTGAGGTACCATGGTCTTTCCATTTGATAAAATTGGATTTGACGGTGCTCCTGGGGATCATCAGAGATTGGGAACATTTTTTTTTTATAATCTGACCCTGACATGAACTTCTCGATAACTTTTCCCCTGACTTGTTTGGAGATCTCCTTGGTCTTCATGGTGTTGTTTGGTTAGTGGTGCCTCTTGCTTAATGGTGTTGCAGCCTCTGTGGCCCTTCAGATAACGTGTGCATGTACTGACAGACCACGGGACACTTAGTTTACACACAGGTGAACTTCCTTTCACTAACCATGTGACTTATGAAGGCTATTTCTTGCACCATAAATTTTTAGGGGCTTCATAGCAAAAGGGGTCAATACATATGCACATGCAAATGTTTGATCCCATAAATTTAATTTATTCCTATATTTTTCTCACTTCACCAACTCAGACTATTTAGTGCTGATGTATCACACACAAAACGGATTAAAAAATATTTAAACATGGGTTGTAATTAGTGATGAGCGAATATACTCGTTACTCAAGATTTCCCAAGCACGCTCGGGTGTCCTCCGAGTATTTTTTAGTGCTCGGAGTTTTAGTTTTTAGGGCCGCAGCTGAATGATTTACATCTGTTAGCCAGCATAAGTACATGTGGGGAATCCCTAGCTACCAGGCAACCCCCACATGTACTTATGCTGGCTAACAGATGTAAATCATTCAGCTGCGGCAAGAAAAACTAAAACTCCGAGCACTAAAGGAGGACACCCGAGCGTGCTTGGGAAATCTCGAGTAACGAGTATATTCGCTCATCACTAGTTGTAATGTAACAAAATAGGTAAAAAGTGAAGGGGGTGAATACTTTTGCAAGTTTTTGTAGATTTAAAGGGAGCAAAGTTTTTGCGGAATAAAAAGTTGCCCCCGCAAATATTTTTTTCGTCTTTTTCACTCCAGATCGAATCAGTTCTGCCTAAATGGACAGAGCTGGGGAGAAGACAGGGGGCATGGCCACGCTCACCCCTCCAATTCTACAAAAGTGACTAGATTGGCATTTATGTTGCAGCAGATGGAGGCCACATGCCACTCAAAAGATTAACTGAATTCATCAGTTATTATGGACGTGTGAATGTACCTTACCAGTGGTGCAACTTGAAGCTTGTGGGCCCAAATGCAAAAACCCTTCCAGAGCCCTCAACTATCACAGGTTTGTAATAGTAATAGTCTTTGCATATTGGTCAAAAGAACACTTATGGGCCCACTAAACTCCAGGACCTAGGTGCGATTTCAACCCTTGTATCATAGTTACACCTCTATAACTTACACTTTCAAAACAGACATTTCCCAAAGACCTACAGTATGCTCAAAAAGACCTAATTTTTCAGTAAGAGGCTCTCATTTACCCTTTATATTTACCCTCTTTTTGATAGGTTCAAGCCAGTGAAGGGCCATTTTTCACTGCAAAGTTAGGGTTAGCTGACAAAAATGTAAACTATATAAAGGTGAAAGAACATTGGTGATCACTGTGGATGAAGTAGGGAAAGAGAAACTAAGCGTTCGAGAAAAGGTTAGAACATGGTGTAGTTGGTACTTTATGTATAGCATACCAAGGTTAGAACAAGGTGTAGTTGGTACTTTATGTATAGCTTACCTGTACAGTGCTTTAAAAGTGTTTGTCTCATTACTGGAATTCAGGAGTGCACTGCTCCTCTGCCTCCCGGCTTCCTGTTTGCTGACCTGTTGGCTGAGTTGCTGACCTAAACTGTGCCATTTTCCATAATATAGAGCAGACCTGGGCAAAGTGCGGCCCGCTAGCCACATCCGGCACTCTGGCTTTCTCAGTCCGGCCCGCGGACGAGACAGCCGTGGGGCTGAAAACCTGAGGTCCGCGGGCCACACCATGCCCGACGCTCGCTCACTGTCTCCTGCAGTCAGCATTGGTGGAGGAGCGGTTTCCGGCCACTTCCTCCACCAATCAATGTGTGAAGCAGCAGATGTGTACCACCGGAGAGTCAGTGCATCGGATTCAGCAACAGGAGCAGGGCGCCTGGGAACAGGACCGAGGTGAGTATCTGGTGTTTTTTTTATGTGTATGAACATGGGGATTCTATGGCAGTGAACATGGGTATTCTATGGGAGTGAACATGGGGATTCTATGGGAGTGAACATGGGGATTCTATGGGAGTGAACATGGGGATTCTATGGGGGTGAACATAGGGATTCTGTGAGGTGAACATGGGGATTCTATGGGAGTGAAGATGGGAATTCTATGGGGGTGAACATAGGGATTCTATGGGGTGAACATGGGGATTCTATGGGGGTGAACATGGGGATTCTATGGGGGTGAACATGGGGATTCTATGGGGTGAACTGTTATGACCTGGTGGTTAAGAGGCCACACGGATATGACCTGGTGGCTAAAATGCAACATGGAACGAGCTCTGAGGAGGTGGTAACTCTACTGACCGCAGTCCCTAATCCTAACAACAACACTAGTAATAGCCGTGGGATGTTCCTGACTCTCCCTAGACACCTCTTCACAGCCTAAGAACT
Organism: Ranitomeya variabilis; assembly: GCF_051348905.1. Classification (NCBI taxonomy): domain Eukaryota; kingdom Metazoa; phylum Chordata; class Amphibia; order Anura; family Dendrobatidae; genus Ranitomeya; species Ranitomeya variabilis. The sequence continues at coordinate 65,945,629 of NC_135239.1, read as the reverse complement.
AACTACCCCTGAAGAAGGAAATTGAAAGCTATCTTGCCTCAGAGAAAACCCCAAAAGGAAAGATAGCCCCCCACAAATATTGACTGTGAGTGGAGAGGGAAATGACGTACACAGAAATGAAATCAGATTTCAGCAAAGGAGACCAATGCTAAACTTGATAGACAGAGAGAAAAGGATACTGTGCGGTAAGTATTAAAAAACTACAAAATCCACACAGAATTTACAAAAATGAACTCCACACCGACTCACGGTGTGGAGGGGCAAATCTGCTTCCCTAGAGCTTCCAGCTAGCCTGAATATGACATAGTGACAAGCTGGACAAAAAGAGACATATTTGCAAAGCAATAGAGTCCAAAGCAAATGGACAAACAAGAACTAGCAAAAACTTATCTTTTGCTGACAAGGACAAGCCATATGAGAAATCCAAGGAGAGAACCAAATCCAACCTAAGACATTGACAGCTGGCATGAACTAAAGCCCAGAGCAGGTTTAAATAACAAACCCAGGCAAGGCGATCAGTGAAGGCAGCTGCTACAGCTACCTAAAGGAGCAGCAGTTCCACTTGAAACCACCAGAGGGAGCCCAAGGGCAGAACCCACAAAAATACCATTAGCAACCACAGGAGGGAGCTCCAGAACGGAATTCACAACAGCGAACGTGGGGATTCTATGGGGTGAACATGGGGATTCTATGGGGGTGAACATGGGAATTCTATGGGGGTGAACATGGGGATTCTATGGGGTGAACATGGGAATTCTATGTGGGTGATATGCAGCACATGGGGAGGCTATGGGGGTGTCATGCTGCACACAGGGAGGCTATGGGGTGTTATGCTGAACACGGGGAGGCTATGGGGTGACATGCTGCACATGGTAAGGCTATGGGAAGGCTGTATACTGTCATGCAGGATATAGGGAGGCTGTGTGGGACCTTATTCTGTATTTGGAGAGACTGTGGGGCACATGCTGTATATAAGAAGGCTATGTGGGGCTCATGCAGTATATGGGGAAACTGGGGCTCATGCAGTACATGGGGAGGCTGTGTTGCTCATCCTGTACATGGGGAGGATTTGTGGGGCTCATGCAGTACATGGGGAGGCTGTGTGGGGCTCATGCAGTATATGGGGAGGCTGTGTGGGGCTCATGCAGTATATGTGGAGGCTGTGTGGGGCTCATACAGTATACGGGGAGGCTGTGTGGGGCTCATGCTGTATATAGGGAGGCTGTGTGGGGCTCATGCAGTATATAGGGAGGCTGTGTGGGGCTTATTATTATTATTATTATTATTTATTATTATAGCGCCATTTTTTCCATGGCGCTTTACATGTGAGGAGGGGTGTACATAATAAAAACAAGTACAATAATATTGACAATACAAGTCACAACTAGAACAGGAGGAGAGAGGACCCTGCCCGCGAGGGCTCACAATCTACAAGGGATGGTTGAGGATACAGCAGGTGAGGATAGAGCTGGTCGTGCAGCGGTTTGGTCGATTGGTGGTTACTGCAGGTTGTAGGCTTGTCAGAAGAGGTGGGTCTTCAGGTTCTTTTTGAAGGTTTCGATGGTAGGTGAGAGTCTGATATGTTGTGGTAGAGAGTTCCAGAGTAGGGGGGATGCACGAGAGAAATCTTGTATGCGATTGTGTGAAGAGGAGATAAGAGGGGAGTAGAGAAGGAGATCTTGTGAGGATCGGAGGTTGCGTGCAGGAAAGTACCGGGAGACGAGGTCACAGATGTATGGAGGAGACAGGGTGATGGCTTTGTATGTCATGGTTAGGCTTTTGTACTGGAGTCTCTGGGAAATGGGGAGCCAGTGAAGGGATTGACAGAGGGGAGAGGCCGGGGAATAGCGGGGGGACAGGTGGATTAGTCGGGCAGCAGAGTTTAGAATAGATTGGAGGGGTGCGAGAGTGTTAGAGGGGAGGCTGTTATGATCCCTAGTGGCTGAGGATCACAAATAGACCAGCAAGTGACTAAACTAAGGACGAGCTCTAGGGAGATGGTAACTGGACTGATCGCAAATCTGAACCTATCCAACACAACTAGAGGTAGCCGGTGAACGTGCCTAAAAAATTCCTAGACATCTCGAGCCAGCCTGAGGAACTAGCTACCCCTAAAGAGAAAGAAGGACCTCGCTTGCCTCCAGAGAAATAATCCCCAAAGATATAGAAGCCCCCAACAAATATTAACGGTGAAGTAAGAAGAAGGCACATACATAGGGATGAAATCAGATTCAGCAAAAGAGGCCCACTAGTACTAGAATGCAGAAAATAGAGCAGGGGTCTATGCGATCAATAAAAAACCTTACAAAATATGCATCCTGAGATTTCAAGAACCCACACACCAACTAACGGTGTGTGGGGAGAAACTCAGCCCACTAGAGCAACCAGCAAGCGAGGGAATTACATTTTAGCAAGCTGGAACAGAAAACATGATAAACACTGCTGATCAAAAAATGAGCAAACAAAACTTAGCTTGTCCTGGATGGACTGGGAGTAAGGTAGTCAGAAGGAATCTGAGTAGCACTGATTACATCGACAGCCGGCAACAAGTGGAAGTAAAACAGAGCTATATAGGAACCTCCCAGAGGATAACGAACCAGCTGATAGCCAGAGACCACCAGGATAACAGACAAAGCCACCAGGGGGAGCCCAAAGCAAAAGTCACACCATACCACCAGTGACCACAAGAGGGAGCCTGAACACAGAGTTCACAACAGTACCCCCCCTTGAGGAGGGGTCACCGAACCCTCATGAAAACCACCAGGGCGATCAGGATGAGCCACATGGAAGGCACGAACCAAATCGGCTGCATGAACATCAGAGGCGACAACCCAAGAATTATCCTCCTGACCATAGCCCTTCCATTTAACCAAATACTGGAGCCTCCGTCTAGAAATATGAGAATCCAAGATCTTCTCCACCACGTATTCCAATTCTCCCTCAACCAGCACCGGGGCAGGAGGCTCAACCGGAGGAACCACAGGCACCACATACCTCCGCAACAACGAGCGATGGAACACATTATGAATAGCAAATGATGCTGGGAGGTCCAGACGAAATGACACAGGGCCAAGGACTTCCAGAATCTTATAAGGACTGATAAACCCAGGCTTGAACTTAGGAGAGGAGACCTTCATAGGAAAGAAGCAAGAAGACAACCACACCAAGTCCCCAACGCGAAGTCGGGGACCCACACAGCGACGGCGGTTGGCAAAGAGCTGAGCCTTCTCTTGAGACAGCTTCAAATTGTCCACCACATGATTCCAAATCTGATACAACCTATCAACCACAACATCCACTCCAGGACAGTCAGAAGGCTCCACCTGACCCGAGAAAAAACGAGGATGAAACCCCGAATTACAAAAGAAAGGAGAAACCAAAGTAGCAGAACTAGCCCGATTGTTAAGGGCAAACTCGGCCAACGGCAAAAAAGTAACCCAGTCGTCCTGATCAGCAGAAACAAAACATTTTAAATAAGTCTCCAAGGTCTGATTAGTTCGCTCGGTTTGGCCATTCGTCTGAGGATGGAAGGCCGACGAAAAAGACAAATCAATGCCCAATTTAGCACAAAAGGTCCGCCAAAATCTAGACACAAACTGGGATCCTCTGTCAGAAACAATGTTCTCAGGAATCCCGTGCAAACGAACCACATTTTGAAAAAACAGTGGAACCAACTCGGAGGAGGAAGGCAACTTAGGCAAGGGCACCAAATGGACCATCTTAGAAAAACGATCACACACCACCCAGATGACAGACATTCTCTGAGAGACAAGGAGATCTGAAATAAAATCCATGGAAATGTGCGTCCAAGGCCTCTTCGGGACAGGCAAAGGTAACAGCAAACTACTGGCTCGAGAACAGCAAGGCTTAGCCCGAGCACAAATTCCACAAGACTGCACAAAGGAACGCACATCCCGCGACAAGGAAGGCCACCAAAAAGACCTGGCCACCAAGTCTCTGGTACCAAATATTCCAGGATGGCCCGCCAACACCGAAGAATGAACCTCGGAGATGACTCTGTTGGTCCATCTATCCGGGACAAACAGTCTCTCCGGTGGACAGCGATCAGGTCTATCCGCCTGAAACTCTTGCAGCACACGTCGCAAATCTGGGGAGATGGCAGACAAAATCACTCCCTCTCTGAGGATACCAGCCGGCTCTGAAACTCCCGGAGAGTCAGGCACAAAACTCCTAGAAAGAGCATCAGCTTTCACGTTCTTCGAACCAGGCAGGTACGAGACCACGAAATCGAAACGGGAGAAAAACAACGACCAACGAGCCTGTCTAGGATTCAGCCGCTTGGCAGACTCGAGATAAATCAGATTTTTGTGATCAGTTAAGACCACTACACGATGCTTAGCTCCCTCGAGCCAATGTCCCAACTCCTCAAATGCCCACTTCATAGCCAACAACTCCCGATTACCGACATTATAATTCCGCTCGGCAGGCGAAAACTTTCTTGAAAAGAAAGCACATGGCTTCATCACAGAGTCATTGGAGCTTCTCTGCGACAAAACAGCCCCCGCTCCAATCTCGGAAGCATCAACCTCCACCTGGAAGGGAAGTGAGACATCTGGCTGACATAAGACCGGAGCCGAAGAAAACCGGCGCTTCAGCTCCCGAAAGGCCTCCACAGCCGCAGAGGACCAATTAGTCACATCAGAACCTTTCTTGGTCAAATCCGTCAAAGGCTTAACAACACCAGAAAAATTAGCTATGAAGCGACGGTAAAAATTAGCAAAACCCAAGAACTTCTGAAGACTCTTAACAGATGTAGGCTGCGTCCAGTCATGAATAGCCTGAACCTTGACTGGGTCCATCTCAATAGTAGAAGGAGAAAAAATGAAACCCAAAAAAGAAATCTTCTGGACTCCAAAAAGACATTTTGAGCCCTTCACAAATAAAGCATTGTCACGCAGGACCTGAAAGACCATCCTGACCTGCCTAACATGAGACTCCCAATCATCTGAAAAAAACAGAATATCATCCAGATACACAATCATAAACTTATCCAGATATTCACGGAAGATGTCGTGCATAAAGGACTGAAAGACTGAAGGAGCATTAGAAAGTCCAAAAGGCATCACCAGGTACTCAAAATGGCCTTCAGGCGTATTAAATGCAGTTTTCCATTCATCACCCTGTTTTATACGCACAAGGTTATACGCACCACGAAGATCTATCTTGGTGAACCAACTAGACCCCCTAATGCGAGCAAACAAATCAGTTAACAATGGCAAAGGATACTGAAATTTGACCGTGATTTTATTCAAAAGGCGATAATCAATACAAGGTCTCAGGGAACCATCCTTCTTAGCCACAAAAAAGAATCCCGCACCAAGAGGGGAAGAGGACGGGCGAATATGTCCCTTCTCCAAAGACTCCTTTATATAACTCCGCATGGCAGCATGCTCCGGCACAGATAAATTGAAAAGTCGTCCCTTAGGAAACTTACTACCAGGAATCAAATTTATAGCACAATCACAGTCCCTATGAGGAGGTAGAGAATTGAGTTTGGGCTCCTCAAATACATCCTGGTAGTCTGACAAAAATGTAGGGACTTCAGAAGGAGTGGACGAAGCAATTGACACCACAAGAGCGTCACCATGAATTCCCTGACAACCCCAACTTGACACAGACATAGCTTTCCAATCCAGGACTGGATTATGAGTCTGCAACCATGGTAGACCCAATACGACAACATCATGCAAATTATGCAATACAAGAAAGCGAATCACCTCCTGATGAACAGGAGTCATGCACATGGTCACTTGTGTCCAGTACTGAGGTCTATTCGTAGCCAATGGCGTAGAGTCAATTCCCCTTAGTGGAATAGGGAATTTTAAAGGCTCCAAATCAAAACCACAGCGCCTGGCAAATGACCAATCCATCAGACTTAGGGCAGCACCTGAATCTACAAAGGCATTAACCGGGTAAGATGACAGGGAACAAATCAGGGTAACAGACAAAATGAACTTAGGCTGTAAAGTACCAATGGTGACAGATTTATCAACCTTTTTTTGCACTTAGAGCATGCTGAGATAACATGAGCTGAGTCACCACAGTAAAAGCACAACCCATTTTGCCGTCTATAATTTTGCCGTTCACTTCTGGTCAGAATTCTGTCACATTGCATAGATTCAGGTGTCTGTTCAGAAGACACCGCCAAATGGTGCACAGGTTTGCGCTCCCGCAACCGCCGATCAATCTGAATGGCCAGAGTCATTGACTCATTCAGACCTGCAGGCGTAGGGAACCCCACCATGACATTCTTAATGGCTTCAGAAAGACCTTCTCTGAAATTTGCAGCCAGGGCACACTCATTCCACTGAGTAAGCACCGACCATTTCCGAAATTTCTGGCAGTACACCTCTGCTTCATCTTGCCCCTGCGAGAGGGCCAATAACGCTTTTTCAGCCTGGTTCTCAAGATTAGGTTCCTCATAGAGCAATCCAAGGGCCAGAAAAAACGCATCCACACTGAGCAATGCAGGATCCCCTGGCGCCAATGCGAAGGCCCAATCTTGAGGGTCACCACGCAAAAAGGAAATGATAATCTTAACTTGCTGAACGGCATCACCAGAGGAATGAGGTTTCAAAGAAAGAAACAACTTACAATTGTTCTTAAAATTCAGGAACCTAGATCTATCTCCAGAAAACAACTCCGGAATAGGTATCCTAGGCTCAGACATAGGACTGTGAACAACAAAATCCTGAATACTTTGAACTCTAGCAGCAAGATGATCCAGACTGGAAGCCAAGCTCTGGACATCCATGTCAGCAGCTGAACTCAGAGCCACACCAAGATTAAGAGGAGGAGAGAAGCTAGCACAGCAGCTAGACACACGGCAACAACAAGAAAAAAAAAAAAAAATTCTCAAGGCTTCTTTTCTCCTGTTTCTGCCATGCAATTAACACTTTGTTGGCCGGCTGTACTGTTATGATCCCTAGTGGCTGAGGATCACAAATAGACCAGCAAGTGACTAAACTAAGGACGAGCTCTAGGGAGATGGTAACTGGACTGATCGCAAATCTGAACCTATCCAACACAACTAGAGGTAGCCGGTGAACGTGCCTAAAAAATTCCTAGACGTCTCGAGCCAGCCTGAGGAACTAGCTACCCCTAAAGAGAAAGAAGGACCTCGCTTGCCTCCAGAGAAATAATCCCCAAAGATATAGAAGCCCCCAACAAATATTAACAGTGAAGTAAGAAGAAGGCACATACATAGGGATGAAATCAGATTCAGCAAAAGAGGCCCACTAGTACTAGAAAGCAGAAAATAGAGCAGGGGTCTATGCGATCAATAAAAAACCCTTACAAAATATCCATCCTGAGATTTCAAGAACCCACACACCAACTAACGGTGTGTGGGGAGAAATTCAGCCCACTAGAGCAACCAGCAAGCGAGGGAATTACATTTTAGCAAGCTGGAACAGAAAACATGATAAACACTGCTGATCAAAAAATGAGCAAACAAAACTTAGCTTGTCCTGGATGGATTGGGAGTAAGGTAGTCAGAAGGAATCTGAGTAGCACTGATTACATCGACAGCCGGCAACAAGTGGAAGTAAAACAGAGCTATATAGGAACCTCCCAGAGGATAACGAACCAGCTGATAGCCAGAGACCAGCAGGATAACAGACAAAGCCACCAGGGGGAGCCCAAAGCAAAAGTCACACCATACCACCAGTGACCACAAGAGGGAGCCTGAACACAGAGTTCACAACAGGAGGCCACAGAGCAGGAGGTTACAGTAGTCAAGGCGGGAGATGATGAGGGCATGGACTAGGGTTTTTGCAGATTCTTGGTTTAGGAATGTACGGATCCGTGAAATATTTTTGAGTTGGAGGCGGCAGGAAGTGGAAAGGGTTTGGATATGTGGTTTGAAGGAGAGATCAGTGTCAAGAATTACCCCAAGACAGCGGGCTTGTGGGACTGGGGAGAGTGGGCAGCCGTTTACTGTAATGGATAGGTTCGTTGGGGAGGTCGTGTGAGATGGGGGAAAGACGATGAATTCTGTTTTGTCCATGTTAAGTTTTAGAAATCTAGCAGAGAAGAAGGATGAAATAGCGGATAGACATTGAGGGATTCTGGCTAGAAGGGTGGTGATATCTGGTCCAGAGATGTAGATCTGTGTGTCATCAGCATAGAGGTGATACTGAAAGCCGTGAGATTCTATGAGCTGTCCCAGGCCAAAGGTGTAAATGGAGAAGAGCAGGGGCCCTAGAACTGAACCTTGCGGGACTCCAACAGATAGGGGGCGAGGTGAGGAGGTGGTGTGTGAGTGGGAGACGCTGAATGTCCGGTCAGTTAGGTATGATGAGATCCAGGATAGTGCCAAGTCTGTGATGCCAAGGGATGAGAGGGTCTGCAGCAACAGGGAATGGTCCACAGTGTCAAAGGCAGAGGACAGGTCCAGGAGGAGGAGGATAGAGTAGTGCCGCTTGCTCTTGGCGGTTAATAGGTCATTTGTGACCTTAGTTAGGGCAGTTTCAGTGGAGTGGTGTGACCGGAAGCCAGATTGAAAGCGGTCGAAGAGGGAGCAGGAAGATAGATGGGAGGACAGTTCAAGATGGACGTGTTGTTCCAGTAGTTTTGAGGCATAGGGGAGAAGTGATATAGGGCGATAGCTAGATACAGAGGATGGGTCAAGAGAGGGCTTTTTGAGGATAGGTGTGATGGAGGCATGTTTAAAGCTTGAGGGGAAAACACCAATTGTTAGTGATAGGTTGAAGAGATGGGTTAGGGTTGGGATGAAGACTGTGGCGAGGTTTGGGATGAAGTGGGATGGGATCGGATCAAGTGCACAGGTGGTGAGATGCGATCTTGAGAGTAGAGTGGAGAGTCGGTCTTCTGTAATGGTGGAGAAGTTGGTTTTGGAGGTGGAGGGCTGGGTAGTTGGGAGGAAGGGTTCTGGGGGTTGTCGACTGAAACTGTCTCTGATGTTCTCAATCTTCTGCTTGAAAAATGAGGCAAAGTCTTCAGCAGAGATGAGTGGGGAGGGAGGAGGCGCTGGGGGGCGGAGGAGAGAATTGAAGGTGTTGAATAACTGTTTGGGGTTGTGGGACAGGGAGGAAATAAGAGATGAGAAGTAGGTTTGTTTTGCTGTGGCGAGTGTGGTCTTGAAAGTAGTGAGGGACTGTTTGAATGCGATGAAGTGCTCGTTGGAGTGGGATCTTTTCCATCTCCGCTCTGCAGCCCTGGAAGCTCACCTCAGTTCTTTGGTCAGGCGGGTGTGCCAAGGCTGTCTGTTGATTTTGTGAGCTTTGGTATGTGTGAGAGGGGCAACCGATTCCAAGGCTACAGCTATTGTGGTGTTGTATAGAGCGGCGGCGTCATCCGCATTGTGTAGGGAGCTTATGTCTGTGAGAGGGAGGAGGGATTCAGAAAGTGAGTGTAGATCAAGGTGTTTAAGATTTCTGCGAGGGTGTGCAAGTTTGTGGGGTGGGGATTGTAGACAAGGAGTGGAGAGGGAAGAGAATGTGAGCAGGTTGTGGTCAGAAAGAGGAAGAGGTGAGTTAGAGAGCTTAGATAGGGAGCAGAGGCGGGTGAAGATGAGATCCAGTGTGTGACCATCTTTGTGAGTGGCTGTAGAAGACCATTGAGCAAGGCCAAAGGAGGAAGTGAGAGATAGAAGTTTAGTGGCAGCAGAGAGGGAAGTGTCAATGGGGATGTTGAAGTCGCCCATGATGATAGTGGGGATGTCAGCGGCGAGGAAATGGAGTAGCCAGGTGGTGAAGTGGTCAAAGAAGGTGGTGGCTGGCCCTGGGGGACGGTAGATGACAGCCAGTTGGAGGTTGGAGGGGGAGTAAATGCGCACGGAGTGCACCTCAAAGGAAGGGAGGGTAACAGAGGGTGGCAGTGGGATTGGGGCGAAGGAGCAGTTATCTGACAGGAGAAAACCAACTCCTCCGCCGTGCTTGTTGTTGGGGCGAGGGGTGTGGGAGAGGTGGAATCCACCATAGGAAAGCGCGGCTGGAGAGGCTGTCAGACGGGGTGAGCCAGGTTTCAGTGATGCCGAGGAAGGAGAGTATGTTATTGATAAAGAGGTCGTGGATAAATGATAGTTTATTGCAGACAGAGCGTGCGTTCCATAGTGCTCCAGGTAGGGAAATTGGGGGAGTGGGGGCTGGATGAATGGGTATGAGGTTACTGTGGTTGCGAAGACGTGTAGAGGATCGTGGCAGGGGATTAGAAATGAGTGTGGGGATGTGATGAGGAGGGCCAGGATTTGGGGATATGTCACCAGCAATGAGGATCTGCAGACAGAGCTTACATGCTTATGCAGTATATAGGGAGGCTGTGTGGGGCTTATGCAGTATATAGGGAGGCTGTGTGGGGCTCATGCAGTATATAGGGAGGCTGTGTGAGGCTCATGCAGTATATAGGGAGGCTGTGTGAGGCTCATGCAGTATATAGGGCGGCTGTGTGGGGCTCATGCTGTATATAGGGAGGCTGTGTGGGGCTCATGCAGTATATAGGGAGGCTGTGTGGGGCTCATGCTGTATATAGGGAGGCTGTGTGGGGCTCATGCAGTATATAGGGAGGCTGTGTGGGGCTCATGCTGTATATAGGGAGGCTGTGTGGGGCTCATGCTGTATATAGGGAGGCTGTGTGGGGCTCATGCAGTATATAGGGAGGCTATGTGGGGCTCATGCTGTATATAGAGAGGCTATGTGGGGCTCATGCAGTATATGGGGAGGCTGTGTGAGGCTCATGCAGTATATGGGGAGGCTGTGTGGGACTCATGCTGTATATAGGGAGGCTGTGTGGGGCTCATGCAGTATATGGGGAGGCTGTGTGGGGCTCATGCTGTATATAGTGAGGCTGTTTCGGGCTCATGCAGTATATAGGGAGGCTGTGTGGGGCTCATGCAGTATATAGGGAGGCTATGTGGGGCTCATGCTGTATATAGAGAGGTTATGTGGGGCTCATGCAGTATATGGGGAGGCTGTGTGGGGCTCATGCAGTATATAGGGAGGCTGTGTGGGGCTCATGCTGTATATAGTGAGGCTGTTTCGGGCTCATGCTGTATATAGGGAGGCTGTGTGGGGCTCATGCAGTATATAGGGAGGCTATGTGGGGCTCATGCTGTATATAGAGAGGTTATGTGGGGCTCATGCAGTATATGGGGAGGCTTTGTGGGGCTCATGCAGTATATAGAGAGGCTGTGTGGGCCTCATGCTGTATATAGAGAGGCTGTGTGGGGCTCATGCTGTATATAGAGAGGCTATGTGGGGCTCATGCAGTATATGGGGAGGCTGTGTGAGGCTCATGCTGTATATAGTGAGGCTGTTTCGGGCTCATGCTGTATATAGGGAGGCTGTGTGGGGCTCATGCAGTATATAGGGAGGCTGTGTGGGGCTCATGCTGTATATAGTGAGGCTGTTTCGGGCTCATGCTGTATATAGGGAGGCTGTGTGGGGCTCATGCAGTATATAGGGAGGCTATGTGGGGCTCATGCTGTATATAGAGAGGTTATGTGGGGCTCATGCAGTATATAGGGAGGCTGTGTGGGGCTCATGCTGTATATAGTGAGGCTGTTTCGGGCTCATGCTGTATATAGGGAGGCTGTGTGGGGCTCATGCAGTATATAGGGAGGCTATGTGGGGCTCATGCTGTATATAGAGAGGTTATGTGGGGCTCATGCAGTATATGGGGAGGCTTTGTGGGGCTCATGCAGTATATAGAGAGGCTGTGTGGGCCTCATGCTGTATATAGAGAGGCTGTGTGGGGCTCATGCTGTATATAGAGAGGCTATGTGGGGCTCATGCAGTATATGGGGAGGTTGTGTGGGACTCATGCTGTATATAGGGAGGCTGTGTGGGGATCATGCAGTATATGGGGAGGCTGTGTGGGGCTCATGCTGTATATAGTGAGGCTGTTTCGGGCTCATGCTGTATATAGGGAGGCTGTGTGGGGCTCATGCAGTATATAGGGAGGCTATGTGGGGCTCATGCTGTATATAGAGAGGCTGTTTCGGGCTCATGCTGTATATAGGGAGGCTGTCTGGGGCTAATGCAGTATATAGGGAGGCTGTGTGGGGCTCATGCTGTATATAGGGAGGCTGTGTGGGGCTCATGCTGTATATAGAGAGGCTGTGTGGGGCTCATGCTGTATATAGAGAGGCTGTGTGGGGCTCATGCAGTATATAGGGAGGCTGTGTGGGGCTCATGCAGTATATAGGAAGGCTGTGTGGGGCTCATGCTGTATATAGTGAGGCTGTTTCGGGCTCATGCTGTATATAGGGAGGCTGTGTGGGGCTCATGCAGTATATAGGGAGGCTATGTGGGGCTCATGCTGTATATAGAGAGGTTATGTGGGGCTCATGCAGTATATGGGGAGGCTGTGTGGGGCTCATGCAGTATATGGGGAGGCTGTGTGGGGCTCATGCTGTATATAGAGAGGCTGTGTGGGGCTCATGCTGTATATAGAGAGGCTGTTTCGGGCTCATGCTGTATATAGGGAGGCTGTGTGGGGCTCATGCAGTATATAGGGAGGTTATGTGGGGCTCATGCAGTATATGGGGAGGCTGTGTGGGGCTCATGCTGTATATAGGGAGGCTGTGTGGGGCTCATGCTGTATATAGGGAGGCTGTCTGGGGCTAATGCAGTATATAGGGAGGCTGTGTGGGGCTCATGCTGTATATAGGGAGGCTGTGTGGGGCTCATGCTGTATATAGAGAGGCTGTGTGGGGCTCATGCTGTATATAGAGAGGCTGTGTGGGGCTCATGCTGTATATAGAGAGGTTATGTGGGGCTCATGCAGTATATAGGAAGGCTGTGTGGGGCTCATGCTGTATATAGTGAGGCTGTTTCGGGCTCATGCTGTATATAGGGAGGCTATGTGGGGCTCATGCTGTATATAGAGAGGTTATGTGGGGCTCATGCAGTATATGAGGAGGCTGTGTGGGGCTCATGCAGTATATAGGGAGGCTGTGTGGGGCTCATGCTGTATATAGAGAGGCTGTGTGGGGCTCATGCTGTATATAGAGAGGTTATGTGGGGCTCATGCAGTATATAGGGAGGCTGTGTGGGGCTCATGCTGTATATAGAGAGGCTGTGTGGGGCTGATGCTGTATATAGGGAGGCTGTGTGGGGCTCATGCAGTATATGGGGAGGCTGTGTGGGGCTCATGCTGTATATAGGGAGGCTGTGTGGGGCTCATGCTGTATATAGGGAGGCTGTGTGGGGCTCATGCTGTATATAGAGAGGCTGTGTGGGGCTCATGCTGTATATAGAGAGGCTGTGTGGGGCTCATGCTGTATATAGAGAGGTTATGTGGGGCTCATGCAGTATATAGGAAGGCTGTGTGGGGCTCATGCTGTATATAGTGAGGCTGTTTCGGGCTCATGCTGTATATAGGGAGGCTATGTGGGGCTCATGCTGTATATAGAGAGGTTATGTGGGGCTCATGCAGTATATGAGGAGGCTGTGTGGGGCTCATGCAGTATATAGGGAGGCTGTGTGGGGCTCATGCTGTATATAGAGAGGCTGTGTGGGGCTCATGCTGTATATAGAGAGGTTATGTGGGGCTCATGCAGTATATAGGGAGGCTGTGTGGGGCTCATGCTGTATATAGAGAGGCTGTGTGGGGCTGATGCTGTATATAGGGAGGCTGTGTGGGGCTCATGCAGTATATGGGGAGGCTGTGTGGGGCTCATGCTGTATATAGGGAGGCTGTGTGGGGCTCATGCAGTATATAGGGAGGCTGACTGGGGCTCATGCCGAATATGTAGTAGGCTGTGTGAGGCTCATACTGTATATAAGGGGCTGTGTGTGGGGGGGGGGGGTTAAAAGATACAGTATATAGGGGGGTGTCAGCATACTTAATTATGTTCAATATTAAGTGATACAATTAATATTAATAAAATAATATTGAGTAGAATTAATTTCAAGCTATTAGTTCAGCCCTCCACAACAGTCATAGTCTCACATGTGGCCCCTCGGGAAAATGAATTGCCCACCCCTGCTATAGAGGAAGAAAGGAGGTAGTCCAGCTTCACGGAACAGTAAATCTTCTTTTATTTAGTATACATCCAAACTGGTGACAGGTTAAAATGCAAACATCTACCAGAAGGTGCTCCATGTTGTCATGCCCAGAGCACTTAAAGCCTCATTAGCATATGACTGAAAGCACTAATTGCTCAGGAACACTAAAACATAAGGTTAAAACGTGTCGATTTATTTTTGTTTCGAAGACCTGCAGGCCTATTTATATATGAGGTCTGATCTTCTGACAGATTCCCTTGGACTAAATATGAGCCCTAAGCTATTAACAATGGATAATTACCACTATTACACTCGATTTGCAATTGAATCACAAAACAGCCCAAACTATAATTATCTTCTCATCTGAAATAAGATCTCTTCAGTAAAATTGTGGCAATATTACCGTATATTTCTTCTTTTTGCTCGACATGTGTTTCCCTGTAAGTTCCTGTGATGTTGTGTACAGAATAGGGGCTGTTTTTAATACTGCAAAATAAGGATTGTACCAGATGTTCTACAATTGAATCCCGTGAAATATATTTCTGTTTCCTGCTGGGACCTACAAAAAGTGGAATATAAAGTGGAAATATTCTTGGCTGTTTGTGTGTCTTTTTTCCAGCACAGCGGTAAGGCTACTGCAGAAGCCATCACAAGCGATGCTTAGCTCTTGCTGGACATTGTTAAGCCACATCATCACGGGGTAAAGAAACTTTTACAAGGGAAGCAGCATATCGCCCATGGCTAGCTTTCATGCCCCATTGGTAGCAAAAACTATTCGCAACAACATGGTTAAGGCAATCTCCAGAAAAGTGCCTGCCTTACACCTTTTTAACGATCCAATAGTAATTGTGAACAGACCTAAGAATACAGCAGCGCTCTGTGCACTAAAATGCATGCAAGCATTGAATCCATTCATTATCTGAAACATCCTTAATGCCAAATACACTGTATAATATATATATATATATATATATATATATATATATATATATATATATATATTATAACATGAAGGCACTTAGCGTCCAAATTGGCCAATTTCATGTGTGCCATGACAAGGAGACTTACCTTTGATGGGACCCTGACACATTCATCAAACATACCTCTCCAGTGCCAAACCCTACAAATTTAATGAGCAGGAAGGATTCAGTGCTAATTATCTTAAAGGGAATCTGTCACCCCAAAATTCGCCTATAAGCTGCGACCACTGCCATCAGGGGCTTATCTACAGCACTCTGTAATGCTGTAGATAAGCCCCCGATGTAACCTGAAAGATAAGAAAAACAAGTTAGAATATGCTCACCCAGGGGCGGTCCGGGTCCAGCGCCTCCCATCTTTATGCGATGGTGTCCTCTTCGCGCGATGAACATTTTGGTAAAAAAAAAAACGCATCCTACAGATCCAGCAATGTTGTTGGACTTCATAGAAACCTTAAACCCACTGTACTTTTTGATTTCTATACTGAGTAAATTGACCTGCGGTGAACGTTTTCAAATTCACAACATGTCAAATTCTCTAGCGGGTACGCTGAGTTTTATGTGCGGATTTAGCCCATAGAATTGCATCAGATATCGAAAATCCACAGGTAAAAATTTGACGTGTTTCAGTACATTTCTGTTAAGTAAATGCACTAGAAACGCATTGAATCAACACATGGCTACATCAATAAAGTTTGTCAAAGCCAAATAACAGGAAGTATCAAAAACAAAGCAGCTTTATTTAAATCATGACCAAACAAAAACAGACAAAAAACACAGCACCTAAAATGCGATAAATACGCATGTAAAAAACACAAGTCATTAATTTAGTTAATAGGTGCAGAAAATCTGCAACATCAAAAACTCAACAAATACTCATCATGGGAAAGTAGCCTAAAATACATTTTTGACTCGGTGTTACTTTTTGGTCTGTTTTTGATGTGTCATGTTTTAACCCCTTAAGAACCGAGGCACTTTGTAGGTTAACGACCGGGCTTAATTTTTTAAATCTGACCAGAGTCACTATCTGCGGCAATAATTCTGCAATGCTTCAACGGATCCCACTGATTTTGAGAATATTTTTTCGTGACATATTGTGTGGCAAAATTTGTTTGACACAACTTGCGTTTATTTGTGAAAATATCGGGAATTTGGCAAAATTTCACAATTTTCAAACTTTTATTTCTTATGCCCTTAAACCAGAGAGTTATGTCACACAAAATAGTAAAAAAAAACACAAACATTTACCACATGTCTTCTTTACATCAGCCCAATTTTTGAAACATAATTTTTTTCTTTGCCAGGAAGTTATAAGGGTTAAAAGTTGATCAGAAAATTCTAATTTTTCCAACAAAATTTACAAACCAATTATTTTTTTAGGGACCACATCATATTTGAAGTGACTTTGAGGAGCCTATATGACAGAAAATACCCAAAAGTGACACCATTCTAAAAACTACACCCCCTCAAAGTGCTCAAAATCACATTCAATACGTTTATTAACCCTTAAAGCGCTTCACAGGAAGTACTGTAATGTGGAAGGAAAAAAGAACATTTTATTTTCTTCCACAAATATTTTATTTTAGTCCCAATTTTTTTTATTTTCACAAGATATTAGGAGAAACTGAACCTCAAAATTTGTTGTGGAATTTCTCCTGAGTACGCCAATACCCCATATGTGGGGGAAAATTACTGTTTGGGCGCATGGCAATACTCAGAAGGGAAGGAGCACTAGTTTTTGCATCACTATATTTTGAGAGCTGTAATTTTTCCATATTTCTGCTGACAGAGTCATGTGAAGGCTTATTCTTTGCGGGACGACTTGACGTTATTAGAGTATGTGCACATGTTGCGGATTTGGCTGCGGATCTGCAGCGGATTTGATACTGTGGATCTGCAGCTGTTTTCCATGCGTTATACAGTAGCATGTAAAGCTATGGAAAACCAAATCCGCTGTGCACATGCGGAAAATTCCGCGCAGAATTGCTGCGGTTTATTTTCTGCAGCATGTCAATTCTTGGTGCGAATTCTGCAGCGTTTTACACCTATTCCTTAATAGGAATCCGCAGGTGTAAAAACGCAGGTGAAATCTGCACAAAAACTGCACTAAATCCGCAGTGAATCTGCAGGTAAAATGCAGGGCGTTTTACCTGTGGATTTTTCAGAATCCGTGTGGAAAAATCCGCAATGGAATCCGCAACGTGTGCACATAGCCTTATTGGTACCTTTTCCGTGAACATGACATTTTTTGATTGCTTTCTATTCCGATTTTTGGGAGGCAGATTAAACAAAAAACAGCAATTGAAGAATTGTTTTTTTTATGCCGTTCCGCGTGTGGAAAAATTGATATGGCAGCTTTATTCTTCGGGTCAGTATGATTACAGCGATACCTCATTTATGTCATTTTTTATCAGCAATTTTTGAAATGTCAAGCAGCAGCTGTAAAAGCACACAACATTTTAGGGTGTATAAAAAGAGAGAGAAAAAAAACTATGACCCCAAAGTATTGTTACCTCTCTATATATCACTTGTAAGGACACAGCTAGACTATGGGATTTAGTTATGGTTTCCACATTTTAAAATGGGTGTTGTAAAGATAGAATCAGGTCCAAGGCGGCAACTAGATTATTACATGGGATGGAAGGCCTCTCCTGTATATTAAAAGGTTAGAAATGCTTTAATTTAGATAAAAATAATATGTATATTTTTGCTTTCAATACAAAGGATGGGCACATGACTTAGAACTTTCAAAGATCTTACAAATTCTGGCAGCTAAATAGGAAAGGGTTCTTTAGGGTTAGAGCAGTCAGACTGTGGAATGCCGACCACAAGAGGTAGTAATGGCTGACACTATATCAGCATTTGAAAAAGGGCTGGATGATTTTCAAATAACCAAAGTTACTGTGTTATAACTAATCTAGTGATAACTGATGTACCAAGGTTGAATTTCAAGGTTGAATTTCATGGACCAGTGTGTTTTTTCAACCTATGTTAAGCTACATGTATGGTTCATGGGCAAGAGGTGAATGGATATCACATACATTGGGAAAATCAGCCGCTACTCCATTGTAAAAGATGTTGAGTCATGGGGGATTACAATAAACATTTTCTGTTGCCTCACGCCCATTATAGATCCTGGATCCCTGAAAAACAGTGGATTTCTGTTAGCTACATAACAACACGTTGGGCATGTAGAAGCTATAACCACTCAATGCTACATTATCCCAACCCTGAAGGGATGGTGCCGATATTTAACATACTTGTTTTGATGCAATCCGTCTCTTGAGATATCACTAGAGCCTTCAAGACAAACATGTTTTTGTCTCCAGTAAACTTTAAGGGGGTCTGTGGAAAAGCGCACGTATTACAGCAATTCAAGTATGAGCTAACCAAATGATTTTAGCCGATGGCAATGTAATCTGAAGTGTGAAAGTTCAATTTCACAGCAAACATGAACAAGACAGCCAGGTTCAAAAATGTATTTGTAGAGCCAAGACGGACAAGTATAAGCAATGCATTTTTGTCTCTATGGGGGACATACAGAATTACTATGCTGGTTTTGTCAACATACAGTGGCATGTAAAAGTTTAGGCACCCCTGGTCAAAACTATTGTGAACAGTTAAGCAAGTTGAAAATGAAAAAATCTCTAAAAGGCCTAAAGTTAAAGACATCTCCTTTGTATTTTAGGCAATGTATATTTTCATTTTTTACATTTTAAAAATTACAAAAAATAATATGGGCCGATGCAAAAGTTTGGGCACCCTTGGAGATTTGTGTTCTCAGATAACTTTGACGAAGGTTTCAGACCTTAATTAGCCTGTTAGGGTTATGGCTTGTTCACCGTTAGGAAAGGCCAGGTGATGCAAATTTCCCAGCTTTATAAAAACCCAGTCTCCTCTTTCTTTGTGCCAAAAAACAGCAGCCATGTGTTCTTCTAAGCAGCTGCCTAGAACTCTGAAAATGAAAACAGTGGAGGCCCACAAAGCAGGAGAATGCTACAAGAAGATAGCAAAGCTTTTTCAAGTTGCCCTTTTCTCAGTTTGAAATTTAATTAAAAAATGGTAGTTAATAGGAACAGTGGAGGTCAAGATAAGGTCTGGAAGACCAAGCAAAGTTTCTGTAAGAGCTTCTTGTAGGATTGCTAGAGAGGCAAATCAGAGCCCCCACTTGACTGCAAAAGACTTTCAGAAAGATGTAGCAGACTCTGAAATTGTGGTACATTGTTCTACTGTTCAGAGACATCTGTACAAATATGACCTTCATGGAAGAGTCATCAGAAGAAAACCTCTCCTGCGTTCTCACTATAAAATTCAGCATTATAAGTATGTAAAAGAACATCTAAACAAGCCGGATTCATTTTGGAAACAAGTCCTGTGGACCGATGAGGTTAAAATAGAACTTTTTGGCCACAATGATCAAAGGTATGTGGAGAAAAAAGGGCACAGAATTTCAGGAAAAGAACAGCTCATCATCAATCATGCTTTGGGGTTGTGTTGCAGCCAATGGCATGGGGAACATTTCATTGGTAGAATGAAGAATGGATTCAATGAAATTTCAACAAATTCTTGATGCAAACATAACACCATCTGTAATAAAGCTGATATTGAAAAGAGGATGGTTTCTACAAATGGATAATTCTTCTAAAGACACGTCAAAATCCACAATATTCTACCTCAAAAAGTGCAAGCTGAAGGTTTTACAATGGCCCTCACAGTCCCCTGATCTGAACATCACTGAAAATCTGTGGCTAGACCTCAAAATAGCAGTGCTGCAAGATGACCCAGGAATCTCACAGAACTAGAAAAAATTTCCAAGGAAGAATGTATGAAAATCCCTCAAACAAAAACTGAAAGACTCTTGTCTGGTTACAAAAAGTGTTTAAAAGCTATGATACTTTCAAAAGGGGGCGTTACTAGGTACTAAAAATGCGAGGTGCCAAAACTTTTGCATTGCCCCATTTTCTTTTTTGTAATCTTTCAAATATAAAAGATGAATATATGTATATATTTTTTTTCCTGAAATAGAAAGAAAATGTGTCATCTTTAACTTATTATTTATATAGCATCATTAATTCCATGGTGCTGTACATGTGAAAAAGGGGTTACATACAGGGTTATAGATATCGTTAACAGTAAACAAATTGGCAATGACAGACTGGTACAGAGGAGAGAGGACCCTGTCCTTGCCGACTTACATTCATCGGCTCTGGTGGTGGTGAGGCGGCAGCTCGGGTGGTTGGTGAGGCGGCAGCTCGGGCGGTGGCGACGTGGCAGCTCAGGCGGTGGCGATGCAGCAGCTCGGGTGGTTGGTGACGTGGCAGTGGCTCGGGTGGATGGTGAGGCGGCAGCTCGGGTGGATGGTGAGGCGGCAGCTCGGGTGGATGGTGAGGCGGCAGCTCGGGTGGTTGGTGAGGCAGCAGCGACGCGGCAGCTCGGGTGGTTAGTGAGGCGGCAGCTCGGGTGGATGGTGAGGCGGCAGCTTGGGTGGTTGGTGACGTGGCAGTGGCTTGGGTGGTTGGTGAGGCAGCAGCTCGGGTGGATGGTGAGGCGGCAGCTCGGGTGGTTGGTGAGGTGGCAGAATGGTTATTGCAGGCTGTAGGCTTTCCTGAAGAGATGGGTTTCAGGTTCCGTCTGAAGGACCCGAGGGTGGTGGATAATCGGATGTGTTGAGGCGTGGAATTCCAGAGGATGGGGGATATTCGGTAGAAATCTTGGAGGCGGTTGTGTGAGGAATGAATAAGTGTGGAGGAGAGTAGGAAGTCTTGTGAGGATTGTAGATTACGTGAGGGAAGATATTGGGAGATTATTTCAGAGATATAGGGAGGGGGGGGGGACAGGTTGTGGATGGCTTTGTAGATCAGTTAGTAGTTTGAACTGGATTTGTTGGGGAATTGGGAGCCAGTGGAGGGATTTGCAGAGGGGAGAAGCAGGGGAGAGCGAGGAGAGAGGTGGATTAGCCGGGCAGCAGAGTTGAGGACTGGAGTGGTGCAAGGGAATTAGCGGGGAGGCCACAGAGGAGGGTGTTGCAGTAATCGAGGTGGGAGATGATGAGGGCATGCACAAGAGTTTTAGTAGATTGTGGGCTAACTTTATTCCTTAGAGATCATTTCATCTTCAACTTGCTTAACTGTTCACAATAACAGTAATTTCGACCACGGGTGCCCAAACTTTTACATGCCACTGTATAAGAAACTGCATATTCATACAGTCTGTCATTCTTATAATTTCGCACTTGCCAGCTGTTTACTCTGTATACAAGCCCTCAAGTTTTTTTTTTTTTTACCTATGATCCATTAATCACTATTGAGCTTATCACATATAAAAAGAATGCCCGACTTAGATATCACATTTTTTTAGGATCATCTAGTAGGATGGGACCAGCTATTCAGGACCTTTCTCTATTGATGTCAATAGCAACTCTGTAATTCTTTTACCTTTTGGTGGCACTGCCCTGAGATGCACTATACCACGTGTCAAACCTTGACGTGCGAGCTGGTAACATTTGGCCTGCGAGGAAGGCGGCCCTCTCACCCCTGCCCTGCGGTCTGAAGGCGCTGCACCAGAGGCAAGCATGTGCCCTGTGCACAGTGAATGTCATGTTACTTGCAGGCACTTATTCAGACTGCGCACTGCACGGTCCAATCAGAGAAGAGAAGTCCCATCAGGTGACCAGACAAGAGATGCTCCTGTGTAAGGATAGAGAAGACCTTTTGTCTGTACATAGCAAATCAGGAGGAAGGAGCAGGAGAGTTGTACTGGCTCCTGTGCCATTCAGAAACACAGCAGGGATTTCGCACACGTACTGCTCTCCTGGGCCGGACATTACAGCGCTGTAGGTTTGCTTACATTTTCATTCCATACAACTTTTTTCCTTTGCCACTTTCTTGAGGCTTTTGATGTCTTGTCGAATTGCTAGTGTAGTGTGTTTAAAGGGAACCTGTCACCCCCAAAATGGAAGGTGAGCTAAGGCCACCGGCACCAGGGGCTTATCTACAGCATTCTGGAGTGCTGTATATAAGCCCCCGATGTATCCTGAAAGATGAAGAAAAGAGGTTATATCATACGCACCCAGGGGCGGACAAACATTTTTGGACGCACATCTTCAACATTGAATTGTATTTTTATTCCATCTCACCTACACTTACAAACATTTGTGATAGAATGGGTCCTTCTAATGAGCTCATTGAATTTGAGTGCGGTGCTGAAAAAGGATGCCACTGTGGTACGGGACTGTGCACACTATGTTTTCTTCAGGTGGGTCTTCTCTGAAACACGGCCCCAAAAAATGGCTAACTAAACACACAAAAAAAGGATCATCTGCACTTTTGAAAAAAAAAACCGATTTGCTGTTCATACGTTCGGTCCTTTGAGCGGCTTTGAACCGATTGAGGTGTCCAAGCAGTTAATAGGAGTGAGCGGACCATTATTTAGCTTTTCACCGCTCTGAACTTTACAATACAAGTCAATGGGAAGGCTGAAAAGGCGCCCGGCATCTCTTAGACCATGTTGTCAACAGTTTTGCTTCATAAACACGTTGCCGGTTTCATTAGCATTGAATGGAGTTAAAAATTACATCCGAAAAACTCCAGTAAAAAAAAAAAAAAAAAGCTCCTCCAAAAATTCTGGGGGGAAAAAAAATCTAAAAAAGAAAATCACAGGCTGCCAAAAACAGACAAAAAAAACAGCATTTCCTGAAGTGTCTTCCTTGTGAAAAAACTAAGTACTTTTGTCCCCGTCCGATGAGGAGTGGCTGTGGACGAGAACCGCTGATCAGCTCCTATTTTTCTGATCTGCAATACTTGGCAGTGACTGCTACAGTGAATGGCGCTGTGCTGCTCTGCTTCATTCAATGTTTCCATGTAGCAGCGGCCAGGGTTAATCACAGCTGATGGGTTGGGGGTTCCGAGTGCAAGACCCCCGGTTGATGACCCATCCTACTCTAGTGAATAGAAATGTGCTTCTCTAACTTTTTCTAGGTATATTGGCCGGAGAATAGCTGGTACTTGGGAGACTAGTAATACACGCAGCATTTCTTAAATCCTACAAATTAATTTCCATCTCCAGCACACCGGTGTGTATATTAGATCTAATCATTATTCCCATACTTTGCCTGCCAGCACATAAGCCTCACTAGTAGACGTCAGGTACTGTCTTGTAAAGCGATCATAATATAAAACTGTGGATAAAACCAGAAGACGGGAAATGAATAATAGAACAGATAAAAATCAGAATAATAAGTGGCGGCTCCTCTTTATAAGTCACAATGGATTCATCGTTCCACCGTATCCTCCACATGTACTAGGACTTTATGACTTACGAGGTTTCGCAATGTGATCTATTTCTTGTGGAATATATTACCTTGGATTGGGATGAATTAAATGAAGAATTTGTCATCAGACTTTATTAACATCGTGGCCTGTTGCAACACTTTTCTAAACGGACAGGAGCGCCCTAAAGGCAAAGAGGAGCGTAATCAGGGGCAGAAAACAAGCGACCGATGCAACTTACAGGAAAGTAGGATCTCATGATAATGAATGAACCTGAGCTGTTTTAGGAGAAATCCCCATCCGAGTGGTACGTATGTCATATCTGCATCATTTTATAGGAAATGTGTTCATTTAGATCAGTCTCGACCCTCTGGCGTCGCAGCAGCTTCACTTCAGATCCTGTTTTCAACACAGAAAACACTCCCTTGTGTTGGGCACATGTATGACATCAACACATGAAAGAATGGGGGTCGTGGACAAGGTGCACATCCCAAAGAATACCTTTTATCACGGTATTTAAAAGTGCAGAAATTGTAGACACTTTAAAGGGAATCTGACAGCAGCATGATGTAGGGGCAGAGACCCCGATTCCAGCGATGTATCACTTAGTTTACTGGGTGCAGCAGTTGTGATATACCGTATTTTTCCCTTTGTAAGACGCTCCAGATTATAAGACGCACCCCAAATTTTGAGGAGAAAAAAAAAGAAAAAAACTTTTTTTTAATAAATTGGTGGGGCGTCTTATAATCCATGCGTCTTATTACTTACCAGGGGTTGTGGCTGCGGGGGATCAGGGTCCCAGGGTCGTTGCTGGAGGCAGGAGTGGAGCATTGCTGCAGGCTGGGATGAGGAGGTCTGCAGGGGGGCTCCTGTGCAGCAGGCTGGGATGAGGGGGTCTGCAGGGGGGCTCCTGTGCTGCAGGCTGGGATGAGGCGGTCTGCGGGGGGGCTCCGGTGCTGCAGGGGGGCTCCGGGGCTGCAGGGCTGTCTTCGGTGCTGCGGGGGCTTTGCCGACATATTGTGAAAGGCCAGAGCCCCCCGGCAGTTCATCCATGTGTTCCTGTATGACTGACTCCGGGAAAATGGCTGCCGGAATCTCGAGAGATGAGATCTCAGCGCTGAAATCTCATCTCCCGAGATTTCAGTGGCCATTTTCCCAGAGTCAGTCATACAGGAAGGAACGCATGGACGAACTGCCGGGGGGCTCTGGTCTTTCACAAAATGTCGCCAGAGCCTCCCGCAGCATCGGAGTTTCCAGCATCACCCGGGGCTGCAGCGGACAACCGCGGTGGTGGGTGACAGCGGTGGCGGGCGGCAGCAGCAGCGGCGGTGGGCGGTAGCGGACACCCCCTCATCCCAGCCTGTAACGGTAAGCGGTATATCCGCTTTGTAAGACGCACCCCCATTTCCCCCCGAAATTTGGGGGAAATAAAGTGCGTCTTACAAAGCGGAAAATACAGTAATTACTGTTTTCTCAGCTGCAGATCTAGCAGAGCTCAAATGCTGAGCTGTGTATAACCCCGCCCACACCTCTGATTGGCTGCTTTGTAGATTGTATAGTGACAGCGAGCTGCTATTTAGTGCTGGGGGCGTGGATGGACCAGGAGGCACCAGACCGCTTGTCCTGTAGCGATAATCTCTACCCTGACTGTATTGAAACACAACCCAGTAAGTGGCATATCGCTGGAATCAGGGTCTCAGTCCCAATATCATGGTGTACTGAGATTATACAGCAAAAACCTGGTCACAGCGTCCCTTTAAAAATGACCTCTCAACTGGCCAAAAGCGGCCATTTTTTTGCTCTTGCTTTATTCCTACTGCTCCCCCTGAATAATCATTTTTAAACCCTCCATACAGTTCCTGAGTTATGGGCCTCTCTATTTAGTGCTGATTTTTATGGTCTTTACCAAGGGGGCATGGCTCATAGGGTTAAACTGCTGAGCAGTCTTAAAAAAGCCCCCAAGATATCTGGGGAGCCATGTCCCCATTTGTTTGTTGATCTCTTGCAGTTGTAACATGGAGGGTTAGTTGCAGCCTTACTTATGATTTCAATAGTGGCGCCTTCCACATTAAGCATTATACACCATGTGGGCACATGACCAGCTCTGTTCCCCATCTATGCCCATGACGGTAAAGGAGCGGCCAGCCGGCCCGTCACACACCGCTCTGGTCACACCCTGACAAAGGAAACGTAGTCCTGTCATGCACAGAACTTTATTAGTAAGTTATGTAACATGCCGTTTAGAGCTGATGTGTGTATTTTTTTGTCTAGACATCCCTTTTAAATGGAATCTGTCACCAGGTTTTTGCTACAACATGTAAGAGCAGCCTGATGTAGGGTCAGAGACCCTAATTCTAGCAATGTGTCACTTACTGGGTTGCTTGTTGCAGCCTTGATAAAAGCTTGGCTTCATCTGCTTCAGATCTAGCAGTGCTCAACTGCTGAGCCCTGTATAATCCTATCCACACTGATTGGCAGCTTTCTATGTACACTGTGCAGAGGCAGAAAACAGCAATTTGGTCAAAACGACAGCAAACAGCCCAGTAAGTGACACATCACTGGAATCAAGAGTCTCTGGCCCCGATTAATCAAGACCAGAGATGTTCCCACCGGTCTCGATGAGTGGAAGTATTGGAGTCACTCTTGATTCATTAATGGATGCATGTCTCCTAATGAATCAGGAGTGTCTAACAACAGGCGTGAGCCTCGCCACAAATCTTACTCCAGTCATGGACTGAAATGAGATTTCTGGCAAAAGGCACACCAGACTTTGTCCTTTCCATTTCTTATACTTGCGGACTGACATGGAACATACAATTTGTCGATATTTAGGGCCATGCTTATTATTTTTAGGCCTTTTAAATAGGTAAGACCCATTAAGTGGTAATACCGCCAAGCTGCAGCCATGTGTAATCTTCGGGCTTGTGTTCTGCTCCTTCGATCCTTGTTGTACATAGAACATAGTGTTGGCCTTCTCAAAAAAAAAATTTATCAGGTCTCCGGTCCAGCGGTGACCATGTCAATAGTCCATGGCCTCTACACCTCAGACCTGTGAACCTTCTACCGGCTGGCATCTCCAGCGCCTCGTCTTCAGTAGTAGATCCGGAGAAGTGTCATGTGTGCGTCACTCCGTAACAATGACGTTGAGCTGGCCTAATCAGAAACGGTCTGTAGGCATCAAGAGATGCGTAGGGCTCTGGCATGGTGACTACAGACTACTGACCTAGCCGCTGGACCAAGGTCCTGTGAATCATTTTGCTCAAATCTAGTTTGTTTTTTAATCAACCATTTTATATATGGCACTGACTTCGATATTGATACATATGACCACCGATATAGCAATAAGATTGTAAAATATAGACCGCCGAGATTGTTCTAAGTTTACAAAATTTGGCATCCCAACCTTTCTGGTTTTCTTCTGATCATTCATGTCCCAATAGTTTGGTGAAAGACCCATTGATCTCACTACCAAATATGATTTATACAACCCCTGGCAAAAATTATGGAATCACCAGATCACAGACATGGCACAAAACTAAAGTGATTTCAAGTGCCAACTTTCTGGCTTTAAGAAATACTAAAAAATGAAGAACAAAAAATGCGGTAGTCAGTAATGGTTACTTTTTTTTTTAACCAAGCATAGGGGAAAAATTATGGAATCACTCAATTCTGAGGAAAAAAATTATCACCCTGTAAATTTGCATACCCAAAACTAACACCTGCATCAAATTAGACCTGCTGGTTAGTCTGCATCTGAAAAGGACTGATCACACCTTGGAGAACTGTTGCACCAAGGGGACTGACATGAATCATGGCTCCAACACTAGAGATGTCAATTGAAACAAAGGAGATTATCAAACTCTTAAAAGAGGGTAAATCATCACGCAATTTTGCAAAAGATGTTGGTTGTTCGCAGTCAGCTGTGTCTAAAATCTGGACTAAATAAAAATAACATGGGAAGGTTGTTAAAGGCAAACATACTGGTAGACCAAGGAAGACTTCAAAGCGTCAAGACCGAAAACTTAAAGTACTATGTCTCCAAAACAGGAAATGCACAACAAAACAAATGAGGAACGAATGGGAGGAAACTGGAGTCAACGTCTGTGACCGAACTGTAAGAAACCGCCTAAAGTAAATGGGATTTACATACAGAAAAGCTAAACAAAAGCCATCATTAACACCTAAACAGAAAAAACAACCTTACAATTGGCTAAGGAAAAGCTATCGTGGACTGTGGATGACTGGATGAAAGTCATATTCAGTGATGAATCGCGAATCTGCATTGGGCAAGGTGATGATGCTGGAACTTTTGTTTGGTGCCGTTCCAATGAGATTTATAAAGATGACTGCCTGAAGAGAACTTGCAAATTTCCACAGTCATTGATTATATGGGGTTGCATGTCAGGTAAAGGCACTGGGGAGATGGCTGTCATCACATCTTCAATAAATGCACAAGTTTATGTTGATACACTGTGTTCCAAATTATGCAAATTGGATTTAAGTGTCAAAGATTTAATTGTTTTGTTTTTCAAATAAACTCGTGGATGGTATTGTGTCTCAGGGCTCAATGAATCACTGAAATCAATCTTAAAAACATGTGATAAATAGTTTTCCAGGTGATTCTAATTAAAGGAAAACTACTTAAAAATGATGTTCCACATTATTAAGCAGGCCACAGGTTTCAAGCCATATGGGAAATAAAAATGATCTCTCTGCTGCTGAAAAGCGTTAAATAGTGCAATGCCTTGGACAAGGTATGAAAAAATTAGATATTTCATGAAAACTTAAGAGTGATCATCATACTGTGAAGAGATTTGTGACTCAGAGCACAGACAGAATTCATGCAGATAAAGGCATAATGAGGAAGGTTTCTGCCAGACAAATTAATTGGATTAAGAGAGCAGCTGCCAAAATACCATTACAAAGCAGCAAACAGTTATTTGAAGCTGCTCGTGCCTCTGGAGTCCCTCAAACATCAAGGGGTAGGACCCTCAAAGGCTTGTGTGGTGCATAAATCTACTATTCGGCCACCCCTAAACAGTGTTCACAAGCAGAAACGGTTGCAGTGGGCCCGGGCATACATGAAGACTAATTTTCAAACAGTCTTGTTTACTGATGGTCAAGATGGATGGAGTAGTGGATGGTTGGTGGATGGCCACCATGTCCCAACAAGGCTGCAATGTCAGCAAGGAGGTGGAGGAGTCATGTTTTGGGACGGAATCATGGGGAACCAGCTGGTATGGCCCTTTAAGGTTCCTGAAGGTGTGAAAATGACCTCTGCAAAGTAAATAGAGTTTCTGACTGACAACTTTCTTCCATGGTATAAAAAGCAGAAACGTGCCTTCAGGAGCAAAATCATCTTCATGCTGACAATGAATACCTCTGAGTCATTGGCTGCTATGGGCATAAAAGGAGATAAACTCATGGTGTGGCCACCATCTTCCCCTGACCTCAACCCTATAGAGAACCTTTGGAGGATCATCAAACAAAAGATCTATGAGGGTGGGAGGCAGTTCACATCAAAACAGCAGCTCTGGGAGGCTATTCTGACTTCATGCAAAGAAATACAAGCAGAAACTCTCCAAAAACTCACAAGTTCAATGGATGCAAGAATTGTGAAGGTGATATCAAAGAAGGGTTCATATGTTACCATGTAACTTGGCCTGTTAGGATGTTTTGGCGTTAAATAGCTTTTTTGTTCAGTGAATGTTACCTCCTAATGCTGCAAATTCCACAAATGAGCATTTTCAGTTCTTTAAAACATATCAAATGTCTAGAAATTCTACTGTGCCTAATAATTTAGAACAGTGCATTGTGAGTTTTTAATTATTTTGGAGATTATACTGTTATCATTGGGAGGTTTCTTCAATAAAATTCGATGTATACTCTAACGGGTGATGACTTTTATTAGACTGACTGTCATTTGCACCGACCATTTAGGAAAATCCGAGAAAAATGTCATTTGCATAATAATTTGGAACACAGTGTATTTTGGACACTTTTCTTACCCCATCAATTGAAAGGATGTTTGGGGATGATGAAATCATTTTTCATGATGATAATGCATCCTGCCATAGAGCAAAAACTGTGCAAACATTCCTTGAAAAAAGACACATAAGGTCAATGTCATGGCCTGCAAATAGTCCGGATCATAATCCAACTGAAATTCTTTGGTGGAAGTTGAAGAAAATGGTCCATGACAAGGCTCCAACCTGCAAAGCTGATCTGGCAACAGCAATCAGAGACAGTTGGAGCCAGATTGATGAAGAGTACTGTGTGACACTTATTAAGTCCATGCCTCAGAGACTGCAAGCTGTTAGAAAAGCCAGAGGTGGTGCAACAAAATACTAGTGATGTGTTGGAGTGGTTTTTGTTTGTTTGTTTTTCATGATTCCATATTTTTTTCCTCAGAATTGAGTGATTCCATAATTTTTCCCTATGCTTGGTTAAAAAAAGTAACCATTACTGACTACCACATTTTTGTTCTTGATTTCTTTTAGTGTTCATTAAAGCTAGAAAGTTGCCATTTGAAATGACTTTAGTTTTGTGCCATGTCTGTGATCTGCTTTTTTTTTTTATACAAAATTAAACAACTGAATGAACATCCGATAAGGCCAGTGATTCCATCATTTTTGCCAGGGGTTGTAGTGAGTTTTTTTGGACCGTTACGGTCCGCACCGACCATACAGTATAGTCATCAGTTTAGAAAATGTGATGTGCGTGAGCTCACACGGATCTAAAACAGACCAAAAATGGAGGCAGCGAGTTAAGCCGGCAGAAATTATCTGAAAAGACCATTGATCAGCACAATTTCATGTCTGAAAGAAGCAACATAATTCCTAATCCTTCCTATCTAAAGCAGAATTCATGAGAATAAAAAAAAAAAAGCACACATACATTATAAATGCGAAACAGACCGAACAGAAACGTAACGCTGTAATTAGATAAATTATATAAATAGACAACATAATGCACATTAATATCCAAAACTCATATATACAAACAGAAGAGATCGCAAAACGGCAGGATTTATAACCAAGGGAGAAGAGCTCTTCTGAGCGCACAATCCCGCGGGCAGCCTGGCACGGCGCGAGCGTTTGGCGGCATTCACTATATGCAGAATGTTGGCAGAAATTGACGTTATTGGCTTTATGGTGCTTCATACAGGAATGCACAGTGATGCTTATTTCTAAGAGTGACGTAGTGACAGATCCCTTTTAAATGAGGCTATCCGATCCCCCTAATATAGATGAACTACTGGGTGTAATTACTCCAAGCTGATAGTGATCACCTATCCACAGAACAAATTAGTGGTGACCGATCCCAAATACATATCTTTGCTCTATTCCAACCACGCGTTTTCAGCCCTCAATACACAGACTACCACTGGCCGATATCACCCGATTTAGTTGACAGCCCATAGTGTACTGGGGCCAAGAACAGATGATTATCAGGGACATTAAGGATCCGATGTGTCTGTTTCAGCCTGATGATGCTTTTCTTCACCCAGACAAAAGCCACCGCCAGACAGGTCTGGCAGCAGCTTTCTCATAGAGAACATAGGAGCACATGGCTTATGAGGGCCCCTGTGTATGGAGAAGATAGTTGCCAGTCACACGACTGGGTGAACCATCATTTGGCTGACCGTTATCTAGAGTAGAGCCCCATTCACAGGATTTAGAGGGCCCCCTAAATCACAAATTTACCTCTTATTTTGTGGATAGGCGCTAACTTTTAATAGCGGGAAAACCAATTTCATTTGAAGGGCGACACACATCAGGTTGGATTGGCGGCAGTGGATGTTATGTCTGTTCTCCTCAGCCACCCATATGTCTAGCACACCTCCGGTTGCGACTACATTATGGCACTTACTAAGAGAAGCTGACTAAGCGCGCTCAATCCATTGTGACAAAAGTGCAATATTAATATTTGTAGTTGTTGCCGTAATTCAGTAATAAATAATCAGAGCTGGAAAAGCCACTGAACATCTTCAAACGGGCATCTGTGCCCACTGGAGGACTCGGTCTCGGTCAGGACATTACCAGGAGATATTCCAAAGCAGGCAGAGATGATTAGTGGGGAGGCCACCGGCTCAGGAGGACAACCCAGCCATGGGATCTACTGCAGGTCATTACTAGAATATTTTACCATATAACAATCTATACTCCATAAGCTTTTACAAGGTGAAACTTACATTTCAAAAGGGATATTTCCATCTTTAAGATTAACAGCATATTAACAAAATATGTCACTAATGTCCACCCCGTGTGGAAGTCAAAGCTTGGACCCACATCTGTGGTGGGAACGGTCCAGAGAATGGGGAGAAGGCCACGAGGTCGCAGCTTCCCCCATTCATGGAGAAACTCAGGCAGAACTTGACTTGCAGCCACTTCTCCATTCTTGGTGGCGCGAAAAGGGACCGAATCTCAAACAGTAGCGGAAGCCGTCCTACATAAGTGGCGTGTGCATATTAAGAGGGGGCCAGAATTCTGACCCTAAAACACTCGAAATTAAAACCTTTCCGTGTGTATGAAAGGCAAGAGTGGGGAAAATGAGGAATGGGGAAAACTCACACAATCCCAATGTAAAGCCACCGGGTACAAAAGAAAACATGAACCCCCTCCCCCAGCTTTTATTCTGCCTTTTATCAGCAAGAATTGAGAAGCCTGACCTTATAATCAGCCCATGATTAAAACTCTGTATTCATACCTTATGAAAGGAAAATGCAACTCAAGAAAGACTGCGGCTCTTATCTATTGCCAAACCTCCGCTGCCATTTCTAGGCATTAGGACTGGGGAAAATACAAGTTTTGGACAGTTAGGCCTCATTCAGATGTCAAGATTCCTCACGTACAAGAAAGACAGACCGATTATTCCGGCCAGTGGGTTCAAGTGTTATCAGTTTGTCCTGTACGTAGGGAAAAAACAAAGTTTCTCCATTCTGTCAGTCCGTGAAGATCAGACCCGACTCTGATGTCATCTAAGTACGGTCCGATATTTTTCGCGGCCCCATAGACTTGAATTGTCGATTTTGAACCAACCTTTGGACCAAAATTGTACAAGTCTCTGCGATTTTCCGAGGACTGCTAGATCTGTGAGAAACCACAGACATGTGAATGGCCCCACAGACTATCACAGGTTAGCGCTCATGCAAAAATCAGATGTCTGAATGAGGCCTTAGTTAAAAAGGTCTACAACCGGTGACAATTAGAACCTGTCACATGGAGGCTGAGCTGCCAGTAGTAACTGAAAGAGGAGGAAAAACTGAGAGCTTTGATATATAGGTTTATGGGAAAAGATTTAGTATAACTTGTGATTGAAATCTTTGCTCATTCCAGGCTTAGGAGTCCAGCGGGAGGTCCTAAACTGTGAGTTATAGCTGTACACATGCACAATCACTGGGATCACTCTCAATCTCGGATTAGGACCGCCCACTGAACTCTAAGTCCTGACCTAGCAGGGATTTTAATGAATAAAATAGTTGTTGTACTGAACCTTTCCATATAAGCCTCTAAAGGAATTCGCTCAGCTCCTCCTGCATTTACATCCCGACAGGTTCCCTATAACCACTGTGGCCATTCAAAGCATTCATAGAGTGGTGCAGCAAACAAAACCATTGTTCCCCTGTTGCGGCCCCTAACACTAACCAGGCTATGCCTATGCTATAACACAAAAGGGGTAAGCCTTAATGGCAGCACCAGCTTTAGTATGGATATCTACCAGCTTGAACCAGTTGTGTCCTGTCATCTTAGCCTGGTATTTAGCATTTTTTTTCATACAAACTGAGCCACGTGGTTTATGCTGTATATACAGTAAATTGTACACGGCACCATTAATCCGCCCCGACGCGCGTCCGGATGGAACAATTCTAACTCCCACTTGTGCAAAACTGACCAAAAGACAATAAGTAGGAAAAGGAGGAAAGAGCTTCAGTTCTTCTTTCTCAGTGACAGATACTTAGTTCGGTCATGTTTGTCCATAAGGAATGAGGACCTGGTCACTTTACTCTGAGAAGAGGAATCTGAAGTCTTGTAAGAAAGATAATACACAGTTCCGGTTAGGAGATCCCAAAACTCTGGAGTCTGAGTGGATAGACTCATAGCCAAATGGTTAGGAGCGATACTTCAGAATGATGGGAACTGTAAAAAAAAAAAATGATGTTTGTTAGATGGTTACAAACGTTTCCATACATCGAAGGAGTTTATTAAAAGGGTTTAAGTAGGTGGATGTCGCATTTCGAAGTGCACCGCTTCTTACTCATAACCTGGTGCGCTTCGAAACGCGTCAATCGCCTACTTCTCCTTAGAAAGTTATAGTTGTTCTTATTGGATTTTGACATTCTTGTTATGGATTTTATGCATAGAAAATAAAGTATAGGGTTTTTCTGACATCCTGGATCTGCCTTTTTTAACAAAGCTCTTTTGTTTACAGCTTGTTACCTTGGAGACCGACCACTGCTGAGAGACCGCAGAACATGCACAATGACTTTCAAGCTCTTTGGATATCATTTTGTACCACTTGGCTGTTTGTTTCTGCTGGCTGCAGAATGAGAATAACACCGCAATCACACACCGACGTGGGCCTCGAGCTTGGACCGTGATGCACAGATTATTCGTAGGTCTCCTGACCCAAACTCGACAGCCCCGTACGCGTATCTGAGGCGGTCACGTTCGGGTCAGTAGACCAGTGGAGAATTTGTACATCATGGTTTGAGCTTGTGTGTATGTGGCTTAACTAAGCATATGTCAGCGAGTTTGTTTTGGTGGGATAGTACAGCCTCTTATTGTCAAACTCCTTTTGTGCTGATTTAGGACCACAGACCACATCAAAGTAGAGCTGAACTTTGATGAGGTCATAAATCAGCTGAGAGGAGCTCAGAAAAACACAGATAAGAGAGTTATAAACTCCCCATTAGAACGAGATCGCTGGGGGATTCTTCGTTAATCTCATTCCACAGCCAGAAATGTGCAGAGAAACAACATTTTTAATAAAACCCAACTGCAAAACAATTTTTGTAGCAAAAAATACATGCATTTAATTAAAAAAATAAAATTACCCCTGAAGGTGTTCATATTCTTTAATGAAAATGTTGGGGAATAGTAAAATATTCCATATCGTAGTGAAGACCAGAAACTGGACACTGCCCAGATATAAAGTCTTTATACCTTTCCTTATCCCATTATTTAAGGTTACTTCCTGGTATAACTCATGGATGACTAGTATTTCATATTCCAATCAAATATTCATCAGCGCAGCTAACATTCACCGCACTTACCGATAATGACGAGCAGGATGAAAACGAAGACCAACGCAACAATGGCTTTCATCTGAAACAGAACATGTCTGATGTTAGAGATGGAATCACTGAACACTTGTGGAGCCTAATGTCTACCTAGGGCCGACTTCACAGGTCCGATATTCAAGGTCCAAGTACGGACCGCGATGTCCAGTCCAGCCGCTGCTCTCCTCACCCAAACTCAACAGCCTCATGAATGTATGGAGCTGGATTTACGGCGGAAAATCGAGCCTCTGGCTCCGCAGTTTGCTGCACATTCAATACAATCAGTGTTTTATCAGAAGGAGATCACTTTATGACAAGGTGTAGCATGCTAGGCAGACCAGCTAATCTGTGTAACCCCGCCCCCACCACTGATTGTCAGTGAACATAGGAAAGCAGCCAATTAGTGGTGTAGGCGGGGTTATACAGAGCTCAGCATTCTGAGCTCTGCTACATCTACAGCAGAGAAAATCGGGATTTTTGTGTGTACTCACCGTAAAATCCTTTTCTTCGAGCCACTCATTGGGGGACACAGGACCATGGGTGTTATGCTGCTGTCACTAGGAGGCTGACACTAAGCTGAGACAAAAAAAGGTTAGCTCCTCCCCTGCAGTATACACCCTCATGCTGGCTTCCAGAGACCCAGTTCAGTGTAAAAGCAGTAGGAGAATAACAACAAAGTACCATGTAACAGTAGAGTACAACATGTCAAAGAAAGACCTAAAACTGAAAAAGGTAAAGAGCCGAACAGGCTAACAGGGTGGGTGCTGTGTCCCCCAATGAGTGGCTCGGAGAAAAGGATTTTACGGTGAGTACACACAAAAATCCCTATTTCTCCATCGCCACATTGGGGGACACAGGACCATGGGACATCCCAAAGCAGTCCCTGGGTGGGAAACAATACAACCAAACAACTCCGTGTACCATCTGACTTACAAATGCACGACGGCTGCTTGCAGAACACGTCTGCCAAGAGCCGCGTCCGCAGAGGAATGGATGTGGACATTGTAGTGCCTTGTGAATGTATGCAGGCTGGACCACGTTGCGGCCTTGCAAACCTGCTCCGCCGTAGCCTGGTGCCGGATGGCCCAGGAAGCACCCATCGACCGAGTGGAGTGAGCTCTAATCCCCGCCGGGATAGGTCTGCCCCTGACTCGATAGGATTCTTGGATAGCCGAACGAATCCATCTGGCTATCGTGGCTTTAGACGCAGCCAAACCCTTTCTGTGACCCTCCGGGAGAACGAAAAGGGAGTCTGATTTTCTGAAAGGAGCCGTTCTGGAAATGTACCTCCGAAGGGCCCGTACGATGTCCAGAGTATGAAGGGCTTTTTCAACCCTGTGTTTTGGCTGCGGACAAAAAGAGGGAAGAATGATGTCCTCGTTAAGGTGAAAAGAAGACACCACCTTAGGGAGAAAATCCGGAGAAGGGCGAAGGACTACCTTGTCCTGGTGGAAAGCAAGAAAAGGAGCTCGGCAGGATAAAGCGGCCAATTCTGAGACCCGTCTGATAGACGTTACAGCCACAAGGAAGGCAACCTTCCAGGAGAGGACTGTAAGCGGGATGTCCTGAAGAGGCTCAAAAGGAGGTTCCTGAAGAACCCCCAGAACCAAGTTGAGATCCCAGGTCTCCAACGGCATTCTGTAGGGGGGTACGACATGTGAGACCCCCTGAATGAAAGTTTTAACTTGAAGGTTGGCAGCGATCCTACGTTGGAATAACACAGATAACGCTGAAATCTGACCTTTGAGGGAACTCAGAGCCAAGCCGGAGTCCAAACCGGACTGAAGAAAATCCAAGATGCCAGGAATAGAGAATACGAGCGGAGGGCGACCTCGGAGCCTGCACCACGAGAAGAAAGTTTTCCAGGTGCGATGATAGATAGAAGCAGAAGACGACTTGCGAGCGCTTAACAAGGTGGGAATGACCTGCTGAGAGAAACCGGCTCGAGTTAGAATCCAGGTTTCAACAGCCACGCCGTTAAACGTAGGGCCCCTGAGTTCTGGTGGCAGATCGGCCCCTGAAGAAGATCTGGGCGGTCTGGTAAGCGCCAGGGAACGTCGGCTATGAGCTGAATGAGCTCCGCGTACCAAGCGCGACGAGGCCAAACCGGCGCGACCAGGATGACCGGAACCCCCTCCGTCTTGATCTTCCGGATTACCTTCGGCAGTAAGGGAAGAGGAGGAAACACATAGGGCAGTCGGAAGTGATGCCACGGGGATATCAGCGCGTCCACTCCGATGGCAAGGGGGTCCCGGGAACGAGCAATGAAATTGAGAACCTTGACGTTCAACCTGGACGCCATCAGATCCACGTCCGGGGTCCCCCAGCGAAGGCAGATCTGCCGAAACACCTCCGGATGGAGTTCCCACTCCCCCGAGGCAAGGCCCTGACTGCTTAGAAAGTCCGCCGCCCAGTTCTCGACGCCTGGAATGTGCACCGCGGAAATGGCGGAATGGTTGTCTTCGGCCCAACGAAGGATGAGAGAGACTTCCTGCATCGCCGCCCTGCTGCGGGTACCCCCCTGGTGGTTTATGTATGCCACCGCTGTGACATTGTCCGATTGGATTCGGATCGGGCGACCCGCGAGCAGGGGGTGAAAACGAATCAGGGCGAGCCTGATTGCCCGAATCTCCAGAATGTTTATAGGGAGCCTCGACTCCCGAAGAGTCCAGCGACCCTGGGCAGAGTGGTGAAGAAACACTGCACCCCAGCCGAGAAGACTGGCGTCGGTGGTTACCACAAACCATCGGATCGGGAGAAAGGATTTCCCCTGGAGGAGAGAGGCACCCAGGGTCCACCATAACAGGGCTTGTCTGGTCCGCAGAGATAAAGGACATGGACGGTCGAGTGATAAGGGACTCCTGTCCCAGTTGTCCAATAGAGCCTGTTGCAAGGGGCGAAGATGGAGTTGGGCGAAAGGAACTGCTTCCATCGCGGCTACCATTTTGCCCAGGATCCTCATGGCGAAGCGAATGGTTCGGGGATGAGGATGGCAGAGCGTCCAAACTCCAAGCTGAAGCTCTCGGGCCTTGGACCGAGGGAATAAGACCAGACCCCTTGAGGTGTCCAGGATCATTCCCAAAAAGGAGATCCGACGGGCAGGAACGGGGGAGGACTTGTCCCAGTTGATCAACCAACCCAGGCGCGAAAGCGAATCCAAGGTAATCTGGACGCTTGCCTCGCAGGCCTGAAAAGACGGACCCTTTATAAGGAGGTCGTCTAAGTAAGGCAACACGACCACTCCGCGAGAGTGAAGAATTGCCATGACGGCCGCCATGACCTTCGTGAAAACCCTGGGCGCCGTGGCAAGACCGAAGGGTAAGGCCGTGAATTGGAAATGGTCGTCCAGGATGGCAAAACGGAGGAACCTTTGATGAGGCGGGAATATTGGAATATGGAGATAGGCATCCTTGATATCTATTGATGCCAGGAATTCCCCCCTCTCCATTGAGGCGATGACCGACCGGAGAGATTCCATCCTGAAGTGCCGTACCTTTACGCTCTTGTTCAGGAGCTTCAGGTCTAAAATGGGACGCACTGTTCCATCCTTTTTTGGCACGACGAAGAGATTTGAGTAAAAACCTCTGAACCTCACGTGTTCCGGAACCGGAACAATGACCCCGCACTGGCGGAGGGAATGAATGGCGCAAAGAAGTGCGCGAGATTGGGCACCCGAACTGGGGAGGCGAGAGGGAAAAAACCGCGCTGGGGGGGAGGCGGAGAACTCTATTTTGTAGCCAGACGACACCAGATCCCTGACCCATTCGTCGTGTATGACGGAGAGCCAGACTTGCTGAAAAAGAAGTAGGCGTCCGCCTACCTTGGAGGTGTCGCCTGGACAAGTTCGCGAGTCATTGCGAAGGGAATCTAGCAGGCCTGGACCCTCTGGTTCTGGGCTGCCTAGGCTTTCCTCGCCAGGACGGGTTTGGCCTAAAAGAGGGACGAACGTCTGTCTGAGAGAGCGGATCGGTCCAATCTGGAAGGGGCGGCAGGATTGGACCAGGCTGGACAGCTACGAAAGGGCTGAAAGCGAAAATATGGTTGACGCTGGAAAGCAGTCTTTGGCCTCTGTTGGGGAAGGAACTTGCTCTTTCCCCCTGTAGCGTCGGAGATAAGTTGGTCTAGTTTTTCTCCAAAAAGACGCCCCCTCTAAAAAGGGAGAGAAATTAGCGACTTTTTTGAGGAGGAATCTGCGCGCCACTCTCTGAGCCAAATAGCCCTTCTGATGGTGATGGCATTAGAAGCTGCCGATGCTGCACAGTTTGCTGCATCGAGAGAAGCGTACATTACGTAATCACCGGCCATGGCAATTTGTCTGGCAAGGTCCGCCATCTCAGAGGGAAGGTCCTGTTCGTGAACCGATTTTGCTAGGGCATCTGCCCAGGAAACCATTGCCTTGGCCACCCAAGCCGCGGCAAAGGAAGGAGAAAAGGAAGATCCTGAGGCTTCGTACACTGAGCGAGCTAGGGAATCTAGCTGGCGCTCTGTGAGATTTTTAATTGAGGCGCCATTAGGAACGGACAAGAGGGTTTTGGACGCTAGGCGCGAAACCGGAGGATCTACCAAAGGGGATTCCATCCAGTCTTTAACCAGATCTGCGGGAAAAGGATATTTCGATTCCAGGGTCTTTTTGCCTGTGAAACGCTTATCCGGGCGCTCCCTGTGTCGCTTGACAATATCCAGAAAATCTGGGTGAGAAGCGAACGTCTTATGGGAACGCTTGTTTCTTGTAAAGGAAACAGAATGTTCCGGAGCAGGATTAGGGTTATCGTCCACTTTAAGGGCGTGATTGACAGCCTCAATGAGGGAGTCAACTGTAGATCTAAACTCAGGAGCGTCCGGGTCTAAGGATACATCAGACTCATATTCAGAGTCGTGAACACTACGACCCCCTAACGAGGGTGAGCGAGAGGCGGAGCCGCCAGAAGCTGAGTGGCGTGGTGAGCGCTCAGGAGAGGTAGAGCGGATCCGTTTTCTGGATAACCGTGCCTCTTTCTGGAGAGAGCGGCCCCTGCTGGCCGACGATTCCCCTGCTACGGAGGGATCTCTTAGTCCGAGAAAAGGATTGCCCCGCTCCCCAGGAGGGTGCTGAATGGATTTGATAGCATTGGCTAAAAAATCCACAGACTGAGACAGAGAGGCAACCCACGCGGGGGGGCTAGATACACCTGAGTCGGTGGCGGTGGAGGGCTCCTGGGGCATCGCAGGTTGAGCAGAGGGGGGAAATCTGAGGCCGAGGAAGTGGAGCCTGGCAGGTGGTACACGCAGAAAAAAAGGTAGTATGCACCTTTGAGGTTTTAGACCTTGTCTGGGACATGGTGTACCCTAGTGTAACAGATTGCAGGGTCTAAGATAAGGAAGTGAGGGCGGCGCTGCTGGGGAGGACCTGACGTGGTCTCCTTACCCGAGGTCCTGTGTCCCACCGAGGAGAGAGGAAGAGCGGTGGAGTCGGAGACAGTCGGTGTTCGCAGCGCTGCACGTGGAGAAGCTGCGGCCGGAAGATCTGGAGCTGCAGTGTGCAGGAGAAGATCCAAGATGGCCACCGAGAGTAAAAGTAGGAAGTGTCGCAGAGAGCGAGAAGCGCCAGGACCGGGGGGCGGCGCCACCGATGATGCGAAAAAAGGGGCGGAGCCTATCGGAAGAACGGCCGAGCTAGGCCGAAGCCGGGGACTAAATTTGCGGCTTCGGCCCGGCGCGATGCCGCTGTGCGCCGGAGGCTATGGGACCCGGGGAAGAACGTACCACTGCTAAAAGGGAGCCCTCCGACCGCCGCGGGCGACCCCCCCTTTGCCCCCCCGAGGCACTTACCCAATAAGGAGTGCTGCCCACAGATCCAGGTGAGCTGTGCCCGGGGTTAGAAGGACGGTGCAGGGATTGGGGAGCCTCTGGCCACCATCCCCTGAAAAGGGGAGTGGAGAGGGAACCGTCTGCCACCATTCATCAGCCGCATGATCAGTGGTGATGCAGTGGGGGCTGCACGGACGCCACAAGATGAGGTGCCTCTGAACAGCCGAGGGTGAGACCTGGTGGGCAGGGCATATGTCCGGCAATAGAGCCTGGCTGCAGAAGAGGGTACTGGAGGTGTTACTTCAGTGCTCGTCTGTAAAGTGGGGGGGAGATCGGACCCTTGAAGGGGCCCGTCGCCCCAAGAATCAGCTCAGGCAGTGGCATCCCACGTCGCAGGAGAGGGTACGGAGAGGTGAAACTCCCGTGCTCGCCTGTTGTTGGTTCGGGGGAGAACGGAACATGAAAGAATCCGTCGCCCCCTTCGTCCGGAAATAGAAAGGTATTAAGAAAAAAATTCCAGTGTGCCTCCTACGGACACTAAGCTTGAACTGGGTCTCTGGAAGCCAGCATGAGGGTGTATACTGCAGGGGAGGAGCTAACTTTTTCTGTCTCAATTTAGTGTCAGCCTCCTAGTGACAGCAGCATTACACCCATGGTCCTGTGTCCCCCAATGTGGCGATGGAGAAATGAGGATTCTATCAAAACTGCACTTAGCAGTCCAGGAAATGACACATCACTGCAATCACGCTCTCTGCCACAACGTTATACAACTCTCAGATTTCGTAGTAAAAACCTGCTGACAGATTCTCTGTAAGAACATACCCAACCCTTCTTTTCTCCCCAAAACCTACAGGGGTCAATTGACTATTTGGCCACATGAAGTCCCAGGGGAAGATTGGACTCTACTAGACACTTGTCAACTTATCTTCCATGAAGTCCAACATAAACATCTGAGGACAGCCTGGAGATCATCAGCATGGTCACCGATTACTTTTTATTAAACAGCCATTAAAAGCATTACAAGATATTCTATTTCATACACATTCTGTCCAATGGAACCATAAGTCCCAGGAGGAGCACTAATGGTTAATGCGTTTCGAACCGAGATGGTTCTAAGGATGGATTCACACATTTGTGACTCATGGACCGGCGGTGGGTCTCCCAAAACCGAACAGCCTAATAAGCATATATAAGGCTGCCAACTCCTGGCCAGAGACCTGCGGCCGGCCCGCGATATGTGGATGGGCGAATCTGGCCTTAGAACCAGCTAGGTTCGAAAATCGTCAACCAGTAGCGCTTCTCTTCTAAACAGTTTTGTTGGACAGAATGTGCATGGAGTGGAATATCTTGTGATCATTGTAATGGATATTTAATAAAAAGCAAAAAAAAATTTGTTAGATTTTTTGGATGCATCTTGTATTGTGGGTTGGAGATCGTGTGGAAGAACAAGGCTATAGATTACATGCAGATACATTTAATTACTATTACATTTTACGTGTAGCTTGTTTGCCCTTACAATAGTGGTCTTACAATGCTTAGCCAACGCAGAGATCTACCGGCACTTTACTCTTTGTCGAGAGTAAGAGAGGTGGTTTATGCGGTACCAAGAACAAAATGATAGACAAAAACATAACCCAGGCCATAAAGGCTTTGCCTGAAAAGACAAAAAAAATAAATAAATAAATCACCTTGCATTCCCGCCACCACATTTGTCTCCGAAGTTGTCTTGCTCTGCTGCTGAATGCTGTCGCATTATCCGATAAACTTTCTATGGGTCAAAGCAAAAATAAGGAAAGCAAAGGTTGAGAAGCCAGAGAGGAAGAAGACCCCAGAATCCAACTGCAAACTCATCAAGCAGTGGGACTCGGTTATACACAGGACATTTACACTAGTTATCATTAGTGCAAACCTTTATTTTAAGGGTGAAGAAAGCCGGCACTCCATTCTCCTCGATTCAATACTCTATCGGAAATCCATGAGCAAAACCAACAATAGAAAACTTTAAGCCCACTGACGCGTTTCGGAATATAATTCCTTAATCATAGATCATCTACTATTAAGGAATTATATTCTGAAAAGCGTCAGTAGGCTTGATATTTTTTTTATTGTTCTTTTTCCGCATAGACTCCCAATAAAGTATTGAATTGAGGAGAATGGAGTGCCGGCGTTCTTCTACTTTTATATAATCGATTGCCTGCTAAGGATGCTGTGCACCCAGGATGCTATTGGAGCAGGTGTGGTAAGCGATTGTTGTTCAAGCTTTATTTTAAGGGACTCAAGAAGAAGAAAAAAAGGAAATAATCAGCCATGTTAACTATTAGTTAATTTACTTTAGCAGGAAGCAGATAATCAATGCCCAGCGAGGTAACCGGTGAGATGCAGAATTTTTGAAAGCAAAAAAGCAGTATGGATGAAGCCACATGTAGTCCACTCAGGATTTTGAAGACGTCCGATGGCCTCACTATAGACAATTATATCTATGTGGCCACTTGTCCAAAAGCCAAACAGGGTCCCTGACTTTGATGCAAGCTCACACGCTGAGCCCGCATCTTTACCACACACAATGACAGTCATCACGTGGCTTTAACAGCCGCGGGTGGAGCAGTGCTCCGTCTGTGGCTGTTAACCAGTTACACCCTGCTGTCAGCGATCCTGCCCATCGGCGCCCCTGTCACATGACCAAGGGGTGCAGAAAGGTTTTCATGACAGTCAGGGGTCAATATACTTTTCTAAGGAACCATCAGTGTAATCTTACCGGACTTATCTTGCAGCTCATCCAACCTCTCTCCTCGTTCTATCACTTTGGTGATATTTTCCTGCATGACGTCAATGACCTCATCCACCTGGTTCTGCACACTGGAAATAGATAAATAAGAACTGGATGGACCGACATCTTGCACATTTTCATACTTCTTAATGTCAGGAAATTCACTTGTACATAAGCAGCAATAGACTGATTCCGAGGCTATCTTTTGTATCAAAACTTCTAATGAAAGTGTGCAGAGGTCACTGTGTAGGGAGGTGGTCGCCTACTGTGGATCCTGTGTCATCAGCTGTGTATAGGGGTTTTGTAATCCTGCTTCTGATAAGGAGCCTGCTGAAAACTATTCAGGAAATAACGAGTCTGGATTAGCCTCAGTGGCCAGTGTGAAAATGTCAATATTACCATTTCATATTTTATACAGATTTTATTATGAAAAAACAAAAACCACCCACACACATTTCACACAAACTGATTTGAATAATGGCATTTTCTGATTCCTTTTTTTTTTTTTTTTAAATAATTTTTTAACAAAAATTACCAGTCTAGTATCTTCAAATATACTTTTATTTCATTGCTCAATATTTCTTGCAGAACGCTTCCCAACGCTATTGACTTTACAAGCAAGATATTAAAGGAGATGACCACTGCCAGAACCCGTTCTTGAACTAAATGTTTGGCCCAGATAAAATTTAAAAAACTAAACTCCCCTTCCGTGGTGGCGCCGTTCCAGCGGTGTCGGCACTCGCGGTCCCTGAGCTCTGGTGCGGTGGAATGACACGTGATGCCCGGCGCTGGCGTCACTGTCCCCACCTTCTTACAGATTGAACAAGAAGAGGAAGTCTGGCTGCAGCTGATCTCTGACTTGCTCTTCACGTTCAATCCGTACGAAGGCGGGGACAGTGACACCAGCTCGGATTGGGTGCCGGGCACCATGTGTCACACCACCGCACAAGAGCTTAGGGACCGCGAGTGCAGGAACGGAGCCGGCACAGGAGGGGAGTATAGGTTTTTTTTAGGTTATTGGGGCCAAACATTTAGTTCAAGAAGGAGTTGTCCTAATAGCGGACAACCCCTTTTAAGTGGAGTGCTCTTGTAATGAGAGATTTTTTTCCCCCTTACAATGATACATATGGATGAGATTTGGCTGTTGGCTTATTCCGGCAGACACTACTC
The DNA here is from genome assembly GCF_051348905.1 of Ranitomeya variabilis. Lineage (NCBI taxonomy): Eukaryota > Metazoa > Chordata > Amphibia > Anura > Dendrobatidae > Ranitomeya > Ranitomeya variabilis. Next base: position 65,901,389 of record NC_135239.1, on the reverse strand, counting down.
TGGAAAAGTTGGAAATTATTGGTTCACTGGTCAATCACTCTCTTTCCCACTTTTGACCAACATGGAGCTTGTGTGAACCTTCTGGAAGATAATGCAGGAAACCAAAGTGTACACAACCATTTCTCCATGTAGGAACAATGTACAGTAAACGCTCAACTAAAACGGTATGTAAAAACAACCCGATGATGACTGCGCTATCTAAATACTTAAGTAATAAAGGACTGTGGACATGACGGGTCATGTTGTCTTCAAACTATTTACAGCAAGTGGATCACTTAACTCACTTCAAGAAATATTTGCCTATGTGCATTCTGTAGAGTTAGCGTTCCTAAGCGGGAGCTGAAAACACCACGACTCAGTGACCAGGGGTCAAATACCAACAAAAAAATGGAATAGGAAGAGTCTGCCCCGTGATTTATAGCACTCACACTTTCCTTTGAACACCAACTGTTGACTCCACCATCTTTTCACACAGCGGTCAGGAAAACCTTAACTGTTTCAATGACAGTAAGTTTGAAACCATGTAATTGTCCAGGACATCATGAGAACATGTCGATGTATGCGCATATCTATAGGCGTCTACAGACTTATACAGTCTGTGTATGTGTGTGGGTGTAAAAGATTTAGGCAGAAAAAAATTGCTGCAAAGTAACAATACTTAAAAAAAACAAATAGAAGGTTTTACGGCTCTTTATTTAATCAATTAACAAATGCAAAGTGAATGAACAAAAGAGAAATCTGAATAAAATCAATATTTGGCGAGACCACCCATTGCCATCTAATCATCATCGGTTCTTTAAAGCGTAAACGTAAAGCGTAAACGGCGTCTCAGCTTCTCTCCACTGTGTAAGCACCATAGCCGGAAAGCAGAGCGGTGACGTCACCGCGTCACCGCTGTGCTCGCTTTCCGGCCGGCAGGCGCTCACACAGTGCAGAGAAGCTGAGACGCCGGAGGACAGACACCGGAATGTAAGTATGTACTGTTTGTTTTTTTAACGTTTACGCTGGTAACCAGGGTAAACATCGGGTTACTAAGCGCGGCCCTGCGCTTAGTTACCCGATGTTTACCCTGGTTACAAGCGAACACATCGCTGGATCGCTGTCACACACAACGATCCAGCGATGTCAGCGGGTGATCAAGCGACGAAAGAAAGTTCCAAACGATGTGCTACGACGTACGATTCTCAGCAGGGTCCCTGATCGCTGCTGCGTGTCAGACACTGCGATATCGTAACGATATCGCTAGAACGTCACGAATCGTACCGTCGTAGCGATCAAAATTGCACTGTGTGACAGTACCCTTAGGCACACTTGTACACAGTTTTTGGAGGAACTCAGCAGGGAGGATGTTCTAAACATCTTGGAGAACTAATGACAGATCTTCTCTGGATGTAGGCTTGGGAAAAACCTTCTGTTGCTTTGTGAAATCCCACACAGGTTGGATGATGTTGAGATCAGGGCTCTGCGGGGGCCGTATCATCTCTTCCAGGTCTCCTTGTTCTTCTTTACCCTGAATATAGTGCTTAATGACATTGGTTGTTATGTTTGGGGTCGTTGTCCTCCTGCAGAATAGACTTTGAGCCAAACACAACCCTGACGGTATGATGAGTAAGGATTTGCCTGTATTTCTTAGCACAAAATCGTCAGGGATCATCCCCGAGCAAATCCCTTACTGTGTTTGCCAAAATACAACCCTAAACTTGCAAGGAACCTCCATCATGTTGCACTGTTGCATGATGACATGACCCTCACGGAGCCCTGATCTCAAAATTATCGAGTCTGTCTGGCTGGGAGTACATGAACACAGAAGGATTTGCACAAGCCTCCATCCACAGAAGATCTGTGGTTAGATCTCCAAGATACCGGAAACAACCTCCCAGCCTTGTTCCTCCAAAAACTGTGCAAGTGTACCTAGAACTGATGCAGTTTTGAAGGTAAAGTGTGGTCACATGAAATAATGATTTGATTTAGATTTCTCTTTTGTTCATTCATATTGCAGTTTGTCTAAGTCAGATTTTGAAGTTAGTGTGTTGGAAGAAGGAAAAATTTGCAAGTACAAGGACCTGCACAAGTTTACTATGGCCATATTTTGATGGCTACATAACTGGGTAAGAACATCTCCAAAATAGCAGGTCTTGTGAGCTGTTCCCAGGATGTAGTGGTTAGTATCTTCTAGTGGATGTTATTTTGACATGTTCCACCTGCTTAAACATTGCGCAGACCAAACAAATGTTCATGGTAATGGCTTTCCCTAATGGTAGCGCCCTCTTCTAGCAGAATAATGCTCCCTGCAAATATTTTTCAGGAATGGTTGTAGAACATGACAAGAGTTGACTTGGCTTCCGAATTCTCAAAATGTCAATCGGATGTGTATCAGATTCATAGATGACCCTCCTTCCAACATACAGGACAAAGGATCTGCTGCTACCTTCCTGATGCCAGGTACCATAGGATGCCTTCAGAGGTCTTGTAGCCTCCATGCCTCGAAGAGTCACATATGTTTTGTCAGCAAGAGGGGATTCCACACAGTAGAAGCAAGGTGGTTTATGTTATGACTGATCTGTGGACATCCATATGGTGTGTATAAGTATGTGATGCAACAACTAGGTTTTAGCTTCTTTAAAGTAACTCAAGTGTTCTTTAGTGAGAACGCCGGGGGTTAAGGGTGGCACAGATGTTCTGAGATCACAAATTCTTCACAGCTCGGTAATGGGAATAACATCCTGCTTTGACTCATTCATGGAGCGACTTTTATTTGCATTCCACTCGCATCTCCAAGTGACACACGTGAGTCTATTCTACAAAAGGATCTGTGACAGAACGGTGTTTCTTCCCTAGTTAGCCAAGAATTCGAGATGAAACCAGTAACCGTGAAGAATCCGATCCTTTATTATGGGTTGTAGACAAATTAGCGACAAAATGGAGAAAGGTTGAACTTGATGGACCGAGGTCTTTTTTCAACTTATGTAAAAATCATTCACTAGGAAATTTTAAAAAATTAACAATTCTAATTCACAATTTTTAGTTACTAGAAGTAAAAAGGTTTTCTACAATTATTTTGTTGTCCGCTTACTAGCCCACTGTAAAAAAAAAAACAAAAAAACTTTACTTGCCCACCACAGGTTCAGTGCTGTACCTCCTTCACGGCCCCTAGTCTTTTTTGATACGCCGCAGTCAGGACGCTGCAGGTTTTTTGACCACTGCAGCCAATCACTGGTCTACAAGGATTTATGCAGTGAAGATGGTAGTACTGCCACCGGTCAACAAAAAACCCCCCAAAGGGAGCAGAGGCATAATGCTGCATTTGCAGTGGGCATGTGAAACCCCTTTGACATTCTGAGCTGCTGTCTTATACTCCGCCACCCCCCCAAAAAAAAAATTCTACCTGGATATCAGTTTTTAGGGAAGCAAGATGGCAACTAATATGACCACCAACTTCTCCAAGGAACGTCATCCATTCTTACAAGAATCCAAAATGGGAAACATATTTTTTTCGCCGACAAGAGGGCATAGGGGACATAGAACCTAAAACCCTGGGGAGTAATAATGATGGTGCTCACATATGGCAACCAGACTACCCCTACGGCACATATTCCAAAAAGTGGCTGTCATATTTTTTAACAAGCTCAAAGAACAAAGTGTGTGTGGAGCCTCCTAACTCTCCAGAATTTCAACATACCCAATATTACGGTTCTCAGGGTAGATAAGTTGCTGCCTCCCTCTCCTATGTATGAACACGTGCATACTCATCTAAGAGGAGCATACATGTGCATATGGAGATAGGAGGAATTGCTATTGTCCAAGCACACTTTAGCCATGGAAGGTGTATGGGTACTTTAAAGGGGATCTTTCATCAGGTCAAAAGTGGTCAGTCCTGGCTCTTATTTTATTCCCGCTGCTCCCCCGAGTACTCTATTTTTTATTTTTTTCCATTCCACTTTACGGTTCCAGAAATATGAGCCTTTTTATTCAGTGCATTTTTTTTTTAGTCTTTGCTAAAGGGGTGTGGCTCACAGGGTAATTATGCAGGGCAGCCTAAAGACACGCCCCCAGAAAAATCCCACGAGCCACACCCCTTTGTAAAGACCACAAAAATTAGCACCAAACTATAAAGGCTGAAATCTCTGGAACCGTATGGCAGATTTAAAAAAAACAAAAATCGGAATACTCGGGGGAACAGCGGGAATAAAATAAAACCAAAATCTAGCCACTTTTGCCCTGGTGATAGGTCTCCTTTAGCTGATGGCTACATGGTGCAACAACCTGAAATACGGCACAGATTTTCTCACCTGCCGCTAAAAGTTAAGGCACCATATTGGAAGGCCGTCCGCTAACCACACAGCCGGGTACTCTGGCTATATTTTAGGGATGTCACATCTAGGTATACAGCCAAGAATTTTAGTTTTTTTTCACGGTAACTCCACGTGGGACACATTTGGTTTGCAAAGGGTAAATTTCACCATAAATATCTGTAGATTTTGTTGACTTTTTTTTACCCACGTGAAGCAGCCCTTAAGAGTTTCACCGGGGAAAACAGCGGCATCGCGAATTATAAAACTGATTCCTGGAACTTCCGAGCACACTGACAAAATACCGTGAAAAAGGCGCTACTTCTCATTCTAATAGGGTACCATGACTTCTAGTAACCTATGAAGGCGTTACCCGGACTGGAAACACATCATGACCCTCCAGGGCAGAAATTCAGTCAGGGACTATTTCACTTTTCAATTGAGAAATTGGAGGAAATTATTTAATAGTCGTGAGCTCGCGGGATAATGCAATCATCGGGTAGGAATGCAGAGCTGCAATCCGAATAATACATCACAATAACGCTACCTGGTCAGAAGAGTTTACAATTCAGCCATCTAGAAAGATGCTGGCACCTACACTGAGAATCACAATAGGTGGCAGCAGTCACAGTTGTTATCCAGCCCCAAAATCAAGGGGGACTAGAGGCGCCCCATACCACTATGCCTTGAACTTTAGTTTTCATATTTAATATCTTAAAAAAAAGATTAAAATAATTGTATTGCTTGTCCAGTACAGGACTGCATTCACTTCCTTTGGGCCTCAGAGCTGAAATCTCTCAGTATTTCTGTCCTCTCTCGTGATTTCACTCTAGGAAGTTACATCTTTATACCAGACACCCGTCTCACGGCCTTGTAGGATTTCAGCTAGGCAGTTAGGGAGTGTAGATTTAGCAGAATTATGAATACAGCTCTGGAGCGAGGTATAACCAAACATAATACAAAGCATTTAGAAAGTTGAGATTTTACACAAATTAAATATGTAAAATTAGATTGAAAGTTGATAGGTGTTATGCTGCACCTCTCCATTTCTCCCAATCTGACTTTTTTCCCTTAGCTTCCAGAATGAAAGATTGGACTGGCAACGATCTATTAAAAGGGACTCTGATTGCATAGAAGAAACCTGCTGACAGAGTAGTATGCAGTAGGGGCAGATACCCCGATTCCAGCGTTGTGTCACTTATTGGTCTGCATGTTGTCATTTTGATGCAATCACTGTGTTATCCAGAATGCCGAGCTCTGTGTAACCCCACCCACACCACTGGCTCTGTACACCGTGCAGAGGCATAAAGCTGATAATCAGTGGTGAAGGCAAGGTTATAGAAAGCATTTGACAAGGAGGCACCAGACACCTAGTCCTGCAGGGATAATCTCCTGCTGATAAAACTCTTATTTCATTGAAACTACAAAACACAGCGTAGTAAGTGACACATCACTGGAATCAGGGCCTCTGCCTCTACATCATGTTGCTCTCAAAAACTACGTAACAAAAACCTGAAAGCTGCCACTGGTGGAGGTGGGATTTTACAGAGCAGGACGACTAGGAGACATTAGACAACTTGTCCTGTAGGGATAATCTCCTGCTGATAAAACACTGATTTTATAGAAATAACAACACAGTCCAGTAATTGACACATCGCTGAAATGAGGGCCTCTGTCTGTATATCATGCTGCTCTCAGATTACTTACCAAAACCTGCTGACAGATTCTCTTTAATAAGGTAGGTGATGGGATTTCAAAAATAAAAAAACATTTTAAAGATAAAAGCAACACATTTATCAAATATGTAGAAAAAAAATAAAAAGATGGTCCCGTTACTTTGTACATCTTTTGCACTTTTGGGAGTATGCTGTAAGCCCTTTAGGACGCGGCGTGCACAACTTCCTTACTATGCTGGAATATGTATCCGATCCCTCCTGGGGCAAACAAATATAACCAAGAAGCATGGAAACGGGGACAGTCAACTTTCCAGCTGTCACCCACAGACTTACTGTCTGATCTTGTCATTCCTTGGTCCAAACTTAGGTGCAGAAGGTCCCCTCCTGGCAAGAGAGAACATTCAGTGTCAGTATCATATGGTGTGACCTCAGGTCTCCGCATCCACAGCAAACTGAGAAAACAACACAGACCCCATGAATGTGACAAAACGACCAAATTCATTTCCCATAGCCGGCAATCCTGTAAGTCCAGGAGCATCGCCTGGTGACATTGTGCTGGATGCAACAGCCTCCTAAAAATGGAAGTAAAGGAAGCCCCTGCTATCTCGGAGCCTCCCGCACGACCCATGTGTTGCAGGTAGGTTGCAGAGGGGAATTCGAGGGGCTCGGTAGTTGCCTAATCTGCCCCGCACAGCAGCCATACACGCAGGTCATGCAGATATTCCTGTTCCCTTGAGAGTTTCTTGTAATCCCATTGTCACTGACCTCCTCATCCTACACAGAGGTGCGGAGCATCGTGCAGCTCAATAAGGGGGAAATGCGAGGCGACTCATAGTCCGAAAACAAATATGACAATTTAGGGCACATGTACATGATGAAATAAAATTATCTTCCTGGAATAGAGGGGAAAAATTATACATTGTAATAGAGTAATAAAAAAGCATCTGATTCCCGGGAATGATTGGGAAGTTACATGGATTGAAACCTTAAATAGATCAAGGCTAATTTTTCTTTTCTGAAGATACTAAATTTGTGCTCTTGCAACATAAAGGAAAAAGTACAGGATGAACACACATCATAGTGACTACAAAGCAAAACCGCTGGACAGTGTGAAAACAGTGTGCTACGGGGATGGACTGACCGCGAGGAGGAAAGGAGGGAGCCGGGGCCGACCGCGAGGAGGAAAGGAGGGAGCCGGGGCCGACCGCGAGGAGGAAAGGAGGGAGCCGGGGGCCGACCGCGAGGAGGAAAGGAGGGAGCCGGGGGCCGACCGCCAGGAGGAAAGGAGGGAGCCGGGGCCGACCGCGAGGAGGAAAGGAGGGAGCCGGGGCCGACCGCGAGGAGGAAAGGAGGGAGCCGGGGGCCGACCGCGAGGAGGAAAGGAGGGAGCCGGGGGCCGACCGCCAGGAGGAAAGGAGGGAGCCGGGGGCCGACCGCCAGGAGGAAAGGAGGGAGCCGGGGGCCGACCGCCAGGAGGAAAGGAGGGAGCCGGGGGCCGACCGCCAGGAGGAAAGGAGGGAGCCGGGGGCCGACCGCCAGGAGGAAAGGAGGGAGCCGGGGGCCGACCGCCAGGAGGAAAGGGAGCTGGAAGCGGGGCCAACAGGGAGGAGGAAATGGAGCTGGGCACCAGGCAACCTCAATCAGGAATGCAAGCTTGGAACCGGAAAACCACAAGGAGGAAAAGTGAGCTGGGAACTGGATGACCTGGAGCAAGAAAGCAAGCTGAGAATGAGGTGGCTTCGAACAGGAAACAGAGCTGGGAAGGTGAGAACTCAGAAGAGAGCTGGTGAGGGAGGAAGAGAGCTAGTCCTGGCGTACAGAAAGCATAGCTCAGTACACATTTGAGACTTGGGAAAGGACGTTTTTTCCCAAAATCATTCCACGAGAGTGCACAGGTTGTCATTATCATTGCAACTCATCGCAACTCACTTTAAAGGGAGTCTGTCACCACATTTGACCTATCTAAACTATTACTATGGGCATACAGGTTATAGACTGCTGAAAGAAAGACCTCCCTGTGTGTCTCATATCAGCTGTGTTGTTGCTGAGAAATCAGCTTTTATCATTTTATATAAGTGACCTCTTCCAGGCTCTGATGCAGATGGTGATTGGAAGATAACTCTGCCCCCAGAGCTTATTTTACACAGGCGTTCCCAGTGTGAGACAAGTAACCAACACAGAACAGGAGAAATTAAAATTGTCTTCTAGAAAACACATTTTTGCAGTTCTCTGAGCTCTGCTGTATTGTAACGATATGGCAGCCCTGTCTGCCTGTGAGCTGGAAGCTGAGAAGAACCTGCAGATGTATCAGTTATAATTAGGAGAGCAGACAGCGGCCATTACACATCACACTGGTAACTCATCCTTCATGTAAAATAATCTCTGGAGGCAGAGCTCTCTCCAGACACCCTCCGCCCCGGAGCATGGAAGATATCAATTAAATAAAGTGATAAAAGATGATTTCTCAACAACAAGGCATCTGACATGAGACTCACAGGTAGGACTGTTCAGCAGTATATAATATGTATGTCTGTATTAATAGTTTAGATAGGTCAAATATGGTGACAGACTCCCTTAAATGGACCTTACTGTCGCTGCAATGCCAGTTACAATTTATGGATAGTTAAAAAAAAAAAAAAGAAGAAGTGGTTACAACACTATTACAGGTGTGAATTTGTGCCCCCCAGAAATATGGTTATCAAGAGTCCCGTGTAATCAGGTGATGGGGCAACAATAGATATCTGGAGTCCCAATTTTCGCATACCTGCAGGACCTGATGAAGGCTCCGGTCTGAATGGTTTGTCATTTTGAAAACTCCTCAATAAAGGCATTTATTTTAATTACCACATGATCACCATTCCTGGTGGCAGCGCAATAATACATCTTATCGCATGATATATGTAGGGTGGAGGGGGCGTCCTCTCAGGCTGAGGGTGCAGATATATATATATATATATATATATATATTTAAATTAACAAGTACTTACAAGAAGAAGTCTTCCTCCTCATCAGAGTCTTCCTCCAGAAGATTTCTCTGTGTTGAAAAATAAATGAAACAAAATGAAAGAGGAAAAAAGGTTTAAAAAAAAAAAATAATCAAGATAATAAAAGCTGTACATGAAGGTCCCGACATGCTGGGCAGGTGCGTCAGGTTCCAGCAGACATTCACTGGTGTTCTCGTGGGGGACGTTGTCGTCCTCGCCTTAGACTATGGTTTGATCGTACACAAGATAATTAGAACGTGCGCAAATCATACAAAAGAAGCAGATACTCGATAATAACTAAATAATCATATATGTGACACCGCAGACACCCGAGCTCCAGGGGACGGGTCAGCATCCTCTGCCCAGCGCAGGTGGTGGGGGTAACGCCATTTATATGGGCACTAAGTGTGCAAAGCCAGTACAGGAGCATTGGAAATCAACCAATGGCACAATGTAGCATCTCCAAAAGCTAGCCAGTCTGCTATTTATCACTTAAAGGGGTTGTGTCGGGCGAGCTTGTCGATCACTGAAGATCCAACCACTGAGACCTCCAGAGATCCCAAGAACGGGTCTCTAAACAGACATCCGAGAACTGGACATTGAACAGGGGAGGAAATGCTCGACCTCCACTCCGCTCTTCAGTGCCCCGTTCCTGGGATCGGTGGGGTTCCCAGCAGTCATCACCTATCCTACGGAGTGGGGATAACCAAACAATTCGGCATAAACCCTTTAAGTGAACAAATAAATAATAAAATAAACACTAGTCAACCCTTCCTTAATTCCTGGTGATCCAGTGCAGAAGCTGTAGCAGTGCTGATAACTGCTGCAGCCAATCACTGGTCATCTGTTACATGTAGTATTATTAGCATCATGCTCACAAGACTGGTGGTGCCAGTAATGCAGCATGTGACCACTGCAGCCAATCACTCGTCGGAGGTCACATGTAGCTTTACTGGCATCATAGCTAAAATAGCTGTGCAGTGATGGCAGTAATACAGCATATGATCACTGCAGCCAATCACTGGTCAGCAGTCACAGTCATGGCTGGTGGTGCCAGTAATGCAGCCAATCACTGGTCAGCAGTCACAGTCATGGCTGGTGGTGCCAGTAATGCAGCCAATCACTGGTCAGCAGTCACAGTCATGGCTGGTGGTGCCAGTAATGCAGCCAATCACTGGTCAGCAGTCACAGTCATGGCTGGTGGTGCCAGTAGTATGGCATGTGACCACTGCGGTGACACACTGGCTGCTTGTAAACAAAGATCAGTTGCGCCATCGGAGCTTTGGCTCTGGAGCTCAGGGGGGAGGACTATAGTTTATCCTATTTCATTTTTCAGAACCGTTTTCCAAGGTTTGATATCCACTTTAAGTAAAATGACGAGTTGTGAATAAATATGGAGGAGCGTCCAGCGAATATCCAGCCTGATTATAGTAACGTGTCTGCTATGTAATTGAGGTGCGTAAGAGACAGAGCCAAGTTCAGCAATACTAAAAATCCTGGCACCAGATGTCCTTCTACTATGGGGAAAGAATTCACTTTCCATCAACTCACAAATGTTCTCTGTATGGGGAACTGGACCGACTATTACAGGAGGCCACCAAAAACCCCCAATTCCTGAACACAGACAAAAAGCCATTGTTCTTCCAGGAGAAGATGTCATTCTGAGTGGAAACAAAGTCCAACCTTTCCCTGGTAAACAAGTTACTTCAGAGTCGGCCCGAGACACCGGAGGTCCCGTCTGCTCAGGATTTATAGAAAGGGATCAGAGCCCAACTCAACTTATTACCCCGACTATAAAATATAAAAAAGGTCTCTTCAGAGAGGAAGAGGACTAGAACTCTAGCGCCACCTATTGGAAGTAGCAATCCTAACAGTCAATATCGATCCTCTAACGAGCCTTGTCACATGACTTCGGATAAAAGCCAAACCAGAATCTCAATTTGCAGACACTGTGCTTCGGGGTACTGCCACTCGTCAGTGCAAAGTGTGAGATCTTTTTTTTTTTTTTTTCAATAATGTTTTTATTAAACTTTTTTAACAATACACATATAAAATGTAGACAAAAAAAAAGGGGGGGGGGGTCAAGGAAAAACTGAAACAAGATATAATTTGCACATTGTCGTATCAATCAGTCAATGTTACGTCACATCTCGAGCAATACGATATGAGTAAATAAAATAATTTGCATAAACATGACAAATAAGCAAAGTGACTAATTTTGAAAGGTCTGTTCTTGGGGGGGGGGGGGGGGGGGGAGGAGAACACCTGGGGGAAATGGGAGTAGGGGGGAGAGCACACGGCTTCCACCTCTACATCCTCAGATTTGCATGCCCCGATCCGCGAATCATCCTCACAGAGGCGGACGACCTGCTATTGTCTGTTCCAAGAACCAAGTAGTCATCTTAAAACAATCTCTGATTCCTTGCTTAGTGTGAGTCGGAAGAATCGCTATAAATGGTTCCCATGTGTTAAAGAATGTCTGAGTCTGTCTCTCTTTCTGAAGAGAAGCATCTATCCAGTCCATTCTAAACAGAAAAGCAAGTTTCTCTAGGAAAAGTCGCAATGTGGGCACTTTAGGCGCCAACCAGTTTTGTAGAATTGTTTTACGAGCTGCAGCTGAGATAATAAAAAGGAATTTTTTACCATGGTATGGAATATGGACGTCGTTATCTGTAACATGACCAAAGAGAGCCCAGGCCGGAGTAAGTGTGATGTTATATAAGGTGTGCGTCGACACGAAGGTATATATACGCTGCCAGAACAATTGAATTTGTGGACAAGCCCAGAAGCAGTGAAAGTGGTCCGCCTCAGGTTCCCCACATCTAGAGCAGGCCGGGCTCGCCAGATTCCCCATCAGATAACTACGTTTTGGTGAAACATAGGTCTTGTGCAGGATCTGTAACGCCATTTCCCAATAAGAGACAGAAGGTATATATTTGAGTGCTTTCTGTAATGCCCGCAAGATAAGAGATGGCGCAAAGGAGACATCATCCACCTGCCATTTTGTAATTCCCACCCCTACGGTATCATACTGTAGCAAAGGACGAAGGAATGTATAGTACTCCGAGACCAGGCCCCTATTCTGAGTGCATGTATTCAATTTGTTCAGTAATTTGTCCTGCCAGTCATTGTCATTGAAAGTGTGTATGACACTATGTGCGTAGCTTTGCAGCTGCATGTAGTGGAAAGGGTGTGCGCGTATATAATCAAACAAAGTGCATGCCTGAGCAAATGAAATGACGGTCCTTGTCTGTATGTCAACTATGTCTCCAATGGACCGTAAACCCTCTCTCTGCCATCTAGAGAAGATGGGGTGTGCCTTTCCATCATGGAAACTAGGATTATTGGAAAATGATTGTGCAAGTGAAACACCACTGGATAAATGCAGCCTCCTACGCACCACCACCCACGTTCTCCACATTGACATGAATAAGGGGTTATTTTTGTGGTCTGATGTTAACGAGGGATAAGGGGAATGCAACAAGCTTACCAGGGACCCACTACCTATCAGAGGTGATTCTACGGCATTGGATGAATAAGTGGATGTACCGTTCAGCCAGTCTTTAAGGATCCGCATATTGGCTGCCAGATTATATAATTTAACATCTGGGAAATTGATTCCCCCATTAGTCTTAGGCTGTTGGAGGATGTACAGTCCAATTCTAGGTCTCCTTCCCTGCCATATGAAATTGCGGAATAGTCGATTGATGTTGCGTTCATCTACGGGTCTTAGATAGAACGGTAAGACATTAAACAGGTATAGCAGCCGCGGGAAGGAGATCATTTTTATTAGGTTTGCCCGACCTATAAAAGAGAGGGTGAATTTGCTCCACGCATTTAAGTCGTCCTGTAATGATTTGATAAATGCCTGCAGGTTAGTCCGCTGCAGTTCTGTTGGAGATCTAGTAATTTGAACACCCAAGTATGTAATAGATTGGGTTTTCCACTGGATAGGGTAACCTTGAGTCCACGTAGGTTTTGCAGGTCCCGTGAGCATCAGAGCTTCAGATTTTGTCACATTTATTGAGAAACCTATTATTGCTCCCTTTTGCTCTACTATTGAAAGCAAAGGGCCCAAATTGACCCGAGGTCTTGACATAAAGATTAAAAGGTCATCTGCGAAAGCCATCGTTTTAATTTCAGTATTCCCAAATTGTAATCCCTGAAGACCTGGCCACTTCTGCAAGTACCTTAATAGTGGGTCCAGTGCCAGATTAAAAAGTATCGGTGAGATTGGGCATCCCTGTCTTGCTCCCCTTTCCAAAGTGATTGGAGGAGATAGTAAATTATTTATGGATAGTTTAGTGGTTGCGTTATGTTGTATGATGTGGAGAAATCTAAGAAAAATATCGCCAAAGCCTCTGTACCTTAAAACCGTGCTCAGAAAGCTCCATGATATTGAGTCAAATGCTTTCTCAGCATCAAGGCTGAGTAGCAGTGAGGGAGGACAGTTTTGTTGTTTAGCAAGAACTGTTGCGGCCACAGCCGTCCTAACTCCCAGGGCAGAGTGGCGGCCTCTTGTAAAACCCAGTTGTGAGGGTATGAGTAAACCTGGTAAAAACTCTTGCAAGCGATCCGCCAGGATTTTAGTGAGTATTTTGTAGTCTACATTTAGTAGGGATATCGGGTGATATGAGCCTACCTCAAGAGGGTCTTTATTTGGTTTGGGTATTAGAATTGTATGGGCTTCATGAAAGCCTTCCACTTGTTCCCCCTGTGCGTATATGGTATTGAGCAAATCCACCATCATGGGGGTGATATCTGGCTGCAGCATCTTGTAATACTCAGCAGTTAGACCATCAGGTCCTGGTGACTTGTTATTGTGTAGGGACTTGATCGTCGACTGCACCTCCTCAATAGTTATTGGAGCTGACAACTGTTCCCTTTGGTCTCCCGTTATTTTTGGTAGTGCAGTCGAGGATATAAGATCCCACGTGTCCTGCGAGCTATATGGTCGTTCTCTGTATAGTTCAGTATAGTACTTTAGGAAGGCCTGTTGTTTGTCTCCTTCTGATGTGACCACTTGATGTTTCTCTGGGTGTCTCACCTGTACAACTGTGCGTCTAGAGTGGAACGGCTTAGTCAGGCGTGCCAGTAAGCTGCCTGTCTTTCCGCCCCACCTATAATAATGTTTTTTTGTGAAATCTATACTTCTTGTAGCTTGGGCAATAGTGAAAGTATCAATGAGTCGTTTGGCTTCTAGGTAATTTTGTTTTTTAAGTATGTCTGTAGGATCAGTCAGATAGGCCTGGTGGGTAGTCAATAGGTCAAAGTGTGAGATCTGGTTTGGCTGGTTGAGAGGCATCTGACCGGGATCCAAGGGGTAACATTTCTCTTTGTGGAGAGTGACATGTCAAGCCTGGCATGCCAAGGGGAGGAGACTTAAATCTCGCAACCCTCATCTAGGAAATTAAATATGCAAACTGCCTTTTCAGAGAGGAAGAAGACTAGAACTATAGTGCCACCTATTGGAAGTAGCAATACTAAAAGTTGATGTCTACCCTTTAACAAGCCTTGCCGCATGACTTGAGTTTCTGGTTTGATTTTTATTCTAAGTCATGTGACAAGGCTCATTAAAGGGTAGACATTGACTTTTAGGATCTGTGAGTTCACTAGCTGTGAACTCCCAGGACCTGTGACGGCACCGCGAGACCTTTCTCACGCTCACAGTGCCCTCAGACAGGAATAGGAGTTCATAGGGAGACACTGAGCACACGCAGCTCAGTCTTTCTGCTGGAAGGTAGGCTGTATGGTCGCATCATGCAACCATGCAACCTGCCATCTTGATGTAGCAGAGCTAGACCCGTCGTGGGACAAATGGATTATCATCGTCTCTGCAGAAAGATGAGGAATATTGGGTTTTTTTTAACTCTTTTGCAGAAGACAATGGCGTTGGTGGAATGGTTGAGGTATGGTTTAATTACGATTATTAAAGTAGTCTGTCATTCATTCAATTAAAGGATTTTTTTCTGGGTATGTGTGTTTTTATACGATATGACTATCGGGTTAATAATGGGGGTGTCTTACTGACGCCTCTCCATTATTAACCTCGGGGTTTGAAGTCACCTGACAATACAAAGGTGACATCAACCCCCCCCAACTATCGCCCCATTTGCCTCCACTACAGGGCAAGGGGGAAGAGCGAGGCTAAATGCCAGAATCGGCACATCTTAGAGATGCGCCTTTTTTTGGGGCGGCTGAGAGCTGATGTTCTTAGCCGGGGATGGGGGTGGGGACAGTATCCATGGCCCCTTCCTGGGCTATTAATATCTGTCAGCCTTTGCTGGTTATTAATTATAGGTAGACCCTATGTCATTTTATTTTAGGGTCCCCAATTTAATAGCCAGAAAAGGCTAAGTATACAGTTGTGAGCTGATATTAATAGCCTGGGAAGCTCCATGGGTATTACCCCCTTCCCATGCTATAAACATCTGCCCCCAGTCGTCGGCTTTCCCTCTGCCGTTTAAGAAAATTACACGGGAGCCCACACCAATATTTTCAGAAAAATTATCTTTTATTAATTAAATACATGTCCAGTAAGCTGCACACACACTGTACTAATTGTAGTTGTCACTGACATCTGTATATCTACCTATTCTATATGTATGAACTGTGTGTAATCCATCTCTTCTATCCTGTCGGCTCCTGCAGTGATTTTACACTACACGGCTGCTAAATTGCCGGTTTTTATTCTATGATATAGAATAAATAATTAATAATAATAATTAATATTTATATATTAAAAATCGTATTGCAGTCGGATAGCAATCGCACTGCATTCAGATGTAAATCGGATGCTAGGTGTGAAAACTTGGATTGTACTCGCATGACACTTGCATTACACTCATGCAACTCTCGGACCGATTTTTCATATGTTTAGTGTGACCCCGGCCTAAGACTCATTCAGACGTCCCTGCATTACATATATCTGAAAAAGGCTCACACTTACATAGCAGAGCCGGGTATCTAATCACCATCATGTGTGATACAGCCCATAGTGCCAAGTATCTAATCACCATCATGTGTGATACAGCCCATAGTGCCGTGCATCTAATACCCATCATGTGTGATACAAACCAGAGTCGCGTATGTAATCCCATCCTGTGTGATACACTCTGTTGAGCCCTGTATCTAATCCCAGTGTGATACAGTCCATGTATCAAACCCCAGCACATGAAACAGAAAGCAACACCAACTAACAGTATTGTTAAAAGTGGAAAATATCAAACCTTTTTTAATTATTTCATATTTTATACCAAAAATGATAAAATTAAAAAAAAAAGGTAAACATTAATACTTTACATTTTTTCAGCGGTTGAAAAAAAAAAAATTACTTTGATGGCACATTCCCTTTAAGATTATCCTCTTACAGAAAACCCCTGCTCTTCCAAAAACAACCTGTGCTTCACTCACCATTCCTAGTTCGCTACCACATTAACAGCGCTGAAGGCAATCTGTTGAGTTCAGTGGCTAGTGCTGAGACCTCGGACACAGCTGCTAAACTCACTGACTGGCTGCAGCGCCGTCGACAGGACGTTAGTGCTGTAGACACCGGGAGAGGAGCAGCACATTTTTGGCAAAGTTTAGGACTCACATATAAATTTCCGTATAACTTTTTTTTTTTTATTACATGGATTTAGAAAGAAAACAAAAAAACAAACAAAAGGATTTTCTGCCTGGCCTTTACTACTTATTTTTTATACCACTCTAGATTAAAGGGGTTGTCCTGTCTCAGAAAAAAAATCTGCAGTCACTCTATTCCCCATGCGAGACAGTGGTCATGTGACTACATGTACACAATCTGTACACTTGCAATCATGAGAGTAGCCAAGGACCCTCCCCCAATTGCCACGGGACCCCCCCCATACAAGTTTTGTTGGTGTTGTTAAGAGAATAACCTATCCACAGGGTAAACATCTTGTTGATCAGTGGGGGTCCGAACACGGGGGGCAGAAGCGGTGCCCATGCTCGCCCGCTGGCGAGTTCATGCCTTGCTTTGGCCCAGCAGTTCCATTGACAATGCATTAAACTGCAGTTTGGCATCTGACCAACTCCACCATTTTGTAACGGGGATTAAAGTGCCCCATTCTGCGGTACCGTGTTGGACACCCACCAATAAGTAAGTTATCACCTATCCTGTAAATAGGTGATAACTTGTTTTCACTGGACAACCCCTTTAAGACTTCTCCCCGGACCCAACTGTGATGCCGCTACCTTTGTATGGCGAGATGGTCCATATTGATCTACTGGCGCCATGACCGGCAGTGTATGACTGGATACTCACTCGTTCACTTTTTATGGACCCGGTTACCTCTTCGTCGTTGAGGTGCCGCTTAAACTTTGGTGGCATGGCGGGTGATTGTTCGTGTGGTAGAGGACAGAAAAGATTTGTTTGTTTCTTGTTCCTCAGCTTCTGGGCACTGCAAAACAGAAAGAATAAAAAATTGACTGGAAAATCAGCCTGACACAATGTCCGTCGAAGGATGAAGGCGCTGGCGTAAACAGGCGTCCATCAGGTCACATGTCTAGCAGAGGAGCCGTCGTCTGTTTCCAGGGTCAACCAATTGAATTTTGACTGCAGCTGTAGCGGTAGTACGGCTCCTCCTTTCATTTCCGGACTGGTTAGCGAGAGACACTGCCACTTGCCAAGCAGAAAGAGGTCACGGTACCGGTCCGACACCTGACAACTGTCACCTACATCAAAGCCTGATGTGGAGATGACAGGAGGTGCTGTATACACGCCGTCAATCATTCATATAGAACTGGCACAATGTTAAAATCAGTCAGTGCCACGTCTACAGTGGCTTCCAAAAGTATTCACCCCCTTGGCTTTTTACCTATTTTGTTACATTACAACTTGTGTTTAAATATTTTTGTAATCCGATTTATGTGTGATTCAAATAGTCTGAGTTGGTGAAATGAAGTGAGAACAACATAGTCATAAATTAAATTTATGGGATCAAATAACTAAATACTGACATGTGATTATGTATTCACCCCTTTTACTATGAAGCCCCTAAAAATTTCTGGTGCAAGCAATTACTTCATAAGTCACATGCTCAGCGACAGGACGTCCACCTGTGTGAAATCTGATGTCACACAGTCTGTCTGTATATACACTTCACCTTTTCTGAAAGGCCACAGAGGCTGCAACACCATTAACAAGAGGCACCACGAACCAAACCCCATGAAGGAAGAGGCACCACCAACCAAACACCATGAAGGAAGAGGCACCACCAACCAAACACCATGAAGGAAGAGGCACCACCAACCAAACCCCATGAAGGAAGAGGCACCACCAACCAAACCCCATGAAGGAAGAGGCACCACCAACCAAACCCCATTGAAGGAAGAGGCACCACCAACCAAACCCCATTGAAGGAAGAGGCACCACCAACCAAACCCCATTGAAGGAAGAGGCACCACCAACCAAACCCCATTGAAGGAAGAGGCACCACCAACCAAACCCCATTGAAGGAAGAGGCACCACCAACCAAACCCCATTGAAGGAAGAGGCACCACCAACCAAACCCCATTGAAGGAAGAGGCACCACCAACCAAACCTCATTGAAGGAAGAGGCACCACCAACCAAACCTCATGAAGGAAGAGGCACCACCAACCAAACCCCATGAAGGAAGAGGCACCACCAACCAAACCCCATTGAAGGAAGAGGCACCACCAACCAAACCCCATTGAAGGAAGAGGCACCACCAACCAAACCCCATTGAAGGAAGAGGCACCACCAACCAAACCCCATTGAAGGAAGAGGCACCACCAACCAAACCCCATTGAAGGAAGAGGCACCATCAACCAAACCCCATGAAGGAAGAGGCACCACCAACCAAACCCCATGAAGGAAGAGGCACCACCAACCAAACCTCATGAAGGAAGAGGCACCACTAACCAAACACCATTGAAGAGGCACCACCAACCAAACACCATGACGGAAGAGGCACCACCAACCAAACACCATGAAGGAAGAGGCACCACCAACCAAACACCATGAAAGAAGAGGCACCACTAACCAAACACCATGAAGACCAAGCAGCTCTCCAGACAAGTCAGGAACAAAGTTGTTGTGAAGTACAAGTCAGGGTTGGGTTACGAAAAAAAAAAAAAAAAAATCTCACAATCTCTGATGATCCCCGGAGCACCAACAAATCCATTATCATCAAATGGAAAGAACATGATACCACAACTAACCAGCCAAGAGAGGGTCACCTACCAAAAAACTCTCAGCCCAGGCAAGGAGGGCATTAATCAGAGAGGCAGCACAGAGATCAAGGGTAATCCTGCAGAAGCTCCAGAGTTCCCAAGCAGGGATTGGAGTGTCTGTCCGTACGACAACAATAAACCATACACTTAGTAGAGGTGGCCTTTATGGAAGAGGACAGAAAAAAATATAGTTCTTACCGATAACGGTATTTCTCTGAGCCCATGACGGCACCACGGAGAGAGGGGATCCGCCCACCAAGGACAGGAAACCTACGGATAAAAAGGCGGTACCACTCTCCCGCATCAGTTGTTTTACATAGAAAATGATGGGAGACTACTAAAACATTTGTTAACTTTAACTTGTTTAGCATAACGAGATACCGCGTGACTTAAAAACTATTAGTAAACTATGAATAAATCGTGGCACTATTTAATGTGAGCACCCATAGGTGAAGGGAGGGAATGTACGGGTGCCGTCATGGGCTCAGAGAAATACCGTTATCGGTAAGAACTATATTTTTCTCTGATCGCCCATGACGGCACCACGGAGAGAATTGCATAGATAGTACATTCAGGGAGGGACCACCGCTTCCAGAACCCTTTTACCGAAGGTAAGGTCTGAAGAGGAGTTTAGGTCCAATCTATAGTGCCTATAGAATGTAGATGGTGAGGACCAGGTAGCAGCTCTACATATCTGGTCTATAGGAACTCCGGCCTTCTCCGCCCAGGAAGATGCCACTGCCCTTGTTGAGTGAGCCTTAACCTCCCCGGGAACGGACATCCCACTTGCCGAATACGAAAGACTGATGGCATCCGTAATCCATCTTGCTATGGTGGCTTTCGATGCTTTTTTCCCCTTCCGGGGACCCTGGAAACACACAAACAGAGAGGCATCCTCCCTACTCTCCTTAGTGACTTCTAGGTAACGTAAGAGACATCTTCGTACATCTAGTGTATGTAATGTTTGTTCCTTCCTATTTACAGGGTTGGGACAGAAGGAAGGGAGAGAAATCTCTTGAGACCTGTGAAACTTTGAAGCCACTTTCGGGAGATATGCTGGGTCTGTTTTTAAAATGACCCTATCCTCTAGAAATTGTGTGTAAGGAGGGTTAGCCGAAAGAGCCTGTAAGTCGCTGACCCTACGGGCAGAAGTGAGGGCGACTAACAGAGCGGTTTTGAGAGATAGGTTTTTTAATGAAGCTTCGTGTAATGGTTCGAATGGTGGGTTGGTCAGGGCTTTAAGGACTAAGTTTAAGTCCCATTGAGGAACGATTTTTGTCGGAAGAGGCCTTGATCTTCCTGCTGCTTTTATGAATCTAGCGACCCACCTATTTGAAGCTAAATCAAAATTGAATAGGGCCCCCAATGCTGCCACGTGAACTTTCAGAGTACTAGTGGCCAGCCCCATCTCCAACCCATTTTGTAGGAATTCTAGTATGGAATTAAGGGGAATTTCTTTCCCTACTTTTTCGCCTGATGAAGACAAAAACTTTTTCCATATCTTGCCATATTGTTTCGTTGTAACTGGCTTCCTACTTTGTAATAAGGTTGAGATTAGCCCTGGGGAGAACCCCCTGTCTTTTAGCAGCTTCCTTTCAAGAGCCAAGCTGTCAAGTGCAAGTTCTTGACCCTTGGATGGCAGACTGGGCCCTGTGACAATAGATCCTGAAGGTCTGGTAATACCCAGGGGTCGGACATTGACATCTTTCTCATCCATGAGAACCAAGGTCTCTTCGGCCAGAACGGGGCAATTAAGATAACCAGCGCCCCGTCCTCCCGAATCTTCCTCAGCACTGCTGGAATCAGAATGAGAGGAGGAAAGGCATAGAGCAGATGATGGCTCCAAGACATCAGAAAAGCGTCCACAACTACTGGGTTCCCCAGGGGAGATAGGGAGCAAAAGGAGGTTACTTTTTTGTTTAGGTGACTCGCAAAGAGATCTATTTTGGGAACACCCCATTTCTCTGTGATCTGGGTAAATATTGCCTGATTTAGTTCCCATTCTCCCTGTTTTAGGCTGGACCGACTGAGGAAGTCCGCTTTGTAGTTGTCTTCCCCTTTTATGTGTAGACTTGTTATGGATAGGAGGTTGCTCTCGGCTATTTGCAGGATTGAGTTGGTCACTTCCATTAGATTTTTGGAACGGGTGCCCCCCTGGTGATTGAGGTAAGATACTACCACCCGGTTGTCCGACATCACTCTTACGTGATGAGAGTGAAGGACTTTCAAGAATTTCTGAAGGGCAAATTTGACTGCCAGTAGTTCCTTCATATTGGAGGATTTGTCTGCTAGGGACGGAGACCAGGTGCCCTGGGCTACCAGATCGTCTAAATGAGCTCCCCACCCTGAAGGGCTTGCGTCCGTAGTCAGGACTTTTGAGATCTGAATTACCCACGGGACCCCCTGGGAAAGATTTTCCTGCGATTTCCACCATGTCAGAGAGTGGCTGGTACGAGGAGATAGAATTAACCGCCCGTCTAAATGCTCTCCTAGACGGGTTTGTTCCGACAATATCTGCCATTGGAGGTCTCTCGAATGTAATTGGGCCCACTGGACTGCGGGGATGCAAGAGGTCATGGAGCCTAGGAGGGACATACCCTGACGGAGTGTTATGGAGGGGAGAGACTGAACCCTCGATACCAAACTTTTTAGTTTTTGTATTTTGTTCTCTGGTAGCCGACATTCCATTTCTATGGAGTCTAGGGTGAGACCTAGGTACTCCTGAACTTGAGAAGGTATTAGTCTGGATTTTTCTATGTTTATTAGCCAGCCTAGTTCTTTTAGGGAATGAATCACAATTGCCAGTTGTTGCTCGCAGTGCTGCGGGGAGGAGCCTATTACCAGAAAATCGTCCAGATATGGTACGATCAAGGTATTTTCTTCTCTGAGGTGGGCCATTACCTCCGCAATCAGTTTTGTGAAAATCCTCGGTGCTATGGCTAGACCAAAAGGCAGAGCTGAGAACTGGAAGTGGCTTAGGACTCCTCTGATGTGAACCGCCATCCTGAGGAATCTTTGGTGATCCTTGTGTATTGGGACGTGATAATATGCGTCCTTTAGGTCTAGGACCACCATGAAGCATTGAGGAAACAGCATCTTAATAGATGACTTTATCGTTTCCATTTTGAATGCCTGGACCTCTAAGTAGTTGTTTAGACTTTTCAGATTTATGATGGTTCTGAAAGACCCGTCTGGTTTTCTTCTCAGAAATAGAGGGGAATAGTATCCTTGTCCTCTTTCTTGAGGGGGGACCTCCAGTAGAACTCTCTTTTCTACTAACCCCATGACTTCTCTTTCTAGTGCCAGCTGTTCCTCTACTGAAGACCTTGTAGATGTCATCGTAAAAGAGGGACGAGGGTATCTCTTGAATGTTAACCTCAGTCCTGATTCTATAATGTTCAGTATCCATTGACTGGAGGTAATCTTTTTCCAGGCTGGGAGAAAGCGAGACAGCCTCCCTCCCACCTGGGGCGAACCTTCATTGCGGAGGTTTCTTGTTATCATTGGGGTTTTTATTAAAGATAAACCCCTTGTTTTTGTTCCTCTTATCCTCCCATTTCCCCTGGCCTCTCCCCGGGTTCTTTCGGAAAAACCTCTTGCTCCGAAAGGGCTTCCGGTAAGAGGGGAGGCCCAAGGGAGGAAAGGACTTTTTCTTGTCCCCAGCTTTTTCTAAAATGTCATCTAAAGTGGAGCCAAACAAGAATTCTCCTTCACAGGGGATGGTACACAGTCTTGTCTTAGTTTGGAGGTCGCCTGGCCAGTTCTTAAGCCAGAGGGCGCGCCTGGCTGCATTAGCTAGTGCTGCTGACCTAGCGGCTAGTCTGATTGAGTCGGCCGAGGCGTCAGCCAGGAAAGCCGCGGCTCCTCTCATCACTGGTAAAGTATTCAGTATGGAGTCTCGGGAAGTCTTCCCTTTTAATTGACCCTCTAGTTGGTTTAGCCAAATCATTAGGGAGCGAGATGTACACGCCGCTGCTACTGCAGGTTTTAAGCCCCCCCCCTGCTGCCTCCCAAGAGCCTTTGAGGAAGGCGTCCGCCTTCTTGTCCATAGGGTCTTTTAGTACCCCCATGTCTTCGTCGGTTGCAAACCCTGGCAGACTTTCAGATACTGTCTGCTGTATGCAAGTATTACACAGCGTCTTCTCCCAGGCAGGTGGAAGATCTTCTCTGCAGATGGCACAAATTCTATGCTTTGTTTTGCCTACGCTCTTCCTCCCCTAAAAGAGACAAATAATAACCTTACTGTCTCTGACTTTCACGAAGATCCACTTACCACCTCCAGGACCCATAAATACCGATTGGGGATTCTCCGCCTCTGGCTTTTTCCCCGACGCCGTACTGGACCCCTTACTGCGTTGGGACCTCTGGCGTTCGTTGCTGGTGTCCTGGCGCTGCTGTCGCCTTTTTTGCTGCTGCTGCTGCTGTGGCGCTGCTATAGGTGGAGATGATTCTGGCAAGGGAGATGCCGGGTCGCTCATATTGCTGCTGGTCTGCGGTCACTGCTTTGACAACACTCTGATGTAGTTGCAAGCAGCTTTTTTTGAGGCTTCTGCTGATAAATTTGCGGAGCCGCTAGGAGGAAGTAGCTTTCCCCATTTAAAGCCTTCGCGCCGCTTTTTTTTTTTTTTTTTTTTTATTATCCGCGCCTGCGCAGTAGCGCCCGGCTGATCGAACGCCGGCGCCTGCGCAGTAGCGCCCGGCTGACGCCGAACGCCGGCGCCTGCGCAGTAGCGCCCGGCTGATGGCGAGGAGCGCCGAACGCCGGCGCCGTCGGATCCAAGCGGCGCCTGCGCAGAAGCGGTACGAGCGCTTCGCCGGCGCCTCGCGAGACCAGCTTAATCCCGGGCATGCGCCGAACTTGCAAGATGGCGCCGGGAGTGCATATATGGCGCTGCTGACCGGCGCCTCCGGTCCTATGCAGTCCTTAGTGTGCGGCTCTGCATGCCCGATGGCGGTGCAGTGTGCAGACTGACGCCAGCTTTTTTGGGGGGAGGGCCGCCGCACCTCCCGCAACCTCAGAGGGACCCCCCTGGATGTTGCCTGCTGCATCTTACCTGGGGAGGTGACCGCGAACTCCTTGTCACCTCCCCCGCACACCCTAGAGGCCCACTAGCCCTTCGCGGTGGCGCTTCGGGTCACCACCTTAGCCGAGGCAGAGGGACCCCAGCTGCCTGAACCGGACTAGATGGCCCCGGAATTCCCACGTCGATCTGGTAAGTCCATAGGTCTCCCATCAAGGACAGGAAACCAACTGATGCGGGAGAGTGGTACCGCCTTTTTATCCGTAGGTTTCCTGTCCTTGGTGGGCGGATCCCCTCTCTCCGTGGTGCCGTCATGGGCGATCAGAGAAAAAGCATTTACATACACACAAAAATTGTAAGGCTCATATTGGAGTTTGCCAAAAGACATGTGGGAGACTCCCCGAATATATGGAGTAAGGTGCTGTGGTCAGATGAGACCAAAATTGAGTTTTTTGTCCACCAAGGTAAAAGCTATGTCTGGCGCCAAACCAACATAGCTCAAGAACACCATCCCCACAGTGAAACATGGTGGTAGCAGCATTGTGCTGTGGGAATGTTTTTTGCCAACAGGGACAGGGAAAATGGTACAAGTAGAGGGGAAGATGGATGGTGTGAAATACAGGGATAGTCGTGAGAAAAATCTGTTTCAGTCTGTTAGTGATTTGAGACTGGGAAGGAGGTTCACCTTCCAACAAGGCAATGACCCAAAGCATACTGCTAAAGCAACACTTGAGTGGTTAAAGGGGAAACATGTAAATATTTGGAGTGGCCTAGTAATAGCCCAGACCTTCATCTAATTTAGAATCTGTGGTCAGACGTGAAGATTGCTGTTCACCAGAGGAAACCAACTAACTTGAAGGAGCTGGAGCAGTTTTACCTTGAGTGATGGGCAGAAATCCCAGTGGCAAGATGTGGAAAGCTCATAGAGACTTATCCAAAGCGACTTGCAGCTTTATTTGCTGCAAAAGGAGGCTCTACAAAGTACTAACTTTAGGGGGGTGAATAGTTATGCACGCTGAAGTTTTCAATTATTTTGTCATATTTGTTGTTTGCTTCTCAATAAAAAGAAAACCAAATGTTCACAGTTGTAGTTATGTTCTTTATATGAACTGATGCAAATCCTCAAAAACAAAATGTGAAATTCCAGGTTGTGAGGTAGCAAAACACGAACAATGCCAAGGGCGGGGGGGTGAATACCTTAACAAGCCACTGTACTTGCCATTCAGAGAGAGGCGTCGTCCAGTCAAAACGACTTATTTACAGAATGGATGATACCTTAGAGATCGGTGAGGATTCGAAGAATTGGGAACTTTTATCGCCATTAGTGTGGAGCGGCAGGATGGAAGAGTGACTGCTGCTCCATTCCTTCTGTATGGGGCTGCTGGAAAGAGCAGAGCACGGCGCTCCGCAGCCCCATAAGGAATGACTGGAACGACGGTCGTGTGTGCACTAACAGGGATAAGAGTCCAGGTCTGCCGATCCAGTCTGGTCACTATGGTCAGACATCCACTGATCAATAAGTTACCAGCCATTGAGTTTTCACCAGAAAACCCCTTTAAAAGGGTCCGTTCACAGCAACACGTTACACCCATGAGCTATCCCCTGTGAAATGGACAAGCAAATGGACTAATACAGGTCAATGTAGTAAAAAATGGCAGCATGCACCAGTCCGCTACATTGTAGAGTCAGACTCGGCCACTAATCTCAATGGGTGCAGTAAAAAATGAAAGCCATACAGCACCCACCCATGCGGCAGCCTTCCATGCAGCGCCCACCCATACACCGACCATCCGTGCGGCGCCCACCCATACACCGACCATCCGTGCGGCGCCCACCCATACACCGACCATCCGTGCGGCGCCCACCCATACACCGACCATCCGTGCGGCGCCCACCCATACACCGACCATCCGTGCGGCGCCCACCCATACACCGACCATCCGTGCAGCGCCCACCCATACACCGACCATCCGTGCAGCGCCCACCCATACACCGACCATCCGTGCAGCGCCCACCCATACACCGACCATCCGTGCAGCGCCCACCCATACACCGACCATCCGTGCAGCGCCCACCCATACACCGACCATCCGTGCAGCGCCCACCCATACACCGACCATCCGTGCAGCGCCCACCCATACACCGACCATCCGTGCAGCGCCCACCCATACACCGACCATCCGTGCAGCGCCCACCCATACACCGACCATCCGTGCAGCACCCACCCATACACCGACCATCCGTGCAGCACCCACCCATACACCGACCATCCGTGCAGCACCCACCCATACACCGACCATCCGTGCAGCACCCACCCATACACCGACCATCCGTGCAGCACCCACCCATACACCGACCATCCGTGCAGCACCCACCCATACACCGACCATCCGTGCAGCACCCACCCATACACCGACCATCCGTGCAGCACCCACCCATACACCGACCATCCGTGCAGCACCCACCCATACACCGACCATCCGTGCAGCACCCACCCATACACCGACCATCCGTGCAGCACCCACCCATACACCGACCATCCGTGCAGCACCCACCCATACACCGACCATCCGTGCAGCACCCACCCATACACCGACCATCCGTGCAGCACCCACCCATACACCGACCATCCGTGCAGCACCCACCCATACACCGACCATCCGTGCAGCACCCACCCATACACCGACCATCCGTGCAGCGCCCACCCATACACCGACCATCCGTGCGGCGCCCACCCATACACCGACCATCCGTGCGGCGCCCACCCATACACCGACCATCCGTGCGGCGCCCACCCATACACCGACCATCCGTGCGGCGCCCACCCATACACCGACCATCCGTGCAGCGCCCACCCATACACCGACCATCCGTGCGGCGCCCACCCATACACCGACCATCCGTGCGGCGCCCACCCATACACCGACCATCCGTGCGGCGCCCACCCATACACCGACCATCCGTGCGGCACCCACCCATACACCGACCATCCGTGCGGCGCCCACCCATACACCGACCATCCGTGCGGCGCCCACCCATACACCGACCATCCGTGCGGCGCCCACCCATACACCGACCATCCGTGCAGCACCCACCCATACACCGACCATCCGTGCAGCACCCACCCATACACCGACCATCCGTGCAGCACCCACCCATACACCGACCATCCGTGCAGCGCCCACCCATACACCGACCATCCGTGCAGCGCCCACCCATACACCGACCATCCGTGCAGCGCCCACCCATACACCGACCATCCGTGCAGCGCCCACCCATACACCGACCATCCGTGCAGCGCCCACCCATACACCGACCATCCGTGCAGCGCCCACCCATACACCGACCATCCGTGCAGCGCCCACCCATACACCGACCATCCGTGCAGCACCCACCCATACACCGACCATCCGTGCAGCACCCACCCATACACCGACCATCCGTGCAGCACCCACCCATACACCGACCATCCGTGCAGCACCCACCCATACACCGACCATCCGTGCAGCACCCACCCATACACCGACCATCCGTGCAGCACCCACCCATACACCGACCATCCGTGCAGCACCCACCCATACACCGACCATCCGTGCAGCACCCACCCATACACCGACCATCCGTGCAGCACCCACCCATACACCGACCATCCGTGCAGCACCCACCCATACACCGACCATCCGTGCAGCACCCACCCATACACCGACCATCCGTGCAGCACCCACCCATACACCGACCATCCGTGCAGCACCCACCCATACACCGACCATCCGTGCAGCACCCACCCATACACCGACCATCCGTGCAGCACCCACCCATACACCGACCATCCGTGCAGCACCCACCCATACACCGACCATCCGTGCAGCACCCACCCATACACCGACCATCCGTGCAGCACCCACCCATACACCGACCATCCGTGCAGCACCCACCCATACACCGACCATCCGTGCAGCACCCACCCATACACCGACCATCCGTGCAGCACCCACCCATACACCGACCATCCGTGCAGCACCCACCCATACACCGACCATCCGTGCAGCACCCACCCATACACCGACCATCCGTGCAGCACCCACCCATACACCGACCATCCGTGCAGCACCCACCCATACACCGACCATCCGTGCAGCACCCACCCATACACCGACCATCCGTGCAGCGCCCACCCATACACCGACCATCCGTGCAGCGCCCACCCATACACCGACCATCCGTGCGGCGCCCACCCATACACCGACCATCCGTGCGGCGCCCACCCATACACCGACCATCCGTGCGGCGCCCACCCATACACCGACCATCCGTGCAGCACCCACCCATACACCGACCATCCGTGCAGCGCCCACCCATACACCGACCATCCGTGCGGCGCCCACCCATACACCGACCATCCGTGCGGCGCCCACCCATACACCGACCATCCGTGCAGCACCCACCCATACACCGACCATCCGTGCAGCGCCCACCCATACACCGACCATCCGTGCGGCGCCCACCCATACACCGACCATCCGTGCGGCGCCCACCCATACACCGACCATCCGTGCAGCACCCTGTCATGCAGTGTTTGTTTTTTTTTACAGATTCATCACAATTATTCAGACAGAAACACACTCTTAAAGGAGCGGTCCCATCTCAGCCCTTTCTGGCCCATACACATGCCAGCTTGGCTAGTTTCAGTACTCCCATAGAAGACAATGGAGCGAGTGCCCACATCTACATTCCTGGCAGTGTGAGACGGGACCACATCACCGGGATAAGCGGGGCCACATCACCGGGATAAGCGGGGGCCACATCCAGCACACACGTATGGGGTGACGTTACTGGTCGGTGGACACGATTCTTCCCACCCTGTACCCCTGGGGCTGATGTGATGGGGGGTCCTCCCCGCTGTGATGGGGCAGCTGATGTTACAGCGGGGAATGATCCTCAGGCTTCTCCCGTGATCCGGCACAGTGTACACTGCAGACACCGGAGAAGCAGGTGCACCCAGCACCGGGGACATGGTGACTGATGTGCAGGGACCGCACTGCCCGCCACAGCCCCAGCACATCACTGCCTGTCAATCGCATCATCACCGGCGGGGGGCGCTGTTACCGACACGCTGCCAATTACCAGTCCTCCCGGGGCTCCTGTCCCCCTGGACGCGCGCAGCTACTTGTTTCTCAGGTCGCGTCTACAACGGAGCAGCTCCGCAGCAACAACTGTGACGGATGACGTCACCGGAAAAGGCGGGGCCTCTCATCAGTGCAGCGCTGACACCAGGAAGCAGCGTTGTGCTGGGGTGAGGAGAGAAGTGTGGACACGTGACCCTGAGAGGGCTGGGGGGGGGCTGCTCTTACTATGGAGGGGCTGCTCTTACTATGGAGGGGCTGCACTATGGAGATGTGTGCAGAGAAGAATCCGTTTTTGTTTTCTATTTATACATAAGTCTATTATGGCCGGTTTCACACGTCAGTGGCTCCGGTACGTGTGGTGACAGTTTTCTCACTTACCGGAGACACTGACTCACGTAGACACATTAAAATCAATGTTTCTCTGCACGTCAGCGTGTTTTCACGGACCGTGTGTCCGTTTGAAAAACACAGAGACATGTCAGTGTACTGTGCAGGAGACAGCGCTACAGTAAGTGCTGTCCCCCAGCTTGTGGTGCTGAAGCCGCCATTCATTTCTTCTCTCCAGCAGCGTTCGCTGGAGAGAAGGAATGAAAAATCTTTTTTTTTTGCGGTTGAAATAAAGTTCCCGATAGCCAACCCCCTCCCACCCCTTCCTACCCCCTGTGCGCCTGCCCGCTGGAAATAAAATACTCGCCCAGCTCCCCTATGGAAGGTGGAGCCGCATATTGATCACTGTAATGAGCGGCACCACGTGACTGCTCATACAGGAGAGGCTGCGGCGCTGAGAGGACGCATCGAGGGAGCTGGGCGAGTATTTTATTTCCAGCGGGCCGGCGCACGGGGTGGGAGGGGGTTGGTTACCGGGAACTTTATTTCAACCACCACAAAAAAAACAATGATTTTTCATTCCTTCTCTCCAGCGAACGCTGCTGGAGAGAAGAAATGAATGGCGGCTTCAGCACCCAAAGCAGGGGACAGCGCTTACTTTAGCGCTGTCTCCTGCACGGTCCGTGTAGTACCCAGTCGGCACACGGCTGCCGCACGTGTGCCACACTGATGTGCCACGTGAGCACACGGATAACTCCGGTACAGATTTTTCCGGTACCGGAATTATCTGGACGTGTGAGACTGGCCTAAGGGCTTATTTCCACATGCGAGAAACACATCCGTGTCTTGCATGTAGAAACCAAGCTCTTGCGCCGGCACTCCAGAGCGGAGCGTGTGGCAGCATAGGAACACATGGAGCTGCACAGCTCCGCTCCAAAGTGCTGGCGCCAGAGCTTGGTTTCCACATGCAAGACACGGACGTGTTTCTCGCATGTGGAAATGAGCCCTTAGGGTGAGTGATGTGAGGCTGTATTGTGGGGACAGAGAGTGCAGGGAAGAAAGTGATGTCACTGGTATAGGGCTGTGTGCTGGGGCCTGTGCGGGGAAGGGGTGATATCACTTGCATGGGGCTGTGCGAGGAAGGGGTGATGTCACTTGCATGGGGCTGTGCGGGGAAGGAGGTGATATCACTGGTTTGGGTATGTGCTCAGGGTCCAGAACTGGCAACGCAGTGAATCCGCATGTGCTTCCGAAACCGTCTGTCCATCCGCACAAGAGAAACTGACATACTGTGGTCTGAGCCCGGGCGTCTGTGGACGCATAGTGGACACGCCATTTTTAGTGATGAGCGAATATACTCGTTACTTGAGATTTCTCGAGCACGCTCGGGGGTCCTCCGAGTATTTTTTAGTGCTCAGAGATTTAGTTTTCATCACCGCAGCTGAATTATTTACATCTCTTAGCCAGCATGTGGTGAAATATGTGTATATACACTGTGTTCCAAATTATTATGCACAAAGAGTTTAGGAGTGATAAGGTTAGAATTTTTTTGTTTGTCATTTAAACTCATTGATGGTGATGTGTGTCAGGGCTCTTTATATCACTGAAAGCAATTGCAGATACCTGTGCACATTAGTTCGGCAGCTGTGTCCAAATAAAGGCAAGACTACTTAAGGCTACTTTCACACTAGCGTCGGGAACAACCCGTCGCCGTGCGTCGGGCC
Organism: Ranitomeya variabilis; assembly: GCF_051348905.1. Taxonomy (NCBI): domain Eukaryota; kingdom Metazoa; phylum Chordata; class Amphibia; order Anura; family Dendrobatidae; genus Ranitomeya; species Ranitomeya variabilis. Next base: position 65,870,026 of record NC_135239.1, on the reverse strand, counting down.
GACGTTCCCGACGCTAGCGTGGTCTCCGCCGCACAACGGGGGCAGCGGATGCATTTTTCCCACGCATCCGCTGCCCCATTGTGAGGTGCGGGGAAGTGCGGGGAGGTGGGGGCGGAGTTCCGGCCGCGCATGCGCGGTCGGAAAAAGCGGACCGTCGGGAGCAAAAAACGTTACATGTAACGTTTTTTTCTCCCGACGGTCCGCTACCACACGCCCAAGCGTCGCAAAACGGACGCACCGTTTGGCAATGCGTCGCAAATGCGTCGCTAATGTTAGTCTATGACGAAAAAACGTATCCAGCAAGAACTTTTGCTGGATGCGTAGTTTCGGCAAAACGACGCATTTGCGACGTATTGCAGTTAACGCTAGTGTGAAAGTAGCCTAAGAAGGCTGTTCCACATTATTAAGCAGCCTACATTTTTTGCCAAAATGGGAAAGAAAAAGGATGTGTCGGCTACTGAGAAGCAACAAATTGTGGAGTATTTAGGTCAAGGCATGACTACAATCAACATTGCCAAGACACTTCATCGTGATCATCGCACAATCAAGAAGTATGTATGTAGTTGATTCCCAGCACACACGTGTGCGTGCTGATAAGGAAAAATTGAGGACTCTTTCCAACAGGCAATTGCGTAAGGTTAAAAGAGCAGCTGCAAAAATGCCTTGTCATAGCAGCAGACAAGTTTTTGAATCTGCTGGTGCCTCCAACGTCCCCAGAACAACAAGATGCAGGGTCCTTCAGAGGTTTGCAGTTGTGCGTAAGCCATCCTGTCGACCACCTCTATCCACTGCAACAAGCAGAAACGGCTCCAGTGGGCCAAACGATACATGAAGACTGACTTCCAAACTGTTTTGTTCACCGATGAGTGTCGTGCAACGCTCGATGGTCCAGATGGATGGAGTGGAGGATGGACACCCCATGAAAACACGGCTAAGGCGCCAACAAGGAGGAGGTGGAGTAATGTTTTGGGCTGGAATCATGGGGAGAGAGATTGTCGGCCCCTTTATGATCCCTGAAGGGGTAAAGATGAACTCCATAATCTATGTGGAATTTCTAAAACAACACTTCCTGCCATGGTTCAAGAGGAAGAACCGTGCTTTCCGCAGCAAGGTCATTTTCATGCATGATAATGCACCGTCTCATGCTGCAAAAAACACATCTGCATCTCTGGCTGCTATGGGCATAAAAGAGGACAAACTTATAGTGTGGCCACCATCTTTCCCTGACCTCAAGAAGCCAATGTATTAGGTCCCATCAGCATTCCTCGGTGTATCCCGGCCTTCTTAGCGTTCCATATGGCCCGTGCAGCCTAATTACTGTGGGAGGTCATATGGGACGTATCAGCCGCACGTGTAGCAGCTCATCTGCTATGTCCTGTCTTCACATGCGGAACCCAGAGTCAAGGTGAATAATAACGATTCTGTAACCTGTGGTCAGGATATATTAGAATATGAGCAGTTATTCAAGTTGGCGTCTTGTAAGCAAAAACCTAGGCAAGTATAAGGATCAGGTCAACTTTGAGTAGGACCAAATTGTGATGACAAGATGACTGACTTGAAAAGCATCTCCAAAATAGCATGTCTTCTGGGGGTTGCAAGCTTGCAGTGGTCAGTACCTACCAAAAGCTGTCCAAAGAAGGACAACTGGTGACGGCTATGGGTTCCCAGGGTTCATTTATACTTGTTGAAGGCAAAGACTAGCCGATAGAAGATCTACTGTGCAACAAGTTGCAGAAAAATGTAATGTTGGGGATGGTAGGAGGACACGGGGCATCACAGCTTGCCATATGGGGCTTTGTTGCCGCAGACCGGTCGGATTGACAGTGATGGACTGTGGATACATTTTTGTACAAATTCTTTTCCAAACAGTTGATTGGAGGATGACTTCTGAAATCAGCTGTTCCACATTGTAAGGCTGGGTTCTCATTGCGTTTTAGTGTGAGCGCTAACGGACAGCGTTGCACGGCGAAATTAACGCCATGCAACGCCTCCGTTAGCGCTCCCATTGCCAGCAATGTTAAAGCACATTGCTAGCGCGTGCCATTTTTTTGTGGCGCGCCTCGGACGCTGCTTGCAGCGTCCGCGGCGTGCCCGAGGTCCGTTCCCCGCTCTGGCAGATCGGGGATCTGCGCTAGCGGGGACGTTTAACGCGACCCCGAAAAAGACATTGCGTTAGCGCAATCCGCTAGCGCTTAGCGCTAAACGAATTGCCCCAACGCAATGAGAACCTAGCCTTACACTCCTATTCCAAATGAAACCTGAATAATAGAAGGCCCTTTTGAAACAATCCCAACTCTTTGTGGAAGGATAAGATCGATCAAATGGACCAAATCCTCAGCACATCGTGTAGAAGGTTATTTCCCTCTTTATATAAGGACTTTGTTGTGTAGTAATAGAAACAACAAACGCGTTTGCACTCTGACGCTTATTAAAATTTTCAGCCGTTCTTGAGATATTAGCTCTTTTGTCACACTATTGATATTAGAGAGGTTCAAAACAGTGCTTACAAGCTCAATGGCAAAGACATAGTAAGCACTGCGCATGTCCCGCTGACTAGCACAGGTAGTCGGTCTTCAAGGCAACAAGATGGAAATAAAGAAAATTGTTAATATGTAAAAAATGGCTGAAAATTACAATAAGCAGTGAATTGAAAAATAGTTTTTTCTTCTTATAAACAATATCCAACAATACTTCTGCAGGAAGATGGGAATAACCCTTTAATACCTGGTGCCCTGTTAGGTTTAGTCATCAAAAAATCATTATAACTGAACTATACAAGCCAAGAAATAGTGACAGTCCTTCAGTAGATATTTACATAAACCACAGCAATTTCTCCTGAACGCTTGTGAATGAACATCATCTTTGTCATCAGATATTTGAATCTTTTGTAGATGACAGTGAAGTTGGCATTTCCTCTAACGTCTGCCATGTGACCAGCTTCTGGTGAATCACCAGGCACTTCCTGAGCTAGTTCTCACCACCACCATGTCTGCTTTTCCCATAATCTCCTGGAGCTCTTAAGTATTCACAGAAATGGATATCTATATCCAAATGCCTCCTCGCTGGGCCAGTAGACCTTCTTGGGTGCACAAGCTCCAAAACCTGGGCATGCTCCAAGTTGAAAGTACATGAGTGGACAGTGAGAGTGGTGGCATCACGGGGGACCTCTGTGTTCTCTCCCAAGAGCCCCATGATATGATATTAGTGAATTTCTCAGCCTCTCCTTCCTTCCACCATGGTTCATGGACTCATCTCAGCAGGTTACATCTTCTCATCTGAGCATATCCCAATAGTGTTTTATATTGACGACTTGCACTTATCTAGCCTGTGTTTTGATGACTTTAAAGGGAATCTGTCTCCAGGTTTTTGCTACCCCACCTGAGATCAGCATGAGGTAGGGGCAGAGACCCTGATTGCAGTGATGTGTCACTAGGCTGCTTGTCATTTTGCGGAATTCACTGTTATTTGTTGCAGATCTACCAGTCCTCTGAATGCTGAGCCCTGTATAACCCTTTCCACACCACTGATTGACAGCTTTCTGTGTACACTGTGCATAGGCAGAAAGCAATCAGTGGTGGGGGGTGTCGTTGGATGGGCAAACTGACAGCGAGGTTGCTAGTCTTCTAGTGATGATCTGCTGCTGATAAAATAGTGATCTTACCATAGAGCTCCTTTTCTTTAACCCTTACTGACAGATAACGTACAGTTACGTCTTACGCCGGCTCCCTGACATTCATGCGGGCCTAGAAACTGAGCCTACATGTTTGCCGGCAGATGATGGCTGAGTTATTTAGCCATCATCTGCCTCTCTGGCCATATATGGAACAAAGCTCTGCCCGCTACTTTTAACCTGTTAAATGCCGCTGTCAATCGGTACCAGTGGCGTTCACAGAACGCGTTCATAGAAGCCTGTGATTTTTGCCGTATACAGCAAGATTTTGGTATATTCAGCCCCATTAGCAGCTTCTTAAGTGTTGAATTCAGGCAGTATGGTCAGGATTAGTTTGGTTTCTGGTATAGACCCCATTTATAAGCCCGGTCTTGACCACATAGCGAGGACCTGCCCGGATACTTTGCATGACTGGACATCCGTCATGTTTTTCTGTTGTGTGGAAATACTAGCAGAGGAATATTTTCTAAGACTCAGAACATTTTCCAAATGCCGAACTTCTGCCTGGAAAAATAAGTGTTCCAGCTAAACCCTGCCCCACACATCACCCCGAGCAGCCGTAAACATCCCATCCACATTCCTCTGGATCCGCAGGAGCCTCTGTGAAAGCAATCAGCCCTGCTGAATAATAGCACGGGGTTTCGCCAGTGAGCGGCTTCAGTGTATAAACAATATTATAATGCTCTGATTATTTTCTCGGCTTCTGGCTTATCGGGAGTCATCATCTTATTCTTCTGAAAACAATAAATCACACAGATTCCTGTATGTAACTGTTCAGTGACTGGAAACCAGTTTATTTTTTGTAGTACATACTATTTATTATCCACTACCTGCATGGCGGCTTCTTAAATGCTGTAGTCCCACATGTAAAAAGAAAAAACCTTATTCTCACCTGCCGCTCCGGCACTTGGCCGTATGAGGTGTCCCGGCACTAGCATGACATTGTAAAGCCATGTGAGCGCTGCTGCCTATCATCGTCCGCAGCGCTCACTCTTCCCTCGGATGTCTGAGGCAAGTGAGTCGTCTGCCAGGGCCTAGGGGTACTCGGTACCGGGTCCGGTCGGCTTAAAGGGGAGGTCACGGTGGCAGCGACCCGGTCTGTGGCTAAGGGCGCCCATGTTAAAGGGAATGTCTTTAAAGGGGTTTTGAGAATAAAGTTTGTGTTCGTGACACCACCTGTGGTATTCGGTCAGTAGGGACCGACGCTGCTTAAAGGGGTCCTCTGGGGTGATAGTATGGCAGCTGGATGGTATAACTTCCCACAGGTGAAGATGGGTCCCCAGGGCTCCCAGTGTGTAGATGAAGATGGTGGGTAGTGCAGAAAGAAAGAGGACTCAGGTTTGCAGTCTCTTTACCTGGTTTACTGAAGACTTCAGGCAGCCACAGTCCAGGGCACCAGATCACAGGGCATGCAGGGTCCGGCCGGCTTGGAAGCGAGTTCAAAGTCCCCTTTACCAGGTGGAGTTAGAAGCCTTCCTACTAGCATGGTGGTGTGGTCACTTGCTGCCTGTGGCTTCTGACAAGGTCCTCACAGTTCTCTCTGTCTTCCATAAAGGTGGGACACTAACCCGTATGACAGGTGGCTCGAGCCTTTTTACAGGGTGTCTATCACGACCCGGGCTCAATGCGCCAATTGTGTCTCCTGGGTATTAGGATGGACAGGTTACATGTAGTTCAGCTGTCCTGCCGATTTCTGCTGTGCCTCCTAGAGTCCGACACAACCTCGGTCTTTTGGCTACAGGAATCTGCGCTCTGCAGGGAAGTAGACCAGTCGCAGCTATTCTCTCCAGTTGTCACTCTCCTGTGCTTCGCTCTCCTGCACGCTCTTTTCAATGTATTCTCTGTGTTCTCTTTCTCCAGGAGCTGCAGCTCCTCAGGCTCCACGGCCCCTTCAGTCCTTCTGACACTCACTGTCTGACTGCTCTCACCTCTGTCTCTCTGACTGACTGTGTGACTTTCCCTCCAGACCAGAATTTCTATCTATATAATCATCTAAGGGGTACTTCCATCTGTTTGTCTGTCTGTAATGGAAATCCCGTGTCACTGATTGGTCGCAACCGGCAGGCCGCGACCAATCCATGACAGGCTTAGTCTGGCCGCAAATTGGCCCCTCCCTACTCTACTCAAGTCAGTGCCCCCTCCCTACTCCCCTCCAGTCAGCGGCAGTGTGTCGCCCCATCCCGGACCAACTTTTTACTATTGATGCTGCCTATGCAGCATCAATGGTAAAAAGATATGTTAAAAATAATTTAAAAAAATAAAAAATCGTGCTATTCTCACCTTCCGTCGTCCACCGATGCACGCGATGCTGCCGCCAGCTTCCGTTTCCAGTGATGCATTGCGAAATTACCCAGATGACTTAGCGGTCTCGCGAGTCATTTTTCACATTTCCAGGACAGTCTACCAGCCATCACAACCAACGAATATTGTCATTAGTCACTTGAAAGATTTTGGAAATCATCATGACAGTCACATTTACAACTGCAGTGGTCAGAAGTTTCCTATACAAACTTTTATTTAAGCCTCATTCACACTCCTAGGTGCCATGATCTGAGTGCGGAGGGCCATGCACAGACCGGCTGAGGGTCTCTTCACCCAAACTTCACAGTCATATATGAGGTAGTCAGGAGATTCGTGGCCAGTCCACGCACCACGGTCTGTACACAGACTTGGCCACACGAACGTCTGAACGCGGCTTTAGCTCAGTAGTGTTAGCTGGTAATTATTTTACTAGTCATCATGGCCAAAAGAGGCTTCATCTATGGTCCAGCAGAGGACAGCAGGGATGTCTAGAAAGTGAGTTAAAATATTACTTTAAGATCATGTGTTTTATTTTTTCACCCAAAGTTGCTTTTAAGTTCTTTTTCTATAGGTTGTCTGTGGTCCATAATCATCCGTCCATAGAATAATTGTCCACAAGAGTTGCTTATCAGCATAGGGCTCCATATTGTTTTAGAAAATGTAGAATAAAGTTTTATTAGTTCTGGTTTTCAGTAAAATGAGAACTCTAAAAAAATAAAATCACCGTCATAAAGTGTATATCATATTGACCAAGGACTCCTTTTTATGCTTTGGCTTAAGAATTTACATACAGGTCATCTGGATGTTGTGCCAGCAGACGGGACTCAGCTTTTATGCAGGAACCTTTGTCATGGCTTGGTTCCTTTCTTGGAGTATTAAAATAAAACAAAGAATAACCGACCCATAGGCTTTATGGTAAGTAGCTTTATTGAGCCATACAAGCAGTGAAGGGGATGTTAAATCATATTGTCGGTGCAATGATTTTGCTGGGATTTCACAAGAACAGACCACTTCAAACGAGTTGAATATTGCACCAAACCCCTGACATTGTGCCCTTTTAAATGCTAATTCGAGGCAAAAATAAAGTGCTGTGTGAGTCTCCAAGGAGCATCACATCACTATGTGTCATCAGAAGCATTGCCATTTTGCAGAATGGCTGCATTTTAAACTGGGTTCTTGAATAGGGACATAATCCCTATTAATTACTGCTCTTTCTCCAGTTTTCTGGAGTATTTTGCTCCTTTTTTAGTGGCTTTTGTATTTGCGCCTCGCCATTACAAACAATGAATAGGCGCTCATATGGCGCTAAGTGTCTGGGTGGCCACAATGCTCCTTAGACGCTTCATGAAGCTCTTGATTGACCAAAACTATGATACTTTTAGGACTCAATAAAGATGGCCACACACACAAGATAAAACTCAGCCTATGGGCCTCCATAAACATTAGACTAAAGTTTGCCAAATTTAGCCAACAGTCTAATGTTTAAGGAGGGCTTCCTACTCTTCCATTACAGATGATATTGAGGAAGAGATGCATCAGGTCTGTTTGTTTCCTAATGTCTCATCCGTTTGCTCTCAGGGCGAGCATCAGAGGTGTCTGGTAGCCTCATAGGAGTAGTAGTCTCATGGACAACACAGGAGCACTTTGACGAGCTGAGCCTTCCTGTGGATGGAGGAGTCGGAAGAGGTCGCTGTTGGCCAAAACAATATTAAGATCAGAGGAGTCCCCACCAATTGTAGTCACCCAACATGAAGAGGTTCACCTTGTTCACTTGCGCCAGTAGTTAGTAAAGGCTTTAAGATATATGGCTGCCGGATGAGTCTAGAGCAATGTTCCCCAACTCCAGTCCTCAAAAGATCATGTTTTCAGAATTTCCTTAGTATTGCCCACGTGACAATTCCATACTCCAATATTCCAAATTCCAATACTAAGGAAATCCAGAAACAAATGATTTGTTGGTGGCTTTTGAGGACTAGAGTTAAGGAACATTGCTCTAGTCTAGATTCTTAAAAATGTGCTAGAGCTGCATGTATTACAAAGGCCAAGGATTAAAAAGATCCACTACAGCCATAAGGTTAGGGAACAAGTAAACAGATGTAAAAATTCTCAGATTGCTTTCACGGGGCATCGGTTTTCTAAAAACTAACCAATCTCATCATTGGATCTGATGAAGGGAACAGGTTATTCTCGAAAGGTGTTATTCCCTGGAAAACCAATTGCAGCTTCTCCCATTGTATCTCTGTGTGGCACCCGTGGTGGATCCTGTTTTTTTTATCCCTTACCTAATGTTACCCAAATGTTGGCCCAGCAATTGTGATTTTTCCATACAATTTATAAAAAATTTGAGGAAACTGCTGAAGATAATAATCACAAGCTGATAAAACAGCCACAAGGTCAAAAAATCAATTAGCAAAACCAACTAACCCTTATGTTTCTATAATATTAAGGATAAAACTTATAACTTTATTCAATTCAAATTTAAGACCATGACACATCTACACACAGATAAACACATAAAACACCCAACCGTGCACTCTACCATTGCCCTACTGATAGAGCCTAAGGACAATTCCTACCTGTCAGCGGAGGTTGGCACCCTATACACAGATACGAGATTGGCGCCCCCGCTCACCGTCGGCTATCCCTATAGCTCCTATTACATACCCTAATGTCAGTGTCTCATATGCGCCTGCATTTATACAAGACCAGAAAATAATTTTTCTTTGATAGATGGGATTGGAAGGAACTATTGGTATATATGTGTAAATACACATTTACTTGGGCCTAATTTGTGGCAGGGTGAGACACACGGACTAAGACAATAAGTGCAAAACAAAAAGTGCTCGTGCTTTAAAATAAAACCTCACTACCACTGTACCCTGATATATACCTGCCTGAACTTGTGGGGGTTGGCACCCTACTTGACAGGGGATATGGCGCCCCCACTCATCGACGGCTGACCCTAGGACGCCCTACTGATGAATTAATGATAATCCTAGAATAAATTACAACCACCCATGTTAATGCAGAAAAGGAAAGGCAGGGCAAATAATATAACACTTATCAGCTCTAATCTTCAGCTGAAGATTACATTAAATGTTAAGCATGATAACAAAGGGTGAGAGATGATACTTATCAAAAGATGACATTTGGCATGCCTCTAAACTGCTGAAGACAAGGCAAAAAAAACACCCTCAACCCCCACAAAAGCACTGCACTCTAAAAAATATCTATAAGGCTATTTAATGAGGGTTTAACATGACCCCATAATATCTTGTACTCATCACTTTCTAAGGAAATGTTCCCTTACTACACTACATAGTGATAGGATGTGATATTGCCAATCTACCTCCGAGTTGTTTTATAGGGTTAATCCCAATAACTTAAGTTAACTTATATGGTTTCCTGTATAAAGCTGAGCACTTGTCAAACATCGTAAAGAATTCTAGAGCTGGTTTATGGAGGATGATTGGGGCATAACCTTCACAGAATTGCATCAGGGAAACATTAATTGTTAGATATTGAGGCTCAGGACATATTATTACAGTATGGAGGGGTTTCTACGTCTGGCTCCGAGGTCATGTCAGTACGTGGACATGCATACAGGCTTTAAGATTCATTCACTGTAAGATCAACCCCGGTAAAGTTCTGTATGGGGATTACTGTTAACGCGTGCCTGTCATTAACACTAATTTTGGCAATTATAAGAGTTGTGTCCTGCGTTTTTCCACTAGTTTCCCCCTCTGCAGACTATGACCCCAATTCATCATCTTCAGTTTTCTGGGGAATTTGCTCCTTTTTAGTGGCTTTTGTATTTGTGTCTTATTCGCTATAAGTTTTGTGTCACTTTTCAACTTGTGTTTTTTTTAAGAGGGTTATTCTCTAGTTGTCTCTGGAGCATCCCATAGCTCTGTAGTCTCCTCTCTTTCTGGTTTCTGGCAGGGCAGGCTTCTCCTGCTCCGTGACAGTTCTGCTGAGCAAACCTGTAATATTAGTGGAACTATAAAGCTCAGCACACGTTCTGCTGTAATACATTGGGCTGTCAGTGGTTTGTTGTGAAATCTACAACAATATCACTGTTTCTACATAGACATAAAAGAGTATTTGAACAAGCACAACCTCCAGACATGGATAGAGGGATGAGCTGTGATTAAAAGACCTGCTCTGAGAGCTGGAGATTTATATCTGCATCTCTTCAGAAGATTAGAGCGATGGGGTCAGCAGCTCACTTCTCTTTAGAAATCATTGGGCTGGAGAGAACTGGTTGGGATGTTAAGAGTTAACCCATCTCCTAGATAGAATATAACTACTGAGCACTCTGGGCAAGAGTCTGAAGGCCAAGCTGTACACTATAAAAGCTCTCATTGCAGGAGGATGACAAAAGATAGAAAAAGCAAATCAATTGCAAACTTGCTTATTTTCATGTTGTCCAACTAATGCAATTTAAGAACTGGAGAATGCCGCTTTTCAATAGTTTTTTTCCCTTGACAACTTTAGTTCTCTAGAGGTCTTAGACCGATTCACCAAATGTTCCATTTTTTCTCTAGTGCATCTCACTTGATTCCCCTACCCGGAGAAAGGATTATGGAAGAGTTTTGAATCTGACGTATTTTAGCGACTTTTTAACGTTTACTTTAATCAGCACATCGATAGGTTACTTAACTAAATACAGAGTGGAACCACCGGGCAGCTACATGACATGTCAGCAGTAGGATGCTGCTTAATGGATTATTTGCTGCTGATGATAAAGTTACGGCTCAGCCGTCCTACAATTAAAGGGAAGCGGTGGGCTGATTCATGCTACATGAACCACAGGCTCCATGAATCAGAGACCGGCTGCATTATTGCAGTAGTGCATCTTTTGGTCCGAAGTGTTGCAGGATGAATAGGAAGGCTCGTCCAAGGGGCCACTCCACCCCATCCGCTTAACTGACAAGTTGCCCCCTGTATACATAGTGAGACCTCTCAAGCTAGGGTTAATTTGGATTTTTCCATTTTGCAGCTTTTTTTATTTGGAAGTAGCTCTCCTTTACAGGAAAGGAAACTGTACGCGTGGCCATGTCTGTGAAGCCTCCTGTACCTGGCTGATCTCCCTGATGGTTCTTCAGGGGAGGGGGTGACACAATTTTGGGACCCTGTATGACTTGCGTATCCCCATGAAAAGTGCGCGTTTGTAATGTAGGACCCATTTCGTAAATCCTTTATAAGAATATACTTTGTAGCTAGTTTTCCAATCCATGACCTGAAATATATTTCCGAGAAACTATAGTGTCATCCTAAAAACATAAAATTGTCTCAATAACAGAATGCTAGAAACTCTTCCGTGAGATTTGTGCCCGGACAGATGGTGACTTCTGTAAGTCATTGGGCTGCAGGTTGGCAAACTGTAAAGGAAATGCAATGTGGCCAGGAGCACTTCATACTGCCTGGAAAATTACTCACATTCTTACAGAAAGAGCCGGTTAGTTAGACATATTTATGGCAGATTTGCCACATTTCGGCCAGCACAAGCCTTCCTCACATACTTATCACCTTCTCAGTGTCCTAGGGTTGGATGGGAATAGGACTACTGTTTTGCTTGTTTTTGCCGGCAAAATCTGTTGCTGGAGTTGTTTCATTCAGTCTTACAATTTTACAGACGCACGTTATGGCGGAATTATCTACACCGAGATACCTCCATAGCTTGGATGGCGTTCCCATAGGTAGGTTTTACAATGACCTAAAAGACAGCCATCATCAGAGAACGACCTGTCGTTTAAATTCATCACTTTATTAAAAAAAAAAAATATATATATATATATCAAAATTGGCAATCTTGCGGTTTCTTTTTTATTGACTGGCTGTTCAACAATGAAATTGAGAACCAGCTCAAAGAAAAGCAGTCTGTTTTTTTTTGCATTCAAGAAAAAAACTGAAGTGTGAATTTGGACTTAGATGAATGGAAGAAATTGACAATTTTGGCTGGAACATTAAACATGGATGGGTTTGTCCCTTACTCTTCCCCTACGGGCAGCCGATGGTGGAAACAAGGGTTGGGCACATCGAATTCCAACATCTCCAATCCTTCTAAGAGAGATACAGTTAACCCTAAATGGCAAAGCCCCACTAGGTATAGACAACTATTTAACAGACCAATAAAACAACTAATATAAGGGAAAAAACAAACAAACAAACAAAAAATATTATTTTTGACATTCATATCAATGGGATAATAGATAAAAAAAAAGTTTGCTAGTGTTAGTTTGTAAATTAGCTCACAATACCATACTCAGAATAGCATAGAAGGGCTCTTTTCCATTTGCGAGAAATACATCCGTGTCTCGCATGTGAAACCCAAGCTCTGGCGCCGGCACTTGGGAGCGGAGCGTGCAGCTCCATGTGTTGCTATGCAGCAGCACGCTCCGCTCCCAAGTGCCGGCGCCACAGCTTGGTTTTCACATGTGAGACACAGACGTTTATCTCCCAAATGGAAAAGAGCCCTAAATCAGAAACACAGAATATGCCCCACTGATTCATTGGGGTCATCAGGTCCCATCCCCTGATGAAGCTGAGGAATCAGTGAAACATGCGGTTACATACGCTGCATGCCTGATACTTTTTACATATCCATACTTTGTCTATCAATGATGTACTGAGGATATCCCAGGATGCTATGGCCTAATACACAGGGTTAAGCAGTTTATATCAGAGTTCATCTACAAACAAACACTGGCAAACATGGGGACTTTTTTTTAATCTATTACCCCACTGAAATGTATATACAGTATGTGTAAATAATGTTTTTTTAATAAATTAGATTAAGGGTACTGTCACACAGTGCAATTTTGATCGCTACGACGGCACGATCCGTGACGTCGCAGCGATCGTATGATTATCGCTCCAGCGTCGTAGACTACGGTCACACGTTGCAATCACGGCGCTGGAGCGATGCCGAAGTCCCCGGGTAACCAGGGTAAACATCGGGTTACTAAGCGCAGGGCTGCGCTTAGTAACCCGATGTTTACCCTGGTTACCAGCGTAAACGTAAAAAAAACAAACAGTACATACTCACATTCCGGTGTCTGTCCCCGGCGTTCTGCTTCTCTCCACTGTGTCTGCGCCAGCCGGAAAGCACAGCGGTGACGTCAGACGTCACCGCTGTGCTCGCTTTCCGGCCGGCAGGCGCTCACAGTGCAGAGAAGCTGAGACGCCGGAGGACAGACACCGGAATGTGAGTATGTACTGTTTGTTTTTTTTACGTTTACGCTGGTAACCAGGGTAAACATCGGGTTACTAAGCGCGGCCCTGCGCTTAGTTACCCGATGTTTACCCTGGTTACAAGCGAACACATCGCTGGATCGCTGTCACACACAACGATCCAGCGATGTCAGCGGGTGATCAAGCGACGAAAGAAAGTTCCATACGATCTGCTACGACGTACGATTCTCAGCAGGATCCCTGATCGCTGCTGCGTGTCAGACACTGCGATATCGTAACGATATCGCTAGAACGTCCCGAATCGTACCGTCGTAGCGATCAAAATTGCACTGTGTGACAGTACCCTAAGAGGTAAGTTTTATTTGCCCATTAAGAGAGGGATCTATGGCTAGTGGGGTTTTGCCCTGTTATAGTTAATTGTATGGTATATAAAATGATACCCTTCCCAGGTGATTTTGTCTCTAAAAGCGAAATTTAGATGCTGAGAAAGAAGATGGAAACCGCTGTACGGCCTGTGGGACTGGTGATATCACCTGTACACTGAAAGCACAAGGCAGCAGCGTCACACTGCGTAAAACCTCATATGGATAGAAAACCTGCGCTCAAAATCCCATTTCCTCTGGTTATATAGGAACTTGTTGCCTGATCCATCACCAGTCTGGGTGTTTGACCTTTATGAAAATTAAATATATAAAAATGTGGCCCTAATAATCTGATTATATATTGGAGCTAAATATTTCATTATTTTTCCCTGTACCCTCAGAACTGACTGTAAATGACTAAAGATAGGATTTTCTTTATATCAATACTTTACCTTCAGCCTCAACATAGCGTGTAAATCTCCATCACTTCAAAGCCATATAATCAATTTTTTTTAGGAGAGATGTTATCCCTAACCATGCATCTCCCCATGTCCGGGAGAAAGAACCAGTTTATCATCTCAGTGAAAAGGAATCTGTCAGCAGGCTTTTGCTATGTAATCTGAGAGAAGCAGGATGTTGGGTACAGAGACTCGGATTGCAGTCACTTATTTGGCTGCTTGCTGCAGTTTTGATAGAATCACTGTTTATTCTGCTGTAGATGTAGCAGTGGTCAGAATGCTGTGCCCTGTATAACCCCGCCCACACCACTGATTGGCAGCTTCCTGTGTACACTGTGCATAGGCAGAAAGCTGTCAATCAGTGGTGGGGGCGGGATTACACAGATCAGCTGGTGTGCTTGGCAAGGGACACCTAGTCCTCTAGTGATAATATCCTGGTGATAAAACACTGATTGTATTGAAACTACAGGAAGCTACAGAGCAAGTGACACATCGCTGGAATCAGGGTTTATGTCCCAAAATCATGCTATACTTAGATTAAATAGCAAAAAACTGCTGACAGATTCCCTTTACAGGGGTTGTGCAGCTAGAAAAAAAAAAAAGCTTCTTTTTTTTTCTCAAAGGTGCTCTGATTTCAAGATTATGAGAACCAGTACAAGGTCTAGCAGCTCTGTTGCCTTCATTGGCCTATAACTAGTGAGGTGTATGAAGGGGGCTGGCTTATGTCAATAGCCAACACAGTCATAGAAGGGAGCTGGCTATCAGCCGCACGATAACACAACATTTAAGTAGAAAAGAAATCCTAATAATTTATTGAACATCTTGCGCCATATATCAGGATACAATAACGTGGTGGTGGACTTCAAGTGATGTGAAGAAAGTCTTCAAACACTCCGTATGGATTAATCCTGGAAAGAAAAATTATATAAATCAGAAGCATAAACACCAATAATCTAAGGGATTTTTGTGTACTCACCGTAAAATCCTTTTCTCTGAGCCAGTCATTGGGGGGGACACGGTCCTGTCCTTAATTGAGGCACTATGTGCGTAATTAAATTAAATCCTGATTTATGATATTAAAATAATCAGGGCTATAAAAAGGCAGGATTTCTTATTGATAAATGCAGTTTTAATGTCTGATGCTGTTCTCAGATTTAAGCTATGTTCACACATTGCGTTTTTTTTTGCTGTTTTTTTAATGCAAATTTTAAGCTGCGTTTTTCAGTACCAGCAAAAGCTATGAGTTTTCAGAAATCTCATGCACACACCTTTTTTTTTTCTGACCGGTTTCTAAAACTGCTGTGTTTTTGCAAACTGCAACATGTCATTTTGTTCAGCATTTTTTTCAGCGTATTTGCAGCATTTTTTCACCCACAGGAAACAATGGTTAAGTGCAAAAAGCGCAGCAAAAAACGCAGGTATCGCCTTTTGCTGTTTTTTTGGTGCAAAAACTTAAGAAGGTTAAATCAGACTTTTTTTGGGCCCACTAAACTATATCAACATGCAACAAAACACACAGTAACGAAAACGCAGCAAAACCTGATTTTTGTAAGCAGCTTCTTTACTACTGAGAGGTTTTGCCTGTGGAAAAAAAAAACGTAGTAAAAACGCAACGTGTGAACACAACCTTATAAAGGAAATAATCCTAGGTGGATATCATATTCGAATTGTTTTTAACAATATTAGTATTACAAAAAAAATCCCGATGTATGGTATTGGAGGGGTGTCATGTATACCGGCGTGGTAGTTTTTAAACACGCTTTCTATTGCTATGATAACTTTATTGTTCATGAACATGTGACCTATATGTGATGTCATGGAAGGTCCTTGTGGCATATATATTTGAATCTCATACTCTCAATGATTATTATTGGTGGATGTTCATCTACACTTTTATCTTGATGATCCCTATTGGTGAATACACTATATCGGACTGCGCCTGACATCCCCCCCCCTTTTTTTTTTTTTTAAATGAGGCTCCATTTGCAGGCATATGTACAATAGAGGAGTTGATTGGCTGTATCTACTACAAATAACCTGAATACACAAGTACTATATCACCCCTTGACGAAGCTAGATGAGAAAAGCATGTCAGATGCGAAACGCGCGTCGGGTGCAGTTCCCTATGGACTGGTGAGATTTTACATTATATGCGCCACTGTGCCCAACTTCATATTCCATAGTCGTGGATAAGTATTGTCTGTTATGTTTTTGACAATCAATTTTAGTGTATTCTGATATTTACTATTATGCTTTACTATGATGCTTTTATTTCATTTACATATGAGGTTGATTATACCTTGCATTTATTATCTTTTGTACTGTAGCCCTATTTGACTGTATGTACCCTGAATGGCATTCCTTATGGTATATTATCTCTCATCAGTCTAGAGTCTTGTATGTTTGTTCCTATTTTTAAATGATTGCTAAAATAAAATGTATAATTTTTAATATATCTTCTGCCTTGCACTTTTCTCCATTGGTTTTTCGAATAATATTAGTAGTTGTATTATTGGTGGGCCGATATTAACTTCTTTAAATTATGGTTTCAACCCTGATATAATATAGGCACTGAACTAAAGACTATTCAGCTAATCTACTTATTTGCACCCAATAATTGCTGTCCACAATAATAAAACTAATATTATTAAACATAATTAGAATATGCTCTCCACTGAGAAGAATTTCCTTTATAAACCCGAGAACAGCAGTAGACATTATAACTGCATATATCAATAAGGAAATCTGCCTTTTTATAGCCCCGATTGTTTTAAGATCATAAATCAGGACGTTTCATTACGCATATAGAACCTCAATTAGGGGAATATCTCATGTCTGTTAATATTTATTATGTGTTGAGAGAAAATTTTAATTCTTTTTTTTGCACATTGTTTTAGGATTGAGACTTTTAACCCCTTCATGACCCAGCCTATTTTGACCTTAATGACCTGGCCGTTTTTTGCAATTCTGACCAGTGTCCGTTTATGAGGTAATAACTCAGGAACGCTTCAACGGATCGTAGCGATTCGGAGATTGTTTTTTCGTGACATATTGGGCTTCATGTTAGTGGTAAATTTAGGTCGATAATTTTTGCATTTGTGAAAAAAACGGAAATTTGGTGAAAATTTCACAATTTTCTAATTTTGAATTTTTATTCTGTTAAATCAGAGTTATGTGACACAAAGTAGTTAATAAATAACATTTCCCACATGTCTACTTTACATCAGCACAATTTTGGAAACATTTTTTTTTGCTAGGAAGTTAAGGGTTAAAATTTGACCAGCGATTTCTCATTTATACAGCAAAATTTACAAAACCATTTTTTTTAGGGACCACCTCACATTTGAAGTCAGTTTGAGGGGTCTATATGGCTGAAAATACCCAAAAGTGACACCATTCTAAAAACTGCACCCCTCAAGGTGCTCAAAACCACATTCAAGAAGTTTATTAACCCTTCAGGTGTTTCACAGCAGCAGAAGCAACATGAAAGGAAAAAATGAACATTTAACTTTTTAGTCACAAAAATGATGTTTTAGCAACAATTTTTTTATTTTACCAAGGGTAAAAGGAGAAACTGGACCCCGAAAGTTGTGGTCCAATTTGTCCTGAGTACGCCGATACCCCATATTTGGGGGGAACCACTGTTTGGGCGCATGGCAAGGCTCGGAAGGGAAAGAGCACCATTTGACTTTTTAAATGAAAAGTTGGCTACATTCTTTAGCGGTCACCATGTCGCGTTTGGAGAGCCCCTGTGTGCCTAAAGATTGGAGCTCCCCCACAAGTGACCCCATTTTGGAAACTAGACCCCCCAAGGAACTTATATAGATGCATAGTGAGCACTATAAACCCCCAGGTGCTTCACAAATTGATCCGTAAAAATGAAAAAGTACTTTTCACAAAAAAAGGTTTAGCCTCATTTTTTTCATTTTCACATGGGCAACAGGATAAAATGGATCCTAAAATTTGTAGGGCAATTTCTCCCGAGTACACCGATACCTCACATGTGGGGGTAAACCACTGTTTGGGCACACGGCAAGGCTCGGAAGGGGAGGAGCGCCATTTGTCTTTTTGAATGAAAAATTAGCTCCAATCGTTAGTGGACACCATGTCACGTTTGGAGAGCCCCTGTGTGCCTAAACATTGGAGCTCCCCCACATGTGACCCCATTTTGGAAACTAGACCCCCCAAGGAACTTATCTAGATGTGTGGTGAGCACTTTGAACCCCCAAGTGCTTCACAGAAGTTTATAACGCAGAGCCATGAAAATAAAAAATCATTTTTCTTTCCTCAAAAATGATTTTTTATCCCGCAATTTTTTTATTTTTACAAGGGTGACAGGAGAAATTGGACCCCAAAAGTTGTTGTCCAGTTTGTCCTGAGTATGCTGGTACCCCATATGTGGGGGTAAACCACTGTTTGGGCGCACGTCAGGGCTCGGAAGGGAGGGAGCACCAGTTGACTTTTTGAATGCAAGATTGGCTGGAATCAATAGTGGCGCCATGTCGCGTTTGGAGACCCCCTGATGTGCCTAAACAGTGGAAACCCCTCAATTCTAACTCCAATACTAACCCCAACACATCCCTAACCCTTATCCCAACTCTAACCATGACCCTAATCACAGCCCTAACCCCAACACACCCCTAACCAGAAACCTAACCCAACACACCCCTAACCCTAATCCCAACCCTAACCCTAACACACCCCTAACCCTAATCCCAACTATAACCCTAACCCCAACACACCCCTAACCCTAATTCCAACCCTAATTCTAAATCCAACCCTCAAACCTAAGGCTATGTGCCCACGTTGCGGATTTGTGTGCGGAGTTTTCCGCACCGTTTATGAAAAATCCGCAGGTAAAACGCATTGCGTTTTACCTGCGGATGTCCAGTGTTTTTTGTGCGGATTTCACCAGCGGATTCCTATACAGGAACAGGTGTAAAACGCTGCGGAATCCGCACAAAGAATTGACATGCTGCGGAAAATACCGAGCGGTATTTTCCGCACCATGGGCACTGCGGATTTGGTTTTCCATAGGCTTACATGGTACTGTAAACGTGATGGAAAACTGCTACGAATCCGCTGCGGCCAATCCGCTGCGGATCCGCAGCTAAATCCGCACCATGTGCACTTAGTCATTTCATAGGGATTAAAATTAGTTAGGATTTACTTGTAATGTTAGATTTTTAGTGCAATAGGCATTGTCACTTTAAGGAGATATATTGGGTTTAAAATAAAATTAATTTTAACTTTATATATAGGAATTAAGTTTACATGTCCCCAGTATACTAGTGATATGGCAGTATTTTTATCCTAATTTCAAGTCCCCCTCTATTCCACACTCCTATATCCGTGTATCAGCGGTGCTGGTAATGCAGCTTGGTAGTGCGCATGCGTAGCTACCCCGGTCTCCGTTGCTTCCGGATGGCGCACTGACACTGACACGCAGATTATGGGGTGCGTGTCATTGAGCATTACCAGGAAGCTTGACAGAGGAGGCGGGGAGATTCGCTATGCGCCACATCAGCTGACCGGCACTGAACACCGCTGATAGGCTGG
Organism: Ranitomeya variabilis; assembly: GCF_051348905.1. Classification (NCBI taxonomy): domain Eukaryota; kingdom Metazoa; phylum Chordata; class Amphibia; order Anura; family Dendrobatidae; genus Ranitomeya; species Ranitomeya variabilis. Next base: position 65,850,479 of record NC_135239.1, on the reverse strand, counting down.
CGCTCATATAAAGACACGGACGCCCCTCACCTTGGCACGCCCCTGGAAGAAACAGGCGGCGAAACGCGCATCGGGGTGAGGGGACGCCAGGACCATTCACACTGTAGGTAACTATTAACCTTTTAGAATTCCGCCATAACCTTCTATATTATCCCTGTGTACTAGCAAAGCGATTGGCGTATATATTGGATGGGGACTATATAATTATCCATTGAGATAGGTCTCCCATGTCACTGTTTGGGATTTAAACACAGGATTGCAATAGGTTTTGGTTTTTGAAGGATTACAACTTTCATCAAGGTTTTTTATATGCATAAATATGTGTTAATCCTCAAATAACACTATATACCATCAATCTGTGGATATAAGGAATTATTTGTATTGCTGACTCCTTTTTGGTGTGCAGGGAATATTCTGGCGTCCCCTAGACGGCATTTTGCTTTTTATGGTTTTTATGATTGTTAATGGTCTTTATGGCTTGATTAATAAAAATTGAAGTTTTTTTTCTATATGTGATTGGGATCTCTTTGTCCCATACATTTATGGATGTGGGATATGTTGTTATAGTATATACTAAGTGTTATGTTACTAAGCATGCATGGACATTAAATGCAGAATATAACCTACATGTCCTAACAAGAAATTTGACACATGACCTTTGAGGCCTCGACTTTTGTTCGTACTCAATAGACAATCCCTGTATGTATTGTGGCTGTCGAACAGGCGCAAGACATGCAGCTACGGGGACTCGCACATATTGTTCAAGCACACCGAACACCCTCGGTTAGCACCCGAGCATGCTCAGATAACACTTTATCCCAGCACGTTCGCTCATCACTAGTTAGTAAGACAGTGTAACCGAACAAGACTCACTTCAGCTTCCTCCTCTCAGACTTTAGGGGCGCCATTCTGGATAAAATGATCTGACATTTCTTTCAGGGCTCTGTACCGATGGGAAATACTATTCTTCACTTCTTTTGGAAGCTCTGCGTACCTGTACAGGAAGATTTATAATGGCAGGTGAACCACAGTATGAAAGCTTGTACCACAGCATTGTAGAGGAAAGGATTCTGGTAACAGAAATCTGGTGCAATCAAATAAAGTAAAAAAAAAAAAAAAATAGTATTAAAAGAAATCTGTCAGCAAGTTTTTGCCATTTAATTGGACAGCAGCATGATGTAGGGGCAGAGACCCTGATTCCAGCGATGTATTCCTTAGTTTACTGGGTGCAGCAGCTGTGATACAATCTCTGTTTTCTCTGCTGAGGATCTAGCAGAGCTCTGAATGCTGAGCGCTGTATAACCCCGCCCACACCACTGATTGGCTGCTCTGTGTACACTGTATATTAACCACGAGCTAATAATCAGTGGTGGGGATGGACCAGGAGGCACAAGACACCTAGTCCTCTAGTTAGAATCTCTGGCTGAAAAAAACACTGATTTTATTGAAACAGCAACACACAGCCTAGTAAGTGACTCATCCCTGGAATTAGGGTCTCAGCCCCTACGTTATGCTGCTCTCAAATTACATAGCAAAACCTGCTGACGGATTCCCTTTAAAAATGAAAGTCCAAAGTGGAATAAATCACTAATATTTAAACAGAATGAACGAAGCATATAGTTATTAATTTCGGACATGTGCATTGCCGTCATATTGTAAGTCATACAAGTAATGGGTTGATGGACACTAAATTATGTAATTATGTGAAAAACCTTCCTATAAAAGGCTATAATCAACTTTTGGGAAGGGAACGAGTGAACCTACAGCACCATTATAAGATCTGGCATGTGTAGGAATAGGAGCTAGAATTGGTGCAAATCGATTCGGAGACCCGGGTCATCAGCCGCATCACTAATCCGTGTCCACGGATGAAGCCCCCGAGACCGCTGCTTACATGGCGAGATCCGCGGCTCTTCTTATGATTAGCCCACTTGGGATGACATCATCGCGACGAGGCGCCCGCCATGGTCCACCAGACCGACTAATCAAAAGCAGAGCCACGGATGTCGTCCTGTAAGAGGCGGAAACAGATTACGTGGCTGATGGATCGGGCTCTGGGAATCGCACCAATTCCATTAGTCGTCCGGCCGCACCTGACAATTCCACATACAAGTGAATGTTTGGTTCAGTGAAAAGTATATAGAGATATTTGCTGATGTTTAAGCCTCTCTTACCCCTGTGGTTTTTGGGTAATGTCTTCCATATACTGATGCAAATTACTGAGCAAGAAGACAAGTGTGAATAGGCCTCATCCTGGGAGCCTGCAAGAAACTGCAGGAGGCGTAACAAAACAGTGCCATCTTGTGGCCATGCTACATACTGCATTCATTACTGTATAACTAGACAAATTACAAGGCCAAACCATGCTTATAGGGGTAAAGATACCACCTATCGCTTATAAATCGGTGGGGGGGGGGGCAGCTGCGGAGACCCCAAGTGATCACCAGAAGAGGGCACTTTTGTCCCGTCTGAATGGATTAGTTCAGTGGTCAAACAACTCCGTCAGTCCCGTGAATAAATGAATCGGCGGCTGAGAATACAGACTGCTGGGACAAAACCTGGGGTTTTTGCACTTACTCTAAAATCCCTTCCTCATTAAATACACTGAAGGATACAGCACCACGGGTATAAACTCTGCCACTATGAGGTTGATACTAGGTAGAAAAAAAAAAGTGTTGGCAGCACCCTCTCATCTAAAAAGAGTTCTCCCCATGTTTATGTGGGTTTCCTCCCACACTCCATATAGTGAAAGGGAATTTAGCTTGTGATGACGAGGTCTGTAAAGCGCTGTGGAAATAAAATGGCGCTACTCAAGAGAATAAAATACGGTAAATAAATTTAAAAAAAAATAAATAAAATCTTTGTTCCCCAATGTATTTACCAAGAAATGGGTTTAAAGGCAAGTACAAAAATCCAATGTTCTCCTTATGAGTAGTGGGGGAGGGGGGCACAGAACAATGGGACGTCCTAGAGCAGCCCCAGCAATACCAAAATCAAACCCCAGGACCGTCTGGCACACAACGGATAGCAGCATCTGACAACCTGGAATCCGCAGAGGCCATGAAGGTGCGTACCGAGGTCTAGGTGGCAGCTGAAGGATTGGCGCTAATGCCGGACCATCCAACAGGCCACAGCCAACCTTGTGGAAATAGCAGAAATGTGAAAGTGAGCAGCTCCAACCGTAGACATGAGGCCAAACCCCCCCCAAAAAAACAGGAGTAGATCTAATGCAGCATGTGTTTGCCTCCTCCGGGGATGAAACAAAGGTGTCTGGGGAGAGGTTATGGCCCAACAGATGGAAAGAAAACCCAAAATGATAAAAACACACTTTTTCTAGGCCTATACCCATGGTGCAGCGTCAGCCTCCTAGTGGCACGGCCTATACCCATGGTGCAGGGTCAGCCTCCTAGTGGCAGGGCCTATACCCATGGTGCAGCGTCAGCCTCCTAGTGGCCGGGTCTATACCCATGGTGCAGCGTCAGCCTCCTAGTGGCACGGCCTATACCCATGGTGCAGCGTCAGCCTCCTAGTGGCAGGGTCTATACCCATGGTGCAGCGTCAGCCTCCTAGTGGCACGGCCTATACCCATGGTGCAGCGTCAGCCCCCTAGTGGCAGGGTCTATACCCATGGTGCAGCGTCAGCCTCCTAGTGGCAGGGTCTATACCCATGGTGCAGCGTCAGCCTCCTAGTGGCAGGGTCTATACATACGGTGCAGCGTCAGCCTCCTAGTGGCACGGCCTATACCCATGGTGCAGCGTCAGCCTCCTTGTGGCCGGGTCTATACCCATGGTGCAGCGTCAGCCTCTTAGTGGCACGGCCTATACCCATGGTGCAGCGTCAGCCTCCTTGTGGCCGGGTCTATACCCATGGTGCAGCGTCAGCCTCCTAGTGGCACGGCCTATACCCATGGTGCAGCGTCAGCCTCCTAGTGGCAGGGGCTATACCCATGGTGCAGCGTCCTATAATGTTATTAATGAAAAAGTGCCCCATTCTGTTGGTTGTGGGGTCTCAGCCATCAGATCCCCACTGTTCTGGAAATTCTCCCTTATCTTGATGACAGAAGACAACTTCTTGTAAGCAGATTACCCTCCAAAAGGCCAAACTAGATTTAAATTGGTCTAATGAGGATCAGTCTATTTTATGCATGTTCATTACAAAAGATAGTGAAATAAATGAACGCCAGGAGCCCATCATCAGTAGGGAAGATCTCACACAATTCTGGTTGGCAGATGCCAGAGAACGCGGCAGCACAAAGTCACTGTGTCAACAATAAAGAGAACAATTGTGTAGAGCTCGGTCCCTGACCCGTGAGATGTGTGTCCCACGGGATTCCAGAGAAGTAATGCATATAGATCAGGTGGAGAAGGAAATGTCCGCTAGAGACAGTGACCCTCACCTGATGTCCGGCATTATGGAGATATGGACTGAGAATGTTGGATATTCTGTGTCAGATTGTGAAGGGTCTCGGAGATGAGCAGCGCCACCGCTGTCTGACAGCTACTTATCTCTGTTACCAACAAGAAAAAGAAAAACCCTGCAAACTAACGGGGGGTTCGGAGCCTACTTACGTTTGTTCATAGCCATCAGGCTGGAAACATGGATCCCACCCAAAGTCACGAGGTCCTCGTGGAGACACTATTTGACCCTGAAATGCCCATAAACCATCAAAAGGAATAGATAAAATGTCAAAAAAGAGAAGAAACAAAGAAACGGGGCGCGTTCATTTATGTGCTTAGTGCCGGTTATACATACCAGGGTTTTCCCCCTGAACAGCAGTACGGGGTCTTCCGGGTTTCCAGTGCTATAGGCAAATGTGCAAAGGGCAAACGCAGATTTATCCTCAAATCCAGCCAACATTCGATGCAAGCCTGAAAGTAGAATGAAGCCCAAGGACACATTAAGCCTCCGTTTTGTTCGTCAATCTTACTGAATGTGGTGCATCTTACACCAGCGCCTGCTTCATTAAGAAGTGTGCACCTCTTTAGTAAACTCGTGACACTTTTTAACTTGAAATGTTACTCCAGTACATTTCTGTTGTAGGTCAGGCTACTTTTGGCATAAATGGATGATGAATGTGAGGCATGCCTGGTTCAGACTGTGAGCTCACCATGACAGGTGTAAAAAGGCAAAAAAAAAAAAAAAATGTGGGTAAAGAACTATTTCTTGCATGGACCAGCAAGAATTTACTCTCTTGCAGCTTTGTGTCCAACACACATTTCTCCATGACGGCACGTATATAGAGAAAAGCAGCTACCCCATACAATGGATTAAAGGGGATGTCTGGGATTAAATTTAGACAAATATGGTGTCACAATACTGGTGACATATGGACATAGGACATGAGCAGGGAACAGTGAAGAAGTAGATAAATGACCTCAGGTGTGGTAGCGTAAAATGAGAGATGCAGGAGGAGAAGGAACAGCCTGAAGATGACACATTGCAGGAGCTGGACACAATATTCAAGCAGTCCCTTAAGACCCCCGTACACATCAGGTGATATTGAGCCAATCTAGATTTCATCATGACTGGCCAACCACCTAATGTGTTTGGCAGCCTCCCGACTATCCCTGACAGATGATGTCTGGAAAAGGGTTGAGCAGGCGAAGGTGTCAGACAATGGTGGCTTTCTCCCTTAACCCCATTGAAAACACAGGAATGCTCAGCCGTATTGCCTTGTCATGTGTATGGGGAGTTAGGAGAGATAGCCGGATGCAGAACCAACGTGGCCAATACCCATCTCTTCTTCGTGGCCCGCTCTAGAGTTCAATGTAAGCTGAAGCAAGCCCAAACAGGAAGAACATTGTCCTATGTAGGAACAGTACTGGAAATCTTGATTAAAGAGGTAATTTCTAATCTTGAGAATATCCCCCATCTACGAGATAGGGCATAACTTACCGATTGCTGAGGATCCAACTGCTGGAACCCCCACCGATCCTGAGAACCAGTGGTCTGAAGAGTCCGGTGTGAATGGAGTGGAGGTTGATCATGCGCACTGTCGTTCCATTCATTCTTACGGTCATGCCGAAGACCTGCTACGTGTAACGTTCGATAATCTTCAGTGGTCCCATTAAGAATGAATGCATTGACAGTGCGCATGAGCGACCATTGCTCCAGTTACACAGGGCTCTTTAGAGCACCAGTTCTCAGGATCGATGGGTGTCGTAGTGGTCGGATCTAAAGCAGTCGAGAAGTTATTCCCTATCTCATGGCTACAGGATAACTTCCAAACTTTGGAATACCCCTTTATGGACAAGTTCAAAGGCAAAAATCACAGCCTCTAGGGGGTAAGGAGTTAAAGTGCAGCATGAATCCTCACAATATAGAGCAGCAGCCACTAGTGGTCAGTCAGCAGAATCCTTCCACACCGGTCCACAAGTGCTGCGTGCTACCATAGCTCAGCCCCACATAGTTCAGTAAAGCTGAGCTGCAGTACCAGACACAATCCAAGGACAGTTTTTCACACAGGTAAAAGCCACCATGTTTTTTCTAATCTTGAGCAACCTCTTAGGTGAGAATAAGTTTACAGAAAACATACCTTCAGGTTTCAACTTCTCAAGAAACCATTTTCTACAAAACAAAATAGACCTTCCATTATTATAGAGTGATATACGTATGGTCAACAAAAAAGGGTAAAGTACAAGAAACATGTTCTACTTCGAAGGAATTTCCGAGGATGCAAGACCACCGGACTAGTAACGTAGCTCCGTCCCCCTCACCTGGATGGGCTGAGCTGTGGTGGTCTTACCTGGTGCACACACGTGTCAGGTGCTGCAGGCTCCCCGGGATCAGTCATCAAGTTTTTACCCAAAAGTATTTTCAGTAAATGGCAGATGGCAGTATGAGGAGCTCCTGTAAGGAGTCTAACATCCAGCACATACATGGGACGTGCACAGAGCATAGATGTGAGTCTTACACTTACATATAGGGGCCAGGAAGACCACCCAGAGCGTTGAAACATAAACACGTGTCTTCAACGATGACTGGACCTTGGATCTGAAATCAGAAAGTACATAATAGCCTCGATCTATTGCGTGTGTATGTCATCCAGAGAGAGACTCCTTCTACAAGAAGGTAATGGAATGGAGAGGAAGGTCCTATACACGGCACATAATGGAGTCTCCTGCGTGTGTCGGTTAACGCCATGTCGGTACATAAGGTTCTATTTAAAGGGAGCCTGTCACCAGGATTTTCCCATATAACCTCCAGCCACCAGCCTCATGTGACACTATTCTAAAATGCTGTATATATGACACCAATTTGTCCTGTATGGCAAAAAAAAAAAAAAAACGACCTTTTATTATACTCGCCTGCGGGGCGATGGGAGTCACAGGTCTTGATCCAGCGTCTCCTTTCTCCTTGCGACACCAACTTCCTTCTCTGCTTCGTGTGGATGATGCAAATTACTTTGCTCTGCCCTCAGCAGGTCAGAGAGAAGTAATGTAATGTGCATGTGCCTGCGATCTTTAGCCTCTCCCGGTGCATGCACAGAACAGTATTTTGCTGTACCCTTGGCAGGGAACACAGTAGTGCGCCTGCACAGGAACGCAAAGTGGGACACTGAGGATGATGTAAGAAGCATCATCTACACGAAGTAGAGAAGGAGGACGGCATCGCAAGAAAAGAAGAGGCACCGGACCAGCGACGCCAATCGGACCGGACTGCCCGGCAGGCAAGTATAATAAAAGCTCTTTTGTTTGCCCTGCAGGGCGAATTGGTGACATATATAGAGAATTTTAGAATATTGCCACATAGGGCTGGAAGGTGGTAGCTGTAGGTTATATGGGGAAAATCTTTAAAGGCACTTACAGAAACTTGCAGATACAGGGACTGATAGAAATAGCAGAACATTGTACCCTGTCTTCTCCAGCAGTTCTGTAGACAATGAACAAGAGCAAAGGGCAAGTATCAGCTCCTCCACTCCAATCAAGAATGCATTGTGCAGAGTCTCATTTAGGAATTGCAGGGGGACCCAGTGGACCGACCCCTAGCAATCGGGGAACAGCAAATAAATGGATGTTCCCCAAAATCACATGTTCAGTGACTTGGTACGCCTGGTCAGTGTAGTTTGCCATACCTGTTTTGCGGCCTCTTTACACTTTTGAATTGAAATTTCATCAGATTCTCCTTGGTATTCAGGCACTAAAGATGGAAAAGAAAGCAAACATTGATAAGTTATAAAATAAACAGCACAAAAAAACCTGCCATTTTTCATATTTGAAATTGTTTAGTCTTTTTACTGTGTTCAAGCTCAAATAAAGTGTTCAAAAATAACTAAGCCACTAATACTTTTTTATCCTCTTAATTGCAATCACACCAGTGGGTATGCAGGTCCTGAACCCCCCCTTCATCAATAACTCAAAAAAAAAAAAAGTTCAGAGCTCAGAAGCGCATGCAAAGCAGAGAAGCACAGATTTTAGATTGAATCCATCCTGTCTCATGAGTTGTGCACTTATAGGGGATTTTTGAGTGATCAGTGGGGGGCTCAGAACCTGGACCCCACAAAGACCACAAGACTATTTTTGCATTTCCAGAAAGGCACAAGTTTTACATTTTTTTTGACCAACTGAGCTATATGAGGACTTATTTTTTGGTGGAACAAGCTGTGCTTTTCACTAGTGCCATTTTTGGGTACATATGACTTTTAATCACTTTTTATCTCATTTTTTGGTAGGATAAATGAACCAAATGCAGGAATTCTGGCATGGTTTTTTTGGTATATGGCCAGGTGGCATAGCATGCTATCAACATCCAGCCATGGCACGGCGGAGGCGGGGGAGGTCTGACAGAGGGAGCGATATTACATGGAAACCCATCACCAGATTCATGTTGCTCAAAAAATAGGTAGTAGGAATCAGAGCCTGGATGGACGATTGCAGCCAGGTAGGTTTTCCTCTGAAATGACCCTACGCTTCAGAGAAAATGTACTTTAAAGATCTGGCCAAGGACCATAGCCGGACACCAGTTTTGTCCATCACTGCCCCCAGCTGCCTTCTCCCAGTGCGGCTGCCAGTGATTGACAGGTTTCTACCATAGCAGACACCTACAGTGACTCAGAGAAAGCCAGCAGTGTTGGACTAGTCTGATCTCTGGTTCTGGTGCTTGGACAAAGCATACCTGGAGGCAATCATGCAGCCCGGCTATGATACATGCTGCCTCCGGTTTGGGCAGTATGAAACACGTGACAGGTTCCCTTTAATGGCAGCATCTAAGAAGTTTGAAGGGTTGTTCAGCTTTAGGCTGCAAACATCGGTGCCGGAGAATCCTCCATGTGCTCAGACAGTCATGTGACTGCAAGTAAGTGATCTGCATACTCCCGGCCACATTCAGACTAGACTGTATCTGGCTTTGCTCAATTCACTTGCATTGAGTTAGGATGCGCACATCTAGTTGGCCTGTGACCGCATGTTTGCAAATCACATACATACTCACGGCACTGGAGAAACGCGCAGTATGCACACTGAGGATTCACAAGTCTGCAGTCGCTCCATGCAGCCGTAGACCAGACAACCCCTTTAACTGCAGGGGTTAGCTTCAGTCCCAGCAGATATAGTGGAAACTTAGCTGCCTATGACAGTCAGCGCTCACGGTGTAACTCCTGTACCCCGGCCATGCTTACATACGGGAACTTGTTAAAGTCGCACATAAGGCTTATCTTAATGCCGATCCTAAGTGATCACATGGTGCAGCTTATAGGGACTGATTCATTAACACTGGATTTATGTAGCCAGGTATGAAGAAAAGTCGCCTGGGATCAGATTTGCATAAATTCATTAATGAACGTGCCGCTTTGTGAATTTGGCTGCCATACACAGAATCAGAAATCTACAGCATTCCTGCTACTTTCAATAGTATGTCCTGGCTTGTCCGGCAGATGCCCATTGAGCCTGTGGGTGATGGATGCTCAGGAGGCAGCGGACACAGCCTGCGGGCACCGGGGACCGTGCAAGATGGTTCCTGGGATTTACATTATATGGAGAAAAACCAGGAGGTGGCGTAACAGGAATCTCTAGAAGAACACTTACAGTCAATCTTCTTAGCTACAAGTTTACAGGGAAATTTATCTCCGAGAATCTGAATGACCTGTGAAAACAGAAACAACTCGTAAACTGGAAGTTACCTGGTTGGGTTTCCTACATAGAAAAAAAAAAAAAGAATCCGCTTAGGAGAGAGCCCAAAGTAAGTCCAGGGCCTCCAAGTAGCAGCAGTTCCCAAGTACTTAAAGGGACCCTGTCACCCCCAAAATGGAAGGTGAGCTAAGCCCACCGGCATCAGGGGCTTATGTACAGCATTCTGTAACGCTGCAGATAAGCCCCCGATGTATCCTGAAAGATGAGAAAAAGAGGTTAGATTATACTTTCCGAGACCTGTGACATTTTATTGATGGGCCGAGTGAGGGTTTGTTCTTGATGTTTTTATTGATAATATTGTGAACATAAGATGCTTTGATTTCTTATTGTTACATTTTTTTAGGGAGATGAAGTAACCAAAAAAACCAAACCCACAATTCTAGAATTTAGATTTTTTGTTGTTGCAGGGGATTGATGGCAACTGGCGTGCACTGCATTGAAACGCCGCTGTTCGACATTGCCAGCGGTATTTAAATGGTTACAGATGGGACTCTGGCCGTGGCGCTGGCTGTGTAATACAGCTGTATCTGCTGTGGGTGGAGGGAACTCGGCTCTTGAGCCACCAGCCACAACTGCAGCCCTGTACCCAGGATGTTAATTCACGTCCTAAGATGTAAAGGAGTTAAAGGCCGAATATGACCTGGAAGATGAGAACAAGACACACATGGGAGTCTCACAGAGCAGAGACATGGATCCATTTTTTAGCACCTATTTGTGTATGGATGATGACCCTCTATGGGTCAATGTAAAGTCTGATAAAAAAAACAGATGTGTGAATGCAGCAGGCTGACTAGAAGTGAGCGGCCTCGCTCAACACAAGAGATCGGCTAGTTGGACTGTGACCAGAAGTTTGCCAATCGCATATTTGCAGTGACATGACCGCCCGTTCATGCGGTCAGTATCGGAGAATCCCGACAGCAGGCGGTGTGCGCACTCTGAGGCGTCAGACGTCTGCAGTCACACAGTGATTGCAGACATTCAATAGAAGACTGGACAACCCCTTTAAGTAGATTAGAAGTTTTACCAGCAGTACAACTAATCGCCTATCCACAGTATAGCTGGGGGCTCCGCCACTGGGACCACCACCACACATGACTAAGGATGTCCCATGTCCCCCTTTGAATGGAGCGGTGTCAATCACAACCCGCCGCACTTTTTAGGGTCTATAAGGTGTAAGCTCTCGGTTATCGCTGTCAGCTGGAATAACTTATAAGTGAGTCCACTTGGCTGCTGTTCCACCCAAATGCTGGACCCAGGACAGCCCTACTAGTGCTTGGTGGGGTCCTAGTGATGCAGCCCCCAGCGATCAGTAACCGAGCATGACAAGCTCAGCCCCTGTAACCCCCCTGATCAGAAAGTGATGGCGTCACCTAGCAGCAGCCCATGCCTTTATAATAACAATAACCCCTTAAGAGTTTGAGGAAATCTTTCAAATTTGGAATTTAACTTCCTGCAGTAATGTCAAATAATTCAGCAAATCTACCAATGAGTGAGAAAAGCAGAGAGACCTAGAAAGCCCTGTACCTGGAGAGAAACAGCACCACTCTGACAGGTAGGTTGTGTCGGGTATTACACCACCCAGTGCTGAGCCCCCCGCCATGTCTGCCCCAGTACACCACATACCTCCTCCAGCTTCTTGGCATTGCCCGTCACAAACACCACACTCCTGCCAGTCACTGCAGCCATCTCCACGCTTCACATGGACAGCAGGCGAAAGGCCAGCCTCCTCCTGCTGCTGCATCCCCGCCCCAAACTCACCACCATGACCTGGATGTGATTGTCACTGCGCAGCTTGCAGAACCGACGTGCCATGAGCCTGAGCGGCCACTAGATGGCGCTGTGCACCTGTAATAAGAAGCGTCCTGTGCTGTCAGCTCTTAGCTTCTGTTCACACATCCAGTTGTCAGCTTGAAATAACGGAGAAAAAACGGATACAAAATGTAAAGCCAAATTTCCATTTTGATCCATCTATAAATGGACACTTTGGTTTCCGTCTGTAATGGATCTGTTTAGTTCATTATTGCATTTGCATGTTTTGTTGTTGAGGTTTTGGTGTTTTGTGCCCTTCTTTTTGTTTGTAACCCATCCACCTTTCCAGTTGTGCCTTTTTTAAGTCTATTTTATGTGTTCACTTATTTTTTTAATGTTATTTCCCCATTGTGGACTGGATTTAGGGTTTTCAGATGTTTTCATCTGATTCACAGTTTACAACTTTTCAAAGAGTTGCCAAATTTGTCAGAAATGTTCTTTCTCCCCCTTGGTGGGATTCTATACACACAGCAGCATTTTGTGCAACTGTAACTAAGGCTACTTTCACACTAGCGTCGCTTGCTGTCCGTTGCAATGCGTCGTTTTGGAGAAAAAACGCATCCTGCAAAGTTGCCCGCAGGATGCATTTTTTCTCCATAGACTTGCTTTAGCGACGCATTGCGACGGATGCGTCGTGTTTTGGCGGACCGTCGGCACAAAAAAAGTTCCATGTAATGTATTTTTGTGCGTCGTGTCCGCCATTTTCGACCCCTCCTCCCCGGACATCACACTGGGGCAGCGCATGCATTGAAAAACTGCTTCCGCTGCCCCCGTTGTGCTTTTATTTCACAGCGTCCGTCGGTACGTCGGGCCGACACATGGGGACGGCCCCGTACTGACGCTAGTGTGAAAGCAGCCTAACAGAAAAAGAGCATTTTGGATTTTGCACAAAACTCATGAACCGTGTGCACTATTCTGATGCGCGCGCCCTATTCCAGGGGTGGGCAATTAATTTTCCAGAGGGGCCACATGAGAGACCATAACTGTTGTGGAGGCCAAACCAATAGGCTGAAATGAATTAAGCTCAATATTAATATCAACATATATCAATATAATAATTAATATGAATTATCACTCAATATTGAGCAGAATTACGTATGCCAACATTACACTATATACCATTTGAACCCGAATACAGCCTCTTCTATATATCGTATGAGGCCCACACAGCCTCCCCATGTCCAGTAAGACCCCCATAGCTTTCCAATATCCACAATAAGACCCCCATAGCCTCCCCATGTGCAGCCAAACATCCCATATACATAAATAAAAAAAACACTCACCTCGGTCCCGTTCCTGTGATGAAATGACATCATCGCATAATAATAATCTTTATTTTTATATAGCGCTAACATATTCCGCAGTGCTTTACAGTTTGCACACATTATCGTCGCTGTCCCCGTTGGGGCTCACAATCTAGATTCCCTATCAGTATGTCTTTGGAATGTGGGAGGAAACTGGAGAACCCGGAGGAAACCCACACAAACACGGAGAGAACATACAAACTCTTTGCAGATGTTGTCCAAGGTGGGATTTGAACCCAGGACTCCAGCGCTGCAAGGTTGCTGTGCTAACCACTGAGCCACCATAGTGCTAACCAATGAGCTACTGTGCTGCCCCAGCTGCCGCATCAGCTGTTTCACATGCTGATTGGTGGAGAAAGTGGTCCGCGGCCCCTCCTCCATCAATGCAGTCAGCGTGGATATAGACAGCGGAGACCGCGAGCCGGCAGGCATGGTATGGACGGTGGGCCACTGTTCTCAGCCCCACGGCTGTCTCGTTCCGCGGGCCAGACTGAGACAGCTAGAAGGCCGGATGTGGCCTGCGAGTCGCACTTTGCCCAGGTCTGCCCTATTCTGATGAATGTTCAGCAAAAAATATCAAGAAATGGAAGTTATGAAAGGAATGAAAAGTGACTTAAAGAATGTGCAAATGATGAATGAGTCCCATAGTATTTCCGTGGATCGGGATGGCGCGCCTCACCCGGACGTGTCCTTCCTTACATTTACTCTTGGCTCGCAGTATCCCGAGATGAGGGGATCATGATGACACAGCGATCAAGGAGAAAATCGTGTCACTCTGTCGGCTGCTGGTTATGCTGCATGTGTCTGAGTCACTGTGTATTAAAGGGGTTTCCACTACTCGGACCACCCCTTCTCAATCCATTTCCCCCCAGTAAATAACGCATCTCTAGCGGTGTCGGCACTGGGGCTCCCTTGACGTTATGTCATGCAATCCCTGTGGCTAAGCAGTGCTGGCTTCACACTCCGCACCTTCGGATAAACCTCATACATCTGGAGGAAGGGAGCGCTGCGGCTTCTTCACTTTCTCCGGGTGTATGTGATTCGTCCGCAGGTGATTGGCGGCAGGGATGGCGGTACACGTCACAGGAGAGCGGGTGCTGACATCCCTGGAGGTGAAGGGTTATTATTGTACAAAGGAGAAACATCGGGAATGGGAAATGGTTTTCCAACCACTTTAAATGTATATAATAAAATATTGGAGTCTGTAACAAAATTTGTGGAAAGGGTAAAAACATTTGTGACCAAAACCTATCCTGGTAGACGGGGATTTCTCCGGAGCGGGGGACAATATTTCTTTCCACATCTAGACGCCTCCGGCAGCTGATCCCGCCAGTAAGAGCACACTGGGAATGATACCGCGCCGGGCCCCTCTTTCCTCCAGCATCTTACCCCTGGTGATTGCCGCATTCGATCATTTCCGGCACTGTGCGGCCAGCTGGGAAGGATTATTATCATCATCGATGGATACAATTGTGAGTTTACTTATTATTCTGCTCTTAAGAATGGAGGAATTTTATGTTATTGTGTACTGCTTGTTGCCTAGGTTACCGACCACTTCTGCAAGCTATCAATGGGGGTAGATCTCCATGGTAACGAGAGCTTCCAACAGAGGATCGGACTCGGGGTCACTGGAGCGCACGGTGAGCTCCCGATTTGCCCTTTTCTCTGCCCCTGCAGATACAACGCGTCCCCATAGAGCAGACAGCTTCTGCCCCTCCACCTCAGTGCGATGGAGCAGCATGGGGCAAATGGACAATGAAGGGGCCACTTCAGGGTGGACATAGCATTGGTGCAAGCTGTGCAGCCACACAGGGGCCCCAGAGGTAAAGGGGCCCATTTCTACCTCCAAAGCAGGTGCAAGTTAGCATTTATAGGAGATCTTGGGCTGCAAAGGGCCCATATAGTGTTCTTGCACAGGGGCCCTCTTCTGCGTCCACCAATGATTTGCCCATGTGGGTACATGTGGTTGGCACAACTGTCATGGCTGCGGCGGCTCCTAACACATCCGTGTTACACACTCCTTTAGTGCCATGGTGATGGCCGCCGACCACCGCAGCCGACCACTGCCGGTCACACACGATGCTCCCACCATGCACAACATAAACAGTACACACGAGGACTAGACCCAGCCACAGTCCCGCCCCCCGTCCAATGAACAGGCGCGCCGACAAGTTACTGGCCAATCAGAACACGAGCCTGCGCTCAGGCCTTTTGCTCGGTGCCGTGACCCGGAAGTGTTTGTGCACATGTGACAGACGTGGGGTAGAGCCGCGCGATGAATCTGTTACCGAGGAGCAGTAAGGAGTTCTCCTCCGGCCAGTACTGGGAGCAGTTCTTTCAGCGCCGGGGGGAGCGGGCGTTCGAGTGGTACGGAGGCTACCTGGAGCTCTGCGCTGTGCTGCACAAGTACATTAAGCCGAAGGATAAGGTGAGGATAGCGCCCTCTCCTGGCCGCGCTCACGTGTGTGCTGCTGCTGCTGCTGCTGCGGGGGAACTACAAGTGATATTCTGCAGACCTGAGTGTAAATGTGCTAAATTTAGAGACGTATGTACAGAGAAGACCAGAATAAGTGTCTATGTCCCTGCTGTAAATGCTTCCTGTGGACAGATGGCCTGCATTCTGCTGACATCTCATTATTCTGCTGTTATTAGATATGCTGCATGTGTACAGCTGGGAGGACAGATGGCAGCCTGCATTCTGCTGACAGCTCATTATTCTGCTGTTATTAGATATGCTGCATGTGTACAGCTGGGAGGACAGATGGCAGCCTGCATTCTGCTGGCATCTCATTATTCTGCTGTTATTAGATATGCTGCATGTGTACAGCTGGGAGGGCAGATGGCAGCCTGCATTCTGCTGACAGCTCATTATTCTGCTGTTATTAGATATGCTGCATGTGTACAGCTGGGAGGACAGATGGCAGCCTGCATTCTGCTGACAGCTCATTATTCTGCTGTTATTAGATATGCTGCATGTGTACAGCTGGGAGGGCAGATGGCAGCCTGCATTCTGCTGACAGCTCATTATTCTGCTGTTATTAGATATGCTGCATGTGTACAGCTGGGAGGACAGATGGCAGCCTGCATTCTGCTGACAGCTCATTATTCTGCTGTTATTAGATATGCTGCATGTGTACAGCTGGGAGGGCAGATGGCAGCCTGCATTCTGCTGGCATCTCATTATTCTGCTGTTATTAGATATGCTGCATGTGTACAGCTGGGAGGACAGATGGCAGCCTGCATTCTGCTGACAGCTCATTATTCTGCTGTTATTAGATATGCTGCATGTGTACAGCTGGGAGGGCAGATGGCAGCCTGCATTCTGCTGACAGCTCATTATTCTGCTGACAGCTCATTATTCTGCTGACAGCTCATTATTCTGCTGTTATTAGATATGCTGCATGTGTACAGCTGGGAGGGCAAATGGCAGCCTGCATTCTGCTGACAGCTCATTATTCTGCTGTTATTAGATATGCTGCATGTGTACAGCTGGGAGGGCAGATGGTAGCCTGCATTCTGCTGAAATCTCATTATTCTGCTGTTATTAGATATGCTGCATGTGTACAGCTGGGAGGACAGGTGGCAGCCTGCATTCTGCTGACATCTCATTATTCTGCTGTTATTAGATATGCTGCATGTGTACAGCTAGGAGGACAGGTGGCAGCCTGCATTCTGATGATATCTCATTCTGCTGTTATTAGATATGGTGCATGTGTACAGCTGGGAGGACAGATGGCAGCCTGCATTCTGCTGACAGAGCGGATTCATCTACTGCTCTGTTATTAGATTGCTGTATGTGACATTTTGAATGTATACAACTGGTTGGACAGGTGGCAGCCTGCATTCTGTTGACATCTGATTTATTCTGCTGTTATTAGATTGGTGTATCAGACATGGTGCATGTGGACCGCTGGCAGCCTACATTCTGCTGACAGACTTGGTTTCTCTGCTGTTCTGTTATTGGATGGATCTATCATACATGATGCATGTGTACAGCTGGGAGGACAGATGGCAGCCTGCATTCTGCTGACAGCTCATTATTCTGCTGTTATTAGATATGCTGCATGTGTACAGCTGGGAGGGCAGATGGCAGCCTGCATTCTGCTGACAGCTCATTATTCTGCTGTTATTAGATATGCTGCATGTGTACAGCTGGGAGGACAGATGGCAGCCTGCATTCTGCTGACAGCTCATTATTCTGCTGTTATTAGATATGCTGCATGTGTACAGCTGGGAGGGCAGATGGCAGCCTGCATTCTGCTGGCATCTCATTATTCTGCTGTTATTAGATATGCTGCATGTGTACAGCTGGGAGGACAGATGGCAGCCTGCATTCTGCTGACAGCTCATTATTCTGCTGTTATTAGATATGCTGCATGTGTACAGCTGGGAGGGCAGATGGCAGCCTGCATTCTGCTGACAGCTCATTATTCTGCTGACAGCTCATTATTCTGCTGACAGCTCATTATTCTGCTGACAGCTCATTATTCTGCTGTTATTAGATATGCTGCATGTGTACAGCTGGGAGGGCAAATGGCAGCCTGCATTCTGCTGACAGCTCATTATTCTGCTGTTATTAGATATGCTGCATGTGTACAGCTGGGAGGGCAGATGGTAGCCTGCATTCTGCTGAAATCTCATTATTCTGCTGTTATTAGATATGCTGCATGTGTACAGCTGGGAGGACAGGTGGCAGCCTGCATTCTGCTGACATCTCATTATTCTGCTGTTATTAGATATGCTGCATGTGTACAGCTAGGAGGACAGGTGGCAGCCTGCATTCTGATGATATCTCATTCTGCTGTTATTAGATATGGTGCATGTGTACAGCTGGGAGGACAGATGGCAGCCTGCATTCTGCTGACAGAGCGGATTCATCTACTGCTCTGTTATTAGATTGCTGTATGTGACATTTTGAATGTATACAACTGGTTGGACAGGTGGCAGCCTGCATTCTGTTGACATCTGATTTATTCTGCTGTTATTAGATTGGTGTATCAGACATGGTGCATGTGGACCGCTGGCAGCCTACATTCTGCTGACAGACTTGGTTTCTCTGCTGTTCTGTTATTGGATGGATCTATCATACATGATGCATGTGTACAGCTGTGAGGATAGATGGCAGCATGCATTCTGCTGATAGAGTAGATTCCTCTGTGATTAGATTGATTGCCAGGTGGTAGCCTGCATTCTGCTGACATCTGATGATTGTGTTATTAGATCAGTGTATCAGACAAGGTGCATGTGTAGAGCCGAGAGGACATGTGGCAGCCTGCATTCTGCTGACAGACCTGATTCTTCTGCTGCTCTGTTATTTGATGGCTCTTTCATACATAGTGAATATGTTGGGGATCTTGTGACTTTTCCAGCTAAATCCTTGTAAACTTGTATTCTTCTGATACAAGTGAATGATGTTTCCATATCTACAGTCAGCAGAACGTATCTATGCATTTCCAGACTTGCTTTTTCTTGCAATCCTAAACTACCATTCAGCTGCAGGGACGTGTGTGAACGTTCTCTTCCACTAGTCGGGTCTTAAAGGGGTTGTTCAGGCTCATAATATGGATTAACTATTCTACTGGCAGGTCATCAGTCTCAGCCTACAGATCGGCTCCTATTCATGTGATTAGGAGCTGTTTCTCAGTCCTCAGCAGCGGCTGCTACTCTTTGAATGGAGCACTGTCGTTCAGCTCCAGTGAATGTTTACATCCGGCGGCTGCCACTGGAGCTAATAACAGCTGATCTGTGGCGATGCCAGGGGTCGGCCCTTCCAACAACCTAGTACTACAGGTAATAAGTCATCACTATTTTATGCTCAGGGAACCCTGTGTTTCTGGGGTGTGGGAGGAAGCGCATGCAAACATGGGCAGGAGATACAAACTCCAGATGTGGTCCTTGGTTGGATTTTAACCCAGCGCGGCACAGCAGCAGTGGCGCCAATCACTGGCACACCGAGCCTTACATTGTTATCCTCACTTATTTCTTGCAGGTCTTGGTTGTGGGATGTGGCAACTCTGAACTGAGCGAGCGACTCTACGATGCCGGGTGCCATAATCTGACCAACATTGATGTAAGCGAGGTGGTCATTCGTCAGATGAATGAGCGCAATGCCGGTCGGCGACCCAACATGACTTACCAGCTCATGGATGCCACCAAGACGACTTTTTCAGATTCCCACTTCCAGGCTGTGCTAGATAAAGGGACACTGGACGCAATCCTCACGGACACCGAAGCTGGCACCCTGGAAACTGCTTCCAAGTTATTGACTGAGATTGGCCGTGTTCTCCAGTGTGGTGGCCGCTATCTCTGCGTGTCCCTGGCTCAAGCCCATGTGCTGGAGAAGTTGGTCACACAGTTTTCTCAAGGAGGATGGATGGTTCGTATTCACCAGGTCTCGGAGAGCAGCAGTAAGGAGTCCGGCAGCCAGTTTCCATTGCCAGTGTTTGTATTTGTGATGACTAAAGTTAAGGAGATGCCAGGTCTCCCTCAAGTCTTGGAAATGATGCCGGAGGATGAAGGTGGGAAATCTGTGCGCTGTGGAAGCCCTAGTGAACTGATGGACATGGTGAAAGAAAGACAGAGCTACGCACTGATCCGGAGCCACTTAAACCAGAACCAGAATTCTCCAGAGGTGTCATTAGACTTATGTGATGGGGTCTCTGGAAAAACACGTTATACCTTCCATGTGGTGGATAGTCCAACAGTGCGGCTTCCTCACTCCAATCACTTTGCTATTTTTATCAGTGAGTATTCCCTGTCATTTTGCTGCCTAAAAAATTGGAAATGTGGATTATGGTTGCAACCAAAATTATTCAAGATCCATAGTAAATTAGGTCTATTAGCATTCTTCACAAACGTTCTGCTGTGTGCAATAAACTAATGAGAGAAGAACAATTTCAGTAGCTCATCACAACTGATTCGCAGGTGGGTTCAGTCTCAAGTTTTTACCCTTTCCTGAAAAGCAGCTTTAGTACGTAGTAGAGCCCCTTTGGCTGGTATGACCTGCTGACTTGATGTATAGACAGACACCAGCTTCTGGTTCACTAATATTTTTGCATGTTGCAACTGCTTCCTTCAAATCCCATCAAAGATTTTTTTTATTGGGTTCAAGAAAGGCGAGTATGGCGGCTACTCCTCAAACTTCCAGGACTACTTCTGATACTAAGCCTTAGTGGATTTTGACATGTGCTTGGCATCATTGTCCTGTCTGAAGGTTCATTGATGCTGAAGCTGTAGCTTCCTCACGGAAGACATGATGATTTGTCTCAGTATTTCCTGATACTTAATTGAATTCCTCTTGTCCGCCACATGCTGTAAGTTTTCATGGCCAGAGGAAGCAAAGCAGTCCCAGAGCATCACCAAGTCCCCATCATGCTTCACTGTAGGTGTGGTTCATTTTTCAGCATATGCTTCATTCTTTGTTCTTCAGACATACCTGATCCACAGATCTGAAAAGTTAGTTTTTGTTTTTTGACTCCATAGGACAGAATCCCCAAGCGTCTTCTGCGGCTCATTTATATGATTTTGAGCAGACATGAGCTGACATTTCTTGTGCTTTTGTATCAGTAAAGGTGTACAGTACAGACCAAAAGTTTGGACACACCTTCTCATTTAAAGATTTTTCTGTATTTTCATGACTATGAAAATTGTAAATTCACTCTGAAGGCATCAAAACTATGAATTAACACATGTGGAATTATATACTTAACAAGAAAGTGTGGAACAACTGAAAATATGTCTTATATTCTAGGTTCTTCAAAGTAGCCACCTTTTGCTTTGATGACTGCTTTGCACACTCTCGGCATTCTCTTGATGAGCTTCAAGAGGTAGTCACCAAAAATGGTTTTCACTTCACAGGTGTGCCCTGTCAGGTTTAATAAGTGGGATTTCTTGCCTTATTAATGGGGTTGGGACCATCAGTTGTGTTGTATAGAAGTCTGGTGGATACACAGCTGATAGTCCTACTGAATAGACTGTTAGCTGCTTTTTTCTTGCCATAATACAAATTCTAAGTAAAGAAAAACAAGTGGCCATCATTACTTTAAGAAATGAAGGTCAGTCAGTCTGAAAAATTGGGAAAACTTTGAAAGAGTCCCCAAGTGCAGTGGCAAAAACCATCAAGCGCTACAAAGAAACTGGCTCACATGAGGACCGCCCCAGGAAAGGAAGACCAAGAGTCACCTCTGCTTCTGAGGATAAGTTTATCCGAGTCACCAGCCTCAGAAATCGCATTTTAACAGCAGCTCAGATTAGAGACCAGGTCAATGCCACACAGAGTTCTAGCAGCAGACACATCTCTACAACAACTGTTAAGAGGATACTTTGTGCAGCAGGCCTTCATGGTAAAATAGCTGCTAGGAAACCACTGCTAAGAACAGGCAACAAACAGAAAAGACTTTTTTGGGCTAAAGAACCCAAGGAATGTACATTAGACCAGTGGAAATCTGAGCTTTGGTCTGATGAGTACAAATTTGAGATCTTTGGTTCCAACCACCGTGTCTTTGTGTGACGCAGAAAAGGTGAACGGATGGACTCTACATGCCTGGTTCCCACCGTGAAGCATGGAGGAGGAGGTGCTTTGCTAGTGGCACTGTTGGGGATTTATTCAAAATTGAAGGCATTCTGAACCAGCATGGCTACCACAGCATCTTGCAGCGGCAAGCTATTCCATCCTGCTTGCGTTTAGTTGGACCATAATTTATTTTTCAACAGGACAATGACCCCAAACACACCTCCAGGCTGTGTCAGGGCTATTTGACCAAGAAGGAGAGTGATGGGGTGCTACGCCAGATGACCTGACCTCCACAGTCACCAGACCTGAACCCAATCGAGATGGTTTGGGGTGACCTGGACCACAGAGTGAAGGCAAAAAGGCCAACAAGTGCTAAAGATCTCTGGGAACTCCTTCAAGATTGTTGGAAGACCATTTCCGGTGACTACCTCTTGAAGCTCATCAAGAGAATGCCATGAGTGTGCAAAGCAGTCATCAAAGCAAAAGATGGCTACTTTGAAGAACCTAGAATATAAGACATATTTTCAGTTGTTTCACACTTTTTTGTTTAGTATATAATTCCACGTGTTAATTCATAGTTTTGATGCCTTCAGTGTGAATGTACAATTATCATAGTCATGAAAATACAGAAAAATCTTTAAATGAGAAGGTGTGTCCAAACTTTTGGTCTGTACTGTACATCTTGGAGTTTGGGCATGGAAACCTTCAGTGCTTTATTATTCACCTTACTGTACAAACTGATACCTCAGTGCCTGCTGCCACCAACTGTTGCTGCGTTTTTGTGCAGTCAGTTGAATGTTTTTGATCACCTGCCTCTTCAGAAATGTGGTGTCAGCCATCAAGGTACTGTAGTAAAGCCAGTGTCCCTTTTAAAGGGAACCTGTCACCCCGTTTTTTCCGTATGAGATAAAAATACTGTTAAATAGGGCCTGAGCTGTGCATTACACTAGTGTATTTTGTGGACCCCGATTCCCCACCTATGCTGCCGAAATATGTTACCAAAGTAGCCGTTTTCGCCTGTCAATCAGGCTGGTCTGGTCAGATGGACGTGGTGACATCGCTGTTTCTTCCCCCAGATCTTGCTTATTTTTCCGTTGGTGGCGTAGTGGTTTGCGCATGCCCAAGGTCCCGAATCCACTGCACAGGGGAACTCTGCTTCAGGAAAATGGCCGCCGCGATCTCCATCTGCGCACGCGCGGCATCCCGCGGCCATTTTCCTGAAGCCCCGGGCAGCAGAGCGCTCCATCTGCGCACGCGCGGCCACAGGAAGATGGCCGCCCCCACCGATCACCAGGGGAATAGCGCAGATCGTGCTCTTTTCCCTCCCCTGTGCAGTGGATTCGGGACCTTGGGCATGCGCAAACCACTACGCCACCAACGGAAAAATAAGCAAGATCTGGGGGAAGACACCACGCCCATCTGACCAGACCAGCCTGATTGACAGGTGAAAACGGCTACTTTGGTAACGTATTTCGGCAGCATAGGTGGGGAATCGGGGTCCACAAAATACACTGTTGTAATGCACAGCTCAGGCCCTATTTAACAGTATTTTTATCTCATACGGAAAATACGGGGTGACAGGTTCCCTTTAACTTTGAAACTGTGAACTTTGCTTCTAGCTTTATCTCTAGGGACATTCAATGCCTTTTTTATCATTTGATATGATCTCCTCTTAAGATTTTGGACCTCTTTCTTGACAACCCAAGAATATTTAACTGGAGGCCATTGACCTTGAGAAATAGGCTAAGGTTCCTTAGGAGCAGTGCCAGAAGCTGGTGTCTGGCTGCCAGGGCCACATCTGCCATAAAGAGAGATGAGCATCTCTCCATAGTCTGTGGACTGAGGTATGTCTCAGGGGAGCCGCACAATCCTCCTGATGCCATCCAGGTGCATCGTCATAGTTCTGTGGTGGCAGAACAAGGATTATGAAGCCCCTGAGAGACATCACTCAGTCTGTGTTCCCTGACAGAACACAGTGACGCTGCCATGCTGGCTGGTAAGAGTCGGAAGCAGTTCTTCTGATTGTAAAAAGCCAGCAGCAGCGCCATTGTGTGCTCCTTGGGTGGATACAGCTCCTCACAGGAATTGTGAAACACCGTAATCCCTCTGAATGTATGTATGTGTGTGTCCTTATATGATGAGCATTTATTTAGCAGTATATGTGCATAGCCTCGTTCAATATTTCATATTTTAAGAGTTTTCCGGAATTTTAGATTTTTAATGATTGACTTGTTTTAGTTTAAAATAATAATCTCCGCGGTTATTCACCCTCCCCGCCTCAGTACACCACTCTACTGCAGCTCTGGTCTTTATTCACAGGCTACAGGGGGGAAATTATAATTTATTTTATTTTTTTGTGATGTGCATTTGTATTCAGCCCCCTGTAGTCTGATACTTCACATCACCCTAAGAACACCACCCCTACCGTCAAATATGTTGGTGGCAGCATTGTGCTCTGTAAATGCTTTTCTTCAGGGACAGGGAAGTTGATGGGAAGATGGATGGGGCTAAATACAGGGCAATAATGGAGGAAAAAGGAAAATTTGGGGACTGAGGCATAGGTTCACCTTCCATAAGGACAACCACACTAAACATACTTCCATAGCTATAATGGATGGCTTACATCAAAGCATATTCATGTGTGTGAACGGCCCAGTCACAGTCCAGACTTAAATCTCATTGAGAATCTTTGATAAGACATGAAAATTGCTGTTCACAGATTCCGCCATCCGAACTCACTGAGCGAGAGCGAGTGATCAAAGGAGAATGGGCAAAACGTCACCTTGAGATGTACAGAGCTGGTGGAGATAGACCCCAAAAGACTTGCAGAAGTAATTGCAATGAAAGGTGGTCCTACAAAACATTGCCTTGAGGGGCTGAATACAAATGCACATCACAATTTTCAGATTTATATTTTTCAAATAATTAGAAAACCATGTATTATTTCCTTTACACTTCACAAATACCTCGCTACTTAGTGTTGGTGTATCACACAAAATCCCTATAAAATACATTTAAGTCTTTGGGTGAACATGAAAAATGTTGAAAAGTTCATGGGGTATGAATACTTTTTCAAGGCACTATGCATACTTCATTAACCCACGAGACATAGGACCCCATTGTAGTGATCATGGTGGTGTTAGCTGTGGGATCTCCACAGATCATACCTTTATTTTGAATCCTATGGACAGGCGATACTCATAGTTTGTGGATAACCCTATTTTTTTGTCTTATTGTGGTCTCCGTCTTCTACCAATTTCACAGTTCCACAAGGAAGGGAAACTGAGTGGCTTTTCGGTTCAGAGACGGGACGGAGGCAGTTGGCAGGCAGTGTTGGATTTCGTCGTTTGCTTTTCGTGGCCTTGCATAGAGACCAGCAGTATGAAAGCATGGAAGCCATTCAGTCCGAGTTGTCAGCCAAAGTGCTGGAACTCGCTCCTCCGGGATTGCCTGACAATCAGCAGGTAAGGTCTAGGGACGCCATTATCATTCCTATCTGCCTGTATATAAGCCCCCAAATAATTTTACAGGTAAGTAAAAATGACCCAGTACGTCCAAACAGGACAGATCCACGGAGAAGAAAATCCCCACCAAATTATGTGACTTTTACTGAAGAAATGCAGATCTGACACAGAGTTTATCCATTGCATTACAAATGGAGAATCTGCAGCATAAATTGCTGGACTGTGGTTGTCTGACTATCGTTAGTTTTTCTGTTTTCTTTTTGGACCTGTTTATTTTTACCTTGTATCTTTTTGTATAAACCTGTTCTCATGCAGTACAGTCGGGAAGAGATTAGATTTTTTTCGGTTTGGATTTTGAACCATGATTTATAACATTCATCTTTGGTTCTTTTTACACAGATCCCCTTTTTATCCGCTGGCGGAGACATTGGTATCCGGACAGTCTAGTATCGTGGCAGGAGTGAAATGAGTGGGGAGTATGTGGTGGAGGACGTACGAGGGGATGGAACAAGCTACTTCAGGCGCCTTATATTCCTCAGTAACCAAAATGTAGTCCAGTCTGAGGCTCGGCTGCTGCCAAGTAACGCTCCTAGTGGTAAGAGTCACGAGACAGGAAGTGTGTGGGGAAAGCTACAAGTGGTGTGACGAAGAGCTAGCAGAGCCTGGTGCTGTCACTTCTCCCCCCCCCCCCAGTCCTGTACATCACCTGTTGTCAGCCCCTTTTCCAGTCCAGCATATTGCCTGGTGCTGTCACTTCTCCCCTCGTCCTGTGCATCACCTGTTGTCAGCCCCTTTTCCAGTCCAGCATATTGCCTGGTACTGTCACTTCTCCCCTCGTCCTGTGCATCACCTGTTGTCAGCCCCTTTTCCAGTCCAGCATATTGCCTGGTGCTGTCACTTCTCCCCTCGTCCTGTGCATCACCTGTTGTCAGCCCATTTTCCAGTCCAGCATATTGCCTGGTGCTGTCACTTCTCCCCTCGTCCTGTGCATCACCTGTTGTCAGCCCCTTTTCCAGTCCAGCATATTGCCTGGTGCTGTCACTTCTCCCCTCGTCCTGTGCATCACCTGTTGTCAGCCCCTTTTCCAGTCCAGCATATTGCCTGGTGCTGTCACTTCTCCCCTCGTCCTGTGCATCACCTGTTGTCAGCCCCTTTTCCAGTCCAGCATATTGCCTGGTGCTGTCACTTCTCCCCTCGTCCTGTGCATCACCTGTTGTCAGCCCCTTTTCCAGTCCAGCATATTGCCTGGTGCTGTCACTTCTCCCCTCGTCCTGTGCATCACCTGTTGTCAGCCCCTTTTCCAGTCCAGCATATTGCCTGGTGCTGTCACTTCTCCCCTCGTCCTGTGCATCACCTGTTGTCAGCCCCTTTTCCAGTCCAGCATATTGCCTGGTTCTGTCACTTCTCCCCCCATCCTGTGCATCACCTGTTGTCAGCCCCTTTTCCAGTCCAGGATAATATGCACACTCTGATTTTAGGAGGAGTTTTTTTTTTTTTTTTTTTTCATGTTTTATGCAAAAATATATGAAGGTGTCCATGTTTTAAGTGCTGTTCACGTAGCAAGAGTCTGCTTTATAGAGCTGTATGGGTGTCGAGTATAATGTTACCTTGCTGTAATTTCCTTGTATTTTTATAAAATGTTCAAAATGTGTCTTGCCAGCGAAAGTGGTAATTTTTGCCAAAAATTGGCATGTGGCTGCATGGTTTAATTCTGCCTAGGTTGTCATTTAGTCACTTGCAACAACCCCCACAATCTGAACCGCATAATAATGCTTTCTCTTAAATAGATTTATATGGGCAGTCACTACCAGAAATATCCGATATACTTCAATATATAAAAAAAAAAAAAGTTAAAGCTACTCTGCCTTTTCTATGTTCTCATGTTCCTTTAAACTTGCTGTGTGTGTATAACCTATCTCACAACTGGAATTCTGTGTATGTCATCTCCTAAACTATAGTTATGTGACACGACCTGTAAAGTAATCATCAGTAACTGTGATGGCTGAATGATATATGGTATACTAAGAAACAAGTGACAGAATAAATATTAAAAACCTTAGTGTTGTTTTGAAAAAAGAAAAATCTTTTATATGCGAGTACTTGTGCTTGGTTGATGTAGTAATAATGTGTGCACCTCTGTAGACTGGCCATTCTTTTCATTATTGTAGTTTCTCTTATTCCAGGTCAGAAAAAGAAGAGAAAAGACAAGAAGAAGAAGCAGCAGAAAGCAAATGACAAGATGGACTCTGAGATCACACATGTACTTGACAAGAGCTACTTGTGCTGCGAACATCATAAAGCGATGATTTCTGGACTGTCACTCCTACACAATCCCGGAGTCGCCCCAGGTACGGTTTTACACTCCTTAATGATTGGGGGTATGAAATGGTGTGAGATGGCATTACATAATATAGCAATTTAGTCTGCAGTTTCTGTTCTTTTCTGGACTAGGCATGATATTATGTGTATAAGGGAAATTCAAGTTAGGAATTGACTGAAAAACATTGCTGATCACATGTTCATGTGTATCAATGTCTGATGGGTGTGTGTGCTGACCCGCATCCTGCCATACGAGGTGGCTGCAGGCCGGGTACATAGCTGACCCGCATCCTGCCAGACGAGGTGGCTGCAGGCCGGGTACAGAGCTGACCCGCATCCTGCCAGACGAGGTGGCTGCAGGCCGGGTACAGAGCTGACCCGCATCCTGCCAGACGAGGTGGCTGCAGGCCGGGTACAGAGCTGACCCGCATCCTGCCAGACAAGGTGGCTGCAGACCGGGTACAGAGCTGACCCGCATCCTGCCAGACGAGGTGGCTGCAGGCCGGGTACAGAGCTGACCCGCATCCTGCCAGACGAGGTGGCTGCAGGCCGGGTACAGAGCTGACCCGCATCCTGCCAGACGAGGTGGCTGCAGGCCGGGTACAGAGCTGACCCGCATCCTGCCAGACGAGGTGGCTGCAGGCCGGGTACAGAGCTGACCCGCATCCTGCCAGACGAGGTGGCTGCAGGCCGGGTACAGAGCTGACCCGCATCCTGCCAGACAAGGTGGCTGCAGACCGGCTACAGAGCTGCACGTGGGCATGAGAGATTATGATAATTTGCATTAAGCTAAGCCTAGAGGACTAGAGACAGAAGATGTTTACTTAGCATTTCTAATATTCAGATCTGTCTTATAGAATTGCCATCTTATTTCTTCCTTTGCAGAGCATCAACTTTCTGTATTGGTGGTCGGGCTCGGCGGTGGCAGTCTGTCCCTCTTTATCCATGATTATTTCTTGGGTTCAAAGGTTGAAGCTGTTGAAATAGACTCTGTGGTGCTAGACGTTGCCAGGCGCTGGTTTGGTTTCACTCTAGATGATCGTTTAAAGGTTCATCTTTCTGACGGTCTGGCTCATATAACTGAACTGGCAGAAAAGGGTAAGACGTTTTTTTTTTTTTGCTTTTTTTTTATAAATCATTTTTTCTTTCCTTTGGACTTGGTTTAAGTCTATGAAATAGTCCTAAGTTGAAATCTCTTAATTAAATGTTTTTCTTGTCTTCAGGAGTACATACCCCCCTCCCTTTCCTGCATTCTGGCCGGAGAGGGTGCGTGATGCGCTCCTGATTGACAGTTTGGACCAGTGGCATGGTTGGGTTCTGGTCTGAACTGTGCCCTCCATTGCTGCAAGCAGAGAAAACTTTGCATCTGCAGCTTCAGAGAAGCGCAGGAGGACTGTGTCTGATAAGAGCCGATGATCTGGCCAGCTTCAGACTAGCACTTGTAAGATTTATAGAATGGATCTTGTAAGCACATGCCCCTTGCCTACGAGACCAGCCACCGCTGATAAAATGGACGATAATCTAGGCAACAGGCAACAAACTTTAAGAATCCCTCCATTTATTTACAGTTTTTACAACCATTTTGCTTTTTTTTTTTCCCAAGCAATTTACTTCTTTGTGAAGATGAACTCTCCAGGAAATAACAGTTTTGTGTTTTTTTTTTTTTTCTGGAAGGCTCCTTTGAATGCAGTCGGCATCAGACCAACAAGTGCTATTTCGAAAATAAAAAATGTTATGGGGTGAGCAAGGGCATTAGGAAACAATAGGCTTGGTATTTGGAAACTAATCACATTTATTTATTTTTTAGTGTGTGACTGGTTTCTTTATGCAGGTCTGAGCCGCTCGGAGCAGCTTTTACACATTCAGGGACTATGAATTTCAGAAACATGTTCTCTACACCGAACAAATCATAACCAGTGTTAAGCCAAGTTCACACGTTCAGTATTTGGTCAGAATTCTACATAAGAATTTGTAAGTCTAAACCAGAGGTGGAACAATCAGAGGAAAAGTGTAATAGAAACACGTCACCACTTCTGTATTTCTTACCCACTCCTGGTTTTGGCTTACAAATACTGATGTCAAATACTGAACGTGTGAACATTGCCTTACTCTGTTTGTGTTTTTACAGAGTCTTCACTGCCCGATTATAGAATTTTGTTATTCTGTGCACTTTTATGTAAGAGCCATTTCTGGTTGCAACACGGCCTATGTGATATGATGGAGCTGCATCACACTAAGCTTTCTGATTTGGGCTTTGGAACCAATTCATATATATTTCCTTTAGGGATAATATGCCAATAGTGCACATGGTGCGTTTCTTCCCCCATGTCCCCCCCGGTGTTGTTTTTTTTATCTTCACTAAAATTTGATCTTCTCATTTACTTGACTTCTTGGAAGCTTTATCTTTACACCAGGCACCATGCAGAAAACAAATTCATTAAGCATTAAAGGGGTATTCCTGTGAAGGCATATCCACTGGGTGACCAGGAGGATTGCTGATCAGGCAATAGGCTAAAGTGACCTCTGATCCTTTGTCCTTATGTTCATTGAGAAATCATACTCTCGTCTCAGTTAAAATATCATGGAATATCTAGTGATTTGCAATAACGCTGAGCTGGCAATACCCCGTTAACTATCCACATGCTTTATAGGCGCTATTAGTTGTGCGCCAATAAGCATGAGGACCTGCAATATCAACCTGCTGAAATGTGGACACATTGGTGGTGCTAGGTCCAAAGGGATTCAATGAGTGGTTGTGTACAATAAATAATCTTTAATCCTTAATAGACTTTCCATCTCTCTAGGAAACTTTCCCTACGATGTGATCATGTTTGATGTGGACAGTAAAGATTCCAGCCTTGGTATGAGCTGCCCGCCTCCTGCTTTTGTGGAGAAGGAGTTTTTACAAAGTGTCCAGAAGATCTTAAAGGATGATGGTAAAGAGCGAGGATCTCATTGCTTCTCTTGCCGCATGTCATGCCTATCCTGTCCACATGTGTATGAGAAAACATCAGTCTGGTGGCTCTTACGGAGTCTGCTTCAGATACACAGGAATTAAAACCTAGGGTCATATTTGGGGGGACTTCCGTATGTAAATATTCAGTCTACTGTTCTGTAGTTCTAAAGTTGGTCATGTATACATTTCAGGAGTATAGGTGGGTGGCACGTGACTCGCTACACATTATAACAGTTCAAGGTGACATCTGTGGGATACACAGGTAGGGGATTAAATTGGAGGTGCTGTCACTAGGTCAACAGTTCCTGTTGCCCCATTGAGTAGTGATTGATTATTTATTTTTTTTATCAATGCTTTTTTTTATGGTCTTCACCAAGAGGGTTTGACACACACAGAAATTATGTAGAGCAGCCTAAACACACGCCCCAGAGGATCATGTGAGCCACGCCTATATGTAATGAACATAAGATGGCACTCAATAAAAAGGCCAACATCTCTGGATCTGTACAACAGTCTAAAAGAAAACACCGTAAAAGCTGAATACTCAGGAGAGCAGAGGGAATAAAATAAGAGCAAAAACTGGACACTTTTGGCTTTGACTGGCCCTCTTTACTTTTTGGTTTTATACATTCACTTTATTCAAAATCCCATCGTTGGAAACCGAAGATATGTATGTTAGGGCTTCCATGAGGATAGGGCTGGTCACACTATACTAGAAACCTTCTGGGAGTGAGTTCTCCAGCTATGGTCCAACTGTCGTTATGAGGTGGACATAGTGAATGATGACAGATATCTCGCAGTGGAGAAATATGGTCAAAGTGGTGGTGTCTTATGAGAATCTTTGCTGCCATACTAAATAAGGAGGAGCATGCGCCTCTCGATAAATCTGCTTCTGCTCCAACACGCCCCTCATCAAGACCGACAAGAGAATTGCCGGACTTGGTGAATCAACGCTTTGGAGTTTGTTTAAAAAATTAAGTTAAAAGGCTCCGGAGCAGATTCACCAAGACCGGCACTGTCTCAATATGTCAGTCTTGCTGGAGTACAAGGCAATGAATTTGTTAAGAGACACACAACACTTAATGTGCCGTGCTATAAGTACTGCTCCACTCGGGGACTGGAGTAGCGTTTTTGGTGTGTGAATGGGATAGGTGAGCGCGGTCATGGCCCTATCCCGCCCTGGCTTTGTCCATTTTGACTTAATCAAATTGGTAAATGCCAAAAGTTAACAATTTTTGCATGTCGAGCACAATTGTGACTTTTCAAAGCTTTTGCAACAGTGTTCTGGCGTAAAAGCTTTGGCGAATTGGCCCTATAGTGTGCACATAACTTAAGGGCGCATTCAGGCGTCCATGCAAATTGGTCAGATCTCACACCAGATCACCCAGTAATAATGTGACTACTTGTGCAACTTATAAAGCCATCTTCTGTTCTTTTTAGGAATCTTTATTCTAAATCTGGTGTGCCGTGACCCTGTGCTGAAGAAGAAAGTGATAAATACTATTCATGAGGTTTTCCCTCTTATTTATGTGCAAAAGATTGAGGATGAAGTGAATGAAATCCTTTTTTGCCGTCCTGTTTCTGGACAAAGTCGTGACCTCGCTGATCTTAAGGAGTCGGCAAGAAGCTTGGAGAAACAGTTGAAGAGACCGGGGATGTTATGGGATGAAAGCTTTGTTCTTGCCGACATGCTCAAATCAATCCACATTGTGTGAAGATATCACTATTTGCCTCTTTAGGAAAGAATTCCTGGAGAAAACACATTTTATGGACATGGACAGCAATGTATAGAATACCAATTTTAATTAAAAAAAAAAAAAAATTCTTATAAGATACTGTTCTATATGTTTCAAATGTTAGTTTTTTTTCTTGGTGGCATCTATAAAAAAAAAAGTGAATGGGGGATCTCATCTGTTCTGGATATTATCACCTGGTCAGAGTAGAAAGCAGTCATAAAAAATCTCACCCTGGAGGACACTGTGTAATGCTGAATTTTTTTCTGTAGTGGCGATTAAAGACTTACCTCTAGGTTTCCCCACTGATTACAGCTGACTGCTCTGGTGCCCAACACCAGTAGGGATCGTCCGGTGTGAATCAATAGGCATACTGGTTACGTCTCGTATGCAATTCCCAGTGACTAGATGCAATGTACGATGTCAATCCAGAAATATGGCGCCTGGAAAAGATATTCTTCCCTGTTGCTGTCTTCTTGTTTTATTTGGTTATAGTGCTTACTTATAGTTTTGTTTTATTTTTTCTGATATTGATAAAACAGAAAATGGCTCCTAATGTAAAAAAAAGTAATTTGCAGAAGTGCCCAGCGCAGACGTGAAATACAAGATCAGGGACAGATTCACCAGCATGTCAGGTAGCCTCTGTGTCACAAATACTGGGGGCATGCTGAGCTGGAGTAATCTATAGGTCCAGTACCGGACAAATATTTGTGACCTACCCCTAGTATTACACTTACCAGTCGCAATCTTCAACCCTTTCCGCGGTCGCTCCGCTCCCACTCTGCCATCTCGGTCACCAGTTCTCAATGTAAGTCTATGAGATCCTCTGGTTCTTATAGACTCACATTGAGTAGTGGCCTACGGATCATCCATGAAACACTGGAGCCATCTGGCAGGACAACCTGCAGAAGACTACCGGAGTGGCTCCGAAAACAGGTGAAGCCTGTAGCTGGTAGATATTTTACTAGGGGCAGGGAACTTCCATTAGTGATACCAGTCTGGCAGTGAAATAAGAAAAAAAAAATGTGTCGGTGATGCTCTAACTTTCAATTCTGGGGATTCCCATTTATCTCCTTAGCCCTAAGAACCCTCACTGACCCTGAGAGCAGAGCTAAGTTCATGAGATCCAGGTTCACCAGAGTCCTATCTTGAATGGAGTGTATGTCTGTGGCACAAGTGGAACTAACTGAATGTTGTAGTTGGCTTTCTCTGACCGTCCCATAAACAATGATCGCCCAACTTCCATCCCACTCATTGTTATTCCCTACCCTATAGATAGCAGATGACTTGATTCTGGGAAAACTTCTTTATCCCCTTCCCGATGTAGGATGTAATAGAACGAATGTTATAGTTCATGTTTTGTTGGGGTTTCCACATATGCAGCGGGCTCAGGAGCTGAGGATACACTGTACCTGACATATGCCAGCTGTGTTACACTGCCGGCAACGGCCTATAGTAGCAGCAACCAGAGCTTGCACTGATGACTGTTTAACTATTTAAATGCTGTTGTCAGACTGTGGCATTTAAATGATATAATCACGAGGTGCTGATGGGTTTTTCTGGCAGCTGGGAACATAGTGAAGACCCCCGTGGCTGCCATCTTATTCCTCTTGTGAAGCTCAGCCTGTTGGTGGGCTTCAAAGTCAAAAGACTGTTCTCTTATATACTGCAATACAGTAGTTTATAGAACAAGCGATCAAACATTCCCAGGTTCAAGTCTCCTAAGGTGACTAAAAAACGTTAAAAAAGTTGTGTTTTTTTTTTTTTAAATATATATTGGATCTCCAACTTTTCCCTTGTTAAAAAAAAAAAAAAAAAAAATTAACTCCAAAGTTGTGGATTTTTAGTCTTCTCACTTCACTAAAGAAAATGGCATCAAAATCTTTTTACCCCTGAATGGTATTCCTAAAAAATGTCCGCTCTCCATCCGAAAAACAAGTTGTTGCAAGTTCTCCTCTAACAGAGAAATAATAAAAGTTATGAGCGGCTCGGATCCCAATTTATTTTTTTTTAAGTTAAAAATTTCCAAATATATTTATTTTACTATTTACATAGAAAAAAATATGGCTATAAGAGTTTGGGTTTAGGCATTTTCGTACTTATCCGTCCGGTCATTTTCACGTCACAATGAACACAATAGAAACAATAGCAGAATTGTCATTGCGACCTCCTTTGACTACGACACAAATATTTCCAGATGAGTTGAATTTTCTGTCACTGGGTGCAAGTCACATGTGACACACTTGCAATAGACTTCCATGCGAGGCGCATGTGTCGCTTGACTGTTTCATTTACATCAAAATCAGAACTCTAAAATGCCTTTGTCACGTCTTTCCAGAGAACAGCTGCTGCATGACACACGTCGCCATGTAGCCCTTGCCTTCTAAACTTTTGTTAGGACTTATTGACATTGCATAGTCATGAAGTGTCTATACATCTTCAGTTCCGGTGTGTATCACTCCTGGCTCTGAAGCTTCAGGCGTGCCCTGCCCTGCTTGTCTGCCTTCTATCCTGGTCATCACTGTTCCATTTGCATCCAGCAAGTCCATTGGCTTTGGTCCATTTTGTCCATCTGGACCTTCAGCTTAGAGAATTCCCCTCACGGGGTGAGCCCATAACAATCTAAGAGAGCGGATAAGAATCATGGAAACTACACTCTTTAACTTTGGTAGTTCCTCGCTAAGAAAGCCCTGGTAGCATCAAAACAAATGTGAAACACAGAGTTGGGCAAGATCATGACGATAATTACTATAATGGCATTATTTGTTGAATTTTCAGACAAAATAGCTACAGTGAGATTCACTCGAAATAGTCCCTGAATTTTCTGTAATTAATCTCGACAGGTTGAAGCAATTTGATTGAGATGACGCGCTACGTGATCCTCTGTAAAAGGAGCTTCAAGCCGGCCCGGATGCCCCCACGTTCTTGCATTTGAAGGAATAGGTCCAACGGGGGCAATTGGTGCTATTCCCCTTTTCTCTCCCAATCCCCCGATATTCTTGCCGATACGATTAGGAACATGGCATGTCGTGTCGAAATGTGGCAGAAGATGGAGATCACGTTCAGCATTGCATGTGATGAAATTAATAACCGGTCAAGGCATGTAGCATGTTTTTGGGGTTCAGATTGCTTAACCCTAGCAGAAGTGACAACAGAGTATTGGGGGTCTCTATCAAATGAATCTCCCTGTACTTTCCTGTACTCTTACAAGCATTGATCGTAATGCTCTGAGATCACTGTGGGCACATCCAAGGAGTCCAGGCTACATTATGCAGGTCTCCAATTATTGCTCCAACCACCACCTCCCCACTAACAGGACTACTGGACATCTGTGCCTGTCTCAGCAGCAGCCGCCCCCCTCCATGTGACATATAACATGTCTTTGTAGTATAATAAAAATCAAATAAGCCTTCTTTAATAAGGCAAAGATCACAATATGTAGGAATGTAACATTTTTCTCTAAATCTTGTATTTCCTTTGTGCTATACGCTTACATGATCTTATTTAACATTTAAGCGGAAAGAGTAAGGGAATGTAATGTTTTCATCGAGGACAGTGGAGTTTCATGTGAAAGAAATACTAGAACAAGAAGCGTTTT
Source organism: Ranitomeya variabilis (assembly GCF_051348905.1). Classification (NCBI taxonomy): domain Eukaryota; kingdom Metazoa; phylum Chordata; class Amphibia; order Anura; family Dendrobatidae; genus Ranitomeya; species Ranitomeya variabilis. The sequence goes on along the minus strand of NC_135239.1, from coordinate 65,814,656 downwards.
GTCTCCGTTTCCCGCAGTCTCAATGACTCCAGAGATGCCATTTACATTCAGACACTGTGCTTCTGACTTGCTCTTGGCTATTTCTCCAGCCATTTCTCCATGTAAGTATTTTATATCCATTTTATTTGATGTGTATTTAGGTCACCCAGGAGCAATTTTCCAATATATTAGGACTATTTCTCATTCAGAGAATTTGTTGCGTATGTATGAATGGGTGGTATTTATAACTGGCTTTAAGATTTCTATAAGAAAATCTGATATTGCATAATATGGCTGTAAGTAGCCTATTAGTAGTGTTGTAAAATGTTATATGCAGTTTTAAGTATAATAGTATGGGGGTAATACTGATTTTTAATTTGATGGAAACGATTATTACAAAATCATTTTTGTAAAATAAACATGTAATGGATGTGGGGAACTTTTGATTTCTAGAAATTTATACTGTGATATATTGAGCTATATCATTGGATATCGATGGAGTTTATTTCATCCATATATTGAGTTAATGTAAATTTATCTCATATTAATCATGGGAGTGTGATTGTTGGTACCGTCTACTAGGCATCAAGAGCTACATCTGCCAATTAATGGCCATAGACGAGGAGGCTCTTCTTTAGGATTTGGTTGAAATTAAAAATAAATCCATCAAGTTCTTCTGTTTAATATTGACCTTCCTCCAGGAAAACCCATAATGAGATTATAGACCGCTAAAGCGCTGAAGCAGAGTTTCTCTTAACTGCAATATTCTGATATAAGTTTATCTTTAACTTACAGAAATCTATAATTGTATACCTTGTTTGGTTTGCATAATAACAGTTTTGAATATTCGGATATATTTTTGGCATGCTTTTCTCCTGGTAGACAAGTCTGTAGCACACATTAGCTACTTTCACACATCAGGTTTTTTGCATCAGGCACAATCCGGCGAATGTTGGAAAAAACGGATCCGGCGCAGATTGTGAAAAACTGATGCGACGGATCCGTTTTTTTGACGGATCCGACTAGCATGTCCAGATAATTGGATAAAAAAAAATTTGGAGCATGCTCAGTTTAAAAAGCCGGAATCCGTCATTTTCCGGATCCGGCACCTTCCGGCTCCCATAGGCTTCCATTCTAGCAAACAGCTGGAAGCGCCGGATCCGGTGCTTCTGGCTTTTTCGCCGGAGACGAAAAACGTTGCTATGGACGTTTTTTCCAGAAACTGGAAACGACAGATTTGCTGTATCCGGCGGAAACCGGACGAACTACAAGGTCATCCGGCGCAATCCGGTACTAATACAAGTCTATTGGAAAAAAAAACGGATCCGGCGGCAACATTCGCCGGATTCGTTTTTTTGGAATTTAGCCGGATTGAGCCTGACAGCAAAAACCTGATGTGTGAAAGTAGCCATAGGCATAATAGAGTCAAAACGTACCCAAGGGATCCACTTGATGTAAAATCCACAAAACTGTCGAAGGCCGCGCGCTCATCAGGACGTTTCATGTAAAAGTCTTTTATTCCTCCATATAGTAATGACGGCTTGAAAAAGACCATACAGGTTGAAACGTTGCTGTTGTCATTACTATTTGGAGGAATAAAAGACTTTTATATGAAACCTGATGAGCGCCGTCTTTGATTAGTTTTATGCTTTTCTCCTGGGCCTAAGGCCAGCTTCAGATGGCCCTTGTACAACTCAGGCCAGTCATGTCTGCAAAATTATTATTATTATTATTATTATTATTATTTAAGTGCACTAGTGCATCCACAGGAGCAAATCTAAGTGTTCATAGCACATGTCCCAACAAGGGGATTACAGGTTCAGTCCTCTCCAGCTTGCAGAGCGTTCGAATGATTCAATAAATTAACCTGGGCAGGGTTAAACGGAACATGGTGCAAAATAACACAATTAACCTGCAGAAATGGAGTTAATCTGCAGATTTATAGCCTTCTGACAACTGTACTGAGAGCCCCACTGCCGCGAGGAAATTAACTTTACTCTTCCCAGCAGCATTCAGCTTCCAGTCACAGGGGTGGCACTGATACGGGTTCAGTCACTGCTCTGTGTATAGAGGGTGGCGGGTGTAGCCGCTTCCCTGGCACTGACTGACAGCCTGCCCTAATGCTGAGCCGCTGTCAGTCAGTGCTGGGCGGTGCGGTTACAGCCGCCACCCTCTATACACAGATGGGTGACCACCCCTATGGCTGATCGCTGAATGCTGCCGGGTCATTGTTGTGTCGCCAGACTGCTGTAGCCCCTTAGTGTTACGTTACAGTGGACATTTGCTCTGACAGAACAGTAATGGCTGCAGCAGATCAGCGGCCTAGTGACACACCAATGTCACCTGACCTGTTCAGAATCTCAGTGGTGATATTGACAGAAAAATAATAAAGTTACGGCTCTTTGAAGAAGGAGAGGGAAAAATGGCACATCGCTCGGCCCTAAAGGGGTTAGGGAGTTAAGCAGACCTATACATCGCCATGGCAACAGACTATAAAAACAAACCTTGCGCAGTCTGATTCTACCGTCCTACTTCCTTCAATCTTATTAATAACCTAAAAGTAGCAAGAAGATGGCAGACAGAAAAGGAAGTCTAAGTGTAGGATCAGACTACAAATAGTTTGATGGTCACCATGCAGGCCGATAGATCTGCATAAAACCTGTTCAACCAAACGGATAGGAAATACTTGACAAACTTGTTTTGCGAAGTTCCTTTATTTTTCATTTTAGGAGCATTGGGATGATAACAAATGTGATTGTGTTAGTGGCCTTTTAACAAAAGCCAGTCTCCACTGTTTTTTAAAGCATTTCTGAAAGCTAAACAAAAACGTTTCTATGTTGCCTATAGTGACCAATCATAGTGGAGCTTTCATTTTATTACAGCAGTTTAAGAAATTAAACCAGAGCTGTGATTGGTTGCTTTTGTCTATAAGACGGTTTTCTTTGAATCAGTTTTGATAAAGAATTTTCTATATTTAAAGGAAATCTGTCACCTCCCCGGGACGTTTATGACCTATTAATATGAGCATAGAGGTAATAGAAATGTCACACTAGTCCTACCTCTATGCGTCATATTATTGTTGCTGAGAAATGTTATATTCTTTCTATATGCTAATGATTTCCAGGCTTCGGGACGTGCGGTGCCTGGAGAAATCCCTGCCTCCTGTCCTCCTTACAATACTACCTCCCTCCCATCAGTGTCAGTTACGGCCCGGGAATCCCGTGCCTGCTCCCTGCACTCCCTAAGAATACGTACCTCATCTTCCCTTCTGTGGGTGCTGCATTCAGGGATCTTGTCATAGCCTCTATAAAAGCAGAGGCAGGGAATTCAGCAGCCATATTGTGATTAATCGCAATAGTAAGAGTACGTCACTGCTCACAGCTTACCCATGGAGATAGGGAGATTAAGCCATAAAACACGGTACAAACTGGACAAATAGTGTGAGACATTGGAAAAGATTAGTGTGTGAAGAAAAGAGGATAGTGCTAATCACATATTTCAAAACACTTGGAGGTTTTGACATACTTTTGAATCGTAGTGAATGATTCAAACCAAATAGAATTTCCTGGGGATATTTGTTGGATCTAGCCATTTTGAAAAGATTTCTCATCTCTCCACAGCCTGCGCCAGTGCAAATTACTGGCCATTTAGATTTCCATCTATCTGTGTCTATATGTAAACTTTTTTAGAATTTGCTACAGGCCCAGTGTCAGACTAGGGTGCCATCGGGCCATTAGTAACCAACTCCAGGGCCCCACTTTTCAACTACATGCAAATTAGACATTATCCTCAATCACAGATTTATATAACAATGAACTGGGCAGATTGCGGCCCACCAGAGGATTCTCCTGTTCTCCTGTGGGCCAGTCCAAGCCTGTACAGGCTTCAAAGTTGTTGAAAAAAATTTAAGCCAATGAAAATGCTGTGGAAAACTCATCATACCGCACGATATGAGCAATATTTGCTGGGAAGCTTCACTTTAATAACACTGGGAATATGAATAAATTAACAATCTCATTTCTGTATTGTTCCCTCTGTAACTGTAATGTGATTTACCAGCTTTTAGGCTTTCCGTGATTGAAGATATATTGGAGAGATGAGTCGTAGCCAAAAAGATATTGATGATAACGGGATATAATGTACAAGCCGCTCTTCTAGCAGACGGGAACTCTTTCCTATCTCATCCAGCTTACATACACATGGAGGATCATTGTGGAGCAGCAAACCTTCAGGCGGTTACCACTCAGGTATTTTAATGAGAGATTTTTTTTAAATAGATTTGATGCTATAAATGTATATAAAATGCAAATGCACTGCAAAATCCAGTTAGACACCAATTTGCCTGGCCTTCCCGAAGTTCATTGATCCCCAGTGTAGACACTAACGCAGAATTTCCCCAGTCGTGAATTTTGCAGAGGAAGACAGCCAAGTGCTTGGGCATAAAGAGATGTGTGGGGTGGTGACGGCTGAACTACGTGACCCAACTTGCAACTTGTGCCAATGTTGTGCATGGTTTTTCTTTTGCCGTTACTATGTCATGGGAGGATTTAAAAAAATAGGAATGCTTAAAAAAAAAAAAAAACAAGACTTGCAGGACTACAGCAGGGAATGTGATTTGCAGCTTCCATTTAAAGCAATATGTGTTTGCATTAGTGCAGTGCTGTATTATCACTCTTAAAAAATACCTATTGTTTAATCCAGGTTTTTTTATGCTAAATGCATATTATTTTTAAATTGTAGATGTTTTCTTCTATTATTATTTATTATTATTATTATTATTATTATTGCGCCATTTATTCCATGGCGCTTTACATGTGAGGAGGGGTATACATAATAAAAAACAAGTACAATAATCTTAAACAATACAAGTCATGACCGGTACAGAAGGAGAGAGGACCCTGCCCGCGAGGGCTCACAATCTACAAGGGATGGGTGAGGATACAAAAGGTGAGGGCAGAGCTGGTCATGCAGTGGAAGAGGTTCCTTTTGAAGGTTTCCATTGTTTCTTCTTTTTCTCATATGATCGGTATAAAAAAAATCCAATAATTTTCACACTGACGATTAGACCTAATATTAGATTCATACTTCCCACATTTACATTGGCAGCTATGGAGTGACTCAGACCTTATTTGTTTGTGTAGATGTATGACTTGTTCGTGCTTCAATGTGGGCAAAGATCATTATGCAGAGGGGGATTGGGTGAGCTCTGAACATCACCAATTGTGAAAGGTGTATCATGAGTTATTATTATTATTATTATTATTTATTGTTATAGCGCCATTTATTCCATGGCGCTTTACAAGTGAGGAGGGGTATACATAATAAAAACAAGTACAATAATCTTGAACAATACAAGTCATAACTGGTACAGTAGGAGAGAGGACCCTGCCCGCGAAGGCTCACAATCTATAAGGGATGGGTGAGAATACAGTAGGTGAGGGTAGAGCTGGTCATGCAGCGGTTTGGTCGATCGGTGGTTACTGCAGGTTGTAGGCTTGTCGGAAGAGGTGGGTCTTCAGATTCTTTTTGAAGTTACCCACTGTATATCGAGGTGTTTTCTTTAGCTGAAAAGTAATCTATACAGGAGGTGTGAGTCTGGTATAAGACCTTGTGACCAAAGGGAAAACTACAACAATTATACCTTTTTTTTTTTTTTTAAATAAATAGTGATATGGAAAATAAAAAAAAATATTAAATATTAAAAAAAATAAATTCATTTCTTAGAAACTTTAAACAATATGCCATTTTCTGATGATACCTTGCATTAAAATAGATTTCATAATAATGATCTGAGGACTGATTAAAACATTATGTACCGTATATGGCTACCTTTAGGATCAGAAAGTTCTGCTCAGTGCTTAGCAAGAGGCAGCTATAACCATGCTTCGCCACTGACTGACTGCCGGCTCAGCACGGATGCACTGGAAAGTCGGCTGTAACCACACCCCTGCACTGACTGACAGTTGGCTCTTCAGTGCATCAGAGCTGAGCTGGCTATCAGTCAATGCCAGGTTTTGGTTACAGCCGCTGCTTAGGCCGGTTTCACACGTCAGTGGCTCCGGTACGTGTGGTGACCGTTTCCTCACATACTGGAGACACTGACATACGTAGACACATTAAAATAAATGTGTCTCTGCAGATGTCAGCGTGTTTTCACAGACCGTGTGTCCGTTTGGAAAACACGGAGACATGTCAGTGTTCGTGGGAGCGCACGGATCACACGGACTCATTAAAGTCAATGGGTCCGTGTAAACGCGTACCGCACACGGATGCTGTCCATGTGCCATCCGTGTGCTGTCAGTGTGCGTTTTTCCTGTCATAGGGTTAAAATTGTAAAAATTGTTGCAATACACGCACACGTACAGCACACGGACCCTAAAAACTTACAGACATCACACGGATCCCACACGGATGGCCTACGTGAGCACACGGACACACGACACGGATTTCTCCGGTACCGGAATTATCTGGACGTGTGAGACTAGCCTTACTATGTATTGAGCGGTGACTGAGGCATAGACCTATATAAGGCCTCCCAAGACACACACCTGGTCTTGGTATTAAGACTTTCTAGTAAGACTTTTAATTTGTCTGTGCACAGTTCCTGTCTATAATCTCTAAGACCTCTCATGTCTGCCTGTGGCTTCCAGTCCCTGAGCTTACCTGTCTGTGGCTTTCAGTGCCACTGCTACCTGTCTTCGGTCTCCAGGATGTCTCCTGTCCTCCTTCAGTTTCCACGGTATTAAGACTTTCTAGTTACTCCGCAGTTTTGTCAGCGACTTGTCTGCAGTCCTCAGGAGATCTCGTGGCTGTCTGTGGCTTCCAGTTCCTCAGACCTGTCTGCGGTCTCCTGGATGTCTCCGGTCTGCCTGCAGCTCCGAAAACTCTGCTACCTGTCTCTGGTCTCCATAACGTCTCCTGTCTGCCTTCAGCTTCCAGTAACTCTTGTTACCTTTCTGTTGCCCCAGGACATCTCCAGTCTGCATGCGGCTTCCAGAAACTGTGCTACCTGTCTGTGTCCAGTCTCCAGGATATTATCCTGTCTGACTGAGGCTTCCAGTAACTGTGCCACCTGTCTGCGTTCTACCGGATCTCTGGTTTGCCAGCAGCGTCTAATACCTCTGCAACTTGTCTGCGGTCTTCAGGATGTATCCTGTCTGACTGCGGCTTCCTTAACTTTTCTACCTGTCTGCAATCTCCCAAACATCTCTGGTCAGCCTGTGACTTCCAGTAACTCTGCTACCTTTTTCCTGCATGCAAACCCTGTAAAACCCATGGCCCATGTGCTCACCCGGACCTTTTTGTTTGAGGATACACCTCACTTAGTGAACCCTTTTTTTGTTAAACAGATTAACCCCATATCTGCAGATTAATAGTATTTTTTGACATGACAGTTTCCTTTTAAGCGTAATCCCTCTCTAGCAGCAGAGCCTAGACAAATTACTGATAGTAGAGGCAAGGTTTTGTTTCTGTGCTTCTTCCCTGCTGTCTGTTGTACATGAATTTAATTGAGACAGGCTTTGTTTGGAGCAAGCAAGGCAATGTGCAATAGCAGGCACAATGTATGCTGGGAAGTGAGGTAAAAAAAAGTTCCAGCACCCTTAGTGCTGATGAAGCGGATCACCCACTCAAAAATTGTAGATTGGGAGTTACAGAGGATGAGAATCAAGATAATTTGGGAAAATATTAGACTAGACAAATAGCATTTTAACATGTGTTTTTATTACTAACAGAATTAATTATATGCTTTTATTTTTTTAGGCTTGTTCTGCACAGGAGAATAGTAGCAACCAAATAAAGAATACTCAATCGGAATTCAGGAGCAAACTGCAAAATCAGACGCTTTGCGTAGAACATGATCCTGAGGTTGGGAAGAGTATTATGGCAGAGGAACCAATAAGGAAGACTAAAGCTTTGTTAAAGTAGGTAATTTATGTTCTCTTCATTACTTGTGACTCCTATTATAACTGACATCTGGGCCCAAATTCATGAAAGCGTTTTTGCTCCCTAAATGCGACTTTTGGCATTTTCATCCAGCTCTGCCAAAATGTCCGGAGCTGGGATGGGGTATGGTGACACCCACTCATCTAATTCATGATGAGCTGTGGCATGCTTTACACCACAAATCTTACTTCAGACTGTGAATCATGCGCCTCTGATGCCAACATGCCCCCTTAAGGAATCAGGACAATAGTTTATCCAAAGATTACTCGACTAGCCATCCTGAAGATTCTAGATAAGCAACCAGTTTATTAAAATTAGTTGGTAGATCATTGACAGATGCTAAAGAGGTCACCGATACTTTCTTAAATCTTGTATTTTAATTTTTTGATATGTACAATGTATCTATTTACCTACTTGTTTAACAAATGATCATTTGATGATCAAAAGGCAAAGAAATTGCAATCAAATGGTGAAGTGATGTTGAAAAAAATGAAAATTCTGCATGTCACTAGGGCCTTTTTAATGGAAAATCAAAAATTTGGAGTAAAGCACAGAAATTTGCTGATCTTGAAATTACAATTTTTAGCACTCCTAAAGACATCGTAGATTCACCTTTAAACAGCCACTCTCGTTTTATCAAACTTTGCATAAATCAATAGTACAACTGTATCTCCCAACCGTCCAGGATGTAGTGGGACAGTCCTGAATTTGGGGATAGGTCCCAGTAAGTCTGGGGTATGTCCTGGCTTCAGCTGCATCTATGTCCTCAGGACACAGACGTAATTGAATTTGACGGTGGAACAAAAAATCATCATATCCCTCCTTCACAGCTCCGTCTATGTACAGTAGAGACTCGGGGTCCTGCCAAGACTTTAAGATCGCCTGACATTATCAGGCCATGTAAGGCTATGTGCCCCTAATGTCTTTCTTTCCTGAAGCATCTTCTTTGGCATACTTTTGGTCATTTTTACAGTAGCTTTTCTGCCGGCATCTTTTTTTTTTTTAAATGTATGTAAACTAGGGAGGGACTTCCTAAAGCAAGCCGCCTGAAGAATGGGCAGGTCACGTCTTTTCGCTGCTTTGCGGGTTTTGAAGCCTGAAGTAGTTAAAAGAACTTCAAGAAGACTGAACATATGAACAGCAAGTTGATGTTTTGACAGAAAAAAAGCATATGTCCATTCTTTTTGCCTTTTCAGGTGGATATCAGGCTGAATCCATCTGCAAAAAACCTTTATGTACATACTCTAACTAAGCAGTAGCGATTAAGAGCAGGACACAGGCAAGGGAGCGGCGTGTGTATGTTTGTGTGTATGTATATTATGTGTGGGGGGGAATCGTACCTTGTGTGAGGGAATGTACTGTGGGGTACACACATACTGTGTGTGGGGGAACGTCCTGTGGGGGACACTATACTGTGATAACATAATTCTGTGTGTGGGGGGCATGTATTGTATTGGGGGAGCGTTATACTGTGTGTTGGGTTGGGGAATGTACTTTGTGGGCACCATAATGTGTGTGGTGAATATATTTTGGGGGCTTCATACTGTGTGTTGGGGAACGTACTTTGGGGGACATCATAATGTGTGGGGGAGAATGATACTGTGTGTGGGGAATATACTGGGGGCACCATACTGTGTGTGGGGGAATGTACTGCAGGGGGCATCATAGTTTGTGTTGGGGAATGTTCTGTGGGTGACATCATACTTTGTGTGGGGAATATATTGTGGGGGGCATCATAATGTATGTGGGGAAATGAAGTATGGGTTAATCATACCTTGTGCAAGGGAATGTACTGTGGGGTACACACATACTTTGTGTGGGGGAAAGTTCTGTGGAGCCATAATTCTGTGTGTGTGGGGAGATGTTTTGGGGGGAGGGTCATACTGTGTGTTGGGAATGTACTGTATGGGCACCATACTGTGTGTGGGGGAATGTACTTTGGGGGCTTCATACTGTGTGTTGGGGAATGTACCTTTGGAGGACATCATAATGTGTGGGGGAGAATGATACTGTGTGTGGGGAATATACTGTGCGGGCACCATACTGTGTGTGGGGCAATGTACTGCAAGGGGGCATCTAATATGTGTTGGGGAATGTTCTGTGGGTGACATCATACTTTGCGTGAGTAATATATTGTGGTGGCCTCATTATGTGTGTCAGGGGATGTACTGTGGGGAGCATGAGACTGTGTGTGGGGGAATGTATGGGGGCATCATACTGTGTGTTTAGAAATGTATGGGGACATCATACTTTGTGTGGGGAATATATTGTGGAGGCATCATAATGTGTGTCAGGGGATGTACTGTGGGGAGCATTAGACTGTGTGTGTGGGGGAATGTATGGGGGCATCATACTGTGTGTTTAGAAATGTATGGGGACATCATACTTTGTGTGGGCAATGTACTGTGGGGGCATCATAATCTGTGTGAGGGGATGTACTGTGGGGAGCATGAGACTGTGTGAGGGAATGTATTGGGGGCATCATACTGTGTGTGGGGAATGTACTGTTGAGAGGAATCATCATAATGTGTGTGTGGGAAGGTCCTCACTGACTCAGAGCATACTAGAAATTGCAGATGCAGGTTGCAGAGGTGAAAATTTACATTTCATATAATGATAGAAATAGTGTTATTCCTCATGTACACATGACAGCTTATTCTGACAAGCTATCTTTTGCAACGAGTATGCTTTATGTCTGTGAGTCTTTACATATTGAGATAAATTAAGCTACCGTAAAAACGTTTACATTGTCTGTATTATTGAAGTTGTGACAAGTCCTTGTGTTCCAACTGATTTTCATAGCTGGAGTTTATTTTGGGTTTTTTTCTGTAAGGAAATTTAAAGGGCCACTGTCACCCCCCTCCAGCCGTTATAAACTAAAAGAGCCACCTTGTGCAGCAGTAATGCTGCATTCTAACAAGGTGGCTCTTTTAGTTTTTGGTTCAAGTATTCCCAAAATAAAGCGTTTTGATACTTAGCCACAATTCCTGTCTCTAGCCAGGGAGGCGGGTCCTCACTCCCCAGCTTGAACCGCTACTCTGCCGTCACTCCAATCTTCAGTCGCTTTCGGCGCCGCCCCCTCAGCGCTGTTTACGTTTCAAAACTGGCGCCTGCGCTGTGTACTACTGTGCTGCGCTGGCGCAGTAAGCTCTGGCCGTCTGACGTCCCAGCCAGGCTTGCAGACTGCGCCTGCGCGGGCAGTGCGGCCACCCACCTTTGGAATCCCCCGCACTGTGTGTTATGCATTATGCACAGTGCGGGGCGGGGATTCCAAAGGTGGGTGGCCGCACTGCCCGCGCAGGCGCAGTCTGCAAGCCTGGCTGGGACGTCAGACGGCCAGAGCTTACTGCGCCTGCCTCGTGCCACCATAGCCTTTGATCATCTGCTTTTGGAGTTTTTGTTTTTAATATTTATTTTAATTATGTGTGTGTTTTTGTGTTTTTCATCATTAGTGTATTCTCACTGGATTAATTCTCAATCGTGCTATACCCCTATTGTGATGAGCATTTCTGTGAACAGTGAATTATCTGGGATCAGGACCCTCTGCCAGCGACATTGTCAAAATCAGCAACATACCGTGAACATTTGGATCTATGTTACCTCTTTTTGCATTAAATGGACTATTGCAATATACAACATCGATATATATGTTGCAGTATTTATAGCTGTATAGATTTATGATAACGCCTATATATCTTGTTTATGTGGTACAATGATCACTGTTGCTGCCCATACTTGAGATGGCTGTACTTCCATTTCCGCCCTCTCGGTGTCTCTTTCCGGGCGCTGTATAGCGTGGCGTTGCTCTGGTAACCTCCTTTCTCATTATACTGCGGTTACTTCCTGCCGCGGGTAGCGCATGCGCGCTGATGTCGCCTCCGCCTCTTGTCCACAACGGCGTCTATTGTATGCGATGAGTATATTGGTTGTCATGGGAACCTTTCCCGACACTCACCGCTGTTTGACGCCGGAAGGGATGATTGGCTGTGGTGGACCTCGCCCTCATGCGCTCGCCTGACGCGGCTGGAATGAATTTTAGTCCACGCAGATAATTGGGTCATGTCTCTCACATGGGGATATTTAAACTCTGTATTTTGCACATCCACACACTGCCCCCTGAGGAAGCAGCAGTGAAACGCGCGTTGGGGCGTCTGTGCGGTGGGTGTCTGGTGTCCATGGGTAAGACATGTTCCTATACATGTGTATCATTGGCACTTTAACTTTGGGGTCCATGGTATGTGGTAATCTTGTCATGTGACATGTATGGTAGTATATTGTAGTGGTTCCCATGATTTTTGGTGTCTTGCCCACTCATATTAGGGATACTTTGTGGTTACTCTCTTTGGATATGTATGCAATTGTGTTGCCCAGCTTTTCATGTATGGTTGCTGGGATATATTTCACATATTGATGAGTGCCTCCCTTTATGTGGACTGCTCACCCCTGCCGGTTTGCGCATCATTGTCTATTAGACCTATCCAGTAATTTTTTATTGCATTGTGTTGTATTGTGTGTATTTTTATGTCTTGTTCACATTTTTGTACTATAATAAAAATAATTTTTTGATAGTCATTTGCTTGGCATTCATGATTGTGTTTATAATTAGGTATAATTTGGGATCAGAAAACTCTTGATTTCTTTATGTATTTTCTTACTGCACCTGCGCAGCACAGTAGTACACAGCGCAGGCGCCGGTTTTGAAACGTAAACAGCGCTGAGGGGGTGGCGCCGAAAGCGACTGAAGATTGGAGTGACGGCAGAGTAGCGGTTCAAGCTGGGGAGTGAGGACCTGCCTCCCTGTCTAAAGACAGGTATTTTGGCTAAGTTTCAAAACGCTTTATTTTGGGAATACTTGAACCAAAAACTAAAAGAGCCACCTTGTTAGAATGCAGCATTACTGCTGCACAAGGTGGCTCTTTTAGTTTATAACGGCTGGAGGGGGGTGACAGTGGCCCTTTAACAAATATATATATAAGAAAAATCTGCAGTGCACACACACAGGTTTTTTATTGGCCATATGTATGCAGAACGTGTCGGTTATATGTGTATGTTTTATACCATGTTTATTTTTTTCTACATAGACTATTTTCTTTTAAATCTAAGTCAGTTTCAGAGAAATGCAGCAGGAAAAACATGCTAATAATGATAACAGTAACACATTAACAATAAAGTGAACGAGAGTCTGAACAACTCCTGTTTAATGTTTTCTTTAATATTTCAAAGGTTAGTGCAGAATTTTGCACTTGATTTCGAGAAAAGAATTGGAGGATCAGGGCATCAAGTGGACACCCTGGAGTTATCAAGTGGTGCAAAAATCAATCGAATCTTTCATGAGCGATTCCCATTTGAGTTGGTGAAGGTACAGATCTATTCTTATTACAATTCATCAATTCAAGTGACAGAATGAAACAATTTACATGATTGGGATTCTTGCTGCAAGTGTATTGGTAACCCCGGATCATATTTAGTCTCCATTCATCAACATTTTATTTGGATGCTTATGACTGAATGTATATTTAGCTGAATTTTTAAATACGTGAACCAATGGTCCTGAAAGTTTCACCCTTTCATGGTCTAAAAATTTTCTGTTTTTTTTTTTTTCGCTTAAGTTTTTTATTCTCCTTCCTCCAGGAGCCATAACTTTTTTTTTTTTTGCTCATTAACATAGTCATATGAAGGCTTGTTTTTTTTATAGGTTGAGTTGTAGTTTTCACTTTATCATGTAATGTAAAGAAAAATGGGAAACATTCCAGGTGGCGAAAAATAGTAAAAAAAAAAAATGCAATTCCGCCATTGTTGTTTTGTTGTTAGTTTCTATAGCATTTATTATGTAGTAAAAAAGACTGGGCATTATCATTTTTCATTTCAATAAAGGTACAGAGATGTCAAATATATATATATATATATATATATATATATATATATATATATATATATATATATATATATATATATATATATATATATATATATATAAATGTACTGTACCTAGGCGGACATACAGTGGCAGGTAAAAGTTTGGGCACCCCTGGTCAAAAGTACTGTTATTGTGAACAGTTAAGCAAGTTGAAGATGATGAAATGAGCTATAAAGGGGCTAAAGATAACACATTTCCTTTGCATTTTAGGCAAAAAAATACAGTGGGGAAATAAGTATTTGATGCACTGCCAATTTTGCAAGTCTTTTCACCTATACAGAATGGAGAGGTCTAAATAAAAACCAGAAAATCACACATTGTATGATTTTTAAATAATTAAATTGCATTTTATTGCATGAAATAAGTATTTGATCACCTACCAACCAGCAAGAATTCTGGCTCTCACAGACCTGTTAGTTTTTCTGTAAGAAGCCCCCTACGCTGCACTCATTACCTGTATTAATTGCTTCTATATGAACTTGTTACCTGTATAAAAGACACCTGTCCACAAACTCAATCAATCACTCTCCAACCTATCCACCATGGCCAAGACCAAAGAGCTGTCTAATTTTGTGCAGTGACAAAACTGTAGACCTGCACAAGGCTGGGATGGGCTACAGGACAATAGGACAGCAGCTTGGATAGAAGGCAACAACTGTTGGCACAATTATTACAAAATGGAAGAAACACAAGATGAGTCGTGGTTGGGTCTTCCAGCATGACAATGACCTGAAACACACAGCCAGGGCAACTAAGGAGTGGCTCTGTAAGAAGCATTTCAAGGTCCTGGGGTGGCCTAGACAGTCTCCAGACCTGAACCCAATAGAAAATCTTTAGAGGCAGCTGAAACTCCATGTTGCCTAGTGACAGCCCCGAAACCTGAAAGATCTGGAGAAGATCTGTATGGATGTATGGGCCAAAATCCCTGCTGCAGTGTCTGCAAACTTGGTGAAGAACTACAGGAAATGTCTGACCTCTGTGATTGCAAACAAAGGTTACTGTACCAAATATTAAGTTCTGTTTTGTATCAAATACTTATTTAATGCAAAAAAATGCAAATTAATTATGTAGAACTCATACAATGTGATTTTCTTTTTATTTTTAGATTCTCTCACAATTGAAGTGTACCTGCAATAAAAATTACAGACCTCCCCATTCTTTGTAGGTGGGAAAACTTGCAAAATCAGCAGTGTGTCAAATACTTATTTTCCCCACTGTATATATATTTTCATTTTTTACATTTAAAATATTACAAAAAGTTAAATGGGCTAATGCAAAAGTTTGGGCACCCTGCATGATTAGTACCTATTAGCACTCCCTTTTGCATGTATATCCGCTTGTAAATTCTTTTTGTAGCTTGCCAAGAGGCGTTCAATCCTGGTTTGAGGGATTTTCATCCATTGTTCCTTGAAAAATTCTTCCAGCTCTGTGAAATTCCTGGGTCGTCTTGCATGCACTGCTATTTTGAGGTCTAGCCACAGATTTTCAATAATGTTCAGATCAGGGGACTGTGAGGGACATTGTTAAACCTGTAGCTTTCGCCTTTTGAGGTCGTCTAGTGTGGATTTTGACGCGTGCTTAGGATCATTATCCATTTGAAGAAGCCATCCTCTTTTCAACTTCAGCTTTTTTACAGATGGTGTTATGTTTGCATCAAGAATTTGTTGAAATTACATTGAATCCATTCTTCGCTCTATTGGTGAAATGTTCCCTGTACCATTGGCTGCAACACAACCCCAAAGCATGATTGATCCACCCCCATGCTTAATTGTAGGCTAGTTTTTTTCATTTTTCTCCACACATACCTTTGATCCTTGTGGCCAAAGAGTTCTATTTTCACTACATCGACCCACAAAACTTGTTTCCAAAATGCATCAGGCTTGTTTAGATGTTCTTTTGCATACTTCTGAAGCTGAATTTTATGGTTAGGATGCAGAAGAGGTTTTCTTCTAATGATTCATGCATGAAGGTGATATTTGTGCAGGTGTCTCTGAACAATAGAACAATGTCTGCCAGTCTGCTGAATCTCTCTGAAGGTCTTTTGCAGTCAAGTGGGGGTTCTGATTTGCCTCTCTAGCAATTCTACGAGCAGCGCTCATTGAAATTTTGCTTGGTCTTCCAGACCGTATCTTGACCTCCACTGTTCATGTTAACGGCCATGTCTTAATGACATTTCGAACTGAGGAAAGTGCAACTTGAAAACACTTTGCTATTTTGCTATTGCTTATTATAACCTTCTCCTGCTTTGTGGGCCTTCACCATTTTCATTTTCAGAGTGCTAGGCTACTGCTTAGAAGAACCCATGGCTGCTGTTTTTTGGCACAAGGTTAGAGGAGCCTGGGTTTTTGTAAAGCTGGGAAATTTGCATTACCTGCCCTTTCCGAACCATGATAGTGAACAAACCATAACCCTAAAAGCAGAGGTGTAGCTAGTGTTTTGGTTCAGGTGGAGCGAAATGTCTGAGTGGGCACCTAACGAGGTAACCCTGATTACGACTATGGTAGTGCGCTGTAATAGTGGATGTAGGGAAACTTCAGCAGATGACCGCGCTGTTACTGAAAATAATCTCTATACAAAGACCACCACTGATATTACTGCCATATGGTGACCATATAGTGGTAGATACCAGTGCTGCAGAACATATAGGAGATTACAGTGCAGTTATAGATAGTAACTTATAGATGTTGTTCTTTCAGATGGAATCGTTCACTATTCACGTCTTTTGCATCTGGCGTAGACCAACATGACAACTTCTTCCAGTCAAGACTTGGCTGAAGAGATTGCAACCACGTCTGTTTTGACTTCTCACATTTCCAGAACAGTCCCATCTATTCCCAACCTGCACAAACTCCTCATCCCACTGATACCCCAATGTTGAGCCTCTGCTGCCGTATGTGTCCCTATTATGGCACCTTCTGTGCGGTATTGTGTGCCCTCTAGATCAGTGTTCCCCAACTCCGTTCCTCAAGAGCCACCATCTGGTCATGTCTTCAGGATTTCCTTAGTATTGCACAGGTGATTGAATTCTTGCCTGTCCATGTGATGCAATTATCACCTATGCAATACTAAGGAAATCCTGAAAACATGACCTGTTGGTGGCTCTTGAGGACCGGAGTTGGGGAACACTGCCCTAGATGGTAAAACAAACCTCTAGACCAATGATGGCGAACCTTTTAGAGACCGAGCGCCCAAACTGCAATCTAAAACCCACTTATTTATCGCAAAGTGCCAACCCGGCAATTTAACCTGAATACTGAGGTTTTAGATTAGATTGTGTAATCAGGGTTTCAAGTCTTCTAATCATAGCTTTGTGCATTGGGCGACTGATCTTGAGGCCTTCAACAAAATGGTGCCGAAGGCGGCACATGTGCAAATCGAGATCTCAGCTCAGTGACGTTTTCAGTAACCCAAAATCAGGATCTGCACATTTCAGATGCGGGGGCATGCAGCTGAAGCCCCCTGTTGCTACCATCTTGCTGCTTATATATAACCCTTTTGTTTATACTTGCTGCTCTCTTACTGTTGCCAAGTGTAATCCGTTTCCTGCGGCAGAGACCCCCAAGTCTACAGGAAGTTAGGGGGTAGATCTTTGTCTTGCTGCTCTCACTTTCCTGTCTGTCACAAGCATAGCAGAGAGCTAGATTTCTATTCAGGTTTGACAAACCATTGGAAAGTTGCAGGAGCAATACTGGGAAGTGACAGAAAGGAAGTTCCTGTACTTAGCGTGCTGACAGAACACTGATAAAAAGGAACTACAAACTCAAAGTAGATGACACGTGACCGAGCAGAAAAATTATTACATATTAGACCGGTGTGTGCATCAAATTAGACTGGCTTTGCATCATAAGCAATTTTCCCATTGTTGTGGGGGATGAGGGCAGCATGACATTGTACTAGTTTTTTGTGAGGTGCACTTTAATGATTTTTGATGAATCCTTCGTGCTTCTTATATTTCCAATATTTTTCATTCTATTGCAGACAGAGTTTGAGGAGAAGGATCTTCGACGAGAAATTAGTTATGCCATCAAAAACATTCATGGGATCAGGTATTTTTGGAATCTTTGTGTAATAAATGAGTTCTAATAGCTGTAACTGCTTATATACTTGGAGTATGAATTCTCCTTCTGTGTTTCCTTGGAAAGTCTATATGAACCGTATAAATCTGCTCTGTTGGGCTGGTCAGACATGATACGGAGTGGCAGGAATGGCTGTGTTTTTTTAGACTAATTCCATATGTGGCCCTCGATTTCTGTTTGCCTGAAACTCCGGAAATGAAGAAGCACCAAGGTGTGACTGGTTTGCTTCTTAGAGAAAATGGATTAAAATTGAATATCCTCCCTCCTTCTTCTACTGACGGCTTCTGATGTCCCCGACCGCTTTCCTGTCTTCCTCTTCTGGAGGTGTACTGTCAACTGACCGCTGCAGCCAATCAGTGGATGTGTAGCTGTGGCTTGTGCAGAGTATAATGGTACATTGTGGCATAATGAGTTTACAATGATGCACAGACTAATCTCACAACACAAGCAGCTAAATCATGCTGGGGACTGGGAAAAATATACAATTCTGCCAAAAAAGTGCATTCTGCATCCCCTACAGAATGCAAAAATAATTTTTGCAGCCCAGATAAGTGCATACAGTGCTCCTTTTTTAGGATTTTTTTTAAAGTTTTTTTCCTTTTCTCCAAGCGGTTTGGAAGCGTTTGCCTTTTTTTTAGTCTTTTTAATGGACAGTTCCTAGTTTGAAGCAGATTCCAACAGTAGAAGCGTCAAAGTGACATGCACTTTTCTTTTGTCCCACAAGAATTTTTCAAAACTGTAAGCGGAAAAAAAACCACTCACAAGACTGAACATATGAGCAGCAGCAAAGTGGTATTATAATAGAAACGATTAGGAAGAGTCTTTCAAGTGTTTTTAAGCTATTTTTCAGATGGGTTCGTAGTAGAGCCCCTCCAAAAGACTTTTTTAATAACTGTGTGCACATACCCTTATAATACATACATATAAGCATATCTAGAGCTGCAGTTCTCTTGAACAAACAGCAGGGGGCAGCAGCAGTTTTGATAAATTTCGTACTTTCCGACCAGGTCTTTGTCCTGGAAAATATGAAATGTGCCCATTGAGTAATAGCTTTGGTAATAATTAGTGCTCGGATAAGGTGTTATCTGAGAATGCGCGGGTGCTAAAAAATTGTCTTTGACGTGCTCGAAAAATATGTTCGAGTCCCTGCGGCTGCATGTCTCATGGCTGTTAGACAGCTGCAACACATGGATGGATGGCCTGTTTGTTAGACAGCCCCTGCATGTGTTGCGGCTGTGGAACAGCCATGAGACATGCAGCTGCGGAGATTCGACCATATTTTTCGAGCACGTCGCTCTGTTAGCACACGCTCAGGTAACGCCTTATCCGAGGGCACGTTTGCTCATGACTAGTAATAATATAAACTATATACCTCTGAAAATCAGTGCGTCTTAGTTCTGTGCATCTTTCATTAAACTTGGGGGAAAAGGCGCTATCAGTAAATTCAGAGTTACAGTAATGAGAGTGGCTCTAGCTCTGGAGAACCACAAATGCCAGTGATTTCAGCGTACACCATGTAGGGATTGTATTCTCTAGTGGTGGCTCATCTGGGAAACTGAGCTCTTGCTTCCATGGGTCTCTACTGAACACAGCCCCTCAATCTGAGCAGTAGGACCCCTAATACTCAACTCATTGTCACCTTTTTCTAACCCAAAAAGGAAATTTCTGAAGTGGACAATCCCTTTCATTTTGTGGAAGCCCAGCAGTCAAATAACTGGAGTAATTCATAGACCTTCCTAGCTGAACAGGTCAATGGCCATTATCTAGTGTTGTCCTGGGATGTCAAGCTCTCACAGATCAGGAGAGCACAAGGGGAACTTTCGAGCTTACTGGGGTTTTTCCTCTATTGAAAGCAATGTATAAAGGAATGCTGCTAACTGAACTCTCTATAGCGGTTACTGCAGGGAGGACGACTTAAAGCATACCTCCCAACTTTTGAAGATGGGAAAGAGGGACAAAGTTTGCGGCGCGCCGCGGCAAATTTTAGGCCACGCCTCTGACCACACCCATTCATAATTAGTCACACCCATATCCACGTCCCAACCACACCCATTTAGCACTGCTGATCACACTGTTTCATATACAATAGTTCTAAACAAAAAAATATGGCCACACAGTGCTCCATACTGTATAATGACCACACATGATGCCCCATACTGTATAATGGCCACACATGATGCTCCATACTGTATAATGGCCACACATGACGCTCCATACTGTATAATGGCCACACATGATGCTCCATATTGTATAATGACCGCACATGATGCTCCATACTGTATACTGGCTGCACATGATGCTCCATACTGTATAATGGCCACACATGATGCTCCATACTGTATAATGGCCACACATGATGCTCCATACTGTATAATGGCCACACATGATGCTCCATACTGTATAATGACCGCACATGATGCTCCATACTGTATACTGTATAATGGCCACACATGATGCTCCATACTGTATAATGACCGCACATGATGCTCCATATTGTATAATGACCGCACATGATGCCCCATAATGTATAATGGCCACACATGACGCTCCATACTGTATAATGAACACACATGACGCTCCATACTGTATAATGACTGCACATGATGCTCCATACTGTATAATGACCGCACATGATGCTCCATACTGTATGCTGGCTGCACATGATGCTTCATACTGTATAATGACCGCACATGATGCTGCATACTATATAATGACCGCACATGATGCTCCATACTGTATGATGACCACACATGATGCTCCATACTGTATGCTGGCTGCACATGATGCTTCATACTGTATAATGACCGCACATGATGCTGCATACTGTATAATGACCGCACATGATGCTCCATACTGTATAATGGCCACAGTTCTCCATACTGTATAATGACATACAGGCACGCAGCTCACACACACGCTCACACACATGCACACGCACACAGCTCACACACACGCAGCACGCACGCAGCTCACACACATGCAGCATCACACACACAGTAT
Source organism: Ranitomeya variabilis (assembly GCF_051348905.1). Taxonomy (NCBI): domain Eukaryota; kingdom Metazoa; phylum Chordata; class Amphibia; order Anura; family Dendrobatidae; genus Ranitomeya; species Ranitomeya variabilis. The sequence continues at coordinate 65,793,740 of NC_135239.1, read as the reverse complement.
CACACATACACACGCAGCATCACAAACGCAGCTCACAAACACATGCAGCTTTGACACAAATGCATCACATACGCAGCCATCATACACACACACACAGCCATCACACACACGCAGTCATCACACACACACACACACACGCAGCCATCACACACACACACGCAGCCATCACACACACACGCAGCCATCACACACACACGCAGCCATCACACACACACGCAGCCATCACACACACACGCAGCTATCACACACACACGCAGCCATCACACACACACACGCAGCCATCACACACACACGCAGCCATCACACACACACACGCAGCCATCACACACACACACACGCAGCCATCACACACACACGCAGCCATCACACACACACACGCAGCCATCACACACACACACACCCAGCCATCACACACACACACGCAGCCATCACACACACGCAGCCATCACACACACACACGCAGCCATCACACACACACACGCAGCCATCACACACACGCAGCCATCACACACACACACACCCAGCCATCACACACACACAGCCATCACACACACACACACACACACCCAGCCATCACACACACACACCCAGCCATCACACACACACACCCAGCCATCACACACACACACGCAGCCATCACACACACGCAGCCATCACACACACACACACCCAGCCATCACACACACACAGCCATCACACACACACACACACACACCCAGCCATCACACACACACACCCAGCCATCACACACAGACACCCAGCCATCACACACACACCCAGCCATCACACACACCAGATACCTCATACACACATGACACACACAAATGCAGCATCACACACACACAATGACACACACATGCAGTATCAGACACACACACACATCTCACACACACACACACATCACACACACACATCACACACACAATCTCCTCTGTGTTGCAGGGGCGGCTGATCTGTCCATGTGCAGCTCTTCAGTTTCTCCGGCTGCTCACAGCTCTGCACTGTCCCGGCACCTCCCCCGTCTCTCCTTCTCTGCCGGGATAGCAGATAAGAGCAGGGGAAGCCAGAGCTCCGTGCACACACAGGAGGTAGTGAGTCGCTGACCTCTCATCTTGATTGCTGCTGGCTCTCTGCCTCAGCGTGGCAACGCCGCACACACTTGGGGGGGCGGGATCGGTCGGGAGGAGACCCAGCATGTATAAGAAAAAAAAAAACAGCCACAAACCTAAGCTACTCAGGTGCCGCCCCCTGCATTGTCCCCGCCCTAGGCACGTAGTGCGGGACATTAGTGTCCCGCCCGGGATCCCGGGGCTGACTGTCAAAATCAGGACAGTCCCGCGGGATCCGGGACGGTTGGGAGGTGTGCGTTAAAGTGATTGTCCGATATTGGGCAAAATTGGAGCAAAGACTGGAAATGGTGTTATTATGACTCCATAACTAGGCTGTGAGTGTAGGGCACTCCGAGACACCATTTCTAGGCGTTCTCTATGTACCATTACTAGCACGAAGAGATGTCATCAGATAACTAGAACTCGACTGCAGAGGCACGTGTGAAGGTTTATTTATAAGCTGAATTATTGTAGTTATGCACAATTACAGTAGCAATAGGTAATAACGACTATTCTGAACCAGAGCTGCAAGACATGTGGCTTCTTAAGATGGCCGACATACAATGAGGAAGAAGAAGAAGGAGGGAGGGGTTACTGACATGAGAGCTGCGGAGGCAGACAGGGAGAGAGGACGAATAAACTTCTAAAAGGCAAACCTGACTAGATAGCAACACAAAACTAATAATACAATCGAGAGAGACAAAGGTAGTTTCCGGCACAACCAACTGGATAAAATGTTAAGTTTATTGGAACAAGTTAAAATCTCCATGAAAAAAGAAACCATCATCTGACGCGTTACTGGCGTACTGCGGTCATAGGATAGTATGTGAGGTAAATGTCCCATGCTTTTGGGCACAAAATATTAAGTCTCCTAAGAAACTATCAAAAAAGCTTGGAGAACTCTTCTTAAAATCAATAAATCTTTATTAAACACAATAATTAATAAAACATATAAAGTATAGGGCAGCACATGATTGGACAATACATGGTACACTCAAGTATGAAGTGGCATTAAACAATTCTTTTTTTTTTTTTTTTTTTTTTTTTTAAATACATGATTGTTCTCAAACAAAAGCCGTTCTCATTATCTGGGATTATGGAACTATATTCACTATATAGCTGCATAGATAATAATAATCAAAAAGACTACAGTCACAAATCTCCATGAATACTTTATAATAATTCAAGGAAAAGAATGCATAGGAGAGTTATACATATTATTTTATTGTTATACTGCCCTCTAGTGGGATGGAAAGAATTACATCTTGTTGAAGTGCAGCGCCCCAGGGTCCTGGTCGTTGCGGTAATATCATTCTCCTCTAGGGGGGAGTGATGTTACGTTTGGAGGCAAAGAAGGACAAATGAATCCAGGTATCACAAACATGCAACACATTTCATACTCCAGTCCACCAGGGGGAGCTATGCTCCTATTTATTAGGGCACTCTTCACACTTAGGTAAAACTTGTGGCCTGGAGAGGAAGTTAGGCAGTTGCTGGCTGAGCTTTGTTCAGGTAGTTGGTCCCTGACAGGGGTGGGATCCTGTCAGAGGTCGAGACGGAAGGACACGGAGCTGCGCCTGCCATAAGTGTGGCAGTTCCTAAGAACGGACATTGAAACAGAACTGTATTGTAGAGAGGGTGAAGAAGTCATAGCAAAGGAGTGGATATCAGGAGGAGTTCTGCCCTGCACAGGCTGCCTCCTTCTGAGGCGCAGGTTCCCGGTAGCCGGAACACCGAGGGAGTAACAGTCCTTTATGCCTTGCTCAAGAGACCGGCAGGACAGCTAATTTTACGTTACCTGCCCGCCCTATACCCAGGAGTCAAGGTGGCACCCACTAGAGGCTGGGGCATGATAGAGTCCCTGTAAAAAGCCTCAAGCCACCAGTCACACGGGTTTGTCCTATCCATCTGGGGGACAGAGAGAGACAACATCTAAAACATCTACAACATCTGTGAGGACCTTATGAGACGCTTAGCAGTAAGATACTACAACACCACGGCGCTAGAGGAAGACTACTGATTTCTACCTGGATAAGGGGACTCTGGACTTGCCTCCAAACCGGCTGGACTCTGCCTACCCTGTGGTCTATGCTCTGGACTGTGGATGCTGAAATCTACAGTAAAAGGTAAAGAGACTGCAACCTTGTGTCCTCGTTCTTCACTGCGCCTCTCACCATCCACCATCTACACTCTGGGAAGCCCTGGGGACACACTTCACCTGTGGGAAGGTATACCATCTAGCTGCCATAACATCACCCCAGCGGTCCCCTAAGCAGCGTCGGTCACCCTGACCGAATACCACAGTTGGGACACGAACACTTTCCCTTTAAAGACCTTTCCCTTTTCCACGGACGTCCCTAGGGCCACGGACCGGTTTAGCCACCGTGACTTTCCCCCTGTGAACTGAAGGACCCGGTACCGAGTACCCCACTGCCCTTGGGGGTGCTCCAGAAGATTTAATACATATATCTCACTGCAGTCTTTCCTATAAGGCCGGCGTCACACTAGAGAGTTTTACGGATGTATGAGAGGCGCAAAAACTACGCATTGCACACGGACCAATGATTTTCTATGGGGCAGCTCCTATCTGCCGTATATTTTCTATTCGCCACGACAGCACCCACTGAGAGAGGGGATCCGCCCCTGGGAACAGGAAACCTACAGAGAGATAAAAGGGGCGGCCCCCCCTCGCTCCTCAGTTGGTTTCCTGTTCCCGGGTGGAACACCTCAGAGAGAAACTCTGTGGACTTAAGGAAGAGGAAAAGCTTGCCTGGACTGCCGCCTGTTCGTCTCTGTTGAGCGGCAGGGGCTCCAGAGTAAGTCTCAGAGAAGGGGGATGTCCTGTTGGCTTCCCCCTATCCTGATATTATCAGCATGGATACCGGGTTAATAACAGTCTCCCTGCTGGGACACACTTATATCGCTCCGCCGCGTGGACGAACCCTTCGGCTATGCCTGGTAAGAGGTTTCATTTTCATGGCTTACCCCTCGATGATGCGGTGGGATGTGGTGGTGTGCAGTGCGGCAGCGGCAGCCTCGGTAAGCGGCGGCTTCAGCCGTATGGATAAGGGGGAGTGCGCGCATGCGCAGTCTGGTGGCGTCCCGGAAGTGGATTGTAGGACTTCCAGGGACGCAAGATCAGCCTGGGCTCGGCTGTAGGTACCAGTGTGGTGGCCAGTGATTGCAATGCGACAGCATCTGTGGCTGGAGGAGGAGGCTGCGGGCCGCACACCAGGGCTAATCGCTGAACTCCCTGAACGGTCAGTTACAAAAAAAAAAAAAAAAGAGAGAGGAGGTGTGTTTTTTTCTCAGCTATGAGGCACAAGCAGTGCTATATAAAGGAGTTTAAGGCACTACTAGTTGCGCAACATGTCGTCCCAGGAGGATATCGAGCGCCCACTGGAGGATTTAATCCTGCCTAGTGGTGATGCAAAAAAGAAAGGCAGTGGACACTCAAAGATGAGTGACTCCACTGAGAAATCGGTGAAAAAGTCAGGCCGCTCTGCACCAAAAGCTGATCGTACAACCCGGCAGACGGTATTTAACCTTATTCCTGGGTGAAGGCGTAGGTGGTCTTATGAGGGCTAATGGTAGTTTCTCCTACTTCTGTCTTATAGGGTAAGCGGACGGAGAAAACTAGGCACAAGCAGTGTGCGATGTGTAATGAGCCCCTGCCGGACTCCTATATTAAAAAATTATGTCAGAGTTGCATAGATTACACCTTGCAGCAGGAGAGTTCGGTCAGGATGAAAGAAATTCGTCTCATGATAAGGGAAGAACTTCAGTCCTTGGGAGGTAGTCCGGCTGTGAATGTTGAGAAAAGAACCAGGAGAGCGCCTTCACCTGCAGCAGACACGTCAGCAGAAAGTGGGGAGGTTAACTCAGACATTTCTCAGAAATCGGGTTCCTCGGATGACGAGGATTACGTCTGTTTCCCTACAGACAGTGTGAACAATCTGATTAAATCAGTGAAAGGTACTATGGGGGTGTCAGAGTCTAAGGAACCTCAGACACCTCAGGACGTTATGTTCGCTGGTCTTTCACAAAGGAAAGGCCATGTGTTTCCGGTAAATCAGGCCATCAAGGACCTTGTTAAACGGGAATGGAGCAAGGGACAAAAGGGGTTTGTACCAGTCTCGTGTAAAAGGCGGTACCCCTTTGATGATGAGGACTTGACAACTTGGTCCAAAGTACCTAAAGTGGATGCGGCTGTGGCATCCACCTCCCGCCGTTCCTCCCTACCAGTGGAAGATGCAGGTTCCTTATCAGATCCTATGGACAGGAAGTCTGACACACTTCTTAAGAAGTCATGGGAGGCCTGTGTAACTGCCTTTAAACCTGCAATCTCAGCCACATCTACTAGCAGGTCTATGCTGGTTTGGCTCGACCAGCTGGACCAAAACATCAAAACTGGGGTATCCAGGGAAAAATTGCGCGCTGCTATTCCTTTGATTAAGGGGGCTGCGGCGTTTATATCTGATGCCTCTATAGACTCGCTCCGTCTGGCGGCCAGAACAGCTAGTCTCACTAATACGGCTCGTCGGGCCTTATGGTTAAAAAACTGGAAAGGAGATGCCCAGTCCAGATCCAAGTTGTGTGCCATACCCTGTCAGGGTGAGTACCTCTTTGGGACCGTATTAGATGAAATACTCACTAAGGCGGGTGAAAGGAAGAAGGGGTTCCCTAATCTCTTTATTCCTTCTTACAGAAGGGCGTTCAGGAAGCCACCATTCGGCAAGAAGGGAGGCTTTAAAGACCGGTGGAATAATAAAGAATTTAAACAAAAAGGAAATTTGTTCAATAAACGCCCCTTTAACCCCTTCCCGACCCATGACGCCACGTAGGCGTCATGAAAACCCGTGCCAATCCGACCCATGACGCCTATGTGGCGTCATGGAATGATCGCGTCCCTGCAGATCGGGTGAAGGGGTTAACTCCTATTTTACCCGATCTGCAGGGAGAGGGGGAGTGGTACTTCAGCCCAGGGGGGGTGGCTTCACCCCCCCGTGGCTACGATCGCTCTGATTGGCTGTTGAAAGTGAAACTGCCAATCAGAGCGATTTGTAATATTTCACCTAAAAAAATGGTGAAATATTACAATCCAGCCATGGCCGATGCTGCAATATCATCGGCCATGGCTGGAAATACTGAAGTACCCCCCCCCACGCCCACCGATCGCCCCCCCCGTCCTCTGTTATGGGGTCCGGTCCCCTCCGTCCGCCTGCCGGCTCCCCCGTCCTCCTGTCCGCTCCCTCCTTGCCCAGACCCACCCCCCCTGTGCTCCGTTCCCCCCCCCCGTGCTCCGATCCACCCCCCCACCACCCCTTCATACTTACCGATCCTCCCGGTGTCCGTCCGTCTCCTCGCTGGGCGCCGCCATGTTGGAAAATGGCGGGCGCATGCTCAGTGCGCCCGCCGAATCTGCCAGTCGGCAGATTCCTTACAGGTACATTTTGATCGCTGTGGTAGGTTCTATCACAGCGATCAAAATAAAAAAATAATAAATAACCCCCCCCCCCTTTATCACCCCCATAGGGACAATAATAAAATAAAGAATTTTTTTTTTTTTTTTTTTCCTCTAGGGTTAGGATTAGAACTAGGGTTAGAACTAGGGGTAGGGTTAGGGGTAGGGTTAGGGTTACGGGTAGGGTAATTAGGGGTAGGGTTATGGCATGTGCACACAGAGCGGATCGGCCGTGGATCCGCAGCGGATCGGCCGCGGATCGGCAGCGGATCGGACGCGGATCCGCAGCGGATCGGCCGCGGATCCGCAGCGGATTGGCAGCGGATCCGCAGCGGATTGGCAGCGGATCCGCAGCGGATGGGCCGCGGATCGGCAGCAGATCCGCAGCGGATGGGCAGCGGATCCGCAGCGGATCGGCCGCGGATCCGCAGCGGATCGGCAGCGGATTGGCAGCGGATCCGCAGCGGATCGGCCGCGGATCCGCAGCGGATCGGCAGCGGATTGGCAGCGGATCCGCAGCGGATCGGCCGCGGATCCGCAGCGGATCCGCAGCGGATCCGCAGCGGATCGGCAGCGGATCCGCAGCAGATTGGCAGCGGATCCGCAGCGGATGGGCCGCGGATCGGCAGCGGATCCGCAGCAGATTGGCAGCGGATCCGCAGCGGATTCGCAGCGGATCCGCAGTGGATTGGCCGCGGATCCGCAGCGGATTGGCCGCTGCGAATTCGAAGCAGTTTTCCATCAGGTTTACAGTACCATGTACACCTAAGGAAAACCAAATCCGCTGTGCCCATGGTGCGGAAAATTCCGTGCAGAAACGCTGCGTTGTATTTTCCGCAGCATGTCAATTCTTTGCGCGGATTCCGCAACGTTTTACACCTGTTCCTCAATAGGAATCCGCAGGTGAAATCCGCACAAAAAAACACTGGAAATCTGCTGTAAATCCGCAGGTAAAACGCAGTGCCTTTTACCTGCAGATTTTTCAAAAATCGTGCGGAAAAATCTCACACGAATTCGCAACGTGGGCACATAGCCTTAGGGTTAGGGTTGGAATTAGAGTTAGGGTTGGAATTAGGGCTAGGGTTTGAAATAGGGTTAAGATTAGGCTTGTGGTTAGGGTTACGGATAGGGTTAGGGGTGTGTTGGGGTTACAGTTGTGGTTAGGGTTGGGATTAGGGCTACGGTTGGGATTAGGGTTAGGATTAGGGTTGGAATTAGGGTTACGGGTGTGTTGCGGTTAGGGTTGTGGTTAGGGGTGTGTTGGGGTTAGGTTTGTGATTAGGGTTATGGCTACAGTTGGGATTAGGATTAGGGGTGTGTTGGGGTTAGTGTTGAAGTTAGAATTGAGGGGTTTCCACTGTTTAGGCACATCAGGGGTCTCCAAACGCAACATGGCGCCACCATTGATTCCAGCCAATCTTGCATTCAAAAAGTCAAATGGTGCTCCCTCCCTTCCAAGCCCCGACGTGCGCCCAAACAGTGGTTTACCCCCACATTTGGGGTACCAGCGTACTCAGGACAAACTGGGCAACAACTGTTGGGGTCCAATTTCTCCTGTTACCCTTGCAAAAATAAAAAATTACTTGCTAAAACATAATCTTTGAGGAAAGAACAATTATTTTTTATTTTCACGGCTCTGCGTTATAAACTTCTGTGAAGCACTTGGGGGTTGAAAGTGCTCACCACACATCTAGATAAGTTCCTTCGGGGGTCTAGTTTCCAAAATGGGGTCACTTGTGGGGTGTTTCTACTGTTTAGGCACATCAGGGGCTCTGCAAATGCAATGTGACGCCCGCAGACCATTCCATCAAAGTCTGCATTTCAAATGTCACTACTTCCCTTCCGAGCCCTGACGTGCGCCCAAACAGTGGTTTACCCCCACATATGGTGTATCAGCATACTCACAACAAACTGGGCAACAAATATTGGGGTCCAAATTCTCCTGTTACCCTTGTGAAAATAAAAAATTGCTTGCTAAAACATCTTTTTTGAGGAAAGAAAAATGATTTTTTATTTTCACGGCTCTGCGTTGTAAACTTCTGTGAAGCACTTGGGGGTTGAACGTGCTCACCACACATCTAGATAAGTTCCTTCGGGGGTCTAGTTTCCAAAATGGGGTCACTTGTGGGGTGTTTCTACTGTTTAGGCACATCAGGGGCTCTGCAAATGCAATGTGACGCCCGCAGACCATTCCATCAAAGTCTGCATTTCAAATGTCACTACTTCCCTTCCGAGCCCTGACGTGCGCCCAAACAGTGGTTTACCCCCACATATGGGGTATCAGCATACTCACAACAAACTGGGCAACAAATATTGGGGTCCAAATTCTCCTGTTACCCTTGTGAAAATAAAAAATTGCTTGCTAAAACATCTTTTTTGAGGAAAGAAAAATGATTTTTTATTTTCACGGCTCTGCGTTGTAAACTTCTGTGAAGCACTTGGGGGTTGAACGTGCTCACCACACATCTAGATAAGTTCCTTGGGGGGTCTAGTTTCCAAAATGGGGTCACTTGTGGGGGGTTTCTACTGTTTAGGCATATCAGGGGCTCTGCAAACGTAACATGATGCCCGCAGACCATTCCATCAAAGTCTGCATTCCAAAACGTCACTACTTCCCTTCCGAGCCCCGGCATGTGCCCAAACAGTGGTTTACCCCCACATATGGGGTATCAGCGTACTCAGGAGAAACTGGACAACAACTTTTGGGGTCCAATTTCTCCTGTTAGTCTTGCAAAAATAAAAAATTCTGGGCTAAAAAAATATTTTTGAGGAAAGGAAACACATTTATTATTTTCACGGCTCTGCGTTATAAACTTCTGTGAAGCATTTGGGGGTTCAAAGTGCTCACCACACATCTAGATAAGTTCCCTTGGGGGTCTAGTTTCCAAAATGGAGTCACTTGTGGGGAGTTCCTACTGTTTAGGCACATCAGGGGCTCTGCAAACGCAACCTGATGCCCGCAGAGCATTCCATCAAAGTCTGCATTTCAAAACGTCACTACTTCCCTTCCGAACCCCGACGTGTGCCAAAACAGTGGTTTACCCCCACATATGGGGTATCAGCGTACTCAGGAGAAACTGGTCAACAACTTTTGGGGTCCAATTTCTCCTGTTACTCTTGCAAAAATAAAAAAATTCTGGGCTAAAAAATATTTTTGAGGAAAGGAAACACATTTTTTATTTTCACGGCTCTGCGTTATAAACTTCTGTGAAGCACTTGGGGGTTCAAAGTGCTCACCACACATCTAGATTAGTTCCTTGGGAGGTCTAGTTTCCAAAATGGGGTCACTTGTGCGGGAGCTCCAATGTTTAGGCACACAGGGGCTCTCCAAACGCGACATGGTGTCCGCTAATGATTGGAGCTAATTTTCCATTCAAAAAGCCAAATGGCGTGCCTTCCCTTCCGAGCCCTGCCGTGCGCCCAAACAGTGGTTTACCCCCACATATGGGGTATCACCGTACTCAGGACAAACTGGACAACAAAATTTGGGGTCCAATTTCTCCTATTACCCTTGGGAAAATAAAAAATTCTGGGCTAAAAATCATTTTTGAGGAAAGAAAAATTATTTTTTTATTTTCACGGCTCTGCGTTATAAACTTCTGTGAAGCACCTGGGGGTTCTAAGTGCTCACTATGCATCTAGATAAGTTCCTTGGGGGGTCTAGTTTCCAAAATGGGGTCACTTGTAGGGGAGCTCCAATGTTTAGGCACACAGGGGCTCTCCAAACGCGACATGGTGTCCGCTAACGATTGGAGCTAATTTTCCATTCAAAAAGTCAAATGGCACGCCTCCCCTTCCGAGCCTTGCCATGCACCCAAACAGTGGTTTACCCCCACATATGAGGTATCGGCATACTCAGGAGAAATTGCCCAACAAATTTTAGGATCCATTTTATCCTGTTGCCCATGTGAAAATAAAAGAATTGAGGCTAAAAGAAATTTTGTGTGAAAAAAAAGTACTTTTTCATTTTTGCGGATCAATTTGTGAAGCACCTGGGGGTTTAAAGTGCTCACTATGCCTCTAGATGAGTTCCTTGGGGGGTCTAGTTTCCAAAATGGGGTCACTTGTGGAGGAGCTCCAATGTTTAGGCACACAGGGGCTTTCCAAACGCGACATGGTGTCCGCTAACGATGGAGATAATTTTTCATTCAAAAAGTCAAATGGCGCTCCTTCCCTTCCGAGCCTTACCATGTGCCCAAACAGTGGTTTACCCCCACATGTGAGGTATTTGTGTACTCAGGAGAAATTGCTCAACAAAATTTAGGATCCATTTTATCCTGTTGCCCATGTGAAAATGAAAAAATTGAGGCTAAAATAATTTTTTTGTGAAAAAAAAGTACTTTTTCATTTTTACGGATCAATTTGTAAAGCACCTGGGGGTTTAAAGTGCTCACTATGCTTCTAGATAAGTTCCTTGGGGGGTCTAGTTTCCAAAATGGGGTCACTTGTGGGGGAGCTCCAATGTTTAGGCACACAGGGGCTCTCCAAACATGACATGGTGTCCGCTAAAGATTGGAGCCAATTTTTCATTCAAAAAGTCAAATGGCGCTCCTTCCCTTCCAAGCCCTGCCGTGCCCCCAAACAGTGGTTTACCCCCACATATGAGGTATCAGCGTACTCAGGACAAATTGGACAACAACGTTCGTGGTCCAGTTTCTCCTTTTACCGCTGGGAAAATAAAAAAATTGTTGCTAAAAGATCATTTTTGTGACTAAAAAGTTAAATGTTCATTTTTTACTTCCATGTTGCTTCTGCTGCTGTGAAACACCTGAAGGGTTAATAAACTTCTTGAATGTGGTTTTGAGCACCTTGAGGGGTGCAGTTTTTAGAATGGTGTCACTTTGGGGTATTTTCAGCCATATAGAACCCTCAAAATGACTTCAAATGTGAGGTGGTCCCTAAAAAAAATGGTTTTGTAAATTTTGTTGTAAAAATGAGAAATCACTGGTCAAATTTTAACCCTTATAACTTCCTAGCAAAAAAAAAAATTGTTTCCAAAATTGTGCTGATGTAAAGTAGACATGTGGGAAACGTTATTTATTAACTATTTTGGGTCACATAACTCTCTGGTTTAACAGAATAAAAATTCAAAATGTGAAAATTGCGAAATTTTCAAATTTTTTGCCAAATTTCCGTTTTTTTCACAAATAAACTCAGAAATTATCGACCTAAATTTACCACTAACATGAAGCCCAATATGTCACGAAAAAACAATCTCAGAATCGCTAGGATCCGTTGAAGCGTTCCTGAGTTATTACCTCATAAAGGGACACTGGTCAGAATTTCAAAAAACGGCAAGGTCATTAAGGCCAAAATAGGCTGGGTCATGAAGGGGTTAAGCCAGCGGATAAATTCCGTTGACCCTGTTTTGCCAGTGGGAGCTAGACTTCTAGAGTTTGTGGAGCAATGGAAGGAGATAACGGTCAATCCATGGGCCATCAATTTAGTATCTTCAGGCCTCGTTTTAGACTTTATTCAAACACCTCCGGATTCCTTCCTTCTCACGTCCTTAAAATCTAGGCCTCAGCAGGAGGCCCTTGAAACGGAAATTAAATCCCTCATATCCAAACGGGTATTAATAAAGGTTCCGCCATCCCAGATAGGGAAGGGCTTCTACTCCCCCCTGTTTCTGATTACTAAGCCCGACGGCTCTTTCAGAACTATAATCAATTTGAGAAAATTGAACTCCTTTATAAAACCTAGAACATTTAAAATGGAATCTATTCGTTCAGCTATTAAAAATTTGTTTCCAAATTGTTACATGGTAGTACTGGATCTTAAGGATGCTTATTACAATCTCCCCATACACCAGTTACACCAGCAATTTCTTCAAGTAGCAGTGGTTATAGATGGGCAGGTCTGTCATCTACAATACCGGGCTATGCCATTTGGTTTATCCATGGCTCCGAGGGTTTTTACCAAATTATTGTTGGAAGTAATGTCCTTTCTACGAGTAAGGGACACACTGGTAATTCCGTAATTAGATGACCTGTTGATTGTAGGTAAAAATTCCCTACAGTGTGAGAAGAGGTTAGAGGAAGTAGTATTTTCTTTGCAAAAACTTGGCTGGATTATAAACTGGGAAAAATCCAGGCTCCAGCCAGTGACATGTCAGAAATTTCTGGGGCTCCTTCTGGACTCAGTTGACCAAATATGTAGGCTTCCTGATGAGAAAAGACCACCATAATACATAAAGTGAGTTTAGCCATCAGTAAGCGTAGTATGTCATTAAGAAATGCCATGTCCTTGTTAGGTTCCCTGACTTCTTGTTTTCCTGCGGTCCAATGGGCGCAATTCCACACTAGACAGCTACAAAAATTTATATTACAAGAGGACATTAGGAAGGAAGGAGAGCTGGATAACAGTCGTTCTAACGTCAGATGTAGTACACTCCCTTGCATGGTGGTTAGATTGGGGCAATCTATCTAAGGGGGTTTTATGGGTGATCACTTCATCCACTAATGTTACCACAGATGCTAGTCCTGATGGCTGGGGGGCACATTTTCAGGATCAGGCAGTTCAGGGTCTCTGGTCTTGTGCAGAGCTTGAGAATTCCTCTAATGTAAAAGAGTTGAAAGCTATATTTTATTCCCTACTCCACTTTCTCCCTCAGCTGAGAGGCTCTCGCACAAGGGTCTTCTCCGACAACACTACCGCAGTGGCCTATCTGAACCATCAAGGAGGTACACGGTCAGAAAATCTTATGGGGGTGGCTTCAGACATCATGGAGCTAGCCGAAGGTCACCTACTATCCTTGTCGGCGGTACATATCAGAGGCATAGACAACTTTTGTGCAGACTTCCTCAGCCGCCACACTCTGCATCAGGGGGAATGGATGCTCAACAGGAAAGTTTTCAAGTTAATAACAGCCAAATGGGGTGTACCCCAGATAGACTTGTTCTCCACACGAGCAAACCGTCAGGTCAAGATGTTCGCCTCTCTATGCAGAGAGGACAATCCGGACATATTCGATGCCCTCCATATAACATGGGCATTCGACCTAGCCTATGCATTCCCCCCATGGAATCTACTGCCCATGGTAATAAGAAAGATAAGGGAAGAAGGGGCAAGAGTTCTGCTGATAGCCCCATTCTGGCCCAAGAGGCCATGGTTTTCGTGGCTCAGAGCGATGTCAGTTTCAGATCCCTGGATTCTGCCTCAGACCAAAGACCTTCTATCTCAGGGACCGTTCCTACATCCTCAAGTAAAAGGAATGAACTTGACTGTTTGGAATTTGAGAGGCAGTTACTAGAGCTTAGAGGATTTTCTAGGGGGTTAATAAATACCCTCATGAGGAGTAGAAAGCCTTCCACTACCAGAATTTATGTTAGGATTTGGAAGAAATTCCTATATTCTCAATATTAGAATTTCTACAGAGGGGTCTGGACTTGGGACTCTCGGTTAGCACGTTAAAGGTCCAAATTTCGGCTCTAGGAGCTCTCTTTAATTCTGATGTTGCGGGCAATAGATGGATATCTAGGTTTATTTCCGCATGCGAGAGATCAAAACCTATTAAGATACCACAGGTTCCTCAGTGGGATCTGACTTTAGGGTACTGTCACACAGTGCCATTTTCATCGCTACGACGGCACGATCCGTGACGTCGCAGCGTCGTATGATTATCGCTCCAGCGTCGTAGACTGCGGTCACACTTTGCAATCACGGCGCTGGAGCGATGCCGAAGTCCCCGGGTAACCAGGGTAAACATCGGGTTACTAAGCGCAGGGCCGCGCTTAGTAACCCGATGTTTACCCTGGTTACCAGCGTAAACGTAAAAAAACCAAACAGTACATACTTACATTCCGGTGTCTGTCCCCCGGCGTTCTGCTTCTCTGCACTGTGTAAGCACCATAGCCGGAAAGCAGAGCGGTGACGTCACCGCGTCACCGCTGTGCTCGCTTTCCGGCTGGCAGGCGCTCACAGTGCAGAGAAGCTGAGACGCCGGAGGACAGACACCGGAATGTGAGTATGTACTGTTTGTTTTTTTTACGTTTACGCTGGTAACCAGGGTAAACATCGGGTTACTAAGCGCGGCCCTGCGCTTAGTTACCCGATGTTTACCCTGGTTACAAGTGAACACATCGCTGGATCGGTGTCACACAAAACGATCCAGCGATGTCAGCGGGTGATCAAGCGACGAAAGAAAGTTCCAAACGATGTGCTACGACGTACGATTCTCAGCAGGATCCCTGATCGCTGCTGCTTGTCAGACACTGCGATATCGTAACGATATCGCTAGAACGTCACGAATCGTACCGTCGTAGCGATGAAAATGGCACTGTGTGACAGTACCCTTAGTCCTGGATGCATTGACACAAAGCCCTTTTGAGCCTCTTCAGACAGCCTCTTTGAAGCATGTCTCATTAAAGACGATATTATTAGTGGCATTAGTATCTGCCAGAAGGGTGAGTGATCTCCATGCCTTATCAGTAGATCCTCCATTCCTATCAGTGACTTCTGACAGAATAGTTTTAAAGACAGATCCATGTTATCTCCCTAAGGTAGCCACTAGTTTTCATAGGGCTCAGGAGATCTTGTTACCTACCTTTTATGAGGACCACTCGACTCCAGAAGAAGCTAGGCTTCATACCCTAGATGTTAAAAGAGCTGTTCTAGCTTATATAGAAAGAACTAGGGACTGGAGGGAGAGTAGGGCTCTCTTTGTGTCTTTCCAGGGAAAAAACAAGGGATCCAGAGTCACACAGAGCACGCTGTCACGCTGGATCCGGGATGCTATAATCTTGGCGTACAGATCTAAGGGAAGAGATCCTCCTCTGCATGTGGGAGCACACTCCACTAGAGCCTTATCGACTTCCTGGGCAGAAAGAGTGAACGTGCCAATACACCTTATATGTAAGGCTGCAACTTGGTCTTCGCCTAATACCTTCTATAAGCACTATAGATTAGACCTATCTGCTGCTTCTGATCTAACCTTTGGGGTTTCGGTTCTCGGCTCAGTTAACCCACCCAATCTATAATCTCTGTAAATCTCTCAGTGGGTGCTGTCGTGGCGAATAGAAAATACCGGATTACTCACCGGTAATGCTCTTTTATAGAGCCCACGACAGCACCCATTCAATTCCCTCCCTTTTCTTTTCTTTAGTTGCACGTGGTGCCTTGGTAGGGAGATGTAAATAATAGGGTAATATAGTATAAGGTTGTAAATATGTACATATGTCGGAACCTGTTAACTAAAAAACCTGGCGGCGGTTCCTCCCATTCTCTGTAAAACAACTGAGGAGCGAGGGGGGGCCGCCCCTTTTATCTCTCTGTAGGTTTCCTGTTCCCAGGGGCGGATCCCCTCTCTCAGTGGGTGCTGTCGTGGGCTCTATAAAAGAGCATTACCGGTGAGTAATCCAGTATTTCTCGGCTGTATTTTATGGGCGTAGAAAATCGCAGCATGCTGCGTTTGTCAGCATATTGCGCAAAAAATCTGCCAGTGAAAGTCTATGGGGGCGAGAAAAATATGGATTACACACGGACCATCAGTGTGACTTGCGAGAAATACGCACCAGTGTTCTAGAGGAAAGTCGGTAATTCAGTGCGGTGTACAGTAAAATCACACTGACAGGTTAGAATAGACCAAATAAATGTCTACACATAGAGTAGGGATATATATATATATATAGATATAGATATAGATATATATAGATATAGATATATATATTTATATTTCATACAGCGCTAGATAGCAGAAAAGCCTGTAATTCAATTGCCGGCTCTTGCTATCGCCTTCCCAAACCCGACAGGATATGAGACCTGGTTTACATACAGTAAACCATTTCATATCCCTTTTTTTATTACATATTCCTCACTAATAATGTTAGTAGAGTCTGTGCGCAAAATTTATAGGACTCCCCCTGGCTAAAAACATCTTCCCCCAGCCACCCCAGAAAAGGCACATCTGTAAGATGTGCCTATTCTGGCACTTAGCCTCTCTCTTCCAACTCCCGTGTAGCGGTGGGATATGGGGTAATAAAGGGTTAATGTCACCTTGCTATTGTAAGGTGACATTAAGCCTGGTTAATAATGGAGAGGTGTCAATAAGACACCTGTCTATTGTTAATCCAATAATATTAAAGGGTTAATAATACACACACACATTAAGAATAAAGTATTTTATTGAAATAAAAACACACATGGGGTTGTAAAATCTTTATTATACACTTAATCCACCTGAAGACCCTCGTTCTGTAAAAGAACAAAAATAAAAAAGCAACAATATCCCATACCTTTCCGGCGCTCAGTCATGTCCCACGCTGTAAATCCATCTGAAGGGGTTAAATAATTTTACAGCCAGGAGCACTGCTAATGCAGCTGTGCTCCTGTCTGTAAAATCTGGGGAATGAATTGAAAGCAGGGGAACATAGCATCGTAGATTTGCAGTGCTGCGCCCCCTGCTGGTATAAACTCAAAGGAACTCTAGCATGAGAAAATAGAAAAATATGGGATATTGTTGCTTTTTTATTTTTGTTCTTTTTCAGAACGAGGGTCTTCAGATGGATTAAGTGTATAATAAAGATTTTACAACCTCATGTGTGTTTTTATTTCAATAAAATACTTTTTTCTCTTCGCCACGACAGCACCCACTTGAGAGAGGGGATCCGCCCCTAGGAACAGGAAACCCTATGGAGAGATAAAAGGGGCGGTCCCCCTCGCTCCCACAGTTGGTTTCCTGTTCCTACGGGAGACCCTTGGAGAGAAGAGGATGCCCAGCCTGGATGCCGCTTGCGCAGTTTACCTTTATGGGACGGCAAGGGCTCCAGAAGCTGGATGCAGCGTCGGGGGTCCTATGGCAGCTTCCCCCCTCTGCTGGCAGGTACTGTGAGGCCAGGTCCGGGGAGTCGCCTGGCTCATGGAGATCCACCCAGCAGACCTGCAAGGACCAAATCGCTGGGGTAAGGAGATCCTGCGGCGCCATCCCTCATGGTGCGCAGGCAGCGTGGGTCCGGTATACTATCCCCCGGAAGCAGATCGTAACTTCCGGGGTGAAACAGGAGGAGGACGGCGCCTGCGCTGATGCTGGTGGGAGCGCAGGCGCATACTGAATAGCCGCGACCCGGATGTAGCGGTCACTTCCGGGTGCGGCAGGAAGAAGATGGCGGCCCCCATTAGAAAAGGACGCCGGCACTGATCCTCCGGCGTCCATCATGGCATCTCCACAGGACCCGGCGATGGCTTCATCCGAAGTCACCGCTATTGCGCCTAGTAGCCGAACAAGCAGCAGTCGCAGATCATCTTCTTCCAAAAGCGCCAGAGATAAGAAATCAGGCCGGTCGGTTCCATCTGTGCCTCCGTCTCCTCCTCATCAGCCGGTATTGTAACAACAACCTCACTGGGTGAGTGTGTGTGTGTACCCTCTTAGGCTGATTACACTCCCCCTCTTTGTCTATATTCCTTAGGCAAAAAGAACGGGGAAAACCAAACACATACAATGTGCTTTATGCTCTCAGCCGCTCCCCGATAATTATTTAAAGAAGCTGTGCCAGTCTTGCATCGAATCCACCTTACGTGAGGAGTCTTCAGTAAGGTCGGAAGATATAAGGAGTATGATTAGGGAAGAATTACAGGCCTTCCGAAGCTCGGAAAAAATTCCCGAGGGTAGAAAAAAATATAATTCCCCCAGGTCTGAGCAGTCCTCTGAGACTGAAGATAAAGATTCGGATGGGTCCCAAAGGATCATTTCCTCAGATGATGAGCGGGATACATGCTTTCCCACAGACAGTATCGATAATTTAGTAAGATCAGTTTGTAACACCATGGGTATTGAAGACACAAAAATCCCTAAAACACCACAGGACGTGATGTTTGCAGGCCTGTCAGAGAGGAAAAAACCTTCTTTCCCTGTAATTCCAGCAATTAAGAATGTAGTAAAAAAGGAGTGGGAAAGCCAGGGACAAAGAGGATTGCCGTCTTCGTCAAAAAGACGCTATCCCTTTAATGACGAAGATTTCTCTATATGGTTAAAAGCCCCGAAGGTAGATGCAGCAGTGGCTTCCACTTCTAAAAAATCTTTGCTACCCGTAGAAGATTCCGGCTCCTTGCAAGACCCGCTGGACCGGAAAGCGGATACCCTCTTAAAAAGAGCATGGGAATCCTGTACTGGAGCCTTCAGGCCAGCTATATCGGCTACATGTACTGCCAGGTCCATGTTGGTCTGGTTAAATGATTTAGAAGAAGGATTAAAGAGCGGCCTTTCCCGAGATAGACTGATCTCTTCCATACCGTTAATTAGAGGAGCTACAGCCTTTTTGGCGGATTCCTCAGCTGATTCCATACGGCTAGCTGCCAAATCGGCAGGTCTGACTAACGCGGCTCGTCGAGCCTTATGGCTAAAGGGGTGGAAAGGAGATCCCCAAACGAAGTCTAAATTATGTGGTCTCCCATGCCAGGGTGAGTACCTATTTGGTACTAAGTTAGACGAAATACTAACTAAAGCGGGTGAGAGGAAGAAGGGGTTCCCCAATAACACTTATCTCCCATCCTACAGGAGAGCGTTCCGTAAGCCCACGTTTAATAGAAGAAAGGACTATAAAAACCAAGACCGCTGGGCTAATAAAGACTTTAAGCAGAAAGGAGCGTAAAACAAACAACAATTATAAACAAGGTACAATCGGTGATTAATAAACCCCTAATTTCCCTAAGAGAAGGGATGTCCCTTCTTGGTTCCTTTACATCATGTATCCCGGCTGTCCCATGGGCCCAATTCCATAGTAGAAAATTACAATATAAAATTCTACAGGAAGAAGAGAGGTTACAAGGCCAATTGGATAGTCGGTTATCTTTACCATCTGACGTGGTAGATTCTCTTACCTGGTGGTTAGACCAGAGTCATTTTACCAGTGGGGTTCCCTGGGTGGTTAAACCTTCAAAAACACTCTTTACCGATGCCAGTCCTAGTGGTTGGGGAGCACACTTAGGAGATCAAATAGTTCAAGGTCTGTGGTCTCCTAGAGAATCGAATGATTCTTCTAATCAAAAAGAATTGAAGGCTATCTTTCATGCCATATGTAAATTTCTTCCGCAGTTACACGGAACGCATACAAGAATCTTTTCAGACAACATGACAGCGGTGGCATACATAAACCACCAAGGGGGAACAAGATCAGAAGCGCTCATGTGTATAGCCGACAACATTCTATCCATAGCAGAGGAGCACCTCCTATCCTTATCAGCACTGCATGTAAGAGGAGTCGACAATCCAAAAGCGGATTTCCTCAGCCGCCACACTCTCCGCCAAGGAGAGTGGGTTCTCAGCCGTCGTATCTTTTTAATGATAATCAAAAAATGGGGTACTCCCGAGATAGACCTTTTTGCGACGAGACACAACAGACAAGTCAAAAGGTTCGCTTCATTGTTCCGATCCGACAATCCAGATATCTTCGATGCTCTGCAAGTCCCATGGACATTCCAGAAAGCATATGCCTTTCCCCCCACTAATACTTCTTCCAACGGTGATCAGGAAGATAAGGGAGGACAGAGCAAATGTGATCTTAATAGCTCCATTTTGGCCCAAGAGGCCATGGTTCTCCTGGCTGAGAATTATGTCAATTTCAGACCCGTGGATCCTTCCGGAGGATCAGGATCTGCTCTCCCAAGGCCCCTTCAACCACCCTCAGGTGAAGGGTCTGCGGTTGACTGCCTGGCATTTGAGAGGCGGCTGCTAAAAATGAGAGGATTTTCTAACAAAGTAATTGACACTCTGCCACTAAGTAGGAAAAAATCTACCACATCCATTTATGTGAGAGTGTGGAAAAAATTCTTAAACCTCTACCCAACAGCACTATCAAACGAGATTCAGATCCCTATGGTCCTAGAATTTCTTCAAAAAGGGCGCGATTTAGGTCTGGCAGTCAGTACCTTAAAAGTACACATTTCTGCTCTTGGTGCTTTATATGGTCACGATATTGCAGGTGACAGGTGGGTAGCCAGGTTTATCGCAGCTTGCCAAAGGTCAGAGACAGTCCAAATTCCCCATGTACCACCTTGGGATGTTAATTTAGTCCTTGAAGCTCTAACAGACCACCCCTTTGAGCCACTACATTCAGCTCACATAAAACATGTTTCCATCAAGACAGCTCTTCTTGTTGCTTTGGTATCAGCTAGAAGAGTAAGCGACATACAGGCACTGTCAATAGATCCACCGTTTATGTCTATATTTCCAGACAGAATTGTCCTAAAAACAGACCCTTCCTACTTACCCAAAGTATGCACTAAATTTCATAGATCACAAGAAGTTTTTCTTCCCTCCTTCTATGATAACCCTACGAATCAGGAAGAACAAAAATACCATACATTAGATGTGAGGAGGGCCATATTAGCCTATTTAGATAGAACTAGCGCCTGGAGGAAGAGCAGGGCTCTCTTTATTTCCTTCCAGGGCCATAGAAAAGGAGATGGAATCACGAAGGGCACTTTATCTCGGTGGATTCGGGATGCAATATGTCTGGCCTATTCATCCAAAGGGGAGAACCCGCCTGAGACTGTAAAAGCACACTCCACTCGGGCGATAGCATCATCCTGGGCCGAGCGAGCAGAAGTTCCAATAGAACTGATATGTAAGGCCGCAACTTGGGCTTCTCCCACTACATTCTATAATCACTATAGATTGGATTTATCTTCTTCATCTGACCTGTCTTTTGGTAGATCAGTTCTTAACACTGTGATCCCTCCCAAATGACTATCTCTGAAAGTCTCTCAAGTGGGTGCTGTCGTGGCGAAGAGAAAACACCGGATTACGTACCGGTAATGCTCTTTTATAGAGCCACGACAGCACCCCTTTACTTCCCACCCTATTAAGTTATTTTTATAAAAGCACGATTAAGGGTGTTTTTTGGTTCTTGTAGTTAGCCATACTAAGTTAACTAATGATAAAAGCTGATATCAAATTGCCTACTAAATCTGGTGGGCGGTTCCTCGCAATCTCTGTAACCCAACTGTGGGAGCGAGGGGGACCGCCCCTTTTATCTCTCCATAGGGTTTCCTGTTCCTAGGGGCGGATCCCCTCTCTCAAGTGGGTGCTGTCGTGGCTCTATAAAAGAGCATTACCGGTACGTAATCCGGTGTATTCTTAATGTGTGTGTGTATTATTAACCCTTTAATATTATTGGATTATTAATGGATAGGTGTCTTATTGACACCTCTCCATTATTAACTAGGCTTAATGTCACCTTACAATAGCAAGGTGACATTAAACCTTTATTACCCCATATCCCACAGCTACACGGGAGTGGGAAGAGAGGGGCTAAGTGCCAGAATAGGCGCATCTTACAGATGTGCCTTTTCTGGGGTGGCTGGTGGCAGATGTTTTTAGCCAGGGGGGGCTAATAACCATGGACCCTCTCTAGGCTATTAATATCTGCCCTCAGTCACTGGCTTTCCCACTCTGGCGGAGAAAATTGCGCGGGAGCCCACGCCAGTTTTTTCCGTGATTTAACCCTTTATTTTAACAGCTAGAGCCCACAAATTTTGCACACAGACTCTACTACGTTACATTATTAGTGAGGAATATGTAAAAAAAAAGGGATATGAAATGGTTTACTGCATTTAAACCATGTCTCATATCCTGTCGGGTTTGGGAAGGAGATAGCAAAAGCCTGAAATTGAATTACCGACTTTTCTGCTATCTGGCGCTGTATGAAATATAAATATATATGTATATGTGTCTCAATGAGATATATATCTATATCTATCTATCTATCTATCTATCTATCTATCTATCTATCTATCTATCTATCTATCTATCTATCCCTATACTATGTGTAGACATTTATTTGATCTATTCTAACCTGTCAGTGTGATTTTACTGTACACTGCACTGAATTGCCGGCTTTTCTCTAGAACACCGGTGCATATTTCTCGCAAGTCACACTGATGGTCCGAGTGTAATCCGTATTTTTCTGGCCCCCTTAGACTTTCATTGGCGGATTTTTTGCGCAATACGCTGACAAACGCAGCATGCTGCGATTTTCTACGCCCGTAAAATACAGCCGAGAAATATACGGCAGATAGGAGCTGCCCCATAGAAAATCATTGGTCTGTGTGCAATGCGTAGTTTTTGCGACTCTCATATGTCCGTAAAACTCTCTAGTGTGACGCCGGCCTAATAGTCATGTGTTCTTCTTCCGAAGAAGCAACAACGCGAAACATGCGTTAGAGGGCTCTCAAACGTGGTCCTCCAGTTTGAATTTGTGGTGTGTTGCTCTAAAGGGTTATATGTATATTTGTTATGAGGTTTCCCTTGCACCAATGTATTATGATAATGCACTTAGCACTTTAGAAAGTGATTTGCTTATATATTGTTTCTGCTACTATGATACAGATTTATAAATAGAGATATACATAACTATTGATTGGTGCTTGGTATACTCTGCAAAATACATATAAGGAATTATAGGGAAGACTGCAGTGGGATATATGTATTAAATCTTCAGCAAGATGTAATTCTTTCCATCCCACTAGAGGGCAGTATAACAATAAAATAATATGTATAACTCTCCTATGCATTCTTTTCCTTGATTTAGTAGTATAAAGTATTCATGGAGATTTGTGACTGTAATCTTTCTGTTAATGAGATTATTATTATCTATGTGGATATATAGTGAATATAGTTCCATAATCCCTGATAATGATAGTCTTCTCCCCTCTGTACCAGTCTGTCACTGTAAACTTGATTACTGTAAATGATATTTATAACCCTGTATGTAACCCCTTTCTCATGTACAGCACCATGGAATTAATGGTGCTATATAAATAAATAATAATAATAATAATGAGAATGGCTTTTGTCTGAGAACAATCATGTATTTAAAAAAAAAAAAGGAATTGTTTAATGTCACTTCATACGTTTAATGTCACTGATAGGACAGGCAACTTTTTCTTTCCCCCCAAAAAATGAAAACATCTCCTTTCCAAGCTATAAATGTCATTGATATATCTTCCGTACCAAGCAATGTATTGGTAAAAAAAAACATTATCGGAAAAAATGTTGAAATCCTCCCACCAGGACATGTTTTGGTCTTCTAATCCTGGATAAACCATTTAAAAAGGTGTATTCAAGATGTATATTCAGGAGCCCACTCTTCTCCGGCCTCCGACTTCATGCTTTGCTAGGGGTCGGTGCGCTCCTGAAGATTGACAGTTCAGATCGGTGGCTTGGTCATCCCACTGGTCCAAACCGTACTCTCTGCCAGGTTGCTGGCAGAGACATCTTGGCCTCTGCAGCATGGGTGAAGCCCAGGCGGGGCTTAAAGGAGTTCATTTTAATCAATAAATCTTGGAATAATAATAATTTCCACATTTGGATATGTTTAACATTTTTTTCCTGTGCTGCCCAGGAGCTGTGGTATGATCAGACCATGTCCCTGCACGGTCAGACACAGCCATTACACAGTACACAGCAGGGGCACATTTATAAGATTATCTCAGCACAGGAACATTGTATTTACAAATATCCAATTGTGGAATTTTTTATTATTCCAAGATCTATTGATTAAAATGAACTTTTTTCATGGGACAACTCTTTTAAGCCAGTTGGATGCATCAATTCTAGCAGCCTCACACCGGCACCAGCAGGCTGTAAAGCACAGTGACATGCTCTATGGCTAGGTAGCCAGCCACTCCTTGAAAACGGAGAGGAATTCTAAATAAGGGATGAATTGTAACGTTGCTTGTTTTTCAAGCACTTTGAATTTTCACCCATTTTTTTTAAATTTGAGATAACACCTTTGAGGTTCAGTAAAGCAAAATAATGTGCTGGAGAGGATTAAATTGTTCATGATTGACCTATAAGATATTCTTTGTTCTTTCTTTTATTTCCCTTTACAGAACTGGACTCTTTACTCCCGATATGGCATTTCAGGCAATTGTTAAAAAACAGATTGTGAAGCTAAAAGGACCAGTCTTGAAATGTGTCGACCTGGTTACGCAGGAGCTCCTTAATTCTGTTACTAAATGCATGTGTAAGGTATGGGGTGAATACAGACAGGTTCTGCATCAACGTTTTGTTTTTGTCATGAAAGACATTTGCGTGATTAGCAATCTCTTAGTATCACAATTGTGTTTTTCTGGTGAGCTTATAGTAGTGCCCATTATAGTAGGTCATGGGCTACTATCAAGCGCTAGAGAGGGCACAATGGGTATAGTATATAGTAATGAAAATGCTTAATGGGACCTGACTGCAAAAAAATATTTACCTGCAGACATAGTGATAATCTGCAAGTAAACCGAGTTTTAACCAGGTTCGCCATTAAAAGAACGACTGTAGGGAGAGAATATAGTTATATCCTTTGTGCAGCCACTCGCTTCCAGTCATTGGGACAGGGTAACGAGCGGTTAAAGTTAACACTTACTATACAGTTAGCTTGGCTTTAATCACTCCCCTGTTCCTTAAATGACATCCGCTGTACACATACTGTACCTTACCGAGCATTAAAGGGGTTGTCCAGCCTTAGATAGAAGTCTACAGTCACTCTATGTGACTGCAGACTTGTGAATCCTCACTTTGTGCGCACTGCGCAATCTGAGGATTCTCTGGTGTCCACAAGTATGTGATTGGCATGCTTCTGGCCATTTTTGGACTAGACATGTCTGCAATGCAAGTACATTGAGCGAGGCTGTACACGTCTAGTCGGCACGTGACCAAATGTATGCAAATTACATATGTGATCACTCTCCGGGCATTACAGAATGCTGTAGATAAGCCCCTGATGCTGGTGGACTTAGCTCACCTTCCATTTTGGGGGTGACAGGTTCCCTTTAAAAAATGACATTTTGAATATCCATTGCTATAATTCCTTTAGCATTTCTTATTGAAACTGTTATATTCTGTTTTACTTTAGTTATCTGACCATCCAAAACTCAGAGATGAAACAGAAAGAATAGTAACTTTCTTCATCCATCAACGAGAAGAGAAAACCAAAGAACAGGTGTGTGTGGGAGCCAAAAAGTGCGTCAACCATAACTGTTGGGAAAAATACACATATATCAATAATTTTACTACACGTAGGCCATTCAGAACGGGAAAACATTCCTGAAGTTAAGAAATGTGCAGTAGTGCCCCCTGTTCTGTGTCAAACCTTAGACAAACTCATTGTATTATTTTCCTTTCAAAGGTTTTACTCCTGATTGATATACAGCTGTCATATATCAACACCAATCATGAAGACTTCATTGGCTTTGCATGGTGAGTTCTTATTTTCTGTTCGTATGTATTTTTGTGCAGGAGTATTATTATATTTGTTATAGAATATTTAACATAATTTCTTGATTGTAATCATCACAAAACTTCTTAAAGTTTTTTGCCCTCTACATGGACAACCCCTTATCAGTCTCTGTTTTCTCCTTGTAAAATAATAACACCTATACTCACCTCCGATGCTGGCGCCGATCCAGCGTTGTCGGCACCGCCTCTCCCGGGGATCCCTTGACATTGTTATTCCATGAGATCTCTGTAGTAATCAGTGCTGGCTTCAGTCATCTCTCCTTCGGACAAATCACATCCATCCAGAGGAACTGAGAGAGCTGTTATGTTACTTCCTCATTTCTTGCGGCTCTATGGGATTCATCCAAAGGCGCCGAGAGTGAAACGCCCGCTAATTGGCTGCAGGGATCGTGTGACATAATGTCAAGCGATCCCCAGGAGAGGGGGAACCATAGGGATTGAGAAGTCATCATCAGAAAATTATTTATGCTAGAACTGTAGAGATAAGAAATGGACCAAACATCAAAAAATGTAGATCTAATGCCACCAGGCAAAACATGTACATATCTGAGCATGAGGTTCTTACTGTTACAAACCTCTGTGCCTAGCAGTGGTACGTATTTTTGATGTACCGTCCATGTCATTTTCTACAGCATAAGAAAATTATTATTTTATCAGTTTTTTGTGTAACATATCAATCTATATAAAAATGAAAAATAGAAATTTTGCAATTTTCACATTAGCAACAGTGGGTTTTCAGCAAAGTGCATATTTAGAACTGAAGCAGAGAACATTCCTCAAATCACAATATTAGCGGCCGTTGTGCTTTATTTCATAGCAATATAAGGTAAAATATTAAAGGGGTGGTCCACTACTAGCACAACCCCTTCTTACCTTCTTAAACTAAATTATAAAATAAATAAACCTATACTCCCCTCCCATGCCGGCGCTGTTCCAGCGGTGTCTGCACTCGTGTCCCCAGGGCTGTGATGCAGTGAAATGGCACTTGATGTCACTGTCTCCATCTTCGGACAAACTGAACATACAGTAAACAGGAAACCGGGCTGATCTCAGACTTCGTCTTCATGTTCATTTCGTCACGAGGAAGAGACAGTGGCGCCAGTGCTAACTGGGCATCGGGCATCACATGTCATTTCACCACATCACAGCCCCAGGGACACGAGTGCAGACACCACGGGGTCGAACATTTAGTTTAAGAATGGGTCGTCCTAGTAATGGACAACCCCTTTAAGGTAAACTCCTCTGCATCCTGAACTAGTGCTATACAACAGCATTGACAATTACCATCATGCAGATTATGATCTGAGAAGCAAAACAATTTAATTCCGTAACCGCTTCATAAGATCACCGCTCTCTTGCATACCTAAGAAAATGCTTTTTATAATTGTTCCTTTTCATACGCTAATTAGCGCCCAGCGGTCTGATGGTCGTCTCCAGACTCTGCTTGGAGCCTCCCCTTTCCTCACAATCGCCATATCTACTGCCCTGATTGACTTGGATATTGTTAAGAAAAAATAATTACATTATAATAAAAACAAAAATTCAGCCCCAGATTTTACATTTTCACACAGGGAAATGGTTAAAATGGCACCAAAGTGTGTCACACAATTTCTGTTGAATGTGGCAATACCCAATATGTGTCTGTACAGTACTGGTTAGCGACATGACGAGACTCGGGAGGGAGCAAATGCTACTGTATTTGACTCTTGGAGAATAAATTATCATAGAATACACAGATCCCGTAAGTGTCAGAAGAACAGAATGCACCCGCAAGTGACCCCATCTTGGGAATTGCACCAATCTGGAATTTATCTACAGGTATAGTGATGATTTTGACTCCATGGGTGTTCTCCAGAAACAAGAAGCAGTGGATGTTGCTGAGTGAAAATTGCAAATCTGTCATTGTCCTGCCCAGCATATTGTATTGCTCATACATTGTAGTGCCCAGTACGTTGTAGTGTCCGTACATTGGTTCCAGCTCATGATTTCGGAGATGTGCATCCAGTAAATTAAAAACAGGCTCTCATTGCTACAGAAATGCCAACATGTGGACGCTAAATGTGGTTTAGGCACACTACGGGGCTCAGAATGGAGAGGGGGCATTTGGATTTGGAAGTGAAGATTTTTCTCAATTTCTTTTTGGGGGTCATAGTGCTTTTCCAGAGCCCTTGTGCTACCAGTAATGCGGAAGCACCATATATTTTCATTAACAGATGACAGACTTTAGTGTGGACTTGTTTTTTTTTGTGTATTGAGTTACAGCCTTTATTGGTAATATTTTACATAAAAATTTAGATCACATTTATCCTGCGCTCTACACTGAGCACTTACATCTGGGTTGCCATCTAAATCTCCAAATGATGTGATTCAGATGAAACCCTCAATGGATCCATTCCCTATAATGAGGCAGCAGAGTTACTCTGGACTCTGTTTGGCTTCCGTTCAGCGGTGTCCTTCTATTCAGACATGCACAAAACTGTGGCTGACCGCTTTTTTATGTACACTTAAAAAGACAGACATCGCCAGATGATAGGCCAGACAGCGTCAACAGTGTCTCAATCTGCCTCAATATAGGGAATCTTCCATCAGGGGTTCTGCCTGATTCACGTATGTGAGAGATTTACCTGGAAACCTTGGTGTTAGCGATCATCGCAGAGCGCTAAATAAAAATGAGCTGAGCCTTACTGTGATCTTTGGGAGACAGAATGAACAAATCAACAGTGGGTCAACAACTCGTTTTCTTTTTGTTTTTGCGTGGTTCAGCTTGCGGTATCAGTGATTAGAAGACTTTATTCTTCGGGTCGATGCGATTACAGCTATACCAGATTTATATCGGTATTTTTATGTTTAGCTGTTTTCACAAACGAAAAAATGTTTGTTTTTTTTTCCTAAAAAAGTTTTTGCATCGCCATATTTTGAGAGCTATAATTTTTCTATATTTTGGTCGACAGAGTCATGTGAGGGCTTTTTTTTTTTTGCAGGACAAGTTGACGTTTAAATTGGTATTGTTTTCTGACATACAACATTTTTTGATTGCTTTCTATTGGGATTCTATGGAGGCAGAATGAACAAAAACCAGCAATTCAGAAATTGTTTTTTTTTTTTAGTTTCTTTTTATGCCATTCCACATGTGATAAAATTTGATAATACAGCTTTATGCTTTGGGCAAGTACGATAATAGCGACACCACATTTATATAATGTTTTATATACCGTACATATTCGAGTATAAGCCGACCCCCCCCCCTAATTTTGCCAAAAAAAACTGGGAGAACTTCTAGGGTGGAAAATGCAGCAGCTACCAGTAAATTTCAAAAATAAAAATAGGTACCAATAAAAGTAAAATTAATTGAGATATCAGTAGGTTAAGTGTTTTTGAATATCCATATTGAATCAGGAGCCCCATAAGATGCTCCATACAGTTCATGATGGGCCCTATAAGATGCTCCATATTAAAATATGCCCCATATAATGCTGCATAAAGGTTAATAAGGGCCCCATAAGATGCTCCATAGAGACATTTGCCCAATATAGTGCTGCACAAATGTTGAATTTGGCCCCATAAGATGCTCCATAGAGATATTTGCCCAATATGCTGTTGCTGCGATTAAAAAAAAATAAAAATCACATACTCGCCTCTTGTCGCTCAGGCCCCCGGCACTTGCAATACTCACCGGTCCTTTATCCGGCGCTGCTGTGTCTTCCGCGTCCTCTGCACTAACGTTCAGGCAGAGGGCGCGGACTAACCACGTCATCGCACCCTCTGACCTTAGCGTTACTGCAGAGGACGCAGAAGATGGAGCGGCGCCCGGAATGAGGAAAGGTGAATATCGCGCAGTGCTCCCCCTCCCCATTATACTCACCTGCTCCCGGCGCGGTCCCTGCATCTCCGGTCTCCGGGCGCTGACAGCTTCTTCCAGCGTTGAGCAGTCACCGTTACCGCTCATTACAGTAATGAATATGCGGCTCCACCCCTATGGGAGTGGAGTCGGGTCCATATTCATTACTGTAATGAGCGGTACCATGTGACCGCTCAACGCTGGAAGAAGCTGCCCGAGACCGGAGATGCAGGGACGTCGCCAGGAGCAGGTGAGTATGTCACAGCCGCCGCTCCCCCGCCGGCCCCCCTGGGACAATGACTCGAGTATAAGCCGAGAGGGGCACTTTCAGCCTAAAAAAGGACTGAAAATCTCGGCTTATACTCGAATATATACGGTAATTCTTTTGCTGCTATTATGCAATAAAAGCTTTTTTTTTAAAGTTGTTTTGGCATAACTATTTTCTGAGAGCTATAGCTTTTTTATTTCTCCACTGACCGAGCTGCATTGATTTTTCCAGGACAAGATAACATTTTCAGCTATACCATTTTTATTTATATGCAACATATTTATCACATTTTATTCCACTTCTTGTTCAGCAGTATGATGAAAAAGCATTTTTTGCCACATTTTTCACTTATTTTATGGTGTTCACTGAAGGGGTTAGGCCTCTTTCACACTTCCGTCGTCTGGCTGCCGTCACAATCCGTCAGTGCGACGTATCGACGGATGCGTCAAAAATAGTGTACAATGGATCCAGTTTTTTGACTAAATAATGGAAACCTATATATTGAGTGTTTTAACACCCCATCTTTGAGAGGGTTTAGAGCAAGTGGCAGAAATGGAAGAAGTTATAGCAAATATTGTGACCATCTATGCATCTATCCATCAGGCAGGTTGCTGGCAGGCTTCTTGCTTGTAGGCTTCTTGCCGGCACATTGAGGAATGAAGCCACATGGCAGATTTATATAGATTTGGGGCTGTCTGGCCAATTGGCTACTAAATACTGATTTGGCGCATGCTCAGTGTAAAAAAACCGAATCCAGCGCTGGATTCCGTCATGTGACGTACCACGACATCTGGTACGTGGCACGTTTTTCTGAGGTAGACAAAAAAAACGGTTAATTATACGTTTTTTCCAGATGACGTTTCAACAAATTCCGACTGATCCAGTGCACGACGGACGAAACGTGTGGCCATGCGTCACGATCCGTCACTAATACAACTCTATGAGAAAAAAACGCATCCTGCGGGCAAATTCGCAGGATCCGTTTTTTTCACAAAATGACGCATTATGATGGAGAATGAAAGACGGAAGTGTGAAAGAGGCCTTAATTAGTGTGACAGGTTTAAAGGTAGGTCGGGTCGTTCTGGACGCAACAATACTAAATATGTGTACTTTTTTTTTTACATAAATATACATATTTATTGGTATCATTTTTTTTCACACTCTTTCGACATCTTTTAGACCATGCTCCTGGCATGGTTTAACAGGCCACCGTACCTCGCTGACTCGGGGTCCATCATTTGACCTCCAGTTACCATGACTACAGCATCAATCCCCTGCGATTATGCTGTGGGGGTGCTGATCGCGTTGCAGATGGAGCTCCCTTCCTCTTGTAGCCTTCTAAGGCTATGTTCACACGCTGCGGGATTTTGCTGCGGGTCCGCAGCGGTTTCCCATGCGTTTACAGTACAATGTAAACCTATGGGAAACGCAATCCGCAGTGCACATGCTGCGGAAAATACCGTGCGGAAACGGAGCGGTTTACATTCCACAGCATGTCAATTCTTTGTGCGGAATCAGCAGTGGTTTTACACCTATTCCAAAATAAAAAACCGCAGGTGTAAAACCGCAGTGGAATCCGCACAAAAACCACGGTAAATCCGCAATAAATCCACAGAGGATCATTCTATGTGTGCACATACCCTAAATGTTGCGCTGCATTTGGAGGGACAAACAGCTGGCGGCAGTGCGGGCACCGCCCTTGGCTGTGGCAGCCGGAGCACGGGTAACACTTAAGCTGAGCTCCTGACATCGATCGTGAAAGCATAACTCCTCAGATAAATAAAAAACTGAGCTCTGTGCATGTTAAATATGCATTCTATGAAATTATATATTTTTTATTTACATGTGATTAATTAGAATGGGGACATAAAACAAAGAATATATCTTGAGTTTTAATGGAATTAAGAATGAAAGTTGTATTTTATTGGAAACTTTTCCCTCTTTTTGGACATTTTTTTATTTTATTTTGATACTATAAAAGCAACGAGTTGTGGAAAAAACAAATATCGGGTGGTGCGGCAGCAGAAGCATCATTAGGTGACTGATGGCGCGGCAGAAGCAGCATCATCAGGAAGTCATTGGTGGTGTGGCAGGAGCGGCACCATCAGGAAGCATGTTAGGAGCAGAAGTTTTTTGGTGGTTTTTCAGGAGCAGCATCTTCACAAATTGTCTGGAGGCATGGTAGGAGCAGCAGTGTTGGAAGTTCTTTGTTCATGTGGCCGGAGCAGCATTGTTAAATTGGTGCAGCATCACTACCACATCTGAAAATAAACACATAAATCTGTCAGTGTGCATTTTTTTCTGCAAATTCTACCCATTAGAGATTAAAAATGAATGTGAATTCCTTTCTTACTCTTTAGAATACAGATGCCGATACATATTAGATAAAACAAAGCAAAACTCTGCCCTTTCTAATATGACACTTGGCCACAAAATTCTCTCCTTGCTGGAAAAGTCGGAGAAAGCAGTGATCAAACAAGTTGGATTTCTACCAGCCCCATTGTTTGTGCCACTGGAAATATTTTTTATATTACACCACCATGACACTGATGTTACTTGTATATATCCCACTGAACATGTACGATTGTTAGACAAACCAATTTCCCTGGCTATATGTTTTGTTTTTTTTTATTATGAATCTGTGGAGCACTATACGCCCATTTTTAGTGTAATAAAGAAGAGATTGGGCGCTGCACTACAGTAACCTATAAACTACCAGATTTATTAAGATCAAATTATGTGTAGTATTTACAGTGTATACAACACTCATATTTTGTATCATAGTTACAGTGCACCTGCAATATATATAAGTACACGCACCTAATGCTGTCTTGTGATAGGTGCCTGGCAGATGGGGCAGGTGTGACTATACAGAAGCCATGTATTTAAACATCCCCTGTGAAATGAGTGCCGGCAGGATAAACCCGTGATGTCTCTTTGTAGGACTTCCAAGCAGACTGGGCAATCTTCAATGTCATTTTGTGTGGTGGTACTTGAGGCTACTTCTCCTGGGGTGACAGAGTCTTCTGCATCACTCCTGCCTGACTGGTTGTTGGTATTATTTCCAATGTAGTGTTCAATGTCCGTCCTCAAAGTAAGGTGCCTCATCCTCTCTAATGACAAGTTGTTCCCTTCGTAGTCATTATAGTAATTGTAGGCTGTCACTAAAAGGAGTCCAAGGTCCTCAAGTGCTTGCTGAATTGTTGGTGTTCTTGAGTCTTCTCCTTGATTGCTTCTCCTAGAAGGTGTAGTGTTGTTAGTAATGGGTCCTGAAAAAGAAATGGTGTAGACATAGTCAACCTACACAAATCTCCATGGGACAATTACATCAAGTAAATGGTACCATTAGCTAGTAATTCTTACTGGTCCTCACCTAGAGACTGCGATGTATAGGTGGGAATTGTATGGAAATGTTATATGAAGTCTATATGATACATAAAAACATCTACATGTACTT
This sequence comes from Ranitomeya variabilis, assembly GCF_051348905.1. Taxonomy (NCBI): domain Eukaryota; kingdom Metazoa; phylum Chordata; class Amphibia; order Anura; family Dendrobatidae; genus Ranitomeya; species Ranitomeya variabilis. The sequence goes on along the minus strand of NC_135239.1, from coordinate 65,760,382 downwards.
TTTCTGCTATTACTACTATGAATTCTCTTATTTTGGACTAAGTTCTGAGTGAGCAGCTCAGGTAATGTTGTGAATTCCGTTCTCGGGCTCCCTCCTGTGGTCATGAATGGTACTTTGGTGAGTTCTGTCCTTGGACTCCCTCTGGTGGCTATGAGTGGAACTGCTGGTCCTTGAGGTTGGCTTTCCCAGCTGCCCTCGTTTATTGCTCTCCTGGCTTCCCTATTTAACTCCACTCAGATCGTTACTTCATGCCAGCTGTCAATGTCTCAGTACTGGTTCAGATCTCTCTTGGATTTCTCTGATGACCTGTCTACTCCAGCAGAAGCTAAGTCCCTGCTAGTTCATTTGTTGTTCATTGCTTTCTGAATATATTTCTCAGTACATGCTAGTTTTAGTCCAGCTTGCTATCATGATATTTCCTTGCTAGCTGGAAGCTCTGGGGGTGCAGAGTTGCACCTCCACACCGTGAGTCAGTGTGGAGGTCTTTTTGCACACTCTGCGTGGTTTTTTTGTAGTTTTTGTACTGACCGCACAGTTCCCTTTTCTATCCTCTGACTATTTAGTGAAGATTGGGCCTCCTTTGCTAAAACCTGTTTCATTCCTGTGTTTGTGACTTTCCTCTTAACTCACCGTCAATATTTGTGGGGGCTGCCTTTTCCTTTGGGGAATTTCTCTGAGGCAAGGTAAGGCTTCTATTTCTATCTGTAGGGGTAGTTAGCTCTTAGGCTGTGAAGAGGCGTCTACGGAGAGTTAGGAACGCTCCACGGCTAATTCTAGTGTGTGTGATAGGAGTAGGGTTTGCGGTCAGTAGAGTTCCCACTTCCCCAGAGCTTGTCCGTGATTTCTAGTTTAACCATCAGGTTATTCCGGGTGCTCCTAACCACCAGGTCCATAACAGTACAGCTGGCCCACAAAGTGTTAATGCATCTTAAAAGAGGGATAAGAGAAGTTCTGAGCCAATTTTTTTTTCTTTGCAGTGTGTTTTGTCTTTCTTTTTCCCTTAACGTCTGGGTGGTTCAGGACTCAGGTATAGATATGGATATTCAAGGTCTGTCCTCTTGTGTGGATCAACTCACTGCAAGGGTACAAAATATTCAAAATTATGTAGTTCAGAATCCGATGTTAGAGCCTAGAATTCCAATTCCTGATTTGTTTTCTGGGGATAGATCTAAGTTTCTGAATTTCAAAAATAATTGCAGATTATTTCTTGCTCTGAAACCCCGCTCCTCTGGTGACCCCATTCAGCAAGTAAAGATTTTTATTTCTTTGTTGCGTGGTGACCCTCAAGACTGGGCATTCTCCCTTGTGCCAGGAGATCCTGCATTACTTAATGTAGATGCGTTTTTTCTGGCGCTTGGGTTGCTTTATGACGAACCGAATTCAGTGGATCAGGCAGAGAAAATCTTGCTGGCTCTGTGTCAGGGTCAGGATGAAGCAGAGGTATTTTGCCAGAAGTTTAGAAAGTGGTCTGTGCTTACTCAATGGAATGAGTGTGCCCTGGCAGCAATTTTCAGAAAGGGTCTTTCTGAAGCCCTTAAGGATGTTATGGTGGGGTTCCCCACGCCTGCTGGTCTGAATGAGTCAATGTCCTTGGCCATTCAGATTGATCGGCGTTTGCGCGAGCGTAAAGTTGTGCACCATTTGGCGGTGTCCTCTGAGCAGAGGCCTGAACTTATGCAATGTGATAGGACTTTGACCAGAACTGAACGGCAAGAATACAGACGTCAGAATGGGCTGTGTTTTTACTGTGGTGACTCCACTCATGCTATCTCTGATTGTCCTAAGCGCACTAAGCGGTTTGCTAGGTCTGTCACCATTAGTACTGTACAGCCTAAATTTCTCTTGTCTGTTACTCTGATTTGCTCTTTGTCGTCCTACTCTGTTATGGCATTTGTGGATTCGGGCGCTGCCCTGAACTTGATGGACTTGGAGTTTGCCAGGCGCTGTGGTTTTTCCTTGGAGCCTTTGCAGTATCCTATTCCATTAAGGGGAATTGATGCTACGCCATTGGCCAAGAATAAACCTCAGTACTGGACTCAGTTGACCATGTGCATGGCTCCTGCACATCAGGAAGATATTCGTTTTTGGTGTTGCATAATTTGCATGATGTTGTCGTGTTGGGTTTGCCATGGCTACAGGTTCATAATCCAGTATTGGATTGGAAATCAATGTCTGTGTCTAGTTGGGGTTGTCAAGGGGTACATGGTGATGTTCCTTTGATGTCAATTTCTTCTTCCACTCCTTCTGAAGTCCCTGAGTTTTTGTCGGATTACCGGGATGTATTTGATGAGCCCAAATCCAGTGCCCTACCTCCTCATAGGGATTGTGATTGTGCTATTAATTTGATTCCTGGTAGTAAGTTCCCTAAGGGCCGACTTTTCAATTTATCAGTGCCAGAACATGCCGCTATGCGGAGTTATATAAAGGAGTCCTTGGAGAAAGGGCATATTCGCCCGTCTTCATCACCGTTGGGAGCAGGGTTCTTTTTTGTGGCCAAGAAGGATGGTTCTCTGAGACCCTGTATAGATTACTGCCTTCTCAATAAAATCACGGTCAAATTTCAGTACCCTTTGCCTCTACTGTTTGATTTGTTTGTTCGGATTAAGGGGGCTAGTTGGTTCACCAAGATTGACCTTCGAGGGGCGTATAATCTTGTGGGTATTAAACAGGGCGATGAATGGAAAACAGCATTTAATACGCCCGAGGGCCATTTTGAGTACCTGGTGATGCCATTCGGGCTTTCTAATGCTCCATCTGTGTTTCAGTCCTTTATGCACGACATCTTCCGAAAGTATCTGGATAGATTCATGATTGTATATTTGGATGATATTTTAGTCTTTTTGGATGATTGGGAGTCTCATGTGAAGCAGGTCAGGATGGTATTCCAGGTCCTTCGTGCTAATTCTTTGTTTGTGAAGGGGTCTAAATGTCTCTTCGGAGTTCAGAAGGTTTCCTTTTTGGGCTTCATTTTTTCCCCTTCTACTATCGAGATGGACCCTGTTAAAGTTCAGGCCATTTATGATTGGACTCAACCTACATCTGTGAAGAGTCTTCAGAAATTCCTGGCCTTTGCTAATTTTTATCGTCGCTTCATCGCTAATTTTTCTAGTATGGTTAAGCCTTTGACTGATTTGACCAAGAAAGGTGCTGATGTGGTGAATTGGTCCTCTGCGGCCGTTGAGGCTTTTCAGGAGCTGAAACGTCATTTTTCTGCGGCCCCTGTGTTGCGTCAGCCAGATGTTTCGCTCCCTATTCAGGTCGAGGTTGATGCTTCTGAGATTGGAGCAGGGGCTGTTTTGTCTCAAAGAAGTTCTGATGGCTCTGTGATGAAGCCTTGTGCTTTCTTTTCTAGAAAGTTTTCGCCTGCTGAGCGTAATTATGATGTTGGCAATCGGGAGTTGTTGGCTATGAAGTGGGCATTCGAGGAGTGGCGACATTGGCTTGAGGGAGCCAAACATCGCGTGGTGGTCTTGACGGATCACAAGAATCTGACTTATCTCGAGTCTGCCAAGCGGTTGAATCCTAGACAGGCTCGATGGTCGCTGTTTTTCTCCCGTTTCGATTTTGTGGTCTCATACCTTCCGGGTTCTAAGAATGTGAAGGCTGATGCCCTTTCTAGGAGTTTTGTGCCTGATTCTCCGGAAGTCCCTGAGCCGGCTGGTATTCTTAAAGAGGGGGTGATTCTGTCTGCCATCTCCCCTGATTTGCGGCGGGCGCTGCAGGAGTTTCAGGCTGATAGACCTGACCGTTGTCCAGCGGAGAAACTGTTTGTCCCTGATAGATGGACTAATAGAGTTATTTCTGAGGTTCATTGTTCGGTGTTGGCTGGTCATCCTGGGATTTTTGGTACCAGAGATTTGGTGGCTAGGTCCTTTTGGTGGCCTTCCTTGTCACGGGATGTGCGTTCTTTTGTGCAGTCCTGTGTGACTTGTGCTCGGGCCAAACCTTGCTGTTCTTGTGCCAGTGGGTTACTTTTGCCTTTGCCAGTCCCGAAGAGGCCCTGGACGCATATTTCCATGGATTTTATTTCTGATCTTCCTGTCTCTCAAAGGATGTCTGTCATCTGGGTGGTTTGTGATCGCTTTTCTAAGATGGTCCATTTGGTACCCTTGCCTTAAATTACCTTCCTCCTCTGATTTGGTTCCATTATTTTTTCAGCATGTGGTTCGTTTGCATGGCATTCCGGAGAACATTGTGTCGGACAGAGGTTCCCAGTTTGTTTCTAGGTTTTGGCGGTCCTTTTGTGCTAAGATGGGCATTGATTTGTCTTTTTCTTCGGCTTTCCACCCTCAGACAAATGGCCAAACCGAACGAACCAATCAGACCTTGGAAACCTATCTGAGATGCTTTGTTTCTGCTGATCAGGATGATTGGGTGACCTTCTTGCCATTGGCTGAGTTCGCCCTTAATAATCGGGCTAGTTCGGCTACTTTGGTTTCACCTTTTTTTTGTAATTCTGGTTTTCATCCTCGTTTTTCTTCAGGGCAGGTTGAGCCTTCTGACTGTCCTGGTGTGGATTCTGTGGTGGACAGGTTGCAGCAAATTTGGACTCACGTAGTGGACAATTTGACGTTGTCCCAGGAGAAGGCTCAACGTTTCGCTAACCGCCGTCGCTGTGTTGGTCCCCGACTTCGTGTTGGAGATTTGGTTTGGTTGTCTTCTCGTCATGTTCCTATGAGGGTTTCTTCTCCTAAGTTTAAGCCTCGTTTCATTGGTCCTTATAAGATTTCGAAATTCTCAATCCTGTGTCATTTCGTTTGGTCCTTCCAGCTTCTTTTGCCATCCATAATGTGTTCCATAGGTCGTTGTTGCGGAGATATGTGGCGCCTATGGTTCCTTCCGTTGATCCTCCTGCTCCGGTGTTGGTCGAGGGGGAGTTGGAGTATGTGGTGGAGAAGATTTTGGATTCTCGTATTTCGAGACGGAAGCTTCAGTACCTGGTTAAATGGAAGGGCTATGGTCAGGAGGATAATTCCTGGGTTGTTCCTCCGATGTCCATGCTGACGATTTAGTTCGTGCCTTTCATTTGGCTCGTCCTGATCGGCCTGGGGGCTCTGGTGAGGGTTCGGTGACCCCTCCTCAAGGGGGGGTACTGTTGTGAATTCCGTTCTCGGGCTCCCTCCTGTGGTCGTGAATGGTACTTTGGTGAGTTCTGTCCTTGGACTCCCTCTGGTGGCTATGAGTGGAACTGCTGGTCCTTGAGGTTGGCTTTCCCAGCTGCTTTCGTTTATTGCTCTCCTGGCTTCCCTATTTAACTCCACTCAGATCGTTACTTCATGCCAGCTGTCAATGTCTCAGTACTGGTTCAGATCTCTCTTGGATTTCTCTGATGACCTGTCTACTCCAGCAGAAGCTAAGTCCCTGCTAGTTCATTTGTTGTTCATTGCTTTCTTAATATATTTCTCAGTACATGCTAGTTTTAGTCCAGCTTGCTATCATGATATTTCCTTGCTAGCTGGAAGCTCTGGGGGTGCAGAGTTGCACCTCCACACCGTGAGTCGGTGTGGAGGTCTTTTTGCACACTCTGCGTGGTTTTTTTGTAGTTTTTGTACTGACCGCACAGTTCCCTTTTCTATCCTCTGACTATTTAGTGAAGATTGGGCCTCCTTTGCTAAAACCTGTTTCATTCCTGTGTTTGTGACTTTCCTCTTAACTCACCGTCAATATTTGTGGGGGGCTGCCTTTTCCTTTGGGGAATTTCTCTGAGGCAAGGTAAGGCTTCTATTTCTATCTTTAGGGGTAGTTAGCTCTTAGGCTGTGAAGAGGCGTCTAGGGAGAGTTAGGAACGCTCTACGGCTAATTCTAGTGTGTGTGATAGGAGTCCTCCCCCTACCAGGAACATCTGCCAGTTGTTGAGGATCTACAGTGAGAGGTAGAGTTGTTGAGGATCTACAGTGAGAGGTAGAGTTGTTGAGGATCTACAGTGAGAGGTAGAGTTGTTGAGGATCTACAGTGAGAGGTAGAGTTGTTAAGGATCTACAGTGAGAGGTAGAGTTGTTGAGGATCTACAGTGAGAGGTAGAGTTGTTGAGGATCTACAGTGAGAGGTAGAGTTGTTGAGGATCTACTGTGAGAGGTAGCTTAGGACTAAAGGCCCCGTCACACATAGCGATTTACCAACGATCACGACCAGCGATACGACCTGGCCGTGATCGTTGGTAAGTCGTTGTGTGGTCGCTGGGGAGCTGTCACACAGACAGCTCTCTCCAGCGACCAACGATCAGGGGAACGACTTCGGCATCGTTGAAACTGTCTTCAACAATGCCGAAGTCCCCCTGCAGCACCCGGGTAACCAGGGTAAACATCGGGTTACTAAGCGCAGGGCCGCGCTTAGTAACCCGATGTTTACCCTGGTTACCAGCGTAAATGTAAAAAAAAACAAACAGTACATACTCACCATCTGATGTCCGTCAGGTCCCTTGCCATCTGCTTCCTGCTCTGAGTGCCGCCGTACAGTGAGAGCAGAGCGCAGCGGTGACGTCACTGCTGTGCTGTGCTCTCACTGTACGGCCGGATCTCAGTCAGAGCAGGAAGCAGACGGCAAGGGACCTGACGGACATCAGATGGTGAGTATGTAGTGTTTGTTTTTTTTTACATTTACGCTGGTAACCAGGGTAAACATCGGGTTACTAAGCGCGGCCCTGCGCTTAGTAACCCGATGTTTACCCTGGTTACCAGTGAAGACATCGCTGGATCGGTGTCACACACACCGATTCAGCGATGTCAGCGGGACCTCAACGACCAAAAAACGGCCCAGGCCATTCCGACACGACCAGCGATCTCGCAGCAGGGGCTTGATCGCTGGTACGTGTCACACATAGCGAGATCGCTACTGAGGTCGCTGTTGCGTCACAAAACTTGTGACTCAGCAGCGATCTTGCTATGTGAGACGGGGCCTTAAGGCTCGAGATAATAGCATTTTTAAGAGAACAAGGGGGTTTTACCTTGTGGGTCTACAAGGAGAGAATAATCATTTGGAGGGAGGCACAAGGAGAGTGTCGACCGCCCTCAACTGAATACTTTTTTTTTTTTTTTTTAATTGAAGAAGGCTGATGAACATATCAGCTCAGTCTGTGAGGAAGTTGTACTAATAAGTGCAGCAGGAGAACCTGTCAAATGAAAAATCAATGGTTGAATTTACCAGAATTCCGAAACCTGTTGGTCCTTCTTTCTCTCCTCCTACGTGGCATTTCGCCTTGTCTCTCTTCTTTATAAAGCCTTGTGAAACAAGGGAGCCAAAACTTTATGATCCAAAAATGTCTTAGTGAGAAATGGCACCAGGATGCTGATGTGGAAGCGTTTTATGCTGAGAATTCTGCATGTCACAATCACCAAAGTTCTGTTCGTCATACCAGAACAGGTGTACACTGATATTATAGCACTGTTGACTATAACACTAGAACTGATGTAATATTAGTTATCCCTCTCACTGCATATTGAGGAAAATGCAATAAAACACCGAAACCGCTAATTAGCAATAGCTTCTGGTATTTTAACACAGAATCAGTGCTGCAGACTGCACAATAGGTGCAATGTGGTCGTAGTGATCAGTGATGTACTTTATTTCTTACAGTAACAGAAGTATAAAAAACGTTAAAGGAGAACTATTTCTATTGTTCATCGCAGGACTTTCGTCTTAATACACTTAAATTAAAATATCATTTTTACTTAATATTTAAAAGTAAAGAGAGTGGGAAAAAACACAGTCCTGCTAAAGAATAGGAAAAATCTTGTGAATTTCTTTTCAGAACATTCTTTGGTACAGGGACAAAAAAAAAGCAGGTCTACATGTTTCAGGAGTGAACCAGAGTCTTTCTCAGGCCACATTATGGGATGGACAAGACTCTGGTCCAGTGCCAAAACACAGATCTGGTTGAGGCCATGTGCACACATTCAGGTTTTTTCGCGATAAAACCGCTATAAAAACTCATTAAAAACGCATGCATTATGCATTTAGAATGCATTCTGCATGCTTTGTGCACATGGATGCGGAAAAAAACGCATCGCGGTAAAAAAATGAGCATGTTCATTAATTTTGCGGTTTTTTGGCGCTTTTCCCGCGATTCTATACATCTGGGAAAAAACGCACAAAAAACGCATCAAAAACCCGTCAAAAAGCGCGAAAAAAACACATGCAGATTTCTGGCAGAAATTTCCGTTTTTTTGTCAGGAAAATTTCTGCAAGAAATCCTGACGTGTGCACATACCCTCACTGTTCTCCTTAATATCTCATGGCCTCACAAAACCCATTCATACAAAAAGACACCAAACACTTTTAATGTGGATAAAAAATGGCCGTGTAGTTTATTAGGGTTACATAAGTTAAATAAATACCAATAAATATACTCATCTCTTAAAACCAAAGTTCCATACTTCTCCATAAAACCAATCCACCCATACATGGGTGATTTTCCCACCAGGCCAGGTCTCAACGAGACATGCCCCCCCCCCCCACCACACAGCCATCTTTCAATAATCGACTGTAGGTCAAGGTTGAAAATGTCCAATCCGATATCCGATAAATGAATTAAATCGCGTCTATAAAGTCCAGGTAAGAAACCTTCAAGATCGGAATGCCTGAAAGAGAAACCTGAAACCAAAGGAAAAAATTTCTCCATCGCTTTGTTCACTCTTTTGCGTATTTTCTCCAAGAAAGAAAAACGGTTATTATGCCACAATAGTCTGGGAACGATCTCGGAAAAAACAAAAGATGAATGAGGCAACATATGCCTAAAACCAATCAAATCAGATCTCATAGTAGCTAACAAGTCCATGGTCCTGATTTTTCCGAGATCATTCCCAAAAACATGAAAAATAATTAAATCGGGAGAAGGGTATTCTTCTAGCCATTTTTTAACTTGAGTAACCAGGGAAAACCAACTCAAACCTCGAACACCAAGCCACCAAACCTGAATAACTGACGGATTAAAAGATAAGTTCTCTGTGTAAACTCGCTGACTAGCCCTCTTACGGGCCCAGAAGACAAAAGAATGTCCGACTATCCAGGTAACTAACGGACCTAAAAGAAAATCGATAATTAATAATCATAAAGATCATGTCTGATATGCAGTTTGAATCTTTTGGAGTTCCATCTACCCAATTCTTTTATTCCAGACTCAGAAAGCCCGGCCCTAGAGGCCTCAGTAGCTGCTCCGATCCTAAAAGAATGGGAAGTAATGTTCAAGTGTTTCAAATTCAAAAAAGTCAAACATTTCTTCAGGATAAAATTAAATTGGAATACAGTGACCGGTGATAAGTCCCTATGAATGAACAGTGGGCCTTGATTTAAAGGTCTAGTTTGAAACCAAATAGACATTTTATTTACAGGGCAGATGGATGGATCAGAGACTGCATTAATTTTCAACCTTGAACCTCTACCTAACTGATCTGTCTTTGATTTCCTAATAAAAAGGATTAAAAGGCTTCGTGAATTTGAATATCTGATAACATGAGTCCCGAAGGTTTAGATTTTTTAGCAGACACTACCTCGCCAATCCGCAGTGCCCCAAAAAATGATAAAGAAAAAATGGCGCTAAATAATAGCGCCTCCTCAGAATTCAAACAGACGTGAATGAGACTAGAGCATAAATCTTTGAGTAGCGATAGAGATATAGGTCTTCTAGTATCAGGCATAAAATTAGACTTTTTGAGGCCCTTCAAAAACTGTTTCACCGGAAAAAAATTCGTTAAAGGAATGCTACCTGAAAGTTTCAGGAAAAAAGAAACTCCCGCAAGGCTTTTCGCTATCGCGGAGTACGACAGACCCCTCTGGGCCATGTCAGCAGCAAATTTGAGCGCTGCCATAGGGTTCGAAACCAAAGGGTCAAAATAATTTAACTCACAAAAATTAATCCAATTACGCCATGCGGCTGAGTAATCAGCCCATGATCTTTCGGATAAAGAATTTTTAATAAAATGCGGTATTAAAGGGTAATCACTTCCCAGATTGAAGGGGATAAGAGGGTTGCTTCTGAATCCGCACAGGGAACCTGTAGAAAAAAATTTGACCACTGACGATTAAGTAAAGAGTCCGTTAAACTTATAAGCTTACTCTGTCCAAGCTTAGCCTTCAACCAAATATTGTTTTTTAGGCATAGAAAAACCAATTGTCTCAAAATTTTGGCTACTAGTGTGTTTTTTGAAGATAAAGTATTAATGGCAAAAACCACCGCCTGGTTGGAGGAAAGAAATAAAATTCTGGAATTCTGCATTAGAGACCCCCAGGTGTAAATTCCGGCAAAAATAGAAAAAATTTCTAGGATTGTAAAATTAGAAACGAACCGCTCAGACACCCAATTCGCTGGCCAACGGAAATAACTCCAATGGGAAGCAAAAAGGATGCAACCGCCGAGATGCTTGTCAACAGAAAAAAGAAACGGGAAAGAATCCGCTGTTACAAATGATGACTGCCACAAGGATCTACCGTTATGCTCTGATAAAAAGGAAAGCCATATTCTGGCATCCTCTTTCAGCGCAGAACGAATCCTAATATGAAAGTGAGGTGAAGATACGCCTTTGGTGGCATCATATAAACTCCTACAAAACGCCCGACCCATCGGAATCACCCGAACTGCAAAATTCAACAATCCTAACAAGGATTGAATTTCTTTAAGAGTAACCTTCTCTTTTGACAAAAAATTAGCTAAAGCAGAGCGAAGTTTCAAAATTTTGTCCGCCGGAAGTCGAGATTCCATTTTTTCAGAATCCAGGGTAATTCCCAAAAACTCAATGGATCGAGAAGGACCAACTGTCTTTTCATGGGCGATAGGGATACCGAAGTATTCACACATATGAATAAATTTATTAAGGGCGTCCTCACATGTAGAGGAGCCAAAGGGACCAACAAATAAAAAATCGTCCAAGTAGTGGAGGATACCCGCTTCTTTACAAGTAGTTTGCAAGACCCAATGAAGAAAGGAGGAAAAAATCTCAAAATAAAAACAGGACAAAGAAAAACCCATGGGTAAGCACTTATCATAAAAGAAACAATCATCAAAATAAAAACCTAGCGAATTAAAACCGGAGGGGTGGACGGGGAGGAGTCTGAACGCCGATTTAATGTCCGATTTAGACATTAAAGCATTGCAGCCGAATTTCCGAAGGATCTCCAATGCAGAATCAAATGAAGAGTAAGATACAGAAATTAAGGACTTATCCACCTCATCGTTCAAAGATGAACCCAATGGGTGGGATAAGTGGTGAATTAGTCTAAATGAGCCCTCCTCTTTTTTTGGAACTATACCCAAAGGGGATGTACGAAAATTAGGGAACGGAGGTGTGTCAAAAGGGCCTGCGACCCTGCCTAATTGGATTTCGCTCAAAATTTTGTCCCTAGCTACTCCCGGGTTGGCCTTTAAAGAAGGTAAATTAGAAGTAATCAAACAGCCCTCCCCTTTAAACTGAGGTACAAAAAATCCTTCAGAAAAAACAGAAAACAACAACTTACTGGTCTCCTGATCTGGAAATCTGCTTAACCATGGGGACATGTTTGCTAGAATCACTGGTGTCTGTGCTTTTTGTAATGTGCTCCCTGGCAGAGGGCTGCTGAGCTGCTTGTTTCTTGAAACATTTGGCCACTGGGTGTGAGTTGCCACAGAATGAACATTCGTGGCGGAATCTGCAATTAGTATTCCATTTGCAAAAGGAATCATTGAAGGCGAAACAAACGCCACGTTTCACAGTGCTAGAGGGGGTCTGCCTAATATTATTGTGCCTTTGTGGAAGCATCAAATTAATCCACAAACCAATATCCTTCACTCCCCAATGGAGCTCAGGATGAACTGATAATTTGTGCCTGAAAGCCTCATCGTAACTCAGCCAGGCGAACCCGCCGAAGTTCCGATAAGCTTCCAGTATGATATCTAAGTGCTGAAATAATTTGCTGCAGAGATGGGGAGATTTCTCCCCCAGGACTGCAGCAAAAATGGCAAATGCTTGAACCCAGTTGTTAAAGGATTTGGAATTCGTGCGTTTAAATTAATCTGACTCATTTTTATCATCTTTTTTTATCTGCTCTGACAAGCTGATCTTTCTTAGGTAGTAAGGAAAAAATATCCACATACTGATTATTCCAAATGAGCTCTTTAACAGCAGAGCTCATGTGGAATCCCAAAGGCGATAACTCGCATGTCAGAGCTTCTTTAAATGTGTTAATAGGAATAGTGTTAGCGGGTAATGTGCTAGAACCTGCAGCAATAGGCACATCCGCTGTGCGTGTATTAGAAGGAATAACTTCCTTTAAGGTATCAGCTAACACTTTCCTTATTAAGCTCGTGAGTTGTGAGTGAGGGACAGACATAGGTATGTTAATAGTCTCACCCCTCGATGATTGATGTCCGGTCCTGGGATCTCGGCAGCAGCTGGAGCTCAAGCCCTCCAAGTTAGGCAAGCTCACATTGGAAGCTGCTGCGAGCGGCGATTCCTCCTCTTCATCCGACTGGGACATCACCAGATCTTCCTGAATGATGGCATGACAAGCAGATGTTGAAGCTGCTGCCGCTGCGGGAGCCGCTGGCACCGCAGCGCTTTTACGGCCGCGGTGATGTGCGGGCTTCCCGTCCGGAACAGCTGACGAGGACGGAGCTCTGTCTTCATGTTGGCTGCGGAAGTCTCGCGCTGGGCTGCGAGACTTCCGAGGAGGGCGGCGCCGTGACTTTCCCCTCACTTCCTGTCTGGTGCGGCTAGAGGCAGGCGGCGACGCTGAAGGGGAATAAGGAACCCTCTGTCTTCTAAGCCGCCCGGAAGCAGGGGATGCCGGCGGTACCGAGGATGCTTGACCCGGCGGCTGGAGGGGAGCTTGACCCGGCGGCTGGAGGGGAGCTTGACCCGGCGGCTGGAGGGAAGTTTCTGCAGGAGGAGGGACCGACTCAGCTGCCGCCGACAGAGGTTCTATAGCCAGGCAGCGCTGAAGCCAGTCCACTCCACCCTCGGCGCTGGCTCTGGTCAGGATCTGTTGAAGGAGGCTTTCCATCTTCAAGGTAGTTCTTCTTCTTTTCTTCCTTCTCCAACTGAATGACGAAAACCCCAGAAACCAGGGTTTATATAGACCAAAATCAGGCGCCCAACATCCCAATAGCCAATAAAAAACGGCTAAAAAAGGGCGCCAATAAACTAGCCAAAACTGGCTAAAACCAGTATCCCACATCCACAGCTGACTGGCCTGACCTTTAGGTGACCTCTCAGTAAAGAAGCCATATAATTCAAATAGGGTTTATGAGGCCATGAGACCCCCACTGCATTTCTTTTTGTGCTTACGCGGGGGGGCTAACATTACGTGTGTGAAAGACTAAGACAATAGTAAATGGTTGCTTCCATTGCTTTTCTTTTGTTGACCTTTGTAAAAATAGGTCATCATTATCAGATCGGTGGTGGTCTGACACTCTGCACCCCCTCTAGCTGTTGAAAATGTTGGTGACAGCCAGATGGTAGCAGTTGCGGATCTGAACAGCATGGTTATGTCAGCTATGTACTGGCCGTAGCCGGGTGCTGCACAAATGCCCCTATTAGAATAGTTGGATGTGGATCTGTAGTACCCAGCCACAGTCATGTACCGATATAATTCTTGCAAAACTTAATGACATAATTAACAATACAGTAATTGTACTTTCAATCGGAGAAGAGTCTTCAGAGATCAACTTATGTTACTACATGAATGAGCAAAGAACAGAAGCATCTACATATAATATCTAAAGAAGTTTCCCAGTTTTGGAAAACTCCTTTAAAGGGAATCTGTCATCACGATTTAGTATGTTAAAATAAATATATGACCATAATGGTGCTGTTATACTGATTTAATAGAAATCTGTAGCTAAAAAATCCATATCCTGGTTCTTGTTTAATTCATGTTAGAAGTTTTGGTGCAATTTTCTTTTCGTACATTGGGGCTGGACTATGGATGGGGTTTTCCACTCTACTGCATCCCCTCTGTGTTTGTATTGAGCCTCCTTTGTAAATCTGGCACTTGCAAACTTCATCCCTTGGGGGGTCATCAGCAAAATGATGACAGAGCATGCGCAGATTGACATGTGATAGTCTTCAGCAGAATGGCTATCATGGCGGCGCATTCGCTGATTGAGATCTCGGCTCGTGATGATGTCAATCTGCAAATTTGCGCCATTTTGCTAAAGACCTACGGGAGCTGAATATGTGCAAAAGCTCCGCAGCATGGACGATGCAAGTGCAAACTTTAAAAAAGGAGGCTCATACAGACACAGAGGGGCTGCAGCAGATCCGAAAACCCAACCCACAGTCCCGCCCCAATGCATGAAAAGAATATTGCACCAAAAGTTCTAACATGATGAATTAAGCAAGAACCAGGATGTGGATTTTTTTTCTTACAGATATCGATTAAATCAGTATAAGGCCCCCTTCACATGACCTGGTTATTCCTGTACAGGACAAACCAGTATTGGTGTGATCCGTTGTCTGTGTGCCATCCGTGTGGCTGTGTGCACAGGGTGCATTCGTGTGCCGTGCAATTTTATTTTTCTCGCACCCATTGACTTGCATTGGTGAGTCTCGTCCGAGATACGTGGCCACTTGCAGCATTTTGCGATTTTTTTATTTTTCTCAGTTTGATCTGAGCTGAGAGAAAATGCAGTTAATAAGCACTGAATTATTGAATAGCATTAGTGTCATGAATCAGTGAGGGATTCCTAACAGCTCTGGGTCTGCTGAAATGTAACTCCTTAACGACCAGGGGTATTTCAGTTTTTGCTTTTTTGCTCCCCTCTTTCCCAGAGCCATAACTTTTTTTTTATTTTTCTGTCAATATGGCCATGTGAGGGCTTGTTTTTTGCTGGACAAGTTGTACTTTTGAAAGACCCCATTTGTTTTAACATATAATGTACTGTAAAACGGGAAAAAAATCCAAGTGCTGTGAAATTGCAAAAAAGTACAATTCCACAGTTATTGGTTTTTTTTACCATGTTCACTAAATGCTAAAACTGACCTGCCAGTATGATTCTTCAGGTCATTATGAGTTCACAGACACGAAACATGTCTAGGTTATTTTTTATTTAAGCGCTGAAAAAAAAAATCTAAAATTTTGAAAAAAAAGTGGCGCCATTTTCCGAGCCTTGTAGCGTCTCCATTTTTCGTGAACTCTGGTTGGGTTAGGGCTTATTTTTTGTGCACTGAGCTGACATTTTGGTGTAGATACGATCTTTTGATTACCCGGGCCTCTCTGACCTTTCCCGGCGCCTGCGCACTGCAGTACTTTGCTCTGCCCTCAACAGGGCACACAAAGTACGCCTGCGCCAGAGCCACAGCGTGAAGACAAGAAAAGGACGTCATCGCATGAAGATAGGAGGCGCTGGACCCGGATCGCGACGCCCATTGGACCGGACCGCAGCGGGACCGCCCCTGGGTGAGTATAATATAACCTGTTTTTCTTACCTTTCAGGTTACATCGGGGGCTTATCTACAGCATTACAGAATGCTGTAGATAAGCCCCTAATGGCGGTGGCCTTAGCTCATATACGATTTTTGGGGTGACAGATTCCCTTTAAAGGGCCACTGTCACCCCCTCCAGCCGTTATAAACTAAAAGAGCCACCTTGTGCAGCAGTAATGCTGCAGTCTAACAAGGTGGCTCTTTTAGTTTTTGATTCATTTATTACCTCAATAAAGTGTTTTAAAAATTGGCCACAAATACCAGATATTGTACCTGGAGGCGGTCAGAATCGTCCTCTATGAATCTCCCAACTGACGTCACTCTTCTCTTCAGGGGCGATGGTCGCCGCCCCCTGAGCGCTGTTGCTTCTTAAATCCGGCGCCTGCGCTGTGCGTGCCTGCCTGGGGCAGGCGCAGTCTTCATTGTCAGTCACAGCTCAGACGCAGGGTGCCTGACTGCGCCTGTGCGGGCAGTGCGGCCACCCTGTTACTGAATCCCCGCCCCGCACTGTGTTATTCATTATGCACAGTGCGGGGCTGGCATTCCTGGGCATGCGCACTGCGCTGTTCAGGCGCTCCCCCATCTGGGACGCTCTCCCATCTCTGACGCTCCCCCAGCTCCCCCGCCTTCCCAGGAACCCCAGCCCCGCACTGTGCATAATGAATAACACAGTGCGGGGCGGGGATTCAGCAACAGGGTGGCCGCACTGCCCGCACAGGCGCAGTCAGGCACCCGGCATCTGAGCTGTGACTGACAAAGAACACTGCGCAGGCCCTAGGCAGGCACGCACAGCGCAGGCGCCGGATTTAAGAAGAAACAGCGCTCAGGGGGCGGCGACCATCGCCCCTGAAGAGAAGAGTGACGGCAGTTGGGAGATTCATAGAGGACGATTCGGACCGCCTCCCGGTACAATATCTGGTCTTTGTGGCCAATTTTTAAAACGCTTTATTGAGGTAATAAATGAATCAAAAACTAAAAGAGCCACCTTGTTAGACTGCAGCATTACTGCTGCACAAGGTGGCTCTTTTAGTTTATAACGGCTGGGGGGGGGGGTGACAGTGGCCCTTTAATGTCAGTCTCTTGTTGGCAGTTTTGTTTAAGCTGGTCAGCTGTTGTTGTTTTGTAACCACTCCCACCTCCCTTTAAATAGTCACATGACCCACCAGCTGATTGACTGTTATAGAGTTTTAGTTCTATGATGACCAGCTAGGTGTGTGGAGTCCACCTGTGATTGTGGTGTTGTTGCTGCTGTAGGAGGTCTGCTATCCTGGTGCCATTTTTTCTGCTTCTGTGGAGCTCCGTAGCAGAGCCAGAGCTGAGTAGTTTCCTTTTTTTGTGTATCACCTGTTCGTCTCTTCCCCTGTATTGTTACCATCTCCAGTGGTGAGGCTAGCATCCTTGCAGGTCAGTGCACTAGTCAGGATTGATAGAGGTGAGAGTCAGGGACTAGGCACGTGATAGTGGTGGGGGGGAAGGACCCACATAGGGCTCTAGGGAAGCTTAGGGACACAGGTTGGACGCTAATCTCCCGCTGCAGTATATCAGCACATGTGCTCCCAACCAGCCGTGCCGCTTCCACGTGACCTGGCAGGATCGTGTAAGCGTCAAGGAGTGAAGCAAGGCGGTTGCCATAGCTCCCAGTTGAGTGCCAAGGACACGGTGCCGGATATCGCGGGGCGGAAGCAGGCCCATCAGCCATACTTAGAACCTAAGGTTTGGAGTGTAATAATCTCAAATAGAGTTTAACCATGTATTGCTCTTATTCCCAAGTGGTTCCAAGGAACACAGAGAGAGTTACCGTACTTATAAAGGGACAACATCTTATACAATAGTAAAATTACAA
The DNA here is from genome assembly GCF_051348905.1 of Ranitomeya variabilis. Lineage (NCBI taxonomy): Eukaryota > Metazoa > Chordata > Amphibia > Anura > Dendrobatidae > Ranitomeya > Ranitomeya variabilis. The sequence continues at coordinate 65,743,147 of NC_135239.1, read as the reverse complement.
TAACATAAGCCTATAGCGCCACCTGTTGGAAGTAGCGATCCTACAAGTCACAATCAACCGTCTAACGATTCGTGCAATATGACTTAGGATAAAAGCCAAATCAGTATCTCAGTTTGCAGACACGGTGTTTCGGGCTGTTGGCCCTCGTCAGTGCGAAGCATGAGAACTGATTTGGCTAGGTGAGAGGCTCTGGAGTGGGGTCTAAGGGGTATCGTTTCTCCTTATGGAGAGTGACATACCATCTCTGGCTTGTCAGGGCAAGGAGGCTTATTTGCCGTACAATGCTCCTCTGGGAAATTAAATATGCAAATTGCCTCTTGGTTCTATAGAGTTAAGTCCTCTTTTTCTCAGAAGAGGCAATTTGCATAATTACATAAGCAGCATTCTTTTCCCTTTGCTTCTCTCCCCTTTCTTTCATCTTTATCTAGGAGACCGCAGGTTTAGGCAAAGATTCATAGAGACTTAAGGACGTAACAATAGGTGTAGTTTTTCTTTTCTTGCCAGAATAAAAGGTAGGATGAAAAGCTTAAGAGAGTACCAAATAGTGTGCAAAAACTGTGAAAAAGAAAAATTATAAACATTCAAATAAAAAGACATAAAAGTTAAAACATCTGTTGCCTGGGGACAGTTTTTAGCTCAGAGGGGTTGGCCACGGTCTTAGCCGCGTCAATGTCCCACACGTGCTCCCACACTCTTACCCTAAGCGCTGTAGATCTGAGCCACAAATAAATTAGTGGGCAGCTACAGGTAGCGTAATAAATTACGTTCGTTCTACTGCAGATATATTCTCTGATTTGAAAGTATTTCTTACCATCTGCAGAGTCGAACGAGGTGCAGCAAAGGACATTGGCGCAGGCAAGACTTTGGCAGCATGTGAAGCCACCCTTCATGGGTTCTCTTGAATAGAGAGAAGCGAGTTTGTTCTGAAAATCATCGCCAAACATAAATTTGGCACGAATATGGCACATTCGGATTCGTGATCGTAAATCCGAGCAAAATTTCATAAAATCTGTTTAAAAATCGGTAACATTCAGTAAAAGTGTGGGAAAATATTTGCGTTGCCAACAAAATGTTTTCCGCACTTTAGCAACGATAATGGTGGTGTATGATGAGTGTTTGGTACATGGATGATGAGGGGAGGGGGTTGCAGAGCTCAGAAGCGCTGCGTTCATGGAAGCACAGCAGGCTTTTTTTTTCCTATCTTTGTGTGCACATTGCGGCTAGCCAATCATGGCGCTGGAAACACCCACAATGTCCTGACACAACGGCTTATGTCATTGGCTGCTGAAGTCACATGTCCCTCTGCATATAAATAGCAGACATCTTGTTTTAGCTCCATTTTGACACGGATACAGCGCAGAGAGGCTGCTCATGACGCTGCCACTGTCACTAGCAAGATTTCAGCTATTTAGTTAAGCGGTTGTATGTCAGTCAGATAGTGTAGCTAGATAGTGTCCAATGTGGCTGCAAAATTTACCTTCCGGAATATTTTTTTTTTTTGCCATTACGGAGGTTCTTAGACAAAACCAACAGGGCACATCTCCTACCAGTGTGTTGTGCACTGCTTCTATAGTGCTCCGTGCACAAGTACAGCATTCTTAAAAATATTATTTCAGTAGCTAAATGTGAAACAGCCTGCTGTATCCCATCTTGTAGCTAGTTAGATAGGTGGTTGCATTATCAGTCAGAAAGTGCAGCTAGATACTGTCCGGTGTGGCTGTAAAATTTACCTTCTGGATTTTTTTTTTTGGGGGGGGGGGGGGGGGGGCAATACCGAGGTTCTCAGACAAAGCCCCAGCAGGGCACATGTCCTACAGGTGTGTTGTGCACTGCTTCTGTAGTGCTCCATGCATGAGTATAGCATTCTAAATAATATTATTTCAGTAGCTACATGTGAAAAAGCCTGCTGTATCCCACACTGTAGCTACAGTAGGTGGTCGCATATCGGTCAGATAGTGTAGCTAGTGTCCAGTGTAGCTGTAAAATTTACCTTAATTTTTTTGGTTTTTTTTTTGGGGGGAGGGGCATTTCTGAGGTTCTCAGACAAAGCCGGCTGGGCACATGTCCAGCAAGTGTGTTGTGTACTGCTTATATTGTGCTCCATGCACAAGTATAGCATATTAAATTATATTTTGTTCAATAGCTAAATGTGAAAAAGCCTGCTGTATCCCACCTTGTCACTTATTGCTGTGGTGATATGAAACTGTCTGCAGACCTAATGCACATTTAAAAAAAATAATAATAATTTTTTCTGTTGCTGAATGTGATACAACCTGCCGCATCCCACATATTTCTGTTGTGGCGGTGATAAGAACCTGTCTGCAGACCTAACCTGCATTAAAAAAAAATATTATTTCTGTTGCTGAATGTGATACAGCCCGCCATATCACACATATTTCTGTTGTGGTGGTGATACACAGTATACCTGTCTGCAGACCTACCGCGCATTAAAAAGAATTATAATTTTTTTCTGTTGATAAACGTGATACAGCCTGCTATATCCAACCTTTTCATTTAGTGCCATTGAAATTAATCTGTGTGCAGAGCTGTTGCACATTAAAATTATTTTTTTTTTTACAAACGTGATACATCAGGCGAGATCTGAGTTTGAAATTGTTTTGAGCCTATCTTCTAGATTATGTGCTTCTTTGGCATCCAATTTCTCCCGGCATCTTTTATAGATAGCTTGAGATACGCATCTGTTACACCGATCTTCCGACGAGCATCAAACGCTCTCTGATAATTGTTGTTGGGTAGTTGAGTAACAGTTGTAGTCTGGATCCTGGATCTTGTACTTCCCATAGCATCCCTGTTACTGCTTCTTTTGTACGTTCCCATTCATGCCCCCAAAAATTCTTCTGTTACTAACGTCATACAGCAGGGGACATGGCACTTTTAAATTGTTTTGAGCGTGCACTCAATCTTTAACAGGTCTTATCGACAGGCCCCCAAAAATTCTTCTGTTACTAACGTCATACAGCAGAGGACATGTCACTTTTAAATTGTTTTGAACATCTACTCAATGTTTAACAGACCTTATCCACAGGGCCCCAAAAAATCTTCTGTTACTAAAGTCATACAGTAGAGGAGATCTCAGTTTTAATTTTTTTGTCATACATGCCTCATCCACACATAAAAATTTTGTTTTACTGTGACTAACTCGATTCAGCACATCCTATCTCACCTTCTCATTTAGTGCCAGTGAAATTCAGCTGTGCAGAGGTGGTGCAGAGTGAAAAATCTAATTTTTAGTTGCGAATACTGTGCTCATAGCACACTATGTGAGCAACATGACTGTGAAAATGCGAGGTTGTGGTGGAAGGGGGATTAGGCTCGGTGTTCGAGGTGTAAATGGTTTAGGTGGTGAATTTGATTCCACTTTATTGGTGTCTGGAACTAATTTTTGGAAATGTGTGCAATCCTGGTTGGGTGTCCATTTGCTGGGTTAGCTGGAGTGGAAGATGCGTCAGTGACTATTATACTATTCCTACTCTCTTGAAATTTATACCACTTTCTTGTTGACTCCAAATAATTTTTGCAAATGTGTGCATGAGTGGTTGAGTGTATATCTGCTGGGTTGGCTGTAGTGGAAGATTTGTCTGTCCCTATTATACTATTTCTAATGTGGTGAAACTGATGTCACTTTGTTGGTGTCTGTCAATACATTTTTGGAAATGGTTGAGTCTCCTTCATGTGTGTTGCCTGTAGCAGTAGACCATAGAGACTGGCAGCCCTCCACTCTCATTGAGTCAACTACCCGTGTTACTATTCTTACATTTTTCTGACGATATTAATCAACAAAACTGATATTTGTGGCTGAGCATCAATTTCAAATGTTTTTGTATCACTTATATAGCGCCAATAATTCAACATTCGCTTTACAGACATTCACAGACATTACTGCTACTGTCATCATTGGAACTAAGAATCGAAATGTAATATCTGTATGTCTTTGGAGTGTGGGTAGGAAAATAAGTACTGGGAGGAAACCCTTGCATACATTGTAAGAACATATAAATGCTTTTCAGATGCTGTCCTTGGTGGGGCTGGAACATAGGACTCCAGCGCTGCAAGGCTGCTAATGTTTTCGCGTTGACGACTCAAAGTTTCTGTGGTTGGAAGCCTGTCACTGTGATGCAAACTGTGTGCGTCTCTGCTGTCTTGGGAAAACTACTGTTAAGGTTGTTGTCAAACATAATTTGATACTGCAGAATTGGCGCGTCCCTTTTTCAGGTGGGGAGGCAACTGTCAAAATGTACTTTTGTATCATGGATAGACCACAGTGGCACCCAGAAGTCAGCACTATTTTGAATCATAACGATACGGGTAACAATCATGTTGCAGATAGTGCTGCAAGAAGGCGCCCATGTGTCGGTCTCTTTCATGAGGTCCAACTCCACAGTGTGTTCAAGCTTTCTTCGTCCATCCCCTTGTGGCAACCATAGGCAAAAGAAAGGGAATCATTATCATCTTCATCTCCTAACTGGTGAGCGTCCATCACCTCTTCCTTTTCGTACTTTCCATGGTCCTTCTCCATTTGTTCCTGCTTCATGTGTTCCTCCCATGGCAACCGCCAGTGAGACGACAGACCTGAACTTAGAGGTATTGTTAACCCTAAAGGCATCCTCCTCTGCTTCCTCATCTTCCCCCGGGACCACCAGCACCTCCTCACCCAAACTATTTAAAGTGTGGTCCAGCATTTAGATGACAGTAATAGTGATGCAGCTTACGGCATCATCACCGCTAACCATCTTATCAGCCATTTCAAAAACAAGAAGGGTGCAGAGGTCCTACATCTGTGTCCGCTACGCAAGTGTGAATTTCAACACGTCCGTACTGCAATGTGCCAGGCTATGCAAAATGTCATACTGCACCATGTCTCGGCGTTACTACCACAGTCGCTGTAACATGCGCAGACTTGAATTCCACGGTGTGGTCACTTCGCATATCAATTGGTTAACCAGTAGTCCGAAAGATCTCTATACCCACTTATGTGGAATGGTGGAAGTGAACACACAACAACAGTGTTTTCTACAGCAGTGCATCCGTGCTGGGACACTGGTGTAGGAAATGCTGTACCACCAGGTTGAGGATGCGAGCCATAAAAGGCACGTGTGTAAGGTTGGCCCCCGTAGGACAGCCACCAGGTTTGCACTGTTATTGCACATGACCTTCGCTGGCTACAGGTTGAGTGTAGGCAGCCATTGGTCAACCTCGGCATGGATAGCTGTCCACAACCGTTGATCTGTATGACTGCAATATCCAAGGCATATTAATTTTAAAGTGGCCTGATTGTGGTGAGCCATGGCTGCGCAGTACACAGCTTGGGGGGATTCCATCTGCAGTGTTGTAATGTTGGTTTCATTAAGGCAGATGGTTGAGGGCACAGGCAGAGGCACTAAAGGAGGTGGAGGAGGCAGAAGCACTGGAGGAAGTATTACAAAGGTTTGTTCTACAAGCCCTGGGGATTAAAAGAATTGGTGTCTAGTGACACCTTGGTGTCTAGTGCTTAGTTTCCATCCCCTGGTGTGTAGTAGTTTTGTTTTACAAGTCAAGCTGTTTAGTTCTCCAACCCGTCTAGGTTAGTAGTTTAGTTCTCCATGTTTGGGTGTGTATTTGTTTAGTTCTGCAATCATAGCTGTTTAGTATTTTAGTTCTCCAACCCCTGTTGTCTATTATTTTAGTCATCCATCATATGTTGTGTAGTGGTTTAGTTCTACAACCCTGGCTGTTTTGTAGTGGAGTTCTCCAACCCCTGTTGTCTAGTAGTTTAGTTCTCCATGTTCTAGTACATTGTTGTTGAGTTCGACAATCTTAGCTGTTTAGTTCTGTTGTCTCGTAGTTTAGTTATCCATCTTATAGTGTGTAGTGGGTGGTTTATTTTTCCATCACCAAGCGCCCTGCAAGCCTTAGTTATTGCAAAACATGTGGAGCAGACCCTTCCACCAATGCCCCTACAGCCACCGAAGTCACCCAGTGCCCAGTCATCTAGCTGTAATTCCCCTGTCCATGCTTGCTCGTCCAGGTGTCATTGATTAAATGCACCCTGGCAGACGTAGATTTTTTTTCAGGGAACGTGTGATGTTGTCTGCGACTTGCTGCTGTAGCGCAGGTACATCTTTCTTAGAGAAATAATGGTGCCAGGGCAACTGGTATTGGGGGGACTGCGACGGCCATCAGCGTTCGGAAACCATCTGTATCCATAAGGTGGAAAGGTTGCATTTCTGTGGCCAACAGATTAAAGTGGCCTTGGAATAATCACAGAGATCACAGGCCATGAGTCATACAGAAATAAGTCCTGTGATCTTAGTAGCAAATAACTCTCAACTAGCCCCTGTCATCCAGACAATGACACGATTGGGCGACGACTCATCCGAGGAGGCCGCAGGCTGTTCACAATGATTAGTTCTCAGAAAAGTAATAGTGAGGGTACACCTTATCCACGTACAGATTATGTCAGGACTCTGAACATTTTTTACCTTTTGTGCATTACTGCCCTTTTCCAAGATGGCGTCTTTGGTCTCATGTGCACTGTGTCTTCCTGCTATAAAACTCCACCCCAGCCTTCAGTCTGTGCTAGAGTATTCTGCCTTGCATCCAGCTCCTGACCTCTGATTACTCCCTGGCTATATACCTGCTCCTGTGAACCTGTGTGGTGATCCTGCTACTCTGCTCTGAGTTCCTGCTGCATACACCAGTTCCAGTAATCCTCCTTCATATGCTGCTCGTGTTTACTTCCATCTCATTTGCTGGACATGTAAGCTGTTTCTGCTCTGCAAAAACCTGAGACTATTAACCAGGCCTCCCTGGTTGAGCTTAGATATGATTTGAACTGCCTTATAAGCTTATCTATCTGTGTTTGGACTAAGACAAGGATTTATTCATGTCAAGTATCCTCAAGAATAACTGTGCTTCATAGACTTTCTGCTTGATTGCATTTTCCTATGAAGTTTCCTATAGGCTGCTAAGCTGCGTTTAATATTTACACCAAGTGTTGTGGACTTGAGTTTCTCTCTGCACCTGATTGAATCACCGTGTGATAATATAGACTTTACCACTTATAAAACTGTGTCCTGTAGTTGTCTTGTTCCACGCAAAGAGTCTCCTGAGTTATCCCCTATAATTATTACAGGATACTCTAGCCATAAAAAAAGGAGACTGCTGGAACAATGACTGCAGAGAGCAGATTAGAGCAGGTGTTTTCCAAAATTGGATCACTGCAGAAATATGTGGAAGGTCTGCAAAAGAAGTTTGGAAGCTTTGAACACAATCAACAAGTGTTTGGACGAACTTTGCAGGACTTAAGCAACCGCATGGCAGCCCAGGAAAACAAACTTGCTGGCATAGAGTCCCAGTATGGACGGGCTTTTCAGGACATAAGCACGCAAATAGCTGCACAAGTGACTTTACCCTAAGTTGCCCCCATTCAGATTTAATGGTGATCGCAACAAATTTCGTGGCTTTGTGAATCAATGTATGTTATATTTTGATGTGCATGCTGACCGTTTTCCTACTGATAGATCCAAAGTATTGTGTGTAATAATGCTACTGACCTCACGAGCGCTCGCCTGGGCGAATGCGATGATTGAGTCTCGTGACCCACGGTTAAATAACTTGGATGATTTCTTGGCTGCTATGGCATTAATGTTTGATGACCCTAATCGCCGTGCAACCGCTGAATCTGCTTTGTTGTCTTTACGCCAGGCTAAATGTTCTGTTATTGAGTATGCCACTGAATTCAGGAGATTGGCGGTAGATACCAATTGGGACAGTTATGCACAATTGCCTATTTTTAAAAGGGGTCTGTCTAGTATTATAAAAGATGAACTAGCTCGCTCTGAGTCACCACAAGAGCTAGACATATAATTTAGAATAAGACGCACAACTCTTAATGCATATAGTAAGAGGGAGGGGCAAAAAGGCCGGTAGTAAAAAACAATGTGTAGAAAAAAGAAGAAAGATATAGCACTACCGTAATGCCTGCACACTACACCACACAAATGTAATATGAGAAAATATCAATCTTTATTTGGTACACCATAACAAAAACATAAAACATAAGTAAAATAATGCAGGAGCCCCACTCATAAGCCCCCACCACATATAATATGAATAGGATGCCACAACAAGATAGATAACATCAATATAAAAATAGAGATTATGCACATGAAAACATATGTAAAATATCCAATGCACCCAAGACCATATGAAGATGTAATATAAGGCTGAAAGAAAACCCCCCAAAAATAACCCTGAAACGTTCAGAGCAGGATATAACCTACAACAATAGGAACAGAACACTCCAACATAAAGACAACCTAATGATCAGCATAGCCGAAATCCAAACAAGGCTGCTACACATGCAAGGACCTGTGCAAAATATATAGCACAACAAGCAAAGCATGTGTTAAATGAAATAAAAGTCAGCCAAGGGTGAAAATAAAAAGAGCCACCATGATGATGTGGATCAGAAGGTCAAGAATTACCAGAGTATACCTAAATATCAGAAGTGGAGTTAGCCAGGGTGAGGAGGAGCGTCCAACCAAGTGGGGGACAAGGAAGATGGAAACCAGAGTGGGGCGCCGCTAAAACGACCCAACGCGTATCGCCGTAACCTGTACGGCTTTGTCAGGGGAAAAAAAATCAATAAATATACATATTGGGTCTTTTTTTTTTTTTTACTTAAAACCACTGGTGAAAAATAGTGGTGCATATATAGTTCTGTAATTGTAGTGCTGCCATAATAGGGATCAGCAGTTTATGTCTAATGCCTGCGTTTTATGTCACTGTTCACACTGTCTTTCTTTACTGCGCATCTGCCTGAATCCCCTATGGAACCATAAATTGCAATGACAGGAATGGAGTTCAAAGGAATTCCACATGTGATGTTTTTTTTTTTCTGAACGTGTCTGTCTCTTGCAACAGCCACAAAAAAGTGGACACTTTTTAGTTGAAAAACACAAACAGACTCTGAGGGTATGTGCACACGATCAATAATCGCTGCGGGTTGGACGCTGCGTACTTGTGCAGCGTCCAACCTGCAGTGTCTAGATGTTACAGCATAGTTCCCATGCCCACTATGCATGCACAGACACCCACGGCTCAACCATGGAGACAGACATGTGGCACATCTCTCCAGAACGCAGCATGTCAATTTATCCTGTGGAGACGTGAGCCTCCACAAGATAAATATCACCCGTACAATGTATTGGTCGCGGTGATTCCATATGGTTCAGTGATCACAGAGGATTCACCTGTGTTCAGTGGCCAGCAGCGGACATGTGCTGCGCCCAAAGTGCTGCTAGTTCCTGATCATGTGCACATACTGTAAGAAAATAAATCAGTCAATTTCAGAAAAAAGAAAAAAATAATAATTTGAACTCTGCTTGTGTAAGTGCAGTCTATGGCCCTGTTGCGGATTGATGTAAAACCTATTTTAGGGGGATTCAGGCAGAGCCCCCCCGGATGCACTGCAGAAGCTCAGTGTGAACAGGGCTTAATATCCTATTGTGTGGAATAGTGCAGTCTACTATACTATTCTGCACTGCCCCAGTGCAGCAGCCAGACACGGACAGCAGCCAGAAGACACTTTTTTAATAAACCTGTTGCTGTCGTCTTTCAGCATTTCTTCAGCGTTTTTTTCCCTATTCAATTGAATGGGACACAAAAATGCAAGTGAAAAGGCTGCGAAAAATTAGAATATTTCCTGCCAACAATGTAGATCAGTCCACAGCAAAAATGATGCATATGAACAGACACTACAGGGATTTTCTGAGAATGTAAAAATAATTCACATGATAAATCCCCGTGGTTCCAGCACCGATGCTTCGGGGGGTCTCTGCCAGTATTAGCACTTTGCTGCAGTGGTCTGGTGGCTACACCTTATATTATAACGGTAAAGTGTATAATAATAACCATCAGGGACCCCGAACCAACGGCCACGGAGTCAGATGGGATTTAGCAGAGTAGCTAGGGGGACATGTAGGACTTTTTTTTATCGCCTTTTATTCTGCTGTTTGTGAGGTAAGATGTAGAAAAAGGCAGCAATTCTGCTGTTTTCTATTATTTGACTGTACGGTCCCCTTCACACAACCGTGGATCATGTTTTTCACGGATGCCACGTGTACCCTATTTAACCTATGGTGCTGCACTCATGTCCGTGTTTTCCCAACAACACAGATGACAAGGGCCAATACAAGTCTATGGGTCCGTGTAAATATGCCGTCCATGTGCCTCCTCTGTGCCTTTCGTGTTTAACATGGAAAGTATGTGAGAAGCTTTGTAATTTAATTTCCAGTATCCATACCGGAAAACATGGATGGCATATGGACGACACACTGTTTGAAAACACTGGTTGCACCGATATTGGTGTGACACATAAGTGTTTTATATGGACATGGCTAACAGTGTTGTTGGTGAATATTTCAGGATTGGGGGCCCCAGTTTGAATTTTGCCCAGGGCCCCAATTTGTCAAAAACTGGCCCTGAATGCAGCCCCTATAAATTGTAATGCAGCCCCATAGAATGTAATGCAGGCCCATAGAATGTAATGCAGCCCCCATAGAATGTAATGCAGCCCTCATAAATAAATACAATGCTCGCCTCTACTCGTTCCACTGTGCAGTGTGTCTCCTCTTGTCAGCAACTCCACTGCCCGACACAGCATGGTGCGCTATTAATGTAATGCAGCCAGCCCCATAGAATGTAATGCAGCCCCATAGAATGTAATGCAACCCCCATAGAATGTAATGCATCCCCCATTGAATGTAATGCAGCCAGCCCCCATAGAATGTAATGTAGCCAGCCTCCACAGAATGTAATGCAGCCATCCCCCCTAGAATGAAATGCAGCCTCCATAGAATGTAATGCAGCCAGCCCGCATAGAATGTAATGCAGCCAGCCCCCTTAGAATGCAATGCAGCCAGCCCCCATAGAATGTAATGCAGCCAGCGCCCATAGAATGTAATGTGGCCCACATGGAAGGTAATGCAGCTAGCCCACTTAGAAAATAATGCAGCCACTATAGAATGCAAAACAGCCAGCCCCCACAAAACATAATACAGACAGCCCCCTCAAAGTGTAATGCAGCCTGCCCCATAGAAGGTTATGCAACCAGACCCCATAGAATGTAATGCAGCCAGCCCCCAAAGAATGTAATGTAGCCTGCATAGAATATAATGCCGCCTGCATAGAATATAATGCAGCCCCCATAAAATGTTATCCAACCAGCCCCCATAAAATGTAATGCAGCCAGCCCCCAAAGAATGTAGTGTAGCCAGTGCCCATGTAATGTAATGCAGACACCATAAAATGTAAAGCAGACCTATAGAATGTAATGCAGCCAGCACCCATAAAATTTGAATGCAGCCTATGAGGCAGGGACTGGTGTTACATGTGAAGGTCACTGTATGTTCCCCCCAGTATGCTCACGGAGGTGTATTGAGGCCTTGAGAGTGCATTGTAGTTACAGGCGTAGCTGTGGTTGCAATGCAGGCTAGAGTGAGTATAGGTCTTGGACATGCTGGTTGTCCAAGGCAGATTTAGGGAAAAACTGCTCTGGGCTTTTGTGTTGAAACAGACTACAGGACGATAGTGGTTGCAGTCCGTTTCATTCCGGGTCGGGTTTTCCATGTGGCTGAAGGCCACATATTCAAGTTAAAAACCCTGCAGTATAGGGTTTGGGTGTGTCAGGTTCAGAGTCAGTATCAGTATCAGTCTGGTGTTTGGAGGAGTACAGAGCAGGAGGCTATGAAGAGCTCCACCTGTGTGTGAGGCAACACAGGCCAGTGGAGCCAAATGGCCAAGGCAGCTGAAAAGCCTGGCACCTACAGCATACCCAAGTGGTGCAGTCGCCCACGGCAACTGGTCAGATGTGGACCGGCGTGTTTAGTGACTGTAATCCAGAGGATGTGTGCCCAGCTGTGAACCGGAGGTGGACTGTCTTGTTCCTGGCTGCGATCTGGAGGTGGACTGTCCTGTTTCCCGGCTGCGATCTGGAGGATATCGTGTGCTGTGATTTTTGGTGCTGAACATTAATGAGATATTTTGCTTTGAACTTTGCTGGGTCACTGCCTCATCACTGCACAGAGTACTATCGCTGCACTACAAGCCCCATAGAATGTAATGCAGCCCCCATAGAATATAATGCAGCAACCATAGAGTGTAGTTCAGCCAGCCCACATAGAATATAATGCAGCCCCTATAAAATGTAATGCAGCGCCCATATAATGTAATGCAGCTATCCCCCTTAGAATATAATGCAGCACCAATAGAATACACTGTGTGCAGAATTATTAGGCAAGTTGTATTTTGATCACATGATACTTTTTATACATGTTGTCCTACTCCAAGCTGTTCAGGCTTGAGAGCCAACTACCAGTTAAGTAAATCAGGTGATGTGCATCTCTGTACTGAGGAGGGGTGTTGTCTATTGACATCTAAACCCTATATAAGGTGTGCTTAATTATTAGGCAACTCCCTTTCCTTTGGCAAAATGGGTCAGAAGAGAGATTTGACATGCTCTGAGAAGTCCAAAATTGTGAGATGTCTTGCAGAGGGATGCAGCAGTCTTGAATTTGCCAAACTTTTAAAGCGTGATCACCGAACAATCAAGCGTTTCATGGCAAATAGCCAACAGGGTCTCAAGAAGCGTGTTGGGCAAAAAAGGCACAATGTAACTACCCATGAAGCATGAAGCTGCCAAGATGCAATTTTCCACCAGTTTTGCCATATTTCAGAGCTGCAACGTTACTGGAGTAACAAAAAGCACAAGCTGTGCGATATTCAGGGATATGGCCAAGGTAAGGAAGGCTGAAAAATGACCACCTTTGAACAAGAAACATAAGATAAAACGTCAAGACTGGGCCAAGAAATATCTTAAGACTGCCTTTTCAAAGGTTTTATGGACTAATGAAATGAGAGTGACTCTTGATGGGTTAGATGGATGGGCCAGAGGTTGGATCAGTAAAGGGCAGAGAGCTCCACTCCGACTCAGACGCCAGGAAGGTGGAGGAGGGGTACTGGTATGGGCTGGTGTCATCAAAGATGAACTTGTGGGACCTTTTCGGGTTGAGGATGGAGTGAAGCTCAACTCCCAGACCTACTGCCAGTTTCTGGAAGACAACTTCTTCAAGCAGTGGTACAGGAAGAAGTCGGTATCGTTCGAGAAAAACATGATTTTCATGCAGGACAATGCTCCATCACATGTCACCAACTACTCCACAGCGTGGCTGGCCTGTAAAGTTCTCAAAGAAGAAAAAATAATGACATGGCCCCCTTGTTCACCTGATCTGGACCCCATAGAGAACCTGTGGTCCCTCATAAAATGTGAGATCTACAGGGAGGGAAAACAGTACACCTCTCGGAACAGTGTCTGGGAGGCTGTGGTGGCTGCTGCACGCAATGTTGATCATAAACAGATCAAGCAACTGACAGAATCTATGGATGGAAGGCTGCTGAGTCATCATAAAGAAGGGTGGCTATATTGGTCACTAATTTTTTTGGGTTTTGTTTTTGCATGTCAGAAATGTTTATTTCTAAATTTTGTGCAGTTATATTGGTTTATCTGGTGCAAATAAACAAGTGAGATGGGAATATATTTGGTTTTTATTAAGTTGCCTAATGATTCTGCACAGTAATAGTTACCTGCACAAACAGATATCCTCCTAAGATGGTCAAATCTGAAAAAAGCCCCACTCCAACTTCCAAAAATATTAAGCTTTGATATTTGAGTCTTTTGGGTTGATTGAGAACATAGTTGTTGATCAATAATAAAAATAATCCTCTAAAATACAACTTGCCTAATAATTGTGCACACAGTGTATAATGCAGCCTCTATAGAATGTAATGCAGCCAGCCCCCATAGAATGTAATGCAGCCAGCGCCCATAGAATATAATGTGGCTAGCCTTCTTAGAAAATAATGCAGCCACTATAGAATGCAAAGCAGCCAGCCCACACAAAATGTAATGTAGCCAACCCCACAAAATGTAATGCAGCCAGCCTCATGGAATGAAATGCAATCAGCCACCATAAAATGTAATGCTTCCCCATAGAATGTAATGCTGCCAGCCCCATAGAATGAAATGCAGTCCCATAGAATGTAATGCAGCCAGCACGCATAGACTGTAATGCTGCCCCCATGGAATGTATTACAGCCCAAATAGCATATAATGCAGCCACCATAAAATGTAATGCTGCCACTCCAATAGAATGAAATATAGCCAGCTCCCATAGAATATAATGCAGCCTCATATAATGTAATGCAGCAGCAAGCCCCCTTAGAATGTAATGCATCCAGCCCCCATAGAATGTAATGCTGCCATCTCCCATTAAATGTAATGTAGCCAGCTCCCATAGAATGTAATACAGCCAACTGCCATAGAATTTAATGCAGCCACATAGAACGTAATGCAGCCCCCATAGAATGTAATGCCGCAACATTGCATGTAATGTAATACAGCCCCCACAGAATGTAATGCAGCCAGCCCCATAGATTGTAATTCAGCAACATAGAATGTAATGCAGCCCCCATATAATGTAATTCAACCCCATAAATAAATGCAATACTCACCTTTCCTTGTTCCCCGCTGCAATGCGTCTCCTCACTTCAGCAGCTCCATTGCCCAATACAGCGTGGTGCACGATGACGTTATTGCACCCACTGCATCATAGGCAGAGTGGATTATCTTCTCCATCATTACTTTCAACTGTATCGGCATCTAGGATGCTGATACAGTTGAATGCGGGGGGCGCTGGCATGGGATAGTGGATAATGGCCCCCTGGGATAATGGGGGCCCAGGGCATCTGTCTAGACTGCCTTCCCCTAATGCCGGCCCTGATGAAGTGAACTATATTTAATGTGGTAGATGAATTATCATGAGAAAAAAAAATGGAATTAAGAATAAGCTGTATTTTATTGTAAAAGTATCTTTCTATTTGGATATTTGTAATATGGATGCAAAAAACAAGCTAGGCTGCAACTTATTGAAAAAGCCAAATATCAGATACTGCAGGAGAGGCATCATCAGGAAACGATTGGTGGCATGGCAGGAACAGTGTCTTCAGAAGTTTTCTGGGGTGTTGAGCCAGGTGCACCATCTTCACAAGCTCTTTGGTAGCTTTTTAGGAGCAGCATCTTCAGAAATTTACTGTCATATTAGGATGAGCACTTTTATAGAATCATAGAATGGTAGAGTTGGAAGGGACCTCCTGGGTAATCTGGTCCAACCCCCTGCTGAAAGATGATGTTGGTGTTTCAGAAGCAACATTTTTAGATGTTATTTGGTGGCATATTAGGAAAAGCATTTTTAGATGCTGTTTGGTGGAATTTTGGGAGCAGCATTTTTAGATGTTGTTTGGTGGAATTTTGGGAGCAGCATTTTTAGATGTTGTTTGGTGGAATTTTGGGAGAAGCATTTTTAGATGTTCTTTGTTGGAGTTTTGTAAGCAGCGTTTTTAGATTTTGCTTGGCATGTTATTAAGAGCAGTGTCTTCAGAAGTTGATGGTGTCATATTCAGTAGGTCTTTGTTCTTATGGCCGGATCAGCAACGTTTATACCACATTGGTGGTGTGGCAGGAGCAGTATGACTATCACCTGAAAAAAAACACACAAATCTGTCAGCATTTTTTTTATATTTAAACTTCTTTTTCCCATCACATCAGGGCCTAACAAGTGATGTGAATTCCTTCCTTTCTTACTAGTTAGAAGATAGATGTGTATACATATTGGACCGAAGAATTTAAGCAGAATTTGACAACTTTCTAATGTGTTCTTTGGCCACTGAATTCTCTCCTTGCTGTAAAAGTTGATGAAAGGAGAGTTTGAAGAAGTTGGATTTCTACATGCCCCCATTCTTTGTGCCCACTGAAATATTTTTTTCTATGACATCACAAGTTACATTAGTGCACTGATATTACTTCTATGTATCCCAATGGAAATGTAGCATTGTTAGACATTGATTTCTCTCCAGTCATCACTATATGTTTTCTTTTAGTCAAACATGTTTGTTTGTTTTTTTAATTATGAATCTTTGGAGCATTTTACGCCCATTTTTAGAACAATAAAGAACAGACAACTCCCTTAATGTGTATGGCAACTTAGTTTGCTTGAAACATAAGCAATATGGTGAAATCTGCAACATGTGGACTGCAGAGAAATATTTAAATTTGTAGTTAAGACAAAGTTACTCATTGAGGAGACGTATAACCAGACAATGCTTCTTAGGAAAAAGAGTATACAAATTAACCTAAACTTCCAAATTTTTGTCACATGAATTTATTAGTAACATTTACAATATATATATATATATATATATATATATATATATATATATATATACTTTTGATATATTATTGTATCATATTTACAATGTACCACGTATATAAGTACACGCACCTAATGTTGTCTGGTGATAGGTGCCCGGCAGATGGGACAGGAATTATTTTCCTGAAGCCAGGTATCTATGCATCTTGAGTGGAAAGTATGTCTGCAGGGTAAATTAGTGATGTTTCTTTCCAGGACATCCAAGCATATGGTGCAATTATCGCACTCATTTTCTGTGCTGGTGGTTGCTGGATCTGGTCCTGGGATTGCGGGCATTTCTCTCTCAGCCCTGCTTGTGCTGTTATCAATGTTATACTCTATGTCGATGGTTATTCGCAGGTATCCTGTCCTCTGTGATGTTTCGTTGGTTCTTTGGAAATCCATATAGTTGTTATAAATTCTTCCAATTAGCTGGCCAAGGTCCTCAAGTATTTGCTCATCGCTTGGCATCCTAGAATTTTCATTCCTTCTACGGGAAGGTGGACCATTGTTGGTATTGGGTCCTAAAATAGAAATAGCACAGATGTAATCAACTTATAACAGATCTCTGTGGAACTATGACATCAGATAAATGGTACCATTGCCTGACAAGTCTTATTTTTCCTGATCATGAGCCACGGATTGAAATGTACAGGTGGATTTGTATAGAAATGCTATATGAAGTGTATATTGTGTGTGAAAACATTGTGTCCTTTCATCCAGGATCTAAATGTTATAGGACTGGAAATGTATAGTAGACCAACTACAGCAAGTGAATGGAGTAATGCACGTGACACCTTTTACTGATGCAACAACTCTATATACAGTATACACATTGTATTCTTATGTATTTGATGTAGGTTGAGCTTTGGGGAGGGAGAACCTGAATTTGAAGAGTCAGTGGTTGAATTTACCAGAATTCTGAAGCCTGGTGCTCTTTCTGTCTCTCCTACCTCGCATGTTGCTACATCTCTTCTGTAGAAATCCTTGTTAGACATGGGAGCCAAAACTCAATGATCCACAAGTGTCTCACTGAGAAATGGCACTGGGATGCTGATGTGGAAGAGGTTTATGCTGAGAATTCCACATGTCACAGTCACTAAAGTTCTGCCTATCATGGTGACCTCTCTGACACCAGATCTGGTGTACACTGATCAGGGCTGGCGTCACCACCCAGCGCACCTGGGCAAGTGTCGTGGACCTAGACAAACAGGGAGGCCCACTTCCTAGTCGGCAGGGGCGTAACTACCACGGTAGCAGCGGTCACTGCTGTGACCACCTAGGCCCTGCGGGTGATGGACCTGCCGACACCAGCAAATATTTCAGTAAGATATGCATCCTTGTCCTTCAGGAGACATTATTGTAGGATTTTCATTGGTGGTGTTGCAGGGAGCATCTACAGTATCTGATAAAAATCCATAATTCTGTCTTCATTCTCTTTTTCTGCTATTACTACTTTGAGTGCCCTCATCTGGAACTAACTGACTAAATTCTGAGTGATCAGCCCAGGTAAGGACACTAGGAATATGACATCTAAATATGGGGATTGATTTTACTGGTTTTAAGTAGATTTCCATTCATGCTGTTTTGAATAAAGATTCTAAAACACATAAGGGAAAAAAGTAGTGAGGGAACACAGCTCCGGACCCATTTATATGGTGGAGAGACCCAATGTGATAGTGCAGGAGAGCAGAAAGTTTTTCTGATGTCATTAGTCATATATTACACAGAAATAAAATGGGAAAGGAGGACAGAACAGGAGACAAACTGGACAAAATAATGAGGGGCATAATGGATACATAAGAGTAAGGGACAACACACAGTTCTTCAGGTATGGCCAAAGGGTATGATCACTAGCATCCTACTACTACCAGGAAAGTGTGCCAGTTGTTGAGAGGATCTAACAGTGAAAGGTTGGTTAGGACTGAGGCTGAGGATAATAGTATTTTTAAGAGCACAAGGGGGGTATTACTTTGTGGGGCAGTATTACCCTGTGGGGCCAGAAAGAGAGATTACTATTTGGAGGCACAAAGGGGGTTTCAGCCATTCTCAACTGGATATTTTTTTTTTCAATTGAAGAATGCTCATGGACAGATTTGAGGCCATGATCCTCCATAAACTGGCATCTTGAGATCAGGAGCTCTATGCAGTCTGTGATGAAGTTGTTCCAACAAGTGCAGCAGAAGAATCTGCCAATTGAAAAATCAGTGGTTGAATTTACCAGAATTATAAAACCTGTTGGTTCTTCTTTCTCTCCTCCTACGTGGCATTCCGCTACGTCTCTCTATTCTTCAGATATCCTTGTAAACAAGGGAGCCAAAACTCTGCGGTCCTGAAGAGTCTCACTGAGAAATGGCACCAGGATGCTGATGTGGAAGCGTTTTATGCTGAGAATTCTGCATGTCACAACCACCAAAGTTCCGTTCGCCATGACGACATCTCCGACACCAGAACCGGTGTACAGTGATACTATAGCACTAGTGACTAGGAGAACTGATGTAATATTAGTTATCCCTTTCACTGAGCATAAAGGAAAATGGCAATAAAAGACCCAAACCACTGATTAGCAATAGCTTCTGGTATTATAACACAGAATTAGTGCCACAGACTGCACAATAGGTGTGAATGTGGTTATAATAATCTGTGATGTACTTTATTGCTTATAGAAACATAAATATAAGTACCATTAAAGAAGGACTATTTCTATTGTTCATTATAAAACTTTTTTTTCTTAATATGCTTATAATTTGTATTAATTATTTAAAGTTCAATGAGTGGGAGAAACAAGGTCCTGCTAAAGAATAGGAAAAATCTTGTATCTTTACAAAGCATTCACTGGTACATAGACAAAAAGCACTTCATGACTGAACCAGTGTCTTCCTCGGACCACATTAAGCAATGGGGAAGACACTGGTCCAGTGCCAAAACACACATCTGGTTTACTGTTCTCCTTAATATCTCATTAAGTGTATGAAAGACTAGACAATAGTAAAGGGTTGCTTCCAACAGCTTTATTTAAAAAAAAGTTGGCCAAAATACAGAAGCATTGCGAAAAATTAAGTAAACCCTTCCTTCTTCCATAGAAATTAAGAGTGTAGGTAGTGGCCAAGGGCTGCTAATCAAGTGCCCTTAATTAATTGTTAATTCCAAAGTTTCATCTAAACAAAACACAAAAGTTCTAGAACAATGTCCTTTGAACAGAAGAGACCTAATATGAGAAGTTTGGGTATAATACCCAGTGCCACTTTTGGTGACCTAAACACAGCATATCAGCACGAACACCTAATATCAATTGTCAAGCATGCTGGTGGAGGTGTAATGATTTGGGCTTATTTTACAGTCACAGGTGCAGTCATAGAGTTGACCATGGACTCCTTTGTGTACCAACATATTCTAGAGTCAAATATGAGGCAATATAACCACGAGCTAAAGGTTGGGCGAAACTAGGTCATGCAACAGGTTAATAATCACAAGCACAGCAGTAAATCTACATTCAAATGGCTGAAAAAGAACGGATTCAAGTTAATGTACTTGCCCAGTCAGAGTCCTGATCTCAGCCCAATTGAAATAGTGTGCTGGGACTTCAACCCTTTCACGACCTATCATGTATAGATACATGATAGGTCGTGTCCCTCATCTTGCGGCGGAGCCTGCATCTTTTCCAGGACATGACAGCTGATTTGATCAGCTGTCATGTGCCCCTAACAGCCGAGGGTGGAATCGTGATCCACTTGGGCCGATAAACAGGTTAAATGTTGCTGTCAATCTCTGACAGTGGCATTTAACACGATCGCTCTGGAAGTACCTCACAAACCCTACCTATCAGCTCACCTGTCAAATGATTGCGGGGCACCAATGGGTTGGAATGACAACAGGGGATCCGAAGAAGGCCCCTGTGCTTGTCATTGCAGATCACCATTGATCATGGGAGATGATGATTTTTGCTACATATAGCAGTGCTGAAGCCCTGCTATGTGTAGCACAAGCGATTGGATTATCGCAGCTTCAAGTCTCCCAATGACACTATTGAAGAGAGTAAAAAGTAGAGAAAAATATTTTTGAAAATATAAAAAAGTACAAATAACCCTTCTTTTCTCCCATTCAAAATAAAACAGTAATAAAACAAACCACAACCATATATGGTATTGCTGTATTCAGAAACATCCTATTTATCAAAATGTAAGCTAAATTAATCCGATCGGAAAACGGTGTAACGAGAAAAAAAATCAAAACGCCAGAATTATGTTTTTTTTTGTTGCTGCAACATTGCAATAAAATGCAATAACAGGGCTATCAAAACATTGTATCTCCCCCAAAATGGTAATAAAAACATCAGCTCGGCAAGCAAAACAATAAGCCCTCACTCAGCTTCAGATCCCGAAAACTGGAGAGTGGAGACACTATGTTTTGGGGTTTTTTTTTTTTTTTGTTTTTTTTTTTACAAAGTTTGGATTTTTTTTCTTGCTTTAGTTAAAACGCATGAAAGTAATCAAATTTAAAATTGATTTGCTTTTTCTATCTGACATTCTTCTGCAATGCTTAGCTTTTATCTTTTTTAAGGGTTTATACTCATCGGCGAGAAAATAGGACGAGTACAATCCGATAAAAACAATTATGAGTCCTTGATCACCTTCAGTTTTTTTCTCAGATCAGATGAGA
Organism: Ranitomeya variabilis; assembly: GCF_051348905.1. Lineage (NCBI taxonomy): Eukaryota > Metazoa > Chordata > Amphibia > Anura > Dendrobatidae > Ranitomeya > Ranitomeya variabilis. The sequence goes on along the minus strand of NC_135239.1, from coordinate 65,722,184 downwards.
AAAAAATCTCAATCAGCTCCGATTGTGCTTGCGTCTCTGACAAGATTCATCAGTGCAAGTCATGTGAGTGCCATCCAATTTTCGCACACACATGTCCTTTGAAAAGCCATGAATTCATCTGCCGCTAACAGTAGAATCACAGCATGACCCAACAGGATAGAATAAATATGCAATTCTGCTCAAAAGTTTACATACCCCGGCAGAATGTTTTCTTTCTTGGCCTTTTTTCAGACAATATGAATGATAACACCAAAGCTTTTTCTCCACTCATGGTTAGTGGTTGGGTGAAGCCATTTATTGTCAAACTACTGTGTTTTCTCTTTTTAAATCATAATGACAACCAAAAGCATCCAAATGACCCTGATCAAAACTTTACATACTTAATTTCTTAATACCATGTATTGCCCCCTCTAACATCAATGACAGCTTGAAGTTGTAATGACACAGATCGTGTCACTGTGGCAAGCCAAGATGGCTTAAACAGTGGGCACAAGAACGAGAGCCGGGAGTGAAAGGAGCAGGGCACACTGTGCACACAGGACCTGAGGCTAAGGCATGTAGTAAGCACAGGACCTGAGACTAGACAGTCACATGATCGCAGAGGGGCGGAGCCACTGCGCATGAGGACGGGTAATCAGCCGAGAGTGCGGAGCACAGGGCACCAAAAAATAACGTAGTCAGGGGGGAGCCGGGGGTCAAAAGCCAGACGAGAGCGAGATACCAGGGACAAGACAGAAGAGTAAACCGAGAAGAGCCAAGGGGTCAGAGAACCAGGAAGGACAGATCAGTACCGAGCAGAAAACAGGCAGAAGTCAGTGGACAAAACTGGGTCATACACAACAAAGCTCACACGCACAGAGGCACACCGATTACAGATAAGTAACCTGGGTCAGCAACCACTAACTGAGAACAAGGAAGTATTACCAACACCAGACCCAGGAACCACCAGCATTAAATAGCTGCTCCAGAACCAGAAAGAGGCAACTCACATTAACCCTGACCTGACCAGAATGGAGGCTGGATCATGACAGTACCCCCCTCTCAATGGGGGGCCACTAGACCCCAAGGTTTACCAGGAAATCAGGCATGAAAGGACCACACCAGACGATCGGCATGAACCGATCGGGCAGGAACCCAGGACCCAGAGGATCATATCCCTTCCAGTGCAAAAGATACTGGAGGGAAAGACAGGCAAACCTGGAATCCACAATACGCTCAACCTCGTACTCCTTCTGACTATCCACCAATACAGATGGCCAAACGACACTTCTTCCACAGCTCCCAATGGTTTCAGCAGGGCCCTATGGAATACACTGGAGATCTTAAAAGACAATGGAAGACTCAAACAAAATACCACTGGGTTCACCACTTCCCTGATCTCATAAGGACCAATAAACTTAGGCCCTAATTTTGCCGAAGGAACCCTAAGCTTAATGTTCCTAGTAGACAGCCACACTTTATCCCCAACCCAAAGGGTAGGTCCCACCGTCCGTCTCCTGTCCGCAAAGACCTTAAACTTCCTCTGAGCTTCCCTAATATTCTTCTGGACCTCCCGCCACAAATTTCCCAACAGCTGTACAGCTATATCAGCCCCGGGGCAACTGGAGTCCAACCGAGAAAACTCCCCAAGCGTGGATTAAAACCGTAATTGCAAAAGAAAGGGAAGATACTTGTGGAGTGGTTAACACGGTTATTGAACGCAAACTCTGCTAAAGGCAAGGCATCAGACCAGTCATCCTGACTGGAAGTGGAAAGACAGCATAAAATTTGCTCCAAGGATTGGTTGGTCCATTCGGTCTGACCATTGGTCTCTGGAGGGGACGCATACGAAAAGAACAATGCAATGCCCAACCTTTTACAAAATGCCCTTCAAAACCTGGACATGAACTGCACTCCACGGTCAGACACCACACTCAAGCATGCACCATGCAATCGAACCACATGCTGAACAAACATCCTATACAAGGTTTCCACAGAGGGCACCGCCCCCAAGGGTACAAAGTGTGCCTACTTAGTAAACTTGTCATCCCACCCACATGAAAGTGTTACCCTTGGAAGGAGAAAGATTGGTGATAAAATCCATGGACAAATGTGTCCATGGTCTATCAGGAACTGGCAAATGTACCAATTCCCTGGCCGGCTGATTATGAGAGCTCTTAGCGCTGGCACAAACTTCACAGGCAGACACAAACTTCTTTACATCAGAGCTAAGTGAGGACCACCAAAAAAAACTCGCGAGGGCCTCACGAGTAGCCAAAATCCCCGGATGTCCATGGAGCTGAGTCATGGAACTCTTGAAGAACTCTTAGTCAAAACTGAACCTTAACAAACAATTTATCAGCTGGTTGGATGGAGGAGCCAGAGACTGAGCTTCCCGATTTTCCCGTTCCAAACCTGACGGCATATCAGCCACCACCACCCCTGGTTGAAGAATGGAGGAAGGGAGAAACTGGATCCAAAATTCAGGACAAGGCATTGACCTTCACATTCTTGGATCCCAGACGAAAAGTGATTGAGAACTGGAACCGGGAAAAAAAGTGACCATCTAGCCTGCCTAGGGGTCAGTCTTGTAGCAGACTCAATGTACCCCAGGTTCTTGTGATCAGTAACCACAGTGATGACATGAGCCACCCCCTCCAAAAAATGTCTCCATTCTTCAAAGGCCAACTTAACCACCAGAAGTTCCCGATTACCCACGTCATAATTTCTTTCTGCCGGGGAGAACTTCTTGGAGAAGAAGGCGCATGGTCTTAGATTGGTCAAGGTAGCAGGCCCCTGGGACAACACCACCCCCACTCCCACTTCTGAGGCGTCCACCTCCACCACAAAAGGTTTAGACAAATCTGGTTGGACCAGAATCGGGGCAGTCATAAAGCAATTTTTTAGAGTCAGAATCGCCGATACTGCTGAGGCAGAGCAGTTCTTCACATCAGCCCCCTTCTGTGTCAAGTCGGTGAGGGGCTTGACCATCTGTGAGAACTCTTTAATAAACCTCCGGTAGTAATTGGCGAATCCCAAGGTGCGCTGAAGACCTTTAAGGTCCCGGGGCTGCACCCAATCCACAATGGCCTGAACCTTCTTGGGATCAATGCGGAACCCCTCACTAGAGACAATAAACCCCAAGAAAGGCAGTTCCTGGACAAAAAACTAGCACTTCTCCAACTTAACGAAAAGCTGATTCTCCCTGAGTCTTTGGAGAACTGCCCGAACATGACCACCATGAGTCTGCTTATCAAATAAATAAAACAATGTCATCTAGGTACAGTGCCTTGCAAAAGTATTCGGCTCCCTGGAACTTTTCAACCTTTTTCCACATATCATGCTTCAAGCATAAAGATACCAAATGTAAATTTTTGGTGCAGAATCAACAACAAGTGGAACACAATTGTGAAATTGAACAAAATTTATTGGTTATTTTAAATTTTTGTGGAAATTCAAAACTGAAAAGTGAAGGTTCTGGAGTGGCCATCTGAGTCTCCTGACCAATATCATTGAGCCACTCTGGGGAGATCTCAAGTGCGCAGTTCATGCTAGACAACCCAGGAATTTACAGGAACTGGAGGCTTTTTGCCAAGAAGAGTGGGCGGCTTTAACATCTGAGAAAATAAAAAACCTTATCCACAACTACCACAAAAGACATCAAGTTGTTATTGATGTTAGAGGGGGCAATACACGGTATTAAGAAATGGGCTATGTAAACTTTTGATCAGGGTCATTTGGATGTTTTGGGTTGTCATTATGATTTAAAAAGAGAAAACACAGTAGTTATTTCCCCCACTGGCAATCTGATGTTACTACAGTGCTGCTGGGTCAGCTGATGCAGGTGGTGGCCACTCCCCCATTCTTTAAAAGATCACCTGATGCATCAGCTGACTGTTGGTGATAGAGTTTCTCTGGAGTTCATGTGTTAGGAGCTCTCTGGTGCCAGCGTACATCACCTGTTTGAGGTCCTGGTGTCGTATCCTATGCTGAGTGGAGTTAGGAGTCCGGCTTCAGTGTCATCTGCGGTGTGGAGCTTGGCAGCTGAGTCTGGAAGCTAAGTGTTTATTTCCTTGTCCCTTTCGTTTATTCACTATCCCCGTGTGTTAATATCTGCAATGGTGCGGCTAGTGCTCGTTGCCCGCCAGTGCACTAGCCATGGCAGAGTTAGGTGACAGAGACAAGGTATCCTGGTGGCGGCGGGGGAAGGACCCATATACGGCGTTGAGGGAGTGCAGGGACAGGCTCAGGTGGTGACCATTCCCTCATTCCCTTTTAGAAGGGCCTTCCTCTCCCCTGTACCATCCCCATTGTATGTGTATTGTGCTGTTAGCTGACCGGCCACCAGTTGGGTCGAGTCACACCATGACACTTGATGGTTAACATCCTGCTTTAATTAAATTACCCTTTAAGAAGCACAAGGCTCATGCTGTAGATGAACAGGGGTTCTTTATCTGACTGTATCCTCTTCACAATGAGTATATATGTTTGATGGTGAATGTATAAACTGTAGCGCCAATTGTATTTAAAACATCTGCAGTTATGTACTCCACATTACAGAAATAGTCATATTTATTCCAGCGGTTATGATGGTCTATTTGTAAATGTGAACATAAATTTTTGAAAACTATATAAATAGAGGAAGGAATTGAAATAGTATAAAATCTAGTCTAAAATGAAAAAAAAGTGAAAAAAAATAATGAAACAAAATTTTACACTTGTTTGAAATTTTGATACTCTCTAATCAATGTCATTTGTCAGTGCACATCAAGGGTGTAATCAACAGAAGAAGAGTTCAACATGCAACCAGGTACGAGCAGCTGTAATATACTGTATTTCTATAACACTTCCTTATTTTACAGTAGAAAATCCAACATAAAAGCCGAAATAGGGGAAACATGAATGTTTATATCCTCTATCTGGACATTTGTTAAAAAAGCCAATTGTATAAAAAGTACAGGAATTTTTTTAAAAAAAGATTAAATTCCTTTGGAATTAATTTACATTAGTTTATGTAACAATCAGGTTTGCCAACCGTCCAGAAATTCCAGGATAAGTCGTAAAAATAAGGCACTTTTTTGCCCTGTCCTTAAAAAAAAAAATGATGGCGTCCGTGATGTTTTCGAAGTTGAAGAAATGTTTACAGATTGTTTTGACTGTAATTATCATATTTTACAATTTTCAGTGAATGTCTTCATATCAGAATTAAGGGCTGTAGACATGTGTCACATATAACCGTAATGATTTAATATGGTTTTATAATGTATCGGTAAAAAATAATGTACGATATGTCCGTGATTTTTTTGATAACCTATCCAGAAAAATAAAAAGTCGAGTTGGCAGGTGACAATCTCAGTGCACCGTAAACTTTTTTGTAGGTGAGTGATAGCTGCCTGGTCATGTCATGGTCTTGCTTTATTATAGACATTTGATTGAATATACATTTATCCAAAATGTATTTTATGTCAGATTTCTGTTTTGTTTTTCTTCTTTAGGATTTAAATAGAGTATTTTCTACATGCATGAAGTAAGTCCATATATTTCTGCATTTACTGTGTGCATCAAAGTTGAATAATACAGTAAATGTTCTGCCTACTGAATTGCCAGAATTTAAGTTATAAACTATGATCAGCAAATTATGCTATCCTTTTAAAATGAAGCTATGGGCTATAAGATATTCAGAATTAGGGATTTGCATCGAGGCTTTGGCCCAGGAACCGTTCTGCCATAAAAGGAGTCACTAACATTCTCATTGATACATGATAGACAGGCAGCACTTTTACAGTTATTGAAGTTGGACCTAGACACCACATTAATTTCATTATTTGAAGGATAAAGAAAAAGGTTTTAACCCATATTCTACTTGAAAACTAAAAATATTAATGCAGTATCCTCTATATTTTTTGCATCTTCTTGAACTCTCAATGTCAGCAACATTTGTGTATTTAGCTACTTAAATTTTCTTGTTTTCCTGAATGCAATATGTTTAAAAAACAAACAAACTGTGCTTTACTCATGATTCCTGGGTCTAGCAATGAGACTCCGCTACTGGTTCTGGTGTCTTTTTGTCTGCAGTGCTGATGTCACGTCGACACTAGGAGGCGCTGCGCTCACTGAGTGGCTGCAGCACTGTCGACCTGATGTCAGCGCTGAAGACAATAACAGACAGCACAAGCAGTGGAGGAGACTCAGTGCTGGACCCAGGTAGGGTGAGTAAAGAACAGTTCATTTTTTTCTGAAACTAGAAAACCCTTTTCTATATACAGTATATATTTTTTTTAAATATATGTTAGAAGTTGATCATCCCTACAGACTAGTAGGCGTCATGGTCCTGAAACTCACACCAATCACTCAAAGGCTTGAAAGAATTGAACTGCTCTGGAGGCAGAAGACTCTTATGCATGTGGTCATGCTATGTACTTGGACAACTTCTTCCAAGTGAACTGACATGCCTCCATTGCACTTCATGCTTCACTTGCATAATACTACACTGGATTTCTCAGGAGTGGATCTTCGGATCTACAGAAAAGGCATAATTTGTATAGTGGAACAAGCGCCTATTCATCCATATCACTGACAATGTTACGTGCATGATAATCTTTTAACCTTTTCAATTTCTTGTACTTGTATAATCATTGTTGATTCTTTTTTCCAATAGCCCCTGCAACAAAACCTTGGATTCTGAAGACTTTCCTCGAACTTCGCTTAACCGTGTGTTTTGTGTGGTGAGATGGTCACTCTTAGTGGCTGGGATTGGGCATTAGTGTCTAACATCATGATGTGATTGCTTCATGGATTGCCATTTCTATTGACTCAATTCATCAGAACTGATGAAAAACTTAAAGTCGCAAATAGAACTATTGTTTTTTTGTATTTTTGTATTTTTATGCCAGTCTCCGTCAGCTCAGCCAACATTTGGAAAACGCCAATCGCGTCTGACAATTTCATCATAATTTTCACCACAAAAGTGATGTAAATTATGGCTGAAATGTACGCCGGTCCCTTGCTGGTGTGCAGTTCTGCTGGTCGTATGCGACAGACAGTTGAAAGAGTCTCTAACTTCATTAAAGAGATATTCCGCACATCCTAATCCAGTGCTTTTTTGAGTATGATGCCCCTCAGATGTGAAATAAAACATACGGTACATCATGCAATTGCCCTACAAAACTATCTCACTCTTTTGGAAATGTCAATGTTGAAGGGAATCTGTAAGCAAGTTTTTGCTACCTCATCTGAGAGCATAAATAACCAATAAATGGGCCCAAATATTCCCTATAATTATCAACAAGATACCCTATAAAAAAAAAAGAGAATGTTTTAAAAATTATCAAATATTTTTATTAAAGCAAAACATAGTACAAATATAAAATACAAAGGATTTTATGAGTTGATGTACAAGGAAGCATCATTTTAGGCAGACAGTGGTATGAGGACCTATGTTCACAGACAGGAGTTTTTACTCCAGCATCCAAAATTTTCAGAAAACTGATCTCAATAGTATAAGTTGATAGCGTATAGAGTTAGTTGGATGTTCCATTAAAGTGCCAGGTGCATAAAAAATGGAATGATCTTACTATTTTTTTTTATTATACTAAACCAAAGAGTTTCACAGTATCATAAATCTTGGATCCCGGTCAGACGCCTCCCAATCAGCCAAACCAGATATCCACTTTGCACTGACGAGGGGCAGCACCCCGAAACACAGTGTCTGCAAATTGAGATTCTGGTTTGGCTATTATCCCAAACAGACTAGGCTCGACATTGACTGTTAGGATTGCTACTTCCAATAGGTGGCACTAGAGTTCTAGTTCTCTTCCTCTCTGAAGAGACAATTTGCATATTTCCCAGAGGAGCATTGCAACTTTAAGTCTCCTCACCTCGACATTCTTAACATGTCACTCTCCGCAAGGAGAAACGATACTTCTTGGATCCTGGTCAGACGCCTCTCAATCAGCCAAACCAGATCTCACACTTTGCTCTGACGAGGGGCAGTACCCCAAAACACAGTGTCTGCAAATTGAGATTCTGGTTTGGCTTTTATCCTAAGTCATGTGACAAGGCTCGTTAAAGGGTCGACATTGACTTGTAGGATCGCTACTTCCAATAGGTGGCACTAGAGTTCTAGTCCTCGTCCTCTCTGAAGAGACAATTTGCACAGTATCATAAAGAAAGTATTCTATCACTATCTATTGGTGGGAACATAAAACATTCATATTTATTCCATTAGTTTAGATAGCACATACCTGATTATACATGACTAGATGGTGGCCCGATTCTAACGCATCGGGTGTTCTAGAATATGTATGTAGTTTATTTATGAAGATTTCAGAATAATGCAATGAATTCACAGGATATCAAGAGCAACAAAGTAATTTGCTGTGCAATCAAACTATTTTAAGCACATTAGTTTTGGTGAGGAGATGTACATGAATCCTGCACAAAACACTAGATATAAATTTTAAAGTCCCACAGAGGAACTATGTAAAAAAGTTAAAAAAAATTGTATAACTATTTTTTTTTTTTTTAAATCACAAGTTGAAAAACAAAAAAAAGGAAAAAAATATGTTTTCGCTGTAATTGTACTGACCCGAAGAAGAAATCTGTTGGGCTTTTCTCCTCTTCCACTACCTCTCTTATCTTTTCATGGATCTCCCTGACTTTTTGACTCCAATTCAGGACTATCTGAGGCTCACATTTTCATGAAGTGTCGATAGTATATGTATAGATCATGTGTTTTCAGGTTGAGTTGTTGGGATTACATGTAAATATATTTCATGTGTTTCACACTTTGGGGTTTACAGTAGCCTCTTTGTGTGCATGGTTATTAAGGCAATTTTTTGCCCTACACCACTGTTTCACCTCATTTCTGTATATCACATTTCCAAGCCCAGCGATTTAGAACTATTATATTGGGTTTTTCTGCTGATGTATTGTACGTTTATTTATTTTTATGTACTACGGACATGTGGGTTCCTTGTTTGATAGGGAATATTATCCAGAGGAGATATTGGAGGGTCTGACAGTGACTTTATTAGAAGCAAGTCAGGAATCTTTCTAATGTAACCCCCTTTTTCTTGGAGGTTTTTAAGTGATTTTATTGTTTTTGTTTTCCTTTTACTGTCTATGTATTTGTAAGTAAAAATTGTTATCTTAAGGTGATCCCTGTTTTTGGTATATCTCTTTTGTCTCTTTTTGTTTTTTCTTGATATAGTTTGACTTGCTATGAGTTGATCCTTTTTTGTATTTATTGGTGATGCCCTGTGTGTTTTTTTTTTTTGCGAAGAAGAAATCTGTCTTACCACTTTTACCACAAGATGAAAAGCATTATAAAAAAAGAAGCAATTCGTGAATTACTGGATTTTTTCATTCTGTCTCCCAAAAATCAATAGATGTTGATTTTAAACTCAGCCCTCAAAAACAAGCCATGACATGATTCTTTTGGCAGAAATATAGAATTACTATAGCTCTCAAAATATGGATTTGCAAACACTTTGTTTTTATAAATCTCTGTGATTCAAACGAAACCCCCACTTTATGGGTGTATGGATCCAGAAGCACAAGCTGGGTACAATGTACAGGCATTACTATGTATTGGGCACTACTATATCATATTTGCAATTTTCACTCTGTAACTTCAACTGCGTGTTTGCTTCTGAAAACCCCCCCATAGAGTCTAAATCGTCACTACACCCATAGATGAATTCCTAGAGGGTTGTAAATTCCAATAAGGGGTCATTTGAGGTGGTTTTCCATATTTAGGCACATCAAGGGCTCTGCAAATGGAGTCCACAAACTATTCTTGAAAAATTAGCGCCGCAAAAGACAACGCTCCTTCCCTACCGAGCCCTACCATGTTGCCAAACAGTACTTTTCCTCCTTATATGGGCTATTACCACGTTCAGGAGAAATTGTGTAACAAATTAATGTGCTTTTTTACCCATTTACCCATTACTAAGAGTATTTTAGTGATGAAAATGTAATTATTAGTTCTTCACCATCCATTTTCTTTTATTTCCCTCTTTGAAAAAAAAATCTTAGGGCTAAACAACCTTTTACTGTTAAAAATTTAATGATTGTTTCTTCTTCATTATTGTTAATATACTAATTGCACCCCTAGATGAATTAATTGAAGGGTGTAGTTTGTAAAATGTGATCACTTATGAGGGGGTTTCTGCTGTGCTGACATTTCTGGGGCTCTTCTAATGTGGACTCGCAAATCATTCTAGCAAAATCTGTACTTCAATCTGGCACTCCTTCACTTCTAAGCCTTACGCTGTGCCTGAAAAGTAGTTTCCACCCACAGAAATTGCACAACAAATTGTATGGTTGATTTTCTTCTTTGACCCTTATGAAAATGAACAATAGCAAAATTTTTGTGGGAAAATGTGATTTTTTATTTTTTATTTTCACAGCTCAACAATAAAATTCTGTGAAGCACCTGGGGATTCAAAGTGATCATCATACCTCTAGATACAGTGCCTTGCGAAAGTATTTGGCCCCCTGGAACTTTTCAACCTTTTCCCACATATCATGCTTCAAACATTAAGATACCAAATGTAAATTTTTGGTGAAGAATCAACAAGTGGGACACAATTGTGAAGTTGAACGAAATTTATTGGTTATTTTAAAGTTTTGTGGAAATTCAAAAACTGAAAAGTGGGGTGTGCAATATTATTCGGCCCCTTTACTTTCAGTGCAGCAAACTCACTCCAGAAGTCTGAATGATCCAATGTTGTCCTAAATGCCTAATGATGATAAATATAATCCTCCTGTGTGTAATCAAGTCTCTGTATAAATGCACCTGCTCTGTGATAGTCTCAGGGTTCTGTTTGAAGCACAGAGAACATCATGATGACCAAGGAGCACAATAGGCCGGTCCGTGATACTGTTGTGGAGAAGTTTAAAGCCGGATTTGGATACAAAATGGTTTCCAAAACTTTAAACATCCCAAGGAGCACTGTGCAAGCGATCATATTGAAATGGAAGGAGTATCATACCACTGCAAATCTAACAAGACCCGGCCGTCCCGCTAAACTTTCATCTCAAACAAGGAGAAGACTGATCAGAGATGCAGCCAAGAGGCCCATGATCACTCTGGATGAACTGCAGAGATCTACAGCTGAGGTGAGACAGTCTGTCCATACGACAACAATCAGTCGTACACTGCACAAATCTGGCCTTTATGGAAGAGTGGCAAGAAGAAAGCCATTTCTCAAAGATATCCATAAAAAGTGTTGTTTAAAGTTTGCAACAAGCCACCTGGGTGACACACCAAACATGTGAAAGAAGGTGCTCTGGTCAGATGAAACCAAAATCGAACTTTATGAACGATATGTTTGGCATAAAGGCAACACAGCTCATCACCCTGAACACACCATCCCCACTGTCAAACATGGTGGTGGCAGCATCATGGTTTGGGCCTGCTTTTCTTCAGCAGGGACAGGGAAGATGGTTAAAATTGATGGGAAGATGGATGGAGCCAAATACATTTCTGGAAGAAAACCTGTTGGAGTCTGCAAAAGACCTGAGACTGGGACGGAGAGTTGTCTTCCAACAAGACAATGATCCCAAACATAAAGCAAAATCTACAATGGAATGGCACAAACAAACGTATCCAGGTGTTAGAATGGCCAAGTTAAAGTCCAGACCGCAATCCAATCGAGAATCTGTGGAAAGAGCTGAAAACTGCTGTTCACAAACGATCTCCATCAAACCTCACTGAGCTAGAGCTGTTTGCCAAGGAAGAATGGGCAAGACTTGCAGCTGTAATCGCAGCAAAAGGTGGCACAACAAAGTATTAAGTTAAAGGGGCCGAATAATATTGCACGCCCCACTTTTCAGTTTTTGAATTTCCACAAAAATGTAAAATAACCAATAAATTTAGTTCAACTTCACAATTGTGTTCCACTTACTGTTGATTCTTCACCAAAAATTTACATTTGGTATCTTTATGTTTGAAGCATGATGTGTGGGAAAAAGTTGAAAAGTTCTAGGGGGTTGAATACTTTCGCAAGGCACTGTAAATTCCTTGATGGGTGTAGTTTCCAACATGAGGTGAATCATGGGGAGTTTCCTTTATTTCAGCATATCAGGGGTTCAGCATCCATCTATTCAAGCCAATTTTGCGCTTCAAAAGTCAGATGTCTCTCCTTCTCTTCTGAGCCCTGCTGTGTGCTGAAACAGTAGTTTTTCTCCACATATGGGGTATCAGCGTACTCAGAAGAAAATGCACAACAAGTTATATGGTTACATTTCTCCCTTGCAAAAATGCTAAATTTTCAGCTAAATGAATATTTTGGTGGGTACAAATTAAAATGTTCATTTTTTTCATTCAACATTACTTCCTGTGAAGTGCCTAAAGGGTTTTGAAACTTCTTGAATGTGGTTTTGAGCACTTTGAGTGGTGCAGTTTTTAGAATGGTGTCACTTTTGCACATTTTCTGCCAAATAGGCCCCTCAAAGTCACTTCAAATGTAAAGTGGTCCCTAAAAGAAATGGTTTTGTAAATTTTGTTGGAAAAATGAGAAATTGCTGATCAACTTTTAACCCTTCTAACTTCCTAACCAAAAAAATATGTTTAAAAAATGATGCTGATGTAAAGTGGACATATGGGAAATGTTATTTATTAATTCTTTTTTACAGTATGACTAACTGGTTTAACCCCTTTCTGACCTTGGACGGGATAGTACGTCCGAGGTCAGAACCCCCAGCTTTGATGCGGGCTCCGGTGGTGAGCCCGCATCAAAGCCAGGACATGTCAGCTGTTTTGAACAGCTGACATGTGCCCGCAATAGCGACGGGTGGAATCGCGATCCACCCGCCGCTATTAACTAGTTAAATGCCGCTGTCAAACTTTGACAGCAGCATTTAACCGGCGCTTACGGCCATCGGGCTGGAAATGAGCGCATCGCCGACCCAAGTCACATGATCGGGGGTCAGCGATGCGTCAGCATAGTAACCATAGAGGTCCTTGAGACCTCTATGGTTGCTGATGCCAGATTGCTGTGAGCACCACCCTGTGGTCGGCGCTCATAGCAATGCAGGAATTCAGCTACATAGGAGCGATCTGATGATCGCTTCCATGTAGCTGAGCCGATCGAGTTGTGCCAGCTTCTAGCCTCCCATGGAAGCATTGAAGCATGGCAAAAGTTAAAAAAAAAAAAGTTAAAAAAATGTGAAAAAAATATAAAAGTTTAAATCACCCCCCTTTCACCCCTTTCAAAATAAAACTAAAAAAAAAAAAATTAAACCTACACATATTTAGTATCGCTGCGTTCAGAATCGCCCAATCTATCAATAAAAAAAAGGATTAACCTGATTGCTAAAAAATGGAGACGCTACAGGCAGGGCCGGACTGGGACTAAAATTCAGCCCTGGCATTTGAAGTTACACAGGCCCACTTGTCACACGGTGACTGTATAATACCTTTGTACACTTGTAGGCAGGGCCGGTTTTAGGCAAAGTGGGGCCCTAGGCAAAGTTTAAAATGGGGCCCCAAATGCTAACATATTGCACATCACACAAAAGCATTTCGGTTGTATTTACTTACATGCGCTGATCTCAGGCCACTAAATGAGTTTGATCGACCATACTGAAGTTGTTCAACGCTTGTTTCCCGGCCTCTTTCCACCGTCTGAGACAGAATGATGGGACAGAACGATCACTAACAGATCACCATACAGTATCATGTTATCAGCAGCACATCTACAGTTTACGCTGGCGATGTGCTGCTGAGAACAATGATTTTTGTTCCGGCAAAAACAATCTGAATATGCAGCATTTTACTTGTTTAGTAAAATATACCCCATAGTCCTCCATATATTATAATGTGCACCATAGTCCTCCATATATTAAAATACACTGCTCAGTCCTCCACAGAGCATAATACACTCCTCATAGTGCTCCATATAGTATAATGCACCGCCATAGTCATCCATGTAGTACAATTCACTTCCCATAGTATAATGCACCCCATAGTTCTTCATATAGTATAACGTATTCCCCATAGTCCTCGATACAGTATAATGCAGCCCACATACAGTATAATGCAGCCACCACCCTACAGAGTATAATGTAATCCCCCATAGAATATAATGCAGCCCCCCCAATAGAGTATGATGAAATCACCCCTCATAGAATATATATATAATACAGCCCCCCCATAGAATTTAATGTAGCCCCAAATAGAATAGAATACAGCCCACCTCCCCATAATATATAATGCAGCCCCCCATAGTATAAGACAGCCTCCCCCATAGAATATAATATACCCCCATAGTATAACACAGCCTCCCCTACAGAATATAATACACCCCCGCAATAGTATATAACACAGCCACATAGTATATAACATGGCCTCCCCCATAGAATATAATATACCCCCTATAGTATATAGCAAAGCCCGCATAGTATATAGCACAACTTGCATAGTATATAGCACAGCCTGCATAATATAGCACAGCCCGCGTAGTATACAGCACAGCCCACACAGGGGTATATAGAGCACAGCCCGCACAGGGGTATATAGAGCACAGCCCGCACAGGGGTATATAGAGCACAGCCCGCACAGGGGTATATAGAGCACAGCCCGCAGAGGGGTATATAGAGCACAGCCCGCAGAGGGGTATATACAGCACAGCCCGCACAGGGGTATATACAGCACAGCCCGCACAGGGATATATAGAGCACAGCCCACACAGTATACAGCAGAGCCCACACAGGGGTATATACAGCAGAGCCCACACAGTATACAGCAGAGCCCACACAGGGGTATATACAGCAGAGCCCACACAGGGGTATATACAGCAGAGCCCACACAGTATACAGCAGAGCCCACACAGTATACAGCAGAGCCCACACAGGGGTGTATACAGCAGAGCCCACACAGGGGTGTATACAGCAGAGCCCACACAGGGGTGTATATAGCAGAGCCCACACAGGGGTATATACAGCAGAGTCCACATCTCGTCCCCCCCCCCCGATAATGGCCCCACAGTCCAGTTAAAAAAACCAAAAAACACTCTCCTCACCTTTCCTTTTGCCCGCGCTGCTCCTGGCTCCTGTCTCGGCGGCTGCAGTCTGCCCGGGACACAGCAGGTGCGCGATGATATGACGTCATCGCGCACCCGCAGTGTCAGAGGCAGAGCGGGGAATGATGGGAGAGGGAGCGTCAGGTGACGCTCTCTCCTCCATCATTGCATTGAACTATACCGGCGTCATAGACGCCGGTATAGTTAAATGCGGCGGCGGCACTGGCGGGGGGGGAGGGGGAGGAACAGTGCAGCGGCACTGGCGGGGGGGAGGGGGAGGAACAGTGCAGCGGCCCACTACTGGCACCGGCCCTTCTGGCATTTGCCAGAAGTGCCCGATGGCCAGTCCGGCCCTGGCTACAGGTATCAGAAAATGGGGCAATTTTTTTTTTTTTCTAGCAAAGTTTGTAATTTGTTTTCACCACTTAAATAAAAGAAAACCTAGACATGTTTGGTGTCTATGAACTCGTAATGACCTGGAGAATCATAATGGCAGGTCAGCTTTAGCATTTAGTGAACCTAGTAAAAAAGTCAAACAAAAAACAAGTGTGGGATTGCACTTTTTTTGCAATTTCACCGCACTTGGAATTTTTTTCCCGTTTTCTAGTACACGACATGGTAAAACCAATGATGTTGTTCAAAAGTACAACTCGTTTCGCAAAAAATAAGCCCTCACATGGCCATATTGATGGAAAAATAAAAACGTTATGGCTCTGGGAAGGAGGGGAGCGAAAAACGAACACGGAAAAATGGAAAATCCCAAGGTCATGAAGGGGTTAAGGATATAAAAATTTAGAGTTTGAAAAATGGGAAATTTTCAAAATTTTCATGATTTCACAAATAAACACAAAAAATATCGGCCTGAATTTACCAATAATATAAAGTACAACGTGTCCCGAAAAAGCAGTCTCAGAATCACAGGGACACATTGAAACGTTCCAGATTATTACCATATAAAGTGACACTGGTCAGAATTGTAAAATTTTTCCTGGTCATGAAGGTGAAAACAGGCTCAGGGCTGACGGGGTTAATCACAAGGTGATTGGCTAACGCTGGCCATGGTTAAGGCTGGTTTCACATTTGTGTCTTTGTGTGCAGCGTTTTATCCGTATAGATCCGCATGCGTCATGCGTACATATATCTAACATGGTGTACGCATGGACATGCATTTGCATGCTTTTGCGTACGCATGCGTCATTTCATGGTGTGCGGTTTTGGGGGCATCAAAAAAAGTCAAATATGCGCAGGTATGCGCATGCATCCGGATGGGTGCATTAAAAAAATGCATAATTGTCTGTGGTAACGCATGCGTTCGATGCGCTTGCGTACTTTGGACTGCGCATGTCTAGGAACTGTTTTGAGACACGCCCTCCTGGAAATATCGAACGCAGGCGCATAAACAAAGCAAACGCAGGCAAAAACGTATACAAATGCATGCACACGCAGCTTTTTTTTGTCATGTGTAAGTTGATGCGGATAAAAAAGTGCTGCGTTTGCATGCGTTTTGGCATGCGTTTGCGCATGCAGATGATTACGCTGCACAGATATTCGCAAATGTGAACCTAGCCTAAAACACTGAACTCAATGATGTATCACATGTCCAGATGTGTGCTATTGTTTACTCATAGTCCGTATGCACACACTCAATATTTGGTCAGTATTTACCTCAGTACTTGTAAGCCAAAACCAGAAGTGGAAAAATCAGAGGAAATGTATAATAGAAACACGTCACCACTTCTGTATTTATCATCCACTCCTGGTTTTGACTTACAAATACTGAGGTAAAATACTGAACAAATATTTAATGTGTGCATATGGCCTAAATTTGATTGGATTTGATGAGTTTTTTACCTCAGTATTTGTAAGGCAAAGCCTGGAGTGGGTAAGAAATGCAGAAGTGGTGCACGTTGGCCTATGAGTAAACAGCTGGACATGTGATCATTGACTTTAGTGTTTTAACCATGGCCGCCCTTAGCTATGTGTAATAGTGACTCAGGTGAAAGTTACTCTGTGCACTGATCACTGCCGCCCCACTGGCGTGTTCCCTGCCACTCAGGCCAGTGATTTACTTTCCCTCACTGTGGGGAGAGAGGTGCTGGGTGCCCGGCAGATAGGAGGATGCGTCATGTACACTGCATCCTCCTCTGTCAGTGATAAGAGCTGCCTCTAGTGTCAGCTCAGGGAAGAGAGGGAGGGGAGGAAGTCACAGGACAGAGAGTGTGTGTGTGTCAGTGTGTGTTTCTATGTGTGCTTAGTGTGAGTGTGTGGATTTATGGTACCATGTAATTGGCAGAAGAACATGTAATATGTGTACACACCAGTCCTTAACCCCTTCACCACCACCAATATGTCTTTTTACGGTGGTCATGAAGGGACCTTAACCCTCAGCGCCACTTTATCTCAGCACCGAGATTAAGTGTATAGCGCTCTCCGAGCAGGCGAAAGTCTCATGGGTGATAGCTGTACATGACAGCTGACACCCTGCGACATTTGCCTCGACCCGGTTTGGAATGGATCGTTGCCGATTTACCCCTTAAATGAAGCTGTCAATCGAAACAGCAGCATCTAAGTGTTGAAAAGGGGATTAAAAGACCCCCTTTAACACCATCGGCCCCTGACAGTTGTCATCACACCTCAAGGTCATCTGATGACCCCAGGGTACCGGTGGCCTGTTAGATTCAGTTATAAAGCAGTTCTAACAGGCTGTGTCTGAGAGATAGTGACAGGTCTCGGGCACTACAGTAAACAAGTACTGCAATGCATAAGACCACTGATCAAACTGTCCCAAAGTGGGACTAAGTGAAAAAGTTAAAAAGAATGGTAATATATGAAATAAAAAGTTTAAAAAAAATCACAAAACAAGCGCAAAAAAATCACAATAACCTGTTTTGCTGCTAAAAATGCAGACTTTGTGTTCAAAGAAAAATACTCAAAAAAATACACATAATTGGTATCGCCACGACCAGAACACCCAGAACTATAAAGCTGTCAGGATATTTATTGCATATGGTGAACAGCATTAAAAAATATATAAAACACTGCAAAAATTACGCTCTTTCATCATACTGACACACAAAAATTTGAATAAAGAGGAATCAATAAAATAATATGAAAAAAATGGTATAAATGAAAATGACAAATTGTCCCCACAAGCCCTAATTCTGCAAAAAAATAAAAGTTGCAGCTCAGATTATGATGATGCAAAAACAAATTCATTTTTGTAAAATATTGTTTTTAGTGTGTAAAAGTAACAAAGAATAAAAAATCATATACATCTAGTATCACTGTAATTGCAGTGGCCCAAAGAATAAAGCCACTATATCACTTTTACCACAGGATGAACCACGCAAAAAAAAAAATATATATATATATATATCATATACTAGATGGTAGCCCGATTCTAACGCATCGGGTATTCTAGAATATGTATGTAGTTTATTTATGAAGATTTTAGAATAATACATTGAATACACAGGATTCAGCGCCTGTTGCCGATTTGTTCGCGGCTGGCCACGTAGTATATAGCACAGCCACGTAGTATATAACAGCCCACGTAGTAAATAGCCCAGCCACGTAGTACATAGCACAGCCACGAAGTACATAGCACAGCCACGTAGTATATAGCACAGCCCACGGATTATATAGCACAGCCCACGTAGTATATAACACAGCCCGCGGAGTATATAGCACAGCCACGTAGTATATAGCACAGCCATGTAGTATATAGCACAGCCCACATAGCATATAACACAGCCACGTGGTTTATAACAGCCCACGCATGCAGTATATAACACAGCCCACGTAGTGTATAACACAGCCTGCATAGTATATAACACAGCCCACGGAGTATATAGCACAGCCACGTAGTATATTGCACAGCCCACGTAGTATATTGCACAGCCCACGTAGTATATTGCACAGCCCACGTAGTATATTGCACAGCCCACATAGTATATTGCACAGCCCACGTAGTATATTGCACAGCCCACGTAGTATATTGCACAGCCCACGTAGTATATTGCACAACCCACGTAGTATATTGCACAGCCCACATAGTATATTGCACAGCCCACGTAGTATATTGCACAGCCCACGTAGTATATTGCACAGCCCACGTAGTATATTGCACAGCCCACGTAGTATATTGCGCAGCCCACGTAGTATATTGCACAGCCCACGTAGTACATTGCACAGCCACGTAGTATATTGCACAGCCCACGTAGTATATTGCACAGCCCACGTAGTATATAGCAATGTGGGCACCATATCCCTGTTAAAAAAAAAAGAATTAAAATAAAAAATAGTTATATACTCACCTTCCGTTGGCCCCTGGTTCCAGGCGAAGCGTTTACCGATGCTCATCGCGCGCTCCGGTCCCAAGAGTGCATTGCGGTCTCGCGAGATGATGACATAGCGGTCTCGCGAGACCGCTACGTCATCATCTCGCGAAATTGCAATGCATGGAGCGGTCACCGGGGCGTCGCGAGGAGCAGGAAAGGCCGGTTCTGGATCCGAGGGGCCGACAGACTGTGAGTATATAACTATTTTTTATTTTTTTATTATTTTTAACATTAGATCTTTTTACTATTGATGCTGCATAGGCAGCATCAATAGTAAAAAGTTGGTCACACAGGGTTAATAGCAGCGTTAACGGACTGCGTTACACCGCGGCATAACGCGGTCCGTTAACGCTGCCATTAACCCTGTGTGAGTGCTGACTGGAGGGGAGTATGGAGCGGGCTCTGACTGCGGGGAGTAAGGAGCGGCCATTTTGCCGCCGGACTGTGCCCGTCGCTGATTGGTCGTGGCTGTTTTGCCGCGACCAATCAGCGACTTGGGATTTCCGTGACAGACAGACAGAAAGACAGAAGTGACCCATAGACAATTATATTGTAGATATAAAAGAAAAATTGGAGTCAGCACACCGTTTGTAGTGAAAATGAGCTATTTAATAAGCCCAGAAAGCGACGTGTCGGTCCCAACAGGAACCTTTCTCAAGCCAATAATTGAATTGCTGTTTTTTGTGCATTCTTTGTTTGAAAAATCTGAATAAGAAATGATCAAAAATGTCATATACAAAATGGTACCAAAAAACTCATCATGTAGAAAATAAGTCCTCATACAGATCTTATTGCTAAAAAATATAAAAGTTACAGCTCTCAGAATATGGCGACAAAATTTTATTTTTTTTTTTTAATAAAAAAGCTTTTTTACTGTGTGATAGCAGCAAAACATTAAAAAAGATATAAATCTAGCATCATTGTAATTGCACTGACCCCCCCAAAAAATTATCTAATCACTTATACCACATGGTGAACCGTGAACAAAAAAACCCCACTTTTTTTGTACTGCTGTCTATTTGTTCATGCTACCTCCCAAAAATCAGAATATGGCTTGGCTCACATTTATCCTGCGCTCTCTCCTCAGCATTTACATTGGAGTTTCCCTGTAAATCCCAAAAATCGCGATTCAGACAAAACCTCAGCCGAATCTGCTCACTATAATGAGGCAGATGGAGTCACTTTGGACTCCGTCTAATCTCTGTTCCGGTGTCTCATCATTTTTGGCGCCTTTTTTTAGCGCACAAGTGTGGATGACCACAGTTCTGTGCACGCCTAAAAAGATGGATACCACCGAAACAGATGTCAAACGGAGTCCAAAGCATATCTGTCTGTCTTATAATAGTGATTGGATTCATCTGAATGGCATTTTTCTGGGATTTACATGGAAACCCCGACGTAAGTGTTCAGCGTATAACGCAAGAATGTGATCCAACCTTATAGTAAAAGTGATAAAAAAAAGGCGTGTACCTTAAAATGTTACCAGCAAAAACCCTTAACTCAGCCCCCAGTCACATTTGTCTTCTCGTGCCATGATCACTTTAAACCCTTCCTGACATTAGCCGTGCATGTACGATGCAAGTCGGGAGCGGGTGTCTGGTGTTGGCTCACAGGCGGAGCTCGTACTATATCCAGCAGATAACTTGTGCGTTTTTTGCCAGGTATAGTGTGGGCTCAGTCCATTTGTGGAGGTTGTTCAGCTTTTTGCTAAAACTCTGCAGTCACTCATTGTCTGATTGCTTTTGCTATATACTGTAATACCTCAGTACTGCTGTATATCGCTAAAGTCTTCTTTGAAGTTTAGGCTGGGTTTCAAGAGAGCTCTGTGATGGCACATGGCAGACTTAATCAGACTCCCAGCTTTCATAGCAACCCAGTGGAGCCTGCAAGGATGTAACAGGGCAACCGATGGGCACTTAGAATGACGCGCCCCTAGGCTGGTACATTGTTAAAGGGATTGTCCAATCCTTTACTAAAAGTCTGCAGTCACTCTGCATCACATGCTGTGAGGATTTTCCGCTGTTGACGGTGAGAGTGGGCAGTCGTGTGCCCACAAATATGTGATTTCTCTACTTCTGGCCACATTCCAACGAGACGTGTATTGAGCGATATTGCGTTCCTTGTGTGGTATAAATGATTAGACGACCTTGTTCTTCCCGTCGGTTCAATTACAGCGATACCAGATTTATATTTTTTTTATGTTTGGCTGCTGTGACACACTAAAAAAAAATTTTTTTTTACAAAAATAAGGGTTTGCATCGCCACCATATTTTGAGAGCTATAATTTTTCCATATTTCTGCTGACGGAGTCATGTGAGGGCTTGTTTTTAACGGGACGAGTTGGAGGTTTTTTTGGTACCATTTTCTGGCACATATATTTTGATTGCTTTCTATTCAGATTTTTGGTCAGTACGATTACAGTGATACCACATGTGTATATTTTTTTATTTTTTGACACTCCTACTAAATAAAAACAATTTTATAGAAAAAATATTGTTTTTGCATCTCTGTATTTGACATCTATGGCCTTTTTATTTTTCTACACAAGCAGATCGGCTGTTACACAATGCTTATGGCCGTCTCACAGGACATTGTGCCTGACACACCAGGAGGTCATTGTTTGACCATGATTTCCTCTCCTTGAAGGTACCACCCTGGGCACTTTCTTCATATCACATTTCCCTGTTTCGTCCTTGCCCTTTACTACTTTGAGTTATAAACCTGGGGCCTTACTTCTAGGTGTCCTGTCCCAGGACCCGTCTCCAGTGCATTACTCTGCCTTTCTGTCACTTTTCCTCATTGCTGCTCTGGATCTCGTTATTCACTGCCTTGGTCTCCACTTTCATTAGGGATACCCACGTCAAGCACCTCTGCTGAATAGTCAGACCATAGATCTGATTTCACAGCAGGCTGAGTCCTGACTTATTGACAGTAAACTGTCTCTGTCCCTTCACTTTATCACTGCCACTTTGGGCTAGTCCCAATCATTAACCCTAATTATCCCTACAGTCGGGCAAACTACAACATTGTCACTAATAAGGCATGTCACAATACACATTACAACAAAACGCATATCTTCAAGGAAGAATATGGGCAATATGTTCATCTCCTTACAAACTCCCTCTCACAAGCTTTCAAATGCTGCGATTGCTATCAATCGTGGCATTTGGAGAGTTAATAAGCCATTGGTTGTGTGGCCACCAGACCTGCCTCTTACTGCAGGTTCTTGGCGAGATGAACTCTTGGCGGTGATCATACAGACAAGTGCTGTTATTTCAGCACCTCCCGACGATCATGTGCTGTGATCGGTCAGTTAGACTGACCGATCAGAGCAAGTAGAGAGCAAGGACCGCTGAAATGGGTCCGAACATCCCTAACTGTGCCGGTTAGCAGTCAGTGACCACTGTCGGCACGGAGCTGTCGCTGTGTGTTTTCACACAGTGACAGATTATAGACATGGTGTGTATAGCTCGTCATGGTGCGGGAACTGACACCCGCTCATGACGTGTTATACACGTCATTGGTTGTTAAAGGGTTAAAGCATAACATACCAATAAGAGACGAAAGAACGCAGCTTAAGAAATGCAATACAATTGCTTGTAAAAATACATTAAAAACATAATGAAAAAAAAAATGCCAGCAGGTTAATGGGGTTGTCCAGTCTAAACAGATAAGTCTGCAGTGGCTCTGTGTGTCTGCATGTTTGTGAATCCCCCCAGCGCACGCACTGTGCGCTGCAAGGATTCGCCGGTCTCTGAGGCGGTGCTCTAGTATATGTATGTGTGTTACATACTCCTGTGCAGTAGGTGTGGCCACACTACATACACTTGTATGGAGAAAGGCCGCTCCCTCTAGTTGATCTCGCCCACTGGATGGCCGCTTCGCTAGTTGGGGCACGAAGTTAGAGTGCACCCACTAGATGGGCCCTGACCGGGAGTATGTATAACGCCTACTTACCCACTGGTCCCGGCTCAGTAACTGGTGAATCTCCGCAGTGCACAGTGTGCGCACTGGGGAGGATTGATAAGTCTGCAGTCACACAGAGTGACTGCAGACGTACCTATTTGGACTGGACAACCCCTTTTATATGCCTAATATGTGCAGAAAATCTGCAACATCCCAAAGTCACCAAATGCTCATTGTGAGAACGAAGTCTAATAGTACTTGATCACTGTTGTTTAACCTCTGAGAGGCAGATATCAATCACTGACATCGGTATTTTAGTGGCTTAACTTGATGTAGGTGGGCATTTAGGTGGCCATTGTCACCCCTGTGATGCAGTCACTGGGTCGCAACGGCTCACCATGGCAGCATGAGGCCTATTAAAGGCCCCCACTACACAAAATATTTTTGCCTGTGCTTCGGGACGGTCTGTGGACAGGTCTCTCCTTGGTTTCTCTGGCCTAGAGCAGGAAGATAAGACTCTGCCTACACAGAGAGCAGGAAGGAATAAAAATAAAAATGTACATGCCGGTACCTTATAGGTGACGTCTTCTCTGATTGTTCTCATCCCCTTTGTCTCTATGTAGTATCGATGCCATGATGATATTTTATGCCCAGATGTTGTCTCTGCAAACTTCTCTGTTCTCCATCTTCAGCATCACGCCACAACATAGTGCCCTTAAAAATAAAAGTATAATTATACTGCCCCATAAATATCTCCCAATCTGCGCCACTGAACAAA
The DNA here is from genome assembly GCF_051348905.1 of Ranitomeya variabilis. Taxonomy (NCBI): domain Eukaryota; kingdom Metazoa; phylum Chordata; class Amphibia; order Anura; family Dendrobatidae; genus Ranitomeya; species Ranitomeya variabilis. Next base: position 65,698,152 of record NC_135239.1, on the reverse strand, counting down.
TAATTGCCTTTCAGTGTGCTTCCTGCACAAAATATGCTCCCCACACTGCCCCTCTCCTTACTGTCCCCCCACACTACCCCTCTATGCAACATTCCCCACATGCCCCTCCGTAATGTCCCACCTATACTCCCACTCTCCATAACATTCCCTCACACTGCCCTTCTCCATAATGCCCCTCCCACAGAGCTCCTCTTCATAATATTCCCCCCACAGCTCCTTTCCATAATGTTCTCCGCACACTGCCCCTCTCTGCAACTTCCCCCCACATGCCGGGACGCATGCAGCCCACGGGCCATATGTTGTGCTGGTGAATATGCAGATACTGGGAGACAAAAGAGGGCGAATAGGGTCTTAACTGGTAACAACGTAGAAATACAGGAAAGTGGATCTGCTCACCTGATATGGTTGCACCTAAGCAACATGTATATCACATAACTCAGCTGCTGCAGGACATGAGTCCAAAAGGACTTAGGCAAAAAACAAATACGAGCGAAGTGTCACTCGATACGTTGATGATGAGAACCAACGACGAGATAGTATTCTTGAAAACTTTTATTTTAACAGGTTAATGAAGTCAACGCGTTTCGAGGTCAATGCAGGACCTCTTCATCAGGACGGAAACCTAATCCGCGCATAGTGACACTTCAACCAGATTTGTTTTTTACTCCCAATAGGTGGCACTAGAGAGACAGATTACTTTCTTCTAGAACAGTGTTCCCCAACCCCAGTCCTCAAGAGCCACCAGACAGATCATGTTTTCAGGATTTCCTTAGTATTGCACAAGTGATGTACAATGCTAAGGAAATCTTGAAAATGTGATCTTGCAAATATTTTCTTTTCGGTAGAATCCTGTGGCTTATAAGGGTATGTTTCCACTGTCAGGATGGCCGGCGGTATCGCCGCAGCGGCGAAGCCGCTCAGCGCTAAGCCCCGCCCCCTTTCTGGGACGCGATCATGCCGGATGTGTTAACTCTTCACATCCGGGATGATCGCTCTCTCCCATAGGGCCCTGTGATATGCCTTGCGGGGACGCTGCGTCCCCGCAAGGTGTACGGACATGCTGCGATCTGAAAAGACGCGCAGCATGTCCGGAGTCGCAGGGCCGCCGCGTGCGGGTTTCCACGCATAGTGGAGACGGGATTTCATAAAATCCCCTCCACTATGCTGGAACATCTGGACGCTGCTTGTTTGACGCTGCAGCTCTGCGCAGCGTCAAACAAGCAGCGTTTCCTGACCGTGGACACATACCCTAAGACTCAGTACACTAGTTAATAGTGTACAGAAGGCAAAACAGCTCCCAGTAGATGCATGTCAAAGGCTTCTCACCCAGGCCAACCAGTATCCTGCTCTGCACCGATGAAGGGAAAGACCTTGAAGCAGCTGTCTGTACACTGGTGCCTGTTCCTTTCCATAATCGCTAATGTCCAAATTCCATATATTGGACCATAATTATTAGAATATTGTATTTACTGTACTGTTTTTGGTTCAGACTCAAGCCCATCTATCCATGTAAATGTAAACTATACAATCATCTGTAATGCAGTGGTCTAAAAACCAAATGCGACAAGTGCATTGCCCAACCCAGGTATCGGCATGGCATTTTCTGTATTCCGCTAGTAAATTATTTTAATCCTGTGATCAAATGATAGATTTACTTTGTGGACAGCCTTAGAATTTAGTACAGTGGTTAATTACAACCTTTAAATAGGCCTTGTTCTCCACTGATGCTTTGTGTAATACTTGCTACTATTTTCCTTTTTTTTTTATCAGTGATTGCTTTTAGTCTAACATTACATGCTAAAGATAATTACAGATATAATCTATATAAATAAATAATATAACTAGACTAGTTTGATCTCTTTGCAATCTTGGAATATTTATGTATTTTGCACTTAGTTAATTGACAAGTCCTCATTAGCAGACCTGAATTAGAAAATACTAAATAATGCTTTTGTACATTGGTAGTAGTATAATCTCAAAGGGAGTCTGTCACCAGGTTTTTTCTACCTCCTCTAAGAGCAAAATAGTGTAGGGTCAAAGTCTCTGATTCCATCAACGTATCACTTAAAGGGCTGCTTGCTGCAGTTTTGATAAAAATCACTGTTTTATCTGCTGCATATCTCCCGGTTCTGTGAATGTTGAGTACTGGACAACCCCACCATCCATACCATGTTTCTGTGTACACTGTATACACTGTGCATAGGCAGAAAGCAGCCAATCAGTGGTAGAGGCAGCGTTATACAGGACACATAAATATGGAGGACTACCTGGCTGCATATTTACTAGTCCTCTAGTGATAATCTCATGTGAATAAAACCATGATTGTATCAAATCTACAGCAAGCAGCCCAGTAAGTGACAAATTCAGAAGTGGAATCAGGGTCTGAGTCTCTACATCATGGTGCTCTCAGATTAGGTGGCAAAACCATGACAAATTCCCTTTAATAAGCTTTTATAAAATCTCCATCATATCAAGCCATCATACCAGTTATACATATTATGAGCATGTCATCCTAGATTGGCTTTGGATATAATAAAACACATAGAGCTCGAACTTTTTCTACACAAAATTGCGCCTATTGCCTGATAGTAAGACCAAAGATGCTTCATGATAAAAGTGGCTAAACTACTCCAGTTTAACAATAGTAGGACATTTTTAGAAAGTTATATTTTCCTGTTGACCTGATCTTCATGGGAAGGGAGGGAGACGGGTGTTTTTACAAGCTTAAGTAATCTTTCAAAGTTACTTCCTTTTGTTACTTTATTCATGTAGAGACCGCAGGAATTCTGAATAGTACGGTATGTAACTCATCTGAGCTCACTGGAACCTACAGGGAAGGAACCGTGTCATCCTTCATTCATCCTGTCAAGTGTACCCTGCTGACAGCTGCAGTATTATCTCCTGTCCCTGCTACTGCTGCATGTGTTTCCCTTCTTCCTGATTTATTCATTTTTATGCCAGCAACTTTCCCAACATCACATGGTCACACCAGCATTGAAGGAACAGGGGCTCTGAAAGTTTTCATGTGTCTGGTTATACATTATGGAACATGCTTTTTTTTGTTTTTTTTTTAAAAAGGGTGGTCCAATGGACAAAGTCATTTTCCGCCTAAATCCCCACATAGCCCTCCAAATAGTATAATGGCCCCCACATAGCCCTCCAAATAGTATAATGGACCCCACATAGACCTCCATATAGTATAATGGTCCCCATATATTCTTCCATACAGTATTATGAGCCCCACATATTCCTCCATGCAGTATAATGGGCCCCCACATATTCCTCCATACAGTATAATGGTCCCCACATATTCCTCCATACAGTATTTTGGACCCCAGACAGTCCTCCATAGAGTATAATTGGCCCCAAACATTCCTCCATAAAGTATTATGGTCTCCACCTAGTTTTACATACAGTATTATGGGCCACAGACAGTCCTCCATACAGTATTAAGATCCCACATAGTCCTCTATACAGTATTATGTGTAGTGACCCAGTCCAGAGTGTGTCCGTCACTTTAAGTAATCCTGGATTGTGAGTGGCTTCCGTACAGTACAGCTCACTCTAACTGCCCCTCTACCTTATTCCCTGCATTTGTGAGCTGTAATTCTCCATCTCTAGTCACCTCCATTTTAGATGCAATGCATTTCTCATTTGCTGTGTTTTGGCGCCATCTAATGGTGAAAGTGTACAATGGCTCATAATTATTGATTTGTAAGGATCTGAGATGTGAATTCAGTGTCCTATTGGCCAGCTCCGAGTCACATGGTCAATAGGAGGAGCTGTTTTCCAGGCAAGTCTAGAATGTTCTTTAGTCTGAGGGATGCCTTCAGGGAGAGAAGAACACATGGTGAGGCTGTTTTTACCTCTCCTGCAGGCCTAAGAACCTGAGTTACCTCTCTAACCTGTACAGACATCATTCTAAAGTTTTTCTGACTGGTTTCACACAGATTTTACATTCAACTGTGCCATGACACACTGTGAAGTTAACCCCGAGTACAGGTCTGTAACCTCTAATTGCTGCGTCTACCTCCTTCTGTAAAATACCCAAAGACACTGTCCAGTGCTCTTAAAGCTCCAGACCCCAATCACATCTCAGTAAGTGTGAACTGTAATTCCCGTGGACTACCCATGAGACTGTTCCTTATTTGTTCCAAGTTATAATTTCCGTTCCTGCTGAAGTAAAAGCAACTGTCATCCCCAAGACCGGTGTGTGCCATAATTCCTTCGGCTGTGGACACCGTGTGGGGGTGGATAACAGGGAGCGTTCAGCCTAGTCATTACATTATGGACCCCACATAGTCATCCATACAATATTATGAGCCCCACATAGTCCTGTATACAGCATTATAGGCCCCACATAATCCTCTATACAGTATTATCGGCCCCACATAGTCCTCTATACAGTATAATGAGCCCCACGTAGTCCTACATACAGTATTTTGGGCGCTATATACTCCTCCATACATTATTATGGGCCCAATATTGTCCTCCATATATTATTATGGTCCCCATATAGTCCTACATTCATTTTTATAGGTCCCATGTAGTCCTCCATACATTATTATGAACCCCACAAAATAAATACTCACCTCTCACCATTTCCCTTGCTCCGGTCTCTTCTGCACATCTTGTGACCCTCTGCACTACTCGGCACAGAGGGCGCACTATAGTGATATTATCGCGTTCTCTGCACCGAGACTTCAAAGAGATCAGATGCAGAGGGGCAATGATGGGAGAAGGAGCGTTAGCTTATTGCTCCCTCTCCCATCATCATTGATTTCAACAGTATTTGCATCCAGGCCAATGATGCTGATACATCTGAAAGTATGATGGCGAGGGGATGGGCTAGGTGCCAGCGCTGTCACCGACCCATCTGACTCACAGGCCCCATAGGGCTGCGTGGTTTGCCGCCATTGGCGGTACTCCACTGTCCTTCTCTAGTTACACTGTCTGTTTTCCTATTTGTTTTCACTTGCTTTTTGATGACTCTTTGTTTGAGAATCTCAGTGCATGCTGGAGGCACTGCCGCAGCCCCTTCTCCATCCCTGAAACAAAGTTATCAGCGACGCTTGTTTCAGTGGCTGGACTAGTCCATGTGCACTGTGCAATGTGCACAATGACAGCGCGCACTCTCTTGCCACCTCCGATCGGCAGCAACGAACTGGCACCAGAGCACTTTGTTAGAATACCAGCACAATATATTTCATCAAGATGATTCAGAATGTACCTATAACTTTTTTTGTGATGTCATTACAAGGTCTAGATTTGAATAATGACCAAATGAAGCAAAAATCTATTAAAGTAAACAGTATATGTTTTATGGGTAGAAGGTGGAGCACACTCATGTTTTGAACTATTCTGATGATATTTAGCTTGTGTCCCAGTACTTTCATTAGTCCCAATCTTCAAATAAATATTATAATTTGTTACCAGTGTTGGTGCAAGGCTCGCACTGTCTGCTCAGGAGTCCTCAGCATTCTCGATTCCCACATAAGAAATGACAAAAAGCTTTCAATCAGCAACCAATGGGTGGAAGGAGCTCACTCCTTAGTAAGATGGAGGATTTCTTCTCTTGTGCCTGTCATTGATAGGACCCTTGAAGTCTGTCAATGCTTCAGCTAATAAAGTGTTAGTTTAAGAAAACTACATCAAATTGACAAGTGAGACCCTTCTGGAATAGGATCTGTCACGTTGCCATCACATAAGGCAGTATAAACCTGGGGACATATTACCTTCTAAGTTTTTTAAAATAACATATCAATCAGGAGAAAGGAAGTAGAGGAAAAAGATACTTAAGGCTTCATTCAGACATCAGTGATTTTTCTCATGCGGAAAAAAGAAACAATATTTATCAGAATTTTAGATCCAATTTTCATCAGTGTTTGGTCAGTATTTTAGTTTTAACCATCAGTAATTTTCTCTTGTGAAAAATAAATAAATAAACTGGAAATCCTCTCCTACCCATTGCAATGGACATTGTTCATTGTCCAGAGAACAATGCAGAAAATATATTGTTCACACTAGAGTACAAAGTAATGTTCTATTAAGAAGTAGTGGTTCAACGACTGGTATATACAGTAAGTAGTGTAGAGCAAATCATAGAGAACACTAAAAGAATCAGCAGTAGGAGCGAGTGATCACTACTGATGACGAGAAAGCAGGCATAATTCAAAGAGAGGAAATAGAACAAAAATGAAAATAAATAGGATTTAGGAGAGAGATAAAGAGGGAAACAATGTTATAAATGTGCAGAAGGTGGAATCATATAAGGATCCTAGACTGCAGCAATCGTATAAGAGTTAGTTACTCCGGATAACAAAACCCCTAAAAGTTGTGTAGGGCTTCATTGATGGTTAATGGCTTATTGAATATTATGATTATCAGCTGTAAGAACTTTATCCACATATATAAAAGTTTATAAAATATATCCATGTACATTTGTGTTTCTTTTTTCATGTTATCAGTCACAATTAGAGAAATCTGAAATTCAACTTTATTAATTCTGTGCAGGTAATTCGGAAAGGATGGTTAACTATAAGCAACATCAGTCTCATGAAAGGAGGTTCCAAGGACTACTGGTTTATTCTCACCGCCGAAAGCCTCTCTTGGTATAAAGATGATGAGGTGAGGAGCTTTGAAGTTTCTCTAGAGATTAAATGTGTATAGGAGTTTTGCTATATGGTTTTAGGTTATGCTCCTTCTCCACCATGATGTCCATGTTGGAGAAGGAACATGTCCTAAAACCATATAGCATTGGTGTACAGGGTTCTTTCTTAATTCCCTCCATATTAGGGCCAAAATACAATATCCTATTGTTTCCAGGGAAGAAAATTGCTGTCACCAAGAGCCGTCAGACAGCGGATTTCTGCTATCTCCCTAGAAAAGGCTTAGTGGAGCATTTATGTGTATTTTGGAGTTGGAAGAAAGGAAATATCTGCCTGTAAAGGAAGTGTGCGGCTGACAGCCATGCCATGTAAAGGGGAACTTAAAGGGGTTTTCCCCTCTCAGAAATCTGGGAATCCCTGAATTAAAATAATAGCAATATAACTGTTACTACTAATGAATGTGGTTCAATCAAAATGTTAATATGTTATTAAATGCTCAAAAATAAACAATATACAAGTAAATAAATAATAGAAACAGGTGGCACTTGCCCTTTCCGGGTCCGGTAATGCATTGCTGCCGCTGCTCTGGTGGTTGTTTGCTGTCGGCAGTGGTGACATGACATCAGCAGAGTTGCAGCCAATCAGTGGCTTGTGTTGTTTACATCAGCAGAGCCGCTGAGCCCAATGATTAGCTGCAGCGTTGCTGACCTGCAGCCAGTAAACAATAACTGGAGCAGCAAGGAGACCCACTACTAGACTGGAGGAGTTTGAGTACCATTGTTTCTATTATTTTTAACAGACACACCAGTGGCATGCAGAATTCTGAAAGAGGAAACCAATTTAAGAGTTTAAAATATAACTACTGCATATAAAAAAAAGGTTCCCAGCATTGGCATTTGTGAAATATCTACAGAAAATGCCATAAATGTTTGGTAGATGGGGGATTCCTTGCACTGATCCCACAATCATAGTTATTCTGTGCTCTCTCCATTCGTGTCTGTGGGACACAAACTTGTCAGGAGGGTATCCCTGTTCCCCTGATGGGTAGAAGTCCCAGAATTTTGACCTTTACCTTTGAGATATTGATGCTATGGATATGCCATGAATGTTTATAATAAGAGAACCCCTATAAGTTGAGGTTATTTTAGGGACATTTTAGAAAATAAACAAATCACGAGTAAAGTAATATTTTCTCTGTTACACTAAGAAAGCTTATTAAACTGATGTGGAAATGTTTACAAAATATCAACATGTTGCATTACTAATATTTTTAGCTATTCAATGCAATTATTTTTTTTCCATAATGAAGTCTTTGGTAATTAATGCAGAGGGATTTATCTTCATGTTCCCTTGACACTCCAATAAAACAATTTATATAACTTCATACTGGAGAGGTAATATTTGCTCATGGCTCTCAAATGTCAAAAATCCAAAAAGTATCAATGAAGCAGCCAAATTATCAGTCATTGACCACCAATGAGGATCTGACAAAGTAAATTCCTGGCTTCTATGAATGTATGTAAATAAATAATGTAATTGTCTATTGTTTCTTTGTATCTTTTATGTTTGTAAATATTTACCTTCTTTCTAAGTTACCGCATTGATATATATATATATATATATATATATATATATATATATATATATATATATATATATATATATATATATAAAACACATTTCTTTGTGATTATACCTAGAGGAGTGCGATGTAGTTTTAGGTGATTTTTACTAGAATAAAAAATGCACTTTCCAGGCAAGCCAAGGCGTTACATGTCTCATAAATGCTGGACCGAGCAGTATTTATTTGTAGCAGAGTCCATTGTTTCTTCAATTCTGATTGAAAGCTAAACACTAATGAAATTCAATTAGCGTCTCTGGCCAAAGTAGATATAAAAAAAAAAAATATTTCTTAATTCTTTAAGGCCACACGGATTACTCTTCCACATTTTCTGCTCTATGTTTTCTATTAATAAAAAAAATAAAATGTCTACATTGATCTGGAATGCATTTACATGATGTCGTGAGTTTTCCAGTTGGAATTTGAAAATGAGAACATCTGGTGTGTAGTGTTGTTACCCTCTGCAAACAGAGGGCCCCCAACGAGCCATGAAAATAAAGGCTCTGTTATCCTTTAGCTGTCACTCATAACGCTCACCACTGGAATGAGCCCAATTAAGGAGGCCCTCTGCCGGCTTCAGTTTACATTCAAGCATTACCTTTTTTTTTTTTTTTCCCAGAAAACACATGCTATGGATTTTGGAACACTACTTCATTTCAGTAAAGGAGTTTTTTTTTTTTTTTTTTTAAACTTAATACAACACACCATACTTTAAAGCAGATCTATCACCAGATTTCACAATGCAAAATGTATAGATTAATAATGAAAGCTCTTAAACCTGATAAGGCTACTTTGAAAATCTATGTGACAATTTTGGAATAAGCCTATGTAAAGGGTTCACTAATATTAATATAAATATATATATAACTCAAATGGAGCATTTTTGCCTAACAACTAAAATGTTGAGGATTATATAGCTGGATTTTTAAAGTAAGTATAGCAGCCTCATCAGGTTTAGAAAATCTGTTTAATAATGTATGCACTTTGTATGAAATCTGGTGACTGATTTGCTTTAATTTTGTGTCCCCCATCGTCATCTGTTGGGCACTGGATGTCTACAAAGCAGCTATATGCCTCTAGTACTACAATGTGACCTTTGCACAATACCTTGACTTGAGAAATAATTGGAATAGAAGTCTCATTCCAACTCTAGTAGTAGTAATGCGTGATTTACATTGACTGTTTAAGTGTGACCATGGCATTGTGTCAATGAAAATATCGCACTACTGCTACTACTACTACATTGGCGTCTAGTGAAACAACTGTTGTAAACTGGCATTGTGCCACTGAATGAATGAAGTCCATTGCAACTTTTGGTGCTATTTTTGCCATAGTTGAATTGATTTTCACACCATTGACAAGGGGAAACATAAATATGGCAGCATAAATATGATTTTAAAAAAATCTCTCCGCTAGTGCAGAATATACTTAATTTTGAGTTTTTACAGGCAAATGCAAAATAGTTTTTCTGATTGCATCACTATATATATATATATATATATATATATATATATATATATATATATAGTACAATTAGTAATTATGGCTTATAGGGCATGTAATTCCCTTTATAATTACCTTTACTGCTAATTATGGGTTTAGAATTCTATTATTGTTTATATACCAATAGTGGAATTCCCTTAAGGGGAAAAGGAGAGAGGATGGCGCCTTCTAAGAGTAATAAGTTTAAAAAAGAGAGGGAATCTGCTCACCTGATGGAGTTGTGCATATTTGGGCACAACTCCTAAAAATGCATGAAATAAATCCAATTGGTGCAGCCGACCTGGTGTGCTGATAGAAATTCTTCCAAGGGAATTCTGGCAGTGCGTAATGAAGATGAAGATACAAGGTAAAGGGCGCTCCCACGATAGCAGATGTAATCAAATTACCAGAGGAATAAAATAAAAATGTTTCGGCTGTATCCAGGCTTCTTCAGGTATCTGGTGCACCTGAAGAAGGCTGGATACAGCCGAAAATCATTTTTTTAAACTTATATTTTATTCTTCTGGTACTTTTTTGGTAATTTGATTACATCTGCTATCATGGGAGCGCCTTTCACCTGGTATCTTCACCCTCATTATTCTTTGTGTATTAATTATATGAATCTAGAATATAGCAAAAATATATTCTTTATAAAGATGACTTTGATTCCTTCTGAATTGGCAAAATTAGAATTCTAAATTCAGGTTGGGACCTATGTAGTTTTCATTTGCACTGTTTAGTATTGAGGCTTTTTTTTTTTTACAATGTGCGATAATTTCTTCTGATTACTTGTATTTTGACTATTTACCAGTAATATTTGCTTTACAAACAGGACGATGATATCTAATAAAGCAGTGCAACAAGGAGGCAGAAGGTGTTTTTATTGTGAGGTCAGCACCATTATGTCAGGTCTTTGCAGCTTGTCTCTCAGGAGACCATATAGGAAAGGCATTAGAACTAATAAAAATGTCGAGTACAGGTGGTTTTTCGGCTCTTGTGTTGTAGTTGCAGCTGAGGCTGTGGTACTGTGAATCATGATGTGGATGCTGCCACTGGCCGGTAGTCCCTCAGGCTGGGTTGTCATGTGACTGCCTGTCTGTGCCTGCTGTACAGGTGAGAGGATGTTCTGCACAGCAAGTGTAGACAGGCAGACACATGACAACTCCTTCCAGCCAGTCCCACGAGGATTCCATCGGCACATGCTGATAGGAAGGAGCCTACGTCTCACTTAGCACTTGGATGATTATCGCAGACAATGGGTACAATGAAGATCACAAGATATTGGTTTTAAAAGAACATACATTGCATTACAGAAGTTTGAAACTGATGAATTACACTTTATTCTCCATGAAATACAAGACATTACAAGCAGAAAGGCCAACAGTTCCCAGCAGAGTTTAATTTGCAGCGTGGCATTGTCACCGCCAACAAACAACAGTAGATTCTTCACATCATTTTTATAAACACTGTCATTATATGTAAATGAGGAAATGTAAAACATGCAAAAATGCTAATAAAGGATTACGGTAATTAGTGCAAGTGTACAAACTCTAAAAAAAAAATATTTGCAAGTGATAATACCTAAAAACAACCATTATTAATTATTATATGTTCTTAATAGTGAATGTATTAATTTTATTCTTTAAAGTGTAATGTAATAAGGCAGAAAAGGGAGACAGAAAATAGAAAAAAATGAAACAAAATGAAAAAAGTGTGTATATATGAATTTTTTTGTTTTGTTTTATTATGTATGTGTATATATATATATATATATATATATATATATATATATATATATATATATATATATATATATATATATACATACGTATACTGGTGTATAAAGGGGATCCTCACTCACTAGTTTTGATGTGCTGCCCCCTTTTTGGATTCTAATAATTATCTTTTTATTTACACAGTGATGCTGTTGCTGTTTTTCCGGATATATATGTGTATGTATATGTATATATGTGTGTATATATATGTATGTGTATGTATATATATATATACACCCATACATACAAATATATGCACACTTAACTATAATCCCAAACTACTCTATTTACAATTGAAGGGAATAAAAACTCTACATAAATGTGTTATTTTTTTAATATATTTTCATAAATGTACTTTGCTAGTAAATATGCAGTTTCATAGTTTCAGGTGGTCAGTATTCGTGCACTGCTAATAAGACCAATATGGAATGTGTCTTGCACATTAAGAAAAACAATACAGGAAAGGATAAAACTGTGAAAATTGAAGGGGCTATACCAGCGCTTTCCCATGAGGAGTCTGCAAAATGTCGGGGCCTCCTGCCCTACAATTGTGTAGCACATTGAGACCATGACACTGGATGTCTGCACTGACCTTGATTTTTGTTGGCCCCTTGCTCATCTATCGTTCTAGTGCAGATTATTATTTAGTGAGAGGGGTAAAAACAGAGGGTTAATGTGCACATAGCAAGTATGCACTATACATATTATATGTAGAGATGCTATGTTACATTGTCCCTTTTGGCGATATTACAGATGTTGTGGTAGGACTGTCTGGCTTTCTTGATAATCTGATGTCTTCCCTGTTGGAGTACACGTCCATTCTACAGACGTTTATTCTACAGACGTGCACACTGTGTGTGGTCTGCTGAGCCACAGATAAGATTAGTTACCTGAAGTTCTCTATTAGTTTGTATAAACATATTTGTAGGGGTCTAGGAGGCCAGCTACAGACAGGAAGCGCTATGGCCATGCTAACAGATGGGGAGCATGAGGGTGACATATGGAAGCTTTCTTCTCCAAAGCTGACTTCCCGTTATAATTAAGGGCAAAGTTTAACTTTGTTTTATACCTTTCCAGAAAGTGTCCGGTGCAGGGAAATGCATTAAGAACAGCTACTACTTTGTAAACCTTTCCGCTTAGTATACACATACGTATGTAAAGCAGCTAATGGCATTTTGTATATACCGTAGTATATTCATTTACTACAAGCTATTATTCCCATCTTACTCTCTCTCGATTATTCCTTTCTACTGCTCTTTACAATCATAACTGTTAAGTTTTAATTTATTTCTATTATTTTTTTTAGTTAACATTGCATGTTGCTTTAATAAATATGCCTATCAAAGGTGAAATAATGATGATAATAATATATACATACATATCTACATGCTAAGTAAAGCATATGGGAAAAACTCTTTTGTACAATCTATTGAAATCTCTATTCTGCTTATAGCCATGATGACCTATTGGATTTACTATTTCAATTGTTGGCACAAGATTGTTGTCCAGGATATTTTATGCAAGATGCCTGTAGGCTCCCAAACTGCTGTTACAGCTGCTTACTGGGTACCTTACTCTTGTTAGATCATTTGTTTGTATGAGTGCAAATCTAAAGCTTTGGTAAAAAAAAAAAAAAAAAAAAAAGATTTTGTCGAAATCACATTGTAAATTAATCCTGATCTAATAATATTGAGGCAGTAAAAGTCAAAGTTAGCACTTTATTCTACATGAGAAAGATAATAAATAAATACATATACACTTAGCATATGTGCACATAGATACATGTGCATAGTGTGTGTGTGTATAAATATATATACATATCTTTGTATATGTAAACATATATACCGTATATACTTATATGCAAATGCACTATATATAGTATAGATATATAAATACATGTACATAGTGCGTATATATTTATATATACTGTATATATAAACATATATACAAATACACAATATATAGTATGTATATATTTATATATGGCATACATACATAAATGTATATACATAGTGTGTATTGAAATACACAAATACACTGTGTATATATAAATATTCATATTTATAGATATATACATATACATATATATATATATACACGGTACATATATATACACGTGTGTGTGTATATACCATATATATATATATATGTATACATATATATTCACGTATTAGTGAAAATGGCTAGATATTTATAACTAATAAATACATATTACAGTGGATTATATGCTGCAGTAAAAGCTAATCTACAAATGTCATTGAAGATTTACATTTTTAACTTTTAACTGACGAGAATAGAAAGAAAACAATCTAGTTATTTGTGGCTGATCTGTCATAAAGCATACATAATGAAAATTCTAAATATATTTCCAAATATGATTTTACATTACTAGTTTACTTTTTTTTGCCATTTCCTTTAGCCTCCACTGGTGTCTTAGTGATTCATTATATGTTACAATTTTGAACTTTAAGTGAATGTTTAACTAAAAAAAAAAATTGAAATTATCATACAGCCTCCCGATATTGTGCTCTCGTTATAAGTTAGGATTCCCACTGACTTGCAACACACATCACTTATCTGTTGCTGATTCACTTCTTACCATTTCCCATCTGTTCTTATGACAGCTCTACCGTCTCACAAACATTACTCCACACAACAGATTTATCATTGTATTGGTATTTACCCTTATTCTGCCGAAAAGAGTCAAATTGTGCCTGTATATATATATTGTATATATATATATATATATATATATATATATATATATATATATACAGTTAGATATAGTTTGTAATTCTTCCTGCTTCAGCAACGACAGTTACTTTGGAAGATGTATAGAAAGTACTGAACTCAATACTAAGGCACAGGGTTTGACTCCGGCAGAATGATCCAAGAGATTGATGGGACAATCACATTTATTTCATTTTCAAATAAAACCCATGCTGCAGTATATAAGAGTGATAATATTGATAACCAATTTCCAATAGATTACTGGCCAGGTGTTCTTCCAAAGTTAGGCCTTACCAGTATGCCTTCACCCTGCACCACTTCGGAGTCCTTCTGTCCTTTTTCCTATTTCCCTATGTGCAAAACCTGGAGAAAAGAGAAAAACTTCACATGAACAGCTTAAAAGGAGGAACACTAAGTCACCCCTCCACGGCATTTGGTGTCCCCCCTGTAAATCCATGTCGCTGCTGTCCCATACCCAGTCTAACCAATGTGCAGACTACTGTACAACAGCATTGTCCTGAACAGGTAGTCTGAACACTGGGGCGACGGAGCAGGCTTTTTCACTGGAACACAAAATTTCTCCGTTTTTTGTTAAAATCCCATTTTCAGTCTTCTTTCGTAACATTTTCCCGTTTGCTGGTTTTTGCCCAAGGGTTGAAAAATATTTTTTTTTAAAAAAATAGAAAAATAGTCCTTTTTTTTTCTCTTGGTACCCCTCAAAAACTACCAGCATAGACACAGAAAGTCACAGAAAGTGTTCTGATTCCCAGTCTTGACGTGGCACATTTGCAGTAAACTGGGGAACTGGCAATGAATTTAGGACCAGGAAAAGGGGGAGGGCAGGGCTTGAGAGTCCATATATGGGATGATGTCACCCTTGGGAGGTTTGGGTATGCACTGTGCTAGAGGAGAGACAGCTAGAGTTGCTCGTGCTAAAGACATAGGTCTGTGTAGAAAATGGTACCAGATGTTTTAGTGTAATGTTAAGCAGTCATTTCATCTTCAAGCCAGATTTTTTTTTTCCCTTTTTGCTTGAGCGAGGCAGGAAGTGGGCCCCAGAATGGAAAAGCTGTGCTAAAAAAAATAAATAAATAACCCCCGATCTGCCGCTAAAGAGCAGCCAAATGAACGCGAGCAAAGGGATATGACCCTTTTCTTTTCACATTGTTTTAGTATATGACAGGAAGAAATAGCAGTTGATTTGTTTTTGGATGTGGCGTAATCTCTCCGGCTTAGGGAAGTTGTAGGATGTAGCAAGGAACGAGCGCAGATTTTGTAGATACACAGCTTGCGCTGAAGGGGTTAAGTAATTCATAGCGTATATGGGTGGTTTTTTAAAAAAAAATAAAATCTTCAGGACAACTACTATGTCTCGTTTTTCACGTCATCCTTTTTTTTAGTTTTAGTCCTGCTTTTGCCAGAAATGTGTAGGCTGCTCTGCTAGACCTGAACAGTAATTATAGGCACTTCCTGAAAGTGAAGCCCCCATGATAAGTCTGGAGAAATGGTCTTTGTCATGGCCTCCACGTGAGTAATTAGTTCCACATGTGGCTTCCCCGCTCTTACTTCTCCTCCTCCCTTTCTGAAGCCTCTAGCTGTTTAGGCTAGCTGATGGCCAAATACTTTACTCTAAACGAGGACCTAAGAAAGCCTTAAAGATTTATACATCAGTCTTCCCCTATAAAGAGACGGTTCCAGTATCTTGATAAATAACTTCTTGTCCTCGTAAGAAGATCTCTGCCCTTACTTTGCATTCTGACTCTCACTCTGTCTGGACTCTGGTTAGGAGTGAAATGTTCTCACTTTTCTTTTTTCATCACATTGTTTCTAGACCAGTTTCTAGTACGAGAACTTTAGCGATAACTATAAGGCATCTCATTGCTTTTACTTAAAGGAAACGTATCACTATGGAAATGCCATCCGATCTGCAGGCACCGTGTTGTAGAGCAAGGTGAGCTGAGCAGATTGACATATACAGTTATATGAAAAAGTTAGGGCACCCCTATTAATCTTAATGTTTTATAAAAAAAAAAATTTTGGCAACAGCATCAGTTTCATATATCTAATAACTGTTGGACACAGTAATGTTTCTGCCTTGAAATGAGGTTTATTGTACTAACAGAAAATGTGCAATCTGCATTCAAACAAAATTTGACAGGTGCATAAGTATGGGCACCTCACCAGAAAAGTGACATTAATATTTAGTAGATCCTCCTTTTGCAAAAATAACAGCCTCTAGTCGCTTCCTGTAGCTTTTAATGAGTTCCTGGATGAAGGTATTTTTGACCATTCCTCTTTACAAAACAATTCCAGTTCAGTTAGGTTTGATGGTCGCCGAGCATGGACGGCCCTCTTCAAATGATCCCACAGATGTTCAATGATATTCAGGTCTGGGGACTGGGATGGCCATTCCAGAACAGTGTAATTGTTCCTCTGCATGAATGCCTGAGTAGATTTGGAGCGGTGTTTTGGATCATTGTCTTGCTGAAAGATCCATCCCCTGCGTAACTTCAACTTTGTCACTGATTCATGAACATTATTGTCAAGAATCTGCTGATACTGAGAGGAATCCATGCGTCCCTCAACTTTAACAAGATTCCCGGTGCCGGCATTGGCCACACAGCCCCAAAGCATGATGGAACCTACACCAAATTTTACTGTGGGTAGCAAGTGTTTTTCTTGGAATGCTGTGTTTTTTGGCCGCCATGCATAACGCCTTTTTGTATGACCAAACAACTCAATCTTGGTTTCATCAGTCCACAGGACCTTCTTCCAAAAATAAATTCGCTTCTCCAAATGTGCTTTTGCATACCTCAGCCGACTCTGTTTGTGGCATGCTTGCAGAAACGGCTTCTTTCGCATCACTCTCCCATACAGCTTCTCCTTGTGCAAAGTGCGTTGTATAGTTGACCGATGCACAGTGACACCATCTGCAGCAAGTTGATGCTGCAGCTCTCTGGAGGTGGTCTGAGGATGGTCCTTGACTGATCTCACCATTCTTCTTCTCTGCCTTTCTGATGTTTTTCTTGGCCTGCCACTTCTGGCCTTAACAAGAACTGTACCTGTGTTCTTCAATTTCCTTACTATGTTCCTCACAGTGCAAATTGACAGGTTAAATCTCTTAGACAGCTTTTTGTATCCTTCCCCTGAACAACTATGTTGAATAATCTTTGTTTTCAGATCATTTGACAGTTGTTTTGAGGAGCCCATGATGCCACTCTTCAGAGGTGATTCAAACAGGAGAACAACTTGCAAGTGGCCACTTTAAGTAGCGTGGCTATGAAGTTCAAAGCTCAATGAGGTTACAAAACCAAAAAAAGTGCTTTAGTAAGTCAGTAAAAAGTAGGTAGGAGTATTTAAAACAAGAAAATGATAAGGGTGCCCATACTTATGCACCTGTCAAATTTTGTTTGAATGCAGATTGCACATTTTCTGTTAGTACAATAAACCTCATTTCAAGGCAGAAACATTACTGTGTCCAACAGTTATTACATATATGAAACTGAAATAGCTGTTGCAAAATTTTTTTTTTATATAAAACATTAAGCTTAAGATTAATAGGGGTGCCCAAACTTTTTCATATAACTGTAGCTTTATGAGAAAAGATTCAGTATAACCTGTGTTTTAATCATTTAATCCTGGGCTTTTTGGTCCAGTGGGCGGTCCTATCAATGACTGACAGCTTTCTTTATGTAAATGTGCATACAGAGACAGCTGTCAGTCTCTGATAGGACCGCCCACTGGACCAAAAAGCCCAGAAAGAGCCAAGGATTAAATGATTAAAATGCAGGTTATACTGAATCTTTTCTCACCAATCTATGTATCATTTTACTCCGCTGCCAATGATCTATAACATGGTGCCTGCAGATTTGACAGGTTCCATTTAAAACTAAACTTAATGATTGTAACTCTTTAAAGGATGTTCATCTAGCTTTTTTTTTATTTTGTACCAATTGCCCATAACACAGATATGACAGAAAACTATATTTGCTTAAAGAGAATTTGTCACCTGATTTTTGCTACTCCACCTGAGAGCAGCATGTTATAGGCATAGAAACCCTGATTCCAGTGATGTGTCACTTACTGGGTAGATTGCCCTAGTTTTGATTAAAAACTGTTTTATCTGCTGCTGATCTTTCAGTTCTCTGACAGCTGACCTTTGTATAACCCCTCCCACACCACTGATTGGAAGATTTCTGTGTACATTTTGCATAGGAAGACAGCTGCCACCAATCAGTGGTAGGTGTGGGGTTATACTGAGCTCATAAAAATGGAGGCCTACATGGCAGCAGATTTTCAAGTCCCTTTCTAGTCTAGTCTAGTCTCTTGCAGGGATTTTATCAAATCTACAGCAAGAAGCCCGGTAAATGATACATCGTTGGAATCAGAGTCTCTGCTTGTCCATTATGCTGCTCTCAGCTTAGGTGGTAAAAGTTTGGTGAGAGATTCCCTTTAATAACTGAGCATTCTGACTTGGTGAAACAAATTGAAAAACATGAAAGTACCATAAATTATTTTAATTAATGAGATTTCCTTTTACATGTAGAGGATAAAATATGAAATTACTCAATATTTAGGAAAAATGATGGAATTATGGAATCACCTTGTATCTCAAACAGGAGTGCTTACAGGCCAAATGAAGCTGTTAAGGACCCAATACACATGAGACTAAAGTTGATCAAATCTGCTTATCATCAAATGTGTCTAATAAGGACCTTCCGACTTTGGCCGATAGATGATGTCCAGGGAGATTAGGATCAAGCTGTTTGAATTCAAGGTCCTGATTCTTTTATTCTCTGGTAGCATTTTTCTCCCCTCTACTTATTGAAAACACTTGAATGCTAAACTGTATGCTGGAGTCAGGAGGCATAGCTTGTTCATCTGACAGCTATAAAGGAGGTACGGCACCCTCAGACTTGGCTAATTGAAACAAAATATGGCCCCATCCAGAGAGTTTTGAATTAGGCAGCCTACCCTTTATTCCCCACATGCATCAATGTGTTTTGGGCACCCAAAATCCTAAAGACTTTTCTTGGACCATCTGTGGTAGGTACTAACCTCTGCATAGCAGAAATATCCCAACAAGACCTGTTTTTTTTGGAGATGCTTGGACCCAGTTACCTAGCCATCACTATTTGACTCTCGTAAAATCTTCACTCTTTCCCAATTTTCCTGCATCTAACTAATCAGTTTGAAAAATTCAAACAGGTTGGGGAGTGGTGCACAATGTAGTCATCAGAGCTACGGAATAACCTCTTCCTCCCAGAAGGAGGTACAATACATGGAAGAGTGCCAGAGGTCCAAATGAAAACCAATACAATCTGTGGTGAAGTGTTTGCACCCCACTGGAATGTGGTAGATCTCTCCAGTCACAACTCACATGGAGTGGAGGCTCCAGGCTCTCTCCTAGTGCCACCATATTCTTTGCTCTCTGCCAGGACTCTATGGGTACAGCCGGAGGATGAAAAAGAAGCAGCGCGCTCTTCCAGATATACAGTACTCTGTGTGTTCTTTGTTTACCTGAGTGTGGCTGCCTAAAATTACCTCTAAGGACAAACCGATTAAAAGATTAAAACACAAGTTCCGTTTTGTGACAGTTCACTCCCTGCATAAGTTATCCTAACTTCTCACAGGTGCCACTGCAGCGAGATCACCACTTCTTCTTTCAGTGGTTTTAGTGTTATGGCTGATCAGTGTACAGTATGTGGACAACTGTCTTATATTTATGATATGGGGTTGCATGTCTGTTAAAGGGCCAGTGAATATTGCAATCCCTAATTCCGTAGTCAATGCAAAAATGACTAGAGATTTTGGACAGTTCTCTCAGTCTAATTCATAGAGAAAAATGTGCTAAAGGGAACCTTTTATGTGATTCATTCAGTCAGGAGAAGAGGTAGTATGAATCAGATATAAGATGTGTTACTGCAGCCAGGTTTGTTTCAGTGGAAACATACTTTGAAAAGCCGACCACGGTCTATATGTCTTGGATGACTGTTCCGAGGAAGCTTCTCTCCATCCAGATCTTTTTGATTGACAGGTCTCTCCGTATGTGTGTGCAAAGACCGGGAATCTAGTGGAAAGGTTGGGGAGAAGCTGCCGAGGACTAACCTCAGACTAGTCATCCAAGACACCTTAGCCCCGATTCATCAAGACTGGTGTGTTGTCCTCACTAGTTTTGATGAGGGTGCGTGCTAGAGTCAGATTTCTGCTGAAAACGCTTGGATGAATCAGAGCCGTAGTGCCCATGTGGCTTTTAAAAATGTGTTTACTTTCAAACATGGCAGCATTTCAGACTAAAACCTACATGGCTGCCATAAATCAGCCAGAATTTCATATATCCCGTGGTTCAGTCAGCATGAATTTCCCAACAGGTCCCTTTTAAAGCTTTTCTTTAGGAAACGTGTATCAACTGGTCATCCAGATTTCAATCCGATTGAGAATTTATGGTGAAAAGTAAAAAAAAATATAGGGCTCCATCCTGTAAAAGCAGATCTGTCAACCGCTCATCAGGAAACTTGGAACTCGACATAGAATATTGTTTATCATTAGTGAAGTTCATGCCTGAAAGAATTCAGGCCATCATACAAGCCCAAGAAGGAGCAGCAAAGTACTGATTGGGACTTTTTAGCTAATGACTCCATAATTTTTTTTTTTTAAGTTTTACTTGATCTTGAAAGAACATATGACTTTAATTAAAATACTTTACTTTCACTGAGGTAGAGCATGTGTCACAAGACCAGAATGTTCAGCTATTAAACAAGAATTGGTGTGTGTCATAAGTAAAAAGTTGGATGAACACCCTTAAAAAAGAGGCTATCCCATTAACTAAGCTAGAAAACAAATTATGGTAATTTACATAAATCATAAATCAAATATCGTTTTTCGAGTAGGCATTTACCCCCTTCTCTGTTCTTCTCCAGTCCTGGGGGCAAGTATTAGAATAACACCCAACGATTCTCCTACCCATGATGCGTGTCTGGTATTGTAACATCACAGCCTATGCATGGTCTATGGTGCAGTTACTGGGTAAATAAAATAGACCCTTTGTTCTTAACCTGGATATCCCATTTATTTATTGAGACTTTAATCTGATTTTATCCAAAATATGAGAAGAGAAACTGCGATTTTGCTGTTTTACAATACCAGAATGCAGCCACATTTAAGGGCAATATTACGTAACTTACCATCACTGTTCTTTCTGGTTTCTGCATTCTGGAGATGATAGAACTAGAAACTCAAATTTAACTATTGAGATAAAATTGTTATGTAGTTTTAGTTTTCAGTGCATGACATTGATTATACATGGGCTTGTTGGTAGTGAAGGTTGGAGGTGTACAGTTCTGAATATTATAGGAATTAATTAGTTTATACCATAGACGTAAACTGTAAAAACTATAACATAGTCTATAACGGGCTTTATGGTTTTAGATTACAAGAGTTGTCCAGTGAAGATAAGTTATCATCTGTCCATTAGGTAGGTGATAACTTATAGATTGTGGGTTCCAATTGTCATACCCTCGGCAATCTGTTTATCACAAGAGATGAGCGAACCAGTGGATGTCCTCGTTCGCCGGATTCGACGAACTTACACTAAAAAGTTTGGTTAGCGTCCGAACTTGACCTCAAACTTAACTCCAGACCTCAACCCAATAGAAGTCAATGGGGACCCAATCTTTGGTGCTTTAGCTGTAAAATGATCATAGTCAAGGTTAGGGGGCTGCAAAAGGAAGCTAAATGGGGTTAAGAGCAAGACAATTGCCCTCGTAAACAAATGTGGATAGGAAAATAATTTAAAATAACAGAATGAAAAAAAAGAAGAAAAAATAATAATCTTGAACCAGGAGGAGGAGGTCCAAGTGGAGGAGGAGGATGTGGCGGTCTAGGTGGAAGAAGCAGGGGAGGAAGTATCCAACACTGTTTTTTTTTTGGGGGGGAGGGGTGTTGTTGTTGTTAAGGAACTGACCTAAAAGAACATAGAATAAAAAAAAAGTAAAATACAATAACAATCTAGAACCAGGAGGCAGAGGTCCAAGTGGAGGAGAAGGTGTAGGTGTAAGAGGCTTATGAGGAGGAGGTGGTCAACACTAGTTTTGTGGGGGTTATTTTGAGAGGGTACTCTTAAAACAGGCAGTTTAATCATCTGCTGGCCACTGTCTCTCTGTATACAGACTGTACAATACTCTGCACTTTTTAGGTTGAAAGCAATGAGGAAAGCATCAAATAGGGGACGTGGCCGTGTTGCTGCTGGTGGTAGTGTAGCTGCCACAGGGAGAGAGAAGTCATGGTCGATCTGTGCCTGCTACCAGGGCTATGGAGTCGTGGAGTCAGTTAGTGTCCATTTTGGTGGGGTCAGTATAAAATGGACTGACTCCAACTCATAAAATATATAATAAATTGTGTACAGTAGTACAATGCAGAATGTACTGTAATTTTTTTTCATAAGAATTTGAGAAAGTTATAAACTGTCCAGTAAATGTTTGTTCTTTTCCTGATCTAAGGATCTCAGCTTTTTGTTGAGATAAATCTGTGCTGCACTTTAGGTACATGTTCAGTAGAGAAGCAATGCTGTGGAGTTGTAGTCATGGAGTAAGGAGGCAGGGAAACTGAGGAGTCGAAGGGTTGGCTTACCAACTCCACAGCCCTGCCTGCTACGCGCCCATATGAAACACCTTCCTCTGGTGCACTCAGGTGACAAGACATTCTGCGTCATTTCTTAGGCTCTAGTACTGCTGTACAAATGGTGAGGCCAGAAGTAGAAGTGGTTTTACATTGGTGGCTGAGAAAGCCTTCAGTTCCTTTGCTTTGTCTTCACCCCATCCCCTGCTAAATAATAATAATAATAATGCAATGTAATAATCTTTTATTTATATAGCACCAACATATTCTGCAGCGCTTTACAGTTTGAGCACATTATTATCGTTGTCCCCGATGGGGCTCACAATCTAAATTCCCTATCAGTATGTTTTTGGAATGTGGGAAGAAACGGAGTGCCTGGAGGAAACCCACGCAAACATGAGGAGAACATACAAATTCCTTGCAGATGTTGTCCAAGGTGGGATTAGAACCCAGGACTCCAGCACTAAAAGCGCAGATTTTGCACCTCTTGCCCATGGTCATCTGTCTTCCTTGCAAATAAGGCAAGCAGTCTGAGCCCCAAGTCATGCAACAGTCACTTCTGCTTTTTGGTGACCCTGCTGGCTGTGGTTCTGTGGGCCATCCACCTGGACCTAGCGAACAGTTGGAAGAAATTGAGTGCACCGATGTCCAACCACTTATTCTGTTGGAGTTTCAATATGTGGGAGGGGTAGTGCAAACGGTCAGAGGACCACCGCAGCACATCTCTGATGATGATGAAACACAGGTGCCAACTGATGCAGCTTTCTGCTGTGTGTAGTCTGGCAAGGAGGGCAGGGATGAGGACTAGGTGGAACATAATGTGGAGGATTATTTTTATTATTAATTTTTTTAGAGCAGCACCATTGATTCCATGGTGCTGTACATGAGGAGAGGTTACATACAGAACACAAATAGAAATCATAATGAGCAAACTGATAGTGACAGACAAGTACAGAAGGCACAGGACCCTACCCATGCGGCCTTACATTCTACAGGATAATGGGGAAAGAGACAGTAGGTTCAGGGGTTGCAGCAACTCTGGTGTTGCTGTTCTGAAGACAATAGTTTGCATGATCCTCTTGAAATTTCCAAATATAGGGGATAATCGGATGTGTTGCGCCACAGAATTCTACAGGATGGGGATACTCGGGAGAAGTTTTGCAGGCGATTGGATGAGGAACATACAATTGTGGAGGTGAAAGGAGGTCTTGGGAGGACCAGAGATTACGTGATGGGAGAAATTTAGAAATTTTCAGACTAGATCAGAAATATATGGGGGACACAGATGTGTGGCTTTGTAGGTCAGTGTTAGTAGCTTAGTGGATACATTGTGGAATTGGGAGACAATAATAATAATAATAATTTTATTTATATAGCGCCAACATATTCTGCAGAGCTTTACAAATTATAGAGGGGACTTGTACAGACAATAGACATTACAGCATAACAGAAATCACAGTTCAAAATAGATACCAAGAGGAATGAGGGCCCTGCTCGCAAGCTTACAAACTATGAGGAAAAGGGGAGACACGAGAGGTGGATGGTAACAATTGCTTTAGTTATTCGGACCAGCCATAGTGTAAGGCTCGGGTGTTCATGTAAAGCTGCATGAACCAGTTCACTGCCTAAGTATGTAGCAGTACAGACACAGAGGCTATTAACTGTATAAAGTGTATGAGAACATGATGCGAGGAAACTGATTATGGTTTATCGTTTTTTTTTTTTAATGGGCCGCACAGGGATAGTTAGGTTAATGCGTTGAGGCGGTAGTCCAATCTGAACAAATGAGTTTTTAGGGCACGCTTAAAACTGTGGGGATTGGGGATTAATCGTATTAGCCTAGGTAGTGCATTCCAAAGAATCGGCGCAGCACATGTAAAGTCTTGGAGACGGGAGTGGGAGGTTCTGATTATTGAGGATGCTAACCTGAGGTCATTAGCGGAGCGGAGGGCACAGGTAGGGTGGCAGACTGAGACCAGAGAGGAGATGTAGGGTGGTGCTGAGCCATGGAGAGCTTTGCGGATGAGGGTAGTAGTTTTGTACTGGATTCTGGAGTGGATGGGTAGCCAATGTAATGACTGGCACAAGGTAGAGGCATCGGTGTAACGGTTGGTGAGGAATATGATCCTGGCAGCAGCATTCAGGACAGATTGGAGTGGGGAGAGTTTGGTAAGAGGGAGGCCGATTAGTAGAGAGTTACAATAGTCCATACGAGAATGAATAAGTGAAACAGTAAGAGTTTTTGCAGAGTCGAAAGTAAGAAAAGGGCGAATTCTAGAAATGTTTTTGAGATGCAGATAAGAAGAGCGAGCCAGTGATCGGATGTGGGGGTGAATGAAAGCTTGGAATCAAGTATGACCCCAAGGCAGCGGGCATGTTGCTTTGGAGTAATGGTGGAACCACACACGGAGATAGCACTGTCAGGCAAAGATAGGTTAGTAGAGGGAGAAAACATGAGGAGTTCAGTTTTTGACAGGTTCAGTTTCAGATAGAGGAGGGAGGGCATGATGTTAGAGACAGCGGTCAGACAATCACTGGTGTTTTCTAAAAAGGTCGGAGTGATATCAGGAGAAGAAGTGTAAAATTGGGTGTCGTCAGCATAGAGATGGTACTGGAACCCAAATCTACTGGTTGTTTGTCCAATAGGGGCAGTATACAAAGAGAAGAGGAGGGGGCCTAGGACTGATCCTTGAGGAACCCCAACAGTAAGGGGAAGGTGAGAGGAGGAAGAACCAGCAAAAGATACAGTGAAGGATCGGTCAGAGAGATAGGAGAACCAGGAGAGAACGGTGTCCTTGATGTCGATGGAGCGGAGCATAGTGAGGAGGAGCTGATGATCCACAGTGTCGAATGCTGCGGAGAGATCCAAGAGAATTAGCATGGAGTAGTAACCATTTAATTTAGCTGTTATTAGATCATTAGAGACTTTGGTGAGGGCAGTTTCAGTAGAGTGTAAAGAGTGGAAACCAGATTGAAGAGGGTCGAGAAGAGAGTTATCTGAGAGATAGTGGGTAAGACGGGAGTGGACCAGGCGTTCGAGGAGTTTAGAGATGAAGGGAAGATTAGAGACAGGTCTATAATTAGCGGCACAGTTTTGATCGAGGGATGGTTTTTTAAGTAATGGATGTATGATGGCATGCTTAAATGAGGAGGGAAAAATACCGGAAGTGAGAGAAAGGTTGAATATTTTTGTTAGGTGAGAGGTGACAGCTGAGGAAAGGGACTGGAGGAGATGTGACGGAATGGGGTCACTGGTGCAAGTGGTTTGGCGAGAAGATGCAAGGAGCCTGATTACTTCTTCTGTAACTGGTTCAAACTCAGAGAGTGAACTAGATGCAGTGGGGGAGGGAGGACAGTGCATGGTATGAAGGGATTGGGAGATAATTTCCTGTTGAATGTGGTCAATTTTTTCTTTGAATTGGCCAGATCGTCAGCGCAGAGATCCATGGTTGGAGCCTGCACTCTTGGGTTGAGTAGGGACTGGAAAGTGTCAAAGAGACGTTTAGGGTTATTGGACAGGGAGGTTATGAGGGTGCTGAAATAGGTTTGTTTGGAGTGGTGAAGGGCAGAGTTGTATGTTTTTAGCATGAACTTATAATGGATGAAATCTTCAGGTAGATTAGACAAGGGATTAGCAGAGGGGAGGAATGGTAAGGATATAAGAGGATTAGTAGGGAAGCAGAGTTAAAGGCAGACTGGAGAGGTGTGATGATACAATGAAGTTCTACACTACACATGGAGTCAAGGTCCTCAGAGTGATGTGCGCAGTTTGGAGGAAGTGGTGGTGGTTTCACTACCCTAGCTGCACAGCAAAAGAGGAAGCAGGGTGCAAAAGCGCCAAGGCCGGCCCTTAGCCATTAAGTTGGCTGATACTGCACAACGCGGCCACCCCCAAGCTATTACGTCAGCTGCTACAAATCGCAGAGGCCAGCCGCTAGCCATTAATTTGGCTGCTACTGCGCACCACAACCAGCCCCTAGCTATTACGTCAGCTGCTACAAAGTGCTGAGGCCAGTCCCTAGCCTTAAGTTGGCTGCTACTGCGTATCGCGAGCGACCCTAGCTATTTTGTCAGCTGCTACAAAAGCACTGAGGCTGGCCCCATGCCATTAAGCTTTAAGAATTTTTTTAGACACACTACTCGCAAAAAAACGCTGCAGTGTGCTCCTATTTTTTATACACACTACTCACTAGACACAGCGGTACAGTAAAATTATTGGTTGGCCTAGAAATGGAAACAAGATGACTGCCAATTGC
Source organism: Ranitomeya variabilis (assembly GCF_051348905.1). Taxonomy (NCBI): domain Eukaryota; kingdom Metazoa; phylum Chordata; class Amphibia; order Anura; family Dendrobatidae; genus Ranitomeya; species Ranitomeya variabilis. Next base: position 65,671,064 of record NC_135239.1, on the reverse strand, counting down.
CAGACTACTAAAAAACACACCAGTCCAGAAATTTTTTTTCTTTTATCTATAAATGGCAATGAGATGGCTGATGACAATTATTTTTTTCCCATACTACTGGAAAACACAAACTGGTCCTGAAAAATTATTTATTTGACCTTCTAAAGGCAATGAGATGACTGATGCCAATAATTTCTTTCTCAGACCACTAGAAAACGCACACCGTTCCTGAAAAATTATTTATTTGGCCTACCAATGACAATGACACACTGTTGCCATTTATTAATTTCTCAGACTACTTGAAAACAAACAGCAGCTTAGAGTCACAGTACTCCCACAGGCGGGGGTGCAGTGTACACACAGCTGCTTAAAGGATAACACCCACAGATATCGGTTGCAGAGTACACACAGCTACTTAAAGGACAGTACTCCAACAGGCGGGGTTGTCCAGAGTACAAATACCCAACTTAAAGGACAGTACTCCCACAGATATGGATGCAGAGTACACATAGCGGTTTAAAGGACAGTACTCCCACAGGCAGAGGGTGCAGAGTAGACAAAGCTGCTTAAATGATAGTACTCCCACAGGTGAGGGTGTACACAGTACACATAGCAGCTTAAAAGACAGTACTCCCATAGATATGGGTGCAGAGAACACACAGCCACTTAAAGGACAGTACTCCCACAGGTGGGGGGTACACAGAACACATAGCGGCTTAAAGAATAGTACTCCCACAGATATGGGTGCAAAGTACACACAGTGGCTTTTAGCACAGTACTAGGACAATAATCCCACCAATATGGGTGCAGAATGCACACAGTGGATTTTAGCAAAGTACTAAGACAGTATTCACACAGATATGGGTGCAGAATACAATCCGCGGCTTAAAGGACAGTACTCCCACAGGCGGGGGGGCTTCAGAGTACACACAGTGGCTTAAAGAACAGTACGCCCACAGATATCAGTGCAGAGTACACATAGTAGCTTAAAGGACAGTACTCCCACAGGTATTGGTGCAGAGTATACACAGCGGCATAAAGGACAGTACTCCCACAGATATGGGTGTAGAGCACACACTGAGGCTTAAAGGGGTGCAGTGTACACATAGCAGCATAAAGGACAATACTTCCACAGGTAGGGGGAGCATAGTACACACAGCACTCCCACAGATATGAGTGCAGAGTATACACAGTGGCTTTTAGCGCAGTACTCCCACAGATATAGATGCAGCGTACACATAGCAGTTTAAAGGAGAGCACTCCCTCAGGCAGAGGATGCAGAGTACACACAGCTGCTTAAAGGGCAGAACTCCATCAGGTGGTGTTGTGCAGAGTACAAACAGCACCTTATAGGACAGTACTCCCACAGATATAGATGCGGAGTACACATAGCGGTTTAATGGACGGTACTCCCACAGGCAGGGGGTGCAGAGTAGACACAGCTTCTTAAAGGACAGTGCTCCCACAGGCAAGGGAGTACAGAGTACACATAGTGACTTAAAGGACCGTACTCCCACAGATATGGGTGCACAGTACACACAGTGGCTTTTAGCACAGTACTAGGGCTGTATTTACACACCGGCTTAAAGGACAGTACTCCCACAGATATGGGTGCAGAGAACACCCAGCGGCTTAAAGGACAGTGCTCCCACAGGCGAGGGAGTACAGAGTACACATAGTGACTTAAAGGACCGTACTCCCACAGATATGGGTGCACAGTACACATAGTGGCTTTTAGCACAGTACTAGGACTGTATTCACACAGTGGCTTAAAGGAAAGTACTCCCACAGATATAGATGCAGCGTACACATGGCAGTTTAAAGGACAGCACTCCCACAGGCAGAGGGTGTAAGTAGACACAGATACAGACACAGATGCTTAAAGGACAGTACTCCCATAGGCGAGGGGGTACAGAGTACACATAGCGGTTTAAAGGACAGTCTTCGCACATATGGGTGCAGAGTACATAAAGTGGGTTTTAGCACAGTACTAGGACAATACTCCCACAGATATGGATGCAGAGTACACACAGTGGCTTTTAGCACAATACTAGGACAGTACTCCCACAGATATGGGTGCAGAGTACACAGCGGCTTTTAGCACAGTACTACCAAAGATATGGGTTGCAGAGTACACACAGCTACTTAAAGGACAATACTCCAACAGGCGGGGTTGTGCAGAGTACAAACAGCGACTTGAAGGATTGTACTCCCACAGATATAAATGCAGAGTACACATAACAGTTTAAAGGACAGTACTCCCACAGACAAGGGGTGCAGAGTAGACACAGCTGCTTAAAGTAGAGAACTCCCACAAGCATGGGGGTACAAATTACACATAGCCACAGATATGGGTGCAGAGTACACACAGTGGCTTTTAGCACAGTGATAGAACACTGCTCCCACAGATATGGGTGCAGAGTACACACAGCAGCTTAAAGGACAGTACTCCCACAGGTGGGGGGTGCAGAGTACACACAGCTGCTTAAAGACAGTACTCCCACAGGTGGGGGGGTCCAAAGTACACACATCGGCCTAAAGGATAGTATTCCCACAGATATGCGTGCAGAGTACACATGGCTGCTTTGAGCACAGTACTAGCACAGATATGGGTTGCAGAGTATACACAGCTGCTTAAAGGACAGTACTCCCATAGGCAGGGGGTGCAGAGTACACACGGTGGCTTTGAGCACAGTACTATCACAGATATGGATTGCAGAGTATACACAGCTGCTTAAAGGACAGTACTCCCACAGGTGGGGGGTGAAGAGTATACACAGCTGCTTAAAGACAGTACTCCCACAGGTGGGGGTCCAAAGTACACACATCGGCCTAAAGGATAGTATTCCCACTGATATGAGTGCACAGTCAGAATCTGTCCCTTACTCTAGCTATGTCCTGTCCGTACACTAATGAGAGTATAATGGCAGCGGCACTCGTGATCTGGCCTTTATACAGGCCGGGTCACATGCTGCGCTGGCTAATGACAGCCATGCCAATACTTGGCTCCAAGAGTGGCCACAGTCTACCAGTTTGTTTATTGGCTGTGCTGCAGCATTTCAAGATGCTTTATTAGACTGGCAAACCCAAACAGGAAAGCGAACATACAGTAAAAAGTCTGTGTCTGGGGTTTGGTACCGGACACTAGGTTCGGGTTCGCTCATTCCTAGTTATCACCTACAGTATGTTTAAGAGATAGCTGATGTTCATTTAACAACTTCTTCAATGTGTATTGTATTTAGTGTTAAAGGTGTTATCCAGCACATCCATAGGTTAGAGTCAGCTGTTGTGTCCATCGTGTGCTTGCCAGGTGTGATGTACAGCCTGCAGGTAATGTGTTCCAGTCCTATTAATAAGAATAGGATACATACACAATACCTACTTGCAAGCTACTAAAGGAATCCAAGTCAATAGTGTTTCTCACCACCTAATGTTGAAGTGAGTGGTGTTGGATAACCCCTTTAAATAAGGGTTCATATGCAGGGCCATATAGCAAACTTGGTAGGTAATAACCTGTAATAGGACTGCAGCCCTCCGTGTAGTTCTACAGGTCCTTCTCAAAAAATTAGCATATAGTGTTAAATTTCATTATTTACCATAATGTAATGATTACAATTAAACTTTCATATATTATAGATTCATTATCCACCAACTGAAATTTGTCAGGTCTTTTATTGTTTTAATACTGATGATTTTGGCCTACAACTCCTGATAACCCAAAAAACCTGTCTCAATAAATTAGCATATCAAGAAAAGGTTCTCTAAATGACCTATTACCCTAATCTTCTGAATCAACTAATTAACTCTAAACACATGCAAAAGATACCTGAGGCTTTTAAAAACTCCCTGCCTGGTTCATTACTCAAAACCCCCATCATGGGTAAGACTAGCGACCTGACAGATGTCAAGAAGGCCATCATTGACACCCTCAAGCAAGAGGGTAAGACCCAGAAAGAAATTTCTCAACAAATAGGCTGTTCCCAGAGTGCTGTATCAAGGCACCTCAATGGTAAGTCTGTTGGAAGGAAACAATGTGGCAGAAAACGCTGTACAACGAGAAGAGGTGACCGGACCCTGAGGAAGATTGTGGAGAAGGACCGATTCCAGACCTTGGGGAACCTGAGGAAGCAGTGGACTGAGTCTGGTGTGGAAAGGCGTGTGCAGGAAATGGGCTACAGGTACCGCATTCCCCAGGTAAAGCCACTTTTGAACCATAAACAGCGGCAGAAGCGCCTGACCTGGTACTTTTTTCTGATGAAAGCAAATTTTGCATGTCATTCGGAAATCAAGGTGCCAGAGTCTGGAGGAAGACTGGGGAGAAGGAAATGCCAAAATGCCTGAAGTCCAGTGTCAAGTACCCACAGTCAGTGATGGTGTGGGGTGCCATGTCAGCTGCTGGTGTTGGTCCACTGTGTTTCATCAAGGGCAGGGTCAATGCAGCTAGCTATCAGGAGATTTTGGAGCACTTCATGCTTCCATCGGCTGAAATGCTTTATGGAGATGAAGATTTCATTTTTCAGCACGACCTGGCACCTGCTCACAGTGCCAAAACCACTGGGAAATGGTTTACTGACCATGGTATTACTGTGCTCAATTGGCCAGCCAACTCTCCTGACCTGAACCCCATAGAGAATCTGTGGGATATTGTGAAGAGAAAGTTGAGAGACGCAAGACCCAACACTCTGGATGAGCTTAAGGCCGCTATTGAAGCATCCTGGGCCTCCATAACATCTCAGCAGTGTCACAGGCTGATTGCCTCCATGCCACGCCGCATTGAAGCAGTCATTTCTGCCAAAGGATTCCCGACAAAGTATTGAGTGCATAACTGAACATTATTATTTGATGTTTTTTTTGTTTGTTATTAAAAAACACTTTTATTTGATTGGACGGGTGAAATATGCTAATTTATTGAGACAGGTTTTTTGGGTTATCAGGAGTTGTAGGCCAAAATCATCAGTATTAAAACAATAAAAGACCTGACAAATTTCAGTTGGTGGATAATGAATCTATGATATATGAAAGTTTAATTGTAATCATTACATTATGGTAAATAATGAAATTTAACACTATATGCTAATTTTTTGAGAAGGACCTGTATATGCCACTGTTTTCACTTCGAAAAAAAGAGAATGAGTCTCTATGCCTTGTTAATTAGTGTCCCATAAAAATCTATTGTATCAGTTCTGGCATCAGTCTCCCTCTGACATTTCTCTACCACACTGGAGGAAAAAAAACAGATGGGTTAATAAATGCAAACAAGGAAATGCCTCAACCGGACTGACAACAATGAGGTCAAGGGCACTGTCCTACTTACCATTGCATCAAGTTCAATACACAGAAAATACACCAATGACCATAGAACGTAGCTTGATATAGTGTGTTAAAAGGAATCTGTCACCAGATTTTTGCTCCCTCCCCTGAGTTGTATAATGTAGGAAAAGAGACCCTGATTCCAGCGATGTAACACTTAGTTTGGTAATACAATCAGGATTCTTAGATGCAGTATGTAGCAGAGCTCAGAAAGCTGACCCTGCCCACACTACAGCTTTCTGTGTACATTGTATATTGACAGTAAGCTTATCACAAGAGGGAGTGTGGTCAGACCGGGGCTCACATGCACTGTAGTCCAGGCAGTGATAATTCTGTGGTGATATAACCTTCATTGTATGGAAACATCGTTGAAATCTGTGCCTCAGTCCCTATATTCCGCTGTCCTCGGATTACATAACAAAAACCTGCTGACAGATTCCCTTTAAATGAGCTGTACACTACTAGACATCCCCTTACTAACAGACCAAGGTTGCAGCATGAAATAAGAAAACTCTACCCTCACCTCTTTGGCTGGATCATTCCTCCGCCTGTGTGCCCCACTTTGGCATAAACAATGCCACATAACCACTGCAGCCTTCATAGTTTTGCCCGAGCAGAAGAAATATTGTTTGTAAAGAGAAAGCGGTTCTGGAAGGAGATATTTGTTGGTGTTACATATTAATTATCATGGTGAGAGTCCGCATTGTTCATGGTTCTGACAGTGTCCAAGCAGCCACAATTTTGACATGGCAGAAGAAAGTCCGTGGGGGAGAACCGAGTGTTCCTATTTACATGTTTCCTGGGGTGGCATTTTTTTAATCCCACTTCCACATAGTCGTGTCTATTATACAAATAATAGATAAACTAAATAATTGGGGGCCCTAAGCCCCTGCTGTCTCAGAGAGCAGTTGGATTGAAAGAAGAGTATGGGCACTTTGTTGGTAGTGGTGGTGCAATCGTACAATAAGGTGCCAACCTCCGCAGTCAAGTAGCTTATTTTTCCTTTTTTGAGAGTTTTCTAGGGGATAATAAGGTTAACAGTGGTCATCTAACCCCTTCCTATATAACAGACAAATTAGGTAGACAAACATATACTTTTTCCATATTCCCGTCACATACATTTCTAGGTTTGCTTGGACAAACTTTTAAAATTATATTTCAATAAATAATATTTTTAGAGTTCATAAAAGTCTGATCTATCAACGTATAAGATAAATTTATCTGAATAAATGGCGTAATGAGAAAAAAATTGAAATTCCAGAATTATGAAAATTGAAAACATTACGGGCCTTGGAAAATGGCGACACAAGGAAATTATGTATATATATATACAGTGGGTACGAAAAGTATTCAGACCCCTTTAAATTTTTCACTCTTTGCTTCATTGCAGCCATTTGGTAAATTCAAAAAAAGTTCATTTTTTTTCTCATTAACCCCTTCCCGACATTTGACGTACTATCCCGTCGAGGTGGGGTGGGCCCGTATGACCGCCGACGGGATAGTACGTCATCATCGATCAGCGGCGCTCACGGGGGGAGCGCGGCCGATCGCGGCCGGGTGTCAGCTGCATATCGCAGCTGACATCCGGCACTATGTGCCAGGAGCGGTCACGGACCGCCCCCGGCACATTAACCCCCGGCACACCGCGATCAAACATGATCGCAGTGTACCGGCGGTATAGGGAAGCATCGCGCAGGGAGGGGGCTCCCTGCGGGCTTCCCTGAGACCCCCGGAGCAACGCGATGTGATCGCGTTGCTCTGAGGGTCTCCTACCTCCCTCCTCGCCGCAGGTCCCGGATCCAAGATGGCCGCGGCATCCGGGTCCTGCAGGGAGGGAGGTGGCTTACCGAGTGTCTGCTCAGAGCAGACACTTGGAAAGCCTGCAGCCCTGCACAGCAGATCGTCGATCTGGCAGAGTGCTGTGCACACTGCCAGATCAATGATCTGTAATGTCCCCCCCTGGGACAAAGTAAAAAAGTAAAAAAAAAATTTTTCCACATGTGTAAAAAAAAATAAAAAAAAAATTCCTAAATAAATAATAATAAAAAAAATATATTATTCCCATAAATACATTTCTTTATCTAAATAAAAAAAACAAAACAATAAAAGTACACATATTTAGTATCGCCGCGTCCGTAACGACCCAACCTATAAAACTGCCCCACTAGTTAACCCCTTCAGTAAACACCGTAAGAAAAAAAAAAAAAAAACGAGGCAAAAAACAACGCTTTATTACCATACCGCCGAACAAAAAGTGGAATAACACACGATCAAAAAGACTGATATAAATATCCATGGTACCGCTGAAAACATCATCTTGTCCCGCAAAAAAAAAGCCGCCATACAGCATCATCAGCAAAAAAATAAAAAAGTTATAGTCCTGAGAATAAAGCGATACCAAAATAATTATTTTTTCTATATTTTAGTTTTTATCGTATAAAAGCGCCAAAACATAAAAAAATGATATAAATGAGATATCGCTGTAATCGTACTGACCCGATGAATAAAACTGCTTTATCAATTTTACCAAACGCGGAACGGTATAAACGCCTCTCCCAAAAGAAATTCATGAATAGCAGGTTTTTGGTCATTCTGCCTCACAAAAATCAGAATAAAAAGCGATCAAAAATGGTCACGTGTCCGAAAATGTTACCAATAAAAACGTCAACTCGTCCCGCAAAAAACAAGACCTCACATGACTCTGTGGAGCAAAATGTGGAAAAATTATAGGTCTCAAAATGTGGAGACGCAAAAACTTTTTTGCTATAAAAAGCGTCGCTGGTTTCACACTTGCGTTTTTGTCTGCAGCGTTTTTTGCACAAAAAAACGCATGCGTTTTTTCCCTATATTTGACATTGAAAACGCATGCGGTTTTTTTGTACGCGTTTGGTCGCGTTTTCAAACGCATGCGGTTTTTTTCTGCATGCGTTCATTTTCAGAAATACAACCTGCAGTATTTTCTTGCGTTTTTAAGCACATGCGTTTGCGTTAAAAACGCATGCATTTTTATCGAAAAAAAACAGAAAACACACTGAAAAGCCACCCACCACCATCAAGGTGATAAAGGGATCCAAACCCTAACCCTAACTCTACCCCTAACCTCACCCCTAACCGTTTAATGAACATTTTCTGACAGTCATAGTGCCACGTATTTCAGTGCCACGTATTTCAGTGCCACGTATTTCAGTGCCACGTATTTCAGTGCCACGTATTTCTGTGCCACGTATTTCTGTGCCACGTATCACGTATTTCAGTGCCACGTGTTTCAGTGCCACGTATTTCAGTGCCACGTATCACGTATTTCAGTGCCACATATTTTAGTACCACGTATTTCAGTGCCACGTATTTTAGGGCCACGTATTTCAGTGCCACATATTTCAGTGCCACGTGTTTCAGTGCCACGTGTTTCAGTGCCACGTGTTTCAGTGCCACGTATTTAAGTGCCACGTATTTAAGTGCCACGTATTTCAGTGCCACGTATTTCAGTGCCACGTATTTCAGTGCCACGTATCACGTATTTCAGTGCCACGTGTTTCAGTGCCACGTATTTAAGTGCCACGTATCACGTATTTCAGTGCCACGTATTTCAGTGCCACGTATTTCAGTGCCACGTATTTCAGTGCCACGTATTTCAGTGCCACGTATTTTAGTGACACGTATTTTAGTGACACGTATTTCAGTCACGTTTAGGGTTAGGGTGAGGGGTAGGGTTAGGGTTAGGGCTAGGGTTGGAGGTAAAGTTAGGGTTAGGGTTTGGATTACATTTACGTTTGGATTAGGGTTGGGATTAGAATTATGGGTGTGTCAGGGCTAGGGGTGTGGTTAGGGTTACCGTTGGGATTAGGGTTAGGGGTGTGTTTGGGTTAGGGTTTCAGGTAGAATTGGGGAGTTTCCACTGTCCAGGCACATCAGGGGCTCTCCAAGCGCGACATGGCGTCCAATCTCAATTCCAGCCAATTCTGCGTTGAAAAAGTAAAACAGTGCTCCTTCCCTTCCGAGCTCTCCCGTGCGCCCAAAAAGGGGTTTACCCCAACATATGTGTTATCAGCGTACTCGGGACAAATTGAACAACAACTTCTGGGGTCCAAGTTCTCTTGTTATCCTTAGGAAAATAAAAATTTGGGGGGCTAAAAATCATTTTTGTGGGAAAAAAAAGATGTTTTATTTTCACGGCTCTGCGTTATAAACTGTAGTGAAACACTTGGGGGTTCAAAGTTCTCACAACACATCTAGATAAGTTCCATGGGGGGTCTAGTTTCCAATATGGGGTCACTTGTGGGGGGTTTGTACTGTTTGGGTACATCAGGGGCTCTGCAAATGCAACGTGACGCCTGCAGACCAATCCATTTAAGGCTGCATTCCAAATGGCGCTCCTTCCCTTCCGAGCTCTGTCATGCACCCAAACAGTGGTTCCCCCCCACATATGGGGTATCAGCGTACTCAGGACAAATTGGACAACAACTTTTGGGGTCTAATTTATCCTGTTACCCTTGTAAAAATACAAAACTGGGGGCTAAAAAATCATTTTTGTGAAAAAAAAAAAGAATTTTTATTTTCACGGCTTTGCGCTATAAACTTTAGTGAAACACTTGGGGGTTCAAAGTTCTCAAAACACATCTAGATAAGTTCCTTGGGAGGTCTAGTTTCCAATATGGGGTCACTTGTGGGGGGTTTGTACTGTTTGGGTACATCAGGGGCTCTGCAAATGCAACGTGACGGCTGCTGACCAATCCATTTAAGTCTGCATTCCAAATGGCGCTCCTTCCCTTCCGAGCTCTGTCATGCGCCCAAACAGTGGTTCCCCCCCACATATGGGGTATCAGCGTACTCAGGACAAATTGGAAAACAAATTTTGGGGTCCAATTTATTCTGTTACCCTTGTAAAAATACAAAGCTGGGTGCTAAAAAATCATTTTTGAGAAAAAAAATAAAAATTATTTTCACGGCTCTGCGTTATAATCTGTAGTGAAACACTTGGGGGTTCAAAGCTCTCAAAACACATCTAGATAAGATCCTTAGGGGGTCTACTTTCCAAAATGGTGTCACTTGTAGGGAGTTTCAATGTTTAGGCACATCAGGGGCTCTCCAAACGCAACATGGCGTCCCATCTCAATTCCAGTCAATTTTGCATTGAAAAGTCAAATGGCGCTCCTTCCCTTCCAAGCTCTGCCATGCGCCCAAACAATGGTTTACACCCACATATGGGGTATCAGCGTACTCAGGACAAATTGGCCAACATTTTTTGGGGTCCAATTTCTTCTCTTACCCTTGGGAAAATAAAAAATTGGGGGCGAAAAGATCATTTTTGTGAAAAAATATGATTTTTTATTTTTACGGCTCTGCATTATAAACTTCTGTGAAGCACTTGGTGGGTCAAAGTGCTCACCACACATCTAGATAAGTTCCTTAGGGGGTCTACTTTCCAAAATGGTGTCACTTGTAGGGAGTTTCAATGTTTAGGCACATCAGGGGCTCTCCAAACGCAACATGGCGTCCCATCTCAATTCCAGTCAATTTTGCATTGAAAAGTCAAATGGCGCTCCTTCCCTTCCAAGCTCTGCCATGCGCCCAAACAATGGTTTACACCCACATATGGGGTATCATCGTACTCAGGACAAATTGGCCAACATTTTTTGGGGTCCAATTTCTTCTCTTACCCTTGGGAAAATAAAAAATTGGGGGCGAAAAGATCATTTTTGTGAAAAAATATGATTTTTTATTTTTACGGCTCTGCATTATAAACTTCTGTGAAGCACTTGGTGGGTCAAAGTGCTCACCACACATCTAGATAAGTTCCTTAGGGGGTCTACTTTCCAAAATGGTGTCACTTGTAGGGAGTTTCAATGTTTAGGCACATCAGGGGCTCTCCAAACGCAACATGGCGTCCCATCTCAATTCCAGTCAATTTTGCATTGAAAAGTCAAATGGCGCTCCTTCCCTTCCAAGCTCTGCCATGCGCCCAAACAATGGTTTACACCCACATATGGGGTATCATCGTACTCAGGACAAATTGGCCAACATTTTTTGGGGTCCAATTTCTTCTCTTACCCTTGGGAAAATAAAAAATTGGGGGCGAAAAGATCATTTTTGTGAAAAAATATGATTTTTTATTTTTACGGCTCTGCATTATAAACTTCTGTGAAGCACTTGGTGAGTCAAAGTGCTCACCACACATCTAGATAAGTTCCTTAGGGGGTCTACTTTCCAAAATGGTGTCACTTGTAGGGAGTTTCAATGTTTAGGCACATCAGGGGCTCTCCAAACGCAACATGGCGTCCCATCTCAATTCCAGTCAATTTTGCATTGAAAAGTCAAATGGCGCTCCTTCCCTTCCAAGCTCTGCCATGCGCCCAAACAATGGTTTACACCCACATATGGGGTATCATCGTACTCAGGACAAATTGCACAACATTTTTTGGGGTCCAATTTCTTCTCTTACCCTTGGGAAAATAAAAAATTGGGGGCGAAAAGATCATTTTTGTGAAACAATATGATTTTTTATTTTTACGGCTCTGCATTATAAACTTCTGTGAAGCACTTGGTGGGTCAAAGTGCTCACCACACATCAAGATAAGTTCCTTAGGGGGTCTACTTTCCAAAATGGTGTCACTTGTAGGGGGTTTCAGTGTTTAGGCACATCAGGGGCTCTCCAAACGCAACATGGCGTCCCATCTCAATTCCAGTCAATTTTGCATTGAAAAGTCAAATGGCGCTCCTTTCCTTCCGAGCTCTGCCATACGCCCAAACAGTGGTTTACCCCCACATATGGGGTATCAGCGTACTCAGGACAAATTGTACAACAACTTTGGGGGTCCATTTTCTCCTGTTACCCTTGGTAAAATAAAACAAATTGGAGCTGAAATAAATTTTGTGTGAAAAAAAGTTAAATGTTCATTTTTATTTAAACATTCCAAAAATTCCTGTGAAACACCTGAAGGGTTAATAAACTTCTTGAATGTGGTTTTGAGCACCTTGAGGGGTGCAGTTTTTAGAATGGTGTCACACTTGGGTATTTTCTATCATATAGACCCCTCAAAATGACTTCAAATGAGATGTGGTCCCTAAAAAAAAATGGTGTTGTAAAAATGAGAAATTGCTGGTCAACTTTTAACCCTTATAACTCCGTCACAAAAAAAAATTTTGGTTCCAAAATTGTACTGATGTAAAGTAGACATGTGGGAAATGTTACTTATTAAGTATTTTGCGTGACATATGTCTGTGATTTAAGGGCATAAAAATTCAAAGTTGGAAAATTGCAAAATTTTCAAAATTTTCGCCAAATTTCCATTTTTTTCACAAATAAACGCAAGTTATATCGAATAAATTTTACCACTAACATGAAGTACAATATGTCACGAGAAAACAATGTCAGAATCGCCAAGATCCGTCAAAGCGTTCCAGAGTTATAGCCTCATAAAGGGACAGTGGTCAGAATTGTAAAAATTGGCCCGGTCATTAACGTGCAAACCACCCTTGGGGGTGAAGGGGTTAATGTGCACTCTGCACCCCATCTTGACTAAAAAAACAGAAATGTAGACATTTTTGCATATTTATTAAAAAATAAAAACTGGAATATCACATGGTCATAAGTATTCAGACCCTTTGCTCAGTATTGAGTAGAAGCACCATTTTGAGCTATCACAGCTCAGTACCCACTGTATATATATTTGTTTACAAATTTCCATTTTTTTTAACCACTTAAATAAAAAAAATGATTTGTGTTTGCTATCTGCGTAATCATTCTGACCTGGAGAATTATAATGCCAGCTCAGTTTTACCATATAGTAGACTTGGTAAAAAAAAAAAAAAAAAAAAGAACAATACAATTTTGGAAAAATAAAAAAGTAATGGCTCTTGGAAGAAGGGGAGGAAAAAACGGACATGAAAGTTTGGAAAATAGCCCAGTTATGAGGAGGTTAAAGGACTCTATCATTTATCACGGTATTTGCATATCGAGCATAATTATGGCCTTCATACAATGAGGTCCTTTTTGTTTGGTGGACAAAATTCCATTATCAATGGTTTAGAGAGATTCCGCCTAGAATTTCTGTAATTCAATATTAAACACAATGTCTTCAAATCTGAAGATAGAATGTACTAATATTGTGGGACTGCAATGGGGTCTCTGGTGACACCCAGTTATACAAATTTGTTTATGGCTGGATTTGAGTTGTGTTACATCGCGGTCTCTCCCTTTTATTTTGCAAACAACTTATTTATAATCTAGAGAGGATCTCAAGAACAAATCATTTGTTATATGGAGTACATTAACCACAATGGTTGGGTTCTGACCTGAACTCTGTAAATATATTATAGTTTTTTTTTTAGATTTTCAGAGCTTTAAAGTGGTTTTTGAATTCTCATAATAACCATAATGGGAAATGGACAAGGGATCTCCCATCTAGTCAATTCTAATGAATCTGGAAAAACTACAAGCAAATAAATAAGTTGGGGGGCGTGGCTATGTAGCTGAAGAGAGAAGACGTACCTCAGGAGAGCTCCCAGTATCCTGTCAGTATCCTGGCATTTAGACCCCTTTAAAGTGTTGGCTGCGTGTGATTTGTAGTCCCCCTTGGACCCTGGAAGGTGCGCGGCTGCTGCGAGAGATGTTACGAGGGCAGGAGGAGAGCTGAGAGCCGGCGGAACTTGCAGGAGCGGTGAGAACAGTGAGAGGTGGCAGCCATTTTACAAGCGCGCGCTCCAGTGGGTACGGAGCAGCTCCAGCCTTCATCAGTCCCGGGACTTCCCCCCTGAGCCTTGAATACTTACTGGCGCTTATGGTGCCTGCGACGAGACTCTGGGGGACTTTGGTCAGTGGTGCCGGCGTGGGCACTTCATAAGCGTGCTCTCTGCCATGAGGAGACGCAGAGCCGGGCATTACATTTGCAGCGCTGCCTGGGAGGTGACTACGAATCCTGCATAACATTAAGGGGACAAGCGGTGAGCGCTCTGAAAAATTGGGCCCCGCGTTACCCTATCTAGAGGACACCTGCCCCACTGGTGTATGTGATTTGGAGGGTCTGGCCCCCCTCCCCCCCGATGCCTTTCCCGTTGCTGTGGACCCCCCCCCGGGGCATAGAGCTCTGCTGGGACCTGGGTGCTGATGCATCCGCTACTATAAGCACTCTACATATTTAAGGCTGTCTCACAACACCATATAAACAATCCTGTCGGCTCTGCTATTTCTCTGAGATTGGAACTTGGCAGATTATACCTCTCATTACCTTGCTACCTCTCATTCCTGTCTGCCATGCAGCATGCCAAAGGATCAGGAACGGCTGATAGACTGAAAAAATATGCCAGAGAGGAGCCCTCGGATGGTGTGCGGACTCTCAGGAATAACCCCTCGCAGGCTCAGCGTAAAGGCCATCCTTCTGATAGTAATGAGAGGGAACAAGAAGAATTAACCCTCAAACAGGCCTCTGAACAACTAATGCAGGCTATCTCCTTAACCAGATCCTCTCTTACCGAAAAGATAGAAGACGTGCACACTGAGGTGGGTCGTCTGAGACTAGATATGCAAACTATGGGAGGACGCATCATGGAGGTGGAAACAAGAGTATCGCACATAGAAGATACCATTACGCCCATGGAGGCTAAATTGACAAGGGTGGCTGGCTCCATAAATGCCTGGAAACAATAATATCCATATTATTGGTCTACCGGAGCGTTCGGAGGGTCAACGACCTGAGGAATTCCTTGAGGATTGGCTTAAGACTTCTCTGGAAGGCGAATTCTCCTCCACCTTCTCTATGGAAAGGGCCCATAGGGTCCCCACGAAGCCCCTCCCTCCTGGAGCTCCGCCGAGACCTTTTTTGGCACGTATTCTCAACTGTAAGGATAGAGATGCTATTTTACGTCTGTCACGGCAAAAGAGTCATATCAAATTCCACAATGCCACAATTTCGATTTTTCCGGATTTTTCCATGGAACTTCAGAAACAACAGGCACGGTTCCTGGAAATTAAGAAACAACTCAGAGACCGGAATGTTGTATATTCCATGATTTATCCCGCTCGCCTGCGGGTCGTTCATGAGGGTTCTTCTATCTTCTTGACCGATCCGGAGGAGGCGGCTGAGTGGCTATGGGTCCACAAGGTGTCCAATGTAAAGAAATCCTAATGTACTTGGGGGGATGACTATATAATGGAGCTTTCTATGTGGGTATCTAACCTACCAAAAATACAGAACGCTTAACTTAGCGAGGGTATCCCCGTTTTCACTTGATAATAGGAGCATGGGACTACGCTCCTACATTGTTTGGTTTTTGCTCTGTTTTTTTTTCTGTGTTTGTTTTATTTGTTCTGTAGATAGAAATCACCGCCAATGGATCTCTCAACCTCTGTGTGCTGTCCCTAGGCTTTGCCCAGACAATACTATTTACCATATCTTGATGAGTGAGTATGGGGTCTGAAATAATATACATGACCTGGAACGTGCGCAGTATTAAATCTCCCCAGAAAAAGATTAAGGTATTTTCACAGATCAAGCGCTATCATCCACATATTGTAGCATTGGTAGAGACACATCTAACTAGAGACACGGCCCGGTGTGTACAGAAACCGTGGGTGCAATGGTCCATACACGCGTTTCACACTAGTTACTCAAGAGGGGTCTCATTGTTAATTCACAGAGACGTTAGATGGGAGATGAGGGAGGCTAGGAGGGATTCTGAAGGTCGGTTCGTCTTTGTACATGCATTAATTAACTCTCGTGAGTACGTCATATTGTGTATCTATAACCCTCTTCCAGCTAATCTATCAATACTTCGGATGGCAATGAGCTTTGCCCTAAGTTTTCCGGATGCAAGTGTCATCTGTATGGGTGATTTTAATTTGGTCATAGATACCCGCCTTGATAGGCTGAGACTGGGTGATGATATGGCGGGGGAGCCCTCGTCTCAGGCTCCGTTCCAACTGGCTTTATTTATGGAGGGTAGTGGTTGGTTGCATTTGTGGAGAACGCGCCATCCAGGGGTAAAGGGTTATAGCTGTCACTCATTTACCAGACATTCTCTCTCTCTCGCCTAGACTATATATTTGGATCTGAAGGGTTGGCAGTATGGGTGGACGTGGACAGTGTTGAACATGGTAATATGGGAATATCTGACCACAGTCCGGTTATTCTTAAACTCAAATTTGGGCAATCAAATAAATTTGAATTGAATTTGAATCCATTTTGGCTTAAATTAATAGACCCCAGTGATAGAACTGTCGATCAGTTGAAATGTTTTATTTCATCCCACCCGGAACCCCAAAACACCAACCTATTTTGGGACACCCTTAAGGCATATCTAAGGGGATGCCTATCTTCTACAATATCTTATATAAAAAGGGCGACCTCAAGGGAGGATGACGAGATGGAGCAACGACTAAAAGATTCGGAGTCTGCTTATATATCTGATCCAACTAATGGTAATAGACTTGAGTGGCTAATTTCCCAGAGGCTATATGCTCAGCACATAGACACTAAATCTAAACGTAAACTATTTTTTACTCACCAATCCTATTTTGAGTGGGGAATCAGGCTAGTAAATTTTTGGCTTTCTTGGTGTGTCAACATAATGTATCTAATACTATATTACAGATTCGAACACCAGACGGATCATTGGTGTCCTCAACTGAGGAGATACTTGGCTGTTTTCATGACTATTATAAGTCACTATATACATCTAAGTGTGACTTTGATATTCAGGAAAACCTGGATTATTTATCGGATGTAACGTTTCCCTTACTGACCTCAGCTCAGCGAGCCTTTATGGATGCGGAGTTTACACTGGAGGAGGTTGAACATTCTTTGATGGATATGGCCTCTAGGAAAGCCGCTGGTCCAGACGGGTTTCCCATTGAATTATATAGGAAGTATCGTGATACACTGACACCACTCTTCTTGAGAGTGTTTCGGGGGATGTGGGAGGAGGGTTCTATGCCTGACACGTTTTATGAGGCAAACATTATTATACTTAAAAAAGAGGGGAAAGACCCATTGGAATGTGGATCTTACCGGCCTATATCACTGGTAAATGTAGACTATAAAATCTTTACCAAAATCCTAGCTACAAGACTGAATTCGATTATATTAGACCTCATACCTCATACATCGGGACCAAATGGGTTTTATGCCGGGCAAAATACTTCCATCAACATTAGACGGGTCCAGTCAGTCGACCAATACAGCTCATTGGTACCAGATAATTCCTGGGCACTGGCATCGCTGGATGCGGCCAAAGCTTTTGACTCTTGAGTGGCCTTTCCTATCAGCATGTTTGAAAAAATATGGTTTTGGGGACAAATTCTTGAAGTGGGTGGGTCTTTTGTATATGAAGCCCAAGGCCCGTATAATTGTTAACGGTTCCATCTCTAAACCTTTCTCATTATATAGAGGGACCCGTCAGGGGTGCCCTCTCTCCCCGGCCCTCTTTGCCCTTGCAATAGAGGCTTTGGCGATACGTGTAAGGTCCTCTGCTGACATTAAAGGTATAAATATAGCTGGTCGTGTGGATACCATTGGTCTATACGCTGATGACATGGTGATATTTATGGATAGGGCGGAGGAAACACTACCGCAGGTAATAGCTACTATAGATAAATTTAGCAGGCATTCAGGCCTATATATAAATTGGGATAAATCCGCGTTGATGCCTCTCTCTCATGTTCCAATGCCCAGCCTCGGGACCCTTTCCTCCCTCTCTATTGTACCCAGCTTCAAATACCTAAGCATACATATCTCTCAATATAGTAGATCTGACCTACAACTTAATATATTCCCATTGCTGGAACTGGTTAAATCTAAATCTTAAATCTAAATCAGCGTGGGGTAAACTCCCGTTATCGGTGGCCGGCCGTGTCAACTTAATCCAAATGATATTGCTTCCCAAGCTCAGCTATTGTCTTCAACTTAGTGCTGTGCTAATCCCTAAATCCTTTTTTGCAAGCCTGAATTCTCAAATCACAACCTTCATCTGGGGAAAATCTAGGCCCAAACTTAAGCTATCTACGCTACAGAGACCAAAACAAGGGGGTGGGGCGGCGCTGCCAGACTTTTATCTATATTACTTGGCTGGCCAGGCTAGAGCTCTTAATAAATGGATGCCCAATAATTGTCTTCCTAACTCTGAAAGTCATCTACTTCACGCGGCCCAAATTGAATGTCCATTAAACTTTTTGGAGCTGGAGAAAATTAGTATCCCTCGTTTGCTACCCTTACTTCGCCTGGCGTGGTCAGTTTGGAGGCAAATCAAGAAAACTGTTGGATTCACAGATATTATAGCGGAGATGCCCCTGTGGAAAAATGGCTATTTCTCAACTTTATTGAACCACCCGTCCACTGATTTTTGGATTGGGCATGGTGTCTCTTCAATAGGTGATCTGTATGATGGGGGGTCTTTTGTGTCTTTTGAGCAATTGCAAACAAAGCATGATATACCGAGATCCCAATTTTTCCGATATCTACAGTTAAGGTCAGCTGTTCAATCGTATATGAGACAGACAGGTGCAGGTCGGGTTATATCCTCTCTACCCTTGATAGGAATTCTTAAATCGCAGGGCCACCAAGGTCTCATCTCCTCTCTATATACCTATATGCTATCTTCGGGAGCTACACTCACTGTAAACTCTATTAAGGGGAAGTGGGGGGGACTTTTTTCTAGTATGCAAGAGGAGGAATGGGATGACATTCTGGAATCTTCAATTAAAGTCTCCCCATCAGTTAACAACAGGATGACTCAACTATATATAACACACCAATCGTATTTAACTCCGATACGGCTCTTTAAAATGGGTCAGTTCCAAACATCAGAGTGTGTGCGATGTCACTCATTAGATGCAGACTTCATCCACATGATATGGAGGTGTCCTATTATTCTTCAATTCTGGAAAGAGGTGACGTCGCTATTAGCATCACTGTTGTTGATTCCGGTTCCCCTTGACCCACTAGTTTGTATATTTGGAGTATGGGAGGAGGAGACTTGGGATCACTATATTGACATTTTCTTACGTGAGACGCTCTTTATGGCACGGAAGGTACTGACATTGCGGTGGATGGGGAGCTCAAGTCCATCTATACGAACTTGGATTGACCTGGTTAACTCGATAATTTCATATGAACGCACGTTATATCAAAACAGAGGGTGTAAATTTGAAAAAATCTGGGGTAGATGTAATTCTTCCCATCTTGCTCTGTAGATCTGTTATGGGCTGGGGATATCGCATAGGGGGACAGGTACGAGGTAATGCGGCAAATTAGTGGTTAGAGTAGATACTATCTTAATTCAAGAGTTTTGGTTTTATGTGTTTTTTCTATTTAAACAATTCATATGTTACAACTGATCTAACAGGTACAATAATAATCACAAGATACCGCTGGTTATAGACGAAAATGGCATTTTATTGTATGCTCAACAATGCACAGTTTATATGTACTGCATACTATGTTTGATAACCTTGGATGCAAATGTGTATGTAACACAGTTTACTTTGTTGTTAATAAACGAATTAAAAAAATAAAATAAAAAATAAGTTGGCAATTCTTTCAAAGAGATTTGCTAAACAAAGGCTATCCAATAGTATCAATCTCTTCAGCTGCATATCAGCAGAAGGGGAAGATTGGGCATAGAGATTGTCTGAAAGAATAAAATGATTACAGGTGAACGATGTCAGGAGTTCAATTTCTGTAGTCATTTTTTGACCACTTTTAATTGGAATAATGGATCTAATCAGATGAATTCTTGGTAAACATTGGGAAATCTTGAAATTAGATCCTAGTTGAAAAAATTTCATTCCAATCAGGTCAGCGATAACATTTAAAAGGACAAAGGCTATTAAAAATATTATAGAAATTTGAAGTCCTACATTTGAGAGCTACTTTCATTTAAGTATGGGGAAGTCCTGTTTGTGTTGCAAAACCATCAATAAAGACTTTTTTAAACAAATCTAATGAAACTCAAGAAATTTTTAACCCCTTTCTGCCAGCTGACGGAATAGTACGTCAGCTGGCAGATCCCCTGCTTTGAGGTGGGCTCCGGCGGTGAGCCCACCTCAAAACCGCGACATGTCAGCTGTTTTGTACAGCTGACATGTGCGCGCAATGAGCGCTAGCGGAATCGCAATCCGCCCGCGCCCATTAACTAGTTAAATGCCGCCGTCAAATGCTGACACCGTCATTTACCTAGCGCTCCCGGCCGCGCGTCCGGAAGTGCTCGCACCGCTGACCCCCGTCACATGATCGGGGGTCATAGGTGCATTTCCATAACAACCAGAGGTCTCCTTGAGACCTCTATGGTTGTTGATGGCCGATTGCTTTGAGCGCCACCCTGTGGTCGGCGTTCAAAGCACACCTGCATTTGTGCTACATAGAGGTGATCTGTGCTTCACCTTTATGTAGCAGAGCCGATTGTTTAGTGCATGCTTCTAGCCTCCCATGGAGGCTATTGAAGCATGCCAAAATTTAAAAAAAAAGGTGTTTAAAAATATTTAAAAAATAAATCAAATCACCCCCCTTTCGCCCCAACCAAAATAAAACAATAAAAAAAAAAATCAAACCTACACATATTTGGTATCGCCGCGTTCAGAATCGCCCGATCTATCAATAAAAACAAAGGATTAACCTGATCGCTAAATGGCGTAGCGAAAAAAAAAATCAAAACGCCAAAATTACGTTTTTTTGGTCGCTGCGACATTGCATTAAAATGCAATAACGGGCGATCAAAATAACGTATCTGCACCAAAATGGTATCATTAAAAACGCCAGCTCGGCACACAAAAAATAAGCCCTCACCTGTTATGACCCCAATGGCGAGGGTCTCAGAGGAACGTGGAAATCTGCAGAATACAAAAATCCAGCTCATAGGGCAGTGGTAACTGGGTTGACCATATATCTACTCCTAACGCCAACACTAGAAGTAGCCGGGGATCATTCCTACGTTGATTCTAGATGACACGCGCCAGCCGGAGAATCTAGCTACCCCTAGTAGAGGAAAACAAAGACCTTTCTTGCCTCCAGAGAAGGGGACCCCAAAGCTGGATAGAAGCCCCCCACAAATAATGACGGTGAGGTAAGAGGAAATGACAAACACAGAAATGAACCAGGTTTAGCACAGAGAGGCCCGCTTACTGATAGCAGAATAAAGAAAGGTAACTTATATGGTCAACAAAAACCCTATTAAAATCCACACTGGAAATTCAAGAACCCCCGAACCGTCTAACGGTCCGGGGGGAGAACACCAGCCCCCCTAGAGCTTCCAGCAAAGGTCAGGATATAGATTTGGAACAAGCTGGACAAAAATACAAAACCAAAACAAATAGCAAAAAGCAAAAGGCAGACTTAGCTGATATAACTGGAACCAGGATCAGTAGACAAGAGCACAGCAGACTAGCTCTGATAACTACGTTGCCAGGCATTGAACTGAAGGTCCAGGGAGCTTATATAGCAACACCCCTAAGTAACGACCCAGGTGCGGATAAAAGGAATGACAGAAAAACCAGAGTCAAAAAACTAGTAACCACTAGAGGGAGCAAAAAGCAAATTCACAACAGTACCCCCCCCCTTAGTGAGGGGTCACCGAACCCTCACCACGACCACCAGGGCGATCAGGATGAGCGGCATGAAAGGCACGAACTAAATCGGCCGCATGAACATCAGAGGCGACCACCCAGGAATTATCCTCCTGACCATAGCCCTTCCACTTGACCAGGTACTGAAGCCTCCGCCTGGAGAGGCGAGAATCCAAGATCTTCTCCACCACGTACTCCAACTCGCCCTCAACCAACACCGGAGCAGGAGGCTCAGCAGAAGGAACTACAGGCACAATGTACCGCCGCAACAAGGACCTATGAAATACATTGTGAATAGCAAACGACACAGGAAGATCCAGACGAAAAGATACAGGATTAAGGATTTCCAATATCTTGTAAGGCCCAATAAAACGAGGTTTAAATTTGGGAGAGGAGACCTTCATAGGAACAAAGCGGGAAGAAAGCCATACCAAATCCCCAACGCGTAGTCGGGGACCCACACCGCGGCGGCGGTTGGCAAAGCGCTGAGCCTTCTCCTGTGACAACTTCAAGTTGTCCACCACATGATTCCAGATCTGCTGCAACCTATCCACCACAGAATCCACCCCAGGACAGTCAGAAGGCTCCACATGACCCGAAGAAAAGCGAGGATGGAAACCAGAGTTGCAGAAAAAAGGCGAAACCAAGGTGGCGGAACTAGCCCGATTATTAAGGGCAAACTCAGCCAACGGCAAGAATGTCACCCAATCGTCCTGATCAGCAGAGACAAAACACCTCAAATAAGCCTCCAAAGTCTGATTGGTTCGCTCCGTCTGTCCATTAGTCTGAGGATGGAAAGCAGACGAAAACGACAAATCAATGCCCATCCTACTACAAAAGGATCGCCAGAACCTGGAAACGAACTGGGATCCTCTGTCTGACACAATATTCTCAGGGATGCCGTGCAAACGAACCACGTTCTGGAAAAACACAGGAACCAGATCGGAAGAGGAAGGCAGCTTAGGCAAAGGAACCAAATGGACCATCTTGGAGAAGCGATCACATATCACCCAGATAACAGACATGCCCTGAGATAGCGGAAGATCAGAAATGAAATCCATGGAGATATGTGTCCAAGGTCTCTTCGGGACAGGCAAGGGCAAGAGCAAACCGCTGGCACGAGAACAGCAAGGCTTAGCTCGAGCACAAGTCCCACAGGACTGCACAAATGACCGCACATCCCTTGACAAGGAAGGCCACCAAAAGGACCTGGCCACCAGATCTCTGGTGCCAAAAATTCCCGGGTGACCTGCCAACACCGAGGAATGAACCTCGGAAATGACTCTGCTGGTCCACTTATCCGGGACAAACAGTCTGTCAGGTGGACAAGACTCAGGCCTATCAGCCTGAAATCTCTGCAACACACGTCGCAGATCCGGAGAAATAGCTGACAAGATAACTCCATCTTTAAGAATACCAACAGGATCAGCGACTCCAGGAGCATCAGGCACAAAGCTCCTAGAAAGAGCATCGGCCTTCACATTCTTTGAACCTGGTAAATACGAGACAACAAAATCAAAGCGGGAGAAAAACAATGACCAGCGGGCCTGTCTCGGATTAAGGCGTTTAGCAGACTCGAGATACATCAGATTTTTGTGATCAGTCAAGACCACCACACGATGCTTAGCACCCTCGAGCCAATGACGCCACTCCTCAAATGCCCATTTCATGGCCAACAACTCCCGATTGCCCACATCATAATTTCGCTCGGCAGGCGAAAACTTCCTAGAGAAAAAGGCACAAGGTTTCATAACAGAGCAACCAGGGCCTCTCTGCGACAAAACGGCCCCTGCTCCAATCTCCGAAGCATCCACCTCAACCTGAAAGGGAAGTGAGACGTCAGGCTGGCACAAAACAGGCGCCGAAGTAAACCGGCGTTTCAACTCCTGGAAAGCCTCCACGGCAGCAGGAGCCCAGTTAGCTACATCGGAGCCCTTCTTGGTCATATCCGTCAAAGGTTTCACAATGCTAGAAAAATTAGCGATAAAACGACGGTAGAAGTTAGCGAAGCCCAAGAACTTCTGAAGACTCTTAACTGACGAGGGCTGAGTCCAATCAAGAATAGCTCGGACCTTGACTGGGTCCATCTCCACAGCAGAAGGGGAAAAAAATGAACCCCAAAAAGGGAACCTTCTGCACACCAAAGAGACACTTTGAGCCCTTGACAAACAAAGAATTTTCACGCAAAATTTTAAAGACCAACCTGACCTGCTCCACATGCGAATCCCAATTGTCAGAAAAAACCAAAATATCATCCAGATAAACAATCAAAAATTTATCCAGATACTTCCGGAAAATGTCATGCATAAAGGACTGAAAAACTGAAGGCGCATTGGAGAGCCCAAAAGGCATCACCAAGTACTCAAATGACCTTCGGGCGTATTGAATGCGGTTTTCCATTCATCACCTTGCTTAATGCGCACAAGGTTGTACGCACCACGAAGGTCTATCTTGGTGAACCACTTGGCACCCTTAATCCGGGCAAACAAGTCAGACAACAGCGGTAAAGGATACTGAAATTTGACAGTGATCTTATTTAAAAGTCGATAATCAATACAAGGTCTCAAAGATCCGTCCTTTTTTGCCACAAAAAAGAATCCCGCACCAAGAGGGGAAGAAGACGGACGAATATGTCCTTTCTCCAGAGACTCCTTGATATATGAACGCATAGCGGTATGTTCAGGTACCGACAGATTAAACAGTCTTCCCTTAGGAAATTTACTGCCTGGGATCAAATCTATAGCACAGTCACAGTCCCTATGAGGAGGCAGTGCACTGGACTCAGACTCACTGAAGACATCCTGATAATCAGACAAATACTCCGGAACTTCCGAAGGCGTAGAAGAAGCAATAGACACAGGCAGGGAATCCCCATGAATACCACGACAGCCCCAACTTGAGACTGACATAGCCTTCCAGTCCAGGACTGGATTATGGGTCTGTAACCATGGCAGCCCTAAAACAACCAAATCATGCATTTTATGTAAAACCAGGAAACGTATCACCTCGCGGTGTTCAGGAGTCATGCACATGGTAACCTGTGTCCAATACTGCGGTTTATTTGCTGCCAATGGTGTAGCATCAATACCCCTAAGAGGAATAGGATTTTCTAATGGTTCAAGAGTAAAACCACAGCGCTTAGCAAATGAGAGATCCATGAGACTCAGGGCAGCACCTGAATCTACAAACGCCATGACAGGATAAGATGACAGTGAGCAAATCAAAGTTACAGACAGAATAAATTTAGGTTGCAAATTACCAACGGTGACAGGACTAACAACCTTAGCTATACGTTTAGAGCATGCTGAGATAACATGTGTAGAATCACCACAGTAGTAGCACAAGCCATTCCGGCGTCTATGAATTTTCCGCTCATTTCTAGTCAGGATTCTATCACATTGCATTAAATCAGGTGTCTGTTCAGACAACACCATGAGGGAATTTGCGGTTTTTCTATCACATTGCACCGAATTAGGTGTCTGTTCAGACAACACCATGAGGGAATTTGCGGTTTTGCGCTCCCGCAACCGCCGGTCAATTTGAATAGCCAGTGCCATAGTATCATTCAGACCTGTGGGAATGGGAAAACCCACCATAACATTCTTAATGGCTTCAGAAAGGCCATTTCTAAAATTAGCGGCCAGTGCACACTCGTTCCAATGTGTCAGCACGGACCATTTCCGAAATTTTTGGCAATACACTTCAGCCTCGTCCTGCCCCTGAGACATAGCCAGCAAGGCCTTTTCTGCCTGAATCTCAAGATTGGGTTCCTCATAAAGTAAACCGAGCGCCAGAAAAAACGCATCAAGATCAGCCAATGCCGGATCTCCTGGCGCCAGCGAAAAAGCCCAATCCTGAGGGTCGCCCCGTAAGAACGAAATAACAATTTTTACTTGCTGAGCAGAATCTCCAGATGAACAGGGTCTCAGGGACAAAAACAATTTACAATTATTCACGAAATTCCTAAACTTAAACCTGTCTCCGGAAAACAGTTCAGGAATCGGTATTTTAGGTTCTGACCTAGGATTTCTGATAACATAGTCTTGTATGCCCTGCACACGAGTAGCCAGCTGGTCCACACTTGTAATCAAGGTCTGGACATTCATGTCTGCAGCAAGCATAGCCACTCTGAGGTAAAGGGGAAGAAGAAAAAAAAACAAACTCAGAATCTTCTTTCTTATAATCCCTCTTCTGCAATGCATTAAACATTTAATACTGGACTGGCAAACTGTTATGACCCCAATGGCGAGGGTCTCAGAGGAACGTGGAAATCTGCAGAATACAAAAATCCAGCTCATAGGGCAGTGGTAACTGGGTTGACCATATATCTACTCCTAACGCCAACACTAGAAGTAGCCGGGGATCATTCCTACGTTGATTCTAGATGACACGCGCCAGCCGGAGAATCTAGCTACCCCTAGTAGAGGAAAACAAAGACCTTTCTTGCCTCCAGAGAAGGGGACCCCAAAGCTGGATAGAAGCCCCCCACAAATAATGACGGTGAGGTAAGAGGAAATGACAAACACAGAAATGAACCAGGTTTAGCACAGAGAGGCCCGCTTACTGATAGCAGAATAAAGAAAGGTAACTTATATGGTCAACAAAAACCCTATTAAAATCCACACTGGAAATTCAAGAACCCCCGAACCGTCTAACGGTCCGGGGGGAGAACACCAGCCCCCCTAGAGCTTCCAGCAAAGGTCAGGATATAGATTTGGAACAAGCTGGACAAAAATACAAAACCAAAACAAATAGCAAAAAGCAAAAGGCAGACTTAGCTGATATAACTGGAACCAGGATCAGTAGACAAGAGCACAGCAGACTAGCTCTGATAACTACGTTGCCAGGCATTGAACTGAAGGTCCAGGGAGCTTATATAGCAACACCCCTAAGTAACGACCCAGGTGCGGATAAAAGGAATGACAGAAAAACCAGAGTCAAAAAACTAGTAACCACTAGAGGGAGCAAAAAGCAAATTCACAACACTCACCCGACCCCAGATCACGAAAATTGGAGACGCTACGGGTATCGGAAAAGGGCGCAATGTTTTTTTTTTTTTAAGCAAACATTGGAATTTGTTTTTACCACTTAGATAAAAGAGAACCTATACATGTTTGGTGTCTATGAACTCGTAATGACCTGGAGAATCATAATGGCTTCAGTGAACCTAGTAAAAAGCCAATCAAAAAACAAGTGTGAGATTGCACTTTTTTGGCAATTTCATTGCACTTGGAATTTTTTTCCTGTTTTCTGTTACACGGCATGGTAAAACCAATGGTATCGTTCAAAAGTACATCTCGTCCCGCAAAAAATAAGCCCTCAAATGGCCATATTGACGGAAAAATAAAAAGGTTATGGCTCTGGGAAGGAGGGGAGCGGAAAACAAAAACGAAAAAAGCTCCGAGGGTGAAGGGGTTAAAATAAAATCTGCACTGCTGCGGGAGTATCCATTGTTTTTATTTTACATGGGGCCCAGAGGTAATTAACCCCTCTGTGACCTTAGACGTACTATCCCGTCGAGGTGACCTGGGCCTATCTGACCCTCGACGGGATAGTACGTCATAGCCGATCGGCCGCGCTCACGGGGGGAGCGCGGCCGATCGCGGCCGGGTGTCAGCTGCATATCGCAGCTGACATCCGGCACTATGTGCCAGGAGCGGTCACGGACCGCCCCCGGCACATTAACCCCCGGCACACCGCGATCAAACATGATCGCGGTGTACCGGCGGTATAGGGAAGCATCGCGCAGGGAGGGGGCTCCCTGCGGGCTTCCCTGAGACCCCCGGAGCAACGCGATGTGATCGAGTTGCTCTGAGGGTCTCCTACCTCCCTCCTCGCCGCAGGTCCCGGATCCAAGATGGCCGCGGCATCCGGGTCCTGCAGGGAGGGAGGTGGCTTACCGAGTGTCTGCTCAGAGCAGGCGCTGGTAAGCCTGCAGCCCTGCACAGCAGATCGCAGATCTGGCAGAGTGCTGTGCACACTGTCAGATCAATGATCTGTAATGTCCCCCCCTGGGACAAAGTAAAAAAGTTTAAAAAAAATTCCCCACATGTGTGTAAAAAAAAAATTAAAAAAATATCCTAAATAAAGAAAAAAAATATATATATTATTCCCATAAATACATTTCTTTAGCTAAATAAAATAAAAAAAACAATAAAAGTACACATATTTAGTATCGCCGCGTCCGTAACGACCCAACCTATAAAACTGCCCCACTAGTTAACCCCTTCAGTAAACACCGTAAGAAAAAAAAAAAAAAAAAACGAGGCAAAAAACAACGCTTTATTATCATACCGCCGAACAAAAAGTGGAATAACACGCGATCAAAAAGACTGATATAAATAACCATGGTACCGCTGAAAATGTCATCTTGTCCCGCAAAAAACGAGCCGCCACACAGCATCATCAGCAAAAAAATAAAAAAGTTATAGTCCTGAGAAT
Source organism: Ranitomeya variabilis (assembly GCF_051348905.1). NCBI lineage: Eukaryota > Metazoa > Chordata > Amphibia > Anura > Dendrobatidae > Ranitomeya > Ranitomeya variabilis. The sequence continues at coordinate 65,642,785 of NC_135239.1, read as the reverse complement.
AAAGCGATACCAAAATAATTATTTTTTCTATAAAATAGTTTTTATCGTATAAAAGCGCCAAAACATAAAAAAAAGATATAAATGAGATATCGCTGTAATCGTACTGACCCGACGAATAAAACTGCTTTATCAATTTTACCAAACGCGGAACGGTATAAACGCCTCCCCCAAAAGAAATTCATGAATAGCTGGTTTTTGATCACTCTGCCTCACAAAAATCAGAATAAAAAGCGACCAAAAAATGTCATGTGTCCACAAATGTTACCAATAAAAACGTCAACTCGTTCCGCAAAAAACAAGATCTCACATGACTCTGTGGACTCAAAAATGGAAAAATTACAGCTCTCAAAATGTGGTAACGCAAAAAATATTTTTTGCAATGAAAAGCGTCTTTCAGTGTGTGACGGCTGCCAATCATAAAAACCCGCTATAAAAGTAAATCAAACCCCCCTTCATCACCCCCTTAGTTAGGGAAAAATAAAAAAATAAAAAAATGTATTTATTTCCATTTTCCCATTAGGGTTAGGGTTAGGGTTAGGGCTAGAGTTAGGACTAGAGTTAGGGCTAGGGTTAGGGCAAGGGTTAGGGTTAGGGCTAGGGTTAGGGCTAGGGTTGGGGCTAGGGTTAGGGCTAGGGTTAGGGTTGGGGCTAGGGTTAGGGTTAGGGCTAGGGTTAGGGTTGGGGCTAGGGTTAGGGCTAGGGTTAGGGTTAGGGCTAGGGTTAGGGCTAGTGTTACGGCTAGTGTTAGGGCTAGTGATAGGGCTAGGGTTATTGCTAGGGTTAGGGCTAGGGTTAGGGCTAGTGTTGGGGCTAGGGTTAGGGCTAGGGTTAGGGCTAGTGTTAGGGCTAGTGTTACGGCTAGTGTTAGGGCTAGTGATAGGGCTAGGGTTATTGCTAGGGTTAGGGCTAGGGTTAGGGCTAGGGTGGGGCTAGGGTTGGGGCTACAGTTAGGGTTGGGGCTAAAGATCGGGTTAGGGTTTGGATTACATTTACGGTTGGGAATAGGGTTGGGTGTGTCTGGGTTAGAGGAGTGGTTAGGGTTACTGTTGGGATTAGGGTAAGGGGTGTGTTTGGATTAGGGTTTCAGTTATAATTGGGGGGTTTCCACTGTTTAGGCACATCAGGGGCTCTCCAAACGGGACATGGCATCCGATCTGAATTCCAGCCAATTCTGCGTTGAAAAAGGAAAACAGTGCTCCTTCCCTTCAGAGCTCTCCCGTGTGCCCAAACAGGGGTTTACCCCAACATATGGGGTATCAGCGTACTCAGGACAAATTGGACATCATCTTTTGGGGTCCAATTTCTCCTGCTACCCTTGGGAAAATACAAAACTGGGGGCCAAAAAATAAGTTTTGTGGGAAAAAAAGGATTTTTTATTTTCACGGCTCTGCGTTGTAAACTGTAGTGAAACACTTGGGGGTTCAAAGTTCTCACAACACATCTAGATAAGTTCCTTGGGGGTCTAGTTTCCGATATGGGGTCATTTGGTGGGGGTTTGTACTGTTTGGGTACATCAGGGGTTCTGCAAATGCAACGTGATGCCTGCAGACCAATCCATTTAAGTCTGCATTCCAAATGGCACTCCTTCCCTTCCAAGCTTTGTCATGCGCCCAAACAGTGGTTCCCCCCCACATATGGGGTATCAGCGTACTCAGGACAAATTGGACAACAACTTTTGGGGTCCAATTTATCCTGATACCCTTGTGAAAATACAAAACTGGGGGCTAAAAATCATTTTTGTGAAAAAAAAAAGAATTTTTATTTTCACGGCTCTGCGTTATAAACTGTAGTGAAACACTTGGGGGTTCAAAGTTCTCACAACACATCTAGATAAGTTCCATGGGGGGTCTAGTTTCCGATATGGGGTCACTTGTGGGGGGTTTGAACTTTTTGGGTACATCAGGGGCTCTGCAAATGTAACGTGACGCCTTCAGACCAATCCATTTAAGTCTGCATTCCAAATGGCGCTCCTTCCCTTCCGAGCTGTCATGCGCCCAAACAGTGGTTCCCCCCCACATATGGGGTATCAGCGTACTCAGGACAAATTGGACAACAACTTTTGGGGTCCAATTTATCCTGATACCCTTGTGAAAATACAAAACTGGGGGCTAAAAAATCATTTTTGTGAAAAAAAAAAAGAATTTTTATTTTCACGGCTCTGCGTTATAAACTGTAGTGAAGCACTTGGGGGTTCAAAGCTCTCAAAACACATCTAGATAAGTTCCTTAGGGGGTCTACTTTCCAAAATGGTGTCACTTGTGGGGTTTTTAATGTTTAGGCACATCAGGGGCTCTCCAAACGCAACATGGCATCCCATCTTAATTCCAGTCAATTTTGCATTGAAAAGTAAAATAGCGCTCCTTCCCTTCCGAGCTTTGCTATGCGCCCAAACAGTGCTTTACCCCCACATATGGGGGATCGTCGTACTCAGGACAAATTGCACAACAACTTTTGTGGTCTAATTTCTTCTCTTACCCTTGGGGAAATAAAAAAATGGGGGCGAAAAGATCATTTTTGTGAAAAAATATGATTTTGTATTTTTACGGCTCTGCATTATAAACTTCTGTGAAGCACTTGTTGGGTCAAAGTGGTCAACACACATCTAGATAAGTTCCTTAAGGGGTCTACTTTCCAAAATGGTGTCACTTGTGGGGGGTTTCAATGTTTAGGCACATCAGGGGCTCTCCAAACGCAACATGGCATCCCATCTCAATTCCAGTCAATTTTGCATTGAAAAGTCAAATGGCGCTCCTTCCCTTCCGAGCTCTGCCCTGCGCCCAATGTTTTACACCCACATATGGGGTATCAGCGTACTCAGGACAAATTGCACAACAATTTTTGGGGTCCAATTTCTTCTCTTACCCTTGGGAAAATAAAAAATTGGGGGCGAAAAGATCATTTTTGTGAAAAAATATGATTTTTTATTTTTACGGCTCTGCATTATAAACTTCTGTGAAGCACTTGTTGGGTCAAAGTGCTCACCACACATCTAGATAGGTTCCTTAGGGGGTCTACTTTCCAAAATGGTGTCACTTGTGGGGGGTTTCAATGTTTAGGCACATCAGGGGCTCTCCAAATGCAACATGGCGTCCCATCTCAATTCCAGTCAATTTTGCATTGAAAAGTCAAATGGCGATCCTTCCCTTCCGAGCTCTGCCCTGCGCCCAAACAATGGTTTACACCCACATATGGGGTATCAGCGTACTCAGGACAAATTGCACAACAATTTTTGGGGTCCAATTTCTTCTCTTACCCTTGGGAAAATTAAAAATTGGGGGCGAAAAGATCATTTTTGTGAAAAAATATGATTTTTTATTTTTACGGCTCTGCATTATAAACTTCTGTGAAGCACTTGTTGGGTCAAAGTGCTCACCACACATCTAGATAAGATCCTTAGGGGGTCTACTTTCCAAAATGGTGTCACTTGTGGGGGGTTTCAATGTTTAGGCACATCAGGGGCTCTCCAAATGCAACATGGCGTCCCATCTCAATTCCAGTCAATTTTGCATTGAAAAGTCAAATGGCGCTCCTTTCCTTCCGAGCTCTGCCATGCGCCCAAACAGTGGTTTACCCCCACATATGGGGTATCAGCGTACTCAGGACAAATTGTACAACAAATTTTGGGGTCTATTTTCTCCTGTTACCCTTGGTAAAATAAAACAAATTGGAGCTGAAATAAATTTTGTGTGAAAAAAAGTTAAATGTTTATTTTTATTTAAACATTCCAAAAATTCCTGTGAAACACCTGAAGGGTTAATAAACTTCTTGAAAGTGGTTTTGAGTACCTTGAGGGGTGCAGTTTTTACAATGGTGTGACACTTGGGTATTTTCTATCATTTAGACCCCTCAAAATGACTTCAAATGAGATGTGGTCCCTAAAAAAAAATGGTGTTGTAAAAATGAGAAATTGCTGGTCAACTTTTAACCCTTATAACTCCGTCACAAAAAAAAATTTTGGTTCCAAAATTGTGCTGATGTAAAGTAGACATGTGGGAAATGTTACTTATTAAGTATTTTGCATGACATATGTCTGTGATTTAAGGGCATAAAAATTCAAAGTTGGAAAATTGCAAAATTTTCAAAATTTTCGCCAAATATTCGTTTTTTTTTACAAATAAACGCAAGTTATATCAAAGAAATTTTACCACTATCATGAAGTACAATATGTCACGAGAAAACAGTGTCAGAATCGCCAAGATCCGTTGAAGCGTTCCAGAGTTATAACCTCATAAAGGGACAGTGGTCAGAATTGTAAAAATTGGCCCGGTCATTAACGTGCAAACCACCCTTGGGGGTGAAGGGGTTAAGCTGGGGTTGTCCAGTAGTGGATCACCCCATTAAGGTTGTTAGTCGAGTAAGGTAAATCCAGCTTCAGAGATCCGATGTATAAAAATATTTTAAATTTATTAGGTACATTAAAAATAAGACAACAACATAGTAGTTACAGCCCTGGCTGGGGAGATAATAGGCAGACATGTTTGAGACCATCAGGTCTTTAATCATTGCAGTCGACCCCCTTTAAGGTTGTTATGAGAACCAGAAATGTTTCAATTTAATTTGTATCAACCCTTACCTTGATCTCTGGTTGTCTTTGTCACTGGAGCCCATTCCTCTCTCGTGTTCATAATGTAAGTTAGTGATTTCATATTGTACCTAGTGCTATTTTATACCAATAGAGGTTAGAACATTTAGGTGATTTTAGGGTTTAAGGTGCTATTTAATTTGTTTACCCCAATTTTTGATTAACTTTCTGACCTGTAATATGCTTTTTACTTCCGATCTCTACCTGACTTATGTTTATAATTGCCAAATCATATCGTATGTATGACTGACAAAGATCCCAAACCAAGGTTGACACTCGTTTGTGATGAGACAGCATTTTAGCTTAATTAACCAGATGTCTATTTTCAGTAAGCCAGAAGTTACTGACCATTATCTATATGTTGACTTTTAAATGTATGTGTTTTTTTCTGGTTGGTCAAGCAAACACAGACTTTTGTTCGTATAAGCCTGTAATATTGACTTGTAAGTTGACATTTGATGTAACATATTGTGCTGTTATTCTGGATGACTAGTGATACAGGATCATTGAACAGTGATGTTTGCTGATATATTGATTATACATTGTCCAGGCCAGTCAGTTTGTTAACTTGCAAAATAGAAGAGGAAAAGCTATGCAAAATAAAATAAATAATTAAACACTGCAAGTTGATCTTGTAATCATTCTTCCCCTTTACTGCTGGATGCTGCTTTGAAGGACAGTTGTTAACTATAAAAAAGGATATATGCACCTCTGTAAGTGATGCCTCCATATACAGAGATTCAGCCAATACATCCAGACAGCCAAGAGATCCAAAGACCCAGAGACTCTTTACAAGACAGCAGCCAAGATATCATGGATACATCACGAGGGACACCGTTTTGTCATTCTTCGGGATGTGAACTTAGGGGACCACAGCCCCAGCTGAAAGATTACAGGCCTTGTACCTCAATGGACTGTCATCTTCCTAAGCTTGTCTTTACCTCCTCTCTGTGTGCATGCCACAGGTGGGGTAGTCGGCCCTGGATGCTCTGAAGTAACAGCTGCTCTATCCAGCAGCCAAGATGTCCTATTAAAGGAATAGAAGAATCCAGGATATCTATAAACAGAAAGATAGTACGGAAACAGTTTTCTAACATAAATGAATTCAAGTCTCCAGGTCCACATAAATTACACCCCAGAATACTGAAGGAGATAGCAGAAGAAATTTTTGAACCACTCTCCATAATCTTTGAAAATTCTTGGAGAACAGGAGAAATCCCAGAAGACTGGAGAAGAGCAAATATTGTTCCTATCTTCAAAAAGGGGAAGAAGGTGGACCCAGGGAACTATAGGCAAGTGATAAATAACGGTAAGAAAAGAACGCCACAGCACTCACCAGGTATGCAGTTCGGGTCTTCTTTATTGAATGACACACAAAAACATCTTCACGGCACGGGAGGTGTGAGAGAGTGCAGACACCTAACAGACGAAAGCAACGACGGCCGTTTCGCGCTGGGGGAAAGCGCTTCTACGTGACGTCACGGGAGGCTGGACACGCGCGCATTTTAAAATGCGCGCTTGTCCTGCCTCCCGTGACGTTCTGGCTTGTGATTGGTCGCGTCGCCCATGTGACCGCGACGCGACCAATCACAAGCCAGAACGTAATTTTAAAATCCTGAAGGACCTAAAATTACGTCACGGCTTGCTGTGATTGGTCGCGTCGCGGCCACATGGGCGACGCGACCAATCACAAGCCGGGACGTCACGGGAGGCAGGACAAGCGCGCATTTTAAAATGCGCGCGTGTCCAGCCTCCCGTGACGTCACGGCTTGTGATTGGTCGCGTCGCCCATGTGACCGCGACGCGACCAATCACAAGCCAGAACGTAATTTTAAAATCCTGAAGGACCTAAAATTACGTCACGGCTTGCTGTGATTGGTCGCGTCGCGGCCACATGGGCGACGCGACCAATCACAAGCCGGGACGTCACGGGAGGCAGGACAAGCGCGCATTTTAAAATGCGCGCGTGTCCAGCCTCCCGTGACGTCACGGCTTGTGATTGGTCGCGTCGCCCATGTGGCCGCGACGCGACCAATCACAAGCCAGAACGTAATTTTAAAATCCTGAAGGACCTAAAATTACGTCACGGCTTGCTGTGATTGGTCGCGTCGCGGCCACATGGGCGGCACGCGACCAATCACAAGCCGGGACTTCAAGTAAGGAAGTAAACGCGCAAATTTTAAGCAAACAACGCTGCCGGTTCCCTCGCTGAGGTCCAGGCTGCGTCGGAGAGGTGAGTATAGCAATATTTTTTATTTTAATTCTCTCTTTTACACATTATTACATTAATGTTGTTTCGATACCGATACCCGATACCACAAAAGTATCGGATCTCGGTATCGGAATTCCGATACCCGCAAGTATCGGCCGATACCCGATACTTGCGGTATCGGAATGCTCAACACTAATCATGAGTGATGTGAAGACACCTATAATCCAGTAGATTGATTTAAGCTTTGTGCCAATTTGGATGTATATTAGAAAATGTTTGCATTATTTTACTATGATCATCAACATGAATTGATATAATATGATTTGCATAATTGATTTTTATTACAAATATCTGTTATGGTTCAATGAAGTTAGCGATGTGTTTGTATTTGTATTGTATTTATTCTTGCAAGTGCCCACTTCAGCTATGTCCACCTGATTGTTGAGGACTATTTTGTTCTACTTGCAAGTCCATATGATTAACATGCCCTTTTAACTCTGAGAAAAAAAGGTGTTTTACATCAAAACACATATTTCACCATCAACTACTGCTTAGGACTTGAGACTACCATTATCTCATGCATAAATTTGACTTACAACTATTTAGCATATGATTAGTTATCCAGATTCTTTTCATATCACTATTACTGTTTTGCTCCTAAAAATGTAAATTTTAATTGTTATTATTTTGTTAGTATTTTGTAAATCTACCTTTGGCTTTCAACACTGCCTGAATTCTGTTGGGTATGCTCTTGATCAGAGTCAAGCATGGTTCAACTGAAATCTTATCCCAGCTCTCTTCTACACGTTCCCAAAGATGGTGCACACTCGTCGACTCACTTGGGTATGTATACAGCTTTTTCTTCAACTCTTCCCACAAGTGTTCGATTGGTTGAGGTCTGGGGACAATGGGGGCCATTCCAGCACCTCTACTTTATTGCCATTGAATCATAGGTATTAGGATAGCCACCAGGTGCAATTCCAGGGCAGTTCCTAGATCTGCAACAGCTGACCTATGGGTCGAGGCACAACACGAGGCACAAAGGGCACAAACAGTCCAAGGTCGGGGCGGGTAGCACAGGATCAGAATATGAAGACTGAGTTAGGAGCGAAGAAGTCAGACAAAATGAGTACACAAGTCAAGTCAGTAACAGGAGAAACAAAACAGGAATGCACCCATACAGGTAACTAGAAACGGTCTGGAACTAGGAACCTAAGTTTAGGCAGGGTGTGGAGGGAGGAGCTGGAATAGGCCAGGGAAGCAAAACTGCAGGACACCACAGGGTTAAATTCCTGCAGAATCTGGCTGCACCTCCCTCTAGCCAGGTGGAGACAGCAGGAGGAAGCAGCAGTGCTGGGACTACTGGAAGAGGAAGCTAAGCGAAACATGGGGAGGAGCAGAGCGGCAAACGCAGTGAGTAGGATGGCGCTCAGATGCTGTGCATGGCATGACACTATTTCTACATACCCAAATAAAAACAATGCAAATATAGAAAAATACCTGGGCATTAGTGCAGTGTAAAAATACTTTGGGGTGGGCCCATCTCCAGAGAGTCTCTGCTGCCATTCAGGTGTATATAACTTTGTAGCCCACACTTTATACAGTACATACATCTACCATTTCCTCTATGATCCATGACCCTGTACCATTTTAGACCTTCTATATTTCTCACTTAGCTACTTTAGGTCCCACTATGGTACAATACTGTTTTCGGTGCTCGGTTTATCATATACCATCTTTGTTTTGGGCTTTCTTTTATCGTGCAGCAAACCTTTCCCTTGTCTCACAGCTTTTATAATTGTTGTATTCACATCATTATTTTTACCCTCATTCATTATTAATGTCCGCCTCCTTTTCCTGCTCCATGTTCACTGGACCCCTATATCATTGATCAATAAAGTTCTTTTTTTTATCCTCTATTATACTCCTTGACCCTTTATTGGTTTCCTCTGTTGATTTCTTGTCGATTGGTTCTCTTGCATCCCCGTCCGGTGTTATACACTCCCATCACATACCTAGAAATACAAAGCTTAGATTAACGTTATTTCATCTATTTCTATGTTATATGTGTGTGTACGTATTCCATAGTAACTTTTGCCTTGATCCCTCTAATTTTATCATATAGTAGACATTGAGGCTGTTGTGAACGGTGCGTGTGCAGCGCCCCCACTGCCGCAGGGCCGAGGGGTACCCGGTACCGGGCCTCTGGGTCTCTGCCCTGGGGTTGTCACGGTGGCTAGGCCCGGTCCGTGACCCTGCTGAGGGGCGCCCAAATAATAGGGTGTGGATGGTGGTGGTAATGCAGTGCTGTGCCGGTCGCAGTAAATAACGAGGACACCAGGTTGCAGTCTCTTTACCTCTTTACTGAAGGCTTCTGGATCCTCAGTCCGGAATACGGTTAGCCAGGGTGCGCAAATCCGGCCGGTCCGATGGCACCTCCAGAGTTCCCTTTACAGGTGGAAATCTGTGCCTACCTTCTAGCGCTTGTGTGTTGTGGTCCTCCCCTGCTGTGCTTACGTCTTCGTCCCCCAGATGATATGGCTAGGACGCACCCGTATGACGGGTAGGCTCGGAGCTCTTCCTGGACCCTAGTGTCGCCCTTCTCCTAGTGTGCCCCCCATGTCTTCATAGGTGATTGATGTGAGACAGCCCGCCTATAGCTGACTGTCCTGCCGTAGGTTTGAAGTATTGCTTGGAGCCTGATACTTCCTCGGCGTTCCGGCCACCGGCTACACGCCTCAGTAGGATGTTGCCTCGATCTTACAGCACGACTGCCACTGGTATTTCTCCTTGTTGCGTTGATCTCGTTTCTCACTCAGCACAATATACCTCGCTTCTTGTCCTTTCTTAGGGTACCGCCGCGATCAGGTGCAGGCGCGGTCCCGTAACGTTCTCTTTGTTCGCTAGGCCTCTGTCAGGATCCCACCCCTGACAGGGACCCCTCTGAATCTTCCCCTACAACACCCTCTGCCACAAGGTGTTGCCTGGTTCCAACCCAATCAGCTTTCTCATCTAACTTCCTATCCAACCCCCAGTTTTACCAGACTGTGAGGAGTGGCCTAATGTATAGTGCCCTTAGCTCCCCCTGGAGGCCAGACTGTGAAATGTATTGGTGTCTGTGATACCTGGTCAGATGAACTCCTTCACTGCCATCAGACGTACCATAGCCCCCCTTAGTGGCGGAGCAACAGTACTGCAATGACCAGGACTCTGGGGCGCTGCACTCCCCCCCCGTTAAATCCAGTACTCCTGGACTGGGAAGAAAACAACAATACATGTCAGCAAAAAGACATACAATTTTTGAAATGCAATAACAAGTAAACTTTAACAGAGCTTCCCTTTATGGGAGGTGAGGACACTTGAACGTTACAAACATGGTTAAATATTTAAGTAACATACTATAAATAACTTCTTTTACCCTACCGGGTGTTCTACTAAGTGCAAATTTTTGAACAATAATTTAACTTTACCTTTAAGGACGTACTCGCTGAATCCACTAAAGACCTTCTTATAAAACATTATAAGGCTAATCAACTTTTCTGCATTCTCCTTCTTTACATCTGCAGGACCGCCTGTCCTATCCGCTCCAGGCCTACTGCCTCTCCTTTCTGTTACAGGACCGCCCCTTTCTGCCCGGGCCTACTGCCTTTCTACTACTATACACGGTATAGAACTTATCATCCATCTTTCAGTTCAGGATTACTGAGCCAGCTCTGTATGGCTCCTAGGAGGACTCACTGACTAACCCCGTACGGGTTCACTTTCTGTCCTCATTCTTCTATCAACATCATTAAACATTTCTTACAATTAACTGGCTTTCTACATATAACTTTTACATATCAGCATTATTACTTATTTCTTTTAGAGCATCATCATTCTCTAAGTACTATCAATGAACATTCCCTTTAAGAAGGAACCAAGTCTCTATGAGGTAGTGCAACTTCTCAAGCTGCAAGTCCGTACGCAGCAAGGACTCCGATACCGCTTCCAGGAACAGTTTCTTCGCAAAGAGTCCTTTCTTTTATAAAACCAGTAGAGGGCACCTTTAAGAAGGTGCAAACTATTTACAAGAAGTTTGTAATCATGCAGTGTTCATGATCCAGCAGTTCTTTCACAATGATAAAACATGAAACAAAAACAAAAAGCAGAAGAAGGGATCCCGGGTAAATAAAGGGATCCCTTTAAGAGTTAACCCTGATCGGGTTGTAGCAGCAAAAACATCAGAAGGACAAACAGTTAACTATATACATGTTCAGAAGATCAGGACATTTACTTGAACCAGTCAGGGGGCAGCACCGGCGGAGGCAACCCCTTTGGATATTGCCCGCCGCCTGGTACTGCGTAAGGGGGAGTACTGTCCCATCTGGGGGTCTGCGTACCCACTGTCTTCCGTTCTGGGGCAGCTGGAGCACCGACCACCTGGGAGGATGCCCCCTTGGCCACGACAGTGGTTGAGGTGACAATGTTGCAGGTCGTGGTTTTAATGACGGTGTACGTCGGAGTGACCTCGGTGGTCTCGGTGACGATCATGGGCTGACCACGAGGGGGCACCTTTGCTACGGGGGTCAGCTTCACTGGCACCTTAGTCGGGGGTGTCACGGGGCTCTGCTTCTTGTGGACATTCAAGGGCGAACCACCCCTTTTCCCCTAAGTGCCTGGTGTAAATAACTTCGTCCCCCGGGTAGAGATCCCGGTCTGGGTGGCCCTCTCTGAGATGAGACTCCACATCCCGTCGGTTAACAAAGACTTCGGCGTACAGGCCCGGCTCTTTGATAAAGCCCCAGCCTCCGCGGAGCTTGAAGGCGACAACGGTGCCCTGCCTGCGCGGGGCCTGGTGAGTGATGGGGTCCTTGCGGGCCCGGTCCTTGACCGCCAAGTCCTTTTGGTGGTAGGCCTCTAGCCCAACCTGGTACGCCCTTTCTCTCTCCTCCCACTGCTGTTCCAGCTGGACCTGGTATTCCTCCCAGCTCAGGGCCTGTACCATCTCCCCTTCCTGTGTCCACCCCGGGGAACCCCATGAGGTCGGGTCCTAGGTTCACCAAGCGGCATACTGTACGCTCCGCATAGACCTCACTCAGCGGGGTAATTGGTGGAATCGGGGCTTTCAAGAGGTGTTCCATACCCGTTGCCTCCTCCCACGGCAACAAGCGCTGGAGTCTATGGGTCCCAGGGAGAGGAGTTGCCGCGACGGGGCCTATCAACAGACCCTCAGCCAGCGGGACAGGGTCGGCGGACTCACCAGTCGGTGTGTGCCCTTCCTCCTCGGTCGGCTCCGCTGGTGGTATGGTCAATGGGAGCGTCGGCTGGGGTTCCGGCAGCAACGTAGGGTCCGGCGTTAGAAGGTCCTCCGCTGGCGTCTCCGTCCGTAGCTGGAGGGGTTGTTCAATCATGCCCTCCATCTCCATTTGCAGGAGACCGGTCCCGATCACGGAGAGCTGGCCACTGTGCTCGTCCGGGTGGCTGGGGAAGTCTTCGGCTTCAACCCCGCATTCCTGGTCTGAGCGACTCGTCATGGCGTCCTCCGCATGGGTCGCTTCCTGGTCTTTTCCCGCTCTCTCCTTCGTGGGCGGTTTCGTTTTCTCTGTCTCCGCCCACCATTGAGAATCAGGAGGCGGATCTCGGCTGCTGACGGACACGTCCTCACAGTGCAGAAATATTTAGACTGGGCGGCCATTGTCTTTCGCGCTCTTCAGCTGGTCCACGCCTACTCCACGCCCTTTTTCTTCTCCTGCGCTCTCCTCAGCGCTGCAATGGCGGCGGTTTTTGGCGGGAACTTTTGGCGGCAAGTGGCAATATACAGTCTTTGCAATAAGTCACAGTCCAAGTATAATAAATCACAGTTCCAAGGCACACATGACCCGATTCTTCAGGCTTAAGTAGATCCTGTTCGTGACGCCAAGTTTGCAGCGCCCCCACTGCCGCAGGGCCGAGGGGTACCCGGTACCGGGCCTCTGGGTCTCTGCTCTGGGGTTGTCACGGTGGCTAGGTCCGGTCCGTGACCCTGCTGAGGGGCGCCCAAATAATAGGGTGTGGATGGTGGTGGTAATGCGGTGCTGTGCCGGTCGCAGTAAATAACGAGGACACCAGGTTGCAGTCTCTTTACCTCTTTACTGAAGGCTTCTGGATCCTCAGTCCGGAATACGGTTAGCCAGACTGCGCAAATCCGGCCGGTCCGATGGCACCTCCAGAGTTCCCTTTACAGGTGGAAATCTGTGCCTACCTTCTAGCGCTTGTGTGTTGCGGTCCTCCCCTGCTGTGCTTACAGGATAGTCCCCACAACTGTTGTGTCTGTTTCTCGTGTTCCCTCACAACTGGATTCTGATGTTCTTCTTCGTCCCCCAGATGATATGGCTAGGACGCACCCGTATGACGGGTAGGCTCGGAGCTCTTCCTGGACCCTAGTGTCGCCCTTCTCCTAGTGTGCCCCCCATGTCTTCATAGGTGATTGGTGTGAGACAGCCCGCCTATAGCTGACTGTCCTGCCGTAGGTTTGAAGTATTGCTTGGAGCCTGATACTTCCTCGGCGTTCCGGCCACCGGCTACGCGCCTCAGTAGGATGTTGCCTCGATCTTACAGCACGACTGCCACTGGTATTTCTCCTTGTTGCGTTGATCTCGTTTCTCACTCAGCACAATATACCTCGCTTCTTGTCCTTTCTTAGGGTACCGCCGCGATCAGGTGCAGGCGCGGTCCCGTAACGTTCTCTCTGTTCGTTAGGCCTCTGTCAGGATCCCACCCCTGACAGGGACCTCTCTGAATCTTCCCCTACAACACCCTCTGCCACAAGGTGTTGCCTGGTTCCAACCCAGTCAGCTTTCTCATCTAACTTCCTATCCAACCCCCAGTTTTACCAGACTGTGAGGAGTGGCCTAATGCATAGTGCCCTTAGCTCCCCCTGGAGGCCAGACTGTGAAATGTATTGGTGTCTGTGATACCTGGTCAGATGAACTCCTTCAGTGCCATCAGACGTACCATAGCCCCCCTTAGTGGTGGAGCAACAGTACTGCAACGACCAGGACTCTGGGGCGCTGCACGTGCGCGTGCTCACAGTGAAAGGAGGAATTAAAAGGCTGGTGTCTAGCAAAACGGGGCCAATGGCCCCAACCCAGGAGCCTACTTGGGGGATGGAGGAAAGGGCACTATGGGCTGTGAACAGTCAGTGGACTGGAAGTTTCCCACCCCGATGTAGAGGTAAATATTAATAATGGAAATTATTTTATTTTCACTGTTGTATCCTACATGTAAAGGCTGCAAACTTCCCTGCCTGCTACCATCAGTTCTTTACTAAAGGATGACGTCTAGTAGTAAAAGCCATGTCCATTTTGCTTTTCAATATTCATACCTACTCTTTATGATCACAAAATAAATATAAATTGTAATTCCTGCTAATTTTACTGTCGTTCTGTAAATTTTATTGAATTTAACGTGGGTGTTTGCTGTTTGGTTTGGTGTTCTGTGGGAGGTTTAATTAAAAAAAAGTCTTTACTAAAGTTTTAACTATACTTTTAAGTTCCGGCTAGTGCAAGTGTGTTGGCGAGACAGCCGTTTTCAAAATAGAGGATATAAGAAGTCATTCTTCTACATGGATTATACAGTAGGTCCACAGAGTAGCTAACTAATAATTTTGGCTCAGGCTTTAGGCTAAGGGAATTCATATACCACTGGAACACAATCAGGAGAAAGAGAAAGAAGGCCAAGGATCAACAGGGGTCTGCTGTTATAAAACAGACTGGAAAGAAATAAGGCGAGCGGAGCCAAGTGACTCATATCCACTTTCATATTTGATAATCAGGACTACATTGGTTTTCATACCAAATTAATGATGAAGAGTTTTGGGATAAACCATTATTTATTAAACATGTAGGATTTAGGATCCATCTGTTTAGTTTATAGGAAAGACATGAAATTTAACTCTTTCAGGAAATCGAAAAACACATTTTATACAGTTCTATAAAAATGAAACATTCCTTTCGTACAAATAATGTCTTATTAAAATTAAGGCACGGATAGCACAGTGTTTGTATGGTCCATCTGATTACATATTACTTTGGGAGGGCTTCAGATGCCGCTTTATTGGAAGTTATAGGGGCATTGCCATCATAAAGTGAGGGCATGTTGCAGAGATGATCTGTGGGTTGTGTCCTCAATTACCCCACCAATTCTGAAAGCAAAGGGACTGAAGCCCTCTTTTTTTGTACACAGTGGAGCTCCTGGCCACCTACCTGTGCAGGGAGCTGTACCCCCCAGCCCCATTCACTGGCATGAGCTTATACAGTTTTTCTGAAGTTCCCCTATACAGTGGTTAGTTGAAACCAATGTGCAAGAAACTTTGTTTGGACCACTACACTTTATCAGCACTATAACCCCATCTTCTCAGGATGATTTAGACCGCATTACTCTGTGAGATGGGAATACCCCATTAATTGTCATGTATTCCTGTCAATACGTACTGGTGATAGCTAATCCTTGGCTGATCCCACTACACTCGTGTTTATCTCCCCTGTCTCTCTGTTCATGAGTTTTCTTCTTGTCATTGCCTATAGAAATTAAATCTCCAGCTATTCCCATTCTTTCTGGTTGTACCCATGCTAGTTGTTATCAAGGGAATCAATCAACGTTAAGACTTTGGCCAGTTGACTACTTTGACCACATCTCCATGATGGAAACAGTTGTGCTGTAGGTACAGGTGCAAGTTGTAAAGTTATTATCACGTTATTGTCATGTCGGACACTGTTCAGACCAGGTCGTCTGACAGACAGCGGTAATTCCGCGTTTGACCACTGTTTGCTCATTGGCGTCGGCTAGTTTTCGTCTGGCTGCTCCGGGGTTAATTTATCTGATCCTCGGATTGGAAGCTGGGCCATGCCCATTTCCTTTAAATGGTTCTCCTGATCTTTGGGCGTCGCCGATTATAGCTTCTGTCTTATCCGTAGTTATCTGGGTCCGGAGTGGAGAGCTGGTTGTTGGAGAATCGTTGCTGGTGGTGTATTTTCCTTTGTCTTATTTGCTCCTTCCTATATTTGTATTTATTTTGCCCTACACCTTTATAGTGTATTCCTGATTGACTGCAGCGTGGTGTATATTTTCCTTTATCCTTGTTTGTTATAACTGTGGGTATTGGTCTATTGCATTCACTGGGTGGTGGGCGGAGGTGTTCAGTCTAGGGCTGAATCAGGAGTCAGGGTGAGGGTGGAGGCCTGAACATGCACACTTTCAGTGTAAACTTCAGGTAGAGGGTCAGACAGGGTTTCCCTAGTCTGAGGGAAATTGCAGGGGCCCGGGTTATTAGCTCTCGCCCTCCTTGTATTCCCGTGACATTATAATCGGCCTAACAAAAAAAAAAAAAAAGGGGGTTCCTTTTTTTTTTTCTTCTCTGTGTTTTGTCATGGATCCCATGACTTCCATAACCCGCCAGTTGGAGGCGCTGTCCCTACAGGTCACTGAGTTGAGGGGAGCAGTGCAGCAACAGGGAATAGCAGTATCTTAGCTGTATATTAATACAGGCTGGAGCGACAGGAGGAGTTAATGAGCCCAAGTTTCCTTTGCCTGAAAAATTTGCTGGGGAACGCAGTAAATTTGTTTCTTTTCGTGAAGCTTGCAAACTGTATTTCCGTATGCGCCCGATCTCCTCTGGTAATGAGGCTCAACGTGTGGGCCTGGTGCTATCTTTATTAAGCGGGGATCCCCAAGCATGGGCATTTTCGTTGCCGTCTGATTCTGCTGCATTTAACTCAGTGGAGAGTTTCTTTTCTGCTCTAGGACACATTTACGACGATCCAGACAGAATGGCTCTAGCAGAATCTAAGTTACGCACTATTTGCCAGGGGGAGCATGTTGCAGAGGATTACTGTTCTGAATTTCGCCGCTGGGCGGTTGACACTCAGTGGAATAAGCCAGCATTGCGGAGTCACTTTATTCATGGAGTTTCTAATAGGGTTAAAAAAGCCCTCCTGATGTACGAGACTCCTGCTTCACTAGATTCCGCTATGAGTCTTGTTGTCCGCATTGATCACCATTTGCGTCAGGGGAATCATGAGACGCCGCCTGTGGGTGAAGGTGTAGGTTCACGTGAGGTTGCTGCAGGTGAGCCCACGGAATCTAGGCAAATCGCAGGGGTGTCACATGTTAAGAATCATACCCCTGTACTCAGGAAGCAGGGAGCCTGTTTTTTCTGCGGTAAAACTGGTCATTTTATTAATATCTGTCCTCTGCTGTTAAAGAAAAACGCAACGCGGAAAACTTCTGAGCTCAGAGGGTGTGGAGGAGTCCAATCTGAGCTTATGTATATCCTCCATGATGATTTCTCAGTGCATGCTCCCTGCCAAAGTTGTTGTCGCTGGCAGAGAGATACCAATCACTATTTTTGTGGATAGTGGTTCCGCCACAAATCTCATTGATGAGGAGTTTGCGCGCACTGCTGGTTTTAAGATTGAAAAACTGCCTCATCCTATCCGTGTGGTCACCATCAATTCTGCTCCTCTTCCACAGGGGGAGATTACTGAGTTCGTGGCTGAGGTTAAACTCCACATTGGGGTTCTTCATTTCGAGCAGGTCACATGTAAGGTGCTCAAGAGTCTTCCGGCACAATTGGTTCTGGGTTTTCCATGGTTGTCTACACACAACCCAGTGATTGACTGGAAAACTCAGGACATAATCCATTGGAGTGATTTCTGTCAGGAGAATTGCCTGGCCACATGTGTGTCTGCTGTGACTTCAAGCGTTCCTGAGTCACTTCAGGATTATGCGGATGTGTTCTCTGAGAAGGGTTGTTCAGAGTTGCCGCCACACCGCTCCTATGACTGTTCTATCAGGTTTAAACCAGGGGCCAAGTTGCCTAAAGCAAGGATGTTCAACATCTCCGGTCCGGAGAGACAAGCACTCAAGGATTACATTTCTGAAAGTTTGAGCAAAGGGCACATCAGGCCATCATCCTCGCCGGTGGCAGCAGGGTTCTTCTTCGTGAAGAAGAAAGATGGCGGATTACGCCCGTGTTTGGATTTCAGGGAGTTGAACCAGATTACGGTTCGTGATCCATTCCCTATGCCACTGATACCTGACTTTGTTCAACCAGGTGGCAGGTGCTAAGTGGTTTACCAAGCTTGACCTCAGTGGGGCGTACAACCTCATAAGAGTCCGTCAAGGTGATGAGTGGAAGACGGTTTTTAATACCCCTGAGGGTCATTTTGAAAATTTGGTGATGCCTTTTGGGTTAACTAACGCACCTGCAGTGTTCCAACATTTTATCAATGATGTGTTCTCGCACGTTTTGGGGAAATTCCTTATCGTGTACCTAGATGACATCCTCATATTTTCTTGCGACCGTGATGCTCATTTAGATCATGTCAGGCAGGTGTTACAGCTTCTCAGAGAGAATAAGCTGTATGCTAAACTTGAGAAATGTGTATTTTTTGCTCAAGAGTTGCCGTTCTTGGGTTATATTGTGTCTGCTTCTGGTTTTAAAATGGACGCCGCTAAGGTGCAAGCGGTGCTGCATTGGGAACGTCCTGATAACCTGAAAGCACTTCAGCGGTTCCTTGGGTTTTCTAACTACTATAGGAAATTTATCAAGGATTTTTCTATCATTGCTAAACCGCTAACTGACATGACTAAAAAGGGTACCAATTTCTCCGTTTGGCCTGAGGCTGCTGTTCGTGCATTTGAATTTCTCAAGAACAGTTTTGTTTCAGCCCCCATTCTTGTGCAGCCAGACGTATCTAAACCCTTTGTCGTGGAAGTCGATGCGTCTGAGGTTGGTGTGGGGGCGGTACTATCTCAAGGCTCATCCTTGAGTGGTTTGCGTCCGTGCGCCTATTTCTCCAAAAAACTGTCGTCCGCTGAACGTAACTACGATATCGGCAACAGGGAGTTGTTGGCTATTAAGTTGGCCTTTGAGGAATGGCGACACTTCTTGGAGGGGTCGGTACATCAGGTCACTGTTATTACCGACCATAAGAATCTGCTGTATTTGGAGTCTGCCAAGCGTCTGTCTCCCAGGCAGGCTCACTGGGCATTATTTTTCACGCGGTTCAACTTTGTTGTCACTTACAGACCAGGGTCTAAAAACACTAAGGCGGATGCTCTGTCCAGGTGTTTTCCGGGGGGAGAACCTCGGGAAGACCCAGTACCCATTCTCCAAAAGGGTGTTGCGGTTTCAGCCCTCACTACCGAGGTTGAGGCTGAGATTGCAGAGGCTCAGGAGGAGGTACCATCTGAGCTTCCCATCAACAAATCTTTTGTACCGCTTCATCTCCGCCTAAAGGTGTTGGCGGAGCATCATGATACAGTCCTGGCTGGCCACCCAGGGGTTAGAGGTACTTTGGAGTTGGTGTCACGTCGGTTTTGGTGGCCCAAAATCCGACAGGACGTGGTCTCATATGTGTCAGCTTGCACCACGTGCGCTAGGGCGAAGACGCCCCGCTCCCGTCCTGTTGGCACACTACTTCCTCTGGAGGTACCTAGTAAGCCATGGATGGAAATCTCCATGGATTTCATCACTGATTTGCCTCCCTCAGCTGGGAACACGGTCATTTTGGTGATTGTGGCTCGGTTTTCAAAAATGACGCACTTTGTGTCTTTGCCTTCTTTACCTAACGCTAAGACTCTTGCTCAGGTGTTTGTGCAGGAGGTGGTCAGGCTTCATGGAGTTCCGTCTGACATCGTGTCAGATAGGGGTACTGAGTTTGTAGCAAAATTTTGGAAAGCATTTTGCTCATGGCTGGGGATCAAGTTGTCTCATTCGTCTGCGTTTCATCCCCAGTCAAATGGTCAGACCGAGCGTATGAAACAAAATTTGGAGCAGTACTTGCGCTGCTTTGTCTCTGATAACCAGGAGGAGTGGTCTCCCTTTCTTCCTTTGGCTGAGTTTGCCATCAATAATCACCGCCAGGAGTCGTCTGGGGAGTCTCCGTTTTTTTGTGTTTACGGGCTACATCCTCAGTTTTGTACATTGAGTCAGAGAGGCTCTTCCGGCGTTCCGGAGGAAGACCAGTTAGGAACACAATTGTCATCAGTCTGGAGGAGAGTGAAACAGCGCCTGTTGAGTGTGGGTGCTAGGTACAAACATGTGGCTGACAGTAGGCGTGTGCCAGGTCCGGACCTGAGTGTGGATGACTGGGTGTGGTTATCCACAAAAAACATAAGACTCAAGATACCATCCCTTAAATTGGGTCCACGGTTTATTGGTCCATTTATGGTCACCGCCATCATCAACCCAGTAGCGTACCGACTGGAGCTGCCTACGGTGTATAAAATACACAACGTGTTCCACAGGTCTCTTCTTAAGAAGGTGGTGGGTTCTGTGGACGCGGCGCCTATGCCACCTCCAGTCTTGGTGGATGGTAACATAGAATTTGAAGTCTCCAGGGTGGTTGACTCTCGTGTGGTGCGCCGCACTTTACAATATTTGGTACACTGGCGTGGTTATGGGCCTGAGGAGAGGTCCTGGGTACCAGCCTCGGACATTCATGCGGATCGGCTGGTCAGGTGTTTTCATCATCGCCATCCAGACAAGCCGGGTCCTATAAGCCGTGAGGGCCCTGGGGTCCCTCGTAGAAGGCGGGGTACTGTCATGTCGGACACTGTTCAGACCAGGTCGTCTGACAGACAGCGGTAATTCCGCGTTTGACCACTGTTTGCTCATTGGCGTCGGCTAGTTTTCGTCTGGCTGCTCCGGGTTAATTTATCTGATCCTCGGATTGGAAGCTGGGCCATGCCCATTTCCTTTAAATGGTTCTCCTGATCTTTGGGCATCGCCGATTATAGCTTCTGTCTTATCCGTAGTTATCTGGGTCCGGAGTGGAGAGCTGGTTGTTGGAGAATCGTTGCTGGTGGTGTATTTTCCTTTGTCTTATTTACTCCTTCCTATATTTGTATTTATTTTGCCCTGCACCTTTATAGTGTATTCCTGATTGACTGCGGCATGGTGTATATTTTCCTTTATCCTTGTTTGTTATAACTGTGGGTATTGGTCTATTGCATTCACTGGGTGGTGGGCGGAGGTGTTCAGTCTAGGGCTGAATCAAGAGTCAGGGTGAGGGTGGAGGCCTGAACATGCACACCTTCAGTGTAAACTTCAGGTAGAGGGTCAGACAGGGTTTCCCTAGTCTGAGGGAAATTGCAGGGGCCCGGGTTATTGGCTCTCGCCCTCCTTGTATCCCCGTGACAGTTATTATAAATCAATGTCAAGACTTTAGCCAGTTGACTACTTTAACCACCTCTTGATAGGAAAGTTGGTGCTGTAGGTGAATTGGTACCATTATTATATTTTGTGATTTGTAATAGATTAGATTAGTTGTTAGTTGTACTTGACAGCCTACATTACTTTGAGCATAGTATAGTAAAGTGCCACTCATTCTCATCACCTATTGTAGTGAAAATAAGTATTTGATAAACTGCTGATTTTGCAAGTTTTCCCACCTATAAAGAATGGCGAGTTCTGTATTTTTTTATCATAGCTACACTTCAACTGTGAGAGACAGAATCTAAAAACAACCTGAAAATTTAACGATTTTAAATAATTAAATTGCATTTTATTGACTCACCTAAGTATTTTGTCACCTACCAACCAGCAAGAATTCTGGCTCTCACAGACCTGTTAGTTTTTCTTTAAGCAGCCATCCTACTCTGCACTCATTACCTGTATTAACTGCACCTGTTTGAACTCGTTACCTTTATAAAAGACACCTGTCCACACACTCAATCAATCGCACTCCAAGCTGTCCACCATGGCCAAGACCAAAGAGCTGCCTAAAGACACCAGGGACAAAATTGTAGACCTGCACATGGCTGGGATGGGCTACAGGACAATAGGCAAGCATCTTGGTGAGAAGGCAACAAGTGTTTGCACCATTATTAAAAAATGGGAGAAACATAAGACGTCTGTCATTCTTCCTCGGTCTGGGACTTAATACAAGATGCCCCACATGAGGCAAGGATGTTTCTGAGAAAGGTCAGGAATCAGCCAAGAACTACACGGGAGGACCTGGTCAATGACGAAACATTACCATTAGTAACACACTACACCGTCATGGATTAAAATCCTGCAGGCACCCAAGTTCCATCTGCTCACGCCAGCACATGTCCAGGCCAGTTTGTAGTTCACCAATGACCATCTAGATGATCCAGCGGAGGCATGGCCAAGTGAGATCAAAATAGAACTTTGTGGTATCAACTCTCCTTGCCATGTTTAGTGGAAGAAGAAGGATGAGTATAACCCCAAGTACACTGTCCCAAACATTAAGCAAGGTGAGGGAAAAATCATAGTTTGGGGGTGCTTTTCTGCAAAGGGGACAGGACAACTGCGCCATATTGAAGGGAGAATGGATGGGGTCATGAAACTCAATGTTGCCCAGCGTCAGCCCTAAAGCCTGAAAGGTCTGGAGAAGATCTGTATAGAGGAGTGGGCCAAAATCCTGCTGCAGTGTGTGCAAACTTGGTCAAGAACTGCAGGAAACGTCTGACCTCTTTAATTGCACACAAAGGTTTCTGTACCAAATATTAAGTTCTGTTTTTCTATTGTATCAAATACTTATTTCATGCAATAAAATGCAAATTAATTTTGTAAAAAAATCATACAATGTGATTTTCTGGATTTTTTTAAAGATTCTCTCTGTCACAGTTGAAGTGTACCTACGATAAAAATTACAGACTGCTCCATTCTTTGTAGGTGGGAGAACTTGCAAAATCAGTAGTGTATCAAATACTTATTTTCCCCACTGTATGCCACTTCCAAACCAATACGAAATCATTGATAGCTGATTTTCCTATTGGCATCACAGCCGAGTTCATAGGACAAAATTTACAGGTATTAGAATTATAAGCCAGTGACCACATACCAACTGTTTGCAATGTTGTTTATTAAGGTTAGTTTTCCACTTAAACTGTAAATCTCTTGGTGCGTTTATTGATGGATTTGAGAAGCTTTATTTGCTTTTGTTGGTACGGATTAGTATATTCAGAGGTGTTATGTTTAGAGATGTTAAACATCACCATGCAAAGCTAGACTCTTGCAAAGTACAGTAGTTTTCCACTAATTATTACTGGTTATTACTTAAATATAGAGATCAGCGGATGGATCTGTGGAGGTTTGAGTTCAAGTCGTACTTCCTGAAATTTGCAGTTTCATGCAAACTCAAACATTTTGACATTTGATTTGCAGTTCACAAAAAAAAGAAAACTTGCTTTGTACCATTTCTCTAATGTCTTTTTTTCGTCACCGTGCAGGCTTCTCTTCTGTCAAAAGGAGATTGTCTATGTCTATGTGCGGCTTGTTAACCCCTTCATGACCTTGGGATTTTCTGTTTTTCTGTGTTTGTTTTTCGCTTCCCTCCTTCCCAGAGCCATAACTTTTTTATTTTTCCGTCAATATGGCCATGTGAGGGCTTATTTTTTGTGAAACAAGTTGTACTTTTGAACAACATCATTGGTTTTAGCATGTCGTGTACTAGAAAATGGGAAAAAAATTCCAAGTGCGGTGAAATTGCAAAAAAAGTGCAATCCCACACTTGTTTTTTGATGGGCTTTTTACTAGGTTCACTGAAGCCATTATGATTCTCCAGGTCATTACGAGTTCATAGACACCAAACATGTATAGGTTCTCTTTTATCTAAGTGGTAAAAAAAAATTCCAAAGTTTGCTTAAAAAAAACCAAAACATTGCGCCATTTCCCGATACCAGTAGCGTCTCCAATTTTCGTGATCTGGGGTCGGGTGAGGGCTTATTTTTTGTGTGCCGAGCTGGCGTTTTTAATGATACCATTTTGGTGCAGATACGTTATTTTGATCGCCCGTTATTGCATTTTAATGCAATGTCGCGGCGACCAAAAAACCGTAATTTTGGCGTTTTGATTTTTTTTCTCGCTACGCCATTTAGCGATCAGGTTAATCCTTTGTTTTTATTGATAGATCGGGCGATTCTGAACGCGGCAATACCAAATATTTGTAGGTTTGATTTTTTTTTTTTATTGTTTTATTTTGATTGGGGCGAAAGGGGGGTGATTTGATTTATTTTTTTTATATTTTTAAACACTTTTTTTTTTTAAATTTTGGCATGCTTCAATAGCCTTCATAGGAGGCTAGAAGCATGCACTACACGATCGGCTCTGCTACATAGAGATGAAGCACAGATCACCTCTATGTAGCACAAATGCAGGTGTGCTTTGAACGCCGACCACAGGGTGGCGCTCATAGCAATCGGCCATCAACAACCATAGAGGTCTCAAGGAGACCTCTGGTTGTTATGGAAATGCACCGCTGACCCCCGATCATGTGACGGGGGTCAGAGGTGCGAGCACCTCCGGCCGGGAGCGCTAGTTAAATGCCGCTGTCAGCGTTTGACGGCGGCATTTAACTAGTTAATGGGCGCGGGCGGATTGCGATTCCGCACGCGCTCATTGCGCGCACATGTCAGCTGTACAAAACAGCTGACATGTCGCGGCTTTGAGGTGGGCTCACCGCTGGAGCCCACCTCAAAGCAGGGGATCTGCCAGCTGACGTACTATTCCGTCAGCTGGCAGAAAGGGGTTAAAAATTTCTTGAGTTTCATTAGATTTTTTTAAAAAAAGTCATTATTGATGGTTTTGCAACACAAACAGGACTTCCCCATACTTAAATGAAAGTAGCTCTCAAATATAGGACTTCAAATTTCTATAATATTTTTAATAGCCAATCCTTTTAAATGTTATCGCTGACCTGATTGGAATGAAATTTTTTTAAACTAGGATCTAATTTCAAGATTTCCCAATGTTTACCAAGAATTCATCTGATTAGATCCATTATTCCAATTACAAGTGGTCAAAAAATGACTACGGAAATTGAACTCCTGAGATCGTTCACCTGTAATCATTTTTTTCTTTCAGACAATCTCTATGCCCAATCTTCCGCTTCTGCTGATATGCAGCTGAAGAGATTAATACTATTGGATAGCCTTTGTTTAGCAAATCTCTTTGAAAGAATTGCCAACTTTTTTTTTGTTTTTTTTATTCGTTTATTAACAACAAAGTAAACTGTGTTACATACACATTTGCATCCAAGGATATCAAACATAGTATGCAGTACATATAAACTGTGCATTGTTGAGCATACAATAAAATACAATTTTCGTCTATAACCAGAGGTATCTTGTGATTATTATTGTACCTGTTAGATCAGTTGTAACATATGAATTGTTTAAATAGAAAAAACACATAAAACCAAAACTCTTGAATTAAGATTGTATCTACTCTAACCACTAATTCGCCGCATTACCTCGTACCTGTTCCCCTTTGGCTTTTTTGCTAGGTTCACTAAATGCTAAAACTGACCTGCCATTATGATTCTCCAGGTCATTACAAGTTCATAGACACCTAACATGACTAGGTTATTTTTTATCTAAGTGGTGACAAAAAATTCCAGACTTTACTAAAAAAAAAAAAAAAAATTGCGCCATTGTCCGATACCCGTAGCGTCTCCATTTTTCATGATCTGGGGTCGATTGAGGGCTTATTTTTTGTGTGCCGAGCTGGCGTTTTTAATGATACCATTTCGGTGCAGATACGTTTTTTTGATCGCCCGTTATTGCATTTTAATGCAATGTCGCGGTGACCAAAAAAACGGAATTCTGGCGTTTCAAATTTTTTTCTCGCTACGCTGTTTAGCGATCAGGTTAATGCTTTTTTTTATTGATAGATCGGGCGATTCTGAATGCGGCGATACCAAATATGTGTAGGTTTGATTTTTTTTTTAATTGATTTATTTTGAATTGGGCGAAAGGGGGGTGATTTAAACTTTTATATTTTTTTTAATTTTTTCACATTTTTTTTTAACTTTTTTTTTTACTTTTGCCATGCTTCAATAGCCTCCATGGGAGGCTAGAAGCTGGCACAACTCGATCGCCTCTGCTACATAGCAGCGATCATCAGATCGCTGCTATGCAGCAGAAATGCAGGTGTGCTATGAGCGCCGACCACAGGGTGTCGCTCACAGCTATCCGGGATCAGTAACCATAGACGTCTCAAGGACCTCTATGGTTACTCTGCAGAAGCATCGCTGACCCCCGATCATCAGGGGCAGCACGGTGGCGCAGTGGTTAGCACAGCAGCCTTGCAGCGCTGGAGTCCTGGGTTCTAATCCCACCTTGGACAACATCTGCAAAGAGTTTGTATGTTCTCTCCGTGTTTGCGTGGGTTTCCTCCGGGCACTCCGGTTTCCTCCCACATTCCAAAGACATACTTATAGGGAATTTAGATTGTGAGCCCCATCGGGGACAGCGATGATGATGTGTGCAACCTGTAAAGCGCTGCGTAATATGTTAGCGCTATATAAAAATAAAAAATAAAAAGAGAAAGAGATCAGGTGACGGGGGTCAGCGATGTGCTCATTTCCGGCCGCCCGGCCGGAAGCGCCGGATAAATGCCGCTTGAATCCATAGAAGAAAAGAGAGAGCACTCACCGTCCGTGTGTTCAAGTCCGGTCTTTATTAAAGTGGCTTTACGATAAAAAACAGAGCATGGCAGGGAGATGCAGTGGAGGGACGACAGCTGTTTCGCGCTCCTGCGCTTCAACAGGACCGATCGGACCTGTTGAAGCGCAGGAGCGCGAAACAGCTGTCGTCCCTCCACTGCATCTCCCTGCCATGCTCTGTTTTTTATCGTAAAGCCACTTTAATAAAGACCGGACTTGAACACACGGACGGTGAGTGCTCTCTCTTTTCTTTTATGGATTCATGTGGATTAGCTTTTTTTCTGTATGAGCACCCTTGGTCCGTAGTGGTAGTGAAACGTTCCTAAGCCGAAGGGAGGTGAAACAGGAAGCTCAGGCTGAACAGTGCGCACGTCTTTTGTTTTACTGAGTTTATTTGGATAAATGCCGCTGTCTGTGTTTGACAGCGGCATTTAACTAGTTAATAGCAGCGGGTGAATCACGATTTCACCCGCCGCTATTGCGGGCACATGTCAGCTGTTCAAAACAGCTGACATGTCCCGGCTTTGATGCGGAGCCCTGCATCAAAGCGGGGGGTTCTGACCTCGGACGTACTATCCCGTCCGAGGTCAGAAAGGGGTTAATATGCTGCTTGGCAAGATCCCATCTTGCTTTTTAATGATTTGCTTTTAACAGTGGTTTCCTCCTTGGTCGTCTTCCATGAAGTCCACTTTGGCCAAGACAGCGATGCATGGTGGTATCTGACAGTGACGTATCTTGACCTTGTAGTTCACCTCTAATCTCTTTGGAAGTTTTTCTGGGCTGTTTGGTTACCATTCGTATTAACCGCATCTTCAATTTGTCATCATTTTTCCTCTTGCTGCCATGCTTAGGGAGGTTGGCAGGGCCGTATTTAGAGTTTCTGCTGCCCTAGGCAATTTTAGTGCTGCCTCTCCCATTGGTGAGTATGACACTATCGGCAGTGTCTTTGGCAAAAATCGCTGATCTGAAAATCGCCATTTGCAGCAGATCCGGCAGTTTTTCCGCATCTGCCGCGTAATGGATCACTTACGGCAACACTGCGTTCGGCCTCATTCATTCCCTATGGGACTTGCAGACATGTGCGGCACTTGCGGTTTTGCCGCAATCCGGCAAATGCGGTACTTACAGCAATGAAAAAAAACGCTGCTAGCGGTGTTTTTTTCTCTCACCGCAAGTGCAAAACCGCAATTGCCGCACATGTTCGCAAGTAGCCATCACTACCTGTCCCTGCACCTTGCTAGGTCATCCCTATCCGTCCCTCCCTGACCTAAAACTACACTATACACTTTAGAAAAACAATTTATTAACTGACATATTCCATTGACATATAATGAGGGCTCCAGGCTACGGTGTAGACTGGGACGGGAAGTCTCCGGGTCTCCATTCTCTCTCTGTGCACACCCTCAGTCCCTGCCTCACTGCCTGTGCTGCACTGTGCACACACCTCCCTCCACCAGACCCGGTAATCGCCGCTCACAGTAGCATACCGGCAGAGGTGTATCTAGGGTTTCTGGCACCAGGGGCAAGAATTCATTTTGGTGCCCCCCCCTCCGCCAAGGACGTATGCGATTTGCACACTCAGTCATGTGCCCACGAGCTCCTCTCCTTAATGCTCTCAATGTTCAGTGAAAAACTGAGAGAAGCGGGAAGAGAAGCTCGGTGTCACAGGACCATAAGTGTAAAAGTCGCATATGAGTGAAGTGTCCATGTGACGACTACTGGAACCTGCAGAGCTGAATCCTGACATCGCAGCTTCTGAATTATCACAGCTAATGCACTGCACACTTTTAGGATTCTCCCTTGCTGGTGGACAGTCGTGTCAGCACAAGTATGTGATTTGTATACTCCTGACCACATTCCGACTAGACGTGCCCAGTCTCGCTTAGTTCATTTTCATTGACGGAGGCCACACATGTCTAGTCAGCATGTGACCGCATTAATGTAAATCCTCAGCATGAGAGAATTCTGACAGCGTGCAGTGTGCACTGTGATAAGTCAGAAGTCTGCAGTCACAAAGAATGACTGCAGACTCATTACAAACCTGGACATCCCCTTTAATGCCCCTAACATAAATAAAAACATGAGCGTTAGTATCACAAACAACATTTACATCCAGGTACCTGATAGATGACGTCGCCTCTGGAGCCGTTCTTCTTTTCTTCATCTTGTCCAGACCCCATGATGTTTTCTCATCCACAGCCGTCTCTGCAGACTTCCATCTTCTCCACTCTTTTGCAGAAAGTCTCCACATGACGCCCTTAAAGATACAAGTGTCATTATAATGCTCCTGAATAAAAAATTGCCTCTCACTATATTGTCTGCACAAAATATGACCCCCACACTGTCCCTCTTATGGTACATACTCTTCACACTGACCTCTCCTTTCTATACTGACCCCCTCTTCACACTGTCCTCTTACACTGTGTCCCCCTATAGGGCCCAATATTTATACTCCATATTTATACTCCATCCTCCCACCCTGTGTGCATGGCTCCCCCATCTTTCCACCCTGTGTGCATGTTTCCCCCATCTTCCCACCCTGCGTGCATGGCTCCCCCATCCTCCCACCCTGTGTGCATGGCTCCCCCATCCTTCTCCCCTGCGTGCATGGCTCCTCTATCCTCTCACCCTGTGTGCATGGCTCCCCTATCCTCCTCCCCTGCGTGCATGGCTCCTTTATCCTCCCACCCTGCATGCATGGCTCCCCCATCCTTCTCCCCTGCATGCATGGCTCCCCCATCCTCCTCCCCTGCGTGCATGGCTCCCCCATCCTTCTCCCCTGCGTGCATGGCTCCCCCATCCTTCTCCCCTGTGTGCATGGCTCCCCCATCCTCCCACCCTGTGTGCATGGCTCCCCCATCCTTCTCCCCTGCGTGCATGGCTCCCCCATCCTTCCCTGCGTGCATGGCTCCCCCATCCTTCTCCCCTGCGTGCATGGCTCCCCCATCCTTCTCCCCTGCGTGCATGGCTCCCCCATCCTTGTCCCCTGCGTGCATGGCTCCCCCATGCTTCTCCCCTGCGTGCATGGCTCCCCTATCCTCCCACCCTGCGTGCATGGCTCCCCCATCCTTCTCCCCTGCGTGCATGGCTCCCCTATCCTCCCACCCTGCGTGCATGGCTCCCCCATCCTTCTCCCCTGCGTGCATGGCTCCCCTATCCTCCCACCCTGCGTGCATGGCTCCCCCATGCATTTTTCCTGTCATACTCACCTCTCACCGCACAGAACTTCTTGGCATCTCTGCAGCGTCTTCCTTCCTGTATGAGCGGTCACTTGGTAGCGCTCATTAAGGTGATGAATATGCGCATATTCATCACCTTAATGAGCGGTACCATGTGACCGCTGAAGACAGGACGCGCTGCTGGCGCTGAGACGCAGTTGCAGCCACCGCTGGAGGAAGGTGAGTATTACGTCTTCAGGGAGGGGGGCGGGAAGGAGGGAGGGTAAAGGAGGGAGGGAGGAGGGGGGGCGGGCACTTGACCCCGGAGTTTTATAAAAAAAAAAGAAAAAGCCTAGCTCAAGTGCGCCCCCCTGCATCCCGCCGCCCTAGGCACGTGCCCTCAAGTGCCTAGTGGCAAACACGGCCCTGGAGGTTGGGTACAGTCCCATAGACCTTAAATTTCGGAATAATATGTGCAACTGTAGTAAAAGAAAAATCAAGCCATTTGTTGATGGTCTTATAGCCTTTACGTTTAACATGCTCATCTAAAAAAAATTCTAATTTTCTGAGACAACTCTCTCCGTAGCTTCCTTTGGTTCATGTTTAGTGTGGTAAACACCATGATACGAAACAGCACAGTGACTACTTTTTACCCTGTAAATAGGCAGACTGACTGATTACAAGTTTGTAGACAGTGTAACAGAAGTGGTGGAACCACTGTGCCGTGGTTTGAGAAGAGCCCGAAGTGGCGTAACTAGATGAACACATGACCTTTCGCTAAAGCCCCTGATGGTGAGGTTAGACTTGGCTCCAGATGGACACCAGGTGCTACACCAGGACAGACCACAGATGCACAGCAGCTGACTCCCAAGGGGCAGATAGCTGGAATGGCCCAGAAGGAGAATACAGGTGGTACAGGCAGGCACGACAGGAACACAGGAACCACAGATGCTGGTGGGAACAGCTGGTATACACGCAAGTACTGGCAGGTGCATGCTAGTACGGCTGGTATACAGCAGGCACAGGTGGGTGCTGGCTTGTATGGGTGATATACAGATGAGCCTGTCAGGTGCAGGCTGGTATGGGTAGTGTATAGGTGAGCACGGCAGGTGCAGGCTGGTAGGGCTGTTATAAATGTGAGCACGGCAGGTACAGGATGGTATGGCTTGTATAGAGGTGAGAATGGCTGGTGCTGGCTGGTACGGCTGTTATACAGGTCAGCATAGCAGGTGCATGCTTGTATACACATGGGCATGCCAGGTGCAGGCAGATACAGCAAGCACGGCTGGTATACAGGCAGGCACATACGGCACCGGATCCG
Source organism: Ranitomeya variabilis (assembly GCF_051348905.1). NCBI lineage: Eukaryota > Metazoa > Chordata > Amphibia > Anura > Dendrobatidae > Ranitomeya > Ranitomeya variabilis. The sequence continues at coordinate 65,612,076 of NC_135239.1, read as the reverse complement.
TCTAACGGTCCCCATAGCAGCCACATGATGTGCTGCAATTATCGGCATGCCACTGGCTGGGGGCCTCTGGAGGAGCAGGGGCCCTAGGCAGCTGACTGATCTGCCTGCTCCTAACGCAGGCCCTGTTGCCAGGAAAATTCTACAAACTAGGTTGCAGATAGGATGAGTTTAGGAAAATTGCACCATAAACAGGAAATTTGGGGGCATTTATTTGCATTTTGAGTTTGTTACCAAGTGGACATGAGTCCAGACATCAATTCATTGATCCACCTGACAAGGATCTACAGTGAAGACATCGGGATGTCCTTTGGACTGGAGAGGTGGGGCCGGCTGGTAATAAAGAGAGGCAACATAGTCAAGACTGATGGAGTGGAATTACCAGCAGGGCACATAGTAGATGCACAGACATGCTACAAGTACCTCAGCTTCCCACAGGGATATGGTAACCATGATGCGGAGGCAAGGAAAGCAGCAACATCCAAATACCATCGAAGGATAAGACAGGTCCTGAAGAGCCAGCTCAATGGGAAGAATAAATCTCGCCATCAATACATATGCCTTGCTGTCATAGTGTGCTGGCCAAAAGAAGAGATGGAAGCTGCAGATGTGAAGACACGAAAGCTTCTCACAATACATGGAGGTCTCCACCCTAAGGCTAGGTTCACGTTGCGTTAGTGGGTATCCGCTAACTGAATCCGTTACATAGCGGCACTAACGCAATGTAACGGGTCCGTTAGCGCACCCATTGACTGCAATGTATGTAACGCATCCCGCATGTAACGCATGTAACGTTAGCGATGTGCCGTTATTTTGTGACGGACCTCGAACGCTGTCTGCAGCGTTTTTGGGTCCGTTCTCGCTAGCGCAGATTGGGCATCTGTGCTAGCGCAATCGCTAAACCCAATCCTTTTTGGACATTGCGTTAACGCAGTCCGTTAGCGTATGCGCTAAACGGACTGCACTAACGCAATGTGAACCTAGCCTAAGTCTAACACCCAAAGTTTGTATACCAACAGAAAGGAGGGTGGACGAGGCTTGATAAGCATCTAAGCCACGATCACGGAAGAAACAAGGAGTGTTGAGGAAGGGAGTGCAGCTGCGTGCACTACAGTGTCTTCCGTAGTAACGGCGTATCCAGTGTGGAATCTACCAAACTCATCAGCATATCTTGAACCATCCGTGTATAACACCAGATCAGGGAAGGCACGATAAAGGCTTTCCATACAAACCGGTGATCTTTCCTTATAGTTCATTATACCGTCTTTCAGGGCATTGTAGAGAGGTTGCATTATGCGGGATGCGTCTGGTATCCACTGACGACAATAAGTACATTGTCCAAGGAAACGCTGGAGTTCAGTCTCATCTTTCGGAAAAGGAAGGGATCTGATGGCCCAAAAATATCACTTGACCAAGGCATAAGTGAAGTTTCGAGGCCAAAACCCGACAGTTCAGATCTGCCAGATACTTGAGGAGGCTAACAGTGGCAGCAATGACTTCCTGCTGTGTTCGTGCACACAACAAAAGACCATCCACACACTGAAGCAGCGTGACATAGGGGTGATCTAACTGCCAGGGTAAAAGACACTCGTCCATATTTTTTGCAAACTGATTGGGACTGTTTTGGGCCCCTTGTGGCATAACTGTCCATTTCAATTGTCGTCCCTGATAAGTGAATGCAAACAGAAACTGGCAATCTGGGTGTAATGGAATGCTGTAGAAGGCATTGGCAAGGTCGATGACTGTGAATCAACCAGCATCTTGAGGTATTTCGGACAAAAGAGTATGTGGATTAGGCACCACCGGAGTTTCTAGAACAGTAGCTGCATTAACTGCCCATAGATTTTGTACCAGCCGGTACACAGGGGGTTGGCCGAGTGGGTTCTTTTTCTTAACGGGAAACAAGGGCGTGTTACATGGGGAAACACAGGGTACCAGGTCACCATTATCGAGTAACGCTTGTATTTGCCCCTTGAGGCCCCGCTCCACTGATAAGGAACCAGCTGTGTCCTTGTAGCTGGGGTGGGGGCTGAGGTTGGAGCAGGAATCGCTGTGGCTACTGGTTTAACCTTTGCCTTTCCTGCTGAGGCAGAGCAGGCTAAATTCTTCTGAAAACTTTTTACTATTTTCAATGCATCATCCGGAGTGGAAGTCTCGATATCACGTCTAACTGACATTATTGCCTCTTTCAATTCAGATTTAAGGCCGGACATTAAAGCTGCCACAAAAAGGTGTGAACGGGCTTTATTATACAATAAGAATCCCAGATCTTTAAATACTACCATAAGATGCCTATATAACTTCTCGGCAGTCCAGGGTATATTGGTGCCTTGGGGTTAAGGGGCATAGGGCTTACAGTCGGGAGAAGAGGCTTAATTTCCTGGGGAGGGACCATATCATCTAACAGGGAGCCCCCCTGTCCCAGATCATTATTTATTAGATCATTACCCTCAAGCACTTTCTCAATTCCTTCCTGCACCACAACACATCCAGTCTTTGTCATAATAGTAGACAGCTTTCCTTTTTCAGCGTAACAATAACAGAAACAATCAGAACTCACTTCCTCTCTTGATCCTCAATTTGCTATATATATCAATCACTCAACTTGAATCAGGTGAATCTTATACCAATCTTTCAATCACACTGATAACCAAACAATCACCTTTAAGTTTCCTTCTAAAACTAGGCACCATATTTTACTTTCAACTTCCAACTTCAACTTACAATATTTCTTTCTACTTCAATACAGTACTGTTGCTTTAAACAAAACACAGATCTCCCAGCGCGTACTACACCAAGGACATAATATACAGAGAATCTTGAGTGCAGCTACATGCCCCCTCCCATCCAAGACTTCAGCTGAGATAAGAACTCACAGCATCTCTCCACACAGAAAGGAGAAAGCAATCGTGCAGCTGCTTAGACAGCCCCTCCCATCAGATTTTTAGAAATTTCACACAGAAACAGAATGCAGCAGTTCTCGGACTTAATTCATTTCTACAAAACCTTAATCACACAAATTCTTCTTTTTCTTCCACGGAAACATGATTCTCCTTTAGAGCTAAATATCCTTACTTCAGTTGTGCACAGTACTAGAGCAGCCGTATAGTCTTTTCCACCGGGTCTATCTGTCCCCAACTGGGACAACCCAAAAAACGCGGTACTCAGTGAAAGGAGGAGGGCGTCTCAGACTATTCCCTCCGGATACCCCTGGACATATATATCTATATATTCCTGAGTTATGTATCCTACCCAATCTTCGATCACCTCACCACGCCTGATTCTAACAGTGATCAGGATTTCAGGATATTTTGACTATAAAGAGAATTACAGTCACTGGTCAATCTGGGGTGTCCGTCCCTTATGAGGTACGGTTCGAGCACTGGGCCCCTAATGGAACTACACCTTTATATGTCCACCCAAGAATCACCCCACCATCGGGGACAAACCTCAGATCCTCTTTGCAGCAACAAACACTGGAAAACCACACCAAACGGTCATTCTGAGCAGTATAACTGCCAATTTACCGTGGTTGTTGTGGGGGATGATCAGTCCCAATTTTCCAGTGCCTGTGGTCCGGTCCAAGGGTCCTTTGTCTTGTTGTCCTCCAAGGGGCAGAAGCATTCCTGTTCGGGGCCCCACGTTTGGGCGCCAAGCTGTTGAGGGAGGATCTGAAGTGACCCTTCATGGTTGATACAGTGATTTTCAAATTGATCCACAGGGCATTGCCGACAATTGAAAATGACCAGACGGGGACGTGTGTCTCTGTTTGGGTGGATCGAGCAGATCTCTGACCCCCGTTTATTGTGTCACACTTTTCATAATCTTAACAAGTTACACTTCAACCAATCAACATAAGAACACGCTCACAGTTCTTAACCTATAAGAATGCAGGAACAGCCTGTATGTCAAAGTCTCGTAGAACAATACACCCTCAGTCTCATGTCCTGTTCAGGTTGAAACAATCAAGGTCTCATAACAGCTGTGAACTTTAGCCTAGTAACAAAATTTATCTTAAAACAGCAAGATGGAGTCGAAAAGCACAAAATGAAGCCTGCTGTAATTTTTCTTAGTTTAACCCTTCACTGGAATATCCAGGAATACATAAGAAAAATGGCACCAAAAGATGAGATGCCGAGAGAAAGCCTAAGGCATCAACAACAGATCTGGAAGGAAGAACAGAAACATGAAGCGCCATGGCAAGACAAGCCGCTGCATGGGATGTGCCATCGACAGATAGTGGAGGTGGCTGACATGGAGAAATCCTACCAATGGCTGAAAAAAGCTGGACTCCGAGACAGCACAGAGGCACTAATCATAGTGACACAAGAGAAAGCACTAAGTACCAGATCCATAGAAGCAGGAATCTACCACACAAGACAAGACCCAAGGTGCAGACTATGCAAAGAAACCTCAGAAACAGTCCAACACAAAGTGACAGGAGGCAAAATGCAAGCAGGAACAGCATATACCGAACGCCACAGCCAAGTAGCGGGAATTGTAAACAGGAACTTCTGCACAGCATATGTGCTAAGTCCTCCTAAGACTAGATGGGAGACCCCAGAAAAAGTGGTGGAGAATGAAAGGGCTAAAATCCTGTGGGACATCAAGATCCAGATGGATAAGCAGGTGTTTGCTAACCAACCAGACATTGTGATAGTAGACATGTATCACAAGACAGGAATGATAATGGATGTGGCAGAGCCAAGTGACAGCAACATCAGAAAGAAGGAATATAAGAAGCTGGAGAAATACCAGGACCTCAAAGGAGAACTCGAGAAGATGTGGAAGCTGAAGGCAACAGTGATTCCAGTGGTGATAGGAGCACTTGGAGCAGTGACCCTTAAGTTGAGAAAATGGCTACAACAGAACTCAGCATCAACATCTGAGCTCCCTGTCCAGAAATGTGCAATGCTGGGAACTAGGGTTGAGCGACTTTTATTTTTATAGGATCGGGTCGGGTTTCACGAAACCCGACTTTCTCAAAAGTCGGGTCGAGTGAAATCGGCCGATCCTATAAAAAAGTCGGGGTCGGAGTCGGCCGAAACACGAAACCCAATGCAGTGCAATGGGATACTATGGTTCCCAGGGTCTGAAGGAGAGGAAACTCTCCTTCAGGCCCTGGGATCCATATTTAAGTGTAAAAGGAGCAGCCACCCCCTCCATTAATTTGGTAGGTTGCGAGTGGCTGCTTCATCGGTTATGCTGCACCTGTGTTTTTTCTACCACATGGGTCCACTGCATCCTGAGAGTGCATTGGTTTGGTGGCCTAGGCAGGTAAGCATCTCTGCCTTGTTTTGCTGTATTTTCTATTTTTGGAGGATCTTTGAATCCTCTTTTTGTGCTTTTGCTGTTTAGAGTTAGGACTCATGAGCGTGGGGACCCTTGATGCGGGTCATGAGCTTCCGTATTTTGGCCAAAATATTAACCAATACCTCACATAGAATTTTTTTTTTTTTATGTGTTTTTTGCACTTTTTTTCCAGGGTGCAGTTGGGCCCATTTTTGTCTTGTAAACTGTGGTGTCTGTTCACATGGGGTGCATTTGGATAGCGCTGGGCAGGCCCGCCTGATCTAATAGAAGGGTGTCACTACTAGGCTTGCCTGGATGCTGTGCATCTCCTTTGTGTGAACAGCGCCGCATACAAGTCTTTTATGTGCAGCAATGTGCCAAGCAGCCACCCCCTCCATTAATTTGGTAGGTTGCGAGTGGCTGCTTCATCGGTTATGCTGCACCTGTGTTTTTTCTACCACATGGGTCCACTGCATCCTGAGAGTGCATTTGTTTGGTGGCCTAGGCAGGTAAGCATCTCTGCCTTGTTTTGCTGTATTTTCTAAAATAAAGAATAAAAATAAAAAATATTGATATACTCACCTCTCCGACGCAGCCCGATGTAACCGGCATCTTCGGTACCTAAGAATGAGCGCTTGAAAGACCTTAGATGACGTCGCGGCCTGTGATTGGTCGCGTGGCGGTCACGTGACCGCCACGCGACCAATCACAAGCCGCGACGTCATCTAAGGCTACGTTCACATTAGCGTTGTGCAACGCAGCATCGGGCGCCGCTGCGGCGACGCATGCGTCATGCGCCCCTATATTTAACATGGGGGCGCATGGACATGCGTTGCACTTGCGTTTTGTGATGCATGCGTCACTGCGGCGCACGCGTCAGGGCGCAGAGGACGCAGCAAGTTGCATTTTTTGTGCGTCAAAAATCAAGCAAAAAAAGGACGCATGCATCACAAAACAATGCGTTTTGCATGCATTGTGCGTCGCGTCGCCGATGCGTCGCCGACGCAACACACAACAACGCAAATGTGAACGTAGCCTAAGGTGTTTCAAGCGCTTGAAACAACTTAGATGACGTCGCGGCTTGTGATTGGTCGCGTGGCGGTCACGTGACCGCCACGCGACCAATCACAAGCCGCGACGTCATCTAAGGTCTTTCAAGCGCTCATTCTGAGGTACCGAAGCTGCCGGTTACATCGGGCTGCGTCGGAGAGGTGAGTATATCAATATTTTTTATTTTTATTCTTTATTTTACACTTAAATATGGATTCCGATACCGATTCCCGATATCGCAAACATATCGGAACTCGGTATCGGAATTCCGATACCAGATTCAGAAGATCGCCGACCTCATGGCCGACCCCACACAGGGGTCGGGTCGGGTTTCATGAAACCCGACTTTGCCAAAAGTCGGCGACTTCTGAAAATGGCCGACCCGTTTCGCTCAACCCTACTGGGAACAACTAATATCCTGCACAGAACCCTCAAACTCCCAAGCCTCTGGTAGAGGACCCGAGAATGAGAAAGGACAAAAAAAGACCATCCCCATTGGGTGGTGAGAAGGATGTGTGTGTGTATGTGTATACATATACTGTATATATATATATATAGAGAGAGAGAGAGAGATTTTTTGGCAAAGCCAGCTCACCGCTTTGAAGAAACAGGAATACATCCAACCTGTGGTTACAGTTCGCACGGAAAACGGATTGGGATAAATCCACACATGTGAAGAAAAAATATTTTTGTTTCTCCAGCGATCAGTCCAATGGTAGAGTAAAACATACCTTTTATTTATCCATTAAAAAGTTCCAGATTTCTTCAGTAACTATATTGCATACATTCAATCCCTTATGGACGACATGTTTCGACACCACATGTGTCTTCCTCCAGGTCCATGTCGTCCATAAGGGATTGAATGTATGCAATATTGTTACTGAAAAAATCTGGAACTTTTTAATGGATAACTAAAAGGTATAATTTACTATTATTATTATTATTATTAATAAGTTATAATTTATATATACAGTTATATGAAAACGTTTGGGCACCCCTATTAATTTTAAGCTTAATGTTTTATAAAAATTGTTTTTTTTTGCAACAGCTATTTCAGTTTCATATATCTAATAACTGTTGGACACAGTAATGTTTCTGCCTTGAAATGAGGTTTATTGTACTAACAGAAAATTTGCAATCTGCATTCAAACAAAATTTGACAGGTGCATAAGTATGGGCACCTCACCAGAAAAGTGACATTAATATTTAGTAGATCCTCCTTTTGCAAAAAGTAACAGCCTCTAGTCGCTTCCTGTAGCTTTTAATGAGTTCCTGGATCCTGGATGAAGGTATTTTTGACCATTCCTCTTTACAAAACAATTCCAGTTCAGTTAAGTTTGATGGTCGCCAAGCATGGACAGCCCTCTTCAAATGATCCCACAGATGTTCAATGATATTCAGGTCTGGGGACTGGGATGGCCATTCCAGAACAGTGTAATTGTTCCTCTGCATGAATGCCTGAGTAGATTTGGAGTGGTGTTTTGGATCATTGTCTTGCTGAAAGATCCATCCCCTGCGTAACTTCAATTTTGTCACTGATTCATGAACATTATTGTCAAGAATCTGCTGATACTGAGAGGAATCCATGCGTCCCTCAACTTTAACAAGATTCCCGGTGCCGGCATTGGCCACACAGCCCCAAAGCATGATGGAACCTCCACCAAATTTTACTGTGGGTAGCAAGTGTTTTTCTTGGAATGCTGTGTTTTTTTGCCGCCATGCATAACGCCTTTTTGTATGACCAAACAACTCAATCTTGGTTTCATCAGTCCACAGGACCTTCTTCCAAAAAGAAATTGGCTTCTCCAAATGTGCTTTTGCATACCTCAGCCGACTCTGTTTGTGGCGTGCTTGCAGAAACGGCTTCTTTCGCATTACTCTCCCATACAGCTTCTCCTTGTGCAAAGTGCGTTGTATAGTTGACCGATGCACAGTGACACCATCTGCAGCAAGTTGATGCTGCAGCTCTCTGGAGGTGGTCTGAGGATTGTCCTTGACTGATCTCACCATTCTTCTTCTCTGCCTTTCTGATGTTTTTCTTGGCCTGCCACTTCTGGCCTTAACAAGAACTGTACCTGTGTTCTTCCATTTCCTTACTATGTTCCTCACAGTGGAAATTGACAGGTTAAATCTCTTAGACAGCTTTTTGTATCCTTCCCCTGAACAACTATGTTGAATAATCTTTGTTTTCAGATCATTTGACAGTTGTTTTGAGAAGCCCATGATGCCACTCTTCAGAGGAGATTCAAACAGGAGACTTGCAAGTGGCCACTTTAAGTAGCTTTTCTCATGATTGCATACACCTGGCTATGAAGTTAAAAGCTCAATGAGGTTACAAAACCAAAAAAAGTGCTTTAGTAAGTCAGTAAAAAGTAGGTAGGAGTATTTAAAACAAGAAAATGATAAGGGTGCCCATACTTATGCACCTGTCAAATTTTGTTTGAATGCAGATTGCACATTTTCTGTTAGTACAATAAACCTCATTTCAAGGCAGAAACATTACTGTGTCCAACAGTTATTAGATATATGAAACTGAAATAGCTGTTGCAAAAAAAACAATTTTTATAAAACATTAAGCTTAAGATTAATAGGGGTGCCCAAACTTTTTCATATAACTGTATACACAGGGGTTGGACAAAATAATGGAAACACCTGGAAACATCAACAAAAGTTAGTTTAATATGGTGTAGGTCCACCTTTTGCGGCGATTACAGCCTCAATTCTCTGAGGTATGGATTCATACAAGGTGTGAATTGTTTCCAAAGGAATTATAGCCCATTCTGCAGTTAAAACAACTTCCAGTCTAACTTGAATATCTAAAATCGACCATAAATGCTCAATAATGTTGAGGTCTGGGGATTGTGGGGGCCAGATGAGATGCTCAACTTCATAAGAATGTTCCTCGTGCCATGCTTTAACAATTCTAGCTGTATGAATTGGTGCATTATCATCCTGAAAGATGGTGTTCCCCTCCACCTTGTTTTACGGTTGGGAGAAGGCAGTCTGGATGGAATGCTTCTTTTGGCTGTCTCCAAACGTACACTCGGCCGGAGATCGGAAATAGGGTAAACGATGATTCGGCTGAGAATATCACGTTTCCACTGCTCGAGGGACCAATTCTGGAGGTTTCTACACCACTCTAAACGCTTGGAAACATTTGTCGTTAAGAGCAGCGGTTTTCTAATTGCAGCTCTTCCGTGAAATCCAAATTTGTGCAGCTCCCGACTAACAGTTTTCGTGGAAACTGGGTTCTGTAGGTGTTCATTGAGCTCCGCAGTGATTAGCAGAGCCGTGGTCTTGCGATCCTCTCTCACAATTTGCTTTAGAGTCCGACGGTCTCTCTCAGTCAACTTTGACTTTCGGCCGGACCTGTGCTTTGCTGCGGACGTTTTTCCTTCTCTTTCAAACGCAGTCATTACTTTGGAGACAGTACCTCTTGACATGCCAAGCATTCGGGCACTTTCTGTTACACTAGCGCCTGCCATACGAGCACCAACAATTTGGCCTCTTTGAAAATCTGAGAGGTCTGCCATTGGTATCAGGTTCTCATCAATGTTATTACAATTATGCTAAACAAACAGTTAATTTACATACACATATCACATAACACAAATAATCAACTACAAAACATTACCATATGTCACGGTTTGCATGTTTATAACATATTTGAAGATTATGATGCCAAAACGTTAGGTGTTTCCATTATTTTGTCCAACCCCTGTATATACATATATATATATACACTCACTGGCCACTTTATTAGGTACACCTGTCCAACTCTTGTTAACACTTAATTTCTAATCAGCCAATCACATGGCGGCAACTCAGTGCATTTAGGCATGTAGACATGGTCAAGACAATCTCCTGCAGTTCAAACCGAGCATCAGTATGGGGAAGAAAGGTGATTTGAGTGCCTTTGAACGTGGCATGGTTGTTGGTGCCAGAAGGGCTGGTCTGAGTATTTCAGAAACTGCTGATCTACTGGGATTTTCACGCACAATCATCTCTAGGGTTTACAGAGAATGGTCCGAAAAAGAAAAAAAATCCAGTGAGCGGCAGTTCTGTGGGCGGAAATGCCTTGTTGATGCCAGAGGTCAGAGGAGAATGGGCAGACTGGTTCGAGCTGATAGAAAGGCAACAGTGACTCAAATCGCCACCCGTTACAACCAAGGTAGGCCTAAGAGCATCTCTGAACGCACAGTGCGTCGAACTTTGAGGCAGATGGGCTACAGCAGCAGAAGACCACACCGGGTACCACTCCTTTCAGCTAAGAACAGGAAACTGAGGCTACAATTTGTACAAGCTCATCGAAATTGGACAGTAGAAGATTGGAAAAACGTTGCTTGGTCTGATGAGTCTCGATTTCTGCTGCGACATTCGGATGGTAGGGTCAGAATTTGGCGTAAACAACATGAAAGCATGGATTCATCCTGCCTTGTATGGAGCATCTTTGGGATGTGCAGCCGACAAATCTGCGGCAACTGTGTGATGCCATCATGTCAATATGGACCAAAATCTCTGAGGAATGCTTCCAGCACCTTGTTGAATCTATGCCACGAAGAATTGAGGCAGTTCTGAAGGCAAAAGGGGGTCCAACCCGTTACTAGCATGGTGTACCTAATAAAGTGGCCGGTGAGTGTATATATATATATATATATATATATATATATATATATATATATATATATATATATATAGTACAGAGCAAAAGATTGGACACACCTTCTCATTTAAAGATTTTTCTGTATTTTCATGACTATGAAAATTGTAAATTCACACTGAAGGCATCAAAAGTATGAATTAACACATGTGGAATTATATACTTAACAAGAAAGTGTGGAACAACTGAAAATATGTCTTATATTCTAGGTTCTTCAAAGTAGCCACCTTTTGCTTTGATGACTGCTTTGCACACTCTTGGCATTCTTTTGATGAGCTTCAAGAGGTAGTCACCAGAAATGGTTTTCACTTCACAGGTGTGCCCTGTCAGGTTTCATAAGTGGGATTTCTTGCCTTATAAATGGGTTGGGACCATCAGTTGTGTTGAGCAGAAGTCTCTTGGATACACAGCTGATAGTCCTACTGAATAGACTGTTAGAATTTGTATTATGGCAAGAAAAAAGCAGCTAAGTAAAGAAAAACGAGTGGCCATCATTGTTAGGGCTAGCGGAACACACCAAATTAATATATAGATTTTATTATGATAGATGCGTTCACAGCCCGGGGTCCACCGTGCAGGAGAACCTGCTGCTAGCAAATAGCGGAACTAAATGACGGTGTTAGCTCTCTGTTACTTCACAGAGCAGCCGTGAACTCAAAGCACTGCGCTCTGTTAGACTCCACAGAGGCACAGGCTAACTGCCTAAACAAGAGCAGTCAGTGGTCATGCATGCACAAGAAACTCCTCGCCAGAGGTGCCAGCATTCTAAGGGCTTATTTCGGCCAGGTCCCTGAATACCCAAGCATACAAACTCCTTGCCGGAGGTGCCAGCATTCTAGGGGCTTATTTCAGCCGGGTCCCTGAACACACTCATACAAGACCACACTGGTGCAAAGTACATAAATAAAGAGCAATACTAGCGCATGGCCGTGGGCCATGCGAGCCTTAAATAGTTGCAGCACGTACAGGACCTTCCTGGAAGGACCAATGAGAGGCTGCCACAGAGCGTGAGCACCTACAGGACCTTAGCTGCAGTGTCTGATCATGTGACCCTCGATCTCCACTGAGAGATCTTACTCTGGGCATGCTCAGAACGAGAAAAGCAGGACTTAGTCCCAGAAGCGTCTGCTCGCCGCTGCCCAGCACTGACTGCAATGGCAGAAGAAGGAAAAGCAGCAGTAACTCTCTGTACAGAGTCAGACTGAGCGAGACGCTGGGACCAATGTCTCCACTGAGCAGACTCCACTGCGGCAGGAGAAGAATGGGAGACCGCAGCGGAGATGGCCCGAGATTCCCCCTGTGCAGAGACGGGAACTCGACCCCTAACAATCATTACTTTAAGAAATTAAGGTCAGTCAGTCCAAAAAATTGGGAAAACTTTGAAAGTGTCCCCAAGTGCAGTTTCAAAAACCATAAAGCGCTACAAAGAAACTGGCTCACATGAGGACCGCCCCAGGAAAGGAAGACCAGGAGTCACCTCTGCTTCTGAAGATAAGTTTCTCCGAGTCAGCAGCCTCAGAAATCGCAGGTTAACAGCAGCTCAGATTAGAGACCAGGTCAATGCCACACAGAGTTCTAGCAGCAGACACATCTCTACAATAACTGTTAAGAGGATACTTTGTGCATCAGGCCTTCATGGTAAGATAGCAGCTAGGAAACCACTGCTAAGGACAGGCAACAAGCAGAAGAGACTTGTTTGGGCTAAAGAACGCAAGGAATGGACATTAGACCAGTGGAAATCTGTGCTTTGGTCTGATGAGTCATGTGTTAATTCATAGTTTTGATGCCTTCAGTGTGAATTTACAATTTTCATAGTCATGAAAATACAGAAAAATCTTTAAAGTAGAAGGTGTATCCAAACTTTTGCTCTGTACTATATATATATATATATATATATATATATATATATATATATATACCGCTCAAAAAAATAAAGGGAACACTTAAACAACAGAATATAATTCCAAGTAAATAAATCCAACAAACCAGTGAAATGAAACTGTCCACTTAGGAAACAACACTGACAATCAGTTTCACATGCTGTTGTGCAAATGGAATAGACAGCAGATGGAAATTATTGGCAACTGTGAAGACACCTTCAATAAAGGAGTGGTTCTGCAGGTGGGGACCACAGACCACATCTCAGTACCAATTCTGGATGATGTTTTGGTCACTTTTGAATGTTGCTTGTGCTTTCACACTCATGGTAGCATGAGACGGACTCTACAACCCAGACACATGGCTGAGGTAGTGCAGCTCATCCAGGATGGCATATCAATGCGAGCTGTGGCAAGAAGATTTGCTGTGTCTGTCAGCGTAGTGTCCAGAAGCTGGAGGCATTACCAGTAGACAGGCCAGTACACCAAGAGACATGGAGGGGGCCTTAGGAAGGCAACAACCCAGCAGCAGGACCGCTACCTCCGCCTTTGTGCAAGGAGGAACAGGAGGAGCACTGCCAGAGCCCTGCAAAATTACCTCCAGCAGGCCACAAATGTGCATGTGTCTGCACAAACGGTTAGAAACCGACTCCATGAGGATGGTCTTAGGACCCGACGTCCACAGATGGGGGTTGTGTTCACAGCCCAACACCGTGCAGGACCCTTGGCACTTGCCACAGAACACCAGGATTGGCAAATTCTCCACTGGCGCCCTGTGCTCTTCACAGATGAAATCAGGTTCACACTGAGCACATGTGACAGAGTCTGGAGACGCTATGGAGAGCGATCTGCTGCCTGCAACATCCTTCAGCATGACCAGTTTGGCAGTGCGTCAGAAATGGTGTGGGGTGGCATTTCTTTGGAGGGCCGCACAGCCCTCCATGTGCTCGCCAGAAGTAGCCTGACTGCCATTAGGTACCGAGATGAGATCCTCAAATCCCTTGATAGACCATATGCTCATGCGGTTGGCCCTGGGTTCCTCCTAATGCAGGACAATGCCAGACCTCATGTGGCTGGAGTGTGTCAACAGTTCCTGCAAGATGAAGGCATTGAAGCTATGGACTGGCTCGCCCATTCTCCAGACCTGAATTCGATTGAGCACATCTGGGACATCATGTCTCGCTCAATCCACCAACGTCACGTTGCACCATAGACTGTCCAGGAGTTGGAGGATGCTTTAGTCCAGGTCTGGGAGGAGATCCCTCAGGAGACCATCTGCCGCCTCATCAGGAGCATGCCCAGGCTTTGTACAGTAGGGAGGTCATACAGGCACGTGGAGGCCACACACAATACTGAGCATCTTTTCCTTGTCATGAGGCATTTCCACTGAAGTTGGATCAACTTGTAATTTGATTTTTCACTTTGATTTTGAGTATCATTCCAAATCCAGACCTCCATGGGATATTCATTTTGATTTACATTGATAATTGTTATGTTTTATTGTTCTTAACACATTCCACTATGCAATGAATACAAATTTGCAACTGGAATCTTTCGTTCAGAGATATCTAGGATGTGGTATTTTAATGTTCCCTTTATTTTTTTGAGCAGTGTGTATAAATATACCATATTTTTCGGATTATAAGGCGCAGTTTTTCCCCAAAAAATTTGGGCAAATGGAGGTGCTTCTTATAATGTGGATATGCCGTACCAGTACCGTTGCTGCAGGCCACAGGCTGGGATGAAGGGGTGTCCAGCACTGCTGTGGGTGCCCAGCACCGTTGCGGGGGTGTCCGGTGCTGCGGGGGGCTCTGGCGACATTTTGTGAAAGGCCAGAGCCCCCTGCAGTTCCATGGTTTCCTGTGCGGTGGACTCCAGAAAAATGGCCGCCGGGGGGCGGCGCATGCGCAGATGGAGATCTCGGCACCAAGATCTAGGGAGATGAGTTTTCAGCACAGAGAAAAAAAGGCAAATTGGACATTATTTCACACAAAACGCAAAAAATGGGAAGGACAAATTTGCTAACACGCTCAACTTAATATTTGGCTACACACCCCTTGGAATAAATAAGCTGCAATCAATAGCTACACATAACCATCAACAAGCTTCTTACAACCCTCAACTAGAATTTTGGACCACTCTTCTTTGGCAAACTGTTCCAGGTGTCTCATACTTGAAGGTTGCTTTCTCCTAACAGCAATTTTAAGATCTCTCCAGTGTTCAGTGAGATTTAGATCTGGACTCATTGCTGGCAACTTCAGAACTTTCTAATGCTTTTCTTTGATCCATATTTAGGTGCTTTTTCTAGTATGTTTGAGGTCATTGTCCTGCTGGAAGACCCATGACTTAAGATGCAAAATAGCTTTCTGACACTGGGCACTACATTGCGACCCAAAATCCTTTCATAAGCTTCAGATTTAATGATGCCTTGCACACAGTCAAGGCACCCAGTGCAAGAAGCAGCACAACAACCCCAAAATATCTTTGAACCTCCAGCATAATTGACTGTAGGTACTGTGTTCTTTTCTTTGTAGGCCTCACTCCATTTTCGGTAAACAGTAAGATTATTATTATCTATTAATATGGCGCCATTTATTCCATTGCGCTTTACATGTGAAGAGGGGTATACATAATAAAAACGAGTACAGTAATCTTAAACAATAAAAATCATGACTGATACAGGAGGAGAGAAGACCCTGCCAGTGAGGGCTCACAATCTACAAGGAATGGGATTGACAGAGGAGAATGATGTGCTTTACTAAAAAAACTATCTTTGTCTCATCTGTCCACAAGACACTTGCCCATAAGTATTTTGGCTTACTCACGTATATTTTGGCAAACTGCAGTCTAGCTTTTTTATGTCTTTATGTCAACAGTGGGGAACTCCTGGGTCTCCTGCCATAGCGTTTCATTTCATTCAAATGACTATTTTAGTTCGTGCTGACACTGACCCACACTGAGACTGAGGACAGCTTGGATTTCTTTTGAACTTGATTGGTGCTGCTTATCCACCATTTGGACTATCCTGTGTTGCAACCTTTCATCAATTTTTCTATGCTGTCCACGTCCAGGGAGAATAGCTACAGTGACATGGGTTATAAACTTCTTGATTATGTTGTGCACCGTGGACAAAGAACATCAAGATCTCTCGAGATGGTGCTGTAACCTTGAGATTGTTGATATCTTCCAACTATTTTGGTTCTCAAGTTCTCAGACAGTTTTCTCCTGTTTCTGTTCTCCATACTTAACCCCTTCCCGACATGCGCCGTAATAGTACGGCGCATGTCGGGTCCCCTGCTTTGATGTGGGCTCCGGCGGTGAGCCCACATCAAAGTCGCGACATGTCAGCTGTTTTGTACAGCTGACATGTGCGCGCAATACCGGCGGGTGAAATCGCGATTCACCCACCGCTATTAACCTGTTAAATGCCGCTGTCAAATGCTGACAGCGGCATTTAACCGGCGCTTCCGGCCACGCGGCCGGAAATGACCTCATCGCCGACCCCCGTCACATGATCGGGGGTCGGCGATTCATCAGGATGGTAACCATAGAGGTCCTTGAGACCTCAATGGTTACTGATACCGGCCTGCTGTGAGCGCCCTCCTGTGGTCGGCGCTCATAGCAAGCCTGCATTTCTGCTGCATAGCAGCGATCTGATGATCGCTGCTATGTAGCAGAGGCGATCGAGTGGTGCCAGCTTCTAGCCTCCCATGGAGGCTATTGAAGCATGGCAAAAGTAAAAAAAAAAAGTTAAAAAAAATGTGAAAAAATAAAAAAAAATATAAAAGTTTAAATCACCCCCCTTTCGCCCCATTCAAAATAAATCAATAAAAAAAAAATCAAACCTACACATATTTGGTATCGCCGCGTTCAGAATCGCCCGATCTATCAATAAAAAAAAAGCATTAACCTGATCGCTAAACAGCGTAGCGAGAAAAAAATTTGAAACTCCAGAATTCCGTTTTTTTGGTCACTGCGACATTGCATTAAAATGCAATAACGGGCGATCAAAAGAACGTATCTGCACAAAAGTGGTATCATTAAAAATGTCAGCTCAGCATGCAAAAAATAAGCCCTTAACCGACCCCAGTTCATGAAAAATGGAGACGCTACGGGTATCGGACAATGGCGCAATTTTTTTTTTTTTAGTAAAGTTTGGAATTTTTTTTCACCACTTAGCTAAAAATAACCTAGACATGTTAGGAGTCTATGAACTCGTAATGACCTGGAGAATCATAATGGCAGGTCAATTTTTTGCATTTAGTGAACCTAGCAAAAAAGCCAAACAAAAAACAAGTGTGGGATTGCACTTTTTTTGCAATTTTACTGCACTTGGAATTTTTTTCCCATTTTCTAGTACAAGACATGGTAAAACCAATTGTGTTGTTCAAAAGTACAACTCGTCCCGCAAAAAATAAGCCCTCACATGGCCATATTGACGGAAAAATAAAAAGTTATGGCTCTAGGAAGGAGGGGAGCGAAAAACGAAAATGCAAAAACGAAAAAGGGCCGCGGCGGGAAGTGGTTAATGTGGCACATACAGGCACAGAATGCAAAGATTGAGTCAATTTCTTCCCCCTGTCATCTGGTTTCAGGTGTGATTTTCATATTGCCCACACCTGTTACTTGCCACAGGTGAGTTTGCTTCAAACAAAGTTGTTTACCAACAATTTTGTAAGGCCCATTTTGGAGTTTTGTGTGAAATGATGTCTTTTTTTTCTCTTTTTTGTATTGTTCCAATACACGCAAAGCAAATAAGCATGTATATAACAAAACATGTCACTTGCGATGCACTCCATGCCCTATCTGACTTCACTACTAGGAAGTCCTCTCTAATCTTGCTATATAGCATCTCCTTCTCTGGGCTAGTCCCAACTCTTAACTCTAACTGTTCCTATGGTCAAACTACACGTGACATTAACGCACTACCCTAGTCACATTGTACAGCACAGTTCACATTACATCACAATAACACGATTGGCGTCTTCAGGGAAAGGAGCAGCCGCAGTCCATCTCCTTACACTGGAAACACCCTTCTCCTTTTCACACCTCTGGATAAAACCCTTGAAATTATAAAACATTATAATATTTAACCACAAGACCCTTAATGCAACTGATAAGAACTGCACCGTCTTCTGCTAAACTGCACTTTTCCGCTGTTGTTCTATAATATATGGCTAATTATACTTGACATAAACATTAGATAAGTGACAGTGGATCCTGCTAATGTTAATAGGATCTATTAACAGTGTAAAGATATACGAGGGTAGCCCCACAAACCTCAAGGATCAGCAAGTTGTATTTTAACATCCCTAGTTCTTTGTATAGTCAGTGATGTCTGGCAGTGGCTTATTGCCGTTTCCCCATAGCTATGAAAATCCACACTCAAGAAGCTGATTTCTTCTAGATGGCAGTACAGGCCTCATCGCTTCCTAAAAAGATAGCTGAGCTCTGACCCTTATTAAGGCAGATCGTTCACCAGTTTTCACATTACACATCTTACATTTTTCTTTTAGACCTGAGAGGGCTGCTGTACTTACTCTGAACAGCCATGTCAGAATAGCTGTATGAACCTGAAATAAAGCTGAGATCATTATTTTATAAATCGAGTTTATTTTAATATCAGGTGGCAAACTTAAAAAAAAGATTATACAGCCAATCGGACAAGTAAATATATTAGATTTATGTATTTAATATGTATTTAATAATTGTAAAATCTGGTGACAGGTCGAAAAAATCTACATCATTTACTCTTTTTCAAGACAATAATATATGTATATTGTTGCTCTTTATATCATTTTCAGATCCCATGTCTCACCTCCAGAAGTCTGGAGAGAGCTGAAAAAAAACAAAACAAATGGTGGATATTTCTTTGCAAATACTCCCTGAGCCCAGCGTGTAATGTAGCCGGGTGTATATACCGTAATTTAATATAATAGTTTTCTTAATATGTAGTGTATTGGGTCAAAACCGTGTTATTAGCTGCTGGACATTAATTGTTTCATATTGGGGAAAATCTAAAACAACCTTCAGGACATGTGCACACAACGGTTCTTTTCAACATGATTTGATGGTAGAATCCATCTGAAAAATGTATGAGAAAATGCTCAACTGTATAGTTGTCCTTTATAGGGGACAATTTTACACGACTTTTATGTGCACAAGTTTTCAGCATGAAGTCCTAAATCTGCCTTCAACCCTTTGGCAACCTCCATGGGCTGCTGGAATCTCTACATTTAGAAAGTAAATATAAGATAGGTCTAATTGTTTGATTAGATTTTAAAGTGTACCTTTTATATTCAGAATAAGCTGTGGTGAGTGTACATGAGGAATCATACTATTTCTGACTATTATAGGAATTATGCCCTACATTCATCAGCAGTTTTCCCCTCTGCAGTCTTTATTTCTAGTTCAGTGCCCTGCTATGTATTTCATGCACTAAACATACAAAGAAGAGACCTTGTTTGTTTACACACGCAAAATCAGTACGGAGCACATTATACAGTATTATACAGTACATTACACATTATACAGTATTATACAGTAGTACTCATACAGTAATACTTAGCAGTGTAGCTGTCAATCCAGCACTCTGATTAGATAAAACGTACCATATCTGTGGCTCTCTGTGACTTAAGTATTTTTCAGATTATAAAACGCACTTTTTTCCCAAAATTTTTTTTGGGGAAAATGGGGGTGCGTATTATAATGCGGATATACCTTTCTGGCCCCAGGCTGGGATGAGGGGGTGTCTGGATGTGCGGTGCGGCGCGCCGCTGTGGGTGTTCAGTGCTGCGGATGTTCGGTGCTGTGGGTGTTTGGTGCTGCGGGGGCTCTGCTTACATCTTGTGAAAGCTCAGAGCCCCCCCAGTTACCGTACATGGTTTCCTATGCGGTGGACTGGACTCCGGGAAAATGGTTGCCTGCTGGGGTTGGCGCATGCAGAGATGGAGATCTCGGGAGATGAGATCTCAGGGCTGAGATCTCATTTCCCGAGATCTTGGTGCCATGTTCTCCATCTGCGCATGCGCCGCCTCCGGCCAGCAGCCATTTTCCCGGAGTCCACCACATTGGAAAACATGTAACTGTGGGGGCTCTGGGCTTTCACAAGATGTGAGCAGAGCCCCCGCAGCACCGAACACCCGCAACACTGAACACCCTCAGCAGCGTGCCGCATCGCACTTCCTAACATCCCCTCATCCCAACCTGCGGCCTGCAGCATCACCCCACTCCTGCCTCCTCCAGCGGCGACCCTAGGACTCCGTTTCAGCGCAGCTACCTCAACTGGTAAGCAAAAAGTCACATGGATTATAAGAAGCACGACCATTTTATTTTAAAAAAAAAGGTTTTTTTCCTATTTGTCTCCTCAAAATTTGGGGTGCGTCTTGTAATCCGGTGCGTCTTACCCGCAAAATACGGTAGCTTCTGCTCCATCAATCATTGTTTCCTTCGTACGCATCTACAGAAAGCATGATCCCATCTCTCATGTGCATGGAGGTGTCTCCATCTCTCTCTTGACAGCAGATAGTTGGCGGAATGGTTAGGCATGAACGTTTTTAACATACCAGATTCTTTTGTTCTCAATTAACTACTGCAGAGGAGCCTAGCCTCTTACTTCCCTCTCGAACGTGCCTATACATACAGGAGTCTCTTGAATAAATATCGGCTGAATGAGTGTTCGTCTGACAGCTGTCTATGGTGCATTGTCACCTTTTCATAGAATTCTAGGAAGAAGTAAAGCAGAACTGCAGCATTGAGGAAGGACACTTTTTTCGACCTTGCAAAGCCACATTTATATTAGCCAAGGATAATAAAACCATGCATGACCACAGTATTCTCTCTATACCATAGGCAGCCGCAAAGACAACTAAATCAGCTATTCAATGTGAAAACTCCATCCTGCAACTCCCCATACCTCAATTTCCTTCTCCTTTGGAAACATGCTTTTTGAAAAGTTAGGTTTCCACAATGTAGGATGGTGGTAGAAGTTCAATGTCCTGTGAGCAGTATTTAGTATACAAAAAAACTTTAGAAATTCTCTTAATTTTTTCCTGTGAGACACTGATGAGTGTGTGAAAAACGTATTACATATGTTGAAAATCGAATACATAAAATTCAAGAAATAAATGCTGTCTGCTCCCATCATGTCTGAGCTAATGCAGCTTTTAGGATTTTCCTTGTGTGTGCTTTGCCCTCTAGTCTAAAAACGGGTTTCACTCTTAGCCCCTTGAGGCTAAAATAAAGGACATCAACAGCTAATTAACCATCTTCTAAAGACTACATCAGAGATCAGCAACTTTTTTTTGCATAATGTGTCAATTAAGAAAAACAAATCCAAGATGAAATACTAAGTGTGCCCTGCAATCTCATGGTGTCAGACACAATGTGCCTTCATTGGCTCTGCACACTTTACCAGCACAGTCTCAGCCAAATATTCTCAATAAATACATTGTAATTCTCCATTGAAACTTATTTGGGTTTTGGTTGGGGTTTTTGCCCCTGTGAAAGCCAGATGGTAACTGCACAGTTTGACTATCACTGCGACCAAAACCCTGCCCCATTGCAGGTGTGCCAAGGGGCGCATGATTCCATGTTCATGCTAATCATGTGCCAGACAAACTTGACCCACAAGCTGTTTGCTGCACAAATGCAACAGTTGTTGACCCCTGGGCTACTCCAATCTGTAGATGCAACTACTCTCCAATCTATAGAGAATTGCACCTAAGTAGAGAAGCAGCCAAACATTGCACTGGCAAAAAATGTGTATCCTAAGGATACGGAGATCGGTGACAGCGGGACGGTGGTGGTGGATGCACAGCGGATGCAGTATTAGCCTTTTGGCTGTCTCGGTCTGCGAGCCGGACTGGAATAGCTAGAGTAGGGGTGGGGAACCTCAGGCCCCAGGGCCATTTACGGCCCTCGATGACCTTTTATCAGGCCCCCGAGCAGATTCTCAGGGACCGCATTTTTGGGCAGGAAGGTGTATTTCGATTACAACCAGCTCATTAATTTCTTCTTGCTCTATTCTCACACACACAGTGTTCACTACTAAACACTGAAGGGCATGCAATGAAAGATTACATCCTGACACCAGTGCCAGAGTCAGGATGTACTTTGTAGGTGAAGTTTGTACGGCCCCCGAAGGATGGTATAAATATCCAAATGGCCCTTGGCAGAAAAAGGATTCCCCACCCCTGAGCTAGAGGGTCGAATGTGGCTTTCGGGGCTCAGTTTGCCCAGGTCTATCCTATAGCATACATAACATGATGAGTTCAAATGAATTGTAGACTTTTTTCTTTACTCTTGTGTCCAAAATTAGACACTTTGGTTGCGATTGATCAAGCAGTTTTTCGTACAATGTTGGATTAAAATTGCTTGAAATATTGCAAAATGTATGCACAACTTGAAGTTGTTCAAAAGTTTCATGAATTTTGCTGTTTTTATGCCCAATTCTGCCAACTTTTAAAAACACGTGGGCAGAGCTCAGGAGGGACAGAGCGTGGCCAAGCGCGCTCAATAAATTCACAAAAATGTAAGTCACAAAATGTAAATTATGATAAATATACGCCAACCCCTGACTAGCGTTCATCTGGTGGTAATACACATCAGTTTAATGATCCAGAGAATTCATATTCAAGCACTCAAATAAGATTGTCAATTTGTACACCAGTCTTAATGAATCTGAGCCTAAAGTCAAGTAAAGTAAGGGGCTCCATACTAAATAAGTAGCTAGTAGCCGAACAACGGTTCGGCCAGCAGCTATCTCTACCGTGAATGTTACTTATTTTGCTGAGAGCAAAAGGATTGGTAGACCGAAATCAAACATGTCGGATCCTTATCGCCCCCAACAGATGATGGGAAGAGTTAGGAAGCCCCCAGACTCATTACACTGTCAGCTAAACCCATTGATATTGATGGGTTCGACCGACATTGGTCTATTGTGTATGATGGCCTTTAGACTATGTGCAGACTGATTTTTCTTGAATGGATCTACTCCAAAATCCATTTCAAAAACTGCTTAAAAAACCCAGGTAAAACTCTTTCTATGCACTTCAACAGAAATTCCAGAGGTTTTTGAACATTTTTTCCTGAAGAGGTTTTGAAAAATTCCTGGTGGGCAGAAAAATAGATGTCACTTCTTTGAAAAAGTTCCTCAATCAGATCCAAAATAGGCACTGCCCAATGAAAAGAATGAAAAAATGCTGCAGGAAAATGTTTAGTCAAAACTCTCAAAACTCTTAGGGGGAAAATAAACCAGTCAGGATATATGCACAGGACGTCTTTTAAATGAGAACAAACTCAGTAAGTTTCTAGAAGGAAGATTCGTCATGGCATGCCTCTGTCCTTTGTCCTGAAGCATCTTTTCTGGCATCTTTTCAGTTATTTTTTGCCAGTTTTTTGGCTAATGGCTTTATTTTATTAACTTGTATTGAATAGACTAGTGAGTGGCTTCCAAGCAGAAGCCGCCTGTAGAATGGTCAAGTCACTTCTTTAAACTGCTTGGTTCTGGAACGTACCCTCCTAAAAAATGACATTGTGTGCACATACTCTGAGGGTCTTAAAGATGCCCGCACATCCACTGAGGTTTTCCCAGACAAAGTTGCTTCAGGAAAAGTCTGGTTTTGCCACCTTTTTTATGGCAACTCTACCATCGACTTTATTTTTGTATTATCTGAACTACAGATGCTTCTCACAAAATTAGAATATGAGTTAAAAAAAAGGAGAATTTCCTACAGTAGTTTCTGCTTCACTCATTTTTATTGTCTTTTTTTTTGTTTATGTTGCACTTTATTAATTATAACTTTTCTTGCTTGCAGTACATATTGTGTATTTGCATAATGTTCTAATGCTGGAACTGGATATTGTATGTAATAACATGCATTACTACAATTTATTTGATGCATTAGAGATCCATTAAAATGATCTGTAGTACTTGGGTGCAAAAAACTTCCTCCGTTAATGAGAGCAATTTGTATCAAAAAATTATATTTGGATAAATAATTTAACGATATTGTCTCTAATAGATATATTAGAAAAGCATTACATGTAATATTTAATATTACTATATACAAGTGTTTCTCACAAAATTAGAATATCATGAAAAGTTAATTTATTTCAGTTCTTTAATACAAAAGTGAAGCTCATATATTATATAGTCATTACACACAGAGTGATCTATTTCAAGTGTTTATTTCTGTTAATGTTGACGATTATGGCTTACAGCCAATGATAACCCAAAAGTCATTATCTCAGTAAATTAGAATACTTTTCTAATACCAGCTTGAAAAATGATTTTAAAATCTGAAATTTTGGCCTACTGAAATGTATATTTAGTAAATGCACTCAATACTTGGTCGGGGCTTCTTTTTCATCAATTGGCATGGGTTGGAGGCGATCAGTCTGTGGCACTGCTGAGGTGTCATGGAAGCCCAGGTTGCTTTGATAGTAGGATTGCTAGAGAGGCAAAAGACCTTGAAAAAGATTTAGCAGACTCTGGAGTTGTTGTACATTGTTCTGCTGTTCACAGACACCTGCATAATTAAAACCCTCATGGAAGAGTCATTAGAAGAAAATCTCTCCCGCATCCTCACCCTAAAATTCAGCATCAGAAGTATGCAAAAAAACAGCCTTATGCATTTTGGAAACAAGTTAAAGATTTAAACAGAGGTTAAAATATAACTCTTTGGCCACAATGATCAAAGGTATGTGTGAAGAAAAAAGGGCACAGAATTTCAGGAAAAGAACATCTTTCTAACTATTTTTTTTTTTTTTAAACCAAATATTTTTTATTATGCAAAAGATATACAACAATATCCATTCAGATAACAATATACATCAATATTTTGATTTTTACAAGAAACAAACCCCCCCGCCTCCCTCCCTCCCCCCTTAACGACCAACTCCAAACATACAATTCTCTTGGAAAGAAAAGATTAAGCAGTACATATATATTTATTATTAGCATCATTTTACCACCGCCGTTCAGTTGTTCCCATCCAGCCATGGCTGCCACAGCTTTTGAAAAAATCCCATCCTATTCCTCTTATTATATATGCTTCTCTCGAGCTGGACAATATGATTCGCTTGTGCGATAAACTCCCGTCTAGTAGGAGGTTCCTCCCTAATCCAATACCTTGCGATCACCTTTCTTGCAATGAACAATAATCTAGCAATTGCCATTTTGGCAGTTTCGTCGGTCAGGATTTCCTCCACGTACCCAAGTACACACACCACCGGATCCCTAGGAATCGTACACCCATAAATCACCCCTATCTGGTTCAGCACTACAACCCAGTATGCGAACAATCTGGGACACAGCCACAACATGTGTAGTATCCCAGTCTGAGACTGGGAACACCTGGGGCACCCAGAATCGTCTCTCAGCCCGGCTTTAAACAACATGTCAGGTGTCCTGTAGGCCCTATTTATCACATATAATTGCGACAGTCTCCCAGGCTCACTCATTGACAACTTAGGTATGTATTCCAGTATGGACTCCCACCTATCATCGTCTATTTGCCCCAGTTCATCCTCCCATTTCCTTCTGGCCTTAATAGGGTAATCCAGTAGAAAGGTATGTAACAAATCGCCATATACTTCGGATATTGCCCCTTTTGTTCCGTTATTATTTAATATAAAATCCAACATTAGATCCTTCTGAATCACTATAGGCCCTCTCTTTTTTTGTGCCTGAAATGCGTGCTGAACCCTTCTATATTGATACAACTTTAACCCCGGGAAATGGAATTCCTGCTGCAGCATACCAAAAGATTTAAGATTCCCGTTGTGAATCAACTGACCTATCAACCCAATGCCTTTTTTCCTCCACTCTCCCATTCCTTCCATATGATTAAATTCTTGAAAAGAGAGGTTATCCCATATAGGCGAAAACTCAGTGAATTTCACAACCCCCTTATACCTTTAATCGTCTGCCATACCTTATGGATCAAATTTATGGTGTGAAAATAAGTTCCCAACTTCTTAAAGATGCCAACTTCTAAACCCTGACCCAAGGGCCACCTGCCAATTATATGTACCAAACTACTATGTCCCTGACCTTTCTCAAGTCCATCCCCCCAACCCCTAAGATGTTGGCTTTGCGCAGATAAAAAATATAACCAGGGATTAGGCAGGGCAAGTCCCCCCTCATCTTTAGGCCTCTGCAGTATCTCCTGCCTAATTCTAGGGTTCTTCCCACCCCACACCAATTCCCCAAATAATGATCGTAATTTACGAAATCTGGACAGAGGGATCCATACCGGAGAGTTATGCAAAATATACAAAACTTGTGGCATCACCACCATCTTAAGTAGGTTTACTCTACCCACCAACGACAAATGTAGCTTATTCCAAGCTGTAATTTTGACGCGTAGTTTGTTTATTAAAGGCTCAAGATTAAGTTCCTCAAATCTAGTTAAGGGAAGAGAAACCTGAATCCCCAGATATTTAAATTGCGTCACCACCCTTAATTTCGTACTCTGTTCCACCTCCCTCGTACAATCTACTTCCCTATCCACCTGCATAACACTTGATTTATCCCAGTTGATAATCAATCCAGAAATTTGCCCAAATCCTTCAATTAATGAAATCACATTTCCTAAAGACTCCCCAGGGTCCTCAAGAAAAAGCAAAATATCATCTGCATATAGAGCAACTTTCTCCTCCATTTTCCCATACACAAACCCCTTTACTAATTGAGACCTTCTGATAGCCGCTGCCAGTGGTTCCACTGCCAGAGCAAATAGCAACGGGGACAACGGGCACCCCTGCCGAGTACCTCAAAAGAGCTGAAAGCTCTCCGACAGTGCGTTGTTCACCCTAAGTTTAGCCACTGGAGAGGAGTATAAGAGTCTCACCCATGACGCAAAAACTGGCCCAAACCCAAAGCGACCCAGAACCGACCACAGGTATTGCCATTCTATACTATCGAAGGCTTTATGTGTGTCGAGAGAAACTACCACCCTCCTATCAGCATTCTCCGCCGGTATCTGCATATTGAGGAATAGCCTTCTCAAGTTGATGGCAGTGGATTTATTAGGCATAAAGCCAGATTGGTCCGAATGAACCACCTTTTCTATCACCTGAGTCAGTCTGTTCGCCAAGGCCTTAGCCAGAATCTTAAAATCTGTTGTCAGAAGTGATATCGGTCTGTATGACTTCGGCAACTGTGGGTTTTTATCAGGTTTAGGAATGACCACAATAGTGGCCTCTCTCATGGAAGCAGGCAATATTCCCCTCTCCAGTGACTCCTCAAACACCCCCAACAATCTGGTCAACAGCTCTTCAGAAAGGACATCATATATCTCAACAGGGACGCCGTCAGCCCCCGGAGCCTTTCCCCCTGCCATCGACCTCAAAGCACTCTCCAACTCCTCCACCGTAAGCGGCCTATCTAACAAATCTCTTTCCTCAGCTTCCAGCCTAGGTAAGTTTGCCTCCTCTAGAAATCTATTAATTTCAACTTCCTTTTGCCCCGTATGCGATGCATATAAATCACTATAAAATCCCTTAAACCCCTCCAAAATTTGGGCCCCCTGTGTTACCATATTACCATTTGCTAGTTTCAGAGCATGTACATGTGTCGAGTCCCTCTGAGCAGATGTTATCACCGACAATAGATGACCTACTTTCTCCCCTTCCGCATAAAATGCCTCTTTTTGGAAAGCTCTCGCCCTCTCTGCTTTGCGTAAATGTAGTTTGTTAACCTCCTCCTGGGCCATCTTCATACGGTTCATGGTGTCCTGAGTGCGTACATTACTCAATTCAGCCTCCGCTGCCTTCAATTCCTCCAGTATAATTTTGTCGGACTCCCTTGTTTTTGTTTTATGCCTAGTAATCTCTTTAGATAATATTCCCCTCAAATAAGCTTTCATGGTGTCCCATACCACATGCTTCGCTGCACTACCATCATTAAATTTAAAAAATTCCCCTATCTCTTCCCCTATCTTCCCCATATCAAGAATTTTTAACCAAAAAGGGTTAATTTTCCACCCCAATTTAACTGCCTCCCCAGGGCCTTCAATTCGCAGTGTTACTACCAATGGACTATGATCCGATAGTATTCTAGGCATATAGTCTATCTCCTGCACCATCCTATCCATTCCTTCATTACCCAAAGCCAAATCAATCCGGGATAGAGAGCCATATGTCGCCGAGTAACAGGAGAAACAGTATATGTCATTATTACGAACTCTCCACAAGTCCCTCCACGCCACCTCTTTTAAATAGCTACCAAATGCTGTCAAATTCCCCTCCGTCCTCAACCTAGCATGCTGCCCCCTATCCCAGTGATCATCAATAATATTGTTCATGTCTCCCATTATAAGTAACGGAACTCCTCCCCACCTGCCGGATAGATTTAGGATTTCCTGTAGTTTTTTCCCTGAGTACGGTGGAGGAATATACACCGACACGACACATAACAACTTAGCATATATCTTACACACAAGGAATACATATTGTCCGTCACTGTCTATTACCACCTCTACCTCCTCGAACGGGACACTTGTTATGTACAAGTATTGACACTCCTCTAGCATAGGCCGAGAATGTCGCATGATATGCCTTCCTCACCCATCTTTTCTGCAATAAACCCGTCTTTTCTTTTACTAAATGAGTCTCTTGAAGGCATATCAGCGAGGGTCTCTGCTTCAAACTATATTGCAAGATAGCATTACGTTTGGTATCATTCGATAGACCCCTAATGTTCCAGCTCAAGATTTTTACTTTATCCCCCATCATTTTGTATGATGGTAAAACTACTCAGTTTCCCTTCGTTGGTCTCCCTTCTCCCCCCAACCTGGGCCCACCCTCCCAAAACACCCTTCCAAATCTTCATTATACAAAACAAAACCCTAACCTTGCCCTTCCCTTCCCTCAATACCTTCCTCCCCTAAAACCCCCCAAAACTTTTTACCAATCAAGAAAAAGTCTCCTACTCCCTCTCTGTATCTTTCTAACTATTAAAGGGAATCTGTCACCCCAAAATTGGCCTATAAACTAAAGGTACCTTCACACTAGGCGACGCTGCAGCGATACAGACAACGATGCCGATCGCTGCAGCGTCGCTGTTTGGTTGCTGGAGAGCTGTCACACAGACAGCTCTCCAGTGACCAATGATGCCGAGGTCCCCGGGTAACCAGGGTAAACATCGGGTTGCTAAGCACAGGGCCGCGCTTAGTAACCCGATGTTTACCCTGGTTACCAGTGTAAAATGTAAAAAAACAAACAGTACATACTCACCTTCGCGTCCCCCGGCGTCCGCTTCCTGCACTGACTGTGAGTGCCGGCCCTAACAGCAGAGCGGTGACGTCACCGCTGTGCTGTGCTTTCACTTTACGGCCGGCGCTCAGTCAGTGCAGGAAGTGGATGCCGGGGGACCATTGTAAAACATCGCTGGTATCGTTGCTTTTGCTGTCAAACACAACGATACACGGCGATCTGACGACCAAATAAAGTTCTGAACTTTAACCAACGACCAGCGATATCACAGCAGGATCCTGATCGCTGCTGCCTGTCAAACTCAACGATATCGCTAGCCAGGACGCTGCAACATCACGGATCGCTAGCGATATCGTTTAGTGTGAAGGTACCTTTAGGCCACCGGCATCAGGGGCTTATCTACAGCATTCTGTAATGCTGTAGATAAGCCCCTGATGTATCCTGAAAGATAAGAAAAACAGGTGATATTATACTCACCCAGGGGCGGTCCCGGTGTGGTCTGGTCCGATGGGCATTGCGGTCCGGGTCCGGCGCTTACCGTCTTCATACGATGTCGTTATCTTCTTTTCTTCCTGCCGCGGCTCCTGCACAGGCGTACTTTGTCTGTCCTGTTGAGGGCAGAGCAAAGTACTGCAGTGCGCAGGCTTCGGGCCTCTCTGACCTTTCCCAGGCTGAACAGTGACCCCCCCAAAGTGACCCTGTTTAACATGGGCGCCTTGGCTGGAGTGTCCACGAATTTGGTTAATTTTGGGAGGCACTGTTCAGCCCGGTTTGGGGCGATCGACCCCAAACTTTCAGGGGGGTAGAGGAACACTAACTCTAGGGGGCCAGGGGTGTCAAAATTTTGGGGGGCCCATCGGGGGCTCAAGCAACGCCCCCGTGGCCCTGTTCACTCGCCCCTGGGTGAGTATAGTATAACCTGTTTTTCTTATCTTTCAGGATACATTGGGTGCTTATCTACAGCATTACAGAATGCTGTAGATAAGCCCCTGCTGCCAGTGGCCTTAGTTTATAGGCCAATTTTGGGGTGACAGATTCCCTTTAAGCATGGGGCTGGATCAGTCATGCTTTGGGGTTGTGTTATAGCCAATAACACAGGGAACATTTCACGGGTGGAGGGAAGAGTAGATTCAATGAAATTTCAGCAAATTCTTTGATGCAAACATAACACCATCTGTAAAAAAAGCTGAAGTTGAAAATAGAATGACTTCTACAAATGGATAATGATCCTAAACATGCATCAAAATCCACAATAGACTACCTCAAAAAAAGCACAAGATAAAGGTTTTACAATGGCCCTCACAGTCCTCTGACCTGAACGTCACTGAAAATCTGTGGCTAGACCTCAAAATAGCAGTACATGCAAGAAGATCCAGGAATCTCATAGAACTTGAAGACTTTTCCACGAAAGAATGGATGAAAATCCCTCAAATATGAATTGAAAGACTCTTGGCTACAAAAAGCGCTTACAAGCTGTGATACTTTCAAAAGGAGGTATTACTAGTAGATATTACTAGGTGCTAACCATGCAGGGTGCCCAAACTTTTGCATCTGTCCATTTTCCTTTTCAGCATTTTTAAATGTAAAAGATGATTTTTTTTTTTGCTGAACATGTAGGCCTTTTAGAGATCAATTCATCTTCATATATGTATATATACTGTACATGTTTTGTCCTTTTTTCTTTTTTTCTTCAGACCAATATAGAGAAGTGTATCCTAATGTGGAATGCGGGGTATATAGTTTCCTTATTTTTTTTTAATAAAAGCATAATTCACCCCAGTTACTACCTTTTAAGTTGCAGCAGCTGGCTAGGTGAGACGTCGTTGTCGTGGTAACCGCACATAATATGTACCAGCAGCGGCGGAGTGTAGAGGTGTCAGCTAGTTTACGAGGCTTATGATTGGCTATTTCATAAATTTTACAACCCCAACCCCACTCTAATCACTTTTTTGCTAGCCTGCCCTCGCCGTAAAGTTCAGATGGTTTTTGTAGCTAATGAAAAATATTTAGTCAGGACACCCCCCTCCCTCGAGCATTTCTTCAATGACCAAAGTCACAAAGATTTTACTGCTTTTTTCACAGTATCATATAAGGTTACACAATGTTACCTTACTATGAGGGTGTAAGTACCAAGTGAATAGGTTTTGTTTTATCTTTTGGCTGTGACTGCATTCAAACCTGAAATTCCAAGAATTACCTGCTTTTTTGCTGGGAAAAATACAATTTAGGTTGTGTTGTACAATAAAAGCCCAAAATATTAGGGTGATTAATAGTTATTAATGTGCTTTTGCTGGCAATACAACTGCTATACAACTATTTCCCTGAGCCTTTTATATTTACATATACACTCACCGGCCACTTTATTAGGTACACCATGCTAGTAACGGGTTGGACCCCCTTTTGCCTTCAGAACTGCCTCAATTCTTCGTGGCATAGATTCAACAAGGTGCTGGAAGCATTCCTCAGAGATTTTGGTCCATATTGACATGATGGCATCACACAGTTGCCGCAGATTTGTCGGCTGCACATCCCAAAGATGCTCCATACAAGGCAGGATGGATCCATGCTTTCATGTTGTTTACGCCAAATTCTGACCCTACCATCCGAATGTCGCAGCAGAAATCGAGACTCATCAGACCAAGCAACGTTTTTCCAATCTTCTACTGTCCAATTTCGATGAGCTTGTACAAATTGTAGCCTCAGTTTCCTGTTCTTAGCTGAAAGGAGTGGTACCCGGTGTGGTCTTCTGCTGCTGTAGCCCATCTGCCTCAAAGTTCGACGCACTGTGCGTTCAGAGATGCTCTTAGGCCTACCTTGGTTGTAACGGGTGGCGATTTGAGTCACTGTTGCCTTTCTATCAGCTCGAACCAGTCTGCCCATTCTCCTCTGACCTCTGGCATCAACAAGGCATTTCCGCCCACAGAACTGCCGCTCACTGGATTTTTTTTCTTTTTCGGACCATTCTCTGTAAACCCTAGAGATGGTTGTGCGTGAAAATCCCAGTAGATCAGCAGTTTCTGAAATACTCAGACCAGCCCTTCTGGCACCAACAACCATGCCACGTTCAAAGGCACTCAAATCACCTTTCTTCCCCATACTGATGCTCGGTTTGAACTGCAGGAGATTGTCTTGACCATGTCTACATGCCTAAATGCACTGAGTTGCCGCCATGTGATTGGCTGATTAGAAATTAAGTGTTAACAAGAAGTTGGACAGGTGTACCTAATAAAGTGGCCAGTGAGTGTATATAGTAATACAATATTTTTATCTTAGTAATAAAAGCTCTCTGGCCCTTTAAGAGAGGGAGGTCAAAGCTGAAAGTTGGGCTTTCAAAAGACTCACTAACTTGTAGCTCTGTGTGACTTCCTGGCTGTGAGATATACTCCTGTTGTGGAGGAGGGGAGACTGGGTGCAGCATGTAAGCTTACTGGAGATCTGTGCTGCTGTCTTCATGCTGGATGTAGTGATATATGAAGCAATGTAAGGCTATGTACAAATGTTGAGTATTTGCATCAGAACCCAGAGTGTAAGCAGGAAAAATTCTGCATAAAATGCATGCATTGTTTACTCATTCTTGCATGCTTTTTTAGGCTTTTTTAGGCTACTTTCACACTAGCGTCGGCGTGAGCCCGTCGCAGTGCGTCGTACCGACGCATACTGTGAAATAGAAGCACAATGGGAGCAGCGGATGCAGTTTTTCAACGCATTCGCTGCCCCATTGTAATGTCCGGGGAGGAGGGGGCGGAGTTCCGGCCGCGCATGCGCGGTCAGAAATGGCAGACACGATGCACAAAAAAAGTTACATGTAACGTTTTTTGTGCCGACGGTCCGCCAAATGCAGATGCGATGTGTGGCAATGCGTCACAATGCGTCGCTAATGCAAGCCTATGGAGAAAAAACGCATCCTGCAGGCAACTTTGCAGGATGCGTTTTTTCTCCAAAACGACGCATTGCGACATCCGTCGTACGACGCTAATGTGAAAGCAGCCTTACTTGCATTTTTCCCAATTGTTTGAATGGGCTAAAAATTCTGCAAAAACTCTGAAAGAATTGACATGCTGCAGATTAAAATAAAATGTTTTGATGTTGAAATCTACAATAAAAAAATAAGCAGCATGCGCATTAGATTTCAGAAATTTTATTTGCTATGATGGTACTGTAAAACGCTGCATTTTTCAGTGGGCAAAAATGTGGAAAAATTGCAGCTTGTGAAAAAGCCCCAAGATGGACTTCTTTACTATTTACACTGCTCTAAAAAAATTAAGGGAACACTAAAAACCCACTTCCTAGCTATCACTGAATTAAATATTCCAGTTTTAAATCTTTATTCATTACATAGTGGAATGTGTTAAGAGCAATAAAACCTAAAAATGATCAACGTAAATCACAACTAATATCCCACGGAGGTCTGGAGTTGGAATGATGCTCAAAATCAAAGTGGAAAATGAAGTTACAGGCTGATCCAATGTCAGTGGAAATGCCTCAAGACAAGGAAATGATGCTCAGTAGTGTGTGTGGCCTCCACGTTCCTGTATGATCTCTCTACAACTCCTGGGCATGCTACTGATGAGGCGGTGGATGGTCTCCTGAGGGATCTCCTCCCAGACCTGGACTAAAGCATCCGCCAACTCCTGGACAGTCTGTGGTGCAACGTGACGTTGGTGGATGGTGCGAGACATGATGTCCCAGATGTGTTCTATTGGATTCAGGTCTGGGGAACGGGCGGGCCAGTCCATAGCTTCAATGCCTTCATCTTGCAGGAACTGGTGACACACTCCAGCCACATGAGGTCTGTCTTTGTCCTGCATTAGGAGGAACTCAGGGCCAACCGCACCAGTATGTGGTCTCACAAGTGGTCTGAGGATCTTATCTTGGTATCTAATGGCAGTCAGGCTACCTCTGGCGAGCACATGGAGGGCTGTGCAGCCCTCTAAAGAAATGCCACCCCACACCATTACTGACTCACTGCCAAACTGGTCATGCTGAAGGATGTTGCAGCCAGCAGATCACTCTCCACGGCGTCTCCAGACTCTGTCATGTCTGTCACATGTGCTCAGTGTGAACCTGATTTCATCTGTGAAGAGCACAGGGCGCCAGTGGCGAATTTGCCAATCCTGGTGTTCTGTGGCAAACGGCAAGAGTCCTGCACGGTGTTGGGCTGTGAGCACAACCCCCATCTGTGGACGTCGGGCACTCAGACCAACCTCATGGAGTCGGTTTCTAACTGTGCAGAGACATGCACATTTGTGCCCTGCTGGAGGTCATTTTGCAGGCTCTGGCAGTGCTCCTCCTGTTCCTCTTTGCACAAAGGCTGAGGTAGCAGTCCTGCTGCTGGGTTGTTGTCCTCCTACGGCCCCCTCCTCGTCTCCTGGTGTATTGGCCTGTCTCCTGGTAGTGCCTCCAGCCTCTGGACACTACGCTGACAGACACAGCAAACCTTGCCACAGATCGCATTGATGTGCCATCCTGGATGAGCTGCACTACCTGAGCCACTTGTGTGGGTTATAGAGTCCGTCTCATGCTACCACAAGTGTAAAAGCACAACCAACATTCAAAAGTGACCAAAACATCAGCCAGAAAGCATTGGTACTGAGATGTGGTCTGTGGTCCCCACCTGCAGAACCACTCCTTTATTGAGTATGTCTTGATAATTGCCAAAAATGTCCATCTGTTGTCTATTCCATTTGCACAACAGCATGTGAAATTGATTGTCAAACAGTGTTGCTTCCTAAGTGGACAGTTTGATTTCACAGAAGTTTGATTTACTTGGAGTTATATTCTGTTATTTAAGTGTTCCCTTTATTTTTTGAGCAGTGTATTATGTAGCAAAGGAAACATGTCCTCACAACTTCTCAGTGTGCCTCTTATGGACTCCATGTGTATGCAGTGGGAGACTCAGATAAACCCTTTAAAAGCAGATATATTCTCCATAGTAGATTCACCCTTTAGAATAAACTGCATAGTACACAGAAGTTTTTTTATTACATGGCTTATCTATAGCAATATATAATATTCTTCATGAAGTCGAGTTCTAATCCCTGGTGGTGGAGGTGATGAAAATTTTGGCCATATTTGTGTTTTGCCGATTTGCTGCCCATTGGTAAACATTGAAAAAATTACTTACCTCGTTTGTACTTTACTTTTGGCAAATATTTTTTAAAAATATGCAAATCAATACTCCCAATATATTTTACGAAACAATGAGTCAACAAAACAAAACAGGTGAATTGATTCGTTTACCATGAATCCTGATCAGATCTGAGCACAAGGCTCCATTATCCATTTAGATGTTGTATAGAATCAGTTCTCCACTCAAAGTTGGCATCTTTTACAGAAGAGAATTTCATTAGATTTTGTAGGCACGCTGGTTGATTGAAAGTAAAATCCGCATTGATTTGCAGTAATACCTAGGAAAAACATCTGATTTGTAAATTAGATGTACATTACTGGGCAAAAGTTTTAGGCAGGTGTGGATATGCTGCAAGATATTTATGCTTTCAAAAATAGAAGTGTTAATAGGTTATTGTTATCAATTAAAAAAATGCAAAGTGAATGAACAAAAAATAAATCTAAATCAAATCAATATCTGGTGTGACCGTCGTTTGCCTTCTGCATAATTTCTACTCGGTACACATCACAGTTGTAGAACGAACTCGGCATGGAGGCTGTTACAAACATCTTGGAGAACTAACCACAGATCATCTATGAATGTAGGCTTGTGTAAAGTTTTCTGTCTTTCCATGTAACCCTGACAGGCTCAGTGATGTTAAGATTAGGATTGTGTAGGACCAAATTATCACATCCAGGACTACTTGTTACTTGTTTTCTTTTATGCAGAGTTTAGTTCATATTGACATTGGCTATATGTTTGGAGTTATTGTGCTGCTGCAAAATAAATGTAAAGCCAATCAGACAACCCTCTGATTGTATTTAATAAGTAATAGATAAGTTTATGCCTGTATTTCTCAGCATTGCGGACACCAAGAAACCAACATTGAGGACCATAAATGCAGTGATTGGAAACGTAGTGCATCATATAAAAGACACATCATACATACTTCCCATAAAAATCAAAAAATGTCTAGTAGTGCAATCAGCTCAGAACTGGCAACAACCATTGGAAGCCAGCTAAAGTCATCTACTGTTTGGAGAAGCCAGGCCAGACGTGGTCTTCATGAAGGCATTGAGGTAAAAAGCCATACCTTTTACATGGAATCAGAGCCAAACGACTCATCTATGCAAAAAACATAGAAACTGGTGTAAAGTGTCTGCAGGTGGTAGCTATGACCAAGCTGCTGCTCCATCACGCCCTTTGCTTTACAGAAAATTGTGGATCCTAGCTGGATGTTAGTGTTGTGAGGGCCTTGTGCCCATGCAGTCCACCAGTAGCCAATAGTATTGGCTGGCCATAGTTACAAGTTCCACAGATTAATAAAGGAGGCTTGCATTCAAACATGGGGACTTTACTGATCTTAATAAGGGTTATGTACAAGGAGTAGCGACTACAAAGTCTTATGGACTTTCTTTCATGGTGTGATGCATCTTCACACATACAGTTTCCTTCCACTCTAGTCTACTTCACTGTTTCGCCCTATTTCGGCACAGCCTAGCTTGTTGCCACAGTCCTGATCAGCAGGTCTCTCTACCTATTCAGCGTTTCCGTGTCCTCACACTATGGACTTCCTGGATCTACTGCTCGGGACCACCCACTAGTCTCCATAAGTCCTGTTTAGGTCTTAGACGTTTAGCAAGCTCAAGGGTTTCTTGTGACATGTTGTCCTATCCAAGGACCCCTTTAAGATGGAAGGCCACTCTTTCTCTTCTGTCCGTTCCAGGTTTCGCTACTTCCTTGTCCCTTTGTCTCATTTGCTGTAGTTCACCCAGATGGCAGCACTGTACACAGACACTTCCTACTGTTACTTGAATTTGTCCCTCTCTGACTATCAGGAAGCAGTCACTTGCCCTAACACTAAACCCTTCCACTGTGGGCTAGTCCCAACAATAACTCTCTCTGACTCTGCAGTCTGTTGCTTGGCAGACATAACATTTCACCTACATTATACATTACCAACATTACTTATAGCAATGCTGCACACTATGCATTACGCTATACTTTCAATACTTATCACGCACTATATTTATATCACAATATATATATATATATAAAAGACAAATAACACTTATTCACATAATGCAATTGCTGTCTTTAGGGTAGGAATGCGGCTGTCCAGTCCACACCTCTTACACTGCGAAGCATAAAATGACAACACTGGACTAGGGTTGAGCGACTTTTACTTTTTTAGGATCGGGTCGGGTTTCGTGAAACCCGACCTTCTCAAAAGTCAGATCGTGTGAAATCGGCCGATTTTTTTGAAAAGTCGGTGGGCCGACTGAAACACGAAACCCAATGCAAGTCAATGGGGATATTTTTTTTTTCTCTCTCTCTCTCTCTCTCTCCTCCGTGCCGAGCTACATCCCAAACGGTAATATGGCTCTGTGACGCCGCAGAAAGCAAGCCGGAAACTATGTCAGCACGCTGCCCACACTTCTTCATTGGCTGAAAAAATGGCAGGGAAAGCGTCATACGAAACGCGACTTTGGCGCGAAGATCGCCAACCGCGTGGCCGATCCCATGCTGGGGTCGGGTCTCACGAAACCCGACTTTGCAAAAAGTCGGCGACTTTTGAAAATGACCGATCCGTTTCGCTCAACCCTACACTGGACTGATGAGTTAAACTATGAAATCAGAAGGTAGTTTGTTTGCCTAAGGGCCGAGGATCAGTACAATAGTGAGTGTCTACAGGTAACAGTGAAGCATGGTGGAGGGTCCTTGCAATTTTGGGGGTATAATTTCAGCAAAAGAATTTGGGTATTTGGTCAGGATTACAGGCAGATACTTATCCATCATTCAATACCATCGGGAGGCATCTGATGCTCTGCAAATTAATTCTGCAGAAGGACAATGGCCCCAAACATACAGCCAGTGTCATTAAGAACTATCTGCAGTGGAAAGAAGTCCAAGAAG
Source organism: Ranitomeya variabilis (assembly GCF_051348905.1). Lineage (NCBI taxonomy): Eukaryota > Metazoa > Chordata > Amphibia > Anura > Dendrobatidae > Ranitomeya > Ranitomeya variabilis. The sequence goes on along the minus strand of NC_135239.1, from coordinate 65,573,954 downwards.
TCCAGGAAGTGATGATATGGTCTCCACCACCCTGCCAGGATTCTTTAAAAACTATGTGACATGTAGAAGAATTGATGCCGCTTTGAATGGAAAGTGATATCACACAAAACATTGGTTTGTTTAGTTTTCCCCTTTGTTCATTCACTTTGCATTTTGTTAATTGATTAAAAAAAAGCAACTATTGACACTTCTATTTTTAAAGCATTATTACTTTGCAGCAGTTCTTACATGCCTGCCTAAAACTTTTCCACAGTACTGTATTTCAGAAAAGCTTTATGGTTTCATCTATTGTCACTTTTTTTATGTTTCTCTCAGAAGCAATCAGTTCTTTTTCGAGGGAGTCTTGTATCACAAAATTACAGTTCTAACCAAGCTCAGACACTCAGTGCATACTTGGCATGGCCGAACAGTCCAGGGCACCTTTCCACTTACTTTCATGTATCTCTGCCCTCCTCTGTCTTCCATAAAGGCACAGCTGTCAATGAGGGAAGAGTAGGGTGGAGATAGATGCAAAACAAGTAGGTTGGGAGGTGCCCTGAAATATGAAGGGTGCACCTAGCACTGGTACCTGGTTTAAGCAGTCATTTTGCGCTGACCGACTCACTTTTTTAATTTGTCTTTGGACTATTGAAAAATTGAAACTGGTTTAATTGGGATCTACCAAAACCGAATGTATATTGTGATGTTGCAAAGGGAAACATAGAAAGAGGCAGTAATTAGATGTGTTGAAATCCAACCTGCCCAATGCTTGTTTCTCCAGCTGTATTGTGGTGCCTTTAATTATATCCTATTGCCATATTGGATCAGTTTTATGATGTGGCATTATAATATACAAGTTTTTGAATGAATGAATGAATGAATGAGTGAATAAATGGATGGATGGAAGGACAAGTATCTTCTGGATCTTATTACTAGCTTTACTTTTTTGTAGTTCTAGTGCAAAGTCGACCAAAGTTGCCAATTTCAAGGAAACGGGCTCAAGGTCAAATGTCTGCAGACACCTCTCAACCCTTTTACTCAACCTTATTACATATCATATAAGGTCATAGGAGATAAAATTTGCCATGATAAAATAATGCTATGTTAAAGCATGTTAAATTTCAGTAACTGATCCTTTTGTTTTCAGGTGGCCAGCAATGTCTCACACCCCTCTCTACCCTAAAAACACATGGATGCTGAGCCAAACTGATCATGCATGTCCATGGTGGAATCAGACAGCAAAGCTGTTGCTTATAGATATTAGTTTTATGGGCACTTTAACGTGTCCATTCACATCAGTCTAAAGTTGATTAACACTGATAAAATATCCATAAAACTCTCTTTCGGACAAACGGTATTAAATGACTGACAATAGGTAAACTTTACTAATAGGCATTTGTTTAACACCTGTTTACACAGGCAGGCCAAAATAAACAATGCACACTGAGCGATCTGAAATAGCTCACGCAGTGCGCATAGGCTGCCGTGATTCTCGGCAGCAGGAGTCCAGTTTACACAGGAATGATGATCTTTTGTGCTGTGCAAAGATTTTTTATCACCTGATAAACAAGCATTTTGCTCATTTATAAGTTGATTGGCAGCCTATTTACTTTGAAAGATAATCGTGAAACAAGCGTTATTAAGAACACTCGTTCATGATTTTCTTTCAGTGTAAATGTACCTTATGACTGCATCTACATTACAGTCACTCACCAGATGATAGTTCTTTCTATGAGTTTTCATTTCACCCATGAACCTACTTCTGTTTAATGTTATTCCCACCTTTAAGCTTGCAATACACATGCAATGTCTGATGGCCAATGCTCCACCATAAACATGCATTCTTGCTTTGGTCAAAAGTTAATTTTAAGGGAAAATATATTGGGGAACAGGTCCAGTCAACTTTATATTATGTCTATGGTCCGATTTAAAGGGATTTTCCCCACTGGTTTTCTAGCATCAACATATTGTGTTAGTGTCACATGATACCCCAAGTGATCTTCTGTGGTGTCCACTGACCGACTGCACCGCTTTCGCACTCCATCCAAAATGGCTTCTTATTCTTGAAAGAGTAGGGAAAAACTCCTTTAATGGTAAAAGAAACCTAAAGCTTATCTTATCTACAGTTGTTGGAAGTAATAGTATGTGGTTAGTCATATTATGTTATTATGTTAGGTAGATGAGAGTTATTTAGTAGCACAACTGAGGGGAAGTTCAAAAACTTGTCATGAAACTTTTCAAAAACTATTTTACACACATGCATGTGAGCAATATTAGCATCTCTGCAGGGGCGGACATACCATTGGTGCAACCTGTGCGGCTGCACAGGGGCCCAGTAGGTAAGGGGGCCCATTTCTCACTCCAAAGCAAGTGCAATTTTGCATTTTTAGGAGTTCTCGGACTGCAAAGGGCCCATATATTGCTCTTGCACAGGGGCCCTTTTCTGACTGTGTCCGCCAGTGCATCTCTGTTCTAACCTAATGAGTTATTCATAAGCTCTGGTGCTCGAACAAAAGTATATCTATTCACATTATTCACAAATAATATAACTTGTTACACCAGTTCTTGTCCGAGATCGGACCGCAATGCACCGACTGGCCACGGGTCTCCCAAACTGGGCATAGAAATATATGAAGCTGTCACACTCAAGTCAGGAGTCCCGCAGTCTGATCTAAGACTAAGACCAATCTATTCAAAACTCTGCTGCCGACTAATCCTCCTGTCCCCCCGCTATTCCCCGGCCTCTCCCCTCTGTCAATCCCTTCACTGGCTCCCCATTGCCCAGAGACTCCAGTACAAAACCCTAACCATGACATACAAAGCCATCCACAACCTGTGTCCTCCATACATCTGTGACCTCGTCTCCTGGTACTTACCTGCACGCAACTTCTGATCCTCACAAGATCTCCTTCTCTACTCCCCTCTTATCTCCTCTTCCCACAATCGCATACAAGATTTCTCTTGCGCATCACCCCTACTTTGGAACCCTCTACCACAATATATCAGACTTTCGCCTACCATCGAAACCTACAAAAAGAACCTGAAGACCCACCTCTTCCGACAAGCCAGCCTACAACCTGCAGTAACCACCGATCGACCAAACCGCTGCATGACCAGCTCTACCCTCGCCTACTGTATTTTTACCCATCCCTTGTAGATTGTGAGCTTTCGCGGGCAGGGTCCTCTCTCCTCCTGTACCAGTTGTGACTTGTATTGTTTAAGATTATTGTACTAGTTTTTATTATGTATACCCCTCCTCACATGTAAAGCGCCATGGAATAAATGGCGCTATAACAATAAATAATAATTTATATGCACAAAAAACACCAAGAAAAAAAGGCAGAGATGCTTACCTGCCCAGGCCTCAGAACAAATGCACTAACACTCTTTGATCTTTGATCTAAGAGTGTGGGCATCATTAATAGGCTGTGAGCCAGATGCTCCGCATCTCCTGTGTGTGAACATTGGCGCATACAGACTGTATCTTTTTGTGCACTGGTGTACCAAATGGTCAATCCTTGATTGTAGGCTGGCTGTCTCATCGGTATTACTGCACCTGTGTAGCCGCCATCTTTAATTGGGCCTACTGCACCCTGTTAGTGCATTTGTTTTGAGGCCTGGGCAGGTAAGCATCTCTGCCTTTTTTCTTGGTGTTTTTTATAGATTTTTTGAGGATTTTCAAGTCCTCCTTTTGTGATTTTGATTTATATGCACGTCTTAATGCACACTTATTAGAGATGAGCGTACCCGAACTTCAAAGTTCGGGGTTCGTACTGGACACTTATTGCCCAGTGCTCAACTCTGAACATGGACTTCTCCCTGTTTTAATGTTTGAAATTCCAGGGGAAGTTCGGCAGGAGAGAGAGAGAGAGAGAGGAGGAGATAGAGTCCGCATACATTTCAATGGGGTTCATGTTCAAGTTCGGGTACCCGAACAAAACTTTGGATATAAAGTTCGGTCGAGTACCAGAACCCGAACTTCCAGGTGTCTGCTCATCCCTAACCCTTATTATTCTGTTTTTCATGTATTAGTCAATTCTGTAGACTTAAAATATTTTATATGATCATATTAATAGAAGGTCAAGGATGATCAGCAGGAACAATGACCATGAGTCATTGACTGTACATAGATGAGTATGTCTGTGATATTGGATATGATGAGAATGTGAAAACCTATGCAGATGTATTGGGAAAGTGCAGTTTTATTTTAGCAACTTCCTAACAATGGTGTTCTCTTTGGATCTGCTGCCTAATAACAAAGCAAGACTTCCCTGAGCCTGTCAGCAGACAGAAGTTCCTTTATGCAACAGTAGACTACCTCAACTCTCTGGTATCCCCATCCTGTGTAATTCCATCTATAAGAATATTATAGATAAATGTTATATTTTGACATTGGCGGTTCAATGTTATTATTCAGGTAAACCAAAAATAAGTCTACACATTGTAGATGTGCCATGTCATGTATAGTAAAATTCTGCCCAGTGAAGTTCTAAGTAATGTCCAACGATGAGATAAGATGGCATTTGGTCATTGGTGGTTCTTGTAAACTCAAACTTATGTCATTAACCTATCCACACGTGCCATAAACTTGAAGGTGTAGATTTATCTTTGATGAACCTTCCATAAACAGTAACTTCCTATGATATATTTAGTATTGGAATTGCTTTGTTCCTTCACATGCCGGCATAGTGCCATAATAGGGGAGGAAAGCAACTTAGAAGAGGCAAGATATTTTATGACTGCCTGCTCCATAAGTGGAATACTTGATGCTGTAAATTGCAATTCTGAAAGTTTATTTGATGATTGATTATATATTTGGTAACAGAATAGGTTGTGAAAAAGTGTAATTTCATTGGGGAACGTAAAATAGCATAATTCTCACTGGCCATAAAATTGCCTACATCAAACATCAGTCTGATTTTCTTAGCAGGAGAGAGGTAATACTTAAAAAATAGCAAGCTTACATTATATAAATAGTAGATTCTGGTGTAATTTATATTAGTATCTTATTTATAATGCGGAGGAATCCATTAATTGGCTGTTATTGATGAGGGTCTACAGACTAAATGATCAGATTGCTCTTAATTTTAACAAGAATGATTCCATAGACAATCGTGTTTTAAGAAATTGCTATTTTATTTATACAAAAACATAAAGATATTAAGAAGCAAAGTAAGTTCTGAATGATTCCGGCACATAAATTGGATTATCTAGGATGACTGGTTGATTGTCATTTTTAAAAATATTTTGCAAATGGAACCTCTAGAAAATGGCTTTTAGCTGGACACTAAGTACGATCTTTCCATCCCAAATTGGAACAGCCACAGAAATGTTAGAAAAATAAACAAGTGTCCATAGTACAACCTTCCCGATAATGCAGTGGTTGAAAGGGAAGACGACAGAGAGCCCCCCAGCCAGCGAGATATTTCATGTTTCCATGATTTGATGTTCCCAGTAATAAAGTAAACACAGACTCAGAGATCCCTGCATCGTGCCACTAAATGACCTCGTTTGCTACTGTGTTATGGATGAAACCTATGGCAGATGTTTGCTTGTGGCAAAAGTATTCAAGACACTCTTTTTGGCTATAATTACTTATATTCTGGAGAGTAAAATTCTTTAAAACATGTAAAGTTATGTAATGAAAAGAGTTACTTATAATGTTTAGTAAAATGCATTTGTTTCCCCTAATTTTTATTAAAAATAAGCAATTCTAGAATGAAGCATTGACAATATTGTGATATAGTATAAGTATTCGAAATTCTAAACGATTTACTTTTTCCAATTTCTTTAAAAAAATAGAATTGATCTTTTTAAAGCTGAGTACGATGATTACAATCAGTTGTCAGGTACTTGTCCAACAGTGCATGTTTTTCTTTAGCTCCTACAACTTTTCCTTTTTTTTTTGCCCCATATCTGTTTTGGCAGTCCATTTTTTTGGCAGAGTGTGTTTTTCATTTATCCTATATTAAGCCGAATAGTATCTGGCAAAAAAAGAAAAATTGCAAAAGTCAATTACTTTAGCCTATTTCTATTATCATACAGGGTTTTTTTTTTTGGTAAACTAAGCTTAACTCTTCACAGCTAATCTCATCACGCATCTTCCAAGAGGTAGCAATCCTCTTCTAGTAGTTAGATGCTTTCTTCATTGAAGACATCCTGTGAAAGGGTCAAACATTTTTTGGATGACATAGGACTCTTATAGCATTCTCCGAGCTAAAAAAAAAAAAAATTATATAAATGAGCTCTCTGTACATCAAGGCATTTTTTTTTTTTTTTTTTTGGGGGGGGATGTAAATTATGTACACTATGTAAATAGCATGGTAAACACGTTGCTCATTGGGTGACAAATATGTAAGGCTCGTTATTTCCCGGACAAACACAACTGAGTTAACTATTGAGGTGTTCTAGAATAAACCTGACTATTCCGAGGGAGGACAGAAGTAATAGCTACTCAGTGGTTACTATCTATAGTAACTATTACAAGCTGTTGTGAATTCCAGGGCTCTTCTGTGGATCTTCTAAGTGACAGTGATAAAGCACAAGAAGGATGGAGTTATTTCCTGCCTTTCATGATGAGTATTGCAACATATAATGCTCATGATAACATTTCGGGATCGGATGATGAATTATTAAGATTTAAGCCAAGTTTGGGTGTTGGAGCATGAGAATTATATCAGATATAAGTGTATTAGTTTGTAGCTATTCTCAATCCAATGATTTCTTGTTTTAGGACGAGTAGTGACTATAGCATTATTAGCACAGTATATCATATTTATTGTTCTAGAATGGATGTTTTTACGTATCGTAAGTCACTTCCCGTCACATAGTAAAATGACGCATTTTCCCAACAGTAAAACGACTATAAATCCTGAATGTATTTTTAAGAAATAAGCAGGCAAAATCTAAATATTGTATTTATCGCCAGTTTTATTGAGGTTCTTGATAGAAATTTAATTTGTCTCTATCTGTTATACAGAATTTAGCTTTGCTTTTCCGTCGAATCTCTATATATCCCGAAAAGTAGTCAAACCTATAAGGAGTTAAATCTCCAACCTTTTTTGGAGTCTAATGTCTGCCAGGAATATCACATCCAGACATAATGATAAAACAGCACTGACAGGGGTGGGTGTGGGGGACAAAGTTCTTAGCCAGCTGAGGACGTCTGGAAGAAGTGAGGGGCCCTGCGGCATAGCCAGGGGCTCTGAATGAAGCCAAACGTTTGAACAGGAAATGCCAAACCTGGAAATCATTATTCCTGCACGTTAAAAAAAAAAGAAAGAAGAAAAACTCAAATCTGCTTCTTTTTTACCCATTAAAAATGTATATACAAACGTTTCCATGGCAATCATTGTTTTTAGATGATGATTAATGGGACGTATGTTGCCAATGAAGGAGGGGTGCAGCTTTAGTATACGTTTAACCTTTTACCATCCATGTTTTAAAGACCGCAGTCCTGGATATTATCTTCTAGGTGTTTGCAAGGAAAACCCTCGACAGTTTATAATTCATAGATTTAAGGTTTGACTTTTAAGTGAGCGTTCTATCCTGTGTATGTTTTCTCATAGTATCAAGTGTATAATACAGATTTATTGTGATAGGGCAAATAGTATTTCATGTCGTTGTTTTATAGTATTACTAGCTGTACTACCCGGCTTCGCCCGGGTTAATGACTGCTGTTAGCAAAATAGAATGTGTTAACAAAAATTTATTCTGCACACAAAAACCACAAAACAAATAGATAGAAATGTAATTATTAAAAGGCAAAAACTAAGCAAATAGAAGCATTTCACAACATATATTAGCTTTGTTATACTGAGAATGTCTTTGTTGCCTATATTAACCAATCAGAGCTCAGGTTAATTAACTGTAGCAAAATAGAAGCTGAGCTGTGATTGGTTGCTATTGGCAGCCTGATAAATCCCCAGCCAACAGGAAGCCCTCCCCCCTGGCAGTATATATTAGCTCACACATACACATAATAGACAGGTCATGTGACTGACAGCTGCCGTATTTCCTATATGGTACATTTGTTGCTCTTGTAGTTTGCTTATTAATCAGATTTTTATTTTTGAAGGACAATACCAGACTTGTGTGTGTTTTAGGGCGAGTTTTATGTGTCAAGTTGTGTGTGTTGAGTTGCGTGTGGCGACATGCATGTAGCGACTTTTGTGAGATGAGTTTTGTGTGGCGACATGCGTGTAGCAACATTTTGTGTGTTGAGTTGCATGTGACAGGTTAGTGTAGCAAGTTGTGTGCAGCAAGATTTGTGCATGGCGAGTTTTGCGCGTGGCGAGTTTTATGTGTGGTGCATTTTGAGTATGTGCAAGTTTTGTGTGAGGCAACTTTTGCATGTGGTGCAACTTTTGTACATGTGGCAATTTTTCTGTGTGTGCAAGTTTTGCATGAGGTGAGTTTTCCATGAGGTGAGTTTTGCACGTGTGGCGAGTTTTGCGTGAGCCTAGTTTTGCATATGGCGAGTTTTGCATGTAGCGAGTTTTGAGTGGTGACTTTTGTGTTTCGACTTTTATGTGGCGAGGTTGGTGTGTGTGTGTGGTGAAATGTGTGCTGAGGGTGGTATATGTGTTCAAGCACGTGGTAGTGTGTGGCGCATTTTGTGTTTGTGTTCATATCCCCGTGTGTGGTGAGTATCCCATGTCGGGGCCCCACCTTAGCAACTGTACGGTATATACTCTTTGTCGCCATCGCTCTCATTCTTTAAGTCCTCATTGTTCACATCTGGCAGCTGTCAATTTTCCTCCAACACTTTTCCCTTCACTTTTTCCCCATTATGTAGATAGGAGCAAAATTGTTTGGTGAATTGGAACGCGCGGGGTTAAAATTTCACCTCACAACATAGCCTATGACGCTCTCGGGGTCCAGACGTGTGACTGTGCAAAATTTTGTGGCTGTAGCTGCGACGGTACAGATGCCAATCCTGGACATACACACATACATACATACACACATTCAGCTTTATATATTAGATATACCTGTATGTAATCTCCTGTATATAGTATATACCTGTGTGTCATCTCACCTATATATAGTATATATCTGTGTGTCATCTCCTGTATATAGTATATACCTGTATGTCATCTCCTCCTATACATAGCATATACCTGTGTCATCTCCTCCTGTATATACTATATACCTGTAGGTAATCTGCTCCTGTATATAGTATATACCTGTGTGTCATCTCCTCCTGTATATAGTATATACCTGTATGTCATCTCCTCCTGTATGTAGTATGTACCTGTATGTCATCTCCTCCTCTATATAGTATATACCTGTGTGTCATCTCTCCTGTATATAGTATATATCTGTGTGTCATCTCCTCCTGTATATAGTATATACCTGTGTGTCATCTCCCCTGTAAATAGTATATACCTGTGTGTCATCTCCTGTATATAGTATATAGCTGTATGCCATCTCCTCCTGTATTAGCCCTCGTTCACACGTTATTTGGTCAGTATTTTTACCTCAGTATTTGTAAGCTAAAATGGCAGCCTGATAAATCCCCAGCCAACAGTAAGCCCACCCCCTGGCAGTATATATTAGCTCACACATACACATAATAGACTGGTCATGTGACTGACAGCTGCCGGATTCCTATATGGTACATTTGTTGCTCTTGTAGTTTGTCTGCTTATTAATCAGATTTTTATTTTTGAAGGATACCAGACTTGTGTGTGTTTTAGGGCGAGTTTCGTGTGTCAAGTTGTGTGTGTTGAGTTGCGTGTGGCGACATGCATGTAGGGACTTTTGTGAGATGAGTTTTGTGTGGCGACATGCGTGTAGCAACTTTTTGTGTGTCGAGTTGCATGTGACAGGTTAGTGTAGCAAGTTGTGTGCAGCAAGTTTTGCGCATGGCGAGTTTTGCGCGTGGCGAGTTTTATGTGTGGTGCCTTTTGAGTATGTGCAAGTTTTGTGTGAGGCAACTTTTGCATGTGTTGCAACTTTTGTGCATGTGGCAATTTTTCTGCGTGTGGCAATTTTTCTGCGTGTGCAAGTTTTGCGTGTGGCGAGTTTTGCACGTGTGGCGAGTTTTGCATGTGGAGAGTTTTGCGCGTGGCGAGTTTTGAGCGGCGACTTTTGTGTTTCTACTTTTATGTGGCGAGGTTGGTGTATGTGTGGTGAAATGTGCACTGAGGGTGGTATATGTGTTCGAGCACGTGGTAGTGTGTGGCGCATTTTGTGTGTGTGTTCATATCCCCGTGGTGGTGTGATTATCCCATGTTGGGGCCCCACCTTAGCAACTGTACAGTATATACTCTTTGGTGCCATCGCTGTCATTCTTTAAGTCCCCCTTGTTCACATCTGGCAGCTGTTAATTTGCCTCCAACACTTTTCCTTTCATTTTTTCCCCATTATGTAGATAGGGGCAAAATTGTTTGGTGACTTGGAAAGCGCGGGGTTAAAATTTCACCTCACAATATAGCTTTGACGCTCTCAGGGTCCAGACGTGTGACTGTGCAAAATTTTGTGCCTGTAGCTGCGACGCCTCCAACACTTTTCCTTTCACTTTTTCCCCATTATATAGATAGGGGCAAAATTGTTTGGTGAATTGGAAAGCGCGGGGTTATAATTTCACCTCACAACATAGCCTATGACGCTCTCGGGGTCCAGACGTGTGACTGTGCAAAATTTTGTGGCTGTAGCTGCTACGGTTCAGATGCCAATCCCGGACATACATACATACATACATACATACACACACACACACATTCAGCTTTATATATTAGATTATGAATACTAACTGATGGGAACTCTAATGTATGTCGTATATTTATAAAAAGTTCCTTATACCTCATCTAGTGAGCAAATGAGAAAATAAAAGCAAATGTAATAGCACATCACATAGAAAGGTAGTAGTGAAAAAGTAATACAGTTCACTAGTTATATTAATGCATGTATATTTGGATGGTTAAAACTTCCCTTCATTCTTTTGCTTATATATCACCTATATATCATCTGTTGCAATGTATAGTTATCATCACCACCCCCAATGGGGCTCATCATTTTGTTTTCCCTATATCAGACATAAGGACAATTTTATAGGAAGCCAATTAATCTACAGTTATCTTTTTGGAGAATGGGAGCAAACGACAATGCTTAGAGATCTTGTCTCATATAAAACATCATATACAGTTTTTTACTTGCACCTTATATCAGCTTTTGTTCTTGTTACCATCATATGTGTCTTAATCTTTTGGCAGTTTGTACATGTGGTCCGATCTGTGGACACCATGGTATAGAAAAAGATGACATGAGCAGAATGATATATTGGTTTGTAAGAAAAGATTCACAATAACTTGTATTTTATTCATGGAAATCCCTAGTGTTTGTATGAGTCCAGTAGGCGGTCCTATTTGACCACTTAATAGGACCGCCCATAGGACTCATAGGCATAGACACACCAGGGAACTTGAATAAAATGCAAGTTTTACTGATCCTTTCCAAGAAAAATGTACATCAGTCTGTTCACCTCCTCCCGCTGTATACTCTATCATCCTGTCTACAGATCTGATGCCATTTTCAAAACAAGTTCCCTTCAAGAAGTGGATCAAAAAAAGTTACTAGACTATTTTTCCAGACATAAGGATAATATAGGAATGACTACTTTATTTTAAAAATGTTAAAGGTCATAAATGTGTCACGATTGAGGAGTTTGTTATTTGGAGACTCAAGGCAGAGATTTAACAAAACTGTGAAAAATTATTCATGGTGTTTACTGTGGGCTAAGGCCATTTTTCCAGTTTGAAGGTTTTAATGTATGAGGCCCATTATTATCTATGGTTATATTCACACTTACATGGTGAATTTTATTCATTGCTGTATATCAATGTTGCCCTGATTGACTTGTAATGGGGTCTCTTGGATCTCTTCACGGTGCCTGTGGATTTGATGTGAAGGACAGCGCTGGGCTCAGCTCACCAGTTTTTAAGATACTTATTGCCAGTAAGTGTGAAGATACTTGTCTACACCAAAAGACTGAAACATGCACAAACCTAACAGTTCTTGTCGCTAAAAGTTTTCTCTGGATCACGAGAAGGTAACTTTGACAGAGGTTGAGTTCTACTGTTTTAACTTGAGGGGGTCTTAATATCTACTTGATACTGAGTTGTGTAAGGACCATGGGAGGAATTCTGTGCATGTAGGGTCTTAAAAACACCAGAGTACCCCTACAGTCATAACTCTTACATTTTAATGTATTGAAAGAGCAGCACATCATGTAGTGTGTGTGGCAAATGTTTTTGAATCACACTTCTAACCAACAATCCCCACTAAAACACACCCAAAAGTACCCAGACTCCTCCGTCAGAGTGCACCATGATGATTCTGGTAGGATTTTGAGTAGGCCATTGGCAAATGATTCTGGGGGCACATAGAATTAGTAGGTCCCAAGCTTTGTCACAGATTTCAATCACATTCATATCCACATCACGTTGAAGCCATCTGTCAGCTATTTTATATATACAGTGGGGCAAAAAAGTATTTAGTCATTCAGCAATAGTGCAAGTTCCACCACTTAAAAAGATGAGAGGCGTCTGTAATTTACATCATAAGTAGACCTCAACTATGGGAGACAAACTGAGAAATAAAAATCCAGAAAATCACATTGTCTGTTTTTTTATCATTTTATTTGCATATTATGGTGGAAAATAAGTATTTGGTCTAAAACAAAATTTCGTCTCAATACTTTGTAATATATCCTTTGTTGGCAATGACAGAGGTCAAACATTTTCTGTAAGTCTTCACAAGGTTGCCACACACTGTTGTTGGTATTTTGGCCCATTCCTCCATGCAGATCTCCTCTAGAGCATTGATGTTTTTGGCTTTTCGCTTGGCAACACGGACTTTCAACTCCCTCCAAAGGTTTTCTATAGGGTTGAGATCTGGAGACTGGCTAGGCCACTCCAGGACCTTGAAATGCTTCTTACGAAGCCACTCCTTCGTTGCCCTGGCGGTGTGCTTTGGATCATTGTCATGTTGAAAGACCCAGCCACGTTTCATCTTCAATGCCCTTGCTGATGGAAGGAGGTTTGCACTCAAAATCTCACGATACATGGCCCCATTCATTCTTTCATGTACCCGGATCAGTCGTCCTGGCCCCTTTGCAGAGAAACAGCCCCAAAGCATGATGTTTCCACCACCATGCTTTACAGTAGGTATGGTGTTTGATGGATGCAACTCAGTATTCTTTTTCCTCCAAACACGACAAGTTGTGTTTCTACCAAACAGTTCCAGTTTGGTTTCATCAGACCATAGGACATTCTCCCAAAACTCCTCTGGATCATCCAAGTGCTCTCTAGCAAACTTCAGACGGGCCCGGACATGTACTGGCTTAAGCAGTGGGACATGTCTGGCACTGCAGGATCTGAGTCCATGGTGGCATAGTGTGTTACTTATGGTAGGCCTTGTTACATTGGTCCCAGCTCTCTGCAGTTCATTCACTAGGTCCCCCCGCGTGGTTCTGGGATTTTTGCTCACCGTTCTTGTGATCATTCTGACCCCACGGGGTGGGATTTTGCGTGGAGCCCCAGATCGAGGGAGATTATCAGTGGTCTTGAATGTCTTCCATTTTCTAATTATTGCTCCCACTGTTGATTTCTTCACTCCAAGCTGCTTGGCTATTGCAGATTCAGTCTTCCCAGCCTGGTGCAGTGCTACAATTTTGTTTCTGGTGTCCTTTGACAGCTCTTTGGTCTTCACCATAGTGGAGTTTGGAGTCAGACTGTTTGAGGGTGTGCACAGGTGTCTTTTTATACTGATAACAAGTTTAAACAGGTGCCATTACTACAGGTAATGAGTGGAGGAAAGAGGAGACTCTTAAAGAAGAAGTTACAGGTCTGTGAGAGCCAGAAATCTTGATTGTTTGTTTCTGACCAAATACTTATTTTCCACCATAATATGCAAATAAAATGATAAAAAAACAGACAATGTGATTTTCTGGATTTTTATTTCTCAGTTTGTCTCCCATAGTTGAGGTCTACCTATGATGTAAATTACAGACGCCTCTCATCTTTTTAAGTGGTGGAACTTGCACTATTGCTGACTGACTAAATACTTTTTTGCCCCACTGTATATAGCCATCTTTAATCACCATGCAGTACAGGTCAAGTAGGTAACAAAAGACATCAAACAACAGCAGTCGGTGGCATTAAAGTCAACTATGTGACAAAGTGGAAATCTATGATATCTGAAGTTTCCTAATGTATTATAGATGACACTAGCCAACATCCATAAAACAGCACATATTGTCAGGGTTACCTAGGGCAGTGATTTTCAACCTTTTTTGAGCCGCGGCACACTTTTTATACTTAAAAAATCCCGGGGCACACCACCAACCAAAATGGCACAAAATGACACTAAAACAGTACATATTCTACATATAGTTAATAATATAGATTCTAAATGTATTTATACTCACTCAGTGTGAAGCCTGGGCCTGTTTCGATAAACACAAAAGGGATATCCTGGCAGGAATGGTGGAAAGACACACACAGCTCTTCCTCAACAGTTCTCAGTCTCTCCCTGTTTTTAGTTTTTTTTTGTGCACATGCCCTAACCCTAACCCTAACCCTACCCCTAACCCTAGTTCTAACCCTAGTTCTAACCCTAACCCTAGTGGAAAAAGAAAAAAATATATTTTCTTTTTTTTTATTATTGTCCCTACCTATGGGGGTGATAAGGGGGGGTCATTTACTTTTTACTATTTATTTTTTTATTTTGATCACTGTGATAGGTTATATCTCAGTGATCAAAATATACCTGGAACGAATCTGCCACCCGGCAGATTCGGCGGGCGCACTGCGCATGCGCCCACCATTTTGGAAGATGGCGGCGCCCATGGAGAAGACGGACGGACACTGGGAGGCCCGGTAAGTATGAGGGGGGGATCTGAGCATGGGGGGTGGATCGGAGGACGGGGGTGGCATCAGAGCACGGGGGGAGCGGGCAGAAGGACGGGGGAGCGGACAGGACGACGGAGGGGCGGACAGGACGACGGAGGGGAGCGGAGCACCGGACGGAGGACTGGAGAGGAGATCAGTGGTGGTGGGGGGGTACATAAGTGTTTCCAGCCATGGCCGATGATATTGCAGCATCGGCCATGGCTGGATTGTAATATTTCACCAGTTTTTTAGGTGAAATATTACAAATCGCTCTGATTGGCAGTTTCACTTTCAACAGCCAATCAGAGCGATCGTAGCCACGAGGGGGTGAAGCCACCCCCCCTTGGGTAAAATACCACTCCCCCTGTCCCTGCAGATCGGGTGAAATTGGAGTTAACCCTTTCACCCGATCTGCAGGGACGCGATCACTCCATGACGCCACATAGGCGTCATGGGTCGGATTGGCACCGACTTTCATGACGCCTACGGTGGCGTCAAAGGTCGGGAAGGGGTTAATGAGCTGTTGCTGACTTAATGATTATACACAGCATTATTGGTGGGCATTACCTTGGCAGCGGGCAAATGCGAGAGTCTCTCCACTCTCAGGATGACGCGCCGGCCTCGGTGACGTCATTAAGTCGCGCGAGCGTTCAAAGCTCGCGCATGTGTTATTCCGCGACTGCGCATCGCTGCGCATTGCCGGGGAACAAAACAAAGGGGGCACCATAGTTTGGGGAACTTTCCCCGCGGCACACCCGACCATGTGTCGCGGCACACTAGTGTGCCGCGGAACACTGGTTGAAAATCACTGACCTAGGGCATCCAAGATTAGCTACAGTGCCATGGGTTGTAAACTTCGATTATGTTGCGCACCGTGAACATAGGACCATCAAGATCTCTGGACTTGGACTTGTAACCTTGAGATTATTCATATTTTTCAACAGTTTTGGTTCTCAAGTCCTCAAACAGTTCTCTTCTCTGCTTCCTGTTCTCTATTCTTAGTGTGGCACACAGCCACACAATGCAAAGATTGACACAACTTCTCCATTTTTTGCCACAGATGAGTTTGAGCAAGCATCACATGCTTGAAACAATGTTATTTACCCACAATTTTGGAAAGGTGCTAACAATTTTGTCTGGCCCGTGTTGGGTGTTTTGTGTGAAATTATGTCTAGTTTGCCCTTTTTTCTCTGCTTTTATTGCATTATTCTAGTACACACAAATTAAATAAACATTTGTATAACAAAACATGTGTAATTGCAATACGTTTCTGGGAGAAATACTTTAGCTTCTGGAACAATTTCAAGGGTGTCAACACTTTTGACCATGAAAAAAAAATCCAGAAAATCACATTGTATGATTTTTACATAATTATTGTGCAGAAAGACAACTTAATATTTGGCACAAAAATCTTTGTTTGCAATTAAAGTGATCAGACGTTTCCTGTAGTTCTTGATCAAGTTTGAACACCCTGCAATGGGAATTTTGGCCCATTCCTCCATACAAATCTCCAGATCTTTCAGATTTCAGGGCTGTCGCTAAGCAACATTGAGTTTCAGCCCCCTCCAAAGATTTTCTATTGGGTTTAGGTCTGGAGACTGGCTGGACCTTGAGATGCTTCTTACGGAGCCACTCTTTAGTTGCCCTGGCTGTGTATTTCGGATTACTGTCATGCTGAAAGACCCAGCCACAACCCATCTTCAATGCTCTGATAGAGGAAAAGAGGTTGTTGGCCACAATCTTGCTATACATGACCACATCCATTCTCCCTTCAATATGGTGCAGTTGTCCTTGTCACCTTTGCAGAAAAGCACCTCTAAACCATGATGTTTCCTCCACCATGTTTCATGGTTGGGACAGTGTTCTTGGGTTGTACTCATCCTTCTTCTTCCTCCAAACATGGCGAGTGGAGTTGATACCAAAAAGTTCTATTTCGGTTTCATCTGACCACATGACCTTCTCAGATGCCTCCTCTGTATCATCCACATAGTCAATGGCGAACTTCAAATGGGCCTGGACATATGCAGGCATGAGCAGGGAGACCTTGCCTGCGGGATTTTAATCCATGACGACATAGTGTGTTACTAACAGTCATTTTTGATCTCTTCAGATCGTTGACCAGGTCCTCCTGTGTAGTTCTGGGCTGATTCTTGACCTTTATCAGAATCATCCTTACCTCATGAAGCGAAATCTTGCATGGAGCCCCAGACCGAGGAAGATTGGCAGTCATCTTGTGTTTCTTCCATTTTCTAATAATTGTGCAAACAGTGGTTGCCTTCTCACCAAGCTGCTTGCTATTGTCCTGTAGCCTATCCCAGCCTTGTGCAGATCTACAATATTGTCCCTGGTGTCTTTAGATAGCTCTTTAGTCTTAGCCATAGCGGAGAGGTTGGAGTAAAGATTGATTGAGTGTGTGGACAAATGTCTTTTATACAGGTAACGAGTTCAAACAGGTGCAATTAATACAGGTAATGAGTGCAGTGTATTAGGGCTTCTTAAAGAAAAACTAACAGGTCTGTGAGAGACAGAATTCTTGCTGGTTGGTAGGTCATGTCAGCTTTTTTATATATATACATATAGGAAGCATTTTTAGTGCCATTTTTGTGTCACTAAATCTAACCATGGTTGGTAAATGTGACACATTATATGTACTGTATTTTATATCACTCTATATAGAATTTCAAAGTAACATTAAGTCTCATAAAAATGCAAAACAAAAAATTCCCTCCAAGAAACACTGTTAAAAAAGGTAATGAGAAATGTGGCATTTCTCACAAAATATGTGTGAATTCAACCTACTGGTGTTAAAAAAATGAAACTATGTTAAAAAGTAGGATATGAAAACATGCGGTTAGAAGGTTTAAACATGTCTTCCCAGGTGTCCTTCAACCCACAGCAGACATGTATGACATTTGTGGCTTTTGTGGCTTGCATGTTTGGTACTTCTGTCCAGTTCAAATTAATTCAGTTATCCAAGATTGAAGCCTCGGTCAGACCGAGCTTTGTTGTTTTGTTCTCCAGATGTCTGTTACAACTCTGAGGTATGCAATGGATTGTTAACTTTCTTCACTTCCTAGCAAGCCACATTCTTTGCTCAACTCAGACAACTACTGGAATAAGACAAAATTCACATGTCCTTATTTTATGGTCCGTGTTTGGACTGCAATACCTGGATCAACTGCGAGTCTCTTGACTAAAACTACTAGTGTCATAGACATATAGGAGAGTGTCAGCAGACACATGGTTGGTCCATACATGGATGTGTGAATTCAGCGCAAGCATCTAATGGATGCTGTCAACACTAATTAACACAAAATAGCGAAAATAACAAACATATATATACAAAAAGATATCCTGGTTAGTAGCTAACCACTAAGTGTTTAAAGCAATTGTCTGGAATTATTTTAAAATATCCTGTTTTCTTTTTTGCAGAAACCTCATAATACTACCAGTAGTCAAGAGTGGCACACATTCTCCAACCAGCACATATTATGACGATATATCATTTTTTAAAAACCCTGATATACCCATACATGCAATACTACTTAAGCAGTGTACCTTATTTATACTCAGCATTAAGCAACTCAATATGCAAAATTAATATATACATCCATATGTTGATATTTTAAAGATATTAATGCTTTACGCTTTATCTGCAGTACTTTATCCCCTTCATACCGCAGGCCATTTTCGTTTTTGCATTTCTATTTTTTTGCTTCCCTTCTTCCCAGAGCTGTAATGAGTTGTACTTTTAAACAACACCATTGGTTTTACCACATAGTGTACAAGAAAACGTGAAATTATTTATTTATTTTCCCATGTTCACTAAATGACATAACTTAACTGTGATTATAATTCTTCAGGCCATTACGAGTTCATAGATACCAAACATGTATAGGTTCTTTTGTATTTAAGAGATGAGAAAAATACAAATTTGTTTAAAAAAAAAATAAATAAATTTAGTAATTTTACGAAACCCGTAGCTTCTCCATTTTCCATGATCTGAGACTGGGTGAGGGGGCTTTTTTTGCAGACCGAGCTGACATTCTTAGTAGTACAATTTTGGTGTAGATACGATCTCTTGATCTCCCGTTATTGCATTTTAATGCAATGTTTACCAATCAGATTAATTCTTTTTATATATTGACAGATCGGGCGATTCTGAAAGCGAAGTTACCAAATATGTGTATTTTTATGTATTTTTAATTGTTTTATTTTGAATGGGGGGTGATTTGAACTTTTATATATATATATATATATATATATATATATATATATATATATATATATATATTTTTTATGTTTTAAAAAATATTTCTTTATTACTTTTCACTTGCCTCAATAGTCTCCATGAGAGACTAGAAGCTGCGATAATTCAATCACTTGTACCACACATAGCAGGGCTCATAGCAATCCGGCAATGACAACCACAGGGGTCTGCTGTAGACCCCATATTTTTATGCCAACCCATTGGTGACCCAGAGATTGACAGTGGCATTTAACATGTTAACAGCTGTGGTTGGATTGCAATTCCACCCGCACCTGTTATGGGCACATGTCAACTTTTCAAATCAGCTAAAATGTGCCGGAAAAATTGTGGGCTCATTGCCGGAGCCAGCAGCAAGTAGGGTTAGCCAAAGGGGTTAAAATATTAAGTATTAATATTAATTGTATCACTTAATATTGAACAAAATTATATATGCTGACATCCATTTATATACAGTATGAGCCTGCATGCAGCCTCAATATATACCCTAAGAGCTGACACACAGCCCTCTCTTTAAAGTATGATTCCCCACATAGCCTCCTATATACAATATAAGCCTCAACAAAGCCCCCTATATACAGTATGCCATCTCTATATGCACTGCTATTTTGATGTCTAGCCACAGATTTCCAATTATGTTCAGATCAGGTGGACTGTGAGGGTCATTGTAAAACCTTCAGCTTGTGCCTTTTAAGGTAGTCTATTGTGGATTTGTTTTATCTACTGCCCCCCAGAACTAGCCATCTCCACCTTTCTCGACCACGTCACCACCTGGCTACTTCATTTCCTCTCTGTTGACATCCCCACTAACACCATGGGTGATTTCAATATCCCCATTGACACTTCCACCTCAGCTGCCTCTAAATTTTTATCACTGACTGCCTCCTTCGGCCTCACTCAATGGTCCTCCGAGGCCACTCACAAAGATGGCCACATGCTGGACCTCATCTTCACCAGCCTCTGCTCCCTTACTAATCTCATTAACACACCCCTCCCCCTGTCTGACCACAAACTACTGACATTCTCTTCCCTCTCCTCTCCTAGTGTGCAACCCCCACTCCACAAACTCACTCACCCTCGCAGAAATCTCAAACATCTCAACTTACAATCACTCTCTGAGTCCCTTCTCCCTCTTACAGACATAGCCTCCCTTCATGACACAGATGTTGCTTCCACTTTTTATAACACCAAAATAACAGCAACACTCAAAGCGGCCGTCCCGCTCATGCATAGCAAAACTCGTACACTCAACAGGCAGCCCTGGCTGACCAGCCTGACCAAAGAACTAAGACAGGCTTCCAGGATCAATGAGCGGAGATGGAAGCGATCCCGCTCTGCCGACCACTTCACTGCATACAAGCAGTCCCTCGCCAGCTTTAAGTACATGCTCACTGCCGCAAAACAAACTTAATTCTCATCTCTCATATCCTCCCTGTCTCACAACCCTAAACAACTTTTCAGCACTTTCAATTCTCTACTCCGTCCCCCTGCACTCCCTCCCTCCCCTCTCATTTCTGCTGAAGAATTTGCCTCTTTCTTTAAACAGAATATCGATACGATCAGAGAAAGCTTTGGCCACAGCGCCCACTGTCCCTCTTAGTTGCTCAACCCTGCTCCTCCAAAACCAGCTTCTCCACCATGACCAAAGATCAGCTCTCCACCCTCCTGTCAAGATCACACCTCACCACCTGCATGCTCGACCCGCTCCCATCCCACCTCATCCCTAAACTTTCCGCGGTCTTCATCCCAACCCTAGCGCACCTATTCAACCTCTCACTCACAACAGGTGTCTTCCCCTCATCCTTCAAGCATGCCAAGATCCCACCCATCCTCAAAAAGCCCTCCCTCGACCCATCCTCTGTCTATCTATCACCCGATATCTCTTCTCCCTTATGCCTCCAAATTACTGGAGCAACACGTTCATCTTGAACTGTCCTCCCACCTCTCCTCCTGCTCCCTCTTTGATTGGTTGCAATCTGGCTTCCGTCCCCATCACTCAACTGAAACTGCCCTAACTAAAGTCACCAATGACCTACTAACTGCCAGGAGCAAGTGACACTATTCTGTCCTCCTCCTGGACCTGTCTTCTGCCTTCGACACTGTGGACCACTCCCTTCTGATACAGATCCTCTCATCTCTTGGCATCACAGACTTGGCCCTATCCTGGATCTCGTCATATCTGACAGACCGAACATTCAGTGTCTCCCTCCCCCACACCACCTCCTCACTTCGCCCCTTGTCAGTCGGTGTTCTAGGACCCCTACTCTTCTCCATCTACACCTTCTGCCTTGGACAGCTCATAGAATCCCACGGTATGCAGTACCATCTCTACGCTGATCTACCTATCTGGACCTGACCTCACCTCCTTACTTACCAAAATCTCACACTGTCTGCTATTTCAGCCTTCTTTTCTGCTCACTTTCTACAACTGAACATGGACAAAACAGAATTCATCATCTTTCCCCCATCTCACTCTACCTCTCCACCAGACCTATCCATCAATGTCAATGGCTGCTCACTTTCCCCAGTCCCACACGCCCGGTGCCTCGGGGTGATCCTCAACTCTGCCCTCTCTTTTGAGCCACATATCCAAGCCCCTGCCTCCTCCTGCCGTCTCAAACTAAAAAATATTTCCCGGATCCGCGCATTCCTTGACTGCGACACCACAAAAACACTAGTGCATGCCCATATCATCATCCGCCTTGACTACTGCAACCTCCTACTCTCTGGACTCCCCTCTAGCACTCTGGCACCACTCCAATCCATCCTACACTCTGCTGCCCGACTAATCTATCTGTCTCCCCGCCATTCCCCAGCCTTTCCTCTATGCCAAGCCCTTCACTGGCTTACTATCACCCAGAGACTCCAGTTCAAAACCCCCACAATGACATACAAAGCCATCCACAACCTATCTCCTCCATACATCTGTGACATGGTCTCCCGGTACCTACCTACACGCAACCTCCGATCCTCTCAAGACCTCCTTCTCTACTCCCCTCTCATCTCTTCTTTCCACAACCGCATCCAAGACGTCGCTTGATCACCCGCTGACATCGCTGGATCGTTGTGTGTGACAGCGATCCAGCGATGTGTTCGCTTGTAACCAGGGTAAACATCGGGTAACTAAGCGCAGGGCTGCGCTTAGTAACCCGATGTTTACCCTGGTTACCAGCGTAAACGTTAAAAAAACAAACAGTACATACTTACATTCCGGTGTCTGTCCCCGGCGTCTCAGCTTCTCTGCACTGTGTGAGCGCCTGCCGGCCGGAAAGCGAGCGCAGCGGTGACGCGGTGACGTCACCGCTCTGCTTTCCGGCTATGGTGCTTACACAGTGGAGAGAAGCTGAGACGCCGGGGACAGACACCGGAATGTAAGTATGTACTGTTTGTTTTTTTAACGTTTACGATGGTAACCAGGGTAAACATCGGGTTACTAAGCGCGGCCTTGCGCTTAGTTACCCGATGTTTACCCTGGTTACCCGGGGACTTCGGCATCGCTCCAGCGCCGTGATTGCAAAGTGTGACCGCAGTCTACGACGCTGGAGCGATAATCATACGACGCTGCGACGTCACGGATCGTGCCGTCGTAGCGACGAAAATTGCACTGTGTGACAGTACCCTTACTACTTCATGGCAAACAAAACAAAGCTGCCCATACAAAAGAAAATTTGCGTTCAATGTAACAAAATGATATAGATCACTGCTGCTGTTATAAATGTTTTTCAGCTAAGTTGCAGCACACTAGAGAAGAGCAAATCGATTTGATGCAAATCAAATTTGTATGCAATATTATGAAATTTGAAGATCTTGTGGAATTCAAATTTGCCATTTAATGCACAAGAATCGCCCTGAAAATGCCCATTTACAATTTATACACTAAAGAAAATTGAATCAACCACAGAAGGCACACTTGATCTCAGGCGTTATCCCCATAATGCCTTGCTGCTATCACATCACATAGAATAGCACAGTCAAGTGTTACACCCTTTTTGGCAAAGGTAGAATAATTGGGGTTAAAAAGATTCTCAAAAATTAACTATAATAGTGTGTAAAATGTATAAAAAATGTCAATGTAAAAAAGTAAAGAAAAAAGAACATACAACAGCTAAGAAAGTGTGAGATGCTTGCAGCAGCAGAAGCACTACCACCACTACTGACTGCAGCCATCTACGCAATAGTAATCGGAAATTCAGGCCACAGTTGGCTTCCTTTCACTCTAGCAAGTGTATAAATGTGGAGGACGCTATGGCATATATGGCACATTGCTTGTTCCAGTCACAGGAGGATAAAGTTACCTCTGACAACGACACCATCAGTTTGAGGCTGCCGTCACACTAGCAGTATTTGGTCAGTATTTTACATCAGTATTTGTAAGCCAAAACCAGGAGTGGAACAATTAGAGGAAAAGTATAATAGAAACATATGCACCACTTCTGCATTTATCACCCACTCCTGGTTTTGGCTTACAAATACTGATGTAAAATACTGACCAAATACTGCTAGTGTGACGGCAGCCTGAGTCAGTGTTCTGCACAGAACAGTCTACCTATATTATAAAGATGGATACTTCTTTGGCCTTTCTTTAATTTGAAATAATAAACATAAAACATTTGTCAGTACACTGTATTATTAAATGTGCTGTTGGTTTATGCTAGGTTACCATCCATTTATATGGTGACATCTCTTTGACATTATCAAGGCTGTGTTTTGTTTTAAAAAACTGGAAAGGGGTTGTATACACTCCTAGAAGGCCCCAAAGTATTACACACTTCTTTTCAGAACAAGTAGAGACATTGGTGTATTGCCATCTCAAAAGAATTGATTTGTTCTGAATCAAGATATTTGGAAAAATTAATTGAACCTTGAAAATTGAAATTTCAAAAGGTTCGATCATATCTAGTGCACATTTTTTTCTTGTCTGATAGCCAATTAAGTGATGTGATCACAGTAAAAATAAAAGAATATTTAGGACAGAAAATCTGAATCAGTTATGAGTCATTAAGCAAATGTTGCTGTTATAAGAACTGATTGATTGTTTTAGTCCATTTACATGATGTTGGTGGTTTACAGGTTGCTGGTAACATGTACAGTGCCTTGAAAAAGTATTCATACCTTGTAAACTTTTTCACATTTTTCACGTTATATACACAAATGTATTTACTGTACTTAGTATCTTATGTAATATCCAAACACAAAGTAGCAAGTATTTTTGAAATGAATAGTAAATTATACATGGTTTTCTAATTATTAAAAAAATATAAATCTGAAAATTGTGACTTACATTTGTATTCAGCCCCCCATGTCAATACTATGTAGGTTCATCTTTCACTGCCATTACTGCTGCATGTCTTTTGGGGTATGTCTCCACCAGCTTGGCACATCTAGCAGAGATGTCAAACTTAAATACACAGAGGGACAAAATGTAAAACTTTCACAACGTCATGGGCCAACCTTGATATTTATTAAAACAATGTTTACCATTAAGGACATTTTCCCTTATCATCAAATATAATGATGAACCTTTTCATATGGAAATAAATTTAACCCCTTTACCCCCAAGAATAGTTTGCACGTTAATGACCGGGCCAATTTTTACAATTCTGACCACTGTCCTTTTAGGAGGTTATAACTTTGGAACGCTTCAACGGATCCTGGTGATTCTGACATTGTTTGAGATGAAATATTGTACTTCAGTGGTAAAATTTCTTTGATATGACTTGTGTTTATTTGTGAAAAAAAAAAGGAAATTTGGAGAAAATTTTGAAAACTTCGCAATTTTCCAACTTTGAATTTTCTTGCCCTTAAATCACACAGATATGTCACACAAAATACATAATAAGTAACATTTCCCACATGTCTACTTTACATCAGCACAATTTTGGAACCACATTTTTTTTTAGGGAGTTATAAGGGTTAAAAGTTGACCAGCGATTTCTCATTTTTACAACACCATTTTTTTTAGGGACCACATCACATTTGAAGTCACTTTGAGGGGTCTATATGATAGAAAATACCCAAAAGTGACAACATTCTAAAAACTGCACCCCTCAAGGTGCTCAAAACCACATTCAAGAAGTTTATTAACCCTTCAGGTGCTTCCCATGAATTTATGGAATGTTTAAAAAAATGAACATTTAACTTTTTTTCGCAAAAAATTTACTTCAGATCCAATTTGGTTTTTTTTACCAAGGGTAACAGGAGAAATTTAACCCCAAAAGTTGTTGTACAATTTGTCCTGAGTACGCTGATACCCCATATGTGGGGGTAAACCACTGTTTGGGCGCATGGCAGAGCTTGGAAGGGAAGGAGCACCGTTTGACTTTTCAGTGCAAAATTGGCTAGAATTGAGATCGGACGCCGTGTCGCGTTTGGAGAGCCCCTGATGTGCCTAAACAGTGGAAACCCCCCACAAGTAACTCCATTTTGGAAAGTAGACCACTAAGGAACTTATCTAGATGTGTGGTGACGAGCACTTTGAACCCCCAAGTGCTTCACAGAAGTTTATAACTTCTGCCCCCCGAGGAAGCGAGGAGCGAAACGCGCGTTGGGGCTCCAGTGCGGCATGTGGGCACTTTAGACATGGGTAAGGAATCTCCTTGTCATTTCGGCTTATGCTGGCTTTGATCCCAGCTGGGGTTATTATACCCTAAGGTTCACATATGAGGGGGTGATATGTTTTAGTTTTTTACTCTCATTATGGTTTATAAAACCCTTTCTCTACTAGACATAATTTGCACCTATTCATTGTTATATATTTGGTGCATTTTTTAGTCCGTTTACAGTGGATTATTTATATATTATGTGTCTCATATGATGCTTTCCCACCCATTCTGTGTATGTATACTTTTTGCCCATGGTGTTGCTACACGGATTTGATTTGTCATTGCCCGCCTGATTTTATTGAGATTTATTTTTCTTTTTTGTCGAGTGTGTTATTTAAATTTCCTATCTATGTCCTGGTCAGTAAGGCTAGGTTCAC
Organism: Ranitomeya variabilis; assembly: GCF_051348905.1. Taxonomy (NCBI): domain Eukaryota; kingdom Metazoa; phylum Chordata; class Amphibia; order Anura; family Dendrobatidae; genus Ranitomeya; species Ranitomeya variabilis. The sequence continues at coordinate 65,547,832 of NC_135239.1, read as the reverse complement.
ATTGCGTTAGGGCAATCCGTTTAGCGCATAGCGCTAGCGGGTTGCGCTAACGCAATGCTTCCCTAGGGTCCTCGTTCGGTGTCCCCGCTAGCGCAGATCCCCGATCTGCACTAGCGAGGAACGGACCTCGGGCGCGCCGCGGACGCTGCAAGCAGCGTCCGAGGTCCGTCACTCAAATGACGCGACATCGCTAGCGCACGCCCAATGTGGCAATGTGACCCTAGCCTTACTGTTTAATAGAGACCTGTTATATACTTATTTTTTGACTGGACATTTTGATGTTTTCACACTTGTTGAAATAATAGGGATGTAAGCTCTCTGATTTGTTCTCTTCTCAAGTTATTTACAGAAGTTTATAATGTAGAGCCGTAAAAGTAAAAAATCATATTTTTTTCGCAAAAATGATCTTTTCGCCCCCAATTTTTTATTTTCTCAAGGATAGCAGTAGAAATTAGACCCTAAAAGTTGTTGTGCAATTTGTCCAATTTGTACGCTGATACCCCATGTGTGGGGGGAAACACCGTTTCGGCGCATGGCAGAGCTTGGAAGGGAAGGAGCGCCATTTTGGAATGCAGACTTTGATGGAATGGTCTGCGTGCGTCACGTTGCATTTGGTGTTGTTCAAAAGTACAATGGTGTCGTTCAAAAGTACAACTTGTCTTGCAAACAACAAGCCCTCACGTGGCCATTTTGATGGAAAAATGCAATAGTTATGGCTCTGGGAAGAAGGTGAGCAAAAAAATGAAAATGCAAAAACGAAAATACCTCCGGGGGTTAAGGGCTTAATATTAGTTTCAGCACAATAGGAGGTGCAGAAGCTTTGTAGCTTTAATACAGAAAGGTGCCAGGGTTATATCACATATATACTGTATTATATATTAACAAGCAAATCTAGCAGTGAAGAGTTTTGTAACCTTTTATTTCAGATCTCTGTGTTCATCGCAGGGGGCCATACGTAGGACCACTTTTTACCACACAGACCTCAATCTGTCTATCACCTCCCACTGTCTATTAAGTGGAGTCCTCTTAACTTATGTCAGGCCTCAGTCTCTCAGATCCTATTCCTCTATTATGACCCTGCATTCATGGGTCTTAAAGCCTCCTCTCGTTAGGCCATCATTGTAAAGGGAAGCTATCATCAGAAAATGACTTATCGTTTAAATGTTTTTCCTTCTATCACAATCTGTATTAAAAATAATAGAAATCTTGCCCCGATACAAATTAGATAGCTGTCGGCCAAACTGCCATTCAGCTGACAGCCATCTCTCCCGACTCACAGATAACCACGTGAGCTCATGCTCTTTTGTTCTCTATGAGAAAGCCGCTGACAGTCTCTTCTGGCAGTGGCTTGTCGCCACACAGAACAAAAGGATCGGCCATTTGAAGTTCAGCAGGCCGGATACTTCGCTTCTGCAACATCATCTGTCAGGGGAGAATTGGAAGATCCCTATGCACATTAGAAAATTCGTTGATCCCACTAAAATCTATGGGTTAGGCTAAATTTGTGGGAAATGTCAATGTGGGCCTTTAGTTTTTCACCTAACACCAATCCTATGGCTTCAGGGTATTGCAACAGTATTTGTAAGCCAAAGTCAGGAATGGAACCTACAGAGAAAAAAACTATAACTAAAAGACTCACACATCTGTGTTTTGGATCAGATCCTGCTTTCAGCTTACAAATATTGATGTGTTAATAAAACCTTAGCAGACAAACTGCCTTGGCCTCCAGTCTCCCACTGCTCCTTAGGTTGGCATCAGATTCCAGTAAGTCACAACTCATCTTGGGTGGCATGGGCCCCAGTCCTATTCGTAGCAAAGGCCAACAGCAGCGCCAATGGCATTGCACACCAACCATCTGTATTTTCTCCTATTGGCGCCAACCTTTCTTTTACACTCTTAACAGCTCTTGGCTGTAGTTTATTGTGACATTGTGGCACAGCACCTCAGTGACACCATGCACATCCTCCTGGAAATCCCAGGTCCTTCTTGGTCTTGCTGCACTTTATGTGCCTCCTTATGCAGCTGGCAACCAAGATTACAATTATTGAAGCCAACTGCAACTTCCTTATCCAGAGGCAACACAAAGCATCATAATCCACTCGTTATCCTGCTAACGAATCAGTGTTATGTACAAAGTTTCATTTAAGCAATAGAGGTTATGCAGGCAGAAGCAAAAAAACAATGAGCAAGGTAAAAACACTGTCTCCAGGGTAAATTGATGAGTCCACTTAAGGAACATGCAAACAATTAAAAGATATATCTATTGTCCATATCCAAAAACTGGAGGGTATACAGTTGAGCCCATCCATCCTAATAGAAACTCAGCTGCAGAAAATGTGATTTAATCTGCAGCAACACTGCTAAATAAGAGAACTTCTCCTAAAAGTAATGTACTGTATATAACACCATAAGAAGAACAGCAAATACCAGTATAGAATTAATGCAGGGCATGACTAAATGTTAGTAAATATCAAAATTATCTTTATTATTTCATTTAAAAACATTACAAAGGCACAAAAGTAGGAAAAATTAAAAATGGGAGGGGACCTGATCAGTGCAATCAATACATTACATATATAATCAATTTATCCATTGAAAGCAATACACTAAATGAAGCAAAGTAGTAAGTATACATATATGCAATACATACATGTGAGGGCAATAGAGTGAAGATTAGATAGGCTTTCTTGGATAAACAATTAAAACTTGTACATTACCAAAATGACCATAAGACCAGGCAACCACCCACAACCTGAAGCGCATTGCATCCCTAGAAAAAGCATAGATGCGAAACCTGCATCAGGTTTTGGATGGCTGCCTAATCTTATGAGCATTTTGGTAAAATACAAGTTTTGATTGTTTATCCAGGAAAAGCTGCCTACCATTAACTCTTTTGCTCTCATATGTAAAACTACACAACTACATCAATTGATACATTGATTATATAACCTGGGTGTAGAATTATTATGCAGGTGAGTATTTTGACCATTTGATCCTTATTATGCAGATTTTCTAACTCCTTGCTGTATAAATTTGAATTATTATTTGATGAAGCAGATCAGGTAGTGTGTATTTGTATAATGAGGGAGGTACAGCCTAAGGATACATACCCTTTATCAAAGTGTGCAGAATTATTAGGCAGCTTGTTTTCCCCAGGCAAAATTGGCCAAAAAAAAAAAGATTTAATTGACTCTGAAAACTCAAAAATTGTTAAGTCTTACAGAGCGATGGAGCATTTGGAAATTGCTAAGATATTGTGTCGTCATCACAGAACCATCAAAAGTTTTGTGCACCATATCTCCCAAAGATTTGAGAAGAATCAAATATGAAGCGACCAGGAAGCCATTATCCTCCTGTCATGTAATATTCCAGGACTGTGATCTACCTGGAGTTCCCAGAAGCACAAGGCGTTCAGTACTCAGGAGCAAGGCTGATGTAAGGGAGGCTGAAACTCGACCACCGTTGAAGAAGACACAGAAGTAGAAACATCAAGACTGGGTCAAGAAATGTCTGAAGACAGATTTTATTTAAAGGTTTCATGGACTGATGAGAGCGACTCTTGATGGACCAGATGGATGGGCTTGTAGCTACATCAGTAATGGACACAGACCTCCACTTCCACTCAGACGCTAGCAAGGTGGAGGTGAAAACTGCTATGGGCTAGTATTATTAAAGATGAGCTAGTTGCATCTTTTCATGTAGAAGATGTACTCATAATCAACTCCCAAACTTACAGTTTTTAAGACACATTCTTCAAGCAGTAGTACAGGGAAAGTCTACATCATTCAAGTAAGCCATGATTTTCATGCTGGACAATGCTCCATTGCAGCATCGAAGTCTCCACTACTTGGCTAGTCAGTAATGGCCCTAAAGTTCAAAGAATATTGACATGGCCCCTTCCTCATCTGACTTAATCCCTAATGAGAACTTGTGGACTTTTCTTAAACAGGAGGTTTTTGATAAAGGAAAACAGTCGCCTCTCTGAGCAGTGTCTGGGAGGCTGCGGTTGGTGCTGAACAAAAGATTCATCATCAACAGGTTAAGAAATTGACAGTCTCCATAGATGGAAGGACTGTTATTAAAAAGAAGTTGTGTAACAGTTACTGATATTTTTATGTAATTCTTAGAAATGTAGTTTTGTACAATTTGAGCTGTTAGGTTATTATTCTCACTGTAAGGCCAGGGTCACGCTAGAGAGGAATACGGACGTATGAGAGGCGCAAAAAAAACACATTGCACACTGACCAGTATTTCTCTATGGGGCAGCTCCTATGTGCTGCATATTTCTCGTTTGTATTTTACGGGCTGAGAAAATCGCAGCATGCTGCGTTTGCCAGCGTATTGCGCAAAATATCCGCCAATGAAAGTCTACGTGGGTGAGAAAAATACAGATTACACACGGACCACACGTCTGCCTTGCGAGAAATACGCACCGGTGTTCTATAGAACAGCCGGTAATTCAGTGCGGTGTACAGTAAAAACACACTGACAGGTTAGAATAGAATAGATAAAATAAATGTCTACACATAGAAAGGTAAATACTGTATATATATATATATATATATATATATATATATATATGTCAGTGAGACACACATATATATATATATATTATATTTCATACAGCGCTAGATAGCAGAAAAGCAGGTAATTCAATTGCCGGCTTTTGCTATCTCCTTATCAAACCCGACAGGATATGAGACATGGTTTACATACAATAAACCATTTCATATCCGTTATATTTTTACATATTCCTCACTAACAATGTTAGTAGTGTGTGTGTGTGCAAAATTTGGGAGCTCTAGGTGTTAAAATAAATGGTTAAATCACGGAAAAAAATGGTGTGGGCTCCCTGAAAAACTCCCATGCTAGAGTTCATATGAGGTTATGCCAGCAGGAGGCGCAGCACTGCAAGTCTAGGTAGCTACATTCCACTGCATTCCATTCATTCCCCAGTTTTTACAGTCAGGAGCAGCTGCATTAGCAAGCTTCTGCTTGTAAAATTATTTAACCCCTTCAGATGGATTTACATCGTGGGACATGACTGTACACCGGAGAGGTATGGGATATTGTTGTTTTTTATTTTAACTTTTTTTCAGAAGACAAGGGTTGTCATTTGGATTGAGCATATAATAAAGCTATTACAACACTATGTGTATTTATTTAATTAAAATACATTTTTCCTAATGTGTGTGTGTTTTTTTAAACCCTTTATTAATATTGGATTAATAATGGATAGGTGTCTTATTGACACCTCTCCATTATTAACCAGGCTTAATGTCACCTTACAATAGCAATGTGACATTAAACCTTTCTTAAACCCTTATTACCCCATATCCCACCGCTACTCGGGAGTGGGAAGAGAGAGGCTAAGTGCCAGAATAGGCGCATCTTACAGATGTGCCTTTTCTGGGGTGGCTGGGGGCAGATGTTTTTAACCGGGGGGGCAATAACCATAGCCCCTCTCTAGGCTTTTAATATCTGCCCTCAGTCACTGGCTTTCCCACTCTGGCGGAGAAAATTGCACGGGAGCCCACATCAGTTTTTTCCGTGATTTAACCATTTATTTTAACACCTAGAACCCCCAAATTTTGCACACACACACTACTAACATTATTAGTGAGGAATATGTAAAAATATAATGGATATGACATGGTTTACTGTATGTAAACCGTATACTAAATACAACTACTATATTAAATCATATACGGACAAAGAATCACCCTTAAGAACTAATGATACCTCCTCAAAGAAAAGGGTGAAAAAAATTGGGACATACAAAACCAATATGGTAAAAATGTATAAATTTTTATTAAATAATGTTTTTTAAAAAACACATTAAGAAAGGGGAAAACAAGAAACATCAGAACAATACAGAGAAACCCCCATTGTGCAATAATTGGAGAGGGCTAAAAGACATAATAATATGCAAATAAAGGGGTACACGAATAAATCCTCTAACATATAGCCAACATCTATTCTGCAAACATGCATTTAGTAAAGATGAAAGTAAGGCAAAAAAAGAGGAATAAAATTACATAAGTACCCTATAACATAAAACAGTCCATACCCAGTAATAACCTGCTAGCTCCAACGCACGTTTCACCTGGACGTAGCTTTTTCAAGGAGTGAAGGAAGAAGAGGAAGGGGAATAATTTATATACAAGGTGGGCCAATAAGAGGCTGTGGCGGCGATAGAACAGCTGACGCATAATTAGTGTAACATACATATATAAACCATCGTGAGAAATAAGATAAAAGGGTTTAAAAATAATCCCAAATCCCATGTTTTGAAAAAAGGCATGTGAATTAAACATAAAATATAAAAAGAGCAAGTATAGATAAACTTAAGTGTATAATCCAAACCGGAAGTGACATATCGAGTGAGATCCTATTCAAAATGTTCCTGTGAAATAAATAAATTCCATGCCCATAGCATGAAACAACCTAAACCCAATAAAAATAAGTGATGAGGTTAATAATATCAGAGACAGACGCGATACAAATCAGAACGCATCTGACCCGCAAACTGGAAGTGAAAGAGCCAATAGCGCTGAAAGAAATAAACAACAAATTGAAATGAAATCAAGGTGACATATAGATATGGACCCATGGAGCACCAATAAAGAAAATCGCATCAATAATAAAAAACAAAGTACATAAATAAATGATATACTGTGCTCATAAACGGAGGCTTGATGACCCATGACCCGGAAGTGATATCTACGAAATGGAAGTGAAAAAACGCCATATTTGAGGTGGAATACACTTGAGCCAGATATATACCCTGCGCTTGATGGCAAAAACGCACATACTCTCAGAAATACGATAAATACAAATGAACATGCATCAAAAATATAAAGCAAGAATAAAATACAAACAAATATACTTCTACAACAAATAACAGGTAACTATATATATCTGATTACAATACAGACATCACAATAAACATAGAACATGAAGTGAAGTGAACACGCCTGCGCACGGTGAAGAAATATAATAATACTAATAATGAATAAAAAGGGACAAAATGGTAGCGAGAATCTTGTAATTAGATGATGGAAGTCATTCAATCACATTGCCACAGCAACACTGGACCAGAGACATGAAAGAAGAACTAAAAAACCGTGTATGTAAACCATGTCTCATATCCTGTCGGGTTTGATAAGGAGATAGCAAAAGCCGGCAATTGAATTACCGGCTTTTCTGCTATCTAGCTCTGTATTAAATATATATATATATATATATATATATATATATATATATATATATATATATATATATATATATATATATATGTCTCACTATATATATATAGACTGTATATATGTTTTCACAAATATTTGAGCCCATGGATCCATTCTATGTCCATTTTGCAAGCCGGCGAGAAAATCTCGCCGTACATATGCCATACAGATGACACACGGATAATTTTTTGAGAAAAAATTGCATCCTCGCATTGAATACGGATCACTGTTCAGGAACATTTCTGCGTATTACGCCTGCAAAAAATGGACCGTATTTCCCTACGCTAAGTGTGACACCGGCCTAACAGATGAAAATAAACAATTGTGATGGAAAAATTTACATTTTTCATTTAGTTGCATAATAATTCTTAACACTGATAGTTGCTAATTATTATTAACGCATAGATATTTTCCCAAGAAAGACAAAACCTCACTTTTACTTTCTAAAATATTCAGGTTTATTAACCTTTTGGGTTGACCAACAAAACTATAGTTGTTCAATGATAAAATAAACCATCAAAAATACAAATTGCTTAATAATTGTGCACACATTGTATGTAATATGTTGGTTGTTCTGATCAGGCCACCTGCCATTTTAACTATATATTTATTATGCTTTGCTTATATAGCACCATCATGTTGCGTAGCACTTTATATACGTTTTCATTGCTGTCCTCAATGGGGATCACAATCTATGTTCCCTATCGGTATGTCATTAGAGTGTTGAAGAAAACTGGAGGAAACCACGCAAACATGGAGAGAACACACAAGCTCCTTGCAGATGTTGTCCTTGGTGAGATATGAAACCAGAACCCCACCACGACAAAGCAGAAGTGCTAACCACTGAGCCACCGTGCTGTTAAATTATTCCTACCCTTGTGTCTTTTTAATGTTTTAAAATTAAATTCTAAAGAATATTTTTATATTTTGTTTTCACTTAGTCCTACATCAATTCTATATTGGTATTTGCGGGAATAAAGATATTACGCTTTGGAGAAAGTCCAAAATAGCCTCCAAGGTTTTTCAGTTATGTAACTCTAAGTAAGTAAGCTTTTTTGGGGGCAAAGATTAGCCATTACCAGGGTGATTAATACATTTTCATGCAATTCTGGATTTAAATATTAAGAGCCTACTTCTACCAGCTGTATAGCAATTTTAGTAAATAGAGAAGTGGAGGCAAAATTTATTCTGAAAGTTTGGACATCTGAATGAATGTGTGGCACAGTCCAATTGGCTGCCTACCGAGTTTTCTGATTCGGGAATTCTAATTTATAACTACTACAGGTTTTCTGGGTAAGTTCATGCTTGCAGTCATGAGAAGAGCATATAATGCATTTATTCATGATGAAATGGCAGCGTTCTCTGAAGACGGTGGCGCTGTGCTTTCTCAGATATTCCTTGACCAGCTAGTAGACCTTTCCTGCTGCCAAGCTCATTTAGGTTTAATTGAGGTGAAGGAAGTAATGCTGTGCAATGCTGGCTCTATGTAAGACCTCTACTGTATCCAAGCTTATTAGTTTGTTTTTGCTTCTTCTTTCCATGTAGGAAAAAGAGAAGAAGTACATGCTACCGTTGGACAATCTGAAAATCCGTGATGTGGAAAAAGGCTTCATGTCCAGCAAACACATCTTTGCACTGTTCAACACCGAGCAACGGTATGATGGGGAAAATCCCAAAATTAAACTATGACAAACTTTATATGATCCCAGAGAAACTTTTTTCTTTTTTTTTTTCAATGTATCCAAAAATAATTATCAAATGTTGTTTCCCATCAAAGTCCCTGATGGAGAAATAAACTACATTTTAATGATTACACCATGATTTCTGTCAACTGGACCAGGATGCCCTATTGCCATCACATAGAAGAGGTGATTAATTAGCTAATATTTGGCTAATACTACAATTCTTACTGTTAATGACGCACCCACAGGGCAGTGGGGTACTCGGTTGTTGTGGATTCTGTTTGTGGGCTCCCTCTGGTGGTTACTGCTGGTACTGGGTGACTTTGGTGGGTTGCGGCCTTGGTTTCCACCTGTCCATCAGAGGCTGGGTGTTTCCTATTTTACCTGGCCTTTCTGTCATTCCCTTGCCGGCTATCAATGTATTCAGATGTGCTCTGTTTGGTTCCTGCCTACCTGCTCCCAGATCTTTCAGGATAAGCTAAGTGCTGATTTTCAGTTGTTGGTTTTTTGTCCAGCTTGCTTATTATGTCTCTATGCTAGCTGGTAGCTCTAGTGGACTGAGGTTCTCCCCATGTGCCATGAGTTGGCACATGGGTTCTTGTAATCTCAGGATGGTTTTTTGATTAGGGTTTTTTGCTGACCGCTCAGACCCCTTTTGTATCGTTCTGCTTTCTAGTTTACAGCGGGCCTCAATTTGCTGAACCTATATATATCATCTCTATGTGTGTGCCTTCCTCTCATTTCACCATCAATACATGTGGGGGGCAACTATACCTTTTGGGGTTCATTCCTCTGGGGGCAAGTGAGGTCTTTATTTTCTCTGCAGTACTAGTTAGTTACCAGGTTCCATCACCCTAGAGCTCGTCCGATATTTTGTATTACTTTGCTTGTCCCTTGCTATCCCTAGCCATTGGGATTCATGACAGTATAGCCGGCCCACAAAGTGTTAATTGTTTGGGCTGAAGCAGGAGAAAAAGAAGTGTTTAAGGGAAATTTTTTTTTTTTTTCCTTCAGAGTTTTGCTGCCTAGCCCTTAATTGCTGTCTAGCTGCTTCTTACCTCCTCTTAACCCTTGAATGGCTCTGATATTAGCTGTTTAACATGGATGTCCAGAGTTTGGCTTCCAGCCTGAGTAATCTCGCGGCAAAAGTTCAAAACATACAGGATTTTGTTGTTCACACTCCCATGTCTGAACCTAGAATTCCTATTCCAGAGTTCTTTTCTGGAGATAGATCTACCTTCCTGAATTTCAGGAACAATTGTAAATTGTTTCTTTCTTTAAAATCTCGCTCCTCTGGAGACCCTGCTCAACAGGTCAAGATTGTAATATCTTTCCTGCGGGGCGACCCTCAGAATTGGGCATTTGCATTGGCACCAGGGGATCCTGCATTGCTCAATGTGGATGCGTTTTTTCTGGCATTGGGATTGCTCTATGAGGAACCCAACCTGGAGATTCAGGCTGAAAAGGCTTTATTAGCCCTCTCTCAGGGGCATGATGAAGCGGAAATATATTGTCAAAAATTTCGGAAATGGTCGGTGCTTACTCAGTGGAATGAGTGCGCCCTGGCTGCAAACTTCAGAAATGGTCTTTCCTAGGCCATTAAGGATATTATGGTGGGGTTCCCTACGCCTACAGGTCTGAATGAGTCGATGGCTATGGCCATTCAGATTGATCGGCGTTTACGGGAGCGCAAACCCGTGCACCAGTTGGCGGTGTCTTCTGAACAAGCACCTGAGACTATGCAATGTGATAGAATTCAGTCCAGAAGTGAACGGCAAAATTATAGGCGGAAAAATGGATTGTGTTTTTATTGTGGTGATTCAGCTCATGTTATATCAGCATGCTCTAAACGCACAAAAAGGGTTGATAAATCTTTTGCCATTGGTACTCTGCAGCCTAAGTTCATTTTGTCTGTGACTCTTATTTTTTCACTGTCGTCCATTTCCGTCGATGCCTATGTGGATTCAGGCGCTGCCCTGAGTCTTATGGATTGGTCATTTGCTAAACGCTGCGGTTTTAGTCTGGAGCCTCTGGAAGTTCCTATCCCTCTGAAGGGAATTGACTCTACACCATTGGCTATGAATAAGCCGCAGTATTGGACACAAGTGACCATGCGCATGACTCCCGTTCATCAGGAGGTGATTCGCTTCCTTGTACTGTATAATTTACATGATGTACTAGTGCTTGGTCTGCCATGGTTACAAACTCATAATCCTGTCCTGGACTGGAAAACAATGTCTGTGTTAAGCTGGGGATGTCAGGGGGTTCATGATGATGCACCTCCGATTTCAATCGCTTCATCTCCTTCTGAGATCCCTGCGTTTTTGTCTGACTATAGGGATGTTTTTGAGGAGCCTAAGCTCAATTCGCTCCCTCCTCATAGAGATTGTGACTGTGCTATAGAATTGATTCCTGGCAGTAAGTTCCCTAAGGGTCGTTTATTTAATCTGTCACTGCCAGAGCATACTGCTATGCGGAATTATATTAAGGAGTCCTTGGAAAAGGGACATATTCGTCCATCTTCGTCCCCTCTGGGAGCAGGTTTTTTTTTCGTGGCAAAAAAAGATGGTTCCCTGAGGCCTTGTATAGATTATCGCCTTCTGAATAAGATTACAGTCAAATATCAGTATCCACTGCCATTATTGACTGATTTGTTTGCTCGCATTAAGGGGGCTAGGTGGTTCACTAAGATAGATCTTCGCGGTGCGTATAATCTGGTGCGGATAAAACAGGGTGACGAGTGGAAAACCGCATTTAATACGCCTGAGGGCCATTTTGAGTATTTGGTAATGCCTTTTGGACTCTCCAATGCTCCGTCAGTCTTTCAGTCCTTTATGCACAATATTTTCCGTGAATATCTGGATAAGTTTATGATTGTGTATTTGGATGATATTTTGGTGTTTTCTGATGACTGGGAGTCTCATGTTTTACAGGTCAGGAAGGTGTTTCAGGTTCTGCGGGCCAATTCTCTGTTTGTGAAGGGCTCAAAGTGTCTCTTCGGAGTCCAGAAGATTTCTTTTTTGGGGTACATTTTTTCTCCTTCTACTATTGAGATGGATCCCGTCAAGGTTCAGGCGATTTGTGACTGGACACAACCTACATCTGTTAAGAGCCTTCAGAAGTTCTTGGGGTTTGCTAATTTTTATCGTCGGTTCATTGCTAATTTTTCCAGTATTGTTAAACCTTTGACTGATTTGACTAAAAAGGGTGCTGATGTTGCTGATTGGTCTCCTGCGGCCGTGGAGGCCTTTCAGGAACTTAAGCGCCAGTTTTCTTCTGCTCCTGTGTTGTGTCAACCAGATGTTTCACTTCCTTTTCAGGTTGAGGTTGATGCTTCCGAGATTGGAGCGGGGGCGGTTTTGTCACAGAGAAGTTCTAATGGCTCGGTGATGAAGCCATGTGCATTCTTCTCTAGAAAATTCTCGCCCGCCGAGCGCAATTATGATGTGGGTAATCGGGAGCTTTTGGCCATGAAGTGGGCATTTGAGGAGTGGCGTCATTGGCTTGAGGGTGCTAAACATCGTGTGGTGGTCTTGACTGATCACAAGAATCTCATTTACCTTGAGTCTGCCAGGCGTTTGAATCCTAGACAGGCTCGTTGGTCGTTGTTTTTTTCTCGTTTCAATTTCGTGGTTTCATACCTGCCAGGTTCAAAGAATGTGAAGGCAGATGCTCTTTCCAGGAGTTTTGTGCCTGACTCTCCTGGAGACTCTGGACCTACTGGTATCCTTAGGGATGGGGTAATATTGTCCGCCGTATCCCCAGACTTGCGACGTGCATTGCAGGAGTTTCAGGTGGATAAACCGGATCGTTGTCCACCAGAAAGACTGTTTGTTCCGGATGATTGGACCAGTAGAGTCATCTCCGAGGTCCATTCTTCTGTGTTGGCTGGTCATCCTGGAATATTTGGTACTAGAGACTTGGTGGCCAGGTCTTTTTGGTGGCCTTCCTTGTCTAGGGATGTGCGTACCTTTGTGCAGTCTTGTGAAGTGTGTGCTCGAGCTAAGCCTTGCTGTTCTCGGGCCAGTGGGTTGTTGTTATCCTTGCCCATCCCGAAGAGGCCTTGGACGCACATTTCCATGGATTTTATTTCTGATCTCCCGGTTTCACAGAAAATGTCCGTTATCTGGGTTGTGTGTGACCGCTTTTCTAAGATGGTTCATTTGGTGCCCTTGCCTAAGTTGCCTTCCTCCTCTGAGTTGGTTCCTTTATTTTTTCAGAACGTGGTTCGTTTGCATGGGATTCCGGAGAATATCGTTTCTGACAGGGGATCCCAGTTTGTGTCTAGATTTTGGCGGACGTTTTGTGCCAAGATGGGCATTGATTTGTCTTTCTCGTCTGCATTCCATCCTCAGACGAATGGCCAGACGGAGCGAACTAATCAGACCTTGGAAACTTATTTGAGGTGTTTTGTTTCTGCTGATCAAGATGACTGGGTTGCTTTTTTGCCACTGGCCGAATTTGCTCTTAATAATCGGGCTAGTTCTGCCACGTTGGTCTCTCCTTTTTTTTGTAATTCGGGGTTTCATCCTCGTTTTTCCTCTGGTCAGGTGGAGTCTTCGGATTGTCCTGGAGTGGACGTGGTGGTGGACAGGCTACATCAGATTTGGAATCAGGTGGTGGACAATTTGAAGTTATCTCAGGAGAAGACTCAGCAGTTTGCTAATCGCCGTCGCCGCGTGGGTCCCCGACTTCTTGTTGGGGATTTGGTGTGGTTGTCTTCTCGTTTTGTCCCTATGAAGGTCTCTTCTCCTAAGTTCAAGCCTCGGTTCATCGGTCCTTATAGGATCTCGGAGATTCTTAACCCTGTATCTTTTCGTTTGGATCTCCCAGCATCGTTTGCTATTCATAATGTGTTCCATCGGTCGTTGTTGCGGAGGTATGAGGTGCCCGTTGTTCCTTCGGTTGAGCCTCCTGCTCCGGTGCTGGTGGAGGGAGAATTGGAGTATGTTGTTGAGAAGATCTTGGATTCTCGTGTTTCCAGACGCAAACTCCAGTATTTGGTTAAGTGGAAGGGTTATGGTCAGGAGGATAATTCCTGGGTGGTCGCCTCCGATGTTCATGCGACTGATTTGGTCCGCGCCTTCCATAGAGCTCACCCTGATCGCCCTGGGGGTTCTCGTGAGGGTTCGGTGACCCCTCCTCAAGGGGGGGGTACTGTTGTGGATTCTGTTTGTGGGCTCCCTCTGGTGGTTACTGCTGGTACTGGGTGACTTTGGTGGGTTGCGGCCTTGGTTTCCACCTGTCCATCAGAGGCTGGGTGTTTCCTATTTTACCTGGCCTTTCTGTCATTCCCTTGCCGGCTATCAATGTATTCAGATGTGCTCTGTTTGGTTCCTGCCTACCTGCTCCCAGATCTTTCAGGATAAGCTAAGTGCTGATTTTCAGTTGTTGGTTTTTTGTCCAGCTTGCTTATTATGTCTCTATGCTAGCTGGTAGCTCTAGTGGACTGAGGTTCTCCCCATGTGCCATGAGTTGGCACATGGGTTCTTGTAATCTCAGGATGGTTTTTTGATTAGGGTTTTTTGCTGACCGCTCAGACCCCTTTTGTATCGTTCTGCTTTCTAGTTTACAGCGGGCCTCAATTTGCTGAACCCATATATATCATCTCTATGTGTGTGCCTTCCTCTCATTTCACCGTCAATACATGTGGGGGGCAACTATACCTTTTGGGGTTCATTCCTCTGGAGGCAAGTGAGGTCTTTATTTTCTCTGCAGTACTAGTTAGCTCTTAGGCTGGTGCGTGGCGTCTAGAACCAACGTAGGCACGCTCCCTGGCTATCTCTAGTTGCGTTTGTCAGGCGTAGGGCAGCGGTCAGCCCAGGTTCCATCACCCTAGAGCTCGTCCGATATTTTGTATTACTTTGCTTGTCCCTTGCTATCCCTAGCCATTGGGATTCATGACACTCGGTACCGGGTCCGGTCGCAAGGGGGGATGTCACAGAGGCTGCGAACCGGTCCGTGGCCCTGGGCATCAACGTTAAAGGGGATTAAATGTTCAAAGCTAGTCGTGATGCCACCTGTGGAGTTCGGTCAGTAGTATTACCGACGCTGCATTAGAGGGGTCCCCTGGGGGATGTTGCGGCAGCACAGATGTTACACTTCCCACAGGTGAAGTGGGGTCCCCGGGGGTCCTATGGTGTGTGGCGTAGATGGTGTAGCTGGTGATTAACTGGAGGAAACAAGTGATAAGTCTTTACCTGGTTTACTTGTGGGTGACAGGCCACAGTTCAGAGTACCAGGCACGGATGATGGTGGTCCGGCCGACTCAGAGGCAAATTAGAGTTCTCCTTTCCCAGTAGAGGTCCATGAGCCTTTCCTACTTGCTCCTTTCTAAGTGTGGTCCCTGCTGCTTTAAGCTTCCTACAAGGTCCTCCAGTTTCCACCTGTCCTGGGACAGGTCCCTGCACAACGGGCAGCTTGAGCCTTTTTACAGGGACTCTCAGATGTCCCGGGCTCCTCCAGTGCTGCTGCGTCTCAGGCGTGATGGGGGCAGGTGACGTGTAGTGTTATGCCCTCTGGTTCTGCTCCGTGCCGTAGAGTCCACGAAAGCCACAGGCTCCCGGTTCCCGGATTCTGCACTACAGCTCCAAGGGTGCCCTGCCACAGTTCCCCTCTGAGCTTTGCCTCTCTCCTGTGCTCCTTCCCTTCCGGCTGCTCCACATGCAACCCAACAGGTTACTCCTTCCCAGAGGCTGCAGCTCCCACGTGGCTGCCAGGCCTCTCTGTCTGCACTCTGTGTCAGACTTCCTTCTTCTATCTCTCCCTCATGGGGACTAACTAGCTCCTCCTCCAGGTCAGGATCTTTATACAGGGAAGATCCCCTGAATCTGGGTCTTGAGCTCCCCCTCCTAGCCTGGATTCAGAATGTGTTGCATGTGTTTGCCTTACCTGGTGAAGAGAACTCCTTTGTCTCTGAGCATGACATCACCTTCCCCGAAGGAAAAGCAACATCACTGCAGCGACCGGTAACCTGGGGTGCTGCATTAATAATACCAGAAGCCCAGAAAAAACCCTGAAAAGACAAATGTGAACAGTGTCCAGCTAGTGGGACCCTCAGCGATCCCAAAATTAGAGCAATGGGTTTTTGTATAGCACCATTTTCATTAGAGCGGAGATGCACATGCTTGACCTCCATTCCATTCACTTTCAATGGGACTGATGGAAATAGCTGAGTGCTGTACTCTGCTTTCTCCCATTGACAATGAATGAGTGAGTATGCGCTCCTTTGCTAGATTCAAGATAAGATCAGTAAGTTATCCAATATCCTATGAATTTGGGATAATTTACTATCTTGAGAATAATCCCTTAAAATATCTTAAACATTGATGGTTAAGTTTATAGGTTCTAAAATTTAATGGACCAGGTCCTCCATACGCACACGCTTGACTCAGACAACAGTACATGTTTTTTCAATGGGCAGAGAAGAAGGGGCATAAGCACCTGCTAGACACGTCTGTTGGTGGCTAATCTCTCAGGGAAGCAAAAAAAAATTCTGTCATTGAAATTCTACATTCTTGATCTTTCTCTCCACCATCATCACCTGTCAGGGGAGAGTCGAGAAGCCCGTATGCTCATTAAATGGTAGACTGTTTCCACCAAAATCGCTGGGATAAGATAACTTTAATGGGTATGAAGACCAGTACAGAAGAATGAAAGACAAAAGAATAATTGGTATTGGTCTTGAACTGAGAATGAATTGTCATGTTTAATTTCTATGTTAAGATCATAGTACATCCAGTAAAACTGATTATTTGTTGCTAGCATCAATAACTCTATTTAGTTTTAGTTTCTAGTTATAGCAATTGCATAAAAGAAAAAGGGCCCTATAGGAAAGATAAAAACGGGTTCACAATTTTAATTCAAGGTTTTACAACCATTGACTGGGTGGTGGAACCACTGTGCCGTGATCCAAGGAGAGTCTGGAGGGGCGTGACTAGGTGCCTCACCAAGTTTGACCTCTTATGCACGGCAGCTGGCGATACCGCAATCCGAGGACAGACGAGGGAGGCGGAACCAGGTGCTACATCAGGACTGACCTCAGGTAGATGACAGCTGACCCCCAAGTGACAGGAGGCAGGGATGGCCAGGAATGGTAGATTTAGCATGTACTGGCTGTCATGCATGGTATAGTGGATGGCACAACGGACACACAGGCAGGTGGATACTGATGGGCATGACTGGTATCCTGGCAGGCAGGTGCAAGTGGGCAGTACTGATATACAGACAGGCAGGCGGGGCATGGCTGATAGATAGGCAGGCGGGCACGGCTGATAGACAGGCAGTCCAGGCAGGCACTGCTGATGGACAGGCAGGCACAGCTGATAGGCAGGTACAGCTGATAGGCAGGCAGGTGGGTATGGCTGATAGGCGGCAGGCAATCGAATACAATCACTGGAACCAGAGAACTAGCAAGCGTGTTTGAAACAAACTACAATGTTGCACAGGCATGTCCATGCAGGTGGAGGTGCCTTAAATACTACTTGTCTCCCTGCCATTGGCTGGGGACACTTTAGGACGTTGCACGCGCACCCTAAGCACTGTGCCCGAGGGCCTGCGCACTGTGCATGTATCCAGGACATCAGCAGCAGCAGAGGAGGGAGGAAGTGCAGAACCATGGCTGTGAGTGTGTCAGCGTCTCTGTCGGGGAATGGAGGCAGAAGGCAGAGACGCCAGCACTACACATTCTCATTATTACACATCATTTATGGACATCTGTGGTTTGGGTTCTTTGGCTGTGTGAATTGGATGGGTTGTTACCGACATCTGATGAGAATTTCATATCAATAGCACCTTTAGAAATAAATTTCACTTGAAAATTAGTGTCATGTTCAATACTTATGTCATCCGATATATACCTACTTAGGTATTTTTTACCATTGCATTGTGCACTGACTTCTGTGATGAATCCTTGGCTTAGACGTTGCATTCTGTAAGTCAGTTAGATGAATTATAGTTTACTGTGGCTCCACATTGAAAATGTCATACGAAATATTTGGCTCAAAAATGTTTATATTCTTCTAAAATGAAATGTCAAGCAAAGAGAGTATGATTATACTCTCACTGTCACTGGCCAGCACTGAACTACTGCAGACAAGGTCATGTTCTTGAGGAAGTCTCTGTGTCGACGCTATGACTGTTCTACTCATTATATAATTTTCCTAAAGACAAATGTTTTTACTAAAATGCAGAAAAAAAGATATTGTATTGGTTTAAAATCTGCAACAAATCTACAATACTATGTCACTTGCAGATCTTTTTGTAGATTTATTACCTCCCATTGAAGTCTATATGAAAGATCTCAAACAACTCCATGCTCAATGCAACAAAAGAACAATGTCCATTGGAAAAATTCTGCAATAAGTGATTGAAGTGATTGGGAGGCAGAAAATCTCATCCATTTACCTGGTACTGTTATCTGCTGCAAACTTTACCTGCACAAATATGAACATAAAATCCCCAACATGTCTTGACCAATGAGTCTGATTGTCCTTAAAAATGTTGTTCTATTCACGGAGTATGCCATAAATGTCCAATAGATGTAAGTTCCAAAGGGTCGAACTGGGGCATATGTGGCCCACCGGTGGAACTGATTTTGCGAGCTCACCTTCTGTCTATTTAATAAAAATAGTGATGGGCGAACCCCTGAATGTTCGGGTCCATCAGGTTCAGCCAAACAGTTAGAAAAAGTTTGGTTCAGGTACCAGAACAGTGCCTGAATCTGAACCTGGACCCCATTCACTTGAATGGGGGACCTGAACAGCCAGTGTTTTGCCACACTGTCATGTGCATGACAGCGCGGCAAACACTGCTTCTGATCAGTGTTAAAATCATTATCATTACTTTTATTATTTTTGATAGCCAGCATGGCAAAATTGACAGCTGCAGTCTGTAACCCTCAGCTGTCAACTTTAACATTGCTGGCTATCAAGAATAGAGGGGTCCAAATGCCGTTTTTTTCAAATTATTTAAATAAATAATTAAAAAAACGATGTGGGGTCTCCCCCATTTTTGACAAGCAGCCAAGCTAAAGCAGACAGCTGGGGCTGGTTGTCTGAAGCTGGTAAGGGGCCAATATCCCCAGCCTAAATATGGCAGCCCACAGCTGCCCCAGAAAAGGTGCATCTATTAGATGCGCCAATTCTGGCGCTTTGCCCATTTTTTTTCCACTTGCCTTGTGGCCGTTGCAAGTGGGATAATATTTGATTGGGGTTGATGTCAGCTGTTTTATGGCCACTGACATCAAGCCCTCAAGTTAGTAAGGGAGAGGTATCTGTAAGATGCCTCTCTATTACTAACCCCATAGTAAATTTTGAAATAAACACACAGCCAGAATAAAATCCTTTATTTGAAATAAATGACACAGACTCCTTTTATTTGAAATAAAAATCAAAATCAAATTGATACTCACCTCTCGCCCATTCTATTAAAGCCTTTGTTCCCTGTAAAAAAAAACAAAAAATAATAAACAAAAATGTTACTCACCTTATGCCTAATCCACCAATGCCCATGTCCCCTGTAAAAAAAGAAAAATAATAAACAACCATATCCCTCACCTGCCCGATGTGAAGATAATCCTTTAGGTCCCACGATGATTCTGATTGTTTGGAGACCAGTCACATCAGTGATCACTCTGCCAGTCATCCAGCTTACACTTACAGGAGCGTAATTGCAATTTGCTCCTGTCAATGTTTAGCGCTGAGCACCCAAATGTGAAAGTTCACCGAACTTACTTACGGCACCGCTCACAGAGTTGTAAAATCTATTTCCAACTTTGTCCAATGTCCTTTGGGAGCTAAAAACTCGGGTTGGCCTCATAATTTCTCTTCTCAGAGGCGACCCTCAGTCATGGGCCTTTTCACTACCACCAGACTTGCTCACTCGTTCATCTGTTAATTAATTTTTTGAGGCCAAGTAGCAGATATATGATGAACCAAACCGTGCAGCTTTAGCTGAGTCCAACCTCAGGGCTCTATACCAAGGAGACCTCACTGAGGAGGATTACTGCCCCCAATTTCGGAGATAGTCTATAGAAACGGGGTGGAATAATGCCTCTCTTTGCAGTACATTCCTTATTGATTTGAATGATCAGGTTAAAGATATGCTGGTCCATCGCTCTCCCCCAGGGTTTCTTGAAGCCGCCATGATTTTAGCAGTCCATCTGGAGAGGAGACGACGAGAACAGATTCGGGAAAAATTAACCTCTGGACAGGACCTACCCTTACTTTTGCCAATTGTTGCTTCTTTTTCTGATAAACATCTTGACTTTTATGCTTTTGTTTGAGGGGGGCTGAGATAAGTTTTTTAGATGCCGCTGTAGCTCAGAAACTGGGTGTTCCCCTAATTTTCTTCGATGCTTCAATAAAGTTATTCTTCTTGAATAATTCTCCTCTTAGTCAGATTGTAGGGTTCCGTACTGCGGAACATGTGTCCCTCACCACTGTTGCAGTGGTTTTGCGTCTTTCGTGCACACAATCCTATTATTGACTGGGAGGTAGGGGATATTGTCAGGTGGTCCTCCAGGTATAGGTCTCACTGTATGCCCAGTCTATCCTGGCTGGTGGGCTCCACCTCGTGGGTACTTTGGTACTTGATGGAGTTTCCACATGTGTTTCCTAAGGAGGCTGCCGCTACAAAGGACTTTCTATTGCCCCATTAAACTTAATAAGGCAGTGAAATTGCCTAAGGATGAATTTTTAATTTGTCAGAACCTGAGAGACTCACCTTGAGAGATTATGTAAAGGAGAATTTGGCTGACGGGTTTATTGACCCCTCCAAATCCCCTGTGGGAGCTGGTTTTTTTTTGTTTCCCAAAAGGATGGGGGTTTTCACCCTTGTATTGATTATCGGGAACTTAATCATATTAATGTACGTAACCATTACCCCCTTCCACTCATTCCCGATATCTTTAACCAACCTATTGGGGTTAACTGGTTCACCAAGCTGGATCTTAGCGGAGCCTATAACCTTGTCAACATCAAGAGGGGAGGTCAGTGTTAAACGTCCTTCAGTACCCCGTAAGGCCACTATGAATATCGTGTCATGTCATTTGGGCTTTGTAACGCCACAGCTGTTATTCAGGTGCTGGTCAATTATGTTTTTCGAAACCTCATGGGTATCTGTATCATCGTTTACATTTATGATATCCTCATCTTTTCCATGGACCTTGCGGCACATAGGGCCCATGTGCGCGTCATTCTGAGATTAGAGGATCATCACTTGTATGTGAAACTAGAGAAATGTATATTTGAAGTGCAAGAATAGGGGTTCCTGGGAGTTGTCTTCTCCCAGAGGGGGTTTCGGATGGACACCAAAGGTAAAGGCAGTGCTCAATTGATCTAAACCATGCAATCTCAAAGCTTTACAGCATTTCTTGAGTTTTGCTAATTATTACAGGAGGTTTATTAGGGGGTTCTCCAAGATAGAGAAACCCATTACTGAT
Organism: Ranitomeya variabilis; assembly: GCF_051348905.1. Lineage (NCBI taxonomy): Eukaryota > Metazoa > Chordata > Amphibia > Anura > Dendrobatidae > Ranitomeya > Ranitomeya variabilis. The sequence goes on along the minus strand of NC_135239.1, from coordinate 65,526,461 downwards.
CTTACTCATAAGGGGGCAGATGTCTCTAACTGGGATTCTGCTACTATCAAGACATTTAACACTCTCAGGAAGGCCTTTTCCTCTGCTCCTGTTGTGGCTTAGCCAGATGTTAATAGGTCTTTTATGATGGAGGTCAAGTCTCTCAAATTATTTCTAGGTTTTAGAGAACTTTCTGTAAGCTTTCTGTAATTTTAATCCATGTATCACCCACAGATTAACGGTCAGACTCAGCAAACCAAGCAGTGTTTGGAGTCATATTTAAGGTGTTTTTGCTCCCTTAACCAGCAAGAATGGGGGGCTTACCAGGCCTTGGCTGAATTTGCTTTAAACAATAGGCACCATGAGGCCCTTGGTACGTCCTCTTTCTTCTGTAATCTAAGTTTCCATTCTAGGTCCCCATGCTTTGAGGGGAAGTGTAGGACACTTCTACCAGTCTCTGATACACTCCACCATCTCAGTAATGTCTGGGGGAAGGCTCGGCAGCATCTTAGGAACACAGAGGAGAGCATGAAGAGGCAGACTGATAAACACCGTTAACAAGGTCTCAAGCTCAGGGTTGGGAATAGGGCCTAGGTGTCAACTAAGAACCTTAAAATTGTATTTAAAATAAAGGACTGTGGCTGTGTTTTACACTTACAATACAACTATAGGATTAGTACTGGATGGGTGTCTTATAGTCACCTCTCCATTACTAAGCCATGGGCTTGATGTCACCGGACAATACAAAGGTGATATCAACCCCACAAATACAAACCCCACTTGCCCACAGGGCAAGTGGGAAGAGCCAGGCAAAGCACCAGAATTGGTGCATCTATAGATGCACTTTTTTGGAGGTGGCTGTTGGCTGCTATTTTTATGGTGGGGGGCCAATATCCATAGCCGCTTACCAGCCTGAGAATACCAGCATCCAGTTGTCTGCTTCAGATTAGCTGATTGTCAAAAATGCAAGGGACCCTATGCCATTTTTTAAATGATTTATTTTAATAATTTTAAAATATGATGAGGGGATCCCTCTATTGTTGATAACCAGCCTTGCTAAAGCTGACAGCTGAGGGTTTTGCCTAGCTGATTATCACAAACAAAGGGGAACCCAAGTCATTAAAAAAAATATATATTTATTTAGAGCGCAGGCGCCGGCTGATGAATTTTCCCATCAGCTGCTGCCTGCTCTCACTGTTATTAGCAACAGCAGGCGTAGGCTGATGAGAGTAGTGGTCCCATCAGCCGACGCCAGTAACCAGAGGTAAACTTTTTACCTCTAGTCACAGCTGTGGGCTCACCCTGTCACTTAACAGCATGGGAACCGCAGCTCTCTGACCGGCGGTAATGATTTTACCACTGATCAGAGGCAGTGCATGCATGTGCATGACAGTGCAGCGCCCCAGAGTCCTGGTCGTTGCAGTACTGTGGCTCCGCCACTAAGGGGAGCCACGGTGCGTTCGATGGCACTGAAGGAGTTCCTCCAATCAGGTATCACAGACACCAATATGTTTCACAGCTGGGCCTCCGGGGGGAGCTAAGGGTGCTATTCATTAGGCCACTCCCCACCATAGTGGGTAAACTGGGGGTCAGGCAGGAAGTTAGTAGAGAAAGCTGACTGGATCGAACGAAGCAACACCTAGTGAGAGAGGGTGTTGTGGAGGAAGAGACAGTAGGGTCTCTGCCAGGGGTGGGATCCTGGCAGAGGCTTGGCATTGAAAGAACGTAACGGGACCGTGCCTGCTCAGAATAGCGGCGGTGCCCTAAGAAAGGATTAGAAGCGAGATAGATTGTGCTGAGTGAGAAACGAAATCGAGCAGAAGGAGAATACCAGCAGGGGTTTTGTTGAAAGAGGCAGCACCTTGCTGAGGCGCATTACCGGTGGCCGGAACGCCGAGGGAGTGGAATAATATACAGCTTTAAGCCATACTCCAAACAGCGGCAGGACAGTCAGTCTCAGGCGGGCTGTCTACCACATATCACCTATGAAGTCTTGGGGGGCAATTGCGGGAGAGGGGCGTCTCTAGGGTCCCGGAAGAACTCCAGGCCTACCTGACAAACGGGTGCCGTTCTTACTGTAACATCAGGAAGGGACGGAAGATTAGCAGAAGATCAGTTAATCGAGTTGTGAGGGAACTTAAGAAACAGACACAACAGTTGTGGGGTACTTTCCGTAAGCACAGCAGGGAAGGACTACAACACAAAGCGCTAAGAAGGAAGGCACTGATTTCCACCTGTGAGGAGAACTCTGGAAGTGCCATTGGACCGGCCGGACTTGCGCAGCCTGGTGGACCGGATTCTGGACTGAGGACCGAGAGATCTCCAGTAAAGAGGTAAAGAGACTGCAACCTGGTGTCCTCGTTATTTACCGCGACCTGCACCCCACAACTGCACCGCTATACCACCGTTAACAGCACCTATTTGCAACGGACGTCCCCCACTGACAGACAGGGCCACGGACCGGGTCTAGCCACCGTGACAACCCCAGGACTGAGATCCCAAAGGCCCGGCTCCGGGTACCCCTCGGCCCTGCAGCGGTGTGGGGGCGCTCCAAATCTTGGCGTCACGAACAGGATCTACTTAAGCCTGAAGAATCAGGTCATGTGTGCCTAGAGACTGTGATTTGTTGTGCATGAACTGTAGCTTTATTGAGAGACTGTGTGCTACCACTGACCAATAGAAGTTCCCGCCAAAAGCCGCCGCCATTGCTACTTTGGAGAAGAAGGAGGGCGTGCTATGGGAGGAGACTACCAGAATGGCGCGAGAAATGGATACCGCCCTCTGCGCTTCGGGCTGCAAGGAGATGACCTGCCCCAAAGTAGAAGACAACCTCCTGATTTGCAACGGCGGGAAGCAGGAGATGGAGAAGCCCGACCTCGGAGAAATGGCGGAGTCAGGTGCATGCACTGCCACCGACTATCAGGCAGCGATGATGAACAGCAAGTGCCTGAGCGAGGAAGATGCGACTCCGGCTTGCCCCTCTTCACCGGAGACGGACTTATGTCCCCTGCAGCCGGAGGACCTGAAACTCCTGGAACAGATAGCAGAGCTGAGTCCACCAACCCTGACCTTGGAGTCCGTGGAGGAGGAACCACAGCGAGCGGAGCAGCGTTCGGGGGCCGCATCGGAAGAGTCGCGGTCCGAGCAGCAGCCGACTCCAGCGTTCTTGTCAGCGGACCGGATCGACATCGGTGGAACCACATCAGGCGTAGGTACGGAAGACGCCCCTGCTCCCCCTCACGAGTCCGCTTCCACGACCCACCTCCATCTCAGTAAAGGTCGACCCTTCTCGGCAGGGTTAATGGTGTTATCCCCTGGTGACCTGGGGAGGATGGTGCCACCGCTGTCGACTAGAGTGGGAGAGCCCGTGGATGTGAGTCTAGATGGAGTAGTTCTTCGGTGGGACAGCCCCTGGGTTGGGACAGATGGATCCCAGGAGAACGGGTCCACTCTTGCGGTGCTTACGTGGGAACAATATAGACAGTGCTTGATTCTACAGTGGAAAGGCCGGAAAGAGGCCGAGCCGATGGGCCCACCGAAAATACAACAATCCCCTCCGGCATGGGATGACAGAGACGTGATAAGACGGGGCACTGTGTTGGCCTACCATGCAAGAAGGGGGTGGGGCCTCATACACGAGCCGGGATTGGATACTGACGTTTTTGTTGCGCACTGTAACGTGAGGGCTCCCTGCTGTGGCCGAAGTGGAGAACCATTGCAAAAGGGGGATCAGGTGACCTACAGCCGCCACCAGAACCCGCTCGGGTGGTATGCACGGAATGTTCGGCGGTGTATGTTTGGAGCCGCGACCCTTACCACCTCGGACCTGGTCCCAGGAGCACCCGACCTTGTCACCATCGCGACAGTGCGCCTGGTAGCGGCCACCGAGTTGGCCAGTCGAGTTCATCTGCACGTTCGAACCGCGGACACTGGCACCACAGTGGCCGGGGGGCAGGAGCCCAAGCCACCTGAGCAAGAGTAAACCTCGGAAACCTGAAAATGTAAATAGTTACTGTTTGTTCTTTAAGTTGCTGCTAAACCCGTCCAGGGTAAACTTTAAAAAGGTGACCCCTTTGTTGACCCGGGGTCACTATTGTTGTTTTCTTGAAGTTTTGCACAAAGTTACACAAACTGCGAAATCATGGACTGTGCATGATTTGAACTTTCTTGTAAATAGTTTGCACCTTCTTAAAGGTGCTTCCTACTGGTTTTGTTTAAAGACATTTTGCGAAGATACCATTCCGGAGCCTTTGCATGGACTGGTAGGCTGAGAAGAAGAGCTACCTCAGGAAGACTTGATCTCCTCTTAAAGGGGAGGTTAGAATTGAACTTGAAAGTGATACTGTTTTAGAACAGTAATGTCAAGATAATGCTTTGAAGGAAATGTAACTGTTTTTCATGGAAAAGTTATGTGTGTTTAATTTGTTTAAAATGTGAAACCTAGATAATGTTCTTTGAAGAGAAAGATGTAGAAAGCCCGTAGGGGTAGATGTAGAGTTCCGTTTAACTAAAAGTAAAGAAGTAATAACGAAGGTGAGGATAGAAGGTAAACCCTGCGTCCCCATAGAAAGTTAGTTCGTTACTAAGGACAGAAAGTAGACCCGTAGGGGTTAGTGAGTGAGTCCTTATAGGAGCCAAGCAGAGTGGGCTCCATGCTCTCAAATTGAAAGGAATGTTATGTCTATACTATGTATAGTAGAGAAAGGCAGTAGGCCCTGGCTGAATGGGGCGGCCCTGTAAAAGAAAGGAGAGGCAGTAGGTCTGGTGCCATAGGGACAGGCGGTCCTGCAGGTTCAAAGTAGGAGAATGTGAAGTTACCTTGCCCTGTAATGTGATTATAGGAAGGCCTTTGGTAAACTAAGAGTGTATGTTTCCTAAAGGCAATGTTAATTTATTGTTCCAGCATCTGCACTTAGTAGAATACCCGGCTGGGTAATGAGAGTTAATTGTAGCCTGTTGCTATGATATTTGATTATGTTTTGTAACGTTAAAGTGTCCTCACCTCCCATAAAGGGAAGCCTGTTCAAGTATGCTTATTGTTTTGCACTCAACAAATTTGTATGTCTTTTTGCTAACCTGTATTGTTGTTTTCTTCCCAGTCCCGGAGTACTGTGTTTAACCAGGGGGGAGTGCAGCGCCCCAGAGTCCTGGTCGTTGCAGTACTGTGGCTCCGCCACTAAGGGGAGCCACGGTGCGTTCGATGGCACTGAAGGAGTTCCTCCAATCAGGTATCACAGACACCAATATGTTTCACAGCTGGGCCTCCGGGGGGAGCTAAGGGTGCTATTCATTAGGCCACTCCCCACCATAGTGGGTAAACTGGGGGTCAGGCAGGAAGTTAGTAGAGAAAGCTGACTGGATCGAACGAAGCAACACCTAGTGAGAGAGGGTGTTGTGGAGGAAGAGACAGTAGGGTCTCTGCCAGGGGTGGGATCCTGGCAGAGGCTTGGCATTGAAAGAACGTAACGGGACCGTGCCTGCTCAGAATAGCGGCGGTGCCCTAAGAAAGGATTAGAAGCGAGATAGATTGTGCTGAGTGAGAAACGAAATCGAGCAGAAGGAGAATACCAGCAGGGGTTTTGTTGAAAGAGGCAGCACCTTGCTGAGGCGCATTACCGGTGGCCGGAACGCCGAGGGAGTGGAATAATATACAGCTTTAAGCCATACTCCAAACAGCGGCAGGACAGTCAGTCTCAGGCGGGCTGTCTACCACATATCACCTATGAAGTCTTGGGGGGCAATTGCGGGAGAGGGGCGTCTCTAGGGTCCCGGAAGAACTCCAGGCCTACCTGACAAACGGGTGCCGTTCTTACTGTAACATCAGGAAGGGACGGAAGATTAGCAGAAGATCAGTTAATCGAGTTGTGAGGGAACTTAAGAAACAGACACAACAGTTGTGGGGTACTTTCCGTAAGCACAGCAGGGAAGGACTACAACACAAAGCGCTAAGAAGGAAGGCACTGATTTCCACCTGTGAGGAGAACTCTGGAAGTGCCATTGGACCGGCCGGACTTGCGCAGCCTGGTGGACCGGATTCTGGACTGAGGACCGAGAGATCTCCAGTAAAGAGGTAAAGAGACTGCAACCTGGTGTCCTCGTTATTTACCGCGACCTGCACCCCACAACTGCACCGCTATACCACCGTTAACAGCACCTATTTGCAACGGACGTCCCCCACTGACAGACAGGGCCACGGACTGGGTCTAGCCACCGTGACAACCCCAGGACTGACATCCCAAAGGCCCGGCTCCGGGTACCCCTCGGCCCTGCGGTGGTGTGGGGGCGCTCCAACAGCATGGCAAACACTGGCAAACACTGGTACTGATACTGAACTTTTTTTAACTGCTTGGCTGAACCCACTTGACCCGAACATCCAGGGGTTCGGCCATCACTATTTGTGACCACATATAAATTCAACTTTGAATTGGTCATACTTAACTTAGAAGATGATTCAGTTCCAGGGAGATAAGGAATGTATTCTGTACCAACAGAATTAGTTCACTGATGGAGTCACTATTAACTCATTCTGTAGTCTGCAATCCACAGTGATAAAGAGAGGCAGTAGAAGCCAAATGGTCCACAATATTTTAATGAAACTATATTTCAAAATTGTTTATAGCCAGAAATACAAGCATCAAAATAAATAAATAAATAAATAAATTAGATCCGTGTGTGAAATAAAAGCACAAATTAAGAAGAACTTTTGAGTTCGTAAATTCAGTTACAGCAACCAGCAGATGGGTATTTTCCTTAAAAACACAAAACTACGGTATATTATAAGGTGGCTAACACTTCTGGAATATGTGAACTATCTGATAACTCACAGAAGTTTATATATACTGTAACTGTTTTTATTCAAGATACAATGTCAGAAACACTCAGCTATGTTGTTTAGAAATGTAAACAGTGGCAGCCAGAATTGACACAAGGGATCACTAAAATACTTGGCAAAAGCACCACAGTCAAAGAACTAGAGAATCTTTTTTCCCTCCATACTCACTTCTGCCTTTGCCTGTCCTGCTATGCCCCTGCGCTCTTTGCTTGCAGTTCTCATATGGTTCTCGTATATTGTCATTTTCAGGCGTTTCCTGTTTGGTGAATAGCTTCCCCAATCATGTATACAAAAGTGCAGAACTACACTGCAGTATGTTACTGCGAACACATTGATAGACTAGTATGGATAGAGTAGGATATGTCTTCCGTATATATAGAGGTCAGTATTGGCAAACTTAACCTATTTTTTTTCAGAAGTGTTAATTATAACATAACTCAGATAATCCCTTGAAAACCACAGTTATTTTGGAACATGGGAGCAATTTTATGCTGTTTGCAGTAAATTAAGGAAAATCCAACCAATTTATGATCATTATTGATGTAGGTTTTGGAATAAAACATTTTTTTAGATAAATAAATAAACATATATAAAGCCATTTTCCCCCCTATATATCTTTATTAATCACAGTCAAAAACCATATAAATAACAGATCCACATAGGCTTGAGAAAGGTCCACATCTTGGACTCAGACATCACACATGGGCCAATAAACCACATTTATTTTTCTATTGGAGTGCTGCCTTCATTTTTCTAGATAATAGCATGAAGTTTGGTACATACCTGGGAGGATTTTTTGCACCCTTTGTTTTCTTTTGGTGCTGCTTTTTTTTTTCTTTTTCTACATCCACATAGACAATAGTTGTTTTTTTTAAAGGATTTGGCTACTACTTTTTTTATTGATGGCCAAGGGATAGGCCATCGATGTCCGATCCATTGGGGTGACACTCGGCACCCCCCAATTAGTTGTTACTGATGCCAGCAGTGGCAGGAAGTTCTCAGGTACTGGGAACACAGCAGCTCCATCAAAACCATAGTGGCCACGGCCTCGTACTACAGAACCACCTTCTATTCTGTATATAGTAATGACGGAGCTACTAAGTTCCGGCAGCATATGAGAACTTCCTGCCACCACTGGAATATATATTGATGACATATCCTAAGGATAGGCCATCAAAAAAAGTAGTGGCCAACCACTTTAACACCTACGTGACCAGGTGATTTTTCATTTTTTTCTTTTTTCTCCCCTTCTTCCAAGAGCCATAACATTTTTATTTTTCCATCCACATAGTCCTGAGCAGTCATGAGAGGGCTGTTTTTTTGCTGGACAAGTTGTACTTTGGAATGACACCATTCATTTTATCATGGGATGGACTGTAAAGCGGGAAAAAAATTGTTGTGTTGAAATTGCCAAAAAAGTGCAATTGCACAATTGTTTTTTGTGTTTTTATTTACCATGTTCACTATATGGTAAAACTGACCTGGCAGTATTATTCTCCGGGTCAGTTCAATTGTGCAGATACCAAACATGTATAGTTTATTTTTTTATTTATTTAACCCCTTAAGCCCCGAGGGTGGTTTGCACGTTAATGACCGGGCCGATTTTTACAATTCTGACCACTGTCCCTTTATGAGGTTATAACTCTGGAATGCTTCAACGGATCTTGGCGATTCTGACATTGGTTTCTCGTGACATTCAGTACTTCATCATAGTGGTAAAACTTCTTCGATATAACTTGCGTTTATTTGTGAAAAAATGGAAATTTGGCGAAAATTTTGAAAATTTCACAATTTTCCAACTTTGAATTTTTATGCCCTTAAATCACAGAGATATGTCACACAAAATACTTAATAGGTAACATTTCCCACATGCCTACTTTACATCAGCACCATTTTGGAACCAATTTTTTTTTTGTTAGGGAGTTATAAGGGTTAAAAGTTGACCAGCAATTTCTCATTTTTACACCACCATTTTTTTTAGGGACCACATCTCATTTGAAGTCATTTTGAGGAGTCTATATGATAGAAAATACCCAAGTGTGACACCATTCTAAAAACTGCACCCCTCAAGGTGCTCAAAACCACATTCAATAAGTTTATTAACCCTTCAGGTGTTTCACAGGAATTTTTGGAATGTTTAAATAAAAATGAACATTTAACTTTTTTTCACACAAAATTTATTTCAGCTCCAATTTGTTTTATTTTACCAAGGGTAACAGAAGAAAATGGACCCCAAAAGGTGTTGCACAATTTGTCCTGAGTATGCCGATACCCCATATGTGGGTGTAAACCACTGTTTGGGCGCATGCCAGAGCTCGGAAGGGAAGGAACGCCATTTGACTTTTCAATGCAAAATTGACTGGAATTGAGATGGATCGCCATGTTGCGTTTGGAGAGCCCCTGATGTGCCTAAACATTGAAACCCCCCACAATTGACACCATTTTGGAAAGTAGACCCCTTAAGGAACTTATCTAGATGTGTGGTGAGCACTTTGACCCAACAAGTGCTTCACAGAAGTTTATAATGCAGAGCCATAAAAATAAAAAATCATATTTTTTCACAAAAATGATCTTTTCGCCCCCAATTTTTTATTTTCCCAAGGGTAAGAGAAGAAATTGGACTCCAAAAGTTGTTGTACAATTTGTCCTGAGTACGCTGATACCCGATATGTGGGGGTAAACGACTGTTTGGGTGCATGGCAGAGCTCAGAAGGGAAGGAGCGCCGTTTGACTTTTCAATGCAAAATTGACTGGAATTGAGATGGGACACCATGTCGCATTTGGAGAGCCCCTGATGTGCCTAAACATTAAAACCCCCCACAAGTGACACCATTTTGGAAAGTAGACCCCCTAAGGAACTTATCTAGATGTCTTTTGAGAGCTTTGAACCCCCAAGTGTTTCACTACAGTTTATAACGCAGAGCCGTGAAAATAAAAATTCCTTTTTTTTTTTACAAAATAGATTTTTTAGCCCCTAGTTTTGTATTTTCACAAGGGTAACAGGATAAATTGGACCCCAAAAGTTGTTGCGCAATTTGTCCTGAGTACGCTGATACCCCATATGTGGGGGGGAACCACTGTTTGGGCGCATGGCAGAGCTCGGAAGGGAAGGAGCGCCATTTGGAATGCAGACTTAGATGGATTGGTCTGCAGGTGTCACGTTGCATTTGCAGAGCCCCTGATGTACCCAAACAGTAGAAACCCCCATAAGTGACCCCATGACCTCCCAAGGAACTTATCTAGATGTGTTGTGAGAACTTTGAACCCCCAAGTGTTTCACTACAGTTTACAACGCAGAGCCGTGAAAATAAAAAATATTTTTTTCCCACAAAAATGATTTTTAGCCCCCCAAATTTTTATTTTCCCAAGGGTAACAAGAGAACTTGGACCCCAAAAGTTGTTGTCCAATTTGTCCCAAGTACGCTGATACCCCATATGTTGGGGTAAACCCCTGTTTGGGCACACGGGAGAGCTCGGAAGGGAAGGAGCACTGTTTTACTTTTTCAACGCAGAATTGGCTGGAATTGAGATCGGACGCCATGTCGCGTTTGGAGAGCCCCTGATGTGCCTAAACAGTGGAAACTCCCCAATTCTAACTGAAACCCTAATCCAAACACACCCCTAACCCTAATCCCAATGTTAACCCTAACGACACCCTTAACCCTGACACACCCCTAACTCTAAACCCAACCCTAATCCCAACCGTAAATGTAATCCAAACCCTGACCCTAACTTTAGCCCCAACCCTAACTTTAGCCCCAACCCTAACTTTAGCCAAAACCCTAACCTTAACTTTAGCCCTAACCCTAACTTTAGCTCCAACCCTAGCCCCAAACCAAACCCTAGCCCTAACCCTAGCCCTAACCCTATCCTAGCCCTAACCTTATCCCTAGCCCTAACCCTAGCCCTAACCCTAGCCCTAGCCATAACCCTAGCCCTAACCCTAGCCCTAATCCTAATGGGAAAATGGAAATAAATACATTTTTTTAATTTTATTATTTTTCCATAACTAAGAGGGTGATGAAGGGGGGTTTGATTTACTTTTATAGTGTTTTTTATAGCGGATTTTTATGATTGCCAGCTGTCACACACTAAAAGACGCTTTTTATAGCAAAAAAGTTTTTGCGTCTCCACATTTTGAGACCTATAATTTTTCCATATTTTGGTCCACAGAGTCATGTGAGGTCTTTTTTGCGGGACTAGTTGTCATTTTTATTGGTAACATTTTCGGGCACTTGACATTTTTTGATCGCTTTTTATTCCGATTTTTGTGAGGCAGAATGACCAAAAACCAGCTATTCATGAATTTCTTTTGGGGGAGACGTTTATACCGTTCCACGTTTGGTAAAATTGATAAAGCAGTTTTATTCTTCGGGTCAGTACGATTAGAGCGATACCTCATTTATATTTTTTTTATGTTTTGGCGCTTTTATACGATAAAAACTATTTTATAGAAAAAATAATAATTTTAGCATCGCTTTATTCTGAAAACTATAATGTTTTTATTTTTTCACTGATGATGCTGTATGGCAGCTCGTTTTTTGCAGGACAAGATGACTTTTTCAGCGGTACCATGGTTATTTATATCCGTCATTTTGATCGTGTGTTATTCCACTTTTTGTTTGGTATGATAATAAAGCGTTGTTTTCTGGCTCGTTTTTTTTTTTTTTTTTTTTTTACGGTGTTCACTGAAGGGGTTAACTAGTGGGACAGTTTTATAGGTCGGGTCGTTACGGACGCGGCGATACTAAATATGTGTACTTTTATTGTTTTTTTTATTTAGATAAAGAAATGTATTTATGGGAATAATATTTGTTTTTTCTTTATTTAGGAATTTTTTTTTTTACACATGTGGAATTTTTTTTTTTTTTACTTTGTCCCAGGGGGGGACATCACAGATCGCTGATCTGACAGTTTGCACAGCACTCTGTCAGATCGGCGATCTGACTTACAGCGCTGCAGGCTTACCAGCGCCTGCTCTGAGCAGGCGCTTGGTAAGCCACCTCCCTGCAGGACCCGGATGCAGCCCCGCGGCCATTTTGGATCCGGGGACTGCAGGGAGAGGATCACATCGCGTTGCTCGGAGGGTCTCAGGGAAGCCCGCAGGGAGCCCCCTCCCTGCGCGATGCTTCCCTATACCGCCGGAACACTGCGATCATGTTTGATCGCAGTGTGCCAGGGTTAATGTGCCGGGGGCGGTCCGTGACCGCTCCTGGCACATAGTGCTGGATGTCAGCTGCGATAGTCAGCTGACACCCTGCCGCGATCGGCCGCGCTCACCCGTGAGCGCGGCTGATCGCATATGACGTACTATCCCGTCGGTGGGAATTAAGGCCCACCCCACCTCGACGGGATAGTACGTCATATGGGATTAAGGGCTTAAGTGGTAAAAAAAAATCAGAAATTTGTAAAACACATTTTTTTTGCTTGTGTCACCTATTTTCCGAGACCTGTAATCGGCTCAAATTTTTCTGGATATGGGGATCCCGTGATGGAAAATATTTTGCACCCTCAGATGATGTTTTTATTTTACAACTACCATTTATAGGTAGATACAATGTTTTGTTTGCCTCTTATTGCATTTTATTGCAGTGTTGCAGTGGTCAAAAAAGGTAACTCTTTTTCTCGTTGTGTCTTATACCAAGTGGATTAATTATTTTATATTTTCATAGATCAGACTTTTACGAATGCAGCAGCATCAAATATGTGTATATTTTTATTTATTTTATTTTTAATGAAGCAAAAGTGGGGTGATTTGAACGTTTGTGGTTTTTTTATTTTTTTGAAAAATATTTTTAACTTTTTATGTATTCAATAGTCCCCTTAGGGGACTTGAAGCTGCAATTATCTGATCACTTGTGCTATACATAACAAGGCATCTGCACTGCTAGGTATAGTGAAAATCACAATTTCCTGAGAATGCCAGCTACAGACTGGCATTTACAGGAGAATCATTTTAACAAGCACAAGGGGGTTCAACAGATTATCGGCTATCATAGAAACCCATCAACATCCCGTGATCACATAATGGGAGTGCTGATGGACTCGTGGAACAACGTGAGCCCCAGCCGGTACGTGTTAAATGCCACTGTCAGAGATTGACAGCAGCATTTAACAGGTTAACAGCCACTGGCAGAGCTCCACTCCACCAGTGGCTGTTAAAAGCCTATGGTGGCTGATTAAATCATAGTAACTATAGGAAAACTGACTGAACAGCAATCTAGTCTGAACTGGTGCATAACCAAAAAAGACTTACATAGCAAATAGATCAATGGCTGCACTCAATTTTACTGTACTAAAGCAAGGAAATGTGCGATACATGAAATGTGAATAGCGTAATGGCTTGTGAAATCTATGAAAAAACACATAAGATGCTTAGCACAAGATTTGGCCAAAAATTGTGAGCCCATCCACCAAACGTCAAGGTAATCTCAGATCGGATGGGTACCTGAGCTGACTGCCTAGTGTGAACACTTACCTATGGCTAATATCATGGTAAAGCCTGCATTTATAGGAAGGTCGGAACCAACTGTGTTTGGATGTAATTAAAATCACAGCATGGTGAAGAGCGGGGCGTTCAAGTCAGAAAAAATAGTACATAGTAAATGTAAATCAGCCATCATGAGGGGAAGATGTGGGCTCGGCATGCTAGTCCACATCAAAGGCAAGGACAAGAGATATGTCGTAACTGTACGTCATGTCGTGAATGAGTTCAGGGGGTTGTCACATGAACAAAGTTAATTTTAAAGTTGATTTTATTCAACACATCTTGGAATAATAATAAGTTCCACAATTGGATGTGTTTAAAAAAAAATGTTCCTGTGCTGAGATAATCTTATAAATGCGCCTACTGTGTAATGACTGTGTCTGACCGTGCAGGCACATGGTCTGATCATATCACAGCTCCTGGGCAGGGAGAAAGCAAAAGAGAATATACAGACAGGACAGCACGGGATCACAGTTGATTCTTTCTGTAAGGGCTTGTTTCCACATGCGAGAATCACGTCCGTGTCTCGCATGTAGAAACCAAGCTCTGGTGTCTGCACTCCGGAGCAGAGCGTGCGGCCGCATAGGAACACATGGAGCCGCACAGCTCCGCTCCTGAGTGCAGACACCAGAGCTTGGTTTCTACATGCGAGACACGGACGTGTGACTCGCATGTGGAAACAAGCCCTAAGATAAAACATTTCCCTGCCTGTTTTTAATAAATGTTTTACCTAAAAGAAATAATGATTTGCGATCCCCTGCTGTAATGTCTATATACATTTTTATTTCCTCCCCTGCCCAGGAGCTGTGGTATGATTAGACCATGTTCTTGTCCAGTCAGACACAGCCATTACACAGTACACCGCAGGGGCACATTTATAAGATTGTCTCAGCACAGGAACATTATGCATTAAACACATCCAATTGTGGAAATTATTATTATTCCAAGATCTATTGATTAAAATGAACTTTTTTTTTTCTTGGGACAACCTTTTTAACTTTTCTTTCCCTAGCTATACACTTATACATGTATATACACATATCAAGCCATATAATTCAACTAATGATCTCCCAATTATTTTTTTGCCATTCCTCTACAAATTCTATACATAATTTCCATTTTTTTAATATTTCAGTATTGTTTTTATAGAGATGCAGTAATTAATTTCCATGGTTATTACTTGATTTTCCTAGCATTTCCATTCTCTTCACGATTTCTTTGGGATAACCATTTGTACACTGGTGAATTAAAGTGATGCTTGACAGATTGTGAAACCTTAAGAATATTCTATATTCCAAAAAGTAGATAAATAGAATCAGATGAGTAAAAAATATTAGACTTTGCCATTTATTAAATGAGGAAAATGATCCAATGTTACATGTCTGTGAGTGGCAAAGTCTGTCAACCTATAGGATTAGCAGATAGTTTGAAGGTGACATTAGAGTCTGATGTATTTAATCAATGGGTTGACAATCAGGTGTGAGTGGTTGACATGTTTTTATTAGAAGTAAGGGAATCTATCAAAGTCTGATCTTCACAGTGCGACACCCACCAGGGCCTTTTCTCTCACTCCTCACCCACTCACTGCCTCCTCACAGACTCACTAACTCCACCTCCTCCTGTTTCCATGACAATTCCTCACTCCCAACTGTCACTTTCTCCACCAACACCCTCTACCTATTTCCCTCTCCAGCCTGAGATGGGGCTCTCCCTAAATAGGGTCCACTCAGATCCCCCTGGCCTGGAGTGGTGTGGTGTTGGATGCTAGTGTGTGGGTACTGGATAGTGCCCCCTCCTAACCTGAGAGTGTGGTACCACACCTCTGGCTAAGGTGCAATACCTCTGTGGTGACTGGACCCTCAGGGGCACCACAACAGCATATGTTTATTAAAGTGTTCCATGGCCTAAGAGCCTCAGAAGATGATTTGTTGATGCTCATGAGGTTGAAAAAGATTACAATGCCAGCTCTAAAGAGTTTGGACTCCACCAATCCACAGACAGATTGTGTAGAAATGTCTCAGGTGTGTCAGATGCAACAGTCACTCTACATCTGGCTGCAAAAGGTCTCTGCGTTTGGCATTGCAGGCACCACCTTAATCCTTCTGACTGTTGGACCCAGCGGCAACCTTCCTCCAACTCTAATTGACACACCTGGACCTTGGTGTTTATAAACTCCTGGCCTGCTTCAGGGAGTCGCCAATGATATTCACTTTTTCTCTCGTGAAGACTTGGAGCTGTAGCTGTCAGCTAACTTCCTCTCTGTTGCTCTTGGAGGACATTTGGTGTGGTCTCTCTGGAGTGTGCTCAAGCTAAATTCCTCTCTCCTTGTTTGTCTCCCTTGTTGTCTTTAGTTGACAGTGGGGACAAACCAGTACTCATCTCCTCTCTCGATATGCAGAGCCTAACTTTAGGGATATATAGGGCTTAGGTTTCCTGCTCAGCGATTGGTGTGGAACCAATTTAGGAATGGTAGGGTAGGCAGGGTGTTATAAGATCTGCCTAGGGGTCTCCACTCCCCCATTCCCTAGTGTTTCCTTCTCCTCATCCCTATGTATTGCACTTAGTCTTTCCAACACTGTGCGTGACAAGAAATTGAGAAAATTCAAGACCATTATTACCCTCACCAGAAGTGGTAGACCAATAAAGATCACTCATCACTCCAAGTGCAAGACTTATAATAGTCGGCAGGTTAACAATGTGACCCAAGTAACCCATAAGCAACTAACAACCTCATGTTAGATAATGTCAATGTTCATGAGTCCACCATAAAGACAACACTGAGAAACAAGGTTGTGCAAGACCGGATTGCAAAGAGAATCAAACTGCTCTCCAAAAAGAGCATTGTTGCCCATTTATCGTTTACTAAAGATTACCTGGACAAGCCAGAAGGCTGTGGGAACAATGTTTTATGGATGAGACCAAAATAGAGCTTTTTGGTTTAACTCTTTAATGACCACCAATGCAATTTAAAACTGACCTGTGATATAGGAGAATAGCATCCGCTACAGGCGACAATCCAGCAGCTGTACACTACAGCTGACAACTTGCTGCATCAGCCATTTAAAACCTTAAACTCTGCTGTGAATAGTGACTACATCATCTAGATTCTAGATGGTTAACAAAGTGTGGGGGCTCCTTCTATAATCCCATTGGCACCCTGAGTTCTTGATCTTGTGGTCCTGATGTTTGCGATGGCATTTCATGGCCAAATAAAATCCTTAAAGTCTTCCAGCTTTAGTGACCTGTTCAGAAGTTAGAAACATTTAGTTGGTGAAAATACATTTTTTCAATCCTGTCATGTCTTTTTGCATTAATTCCTGAAAAGCACATGACAGGTTATAACTTTTGGGGGATTCGATTCCAATATATAGGACCCCCAAACTAATTTAAAAACTGAACAGGTCCGTAAAAAAATAAGTTTTGTAAATTTCCTTGAAAAAAAAAAAAAAATTACTGCTACATTTTTAAACCTTTTAAAAGTTAAAAAAAAAAACATTTTACAAATGGTGCTGATGTAAAACAGACATGAGGGAAATGTTATCTACTATTGTTTTTGTGTGGTGTGGCTATCTGGATTAAAGGAACAATCATTCAAAGTTTAAAAATTGCTAATTTTTAATAAATTTCTGATACTTTTATAAATAAACACAAAACATATCAACCTAAGTTTACCATTATCATAAAGTATAATGTGTAACAAAAAACAGTATCCTAATCAATGGGAAATCTTGAAGCATTCCAGAGTTATTGCCACATAAAGTGACAATGGCCAGATTTCAAAAATTTGGTCTGGTCATTAATTAAATGAAAAGTGTTATGTTTGGATAAAGAAAAAGACTGCATAACGCATATGAGTATTTGGTGTTTTTGATGTTGAAGATTAGCTGCAGCATTTCTGCATCTATTAGCTAAGTTAGGTTACTTGCTTTTTATTCATTATGTATTTGAGTGCGTTTTTTACATGAGGTTTTTTTCTGTTTTTGACAAAGTGGTTTTTGTCTCTTTTTTGGTATGTCATGTTTCAAATAAAGAATGATGCTTTGTTTTTGATACTTCAAGATATTTGGCTTTCAAACAAGCACCGCAGATCAGTTTGTTCAGCATACAAAAGCATTTTGGGCATGATATTTCTATAAATCCAAACCATTATGCTGGAACTGTAAGACGTTGCATTTTTTGTGCAGCAAAAATAAGCAAAATGAAAAACTCATCAAAAGCTCATTGTGGGAATTTAGCCTTACAGCATAAGAACATCATACCATCCGTGAAACATAGTGATGATAGTATAATGGTTTAAACCTGTTTGCTGCCTATTGAATTGGACAGCTTGTCATTATTGATGGAAAAATGAATTATGAATTATACTAGAAAATTCTTAAGGAAAATATCAGGATATCTAAAAATTTCGGAAGGGTTCGCAAACTTTCGGGCATAACTTTAGATCCACATTTTTAAAACATTTTCTGGTTCCTCCCAGCATTGGTTTTGTTAGTTGATCACAAGTTTCTTTTTTAATAAAGTAAGCTGGTCATTGGATCTCAAAACAAATGGATTCCAATTATTACTTACAGTGGGATCATTGCTTGTGAAACTAGGGGTGGGGCTGATCTTGTCTTTGCAGGACAGGCAATATTCCAAGCCATGCTGATGCTGACAACACCCAGTGTGAAAAAAAAGGTTACAAAGTTCTAGACTTTTTCCAGAAGATCTTATTTGGTTGCTTATTTGTGATTTCAGAGCTTTTGAGTTTTGAATATGAAGAGGAACTGTAAGATACAGGAACTCAAATGCTATGTTTACAGTACATTCTGGGGCTAGTTATGCTATATGGATTTAAGGCCCATAAATAAAAATAGAAGACACTTGCCAAAGTCTGTCCAACTAAATAAATCATGACCTTATTAAAAGATAAAGTTACTTTTTGGATAGATGTTCCTAACAATTTTAGATCTGCTAATTTTAATTTTAATTCTTTAGAATGATGTGTATCCCAATGTGGCCAAACAGAATCAAGTATTTCAATTTCTTAATCCCCTCAAATTAAATTTCTCAAAGATTGGAGATAATTTTCTATTACAGATAGCATTCCCTAAAATCAAAGCGCCAGAATGGTTTTATTCTAAAATTCTGTATTTCTATAAGTAAAAGATGTTCTATCCTTTCCAAGATATTGACTTGATAACTGTTGGATTCTCAGAGAGTCATCGATTTGACATAATTTCCTTTTTGCTTTTGACATTATTTATGTGTTGCTTTACAGTAGTGCAGGCTTCCAGAAGTTGACTGGAATAAGTAAAATTATAGACTTTGAGGTCTTTGTCTGTGCTGGCCTACCATTCCCATGATGCATCAGCTGAGCATCACATAAGTAAAGGAAACCAGTGCCACCTCTATCTCCAAACAAGATGAGAGATTATAAGTAAAGCATAAGTGAGACTGAACTGCAATCTTCATTGTTTCTGCATGCTGTTAATTCCCAACCAAGGCCATTACCGCTAGTTACCAGCTAACCAGAGGTCTCCTCTTTACTCTTCTTGGGATTCCCAGATACAGTCATGTGGCCGTGGACATCCTCCTTAATTTGGGACCTCAGGTGCTCTTTAAGTTTCTATAGAACCTGTTTTTTTCCAGCTTTTTCTTCCTATTTCTGACCCAGCTTATAGCCTGACCTTGACCATTGTCTTTTTCCTACCCTGATCTTCTGCTTGGTCACCATTTTGATAAAACTGTGGCTAGTCTGGTTATGATTCTTGCATCGTGTCTTGGCCTCACTTCTCTGATTCCACCATCTTTCAGCTGCTGCTAATTTCAACTAGCAGCCCAGGTGAGATTTCTAGACAATACAGGGTGGGCTATTTATATGGGTACATGTTATGATCCTAGTGGCTGAGGATCACAAAACGGACTAGCTAAGTTTATGAACATAGACACGAGCTCTAGGGAGGTGGTAACTGAACTGACCGCAAACCTGATCCTAACCAACACACTAAAGGTAGCTGGTGAACGTGCCTAAAATCCTGGACGTCTCGACGCAGCCTGAGAAACTATCTACTCCTGGAGGGAAAGTAAGACCTTACTTGCCTCAAGATAAATCACCCCAAAGATATAGGAAGCCCCCAACAAATAATAACGGTGAGGTAAGGGGAAAACACAAACGTAGAAATGAAAACAGATTCAGCAAATGAGGCCCGCTAATACTAGATAGCAGAAGACAGATAGTGAACTGTGCGGTCAGTAAAAAACCCTATGCAAAATATCCACGCTGAGAATACAAGAACCCCCACACCAACTAACGGTGTGAGGGGAGAAACTCAGCCCCCTAGAGCTACCAGCAAGCAAGGAAATCACATATTAGCAAGCTGGACAAGAAAACAAAAATAAACCAAGAAACATATGACCACTGATGGTCAAAAAATGAATCAAGCAAAACTTAGCTTCTCTTGAAGAGACTGATAACGAAGGACTGCAGGAGAGCTCCAAAATAGCACTGAAGACATTGACAGCAGGCAACAACAGAGTCCAGGTGAACTAAATAGGAAACCAGCTAACAGATAACGAGACAGCTGATCAGCCTCAGACCTGCAGAATGACACAAAGAACCACCAGAGGGAGCCCAAAGACAGCACTACACAGTACCAGTTGTGACCACAAGAGGGAGCCCAAAAACAGAGTTCACAACAGGTACACCTGGGTGGGCCATTTATAAAGTTGGCTCCAAAATGGCCGACTACAAAATGGCCGCAATGGTCACCACCAATCTTCAAAAGTTTTCCCCCTCCCATATACTAATGTGCCACAAACAGGAAGTTTTTATCACCAACCATTCCTATTTTATTTAGGTGTATCCATATACATGGCCCACCCAGGTTTATTCATATACATGGCCCACCCTGTAGAGTGAAACAGGGTTTCCCACTCTTTATTTTAGCCCATGCTAAGTCTTTTGCAAACCTTTAGTATACTATTTTCAGGTAGGTTTTTTGTCACTGTATCACATAAATCTATCTACAGAACTTCTTCGAGAATTTACTTTGGTCGAACAGTTAGTTTATCACCATGAGCCGAGATTCTGAAATTAGTTAAGATTGCCAGGAGAAGAAGCTAGCCTGGTACCTATACATCTTCCCTCAGTGTTGAGAAAAAGTGATTTACCACAATATGAGGATAGGAAAAATTGTCCACATTGCTGTCTATACTCTATGCTCAATCATGGAAGTTTGCTCGCTTTCAAAAGAGAGAAAATTGTGCCCTAGGTGATAGCTTATCCCTTTTTTAGCCAATGTTCTTTTTGGATCTGCTGATGGAATAAATTTAGTACTGAAAGTCACCTATTTGAAACAAGAGCCAACTAAGTACCTGAAGTTTTCTTGAGTTTTTAGGAAGTCTAATGAGATGTAATAGTGTTTTTAAATAATAATTGAAATTGAGAACTTTAATCATCGATGGATCGCTGCACCTTGGGACTCATGAGTAGGCCTCTACTGGCTGTGCTTATGCTATAAGTCCTCACTAATTATTATAAGTAGAGTCTTAGTTATATTTTAAAAGAAAATAAGGTGATTTTAAATGAATCAAGGAAAAACCGAAGAATAACTGTAAGATCTTTTTCTTCATAGAAAGTACATGGGTTAATTCAGTGAATGAAGATCTGGTTTAGAGTGACACGCCAAAAAGGGGACACGCCTAGTTAGAAAATGTTAGTCATACACTGCAGCTAACTAGGAGCAGATGGATCGTTTCACAAATATAATTCCAGACACATAACGTCTTTACTTTTGCTGTCCCCAACTATTGCAAGCCCTCACATACTGAGAACTAAAGGCGCAGGGAGGACTTGTATGTAATGTGAGAGAGATAAAGAAAACATACAGGCTAACAATACATAAAATTAGGATGCCTCAAAGTAATTTTGGCTTTAAGTTTTCTAGTTGTTGCATGATCTTTCGATTGCCATTTAAAAGGAAGTCTATGTTTTAATCTCTTTCACTTTTAGTCAACTGAGTTTAGAAGGTTGTCTTGTGTCTATCTACAGGCTGGAGCTTCAATTATTGATCTGATTAACCCAATTCTAATGAGTACAATAGGTGACATGATTGACCAATTAGATGCTAAAAACACCCCCCTTGACTCCTAAGCTCCAAGTGGGCAAGGATTCCAATACATACAAATTGTGCTGAATCTTTCCCCACAAATCTATATAGTAATCAGCTCTGCCCTTCCTGATTGATAATCTTCTGCCTACCTCATTTCCAAGCTGACAGGATCCCATAAGAGGGGATGAATAATGATTAAAAATATTGGCTGCCTGAAATACCTATGCTTAAAAATTTCTGCCCTAAAAATCTAACTAAAAATGAAAGTGTCAAACAGCTGTTTAAACTAACGAGGAGCAAAATAAATTTATAAGCAAACTGTTTCTTCATTCCTAATTTTAATGGCTCACCTGGGAATGTGGATTCTCCATGCCATGAGCAACATGGACTGAAGGCACAGTGGAGCCAGACTTGCTGGATGGCTCATAGATGGCAAGGACCAGAACAGCATGGAATAAAGGATGGCATGGCAGACAAGCAAGCAAAGCCAGAACACCAGAAGACATAGAGTCAGCAATATAGATATTCATAAGAACTGTACATACAGAGTCAGTCCCGGAATTGCAGCTGTCAAATGGTTAATTGCAGAGTGGTATGCTGCCAGCAAACTGATGGTCAATGGCAGAGATGTGTACAAACACCAAAATGACAGTTAATCACAAGCAGTAGTGATGAGCATGCAAACTGGATATTTG
Organism: Ranitomeya variabilis; assembly: GCF_051348905.1. Classification (NCBI taxonomy): domain Eukaryota; kingdom Metazoa; phylum Chordata; class Amphibia; order Anura; family Dendrobatidae; genus Ranitomeya; species Ranitomeya variabilis. The sequence goes on along the minus strand of NC_135239.1, from coordinate 65,504,375 downwards.
CTAGCAGAAAAGATTACACACTGTTGCAGAATCATAATAATGTAAATTTCACCAGTGTTAGCAGAGAAGATTTTGTTATGCTTACAGCAAACAAATGATTAACTACAGGTCAGCAATGGTGAACAGGCAACTAAATAGTAGCTTGCAGAGACAATCACACACTCTTGTCGCAGTGTTTTAGTGTTAAAAGCACCAGTATAGTAGCGTTAGGGTACCGTTACACTAAACGACTTAACAACGATCACGACCAGCGATGCAATCGTTGGTAAGTCGTTGTGTGGTCGCTGGGGAGCTGTCACACAGACAGCTCTCTCCTGCAACCAATGATCAGGGGAACGACTTCGGCATCGTTGAAACAGTCTTCAACGATGCCAAAGTCCCCCTGCAGCACCCAGGTAACCAGGGTAAACATCAGGTTACTAAGCGCAGGGCCGCACTTAGTAACCCGATATTTACCCTGGTTACCATTGTAAAAGTAAAAAAAAAACACTACATACTCACCTTATGATGTCTGCCACGTCCCCCGGCGTCCACAGGGTTCCGTGCTGCTGCCGAGAGCTTCCTGCACTGACTGAATGTGTCAGCGCCGGCAGCAGCGGTGATGTCACCGCTGTGCTCTGCTTTACGGCCGGCCGGCGCTGACACATTCAGTGCAGGGAAGCCGCCGGCGGGGGACGTGACAGACATCAGAAGGTGAGTATGTAGTGTTTTTTTTTTACTTTTACAATGGTAACCAGGGTAAATATCGGGTTACTAAGCCCGGCCCTGCGCTTAGTAACCCGATATTTACCCTGGTTACAAGTGACCACATCGCTGGATCGGTGTCACACACACCGATCCAGCGATGACAGCGGGTGATCAGCGACGAAATAAAGTTCTGGACTTCTAGCTCCGACCAGCGATATCACAGCGGGATCCAGATCGCTGCTGCGTGTCAAACACAACGAGATCGCTATCCAGGACGCTGCAACGTCACGGATCGTCGTAGTTCTCGCTGCAAAGTCGCTTAGTGTGACGGTACCTTTAGTTATGCTTACAGCAAACAAATGGTATCTGCAGGTCTAAGCCAGGAAGTAAATACAGATAGGTGATAACAAGCAGGAACTTGCTGGAGAGATGATTAACCAGCTTAGAGAAATGAATGATGACGAGGCCAAACCAGGAAATACATGTGGTAACTAACTGAATACAAAGCTACTGAACACTCAAACAGCACATAGCTGTCTGAATCGGCCTTTAATGTTTTGGATTATAATGTCAAAGGAAGTTTGCCAGGTTATTTGAAAAACCCGGCGTGTATTACAACAAAGGGAAACCAAAACTTTCTATATCAAAAGTGAAATTCTACTAAAGTTAAAAAAGTATAAAACCATTATAGAGATTTACATTATAAAGAGTTGATCAACATTTTTAGGGTTTTGTCTATGCAAACTTCAGTTATGGTAAGCAGCATCTATAGATGCAGGGAACAAACACTTTCTTTTACTTTTTACAAATACAATATGGATACTTGAAAAAACCCACACACAAATATGATATATGTGCTTCATTTATCTTAGTATAGATCGTTATACCTACTACAACATTACCAGATGTAACCTTGTGTGGTCTTCATGAAAACTGCATCATCATAATCATCATCATTATCATCAAGATAATCATAATGGTTGTCAACCTGACATAGTTACCCCAGCATTCTTGGTTTAGCTGGAGGCGAAGCCCTCGCTTCCTGTAATCACAAGTTTTAACCTTGGGTTCTTTGTGAAATCCTTTGATTGAAGAACTGACTTCTTCACGTTGAACCTTGATTGCTTCAAATAATTATCACTTCCAACTCCTTATTTCCTCCTTAAATGACCATAATGAGTTAAACTTATATTAGATGAGATGTTGTGTTTTCAAAACAAGCTTACTACCCAAAATTAGATTTTAGTACTTAATTGCTTGCTTTTCTTAAACAGATACATAATTGAATATTTTTTTTATATTGTTTGATGTGCAAATTATTGAATTCCTAACGGACAAAGCAAAAGTGAGCAGCCCAAAAAGTGTGTATGGTCCACATGGCTTTTTCCAGATAGCACATTTTTGCATTCTTGAATGACTTTTGCCATTCTTTCTTCAGAAAACTTCATACAGCTCTGCATTAATTATTTATCCTGTAAGAATATGTCAGATGCCTTTTATACATATGAATGCACAAGGTACCAGTACTCAGAAGAAGTAGAGTTAAATTATCTCCACAGGGTTGCATCCTCAACATGTGCATGAATTTATAGAAATCTATTTCAGATCTACAGTTTCAGAAATTGTTGCAACTAGAGTTGGGAATATCGATTCACAGAACTCCAGTCCATTCACCAAATCAATAATTCTGTGGCCACTCGATGGGATGCTCAAGAATCTCATGCCTTCCGGATTCCCAATCGCGATTAGAGATTTTGATTAGCCAGGCTGTTTTAGATGCCATCTGTGTGTCATACCGCAATAATGATGTAATCCTGGATAATCAAAAGCCACGCTAGGAATCACGGGAGGTAATTGACTACCGATGTGGCCGACAGACTGGAGTCCCGTGAATCCATCCTCCTAACTCTAGTTGCAACTAATCTACCATGCATGGAAATAATCTGGGAAGAAAAAATATACCATTTATATAATTATTATTTTTTTAAGTTTGCTTGGACTTGGCTTTAATTCTTGAGAGGAGGATCTTGTTTCCTATGGCACTGCTATAACTAACTTTTTTTACAGAAAATGTCACTGTCTGTATCAATGAAGACGGCATTAAAGATCTCACTCGTTCAGATGTAGATTTTACCATCAGGAGCTAATTCTTATAGAAATATTTTTTTCTACATACGAATAATAGGATAACCCTTAAATGTGTTACAGGATGGATAAAATAATAGTTTTTCATACAGGAAAGATATATATCTTGGTACCGTGTTAGCCAGTAGATAGAAAAATATTTAGAATTGAGAGTCCTCAGTGGTTGATACCTTTTAATGGCTAACTGAAAAGATGTTTTTTCATATTCACTTTACTTTTACAACCACTTCTTGTGTCTTCCTTGGGTTCAGACTTCACTCTGCCTTTCTCTTTGGTATAATACATATTAAAATATATATCAGCAGTATAAAACCCATAATTGTCCCAGTGCACTGTCTAATTTTTAATTGATTATCTGAATTTTATGGCTTGTAGGAATGTTTACAAAGATTACAGATGCCTAGAACTTGCCTGTGACTCCCAGGAAGAAATGGATAGCTGGAAAGCATCTCTGCTCCGTGCTGGTGTCTATCAAGATAGGCTGGTAAATAATCTTTTTTTTAATGTGAAATTATTTTTGTGTTACATTCTGCCATCCCAAATTCTATCTACAGTAAGAATGAACAAAATATGAATAATTTTTGAACAATACATTTCTTTATGATACCCAGTGATTCTCCTCTCTGGCACCTAGAAAGCATGGGCCTCCTGTTTATTGACGAATATACGCACTTTAAGATATAATATTTTTACACTTTTTAAAGGTTTATATTTTACTAGATGGTGGCCCGATTCTAACGCATCGGGTATTTTAGAATATGTATGTATATAGCAGCCACATAGTATATAGCACAGGCCACGTAGTATATAGGAGCCATGTAGTATATAGCAGACAAGTACTACGTGGCCTGTGCTATATACTATGTGGCTGCTATATACATACTGTACATACATATTGTAGAATACCCGATGCGTTAATACAGGCCACACAGTATATAACAGTGGCCACGCAGTATATAACACAGCCCAAACAGTATATAACACTGCCCACATAGTATATAACACTGGCCACGTAATATATAACACAGCCCACGCAGTATATAACACAGCACACATAGTATCTAACACTGGCCAGGTAGTATATAGCAGCCACGCGGTATATAACACAGCCCACGTAGTATATAGCAATGTGGGCACCATATCCCTGTTAAAAAAAATAATTAAAATAAAAAATAGTTATATACTCACCCGCCAGGATCCAGCGAAGCTATGCCGATGCACGCGCGGCTGTCGCCATCTTCCGTGCCCAGGATGCATTGTGAAATTACCCAGATAACTTAACGGTCTCGCGAGACCGCTAAGTCTTCTGGGTAATTTCACAATGCATCTCTGAAAACGGAAGCTGGCGGCAGCCGCGCGCGCCTGGGCGGACTACGGAAGGTAAGAATAGCAGGCTTTTTGTTTTTTTAATATTCTTAACATGACATCTTTTACTATTGATGCTGCATAGGCAGCATCAATAGTAAAAAAGTTGGGGACACACAGGGTTAATAGCAGCATTAACGGAGTGTGTTATCCGCGATATAACGCGGTCCGTTAATGGTGGCATTAACCCTGTGTGAGCTCTGACTGGAGGGGAGTATGCGGGCGCCGGGCACTATCTGCAGGGGAGTAGGGAGGGACTAATTCTCGGCCAGACTGTGCCCATCGCTGATTGGTCGTGGCAGCCAGGACAGGCAGCTGGCGAGACCAATCAGCGACGCGGGATTTCCGTGATGGAAGTTGCCGACAGAAAGATGGAAGTACCCCTTAGACAATTATATAGTAGATTCTCTGCTTTTGTTCTGGTAAAATTGTCTTCTGTAACTAGAGATGGGCTGATTGATTCGCCTGACTCTGGTCTAGGTCAGTAGTCTATGGCCTTGTGACCAGAGGCTCACTAATCGCCTACCTTTAGGGATCCCCGGCGTGGCTTTTGATTAGCTAGGGCATTCACAATGTCATCTATGTATCACATCGTGAGGCCATGTGCACACGCTGCGGATTTTACTGCGGATCCGCAGAGTTTCCACAGCTGCGGGTCCGCAGCGGTTTCCCATGCATTTACAGTACCATGTAAACCTATGGGAAACGCAATCCGCAGTGCACATGCTGTGGAAAAAAATGCGCAGCTGTTTATTTTCCGCAGCATGTCAATTCTTTGTGCGGATTCCGCAGCGGTTTTACACCTGCTCCATAATAGAAAACCGCAGGTGCAAAACCGCAGTAGAAATCGCACAAAAACCGTGGTAAATCCGTGATAAATCCGCAGGAAAAATGCACTGTTTTTTGATGCGGATTTATCAAAAACTCACAAAACGTGATGTGTCAATGCCGAATTAACTATAGGGTTCTAAATTACCTCCGGAAATAGCAACCACTCATAAAATGTTCACCGGGATCTTCAATTCAAGCCTAAGACCACTGTGCACAATGACAAAATATCACCAGAATTGATAGAGCCATTAGAGCTCAATAAATCACACTGGATCTTAATAAGTTGAGTTCTATTCACACCTGTGCGCAATGACAAGTGCAACCGAAATTGAGGGAGCCATCAAAGCTTCATTGGTCACATTCACACTGGATCTTCACAGGCTGATTTCCATTCAAGACTGAGACCACTTAGCTCAATGACAAGATGTCATTAAAATTGATGGAGCAATGACAGATCCAGGGATCACACTGGTTCTTCATAGGTTGAATTTTATTCAAGCCTGAAACCACTGCATACAATGACCAATTCACCCTGAATTGATGATGCTGCTTAAAGGGAACCTGTCACCCCCAAAATCAATGGTGAGGTAAGCTCACCGTCATCAGGGGCTTATCTACAGCATTCTGTAATGCTGTAGATAAGCCGCCGATGTTACCTGAAAGAGGAGAAAAAGACATTAGATTATACTCACCCAGGGGCGGTCCCGCTCCGATGGGCGTCTCAGGCCCGGTACAGCGCCTCCCATCTTCATTCCATGACATACTCTTCTGTTCTTCACGCCGCAGCTCCGGCGCAGGCGTACTTTGTCTGCCCTGTTGAGGGCAGAGCAAAGTACTGCAGTGCGCAGGTGCCGGAAAGGTCAGAGAGGCCCGGAGCCTGCGCACTACAGTACTTTGCTCTGTCCTCAACAGGGCAGACAAAGTACGCCTGCGCCGGAGCCGCGGTGTGAAGACCAGAAGAGGACGTCATGCAATGAAGATAGGAGGTGCCGGAGCGGACCTGCGACGCCCATCGGACCGGACCGCAGCGGGACCGCCCCTGGGTGAATATAATATAACCTCTTTTTCTCCTCTTTCACGTAACATCGGGGGCTTATCTACAGCATTACAGAATGCTGTAGATAAGCCCCTGATGACGGTGGGCTTACCTCATCATCGAATTTGGGGGTGACAGGTTCACTTTAAGCTTCATAGGTCACATGCATACTGGATCTTCATGGGTTGACTTTCATTCAAGCTTGAAATCACTGTGCACAATGACAAAATGTCACCTTCAGATATTTTATATGGATCTGGTTTTGGTGACTCACATAAGTGGAAGGTATCTTAAAGAGTACCAATGTAGCTGGTCTTATCGTGTTTATATTTTCCTGAGAATTTTTACAGTATTGTTGCTTTACTATGTTAGACCCGACCAGCTTGGCTGCTTTGCGTGCAATAAAATGCACATCTGGAAACCAAAGTGAACGAGGACAAGGTGAATGTTGGGAGAATGCTCTTCCGCTTCTTTTTTAATGTTTTAGTTAACACTTTTCCTACGAGGTTGTCTAAATTGCTTTAGTGCCTTTACTTCTGCTTGCACTTCAGGACTTGTCTCAAACCTGACCCTGAAGTATTTTGCCTCCCAAGTTGCACTAAAATCTGTATTATTGCTTTCCTTTTTCCAAACAATATTTGTGTCGGAGTGCCAGAAGCAAATCCCAAGCACCGTCCTCTTCAGCCTTAGAACAGGATATCCATTTACCAGCAAGCTCAGCACTGGCTTTATGTATCTACAGAGTATCCAAATACAAGCCTGGCTCACAGCAATAACTGCAGCTTTGTGTCCAACCTTTCCAGACTGGATTTCTCTGAGGTGCACCCGTGTTTATTTTGGCTGTAGTCCACTTTACATGGGACATAGAGAAATTCATATAGGCAGCTATAAATGGATAGCTTACATGGTTCACATCTTTGTTTGCTTATTTCTAGTCTCTTGGTCCCCATGTACCCCCATGGTCTTTGATTTTTTTTTAAATATATAACCACATGTTCCCTTGAATCTTTACACCATTGCTGGTGCATTCCATATATCTTCAATTCACTCATCTCATTTTCTTATAGATGTAACTTTAAGGAAATTAAAAATATTTTATGTAGCCAAATCTCTCTGCACATACCAATTGAGCCTCCTGGAAGAGGTGTACATCACGAATATTTCCTTAGATATACACTATATGGACCAAAGTATTGGGACACCTACAACAAATTAAATTAATAAGGAGTTGGTTCACCGTTTGTAGCTAAAACAGTTTCTTCTCTTCTGGGAAAGTTTTCTATAAGATTTTTAAGTTTGTTAGTGGGGATTCTTAGCTGACTGTTCATCCAGAAGAGCATTTGTGTGGTCAGAAACTGATATTGGATGAGAGGACCAGGGTCACAATCTTCGTTCTGGTACATCCCAATGGTGTTCAATAGGGTTGAGATCAGGACACTGTGTGGGCTGGTCAAGTTCGTCCACACTAAACTTACCCAACCTTGCTTTTTGGACCTTGTTTTGTGCACTGGGATAGCAATATAAAGAAATGTCAAACATTGGTATGTCGGGGAGGGAGACTGGCCAATATAGAAAGTAGTTCAAAAAGGTTGTCAACTATGTAGTATATGTGATAGGCCACCCCTGACACATGTATCGGACTCAAATGTTGACTGATTGTTACAAAACTGTAACGGGGAGTAACAAGCCAAAAGACACAACCGTATAGTCCATAAGTACAAATCTTTATTGATCATAAGAACAAGTATGGATAGACAGGGTTTAAAAAGGTGAGCAAACAAACAGCCATGCGATACAGTGGGCAGGTAAGACCAAACACATAATGTCATTATACAATCCAATATATACATAAATTAGCCAGTATAATATAGATCCACTGCCACATGTATAACAAGTAAGTACTGCATCTTTAAATCTTAAGACACCAAAAGTAAATTACACATGCCTTGTTCAAAAGTTACCTGGCAGAGTGAAGCAGTGGAGTCTCCTGTGGTCAACCCGCCCACCCCTACGCACGTTTCAGAATGCTCCTTCCTCATTGCACTGGGACAGAGTGATACTAGAACAGAAAAGAGTCTTCACTAAACTGTTCCCACAAAGTTGGAAGATTACAATTGTCCACGACGTCTTGGTGTGCTGAAGTATTAGACCGACCATTGAAAGACAAACGTATTGCAACTTTTATACGATATGCTTCTCGACATGTTTGGCGACATTATGTGGACTGCTGCTAAACATTTACACTTTTTTAAGAATACCACTTACAGTTGATTGTGGAATATTTATTTTAAGACAAAACCAAGGCCACACTTTTCTCATACATTCTTCAATAGAACACTTGGAGCTTTATCAGTTTTTTTCTAGGAGCTTTCCTAGCACATCTAGCTTTGTTTTTTGGTGGTGACATTACATGACAACTCATCTCTGGACAATCTCATTGAAGCTTTTGTGCAGTTTGTATTGTTAAAAGGGATATCCAGGACTATTTTTTATTATTATGATGTGTCTAACAACAATGTGTTTCTAACTACCTGTCTGTTGAGTCCTGTGCCGATCTCTGCCAGCACAGAGCGGCGATAGGCCGCTCCTACCAATGATTCAGTGGCTTCCACTGATGTCACATCAACAAAGCAGTAGCTTCTCTTCAGCTGTGCTATATTTTATAGGGCATAACTGCTGACATCATGCTGATTGATAACCGGCTCCCCACTGTCTAACTGCGGAGAGCCGACTGTCATTCAGCATGACGTCAAAAGTTATGCCAGAGCAGCCCGGAAGAAGAAGAGCTGCTTTGTTGAAGTGAAGCAACTGAATCGCCAGCGTGAGCAATTGGTGATCGCTCTCTGTCGGCGACGGGTAGGACAGGCAGGTAGTTGCTACCTGCCTGTTACTTCATAGATCTATAGTTAATTTAAAAAATTACGGACAATATCTTTAATATTTAGAAATAAATGTTGATACACTTTTCTTAGACATCTTAATTTCAGGTTTGAGCTGTAAAATAAAATGTTGTGAAAGTTGTCTATTTTAACATTTATCCTAAAGAGGACATGTAAGCGACCAGCTGGAATCTTCACGAGTAAGTTTATTGGTTTCTACAGATGGCTGCACATCTGTACTGCAGTTGCCAATAAAGAAGAAATGTGGTGTTACATGCTGCCTGATTCAGATGAATGGGCAACTATGAAATACACAGTTGAGCTGAGTTCTCCATAATGGCAGCTGCTCTTTGCAGTGGTTTTCTTCTCTTGATAGTAGAAGTGGTAACTAAGCAAAAGGATACCCACTCCTGTAACTTCCATCTGCCATAATAAAACATGTCCTAGAGACACAACCTCTTTAAAGTAAGTCTGTTAGCACCTTTGTAGTGACCAGTTATCTGTGTCTCCCTTTCTTGATTGACAGCTCTGGTCTGTTAGCACCTTTATAGTGACCACCTATCTGTGCCTCCCTTTATTGACTGACAGCTCTGGTCTGTTAGCACCTTTATAGTGACCACCTATCTGTGCCTCTCTTTATTGACTGACAGCTCTGGTCTGTTAGCACCTTTATAGTGACCACCTATCTGTGCCTCCCTTTATTGACTGACAGCTCTGGTCTGTTAGCACCTTTGTAGTGACCACCTATCTGTGCCTCCCTTTCTTGATTGACATCTCTGGTCTGTTAGCACCTTTATAGTGACCACCTATCTGTGCCTCCCTTTATTGACTGACAGCTCTGGTCTGTTAGCACCTTTGTAGTGACCACCTATCTGTGCCTCCCTTTCTTGATTGACATCTCTGGTCTGTTAGCACCTTTATAGTGACCACCTATATGTGCCTCCCTTTCTTGATTGACAGCTCTGGTCTGTTAGCACCTTTATAGTGACCACCTATCTGTGCCTCTCTTTATTGACTGACAGCTCTGGTCTGTTAGCACCTTTGTAGTGACCACCTATCTGTGCCTCCCTTTCTTGATTGACAGCTCTGGCTTTACAGGATCCAAAGAAGGGTGGTGATAAATGGAAAGCAAGTAGGTGGGAATGAGCACTGAACTGTTTGAACATTCCATTGCACAGGGCACATGTGCTGGGTTTGGACAGTGATTTTATCCTGTCAGATTTCCTTTAAGGGTACAATGATTTATCATATATACATGATGTGGTGTGACACACTGATAAGACATGTTGTAAAGCCCAGAGGTTCTTGAGGTCTGACGATTGTTGGTTTCTGATTCACGTTTAGTCACCAGCTTGTTCTAACCTTTCTGGTAAAAATGTACTATTTGGATTACTGGTTTTTAATCTTTGTAGAATCATATGACTGGTATTACTCATAGGAAACAAATGCACGAATAAGTAGCAAAAAATGTGATTTTAACAAAATACGAGTTTTTTCTACAGATTTTTCTTTGCTAAAAATCACAATTATAATTTTTTTTGGACTGCTGTAATGAAGATTTGCTGCAGTGCACCTCTGATACCGATATACCATTGAGAGACGATTTTACGTTACTCACAGTAACCTCTTCTATCTGTCGTTTCAATTATGTGTCGGGCCAAGGTTGCACTAAAGCCAAGACTTCTGCAATGAAAGTGAGGAATAGCAGGTTAACCTGACTTTTTCCATAAGAGCAGCAAAGAAACTCAAAGAAAACTTCAAAGACTTTCTCTATTCTTGCAGTCGGCCGAACCTTACCCTTTACGATAGAAGGCACCATACTTATTTTCTCTTACCTATAACCCACTGGGTTAGTTTTCTGAATTAACCTTTTAACCCCTTTACGGCAAAAATATGTTATAAATTAAGCATCTGGCTTTCTCTTCATTGCCGCCACGCTAATCATTCTTTGGGTCAGGAGAATGTACTCAGTAGTTGCATGGGGCTTTTGTAGTTTTGAATCCGTTCAATATGCACAAAATGTAAATTGTTTCTTTAATTCTTTTTTTATAACTTTTAACCATGAGCACTGTATTATTCTCAATTCGATTTTCTGTGTAAATAACTCAGATCTACAGGAATTGTGCTGAACAGACAGTGTGAATTGAAGAGTAAAGAATATTTGATTTACCCGTTCACCATTGTGTGGCACGTGATAACAATCAGTAACATTTGGACATACTTTTTGGTTGCACTTTTGGAAAACAGTAACATTTACTCTTATTGAATTTAATTTTCAGTTGAAATAACAAAAAAATGAAAAACAAAGGGACAAATTCCCAAGTATGTTTGTGCCTCGAACTCAGCAAAATTTGCTACGTATTTCGGCAAATAACAATAATGTCACATGAAGTTTTAGACTTACTTATATTGTGTTTTGGACACTTTTTGCAGTTCATTTGTCAAGATGGTGTGAATTAAAAGAAAAGGAGGCGTGACTTAACATCTTCCCGACATGGCCAATTCCCGTTTTTTTATTTTGTTCTTTTCCTTCCCTTTTTCCATGAGCCATAACTTTTTTTATTTTTATGTCCACATAGATGTATGAAGGCTTGTTTTTTTGTGGAACGAGTTATACTTTTGAATGACACCATTCATTTTGCCACATATTGTATTGGAAAAAAATTACAAGTGTGGTGGAACTGCAAAAAAATGCAATTCTAGTGTTGTTTTTGAGGATTTGCTTTATATGGCATACATTGCACTGTAAAAATGACCACGAATCATGATTCTCCTCATAAGTCTGATTACGACAATACCAAACATGTCCAATTTGTTTCTTATTTTAGTGGTGAAAATAAAATCAGGAATTAGTAGAAAAAAAAATTGATTTTTGATTGTGTTGCCATTTTACGAGACCCGTAACGTTTTCATTCTTCAATTGATGGAGCGGAGTGAGGGCTTTTTTTTTTCCCACGGTAAGTCGATGGTTTTACTGATACCATTTTGGGATAGATATGACATTTTGATCAGTTCTTACTGCATTTTTCTGCGGATACATTAAGGTTGCTGTATATACGTCACATTCCATACACTGTGACTGCTGTGTATACATCACATATGATGCACCAAGACTGCTGTGTATACATCACATAGTATACACCAAGACTGCTGAATATACATCACATAGGATACACTGCACTGCTGTACACTCACCGGCCACTTTATTAGGTACACCATGCTAGTAACGGGTTGGACCCCCTTTTGCCTTCAGAACTGCCTCAATTCTTCGTGGCATAGATTCAACAAGGTGCTGGAAGCATTCCTCAGAGATTTTGGTCCATATTGACATGATGGCATCACACAGTTGCTGCAGATTTGTCGGCTGCACATCCCAAAGATGCTCCATACAAGGCAGGATGGATCCATGCTTTCATGTTGTTTACGCCAAATTCTGACCCTACCATCCGAATGTCGCAGCAGAAATCGAGACTCATCAGACCAAGCAACGTTTTTCCAATCTTCTACTGTCCAATTTCGATGAGCTTGTACAAATTGTAGCCTCAGTTTCCTGTTCTTAGCTGAAAGGAGTGGTACCCGGTGTGGTCTTCTGCTGCTGTAGCCCATCTGCCTCAAAGTTCGACGCACTGTGCGTTCAGAGATGCTCTTAGGCCTACCTTGGTTGTAACGGGTGGCGATTTGAGTCACTGTTGCCTTTCTATCAGCTCGAACCAGTCTGCCCATTCTCCTCTGACCTCTGGCATCAACAAGGCATTTCCGCCCACAGAACTGCCGCTCACTGGATTTTTTTTCTTTTTCGGACCATTCTCTGTAAACCCTAGAGATGGTTGTGCATGAAAATCCCAGTAGATCAGCAGTTTCTGAAATACTCAGACCAGCCCTTCTGGCACCAACAACCATGCCACATTCAAAGGCACTCAAATCACCTTTCTTCCCCATACTGATGCTCGGTTTGAACTGCAGGAGATTGTCTTGACCATGTCTACATGCCTAAATGCACTGAGTTGCCGCCATGTGATTGGCTGATTAGAAATTAAGTGTTAACAAGAAGTTGGACAGGTGTACCTAATAAAGTGGCCAGTGAGTGTATATACGTCATGTATGAAACACTGAGACTGTTGTATATACAGTGGGTGAAATAAGTATTGAACACGTCACCAATTTTCTATGTAAATATTTCTAAAGGTGCTATTGACATGAAATTCTCACCAGATGTTGGCAACAACCATCCAATCCACACAGGCAAATAAATCAAACCATAGAAGTCTATAAATTAAGTTATATGTAATAATGAGAAATGACCCAGGAAAAAATATTGGTTACATGGAGAAAAAGAGGTGCAAAAAGGCATGGAAAATCATGACACCAACTGAAATCTATCAGTAATTAGAAAGCAATAGTGCCACTTAGTGAAAAATAATAATATCAGCTGGTTCAACTGATATCCTATAAAAAGGTGCCTTATTACAAAGGGAACACACAAGGAGCATTTCATGACAGCTGTCTCAAGACCTCTGCAACCTCTTTGTTGCAAAACATACTGATGGCATTGGTTACAGACGAATTTCTAAACTACTGAAGTTTTCAGTGAGTGTTGTTAGGGCCATAATCCAGAAGTGGAAAGAACATTATTTCACCATAAACCATCCCCGACCATGTACTCCCTGCAAGATTTCAGACAGAGGAGTGAAAAGAATTATTCAGAGTTGTCCGAGAACAAAGGATCACCTGTGGAGAGTTACAGAAAGACCTGGAATCAGCAGCTATAATTGATTCAAAGAAAACTACAAGTAATGCGGTTAGCCTCCATGGCCTCTATGCATGCTCACCACGCAAGACTCCATTGCTGAACAAAAAGCATGTTTAAAGCTTGCACGACAACATTAAGACAAGCCTGTAAAATTCTGGGAGAATATAGTCTGGTCAGATGAGACCAGAATTGAACTCTTTGGGTGCCATAATACACATGTTTGGAGGACAAAAGGCACTGCATATCACTCCAAAACCACCATACCAACAAGTTGAGTTTGGAGGTGGGAACTGTCATGATCTCAATGGCAAGAGAACATAGCATAAGCATATATAGGAACTAGCTCTTGGAAGATGGGAACTGAGCTGACCATGAACTAAACCTAACGCACAACTAGCAGTGGCCGGGTAGCATGCCTACGTTGATTCTAGATGCCCAGCCCAGCCGGAGGACTAAATAAAGCTAGCAGAGGAAAATATTAGTCCTAGCTCACCTCTAGAGAAATACCCCGAAAGGAGACAGAGGCCCCCCACATGTATTGGCGGTGAGTAGAGATGAAATAACAAACGTAGTATGAAAATAGGTTTAGCAAATTTGAGGTCCACTTACTACATAGCAGAAGACAGAAAGGACACTTTCATGGTCAGCTGAAAACCCTATCAAAAACACCATCCAGAAATTACTTTAAAACTCTGGCATTAACTCATAACACCAGAGTGGCAATTCCCGTTCACAAGAGCTTTCCAGACACAGTAACGAAACTACAGCTGTGAACTGGAACAAAATGCAAAAACAAACATGGACAAGAGTCCGACTTATCTAGTAGTTGTCTAGGAGCAGGAACAAGCACAGAGAGGCTTCTGATAACATTGTTGACCGGCAAGCAACTAACAGAGCAGCAAGGTTATATAGCGACTCCCACATCTTGATGGGAACAGGTGAACAGAGAAGATGAAGACACCAGTTCAATTCCACCAGTAGCCACCGGGGGAGCCCAGAATCCAAATTCACAACAGTACCCCCCCCTCAAGGAGGGGGCACCGAACCCTCACCAGAACCACCAGGGCGATCAGGATGGGCCCTATGAAAGGCACGAACCAGATCGGAGGCATGAACATCAGATGCATTCACCCAAGAATTATCCTCCTGGCCGTATCCCTTCCACTTGACCAGATACTGGAGTCTCCGTCTGGAAACACGAGAGTCCAAGATTCTCTCCACAACGTACTCCAACTCACCCTCAACCAACACCGGAGCAGGAGGCTCAACGGAAGGCACAACCGGTACCTCATACCTGCGCAATAATGACCGATGAAAAACGTTATGAATAGAAAAGGATGCAGGGAGGTCCAAACGGAAGGAAACAGGGTTAAGAATCTCCAATATCTTATACGGGCCGATAAACCGAGGCTTAAACTTAGGAGAAGAGACCCTCATAGGGACAAAACGAGAAGACAACCACACCAAATCCCCAACAGAAAGCCGAGGACCAACACGACGGTGGCGGTTGGCAAAAAGCTGAGTCTTCTCCTGGGACAACCTCAAATTGTCCACCACCTGCCCCCAGATCTGATGCAATCTCTCCACCACAGCATCCACTCCAGGACAATCCGAAGATTCCACCTGACCAGAGGAAAATCGAGGATGAAACCCCGAATTACAGAAAAACGGGGACACCAAAGTGGCAGAGCTGGCCCGATTATTGAGAGCGAACTCCGCCAATGGCAAAAAAGCAACCCAATCATCCTGGTCAGCAGACACAAAACACCTCAGATATGTCTCCAGGGTCTGATTAATCCGCTCGGTCTGGCCATTCGTCTGAGGATGGAAAGCGGACGAAAAAGATAAATCTATGCCCATCCTAGCACAGAATGCCCGCCAAAATCTAGACACGAATTGGGTCCCTCTGTCAGAAACGATATTCTCAGGAATACCATGCAAACGAACAACATTTTGAAAAAACAGAGGAACCAACTCGGAAGAAGAAGGTAACTTGGGCAGAGGAACCAAATGGACCATCTTAGAAAAACGGTCACACACCACCCAGATGACAGACATCTTCTGAGAAACAGGCAGATCTGAAATAAAATCCATCGAGATGTGCGTCCAAGGCCTCTTAGGAATAGGCAAGGGCAACAATAATCCACTAGCCCGAGAACAACAAGGCTTGGCCCGAGCACAAACGTCACAAGACTGCACAAAGCCTCGCACATCTCGTGACAGGGAAGGCCACCAGAAGGACCTTGCCACCAAATCCCTGGTACCAAAAATGCCAGGATGACCTGCCAACGCAGAAGAATGAACCTCAGAGATGACTCTACTGGTCCAATCATCAGGAACAAACAGTTTATCAGGTGGGCAACGATCAGGTCTCTCCGCCTGAAACTCCTGCAAGGCCCGCCGCAGGTCTGGAGAAACGGCTGACAATACCACTCCATCCTTAAGGATACCTGTGGGCTCAGAGTTACCAGGCGAGTCAGGCTCAAAACTCCTAGAAAGGGCATCCGCCTTAACATTCTTAGAACCCGGTAGGTATGACACCACAAAATTAAACCGAGAGAAAAACAATGACCAGCGCGCCTGTCTAGGATTCAGGCGCCTGGCGGTCTCAAGATAAATCAAATTTTTGTGGTCAGTCAATACCACCACCTGATGTCTGGCCCCCTCAAGCCAATGGCGCCACTCCTCAAAAGCCCACTTCATGGCCAAAAGCTCCCGATTCCCAACATCATAATTCCGCTCAGCGGGCGAAAATTTACGGGAAAAGAAGGCACAAGGCCTCATCACGGAGCAGTCAGAACTTTTCTGCGACAACACTGCCCCAGCTCCGATCTCAGAAGCGTCGACCTCAACCTGAAAAGGTAGAGCAACATCAGGCTGACGCAACACAGGGGCAGAGGAAAAACGGCGCTTAAGCTCCCGAAAGGCCTCCACAGCATCAGGGGACCAATCAGCAACATCAGCACCCTTCTTAGTCAAATCGGTCAATGGCTTAGCAATATCCGAAAAACCAGCAATAAATCGACGATAAAAGTTAGCAAAGCCCAAAAATTTCTGAAGACTCTTAAGAGAAGAGGGCTGCGTCCAATCACAAATAGCTTGAACCTTGACAGGATCCATTTCAATGGAAGAGGGGGAAAAAATATATCCCAAAAAGGAAATCCTCTGTACCCCAAAAACACACTTAGAACCCTTCACACACAAAGAATTAGACCGCAAAACCTGAAAAACCCTCCTGACTTGCTGGACATGAGAGTCCCAGTCATCCGAAAAAATCAGAATATCATCCAGATACACAATCATAAATTTATCCAAATAATCGCGAAAAATATCATGCATAAAGGACTGGAAAACTGACGGAGCATTAGAAAGACCAAAAGGCATCACTAAATACTCAAAGTGGCCCTCGGGCGTATTAAATGCGGTTTTCCACTCATCCCCCTGCCTGATTCGCACCAAATTATACGCCCCACGAAGGTCAATCTTAGAGAACCACTTGGCCCCCTTTATGCGAGCAAACAAATCAGTCAGCAACGGCAATGGGTATTGATATTTAACAGTGATTTTATTCAAAAGCCGATAATCAATACATGGTCTCAAAGAGCCGTCTTTTTTTGACACAAAGAAAAAACCGGCTCCTAAGGGAGATGACGATGGACGAATATGTCCCTTTTCCAAGGACTCCTTTATATATTCTCGCATAGCAGTGTTCAGGCACAGACAGATTAAATAAACGACCCTTTGGGTATTTACTACCCGGGATTAAATCTATGGCACAATCGCACTCTCGGTGCGGAGGTAACGAACCAAGCTTGGATTCTTCAAAGACGTCACGATAGTCAGACAGGAACTCAGGAATTTCAGAGGGAATGGATGATGAAATGGAAACCACAGGTACATCCCCATGAGCCCCCTTACATCCCCAGCTCAACACAGACATAGCTCTCCAGTCGAGGACTGGGTTGTGAGATTGCAGCCAAGGCAATCCTAGCACCAAATCATCATGTAGATTATACAGCACCAGAAAGCGAATAATCTCCTGGTGATCCGGATTAATACGCATAGTTACTTGTGTCCAGTATTGTGGTTTATTATTAGCCAATGGGGTGGAGTCAATCCCCTTCAGAGGAATAGGAGTCTCCAAAGGCTCTAAATCATACCCACAGCGTTTGGCAAAGGACCAATCCATAAGACTCAAAGCGGCGCCAGAGTCGACATAGGCGTCCGTGCAGGGGCTGGCTGGCAATTTTCAGCCTGGGGGGCAATCACAAGGCAGTGGCCCTCGAGTTGCAGTGGCCCTCCTTTTCCCTGCTTATATCTGGCCACTGCATTAAAGTAGCAGAGATAACAGGCTTTAAAAACAGGCTGGTAAACAGATATGGGAACTGAACGGAGCTTGCTGCATAGATATGGGAGCAGAATCGAGCTTACTCCAGAGATATGGGAACAGAACGGAGCTTACTACAGAGATATGTGAGCAGAACAAAGCTTACTACAGAGATATGGGAGCAGAGCTTATTATAGAGATATGGGAGCAGAACCGAACTTACTAGATTCAGAGATATGGGAGCAGAACCGAGCTTACTGCAAAGATATGGGAGCAGAACCGAGCTTAATACAGAGATATGGGAGCAGAACCGAGCTAACAGCAAGGATATGGGAGCAGAACCAAGCTTACTGCAGAGATATGGGAGCAGAACGGGGCTTACTACAGAGATATGGCAGCAGAAACGAGCTTACTACAGAGATAAGGGAGCAGAACCAAGCTTTCTACAGAGATAGGGGAACAGAACCGAGCTTACTACAGAGATATGGGAGCAGAAACGAGCTTACTACAGAGATAAGGAAGCAGAAACGAGCTTACTACAGAGATATGGGAACAGAACCGAGCTTACTACAGAGATATGGATGCAGAACCGAACTTACTGCAAAGATATGGGAGCAGGACCAAGCTTACTACAGATATTGGAGCAGAACAGAGCTTAGTGCAGAGAAATGGGAGCAGAACCGAGCTTACTGCAGAGATAGGGGAACAGAATCGACCTTACTACAGAGATATGGGAGCAGAACCTAGCATACTACAGAGATAAGGGAGCAGAACCGAGCTTACTAGAGAGATAAGGGTGCAGAACCCAGCTTACTACAGAGATATGGGAGCAGAACCGAGCTTACTGCAGAGATATGGGAGCAGAACCGAGCTTACTACAGAGATAAGGGAGCAGAACCGAGCTTAATAAGTCTACTACATGGAACCAAGTCTGCTACATAGAAACTGGAGCAGAACTGAGATTATGACATACATACAGTACCATAATCTAGATTACTACATTGATAGAGTACCAGAACCAAGCTTACTGCTTAGATATGGTGCCATAACGGAGCTTACTTACAAACATGCATACAAATACAATACGGCTACACAGTGCCTACTACTGTCACCACTACACAGAGAATACATAATATTATAATATCACCATTACCTCTACATGAAACTACATTCTATACAAAGACCAATGATGCCACCATACACTCCCTGACAGAAGTTATGTCGCTTATCCATGTTATGTAAATAAAAGCTTATAACCTGATGTTAAATTCTTCCATTGGTTGTATAAGTTATTCTTTTGAAAGCTGGAACCCTCCAAAATGTGATTTAGGTTAAGAAAATAAATTGTTATCAAAGCAGAAATATTGATCAGTTAATGGACACAGAATGGTCAGATTTTGGCAAGACAAAAGTTTTGTTGCCCACAGACTAATAATTAACTTAAAATACAAATATATGTTGCATAACATTAGTGAATGAAGTTGTGGTGCTCGTCTAGATTCTTTGGTTTTGTCTTCCAAGCTTCCTCTTTCATCCTTCCCCAAACATGCTCAATGATGTTCATGTCTGGTGACTGGGCTGGCCAGTCCTTGAGCACCTTGATCTTTTTTGCCTGGAGGAACTTTGTTGTAGAGATGGATGTATGAGATTGAGCACCATCCTGCTGCAGAATTTGACCTCTTTTATGATTTGGAATATAAGCGGTAGCTAATACTTCTTGATATTTTAGGCTATTGATATTGCCTTCCACCTTGCAAATGTTTCGCACACCCCCATACTGAATGTAACCCCAGACCATGATCTTTCAACCACCAAATTTAACTGTCTTCTGGGTGTATTTTGGATCCATACGGGCTCCAGTAGGTCTCCTGCAGTGTTTGTGGCAGCTGTGGTGTAATTCTACTGCAGAGAAATCCATCTTCTGCCACTTTTCCAGTGTCCATCTATTTAGCAGGCTGTGGGACTTTGCAAATGCCACACAGTTTTTTATTTGCCTTTTGTTTAGTGCTGGCTTCTGGGAACTGATTCGACCATGGAGGCCATTTTGAGACAGAATCCTACAAACTGTTCTAGTTGACACAGGTAAAGGTTTAGGTGTGCACTCAGCCTTAATATGGCGAAGTGCTGGTGTAATGGACCAATGGCCCAGAATAACAGTAAAAGTTAAATTCACCACACTCTCTCTAGGTTTCTTATGCAAAGTCTGGTATAAATTTATTATACATAAACTGGGAGCGTAACAGAATATTACAGCATCTGTGATTTTTTATATACAACGTTTCGGCTCAACCAGAGCCTTTGTCACATAATCGCTTGTTCCAGCTAAGATAGTGATATACAGAGAAGGCGGAAAGTCCCAGCGGTCCAATATAAGCTCTATTGTAATCTAAATGTCCGCCTATGGAAGATCCTGTCCAGTAGTGTGGACCTGCAGTGTCTGTTATGACAAGTGGCGCTCCGGCGCCTTGCTAACAATCGGCGTGTCACGTGCGTTGAATTTAATTTTACTAGTTGACACAGGGACTTGAGGTGACCAGACCTGTTGGAGCTCTGCTGCTGTGGAAGAGGGGCTTGCTTTGGATTTTCTAACCAACAAACATTCCTCCTGAGCAGTTGTCTTGCGGGGGTCTGCCGGACCTGGGCTAGTCAAACACATCTCCAGTCTCTTCAAATCTTTTTTTTAATTCTTTGTACTTGACGCTGAGACACATTAAAGGTGCCCGCCACCTCTGCAGTGGATCTGGTCTTTAGCCTCTTGATAATCCAGGCTTTGGTCGCAGGGTGGATTCTTGGCATGTTGTCAAGAGCTCAAGTTGCAGTTCAAGTGAAGGTCTGGGGTGCCGGGTTTCTTTTTATACACACACACTAAATAACCGATCATTTACTGAGCACAGGAGAGGATGTAAACTAGGATTGGATGCATTATATGACCAGGCGACAAAACTTTTGTCTTGCTAAAATCTGACCATTCTGTGTCCATTAACTGATCAATATTTCTGCATTGATGTCAATTTATTTTCTTAACCTAAACCACATTTTGGAAGGTTTCAGCTTTCAAAAGAATAATTTATACAACCAATTGATGAATTTAACATCAGGTTATAAGCTTTTATTTACATAACATGGATAAGCGACATTACTTCAGTCAGGGAGTGTACAACTTTTACTGCTTGTATACTACAATACTGATCATTAATTTTAAAAAAGCACAACACTAAGTGCCATTGTATACAGAAACTCTATTTACGGTCAGTGTAAAGATACTACAGTGATCACTGGTGACATTATACACAGGAGATCTGTATAAGGTGTCAGTGTACAGGTAATACAGTGATCACCACTGCCAGTGACATTATACAAAGGAGCTTTGTATATAGTATACAGTGTATAGTGTCAGTGTACAGCTAATACACTGACTTACTAGTGACGTCTCTAGCTGAAGTCCTTCATCTTTGCTTTTCATTTTCATCCAGAACAGACTGCCCTCACTTCTTCCAGCCAGGACTCGTCTCTGCATAAAATAACACAGTTACCTAGAGCACGGCTTCCAGACCACATTCCCCACTTTTTCCCTTTCTTCTACACCATGTTCCAAATTATTACGCAAATTATATTTTTCTCGGATTTTCCTAAATGGTCGGTGCAAATGACAGTCAGTCTAATAAAAGTCATCACCCGTTAGAGTATACATCGAATTTTATTGGAGAAACCTCCCAATGATAACAGTATAATCTCCAAAATGAATAAAAACTCAAAATGCACTGTTCCAAATTATTAGGCACAGTAGAATTTCTAAACATTTGATCTGTTTTAAAGAACTGAAAATGCTCATTTGTGGAATTTGCAGCATTAGGAGGTCACATTCACTGAACAAAAAAAGCTATTTAACTCCAAAACATCCTAACAGGCAAAGTCACATGTTACCATAGGAACCCTTCTTTGTTATCACCTTCACAATTCTCGCTTCCATTGAACTTGTAGTATTTGGAGAGTTTCTGCTTGTATTTCTTTGCATGAAGTCAGAATCGCCTCCCAGAGCTGCTGTTTTAATGTGAACTGCCTCCCACCCTCATAGATCTTTTGCTTGACGATACTCCAAAGGTTCTCTATAGGGTTGAGGTCAGGGGAAGATGGTGGCCACACCATGAGTTTATCTCCTTTTATGCCCATAGCAGCCAATGACTCAGAGATATTCTTTGCAGCATGAGATGGGGCATTGTCAGCATGAAGATGATTTTGCTCCAGAAGGCACAATTCTGATTTTTATACCATGGAAGAAAGTTGTCAGTCAGAAACTCTATATACTTTGCCGAGGTCATTTTCACACCTTCAGGTACCTTAAAGGGCCCTTCCAGCTGTTTCCCCATGATTCCAGCCCAAAACATTACTCCTCCATCTCCTTGCTGACGTTGCAGCCTTGTTGGGACATGGTGGCCATCCACCAACCATCCACTACTCCATCCATCTGGACCACCCAGGGTTGCTCGACACTCATCAGTAAACAAGACTGTTTGGAAATCAGTCTTCATGTGTGTCTGGGCCCACTGCAACCGTTTCTGCTTGTGAACACTGTTTAGGGGTGGCCGAATAGTAGGTTTATGCACCACAGCAAGCCTTTGAAGGATCCTACACCTTGAGGTTCGACGGACTCCAGAGGCACCAACAGCTTCAAATAACTGTTTGCTGCTTTGTAATGGTATTTTGGCAGCTGCTCTCTTTATCCAATGAATTTGTCTGGCAGAAACCTTCCTCATTATGCCTTTATCTGCATGAACTCTGTCTGTGCTCTGTTTCAGTCACAAATCTCTTCACAGTATGATGATCACTCTTAAGTTTTCGTGAAATATCTAATGTTTTCATACTTTGACCAAGGCATTGCACTATTTAATGCTTTTCAGCGGCAGAGAGATCCTTTTTATTTCCCATTTTGCTTGAAACCTGTGGTCTGCTTTATAATGTGGAACATCATTTTTAAGTAGTTTTTCTTTAATTAGAATCACCTGGAAAACTAATGATCACATGTATTTAAGATTGATTTCAGTGATCCATTGAGCCCTGAGACACACTACCATCCACGAGTTTATTTCAAAAACCAAACAATTAAATCTTTATGACACTTAAATCCAATTTGCATAATAATTTGGAACATGGTGTACACTAGACATCTGAATACAGAGGTGCACCCACAAACAATATATAATTGGTTATTATGCAACCTCATAGATTGTAAGCTTGCGAGCAGGGCCCTCATTCCTTTTGGTATCTGTTGATCTATGTGTTTACTGTTATGCTTAATGTCCATTGTCTGTACAAGTCCCCTCTAAAATGTAAAG
Organism: Ranitomeya variabilis; assembly: GCF_051348905.1. Taxonomy (NCBI): domain Eukaryota; kingdom Metazoa; phylum Chordata; class Amphibia; order Anura; family Dendrobatidae; genus Ranitomeya; species Ranitomeya variabilis. The sequence continues at coordinate 65,481,022 of NC_135239.1, read as the reverse complement.
TGTTGGCACTATAGAAATAAAATTATTATAATTATTATTATTAACTGACCATTCCAAATATAAATTATAATCCACCACTGTGCACCCACTAACTATAAATAGCCACTTTCCCCATTTAATATATAAATTAATTAGCACCTGTACTCTTTCCCCCAATTCATTACCAGTCACTTCATCCTCAACACCCCCCACTATGTACCTACTACTCTAACCCTAACCCCGATTCATTATAGTTACATGCCCCTCCCGCCCCAATTCATTGTCATGTCTCTCTCACCCTCTATTCATTATCAACTGCTCTACCCCACATTCAATACATCATTTACTCCCCCACTCTTAGGCTGTGTGCACACGTATCAGATTTTTTGCGCTAACATTAAGCATCCTATGTAACAGAATGCAATCCGCATTTTTTGTGCACATGATGCATTTTTTTCCTGAGCGGAATCGCAATCCAGAAAAAAACGCAGCATGTTCATTAAAATTGCGGAATCGCGGCGATTCTGCACACATAGGAGTGCATTGATCTGCTTACTTCCCGCACGGGGCTGTGCACACCATGCGGGAAGTAAGCAGATCAAGTGCGGTTGGTACCCAGGGTGGAGGAGAGGAGACTCTCCTCCACGGACTGGGCACCATGTATTTGGTAAAAAAAAAAAAAGAATTAAAATAAAAAATAGCGATATACTCACCTTCTGGCGGCCCGACCTTCTCAGCGGCTTCCGTGGTGTGTGTGAAGGACCTGCGATGACGTCGCGGTCACATGACCGCGGTCACATGACCGCGACGTCAATGGAAGGTCCTGAACACACAGCATAAGGGTATGTGTCCACGTTCAGGATTGCATCAGGATTTGGTCAGGATTTTCCATCAGTATTTGTAAGCCAAAACCAGGAGTGGAACAATTAGAGGAAAAGTATAATAGAAACATATGCTCCACATCTGCATTTATCACCCACTCCTGGTTTTGGCTTACAAATACTGATGAAAAATCCTGACCAAATCCTGATGCAATCCTGAACGTGGAAACATACCCTTAGGAACGGAAGCCGCTGAGGTGAGTATAACCTTTTTTTTATTTTTTTTATTATTTTTAAACATTCTATCTTTTACTATAATGCTGCATAGGCTGCATCTATAGTAAAAAGTTGGTCACACTTGTCAAACACTATGTTTGACAAGTGTGACCAAACCTGTCAGCCAGTTTTCCAAGCGATGCTACAGATCGCTTGGAAAACTCTAGCATTCTGCAAGCTAATTTCGCTTGCAAAACGCTAGTTTTCTGCGGGTATATGCATGCAAATTCTGCATGCGATATACCCGCGGCAGGAGGCGCAGAATTGCCGCGGAAATTTCCACGGCAATTCTGCTACGTGTGCACATACCCTCAAAATTCATTATTTGTTCTTCCCCTAGATCATCATTTGCTCTCCCCACCCTCTCTTCAATTGATCATTTGCTCTCCCCACCCCCACCTTCAATTAAATTGCTGTCCCTCACACTGAATTTATCATTTTGCAGTCCCCCCACTTTAATTTGCAGTCCCCTTACTTCATTGATTGCAGTCCCCTATCACCCCCTCACTTCATCTGCAGTGCCCCTTCATCATTTGCAGCCCCCTATCCCCCTTCCATTTCATCATGAGCAGTCCCACGTCAGACACACTTCATCATGTGCAGTCCTGCAGTCCCCTTCTGCCACTTCATCATGTGCAGTCCCCTTACCCCCCACTTCATCATGTGCAGTCACCCTTACCCCCCACTTAATGTGCAGTCCATCTTACACTCCACTTTATCATGTGCAGTCCCCATTACCCCCACTTCATGTGCAGATCACCTTACCCCCCACTTCATCATGTGCAGTCCCCTTTAACCCCCAATTCATCATGTGAAGTCCCTCTTACCCCCCACTTCTTCATGTGCAGTCCCCCTTACCCCCACTTCATGTGCAGCCCCACTCCCCCTTCATCATGCGCAACCCCCCTTACCCCCACATCATCATATGCTGCCCCATTCCATCATGTACAGCCCCACTCTCCCCACTTCATCATGTGCAGTCTCCTTTATCCACTAAACCAGAGGTGTCAAACTGCATTCCTCGAGGGCCACCAACAGGTCATGTTTTCAGGATTTGCTTAGCATTCCACAAGGTGCTGGAATCATTCTGTGCAGGTGATTAAATTATCACCTGTGCAATACAAGGAAATCCTGAAAACATGACCTGTTGGCGGCCCTCGAGGAATGCAGTTTGACACCTCTGGACTAAACTATCAAGTGCAGCCCCACTCCCCCTTCATCATGTGCAGCCCCACTCCATCATGTACAGCCCCACTCAACCTTCATGTGCAGCGCCACTTACCCCCTCACTCCATCATGTGCAGTCTCCTTTAACCCCCAAATTCCATCATGTGCAGCCTCCTTACACCCCCCATTTCATAACTTGCAGTTACCCACCATTAAATTTATTTTATAAAGAAAACAAAAAAGTTCTTCATACTTACCTCACCAGTCGCTCCCCTGCAGTGCCTCTCTGCTTCTAGCATCCGGGTCATGTCGGCGTGTGCGTGAGGATGCCATCACACATGCCCAATAGCTAACCTGGAAGTATAGAGAACATGAAGGGAGCAGTAGCTGCGCAGCCGTCAAGGTGACAACCAAGCATAGCTCCTGGCCCCAGCGCAGACGTGTGCGCTAACTGTGATGCGGCTGTGTCTGCTGCCAGCCACGTCACATTACAGCAGACATGGCTGCGCACAATTTGCTGTGTGGCTGTAGCCACCATCAGGCAGCCGGCCCTGAACAGCTGCTGGGGGAGCGGCCTGGGGGGCATTTGCCTCTTTGCCACCTGGGCCAGTCAGCCCCTGCGTCCGTGGTAATAGATGACAAAGAGCAAATCAGGGTCACAGATAGAATAAATTTAGACGGTAAGGTGCAAATGGAAACAGATTTACCAAGCTTTTTAGTGCGCTTAGAGCATGCTGATATAACATGAGTAGAATCACCACAATAGAAACACAACCCATTTTTCCGTCTAAAATTCTGCCGCTCGCTTCGGGACAGAATTCTATCACACTGCATACTCTCTGGCGACTTCTCAGTGGACACCGCCAGATGGTGCACTGGTTTGCGCTCCCGCAAACGCCTATCGATCTGAATAGCCATTGTCATGGACTCATTCAGACCCGCAGGCACAGGGAACCCCACCATAACATCCTTAATGGCATCAGAGAGACCCTCTCTGAAAGTCGCCGCCAGGGCGCACTCATTCCACTGAGTAAGCACAGACCATTTACGGAATCTTTGGCAGTAAATTTCCGCTTCATCTTGCCCCTGAGATAGGGACATCAAAGTTTTTTCTGCCTGAAGCTCCAAATGAGGTTCGTCATAAAGCAACCCCAAGGCCAGAAAAAACGCATCCACATTGAGCAACGCAGGATCCCCTGGTGTCAATGAAAAAGCCCAGTCTTGAGGGTCGCCCCGGAGCAAGGAAATCACAATCCTGACCTGCTGTGCAGGGTCTCCGGCAGAGCGAGATTTCAGAGACAAAAATAATTTGCAATTATTTCGAAAATTCTGAAACCCGGATCTATTCCCCGAGAAAAATTCCGGCAAAGGAATTCTCGGCTCAGATACAGGTGCATGACAAACAAAATCTTGCAAATTTTGTACCTTCGTGGCGAGATTATTCAAACCTGCAGTTACACTCTGAAGATCCATTACAAACAGGTGGACACAGAGCCATTCAAGGGTTAAGAGGAGGTAAGAAGCAGCTAGACAGCAATTAAGGGCTAGGCAGCAAAACTCTGAGGGGAAAAAAAAAAATTTCCCTTCAACACTTCTTTTTCTCCTGCTTCAGCCCAAACAATTAACACTTTGTGGGCCGGTCAAACTGTCATGATCTCAATGGCAAGAGAACATAGCATAAGCATATATAGGAACTAGCTCTTGGAAGATGGGAACTGAGCTGACCATGAACTAAACCTAACGCACAACTAGCAGTGGCCGGGTAGCATGCCTACGTTGATTCTAGATGCCCAGCCCAGCCGGAGGACTAAATAAAGCTAGCAGAGGAAAATATTAGTCCTAGCTCACCTCTAGAGAAATACCCCGAAAGGAGACAGAGGCCCCCCACATGTATTGGCGGTGAATTAAGATGAAATAACAAACGTAGTATGAAAATAGGTTTAGCAAATTTGAGGTCCACTTACTACATAGCAGAAGACAGAAAGGACACTTTCATGGTCAGCTGAAAACCCTATCAAAAACACCATCCAGAAATTACTTTAAAACTCTGGCATTAACTCATAACACCAGAGTGGCAATTCCCGTTCACAAGAGCTTTCCAGACACAGTAACGAAACTACAGCTGTGAACTGGAACAAAATGCAAAAACAAACATGGACAAGAGTCCGACTTATCTAGTAGTTGTCTAGGAGCAGGAACAAGCACAGAGAGGCTTCTGATAACATTGTTGACCGGCAAGCAACTAACAGAGCAGCAAGGTTATATAGCGACTCCCACATCTTGATGGGAACAGGTGAACAGAGAAGATGAAGACACCAGTTCAATTCCACCAGTAGCCACCGGGGGAGCCCAGAATCCAAATTCACAACAGGGAACATTATGGTGTGGGGCTGTTTTTCAGCATACGGTAGTGACAAACCTAATGAGATTGAAGGAGAATGAATGCACAAATGTACCGAGACATTATTGATAAAAATCTGCTGCCATCAACCATGAAAAAAAAATTTAAATGATTACTTTTTAACCATAAAATCGCAGCAGATGCAGCAGTACAAAGATAAGATACCATGTCCTATATTAAAAAGTAAATCATGCAGCATACAATATGGCATTTGTGTGAGAGCTTGGGAGCAAACAAGCGCAATAGGGTCTTATCTGATATCAAAGGAAATATTTATAAAGGCATTTGCAAATCTGGTATAGTTGTGTGACACACAACAGTTTTTAAGTAGATAGCTGCTGCAGATTGATCCACAGGTTGCCAGACCAGATTGGAATGATAAAGGTAAATTTGTGGGTTTTCCACGCTGTTGTAAGAATGATGAAAGGATACAAGGAACTGTATTATAGTGGTTTTACTATCGACACATTTCGAAGTATAACACACTTCTTCAGGATGGTTTTACTATCGACGCGTTTTGAAGTGTAGCACTTCTTCAGTATCATGAAGAAGTGTGTTATACTTCAAAATGATAATAAAACCACAATAATATAGTTCCTTGTATCCTGGACCCTTTCATCATTCTTCCAGAAGCGCGGAAAATCCACAAAATTTCCTTTATTGTTCCAACATAGCATTTGATCACATCAGCAAACTTCAGGGGTGTTCCAGCCGTCTTCTGTCTCACATACAGACAAATTATGCAGCAATTCTTGCTATGAAGATTGACTATTCTCGGGGCTACAACCCATATGCATCTATCCTTTTATCTTTTGCAATATAAAAATTTCAAAGTTCTCAACTTATTTTTTTCATAATATGTATTTATTGGAAACTAGATGGTGGCCCGATTCTAACGCATCGGGTATTCTAGAATATGCATGTCCACGTAGTATATTGCACAGCCCATGTGGTACACTGCACAGCCCACGTAGTATATTGCCCAGCCACGTAGTATATTGCCCAGCCACGTAGTATATTGCCCAGTGACATAGTATATTGCTCAGCCACGTAGTATATTGCCCAGTTACGTAGTATATAGCACACAGCCAAGTAGTATATTGCACAGCGACGTCGTATACAGCACAGAGCCACGTAGTATATTGCCCAGCCACATAGTATATTGGCCAGTCACGGAGTATATTGCCCAGCTACGTAGTATATTGCCTAGCCACGTATGTCACAGGTTAAAAAAAATAAATAAAAAATATACTCACCTTCTGAGGGCGTCTTGTAGTAGTTCTGTCGCCTGTGTGCGGTGCAGGGGGCAGCTTCCGGTCCTAGGGTGTGATGACGTCGCGGTCACATGACCGTTACGTCATGGCAGGTCCTTCTCGCGCAGGCGCGCAGGACCTGTGATGACGTCGCGGTCACATGACCATGACATCATGGCAGGTCCTTCTCGCAGACCATCCTTGCCACCGGAACAGGCAGCTGGCGAGACCAATCAGCGGCTTGGATTCCATGACAGACAGAGGCCGCGACCAATGAATATCCGTTACAGACAGACAGACAAATGGAAGTGACCCTTAGACAATTATATAGTAGATGGAGAGCCATTGTTTTTAATATGGAGCTTGAAACTTCCTGTTTTATATCACAAAGCAAGGAAATTAGAAAGCGCGTGTGACCAAATTCAAGTAATTTATGTTTTCCCCAATAACATTAGAATGATTTAATAAATATATTCTGCACTACGAGAAGGTTATTGTCTTCATATAACTCACGCTGTGGCTCTCCTGAATAATAATTTGAGGTTTCCTGTTTTTAGAATACATAATTGACCAGCTTCCCCTAGACGTGTGACCTTCCATTAACTTCTGTGCAACAATCATTGAAGTACCAAATTTTTTTCCGAGAATGAAAGCCATCCTATATCCATAGAGTAGGGCATAACTTTCTGATTGCTGGAGAACTGACAAATGGCACTGTCACAATCCCAAGAACAGTGCTCTACAAACCCAGTCTTAATGGAGTGGAAGCCAAGCTTGCACATTTCCATTCCATTCATTGTCTATCGGACTGCCATAGATAGCCAAAACCAGATCTTTTCAACTCATAAATCCGGACACTAATTGCTCCCCTCTGAGTCACTACTTTCACCCAAGAGAAGTAGAAGTAATCAAGAACAAATTTCAAAAGCTCAGGATGAGTTTTTCTGACTTTCTGTTTACAGAATTATACTTTCTACATCATAACACAACCTTAAATAGGTTTACTTTCCCTATGATGTGGCTTTCATGACATGTCCTTCGTATAAGTGATTTGTCAGAGAACATCTTAAAAAAGACTTTGCAATGTGATTCTTCACCTTGAATTTTTTTGTCTTGACGTCATTAAAGGTTTTGCCCTGAAGTTATGAAACATTAACAATCCAGGGGGCATGCATGACTACTACTTATTTCAAATGGGGCATTAGGACTTCCATTTTTTAATAGATAGGGGTTCCAGCAGTTGTATTCCCAAATCACTAAGTCCCTTTCACATTGCGTTCTTGCTCATGCTGAGTGGTCCCATTGGGGCTTGCATCCGAATCCCTTCAAAATGAAATTTGGGCGTATGCGCCGACGGGGTTATTGATTAGAATGGTGCAGACAAAGTCAACGTGTGCTCTGTCATGCATAATTTTCGGGCGTATATGCCTACTGGAGGCAGACATTCAGACGCAGTAGTTTGCAGGGGATACAGATGCAAGCCCCAATGGGACCACTGAACATGTAGAGTGTGCGTTTTTATGGTCAGCTGAGCCTGTCTTTCTTCTGTGTAAGTGTAAGGTTTTTTTGGTCTGCGTGGTCCTCTCTCTCTCCTGTAAAGTGTAAATCTGATGGTCAGAGGGGTTCTCTCATTCTCTCTTTTTCCCCCCTCACTGCTTTTTTACTATTTGAAATAAAATCGTGGATTTTTTTATGACCGGTGAGTGCTGCAGTTTTTTTCTTCTCTGTATGGTCTGCAGATTGTTTGCTTACAAAATTTAGATTGTTAGGATTCTCCTGCTTCACGGGATAGATCCCAAGCCTTATCTGCCCCTGCGGTCTCCCATTCAGGTTCGGCCACCAGACTTGTGGTGTGTACTTGGTTATTGCTGGCTCTCCAGCCAAATCTATAGTAACCAGCGATAGGCAGCGGTGACCTGACCCTCTGGAGTCTAAGTCCAGAAATCACCTTACTGAGCATGTCCATGATGTGGCGTCTTCCTATTCGTGGTCGGACCTTAGCTTCTGTGGTGATGTGGCAGCTCCGGATTGGCCTGCAGGCGATGTCACATCCGGCTGGGTGTGAGTGTTTGGGGTGGAGCCTAGCGTTTAAAAGGCTCTCCTGCATGCAGGAGCACTAGTATCATTTTGTGTATGGCTATATGAGTGGAGTCTCTACCACTCTGTCTGCAAGTGTTTTGTGTCTGTCTAGTTTGGGACTGTACATGTAGGCAGGCAGCTAACGTCAGGGGGGGCAAATAGCCGTTAGCTTAGCATCTAGTTCCTACATGTGTGCAGTTAGCACAGTAGAGTTCCAGCGCAAGCACAACCCTAGTCAGGGTATTAAGATCAAAGCATCTGTTTAATTTCTGCTTGCGAGTGATACAGCTCAGTTGCAGAGCTTCTCTTTCATTTCTGTGTGCAAGTGACACAGCTCAGTTGCAGAGCTTCTCTTTCGTTTCTGTGTTCCAGTGACACAGTTCTGCTGCAAGCAGCTCTTTTGTTTCTGTTTGCCAGTGACACAGCTCTATTGCAGAACAGCTCTTTCGTTTCTGGGTTTGAGTGACACAGCTCAGTAACAGAGCATCTATTTCGTTTCTTTACTGTCTCTCTCTGTGGATTGAGTTTGAAACTCAGCATCCTGTTCACACTGAGTGGCGTTAACCCAGTGTGTACAGTTAATCATTCACCGTGTGTTCTGTCATTATACACAAGCAGCAGTTTTCCATCTCTGCACGGTAGACCCCAGGTTGCGATTGCGCTTTATTATATATTTAATTTAGCGCAATCCACCATCCCTAACAGTAGGTTTAGTAGAAAAAGGGGGCTCACCAAAAAACGAATACCTTTAGAAATTACCTTTCATTAAACCGTTTAAAACAAAGAAAAGCAACCAATCATATGTTATGCCTAACCAGGCAAAGGACTGGATTTCTCACCTAGCAGATGATAACCTGCTCGTAGGCTGCCGGGGTAACCACAATAAGTTTGCCCTAGGCACCCTAATAAACCCTAGATTCACACTTGTCTTGCTGCGGAGGTTGGCACCCTATCTTTAACACAAATTGGCTCCCAGCTCACCCTAGAGAATCCTTATGAAACCCTACTCATCACTGAGAACTAAATTGGAAAGGATTACTTCTAAGGGGAGAGGGGGTTTGGTGGGAAGGGGTTTGATTCGGGGATAGGGATAAAAGTGAGATTATATGCGGAGTAATCTCAACAAATACAAAAGGTGCCAACCAAACATATGGCATGTAAATTCTTAATAACCCAGAAATACACAGTGACACACATCAATAAAGGATGGTCAGATAATCCGTAATCCATAAAACTATTAGTTTTGTTGGGGGACAATAATGGGGGTTGGAACACAATTTTAAATACGTTGAGAGGTGCCGTTTGTATAATAGTATCACTTTTGGGGGTTTCCAATATATAGGATCCCCAAAAGTCACTTCCAAACTTAATAGATCCCTAAAAAAATAAGTTTTCTACATTTCCTTGAAAAAATGAAAAATTACTGCTACATTTTTAAACCTTCTAAAATGCGCACAAAATAAAACATTTTACAAATGGTGCTTATGTAAAGCAGACACGAGGGAAATGTTATTTATTAATGTTTTTCTGTGGTATGGCTATCTGGATTAAAGGGATAATCACTCAAAGTTTGAAAATTGCTACGGTAATTTTTTGAAATTTTTGTACAATTTCTGATATTTGTATAAATAAATGTAGAAAATATTGACATCAATTTACCATTATCATAAAGTACAATATGTCACAAAAACAGTCTCAAAATCTATGAGATATGTTGAAGCATTTAAGAGTTATTACCACATAAAATGACACTGGTCAAACTTTAAAAATTTGTATTGGTCACTAAGGGGTTAATAAAATTTCATTTTTTTTTTAGATAGGTGTTAATGATGTAGATTAGAATTTTCTAAAGAAGTCTATAAATCTTAGATTTTGTTTGCTCTACAAAAGTCAAATAACAGGGTTAGTCATTTTTCTTTATTTCCACTGGGTTTGCACAAAACGTTATTATGTGTGTCACAAATGCCAAAATCAGCATGGCTTTGTTTTTGAAGAAAAAAGAAAATCATTTTTAGAACATGCAAAATCATACTTCATACTGAACATGATGAAACGCTAACTGGGTAAAATGTTGTCATTGTGTTTCATATATTAGCAAAAGCAAATATAAAAAAGTTCCTACTTATAATTCTAACCTTTAATGCTGTTTCCATTTTAGCTGACAATTTTTACTCTTTCAATTTATCAAAACATAGAGAACAAAGCAACTTAACTAATAATTCAAATTATAAACATGCCATCATTTTGTGAGTACAGCTACTATGTAAATCTATGTGCCCCCGGCAAACAAACCCTGAGTCCTCTGACCTTGCTGTCATACTCGTATCCATCTATCCCTTACTTTCTGCTAACCTTATGTATGTTAGTAAGAAGTAGGAGCAGGTAGAAGAGCGAACGATAGCATGACTTTCTTACAATCTGTATGCATGGAATCACATAGATGTGTATAAGATCCGAAGACACAAAACACTATAATACTTATAATGTAGACTATTAACAAAGTTACTTCCTTTATTTTATGTCAATCAATTGCAAACATGGACATTTCTTTTAAACCTCCTTGCCATAATGGTATGTCTGGGGCATCCGGAAGTTGGCGCACCTTGACATTACGTCAAGATGATTGTGCAGGTAATGTCAATGTATTTATAGGATCACCAGCTGGAGGATTACTGAATTTCTCAGATATATTTCTGCTGCAAATGCCAGAGTTAGATAAAACTCTAATTCCAGCAGCTAAAGCTCCCCATACAATCTAGATAACTGTCAACCAAACAATGGTTTGGCCAATCGTTCGGTTGGCAGCTATCGAACAACTTCCCAATACACAGGAGTGCTCTCTCTAGTGATTCGAAAATTGGTCATGTTGGATTGTTATCTCTCTCGACATCATCTGTCGGGTGTGAGTTGGGGTCCTCCATACACATTAGGTTCTTGGCCGAACCTACCAAACCCGGGTACAACCGACATTAGGCTAATGTATCTGGGGCCTTAACCCGATCAAGGAGATATTATTGAAGGGCAGGGGTCACTGTTGAAACACTTTGGGATCAGATCAAGGTCCACAGGACTTTCTCCTGTAAAAGCCTCTTATAACATACTGTAGGTCTAACAGGTGCCTGTGGATATTTAAATGGACAAGCACAATATACTGGCAGACATATGGAGTCAAGTATAATGTAATAATAAAATATTGTTAAAAAAACATAATTGAATACATTTAAAAAGTTAAGTGCTGTAAAGAGGACATGTCACTTACTAAAAAAATTGAGTTAAATACCGTGTAAAAATCGCTGAACTCCCCTGATTTTGTTGCTCTTTGCCATTTTGTGTTGCGTTGCTCCATTGCAGAGATATTCACACTTGCTTCTTTCGGAGCGCACTATGTGAAATCTCTGCTTACAGTGCAACTGGCGGTTTATTCAAAGTCTTTTCTAGTAGTGTATGCTTTTAGTCACTCCTAGATGCTGAGAGTAGGGTTGAGCGACTTTCATTTTTTTAAGATCGAGTAGGGTTTTGGGAAACCCGATTTTGTCCAGAGTCGAGTCGAGTGCAGTCGGCCGATTATCGCTAAAAGTCGGGGATCGACCGAAACACGAAACCCAATGCAAGTCAATGGGGAAGCATAGTCGGCAGTGAGTGGAGGCCAGGAAAACACCTACAGTGCCCATTTTAATGCCAAAAACATCCATTCTTGTTTCTGAAGCTTGCCAATCTTAATTAACTGTATAATAATAGTTGGGCATAAGGAATTGGGGGAAAGTTGTGGGGGGAGTAGGGCTGGCTCAAGTTTTTCGTGGGCCCAGGAAATGCGGACTACGTCACGGCGGTGTTGCAGGGAAAGGTAAGTATTTAAAAGTTGCAAGTGCTGTGATCCTGAGCAAGCAGGGGGGGCCCACTCGTTCGCATTGCCACTGGCACAGGGCCCCTCAAAGTACGGCGGTGTGTTTGCATGGCGGGGGCGCCTCCCACCAGCAGCGACACTTTTGCGTACTCTGAGGGGCCCTGTGCCAGTGACGTCGCCAACGAGTATGCCCCCCCACCTGATGAAGGAACCTGCACTTTCATCTGCACCTTCCTCTTTGTCCCTGTGTAAGGTGGTATAACATGCGGGAAGGGGAACCTTACTTTCAGCAGGGTCAGATTCTGGCTGTGTAGAGTACAAGGGGAATGTAGTGGTCTAGGTCAATGTACCAGCAGACTCATTTAGCAGTGGCTGGGCAATGGGCAGGATGAGGAGGAAACAGATATAGGGCCAAAGAATAAAGTAGGCTACATGCAGTTCAAAATTGGTAACAGGACTAAACAGGCGGCATTGCTTTGTTCAGTGGAGTAGCAAACCCAAGAGCAGCAGACACTGTTTCAAGGGCCTAACCACACTAGTAGGCCAAATGCAGTTTAATATCTGATAGTATAGGGCGAAAGCCAGAATGTGGAAGCTCAGCTTTGTTCAGTTGAGGACAACACCAGGGAGGGGCAGACACCTTTAGTAGGCCGGAAAAGCCTATTGCATTTTTTAAAATGGTAATTTGGAGCAGAAGGTTGAAGCTCAGCTTTATTTAGTTGAGGGCAACACCAGGGAGGGGCAGAAGCCGTTAGTAGGCCCTAACCACCATTTTTTTTTTTTTTAAAACCACTTAATGAGAGCCGGAAGGTTGAAGCTCAGCTTTATTTAGTTGAGGACAACACCAGGGAGGGGCAGAAGCCGTTAGTAGGCCCTAACCACCATTTTTTTTTTAAAACCACATAATGAGAGCCGGAAGGTTGAAGCTCAGCTTTATTTAGTTGAGGACAACACCAGGGAGGGGCAGAAGCCGTTAGTAGGCCCTAACCACCATTTTTTTTTTTTTTAAAACCACTTAATGAGAGCCGGAAGGTTGAAGCTCAGCTTTATTTAGTTGAGGACAACACCAGGGAGGGGCAGAAGCCGTTAGTAGGCCCTAACCACCATTTTTTTTTTTAAAACCACATAATGAGAGCCGGAAGGTTGAAGCTCAGCTTTATTTAGTTGAGGACAACACCAGGGAGGGGCAGAAGCCGTTAGTAGGCCCTAACCACCATTTTTTTTTTTTTTAAAACCACTTAATGAGAGCCGGAAGGTTGAAGCTCAGCTTTATTTAGTTGAGGACAACACCAGGGAGGGGCAGAAGCCGTTAGTAGGCCCTAACCACCATTTTTTTTTTAAAACCACTTAATGAGAGCCGGAAGGTTGAAGCTCAGCTTTATTTAGTTGAGGACAACACCAGGGAGGGGCAGAAGCCGTTAGTAGGCCCTAACCACCATTTTTTTTTTTTAAACCACATAATGAGAGCCGGAAGGTTGAAGCTCAGCTTTATTTAGTTGAGGACAACACCAGGGAGGGGCAGAAGCCGTTAGTAGGCCCTAACCACCAATTTTTTTTTTTTTAAAACCACTTAATGAGAGCCGGAAGGTTGAAGCTCAGCTTTATTTAGTTGAGGACAACACCAGGGAGGGGCAGAAGCCGTTAGTAGGCCCTAACCACCATTTTTTTTTAAAAACCACTTAATGAGAGCCGGAAGGTTGAAGCTCAGCTTTATTTAGTTGAGGACAACACCAGGGAGGGGCAGAAGCCGTTAGTAGGCCCTAACCACCATTTTTTTTTTTAAAACCACATAATGAGAGCCGGAAGGTTGAAGCTCAGCTTTATTTAGTTGAGGACAACACCAGGGAGGGGCAGAAGCCGTTAGTAGGCCCTAACCACCATTTTTTTTTTTTTTAAAACCACTTAATGAGAGCCGGAAGGTTGAAGCTCAGCTTTATTTAGTTGAGGACAACACCAGGGAGGGGCAGAAGCCGTTAGTAGGCCCTAACCAAAGTTGAAGGCCAAATGCAGTTTAATTTCTGATACTATAGGCCGAAAGCCAGAAGGTGGAAGTTCCGATTTAGACAGTGGAGGACAATTTGAATTAGGGACTGCAGACAGACTTAGTAGGCTGTCCCCTGTGGACCATGCATCCACCACATTAACCCATTGCGCCGTAATGGACACGTAATCTTCCGTGGCCATGCCTACAGGTCCATGCGTCTGTTGTCAGGTGCACCTTTGTACTCACAGATTGCCAGAGTGCATGGACAATGCGGTCTTCTACATGCTGGTGGAGGGTTGGGATGGCTTTTCTCGCAAAAGAAGTGTCGACTGGTTAGCTTGTAGCGTGGTACAGCGTAGTCCATCATGGCCTTATTAATAGTAAATAAAATATATAACTAGGCTCTATGAACTTTTAAATAGGTTCCAGGGGTACACGGGCAGCATTGGTGTGGTCAGTGGAGGAGTATTGCAAGTAGGGGCTGCAGACAGGCTATCAAAGGCCTAAAATAACAAACAGTAGGCAGTCATGGCAGTTTTACATCGGTTACATGGATACACAGGCAGGCACTCCAGGCAGCATTGTGCTCAGTGGAGGAGTATTGCAAGTAGGGGCCGCAGACAGGCTATCAAAGGCCTAAAATAACAAACAGTAGGCAGTCATGGCAGTTTTACATCGGTTACATGGATACACAGGCAGGCACTCCAGGCAGCATTGTGGTCAGTGGAGGAGTATTGCAAGTAGGGGCCGCAGACAGGCTATCAAAGGCCTAAAATAACAAACAGTAGGCAGTCATGGCAGTTTTACATCGGTTACATGGATACACAGGCAGCTAGGTGGTGAGTGGAGGAGTATTTAAAGTAAGGACCGCAGACAGGCTATCAAAGGCCTAACATAACAAACAATAGGCTCATGGCAGTTTTACAGCGGTTACATGGATACACGGGCAGGCAGCTTGGTGGTGAGTGGAGGAGTATTTAAAGTATGGACCGCAGACAGGCTTCGAAGGCCTAACACAATAAAATGGGCTGGCTGTAGGCACTTTAAAATTGGTTCCAGGGGTACACGGGCAGCAGTGGTCTGGTCAGTGGAGGCCTAGTGGAAGGAGGGACCGCAGACAGGCTTCGAAGGCCTAACACAATAAAATGGGCTGGCTGTAGGCACTTTAAAATTGGTTCCAGGGGTACACGGGCAGCAGTGGTCTGGTCAGTGGAGGCCTAGTGGAAGGAGGGACCGCAGACAGGCTTCGAAGGCCTAACACAATAAAATGGGCTGGCTGTAGGCACTTTAAAATTGGTTCCAGGGGTACACGGGCAGCAGTGGTCTGGTCAGTGGAGGCCTAGTGGAAGTATGGACCGCAGACAGGCTTCGAAGGCCTAACACAATAAAATGGGCTGGCTGTAGGCACTTTAAAATTGGTTCCAGGGGTACACGGGCAGCAGTGGTCTGGTCAGTGGAGGACTAGTGGAAGTATGGACCGCAGACAGGCTTCGAAGGCCTAACACAATAAAATGGGCTGGCTGTAGGCACTTTAAAATTGGTTCCAGGGGTACACGGGCAGCAGTGGTCTGGTCAGTGGAGGCCTAGTGGAAGTATGGACCGCAGACAGGCTTCGAAGGCCTAACACAATAAAATGGGCTGGCTGTAGGCACTTTAAAATTGGTTCCAGGGGTACACGGGCAGCAGTGGTCTGGTCAGTGGAGGCCTAGTGGAAGTATGGACCGCAGACAGGCTTCGAAGGCCTAACACAATAAAATGGGCTGGCTGTAGGCACTTTAAAATTGGTTCCAGGGGTACACGGGCAGCAGTGGTCTGGTCAGTGGAGGCCTAGTGGAAGGAGGGACCGCAGACAGGCTTCGAAGGCCTAACACAATAAAATGGGCTGGCTGTAGGCACTTTAAAATTGGTTCCAGGGGTACACGGGCAGCAGTGGTCTGGTCAGTGGAGGCCTAGTGGAAGTATGGACCGCAGACAGGCTTCGAAGGCCTAACACAATAAAATGGGCTGGCTGTAGGCACTTTAAAATTGGTTCCAGGGGTACACGGGCAGCAGTGGTCTGGTCAGTGGAGGCCTAGTGGAAGGAGGGACCGCAGACAGGCTTCGAAGGCCTAACACAATAAAATGGGCTGGCTGTAGGCACTTTAAAATTGGTTCCAGGGGTACACGGGCAGCAGTGGTCTGGTCAGTGGAGGCCTAGTGGAAGTATGGACCGCAGACAGGCTTCGAAGGCCTAACACAATAAAATGGGCTGGCTGTAGGCACTTTAAAATTGGTTCCAGGGGTACACGGGCAGCAGTGGTCTGGTCAGTGGAGGCCTAGTGGAAGTATGGACCGCAGACAGGCTTCGAAGGCCTAACACAATAAAATGGGCTGGCTGTAGGCACTTTAAAATTGGTTCCAGGGGTACACGGGCAGCAGTGGTCTGGTCAGTGGAGGCCTAGTGGAAGGAGGGACCGCAGACAGGCTTCGAAGGCCTAACACAATAAAATGGGCTGGCTGTAGGCACTTTAAAATTGGTTCCAGGGGTACACGGGCAGCAGTGGTCTGGTCAGTGGAGGCCTAGTGGAAGGAGGGACCGCAGACAGGCTTCGAAGGCCTAACACAATAAAATGGGCTGGCTGTAGGCACTTTAAAATTGGTTCCAGGGGTACACGGGCAGCAGTGGTCTGGTCAGTGGAGGCCTAGTGGAAGTATGGACCGCAGACAGGCTTCGAAGGCCTAACACAATAAAATGGGCTGGCTGTAGGCACTTTAAAATTGGTTCCAGGGGTACACGGGCAGCAGTGGTCTGGTCAGTGGAGGCCTAGTGGAAGGAGGGACCGCAGACAGGCTTCGAAGGCCTAACACAATAAAATGGGCTGGCTGTAGGCACTTTAAAATTGGTTCCAGGGGTACACGGGCAGCAGTGGTCTGGTCAGTGGAGGCCTAGTGGAAGTATGGACCGCAGACAGGCTTCGAAGGCCTAACACAATAAAATGGGCTGGCTGTAGGCACTTTAAAATTGGTTCCAGGGGTACACGGGCAGCAGTGGTCTGGTCAGTGGAGGCCTAGTGGAAGGAGGGACCGCAGACAGGCTTCGAAGGCCTAACACAATAAAATGGGCTGGCTGTAGGCACTTTAAAATTGGTTCCAGGGGTACACGGGCAGCAGTGGTCTGGTCAGTGGAGGCCTAGTGGAAGGAGGGACCGCAGACAGGCTTCGAAGGCCTAACACAATAAAATGGGCTGGCTGTAGGCACTTTAAAATTGGTTCCAGGGGTACACGGGCAGCAGTGGTCTGGTCAGTGGAGGCCTAGTGGAAGTATGGACCGCAGACAGGCTTCGAAGGCCTAACACAATAAAATGGGCTGGCTGTAGGCACTTTAAAATTGGTTCCAGGGGTACACGGGCAGCAGTGGTCTGGTCAGTGGAGGACTAGTGGAAGTATGGACCGCAGACAGGCTTCGAAGGCCTAACACAATAAAATGGGCTGGCTGTAGGCACTTTAAAATTGGTTCCAGGGGTACACGGGCAGCAGTGGTCTGGTCAGTGGAGGACTAGTGGAAGGAGGGAGCGCAGAAAGGCTTCAAAGGCCTAAAATAACAAACAATAGGCTCATGGCAGTTTTACAGCGGTTACATGGATACACGGGCAGGCAGCTTGGTGGTCAGTGGAGGAGTAGGGACCGCAGACAGGCTATCAAAGGCCTAAAATAACAAACAATAGGCTCATGGCAGTTTTACAGCGGTTACATGGATACACGGGCAGGCAGCTTGGTGCTGAGTGGAGGAGTAGTGCAAGGAGTGTCTGTCCCAGTACTCCCAAAATATAAATAGATGTTAATGTCTCGCAAAACAACCAAAACAAAAAAAAAGATGGCATACTTAGGTACAGGGGTGGGCTCATCTGCTGTGTTTCTGACATAGTAATTTGGCAGTAACTATTTAATGGTGCCAATATAGGACACAGACACAGACTACTTTAAGTTGCATCATAGATGTCTACAAATTTGTATTGTCAGTGCCAGACATTGAATGATGTCAGCGAATAGACTAAAGATTGGTGGAGCTGTGCGACATAATTTTGCACGTAGTACAGCCCAGTTTGAGCTGGGGTAGGGGGGAACTCTCTTGAGGCCGGCGGGACCGCCCCAGGGCCACTCATGTTACAACGGTGTGTCTGACGTTGGGTGCGCACCACCACCGCCAGAGACACTACATTGTACTATGAGGGACCCAGTAGCAATGCCGTCAACCAAAAGCGAGCACACCCACCTCTTCAGACAAACAGCAGTCTCACGGGTGCTTGCGCCAAGTCGCGATACCACGGCCCCGTGTGGGGAGTTTGGCCATTTAGGGAGGTGTAAACATGTCGTATGCTGTACAATCTGCAGCAGCAAATTAGACATTAGAAAAGTAATTCACAGGCAAGAGCTTTTCATAGGAAAGCTAGGTGTCGGCCGGGCAAGGTGGGGCAAAAGATTTTGAAATCCAGTTGTGGTTCATTTTAATGAATGTTAGATCGTCAACATTTTGGGTAGCCAGACGAGTCCTTTTTTCGGTTAATATTGACCCTGCAGCACTGAATACTCTTTCTGATAGGACACTTGCTGCCGGGCAAGCAAGCTCCTGCAATGCATATTCTGCCAATTCTGGCCAGGTGTCTAATTTGGAGGCCCAGTAATCAAATGGGAATGACGGTTGAGGGAGAACATCGATAAGGGATGAAAAATAGTTAGTAACCATACTGGACAAATGTTGTCTCCTGTCACTTTCAATTGATGCAGCAGTACCTGTCCTGTCTGCGGTCATAGCAAAATCACTCCACAACCTGGTCAGAAAACCCCTCTGTCCAACGCCACTTCTGATGTGTGCACCCCTAACACTCCTAGTCTGCTGCCCCCTGGAGCTCGTGTGAGAACGATCACGTGCGCTGTGTGCTGGGAATGCCTGAAGCAAACGGTCAACAAGAGTTGATTGTTTGGTTGCTAATATTAGTTCCAAGTTCTCATGTGGCATAACATTTTGCAATTTGCCTTTATAGCGTGGATCAAGGAGGCAGGCCAACCAGTAATCGTCATCGTTCATCATTTTCGTAATGCGTGTGTCCCTTTGTAGGATACGTAAGGCATAATCCGCCATGTGGGCCAAAGTTCCACTTGTCAAATCTCCGGTTGTGATTGGTTGAGGGGCAGTTGCAGGCAAATCTACGTCACTTGTGTCCCTCAAAAAACCAGAACCCGGCCGTGACACGCAACCAATTTCCTGTGCCCCCGTGAAAGTTTCCGCATTAAAAATATACTCATCCCCATCATCCTCCTCGTCCTCCACCTCCTCTTCGCCCGCTACCTCGTCCTGTACACTGCCCTGACCAGACAATGGCTGACTGTCATCAAGGCTTCCCTCTTCCTCTGGTGCAGACGCCTGCTCCTTTATGTGCGTCAAACTTTGCATCAGCAGACGCATTAGGGGGATGCTCATGCTTATTACGGCGTTGTCTGCACTAACCAGCCGTGTGCATTCCTCAAAACACTGAAGGACTTGACACATGTCTTGTATCTTCGACCACTGCACACCTGACAACTCCATGTCTGCCATCCTACTGCCTGCCCGTGTATCCTCCCACAAATAAATAACAGCACGCCTCTGTTCGCACAGTCTCTGAAGCATGTGCAGTGTTGAGTTCCACCTTGTTGCAACGTCTATGATTAGGCGATGCTGGGGAAGGTTCAAAGACCGCTGATAGGTCTGCATACGGCTGGCGTGTACAGGCGAACGTCGGATATGTGAGCAAAGTGCACGCACTTTGAGGAGCAGGTCGGAGAACCCAGGATAAGTTTTCAATAAGCACTGCACCACCAGGTTTAAGGTGTGAGCCAGGCAAGGAATGTGTTTCAGTTGGGAAAGGGAGATGGCAGCCATGAAATTCCTTCCGTTATCACTCACTACCTTGCCTGCCTCAAGATCTACTGTGCCCAGCCACGACTGCGTTTCTTGTTGCAAGAACTCGGACAGAACTTCCGCGGTGTGTCTGTTGTCGCCCAAACACTTCATAGCCAATACAGCCTGCTGACGCTTGGCAGTAGCTGGCCCATAATGGGACAACTGGTGTGCAACAGTGTCATCTGCCGATGGAGTGGTTGGCCGACTGCGTTCTGTGGAAGAGCTGTAGCTTCTGCAGGAGGACGAGGAGGAGGAGGAGGGGGTGCGAACGCCTACAGCCAACTGTTTCCTAGACCGTGGGCTAGGCACAACTGTCCCTAAATTGATGTCGCCTGTGGACCCTGCATCCACCACATTCACCCAGTGTGCCGTGATGGACACATAACGTCCCTGGCCATGCCTACTGGTCCATGCATCTGTAGTCAGGTGCACCTTTGTACTCACAGATTGCCTGAGTGCATGGACGATGCGCTGTTTAACATGCTGGTGCAGGGCTGGGATGGCTTTTCTGGAAAAAAAGTGTCGACTGGGTAGCTCGTATCGTGGTTCAGCGTACTCCATCAGGGCTTTGAAAGCTTCGCTTTCAACTAACCGGTAGGGCATCATCTCTAACGAGATTAGTCTAGCTATGTGGGCGTTAAAACCCTGTGTACGCGGATGCGAGGATAAGTACTTCCTTTTTCTAACCAGAGTCTCATGTAGGGTGAGCTGGACTGGAGAGCTGTAGATCGTGGAACTTTCGGGTGTGCCGGTGGACATGGCAGACTGAGAGACGGTTGGAGACGGTATTGTTTCCGCCGGTGCCCTACATGCAATATTTCCTCCTACAAAACTGGTGATTCCCTGACCCTGACTGCTTTTGGCTGGCAAAGAAACCTGCACAGATACTGCCGGTGGTGCGGAAAATGGTGGCCTTACAGTGACGGAAGGGATGTTGCGTTGCTGACTAGCTTCATTGGCCGAGGGTGCTACAACCTTGAGGGACGTTTGGTAGTTAGTCCAGGCTTGAGAATGCATGGTGGTTAAGTGTCTATGCATGCAACTAGTATTTAGACTTTTCAGATTCTGACCTCTGCTTAAGCTAGTTGAACATTTTTGACAGATGACTTTGCGCTGATCAGTTGGATGTTGTTTAAAAAAATGCCAGACTGCACTCTTCCTAGACTCTGATCCCTTTTCAGGGATTGCAGACTGAGCTTTAACCGGATGGCAACGCTGTGCTCCAACAGGTTTTGGCTTTGACACGCGTTTTGGTCCAGATACGGGCCCGGCAGATGGAACCTGTTGCGATGTTGATGCCTGCTGCGGCCCCTCCTCCACCTCCGCTTCTGAACTACTGCCGCCTGCACCCTGTTCCCCCAATGGCTGCCAATCGGGGTCAATAACTGGGTCATCTATTACCTCCTCTTCGAGCTCGTGTGCAACTTCGTCTGTGTCACTGTGTCGGTCGGTGGTATAGCGTTCGTGGCGGGGCAACATAGTCTCATCAGGGTCTGATTGTGGATCTGTACCCTGAGAGGGCAATGTGGTGGTCTGAGTCAAAGGAGCAGCATAGTACTCTGGCTGTGGCTGTGCATCAGTGCACTCCATGTCAGAATATACTTGTAATGGGCATGGCCTGTTAAATGTTTCACTTTCTAAGCCAGGGACGGTATGTGTAAAGAGCTCCATGGAGTGACCCGTTGTGTCGCCTGCTGCATCCTTCTCTCTTGTTGTAGTTTTTGCTGAGGAGGACAAGGAAGCGACTTGTCCCTGACCGTGAACATCCACAAGCGACGCGCTGCTTTTACATTTACCAGTTTCGGAAGAGGAGGCAAAAGAGCTAGAGGCTGAGTCTGCAATGTAAGCCAAAACTTGCTGTTGCTGCTCCGCCTTTAAAAGCGGTTTTCCTACTCCCAGAAAAGAGAGCGTTCGAGGCCTTGTGTAGCCTGACGACGAAACTGGCTCCACAGCTCCAGACTTAGGTGGAATATTTTTATCCCCACGACCACCTGATGCTCCACTACCACTACCATCATTACCAGCTGACAATGAACGCCCACGACGACCTCTTGCACCAGACTTCCTCATTGTTTTAAAATCTTAACCAAAGTAACTTTATTTGTTGCTATCAAACAACTTACACGGTGAGCTATAACTTCAGTATGATTTCAATATCCCTTAACAGGTTGGTGAGACCACAAGGAAAATCAGGCACAATGTTACACACTCTGTTTTCTGTGGCACAAAATCACAGAGATGACACACACGCAGGACTGTCACTCAAGCACTAATGTCAATATTAATCTCCCACCTAATTTATTTATTTTTTTTTCTCAGGGAGACTTTAGAAACCAAATAATATTAAAAAAAAAAAAAAAAAGGCTTTCTATGGCCCACAATTAGAGAGAGAGAGGTGGCACAACCAGGAGTCAAGACTGGCGCACAAGCTGAAAGGGCAATATTACTCTCCCACTGTTTTTTATGTTTTTTTTGTTTTTTCAGGGAGACTTTAGAAACCCAATAATATTTAAAAAAAAAAATAAATAGGCTTTCTATGGCCCACTGAATGAGAGGGAGAGAGGTGGCACACCCAGGAGTCAAGACTGGCACACAAGCTGAAAGGGCAATATTACTCTCCCACTGTTTTTTTAGGTTTTTTTTTTTTTTTCAGGGAGAATTAGAAACCAAATAATATTAAAAAAAAAAAAATAGGCTTTCTATGGCCCACTGAATGAAAGGGAGAGAGGTGGCACACCCAGGAGTCAAGACTGGCACACAAGCTGAAAGGGCAATATTACTCTCCCACTGTTTTTTTATGTATTTTTTGTTTTTTTCAGGGAGACTTTAGAAACCCAATAATATTTAAAAAAAAAAATAAATAGGCTTTCTATGGCCCACTGAATGAGAGGGAGAGAGGTGGCACACCCAGGAGTCAAGACTGGCACACAAGCTGAAAGGGCAATATTACTCTCCCACTGTTTTTTTAGGTTTTTTTTTTTTTTCAGGGAGACTTTTGAAACCAAATAATATTAAAAAAAAAAAAAAAAAAAAAATATAGGCTTGCTATAGCCCACTGAATGATAGCGCACACACAGCAGTGGCACACAAGCCCTGACTGAGGCCAATATTTTTCTCCCACTGATTGATGTAGTGTTTCTGTGTTGAGGTAGATTTTAGAACACAAATCACGGAAAAAATAAATAGGCTTTCTATGGCCCACTCAGTGAGAGATGGCACACACAGGGATGGCACTGTAGCAGAAATGCCAATCTTAATCTCCCACAAAAAAAAAACAAAAAAAAAAAAAAACTGTCCTACAATTACTATCTCCCTGCAGTAATGTAAGCCAGGTATGGCAGGCAGCAATAGGAGTGGACTGATGCACAAATTAAATAAAAAGTGTGGACAAACAAAAAAGATAGCTGTGCAGAAAGGAAGGAACAAGAGGATATGTGCTTTGAAAAAAGCAGTTGGTTTCCACAGTGGCGTACACACAGCAATACAGCTATCACGGAGCCTTCTAGGGCAGCCCAATGAGCTACAGCGCTGAGGGGAAAAAAAAAAAAAAATAGCTTCCACAGTCCCTGCACACCGAAGGTGGTGTTGGACAGTGGAAATCGCTGCAGCACAAGCGGTTTGGTGGTTAGTGGACCCTGCCTAACGCTCTCCCTGCTTCTGATGAAGCGGCAGCAACCTCTCCCTAAGCTCAGATCAGCAGCAGTAAGATGGCGGTCGGCGGGAACGCCCCTTTATAGCCCCTGTGACGCCGCAGACAGCAAGCCAATCACTGCAATGCCCTTCTCTAAGATGGTGGGGACCAGGATCTATGTCATCACGCTGCCCACACTCTGCGTTCACCTTCATTGGCTGAGAAATGGCGCTTTTCGCGTCATTGAAACGCGACTTTGGCGCGAAAGTCGCGTACCGCATGGCCGACAAGCACAGGGGTCGGATCGGGTTTCATGAGACGCCGACTTAGCCAAAAGTCGGCGACTTTTGAAAATGATCGACCCGTTTCGCTCAACCCTAGCTGAGAGGGGTAAATAACATAAAAGTAGTGTTTCTCCTCCCCAAAAATAAAATGATTAAAAAATAGATGCTAGCGTTTATGTATTGTACCCCAAAATGGACTGTATATAAACTACAACTTGGCCCTCAAAACATACCTCTTTATATGTATTTATACAAAATGGAGCAGTTATTAGTACACTGACAGGTGATTAGTATATACAAGTGCTTCTTGCTAAATTAGAATATCATCAAAAAGTTAACTAATTTCAGTTCTTCAAAACAAAAAGTGAAACTCATATATTATATAGAGTCATTACAAACAGAGTTATCTATTTCAAGTGTTTATTTCTGTTAATGTTGATGATTATGGCTTACAGCCAATGAAAACCCATATGTTATTATCTCATTAAATTAGAATACTTCTTTACACCAGCTTGAAAAATTATGTTAAAATCCGGAATTTTGGCCTATTGAAATGTATGTTCAGTAAATGTACTCAATACTTGTGTGGGGCTCCTTTTGCATCAATTACTGCATCAGTGCGGCATGGCATGGAGGCAATCATCCTGTGGCACTGCTGAGGTGTTATGGAAGCCCAGGTTGCTTTGATAGCAGCCTTCAGCTCGTCTGCATTGTTGGGTCTTGTGTCTCTCATCTTCCTCTTGACAATACCCCATAGATTCTCTATAGGGTTAAGGTCAGGTGAGTTTGCTGCCAATCAAGCACAGTGTATTTTTGGCAGTGTTGGCAAGTGTCTGTTGGCATAAACTTCCACTGCAAATTGTGAGGACCTGGCATCACCTTAATCTGTTGACTGAGTTCACTGGAGAAAACGTTTTGAGAAGTCATGCTTCATACAAAAACAATACAATATAGTACTTCAGAACTATGCTGCATGATCAATTTTGCAAGCTAGATGGGATAAAAAGTTGGTGAAAAGGTTAAATCTCCATACACTTTGCAGATATCATAAGTTTTGTTGCGCAGCCAGATACATATTTTACTGTAAAATTGCCACATTTACAGCATACAGTACTTCCCAGCCTTCTCAGATTTCCTAGAAGTACTCAAGATAAAAGAAAGATGTCCCAGGAAACCGAACAGATTAGCAACTGCTTACTGACCCCTTATACATCACCTCCTGACATTGTGTAGATGACGAGAGCATTGCCTTGGACTGTGACAGAAAAGGAGGCTGGCTTAGCTATTGAGAGAAGATATCAGCAAGCCCTCTTCACACACAGCTCTGGTCATGTGCCGATAGACACAAACCAGTAGAGAACCTGCCGATTTGATCTTGTAACTGAAGATTGGGGCACCTTTAAGATGTAAAATATATTAGTAAGTTGCATAGTTTATTATTATAAGCTTTTTAAACAAAACATGTTTATCTGGACAAGACCCTTGATTGGAATTATTATTATTATGTACTGTATGTCATTTAAAAGAGTTTTCTCAAGAACAAAGTACACAAAACAGTATACAGACAGGACAGCATGGGATCACTGCTGATTCTTTCTGTGAGGCAAAATATTTCACTGCCTGTTTCAAAACAGTGTACAGACAGGACAGCACGTGATCACAGCTGATTCTTTCTGTGAGGCAAAACATTTCACTGCCTGTTTTTAAACATGTTTTACCTCACAGAAAGTATCATATGCGATCCCATGCCGTCCTGTCTGTATACTCCTTCGCTTCTTCCCCTGCCTAGGAGCTGTGATATGATCAGACCATATTCCTGCATTCATTCACGGAGCATAAAAGTCCAACCACAAATTCTTTATATTTGAAAAAGTAATACAGTTTATTAACACACTTATAAACACATATTACATACAGACATAAATGACAAGGTACATCCAGAGCTCGTGTGCGAAGGACAGGGAACACTATAGTAACCACAAGGATTTGACCAGTATATCCATATAAATTTACTCTACAGATCTAGTCATGTACAAATTAATCAAAAAAGTGCAAAATGCAAAAAGAAACGCAGAGATTCTAAATGTTAACTCCTCCAGGCAGGTATGACCTTATATGGAGAGGTTAGAGAGGGATACTGATCTTACCCATGAAAGTATGTGGCAGTGTATATCCTGAGCAGCAGCCCCGACGCGCGTTTCATGTTGGGATTCCTCCTGGGGCTGCTGCTCAGGACATACACTGCCACATACTTTCATGGGTAAGATCAGTATCCCTCTATAACCTCTCTTTTCTGGCTTTGAACACATTTTGTGCCATATAAGGTCATACCTGCGTGGAGGATTTAACATTTAGAATTTCTGTGTTTCTTTTAGCACTTTGCACTTTTTTGATTAATTTGAACATGACTAGATCTGTAGAGTAAATTTATATGGATATACTGGTCAAATCCTTGTGGTTACTATAGTGTTCCCTGTCCTTCGCACACAAGCTCTGGATGTACCTTGTCATTTATGTCTATCTACTATATAATTGTCTAAGGGTCACTTCCGTCTGTCTGTCTGTCACGGAAATCCCAAGTCGCTGATTAGTCGCGGTCAAACAGCCACGACCAATCAGTGACGGGCACAGTGTGGCCACGAAATGGCCACTCCCTACTCCCCTGCCATCAGTGTCCACTCCATACTCCCCTCCAGTCAGCGCTCACACAGGGTTAATGGCAGCGCTAACAGACCGCGTTATGCTGCGGTGTAACGCACTCCGTTAACGCTGCTATTAACCCTGTGTGACCAACTTTTTACTATTGATGCTGCCTATGCAGCATCAATAGTAAAAAGATCTAATGTTAAAAATAATAAAAAAAAGTAAAAAATTATTATATACTCACCTTCTGTCGGCCCCGGATCCAGCCCAGGCCTTTCCCGCTCCTCGCGACGCTTCGGTCCATGCATTGCGGTCTCGTGAGATGATGACGTAGCAGTCTCGCGAGACCGCTACATCATCATCTCGCGAGACCGCAATGCACTCTTGGGATCGGAGTATCGGTAAACACCTGGGCTGGATCTGGGGGCCGACGGAAGGTGAGTATATAACTATTTTTTATTTTAATTCTTTTTTTAACAGGGATATGGTGCCCACATTGCTATATACTACATGGGCTGTGTTAGATACTGCGTGGGCTGTGTTATATACTACATCTGTGCTATATACTATGTGGGCTGTGCTATATACTACGTGGCTGTGGTATATATTACATGGCTGGGCAATATACTACATGGCTGGGCAATACACTACATGTCTGTGCTATTTACTACGTGGGCTGTGCTATATACTACGTGGCTGGGCAATATACTACGTGTCTGTGCTATTTACTACGTGGGCTGTGCTATATACTACGTGGCTGGGCAATATACTAAGTGTCTGTGCTATTTACTACGTGGGCTGTGTTATATACTACAGGCTGTGCTATATACTATGTGGCTGTGTTATATACGACGTGGGCTGTGTTATATACTACGTGGCTGTGCTATATACTATGTGGGCTGTGTTATATGCTACTTGGCTGTGCTATATTTCTCTCCTGTATCTGTGCATCATGAATCGTGGTATGTGTTAAAGAGGGGGGCCCACTGAGACTCTTTCACCCGGGGCCCTCAAAAACCTGGAGCCGGCCCTGGCTTCACTGATTGGTCACGCCCGGCAGCGAACAATCAGCGACAGTCGCAGTCCGCCCGCGAATTGGAGTGGAATTTGAACCACGCTTCGCTAATTGGTTGCGCCCGGCCTGCCGAATCCTGTGTATAAATTGCATTATTCTGAAAACTTCATAAATAAACTACATACATATTCTAGAATACCCGATGCGTTAGAATTGGGCCACCATCTAGTATGTAATATGTGTTTATAAGTGTGTTACTTTTTCAAATATAAAGAATTTGTGGTTGGACTTTTATACTCCATGAATGGTTGTAGGATCTATGTTGCTGGAGTGTCCATAGTAATAATGGTGTTGTCCCATGTATAGGCGATTTGCCTTATATTTTCTGAATGATATGGATCAGTGAAACTTGTTCTTCATATTCCTGCATTGTCAGACACAGAAATTACACAGTATATATCAGGGGCACATTTATAAGATTATATCAGCACATGAACATTATTTTTTAACACGTCCAATTGTGGAACTTATTATTATTCCAAGATCTATTGATTAAAATGATCTTTGGCCATGGGAAACCCCTTTAAGCCTTGGTGTTATCATGATAGGAGTTGATAGCTTTTACATGTAGAATAACAGTATAAAGTGTACTACCTAAGCCTAAAATCTAAAATGCTAGAATTTTAATAGACAGACATAGTCACGACGATTAAGTTAGGCAAAACAAATCAGATCTGTTATATTAGGGCAGTGCTTTGGATAATAAGTGTTATAAATTGCAGTTTCAGTTGTGGAATTCAGACGAACAAAAAAAAAAGTCTGTAAGCAAATCTGCTTAGATTTCTGCAACCTTTTAAACATTTCTGGGAATATCTACTGACATTGTCAATGTTGCTTGAAATTGAAAATACGATTCCGCTTTCCAGTTCCCGCGTCTTTGTTGGTTTGTAGTAAGTGGTCGCATATGAAACACAATTCCCCTACACATTTTTCTTTTGTGGGAGCTGTCTGGAGCTTGAGTGATTTAGTGAATGTAATAAAGTAGTGGGTCTGGATCATGGATTTCATTTTGTGTGGCCTTAAGTGCCTGTAGAAAAGGCCTCATTCAATCCTCTAGTGGTTTCTTAAAATTGAGTGAAATGATGCATTGCTGTATTCCTTGGCATTGTATGCGCTAATTCCCAACAGAGGCTTAAAAATGAAAAGGAGAAAATGGACTGGAGTTCTGGAATATTGCAGACGTTAGAAGCTCCTTTAGCTGTGAACATATAAGTGTATCAGCGGCATTCAGGGTAATACACATTCATGTATACTTTGAGAGTCGAGACGCTGTTGGAAGGATCTGAGAGCCATTTTTATGAGGTCCTGCAACACCTTGCAATTTCACAACACCTCTTTACTTAGATTTTACATTTTTTTAACTATCACTATTTTTAAAGGATCACTTTATTAATAGTTCATGCATGTAAGCAAATACCCCATTCGAAGGACAACACACTTACTGACACAGACATGGCAGGGTTTAATTGGAACAAGTTGAACTGAATTTGATGCACAGATTTTCCAGTCTTGCAAAGATGGGTTATACATGGAATACTGGCATAAGGCTTGATGGTTGAACAACAAATGATGACACAAGTCTTGGTAGTTACACTTCAGAGTGAGGCACAGAGCTTGGTGGTTAGCATCATAGCTGTGGTACACAGCTTGGCCAATACACATAAGAATAGAGGCACAAAACTTGTCAGTTACAACACGAACTGTTTCTATATTTCATAGTAAGTGGCTGTCAATGGCAAGAACAACAGCCTAACCACTCTGAACTCTGTACACCTTACTAGGCACAATTCAGAGACTAGTACACTCATCGCTTTCACTTATAGGGATCCCGTCATGTCTCCAAACTCTATGAACTGCAGGTATAGGCTTAATCTGCAGGTAGCATTACACTGCTGGTCGGCCGCTTCACAAAAATTGTGGCTATTGGGAGCAAATTATCTTTATGCCTGATGGGAGCCACCAGCTAACAGTCATTAAGACATGCCTGGAGTAGCTGCAGTGAATGGAGGTTGTAAGCACACCTCAATACTTTGATTGACAGCTCCCTCTGCATAGTTGCTCTGCAGATGCACGACAATCAAAGTGCAGTAGTGTGCTTACAACCGCCACTCACTGTATATTGAGCGGTAACAGTAGCTGCTGCAGGCATGTCTCTATAACTGAAAGCTGGAGGCTTCCAGGAGCTTTAAAATTAAAGTTTAATGTTAACTAGTTAAATGCCGCTGTCAAACTATGACAGTGGGATTTAACATGCGCTTCCGGCAAGCACGCCTGAAATCCCGCCCATCGGTGACTCTGTCTTGTGATCGCGGATCACTGATGGGTTGGCATGACAACCAGAGGTCTCCAGAAGACCTCTATGGTTGTCACTGCCGGATTGCCACCGGGCGGCGCTCATAGCAAGCCAGCAATTCTGCTACATACAGGCGATCTGATCATTGCCTGTATGTAGCTGAGGCGATCAGGTTATGTCAGCTCCTACTCTCCCATAGAGACTATTGAAGCATGCGAAAAAAAAAAAGGTAAAAAAAAATAAAAAAAATAAAAGTTCAAATCACCCCCCATTCGCCATATTCAAAATAAAATAATTAAAAAAAATACAAGCATAGACATACTTGGTATAGACGCGTTCAGAATCGCCAGATCTAGCAAAATAAAAAAAAGAATTAACCCGATTGCTAAACGGTATAACAAGAAAAAAAATTAAAATGCCAGAATTACATTTTTTTGGTCACCACAACATTAAAATGCAATAACGGGCAACCAAAAAATTGTATCTACACCAAAATGGTATCATTAAAAACGTCAGCTCAGCACACAAAAAATAAGCCCTCACCCAACCCGAGATCACGAAAATGTATACGTTACTGGGTATCGGAAAAAGGCGCAATTTTTATTTTTTTTCAACAAACTTTGGAAAAAATTTTCACCACTTAAATAAAAAAAAAACTATACATGTTTAATGTCTGTGTACTCGAATTGACCTGGAGAATCATAATGGCAGGTCAGTTTTATCATTTAGTGAACATGGTGAAAATTAAACACTGTGGGATTGCCCTTTTTTTGCAATTTCACAGCACTTGGATTTTTTTTTTCCCATTTTTGAGTATGTGACAACATGGTAAAACCAATGGTGTTGTTCAAAAGTCCAACTCGTCCCGAAAAAAACAAGCCATCACATGGCCATATTGATGGAAAAATAAAAAAAAAGTTATGGCTCTAGGAAGAAGGGGAGCAAAAAATGAAAATGCAAAACCAAAAATACTTCCGGTCGTTAAAAGAGGTAAAAGCATAAAGACATAAAACTCGACTTGTATTCCATACTTTTATGGTTAATGAAGGAAAGAGAATTATACGAAATGAGACATAAATATGTAATATATCTCATCTGTGTCTCACATCAGGTTCCATATGGATTGATAATTAATTTAAAGTCTTTGGTCCCGATTCATCAAATGATTTGTGGCAAAAAAATGGCGTAAAACTGTTTCAACTATAAAATTTTAGCACAATTCATAATCAATATCAAAGTAGTCGTCAATCCCTTTAAATATTTAGTGTTATTATGGACTGTTTTTATTACATATGCAAATTGCCTCTTCAGAGAGAAAGAGGACTTGAATTCTATAGCGTCACCTGTTGGAAGTAGCGATCCTACAAGTCACAATCAACCCTTTAACGAGTCTTGCAATATGACTTAGGATAAAAGCCAAATCAGAATCTCAATTTGCAGAGAAAGTGTTATAGAATTCTGTATAAGCCCTGAAAGGGGGTGACCATAACTTGTATTGGCCAAACCTTGTGACAGGTTCCCTTTAACAAGCGACACATGCTCAGTAGATCAGGGTATAGTCCTGCCCGGAAATGGACTTCACTGATACTGAGCATGCGTTAGAATTAACAAACAACACATACTCAGTAAAGCAGAATCTATTACAGCCCCTGAAACGGATGTCACTGATGATCATCTGTGCTCTACTGAGCAAGTGTCCGTTGTTAATTCAAACTCATGCCCGGTATGAGCAACACGCTTACAGTGTTATGTTTCCTTTGAATGTGCAGTGATATTGCGCTCCCTCTCCAGCTCTAATGAGAAGGGATGAGCCTGCAAGAGATCGCACAGTCAGTGCATATTGAAAAGGAGAGAATTTGGAGAGCAGGGAGAACAGAATCAGCCACTGAAACAGACATGATGAGTGATGAATGGGATCTGCTTAAGATTTCAACAATAGCCTGCCATCATGTGTGCATCCCATCTTCCTTGGTATCTGGATTTTATGTCTTTGCGAAATGTTTCATCTCACGCTTCTCTTTAGTCACTAAGTGTGGAGACACGGGGGTTCTGCTGGTAACCTGGTCCACTAGCTGAAACTGAATGGACATGGCATCCGCCGAATGCCCGCTCTCCTTTTACTGTGGGCATAACGCTACTTAGACAACACAACGTGAGGGTAAAAACAATGTAACAAAATGTTATTGAACACAAAACAGGCAAATAACATGTAGAACAGTCCCAGCAAAATACTCAAGATGGTGCACATGACCGTGTATGGCCAATATGGCTCCCGTTTTACCTGTGACCACCACCCCTGCTAAACCACCAACAAAACAACACTCTTTAAATAAAGACGAAACACATTAATTATTTTTGGATAAATTTCGGCTACAGCAGCCAGTTTATTAACAAACAATAACAAATGTTTTCATTAATCATTAATATGCATTTATGCAAAAATTGAGGGGAGGGTTCTTGGAGCACCCGGAAAAAATCTGGCTTACAATATTTTTGGCAAAACCAAAAAGAACTTAAAAACCACTATTTATCCTCAGCTGTACACCACCAGCTCGAGGGCACCATAAATCCCGTTCCGGGAAAATTAACCACCAACCAGCTCCCAGGGTGAAAACCCATCCAGAGCCCGTAACCAAAAATGCCAGATCAACCAACACCATTTTAACTGTCCAGAATTTACTTACAATTCCTTTCCCACTGAATTAGCATCAACTCCAAGAACCCCACCCCCACCAACTATGCCACTGTGACAATACCGAATAAAAAGAGAGGGAGGGTGGGTGGTTCTCTTCACGCTAGCTTCCTGTCCCCAAGTGCCATTCTTCCTGCACTTTCCCTGTTGTAAACGCCCCCACCACTAAAGTCCCTCCCCAAGCTCCCCCCTAACCAATCGTATCCCTCTACCACTAAATTTGAAAGATGCCTATGGCCAAGCACAGTCATGGGGGGCCTACATTGAGCTGTGATTATTCCTGCCCCCACCTTTACAGAGTCTCACCCTTCTGCTGACTCGCCAGAACAGCTGTGACTTCAGAGCTTCCAGGGCCAACTACTGCACCTGTGGAACGGATACAAAGAGGAAGTAATGACAAACTTGTGAAGATGGCAGTCCATTGAGGTACAAGGCCAGTTGACCGGAGGGTCACAACTTGGCTTCTCCAAACATCTCCTTGGAACCAGGCGACCGGCGGATCCCATTCCTGGCTTTTACAAATTTATTCATGGGGCTCAGAAGACCGGCGGGTCCCATTCCAGACTATCCCAAACATATCCATGGATTCGCAATGGTCAATGGAGCAGATCTGTATTCTTCCTGCTGGGACTGTGGTCCCCTAGGCTGGCATTCTGTAGAATGACAGATCTGTGTCCCTAGTGATGGAGCCATGATGTCTTGACTGCTGTCCTGTAAGGAATCTCTACTTCTTTTGATCTCTGGATCTCTTGGCTGTTTCTGTCTCACGTTACAGAGCCATATAACCTCTTTTTATTGAAATGGCAGCCAGGGGGTTAGTCGTGGCTGAGAGTTGGCAGTACTGGCACACCCTGACTCTCCATCTCATAAACACATTGTCCCTTCCGTGGTGCACTTATTTGTACATCAGGGTCCACCTTGGTTGCTGGGGCTTTGTTGCTTTAACCCCCAGACCTTTTTTTGGTTTTGCGTTTTTGTTTTTCGCTCCCCTCCTTCCCAGAGCCATAACTTTTTATTTTTCTGTCAATATGGCTATGTGAGGGCTTATTTTTTGGAGGACGAGTTGTACTTTTGAATGACACCATTGGTTTTACCATATCGTGTATTAGAAAATGGGAAAAAAATTCCAAGTGCCGTGAAATTGCAAAAAAACTGAAATCCCACACTTGTTTTTTGTTTGGATTTTTTGCTAGGTTCACTAAATGCTAAACCTGACCAGCGATTATGATTCTCCAGGTAATTATGAGTTCATAGACACCAAACATGGTGTTCTTTTTTATCTTAGTGGTGAAAAACAATTCCAAACTTTGCTAAAAGAAAATTGAGCAATTTTCCGTTACCCGTAGCGTCTCTATTTTTCGTGATCTGGGGTTGGGTGAGGGCTTATTTTTTGCATGCCGAGCTGACGTTTTTAATGATGCTATTTTGGTGCAGATACATTCTTTTGATTGCCCGTTATTACATTTTAATGCAATGTCGCAGCGACCAAAAAAGCGTAATTCTGGCATTTTGACTTTTTTTCTCGCTACGCTGTTTAGCGATTAGGTTAATCCTTTTTTTTCATTGATAGATCGGTTGATTCTGAAGTCGGCGATACCAAATATGTGTAGGTTTGATTTTTTTTGTTTTATTTTGAATGGGGCAAAAGGGGGGTGATTTAAACTTTTATATTTTTTTTATTTTTTTCATATTTTTAAAAACCTTTTTTGTTATTTTGGCATGCTTCAATAGTCTCCATGGGAGGCTAGAAGATGCCACAACTTGATTGCCTCTGCTACATAGAAGCGATGCTCAGATCACCCCTATGTAGTAGCATTGCTATGAGCGCCGTCCACAGGGTGGCGCTTATAGCAATCTGGCATCAACAACTATAGAGGTCTTCAGGAGACCTCTGGTTGTCATGCCAATGCACTGATGACCCCGATCACGTGACGGGGTCACCGGTGCCCGCATTTCTGGCCGGATGTCAGAGTTTGATAGCGGCATTTAACTAGTTAATAGGCACGTGCGGATCGCGATTCTGCCTGCACCTATTGCGGGCACATGTCAGCTGTTCAAAACAACTGACATGTTCCGGCTTTGATGCGGGCTCACCTCCGCAGCCCGCATAAAAGCGGGGTTCTGCCATCGGATGTACTATTCTGTCTGATGGCAGAAAGGGGTTAAGCACCACGTAATGACAGACAGGGTCCAAATCCATTTTCAACACAAGTTTACTCAGCTCGTCCAGTTCAGTCACAGAAA
Source organism: Ranitomeya variabilis (assembly GCF_051348905.1). NCBI lineage: Eukaryota > Metazoa > Chordata > Amphibia > Anura > Dendrobatidae > Ranitomeya > Ranitomeya variabilis. The sequence continues at coordinate 65,446,436 of NC_135239.1, read as the reverse complement.
CAGTACAAGGTTCTTCACAAAATATCACCATTCTGTTCCCTGTACTGTCCCTCACTTCTCCAGGAATATCGCAGGGTCATATCATCGCCTTCATACCGCAGCTTCCTGACTAGTTAGACTAACCAGCTTTAGGTGTTCCCTGTCTGCTTCGCCTCAGACGTTTAGGGTTGTTCCCACAAAGTTAGCTGCTGCCATATTGATGCTGACTAGTGTTGAGCGATACCGTCCGATACTTGAAAGTATCGGTATCGGAAAGTATCGGCCGATACCGGCAAAGTATCGGATCCAATCCGATACCGATACCCGATACCAATACAAGTCAATGGGACTCAAGTATCGGACGGTATTCCTGATGGTTCCCAGGGTCTGAAGGAGAGGAAACTCTCCTTCAGGCCCTGGGAACCATATTAATGTGTAAAATAAAGAATTAAAATTAAAAATATTGCTATACTCACCTCTCCGAGGGAACCGGCAGCGTTGTTTGCTTAAAATTTGCGCTTTTCTTTCCTTACGTGAAGTCCCGGCTTGTGATTGGTTGCGTGCCGCCCATGTGACCGCAACGCAACCAATCACAGCAAGCCGTGACGTAATTTCAGGTCATTCAGTATTTTAAAATTACGCTCCGGCTTTGTGATTGGTTGCGTCGCAGTCACATGGGCGACGCAACCAATCACAGCAAGCCGTGACGTAATTTCAGGTCCTTAAGGATTTTAAAATTACGTCCCGGCTTTGTGATTGGATGCGTCGCAGTCACATGGGCGACGCAACCAATCACAAGCCGTGACGTCACGGGAGGCTGGACACGCGCGCATTTTAAAATGCGCGCGAGTCCAGCCTCCCGTGACGTCCCGGCTTGTGATTGGTTGCGTCGCTGTCAACCAATCACAAGCCGGGAAGCCATTTTAAAATGCGCGCATGTCCAGCCTCCCGGCTTGTGATTGGTTGACAGCGACGCAACCAATCACAAGCCGGGACGTCACGGGAGGCTGGACACGCGCGCCACGGCTTGTGATTGGTTGCGTCGTCCATGTGACTGCGACGCAACCAATCACAAAGCCGGGACGTAATTTTAAAATACTGAATGACCTGAAATTACGTCACGGCTTGCTGTGATTGGTTGCGTCGCCCATGTGACTGCGACGCAACCAATCACATAGCCGGAGCGTAATTTTAAAATACTGAATGACCTGAAATTACGTCACGGCTTGCTGTGATTGGTTGCGTTGCGGTCACATGGGCGGCACGCAACCAATCACAAGCCGGGACTTCACGTAAGGAAAGAAAAGCGCGAATTTTAAACAAAGAACGCTGCCGCTTCCCTCGGTAAGGTGCAGGCTGCGTCGGAGAGGTGAGTATAGCAATATTTTTTATTTTAATTCTCTCTTTTACACATTTTTACATTAATGTTGTTTCGATACCGATACCCGATACCACAAAAGTATCGGATCTCGGTATCGGAATTCCGATACCCGCAAGTATCGGCCGATACCCGATACTTGCGGTATCGGAATGCTCAACACTAATGCTGACTTGTATTCCTCCACCACCTGGTGACTGTCAGCTCATAGGCCCTGGACAGCTGGGCTCCCCAGCTTGAACGTTATGGGACACAACTATCCTCTCCTGGCTACCAGCCTTTTCTTACTCAGGAAGCTCCCCAGCTATACCCAGTTGGCCCCTCCTAACTAACTAAATCTTATTGGCCTAGCCTACTCCTATCTTACTCTATTGTTCCCCCCCTAGTGTGCTAAATCTAAATCCTACACTTTCCCTAAGGGTACTGTCACACTCTGCAACTTTCCAACGATCACGACCAGCGATACGACCTGGCCGTGATCGTTGGTAAGTCGTTGTGTGGTCGCTGGAGAGCTGTCACACAGACCGCTCTCCATCGACCAAAGATGCCGAAGGCCCCGGGTAACCAGGGTAAACATCGGGTTACTAAGCGCAGGGCCGCGCTTAGTAACCCGATGTTTACCCTGGTTACCATCGTAAAAGTAAAAAAAAACAAAACAGTACATACTCACATTCCGGTGTCCGTCAGGTCCCTTGCCGTCTGCTTCCCGCTCTGACTGAGTGCCGCCGTAAAGTGAAAGCAGAGCACAGCGGTGATGTCACCGCTGTGCTCTGCTCTTACTTTACGGCCGGCACTCAGTCAGAGCGGGAAGGAGACTGCGAGGGACCTGACGGACACCGGAATGTGAGTATGTACTGTTTTTTTTTACTTCTACGATGGTAACCAGGGTAAACATCGTGTTACTAAGCGCAGCCCTGCGCTTAGTAACCCGATGTTTACCCTGGTTACAAGCGAACGCTTCGTTGGATCGGTGTCACACACACCGATCCAACGATGACAGCGGGAGATCCAGCGACTAAAGAAAGTTCCAAACGATCTGCTACGACGTAAGATTCTCAGCAGGGTCCCTGATCGCTGCTGCGTGTCAGACACAGCGATATCGTATGGATATCGCTGGAACGTCACGGATCGTACCATCGTAGCGACAAAAGTGCCACTGTGAGACAGTACCCTAACCCTGTACAGCACATGAACATTAGTAATACACAATATACACAGTGCCTTATGAAAGAATTCAGCTCCCCGGAACTTTTCAACCTTTTCCCACATATCATGCTTCAAACATAAAGTACCAAATGTAAATTTTTGGTGAAGAATCAACAACACGTGGAACACAATTATGAAGTCGAACAAAATTTTTCCGTTATTTTAAATTTTTGTGGAAATTCAAAAACTGAAAAGTGGGGCGTGCAATATTATTCGGCCCCTTTAACGTAATACTTTGTTGCACCACCTTTTGCTGCAATTACAGCTGCAAGTCGCTTGGGGTATGTCTCTATCAGTTTTGTACATCGAGAGACTGAAATTCTTGCCCATTCTTCCTTGGCAAATAGCTCGAGCTCAGTGAGGTTTGATGGAGATCGTTTGTGAACAGCAGTATTCAGCTCTTTTCACAGATGCTCGATTGGATTGAGGTCTGGACTTTGACTTGGCTATTCTAACACCTGGATACGTTTATTTGTGAACCATTCAGTTGTAGATTTTCCTTTATGTTTGGGATCATTGTCTTGTTGGAAGACAAATCTCTGGTCTTTTGCAGACTCCAACTGGTTTCTTCACAAATGGTCATGTATTTGGCTCTATCCATCTTCCCATCAATTTTAACCATCTTCCCTGTCCCTGCTGAAGAAAAGCAGCCTCAAACCATGATGCTGCCACCACCATGTTTGACAGTGGGGATGGTGTGTTCAGGGTGATGAGCTGTGTTGCCTTTATGCCAAACATATCATTTGGCATTGTTATTAAAAAGTTTAATTGGTTTCATCTGACCAGAGCACCTTCTTCCACATGTTTGGTGTGTTTCCCAGGTGGCTTGTTCCAAACTTTAAATGACACTTTTTATGGATATGTTTGAGAAATGGCTTTCTTCTTGCCACTCTTCCATAAAGGCCAGATTTGTGCAGTGTACGACTGATTGTTGTCCTATGGACAGACTGTCCCACCTCAGCTGTTGATCTCTGCAGTTCATCCAGAGTGATCATGGGCCACTTGGCTGCATCTCTGATCAGTCTTCTCCTTGTTTGAGATGAATGTTTAGAGGGATGGCCAGGTCTTGTTAGATTTGCAGTGGTATGATACTCCTTCCATTTCAATATGATCGCCTGCACAGTGCTCCTTGGGATGTTTAAAGTTTTGGAAATCATTTTTATCCAAATCCAGCTTTAAACTTCTCCACAACAGTATCACGGACCTGCCTGTTTTGTTCCTTGGTCTTCATGATGCTCTCTGTGCTTCCAACAGAACCCTGAGACTATCACAGAGCAGGTGCATTTATACGGAGACTTGATTACATACAGGTGGATTATATTTATCCTCATTAGGCATTTAGGACAACATTGGATCATTCAGAGATCCACAATGAACGTCTGGAGTTAGTTTGCTGCACTGAAAGTAAAGGGGCCGAATAATATTGCACTCCCCACTTTTCAGTTTTTGAATTTCCACAAAAATTTAAAATAACCAATAAATTTCGTTCAACTTCACAATTGTGTTCCACTTGTTGTTGATTCTTCGCCAAAAATTTACATTTGGTATCTTTATGTTTGAAGCATGATATGTGGGAAAAGGTTGAAAAGTTCCAGGGAGCCGAATACTTTCGTATACGTATATACGTATATATATATATGTAATGTATATACGTATGTATACGTATATACATTACATGATACATGAAATATACTGTTTCTGTCAGGCATATTTACACGCCAGGGACATTTGCAAGGAGAGCAGGGCATTTAAGTGGCCCCATACCCCTTACATTATAGTTAACAACTGTCCTTCATTCAGTATTCACAGGTAAAGGGGAAGAATGATGATAAGACCAACTCACATTGTTTGATTATGTAATCTATTTGCATAGTTTTTCCTCCTCTATTTTTCAAGTCAACAAAACTGTCTGGCCTGGACAATGTCTAATCAACATCATTGTTCCATGACTCTGTATTACTAGTCATCCAAGATAAGAGCACAATATGTTATAACACATTGTCAACTTACAAGTCAATATTACAGGTTTACACAAACAACAGTCTGTTTTCTTGGCCAACCAGAAAGAAGCACAAAAATCAAAAGTCAACATATAGATAAAAGTCTATTTTTCCTGACTTGCTGAAAATAGATGTCTGGCTAATTAAGATAAAATGTTGTGTAATCACACTAAGGTTCTCTAGCAAGAGAATTAAGTGACTGCCAAGCCTGTTGAGATGAAAGAGCATGTCCCCTACTAATTGTATGTAGTTGTCTCCCTTCTTGTTGCCAAGAAAGATTTTCAGAACATGAACAAATGTAGATTAGGTGCATGATTCAATTTCATTCATTAAGGGTATGTGCACACGTTCAGGTTTTTTCGCAATCAAAATGCTATAAAAACTCATTAAAAACGCATACATTATGCATCCTATCATTTAGAATGCATTCTGCATGTTTTGTGCACATAGTGCGTTTTTTTCCGCGAAAAAAACCCATGGCGGTAAAAAAAGCAGCATGTTCATTAATTTTGCGGATTTTCTGCGTTTTTCCCGCAATTCTATGCATTTGAAAAAAAACGCACAAAAACGCGTCAAAAACGCATGAAAAAACGTGAAAAAAACGCATGCGGATTTCTGGCAGAAATGTCCAGTTTTTGTCAGGAAAATTTCTGCTAGAAATCCTAACGTGTGCACATAGCCTGATGCTTCAAACTGTGGGTCATTTATAAGTTGTCTGATCTGTGGACCCTTGAAAATTCCTGCCTTGGCTTTAAAACTTATTTCATAAAACCTAGCATTATATGTAGTTGAAGTGGTGGGATTTTATCTTGTGCTATCAAAGGTTTATTAATTACAATTTGTCCTCCAACCACCATATATTCCCTCAGAGGCCAATCTTTTCCTGTCCACTGTTCATGTTTGACGCTACGATACCAAAGGCATAAAAAGCATGGATATTTTGTGTAGCCACTTTGAAAGCTGATGTGATCTATCCAATGCAATTTTCTGAATTAGCATCCAGAATAACCTCAGGAACAGGCATAAAAGCTAAACACAAAGGCTTTTTGGGGGGCTGTGTAGAGTTATGCTTTAATGTCACAGCAGCCTTTCTTTCTTGAATCTTGCCTGAATCGTACTTCTGATGTCACAGTAGTTATGTCTCTAAAACTAATTTGTGTTGACGCTGCTGTAGCCTGATAGAGGCCTAGTTGTGCCATAGTAACTTACCTACCTGAGCCTGACTAGTGATGTCACATCAGCTACCCTGACAGTCACACCATTTTGAATTTACAATAACTTACCCGACAGAAATATTGTTGTGATGTCACAGCAGTGCCCGATAGACACTTGTGATGTCATAGTGGCTTATCTAAGTTAAAACACCATCATTAGAGGCCCCATGTGCATGAGCAAAAAAAGGGTTACTAAATTTCCAATTGCTAATTGAAAAAGGAAAAGAGTGACAACCTTGAAACATATCATTCATGACTCTCCAAAAAATAGTTTCATGTAAGATTTACTAGAGAGAACGAGAAGAAATCATCATTTCATTCATATTCTGTTTTATCGACAATATTTTAAAAGAGTTGTCAGGTGAAAGCAAATCATCACTCAACCACAGGGACTCTCACTTTTCAGCAGATAAGGGAAATTTTATCCCTGTGTGTATATTAAATATATATATTTGCGGTAAAAATTCCAATAAAAACATAAATATAAACTCAACACTGTGTTAACCTCTGACTGATGATAACATGGGTGCAAAGATGTTGTACCTCAATACCGTAGACTGCATATGTGTGATCTCCCTTGTATCTTGAAAGGTCCTTCAGATAGCGTCCATGCGATTTCTGTGTCCCAGTTAAGCCAGATGCCGGAGGGCAATCAGTAGTGGAAAAAAAGATGGATATAATTATTCGGGTGGCGCCGTCCCGGCCGGTGTCAGGCGTACCTCCCGGGAAAAACAGATCTGCCGTGCACTGGCAGTGAAGGATCGATCCTAAGATGGAGCCGGCAAGGCGCAGCGTAGCTGCAGGACCTTGTGTGACGTCACTAACACGTGATTACTCACGTGACCGGCACACCGAACCACACTTTCCTACGCATTTCGGAATCGCTGATTCCTTCTTCAGGCATCAGGAATCAGCGATTCCGAAACGCGTAGGAAAGTGTCACCGGCCGGGACGGCGCCACCCGGATAATTATATCCATCTTTTTTTCCAAAAATCTCTTAGAAATAAGTCCCTGCAAAGTCCCACTGTTAAAAAAAAAGACATGTACTGAAGCGGATATAATTTGCCAAAGAACACACCTGCTGACCTACAGAGAAAAGGAGAAACATTTTGTGGCCTGATGAAAGTAAAGTTGTTATTTTTGGGTCCAAGGGTCGCAGACAGTTCATCAGACAACCCTCCAAACTGCATTCAAGCCAAAGTACACTCTGAAGACAGTAAAGCATGGTGGTGCGAGTATCATGATATGAGCATGTTTCTCTTAATATGGTGCTGGATCTATTTACCACATATCAGGGATTATGAATCAGTTTGCATACATTAAAATACTTGAAGCGGTCATACTCAATTATGTTGTAGGGGAAATGCCCTTGAAATGGGTGTTTCAACAAAACAACAAACTTAAACGCATCATCAAATGAGGAAAATCTTGGTTCCAGTCAAACAAAGTTGAGATTATGGAGGGGCCAGCCCAATCCCTGGACCTTAGTCCAATAGAACACTTGTGGGGTGACATTAAAATGCCATTTCTGAGGCAAAGCTAACAAATGGCAAAAAATTGTGGGATGTAGTCCAAGCATCCTGGGCTGAAATAACAAGTGACAGGTGCCAGAAGTTGGTTGACTATATTCAACATAAATGTGAAGCAGTTCTAAAAAACTGTGGGTATACAACTAAATATTAGGTTAGTGATTAACAGATTGAACTTGGATTTATCCTACCACAACACCTTAGACCAATTTGTTTCTTTCCATTGGCTGTGATCTTTGGCAAAGTCAAGTTGGACCTTCCGGTACTTTGCAGAGATGAAAGGCTTCTTGACTGGAACTCGTACATTCAACCCGGCTGCTCTTAGCTGTCTTACCAGTTTGGTGACTCACTTTGACCACATATTCTTCATTTATTTAGTGCGAAATCTATACAGCACAGTTATGGACATCAGATACTTAATAATGTAATCAACTTTGGAGTAAATTTTCAGTAGTCGTCCACTTCTAGGTTTGTCAGCGGTTCCATAACCTTCTTTTTCTTTCTTTATTATACGTGACACTTGACTCTGAGAACAGTTGAATTCCATAGTTACCTATTTTTGGCTTTTGCTTGACTTCACTCTCAGAATAACAAGCTTCCTGACATCTGGTGATAATTTTGGCTTTGTCTTTGCCATGTTATAAATGAAAAACACACAAACAAACAAAAAATAAAAAAATGTAGGCAAAATTTAACTACCCATGACAAAATACGCAAAGCACTTTATCCAGCAAGCTAACACATAAAGGGATAAAACAAACATAATTTTCATCCTTTTAGCTGACAACCATTTGCTTCCGGATTACTAAAATCAACAAGAAAATAGCATCACAAGAACCAGACAGAAGTAATCACACTTTTTAAAAAACTGCAAAACTTTTGGTCTCCACTGTACGTCATTTTCTGATGACACATTCCTTTTAAAGTCTGTAAATATAATATCAAATATATGATGATCAATTTGGCTGTAATTAATATCAGTGAACATCTGGACTGGACAAATCCCATAAGCCAGGTAGCTAATTCCCGTGAAGTTTTGATGCTGGTGCCTTTTGAGTTCATGATGTTCATATTGTTAGTCCACTACCAAAAATCATCTTGGCTCTTGAAGTGGTCGAACTGACTCCTAATGTCTACAGTAATGTCTGTCCCATGGTATTTAATTCTTTGGAAGAAGAAAGAGTTCAAATGTGAGCACCCCTTAGACCTTGAGGTATTCTCTGGTGCAGGAGCATGTGTGACCTTTGTCATCAGACATATTTGCATTAATCTGCCTTGTTTGACTAAGTTGCGCCATGAAAACCCAAGTTCTACCACCCCTAAGGAGAGAAAGGTTAAACGTTCTCATACACTTCACGCTCTAAATTCCCATTTTTAATTTCTTCCCCTTACGCACATCTACAAGATCAGAAACCAATGGCTATTTTTATTTCAGCATTCTCTTGATGGGGATAATGCTTAACATGTGTCGTTGCCCTGCTTAGCCAGCAAAAGTCTCCTATTGCAGCCCTGTAATTTAAACAAAGAAAACTCCAAAAGCACATACAGGATATAAGTGATGGAGGGGGAGAACAAGAGCCAAGGGGTGGAGAGAGAAAAATTCCAGTCTGATTCTGGAGGCGGACGCAGGGGAATAAGCCGTCTACAAAATGTGGTTTCAGTAAAAATAAAATGTATTTTATTATACTCTGTACAATCAGGGTTTTGTATGGTTTTATTAATCGGGTACTATGGGGTGATCCTGTTTGCTTTTGTACAATCGTAACAATGAAGAAGTTGTAACAATACGAGGTTTGTAACCACACGTTACATGGAATCACTCACAGCTCTCCATTGTATATTTGTACTCAGGGCTTTGATCACGCAAAACAGTTTAGTATCATTTTAGATTTCTTGCTCTACTTTTTGTTTCGAGCTTTTGATGAAATTGCTCTAGTTAAGGCAGGTTTAGCTACCATGGTGTGATAGACATACGCAGGAAGTTTCTGTAACCATTTCTGAAAGGCTAAACTCTTTCTGTGCCAGAAAAATTCCCCTGTATGTTTCTGGCACTTAATCTATTTGCTTTGTTTTGGCTAAGTGGTTTAGGTTTAATTGAAACAATATTGCCTTCATACAAAGGGGTAGCCTGTAGTAAATCAGGAACAAAATTGGTTCCTTGTGAGTGGATCACTAGTACCTTAATTGTATATGTATATATATTTATCCACCTATCTATTCACATAAATATACAGCGGGGAAAATAAGTATTTGATACTCTGCTGATTTTGCAAGTTTTCCCACCTACAAAGAATGGAGAGGTCTGTAGTTTTTATCGTAGGTACACTTCAACTGTGAGAGACAGAAACTATAAATGAAAAAAAAACAGAAAATCACATTATATGATTTTTAAATAATTAAATTGCATTTTATTGCATGAAATATGTATTTGATCTCCTACCAACCAGTAAGAATTCTGCCTCTCACACCTGTTAGTTTTTCTTTAAGAAGCCCTTCTACTCTACACTCATTATCTGTATTATTTGCACCTGTTTGAACTCATTACTAGTATAAAAGACACCTGTCCACACACTCAATCAATCACAGTCCAACCTCTTCACCATGGCCAAGACCAAAAAGCTGCCTATGGACACCAGGGACAATATTGTAGACCTGCACAAGGCTGGGATATGATACAGGACTATAGGCAAGCAACTGGGTGAGAAGGCAACAACTGTTGGCACAATTATTAGAAAATGGAAGAAACACAAGATGATTGTCAGTCAATCTTCCTCGGTCTGGGGCTCTATGCAAGATCTCTCCTTGTGAAGTAAGGATGATTCTGTCAAAAGTCAGGAATCAGCCATAGAACTGCATGAGAGGACCTGGTCAATGACCTGAAGAGAGCTGGAACCACAGTCTCAAACATTACCGTTAGTAACACACTACACTGTCATGGATTAAAATCCTTCAGGGCGCGCAAGGTCCTCCTGCTCACGCCAGCACATCTCCAGGCCCATTTGATGTTTCACCAATGACCATCTGGATGATCCAGAGGAGGCATGGGAGAAGGTCATGTGGTCAGATGACACTAAAATAGAACTTTTTGGTATCCACTCTACTTGCTGTGTTTGGAGGAAGAAGGATGATTACAACCCCAAGAACACCATCCCAACCGTGAAGCATCATAATTTGGAGGTGCTTTTTTGCAAAGGGAACATGAGTACCGCTCTATATTTAAGGGAGGATGGATGGGGTCATGTATTGCAAGATTTTGGCCAACAACCCCCATCGCTCAGTAAGAGCATTGAAGATGGGTCATGTCTGGGTGTTAAAGCATGACAATGACCTGAAGCACACAACCAGGGCAACTAAGGAGTGGCTCCGTAAAAAGCACTTCAAAGTTCTGGAGTGGTCTAGCCAGTCTCCAGACCTAAACCCAATAGAAAATCTTTTGGAGGGAGCTGAAACTGAATGTTGCCCAGCATCAGCTCCGAAACCTGAAAGATCTGGAGAAGATCTGTATGGATGTATGGGCCAAAATCCCTGCTGCAGTGTGTGCAAACTTGGTTAAGAACTACAGGAAACGTCTGACCTCTGTAATTGCAACAAAGGTTTCTGTACCAAATATTAAGTTCTGCTTTTGAATGTATCAAATTCTTATTTAATGGAATTAGAATAAAATTAATTATGTAAAAAGCATACAATGTCATTTTCTTAATTTGTTTTAACGAGTCTGCTTCTCACACTTGAAGTGTACCTCAAATAAAGGATAAGGAATATATGTACCAGGATGGGGAACATATATACCAAGATGAGGAACATATACCAGAATGGGTCTAGGATGGGATACATATATACCACGATGGGGCCCAGGATGGGGAACATATACAGCAGAATGGAGTTAATATATACCAGGATGGGGAACATATATATACACCAGGATGGGGCCAGGATGAGGAACATATATACCAGGATGGAGAAATATATATATACCAGGATGGAGCCAGGATGAGGAACATATATACCAGGATGGGGGACATATATACACCAGGATAGGGCCAGGATAAGACACATATATACCAGAATGGGAAATATACAGTATATACTAGGATGGGCCGAGGATCGGGAACATATATACCATTAAGACATTGCTACATACTGGAGGAGAGGGGGCAACCAATATTGTTATGGACTGACCTGGGTTGGAGTATTGGTATTGCAACCACTAGTGGCAGCACCAGCAGGTAGCATAGTCAGGAATAGCCATGGGGTCGGTACACCGAGCAGCAAAGTAGTTAAAAGATCAGCAGATAGCATAGTCGGGAATAGCTAAGGAGTCGGTACAGTATAATCTTGAGATCAATGAGCAGAAGAAAGGACGCTTGACTAAAGGCTGGTAGCTCAATAATCTTGCAATGAAGGAGTAGCAATGCCAGGTTTAAATAGCGTGTTCAATCAGGGTGGAGCCAATCAGGAATACAGGGTGGAGACACTCAGGAACAACATAGGTACAAGTGTCAGGGTAAGCAAGAAACTGTCTAGTGAGATGAATAGCTCAGAGGGAAGAGCCGCAATCAGGTGCACAAGAGCTCCTGTGTTTGAGTCTCCTTATAGGATTTACAATGCTACAAGGGCCTATACATCTGACCAACATACGGGGGGTGCAGGTCCAAATTTTGCACTCTCATTATGCCACTGCTTTCATATTTTAGACAGCATGGTAAAAAATCTTGCATTAACTTTTGTTTCTATCATTAAAAATGATTATGTTGGTTGCCAGAATCATCAATTAATAAAACAACCACAATGACACCTGAACAGGAAATCTTTTTAATTCTAACTGGTAAAACATTAGGAACTTCTCTTCAACATGCAATCTCAACATTTATTTAGCATAGTTAAGGCCCCGTCACACTTGGCAACGCTAAAGCGATCCCGACAACGATACGACCTGTCAGGGATCGTTGCTGCGTCGCTATGAGGTCGCTGGTGAGATGTCAAACAGTGAGATCTTCCCAACGACGCAGCAGCGATGCGGCGACCTGTAGCGACCTGTACAACGATGTCGTTGGTCGTTGTGACCCTGTCACATGGCAGCTATTATGACGATTCAGACCTCGATGAGGGACGTCCTGTGTGACGTTGTAGTCAACGAGGTCGTTGGTAAGGTGTCAAACACAGCGATGTGTGCTACCCAGCGGGACCTCAACGATCAAAAAAAGGTCCAGGCCATTCCGACACGACCAGCGATCTCACAGCAGGGGCCTGGCCGCTGCTACGTGTCAAACATAGCGAGATCGCTACTGAGGTCGCTGTTGCATCACAAAACTTGTGACTCAGCAGCGATCTCGCTAGCGACCTCGCTTAGTGTGACGGGGGCTTTAGGCTCTGTCCATTTGTCTGCTACAACATATCTATTAATGGATGGACACAAAAGGATCCCCATGGGTCCCATGACTTTTAATGGTATTGTTTTCTACTAAGGCTTTGGTAAGTTTGAAGGCAATTATATAATTGCAGACTACACTATTTTTGCCGAAAGCTGGACAAACTGAAAATAATGAAGCTTGAACAGAGCCATAATTACCACTTTCCTGTAGAATCTTCCAGTGAAGCTCCCTTGTTGCAGTGCAGAGTAATAATTCAAGGGTTAGCAATCTCAGACTTTCTAGTCTATAACTCAGGGGAATGTCACGTCTAGTTCTGATGTCACCCTGTCCTCATAGACTTTATTTTGTCCTCATAAAAAGCAGACTCTTTACATTGGTTAGTTGTCTTCAAACATTATCGACTCTCTCCTGTAGAGTGTAAGCTTTTATGGTCAGAGGGGTCATCTGTTTCCTGTAGAGTGTAAGATCTTATAATCAGCAGGGTCAGAGGGGTTCTCTATCTCTCTCTTTCTCACCTGTAAAGCGTAAGCTCATATGGTTAGTGGCAGGGCCGGACTGGCCATTTGGCAATTCTGGCAAATGCCAGAAGGGCCTGTCTGGTCATGGGCTGCCTTGTCTGCAGCATTGTTAACAGAATCAGTGTTCTCAAGACACCCATACTGTTGAGAATTGTGATGGAGCACAAAGTCGCTGACTCCATCTCTTACCCCAGTGTTGTGAATTGGGTTTCTGGGCTCCCCCGGTGGTCACTGGTGGTACTGAACTTGTGTGCTTCATCTCCTCTGTTCACCTGTTTCCATCAGGATGTGGGAGTTTTCTATTTAACCTTGCTCCTCAGTCATTTCTATGCCGGCCAACAATGTTACCAGAAGCCTTTCTGTTGCATGTTCCTGCTCCTAGACTACTATCAGCTAAGTTGGACTTGTAGTCCTAAGTTTGTTTTGCATTTTTGTTCCAGTTCTCTGTGTTTGAATATTTCTGAGGCTGGAAGCTCTTGTGAGCTGAAATTGCCACTCTAGTGTCATGAGTTGATATTAGAGTCTTAAAGTAATTTCAGGATGGTGTTTTGAAAAGGGTTTTCAGCTGACTGTGAAGTTCCCTTTTCTGTCTTCCTGCTATCTAGTAAGCGGACCTCAATTTGCTAAACCTATCTTCATACTTCGTATGTCTATTTCCTCTAAAATCACCGACAATATATGTGGGGGCTACTGTCTGCCTTTTGGGGAAAATTTCTCTAGAGGTAAGCCAGGTCTGTATTTTCCTCTGCTAGGGTCAGGCAGTCCTCCGGCTGGCGCTGGGCGTCTAGGGATAAAACGTAGGCACGCTACCCGGCCACTGTTAGTTGTGCGGTAGGTTTAGCTCACAGTCAGCTCGAGTTCCCATCTTCCAAGAGCTAGTCCTTTTGTATGCTTTACTACGGTCTCTTGCCATTGAGAACCATGACAGTTTGGCCGGCCCAGGGTTAAAATAATTGGCAGAAGAAAGGAGAGAAAAGAAGTCTGCAGAGAATTTTTTTTTTTTTTTTTTTCCTGAGTTTGCTCATTAGTTAATTCACTTGCATCTCTGCTTACTGCAGCCTTCGTCTCTCTCTCCTTCTAATCCTTGAATGGTTCTGATTTCACCTGATAAAAATGGATCAGCAGAGTTTAGCTACAGGTTTGAATAATCTCGCTATGAAGGTTCAAAGTTTACAGGATTTTGTAATTCATGCTCCTATATCTGAACCTAGAATTCCTTTACCTGAATTTTTCTCCGGGGATAGATCTCGCTTCCAGAATTTCAAACATAATTGTAAATAATTTTTGTCTCTGAGATCTCGCTCCGCTGGAGATCCTGCACGGCAGGTCAGGATTGTAATTTCCTTGCTCCGGGGCGACCCTCAGGATTGGGCATTTGCTTTGGCACCAGGGGATCCTGCGTTGCTCAATGTGGATGCGTTTTTCCTGGCATTGGGGTTGCTTTATGAGGAACCTCATTTAGAGATTCAGGCTGAAAAAGCCTTGATGGCCCTGTCTCAGGGGCAAGATGAGGCTGAAATATACTGCCAAAAATTTCGTAAGTGGTCTGTGCTTACTCAGTGGAATGAGTGCGCCCTGGCGGCGAATTTCAGAGAGGGTCTCTCTGATGCCATTAAAGATGTTATGGTGGGGTTCCCTGTGCCTACAGGTCTGAATGAGTCCATGACAATGGCCATTCAGATTGATCGGCGTTTGCGGGAGCGCAAACCTGTGCACCATTTGGCGGTGTCTACTGAGAAGGCGCCAGAGATTATGCAATGTGATAGAATTCTGTCCAGAAGCGAACGACAGAATTTTAGGCGAAAAAATGGGTTATGCTTCTATTGTGGTGATTCAACTCATGTTATATCAGCATGCTCTAAACGTACTAAGAAGGTTGATAAGTCTGTTTCAATTGGCACTTTACAGTCTAAGTTTATTCTGTCTGTGACCCTGATTTGCTCTTTATCGTCTATTACCGCGGACGCCTATGTCGACTCTGGCGCCGCTTTGAGTCTTATGGATTGGTCCTTTGCCAAACGTTGTGGGTTTAATTTAGAGCCTCTGGAAGTTCCTATACCTCTGAAGCAGGGGCGTAACTACCGCGGTCGCAGCGGTCGCAGTTGCGACGGGGCCCAGACTACTTAGGGGCCCCATGGACAGTAGTGAAGCCGGAGAATGAAATGACCCATGATTGCACCATTTGTGAGTGACCCGCAGCAGGGAGCCGTCACCGCTCTCTAATTATACTTACCTACTCCCGGCGCGGTCCCTGGAAGTCCCTGCTTCTTCCAGCGCTGCAGATTCTTCCTGCACTGAGCGGTCACATGGTCCCGCTCATTACAGAAATGAATATGCGGCTCCACCTCCCATAGAGGTGGAGCCTCATATTCATTTCTGTAATGAACGGGTCATGTGACCGCTCAATACAGGAAGAAGATGCAGAGGTGGAAAAAGCAGGGACGCAGCGCCAGGAGCAGCCTGCAGGACAGGTGACTGGTGGTGACTGGTGAGTATACAGCGCTGCGCAGCGCTGGGCGATATTTACCTCTCCTCGTTCCGGTGCGGCTCTGTCATCCGCGTCCTCTGGCAGTGACGTTCAAGGTCAGAGGGCGCGGTGACGTAGTCAGTGCGCGCCCTCTGCTGAACGTCACTGCCGAAGATGGAGCCGCACGAGGAGCAGCCAGGTAAATATTGAAAGTGCCCGGGGTCCTGAGCGAAGAGAGAGGTGAGGTGAGTATGTGATTTTTTTTTTTTTATGGCAGCAAAAGCTTAAGGGGCAAGTGGCTATACGGAGCAACTTGTGGGGCCATAACAATTGTGCAGCACTATAAGGGGCAGTGGCTGTGCGGAGCATCTTATGGGGCCATAACAATTGTGCAGCACTATATGGGGCAGTGGCTGTGCGGAGCATCTTATGGGGCCATAACTCTTGTGCAGTACTATGCAGTGGCTGTGCGGGCTGTGCTCTATATACCCCTGTACGGGCTGTGCTGTATATATCCCTGTGCGGGCTGTGCTGTATATATCCCTGTGCAGGCTGTGCTCTATATACCCCTGTACGGGCTGTGCTGTATATATCCCTGTGCGGGCTGTGCTCTATATACCCCTGTACGGGCTGTGCTGTATATATCCCTGTGCGGGCTGTGCTGTATATATCCCTGTGCGGGCTGTGCTGTATATATCCCTGTGCGGGCTGTGCTGTATATATCCCTGTGCGGGCTGTGCTGTATATATCCCTGTGCGGGCTGTGCTGTATATATCCCTGTACGGGCTGTGCTGTATATATCCCTGTACGGGCTGCGCTGTATATATCCCTGTGCGGGCTGTGCTGTATATATCCCTGTGCGGGCTGTGCTGTATATATCCCTGTGCGGGCTGTGCTGTATATATCCCTGTGCGGGCTGTGCTGTATATACCCCTGTGCGGGCTGTGCTGTATATATCCCTGTGCGGGCTGTGCTGTATATACCCCTGTGCGGGCTGTGCTGTATATACCCCTGTGCGGGCTGTGCTGTATATATCCCTGTGCGGGCTGTGCTGTATATATCCCTGTGCGGGCTGTGCTGTATATATCCCTGTGTGGGCTGTGCTCTATATACCCCTGTGCGGGCTGTGCTGGATATACCACTGTGTTGGCTGTGCTGGATATACCACTGTGCGGGCTGTGCTGGATATACCACTGTGCGGGCTGTGCTGGATATACCACTGTGCGGGCTGTGCTGGATATACCCCTGTGCGGGTTGTGCTGGATATATCCATGTGCGGGCTGTGCTGTATATACCCCTGTGCGGGCTGTGCTGTATATATCCCTGTGCGGGCTATGCTCTATATACCCCTGTGCGGGCTGTGCTGGATATACCACTGTGCGGGCTGTGCTGTATATATCCCTGTGCGGGCTGTGCTGTATATATCCCTGTGCGGGCTGTGCTGTATATATCCCTGTGCGGGCTGTGCTCTATATACCCCTGTGCGGGCTGTGCTCTATATATCCCTGTGCGGGCTGTGCTGGATATACCACTGTGTTGGCTGTGCTCTATATACCCCTGTGTTGGCTGTGCTCTATATACCCCTGTGCGGGCTGTGCTGGATATACCACTGTGCGGGCTGTGCTGGATATACCACTGTGCGGGCTGTGCTGGATATACCACTGTGCGGGCTGTGCTGGCACCCAACACCATGTTGCAGTGCAGGAGATTCCTGCAACAGTCCGAGGCGTATCTAGGGGAAGGTGGGGGGGGCCCCATTTGGAAGTTCGCACCGGGGCCCATGACTTTGTAGTTACGCCACTGCTCTGAAGGGTATTGACTCCACGCCATTGGCTAGTAATAAACCACAATACTGGACACAAGTAACTATGCGTATTAATCCGGATCACCAGGAGATTATTCGCTTCCTTGTGTTGTATAATCTACATGATGTGTTGGTGCTTGGATTGCCATGGCTGCAATCTCATAACCCAGTCCTCGACTGGAAAGCAATGTCTGTGTTAAGCTGGGGATGTCAGGGGATTCATGGGGACGTACCTTTGGTTTCCATTTCGTCATCTATTCCCTCTGAGATTCCGGAATTTTTATCTGATTATCGTGACGTTTTTGAGGAGCCTAAACTTGGTTCACTACCTCCGCACAGAGATTGCGATTGTACTATAGATCTGATTCCGGGCAGTAAGTTTCCAAAGGGTCGTTTATTTAATCTATCTGTGCCTGAACATGCTGCTATGCGGGAATATATTAAGGAGTCCTTGGAAAAGGGACATATTCGTCCTTCGTCATCTCCCTTAGGAGCCGGTTTTTTCTTTGTATCTAAAAAAGATGGCTCTTTGAGGCCGTGTATTGATTATCGGCTTTTGAATAAAATCACAGTTAAATATCAGTATCCTTTGCCACTGCTTACTGATTTGTTTGCTCGAATAAAGGGGGCCAAGTGGTTCTCTAAGATTGATCTTCGTGGGGCGTATAATTTAGTGCGAATTAAGCAGGGGGATGAGTGGAAAACCGCATTTAATACGCCCGAGGGCCATTTTGAGTATTTAGTAATGCCTTTTGGTCTTTCAAATGCCCCTTCAGTCTTTCAGTCTTTTATGCATGACATTTTCCGTGAATATTTGGATAAATTTATGATTGTGTATCTGGATGATATTTTGATTTTTTCGGATGACTGGGACTCTCATGTCCAACAGGTCAGGAGGGTTTTTCAGGTTTTGCGCTCTAATTCCTTGTGTGTAAAGGGTTCTAAGTGTGTTTTTGGGGTTCAAAAGATTTCGTTTTTGGGGTACATTTTTTCCCCCTCTTCCATTGAGATGGACCCTGTCAAGGTTCAGGCTATTTGTGATTGGACGCAACCCTCTTCTCTTAAGAGCCTTCAGAAGTTTTTGGGCTTTGCTAATTTTTATCGTCGATTTATAACTGGTTTTTCTGATGTTGCTAAGCCGTTGACTGATTTGACTAAGAAGGGTGCTGATGTTGCTGATTGGTCCCCTGCTGCTGTGGAGGCCTTTCGGGAGCTTAAGCGCCGCTTTTCTTCCGCCCCTGTATTGCGTCAGCCTGATGTTACTCTTCCTTTTCAGGTTGAGGTTGACGCTTCAGAAATCGGAGCTGGGGCGGTTTTGTCGCAGAAAAGTTCCGACTGCTCCGTGATGAGACCTTGCGCGTTCTTTTCTCGTAAATTTTCGCCCGCTGAGCGAAATTATGATATTGGTAATCGGGAGCTCTTGGCTATGAAGTGGGCTTTTGAGGAGTGGCGTCATTGGCTTGAGGGGGCTAGACATCAGGTGGTGGTATTGACCGACCACAAGAATTTGATTTATCTTGAGTCTGCCAGGCGCCTGAATCCTAGACAGGCGCGCTGGTCGTTATTTTTCTCTCGGTTTAATTTTGTGGTTTCTTACCTACCGGGTTCTAAAAATGTGAAGGCGGATGCCCTTTCTAGGAGTTTTGAGCCTGATTCCCCTGGTAATTCTGAACCTACAGGTATCCTTAAGGATGGGGTGATATTATCTGCTGTTTCCCCAGACTTGCGACGGGTCTTGCAGGAGTTTCAGGCGGATAGACCTGATCGTTGCCCGCCTGGTAGACTGTTTGTTCCGGATGATTGGACCAGTAGAGTCATCTCGGAGGTCCATTCTTCTGCGTTAGCTGGTCATCCTGGAATCTTTGGTACCAGGGATTTGGTGGCTAGGTCCTTCTGGTGGCCTTCCCTGTCGCGAGATGTGCGAGGTTTTGTGCAGTCTTGTGATGTTTGTGCTCGGGCCAAGCCTTGTTGTTCTCGTGCTAGTGGATTGTTGTTATCTTTGCCCATTCCGAAGAGGCCTTGGACTCACATCTCCATGGATTTTATTTCTGATCTTCCTGTTTCTCAGAAGATGTCTGTCATCTGGGTGGTGTGTGACCGTTTCTCTAAGATGGTCCATTTGGTCCCCTTGCCTAAATTGCCTTCCTCATCCGAGCTGGTTCCTCTGTTTTTTCAAAATGTGGTTCGCTTGCATGGTATTCCGGAGAATATCGTTTCTGACAGGGGAACTCAATTCGTGTCTAGATTTTGGCGAGCATTCTGTGCTAGGATGGGCATTGATTTGTCTTTTTCGTCTGCTTTCCATCCTCAGACTAATGGCCAGACCGAGCGAACTAATCAGACCTTGGAGACTTATTTGAGGTGTTTTGTGTCTGCGGATCAGGATGATTGGGTTGCCTTTTTGCCCTTGGCGGAGTTTGCCCTCAATAATCGGGCTAGTTCTGCCACCTTGGTTTCTCCTTTCTTCTGTAATTCGGGGTTTCATCCTCGTTTCTCTTCCGGTCAGGTGGAGTCTTCGGATTGTCCTGGAGTGGATGCTGTGGTGGAGAGGTTGCATCAGATTTGGGGGCATGTGGTGGACAATTTGAAGTTGTCCCAGGAGAAGACTCAGCAGTTTGCCAACCGCCGTCGTCGTGTTGGTCCTCGTCTTTGTGTTGGGGACTTGGTGTGGTTGTCTTCTCGTTTTGTCCCTATGAGGGTTTCTTCTCCTAAGTTTAAGCCTCGGTTCATCGGCCCGTACAAGATATTGGAGATTCTTAACCCTGTGTCCTTTCGTTTGGACCTCCCTGCATCTTTTTCTATTCATAATGTCTTCCATCGGTCATTGTTGCGCAGGTATGAGGTACCGGTTGTGCCTTCCGTTGAGCCTCCTGCTCCGGTGTTGGTTGAGGGTGAGTTGGAGTACGTTGTCGAGAAGATCTTGGACTCCCATGTTTCCAGACGGAGACTTCAGTATCTGGTCAAGTGGAAGGGCTACGGTCAGGAGGATAATTCTTGGGTGACAGCCTCTGATGTTCATGCCTCCGATTTGGTCCGTGCCTTTCATAGGGCTCATCCTGATCGCCCTGGTGGTTCTGGTGAGGGTTCGGTGCCCCCTCCTTGAGGGGGGGGTACTGTTGTGAATTGGGTTTCTGGGCTCCCCCGGTGGTCACTGGTGGTACTGAACTTGTGTGCTTCATCTCCTCTGTTCACCTGTTTCCATCAGGATGTGGGAGTTTTCTATTTAACCTTGCTCCTCAGTCATTTCTATGCCGGCCAACAATGTTACCAGAAGCCTTTCTGTTGCATGTTCCTGCTCCTAGACTACTATCAGCTAAGTTGGACTTGTAGTCCTAAGTTTGTTTTGCATTTTTGTTCCAGTTCTCTGTGTTTGAATATTTCTGAGGCTGGAAGCTCTTGTGAGCTGAAATTGCCACTCTAGTGTCATGAGTTGATATTAGAGTCTTAAAGTAATTTCAGGATGGTGTTTTGAAAAGGGTTTTCAGCTGACTGTGAAGTTCCCTTTTCTGTCTTCCTGCTATCTAGTAAGCGGACCTCAATTTGCTAAACCTATCTTCATACTTCGTATGTCTATTTCCTCTAAAATCACCGACAATATATGTGGGGGCTACTGTCTGCCTTTTGGGGAAAATTTCTCTAGAGGTAAGCCAGGTCTGTATTTTCCTCTGCTAGGGTCAGGCAGTCCTCCGGCTGGCGCTGGGCGTCTAGGGATAAAACGTAGGCACGCTACCCGGCCACTGTTAGTTGTGCGGTAGGTTTAGCTCACAGTCAGCTCGAGTTCCCATCTTCCAAGAGCTAGTCCTTTTGTATGCTTTACTACG
Organism: Ranitomeya variabilis; assembly: GCF_051348905.1. Taxonomy (NCBI): domain Eukaryota; kingdom Metazoa; phylum Chordata; class Amphibia; order Anura; family Dendrobatidae; genus Ranitomeya; species Ranitomeya variabilis. The sequence goes on along the minus strand of NC_135239.1, from coordinate 65,425,147 downwards.
GTCTCTTGCCATTGAGAACCATGACACCCCAGCAGACCATGGGTATCATTAGTATATTGGTCTTGTAGTAACTTTTTCTTTCCTCTATCCAGGGAAATATTAGTAATACATTCCATTTGGTGCTTTGGTGACGGGGACAGCATGGGCCTGTGTGATTTCAAATGCCAGGGCTGAATTTCAGCCCCAGTCCGTACCTGGTTAGTGGACGCTTCTCGTGTAAGCTCTCGTGATCAGTGGAGTCCTCTCTTTCCTGTAAAGTGTAAGCTCTTATGGTTTGCAGGGTCCTCTCTCTCTCCTGTAGAGTGTAAGATCGTTTGATTAGCAGGGTACTCTCTTGCTTTGTTTCCTGTGGACTGTAAGCTCTTATGATCAGCAGTGTCCTCTCTCTCCTGTAGAGTGTAAGCTCTTATGGTTAGCAGCGTCCTTTCTCTTTCTCTCTCCCCTCTAGAGTGTGTTTTTTTCTTTCCTGTAGAGTGTAAACTCTTATGATCACCGGGGTCATCTCTCTCTGCTATAGAGTGTAAGCTCTTTTGGTCATCGGAGTCCTCTCTCTCCTGTAGAGTTTAAGCTCTTATGATCAGCAGGGTTCTCTCTCTTGTAGAGTGTAAGCTCTTATAGTGAGCAGTGTCCTCTCCTGTAGAATATAATCTCTTATGGCCAGCAGGGTCTTCCCTTTCTCTCTCCAGTAGAGTGCAAGCTCTTATGGTCAGCAGAGTCCTCTGTCTCTTTCTCTCTCTCTTCAGTACAGTGTTAGCTCTTAAGGTCAGCAGTGTTCTCTCTCTCCTCTCCACCACATGTATTTTCTGAGCAATTACAAGCTTTCCAGTATTGAGATTTGCCGCAAATTTGAATCTTATGAAAAAATTCTGCAAAGTTGGCAAATTTAAATTTGAAAAGATCAGCTCATCTCTACTGAGTATGCCGATTAGTTCTAAGCCATGCAAAATTATCAAATCATTGTTTTTTGGGGCATAGCATCATATGGCAGAAGTCCTATCAGGTCCCACAAACATTGGTTCTTTGGCAGATCTCAAGGGACAATGCTTCTCAACTTGTGCTTTCAGGCAGTTGCAAAACTACAACTACCAAGAAATATAGGCAGATGTACTTTTGCAACAGCTGAAGACCATTGATGTGGCATGTGCTAGCTGAAATGTATTCTGTATGGTCATCTTTAACCTAGCTGCAGATGTGAAGTCTGTTCTGATGCAATGCTTATTCTTATATATTTTAAACATTGGGACGTCCATAGAGAAAGAGATATACATGGACTTGGGAGGTATTATTCTTTTTCTAAACAGAATTCTGGTTGTGCTGCTAAAATTACTATTTCTTTGGGCAATATCAATTATGTACTATAATCTTGATAATTACTATTACAGGTGTAAAACAAGTTTAATAATTTCTTCTAGTCAGAGTTTTCATAATTGCAAAATGCCCACAACATACACAGCATGTAGTGACATATTTTCCAGGAGCCTATAACCTCAGTGGATCTGTGTTCACATACTTACCTTATTCTGTTCAGTAATGAGAGAGTAAACCAAGCTTACAATCAAGCAATTGTCTTTAGAGACAAATTATTTTTCACAGGGAATAATCAATTTTCAAAGGAAAAAAACAATCTCTTTTGTTTCGATGGACATCTTCTCCAATTTTCCTTATCATAATTTTTCAGAAATTGCTGTTGTTGTGCAACAGAGGAGTTTAGAGACCACAGGACTAGTGATGAGCGAGTATATTGTTGCTCGGGTTTTCCAAGTATTTGTGACTGCTCAGAGATTTAGATTTTGCTGACGCAGCTGCATGATTTACGGCTGCTAGCCAGCCTGAGTACAAGTGGGCTTTGCCTGGTTGCTAGGGAATCCCCACATGTAATTAAGCTGTCTAACACTCGCAAATCATGCAGCTGGGGCAAGGAAAACAAAATCTCCGAGCAGTCATAAATACTTGGAGACCACCCGAGCGTGCTCAGGAAAACCTAAGCAATAAGTATACTCGCTCATCACTACACATGGGCCTATATCATTTACAATGAAGAAACCAAAACATTTCTTTATTTTCAGACAGATACAGATGAAGAGTCATCACAAGAAGATAACTTGTCAATGGATCCACAGCTCGAAAGACAAGTGGAGACCATCCGCAACCTGGTATATTCCTACATGACCATTATCAACAAGTGCTTCAAAGATCTGATACCCAAGACATTAATGCACCTTATGATCAACAGTGTAAGTAGTTGTTTTTTAACTATCATTGCACTTACTTATCGGCTTTAAGCCTCAATATCTCGTCATGAGTCATAAAATTTAGGAAATCATTAATTGAATTGTATTATAATGGATAGGTAACTGAACACTGAAACTGAAAGCTTTGAACAAAAGTATAGGTAATTTAGACCTAATAGATTTTGTGGCAATAGACATTGTTGAATGCTGTCAAGTCTTGAAAGTAGATCAGATAGTATATTCAATGGGGAAATGTAAAATCACGATATATGCCAATTTTTTTTACCAATGTACAATATCACAGAATATGCCAACTTACAGGGAATCTGTCACCCCAAAATTTGCCTATAAGCTAAGGCCACCAGCATCAGGGGCTTATCTACAGCATTTTGTAATGCTGTAGATAAGCCCCCGATGTAACCTGAAAGGTAAGAAAAACGAGTTATATTATACTCACCCAAGGGCGGTCCCGGCTCGGTTCGGGTCGGATGGGTGTCGTGGTCCGGTGCCTCCCATCTTCATACAGTGATGTCCTCTTCTTTTCTTCCTGCCTTGGCTCCTGCGCAGGCGTACCTTGTCTGCCCTGTTGAGGGCAGAGCAAAGTACTGCAGTGCGCAGGCGCCGGGAAAGGTCAGAGAGGCCCGGCGCCTGCGCACTGCAGTACTTTGACTGCCTTCAACAGGGCAAATCAGTATGCCTGCACCGGAGCCGCAGCAGGAAGAAAAGAAGAGGACATCATTGTATGAAGATGGGAGACGCCGGACTTGGACCGCGACACCCATCGGACCCGAACTGTGACCTCTCTTGGGTGAGTATAATATAACCCATTTTTCTTATCTTGCAGGTTACATCGGGGGCTTATCTACAGCATTATAGAATGCTGTAGATAAGCCCCTGATGCCGGTGGCCTTAGCTTATAGGCGAAGTTTGGAGTGACAGATTCCCTTAAAGGAGTTGTCCAGTCTTGGGTCGCAAGTATGCAGTCACTCTATGCCGGCACTGGAGAATCCTGACAACGAACACATTGCGCACCTGTGTGGATTCTCAAGTCAGCAGTCACATAAAATGACTGCAGATTTGAACTCCAAGTCTGGACAACTGTTTTCTACAGTATATATCTATTTTATCTATTCTAATCTGTCACTCTGTGGTTTTACTGTATACGGCACATGAATTGCGGCTTTTATTCTATCTATCTATCTATCTATCTATCTATCTATCTATCTATCTATTTTGAAGAATATTTCCTTTGAAAACGATGTGTAAATGACACAAAGAATTTATCTATGTAAAAGCTCATGTTAAAATTGCATTGTAGTCGGATGTAAATCAGATGCTAGGTGTGAAAATCGGATTGTACTCGCATGACACTTGTCCGTTTTTTCGGTCCAAATATCGGAACTTTTTTTTTTCACACATATGGGTATGAGCCCTAAGGCTCCCGTCACATCTATCAGTATTTGGTCAGTATTTTACATCAGTATTTGTAAGCCAAAACCAGGAGTGGGTGATAAATGCAGAAGTGGTGCATATGTTTCTATTATACTTTTCCTCTAATTGTTCCTCTCCTGGTTTTGGCTTACAAATACTGATGTAAAATACTGACCAAATACTGCTAGTGTGACCGCAGCCTAAAGCACAGAATCAAAGATTTTCTGTACTATTAACCCCTTCACCCCCCAAGCCTGTTTTCAACTTCCTGACCAGGCCATTTTTTTAATTCTAACCACTGTCACTTTATGAGGTCATAACTCTGAAACGCTTCAACGGATCCTGGTGAGTCTGAGACTGTTTTCTCATGACATATTGTACTTCATGGTAGTGTTAAAATTTCTTCGATATGACTTGCGCTTATTTGTGAAAAAAATGGAAATTTGGCGAAAATTTTGAGCATTTTGCAATTTTTAAACTTTTAGTTTTTATGCCCTTAATTAGAGAGTCATATCATACAAAATAGTTAATAAAAACATTACCCACAGGTCTGCTTTACATTAGCACAATTTTGGAAACATATTTTTTTGTTAGGAAGTTATAAGGGTTAAAAGTTGACCAGCAATTTATCATTTTTACAACAAAATTTGCAAAACCATTTTTTTAGGGACCACCTCACACTTGAAGTGACTTTGAGGGGCCTATATGACAGAAAATGCCCAAAAGTGACACCATTCTAAAAACTGCACCCCTCAAGGTACTCAAAACCATATTCAAGAAGTTTATTAACCCTTCAGGTGCTTTTCAGGAATTTTTGGAATGTTTAAAAAAAATTGAACATTTAACTTTTTTTCACAAAATTTTTAATTCAGATCCAATTTGTTTTATTTTACAAAGGGTAACAGGAGAAATTGGACCACAAAAGTCATTGTACAATTTGTCCTGTGTACGCCGATACCCCGTTTGTGGGGGTAAACCACTGTTTGAGCTCGGAAGGGAAGGAACGCCATTTGACTTTTCTATGCAAAATTTGCTGGAATTGAGATCGGACACCATGTCGCGTTTCGAGAGCCTCTGATATGCCTAAACAGTGGAAACCCCCACAAGTGACACCATTTTGGAAAGTAGACCCCCTAAAGAATTAATCTAGATGTGTGGTGAGCACTTTGAACCTCCAAGTACTTCACAGAAGCTTATAATGTAGAGCCATAAAAAAATCATATTTTGTTCACAAAAATAATTTTTTCGCCCCAAATTTTTATTTTCCCAAGGGTAACAAGTCAAATTGGACCCCAAAAGTTGTTGTGCAATTTGTCCTGAGTACGCTGACACCCCATATATGTGGGGGGAACCACTGTTTAGGCGCATGGCAGAGCTCGGAAAGGAAGGAGCGCTGTTTTGGATTGCAGACTTTGATAGAATGGTCTGCGGGCGTCACTTTGTGTTTAGCCAAGAGCCGAACCACCGTGGACAAGGAAATCACCAGAAAGTCTTAGAGCTTAGGAATCTTTTAAATAAGCCTTTATTTCTAGAAATGGCAACAGAATATTAAATAATATATAAAAATGATGATGTAATATATATATATGAATACACCGCAGGGAAAGGATTACAAAATACCCATACTCAATAAGGATTGAATAAGGGTATACTGTGTTTAATTTACAGTCACTTTGTGTTTGCAGAGCCCCTGACAGGGCGGTATTTGACACTAGGCACTTGAGAGCACGTGCCTAGGGCGGGACAATGTGGGGGGCGGCACCTGAGAAAGGTTGTTTTTTTTATTGTTTTTTTAAAATTTAAGTCGTGGGTCACCTTCCGACCGACCCCCCCCCGGCCGCCCGCCCGCCCGCCTCCCACCCACCTTCCTTGAAGACATACTCACCCTGCTCCAGCGATGCCTGGTCTCAGCGTCTGCAGCTCGTCCTGAGTGAGCGGTCACTTGGTACCGCTCATTAAGGGCATGAATATGCGCATATTCATGACCTTAATGAGCGGTATCACATGACTGCTCACGCAGGAAGAAGGTGCTGCGTCGGGAGTCGGGACAGAGCCAGAGGGATGTCGGCGCGGCCACGCGGTGTGGGAAAGAAAGGTGAGTATGAGGGATGGGGGACAAGGGACGGGGGGATGAAGGAGGACGGTAAGCGGCACCATGCAAGATGGGAGCGGGAGCGGGGTGGTTGAGAGATGAGCCATGCATACAGGGGGGAATATGAGCCATGCATACAGGGGGGGGGAATATGAGCCATGCATACGGGGGGGGGAATATGAGCCATGCATACAGGGGGGGAATATGAGCCATGCATACAGGGGGAATATGAGCCATGCATACAGGGGGAGGAATATGAGACACGCATACAGGGGGGAATATGAGCCATGCATACAGGGGGGAAATATGAGTCATGCATACAGGAGGGGGAATATGAGCCATGCATACAGGAGGGGGATATGAGCCATGCATATGGGATGGGAGGGAGATGAGCCATGCATACAGGAGGGGGTTCATTGTACAGTATGGAGCATCATGTGTGGCCATTATACAGTATGGAGCATCATGTGTGGCCGTTATACAGTATGGAGCATCATGTGTGGCCATTATACGGTATGGAGCATCATGTGGGGCCATTATACGGTATGGAGCATCATGTGTGGCCATTATACGGTATGGAGCATCATGTGGGGCCATTATACAGTATTGAGCATCATGTGGGATCATTATACAGTATGGAGAACTATGTGTGGCCATTATACAGTATTGAGCATCATGTGTGGCCGTTATACAGTATGGAGCATCATGTGTGGCCATTATACAGTATGGAGCATCATGTGTGGCCATTATACGGTATGGAGCATCATGTGGGGCCATTATACAGTATGGAGCATCATGTGGGGCCATTATACAGTATGGAGCACTGTGTGGCCATATTTTTTTGTTTATAATTATTGTATATGAAACAGCGTGATCAGCAGTGCTAAATGGCTGTGGTTGGGATGTGGATATGGGTGTGACTAGTTGTAAAATGGGTGTGGTCAGAGGCATGGCCTAAAATTTGCCAAATTTTATGCCTCCTTCTCTTCATCAAAAGTTGGGGGGTATGGTACCGCATTTGCCAGATCACGGCAAGTGCCGCAAATCCCATAGGGAATGAATGAGGCCAAACGCAGTGTTGCTGTAAGTGATCCGTTACGCGGCAGATGCAGAAAAACTGCCCGATCTGCTGCAAAAGGCTACTTTCACATGAGCGATTCTTACCAAAGTCACTGCCGATAGTGTCATACTCACTAAAGGGGGAGGCAGCGCTAAAAGTGCCTAGGGCAGCAGAAACTCTAAATACGGCCCTGGCCCCTGATGTACCTAAACAGTAGAAACCCCCACAAGTGACCCCATATTGGAAACTAGACCCCCCAAGGAACTTATTTAGATGTGTTGTGAGAACTTTGAACCCCCAAGTGTTTCGCTAAAGTTTATAATGCAGAGTCGTGAAAATAAAAAATATTTTTTTTCCACGAAAATGATATTTTAGCCTCCAAATTTTTATTTTCACAAGGGTAACAAGAGAAATTGGATTTCAAAATGTTGTTGTCCAATTTGTCCTGAGTACTCTGATACCCCATATGTGGGGGGAACCACTGTTTGGGCACAAGGCAGAGCTTAGAAGGGACGGAGCACCATTTTACTTTTTCAACGCAGAATTGGCTGGAATTGAGATCGGACGCCATATCGCATTTGGAGAGCCCCTGATGTGCCTAAACAGTGGAAACCCCCCAATTCTAACTCCAACACTAACCCCAATGCACCCCTAAGCCTAATCCAAACCAAACCCTAACCACACCCCTAACCCGAACACACCCCTGTTGTGAATTTGGATTCTGGGCTCCCCCGGTGGCCGCTTGTGGAATTGGACTTGTCATCCTCTTTCCTGTTTCACCTGGTTCCATCAGTAGTGGGTGTCGCTATTTAAGCTCATTTCTCTGGTGGTTTCTTGCCGGTCAACAATGTTATCTGATGCCTCTCAGTGCTTGTTCCTGCTTCTAGACAACTACTAGATAAGTTGGACTTTTGTCCATGTTTCGTTTTGCCTATTTGTTCCAGTTCACAGCTGAAGTTTTGTTACTGTGTCTGGAAAGCTCTCGTTGATCAGGGATTGCTACTCTGGCGTTATGAGTTAATGCCAGAGTTTAAGGTAATCTCTGGATGGTGTTTTGTTAGTGTTTTTCTGCTGACCATGAAAGTATACTATCTGTCTTCTGCTATCTAGTAAGCGGACCTCAAATTTGCTAAGACTATTTTCCTGCTGCGTTTGTTGTTTCATCTGAACTCACCGTCATTATATGTGGGGGGCTACTGTCTTCTTGGGAATATTTCTCTAGAGGTGAGCCAGGTCTTATATTTCCCTCTGCTAGCTATTTAGGTCTTAGGCCAGAGCTGGGCATCTAGCAATAAATAGGAAATGCTACCTGGCTATTTCTAGTTGCGCGGCAGGCTTAGTTCATGGTCAGTATAGTTCCATCTTCCGAGAGCTTGTCCCTCTATAGGCTTGCTATGATCTCTGCCTGCAGAGATCATGACAGTTTGACCGGCCAATAAAGTGTTAAAGACCCAGGTTGAGAAAGGAGAGTTATAAGAAGTCTGCTGGAATTTTTTTTTTTTTTTTTCCCTCCAGTCTGCCTTGCTGCAGTCTTTTTTCTCTCTCTCCTCCTAATCTCTGTATGGCTCTGTGTGCACCTGACAATAATGGATCTCCAGAGTGTAACTGCGGGTTTGAATAATCTCATCACGAAAGTACAAAATTTACAAGATTTTGTGGTACATGCTCCGGTATCTGAGCCGAGAATTCCTTTGCCGGAGTTCTTCACAGGGAATAGAGCTAGCTTCCAGAATTTCCGAAATAATTGTAAGCTTTATTTGTCCCTGAAGTCTCGTTCAGCTGGAGACCCTGCTCAGCAGGTTAGGATTGTGATTTCCTTGCTCAGGGGTGACCCTCAAGATTGGGCCTTCTCATTGCCAGCAGGGGATCCTGCGTTACGCGATGTGGATGCGTTTTTTCTGGCCTTGGGCTTGCTTTATGAGGAACCTCATTTGGAACTTCAGGCAGAAAAAACTTTGATGGCACTATCTCAGGGGCAAGACGAAGCTGAAGTTTTCTGCCAAAAATTCCGTAAATGGTCTGTGCTTACTCAGTGGAATGAGTGCGCCTTGGCGGCAACTTTCAGAGAAGGTCTCTCTGATGCCGTTAAGGATGTTATGGTGGGGTTCCCTGTGCCTGCAGGTCTGAATGAGTCCATGACAATGGCTATTCAGATTGATAGGCGTCTGCGGGAGCGCAAACCGGTGCACCATCTGGCGGTGTCTATGGAAAAGACGCCAGAAAGTATGCAGTGTGATAGAATTCTGTCCAGGAGCGAGCGACAGAATTTTAGACGGAAGAATGGATTGTGTTTCTATTGTGGGGATTCTACTCATGTTATATCAGCATGCTCTAGGCGTACAAAGAAGCTTGATAAGTCTGTTTCCATTGGCACCATTCAGTCTAAGTTTATTTTGTCCGTAACCCTGATTTGCTCTTTGTCATCCATTGCCACGGACGCCTATGTTGACTCTGGCGCCGCTCTGAGTCTTATGGATTGGTCCTTTGCCAATCGTTGTGGTTTTGATTTAGAGCCTTTGGAGACTCTTATTCCTCTGAAGGGGATTGACTCCACCCCATTGGCTAATAATAAACCACAATACTGGACACAAGTAACCATGCGTATCAATCCGGATCACCAGGAGATTATTCGTTTCCTGGTGCTGTATAATTTACATGACGATTTGGTACTGGGATTGCCATGGTTGCAGTCTCACAACCCAGTCTTGGACTGGAGAGCAATGTCTGTGTTGAGCTGGGGATGTAAGGGTATTCATGGGGACTTACCTTTGGTTTCTATTTCGTCGTCCATTCCCTCTGAAGTCCCTGAGTTCCTCTCTGATTATCAAGACGTCTTTGACGAACCCAAGCTTGGGTCGTTACCTCCGCACCGTGAGTGCGATTGTGCCATAGATTTGATACCGGGTTGTAAATATCCAAAGGGTCGTTTGTTTAATCTGTCTGTGCCGGAACATGCTGCTATGCGGGAATATATAAAGGAGTCTTTGGAAAAGGGACATATTCGTCCATCTTCTTCTCCCTTGGGAGCTGGGTTTTTCTTTGTCTCAAAAAAAGACGGCTCTTTGAGACCATGTATTGATTATCGGCTTCTGAATAAGATCACTGTTAAGTATCAATACCCATTGCCATTGCTTACTGATTTGTTTGCTCGTATAGAGGGTGCTAAGTGGTTCTCTAAAATTGATCTTCGTGGGGCGTATAATTTGGTGCGGATCAGGCAGGGGGATGAGTGGAAGACCGCATTTAATACGCCCGAGGGCCACTTTGAGTATTTGGTCATGCATTTTGGTCTTTCTAATGCCCCTTCAGTTTTCCAGTCTTTTATGCATGATATTTTCCGCGATTTTCTGGATAAATTTATGATAATATATCTGGATGATATTCTGATTTTTTCTGATGACTGGGACTCTCATGTCCAGCAGGTCAGGAGAGTTTTTCAGGTTCTGCGGTCTAATTCTTTATGTGTGAAGGGGTCTAAGTGCGTTTTTGGGGTCCAGAAAATTTCCTTTTTGGGGTATATTTTTTCTCCCTCTTCCATTGAGATGGATCCCGTCAAGGTGCAAGCTATTTGTGACTGGACTCAGCCCTCCTCTCTTAAGGGTCTTCAGAGATTTTTGGGCTTTGCCAACTTTTACCGCCGATTTATTGCTGGTTTTTCAGATGTCGTTAAACCACTGACTGATTTGACCAGACAAGGCGCTGATGTTGCTAATTGGTCCCCTCATGCTGTAGAGGCCTTTCAGGAGCTTAAGCGCCGTTTTGCCTCTGCCCCTGTGTTGCGTCAGCCTGATGTGAATCTGCCTTTTCAGGTTGAGGTTGACGCTTCGGAGATCGGAGCTGGGGCAGTGTTGTCGCAGAAAGGTTCCGACTGCTCCGTCATTAGGCCTTGTGCCTTCTTTTCTCGCAAATTTTCGCCCGCAGAGCGGAATTATGATGTTGGGAATCGGGAGCTTTTGGCCATGAAGTGGGCGTTTGAGGAGTGGCGCCATTGGCTCGAGGGGGCTAGGCATCAGGTGGTGGTATTGACTGACCACAAAAATCTGATTTATCTTGAGACTGCCAGACGCCTGAATCCTAGACAGGCGCGCTGGTCTTTATTTTTTTCTCGCTTTAATTTTGTGGTGTCATACCTACCGGGTTCTAAGAATGTTAAGGCAGATGCCCTTTCTAGGAGTTTTGACCCGGACTCTCCTGGTAATTCTGAACCCACAGGTATCCTTAAGGAGGGAGTAATTTTGTCGGCCGTTTCTCCTGATCTGCGGCGGTCCTTGCAAGAGTTTCAGGCGGATAGACCGGATCGTTGTCCGCCTGATAGACTGTTTGTTCCGGATGATTGGACCAGCAGAGTCATCTCTGAGGTACATTCTTCTGCATTGGCAGGTCATCCCGGAATTTTTGGTACCAGGGATTTGGTGGCAAGATCCTTCTGGTGGCCTTCCCTGTCACGAGATGTGCGAGTCTTTGTGCAGTCATGTGACGTTTGTGCTCGGGCCAAGTCTTGTAGTTCTCGGGCTAGCGGACTGCTGTTGCCCTTGCCTATTCCTAAGAGGCCTTGGACACACATCTCGATGGATTTTATTTCAGATCTGCCTGTTTCCCAGAAGATGTCTGTCATCTGGGTGGTCTGTGACCGTTTCTCTAAAATGGTCCATTTGGTTCCTCTGCCCAAGTTGCCTTCTTCTTCTGAGTTGGTTCCTCTGTTTTTTCAGAATGTTGTCCGATTGCACGGTATTCCTGAGAATATTGTTTCTGACAGAGGTACCCAATTTGTGTCTAGATTTTGGCGGGCATTCTGTGCTAGGATGGGCATAGATTTGTCTTTTTCATCTGCTTTTCACCCTCAGACTAATGGCCAGACCGAGCGGACTAATCAGACCCTGGAGACATATCTGAGGTGTTTTGTCTCTGCTGACCAGGATGATTGGGTTGCTTTTTTGCCATTGGCAGAGTTCGCCCTCAATAATCGGGCCAGCTCTTCCACCTTGGTGTCCCCGTTTTTCTGTAATTCGGGGTTTCACCCTCGATTTTCCTCCGGTCAGGTGGAATCCTCGGATTGTCCTGGAGTGGATGCGGTGGTGGAGAGATTGCATCACATCTGGGGGCAGGTTATGGACAATTTGAAGTTGTCCCAGGAGAAGACTCAGCGTTTTGCCAACCGTCATCGTCGTGTTGGTTCTCGGCTTTGTGTTGGAGATTTGGTGTGGTTGTCTTCTCGTTTTGTCCCTATGAGGGTCTCTTCTCCTAAGTTTAAACCTCGGTTCATCGGCCCTTATAGAATATTGGAGATTCTTAATCCTGTTTCTTTCCGTTTGGACCTCCCTGCGTCCTTTTCCATTCATAACGTTTTTCATCGGTCGTTATTGCGCAGGTATGAGGTACCTGTTGTACCTTCAGTTGAGCCTCCTGCTCCGGTGTTGGTTGAGGGTGAGTTGGAGTACGTTGTGGAGAAAATTTTGGACTCTCGTGTTTCCAGACGGAGACTCCAGTATCTGGTCAACTGGAAGGGTTACGGCCAGGAGGATAATTCTTGGGTCAATGCATCTGATGTTCATGCTTCTGATCTTGTTCGTGCCTTCCATAGGGCTCATCCTGGTCGCCCTGGTGGATCTGGTGAGGGTTCGGTGCCCCCTCCTTGAGGGGGGGGTACTGTTGTGAATTTGGATTCTGGGCTCCCCCGGTGGCCGCTTGTGGAATTGGACTTGTCATCCTCTTTCCTGTTTCACCTGGTTCCATCAGTAGTGGGTGTCGCTATTTAAGCTCATTTCTCTGGTGGTTTCTTGCCGGTCAACAATGTTATCTGATGCCTCTCAGTGCTTGTTCCTGCTTCTAGACAACTACTAGATAAGTTGGACTTTTGTCCATGTTTCGTTTTGCCTATTTGTTCCAGTTCACAGCTGAAGTTTTGTTACTGTGTCTGGAAAGCTCTCGTTGATCAGGGATTGCTACTCTGGCGTTATGAGTTAATGCCAGAGTTTAAGGTAATCTCTGGATGGTGTTTTGTTAGTGTTTTTCTGCTGACCATGAAAGTATACTATCTGTCTTCTGCTATCTAGTAAGCGGACCTCAAATTTGCTAAGACTATTTTCCTGCTGCGTTTGTTGTTTCATCTGAACTCACCGTCATTATATGTGGGGGGCTACTGTCTTCTTGGGAATATTTCTCTAGAGGTGAGCCAGGTCTTATATTTCCCTCTGCTAGCTATTTAGGTCTTAGGCCAGAGCTGGGCATCTAGCAATAAATAGGAAATGCTACCTGGCTATTTCTAGTTGCGCGGCAGGCTTAGTTCATGGTCAGTATAGTTCCATCTTCCGAGAGCTTGTCCCTCTATAGGCTTGCTATGATCTCTGCCTGCAGAGATCATGACACACCCCTAACCCTAATCCCAACCCTAACCATAACCCTGACCACACCCCTAATCCCAACACACCCCTAACCCCAATACCAGCCCTAATCTCAACCCTAACCATAACCCTAACCACACCCTGCTAACACTGTCAAGCAGCCCAAACTTCAGCATGTCAGGTATAATTATCTCTGAAACACTCTGTCATTTCAACATAGTTTAAAGATCCAACCATAAGGAAAGACATAATTAGTCTTCTGCCACCCACGGCCCACTTCTTCCCGTTAATCGACAGGTGTCTGCCATATGCATGCATAAGTAGAGACCTGTCAATCATCAGGAGAGATGCTGGGAGAAGCCGTCCAGAAAGGCCGTACTGGGCCCCGGGCCATCAAGGGAGGCCGCCATGACGGGGTCGCATGCGAACATCAGGGCCACAAGGGGTTAATGGGCATTACGGGATTAAGTGGGCTGCGTGGAGTTTTTTGAATTGGGGAGGGGGAGGGATCCAAAAAGGGGAGAGGAGGAGCTGTGGGCTGAGAGCCTGCAGGGCGGTTAATAAGAAAACCGCCAAGGACACGTCATTCATTCAGCTGGAGCTTTCACTTAACGGCCAGCGAACGAAGCTCCCACCCTCCCTTATTTTATGGGTTGGTAAATAAAAAAAAAAAAAAAAAAATTTTGGTAATTTTTATTCATCAGGGTTGTTAACGGTATTCATGTTTTACGTCAAATGGTGGATGTTAATTTCTGTCATAGCAGTAAGGCAGGGGAGGGAGGTCCTCAAAGTTGGTGGAAAGGGCGATGGCGGATTGCAGGGGGGGGATCTCTATTGGTCCTGGACTCCCCCGGAGTAGTTTATGAGTGGATGTGGTCGATCATTCGGTGGAACGGATAATTATGGGACTTGGTATTGGTTGGTTTTGTGTTGTGATTTTGCCTTTTGCTCCCTCTAGTGGTCATTAGTGATTTGACTCTGGAGCTTCTGTCTTTTCCTATATCCTCACCTGGGCCGTTAGTTCAGGGGCGTTGCTATATAAGCTCCCTGGACCTTCAGTTCAATGCCTGGCATCGTTGAAATCAGAGCTAATCTGTTGTGCTCTTGTCCTATGATCCGGGTTCCTGTATTTCAAGCTAAGTCTGCTTCCTTGCTTTTTGCTTTTGTTTTGTTTGGTATTTTTGTCCAGCTTGTTCCAATCTGTATCCTGACCTTTGCTGGAAGCTCTAGGGGGCTGGTGTTCTCCCCCCGGACCGTTAGACGGTTCGGGGGTTCTTGAATCTCCAGCGTGGATTTTTATAGGGTTTTTGTTGACCAGATAAGTTATCTTGCTATATTCTGCTATTAGTAAGCTGGCCTCTCTTTGCTGAACCTGGTTCATTTCTGTGTTTGTCATTTCCTCTTACCTCACCGTTATTATTTGTGGGGGGCTTGTATCTTGCTTTGGGGTCCCTTTCTCTGGAGGCAAGAGAGGTCTTTGTTTTCTTCTCCTAGGGGTAGTTAGATTCTCCGGCTGGCGCGAGTCATCTAGCGATCACCATAGGCATGATCCCCGGCTACTTCTAGTGTTGGCGTTAGGAGTAGCTATTTGGTCAACCCAGTTACCACAGCCCTATGAGCTGGATTTTTGAATCTCGCAGACTTACACGTTCCTCTGAGACCCTGTCCACTGGGGTCATAACAGTATGCCAGGCCAGTATTAAATGTTTAATGCATTGCAGAAGTGGGATTATAAGAAAGAAAATTTTGAGTTTTTTTTTCCCTCTCTCATTTTTTTTTTTTTTTTTTTTTCTTTTCCCCTTTACCTCAGAGTGGCTTAAGCTTGCTGCAGACATGAATGTCCAGACCTTGATTACAAGTGTGGACCAGCTTGCCGCTCGTGTGCAGGGTATACAAGATTATGTTACCAGAAATCCTAGGTCTGAACCCAAGATTCCGATTCCTGAACTGTTTTCAGGAGACCGATTTAAGTTTAGGAATTTCAGGAATAATTGTAAATTGTTTTTGTCCCTGATGTCCCCGATTTAAGTTTAGGAATTTCAGGAATAATTGTAAATTGTTTTTGTCCCTGAAACCTTGTTCGTCTGGAGACTCTGCTCAACAAGTAAAAATTGTTATTTCATTCTTACGGGGTGACCCTCAAGATTGGGCTTTTTCGTTGGCGCCAGGAGATCCGGCATTGGCTGATATTGATGCGTTTTTTCTGGCGCTCGGTTTACTTTATGAGGAACCCAATCTTGAGATTCAGGCAGAGAAAGCCTTGCTGGCTATGTCTCAGGGCCAGGACGAGGCTGAGGTGTATTGCCAAAAATTTCGGAAATGGTCCGTGCTGACACATTGGAACGAGTGTGCACTGGCCGCTAATTTTAGAAATGGCCTTTCTGAGGCCATTAAGAATGTTATGGTGGGTTTTCCCATTCCCACAGGTCTGAATGATACCATGTCCCTGGCTATTCAAATTGACCGGCGGTTGCGGGAGCGCAAAACCGCAAATTCCCTCATGTTGTTGTCTGAACAGACACCTGATGTGATGCAATGTGATAGAAAAACCGCAAATTCCCTCATGGTGTTGTCTGAACGGACACCTGATTTGATGCAATGTGATAGAATCCTGACTAGAAATGAGAGGAAAATTCATAGACGCCGGAATGGCTTGTGCTACTACTGTGGTGATTCTACACATGTTATCTCAGCATGCTCTAAACGTATATCTAAGGTTGTTAGTCCTGTCACCGTTGGTAATTTGCATCCTAAGTTTATTCTGTCTGTAACTTTGATTTGCTCACTGTCATCTTATCCTGTCATGGCGTTTGTAGATTCAGGTGCTGCCCTGAGTCTTATGGATCTCTCATTTGCTAAGCGCTGTGGTTTTATTCTTGAACCATTAGAAAATCCTATCCCTCTTAGGGGTATTGATGCTACGCCATTAGCAGAAAATAAACCGCAGTATTGGACACAGGTTACCATGTGCATGACTCCTGAACACCGCGAGGTGATACGTTTTCTCGTTCTACATAAAATGCATGATTTGGTTGTTTTGGGGCTGCCATGGTTACAGACCCATAATCCAGTCCTTGACTGGAAGGCTATGTCAGTGTCTAGTTGGGGCTGTCGTGGTATTCATGAGGATTCCCTGCCTGTGTCTATTGCTTCTTCTACGCCTTCGGAAGTTCCTGAGTATTTGTCTGATTATCAGGATGTCTTCAGCGAGTCCAGATCCAGTGCATTGCCTCCTCATAGGGAATGTGACTGTGCAATAGATTTGATTCCAGGCAGTAAATTTCCTAAGGGAAGACTGTTTAATCTGTCGATACCTGAACATACCGCTATGCGTTCATATATCAAGGAGTCTCTGGAGAAAGGACACATCCGTCCGTCTTCTTCCCCTCTTGGTGCGGGATTCTTTTTTGTGGCTAAAAAGGACGGATCTTTGAGGCCTTGTATTGACTATCGGCTTTTGAATAAGATCACTGTCAAATTTCAGTATCCTTTGCCGCTGTTGTCTGACTTGTTTGCCCGGATTAAAGGTGCCAAGTGGTTTACCAAGATAGACCTTCGTGGTGCGTACAACCTTGTGCGCATTAAGCAAGGGGATGAATGGAAAACCGCATTCAATACGCCCGAAGGTCATTTTGAGTACTTGGTGATGCCTTTTGGGCTCTCTAATGCCCCTTCAGTTTTTCAGTCCTTTATGCATGACATTTTCCGGAACTATCTGGATAAATTTTTGATCGTTTATCTGGATGATATTCTGTTTTTTTCTGATAATTGGGACTCGCATGTGGAGCAGGTCAGGATGGTCTTTAAAATTTTGCGTGAAAATTCTTTGTTTGTCAAGGGCTCAAAGTGTCTTTTTGGTGTACAGAAGGTTCCCTTTTTGGGGTTCATTTTTTCCCCTTCTGCTGTGGAGATGGACCCAGTCAAGGTCCGAGCTATTCTTGATTGGACTCAGCCCTCGTCAGTTAAGAGTCTTCAGAAGTTCTTGGTTTTCGCTAACTTCTACCGTCGTTTTATCGCTAACTTTTCTAGCATTGTGAAACCTTTGACGGATATGACCAAGAAGGGCTCCGATGTGGTTAATTGGGCTCCTGCTGCCGTGGAGGCTTTCCAGGAGTTGAAACGTCGGTTTACTTCGGCGCCTGTTTTGTGCCAGCCTGATGTCTCGCTTCCCTTTCAGGTTGAGGTGGATGCTTCAGAGATTGGAGCAGGGGCCGTTTTGTCGCAGAGAGGCCCTGGTTGCTCTGTTATGAGACCTTGCGCCTTTTTCTCTAGGAAGTTTTCGCCTGCGGAGCGAAATTATGATGTGGGCAATCGGGAGTTGTTGGCCATGAAATGGGCATTTGAGGAGTGGCGTCATTGGCTCGAGGGTGCTAAGCATCGTGTGGTGGTCTTGACTGATCACAAAAATCTGATGTATCTCGAGTCTGCTAAACGCCTGAATCCTAGACAGGCCCGCTGGTCATTGTTTTTCTCCCGTTTTGACTTTGTTGTCTCGTATTTACCAGGTTCAAAAAATGTGAAGGCCGATGCTCTTTCCAGGAGCTTTGTGCCTGATGCTCCTGGAGTCGCTGAACCTGTTGGTATTCTTAAGGATGGTATTATCTTGTCAGCTATTTCTCCAGATCTGCGACGTGTGTTGCAGAGATTTCAGGCTGATAGGCCTGATTCTTGTCCACCTGACAGACTGTTTGTGCCTGATAAGTGGACCAGCAGAGTCATTTCCGAGGTTCATTCCTCGGTGTTGGCAGGTCACCCAGGAATTTTTGGCACCAGAGATCTGGTGGCCAGATCCTTTTGGTGGCCTTCCTTGTCTAGGGATGTGCGGTCATTTGTACAGTCCTGTGGGACTTGTGCTCGAGCTAAGCCTTGCTGTTCTCGTGCCAGCGGGTTGCTCTTGCCCTTGCCTGTCCCTAAGAGACCTTGGACACATATCTCCATGGATTTCATTTCTGATCTTCCGGTGTCTCAAGGCATGTCTGTTATCTGGGTGATATGTGATCGCTTCTCCAAGATGGTCCATTTGGTTCCTTTGCCTGTTATGGTTCTCAATGGCAAGAGAACATAGCCCAGCAAACATACGAACTAGCTCTTGGAAGGATGGAAACTAAACTGACCATGAACTAAACCTGCCGCACAACTAACAGTAGCCGGGTAGCGTAGCCTGCGTTTTATCCCTAGACGCCCAGCGCCGGCCGGAGGACTAACTAATCCTGGCAGAGGAAAATATAGTCCTGGCTCACCCCTAGAGAAATTTCCCCGAAAGGCAGACAGAGGCCCCCACAAATATTGGCGGTGATTTTAGATGAAATGACAAACGTAGTATGAAAATAGGTTTAGCAAAATTGAGGTCCGCTTACTAGATAGCAGGAAGACAGAAAGGGCACTTTCATGGTCAGCTGAAAACCCTATCAAAATACCATCCTGAAATTACTTTAAGACTCTAGTATTAACTCATAACATCAGAGTGGCAATTTCAGATCACAAGAGCTTTCCAGACACAGAAACGAAACTACAGCTGTGAACTGGAACAAAATGCAAAAACAAACAAGGACTAAGTCCAACTTAGCTGGGAGTTGTCTAGCAGCAGGAACATGCACGGAAAGGCTTCTGATTACAATGTTGACCGGCATGGAAGTGACAGAGGAGCAAGGCTAAATAGCGACTCCCACATCCTGATGGAAACAGGTGAACAGAGAGGATGATGCACACCAGTTCAATTCCACCAGTGGCCACCGGGGGAGCCCAAAATCCAATTTCACAACAGTACCCCCCCCTCAAGGAGGGGGCACCGAACCCTCACCAGAACCACCAGGGCGATCAGGATGAGCCCTATGAAAGGCACGGACCAAATCGGAGGCATGAACATCAGAGGCAGTCACCCAAGAATTATCCTCCTGACCGTATCCCTTCCATTTGACCAGATACTGGAGTTTCCGTCTGGAAACACGGGAGTCCAAGATTTTTTCCACAACGTACTCCAACTCGCCCTCAACCAACACCGGAGCAGGAGGCTCAACGGAAGGCACAACCGGTACCTCATACCTGCGCAATAATGACCGATGAAAAACATTATGAATAGAAAAAGATGCAGGGAGGTCCAAACGGAAGGACACAGGGTTAAGAATCTCCAATATCTTGTACGGGCCGATGAACCGAGGCTTAAACTTGGGAGAAGAAACCCTCATAGGGACAAAACGAGAAGACAACCACACCAAGTCCCCAACACAAAGCCGAGGACCAACCCGACGCCGGCGGTTGGCAAAAAGCTGAGTCTTCCCCTGGGACAACTTCAAATTGTCCACTACCTGCCCCCAAATCTGATGCAACCTCTCCACCACAGCATCCACTCCAGGACAATCCGAAGATTCCACCTGACCAGAAGAAAATCGAGGATGAAACCCCGAATTACAGAAAAAGGGAGACACCAAGGTGGCAGAACTGGCCCGATTATTGAGGGCAAACTCCGCTAAAGGCAAAAAAGCAACCCAATCATCCTGATCTGCAGACACAAAACACCTCAAATATGTCTCCAAGGTCTGATTCGTCCGCTCGGTCTGGCCATTAGTCTGAGGATGGAAAGCAGACGAGAAAGACAAATCTATGCCCATCCTAGCACAGAATGCTCGCCAAAATCTAGACACGAATTGGGTACCTCTGTCAGAAACGATATTCTCCGGAATACCATGCAAACGGACCACATTTTGAAAAAACAGAGGAACCAACTCGGAAGAAGAAGGCAACTTAGGCAGGGGAACCAAATGGACCATCTTAGAGAAACGATCACACACCACCCAGATGACAGACATCTTCTGAGAAACAGGAAGATCCGAAATAAAATCCATCGAGATGTGCGTCCAGGGCCTCTTCGGGATAGGCAAGGGCAACAACAATCCACTAGCCCGAGAACAACAAGGCTTGGCCCGAGCACAAACGTCACAAGACTGCACGAAGCCTCGCACATCTCGAGACAGGGAAGGCCACCAGAAGGACCTTGCCACCAAATCCCTGGTACCAAAGATTCCAGGATGACCTGCCAACGCAGAAGAATGAACCTCAGAAATGACTTTACTGGTCCAATCATCAGGAACAAACAGTCTACCAGGTGGGCAACGATCAGGTCTATCCGCCTGAAACTCCTGCAAGGCCCGCCGCAGGTCTGGAGAAACGGCAGACAATATCACTCCATCCTTAAGGATACCTGTAGGTTCAGAATTACCAGAGGAGTCAGGCTCAAAACTCCTAGAAAGGGCATCCGCCTTAACATTCTTAGAACCCGGCAGGTAGGACACCACAAAATTAAACCGAGAGAAAAACAACGACCAGCGCGCCTGTCTAGGATTCAGGCGTCTGGCGGACTCAAGATAAATTAGATTTTTGTGGTCAGTCAATACCACCACCTGATGTCTAGCCCCCTCAAGCCAATGACGCCACTCCTCAAAAGCCCACTTCATGGCCAAAAGCTCCCGATTCCCAACATCATAATTCCGCTCGGCGGGCGAAAATTTACGCGAGAAAAAAGCACAAGGTCTCATCACGGAGCAATCGGAACTTCTCTGCGACAAAACCGCCCCAGCTCCGATTTCAGAAGCGTCGACCTCAACCTGAAAAGGAAGAGCAACATCAGGCTGACGCAACACAGGGGCGGAAGAAAAGCGGCGCTTAAGCTCCCGAAAGGCCTCCACAGCAGCAGGGGACCAATCAGCAACATCAGCACCCTTCTTAGTCAAATCAGTCAATGGTTTAACAACATCAGAAAAACCAGCAATAAATCGACGATAAAAGTTAGCAAAGCCCAAAAATTTCTGAAGACTCTTAAGAGAAGAGGGTTGCGTCCAATCACAAATAGCCTGAACCTTGACAGGATCCATCTCGATGGAAGAGGGGGAAAAAATATATCCCAAAAAGGAAATCTTTTGAACCCCAAAAACGCACTTAGAACCCTTCACACACAAGGAATTAGACCGCAAAACCTGAAAAACCCTCCTGACCTGCTGGACATGAGAGTCCCAGTCATCCGAAAAAATCAAAATATCATCCAGATACACAATCATAAATTTATCCAAATAATCACGGAAAATGTCATGCATAAAGGACTGAAAGACTGAAGGGGCATTTGAAAGACCAAAAGGCATCACCAAATACTCAAAGTGGCCCTCGGGCGTATTAAATGCGGTTTTCCACTCATCCCCCTGCTTAATTCGCACCAAATTATACGCCCCACGAAGATCTATCTTAGAGAACCACTTGGCCCCCTTTATGCGAGCAAACAAATCAGTCAGCAGTGGCAACGGATATTGATATTTAACCGTGATTTTATTCAAAAGCCGATAATCAATGCACGGCCTCAAAGAGCCATCTTTCTTAGCCACAAAGAAAAAACCGGCTCCTAAGGGAGATGACGAAGGACGAATATGTCCCTTTTCCAAGGACTCCTTTATATATTCTCGCATAGCAGCATGTTCAGGCACAGACAGATTAAATAAACGACCCTTAGGGTATTTACTACCCGGAATCAAATCTATGGCACAATCGCACTCCCGGTGCGGAGGTAATGAACCAAGCTTAGGTTCTTCAAAAACGTCACGATATTCAGTCAAGAATTCAGGAATCTCAGAGGGAATAGATGATGAAATGGAAACCACAGGTACGTCCCCATGCGTCCCCTTACATCCCCAGCTTAACACAGACATAGCTTTCCAGTCAAGGACTGGGTTATGAGATTGCAGCCATGGCAATCCAAGCACCAACACATCATGTAGGTTATACAGCACAAGAAAGCGAATAATCTCCTGGTGATCCGGATTAATCCGCATAGTTACTTGTGTCCAGTATTGTGGTTTATTGCTAGCCAATGGGGTAGAGTCAATCCCCTTCAGGGGTATAGGAGTTTCAAGAGGCTCCAAATCATACCCACAGCAAAGGACAATCCATAAGACTCAAAGCGGCGCCAGAGTCGACATAGGCATCCGCGGTAATAGATGATAAAGAACAAATCAGGGTCACAGATAGAATAAACTTAGACTGTAAGGTGCCAATAGAAACAGACTTATCAAGCTTCTTAGTACGCTTAGAGCATGCTGATATAACATGAGTTGAATCACCGCAATAGAAGCACAACCCATTTTTTCGTCTAAAATTCTGCCGTTCACTTCTGGACAGAATTCTATCACATTGCATATTCTCTGGCGTCTTCTCAGTAGACACCGCCAAATGGTGCACAGGTTTGCGCTCCCGCAGACGCCTATCGATCTGGATAGCCATTGTCATGGACTCATTCAGACCCGCAGGCACAGGGAACCCCACCATAACATCCTTAATGGCATCAGAGAGACCCTCTCTGAAATTCGCCGCCAGGGCGCACTCATTCCACTGAGTAAGCACAGCCCATTTACGGAATTTCTGGCAGTATATTTCAGCTTCGTCTTGCCCCTGAGATAGGGACATCAAGGTCTTTTCCGCCTGAAGCTCTAACTGAGGTTCCTCATAAAGCAACCCCAAGGCCAGAAAAAACGCATCCACATTGAGCAACGCAGGATCCCCTGGAGCCAATGCAAAAGCCCAATCCTGAGGGTCGCCCCGGAGCAAGGAAATCACAATCCTGACCTGCTGAGCAGGATCTCCAGCAGAGCGAGATTTCAGGGACAAAAACAACTTGCAATTATTTTTGAAATTTTGAAAGCAAGATCTATTCCCCGAGAAAAATTCAGGCAAAGGAATTCTAGGTTCAGATATAGGAACATGAACAACAAAATCTTGTAAATTTTGAACTTTCGTGGTGAGATTATTCAAACCTGCAGCTAAACTCTGAATATCCATTTTAAACAGGTGAACACAGAGCCATTCCAGGATTAGAAGGAGAGAGAGAGAGAGAAAGGCTGCAATATAGGCAGACTTGCAAAAGATTCAATTACAAGCACACTCAGAACTGAAGGGAAGGGAAAAAAAAAAAATAAAAAAATCTTCAGCAGACTCCTCTTTTCTCTCCTTTCTCTGTCAATTAATTTAACCCTTTTTGGGCCGGTCAAACTGTTATGGTTCTCAATGGCAAGAGAACATAGCCCAGCAAACATAAGTACTAGCTCTTGGAAGGATGGAAACTAAACTGACCATGAACTAAACCTGCCGCACAACTAACAGTAGCCGGGTAGCGTTGCCTACGTTTTATCCCTAGACGCCCAGCGCCGGCCGGAGGACTAACTAATCCTGGCAGAGGAAAATATAGTCCTGGCTCACCTCTAGAGAAATTTCCCCGATAGGCAGACAGAGGCCCCCACATATATTGGCGGTGATTTTAGATGAAATGACAAACGTAGTATGAAAATAGGTTTAGCAAAATTGAGGTCCGCTTACTAGATAGCAGGAAGACAGAAAGGGCACTTTCATGGTCAGCTGAAAACCCTATCAAAATACCATCCTGAAATTACTTTAAGACTCTAGTATTAACTCATAACATCAGAGTGGCAATTTCAGATCACAAGAGCTTTCCAGACACAGAAACGAAACTACAGCTGTGAACTGGAACAAAATGCAAAAACAAACGAGGACTAAAGTCCAACTTAGCTGGGAGTTGTCTAGCAGCAGGAACATGCATGGAAAGGCTTCTGATTACAATGTTGACCGGCATGGAAGTGACAGAGGAGCAAGGCTAAATAGCGACTCCCACATCCTGATGGAAACAGGTGAACAGAGAGGATGATGCACACCAGTTCAATTCCACCAGTGGCCACCGGGGGAGCCCAAAATCCAATTTCACAACATTTGCCTAAGCTGCCTTCCTCTTCCGATCTGGTTCCTGTGTTTTTCCAGAACGTGGTTCGTTTGCACGGCATCCCTGAGAATATTGTGTCAGACAGAGGATCCCAGTTCGTTTCCAGATTCTGGCGATCCTTTTGTAGTAGGATGGGCATTGACTTGTCGTTTTCGTCTGCTTTCCATCCTCAGACTAATGGACAGACGGAGCGAACTAATCAGACTTTGGAGGCTTATTTGAGGTGTTTTGTCTCTGCTGATCAGGACGATTGGGTGACCTTCTTGCCGTTGGCTGAGTTTGCCCTTAATAATCGGGCTAGTTCCGCCACCTTGGTTTCGCCGTTTTTCTGCAACTCTGGTTTCCACCCTCATTTTTCTTCGGGTCATGTGGAACCTTCTGACTGCCCTGGGGTGGATTCTGTGGTGGATAGGTTGCAGCGGATCTGGAATCTTGTGGACAACTTGAAGTTGTCACAGGAGAGGGCTCAGCGCTTTGCCAACCGCCGCCGCGGTGTGGGTCCCCGACTACGTGTTGGGGATTTGGTGTGGCTTTCTTCCCGCTTTGTTCCTATGAAGGTTTCCTCTCCCAAATTTAAACCTCGTTTTATTGGTCCTTACAAGATATTGGAAATCCTTAATCCTGTATCCTTTCGCCTGGATCTTCCTGTGTCGTTTGCTATCCACAACGTGTTTCATAGGTCCTTGTTGCGGCGGTACGTTGTGCCTGTGGTTCCTTCTGCTGAGCCTCCTGCTCCGGTGTTGGTTGAGGGCGAGTTGGAGTACGTGGTGGAGAAGATCTTGGATTCTCGTCTCTCCAGGCGGAGGCTTCAGTACCTGGTCAAGTGGAAGGGCTATGGTCAGGAAGATAATTCCTGGGTGGTCGCCTCTGATGTTCATGCGGCCGATTTAGTTTGTGCCTTTCACGCCGCTCGTCCTGATCGCCCTGGTGGTCGTGGTGAGGGTTCGGTGACCCCTCACTAAGGGGGGGGTACTGTTGTGATTTTGCTTTTTGCTCCCTCTAGTGGTCATTAGTGATTTGACTCTGGAGCTTCTGTCTTTTCCTATATCCTCACCTGGGCCGTTAGTTCAGGGGCGTTGCTATATAAGCTCCCTGGACCTTCAGTTCAATGCCTGGCATCGTTGAAATCAGAGCTAATCTGTTGTGCTCTTGTCCTATGATCCGGGTTCCTGTATTTCAAGCTAAGTCTGCTTCCTTGCTTTTTGCTTTTGTTTTGTTTGGTATTTTTGTCCAGCTTGTTCCAATCTGTATCCTGACCTTTGCTGGAAGCTCTAGGGGGCTGGTGTTCTCCCCCCGGACCGTTAGACGGTTCGGGGGTTCTTGAATCTCCAGCGTGGATTTTTATAGGGTTTTTGTTGACCAGATAAGTTATCTTGCTATATTCTGCTATTAGTAAGCTGGCCTCTCTTTGCTGAACCTGGTTCATTTCTGTGTTTGTCATTTCCTCTTACCTCACCGTTATTATTTGTGGGGGGCTTGTATCTTGCTTTGGGGTCCCTTTCTCTGGAGGCAAGAGAGGTCTTTGTTTTCTTCTCCTAGGGGTAGTTAGATTCTCCGGCTGGCGCGAGTCATCTAGCGATCACCGTAGGCATGATCCCCGGCTACTTCTAGTGTTGGCGTTAGGAGTAGCTATTTGGTCAACCCAGTTACCACAGCCCTATGAGCTGGATTTTTGAATCTCGCAGACTTACACGTTCCTCTGAGACCCTGTCCACTGGGGTCATAACAGTTTTGGCCGGGCTGGTCATTAGCTGCCTCCGAGCTGGTGCTTCGTGGCTGGGGGTAACACTAAGCCTGGAGGCCAAAAGGAATAGATAATCGGATCATTGGAAATCCTTAATTTGTGGCTTCGAGGACCACCCCTTCCTAGTTTGGGTTATTGTTTAATTTTTGTAATTGTATGTTAATAAAAGGCTGCTGTGGCCATTTAATCCAAAAGCTGGTTTAATGTCATTTTTGGGTGTTACAAATGATGTTATTATAGGGTGGGGGTGGTATGGATAAAAGAGTTTGGGAGGAAGGGTATAGTTATCAGAGGCACTTGTGAGTCAAGTGTACCCCACACGTCAAGAGGTGGCCATGGACTAGTCAGGTCTCTCCCTACAGTCTCACCACTATGGATAATTGTATTTTCCAGGACTTTGCCACTAAGGTCATAGGTTTCTCCATTGTCTCAATAGCAAGGTTACATAATCTCACTATGGTTTCCTGTAGGAAGATGTAGTCATAAATAAAGTAAAACCAACATTTTCACATTTTCAATCACAACCATTGTCAGGATGACATGTGCTTCCCATCGGAGGTCTTTTTTCATCATTACAATATGTTAATGCTTCGTATAGAGGAGAAATGCTGTTTTGCTGCCAGTCACAGACTCCACACGTACATTAGTCATGGCACAGTATGTATACTGGTTCTTTTCTATATCAAGCCAGTTTGATCCCCAGGAAATGGTTACCATAGCGATATAAAAGCTCAGAAAAGCCCTTGAACTTCCTCTGTTTGCTCCCAGCGGCCTTTAGGCAGCTCCCACAAGTCGGCCAAAGTAGACTGGCTGCATCTTATCAAATACTTCCCTTTGCAGATTACGAAACAGGAATCTCTTCCATGGGAAGAATTGTAAGGAGCTTTTACAAGGATATTCTAATAAGACATCTCTTATCTCTACGCTCAGCATCCAGAGCGCCCTGTCTGTGGGCATCCTTGTTTATTGTGACCCTTAACTCTTGCAGGAAATGGCACTGATAACACATGGGATATTGCCGGACAAATGTCATGGACAGCAGGAATGACTGGGAATTGTTGGCTGTGCAGAGCATTGTGCGGAAACTAACAAGAAAGTGATCTAGAAGAATAAAAAGCATTTGTGGTGCTGAACCCTCTAAATGGCCACTGATCAATTTGTTATATCATCGAACATGGGGCAGAAATGTGACCATCTATAAGGCTCAGTAGAGAAAAAGATGTATTGCTGTCTTACACATGTATTGCTTATTGGTAGGATATGCCATAAATGACTAAAAATCAGGGTGAGAGGAGTCAATTGATCCAACGGAGATCAATGAAAAGAAGGCTCTGTTCATTAAAGTCTTTAAGAGTTCAAGGAGTTTTCCGGTTTCAGAAACCCCCTGTCACCCAGCTGCAGCTTGCTTTAAAAATGCAAACTATGCTTTACTCACCCTCCCCAGGTACAGCACCACCTTGTTTCCACCGATCCTCCCAGTGTCTGTTATTCTCTGCAGCGCTAACGTGCTACAGCCAAACATTGAGCTCAGCAGCTGTGAGTGGCTCTGCCCACTACTGTGGCTTAGCACCTTTTAGTGGGAGGAGGATACCATAATTTGTATGGCTCGTATTATTTTTTACATTTTAGTATCTCTTTAAATATTTGTGGATATATACTGGAATTACTTTTGCCCTAATTCATTAAGACTGGCATTTTGTACTCCAGTCTTAATGAAGGGAGCACAAGGCTAAGATGTACCAAATTCATTAAGAGGCGTGCACCTCTTAATGAATCTGGTGCAGCTTTACACTGCTGCTCACCACTGCCAGAAATGTTATTCTAGTCAGGTGCTGGTGTATATGTCTGTACAGGCTGCCACCAGGAATTTCAGGGCCTCATACTGCCAAAATTATATATACAGTACATAGTGTATAGTGTAAGGGTACAGGTAATACACTGACTCATCAGTGACTTCTCTAGATAAAGATACTCATCATCGCTTTTCTTCTTCATTCAGCGCAGATCACCATCACTTCTTTTCAGCCAGGACTTGTCTGTACAGAAAAAACACACACTAATCTAGAGCACCGCTTCCAGAGACACATTCCCCAATTTTTTCCCAACTTCTACACTATGCCAGATGAAGAAAAATAGTGACATAGTGCTGCCCTGCCCAGTAACAGGACCCCTCTGAAAACAGTATCTTCGAAAATGAAATACATCACAGCTGTAATAATATGCCTTAATTAGCCCCCACAGTAATAATGTCCCACATCCTGGTCCCTTACTGTAATAACATCCCCCATTCTGGCTCCATATGTCTCACTCCTGGCCCTATATGTCTCCATCCATCCTCCATATGTCCTCCCATCCTGGCCCCATGTGTCTATCCTAGCCCTAGAACCCATATGTCTTCCCTTCCTGCCGAAAGGCCCCATAAGACTTCCCATCCTGCCCACAAACCCCATATGTCTTCTTGTCCTGCCCCCAGGCACCATATGTCTTCACCTTCTGCCCCAGGCCCCATATTATCTCTCATCCTGGCCCTATGTGTCTTTATCCTGCTCCCAGGCCCCATATGTCTTCCCTTCCTGCCCCCAGGCACCATATGTCTTCCCCTTCTGCCCCCAGGCCCCATGTCTTCTCATCCTGCCCCCAAGTCCTGTATGACTTCTCATCCTGCCCCCAGATCAAATATGTCTTCCCATCCTGCCCCCAGGCATCATATGTCTTTCCATTCTGCCCCCATTCCCCATGTCTTCTCATCCTGCCCCCAGACCCCATATACCCTCCCATCCTGTCTCCATATGTCTTCCCATCCTGCCCCCCAGGCCCCATATGTCTTCCCATCCTTTCCATAGGCCAAATATGTCCTCCCATCCTGCCCCCAAATCCCATATAATCTCCCATCCTGACCCTATACAAAAAATGTTAAAAAAAATAGCTGGTGGCTTTGTGCACTGCAGTAGATTTCGGACGAACGTTCAGTTACTGAATTGGACGAATTCTGCCCTTGGGGCCCAGCGAACAGAAGCAAAAATACGGGGGCCCGGACCAGACCCCCTCCTTGCTTTTGCTCACTGGGGCCCAAATGCCAGTAAGGGCAGTAATGCCCTGATGGTGGCCCTGTGTCTGTACTCATTTCTGATAAATTTGTCATGTAAAATACGATGAAATTGGCAGACACGCTTATCAGCAAGCCATCTCACCCAAGCTCTACCCACCTTTCAAAAAGTTGGCAGAGATGGCCGGGATTGCGGTATAAATGACAAATTTTGGAAATTTTTTCCACAGAATTCAGGCAAAAACTTCTTGCCTAATCGAGATCATAACGTTTTCTATGATTTTATTTTGTATTTATATAAAATATTTTTAAAGAGAATTATGTTATCCGCAATTTTTGAAGTGGCCACTAAGCTTAATATTAGACTTGCACTTACTATTCTGTACACCAGCCACATAGACAAATGTAGCAATAGATTTACTCTCATTGACTGATTTGTATAGATCCACTTTCTGCGTATGCCCTGATCTGGGCAAAAGTAATTGTGAAGAGAGGGTGAGGAGGTGAGCTGTGATCCCTTTTATAATAAGGAACCAAGAGATAAGGTTGCATAAGGGATTTAACAGATATACTTTAAAGATAATCAATCTGTCAGTAGGATCAACCCTCCCAAGCCATCATAGGAAGCTGAGTAAAATGATAACTTGATATTTGTGAACCTATGTCTTATTCAAGAGAAACCAACATTTTTCTTAATTTGTAAATAAGCTCCAGAGCTTATTATAAATGAAAGGTAGCTTTACCAGTGTGAGACATGTCGATCAGGAGAGCAGACTCCTCATACTGGTATTTCCCACTTTCATTTACAATAAGCTCTGGAGGCAGATTCTTGGGGAGATCTATGTCTGGCCAATAGATCTTAACAGCTCATTTACATATTAAGTAAAATGTGATTTTGTCGGGAATAAATCAATGGATCGCAGATATCAAGATATCACTTTATTTGACTTTCTATAACTTAGATGCCCATATAGACGACTTAGGAGGATTAATCCTACTAAAAGATTCCCTTTAAAATAACCGTAGTTATGCACTAAGGTTAAATGTTCAAAGCCAATAAGGTATTATATATTTTAGTAATATATTTCTCTGATATCTTGAGATATTATGAATTACTAGCTTGAAGTTAAATTGTATCTATAAAAAAATAAAACTATGTTTGCTTATTTAGAAATTGAAAAGAAATATTCTTTTGAAAAATTCTGACCTCTGGAGTTTTTTTTTACCAAAAACTTTGATATTTTATTATTTTTGAATGACCAATATTGACTTGTAATTGATTATTTGATTCCACTAATTTGTATTAAGACTATCCATTTATGACATATCATCAGTCATTGTATTTGGACATTGTAGATAGTCTGTATACAGACATTTATATCTAATTATTTAAAAAAGGAAAATGATAAAAGAACATTTGATGAATAAATGCAAAATTTCTACAATAAAGCGAGTGTAAAATCTTTCTCAGATGTATATTTATATGCAATATAAACTTCTTGTGAAATACATAAAGAACAAAGAAAAATGTTTAGCTGAGGAAGGAAAACTACCAGGTCAGGCGGGCTTTAAAACTGTGACTACAATTCCAGTTAACATGCAGCGAGTTTATATCAAATTCCACTGGAAAGCACATGTGTATGTCTTCAATTAAATGTCACATTTGAGGTGATTGAGACAGTAGGCAGAATCGACATACAAGTGTGTCTAGTGTTATAAGGAACACGTGTTCTTGAAATGCGTGCAATCCCCGAACTTAGCTTTGTTTAAAGAAGTTCTTTAAAAAAACATTGAACTTGCCTTTTTTTTCTCTTAAAGTCTTGCCATGGCTGCATTTCGTTGTCTCCAACTTTAAAACCGTAAAATTAATTCACAAAATTGTATCTTAAATTATGAGACAGATATGCTTGTAAGATATTGTTAATAACTAGATGGTGGCCCGATTCTAACGCATCGGGTATTCTAGTATACGTAGTATATTGCCCAGCCACGTAGTATATTGCCCAGCCACGTAGTATATTGCCCAGCGACGTAGTATATTGCCCAGCCACGTAGTATATTGCCCAGCGACGTAGTATATTGCCCAGCGACGTAGTATATTGCCCAGTGACGTAGTATATTGCCCAGCCCCGTAGTATATTGCCCAGCCACGTAGTACATTGCCAAGTGACGTAGTATACAGCACAGAGCCACGTAGTACATTGCCAAGTGACGTAGTATACAGCACAGAGCCACGTAGTATATTGCCCAGCCACGTAGTATATTGGGCAGTCACGTAGTATATTGCCCAGCCACGTATGTCACAGGTTAAAAAAATTAAAAATAAACATATACTCACCTTCCGCAGGCGCGTTGCAGTTCTGTCGCCTGTGTGGGGTGCAGGCGGCAACTTCCGGTCCCAGGGTGTGATGACATCACGGTCACGTGACCGTGACGTCATGGCAGGTCCTTCTCGCGCAGGTGTGCAGGACCTGTGATTACGTCGCAGTCACATGACCGTGTCGCGGTCACATGTCCGTGACGTCATGGCAGGTCGTTCTCGCGCAGGCACGCAGGACTTCTGATGATGTCGCGGTCACATGACCGTGACGTCATGGCAGGTCCTTCTCCCAGACCATCCTTGCCACCAGAACGTGCCGCTTGCATGGACCGGCCGGAGCATCGCGAGGAGCGGGAAAGGCTGCGGAAGGTGAGTATATAATGATTTTTTTATTTTTTTAATTATTTTTAACATTAGATGTTTTTACTATTGACGCTGCATAGGCTGCGTCAATAGTAAAAACTTGGTCACACAGGGTTAATAGCGGCGGTAATGGAGTGCGTTACTCGCTGCATAACGCGGTCTGTTACCGCCAGCATTAACCCTGTGTGAGCGGTGACCGGAGGGGTGTATGCGGGCGCCGGGCACTGAGTGCGGGGAGTAAGGAGCGGCCATTTTCTTTGTGTTACATTCTGCCATCCCAAATTCTATCTATGGTAAGTATGAACAAAATATGAATAATTTGTGAACAATACATTTCTTTATGATACCCAGTGATTCTCCTCTCTGGCACCTAGAAAGCGTGGGCCTCCTGTTTATTGACGAATATACGCACTTTAAGATATAATATTTTTATACTTTTTAAAGGTTTATATTTAACTAGATGGTGGCCCGATTCTAACGCATCGGGTATTCTAGAATATGTATGTATATAGCAGCCAGATAGTATATAGCACAGGCCACGTAGTATATAGGAGCCATGAAGTATATAGCAGACAAATACTATGTGGCCTGTGCTATATACTATGTGGCTGCTATATACATATTGTACATACATATTGTAGAATACCTGATGCGTTAATACAGGCCACACAGTATATAACAGTGGCCACGCAGTATATAACACAGCCCAAACAGTATATAACACTGCCCACATAGTATATAACACTGGCCACATAATATATAACACAGCCCACGCAATATATAACACAGCCCACATAGTATCTAACACTGGCCAGGTAGTATATAGCAGCCACATGGTATATAACACAGCCCACGTAGTATATAGTAATGTGAGCACCATATCCCTGTTAAAAAAAATAATTAAAATAAAAAATAGTTATATACTCACCCGCCGGGATCCAGCGAAGCTATGCCGATGCGCGCGCGGCTGCCGCCATCTTACGTTCCCAGGATGCATTGCAAAATTTCCCAGATGACTTAACGGTCTCGCGAGACCGCTAAGTCTTCTGGGTAATTTCGCAATGCATCTCTGAAAACGGAAGCTGGCGGCAGCCGCGCGCGCCTGGGCGGACTACGGAAGGTAAGAATAGCAGGCTTTTTGTTTTTTTTATATTTTTAACATGACATCTTTTACTATTGATGCTGCATAGGCAGCATCAATAGTAAAGAAGTTGGGGACACACAGGGTTAATAGCAGCGTTAACGGAGTGCGTTACCCGCGACATAACACAGTCCGTTAATGGTGGCATTAACCCTGTGTGAGCGCTGACTGGAGGGGAGTATGCGGGCGCCGGGCACTGACTGCAGGGGAGTAGGGAGGGACTAATTCTTGGCCGGACTGTGCGCGTCGCTGATTGGTCGTGGCAATGGTCGGGGGCATTTTGCCACGACCAATCAGCGACTTGGATTCCATGACAGACAGAGGCCGCGACCAATGAATATCCGTGAAAGAAAGAAAGACAGAAAGAAGGACAGATAGACGGAAGTGACCCTTAGACAATTATATAGTAGATAATAACAAGTATAATAATAAAAAAGAATATGTCTGCTTTTGCAATTTTTCTGTCTTCCTATGCAATTAAGATAAAATGTGAAGAAACAAATAAACCAATAAAATTATCTGCAGCTCTTATGCAGATCTGTCTGCATTTTTACAAAACACAGACTCTACGAACAATCTATAGCAATATTCACTCCAAAGTAGAGATGGGCAATTCATTTTCCCGAGGGGCCACATGAGAGACCGTGACTGTTGTGGAGGGCCGAACCAATAGGCAGGAAACTAACGCTGCTCAATATTAGTTTTAACAAATTAATTATAATTATTTTTATATTAATTGTTTTACTTAATATTGAGCAGAATCAGATATCCTGGTATCCCCATATATACTGTATGAGCCCACACACAGCCCTCTACATACAGTATGAGCCCCCACATAGCCCCTCTATATACAGTATGAACCCCCACATATAGCCCCCTTTCATAAAGATAAGCCATCACATAGCCCACTATATAAAGTAGGAGCCCCTACGTAGCTTCTCTATATACAGTGTGAGCCCCCACACAGCCACTTTATATACAGTGAGAGCCACCACATAGCCTTTATATATACAGCAGGAGCCCACACATAACCTCCTATATACAGTATGAGCACCCACAAAGTCCCTATTTACAGTATGAGCCCCCATATAGCCCACCATATACAATATGAGATCTTACATAGCCCCTATATACAGTATGAGCATCCTATATATAGTATGAGCCCCCACATAGCCTCTCTATATACAGTATGAGACCCTATATAGCCTCTCTATATACATTGTGAGCCCCCACGTACCCGCTATATATACAGTGAGGACATGCACATAGCCTCTGTAAATATAGTATGAGAACCCATACATAACCCCCTATGCACAGTCCCTCAGGATACAGACAGTGATTAATACATTGGTGGAGGAGGTGACCCCGGCTCCTTCTTTCACCAATCATCGTGTGGGACTGAGACAGCAGTGGAGGAATCGGAGCGAGGTTAGCATGTGTTGTATTTTTTTCATATGTCTATGGGATATTTGTATGTATATATATATATATACAGTACAAACCAAAAGTTTGGACACACCTTCTCATTTAAAGATTTTTCTGTATTTTCATGACTATGAAAACTGTAAATTCACACTGAAGGCATCAAAACTATGAATTAACACATGTGGAACTATATACTTAACAAAAAAGTGTGAAACAACTGAAAATATGTCTTATATTCTAGGTTCTTCAAAGTAGCCACCTTTTGCTTTGATGACTGCTTTGCACACTCTTGGAATTCTCTTGATGAGTTTCAAGAGGTAGTCACCGGGAATGGTCTTCCAACAGTCTTGAAGGAGTTCCCAGAGATGCTTAGCACTTGTTGGCCCTTTTGCCTTCACTCTGCTGTCCAACTCACCCCAAACCATCTCGATTGGGTTCAGGTCTGGTGATTGTGGAGGCCAGGTCATCTGGCGTAGCACCCCATCACTCTCTTTCTTGGTCAAATAGCCCTTACACAGCCTGGAGGTGTGTTTGGGGTCATTGTCCTGTTGAAAAATAAATAATGGTCCAACTAAACGCAAACCGGATGGAATAGCATGCCGCTGCCAGATGCTGTGGTAGCCATGCTGGTTCAGTATGCTGTTGTGATCCTAATGGCAGAGGATCTCAGGGTCTTCAGCAAAGTCTGCAAACATAAAAACTAGCTCTTAGGGAGGTGGTAACTGAGCTGACCACATACCTGATCCTAGCCCACAAATAATAGCAGCCGGGGAACGTGCCTACGTTGGTTCTAGACGTCTCGCGCCAGCCGGAGATCTAACTAACCCTTTCAGAGAAAATACAGACCTCACTTGCCTCCAGAGAAAGATACCCCAAAGTAGATACAGGCCCCCAACAAATAATAACGGTGAGGTAAGAGGAAAGGACAAACGTAAGTATGAACTAGATTCAGCAAAGAGAGGCCCACTAAATAATAGCAGAAATATAGAAAGCGGACTTATGTGGTCAGCGAAAAACCCTACCAAAATATCCACGCTGAATATCCAAGAACCCCCGTACCGACTAACGGTATGGGGGGAGAATATCAGCCCCCTAAGAGCTTCCAGCAAAATCAGGAATCACATTATGCACAAGCTGGACAAAAACAGAATAATACAAATAAACAAAAAAACAAGAAAGCAGGACTTAGCTTATGTTGCAAAAATCAGGACCAGTAGACAAGAGCAACCAGACAAGGACTGATTACATGGATGCCAGGCAATGGACTAAGACTCCAGGAAGTTTAAATAGAAACACCCAGAGTCTTAACGAAGCAGGTGACTACCAACCTGGGGAAAGAGTATCCAAGAGCCATACCCCGAGTGACCACAAGAGGGAGCCCAAAAGTATAGTTCATAACAGTACCCCCCCTTTAAGGAGGGGTCACCGAACCCTCACTACGACCACCAGGGCGATCAGGATGGGCAGCGTCAAAGGCACGAACCAAATCGGCCGCATGAACATCAGAGGTGACCACCCAGGAATTATCCTCCTGACCATAGCCCTTCCATTTGACCAGATACTGAAGCCTCCGTCTAGAGAGACGAGAATCTAAGATCTTCTCCACCACATACTCCAACTCGCCCTCAACCAAGACCGGAGCAGGAGGGTCAACAGCAGGAACCACAGGCACAATGTACCGCCGCAACAAAGACCTATGGAACACATTGTGAATGGCAAACGACACAGGAAGATCCAAACGAAAAGACACCGGATTAAGGACCTCCAAAATTCTATAAGGACCAATAAAGCAAGGCTTAAACTTAGGAGAGGAAACCTTCAGAGGGTCAAACCGAGAAGATAACCAAACCAAATCCCCAACACGAAGTCGGGGACCCACACCGCGGCGGCGGTTGGCAAAAAGCTGAGCCTTCTCCTGTGACAACTTCAAGTTGTCCACCACATGATTCCAAGTCCGCTGCAACCTATCAACCACAGAATCCACCCCAGGACAGTCAGAAGGCTCAACATGACCCGAGGAGAAACGAGGATGAAAACCAGAGTTGCAGAAAAATGGCGAAACCAAAGTAGCGGAACTAGCCCGATTATTGAGGGCAAACTCAGCCAATGGCAAGAAGGTCACCCAATCATCCTGATCCACAGAAACAAAACATCTCAAATAAGCCTCCAGCGTCTGATTAGTTTGCTCCGTTTGGCCATTAGTCTGAGGATGAAAGGCAGACGAGAACGACAGATCAATGCCCATCTTAGCACAAAAAGATCGCCAGAATCTGGACACAAACTGGGATCCTCTGTCAGACACGATATTCTCAGGAATGCCGTGCAAACGAACCACATTCTGAAAAAACAAAGGAACCAGATCGGAAGAGGAAGGCAACTTAGGCAAGGGCACCAAATGGACCATCTTGGAAAAACGATCACACACCACCCAGATGACAGACATTCCCTGAGACACCGGAAGATCTGAAATGAAATCCATGGAAATGTGTGTCCAAGGCCTCTTCGGGACGGGCAAGGGCAAATCAACCCACTGGCACGAGAACAGCAAGGCTTAGCCCGAGCACAAGTCCCACAGGACTGCACAAAAGCACGCACATCCCGTGACAAGGAAGGCCACCAAAAGGACCTAGCCACCAAATCTCTGGTACCAAAAATCCCAGGATGCCCTGCCAACAACCACAGAAAAAACACAACCCATTCTGACATCTATGGTTTTGCCGTTCAGTTCTAGTCTGAATTCTATCACATTGCATTAAATCAGGCGTCTGTTCAGACAACACCGCCAAAGGTTTAGCGGATTTGCGCTCCCGCAAACGCCGATCAATCTGAATGGCCAGCGTCATAGAATCATTCAGACTTGTAGGAATGGGAAAGCCCACCATCACATTCTTAATGGTTTCAGAAAGGCCATTTCTGAAATTTGCGGCCAGAGCACACTCATTCCACTGAGTAAGCACGGACCATTTCCGAAATTTTTGGCAATACACTTCGGCTTCATCCTGGCCCTGAGAAATAGCCAGCAAAGCCTTCTCTGCCTGAATTTCAAGATTGGGCTCCTCATAAAGCAATCCGAGCGCCAGAAAAAACGCATCAATATTCGCCAATGCCGGATCTCCTGGCGCCAATGAGAAAGCCCAATCCTGAGGGTCGCCCCGCAAGAAGGAGATAACAATTTTAACTTGCTGAGCTGAGTCTCCAGACGAACGATGTCTCAAAGATAGAAACAATTTACAATTATTCCTATAATTCCTAAATTTAAATCGATCTCCAGAGAACAGCTCAGGAATAGGAATCTTAGGCTCTGACATAGGACTGCCAATTACAAAATCCTGAATGTCCTGCACACGAGCAGCAAGCTGATCCACACTAGTAATCAGAGTTTGCACATTCATGTCTGCAGCAGAGTTTCAAGCCATTCAGAGGTAAAGGGGAAGGAAGAAAAAAAAAAAAAAACTCAGAACTTCTCTTTTTTTTTTTTCTTTTAATCCCACTTCTGCAATGCATTAACTATTCAGTGGCCTGGCATACTGTTGTGATCCTAATGGCAGAGGATCTCAGGGTCTTCAGCAAAGTCTGCAAACATAAAAACTAGCTCTTAGGGAGGTGGTAACTGAGCTGACCACATACCTGATCCTAGCCCACAAATAATAGCAGCCGGGGAACGTGCCTACGTTGGTTCTAGACATCTCGCGCCAGCCGGAGATCTAACTAACCCTTTCAGAGAAAATACAGACCTCACTTGCCTCCAGAGAAAGATACCCCAAAGTAGATACAGGCCCCCAACAAATAATAACGGTGAGGTAAGAGGAAAGGACAAACGTAAGTATGAACTAGATTCAGCAAAGAGAGGCCCACTAAATAATAGCAGAAATATAGAAAGCGGACTTATGTGGTCAGCGAAAAACCCTACCAAAATATCCACGCTGAATATCCAAGAACCCCCGTACCGACTAACGGTATGGGGGGAGAATATCAGCCCCCTAAGAGCTTCCAGCAAAATCAGGAATCACATTATGCACAAGCTGGACAAAAACAGAATAATACAAATAAACAAAAAAACAAGAAAGCAGGACTTAGCTTATGTTGCAAAAATCAGGACCAGTAGACAAGAGCAACCAGACAAGGACTGATTACATGGATGCCATGCAATGGACTAAGACTCCAGGAAGTTTAAATAGAAACACCCAGAGTCTTCACTGTTGTGAATTTGGATTCTGGGCTCCCCCGGTGGCTACTGGTGGAATTGAACTTGTGACATCATCTTCCCTGTTCACCTGTTCTGATTAGATCTGGGTGTCGCTATATAACCTGGCTTCTCTGTTAGATGCTTGCCGGTCAACAATGTTATCAGAAGCCTCTCTGTGCTTGTTCCTGCTCCCAGACATCTACTAGATAAGTTGGACATTCGTCCATGTTTTGTTTTTGTATTTTGGTTCCAGTTCACAGCTGCAGTTTCGTTACTGTGTCTGGAAAGCTCTTGTTGATCAGGAATTGCCACTCTGGTATTATGAGTTAATGCCAGAGTCCTAAAGTAATTTCTGGATGTGTTTTGTTAGGGTTTTCTACTGACCATGAAAGTATGCTTTTTGTCTTCTGCTATCTAGAAATCGGACCTCAAATTTGCTAAAACTATTTTCCTGCTGCGTTTGTTGTTTCATCTCATATCACCGCCAATATATGTGGGGGGCTTCTGTCTCCTTTTGGGCATTTCTCTAGAGGTGAGTCAGGTCTTATATTTCCCTCTGCTAGCATTATTTAGTTCTCCGGCCGGCGCTGGGCATATAGGGATAAAAAGTAGGACATGCTACCTGGCTACTTCTAGATGATGCGGTAGGTTTAGTTCATGGTCAGTACAGTTACATCTTCCAAGAGCTTGTTCCTATAGAGGCTTATGCTAGTTCTCTGGCCATGGAGATCATGACAGTTTGACCGGCCCACTAAAGGGTTAAAATCCTTGGCTGAGAAAGGAGAGAAATAAGAAGTCTGCTGAGAGTTTTTTTTTTTTTTTTTTTTTTTTCCTCTGTGCTCTTAATTGGATCACTTGCCAGTCTGTCTATGCTGCAGTCTTTCTTTTTTTTCTCTCTCCTTATAATCTTTGAATGGCTTTGTGTTCACCTGTTAATAATGGATCTTCAGAGTGTAACTGCAGGTTTGAATAATCTCACCACGAAAGTACAAAATTTGCAAGATTTTATTATTCATGCTCCGGTATCTGAGCCGAGAATTCCTTTGCCGGAATTCTTCTCAGGGAATAGATCTAGCTTTCAGAATTTTAGAAATAATTGTAAGCTATTTTTGTCCCTGAAATCTCGTTCTGCTGGAGACTCTGCACAGCAGGTTGGGATTGTGATTTCCTTGCTCCGCGGCGACCCTCAAGACTGGGCTTTTGCATTGGCACCAGGGGATCCTGCGTTGCGCAATGTGGATGCGTTTTTTTTGGCCTTGGGCTTGCTGTATGAGGAACCTCATTTGGAACTTCAGGCAGAAAAAACTTTGATGTCCCTATCGCAGGGGCAAGATGAAGCTGAAATTTACTGCCAAAGATTCCGTAAATGGTCTGTGCTTACTCAGTGGAATGAGTGTGCCTTGGCGGCTACTTTCAGAGAGGGTCTCTCTGATGCCATTAAGGATGTTATGGTGGGGTTCCCTGTGCCTGCGGGTCTGAATGAGTCCATGACAATGGCCATTCAGATCGATAGGCGTCTGCGGGAGCGCAAACCTGTGCACCATCTGGCGGTGTCCACTGAGAAGACGCCAGAAAGCATGCAGTGTGATAGAATTCTGTCCAGAAGCGAGCGGCAGAATTTTAGACGGAAAAATGGGTTGTGTTTCTATTGTGGGGATTCTACTCATCTTATATCAGCGTGCTCTAAGCGTACTAAAAAGCTTGATAAATCCGTTTCCATTGGCACTTTACAGTCTAAATTTATTTTGTCTGTGACCCTGATTTGCTCTTTGTCATCTATTACTACTGACGCCTATATCGACTCTGGCGCCGCTTTGAGTCTTATGGATTGGTCCTTTGCCAATCGTTGTGGGTATGATTTAGAGCCTTTGGAAACTCTTATTCCTCTGAAGGGGATTGACTCTACCCCATTGGCTAATAATAAACCACAATACTGGACACAAGTGACTATGTGTATTAATCCGGATCACCAGGAGACTATTCGTTTTCTAGTGCTGTATAATCTTCATGAGGATTTGGTGCTGGGATTGCCATGGCTGCAGTCTCACAACCCAGTCCTTGACTGGAGAGCTATGTCTGTGTTGAGCTGGGGATGTAAGGGGACTCATGGGGACGTACCTTTGGTGTCCATTTCATCATCTATTCCCTCTGAAATCCCTGAGTTCCTGTCTGATTATCGTGACGTCTTTGAAGAACCCAAGCTGGGTTCACTACCTCCGCACCGTGAGTGCGATTGTGCTATAGATTTAATTCCGGGTAGTAAATACCCAAAGGGTCGTTTATTTAATCTGTCTGTGCCTGAACATACTGCTATGCGAGAATATATAAAGGAGTCCTTGGAAAAGGGACATATTCGTCCATCGTCATCTCCCTTAGGAGCCGGTTTTTTCTTTGTGTCAAAAAAAGACGGCTCTTTGAGACCATGTATTGATTATCGGCTTTTGAATAAAATCACGGTTAAATATCAATACCCATTGCCGTTGCTGACTGATTTGTTTGCTCGCATAAAGGGGGCCAAGTGGTTCTCTAAGATTGATCTCCGTGGGGCGTATAATTTGGTGCGGATCAGGCAGGGGGATGAGTGGAAAACCGCATTTAATACGCCCGAGGGCCACTTTGAGTATTTGGTGATGCCTTTTGGTCTTTCTAATGCCCCTTCAGTCTTCCAGTCCTTTATGCATGATATTTTCCGCGATTTTTTGGATAAATTTATGATAGTGTATCTGGATGATATTCTGATTTTTTCGGATGACTGGGACTCTCATGTCCGGCAAGTTAAGAGGGTTTTTCAGGTTTTGCGGTCTAATTCTCTGTGTGTCAAGGGTTCTAAGTGCGTTTTTGGGGTTCAGAGAATTTCCTTTTTGGGATATATTTTTTCTCCCTCTTCCATTGAGATGGATCCTGTCAAGGTTCAAGCTATTTGTGATTGGACGCAGCCCTCTTCTCTTAAAAGTCTTCAGAAATTTTTGGGCTTTGCCAACTTTTATCGTCGATTTATTTCTGGTTTTTCGGATGTCGTTAAGCCATTGACCGATTTGACTAGACAGGGTGCTGATGTTGCTAATTGGTCCCCTGATGCTGTGGAGGCCTTTCAGGAGCTTAAGCGCCGTTTTTCTTCTGCCCCTGTGTTGCGTCAGCCTGATGTGACTCTTCCTTTTCAGGTTGAGGTCGACGCTTCTGAGATCGGAGCTGGGGCAGTGTTGTCGCAGAAAAGTTCTGACTGCGCCGTGATGAGGCCTTGTGCCTTCTTTTCCCGTAAATTTTCGCCCGCTGAGCGGAATTATGATGTTGGGAATCGGGAGCTTTTGGCCATGAAGTGGGCGTTTGAGGAGTGGCGCCATTGGCTCGAGGGGGCCAGACATCAGGTGGTGGTATTGACTGACCACAAAAATTTGATTTATCTTGAGACCGCCAGGCGCCTGAATCCTAGACAGGCGCGCTGGTCATTATTTTTTTCTCGGTTTAATTTTGTGGTATCGTACCTACCAGGTTCTAAGAATGTTAAGGCGGATGCCCTTTCTAGGAGTTTTGAGCCTGATTCACCTGGCAACTCTGACCCCACAGGTATTCTTAAGGAGGGAGTTATCTTGTCAGCTGTTTCTCCAGACCTGCGGCGGGCCTTGCAGGAGTTTCAGGCGGATAGACCGGATCGTTGTCCGCCTGATAGGCTGTTTGTTCCTGATGATTGGACCAGTAAAGTCATCTCTGAGGTGCATTCTTCTGCGTTGGCAGGTCATCCTGGAATTTTTGGTACCAGGGATTTGGTGGCAAGATCCTTCTGGTGGCCTTCCCTGTCACGAGATGTGCGAGGCTTTGTGCAGTCTTGTGACGTTTGTGCTCGGGCCAAGCCTTGTTGTTCTCGGGCTAGTGGATTATTGTTGCCCTTGCCTATTCCTAAGAGGCCTTGGACACACATCTCGATGGATTTTATTTCAGATCTGCCTGTTTCTCAGAAGATGTCTGTCATCTGGGTGGTGTGTGACCGTTTTTCTAAGATGGTTCATTTGGTTCCCCTGCCCAAATTGCCTTCTTCTTCCGAGTTGGTGCCCCTGTTTTTTCAAAATGTTGTTCGTTTGCATGGTATTCCTGAGAATATCGTTTCTGACAGAGGAACCCAATTTGTGTCTAGATTTTGGCGGGCATTTTGTGCTAGGATGGGCATAGATTTGTCTTTTTCGTCTGCTTTTCACCCTCAGACTAATGGCCAGACCGAGCGGACTAATCAGACCCTGGAGACATATCTGAGGTGTTTTGTGTCTGCTGACCAGGATGATTGGGTTGCTTTTTTGCCATTGGCGGAGTTCGCCCTCAATAATCGGGCCAGCTCTGCCACCTTGGTTTCCCCGTTTTTCTGTAATTCGGGGTTCCATCCTCGATTTTCCTCCGGTCAGATGGAATCCTCGGATTGTCCTGGAGTGGATGCGGTGGTGGAGAGATTGCATCATATCTGGGGGCAGGTGATGGACAATTTAAAGTTGTCCCAGGAGAAGACTCAGCTTTTTGCCAACCGTCACCGTCGTGTTGGTCCTCGGCTTTGTGTTGGAGATTTGGTGTGGTTGTCTTCTCGTTTTGTCCCTATGAGGGTCTCATCTCCTAAGTTTAAGCCTCGGTTCATCGGTCCGTATAAAATATTGGAGATTCTTAACCCTGTTTCCTTCCGTTTGGACCTCCCTGCATCCTTTTCTATTCATAACGTTTTTCATCGGTCGTTATTGCGCAGGTATGAGGCACCGGTTGTGCCTTCCGTTGAGCCTCCTGCTCCGGTGTTGGTTGAGGGTGAGTTGGAGTACGTTGTGGAAAAAATCCTAGACTCCCGTGTTTCCAGACGGAGACTCCAGTATCTGGTCAAGTGGAAGGGATACGGCCAGGAGGATAATTCTTGGGTCACTGCATCTGATGTTCATGCCTCTGATCTGGTTCGTGCCTTTCATAGGGCCCATCCTGATCGCCCTGGTGGTTCTGGTGAGGGTTCGGTGCCCCCTCCTTGAGGGGGGGGTACTGTTGTGAATTTGGATTCTGGGCTCCCCCGGTGGCTACTGGTGGAATTGAACTTGTGACATCATCTTCCCTGTTCACCTGTTCTGATTAGATCTGGGTGTCGCTATATAACCTGGCTTCTCTGTTAGATGCTTGCCGGTCAACAATGTTATCAGAAGCCTCTCTGTGCTTGTTCCTGCTCCCAGACATCTACTAGATAAGTTGGACATTCGTCCATGTTTTGTTTTTGTATTTTGGTTCCAGTTCACAGCTGCAGTTTCGTTACTGTGTCTGGAAAGCTCTTGTTGATCAGGAATTGCCACTCTGGTATTATGAGTTAATGCCAGAGTCCTAAAGTAATTTCTGGATGTGTTTTGTTAGGGTTTTCTACTGACCATGAAAGTATGCTTTTTGTCTTCTGCTATCTAGAAATCGGACCTCAAATTTGCTAAAACTATTTTCCTGCTGCGTTTGTTGTTTCATCTCATATCACCGCCAATATATGTGGGGGGCTTCTGTCTCCTTTTGGGCATTTCTCTAGAGGTGAGTCAGGTCTTATATTTCCCTCTGCTAGCATTATTTAGTTCTCCGGCCGGCGCTGGGCATATAGGGATAAAAAGTAGGACATGCTACCTGGCTACTTCTAGATGATGCGGTAGGTTTAGTTCATGGTCAGTACAGTTACATCTTCCAAGAGCTTGTTCCTATAGAGGCTTATGCTAGTTCTCTGGCCATGGAGATCATGACACTTCACGAAGCAGGTGACTACGAACCTGGGGAAAGAGTATACAAGAGCCATACCGCGAGTGACCACAAAAGGGAGCCCAAAAGTATAGTTCATAACAGTATGCCTCCAATTTTGAATACATTCCTAACAGTGTCACCAGCAAAGCACCCCCACACCATCACACCTCCTCCTCCTTGCTTCACGGTGGGAACCAGGCATGTAGAGTCCATCCATTCACCTTTTCTGCGTCGCACAAAGACACGGTGGTTGGAACCAAAGATCTCAAATTTGGACTCATCA
Organism: Ranitomeya variabilis; assembly: GCF_051348905.1. Lineage (NCBI taxonomy): Eukaryota > Metazoa > Chordata > Amphibia > Anura > Dendrobatidae > Ranitomeya > Ranitomeya variabilis. The sequence goes on along the minus strand of NC_135239.1, from coordinate 65,380,995 downwards.
GACCAAAGCACAGATTTCCACTGGTCTAATGTCCATTCCTTGTGTTCTTTAGCCCAAACAAGTCTCTTCTGCTTGTTGCCTGTCCTTAGCAGTGGTTTCCTAGCAGCTATTTTACCATGAAGGCCTGCTGCACAAAGTTTCTTCTTAACAGTTGTTGTAGAGATGTGTCTGCTGCTAGAACTCTGTGTGGCATTGACCTGGTCTCTAATCTGAGCTGCTGTTAACCTGCGATTTCTGAGGCTGGTGACTCGGATAAACTTATCCTCAGAAGCAGAGGTGACTCTTGGTCTTCCTTTCCTGGGGCGGTCCTCATGTGAGCCAGTTTCTTTGTAGCGCTTGATGGTTTTTGCAACTGCACTTGGGGACACTTTCAAAGTTTTCCCAATTTTTCTGACTGACTGACCTTCATTTCTTAAAGTAATGATGGCCACTCGTTTTTCTTTAATTAGCTGCTTTTTTTCTTGCCGTAATACAAATTCTAACAGTCTATTTGGTAGGACTATCAGCTGTGTATCCACCAGACTTCTGCTCAGCACAACTGATGGTCCCAACCCCATTTATAAGGCAAGAAATCCCACTTATTAAACCTGACAGGGCACACCTGTGAAGTGAAAACCATTTCCGGTGAATACCTCTTGAAGCTCATCAAGAGAATGCCAAGAGTGTGCAAAGCGGTCATCAAAGCAAAAGGTGGCTACTTTGAAGAACCTAGAATATAAGACATATTTTCAGTTGTTTCACACTTTTTGGTTAAAGGGCCACTGTCACCCCCCCCCCAGGCGTTATAAACTAAAAGAGCCACCTTGTGCAGCAGTAATGCTGCAGTCTAACAAGGTGGCTCTTTTAGTTTTTGATTAAGTTATTACCGCAATAAAACGTTTTAAAAATTGGCCAAACGTACCAGCGATTGTACCGGGAGGCGGTCCGAAGCGTCCTCTATGAATCTTCAAACTGCCGTCACTCTTCTCTTCAGGGCCGATGGTACCCGCCCCCTTCGCGTTGTTGCTTCAAATCCGGCGCCTGCGCTGTGCGTGCCTGCCTGGGGCCTGCGCAGTCTTCTTTGGCCGTCATCACTCACACGCAGGGTGCCTGACTGCGTCTGTGCGGGCAGTGCGGCCGCCCTGTTACTGAATCCCCGCCCCGCACTGTGTTATTCATTATGCACACTGCGGGGCTGGCATTCCTGGGCATGCGCACTGCACTGCGCTGTTCAGGCCGTCCCCCATCTCGGACGTTCTCCCTTGTCTGACGTTCCCCCTGCTCCCCCGCCTTCCGGCATTATTTTCGGCTGCCAGATTCCAAAATCTGGTGAGGATTAGTGTATATGGCGGCAAGCTGCTGTGTGCTTTGTCTCTCTCTATGTGTTTGTATGTTTTAATGCAAATGCATATTTACACCAGCAGCAATGAAAATTTGGTACTTGTGTGGGTGGCCATAAATTACAAAGCACTGATGATCAATACTGTTTTTTGGGGGAGCATTATAGGTTTACATTGCGTTCGGGCAATACGTTTTGCGAATATAGCTAGCGTATTGCACCAGCGCAATGTCTTTAGCGGGATTGGTTTTGCCGATCCCGCTATCGCAGATCCACAATCTGCGCTAGCGAGGAACGGAGCTGGGACGCTGAAAGCAGCATCTGAGGTCCGACTGAAAATAACGGCACATCGCAAGGGCGTGCCTAAAAAATGGCATGCGCTAGCGATGCGATCCAGATCCTAAACACATTGCCGTCAATGGGTGCGCTAACGGACCCGTTGCATGGCGTAACTTGCGACAATCACGCCATGCAGCGTACTCCTTTAGCGTTAACCCATTAACGCTTAGTGAACCTATTCGTAACGCACTGAACATCACTAAAGGAGGAGGGGTCTGCATTATACCACATCAAAGAACAATAAACGTTGAGGGGTGACCATTATTACACCGTACTGCAGATCAATGCACGGTCAGGGGTCTGCATTATTATACCGCACTGATCATCAATAAACGGTGAGGGGGGATCATTATTATTCCGCACTATAGATCTATAAACGGTCATGGTGGAGCATTGAGTGGAGCACTTAAATACGTGGCACTGAAATACGTGGCACTGAAATACGTGGCACGTGGCACTGACGTGGCACGTGGCACTGAAATACGTGGCATGTGGCACTGACGTGGCACGTGGCACTGAAATATGTGGCACGTGGCACTGAAATACGTGGCACTGAAATACGTGGCACTGAAATACGTGGCACGTGGCACTGAAATACGTGACACGTGGCACTGAAATACGTGGCACTGAAATACGTGGCACTGAAATACGTGACACGTGGCACTGAAATACGTGGCACGTGGCACTGAAATACGTGGTACGTGGCACTGAAATACGTGGCACGTGGCACTGAAATATGTGGCACGTGGCACTGAAATACGTGGTACGTGGCACTGAAATACGTGGCACTGAAATACGTGGCACGTGGCACTGAAATACGTGGCACTGAAATACGTGGCACGTGGCACTGAAATACGTGGTACGTGGCACTGAAATACGTGGCACGTGGCACTGAAATATGTGGCACTGAAATACGTGACACGTGGCACTGAAATACGTGGCACTGAAATACGTGACACGTGGCACTGAAATACGTGGCACGCGGCACTGAAATACGTGGTACGTGGCACTGAAATACGTGGCACGTGGCACTGAAATATGTGGCACGTGGCACTGAAATACGTGACACGTGGCACTGAAATACGTGGCACTGAAATACGTGGCACGTGGCACTGAAATACGTGGCACGTGGCACTGAAATACGTGGCACTGAAATACGTGGCACTGAAATACGTGGCACGTGGCACTGCAATACGTGGCACTGAAATACGTGGCACGTGGCACTGAAATACGTGGCACTGAAATACGTGGCACGTGGCACTGACGTGGCACGCGGCACTCAGTGCAACGTATTTCAGTGCCACGTATTTCAGTGCCACGTGCCACGTATTTCAGTGCCACGTATTTCAGTGCCACGTGCCACGTATTTCAGTGCCACGTATTTCAGTGCCACGTATTTCAGTGCCACGTGCCACGTATTTCAGTGCCACGTGTCACGTATTTCAGTGCCACGTGCCACGTATTTCAGTGCCACGTATTTCAGTGCCACGTATTTCAGTGCCACGTGCCACGTCAGTGCCACGTGCCACGTATTTCAGTGCCACGTGCCACGTCAGTGCCACGTGCCACGTATTTCAGTGCCACGTATTTCAGTGCCACGTATTTAAGTGCTCCACTCAATGCTCCACCATGACCGTTTATAGATCTATAGTGCGGAATAATAATGATCCCCCCTCACCGTTTATTGATGATCAGTACGGTATAATAATGCAGACCCCTGACCGTGCATTGATCTGCAGTACGGTGTAATAATGGTCACCCCTCAACGTTTATTGTTCTTTGATGTGGTATAATGCAGACCCCTCCTCCTTTAGTGATGTTCAGTGCGTTACGAATAGGTTCACTAAGCGTTAATGGGTTAACGCTAAAGGAGTACGCTGCATGGCGTGATTGTCGCAAGTTACGCCATGCAACGGGTCCGTTAGCGCACCCATTGACGGCAATGTGTTTAGGATCTGGATCGCATCGCTAGCGCATGCCATTTTTTAGGCACGCCCTTGCGATGTGCCGTTATTTTCAGTCGGACCTCAGATGCTGCTTTCAGCGTCCCAGCTCCGTTCCTCGCTAGCGCAGATTGTGGATCTGCGATAGCGGGATCGGCAAAAGCAATCCCGCTAAAGACATTGCGCTGGTGCAATACGCTAGCTATATTCGCAAAACGTATTGCCCGAACGCAATGTAAACCTATAATGCTCCCCCAAAAAACAGTATTGATCATCAGTGCTTTGTAATTTATGGCCACCCACACAAGTACCAAATTTTCATTGCTGCTGGTGTAAATATGCATTTGCATTAAAACATACAAACACATAGAGAGAGACAAAGCACACAGCAGCTTGCCGCCATATACACTAATCCTCACCAGATTTTGGAATCTGGCAGCCGAAAATAATGCCGGAAGGCGGGGGAGCAGGGGGAACGTCAGACAAGGGAGAACGTCCGAGATGGGGGACGGCCTGAACAGCGCAGTGCAGTGCGCATGCCCAGGAATGCCAGCCCCGCAGTGTGCATAATGAATAACACAGTGCGGGGCGGGGATTCAGTAACAGGGCGGCCGCACTGCCCGCACAGACGCAGTCAGGCACCCTGCGTGTGAGTGATGACGGCCAAAGAAGACTGCGCAGGCCCCAGGCAGGCACGCACAGCGCAGGCGCCGGATTTGAAGCAACAACGCGAAGGGGGCGGGTACCATCGGCCCTGAAGAGAAGAGTGACGGCAGTTTGAAGATTCATAGAGGACGCTTCGGACCGCCTCCCGGTACAATCGCTGGTACGTTTGGCCAATTTTTAAAACGTTTTATTGCGGTAATAACTTAATCAAAAACTAAAAGAGCCACCTTGTTAGACTGCAGCATTACTGCTGCACAAGGTGGCTCTTTTAGTTTATAACGCCTGGGGGGGGGTGACAGTGGCCCTTTAAGTATATAATTCCACATGTGTTAATTCATAGTTTTGATGCCTTCAGTGTGAATTTACAATTTTCATAGTCATGAAAATACAGAAAAATCTTTAAATGAGAAGGTGTGTCCAAACTTTTGGTCTGTACTGTATATATATACATACAAATATCCCATAGACATATGAAAAAAATACAACACATGCTAACCTCGCTCCGATTCCTCCACTGCTGTCTCAGTCCCACACGATGATTGGTGAAAGAAGGAGCCGGGGTCACCTCCTCCACCAATGTATTAATCACTGTCTGTATCCTGAGGATGCAGATAGAGGTAACATCGAGAAGCGGTGGCAGCGGGCGAAGGTATGGTGCAGCCCTTGGGCATGTGTTACCCCTTAGTGACGGAGCCAATTTTTTAAAATCTGACCAGTGTCACTTTATGTGGAAATAACTCTGGAACGCTTCAACATATCCCAGTGATTTTCAGATTGTTTTTTCGAGACAGATTATACTTTATGATAATGGTAAATTTAGGTCTGTATGTTTTGTGTTTATTTATAAAAAATATCAGAAATTTGAGAACAATGTTAAAAAATTAGCAATTTTCAAACTTTGAATGATTATCCCTTTAATCCAGATAGTCATAACACACAAAAACATTACTAAATAACATTTCCCACATGTCTGCTTTACATCAGCATTATTTATAAAATGTTCTTTTATTTTGTTATGATTTTAGAAGGTTTACAAATATAGCAGTAATTTTTCATTTTTTCAAGGAAATTTACAACATTTATTTTTTTAGGGACCTACCCATGTTTGAAGTGACTTTATGGGTCCTATATATTGGGAAACCCCCAAAAGTTATACTATTTTAAAAACAGCACCCCCAGACATATTGAAAATTGCTGTCAGGTAGTTTATTAACCCTTCAGGTGATTTTCAGGAATTAATGCAAAGTGGCATGAAAGAAATGAAAATGTCTTTTTACCACCTAAATGCCGCTAACTTCTGAACAGATTACTACAGCCGGCAGACTCTAAGGTCGCTATTTGGTTATAAATTGACATGACAAACATCAGGACCACACAATCATGATCTGAGGGCACCAATTGGGATAAAGAGGAAGCCCCCACACTCTGTTAACCATTTATATGATGTAGTCACTATTGACATCAGCATGTAAGGGGTTAAACAGAGTTGGATGGTGCTAACACTGATCGTGGCTGATGCAGCAAGATGTCAGCTATAGTGTACAGCCAACAACTGTATGGGGATGCTATTCTCTTATATCTCAGGTCAGTTAAAAGACGTATTGGCGGTCATTAAGGGGTTAAGTTCTTTGACTGTCTCGGTCCACAGGCCAAACTGGGACATCCAGAGGGCCGTTTGTGGCCCGTGAGCTGCACTTTGCCCAGATGTGCTCTAAGGTGTATTTAGATAAACTAGAAATCTGCCCTTCAGTGATGTCTGGTCTCAGTCTTTCCAACAGAGCTTAAGAACTCTGCTCTGAAGCTGAGCAGCTCTCTGACGATGGCCAGCATCAGTGCTGCTGCACTCCTCTAACACTGTAGAGACGAAGCTGTCTATATTTGCAGCACTGGAGAGTACACACTACAGGCCACAACCATGCTGCTGGCCTGAACTGTCAATTATAGATGAGCGGTGTTCGAGTCGAACTGTTCGGCAATTTCAAATTCGAGCTGTTTTGGGCGGTGTTCGAGTCGTTTGTCGAACTCGAATAATTTGCTTAAAATTCGGCTGTTCGAGTTTCTGTTCGATAACTGTTCGTTCACCAAAAGCCTAACTTGATGTGCACATTAAAACTGTTTCAGTGTATAGTGAGCGGGGGGGCGGGGGATAGATCTGTGATGAAATAATGTTGATCTCCATTTTTTTTTTACTTTATACTTTCCCGCATTTACAGAGGGGCGGTGCAGTCTCTCAGCCTATCAGCAGTGCACACACACACACAGCAATGTGCATGTGATGCACACAAGCAAGGGCATGTGTCATTGGCTGTGTATGTCACATGTCCTTGCCCTATAAGAACCAGCCATTTTCTCCGTCGCCACCATTTTCTCACTGCTGCAGCTTAGTGTTTGACGGCACCGCTGCTGCTGTGGGCGCTATACAGTCAGAGTCTATTTTTGCGAGCAAATTTTGTGAGAGATAGGTTTAGGGAGTCGGGAGGAGTCGGGACTAGTTGTAATATCAGCCCTTTTCAGGGTAGGTTACAGCAGTTCATAGCACAGTTTGCCAGGCAGGTCTGAGCCAGTGCTGTGCAAGTGTTAGTCACAGCATTTGGTGTAATTTAGCTCAGCCAATCCTTTTGGGCTAGTAGCATTGTCTGGTAGTCATCTGAGTAGCCCGCCTGTGAAGCTAGCTACACCGCCTGTGTATCTCAATTTTTACTGCATCTAACCCAGTAAATAGTTTTGGGCTTAGTAGCAGTGTCTGCACGTCAGCGGAGTACCCCGCCTGTGAAGCTAGCTACACCGCCTGTTTACCCAAGTACTAATTTTTAACTGCATCTGGCCCAGGCAATACTTTTGGGCCTAGTAGAATTTAGTGCTACTCAGCAGCGTACCCCACCCTTGAAGCAAGCTACACCGCCTGTTTACCTAAGTACTATTTTTTAACTGCATCTGGCCCAGGCAATACTTTGGGCCTAGTAGCAATTTCTGCTACTCAGCAGAGTACCCCACCCATGAAGCAAGCTACACCGCCTTCTTTCTTTCTCAATCTAACCCCTCGGCTCTGGAGTGTCCACTCTCCCTCCAGCTCTCTCCTTCTCACAGGTGGACTACCGCGTGTTTTCACACTGTGGCGAATCTTTTGGGCCCAGGCATAAGAGGTTGTTGAGGTAATGGATAATATGTGCCGCCTTACAAACATCCATGACGACCCATTCGAGGAAGCAACTAAACGCCTCAAATAGTGAGCAGGATATGGAGCACCCCATGGGCAAACAGCGATCTATGTAGTATGCTCCTTCACAGAAGCAGCCCAATGGGAGGACACTATTTGGAGGCACAGGTAGTAACCGTAACGCCCCCTCAATGTCTGTTTTGGCCATTAGGGTGCCCCTTCCACACTTCTTGACCCGCCTAATTGCCTCGTCAAAGGAGGTACAGTACATAGTACTGTACTTGGTTCCGCGTCGATGTTGTCGTTTACTGACCTGCCCCTTGGATATGACAAATGGTGGATTAGTCTGAATGTATTGGGTTCATTTTTTGGCACAACTCCCAACGGGTGTACCACTACGTCTTCTAAGGAAAGTGTTCTGAATGGACCCGCCGACATTCTACCTAAAGATATTTATTTTTTTAATTTTTTGTCACGACGTCTGGGTGTTGGTAGAGTGAGTTCAGGTTTTTACTCCAGCCTTTCTTGATTTTAGAAGGGCATGACATGCCTATATCTGTGTCTCCTCCTCCTTTTACTCCTCCACCTCTTTTCTTTTCGCATGACTATGTGTAGTTGTGACTTTTCCACGTGTTTGTTGTGTCTTCTGAGCAGTTTGTCAGCTTTTGGACACCTTTTAAGGTGTTTTCTATGTGTTTTCTATGTGTTTGTATGTGTTTGTGTTTGCCTGCCATTGGTTTCAATGGGGTTTGACGGTGTTCGTCGAACATGCCCCAATTCGACGATACAAACTCGAACACTAGGGGGTTGGCTCAACACTACTGTCAATCAAGAGCAAACTGCTCCCAGTAAGTCAGTAGGAAGAGGAGCAGTGCACTCCTGCAGAGAGAGCAGAGAAAACCTATTTACAGTACATGGAAACTGTCACCAGGTTTTTGCCACCTACTCTAAAAGCAGTATGATGTAGAGACTGAGACCCTGAATCACTGGGCTTCTTGCTTTTGACAAAATCACCATTTTATCAGCGGAAGATTATCACTAGAGAACAAGTAAACCTGCTGCCATGTAGTCCTCCATATTCATGAACTCTGCATAACCCCATCCCTGATTGATGGCAGCTTTTTGCCTATGCACAGTGTACACAGAAATCTGCCAATCAGTGGTGTACAGAGCTCAGAGTTCAGAGAACTGGGATATCTGCAGCAGATAAAACTGTGAAACCAATTAAGTTAAATGAAACTTTACAGGAATCAGGGTCTCTACCCATAGATCATATAGTGCTCAACCATACAGTATACAAGTCAATCTGCATTTTCAGTGGCCCATTCACATGATCAATACGTTTATACATTCACACACTCAATATGTGTGATCGTTCTGTCCCTTTATAGCATACATATTGGTAGCACGATATCCTCTTTTACAATCTAGCCATAAGCTGGGTCTCACAGGCCCTGTCAGTGACTCTGACATGTCTCATGCACACTGCAGTATGCAATGCATGAGACCAGCGATCAGAGTAAAAATTATACATGCCCCATAGTGGGACATAGTGAAAAAGTGAAAAAAAAAAAAGTACAATAAATTATGAAGATGCAAAAACAAAATCATTTTTGCAAAATGTTTTGTTTTAAAGCATATAGGACTTATAATTCTAAAACATATAGAAGAAAAAGATGCTATAGGGTTTATTAGGAGTATAGTCAGGGTTAGTCTCTTTTTGCCAGAAAGTGATACACTTAGTCCGGACTACTAATAATAAGTGTCCATTTTCTATTCATACTATGTTATATTGATGGAGATTTAGCTGCAATTGTCTGGATTTGGACAGGCGGGCTATAGCTCTGAATATGCTTAAAGCGAGGGTGGGCAATTCATTTTCCCAAGGGGCTACATGAGGAACTGGGACAGTTATGGGGGGCCGAACCAATCGGTTGAATTTAATTGAGTTCAATATTTTATTGATTTTGAAAATTAATTAGATGTGTATACGGGTAAGAATACAGGTTACAATAAGCTTCATTGTAAAATCTACTAGACTATTGATGTCATTTCTGTTATGGAGGCTCGCATCTCCGCACGACAAATTGACGTATTGCGGTCCTAAAAGATGCGCCACATGTCAGTGTCCACAGGTGAGCTGTGGGTGTCTGTGGACGCATAGTAAACATGAGATTTCTTGAAATCCCATCCACTATGCTGTAACATCTGGCCGTTGTGGTTTTGACGCTGTGGATGTACGCAACGTCAAACCCGCAGCAATTCCTGGCTGTCTGCACGTACCCTTAGAAAGCCATTCAGCTGCTACAATGACAGCCCAGCAACCGGGAAGAAATGAACTTGGCTTCAGTCACTGCTTAGTACGTGGTGAGCGGCAGATGGAAGCAGTACAGCCAGGTGTGTACTGATGCGCTGCTAAACAAGCTGTCAAAGTTTTGGGACATGCTTACACCTGCCGCTCACCATGTACTGAGCGGTGACTGTAGTCGTGTCTCAGGACTGAGGCTGCCGGGAGGATTAAAGTTCATTTCTTCCCATAGCTGAGCTTTCAGTGCGGCTGCACAGCTATAGAACACTATTAACCTCCAGATTACACCTTTATACGCAGGTTAATAGCGTTTACACATTATGAATGTCAATTATATACATGTGTGTTATTTAAAAGGGTTATCCAGGGTTGGGGCTCAAGTCTGCAGTTACTCTATGTAACGGTGTATGCATTGTCAGGATTCTCTGTGAACAGGCAGGTGTGTGACCGCAAGTACGTGATTTGCATTCCTCTGCCCACATTTTGGCTAGACATGTCCGGCCTCGCTCAATACACTAGCATTAATCGAGGCTGTGCCCATCTAGTAGGAATGTGGTCAGGAGTATACAAATCCCATACCTGCGTCACACAACTGCCCGCTCGCTCCTGGAGAATTGCACCCACAGCGCTATGTGAGGGTTCACATATAGAATTCTGGGTTACACAGAGTGACCACAGACTGTAATCCCAACTCTGGACAACCCCTTTAACTTGTATTAAAATATATAGGGCCTCGTGCACATGTGGATCCGTGCATTCTACATGTCATATGTGTATGAAGCCCTATATCTTGCCCTATTCTTACCTGGGACTTACCCTTAGTGGGGGTGTACTGAGGCTGGAGTGCTCACTGTGACAAGTCAGGGAGAGAGTCCAGGGCAGCGTGCAGTGGTCATCTGACCTGCGTCTCTACGTATCTCTATGCAGGTCAGATGAACACAGTAATGTTCAGGTCCTTGAACAGCACTGCCCTCCGCTCCACCTCCTCTCCGCCCTCCTCTGATGTTTTCATGCAGGCAGCACCATGGCCGCTCTGCCCCCCTGAAACCTTATGCTTGCTGCAGTCCATGGCCGCTTCGCCTCCTCTCTTCCCCCCAAAACCTTATGCTTGATGCAGTCCATGGCCGCTCCGCCTCCTTTCTTTCCCCCTGAAACATTATGCTTGCTGCAGTCCATGGCCGCTCTGCCTCCTCTCTTCCCCCCTGAAACCTTATGCTTGCTGCAGTCCATGGCCGCTCCACCTCCTCTCTGCCCTCCCCGAAACCTTGTTTGCTGCAGTCCATGGCCGCTCCGCTTCCTCTCTGCCCCCCTGAAACCTTATGCTTGCTGCAGTCCATGGCCGCTCCGCCTCCTCTCTTCCCCCCTGAAACCTTATGCTTGCTGCAGTACATGGCCGCTCCACCTCCTCTCTGCCCCCCCCGAAACCTTATACTTGCTGCAGTCCATGGCCATTCCGCCTCCTCTCCAGCCTCCTCAGACCCCTCACTACACGCTGAATTGCTACTGGACCTGCACACTCCAGAGAGCTGTCACTGCTGGAGCATTCATTCTAGCCTGTCTACGGGCTGGACAGGCACAGGCAAAGGGCTAGATGTGGCCCGCGGGCCGCAGTTTGCCCAGCCCTGGCTTAAAGGAAACCTGTCAGCAGAATTGTGGACAGTACCCTACAGACACTGTCAGGTTGGCGCCTTTATACTGATTAAAATTATACCTTGGTTGATGAAATCTGTCTTGTGGTTGTTGTTTAATCTTTATTTTCAGTTTTGAGTTAATAATATGCTTGTGCCCCGGGGCGGCCTGTGGGGGGTCTTCATGTGGTGCTCTGATTAGGTATTCATCAGTATCGCTTCCGACAGGTCACTGATCCCTCACTGATGAACCTACAAAGCAATCCTCAGAGCTACCAGAGGGTATCCCCCACAAGCCAACACATATAAACCGAAAAAACCTCACGGTAATGGATCAATAATATGACTGAAAGTTATAGTACATCAATGTGAAAATACGCAGAATCCATACCAGACCCCCGTGAGCATTAAATATATAGTTTATTAGAAAAAAAAATTTAGAAATTTTTTTTTTAAATAAATCATTCAAGGGAGACAACAGTGAAAAGTGAGCAATAACAGCTAAAAAGATTAGCGCATCAGATGTTATAAAAATGCGCTGCAAGATAGCAAAAATATCACTGCTGTAAAGCCCGCAACACCTGAAGCATCGGTGCCATAAATATGACCAGCATAATATCAGTGGAGCCTTGTAGAGGGTAGCAGATAAATAAACTAATAATAATCACACTGAATATCTAGAATCCTGGATTGCTGCAACATGAGATAAAATACAAGGTAAACCTAATAAAAGTTATGCCAGGCTTGGCTGAGTACTAGTACCTTGAGACATCGCGGCAGCAGGGTGTGGGCGTGCAAACAGGAAACAGAGAGCCTCGACGCGCGTTTCACCGCCTTGGCTTCGTCAGTAGTAACACCAATTTTCCTGTTAGACAGCTGTGGTCCATATACAGAAAAGACCAGACTTTGCCATAACAGGACAATGGGATGTTGTTACAGATCATGAAGGAACACAAAAATCAACCATCTTTGATGCTGTACTCATTTGCACTGGTCACCATGTTTATCCAAATCTTCCCCTTCAAACCTTCTGTGGTAAGTCATATTTTACTATAAATATTATATGGAAGACTGTGTACTTATATTAAATCTGCTCCACCTGCATGTAACGGATGTACGAGGTGGAACACAGTAATACTCAAGAGCGGCCACTACAGGGCTCACTTTTCACTGTTGTCTCCCTTGAATGATTTATTTAAAAATTATTTTTTTCTAATAAACGATATATTTAATGCTCACCCCCGTCTGGTATGGATTCTGTGTATTTTCACATTGATGTACTATAACTTTCAGTCATATTATTGATCCATTACCGCAAGGTTTTTTACACTGATCCCTCACTGACCTGCCCCCTATTTTACATATTGAATATTATATATCTTGGGAAAAAAATCACCTTCAACAGGCAGCGCCTGCGCTGCAGCATGATCGCATCTATAATGTGCATTTAATTCTTTTATTTGCTGGTATAAATAAATTAATTAATAAAAAAAATTCTGTCTCAAAATTGCGCCTGCGCAGTAGCGTTTATTGGCGATCTGATAGTAGTACTGCACAGGCGCAGATGGCGCCATCTTGGTGGAGACAATTTTTTCTTTCCTCTAGCAAGATGGCTGCGCAGTAGCATCGATCGGGTCGCCAATAGATGCTGCTGCGCAGGCGCTGCTGGCGTCATCTTAGTGGAGACAATTTTTTTTCTCTAGCGAGATGGCGCCGCATGATTGTGCAGAGATCTTCTTGAGTGCGCCACTGGATAATCAGTGGGAAATCTTCTGTCTCCCCCTGTCTTTGCTTAGCAGAGGCTGTCATCAGTTCTCTGCAGCCAATCAGTGGCCTCTGCCGTCATGGATATGCTACCGGCATCATGGCTCCTACTGTATCTGTAAATGAAAATGCCTGTAGTAATTGCACGTGGCTACTCAGGCAAATGAATGACTGCAGAGTCACACGATGACCAATTGTATACAAAAAAAGAGGGAAATGCTGTAGCTTCTGGTTCATATTAGTGGATGACTGGACATTGTGTATTACATTTTCATTTTTTTTCATTTCAAAAGTTGGCTAACCCATGTAACGCTAATTTATCTGTTGAATTTTCCCCAGAAAAACATAACCATTTACTAATATTAATATATATATATAGATATATAATATTATATATCTTCTTCCAATACTAATATATATATATATATATATATATATATATATATATATATATATATATATATATATATATATATATCTCTGGAATCTGCAGAAGAAATCACGTCTGAATATATTATGCTCATTTACAGGTAAGAAAATTCATACGTGCCGAGCTACTGGCTCACTTGTGCTCTTCCGAGGACCAAAACATTTTGATGGAGGACTCCTCTGAGCAAGCTCAAAAGCAAGATGACATGATGAAGATCGACAGTGCTGCAGCAGAAGCTAAGCAGATTATCAGCAATAACAGCACATACGTCGGTTTCACCCCAGTGTCGTCTCCGGAGGACAGTTCCTGGATGCAGTTTCATTGGTACAGAACATTGTTAATGGAAGGCTTATAATTAGAAGATATTACACAAGCCAGAAGGAAGGCTTTACCGGGGTCTACCTGCAGCCTTTTTGGCCTCTCTAACTTATTGCATGAGTGTAGTTTAGGATGTTTTGCTTTTATGGAGTTGTACCCTGTCTTATAGACCTAACAATTCCTAATCCTAGGTCTTCAGAATGTCTACCATAAGTATTATATCAGTCCATAAATAAAAGTCAGTGATTTACAGAATTGCATTTACCCCTATTGACTTTTTGTTGGATCACTGATTTACCATGCTTGTCTGGTTTCCTAAAATACTCCATATACCATGTGTATCTGCTAGACAGCTTGCTAAAATTGTTGGTTAGTAAATGGCATGGGAAGCAAATTTATATAAGCCGGACAGATGTATGGAAATATAGTCGAACGCTAAAAGTCATACTCACAAGTTAAAGCTGCCTGCTTATACAAGAATAATATACTAAACGCACATACATAAAATAATGCAGCTAATTTAGTTTATACCAATTTTGCCCTGTTCCAGCTGCCAGCAGAATAAATAGGTTTGCAATAAAAACCTGCAGTCCTGGAAACCACCAGAAGCAATTTCTTGGTCATTGAAGTGCTTCCATAGACTGGCATATTGCACCCAGATGTACAGTAAGAGCCTATCCTAATGCTATAACACCCATTCTCCCCCACATGGCACTGCTAAACAAAGCTTGGATCACTATCGAGTTCTAGGAGTTTTGGGTGATGCAGCAGCAATACAGACCCAAAAATGTACCTTACTTAGGGTTATGTGCACACAACATTTTTTTTAGGTGGGTGAACCCGTTGAGTTGAGGAAATGCTGCTTTTCTCTGGTGTTTAGTAATCCTGTAGTATCTTTTTATTTAGCTTTTTTGGTTATTTCCTAATTGCTTTTGCAATATTTTTCACTGCTGGCCTTTTTTTTAGAGTACGTTTGTGGTATCTTTTTTTACTAGCACTTTACAGATTGCCGTTACAATCAACAATTAAAAAAACGAAGCAAAAAAATTCTTGCAAAAGCCTCAAAAAGATGCTCGGGAATCTTCCAGGCATCTTTTGAGTTTTTCCATTGTCTTGTATCATAAAGTATAAAGCATCTTCCACGAAGAAAATTCCATGAGAATAGTTAGCTAACTTATTTTAACCAATTGGCATCTTCAGAAACCTGAAGTGGTCAAAAGACTCAAAAGACTGCACATAAACTACTCACAAAAAGTTAGGGATATTTGGCTTTCGGGGAAATTTTACGATGAACCTAAAATTCCACTCTAATTTTTTCAGGTGAATTTATTGTGATTTTTTCTAAACTTATGAATGCCCAGGTCCAACTGTTCAATGTTTCAGTACTTTTTGCGCCACTTGCTGTTCTCTAAAAAGGAACGTTATGACAAATTTCACAAAAGGTGTTTGATCCATGAATCGGCCAGTAAATGTCAGGGTTCAATTAAAAATGGTATTTAAATAGTCCACCTCATCATGCCATTCACATTTTGACAACATGAGACCAAGCCGACACCTATCAATTGATCTACAGTACCTCGCCATTGTAAGGCTTCAAGCAGGATGATCTCAGACAATAGTGTCCACTGAGCTTAGTGTCACAGAGTTATCAGCAGGTTGCAACAGAAATATCGGGAGACTGGAAGAGTCACAGAAAGGCAGAGAAGTGGAAGTCCTTTGGCCACATCCCATACTGATTACTGCTGCATTGTGAACAATGCCCTTCAGAACCGGATGATGAATGTCACACAACTCCAGGCACATTTAAGGGAGGTGAGAGGCATCCAAGTGTCACGTCAGACATCAAAACAGTATACTGTACATCAGTGTGGTCTGCGTGCTAGATGACCTGCAAGGGTACCTGAAACACCACCAGGCACAGGCATTATTGTCATTTATGAGCCAGGGAGCATCTACGCTGGACAAGGGACCAGTGGTCCTCAGTGCTGTTCACTGATGAAAGTAAATTCACGCTGAGCAGAAATGATGGCCGCCGATGATTTTGGAGACATCAAGGAGAGCGCTATGTATCAGCCACTGTTGTCACTAGACGAGCCTTTGGTGGTGGGGTTAGTATGGGCAGGTGTGCCCAGACAATACAGAACTGCCCTACACTTAGTGAATGGTACAGTGACAAGTCCCTACTACTGGAATAACATCATTAATGAAGTCATTGTGCCTCTGTACGAACATAAGAGGTCTAATTTCATCTTCATGGATAACAATGCTCAAGCTCATCGAGGTCACAACATTAGAGATTGGCTGTGGAGACTAAGAAACCTCAAATGGAGTGGTCTGCTCTTTCTCCTGACCTGAATCCCATAGAAAACCTATGGGATTAGTGGAGTCGCCGTGTGGAAGCTCGTAACTCTGTACCCCAGAACCTCAAAAACCTGAGGGCCAGCCTTCAACAAGAGCGGGATGCCATGCCTCAGCAGAAATTAACTCAACTTGTGAACAGCATGCAATATCGTTGTCAAGCTGTAATTGATGCCTCAGGCCAAATGACCATTTATTGAAGCACTGACATTTTTGTTGTGGTACATCTACCACTGTTGTTGGCTTTTGTTTCAATTAATTGCTTAAGATGAGAAAATCACCAATGCATGTGTACTGTTCCCCCAGAGATAATTACTATTTAACTGTTCAGTTTGAATATCTTAGAAATCTTAGAAATATAAATTCTGTCCTTGTTTGTCACCCGCTAAATGTATTATCTCTGCTGGCCAGTATTTGCTTACCGCTCGCTTTTCCTTTTACCAATTAAGTTGGATCAAAGTGGACATGATTTCACATGGCAATTGGTGGGTCACTTGCTTTAGGCAGCCATTTTATAGCCAGACTTGTTGTGAGACAGGGATCACTTGTGCTAAGCTCATGAGGTTATCAATTTCTGATCTGCAGTAACCAACATCAACGACTTGGATTGTACCCACGCTGTTCATGCAAGGCTATGAACGCTGAGTCTACGCTGGTCCTGTATGCTTCTCACCTTAGATACGGAAGTAGGGAAAAAAAAATCTCACAGCATCTTATCAATCAGCTACACCTCCATTCGCCTTATGTGGAGACAGGACAGCATGCTTCAACTTAAATGCCCTTCTTTCATGATAAAATATCACTGTGGTGTGAACTTTTTACTATTTTTACAACTTTTGTGAGTAGTGTATTAGCAACTACCTACTAACTAACTGCATGTTAGCAACTGCCTGCTTGTTGTACCTGACACTGTCACAGTACTATCACTGACCGCTCCTGCCTGCAATTCATCTGCTACACATCAACAGAGCAGCTCTTCTTCTTTTTCTGGCTGCTCAGTGGAAGGGGTGTTCTGAAGTGAGGAACAAACTTGTTAATCAGCATGACATCGGCAGTCATGCTCTGTCAAAAGAGCAGAGAGGAAGAGAAGCCACTGCTGTCGAAATGACATTGGCAGAACCTGCAGAATTGCTGGCAAGAGAGGTCAGTGATCACTCTGTGCCAGCACAGGTCTGTGCCGAGGAGAATGGGCAGGTGAAACATTTACATAGTCCTGGATAACCCCTTTTAATGCATTTACATTCGGACTTCAGAGCGGACCTGTTTGAAAAAGACATCATGTGCACATACCCTTACACTCATATGAAATTGGCCATCCAATGGACTGTTTTACTGCTATATTTAGAAAACCAAACAATTTCGATTTTTGGACTTTTTTTATTAACATTCTGACTAACTATACATAATTCTGTGAGATGTCCTCTGGTTGAGTATACGCTCTATGGTATTTCCTCCCGGATAAATTTGAAGTAGACACTATGATGAATATGGCCTTTTCAGTGGGGTTTCAGCAATTCTAGTTGTACTATTTTAACTGATAATGATAAGTTATGTGATGGGCTACATCAAAATAATTAATGTAATAATTAAATTCTTATTTGCATTTCATTTTTAGTTCTCCATCGTCAAGTCCAACATCTCAGAGAAGTTGTGATCGCCATGCTCCGACAGTAAAGCTATCTCCTTCACTGTCAGGCTCTTTTCCAGGACAAGCAGGCTTATCTCCGGACTCTGAGCATGGAACACCACCTGGACTTTCCGGCCAAGATTTTTTACCTTGTATTAACGATCTGATGCCACCACAATTCTCTTCTCGGCCATCGCGTGCTCCACCAAGTGTTCCCAGGTAACACACAATAGTGAGAAAAATACCAATCTGCCTCAGCTTGCAGTAGTACAAAGTAAAGAATACAAAAAAATATATCACATCTTTGTTTCCTATAAAAAAATATAATGATCAGTGATAATTCTTACTTGTAAAAGTTTCTCTTGTCACATAATATTGATGATTTATATTGATGGCCTTAGGGGGTCCGCCACTTGCCATTAACTCTCGCGGCAGCCATATAAAAGCACTGAATGTGCTGTACTGCACCGCTCCATCCAATGTTTAGTGGCCGCTGTCGAGTGTTGTAGATCAGCTCCTATTTTACCTGGAGAATTCTACGTACGCCACCATTGAGGGGTCTGCAGTACATACATAGCTATACTACAGATAGCATTTCCTACAAATCTTCAGATGCAATTTACTTAGATGGCAGATTGTAAGCCCATGATGCCAGGGGTTAGGAATTTTATTTCTAGGAACACCCATTGAATTACTCACCCTCCTTTCTAGGACAGCAGGAGTTTTTACCATCATTACATCCTGATTAGAAAACCTTACCCCTGTGTTAAAGCAATTATTATTCTGAATCATATAAATGAACCGATCTACAAAAAGCTGTGTAACTTCTGTACTCATAGACAAAGGCAGACGGAGAATATACATTAGAGATTGGCGCAGGGGACTCAGCGTAAATGACTTGTGATAAGATAATCCGCAGAGTTATTAGGAAGTCTGTTCTGAAATGTCACATTCCTTTCTCTCGTTATAGCGGTTTATCCCACTAATTCTTCCCAAACCGAGCACTTATTGCTATAGTTCCTGTTGGAGTATTAGGTGTCTCTCTCACACAAGAACATGTTCTTCTCGGGCCTTTCTGTCATTCCTCTGTGCTTTTAAAATAGAGTTATTTCACCCCCTTCACACCCCCTTACATTTCTCCCGCTGAGACCCTTTTCTGGAATGCTATAACTAGGCCATGCGACCATATATCATTAAGTCGGAAATCATTTCCATGTAAAGTGCATGTACAGAGTCTTACTGGTTTTTTTTTGGTTATTATGACTTAAATTCTGGTATTTCAGAGTGCACATTATTTTTATTTAAATGCTGTATTGTAACTTATTTTAAACCATTTTCTCTGTGTCTGTGGACTCCCTTAACAATAACTGATTTTATAAGGGTGGGATCAGACAGTGCGGCGGTGCTGCGACCATTGGTCATTGCAGATTGTCGGAGTATTGACTGTGTGGCCATCAACACTGATCATCCCTTAAGGACTCGCTCACACGACCATACATCAAGGCCGAGTGCTCGCCAATGTTTTCTCAGATAGCACTCGGCCCAATATCATACTATGAGGCAGTGCCGACTAGCGCTTTATTTCTCTTGCCAATTTGGCACAAGAAAACTAGTGATGAGGAGTTATCCGAGCATGCTTGGGTGATAACCGAGTGACTTCGGCGTGCTTGAAAAATATGTTCAAGTCCCCTCGGCAGCACGTCTCGCAGCTGTTCGATAGCCTCAACACATTCAGGGATTGCCTGTTCGCTAGCGCCTTATCCGAGCACGTTCGCTCATCACTGAAGAAAACAATTGCAGCATGCTGCCGGTGCATCCGATGATCAGATTACATGCACCCATACAAGTCTCAGGGAGTAAACGAGTTTGCTGCACCCAGGGCAATTATCTGCAAAGTAAACAGTCGACAGACTACAATATTCCATCTACACTGATACATTATAATAATAAACTATCGGGAGAGGAGATTTGTGCATCAGTGGCACAGTCACAATTCAGTGATCTCCAGCCATATAGACTGGACAACCCCTTTAAGGCTGTGCTCACATTTCCATAGCTTTGCTCCATCAAGATGGACACCAATGACCCTGACGGACCCCAAAAACTGTAATGGGGTCCATCAAAATTTTTTCATGTAGTCCGTCAACTTACCAGGTAAAATAGCGCAGAATTGTGATCTATTTTGTCTGGTATTTTAGACAGAATCAGCGACATAGGCCAACAGAGCTACACATGCAGATGTGAACAGAGCCTAACTAACCAAATTTGGCCTAGGCTGGATACAACTGTAAAAAAGAATCATGTCATGCACTAGGTCTATGCAGACCATTTTTCACCTCCTTGATGTAAATAAGAATATTTGCATTAACTGATAGCTGAAGGGTATATTCGGGACTTTGCAAAAAAAAAATCTACCTAAGCACTAACAGGCAGGTAATTATAGCTTACCTGCCTGTTGTGCACGGCGCCGTTCTTCCCCTGCCCAGAGCAGTCACAGTTGCTCCTGCCGGGGATTCAGAATCCTCTGCTGACGCCACGTCTACAGAACGGAGGCTTCTTTTCCTGTTCGCTCTGTAGATGGGGCAGGACTTCCAGGGTCATTCTGATTGACAGCCGGATCCCCGTTTCTTAACTGCAGCTGAGTCCCCGGCAGGAGCGATCTGTAACCACTCTGTGCTGGGGGAGAAGGGCGCCGTGTACAACAGGCAGATAAGTTGCAATTACCTGCCTGTTAGTGCTTAGATACATTTTTTGTTTCTTGTAAAGTCCTGGATATACCCTATAACTTAAGAAATTGAAGCTCAAAGTATTTCAGAAAATTGCAAAACATTTTTGTTTACAACGTTAAAGACATAAAATTAGGAGACCTCTTTGAAAGATTTTTCTAGGACTAAGGTTGAACTTCACCAACAGTAATCAATTCACACCTCCTGATGGAAGTGTTGGGACGAGGAATAGGCAGGAATAATCACTCAGGAATTCAAATGGCTGCCATTCTGTTAAACTGACAGCAACCAATTAACCAAGCAGGTGCCTGTGTGCATGTGCATCTCTGCTGATGTAACCTGGAGATAACTTGACAATATATTCTGTAGGTTATTTTCAGGTCACAGTAGTGACTTAGCATTCAGAAACATGGTAAACGGCAATGTAAGTGGCCTCGTCTTATTTCAGCACCTTGATCTCCATGTATTAGATTACAAAGGCATGTTGGACAGCAGTGTGAGCAGCCTCTTCTTATTTCAGCATGTTTGGTATCTCCACTATTAGATCAGATAGACATTGTGGACAGCAATGTTAGCAGCCTCTTCTTACCTCAGCATCCCTGGTATTTATCTCCCATATTAGATCAGATAGACGGGTTGGACAGCAGTGTGAGCAGCCTCTTCTTACCCTGACGAAGCCGAACTTGTTACGGCGATATGCGTGGGGCCACGTTCGGGTCCTCTACACTTGTCCCCACTTGCCAGGACTCCTTTCCTTGTGGCATTTTGCCCCCTGCAGTACCGTGTTATTCTGGTTGCATTTGCCTCAGTCATATTGGCCATGGGGCCATTTGTTACTTTTCAGTGCATCTTGGCATTTAGCACGGCCCATTATTGTCTGGGTTTTTGTCAACTATGACATTCATTTTATAGGGGTTCTCACTAATGCCACAGCTTACAGCATTAGGGTCCTAGTCCTTCATCCGGGTCCTTGGAACATGTGTGTTTTTATAGGGATATATCATAAGTGCAAATGCTTATAGGTCTTGATTTCTAATGTTGGATAGATCCCAGAAAGCTCTGGTTATCATTCATTTGGGACCATGAGCTTGTTTCACACATGATTTGTGACATATACTGTATACATCCAACATGTCCGGATTTCATATGAATCACCCACTAAGAGGCTTGAGCGGTTGTACCAATCTGTTTTTACTTATGTTTTAAAGTCACTATTGTATTGTGTGCCAATAAAGATCACTTTTTTCATCTAACTTCTTGCTGTAGTGTGCATACCTTACAGTAGTGCTTTCTTCTCCTTCCTTGCTCATCACTCTTACTACTGGGTATTGCACCTCCCTACATTATGTAATGCTATAGTAGTGAACCTGGCCCTATCTATTCTACTGCCTCTTCTTACCACTGCACACCTGGTATCTCCAGTATTACATCAGATAGACAGGGCTGAGCAGCGGTGTGAGCAGCCTCTTCTTACCACAGCACCCCTGGTATCTCCAGTATTACATCAGATAGACAGTACTGGACAGCGGTGTGAGCAGCCTCTTCTTACCTAAGCACTCATGATATCTCCAGTATTAGATCAGATAGACAGGGTGGACAGCTGTGTGAGCAGCCTCTTCTTATCTCACCACCCCTCATATCTCCGGTATTAGATCAGATAGACAGGGCTGGACAGCAGTATGAGCAGCCTCTTCTTACCTCAGCACATTTGGTCTTTTTTTATCATTATTATTATTATTATTATACATTTTTCCAGCATTTGATCAGAAAAACAGGGTAGGCAGTTGTGTGAACAGACCATCCTTACGTCAGCGCCCCTGTTATCTCCAGTATTAGATCAAATAGATAGGGTGGAGAGAAGTGTAAGCATTTTTTTCTTACCTCAGCATCCCTGTCATATTTAGTATTCTGTCAGAAAGAAAGGGTGGACAGTAATGTAAGCACCCTCTTCTTACCTGTGCACTACTGCTATCTGCAATATGAGGTCATGAAGAAAGGGGGAGGTTCCTACTGCACTTGTCCTATAAACATACTAGTACAGGTTTCAGTCAGTGTAACAAGGCTGCGGCCATATTAACCCCTTCATGACCGATGTGTATGTATATATCTATATTTACGTCATTGGCCGTGTTCCTGCCTTTGATGTGGGCTCATACTCTGAACCCGCATCTTTCCCCAAAATTGATGGCTGACTTAAGCAGCCATCAAGTGCCTCTAACAGCCACGGCTGGATGCCAGGACAAAAGGGCATCTGTTGAAGACCCCGTGCCTGTCAACACGATCTTCTTGTGAACACTGACCCGTGGCCGGCGTTCATAAGAGATCATGATTTTTGGTACACATAACAATACTAAAGTCCTGTTTATGTATAGCATAGGTGATTGGACAATCACACCTTCAAGTCTTCTAAGGGCACCATAAAATATAGTAAAAAGTAAAAAAAAAAGGTTTTAAAAATATTAAAAAAACAAAACACAAAACTTCAAATCACCCCCACCCTTTCCCCCATTAAAATAAAACAATAAAAACACATATTTGGTATTGCTGGGTTCAGTAATGTCCAGTATATCGAAATATAAAATAAATTAATCTGATCGGTAAACATAGTAACGAGAAAAAGTCAAAGCTCCAGAATTACGGTTTTTTTTCATCGCAACATGCAATACAATTCAATAAAAGGCGATAAAAACATTGTATCCACCCCAAAATAATATCAGTAAAAACATCAGCTCAGGGCGTAAAAGGTAAGCCAACATCCAGCCGCAGCTTATAGGGCTAAATTGAGGTGACAGATTCCCTTTAAATAAAAAATAAGTGTGATTTACTATATAAAGATGTTTAGGGATTTATTTATAAATACTTTTGCTTTGGGTATTATTTTTTTATAACTATGGAGCGTCACTTTGACTCCCTCGGCTCTTCAGCTCTGTGTGGATGAGGCTGTAGGTGCAGGCATTGATTCAGCTGTGTAACGTGCTCCCGCTAAACCAAGAGCACACTAACCAATTATCGCGTCCTTTATCTAACTGATGAAATCATTCAGATAATAGCACAAATGTCCAGTTCAGCTTACTGAATTGATGGGTGCAATGGAGCATGTTTAAAGGCCACCTGTCGGCAGGTTTTCCCAATATGAGCTAAGGCCACCACCTTTTAACGCTTCTTGTACCACAGTCCATAAATCTTTATATAAGCCCCAACTTCCCCTGTATAGCCAAAAAATATTATTTACAAATCTCGTGCACCGTGTGCGAATTGGCCCTGTCCTATATGATGGGTGTTATTGGTCTTTGCCCGTTGCCTCCTCTATGCTCTGCCCTACAGAGTAAAGTCATGTGTCGTGCACCCTCTGATGGTAGGATAACAAAGTGCTCCTGCGCAGGCCTGTGCGTTGTGTGGATGACATAGGATGCATCATCCACATCAATCAAACCAGAAGGACACAATTGTGGGCATAGAGGAGGCGGCGGGCAAAGAATAGCCACAACCATCGACCGTGAGTGCGTCATAATGACTTTTGGGTTGTCATTGGCTGTAAGCCATAATCATCAACATTAACAGAAATAAACACTTGAAATAGATCACTCTGTTTGCAATGACTCTATATAATAATATATGAGTTTCACTTTTTGTATTGAAGAACTGAAATCAAATAACTTTTTGATGATATTCTAATTTTGTGAGGAGCACCAGTAAATGCCCGTGTGGCCCCGGCCATAGCTGGAGAAGTTGTTGTGCCTGGATACAAAATGTTCTGTTTTTTGGCAGGGTCGCACCCTCAGCAATCGGATATTGATGGCATATCCCTCGGACTATTGAAAGCATAACCTGCAATGTCTGAATTCACGATACAAGGGGAATGTCATGGCCACCTTTTCTTGATGATCAGTTGGATTCCTGGGGATCGGGAACTGATGATCTATTGTATTGATATATTGTAGTCCTAGAATATCATTTTAAGTTTGTAGTAGTTTGTCTGTACTGGTAATATTGGAGAAATGCTTTATTCTGTAGTTTTGGGTTACTTTTTCTTATTGGGGGTATATATTTTTTCTGCCGAATTGCAAAGCTGAAGAATATTTTACAGTAGAAATTAATCCAAGAAGCTGTGGGACATTAAATCAGACGTGATTTCACCTTGATTTGTGTAAATGAAAGCCCGGTAATAAAGCGGAGGTGTAACATACGCAGTGCCACACTGAATTAGAGCTCAAACATTGAGAGTATCCTTCTGGAGCTATGTGCATGGTCTGCGTGAGCCCCATGGAATAGGACAATGTGCCTTTGTATGAGCCCAACAGAAGCTTGGCAATAGGTTAACCAAGCAGAGCGATTTCAAATCCCCACCTCCAACAACTGCAAAGAATTCCTCCGTTATTAGCTTTCTCTCCTTCCTTTTTCTCGATTACTAACAAAACATAGAGGGGAAAAAAATCTTCCTGAAGGTCAGAAAAGTCAGGCCTCCTGTTGGACTCACACAATAACCCTTTGAGCATGAAAAGTCAATTATCATTGCTTTTCTGTTTATGTTTTGCATAGCATTTTTGGCATGCCACTTCTTTAATATGCCGAATTCCTTACAGTAGAAAACAAATATAGTTAGATAGAATAAGTCTGCTTTAGAAATTTGGAAATGACCTTTGCAGGAGCTGTGAAGACATTTCAAGTCAACGGTTACAATAGATTTGTTCAAGATTAGACAGTGGCAGGACAAAACTGACAATGCTGAATTATGACCGGCTAATCAGGGTTCTGCTTTCACAACTCATTATATTTGTGTTGGTTCTAAAAAAAATGAATAATCCAGTAATTAATTGTTTTTGGGTGGCTTCAGTGCCTATTTATGTTGCCTGTAAAATAATTGTAATCATATCAAGTAATCTGTATTGTCCATTTAACCCATGTTTCTCTGAGTTTCCTCCCAAAACTCCAAAAGCAAAATATATGCTTGTCACAATATATTAACCTAGATGGTGGCCCGATTCTAACGCATCGGGTATTCTAGAATATGTATGTATGTATATAGCAGCCACATAGTATATAGCACAGGCTACATTGTATATAGGAGCCATGTAGTATATAGCAGACAAATACTACGTGGCCTGTGCTATGTACTATGTGGCTGCTCTATACATACATACATACATATTGCAGAATACCCGATGCGTTAATACAGGCCACGCAATATACACTCACCGGCCACTTTATTAGGTACACCTGTCCAACTTCTTGTTAACACTTAATTTCTAATCAGCCAATCACATGGCGGCAACTCAGTGCATTTAGGCATGTAGACATGGTCAAGACAATCTCCTGCAGTTCAAACCGAGCATTAGTATGGGGAAGAAAGGTGATTTGAGTGCCTTTGAACGTGGCATGGTTGTTGGTGCCAGAAGGGCTGGTCTGAGTATTTCAGAAACTGCTGATCTACTGGGATTTTCACGCACAACCATCTCTAGGGTTTACAGAGAATGGTCCGAAAAAGAAAAAAAATCCAGTGAGCAGCAGTTCTGTGGGCGGAAATGCCTTGTTGATGCCAGAGGTCAGAGGAGAATGGGCAGACTGGTTCGAGCTGATAGAAAGGCAACAGTGACTCAAATCGCCACTTGTTACAACCAAGGTAGGCCTAAGAGCATCTCTGAACGCACAGTGCGTCGAACTTTGAGGCAGATGGGCTACAGCAGCAGAAGACCACACCGGGTACCACTCCTTTCAGCTAAGAACAGGAAACTGAGGCTACAATTTGTACAAGCTCATCGAAATTGGACAGTAGAAGATTGGAAAAACGTTGCTTGGTCTGATGAGTCTCGATTTCTGCTGCGACATTCGGATGGTAGGGTCAGAATTTGGCGTAAACAACATGAAAGCATGGATCCATCCTGCCTTGTATGGAGCATCTTTGGGATGTGCAGCCGACAAATCTGCGGCAACTGTGTGATGCCATCATGTCAATATGGACCAAAATCTCTGAGGAATGCTTCCAGCACCTTGTTGAATCTATGCCACGAAGAATTGAGGCAGTTCTGAAGGCAAAAGGGGGTCCAACCCGTTACTAGCATGGTGTACCTAATAAAGTGGCCGGTGAGTGTATAACAGTGGCCACGCAGTATATAACACAGGCCAAACAGTATATAACACAGCCCACGTACTATATAACACAGCCCACCCAGTATATAGCAGCCACGCAGTATATAACACAGGCAACGTAGTATATAACACAGGCCACGCAGTATATAACACTGGCCACATAATATATAGCAGAGCCCACGCAGTACATAACACAGCCCACATAGTATCTAACACTGGCCACGTAGTATATAGCAGCCACGCGGTATATAACACTGCCCACATAGTATATAACACTGGCCACATAATATATAACAGCCCATGCAGCATATAACACTGGCCACGTAATATATAGCACAACCCACGCAGTACATAACACTGCCCACATAGTATCTAACACTGGCCAGGTAGTATATAGCAGCCACGCGGTATATAACACAGCCCACATAGTATATAGCAGTGTGGGCACCATATCCCTGTTAAAAAAATAATTAAAATAAAAAATAGTCATATACTCACCTGCCGGGATCTAGCGAAGCTCTGGCGATGCGCGCGTGGCTGCTACCATCTTCCGTTCCCAGGATGCATTGCGAAATTACCCAGATGACTTAGCAGTCTCGCACACGCCTCGGCGGACTACGGAAGGTGAGAATAGCAGGTTTTTTGTTTTTTTATTATTTTTAACATTACATCATTTTACTATTGATGCTGCATAGGCAGCATCAATAGTAAAAAGTTGGGGACACAAAAGAGTTAATAGCAGCGTTAACAGAGTGGCATAACGCGGTCCGTTACCGCTGGGATTAACCCTGTGTGAGCGGTGACTGGAGGGGAGTATGGAGCGGGCGCCGGGCACTGACTGCAGGGGAGTAGGGAGGGACTAATCAGAATGTGCCTGTCGCTGATTGGTCGCGGCAGCCATGACAGGCAGCTGGCGAGACCAATCAGCGACGCGGGATTTCCGTTACAGACGGAAGTACCCCTTAGACAATTATATATATAGAAGGGTAATCCAAATTTGGGGATAATTTTTTGTTGCGACTAAAAATAGTTTTTTCAATTTGGTTTCATTACAAATTTTCCCTTTACAGGCTCTTTGTTTCCTTGCACATTTGACTTTGGTGTGGCTCAAAGTTATACATCAGCTGAGAGGAGCTCAGAAAAAGACAGATAAAAAGATACAAAACTCTCCTGTTAGGCTACTTTCACACTAGCGTTAACTGCATTACGTTTCAAAACGTCTTTTTTCAGAAAAAACGCATCCAGCAAAACTTTTTGCTGGATGCGTTTTTTTCCCATAGACTTGTATTGGCGACGTATGGCGACGGATTGGCATACGTCGTGTACGTTTTACGACGGATGCGTCGAAATTTGGCGACACGTCGTCTCAAAAAAACGTAGATTGTAACGTTTTTTGTCTCCGCCTAAAAAACGTGTCGCGACGCATCCTGCGGCATACGTCGTTGGCTGCAATGGAAGCCTATGAGCGACGGATGCGTCGGGACACGTCGTACGACGCAATGCAGCGCTGCAATACGTTTTTTTTACACTGAGCATGCTCAGAAGAAGTATTTTGTTGCCAATTGGTCAGACACCCCCAAATCTATATAAACCTGGCCTGGGCCTTGAACCCCACATATGCCAGCAAGACACAGAGAAGCAAAGAAGCCTGCCAGCAAGAGCCAGCCTGCCACAAGACCCCAGCCAAGCACAAGACCCCAGCCAGCCTGTCACAAGACTGCAGCCAGCCTGCCACAAGACTCCAGCCATCCTGCCACAAGACTCCAGCCATCCTGCCACAAGACTCCAGACATCCTGCTACAAGACTCCAGCCACCATAGCCAGTGTGAGTATTGCAATTTTAGTGTGCATCTGTGTGCCTGTGCATTTCTGTGTGTATGAGGTACTACTGACTACAGCAAGAGCTTAAAACCTGAAGAGAACCTGAGGCCTGCCATCGTCCTGCACCAGCCAGTGCCATGCTAGAGTCCAGATCCACCATGATGCCAGCCACTGTGAAGACCTGCTGCTTCAGCCAAAGGATTGTCAGCCTTTTGTATGTGTGTGTGTGTATGCGTCTTCTGATTGGTTTCACCTTTCTGCCTTTGTTGTACATATGTGTATTTGCATAAAGCTATGTGCGTGCATGTGTATGTGTGCATTTTTGGACGGCTGTGTGCTTTTGTACCATGTGCCTGCACCATATTATGCCTTTGCCAATTTTATGCCTGTTCATGTGGGAGGGTATGTGTCCATGTGCAGGATTGCATCAGGATGTGGTCAGGATTTTCCATCAGTATTTGTACGCCAAAACCAGGAGTGGGTGATAAAAGCAAAAGTGTGCCTGTTTTCGTATTATACTTTACCTAATTTTTACACTCCTGGTTTTGGCTTACAAATACTGATGGGAAATCCTGCCCAAATTCTGATGCGATCCTGAATGTGGACACATACCATGCATGTTTTTTGGGTACGTCTTGTTGATGGCATGTGCATTTGTCCATGCTGTATAATTGGTTATTTGCCTTTTTCTGATGTATTGACTGTATAGTGGTCTGTGCAGCATGTGGTTTAAATTTTTTTTTTTTTTTTTTTTTTTTTTTTAAATCTGATGTGTTTTTTAAAAAAGTCTAGCGGTGTGCAGCTTGTGGTTTGAATGTGTGAGTGTGGGGTTTTTCTATTTAATAAAAGTGTTGAATTTTTTTTTATTACAGTTATAACCATTTGCAGTTGAAGTACTTGTATTTAAAATAAAGAGCATGTCAGCTCCTTGTGATTTTTAAAAAAAAAAGTGCAAAAAAAAAATTATAATAAAATGTTTATTAAAAAAATGTCCGTAGTATTATTTCATAAAGGTAAATTTAAAACTGGTGTATGTACCAATGGTTACACATGCAATACAGGGTTGGTTGAGGGCTCATTTTTTTTAATAAAGGTTAACCTGTAAAGTATTTTTTTTTTTTTTTTGGGGGGGGGAGAGGTTATTTATTTTAAATAAAATGTGTCAAATATATTTTTTCATGGTGTTAACATTAAAAAATTTTGTTTTTTGGGACATGGAAATGAATGGTATAACGTGCAACTTTTTGGGGGGGTTTTGGTGTTCACCTGTATGAACATTTCTGACATCATTTTAGTAGGGTGTTTATCATTGAACATTACCTAGTTCAGGGGGTGGTCTAACTATAGATCCATTATACATATAACAGATAAACCAGGACCGCAGCCGCTGCCCACCAGGACACAGCCGCTGCCCACCAGGACCACAGCTAAAGAGCTAGAAGTAAGTTTTGAAGACCCCAATCTGCTACTTCAATGTGTCGAGCAGATTGCAAGTGTGTCTTTAACTTACAGAACCACCAGGACACAGCCGCTGCCCACCAGGACACAGCCGCTGCCCACCAGGACACAGCCACTGCCCACCAGGACACAGCCGCTGCCCACCAGGACCACAGCTAAAGAGCTAGAAGTAAGTTTTGAAGACCCCAATCTGCTACTTCAATGTGTCGAGCAGATTGCAAGTGTGTCTTTAACTTACAGAACCACCAGGACACAGCCGCTGCCCACCAGGACACAGCCGCTGCCCACCAGGACACAGCCACTGCCCACCAGGACACAGCCGCTGCCCACCAGGACCACAGCTAAAGAGCTAGAAGTAAGTTTTGAAGACCCCAATCTGCTACTTCAATGTGTCGAGCAGATTGCAAGTGTGTCTTTAACTTACAGAACCACCAGGACACAGCCGCTGCCCACCAGGACACAGCCGCTGCCCACCAGGACACAGCCACTGCCCACCAGGACACAGCCGCTGCCCACCAGGACCACAGCTAAAGAGCTAGAAGTAAGTTTTGAAGACCCCAATCTGCTACTTCAATGTGTCGAGCAGATTGCAAGTGTGTCTTTAACTTACAGAACCACCAGGACACAGCCGCTGCCCACCAGGACACAGCCGCTGCCCACCAGGACACAGCCACTGCCCACCAGGACACAGCCGCTGCCCACCAGGACCACAGCTAAAGAGCTAGAAGTAAGTTTTGAAGACCCCAATCTGCTACTTCAATGTGTCGAGCAGATTGCAAGTGTGTCTTTAACTTACAGAACCACCAGGACACAGCCGCTGCCCACCAGGACACAGCCGCTGCCCACCAGGACACAGCCGCTGCCCACCAGGACACAGCCACTGCCCACCAGGACACAGCCGCTGCCCACCAGGACACAGCCACTGCCCACCAGGACCACAAAACGATGTCCTCTTCTGACAGCCCTCCTCCACAGCAACAGCGTGTATCGGTAAGTTAACACAAATTTTTTTTTTTTTTTTAAATTTCTTTAAATTAAATTTTTATGGATAACTACATGCATACATTATGTTTCAACAGGAAGCTGAATCAGATGAGGAGCTGTCAGAAGGGGGCGAGACGGGTGGAGAGATGCAAGTGGAGGAGGAACCAAGTGTAAGTAGTGGTGAAACAGTTGCTTCGCACATCACACTGCACCATACACAAAACAGATTACTAAACACCTGCCTACCTTAACTGAGAATTTGTTTCCTTCATTTCAGGCTGCTGCTGCTGCTCCTGCTGCTGCCGCTGAAGGCTCTCCCAGACAGTCCCAGAGTCGGCGGACTCGTCGCCACGGTCGGCCATCAGTGAGTTTTTTTTTTGGGGGGGAGGGGGATTCTATTGGTACTTTAGTATTTCAGTGTACTAATTTGTTTGTTTTCCTTTTTTTTTTTTTTTTTGACACAGGCTTCACAGCGTGCTCCCGCAGAAGAGGAGGATGATGATGATGACATTGACATCGATTGTCTCATCGAGGAGGTTCGCGAGCGGGAGCCGCTGTGGAACATGGCTGACCGCAGGCATGCTGATACCGGTGTCACCCGTCGGCTCTGGGACGAAGTGTGTCGCAACCTGTTTCCAAGGCGGGAGAGCCTTCATCCTCAGCAGCAGAGCAAACTAGGTAAGTATTCACTTTCCAGTGATGTTTTGAGCTGACTGTAATGTATTGCATTTACCAATTTTTGGTTTTTTCTTTTGATTCTTGTCTTCACAGTTGGAAAGATTAGGAAGCGGTGGCGGTCACTGAGGGATCGCTTTAAGAGGGAATTCAATGATGAGATGAAGGCCCCGAGTGGCTCTGCAGGAAGGAAGAGGAGCAAATATAAATATGGCCAGGCCCTCTCCTTCCTGAGGCGAACAATGCTAAGCAGAGTGTAAGTATTCTACAGCCCACTAATAACCATGTTAACCTGTCTACTTAGTTTGCTTTCAGTCAGGGCTTTTTCATTCCAATGTATTAATTTCATTTGTTTTTTCTTTCACAGCACCTTCTCCAGCCACCGGGCGCCTGCATCTTCCTCTGCGCCCTCTGAAGCGATCCCTCCTGAGTCCGCCACTGAGGGCCACGTCGGTAGGCCCCACACCTCTGTCCCCTCCTCTGACCCCTCTGTCCTCTCCTCTGACCCCTCTGTCCCCTCCACTTCATCCGCCCCAAGCAGTGGAGCATTATTGCAGGCTTCATTGCTCGCATCTGATGCTGAACAGTTAGCGTTCCCTTTACCCCACCCCTCTGATCCTGCCACCTCGACACCACCATTAGGTTCGTGGCGGCAGCGCCAGAGGGGTCAGGAAAGGAGCTATGCTCCTGAGTTCTTACACCTGAATGCATCCTTCCAAGGCTCTTTCAAAATTTTGGGAGAGCAAGTGACTGCTGGTTTCAACATGGTGCAATCACGCATCAGTGAAACAAGCCAGGAAACCAGCAGTCGCTTGGATAGGCTGCATTCAGCTGTAAGTCCCGATCCGGCCAACCTTTTTTTCCAATCCATGCTCATGAGCATGGAGAAGCTTTCTTTTGAGCAACAGATGCGGGTAATGAATACCTGCCATAATGCTGCACTGCAGGCCATTAATGAATCGACCCACACACCTCACCGCACCTCCACTCCAATTCCACACCAGGCCCCATTTCCACACCATACCCCCCATTACCAAACCCAGCCCCAATACCCACACCAGCAGCATTACCAAACCCAGCTCCAATCCCCACACCAGCACCATTACCAAACCCCACGCCACTCCCACTACCCTACCCAGTCACAATACCCGACCCAGTCCCCACAACAATCCCGGCCCCTAGACCAAATTACTTCCCCAATGTTTTCCTTACTGAACTTTTCTCTTCCACCTACCCCAACACCACCCCCCTCTGGTCAGCCTCTTGGTTTAACCCCCACTTCCACTGCACCCCAAACAAGTAGGGTTTCCCCACCTATCGACGTGGTCCAACCTTCCGGCACATCCTCCTCTCATATCTCCACCCAACACTTTGAAAATTTGTAAAGTGTGTAAATAAGATTCTAAAAAATGTTCTAATTTTTCTATAAAAATGTTGGAAAATATATATATATTTTTTTTGCAAAACAAAAAAAAAAAAAAAAAAAAAGAGTTAAAATAAAATTCGGATTACAATTCTACTCTTTGTGTGTGTGTGGATTTATTAAGGTAATATAATAAAAAAAGGTTTAATAAAAACAAACACCAGACATGTAAAGGGTATAACATAATGGTTTTACTAGCAAGAAAACCACGCTTTTGGGCCTTTTTTTTTGGGGGGGGGGCAGAAACACTTTTTTTACATAACCAAAACACATGGGAAACAGGTTACACATGGGAAACAGGTTACACAATCATGTCTTGCCACGGGATCCGCCCGACAGGTGAGACAAAATAATCGGCAAACTGGTCCCTCATCCTTGTAACTGAACTTGTAGAGCGAACCGAGCTGCTGCGGTAGTCCCACAAGGTGGTCTCCAACTCTTCATCATCCAAAGAAACGGGCTCCTTTGACAGGACAAAGTTGTGGAGCACCACACAGGCTTTAACTACCTCGTCTATAGTTGTTGTTTTCAGCTTGATAGCCGTCAGCAGAACTCGCCACTTCGCCGTCAATATGCCAAAGGAACACTCCACTACTCTTCGTGCTCTAGTAAGCCGGTAATTAAAGACCCGCTTGGTATGGTTTAAGTTCCGGCTACTGTACGGTTTCAGTAGGTGCAGCGACAGTTGAAAGGCTTCATCACCTACAAAGACATATTCCAGGGCTGGGTCATTTGTTCCTGGCAGTGGTCTGGCTGGCGGGAAATCGTAGCTCTCTCCATAAAGGCAACGACCCATCGGAGAGTTTTTAAACACTTGCGAATCGTTGGACCGTCCATACGCTCCAATGTCCACGGCAAGGAACCTGCAGTTGGCGTCTGCAATAGCCATAAGGACGATGGAGAAATACTTCTTATAATTATAATACTCCGATCCTGTTCCTGCCGGTTTCGCAATCCTTATGTGTTTCCCGTCAACTGCACCCACACAATTAGGGAAATTGCAAATTTGCTGAAACTCTTCAGCACTTCGCAACCAGATTTCCGTGGATGGTTGGGGGATATACTCTGGTTGCAAAGTGGTCCAAACAGCCCGACATGTGTCCTTCACTATTCCAGAGATAGTTGAAATGCCCAGCCTGAACTGATAATGGAGCGAAGTCATAGATTCACCCGTAGCTAGGAAACTTTATAAAAAAAAAAAAAAAAAAAAAAATGTTAAAAATTGTTTGTCTGTGCAATTTTTTATAATATGGCACTGTTAATTTTTTTTAAAATGACAGGAGACCCAATAAAACCAGCATGAATCCGGTGTAAAAAAACAGTGGAATGTCCGCCAAGAAAACCCAAATTACATGCTGCAGAAAATAGTGCGCAATATGTCAGCGCAGTATTGTCTGCAGCATGTAATATAACATTCAAAATGACCAATGACAGGAAAAAAGCAGTTGCATGTCATCAAACCCAAAAAACCCCCCCAAAAAAAAACTGCAGAAAATGCAACGCAATATTTCAGCGCAGTATTTTCTGCAGTCTGTTATCTAACATTCAATATGAGCAATGACATTTAAATAAAGCAGTTGAATGTCCGCCAAGAAAACACAAACTACATGCTGCAGAAAATAGTGCGCAATATGTCAGCGCAGTATTGTCTGCAGCATGTAATATAACATTCAAAATGACCAATGACAGGAAAAAAGCAGTTGCATGTCATCAAACCCAAAAAAACCAAAAAAAAAAAAAACTGCAGAAAATGCAACGCAATATTTCAGCACAGTATTTTCTGCAGTCTGTTAACATTCAATATCAGCAATGACATTTAAATAAAGCAGTTGAATGTCCGCCAAGAAAACCAAAACTACATGCTGCAGAAAATAGTGCGCAATATGCCAGCGCAGTATTTTCTGCAGCATGTAATATAACATTCAATATCAGCAATGAAATAAAAAAAAGAGGCTTACCGCAGGGTCACCATCAGCCGCTCCGCCGGTGTGATGGCAAGCCTCATCCTTGTGTCCTGTCTTCGGATGACATCCTCCAGTTTTGCAAGCAAAAAATCAAAATGTTCAATCCTCATCCGCACGTAGTTGTGGAATTTGTGTGGATTGTGCCGCAACTCCAGGTACAGAGTGGACTGGACACCCCGGGTCATCCGTAGTTGATTAATCGGATGAATCCACATTCGTCTTCGTCTCCGTTGCTGCAGAAGCATCCTACGCCTTTCCGCTGCCGCCTCCTTCTCCCGCACTATGATATCCAGGCGATTTGTCTCAAAGATAACGTCGGTAACCAAACTAGCAATCCTCCCAAGAACACCTTCCATCGCTGCCACAAAACTAAAACCCACAAAGATGGGCTGTAAATACAGTACTATATAGTTTTTCAAATTTTCCAGTAGCCAATCAAATTTTGGGAGCCTCCCCTTTTAAAAACGGATCCGTCGGAAAAACGGATACAACGGATGGTAAAACGGATACAACGTATGCAACGCATCCAGTATTTTCGACGGAAACGTTTAGCGGATTTGCGACGGATCCGTCGAAATGCTGGATGCGTGGCATACGTTTGTCACCGTTTTTCAATTTTTTGACGCATCCGTTTTTTCGGCAAAAAAACGGATTTGCGACGTAATGCAGTAAACGCTAGTGTGAAACTAGCCTTAGACTGTCAGAATAAGTCATTGACATATTTTTAGTTAAAGGGAATGTGACAGCTGATACATAATGCACAATCGATTCACAGGCAGCATGTATCAGACATTGGCTTCTTGAAATAAGCCATATATGTTTGCCTCTGAAACTCAGCAGCATTTCAGAGAAAAACATACTTTACAAGTTGGCGAGATACCGAGCTGCACAAGTCACTAGCCGGACAGGTGACTTCTTCCTACTCACTGACAGTGACTGACAGTGGAACGTTCGCATGTGTGACCATTGCTCCATTCAAATGGACAACGCCAGTACTCAGGAGTTGTGGGTCTCCCTGTTTTTGGGACCCCTAGTGATCAGCAACTTACCACCTATCCTGTGGCTAGGTGATAAGCGCTCATTTGGACGTCAGTTTTTTGTATGTATGAGAAAAACAGACTGATTTTCATAAGAGTTTCATCAGATTTTTTCACTTGTGAAAAAAATTTAAAGGTTCTTCACCTTTTCTTATGAATCAGTAAGTGAAAAATGGACAGCACGCAGATGGCATCCAAATGCTGTCAGATTCTTTTCATTGACCCATAGACTTGCACTGCCGATTTTGATCTAACACTCGGATCAGTAATGGACATCTCTTCATGATTTTGCACAGACTATTCAATCCAAGGTAAAATTTTGATATATGAAGAACCCCATAGACTGTCATAGGTACGAGTGCCATCCAAGAAAAAAACGGATAGCACTTGTTAGAAAAAAACTGATGTGTGAATGAGCCCTTAGTTGTTCTGGTAGGACATCTACTTCATCACATGAAAGACATTGTGTAACAGAGGCATCCAAAATTGATAGTGGGCAAAACTTATTTTTTCAGAATTATTTCATCTTTTTTTTTAGTTCTCATGGACGCATAAGGCTACTTTCACACTAGCGTTTTTTTGCATACGTCGCAATGCGTCGTTTTGGTGAAAAAACGCATCCTGCAAAGTTGTCTGTAGGATGCGTTTTTTCTCCATAGATTTACATTGGCGAGGCATTGCGACGTATGCACACACGTTGCAACCGTCGTGCGACGGTTGCGTCGTGTTTTGGCGGACCGCCGGCAGCAAAAAACGTTACATGTAACGTTTTTTTGTGCCGACGGTCCGCCATTTCCGACCGCGCATGCGCGGCCGGAACTCCGCCCCCACCTCCCCGCACCTCACAATGGGGCAGCGGATGCGTGGAAAAACAGCATCCACTGCCCCCGTTGTGCGGCGCATTTACTGCTAGCGTCGGTATGTCGGCCCGACGCACTGCGACGGGCCGAGTACGACGCTAGTGTGAAAGTAGCTTAAGTGTGCTCCACTGGACTCTATATGTGTGGAGGTTTTCTTTCCTAAAACTCAGAAGTTCTAGAGTAGCTTGATTCTGATCTTACACAAGATTTACTTTTGCGCACTGCTTGGTATTTTCTTTTTGAATAAGCTGAAGACAAGTACAGCAGTTATTCAAGAGCAACTCTATTCTTGGGCAGCGCGGCTGCACAGGCGCAGTCAGCAAGACATCAAATGATGTCAGAAGACAGGCAGCGCTAACTGTGCATGCCCAAGGCATAAGATAACAGCGCAGGCGCCGGGACAGTTGAAAACAACGCCGAGGAGGCAGCGCCAAGAGGGCATGAGTGACGGCGGTGCTGCGTCTGCATTAGGGGGGGAAGACCTGCCCCCAGGACTGTTTCAAGGTATTTTGAACAAATTGCAAAATTGATTATTTCTGCAGTTACAGCACCAAGAACTAAAAGCCACAAGGTGGTTCTTTTAGTTACAAACAACTGGGGGGGGTGCGACATGTTCCCTTTAATTAAACTTATAGGACTTTTAATAAACTTGCAAAAATTTCTACATTTCTGTTTTTTTCAGTCAAGAAGGGGTGCAGCGTGTACATTAATGAACAAAAAATGAACTTTTTTGAATTTACCAAATAGCTGCAATGAAACAAAGAGTAACAAATGTAAAGGGGTCTGAATACTTTCCGTACCCACTATATATTTGAGTCATTATTATTTTTTAGGGCGGTGGAACATTTTTAGACCCTAGCAGCATTAAGATTTCCAATCAACAAGCTAATAATAATGGAGGAAGCCCTGATCCCACCATTGTCCTGGGGCCCTATGGACTTACGCCACTCTTCACTAGCCACCATGGTTATATTGTACTAAGATGTTATGATAGTTACGGTAATTTGTGACAAGAATCCCTTGGTCAGAAATAAATCAAAGACAAGGTGTCTGAATAATATGTTCTTCAACTGTTATTTTCAATATAATATTTATACTTATATAACAAAACTGTAGAAAAAGCTATAAAACCCTATACATCGATCTATGGCAGTGAAGCAACAATGTATAAAACTGAATACGAGGTTCTTAGTTAACATTCTGATCAGACTGTATGAAGCCACCGCCTGTCATTTTCAGAAAAAATGTCTTTTTTTTCTACAGTTGAAGCCTAACATCCATACTGTGCTGCAGTTTGTGTTTTCGAGTCCTATAACATATGAGGATGTTTATTTGAGGGACATTTAGGCAGGGGCTCCTTATAAAAGAATCAATATCCTGCTCAGAAAGTGTCTAGGTATTCTAGGCGGGAAGTTGCTCTCATCTGGTTTTGATATACACAATAGGAGTCTAGACTGGCCTTTTTCTCTCCTAGTTGTCCCTGCCCTCACAAGCTCTTTACTGGAATAGGTTTCTCTCTATCGGCCTTTTTTTTTTTTTCTGGCGGTACAGACACACCGGCAAGCCTTCGTTGCAGACACCATATCTGATTTCAGCATTTAGAGCGCCCTCACTTCTGCTTCATGCCGGAGACCTATTAACCTCGGCTGGCCACTTCTGTTAAATGAGGTTATTAACTCAATCATTCCAGATCTGATCAACTTCTTAACTGAAAGTCGGTGTAAATCCCACAACCGTTTAGTTCGGCCATTTTATATGCTTTAATCCTTTATTCGTATAGATTTTGCAGTAATCGTTTTTCTTTGGATATTTGAGATACGGTGTATTGTTTCTTCAAACTTTCTCACCTGACTTTTATGGCTATTTTATATTGAGCCGTAGCCTTCTAACCACATAATCCTTAAGGTTCTGCTTAGAAAGGGGGGATTACTTTCTTTGTGCCTTGGCTTCGCCTTGTGTGAATGTGTTGATCAACTAATGTTTTTAGAGTGACTTTTTCCCAAGTTTAGTTCCAGCATTTTCGTCCTCTATTATCAGTATCCCACCATTAATCCATTCACTCATCTACCTCCATATGGCACATATGCCCGATAGTTCAAGATCCGCTTTAGGGGTGAATGACAGCGGGTAATGCACCAGACGGTCCACATATGAGTGTAAATCTCTTTGTAAAAACTACTGACTCAGCTTTAATTTTTTTTTGTTTTATTTTTACTCCTGTAAGGAACATTTAACTTTTCAACCATATTCGGAATTTCTATGAATTAATAAAACTATTGTTATATAATGTTTTCTCTACATTCTCAAAGGAAAAGATCAGTCTTGGTTACACATAATTTAACAATGTTTCATTTTTGGGAATTTGAAATGTGGTTTTTAAAGCAGAGGAATGTCTAACTAGCTCAGCTTGGTGGTCTTAAGCTCGGTAAAACAACAGTAATGTGCTTTTTGGCTTAGACTGCAACATAAATGTACAGCACATATTGTATATTTCCCAACTGTATTTCCAAAGAAACCATATGAATGAATGGACTTCCCTGATAGGGCTTAGGTGCCTTGACTTAAAAGACCCCACTACATAGGCTGTGGCTACAAGTGCACAGAAACCAAGAGCCTCTTGGACTTAGTCCAGTGCCGAGTAGAATTACTTGCATTTGCTATCAAGGAGACTATAACTCCAGATAACATAGAAAGAAGCCTTCAATTTCCCTTTAGACCTGTTTGTTATTTAATATTTCTATCACGCCGACTGTTCTGACATAACTAAATGCAATGTGACGAGAGGTTGGAGCAGAACACTTCATTAAAACTGTCCATGTAGCCAAAGGTTTCCAGAAATTGCTGAATGAAGCCCTCAAAATGTTTTGCATCAGTATAAATTCAGTTGTGGCATATTAAAAATAGAGCGCGCGGTCTCGAGCTGAACCTATTGAGTTTTGTAATTAGCAAGTCATATGTTCAGTGTTTGCATAGTGATTAGTGATGAGCGAGTATACTTGTTGTTCAGGTTTTCCTGAGCACGCTCGGGTGGTCTCCGAGTATTGTTAGTGTTCGGAGATTTAGTTTTCATCGCGGTAGCTGAATGATTTACAGCTACTAGTCAGCCTGAGTACATGTGGGGGTTGCCTGATTGCTAGGAAATCCCCACATGTAATCAAGCTGCCGAATAGCTGTAAATCATTCAGCTACCGCAATGAAAACTAAATCTCCGAGCAGTCACAAATACTCGGAGACCACCCCAGCGTGCTCGGAAAAACCCCAGCAACGAGTATACTCACTCATCACTAATAGTGATATTTCACTGCTACACCTAGTAATGAATTATCTTTAAAGATATTTTAGGTATTGCCCAATTTTTGTTATTGCGGAGTCCTCAATATTAAAGGAGCTTTTGCCTATTTGCTCGTCTTCCTGTTATTTCATCTCTATGGTCTCTGGGATCTCCACCATGTTTGGCTACTGAAGTTTCTCATTATCTTATTACATCCATCACATGCTGGGCTGGGGATGTTTTTGTAGGGAGGAAAGACAAGTCCTTGAGATGCTATGTTGATTGCACAGAACTCAATATTATCACTACTAAGAATTGTTATCCTCTTCTTCTTTTTGTTTCTAAGCTTTTGTTTTTACCGAAATGAAAAGACATTTTTTTTAAACTCCTACTCAATATTTCCATTATGTGTAAGCACCAGTGCCAACGCAAGTCCTTTCCTAGTCTTTTCCACTCTGCATTTGTTATTTTCTATCTACCCCGTATGTGATGACATCCGTTATCGAGAACTTCAAATCTTGACTTGTGTATCGATCATTCATGTCAGACATTGGTCTGCTAATAATAATAATCTGACGCCTTTCATATTTTCAGAAACTATTCATTTAAAGATTTCAAACTATGATAAAATAGGGATGACACAAGGAGTAAATGTTTGTTTTGTTCAAAAGGTACCGCCATCCATAATGCTAAAAAAGATAGTACCCACAGCCCAAGTTGCATGAGCCAGTCACCCCGCCAATACCTGTAGATGTACAGAAGTTAATTGCCTCTTTCACAATCAGGTCGATCTGTCAATGATTTAGGTAAATCCATGACCTACAGTATATATGTGTACGAGATGTGGACTAGACTGTCACATTCCTTCCCCTGAAGACATCAATCGCGTTGTAGTGTTTATTGTGTCTTCCGCCTTGGTACATATTGTGTCATGTGAATTGTGTTGTAATGTATAACGTAGAGGTAATGCATAAGTATATGGCACAGGATAAGACATAGTTTAGGACTTAGAACATACAATAGATAGGATAAGTTAGTGACTGTAGTTAGATGTCGACATTAAGGTAAGATAAGTGTTAGTGTTCGGGACTAGCCCATTGTGAGAGGGGCTTAGTGCTAGGGCAAGTCACTGCTTCCTGTATATAAACATCAAAACACTGACAGCCACTTCCAAGCAGAAAGACAAATGTGAACAGGGGCAAGCTAACAGAGCCACTCTGTATGTAACCAACAAATTAAAGCTGCACTCTATAACGCTATAGTATGCAAACATTGAATATACAAAACTAGAATTGCATTACTGCTGCAGAAAATAAGTTAAAAAATGAAGGTACTTATTACATAAATTTGCTAATTCATGTGTGCCCAACAGCCAGCATCAAGACGTACCCCTTTGTTGGTTCCTAACCTCTAGTATTGACCCTGTTTGCTTTCTGTATATAGTTAGATATGGATGAGCTCAAATATCAGTAGAAAGTGTCTGTGGGCAGACGAAGAAAGTAGCGCGCCCTGGAGTACACTACAATGAAAGGAAACCAGTGTGTGAAAATGTCTTATACTGTGAAGGAAACGTCCATAAGACTACTACCCCTTGTGCATAACCCTTGCTAAGCTGCCGTTCAGTAAAGACTGTATTGTAGAACAGGAATCTCCTTTATTGAGCTTGATCACCTATGGTCCTGGCCGGCCAACACCATCGGCTATAGGTGATTGTCATGGGCCCAAGGCCCTCACAGCACCAACACCAGAACCCAGCAACAACACACACTCTTTCATGTAGCGCACCTGGGTGTGACAGGAGATTAGTGCCTCGCCCACGGTGAGCACCACGCTACATATGCGTAACATGCTTCTTTATTGTTTGAACAAAGGCATCCTCGAATGAAGTCTGCATGCCGATATTCTGATAAAATCGCAGTTTTCTCTGCTGCAGATCTAGCAATGCTCAGAATGCCGAGTTCTGTATAGCCCTGACCACACCACTGATTATCAGCTTTTTGTGCACACTGTGCACAGGCAGAAAAAAGCCAATCAGTGATGGAGTGGGTTATACACAGCAGGATGACTATATGGCATGAGACAACTAGTCCTCTAGTGATAATCTCCTTCTGATAAAACAATGATTTTTTTTCCAAAGTGATCAGCTCTAGGATCATGACCTTTTTCACAGTGAGCTCTTTTCTTTTTTTCCAAGGTGGAAATGTAATGGAGGCTCACTCTTTCCTCCAACCATGTTACTTCCCCCCCCCCCCACCCCCTCAGTCAATCAATCTTTATTTCTGCTACTCCAACTTCTCTAGGATGCAAAAGGTACTGATGGGTAATATGGCTCTTTTTGGTGATCTGGATCCCTTGGCTTCACTCACCAAAAAGAGACAGCTCTTTTGGATCCCAAATGCATCTCTATTAAATTATGTTTTCTAGTGAAGAAAGAGCATGCTCGGCACAGCTCACTAGATCAAGCATCGGGGTCCTTGGGCATACTCAGTACTCGATCGCTTGGCTGGCCACATCAAGTCATCGGGTCTGTATAAGATCCTGTGACTCGATGATCTCCATACTGTACACCTGTATAGAGTAGGGTTTGTTGCTGCAGAAGGGAAAGACGAGCTATAGTTTAGGATTAGAGGCCTATAGGTAGGGTTTATTGCCTTATAGCAGAGGCCCCCAAACCTTTCTGACCTTGAGAGCCACATTTATCTATGAAAGATGGTCGCGAGCCACGTTCAGCTCTCAGAGAGGAGCGCGAGCCACATCCAGCTCCTGTCCCACTCACAGTAGTGACACACGAGCCCCCATTACCGGTATAATGACAGCCAAAGCTCTCCCACTGAAATCTCACCAAGGCAGTATGCCAAGCTTCATGGTTTCCTATCTTACCCCATTCCAGATCTGCTCTTCTGTGAAGGGCTACATACAAAAGTCAGCAACCAAGAAAACATAAAGACGAGATGAATTCCAGCAGCAGGCAGATCCAGTAAAAATGTCCAAGCATTTATTGAAATAGTCATTAAAATCCACAAACACACCTCTCCCACCACCACTTCTGAGGTTAAAAGGTCTGGCAGACGCATTTCAGATACATGTCCTTAATCATTGCACTAGACAAACTAAAAAAAACGGCTTGTTTTGTCATATCCTGGACATACAGCTGACTTGATAGGCCAAATTCCTGAGGAGACTCAAAGCACAGGTGAGCTATAATTAAACTAGATCTTACTCATAATGTGTCACGAGGGTGTCACATCTGCCTGGAAGACTTGGAGTTAGACAGTGAGGTCGGGTAATGAATCACAATTCTTCTACAGAGATGGTGTGATTCGTGTCCTATTTTAAATGGATTTGGTTTCCTTCAGTGCTGAGAGGGTTAAGGAATCTTTCCATGCTGGCTGAGACCATACAGCCTGGTTGTTGTCAGCTGCAACTGCTTATCATTTACTCCCTCTATATATACTGGCTCTGGACGGTTAGTCTCTACCGGTGAAAGATTTGTCTTCCTGTGCTGATTGCTAAAGCTAAGTGGTTGGAGTGGACTTGCAGTAATGTCGCTGTAGTACGGTTGTGTTTATCTCCTGGTCCCTATTCTCATTTAGTTTATTAGTCCCTGTCCCTATCTTCCACCCTATTATTGGTTTGTGCTTTTGTATGATAGAGGTTTTCTGTTATCCCTGTTTTGTCTTTGTGTCTTGTTTACCTCACTTTTCTGTCCCATGCCTCATGGGGTGGGGGGAGGGAACAGATTAGGGTTTAACAGGAGCATAGTAAAGGTACCTTCACATTAAGCGACGCTGCAGCGATAGCGACAACGATGCCGATCGCTGCAGCGTCGCTGTTTGATCGCTGGAGAGCTGTCACACAGACCGCTCTCCAGCGACCAACGATGCCAAGGCCCCCGGGT
This sequence comes from Ranitomeya variabilis, assembly GCF_051348905.1. NCBI lineage: Eukaryota > Metazoa > Chordata > Amphibia > Anura > Dendrobatidae > Ranitomeya > Ranitomeya variabilis. The sequence goes on along the minus strand of NC_135239.1, from coordinate 65,336,935 downwards.
AACCAGGGTAAACATCGGGTTGCTAAGCGCAGGGCCGCGCTTAGTAACCCGATGTTTACCCTGGTTACCAGCGTAAAATGTAAAAAAAACAAACAGTACATACTTACATTCGCGTCCCCCGGCGTCCGCTTCCTGCACTGACTGAGCGCCGGCCCTAACAGCAGAGCGGTGACGTCACCGCTGTGCTGTACTTTCACTTTCACTTTACGGCGCTCAGTCAGTGTGGGAAGCGGACGCCGGGGGATGCGAAGGTGAGTATGTACTGTTTGTTTTTTTTACATTTTACACTGGTAACCAGGGTAAACATCGGGTTACTAAGCGCGGCCCTGCGCTTAGTAACCCGATGTTTACCCTGGTTACCAGTGTAAAACATCGCTGGTATCGTTGCTTTTGGTGTCAAACACGACGATACACGCCGGTCTGACGACCAAATAAAGTTCTGAACTTTGTTCAACGACCAGCGATATCACAGCAGGATCCAGATCGCTGCTGCGTGTCAAACTAAACGATATCGCTATCCAGGACGCTGCAACGTCACGGATTGCTAGCGATATCGTTTAGTGTGAAGGTACCTTAAGGTCGGAGACCCGGGTCTCTCTACCTTCAAGAGTACCTCCAGGACAGGGACTGTTAGGGTCCCAGTTCCAGGGACAGATTGAGGTCCCTCTCCCTTACCAAAGGCCGTCACAGCATGACATAATGATAGATCAGGTGTTACCTGACGTGGTGGTGATCGTGTTTTAAGAATATACATCCACCATGGTTCTTTGTTAATTAATTTTTTCTTGTGCTCACCTCCTCTGTGAGGTTGTTTAACCCTTTCAGTGCCTTGCATTCTAAAGGGAGAAACATCACCATTATGCACTGTTGCAAAATACTTTAATACTGCAGAGTTTTTAAAAATGACTGTATTCACTGTGTCTGACAAGTGTCTCCTCATCCTGATTTTTAAGGGCCCGGCAGAGCAGCCCATATATTGTAAGTTACAATGGGTACAGGTATTTAAATAAGCGATATATGAGCTATTACAATTAATGTACGGTAGGTGTATATGTCATATTTTTTATTTGTCACTGAGGAAGAAAAACTTTCAGCATTTTGCATATATTTGCAGCATGTGCGGACAGTGTGTCCACACTTATATGTCCATTTCCTTGCTAGCTTGGTGTTGTTAGAATTTATAGATTAATTTAGATATAGACTTGTTGAGAGAATATCTCTAATTTTGGGAGCTTTTCTGGCTACAAACCACACTGATTTGGATAAAATGGACTTGAGTTTTTTTTCTTGAAAAAGTATAGGGATGAGTTCTCTGATAAGTGGTTTAGTCTCCGTGCAGTGGACTCCCGGGAGGTGAGCTGACTTTAGAGATTTCTCCCATGTTTTTAAGAAAAAATAAATCCCTAAAATATAACTTTTAATTTAATGTAGTTAAAAACTCTCCAAACAACAGATAATATATTAAGGTGTGTAAATAATCCATACAAAATACACAACAATATACAAAAACAGGGGAGGGCTATCACGCCCTATTAAACCCCCCGGTCTCCCTACCGGTCAGCGGAGGTTGGCATCCTAATATGTTCGATATGGCACCCACACTCCACGTTGTGTCTCCCTTGGGACTCTGTTACCTAAATCTAAAGTGCAGCACAAATAGAAAAAAAATAAATAAAAATAATAATAATAATACAGTAACCTGATGTGTCTCAATACTAAGTCAATATCACTGATACACCACAATCCACAAATTATCCACAAATTATGCTGCACTGATGGCATGCCTGATTACCTTTTGATCCCCTGATGATCCCCAATATCGTTCTTGGGAAAAAAAAAAAAACGTCAGAATTTGGGTTTGGGACATGGAGCCTCTGCATTTAGAGCAAGTCATCGTCAAGATAAGAAGTCATGCATTTTGAAATATGGTTCCTGGATGTTTATTAGTTTACAGTATGTGACTTGATTATTTATTATTGGATGAAGGTTGAAGGGTCGATCTATTACAGTTTTTATCGATCTCCTGCTTTAGAGACCTTGTGTATTATACTGTATATTGTTTGATAGGGCCCGGTTCTCTATGTTGCCCACCTCCACACACTGTTTATAAATTTGTGGATGGTGATGTATTAGTGATTTTGAGTTACTATTAGGACACATTCAGGGTGCTGTATTAATAATAATAATAATAATAATATTTGTATTTATTTTTTAATGTCTATTTGTGCTGCACTTTAGATTTAGGTGTGTAACAGGGTCCCGAGAGCGGGGGCGGGAGGTGTTTTTGTATATTGTTGTGTATTTTCTCTGTGAATGGATTATTGACACACCTTACTATAATATCTGTTGTTTGGAGAGGTTTTTTTTACTATAATAAATTAAATTAAATCCTGTATTTTGTTTACGCTTTTTTCTACACACAAAAGTCACCATCTAGAGATCAACTCTTAATAGCTGTTTGCTACACCTGGTGCTAACGCGCCAAGCTGGCAGACAACCGTGAGCCACACAACTCAGGACCGCATGATGAGCCTCTACAAATTATGAGCATGGGTCGCATGAAGACCCTGTAGATATGGTGGAGGAAGAGGACAAGTAAAAGAAGTAACCAGGAACCGTATATCCTTTTTTTGGATGGGAAGGGGTACATGGGAATACACCAGAAAAAAAAGAACACCTAACCCTTGGCCTGGGAACGTGACACATTTGGGTGCTCTGTGGAACAGTTGCCCGCCTTCTCCCTCTGGCCAACCCACTGGCTCTTGCTGCCTGTTGAGGTGCTGCGGATCCCTCCCCATGTGCGCTGCTGGCCTTGCACTGCATGTCACCTTCCCAGGTTGGGTCAGTGAGTTCACCATCCATCACCTCGTCTTCCACTTCCACACTCTGGTCCTCCTGACTTGTTGATGTCATGCTCTCGAGAGGGAAAACAGGCTTCCCTTGCTCCAAGCATTTAGATTGTAAACAGGCGACCCTCGTTCCAAATTATTAGAGGGTTATCATGCAACTTTCGCTCTCAATTTTTCAATGGTGCATATACAGTAATGCCCTCCTTCACAATTATTACAGGATGAGTATGAGGCCTACCTCTACAATTCTCTTGCATATATAAATGTATACCCCCAGGTATGAATGATTTTCAATCCTTGCATAGGCTCTATGAGTCTACGAGTCCCACTTCCTTACAATTTTAATAGAATGTGTATGACGCCCTCCTTAATGTTTAATACAGGGTGTATCGAGTCCCTTTTCATAACAAAATTTGTGGCAGTTCTTGCATTGTCTGCATAGGCTTTGTGAGTTTAAGAGTCCGTCCTTCATAAATTAAACAGAATGTGTCACACACACCACCTGCTCAGATAAGGTAGTAAAAATGTTAAAATAACATTTACTGGTTAAATTTCTCCTTCTACTATATCATCTACTGTAGTCATAGGGGACAGGGAAATACTGTGAGAGATGGCCCAGTGTTAAGGCTAAGTTCACACGTTGCGTTTTTGCAGCATTTTACATGAGTTTTATGCTAATTAAAAGCTGCTTTTTACAGTACTAGCAAAAGCTGTGAGATTTCAGCGATATTCCTGGCCCCCCCCCCCCCAGCCATCCTGTTACGGTCTGCCAGAAAAATACTTGAATTTCCCATTGACTTCCATTATACTGGTTTATCAAATCGAGCCCGTCCGTGCATCTGACCTGCTCAATTTGAATACCAAACACTTGAGCATTTTAATGCTTGCCCAACACTAATGTTTCCAAAAGTGAATATGTGGTGCCCCTGAAGGTCCAGTCGCCACAGAGGTACTGCATCTCATCCAGAGGTGTGGTATCCCAACTCTCTGGTAAGGAGGGGACACTGCCGAGAACCCTAGTACTCACACACCAATTCAGTCGGGGTTCCTGGGCATACCCTTAGGGAGGAAGGCCTCATCCCAGACTGGACAGGAATGGGTGGTGGGAGTGGGTGGAGAAAGTAGGAAAAAGGGGAGGAGCTTAGAAGGCGGCAAGGACAGTGTTGAGAGGAGTTGGTCCTAGGAGACCAAGCTGAGAAGAGTCTGAGAGGAGAGCTAGAGCTGAGGGTGGGTCTCCATCTCCTGACAGTGAGAAGGGAGAAGGAAAGGAAGGAAGCTCCCAGAAGAAAGAAAGGGTCATAGGGGCACAGGAAGTGCAGAAGCCACCCACGGGCCCCGCATCCAGGCTGACCAGGTGGAGGGACCAGGTCGCAGAAAGGGGAACCGGCCCCTGATCTACTGGAAGAACTTCAAGACTTAACTCGAACCCCGGAGGCTGTGGCGTCTGTAAGAGTCACAGACACATCCACCCATAACAGGATAAAAGGCAGCTGGACAGAATCCAGGGGACTCAGAGGACGTCGCCCGACCAGGTTGTTGGTTGCTGGCTTAGGACATTGTGGATGAGACGCTGGGCAGGAAGAGTGGAAACCAGTGTAGAGGAACGGCCAGGAAAGGATAATAAAAGGGCGTTCTGGACAGGAGCCCTGAGTTGCTGGATAGTTTCCTGGACCACTCACCTGGAGGACACAGCACCCAGGCTGGGGCCCAATACCTGAACTGTGAGTAAAATGTGAATACTTCATCTTGCTGTGTCTCTCCAATTCTTTCCTGCGACTCCTGTCCTGCACCACCACTACTACCATCAGAGCTCTACAGAGCAACTGGGGACTAAGCCCTACCTGCGGGAAGCAGAACCATCACAGCTGCACTACCATCATCCCCAGTGATCCCTTTAAGCAGCGTCAGCCATCCCTGGCCAAGTACCACAGGTGGCGTCACGAACATTCCCCTTTTATCCCCTACAAACTTTATTCCCATTTCTCCATAGACTTTATCTTCCTTTCATTACACTTCATCCCCTTTAATTGGACGCTCAGGGCCACGGACCGGGTCTCTGCCTCCGTGACCACCCATTTAAGTACCACCAGACCTGGCCCTATGGGGCGCTCCAAATATATATTTAAAATAAAATTATTGCAGCCGAAACGCTGTCCAATCGCAGATGAAAACCCTTCCACTTACAACTGACCAATGAATAGCTGGCTGAGCACAGTTTCGGCCATTTGGGCTTGGTTCTGTCTGCTGTACGCTGTCACTTTATCCCAATGACAGCTATTCAGAGACTGAAAGTGGCTTTCACTGGGATGACGGCTGCCATCGGTCACAGTAGGAAGTCGACTCTTTGTACTGGATCGTTCGCGAATGACCATTGCTAGCAAAAAGCAGCAAAGGACCCCGCCAGTAACAGGAGTACTAATGCCGGCTGCTGTAACATCGGCTGCAACATCCTTTTCACACAATGCTCCCCATTCAGAGGATACCAAAATAAAGGCTCTGGGCCTCAGTGAGTCTGTCCTGGTAGTATGCATTTTGGAACATACAGTGCTTCAGGCATAACCTTCCAGACGCCTGTGCATTTTCTGTAGACAAATAAGCAAACAGACAAACTGATTTTAGTAGATTTTATTAAAAACAAAACCAAACATACAAATAGATATTTTCAGTGTATCTGTAACCATCAGCACAATAGAGTTCATGTGTAACTATAAAAACCACAATTGTGATTTTTTTTCTTTGCACACTATTCCAAAAACAGCAATAATAGCATTTATTATAAAAAAAACTTAACAACAACTAAGTAACATTGTTATCTGTTACAACCGGTGGAACATCTGTCTATTGGTTTATAGATCAACAGAAACAATAGTATCATTGCAGGATATTATAACAATCTAGGATGCATTTAGAAAAATACCATAGAATATGTAAGAAAAATGTTCTATATTTGGAGTTTTAAATTAGAGACATTTAGTCTATCTGGACACAGTTTTTTTTAGCTCTTTGGAGCGGTTCTGTTCCAAACCCCCCCGAAGAAAATAGCTTAAAAACTCACTTTCTGATGTTCTGCCTCCTTGGTCATTAATGTTATTGTCTCCTTCCTCTGTCTGTTGATTGCTAGTTCACTTTATCTCTGCCATCAGGCCAAGAAATCACACACCTGCACAGATCAGTGGTCTCCTCAATTCTGCATAGCACATCTGTGGTTTTCACGGTTAGCACTCGTACCTACGATATTCTATGAGGCTGGGCACAAGTCTGATTTTTTTCCTTCTGACCGAGTGGTCTGTCGAAAAAATCTGAGACATGTCAGATTTTGATCCGAGGGGTTGGATCAAAATCAGCAGTGCAAGTCTATGAGTCTGTGAAAAAAAAACGGACAGCACTTGGATGGCATTCGAGTGCGGACTGGTTTTCACGCACTGACATAATGGAGACAGTTGTGAATTTTTTTATCTCCGCGTATGAGAAAAACCGAAGCCAGTCTGATCAAAGAATAATTAGTCCGTTTTTCACGTATGTGGAGAAATCGGATGTGTGAACCTACCCTTACAAGGTTAAACACGGACAGCACATAGACTGCACATGGATGAGAACAGTGATCACACAGTCCTCACAAAAACAAGGACATGTGAACAGCTCCATAGATTATGATGGGAACATGTTCTATCTGAGGAAATCATGGATAGAAGATGTATGTGAGACGCTGACATCTGAATCAGACCTTTGGTGTAATTAGCCACAGTCGTTTGCAGCTTTCCCGGCGGCACGGTGCTCCTTTGTCATGTGGCTTTTAGATTCAGTCAGAGTCAGGAAGCGCCGACTATCCATCAGGAACCAGAAAAATAGTCACTTTCTAAATAACTCCTGTGCCAAATCTACGCAGAGTCTCGGGACCTGAGCACAGACGGCTGGCTGCAGCCTCCCAGAAAGATCAGTGACACTTTTTTGGTCTAGATCCCTGTGACAGTTCACCTTTTCATAAGTGATGTTTGTTTTAGGGTTTAAGTTAGGCCAAGCCTACATAGATTGCAGCTACTGTACGCAGCAGAGTTGGCGCACAGTGCCAGTGATGTGGACACAACACGAATACCAACACAAGTTATGTATTGCCTTTCCTTCCATGTCACATAGCAATATTTTTTACTAAAGAAAAACAAAACAGCATAATTTCCTGATTAAAGGGGTCTGATAGGTTAGCGACCCCTTAATGTAATAGGAAGGGTTAATGAAAGGATTATTCCCATCTTCATATATGATGTCTTTGGAGAGCGCTTGTAAAAAATAGTACTTTTGTCATTTACTGCTTATTAAAATTTGCAATTGTTCTTCCGATATTACCATTTTTCTTTTTACTTGTTTACAGCTGGTTGCCTAGGAGACCGACCACCGATGCTCTCTTGCTTTTAAGCACTGCGTTGAAGCTGGCCAGGATTGGGAGATAACAGCGCACTCCAGCGCTCCAAAGTAGTGCTTGGGAACTCAGTAGGAAAAACTGTAAGCACTACGCACATTCTGCTGTGTAACAGTGGCGGTCGGTCTCCAAAGCAACAAGATGCATACAAAAGTGTTAATATCACAAGAACGGCTAAAAATGTTAATAAACGGTGAATTGCAAAATTGCTCGTTCTTTCAAGAACTATCCTAAAATACCCATTTATGAAGATGTGAATAACTTAATAAATGGAAACCTGTCATGTAAATTAACATTGGTAACTTGCACATAATCTGCAGGCAATAGCGTTCTGACACTATGCAGTGTCAACACTGAGAGCCCCCATGCTGGGAGGATATGAACTTTTTTCCTCTGGCAGCGTTTGGCTTGCAGTCATAGAGATGGCTAAATCCATGCCGGTGATTTTATCAAAACTACAGAAAGCAGACAAGTAAGTGACACATCGCTGGAATCAGGATCTCTCTCTCTCTCCACATCATGCTGCTCTCGGATTAGGTGGCAAAAACCTGGTGTCACTTTAAGCATTAGCTCACTCACTTTCTTAGCATTGAAAAATACTGCGTGAAATCCGCTCAAAATATGCAACATGTGAACCCAGCCTTGAAGGCGCTAGTACACCTTAGGTAAATATTGGCCGAATTTGCCAGTTTTATTAGGATTGGCCAACCACCGAATGTATGTGGGGGTCATCGGTACACCTTCCAACATTCTTTGTTCCTGTAGAAGGGGTCTGGCAGTGACCCATATCTTTCTCCCTATTAACAACGCATGCGCATTCGGCCAAGTTGTGGGTATGGGGGAGGTGTCGAGAGTATAGCGCTCAGTCATCTAAGGTCTATGGGTAACGTAGCTGCAGATACGGTAGGTGTAATGCGACGAGGTGTAAAAGATTGCCGTCTCTTTATAGCTGTGACACAAAGAACATTCTCAGTTGAAACATGTGTTGCTGAATGCAATTACGCTTCTGAGCGCGGCTCCCTCCACCCAGCTCCACATTTCGAAAAGATCCTTCTCTGAACAACTTCCAGATGGTAACAATTTTTTTCGCTGCCAACCTGAACTCCAGTGTTGTCCCAGCGGCTCCGCTCTCAAACATTCCCCTGTTTGTTCCACCGCAAGCATGCGGCGTTTCCTTCTACTCTTGGCCAGCTCCAGCTCTGTGGCTCCGTTTGGCAGCCAGAGTGGGCAGAAACAGAACTTTGAGAAGTTAGGTGGATCTACACGAAGAAACCGATGGCACTGAGGTTTTCTGCTTTTGTCTGAGCTCGTTGTAGGGAAAGATAAAATGCGTGGTTATGTATACAAGACATGTAAGAACTGCAGCTCTGTCGTTACACCTGATTGTACAGATCACTCTCTTCCTTACTTGATGTTCATTGACTTCATTTTTAATATTATAAAGGTTGTAAAAACAAGGCAACCCCTGTCCATAGGAGGCATTTAGAGCCAATGGAGGCCATAGGTCCCACCAAAAAAAGAGTAGTTTGTCTCTGGTGAACTTAGCACAATACATGATCACCCAATCAATTGCAAAGGCACCATACACTACCAGGGTATTGCAGGGCATATCTGTGGTGGGCTGCACCTTCACACTCAATTGCATTGTTGCCAACGGTCCCAGGTTTCCCAGGGACTCCTGAGTAGAGATGAGCGAATATGTTCGGCTCCCTCGTTATTCGGCAAGCTATAGCGCTTAAATAGAAAATGTATAGATTAAAGGGTTCATCACGGACTAATTATTTTTTTACTATGGGTCTAAAAAAGAAGCAGGTAGTTGCTAATGAAACCCATTTGGATTTTTAAAAGTAGTTAGAGGTGTTGTCTAGAACTCAATCTTGATAACCCACCCTATGGATAGTTCACCCAATTTCAGAAATATCAGTGGTCACTCAGGGGACATTATTAGTTGTTTGAGGGGCACAATATTTGCCTTGCACCGGGCTCTGGAAACAACACCACTACACACTACACCACTGCCTCTGTATGTGGTATATATTGGGACATGCTCTTGATACATACACGTGCTTCTCACAAAATTACAATATCATCTAAAAGGTCATTTATTTCAGTTCTTCAATACAAATTGTGAAACTCTTATATTAGATAGAGTCATTACAAACAGAGTGATCTATTTCAAGTGTTTATTTCTGTTAATGTTGATGATTATGGCTTACAGCCAATGAACACTCAAAAGTCATTATCTCAGTAAATTAGAATAATTAACAAAAAACACCTGCAAAGGCTTCCTAAGTGTTTAAAAGGGTCCCTTAGTCTGTTTCAGTAGGCTCCACAATCATGGGGAAGACTGCTGACTTGACAGAAGTCCAGAAGGCAGTCACTGACACACTCCACAAGGAGGGTAAGCCACAAAAGGTCATTGCTAAAGAAGCTGGCTGTTCACAGAGTGCTGTATCCAAGCATATTAATGGAAAGTTGAGTGGAAAAAAAGTGTGGTAGAAAAAGGTGCACAAGCAACCGGTATAACCGCAGCCTTGAAAGAATTGTTAAGAAAAGGCCATTGAAAACTTTGGGGGAGATTCAGGAGTGGACTGCTGCTGGAGTCATTGCTTCAAGAGCCACCACACCCAGACGTATCCAGGACATGGGCTACAAGTGTCACATTCCTTGTGTCAAGCCACTCATGACCAATAGACAACGCCAGAACCGTCTTACCTGGGCCAAGGAGAAAAAGAACTGGACTGTTGCTCAGTGGTCCAAGGTGTTGTTTTCAGATGAAAGTACAATTTTTATTTCATTTGGAAATGAAGGTCCCAGAGTCTGGAGGAAGAGTGGAGAGGCCACAATCCAAGCTGCTTGAGGTCTAGTGTGAAGTTTCCACAATCAGTGATGGTTTGGGGAGCCATGTCATCTGCTGGTGTAGGTCCACTGTGTTTCATCAAGACTAGTGATGAGCGAAAATTCTCGTTGCTCGGGTTTTCACGAGCATGCTCGGGTGGTCTCCGAGTATTTGTGATTGCTCGGAGATTTAGTTTTTGTTGACGCAGCTGCATTATTTATGGCTGCTAGGCAGATTGAGTACATGTGGGGGTTGCCTGGTTGCTAGGGAATCCCCACATGTAATCATGCTGGCAAGCAGCTGTAAATCATGCAGCTGAGGCGACGAAAACTAAATCTCCGAGCAGTCACAAATACTCGGAGACCACCCCAAGCGTGCTCGGGAAAACCCGAGCAACGAGTATATTCGCTCATCACTAATTAAGACCAAAGTCACAGCAGCCGTCTACCAGGAAATTTTAGAGCCCTTCATGATTCCCTCTGCCGACAAGCTTTCTGGAGCTGGAAATTTCATTCTCCAGCAGGACTTGGCACCTGTCCACACTGCCAAAAGTACCAATACCTGGTTTAAAAACAACAATATCACTGTGCTTGATTGGCCAGCAAACTCGCCAGACCTTAAAGGGAACCTGTCACCACGTTTTTGGAAGATGGGATAAAAATAGCGTTAAATAGGGGCAGAGGTGGGCGTTACATTAGTGTGTGTGTTATGCGTTTATTACCCACCTAAGTTGCCGAAATAACTTTGCAAAGTCTCCGTTTTCGCCTGTCAATCAGGCTGGTCAGGTCACATGGGCGTGGTGTCTTCCCCCAGATTTGGCGTAGTTTTCCGTTGGTGGCGTAGTGGTGTGCGCATGCCCAAAGTCCGGAATCCTCTTCCAGGGGATTTAAAATAGCGCGGTGTTCGTTATTGCATTGGTGATCGGTGGGCGCGGCCATCTTCCTTTGGCCGCGCGTGCGCAGAAGCGGCGCTCTGCTGGCCGCGGCTTCAGGAAAATGGCCGCGGGATGCCGCGCGTGCGCAGATGGATATCGCGGCGGCCATTTTCCTGAAGCCGCGGCCAGCAGAGCGCCGCTTCTGCGCACGCGCGGCCAAAGGAAGATGGCCGCGCCCACCGATCACCAATGCAATAACGAACAGCGCGCTATTTTAAATCCCCTGGCAGAGGATTCCGGACTTTGGGCATGCGCACACCACTACGCCACCAACGGAAAACTACGCCAAATCTGGGGGAAGACAACGCCCATGCGACCTGACCAGCCTGATTGACAGGCGAAAACGGAGACTTTGCAAAGTTATTTCGGCAACTTAGGTGGGTAATAAACGCATAACACACACACTAATGTAACGCCCACCTCTGCCCCTATTTAACGCTATTTTTATCCCATCTTCCAAAAACGTGGTGACAGGTTCCCTTTAACCCCATAGAGAATCTACTGTCAAGAGGAAGATGAGAGACACCAGACCCAACAATGCAGACGAGCTGAAGGCTGCTATCAAAGCAACCTGGGCTTTCATAACACCTCAGCAGTGCCACAGGATGATTGCCTCCATGCCATGCCGCATTGATGCAGTAATTGATGCAAAAGGAGCCGCGACCAAGTATTGAGCGCATTTACTGGACATACATTTCAGTAGGCCAACATTTCGGATTTTAAAATCATTTTTCAAGCTGGTGTTATAGAGTATTCTAATTTACTGAGATAATGACTTTTGAGTTTTCATTGACTGTAAGCCATAATCATCAACAGAAATAAACACTTGAAATAGATCACTCTGTTTGTAATGACTCTATATAATATATGAGTTTCACTTTTTGTATTGAAGAACTGAAATAAATTAACTTTTTGATGATATTCTAATTTTGTGAGAAGCACTTGTACATTCGAAGAACATTGCAAAAAGCAGCGGTAAAGGGTACCAGGAATTATACAGTGAAGGAGACCAGCTTCATTGGTTGATTGGTCTAGTTTCACTTAGTTTAGGAGCATCCAACAAACTCCATACACAGCTGTCCGGTACATATGTGGGACACCGCAGTCTCTCCCATAAGTGATTCTTCTATAGGCAATTTTTCTGTAATATACCATGTGATGGAGCATGTTGTTGGTTTACATTGATTTATCTAAAATATCAGTGGGACAAAGGTACAGGATGCATGAGGCCACAGCAACGTACGGGCCGTGAGTTACATATCTGCTATATGTTAGTTAGCAGCAGGTAGAGGCGAGCCATCTTCAGTAGAGGGTGGAGGGACACATCATACTAATAAGACATGTACATTTAATAGAAAGTTGGTGTGGAAGTTCTGTGTGTCTGTTGTTTAGCCAAGATGAAAGCTCCGCACCAGTGTTACACTGCAGTGAAACCTCCGTTTAGACCCCATCATTAACATTCCCAGCACATATTCGTGGTTAAATGATCTCTGTCACAGGTCTATGAGTCAGGGCGTCAATATCCCATGAGCATGAACCACAGATAGCGGTGGAAACATTAGCATAATGCAGACAGTTTATGACTTTTTAACTTTTAATACACCTCAGTTCTTGGTTTATAGGGAACCCGGTGTAATGAAAGTGCAGCCAATCGTATGGTAAATACAGACAGGAGTGGAGCACACTGATATATAGGTTTGTGGGAACTGATTTTGGCAGTCCAGTGGGAGGTCCTACTCTGGGATTTACATATGCTGGACCGCCGACTGGACTCCTGGGGCTACAAAAAAATGACTTGCGCCTCTAGCTCTATGCCATGCTGCTTGCAGACCTTTCACAATCCGTGACTATACAGTGAGCAGGGTGACCCGCTGCCAATTGGCCTCGGCCCATGCCTATTGTCCACCCATTTCTTCTGACATCCACTGTATACATACAACAGCAACTGAGATTTGCATGGAACAGGCTCATGCTAATAGTCAACGCCACACTTGGCGGCGGACATCTTTCTTTACACAGGAGACACCTGATGGTTTTTCTGTTAGCTCTGTTTGCAGCAGGTTAACCCTTTAGATGCAATGGTGAACACCAACCATGGCAACTAAGTGGTTGGACGATGGAGAATCTCCGTCACCTCTATTGGGCCTCCGTGAAGTGATCACGGAAACTAGATGTGTCGTTTAATGTTGAGGGCCCAATTCTGACCCTGGGATTATTTTTTGTACGTCCCATAAACTGTATATTAACAAGATTCACGTTGATTTTTCTGTGACCTCAATGAATCTTCCCAATAAATAAGTTAATTCCTAAAATACATATATTTCCTAACTCTGCATACAAGAACCTTCACATTTCTATCTACCTAAATCCCATGTCCAACCCTTACTTCTTTTCATCCCCCAATCAGTACAGTTTGTAATATGGTACAAAAACTTATTAAAAGCCCTTGTAAAGCTGAGGTATATAGCTGAAATAATCATGTTAGAGAGAGCGGGATTGCAGCAAGAAAAAAAATAAAAATCACTACATAAAACCCAACATAAAGTCCATCTGGGATTAAGAAATGCATTACGCCATGTGCACACCTGGCAAAACACAGCTTTATGTGACCCCGTATTCTGGGGATAAGTTTATATAAATACGTTACTTCAAGAGAAGATGGAGTGCACAGATCTTAAACACTGGAGCACAGAAGTCTATAGAAGTCCCGAGGCTCGGTATTTCTTCTCCATTAATGCTGCCACTTTTACTTTTTCCAAGAGTTGATTATATCACAGCATCAGAAGTTCAGAAAAGTTCAGCAAATACTGAACTTTTTTCTATGGCGCTCTATAAATGATTTTCATAAATATATATTTTTTAAGGATGTGGACACATTTACCTGGTATGTGATAAAAAGGGCAATACCATTTCTCAGTGTTCTCCCCCCTTTTCACCCTCCTCCTTATCCCCATGTCCTCTAGAGACTGTCTCTTGGCTTCAGACTAAACATATAATCAGGCTGAGTCATATATTTACTCAGAGTGATGGCAGGAGCAGTGGGGAGATGCTTTCACTTACTTGAGGTGACCCAACAGTCACTTCGGAGTTTAAGCTCTGTAGTTACAGCGCCCTCTGTGGTTTATATTGTGTAACGCATTTCTGAATTTGGTTGGTTTTATGAAAAACTCTTTTTTGTTCATTTTGATAAAATAAAATAAAATGTTATCTTCTGGCGTGGAGCAAGAACTCCTGTATACCAGAGCTGCCCATACACCACCGATTAAAGTTGTCGAAAATGGAAGATTTTAATTTTAATAATTGATCGTTGGGTAGAATCATCATTTAAGCTAGGCAATGACACAGCATCATCATCAGAAAAAGAAGTTGGCTGAGGCTGAAGTTTTCGTCTGATGGGGAGATGATAGATGTATCATCGAATGTCAGTATTTAGAATAAAAGAAAAAGTTAGGCATTCTGTGCTTTTTTTTTTTTCATTTTTCTTCTAAAAACTGACACCAAATAAAAACCAGACCGCCCCGACACTAATTAATGGAAAAAAGTGGAAGCTATAGTTCGAGCATTGCTGATTTAAAGAAGCACAAATGTAAAATCCAAGAAGTGGAAATTTAATAAATTAAAGAAGTAAAAAATGAGAAATAAGCAGCACAGTTAAACTTCGAAATTATGTCTACATTACACCAATCAAAGTAAGATATAGTATATGTGTCTGATATGTGAACAGTGTGCACTGTGTGTGTCTGATATGTGAGCAGTGTGCACTGTGTGTATCTGATATGTGAGCGGTGTGCACTGTGTGTATCTGATATGTGAGCGGTGTGCACTGTGTGTATCTGATATGTGAGCGGTGTGCACTGTGTGTATCTGATATGTGAGCGGTGTGCACTGTGTGTATCTGATATGTGAGCAGTGTGCACTGTGTGTATCTGATATGTGAGCGGTGTGCACTGTGTGTATCTGATATGTGAGCGGTGTGCACTGTGTGTATCTGATATGTGAGCGGTGTGCACTGTGTGTATCTGATATGTGAGCGGTGTGCACTGTGTGTATCTGATATGTGAGCAGTGTGCACTGTATGTGTCTGATATGTGAGTGGTGTGCACTGTGTGTATCTGATATGTGAACGGTGTGCACTGTATGTATCTGATATGTGAACGGTGTGCACTGTGTGTGTCTGATATGTGAGCGGTGTGCACTGTGTGTGTCTGATATGTGAGTGGTGTGCACTGTGTGTGATATGTGAGCGGTGTGCACTGTGTGTGATATGTGAGCGGTGTGCACTGTGTGTGATATGTGAGCGGTGTGCACTGTGTGTGTCTAATATGTGAGCGGTGTGCACTGTGTGTGTCTAATATGTGAGCAGTGTGCACTGTGTGTGTCTGATATGTGAGCAGTGTGCACTGTGTGTGTCTGATATGTGAGCGGTGTGTGTGCACTGTGTATCTGATATGTGAGTGGTGTGCACTGTGTGTGTCTGATATGTGAGCAGTGTGCACTGTGTGTATCTGATATGTGAGTGGTGTGCACTGTGTGTGTCTGATATGTGAGCAGTGTGCACTGTGTGTATCTGATATGTGAGTGGTGTGCACTGTGTGTGTCTGATATGTGAGCGGTGTGCACTGTGTGTGTCTGATATGTGAGTGGTGTGCACTGTGTGTGTCTGATATGTGAGCGGTGTGCACTGTGTGTGTCTGATATGTGAGCAGTGTGCACTGTATGTGTCTGATATGTGAACGGTGTGCACTGTGTGTGTCTGATATGTGAGCGGTGTGCACTGTGTGTCTGATATGTGAGCAGTGTGCACTGTGTGTGTCTGATATGTGAGCAGTGTGCACTGTGTGTCTGATATGTGAGCAGTGTGCACTATATGTGTCTGATATGTGAGCGGTGTGCACTGTGTGTCTGATATGTGAGCAGTGTGCACTGTATGTGTCTGATAGGTGAGCGGTGTGCACTGTGTGTGTCTGATATGTGAGCAGTGTGCACTGTATGTGTCTGATATGTGAGCAGTGTGCACTGTATGTGTCTGATATGTGAGCGGTGTGCACTGTGTGTGTCTGATATGTGAGCGGTGTGCACTGTGTGTGTCTGATATGTGAGCAGTGTGCACTGTATGTGTCTGATATGTGAACGGTGTGCACTGTGTGTGTCTGATATGTGAGCGGTGTGCACTGTGTGTCTGATATGTGAGCAGTGTGCACTGTGTGTGTCTGATATGTGAGCAGTGTGCACTGTATGTGTCTGATATGTGAGCGGTGTGCACTGTGTGTCTGATATGTGAGCAGTGTGCACTGTATGTGTCTGATATGTGAGCGGTGTGCACTGTGTGTCTGATATGTGAGCAGTGTGCACTGTATGTGTCTGATATGTGAGCGGTGTGCACTGTGTGTCTGATATGTGAGCAGTGTGCACTGTATGTGTCTGATATGTGAGCAGTGTGCACTGTATGTGTCTGATATGTGAGCGGTGTGCACTGTGTGTGTCTGATATGTGAGCAGTGTGCACTGTATGTGTCTGATATGTGAGCGGTGTGCACTGTGTGTGTCTGATATGTGAGCAGTGTGCACTGTATGTGTCTGATATGTGAGCGGTGTGCACTGTGTGTGTCTAATATGCAGGGGCGGATTATCAGAGGGTCAATATGGGCGGTAGCCCAGGGCCCAGTGGCTTGGGGGGGCCCTGGGCCACCGCAGATTGACCCTCTGATAATCTCGCCGGAGTGTGCCTGGCCCGCCGGCATTTATGTGCCCCGCCCCCCGGACCCGGTGGGCAGAGAGAGGGGGTCCGCATCGGGCCCCTTCCGGCGCTGCGGCGCTTTCCTATTGAGGCGCGGGCGCTCGCCCGCACCTCAATAGTTAACAACAGCCGCCAGCCAGCCAATTGGAGGCTGGCAGCTGAAGTCGGCCGCAGCTCACACGTCGCCGGCGTCTGACGTCATTGTCAGTCGCCGGCGAGTGTGCGCGGCTGGAGGGAGCTCGCCGCATGGAGCGCTGGTAAGGTGAGGAGACTGTTATTTTTTTTTTTTTTTTTATAAGCTAACGGTGGACTGTGGACACATTGGGGGCAATGCTGGAGACACTGGGGCAGATTGCTGGAGACACTGGGGCAATGCTGGAGACACTGGGGCAGATTTCTGGAGACACTGGGGCAGATTGCTGGACACACTGGGGGCAATGCTGGAGACACGGGCAGATTGCTGGAGACACTGGGGCAGATTGCTGGAGACACTGGGGCAGATTGCTGGACACACTGGGGGCAATGCTGGAGACACGGGCAGATTGCTGGAGACACTGGGGCAGATTGCTGGAGACACTGGGGCAGATTGCTGGACACACTGGGGGCAATGCTGGAGACACTGGGGCAGATTGCTGGAGACACTGGGGCAGATTGCTGGAGACACTGGGGCAGATTGCTGGAGACACTGGGGCAATGCTGGAGACACTGGGGCAGATTGCTGGACACACTGGGGCAATGCTCGAGGACACACTGGGGCAGATTGCTGGACACACTGGGGCAATGCTGGAGGACACACTGGGGCAGATTGCTGGAGACACTGGGGCAGATTGCTGGAGACACTGGGGCAGATTGCTGGACATACTGGGGCAGATTGCTGGACACACTGGGGGTAATATGCTGGAGACAATGGGGCAGATTGCTGGACACACTGGGGGCAATGCTGGACAATTGGACATACTGGGGCAGATTGCAGGACACACTGGTGGTAATATGCTGGACACACTGGGGCAATATGCTGGACATACTGGGGCAGATTGTTGAACACACTGTCTGGGGGCAATATGCTGGAGTCAGACACTGGGGCAGATTGCTGGAGACACTGTCTGGGGCACATTGCTGGTTACTGGGGCAATATGCTGGACATACTGGGGCAGATTGCTGGACACACTGGGGGTAATATGCTGGACACACTGGGGCAGATTGCTGGACACACTGGGGGCAGGATTGGAGGCATGGGCAGAATGTAGAGACAGGGCAGAATGAAAGACATGGGGCAGGATTGGATCATGGGGCAGGAGAATACGATGGAGACAGATGGGGCTGGATGGGGAGATCACATGGGGTAGAATAGATACTCATGAGTGCAGGATGGGAAAACATATGGCAGGAGCCAGGAATGAGACACACGGGGCCAAGGTGGGGAATATTATTACCATAGGGGCTAATTAAGGGATATTATTACTGCAGTGATGTATTTATTTTATTTTTTGAGTATACTGTTTTAAATGGGGGGGGCGGTCCTATTACTGTGCAGAGTGACTCTATATCGCCTTTTTTTCTCCATGTGTAATGTAGAAGTTGTGAAAAATTAAGTAATGTGTTCTGCAAGCAGAGCTCGAGATAACTGTGTCATTTCCTGCAGAAACGAGTCCTGGCTGGAAGAAATGATGGCGGTCTGTGCTGGATGAAAGATGAAGGACTTCACCTAGAGACGTCATTGGTGAGTCAGTGTTACCTATACATTGACACTATACACTATACTATATACAGAGGTCCTGTGTACAATGTCACCAGTGATCTCTGTATTACCTCTACACAGACACTGCATACCAAGTACAGATCTCCTGTGAATACTGGCACTTATGGTGATAGTATTGTGTTTTGTTTTTTTTATTATTACTGATCAGTATCAGTATTGTAGTATTCAGTCACTATGTGGTGGTAATATGTGGTGTGGAAATGGTGTTGTGGTATTTGTCCCTTGAATGTGCTATTTGGTCACCAAGTGGTGGTAATATGTGGTCTTGACCTGGTGCGGTGGTATTTGTTCCTTGTATGTGATATTATTCGATCACTGCGTTTGTAATTTGTGGTCTGGTCATGGCGCGGTGGTATTTGTTCCTTGTATGTGATATTATTGGTCAAAATATACCTAAATTATATTGCAGATTTTAACAAATATTTAATAGGTTACAGTAGAGTAGGGCCCGGCCATTTTTCTGGAATAATCTGGTTCGGGTATAATATGACCCCCCCGTCACATGACACCCCCCCCTCCCCCCCCCCGTCACATGACCTGGGGGGCCCACAGTGTCTGAACAGCCCGGGGCCCTGGCTACCCTTAATCCACCCCTGCTAATATGTGAGCAGTGTGCACTGTGTGTGTCTGATATGTGAGCAGTGTGCACTGTATGTGTCTGATATGTGAGCAGTGTGCACTGTATGTGTCTGATATGTGAGTGGTGTGCACTGTATGTGTCTGATATGTGAGCGGTGTGCACTGTATGTGTCTGATATGTGAGCAGTGTGCACTGTGTATCTGATATGTGAACAGTGTGCACTGTATGTATGTGATATGTGAACAGTGTGCACTGTGTGGGTCTGATATGTGAGTACACCGCACCACACTGCACCACCACCGCACTGTGTGTGTCTGACATGTGAGTGGTGTGCACTGTATGTGTCTGATATGTGAGCGGTGTGCACTGTGAGCGGTGTGCACTGTGTGTGTCTGATATGTGAGCGGTGTGTACTGTATGTGTGGCGCCCCAGGGTCCTGGTCGTCACAGTGGCATTGCTTTCCTCTCGGGGAGAGTGATGCTATGCTTGGAGGCAAGGAATGATAACTGCATCCAAGTACCACAAGCATGCAACATATTCACATTTCAGGCCACCAGTGGGAGCTTTTGATCCTATTTACTAGGTGACTCCCCATACATATAAAACTGGTAGTCTGTAGGGAAAGTCAGTCAGTTCTGGATGGAGTCAGTTCCAGACATCCATCTGAGGAGGACAGAGGGTCAACGGAGCTGTGCATGCCCTAAGAGCTGCAGCTCCCAGAAGGAGACATTTCAGAAAGCAGAATACATTGCAGTGAGCGTGCAGGAGAGCAAAGCACAGGAGAGGATACCAGAAGGGGACCAGCCCCGAGCAGGCTGCCTCCTTCCGCGGCGCAGATAACCGGTAGCCGGAACACTGAGGTAGTAAGGACCTTTACGCCTTACTTCAGAGACCGGCAGGACAGCTAATTGCAAGTTACCTATCTGCACCTACACCCAGGAGGCACGGTGGCACCCCTCAGAGGCTGGGGCATGCTAGAGTCCCTATAAACCGCCTCAAGCTACCAGTCATACGGGTTTTGTCCTATCCGACTACGGGGGACAGAGAGAGAACATCTGTGAGGACCTTATGTGAAGCTTATGCAGTAAGGGACTACACCACTACAGCGCAAGGGAAGGCTATTGATTTCCACCTGGACAAGGGGACTCTGGACTTGCCTCTGAACCGGCCGGACTCTACCTGCCCTGTGATCTGGTGCCCTGGACTGTGGCTGCTGAAACCAACAGTAAACAAGGTAAAGAGACTGCAAACCTGTGTCCTCGTTCTTCAGGATGGACTGACCTTGAAAATCGGGTCATGTTCGCCTAAAGGACTGTGCCTAACTGTTTTTGTGCTCAGAGACTGTGTATCGCAAAAGACCGCCAAAATTGCCACCAAAACAGTCGCCATTATAGTGCCACGAGGAGCGCCGGAGAAGAAGGGCGTGCCATTATGGGAGGAGACTACCAAAGCGGCGCGAACAGTGCTGAACGCCCCCTACGAATGCTATTACACAATGAGGACCTGCCCATCTGCCAAAGAGGTCCGCCTCCTGATCTGCAATGGCGGGAACAAGGTGGAGAAGGAGCCCCGCCCCCAAGAAATGGAGGAGCAGCATGCGTGTGTGGCCGCAGATCCGGAAGAAGAGATGGCGACCAGCGGGTACCCGAAAGACGGCGAAGCGACCCAGGACCATCTCAAGCCACCGGAGGACCCGAACTCACCGCTGCTGGAGGATCCGGACTTCCTGGAACCGCAGGTGGAGTCACTGAGCCGCCAGCTCCTGGATACCGAGCTGACAGTGGTGAAGAAATGGAAGGAAGAACGCACTGGAGGATTCGCGGTCCGTGCAGCAGCCGACTCCAGCAGCCTCATGAGCGGAGGGACCGGCATCGATGGAACCACATCAGACGCAGGTACAGAAAATGACCCTGCCCCAGTGACCGATCCCGCTCCAGCGACCGCTCTTCCCCCAGTCACTGACCTAGCTCCAACAACAGCTCCTGCCTCATATGAAGGCCCTGCTCCAGCAACTATTACCACCACCGACGAGACGTTGACGGGCCCGCTTCCAACACCCATAGGCTCACCGCTGGAGGTGAGCCCCGAGGGAGTGGTTTTCCAATGGGACAATCCGAGAGCAGAACCAATCAGGTCCCCTGGGGAGTCCCAACCAGAAGGGTCCCATATTGAAGCCCTCGCCTGGAATATAACTGACGTCTGGTGCTAAAAGGTGGAAGAGGAAAATGGGGGTGAGGACGAACTCAAAGCGCAGACCCATAACACCCAGCGAGGCGACAAAATCCCAGCAAGATGGGGTATAGTAGTGGCCTTCTACCATAAAAGGGGTTGGGGGTTCATTCAGGAATCCGGGCTACCAATGAAGGTATATGTCACCCGCAGTGATGTGGAATCTCATCTCAGAGAGGGACATGGATCTATGCCGAGGGGATCAGGTGAGTTATACCCGTCACCGGGATGACAAGGGCTGGTGTGCTCGGAACGTTAGGAAATGCGTACCCACCACAGTGCCACCTAGTGTCAAAGTTGATACCACCACTATCCCTCCGGCTACAGAGCCTGCAACTCCTCAAACCAACACTACTACTACTGTGTGCATAATCACCACCACTGAGACTGAGACAACTGCTGTGGCAACTGCAATAGCTGACATACGAACTCAAGCCACACAAACTTTGATCGCAGCCCATGACTTGACCATACATGAGACGCAAACCCATGACGTTGATCTGGCATCAGTTGAAGATCTGGATACAAATCTTTCCGGGCCAGGACGTGTTCGATTCCGACTGGTACCTTGGCAACTGCTGTAGTAGGACAAAGAAAATCTGAAAAATGACTGTACATAGTTAATTTAACTCTTTTTGCTGTTTAGAAGTTTATTGAACCCGACCTGGGTTTCCACTTAAAGGGGTCCCACGTTATAAGGGATCCTATGTGTTGCACAAGTTGCTCGTTGCCTTTCATTTAAAGACACTGGCGTCATGGACAGTGAATGGCTCACAAACTTTGCTTGTAAATAGTTTGCACCTTCAAAAAAGGTGCTTTCTACTGGTTTTACATACGAGTTCTTAAAGGGACTGTTCCCATGTTACCTTAAAGTTCAGACTTGTTTTCCAGAGACCTGACGAAAAACCCCTTTGGCGCGGCAGGATTCCAGGTCTGGATACACGCTTTGTAGCCCACCCAAACCAACGTTGGGGGTTAATGACGGGTCCCTCGCTCGTTTCTGCTATTTTAGAGTTAATGACTGACTTGAGTATTATTTGCACTACCTCATTGAAAGACTTGAATACTGTTTGAACCCTTAAAGGGAATGTTTAATTGTTGCACCTTGCCAGTTGGAATTGTATGATGCAAGATAATAATAATCTTTATTTTTATTTAGCGCTAACATATTCCGCAGCGCTTTACAGGTTGCACACATTATCAAGACAGAAGGTTAATATATTACAGAGTTAATATAGTAAATAATAATAAAGTTGAGAGTTGAAGTTAAATAGTATTATATGAAAGAAGTAGATGATGCACTTTTGATAAAATGGAGAAAATAAAGTAACCCGTGGTGGTTGGACGAAGACTTTGCACTTAAGACATAGTATACCCGTAAGGGTCATCGTATTTCATAGTTAGTCAATTGTTGCACTGTTCCATTAAATTGTTCTATGTTTAAAAGTGGATCCACAATGTAAATATGTTTTGTAACGTTCAAGTGTCCTCACCTCGCACCCCTCAGAGGCTGGGGCATGCTAGAGTCCCTATAAACCGCCTCAAGCCACCAGTCATATGGGTTTTGTCCTATCCGACTACGGGGGGCAGAGAGAGAACATCTGTGAGGACCTTATTTGAAGCTTATGCAGTAAGGGACTACACAACTACAGCGCAAAGGGAGGGCTATTGATTTCCACCTGGACAAGGGAACTCTGGACTTGCCTCCAAACCGGCCGGACTCTACCTGCCCTGTGATCTGGTGCCCTGGACTGTGGCTGCTGAAACCAACAGTAAACAAGGTAAAGAGACTGCAAACCTATGCCCTCCTTCTTCATTGCACCTCTCACCATTCTACCATCTACACACCGGGAAGCCCTGGGGATATACTTCACCTGTGGGAAGGTATACATCTAGCTGCTGTACATCACCCCAGCAGACCCCTTAAAGCAGCGTCGGTCACCCTGACCGAATACCACAGGTGGTGTCACGAACATAAACTTTATCCCTTTAAAGACCTTTCCCTTTTATACGAACATCCCAGGGCCATGGACCGGGTCAGCCACCGTGACATCCCCCTGTGAACACCGGACCCGGTGCCGAGTAACCCCCTTGCCCTGACGGGGCGCTCCATATGTGTCTGATATGTGACAGATATGCAGTGTATGTGCCTGATATGTGAGCGGTGTGCACTGTGTGTGTCTGATGTGTGAGCGGTGTGCACTGTGTGTGTCTGATATGTGAACAGTGTGTAGTTATATAGCAAGATAATTAATACGGTTGAAAAAGGACACATCCATCAAGTTCAATTGAGAGGTGAGACATGATACGGAGGATGGGATATATGTACAACCACAATGCATGATTGAGTCCACCCTCAGGAGAGCTAATCGGTACCTCCTGATGCCAATTGTTGATCCACTGGACCAAACATTCAGAAACAAATTTCACGCACATAATTTTTTTTTTTCTACATAAAAGCACAAGCCATTTTTGCACTGATCGACAGTTCCCAACGTGACCAGATTCAGAGGTAGACTATTCCACAGATTAATGGTTCTTATGGTAAAGAAAGCTTGTCTTCTCTGGAGATTAAACCTTTCTTTCTATACTCTAAGCGAATACCTCATTGTCTTTTGAGGTTTTACATGAATCAACCTTTTCTATGGTCCATTTATGCATGTGTACCAGTTAATCAGGTCAGCCCTTAATTATCTCTTCTCAAAACAAAAATTAATGTAATTTTTAGCAGTTTTGTTGCTCTTTGTACCTTTTCCAATCCACAGCCTCTGTTTTTGTTTTTGAAGTGAGGCACGACCCAAGTTCTTCATCATGGACATAGATGCTTTATCAGGCTTGGGTCATGCAGCTCAAACCCAATGCCCACCATTTCATAAGTACATACGTTACAACACTATGAATATTCCTAGGAAAAAAAATGCAAAAAACAAACTACAAAGTGGGTAAGGGTTGTGTGAAACCCACCTAGAAGAAAGTTCTTGACCCTTTTGTGAGAAGTTCTGGGTGGTCCAAGGGACAGAGCTGCCCAGATTTGAGGCTTTGAAACTGTTAAGTATACAACCACATTTTGATCAATATGTATCAAGCCATCACTTAGACCAAACATTTAGTGCGTATAAAAAATGAAATGGCCATTTACTATGATTTCTTATGCCTACAAGACCTGTAACACCAATGCTCTGTAGTCCTCGTGACAACACTTCTAGTTTTGTGATCTAGCAACTCCATCCAAATTGGTTTAGAATTATTGTGTCAGAGCGCACGGCAGGGATTGCCTTGGCTTCAATGCAGATGTTATACTGTAAACCTAAATAATGTTAACCAAGGTGAAGTTCTAAAATTATCTTTTACATTCTTCATGTACACGTATGGCACTTCTCGCACTTTCTACTTTTTCCATACCCCAGTCTCTGATTTTTTTAAGTGAAACATGACCCAGGTTCTTCAGCATAGACAATGGCACTTTAGCATGCTTGGGCCATTTACCTTAAACCCAATGTCCACCATTCTATATGTTGCAGACTAGCATAAGAACCCCCCCCCCAGTTCTGAAATATACTTTGTAAGTGGCTAATATCTACCATATATACCATGACCATGATACTGGCTAAACCCACCAATCTCGAAGGGGCAGGCTGACCAACTAATGTGTATGGTGGTGCCCCAATTCTCCAACAAGAACAGATGTCATGGGAAAAGAGAAAACTTGTTCAACCTCAAGAGGCTTTTTTCCAGTCCATTTATTTGGAAAACATGCACACTTGAGCTGAAAAGGAAGTACAGCGATCCCCAATGATCACGAAAACAGGGTTCCCTAGTTAAATGGAGCAGTAGTGAACATTTTGGACCACAGAGCTATTCACTGCCTGTAAGAATGTTGGAAATAGCCAAACAGTAAATGGAGCGATGGAGCAGTATTTGGATAATAGCAGTCGGACACACAATCATTGTAAATGTATCACTTATCTTATGGGGATACATGTTGTTAAAGTCTGTATAAGATTTTACAGTGTGATGTAATCAGACAGGGTACCTGCTGTTTGCTGCAGTCTCCTCTGTGTTGGGTATATACTGTGAAATAAAAAGGAAGTCTAGGTAGGCGAGAGTCTGATATGTTGGGGTAGAGAAATCTTGTATGCGATTGTGGGGAGAGGAGATAAGAGGGGAGTAGAGGAGATCTTGTGAGGATCAGAGGTTGCGTGCAGGTAAGTACTGGGAGACGAGGTCACAGATGTATGGAGGACACAGGTTGTGGATGGCTTTGCATGTCATGGTTAGGGTTTTGAACTGGAGTCTGTGGTTTTATGGGGAGCCAGTGCAGGTATTGACACAGGGGAGAGGCTGCGGAATAGCAGGGGGACAGGTGGATTATTCAGGCAGCAGAGCTTAATTAGGATAGATTAGATACTTGTGACTGATTTTATACAACTTGATCTGTCTCATTCATTATTTTCTCTTTCTTGCTTTCTAGCCGAAGAACGCTTCCATTGCCGACACTTTCCACCGTTATCTGCCCATCGGACTCCTCCTCATCAGAGTAAATTACCGCCTCTCCCTGCTCACCGTATACATGTAGCATCTCCCCTATGAGTTGTGTTACCAGTTGGTTTGATATCTCTGTCTGTTATTGACTTGGACTTAGAATGATGACTTATCTTCCAATATTCTGTAAGATATTTCCAATTATTGAGCTTTGTTTTACAGTTTTTTCATTTTGTCGTTTGTATTTTATGTTGTGTTTGATCAGTCTCGTCTTGTATTGTTTACTACCAATACTAAAAGTCAATTTCCAAATTACTGTATATACCTTAATGTATCCACTTATATAATTATATCTTCTGCTTTTGATTCTGGTAATGTTTGCTTTTTATGTTTTTAATGATTAATTAAATTCTGGACCTGGCTAAAGTAACTCACTTGTAATGTTATTTTTTATTAGTATACAAAAAATGCATCACGTTTCAAATCACTTATGATTCTTCTTCATGGTCATTTTATGCCATAATGAAAGATTATAAATGATCCGAAACGCGTTGCATTTTTTGTACCCATGTATTGCCTGTAGTCTGTGGATCATTTCATAAAGCCGATTTTAATTCCATTGGATCGTGAGAGCTGGAACTCTTTTGTAGTTTCCTATTGACGCACATAGACCGTGTGATCCCTGCATCTGATGGCGAGCTGGAGTTTTTCTTCCATACAAGCTGTATGCTTTCTCTGAAATGCTACTAGATTGCAGAGTAAAACAAACACAGGTGCAATTACGCAGCCAGGGACTGATTCATGCCGCCCCTAGTTCAGGCTGCATGGAATCTCAGGACACGATCCCTTTAATACAATGACATATTAGTTCCCAGATGCAATGCTTCTCTACATGATTCCATCCCTGATGTATAGAAGCTTTAGTTAGTTCTTTCATTTTGGTAATTTGCATAAATTTACCAATTTATATGCATTGGTCACAAGATCCATCATGAGCTGCCAAACCACGCAACCTGTTTCGGGATTAATGAGCCAAGCCTTTTTTTTTAAAGCAGTACAATTCCATTAATGGTGTCTAAAGTTGAACGTAAAGGCATCAACACATCTTTTGGTCACACATAATCAGGATTGGGACAAGGTCTCCTGGCGTTCAGACAGTGGCCTTCAAATGTCCGCTTAAGCCTTGGTCTCAAAGTTTAGCCTAATACACATCTCAACATCGAAACTGCAACACTAAGAAGGAAAAGTTGTGGAATTATGGGAATCACAGGATGGACAGACAGATGACTGATATAAAAATGATGGAAACAACATTTTTAAAACACCTTGATTTATCCAGTATTCGAGTATGAGCACCACACACAGAAGTGGAAGCACTTACATCCCTGTCATGGTATCAATGAGGTCACCAGTGGTAGTCTGAGGAATGTTCTGCCATGCTGAATGCTCTTGGGCAAATTGTCAAGATCCTCTGCTGGCAGCTCACTTTTCAATTATTGACCAATAATAAACCAATAAGACGTGCTTCAGGGGAGACAAGTCAGTTGACATTACAAGCCATTGCCTGCAGCGTCTCTGGACTTGCCTCTGATCAAGCGTGTCTGGGATGTAAATGGTTGGTAGTTACAATGGGAGCTGCCAGCAGAAGACCTTGATGATCTGCCCAAGTGCACTCAGTGTGGCCGAATATTCCTCAGACAACCTATAATAATATCATTCGTAGCAGTGTGGTGCTTATACTCAATTCTTAATACATCAAGGTGTTTTGAAATTTTTTTTTCTATTTTTCAGCCTTTGGATATTATTTACACGTCTATCGATTCTATGATTTCCAAAGTTATACGACTTACTTTTGGTGTTGTAATTTCACTGTTGAAGATTTCAGCTGTTGAATGGGCAATCATTCAGTCAATAGGTATCTGCCCTGATTCAGTCAACAGGTGAGAAAAACTGGAGAGAGACAAAGCGCAAAATAGGGTCTTATCTGGGTAACAATGTTAGAAGAATTGCACAGTAGTCCTCACCTGGTCGGGTTGTGTGCACACAATCACTGATAATGCTTAAGGCTGCGGCAGACTCACCAGAGGATAAAGTGCGGAGAAACAAAAGGTTAAATCTGCGCTGCCGAGTGGAAAGGATAAAGGATGCCAATCCGAGAATATGTGGATGATTCGTCAACGCATTTCAAAGTATACAACTTCTTCTTCAGGACAACCACCATAGCTTCAGCCCGTGACATTCGCTTTACAATCCTAATTACTACTTAGACATATTTGTCATTGCTCCATTAGTTACAGTTTGTTGCTCTGTTTAATCTGGAAGACATCGGAGAGGACCTGCCCTCGGCATTGTGTCCTTCTTGCTGATAGGGAAGTATACACATCTTACATGAGAAGACCTTTACGGATAGAAGACTGCACCTCAAGATCATATCTTCCCATGGCAGACGGCTATAGGACTGCGAATGTCAGAAGGGTAAGAGGCAGAACATTGGTCTATGGGGATTGTGAGACAAGCCACAGCTTTACCTGAGCAAGGTGTGTCTATTTCTAGGGTAACAAGCCTCACAAAGGCTTTCCTCCAGGCTTGCTGTGAATCACTGACCACGTACAGTCTGTTTACTATTGGGAATGATCTCACCACAGACAACCCCTTTTATATGGAGCCACTACTGCTCTGCCCCGATAACCAAGGCAAGCTGACTTTCCTAGGGGAAGCCTTCCTCTGCTATGTGGTATTACATAGTGACCATTTATATAAGTATATAATACATAGATGTGTATGTGAATTTTATTGCATTGCTCCTTACATTGCAAGGATTGTTTTTCCTGTGCAGGACGGGAGCGATCACCCAAAATCTGCCAGCCTGAAATGGGCAAACTAAATTACCAATGTGAAAGGGGATTTCTGATATATTGATAGCATATCCTCTGCTGTGGAGATCTTTCAAGAACTGTCATTTAAAACGCATAATAACGGTTTCTGGATTACTGGATGCCTGATTACACTGCATGTCATTGTCTAAGGCTACTTTCACACTAGCGTTAACTGCATTCCGTCACAATGCGTCGTTTTGCTGAGAAAACGCATCCTGCAAAAGTGTTTGCAGGATGCGTTTTTTCACCATTGATTAACATGAAGCGACGCATTGTGACGGATTGCCACACGTCGCACCCGTCGTGCAACGGATGCGTCGTGCAGTGGCGGACCGTCGGGAGCAAAAAACGCTACATGTAACGTTTTTTGCTCACGACGGTCCGCTTTTTCCGACCGCGCATGCGCGGCCGGAACTCCGCCCCCACCTCCCCGCACTTCACAATGGGGCAGCGGATGCGCTGGAAAAATGCATCCGCTGCCCCCGTTGTGCGGCGGAGACAATGCTAGCATCGGGAACGTCGGCCCGACGCTAGTGTGAAAGAAGCCTAACATAAATGTGTATAACATATTAAAGGTGGACTGTCATAGGGGCTGATTATAAGTAGTTTTCCAGGTTTTCTTTTCTATTTAGCCCTTTAGACTGACTGTTTTCCCACCCTTTCGGGTACCATGATATGTCATTTGTAAAAGGGGACAGGGTTCCCTCCTACAAAATACTGAAACCTATAGTATCAAAAGAGGAAACCTCCCTACACTTCTATTGAGGTCCGATATCAACTATTAACGGCAAAATTGACTACTAATAATTAATATCCACTTAATACCACAATGTTATCTTTACCTTATACTATATACTAACCGAAACAAAACAGTGTAACAATAAAGGGTATTTATTACACACACGCACAAGTCTAGTGTCTATAACATACATATATATTTATACCCAAGCTGGCGACTATAAATATATATATATATACAAATATACGGATATCACAACTCTGATATAGTAATATCACTACAGTATACAGTGATATCCCAACAGTATCACACAGTAATAACCCACAATAACAGTAATATCACAACAATATCACACAATATAAAAAAAACACAATTAACTGTCCGATTACCCAAATCACACATACAATATCAGCCCTCCAACCTATGTCTAGCTAATCCTAATAAATAGTACTGGGCCTATTAAGAAAAGGGGATACAGAGTATACTTAAGACATGTGGGTAAATCATCATTCCAGGCAATGCAGGCACAGCACATGTGTCTTGTGCCTTTTATGTCCAGCTATAAGAGGTGTGTCCAGCCCCAGGTGTGTGGGGATGAGGTCACAAGTCTATAGTCCACTGGCCTAAGTCTTAAATGAAACCTGATTTACCAGCTTGAGGAGGGGGCTACTGAGCACATGTGGGTGAATTATATATCACTAAACACACTTCTACGTAAGGATATATATTTTGGAGCACTTTCCTTCTACATCATTTGACAGGTCACATGACAGGTGTGGCGTGACATGTGATAGGTCATATGATGAACACATAGATGCTCTGGTCCATATTTTATTAAACAATGATAGGAAGCTGAGAAAGTGCACAGCACACTGAGCAAGGTTCATTCCTTTATATATATGGCTATACATAATAAGGGAGGACACTATGTAATAAAGGTGCCTATACACAATAAGAGAGGACACTATGCAACATGGGATGGTGTATTTCATAATAAGAGAGGCTGTTTTACAAACAAGAATATTACTCCCATCATCTCTCTGCAGGCCACGCAGTACAGATACAGAATAAATATTTACATCCAGTGACTTACGGATGACGTATCATATCAACTGAGTTGTTTTCTTTCATTTCTTTCCCATCTAGTCAGACATTTAGCCAGGACTTATCACTGCTGAGTTTGCTGTACAGATCATATAAAAATAAGGTCACAAATATATTAAATATATACCCAGTATCCTGTGTGCTCTCCCACCCCGAATTGAATACCAGTCACAGTCGTCTTTGCTATCTTCTTCCTATACCCCGACAATTCACTAACAGTCACTAACCTGGGTGTTCTTCCTGCACTCACTGTTCTCACCCCCAATTGAGGTCCCATCCACTGTGACCTCCCACGTATTGTGTTTCCCTCTACTGTGCTTTCCCACCAATTGAGCTCTCATCCACTTTGCTCTTCCTGGCCTTGTCTTCGCCCCGGTCCACGGTGCTCTGCCCCGGTGTTCTCTCTCTCCTCATTCTGTTCTACCCCTCATTTTGTTCTCTCCTGATGGTGCTCTACCCCTCAAGCTGTTCTACCCCTCATTGTGTTCTCTCCCCTGATCGTGCTCTACCCCTCAATCTGTCGTACCCCTCATTGTGTTCTCTCTCCTGATGGTGCTCTACCCCTCATTCTGTTCTACCCCTCATTGTGCTCTCCCCTGATGGTGCTCTGTCCCTCATTGTGCTCTCTCTTCCATAGTTATCTCCCCTGATGGTGCTCTACCCCTCAATCTGTCCTACCCCTCATTGTGTTCTCTCCCCTGATGGTGCTCTACCCCTCATTCTGCTCTACCCCTCATTGTGTTCTCTTTTCCATAGTTATCTCCCCTGATGGTGCTCTACCTCTCATTGTGTTCTCTCCCGATAGTGCTCTCCCCCTCATTGTGTTCTCTCTTCCATTCTTCTCTCCCCTGATGGTGCTCTATACTTCTTTGTGTTCTTCCCCTGATGTTGCTTTGCCTCTCTGTGTTCTTTCTCACTAATTGTGTATCTTCTACTGTGCTCTCCTCCTCATTTTGTTGTCTCTTCCGGTGTTCTCACCCTTGATGGTGCTCTGGCCCTCTTTGCATTTTCTCTCTATTGCACTTTGCCCCTCTTTGTTCCCTTCCCAACAATTGTGCTCTGTCCCTCATTATGCCTTCACACTATCCACCAAACCCACCCTCCCCCACTCACCTCCTGATGATCCCAAGTGGCGCCACTTCCTTGATCGGCAGTTGCATCTTCTGAAAGACGCTTGTTGCGTGATGACATCATTGTGTCACCTTCATTATGGAGAATGGGGTAGGAAGCAAAGAATGGCTTCCTGCAGCTCCCCTATTTACAACTGCAGACATGTTAGCTGTAGAAAGACACCTCAGGTCCCTGCCCTTTGCTAGGCGAATGAAAAAGAAGTCAATTAAATTGGGGACAATCGAGCCATGGCGCCCCCCACCGGAGCCATGAGCCTCAGAGAAGAAGCCCTGATTGCCCTCATTATGATCTGCCCTGACAAGAGGACATTTAATTTAAATTGTTTAAAAAAAAAAAACCCTCTTCTTTCTATAATACCTCCAGTCAGCATTAGTGATCAATGATCAGGTCCATACAAAGTCCTCCCTCTCTTCTTCTTGCAATTATTAGGACACCCATAGATCTTTACATTGCACAAAGAGGGTGTCCCATTGCAGTCATGTCATATATTTCAATTTTGTGTGTAGTTTTGGAGATTCCAGCATAAACTAGTGTCAGACATGTTGATGGAAAGCTTTTGTCATGATCGCGGCACTCACTGTGCCCTAGGGACGCTGTGACCACACAGCTGCCTTATGGATAAAGACATGTCAGTGCAAACGCGTTTCAGACGGCTGCCCTTAGTCATATGCAAGTCTGAAACACGTTTGCTTGTAATCCAGTTGGATTTGGACTGGTTTTTAATATTTTCTACAATAAAGTGAGTTTTTATGAAGATTTGGATGCTGGAATTCCTTCCTAAATTCTCATTTTTGAGGCAGGGCAAGTCCCCTGCATTGATCTTCATACATGGGTCAGCTGACCTTTTTCCATACTTTGCTTCATAAACTAAAAAGGGTACATGTCCTATCCGTGAAAAAAACACAACTATAATGCACACATGAAATACAGACGTCTGACTGAGGTCTAATTCTGTAATTTGGATATGAAGAGGGGCGTTTGGGCCAAAATTAGGGCTTTTCTTTTATTACACTAATGATAGCAAATTGATATTCTTACAAAACCTTTGATTATTATTAATATTTATTTTTTAAGTGTCAGTGATTCCAGAATGCTGTACATGTGAAAAAGGTTTATATATAGATAACACCAATGGAACCTACAGTGAACAAACAGTGACAGGTAGGGGCTACAATCTGCAGGGTGATGGGGCAGAAGGTCGGGGGGTTCTTGGTTACATGACAGCCTCATATCTTCTGCAACTACCTACAATAAAGAACTGGAAACATGTTACACATATGTGTCGGTAACATGTCACATCCATGTGAAAGATGTAAAACCTGTTGCTATAATACTTCCACTGACTTACACTTAGAGGATTTTAGGCACCTGACCCAGTGCTGTGAAATAAATGCACACTTGGGGTCTCTGTATGGGTTACAAGGAATCTGTCACCAGGTTTTTGTCACTCCATCTTAGAGACCCATAACGTAGGGGCAGAATTCCTGAGATGTGTAATTTACTGGGCTGCTTGCTGCAGTTTTGATAAAATAAGTGTCTTATCTAGCAGTTCTCTGACTGCTGAGCTCTTTATAACCCCGCCCACACCACTGATTGGCAGCTTTCTGAGGACACTGTGCATAAGCCAATCAATGGTGGGGAGGGGTTATACAGAGCTCATGAATATGGAGGGATATATGGTAGCAGGTTTACTTGTCCTCTAGTGATAATCTCCTGCTGATAAAACAGTCATTTTATCAAAATTACAGTAAGCAGCTCAATGAGTGATACATCACAGGGTCTATGTTTCTACACTATGCTGCTCTAAGAATATGTGGCAACAACTTGGTGACAAATATCCTTAAAACAAGAGAGAAATTGAGAAAAAGTAGGATTATTTTCCCCCACACGAAAAGCAAAAAAGCCAAAAGTAGTTTTGTACAATTTTGTAA
Organism: Ranitomeya variabilis; assembly: GCF_051348905.1. Taxonomy (NCBI): domain Eukaryota; kingdom Metazoa; phylum Chordata; class Amphibia; order Anura; family Dendrobatidae; genus Ranitomeya; species Ranitomeya variabilis. The sequence continues at coordinate 65,303,331 of NC_135239.1, read as the reverse complement.
CATTCACCGAAGTCAGGAAAGAAATGGTCTTGTAGGGGAATCATTAGGACAAAGAGTGGTGTTCTGGTGACCTCTAGTGGTAAGAATTGAACATGACTTCTGATATAAATGAAGCGAATGAGATAAGCGAGACATTTATTTTCATAAAACCACAGCCGCCTCACATTTACATGACAGTTAAAAATTATATTAGTTGTATATTTATTTATATATCTATGTATACACACATTAAAAAACTTAATCCAGAAAACGAGAAAGGTCTTCCATGATTTCTGCCTCATCCCAAGGCCCATGAATGTTGTCTTTGAAGAGCTGTAATCTGATTAAATAATATGGACATATAAATGCCACCGACGTCAGCAGCAGGAAAAAGAGAAAGGCTCCGACTCCAGATATACTCAATAGTCCGGCCACGGAGAACAGAGCAAAATGAAATGTCACGCAAATATACGTCCGAGGAGTATAAGCCCTTAGTTTTCTCTGTAGACTGGGCCAAAGAGCAAAAATCTGGATTGCAAAGGTCACCATAGTAAAAGCATGGAGGGAGCGAGGAAGTCGGGAAGCCAGACACACAGAGGCAAAAATGGCCATATTAATGGACACTGTGCTGGAGACTACAGCCGCATTGGCTCCGTAGTCAAAAAAGACAAGGTGTCCTATGAGCATGAGGACAGACATGGCGTAGATGGTGTCAGTGCTTATTGACTCGGTCAGGGTCTTCAGAACAGGGGAGAAGCCATAAGTAAATGCTATAAACACCAGGGAACTCTTCAAGTCGTCCCATCGGGTCCGGCCGCACTCCTTCCTCCCGGCACCACTGTCAACAGCATCGAAGAGAAGGTAACCAAGCAATGTAAAGGCCAAGCCGAGCCCACACAACTTCTGCGGGGAGAGCAGGTCCTGGTCCATGTACCACCAAACAACGGAGAAGGAGCAGACGCTGCAGAGTTGCTGAATGACCATGGCGGATTCGAATACCACGGCCCAGTAGCTATAACGCCGCACGTAGATGTTCTTCCTTAGTTCTTCCAGGAAGCTCCTATCTACGTAATTGTCTGGGAAAGGCTGCCGCTCATATAAAACCTTCTTCCATCTGGGAGGGTCACTGGCAGGGTCAGGAGGAGCACTAGCTCCACATCGGACACTTGTATAGAGTTCAGAGTTGGGATTCAGCAGAACCGGACTCATCTTCTTCTTAGATTTTAAGAAAATACAAGAGTGGATGCAAAAACCATTACCTGCAAAAGAAGAGAAAAGTTATCATTGTAGCACATCACGAGCAGCGTTCACACATAGGACCCGATTCATTAAAGCGTTATGTCAGGATTCTGGCGTAAAATGCTTGGAAATGTTGGACAAATTGGGCGCAACTGGAGGCTGATCAATGAGTGGGACAAGCTGCCACGAGAGGTGGTGAGTTCTCCTTCAATGGAAGTCTTCAAACAGAGGCTGCACAGACATCGGTCTGGGATGATTTATTGAATCCTGCATTGAGCAGGGGGGTGGACACGATGACCCCGGAGGTCCCTTACAACTCTAACATTCTAGGATTCGATGCGACTTTTGCCGTTCTCATAGCATTTTCACCCAGCTGTGACAAAGTGGGGCTGGAGGGAAGCGTGGTGACCGCCGTTCATCAAATTCATGACAAGCTGCAGCACTCACTATGCCACAAGTCTTACTCCGGCATGGACAGGAGGTTGGTTTTTGGGCTGAGGAGCACACAGAGGTGCAGGCTACGTGTCCGATGCTCCTTAGGCAGACACATATTTATGAATCAGGAGCGTCTGACCCCAGCACATCACCGCATCAAGACAGGCTTGGGCAGCGACGGTCTTCATGAATATAGCCCATAATCTTTGAACATATGAAGATATAATATATAGCACTCCTATTACATGAAGGGTGCTCAAGAAGGGTTCCACATCCAACAGATCAAAAATAAAAAATACTTTGCACTGAAAATATTTTCTCAGACTTTATAGCAAGGATATCCAACAAAAAATGGTAAAGTTTCGGACCCATACTTGGACCTTCATCAGACACAAATTATGGTTGGTTCAATAGAAAATATGATAGGAAAAAAAGCGCCTCATCCATTGTGGCTAAGGCTATATGCAAACGCTGCAGATTTGCCTCTGGAATTTTTTGTGCGGATTCTGCATCGCTTGGCAGAAAACGCAGGTGCGGATTTGATGTGTTTTTTTATGCGTTTTTGTGCGGATTTGCTGCGGATTTTGTGCTGATTTCCTGCGTTTTTTACCCCTGCAGATTTCTATAATGGAATGGGTACAAAAACACTGCAGATCCGCTCCTTCTTTTAATCCGCAGCGTCTTCCGTGCGGAATTTTCCGCACCATTTTTTTCCCATTGATTTACATTGTACTGTAAATCAGTTGCGGAACTGCAGCGTTTCTGCGCGGAAAAAAAGTTGCGGATCCGCAGTAAATCCGCAACGTGTGCACATAGCCTACGATCGCCTTTCTCCAGCGCTTCTTTGCTTATAATATTCTCTAATCAACCAGCGACAATTTGTGTCTGATGAAGGTCCAAGTATAGGACTGAAACGTTACCATTTGTTGATGGATTGCCTTACTATAAAATCTGAGATAAAATCGGCGAAAAATATCATCTTCATTTTTGAGTGCCAATATTTTTTTTATTTTAATTCATAATATTTGAAGTTATGTTGAGATCAATACTTTTTTTTTTTTTTTTCTATCGAGAGAGAGAGAATTTTTTTTTTTTTTCATATGCCAGACTTGAAACCGCTACTGAGGATCTGCAGAAAGAATTGACATGCTGCGGAAAATAAACAGCTGCGGATCCGTGCTGAATTTTCCTCAGTATGTGCACAGCGTTTTTGCATTTCTCATTCATTAACATTGTGTGCACTCTGTACTGCGGATTTGAGGCAAATCTGCGCATCCAAAAACGCTGCGGAAACGCATCAAAATCCGCAACGTGTGCACATACCCTTAAAAGTAAGGCCAGGTTCACATTGCATTATAGGCATCTGTTAGATGGACTGCGTTACACTGCGGCATAACGCAGTCCATTAACGCTGCCATTAAGTCCTATGTTGGATGCATCGCTAGCGCACACCCACAATGGGCGTACGCTAGCGATGTGCCGTCATTGAGTGACGGACCCTGGGACGCGGGCTGCAGCGTTTCCAGGTCTCACTGCTAGCGCGATGACATATCGGCACTTGCGTTAACAGCAGCCCGTTAACGCATGTGTTGAACGGGCTGCTGTTAACGCAATGTGAACCTGGCCATAGAGTGAGGAGACTTATACGCCATCCATGTTCCTCTGGGAAATTAGATATGCAAATTGTCTCTTCAGAAAGGAATCGGACTAGAAGTCTAGCACCACCTATTGTAAGCAGCGATCCTAAAAGTCAATACTGACCCTTTGGTTTGGGTTTTAGTCATATGGCAAAGCTTGTAAAGAAGGGTCAATATGGACTGTTAGGATTGCGACTTCCAATTGGGGCGCTAGAGTTCAAGTCCTCTTCCTTTCAGAACAGGTAATTTGCATATAAAAGTATTTTTATAACAGTAAAACTCAAAACCTCCAGATTGCCTGCATTGCTTTTTTCAGCCTTTACCTACCACTAGGGGGCAGATTATAAGCTTCCTGTATATTATATAACCTGTACATGGAACCTAATAATAAGACCCAAGCTGTGGAGTCGGGAAGCCAAACTTCAATCTCTAACGCTGACTCCAACTTCATCATAAATGGCTCATGCGTACCAATTAGAAGTGACAAAATGACTGCATTTGCTTAAAGGGTTAATTCTCATAATCATAAATAGTTGAAATTGCAAAGTGTTTGTGAATACAAGACACTTGGCTCTTTATTTGCCATTAAAAATCCTTTCCTCCTCAAGAATGGCGGAATTTTTAATTTTAGTTACTGCTCGTTGCTTAGGTTACCGGCCATGTTTCTACTCTATCATAGGAGGCCGGTCTCCGAGGTAAGGAGTGCAGTGCTTACAAGCTCCTTCTAATAGAGATAGTAAGCGCTCCTCCAAAGCTGCTCCATACACTGTGTAGTGGCCATTCTAAGGTACTGCAGCACAGCTCCCATTCACTTCAATAGGAGCAGAGCTGCAATGCCGTCTGAGAACAGACAAAAGTTTTTAAATGATTGAAAATTATAAAGGAAAGCAAGTGATTTGGAGATGGGAAAACAAATCTGCAGAATCAGCACCCAGCAATGTGAGGGGGTGAGATCACGCTGTGTCCTACCTGCTCTGGAAGAACCGTATTCCCTAATCTTGTAGAGACCCTTCAATTACTTACATCACAAGAAATGTCATTCTTATCTATCATGTCCGGCATGAAAAACGTCTCCTTCCTTGTTACTGCGTAGGACGAACCCAGAGCAACACCTAAGAAAACAGGAGAAACGAGTTTTATAAACTGCTGCAGTGAATGTCACGGTGAAAGCAGTTACCGCCATCATGCATTTACCCCACGTGGTAGTTGCCTCCGAACATCACTTTTTATTCCACACACATTCATCTCCATTGTACCTGTGGTTTCCTTATAGTCACTTAGTGGTTTGTTTCATGGGACTGTCGTCTCATTTTGGCCCATGACACATTAGTAATAAATCAGTAGAACTGTTCGCCCCGCTCCCGTACTCATTGGCAGCAGTGCTGACATTATTACCAATCATATCTCTGCTGTATACTCGTCCTTTTCCTGAAGGTGCCGAGCTCAGACTGACTTGAGTGCCGTGATCTATGAATGATCTCTGCGCTTCTCCTACCGCCCAAAGGGGAAGAGCGGATAACGCAAAGGGTCCTATGACCGCAGCCTCAAGTTATTACTATCTCAGACCTGTGTTGTGCCAACGCATGCGTCGTACTACCCGCAGGTGGATCGAGTCTCTTGACACTGTCCTCCGTCATTGGTCTGACGTGGTATTTAAGCCAAGATGGCCCCTTACTTAGACACACCCCCTGAAGAAGCTGGGCGAAACGTGCATGAGGCTCAGAGGACAACAATCACCTTATTCCTGAAATAACATTTACTATCCAGGTAATATTCAGTACACAGCTTTTCCCTTACCAACACTGTTGTTGTAGCCATAAATGATATACTGTCTCCACCTAAAGGTGAGAGAATATGTATGTAAATCCTGGTATAAAAGAATCCCCACAAAAACACATTTACAATAGAAATATATTAGATGGAGACAGCAGATCATTTATGGTTAGAAGTGATAATACATGATTAATCTATGACTATTGTACCTTTTCTCCATGTGGGTCTCTCATTTCTTAAAAACATTCTTGTAATGAATTATGAATGATTAACGCTTTTTAAGACTAATGCAATTTAATTTATACTTGCCTGTTATCAATCTCTGCAGTCCGACTTTTTTCTTGTTATTATATATTGGTGTTATTTGTTTTCAATAAAGATTACGGTAATTTTATTTGAACACCGGAGTACCTCTGTTGGCTTTATGTTTTTGAATTCTGCAGCATATGACTTTTTTAGCATTTTTGCAGTGTTTTTTCACCCATGGAAAGCAATGAGTAAGTGCAAAACAGCTGCTATTAGTTTTTGCAGCGTTTTTGATGAAAAAAAAAAACGCATTATGGACAGCAGGATGTGAAACCCATTTTTTTTTTTTTTGTGATTTCCCAACTTTAAAAAGACAAGATCTTGGTAATGTGGCATGAACATCGAAGTTTTTTTTTTTATTATTGTACTGCAATTTGCACTTAATTTTTTTTAAGGCAATCCTTCTGTTTCCCCCCAGTACAAGCATAGTTTTATTGAATTACTGATAATTAATCGCTCAATACAAGTATATGGAGTTTTGGTCGGGAGTATATACAGTATGTGACCGCCATTCTGAGTGAGGCTGCGCCCACTTCAGGGGTTCTGGCCAGTAGTAAGCATATCGCATACTTGACCGCCTACATCATCCACACAGTGATCCCCTTAACTCTTCTGCGCAGGCGCACTTCTCTGTCCTGCTGAAGGCAGGGAAAGTAGTGCAGTGTGCCGGTGCTCGTGACCTTTCCCGGCGCATGCACAGAACAGTACTTTGCTCTGGACACAGAAAAGGTCTTTTTTTGCCTTACAGGATTAATTGGAGTGATATATGCAGCATTATAGAATACGGTCACATGGGGTAAAGGTGGTAGATTATATGGGAAAAGCTGGTGACAGGATCCCTTTAATGATGTGTTAAAAGTAAACAATGTCCTACGAAATAAAAAAACAAAAAAACTTTTTCCCCTAAATAATCTGATCAAATTGCCCTTTTTTGCAAAGAAGCTTTATGGATTCACATGTCTTGCATTAGTGGCATGAACTCTTGTATTGTCCATGCTTGCATGGTGGAAGCAAAGCTGAACTTTGGGATCAGGAAAAATACAGCAAAAAAAATGCAGAAAATCCTACGTTTTGGATGTAGCTTTTTTACGGTCAAGAGATCAGGTTTTGGCTGCAGGAAAAAAAAAAAAACAGCAAAGACACAACGTGTGAACATGGCCTAACTGGACACGTGTCTGATATAAGCACTTATTTTTCCAGGACAAGGACTGGATTTTACAATATAATAGATGTCGGTACACCCTCCAGCAATATTAGGTTTACTAGTTTATTAGTCCACATTAACAAGCATCCCACTCGTTCATATCACAAACATAGGACATCCAATTAATAAGGTTTAATAGATTTTCCGTAACTCAACCCATAAAATAACTGACCCCGGTGACAACTGATTGGTGCCAAAGTCATTTACAAATTGGGTTGTCTTCTGCTGAACCATTGGGGTCCATTATAGTGTCAGATCCCACAGAAGAACACTTTGGTACTTTAGGGTGTCAGTCCAACATTGGACTCCCAGTGTGACGTACATGATAAATCTAACGATCTTCATTTGCTTTCAACATAGGTAGCAATTATGAATATTGACAGGATGCCCAAACCAGACGTGTTCTCACGCCAATCCAGTGGAAGACACTCGACGCCGGCTATTTTACAGCGCAGAAAAAGGTAAATAAGAAGCAATTATTAATCTTAATAAACCTTCTCAATAAACACATTAGCAGCACATCCGGCCAGCTCTTCATGTATAAATTATCTTATCTTAAGATCAAATTGTTGTATGCAACCAGTACAGTGACATTAGCCCTTTGCAAAGATTGTATTGCTTCAGTGCACTTTAGGCAACTTATCAGTATGGTTTATGTTATACCGATAAAAAGTAGGAAGTATGAGAAATAACCTGTGCCCAAAATGACTGCTCTGTATATTGGAAGCGCTCCTAGGTTACGGCGGCCGCTGCAGGACCGGGCACACACTGATCAATGCTGGGGACGCTGGGGCTCCGCTCCTCAGAACCAACCCGAAGGCTTAGTGATGTGTCTAATCAAGCAAAGCCAAGAGGAGCAGGTAAGTAACAGGCCAGTGCAAAGAGAAAAGCTCACTGTTCTCAGTTTTAAGCTAAGCATGGATACACCAACGAATATGCATGTGTTGTTTTCTGCCATAACAGAGTTATAGGAGAATAATCAGAAAATCCATATTAATCAGTGCCTAAAATCAAGAACAAAACTTATCTGTGTGGAAAACTTCTAACCTTCTGTCACTGTGTGCTTCATAGAGCTGTCTGTACCCCCCAGCCATATTCGTTTCTATGCCCCTTTTTCTCTGTACACTACTCTCCCTTTTCTCTCCACTCATTCCTATGTAGTCTCATTCTCTCCATTCACACTCCTGCACTCCTCTTTTTCTTCTCCCTACTTTCTCTCTGTTCATTCCTTTGTACTCCTATTTCTCTCCTTTGACTTCCCTCTACTCACTATTTTCTCCTCTCTACTCCCTCTTCTCTCCGTTCACTCCTTCCTATTTTCCTTACTTTTCTTTCACTCCCCTAGCTCCCTGTTCATTCCTATTTCTCTTCGTGCACTCCCCTTTCTCTGTTCATTCCCCTGCACTCCTCAACATCCTTTCTTTCAGTTACTCTTCTGAATTCCCCTTTCTCTCTTCAGCACTCTCCTCAGCACTCCCCTTTGGCTACTTTCACACATCCGTCGGTACGGGCCTGTCACAATGCGTCGGGCCGACGTACCGACGGACGCTGTGAAATAACTGCAAGACGTGGGCAGCGGATGCAGTCTTACAACGCATCCGCTGCCCATTCTGCAGTTCGGGGAGGAGGGGGCGGTGTTTTGACCGTGCATGCGCGTTTGAAAATGGCAGACGCGACGCACAAAAAAACGTTACGTTATGGAACTTTTTTTGTGTCGACGGTCCACCAAAACACGACGCATCCGTCGCATGACGGATGCGACGTGTGGCAATCCGTCGCAATGCGTCGCTAATGCAAGTCTATGGGCAACTTTGCAGGATGCGTTTTTTCTCCAAAACGACGCATTGCGACGTACGCCAGAAGACGCAAGTGTGAAAGTAGCCTCTCTCCTCAGCACTCTCCCTCAGCACTCCCCTTTCTCTCCTCAGCACTCCCCTTTCTCTCCTCAGCACTCTACCTCAGCACTCCCCTTTCTCTCCTCAGCACTCCCCTTTCTCTCTTCAGCACTCCCCTTTCTCTCCTCAGCACTCCCCTTTCTCTCCTCAGCACTCCCCTTTCTCTCCTCAGCACTCTCCTTTCTCTCCTCAGTACTCTACCTCAGCAGCACTCCCCTTTCTCTCCTCAGCACTCCCCTTTCTCTCCTCAGTACTCTCCCCTCAGCACTCCCCTTTCTCTCCTCAGCACTCTCCCTCAGCACTCCCCTTTCTCTTCTCAGCACTCCCCTTTCTCTCCTCAGCACTCTCCCTCAGCACTCCCCTATCTCTTCTCAGCACTCCCCTTTCTCTCCTCAGCACTCCCCTTTCTCTCCTCAGCACTCTCCTTTCTCTCCTCAGTACTCTACCTCAGCAGCACTCCCCTTTCTCTCCTCAGCACTCCCCTTTCTCTCCTCAGTACTCTCCCCTCAGCACTCTCCCTCAGCACTCCCCTTTCTCTTCTCAGCACTCCCCTTTCTCTCCTCAGCACTCTCCCTCAGCACTCCCCTATCTCTTCTCAGCACTCCCCTTTCTCTCCTCAGCACTCCCCCTCAGCACTCCCCTTTCTCTCCTCTGCACTCCCCTTTCTCTCCTCTGCACTCCCCTTTCTCTCCTCAGCACTCCCCTTTCTCTCCTCAGCACTCCCCTTTCTCTCCTCAGCACTCCCCTTTCTCTCCTCAGCACTCCCCCTCAGCACTCCCCTGTCTCTCCTCAGCACTCCCCTTTCTCTCCTCAGCACTCTCCCCTCAGCACTCCCCTTTCTCTTCTCAGCACTCCCCTTTCTCTCCTCAGCACTCTCCCTCAGCACTCCCCTTTCTCTTCTCAGCACTCCCCTTTCTCTCCTCAGCACTCTCCCTCAGCACTCCCCTTTCTCTTCTCAGCACTCCCCTTTCTCTCCTCAGCACTCCCCTTTCTCTCCTCAGCACTCCCCTTTCTCTCCTCAGCACTCCCCTTTCTCTCATCAGCACTCCCCTTTCTCTCATCAGCACTCCCCTTTCTCTCATCAGCACTCTCCCCTCAGCACTCCCCTTTCTCTCCTCAGCACTCTCCCTCAGCACTCTCCCTCAGCACTCCCCTTTCTCTCCTCAGCACGCTCCTCTCTTCTCAGCACTCCCCTTTCTTTCCTCAGCACGCTCCTCTCTTCTCAGCACTCTCCCCTCAGCACTCACCTTTCTCTCCTCAGCACTCTCCCCTCAGCACTCCCCTTTCTCTCCTCAGCACTCTCCCCTCAGCACTCCCCTTTCTCTCCTCAGCACTCTCCCTCAGCACTCCCCTTTCTCTCCTCAGCACTCCCCTTTCCCTCCTCAGCACTCCCTCCTCAGCACTCTCCCCTCAGCACTCCCCTTTCTCTCCTCAGCACGCTCCGCTCTTCTCAGCACTCTCCCCTTTCTCTCCTCAGCACGCTCCTCTCTTCTCAGCACTCTCCCCTCAGCACTCCCCTTTCTCTCCTCAGCACGCTCCTCTCTTCTCAGCACTCTCCTCTCAGCACTCCCCTTTCTTTCAGTTACTCTTCTACACCCCCGTCTGTTCACTACCCTTTTTCTCCATTCACTCGTCTATTTTCTGCGCTAAATGTGCATATATTACATGAAAACCCCATGTACAGTACTGTGCTTTGTTGCACGTTTTGTGTGGGAGATAGGCACTGAAAGTACACAACAAAATCTGAGGAAAGTGACATTTTTTTAAGTAATTACAGTTTGAAAGCAGGTCTGTCACCGGATTATACCACACACATTACACTTCACTTGAACTGCAACTTGAGCTCTGACAACATGCCAAAAATCCACCCTGCGACCAAAGCCTGGATTATCAAGGGGCTGAAGACCAGATCCAATGCAGAGGTGGCTGGCACCTTTAATGTGTCTCAGCGTCAAGTACAAAGAATTAAAAAAAGATTTGAAGAGACTGGAGATGTGTTTGACAAGCCCATGTCCGGCAGACTCCGCAAGACAACTGCTCAGGAGGAACATTTGTTGGTTAGAAAATCCAAAGCAAGCCCCTCTTCCACTGCAGCAGAGCACCAACAGGCCTGGTCACCTCAAGTCCCTGTGTCAACTAGAACAGTTTGTAGGATTATGTCTCGAAATGGCCTCCATGGTCGAATCAGTGCCCAGAAGCCAGCACTAAACAAAAAGCAAATAAAAAAAGTGTGGCATTTGCAAAGTCCCACAGCCTGCTGAACAGATGGACACTGGAAAAGTGGCAGAAGGTGGATTTCTCTGATGAATCTTCAGTAGAATTACACCACAGCCACCGCAAATACTGCAGGAGATCTACTGGAGCCCGTATGGATCCAAAATACACCCAGAAAACAGTTACATTTGGTGGTGGAAAGATCATGGTCTGGGGTTACATTCAGTATGGGGGTGTGCGAAACATTTGCAAGGTGGAAGGCAATATCAATAGCCTAAAATATCAAGAAGTATTAGCTACCGCTTATATTCCATATCATAAAAGGGGTCAAATTCTGCAGCAGGATGGTGCTCCATCTCATACATCCATCTCTACAACAAAGTTCCTCCAGGCAAAAAAGATCAAGGTGCTCAAGGACTGGCCAGCCCAGTCACCAGACATGAACATCATTGAGGATGTTTGGGGTAGGATGAAAGAGGAAGCTTGGAAGACAAAACCAAAGAATCTAGATGAACTCTGGGAGGCATGTAAGACTGCATTCTTTGCTATTCCTGATGACTTAATTAATAAATTGTATGAATCATTGTTGAACCGCATGGATGCAGTCCTTCAAGTTCATGAAAGTCACACAAAATATTAAATATGACTCTAATAGCAACACAACTTCATTCACCAATGTTATGCAACATATATTTGTATTTTAAGTTAATTATTTGTTTGAATATCACATTACTTTCTGTGAGGGACAAAACTTTTGCCTTGCCAAAATCTGACCATTCTGTGTCCATTAACTGATCCAATATTTCTGCATTGAAGCCAATTTATTTTCTTAACCTAAACCACATTTCGGTGGGTTTCAGCTTTCAAAAGAATAATTTATACAACCAATGGATGAATTTAACGTCAGGTTATAAGCTTTTATTTACATAACATGGATAAGCGACATAGCAACTACACTCCCTGACTGAAGTTATGTTTTCATTATGGCAAAATCATTTTTTTTGGGGCCAAAATAGGCCTGACTCTTAAGGGGTTGAAGTACCACAAGGCTCCAGGTAATTCTCCTTTCAGATTTAAATCCCACACGAGACATTTGATGAGCGCATACATTACGAAGAATAGTGACATAATTCTATAATGAGTGTTGAAGAATGCACAGCTCTAATACTGAGGTCGGAGAGACATGAAAGACAATGCAAGATGTGATATTGATCTGACAGGTAAATAATCAACACCCATCATAGAAGCATTTCAGGAGGCCCATCCCTATGTCCATTAATGTTATTGTCATACATACTATAGTAATGCAACCAAGCATTTAGGCTTACTAACCATGACTGGTCACTAGGTGGCGACTGCGTGCAGATTACACGGGACGCTGCATTCACATATAAAAGCTTAGGAGAAAGTCTCTGCATCTGAATCTCAGAACCTTTCCATATAATTATCTCCATGTTGTTAAGGTGTGTTCACACTAAACAGTAGCGGTACTACTTGCAAACCAATTTAATAACTTACTTACACAGGCTGACCACACTTACAACGTGCCTAGAATTATCCGTAATAGATGGTTCAGTGTGCCTAGTCTAAACTGCCCTTGTTTTCTGTAGCACAGATCCTCTAAACACAGGATGATGGGCTGGCGAAAACAATGATTCTTTAAGCAAGCTAAAAAAACTCATTTCACCCGAGGAACAAGCGTTTTGTTCTTTCATTGGGATATTGGCAGCCTGTTTACATTGTAACATTATTAGAAAACAAAGAACGCTTGTATTCAATAATTGACCAGAGTAAATGTATGTTAAGGACGCCATGACATGGAGTTTAAAGGGAACCAACCTGTCAGTTGACTCATGTTGCTTGAAGAAAGGGCATCAAGAAGCAGAGACTGGATCAGGCCTTGCAGCCACGTACATTTTACTCTAAAATACAGCAATGTTCCAAAAAAAATATATTGTCAAAGGACAGCTGGGGATTGGGGTAGAGAGAAGCCACCAGGGAGTGGGGTAGAGAGAAGCCACCGGAGAGTGAAGTAGAGAGAAGCCACCAGGGAGTGAGGTAGAGAGAAGCCACCGGGGAGTGGGGTAGAGAGAAGCCACCGGGGAGTGGGGTAGAGAGAAGCCACCGGAGAGTGAAGTAGAGAGAAGCCACCAGGGAGTGAGGTAGAGAGAAGCCACCGGGGAGTGGGGTAGAGAGAAGCCACCAGGGAGTGGGGTAGAGAGAAGCCACCGGGGAGTGAAGTAGAGAAAAGCCACCGGGGAGTGAGGTAGAGAGAAGCCACCGGGGAGTGAGGTAGAGAGAAGCCACCGGGGAGTGGGGTATAGAGAAGCCACCGGGGAGTGGGGTATAGAGAAGCCACCGGGGAGTGGGGTATAGAGAAGCCACCGGGGAGTGGGGTAGAGAGAAGCCACCAGGGAGTGAAGTAGAGAGAAGCCACCGGGGAGTGGGGTAGGGAGAAGCCAGAAGGGGACCAGGGTAGATAAGCCACTGAGGAGTGGGGTAGAGAAGCCACCAGGGAGTGAAGTAGAGAGAAGCCACCGGGGAGTGGGGTAGGGAGAAGCCACAAGGGGACCAGGGTAGATAAGCCACTGAGGAGTGGGGTAGGGAGAAGCCACTGGGGAGTGAGGTAGAGAGAAGCCACCGGGGAGTGGGGTAAGGAGAAGCCACTGGGGAGTGATGTAGAGAGAAGCCACTGGGGAGTGGGGTAGGGAACAGCCACTGGGGAGTGGGGTAGGGAGAAGCCACAAGGGGTACGGGGTAGGGAGAAGCCACAAGGGGTACGGGGTAGGGAGAAGCCACAAGGGGAGCGGGGTAGGGAGAAGCCACCGGGGAGCGGGGTAGGGAGAAGCCACAAAGAGAGCGGGGTAGAGAGAAGCCACCAGGGAGTGGGGTAGGGAGAAGCCAATGGGGAGTGAGGTAGATAGAAGCCACCGGGGAGTGGGGTAAGGAGAAGCCACTGGGGAGTGGGGTAGGGAGAAGCCACTGGGGAGTGGGGTAGGGAAAAGCCACCGGGGAGTGGGGTAGAGAGAAGCTACTGGGGAGTGATGTAGGGAGAAGCCACCTGGGAGTGATGCAGAGAGAAGCCACTGGGGAGTGGGGTAAGGAGAAGCCACTGTGGAGTGGGGTAGGTAGATGCCACCGGTAACCTGAATTTTGGACCTTGTCATCATAGTCACATCGACGCTGGCAGCCCCTTGGAATTATGTTTTCTCTCAAATGCTGCAGCCGGTTATGGGAACAGCTGGTCGTTGAGGGTCCCGGGTGTTGCATCCCTACTGATCTGACATTGAAGACCTATCCTAAGGATCGGCAATGACTATAAAAGTACAGAGAAGCAGACTTTGAGAAGCAGGGTGGGGACTATGCTTCTCAGATGACAGGTCCATGTCTGATCCGCGGTGGCTTCTTCTCACCAATTTCTCCTAAACGAACAGGTCTTTCCCTATACACACACATAAGGGGGAAACTGTCGGTTTGGGGAAAATGAGGGAAGAAGACGCTGGGACTTGGACTGGTCATCCAAGGTGCATAGTGCCCATTCGGGTTTTCTCTGAAATGCGGCTGTGTTTGATAGATGGTTGTAATAAAGCATCCATTGTCTGAGTAACGCAGCACGTGGCTCAGACAGCATGAATCACTCGACAGGTTCCCTTTAAAAACTTTTGTGCAATTTCTGCTTCATGAGTCATTTTAATAAAGGCTACTTAAGTAAGTGGTGAATTAAGAACAAGAAACAATATTCAGTAACAAAAAAATCCAATTAAAAAAGACTGTGTCCTGGTGAGACTATGGAGTGCGTGAATATCCTGCGATCTGCTGCATACTGCATGGGGAAATTCTGCAGCAGCTTGATACATAAGAAATGTGATATTTAATCAGCAGGGTGTAGAAGGTACACCAGGCGACCCGCACACTGACGGTACAAGATGTGAGCAGTGCCCCCTCCAGGCTCCGCGTGGGCGCCTACTAAAGGCCCGGTAGGTCTGCATGATTCCTACTTTAGCTCTATTGCTAGACTTAAGTACATTTAGAACTAAGACATGAGATAAATGTGCTGATAACATACAAAATCCTTAGCATAATTATTAAAGTAAAACCCTTTAAGGAGCTATCCAGGTTTGTAATGAATCTCTGGAGTTACGCTATGTGACTACAGACTTCTAAATCCTCACATCACGCTAACTGCACACTGTCAGGATCCTCCGATGCTGGCGGTGAGAGCGGGTGGTCACGTGACCACAAATACGCGATTTACATACTTCTGGCCACATTCTAACTAGACGTGTCCAGCTTCACTCAATACAAGTGAATCGAAAACTTGCAGTCCCGATGCCACCCACTCCTGCCGCCAGCACTGGAGGATCCTGACAGCGTGTGGTGCACAACCTATGAAAATTCATCACAAACCCGATTACCCCCTTTAAAGGGGTATAATACTTATCCTATACACTGAAGTCGGAAACTATTGTTTGCTTCAGGTATTGTAATGTTTGACAGCAAAAAGTCCCAAAGATTTTTCACCCCCGCAGGGAATTTTCCTGGTCTAAAAAAACCCCCAAACACCTCAAAGTAGAGAATGTGATAAAATAACAAAATACGATGTCTCACTTGGTGAATCCCCCACTGCTGTGTCACCACCAGGGCTGTGGAGTCGGAGAGTTGGAGACCATTTTGGTGGAGTCGGAATCATTGTCATGTGACTCCACAGCCCTGGTCACCACCGCTCCAGTTGTCTTGTTGACTCTTGGCCTGCAGTGACCACTGGTGCAGTCAATCACTGGGCGCTGGCATCATCGGATGAGTAATAGTTATTTTAGCACTTTCCCTACTTTGGGGCAATTTCTTAAGAACTTGACTATCGCGCAGGTCTATTTGTTTAAACAGAGGTCAGACCTTCGGTCGGCACGTCATCAGTTTATCCTGGCGATAAGCCATAAAGACCCCATATTACATTAAAGTTGTCTGGACCTGACAATTCAGCAGACGCAGATAACCATGTCATGTGCATAGTGGCCTCCAGATTCTCCCGCCACATTATTTGTGTAGGATCGGAAGGTTTAACCCAGTAACAACCTGACGTGATACCGGTCAGGTGGAGTGTATGGAGCGAGATCACTGCACACACGGCAGGTGACTTCTGGGGAGATAGGGACATTTTCCTTTTGTTAATTCTCCACATCAGAGAAAATTGGATCACCTTGTGATCAAACCCAGATCAGAGTGAGATTAGCATAATCGGACCAATTTTCTCGAAAGAGAAAAACGGTTGTGTGACCCCAGCCTAGTAGTAATTGGAGCCAGCCCAGATCCCTGTTTCTCCCTTTACATGCCTCCGTCAATCTCAGATAGGGACGTTTAAAGGCATTTAAAACATAGCAGTGTGACACCGCAGGCCACCGGTGACCGCAGATAGGCTACAGCCTTCACTATTCAGAGCAGTCATCCTCTCTGACGGAACTGTGAAGGCTGCAAGTTGATCAGTGGCCGCTGATTGGCTGCAGCGCTCACGTAGGGGGACACAGGGCTCAGAGCAGAGGAGCAGCTGGTCTTATTTTATGCAGAAAATTGGAATAAAAAAAGTTAAAATCCCCCTCCATTTTGGTATCCTACTGACCTATAGAATCATATTACTAAGTTATTTTTACTGCACACTGTTAACTACGTCATAATGAACGCGCTAAAAACAAAACCCCAAAAAAACAATGGCAGAATTTATATTTTTTATTTACCATTCTAACGCCACTTGGATTTTTTTTTTTTTAACACAATGGTGCAATTGAAGGCTAAAACTTTTCCCATGCAAGACTTTTTTTCTGTTCTATAAAAAAGGGCCGCCATTACTTATTATAGGCACCCAGACAGGCCCCACAATAATCAATGCTTCCATTTACATAATTGATGTAACGATCACTTATTCCGCTTGTCTGGTCCTAAATAGAAATGCCGACATATGAACAGAGTCTTATACTGTTTGATTTATGGCAGGTTTGTACTCACAAGTCATAGGACCTGTTCCGGCCAATGCTGGGCTTTCAGATGTTCCAGTAAACGTCAGAGTTATCGGCGTTTGTAGCTTATACAGTGTATTGATTTATTACTAAGTGTTTCCCCTAGTCACAGACTATCTTTTACAATGAATCATTGGAAGGGTTTAACAAAGTTTTACAAAATAACCAAGAAAGTAGAAAAAAACTAAGCAGCGTGCAAGGAGCTGCCAACTGTATCTTGTGATGTCAAAGGATGAGATCAGTGGGCGTCTATCAGATAAAATCCTTTAATTCCCAAAATAAGGAGGCCGTGGTTGTGCCTGGGGATTTCTTTCACATGGTGCATTGCAGCATTGAATCCAATAGACCACAATTACGTTAACTGATGAATAACTAAGTCCAGACATTTCTGGCATGTCATCCATCACCAGTCCAATGTCTCCAAAACTAAAAAAGTACAGATCCTATCCTAATAATGTAGTCAGACGTAGTTGAAATCTGAGTCAGATCATAAAATTGTCACGTGGGACTTCTTTATATTATCCTTTGGCACTAATAATCTTCAGTATGACATGCTACCTGATCGGATCATGCCCCAAAGAACATGGGCAAAAAGCAATATTGAGAATGCATAGCCATTAGAGATGCTGGAAGATGGATGAGATGGTTAAATTGGTTATCTCAACAAGGAACAAGCCCTCTAAAAACAGCACCAGAAAATCAGCTGCTGATCTGGGAAATAGAGAATTACACACTGTCCACAATGGTCATTGTTGTATAACATGGCCAGGTCGAGTCCACAGTGAGAGCTGAGTTTTCTTGGCCACTTTCCTCTCTAAGGCCTCCTACAAATGTCCATGATCATCAGTCCAATCCTGGAACACAATGAGTAGACTGGCCACGTGTCTCCCGACCCTGAGCGTGACAGCCTCATAAAAACACATGAAGCTGTCACACTGGGGGTCGGGAGATGCGCGGACAGTCCGTGCATTGCGATCCAAGATTGGACCAATGATCCTAGATGTCTAAAGGAGGCCTAAGGCCAGGGTCAGGCGAGAGTAAGAAACCTTGGACGATTTTCAATCGTTATCTTTGCGCCATCCTTGTGTCCGTTTTCAATGTCCATGTGCCATCCGTGTATTTTTTACGTCCGTGTGAAATTTGACTCAAATGCACAAGATCGAATACAATGTAACAGGTTAATCATGGCACTAAATCCATAAAATCAGATGCTGCAGATGAAGAGAATATTGCATGCTGCAATTTTTTTGGCCGTCGATGCTTGATCCGTGTGAAGAAACTGTGAAAAACCCTACTGAATTACATTGGTCAGTGCAAGGCCTGATTTTTCATCGGACAGCACAGTGTCAGTATAGTCCTCTCAACGAGCCCTAAGGGGTAGGGGTTTAAGCTCTCTGGTAGCCAATTGGACACGGACAGGCACAGGGGGATTTATATCAAAACAGAATAGTTTATTGTCCTTCATAAACCTTATTACTCCAAAGTGAAAACAGCCTTTCTTCAGCGCAAATGAATAACAAACAGTCCTTTCTTCAGCACAATACAATAAAGTGAACGTAGCAGTCTCACTAAACGCTCGGATTTCCAGGCAGTAGCAGCTCAAGCAGTTTTAAACGTGTTCACTAATCAATCACACCTATGTACAGCTCCAGCACAATTCCACTCTGCTGAACTAACCCAGCTGCTGCTATTAGGCCTGCAAGCCCCGGGCTGGATTATGGGAACTACCTTTCCTACCAAAGCTCTTTTGGTTGCTCCTAAATCCTAGACTCAGAATCCAGTCAAATTAAAACTCTGTCAGTACCCTAGTGTTACTGGTACAGACTGTACAACCACCTTAGTGACACATATCTGCCATCCAGGACCTTACCTATTGCTTTCTTACACAGTCTATGGAGCAAATTCACCCATAAAGCTATCCAGCTTGGCAATTTATTTTTAAGGAAAGGAGAAAATCAAGGATGTGATACTGGTGGTAAAAATATGACATTGACACACAGACCTAATACTGCTGAAAATCTCACCCAAAACACTGGTGAAGATCATGTTATGGATAAGATTTTCATCATTGCTTGGTTAATGTATACATTTTTACCATCGGCTTCATAATTTTTTTTTTTCATACAAGAAGCTTTCTGAAGCATCCCCTATCAAACAAGCATGAAAATCGGACAACATACAAATGGCACACAGATGGCTTCAGAGTGCTGGCTAATATTTTCACCGTCCCATAGACTTGCATTGGTTTGTATGATCTGTGACTTGGATCTAAATCGGACATGTCCACAAAAATACACGATTTGTCAACAGCCCCATAGACTATAATAGGTACGAGTTTTATCTTTGAAAAACACAGATTTAACTCGTATCCCCCCCAAAAAAATAGACTGTCGTCTGAATGGAGCCTTACACTGGGACCGGGCTAAGTAGGAAAATGTGACTAAGCTGACTAGTAAAATTAGATCTGAACCTGAGATTTTCACTTCTATCGTTTTTTTTATTCTTTCAAAAGCTTTTAAGGTGCAATGACATGTGTCGTGTTTGCACAGCTCTAAGCCCGGACGCTCGCTGACTGACAGAAATACACTATTTCCATTACAAGGCAACGCGTTAAGTACTTTCCTGTCTGACAAAGGAAAATAAATGCACTTAATGGAAAGGTACACAGTCGATAACTAAAAGTGTATCCAGAAAATGAGCGAGGGGCACAAACGTACTCAGCAATCGTCACCTTACTTTAAGTATCTATCTACAGCATAAAACAAGCAGACAAACAGCAGTGCCGAGTGCTCTTACCATGAGAAAGCACTTCACCCCACAGCTAATCTACAAAGAACATTACGTGTGAAAGACAAACAGTAAAACAGCACAAACACTTGTCCGAAGAGCTAGGAAATGGTAAAATACACAAAGTTTATACCTGGTTTTACCTAAAATTGTTTCTTTTGTTTAAGTCTACAGCCTCTATGGCCAGTGAACATTAATGGGCCAACCATGGACGAGTGTCAAGGAATGGTGCCTGGTAAGCAAAATTATTTATTTACTTATTTATTTAACCCCTTCATGACCTTGCCGTTTTTTGCAATTCTGACCAGTGTCCCTTTATGAGGTAATAACTCAGGAACGCTTCAACGGATCCTAGCGATTCTGAGATTGTTTTTTCGTGACATATTGGGCTTCATGTTAGTGGTAAATTTAGGTCGATAATTTCTGAGTTTATTTGTGAAAAAAACGGAAATTTGGCAAAAATTTTGAAAATTTCGCAATTTTCACATTTTGAATATTTATTCTGTTAAACCAGAGAGTTATGTGACACAAAATAGTTAATAAATAACATTTCCCACATGTCTACTTTACATCAGCACAATTTTGGAAACAAATTTTTTTTTTGCTAGGAAGTTATAAGGGTTAAAATTTGACCAGTGATTTCTCATTTTTACAACAAAATTTACAAAACCATTTTTTTTAGGGATCACCTCACATTTGAAGTCAGTTTGAGGGTTCTATATGGCTGAAAATACCCAAAAGTGACACCATTCTAAAAACTGCACCCCCCTCAAGGTGCTCAAAACCACATTCAAGAAGTTTATTAACCCTTCAGGTGTTTCACAGCAGCAGAAGCAACATGGAAGTAAAAAATGAACATTTAACTTTTTAGTCACAAAAATGATATTTTAGCAAAAATTTTTTTATTTTCCCAAGGGTAAAAGGAGAAACTGGACCACGGACGTTGTTGTCCAATTTGTCCTGAGTACGCTGATACCTCATATGTGGGGGTAAACCACTGTTTGGGCGCACGGCAGGGCTCGGAAGGGAAGGAGCGCCATTTGACTTTTTCAATGAAAAATTGGCTCCAATCTTTAGCGGACACCATGTCGCGTTTGGAGAGCCCCCGTGTGCCTAAACATTGGAGCTCCCCCACAACTGACCCCATTTTGGAAACTAGACCCCCCAAGGAACTTATCTAGAAGCATAGTGAGCACTTTAAACCCCCAGGTGCTTCACAAATTGATCCGTAAAAATGAAAAAGTACTTTTTTTTCACGAAAAAATTATTTTAGCCTCAATTTTTTCATTTTCACATGGGCAACAGGATAAAATGGATCCTAAATTTTGTTGGGCAATTTCTCCTGAGTACACCAATACCTCACATGTGGGGGTAAACCACTGTTTGGGCACATGGTAAGGCTCGGAAGGGAAGGAGCGCCATTTGACTTTTTGAATGAAAAATTATCTCCATCGTTAGCGGACACCATGTCGCGTTTGGAAAGCCCCTGTGTGCCTAAACATTGGAGCTCCTCCACAAGTGACCCCATTTTGGAAAGTAGACCCCCCAAGGAACTCATCTAGAGGCATAGTGAGCACTTTAAACCCCCAGGTGCTTCACAAATTGATCCGCAAAAATGAAAAAGTACTTTTTTTTCACACAAAATTTCTTTTAGCCTCAATTCTTTCATTTTCACATGGGCAACAGGATAAAATGGATCCTAAAATTTGTTGGGCAATTTCTCCTGAGTATGCCGATACCTCATATGTGGGGGTAAACCACTGTTTGGGTGCACGGCAAGGCTCGGAAGGGGAGGCGTGCCATTTGACTTTTTGAATGGAAAATTAGCTCCAATCGTTAGCGGACACCATGTCGCGTTTGGAGAGCCCCTGTGTGCCTAAACATTGGAGCTCCCCTACAAGTGACCCCATTTTGGAAACTAGACCCCCCAAGGAACTTATCTAGATGCATAGTAAACACTTATAACCCCCAGGTGCTTCACAGAAGTTTATAACGCAGAGCCGTGAAAATAAAAAAATAATTTTTCTTTCCTCAAAAATGATTTTTAGCCCAGAATTTTTTATTTTCCCAAGGGTAATAGGAGAAATTGGACCCCAAATGTTGTTGTCCAGTTTGTCCTGAGTACGATGATACCCCATATGTGGGGGTAAACCACTGTTTGGGCGCACGGCAGGGCTCGGAAGGGAAGGCACGCCATTTGGCTTTTTGAATGGAAAATTAGCTCCAATCATTAGCGGACACCATGTCGCGTTTGGAGAGCCCCTGTGTGCCTAAACATTGGAGCTCCCGCACAAGTGGCCCCATTTTGGAAACTAGACCTCCCAAGGAACTAATCTAGATGTGTGGTGAGCACTTTGAACCCCCAAGTGCTTCACAGAAGTTTATAACGCAGAGCCGTGAAAATAAAAAATGTGTTTCCTTTCCTCAAAAATATTTTTTTAGCCCAGAATTTTTTTTATTTTTGCAAGAGTAACAGGAGAAATTGGACCCCAAAAGTTGTTGTCCAGTTTCTCCTGAGTACGCTGATACCCCATATGTGGGGGTAAACCACTGTTTTGGCACACGTCGGGGTTCGGAAGGGAAGTAGTGACGTTTTGAAATGCAGACTTTGATGGAATGCTCTGCGGGCATCAGGTTGCGTTTGCAGAGCCCCTGATGTGCCTAAACAGTAGGAACTCCCCACAAGTGACTCCATTTTGGAAACTAGACCCCCAAGGGAACTTATCTAGATGTGTGGTGAGCACTTTGAACCCCCAAGTGCTTCACAGAAGTTTATAACGCAGAGCCGTGAAAATAATAAATGTTTCCTTTCCTCAAAAATATTTTTTTAGCCCAGAATTTTTTATTTTTGCAAGAGTAACAGGAGAAATTGGACCCCAAAAGTTGTTGTCCAGTTTCTCCTGAGTACGCTGATACCCCATATGTGGGGGTAAACCACTGTTTGGGTACATGCCGGGGCTCGGAAGGGAAGTAGTGACGTTTTGGAATGCAGACTTTGATGGAATGGTCTGCGGGCATCATGTTACGTTTGCAGAGCCCCTGATATGCCTAAACAGTAGAAACCCCCCACAAGTGACCCCATTTTGGAAACTAGACCCCCCAAGGAACTTATCTAGATGTGTGGTGAGCACGTTCAACCCCCAAGTGCTTCACAGAAGTTTACAACGCAGAGCCGTGAAAATAAAAAATCATTTTTCTTTCCTCAAAAAAGATGTTTTAGCAAGCAATTTTTTATTTTCACAAGGGTAACAGGAGAATTTGGACCCCAATATTTGTTGCCCAGTTTGTTGTGAGTACGCTGATACCCCATATGTGGGGGTAAACCACTGTTTGGGCACACGTCAGGGCTCGGAAGGGAAGTAGTGACATTTGAAATGCAGACTTTGATGGAATGGTCTGCGGGTGTCACATTGCATTTGCAGAGCCCCTGATGTGCCTAAACAGTAGAAACACCCCACAAGTGACCCCATTTTGGAAACTAGACCCCCGAAGGAACTTATCTAGATGTGTGGTGAGCACTTTCAACCCCCAAGTGCTTCACAGAAGTTTATAACGCAGAGCCGTGAAAATAAAAAATAATTGTTCTTTCCTCAAAAATTATGTTTTAGCAAGTAATTTTTTATTTTTGCAAGGGTAACAGGAGAAATTGGACCCCAACAGTTGTTGCCCAGTTTGTCCTGAGTACGCTGGTACCCCAAATGTGGGGGTAAACCACTGTTTGGGCGCACGTCGGGGCTTGGAAGGGCGGGAGCACCATTTGACTTTTTGAACGCAAGATTGGCTGGAATCAATGGTGGCGCCATGTTGCGTTTGGAGACCCCTGATGTGCCTAAAACAGTGGAAACCCCTCAATTCTAACTTCAACACTTACCCCAACACACCCCTAATCCTAATCCCAACTGTAGCCATAACCCTAATCACAACCCTAACCCCAACACACCCCTAACCACAACCCTAACCGCAACACAACCGTAACCCTAATTCCAACCCTAATCCTAACCCTAATCCCAACCGTAACCCTAATCCCAACCCTAACCACAACTGTAACCCCAACACACCCCTAACCCTATCCGTAACCCTAACCACAAGCCTATTCTTAACCCTAACCCTAAGGGTATGTGCCCACGTTGCGGATTCGTGAGATTTTTCCGCACGATTTTTGAAAAATCTGCAGGTAAAAGGCACTGCGTTTTGCCTGCGGATTTACAGCAGATTTCCAGTGTTTTTTTGTGCGGATTTCACCTGCGGATTCCTATTGAGGAACAGGTGTAAACCGCTGCGGAATCCGCACAAAGAATTGACATGCTGCGGAAAATACAATGCAGCGTTTCTGCACGGAATTTTCCGCACCATGGGCACAGCAGATTTGGTTTTCCTTAGGTGTACATGGTACTGTAAACCTGATGGAAAACTGCTTCGAATTCGCAGCGGCCAATCCGCTGCGGATCCGCGGCCAATCCGCTGCGGATCCGCGGCCAATCCGCTGCAGATCCGCTGCGGATCCGCTGCAGATCCGCGGCCAATCCGCTGCAGATCCGCGGCCAATCCGCTGCGGATCCGCTGCCGATCCGCGGCCAATCCGCTGCAGATCCGCGGCCAATCTGCTGCGGATCCGCTGCCGATCCGCTGCGGATCCGCGGCCGATCCGCGGCCAATCCGCTGCCAATCCGCTGCAGATCCGCGGCCAATCCGCTGCGGATCCACTGCGGATCCGCGGCCGATCCGCTGCGGATCCGCGGCCGATCCGCTGCGGATCCGCTGCCGATCCGCGGCCAATCCGCTGCAGATCCGCGGCCGATCCGCTGCGGATCCGCGGCCGATCCGCTGCGGATCCGCTGTGATCCGCGGCCGATCCGCTGCGGATCCGCGGCCGATCCGCGGCCGATCCGCTGCGGATCCGCGGCCGATCCGCTCTGTGTGCACATGCCATAACCCTACCCCTAACCCTACCCGTAACCCTAACCCTACCCCTAACCCTACCCCTAGTTCTAACCCTAACCCTAGTGGTAAAAGAAAAAAAAATATTTTCTTTATTTTATTATTGTCCCTACCTATGGGGGTGATAAAGGGGGGGGGTTTATTTATTATTTTTTTATTTTGATCGCTGTGATAGAACCTACCACAGCGATCAAAATGTACCTCTAACGAATCTGCCAGCCTGCAGATTCGGCGGGCGTACTGAGCATGCGCCCGCCATTTTCCAAGATGGCGGCGCCCAGCGAGGAGACGGCCGGACACCGGGAGGATCGGTAAGTATGAGGGGGTGGTGGGGGGGTGGATCGGAGCACAGGGGGGGGGATCGGAGGACGGGGGGAGCGGACAGGAGCACGGGGGAGCGGACAGGAGCACGGGGGAGCGAACAGGGGGACGGAGGGGGGTACCTGACAGAACGGACGACTGGGGAGGAGATCGGGGGCGGTGGGGGGGGCCAGTACATGATTTCCAGCCATGGAAGATGCTATTGCAGCATCGGCCATGGCTGGATTGCAATATTTCACCATTTTCATAGGTGAAATATTGCAAATTGCTCTGATTGGCTGTTGCACTTTCAACAGCCTATCAGAGCGATCGTAGCCACGTGGGGGCAAAGCCACCCCCCCTAGGCTGAAGTACAACTCCCCCTCTCCCTGCAGATCGGGTAAAATAGGAATTAACCCTTTCACCCGATCTGCAGGGATGCGATCATTCCATGACGCCGCATAGGCGTCATGGGTCGGGAAGGGGTTAAAGGCCTTCAGCTCGATCTTGAGCCATGGTGACTTAATGGATGGACGTTGTGTAGGAAGATCGATCTTGTGTAAGCCTAGAGAGGTCCACCAGGGTCTTCTCCGCAATTATCTTGAAAGTATGAAGACATCAAGCTGCTGATCTTCCTATTTGCCTTGTTCCTCCTATGAGGCCATATTCACACGTTCAGTATTTGCCCTCAGTATTTGTAAGCCAAAACCAGGAGTGGAACAATCAGAGGAAAAGTATAATACAAACACGTCACCACTTCTGTATTTATCACCCACTCCTGGTTTTGGCTTACAAATACTGGCCGTATTAAACCATGATGCCCTTCTCCAGTGATTGCTCTCTTCATATGATGTGTCCAACGTAGGCAAGTCATAGCTTGGTCTTTGCTTCGAGTGACATGTCTGGATTGATTTGTTCAAAAATTGATTTATTTGTTTTTGTTGCCATCCATGGTACTGATAAAATTATTCTCCAGCATCAGATTTCGAAGGCGTTGATTCTTCTGCTATCTTGTTTCTCTATCATCCAGGGTTTGCATCCATGTGTTTAAGTGAAATTAGGAGGCTTTATACAGGCTGCGTTGATTACATACATGGTTTTGATTAGGTTTAGGCTACTTTCACATATCCAATAATCATCCGTTAAAACAGATCCAGCAGCGATCCATTGACCAAAAATTTGTGCAGACACAACTTTTTTTTTTTTTTTTTTTGAGACAGACTTAAAAAAGTGATTTCATCTGGATCCGTTTTTATAACATTGAAGTCTATGGAAAACGGATCCGTTAAATGGCAATCAATTTTTCTTCCTTTCGAAACAGATCAGGTTTTTTGCTTACTAGATCAGTTTCAAATGGATGACTACTTAAAAGTTCACGTGTAAAGTATTAATCTGTATTAAACTGACTCACTAAGCAAAAAAACTAATCTGATTCGAATGGAAGAAAAACGTACGGCTATTTCATGGATCATCATAGTAAGAATCAATTACTACTTATCAAACAAATTATCAGAAAATACTAAAAATGCCCCAAAACTTACAGGACAGTTTGGCTACCAGTTTGCAGAAAACAGACTCAATACAATTTATATGACGACATTTCTAGTAGTAATAAATCTTAAGAAAGAAAACAAGTATAAATCAGAACAATAATACCACAAATCCAAATTCAGAGCTGAATACAGACAGACTCCACAACTCAACTGACCATCCAAAATATAGGAAAATAATAACCATGAGCCATGTCTGCCAAACACCAGCACCTTAGTATCCAGCTTTTATAGTTTAATACTTAATCAAGTAATAAAAAAATATATAATCCAGAGTTTCTCCCTTGTATAATCCCAAGTGTCTCCCTATCACTCTATGCTGCCATTAACAGAAAAGTGTGGGAAACCTAAATATTCAGCTCTGAAATATACAAAGAGAAAAATTCTATGTAATTAGTTTGGATTATTTCCAAGGAATATAATGAAATACATAAAACGGGCATCCTACATAACGCGCTGTTCTGTGTGTAACATTAATCTTGTCTATTTGTGCCATTTGCAGAGAGGATGCAGCATCGCCCGGTTTTAGATGGTCTCACTTGTATGCAACATGAAATATTTGGGACCACCCCAATGGAGAGTCAGCCACTTAACAGTATCCATTACACATCCCTCACCTCTTTAGCAGGACCAAGGACCAAGTAAAGGCTTAGGGCCCCATCTACACTGCCAGATCCTGGTCGTGAAACCACCTTGGATTGGATATTCAAGCCAGACCGTGGCCGTTCCTGACCCGTTAAACAGGCCGAGCAGAATTCTAAGCGCACAGAACAATCAATAATGTGATCATTCTGTTCCCATAAATCTGTGTACATTTCCTCTATATACAATGCCTTGCAAAAGTATTCAGCTCCCTGGAACTTTTCAACCTGTTCCCACATATCATGCTTCAAACATAAAGATACCAAATGTAAATTTTTGGTGAAGAATCAGCAACAAGTGGAACACAATTGTGAAGTTGAACTAAATTTACTGATAATTTTACATTTTTGTGGAAATTCAAAAAATGAAAAGTGGGGCGTGCAATATTATTCGGCCCCTTTAACTTAATACTTTGTTGCGCCACCTTTTGCTGCGATTACAGCTGCAAGTCACTTGGGGTATGTCTCTATCAGTTTTTTTACATCGAGGGACTGAAATTCTTGCCCATTCTTCCTTGGCAAACAGCTCGAGCTCAGTGAGGTTTGATGGAGATCGTTTGTGAACAGCAGTTTTCAGCTCTTTCCACAGATTCTTGATTGGATTGAGGTCTGGACTTTGACTTGGCCATTCTAACACCTGGATACACTTAATTGTGAATCATTCCATTGTAGATTTTGCTTTAGGTTTGGGATCATTGTCTTGTTGGAAGACAAATCTCCGTCCCAGTCTCAGGTCTTTTGCAGACTCCAACAGGTTTTCTTCCAGAATGGTCCTGTATTTGGCTTCATCCATCTTCCCATCAATTTTAACCATCTTCCTTGTCCCTGCTGAAGAAAAGCAAGCCCAAACCATGATGCTGCCACCACCATGTTTGACATGGATGGTGTGTTCAGGGTGATGAGCTGTGTTGCCTTTACGCCAAACATATCGTTTGGCATTGTTGCTAAAAAGTTCGATTTTGGTTTCATCTGACCAGAGCACCTTCTTCCACATGTTTGGTGTGTCTCTCAGGTGGCTTGTTGCAAACTTTAAAAAACACTTTTTATGGTTATCTTTGAGAAATGGCTTTCTTCTTGAAACTCTTCCATAAAGACCAGATTTGTGCAGTGTACGACTGATTGTTGTCCTATGGACAGACTGTCCCACCTCAGCTGTAGATCTCTGCAGTTCATCCAGAGTGATCATGGGCCTCTTGGCTGCATCTCTGATCAGTCTTCTCCTTGTTTGAGATGAAAGTTTAGAGGGACGACCGGGACCTGGTAGATTTACAGTGGTATGATACTCCTTCCATTTCAATATGATCGCTTGCACAGTGCTCCTTGGGATGGTTAAAGTTTTGGAAATCATTTTGTGTCCAAATCCAGTTTTAAACTTCTCCACAACAGTATCACGGACCTGCCTGTTGTGTTCCTTGGTCTTCATGATGCTCTCTGTGCTTCAAACAGAACCCTGAGACTATCACAGAGCAGGTGCATTTATACGGAGACTTGATGACACACAGGTGGATTATATTTATCATCATTAGGCATTTAGGACAACATTAGATCATTCAGAGATCCACAATGAACTTCTGGAGTGAGTTTGCTGCACTGAAAGTAAAGGGGACGAATAATATTGCATGTCCCACTTTTCAGTTTTTGAACTTCCACAACAATTTTAAATAACCAATAAATTTCGTTCAACTTCACAATTGTGTTCCACTTGTTGCTGATTCTTCACCAAAAATTAACATTTGGTGTCTTTATGTTTGAAGCATGATATGTGGGAAAAGGTTGAAAATTTCCAGGGAGCCGAATACTTTCGCAAGGCACTGTACATGATGATATGCTGCCATTACCAATAATGATGACTTTTAAGGCTTGTTCATTGCACTCAATGAACAAGCACTTTGCACTGTCATCAAGTGTTTGATAGTCCTGCTTAGATTGGATGTTAATCCGGAACGTGCGTTCCTACCAATTCTCTTTCAAAGATCATCACCCCTTCTGAATGGGTCATCATGCATACACCGAATTATACAATTGTCAAGAATGACGGTGGATAGATATTGGGTCCCATCATGCATTAAACCCATCTTACAGATGAAATGCTCGTCTCCCTCATCAGATAGATCGAGTTTAAGTATAATCTGCGGTAAAAAATTAAAAAGAAAAAAAGTCTTCTTGGCAGCAACAAGGGAAAATCTGATGGTCAACTAACATACACTTAATCTGACATGTTCTATGTATTTCAGATTGCCTTTTATTAACTGTAAATTGGTATTATTTTACAATTTAATGAGTTTTCTTTTAATAAACCAATACATGGCTAAGGTTTTGTTACGTTTGTGCTCAAATTATTATTATTATTATTATTATTATATGGAGACAGATCACTAAAAGAGGTTTACACGGGATCAAAAAGAAGAATACCGTAGCCTACGTGAATCCCAATTTATTCTGATTTTGAAGATGCAGGCACTGCATTTGTTGGTCTATGCCGCCCTCACCATATTCTCCAGGGAGAGAACAGCTCAGTAATATGGCACATAATCTTCATATCCATATGAACAAGAAGAAACATATGTCTTGTGGTGTGTAGTGGTCACTTGACCTCCTCATCGAACCTTGATGCCAGGAGACCGGAGGGGAACACAGGAGCGGTGCCACTCCAGAAGGGGAGGATAGGTTTATTTCTTATACCACCCTATGCCCGCTAAGGTTATCATTTAAGTGTATAATCCCTTTAAATCGCTTTCTCAGTGACATACAGAAAGGCTTAAAAAAATATAACATCCACATGGGTCTTTTCACAGAGCTTTTCCAAAATCAATTAAGAGGCAGCCTTGATAAGACAGGGTCAATTTAGAATTTAGCCATATGGACATTATAAAAAGAGTCTACACTGTTGACTTCTCCTTGTTATCCAGAATGGAGAACCTCTAGGAATGGACTTGGCAAAAGACATCTACAATATTACCTTTTTTTTGGAAGTCAGATCAAGATATTTTGGAAGTCAGATCCATAATGGTCAGTTAATCCTTCTTTCAAATAAATGGTAATGTGGTCAGAAAACCCCTTTTATGGCAAACTAGATGGTGGCCCGATTCTAACGCATCGGGTATTCTAGAATATGTATGTATGTACGTCGCGCTTAGCACAGCCACGTAGTATATAGCACAGCCACGTAGTATATAGCACAGCCACGTAGTATATAGCACAGCCACGTATTATATAGCACAGCCACGTATTATATAGCACAGCCACATAGTATATAGCACAGCCACATAGTATATAGCACAGCCACATAGTATATAGCACAGCCACATAGTATATAGCACAGCCACATAGTATATAGCACAGCCACATAGTATATAGCACAGCCACATAGTATATAGCACAGCCACATAGTATATAGCACAGCCACATAGTATATAGCACAGCCACATAGTATATAGCACAGCCACATAGTATATAGCACAGCCACATAGTATATAGCACAGCCACATAGTATATAGCACAGCCACATAGTATATAGCACAGCCACATAGTATATAGCACAGCCACATAGTATATAGCACAGCCACATAGTATATAGCACAGCCACATAGTATATAGCACAGCCACATAGTATATAGCACAGCCACATAGTATATAGCACAGCCACATAGTATATAGCACAGCCACATAGTATATAGCACAGCCACATAGTATATAGCACAGCCACATAGTATATAGCACAGCCACATAGTATATAGCACAGCCACATAGTATATAGCACAGCCACATAGTATATAGCACAGCCACATAGTATATAGCACAGCCACATAGTATATAGCACAGCCACATAGTATATAGCACAGCCACATAGTATATAGCACAGCCACATAGTATATAGCACAGCCACATAGTATATAGCACAGCCACATAGTATATAGCACAGCCACATAGTATATAGCACAGCCACATAGTATATAGCACAGCCACATAGTATATAGCACAGCCACATAGTATATAGCACAGCCACATAGTATATAGCACAGCCACATAGTATATAGCACAGCCACATAGTATATAGCACAGCCACATAGTATATAGCACAGCCACATAGTATATAGCACAGCCACATAGTATATAGCACAGCCACATAGTATATAGCACAGCCACATAGTATATAGCACAGCCACATAGTATATAGCACAGCCACATAGTATATAGCACAGCCACATAGTATATAGCACAGCCACATAGTATATAGCACAGCCACATAGTATATAGCACAGCCACATAGTATATAGCACAGCCACATAGTATATAGCACAGCCACATAGTATATAGCACAGCCACATAGTATATAGCACAGCCACATAGTATATAGCACAGCCACATAGTATATAGCACAGCCACATAGTATATAGCACAGCCACATAGTATATAGCACAGCCACATAGTATATAGCACAGCCACATAGTATATAGCACAGCCACATAGTATATAGCACAGCCACATAGTATATAGCACAGCCACATAGTATATAGCACAGCCACATAGTATATAGCACAGCCACATAGTATATAGCACAGCCACATAGTATATAGCACAGCCACATAGTATATAGCACAGCCACATAGTATATAGCACAGCCACATAGTATATAGCACAGCCACATAGTATATAGCACAGCCACATAGTATATAGCACAGCCACATAGTATATAGCACAGCCACATAGTATATAGCACAGCCACATAGTATATAGCACAGCCACATAGTATATAGCACAGCCACATAGTATATAGCACAGCCACATAGTATATAGCACAGCCACATAGTATATAGCACAGCCACATAGTATATAGCACAGCCACATAGTATATAGCACAGCCACATAGTATATAGCACAGCCACATAGTATATAGCACAGCCACATAGTATATAGCACAGCCACATAGTATATAGCACAGCCACATAGTATATAGCACAGCTCACGTAACACAGACAGCCACGTAGTATATAGCAGCCACGTAGTATATAGCAGCCACGAAGTATATAACACAGCCCACGCAGTATATAACACAGGCCACATAGTATATAACACAGCCCACGTAGTATATAGCAGCCGGGCAGTATATAGCACAGCCGATGTAGTATATAACCCAGCCCACGTAGTATATAACACAAGCCACGCAGTATATAGCACAGCCCACGCAGTATAGAGCACAACCCACGTAGTATATAGCACAGCCCACGCAGTATATAACACAGCCCACAAAGTATATAGCACAGCCCACAAAGTATATAGCACAGCCCACAAAGTATATAGCACAGCCCACGCAGTATATAGCACAGCCCACGCAGTATATAACACAGCCCACGCAGTATATACAACACGGCCCACGCAGTATATAGCACAGCCCATGCAGTATATAACACAGCCCAAGTAGTATATAGCACAGCTCATGCAGTATATAACACAGCCCACGTAGTATATAGCATTGTGGGCACCATATCCCTGTTAAAAAATACATTAAAATAAAAAATAGTTATATACTCACCCTCCGGAGTCCACCGAAGCTGTCCCTATGCGTGCGATGCTGCCGCCAGCTTCCGTTCTCAGTGATGCATTGCGAAATTACCCAGATGACTTAGCGGTCTCGCATCAGCAGCATCAGGCATGCTGCATAGGCAGCATCAATAGTAAAAAGTTGGTCTGGGATGGGGCGACACACTGGCACTGACTGGAGGGGAGTGGGGAGGGGCCAATCCGCGGCCGGACTAAGCCTGTCACTGATTGTCGCGGTTGGCAGCGACCAATCAGCGACACGGGATTTCCGTTACAGACAAACAGACGGAAGTACCCCTTAGGTGATTATATAGATCTGCCTACTTATTACATGAATCCCCTCTAAAATCACGGTGTAGCTCTGCACATATGAAAACCACTAGTTTGGCGAAGTAGGTGACAACTATCTGGCAGGTGTGAACATGGCCATGCTGGTTAACCAACAGCAAAATGTGTAAAAATAGGATGAGCAGAATAGTTAGCGGAAAGATAATCAGGGCATGTTATCTACTGATGATTTTAGAGTTTAGTTAGGTTTAAAGTACCTTCACACTAAACGACTTTACAACGATAACGATAGCAATCCGTGACGTTGCAGCGTCCTGGATAACGATATCGTTGTGTTTGACACGCAGCAGCGATCTGGATCCTGCTGTGATATCGCTGGTCGTTGATTAAAGTCCAGAACTTTATTTGGTCGTCAGATCGACGTGTATCGTCGTGTTTGACAGCCAAAGCAAGGATGTCAGCAATGTTTTACAATGGTAACCAGGGTAAATATCGGGTTACTAAGCGCAGGGCCGCGCTTAGTAACCCGATATTTACCCTGGTTACCATTGTAAAAGTAAAAAAAAAAAACACTACATACTCACCCTCTGATGTCTGTCACGTCCCCCGGCGTCCGTGCTGCTGCTCAGAGCTTCCTGCACTGAATGTGTCAGTGCCGGCCGTAAAGCAAAGCACAGCGGTGACGTCACCGCTGTGCTTAGGGCCGGCGCTTACACAGTGCAGGGAAGCTGAAGGCAAGGGACGCGACAGACACGGCAATGTAAGTATGTAGTGTTTGTTTTTTTTTTACATTTACACTGGTAACCAGGGTAAACATCGGGTTACTAAGCGCGGCCCTGCGCTTAGTAACCCGATGTTTACCCTGGTTACCCGGGGACTTCGGCATCGTTGGTCGCTGGAGAGCTGTCTGTGTGACAGCTCTCTAGCGACCACACAGCGACGCTGCAGCGATCGGCATCGTTGTCGATATCGCTGCAGCGTCGCTTAATGTGACGGTACCTTTAGAGTTTAGTTAGGTTTGAGCCTGGTTAAGTTTAGAAATTATGTTTAGAGATTAGTTAGGTTTACAGATTATTTAGGTTTAGAGATTAGTTAGGTTTAGCGCTTAGTTTTCTAAGGCTGATTATCAGCACAAAGAATCCATGTTAAAGTTTACAGCCCGCCTATGAAGTAATGATCAGAAGCTCAGCCATCGATGATATCATCCCTCAGAGTTGACACAGACTCAAAGTTTACTCTTGCACTTATATTTACTGAGGTTTGCACAATTATCAGCATTTGGTTCATTTTCTTATCAGGACTGAACTAGGTCTCTACGTGGCACTGGATGTGTAACCGGATGTCTTCATGAAGGTGCCAATGTTCTGATCAAAGTCTTGTGGGACAAATTGGTATCAGCCGCTCGTCCTGGATGAAGAACAAGCAGCAGTCATGGCGTAGAGTTACATTCCCTTCACCATGGGATATAATTAGATGATTTAATAGCTGGGCATTCTGCACCCAGGCTCCGGCTTCTTACAACTCCTTAAATTACAAGTTGGTTTTCTCAGCCAGCAAGAAGTAAGATCTTATCAAATTGCTCACACTTTCAGTACATTAAGTTCACCCTCGTTCACGGTAATTTAGATAATATGGAATTATGGAAGAATGTGATATTTCTAGTATGGCTAAACTAAAACTACAGAGGAACAGCACCCACTACATCAGGCAGCAGGGTGGGCTCGTGGTGAATGGTGCAGCTGGATGTTTGGGTTGCAAATTATACCTTTTATATGTAAATATATAGAGTGCCTTGAAAAAGTATTCATACCCCATGAAATTTCAACATTTTTACACATTACATCCACAGACTTAAATGTATTTTATTGGGATTTTGTGTGATATCCCGACACAAAGTAGCAAGTATTTGTGAAGTGTAAAGGAAAAGATATATGGTTTGCTAAATATTTAAGAAATATAAATATAAGAATTGTGACGTGCATTTGGATTCAGCCCCCAGAGTCAATACTTTGTAGGACCACCATTCACTGCAATTACTTCTGCACGTCTTTTGGGGTCTGTCTCCGCCAGCTTTGTACATCTAGAGATGACGTTTTGCCCATTCTCCTTTGATCACTCGCCCTCGCTCAGTGAGATTGGATGGAGGAATCTGCGAACAGCAATTTTCATGTACAGAAAATTTTTTTTTTTTTTTTTTAAGAGAAAGGTACATGCAAATAAGGTAGGAACACCACAAGTATATAGGCAAAAAAGTACAAAAGTTTATTTCCACACAAGAATATTACACACAATTTTTAAAACCATCTAAAAGATACAATCCACTTGGTGGAGTGCATGTCCACTCCAATCTATCATAGTACAATATTTTTAAAGGTATATAGTTGTACATATAAAGTACCTGGCTTTGTAAACATATAATGCACCAAAAATAAATTATATCACAACATTGCTGCATGAATCACATAAATAATCTGTAGGTTCTAATATATGGACTCTTAAGGTGGCGATCCTATGACCAATGTCTGCTATACACCCTATTATGGTTTCCACCAGTATATAATAAAGAGCAGTAAATATACATAGGGCTCCTATTCTAGGTGCTGTTGGTCCGGAAGATGGGAATGCATACTGGAGATCAAATACCTGGCCACTTTAAATAGTATCTACAAATATGCTCATATTATAAGTGCCCTGTGCCTCCCTTTTGTCTGTACCAGAGGATGGAATGTCTGGTGAGAAGAGGAAAAGAGACACGTGCTATATACTTAGCCCTGTCCAGTCCACTAAGGTCGCCCCCTCGTCCCATGTGCAGCGGTGCAGCCAGTATAGAATGGAGTGTGAAGTATGAAGACCCACGCGTTCCGACACACCAGGTGTCTTTTTCAAGGTGAGTATATCCAATATGCAGAAATACATTCTTTTTATAGTGTCTAGATTACTTTACCAATGAAGCAGCTGCGGGAAGCAGATTGCGGCTGTGGCGCCAGCGTGTACGGCCGTTAACCCGGAAGTTGTGGTGGCAAGGTCATAACATACAGAGCGCCTGCGCGTATGTTTTTTTGCGATCCTCTGCTTAGTTTCCTATGCGCCTACGCGTTTTAGGGAAGAATCCCCCACTTGATATGCGCTTGCGCGTCAGGTACGCTGTGCCTGAACCCTTTTCATGTCATGATTTGCATCAGCGCATTATATATCGTACCGCAAAGCGCTAGTAAGTTTGATATAAAAAAGAGAGGTAGATTATCATACAACTTTGACTCTTTGTATAGCTCCCACTAAATTGAAGATGTTTGATTAAGGTAACTACTACAGAAGCATGTCACAATTGGTGTTATACATCCTAAATCCCGTATTCCATGTACATTTCGTTCGTTACGTATTTTAAGAAAAATATGTCCCGAAACTTTCATTTATACAATGCAAATATAATACCAATTAAATATCAATCTGCCATGCATTGTTTTTTATATATGGACAACATTTTTTATATATACTCTTATTTGAACTATACTCAATGGGACTCTGTGCCCATACCTTATATGTCTTTTTAAGAGGCCATATGGACCCGAGCAAGGATAGCTCTATATATCCACCAAGGGTTTACTCTCAATGCCTCGTTACAGGCCCATGTGTCGATAACTGGCCTCAATTGGCATATGCATACCTCAAAAATAGTTTAATGTATTGCCATATTATAGTCCATGAGCATGATCTGGACAAATATCCTTAAATAACGCTGTTTTTTTGAGGACTGGATCCAAAAGTTACATCTTCTTAGTTGTTGTTCAGGATTTCTTTAGTATCTACTGGGAAGGAAAAGGGAAAGAAAAAATGCATAAGGGCATGCAGAACCTTAATGTAGGTACACATGCATATACCTATACATTTAGGGACCCCCCTGTATACGTACAATTGGATGTACACGAATGTGTGCAAACCAGGAGGAGGAGTTGTTAGATTACTTCTTTTTGTAGAAGCCTGAATAAAGCAACTCTTCATTCAGGCCATCCGGTGCTAGACTACCCAGTTCGTAAATCCATCTAGCCTCCCGGCGTAGGAGCTCCTCCGTTACATCACCCCCTCTTATATTTGAATTAACCCTCTCCAAACCCATAACCTTGAGGGAGTCTGCTACCCCTGCGTGGACCTCCAGGAAATGTAACGCCACTGACGAGATCACCTTACCTTTGGCTCTATCTGATCTGGCCAGTGCTATATTTGACAGATGTTGTTGTGTTCTCCGTCGTATCTCTTGTGTCGTCTGTCCGACATAAATTTTGTCGCAACCACAGATCAGTGCGTAGACTACATTGCGTGTTCGACAGTTGAAACACCGGATTACGTACCGGTAATGCTCTTTTATAGAGCCACGACAGCACCCACTGAGAGAGGGGATCCGCCCCTAGGAACAGGAAACCCTACGGAGAGATAAAAGGGGCGGTCCCCCTCGCTCCCACAGTTTGGGTTACAGAGATCGCGAGGAACCGCCCACCAGTATTAGTAGGCAATTCTATATCATCATTTTATCTTATACTACTAATATTTACAAGAACCAACCACCCTTATTTGTGCTCATATGTAAACTAATATATATATATATATATAAGGGAGGGAAGTGAAGGGGTGCTGTCGTGGCTCTATAAAAGAGCATTACCGGTACGTAATCCGGTGTTTTCTCTTCGCCACGACAGCACCCACTGAGAGACTTTCAGAGACAGTTATTTGGGGGGGATTATCGTGTTAAGAACCGATCTACCGAAACACAGGTCAGTGGAGGCAGATAAATCTAGTCTATAGTGACTATAGAAAGTAGTAGGAGACGACCAGGTTGCGGCCTTACATATGAGTTCTATTGGAACTTCTGCCCGCTCTGCCCAGGATGATGCTATCGCCCGGGTGGAATGTGCCTTTACAGTCTCAGGTGGATCTTCCCCTCTAGACGAATAGGCCAGGTATATCGCCTCCCGAATCCATCGGGATAATGTGTTTTTCGTAACGCCAGCTCCTTTCCTCTGACCCTGGAAGGAAACAAAGAGAGCCCTGCTCTTCCTCCAGGCGCTAGTCCTATCTAGATAGGTTATTACAGCCCTTCTCACATCTAAGGTATGGTATTTTTCTTCTTCCTGATTTGTAGGATTATTATAGAAGGCAGGAAGGAGAATTTCTTGAGATCTATGGAATTTGGTACTCATTTTAGGTAAGTAGGAAGGGTCTGTCTTTAGGACAATCCTATCTGGTAATATTGACATAAATGGAGGATCTACTGATAGCGCCTGTATGTCGCTGACCCTTCTTGCCGATACTAAGGCAACAAGGAGAGCTGTTTTGAGGGAGACATGTTTAATGTGAGCAGAATGTAGAGGCTCAAACGGGTGATTTGTTAAGGCTTCAAGGACCAGATTAACATCCCAAGGAGGTGAGTTGGGAATATGGACTGGTTCTGCTCTCTGGCAGGCTGAGATGAATCTGGATATCCATCTATCTCCTGCAACGTTGTGACTATACAAAGCCCCTAGCGCTGAAACTTGCACTTTCAAGGTGTTAACTGAAAGGCCTAAATCACGTCCTCTTTGGAGAAATTCAAGAATAATAGGGACTGGAATTTCTTTTGACAGGGCTGAGGGATAGAGGCTTAAAAATTTTCTCCATACTTTCACATAGATCGATGTAGTGGATCTTTTTCTACTCAGCAATAAGGTATCAATTACTTTATCAGAGAAGCCTCTTAGTTTTAACAGCTGCCTCTCAAATCCCAGGCTGTCAACCGTAGACCCTTCACATGAGGGTGGTTGAAGGGCCCCTGGAAAAGCAGATCTTGATTCTCTGGGAGAATCCATGGATCCGAGATGGACATGGCTCTGAGCAGGGAAAACCATGGTCTCTTTGGCCAGAATGGAGCGATCAAGATTACATTCGCTCTGTCCTCTCTTATCTTCCTGATGACTGTTGGAAGAAGGATCATCGGGGGAAAGGCATATGCTTTCTGAAATGTCCATGGAATCTGGAGGGCGTCGAGAACATCGGGGTTGTCTGTTCGGAACATTGAGGCGAATGTTTTTATTTGCCTGTTGTCTCTTGTGGCAAAGAGATCTATGTCGGGTATACCCCATTTCATAGTTATCATAGAGAATATTCGACGATTTAACACCCACTCCCCCTGATGGAGGGTATGACGACTGAGAAAGTCTGCTTTGGCGTTGTCTATCCCCCGGATATGTAGCGCTGATAAGGACAGAAGATGATCTTCGGCTATAGTCAAGATGTTTTCGGCTATAGACATGAGAGTGCCTGATCTCGTTCCGCCTTGATGGTTGATGTAAGCCACCGATGTCATGTTGTCTGAGAGTACCCTGGTATGTGTTCCGTGTAACTGTGGGAGGAATTCACATAGGGCATGATAGATGGCTTTTAGTTCTTTTTTATTAGAGGAGTCGTCTAACTCCGTAACCGACCACAGCCCCTGGACAACCTGGTCCCCCAAGTGTGCTCCCCAACCCTGAGGGCTGGCATCCGTAAAAATTATATTTGAGGGTTTGACCTCCCAGGGAACCCCACTAACTAGATGATCTGGCTGTAGCCACCAGGTTAGGGATTGGATTACGTCATTAGAAAGGGAAATTTTACCGTGTAATCGCCCCTGTAATTTTATCTCCTCATGTAAAATTGTATACTGTAAACACCTCGAGTGGAACTGCGCCCACGGAACTGCTGGGATACATGACGTGAAGGAGCCAAGCAAGGACATACCTTCCCGGAGGGAAATTATAGGTTTACCTAGTATGGACTGAACCTTATCCCTAATAGTTATTTGTTTAGATTCTGGGAGGAAACATTTTTGACTTAGAGAATCTAATATAATTCCCAAAAATACCTGCCGGGTTGTCGGGATCAGTCTAGATTTTTCCCAATTTATTATCCATCCCAAGTTCTGTAAGGATGAGATCATATGACATAGTCTTTGCTGACATTGTGAGGGGGATTTTCCCACTACTAGCAGGTCGTCTAAGTACGGAATTATGAGTGTGTCTTTTAATCTTAGATAAGACATAACCTCTGACATTAGTTTAGTAAATACCCTAGGAGCAATTGATAGTCCAAAGGGCATTGCTGTATACTGAAAGTGCCGTATACATCCATTTAATATAACCGCTACGCGGAGAAATTGTTGATGCTCTTTACAGATTGGTAGATGGTAATACGCATCTTTCAAGTCCAAAACCGCCATAAAGCAATGGGGAAACAGGAGTTTTACAGTGGATCGAATGGATTCCATTTTAAAAGTTTGATTTTCTAGGAAGGTGTTCAGTTTTTTAAGATTTATGATGGTTCTGAATGATCCATCAGGTTTTGTGATTAGAAACAGCGGGGAATAGAATCCTTTCCCTTCCTGAAGAAATGGAACCTCCACCAAAACTCCTTTGGATAGCAGATTCATTACTTCTTGCTGTAATGCCTCCTGTTGAGCCTGTGACTTTAAAGAAGTCAATAGAAATGAGTCCGAAGGGACTCGGGCAAATTTTAATTTTAAGCCAGAGGTGACGAGATTATTAGCCCAATTGTTCGAAGTTATTTTCCTCCATTGGTCTGAAAAAGAGGATAATCTACCTCCCACAGGTAGATCTGCTCTAACGGGGCTTGTCTTCAGATTTAAAAGGGCGCTTCCCAAAGAATGCACCTCTTTGTTTGGCGTCTCTAGGGGTCCAGCGATCTTGGTTTTTAAAATCTTTTCTTTTATTAAATATGGGCTTCCGGAACGCTTTCCTATAGAATGGAAGGTAGTTGTTATTAGGGAAGCCCTTCTTTCTCTCCCCCGCTTTAGTTAGAATCTCGTCCAGTTTGGTACCAAACAGGTACTCACCCTGACATGGGAGGCCACATAACTTAGACTTTGTCTGTGGATCGCCTTTCCAGCCCTTAAGCCATAGGGCTCTGCGTGCCGCGTTTGTGAGACCTGCTGATTTGGCTGCCAAACGTATAGAATCGGCCGATGAATCCGCCAAAAAAGCTGTAGCCCCTCTAATTAAGGGTATAGAGGACAGCAGTTTGTCTCTGGAAAGACCACTTTTAAGACCTTCCTCTAGGTCACTCAGCCAGACCAACATGGACCTAGCGGTGCATGTAGCAGAGATAGATGGTCTGAAGGCTCCCGTACACGACTCCCAGGCTCTTTTTAGTAGTGAGTCGGCTTTACGGTCTAACGGGTCCTGTAATGAGCCTGAATCCTCCACAGGTAGCAAAGATTTTTTAGATGTAGATGCTACCGCAGCGTCTACTTTTGGCGCTTTTGACCATGTCGAGAACTCTTCATCATTGAAGGGATACCGTCTCTTGGAGGATGGAGGTAACCCCCTTTGGCCCTGGCTTTCCCATTCTTTTTTAACTAAAGATTTTATTGCTGCTATCACCGGAAAAGAAGGCCTTTTCTTTTCCGATAAGCCAGCGAACATAATGTCCTGCTGTGTTCTGGGAATTTTAGAATCTTCGATACCCATTGTATTACACACGGACCTGACCAGGTTGTCAATACTATCCGTGGGAAAGCATGTATCTTGTTCCTCGTCTGAGGAAACATATTCGCAGGAGATGTCAGAGTCCGCTTTCTCTCTATCCGAAGATGGGTCAGATATAGGGGATTCATATCCTTTTTTACTTCTAGTATGTGGCTCTTTCTCAGAATCTCGCAAGGTTTGTAACTCTTGCCTTATCATGAGCCTGATGTCCTCAGATTTAACTGAGGCCTCCTCCCGCAAGGTAGAAGCAATACATGATTTGCATAACCTCTTTTTATAACTATCCGGGAGAGGCTGGAGGCATAATGCACACTGTTTGTGCTTCGTCTTTTCTGTTTTCTTTCCCTAAGTGTATAAAGGGAAAGGGAACACCAGTCAGCTTATGAGGGTAGGAGCACACTTACCCCAGTGAAGCTTTAACGGTACCGATTGACGAGGAGGTTTAGGTGGAGAATCGGATTTCTTCCTGGAGGATCCGCTCTGTTTGGAGCGACTGCTGCTGCCCCGTGTACGCAGGGTGGCCGTGGTGTCTTCTATGGAGAGCATCGCAGGGGTCTGTGACGCATCCATTGTGGACACCGGGCGCTTGTGCCGGTGTCCTTTTTACATGGGGGCCGCCATCTTCTTCCGGTTGAACCCGGAAGTGCTAACCACTTCCGGGTCGCGGCCATACTGTATGCACTCGCGCTGTCACCGGCATCAGCGCGGGTGCCGTCCACCTCCTCCTCCGCCCGGAGTTTCAATTCAGGACTCCCGGGTAAACTGTGGAGCTGCACGCCGCCTGAGCGCTCGCCAAAGCGCAGCGCTTACCTCTCCTCGGCGCTAGGTCCCGCAGACTGCCCGGATGGATTCCCATGAGCCAGGAACCCCTGCAGTTGTGGCCTCATGGCGTCTGCCAGCCGAGGGGGGAAACTGACGAGAGGACCCCCGACGCTGCATCCAGCTCTGGAGCCCTTGCCGTCCTCACAGGTAAACTGCGCAAGCGGCATCCAGGCTAGGCATCCTCTTCTCCGTGGATTCCCGTAGGAACAGGAAACCAAACTGTGGGAGCGAGGGGGACCGCCCCTTTTATCTCTCCGTAGGGTTTCCTGTTCCTAGGGGCGGATCCCCTCTCTCAGTGGGTGCTGTCGTGGCGAAGAGAAAATACGCTTTGGATTGTATCTGTGTGGACAAATGTCGGACTGAGATACCTCTATTTGCTATCATTCGTGGGCAAATTGTACAACCGCCACAAGGAAAGGATCCTTTATTTGGATGGCCTGTTCTTAATTTTGTAATGGGGCGTCTAAAGTGGCTATTGGATAAGTGATCTTTTAGGTTCTTTGCCCTTCTAGCCACTATCTTGGGTCGATCCCCAATGAATGATCTTAATCTTGGTTCACTCCTCAGAATCCCCCAGTTCGCGTTTAGGATACGGTAGATATCATTCCACTGGTTGTTGTATTTTGTGATTAGATTGATTGTATTTACTAAGGGCCTTAAGGCCCCGTCTCACTTAGCGATTTACCAACGATCACGACCAGCGATACGACCTGGCCGTGATCGTTGGTAAGTCGCTGTGTGGTCGCTGGGGAGCTGTCACACAGACCGCTCTCCCCAGCGACCAACGATCAGGGGAACGAGTTCGGCATCGTTGAAACTGTCTTCAACGATGCCGAAGTCCCCCTGCAGCACCCGGGTAACCAGGGTAAACATCGGGTTACTAAGCGCAGGGCCGCGCTTAGTAACCCGATGTTTACCCTGGTTACCAAAAAAAACAAACAGTACATACTCGCCTTTCGGTGTCCAGGTCCCTTGCCGTCTGCTTCCTGCTCTGACTGACTGAGCCGCCGTACACTGAGAGCAGAGCGCAGCGGTGACGTCACTGCTGTGCTCTCACTTCTCACTGTACGGCCGGCAGTCAGTGAGAGCAGGAAGCAGACGGCAAGGGACCTGACGGACATCAGATGGTGAGTATGTAGTGTTTGTTTTTTTTTACATTTACGCTGGTAACCAGGGTAAACATCGGGTTACTAAGCGCGGCCCTGCGCTTAGTAACCCGATGTTTACCCTGGTTACCAGTGAAGACATCGCTGGATCGGTGTCACACACACCGATTCAGCAATGTCAGCGGGGCCTCAACGACCAAAAAAAGGTCCAGGCCATTCCGACACGACCAGCGATCTCGCAGCAGGGGCCTGATCGCTGGTACGTGTCACACATAGCGAGATCGCTATGGAGGTCGCTGTTGCGTCACAAAACTTGTGACTCAGCAGCGATCTCGCTAGCGATCTCGCTATGTGAGACGGGGCCTTTAACCCGTGGTAGAAGTGCCTCCTCTCTTGTTTTTGTAGATACTATTTAAAGTGGCCAGGTATTTGATCTCCAGTATGCATTCCCATCTTCCGGACCAACAGCACCTAGAATAGGAGCCCTATGTATATTTACTGCTCTTTATTATATACTGGTGGAAACCATAATAGGGTGTATAGCAGACATTGGTCATAGGATCGCCACCTTAAGAGTCCATATATTAGAACCTACAGATTATTTATGTGATTCATGCAGCAATGTTGTGATATAATTTATTTTTGGTGCATTATATGTTTACAAAGCCAGGTACTTTATATGTACAACTATATACCTTTAAAAATATTGTACTATGATAGATTGGAGTGGACATGCACTCCACCAAGTGGATTGTATCTTTTAGATGGTTTTAAAAATTGTGTGTAATATTCTTGTGTGGAAATAAACTTTTGTACTTTTTTGCCTATATACTTGTGGTGTTCCTACCTTATTTGCATGTACCTTTCTCTTAAAAAAAAAAAAATTTTCTGTATACGTTCTACATGCTTGGTAGAGAACCC
Source organism: Ranitomeya variabilis (assembly GCF_051348905.1). Classification (NCBI taxonomy): domain Eukaryota; kingdom Metazoa; phylum Chordata; class Amphibia; order Anura; family Dendrobatidae; genus Ranitomeya; species Ranitomeya variabilis. The sequence goes on along the minus strand of NC_135239.1, from coordinate 65,259,237 downwards.
ATGTTATCTATTGGATATTACTCTATGGTGCCCACTTAAAAAGGTTTTTTTCTCAGCAATTTTCATGTCTTATCACAGATTCTCAAAGAGATTCAGGTCTGGACTGTGACTGGGCCGTTCACACACGTTTTCTCATAGGGCAGAAAAAGGACCTTGAAGTGTCTAGTGGTGTCTATGGATGGTCAGAAGAGGTGAACAGATGGACAGAAGCCTCAGCAATGACAGCTAAGGCCACCTTTGCATATGGAAACCCACTGCCAGTCATACTGAAGGTTCAGCTGCAGGTCCTAGCTTCCTATAAATGGCAGGCTTATTGTAGCTGCAAAAGGAAACCGAAATGTGATCGTATAAATATCTCATGAGCAGAAAGCTCTTTGCTCCACATTGATCTGGGGGAGGATGTGGAGGGATTGAGTGATCTGGAAATCTCCTATGTGCAGATGAGTGACTGGTGTCTCACTGATAACACCACGCTGTGCAGTGCTGAGAACGGAGGGTATATAGCCTGGGAAGGGGCCAAGATCTAAGAAGCCTCCTCCGTAACCAGGTGATCCGATGCTTCTCCGTCAGACACCTGTGGCTGTTTCTACAAACCCCCCAATTACACTTAATTGTCCAGCACAATAAAATGTGACCACGATCAATAATTCTTGATTCTTGATAATCAAACTCATCTCAATCTTAACTATTTTCCGGCATTTTGATTTTACTTTCCCTCAAATCGTTCACATTTTCCATACAACAATGCTCCCATCCAAGGCACTTAATCAATTAACAGGAAATTAATAATGTAAAATGTTAAGTGGAATACACTGTTAGGAACCAAAGCATCTGGGAAAACACTGTGCTCAGGCGTCAGTGTCACATTTTATAATCAGTTTCTGAGATATTTATTACACTGGTATATTTTGCTATGTAATCTGAAAGCAGCATGATGTAGGGACAGAGAGCCTGATTCTAGTGATGTGTCACTTACTGGGCTACTTGCTTCAGTTTTGATAAAATCAGTGTTTTATTGGCAAGATATCACTAGAGGACTAGTTGTCTGGTGCCATGTAGTCCTTCTGCTGAGTAACCCCGCCCCCACCATTGATTGGCAGCCTTCTTCCAATATACACAGTAAGCTACCAATCAGTGATGTGGGCGGGGTTATACACAGCTCAGCATTCAGAGAACTGCTAGATCTGCAGCAGAGAAAACTGATTGTTAGCAAAACTGCAGAAAGAAGCTCAGTAAGTTGCATATTGCTAGAATCAGGGTCTCTATCCCTACAGTATGAAGCTTTCAGATTATATAGCAAAAACTTCCCTAGGTTTTTCATCCAGTCCCATTGTGTCAGGTGTATAAAGTCATACCCCTCATCACGCAGCCTACCTAAAGAGCTCTAAACCTCCTATAACATTAACATCAGCACCCAAACACTGCGTCAGGAGTTTCAGGGCATGGGTTTCCATGGCAACGCAGCTGCAAGGAAGCCTTATATCACCAAGCACAATGCCATATGGTAAAAGTAGTGTACAGCAGTCGCAACTGGATTCTGACGCACTGGAAATATGTTCTGTGGAGAGATGAATGACCCGTATCTGGCATCTGATTGTAGAGTCTGTGTTTGGTGACTGACAGGAGAACATTTCCTAACTGGCTGCATTGTGGAAAATGTACAGTTTGATGGAGGAGGAATAACGCTATGGGATTGTTTTCCAGGGTTGGTCGAGACCCCTTAGTTCTAAAGAAATCTTTATGCATGACACAAAAAAACTGAAGCTTCCAACTTTGTGGACGGTCCGTTTTTGTTCCCCATGACTGTGCCCCAGTGTAGAAGCCAATAGAGGCATGGTTAAGCAAGTTTGGTGTGAAAGAACTTGATCCCAACCCCATCGAAAACTTTTGGAATGAACTGCAATGGAGATAGCGAGCTAGATTATTCAACATCAGTGTCAGACCTCACAAATGCTCTTCTGGATGATTTGGCAAAAGTACACTCCAAAACCTTATAGAAATGCACTAGATAATCTCTTTAAGGCCGGGGTCACAGAAGAGCAGATTCGCTCATGTGAGAGAATCGGATTGTTTATGTAATGACAATCGGGTCAAATCAGGGAAATTGAGGAGTCGGAGGATTGGCTTACTGACTCCACAGCCCTGTATTCACACTCACCAGGCACGACTCCATTGCTGAACAAAAAGCGTGTTTACAGTTTGCTCAACAACATTTAGACAAGCCTGTGAAATACTTGGAGAATACAGTATGGTCAGATGAGAGCAAAATTGAACTCTTTGGATGCCATAATACACACAATGTTTGGAGGCCAAAAGACAATGCATATCACCCCACAAAAACACCATACCAACAGTGAAATATGGAGGTGGGAACATCATGCTGTGGGGATGTTTTTTAGCATACCGCATCAATGGACAAACGTACCAAGACATTCTTGATAAAAATCTGCCGCTATCAACCAGGATGATGAAGATAAAATGAGGTGGCGGCAGTTCAGCAAGACAATGATCCAAAGCACACAGTCAAGGAAACTCTCAGTTGGTTTCAGAGAAAGAAAATAAAGCTGCTAGAATGGCCGAGCCAATCACCTGACCTGAATCTAATAGAAAATGTAAGGAAGGAACTAAAGCTCAGAGTTCATAGAAGGAGCCCACGGGACCTTCAGGATGTGAAGAGTGTTTGTGTGGAAGACTGGGGCAAAATCGCACCTGAGCAATGCCTGCGACTAGTTTCTCCATATAGCAGGTGTCTTGAAGCTGTCACCACCAACAAAGGCTTTTGTACTAAGTATTAAATACATTTCAGTAAGCGTGTTCAACACCTTTTCCCTGTGTAATTTCTCATTATTACACACAACTTAATTTATGGATATCTACAGTTTGATTTCTTTGCCTGTGTGGATTGTTACCGATATATGGGGAGAATTTCATGGCAATAGCACCTATTTACTCCGAAAATGGTGATCAATACTTTTAATAATTTCACCCACTGTATATATTTGCGATTTTTTAGGATTAATACGATGACCTCTGTAGCATCATTATTACACAGTGACGTCTGTAGTGTTGTTACACGGTGACCCCTGTAGTACTGTAGTATTATTACACAGTGACCTCTGTAGTGTTATTACACGGTGACCCCTGTAGTACTGTAGTATTATTACACAGTGACCTCTGTAGTGTTATTACACGGTGACCCCTGTAGTACTGTAGTATTATTACACAGTGACCTCTGTAGTGTTATTACACGGTGACCCCCTGTAGTACTGTAGTATTATTACACAGTGACCTCTGTAGTGTTATTACACAGTGACCCCTGTAGTACTGTAGTATTATTACACAGTGACCTCTAGTGTTATTACACGGTGACCTCTGTAGTATTATTACTTGTGACCCCTGTAGTATTATAACACGTGACCTCTGTAGTGTTATTACACGGTGACCCCTGTAGTACTGTAGTATTATTACACAGTGACCTCTGTAGTGTTATTACACGGTGACCTCTGTAGTGTTATTACACGGTGACCCCTGTAGTACTGTAGTATTATTACACAGTGACCTCTGTAGTGTTATTACACGGTGACCCCCTGTAGTACTGTAGTATTATTACACAGTGACCTCTGTAGTGTTATTACACAGTGACCCCTGTAGTACTGTAGTATTATTACACAGTGACCTCTAGTGTTATTACACGGTGACCTCTGTAGTATTATTACTTGTGACCCCTGTAGTATTATAACACGTGACCTCTGTAGTGTTTTGACACATTGACCCCTGTTGTATTATTACACGGTGACCTCTGTAGTATTACTACACGGTGACCTCTGTAGTACTATCACTCAGTGACCTCTGTAATGTTATTACACGGTGACCCCTGTAGTATTATTACACGGTGACCCTGCAGTATTATTACACGGTGACCCTGCAGTATTATTACATGGTGACTCCTGCAGTATTATTACACGGTGACCCCTGTAGTATTATTACACGGTGACCCTATAGTATTATTACACGGTGACCCATGTAGTGTTATTACACGGTGACCCTATAGTATTATTACACGGTGACCCTATAGTATTATTACACGGTGACTCTGCAGTATTATTACACGGTGACCCTATAGTATTATTACACGGTGACCCTGCAGTATTATTACACGGTGACCCTGCAGTATTATTACACGGTGACCCTGCAGTATTATTACACGGTGACCCCTGTAGTATTATTACACGGTGACCTCTGTAGTATTATTACACGGTGACCTCTGTAGTACTATCACTCAGTGACCTCTGTAATGTTATTACACGGTGACCCCTGTAGTGTTATTACACGGTGACCCCTGTAGTGTTATTACACGGTGACCCTGCAGTATTATTACACGGTGACCCTGCAGTATTATTACATGGTGACTCCTGCAGTATTATTACACGGTGACCCCTGTAGTATTATTACACGGTGACCCTATAGTATTATTACACGGTGACCCATGTAGTGTTATTACACGGTGACCCTATAGTATTATTACACGGTGACCCTATAGTATTATTACACGGTGACTCTGCAGTATTATTACACGGTGACCCTATAGTATTATTACACGGTGACCCTGCAGTATTATTACACGGTGACCCTATAGTATTATTACACGGTGACCCTATAGTATTATTACACGGTGACCCATGTAGTGTTATTACACGGTGACCCTATAGTATTATTACACGGTGACCCTATAGTATTATTACACGGTGACTCTGCAGTATTATTACACGGTGACCCTATAGTATTATTACACAGTGACCCTGCAGTATTATTACACGGTGACCCTGCAGTATTATTACACGGTGACCCTGCAGTATTATTACACGGTGACCCTGCAGTATTATTACACGGTGACCCCTGTAGTATTATTACACGGTGACCTCTGTAGTATTATTACACGGTGACCTCTGTAGTACTATCACTCAGTGACCTCTGTAATGTTATTACACGGTGATCCCTGTAGTGTTATTACACGGTGACCCCTGTAGTATTATTACACGGTGACCCTGCAGTATTATTACACGGTGACCCTGCAGTATTATTACATGGTGACTCCTGCAGTATTATTACACGGTGACCCCTGTAGTATTATTACACGGTGACCCTATAGTATTATTACACGGTGACCCATGTAGTGTTATTACACGGTGACCCTATAGTATTATTACACGGTGACCCTATAGTATTATTACACGGTGACCCTGCAGTATTATTACACGGTGACCCTATAGTATTATTACACGGTGACCCTATAGTATTATTACACGGTGACCCTATAGTATTATTACACGGTGACCCCGCAGTATTATTACACGGTGACCCTATAGTATTACTACACGGCCACCCCTGTAGCGTTATTACACGGTGACCCCGCAGTATTATTACATGGTGACCCTGTAGTATTATTACACGGTGACCCTATAGTATTATTACACGGTGACCCCGCAGTATTATTACACGGTGACCCTATAGTATTATTACACGGTGACCCTGCAGTATTATTACACGGTGACCCTGCAGTATTATTACACGGTGACCCTGCAGTATTATTACACGGTGACCCCTGTAGTATTATTACACGGTGACCTCTGTAGTATTATTACACGGTGACCTCTGTAGTACTATCACTCAGTGACCTCTGTAATGTTATTACACGGTGACCCCTGTAGTGTTATTACACGGTGACCCCTGTAGTGTTATTACACGGTGACCCTGCAGTATTATTACACGGTGACCCTGCAGTATTATTACATGGTGACTCCTGCAGTATTATTACACGGTGACCCCTGTAGTATTATTACACGGTGACCCTATAGTATTATTACACGGTGACCCATGTAGTGTTATTACACGGTGACCCTATAGTATTATTACACGGTGACCCTATAGTATTATTACACGGTGACTCTGCAGTATTATTACACGGTGACCCTATAGTATTATTACACGGTGACCCTGCAGTATTATTACACGGTGACCCTATAGTATTATTACACGGTGACCCTATAGTATTATTACACGGTGACCCATGTAGTGTTATTACACGGTGACCCTATAGTATTATTACACGGTGACCCTATAGTATTATTACACGGTGACTCTGCAGTATTATTACACGGTGACCCTATAGTATTATTACACAGTGACCCTGCAGTATTATTACACGGTGACCCTGCAGTATTATTACACGGTGACCCTGCAGTATTATTACACGGTGACCCTGCAGTATTATTACACGGTGACCCCTGTAGTATTATTACACGGTGACCTCTGTAGTATTATTACACGGTGACCTCTGTAGTACTATCACTCAGTGACCTCTGTAATGTTATTACACGGTGATCCCTGTAGTGTTATTACACGGTGACCCCTGTAGTATTATTACACGGTGACCCTGCAGTATTATTACACGGTGACCCTGCAGTATTATTACATGGTGACTCCTGCAGTATTATTACACGGTGACCCCTGTAGTATTATTACACGGTGACCCTATAGTATTATTACACGGTGACCCATGTAGTGTTATTACACGGTGACCCTATAGTATTATTACACGGTGACCCTATAGTATTATTACACGGTGACCCTGCAGTATTATTACACGGTGACCCTATAGTATTATTACACGGTGACCCTATAGTATTATTACACGGTGACCCTATAGTATTATTACACGGTGACCCCGCAGTATTATTACACGGTGACCCTATAGTATTACTACACGGCCACCCCTGTAGCGTTATTACACGGTGACCCCGCAGTATTATTACATGGTGACCCTGTAGTATTATTACACGGTGACCCTGTAGTATTATTACACGGTGACCCCGCAGTATTATTACACGGTGACCCTATAGTATTACTACACGGCCACCCCTGTAGCGTTATTACACGGTGACCCGTGCAGTATTATTACATGGTGACCCTGTAGTATTATTACACCGTGACCCATGTAGTGTTATTACACGGTGTAATACACCGTCTGGTTCTCTACAGCTGACTCTCAGCTCTCCAGCACACTGTCACAACAGCTCCGTTTACAGCGTTACCCAGTTGCTAAGTAACCAGCCTCTACGTCAGAGGGGCGCGCCTGCAGAAAGCCCCCGGGCTGTCCAGGTCCTTGCCTGCAGGAAGCGCCGCCAGCTGAGCGATTACACGTTACGGCCGATAAGAAGTGGTTTATCGTGTACATCCTGCTACAGATCAGTCACGCACCGGTACCGCAGCCTGACACTTCCCATGAGCCTGCGCGGCCTTACCTCTGTGGTACAGCGATGTCGCCCTGTGTCAGTGAGACGCTTGTGCCCCGTAGCACTGAAGAGCGTCCATGTCACACTACAGCTCCCAGCATGCCTTGTGTGTCATGTGACTCCTGCCTCACAGGAAGGCGCCAACCATTGCTGTACTGTGCTGCTCGCAGGGTGACGTTACGTGAGTGTGCGCGGGACACGTGATCATCATCCGCCCTGTGTACGTGTGAGCGTGGAGCACCCGTCACTCACTCACCGGTGTGTACAGGGTGCTAGCCTAGCAGTGTGCGCACACTCCTGTCACCTGGTGTCCTGGCCCTCAGCCGCCACCATGACATTGCTGGACAACCCCGAGAACCGCAACCGGCAAAGGGCGGTGTTAATGGAAAGCCTGACTAAAGGGTTAATGTGGGAAGACGGTGGCTGAGGTGGGCCATCTCGCATCAGGATGTCGCACCACGAGCTGCCGGGACTGGTGCACAATAGGTGCTGATCGTCATCAGGAAAACCTTTATCTGTTTCCATTTGGGGCAGTAAAATGTTAATTAAGGGGGTAACCTGAAGTATGGAAGCCATTCACTATACATGGGACAGGAGAGAACGTCCTGGTCAGTGGGGACTCCCACCAATTCCTGTGAATGAAGCGGCAGTCAGTCATGTACACCTCCACTCCAATTATTCTTACGGGAATGCCGAAGACCAGGCAAGCGTCACACATTTGGCTATCTTTGGTCCCATTATTATTTATATAGCGCCATAAATTTCATGGTGCTGTACATGGGACGGGGTTACATCAAAATACAAATATCACTTACAGTAAGCAAACTAACAATGACAGACTGATACAGAGGGAAGAGGATGGAATTAAGGCTACTTTCACACTAGCGTCGGGAACAACCCGTCGCTGTGCGTCGGGCCGAGGTTCCCGACGCTAGCGTGGTCTCCGCCGCACAACGGGGGCAGCGGATGCATTTTTCCCACGCATCCGCTGCCCCATTGTGAGGTGCGGGGAAGTGCGGGGAGGTGGGGGCGGAGTTCCGGCCGCGCATGGGCGGTCGGAAAAAGCGGACCGTCGGGAGCAAAAAACGTTACATGTAACGTTTTTTTTTTCCGACGGTCCGCTACCACACGCCCAAGCGTCGCAAAACGGACGCGACGTTTTGCAATGCGTCGCAAATGCGTCGCTAATGTTAGTCTATGACGAAAAAACGTATCCAGCAAGAACTTTTGCTGGATGCGTATTTTCGGCAAAACGACGCATTTGCGACGTATTGCAGTTAACGCTAGTGTGAAAGTAGCCAAACATGGAATGGAGCAGTGGTGTGTATGATTGACCTCTGAGGAGTGCACAATTGAGGGCTGCGGTGTGCAGGATCGACCGCTGAAGAGTGCACAATTGAGGGCTGCAGTGTGCAGGATCAACTGCTGAGGAGTGCACAATTGAGGGCTGCGGTGTGTATGATTGACTGCTGAAGAGTGCACGATTGAGGGCTGCAGTGTGCAGGATCAACTGCTGAGGAGTGTACGATTGAGGGCTGCGGTGTGCAGGATCGACTGCTGAGGAGTGTACGATTGAGGGCTGCGGTGTGCAGGATCGACTGCTGAGGAGTGTACGATTGAGGGCTGCGGTGTGCAGGATCGACCACTGAGGAGTGCACGATTGAGGGCTGCGGTGTGCAGGATCGACCACTGAGGAGTGCACAATTGAGGGCTGCGGTGTGCAGGATCGACCTCTGAGGAGTGTACGATTGAGGGCTGCAGTGTGCAGGATTAACAGCTGAGGAGTGCACGATTGAGGGCTGCGGTGTGCAGGATCGACCGCTGAGGAGTGCACGATTGAGGGCTGCGGTGTGCAGGATCGACCGCTGAGGAGTGCACGATTGAGGGCTGCGGTGTGCAGAATCAACCACTGAGGAGTGCACGTTTGAAGGCTGCGGTGTGCAGGATCGACCGCTGAGGAGTGCACGATTGAGGGCTGCGGTGTGCAGGATCGACCGCTGAGGAGTGCACGATTGAGGGCTGCGGTGTGCAGAATCAACCACTGAGGAGTGCACGATTGAAGGCTGCGGTGTGCAGGATCAACCGCTGAGGAGTGCACGATTGAGGGCTGCGGTGTGCAGGATCGACCGCGGAGGAGTGTACGATTGAGGGCTGCGGTGTTCAGGATCGACCGTGTAGGAGTGTACGATTGAGGGCTGCGGTGTGCAGGATCGACCGCAGACGAGTGTACGATTGAGGGCTGCGGTGTGCAGGATCGACCGCGGAGGAGTGTACGATTGAGGGCTGCGGTGTGCAGGATCGACCGCGTAGGAGTGTACGATTGAGGGCTGCGGTGTGCAGGATCGACCGCGGTGGAGTGTACGATTGAGGGCTGCGGTGTGCAGAATCAACCACTGAGGAGTGCACGATTAAAGGCTGTGGTGTGCAGGATTGACCGCTGATGAGTGCACGATTGAGGGCTGCGGTGTGCAGGATCGACCGCGTAGGAGTGTACGATTGAGGGCTGCGGTGTGCAGGATCGACCGCGGAGGAGTGTACGATTGAGGGCCGCGGTGTGCAGGATCGACCGCGGAGGAGTGTACGATTGAGGGCCGCGGTGTGCAGGATCGACCGCGTAGGAGTGTACGATTGAGGGCTGCGGTGTGCAGGATCGACCGCGGCGGAGTGTACGATTGAGGGCTGCGGTGTGCAGGATCGACCGCGGAGGAGTGTACGATTGAGGGCTGCGGTGTGCAGGATCGACCGCGGAGGAGTGCACCATCGACCCCTGCTGTGTGACTCTTCCCTAGGCTGCACTGCTGAGTAGACATGAGCGAATATCGTCGGCTACATCCTTATTTGGCTCGCTAGTAGCGCTTACCGAATGCTGCGGCAACCCGGATACCTGGATCGCCCCATATTCAGGTGTTCGGCGCTGCAGCTGCATGTGTCGTGTGTCGCGGCTGTGTGACTGTCACAACACATACATAGAGAGCCTGTGTGTGACTGTCACATTAGCGAGCTGACGATATTCGCTCATGTCTCCTGCTGAGCTCGGCTCATCAGCTCCTATTATTTATTTGGATCAGTGGAATGTAAACCAGAAGGCGGCATCATATACCGTGGAGGTGACAGAGCAGCCTCCATTTGTTTCGCTGCACCCCTCCAACAGATGCCAGAAGTGTGAGGTCACCAGGCTCTGGAAGGAACAAGCCTGCACTTTGTGCTTACAGTCGTTTCCTACAGTCACATGATGGCGTCCTTCCATGTCATACACACAGGACCACATTTATTGATGTTTAGTACCCAGGTTCTAGTAAGAACCGTCCCAAATATTATCACAATATTATTACAAAGTTGGTAAAAATGGAAAGTTTCACTCTTTACAGTGTGCTGACTGAAAGTAAAAAATAATGTGGAAAGTGGGAGTTGTCACTAAGTGGGCATGGTCACTAAAGAGGGAGTGGTCACTAGTAGGTGGGAATGGTCACTTCAGAGTGGGAGTGGTCACTAGTAAGTGGGAGTGGTCACTAAAGAGGGAGTGGCCACTAGTGGCATGGTCACTTCAGAGTGGGAGTGGTCACTAGTAGGTGGGAGTAGTCACTAAAGAGGGAGTGGCCACTAGTAGGTGGGAGTAATCACTTCAGAGTGGGAGCGGTCACTAGTAGGTGGAAGTGGTCACTAGAGTGGGACTAATCACTAGTAGATGGTGTGGTCACTGCAGAGTGGGTGCGGTGACTACATAGAGGGTGTGGTCACTGCAGAGTGGGTGTAGTCACTGCAGAGTGGGTGCGGTGACTACATAGAGGGTGTGGTCACTGCAGAGTGGGTGCGGTCACTGCAGAGTGGAGGTGGTCACTGCAGAGTGGGTGCAGTGACTGCAGAGTGGGAGGGGTCACTACAGAGTGGGTGTGGCCTCCAGTGACCTGTCACTTAGTGACGCAGTTGTAACTCAGATACGAAGCGCCTGCTCTCATGACTTTCAGGCAAAAACAAGATTTTCAACTGGAATCTCTGGAAATGGTGTTTTTTTTCCTAAAGAGTCTTTTTGTGCATTTTTTCAGATGTTTCCTGAAACAGTTTGTGAACGTCTTTTGTTGGCTTTTTTGCAAAAATGTGTTTTTTTGTGGGGGTTTTGCTGTTTTTTTTTAGGGGTGTGGTGGTGGTTTCTAATGGCTTTTATTATAGTGTTTTTGGGGGGCAATGTTTGGCCTTTTTTTAAGTCCATTAAGCAATAATTAGAATGGTGCCGTCTCTGGGGTGGAAGTGCTACAATACGCCCGGAAAAGGGACTTGGGTGTTTCTCAGGCATCTTTTTAGCCTTCCCATTGACTTCTATTGTTCAGTATGCAGCATGTAACAAGTGGAAAACACCTGAAGACCGGCGCTCCTCATAACTACTTGGCATCTTTGGAAGCCTGAAGCAGTTAAAAGTCCCACTCAGAAAACACCTGAAGAACAGGTGTGAACATGTCAATGCACAATGCCCCTGCTCTGGAGGTGGTAGTGGCCCCCTGTCCTACTGGGTCCAGGTCCTAACCTAAAGTGTAGAGAATTGTGGACTGACACCACTGAATGCCAACATGACAGTCGCCGGCCGCTACATGGAAACCTCACAGTATACACTTACATGGAGATTTTGAATCTCGCAGAAAAAAAGGCATGTAGCGTTACCACTAATTCTTCAGGTGGTCCTGCACCATGTGGCGCTACCACTAATTCTTCAGGTGGTTGTGCACCATGTGGCATTACCACAAATTCTTCAGGTGGTCCTGCACCATGTGGCGCTACCACTAATTCAGGTGGTCCTGCACCATGTGGCCTTACCACTAATTCAGGTGTTCCTGCACCATGTGGCCTTACCACTAATTCTTCAGGTGGTCCTGCACCATGTGGCCTTACCGCTAATTCTTCAGGTGGTCCTGCACCATGTGGCCTTACCACTAATTCAGGTGGTCCTGCACCATGTGGCCTTAACGCTAATTCTTCAGGTGGTCCTGCACCATGTGGCCTTACCACTAATTCAGGTGGTCCTGCACCATGTGGCGCTACCACTAATTCTTCAGGTGGTTGTGCACCATGTGGCATTACCACAAATTCTTCAGGTGGTCCTGCACCATGTGGCGCTACCACTAATTCAGGTGGTCCTGCACCATGTGGCCTTACCACTAATTCAGGTGGTCCTGCACCATGTGGCCTTAGCACTAATTCAGGTGGTCCTGCACCATGTGGCCTTACCACTAATTCAGGTGGTCCTGCACCATGTGGCCTTACCACTAATTCTTCAGGTGGTCCTGCACCATGTGGCCTTACCACTAATTCTTCAGGTGGTCCTGCACCATGTGGCCTTACCACTAATGCTTCAGGTGGTCCTGCACCATGTGGCCTTACCACTAATTCTTCAGGTGGTCCTGCACCATGTGGCCTTACCACTAATTCTTCAGGTGGTCCTGCACCATGTGGCCTTACCACTAATTCTTCAGGTGGTCCTGCACCATGTGGCCTTACCGCTAATTCTTCAGGTGGTCCTGCACCATGTGGCCTTACCGCTAATTCTTCAGGTGGTCCTGCACCATGTGGCCTTACCGCTAATTCTTCAGGTGGTCCTGCACCATGTGGCCTTACCGCTAATTCTTCAGGTGGTCCTGCACCATGTGGCCTTACCGCTAATTCTTCAGGTGGTCCTGCACCATGTGGCCTTACCGCTAATTCTTCAGGTGGTCCTGCACCATGTGGCCTTACCGCTAATTCTTCAGGTGGTCCTGCACCATGTGGCCTTACCGCTAATTCTTCAGGTGGTCCTGCACCATGTGGCCTTACCACTAATTCTTCAGGTGGTCCTGCACCATGTGGCCTTACCACTAATTCTTCAGGTGGTCCTGCACCATGTGGCCTTACCGCTAATTCTTCAGGTGGTCCTGCACCATGTGGCCTTACCGCTAATTCTTCAGGTGGTCCTGCACCATGTGGCCTTACCGCTAATTCTTCAGGTGGTCCTGCACCATGTGGCCTTACCGCTAATTCTTCAGGTGGTCCTGCACCATGTGGCCTTACCGCTAATTCTTCAGGTGGTCCTGCACCATGTGGCCTTACCGCTAATTCTTCAGGGGGTCCTGCACCATATGGCCTTACCACTAATTCAGGTGGTCCTGCACCATGTGGCCTTACCACTAATTCTTCAGGTGGTCCTGCACCATGTGGCCTTACCGCTAATTCTTCAGGGGGTCCTGCACCATATGGCCTTACCACTAATTCAGGTGGTCCTGCACCACGCGGCCTTACCACTAATTCTTCAGGTGGTCCTGCACCATGTGGCCTTACCACTAATTCTTCAGGTGGTCCTGCACCACGTGGCCTTACCACTAATTCTTCAGGTGGTCCTGCACCATGTGGCCTTACCGCTAATTCTTCAGGTGGTCCTGCACCATATGGCCTTACCACTAATTCAGGTGGTCCTGCACCATGTGGCCTTACCACTAATTCTTCAGGTGGTCCTGCACCACGTGGCCTTACCACTAATTCTTCAGGTGGTCCTGCACCATGTGGCGCTGCGCTACCACTAACTCTTCAGGTGGTCCTGAACCTCTGAACCATGTGGTTTGAGGTGACAGGATACAGGTCATGGTGACATCACCACATGTCTGAGAACTGCTCTGTGCACAGGCTGTACAGTGATGGGAGGAAATAGTGAGGGACTGTCTGCAACTACCAATCAGGCTGCTGCTTTCATTGTGTGAACGGCTTTCCATGAAATGAAATCTGTCATCTGATTGGTTGGCAGTAGGCACGCCTTCTCTGCTCCAGGCAATATGTAGATTTCAGGTATAAAGCCAGAAGGGGCGTTACCACCGTGAGACTCCTCCCCTCATAACCTGCCTGTGACTCAGCCCTGGAGGCGCCTCTCACCTTAGGTGACAGATGGATGAGTAACCCTGTCACTGCCGGAGGCGCGTACAGCGGAAGCGCTTCAGCACCACACAGGAGCTGTTGTTGGGAAAGTGAAGTCTGCACCTCCCCTTTCTGGAGCAAACCAATACGTGTACAGAGGGTGGGGGAGGACATTCAGGCTTGCTTCTGATTTGCCTGCGCTGACCCTAGTGACGCGGCCGCTTCCACCTCAGCTGGATGTAACTGTGGAGGCGCCGGTAGTGGGTAACGGCCCGGCCGCGTTGGACGTGGGGTCACGTGGTGTGTGCTGAGTGAGGCGGAGCCGCCGCTTATCGCGGAGGAGACCCCGGTGTCAGAGCGGCGGCCTGAAGACGTGTGCACTGGGGACATGCCGGGGAGGAGGCGAGGGGGCGCCCGGGAGAGATGAAGCGGCTCGTGGTGCTCTGCTCCCTCCTCCTGCTCTGCCTGCTATGGTGAGACACTGACCGGGACTGTGCGGGGCGCCATGTGCGGGGATGGCTGACCCTGTGTATGGGCTGACACGCGTCTGAGGGGTACACTGTGCTGTGTGTACACGGACTGACACTGTGTGTGTATTGTATAGTGTGTGACACTGTGTGTGTGTACACGGACTGATACTGTGTATTACCGTATATAGTGTGTGTGACACTGTACGTACATTATATACAGTGTGTGTGTGTGACACTGTACGTACATTATATACAGTGTGTGTGTGTCACTGTACGTACATTATATACAGTGTGTGTGTGTGTGTCACTGTACGTACATTATATACAGTGTGTGTGTGACACTGTACGTACATTATATACAGTGTGTGTGTGACACTGTACGTACATTATATACAGTGTGTGTGTGTGTGACACTGTACGTACATTATATACAGTGTGTGTGTGTGACACTGTACGTACATTATATACAGTGTGTGTGTGTCACTGTACGTACATTATATACAGTGTGTGTGTGTGACACTGTACGTACATTATATACAGTGTGTGTGTGTGTGTCACTGTACGTACATTATATACAGTGTGTGTGTGACACTGTACGTACATTATATACAGTGTGTGTGTGACACTGTACGTACATTATATACAGTGTGTGTGTGTGTGACACTACGTACATTATATACAGTGTGTGTGTGTGACACTGTACGTACATTATATACAGTGTGTGTGTGTCACTGTACGTACATTATATACAGTGTGTGTGTGTGACACTGTACGTACATTATATACAGTGTGTGTGTGTGACACTGTACGTACATTATATACAGTGTGTGTGTGTCACTGTACGTACATTATATACAGTGTGTGTGTGTGTCACTGTACGTACATTATATACAGTGTGTGTGTGACACTGTACGTACATTATATACAGTGTGTGTGTGACACTGTACGTACATTATATACAGTGTGTGTGTGTGTGACACTGTACGTACATTATATACAGTGTGTGTGTGACACTGTACGTACATTATATACAGTGTGTGTGTGTGACACTACGTACATTATATACAGTGTGTGTGTGTGACACTGTACGTACATTATATACAGTGTGTGTGACACTGTACGTACATTATATACAGTGTGTGTGTGTGACACTACGTACATTATATACAGTGTGTGTGTGTGACACTGTACGTACATTATATACAGTGTGTGTGTGTGACACTGTACGTACATTATATACAGTGTGTGTGACACTGTACGTACATTATATACAGTGTGTGTGACACTGTACGTACATTATATACAGTGTGTGTGACACTGTACGTACATTATATACAGTGTGTGTGTGACACTGTACGTACATTATATACAGTGTGTGTGTGACACTGTACGTACATTATATACAGTGTGTGTGTGACACTACGTACATTATATACTGTGTGTGTGACACTGTACGTACATTATATACAGTGTGTGTGTGTGACACTACGTACATTATATACAGTGTGTGTGTGACACTACGTACATTATATACAGTGTGTGTGTGTGACACTGTACGTACATTATATACAGTGTGTGTGTGTGTGACACTGTACGTACATTATATACAGTGTGTGTGTGTGACACTACGTACATTATATACAGTGTGTGTGTGTGACACTGTACGTACATTATATACAGTGTGTGTGTGTGACACTACGTACATTATATACAGTGTGTGTGTGTGACACTGTACGTACATTATATACAGTGTGTGTGTGACACTGTACGTACATTATATACAGTGTGTGTGTGTGACACTGTACGTACATTATATACAGTGTGTGTGTGTGACACTGTACGTACATTATATACAGTGTGTGTGTGTGACACTGTACGTACATTATATACAGTGTGTGTGTGTGACACTGTACGTACATTATATACAGTGTGTGTGTGTGTGTCACTACGTACATTATATACAGTGTGTGTGACACTGTACGTACATTATATACAGTGTGTGTGTGTGTGACACTGTACGTACATTATATACAGTGTGTGTGTGTGTGACACTACGTACATTATATACAGTGTGTGTGTGACACTGTACGTACATTATATACAGTGTGTGTGTCACTGTACGTACATTATATACAGTGTGTGTGTGTGTGTGTGTGACACTGTACGTACATTATATACAGTGTGTGTGTGTGTGTGACACTGTACGTACATTATATACTGTGTGTGACACTGTACGTACATTATATACAGTGTGTGTGACACTGTACGTACATTATATACAGTGTGTGTGTGTGACACTGTACGTACATTATATACAGTGTGTGTGTGTGACACTGTACGTACATTATATACAGTGTGTGTGACACTACGTACATTATATACAGTGTGTGTGTGTGTGACACTGTACGTACATTATATACAGTGTGTGTGTGTGACACTGTACGTACATTATATACAGTGTGTGTGTGACACTGTACGTACATTATATACAGTGTGTGTGTGTGTGTGTGTGACACTACGTACATTATATACAGTGTGTGTGTGTGACACTGTACGTACATTATATACAGTGTGTGTGACACTGTACGTACATTATATACAGTGTGTGTGTGTGACACTGTACGTACATTATATACAGTGTGTGTGTGTGTGACACTGTACGTACATTATATACAGTGTGTGTGACACTACGTACATTATATACAGTGTGTGTGTGTGTGACACTGTACGTACATTATATACAGTGTGTGTGTGTGACACTGTACGTACATTATATACAGTGTGTGTGTGACACTGTACGTACATTATATACAGTGTGTGTGTGTGTGTGACACTACGTACATTATATACAGTGTGTGTGTGTGACACTGTACGTACATTATATACAGTGTGTGTGACACTGTACGTACATTATATACAGTGTGTGTGTGTGACACTGTACGTACATTATATACAGTGTGTGTGTGTGACACTGTACGTACATTATATACAGTGTGTGTGACACTACGTACATTATATACAGTGTGTGTGTGTGTGACACTGTACGTACATTATATACAGTGTGTGTGTGTGACACTGTACGTACATTATATACAGTGTGTGTGTGACACTGTACGTACATTATATACAGTGTGTGTGTGTGTGTGTGTGACACTACGTACATTATATACAGTGTGTGTGTGTGACACTGTACGTACATTATATACAGTGTGTGTGTGTGACACTACGTACATTATATACAGTGTGTGTGACACTACGTACATTATATACAGTGTGTGTGTGTGTGACACTGTACGTACATTATATAGTGTGTGTGACACTGTACGTACATTATATACAGTGTGTGTGTGTGACACTACGTACATTATATACAGTGTGTGTGTGTGACACTGTACGTACATTATATACAGTGTGTGTGTGTGACACTGTACGTACATTATATACAGTGTGTGTGTGTGACACTGTACGTACATTATATACAGTGTGTGTGTGTGACACTGTACGTACATTATATACAGTGTGTGTGTGTGACACTGTACGTACATTATATACAGTGTGTGTGTGTGTGACACTGTACGTACATTATATACAGTGTGTGTGTGTGTGTGACACTGTACGTACATTATATACAGTGTGTGTGTGACACTGTACGTACATTATATACAGTGTGTGTGTGTGTGACACTGTACGTACATTATATACAGTGTGTGTGTGTGTGACACTGTACGTACATTATATACAGTGTGTGTGTGTGACACTGTACGTACATTATATACAGTGTGTGTGTGTGACACTGTACGTACATTATATACAGTGTGTGTGTGTGACACTGTACGTACATTATATACAGTGTGTGTGTGTGACACTGTACGTACATTATATACAGTGTGTGTGTGTGACACTGTACGTACATTATATACAGTGTGTGTGTGTGTGACACTGTACGTACATTATATACAGTGTGTGTCACTGTACGTACATTATATACAGTGTGTGTGTGACACTGTACGTACATTATATACAGTGTGTGTGTGACACTGTACGTACATTATATACAGTGTGTGTGTGACACTGTACGTACATTATATACAGTGTGTGTGTGACACTACGTACATTATATACAGTGTGTGTGTGACACTACGTGCATTAGATACAGTGTGTGTGTGACACTACGTGCATTAGATACAGTGTGTGTGTGACACTACGTGCATTAGATACAGTGTGTGTGTGACACTACGTGCATTAGATACAGTGTGTGTGTGACACTACGTGCATTAGATACAGTGTGTGTGTGACACTACGTGCATTAGATACAGTGTGTGTGTGACACTACGTGCATTAGATACAGTGTGTGTGTGACACTACGTGCATTAGATACAGTGTGTGTGTGACACTACGTGCATTAGATACAGTGTGTGTGTGACACTACGTGCATTAGATACAGTGTGTGTGTGACACTACGTGCATTAGATACAGTGTGTGTGTGACACTACGTGCATTAGATACAGTGTGTGTGTGTGACACTACGTGCATTAGATACAGTGTGTGTGTGACACTACGTGCATTAGATACAGTGTGTGTGTGTGACACTACGTGCATTAGATAGTGTGTGTGTGTGACACTACGTGCATTAGATAGTGTGTGTGTGTGTGACACTACGTGCATTAGATACAGTGTGTGTGTGACACTACGTGCATTAGATACAGTGTGTGTGTGACACTGTACGTGCATTAGATAGTGTGTGTGTGAGACACTGTACGTGCATTAGATACAGTGTGTGTGTGTGAGACACTGTACGTGCATTAGATACAGTGTGTGTGTGTGTGTGACACTGTACGTGCATTAGATAGTGTGTGTGTGTGTGACTGTACGTGCATTAGATACAGTGTGTGTGTGAGACACTACGTGCATTAGATACAGTGTGTGTGTGAGACACTACGTGCATTAGATAGTGTGTGTGTGAGACACTACGTGCATTAGATACAGTGTGTGTGTGTCACTGTACGTGCATTATATACAGTGTGTGACACTACGTGCATTATATACAGTGTGTGTGACACTGTACGTGCATTATATACTGTGTGTGTGTGTGTGTGTGTGACACTGTACGTGCATTATATACAGCGTGTGTGACACTGTACGTGCATTATGTGCAGCGTGTGTCACTGTACGTGCATTATGTGCAGCGTGTGTCACTGTACGTGCATTATGTGCAGCGTGTGTCACTGTACGTGCATTATGTGCAGCGTGTGTCACTGTACGTGCATTATGTGCAGCGTGTGTCACTGTACGTGCATTATGTGCAGTGTTTAAAAAAAAAAAAAACACAAAAATTGATCTTAACTTGAGTTGGTACACATGCAGAGGTTAAACGCATGTTCACATTGGCCACAAAACATTAAAACCTACCAGAGAAAAAAGTAAGCAAAAACCCTGATATAACTAAGTAAAAAAACAAAAGTGCATTTAAATAACAGAGTTTTTAGTAATACTGTTTTTTGATCCAAAAATAGCACAAAAGCCATCCCACCTCGTCAAGGTAACTTTGATCGGGACAGTCCTACACTACATTATATACAGTGTGTGTGACACTGTGTACATTATATACAGTGTGTGTGTCACTGTGTACAATATATACAGTGTGTGACACTACATTGACTGTATATGTAGTTTATATTAGACTAGATATATGGGTCGTATATACACGTTATATTGTGGGTGATGTGTATGAGACTATATATGACACTGTATGTACACTATATGATGTGTGTGCATAGATCAGGGAGTACGTATATAGATAGTGTGGCATATGTATGACTGTACACGTATACCCTGTATACATGGTGTGTATGATATGTTTATATCCAGCCGCTCATGTATAGACTGTGTATATGGGAAGTATCTGCTCGTCCCGTAGTGTATTTGCCATTTATACTTTCCCGTCTTGTCCTCGTCGTGCTCTTTCACTTTTGTTTTCCATCATTGCTCTTGTTTGGTCTCTGGTCATAGTTGCTTTTTACATTTCTTAGTAACTCTCAATTTCTTAGACTTATTATATACGATATGTCTTGTTAATGTTGATTTTAGTTATTTTGTCTGGAGGGCTATTCATGTGAAGAATACAGAATTCCTAACAGACATGTGGTGGTCCCCGTGATGGGTCATTTGGAGGGGACTTCCAGCCTGCGTAGTTGATAAATGCTATATATTGGGGGTGTTTTGACCAACGATGCCCCATACTCCTCGCCTGAATGGGGAGACCTGGTACTCCGCTCCCTCTAACTGCAAGGTCTGATGTTTGCCCAGAGACTGATGTCTTTAGAGGTGATGACGAGTGTAACTTGGTTTTTATGAGGCCTTGTGACCAGTGTCAATAATGAATATGCACATTCTATAGGGATACGTAGGTCATGGTGAGTGATCAAGTGGCCACTCTTCTGTCTGACTGTTAGGACATTGTGCTCATGTGTTCTCTTGGAGTGTGTCCCTCACCCGTGACTCTATCCACAAACAGTACATTAAGGATTATTTAAAATTTTTATTAAAATTCCATTTTTGTAAACACTAGTTGCATTGTCAGTCTATGTAAGATGTATATTGGCTGTATTTTTCTGAGCTTCTGTGTTTCAATAATAATAATATTATATATTTTTTTATTTATCTGTGTTTATTTTTCATGTTGTTCATTTCTTTGGCGGCAGAGGGCTGATGTTGTTAGTCTGGGAGGGGTCTAATATCCATGCCCCTTCCTAGGCTATTAACCCCTTAGTGTCTGGGCCACATTTTTGAAATCTGACCAATGTCTCTTTATGTGGTAACTCTAGAATGCTTCAACATATCCCTGTGATTTGGAGATTTTTTTTTTTCCGTGACACATTGTACTTTATGATAATAATTAATTTAGGTCAATATGTTTTATTTATAAAAAAAAATTCAGAAATTTGTCAAATGTTTAAAATAAAAATTGCAATTTTCAAGCTTTGATTATCCCTTCAATCCACAGTCATACCATAGCAAAACATTTAATAAATAACATTTCCTTCATGCTTGCTTTAAATCGGGACCATTTGTATAATGTTATTTTATCTTGTTGGCATTTTAGGAGGTTTAAAAATGTGGCAGCAAATTTTTGTTTTTTCTAAGTAAATTACTAAAAAAAAAAAATTTTTTAGGGACCTATCCACGTTTGAAGTGACTTTGGGGGATCTATATACTGGAAAACCCCCAAAAGTAATACCATTGAATTGAGTGATTCCATAATTTTTCCCCTATGCTTGGTTAGAAAAAGTAACCATTACTGACTATTTTTTGTTCTTGATTTCTTTTAGTGTTTCTTAAAGCCAGAAAGTTGCCATTTGAAATGACTTTAGTTTTGTGCCATGTCTGTAATCTGCTTTTTTTCTACAAAATTAAACAACTGAATGAACATCCTCCAAGGACGGTGATTACATAATTTTTGCCAGGGGTTGTACGATACTTCTCCGCTCTCTACAGCCCTTCTTTCTGCAAATCCATGCAGGTCTGACTTCACCATGAGCAGATTACTTTGGTAAAGTTGTTTCCTGTGTCCTTCCCCTTTGAGGCTGTACACCGTGATGGTATATGTGCAGGCATTGTGACTTCATTATTTCACTACTGCTGAATGTGCATTTGTACTGAACACTAGATTTCTGTTGGCAGATCCTGCCTTGTCATGGTTATAGCCCCCGTGTGACACTGGTAGGAGGCGGCGGTGCTGGAGAAGGTGATATTCCCATAATCAGACCTTTGTATGACAGTATGTACTGAGGCTATAGTGTGAATATGCCTGGAGGCGGTCTCTGCACACTTTTATTATATTATGTAGTTTTTCAGCCTGTGTCAGACTTTGGCCGAGTGTGTAGAAACTCCTCCCGGTATGAATAAGTGATCTGCTATTTATGTAGTGCGCTGTCATATTCTGTGACAAGGATGAGTAATTCCCATCTAGTCACTGGTTAATCACACCAGTTATTACTCCGTCAGCGCCTCCACACACAGACCTCGCTCCACGGCTGATGCTTCTCGCACCTCTCGGCTCTGGTGGGAGTATTGGCATTAGGTTTGCTGTGGACATGGGTTCAGGTTTTTGGTAGATAAATTTAAGCAGTTTCTCAATTTAACACACTCTGAAAAATTGCTGTTTTTTTTTAGTTATCAACATTCCAAGAATAATTTAAAGAATAAAGGGCCCATGTGTCCCACATATGGAACCACTGTGGTTTTTCTGCATGGATTCTCACCAAAATAAGCAATAGTAATTTGCGCTGTTTATTATGGGTTTATTTAATGCATGGTTCTTATTTTCCTGTGCAGAATTGATGCAGCATTTTTTTATGTGTTCTCCTAGTGTAGAAATGCAGTTCTGATTCTTGCATGCATTTTTTTTAAGGCCTCCCATAAAAGTCCATTGTGGAGAAAAACACGCTAAATTATATATAATAAAACATTTGAAAGGAAAAGTTAGTCTTTATACAGTTTTTTTATTTATTTTTGTTCCGTTTAGCCCAAATGATTTTGGGGTAATCATTGACTAGGTAGAAAAATTCAGTAGTGAGCGTTTGTTCAGATGCTACTAGTTTGGCTGGTTATCCGCTCCATCTGTGTAAAGGGACCATATTACCTGGAGCTTCAGAGATCTTTCACCTGAATATATGGAAGTATTTCTGCACGGTCTCACAAGTAGAAAACACGGGCCCAAGTAGTGATTATGGAGCAGACATTGTGCAGAACATTAGGGATCCTCCTCAGCGAGAAGATTCTTTCCACAGCAATAGACTTTAGAGTGAAGGTAGGGACGAGGTTTGGCGTTTTGTTTCCTGTAGCCTTTGTCATCATCACTCAAGAAAGTGAAGGGCTGGATTGTGTTCTTGTCACAAGTGATTAGATATGAGAACGTCCGGTAGGTGGAGGATTCCATTATGTGGCACATTAATGCATGACTATATAGGTCAGCGACTGAGTAAGTGCTCCCTCCATTCCTTAAAGGCGGAGATGTTTGATCACGGCGAGCGCATTGTGCAAATATTCTCCTAACCGCCATCATTGATGCGTTGCCTTTTGCTGCTATTTATTATCCCAGTTACTTTTTCTTCCAAAATGGGGTTGTAATCATTACATCTTAAAGGTATGTACACACTTCACACAGCACGTATTATTCACTAAAGAAAAACCTTATAGACCCAAGTATTGGACCCTCCACATATCATAGTAACATAGTTAGCAAGGCCGAAAAAAGACATTTGTCCATCCAGTTCAGCCTATATTCTGTCAGAATAATTCCCCAGATCTACGTCCTTCTAAAGAACCTAATAACTTGAAGATACAATATTGTTACGCTTCAGGAAGACATCCAGGCCTCCCTTGAACCCCCAGTGGAGGGCCACTGAGTTGGCCATCACCACCTCCTCAGGCAAGGAATTCCAGATTCTCAGTGCCCGAACAGTAAAGAATCATCTCCTATGTTGGTGGAAAAACCTCCTCTCCTCCAGACGCAGACAATCACACCTGCAGGAGCTTTTCACATCCCTTTGTAAATCTGTATTAAGGCCACATTCAGACGTCCGTGTTGCACGTACTTGTTCTATCCGATCCGTACTTTTCATAAACAGAACACTTCCCCATTATAATCTACGGTGCTATTCACATGTCCGTGTTTTTTCGCCGAGTATATGGATCCGTGAAAGCCACACAAAGCACAGAGATGGTATCAGTGAATGGGAGAAGCTGTGTCACTTATGTACCATCCACGAAAAACACTGATGCCGCTGTGATCCAAAACACTGACAGCGGTAGCATTTTTTTTTTTGCTTACGTAAAAACCGCTGACACCAGAATGAGGCCTGGAGGAGAAGATTTTCTAGACAACTTTGGGGGCTGTTTCTAGGCACACTTGGCCTAATCATCTACAGAAAAAATGTTTGCTATCTTTACATATCCATAACTTTTTCCTTACTTTTCAGCCAGTAGAGCTGTATGACGGCTTGTGGTGTGTTTTTTTTTTTTTTTTCTTTCTTGGAGAACTGGGCTTAATATATTTTGCTTTTTATTGTTTCGTTGTTTTTTTTTTTTTCCTGTTATAAAGGGATGTGTAGCAACTGAAAAAATGAAATGCCAGGCTTGCTTTTTTTTTTCTTCCCTTTATGCCACTTACCATGCGGATTTATTTTATATTTTGATCTGACTTATGGATGCGGCTACACCAAATATGTTTTGCCAGGTTATAAAAGACAAAGAAAAAAGTAATCCCTTTTTTTTAATCAATTGTTCTATAATTCAAGACCCCACAGTGTGGCAGTATGTAGTGGAAATCTGTGTCCTATGAGGCTGGCTCAGTCTTTGGTTGGGTTGCACAGGGGTGTCAGGGTGGCACTGACGTACAGGTGTTCCCCTCTGACTGTCATAAATCCCCAAAACTGCACATCGCTGTGAACACACCACTTAAGCGTCACTGTCACAGCGCATTTCTTGTGTTAATCAGTGACCAGGACTAGTTCCTGATGCAGGCATTCGCTGTATCAGGCTATGTGCACACGCTGCAGATTTTGCTGCGGATCCGCAGCGTTTCCACAGCTGCGGATCCGCAGCAGCTTCCCATGAGTTTACAGTACAATGTAAACCTATGGGAAACAAAAACCGCTGTGCACATGCTGCGGAAAAAAACATGCGGAAACGCAGCGGTTTACATTCCGCAGCATGTCACTTCTTTTCTGCGGTTTTACAACTGCCCATATGGAAATCCGCAGTTGTAAAACCGCAGTGAAAAACGCAGAAAAACTGCGGTAAATCTGCAGCGGTTTTCCACTGCGGATTTCTCAAATCCGCTGCAGAAAAATCCTCAGTGGACCTAAATACGTGGGCACATAGCCTCACACAGCCAGCAACCACTGCGTGTGGAATGGGCGCAACCTCTGAGCCTGCTCTTAGGTGAGCAAGGGGTTAAGTGCGTCCTAGTATTTTTATCCATATAGTGTATTTTTTCCGTTGTAATTTATGCCTCCTTGTTCATTAATTTAAGAACTGTTTGGCAGCGGCCCCATCTCTTCTCTCCTGTCTTATGAACCTGTTCAACTGGAATTTCTGGTGATATTAAAGACTACGGTATATTTTATAATCACTCTTGAAAATCCATTATGAGGTTCCTGTTGTGGCGTAAAGGGTGTTGTGTGTTTTATGTAACCATCTAGTTGATTCCTGCATTTCAGTACAGAGGGCAAACTAATGTACTGTATAATGAACACTCCTGGTGTTGACCACCCCACCGATGACTCCTGCCAACGTTCATTCCTTATTTTGGCTACTTGCTCTCTCTCTCCTAAAATGCCAGCCATGAAAAAGACCAAGGCGCTCCAGTGCCCTAAGATCAATTCTTCAGTGTAGCGTCCATATTTTGGGAGGGGGGGAAGCCCTTGAAGCCAGAATAGAGGGGTCCAGCAGGGCTCATCATACAGAAGGTGCCAAGTGTAATCGCCCTGTTTGTTGATGATCT
The DNA here is from genome assembly GCF_051348905.1 of Ranitomeya variabilis. Classification (NCBI taxonomy): domain Eukaryota; kingdom Metazoa; phylum Chordata; class Amphibia; order Anura; family Dendrobatidae; genus Ranitomeya; species Ranitomeya variabilis. The sequence continues at coordinate 65,233,102 of NC_135239.1, read as the reverse complement.
GATTCAGACCTCTGGCTGTAGAAGCGGGGGCCATATCAGCCTTAATGGGAGCTGACATTAAATAATGGTGCGTTGCATTCAACAATGGGAAGTGGAGTCTACAGATCACAGGTACCTAGCAGTGATAACATAGTGATCCTGGACTACATCTATCAATTAAGAAAGTGTGCAAATTCCTTACATTTTTCACCCCTGATTATTGGGCAGTTGTGTGATAACGGGGAACGCGCATGTGTGTGGTGGTGAATGGCAGCATCTGTTCTTGCCCTGCTTGAAAGCAACATACTTTTGCTTTCTTAGAGGCTGCTGGAAGGGGTTTATGAAATTATGATCAGTCAGCTATTCAAAGCTTCACCTCACAAAAACCCTAAGGTTGGGCTAATGCTACTTCAGTGGCTTTCCTGAAGAACACTCCTGCAGTGGAGAAGTAAGACTCCTATTTGTCACAAGTGGGGAAACTGTCAGTAAAGAGGGTATGTGACCGTGCAATGCCTCTCTGTGGTCACCTGAATATCGCCATGTGTGCGTTGTTTGTGACTTGGACTCAGGAGAACCTCCTTGTGTGAGATCAGCCGGTCCATCTGTCCACCCACTATACCTGATCTGCTTGGCTTCTCCTACTGGGGACAAATCCCATTGCAAATATTCATTTTGAATCATCAAATGCAAACAACAAAACTGACTGGCTCACTGATTCCTAATGACCTATACCGCACACTTACATTGTCCATTCTAAGTAGAGGGTTTCCAAGCCCACAAATGGCAGACAATGGTATAAAACAGTGTAAGAGATGAATTTAACCTTGCCAGTCCCCTGCCAACTCCATGGCTACTCTCATCTTGCTGATACAGAGTGATGGGCTACCAATCATTGGCCACTAATGTCAATAATGAAGTCACTTGTCAAGACCTCAAAGACCAGTGAGGTGGCAGGGAAGCATGGCAATGGCATTTTAATGGTGAGCTATTACGCCATTCATTATTTTATATCAAAGCTATTTGTAAACTCTTTTATTGGACTGGAAAACCTTGTTAATGTACAGCTAATGGCATGTAGCCAAACCTCCAACTGCTCTAGCCAATTATTTTTCCTTTAGTGGATGACTATTATTTTCTGCATATATTGAGCCTCATTGTCCTTATCCATCCTGAAGCTTTTCCCCTGCCAGTGGGAGATATTTTGGTCCTAGCAGAACAAATTGGTGCCATCAATTGAATACATAGACTCCATTAGTACCTGTATTCTGTCAATAGAGCGGACCAGGGGGTTGTGTATTAAAGTGGTTGTTAGACTGAGTCACCTTACGACTGCAGATTGCTGAATGATGAGTGCGCGCACCGCATGCAATACTTCTGTGTTCCCTGTGCAAGTGCATGTTCACATGATATCCAGCGTGTCAGTTGACTCGTCTCTCCTGTGCTTCTCTCCATGTTCTGTTGAGACTGGTAAGAATCTAGTCCGCATGTGACCAAGACTATGAAAATTGTATTCATGTGATCACCCACTGGCATGGTGAATACAGAGGAGTCTTGACAGTGTGCTATGCGCACACTGACGTTCTCCAGACTTATCCCTTTAGCCTGAAAACTCCTGTAACTGGATACAAATACTTGTGTTCTTCGTTGTGGCCATTTTCATTCCTTTTCTTTTTGTCTTTAGACTTTTTACATTTTTTTTCTCTTCCTACATTTTTCTTCCGTAAAGAAAAGCCGTATCTAGAGTTTTAAGAGGAGTTTTCGAAAGAAATAAAAAAACCTACATCTAAAGACACACACTTTTAGCTCAGCATTTAATATTCTCCCATTTGCTCAGTTGATATCTAGAGATGGCGAGTTTTGCTACAGTAAAATCGTATCATTTTTGGCTGCAACTCCAAGGGGTTAGTCTCTGTAGGGTCTTGGGAAATAAAAATTGTTGCGTTAAGTAGAGAACATGGAGGCAGATTTCTCGAATTGCAGAATATACGGTTTGGTACCGTGTGGTTGGCTACTGGTTATATTCTAGTACCTAAGCTTTTTGTCTATCATGTGATGGCTTTGCTTGTTTTACCATAAAACCCCCTCCACTAAGATCCCCGACATCTCTAATAAGATGGCGATCATCTCTAGGCACAAGAACCTCAGCGTGGTATGGTCGGCTATTTATGGGTGTATTATCTCCATTGAGAGTATATATCTTGAATACGGCCACGTTTGCACTTTTGGCTTTAATGAGTGAGACCTTCCCCAAGCATGTAATCGGTCCGTGTTGTCCAAATGCAACACACTTGGCCTACAGACATCACACTGACCAATGCAATTATCTTTTCTAATTCACGAGAACGTTTTTACACCCGGACCGATGTTCTGCATTTAAAACAATTGCCACATTCACTACTTTTGAGGTGTATTTCTTATTAGACTCGCCCATTGTCGGTCAATGATTGTGCAAAAATCTGATCACATTTGCGTTACCACCTGTATGGAATGTTTTCTTTTTTATAGGTCCATTGTCCTTATTAATACAGACCGAGTTTATCTTTTTATTAAATCATTGATGTAAAAACCAGATGCCTTATAGAAGTAAAAAAACGGAAATGTGGATGACAATGTGGATGACAATGTGGATGACAATGTGGATGACAATGTGGATGACAATGTGGATGACAATGTGGATGACAATGTGGATGACTTTTCTGTATGGAAACCTAGTATTTATTCGGACTCCCATGACAGCACTACGAGAGTGGGGATCCGCCCTTCAGGAACAGGAAACCTACAGAGATACAAAAGGGCGGCACCTCTCCCTATGCATCAGTTGGTTTCCTGTTCCTGGAGGGACAGGATCCTACAGATGAAAATCTCCGTAGTGGATCCCAGGCCGGCCGGCCGAATCTGGTAGCGGGGGGGTCTCCTACCTCGGCCGGTGCGGATGTCCCTGGAGGCGCCACGGTGGTCCTGGCTGGACTGCACGTCGGTGGCGTATGGCAGCAGGGAGCAGGGTCCGGAGGATTGCCTGATCTCCATTCTATGCCGGCGTTGGTAAGTATATCCCCCCCTTGGTTCTTGCAGCGATGCGGTGCGGCGGTGGAGTGGGGTAGCGGTGACGGGAGAGCGGCGCCGACCGGAGCGCTGTCGCACATCTCCGGCGTCCTGCACCGCTCTCAGGAGCGTTTCCGGAGTGCTGTGACGCCGGGGGCGGAGTCGGCAGGCGCTTCCGGGTTACTGGATGGCTGCGCATGCGCAGTCTATCCAAGATGGCGGCGCCCATCGATCCTGGACACCGGATTCCCCACTAACTACCGCTGACCTCCCAGCTGCGGTCTGGTAAGCAGAAACCAATGGGATGACGCCAGGCAGCCTGCTGACCGGAACCCAGGGGGATTTAAGCAGGTGTCGGACTTAGAGCCCTGCTTTTGGTCACACTTCCATCATGGAGAGTGATGGTGAGCAGCCTCAGCTACTGGAGGTGCGACAGAAGCCCTTGGAGAAGGAGCATGTCAGGAGTGACCAGTCCAGCCGCAAAAGCTCGTCCAAGCAGGGATCGAGAGCGTCGACTGGGAAAGAACCCCCTCGTGTTCCGGTACCTTTCTTGGCGTACGCTGGTAAGTGATCTACGTGAATGTTCACTCAGTGACGCGGGCCCCCTTATACTTTGTCATTCTAGGGGAAGAAAAGTGCAAAGACGAAACATAAGGAGTGCGCCCTATGTGGAATCCCCTTACCAGATTCTTATCCCAAAAAGTTATGTGCCCCCTGTATACAGCAGACGGTGAGGTCTACAGGTGTGGTAGGGGTTAAGGGACATCAGGTCGGATAGATGGTATCACCTTATTGTCCTCCCCTAGGTAGCGGAAGAATCTGCAACTACGGCTAACTTAAAAGAGATGATCCGTCTGGAAGTAAGGGAATCCCTGCGGTCTCTATCCCAGGCGGGAAGTTCAAAACCTAGAACTCCCTTAATCTCTGAGTCTTCGGAGGAAGAAAGAGAGGAAGGTTCCTATGGCTCTATTCCCTCTTCCTCGTCATCGGAAGAGGACTCTGGCCGTTTTTGTCTGCCGCTGGACCGAGTTGATAAACTAGTTAAATCGGTCAGGGGTACGATGGGCCTGGAAGAGCCAAAAACTCAACCTTCCAGGCAGGAATTAATGTTCAGCGGATTAGACCATAAGAAACGCAGATCTTTTCCGGTGATAGATAAAGTTCAAGAGTTAATTCTCCGAGAGTGGAAGAAACCGGAGAAAAAAGGCTCGTTACCACCAGCTTTAAAACGCAGGTATCCCTTTGAGGATGCAGCGGTTGATACCTGGGACAAGGCCCCTAAGCTAGATGCTGCGGTGGCAAAAGCGTCCAAAAAAGCCGCATTACCCTTTGAGGATATGGGGTCCCTTAAAGATCCGCTTGATAGGAAGGCAGACACCTTTCTTAAAGGTACCTGGGAGATGGCGGCTGGATCTCTGAGACCAGCGGTGGCCGCAACGTGTACAGGAAGATCCTTAATGGTCTGGCTGAATCAGCTGGAGTCACAACTTAAGGAAGGTGCGTCCAGGAATACAATCCTGAATGCGCTCCCAGTAATTCAAGATGCTGCGGCCTTCCTGTCGGACGCTTCATTGGATTCTGTCAAGATGGCGGCCAGAGCAGCAGGTCTTTCCAACGCGGCTCGTAGAGCCTTATGGTTAAAATGTTGGTCCGGTGACATCCAATCAAGATCCAAGCTCTGCGCTATCCCATGTAAAGGGGAATATCTCTTCGGACCAAATCTGGATGACTTGCTTGAAAAAGCAGGTGATGATAAGAAGAAGTTCCCTAATCTGGCATCAGCATCTTACCGTCGCCCCTTCAACAGAAGGAGGTTTGGTCGCGGAAGGAAACGCGCGTCCTCACCCTCGAGAGATAATTTCAGATGGGAGGATAGACGCAAGAGAGGTACGGGCTATATGTTCCGCCGTTCCTCAAAAGAACGTAAAAAGTCAGACCAATGACTAGCAATCCCTGTGGGAGGGAGATTGGCAGCCTTCTCTTCCGCATGGTCTGACATCACTAATAGTGACTGGGTCCGAGGCATTGTATCAGACGGCCTGAGACTGGAGTTTGACCATTGGCCTCGGGATAAGTTCAAATTAACCCCCTTACGTTCCTCCTCTATTGAACAAACGGCTTTGGAAGCTGAAGTCACCAATTTATGTCTTAAAAAGGTGCTGATTGAGATCCCAGATTCAGAAAGAGGAAGAGGGTTCTACTCTCCTCTATTTCTGATTCAAAAACCAGATAAGTCATTTAGGACCATCATTAATCTTAAATCTCTTAATGAATTCCTGGTTAATAAAACCTTCAAAATGGAGTCTATCAGTACTACAATAAAGATGTTGTTCAAACACTGCTTTATGGTAGTTGTAGATCTTAAGGACGCATACTATCATGTTCCTATCCATGAGAACTTCCAGAGGTTCCTGAGGGTGGCGGTGTCTATAGAGGGAATTGTTCGTCATTTTCAATATCGAGCCCTTCCCTTCGGCATTTCTGCAGCTCCTAGGGTATTTACCAAGGTAGTCGCTGAGGTTATGGCATATTTGCGAGAATCCGATATCCTCATAATACCTTATCTGGATGATTTCCTTATTGTGGGGAATTCAGCAGATCATTGCCTTTCGCAAGCAATGACAGCCATAGCCAAACTAGAACATCTGGGCTGGATTATAAATTATGACAAATCCCGTTTACAGCCCCTAAAAATTCAGAGATTCCTCGGATTGTTATTAAATTCAGAGACCCAACAATGCTGTTTGCCGCCTGATAAATTACTCCACATTCAACAACAGGTGTTGAAGGCGATTAATAAACCATCCATGACCCTTAGACAGGCTATGTCACTGTTAGGATCCCTAACTTCGTGCATTCCTGCCGTCCGTTGGGCCCAATTCCATACCAGACCTTTACAGTTTGAGGTTCTGGACAATGATAGAGCCTTACAGGGGTCCTTGCAGGGTCAGGTGACGTTAAGTCCAGTAGTACTTACATCTCTCAGATGGTGGCTAGTAGAAGGCAATCTGTCGGCAGGAGTTCCCTGGGTGACACATGTGACTCGTGTAATAACAACTGACGCCAGCCCTACGGGATGGGGGGCGCACATGGGTGACATCGTAGTTCAAGGGCTATGGGACCCTCAAACATCAGCTTCCTCCAATCAGAGAGAGTTAATGGCTATTGAGCTAGCAGTTAAAAAACTCCTCGTGTATCTACAGGGTCACCATGTCAAGATCCTCTCCGACAACCAGGTGGCAGTAGCCTACGTAAACCACCAGGGTGGAACACACTCCGAATCTCTGATGGAAGTAGCAGACCGCCTTCTCCAGACAGCAGAGAGCAATTTACTATCTTTAACTGCTCTACATTTAAAAGGGAAAGAAAACATAAAAGCGGACTTTCTAAGCCGCAACACGTTAAAACAAGGGGAATGGTCCCTGAACAGAGACATCTTCGGTCAGATTGTCCACATGTGGGGTCATCCAGACGTGGACCTGTTTGCCACCAGGGACAACAGAAAAACAAAAAAATTCTGTTCTCTGAATCCCAGGGAGAATCCGTTGGCAGTGGACGCCTTCTTGATCAAATGGGACTTCCGTTTGGCTTATGCGTTTCCCCCGCTGGGCCTATTACCTCTTGTGGTCAGGAAAATAAGGGAGGACCGAGCAAGGGTCATACTGGTCGCCCCTTTCTGGCCCAAGAGAGCTTGGTTCGCGTGGCTCAGGACCATGTCGGTGGAAGACCCCTGGGTACTTCCGGACATTCCCAATTTACTCCATCAAGGTCCGATCACCCATCCGCAGGTGAAGGGGCTCCATTTGACGGCATGGTGTTTGAGAGGTCATTATTAAAAAACAGAGGTTTTTCCCCAAACTTAATTGATACCCTTATGAAGAGTAGAAAAAATATAACAACAAAGATCTACTCTAGAACCTGGAGGAAGTTCTTGGCCTCTTCAGATTTCAGAATTGAAGAAGGGTTACCAATTAACCAAATTTTAGAATTCCTGCAGAAAGGGTTAGAGTTAAACCTATCCACGAGTACACTAAAAGTACAAGTCTCAGCCCTGGGGGCCCTGTTTTCTTGTAACGTTGCTAATAACTATTGGGTATCAAGGTTTATAAAAGCTTTCAGTAGAGCTAGACCTATACACAAGAACAGGTCGGTACCTTGGGATCTCAACCTAGTCCTGTCAGCCTTGACTAGAGAACCGTTTGAGCCCTTACATTCTGCTTCAATTAAATTATTGTCCCTCAAGACAGCGTTCTTGGTAGCGATAACATCTGCTCGTAGAGTAGGGGACATTCAAGCGCTCTCTAGACTCTCCCCATATACAGAGTTTTTACAGGACAGAGTAGTCCTAAAACCGGACCCCGCCTATTTGCCAAAAGTCGCCTCACATTTTCACAGATCACAGGAGATAGTGTTACCATCATTTCTCCCTAACCCCTCTAACGCCAAAGAAGAACTACTCCATACATTAGATGTTAGGAGATGCCTGTTAGAATACATCACAGTCACTAACGCTTGGAAGAGAGAGGATGCGTTATTTTTATCCTTCCAAGGTCCTAGGAAAGGGCTTAGAGTTTCGAAGTTCACACTAGCGAAGTGGATTAGGGAGGCTATCTCTCTGGCTTATACTGCAGGTGGAGGTCCGGCTCCGCAGAATCTGAGGGCGCATTCCACCAGGGCCATGGCTACATCCTGGGCGGAAAGATCTGGAGTATCAATCGACCAGATATGTAAGGCAGCTACGTGGTCGTCCCCTTCCACCTTTTTCAAGCACTATCGGTTGGACTTGGGGTGCTCCTCTGATCTCACCTTCGGGTTAAGGGTGCTGCAGGCTATAGTCCCTCCCTAAGGTAGTTTTACATCTCTGTAATTCTCTCGTAGTGCTGTCATGGGAGTCCGAATAAAGCATTAAGCTACTTACGGGTAGCTGCGTTTTTCGGAGGCCCATGACAGCACCCTTAGTTCCCTCCCTATTCACGGGGGGTTGCACTTCCTATAATGTATATAATGAGATATATATAGATCTCACGTGTGGTATTTGTATTGGATTAGTTTTGTATATAAACTGTATATAATATTTGTGTGCTACTAACCGCGGTAGTCCTCTCAGGCTCTAATATACAACTGATGCATAGGGAGAGGTGCCGCCCTTTTGTATCTCTGTAGGTTTCCTGTTCCTGAAGGGCGGATCCCCTCTCTCGTAGTGCTGTCATGGGCCTCCGAAAAACGCAGCTACCCGTAAGTAGCTTAATGCTTTTGCACCCGCTGGTGTGGACCCGGCCTCAGTGTGAGGGTCTTGGCACATCAGCCGTGGGTGAACATTAGGACTATTCGCTATGGGCTATTTCCAGCCAACATCACACAGGACAGAAATTGTTTCCATTATGATCCAGTACATGGGGTGTAGAGTGTCTGCATACGTGATCGCTGGTGTGACATTTTGGGTTACATGTCTTTTAACCCTTTCCATTGTGTTTTTTTTTTTGCCTTGTGATAGTGGACATTTGCTTTTATCCAACATATCTAAGCCACTTAAGTTTTATAATAGGCCTTCATACTGCCCAATGATAGTGCAGATCTGTGCTACCCCTTACTTCTGGAGAAGTATGAAATCACAGGTACAGAAACCATCATAACATAGTAATCCTACAAAGATCACTCAAAATTTCTAGGGATACTACCCTGTGAAGCTCCCCATAGACATTCAAAAACGCAAAATGGAGCATAATAATCACAGAAAATTACAAAATATAAGAATTATGCTTTAATAATTTAAAAAAATATAGTAACAATCAATTACACATATTAGAACATGAATATCAAAACAGAGCTGTTTGAATACAGGGTGCAGATGCACCAGTAAAAAGTGTCCCATACCGGACATTACATGGATATTCAAATATTGGCCCCCGAGGAAGCCGAAAGCGAAACGCACGTAGGGGCACGTGTCTTCATCAGTTGACACGTAGATGGGTAAGAGCAACTAATGGGAACATTTGCTCTTCTATTACATGGGTTTCACTATTGGGTCATTGGCCTATTTAAAGTTTGGGATATCTGCTCTGTGGTAGTTATGAGCTTTGCCCCCTTTAATATTAACTGATGCACTGTCGCTTTACATACACATATATATATATATATATATATATATATATATATATATATATATATATATATATATATATATATATATAGTGGCCCGATTCTAATGCATCGGGTATTCTAGAATATGCATCTCCCTGTAGTATATGGACAATGATGATTCCATGATTTGCGGCAGACTGTGCCCGTCGCTGATTGGTCGAGGCAACCTTTGACATCGTCGCCATGGCAACCATTATGACATCTACGTCGATACTGTGCCCGTCGCTGATTGGTCGTGGCTTGGCGGCCTCGACCAATCAGAGCGCGGGATTTCCAGGACAGACAGACAGACGGAAAAACCCTTAGACAATCTATATATATAATTGTCTAAGGGTATGTTTCCACGGTCAGTAAACGCTGCTTGTTTGACGCTGCAGCGTCAAACAAGCAGCGTCCAGATGTTCCAGCATAGTGGAGGGGATTTTATGAAATCCTGTCTCCACTATGCGTGGAAACCCGCACGCGGCGGCCCTGCGACTCCGGACATGCTGCGCGTCTTTTCAGAACGCAGCATGTCCGTACACCTTGCGGGGACGCAGCGTCCCCGCAAGGCATATCACAGGGCCCTATGGCGAGGGGTGCGATGATCCCGGATGTGTACTGTACACATCCGGCACCATCGCGTCCCATTAAGGGGGCGGGGCTTAGCGCCGAGCGGCTTCACCGCCGCGTAGCCTTAACGTGGAGACATAGCCTAAGGGTTTTTCCGTCTGTCTGTCTTTCTGTCTGTCTGTCCTGGAAATCCCGCCGCCTGGCGGCCTCGACCAATCAATCAGCGACGGGCACAGTATCGACGTAGATGTCATAATGGTTGCCATGGCGACGATGATGTCATAAAGGTTGCCTCGACCAATCAGCGACGGGCACAGTCTGCCGCGAATTCTGGAATCATCATTGTCCATATACTACGGGGACATGCATATTCTAGAATACCCGATGCGTTAGAATCGGGCCACAGTCTAGTTATATATATAGATATATATTTCTTAAAGGGGTCCTTTTCAGACTCTTTTTGAATGTCCATTCTCAGATTTAATGCCCGTGATGGGACACTATTTACTGGTGCATCTGCACCCTGTATTCAAGTAGCTCTGTTTTGATATTCAAGCTCTAATATGTGTAATTGATTAAAAAAATATAGTAACAATTATTAAAGTATATTTCTCATATTTTGTAATTTTCTGTGATTATTATGCTCCATTTTGTGTTTTTGAACCCTTACTTTGGATGTGGATGTGACGGAAGGTGTTTTCTCTGGGTACATTTGAGCCATAAATAGTGTAAGTGGACATCCCCTTTTACTAGAAGGTTTTATATTGAGCTAGTGTGAATGGACTTCTTCGCAAACCTCAGTCCTGTAGCAGACTATCTGTCACCGTGTTTTAATTACATGGCAGCTATTTTTCCTTGTCCTCGGCCTGAGTCTAAACTCGCATTAAAGTCCCAATACAAAGGAAGTCGGTGAGAGCGGGGTCACCAAACTGATTCTGGGATTAATTGTGTTTGCATAGACCTCTGTCACATAGAATTGTGCTGAGCTCATCGCTTCTACCATTTAATACGGTTACTGGGCATTAATGTGTGGAATGTCGCCAGTACGAGGACCGTCTGCTGCATGAAGGCTGGGAAAGTGGCCACCCTGAGAGTGATGTGCACATACGCTATATGGACACTATGAATGGTATTGTTGAAAAGTGGAAGGGTTTCAAAATCGCAGCAAGAAAGTGAGAGTGGGGTTGTCAAGTGCCGGGGAGCAGAAGGCGTAAATCACCAACACTGTGCAGACTCACTGCGGAGTCCAAACCTCTTGTGACATTAATATCCGCACAAAAACTGTGCCCCTCCCCCACTGGGAACTTCATGACCATGCAGACATATACAGAAGGGCATTAATAATCCATAAAACTTGATTCTGGCCCTACGCACGACTGTTTTTTTTTTTTTTCTTTCTTTCTTCTTTGTGCTAGCTGAGAAAGGGGCACTCAGTGGATGCTTATAATGTCTCTTCTCCAAATCATTGATGTCTCGGAGCCCCGTCCCATATTCCAATGGTTCCCCAACCTTTACCTCAAGAGTCACACTCACTTCTGAGACACGGTTGCCAGCCACATCCAGCGCACCAACACTTCCCCAATTAGTGTCACCAAGAGCCCCAATTACCGTATTTTTCCGACTATAAGACGCACTTTTTCCCAAAAAAAATTGTGAGGAAAATGGGGGGTGCGTCTTATAGTTGGAACGTAGGCTTACCGGCATTGTGGCGGCGACAGAGGTGCGGGGATGATGTGGCGCGGTGACCGGTATGGCGTGAGCAGGGTCCCGTCCACATTTGAGGTGAATCCGCGACCCGGTATTGAAGGAGAGCAGCAGAGCTGGGTGAGTTACGGTCTTCCCGGTGGCGGCGGCCATCTTCCTGAGGCCGCGCGTGTGCAGATTGAGTTTTCTGCTTCCTGGGGCTTCAGGAAAATGGCCGCGGGAGGCCGCGCGTGCGCAGATGGAGATCGCGGCGGCCATTTTCCTGAAGCCGAGTTCGCAGATTGAGATCTCGGCTTCAGGAAAATGGCCGCCGCGATCTCCATCTGCGCACGCGTGGCCTCCCGCGGCCATTTTCCTGAAGCCCTGGGAAGCAGAGTACTGAACCTGCGCACGCGCGGCCTCAGAAAGATGGCCGCCGCCACCGGGAAAAACGTATCTCACCCAGCTCTGCTGCTCTCCTTCAATACCGGGCTGCGGATTCACCTCAAATGTGGACGGGACCCTGCTCACGCCATACCGGTCACCGCGCCACATCATCCCCGCACCTCTGTCGCCGCCACCGGGAAAACCGTGACTCACCCAGCTCTGCTGCTCTCCTTCAGTACTGCCGTGGCGTCACCTCAAATGTGGAAGGGACTCTGGCTGCCGCCACCTGAGGAAGTGACCGCACATCTGCCGCCGCCACAGCACTGCCGCAACCTCCCCATGGACACCAGGCCATGGCGTCACCCACCTAAGCAGGATGGGACCCTGCTCAGGTGCACGCCGTTCTGCCCACCGCACCTCAGCATCACCTCACCTCTGCCACCACCATGCCTCCTGTGACCCTGCTCTGCCACTGCCTGCCCTCAGGCAAGAGATCTTAAATTCGGACAATAAGACGGACACCCAGCTTATAAAAAATCTTTTTTCTGCAATTTTCACCCCAAATTTGGGGTGCGTCTTATGGTACGGTGCGTCTTATAGTCCGAAAAATACGGTACCAGTATAAGGCTATGTTCACACATTGTTTTTTGGGTTTTTTTGCTGCATTTTTATCTAAATTAAAAGCTGCTTTTTACAGTAGCAGCCAAAGTTGAGACCTCAACTTCTGAGACACTTTTTTTTTTTTTTTTGCTGACTGAATTGGAAAACTGCAGCATTTCAATTTTTTTTTTTTTTCAGCGATTTTTTTTTTTTTTCACCCCCAGAAAGCAATGAGTGCAAAAAGATTGCCATCAGTTAGTTTTTGCTCTGTTTTTAGTGATAAAAGTAGGTACAGCAGGATTTGAAACACATTCGTTTTTCTAATTTTTTTTTTTTTTTTTTCTGAAGTTTAAGCCAAACTGTCTTGGTCTCTTCACCTGATGGCTGTTAGGATTAGTACAGTTTAAATAAATTAGAGATATGTGTTAAACCTTGCCTGACCAATGTGCACAATTGAATAATGCCTGACCAACTCAAGGGGCCGACCAATGTTTAAAACTAAACAGTGCGTTGAATACCCTCTGCCTATCCTGACCATACAGGGCTCCTGTCCTCTCCTCATGCAGTGAACTGCTCTGTTCAGGTGTAGAATAGAGAGTGCTGCTCTGCAGGAAAACGGCTCCACAATCGTCAGGTCATCTGGGGTCTCATGGGTTGCACTCCCATCAATTAGTATTGTGGCACCAGATGGAACATCCTATATTCTGCATGTGTTTTTTTTCCAGTATTCCAAGAATCATCCTCATGGAGGAAATATATATAAATACATGCATCGCATCGCGTATATAGCACAGCCCACGTAGTATATAGCACAGCCCACGTAGTATATAGCAATGTGGGCATCATATCCCTGTTAAAAAATAAAAAATAAAAAAAAAGGTTTTATATTCACCCTCTGACGTCCCCCCGGATCCAAGCGAGGCCTTTGCCGATGCTCTGGTCCCAAGAGTACAATGCGGTCTCGCGAGATGATGACGTAGCGGTCTCGCGAGACCGCTACGTCATCATCTCGTGAGATCGCAATGCATGGAGCGGTCACCGGAGCGTCGCGAGGAGCGTGAAAGGCCAGTTCCTGATCCGGGGGGCCGACGGACGGTGAGTATATAACTATTTTTTTATTATTATTATTTTTAACATTAGATCTTTTTACTATTGATGCTGCATAGGCAGCCTCAATAGTAAAAAGTTGGTCACACAGGGTTAATAGCAGCGTTAACGGACTGCGTTACACCGCGGCATAATGCGGTCCATTAACGCTGCCATTAACCCTGTGAGTGCTGACTGGAGGGGAGTATGGAGCGGGCGCCGACGGCTGGGGAGTAGGGAGGGACTAATTCTCGGCCGCACTGTGCCCGTCGCTGATTGGTCGCAGCCTATATATAATTTTTTTTATAAACCTATTCTCACCATTTATCCCCCTACTCCGCTGGAACTCTTATCTCTGCTTACCCTCCATCAACAATGACATGCGGCTGCAAATCAATGGTCCAGCAGGGCTTAAAGGGTCTTTTCATTTTGTATCCTTTCCACCTTCTGAAATGCCAGAAAACCCCTGTCTGGCTCTACAGAAAGACCCCCATTCTAGTGTTTGCTGGGGGGGTCCCATCAATTGGATATCTATGACCTATCTTGTATGCAGATGGTAAATGTCCACTGTGGGGAAAACTGTTTTAATGGTCTGTTGATGACTGGCAGCTTCAGGATGTCCCGGATGGCCAGCAGTAGTGCTGTCTGGCCAGTCGCAGCTCCATGTGGAAAGGTTTGTTCCTGTCTAAGACTAATGTGCTTTTGCTGTAGTATGTGGTGAATGAAGGGTTAATTGTGAGTGTCAAGATCAGCAAAATCCCCAGTTCTTGATGGCTTTCTGAAAACCCCTCAGTTACTAAGCATATTTGCAGCGCTGTCCCCCGGGGCCTTGAGTCAATGAATGTTTTATGTATTTTTAGACTCTCTGCATACAGCGGGGCCGTATACCCAGAGATTTCTGCTCCACTGCCCCGTACAGGGAAGTGCATGGGGGGCTTCTTTCCATGGTATTAAGGGGGCACCTCTCCAGGTCATTTACATGAGCCGCTTTCCTGGAGAAACCTCTGTAATCTGTACGTTAGACTTCCCCATGTGTTTCTCCTGGACAGCTGTAATAACCATATGGTATAGATTGCGCTCGGTATCTGTATTATAGCCCATGCCATTCCCCTAATGTGATCGTCCTGATGGCTTTTGGCAACTGCTACATACACAGACTACAGAGCGTCATGTAAAATATGTAGACTGCAGCCACATAAATATCTACGATTACTGATGGCCAGAAACATTATATATTCATCTCCTCATTTACGGATGGATGGCAGCCTGTCGCCCAGCATCTGTCACCGTCTGTGTCGGAGAGCAGAATAATGTCAGTGTTCAGTGTCTGTATCCTAATACCGCCATTATAACAGCATGGTGAATAAAAATCGCCTGCTCCCCATCATCAATTATAAGTGATCCCCCTGCGTCCACCACAGGGCTCCCGGTGACTTATGCAAAAGGCAACTAGCAGCAGCCAGTAGCAAGAATGGAAGTCCAGTGGTCCATCCATAGTCCACTGTAAAGATTCAGTCCACGGCCTACTGAAACTTTCTTACATTGGCTAAGGCTAAGGTCACCCTTGAATTTGGCTGGTCTGCGTATGGAGCTTGAGGGAGGAGGTACGCAGCCATACCGCAGGCAGACCAGCCAAACGCAAGTGTGAAACCAGCCTAATCTAGAGTTTTTTTTTTTTTCTCTTTTTTTAATACTCTGTCATTTCAACACATGTATTCCTGTTGGATTGTAAATGTAGCCACTATGAAAAGTTTAATTTATTATCCATGCCAAAATATTGTTGTCCTCTGCCTGTTGTGAAGCTTTATCTGTCTGTGGTTACAGACAAGCAGGACAGATTACAGGGAGTGGGGTCATATCAATACAAATCTGCTCTCTTCCTGCCATTATATAGAGCTTAGTAGGAAGCTGCTGGGCCCTTCATCATGGCTGGATCTGCTGTCTGTGATTCTCTGGTGTCTGTGATTCTCTGGTGTCTGTGATTCTCTGGTGTCTGTGATTCTCTGGTGTCTGTGATTCTCTGGTGTCTGTGATTCTCTGGTGTCTGTGATTCTCTGGTGTCTGTGATTCTCTGGTGTCTGTGGTACATTGCCAGTCACCATGCCACCATTCATATGCGCTGTGCGATGTAGGAGTGACGTGCCGTGATAAGGCCATGCGACGCGTGTCACAGCCTAAATGGGTTTATAACCCCCAGCCTTACACTAAAGATGCCCAAGGTTCTCAGTGGGTGTACACTGGTGAGGAACTGAGCGCAGCCTGTAAGGATAGATCATTTGTATTGGTGGTTGTCAGAGCCCAGTTGGAATTTAGTTTTTTAGGACATTGCCTTTGTTTTTGTTTTTTTCATACTGGGTTTGACTTAATGGGGTTGTCCGGTCTAAGATGAAGTCTGCAGTCGCGCTGTGTGACTGCAGATTTTTGACCAATCCCCCGGTGCAAGCACCGTGCGCTGCGAGGAGTCACTGGTTTCTGACCTGGGAATATCAGTGATGTATGCGATATGCATGCTCCCGGGCCAGAGCAGTCTAGTGGATGCGACTGTATGGAGTGTGGGCGCACCATCTTGTCTAAACTTGTACGGAGCGAGTCGCGCCCACTGGATGGCTTTTGCCCAGGACTATGCATATCGCATACATCACTGCTATTCCCAGCTCTGAAACCAGTGACTCCTCGCAGTGCATACAGTGTGTGCACTGCAGAGATTCCAGTCTGCAGTCGTATAGAGTGACTGCCCACTGCTCATTTTACACTGGACAACCTTCTTTTAAGGGGATCTGTCACCAAGCAGGATTAGGAGGACTACATTACATGAGACAACTAGTCCCGCAGTGATAATCTACTGCTGATAAAACACTGATTTTTTTTTTCTTTTATAGAAGCAGCCCAGTAAGTGATGCATTGCTTCAATCAGGGTCTCTGTCCATGCATCATGCTGCTCTCAGATTAAATGGCAAAAAACTGCTGACAGATTGCTTTTAAAGCATCAACACATTATTGGGATTGAGATTTTTTTATTTTCTTTAACTTTGAAGTTCTCTAGAAATGGTGTGAGTTATGTGCACTTGAGCAAGTTATGTACAGTATCTTGTTGTGAAAAAATTCAGCAAATACCTGGGACTATGATCAAGATGGCAGCTGCTCCTACAGATGGCCGATTCCTTATTCATGAATTTATGAATTTCTCTCATTTTCTCCCTTTTACGTGTTGAATATTGATGTGTTTCTGACTAGTAGTGTTTTCCGGTTGCACTGATGACCTTTATTCTCTAAGCTCCCCATGTTCTCTCCTGTTATAAAATGTCAGATGCGTTAATCCTATAATATCCTCCGGTGAGCTGTGTTATATGGATCTGTAAAGTTGCAAAAATAACAGCTCACGTAGCCAAAGGCTATGATCACACGCAGCATTTCTGCTTTCACCCACTTGATTACAAATCTGCAGCATGCCCATTCTTTCTGCATTTTTGCAGCATTTTGCACCCATAGAAAGCAAACAGAATGTGAAGAAATACAACACTGCTGTGTTTTGGTGTATAAAACAGACTTTATTAAACATTTACTGTAGACACAAAAAAAAGTCTGGGGAAAAAGTTTGATCAGTTTTTGTTTTTTTTTAACTGCCAAGATTGCAGGTTTTGTCTTTATAAACAAAATGTTGCATGTGAACATAACTATACTGTACAGCAAACCTTTTTAGTGGGCTAATGATGAGCGGGCTACAGACTGTAACATCCGCTGTGCAGTCATTATTCTGCAGAAACTTTCTTCCTGTTCAGTGTCAGGATTTAGTCAGTGTGAATAATGGCTGCTAGTTACCACAAAGTCAGAATGCGGTGGGTGTCACTGCAGCAAAATGTCCCGTAGCTTGATCAGTAAGTGTATGCTGGGTTTTCCTTCCCCTCTCCCTCCATACTGTATCCAACAACTAAATATAGCGGTGTGTCGGCTGTGATGTTTCCCTGCGTGGAGCACTTTGCTTTCTATATTTTCAGACTCTGTTGCATCTGCTGTGCCATCTGGTTTCCTGAAAGCATTTCATACTTACAGTCCATGGCGGCACATTGCATGGAAGCTGTCAGTTGTTTTTGTATAGGTATGGATAATGTATAATGCCCCGTAGCATCTGGACCATGGGGAATACTGGAAGATTCCAGCCCTGAAATGCAGCTCTGGAATAACACACAGTGATTCTGATCAGTAGTTACTCATCTGTTCATGTAGTCTAAGGCTCTGGCTACACAGCGACTTTGGCTGCCATTAAAGGCACTATGTTGCTGCTACATTGCTGCGCAATACGAGAGAGTGGAGTTGCACAGAGACCCCTAGGGAATCGTGATCAAGTCACAGAAAGTCCTACCAGGTCTCATTTTTTTTTTTTCTTCTTTTTCGGCTTGCTCGCTGTGCTTGTGATATCCTAGAAGTTGCAATGTGACCTTGTCAACTTACTTTGTGCTGCTATGTAGCTGCGGCGCACAGCGTTTTTTTTTTGACTGCATGATTTATGACGCTGCCAAACTTGCCATGTAGTCAGACTTATTTGTGTAATCTTATGTTTTCAGGTGAACATGTGGTTATACCAATGCGAGGCAGCCTTCTCTGGTGAGATAGTTATGAGAGCAGTGATTGTACGTGGGACAGACCTGCTTTTGGTTGCGTCAGTCTTTGATTTAATAACACAACATGCTCCTTTTGTGCTTTTTACTGTCCTGTTGGGTTCAGCAGACATTTTGGAAGATGAATTGAGGTAATTATAGGATGGACTGCAGCCACAAGTACGTCCGGGCATCCACATGTTTGGTCTGGCGAGCCTCCAGTAAAAAAACATAAAGAAATCACAGTTTTAAAGGGAATCTGTCAGCAGGTTTTTGTTATTTAATCAGAGTGCAGCATAATATAGAGCAAGAAAACCTGATTATAGTGATGTGTTGCTTACTATCCTGTGTGCTGTAGTTTCAATACTATCAGCAGGAGATTACCACTGCTGGACTAAGTGTCACGTGCACAGCTGTCCAGCTAGTGAATAACCCCGCCCCCACCATTGGCTACCTGTACACCAGAGAAAACGGGGATTGTATCAGAACTACACCAAGCAGCCCAGTAAGTGACACATCACTGGAATCGGGGTCTCTTGCCCTGTATTATGCTGTCCTCAAAGTACATGACAAAAACCTTCTGACAGATTCAATGTGGTGACTCTCCAGCTGCAGCTGTCAGGTATGCTGGGAATTGTCCCCCTCCCCCCCAGCCTCTGAAGAACTCTGCTATAGTTTAGTTTTTTAGGGGAGACTTGTGTTTTTTCCACAACAGTTTGATACACTTAAAAAGGAAAAAAAAATTGTCAAGTGGGGCAAAGAAAATGGGGGGGAGAAAGTGAGTCTTTGTGAGAGGGGACGGGTGCTGTGAACGCTGGGCAAGTACTATGATTTACGTTAGAAATTGGTATAACAGATTGCTCAAATCTACACCAGCTTTATTTATTTATTTTTTTTGTGCCACACAGACTGGCGATGTGATAAATGTACTAATGGGCTTCTCAATTACCAAGTTCCATTTTACTCCAGCACTTTTTTCAGTAAAGGGGTTGATTGATGGAAAACAAGTTATCACCTATTCACAGAACAGGGGGTCATTTGTTGCTCAGGAATTTTGAATTTTGGAACCTACACAATTCGGGAGAACGGGTCACTTGTATCCCTGTCACACTGGAGCGGCGACACTCGCGCTCAGCCGCCCCTCCATTCATTCCCCATGGGGCTGCTGAGCGCTGCGCTTGGCTTTTTCCGCCAGCCCCATAGAGCATGGAGTAGTAGGTGAGCAGAGACAATATGGAGAAGTTGGGCACGTTTATCAGTTACCGTATCAGGGGTAGAACTGCCCAGTTGTGCTGATCGATGGTGATCCCAGCGGTCGGAACTCCACCAATCGACCTGCACTCATGAGTGAAAACAAGTTGTCACCTGACAACCCCTCCTGCCAGTATAGAAGTACCATTTTTAGGTATTAGCCAGAATTAAAAGGTTGAGGGTGGATCCTTAGGAGGCATTTATCTTTATGACCAGCACCTCTTTACCTCTAATTTTACTGACTCACCAGTCTGAAGCAAGGATGAATAAGGTACAAAATGCGACCGTTTTACATGTGTTTGTAGCGATTTTAATGTTGCAGAATGAATCAAGTATTTGTACAAGGAGGACATTTGTCCTTCTTTGATTTTTTTTTTTTTTTTTTTTCTTTTCTCTAATTTTTCTCTATTTCGGGTATCCTGGCACAAATCACTTGTTGCTATACCATCTTCAGCTAAATCTCCCAGTACACAGATGTTGGCTCGTTCACACTATCTGGGTCACTTTGCCTATCTGGGATCGCTGCCATCCTCACTGATTTGCATTGGCTTGTCACTTCTGGTGTGCGAACCAGAGGCGATACTGCCAGCCTGCTAACACCAGACTAGACTTTAGCCGCATCCATGCCGGTGCATGCGGCAGAAGTACCATACAGGTACTCTCCAGTGTATATAAGCCCGGCTTCACACATGGACTGTGATGTCCAGACCAGCCTTGGTTGCTCACCACCAACATTGCCAACTCCTGGCATCCCGGTAATCTTAGATCTCATCTCTGATTTCTCCTCCTCTATATCCTGGGGTTCGGCTCACTGCAGGCTGTTTATGCTCTGGGTACATGTGCGGTATAAGACCTCGCTTGCTTCGCAGTTTATTGCGCCACGTTACCTGATCCATACAATGGTTAGCGATTTCTTCTGCCTCTGACGAGTTGTTCTCTAGAGTCGTCATCCTGCTGCAATGAATTCTCCTCTCGCACCAGTTATCTTCATCCTCTTTACTATTACAAGCTAAATATCTGCATCAGCTTTTGAGTGCTAATTCCCTCACCCAATCCCAACCATCACCTCCAAATATTATAAGGGAGTGAAATCCTCCTACAGAGGTTCCTACCTGGGGTGTGATACTCTATCCTTATATATAAGGAAGAAGGATGGATCCATTCCCTGCAGCTCCGCTCCGCTGCCATTTTCTCTTGCAGGCAGTGGAGCTGCAGGGATTGCTCCCTGCCTGCCGCACATGAGGGCAATCTGGCCAGGGGGGCCTCGGGGCCGGATAAACTGGCCAGATTGCCCTCATTATTAGCCGACTTGCAGGGGTCCCCCTTTGCCTCCAGGCCCCGGAGCAGCCGCACCGGTTGAATAGGCGGTATGTCACCGCAGTGACTGAAGTGTACAGAGCAGTGGTCCTGCTCTGCACCTATAGGATGCCAGACCTGGTCAGCAAGCCCCCACCTACCTGAGATAATGACCTGAAGGCTCTGGTAGTGAAGGGTTGAGGGCAATCAGTATCACTCCCTAATCTGCTTATTGTGTTGGACTGGTCAGTGGGTGTTAGATGCGGACGGCGGTGCATTCTGGCAGAATCTGGGCACAGAAGCCTCCGCTGAATCCTAACTTGGTTCTCAGTGTGTGAACATGCCCTAATGCAATTTCTACTAATTCAATGCTGCATCCAGGAGACTGGATTTTCTTATCCCTGAGACTTCTGGTGCAGCAGACAAGTCTGTACTGTAGGAAAGCACTTAGCATTCAGGGGTGTCAGTGCTGCACTGATGGAGAGCGGTGTGTGATGGTGTGAAATGAGTATTAATAGTTAATCATATTGGTAGCTAAATTGTAAATGTGTATCTGCGCTTTAATTATTAATGTCTGCGGCATAATCACATTATAATGCAACACACAACTATGATCTGCTGCCCATCATAGCACTTACTGCCCTGTCTACAAATCCCGGGACTTCTACCTCATTACTGTGTGAGAATTCCTTCTAGGATAAACCATAGCAAATTAGCCTCACCATCCAGAGCACGGACGGCGTATCCGCCTTGAAGCCACCATAACGAATAGGAGTTTATAGTCCAGCTCCAGACAAGCAATACTCTTTTATTAAAGTGCAGCACAACTGGTGACGAGTTAAAACCTCACAACATTACGCATTTCATGTGTTCAATGCACCCCTAATCATTATATCTGTGATTGGATTGGGCATGTTTTATTTTTTTTTTTTATAGAAATGGGCGTAACATTCGTCCAACCACATCAAGCATAGGTTTTTGTTTTTTTTTGTTTTGTTTTTTTCATTTTTAAAGATCTTAAAAACT
The DNA here is from genome assembly GCF_051348905.1 of Ranitomeya variabilis. NCBI lineage: Eukaryota > Metazoa > Chordata > Amphibia > Anura > Dendrobatidae > Ranitomeya > Ranitomeya variabilis. The sequence continues at coordinate 65,211,464 of NC_135239.1, read as the reverse complement.
GTGTATTTTTGGGCTCATATTCATCTTTATTAAAGAAGCCTCCCTACTTCCATCAAAATTTTTATCCTCGTAATATATCGGTCATCATATTATTACACAGCACTGTGTACTTACAATTGCTCATTTTGCCTTTCTATCCATCAAATTGTTCTCTTTCCCATTAGGGCTATAACGTCACCTGATTAAAAACTGACTAGCTGAAGCCTTCTAAGGCTACTTTCACACTAGCGTTTTTTTGCATACGTCACAATGCGTCGTTTTGGCGAAAAAACACATCCTGCAAAGTCGTCTGCAGGATGCGTTTTTTCACCATAGACTAACATTAGCGATGCATTGCGACGTATTGACACACGTCGCAACCGTCGTGCAACGATTGCGTCGTGTTATGGCGGACCGCCGGCAGCAAAAAACGTTTGTAACTTTTTTTGTGCCGACGGTCTGCCATTTCCGACCGCGCATGCGCGGCCGGAACTCCACCCCAACCTCCCCGCACCTCACAATGGGGCAGTGGATGCGTGGAAAAACAGCATCTGCTGCCCCCGTTGTGCGGCGCTTGCACAGTATGCGTCGGGCCGACGCAGCGCAACGGCCCCATACCGACGCTAGTGTGAAAGTAGCCTAAGCTCTATGTAGAAATAGGTCAATTTTCCCTGCATGAGTCATAGGTCACTGCAAAAAGTCTATGGCAGGGGGAGCAGCTAGGTCATGAGTTGATGAGGGGAATGATAAATGCAGGGAAAAGAAGATTTCCTGTTTCTACATAAAGGAGAGAAAAGAGAAGAATTATCTGCGTAGAAAGGCGAAATGAGCAATTGTAAGTTCACAATGCTTTCTAATGTGATGACTGAAATATACTAACAGGATAAAAACCTTAATGGGGGGGAGGAGGAGTTCTTTAAGTAACAAACGTTATCTGCTCTTGCTTTCCTTGCACTCATGCGTTAGAGGGTCTTCAGTGTCATGATCAGACATACTGTTGTATTTAAACTCTTACTTAGGTTTGCTTTTGTGTTCTTCTTCTTTTAGGCTTCCATCCCGCCATGTGTTTTGCAATGAGGACTCCATTCTTCCTGCAGAACAAGTCACGGAGAATCCTGAAGGCACTATAAATGAAGATGAGCCCGCCAGGAAAGAGGTATGTGGAGGTGACCTTTCAGTTTGTCATGGTAGATGACCAAATACTTCATCTAATTATTGTGGATAGCTATAGCTCATACATCGTCCTGGGCAGGCAGCAGGGCAGACCTCACTGGACTAAGCACTGGTTCTGCCTTGATGCTCAGGATTTGGCTCTGAAGTGTAAGCACTTTCTGAATGTCACCCTGACCGGTATTTGGCGCTGACCGGTGTTGACTGACCCGCACGCAGACGAGAATCTGACCGTCCCGGCAATGCTGTAATAGAGGATTGTGCAATGCTCCATGAGGCTCAGTGCTCCTCGGGGCAGGGATACTGTTCATACACAACCGCCACCATTTCTGGATTGCTGTCCCTCCGACCTTCAGTGTGATTACTGATAGAGATAACGGTACTTGCTGAATCACACTCGTCCACATGCCATAATGTAAAGCTAAGAATATGTGAAGTATCCGTAAAATACGCCATTACCTCAGTGAGTAGGGGATCTGTCTGCTGCTTTAGCTGTGAGAATATAATTTTCTAAATTGCTCGGCTCATAAATCTCAGATTTAAGGAACTGTATCTGTGAGGGATGACCCATGAACTGAATGTTTTCTTGGTTCTGCGGTGGTGGTGACAGGCTCTACTCCCACAGACATTTGTGACCGCACCGGTCCTCTGACTGGGGCTTCCAGAAATCCTTCTTGTCCGGAAGACCTTTTCGGATGTTGAGATTCTCATATTGCATGTCATTACTTTTATAAAAAAATATTTTAAAGGTAAATTGTATGGTCTACAGTCACACACTTTTTTATTTTTCTTTCCTGAAACAATTTAGGAGGAAAAGGAGCCCCCGAAGATATTAGAAGCAGTAGAATCTGTCCCACCAGGTCAAGCGCAAGAAGACGCCACGTTAGACTGCAGTCAGGATGACAAGGTGATTCTAGTTTTTCCCATCAGTTAAAGGGCTATTCCTGACTTACAAAGTGATTGCATACATCGCTAGGATATGATGTCGCTTTCTGATTGATGGGAGCCTCAAACTCTGATCCCTGAGACTGAATCCAAGAATGAAATTGCGGATTTCAGCACTGTGTCCTCTGCTGGATTTCCCTGCCCAGCCAGACTCCGCAACCTGCCCCAAGACCCTCCGCAGCCAGTTCAGGAAGAGCTTGGAAGGAGATGCAGCCCTCTCATTCTCAGACTTGGTGGTCTCAGGAGAATTTGGCAACTCCAATGATCAGAAATCAGACAAGTGAGGAATTAACATTAAGCCCAACACATTAATACCTACTTGTAGGCAGGACTTCTACTTTAGCCTTACCCGGAGAAATCCTATGGTTTACTATCCTCTCAAAACCTGATGATAGGTTCAGCAGTGTTAGTTTCTTTGTTTTGTGAAGGTATTGTATGTATTTTTTTTTCTTCCTAATGTGACTTGATTTTGTGCAGAGCAAACAACCAGAGCAGCAGGTGCTAGATGTACAACCGCTCGGTGACAGTGACACTAACGATGTGGAGAAGGAAGCTATAAACTTGGCTCCAAGTGTTGAAAACATTTCCAGTTTGTCTACCTCAGAGATCCCTCCAGACCCACAGCCTGAGTAAGTCATATCTTATACATACGGAAAGATGTTTTTCCTTCTTTGTTTTTTTTGCCCGTTTGTTCCTTTTCTTCCTTGACTTTGTTGCCATCCTATAAAGCCATGGCATATTGCAGGGATATGCTGTCACTGATGTAGGGTCCCACCACATGGTCTCTACAGTGCCAAAAATGAAGGTGATACAATGCTGGCATTAGCACTGCAACCTCTGTGCAAACTTTTCCCGTAGAGAGGCGCCCAGCAAAACGTATAACCATTGATGAATGAGACTTGCTGCTGTTCCTACCAGCTATGTGACTGGGGCAGCTGCTGCGCAGGAAGCTTAAAGGGGTGTTCTGAACTCCAAAGTAATTTCCCTTCTTCATTCCGTGGAGGGGACAGGGGCGCCAGCATTGACCGCAGCCTCTGCCCCCTGATGACTCCTTAATGAAAAGGGAAGTGGGGACAGAAATAAATAGAAAAGCAGTGCATGTAGTTAGGGAAGATGGATGGCGAGTTTGTAATTCAGATATATTACAAAATAGTTTTGATTGACACAAACGGACGGGGATTTAGGAGGAACATTACTTTGGATTTTGGGCCAGTGCTTCATCTCCTTCATTATTGGAATCCGTAGAAGACCTAGAGGTTGGACATCCTCCACCGATGAGAGATGGCACATTGCTGGGATGTGACATCACTTTGTAAGTTGGTAAAACTCTGCTAATTCCACCCCCATCTAGTATAGATCCCCCTCCATGTCACACCTGTAGGGCACCAGGAGGTGACACATTTTTGAGAGTTTTATATATTGTCCTCAAAGTAGATTTGTGGAACTTTATTGACACAGGGGACATCCTTAGTGACCGCGCTCTTTTCTGAGCCCTGTGTGTTAGATGTGAAGAGGGATGAGAGATTCTGGTTAGATCCTATGCCCTCAAGAAACACTTTAATTGCAGATCTGAGGTTAGTCTGCAGATTAATGACCCCTGTCTTAAACCAGTTTATCCATCTTACTAGAGCAGCAGTTGTGGGAGGAAATTACATTTTTTTTCCTCTTTGTAGCCACTTATTTCCAGTGCTCGTGGTGCTACAGGGAGCAGATAGTCCTCTCTCACTATACTGTGAGCGCGGCTGTAATCCGTCCCCAGCACATTGATGGACGGCTTGCTCAGCACACACACACTGCAGAGTGCACTGATTACTGTGAGCGGTGACTACCTGCTCCCTGCAGCACCCCGATCACTGGAAGCGAGGGGCTACATAGAGAATAGTGTCATCTTCTCCAGTTAGCGGACTACATGGGGTTAATGATAAAACGGCAATTACTAATCTAATGAACCTGTCACTCCAGTGTGGTTGCTACTGTTCTCCCCGCTGGTTCCCTTTCAGTAGTGTCTGCCACAAGACCAATGCAGCCACGTCTCATCTGACCCTCCTCTGCTTTAGCCCTGTGAGAAGTGATTGGCTGCAGTGGTCACTAGGTAAACTGCATGAATGAAGACCACTGGGGAGCACTGTAGCAGTGGCTTTGGAACTATAGGGGTCAGGGAGCTAATGGCCGATTTTAACGAATAGCATTTACTGCCTTTGTCAGACTTTTGTACCAGAAACCCTCTTTTAAACCATAATTGTTGGCCTATTCCCAAGATAGTAACTAGTGATGAGCGAGTATACTTGTTGCTCGGGTTTTCCCTGAGCACGCTTGGGTGTCCTCCGACTATTTATGACTACTCGGAGATTTAGTCGCAGCAGCTGAATGATTTACAGCTACTAGCCAGCCTGAGTACTTGTGGGGGTTACCGTGTTGCTAGGGAATCCGCACAAGTAATCAAGCAGGCTAATAGCTGTAAATCATGCTGCCAGTGATGAAAACTAAAGCTCCGAGCAGCCATAAATACTCGGAGACCACCCGAGCGTGCTCAGGAAAACCCAAGCAACGAGTACACTCGCTCATCACTAATAGTAACTTGTCTCCACTCCATTTGTTAGGAGATAATTTCTTGATTGCTGGAGGTCTCATTGGACCCTCCAATATTCTTGAGAATGGGACTCTGTAAAGCGTCATACTCAATGGAGCGGAGATGAAGCTCTCTTGTACCCCAGCGATCAGCGTGTTCTGTATCCTGAGGATTGGGGATAACTTTCTTGGGAATAACCTTTTTGAGCACCATCAAACTATACGAGCCCGAGAACTATTAGTGCAGTGTCTTGTACTGTCTTCACTTCTACATCACGAGGTGACAGGAGCGGCCCCCCAGTCCTTCATAGTGGCCGCCAGGCATCATTCGCTTGTCCTGCACTGATTTTTGGGATGCATCTGGGAGACCCTCTAGCTATGGATATGAAGGCACTGGATAACCCCCTTTAAAGCTTGGCAGGAACATAAGATTTTACTGTCCGTGATGTCCGTGCTGTTCTGCATAGTTACCTACATTATAGGTTGGGTAACCTTGTAGCTGCGGTGCGTTACTTCTGCTGATTCTGGATTATGTCCCATTTCTGTCAGTTGGATTTTGGACAAGAACCGTAACAGATTCCCTCCCAGCAGCTAAGCCATGCAGTGTGACAGGTTTATCTACGTCACTGGGCGAGCTGTGTGCTGATATGGAGCCCACTGGGAGCACTGGGAGGCTTCATTCTACAGGCTTGTGCATATGGCTGGAGCATTACTTCCAGTAGCTGCTGGCAGGATTCAGCTGGGCTCTAGGACAGACTAGACCTTAGGAGTAACACTGTATAAGTATCGCAGCACTGTATAGCCCGGGGTGCACACAGATGGCGGCATTACACAGGCTGTTCTGCTCCCGGATGTACCTGGTTATATGTGATGTTGGATCAGTTCTTCATTACTGTGTGATTGTGCTCTAGTGTACGGACTCTAAAGTTAAACATTAGGGGATGTGCAGGCCGTATAATACATGTGCAGGGCCCCTGGACTTGTTCTGTTGCCACCTCCTCAGGTTATGGGGGCTGTGAATTGCTGGCAGTGTCGGGGTGCGCCTGCTTCTGAGTTCCCACTCCCTTAGGGTGTTTTTCTTTGGATCCTGTAGTCAGTACTGAACTTTCCGTGCGGTTTCTGGTTCTTGGGTCGTGTCCAGTCTCTTTTTGTTCTCTTGTCTGATCGTACTCCTGGCTGGCATCGCTCGGAGCGCTACGAGCCTGTAACTGGCCCGCCACTATTGTCTGAAGACACGCGAATGGCCTCGGCACCATTGTTCAGCAGGGAGGGTTGTGTTCTGTAGCTTGGTCAGACGGCCCGCCCGGCTCCATGGAGCTTGTTTGATTGAAAGAATACAATCTTTTATCATTTATTATTATTCACTATACATTGGTCTCTGCTCGGCATCGTGTTCTTAAACTTCTGATTTCAGTTGACCAGTTCAGGCTGGCTAAAATAAACTTTCCAGGATTGTGATTTTTTTTTTTTTTTTTCTTTTTCCCCCCCTGTTTTCAGAGATTAAAAAGAAAATAATTTAGGTGAATCACACTTGCCACATTATAGCAGTTTTTATTTTAAGTAGCTAAAGCCAGGTATAAGAAAGAGGAGAAATTGTGTTTCATTTGTTTTCCTCCATATAACTTTTTTTTTTTCTGTGGTGTTGCCTCAGTAAACCGTATATAGGGTAGATGGCGTCATTCTGCCATATACAAGTGCTAAGCATCATTGCTCCTACCTGTATTCACTTTTTAAGTTAACCTGTTATTTGCCATAAAGAATGTAGCTCCTGATCATTGAAGTCTATGTGCTGTGATATATGTGATGCAGTAACCCCTGTAACAGGTAGGGGGCGCTGCATGGTGTCCCCGGGATGTGCACGGAGTTGTATTGAGGCCGTGAGAATTGACCTGCAGTGATGTCAGGATCACGTGACCAGCCCATGTGATCCATTACTGTGGGTGTGGTTACAGGTACATAACGTGACCAGAGTGTGGGTCACATGTTCCTGTGTGGTTCCAGTGTTTGGACCTGAAGGGTCCAAGTGCAAAATCCCTGAGGGAGTTCCTGAGGGCTCGGTGTGTTCCTGTGTTGGAAGCCTGGGAGGAGGCTTCCTGGAAAGCACCTGCTGGCGTGGGAGGTCCTAGGAGGAGGACCGGATCCCGGAGCAGTGCACAGTGGAACTGGGGAAGCTACAATCCTTCAGTGGCTCTGGACTGACTAGTGTGTGCCGGCCAGGCAAGTTGGTGATCCCTGTAAGGCAGCTTACCCGGAGGTGTGGACTGGCAAGGAGTCAGCAGGTGGAGCCGGAGCTCCCGTCAGGTATCGGACAGGCCCGGTAGTGCTTGTGAAGTTCTATGAACTGCGTGGTCTCCCTTGGGAACTGGTTAAGGGAGTACCAGCGTGTTTAGAGACGACAACCCGGAGTCACATGTGCTGTCTGTGACTTGGGACGTTGGTGAAGTGTACGGCGTACGGACACCCTGGTAACTGGGCGAAGTGAGAGGCCCAGCACGTTGGTGTCCGTGAGGCAAAGCCGTACACTGAAGTGTTAGAAGCTGCAAGTAGATATCACCAGTTGGTGCCTGTTGTGTTTCATGTTTTGAACTGTGCGTAACCCGGTTTATGAGGCTTAATAAACCGCATGGACTGCTTTGTTTTATAAACCCGTGCCCGTGTGCTTGAATATCGCGGCCAAGTGAGTGTCCCCCAACACTCTCAGTAAGAGAAACCTTACAGTGCATTACTGCAACTTTTTTATGTTGCCATGCTCTGGAGTATATAAAATAAAGCTGCTTGTGGGGAATTTATCTCGCCGTTTTGTGTGTACAGAGCCCATGCAGACTTGTGTCATCATGGATACTTGATACAAACCTGAGCGAGCAGAGAAAGTAGTTGTAAGACTCCTCTGGATGCTGCTGATCACTCGTCAATGATATAAAGGCTCAGGCGCACAAACTCCATCTGCCCAGTCCTTTTCTTCTCCATCCTCCGGCAGGAAGGAGGCAGGAGGACCCCATAGACCTCCAGCCGTCATCCACTCACTCAGAAATCGGCAGGATCGGCTGCCTTACATCTAATGTGTATGACTTCATATTCCAACTTCGGCTGAATCCTGTAAAAGCCGTGGCTCACCTCAGTATATAGGCCTACGCTTGGTGTGTAGGGCAAAGCCTCGGGTGTACGTGCCGGCGTACCCGACTGTGTACCATGTGTGCTCTTTTGTCATGCCAGCTATACCTTGGTGTTATGTGACCTTGTCCTTACTGACTATGTAATCTTATAGATGCAAAGATTTGCATAAAAGCTGTATACACAAAACGGTCGGATTAGTTTACACTATTTGCAAAATTGCTTTTTTTTCTGTCGATTGACTTGAAAACCAAAATGCTGAGTAAAGCTACCACCTGTTGTAATCTACATTCCCATTAATATTGGTGTAAGATCTATGACTGAGGCTCCGATACGGATGTAACATGGTCTTAGGCTATGTGCACACGTTCCTGAACTTCTCGCTTTTTTTTTCGCATTTTTTCGGCCGTTTTCCGCTGGAAAAAAAAAAACAAACGCTAAAACGCTTACATTAGGCATCCCATCATTTCAATGCATTCAGCAGTTTTTTGTGCACATGCTGCGTTTTTTTCCGCGAAAAAAATACATCTCTGTAAAAAAACGCACCATCTTCATTAAGTTTGCGGATTTTTTGTTTTTTTGCTGCTATATTGCATTGGGAAGCTCTGTAAAAAAAAAACTTGAAAAATCCGCAAAAACGCAAACGGATTTTCTGCAGAAAAAGTCCGGTTTTGTTCAGGAAAATTCTGCAGACATTCCTGATCGTGTGCACATAGCCTTACCCTGACTTGCTGGCACTTGCAGTGCGGCCTATTTTATAGAATAGTGCTTGCTTTGCTTAGCCTTCTGAGCAGCGGACCTGTCACTTGTCATCAATGTCCTTTCTTAATTGGTGTAAATGTCTGGGGTTATTTTATTTGTTCCTGCTCCTCTCCTCGGAGATAGATTTACATACAGTAAAGAGGGGGTTATCTAAGCTTTCACCTGACTGGGTGGGGTCCTCAGGAAGACCCCACCCAATAGAGGAATTGAGGATCTCTCACATTTGGTAACAAGACCGGATTCACGTACAGGGAAGAAGGGGGCATATCTCAGGAATGGGGGGGGGGGAGCCTGATCAAACAGAAAAGGACACCAGATTCAGTAGAGCAACAGCATTTACACCAGATAAACATTACATATTTAGGCCGGGGTCACACTTGCGAGTGTGGTGCTAGAAACTCACGCATCAAGTCCCAGCACTGCCGCCAGCACTCGGGACCGGAGCATGCGGCTGCATGGAAATGCATGCAGCCACACACTCCGGTCGTGAGTGCCGGCGGCAGTGCCGGGTATTGTTCGAGACACTCGCGTGAGTTTCTCTCATCACACTCGCAAGTGTGACCCCGGCCTTAAAGTGAATCTGTCACTTGGTTTTTACAACGCCTTTGTAAGCAGCATTATTTAGGAACAGAGACCCTGATTCTAGTGATGAATCACTTAGTCTACTTTGTGCAGCAATTGTGATTAAAAAAGTTGTTCTATCCTGCCGATCTAGCAGTGCTCTCAATGCTGAGATCTGTATAACTCCGCCCACACCACTGATTGGCAGCTTTTTGATTACTAAATATTGACAGAAAGCTGCCAATCAGTGGTGGGGGTGTGGTTATACAGAGCAGGAGTACTAGGAGTCACAAGACACCTAGTCCTCTAGTGATCTTCTGCTGATTAAAATACTGATTTAATGTTAACACACAGCCTAGTAAGTGACACATTGCTGGAATCTGGGTCTCTGCCCCAACACCATGCTGCTCTCTGATTACATAGCAAAAACCTCCTGACAGATTCCCTTTAAGTGACAGATCCTCAATATTAAAGTCTAGCAGGTCAACTGCTCAGCTGTCTAGAAGACTGACTTGGATGCCCTTTATGGCCCTCCGACATGAGGGAGTCCTTGAGCTGTGAAACATATATTCCCATAAAAACACAATATTTTAATAGACACTTGTTAAAAAAACACCTTTCCCAGTGCACATTATATAGAACATAAGTTATAATCATAACCTGTCAAATCCCTATGCTTGCCTGCTATCCGTACCTAACAGTGGAGGTTGGCACCCTAGGATACGCTTATTTGGCGCCCCCACTGCGCGGCGGCTGTCCCAGACTAGCCCTAATACCTCCTGAAAATACTATAGGTGGGAAAACCATAAGCAAAAAGAAGAGCTGAAGGGATAGTGCTTATCAATTAAAGAACAACACAGGTTACTGTGTAAAAAGACATCCTCATATTCAGTACATGATACCACCCTTGTGTCTAAAATAATTAGAGTTTTTCAATATCTGTAGAGCAGGAAAAATGTCCCTCAGTAGATGGACAAGGTGTGGACAAAAGGTGTCACAACAAAGCTTCATAGCATGGTTCAAAACTTAAAGGCATTAATGTCCACAGCGATTTTTGTAGATCCTTAGACAGTGTGCATTGATTACAAAACAAATCTGGAGGCCAGACCAAACTTAGCCTCCAGCTTAATGTCCACAATAGTTTCCAGAAGTACACAAACAATGTGCATTGATGCCAGAAAAAAACAGAAACAAAAACAAAGCTGGGGGTTAAACCAAACTTGGCTTCCTGCCTCAACGCTTTACCCCATCCATGCGGTTCCTCAGGAGGCACCATATAGAACCATAGATAGGAGGTGTCCGGATGCAAAGACAGACCTGACTCCGTGAGCTGGAAAGTGTGCACTCTCATTTTAGCAGATGAGCATTCATCACTGGATGGGAAACCCATGATGGGGACGTCCTCATGGGCACCAATAAAGGGGTAAAATAATCTTCTGGCTGATGCTTGATATTTGCGCATTCCTGCAGGCTGTAGTGAGAATATCTTTGAAGCCATGTTCTGAAGATATCGAATCAGACAATGACAGTCACAAAGTTCCCGCCTAGGAATGGGCCTGCTGTGCTGCTTTCTCCTGCTTTTCTTCTATATATTTTATTTTTTCTGCCCCCACCTAATCGCATTAAATGTCCATAATGGTTTTTGCATGGTAAGCTGTGTGCTCTCCAGTTCCCCCAGGGTAAAATCGCTGTTATTTCTCTCCTTCAGTGCAATAGAAGCGTCCAGCGCTCCTCTCCCTGTAGTCAGCCCTAGTGACACTGAGCAGTCAGACCCTGACTGTGACATTGGGGGGGCAGTAGAGGTTCAGCCTGAGAGCGAGCCCTCCTTTATCAGTCCGTCAGCAGGGTGAGTATTGAAGTAGGTTGCGCTTCTTACAGCCAAATCATTCCAAAGCCAAACTGGGAAAAGGTAACGCTCCTGCTACTAAGGCCGCGCAGCATCCAACGCCTCACATGCTTTGCTTGCATTTTTTTTTTTCTTTGCGCCTATTGTCTTTGCATGGAGTACATGAAAGCACAAGTGCAACTGAAAGGCTTCGAGGAGATCTGTACCGCTCTGTAACATCTCTGCTGCTTCATCCTGCCCAAATCTTCCACTCTCGGTGACACCGATCACAAATGTGCCCAGCGAGGCAGATCTGTACTGGCCACAGAGGTGATCAGCACCTCATCTTGGTGCAAGTAGTATTGTGACAGATTAGCCTTAAAGTTGTTCCCAACTTTGCAGATATCAGCTATCAACTGAATAGTTGTTAGTTTGCAGTTGTTGGGGGTCTGAATTCTCCACCCCACCAATCCTGAGAATGAGAATTTGATCTGACCCATTTGAATAAAGCAAAGGTTTCTTATTCCCTCCTTTCTTTGTTGATGGGACTGCTGGAGATTGCTAAGTACAGGATCGGCTAGCTTTAGCTGCCCCATAGACAGAGCGGACCGCATGCATAGCCTCTGCTTCATTCTAACAGGTCATTGCAAATCCCAGTTTTCGAGACCGGTGGGAGATCGAGCGATTGGACCTCCAATGATCAGCAAGTTGGGGATCACCTTTTTAAAGGGTTTTCCTGGTTTCCAACTATTGCACCTCAGCTCCTATTGAAGTGAATAGGAGCTGAGCTTTCAGTACCTGGAAAATGCCATCACGCAGAGAGAGGATCTGGGATGTTACCGCTCTGATCCCTGTTTTCACATCCATCCACCTCTGTATCTCATAACAGATGATAGATGGGGATGCCAGGTCTCAGACCCCTACCTATCTGATAATGGTGACATCTGGAGAACCCCTCAAGATAGATATATTATACATACACACATAGTAAAGCTCTCAGCGTCAGGGATTCGGTTGACATAATCCTCTCATTTCCTTTATGCTTTTGTAGCTGCACATTTTGCTTTTTGTTTAATTGATGCAAAAAACATTGAACATGCATATTCCGCACATTGGAGACGACGTCTTAATTCATTAGCCGAGCATGTGAGTCATTTTCTGTCCTGTAGATCTTACAGGGAGCTCGTAGCTATCTGTGCCATAATCCTTGTATCTATTCATACTGTGGTGTTGCCGTGTCACAGCTTGCTGCACCTGTATGAATGTCACCGCTTGCTTCCAGATGTGCATGCTTTACTATTGGAAAACAGATCTCTTTGTATATCTTGGTTTTTCTCTCTTCCACAACGCTTTATTTTAGATTTGTCACTGAACATGTTGAAAACATCTCGGTTTCAAACAAAAAACGAAAAGAAACTTCATCTGATGTGGAGGCCCAGGCATCGGCCCTGGGAAAGGACGCAGAAAATCCAAAGCTAGCCCTCAATTTTTCCCACAAATTAGAAAAAGAGGTAAGTGATGTTGGCTTAGAAGGTAACCTTGTAGAACTTTTCCCTGAGGCAGTGACCACTGTACATGGGCTAATGTGAATGCATAGAACGAAGAATCTAAAGCCCCATACACATTGGCCTGTAGTCAGCTCAACCGGACTGAGTCGGCCGGTGCAAACGACAGACATGCTTGCCTTGGTCACCCACAGGGACTCTTACAGGTTGCTCCAGAACTCACTGGATGATAAGATGAACACTGAAGCCTGTGATTGGCTGCAGCAGACAAGCGTCTAGAAGAGCGCCACAATGGATGCTTATCTGAAGATGCGCTTTCATAGTCACCTGATCATGGTAGCCAATCACAGACTTCAGAGGTCATGTAGACATCCAGAGTTGCTTGCACTGCATCCGCAGTGGTGACGGCAGGTGAATTTCCCTCTGTTGTTTTTTTTTTTCAACATCTGACAACCCCTTTAGCATGAACCCTTTAATTGCACTGGGCTGTTCAACAGCCCCACAATAGATGTTTTATCCTTCTTTCCCCTGCCATATTAGTGTCTGGCAGCAGATTATTCTTCTACGAGGGACATAACAAACTGTATTTATAACATCTGGATTCATAGGTCAGACCACAATGCATATTCGGGGCCCTACATACATAAAACCAGAACATTCTGGGTCATAGTTGTATCTGAGGAGCTGTATGTAGGCATTTTTTCCCCTGGAAACTTGGATAGAATATGGTCCGGGACGTAAGATCTTATGAAGCATTTCTAAATACAATGGCTAGTCGCTGGCTTGAGCTCCCTCCTAGTTGGGATAGCACCACAATGGACTGAAACCATCACTGAAATGTGAACAGACCTAATAAAGCTGTGTGAGAGCCTTCATCTAGTGGCTGGAATGGTCATGGACCATCAAGGGGGATTAGGTTCAGAGAGAAGTAGCGACGTCTTGGCTGGAGATCTCACTGTGCTGTTTTATGAACACCATTGCTTATGCCAAATATAGATGATCGGCAGCAAAGAAGTGACTGGAGGCGAGCCGGTGGTACCTGGGAACACAAAGGATGACATTCCAACCTTCGATGAATGGAAGAAGCAGGTCATGGAAGTGGAGAAGGAAAAAAGTATGTCATTACCTGCGACGTGGTACTGTATAACAATACCTCTGTGTAACATGGACTTAATCAAAGTGATAATTACGACCTGTGTCTTCTGTGAGGATAGCTCAAGTTATTAATGAACTGTCTGCGTTACACAACCAATTTAGTTTGGTTGATACCTGTCAAGTAACTGATGGGATTGGTGCTGGGACTCCTTCTAATCAGATCTTGTCCACTACATGCCTCATTCCTTATTGGCATCTTATTGCATCCCTTGTAACTAGCAAGACCTCTACAGATTTTGACACATGCTCTTTCCATTGGGCAATATAGGAAAATCCCCTTATTTGTCATTTTAAGAGAGATTTTCTGTAACTAAAGGGTTGTCCAGAGCACCAACCCTCCTATAGGGGCAGGCAGGTCAAAGAAATGCTTTGATATCTGTGACCTAATGTCTTATTCCTGAGAGATCCTCTTTTTTTTTTTTTTTGTTCTGTATATGTAAATGAGTAGTTAAGATATATGGTCCAGACATAGGTCTTCCTGAGAATCTGCCTCCAGAGATGATTATCATAAAAGAAAGGGGGCATTACCAGTGTGAGACATGTAATGACGGACAGTCTGCTCTTCTGGTCTACATGTCTCACACTGGCAATGTCCCCTTTTTTTTATAATAATAATAATCCCTGGAGGCAAATTCTCAGGGAGATCTGTGTCCGGCCCATAGATCTTAACAGCTAATTTACGTATTGGGAAACGGAATCAAATGATACCTTGATATCTGCGGTGAGCTGTCTTATTTCAGAGAAATCCTCTTTTTCCTATGACCTGCACGCCCATATAGACTGCTCCGAAGGGTTGATTCTACTGACAGATTCCCTTTTAAACTAAAAATATTTTTAAAGGGATGGTGCATGTACTTTAGTGGGCACATGCTAATGGGCATTCATATATTAATTTTTTTTTCTACAATATTTGGAAGTTGTGTGCTTTTCTTACATACGTTGAGTTTATAAGTCCGAGACTAACACCAGACTTTATTGTTCATGCTTGACTTTCTTAATAATAGACTTTATCCATGTGAGCGACTGAGAAGGCCACTGTAATCTCTCCAGAGCCTCCATGTGGAAAGCAGATGAGCTGAGAATAGAAAGACGTGGACAGATTTTTTTTTTTTTTTGTAGATTAACTTTTGAAATGTGACGTGTTGTGGGCCACATTTTATTAAGGGTTTTATTTCTCATGAATTTTATTCTCCAAAGTTGAATTTCTTTTTTTAACAAATCCTTCACCTTTTGCTGAAACCAGTTTATCTCCTAGCTTTTGCTCCATTCCTGCTCAATCCTTCCCCCTAATCCTCATTTCTTCCCCACAGTAACAGATTTTACCGCTTTCACTGTAGTATATACTGTATGATCGGACTCTGCAGCTGATGTCTGGCTCTCTGTGCTCTGATCATATGCTGCCCTATGGAACAAGATAAAAATCAGGATTCTGAACGCAGCTTTAGGGTCCCTTTCCACTTGCGAGAGAAAAAACGGTCCTTAATCTGGACGGAAAAAAACGGATGTAACGTATGCAATTGTCATGAGAGTGCAATGCGATTTTTAATCGCATCATCCGTTTTTTGTAATCGCATCATCCGTATGACATCCGTATTACTGTCCGATTTGTACGCACCGGTGTCCTTTGAAAAGCCGGCAAATCAGTGCTGTGTACAGTAAAATCACACTGAGAGGTTAGAATAGAGTAGATATATACACATAGAATAGGTATATATACATATATATATGTCAGTGAGACACCTATATATGTATATTTATATTTAATGCAACGCTAGATAGCAGAAAAGCTGGTAATTCAATTGCTGGCTTTTCATTTCTCCTTCACAAACCCGACAGGATATGAGACATGGTTTACATACAGTAAACTATCTCATATCCCTTTTGTTTTTTGCATATTCCACACTACTAATGTTAGTAGTGTGTATGTGCAAAATTTGGCCGCTGTAGCTGCTAAAATAAAGCCAGTGACTGAGGGCAGATATTAATAGCCTAGAGAGGGTCCATGGTTATTGGCCCCCCCTGGCTACAAACATCTGCCCCCAGCCACCCCAGAAAAGGCACATCTGGAAGATGCGCCTATTCTGGCACTTGGCCACTCTTCCCACTCCCTTGTAGCGGTGGGATATGGGGTAATGAAGGGTTAATGTCACCTTGCTATTGTAAGGTGACATTAAGCCAGATTAATAATGGAGAGGCGTCAATTATGACACCTATCCATTATTAATCCAATTGTATGAAATGGTTAAAAAAAACACACACACACAATATTGCAAAGTATTTTAATGAAATAAACACACAGGTTGTTGTAATATTTTATTGCTCTCTCAATCCACCTGAAGACCATCGTTCTGTAACAAATTAAAAATAATAAACCAACAATATACATACCTTCCGTAGATCTGTAACGTCCCACGATGTAAATCCATCTGAAGGGGTTAAAATATTTTACAGGCAGGAGCTCTGCTATAATGCAGCTGTGCTCCTGCCTGTAAACCCCGGGGAATGATGGTAATGTAGGTCAATGACCTGTAGTTACCTTCATTCGCGGTGATGCGCCCTCTGCTGGATGTCCTCATATGACGTCGAGCGTGGGAAAAAGTTCCCAGGCTGCAGTTTGAGGACATCCAGCAGAGGGCGCCTCACCGCAACTCAAGGTAACTACAGGTCACCCTGCATTTCATTCATTCACAGGGTTTTACAAACAGGAGCACAATTGCATTAGCAGAGCTCCTGGGTGTAAAATGATTTAACCCCTTCAGATGGATTTACTTTGTGGGACTGACAGATCTACGGAAGGTATGTATATTGTTTATTTTTTATTTTTACTTTGTTATAGAACGAGGGTCATCAGCTGGATTAAGAGAATAATAAAATATTACAACACCCTGTGTCTTTATTTCATTAAAATACTTTGTAATAATGTGTGTGTTTTCTTAACCATTTTGTACTATTGGATTAATAATGGATAGGTGACATAATTGACGCCTCTCCATTATTAATCTGGCTTAATGTCACCTTACAATAGCAAGGTGACATTAACCCTTCATTACCCCATATCCCACCGCTACACGGGAGTGGGAAGAGAGAGGCCAAGTGCCAGAATAGGCGCATCTTCCAGATGTGCCTTTTCTGGGGTGGCTGGGGGCAGATGTTTGTAGCCAGGGGGGGCCAATAACCATGGTCCCTCTCTAGGCTATTAATATCTGCCCTCAGTCACTGGCTTTACCACTCTGGCGGAGAAAATTGCGCGGAAGCCCACGCCAATTTTTTCCGCCATTTAACCCTTTATTTTAGCAGCTACAACGGACACATTTTGCACATACACACTACTAACATTAGTAGTGTGGAATATGCAAAAAAAAAAGGGATATGAGATGGTTTACTGTATGTAAACCATGTCTCATATCATGTCGGGTTTGTGAAGGAGAGGGCAAAAGCCGGCAATTGAATTACCGGCTTTTATGCTATCTAGCGCTGCATTAAATATAAATATACATATATAGGTGTCTCACTGACATATATATGTATATATACACATTCTATGTGTATATATCTACTCTATTCTAACCTGTCAGTGTGATTTTACTGTACACCGCGCTGAATTACTGGCTTTTCAAAGGACACCGGTGCATAAAAATCGGACAGAGCTCGCATGGTTCGAGTGCTGTGCGATTTTTTTTTTTTTTTTTTTTTTTTTTCTCGCACCCATTGACTTGCATTGGCGAGTCTCGTCCGAGAATCTCAGCAATACGCAGCATGCTGCGATTTTTTTCTCAGCCGATCCAGATTTTTCTCAGTCCGATTTCGGCTGAGAAAAAAATCGCAAATGAAAAGACACCTATTAAATAACATTAATCCGAGTGCAATCTGATTTTTTATCGGATTGCACTCGTCCGTTTTCCTCGCAAGTAGAAAGGGACCCTTAGACTGAGGGTGGTCCAATTGACGATCGTTTACTAACCTGTTTGTATACCTGGAGTAAAATTTCTGGCAGAAAGTGAACCAGAACATTAAATAGTCAAGCTGCGTCGTTTCGTCCCATCTCCACTCCCAATTTGGTTTAGCTGGGGGCGAAACTGGCGTTAAAAAGCCAAGTCACAACCTTTTTGCTCAGCTCTGCATTAAAAAAAATTGTGACATGTCAAAGCTTCTATGATAGTCTTCTGGTGTAAAAGCTTTGAAGAATCGGCCCCCATAGTGTTTGGCAGTAATTTTCTTATAGTGACCATCATTTTAATTTCCTAACTCAATAATGTATATTGAATACAGATTTTATATATAGTTCGGTCTCCTCTTGTAATTTCTTCTTGACTTTAGAAATGGTAAACAGACAATGTCACCAGATGTTTGCTACTCCATCTGAGAGCAGCATGATGTAGGGGCCGAGACCCCGATTTTAGTGATGTCACCTTGTTAACTGGGTGCAGCTGTTTTGATAAAATCACGGTTTCACTGTTTGAGTGCTGAGCCCTGTATATGCCCGTCCACACCACTGGCAGCTTTGTGTGGGGACGGGGTGATACAGAGCAGGGGGACTAGGAGGCACAAGATAGCTAGTCCAGTAGTGATCATTTCCTGCTGATAAAACACTGATTTTATTGAACCTACAGAAAGCTGCCTAATGAGTGACAAATCCCTGCTGACCAGTTGATTGAAAAACAGTTGTTTTGACATAGAAATGTTTGTTCAATTTTTTTGAGCATTTCTAGGGTGCTTTTATTTTTATTTATTTATTTTTTTTTTTTTTTTAGTCTGGGCTTATAGTGACCCACCTGAAAGAGACATTATGTGCTCATAACCTAATAATGAAAAATTATTTTTAGGAGGATCATTTTTTAAAAGCCTTGAAAACTTTTCCATAGATCCTCAGTAATGCGTGTATGTAGCTCTACCTTGGAATTACTTTTCTGCCAGAAATTTTTTTTTTTCTTTCAGTTAATGACAAAAAGGTGTGATTTTTATTTGTTTTTGTTCTTGTCTCCCCCCCCCCCCCCCCTTATAGTATGATTGCATAATTTCAGCCTTTTCTCTGTTCATTGGTGAAGACCTCTATCTGTTACTCGGCCTCTTTAGGTCAGATATTAATAACAAAAGACATTTGTGGCGTGGGGCGACAGTCATATGATCAGTGCGCGTCGCTCCTGGAGGGGAATCTGGCCTTTAGAAAGCTCTCCGGTGTCATCACAACTCTGTTGTCTTCTAACATTTAGCCATGGAAAATCCTAAGCCTTAAAGAGTAACCGTCATTTTGGGTTTCCTATTTATTTATTTAATTTTTTTTTTTAACTCTCTAGTACACATGAAAATAATAAAGTTTGTAATATATCTTATTAGAGAAATCTGCTTCTTTCTCCTCCTGGACTGACTTTCCCCATTACGGTGGTGGTTACAGTTGGTGCTCATAAACCTCTATGGAGAACTGTTGTTTCAGTAGAACTTGCAGCGGGATGTCAGCCTCTAGCTCCTCCACCACTTCCATAGGATCTTCTAAGCACCAATTGCCATCTCCTATATCCGTCATAGGGACACTGAATAAAATCTTTACATATGAGTTGTGAGTGAAAGATCAATCCATGACCAGAAAGAAGCAGATGTACATACAGGGCTTAAATGGAAATAAGATAATTTGGCTCATAGGTGGAGAAAATCTGCACCATCCAATACGGACTGTGGGAATGTAGCGTTGTTCTCCAGAGCTGCATGCACAGTTCTGCTGGTCGGCTTCACTTTAGATGCATTCCTGACAGCTGAGCTACGGCTTTGGGAAAGTGCATGATGGAAATACGGCATTTCCCATAATGCAAATCCTCCGGACAAGCTGTTTAGCCTTCACGTCAGCCAGGGTCGCTGGGCGATCTCAGCCCTGCCTTATGATTTATTACTGGCGGTAACTGCAGAAATCTAATGTGCCATCAAAACCAAACTTTCTAAACCAGATCTGTAAATTTGCTGTGACTTGTGCCCAAACCTTTACTCACCCTTCACATTGAAATCCATCAATGGGAGACTATCAGCAGGCAGGGGACTACAAGTGCTGGATGGCAGTGGAGACTGTAGAGGCCATCAAGCAGATTCTCTCGGATTTTACCAACATTCTCAGAGACGACCAAGCCCCCGTTGTGGGTTTATTATTTTACAGCCTGGTTTAGTGCCTCCGTTGTATAGTCTGTGCTTCTGCAGCCGTTGAATGGCCAAACATTCCCAAAGTCACCTATATATGTAGCGTCTTTTATGATATAGGGGTTGCTGCATCTTGTTAAATGGGTAAAAGTGCAAAGTCCTGGAAAAAACAACTCTGCAGTTAACTTTAAAAAATTCCTCCTGTTCTAGTGAACGGGGAGGAATTTAATAGTGTACTGCTCGTTGCCAAGGTTACCGGCCACCTCTGCAGTCTCTCTGGTGTCAGGTCTCCTAGATTACATGTGCTTCCGAACTCTTTCCTTTAGAGCCGAGTCCTGCTCTTGAGCTCGCCGGATCAGTGGATGCGTCCAGCTTTCCGTCCACCTGCGCTCCTTCAGTGCTGCAGAGGATAAGCGGCTTCTGCTTGCAGTGTCGGGGAGCACGCCGGTCAGGCCAGCAGTGCAGCCCCCCACTGGCTCGGACTGTCAATCAGGAGTGTAGCACCGCCCTGTAAGCAGAAGGGAAGACCACCAGGCGGATGTGAGCAAAGACAATAAGAAACCCCCTGTAATAGGCTATACACATATACAGAAGTAATCCACTAAAGTCAGTCTGTGTGAACAAATACAATGTTTTCTCCCTTTTTCCTCTAGGCCAGTCCATGCATCCCACGGTCAATGTGGTGCAGCATACCGTAAAGGTCCAAAAAAATAGGAACAATTACGCTTCTGTTGAATGCGGGGCAAAGATCCTGTCTGCTAATCCCGAGGCTAAAGTAGGTGGAACAGCTCTATTTTCTCTTCCTACTGAGCATTATATTGCTTATTTTCCTTGTATATTCAAAGTGTTTTCAGGCAGGACCCCGTGCTTCTGAGTCATGAAAACGGCACGTTTCAGGGTATCAGTGCCGCTTCTTGCAGTGTTACTGTCTGATTGGAGACATTTCCTATAGCTTCTACTTAAGGTACCTTCACACGAAGCGACGCTGCAGCGATAGCGACAACAATGCCGATCGCTGCAGCGTCGCTGTTTGATCGCTGGAGAGCTGTCACACAGACCGCTCTCCAGCGACCAACGATGCCGAGGTCCCCGGGTAACCAGGGTAAACATCGGGTTGCTAAGCGCAGGGCCGCGCTTAGTAACCCGATGTTTACCCTGGTTACCATCGTAAAAGTAAAAAAACAAACAGTACATGCTCACCTGCGCGTCCCCCAGCGTCCGCTTCCTGACACTGACTGAGCTCCGGCCCTAACAGCACAGCGGTGACGTCACCGCTGTGCTTTCACTTTCACTTTAGGGCCGGCGCTCAGTAAGTGTCAGGAAGCAGACGCTGGGGGACGCGCAGGTGAGCATGTACTGTTTGTTTTTTTACTTTTACGCTGGTAACCAGGGTAAACATCGGGTTACTAAGCGCGGCCCTGCGCTTGGTAACCCGATGTTTACCCTGGTTACCAGTGTAAAACATCGCTGGTATCGTTGCTTTTGCTTTCAAACACAACGATACACAGCGATCGGACGACCAAATAAAGTTCTGAACTTTATTCAGCGACCAGCGACATCACAGCAGGATCCTGATCGCTGCTGCGTGTCAAACGAAACGATATCGCTAGCGAGGACGCTGCAACGTCACGGATCGCTAGCGATATCGTTTCAAAGTCGTTTCGTGTGAAGGTACCTTTAGTGCAGTAGTGTTATCTTATCCATAGACATTTTTAAAGGCACGAACAACATTGCAGCGATTGATGGTGTAGGAATGACCTTGGTCGGACATGTAGCTGTTCTGGATCTATAGCAGCGGGGTGTCAGCTTCTAGGATTAATCATTGAGTCTGAGAACTACTGAAATTCCCATACTGCCATCATAGTGTAAAAATCCTGGTCATTTATCACACTGGTCCCGCAGATGCCAGATGGCTTTTCTCTATTTACCTATATACTGTGCTAAACGACTAATAACAGCCACTGTCTCACCTCCATCTTCATCTGTCTCTGTTAGAGCACATCTGCCATACTGGTGGAGAACATGGATCTGTACATGTTAAATCCTTGTAGCACGAAAATCTGGTGAGTAATGGGGTATATACTATATGTTGTCTGACGGCTGTATAAAGGCAAACAATATTTACTATACTGACGTCTGTATACAGGGTATATACTGTACTGGTGTGTGTTACCTATGTACATACAGAGAATATGTGTCTGACATCTGTATACTGGGGATATACTGTATGGTGTCACTCGGCGATGTATACAATATTGCCGTCTGTATACGGGGTATATACTATACTGGTCTGTATACAAGGAATATGCTGTACTGGCGTGCGATACCTATGTACATACAGGGAATATGTGTCTGACATCTGTATACAGGGGATATACTGTATAGTGTCTGACGACGATATATACTATACTGATGTCTGTATACGGGGTATGTACTATACTGCTGTCTGTATAAATACAGAATATGTACAATACTGGTGTCTCTGTATACAGGGTCTATACTATACTAGTATACCTTTTCATAACCTTGTATTTGCATATCCTCTATATCTTGCCATCTTTTTGATTCCCATGTTTGTTTTAGGTTCTATACTATACTAGTGTTTGATGCCTGTATACATACAGGGTATACAGTCATGGCCAAAAGTGTTGGCCCCCTTCAAATTTTTCCAGAAATTGAAGTGTTTCTCCCAGAAAGTCATTGTAATTTCTCATGTTTTGTTATACACGTGTTAATTCCCTTTATGTATTGAAACAACACAGAAAAACAGCAAAAAAAGGGCAAATTGGACATTTCACACACAACCCCCAAAGTGGGCTGGACAAAATTGTTGGCATCCTCAACTTAATATTTGGTTGCAAACCCTTTGGAATATAGAACTGCAATCAATCGCTTTATATAACCATCAACAAGCTTCTTACCTCTCAACTGGGATTTTGGACCACTCTTCTTTTGCAGAAGTCGCCTTCTCCTAACAGCAATTTTAACCTCTTTCTGACCTCGGATGGGATAGTACGTCTGAGGTCAGATACCGCGCTTTGATGCAGGACTCCGGCAGTGAGCCCGCATCAAAGCCGGGACATGTCAGCTGTTTTGAACAGCTGACATGTGCCCACAATAGCGGCGGGTGAAATTGCTATTCACCCGCCGCTATTAACTAGTTAAATGCCGCTTCCGGCCGGGCAGCTGGAAATGAGTGCATCGCTGACCCCCATCACATGATCAGGGGTCAGCGATGCTTCTGCAGAGTAACCATAGAGGTCCTTGAGACCTCTGTTTACTTATGCCGGTGAGGTCCTTGAGACCTCTGTTTACTTATGCCGGTTTGCTGTGAGCGCCACCCTGTGGTCGGCGCTCATAGTACACCTGCATTTCTGCTGCATAGCAGTGATCTGATGATCGCTGCTATGTAGCAGAGCCAATTGCGTTGTGCCAGCTTCTAGCCTCCTATGGAGGCTATTGAAGCATGGCAAAAGTAAAAAAAAAAAAAAAAAGTTAAAAAAAATGTGAAAAAAATAAAAAAAAAATATAAAAGTTTAAATCACCCCCCTTTCGCCCCATTCAAAATAAATCAATAAAAAAAAATAAAAATCAAACCTACACATTTGGAATCGCCGCGTTCAGAATCGCCCGATCTATCAATAAAAAAAAAAAGGATTAACCTGATCGCTAAACGGCGTAGCGAGAAAAAAATTTGAAACGCCTGAATTACGTTTTTTTGGTCGCTGCGACATTGCATTAAAATGCAATAATGGGCGATCAAAAGAACGTATTTGCACCAAAATGCTATCATTAAAAACGCCAGCTCAGTACGCAAAATATAAGCCCTCACCCGACCCCAGATCATGGAAAAAGGAGACGCTACGGGTATCGGAAAATGGCGCAATTTTATTTTATTTTTTTTTTTTTTTTTTTTTAGCAAAGTTTGGAATTTTTTTTGACCACTTAGATAAAAGAGAACCTAGACATGTTTGGTGTCTATGAACTCGTAGTGACCTGGAGAATCATAATTGCAGGCCAGTTTCAGCATTTAGTGAACCTAGTAAAAAAGTCGATCAAAAAACAAGTGTGGGATTGCACTTTTTGTGCAATTTCAACGCACTTGGAATTTTTTTCCCGTTTTCTAGTACACGACATGCTAAAACCAATGATGTCGTTCAAAAGTACAACTTGTTTCGCAAAAAATAAGCCCTCACATGGCCATATTGACGGAAAGATAAAAAAGTTATGGCTCTGGGAAGAAGGAGAGCAAAAAACGAACACGGAAAAACGGAAAATCCCAAGGTCATGAAGGGGTTAAGATCTCTCCACATGTGTTCAATGGGATTTAGATCCAGACTTATTTCTGGCAACTTCAAAACTCTCCAGCACTTTTTCCATCCATTTCTGGGTACTTCTTGAAGTATGTTTAAGGTCATTGTCCTGCTGGAAGGCCAATGACCTAAAACGCAAACCCAGTTTTCTGACATTGGGCACTACATTGCGAGCCAAATTTTTTAGGTGATCTTCAGATTTCACAAAGCCTTGCACATGGTCATGGCACCCAATGCCATGGGCATCAAAACCACCCGAAAACATCTTTGAGGCTCCACCATGTTTCACTGTAGGTAGTGTTCTTTTCTTTGTATGCCTCACTCTATTTTCAGTAAAAAGAATGATTTGCTTTATCAAAAAGCTCTATCTTTTTCTCATTTGTTCAAAAGAAGCTTTCCCAGAAGTTTTTTAACTTATTTGTGTACATTTTGGCAAGCTGCAGTCTTGCTTTTTTATGTCTGTCAGCAGTGGGGTCCTCCTGCGTCTCCTGCCGGAGCGTTTAATTTCATTCAAATGTTGAGGGATAGTTCGCACTGATACTGATGCACCCTGAACCTGCTGGATAGCTTGAATTTCTTTGGAACATGATTGGGGCTGTTTATCCACCAGACTATCCTGCGTTGCAAACTTTCATCAATTTTTCTCTGCCGTCCACATTCTGGGAGATTAGCTACAGTGCCATGGGTTGTAAACTTCTTGATTATGTTGCGCACTGTGGACAAAGGAACATCAAGATCTCTGGAGATAGTTTTGTAACTTTGTTGATATTGTTTAAAAATTTTGGTTCTCTAGTCCTCTAACAGTTCTCTTCTCTTTCTGTTCTTCATGCTTAGTGTGGCACACACACACACAATGCAAAGATTGAGTCAACTACTCCCTTTATCTGTTTTCAGGTGTGATTTCCATATTGTTCACACCTGTTACTTGCCATAGGTGAGTTTGATAGAGCATCATATGCTTGAAACACAGTTGTTTACCCACAATTTTGGAAAGTTTGCAACAATTTTGTCCAGTCCATTTTTGGTGTGTTGTGTGAAATTCTTATTTGCCTTTTTTTTCCCTTATACACACAAAGGAAATAAACGTGTATAATAAAACAGGTGGAACTGCAATTTTCAAACGGTATTTTTTTTTTAGAGAAATGTATTATTTTCTGGAACAATTTCAATGGTGCACATAGTTTCGGCGGTGACCGTATGCTATGCTGATGTCTGTATACATATAGGGTATATGTTATACTGGTGCATGATGTCTGTATACTGGGTATGTGCTATGTTGGTGTCGGACGTCTGTATGAAGTGTGCAGTCATGGAGGGTCCACTCCCTCAGTAATGGCGGTATATGCGCACGCTGCCAGCTTGTATCAGCCTTTATACTCTATCGCATAAATCTGATAAAATAATTGTGACAGTGAGATGAAGTGACTTGCATTATTTTGGGAACTGAGAAACTAGAAAAACGTGGCCCGTCCAACGGAGAACAAAGCTGCCTCAGGGGTGATTTATTTATACATGTAACTAACTAGTGTGATCAGATCCCAGAACTGGGGCACAATTTATTCCTCCAAAGAACCTTACACAGCACTAGCGGAACATTAAAGGTGAAAATTAGTTGTCGTCCATCTTCAGGAATAAAATGATGATTTGCTCATCAGTCGGGGTGCGAAGTCTGGGACCAACACAGATTGAGGAATTGTTATCCCCTATGGTTAACTTTGATCCCCTCTGTAACAAATGGCGCAGTAGGTTGCATGCCCAAAGTAGGTTGCTGCTCCGTTCCCTCTGTGTAGTGCAGGTTGTACTTGTGCATTGCCGCTCCACTGGAACTGGAGAAAAAGGTCTCCATTCTGCCAATGGGCGCCGGTCCAAATTGTCAAGACCCCACCAATCAACAAGTTATCACCTATCCCTGGATAGATAACTTGTTTTAACTGAGCATCCCCCTTTAATTATGTGTGGAGGAAAGATTATTTCATCTTCCACATAGGAAAGGGTTCTTTACAGTTAGAGCAGTCAGATTGTAGAATGCCGATCGCCCGAGGAAAATGCGGTGTTGGCATTAATAAAGGGCTGGCTGCTTCTCTCATAACTGCTGGTGTGCGTTATCAATCTGATGACGGGTAATGTCTAATCCATCTGGAAAGGTTGGTCTTGAAGGGCCGGTGTTATTTCCAACCTGTGTAACTATGTAACTTTCTTTTCAGGTTGGTTATCGAACTCTGTGAGCCCATACAAGTTAAGCAGCTGGACATCGCAAATTACGAGCTCTTCTCTTCTACTCCGAGGGATTTTCTGGTTTCCATCAGTGACCGGTACACCACACTGACTTCTCTATTCATAGATAGATAGGTTTATGGGAAGTTAAGAAGTGTTTGCACTAATAGATCCATAGGGAGAAGCTTGGTCCTTCCAGGCTGCACATTCTGCTTCACAAAGGAAGTTAGGAAATGGCAATGCAGTATGTTACTTTCTGCCAATATCTTTATTTTCTTTTTTTCTAAGCAGATAAAGGGAACATGGATGGGGGAATTGAACAAAGTCTAGTGTGAAATATTCAGATTGTTGGCTGATTCTTACGGGGGCTTTCCATGATATATAGAAAGAGATGGAGAGAGCGATATTTATAGAGAGACATGGAGGTAGCGATCTTTCTCGCTCCCCCCAAGAAGGAGCTAGGAGACTGAGAACCCAGATAGCAATACATTGTTCGTCTAGTAGTAAAGTGTGTCGTGTGTTTGGGCTCCTTTTTAATATTAAAAAAAATAAATAATGTATGTTTTTGGCCTCTCTTGTCTAGGTATCCTACTAATAAATGGGTAAAATTGGGAACGTTCCATGCAAGAGATGAAAGAACCGTCCAGAGTTTTCCATTAGATGAACAGATGTACGCAAAATATGTCAAGGTAATGCTGCGCCTCGTTCTCCTCGCTCCTTTTATCTTTGATCTTTGTATGGTTTCCTATTACCCTTTATGTGACAAATCTTTGTATTCTACTTGAAAATGGACAATTTAAACCAACGTGACCTTTTGTCAAACAAAATTTGAGTTATGGCTGCAAGTGCGTACCAGTCATTCAGCAGACGACTGCCCATCACCCTCCTGCGGTCAGGGTATCTCCGCCTTCAGTGAACTGCTCATCAATGGGCCCCAATTCATTGAAGCAATTATGCCAGATTTCTGACATGCGCCTCTTAATGAATCTGGAGCGTCTAACTCCAGCACGCCACAGACTGGTGCGGTTCGTGTTGGTCTTGATGAATCGGGGCCATTGGTTTTTAGTCTGGGCAGAAAGTCAGAAAGTCCAATCCAAGCTAGAAATTTGAATGTGTATCTTTTGCCAAAAAACATCTTTTTGATGTTTGATTCTCCTAACTCTGCCTATGTTTGAGGATGAATGATTTATGCATGCTGACTGCAGTCACATATAATGCCCCCTAGGAAGAAATCGTGTAAAATAAGACTGACGGAAACTCTTGAACAATACATTTTACCTTTCCATGATTAATCATTATGGAGCTTTGTTACTACCTCGCCTAAATGCGACGTTCACCTTTGCAACTGATTTACTACTTTTAATGCATCCAAAATAAAAATTGAAGTCCACAAAGAGACCGCGTGTAGTCTGATCCTACAGCCAAACTGTCCATCTGTCCTGTTTGAGCAAATGGAACAGATTGCATAGTGACGGCAGGATCTGACTTTCAAAAGAGACGCATTAGTCTGCAGAAGAGCTGCAGACTCAAAACTTTAAAGGGAACCTGTCACCCCCAAAATGGCTGGTGAGGTAAGCTCACCGGCATCAGGGGCTTATCTACAGCATTCTGTAATGCTGTAGATAAGCCCCCGATGTTACCTGAAAGAGGAGAAAAAGACGTTAGATTATACTCACCTAGGGGCGGTCCCGGTGCAGTCAGGTCGGATGGGTGTCTCCGGTCCGCTCCGGCGCCTCCCATCTTCATTCCATGACGTCCTCTTCGGGTCTTTACGCCGCGGCTCCGGCACAGGCGTACTTTGTCTGCCCTGTTCAGGGCAGAGCAAAGTACTGCAGTGCGCAGGCGCCGGGCCTCTCTGACCTTTCCGGCGCCTGCGCACTGCAGTACTTTGCTCTGCCCTCAACAGGGCAGACAAAGTACGCCTGTGCCGGAGCCGCGGCGTAAAGACCCGAAGAGGACGTCATGGAATGAAGATGGCAGGCGCCGGAGCGGACCGGAGACACCTATCCGACCTGACCGCACCGGGACCGCCCCTGGGTGAGTATAATGTAACGTCTTTTTCTCCTCTTTCAGGTAACATCGGGGGCTTATCTACAGCATTACAGAATGCTGTAGATAAGCCCCTGATGCCGGTGAGCTTACCTCACCAGCCATTTTGGGGGTGACAGGTTCCCTTTAAGGTGTTTATTGAAGCCTTTTTTTATGCACTGGAGCAGTACATGGTTGCAGTACGTGATACATACTAAAGTCCTTTTTGTTCCCAAGTACAAGCACTTAGATTCTACATTCATGGGCAGATGTTTGTGTTAAAGGAGTTGTCTCCTGTTTGTAAATTCAAATTGCTAAGACATCTTTGCCTTTTTTGTTGCTATTAAAAATTTCCTGCATTCTCAAGAACAGAGGGATTTTTAATTTTATAGCTTACTCCTTGTTGCCTGAGTTACCGGCCACCTCTGCACTCCTCTATCAGCGGTGACCGGTCTCCTAGGCAAGGAGCGCTTTCTATACAGCGTGCAGTCACTGCTCTGAAGCTGGTTGGGTCGGTGGATCTGGCCGGCTAAGTGCTCCTGCGCTTCTTTGCTGCAGAAGTTAAAATGCTTGACCTATCTTAAACTACAAATCTGCAGCCACTATGTGCAGACTCTGGGACTGCAGACTTGTGAATCCTCACATTTCACATACTGTGCTTTGAGTATTCTCCGCGGCCGGGAGCTGTGGGCTCGTGACTACAAGAATGTGAATTGCTTACATACAGTCTTGTGCCGACAGATGGGCATGGACTTGCCCAATTCAATATGCATGTATTGAGTGAGGCCAGACATGTCTAGTTGGAATGTGGCCGGAAGTGTGCAGAATCGCTGATTTCCGATCACATGACTGCCTGCTCCTGCCACTGGAGATCCTTACTATGTGAGTATTTACAAGTCTGTAGTCACATAGAGAAACTGCAGACTTGTAGCTGAAGACCGGACAACCCCTTTAACCTGTGAACAATGTGGGAGATCACTCAGTTCAGACCAGCGGCTCAGCCACCATGCTGTGGTCCCAAACTATCAATCTTCAGGAATGCACTGCCCCCCGAGAAGCAGAGAGCTGTGAGACAGTGGAGCCGTGCCCTCCTGAAGAACAAACCTAAAAGAACACGTTTGAGAAATAATGCATATTACTGAACCAAGTGCTCTGCACATAAAATGCTACTATTCCGCACCGTGCGTCCAGGGATTTGCTATTGGCTTCTAGTTGAATATCTGATGAGTCTCCAAGGAGTTGCTGAAGCTCCCTCTGTACCTCCAGAGCTGCTTCTGGGAAATACAAGAAATAGACTGCGGAGATGTAGACACTTGAAAACCTGTGACCTGCATGCTGGCCTTGATATACAGGAGGTTTTAATTTAAAAAGAGCCTGTCCTCACAATTTAACCCGTTAAAGTAACGGTACAGCAATAAGGGCCCTGTTATACTGGTTTAATGGATACCTGTAGTGAAAATAATCCGTAGCTTGGTTCTAGTTTAATTCACCTTAGAAGTTTTGGTGCAGTAGCCTCTTCGTGGTTCGGGGGCAGCACTGAGGTTAGGGTTTTCGGCTCCGCTGTGGCCCATCCACATTTGTATGAGCCTCATTTTTTTAAGTTTCTTGCACAATCATGTCCTAGTGTTCTCCAGCAAAATGGTCCTGGAGGCGGTGCGTTCTCCGATTAACCTCTGGGGGTCTCCAGCAAAATAGCGGTGCAGATCGAGATCTTGGCTCGTCAATAGCACCAAGAGGCTATTGCACCAAAACGTCTAAGATGAATTAGACAAGAACCAGGCTATGGATTGTTTTCTTCTTCACAACAGGTATCCATTAAATCAGCATAACATCGCCGTTATGGCCTTACCTTTTACTTTAGCAGGTTAAATCGTGATGATCGTTTCTCTTTCAGAGGTTTTCTGACTAGTGCGTATATCTGGCGCTTCATCTGATCTGGAGAGTGTTGGGTTTATTCTTGCGATCAGTGTTGATCCCAGCGGTCGGACATTTGTCATATCTGATCATAAGTGTGCAGATGTCCTTATTGGGTAGAACTGGTGTAAACTATCAGATGAAAAGCAGTTTAGTCTTACAAATGAAATGCCCTTGTTGAGAACCAGGAATTTATTGCGCAGAGTTATCTGTGCGGCAGGTCTATTGACGACGTTTCATCACTTTAATCATCTGCAGAATACTTTCACCTCTTACCTAGAGGCATAAAGCAGATGCATGACATTCCTTCATACCGGTTTTATGATCTACATACAGTGTGATTCTGCAGATATGTGGCTGTCTTTTATTTGCTCGTTTTTATTTTCTATGCTCTTTTTATCTATGTAGGTTATTCAACGTTGAATTAAATGAATTATCTGCCTGGTAGAAATCAACTTAATCTATTTCTTCTATCTAACACTTTACTCTGTGCTTATAAAGTTGTAGTATTTTTTGGTTTTTCTTACATGTGAAAATTTCTTAACTTGCAATTGCCAATTTATTCCAAAGCTTCTGACCTTTTATTATGTGGTGTAAGCCCCAGAGTCAGCTAATATTGGGAAATCTTTGTGCAGACGTTCACTTTTTATGCCTAGAAGTGTAGTAAGATATTATTTTTTTTTAATGCATGACCGCTTTTATCACTATATCGATTTATAAAACCACCCCTCATGGTGCAGTTACAGACGGCAGATGGTTTTTATGCCATATAGTGCCCCACTGAAGACTTGCAGAAAAGTTCTGGGTCTTAATGTTTTGGCGTGATCTGTGTTGCTGCCAAATTTGCCATGTAGCCGCAGCGTTAAAGGGAACCTAGCATCAACAATACTAATTATCCCGGATTTGTGGGATTTTGTTTGAGACTTCTTTTAGAAGGACAACACTAAAATTGACACCCCTTCTAATTTATACAGAGCATATGGCAATCGAAGAGGAAGTCTCCATTTACTTGCACTTTTTTTTTGTGTGTGTGTTCCTTTACACAGTTTTATTGGCGTTTGTTTTAAGGCATTAATATAAAAAGGGACTCCACATCATCTGTTTCTAGCTTGTCTCATATTTTTCCTTTTAACTGATGGCTTATATTTGGTGATATTTAAGAAAAAATGCAGTATGAACCCACTGTACATGGGGAAATGTGTCCTCCTGAGAGCTATAGAGGATTCTTGTAATGCCACCATTGTGATTACAGGACGCATTGTAATAAGTTGTACTAACATTTACTTATGAATAAGATCAATAGGATGTGGATCCTGCTGACAAGGCGCGGTTTCCTAGACTATTAAATGCCCCACCAACCCTCCCTATAAGAAGATGAATTTAGTCGTAATTCATTTTATTATCTGGGTTATACAGTCAGGATATAGTAATTGCCCTTTCGTAGGATAGATGATCAATATCGGATAAGTAGAAGTCTGACACCCGGCACCCCCACAATTGTTTTTTACAACCTTCAGCTGCACCTGGATGTTCTCACATGCAACGGAACTGCACAGCACATCTGTATTCGGCATGTAGTGGCCGCTCCTGGGCACTGCAGAACAGTTCCTACTCCTATGCTTTTATATCCGTTTATGACCTGCCGGAGTTGTAAGAACTGTTCTATGGGGGTATCATCTGATCTTATATTGATGAACTATCCTATGAAATGGTCATGAATATATCCTGACTGGGCTTCAAGGAGTTTGCCAATCTGGATATGTTAATGAAGGCTCTATGAGTTAATATCAGATCAGTAGTTGTTTTCTGGCCGGAGCTTGTTATAAATGCATGGAGCGAAATTATACATTCTATTATACTCCAGTAGTTGCTCCGTGGTACTGCACTACAGCCGCTGTTGGAGGGGGAACTGTTCTGCAGTATTCGTATGCGGCCACCACACGCTGAATGGAGCTGCACTCCATGTGTGTACATACACCTACCCCGAAAGCTCGCAAAAAGTGATTGGTGGGGGTGCTCAGTATCAGACCCCCATAGAGCTGATATTGATGTCACTTATTAGGCGGTGTGCTGTTGTTTCAATACAATCAGTGTTTTATCAGCAGGAGACTCACTGCCGGACTACAGCTCACATGCCTCCTGGTCCAACTGCACGCCCATGATAAGCAGCTTACTGTCAATATACATTGTACACGGAAAGCTGCTAATCAGGGGTGTGGGCAGCTTTCTGAGCTCTGCTACAAGCTACATCTAAAAACTCTGTCACAACTGCTGTACCTAATAAACTAAGTGATATATTGCTGGAATCAGGGTCTCTGCCCCTAGGGTACTGATCTCAGATGAGGTAGCAAAAAAGCTGGTTACTGATTCCCTTTAAAGCCCAGAGTGTGTCCCCCTCTTCTGACAGGCCACTTGGGAGCATCTGGTTCCTTACAATTAACCATTTATAGAACCACTATTCTTTTTACGTTCTGGTCTCACTATCATGTGGAGGATCTATAAAATCCTACAACTTTATTTCTTCTTGCTTGTTCTTTTCATGGTCTTCATTTATATGCTGATCCTTAGATGATATGGCTTGTGGCATGTACTGTGTTTCTGTACTGACTCTTGTTTTTCTTTCTCTTTTCTGCGTTCCTTGTTGCGTCAGATGTTCATCAAGTACATAAAGGTTAGCAACGTCGTCTGAATGTTGTGTGCACTGCGGGTGAATGCATGGCCAAGTTTGCAATGTCTGAGCACCAGAGTCCATCCAGATTTGTTTCTAGGTGCCATTTAATTCAGCACACTAATCATTCACACTTTGTATTAAACATATTGTTTGATGTAACATTTTGTACTCTTTAGGTGGAGCTTATATCACATTTTGGATCGGAACATTTTTGCCCGTTAAGCCTTATAAGGTAATGAGAAATTCCAAGGATATTTCTGTCAATCATTAGAATAATGAAGGAAAGATGGAGAAGTGGAAGGGCAATCTGTGCTGTGTAAATTCCATGTCATGCTGTGTGGGAGTCCTTCAGTTTAACAAAGTCCTCTGGAAATTTGAATTTAGTGGTTGTCCAAGGTTCAACAGTACTGCTCCTGAGCTTCCCGCCTCCTGCTTGCCAGGGGTGTTGCGCTCCTGCTTGTGACAGTTCAGAGCAGCGGCATTGTTGCACTGCTTGCCCCAAACTGTTCTGTACTGTACTGTAGTGTGGCTAGTACTGCATATGAGGCAGCATCAGAAGCACAGTAAGGCTAAACCTGGCTAGGATTAGGAGCTAATAGTGTTCTCCAGCCTCAAGGCAGCACTACAAGTTCAACAGGATAGAGCCTGTAAGTACTGCACAAGTTTGGCCACGGCCTCCATGCAGCAGTGGTGGCCATTCCCCTTGGCAACGGGCAATAAACCATTAAAGAGGAATGCAGGGGATTATACTTATACTGGCTGCAAAGGGGAATAAAAGTTTTTTTTTATTTTTATTTATATATTTTTTGTAGCTCTAAGCTATGGTGGGGATGTGTTCTTTTTCTGCTGTTATTGCCTGCTTATGATTGGTCAACATCATATGAAGAAGTACACGCCCCCAGTGAAAACTGTCTGAGAACACCCCCTTGGACTTGACTTAAGTTAACGGATTAGGTGCCAAATACTTTGATAGCGAACTCCCCACAATGAAGTGGTGAAATAAAAAATAAAATAATAAATTGTTATATTAATATATTTAATATTGCGCTCTACAGCCACTATTAATGTCCAGTTCAGCATGAGAAATTAGGTGGAAGGTCCTCTTTAATGCCATATTTGGTACTATAGGTAAGGAAGGCTCACTTTTTACATTTGTGTTTGATCCGGGAATATATAAGTTCATTTTATCCCTGTTGCCACATTTCCATTGATGCGTTTAAATAACGTTTCTAGACTTGACATGTTTTCTTTTAAGCCTTCAAATATCTGTATAATGTGTATATATTATATGCAGGGTTGTATATTATTTGCTTAGGATCAGATACAACAGATTAACGTGTCGTTCCATTGTCTCTAAGGGTTTTCGGCACCAGCATGGTGGAGGAGTATGAAGAAGTTGACTCTCAGTACCACTCAGAACGCCCAGATATTTATGATGAAGATGAAGGTAGGTTGATTTCTAAAATATATATTATATATACACATGCACTGCTAAAAAAAAATAAATAAATAAAGGGAACACTAAAATACCACATACTAGATGTCACTGAATGAAATCTTCCAGTTGCAAATAGTTATTCATTACATAGTGGAATGCGTCGAGAACATTAAAACATGAAAATTATCTCTGTAAATCAAATTTAATATCTCATGGAGGTCTTGGTTTGGAATGATACTCAAAATCAAAGTGAAAAAATCAAATTACAGGCTGATCCATCTTCAGTGGAAATGCTTCAAGACAAGGAAATGATGCCCAGTAGTGTGTGTGGCCTCCACGTGCCTGTATGACCTCCCTTCAATGTCTGGGCATGCTCCTGGTGGGGCGATGGATGTTCTCCTCAGGGATCTCCTCCCAGACCTGTATTAAAGTATCAATTCAACTCCTGGACAGTCTGATGCAACATGACATTGGTGGATGTAACGAGACATGATGTCCCAGATGTGCTCGATTTGACTCAGTTCTGGAGAAGGGACAGACCAGTCCATAGCATCAATGCCTTCACCATGCAGGAACTGCTGACACACTTCATCCACATGAGGTCTGGCATTGTCCTGCATCAAAAGGAACCCAGAGCCCACTGCACCTGCATGTGGTCTCACAATGGGTCTGAGGATCTCATTGCGGTACCTAATGGCAGTCAGGCTACCTCTGGCGAGCACATGGAGGGCTGTACGGCCCTCCAAAGAAATGCTTCCCCACATCATTACTGACCCACTACCAAACCGGTCATGCTGGAGGATGTTGCAGGCAGCAGAACTTTCTGCACGGCATCTCCAGAGTCTGTCACGTGCTCAGTGTGAACCTGCTTTAATCTGTAAAGGGCACAATGTTGACTTTGGCATTTGTCATAGAACACCAAAATTGGCAATCACCCTGCACTGTGTTGGGCTGTAAGCACAGCAGCCACTTGTGGATGTCGGGCCCTCATACCACCCTCATGGAGTCTCATGCACTGCTCCTCCTTTTCCTCCTTGCACAAAGGTCCTGATGATAGGTTATTGGCCTCCTACGGACCCTTCTACATCTTCTGGAAGCTGCTTCATGCTCTGGACACTGTGCTGAAAGACACAGCCACCTTTCTTGCCCCAGCTCACATTGATGAATGAGCTGCACTACCTGAGCAACTTTTGTTGGTTGTAGACACCGCCTTATGCTACTGTATAGTACCTCTAGGGGTGAGGACAAAATGCAAAAGTGACCAAAACAGCCAAAAAGGATGAGAACATAGAAATGGTCTGTGGTCCCCCCTGCAGAACCACTCCTTTTATAGCGGTTGTCCTGTTAACTGCCTATCATTTCTACCTGTTCTCTGCTCCATTTGCACAACTGCAGGAGAAATTGATTAGCAATCAGTGTTGCTTCATAACTCGATGTGTTGATTTCTTAGAAGTGTGATTGACTTTGAGTTGCATTGTGTTGTATAAGTGTTCCTTTTTTTTATGAGGGGTGTGTGTGTGTGTGTGTGTGTGTGTGTGTGTGTGTGTGTGTGTGTGTGTGTGTGTGTGTGTTTTACTGATTTAATAGAATGTCAACTATTTGCCAAAAATAACTTGGTACATTTTTTTTTTTACAATTCTGTTGGCTTTATTCTATAGTGCAGAATTAGCTGCAAACCCAGGAATAATCATACATTTTTGGTGCGCAGAACAAGTGCAGACTAAATCCAGCCAGTGTGAGTAGCCAAGAGGAGTAATTTCTTAGCTGCTCAAGCTGGTTCTGGACTATTCTATCTGAATATAATGCCCACTGTCAAGACGTTCATTGTGAACACCATCCAAAGAAAGAGAGGTGCATGTAGTCTTTAAAAAAAAAAAAATAGATATTCTTACACTTTAAACCATATAAAATGCATAGAAATTCACCAGAGCTGTAATTGAGGACCACCTATATTTATATAGTTACATCCAATCTACAAGGAATTGTAGTGGGGAAAAAACAACTTGTAAGTAGATATAAATGCCACTTAATGAGCCATTTTATAAATATTTGCTAAGTGCAGAAGTGCTGCCTTATCTATTTAAGCTGATGGTGCTATTTGCATAAATGATGATCAAATGGCAATAAGATGACTTGTATGTTTTGCAGACTGATGTGGTGCATGGTCCTGGTGCCTTCACACACCACATCAGTCTTCAAAATATGTAAGTGGTGGCGGATAAACCGCTGTAATTTTAATCTGAATTATTTGGGTCCGATTGAAGTAAGCAGCATCAGAAGTGAATGTTAGAAGTTTATCCCACCATATGGCTCCCTGTCCCCTCCAACCAAGCTCAACCATACAGTTTTTAAATAAAGGTTTGTGTCACATCCCGGAGAGATGGATTTTACCCCTACTTTCCTTCAGTTTCCAGACAGTATCTCTGCAATCACACGTAACAATAACATGTATGAAATTCTCTCACTTTGACTTTCAGATTATCCGCTGGATTACAACACCAGAGATGACAAATCGTCAAAGAATTTGCTGGGCTCTGCTACAAGTGAGTGCCGCGTTCCACAACATGAGGAAATGCCCGGTGTATCCACAGCATTGCTGCGTGTCTGTAGGAAGCAGGGTGGTCATCCCACTGTGATAGGGCTGCCCCAAGATTGCGTCTCATGGTAGATGGCCTCCTCCTTCCATATAGTGATCTCTGCCTTATTTGCACAGGAATGCCAAACGGCAACCAGATCTCTGCAACTATGAGTGATTGTTCCCCGATGTGGATGATATGTCCGTGACTAGCTTGCCTTACTGATAAATAATATAAATATATATTCTAGTTAAAAATAAAGCAGTTGCCCAGCACAAGCCGCGAGAATCCAGCTCTCATATGTTATGGGCCCTTTGCAAAATGGAAGAGTCAAAGTGGTTGATCGCTACAGTTTCTCTGCAATAGTTTGATAAATCTCCCACTTTGTGGCTCTACCTTTTTTCTGCAATCCCGCATGCAGGAGGCGTTGATGAGCGGTCACCCGCACGTCCCGCTGCTCGACTCGCTCCTCCTGGATGTAGCCAGGGAAGACCCCGGGACAAAACTCTCCCATCTGAGTGATCAGCGGGAGCCCCAGTAGTTCGACCCATAGTGATTTAACTTTTACAGTGATTTATTATGCATCTCAGAATATCCCTTTAGTTCCGCTATCTATGAGCAGGGTTTGTGTGCTGCCATCAGAAGTAGTGCTAACCCGGCGTTGGCCAGTGCTCGCTGTCAGGACTGTTTGGCTGCCTGTAGCTATAGCAGGTTACTATTAATGTGGAGCAGATTTTCTCTATATCAGGTCGTTGTCGCCCTGTAGTCCAGCAGCACTGACAATGATTGACGTCACTGTGAACGTGCTACGTAATAAATGCAGTATGATTCTACACGAGACGCCTCTTGCCAAGGGAAATGCATTGTGTTCCCCAGGCAGCCAGATCAAGAATGTCACCGTACCAAAGGGCAGACTGTCCTGCATATTGGGTCTTCGATTGTCATCTGATTATTTTACACACTGACATCTCTGAGTATCGAGGATGTCCTCTATTAACCGAAAATTGCCTTTCTGTATATTGTACATCAGACAAGATGAGAAAAACATGGATGGCTTCTTCTGGAAACAGCACCTCTTGTATGCATAGGCTGTGTGTGGTATTGCAGCTCAGCTTATTCTATGTGCTAACCCATTAAAGGTTTTCCAGGTTTATGTAACTGAAACATAGTCCATATATAGTGTTTTTTTTTTAACTTCATCATTTCATGATGGCACGGCATAATCATGGTGACAGGTTCCCTTTAAGGATACAGGGCACTGGTGGGTATTTTGCAGCCTCTGAATGACAATGTTCATACTCGCTTCTGCAAATGGATCTATTGATAATGGCGAGGCAGTGAAACCTAGTGTATTGGAAAGCTGTACAAGTTTTCATATATAGTTATTATAGGGGTATTCCTGTCTCCCACGTGATTCCTACAGCTAG
Source organism: Ranitomeya variabilis (assembly GCF_051348905.1). Classification (NCBI taxonomy): domain Eukaryota; kingdom Metazoa; phylum Chordata; class Amphibia; order Anura; family Dendrobatidae; genus Ranitomeya; species Ranitomeya variabilis. The sequence continues at coordinate 65,173,182 of NC_135239.1, read as the reverse complement.
GACCTGCATCTAACGGTGACCGGATCCCCGTCTCGGGCCGCCAGAATTGTATAGGTGGCTGTACGGGCGCAGCTCCCTCCATGATCTTCTGATGGAGATCCAAAAATTGCACCAGTGTTTTTGTATTTTCCATTAGTGTCACAGGTGGGAATAACCCTGCAGCAAGCCCCTTTTATCTACCCCAATGATTAAGTCTAACTACTTGGACATGAATGGCTCCAGCTTTACTCCTTTGTGTTGCCCACCATTCGATTTCCCTACATAGATGCTTTGGGAAGAAGATTATTTGGCCAAATATTCCACAGTCTTGGCTTTATGTGTAATGCAGGCGATGAGTAAAGGTTTGTCGCTCGCAGCCGATATCCCGGCCCGTCACCCGATTTTGTCTCCATACCGCCTGCATGTATGCGAGTGAAGTAATGTCTGCTTGTGTTCCTGCGTTCTCTGCAGATGCCATTCTTAGCATGGTGAATAATCTTGCTGCTAACATGCTCGGGGCGAATACTGAGGAAGAAATCGCCGAAGGGAAAGGTAGCCGCTCTGTTTATATCCGTATTACCATACACCTAGTATGACTGGAGATGTGCACTGTAGAGTGATGGTGCTGATCTGTACTGTGCACATTGTCACCAGTGGCTTTCTAGTGGTAACAGAGGCCACCAGATTGTCCGCTAAGAGCTGGGTATTTTATCACCTTCATCCCACAAGTGTAGAAAATATTGTGGCTGCTGGAAGCATGTGCCGCTCACCGCAGCGCTGTCCGTGTGCGCATACATGTACAGTCACGTCACGTGAGGTCCGTTCCAATGCAGGTGACGGAGCGAGGCCAATAATCACTACTGTGGCGGCCATGTGTGATTTATCGCTTGCTATAAATTTCCAATGTAAGCATGCATTCTCGTTTAAAGGGGTTGTCAGATCAGTGGATTCGAGGTTGTCTGATGTGAAGATATGTAATTTTATACACAACTACCTGACGCCAAGTAGAATATCATATGTGGGTCCTGTTTATAAGAATATTATGGATAGGTTTCATTCTTAGGTGTCAGATGGTTCTTCGTGTAGCTGTGTCATCACATCAGGCATACCCGCTTATCTGACAGTCTCTTTAAAAGAAAATGCATGCTACCTTATCTGATACTTGTTAAGCGATTTCTCCCGACTCACAACCATGTTGCTCCAAGCCAGTACCGAAATCGGGCAGGAACGTTCGTCTGGACAACTCCTCGCCACTTGATTAAATGAGGTGACTCCTGATTTATTTTCTAATACTTTTTAGCTGCTTTCTTCAAGGAGTTGTCCACTACTTTTATACTGATGTCCTATTCTTAGAATAGGACATCCATGTCTGATCTTCCAGGGTCCGGCACTCTGCACCCTCACAGATCAGCTGTTATCAATGCCACCAGCCAGAAGTACTCACTTGTGGAGTTTGGCCGTCTGCTTGTAGAGACCGTGGCTTGTTACTGCACGTCCACGTCTATTGACTTGAATAGGAGGCTGATATGTAGTGGATGGCCAAGCTCCACAAGCAAGTACTTGCGGCTGCTGGCATCGATAACAGCTGGTCAGCGGGAATGCTGAGTGCTGGACCCTGGCCGATCAGACATTGATGCCCTGTCCTAAGGATAGGACGTCAGTGTAAAAGTAGTGGACAACCTCTATCAGTATATTTCGGCTGGATAAGGGTTTTGCCCCATGTATTTCCAGCAGATGGCCCAGAGCTCTACACCTTCAGTCATTGCAAATATGTAGAACAGTAGAGGCGCTGGCATATAATGGCTCCCACAACTTCTTTCACCAGTTGTCAAAGTTGTCCATGCACTTGGGGAAAGAACTCTCTCATGTATAATGCTTCAGGATGATTTTACTACTGAACTCTGCATGTATCGCTCCTAGTACAGCCATAAGGATGACGCATGTCTTGTAGTAATCCAATGTGCCGACACAGAGGAGAGAAACCTTTTTACGCCACATGCGAATACTCATAATCCAACTGTTAATGGCAAACCGGTACAGGACTTCACCTGTAAAATGTTAAATGAAGAAACCTGCGTGAATCCTATAATATCTCCATTAGACGAGCTAGTTACTGTGTTCTCACCCCTGCCAGACAGTAATATACAGCATCTTTCTAAAGGTTTTGGCCTGATTACTATTGATTAGTGACTCCCTTGGTATCGCACAAATTTTAAGGAGTTTGGTGGGATCTTCTATGGGTGCAATATCACGCACTGTCTTGCCTCTATTAAGACCTACAGATGCTGTAATGTTAAGATATGTCTCATGACCTACTTTCTTATCTATACAGGGATCTTACAATATTTTTATTACATGCGATAGTTGAATAATTTTATATTTTTCCACAGTTCTGAACAGTAGTACACCTCAAAATGTTACTGAAGAATCTCCAGCCACAAGTGCGACAACCACTCCGGAGGAAGCGCCAACCCCGACGGCTCCGTAAGTACACTTCAGCCCTTGTCCCTGTCAGGCTGTGATCTGCCTCATGTACACTCACCGCTTTGTATCGCTACAGAACCTGTCGTAGCATTTTGGTATTTGCAGCATTTTGCTGTCGTCTACTTTTAACTTGTTAACACTGGATAACAAAAAAAGAAAAGAATGTCCAGCTTGACATGTCATGATTAAGGGAGCTTAGTCTCCAGAAACGCGTTGAGATTCTTACCCATATGGCTTGTGCTGAAGTCTGTATCCTCTATGCTTAAAAGTTTGTGAATAAAGAAAACTCTTTTTTACGGATTCGGTGAAGCTGGACATTCTTTTCTTTTTTGGACTCTATACACCTGGACACAGCGGGTCCTTGCTCCCGAAGATTGGTTTATGCATCACGGGTGAGCTGGTTTATATTCCAACGCTGGATAACCTCTTATCGCCTTCCCACTGAATAGGCAATAATTTGTTGATTAGTGGGGGTCAGACCGCTGTCACCTGCACTGTTATGGTTTTATTCCCATTACGAAATGGACAGGCTGGTCAAAAGTCTGTCATATTCAGAAGAGATTTTTCCAGCAGCCCCATAGAGGATGAATTGGAAAACAAGGGCTCATACCCTCTCTGATTAGTAGGTTTGTAATAACATGAAAAGTTTCTACATGTCGCCTTGTCATTGGAGGATGTACAGGGAAAGACTGAGGTCTGTCGGCTTTCTTTCGGCTGTCGGCTTTCTTTCGGCTGTCGGCTTTCTTTCGGCTGTCGGCTTTCTTTCGGCTGTCGGCTTTCTTTCGGCTGTCGGCTTTCTTCCGGCTGTCGGCTTTCTTCCGGCTGTCTGCTTTCTTTCGGCTGTCGGCTTTCTTCCGGCTGTCTGCTTTCTTTCGGCTGTCTGCTTTCTTTCGGCTGTCTGCTTTCTTCCGGCTGTCTGCTTTCTTCCGGCTGTCTGCTTTCTTTCGGCTGTCGGCTTTCTTCCGGCTGTCTGCTTTCTTCTGGCTGTCTGCTTTCTTCCGGCTGTTGGCTTTCTTCAGACTGTCATTTGCAGCTTACTATGTCCTGACCACAATGTATAACTTTTCTTCTGAATCTGATCAGATACACAGAACTGTCAGACAAAACTTTGTTCTTCAGCCCACTATCTCCTGACTCCCCGCATACGTGTGTAGAAGAAGGGAGGCTGACAGCAGAGTATCTCCCCTTGACAATGAAAAGGATCCTCCATTGAAAATCCAATGATCTGATCATTTTTCGCCTCAGATATCCTGTCAGGAGGCCCCTACAAATATCAGTCTGCTGGTTTCTGCTAACTTTCATCTAATGTGCATGGGGGGGGGGCCCCTGACTCCAAATGAGTACTGCTTTAAAAATTGAGCAGATAGAGCAATGAGTCTCGGGTCATTTAGAAGTGAATTTTGTGGCATTAAGCAATATGTGATAAGCATATTACAGCAAGTATTACAAATCATGATGTATGTTCTTAGAAGGGAATGGGATAATGTACAGTATGCTGTAGGTCGGCATGGAGTGTAATTCTTTATTCTGGTCCGATATACCGGTAATCTTTTATCCTCTACTAAAATTAACGGATTTCTCTAAAACTTGTTTGATTTTTGATTCCAGGTTGGAGGAAGAGAGTGTGACTCTGCCAACGGTGTCTGTGCCAGAGCCAGAAACTCCCAAAGAAAGCCCCATTGTTCAGCTGGTCCAAGAGGAAGAGGAGGAGCCGCCGGCCCAGTCCACTGTGACTCTTTTGGGCAGCGATGAACAAGAAGACGACACGGTGTCCTGGTTTGAATTTGAGAGCCAGGTTTACTGTGGGGACTTGGCCACTGCCTGTTGCATCTCCAGCTTCTCAGAGTACATTTATAAGTGGTGTTCAGCCATCTTTGCCTTTCATAGGCAGCGTAGTAAACCAGCAGAGGACAAACATAAGGAGGAAGAAGACTCCCAGTCCATGCAGGAGCCTTTATCTGCCCCAACTACTGTTGAGCCGTTCGCTGAACCGTCTGAGAACAAAATTGCAGAGGAGGCCACAACAGACTTCATTTTGGTAGATCCTGGAGACAATTTACAGACCGGATCTGCAAATAAGGTCATCGAGCCCATCCATTTGGAGCCTAGTCAGTCGCAGACCATTTCTCAGTCGGTGGCAGCTGACGAAAGCGGGTCCTCAAATGTATCTCCTTCAGAGACCAACAAAGTGGTGACAACCCCGACTCCTGACCTCATTTCTACAGATTCTGTGCAGAATCAAACAAAGGAGCAAAAGCCGAGTGATACCGGTACTCTGATTTACGCAGAGAAGCCAAGTTTGGGCTCCGAGGACAGTACCCTAGTGGAGGATGTGGTGGAGGTCGCCAGGGAGGAACCGGCCGACTACACCAAAATTATTCAAGATACAGAGACTCTGCAGATGCAAGAAACTAGCATCTCCGCTGAGGGGAGCGAGGTGGACACTAAAGAGACATTAAAGCCTGTCTTGACCCCAGTTGTGGATATCCCTGCGGCTGCGGAGAAAAAGGAGGAAGACCCCATGAGCGAAGATGCTTCCCTAAGTGGTAGCTTGCACAGAAGTACTACTGATTTCTATGCCGAGCTCCAAAATGCCACTGAGCTGGGCTACACCAATGGGAATCAAGTGCACGGCTCCAACCAAAAGGAGTCCGTCTTTATGCGCCTCAATAACCGAATTAAAGCTCTGGAGGTTAATATGTCTTTAAGCGGTCGCTACCTTGAAGAGCTTAGTCAGAGGTAAGTCCAATGATTTCCTTATGAACATGTAGCCCCCTCCTGCTCTGGTGGTCTCAATATGACCATATAGAACAGGTTTGATTCTTCTTTTGCAAATGTTCCTATTTTTCATTTTGGGGGAATTTTCTTTAGCTTTCCATAGGGATTTTGGGCTTGTTTCACATTAGTCAGAGGCTTCATCAAGAAGTTTTTTACGCCGACTCTGCTCAAGAATCCAGGGAAAAAATAGGCCTTTTTTCTATCTAAACTATCAAAACTAGTGATGACCGAATATACTCGTTACTCGAGATTTCTCGAGCACGCTCGGGTGTCCTCCGAGTATTTTTTAGTGCTCGGAGATTGTGAAGTGCTAACCCAAAGTAACCATTTAATCATCAAAGTAAATGGCGCTTACCAGCAGCCAACACCAGAATGGGGTGGATGGCACCAGAGGAATCCAACAGAGCCCCCAACGTACGTTTCGCTTGTTTGTTTGTTGCTTTCTCCCCTTGAGAAAGCAACAAACAAACAAGCGAGACGTACGTTGGGGGCTCTGTTGGATTCCTCTGGTGCCATCCACCCCATTCTGGTGTTGGCTGCTGGTAAGTGCCATTTACAGCTATTTGCTTTGATCATTAAATGGTTACTTTGGGTTAGCACTTCACTAAATCTCCGAGCACTAAAAAATACTCGGAGGACCCCCGAGCGTGCTCTGGAAATATCGAGTAACGAGTATATTTGCTCACCATTATTAATTACTCAATCACCCAATGAATTGGCGTTCTGCACATCCAACTGACTGTCGCCATGTTAACACTGCTGGAAATTGGCAGCGAGTGTTGTCCAATTATTGGCACGTCTAGATGGACCTTAACTCTGTCCTCACTGACTCACACAGCATCAGTATCTAGAAATACTCCTCAGTGATGAGGTCAATTTATTAATGGATCTTATGAAGATTGGAAGTATGGTACTTGGTAAAGCAGACGTGAAGAGCGGTCGGGTCCTTTTTATTTAATTTTTTTAAATCGTATATATTAACTTAGCTAGTTTAGACCGTGCAGACTCCTTTTGTCCCCCGCAGCACCAGGGGGTGTATTTTCATCTAGAACATTATGAATGTCTTTTTTTCTTTTTTTTCTTTTTTTAAGGTATCGAAAACAAATGGAAGAAATGCAGAGAGCTTTCAACAAAACAATATTAAAGCTTCAAAATACCTCCCAAATAGCAGAAGAACAGGTAATGAACGACATCTGGGTATTTCGTAGCGATATTAAGTGGAAAACCTGTTGAGCTGGTCTCTGTCGCATCACAATTACCTCCAGGTATTTTCGTTGACATTGCGGCAATAAATTAGTCGCAAGTTCCTGAACATAGTCACACACATTAGTGCTTTTCATCACCAATTCTCCACATTTTCCAGTTTCATGCTGCTTTTCTGTGAGGGGATCAGTTTGCTCACCTGCCATCCTATCCTATCCTATATAATGTTACAGGGACATGATCTGGTCCCCACACCCCGGGGTTTCATCTTTTGGAGATGCTTGGCCGAGTGACAATCTGCCTTGTAAGTGCAGGATGCGTGAAGACCCGGTATCGGCCACCTGGATTGACAGCCATGAATATCGGAGAATAATTGATTCAGAATGTCTACAAGTCCCATTATTCTGTGACATGAAATTAAATGGACGATGTTATTTAAAAAGTGCTTTTTTTTGGGGACCAAAGAACGTTGTGTACAAGAAAGAATAGAAAACCCCTTTTCCATACACAGAACCGCAGGATTTTTTATTACCGAGATTGTGAAATATTTTTTATTCTTTCAGGATCAACGTCAAACAGAATCTATTCAACTGCTCCAAGCTCAGCTCCTCAATATGACCCAGCTCGTCTCCAACCTGTCCGCCACGGTCACTGAGCTAAAGCGGGAGGTAAGAAATCAGCCTGTGCCCCCATCCTGCACTGCAGATTGTTCTGTCTGAACGTGGATGTAAGGCAACAAGGCAATGATTTAGTTCTGCTCCCACCCTAAATAAGAGCTTGTCCCGACACGGGTTCACTAAGTATTTAATATACAGCTGCTATAAATGCTGATCTTGTTTGACTCTATGAAGATAAAAAAAAAAAGTAGGAGGACTGCCAGATATATAACTCACTTTTACATGCATACATTTCTGGCTATGATTGGGGTCATCTGACTACCCCCTCAAAAAAAATTTGGTAAGACAGGCCATGTAATAAAATCTATAGTGACAGCCGTCACCCACTCCCATTGCTCCAGCACAGGCACCTCCAGCGGTCTCCACCAGAACCCGAAGCCATGATGTCCCGTTTCTGGTCACCGGACTGCTAAGGGCTGTGATTGGCTGCAGAGGTTGGGGGATTGGAAGCCCTCGCCATTCAAGGCACATTCAACATGGGGTGGGCTCTGTCCCCTATGTACATCAAGCTTATGTTTACGAGCTCCATGTGCCACGTCCAAACATCGCAGGACCCATACACCCAGGAGACTCCATACCCATTAAATGTTCGATCAGTTCTGTAGAAATTTGTCGGTTCAGTGAACATTAAAAATAAAAGTGGATGTCTGGTGAAAATAAATTCTCCACAGAATGGGGATAACTTATTGATCGGTGGGGGTCTGACCTATTGGACCTCCACCCATCAGCACTTTACCAACAGTGCTCATGCTCAACCACCGCTTCATTCATTACCCACAGGGCTGCTTTTTCCAGATCCCTTATGAAAAATAAATGAAGCTGTGGTTGGGCGTCTGACCCGCCTCTTCCATTTTGCAATGGGGTAAAAAGTGCCCCATTGCAAAATTCCCCCAAAATTCCCCATTCTGCCTGTCGGCGCATGTCCCAGCTATCACACCCAACAGATCAGTAAGTTGGGTGATAACTTAATCTCATCAGAACAATCCCTTTAACACAACGTATTTAACCCATTCGTTAGTGGAGATCGGACCACACATTTGCTCAATTATTAACTTCAATATTGGTTGAAAACCTTGTGATTTTTATTTTTCTTTCTATTCCCGTCTTCTATGTGAAACCTCGTCGTTCTTGTATCTCAGGTATCCGATCAGCAGAGTTACGTGGTCCTCTGTCTGATCATATGCATCGGTTTGGCCTTATTTATTTGCGTTCGCTATAGAAGCTGGTCTCCATTCAATGACGACGACGTATCAAAAATCCCTAAAAGCAATAATTACCCAAGTCCTAAAAGGTGAGTGCAAACCGTCTATAATAAGGAAATTAAGGATGGGTGGCAAATGATTGTATGAATGGGCATGCAAAATTTAATGTTCCAGCAGTTACAGCCATATCAAAAGGTGTGGGGTTTTTTGTTTTTTTGTTCTACTTTTATATTTGCTTTGAGCTCCGACCCGGCGTTCTTTCGTAAGTAAACCTAGTGTTAGTTCATGTGACATATTGCTCATTTGGACATGAATGTTGGGCTTCAAAAAGAAACCTGTTGCCAAATTATGAAATATTTTTGCAGTGTATTGAACCAAACTTCAAAGGGTCAATGACGTCCATGTTCTCCTAAAATACGAGGTGCGGATCACACTAGTGATGTCTGTGATCTGGGACCACCGGTTTCCAGAGCAGGTGTTTGTTAGAGCGCCCTCTGGTGCCATGTTAGAATACTACATGACCATTCACAGTAACCTACGGTATTTCTTGGCGTAGTAGCATTTAATCTGTATCAGATTTGGCTCCTGTCCACACACTGTAGGTTCTGTCAAGATCTGCATGCAGATTGGACAACTAAATCTAGACCGGTTAAGTTTCATCGGAGCATGTTTTTGGTTCACATGCTGTCACTCAAACCAATGATATTCATTGGGCAGTGCTGATGAGTGTGTTTTTTTTTTTTCCTTTTTTTTTTTTCTCCCCTGACAGTATATGCTGCAAAGATTTTTCACTTTTACAAATTTCTTCCATGTGTCCCAAATTTTAAAATTTGTGGGTGAGCAAAAAAAAGAAACAAACCGACCCCACACAGATCAACCCTATAGCAACTGATTTTTACGGCTACGTTGCAATTCTCTTCACACCGAAAACCGTATTTTGCCTTGTAAATTTTTAATAACTGCTGCTGTATAAAAACGGATTGCACATGAATGAGGGTTAACCAAAAAAAAAAAATCGTCGAAGTTTTCTAGATGAAACTCTGACAAATTTATTTTCTTTATACGCTCATGTGAACCCAGCCTGTGTTACAGCTTCAAAAGCAACGCGTGTGTTGAAGGATACGGACACTTTTGGAAATATATATATATTTATATTTATTTATTTTTTTCTCTTTATTTATTTTTTATTTTCTTAAAAGCACGCATTTTAGGTAAAACATTTTTTTCTTTTTTCAATTTGGTTTCGCTAACCATTTTTCGCTATTTGTCTTCTCTGATTTTTCTATGGCTGGCTGTAAAACTCGTAACATGTGAATCCATAAGTGGGGAGATTGTGACGCTTATACCTTTTTTTTCTTAGCCACAGACCACATGAAAGTTAAGCTGAATTTTTTTTATGTGGTCCTAAATCGGCACTGAAGAGTTCAGAAAGACAGAGGCCACATTCGTACGTCTGAGTGTTAGTCTTGAAGAAACAGACTATTTTTTTTTTCCACTCTTCTGTCATGCCTACTTGCGTCTGTTGTGTTCTCCACCGTGTGTTTTTTTTGTTTTGTTTTTTTTTCTATTGACTCTTGGCAAATGGACCAGTTAAAGAAATGGATGGAAAAATGAAGTAAAAAGCATGACTTCCTAGTTTCATCTGTGTTTCACAAATCCCTTTAGACTTTTATGGCCGAGACTGATTAGCAAAGCAGATGGCAAACATCACCTGCTCAGCCTTCCAGATAGGAGATGGACACGTTTTTAAAACTGTGTGTTTTTTAATCAAAATTTTGAATTAAACTTTTTATCACATAATACATGCATTTAAGTGAATGTAGTACATACTAGTAGTATTAAATAATAATAATAAAATCAACAAACAGGTGCTGCGCTAGCAGGAGGAACTGTGACTAGGAATACATCTCAGTCACCTACCTCACTGTTATGAACTGATGTGTCCACTTGGGACAATGAGCTGCTGCAGACCGTCCTCTGCTATCTTGGAAGGTCCTTGAGAAAGAGGGTCGGCACCCTCGAAACGCGTCGGGATTGGCCCCTGTTAGTGTCCGTCATACGGACTGGTGACGTCACCTAGTAGCCACGCCCCCCGCTCACCACGCCACTGCACGGCGGCGCTATCGGCCGTAGCTGCCTGCCGGACACTACAGCGGCGAGACTGGTGGGGTTTTCAGCACTACGGGAGGACGCTCCCCGGATGGTAGTGCATCGTTTACGTGGCTGCACTGTCTAATCACAGATCTTCCAAGATAGCAGAGGACGGTCTGCAGCAGCTCATTGTCCCAAGTGGACACATCAGTTCATAACAGTGAGGTAGGTGACTGAGATGTATTCCTAGTCACAGTTCCTCCTGCTAGCGCAGCACCTGTTTGTTGATTTTATTCTAATTTTAATATTGGTTGGCAGGGTTGCACACTACGTGCCAAGGTGCTTGCAGCTGAAGGTTCAGGCCAATACATAGCGCCAGTGTGTTACTTTACAGTGTTTGAAATAATAATAATAATAAATATTATTTATTATTTATATAGCTCCATTAATTTCATGGTGCTGTACATGAGAAGGGGTTACGTACAGAGTTATAGATCTCGTTAACAGTAAACGAATTTACACTGACAGACTGGTACAGAGGGGAGAGGACCCTGTCCTTGCCGACTTACATTCCACTAGTAGTAGTCTATTGCTGCAGATTATCCCCCAAGGAACAGAGATCATCCACGTGTTAATTTGGGGAAGGAATTTGCAACTTCCGCCAGTGATTTCACTAAGCCTATGTTCACAAGTCCAGTACATCTGGTCCTGCTAAAATCTGTTGGCAAAAAAAGTTTTTTGCAGAACATTTTTTTTCTTATCCTTTTTCTTCCATTTTTTGTGTCGGTTTGAAATCGAAGAAACCAGAGAGCTATTTAATTTATCCTTTTTAGAGACTTAAAAGAAAAAAAAAAAAACTTACCCAGCTGAAATTAGTTTTTTAAAAATAAACAAAAGTTTTCTCTGCATAACTTTTTTTTTTTTTTTTGCCAACGGATTTCTGCTGGAACCGTTCTAAAAGATGATTACTGGAGATGTGAACGTAGCGTTAAAATCTACAGCGTATTTGCTTTTCTGAATTCTGGCCCATGTTCACATGACTTTATAACAAAAAATTCCTGAGACTTTCCCTGAGATCAGGAACGTCTCAAATGGGAACTTTTCTCAAGATCCTCTGACATCAAAAAATTGTGGCTGGATTTCCCTTTTATTCGTGCTGAAGTTCCCTTAGGTGATGACAAGTGAGCATTTTAATCGCTGGCAGTCCTTGGGTGGTGCAGTCCTTGCGTGGTGTGTCCTGGGCATTAGAAGTAGTGTGCCCATTTATATGACCCCAGCCCATGGGTGAAGGCTGATGTGTATTACACCTGTGGCGTGTGTATACATGTTGTGATGTGATTGCATCTCTAGTAACAGTGATAATTATTATTTATTATTATAGCGCCATTTATTCCATGTTGTCATTAATGTAGCGCCATCCCCCTCCGCAGCAGTTTACTGATCAGAGGGAACATGTACCAGCAATTTAGGACCTTGCATTAATCATCTGTAGTTCGGTAAATATCTGATGTCTTGCCTTTTTTTTTTTTTCTTCAGGTGTTTTTCTTCCTATGATGATATGAATCTTAAGCGAAGAACCACATTTCCTCTTATCCGTTCCCAGTCATTTCATCTCTCAAGTAAAGAAGGTATTTGCGTTTCTGAATTATTACATATGGCAGACACTTGTGTAATGGTTCTAGATGCCTGAACGTATCCAGATTTATCTTTCATGTAGTACATGCGGATGAATGGAAATGCTTAGGAGCAGTTGCTGTACTAAAGGGAATCTGTCCGGAGGATCAACCCTCCTATGCCATCTATGTGAGCACACGGGAAGCTGAATAAAATTGTACCTTGATATCTGTGATCTGATCTTATTCCAGAGAAATCCTTGATTTTCTGAATATGCAAATGAGCTGTTAAGATCTATGGGCCGAACCTAGATCTCCCCGAGAATCTGCCTCCAGAGCCTATTATAAATGCAAGGGAATGTCATCATTGAGAGACATGTAGATTAGGAGAGCGGAGGGTAAATAGGTCTCACAGGGGTAATGCCTGCTTTTATATGTAACAAGCTCTGGAGTCAGATTCTCATGTAGATCTGTGTCCGGCCCATAGATCATAACAGCTCATTTACATATAAGAAAAACATGGATTTCTTAGGAATAAGACATCAGATCGCAGATATCATTGTATTCAGCTTCCTATGATCTACATGCCTGTAGGAGAGTGGATCCTACTGACAGATTCCCTTTAACCCCTTCACGCTGCGGCCCTTTTGCTTTTTCATTTTTCGCTCCCCTCCTTCCCAGAGCCATAACTTTTTTTTTCATTTTTCCTTCACTTTGGCCATGTGAGGGCTTATTTTTTGCAGGACGAGTTGTACTTTTGAACGACAACATTGGTTTTACCATGTCGTGTACTAGAAAATGGGAAAAAAATTCCAAGTGTGGTGAAATAGCAAAAAAAAGTGCAGTCCCACACTTGTTTTTTGTTTGGCTTTTTTGCTAGGTTCACTAAATGCTAAAACTGACCCACCATTATGATTCTCCAGGTCATTACGAGTTCATAGACACCAAACATGTCTAGGTTCTTTTTTATCTAAGTGGCAAAAAAAAAATTCAAAAGTTTGCTAAAAAAAAAAAAAAATTGCGCCATTTTCCGATACCCATAGCGTCTCCATTTTTCGTGATCTGGGGTCGAGTGAGGGCTTATTTTTTGCGTGCTGAGCTGACGTTTTTAATGATACCACTTTTGTGCAGATACATTCTTTTGATCGCCCATTATTGCATTTTAACGCAATGTCGTGGCGACCAAAAAAACTTAATTCTGGCGTTTCAATTTTTTTTCTCGCTACGCCATTTAGCGATCAGGTTAATACTTTTTTTTTATTGATAGATCGGGCGATTCTGAACGCGGCGATACCAAATATGTGTAGGTTTGATTTTTTTTTTTATTTATTTTGGATGGGGCGAATAGGGGGTGATTTAAACTTTTATATTTTTATTTTTTTCTTATTTTTAAAAACCTTTTTTTTTTTTTTTTTAACTTTTGCCATGCTTCAATAGCCTCCATGGGAGACTAGAAGCTGGCACCACTCGATTGGCTCAGCTACATATGTAGCTGAATTGCAGGCTTGCTATGAGCACCGACCACAGGGTGGCGCTCACAGCTAGCTGGCATCATTAACCATGGAGGTCTCAAGGACCTCTATGGTTACTATCCTGACTCATCGCTGACCCCCGATCATGTGACGGGGGTCGGCGATGCGATCATTTCCGGCCGCGCAGCCAGAAGTGGTAGTTAAATGCCGCTGTCAGCGTTTGACAGCAGCATTTAACAGGTTAATAGCGGCAGGTGAATCGCGATTCCACCTGCCGCTATTGCGCACACATGTCAGCTGTACAAAACAGCTGACATGTCGTGACTTTGATGTGGGCTCACCACCGGAGCCCACATCAAAGGGGGAGACACGATATGCGCTGTACTAGTACGGGGCATGTCGTGAAGGGGTTAACATTTAATCTGTGTCAAAAGCTATCATGCAGACCAGAAATGTGGAGATCCCACCTACACATCACAGGGGCTCCTGTACTGTTTGGATGCTATGTATGATCGCAGTGTTGAGAAGAGAAGGGTAGAAAAAGCTGCATGCATGCCTTTACTGGAGTGAGACTCTGCAGCTGTATTGGCCTCGATGCATTATTTTATGTTCTGACATTGCAAATAACATGTACGGGCTGCATGTCACAACAAGGCTGGGTGTACGCAAAGCATATCCTTTACAATGCAGACACATTTGTGCACCCAAAAAGGCTAAAACCCAATACAAATATATATATTTTCTACCACTAACTCAAAAATCTGCTTTTTTTTGTTCAGTTTTTTAACCCCCCATTACTTGCATTGTCTTTTAGGCTTGCAGAATTTGCTTTCCTGAGCTGCAGGCTTCTCGGGGACCCAGGCGCGGGTTTTAGCAATTGTTGCTTGGACTTGGAACCCCAATATTTTGCTTGGAATAAAAGGGCATATGTAATATGGTTACCTACTCCAGAAGTTTTGAACTTTGTGTCCCTGTTGAAGCCCCCCACCAATTGGTAAAATGGAGGAGCGGAGCCCTGTACCTGCTCATTTCTGATCGGCTCTGCTCTGACGCATAGTAAGGGCTTGTGCACACGTTGCGGATTTGGGGCAGCGGATAATCTGCTGGACGTCAATGCTCTCTGCCTTTTTCACCATTTACTTCATTCAAATCAGTCAAAAACACCCCAGAAACCTGCGTATTTGCAGCTGCTTTTTTCTGCCAAGAGATGCAGAAATTTGACTCCGTGTACACATAGACAAAGTAGTCTTAGACTGTGTTCACACATTGTTTTTGCTTCGGTTTTTAATGCAAATTTTACAGTACCAGCAAATTTCAGAAATCTCATGCACACATTGGGTTTTTTTTTCCTGACTGATTTGGAGAACTGCTGCGTTTTTGTGAACTAATATATATCACAGTACACCCGTAGTTGGTCACAAATACACCATATTCTATATCTATATACTGTATGTGTGAAAAGTATAGAAAGAAATTTTCCTAGACCACCAGGTTGCGCTGTGTGACAAACGCTGTGGAAACCACAGCAGAAACCGAACTAAAGTCAAAGCAATGCAGTAAGGATCAAAAACCAGACAAGATACAGAAGCATGGGAATCTTAAAATATACCTTTATTAATAGGAGTGGCAATGGTTACAATATACCAAAATTAAAAGAAATATAAAAACCAACAAAATGTGCGGCACCAGGGAAATAGGATGTAAATAATATTCCTAATTCCAACCCCACTATGATATCAGGATATCCTAAATTATGCTGTACATAAATAAATCTCTCTTGTGCCAAAAAAAATTCAAACACAATAGTGCAACAAAATTATTAGAGTGCACAAATATACCGCAGCCAAAATAAAGTGACCAAGTGCATAAATATCAGATATTAATAATCTCCAATCACAAATTACAAAATTCTAAAAAGTGCAAAAGTGCAAGGACCTACCACTAGGTTCATAGAGTGCCAGCATGTGCTAGGAGCATTCAGCCGTATGTGAAAAAGAAAAAAATGTACAGCAAACATATAGTTATACATACCTGAGGGGGCTGAATCCTGTGCCTGCGCCTCACCCTGGGTGACCCTTGTGTTTGAATTTTTTTTGGCACAAGAGAGATTTATTTATGTACAGCATAATTTAGGATATCCTGATATCATAGTGGGGTTGGAATTAGGAATATTATTTATATTCTATTTCCCTGGTGCCGCGCATTTTGTTGGTTTTTATATTTCTTTTAATTTTGGTATATTGTAACCATTGCCACTCCTATTAATAAAGGTATATTTTAAGATTCCCATGCTTCTGTATCTTGTCTGGTTTTTGATCCTTACTGCATTGCTTTGACTTTAGTTTTTGTGAACTGCACCATATCTCTTCTTTCAGTGTTTGTGCAGCATTATTCCACCCTTAGAAATCAATGGAAAAGTGCAATAAGACAGGTATTCATTTTTGCTGTGTTTTCAGTGCAATGCCTAAGGGAGTTAAATCCGGCTTCTTTTTGGGCCACTAAACTTAATCAACATGCACAAGAGATGACAAAATCTCAGCAAAACCTGTTTTTTGTAAGCCGCTTCTGCCAGCAGGGAAAAACACAGAATGTGAACATGGCCTTAGTTATACATCTGTACATATCTGACTCCTGTCTGAGAGCCGAGCAAATAAGAGTAAGTGGCACATGCACTTCTGTCCTGTCAAAGGGAATGTCAGCAGGTTTTGCTATGTAATCTGAGAGCAGCATGATGTCGGGGTTGAGACCCTGATTCCGGCTATGTGTCACTTAGTTTACTGGGTGCAGTAGTTGTGACTGAATCCGTTTTCTGTGCTGCAGAGCTCTGAATGCTGAGCCCTGTATAACCCTGCCCACACCACTGAGTGGCCGCTCTGTGTACACTCTGCATTGATAGAAAGCTGCTAATCAGTAGTGGGGACGGGGTTGGACTAGGAGGAACAAGGCAAGTTCTGCTGATGATTTGTATTGAATCCAACATGGTACAGTAAGTGATGTCACTGTAATCAGGGTCTCTGCCCCTACATCAGGTTGCTCTCAAATTACATTGCAAAAAACCTGCGGACAGATTATCTTTAATTTGCAAACTATGCGTTACACTTGTTTTAGTAAGACATCCGCTTATCCCTTGGGTTGAAGTTTCCTTTAAATGATATCATGATGTTGTGCAATGTTTCACTACGGTGACAGACATCAGCGGCTATCAGAATGACAGGACATGGCAACTATCGCTGGCCATAAGCACATTTTTCTGCCAGTGTTGTCAGATGCAGGGGTCACTTGTCCCCGGGGGTCTGTATTTTGGGGATTTCCTGTAGAGGAACACACTGTGCCAGTTATTGATAGTGAACGATCTTCTCCATCCGGCCAGCGTGCGGACAAAGCTTCTCCAGTCTGTGGCCGTGCTTTCCATAAAGGAGACGTTTGGGTCTTATCTCCTCTTTATCACTTGTGATATTTGTCTTCATCACATAAGTAGCAATACTTGTAAAGAGGAGACCGGAGGTCATGTGCGAATTCTTGGTTGAAAGATTAAATGTATTTTTTTAATTTATTTATTTATATTTCCTGAATGTTCTCAATCATTAATAAAGGGAAACCATCTGGGCAGTTCTGTGTGGGGTAAAGCTTGGAAAGAGTGTCTGAACCTCGCGTGTCCATAGGCTATTACTAAAATATACTTTTGTCTCTAGTGAATCCAGAAGATTTCTACATTGTGGAGCCATTGAAATTTTCTCCAGAGAAAAAGGTAAAATTGGCTTCTCATTGCCTCTCGCTTTAAAATGGAGATAAGGGGAAAGTTCAAGTGTATAATATTGATAAGACGTCAATATCTGAGTTATTACAGATCAGCTCCTTTACATTAGGTCATCAATATGAGGCCTATACCGATATTTAGCACCTTTACATGCATTTAAAGGATTTTTTACTACCTTTTCTCTGTTGCATGGGTCGTTGCACTGTGCACCTGTAGATGGCAGTACAGCCCTGTGCACCTGTAGATGGCGGTGCGGCCCCCCCCCCGTGCGCCTGTAGATGGTGGTGTGGCCCCGTGTGCCATGTGCACCTGTAGATGGCAGTACAGCCCTGTGCGCCTGTAGATGGCGGTGCGGCCCCGTATGCGCCTGTAGATGGCTGTGCGCCTGTAGATGGCGGTGCGCCTGTAGATGGCGGTGCGCCTGTAGATGGCGGTGCGGCCCTGTGTGCCTGTAGATGGCGGTGCGGCCCTGTGTGCCCTGTGCACCTGTAGATGGCGGTGCGGCTCCGCGTGCCCTGTGCACCTGTAGATGGCGGTGTGGCCCCGTGTGCCCTGTGCACCTGTAGATGGCGGTGCGGCCCCGTGTGCACCTGTAGATGGCGGTGCGGCCCCCCGTGCGCCTGTAGATGGCGGTGTGGCCCCGTGTGCCCTGTGCACCTGTAGATGGCGGTGCGGCCCCGTATGCACCTGTAGATGGCTGTGCGCCCCCCGTGCGCCTGTAGATGGCGGTGCGGCCCTGTGTGCCTGTAGATGGCGGTGCGGCTCCGCGTGCCCTGTGCACCTGTAGATGGCGGTGCGGCCCCCCGTGCGCCTGTAGATGGCGGTGTGGCCCCGTGTGCCCTGTGCACCTGTAGATGGCGGTACAGCCCTATATTGGTGAATTATTTTTCTAGGCTCAATGTTGGAACAAAAAATGGAAATAATTTGTGGTAAAATCCTGGCCGCCGTTTGCCTCTGTCCCTCATTTTAGTTGTTTCTTGGCATCCAAGATGCTTTCCACACTCCCATATAATTTCCAAGGTGCCGCTGTTATTCTCACAACCTACAACAGCAATAGATTATTTCAGATCTTCCGAATTTTATTTGGCTTTATACTCATTAATCTGTATACGATTTTTTATTTTCTTGTTCTGTTTCCAGAAAAAGCGCTGCAAGTACAAAACCGAGAAGATTGAGACCATCAAACCAATGGATCCATTAAAAGCACTTCCAAATGGGGACGTAAAAACCAAGAAAGAATTCACAAACCAGAGAGACTTCTCAAATATGGGGGAGGTGTACCACTCTTCCTACAAGGGGCCACCTTCTGAGGGCAGCTCGGAGACCTCTTCCCAGTCGGAGGAGTCCTACTTTTGTGGCATCACAGCCTGTTCAGCCCTTTGTAATGGACAACCCCAAAAGACTAAGACTGAAAAAAGAGCCATTAAGCGCAGGCGCTCGAAACTTCAGGACCAAGGAAAGTTCATCAAAAGCTTAATACAGACTAAGTCCGGGTCTATGCCCAGTCTGCACGACATCATCAAAACCAATAAAGACTTGACTATTGGGACTTTTGGGGTTACAACCGTCTCTGGTCGTCTCTAATCATCACAGGGTACCCGATCTATGGGGGGTTTTTTACTGACTGGTACAACATAGAGGAAGCTCCAGCAGACTTTAAAGGTTACATGGCACAACACGTGTTGGGCTGGTCTTCAAGAATTTGGATCATCTCCTATTCCTTGATATTTTTTGAGCAAGGAATTCAGCATACTCTCCTTTCTTCTAGGATAAGAATTTTTTTTTTCGCAGTTTAATAACTGGGGGAAAGAACATTTAATACCCAGGTTGTTGGGTTTAACTTGAGCTCAAGTTGTTGTCCTACACCCCCCGACGTCGTTCCCGTACTTGCACCTTTCCATATTTATGTGCCTTCTGTCTATTTATAATGCCACTGGAGGTAAAAAAAAAAAAAGCACCAAGTGTGAATGCGTGATTTAGAGGTATTTTTTAGAGAACACGTTTAAAATATTTAGGTGTTTTTTTTCTGTTTTGTTCCTTTTTTTTTTTTTGCTTCTTCTTGGAGTTTAACACTAAAGAATATCAGGTGTCCTGCAGCCAGACCATTCCTTCAGATACGTCTGAGACACAACCATGCGCCATTCTGTACTTGGTGAGGAGGATGCGGGTGAATGCAGTATAATGTAGCTATGGGTAATCCTCTCGCTGCCGCGGGTGCCTCCAAATATCATGGCGCTATAGCCCAGTGTTAATGTAAAGGTGGTGCCGTCCGTCGGAGCACAGGTCGTACGTGTTCACACAGGTCGCTCACATCCAGGTTGTACGGACATAGTGTAATGCATTTGCCTGTGAAGACCATTTCTTAAAATTCACCAGGGAGCACAAACTACTGACCATAATACTTTATTTTATTCTGGTGGTTCAGCGCCGCATAGCTTTCCACTGCCATAACCGCTGTTCGGGATGATGCATTGCTCTGCCCACCACCGACCCCGCTGTAGGGTACGTTCACACATGGCAGCTACAAGGCGCATATTCCCTCTGGACTTACACCGCAGATTACTGTAGCAGGAAACGTGGACCCAATTTGATCAAATCTTATCTTACGGAAATTGATCCGTGGCTCAGATTTTAATTCCGCAGTGATGTTGATTTTCTTGGCATTTATACCCTTTGCAATTGATTTGGCAAATTGACACTTCTGAAGGTCGAACTTTGTAACCCAGCCAGTGATGATTTTTTTTTTTTTTTACTTTCATTTAAAAGGGTTGTTCACTTTATAACCCCATTCAATAGTGGTCCCAGGAAGGTGGGGAGAAAAAAAAATCTCACCTGTGATCTGTAAGAGACATGTGAATGCTGCAGCCAGTCGGCAACCACTGATCAACTGCAGTGGTCACTTGACGTCCCCTCTGGATGTTGGTAACTCAAAGTGGAGTACGGGGAAACCGTGCCAGTTTGGCAGAGTTGATATATTTGCTTGGGCTCATTAATACAAGTTTGTTTAGTGATGGACATCTCCATTTAGTCATTGGGAAAATGTTAGTTTACCATTTTTTGGCTTTGGTTACACCGTGTTTATCCATCCACTATACTTTGTTCCAAATCCAATTTAAAAAAAAAAATAAAAATCCTAAACACGGCAATTTCTTTATCTGCTTGGAAAAATTGGCCCATCAGACCCCCTGCTGATTGGGGTACCAAGATAATGAGCATTGTAACAATTTATTATTTTTGCCAGAAATGAGGTTTTGAACCACAAGAAGTCACTCTAGTCCCCACATCTGTCTTAGTAGCGGTGCCTAATTTGTTTTGCGGATATAATATATATTATTTTTTTTAATAAAGGCAGTTTTGGAAAATTTAGTAAACCCTCTATAAATAAAGAACTAATCCATGTTCTGAAAAGTTTAATTTTTAATTTAAAAAATGTTGACTTTGTCATTTTAGCACTTAGAACCCATATTAGGCAAAATGTTCTGTATTATTCTAATAAAAGTCGTCAAATGGATGAACTGATCTTTAGATCCTGAACTCCAGAAATGATAGTCCTAAAAAGTTACAGAAAATGTTAAAGATCCAGAATTGTTTTTGCTTAAAAAAAAAAACAAAAAAAAAATTTGAAAAGTGCCATAAATCTTTGCGTTATTTTGTCCTTATATATTGAATTTTTTTTTTTAATTATTTTATTTTATTTTTTTTTTTAACGTTTGATGGTGGCTTGTAGCTAATTGATGGTTTTGTCTCTTTTTTTCAACATATAACACATTACTGTTTTTAGCGCATTTCACTTTACATAGACTAAACCCAGATTTATCATTGTTTAGAACACTCAAAACGGAACTATTTTACCCTTTTGGTATAATTAAAAAAAAAAAAGTTAATACCCATTTGGTTATCAATTTTACTTGTTATGGCGCCCCCTGGTGGTTTTTTTTTCTTCTCAATTTCCTCCATAAAATGTTTCCAGAGGTTGTGGTCGCACACAACCGCCAATAAGAATGTGCACACACAATGGGACATCGGACATATTGGATAGAACAGGGGGTGCAGTGACAAGTATGTCACAGGAATTTCGCAGGCTATTTTGAAATGTGGCGATTATTTGGATTTTGCCCTCCATTGTGGATTGAGTTTATGCCATGCTGTTGCAGAAAAATTGTGTTGTGCCTGGGGGGATAGCATGTGTGGTGAGCTTCACTTGTGTAAAGACTGACTCTTCAATTGTATATTTTAAGTTTGTTGTTTTGTTTTTTTTCTTTCCAGAGCTGCACATTGGTTTATTTTTTTAAACAGAATCTGTCAGCTGCTTGCTGTAGTTTCAATACAATCAGTGTTTTATCAGCAGGAGATTCAGCGCTAAGCAGTCCAGGTGACGTGTAACCCTGCCCCCATTGCTGATTATCAGCTTGCTGCCAATCAGTGGTGTGGGCGGGGTTATACACAGCTCTGCATTCTGAGCACTGCTATGTCTACAGCAGAGAAAACATGGATTTTACCAAAACTGAAGCAAGCAGACCAGTAAATGACACATTGCTGGAATCAGGGTCTCTGCCCCTATATCTCTGATAACACCTCAAAAACCTGCTGACGGATTCCCTTTAAGATTCTGGGTCTTAGGGTAGTGAGTGTGCCACGTACTGCCACGTGCCTGGACCCATGTTAGTTTGTGTGCTCTGGATATTGCAGAATTTTGAACTTCCCTTTTTGAGAGCAGGTTATATAAGGTGATCGCCATCTATGTCCTGCTTTGGCTTATTTCTCAGTACCCGAGTCATTTTATCCTTCCCTATTATAGATGAGGACTATCACTGGTGTTAGGTTTGTATGTTTTCTAGTGGTTAGTGGTTTTCCTGCTACATACTGGCCAACCAGGTCTGTACTATGTATGATCACTGTAGGTCCAGATGCCAAGACCTGAGAACTAGGGGCACAAAATCCCCCTTGTGAATGACGGAATAGTGGCCATGCGCCATCACTGCTCCTATAGACATGCTCTATTCCCACATGACCTCTCATATGATCTGTGGGGGTCTCCACAATCAGACCCCCCGCCCTTGGTGATCATTTAAGGGCTGGAGACCCCACTGTTGGCGAGCCCATCTATGACTTCTGTCTGATAGAACATGAGGAAGGACATTAATAAACTAGCTGAGGAACATTGGAGATCAGATTAAAAAAATTTCTGCTTCAGTCACGGACAGTGTCAAAGTAGTGCGACAGAAGCAGCCCACCGACATAGGCCTGTATATAGAGGGAAATTATAGTTTCAGACCGCACGGAGCTTGTGGCTATAGAAAGTAGGGCGCGCTGTCAGATGTGAGTGCACCTCTGCTCTGGTGACCCTGGGGGAGATTTAATAAGACTAGGAGTTCTTAGGTACACCCCAAAAAAAGTGGATTTTACACCCATAAATTATGGTTCAGGTTAATTAATGTGGCAGATTATCTTAAAGGCAAAAAAAGAACCCAATTCTGAGCCCCTGTTGCTGTTTTTCCTTTCCCTGGTGTTGGCAGTCACCATACTATGCCTGAAACACCGTGACGCTGGGTGACTCCAGGAATGCTCTAGTTTGCCGAGCTTCTGCATAGTCTGAGGTGTTAGTGCTGATGTCCTGACCGTAGAAGTTGCTGATTAGTCTGACCTAGATAATGGATGGAAATGAGCTGTCGCCTGAATGTCTATCTATAGCATCACTTCACATAGTGTCACTCACACTTCTACATTTTCAGCTTTTCTCCTAACATTTTGGTGTGGTGTATTCAGTAAATGCTCAGGTTATGACCACAGTTATCAAAGACTTCGGTTTCGATGCGTTAAATTGTTTACATAAAACACTGAAAAGTAGCTCCTTTTTTTTGCACAACTCAAAGTTGTACAAAAATGTAGCAAAATTTGGTGTTTTCCAGTTTGAAGCCGCTCCACCAAAATGGGCAGAGCTAGGGAGTGACTTGGATGGGGTCGAATTCAGCAAAAGTGTCTTTGTCGGGAGTAACCTCTGTTGCGATCCACATGCTACAGATAAGATGTTAATTAAGTCTTGGCTCTTAATGAGTTTGATGCGTCTTATTCCTGCGCGTCCCTCATCAAGGATAGCGCCAGTCTTAATGGATCGAGGCCTTCAAGTTTCAGGAGCATATTCTTGCTGTAGTACAAAGTAAACACTCGCCTTATAGCTTCTGCCTGGTCCCCTGCCGGTCTCTACTCCCTGCTGTAGAGCTGCATTGCTCATAGATTTCTGCATCATTATTCCAGTAAGTAGTAGAGACCAGTGAGAGATCTGGGCACTTTCTGTATAGGAGGGTTGCCTCATTCATTTATTTTTCTTTTTACCCTGTTTTAAGCACTTTTGGATTATCACTCCTCTTTTTAAACTTTTGTAATACTTTTAATCATTTTTAAGATATAACATTTGAGGTAAGAATAAGTGGTTTAAGCTGAATAATATCTGGTAAGTTAAGTGCCAACTTTCCATTCTCGGTGGTCATGGGAAGGGGGCCCACATTCTTAATATGGATGCAGGTCCAGGGAGTTTCACCCACATTTGCCATATATTGCATATAAATGGTCATAAATGTCTGAGATGGAAATACCCATTTTAAGGAACAATGGGAATTTTTTTTTTCTTTGTCCTTTCCAGGCAGCAAACTTTTGTTTGACCTTCAGCTTCATGGTATAATTCATATTGTCAAGACTTTAAGCTCCAATTTGTGAAAAAGAAGGACTTTCTGGTTGTTAATATCTCCATTCCATCCCCAAATCCCCTGTAAAATATGGATGGTATGTTAGTAACATCTTAGGCCACATTCGTATGTCCTTGAAACATGGACTGTCCTGGCCCAACCATCTGGTCTCCTCACATACGCTGACCTCCTCATAGGCAGATGTGTGTTCCAACCAGCGGGTCTCCTGACGTACGCTACGCTAACCTCATCGTAGGCAGATATGACACAGTTGGCCCAACTGGTGGGTCTCCTGACGTACACTAACCTCCTCATAGGCAGATATAACACAGTTGGCCCAACTGGCGGGTCTCCTGACGTACGCTAACCTCCTCATAGGCAGATGTGTGTTCCAACCGGTGGGTCTCCTGACCTACGCTAACCTCATAGGCAGATGTGTGTTCCAACCAGCGGGTCTCCTGACGTACGCTAACCTCATCGTAGGCAGATATGACACAGTTGGCCCAACCGGTGCTCCTGGCCTACGCTAACCTCCTCATAGGCAGATGTGTGTTCCAACCGGTGGTTCTGACCTACGCTAACCTCATAGGCAGATGTGTGTTCCAACCGGTGGTTCTCCTGACCTGCGCTAACCTCATATGATGCAGATTGCCCAACCAAGCAGGTTGCTGCCTGGATCTGAGTATTGCAATCTGAGCACAGTCTTGTTTCTTCCCAATTTTTCAAGGACAGACGTGCATTAGATTTTCTGGTTGGTAAAATGTGCTTCTTATTCCGGTAGCAGGATGTCATTGTGGTCTGATGAAATCTTATTCTCCAGCTGCAGTGAAAATCCACAGCGTAAACTGACCATGTGGATCTATGCAAATGTCGCAGCAACTCAAAAATGGCTCGTTTCCAAACTTTTGCTCTACAGCCACGCTAAAATGGTTCTCCGTGGTTTGGGACTACAAACAGTCTATGGTTACAGACCACAAATGATTCCAGATGTTCTCTGTGACCATCAGACTGTACAGGAGCTAAAGACACACAACCAAAAGATGCTTTTAATAAAAAGAATTGACAAAGTAATTTATATAAAATAAAGCAATAAACCTGAGACAGTTCAACCAGCTCTTTTATTGCAAAGTTGTGGAGCATTTCAGCCAAGTAAAGCTATACAGTGCAGGCTCATTTTTATACCAGGCGGGGCAGACAAATTTCCAATACCCCCCTGTACATCCCAAATGTTGTGCTTTTTAAGAAGTGAGAAAAGAATATCATTCTCTAAAGATATTTGTGGCTGGAACCAAATGTATCTTTAGACTTAAGAAAAGAACACTTGTTATTCATTTCTAAAAGTGAATAGAGGAATAGGGTTGGCGGAGTGGAAATTCGCTATAATCCATCCACGTCATAGTCCACAGAGTGTTGTATTACTGTGCGAATATAGTCATGGCTGCCTATTACTACCAATACTATTTCTGCTTTCTCACATTGCCTGTTGCCAATATGTGGCTTGTTTGCTTTTGGCTGAGTTTTTTTTTCTTCTAGCTGCCAATGTGCAGAGATGAGGAATATTTCCAAAATAGTAAGTTGTCCCCTAAACTTATTTCTGTGAGGGTCTGAAAACAACAAGAATAGGTTTTAAAACTGGAGCCCCAACGTGAACTGTGGAGGGGAGGTACACATGCTTTACCTCTGCTACAGTCATTGTTTATGGGGGCTTCTGGAGAAACCCGGAGTACAAGAGCTTTCTTATTTTCGGCAGTCCCATAAACGATGAGTGGAGCGGAGGATGAGCATACATACCTGCTGATCTTCATGCAGGACCTTTATTTTCAGGATCACTGGGGGTCCCAGTGGTCGGACCACTAGCCCATCAGGAAGTTTTCCCTAGCCTATGAGGATTTTAGTATCCCTTTTAATGTTTGCCTTTTTCCTCCCATTTGCCTACTCCATAAACTTGGCGGGCCAAAGGGTTTTCTGACCAGTTACATAAATTTGCACAAGTGTAGAGTTCTACTTTTTAGTTGAATGTGTGTGTTTGTGAGTATTTATTGATACTTTGGGGTCCACTGAAACAGCATGGCATTTATAAGTAACTCGCGTCAATACTGCAAATGGGTAACTTGTGTCAGTACTGCAAAACCTTGACCATCCGATAAAATAGGCTAAGTATGTATAACAATTGTGTTCCTTTTGGAAACCTCCCTGTTGTATGGTTGTCATTCACAGCACTTTTATTTCACTCCTTACTGTATTTGCTGCTTACTTATGTTTTCTGAGAATGTCACAAAATGCAATTGTTTCCCTTTTCTGGTACATTACCTTAGATGACTGTATAACACATGCAGACAATTTGAGCAACTGAATTATTTTATTTTCGTCTGGTCTGCAGGAAAAGCAGGAAACAGGAGTATAATTTCTTTATTGTTATTTTTTGCTTCGAAATATATGTTGAACAAAAGTGTAACTCCAGAGCCTTAGTGCAATTTAGAAACTGTGAATTTCCAAATAAATATGAACACTTGTATTTGATGTTTGGCCTAAATATTTTTTTTCTAATGTATAAAACGGAAATACTGTAAGTGGAAGGAATAGTCCTGTCCTGGGCTGTGCGGCTTCCAATAGAAACTGACATTTGACTTTCAAGTAGCAATATGCCAGGACCGTATTTCTGAAGGAGGGCAGTAAGACAACTGCCTATAGCAGGAGCTGTCCCCCCTGGGGACGTACTATGAAGAATGAAGAAAAGGAATAAATAAAAAGAATGAACATAATAACTTTTAGGTCCAAAGAGATGGAGAGGTATTATAGATTTCTTATGCATCTTGGATATGAAGTGAACATGAATTTTATGTAGATAATTAGGAAATCAACACAGATCCCATATACACGGCTGTATATTATATTCACTGAGCTTTATAGGTGGGGGATGAACATGAAATATATGTAGATAGAGGAATGAACACATTCCCCATATAAACAGGTGCATATTATATTACCTGAGCTTGATAGGTGGGGAATGAACATGAAATAAGGACGTACTAAAAAGAATGAAGAAAAGGAATAAAGAGTGAACATGATAACATATAGGTCCAAAAATATAGAGAGGTATTATAGATTTCTTATGCTTCTTGGATATGGAATGAACATGAATTATATGTAGATAATTAGGAAATGAACACACATCCCATATAAAAAGGTGTACATTTTATTCCCTGTGTTTGGATAGGTGAGGAATGAACATGAAATATATGTAGTGTAGGAATCTGTACTCACTCGGCTGCGGTTGAGGTAGGCACATGGAGTGGTATTGCTGAAATGTCCAAGCAAGTTTATTAAAACTGCGCTGCATAATCCGCTCTGGATAGCCAAAACAAGCAAACAGCCTTTTCCATCACAAAGTGAAAAGCAAACAGAAAAATAAACAGTCCATATAGTACTGCGGGTCCGTCCACTCAGGTCAGTGTCTTTAGCAACACACACTGGAGGTCTCCACACCTCCAGCCACAGACACTGAATGAGACATTTGGCCTCCATTTTATTAGCCAAACCATGCTCCTGGGGTTGGGATATGTGAGCAGTGATTCCCACCCATCTCTTATAACCGCTCGTAAAATCCGGCGCTGGAATGGCCAAATAACTATCTCAGCACTATACATGCTGGAGCATACTTCTGAGCTCACATCACAGTGAATAGCCGCGATGACAACTCGCTCCCCTCGAGGACTCATCCGGTGGCCTTCTTACATACCCTCCCCCTCTGCCCGGGGGGCTTGGCACCTTCTGCCAACAAACAGTGGACTCTCGACAGAGCGTCCGCATTGCCATGCAGTTTCCCTGGCCTATGCTCCAAATGGAAGTTAAAATCCTGAAGTGCTAGGAGCCACCTGGTCACTCAGGCATTGTTCCCTTTTTTCTCCCTCATCCACTTCAGTGGTGCATGGCCTGACACCAGCCTAAACTTCCTGCCCAAGAGGTAGTACCTTAGAGAGTCCAAAGCCCACTTGATGGCTAAACATTCCTTCTCCACTATGGAGTCATTTTTCTCCCAGGTAAACAACTCCCAGCTGAGATACATTATTGGGTGCTCTTCCCCGTTCAGCTCTTGAGATAAGAAAGTGGCCAGCTTGACATCCGATGCATCCATCTGGTCCACAAACTCCTTGGAGAAATCCGGTTCTACCAGCACCAGCTGTTTGCACAGGGACAGCTTCAGTTCCTGTAAGGCCATCTCAGCTTCTGGATACCACTTACCATAGCCAACTGATAATATAATATATACTGTACATGTTTATATGGGATATATGTGCATTCCACTATTATCTACATATATTTCATGCTCATTCCCCACCTACCAAGCTCAGGGAATATAATATACACCTGTTTATATGAGATGTGTTAATTTCCCTTTTATCTACATGTATTTTATGTTCATTCCCCACCTACCAAGCACACAGAAACATCTCTGTTGTATTCACATGCACTGAGTTCAGGCTGTTAAACGAGCGAGGGTGATCGACAATAATGAAGTTGTTCGACTCTTTTTCTCCTGGCCTCTTTACTTTCGCTGAAGAAGAATGATGGGTACAGATAGTCTTCGATACAGTATAATGCATGTCCCATATAGTATAATGCACTCCCCATAGTCCTTGATAGTGTAATGCAGCCCCCTCAGAGTATAATGCAGCCCCCACACAGAGTATAGTTGAGCCTCTCCACACACAATATAGTGCAGACACACACTATAATGCATACAAACACACAATAATAACCTCTTCTTGTTCCCCCGCTGCTCTGGTTTCTGCAGCATGTCTCATCTGCTCCACTGCTGGCACATGCTGCCCTTCTTACTCATGCGCCCCATAGCGGCTGCTTTCAGCGGTACCCCACTGGCTGGTGGCTCCAGGAGGAGCGGGGCCTCTAGGTAGCTGCCTGGTCTGTCTGCCCTTAACGCCGGCCCTGTATATAACATACAGTGCCTTGCGAAAGTATTTGGCCCCCTTGAACTTTTCAACCTTTTCCCACATATCATGCTTCAAACATAAAGATACCAAATGTAAATTTTTGGTGAAGAATCAACAACAAGTGGAACACAATTGTGAAGTTGAACGAAATTTATTGGTTATTTTAAATTTTTGTTGAAATTCAAAAACTGAAAAGTGGGGCGTGCAATATTATTCGGCCCCTTTACTTTCAGTGCAGCAAACTCACTCCAGAAGTTCATTGTGGATCTCTGAATGATCCAATGTTGTCCTAAATGCCTAATGATGATAAATATAATCCACCTGTGTGTATTCAAGTCTCCGTATAAATGCACCTGCTCTGTGATAGTCTCAGGGTTCAGTTTGAAGCACAGAGAGCATCATGAAGACCAAGGAACACAACAGGCAGGTCCGTGATACTGTTGTGGAGAAGTTTAAAGCCGGATATGGATACAAAATGATTTCCAAAACTTTAAACATCCCAAGGAGCACTGTGCAAGCAATCATATTGAAATGGAAGGAGTATCATACCACTGCAAATCTACCAAGACTCGGCCGTCCCTCTAATCTTTCATCTCAAACAAGAAGAAGACTGATCAGAGATGCAGCCAAGAGGCCCATGATCACTCTGGATGAACTGCAGAGATCTACAGCTGAGGTGGGACAGTCTGTCCATAGTACAACAATCAGTCGTACACTGCACAAATCAGGCCTTTATGGAAGAGTGGCAAGAAGAAAGCCATTTCTCAAAGATATCCATAAAAAGTGTTGTTTAAAGTTTCATCAAGCCACCTGGGAGACACACCAAACATGTGGAAGAAGGTGCTCTGGTCAGATGAAGCCAAAAATCAAACTTTTTGGCAAAAATGCCAAACGATATGTTTGGTGTAAAGGCAACACAGCTCATCACCCTGAACACACCATCCCCACTGTCAAACATGGTGGTGGCAGCATCATGGTTTGGGCCTGCTTTTCTTCAGCAGGAACAAGAAAGATGGTTAAAATTTATAGGAAGATGGATGGAGCCAAATACAGGACCATTCTTGAAGAAAACCTGTTGGAGTCTGCAAAAGACCTGAGACTGGGACGGAGATTTGTCAACCAACAAGACAATTATCAAAAACATAAAGCAAAATCTACAATGGAATGGTTCACAAATAAACGTATCCAGGTGTTAGAATGGCCAAGTCAAATTCCAGACCTCAATCCAATCGAGAATCTGTGGAAAGAGCTGAAAACTGCTGTTCACAAACGATCTCCATCAAACATCACTGAGCTCGAGCTGTTTGCGAAGGAACAATAGGCAAGAATTTCAGTCTCTCGATATACAAAACTGATAGAGACATACTCCAAGCGACTTGCAGCTGTAATCACAGCAAAAGATGGAGCAACAAAGTATTAAGTTAAAGGGGCCGAATAATATTGCACGCCCCACTTTTCAGTTTTAGAACTTCCACAAAAATTTAAAATAACCAATAAATTTCGTTCAACTTCACAATTGTGTTCCACTTGTTGTTGATTCTTCACCAAAAATTTACATTTGGTATCTTTATGTTTGAAGCATGATATGTGGGAAAAGGTTGAAAAGTTCAAGGGGGCCAAATACTTTCGCAAGGCACTGTATGTTATATACAGGGCCGGCGTTAAGGGCAGACAGACCAGGCAGCTACCTAGAGGCCCCGCTCCTCCTGGAGCCACCAGCCAGTGGGGTACCGCTGAAAGCAGCCGCTATGGGGCGCATGAGTAAGAAGGGCAGCATGTGCCAGCAGTGGAGCAGATGAGACATGCTGCAGAAACCAGAGCAGCGGGGGAACAAGAAGAGGTTATTATTGTGTGTTTGTATGCATTATAGTGTGTGTCTGCACTATATTGTGTGTGGAGAGGCTCAACTATACTCTGTGTGGGGGCTGCATTATACTCTGAGGGGGCTGCATTACACTCTATCAAGGACTATGGGGAGTGCATTATACTATATGGGACATGCATTATACTGTATCGAAGACTATCTGTACCCATCATTCTTCTTCAGCGAAAGTAAAGAGGCCAGGAGAAAAAGAGTCGAACAACTTCATTATTGTCGATCACCCTCGCTCGTTTAACAGCCTGAACTCAGTGCATGTGAATACAACAGAGATGTTTCTGTGTGCTTGGTAGGTGGGGAATGAACATAAAATATATGTAGATAAAAGGGAAATTAACACATATCTCATATAAACAGGTGTATATTATATTCCCTGAGCTTGGTAGGTGGGGAATGAGCGTCAAATATATGTAGATAATAGTGGAATGAACATATATCCCATATAAACATGTATATATTATATTATCAGTTGGCTATGGTAAGTGGTATCCAGAAGCTGAGATGGCCTTCCAGGAACTGAAGCTGTCCCTGTGCAAACAGCTGGTGCTGATAGAACCCGATTTCTCCAAGGAGTTTGTGGTCCAGACGGATGCATCGGATGTCAACCTGGGCACTTTCTTATCTCAAGAGCTGAACGGGGAAGAGCACCCAATGTATCTCAGCTGGAAGTTGTTTACCTGGGAGAAAAATGACTCCATTGTGGAGAAGGAATGTTTAGCCATCAAGTGAGCATTGGACTCTCTAAGGTACTACATCTTGGGCAGGAAGTTTAGGCTGGTGTCAGGCCATGCACCACTGAAGTGGATGAGGGAGAAAAAAGGGAACAATGCCCGAGTGACCAGGTGGCTCCTAGCACTTCAGGATTTTAACTTCCATGTGGATCATAGGCCAGGGAAACTGCATGGCAATGCGGACGCTCTGTCGAGAGTCCACTGTTTGTTGGCAGAAGGTGCCAAGCCCCCCGGTTTTGGGCAGAGGGGGAGGGTATGTAAGATGTCCACCAGACGAGTCATTGAGGGGAGCTATGTGTCATCGCGGATATTAGCTGTGGTGATGTGAGCTCAGAAGTATGCTCCAGCATGTATAGTGCTGAGAGTTATTTGGCCATTCCAGCGCCGGACTTTACGAGCAGTTATAAGAGATGGGTGGGAATGACTGCTCACTAGTGATGAGCGAGTACACTTGTTGCTCGGGTTTACTCAAGCATGTTCGGGTGACCTCCGAGTATTTGTTATTGCTTGGAGATATAGTTTTCATCGCCTCGGTTGCATGATTTACTGCTTCCAGATACGCTGAATACATGTGGGAATTCCCTAACAGGCATTCCTCACATGTATTCAGCATATCTGGAAGCCGCAAATTATGCAACTGAGGCGATGAAAACTATATCTCCGAGCAATAACAAATACTCGGAGATCACCCGAGCAACGAGTATACTTGCTCACCACTACTGCTCACATATCCCAACCCCAGGAGCGTGGTTGACTAATAAAATGGAGGCCAAATGTCTCATTCAGTGTCTGTGGCTGGAGGTGTGGAGACCTCCAGTGTGTGTTGCTAAACACACTGACCTGAGTGGACGGACCCGCAGTACTATATGGACTGTTTATTTTTCTGTTTGTTTTTCACTTTGTGATGGAAAAGGATGTTTGTTTGTTTTGGCTATCCAGAGTGGTTTATGCAGTGCAGTTTTAATAAACTTGCTTGGACATTTCAACAATACCACTCCATGTGCCTACCTCAACCGCAGCCGAGTGAGTACAGATTCCTACACTACATATATTTCATGTTCATTCCTCACCTATCAAACACAGGGAATAAAATGTACACCTTTTTATATGGGATGTGTGTTCATTTCCTAATTATCTACATATAATTCATGTTCATTCCATATCCAAGAAGCATAAGTAATTTATAATACCTCTCTATATTTTTGGACCTATAAGTTGTTATGTTCATTCTTTTTATTTACTCCATTCATTCATTATTTTTAGTACGTCCTTCCCCCCCTGGCATGATGAGCAGGATTTTTTTTCCCATCTTCTAAGTAATAATGGAGAGAATCTGGAGGTGACTTCTGTGTTTGCAAGGGAAAATTAGTATTTTTTGCTTTTGTTGGACAACTCTCCAAAGCCTTCATGAATCTAGGAGTGGAGTTCTAACCAGGGCTGTGGATTCGGTAAGCCAAAACTCCGACCACTCAAGTTCCATGACTCCACAGCCCTGGTTCTGATATAATGGGAAAATTCACACCATCATAGCTAAAGACACTCCCTGCATCTGTAGCGCCCCCACCGCCGCAGGGCCGAGGGGTACCCGGTACCGGGCCTCGGAGTCTCTGCTCTGGGGTTGTCACGGCGGCTAGGCCCCGGTCCGTGACCCTGCCGTGGGGCGCACAGTTCTATAACAGGTGTGGATGATGTTAGTGGTGATGCGGTGCAGTAAATAACGAGGACACCAGGTTGCAGTCTCTTTACCTCTTTACTGAAGATCTCTGGGTCCTCAGTCCGGAATACGGTTCACCAGGCTGCGCAAGTCCGGCCGGTCCGATGGCACCTCCAGAGCTCACTTCACAGGTGGAAATCGGTGCCTTCCTTCTAGCGCTATGTGTTGCGGTCCTCCCCTGCTGTGCTTACGGAAAGTCCCCACAACCGTTGTGTCTGTTTCTTAAGTTCCCTCACAACTCGATTAAATGATATTCTTCTAATCCTCCGTCCCTCCCTGTTGTTCTGGTTGGGACGGCACCCGTTTGACGGGTAGGCTCGGAGCTCTTCCGGGACCCTAGAGTCGCCCCTCTCCACAAGGTGCCCCCCAAGACTTCATAGGTGATTTGTGTGAGACAGCCCGCCTAAGACTGACTGTCCTGCCGCTGTTTAGAGTATTGCTTGAAGCTGAATGTTATGATACTCCCTCGGCGTTCCGGCCACCGGTAGTGCGCCTCAGTAGGGTGTTGCTCCGGTCTTACAGCACGACCCCTACTGGTATTCTCCTATCGCTTGATCTCGTTTCTCACTCAGCACAATCTATCTCGCTTCTAGTCCTTTCTTGGGCCCCGCCGCTTCCCGGAGCTGGCGCGGACCCGTTATGTTCTTTCCAATGCCAAGCCTCTGTCAGGATCCCACCCCTGACAGAGACCCTACTGTCTCTTCCTCCACAACACCCTCTGCCACCAGGTGTTGCTTCGTCCAATCCAGTCAGCTTTCTGATCTAACTTCCTGCCTGACCCCCAGTTTACCCACTATGGTGGGGAGTGGCCTAATGAATAGCACCCTTAGCTCCCCCCGGAGGCCCAGCTGTGAAACATATTGGTGTCTGTGATACCTGATCCGATGAGCTCCTTCAGTGCCATCAGACGCACCGTAGCTCCCCATAGTGGCGGAGCCACAGTACTGCAACGACCAGGACTCTGGGGCGCTGCACTCCCCCCACAGTACTCCGGGACTGGGAAGAAAACAACAATACAAGTTAGCAAAAAGACATACAATTTTGTTGAGTGCAATAACAATAAGTATACTTTGAACAGAGCTTCCCTTTATGGGAGGTGAGGACACTTGAACGTTACAAACATGGTTAACATTATAAATTACAGGTTATAAATAACTCCTGTTACCCAACCGGGTATTCTACTAAGTGCAAAATTTGTTGAACAATAATTTAACTTTGCCTTTAAGGATATACACTCTTTATCCACTAAAGACCTTCCTATAATCACATTATAAGGTATTTTAACTTTTACATTCTCCTACTTTGGATCTGCAGGACCGCCTGTCCTATCGGCACCAGACCTACTGCCTCTCCTTTCTGTTACAGGACCGCCCCGTTCAGCCAGGGCCTTCTGCCTTTTCAACTACTATACACAGTATAGAACATAACATTACTTTCAGTTCAAGAGCACTGAGCCATCTCTACATGGCTCCTATGAGGACTCAGGGTTTACCTTCTATCCTAACTATCTATCAACATTATCAAGCATTTTCTTTCAAACATTAAGCCTTCTCATTATCTTTCTTTCTTGCATGCTGGACACCACATCTATCCCTACGGGTCCACTGCATCCTTCTTCTATCTTTCACCTTTTCCTTCTCAGACAACATCATTAACACTTTTTCACAATTAACCAGTTGAACACATATAACTTTCTCGTACAAACATTATCATCACTTTTCTCTCATCAACATTATTGCTACTTGTCTTAAGCAATATTACTATCGAAGTGCGACAAATGAACATCCCCTTTAAGAGGGGACCAAGTCTCTGTGAGGTAGCGTATCTTCTCAAGCTACCAGTCCATACTCAGCAAAGGTTCCCGTGCGGTATCTTCGCAAAGAGTCCTTCTTTAAGTAAAACCAGTAGGGAGCGCCTTTAATAAGGTGCAAACTATATACAAGAAGTTCGGATCATGCACTGTTCATGATTTCACAGTTTTTAAATAACGTAGAAAAATAGAAAATAACCAAAAACGATAGGGATCCCGGGTCAACAAAGGGATCCCTTTAAGAGTTTACCCTGAACGGGTTTAGCAGCAACATGAAAACAGTAAAACAGTAACTATTTACAAGTAAGAAAGACCAGTAAAATCTTACTGTGGTGGTCTCCGATCTGGCCTCACCAGGCCAACGGATCGCACTGGTGAGCCAGGAAGCGGTTCCGGTCTCGGCAGCGATAAA
The DNA here is from genome assembly GCF_051348905.1 of Ranitomeya variabilis. Taxonomy (NCBI): domain Eukaryota; kingdom Metazoa; phylum Chordata; class Amphibia; order Anura; family Dendrobatidae; genus Ranitomeya; species Ranitomeya variabilis. Next base: position 65,137,745 of record NC_135239.1, on the reverse strand, counting down.
ATCCCTCGCCGGGAGGCCCTTCTCGCTGGCAGGTGCACACGTTCCTCCGGGGCACGGCGAGGCCGGGCTTCTCGTGGTTCCGCGGGACCGGGCTCTGCTGCTTTCCCCACGGGATCATCTTCTTCCGGTGTCCCGGCAGCAGCCTGGAGGGCAATGCATTGCTGCACGCCTCGCGCCATCCAGCCAGCCTCTCCCGTAGCCCTCCTCCATCTGGTGTAAGTCACCGCATCACCTGGTTCCAGGTCGCTGGGAAATCTTCCGCTGCAGGGCTCCACCTCCTCCCGATCCACGTGAATTTGTAGCGGCTCCCCGATTTCCTGGATAACCCCGCGCCCATATCGGGGGTTGAAGGAGACCACTACACCCCAGTGGGACAGCGGGATCTCCGGAGCTCTGACCAAGTCAATCGATGCTGCAGGCTGGGGCCGGCTCCGCCATGCTGCCATCAGACGCCGTAGATGTTCGGCGTCCGGCAAGATCTTCAGGTCCGGCGTCTGTAGCGTACCTCCAGCCGCGGCCAGGCGGGAGGGAACAGGGGACACTGGGGACAAACGGATCTCCGTGGGCTGGCCTAGCCGAGTAAGCACGCGGGCATCAGCCTCCAGCCGGCGGGCTAGCTGTCGGGCCTCGGCTGCAGCCACACACTCCTCCGACAGCGGCAAAGGGGGTCGGCCCATCGGTGGTTCCGTAAGGGTCAGACCCCGCAGCGTCGGCGCTTCTGGGGCTGTGTCGAGCTGCGCAGCCTCAGGCCGGATCGGGTCAGTCCCACGCGGGGTTCCTGGTGTCGCCATCTTTGCCTTTTCTCCAATGTCCTCTTCCCGCGGTCTCTTTCGTGGGCGGCCCCGTCCCCATGGTCTCCACCCTCCAACCAGGATCAGGAGGCGGACCTCGGCGGTTGACGGGCACGTCCTCAGGACACAGAAATACTTAGACTGGGCGGCCATTGCTGTTCGCGCTCTCCAGCTTGTCTACGCCTACTTCACGCCCCTCTTTTCTTCAGCGCTGCAATGGCGGCGGATTTTGGCGGTAAATGGCGCAGCACAGTCTTTGCAACAAAGTACAGTCCAAGCACAACAAATTACAGTTCCAAGGCACACATGACCTGATTCTTCAGGCTTAAGTAGATCCTGTTCGTGACGCCAAGTTGTAGCGCCCCCACCGCCGCAGGGCCGAGGGGTACCCGGTACCGGGCCTCGGAGTCTCTGCTCTGGGGTTGTCACGGCGGCTAGGCCCCGGTCCGTGACCCTGCCGTGGGGCGCACAGTTCTATAACAGGTGTGGATGATGTTAGTGGTGATGCGGTGCAGTAAATAACGAGGACACCAGGTTGCAGTCTCTTTACCTCTTTACTGAAGATCTCTGGGTCCTCAGTCCGGAATACGGTTCACCAGGCTGCGCAAGTCCGGCCGGTCCGATGGCACCTCCAGAGCTCACTTCACAGGTGGAAATCGGTGCCTTCCTTCTAGCGCTATGTGTTGCGGTCCTCCCCTGCTGTGCTTACGGAAAGTCCCCACAACCGTTGTGTCTGTTTCTTAAGTTCCCTCACAACTCGATTAAATGATGTTCTTCTAATCCTCCGTCCCTCCCTGTTGTTCTGGTTGGGACGGCACCCGTTTGACGGGTAGGCTCGGAGCTCTTCCGGGACCCTAGAGTCGCCCCTCTCCACAAGGTGCCCCCCAAGACTTCATAGGTGATTTGTGTGAGACAGCCCGCCTAAGACTGACTGTCCTGCCGCTGTTTAGAGTATTGCTTGAAGCTGAATGTTATGATACTCCCTCGGCGTTCCGGCCACCGGTAGTGCGCCTCAGTAGGGTGTTGCTCCGGTCTTACAGCACGACCCCTACTGGTATTCTCCTATCGCTTGATCTCGTTTCTCACTCAGCACAATCTATCTCGCTTCTAGTCCTTTCTTGGGCCCCGCCGCTTCCCGGAGCTGGCGCGGACCCGTTACGTTCTTTCCAATGCCAAGCCTCTGTCAGGATCCCACCCCTGACAGAGACCCTACTGTCTCTTCCTCCACAACACCCTCTGCCACCAGGTGTTGCTTCGTCCAATCCAGTCAGCTTTCTGATCTAACTTCCTGCCTGACCCCCAGTTTACCCACTATGGTGGGGAGTGGCCTAATGAATAGCACCCTTAGCTCCCCCCGGAGGCCCAGCTGTGAAACATATTGGTGTCTGTGATACCTGATCCGATGAGCTCCTTCAGTGCCATCAGACGCACCGTAGCTCCCCATAGTGGCGGAGCCACAGTACTGCAACGACCAGGACTCTGGGGCGCTGCACATCCACCCAGCTCAGTCACACCCCACCAACAAGTCTTTGTTTCAGTGTGTTCTCCTAAGTATTGCCATACCCTGTGAGATTTGGTAGGCCTGAAGACATTAACCATTCCTTACACCCAACACTTTTATTATTCCCAGGTTTGCTATACCTTTTCATAATGTCCATTAAAGTGACTCGCCACTTTACACATTAAACTTCCAACAGCAAAGATCAGAAACTAACAGATGATTTTTTTTTTCTCTTCTGCGCATTTTGTGTTGGCGCTAACCACATTCTACAGGTTGCTCCTGAAATGAGTCAGCGCTGTTCAGATACTTTTTGTTCATGCAAGATACTATTTGTCATGCAGTAGATGTTTCATGTGGGGTCTTCTCCCTTTTTAAAAAAGTTTCATTTCTATTTTGGGCAAGCAACAGATATTAGATATAACTTTTTGACATTGAGTGTGATCAATGAGTGGAACAGGCTGCCACGAGAGATTCCGCAGAAATAATGAACATGCTGCGTATTTTACTGCTGTGCGATTCCGCAGCGGGAAAATCCGCAGCATGGGCACAGCAACTGCGAAATCCTATAGGATTGCATGGGAATGAGGATTAAAGTGTTTCTGCTGCGGCAAAAAAACCATAAACGCAACGTGGGCACACAGCCTTAACATTCTATGATTCTATTAACACTTTTTTTGTTTCATACACAGTGATTGGCAATGTGCAGTAACTCTTCTGCCTTCAAAACTCTGGGATCATCGGCTTTTATGTAAATTGCTAATCTATTTTAAAACGTTTGGATCTCGATAATGGCGAGGACAGTCTCTGTAATACTGAATCTTAGAATGCTTTTGTATTTTTTGTAGTTAGAGTATTCCCATCTCCAAGATCCTATCCTAATATGGAGTAGGTGTAATAATAATATTAGCAAATAAATCCAATGAGAAATGTAGTAAAGTTCTCCTGATTCACTGTCACTTACCCCATGTGCAGGGCATTGCAGTAGCTTAGGCATCCATGCTTACGGCCATATAGTGACAGTTAGTGGTGATAATAACCATGGATACCCAAATTACTGCAGTGCCCTGTACATGGGTATGCAATATTTTGAATCAGGAGAACTATACTACATTTCTAATTTGAGGGATTTAAGCCTTGATGATGCATTTTATAGATATCCTTAATTGAAACCACATTTTCCTGGTTAACAGTATATGCACACTGAGCAGTGAGGAGTTTTAGAGCAGAATCTGCGTGGAAACTATACTAATCCTTCTAAAAAAAAACAAACAAACTGGAGTTTCTTTTTTTTTTTTTTTACCCCTGGAAAAACCACGTTTTGGTCTACTGTGGAAAATAAAGATCTAGGAGAAGATTTACTAATCTCATGCACCATTGTCCAACAACTCCCGCCCGACTCCATCGCACACAGGAATATTTGACTTGGCAGAGTGTTCCTATGGGGGCAGCAGAGTAAGTGTCCATTCACACTGCCCAATACATGGTATTAAACGGTGGTTAAAGTGCAACATGCTTGCCCGTTGGCTGATGTTTAATAGCCTCTTTACACAGGCCGACCCGGCATCAGGTGAACACTGGACGATTGGTAATGGATCAGTCAATTGTGCACTCGTAGCCATGTAGTCTCTACATTCTGGTGATCAGAGGGAGAATCCGAGCCACAACCGATCAGCAGCCACTTCACACGATTAATGTGAGTGTCCTTAGCAATGTCCCAAAACACTATTAACCTGCTCTATGCCTTTAATCCCTGACACTTTGACAGCTCACTTTGCAGTGCATCTTTGTAGGGCGAGCTGTCCATCATAGTGCTGGGGTGTATTACAGCTGCCACTCACGGTCTACTGGGCAGTGACTGTAGCTGCCGTGTGCACGTCTCTGTGATTGAAAGCCGCCGCCTCCTGGGAGTCTTTGAGCTTATACCCCACAGTGTGTACAGGCCTTTACAGGCCTCCTATTGATCCGGTAAGGCTACTTTCACACTAGTGTCGGCCCGACGTGCCGACGCCCGTTGTGAAAATAATGCCCGACGTGGGCAGCGGAAGCAGTTTTACAACGCTTCCGCTGCCCATTGTGAAGTCCGGAGAGGAGGGGGCGGAGTTCCAGCCGCACATTCGCGGTCGGAAATGGCGGTCCCGACGCACGAAAAAACGTTACATGTAACTTTTTTTGTGCTGACGCTTCCAGTGTGCGACGCTTGCGACGTATGGACATACGTCGCAATGCGCCGCTAATGTAAGTGTATGGGCAAAGAAACGCATCCTGCGGGCACGTTTTTGCCACAGCGGCTCATTGTGCGTATTCCAAACGACACTAGTGTGAAAGTAGCCTACTCTGCTCCGGTCAGAGAGCTATTAAAGGGTCTGTCAGCACAGAATAACTGTACAAAGTACTGCTGCTTGATACCCCATCAGGTGGGAAGATGTATATAAATGATTGGCCCCGCCGTGAAGCACCGAGTGCTGGGATTTAGTATGAACAGTCATCTTTGCTGATGGAGTCCCTTTAAGTGTCTTGGCCTGGTAAGCTACGCATTTCTGAGTGTATTTTTGGATGATCAATGAAGGTTTCAGGCCCAGGTCCTCACCTAACTGTAGGACATGTTGGGTAGTGTCGATCATTTAAAATAAATAAAAATCTTAAGTATAAAGTGATCTGAGTTAAGCAGCAGACTTGATATTTGACAACTTGTCTGTGCAGGACACTGTTGGGTGGCAGCGAGGGCATGGATCTGAACTCTTTCTGTATAGCAGATGTGTGATTGTAATGCAGTAAGTCCATAAGACCGAACGCCAATCTCGTATACGATGATCATTTTGCTTGTTCCCAGGATCAGTGTAGGTGATGCACAACTGCATTTTCCATTTCGGAACACTTGTTGGGGCCGTCTGAAGTCTTTGTGGTAAAACTTATTTCTTTGTGTTTCATGTCTGGAAACTCTGAACATCAAAGACTCCAAACCACAGAAGAAACCAAGTTACATCAGTTCAATTGTATCGTCATGATCTGCTCGTGTTGAGCTTAGTATTACAGATATGAAAAGAAATAAAAAGTATGGGCTAGCAAAAAGTGGAGACAAAAACATACAATAGTATGAAAAAATAAAAAAAAAACACTAAGATTTTTTTTATTCTTAGTATGTAGACATGTCGATGTATTATCTTTATTAAAACTTTATATAAGGATAGAGGTGATGTAATTGATTGATAAAAAATAGTAATAAAAAATGTTTGTTTGTTTTTTACAATATGTATTAGTCCCAGAAGGAGCCTTCCCGTGCATCATTTAATCAGTTGCACACTACAGTGCACTACTTATGTAGTGTTGGGTCCTATACCTATCAGTATTAGGGCTCGTTCACGCATTCAGTATTGTCCATATTGCTTGGTCCCAGTGTTGTCCATAAAAAAATGGAGAACCCTCGGACCTGGCCTTATACCGACAGTCTATTAACCCTTAAGCCAAGAAGGTCAAGTCATCAGCATAACTGGTGGCTTGTACTAGGCCTCTGACTGCAATGTGAACCCATAAATACCCTGTTATTGCTTTGTGGGGTGCCAATGGTCTTACCAAGGGGACCTCCTCCCTCTGTAAACCACTTAGCATCTAAGGGGTAAATCTCCTGATTCTAGACTAGTGTACTCCAATAATCCAGTTTTCTAATCTACAGAGCCAATGACCCTTTACTGCTGTCCATTGGTTTAGTAGTGCTTACTAAGGTATAAGTACTTACTTATTTCCCCCCCTCCCTATACCCGAATTCACACATCTGTGTTCTGTCTGTTCACATCACTGACCAACTCATTGAAAAGTAAGGCCATGTGCGCACGTTGAGGTTTTTACTGCGGATCCGCAGCGTTTTTGATGCTGCGGATCCGTAGCAGTTTTCCATGCGGTGTACAGTACAATGTTAACCTATGGAAAATAATTATTTTCCGCAGCATGTCAATTCTTTGTGCGGATTCCGCAGTGGTTTTACACCTGCTCCATATTAGAAAACCACAGGTGTAAAACCGCAGTAGAATCCGCACAAAAACCGCTGTAAATCCGCAGGAAAAATGCAGTGTTTTTGCCCTGCGGATTTATGAAAATCAGTGCGGAAAAATCCGCACACTATTCCGCAGCGTGTGCACATAGCCTAAAACTTTGGTCTGCAGATCAACCCAAACTTACACATTCCTCTGTGTTTTTTGGGGTGGAAATGGTTCTGCAAAAATGAAGGACGTACGAGAACTGCCATGGCCGATAATTTGTCCATGTGCGTTAAAAAGAAAAAATGAGTAGCAGACATATGTGAAAAATGCAAGTGTGCATGTGGCCTTAGATGGATTTATAATTCTTAACTGATATATATAGTATCACCTTGGCTAGATCCACAGAGCACTCTAAGCCCTTAAAGGGGTCTTCCTTTCAATAGATCCTAGAATAAAAATATGTTCCACAATTGGATGTGTTAAAAAAAAAAAATGTTCCTGTCCCAAGATAATCTTATAAATATGTTCCTGTGTAATCACTGTGTCTGACCGTGCAGGAATATGGTCAGATATACCACAGTTCCTGGACAGGGGAGGAAGCAAAAGACAGTATACATACAATACAGGGGATGACAGCTGATTTTTTTCTGAGATGTAAAACAAGTTTTTAAACATGCAGGAAATGTTTTTTCTTACAGAAAGCAGCAGCTGTAACCCCATGCTGTCCTGTCTGTATACTATTTTGCTTTCTCCCCTGCCCAGGAGCTGTGGTATGATCAGACCATGTCCCTGAACGGTCAGACACAGCCATTACACAGTACACAGCAGGGGCACATTTATAAGATTATCTCAGCACAGGAACATCTTTTTTTTTAACAGATCCAATTGTGAATATTATTTTTTCCCCAAGATCTATTGATTAAAGTGTACTTTGAAAACTTGAGAACAGTGAGGAAAATAAAACACCTGACAACTAGTCCAGGTGAAGCATCCTAGTAAGTTCAGTTTTACAACCCAAGAATTAAAAAAATTGTGGAGAACTTGTGGCTGGAATTCCTAGGAAGGCAGTGTGGCTTAGGCCGGAGTCACACTACAGCGAGATACGGCCGAGTCTCGCAGGTTAAAGCCAAGCTCTGGCACCAGGACTCCGGAGCGGAGCGTGCAGCTCCATGTATTGCTGTGCGGCCGCACGCTCCACTCCGGAGTACTGGTGCCAGAGCTTGGTTTTAACCTGCGAGACTCGGACGTATCTCGCTGTGTGTGATCCCGGCCTAAGGGAGCATGTGTGGCTGTTGGGGAGCCATGTGCTGCAACAGCAAGGAGTCAAATAAATCTAGAAATAAGAAGAAAACAGCCGCACAACTCGAATCTTCCGTGAAATAAAAAACCTTTGACATTTATTTCATTTGCACAATGTGGCCAAGGTTATAGAGGAGAGACGTTGGCAGAACATGCAGAAAAAAACAAAAGAGGATAACCTTGTCCACATTGTGCAAATGAAATAAAGGACAAAGGTTTTTCATTTCACGGAAGATTCGAGTTGTGCGGCTGTTTTCTTCTTATTTCTGGATTACTTCACATGTGTTTTTCAGCAAGCACCTCCATACCCCGTGAAAATACCATGAAGGGTGTCGTTGATTCAGAGACCATCATCTCCACCAGTAAGTCGATTTTTTCTTTTTGTCTTTTTTTGTTTGTTTGTTTTTGCTCTTTTTTTTGTCTTTTTTTTTGTTTTTTTGTCTTTGTGCCATTCCATTTTTTCTTTTTTGCTTTGCGAGTCAAATAAATCTTCATACTGATCCCTGACAAATAGAAAACACAGAAAACAAATCTACAATCAGAGAGGACCATTCTACTGCTCAGCTAGCCAGAGTCCTTTACTTAACCCGTTGTTCTGTGTCATCTTTTCCTCTTAGGGGAACTTCTTACATTTAATTTTAATTAATAAACCTAGGATAACTGAAATCATTATCATTAAAATAAAGGAGTTCTTCCTTTCAAGTACATCGGTGTAATCTAGTACAAAGAACTGGTGAAATACCAAACTGTTTAATTATTAAACTTTAGTGTTGAGCGATACCGTCCGATACTTGAAAGTATCGGTATCGGAAAGTATCGGCCGATACCGGCAAAGTATCGGATCTAATCCGATACCGATACCCGATACCAATACAAGTCAATGGGACACCAAGTATCGGACGGTATCCTGCATGGTTCCCAGGGTCTGAAGAAGAGGAAACTCTCCTTCAGGCCCTGGGATCCATATCAATGTGTAAAAGAAAGAATTAAAATAAAAAATAGGGATATACTCACCTCTCCGGCGCAGCCTGGACTTTACCGCCGTAACCGGGAGCCATTGTACCTAACAATGCGCGCTTGAAGGGCCTTAGATGAGGTCACTGCGCTCTGATTGGTCCGTAGCGGTCGCGTGACCGCTACGCGACCAATCACAAAGCCGTGACGTCACCTAAGGTATTTCAAGCGCTTGAAAGACCTTAGATGACGTCACGGCTTTGTGATTGGTCGCGTAGCGGTCACGCGACTGCTACGGACCAATCAGAGCGCAGTGACCTCATCTAAGGCCCTTCAAGCGCGCATTCTTAGGTACAACGGCTCCCGGTTACGGCGGTAAAGTCCAGGCTGCGCCGGAGAGGTGAGTATATCCCTATTTTTTATTTTAATTCTTTCTTTTACACATTGATATTAATCCCGATACCGATTCCCGATACAACAAAAGTATCGGATTTCAATACTTGCGGTATCGGAATGCTCAACACTATTAAACATGAATGTGTGGTTCGTCGTACACTCTTTGAACTTCACCTACGTACTTATCACTTCATGGTGATCACTTTTAAGTAGGTCATCGCTCTAATAGGCTGGTTTCAGACTTGTGTATGGGAGTGCTGCGGATGGCAGCGTACTTCCTCCTTTCTTTTCTTACTATTGGATTAATAACGGATAGGCGTCTTATTGACGCCTCTCCGTTATTAACCCGGCTTAATGTCACCTTACGATAGCAAGGTGACATTAACCCCTTATTACCCCATATCCCACCGCTACACGGGAGTGGGAAGAGAGGGGCTAAGTGCCGGAATTGGCGCATCTTACGGATGCGCCATTTTCGGGGCGGCTGCGGACTGGTATTTGTAGCCGGGGGGGGGGCCAATATCCATGGCCCCTCTCTAGGCTATGAATATCAGCCCGCAGCTGTCTGCGTAGCCTTTCTGGCTATAAAATATAGGGGGACCCCACGTCATTTTTTTGGGGGGTCCCCCTATTTTAATAGCCAGTAAAGGCTACGCAGACACCTGCGAGCTGATATTCATAGCAGGCTACAAATATTGGCCCCCGGCCGTCGGCTTTCCCCCTCTGGCGCAGAAAATCGCGCGGGAGCCCACGCCGTTTTTTTCCATTTTTTTTTTTTTTTAAATTCAACGCTCATAAAGGCCTCTTTCACCCTTGCGTCAGTACGGGTCCGTCGCTATGCGTCGAGCCGACGTACCGACGCACGTTGTGAAATTTGTACACGACGTGGGCAGCGGATGCAGTTTTTCAACGCATCCACTGCCCATTCTGAAGTGCGGGGAGGAGGGGGCAGAGTTTCTGCTGCGCATGCGCAGTAGAAAATGGCAGACGCGACGGACAAAAAAACGTTCACTTGAACGTTTTTTCGTGCCGACGGTCCGCCAAAACTCGACGGATCCGTTGCAGAATGGACGCGACGTGTGGCCATTCGTCGCGATCCGTCGCTAATACAAGTCTATGGGGAAAAAAAATGCATCCTTCGAGCACATTTGCAGGATCCGTTTTTTTCCGCCAGATCCGTTTTTTCAGTCGGATCCGTTGTTTTCCGCCAGATCGTTTTTTTTCCACCGGATCCGTTTTTTTCCGCCAGATCCGTTTTTTTTACATTGGATCCGTTTTTTTCTGCCAGATCAGTTTTTTTCCACCGGATCCGTTTTTTTTCCACCAGATCCGTTTTTTTTCCGCCAGATCCGTTTTTTCCTGCCGGATCAATTTTTCCGCCAGATCCGTTTTTTCTCATAGAGTTGTAATAGCGCCGGATTGCGCCTGATGGCCACACATTTCATCCGTTTTTTGCAGGATTCGTTAAAAAAAACTGTTTCCGCCGGACGGAAAACTCATAGGAACGTTTTTTGTCCGTTATTTTTCATGCATGTTTCCATTCAAATCATGCACATTTTCCGTTTATTTATTTTCCAAAAACCTCATCAAAACCTGCATCAAAACTGCATGAAAAACCGCACCAAAAACCTGCATCAAAAACAGCATCAAAAACCGCACCAAAAACCTGCATCAAAAACCGCACCAAAAACTGCATCAAAAACTGCATCAAAAACCGCACCAAAAACCTGCAGCAAAAAAGCACCAAAAACTGCATCAAAAACTGCATCAAAAACTGCATCAAAAACCGCACCAAAAAACTGCAGCAAAAAACTGCAGCAAAAACTGCACCAAAAACTGCATCAAAAACCGCATCAAAAAGCTGGAGCAAAAAAAGCACCAAAAACTGCATCAAATACTGCATCAAAAACCGCACCAAAAACCTTCAGCAAAAACTGCATCAAAAACCGCATCAAAACTGCACCAGTTTTTTATGCAGGTTTTGATGCAGTTTTTGGTGCAGTTTTTGATGCGGTTTTTGATGCAGGTTTTGGTGCTGTTTTTGATGTAGCTTTTTGATGCGGTTTTTGATGCAGTTTTTGGTGCTTTTTTTGCTGCAGGTTTTTGGTGCTGTTTTTGATGCAGTTTTTGATGCAGTTTTTGGTGCTTTTTTGCTGCAGGTTTTTGGTGCGGTTTTTGATGCAGTTTTTGGTGCAATTTTTGATGCGGTTTTTGATGCAGTTTTTGGTGCTTTTTGCTGCAGGTTTTTGATGCAGTTTTTGGTGCAGTTTTTGATGCGTTTTTTGATGCAGTTTTTGGTGCTTTTTTGCTGCATGTTTTTGGTGCGGTTTTTGATGTAGTTTTTGGTTCAGTTTTTGATGCAGTTTTTGGTGCTTTTTTTGCTGCAGGTTTTTGGTGCGGTTTTTGATGCAGTTTTTGGTGCTGTTTTTTATGTAGCTTTTTGTTGAGGTTTTTGATGCAGTTTTTGGTGCTTTTTTTGCTGCAGGTTTTTGATGCCGTTTTTGATGCAGTTTTTGGTGCTTTTTTGCTGCAGGTTTTTGGTGCAGTTTTTGATGCGGTTTTTGATGCAGTTTTTGGTGCTGTTTTTGATGTAGCTTTTTGATGCGGTTTTTGATGCAGTTTTTGGTGCTTTTTTTGCTGCAGGTTTTTGGTGCTTTTTTTGCTGCAGGTTTTTGATGCCGTTTTTGATGCAGTTTTTGGTGCTTTTTTGCTGCAGGTTTTTGATGCAGTTTTTGGTGCAGTATTTGATGCAGTTTTTGGTGTTTTTTGCTGCAGGTTTTTGGTGCGGTTTTTGGTGCAGCAAAAAAGCACCAAAAACTGCATCAAAAACCGCATCAAAAACTGCACCAAAAACTGCATCAAAAACCGCACCAAAAACCTGCAGCAAAAAGCACCAAAAACTGCATCAAAAACCGCATCAAAAACTGCACCAAAAACTGCATCAAAAACCGCACCAAAAACCTGCAGCAAAAAGCACCAAAAACTGCATCAAAAACCGCACCAAAAACCTGCAGCAAAAAAAGCACCAAAAACTGCATCAAAAACTGAACCAAAAACTACATCAAAAACCGCAGCAAAAAGCACCAAAAACTGCATCAAAAACCGCATCAAAAACTGCACCAAAAACTGCATCAAAAACCGCACCAAAAACCTGCATAAAAAAAGCACCAAAAACTGTATCAAAAACTGAACCAAAAACTACATCAAAAACCGCACCAAAAACATGCAGCAAAAAAGCAAAATGGAAAAAAACGGCGTGGGCTCCCGCGCAATTTTCTGCGCCAGAGGGGGAAAGCCGACGGCCGGGGGCCAATATTTGTAGCCTGCTATGAATATCAGCTCGCAGCTGTCTGCGTAGCCTTTACTGGCTATTAAAATAGGGGGACCCCCCCAAAAAATGACGTGGGGTCCCCCTATATTTTATAGCCAGAAAGGCTACGCAGACAGCTGCGGGCTGATATTCATAGCCTAGAGAGGGGCCATGGATATTGGCCCCCCCCCGGCTACAAATACCAGTCCGCAGCCGCCCCGAAAATGGCGCATCCGTAAGATGCGCCAATTCCGGCACTTAGCCCCTCTCTTCCCACTCCCGTGTAGCGGTGGGATATGGGGTAATAAGGGGTTAATGTCACCTTGCTATCGTAAGGTGACATTAAGCCGGGTTAATAACGGAGAGGCGTCAATAAGACGCCTATCCGTTATTAATCCAATAGTAAGAAAAGGGTTAATAAAACACGCACACATTAGGAAAAAGTATTTTAATATTCTTCATTTCACCATACTTACCATACTTCAGCGCCTGCAAAAAACGTAAAATAATAAACCGCATACTACCTGTCCGCCGTAGTCCAATTAATAACGAGTGTCCCACGACGATCTCCCCTATAGAACAGTGACATCGGGTGACGTCACTGCTCTATAGGACCCTCAGTGACACACTGACAGGAGACAATGGCTCCTGCAGTGCATCACTGAGGTTACCTGAGTTCAAAGTGTCACTTTATATAATTGCTGCATGGGAAAATGTCTCATACAGCAATGCCATAAAGTGAGACTAGGGACTTTTTTTTTTACAGCGGCGGAGGAATACAGTGGCGGAAGGATACCTTCCTCCCGTCATTGTGTTTCTGAGCCCCTAGAGAGCGGTCGCATTATTTGATGCTGCTGCTCTCCACGGGAGATCGTCGTGGGACACTCGTGGATTTCTGCGGACAGGGAGTATATTGGTTGTTTGTTTTTTTCACATTTTTTATAGATGACACTGGCTTCGGGGATCAAAATGACAAGTAATGGTGAGTATGTAATCTATGTTTAATGTAATGTATGTCATGTATGTAATGTATGAATGTACTGTATGTCTATATGTATGTATGTATGTAGAATGTATGTATGGAGTATTTTTTTTTTTTTTCATTCAACACATTAGCCGGATGATGGGACTACTACTGTCCCATCATTGGCTAATGTGTCAATCACTGTCAGTGTAGCAGGCATAGCCCGATGGGACTTGTAGTCCCATCGGACGATGCCCGCACTGAGACCCCCGCACGCCGCAGAGACCCCCCCCACGCCGCAGAGACCCCCCCGACGCCACAGAGACCCCCCAGCACGCCGCAGAGACCCCCGCACGCCGCTGAGACCCCCGCACGCCGCATAGACCCCCCAGCACGCCGCATAGACCCCCCAGCACGCCACATAGACCCCCCAGCATGCCGCATAGACGCCCCAGAACGCCGCAGAGAGCCCCTCACGCCGCATAGATCCCCCAGCACGCCGCATAGACGCCCCAGAACGCCGCAGAGAGCCCCTCACGCCGCATAGACCCCCCCAGCACGCCGCAGAGCCCTCCCACGCCGCATCAAGCCCCGGCACGCCGCATCAAGCCTGGGCATACAGCGCCGGCCGCATAGAATGAGATCCCTGGCAGGCCCGCACAGACCCCGCCCGCACAGAGACATGCAGTCTCCGCCCACGCACCGCCCACTTTACATTATAGTGATTTTAGCACTGTGGGGACTTCCGATTCCGATACCCGATACCACAAAAATATCGGATCTCGGTATCGGAATTCCGATACCGCAAGGATCGGCCGATACCCGATACTTGCGGTATCGGAATGCTCAACACTACTCACTACAGCTTTGTCCTGTCCCTACCCTAAGCAGAGCAGAAACAAAAAATAAGAATGTGTTGTCTGAGTCCTCTGTATTCCCCTATCCATGTTCCAATGATGCCCCTGAGCTCATTTGAGTGCCACCCTGCCGTGAACACTATTGTTCATCCTCCTCCTCGTCATCCTCCCAAACTGTCCCCTGGCTGTAGAGTTGGATAGCTGGCTGATGTTGCAGTGGATGACAGGTGTGAATTGGTCCTGTTCATCCTGCTCCTCTTCCTCCTGTGCCACTGGAGCGGCCCCCAAGCGCAGGGCAGCGGGGTACTCGGTACCGGGTCTCTCTCGGTTCTGGGGATGTCACGGTGGCCTGACCCGGTCCATGGCCCTGCTAAGGGGTGCCCAATTAAAGATGTAGGTGACGGTGTAGTTCTCAGTAAATGACGAGGACACAGGGTTGCAGTCTCTTTACCTCTTTACTGAAGGCTTCGGCATCCACAATCCAGAGCACTGCCAACAGGGCTGGCTGAGACCGGCCGGTCCGAAGGCACATCCAGAGTTCCCTTTGCAGGTGGAAATCAGTGCCTACCTACTAGCGCCTGGGTGTTGTAGTACTTCCCTGCTGAGCACCACGGGATAGTCCTCACAACTGTCGTGTATGTTTCTGTTCTTTCTCTCTCCGTCCCCCAGATGATATGGATAGGACGCACCCGTATGACGGGGTAGGCCTGGAGTTATTTTATAGGGACCCTAGAGACGCCCCTCTCCCACAATTGCCTCCGTTGTCTTCATTAGGTGTAAAAGGTGAGACAGCCAACCTAAAGTTAACTGCCCTGCCATTGGTTCAAAGTAATGCGTAGAGTCTATTACTTCCTCGGCGTTCCGTCCGCCGTCTACGCGCCTCAGTAGGATGTTGCCGATCTCGGGGCACGACTCCTACTGGTTCTATTGCCTTTGTGCTGTGATCTCGTTTCTCACTTCTCCACAATATCCTTCGCTTCGTGTCCTTTCTTAAGATGCCGCCGCAATGAGGTGCAGGCGCGGCTCCGTAACAATCTGTCCTTTGCTAGGCCTCTGCCAGGATCCCACCCCTGACAGGGACCCCCCTGAATCTTCCCAAGTAACGCTCTCCTCTCACTAGATGTTACCTGGGCAAAACCCAGTCAGCTTCTCACTAACTTCCTATCCAACCCCCAGTTTTACCAGAGTGTGAGGAGTGGCCTAATACATAGAACCCTTTGCTCCCCCTGGTGGCCGGAGTGCATACCTCCCAACCGTCCCGGATCCCGCGGGACTGTCCTGATTTTGACAGCCAGCCCCGGGATCCCGGGCGGGACACTAATGTCCCGTGCCTAGGGCAGGGACAATGCAGGGGGCGGCACCTGAGTAGCTTAGGTTTGTGGCTGTTTTTTTTTTCTTATACATGCTGGGTCTCCTCCCGACCGATCCCTCCCCCCCCCCCGCCCCCGCCCCCTGTGTGTGCGGCGCTGCCACGCTGAGGAAGAGAGCCAGCAGCGATCAAGATGAGAGGTCAGCGACTCACTTCCTCCTGTGTGTGCACGGAGCTCTGGCGTCTCCTGCTCTTAGCTGCTATCCCGGCAGAGAAGGAGAGACGGGGGAGGTGCCGGGACAGTGCAGAGCTGTGAGCAGCCGGAGAAACTGAAGAGCTGCAGTGCACATGGACAGATCAGCCGCCCCTGCACCACAGAGGAGATTATGTGTGTGTGATGTGTGTGTGAGATGTGTGATGCTGCATTTGTGTGTGTGTCATGTGTGTATGAGGTATCTGGTGTGTGTGATGGCTGGGTGTGTGTGTGATGGCTGGGTGTGTGTGATGGCTGCGTGTGTGTGTGTGTGATGGCTGCGTGTGTGTGTGTGATGGCTGCGTGTGTGTGTGTGATGGCTGCATGTGTGTGTGATGGCTGCATGTGTGTGTGTGATGGCTGCGTGTGTGTGTGTGTGATGGCTGCGTGTGTGTGTGATGGCTGCGTGTGTGTGATGACTGAGTGTGTGTGATGACTGAGTGTGTGTGTGATGACTGCGTGTGTGTGTGAGGGCTGTGTGTGTGTGTGATGGCTGCGTGTGTGTGTGTGATGACTGCGTGTGTGTGTGATGGCTGTGTGTGTGTGATGGCTGCATGTGTGATGCATTTGTGTCAAAGCTGCATGTGTTTGTGAGCTGCGTTTGTGATGCTGCGTGTGTATGTGTGATACTGTGTGTGTGTGATGCTGCATGTGTGTGAGCTGCGTGCCTGTATGTCATTATACAGTATGGAGAACTGTGGCCATAATACAGTATGGAGCATCATGTGGGGTCATTATACAGTATGAAGCATCATGTGCAGTCATTATACAGTATGGAGCATCATGTGCGGTCATTATACAGTATGGAGCATCATGTGCAGCCAGTATACAGTATGGAGCATCATGTGCGGTCATTATACAATATGGAGCATCATGTGCGGTCATTATACAGTATGGAGCATCATGTGCGGCCATTATACAGTATGGAGCATCATGTGCGGCCATTATACAGTATGCATGCGGTCATTATACAGTATGGAGCATCATGTGCGGTCATTATACAGTATGGAGCATCATGTGCGGCCATTATACAGTATGGAGCATCATGTGCGGTCATTATACAGTATGGAGCATCATGTGCGGTCATTATACAGTATGGAGCATCATGTGCGGCCATTATACAGTATGCATGCGGTCATTATACAGTATGGAGCGTCATGTGTGTTCATTATACAGTATGGAGCGTCATGTGTGGCCATTATACAGTATGGGGCATCATGTGTGGTCATTATACAGTATGGAGCACTGTGTGGCCATATTTTTTTGTTTATAACTATTGTATATGAAACAGTGTGATCAGCAGTGCTAAATGGGTGTGCTTGGGACGTGGATGTGGGTGTGACTAATTATGAATGGGTGTGGTCAGAGGCGTGGCCTAAAATTTGCCGCGGCGCGCTTTGCGCGCCACAAACTTTGTCCCTCTTTCCCATCTTCAAAAGTTGGGAGGTATGGGAGTGTGAAGTGTAATGTGTGACTGTGATACCTGGTCAGGTGAACTCTTTTAGTGCCATCAGACGTACCATCACTCCCCTTAGCGACAGAGCGACGTTACTGCAACGACCAGGTCTCTGGGGCGCTGCACTACCATCTCATCCATCATCGCCTGAATTGTTATTTCCAGCAAGCATATAATTGGAATAGTAACACTGATGATGGCATCATCAGTGCTGGCAATATTTTTGTAATATTCAAAACAGCGCAACAAGGCACATATGTGACGCTTGGAGGCCCACTCATTAGTAGTGAAGTGGTGTTATTCTGCAGAGCGACTCAATTGTGTGTGCTGTAGCTGAAACTCCACTATTGCTGCTGCTCACACAGTCTCTCCAGCATATGCAAGGTGGAGTTCCACCTTGTTGGTACATCGCATATATGAAGCAGTGAGCGAGAAGGCAGAAGTGATGTTGCAGCGTATATGAAGCAGTGAGCGAGAAGGCAGAAGTGATGTTGCAGCGCAGAGTCGAGAAGAAGCAGGGTGAGAACACCAAAAGTGAGCACACACTGCCCGCAGTTTCAGCAGCTGCTCAGACATGTGTGGGTAGTTTTTCAGGAAGCTCTGCACTACCAAGTTCAGCACAAGCACCAGGCAAGGGATGTGCATCAACCGACTAGGCCCATATCTGCTACAAGATTTTGACTGTCATTGCACACCACCAGGCCAGGCTTGAGGTTTACCAGTATCAACCACTCATCTGTCTGCTTTTTTATCTCAGTCCACATCTCCTGCACATTGTGGGATTTGTCACCCAAAGAGAACAGTTTAAGAGAAGCCTGCTGTCGTTTCCTCTCTGGCTGTACTGAAGTTGGTGGTGGAGGTTTTACTGTTACTGGATGAGGAGTTAGTGGAGGAAACAGATTAGGAGGAGGAGGTAACATGGACAGATAAATGTCCAGCAATCCTAGGTGCTGGGAGGACATGAGCTAGAATGGCTTCCTCCTCTGTCACAACTGCCACTACAATTACGCAGTGGGCAGTTAAGGAGATGTAATGTCCCTGGCCGTGATTACTGGTACATGTATCTGTGGTTATGTGGACCTTGCCACTGATGACGTTGTGCAGTAAACACTTGATTTGATCCACAACATGTGTGTGCAGGGCAGGGATGGCCCGCCTGGAAAAGTAGTGGTGGCTGGGAACAATGTACTGAGGGACAGCCATTGGCATCAGATTTTTAAAGCTGTCCATCTTCACCAATCAGAATGGCAGCATTTCAATGGCAAGTAATTTGGAAGTGTTTTCATTCAGGACCATGGTTTGAGGGTGGCTAGGGGGTATCTCCTCTTTCTCTTGAGGTTTGGGGGATGGAAAGCTGAACACTTTCATGGTATGGTGTGGAGATGCTCGGTGACACTGGTGGTAGTGGTGGTGCGGTCACATCCTCTCTTTGCGGGGAGCCAGGTGGCTCTGTTGATTGTGAGCAGGAGGAAGAGGCAGAGACTGCAGCTGAAAAGGGAGCAGGAGGAGGCTTAGAGCTGTCAAGAAACCACCGGAGACTAGATGGAGGTGGACATGACTTGGGGATGGGTGGACCGAGAACTCCTGCAGCTTTTGTTTGTATTGCGGTGTAGATTTTAAACAAGAGTGTTGTTGCTTTAAGAGGAAGTTTAGATGTTTGTGCCTGGTGTATTACTGTGAGGAGGGTGGGGCTTATATAGGGGAGGCAACTCTGGCTCTCCCTCTCTCTCTCACAGGATGGACAGGAGGAAACATGTCTGCAGTTTCAGGGAGTATAATACTGGGGTTATCACCTCACATTATAGCTGATAGGAGTACATGCACCTCACACATCATGTATTAGTGTAGTATCAGCTCCTACATCATATATGGGATCAATTTTACCTCAGAAATTCATGTAGCCGCCATGTTCCCTCATGTGTACCTCCCTGCAGACATGGCTGATATACTACTCCACATTCATCATGTATCAGTGTAGTATCAGGTCTTACATCTTATTTGGGAGCAGTATTACCTCAGAGATTCATGTAGCTGCCATGTTCCTTCATGGGTCTGTTACAAGTTGCCTCACACACTGCAGAGACAGCTCCTGTGTGATCTCCTTACAGACATGGCTGTTGTATCACATTTCTGCTGTATTATACAGAGTCTTCATGAGTTTTGAGCATCTGTATGATGGGTCAGAGGATTGACACATACAGTGTCTGCTATTGCTAGCGCGGAACTGGGCAGTTACAGGGACTAGTCACTGGTGAGGGGGAGCAGTAATGGGATGGTATATATACCATATATATATGAGGGTAAGAGGCTGCACTTCATGTCTGTGCATTGCATGCTGCTGTGTTCTGATTCCCCCCCTTCCCATTTATGGAGTGTGGTGACCTGTATGTGACCTTATCTCTGTACAGTACAGTCTGATGGTGCTGGGTGTACAGATCCAGTGTGACAGGTTACTCTCACTATATATGTGTGATATATGAGTAAAGGCTCCATCTCTGTGCAGCATGCTTATCATGTATACAGACTTTGAGTACATGTTAGATCCTGGGTCTCCAGGTTACTTTCCTTGCTGCACATATAATTTGTGTATGACTTCCAAATCCGTGCTTTATTTCTGGAGATATGGCAGCCTTTAGTCCTATTATGTTGCATGCTGTCCTGCCTGATATATCCACCCCCCTTTTTCTATATATCTAAGATGGTGGATAGCACAAGCCTGAGTGCATTACCTGGAGCCTTACTATATATATATTATCAGGTGTCAATAAATATTCAGGGAGTAATTCAGCACATGGCGTGGTGGTGAGTGGGGCACTAATAATGCAGCATATGGCAGGCAGTGAGTGGACATAGCTCAGCACATGGCGGAGGCAGTGAGTGGGCACTAATAACTCAGCACTTGGCGGGCAGTGAATGGACACTAATAACAGCACATGGCAGGCAGGGAGTGGGCACTACTAACGCAGTCATGGCTGGCAGTGAGTGGGCACTAATAACTCAGCACATGGCGGGCAGTGAGTGGGGACTCCTAGTGTGATGCTGCACCTTGCTCTGGAGAACACTTCATGGGCCCAGTTTTCATCCCTGTCTATTGTATGTAGGTAGCGTGACTGACTGGGGACACAGACCTTGCAGTTTTCTGCACGTACACTTATGGCTGCATGCAGCTTATACTAGACCTACATATTATATTTTCTTACGATATATGTGCAGCTGGTGATAAGAGAGCCTGTCTGTAACTGCTGGAGAGGAGCAGGTGGCTTCTTTATTGTTACAGCATATAACACAGCATTGCCCATCATCGAATTTATCTGACCTTATGATGGGACATTTTCCAGTATCAACCTGTAATATACCTTGGTTGTAAACTTACATGGTGTTTTCATCTTCACTTCTCCCACATCTTGTGCAGTTGGGGGGGTCCTTGAAGTTGGTTATAAATTGGTCTGGGGGATCCATTGGGATATGGATTCCTCTTTTTGGAATTTAATTTGGTTCTTGATCTGGTGAATGGTGGAAGGGGATTTTCAGCAAGGGTTTGTTGAATCCTCAGGAAGTTCAAGTGAACATTGGAACCCTGTGGTTGTGGTGCTCCCGAGCTGGTGGGGTAACGGCTGGGAGTAATTGGTACATTTTATGTTCACTTTTTGTTTGGTAATCACCAGATCTTATGAGCTTCAAGGACTCCTCCCAGCATGTTAATGTTCTTTATGCTTTGATGTTTTATTGTATGCTGTTTTAATTCTTATATTGTCCCCTTCATATATTTGCAGGAATGGTGTATACCCACCGAGTGCTTAATTTTATATTACCTAAGATGGTGGATAGCACAGACTGAGTGGATTACCTGGAGCCGGGCAGTTGGGGGGGTCCTTGAAGTTGGTTGCAAATTGGTCTGGGGGATCCATTGGGATATGGATTCTTCCGTTTGGTATTAAATATGGTTCTGGATCTGGTGAAATGTGGAGGGGAGTTTCGGCAAGGGTTTGTCGGATCCTCAGGAAGTGCAAGTGAACATTGGAACCCTGTGGTTATGGTGCTCCCGAGCTGGTGGGGTAACGGCTGGGAGTAATTGTTGGTACATTTTATGTTCACTTTATGTTTGGTAATCGCCAGATCTTATGAGCTTCAAGGACTCCTCCCAGCGAGCTAAGGTTATTTATGCTTTGTTGGGTTATTGTATGTTTGTTTTTAATAAAGGTATTAAAGAAAAAAAAAAAAAAAAAAAAGCACTTATTTGTTTCTTTTTTAGTGGGTCCTTGAAGCTAATTATGATTTGGTCAGTAGGGGTAACCATCTCAGGTATGGACCCTCTGTTTAGGGGGGTATTCATCATAGTATGACCCTTTGTGTGGAGGAGTAAACATCTCGGGTATGACCCCTGGATGGAGGGGTGTACATCATAGTATGACCCCCTGGTATGGAGGGGTAGCCATCTTTGGTATGGCCCCCTGGTGTGGAGGAGTGACCATCACAGTATGGCCCCCTGGTCTCCAGAAGCATTTATATCCTACAAGACCCAGTTAGGGTAAAGTCCCTGTGGACATGGCAATCATATTCTACATGCCTACAAATTAAATTGGGTCCTATGAGCTAGGAACAATAGCTTAAAAAAAAAAAAAAAAAAAGGGCATGCATTTCAATACAATCGTTAGCTTCAAGGACGCTCTCTTTTTTCATGTGACTTGAGAATGCTGAGGCACAGATTTTGACTGTTTATATTGACCAACTCTTGTTTCTTTCAAGGTTGTCCTCTGGACAATGCAGTAATCTGGGGCATTAAACTGAAGAGCAATGTACCTAATATGGGTGCCCTGGAGTCAGTGGGAGTGACTAAGGGAAAAGTAATAAAGTGCATCTCGATGCCCTTGAGCCAGTGGGAGCGGCTAAGGGTGAAGAAATCAAGCGCATTAACACGAAGGGCGATGTGCCTATTCCCAATGCCTTTGTCCCAGTTGGAGAGGGTTAATGGTATTTGTTATCAAATGCCTGTAAAGCAATTAACAATGGCGTGGCAAGGTTATTAATAATGCCTTTGTAGAATTTTCTGCTATAGGCTTATTTCATTTACTATGTCCAAATATTACAGAAATTGTTCAAATTATTTAATGATCGGTTATAATGTTGATATTATATGGTGTATGGCTTTTAATTTCTCCTTGTTTATAATATCTTTCTCTTTATATACACTCATCACTTTTTTGGGTAGTAATAGTAAGTGGGTTTAAGAATTGGTTACTACACAGCCCAGCAACTGTATGTAATGGTGGTTTCTAGAACAAAAATCTGTGAATTAGTGAGTTATTAGAGCTGGCTACAATACATGCGGTATAATAGTTTTTGAGGCATGACAGATGTCATTATACAGGTAGTCAGACTGTGGCTACCCCCTTTATTATGGTTTAGTTTCTGCATTACCCATTATAGGATCCGCATTGCAGCATGTTTAGCGGCTGTTATTTTGCTGTAGTTACCGTATTATTGATCATAATTTGGTAGTGTTGCATTGTTAAAATTAATCTGTAGTCCTGGAATTTTGTTACTTATATGCACAGTCTTTCCATAGCATGCAGAACTCGTTGATGACTTTATTAGGATGGGTGATGGGGGTCGAGTCCATTCAAGGTGTCAAATGGCCTCGCTGGTGGCGGTTTAGGAGTCAGGTGGAAGTTGCAGACAAGTTAAGGTGGACTCATTTTAACTAATAGAGGATGTAAAACCTCATGGTGGTGAGCAGGCTCGGCTTTGGTGGCCAGCCTCAAGGACGTTGTAATGGTAACATCAATCAGGGGCGGGCACAGTGGTTAAGCACAGGAGTGAGGATAATAGGGTCATTGGTGCCCTGAAAGTTTACTGGCTCTGCTTGAATGGCAAGCCAGTGCGTGCCGCCCCTTTATGGCTGTCTGTCCTGGTGCTGTATGTCAGACAGATGGGGATATCGCAGTACTTGTGAATCCCAATGTACTAGCACTCCACCTGACTCCTACTGTGATTATTTAATCCTGTGATTTGAATAAAAGCTGTGGCCATTTTGACAACCAAAATAATGTGTTTTGTGTATTTATTTTAGTACCTAGGTTTACAGTAGTTATGGTGGTTTTAAGAAGGAGTGGGGTCCATCCCATATCCAAAAGTCAAGAAACCACCGGAGACTAGATGGAGGTGGACATGACTTGGGGATGGGTGGACCGAGAACTCCTGCAGCTTTTGTTTGTATTGCGGTGTAGATTTTAAACAAGAGTGTTGTTGCTTTAAGAGGAAGTTTAGATGTTTGTGCCTGGTGTATTACTGTGAGGAGGGTGGGGCTTATATAGGGGAGGCAACTCTGGCTCTCCCTCTCTCTCTCACAGGATGGACAGGAGGAAACATTACCCGCCCTCCCGCCCTGTTTATAATCTTTGTCCTTAAACTTTTTAATTATTGCTTGTTTAATGATAAATTTTTCATTGTATTTTTGAATTTGTCATTGTATATCTTGTACCATGTTCAATTGTATATTGGCTATAAAGAGTTATTATTTGTGGTAACCTTCTAAGCCCAAGGGAAGGGCAATCCTTCAGCCATGGTTCCCTGGAGGTTTCCTCCACAGGGGGTTTTTCCTCTCCTGAGCGCTGTAGGATGACTCTTTGTGAGTCGGGGGTTTGCCAAGTTTAGTCCCACTAATGCTTTTGCAGGGACTTCTAGTTTTTAAGTTTACAAAAATGATTTAATTATTT
Organism: Ranitomeya variabilis; assembly: GCF_051348905.1. Classification (NCBI taxonomy): domain Eukaryota; kingdom Metazoa; phylum Chordata; class Amphibia; order Anura; family Dendrobatidae; genus Ranitomeya; species Ranitomeya variabilis. Next base: position 65,113,965 of record NC_135239.1, on the reverse strand, counting down.
ATAATAAAAAAAAAAAAAAAAAAAAAAAAGGTGTCAAATGAGACTTGGAATATTTAACCCGTCACGGCTTTGTGGTTTAGGAGTCAGGTGGAAGTTGCAGACAAGTTAAGGTGGACTCATTTTAACTAATAGAGGATGTAAAACCTCATGGTGGTGAGCAGGCTCGGCTTTGGTGGCCAGCCTCAAGGACGTTGTAATGGTAACATCAATCAGGGGCGGGCACAGTGGTTAAGCACAGGAGTGAGGATAATAGGGTCATTGGTGCCCTGAAAGTTTACTGGCTCTGCTTGAATGGCAAGCCAGTGCGTGCCGCCCCTTTATGGCTGTCTGTCCTGGTGCTGTATGTCAGACAGATGGGGATATCGCAGTACTTGTGAATCCCAATGTACTAGCACTCCACCTGACTCCTACTGTGATTATTTAATCCTGTGATTTGAATAAAAGCTGTGGCCATTTTGACAACCAAAATAATGTGTTTTGTGTATTTATTTTAGTACCTAGGTTTACAGTAGTTATGGTGGTTTTAAGAAGGAGTGGGGTCCATCCCATATCCAAAAGTCATGCTTTTTAAGGTGTGTACTTCACTGCACCTCATGCTTGGAATTCAGATGCCTCTTCATGCATGTGGTGCTCAGGTTCAGAATATTTATGCCTCTCTTCAGGATCTGATGGCACAATGTGCAAACCACTCGTCAAGTGTTGTCAACACATAAACTGAAGAAATGCCAAGCCAGGGAGCTCTTTGGAGCTGTCATTGGTGTGCTGATTTCAACAGTGCCATGGGCAATAGTAACCGATCTACTGGCTATGGATCCCCGCTGTGCCTTTGCACCTTGCTCCCTCTTTTTCTGTGCTGCTGCGGTATTGTGGTAACTCATCTTCCTCTGAACTGCGCACATCACTAGGATGGCCTCCGCTCCATCGAGTCTATGACCTCATCATCCCCCACATCATCTTCCACCAACTCCTCAACCCTGCCCTCCTTGTCTGTCTGCACACTGCAGAAAGATGCTAGAATTGGCAACTGAGTTTCATCATTATCTGACATGTGCTGCTGTGGTCCACTGAACGTGTGCACTAGCCCTCTCACGTACTCATCCTCCAACATAACAAGTGGCTGGACCACCCGTGCACTCAATCTCTTCCACTTTTGGTGCAGGGCCAGGTAGAAGGGCCATGGAACCCCAGCCAGTGGAGTCATCAAAAAGCAGAAGAGACTGCTGCATGACTTGGGACTCAGACTGCTTGGCTGATTAGCAAGGCGGTGAGGTGGAAGACAGATAACCATGATCATCAGGTGTCGACTGTGCACCTTCTGCAGTAAACCTGGTGGAAAATAATGCGAATGAACTGGAGCCACTCTCAGCCATCCAATCTAACACCTTTTCAACATCTTGTGGCCTCACCATATTCGGGCCTTTGAAAGGATGGATAACTTCCTGTTGCCTGCATAAACCATAGGACGGTGTTGTATTTGGTCATGTAGCAGGTTCAAAACGACCACGTCCTATCCACGCATCAGCACTAGTGTTGAGCGATACCGTCCGATACTTGAAAGTATCGGTATCGGAAAGTATCGGCCGATACCGGCAAAGTATCGGATCCAATCCGATACCGATACCCGATACCAATACAAGTCAATGGGACTCAAGTATCGGACGGTATTCCTGATGGTTCCCAGGGTCTGAAGGAGAGGAAACTCTCCTTCAGGCCCTGGGATCCATATAAATGTGTAAAAGAAAGAATTAAAATAAAAAATATCGCTATACTCACCTGTCCGACGCAGCCTGGACCTCAGCGAGGGAACCGGCAGCGTTGTTTGTTTAAAATTCGCGCTTTTACTTGGTTACGTGAAGTCCCGGCTTGTGATTGGTCAGGGCGGCCATGTTGCCGGGACGCGGACCAATCACAGCAAGCCGTGACGAAATTACGTCACGGCTTGCTGTGATTGGTCCGCGTCCCGGCAACATGGCCGCCATTAACCAATCACAAGCCGTGACGTCACGGGAGGCTGGACACGCGCGCTTTTTAAAAAGCGCGCGTGTCCAGCCTCCAGTGACGTCCCGGCTTATGATTGGTCACGGCGCCATGTTGCCGGGACGCGGACCAATCACAGCAAGCCGTGACGAAATTACGTCCCGGCTTGCTGTGATTGGTCCGCGTCCCGGCAACATGGCCGCCATTAACCAATCACAAGCCGTGACGTCACGGGAGGCTGGACACGCGCGCTTTTTAAAATGGGCGCGTGTCCAGCCTCCCGTGACGTCCCGGCTTGTGATTGGTTGCGCCGCGGTCAACCAATCACAAGCCGGGAGGCTGGACACGCGCGCATTTTAAAATTTTAAAATGCGCGCGTGTCCAGCCTCCCGGCTTGTGATTGGTTGATCGCGGCGCAACCAATCACAAGCCGGGACGTCACGGGAGGCTGGACACGCGCCCATTTTAAAATGCGCGCGTGTCCAGCCTCCCGTGACGTCACAGCTTGTGATTGGTTGCGTCTCCCATGTGACTGCGACGCAACCAATCACAAAGCCGGGACGTAATTTTAAAATCCTTAAGGACCTGAAATTACGTCACGGCTTGCTGTGATTGGTTGCGTCGCCCATGTGACTGCGACGCAACCAATCACAACGCCGGAACGTAATTTTAAAATCCTGAAGGACCTGAAATTACGTCACGGCTTGCTGTGATTGGTTGCGTCCCGGTCACATGGGCGGCACGTAACCAATCACAAGCCGGGACTCACGTAAAGGAAAGAAAAGCGCGAATTTTAAACAAAGAACGCTGCCGCTTCCCTCGGTAAGGTGCAGGCTGCGTCGGAGAGGTGAGTATAGCAATATTTTTTATTTTAATGCTCTCTTTTACACATTTTTACATTAATGTTGTTTCGATACCGATACCCGATATCACAAAAATATCGGATCTCGGTATCGGAATTCCGATACAGCAAGTATCGGCCGATACCCGATACTTGTAGTATCGGAATGCTCAACACCAATCAGCACGTAAACCAGCACCACAATGTGCACGTTCCGTATTTGATTTTCTCCTCATTTTTGGAGGTGGCTTTTATGCATACTACTTGCAAAAAGATGGCAGAAGAGTAAATTTATTTATTTGCCACACTACTAGAAAACACACAGCGGTCCAAAAAATTATTTGTTTCGACGACAAATGGCAACAAGACGGTTGATGCCAATTATTTATTTGCAACACTACTGGAAAACACTTAGTGGCTTAAAGGAACAGTATTCTCACTGGCGGGGTTTGCAGAGAACACATAGTGGCTTAAAGTTGCAGTACTCCTGAGTCACCCACCAGGGCCATGGGGTACCCGGAACCCGGTGAATGGCACAGTAAAGAACGAGGACACAGGATTGCAGTCTCTTTACCTGGTTTACTGAAGACTTCAGGCAGCCACAGTCCAGGGTACCAGATCACAGGGCAGGCAGGGTCCGGCCGGCTTGGAAGCGAATCCAGAGTCCCCTTTACCAGGTGGAGTTAAAAGCCTTCCTCTAGCGCGGTGGTGTTGTAGTCCCTTACTGCCTATGGCTTCAGATAAGGCCCTTTGGAATTACCCTCTGGCTTCCCTTTTTTCTTAAAACACCTGGAGGCTCCGTGTGAGGGGCCGTTACAGTTCGAGCACAAATGCTTGAACTTACACTGACCCTCATTGAACTGCCAACACGCTCCGTGCGTCTGACCGCCCGATTGTCCTGACTGACCCCCGGTTCCTGAAAATGAACCTTGCGAAGTGCTTTGGCCAGAAGTGTCGGCCCCGCTCTGAAAGGAATGACCAAACTTTGTTGGCGCCATGACCCGCAACCACAAACCAATGTCCTTCTGATCCCACCGGATCGCAGGACAGACTGCCTTCCGCTGCCGGAACTGCTCATCATATCGTAACCATGCTTGACCACCGTAGGCCCTGTGCGCCTCACCTATGGAATCCATATAACAAAACAAGGCGGAGCAATTCTCGGGAGCCTTCTCGCCAATAACGTTTCCAAAATCGCGAATTCCTGAAGCCAATTTACAAACGTCTGAGGAATAAGGCGCCATCGCCGCTTTTCCTCATCCTCCTTCTTACTATCTTCCTTTTTGCTCTTATCAAGGTTAAATTTTTCCAACGGCAAGAGCGAAAATATCTCGACATACTCGTCCTTCCAAATCTTTTCGTGCACCTCCTTTTTTAATGCGCCCCCAACGGCCCTTCAAAGCAAGCATACACCTCGCCCCGCGCCTTATCATCCAGCCGAATACCCCCTTCTTTCTCTTTCTCAGTCTGCACAGATACCGAGACCGGCTCGGTAGACCTGCCCGATTCGGCAGACCCGCTGCTGGATAACGCCAATCCCGGATCAGACGATCCGACCCATGCTGACAAGGGGGATGGCCCCGGCCTACCACTGCCCAACCACAACAACAGCTCTCGCACGCCCGACAACAACTCCCCCACTCCCTCACGACTTGCAACCGCCCGCACACCAACTCCCTCACCCAGCTCAACATACCCCTCACCCTGATTCACAGAAGTCAACGTCGGCGTCGAAAACGCCGGGGACAAACAATACATAGATGGGTTCTCACCAGGCTGCAGGGGAGCTGTGATCCCCCCAGCCGCAGACGCTGGCGCCGTCCAGCCATCCCCGATCCCGAAGCTGTCCTTGAGCCCTCACGGACGTGGACCTCGCTCCTCAATGCCGCTCCAACCGATCCACACCCCGCGGAGGGGACCGTGCCGAATCCATCAGCCGAGGTGACCGCCTGCTGTCCTGTCGGCCCAGACCCGGGCCCGCCGTCCAAAGCGCTGCCGTCTGACGCCGCTACCCGATATGACGCAGGCCCGGTCGCCAGTGCTTGAGGGGAATGTGCCCCCTAGCTGAGGCCAGCAGCCCTGCTGGGTCTGGGGCGCTGCTCACTGCTGCCGCTGGAATGCTCCCCCGCCATCTCGCGCTGCTGCAGGAAGCAGGCCGCCCGGCCTGGTCATCACCGCGGCGGCCCGCCGTGACATCTCTCCGGCCGTCAGAAGCACTGGCGCGCATAGGCCCCGCCCCCCGGCGTGCTGGGGGAGAAGGCCCAACTGCCGCCGCAGGCCTCAGCGCAGCTGACGATTCCTCCCAGACCGCGGCCTGCTGGGGCGCTTCTGAGCAGGCACGCGGCCTGAAGGGTCCCCTGAGGTGCTCCTGCACCGCCGCTGAGGCACCGGTGCGACATTGAGGGATAAGCGCTCCGAGGGCCGCACTCGCCTGGACCGCCGCTGCACACCGGGCCTGACTGCCGGGAATCCACATTCCCGCTGCCACCGCCGAGGATGCCGGGAACTTGCGCCTCCAACCAGCCTGGAGGCTGTGACGCCGCCGCCGCCGCCCGCAGCTGGGCCAGGACTCCTTCAATGGCCGCCATGGTAAGCTGTCGGTGCTTCCTGCTCACAGGTCCTCAGAGCGGGAAGTGATTGGCTCCTCCCCCCACTCACCCCATACCCTCTCAGGCCAGCATTAACCCTCCCCTAGGAGCGAAACCCCACGCCCCCTTTCTCCCTGCTCCAAACCCCTGTCATGGCGGCTTCCACGTACGCCGCCCGGGGGGAGGGGGTGGGCGGCTTGCTCCAGCCTGGTCTTGAAATAGGCCTGGACAGAAATGATGGTACCCCTGAAAATAATGTGACAATAGGGACATGTTAAATCTCGGCGTGTCCACTAACTAGCATCACAGGTATCTACAATCTTGGAATCAGTGAGTGGGCCTGTATATACGGCTGCAGATACTCACTGTGCTGTTTGGTGACATGGTGTGTATCACACTCAACATGGACCAGAGGAAGCGAAGGAAAGAGTTGTCTCAGGAGATTAGAAAGAAAATTATAGACAAACATGTTAAAGGTAAAAGTTATAAGACCATCTCCAAGCAGCCTGATGTTCCTGTGACTACAGTTACACATATGTTTCAGAAATTTAAGATCCATGGGACTGTAGCCAACCTCCCTGGACGTGGCCGCAGGAGGAAAATTGATGACAAATCAAAGAGATGGATAATACGAATGGTAACAACAGAGCCCAGAAAAACTTCTAAACAGATTAAGGGTATGTCTCCACGGTACGGATGGGCGGCGGTATCGCCGCAGCGGCGAAGCCGCTCGGCGCTAAGCCCCGCCCCCTTAATGGGACGCGATCATGCCGGATGTGTTAACTCTTCACATCCGGGATGATCGCTCTCTCCCATAGGGCCCTGTGATATGCCTTGCGGGGACGCTGCGTCCCCGCAAGGTGTACGGGCATGCTGCGATCTGAAAAGACGCGCAGCATGTCCGTAGTCGCAGGGCCGCCGCGTGCGGGTTTCCACGCATAGTGGAGACAGGATTTCATCAAATCCCCTCCACTATGCAGGAACATCTGGACGCTGCTTGTTTGACGCTGCAGCGCTGCGCAGCGTCAAACAAGCAGCGTTTCCTGAACGTGGAAACATACCCTCAAGGTGAACTTCAAGCTCAAGGAACATCAGTGTCAGATTGCACCATCCGTCATTGTATGAGCCAAAGTGGACTTCATGGGAGACAACCAAGGAGGACACCATTGTTGAAAAAAAAAATTCATAAAAAAGCCAGACTGGAATTTGCCAAACTACATGTGGACAAGCCACAATGCTTCTGCGAGAATGTCCTATGGACAGATGAGACAAAAATGGAACTTTTTGGCAAGGCACATCAGCTCTAAGTTCACAGATGGAAAAATTAAGCATATCAAGAAAATAATAATTGGCTGGCTCACCACGTGACCAGGTCTGTATAAAGGCCGGATCACGAGTGCCACCATCATTCTGCTTTTATTAGTGTAGTGGTAGGAAGCATCTGGAGTGAAGGACTGTGCTCTCTGCAAAAAAGTCTCTGTTTGTAATCTGCAACCCATATCTGTGGGAGTACTGTGCCAAAAGCTGCCTGTTTACTCTGCATCCTCGACTGTGGGAGTACTGTGCTTTTAAGCCGCTGTGTCTACTCTGCACCCCACGCCTCTAAGAATACTGTTCCTTTAAGCCGCTGTGTGCAATCTGCACCCTCCAAATGTGGGAGTACTGTTACTTTAAGATGATGTGTACTCTGCAATCCCTGCCTGTGGGAGTATGGCGCCCCAGGGTCCTGGTCGTCACAGTAGCATTGCTTTCCTCACGGGAAGAGTGTTGTTATGTTTGGAAGCGATGAAGGATATCTTTTATCAGGTAACCACAATACACATATCATGTTCACACTCTAGGCCACAAGGGGGAGCTTTTGATCCTATTTATAGGTGACTCCCCTATATATATTGTGGCTTGGAGGGAAAGAGACATCAGATTGTCAGAGAGACAGAAGGTAGCAGACCGATCTAGAGGGTCAGAAGGTCTGAAGGGCCGTGCAGTCCGAAGCACTACAGCTCTGGAAAGAGACATACAGAAAGCCGAACATTGTTCAGTGAGCGTGAAGGAGAGCAAAGCACAGGAGAGGAAATATCAGGGGAGACCAGCTCAGATCAGGCTGTCTCCCTCTGAGGTGCAGATAACCGGTAGCCGGACCACCGAGGTTGTAAGTGCAGCGCCCCAGAGTCCTGGTCGTTGCAGTACTGTGGCTCCGCCGCTAAGGGGGGCTATGGTACGTCTGATGGCACTGAAGGAGTTCATCTGACCAGGTATCACAGACACCAATACATTTCACAGCCGGGCCTCCAGGGGGAGCTAAGGGTTCTATTTATTAGGCCACTCCTCACAGTCTGGTAAAACTGGGGGTTAGGCAGGAAGTTAGACAGAAAGCTGACTGGGTTGGAACCAGGCAACACCTTGTGGCAGAGGGTGTTGTAGGGGAAGATTCAGAGGGGTCCCTGTCAGGGGTGGGATCCTGACAGAGGCCTACCAACCAGAGAGAACGTTACGGGACCGCGCCTGCACGATATAGCGGTGGTACCCCAAGAAAGGACAAGAAGCGAGATTTATTGTGCTGAGTGAGAAACGAGATCAACGCAACTAGGAGAATACCAGTAGGAGTCGTGCTGTAAGATCGAGGCAACATCCTATTGAGGCGCATAACCGGTGGCTGGAACGCCGAGGAAGTATAAAGCTCCAAGCCAAACTTCAAACCTACGGCAGGACAGTCAGTCACAGGCGGGCTGTCTCACACAGACCCAGGAAGACACAGGGGGGTAACAACAGGAGAGGGGTGACGATAGAGCCCAGGAAGAACCTCCGAGCCTCCCCGTCATACGGGTGCGTCCTAACCGTAAGATCAGGGGGACGTAGAAGAACATCAGAATCGAGTTGTGAGGGAACACGAGAAACAGACACAACAGTTGTGGGGTACTATCCCGTAAGCACAGCAGGGAAGGACCACAACACACAAGCGCTAGCAGGTAGGCACAGATTTCCACCTGCGAAGGGAACTCTAGAGGTGCCATCGGACCGGCCGGACTTGCGCAGCCCTGTTAGCCGTATTCCGGACTGAGGACCCAGAAGCCTTCAGTAAAGAGGTAAAGAGACTGCAACCTGGTGTCCTCGTTATTTACTGCGACCGGCACTACACCGCACCATAACATTATCATCCCATACCACCACCTTTAATTGTGCGCCCCTCAGCAGGGTCACGGACTGGGTCTAGCCACCGTGACAAGCCCAGAGCAGAGACCCAGAGGCCCGGTACCGGGTACCCCTCGGCCCTGCGGCAGTGGGGGCGCTGCAAACTTGGCGTCACGAACAGGATCTACTTAAGCCTGAGAAATCGGGTCATGTGTGCCTTGGAACTGTGATTTATTATACTTGGACTGTGACTTATTGCAAAGACTGTGTATCGCCAATTGCCGCCAAAAGGTTCCCGCCAAAACTCGCCGCCATTACAGCACCACAGGGAGCGCAGAGCAAGAAGGAGGGCGTGCCATGGGAGGAGACTACCAAAGCGGCGCCAGAAGTAGCGACCGCCCCCTCCGACTTCTGCTGCGAGATGACGACTTGCCGAGCAGCAGAGGAGAACCACCCCCTGATTTGCAACGGCGGGAACGAGGCAAAGAAGGAGCTCGACCTTGGAGAAATGGCGGAGCCAGGTGCATGCGTTGCCGTCGAATGCAGGACAGCGATGATGAACAGCAAGTGCCCAAGCAGCGGCGAAGCGATCCCGGCTTGCCCTCACCCATCAGAAGCGGACTCGCGTCCACCGCCGGTGAAGGATCTGAACTCCCTGGAGCCGCCGACGGAGGAGCTGAGCCTACCTATCCCGACCACGGAGCCATGGAGGGTGGAACCACATCAAGAGACCACCTCGGAGGAACCGCAGTCCGGGCTGCGGCCGATTCCAGCGTCCTTGTCAGCGGGACGGATCGACATCGGTGGAACCACATCAGGCGCAGGTATGGAAGACGCCCCTGCTCCCCTGACCGATCCTGCTCCCCTGACAGATCCCGCTCCCGCTACCGCGCCTCACCCCAACAATAACTGTTTCCTCTCGGCGGGGTTGGCGGTGCTCACCCCCGACATGATGGGGAAGCTGGTGCCCCCGCTATCGACCAAGATGGGAGAACCCGTAGACGTGGGCCCAGATGGGGTGATCCTCCGGTGGGACACCCCCTGGATCGAGCCGGATGGAGCTCGGAGGGACGGCCTCACCCTTGCAGTGCTCACTTGGGAACAATATAGACAATGCCTGATCCTACATTGGAAAAACCGAAAAGAGACTGGGCAGACTGATCCGCTAACAGTACGACGCCCAAAGCCTGCATACGGCAGGAAAGACGTGGTAAAGCGGGGTACTGTGCTGGCCTTTCACCCAAAGCGGGGCTGGGGCTCTATACAGGAACCGGGGCTACCGACTGACGTCTTCGTTACTAGTTACAACGTGAAAACTCCCTGCTGCAACAGATATGGTGACCCATTGCAAAGGGGGGGATCAGGTGACCTACACCCGCCACCAGAGTGCGCAAGGATGGTGCGCTCGGAACATCCAACAATGCGGGCCTGAGGAAGTGTCACCTGTTGCCCCGATCATGACCGGACCGGACTTGACAGATCTTGTTAATATCGCCACTGTACGCCTTGTTGCGGCTACTGAGCTTGCAGCCAGGGTTAGCCTTCGAGTCCAGACGCCGGGTGATCTGACTGCACCCGAGAGACCAACCATTGACACTGACACTACATCAGTCGCAGACCAGGGGCCGACACCTGAACCGTCCAGAGGTGCCCACTATCGGCTGATGTCTTGCAACTCACTATGAAGCTCCAAATGCTCTAATATCTGAACACTTTGCAAATGTAAATAGTTCACTGTTTTCTTGCTGTTTGCTAAAACCCATCCAGGGTTAACTCTTAAGGGGATCCCTTTGTTGACCCGGGATCCCTATTGCTTTTTGTTTGTTTTCTACTTTTTGCACCAGTTATCAAGAACTGCTGAATCATGAACAATGCATGATACAAACTCCTTGTATATAGTTTGCACCTTCTTAAAGGTGCTCTCTACTGGTTTTACATAAAAGACGGACTCTTTGCGAAGATACGGTTCTTGGAACCTGCACTGGAGTCCTTGCTGCATACGGACTTGCGGCTTGAGAAGTTGCACTACCTCATAGAGATTTGGTCCCCTCTTAAAGGGGATGTTCACATCCTGCACTTATGAACAGTGTTGCCTTACGATGGTTAGATGGCAATAATGTCTTGAAAAGAAAGTACTGATAATGTTGACATGTGAAAGTTATATATAGCTAACTGGTTGATTGTAAGAAATGTTTAATGATGTTGATAGAAGAATGAGGACAGAGAGTGAACCCGTACGGGGTTAGTTAGTGAGTCCTCCTAGGAGCCATACAGAGATGGCTCAGTGATCTTGAACTGAAAGAAAAATGATATGTTCTATACTGTGTATAGTAGTGGAAAGACAGTAGGCCCGGGCAGAAAGGGGCGGTCCTGTAACAGAAAGGAGAGGCAGTAGGTCTGGAGCAGTTAGGACAGGCGGTCCTGCAGATATAAAGGAGAATGCATAAAAGTTAATTAGCCTTATATGTGATATAAGAAGGTCTTTAGTGGATTTAGCGAGTACGTTCTTAAAGGCAATGTTAAATTATTGTTCAAATATTTTGCACTTAGTAGAATACCCGGTTGGGTAAGAGAAGTTATTTATAGTCTGTTATTGAAAGTATTTAACCATGTTTGTAACGTTCAAGTGTCCTCACCTCCCATAAAGGGAAGCTCTGTTAAAAAGTTTACTTGTACTTGCATTTTCAAAATTGTATGTCTTTTTGCTGACATGTATTGTTGTTTTCTTCCCAGTCCAGGAGTACTGGATTTAACCGGGGGGGAGTGCAGCGCCCCAGAGTCCTGGTCGTTGCAGTACTGTGGCTCCGCCGCTAAGAGGGGCTATGGTACGTCTGATGGCACTGAAGGAGTTCATCTGACCAGGTATCACAGACACCAATACATTTCACAGTCTGGCCTCCAGGGGGAGCTATGGGTTCTATTTATTAGGCCACTCCTCACAGTCTGGTAAAACTGGGGGTTAGGCAGGAAGTTAGACAGAAAGCTGACTGGGTTGGAACACCTTGTGGCAGAGGGTGTTGTAGGGGAAGATTCGGAGGGGTCTCTGTCAGGGGTGGGATCCTGACAGAGGCCTAGCAACCAGAGAGAACGTTACGGGACCGCGCCTGCACGATATAGCGGCGGTACCCCAAGAAAGGACAAGAAGCGAGATTTATTGTGCTGAGTGAGAAACGAGATCAACGCAACTAGGAGAATACCAGTAGGAGTCGTGCTGTAAGATCGAGGCAACATCCTATTGAGGCGCATAACCGGTGGCCGGAACGCCGAGGAAGTATAGAGCTCCAAGCCAAACTTCAAACCTACGGCAGGACAGTCAGTCACAGGCGGGCTGTCTCACACAGACCCAGGAAGACACAGGGGGGTAACAACAGGAGAGGGGTGACGATAGAGCCCAGGAAGAACCTCCGAACCTCCCCGTCATACGGGTGCGTCCTAACCGTAAGATCAGGGGGACGTAGAAGAACATCAGAATCGAGTTGTGAGGGAACACGAGAAACCGACACAACAGTTGTAGGGTACTCTCCCGTAAGCACAGCAGGGAAGGACCACAACACACAAGCGCTAGCAGGTAGGCACAGATTTCCACCTGCAAAGGGAACTCTGGAGGTGCCATCGGACCGGCCGGACTTGCGCAGCTCTGTTAGCCGTATTCCAGACTGAGGACCCAGAAGCCTTCAGTAAAGAGGTAAAGAGACTGCAACCTGGTGTCCTCGTTATTTACTGCGACCGGCACTACACCACACCATAACATTATCATCCCATACCACCACCTTTAATTGTGCGCCCCTCAGCAGGGTCACGGACCGGGTCTAGCCACCGTGACAACCCCAGAGCAGAGACCCAGAGGCCCGGTACCGGGTACCCCTCGGCCCTGCGGCAGTGGGGGCGCTGCATAAGGACTCTACGACTTACATCAGAGACCGACAGGACAGCTGAACTCCAAGTTACCTGTCCGCCTTAATACCCAGGAGGCACGGTGACATATATAGAGCCCGGGGCGTGCTAGAGTCCCTGTAAAATGGCTCAAGTCACCAGTCATACAGGTTATGTCCTATCCTATATGGGGGACAGAGAGAAGAACTGTGAGGGGAGGATTTTTTCGCGTAGATTGGCTAGCGCTACGGCCGGAATTACCGCCCCACATCATTTTGTTTGTTTGTAGTCCGAACACAAGGCCAACTTGGAGGTTTGGGACCGTTTTTTGTCCTGTTACAACGGGCATTCATTGTTGATGGAGGAAGTAGAGGGTAACTCGGATTTGGATTTGTTTACCGATGCGTCAGACGGTATTGGATGTGGGGCCTTTTCAGGGGCCGTTGGTATGCTGCTAGATGGCTAGAGGCTTGGTTGGAAATAGGGTTGACACGGAACATTACTTTGTTGGAGATTTTTCCGATTTTACTGGCGGTGCAGCTTTGGGGCGACGATTTTCTAAATAAACGGGTGCGCTTTAATTGTGATAATATGGCGGTCGTGTGTGCCATTAACAGATTGACGGCAACGTCGCCCCCCGTGATCAGAGTTCTTCGGCAGTTGGTTTTGGCTTGTTTATCCTTGAATGCTTTTTTCACCGCATCACACGTGCCCGGTGTTAATAATTGCATTGCCGATTCTCTATCTCGTTTCCAGTGGGAGCGCTTTTGGTCGCTGGCTCCGGAGGCCGAGGAGACGGGGCTGGAATGCCCAGTGGAGCTTTGGAGCGTGGTGTCCGGGCTGCAGAACCTTTAATTCAAGCGTTCTTGGCGCCGAGTACGTGGTCGTGTTATCAAGCGGTATGGAGTGCGTGGGAGTGCTGGCTGGCGTCTTGTGGTGTTCTGGGTACAGGTCGGGACCAAGTGGGGGCATTGTTGTTGTGGATGAGGCATGGTGCGGACCATGAATGGTCGGCAGCGAAGGTTGATAGGACGATAGCAGCTTTAGCTTTCGGTTTCAGGCTCCAGGGCCTGCAGGATTTGACGAAGTCCTTTTTGGTAAAACAAGCTGCGAAGGGGTTGAGAAGATCTGGTAGCAGTGGTGATAGCAGACGCCCGGTGTCGTTTGAGATGTTGGAGCGGTTGAGGGCACGTCTGGGTGATATATGTGTTTCCGGTTTTGAGGTGGCGCTATTTCGCCTGGCTTTTTCATTGGCCTTTTATGGGGCCTTGAGGGTGGGGTAGTTGGTGTCTCCCACTACAGTTCGCCAGGGGGGCCTTTGGGCGGAGGACTTTTTGTTTCGGAAGGGTCGTTGCAATTTTGGATTCGAAAGTCTAAGACAGATCAGACGGGACGGGGTAAGAGGGTGGTTCTGGGCGCCGCTCCCGGTTCCGTCATGTGTCCTGTCCGTTGCTGGCAGGATTTTGTTAGGCTTTACCCGCGTGGTGATGGGCCTTTGTTATGTCATGAGGATGGGTCTTTTCTGTCTAAATACCAGTTTGTAGCAGTTTTTCGGCAGTCTTTGGAGGCCATCGGTGTGGATTCTTCCAGGTTTGCTTCGCATTCTTTTCGGATCGGGGCTGCTATGTAAGCGGCGTGGAGTGGATTGGCTCCTACGGTAGTACAGAGGATAGGGCGGTGGGAGTCTGGCCGTTATTGGAGTTACGTGAGGCCCTGAGGGGCTAGGGACCGTCGGTCAGTGGGCTCGGTATTGGCGCGGGTCTAAGTTGTTTATGTTTTTCAGGTTCATCCTCGCTGTTGGTGTGGATCGTCGGCCACTCTTACGTGTACTGGGGTGCGAAGCGAGCAGACGTCCAACAGGATGGAAGACAGCTCGGCTTTTCCAAGGACGTGGCCATCATCAGGTGGTTGGGGTTTCGGGGCCTAGGTTGGAACAGAGTCCTGGAGGAGGTTCACAATGGCGTTCGGTTGGACAGGCCTCCCGATATTCTGGTTTTACACGTTGGAGGAAACGACTTGGGAGTTCGTCCTTGTCGTGAGTTAATCCGGGACATTAAGCATGACTTGCTACGGTTATGGGTTTCCTTTCGGGACATGTCTTTAGTGTGGTCGGAGATTGTTCCACGGAGATCCTGGAGGCACGCTAGGGCGGTGGACAAGATTAATAAGGCCCGCATCAAGGTGAATCGGGCCGTGTCTGGTTTTGTCGCACGGAATGGGGGTTTTGCCGTGCGTCATTTTGATTTGGAGCGTGGTGGTGACCAATTTCTTTTGGGTGATGGCGTTCATCTGAACGCGGTGGGTATTGACTTGTGGGCTCTTGGGCTGCAGTCTGGAATTGAGCGGGCCATAGCGGTTAAGGTTGGTGGGGTCTCGGGTACTTGAGGGGGTCAAGTATCCTCGTGGTGGTGGGGGGAGGGGTCCTTGGAGTTGGTGCTAAATTGGCCTGGGGGGTCCGTCGTGATACAGATTCTCCAGTTGGTATAAGTTTTGGTTGCGGGTTTGGTGATTTGGGGGAATCTTGGTAACGGTGGGCCAGATTCCTAAGTTGGGAGTGGACAAGGGTAACCCTTCGGGGTATTTTGGTGCTCTCGAGCCTGTGGGGTAATGGCTGAGAGTAATCTACGGTTGGTCTCTTGTCCACTCGTTTATACTATGGTTAACACCAGACTTTTAGCTTCAAGGACCCCTTCCCAGATCATGTTACGGTTATATGTTTTGTTTGTTTATAATAAAGGCCGCTGTGGCCAATTATATCCAACTGGAGACTCATGTCATTATTCGGATGTTGGGAAGGAAAGGGGGTCGGAGACTCTTACTCACGGTGGTCGACAATACCAATGTCATGAGTTTTATTTTTTTAAATTCTGTGGAAGCATGGTTGAATAGCAATGTCTGACTTTCATTTGTTCATTTTCATAGATCTTTTATTTATTATTACGTTTGTCAGATTCAAGTTATTTCTGTGACCATTGTGTGTTTTTCTGTCATTAAACGAGGGGTACCAACAATTTTGACCACATGTGTATTCCAGTAGGCGTAATAATAAAAATATTAGAAAATACGTCCAAATAGAAATGTAATCAGTTCTCCTGATTCGCTATGTTGCTTACCTCATGTGCAGGGCATTGCAGTAGATTAGGTAACCATGGTTATGACCACTAACTGCTAACTAACTGTCACTATATGATTGGTTATAACCGTGCATACCTAAGTTACGGCAATTCCCTTTACATGGGGTAAGCTACATTGCAAATCAGAAGAACTACACTACATTTCTAATCGGAAGTATTTGCTCTTATTATTATTACATCTACTACGTATTGGGATAGGAGATTGGAGATGGGAATACCCCATTATGCATCTGAAAAATAAACACACAGGAATTATTGGTAAAGTTAGATATACACTACAGATTAGATATGCTCCAGCCAATAGAATTCAATGTGTATAGATATTCACATACAACAAGATGGCTGCACTCCGTAGTGTCACCAAAACAGAAATACGCTATCCTGGAAGAGACCTGAGTCTTACAGCATTGGGACACATTACAGAACAAAGAAAAAAACATATTGTCATTGGCCCCAATATAGTAGGAAGAATACAAGATCTGCACTCCTCTACATTGAAATTGCAACTTCCAGAAGCAAAAGTCTTGGAGGTATAGAAACTATAGAATCAATAGACAGGTGCATACTATGCAAATTGTGAAAAATGGAAGCAAAATTTTCAATTTTCAAAACATCTCCAATCTCTGTAAACCTTCCTGCTATATGACTAGGCTGTATAACACAGCCAGCATCTGCATCCAACTGCAGAGATTTGAGGTAGCTACTAGCGGGGGTCAGTATGGACATGGTGTTGACTTCATCCTCTCCCTCCTAGTTAAAGGAAAGAAATCTTTTTAAATATTAAAAAAAAGTAAAAAACCCTAAAGGTTAAAAAAAAAACACCATTTCCATATTCTGAAAATATAGCAATTCAAAAATAAGTATATTTATTATCAGTGCTAAACTGATCTTTGAAAATATAAAATGAATTATCCCATAAAGTGAATGATAAAAAGAGTTAAACAAAAACACCAACGTTGCCATTTTATGTTCACGTTGCCTCTCCAAAAAAGAGAAATACAAAAATCTTACAATAAAAAAACTGTATAAAGTTGGTGTCGCCGTAATTGTACTGACCAGCATAATCAAGATAACAGGTCATTCTTTTTACCACCCAATGAATGGTGTAAAAACTAAACTCCCAAAAAACAATAGTGGCATTGCATTTTTTAAAACTTTTACTCCACTTACAATTTTTTTTTACATTTTTTTTTAATAATGTATATAATAAAATGAATGTTATCATTCAAAACCACAAGTCCCCCGGAAAAAAAACAAAAACAAAACAAGAACCTTTGAATGGCTATGTCAAAAAAAAAAAGAAAAAAAAAAGCCTCTTGGGCTTTGTGTTATATATTTATTACTTTATTTAGTTTCCAGACAGTACATACTGTAGGCATAGTCTGTGGACTCACATATGTATGGACGTCGGGCCGGACATATAGCTTGTTTGGCCAACTATCTTAGTTATATGGTGAACTTAACCTCTTAGCGACATCAGATGGGGACACAGGTTGTGTGGATTGGGCTCAGGAGCTGACCCAACTTTCCATTGTTACATAGCCGGTACTCAAGAGTAACTAATGTTATTGAAGCTTGCTCTAATCATAACAGTTTAGCATATTAAATGGCACTTTCAAGACTTAGAGTGGCATTTAAAAGGCTTCCACATAGCAGCTGTCAATTCTGATGGCCATCGGCCCTCCATTCTATGCTATCAAGGATCTCTGATGGGTTGCCAATTGCCATAGCATCCGGGGGTCTACTGAATGTCCAAGTGTCAGCCATGTTAGAATTCCCATGAAATCAATTTTGTAGCTAAACTTCAAAGGGGATCAGCAGTAATAATGCACTACAAAACTACAGTATTGCACCTTTATGTTTATATATACAGTATGGTAGAAGGTTGAGTCTAGTGATTGATTCGCTTTAAGATTATAGACTAAATAGTCTAACGTTGGCTGAATCCATCGACATCGGTGGGATTGGCTGACAGTGAAATGTGTATGATGGCCCATGACTCTCCCCCAACTCCTTAGTAACATGTAGGATTAGCATTATGTTTTGCAACATCACGGCTACTATAATGCAAACCTGAATTACTCTTATCAGACTTGCCCTAACCCTTAAAATGTACAGTACCACATGCTATTTATGCAACATGATAGAAAATTCCACTGGCTCAAAAATCTCATTAGCAACCTTGTGCTGCAAAAGTATATACCTGCAAGCAGTCACGGGTTATACAGTACCTTCATCGGAAGTAGTGGGTGATTCTGAGAAATGCTACTGCCCTTTAAACACGGCAGTACATTTTTTGCTAAGACCACCGCAGACACAGCCTGTTTAGGAAGACTCAGATATACACTGCCGTGACCCGCTTTGCACTTGAAACCTCAATAAACAATTTCTTGGGTGACAATTGACTAGAATATCGTATGCGTTGGGATGCCGAGATGCTTTGTGAATAAGTGGTATTCAGTTTACATGACCTGAGCAAGTAAGTCTGCAAAGCTTGATGCTCACAGGAGATGTCAGAGGTGTAAGAAGCTGTAACCACATACCTCACTGAGAATTTCAGTCTGGTTAAACTGTGTCTAAGCATCAAGAGAAGATCCAAGACGTGACTATCTATCTCCCCAATAAGCATTATGTTTTCAGAAACCACTTAACTTTTTGAAGTTCTGCCATGTAGGTTTATGTGACTGTACTTCCAGAGGATATACTTTCCACACAGTTGTGGAGCATATCATAGTCCTCTAAAACAAATGCACATAAGGCATATAAGAACCTACTGAGTCCAAAAGGAGATACTGGGATCCTAAATGATACAAAAACGGATATCAAAAAATGTTATTGATTCACAATACATACAGTGGTATACCTAAAAGGCAACCTTATGAATGAATAGTAGTAATAGTAGCAAATCGATCAAACTACCCCACTATTACATAGGCGTGTATTATCCTGAGTATGTAATCATAGATATAATAGATGGCTAACAAACATAAAAATAAGATTATGCATAATTATTATCTAAGTGAACATCTCGTAATTATTAAATTGATAGTCCATGTAAACAGCATAAAGAGTAGTATGGTCATAATAGACACAAAGCAACGCCATAAGTAGACAGCTATAGTAGACATGCACCATGTGTCAATGTGATATCAGATTCAACCAGTATCAATAGTAGAAGCAGATGACAGCATGACAAACAACGGATGTTCAGATCCCCCTGTTCGGGTTTGGGTTTGGTTACTGTTCTGATACCCGAACCAAACTTTTTAAAAAACCCATTGGACCCGAGCATCCAGGGGTTCGCCCATCACTAGTCCGTAATGCTAGTATCTCACATCACTATGTGCCATCCTCAAAGCAGAGTAGGACCTAGACCTGACTGTATCACGTCTGCCAGAGGCAAAAATAGGGGTTCAGCTCAGTGTGAGGGGAGAATGGAGTGGAGCGAAACATCTGAGTGGGCCCCTAATAGGTAACCATGATTACAACTATGATGGAACACCCTAAGAGTATGTATAGGGGAACCTCTGCAGATGACTGCGCTGTTAACGGAAATAAATCTACACAAAGACCAACACCGATATTACACCATACAATGACTGGTAGTCACCAGCCCTGCAGACTGTGGGTGTTCAGTACCAGAACCCATTTCCTGCACCTAATAGAGCTTCCTCACCACCCCTCTGACTCCCCTGTGCCACTTTACTATGAGTCTTGTACTCGTAGTCTCCTTGGGTTTGTCTCTGACTCAGACAGTACTATTGTTATGTTTTACCTGGTTAGGTAGATCCTTGAAACTCTTGGTTTGAATGAGCAGATGGAATGCAGCATGGACATGGAGCGCCCAGAAGGGCCGTGGGGTACTCGGGCCGGGTCTGACGGTTCTTAAGGGGGTGGTCATGGAGCACCCCATAGAACCGTGGGGTACTCGAGCTGGGTCCGGCTGTACTTAAAGGGGTGGTCACGGAAGCGGTGACCCGGTCTGTGGCCATGGGCGTCCACTTAACGGGGATGAAGTGTAGTGGGAAATAAAATCTATGAAGAAATGTTCGTGATGCCACCTGTGGTACTCGGCCAGGGATGCTGCTTAAAGGGGACCTCTTGGGGTTGATCGAGTTGCAGCAGAATTGGTATAGCACCCCATAGGTAGAGCTTAGTCGCCAGAGCTACCGGTGCCATTGGTAAGGGATGACAGCTGTTGAGGTTAATAAAAATAAATAAATAAATAAATTAAAAAAAAAATTTAAAATTAAAAAACCAAACACACACACACACGCAAGACACACACGCTCACACCACCATTACACACACACTGAAACCACATGCTGCACATGCCAGACTACTTTATAAATACATCACAGTAAAAAAACATGCACACACAGACGCATGCATGAACACGCACGAAAGCACACAGGCGCATGCAAACACACACAGATGCATGCACATGCACGAAAGCACGCACACACAGACGCACGCACGCATGCACGCATGTACACACAGACGTATGCACACACAGACCTGCACACACATGCACACGCACGAAAGCACACAGGTGCACGCAAACACACAGATGCACGCACGCACACACAGACGCATGCACACACAGATGCACGCACACACAGACGCACGCAAAAGTGGCAAGACTCTCACTGGCTGGCAGGCCTCTGGCTGGACGCTGGCTGGCCTCTGTCTGGACGCTGGCTGGCCTCTGTCTGGACGCTGGCTGGCCTCTGTCTGGACGCTAGCTGGCCTCTGTCTGGACGCTGGCTGGCCTCTGGCTGGCTTCTAGCTGGACGCTGGCTGGCCTCTGGCTGGATGCTGGTTGGACGCTGGCTGGCCTCTGGCTGGATGCTGGCTGGATGCTGGCTGGCTTCTGTCTGAACGCTGGCTGGCTTCTAGCTGGACGCTGGCTGGCCTCTGGCTGGATGCTGGCTGGCTACTGTCTGAACGCTGGCTGGCTTCTAGCTGGCTGGCTTCTGTCTGGACGCTGGCTGGCTTCTAGCTGGCTGCTGGCTGGATGCTGGCTGGCTACTGTCTGAACGCTGGCTGGCTTCTAGCTGGCTGGCTTCTGTCTGGACGCTGGCTGGCTTCTGGCTGGCTGCTGGCTGGATGCTGGCAGGAGTCTTGCTGGCACATTTAGGGGTGAAGCCACAGGCCAGGTTTATATAGATTTGAGGCTTTCTGGCCAATTGGCTACAAAATCTTGATTTGGAGCATGCTCAGTGTAAAAAGACGTAATATTACCTTGCACTGGCGTGTACTCCGGAGGACAGAGAATGAACTTCAATCCAATATTGCGACCAGCATGCAGCCAGCGGGTAAGGAAAGGGTGAATCAAACACCCGAAAACCCCGCCCATATGACCCAAAACTGGTCCCGCCAAATTCAGGTGACAGGTTCCCTTTAAGAGCACAGAAACATCTTTTATAAAGACCAATAGTAGATTATTTTCACCCATAGTTTTTGTGGATTTTTTTTGCTTGTAAGAAACTCTGTTTTCATTCATATTATTACCAGCTTTTCCAAGATGATATTTTATTTAATTCAGATATGTTTATGTCTTTTTATACCTTTTCAAGTCCTACAAAGAAACTTTTGGCAAAACACATGAACGAAACGTCACATTTAGGGCTTTTTGTAAAAAAAACTCACCTAAAGTGAGCATCACACAATAATAAGCCTGATGTTTGTAGCACATTTAATATTTACCTGTTGTCTTTTAGGCGACAGATGAAAAAATGCAGGAAAAGTGAAATACGAAAACTTGCTGGCTGCTGTACACTATGCTGATAGCACACTGGTACAGCGTGGGTTACAGGCACCCAGCACAATACAAGTATGTGCCCCTAACCCATGAAGCATTAGCGCTCCCTGAGTCCTTTCCAAAACCCCAGTATTGCCAGTAAATTGTAATCTATGGGAAAAAACTGATGTAATTATACTTTGAGATTTTATGTCTTATATTTTTTATTTTTTTCTTCTTTTTGCTGAAATCAGATCTCAAATTTTCCAAAAAAATTAAACATTATACATTATTATATTTGTTTGTTTTTCATTTTCTTACTACATTTTTTATGTAACAATTTTATTGCCCTAGCCCTATTCTTAATCATATATAATCGTATATAATCCTAACTCTATTCCTAATCTGGTCCCTAACCCCAGCCCTAAGCCTAGCCCCAGGCCTAACCATGACCCTGAATAAGTCCCTTTCCTTACTTGTAACATTAGCTCGGATTAAAAATAATGTAAAAGTATAAAAGCAGCTCTAACTAATAAATGAAGACAGTATTGAGCGGCAAAGTGAATGCCCACCTAACTCTACTTATGCAGAGCGCACAAGGTGGGATGATTTTGCCAGTGGCTGCTGCTCTCTACATAAGCAAAGACCAAAATTACAAATCTCAGTATAATGAAGTGAGCTTTATCATAGAAGATGCTACCTACAGCAGCCTATGGCAAACTCATCTGGACTGGTCTACTCTACATAGCCAGAAACAAAGACAACCGAAAATAAATAGCTAATGAATGAACACTGGTTATATGCACTGCACATGATTAGAGCTGTCTCCAATAATTAGCTGCTCATCTTCTGTCACCATAGTCACGGCTTATACATGGCACTGAAGTCGAAATCAGTTTGTCACAGACTTCTGTGCTCTGCATAGGCAGGAATCAAAGCAAACCTTATTATCCATAGCTTTGTCATTTCAGCCACTGCTTATACTGAGTACAGCAGTACAAACTAATATTGCTTGATCCACTCGATGCAAATAATGTCGAGCTCTCAGCTGATTCTCAATAAGTACAGTGGTCAGGTATACAGTTTATTGATGGTTGTGTGGACCAATAATACAGAACATTGTTAAAATGGGCCCAACAATCCTAACATTATCTGTGAGATAATACTCAAGGGATGGAAAATTGCAAAGATAAAGATTAGATCAACTAACTAAAAACAGTAAAACAGAAACAGATTTAATTTTATTACAACCCGTATATCAAATTGATACATTCCTATAGCATATACCCTGGAATCCTATTGGTCAGTTACTGATCACATGACCAGTGCCATCCAGGTGCCCGTGCGCTCAGTTGACAGTTGAGGAAAGTGACAGTTGGAGTTGATGGTGAAGGTGAAGAATCTGTCTGTGGATTATAAGCAAAGCGCTAATATGGAGAAAGAAGAGTTTGTAGGGAGGAAGAGAGCGAGGAAAAGAAGACACGTTGATTCATCGGCTGATGACAAGTCTTCAATCAAAAAACCAAAAAGGATGGGACGCAAGATTAAAAAAGCAGACTCAGGACGGAAGACGTCTCCCACCCCAGAAATGGAGCGAGTGGATGAGGACGTCATTGCCCAATGTGAAGGGCTAAAGAACAGAAGACACTTTGATTCATCGGCTGATGAGAAGTCTTCAATCAAAGAGCCCAAAAGGAAGGGCAAAAAGAGGACGAATCCAGATGCAGGACAGAAGGTGTCTCCCACCCCAGAGATGCACCGAGTGGATGAAGACGTCATTGTCCAGAGTAAAGGACCAAAGAACAGAAGAATCAGCCTGGACTGTGCAGAGGAAGGAAATGCACCAATTATTAAGACAAACATTCAGGAAAAAAAAGACCTGCAGAAGTACCCAGGAGGCTCAGGTAAGTAGAGAAAAAGAACTATCAATTACAGAGAAAGTTATTGTACATGTTTTAGTTTCAACAAGTTTTTATTTTCAAGATAAATCCAGAATGCTTTACAACAAAATCCCACGCAGGGGAGTATACTTAAATATTATCAAAATTCAGAATAACTTTCATGGTATTTAAACAATACAAATAAACACATAGACAAAGACAGGTAAATGGAAAGAACAAGAAGGAAGGGGGGGGGGCATAAGAGATCCATAACTGCATCATAGTGGTACCAATTAATCAATCAATGGTCAGGTATAAGGAGCGAGTCCAATAGAAACCATCAGATATTAGATTAGCCTCATAGAGATAATGTTAAAGCCTGATCAAGATTACTGTTAGAATTCCTTTCAATCCACGGTCTCCACACTTTATAATATGACTCCCAGGAGTCCTCTCTTGTAGCTTGTATTCGTTCACATAGCATGATAGTATTCATCTTGTCAATTACTGGGGAGAGAGATAGGGTAGCTGTTTTCCATTTCGCTGCAATGTGCAGCTTAGCAGCAAGAAATAGTTGATTAACTAAATTATGTAGCTTGTTGGAGAAGCCCGGATATCTGGCCCCCAGCAGGAACACTGTTATTTCTAACTGGATCGCTCCACCATACAGCTCCTCTACAATAGATTTGATTTTTGACCAAAAGGCGGACACGACCGGGCAATCCCACCACGTATGCCTCAGATCTCCCAGGGCACCACACCCTCTGAAACACCGATCCGATATGTTTGAGAAGATAGCATGTAGCTTGCTCGGGACTAGATATGTTCTATGTAGAAGTTTGATAGACGTCTCAACTATAGAAGTCTGGAGACTGCCCTTAGTGAGGGAGCAACAACATTTTTGCCAATCAGATGGGGACATTATCTTATTGAAGTCATTTTCCCACTGTATCATATATTTAAGTTTTACATCTTCTGGTATTGCATTTAGGTTCGAATAAATTAAAGAGATAGCTCCCCTGCCCAGTGGGTCACTTAAGCATATTTGTTCATAACCCGATGGGCGGTGGGTGGTACCATGTCCCAGTATCTGTTCAGCGAAATGAAAAATTTGGATGATACGCAATATTTCAGAGCTTGGTGGAGAGTATTTTTGGATGAACTCATGCTTGGTAAGTAGAGTGTTAAATGGTGAGGTAAGCTGTTTAAGGGTAATTAAACCCCTAGATGTCCACCAACTGAAAGGGCGAGGATCCAACCCTGGGGAGAAAGCTGGATTGTGAAAAATATGTGTCATTAAGGAGGACCTGGATTGTAGGGAGTGTTTAAATCTCTCCTTCCTCCACAGCATCAGGGAGTGTGCTGTAAAAGGGGCTGACTTATGAATCCCTTTCGGGAGTCTCTGCAACGTCCACATGAGGCCAGGAAGGGTGAATGGGGATAGGAGGTGAGATTCGAGATTCACCCATCTGGGAGTGCTGTGTTTGTCCGCATTAGCACTTATTAGCTGGGCTAGTTGGGCCGCTCTATAATATAAGATGAAGTTGGGTAGGGACAGACCTCCCCGTCTTCTGTTAATAAACATAGTCTTAAGCCTTATTCTAGGCCTCTTCCCCTGCCATATGAATTTAGAAATCATGTTGTGAATATCTAGCAACGTTTTGGCAGGGAGAGGAATGGGCAGGGATCGAAAGACATACAGAAATCGTGGTAAGGAAACCATCTTAATGGCATGGAGTCTACCCAACCAGGATAAGGGCATGGACGACCATCTGGCAAGGTCCGATTTGAGGTTAGAAATTAAGGGAGCATAGTTCCATTTAAATAAAGCCGACCTATGGGAAGTTAAATTTATGCCGAGATAGGTTAAGTATTGCTCATTCCTGGTAAATTTGAATTGCGCTGTTATGTTGTTTTGTGTATCCCTGGGAGTGTTAATAAACAGGGCTTCGGATTTATCTACGTTAATCTTGAGGCCTGAGACCACTTCAAATTCATGGAGAGCGACAAAAAGATTTGGGAGTGTAATTATGGGATTGACTAAGGACAAAAGCAGATCATCTGCAAAAAGGCTAGCCTTGTAGTGGTCACCTCTGATTGTAGGTCCATTAATGTTAGGGTTGGTTCTGATAGCTTCCGCTAATGGTTCCATGGCTAGGGCGAATAAAGCTGGGGAGAGCGGGCATCCTTGCCTGGTGCCACGTTGGATGTTAATAGGGGTAGGCTGGTTTGAGGGTAACTTTAGATAGGCCGTGGGGTGGTCGTACAGGAGTCTAAGGCAGGAGGTGAAACCACTCGGAAAGCCAAATTTCGCAAGGACTTCGAACAAGTACGACCACGACACCGAATCAAAGGCTTTCTCTATATCGAGTGCTAACAAGAGTAAGGACTGTTTGGAGTGATTAGCTAAATGTATTAAATTAAGGTTCCTCCTAATATTGTCTGGGCCCTGTCTTCTGGGAATAAACCCCACTTGATCCCGGTGAATTAGGGTAGGCAGTATTTTATTTATTCTGGCCGTGATTATAGATGTAAAAATTTTTAAGTCTATGTTTAGCAGTGAGATAGGCCTGTAGTTTTTGGGGTAAAGGTGATCTTTCTTCGGTTTTGGAATCACAGTGACGTGGGCAACGTAAAATTCGGATGGCATTTGGGCTCCGTTTAGTAAAGCATTACAAAAGCTTTGTATATAAGGTATAAGTATGCTGTCAAATTTTTTATAATACTGCGCGGTGAGCCCATCAGGCCCCGGAGCCTTATTTTTTTTCAAATTTTTGATCGTTGCCTTTATTTCTTCAGAGTCGATTGGCGCTTGAAGATGTGCCATATCAGAATTTGGGACTTTAGGTAATGTCAGGTCTTTGAGGAAATTCTGGATGCGAGTTGGAGAAGGAGGCCGTGGGAGAGAGTAGAGATTTTGATAAAATTGCTGAAACGTTTTATATATTGCATCAGGGTGGGCAGTGATACGGCCTGAAGGATCTTTGATATGGGGGATATTATTCAGGAGCTCTCTAGTCTTAAGTTTACGGGCCAACATGCTGCTTGGTTTGTTTGCATATTTGTGAAAAGTAGATTTCGTCCAAGCCAGGGCTCTTTCTGATCTGTTTGTTAAAATGGTATTGAGTTGTAATTTAGTTTCACGAATTTTCTTAATTAGATAAAGTGAGGGGAGGTTTTGGTTTGCCTGTTCTAATTTTGAGAGTTTATTTTCTAATTGTAATTGTAGCTCAGACCTTTGCTTTTTTTTGCTAGAGGCAATTTTAATTAGCGTCCCTGTTATAAATTTTTTGTGTGCCATCCACACATTTCCCGGGGACACCTCTGCAGTATTGTTGGTTTGGAAATATAGATTCAGTTTGTCCTTTATGGTAGATAAAACCGATGGGTCTACTAGTAGGGATTCATTTAGTCTCCACCTGAAGAGTCTAGAAGAGGTAATGGCAAAGTTAAATGCAGATAGGACCGCATCGTGGTCTGACCAAGACGATACGATATGCCGGGAGAATAAAACCGAGGGAAGGGTTCTGGAGGATGTGAGATGTAGGTCAATTCTGGAATAGGACTTTTGTGCAGGTGAAAAGTAAGTATATCCCCTCTGAGGGCCATTTTGCTCTCGCCAGATATCGGCCAGACAATTTACTTTCAGCATTTGTAGAATCTTTTTCCTGTCTATTTTTGATATGTCAACTCGATTTAGTGAGCTGCTGTCAAGCGTATTGTACATGTTTTATATGTCCACATGTAATCCGGGGGTAAAAAGTCAGCGAAATGATTTTACATCAAATGAACCTTTATAATGAAAAATTACCAAAACCAGTTTTATATTAGTGCAGAAGATTATAGGTGTTGTAGGCAGTTTACCAATATAACATGGTCAGAGTTATCTGTTCCCGAATCATGGTGACATGTTCTTATCATTGTGTAATGTCCAGGTTCAGCTCTAATGAGATTTACCACAAGATATGAAAAATGCTGACACCTTTTTAAAGGTAATCTGTCAGCAGTTTTTTGTTACTGGATCTGAGAGCAGCATGATATAGGGGCAGAGACCCATGGGTGTGCTTTATATTGTATGGAGGACCACGGGGGTGTGTTATATTGTGTGGAGGACCATAGGGGTGCATTTTATTGTATAGAGTACCATGGGGAGTGCATTATACTATATGGAGGATTATGAAGGCCTGCATTTTATTGTATGGAGGACTATGGGGAGTGCATTAAATTGTAAAGATGACCATGAGGGATGCATTATGTTGAATGGAGAACCATGGAGACTGCATTATATTGCGTGAAGGACCATGGGGGGTCCATTATATTGTATAAAGAACCATGGGGGATTGTATTATATTGTATAGAGGACTATAGGTGGTTCATTATATTGTATGGTGGACCATAGGGGGGCATTATATTGTATGGAGGACCATAGGGGTGCATTATATTGTATGGAGGACCATAAGCAGTGAATTATATTGCATAGATGACAATAGAGCGTGCATTATATTGTATGGAGGACCATGGGAAGTGCATTATATTGCACAGAGGACCATGGGGGGTTTATTATACTGAATAGAGGACCATAGGGGGTGCAATATATTGCATAGAGGACCATGGGACGCACATTACACTATAAAGAGGACAAAAGGGGTACATTATAATGTATAGAGGACCATGGGGAGGTGCATTATATTCTATGGAGGACCAAGGAGAGCACATTATATTTTATGGAGGAACATTGGGAGTGCATTATATTGCATACATGAGATGCATTATATTCTATGGAGGACCATGGTGAGTGCATTACATTGTATGGAGGACCATGGGGGTGCATTATATTGTGTGGAGGACCATAGGGAAGGCATTATAATGTATAGATGACCTTGGGGGTGTTTTATATTGTATGGAGGACCAGGGGGGTGCATTATATTGTGTGGACGACCATGGAGGGTGCATTTTATTGTACAGAGTATCATGGAGAGTGCATTATACTATATGGAGGATTATGGAGGGGTGCATTATATTGTACGGAGGACTATGGGGAGGGTGATTAATATTCTATGGAGAACCATGGCGAGTGCATTACATTGTATGGAGGACCATGGAAGGTGCATTATATTCTATAGAGGACCATGGGGAATGCACTATATTGTATAATGGACCATGGGGAGTGCATTATATTTATAGAAACTTAATTCCAGCTCACCCAGTTGCTCTATGCTCATCCACCTGGGGCTCAGACACTGGGTCATGTCGACCATGTAAATTTTTCTTATGTATGCACCATATTTCTTTTGAAAAATAAAAAGAAAAGGAAAATCCAGTCCTGTTGAGCCGGATTCCAATTTTTTCTATTTTCCTTGATGTGAGAGCAATATATTGTATGGAGGACCATGGGGAGCTCATTACATTCTATGGAGGACCATGGAGAGTACATTATATTCTCTGTAGGACCGTTTGGAGTGCATTATATTCTATGGAGCACTATGGGAAGTGCATTATATTGTATGGAGGACCAAGGGGGATTGAATTATATTGTATAGAGGATCATGGCAAGTGCATTGCATTATATGGAGGACCGTGTTGAGTGCTTTATATTGTATGGACGACCATAGGGAGTGCATTATATTGTATAGATGACCTTGGTGGGTGAATTATATTGTATGTAGGACCATGGGAAGGTCATTATATTGTATAGAGGACAATAGCAAATGGTTCATCATATTGTACGGATAACCATGGTGGGTGCATTATATTTTATAGAAGACCTTCGTTTGTGTAATATATTGAATAGAGGACCATGGGAATGCATTTTGTTGCATATAGAACAATGGGAGGTGCATGTTATTGTAGGAAGAACCATGCAGAGTGCATTAAACTATATAGAGGACCAAGGGGGGTGGATTATATTGTATGGGGGACCATGGATAGTACATTGTATTGTATGGCGGACAACTGGAGATTCATTATATTGTATAGCTGACCACGGGGCGTAGATTATACTATATGAAGAACAAAGGTGGTGCATTGTACTGTATAGAGGACAATGGAGTTGCTTAATTTTGTATGGAGGACCATAGGGGTTCATTATATTGTATGGCGTACCATGGGGAGTAAATTATAATGTATGGAAGACCATTTGGGGGCATTATATTCTATGGAGTACCATTGTGGCTTATTATATTGTATGGAGGACCATGAGGGCTGCATTATATTGTGTGGAGGACTATGGGCTGTGCATTATATTCTATGAAGGATAACAGGGATTGCAATATACTGTATGGAGAACTATGGGCGGTGAATTATACTGTATAGAGGCCATGAGGAGTGCATTATCTTACATGGAAGAGTATGGGGGTGCATTCTATCTTATGGAGGACAATGGGGGGGTACGTTATTTATCATATGGAGGACCAAGGCGAATACATTATACTGTATGGAGTACTATGGGGAGTGCATTATATTGTATGGAGGACCATGAGGTCTGCATTATATTGTATGGAGGACAAGAGGGGCTACATTCTATTGTAAGGAGGAGCATAGGCGGTGCATTATATTCTATGGAGGACCATGGGGAGAGCAATATATTGTATTGTATACCCATGCTGGACATGAGAAGGCTATGGGACTCTCATGGAGTATATGGGGAGCCTATGTGGGGCTCATGCAGTAAAAGGAGGCTGTGTGGGGTTCATGGTGTATATGGGGATTCTGTGTGGGGCTCATGCTGTATATGGTGAGGCTATGGAGGCTCATGCAGTATATATAGGGAGGCTGTGGGGGGCTCATGCAGTATATAGGGAGGCTGTGTGGGGCTCATGCTGGACATAGGAAGACTGTGTAGGGCTCATGCTGTATATAAAGAGGCTGTGTGGGGCTCATACAGTATACAGGGAGGCTGTGTGGGGCTCATGCAGTATATGGGGAGGCTGTGATGGGCTCATGCAGTATATGGGAGGCTGTGTGGGGCTCATGCTATATATAGGGAGGCTGTGTGGGGCTCATACAGTATATGGGAGGCTGTGTGGGGCTCATTCTATATATAGGGAGGCTGTGTGGTTCTCATACAGTATATGGGAGGCTGTGTGGGGCTCATGCTATATATAGAGAGAGAGACTGTGTGGGGCTCATACAGTATATGGGAGGCTGTGTGTGGCTCATGCTGTATATAGGGAGGCTGTGTGGGGCTGATGCAGTATATAGGGAGGCTGTGTGGGGCTCATGCAGTATATAGTGAGGCTGTGTGGGGCTCATGCTGTATATAGGGAAGCTGTGTGGGGCTCATGCAGTGTATGGGGAGGCTGTGTGCGGCTCATGCTGTACATAGTGAGGCTATGTGGGGCTCATGCAGTATATAGGGAGGCAGTGTGGGGATCATGCTGTATATAGGGAGGCTGTGTAGGGCTCATGCAGTATATGGGGAGGCTGTGTGGGGCTCATGCAGTATATAGGGAGGCTGTGTGAGGCTCATGCTGTATATAGGGAGGCTGTTTGGGGCTCTTGCTGGACATGGGGAGGCTCTGTGGGGCTCATGCAGTATATAGGGAAGCTGTGTGGGGCTCATGCTGTATATAGGGAGGCTATGTGGGGCTCATGCTGTATATAGGGAGGCTATGTGGGGCTCATGCAGTATATAGGGAGGCTGTGTGGGGCTCATGCAGTATATAGGGAGGCTGTGTGGGGCTGATGCTATATATAGGGAGGCTGTGTGGGGCTCATGCAGTATATGGGGAGGCTGTGTGGGGCTCATGCAGTATATAGGGAGGCTGTGTGGGGCTCATGCAGTATACAGGGAGGCTGTGTGGGGCTCATGCAGTATATAGGAAGGCTGTGTGGGGCTCATGCTGTATATAGGGAGGCTGTGTGGGGCTCATGCAGTATATGGGGAGGCTGTGTGGGGCTCATGCTGTATATAGTGAGGCTCTGTGTGGCTCATGCAGTATATAGGGAGGCTGTGTGGGGCTCATCCTGTATATAGGGAGGCTGTGTGGGGCTCATGCAGTATATAGGGAGGCAGTTTGGGGCTCTTGCTGGACATGGGGAGGCTCTGTGGGGCTCATACAGTATATAGGGAGGCTGTGTGGGGCTCATGCAGTATATAGGGAGGCTGTGTGGGGCTCATGCAGTATATGGAGAGGCTGTGTGGGTCTCATGCAGTATATAGGGAGGCTGTGTGGGGCTCATGCTGTATATAGGGAGGCTGTTTGGGGCTCTTGCTGGACATGGGGAGGCTCTGTGGGGCTCATGCAGTATATAGGGAGGCTGTGTGGGGCTCATGCAGTATATAGTGAGGCTGTGTGAGGCTCATGCTGTATATAGGGAAGCTGTGTGGGGCTCAAGCAGTGTATGGGGAGGCTGTGTGCGGCTCATGCTGTATATAGTGAGGCTATGTGTGGCTCATGCTGTATATAGGGAGGCTGCGTGGGGCTCATCCTGTATATAGGGAGGCTGTGTGGGGCTCATGCAGTATATAGGGAGGCTGTTTGGGGCTCTTGCTGGACATGGGGAGGCTCTGTGTGGCTCATGCAGTATATAGGGAGGCTGTGTGGGGCTCATGCAGTATATAGGGAGGCTATGTGGGGCTCATGCAGTATATAGGGAGGCTGTGTGGGGCTCATGCAGTATATAGGGAGGCTGTGTGGGGCTCATTCTGTATATAGGGAGGCTGTGTGGGGCTCATGCAGTATACGGGGAGGCTGTGTGGGGCTCATGCAGTATATAAGAAAGCTGTGTGTGGCTCATGCTGTATATAGGGAAGCTGTGTGGGGCTCATGCAGTGTATGGTGAGGCTGTGTGCGGCTCATGTTGTACATAGTGAGGCTGTGTGGGGCTCATGCAGTATATAGGGAGGCTGTGTGGGGCTCATGCAGTAAATGGGGAGGCTGTGTGGGGCTGATGCAGTATATAGGGAGGCTGTGTGGGGCTGATGCAGTATATAGGGAGGCTGTGTGGGGCTCATGCTGTATATAGGGAGGCTCTGTGGGGCTCATGCAGTATATAGGGAGGCTGTGTGGGGCTCATGCAGTATATAGGAAGGCTGTGTGGGGCTCATGCAGTATATAGGGAGGCTGTGTGGGGCTCATGCAGTATATGGGGAGGCTGTGTGCGGCTCATGCTGTATATAGTGAGGCTATGTGGGGCTCATGCAGTATATGGGGAGGCTGCGTGGGGCTCATGCAGTATATAGGGAGGCTGTTTGGGGCTCTTGCTGGACATGGGGAGGCTCTGTGGGGCTCATGCAGTATATGGGGAGGCTGTGTGGGGCTCATGCTGTATATAGGGAGGCTATGTGGGGCTCATGCAGTATATAGGGAGGCTGTGTCGGGCTCATGCAGTATATGGAGAGGCTGTGTGGGGCTCATGCAGTATATAGGGAGGCTGTGTGGGGCTCATTCTGTATATAGGGAGGCTGTGTGGGGCTCATGCAGTATACGGGGAGGCTGTGTGGGGCTCTTGCAGTATATAAGGAAGCTGTGTGTGGCTCATGCTGTATATAGGGAAGCTGTGTGGGGCTCATGCAGTGTATGGGGAGGCTGTGTGCGGCTCGTGCTGTACATAGTGAGGCTGTGTGGGGCTCATGCAGTATATAGGGAGACTGTGTGGGGCTCATGCATTATATGGGGAGGCTGTGTGGGGCTGATGCAGTATATAGGGAGGCTGTGTGGGGCTGATGCAGTATATAGGGAGGCTGTGTGGGGCTCATGCTGTATATAGGGAGGCTGTGTGGGGCTCAAGCAGTATATGGGGAGGCTGTGTGGGGCTCATGCAGTATATGGGGAGGCTGTGTGGGGCTCATGCAGTATATAGGGAGGCTGTGTGGTGCTCATGCAGTATATAGGGAGGCTGTGTGTGGCTCCTGCAGTATATAGGGAGACTGTGTGGGGCTCATGCTGTATATAGGGAGGCTGTGTGGGGCTCATGCAGTATATGGGGAGGCTGTGTGGGGCTCATGCAGTATATGGGGAGGCTGTGTGGTGCTCATGCAGTATATAGGGAGGCTGTGTGGGGCTCATGCAGTGTATGGGGAGGCTGTGTGCGGCTCATACTGTGCATAGTGAGGCTGTGTGGGGCTCATGCAGTATATAGGGAGGCTGTGTGGGGCTCATGCAGTATATGGGGAGGTTGTGTGGGGCTCATGCAGTATATAGGGAGGCTGTGTGTGGCTCATGCTGTATATAGGGAGGCTGTGTGTGGCTCATGCTGTATATAGGGAGGCTGTGTGCGGCTCATACTGAACATAGTGAGGCTGTGTGGGGCTCATGCAGTATATAGGGAGGCTGTGTGTGGGGCTCATGCAGTATATAGGGAGACTGTGTGGGGCTCATGCATTATATAGGGAGGCTGTGTGGGGCTGATGCAGTATATAGGGAGGCTGTGTGGGGCTGATGCAGTATATAGGGAGGCTGTGTGGGGCTCATGCTGTATATAGGGAGGCTGTGTGGGGCTCATGCAGTATATGGGGAGGCTGTGTGGGGCTCATGCAGTATATAGGGAGGCTGTGTGGGGCTCATGCTGTATATAGGGAGGCTGTTTGGGGCTCTTGCTGTATATAGGGAGGCTGTGTGGGGCTCATGCAGTATATGGGGAGGCTGTGTGGGGCTCATGCAGTATATAGGGAGGCTGTGTGGGGCTCATGCTGTATATAGGGAGGCTGTTTGGGGCTCTTGCTGGACATGGGGAGGCTCTGTGGGGCTCATGCAGTATATTGGGAGGCTGTGTGGGGCTCATGCAGTATATAGTGAGGCTGTGTGGGGCTCATGCTGTATATAGGGAGGCTGTGTGGGGCTCATGCTGTATATAGGGAGGCTGTTTGGGGCTCATGCTGTATATAGGGAGGCTGTGTGGGGCTCATGCAGTATATGGGGAGGCTGTGTGGGGCTCATGCAGTATATAGGGAGGCTGTGTGGGGCTCATGCTGTATATAGGGAGGCTGTTTGGGGCTCTTGCTGGACATGGGGAGGCTCTGTGGGGCTCATGCAGTATATTGGGAGGCTGTGTGGGGCTCATGCAGTATATAGTGAGGCTGTGTGGGGCTCATGCTGTATATAGGGAGGCTGTGTGGGGCTCATGCAGTATATAGTGAGGCTGTGTGGGGCTCATGCAGTGTATGGGGAGGCTGTGTGCGGCTCATGCTGTATATAGTGAGGCCATGTGTGGCTCATGCAGTATATAGGGAGGCTGCGTGGGGCTCATCCTGTATATAGGGAGGCTGTGTGGGGCTCATGCAGTAAATGGGGAGGCTGTGTGGGGCTCATGCAGTATATAGGGAGGCTGTTTGGGGCTCTTGTTGGACATGGGGAGGCTCTGTGGGGCTCATGCAGTATATAGGAAGGCTGTGTGGGGCTCATGCTGTATATAGGGAGGCTATGTGGGGCTCATGCAGTATATAGGAAGGCTGTGTGGGGCTCATGCTGTATATAGGGAGGCTATGTGGGGCTCATGCAGTATATAGGGAGGCTGTATGGGGCTCATGCTGTATATAGGGAGGCTGTGTGGGGCTCATGCAGTATATAGGGAGGCTGTGTGGGGCTCATGCAGTATATAGGGAGGCTGTGTGGGGCTCATGCAGTATATGGGGAGGCTGTGTGGGGCTCATGCAGTATATAAGGAAGCTGTGTGTGGCTCATGCTGTATATAGGGAGGCTGTGTGGGGCTCATGCAGTGTATGGGGAGGCTGTGTGCGGCTCATGCTGTACATAGTGAGGCTGTGTGGGGCTCATGCAGTATATAAGGAGGCTGTGTGGGGCTGATGCAGTATATAGGGAGGCTGTGTGGGGCTCAAGCTGTATATAGGGAGGCTGTGTGGGGCTCAAGCAGTATATGGGGAGGCTGTGTGGGGCTCATGCAGTATATGGGGAGGCTGTGTGGGGCTCATGCAGTATATAGGGAGGCTGTGTGGGGCTCATGCAGTATATAGGGAGGCTGTGTGTGGCTCCTGCAGTATATAGGGAGGCTGTGTGGGGCTCATGCAGTATATGGGGAGGCTGTGTGGGGCTCATGCAGTATATGGGGAGGCTGTGTGGTGCTCATGCAGTATATAGGGAGGCTGTGTGTGGCTCCTGCAGTATATAGGGAGGCTGTGTGGGGCTCATGCTGTATGTAGGGAGGCTGTGTGGGGCTCATGCAGTATATGGGGAGGCTGTGTGCTGTGTGGGGCTCATGCAGTATATGGAGAGGCTGTGTGGTGCTCATGCTGTATATAGGGAGGCTGTGTGGGGCTCATGCAGTATATAGGGAGGCTGTGTGGGGCTCATACAGTATATAGTGAAGCTGTGTGGGTCTCATGCTGTATATAGGGAAGCTGTGTGAGGCTCATGCAGTATATGGGGAGGCTGTATGGGGCTCATGCAGTATAGGGGGAGGCTGTGTGGGGCTCATGCAGTATATAGGGAGGCTGTGTGGGGCTGATGCAGTATATAGTGAGGCTATGTGGGGCTCATGCAGTATATAGGGAGGCTGTGTGGGGATCATGCTGTATATAGGGAGGCTGTGTAGGGCTCATGCAGTATATGGGGAGGCTGTGTGGGGCTCATGCAGTATATGGGGAGGCTGTGTGGGGCTCATGCAGTATATGGGGAGGCTGTGTGGGTCTCATGCAGTATATAGGGAGGCTGTTTGGGGCTCTTGCTGGACATGGGGAGGCTCTGTGGGGCTCATGCAGTTTATAGGGAGGCTGTGTGGGGCTCATGCTGTATATAGGGAGGCTATGTGGGGCTCATGCAGTATATAGGGAGGCTGTGTGGGGCTCATGCAGTATATAGGTAGGCTGTGTGGGGCTCATGCTGTATATAGGGAGGCTGTGTGGGGCTCATACTGTATATGGGGAGTCTCTGTGGGGCTCATGCAGTATATGGGGATTCTGTGTGGGGCTCATGCAGTATATGGGGAGTCTGTGTGGGGCTCATGCAGTATATAGGGAGGCTGTGTGGGGCTCATGCAGTATATAGGGAGGCTGTTTGGGGCTCTTGCTGGACATGGGGAGGCTCTGTGGGGCTCATGCAGTATATAGGGAGGCTGTGTGGGGCTCCTGCTGTATATAGGGATGCTGTGTGGGGCTCATGCAGTATATAGGGAGGCTGTGTGGGGCTCATGCTGTATATAGGGAGGCTGTGTGGGGCTCATGCTGTATATAGGGATGCTGTGTGGGGCTCATGCAGTATATAGGGAGGCTGTGTGGGGCTCATGCTGTATATAGGGAGGCTGTGGGGGGCTCATGCAGTATATGGGTAGGCTGTGTGGGGCTCATGCAGTATATAGGGAGGCTGTGTGGGGCTCATGCTGTATATAGGGATGCTGTGTGGGGCTCATGCAGTATATAGGGAGGCTGTGTGGGGCTCATGCTGTATATAGGGAGGCTGTGTGGGGCTCATGCTGTATATAGGGATGCTGTGTGGGGCTCATGCAGTATATAGGGAGGCTGTGTGGGGCTCATGCTGTATATAGGGAGGCTGTGTGGGGCTCATGCAGTATATGGGGAGGCTGTGGGGGGCTCATGCTGTATATAGGGAGGCTGTGTGGGGCTCATGCAGTATATAGGGAGGCTGTGTGGGGCTCATGCAGTATATAGGGAGGCTGTGTGGGGCTCATGCTGTATATAGGGAGGCTATGTGGGGCTCATGCAGTATATAGGGAGGCTGTGTGAGGCTCATGCAGTATATGGGGAGGCTGTGTGGGGCTCATGCAGTATATGGGGAGGCTGTGTGGGGCTCATGCAGTATATAGGGAGGCTGTGTGGGGCTCATGCAGTATATAGGGAGGCTGTGTGGGGCTCATGCAGTATATAGGAAGGCTGTGTGGGGCTCATGCTGTATATAGGGAGGCTGTGTGGGGCTCATGCAGTATATGGGGAGGCTGTGTGCGGCTCATGCTGTATATAGTGAGGCTCTGTGTGGCTCATGCAGTATATAGGGAGGCTGTGTGGGGCTCATCCTGTATATAGGGAGGCTGTGTGGGGCTCATGCAGTATATGGGGAGGCTGTGTGAGGCTCATGCACTATATAGGGAGGCAGTTTGGGGCTCTTGCTGGACATGGGGAGGCTCTGTGGGGCTCATACAGTATATAGGGAGGCTGTGTGGGGCTCATGCAGTATATAGGGAGGCTGTGTGGGGCTCATGCTGTATATAGGGAGGCTGTGTGGGGCTCATGCAGTATATGGAGAGGCTGTGTGGGTCTCATGCAGTATATAGGGAGGCTGTGTGGGGCTCATGCTGTATATAGGGAGGCTGTTTGGGGCTCTTGCTGGACATGGGGAGGCTCTGTGGGGCTCATGCAGTATATAGGGATGCTGTGTGGGGCTCATGCAGTATATAGTGAGGCTGTGTGAGGCTCATGCTGTATATAGGGAAGCTGTGTGGGGCTCAAGCAGTGTATGGGGAGGCTGTGTGCGGCTCATGCTGTATATAGTGAGGCTATGTGTGGCTCATGCTGTATATAGGGAGGCTGCGTGGGGCTCATCCTGTATATAGGGAGGCTGTGTGGGGCTCATGCAGTATATAGGGAGGCTGTTTGGGGCTCTTGCTGGACATGGGGAGGCTCTGTGTGGCTCATGCAGTATATAGGGAGGCTGTGTGGGGCTCATGCAGTATATAGGGAGGCTATGTGGGGCTCATGCAGTATATAGGGAGGCTGTGTGGGGCTCATGCAGTATATAGGGAGGCTGTGTGGGGCTCATTCTGTATATAGGGAGGCTGTGTGGGGCTCATGCAGTATACGGGGAGGCTGTGTGGGGCTCATGCAGTATATAAGAAAGCTGTGTGTGGCTCATGCTGTATATAGGGAAGCTGTGTGGGGCTCATGCAGTGTATGGTGAGGCTGTGTGCGGCTCATGTTGTACATAGTGAGGCTGTGTGGGGCTCATGCAGTATATAGGGAGGCTGTGTGGGGCTCATGCAGTAAATGGGGAGGCTGTGTGGGGCTGATGCAGTATATAGGGAGGCTGTGTGGGGCTGATGCAGTATATAGGGAGGCTGTGTGGGGCTCATGCTGTATATAGGGAGGCTCTGTGGGGCTCATGCAGTGTATGGGGAGGCTGTGTGGGGCTCATGCAGTATATGGGGAGGCTGTGTGGGGCTCATGCAGTATATAGGGAGGCTGTGTGGGGCTCATGCAGTATATAGGAAGGCTGTGTGGGGCTCATGCAGTATATAGGGAGGCTGTGTGGGGCTCATGCAGTATATGGGGAGGCTGTGTGCGGCTCATGCTGTATATAGTGAGGCTATGTGGGGCTCATGCAGTATATGGGGAGGCTGCGTGGGGCTCATGCAGTATATAGGGAGGCTGTTTGGGGCTCTTGCTGGACATGGGGAGGCTCTGTGGGGCTCATGCAGTATATGGGGAGGCTGTGTGGGGCTCATGCTGTATATAGGGAGGCTATGTGGGGCTCATGCAGTATATAGGGAGGCTGTGTGGGGCTCATGCAGTATATAGGGAGGCTGTGTGGGGCTCATTCTGTATATAGGGAGGCTGTGTGGGGCTCATGCAGTATACGGGGAGGCTGTGTGGGGCTCTTGCAGTATATAAGGAAGCTGTGTGTGGCTCATGCTGTATATAGGGAAGCTGTGTGGGGCTCATGCAGTGTATGGGGAGGCTGTGTGCGGCTCGTGCTGTACATAGTGAGGCTGTGTGGGGCTCATGCAGTATATAGGGAGACTGTGTGGGGCTCATGCATTATATGGGGAGGCTGTGTGGGGCTGATGCAGTATATAGGGAGGCTGTGTGGGGCTGATGCAGTATATAGGGAGGCTGTGTGGGGCTCATGCTGTATATAGGGAGGCTGTGTGGGGCTCAAGCAGTATATGGGGAGGCTGTGTGGGGCTCATGCAGTATATGGGGAGGCTGTGTGGGGCTCATGCAGTATATAGGGAGGCTGTGTGGTGCTCATGCAGTATATAGGGAGGCTGTGTGTGGCTCCTGCAGTATATAGGGAGACTGTGTGGGGCTCATGCAGTATATAGGGAGGCTGTGTGGGGCTCATGCAGTATATGGGGAGGCTGTGTGGGGCTCATGCAGTATATGGGGAGGCTGTGTGGTGCTCATGCAGTATATAGGGAGGCTGTGTGGGGCTCATGCAGTGTATGGGGAGGCTGTGTGCGGCTCATACTGTGCATAGTGAGGCTGTGTGGGGCTCATGCAGTATATAGGGAGGCTGTGTGGGGCTCATGCAGTATATGGGGAGGTTGTGTGGGGCTCATGCAGTATATAGGGAGGCTGTGTGTGGCTCATGCTGTATATAGGGAGGCTGTGTGTGGCTCATGCTGTATATAGGGAGGCTGTGTGCGGCTCATACTGAACATAGTGAGGCTGTGTGGGGCTCATGCAGTATATAGGGAGGCTGTGTGTGGGGCTCATGCAGTATATGGGAAGGCTGTGTGGGGCTGATGCAGTATATAGGGAGGCTGTGTGAGGCTGATGCAGTATATAGGGAGGCTGTGTGGGGCTCATGCTGTATATAGGGAGGCTGTGTGGGGCTCATGCAGTATATAGGGAGGCTGTTTGGGGCTCTTGCTGGACATGGGGAGGCTCTGTGGGGCTCATGCAGTATATTGGGAGGCTGTGTGGGGCTCATGCTGTATATAGGGAAGCTGTGTGGGGCTCATGCAGTATATAGTGAGGCTGTGTGGGGCTCATGCAGTGTATGGGGAGGCTGTGTGCGGCTCATGCTGTATATAGGGAGGCTGTGTGGGGCTCATGCAGTATATGGGGAGGCTGTGTGGGGCTCATGCAGTATATGGGGAGGCTGTGTGGGGCTCATGCAGTATATAGGGAGGCTCTGTGGGGCTCATGCAGTATATTGGGAGGCTGTGTGGGGCTCATGCTGTATATAGGGAAGCTGTGTGGGGCTCATGCAGTATATAGTGAGGCTGTGTGGGGCTCATGCAGTGTATGGGGAGGCTGTGTGCGGCTCATGCTGTATATAGTGAGGCCATGTGTGGCTCATGCAGTATATAGGGAGGCTGCGTGGGGCTCATCCTGTATATAGGGAGGCTGTGTGGGGCTCATGCAGTATATGGGGAGGCTGTGTGGGGCTCATGCAGTATATAGGGAGGCTGTTTGGGGCTCTTGTTGGACATGGGGAGGCTCTGTGGGGCTCATGCAGTATATAGGAAGGCTGTGTGGGGCTCATGCTGTATATAGGGAGGCTATGTGGGGCTCATGCAGTATATAGGGAGGCTGTATGGGGCTCATGCTGTATATAGGGAGGCTATGTGGGGCTCATGCAGTATATAGGGAGGCTGTGTGGGGCTCATGCAGTATATAGGGAGGCTGTGTGGGGCTCATGCAGTATATGGGGAGGCTGTGTCGGGCTCATGCAGTATATAAGGAAGCTGTGTGTGGCTCATGCTGTATATAGGGAGGCTGTGTGGGGCTCATGCAGTGTATGGGGAGGCTGTGTGCGGCTCATGCTGTACATAGTGAGGCTGTGTGGGGCTCATGCAGTATATAAGGAGGCTGTGTGGGGCTGATGCATTATATAGGGAGGCTGTGTGGGGCTCAAGCTGTATATAGGGAGGCTGTGTGGGGCTCAAGCAGTATATGGGGAGGCTGTGTGGGGCTCATGCAGTATATGGGGAGGCTGTGTGGGGCTCATGCAGTATATAGGGAGGCTGTGTGGGGCTCATGCAGTATATAGGGAGGCTGTGTGTGGCTCCTGCAGTATATAGGGAGGCTGTGTGGGGCTCATGCAGTATATGGGGAGGCTGTGTGGGGCTCATGCAGTATATGGGGAGGCTGTGTGGTGCTCATGCAGTATATAGGGAGGCTGTGTGTGGCTCCTGCAGTATATAGGGAGGCTGTGTGGGGCTCATGCTGTATGTAGGGAGGCTGTGTGGGGCTCATGCAGTATATGGGGAGGCTGTGTGTGGCTCCTGCAGTATATAGGGAGACTGTGTGGGGCTCATGCTGTATATAGGGAGGCTGTGTGGGGCTCATGCAGTATATGGGGAGGCTGTGTGGGGCTCATGCAGTATATGGGGAGGCTGTGTGGTGCTCATGCAGTATATAGGGAGGCTGTGTGGGGCTCATGCAGTGTATGGGGAGGCTGTGTGCGGCTCATACTGTGCATAGTGAGGCTGTGTGGGGCTCATGCAGTATATAGGGAGGCTGTGTGGGGCTCATGCAGTATATGGGGAGGTTGTGTGGGGCTCATGCAGTATATAGGGAGGCTGTGTGTGGCTCATGCTGTATATAGGGAGGCTGTGTGGGGCTCATGCTGTATATAGGGAGGCTGTTTGGGGCTCTTGCTGGACATGGGGAGGCTCTGTGGGGCTCATGCAGTATATTGGGAGGCTGTGTGGGGCTCATGCTGTATATAGGGAAGCTGTGTGGGGCTCATGCAGTATATAGTGAGGCTGTGTGGGGCTCATGCAGTGTATGGGGAGGCTGTGTGCGGCTCATGCTGTATATAGTGAGGCCATGTGTGGCTCATGCAGTATATAGGGAGGCTGCGTGGGGCTCATCCTGTATATAGGGAGGCTGTGTGGGGCTCATGCAGTATATGGGGAGGCTGTGTGGGGCTCATGCAGTATATACGGAGGCTGTTTGGGGCTCTTGTTGGACATGGGGAGGCTCTGTGGGGCTCATGCAGTATATAGGAAGGCTGTGTGGGGCTCATGCTGTATATAGGGAGGCTATGTGGGGCTCATGCAGTATATAGGGAGGCTGTATGGGGCTCATGCTGTATATAGGGAGGCTATGTGGGGCTCATGCAGTATATAGGGAGGCTGTGTGGGGCTCATGCAGTATATAGGGAGGCTGTGTGGGGCTCATGCAGTATATGGGGAGGCTGTGTGGGGCTCATGCAGTATATAAGGAAGCTGTGTGTGGCTCATGCTGTATATAGGGAGGCTGTGTGGGGCTCATGCAGTGTATGGGGAGGCTGTGTGCGGCTCATGCTGTACATAGTGAGGCTGTGTGGGGCTCATGCAGTATATAAGGAGGCTGTGTGGGGCTGATGCAGTATATAGGGAGGCTGTGTGGGGCTCAAGCTGTATATAGGGAGGCTGTGTGGGGCTCAAGCAGTATATGGGGAGGCTGTGTGGGGCTCATGCAGTATATGGGGAGGCTGTGTGGGGCTCATGCAGTATATAGGGAGGCTGTGTGGGGCTCATGCAGTATATAGGGAGGCTGTGTGTGGCTCCTGCAGTATATAGGGAGGCTGTGTGGTGCTCATGCAGTATATAGGGATGCTGTGTGGGGCTCATACTGTATATGGGGAGTCTCTGTGGGGCTCATGCAGTATATGGGGATTCTGTGTGGGGCTCATGCAGTATATGGGGAGTCTGTGTGGGGCTCATGCAGTATATAGGGAGGCTGTGTGGGGCTCATGCAGTATATAGGGAGGCTGTGTGGGGCTCATGCAGTATATAGGGAGGCTCTGTGGGGCTCATGCAGTATATAGGGAGGCTGTGTGGGGCTCCTGCTGTATATAGGGATGCTGTGTGGGGCTCATGCAGTATATAGGGAGGCTGTGTGGTGCTTATGCAGTATATAGGGAGGCTGTGTGTGGCTCCTGCAGTATATAGGGAGGCTGTGTGGGGCTCATGCTGTATGTAGGGAGGCTGTGTGGGGCTCATGCAGTATATGGGGAGGCTGTGTGCTGTGTGGGGCTCATGCAGTATATGGGGAGGCTGTGTGGTGCTCATGCTGTATATAGGGAGGCAATGTGGGGTTCATGCAGTATATAGGGAGGCTGTATGGGGCTCATGCAGTATATGGGGAGGCTGTGTGGGGCTCATGCAGTATATAGGGAGGCTGTGTGGGGCTGATGCAGTATATAGTGAGGCTATGTGGGGCTCATGCAGTATATAGGGAGGCTGTGTGGGGATCATGCTGTATATAGGGAGGCTGTGTAGGGCT
Source organism: Ranitomeya variabilis (assembly GCF_051348905.1). Classification (NCBI taxonomy): domain Eukaryota; kingdom Metazoa; phylum Chordata; class Amphibia; order Anura; family Dendrobatidae; genus Ranitomeya; species Ranitomeya variabilis. The sequence continues at coordinate 65,070,948 of NC_135239.1, read as the reverse complement.
CATGCAGTATATGGGGAGGCTGTGTGGGGCTCATGCAGTATATGGGGAGGCTGTGTGGGGCTCATGCAGTATATGGGGAGGCTGTGTGGGGCTCATGCAGTATATGGGGAGGCTGTGTGGGGCTCATGCAGTATATAGGGAGGCTGTGTGGGGCTCTTGCAGTATATAGGTAGGCTGTGTGGGGCTCATGCTGTATATAGGGATGCTGTGTGGGGCTCATACTGTATATGGGGAGTCTCTGTGGGGCTCATGCAGTATATGGGGATTCTGTGTGGGGCTCATGCAGTATATGGTGAGTCTGTGTGGGGCTCATGCAGTATATAGGGAGGCTGTGTGGGGCTCATGCAGTATATAGGGAGGCTGTGTGGGGCTCATGCAGTATATAGGGAGGCTCTGTGGGGCTCATGCAGTATATAGGGAGGCTGTGTGGGGCTCCTGCTGTATATAGGGATGCTGTGTGGGGCTCATGCAGTATATAGGGAGGCTGTGTGGGGCTCATGCTGTATATAGGGAGGCTGTGTGGGGCTCATGCTGTATATAGGGATGCTGTGTGGGGCTCATGCAGTATATAGGGAGGCTGTGTGGGGCTCATGCTGTATATAGGGAGGCTGTGGGGGGCTCATGCAGTATATGGGGAGGCTGTGTGGGGCTCATGCAGTATATAGGGAGGCTGTGTGGGGCTCATGCTGTATATAGGGATGCTGTGTGGGGCTCATGCAGTATATAGGGAGGCTGTGTGGGGCTCATGCTGTATATAGGGAGGCTGTGTGGGGCTCATGCTGTATATAGGGATGCTGTGTGGGGCTCATGCAGTATATAGGGAGGCTGTGTGGGGCTCATGCTGTATATAGGGAGGCTGTGTGGGGCTCATGCAGTATATGGGGAGGCTGTGTGGGGCTCATGCAGTATATAGGGAGGCTGTGTGGGGCTCATGCTGTATATAGGGAGGCTGTGTGGGGCTCATGCTGTATATAGGGATGCTGTGTGGGGCTCATGCAGTATATAGGGAGGCTGTGTGGGGCTCATGCAGTATATAGGGAGGCTGTTTGGGGCTCATGCTGTATATAGGGAGGCTATGTGGGGCTCATGCAATATATAGGGAGGCTGTGTGGGGCTCATGCAGTATATGGGGAGGCTGTGTGGGGCTCATGCTGTATATAGGGAGGCTGTGTGGGGCTCATGCTGTATATAGGGAGGCTGTGCGGGGCTCATGCTGTATATAGGGAGGCTGTGTGGGGCTCTTGCAGTATATAGGGAGGCTGTGTGGGGCTCATGTAGTATATAGGGAGGCTGTGTGGGGCTCATGCTGTATATAGGGAGGCTGTGTGGGGTTCATGCTGTATATAGGGAGGCTGTGTGGGGCTCATGCTGTATATAGGGAGGCTGTGTGGGGCTCATGCAGTATATAGTGAGGCTGTGTGAGGCTCATGCTGTATATAGGGAGGCTGTGTGGGGCTCATGCAGTATATAGTGAGGCTGTGTGAGGCTCATGCAGTATATGGGGAGGCTGTGTGAGGCTCATGCAGTATATAGGGAGGCTGTGTGGGGCTCATGCAGTATATAGGGAGGCTGTGTGAGGCTCATGCAGTATATAGGGAGGCTGTGTGGGGCTCATGCAGTATATAGGGAGGCTGTGTGGGGCTCATGCAGTATATAGTGAGGCTGTGTGAGGCTCATGCAGTATATGGGGAGGCTGTGTGAGGCTCATGCAGTATATAGGGAGGCTGTGTGGGGCTCATGCAGTATATAGGGAGGCTGTGTGAGGCTCATGCTGTATATAGTGAGGCTGTGTGAGGCTCATGCTGTATATAGGGAGGCTGTGTGGGGCTCATGCAGTATATAGTGAGGCTGTGTGAGGCTCATGCAGTATATGGGGAGGCTGTGTGAGGCTCATGCAGTATATACGGAGGCTGTGTGAGGCTCATGCAGTATATACGGAGGCTGTGTGGGGCTCATGCAGTATATAGGGAGGCTGTGTGGGGCTCTTTGCTGGACATGGGGAGGCTGTGTGGGTCTAAGACTTCAGCAGGCGGAAAATTACTTTGTAATGGCTGGAAAGTTGGGAGATACGCTTTTCTGTGACCCCAGCAGTTTTTTTTTTATTTTTTTTGAGGGGGAACTATTGGAACTTCTGCTCCAGTGCCCCATGATTTCTATGTACGCCCCTGCTTATATGGCTCCTGTAATGCAGAGTATATTCCCCATATTGCTGGGTTCTCCTCCGTTGTCCTTGCTCCATCTCCTGACAGCAGTAGTAGACCAGTGACATGGAGCTGCTGTCCCCTAATGTATAATTCAGGGTCTCATCCTCATTTATCAAAACTGTTCATTAAATTGTCTTTGTTGCCCATAGCAACCAACCAGAGTTCAGCTTTCATTTCTCAAAATGCTTAGGTAAAATGACCGCTGATCACTGATTGGTTGTTATGAGCACAGTAGATAGTCCTGCTGTACGGCTGTGTGCACACGTTGTGTTTTTGCTGCGTTTATTCAGTGCAGATTTGTCATAAAACGTAAAGTGTTTCTTGATGCCAGAAAAGTGAATGAGAATCCTGAAGTCCCATGCTCACCTTGCTTATCTGTGACTTGCAGATTTGGTGCAGATATAAATCCGTAGCATGTCAATTCTTACAGCATTTTTCCTGCAGATTTCACTCATTCTGAGTGAGGAAAAATCTGCCCCAAACTCACAATTAAACAATGCAGCAAAAATGCGCGTTTTGCCACAGTGTTTTACCTGACATCACTTCTTTTAGACAAGTCTTCAACCATCTCTATAGCTGCATGGGAGACATACAGAGTGACAAGGAGGGTGAAGCTGGGGGTCCGGGGAAGAGTCTGCGCTGTCAGGAGGGATTCATAGCTGGAGAGGTCATCTTACAGGTCACATGACGTCATCTTACAGGTCACATGACGTCCGAGACTGACTTCCTGTCAACACATTAGTGCATGTACTGGAATAGTTGTCAGATCGGAGATCACATGACCCAACTCCCTATAATGAAGGGGGGATGTGTCAGTGTAAGGGTACGTTCACACAGGACTTTTTTGCTGCTTTTTTTTGCTGCTTTTTTTTATGCTAATTTTCAGCTGCTTTTTACAGTACCAGTAAAGCCTATGAGATTTCAGAAATCTCATGCACACACGTTGGTTTTTTGTTTGATCAGTTTTTTCTGCTTTGCTGCTTTTTTTGGACATAGGGCATGTCACTTCTTTCAGCGTTTTTGCTGCGTTTTTGCAGCGTTTTTTCACCCATTGACTTGAATGGGTGATGAAAAAAACGCTGCAAAAACGCTGAAAAAACGCATGTAGCATTATTTGCTGCTTTTTTTGTGCAGAAAATCATGGCCAGCAGGAAGGGATCTCACAGCCAAGAGCTTAGGGGTGTGGTTAGTGAGGTGTGAAGAGCCATTGTGAGCCATTGTGAGGTGTGAAGAGCCATTGTGAGGTGTCCTGATTGTGATCTATTGTGAGGGAGTTCCTGGTAGTGAGGTGTGAAGAGCCATTGTGAGCCATTGTCAGGTGTGGAGAGCCATTGTGAGGTGTCCTGATTGTGATCTATTGTGAGGGAGTTCCTGGTAGTGAGGTGTGAAGAGCCATTGTGAGCCATTGTCAGGTGTGAAGAGCCATTGTGAGGTGTCCTTTTCTAACAAATTAAATGACCAGGTAGTAGGTAAATACCTGCGTGCTTGAGTACTAACTGAGTGTCTTTGGTGTAGTCATCAAACATGTTTGATTCACCATATACCACAAAAAAAGCATGAAAAAAACCGCACCAAAAACGCACAAAAAACGCACCCAAAAAAACGCACCAAAAACGCACCTATAAACAGCTGAAAATTAGCATAAAAAAAAGCAGCAAAAAAAAAGCAGCAAAAAAGTCCTGTGTGAACGTACCCTAACTGATGTGGGATGAAATAAAGCACTTCTGGACAACCCTTACATTATACATTTCTGGGCAGTCCACTCATTACTCTGCACTGACGTTCTAAAACATCAATGGAGTGTAAGCAGCTTGCACAAGATGGTGAAGCTGTGGGGGGCGAGCAGACTGTCAGCCAGACTTCCCAGACAGGAGGTAAAACCTGGCTTATTACCATGCTCACCATCTCCATGGTTGAATACACTGTGCTAAACCAGCGCTTCTGTATACAGAGTAAGAAGAGATTAGGAAACATGGACTGTGCTTCCTTCTCCAGATCCAGAGAACATGTGACGCTAGATGTAGGGAGGGACCAGGAGCTGCTTGGCTGTAGGAGGTCAGGTCAGCTCTGCCATGCAGGCAGGAGGCTGAAATTCTCCTGTAACTGGGGAGAATATACCAGCCTAAGTTACAGGGTAAATTAGCAATAATACGAATGTTAACCCCTTTATGACCGTGGACATGTTGGTATGTCCAAGGTCGCCTCCCCCTGATTTTATCAGCTGACATGTGACCCTAACAGCTGCGGTTGGAATCCATATCCACTCGCGGCTGTTAACATGTTTAATGCCGCTGTCAATCTCTGACAGCGGAATGTAACATGATCGTTCCGGAAGCGCATCACAAACCCTGCGAGTAATCTTTATATATGGAAAAAAATACTGGAGCGATTTTCGCAAATTTATATTTTTAGCTGCATCATAACTGAGAAAATGTAGCTTTACTGACCATGGAGTTCTTAAACTCCTCTTAGTCAAGAAGCTAAAAACACTCCCAGGGATGTTTTGTTATATGGCAACAATAGCAGTACAGTAAAGGATGGTAAAGACCAAATACGATTCATCACGGGATACCACAATAAATGGCATGAATTCAGGCAAATTATTGAAAAGCACTGGGCGGTTCTTCATACAGATCCGATATTGAAATCAATTATACCTCTAAAACCGGGTATTGTGGCTAAAAGATCAAGGAATATCCGGGATATCCTAGTGCATAGTCATTATGAGCCTGAAAAGAAAAAAGGTGTGGCCAACAATTTGGTGGGTTTTTTCCCGTGTGGCCGGTGTAAGGCCTGTGCGAATTGTGTTAAAACGAAAAAATTTACCAATTTTGACGGGTCTAAGACATTTCAGATTAGGAATTTTATATCATGTTCAACAAAAGGGGTGATTTATCACTCCACGTGTCCCTGTGGAAAAGTATATATTGGACTGACCACTAGGGAACTGAAGGTGCGTATCCGGGAACATGTGCTTGACATAGAGAAAGCCAAAACAATAGATGATTGTGCTAGTTTAAAGACACTCCCGAGGCACTATAAGAAGTTCCATAACTGCAATCCCCGCTCTATGGTAGTTAAGGGCATAGATCTCGAGACGGTCGGCCCTAGAGGTGGAGATCTGGGTAAAGCCCTAGCGCAGGTTGAAAGCCGGTGGATCTACCGCTTGGGTACGCTGGCTCCACAGGGGCTAAACGAAAATGTGGGTTTTGGTTCCTTTTTGTAAGCCATCAAAGGTTTGGTCTTTTTGTGTACATTTGAATAGTAGTCGGTCTTTTTTAATGTTTTTAATCTTTTTGTCTTTGGTTTGGTTTTGAACTGTTTTTAATTGAGTTTATTCTTTCTAGAATCTACACGGTGGGGTTGTATTGACTCGTGGTCAATATTCTGATCATATGACCATGGATATCGATGTGACCTTGAAGACGTTTGGTTGGAACTACCCTGTTTTTCAGGGATTTTACATCTGCCAAGGCCGCTGTTCGCACGAAGCAGCATATGATCCATCCTACTGCTTTGCATTTTATTTATGATTTGAATTATCCGGCCTTTAAGGATTTTATACCTGCCAAGGATGTTGTCTGCAAGAAGAGGCATATGACCAATCCATCAGGATTCCAACTAGGGGGCAGTGATGTAACGCGGAATGGCCCAAGTTCCTTCTGGGCATGAATGAAATTGTAAATTTTTGCCGGATACTATCTAATTGATCTGCACCTGACCTATGGACCCATGTGCACCCGCACTCATTAACTGATATGGACTTATTTGTATTTATGATTCGTGCGTATAGATGAAGGTGTAACTGTATTTATACATACCTGTGGCATAGGGAGAAATTGCCAAGTTCAACAAAGCCAGAATTAGTATATTTTCCAATAGGTGCACTACGTACTTTGGGCGCTGATGCTGTAGGGACAAGATGCAATATAACATTAATGGTAGCAGGAGCATGTCTTATCAACGAGAGTATCATGTAGGCTGGTGGTTGGATAAATAAGGTCTATGTTTTTGGGCTCCTGTGTTGTGAATCCGTATGGGCGCTATCAGGATATTTCCCTCCGCAGTGGGTATTGTGTCTTTTAGAATATGTGGTATCATGCAGGGGGTGATGGCATTGATCGGCGCTCCATCCTGCAGGGGTAGCTCCGATCGTGCCTCACTGTCCTTTTGCATGGCCCCACTCTCTGGTGCAAATATTGGTCTTGTATTAACACCTTGGTGCCTACGTCGGTGTTAGCGCTGATAAGTTAGATAATGTTTTGTCCGGATGTCCCAGGCCGTTTTGTGCCGATATTTACCTGGGAGGTGTTATGTGCTGTATGCGCTCGAGTGCGTGTGATTGCGGCTCATTCAAGTTTTGGCAGTGGATATAGTGTGGTGAGGTTGATTTTGGGAAACACCGGGTTTTTAATACGTCATCACCTTTAGGTTTTCTGGGAAGTATGACTCATCTGGGGAATGCCCCGCCAAGGCCATTTGATTGGTCGCCTCGGTTTTTAAAAGTTAGTGACGCCTTACCTGTGACACGCCCCCAGGAGGAAGCAGATGCGAAACGCGCGTCGGGGTGACGGAGCTTCAGCGTGCCACGAGGCTGTGATCTTGTTATTTCAGTGATTGTGCTCAGGTAATATGTATTGGAACTGGCGTCATATTTATGATTTCCACTCTTCGCAGTAACATTTATTTTGCAGCATGGGAAGTGCAGGTGTGGATTAGCTGGGAAGCCATTCATTTCATTTCATTTGACCGGGTTGCTTTTGCCTGTCAGGCTGGTGGTCTGCCCATTTGGGGGACTATTAGTGTCTAAAAAATATCTTTCACTCCAACTTGATTTGGGCATTTGCCCTATTGATTGGTGGAGTAATTTACTCTTCTCAACGTTCTTTTTAGGATAATAGGGCTGTATGGTGTATATCTATATTAAAATTGATTCCTTCTCCACCGCACTGATTTTTATAAAATACTAAATTGTATACAATGTAATAGGATTGAGGTTTACCTGGGCACACTCTATTTATTTATTATTTTTTCGCTGATCTCTGTTTTGATATTATTCTTGATTGTGAGGCATTATTTTAAATGTGTGTGTTTTATATGTTAATAAAGAAATTTGGTTATCAAAATTCAATAACGCTTCTTGACTAAGAGGAGTTTAAGAACTCCATGGTCAGTATGTTTTCATTAAATTTGAAGTGTTGCCCATCCGTGAGATAGAGGAAATGGGCTGGTGCGTTGTGCTTATTACAAAATGTAGTTTTAATCTGATTTACGTTTTGGGAATTCTGTGACTATGACATGCCCTTGGCATTCTGCAGTAAGTGCTTTACCGCACCTCTGCTCTGGAGTGACAGTTGTAGCATTCGTCCAGATGCCCGTTTAGATGCCCCTCCAGATGCAAGTCAATTTGAAAATGGCGCCCGCCATGTCTGCGCAGTAGCAGCTATCAGTATGTATGGATTCCATAGCTGCTATTGCGCAGTGGCTGGCGTCGCTATCTTGGAGGAGGAAATCTTTTCTTTCTTCTCCAGCTAGATGGCGCCGCTGGGGCCTGCACAATAGCAGCTATCGGACCTCTATATACACCGGTAGCTGCTACTGCGCAGGTGCGGCGAGCGCCATTTTCAAATTGATTTTTTTTTTCTCCAAGCTGAATAACATGAATAAATTGTATTTGTGTCACAGTAAACATGCGATTATGCTGCAGTGCAGGTGGCACGGCCGGCACCTTCCTGCAGAAGCACTTTTTTATGTACAGTCATATGAAAAAGTTTGGGCACCCCTATTAATCTTAAGCTTAATGTTTTATAAAAATTGTTTTTTTTGCAACAGCTATTTCAGTTTCATATATCTAATAACTGTTGGACACAGTGATGTTTCTGCCTTGAAATGAGGTTTATTGTACTAACAGAAAATGTGCAATCTGCATTCAAACAAAATTTGACAGGTGCATAAGTATGGGAACCCTTATCATTTTCTTGTTTTAAATACTCCTACCTACTTTTTACTGACTTACTAAAGCACTTTTTTTGGTTTTGTAACCTCATTGAGCTTTGAACTTCATAGCTAGGTGTATGCAATCATGAGAAAAGCTACTTAAAGTGGCCACTTGCAAGTTGTTCTCCTGTTTGAATCTCCTCTGAAGAGTGGCATCATGGGCTCCTCAAAACAACTGTCAAATGATCTGAAAACAAAGATTATTCAACATAGTTGTTCAGGGGAAGGATACAAAAAGCTATCTCAGAGATTTAACCTGTCAATTTCCACTGTGAGGAACATAGTAAGGAAATGGAAGAACACAGGTACAGTTCTTGTTAAGGTCAGAAGTGGCAGGCCAAGAAAAACATCAGAAAGGCAGAGAAGAAGAATGGTGAGATCAGTCAAGGACAATCCTCAGACCACCTCCAGAGATCTGCAGCATCAACTTGCTGCAGATGGTGTCACTGTGCATCGGTCAACTATACAACGCACTTTGCACAAGGAGAAGCTGTATGGGAGAGTGATGCGAAAGAAGCCGTTTCTGCAAGCACGCCACAAACAGTTGGCTGAGGTATGCAAAAGCACATTTGGAGAAGCCAATTTCTTTTTGGAAGAAGGTCCTGTGGATTTATGAAACCAATATTGAGTTGTTTGGTAATACAAAAAGGCGTTATGCATGGCGGCAAAAAACACAGTGCGTTGTATAGTTGACCGATGCACAGTGACACCATCTGCAGCAAGTTGATGCTGCAGCTCTCTGGAGATGGTCTGAGGATTGTCCTTGACTGATCTCACCATTCTTCTTCTCTGCCTTTCTGATGTTTTTCTTGGCCTGCCACTTCTGGCCTTAACAAGAACTGTACCTGTGTTCTTCCATTTCCTTACTATGTTCCTCACAGTGGAAATTGACAGGTTAAATCTCTGAGACAGCTTTTTGTATCCTTCCCCTGAACAACTATGTTGAATAATCGTTGTTTTCAGATCATTTGACAGTTGTTTTGAGGAGCCCATGATGCCACTCTTCAGAGGAGATTCAAACAGGAGAACAACTTGCAAGTGGCCACTTTAAGTAGCTTTTCTCATGATTGCATACACCTAGCTATGAAGTTCAAAGCTCAATGAGGTTACAAAACCAAAAAAAAAGTGCTTTAGTAAGTCAGTAAAAAGTAGGTAGGAGTATTTAAAACAAGAAAATGATAAGGGTGCCCATACTTATGCACCTGTCAAATTTAGTTTGAATGCAGATTGCACATTTTCTGTTAGTACAATAAACCTCATTTCAAGGCAGAAACATTACTGTGTCCAACAGTTATTAGATATATGAAACTGAAATAGCTGTTGCAAAAAAAACAATTTTTATAAAACATTAAGCTTAAGATTAATAGGGGTGCCCAAACTTTTTCATATGACTGTATATACAGATATTCAATATGCAAACTAGTGGGCAGGTCAGTGAGGGATCAGGGACCTGTCAGCAGTCTGCATTATGAATATATTATCAGACACCATATACACCAAACCCGCCTTAGGGCATGAGAATCTCATTAACACAAAACTGAAAATACAGATTAAAGAACAACCACATCACCCAAGGTATCATTGTAAGGCCGGGGTCACACTTGCGAGTGCAATGCGAGAACCTCACCTCAATTCCTGGCACTGCTGCCGGCACTTGGGACCGGAGTGTTCAGCTGTATAGAAATCCATGCAGCCGCACACTCCAATCCCAAGTGCCGGAGGCAGGGCTGGGTATTGAGGCGAGAAACTCGCGCAAGTTTCTCACATTGCACTCACAAGAGTGACCTCGGCCTAATCAGTATAACGGCGCCGACCTGACACTGTGTGTAGGTTACTGTGCACAATCCTGCTGACAGGATCCCTTTAAACACCTTTTCAGATCTCCCATCTAGAGCTGCCAGCACAATACTGTAGCACTTTGCTGTTTCCATCAGTCCCATAAATTTTGAGTTGAAAATAGCAATATGCATGTTTTACCACTATCATATACAAAAACCCTCCTCAATGGACGACTGCAGGGGTCCTTTTCTAGTGATCATGAGAGTCCCAGAGTAAGATAGGTGATAAGTAGAGTCGGGAAAATGTATTCAAGTGAAGTTCAATTTTACAAACATCACTATTCTTTTCCATATTTTTTGTAGTTTGCTCCTAAGGAATTCAGTAAAATAGTTTCCACAATTTTTGTTGAACTGTACAGAGGCGGCCGAAGGTTAAAAAACTAATGTCTCTGTTGCTCGTTGTCCCCCTTACGGTCCTCCACACCTCTACTTACCATCACTGTGCCCTGAAACCTCAGGCATCTTCACACTAGGCTGGGAGTAGACCCTGGGTGTCCCTGAGTCCGGAAGTCCTGGTCTACAGTACTCGTTGTAAGGCTGTGGCGCATGTCGTAACATCATGACTTGCTTCATGACTCTAGCAATGGACTTCCAGCTGCAAGTAGGCCCCAGGACATTTCTTTGGATGAGCAGGGAATTCACAGGCCTAGTCACGGACAGAAGTCCCGGCCTAGTATGAAGATGACCGGGTTCCATCAACGCATGCTGGCGGTAAGGAGCAGCGCCAAGGACCTTGTGGATGACAAAGAGCAGAAAAGTGGAGATGTGAGGGGAGTATTAATTTTCTGGGTATTTTTTCCTGCATATTATGCTTGGGGAGTCTTTCCATACCCCAGAACCTGAGAGGTTAGTAAAGGAAATCGAATTAGCTGAGAATAAATTCACTGTAAATCGAATGTCCAGGTAAAATCCAGAATGCTGTAGATAAGCCCCTGATGCCGGTGGGCTTAGCTCATCTTCGATTTTGGTGGTGACAAGTTCCCTTTAACAGACAGAGCCATAGAAGATTAATTACATGAATACTAAGTTGCTTATTAATAAAATCCATTAAAGGGAACCTGTCACCAAGTTTGGCCTGTGTGAGATACGGCAACCACCTTTTAGGGATGATATACAGTGTTCTATAGTGCGGTATATCTGCCCTCAACCCGACCTGTAAGAGAAAAAAAAGACCTTTTATTATACTCATTTGTAGGGCGGTCCGGTCCAGAGGGTGACAATGTTCTTAATTCGACGCCTCCCATCTTCTTATGATCGCCGTCCTCCTTGCTTTGTGTGGATGACACGTCCGTGCATCATCCGCACAGTTGCCTCGGCATCACGCTCCTGTGCAGTCATACTTCTCAGCCATTTTGAGTGGAGAGCGAAGTACTGCAGTGCGCATACGTCAAGGCTCTTTGTCTTTTCCCGGCACCTGCGCACTGAAATACTTTACTCTGCGCTCAATATGGCAGAGAAGTATGACTGCACAGGAGCGCAATGCCGAGGAGACTGTGTGGATGACGCAGGGACACGTCATCCACGCGAAGCAAGAAGGAGGACAAGGATCGTAGGAAGATGGGAGGTGCCGGACCAAGAACATCGATGCCCCTCGGACCGGACCGCCCCAAAGGTGGGACTAATGAAAGGTCTTTTTCTTGTCTCACAGGTCAGGTTGAGGCAGATATATCGCATTATAGAATGCTGTATATCAGCCCTGAATGGTGGTGTCGTATCTCATATTGGCCAAACCTGGTGACAGCTTCGCTTTAACACAATTTATGAAATGAAGAATAAGCTTTACTTAGAACAGAAGATTTCCTCAGTGTGAATAATGTCCTGTAAATGTTAGATTTATTCTGAGATTTCCCATTCATCCCCCCTGATAGGAGGCAGCGGTGTTTGGCCATCCAGCTCCATCATAATCTCTCATTCCATCAAGGATAGATTATTATTCCACCATGTGATCGGAGTTGGAAGCTTTGGAAAGGTCCTGATGGTGGAAGATACTTTAACCCGCAAAGAATTTGCAGTGAAGATCATCGGCAAAACAGCCCTGCTGGCCGGAGGGGATAGGCTGGATGTGATGGTGGAGAGGCGAGTTCTGCAGCTGGCATCTGGAAGCCCCTTCCTCGTCCACTCATCCTTCGCATTTCAGACCAAGGTATCATTGTGACTACTTAGCGCTATAAGATTTGGCCACTTCTCTAATGTTGGTGACCTGTTCATCTGAATGGGTGCTGTCCTGCAGGACCCAGGAGTGACCACTAAACCTTGTGTGCTCCGTACACTGCTCACATCCGGCTTTTAAAGGAGACGGTAACAGCTGATCGGACCCCACAAATCTGATATTAAAAGGAACCTGTCAGCCCCCCAGAGCCTATTAAGGTAAAATAGCCACCTTCAGCAGCACTAAGGCTGCATTCTGTGAAGGTGGCTCTTATGTTTAGTATCCCTAAGAATGCTGAAATAATCACTTTTATAAATTTCGAGCCATACCTCTATTGAGTCAGGGAGGTATGATTTCTCCCTGACTCAAGCGCCTCGCAGCCGTCCATCATCCCACCGGGCGCCGCCTCCTCTCTGTCTTGTGCCATCACCCGCGCCTAAGTTCTGCAATTATTTCTCAGGCATGTGCCATGCACGCTGCCCTGGAACTTACATCAAGTGAGGTAAGTAGATCGCGCCTGCGCACAGCGGAGGCCCCAGATCCTGCCCCGCAGTGTGTTATGATGCATTCACACTGCGGGGCTGGGAATCTGGCGCTGTGCGCAGGAGCCATCTACTTACATCACTTGATGTAAGTTCCGGGGCAGCGCGCACGGCGCATGCCCGAGAAATAATTGCAGAGCGCGGGTGACGGCACAAGACAGAGATGATGGATGGCTGCGAGGCGCTTGAGTCTCACGTGGACGTGTGAGACTGGCATTAGAGCCACCTTCACAGAATGCAGCCTTAGTGCTGCTGAAGGTGGCTCTTTTACCTTAATAGGCCCTGGGGGGGGGGGGGGAGGTGACAGGTTCCCTTTACTGACCTATTCTAAGGATGGGCACATTATAAGAGTGAAAAACCTCTTTATGAATTGTCCCTGCACTACAAGCCTCACTGCTCAATGGGCAATACCTCTGCCAGGGACAAACTTTACAGGTGTGATATACAGGTCCTTCTCAAAAAATTAGCATATAGTGTTAAATTTCATTATTTACCATAATGTAATGATTACAATTAAACTTTCATATATTATAGATTCATTATCCACCAACTGAAATTTGTCAGGTCTTTTATTGTTTTAATACTGATGATTTTGGCATACAACTCCTGAAAACCCAAAAAACCTGTCTCAATAAATTAGCATATCAAGAAAAGGTTCTCTAAACGACCTATTACCCAAATCTTCTGATTCAAATAATTAACTCTAAACACATGCAAAAGATACCTGAGGCTTTTAAAAACTCCCTGCCTGGTTCATTACTCAAAACCCCCATCATGGGTAAGACTAGCGACCTGACAGATGTCAAGAAGGCCATCATTGACACCCTCAAGCAAGAGGGTAAGACCCAGAAAGAAATTTCTCAACAAATAGGCTGTTCCCAGAGTGCTGTATCAAGGCACCTCAATGGTAAGTCTGTTGGAAGGAAACAATGTGGCAGAAAACGCTGTACAACGAGAAGAGGTGACCGGACCCTGAGGAAGATTGTGGAGAAGGACCGATTCCAGACCTTGGGGAACCTGAGGAAGCAGTGGACTGAGTCTGGTGTGGAAACATCCAGAGCCACCGTGCACAGGCGTGTGCAGGAAATGGGCTACAGGTGCCGCATTCCCCAGGTAAAGCCACTTTTGAACCATAAACAGCGGCAGAAGCGCCTGACCTGGGCTACAGAGAAGCAGCACTGGACTGTTGCTAAGTGGTCCCAAGTACTTTTTTCTGATGAAAGCAAATTTTGCATGTCATTCGGAAATCAAGGTGCCAGAGTCTGGAGGAAGACTGGGGAGAAGGAAATGCCAAAATGCCTGAAGTCCAGTGTCAAGTACCCACAGTCAGTGATGGTGTGGGGTGCCATGTCAGCTGCTGGTGTTGGTCCACTGTGTTTCATCAAGGGCAGGGTCAATGCAGCTGAAATGCTTTATGGAGATGAAGATTTCATTTTCCAGCACGACCTGGCACCTGCTCACAGTGCCAAAACCACTGGTAAATGGTTTACTGACCATGGTATTACTGTGCTCAATTGGCCTGCCAACTCTCCTGACCTGAACCCCATAGAGAATCTGTGGGATATTGTGAAGAGAAAGTTGAGAGACGCAAGACCCAACACTCTGGATGAGCTTAAGGCCGCTATTGAAGCATCCTGGGCCTCCATAACATCTCAGCAGTGTCACAGGCTGATTGCCTCCATGCCACGCCGCATTGAAGCAGTCATTTCTGCCAAAGGATTCCCGACCAAGTATTGAGTGCATAACTGAACATTATTATTTGATGGTTTTTTTTGTTTGTTATTAAAAAACACTTTTATTTGATTGGACGGGTGAAATATGCTAATTTATTGAGACAGGTTTTTTGGGTTATCAGGAGTTGTATGCCAAAATCATCAGTATTAAAACAATAAAAGACCTGACAAATTTCAGTTGGTGGATAATGAATCTATAATATATGAAAGTTTAATTGTAATCATTACATTATGGTAAATAATGAAATTTAACACTATATGCTAATTTTTTGAGAAGGACCTGTAGGAGGTATTAATGTGCAGAACAAAATGGCTCTGTAACAGTTATCTATTTTTTTGAGGTTGGATTGAAAACAATAGCCAGCTTGCTAGTGTTTTTGAGGTTTTATGGCTCTTACTTAATATGTTACCTTTATTCTTGGGGTCTTTATGATTATGGTAAAACCAGATTTACAGGATTTTTAGGTTTTGCTAGTTTTATTCCACTTTTTGGAAACTGGGATGTACAGAAAATTTCTACAGAATAGCAGCCCTATACAAAACAGAAAGATTATGTTCTTGATTCATCATTACCTTTCTGTCTGTTTTGCGCCCATTTTTGTTTGCCCTCTGTAGAAGGAAGTTTGTTTTGGATAAAGGTTGTTGTTACGTGAACTAAGACAGGCGAAGAAGTATGGACAGATAATGGACGTACACGATGGAGTGTCGTGTTATACTGTGCTTAGACCTTGAAGTTTGGACGGATAACATGGTTTTGTTTAATACATGATGCAGGATACAACTAATGTCAGTGTACCTTAGTTTAGTTTTCCTAGGGTGTTAAGCAGCTGCGAGGGTTGTATGTTACTCTTTTGAATTGTGGAAAACTGGTAGGGGTGTCTGTATAGGAAACAGAGGCAATTGACTAGGATCGTACTATAAGAAAATTGCATTCATTTTGTGGGGTTCAGGAGAGTTGAGGCATTAGCTAATTACTGGGCAGCTCAAGTAAGGTTGACAGTATAAAGAAGTAAAAGTATAAAGAATAAGTGGGTTTGGTGGGACAGGGAAGCATCAAATAAGGGTGTTTATTAACTGCACTGGGAGATCTCCCAGAGGGTATTGTTCCTTTTGTCCCATTTTAGGTATCTATGTAGAAGAGCACCTATCATTCCAGAGAAGAAGTCTTGACTAGGGTTGAGCGAAACGGATCGGACATTTTCAAAAGTCGCCGACTTTCAGCAAAGTCGGGTTTCATGAAACCCGACCCGATCCCACTGTGGGATCGGCCATGCGGTCGGTGATCTTTGCGCCAAAGTCGCGTTTCATATGACGCTTTCCCCGCCATTTTTTCATCCAATGAAGGAGTGTGGGCAGCGTGATGACATAGGTTCCGGCTTGCTTTGTGCGGCGTCACAGGGGGTAAAACCGCCATCTTAACGTTTGGGACATAGCGATTTGCACAGTGAAACACAAACTTTGCAGGGACGGAGGGGAGAGAGAGAGAGAGAGACCGACCGACCTGCATTGGGTTTCGTGTTTCGGTTGGCCCCCGACTTTTCACAATAATCGGCCGATTTCACGCGATCTGACTTTCGAGACAGTCGGGTTTCACGAAACCCGACTCGATCCTAAAAAAGCAAAAGTCGCTCAACCCTAGTCTTGACCTTTGCCCAGATGCCCTTGAGAGACCCCAGGACACCCCTCTTATGTTTGGTGCCGAGCTGAAACATCTCCTCTCAGATTTCAGCCATGAGGAGGAGACTGTAATAAAACCCAACGCCACTTCTTCCTGTCATTTTCCTCCTGGTCATTATTTTATATATATTGGACTGGTATTATCTGCAGGAGAACCAAAAGACTGGACACCCAACTGCACGGAAGACAGGCTGAGCACCATTTACTCAGCCGGAGAAGGGGGTTAAGGACATAAGAAAAGTCCAGTCCTTTACCCTGAATCCAATATATATTGTATATAAATAATGATGTTATATTCATTATCGTGTTACTGTGTAGTAATTCCATATGTGTGCATATATACACTTTAGGTGTAGGTGCAGGACTACCTGTACATGGACATACTCAGTAAGTGTGTTCATGTGAAGGTGTTCATGCATTTACAGCCAGTAGATAACTCCAACTGTACGTGGATCAATGATCTGCATGTGCATTATGGATCATTAGCTGCCATGCTATTTTAGCTTAAGTCTCTATATGCATTATGGAATTGTAATATGTGTTTTGTGTGAATGAGGAAAAAGAGTAAGGTTCTCTAGGGACAGGTCCCCTCAACTAGGTATTTGCCACTTTAACCCTAGCAGTGGTGAAGTTTGTAAGGGATGGATTGAATGTCTGTTAGAATTAGACGGTGTTTTTCCCACAGTCAACTTAGGTACTGTGACATCACTCCCTACTCCAGAAATTCTGACCTACCTAGTAAACATCTGCGTATCTATCTATGGAGGAACCTCATCAACGATCTTCAATCAAGATTACAGGAAAGCTGCCTGATGGAAGTCGTGTCTGGTGCATGTCAGCTGAAAGTCGTTTGAAGTGCCTGAGTCCGCAAAGCCAAAAAAAAAAAAACCTGTGACATCCAGCAGTCTCATCTTTCAGACATACTCAAAATCCTGCTGAATTAAGCTATAGGAGAGTAACGTGAAGTCTGGCAGGGTGACGGGTGCACACAGGATGATGTTGTCTGACCTATGCTCTGTAAGGGTGAAGCCATTCCAGAGTCTGACCAGTAAGATGACATTGGGATAGGCCAACACCTGATGATGGTAATGACATGACCACAGATTAAAGCCATAACAAAGAGACTTTGATAACAAAAGACTTTGATTTGACAACAAAAAGACTTTGATTAAGATCCAAGAAAGAAGAAGAAGGTGTACTCTGTGGATAGAGATGTGGGTTATGGTGAACGGCAGGGAAGAGATGATGGTCGTGTGGATGATGTGTAGGTACCTTAGTGCAGAATTATGCTTCATTCCATCCTAAACTGTTGCTAGCTATAATTGGGGTTGAGTAGGCAAATAAATCCAGCACAACACGTCCCTCAAATGTCATTGTTGTGTTTTCGACAACAGGGGGAATGTAGAAGGGTAGTGCGCCAAAATGTATATTTTTATATTGTGATGTGTTTAATGCATGTTTTGTGTATATACACCCCCACATGGAGGAGCGAAACCCATCCTCCAGCCTGCAGTATTGCAAAGTAGGTCTTTCATGAGCTGGTAGGACAGGATATTGAGGGGATGTACCTTTGCCAGTAGACAATAGACTTGTGATCTCATTCCTCACACCTGGGGCTGGACGCACCTCTTTTAGCTGGTCACATAAAAGGGACAAGAGCATGTGGTTCACTCTCTTTTGGCTCCCTTGCTTGCTGGGAAGATCATGGACGTATGTGGTGGTTAAGTATACTCTGTATCCCCTTTTCTTATGAGGCCCTGTACTACTCATTAGGGATAGTAGGCTATATATGGGAGGGCTGATATTGAATGTGTGATTTGGGTAATTTGGGGAGTATATTGAGGGTTAATACTGTGTGATATTGTTGTGATATTACTGTATACTGTAAACTTTTTGTTTTGTTTTTTCCACTTTGTGCTCAGAGTTTAGTGATTCCAGATATTTTTACCCTATTCATCAATTGTGATTATTTTAAAAAGTCGCAAATAGGACACAATCTTCATTCCAATTCCCTTTGGTAAATTTTTTAAGTATTAAAATTTTTGGGCCAAATTTTGGGTCAATTTTCAAAATGTGTGATTTGGGGGGACAAAAAGTTGCAAAAACAGTTCAAGGCAGAAAAAAAGACCTTTTTCGACTTTGCCTCAAATTCTTGAACTGTGCACCCCATTATGAAGATTCTGGCACCAAAACCAGAGCAACAAATACACAAGACCAAAACGAAAGTGATTAAAAAATGCTAATTATGCACCCGGGCCTATGTCTACAATTAAAATAAAAATAATGATTACCAAACATTGGCTGGAACATTAATTTCTAAATTTAGTAATATATTCTACATAATTTGTGCAAAAGGAAAAAAAAGAGAATGAACCGCACATCCCAAAATCATACGTTGATCTAAAGCCGCTAGGCAAAAATTTAAATACTGAACATGAGGTTTTCAGTTTAACATTCTGATCAGACTGTATGAAGCCCACTGCCCCTTCACGGCAAACCTCGTAGTGGGTCCTAACGCCCTAACGGAGCGGAGCCGTGCGGCGACCACCGCCACAGCGGCCATGCACCAGCAGGGCGGACGGCCTGTTGCCCCACAGCACCCATGCTGTGAGACTGAGCCCCCAAGACTCCAGACCGCGCCGCCCCACCAGCACAAAGCCACAGCAACAATGGCCGCCACACAGCACCAGCACCAAAATGAAAAGGAGTATTTAAACTCACCTTCCTCCAGCTCTTCAGTGAGAGCCAAAATGGGCTAGACCCCTTACTTTGCAGTCTCCTGCTAATTAAAATCACCTGAGCCAAATGGGAGGAGTGCTGGTCCAAAAAAAGAGACAAGTACATGCTATGTGCAAAAGGAAAAAAAAGAGCATGAACCGCACATCCCAAAATCATACGTTGATCTAAAGCCGCTAGGCAAAAATTTAAATACTGAACATGAGGTTTTCAGTTTAACATTCTGATCAGACTGTATGAAGCCCACTGCCCCTTCACGGCAAACCTCGTAGTGGGTCCTAACGCCCTAACGGAGCGGAGCCGTGCGGCGACCACCGCCGCAGCGGCCATGCACCAGCAGGGCGGACGGCCTGTTGCCCCACAGCACCCATGCTGCGAGACTGAGCCCCCAAGACTCCAGACCGCGTCGCCCCACCAGCACAAAGCCACAGCAACAATGGCCGCCACACAGCACCAGCACCAAAATGAAAAGGAGTATTTAAACTCACCTTCCTCCAGCTCTTCAGTGAGAGCCAAAATGGGCTAGACCCCTTACTTTGCAGTCTCCTGCTAATTAAAATCACCTGAGCCAAATGGGAGGAGTGCTGGTCCAAAAAAAGAGACAAGTACATGCTATGTGCAAAAGGAAAAAAAAGAGCATGAACCGCACATCCCAAAATCATACGTTGATCTAAAGCCGCTAGGCAAAAATTTAAATACTGAACATGAGGTTTTCAGTTTAACATTCTGATCAGACTGTATGAAGCCCACTGCCCCTTCACGGCAAACCTCATAGTGGGTCCTAACGCCCTAACGGAGCGGAGCCGTGCGGCGACCACCGCCGCAGCGGCCATGCACCAGCAGGGCGGACGGCCTGTTGCCCCACAGCACCCATGCTGCGAGACTGAGCCCCCAAGACTCCAGACCGCGCCGCCCCACCAGCACAAAGCCACAGCAACAATGGCCGCCACATAGCACCAGCACCAAAATGAAAAGGAGGATATTCTACATAATTGTTTAGAATTTTAGGGGTCCCAGCAGTTAAAACATCTTTTTCATTCAATGAGTGACTACATATCGCAGCAATATGCTTTAATTTAAATTTCTTGGATAGAAAACGCCTTTAAGTAGTAAAATCTGTATTTGTCTTTAGTGTATAATAAATGCAAATGTTCGATGTTACAGATGAAGGTTTTCTTTGGCATGGAGTACATGAGGTGCGGGGACTTTCACCAACTTCTAGAAAGGAATGGGCCACTAGACATCGCCAGTGCCAGGTAATGTGTTAAAGGACTTGTCCGATCTCAGAAGAAAAGTCATCAGTCACTATACATGACTGCCGACTGCCAGATTGTGACAGGGGGCAATGCGCACACGGTCACGACTTCCCTGTGTTCCCCAATCAGGTGAGTGATCCTGTGTACAATTTGCACATTTGTGGTCACGTGCTGACTAGTCTCACCCGGCTTCTCTCAGTAGTAAAGAATTGAGAGAGGTGCAGGGCACAGTCAGAACATAATCGCGAATATGTAATTTTCATTCATTCATTCATTCATTCATTGATACCTACCTTCTCGAGACTGCAGTACTGATAGTGTGCACTTCTTACACCGTCACGATTCGGCGGTCATATACAGTGACTCCAGACTTTTCTTCTGAGACCGGACAACCCCTTTATAAAACCCTCTAAGTTAAGAGGAATAATATAGAATAATGCTTCTAATGACTGATATGATTCCCAAGTTTCCTCTCTATGGGATCTGATACTTATTCATTTTCTCTTTGTCAGATTCTATACCGCCGAACTGGTGTGTGGAATCCAGTTCCTCCATTCGAGAGGCGTCATCCACAGGTAATCTAGTCAGTGTTAGGCCGGGTCACACCAGCGTACATTCTCTCATCTAAGAGAATCCGGAAGATGATCCTAATCGCACGTTGATTAAAGGGCCACTGTCACCCCCCCCCAGCCGTTATAAACTAAAAGAGCCACCTTGTGCAGCAGTAATGCTGCAGTCTAACAAGGTGGCTCTTTTAGTTTTTGATTCATTTATTACCTCAATAAAGCGTTTTAAAAATTGGCCACAAATACCAGATATTGTACCAGGAGGCGGTCGGAATCGTCCTCTATCAATCTCCCAACTGCCGTCACTCTTCTCTTCAGGGGCGATGGTCGCCGCCCCCTTCGCGCTGTTGCTTCTTAAATCCAGCGCCTGCGCTGTGCGTGCCTGCCTGGGGCCCGCACTGTGTTATTCATTATGCACAGTGCGGGGCTGGGGTTCCTGGGCATGCGCACTGCGCTTGTCAGACGCTCCCCCGGTCCCCTGCCTTCCAGCATTGCCGGAATATACAGGTTTCATTGCCGACGTTTTGAACAGCCACAAAGAACAACGCTGGAAGGCGGGGGACCGGGGGAGCGTCTGACAAGCGCAGTGCGCATGCCCAGGAACCCCAGCCCCGCACTGTGCATAATGAATAACACAGTGCGGGGCGGGGATTCAGGAACAGGGTGGCCGCACTGCCCGCACAGGCGCAGTCAGGCACCCTGCGTCTGAGCTGTGACTGACAATGAAGACTGCGCCTGCCCCAGGCAGGCACGCACAGCGCAGGCGCCGGATTTAAGAAGCAACAGCGCGAAGGGGGCGGCGACCATCGCCCCTGAAGAGAAGAGTGACGGCAGTTGGGAGATTGATAGAGGACGATTCAGACCACCTCCCGGTACAATATCTGGTATTTGTGGCCAATTTTTAAAACGCTTTATTGAGGTAATAAATGAATCAAAAACTAAAAGAGCCACCTTGTTAGACTGCAGCATTACTGCTGCACAAGGTGGCTCTTTTAGTTTATAACGACTGGGGGGGGGGGGGGGGGTTGACAGTGGCCCTTTAAAGTCTGAACAGAATTTGATCAGAGTGATCACAGTGTGATCTCATTTTTTTGGACGAGGAGAAGATGGGAAAAAAATGTCTCCATCTTCTGCAATCAGACTGCACTCAGATGTCATCCGAGTGTAATGTGATGTTTTCCATGGACTCACTGACTTGCCTATTGAAGCATGATCCGATAATCTGATCCAACTCAGGCATGTTGCGATCGGAAACAATCAGACATGTACACGGCCCCATAGAATAACATTGGTCCGAGTGCAATCTGATGTTTTGTCACCCAGTGACAGAATGATGCACTGTACCTGGGGTCTAGTCGTCCTGTCTGGTGTCACAGACAGGAAGCTGCAGATGAGCGGCCGTCATATGTCATACAGTGATCCCTACAGTGCGCAGGTAGGGTACATAGTAATGGAGTCATCTCAGATGAGCAAAGTACAGCAGGAAGAGAAAAGAGGTTTATTCCCATCTGTCATCATGTGACCACAGATAGAAGAAGAACACTTACTTTATACTCAGGTTATTTTTCTTTTTCTTACAGAGACCTAAAGCCCGAGAACATCCTGGTGGCTGAGACGGGCCATATTAAGATCACGGATTACGGTCTAGCACTAGAGAACATGCACGGAGACCAAACAGCCACCGGATTCGCTGGGACAATAGGTTACATGGCTCCTGAGGTGAGAATAGAATGTTTTTATTTTTGGTATATAAAAGGTTTTTCAGGTAATTTCACATTGATTAGCTTTATTTATGCGAGTTCATCAATATAAAATCATTGGGGGTCCGATCCCTCTGATTAGCTGTTCTTACAGAGGCAACCAGAGCAGAACATCGCACCTCTGTACTGTTTAGTGGTCAGTACTGAGGACTGCAGATCAGACCGTGTTCATTTCAGTAGGGACTAATCTGTAGTACCAGCAATCGCCACTAACCAGTGAGGGGAGCTGTGATGTCTGTTTATTGGTTATATCCAACCACCGGCGGAGGTGATAGCAGCTAATCAGTGGGACTGCCGGGTGTTGGCTCCCACCATTCTTATATTGATGATCTGTTCTGCTCATCAATATAAAGTATTAGAAACTCCCTATAAATGATTTTCATTATAAATATCACCCCTCCCCAGAAAAGGTGAGTAATGTGTGACCTCCGGGGGCTTCACTGCTATGTACCCCACAATCACCAAATGGGAGGACCAGAGCCTCCTACTCTTCCCAGCCTACATGTCTACATGGATAGTGAACTATGGCCGACCAGGTGTAATGCTGAGTTATCCGGACCATAGATGTCCTAAAGGGTTAATAAAATGTGTAATGATGATACAGGAAAATGTGTTATTTTATGTGCATTTATTACATTTATTACATAACACGCATCAGATGTATCAAGTACATCGGACTAACTGATCTGTGTATATTAGACAAGGCCAGCCGCCACCTCCATACTATCAGCCATAATGCCACAGAGAGCTCCTTAACCCCTTCATGGCATATGGCGGACATGCCGGATATATGTTGTGTCTCTGCTTTCATGCGGGCTCACCCGCAGAGCCTTCATCTTTTCCGGCAGATGATGGGTGATTTAATGAGCCATCATGTGCCTTTATCAGCTGCGGGTGTGACATTGCTCTGTCTATGTCCGTTAACCTGTTAAATCCTGCTGTCAATCTCAGACAATGGCATTTAACATGCGCAGGCGGGGGTGTGCGTTTTTCCATACTCCCATCAATGGGCCCATGACATGATCATGATCTCCGAAAATGGCAAAACAAGTAAAGGTTTTTTTTTTTACATATCTAAGATTTTCTTTTTCACCACTTAAATAAAAAAATATATACATCTTTAGTATGAGTAATTTCACTGACCTGGATAATCATATTGTCAGTTTTATCACATAATGAACATGGTAAATAAAAAAAATGTAAGTGCATCACATGATAAAAGGAATGATGTCAAGTACAACTCGTCCTTCAAAAAACAAGCCCTCATATAGTTATGTGGATGGAAAAATAAAAAAGTTATGGCTCTTGAAAGAAGGAAAATGCTAAAACAAAAAAAGCTGACAATCTCTTGGTATGAAGGGGTTACAGTGTGAGCCGGTAACACACTGAGCCGAGCGTTGTGTGCGCCGTCACACCCATATATATTACATTCACTCTGATTGTTAATATAGTTTATTAATTTCATTTATGGAGCCTAATTATGGAAGATCCTTTGTGCCTCTGACTGAGTAGTAAGACTTACTGCCATTACTATAGGATCACATAACAATATGAGTGACATATACGTGCGGTGACAGGAGGTGGCACTACTAATAATGCTGCTCTATGGCAGATCCTGGACATGCAGGAGTATAACGCCGGAGTCGACTGGTTCTCGCTTGGAGTCATCATAAACCAGATGCTGACCAGTTTTACTATCTACAATCCCGCAGTCTTTGATGAGTCCTCCTCCGGCGCCAACGACATCATTGAACAGGTCAGCATGTTCCCGGTATAAGGGTCTAGTATTGGGGTCATACAATGTTAGTAGTCCCTGACCCGGAGGCTGTAATTTTACTGAACACAGCCTTACACAGACATCTTCTCCCAATCCTCAACCTCGTAAACAACATTTACAATGTCCAATTATGGATAAGAGAAGTAGAAATCCATTGCTTGCACCCCCTCATCACTAAATATCACTATCATATACCATCACAGCACACAACGCGTCATGGAGAGCAACAATCAGAAAGAAGTGATCACTGTGTATAATCTTTACTGGTCAGATCACAGGGTTCACTTACTAAATCCTAAATACATTTCTCCTTTTCAGCTCCTGCAGCAAGATCCTGTCCAGCGACTAGGAGTCCATGGTGAGATCCGAGAACACCTCTTCTTCCAGCGAATCGATTGGGTCTCTGTGGAAGCCATTAGGATGGCCCCACCATACATCCCTGTAGTAAGTAATGGGCAGAATTCTCCCATGGATCTGAATAAGATTCTCTCCCACAATCGTCTACGCTTTTGGTTCTGTGATACATTATGTTTAGTGTCAGGGTTGGAAAATAATTTCGCTCGCGTTATTGGACAATGTAATCTCTTAGCAGTGTATGTCTAGTCTATAGGATTGTTCTTCTTTCAGGCCCTTTTGAGGGTTACATGCAAATAATTAACTAGTTATAAGTTCTGTTACGTACAAGCCATTTAAAGGGAATCTGTCACCCCAAAAATCGTATCTGAGCTCAGGCCACCGGCATCAGGGGCTTATCTAGAGCATTCTGTAATGCTGCAGATAAGCCCCCAATGTTACCTGAAAGATAAGAAAAACAGGTTATGTTATACTCACCAAGGGGTGGTTCCTTTTCGTTTTGGGTCCGATAGGTGTCGCTGTCCGGGTCCAGGGCCTCCTATCTTCATTTGCTGACGTCCTCTTCTTGTCTTCCTGCCATGGCTCCTGTTGAGGGCAGAGCAAAGTACTGCTGGGCCTCTCTGACCTTTCCCGGCGCCTGCGCACTGCAGTACTTTGCCCTCAACAGGGCACACAAAGTACACCTGCGCCGAAGCCACGGCAGGAAGACAAGAGGAGGACATCATCGTATGAAGATAGGAGGCGCCGCACCCATCAGACCTGAAATTAACCGGGACCGCCCCTGGGTGAGTATAATATAACCTGTTTTTCTTACCTTTCAGGTTACATCGGGGGCTTATCTACAGCATTACAGAATGCTGTAGATAAGCCCCTGATGCTGGTGGCCTTAGCTCAGATACGATTTTTGGGGGTGACAGATTCCCTTTAATCAGACAAAGCATTGCATAGCCGTCTGTAGCTGGAGCTAGAGAAGACCGCCCTTGGTAAAAAAAAATTTACATGAGCCCTCCATAAGGAGCAGTTCATAAGATGTTTATATTTTTCCTGCAGACCTGGAAGTAATTATAAAGAAGATTAATTTACATTTTTAAATAACATTTCTCCTTTTTAAAGTCTCCACTGCTAATTTAGACCAGATGAAAAATAAAACAAAAAATAGGGACACATTTTTGTCAAAAAACAGAACTGATGGAGCTAGGCCAATTCAGAAAGACCTATAGGTACAAGAGAACGAGAGACACCAGGAAGAACAAAATATATTAGAGTAAAAAAATACCAGTGTATACTGGTGTGGACAAAGAATGGAAAAACCACTCGGAAAACAAGGAAGACCAAAAGGAGGAGGCACCGAGACGCAGGTCACTTATTGCAGGAAATAAGTATCAGGACAAAGAGGTATCTTTCCTATATACCAACTGCTGCTGTGTTTCCATGATGTTTGATTATTACTTTTTATATAATATTTTCATGTTGTTTGTGAGCGCCTTCTGTGACACCACTTACCATACTAGATAATAAAGGTATTTTTACTTTATAGAAACCTCTTTGTCCTGACACTTTTTTCCTGCAATAAGTAACCTGCGGCTCGGTGACTCCTCCTTTTGGTCTTGCTGTTTTTTTTTCAATTCGGAAAGAGTCTGTAAACAGGTGAAAGTGTTCAGAGCTGAAGTGATAAGTACAGATTGTACTGATATAAACACATCTCGTTCTCACCATACTTGGGCTATTGCCTGTTACCTGCACATAATTCTGCATCCTATGTATGATGAGACAGAAATGTGACCGGCCATAGAGATGATTAGTGGCGCTGCAGCTCATTGAAGTGACCAGACGTCAGCTGCAATGCTCGTGGTGCTGGTTTTGTCTCTAAGATATTATATTCACATTTGAAAACGTTCCTTTAAAGGGAACCTGTCACCAGGTTTGTCCCATATGAGACCTTTCAGCCCTGATATACATCATTCTAATGTGCTGTATATCTGCCCCCATTCCAACATGCAAGACAAGAAAAAGACCTTTTACATACTCACCTACAGGGCTTTCGGGTTCGATGGGCATCGCTGGTGTAGGTCCGGTGCCTCCCTTCTTCTAGCGATGCCGTTCCCCTTCTTGCTTCATGTGGATGACGTGTCCTACATCATCCACACAATGTCCCCGGAATTGCGCTCCTGAGCAAACGTACTTATGACCAGGGGGCAGAGTAAAGTCCTGCAGTGCGCATGCGACGGAACTCTTTGAACTTTCCTGGTGCATGCGCACTGCAGGACATTGGTCGGCCCTTCACAGGGCTGAGAGAAGTGCGCCTGCGCAGGAGTGTGATACCGGGGACACTGTGGATGACGAAGGACGCATCATCCACACGAAGCAAGAAAGAGGAAGGAAATGCAAGAAGAAGGGAGTCATCGGACCAAGACAGCGATGCCCATCGGACCTGACCTCCCGTAGGTGAATATTATAAAAGGCCTTGCTTGTCTTGCAGGTTGGGTTGGGGGCATATATACAGCATATTAGAATGCTGTATATCAGGGCTGAAAGGTACTGGCCTTATCTCATATGGTACTAACCTGGTGACAAGTTCCTTTTAATATTGAACTATTATTTTCAATACTTAAAGTCAAAACTGTTTGATTAGTCACTAAGTTCACCATGACTTTTTCTGTATTTTTTTCTATAGCCAACTAAGCCTAATCCCAGGTTCCGTGCTTTTAAGAAGTTCAGAGGGTTTCCATTTTTCAACTGAAAACCCTCAACAAGACACCGGCTCAATAACACCAGAGCAAGCTGCGTACCTGAGCTTCCAGAAGACCACGCCGAGAAGACCGGAGCATCGGATGTCCAACACCATCAGGAACCTCCAAATAGCTAACTATAAGTGATAGGTATAGGTAGTTATAGGTTAGATAGGATAGGTATATTTAATCTTTAATAAAAAAAAGAGAAAAAGATAAGGCTAAGTATAGGTAAAAAGAATAATTCTAGGTAAGTATTGCTAAGAATGTATAAGTATAGGTAAATGTAGGTAAGAAAGGATAGGTATGTTTAATCTTCAATAAAAAAAAAGATAAGTATAGATAAATAAGGATACGTATAGATAAATATAGGTAAGAAATGATAGGCCCCGTATATTTAAAATAAAAAAAAATAAAAAAAGATAACTAAGGATAAGTAAGGATAAGTATAGATAAATATAGGTAAGAAAGGATAGGTATATTTAAAATTAAAAAAAAAAAAGTATAGATAAGTAAGGATACGTATAGATAAATATAGGTAAAAAATGATAGGCCCCGTATATTTAAAATAAAAAAAAAAAAAAAAAAGATAACTTAGGATAAGTAAGGATAAGTATAGATAAATGTAGCTAAGAAATGATAGGTATGTTTAGTCTTTAATAAAAAAAAAAAGAGAAAAAGATAAGAATAAGTATAGGCAAAAAGAATAATTCTAGGTAAGTATTGCTAAGAATGTATAAGTATAGGTAAATGTAGTTAAGAAAGGATAGGTATGTTTAATCTTCAATAAAAAAAAAGAAAAAAAAGATAAGTATAGATAAGTATAGGTAAAAAGAATAATTCTAGGTAAGTTTTTCGAAGAATGTGTAAGTATAGATAAATATAGGTAAGAAAGGATAGGTATGTTTAATCTTCCATAAAAAAAAAGAAAAAAATGATAAGTATAGATAGATAAGTAAGGATACGTATAGATAAATATAGGTAAGAAATGATAGGCACCATATATTTAAAATAAAAAAAAAATAAAAAATGTAAAAGTATAGATAAATATAAGTAAGAAAGGATAGGTACCATATATTTAAAATTAAAAAAAAAAAAAAGAATGTAAAAGTAATATTTAAAATAATAATAAAAAAAAGATAAGTATAGATAAGTAAGGATAAGTATAGATAAATATAGGTAAGAAAGGATAGGTACCGTATTTTCCGGCATATAAGACGACCCCCCAACTTTTCCAGTTAAAATATAAAATCTTCTTAAAAGTCGGGGGTCTTCTTATACGCCGTATGTCATCTTATAGGGCCGGTGAATATGTGCCTTTTGGCGTGGGGAGTGGTCCCGATGACGAAGAGAGGGGGCGTCTC
The DNA here is from genome assembly GCF_051348905.1 of Ranitomeya variabilis. NCBI lineage: Eukaryota > Metazoa > Chordata > Amphibia > Anura > Dendrobatidae > Ranitomeya > Ranitomeya variabilis. Next base: position 65,042,266 of record NC_135239.1, on the reverse strand, counting down.
ACAGTAAAGTGTGAGTGGAGTATATCCCCCTATTACCTCATTGCGGCAGCGTGGGGGTCTCTGTGCTGGGAGCGGCAGCTCCTCTTCGTGCCGTGGGTGCTCTGTGCCGTGGGTGCTGTGGGGCGGCGGCGGCGCATCTTCTTGCAGCGTCGGGGCTTCTCCGGCATCTCCTCCAGGCCCGGAGGCAGTCCGGCAGCCCATTGCTGTGATGCGGTGGCCTCCGGGAAAATGGCCGCTGGGGGCGGCGCATGCTCAGATTCAGATCTCGTCTCCCGAGATCTCGGGAGACGAGATCTGAATCTGAGCAGCGGCCATTTTCCCGGAGGCCACCGCATCACAGCAATGGGGCTGCCGGTGCCTCCGGGCCTGGAGGAGATGCCGGAGGAGCCCCGACGCTGCAAGAAGATGCGCTGCCGCCCCACAGCACAGAGCACCCACGGCACAAAGAGGAGCTACCGCTCCCAGCACAGAGACCCCCACGCTGCCGCAATGAGGTAATAGGGGGATATACTCCACTCACACTTTACTGTGAGACGCCCCCTGTCTTAGTCATCGGGACCACTCCCCCCCACCCACCATATGCACATTTTATCTGTACCCGGCGTATAAGATGACCCCCGACTTTTAAGAAGATTTTGAGGGGTTAAAAAGTCGTCTTATACGCCGGAAAATACGGTATATTTAAATAGGAAAAAAAAAAGCTAAGTATAGATAATCGCCCAGTGTAAGTTCCCCCTTAGTTATACATAAGCTTTATATAGCCTAGAGATAAATATAAGGTAGAAATATAAGTATTAGATAAGTATATAATACCCCATGTACAGGGGTGACAGGGCCCATCCAGCGCTGACACTGCAGTGACCCAGGGATTAGCCGATCGCCAGGACATGGGGTCAGGAAGGAATTTTTCCCCACACATGGGGTTGTTTCGCCTTCCTCTGGGTCACATACTCTTTATGCAGTAAATCCTATAAATGGCGCTGGATGATTACATTAAATTAAACTAAATAATATAATAGATAACAATAAAAATTAATAAACCCCATTCATTGTGTCTGCGTCTTCTTTATATTCTTTTATTATAATGTTGGACGGCTGTAGTGATTGTGACAAATGGCGGGGAATTAAGAGTTAATCCGATACTTTGTGTGGAGTTGGGTCACGTGATGACAGTGATGTTATGGCATCTGTCATATGGCTTTCCCAGACTGATGTCACTGCCCCATCATGCCCCACATCATCCATCACATGTAGTACATGGGATAGGGCCGACGCCATCAGCGACTGTAACCCAAGTGTAGTCTCCTCCACTAATGTCCCTGCAGGTCACAGATCATGTAGAGGACGCCATATTCCATAGTCACTGTACTTACCCCACAGGAGCTCCACACCGAGCACCATCTCAGGAGCCTCCAGCCCATCACATATGGAAAGGTGACCTGGAGCAAGGGGATGTAATGGGATAGAATAGATTAGTGCAGCAAGAGATGGATCCGGAGGATAGAGATGGAAAAGGAGGTGTCGTTGGCTGTACAGAACAAGGAGGTACAGTGGCAGGATAAAGATGGTGGGAACAGGACGCCACAAGGTAAAGTTATAATAGTAGTACGCTGAACTGGCAACATGGCCAGAAGCCTGAGAGCCAAGGAGTGGCATGTGTCCCCGATAATGGGGCCAGAAAGAACATCAAAGCAAGAAAAAATGCACTGAAATAATATTCAACACAAAAGCTTTTCAGGTTAAGAATTTTTCGACTCATAGAAAACCCCTTTACTCATTAAACAGCCTAATAAAAGTGTATTTCCACCATAAATAGTTATTGCCCATTCACAGGATAAGTAATCACTGTCCGATAGGGGCACGCCAATTCCAATGTATAGAGAGATGGCCGTGAATATTCATGGTCCTTTTCATTGATTTCCATGGGAGTTATGGAAAAAGATGAAAAAGCAGAATAGGGAACAGCCATTCTGAAGAAAGGTGTGGAGTATAAATGTGAGAACGGCATTCGTCAGACAGTTATGGCTTATGCTATGGACACAAATGTCTGAGATGGGAATACACCTTAATAGTGGATCTGTTAGCATCACATTACACACTGTAAAACTCATTAATTAGGTCTCTCAAATCTGATGAGACTGGTGTACTTACCATGAAAATCATTGTCAAAATGGCTGTCTAATTCTCACACTTAAAAGATCATTTTATGAGTCCAGCTAGAAATAGACTCATAAACAAATAATTTTCAAATTAGGCAGGAAACTTTTATAAAGCGTCATACAGCCTTTCTTAGGCTGGAGTCACACTAGAGAGGAATACAGACGAGTGCTATGCGAGAAAAAAAATAGCATAGCAGTCGGACCACTGTTAATCTATGGGGCAGCTCCCATCACCGTTTTTTTTTCTCGGCCATATTGTACGTGCGAGTGAAATGCAAGTCTATGGGTACTAGAAAAAAAATCGCACACCACGCGGACCATCAGTGTGGCTTGCAAGAAATACGCACCGGTGTTCTTTGAAAAGCCGGCATGTGCGGTGTACAGTAAAATCACAGTGACAGGTTAGAATAGAATAGATAGAATACATAAACACATAGAAAAGGTGTAATATATATGTCAGTGACACACATAGATACATAGAAGAATAGCCGTTAATTCATTTGTTGGCTTCTGTAAAATCACTGCAGGAGCCTACAGGTAGGAGACATGGTTTACACACAGTAAATACATGCAGAATAGTTTGATATATAGATGTCAGTGACCAATAGAATTAGTATAGTGTGTGTGCAAATTATGGAACTTGTATGTATTTAATACAAGAATGTTTTCGGGAACAAAATGGCATGGGCTCCCGCGCTATTTTCTGTGCCAGAGAGGGAAAGCCAGCAACTGGGGGCCGATGTTTATAGCTTAGGAAGGGGTTAATACCCATGGATCTTCCCAGGCTATGAATCTCAGCCCGCACCTGTGCATTTAGCATTTACTGGCTATTAAAATAGGGGGGCCGCTCAAAAAAATGATGTGGGTCCCCCTATAATAGCCAGAAAAGGCTATGCAGGCAGCTGCGGGCTGATATTAATAGCCTAGGAAGGGACCATGGTTATTGGTTCCCCCTCAGCTACAAACACCAGCTCACAGCCGCCCCAGAAATGGCGCATCTCTAAGATGCACCAATTCTGGCACTTAGCCTGTCTCTTCCCACTGTCCTGTAGCAGTGGCATATGGGGTAACAGGTGTGGTATTGATGTCACCTTTGTATTGTAAGGTGACAACAAGCCGGCTTAGTAATGGAGAGATGTCAATAATACACCTATCCATTACTAATCCTATAGTTGTGATAGGGTTAAATAAAGACACAGCTTGAATAAAGTCGTTTAATGAAATAAAACACTAAATACAGTTTGCCATCTTTATTATTCAGCTAATCCATAAAATGCCCTCGATCTCCTGTAATAAAAAAAAATAACAAAGCAACAATATATCATACCTGTATAGCGTTAAGTCCCAAGCCGTAATCCATATCTAGGGGATATACAGTTTACAACCAGGAGCAGTGCTAATGTGACTGTCCTGGCTGTAAACCACTGAGGAATGAATGAGAAGCTGCCGGCGGCATCATCTGTGACTAGCGGTGCCGTATTTTTGTATAAGCTTCTATATATTGATATTTTTTTTATATGTTAATTGTTTGTTATTTCAATACATTTTCGTCTTTTTACATACTGTACCTTCGTAATCCTCCATTGGTTTCATGTTTGTAGTGAAGGGATCACTATGTGATGGTATGTGAGGCACTACGCTTTTAGGTGTTAGAGTCTCTTTATACAGTCTGCCCTTGTCCCAGTATACTCTTTCTTTGTCAGAAGTAGCAGGGGGTTGGTCTGCAAGACATCCGAGCTTCTCCAGACTGATATCTGTCTCCAGGGCCTCCTGGAAGCTCTGACTATCAGTCTGCAGGCCCTGGCCTAGTGTGACTTCCAGGCCCTGGTCTGAAGCTAAAGGTACCTTCACACTAAACGATATCGCTAGCGATCCGTGACGTTGCAGCGTCCTGGCTAGCGATATCGTTTAGTTTGACACGCAGCAGCGATCAGGATCCTGCTGTGATATCGCTGGTCATTGCTGAAAGTCCAGAACTTTATTTGGTCGTCAGACCGGCATGTATCGTCGTGTTTGACACCAAAAGCAACGATACCAGCGATGTTTTACACTGGTAACCAGAGTAAACATCGGGTTACTAAGCGCAGGGCCGCGCTTAGTAACCCGATGTTTACCCTGGTTACCAGTGTAAAATGTAAAAAAAACAAACTACATACTCACCTTCGCGTCCTCCGGCGTCCGCTTCCCACACTGGCTGAGCGCCGTCAAGTGAAAGTGAAAGCACAGCACAGCGGTGACGTCACCGCTCTGCTGTTAGGGCCGGCGCTCAGTCAGTGCAGGAAGCGGACGCCGGGGGACGCGAATGTAAGTATGTACTGTTTGGTTTTTTTACATTTTACGCTGGTAACCAGGGTAAACATCGGGTTACTAAGTGCGGCCCTGCGCTTAGTAACCCGATGTTTACCCTGGTTACCCGGGGACCTCAGCATCGTTGGTCGCTGGAGAGCGGTCTGTGTGACAGCTCTCCAGCGATCAAACAGCGACGCTGCAGCGATCGGCATCGTTGTCGCTATCGCTGCAGCGTCGCTTAATGTGAAGGTACCTTAAGTCTTCAGTGTTGGTTATCAGGGACCTTGTTGGGTCTGCCATGTGAGGAGGCTCCGAGGCCACAGTATAGGCCTCCTGTTCTGGCAGTTCTGTCTGAGTCTCATCCCCGAATCTCTGGGGTTGAGACTGAGCCGCAGCCTGACTCCGGGTCACAGCTGCCACATACGTACAGTCCTGTGCATTGGTACATTTTCTCTCCTTGCACGGGATCTCAGGTGGGTCATTTGCCTCTACCTTCTCTGTAGCATTTACTTGCAAGGGAGAAATATAGTGGGACACCATCCTCTCCAGGTCTGTGTCTAGCAACACATTGGTGGGAATAGCCTCTGATACTCCCACTTCTCTCAGTCCTTTCCCTGCTCCCCAGTCCAGGTACACAAGGGCCATGGCCATTGTAGGGCTGACCCCTCCAATCCCGGTTATAGACATAGTCTTTGCTGGTATGATATTGGCAGGGGTTACCATTGCTGGACGCACCAGAGTCACCTCTGCCCCAGTGTCTCTGAGACCAATGGTGACTTTATTGCCAACAGTGACAGGTTGACAGTTCTCATTAGCCCTCGCATCAGAGCCGGCCTCAAAGGGGACAGACCGTGGGGATACAGATGGCTTTGTGGTTGTGGCTGGGCATTTCTCCCTATCAGGGCAGACAGCGCTAACATGTCCTACTTTGTTGCAGGAGAAGCACCAGCATGCATCACCTAGAGAATATCTATTCCCCGGGATCCCATAGGAGGTGGGCTTGGACAGCACTGGTGATCGGCCAGCAGAGGGAAAAGGGTCCCCGTTTGGCTTACCTCCCTTCTAGCTGAATCCCGATGGCTTCCACACCTCAGGCATCCTGTTAGCCACATAGCAGTCAGCAATCCTTGTTGTCGTACATCCGTGGGGCACATGTGAAGAAATTGATCCTTGACCATAAGATCCGTTAAGTCCTCAAAACTGTTAACAGAAAGTCCCCTGATCCATTGGTGGAACGTGGTCCTCAAGGTGCTCACAACATCTGCATAGCTGTCAGTTGATCCACGTTGTAGGTTCTGGAACTTTCCCCGATACACTTCTGGGCTTAGGTTGTATTTCCTGATCAGGGCCTCTTTTATGGCCTCATAGTTCTCATCTAGGTCTGGTGGGAGGCCAGCAAAAACTTCCAGGGCTTTACTTCTCAACCCTGGGGTTAGACACTACACCCACTGCTCACGGGGTAGATGGTATTGCCTGCACATTTGTCAAACCCTGAAGGAAAGTATCTAAGTCCGTATCCTTCTCCATCACAGGGAAGTTTTCCAGACGTGATCTCCTTGGATTTAAGTCCTGGGAGGGGTTAGCTGAGGACTGATACCCCTCTCTATTTGAGCTATCTGAAGCTTGAAAGCTCCCTACCTCCTAGATGGTATTGCCTGCAGATTTGTCAAACCCCGAAGGAAAGTATCTAAGTCCGTATTCTTCTCCATCACAGGGAAGTTTTCCAGACGTGATCTCCTTGGATTTATGTCCTGGGAAGGGTTAGCTGAGGACTGATACCCCTCTCTATTTGAGCCATCTGAAGCTTGAAAGCTCCCTCCTCCTGGCGTTCTGCAGCAGCAGCCTCTCGGTACTGTAGAATAGGCTGCATGCGCAGATTGGAATCACTTGTTGCCACCTCTTGTAAGGCCATTTGTAAAGTAAAGTCCATAGGCTCCTCAGCACTGGCATTTCCATCAGATATTTTTGGTGCAAGAGCTGGCATTGCTGGATCTCTCCGAGGTGGACTCTCTCCTTGTCCAGACGTTCCAGTACTTTACTCTATGTCCTGCTCGTCCAAGGTGCGTATCAGCAGTTCCTTGGATTTGTTGGCTGTCTCTATTCCTCTCTGCTCACAGAGGCCAGTCAGAGCCTCTTTGCTCTGTTTCTTGTACTGGGCTGCCATATCGATGAACAGCCTTTGCCAAATAAAATATAGAAAAGAAAAACGGGAAAGGGAAACTGTTTGCAAGTATGTCTAAGTAAGCACTGGGTTGAACCTTGTAGCTGGAGCACTCTTCGCAAGGATACCAATTCTTTAGTACAGGGAATAATTGCTTAAACCATGCACTAATGCTCTAATAAAAATAATTCTATCCCACCTCTCTGCCACCAATTTGTCACGTACCCGCTTCTCAGCACGCGAGTTGGGGTTGCGCCTGCAAGGGTTAATTTATCTCCCCTCTCTCAGTCCAGCATTCAACCTCTATCCTATGCTGTAATGGGAGCATAAATCACAGACCGACCCAGGCCACACACTCGCTCATACACGCTGCCACCAGTCACGGAACACACGGGCGATGAGTCCCGGAAATATTACTACTACTGTCTGCCAATCATAAGGCTCACACAGTTTAAGGCTATGGATTCTTTAGAACACGCAAAGTTCAACTTGTTAAAGTTTGATGCTTTAATACAAAAAGGTACAGTGCTTACAATAAAAAGGGTATAAAAATATGGTAATAAAAAGACATACAAATATGCAAAACAGTTATAAAAATAAACGGGAGAAAACTTACAGAAATATCTAACTTTGTAGTCTGCTTTCTGCTCCCTGAGGGGGGACGAATATGGACTGGAACACATCAGCTTGGCTGCCCCTCAATCTGTGAACCTCCCCTTTGTGTGTAGGTCTAATTTATAGAGTCACCCTGGAGGTCAAATTTCTAGACCAGCCTCTCATGTTAATATTTATAACTGCTTGTTTGTGACTGGACCGTGAACACTCCACCAATGAATATATTATTTCCTCTTAAATTCTCTGTGTATGTTTCTCACAGATAGATAGTGTCAGGCTGTAATTGACATCTCTCTTCAAAAGAGACAGGAGGTGTGGAACGCTTCCCCTTCCTGGTTCTTAACAAGAACCCCTGGCGAGATTGGAGACAGTAAACTGCTTTATCAGGATAACATATGCTGTGACCCCTGTGAGACCTGCAGTCTCAGGACATACGGTATGTTAAATTACTGCTAGTCACGCATATATACCTATACATATTTCGCTACACTGCGTATATCCAGTGTGCTGCTGCTTTCACTGCTCATATATTAGCACAGCTTCTATCCTGCACTCACTTCCTCTTTCTTCCTTTTCTATAGGTAATTTTCTCTGCCCTCCAGGACTGCATACATGCTTGCTCCCCTTTCTAAAGGTCTGTGTTAAACACCCTTTCACTCCCTCTTGTTATTTCTAACAGAGAGAAATTAGAAGGGTGAGCAGAGAGCCATGAAGACCTGGAGCACTGATGGATTTGATTCTGGTTTGAAAAACATACAATAAATGACTTAGACACTGTAGTAGTAAAATAGTGGAATTTATTTTAAGGGTGACTAATTAAAAAAATGCTTAACTTTGCATTTAGGAAGGAAATAATCCATAAAACGATTCATTGCTTTGATTTTGAACTTACCTGAGATGATGAAAGTCGTGGAACTCAGGGGAAGGCAGGAAGGGCAGACGGTAGCCACAATGTGATATTTTGGTGGAAATCAGAGCAAGACAAAACCATAGCATGATGATAGCTACGTGGGATCCCATCATCATTGGTCTGGCCATGGATGGTGACATGTTGGAAAACTGTAGCTTTAAGAAAGGATATTTAATGTGGAGAGCACAAGAGAAGCGATGACTGTAAGGCCGGCGTCACACTAGCGAGTTTTACGGACGTATAAGAGGCGCAGAAAATACAGATTGCACACGGTACAATGATTCTCTATGGGGCAGCGCCTATCTGCCGTATTTTACGTATCCGTATTATACGGTCTTGTACGGCCGTAAAAAAATCGCAGGATGCTGCGTTTGTCAGCGTATTGCGCAAAAACTACGCCAATGAAAGTCTATGGGGGCGAGAAAATTACAGAATGCACACGGACCATGCGTGTGACTTGCGAGAAATACGCAGCGGTGTTCTATAGAAAAGCCGGCAATTCAGCGCGGTGTACAGTAAAATCACACTGACAGGTTAGAATAGAATAGATAGAATAAATGTCTACACATAGTATAGGTATATATATATATATATGTCAGTGAGACACACACACATATATATATTTATATTTAATACAGCGGTAGATAGCTTAAAAGCCGGTAATTCAATTGCCGGCTTTTGCTATCTCCTTCCCAAACCCGACATGATATGAGACATGGTTTACATACAGTAATCCATCTCATAACCCTTATTTTTTTTACATATTCCTCATTAGTAATGTTCCAAGTGTCTGTGTCTATTTCAGGTGACAAGGGTCTTCAGGTGGATTAAGAGTATAATAAAATATTTAAACACCATGTGTCTTTATTTCATTAAAATAGTTTTTAATAATGTGTGTGTTTTATTAACCATTTAGTACTATTGGATTAATAATGGATAGGTGTCATAATTGACGCCTCTCCATTATTAACCTGGCTTAATGTCACCTTACAATAGCAAGGTGACATTAACCCTTCATTACCCCATATCCCACCGCTACAGGGGAGTGGGAAGAGAGAGGCTAAGTGCCAGAATAGAGGCATCTTCCAGATGTGCCTTTTCCAGTCCACCACCTGACAGCACCATTGGAGGACGTCCTTCTTATTCGCAGTGGGACAGGAACCACAAGTTAAAAGGACCCTCCCCACTCCACCCACCAGTGTTTTTCCTGTCCCACTGCGGATAGGAACTGCAAGACGTAGCCTCCGACGGTGCGGTGCAGATGGTGGGGATCGGGGGGCCCAGCCTTTCCCTTCCCCACCGCAAGATATCTGCGGCTGATACCTGCGATGGGGGGTCCCTCAGCCTCCCCAGTGTAGCGCTGCTCCTGGGGCTAAGGTCCGTTTCTCCAGGCTGGGGCTCTCGGTCCGGGCGCTGTCTGCTGGAGCGGCGGCCGTTCCCGCATGCGGCCACGGCCATTCTCGGCGAGGGTTCTCTGTGCGGCGGCCGCTGCCGGCTCCAGGACACGCGTCCGCGTCACTTCCGGTCGACGGCCGCGTCACTTCCGGTCGCAGCGAGCATGGGACCGGGGGACGCCAGCGGCGGCGCCGGCCTTCAGGAAGGCCCCTTTCAGCACGGTCGACCGCGCGGGGTGCGGTAAGGAGGCAGGATCAACCAGGTAAAAACCTATATAAACATATTATGGGGGTCGTTATTCCGCCGGCTATCCTGACAAGGGTGTACACGGCTATATTGTGTTATTATCCTCATGGAGGACACTACCAGACCTGAGGGGACTGACCAGCTTCAGGGGCACGTGAGTAGGCTATGTAAAAGCCATACCACAAAGCCCACCCCTCCCCCCTGCTCCTCTACTTACAGCCACGTATGTCTATTTACCCTAGGCTGAGCCTCCCATCCCCACAACTGAAAGGAAAAAGTCGGGGAAGAATAAATGCCCGATTTGTGCCACTAAGTTTCCAGAAAATTGGTGGAAACCATTGTGCAGATCGTGCACATCCAAAATTGTGGGTGATGAGCAGACGACACTAGTATCCAACATGAGGACCATGATTCGACAGGAGGTTCAGGCTTCTATCTCAAACTTGAATCTTTCCCAGGCTCAGTCAGAACCGCAGACTTCACGGAAAAGGCCAAGGGAGTCTAGCCCCTCCTCCGAAGGTGAGGTTTCGGAGGGTTCTGACCAGGAAGAAAGAGACGGATCTGTGGGCAAGGGGAAGAGATATCTCTTCTCCGCAGCAGACACAGATGAACTTCTTTATGCTGTACGTAACACCATGCAGCTACAAGATACACCAGAGGAAACCTCGATCCAGGACGAAATGTTTGGCGGATTACATGCCCAGGTGACAAAAGTCTTCCCCATCAACAACCACATCCGTTCCATGATCCTGGAAGAGTGGCAGGAAGCGGAGAAGAAGCTAGTGATTCCCAGGGACTTTAGACTTCGTCTGCCCTACAACCCTGAGGACATTAAAGTGTGGGATGAAGTTCCCAAGATTGATGTCCCACTAGCAAAGGTGGCGAAGAAGACCTCAATTCCATTTGAGGACTCTTCCGCATTAAAAGATCCTATGGATCGTAAAGCAGACGGTTTGCTAAGGAGAACTTGGGAGTCCTCCGCGGCAATAATACGGGCCAATATAGCGGCAACCTCCGTAGCCCGGTCAATGCACTTATGGATTGACGATTTAGAGGATCACCTCAAAGCCAAGACTTCCAGAGAGGTTATCCTTAAATCATTGCCATTGCTCAAACTCGCAACAGGCTTTATGGCAGACGCTTCTGCCGAATCTGTACGGTTTGCGGCTAGAAGCGAATCCCTGTCTAACGCGGCCAGAAGAGCCATATGGCTAAAGACCTGGTCGGGGGATCTCCAGTCGAAAAATAAATTGTGTGGAATCCCATTCTCAGGAAATAAAGTATTTGGACCACTTCTAGACGATATTCTAGAAAAGGCCTCAGATAAAAAGAAGGGTTTCCCTGAGGAGAATACCAAAAAATATCAGCCCTTTCGTAGGTCCCGACCTGGTCAGAGGACAGACTACAAGGGGAAAGGGAAGACTGGGAGGTGGTCTTATCCCAAGGGTGGAAAAGGTAGAGACTCCATCTTCCCTAGTGCAGGTACACCAAAGTCAAATAAATGACATAAAGGTGGGAGGTCGATTACAGAAATTTCTAGGGGGTTGGCAGAAGGTGTCCCAGAATCCTTGGATTCTACAAGTAATTGCACAGGGATACAAATTAGAATTCTCCGGCAGTCCCCCAGAAAGATTTGTAGTAACCCGACCTTGCCCGCTCTCCGACTCCTCCATGTGGGCAAACATCCAGGAGCTGTTGGAATTAGAAGCGATTGTGCCAGTTCCCATCTCAGAAAGAGGCGAAGGCCATTATTCCCATTTATTTTCAATAAAGAAACCGTCCGGGGACTCCCGGACAATTATAAATTTAAAACCATTAAACAAATGGGTCCGGTACAAAAGATTCCGGATGGAATCTATAAAATCCACGACGCCTCTAATAGACAAAGACATGGTAATGTGTACCCTAGACCTAAGCAACGCATACTATCATGTCCCGATACACATCTCCTACCAAAAATTCCTGAGGTTTGCCATAATGAACTGGTGGGTGGAGCAGGGGGATTGTACATCACTTTCAGTTCAGATGTCTCCCCTTCGGGCTTGCTTCAGCGCCCAGGATCTTTACCAAGCTGATGTCGGAAGTGGTGGCCTATCTGAGGAATCAGAATGTGACCATAGTCCCATACCTGGACGACTTCCTGATAATGGCGAAATCACAGAAACTCCTCAAGATAGACTGCACTTTCACCCTTTCCATCCTACAGGAGCTGGGGTGGATTGTGAACTGGAAAAAGTCCTGCCTGGTCCCAAATTCCAGAATAAAATTTTTGGGGGTGATCTTGGATTCCAATCTAAGAACATCTTTTTTACCAGAAGACAGACAAGAGGCCTTGATCAGGCACATCCATCAATTCAGAAGAAGTACCCCCTCCATAAGAGAGGCAATGAGGATACTCGGCTTCATGACAGCATGCATACCCTGTGTGAAATGGAGCCAATTCCACTCGCGGGAGTTGCAAAGAGAAGTCCTAGGATCCTGGAACAGGAAACAGAGTTCCCTAGACAGGAAGATGCTTGTGTCTCCATCGGTGAAGAGATCCCTAACCTGGTGGACCACACCGAGGAACCTGAGAGAGGGAGTACCATGGGTACTCGATCCCTGTGTTACGGTTACCACAGACGCCAGTCAATACGGATGAGGCGGTCATATAGGAAGAACATACTACCAGGGAGAATGGACTCCTCAGATTGCGGCAAGATCATCGAATTTCAGAGAGCTGTATGCGATCTGGAAAGTGTTGGGCCAGGCCCAGTCATTGGTCCGGGACAGACACGTGAGAATACTGTCCGACAATGTCACAGCAGTGGCATTTCTGAGACACCAGGGAGGTCCGAGACATCCACCACTGCAACACTTAGCAGACCAGATTTTCAGGTGGGCAGAAAGATCTGTCAAATCCATCTCGGCAGTTCACCTGGAAGGTGCCAAGAATCAGCTAGCAGATTTCTTGAGCCGAAAGTCGGTACATCCCGGAGAGTGGGAACTGAACCCGGAAGTATTCAGCGGTCTATGCCAGAAATGGGGCAGACCTCAGGTGGACCGCTTTGCCACCAGGTCAAACGCAAAGATCAGAGCATTTTTTTCTCTGAATCCTCTAGATGGAGCCACAGGAGTAGACGCCTTGTCTCAGTATTGGGGAGAAGGTCTCCTGTACGCATTTCCACCTCTTCCTCTGATACCGAAGACACTCAGGAAGATACGAGACAAGAGAGCAACCGTAATCCTGGTGGTTCCTTTTTGGCCAAAAAGAAGCTGGTTTTCTCTACTGTCCAGGATGTCAACAGAAGAACCAGTCTTTCTACCGAACAGGCAGGACCTTCTACTTCAGGGTCCGGTGTTCCACAAGAATCCAGACTCTCTGCACCTATCTGCTTGGATCCTGAACGGCAAACCCTAAGATCCAGAGGCCTGTCGGAGGAAGTCATTACCACACTCCAGGCAAGCAGAAAGCCGGTGACTTCGGCGATTTACAACAAGATCTGGAAGCGGTATTGTTCCTTTCTGGGAAAAGGTCATGTGGATACTTCAAAACCAGATATCCCTAAAATCCTCGATTTCCTGCAACTCGGATTTGACAAGGGCCTTCGGCCTAGTACTCTAAAAGTACAGATTGCAGCACTTATTGTATTTTTTGATACATCACTAGCCTCTCATCCCTGGATAGTGAGATTTTCCAGGGCCACACAGAGAATGAGGCCACTTGTGAGGAAATCAACTCCTCCTTGGGACCTAAACCTGGTCCTTAACACTTTGTGTAAAACCCCTTACTTACTGTCAGAAGATATGGACATAGCCAGTCTCTCCTTTAAAACCGCCTTCCTAATTGCCATCACATCGGCTAAAAGGCTAGGGGAGATGCAGGCTCTTTCTATCCAGAACCCATATCTTCAAATCTTTGACGACAGAATAGTCTTCAAACATAACCCAGCTTTCCTCCCCAAAGTAGTATCATCTACCAATATAAATCAGGAGATAATCCTTCCTTCTTTCTGCCAACACCCTAAAAACGCAAAAGAAGGGGTCTACCATAACCTTGACGTTAGTGAGACTGTTCTAAAATACCTGGGGGCGACAGAAAGCTGGAGACGGGA